>NC_045623.1:58618291-63618291 GCF_009829155.1 Mustela erminea
GAATGGGTTACTACGTGAGGCTATGAAATCTTTTTGCTACCTTTGTAAATAAGCTAGATCCCTATTGGTCCAGAATAATTGGGCACTACCCTGCCTATGAAAAAGACTGAAAGAAAATAACCTCTGGAGAGCATCTTTGGTCTTATTATTGAATTTTCTCCTCAGCCAGAGTTAATGACAGTATCTCTGAAACAAATGTATCTATGTTCAAAGATTCAAAGAAACATCTAGCTCAAAAATGTTGTGACAGAAATTGGAAAAATTCTTTCATCTACAATTAAGGAATATCATATGTACATTTAAAAATATTTTTAAATATATGTTTGTAGCATATTAGAAATTTTAAAACAACTATTTAGTAAATATAAACTGTATAACCTTTGATACAATCCCATGTGTTAAGGAAAATACCATCATACAGTTTACCTCTAGAGCTAATCAGCTGACTAAAATTAAATCAAAATCTTATCTTTTAATTAATGACCACTCTAAAGAAAGACAGTTAAAAGGAAGGACAGCAAAGTCATATGATGCTTAAACCATGTCTTGGTTTCATGCTGTCTCAGTTTTAAATACAATCATTCATGATTCTGAAATTCATCAAAATTTCCTGAGCAGGTGTATACCTAGAAAAAGATGTTTTAATTAAAACTATTAGCCAGTATAAGCAGAGCTCTACACTAAAAGCTTGGCTTGGAATGGCAGCAAATTAACATAAAATGCCAATCTAATAAGAGGAAAAGCATCCTAGAGGTTGTTGTCCAAAAATGGGGCCTGAAAAATTTAACTGATCCATATCAATTAGCACAGGATGTCACTGTTACTCCATTCATGGTGACTGCCACCTTATGCAGCTCTAGTATTGAAACCAAATGAGAAAGATTTCCTCCTGTGGTAGGACCTAATCCTATGGCAGAAAACCTTCATCAAGGAAAAAAGAAAAAAGGGGGGGAACAATGAGCTATTTTGTTTTCTAAACACCAAAGACACATATCTATTAAACTCCCTAGAATGTTAATAATCTCTGTGAAGGGGTGCCTGGGTGGTTCAGTGAGTTAAGCCTCTGCCTTTGGCTCAGGTCATGATCTCAGGGTCCTGGGATCAAGCCCCGCATTGGGCTTTCTGCTCAGTGAGGAGCCTGCTCCCCGCTTTCTCTCTGCCTGCCTCTCTACCTACTTGTGATCTCTCTCTCTCTCTCTGTTAAATAAATAAATAAAATCTTTTTAAAAAAAAATAATCTCTGTGAATCCCAAGCTTATACTTAGCTATAAATTGTAGGAGGCATAAATCAAAAGTTTATGAGGCCAAATATGTGTCAGTAGTATGTTCCATTTTTGAATGCTCACTTGGTGCCAGGCACTTATCTGAGCATTTCTTACATAATTATCACCATTACAACCTTGCGAGGTCAAATGCCCCTTTATACTGAGAAGAAACTGAGTCCCAGAGAGGTTGCATAACTTGCTCAAAGTCAGTAAGTAGCAGAGTAGGGATTGGAACTCATAGTCTATAATCTTTATCATCATGCTCGACTTCTCCTAGTATGTTTACAGATTTCTTTTTTGTTCTCTTTGGAAAAGGAAAAGGAAGGGAACCTTCCTCTGCCTTTAAGTTGGGATGGAAGGAAATTTTCCATAATAGTCTTCTAAAATCAGACTAAACAATTTGATAATACTGGTTTTCACAGATTTAAATCACAGATGAAACTAAGCCATCCAAAATTCATTTTGGAGACCATATATATAGAACCTAGTTTTTAAAGAAATCGATTACATTTTCTAATGTCTGAAGTGAGGCATGCTAGCACCTTTCTAATGTAAGGTGATGAGGAGCCTTACATAATTATTTTGAAGTTGGCTCAAAAAATGTACAGTCCTATTATAGGAAGAGACACATAAAAAACAAATGATGTTGAAAGCCTCGAAGGTCAAGTATAAGGATCTGATTGTCCTTCCTTCTTATATCATTGCAGATTCATTCTCCCTAAATATCTTTACATTGCAATGTTGCTCTCTTATCTAACTTGTACTTCCTGGAAGTTTTTCTTTTGCCAAAAATCAGAGCATTAACATTTGATTAAATATGGCATTGTGAAGTTTTCCTGATGAAAATTCACACACACACACATAGACACACACGCACCCCAGACAGGTATGGACCTCTACCATGAGAATTACCTGTTTATGTGGTTGGTTTACATATTATTAAACCACCCATCTGATCTCTAATGGCAGCCCTACTGACACTGTCTGACCCAGTTTGACAATCTGGATAGAAATTGTAGGGTTGGCTGTTCAATGGCTGTGACTTTTAACAGCACTGCTTTTGGGCCTCAAATCAATTCTCTCTGTTTACAGACCATTTCACAGCCCTTTACCTGCAACATCACTTGTGTCAGTCCCATAAATACTTTGGTGTATATAATGCTTGAATTAGCATAATGGTTTAGGCTCTAAGCTCTTAGCCCAAAGAAGGACACGTCAACATGTTCTCTTCACTTAAGCAATTAAGAGCCATTATGCTGCTTCAGTGGAAATATCATCAAGGTTAAAGACAATCCCAAACAGCCCTCTCACCTTTTTATTCTAAGTCTAATAAATGAGGCATAGAAATTGAAATGTTAGTAAACAGTCCTACTTGCAAGCTCTTTTTGGATCATGCTTAATCAGACCCCCATTCACCAAACATTTGCAAGGGATTCAGAAATGTGTATATTGAATTTTTCATTTAGTGCAAGAAAATAAAGCTTGCTGATTTGATTTCAGTATCATACAAACATGAATTTAATTTTGCCAAGTTTAAAAATTTTTATCAAGTTACATAAAAAGATATCTCTATACTTTTATTATTCAGTATGACAAAGGTTACATTTTTAAAGGTAATGTGGTTGCTGTGACTTAAACAAAGGGATAGTTCCAAAGTCTTTATATATTTTTCCTTTTTGCATTTTTAAAAATTTGCTTTATTGAGGTTTAATTTGCATATAATAAAATTCAATTCTAAGTATACATTTTGATGAGTTTTGGCAAATGTATATAGTTGTGTAATTGCCATTATAATCAAGATATAGAATATTTCTGTAACCTGAAAAAATTCTCTTGTTCACCTCTACAGTTAATCCTCTTCCCCAGCCCTGGAAACCAATGATCTGCTTTTGATCACTAGTTTTGCTTTTTCTAGAATTTCATATAAATAGAATTAGACAGTATCTTCTGTGTTTGGCTTCCCATATTTCTCTGTATCTTTTCCTCTATGTATTAGCAGTGAGAAGGTATTCTGAGAACCATAATTTGGGTGGAATCCTGGCTTCACCTCTTCTGCCTCAATGACCTTAAGCAAGTTATTTAAATTCTCTGGGCCCTAGTTTCCTCTTGTACAAGAATGGGGAAAATATCTCCACAGTATGGGTTATAAATAAATCTATGCATATACTTGAGTAAGGTATCGAGAAAGTGCTCGATAATTCTGGGTTTCTTAGATTGGTGCTGCTCTCTCCAGTGTTCAACATCTTTAACAGCTGCTCACTACAGGCCTCACTATGACTGAATCCAGTGACTGCAACAAGGCACAAAGGAATTTTTCAGGTTTGGGAAATACCTGTATCTTGACTCTAATGGTAATTACACAATTATATACATTTGTCAAAATTCATTAAACTATACACTTGAATTTTATTATACGTAAATTACATGGCAATAAAGGTGATTTTTTAAAATCTAAAAATAAAGTGTACAGAAAGAACTTGGAAATATCTCTTGGTTTAAAATCACATGTGATGAGAGATACCCTTGACTCATGCTTCATCAGCTGGGCTTGCTGCTTTGGCCAAATAAGGGAAGCATTCAAAGCCTTTCCTAAGAGCATCACATTTGATATCATCAACAAAAGCCCTGCAAGCAGCAAATGTTGTTTTCACAAACCACTGTCCTTGTGTTGACTTTTTAAGTTAAAGAAATCAGTTGTGCAATGAAAGAATAAAAGTAATGTGAGGGAAAGACTGTATGTGTGTGTGTGTTTGTAAGAAAATGCAGTTAAGTGACTTTGTATTGACGGTCTTGAACAGCTTCAAATGTCATAAACAGCTTATTGGATATAGAAAATGTGCAAGAAAATTAAGCTTAAAAACAGTTAATTGAAGTATCACTTTCTTTGGGGCATCTTCCCCAACTCCCACCAATGCCCTCACTCCATACTGAGTTAAGCACCCCACTCTCTATTCTGATTTTACTCTGTCCTTACCTCTATCACATCAGTTATCACACTACATTTTATTTATTGGCTTATTTGTCTATTCCCCTTCGTAAGACTACGCAATCCTTGAAGGTAGGTAATTTGGTTTTGGTATCTTTATATTTCCAGCATCCTGAACAATTCTTAGTAGGGGCTCAATAAATGTTTGATGAGTAAATGAGGTCTTAATCACAATACTTCCATTTACAATATTACAACCAACATTTACCCCAGGCTTGCTTTTAAGTGATTTGGGTCCAGTGTATACGAGGCTCTGAAGGAATAGAAGACCCACGAAAAGACATGAAAATCAAGGAGATGATAAGAAATTTAGTGTGAGGAGAGGAAATAGTAAAGAAGTGTCCTTTAGTCCTTTGCTTCCGGAATCCCTGCTTTGGGCAAACAGTTCTGAGTTAGATTGCAGCCCTCCTAAACTGTGTGACATTAGACTAATTACTAAACCTTCCTGAGCTTCAGTTCACCTGTGACTTTTCATCTATAAAATAGAGGAAATAGTAATGATATCTCCTTCATAGGGTTTCTGTGGGATTGAATGATATAATGTACATAGAGCACTCAGCACAGTGCCTGGTGCACTGTGAATACTCACAAAATGTTAATTCTCTAGCTTGTTTCAAGATTACAGACTCTAGAGTCCAACAGATTAGGTCTGAATTTCAACTCATTCTAATTCAGCAATCCCTGGTCTGTGTGAACCAAGACAGATTACTTATAACCTCAGATTCACTAAGTGCAAAATGAGGATAATAACAGTATCCCCTCATAGGGTTATTCTGAGAATTAAATGAGATAAAAGAACTTAGCGTCATTACTGGCACAAAATAAATGCTTAATAAAGGTTAATTATTATCCTAGCCTGATAGGATCTAGCTCTACTGTTACCATATAAGCCCTGTTTCTCAGCAGGAATCCTTTATTTCAATCAGGAATATTCCCTCTTTCATTTGTATTTGCCATGCTCATTTATTTTTCTTTACTTTTTTCATGCTACAGCTATCATAGGTCAGTGTGGGAAAAGGAACAAAGGTTTTGAGGTCAAATGACCTGGATTCTAAATCTGGCTTTGCTAATATTCTACTTGTGCACAAGTCACCCTGCTTCCCCGAATCTGTTTTCACCTGTAACATGGAGACAATAATCTTCATATTGTTGGCTTTTTGTAAAGATTAAATGAGATCATATGTAATAAGGTACCCAATGTATAGTAGGGGTTCTATTGAATACATTTTAGTTTCCAATCCACTGCATTCCCCCAGTCAAGCACACTTACTCTCCTTTATACCTATCTAAATTTCCAGCTTTCAGGGCATATAAAAATCTCACCTCATTCTGGAAGCTGTCTCATACTAACCCACCTTGATCCCACAAATGTATTATATACTCTTCTTGTTATGCTGATTCTGTAAATTAGTCTCTTAAACTAGACCAATTAATCTTAATCTCTTCTGAGTCATGGACCCCTCGATAACCAGATATTTCTTTAATTCTTCTCTAAGATTTTCCCACAGGGTCTCCTGGTTGGCTCAGTCTGTTGAGCATTGACTTTTGATTTTGGCTCAGGTCATGATCTCAGGGTCCTGGATCAAGCCCCACATCATGCTTCATGGTCAGTGGGGGGATCTGCTTGAGGATTCTCTCTCCGTCTCCTTCTGTCCCACCCCCCATTCCCACTATAAATAAATAGATAGATAGATAAATCTTCTTTTAAAAAAAGATATTTCCACGTATGTGAAATCTTGCAAATAATTTCAAGATGCTAATATCCCCTAAAACCTCTGAACTTTTGTCATCCCCCTTAGGGAAGTGACTGTGTGATACTCTGTGTGTGTTCTGGGGCGGATGCAGAGTGTGTTAAGACCAAGTGATGGACTAATTAATCTTCTGCCTCAGAAGACAGGTGGTGGTAGCATCTCCACAGAAAGGGCAGGATGTTGGATAGGGCAAAAGGTGAGGAACCAGGTCAACATCTCAGTCTTTTAATTTTTCCAGAGCAAAACAACTTGAATCTTCATTTTGATACCGAAGGAAGGGATACAGATATTGGAGTAATACAGAGAAGTATGGAAAGATAATCTGAAAATATTCCATTCCTGAATCATAGATATGTCCAGTCCACAGAAGCTAAAAGAGTACTTCTCTCTTTCTACTTTCAGCCTCAGATCATAACTTTTCCTGGGTTTTGCAGCCTCTCATTCCACCCATAAGGACTAGTTGCCTGCTTTGACTGCTTTTATTGTAGTTGTTGTTTCACTTAGTGGCTTTGAGTTTTTGATAAAACAGTTCACATTTGTCTTATGCAAAATGCTTTGATTTTGAATTTTGGTCTGTCACCCAGATCTAACAAGAGAAGTGCCTCATATGGAATGTAAGCAAAAAGAAGACCAACCTCAATTCTAGTCATGGCCCTGGGGAACTGGCTGTGTGACATTGGGCAAATCACCTCTCTTCGTGGTCTTAGTTTCCTTTTTCATACAACTTGACAATCTCTCCTAGCCCTGACCCTCCATGATTCTGTGATGTTGCAGTGATTCGTGATTGGAACTAGAAGATTATCTAAAAAGCTTCAGTGTATACACAGGAAATGTATGGCAAATGGCTAAGAAGAACAGGTTTCAACTGTTCAATTACTACCTTAAATGAAAGTTAGCATATTTAACATATGAAATTTTGGAAACCATCCTACAACACATACTCCACACTGGGCGACAATAAATAAAAGTTTTGTTTCTTTGATGATTTAGAAGCCTTATGGATCTCATATCCACTGTTCAAAGCTACAAAAGAAAAAAATGTAATTTTTCATACTTTCAGGTTGTGGTGATTTTAAAAAGTGGGAATAGTAGGTCTAACCAAAGTGAAACGTGTATCTTTAGATCATCTGTTGTGTTTCTTCCCTATAGCACCTTTGTAAAATCCCTAATAAAGAAAGTAAATGGCATTGGGATGCCTGGGTGGCTTAAGTCAGTTAAGTGTCTGACTCTTGATTTTGGCTCAGGTCATAATCTCAGTGTTGTGAGATCAAACCCCACATTGGGCTCCATGATGGTTATGGAGTCTGCTTAAGAGTCTCTCTCCCTGGGGCATCTGGGTGTCTCAGTAGGTTAAAGCCTCTGCCTTCTGCTCAGGTCATGATCCCAGGATCCTAGGATCAAGCCCCGCATCGGGCTCTCTACTCAGTAGGAAGCCTGCTTCCTCCTCTCTCTCTGCCTGCCTCTCTGCCTACTTGTGATCTCTGTCTGTCAAATAAATAAATAAATAATCTTTAAAAAAAAAAAAAGATTCTCTCTCCCTCTCCTTCTGCTCCTCCCCACTCCCTCTCTAAAAAAAGAGAGAGAGAGAAAAAGAAAGAAGAGAAATGATATAATAAAGAATTTTCTTTGGGCAGAAAATTACCACCAAAACATCTTAACATTCTGATATTCTAGTAATGATATCAGCTTACAACAAAAACTGGAAGCATGTGAATAGTCAGTTTCTAATTTTATTCTGCCTATTCAGACTATGCAAGAGGAAAAAAGATGATAAATAGCCAGAGGGATTTTCTTGACATCATGCTTAACTGAAATTTCAAAATAAATCAGTTGGGCCCGTTTTTAAAGACCTACAACTAAATTATCATTGGATCGTTTTGTTCTGCTCCCAGCTGGGTTTCCGAGGGACTTGTGGTGAGATACAACAAGATCTGAAAATGGGCCACAGTGCGCAAACATTGCAGTTTGGTTTGATTTAGTCTAACTCTTGTGTAATAACTTTCTTTGAAGTGTGGGTTGAGGAGCAGGTTACAAGCCCGAGGCCACAAGCTCATCTTGTTCTTGTTACAACTCAGATGCCCTGCAGTCCCCGCACTATATATCAGAGACTTGGCACCAGAGTCCCTGGCTGATCAAGAGTGGAGCCTTCATTCCCAGCACAGCGAGCGACTGAGCAACAAACAACAACATGGTTCTGTTTGCTTGGGAAACCCATTTGACAAAAGGACACAGGTGAGTCTTCAAGGAGCCTGTGAGCCTGAGGAAGCCTGAGGAAGCCTGACTTTGCTCTCAAAGGTAGGGAAAAAGTTAAAAAGTCATCTACCTGATAAAAAGGTCCCTGTCCTAGGGAGAGACAAAACACATTTTCAGGTTGCTGGCCAGTTTCTCGTGTTCTTTAGCTTTGGGATTGCTACTTCTCTGCAGATCGTCTGACCCAAGCAAATCTCAAGGCAAGTCTCCGACTCCTCTCTAGTCTGATTTTTCATCAGCAAAATGAGGGGGTTGGACCAAACGATCTCTTAGGCCTCGTCCTACTCTAAAATTTGGTGATTCTGACCCTGTGACAATCTTGTAGCCCCCAAGGGATTAACTTGATTCCTTCCGTTGGTCACAGATTTTCCAACAGCCTGATTTAGACTCTTGCAGCTGAATTGGACTATGGATGATTCTAGTAAATAATACTTGCATAGTTTGTTAGAACCTGTGAAATGATTTTATATACAGTATTTCATTGGATCCTTAAAAAAACTAAGGAAGGAAAATGTATTCTCCTCACTTTATAGAGGAGAAAAGCTATGCTAGGAGAGGTTAAGTCATAACTACTAGAGTGACTAGGGCCAGATCTGAAAAGAAGAAACTTCAAGTATGAGTTTCTTAGGCTGGATGATGCACATACATTCAGTAAAGAGATGTGTCAAGTATCACAGATGGGAACATTGGCATTCTGGGAACCTGCCTCAGAATTCAAACGTATTACTGTCACCTATATACACTCTGTTTGAGTGAAGAGGCAGACACTCCAAAAAGAGAGATTGAGCTAGAAGTGATTTTCACTTCCAAGACAAAGACTCTTAGCCAAGGGTAGGGGCCAAGGGATGTTCTTCAGCTCCTCATGCAGTTCTCTAAAAGGATAGAATGGGAGATGGGGTAGAACTCACCTCGGGTAGCTAGTGAAAACTCACAAGTTTAAGCCAGGGACACTGGTAGAAGTCTGGTGGGAAGTGAAGGTTTGGGGTGTTATAGTCTTGGCACTGAGTACTGACTATACACCAAGCCCTTGATAGAGCTTACGAGCATTGCTTACAATGTATATTTTATTTTGTCCCAGACTTTAAGGAATCCTGTGGAGAGTTAGGAAGCCTGTAAAACCCTAAAAATAGGGTGAGAGAAATAGGGTTTGCAACACAAGGGGATATATTCTTACACATACACACACACACACACACACACAGGTAAGCCTTCCTCTGTGGTGTATAATTAAAGAACTGCAATGCCTAGGGGCAGAGGGCTTCCCCAGTTGTGTACAGGGCCTGCTGGAGCACAGGAAGTACAGGATGACTAGAAGGAAAATGAATGAGAACAACATTAGCAACAGTGTGGGGGTGAGCAGTGGGCAGAGGAGGAGCAAACCCCAAAGATATCTGAGTCAGCGCCTGTCACCAGGGGTGACAACAGGGCCATGGCAGCAACAGCAGAGGCTAAGGGACAGTGGAGTGTGGGGCCACAAAGGCTGATGAAGCAGAACAAAGTTCCTAAGCTCCTCTAGGATTAGGAAAAGATAAAACAAGAAAGATCAAACAGGTAACGATGAAGAGGAGATGCAATTAGAGGTAAACCTCAAGGAAATCAAATTTGCAGGTAACACAAAACTAAAAGCATGGTTAATATCATTTTGAGTCCTGTATCAGTTAACTATCATCACAGACCAACTCCGGGACTACAAACCCAAGAAGGTGATAAGAATATATATAATGTCCTACACATAGATTCTCAAAATCAACTGAAATGAAGGGGCCACTGGGTGGCTCAGTCAGTTAAGCATGTGCCTTCAGTTCAAGTCATGAACTGAACATGATCTGAACCCATGATCTGGGTTCCTGGGATTGAGCCCTGTGTCAGATTCCCTGCTCAGTGCAAAGCCTGCTTCTCTCTCTCCCCCCGCTCCTCCTCCTGCTTGTATACTCTCTCTCAAATAAATAAAATATTTTTTTAAAAAATTAACTGAGGTAGATAGGACTGACAGAGTAAGATGTGACAATATAAGAAAGATTTAGTGTGGGGGGTTTTGATGACCAGAAATTCAGCAGATGCCTTTGATTTGGCTGCTACAAAAACTAAGAAAGAACCTCAGGTTACAGTGATGAAAACACATGTCCAGACCATTGGGCATTTGTGGCTAAGCCAAATGCACAGTATTATGTTTGGTTGTTGGTGTTGCCTCCTAAGAGGAGCATTGATATTTCATGCTTGTCCACAGGAGCATGACTGAGATGATAAGGGGTGCAGATACCAAGTCCCACAAGGGGCAGCTGGAACTGAGGAAACTTGGGGGGATCTAGAAAGTCATCTTTAATTCCTGAGGAAGACTTCTTGAAAAAGTGTCGCACTTACGTGGCCCTTACAGGATATCACCAGAACCAAAGAATAGAAGGCCGATTTTGGTTCAGTGAAGAGTAAAGCTTTCTAATAGAACTGTTCAGAGGTAGAAGGAGCTAGTTTCAGGAGTGCTAAAATCCCCAGATGGGAAGTGGATTTCAGGCCAAGCCTGGATGATCTTGTGGCTGGGAACTTCCATATAGAAATGGTTTCTGCATTAGGTAGAAGCTTGGACTAAACGACCTCTGAGACTTCCTCTAGCTCTTAGAGGCCAGATTGAAGATTTTTGCCTTAGAAACCAACCATTCAGTTCTGGAGGTAAAACCCAAAGGAAACCTACTCTACCATGGGCCTATGGGGTATAGAGTCCTGCCATAGCCGCTGCTCTCAGAATGCCTTCTCAGCAAATGATGAGGCTCCAACTCATTTAGAATCTGGGAAGGGGAAATGTACTTTTAAGAAGCAAATAGATATTTGCTGACCTGGTGCACCCTAAATTCAATCCATCAAATTAGTTTTGTCTGAGTCTTAAGAATATCTCAAAGTCCCTCTCTTCTTCCATATCTGTAGGAACCCTGCCTTGGTTCATGCCATAATCACCTTACCCCCAGACTTTCTCAACAAACTCCCAAGTAATGCTTTACCTCCACTCTTGTCTTCTTCAATATACCCTCTATAGAGTAGGCAGAGTAGTTTTCTGTTTTGAATGGCTCCCCACTGACCATGTGGGATAGTACCAGCTCTTAATGTTGGATGGAAAGCCGTGCAGACTCATGTTCTGTGACTTTCCACACATACCACCATATCCTACACACACACGCACACACACTCACTTTCTCTCTCTCTCTCTTTGTGCTTCAATAATGTTACACTATTTGTAATTTTCTTCATACACTATACTGTTAAACATCTCTCTGCCTTTGCTTATGCTGCTCCCTCCATCTGAAATGCCTCACTTTTTCTAGCCCCCATCTTACTTACCAGAATAACGCCTGCTTATTCTTTTTCATACATGAAAGCTTTGGTGCATAACTTTTTATGAAGCCTTCCTTTAACCATGCATCTTACTCAACATTTACTGAGGGTGTACAAAGCATGGTGCTGGAGTGCCTGGTTGATTCAGTCGGTTAAGCATCTGTCTTCATCTCAGGTTATGATCCTAAAATCCTGGGATTGAGCCTTGAGTCAGGCTTCCTGCTCAATGGAGAGCTTGCTTCTCCCTCTCCCTTTGCCCCTGCATCTTTATGCTCTCTCTTGCTCACTCACTTCCTCAAATAAAAAAAATCTTAAAAAAAAAAAAAAAGCATGGTGCTAAGTACTGCAGTAATCCAAAAGGGAAATTTTGAAGCTAAAGTGAAATAATAGAAGAGCTTTTACTTTATGGAGTTACTAAAATGTATTTTTAATATGCATTAGGGAACTCTGCATAGGCTTATCCTATATGCACTATGACAACTTTATAATTGGGATCAAATAATAGTTTATATTAATTGAGTTCTCATTACATGCTAAGGGCTACTCCAAGCACTTCATTAACTCATTTAGTAAATATTTATTGAATGAAATATTTATTGATGTGTAATATATATGATCAGCACCATTCTAGTTTCTAGGAATCCAACAGGAAACAAAATACAAAACCCCTGCTCTTTAGAAGTTTACATTCTGTGTGGAAAGCTACAACCAACAAACAAAACATACAGAACAATAGATGGTGATTAAGTGCTATGTGGAAATGTAAAACAAAGAGTAGAAAGAGGAAGAGTTAGATACTAGGGGTTTGGGGGGTAGGGTGGCAGTTTTCAGTGAGGTTATCAGAGAAGACATAAGTAAGGAGGTGATATGTAAGCATACCTGAAGGGGCTAGGAAACAAACCATAAGAGTATCTTGAGGAATAAAATTCCAGACAGGGGGCAGAGTAGGTGCCAAGGCAGGAGGCTGTCTGGCATATTTGTGGAACAAGAGGCCACATTACTGAGGAAGAGTGAGCAGTGCACACAGGAGGGGATGAGGTCAGTGGACATAGTGAACTATTATGAAGACTTCGGTTTCTATGCTGTGACACCATTTGAGGGTTGTGACAGAGTATTAACAGATCACTCCATTTGGTATGTTGAGAGTAGACTGTAGGAGGGGACGGACTGAAGTACAGAGCTGTTCCAATAATCCAGGTGGGAAATGATAGGCTTGGAACAGGATGGTAGCAGCAGGGTATTGAGAGACTGATTTCGATATGTGTATTTAAGTAGAGATGGCAGGATTTGCTAATGAAATTGATACAAAGCGAGAGAAAGAGAGAGAGAGAGGAGTCAGGGATGACTTCAGGGTTTTTGGCCTGAGCAACTCAATGGATAGAATTGCCATTTATTGAGATAGAAAACTGTGGAAGAGGCAGCTTTGTGGGGTGGGTATAGGGAGGAGAGATCAGGGGTCGAACTTTGTGTTCAATTTGAGACACCTAGTGGATTACCAACTAGAGATATACAAGTTAGTTGTGGGCAGGGAAAGGGATGAGGGTGACATTCAAACTGGAGTTGCAAATTGAGGAGCAGCCACCATATAGATATTTATGAAGTCATGAACCTAGAGGGAATCATAAAGGAGTCTAAACACTGAAGAGAAGAGAAAAAGACTAAGGACTAAGCTCGAGGGCATTCCAGCATTTCTGGATTAGAGAGATGAGGAGAACTTTGGGAGGAGCAGTGAAGGAGGAGAAAAGCCAGGACAGCAAAGAATCTGGCAAGCCAAGAGAAGAATGTTTCAGGAAGAGAAGGTGATAAAGTGTGCTGAATTGTGCTAATCAAATGAGAAGGAAACTAAGAATTGATCATTGCATTTGACATAATGGACACAAGAGAAGTAGGTGGACACTAATACTATTGATTCATTTAAGATTCACAAGTCTCAATGATAGGGATTATTCCCCTAAAGAAGGAAACTAAAGCATAGGAACATTTAGTAATTTGCACAAGGTCACACAGCAAGAGAATGACAGAGTTGGCATTTGAACCTAGGCTGTGTAGTTCTGGAGCACTCCCTGCCTGGGAAAATAGGAAAAACAGAAGAGAGACATTTTGTGGGAAATTTGACTACATGGCAAAGAAAAGAAAACCGTAGAATGTTCCTTCTAACCTGTTCTGCTGTAGCTCTATTTCTGATCCTACTCCTTGACTTAATCTGCTATAGAGTTTTTTTGTTCCATGTCAGGAAAAAGTCATTGATTGACTTTAAAAGCCCATCTGTATAGAGAATTTACAGTGCTTAATTAATAACCAAGACTAGCCTACCTAGCTCAATTAGTTAGATCACAGTGATTGACACCAGGGGTGCAAATGCATTTTTTGACTTGAACCAGTCAGTTTTACCAGAACAACTTTGTTTCAGGGACATGGGCTAAATTTTTTGCTCCGGACAAATACCTTGTATACGGGTTCAGTGTGGTAGTTAATCTCCTGAAAAAATAATTACAGTATGTGTTCTATTGCCAATATATTAGTAGAACCCCTTCCTGTTTAGAAGACATGTTATTTTCTTTTTCAGTGCTGAGGATTGTTTACTGTGTCCACATCTTCACATGATAGCATCCTCAACAGCTCAGATTTGTAAACTAATGTCTGTATTTTGGAGAGTAAATAGCTGATCTTTATATAAATGGGATAGACTGTATTCTGGAACCAGTCAGATGGAGACCAAACCTGAATAAAGCATTAGCAAGAAACAGAGCCCAGTATTCAGGGATATCTTTGAATAAATCTGGAGAAGAGAAATTTTGACTGAGTGTTTAATATAATTTTAAAAATCAGCTCTACCTTTTGAGGGAGCATTACCTAATGAGTAATATACAAGGCTTTGGGCAGCAGATACCGGTTGATAAAAATCTCTGTGTGTCAATTGTGATTTAAACTTCCAAGACTTCACCCAATAAATTTATTCCTCAGGTAATCATGTCCCGGCATCCATCTGCCTTTTATTTAGATCTAATGGCCAAACTCGGTTCTGCCCACATTGATTTACTCTATCTACATTTTTGGAGGTAATGAGAAATTTATAATAAACTTTATTAAAAGTGGTCACTTTTAACTTGCATTCTACATGTTGACCCACTAACTTGGGGTTTTGACCACTTGGCAGTCTTTGTCAAGCTTGGTTACATCTGAGAGTATTGCTGATCAGTACTCTGAAATCCTCATGCAAATATATAATTAAAAAGTATCTTTAGCTCTCTTTTTTCATCTCCCTTAAATTCCAAATTTCCCCACATTTCCCACAGTGAAAATAACTGTTTTGTTGTAATCAGAGTACAAGACTTCTTCCCATTCATAGACCACACCACTGTGGTACTATTCAGTGCTCCCTTCATTCCAGGTCATATCCAAGGCTTGCCTCAGTGTTGTCACCTACGATAAATGGTAACCAGCAACAGATAAAAATGTGAATTCAGGCATTAGAGATGCTATGTAGACACAGAAAAAAGAAGCTGTAATGAAAGATTCTTTCAAGATCTGGCTATCAACCCATAGCCAAACCAGGTTCAGTCAAGGTCACATCCACATTCTCCTCTAGCTCTACATAGATGCATGCACCATGGTGCCATTTTGCCCTGCCAAAATAGCTCTTGCTGGGTAATTCTCCTAACTGTCTCACGACGCCAAGCATCTGATTGTCAAGGGGGGTGGGGAACAAAAACAAACTAACAAAAACCATCACTGCAAAATTTATGTATATTCAGTTTTTCTTTATTTCTTTTTAACCAGCATGAGTGATGATAGAAGGAACAAAAAGCAAGAAACACAGCCCTAATGACATAGCAACAGCTTAGTTTTTTTAGATGGATCCATGGCTGCTTCGTATAAGTTGAAAAGAACATTTGACCAACAAAAGAAGTGTTCTAATCAGAAGATTTAAACATGAAACTAAGTTTCCCAGTCACTGGGTCCTTTTTTAGGTAGAAAGGCTTAAAATAGCTTATGGAACACTTCAAAATGATGTCATATAAGCATTCTGCCCCTTTTAAAATCACACGTAACCCTTTAATGTAACAGGCTAGGTGGTTTTAAGTCTGGCCATAATTGGCAGGAAATATGATGCATTTAACTGTGTCTACCACCACAGAGGCTGGTTTCCCCACAAACCTCCTAGTAGCAGTACATGGTTGGAAATGCGGATTTTTTTTTTTTTGCAGAGAAGCTTATACATAATCCTATTACTATCCTAGGCACCTATTAAATATGATTGAAACAACGCCCATTGGAAGTCTTAAAACCTTAACCACCAGTTTTACTTCTAAAATAAAGTAAACTGCCAAAAGTTCTGATAAAAGTGACAATTTATATTTTTAAGTAGTACAACTGGAATTTTCCTATAGCTGTAGACAAAGGAATTCTTACTTGGATAAGTAGAAGAGCACCAATAAATTTAAGGTAGCTTATGCAAGTTAGGCACTAATGAATGTCATCTTCTGTTTTGTCATGAAAAAAGATCTTTCTGCTGCTAAAGGAGACTGATTTAGATTATGAATAGCTGTAGTGATTTGCAAAAATGGCTCCAGAGAGATAGAATGAGACTCCATATACTCATGGCACTTGAGGTTTCTGCCCTTTTTGTTGAAAATTAATTTGTCCTGTGGGTTATTGGATTCTAGCTCAGCCAATGTATATTGCTCAGTCATCACAAATTTACTTAAAATTTAGTGTAGCTGAAGTTCATTCAACAAGACAAAAGTCTACAGTTGAAAGCTTCTAAAAATCTTTTTAAAAAACTGGCTAACAGTGTAATTGAAAGTGCTGGCGTCTAAGTAGATTCACATAATGTTTTGCAGGTATCAATATATACTATATTACTATGTTAGAAATAGATTTTTCACTTGTATCCCACAAAAAAAGCAGATAGGGGGGATTTATCATCCTTTGGTAAGAGGACATTTTGGTTGAAGCTTCCATATTCTGAAAAAATATAAATCCCTAACTTCAGATTAGATAATACCACATATTATGGTAGTAATACCATGTTTCATTCATTCATGTATTTTACATTATTTCAAAACAAATAATTTTAAAAACAAACAGATTATGCTCCTAATGCTTCCAAATCCAAAATCTGTTACATTAGAAAAAAATTAAAAGTACACCAGGTCTGTTGCCCTGTTTCAGCAGCTCTCAACCGCAGGCTACTCACTTCCTACTTAGGACGCTACACCATGGAGGCTTATAGACAGGGAGGGTCAGAGTAGAGAGAGTCATACTTCAGAGCATCAGGATACAAATCACTTGCTTCTGACAAAAGGAACACTGGTTTAATGGCCATGCTCCTTTACCCAACAATAATGAGAGGAAAAGAAAAGAGAGTGTTCTTTAAAAGGGGCTATTGTGAGAAATACAAAGGAGACATTAAAAAAAAAAGAAAAAAAAAGAACAGCTAATTGTGGGAAACAGAGCGGTTTTTAATTCATCCTTCCCTTAATGTGTTTTCCTTAGTATAATCCCTATTTTTCATTTTTATACATTTAAATATGAATATTTACTACATTAAACACATTCACATGTGTATGTTTTATTTCCCTTTGAAAGTCTTAGATGAATTTCAGTACTTATTTAATAACTAAAATCACACTAGAGAACCTCAACTGTGATTAGGGCCATTGGGGTAGCTCCTCACTAAACTGATACACAGGAGGCAACAAACATTATTTGTTCATTTCATTTATAGGTGAAAGTTTACTACATAGTAAGACTATTAAAATGTTATATTTCAAAATATCAAGAGCTAAACCTACATGGTGAAAACATTCAGATGTGTCATTTTGTTAAGACAAAAAAGCAAATCCATTTGGGGTGACCTACACACCATAGTTTTGGACTTTAAAAAAATTTTTTGATAATGGATTTCATTTTATTCCTTACACTTAGATCACAACTGAATTACACAACTGATAAAGCTCCAACTCTGAAGCATCAGCTCTTTGCTTGAGGTACAATTGCACAAAATGAGATACAGAGTGCTAACCAAATCATGACACAGTGGACTGGAAATTTTAGATTAATAAACCTCTTCCAGTGGAGAACTAAATAACTTTAACAGTTTTATCTATGGTTATTTGTTTCTCTGAAGATTTATGGTCCTCGCAACAGATATGCATCTTATCTCTCACTTTCCAGATTAAAGAGAGATGATTTTAAACAGGCTTCTGACTGGCATAATCTGGAATTGCAGATGATCTCAATTTTTTAAAAAATGCTAAAAGTGAACTTGCAAGTCAATGAAAATGACTTTGCGCATGTCAGGTGCACAGGGGAAGAAATCTGCATATAGCTAAACAAGGCTGATCT
The DNA here is from genome assembly GCF_009829155.1 of Mustela erminea. Taxonomy (NCBI): domain Eukaryota; kingdom Metazoa; phylum Chordata; class Mammalia; order Carnivora; family Mustelidae; genus Mustela; species Mustela erminea. Next base: position 58,636,216 of record NC_045623.1, read on the forward strand.
TCTATTAGCAATACTGATTTCCTTGCCCTGCCCTGAATCAGCCAGGTGCAATCTGTACATGCTTAACCAGGAATTAAAACTCTTCATGCTGCTGCTGCTTTAATTGATTGATGCTAAAAGTTTAGAAAATAAAACCTAACCAGCTATTACAAAGCGCCTTTAACCAAGCCTTCTCCTTTGAAAGCAGGATCCTCAATTGAAACTGGCAGACCACATTTTTAGGTTTCAAGCAGCTCTGTCATTCTACAAGGAATGTGTCTGCCACTTCACACGATAGCTTGAGCTGAAAGACATGTACTTTGAATCAGAGAATCAATAGAACACTTAATGGACAATTAGGAGAACAGCTGTAGGACTGTCAGAGACCCATCTGTACACAGCTCAAACAGCAAGCCTGGACAGGGCCCGGAAAACAAAGTACACTGCTCCAGGGCACTGGCCCCAGTACAAAACCTCCCTTTCATTTCTCATTTAATGTTAATATAGTGTTCTTTTTCATTACAAATTTTAACACGTGTAGAAAATTATGGAAATTGCTTAAGCCATTTGTCAACTTATATCATGTGAATTGATCAATAAATTTCACTACTTTGTTGTTAATGTAGATAAATTTTGGCATTTAATTAAGCTCCAGTGAAAATGTGGCCACTTTTAATTTCAGCAGATGCTGTCGTTTCATTTGTAATACATAACTACAGGGGTAAATACAACCCAATCATGAATTATCACTAAATATTTATAGACAACATAGCAATTCAGAAAATAGACACAAAAGATTTTTACAATGAAACAATTACTGTGTGCAAAATCTGAAATAGGTAGTGATGAACTCTAATAGGAGCCGTGAACAGAATCTTAATATTGTAGTTCCATAAAAAAATTACATATGTATATTTTTCTCTCATGATCCTGTTTCCATCAATTATGTCTCTTATTAGGCAGAAATAATTTCAAATTCTTTTCATAGAATTGTTCCAAATGTTAAAGGATAGTTCTCTAAGTTTGTGGAAGTATATGAAAATTTATAAATTAAAATAAAAATCCATTCCTTTTTTTTTTTCCCCCTAAATTTGTGTGGATACAATTGGAAAACTCCTCTAAATCGACAAGAGGAAAAAAAAAATCTTATGATGCTTATTTTGTACACATGATTGGAATTCGAGTTGGTCAAGAGGACACTAGTATGGAGAATGGAGACAAGACGCTGGACAATGGAAAAAGCAGAATGAACTTTTTAGGCTTCCTCCATATGGCCTGAGGGGCCCCAAGATGAAATCCTGCTCCTGACAGCCAGGAGCCCTATAGCCTTAACCCTCTGTGGCGTAGTCTGACATGATAAACTGCTGTATCTCATTTGAGGGGGAATAGGCTGCCTCTTGGTGATTCTGCTGGTGCCTTCAGGGAAAAGGGGATTCGAAATCACATTGCTGTCTTTACAGTGTAATCCACTCCATAACGCCCATTCCCACCATTGTCTAAATGCTTTAGCAGGAGGGCCCTGCTGGCTGTGCAGTCACTGCATTTTCAGCAGAAAAGCAGACCTGAGTGCCTGTGGAGAGGGCCTTTGTCAGTATTTAAAAAATAAAGTTTAGGGAAATCAGAGCTGATCCCTCATTCCTATTTTTACAGTGTCTCCATGTCAAATTGGCCATCACTGCTGAGGCAGTTTGGCACTTTCTGTTGTTTTGGCAGAGGAGTACCTGGTCAGAGAAGATGATTCTCTAAATTCAGACTCTATTAGAGAAATTAGAATTAAGCAGCCAAAGGGAAAATGGATTGGGTCTTCTTGCTGAACCAAATTACACATCTAACTGTCCAGCCAAAATTCTCTCTCTGGCTCACTCTCACATATTCATATTTCTTTTTATTCCAAAATATGAATTTCCTAGGACTTGAAGCTTTGTTTTTATACCACTGAAAAGTAAGAGGGGCTGGAAAATCTACCTCAGCTCTAATGTGGATAATTAGGGATCTTTTTGTAACCTCCGAAATCCAGGAGTTCACAAAGTCATAGTCCTAGTATTCTCTTGAGTCATGCAGCTCTGTGAATTGCTCTGTCTTGTGGGAAGCTGAGGAAAGATATAGGTTATTGCACAGGCTAAGGAAATACTGACATTTGTTGACTATTTGATGTAGACATTAAAGTGGTAAGAAAGTTAATTAAGAAGTAAGATTGGGTGAGAAACAAAAATCAAGATTCTAAAAGATTGAGGGTATAATGAATTAAAGATGGATACAAAATTCTTTGCCATTTCTCATGTCTGTATGTGGAGTCTGTTTCCTTGACACATGAACCTAGGCTGGCCTTATGAGTGGTTTTACTCAATAGAATTTAGCAGAAGTGATGCCATGCAAGATCCTAGGCCAAGCCCTTGAGAAGGTCTGGAAGCTATTGCTTTAGTACTCTCTTAGGAATCAGCTGCCATGCTGTAAAAAAAAAATTAGGTTAGACTACCAAATGTTGAGTGGTTGGTTAACTTAGAGAGTCATCATGGGAAACAAGAGACCACCCTGGGTGTTCCAGGACTAGGCGAACAAACTCCCAGCTGATAGCAGCTGCCCCAGTGACTGCAGCTTTACCATGTGGAGCAGAAGAACCTCAGAGCTGAGCTTGGTCAACCCACAGAATCATGAGAAATAACAAATCCTTATTAGGTTTAGCCATGAAGTTTTCAGGCAATATGTCACATGGCAAAGGAGAACCAAAACAGAGATTTTATAATAAAAATCTGTTCTTTTTCTTTTCCTGTCCTACTCTCCTTTTGAAGTTATACTAACTAGCAGTCAACACCTATTTTCTTATGCCTCTTGCAGAAGTGACCCAGTAACAATAAAATAAAAAGCCAAAATATTAATGGGGCAGGGGTAGAATTCTTTTTAAAAAGGAGCTCAGACTGATTCCCTCTGCTCTTAGTTTTCTGTTTTCTCTCTTTATAACTTCGTTCAATATCCAAAGTCTATATCTGCTCAAATTGGACACCAAAGGAAAGACAATTTTTGTAACAAGAACTCCAACCCTTTTTAGGATTCTGGTCTTGAAAGTCAGTGCAATGACCCAATTTACTTAAATAGAGTAGACTTTTTAAAAGACATCAGAAGGGACACATGGATGGCTCAGTCAGTTAAGCTGCTGCCTTTGACTCAGGTCATGATCTCAGGGTCCTGGGGTCCAGTCCCACATCAGGCTCCTTGCTCAGCAGGGAGCCTGCTTATCTCTCTGCCTCTGCCTGCCACTCTGCCTGCTTGTGCTCTCTCTCTCTCTCTCTCTGACAAATAAATAAATAAATGTTTAAAAAAATAAAAGACATCAGGAAATGTTCTGCAATTTATATTAAAGTCACCAAACATTAGCTCTTTAAAATAAATTTTCTCTCAGCTAAAAGAACAAACTAGATTGCAGTCATAGCTCTGTCATATATCAGTGTGTAACTTGGGCAACTAATTTTATCTTTCTCAGCCTCAGTTTCCTCATCTATAAAAAGAAGATAATGGATCAGATACCCTTCAAGGTCCCTTAAATTTTGCCAGTTTTCAAAGATATATGTCATTTTTCAGGTAGTGCCAGCTCACTCTTAATACCTTATTGTGATCACGTTAGTGAGTCTTCCTCTAATGCCCAAAGCAGGAATGAATATATCCTTAATCTAATATTCTACCCCTGAATAATTGAGGTGATTGTATAATTAACTTTCTTTCAGAAAGCATAATCCTAATTTTTTTTACTCCATCATTCTATAAGAACAAAGAAGTATGACAATTTGTCTTTACCATGCTGGTATCTAAATGGATGCCCATTCTTCGTAAAGTTCATAAAGAGTTAGTACATGTTTTGCTTGTGGGAAAGATCTGATAGGTACTGAGAGAGGGTAATAGCTATATCATGGAACAAAATACCTTCAAAACTTACTGGCTCTTACTTCAGACACTGAAAATGCTGAGACTGAAAATTTTTTGTATTACAAAGGGTCTTCATGAAAACTTGCTAACTTCTGGGTTTAGTCACAAACAGAATTTGAGTATAATTCTAGTGAAAAAACAAGCAAGCAAAAATAAAAGTTAGGGGACGCCTGAGTGGCTCAGTGGGTTTAAGCCGCTGCCTTCGGCTCAGGTCATGATCTCAGGGTCCTGGGATCGAGTCCCACATCGGGCTCTCTGCTCAGCGGGGAGCCTGCTTCCCTCTCTCTCTCTCTCTGCCTGCCTCTCCATCTACTTGTGATTTCTCTCTGTCAAATAAATAAATAAAATCTTTAAAAAAAAATAAATAAAAGTTAGGGTGCTTTACCTTGTTGCATTATTATAGTAAAATATGGTAAATATTTGGTACGGTAAAGTTAGTTTTCATTATAATATCTAGGGAAGGAACAGTATGGTTCATTAATTCCACAGACAATTCCAAAATTTGGCAGTTTCAGCCATATATGGAATCAAATAGATCTGGGGTGGAATCTTGAATGAATCATTTACCAGCTGGATAGCCTTAGGCGATTTGATTAATCTCTGAATCTCAAATTTCTTCCCTACAAAGCACAGATTTCTGTTTATGGCATAAAAATGAGATAATGCATATAAAGTGCCTAGAATAGTAAGGACCCAGTAAATATAAGTTACAATTAAATGTGAGCTCCATGAGATTTTGCAGAAACCTTGCTTGTTTTGCTCACCTTTCTATCTCGAGTGCTCAGAAAAGTTGCATTAAAAGATGACTACTCTGGCCAACAGCTCCAACTTCTTTCGGTGGTCTTGCTACACTGTTTATCATGTAGAAATCACATGGTTTGAATTTCATGCCCTTTAATTTGAGCCATCGAAAAGAGAAAAGTCAGAGGGAGAAACCCTACATAGATCGCTGATCCTTAGTAAATTAAAAGTTATGAGCATGAACTAAAGACAACCATGACTCACACAGAATAGGAGAATCCCTCATCACAAAATTGGTACCTTTGGAAGTTGTCCTAACTACCTTTACAAAAGGCCACTATTCTTGGTAAACTTCTGCTTTGGTGAAAGTTTTCAAACAGACAAACAAGTAAATTGGGTTTTAGGGATCCCTGTGGAATAGTTGTAATTCAGTCTGATAGAGGAATAAAACAGAAAGAGGTTCTGGACAATTTGTTCCAGGTCAGTCATTGATCAGATTGAAATTAGAACTCACATTGCTTAATTTCCTAATTATTATTCAATTATTGATCATACTTATTTGCCTCCTGTTTTGAGAGAGAATTTGATTAGTGGTATGAAGCAGCATTAGAAAACAAGGTATGTAGGGGTGCCTGGGTGGCTCAGCGGGTTAAAGCCTCTGCCTTCGGGCTCGGGTCTTGATCCCAGGATCCTGGGATCAAGCCCTGCATCGGGCTCTCTGCTCCGCAGTGAGTCTCCTTCCTCCTCTCTCTCTCTGCCTGCCTCTCTGCCTGCTTGTGATCTCTGGCTGTCAAATAAATAAATAAAATCTTTAAAAAAAAAAAGAAAGAAAGAAAGAAAGAAAGAAAACAAGGTATGTAATGGGTCAACAAGGTCCTGCCACCTTAGATGGAGAATCAGTTCTGGTTCACGTTCATATGAGCATATTTTTAGTGTGGCAAACATTGGTAGAGGATGAGATTGTCCCATCCCCAAACTGCCTAATCAACCATCCCCTGTAAATTGAGCCAGATTATTGGGTCTCTACAGATGGCAAACACAAAACCATACAAAAAGATTTACATTCCAAGATAAAACTACTACACTCTGATATTCCTATAATTACAGAAGTTAATATGGCTATTCATAAAGTTAAAGCCAATGAATATACAAGACTTAAAAGCAGAAGAGAGAGCTAAGGGAATTTGACAGAGAGGAGGCCAAACTATAAATATGGAACCTGGCATTAAATGTTCTAGGTACCTGATGATAGATAGTTTATGACATGAACTCATATCAAAACCACAATGACTACTTTCATATTTCTCCACTCGCATTCCTGTGAGAAGAAAGATAGCAAGCAATAGGAAATGAGAAGAGATAGTTTAGAAGAAACATACCACAGACAGAACTCTGGCTGAAAACTTGGGTGTCTTGTTCTTTGTACCCAAAGTTAGATATTCCAAGTTACGTAAGAGCTCTCAGTTGATTCTAAATCTTCACCTTCCTATCAGCTTGTTTGTAGCTTTTGATGGGATTTAAGATTCTAAGAGCTAATCTATCTAAATGTAAACAATTGTTTTGGTGTCTTTTCTTCACATACTAATATTAAGAAAGTACCCTTTTTCTATGTTATGGAAGTCAGGTAAACAGCAGTCAAGGTCTGTCTGTGGCTTGAAGAGAAGTTGACTTGAGGCAGAGTTGTGGGTTTGGTTCAGTTTCCAGAGCATACCAAATAACTTGAATGGAAATCACAGACAGCCTAATGCTAGTTCTTCTTGAGAGGCTGATGTGTACCTGTGCATAAAATGTATATTATAAGTATATTAATACAATTCTATCTCAACAGATTTAATTCTTAAATGCTACATATACTTGTTTAATCTCCCATTTTAAAAGTAGAAAAGGTTAGATTATAACATCAGGTTAGCTCTCTTTGAAGCAGGTAATAATTAAGTTGATTCACTGTTGCAATTACTGTCAAATCCCCCTTAATTACCAGAGATTTTATAGCAGCTTCATTATACGTCTGCTGTAATGCATTGTGGCCCTAAGGAGAAGTGTTGCAGGAAATTCTGCATAGCATGGATAATTCTAACCTGCAGTTACAGCTTCCAGCAAAAGCTCATGCACTAAATTTATCTTTTTCTGACATTTCTCCCTGTTACTCAAGCAGTTAAATGAGGTAACATTACTAAAATACCTACCTAACTTTGGAAGTTAGAATTGATTTCTCCACAGATATTAAAACACACACACACACACACACACACACACACACACACACACACACACAAAGAGAAAGAGAAAGGATAGATTAGCCTTCCGTAATTCCTAAGAAAGCATTAAATTATGTTTAATAATGAATTTAGTTTATAGCATTCAAGTAGATAGGAGATCTACATCTAAATCACAAATCTCATATATCTACTTCTTATGGATGTTTCTTATATGATAAACAAGACAAAAATTATTTCTGAACTGCTAACATCATCTTGAAGTGGATAATCAACTGCTTTTTATTTACCAATGATTTTACAACTAATTTCTGGGAAAAGCAATCACTTAAAAAAGGTCATTTTTAAGTTTCCATATCACTGCTTATTTTCATTGGAAAAATCTTTACAAATCAGAGCCTGCAAATTAAGTAAAGTTCAAAAAAGATAACTGAATAGTATCTCTCACAGATCCCTTTTTGACCAAGGAATTTACTCCACAGAACATATTAGATTCAAAAGGGGTTGCAGTGTCAATGACACTATTGGCAGCTGTGTTAACAGTTAAGGGCCTGGCTTTGTACAGCAACACAGTTATTAAATTTCTCCAGAGACCATGACTCATTAATCAAATATTCATACATCTCTGTAAATACACACTGAACAGAGAATACCCTCAGAGCTGGGCATCCCAGTACAAGTGCTCTTTCATGTAACACTGACAAAATCCTGAGAACATGCGGTCATGTTTTGCATTTCTAATGCACTATGTCCTCTTTAATACTCCATTTCCTAAAAACAGAACACAAATGATCTTACTGATCGCAAGTGTTAGAGGGTTACAATTAAAATTATTCCACTATTGCTTCATACCATCTTTTTTTAAAATGAGGACAGTGAATCAATTCTTCTGTTCTTTGTTTACCATCAAACGAGTAATTTTTTCCCAGGCGGATGAAGAAACCCAGGCCATGCTCCTATTAATACAAGAATTTGTATTAGCATGAAAACAACAAATCACTACTTAAACTAGGGAGGCCAAATAACTTAACATATTAGCAGACATGAACTTGCTATATTTTGCAAAGTCCTCAGTCTGCTTAATACCACTGGGAGTTTTCCTCCTATTGTACAGTAACAAAAGGTTCTTTCTCAATTGCAGTCTCTGGAAAATTGGGGTCTGAAAGCCAGGGAAAGAAGAGAAGCTCAAAATGTTGCCTCATAAAGCTACTGGGATCAGACTCTTCACCTCAGGGTGGGCAGGATGTACCAGGCAAAGGGAAGAGAGAAAGGGAGCAGCTTACATAAACTTCCCATCTATCTTGAAGTTTCTGAAACAACAGGAACCCAATTCTCAGTGCCAATAAAATATAAGCAAATCTGTCAAGTGCTGTCTCCTCTCTTCAGCCTGTCCAGTCTACCAACCACACTGCCTATGTCTTTAATCCCAGTCCTCCAAAATTCTGGCCACGTTAGGTCAAAGACTTCCCTCCCACAGCCTCCCTGCTTTCATTCCCATGCAGTTTCTCCTCCACTCTATGCTATTTTTGCTTGTGCCTTCTCCTCCGTCCTTTGGAACTTCTCTGTGATGCATTTAAAATTAGAACAGGCTTTGGAGTCCGCAGAGGTTTAAATCCCAGTTCTGCAAATTACCTATTGCATTAACTTGGCAAGTTATATTACCATATCTGACCCTCAGTTACTTTATCTCTAAAATGGAAACAGTAAAAAGAACTAATTTCCCAGGATTTTTGTGAAGATTAAACTAAATATACTATTTTATACGATTATAAAATACTTAACAAGTGCCAAAAAAAAAAAAAGGCCATTGTTGCCATTAGTATCATTACTGCAGTCATCAGTCCTCTGTCTCTTCACATCAGCTCAAACTTTTATTTTTCCTGACAGTACTAAGGGATTCCTAAACTCACCAGCAGAGACTCTTCCTTCCATTTAAACCTCTCTGATGCAGAGGGGTAGCTTTACAATCCCACTGTCAGGTGCTGGCTCTGTCAACATTCACACCTTCCACTAATGCTCCCACCATCTATTTCAGACACTCAAAATGCTCCAACTCCAGACTGCAGCCTGAACTGTCTTGACTAACATTCTTTTGACCTATCATCCCATGTCCCCCACTTTGTCACTCTAAATCCTCTAATAATCTTGTAAAGTCAATGGACCCATTCTCAAAATATTTTTAAATATAAATGAAATACATATGGCTACAAAGGGAATGGTTAAAATATTTTTAAACTTGTGACATACATATAGACTTCTTTATCAACATACTAATAAGTCCTAGGAACAAGTCCTACCATATTTTAAAGCAGTGTAAATATTTCAAAATAATTGCATTAATTATGATTTGAAAGTACTTACGATTTCTGTTAGTGATAGTCCTAGGTACTGCTGATACAACTGGACTTTGTTGCCTACATTCTCGGTGGAAGAGAAATACTAAGTTTCAGTTAGATGTTAGCAAAAAATAAAGTTGTAATTTTTTTTGCATCCAAGTTCATAGACTCTTGAATTCTTTTTCTGGGTTCAAATTAAGAACCTGTACATTAAATGACCTACTGTTCTTCAGCCCCATCGAAATACACTGACTTCATCCATAGACTCTATAGAATTTTATCTAGGTAAAACAGACTCTCGGGGTAGGGCTTCAGAAATCATCTTCCAACTTTAAATCTTCACATTTTAAAGTGTTAGAACTAAATCCCAGTTCTTTTTTTCCTTCCTTCCTTTGTTGTCTTTTCTCCTGTGTTTCTCTCCCAACCACCTACATACATAAGTATAAATTTCAGTCTGATACTCAAGTCCCTCAAGGCCTTCAATAAACATTTTCATTCTTATCACTCACTTCTCTGTCCCTATCCGTCATCACAGGATGTTTATCATCATCTCCTTACTAAATACCAGCTCCTTAGGCAGCCACATGTGTTTCAAATGCACCCTAGGGGGATGGCCCTCCACCTTGACCCCACTTTCATTTAGAAAACATGTCTATGGATCCTCTCTCTGGGCCCTTGTGCTATTTCCTTATTAGCCCAAATACTTACCTCATCCCTGCCTTTATGTAAATCATACCAGACTTTTAGTATTCACCTCAAATGCCGCTGCCTCCATGAAGACTTTCTTAACCCCCATAACCAGATGTAAGCTCTCTTGAAACCAAATATTATTTTATTTTGTAGAACTTCTGAGTCTTCTTTCCCCTACCAAGTTTGAGTTTTTTGTGTATTTTCCCAACCTTTAAGTAAATTTCTAAGTTCCCTGACAGAAGTGTCACTTTATCTCAATAAATTCTATAGACCCTACAGACATTCAATATTGGAACAGAATTAAAAGGTTTTAGGGGATTTGGGTTTTCTCTCTTTTTTTTTTTTTTTCTAAGTCTTGTTCTCCAGTGCCACTTGACACACAAAAAATACTCTTAAAGCCTTTTCAGATCTTAAGACGACGTGAATGAAATCTTGACAACAGTTTTAAAGGCTAATACTTACTGAGTATTCACTATGGGCCAGGGATTTTTTTCTAAGTGTTTTTGCATGTTTCCTCACTTAATCCTCTCAATAGCCCAATGTAATAGTTACCATTATCCATATTTCATAGATGAGATTAAGTAGCATGCTCAAGGCCATGTAGCGTTAAAGTCACAATTTGAGCAGAGCCAATCTGACTCTACAGTTTAACCAGTTTATTAATGCCATCTCCACTGTATAACACTGAAGCTTGACAGGGAAATTAAGTATCTAAAGACAAGGATTCATAATTTTTTCCAAACTAGTAGTTTTAAGTGAATATGAGTAGTCTTACTTTTGAAGCACTTGTTGTGACCACTGCTTGGCTATAACGTAATCTGTAATTTTACATATGCCCATAATTATAAGACCTATGTTTTACATGTTTTTTTTTAATTTATTTTTACTTTCTTTTAAGATTTTATTGCTTTATTTGTGAGAGAGAGAGAGAGTGAGAGCAAACGCAGGGAGAGTGTCAGGCAGGCTCACTGCTCAGTAGGTGCCTGATTCCGGACACAATTCCAGGATCCTGGGATCATGACCTCAGCCAAAGGCAGACACTTAACCAAGTGATCCACCCAAACGACCCTACACTTTTTTTTTTTTAAGATTTTATTTATTTGAAAGAGACAGAGAGAGCACAAGTGGAGGGAGGGGCATAGGGAGAGAGAAAGAGACAAGCAGACCCCCTGCTGATCAAGGAGCCCAATACAGGGCTCAATCCTAGGACCTTGAGATTATGACCTGAACTAAGTCAAACACTTAACCAACTGAGCCACCCAGGTGCCCCACATGTGTTTTCATGGTATATTCCTTTCCAAACATGTATCTTTGCTGTTTCGGGCCAATTTTATACTGTGGAAAAATTCAGTAACACTTTATTGTTGTAAAAACAGAAACTGAAAAGAAAATGAACAAAAATTTTGTAGAAATTAACAAGCTGATCCTAAAATTCATATGAATATACAAGGAATTCAGATTTTCCAAGATCATCTTGAAAATAAGAAAGTTGGACGACGAGCACTTCCGAATTTCAAATTTTACTACAAAGCTATAGTAATTAAGATAGTGTGGTACTGGCATAAGGATAGACATATACATAAATGGAATAGAACTGGGAATCCAGAAATAAACCTTATATTTATGGTCAGTTGATTTTCAGTAAGAATGCCAAGACCGTTCAATGGGAAAGGAATAGACTTTGCAACAGATAGTGCTGGAACAACTGGATACCCACATGCAAAAAAAGGAGTATGGACATTTTTACCTCACATCTACAAAAATCAACTCAAAATGAGTAAAAACAAAAAAACCAAATGTAAAAGCTAAAATTATAAAACTCTTAGAAGTATAAGTATAAATATTTGTAGCCTTGGATTAAACAATGGTTTCTTAAATATGACACAAGCAACCAAATAAATTAGAAAATAGATAAACTGGACTCTATCAAAATTAAAAACATTTGTGTTTCAAATAATACCGTCAAGAAAGTGAACAGAATGGGAGGATATGTTGTAGGTTATATATCTGATAAAGGACTTAAATCTAGAATATGCAAAGAACTGTTAAAACTCAATAACATAAGGACAAATAGCCCAATTTAAAATAAGCAAAAAGGGGTGCCTGGGTGGCTCAGTGGGTTAAGCCTCTTCCTTCAGCTCAGGTCATGATCTCAGGGTCCTGGGATCGAGCCCTGCATAGGGCTCTCTGCTTGGCGGGGAGCCTGCTTCCTCCTCTCTCTCTGCTTACTGCTCTGCCTACTTGTGATCTCTCTCTCTGTCAAATAAATAAATCAAATCTTAAAATAAGTGAAGAATTTGAATATACACTTCTCCAAAGAAAATATACAAATATCCAACAAGCACATGAAAAGATGCTCAGCATCATTACTCACTAGGAAAATACAAATCAAAACCACAGTAAGGTGCTAAAAGTCATGATAAGAAACGTATGTCTTGCTGCTTACTATGATGTAATTAACACAAAGATAGAAATAATTATTAGCCTGAGGGCACCTGGGTGGCTCAGTTAGGTGGCCAACTCTGGATTTCAGCTTAGGTGGTGTTGTCAGGGTCGTGGGCTCCAGCCCCATGTTGGGCTCAGCACTCTGAGAGGAGTCCACTTGAGGATTATCTCTCACCCTCTTCCACTGCCCTTTCCTCTGCTTGCACACACTCTTTCTAAATAAATAAATGTATTTTTAAAAGAATGATTAGCCTCAATGAAACGCTCACTTTATCAGTGAACTATATGTTTGACTATAAAAGAATAAAAATAAAGAATATCTATGAAATGTTATAACTGTATCATCCAAGATCATGTCAAACTTTTATGATTAAAAATCATTTTACAATGTTTTTAATATTTTTATATTTTATACTCTCTTGGAACCTTCCTTAAAACATTGTTTGGAAACATCTATGGTTCAGTTCCTTGAGATTCAACTATTTTTAAGTACTTATAGGATCAAATATACAAAAATAAGACTCTCTCTAAGTACAGGCATGAAACTGGCCAAGCACAGTGTGTCAGTTTTAGGAACCAGTCACAAGACACACACAAAAAAGACTACCATGCAAATCAGAGCCTTCAGACAATGTCAGTATACAAACCAAAATATAAGTATTTTGAGTAAGTGGTGGCTTTCTCCATTAAACACAATTAAAATTTTTAAAAGATTTATTTACTTATTTTGAGAGGAAAGCACACATGGCAGGGAGAGGCAAGGGGAAGAGGAGAGTCTTAAGCAGACTCCATGCACAGCACAGAGTGCAGTGCAGGACTCAATCTCACAACCCTGAGATCATGACCTGAGCCAAAACCAAGAGTCAGACGCTTAACTAACTGTTCCACCCAGATGCCCCAAAACACAATTAAATTTAAAAAATAAGAATCAAAATTCAACCTATTAAACATGCTTAATGTAAACATGAACATGAAATAGAAGGGACTGTAGACCATTGAAAGTAATATATGTATTTTTTTAAGATTTTATTTTTAAGTAATCTCTATACCCAGTGTGGGGTTCGAACCCACAATCTCAAGATCAAGAGTCACATGCTCCACTAAGCCAGACAGGCACCCAAAAGTATGTTAATGGAACAGAAGTGTGAGGTAGGTATTTTTTTCCTGTGATATCTATTTAAGGTATTTTGGAAATAATTTAAATATATATGTGGATCTCTCCCATTAAAGCCCCCTTATTATTAACTAGACTCCTGACCATAAAATCTCTTGACCTCCCCCTCCATTACGTGATCATCCATCCAAGGACTCTTATTAATTGTTGCCTTAATCCCAGATCTAATTCCCCATCTTTGATTCATTAACTATAATTTAATACAAGTAAATTGACCACAATTATGCTGAGTAAATAGCAAGTAGTATATAAATATTAGTTACAGGGATATCACATTGTATAACTCCAGGTAGTGTCATTCACATAACATAAACAAAAGATAGTGTCCCTTGGAGTTGTGCAACATGGCAGCCCATATCCAATTCCTTGTATTGGTCAGTATTTACTTTCTTTCAAAGCCTACATCAAATTTTAAATCACCCCAGCCTACGGATCTTTTTAATTCACTTTTTTAATTCATATTTTTTTAACCTGTGTCTATTTACTATACTGTATTTACTATACTGTATTTGCCTATGAGAGTTCTAATTTTGTTTACCTTTTCTGCTTATAACTTCTTTTTAAACCCATGAATTCTCAATTCTTAACTTATATTACACAAAATCATTTATAACAATGTAATTTCCATTTAAATCATTTAAATGGAAGAGAATCTCCATGGAATTTTATGTTTTACTCTTGAATGACAGTCAGTATCTGGATTGTTGACTTAAAATAAAGGGAAGAGCCAATAGGAAGAATAACTTAAGATGGTGGAAAAGGAGAATTCTGAGCTAACTTCCTCCCACAGACATACCACAGACATGCTGCACATACATATAAAGGAACTTTCTCTGAGAATGGCCTGAGAACTGGAAGAACAGCTTTTCCACAGCTAAAGATATAAATAAAAAAAGACTACATCAAGAAGGGAAGTAGGAGGGGACGCCTGGGTGGCTCAGTCATTAAGCGTCTAACTTTGGCTCAGGTCATGACCCCAGGTCCTGGGATCGAGTCCCACATCTAATTTCTTGCTAAGCAGGGAGACTGCTTCTCCTTCTTCCTCTGCCTGCTGCTCCCCCTGTTTGTGCTCTCTCTCTGTGTCAAATAAACAAAATCTTTTAAAAAAAAAAAAAAGGATAGTAGGAGCAGAGATGCCATCTGGTCAGGACCTACAACCCCAGTGTGGCAACCCACAAGTAGAAGGATATCACAGGTGCAGAGGTCCTCCCTGAGGAGTGAGGGGTTCAAGCCCCACATTAGGCACCGCCCACCCTGAGGACCTGCACCAGACAGACAAGCCTCCATAATATCTGGCTGTGAAAATTAGCAGGGATTAACTCCAGGAACTTTGAAAATCAGTGGGGCTTAACTCCATTACAGCCAGAAAGCTGTAGGAAATCAAGACTCTGCTCTTAAACAGCCCATGCACAAACTAACTCCCAAGACCCAGCACAGAGGCAGCAGTTTGGAAAGTGCCTGGGCTATACATGAAGATTTTTTGACTAATTTTAGGGCAGGTGCTAGAGGGGCAAAGATCTGTAGGAACTTTCTCTGGTAACAGAAGCGCTTGTGGGTGCCACTTTTCTTGCCCTCCTGTTTAGGCCAACATTGGTGGGTACCAATGCTGACATTCTCCATCTACCTTGCTAGCACCACTCACCCTGCCCTGGTATTCCCCTCCAGACCCATCCCGCCCAACCTGCCTTCCCTGGCTGGCACTCCTCCAAAGCTTCTCCTGTCCCACAGAATGGAGATAGCCCTGCCCACCAGCAGGCCCACAAGAGTAGAGGCAGGGTCTTGCAGGAAGCCACATTAGGTCTAGCCCTGCCCACAAGTGCACCCCTGGCAGTCTCAGCCAGCCACAAGAGAGCACATATAGTCTACATCTCAGGGTGCCTGGTTCTGATGACCAAGAGGGATTGTACTTCCAGGCCCCACAGAACACCTTCTATATAAGGCCACTCCCTCAAGACCAGGAAATGTTGCTGATCTATCTAATACATAGAAAGTCAAGATAAATGAAGAGACAGAGGAATATGTTCCAAATGAAAGAAAAGACAAAACCTTAGAAAAAGAACTAAGTCGAGATAAGCAAACTACCTGATAAAAGAGTTCAAAGTAATGGTCCTAAAGATGCTCACCAAATTTGGCAAAAGAATGGATGAACACAGTGAGAATTTCAACAGAGAAGAAGATACATTTTTTAAAAAATCAGAGCTGAAGAGTACAATAACTGAAAAGAAACATACACTAAAGGGAATCAATAGCAGATCAGAAGATCCATTAAGAATCAGTGATCTGGAAGACAAGGTAGTAGAAATCATCTAAGCTCAAGAGCAAAAAGAATTAAAAAAAATAAGGATAGTTGAAGGGACCTCTAGAACAACACCAGCCATACTAACATTCATGATACAGGGGTCCCAGAAGGAGAACAGAGAGTAAAGGGGGGCTACTGATTCAGTAGCTAAAAATTTCCCTAACCTGGGAAAAGAAACAGACATCCAAGTCCAAGAAGTACAGAGAGTTCCAAACAAATGAACCAGAGAGGTCCACACCAAGACATTTAATAATTAAAATGTCAAAAATTAAAGAATCTTGGGACTTTGAGTGTCTCAGTTAAGAGTTTGCCTTCAGCTCAGGTCATGATCCCAGGGTCAAGTCCTGGGATTAAGTCCTACATTGGGTTTGCTGCTCGGTGGGGAGCCTGCTTCTCCTTCTTCCTGCTGCTCCCTCTGCTTGCTCTCTCTGAAAAATAAACAAATAAAATCTTTTTTTTTTTTTTTAATTAAAGATCTTAAAAGCAGCAGGAGAAAAGCAACTGGTTATGCAAGGGAATACCCATAAGACTGTTCGCTGATTTTTCTTGGCTACTTTTTCAGCAGAAAATTTGCAGGCCAGAAAAAAGTGGCATGATATATTCAAAGTATTGAAAAAAAAAAAACTTACAACCAAGAATATTCTATCTGGCACGATTACCATTTAGAATTGAAGGAGAGGTAAAGAGTTTCCCAGGCAAACAAAAATTAAAGGAGTTTATCGCTCTAAACCAAATTTATAACAAATGTGGAAAAGGCCATAACTAGAAGTAAGAAAATTATGAAAGAAGAAAATCTCACTGGTGAAAGCAAACATTTAGTAAATGCAGTGTATCAACCACTTATAAAGGTAATATGAAGATTAGGAAACAAGAGTAGCACCTATCTACTTGTTAGATGGGATGCTGCCCAATTCATGATCATCAAATAAAGCCAATTAGATCTTCAAAAACAAACAAACAAAAAAGACAAAAGTAGTCAAATCAATTTTATTTTCAATAATTAGTTAAGAGATACAATAAAAAGATATAAAATTCGACATACAGAAAACATAGAAGGAGGAGTGAAAATGTAGTCCTTTTAGAATGTGTTTGACAGTATGGAGGCTCCACAAATAGTTACAAATAGAACTACCTTATGACCCAGCAATTGCACTACTAGGTATTTGCTCAAAGGATAGAAAAATACCCATTCTGGCCCTCCCCCCACTCATGCATGCATTCTTGCTCTCTGTCTCTCTAAAATAAATAAATCATTTTTTTAAAAAGATGTCATTAAAAAATATTAAAAGGGATACATGCACCCTGATGTTTATAGCAGCAATATCCACAATAGCCAAACTATGGAAAGCAGCAATGTCCACAACAGCCAAACTATGGAAAGAGGCCAGATGTCCATTGACAGATGATGGATAAAGAAGATGTGAAATATATATATATATATATATAGTGGAATATTACTCAGCCATAAAAAAGAATGGAATCTTATATCTGTAATGATGTGGATGGAGCAAAAGTGTATTATGCTAAGAGAAATAAGTCAGTCAGAGAAAGACAAATACAAGATAATGCACTTATATATAGAATTTGAGAAACAAAACATGAACATGGTTGGGGGAGAGGCATAAAACAAACTCTTAACTATAGAGAACAAACTGAGGCTTGCTGGAAGGGATATGGGCTGGGGGATGGGTTACATGGGTGATGGGTATTAAGGCAGGCACTTGTGATGAGCACGTGGTGTTGTATGTAAGTGATGAACCACTAAATTCTACACCTGAAACTAGTATTATACTATATGTTAAGTAACGGGGATTTAAATAAAAACTTGGGTGAAAAAAGAAAAAAAAACACCTTGTATTTTATATGTTTACTCTATAATTTTTGAATTCAATAATTACTCAATATACATTAAAAACTGTTGAGATTTTTATATTAAAAAATAGAATGTGGGGGCACATGAGTGGCTCAGTCGGTTAAGCCACTGCCTCTGGTTCAGGTCATGATCTCAGGGTCCTGGGATTAAGCCCTGCATCAGGCTCCCTGCACAACAGAGAGCCTACTTCTCCCTCTCCCTCTGCCTGCTGCTCTGCCTACTCGCACTCTCTCTCTCTGTCAAATAAATAAAAATCTTTAAAAAATAAAAAATAGAATGAGTTTGAACTTATATGATCTTCAACTTAAAATAGACTGCTGTATACATTGGATATTATATATGAATCTTATGGTAACCACAAACCAAAAATAAGAAAAAGGAATCCAAGTATAACATTAAAGAAAGTCATCAAATTATATGGGACAAGATCAAGAGAGAAGGAACAGAGAAGAACTACAAAAACAGAAGACAGAATAAAATAAATAATAAAATTTTCTAACTAGAAAACAATGAATAAAAGAGCAATAAGTACATACCTATCAGTAATTACTTTAAATGTAAATGAACAAAATGCTCCCCTGAAAAGACATAGGGTGACTAAATGAGTAAAAAAATCAAAACCTATTATATGCTACCTACAAGAGAGTCTCTTTAGACCTAAAGACACATACAGACTGAAAGTAAAAAGATGGCAAAAGGTAGTCTATGCAAATGCAAATGAATATACTTAAAAAGCTGGAGTAGCACTATTACTTTCAGACAAAACAGACCTTAAAGACTCTAACAGGAGATATTACATAATGATAAGGGGATCAGTCCGACTAGAGGATATAACAATTGTAAATACCTATGCATCCAACTTAGGAGCACATAAATATATAAAGCAAATATTAATAGGCAAAAAAGGAGAAACTGAGAGTAATACAATAATAGATGACTTTAAGACCCCACTGGCATCACTGATACTGACAGAAAATCCATAAGTAAATAGTTACTCTGACACATTAGACAAGATGGACTTCCCAGAACATTCCCTCCAAAAAGAATACACATTCTTTTCAAATGACTGTGAAACATGCTCCAGAATAGATCATGTTGGGCCACAAAACAAGTCTCAATAAATTTAAGACTGAAATTATATCAAACATCTTTTCCAAACAAAATGCTATTAAACTAGATATCAATTACAAGAAAAAAGAACTGGAAAAAATATAAACGTAGAGACTAAATAACATGCTATGAAATGAACAGTAAATCAGCAAAGAAAGCTAAGAGGAAATCAAAAATATCTGGAGAAAAATGAACGTGAAAACACAATGTTCTGAAATCTATGGGTCACAGGAAAAGCAGTTCTAAAAAGAAGTGTGTAGTGATACAGACCTACCTCGAGAAACAAGAAAAATCTGAAATAAACGATCTAACTGTACAACTGAAGGAACAAGAAAAGAAGAAAAAATGAAGCCCAAAGTTAGCAGAGGGAAGGAAATAATAAAGATTAGAGTGGAAACAAAAAGAGATGGAAGAAGGAAGGAAAGAGGGTTAAAAGGGAAGGAGAGAAGGAAAAGAAAATCAACTAAACTAAAAACTAGTTTTGAAAGATAAAACTGATAAACCTTAGTAAGATTCATCAAGAGAAAAAAAGGGAGAGGACTTAAAATTAGAAATGAAAGAGAAGTTACAAATGACACCACAGAAATATAAAGGATTATAAGGAACTATTACAAACAACTATATGGCAACAAATTGGACAACCTACAAAAAATGGATAAGTCTCTAGAAATATATAACCTTCCAACATTAAATTAGGAAGAAATAGAAAATCTGAACAGACCAATTACTAGTAATGAAATTGAATTAGTAATCAGAAAACTCCCAGCAAACTAAAGTCCAGGACCAGATGGCCTCACAAGTGAATTCTTCCAAACATTTTTTTGAAGTATGTATGTATGTATTTTAGAGAGAGAAAGTGGGGGAGGAGGGGCAGAGGGAAAAGGAGAGAATCTCATGCATACTCCACACTGAGCGTGGAGCCCAACACAGGGCTGATCCCACAAACCCAAGATTAAGACCTGAGCTGAAATCAAGCCAGATGCTTAACCGACTGAGCGACCTAGGCGCCCCTCTACCAAACACTTAAAGAAGAGTTAATACCTATCCTTCTCAAACTATTTTAAAAAAAACTGAAGAACAAGGAACACTTCCAAAATCATTCCACAAGACCCTGATACTAAAGCCAAAGACACACACACATAAACACACACTACAGGCCAACATCCCTCATGAATACAGAAGCAAAAATCCTCAACAAATATTAGCAAACCCAATTCGACAATACTTTTTTTTTTTTTAAGATTTTTATTTATTTTTCAGAGAGAGAAAAATAGAGGGAGAGAGAAAGAGCGCACAAGCAGGAGGAGAGGCAGGCATAGGGAGAAGCAGGCTCCTAAGCAAGGAGCCCAATGTGGGACTTGATCCCAGGACCCTAGGATCATGACCTGAGCTGAAGACAGACACTTAACTGACTGAGCCACCCAGGAGTCTCTCAATAATACTTTAAAAGGATCATACACCATGATTAATGAGATTATTCCAGGAATGCAGGGATGGTTTAGTATCTGCAAATCAATGTGCTGCACCACACATTAACAAAATGAAGGATAAAAATCATATGATCTTCTCAATAGATGCAGGAAAAGCATTTGACAAAATCCATTTTGTGATAAAAACTCTCAACAAAGTGGGTATAGAGGGAACATACCTCAACATAACACCTAATGGTGAAATATTAGCAAACCCAATTTGACAATACTTTTTTTTTTTCTAAGATTTATGATGTTAATACCTAACATCATACCTAATGGTGAAAAGCTGAAAGCTTTTCCTCTGAGATCAGGAACTAGACAAGAGACAAGACTGCCCACTCTTGCCACTTTCATTCAACATAGTACTGGGAGTCTCAGACACAGCAGACAGACAGGAAAATAAAAGGAAAAATAAAGTGGTAAGGAAAAAGAAAAACTGCAGATGACATGATGACATGATGACATGATGCTGCATATAGAAAACCCTGAAGACTTCACCATAAAAACTACTGAAACTAATAAATGAATTCAGCAAAGTTGCAGGATACAAAACTAATATGCAGAAAATTGTGTTTCTATATGCTAACAACAAACTATCATAAAGAAAAATTAAGAATCCTATTTACAATTGCATCAAAAAGAATAAAATACCTAGAAATAAATCTAACCACGGGGGTGAAATGCCTGCACTCTGCAAACTATTAAGACATTGATGAAAGAAACAGAAGATCACACAAATAAATGGAAGTATATACCATACTCATGGACTGGGAGAATAACATTGTCCATACTACCCACAATCTACAGAATCAATGCAATCCTTATCAGTAGTATTTTCCACAGAACTAGAAAAAAAATCCTAAAATCTGTATGGAACCACAGAATACCTCCATACATACCCCCAAGTAGCCAAAGCAATTGAGAAAAAACAAAGCAGGAAGTATCACATTCTCAGATTTCAAACTATACTAAAAAGCTATAGTAATCAAAACTGTATGGTACTGGAACAAAACCAGACATGTAGAATAATGGAACAGTATAGAGAGCCAGAAATAAATCCACACTTATGTGACCTATTAATCTGTGATAAAGAGACAAGTATATACAATGGGGGAAAGATGGTCTCTTCAACAGATAGTGCTGGGAAAACAAAACAGCTACATGCAGAAGAGTAAAAGTGGACCAGTTTCTTATAACATGTGCAAAAACAAAGTGGATTAAAGACCTAAATGTAAGAGCTGAAGTCATAGGCAGTAAACTCTGAACATTGGCCCTAGAAATACTTATTTTGGCTTTGTCATCTCAGTCAATGAGAACAAATGTAAAAATAAATAATTGGGACTACATCAAATTAAAAAGCTTTTGCACAGTGAAGTAAACTATTAACAAAATAAATAGAGAACCTATTGAATAGAAGAAAATATTCGCAAATAATATATCTGATTAACAGGTTAATATCTAAAATATATACAGAATTCATACAACTTAACACCAAAACTAACAATCCAATTAAAAAATGGGCAAAGGACCTGAATAGACATTTTTCCAAGACATACAGGTGGCCAACAGGCATATGAAAATGTGCCCAACATCACTAATCATAAGGGCAATGCCAAGAAAAGATACAAAGAGACTACCTCACAACTGCCAGAATGGCTAGTATCAAAAAGATAAGAAATACCAAGTGTGGGAGAAAACATGGAGAAAAGGGAACCCTCCTACACTGTAAACTGGTGCAGCCAGTATGAAAATTCTTCAAAAAATTAAAAATAGAAATACCATAACACTTAGCAATTCCATTTCTTGGTATTTATCCAGAGAAAAGCAAAGCACTAATCCAAAAAAATATGCACCTCTAAGTTCATTACAACATAGAATATAGAAGTGTCCATCAACAGATAAATGGATAAATATATGATACACATATATGTGTGTATATATATTAAAGAAACACAGATAACATGATTTCACTTATATGTGGAATCTAAAAACCAAAATAAATAAATAAATGTATTCATAAACACAGAGAACAAACAGGTAGTTGCTGGAGCAACAGGGGGACAGGGCAAATGGCAAAATAGGTGAAGAGCATTAAGAGGTACAAACTTCCAGTTATAAAACAAGGAATGGAAATGTAAAGTACAACATAGGGCATATAGTCAACAATATTGTAATAATTTTGTATGATGACAGATGGTAACTACACTTTTATCATGGTGATCATTTCAAAATGTATATAAATTTTGAATCACTGTATTTTACACCTGAAACTAATATAATATTGTATGCTAACTATGCTTCAATATATAAATAAAGGAAGGTTGAATTTCTAAATTTCTGGAGGAACTGGTTACAGAGTAGCACAGTAATTTTCCTACCTAATAACATACATGTAGTCTTCACTTTTAATATATTTTTCTTATTGTGAGAGAATAAGTGAAATTTTATAACTGTAGTTGTGAATGTTTTGGGCCATTGCTTGCCACCAATAATGTTGAGGAGAACTATAAAAAAGAAAGAGAAGAAAATGCTAATTCAAAAATGTGTCTGCAATACTGACTCTAAATATAATATTTTTCAAAGTTTATAGGCAAGGAGAAGGTCTTTATATAACCATGAAAACCACACAGAAATGCTTAAGATTTCTAAACTGAGTTAAGATTCAAACTATAAAATGATATAAAATTTATATTTTGGAATAGGATGAGATGTTTCCAATTTTTTCTGGTGGGATGTTTCACCTTTTCAATTCAGTTATCTCAAAATATTCAGGCTAAATCCTCAACTGAATATAGTACTACTAAATTGTGGTGATTTGCAGTATTGAGGCTATACTAAATAATACAAAATATTTAGTCTAAAATTTTTTTAAAGAAATTTACTCTTCTTTTTATAGAAAACAGTAATCCCTTAATCCTTTTCAAGAAATTGCCTCTATCAATATGTTCTGGATATCTTGCTTCAATTTCACTAAAAATTCTATTTTCCTCCTTATCTTGTCTATTTCAATGGAAATTCATATACTTATTTAATATTTTCAAAGTGTTTTTCATTATCTGTTCTTCTTCATTTCCTGCTTCTGGAAAATTCTTAGACTGTGCTTTTTGTTTTGTTTTGTTTTTGGGTTGTATATAAATATATAGTCAAAAAGACTTAGATGTACAATGCAAGCTATTGAAGGTGATTGTGGTAAAGCATGAAAATACAACTTTCCTAGTTCCAAAATAATTAGCAGAGAAAACGGAGGAGAGGGACTAGATTAGTATGATTTGACCAGAAATACAGTGCTTTCCAGCATGCAATGATAGAAAGTAACTAGAGATCTCTAAAAAATTAAGATTTCTGATCTAGCACTGGATATATTATATAGATAAGTCATTTTTGCTGTTCTATTTCTTTAATTCTTCTAAAAATAAGACAGAATTAACATAAATATTTTTAGATATGCTTGCCCTTGGACAATGCTAAGGTTAACAGAACACAAAAGTGACCTAAATTTTTAATACTATTGTCTTCTCAATAATACAGAATTAATGGGGCTAGTTTAATATAAAAACAGAAAAATGGATACCTTGGGAAATCCTTTTGGATATACTTGTACTGTAAAGGATCTTTTCATTCACTCATACAGCAAATGACTCTCAACATTGCCTGCTGGTGGTTAATACATTGACAAAAGGGGATTCAAAGTGTCAAATCTTATCAGAAAGAGAGAAAAGAAACCTTTGCCATCAAAAAGTCACATTAAGAATTTTAAAAATTCATTTCTGAAATGTTAATGGTAAAACTAGTATCTTAATATTGATGTCTAAATGCAGGATCCTCCTTTAATAATTCTAACAGAACACCCATCTTAGTATCTTGTCTTTTTTTTTTTTTTTTTACTTTCCTTTATTCCAGTCTGAAAGAGATCATCCATAAGCTTTATTGACCGAGTTTACTGGCTGTCAGAACTTGAAATCTGTGTTCAAAACAAGGTCTGAAACCAGAATATACAGTACCTCTATTCTAAATCTAATGATGTAGTTTTGTTGCTGCCTTTCCAATAAAAGATTAGCACAACTTTTGGCTGGTCCTCAGCTGAAGTTGAATTAACAGGGGAGATAAATCAATCAGCCTATCTGATTTTCATGAATGTATGCATTCATTCATATACATTATTGAATGAATACTTTTGAATACATATTGAATACTTTTTAATGTGCATATTATGCTGATCATTTCCAATTTGACACATTTATTCTCAGTCATTGGGATGACTGTATTACAAGATTGGTTTGTTTTTTCTGTACAGTACTCTGAGTATTTTCAATATAATTCAATGTAAAGGGAGTTTCTGCCTCCTCTCACCTCAACTTTGGCCAGGTCTAATTTTAACCAACTTAAAATGATCCCCAAAGATGGGGACGCCTGGGTGGCTCAGTGGGTTAAGCCGCTGCCTTCGGCTCAGGTCATGATATCAGGGTCCTGGGATTGAGTCCCGCATTGGGCTCTCTGCTGGACGGGGAGTCTGCTTCCTCCTCTCTCTCTGCTTGCCTCTCTGCCTACTTGTGATCTCTCTCTGTCAAATAAATTAAAAAAATCTTTAAAAAAAAAAAAAGAAAGAAAGAAAATGATCCCCAAAGATGGTGAGAAAATAGTAGAATGCAAGAATATAAGTCTAAACTTTTATATAGCTCTTGTAAGAGAATACTTACAATCAGTTCTGATTCATTGGAAGGTATGAGTACTCTCATTTGATGTGTTTGTTGTAAAATCCTGTGAATACTGCAGGTACATATAAAGAACAAACTGCAATAGTTTAGACAATACAACTGCAGTGCATAAAATCGGGCATAATACTGGCTTCGTATTCTTGTAATGCTTTGACATTCTAGGAAAATTAGTACTGGACTTAATTTGTCCAGATTTTATCTGGAATAAAGGAAAATTTTAGATTTTAGGCCATTTTTATCATTGTAGTAAATTGTTCTCACAGGGAAATGCCAAACCTGATTTCTCTCATCAGGCATATTAAAGCAACTGCCCCCTCTGTTTCTGTTTTGTATGCAACTCTAAACCTAACAAATAGGCTTTCTGATGGAAGAGATCAATGACTTTAAAAGATACACAGTTTTATGTCTTTATAAGTCACCTTTCTGCACTGAAATATGAAAGCTCCATAAAGTAAGTTAATATTTTGCTTTCAGAGAAACAATATTACTTGCCTTCATTATAAATAAATAGACTTCATATGAGACAATGATTTTTTCAAATTAAAGAACTAAAATAATCCTATTAAAACCAAACAAATATACTTTATGTTCTCACATCTTTATTAAAGTACATAATCCTGGCTGAATAATAACTCTTATATTTTTATATCACATATTTGCCTTTCAGTAACACATAACACACTTAAGGCAGAATTACCTTATAGATAGCCTCAACTTCTAAATACCACTACAGTGATTCATACAAATAGCAAAAATCACATTGAGAAGCATTTACTTATATCTTTCTTAGTCCTTATCTTTAGATTAAAAAACTCCATAGTAAGCAGAATTCCCATAAAATTCCATTTTTGAGACAGGAAACAAACAGTACTACTGCCTTAAAATTGCCTTTATCTGATTTGATTAGATGAAGTTATTAATAACATAACCTTTAAATTTCTGGGGAACACCAATACTTTATATTCACTCCTCAGAGAAGACTTGATAGCAAGCAAAATGAGGAGCCATTATAAAATCATACTGCTAAGTATTACATTAACTTACAGTTCTACTTATATAATTGTATGCATATCACAGCTAACAACTGCTGTTTAATATATCCAGATACATCCATAAGTATCCTTTGGTTGCATTAATATGAGGAGGCTATGCAGAAGGTTCATTCTCTGGTCTTCTGGTTGTTAGTGTCTAAGTGGAAGCTTTCAAACTTATTTGGTGATTCTGATTTGGGGACCTATATCACAAACCCTTCAGGAGACTAGTGGCCTCAGGTGGAAGAATCTGAAGACTGGAAGGCTTACAATTAAGTTAGAGTTAACGTTAGCAGATCTTAGGGAAACAGGAATGCAGCCAGAATCACTTGATATTTATTAGAAATAAAGATTCATTAAATCATTTCTCTTTCAGAAAAATATCTCTAAAACTTGTATATTTCCAAATGTTCTTTTTTTTTAAAGAACATATGAAATTAAGATATTTGTGAAAATAAGCCAGTTTCAAGTAAACTTGTTTCTCTTCATTTTTCCCCCTGCAGAGGAGTTCTTCTCAACAAGCACAAGAACACTAATCTTTAGAGCAAGACAAATTCTTCTGTGCTAAATCTTTTTAATCTTTTCTTTTCATCCTCTGAGAAAAGGTCTTCTTCACTGGTTGTAGTAGATGTAAAATCATAGTCTCTGGAATGACCATTTACAAAAGTAAATAAGGGATATTTCTCCTTAGAAGAAATTTTCAGCATCTGTAACAGAAAGTACAGAAAAATCACTTATGCAAAAGTGCACACTAGGACCAAACAACGAAATCTAATGTTTTAGCCCTGAATCTCTCTTGTTAGTTTCTCTCATTTACATTTATCCAGTACCACTGTTTCACTGTTCTCACAAAAGACAAAAAGTTAATTAGCATTGCAGAGTTTACTTATAGCTAAATACCTGCTTCTCCATTTAAGAGTAGATCATCAAAATTAAGTACATTATCATTCACTTCCTACCCCCACCCCCCACCAAAGTCAGTCTTCTAATCACCTTCTGTGACTTAAAGGTTTACTAAAGAATCAAGATTTCTCTTCTTTTGGTAGTAACAGACAATAAAACAAAATGGTATTACTGACTATGGTAAAATACTATGAAAGACTGTTACCATTACACAGAAGAAAAACCATTAAACTGAGTCAAAGGGCCCATTCTAAACTCAGTTCTACAACTCACCTTGATGAGACCTTGGACAAAATCACTCTACCTGACTATCGTCTATAAAATGCAGCAAAAGATAGCCAATCTTCTTACCTCAGAGAAATGTTAAATTGGCCAAAAGCAGTAATAAAAAGCTATTTTAAAAAATTTAGTCTTTTCATAGTCACATATTTTAAAAAATATTTTTTCAATAATTTGGTAAACATGAAAAATAGTGTTGTTATAGATAGTAATAATCCATACCTTACATATTACATTCTTAAAGCTACATAATTCAAAAGTGAAAAAAGCAGTACCTGGAATTTTGTGGCAAGACCCAACAACGTTATAACCTTTGTCAATTTGGGATTTGTTAACAATCCAACAACCCATTCTAAACCACTTTAAAACTTTCTTTTAAATAAATTCTATTAAAAAATTAAAACATTAAGAGTGAATAAAATTTTTGAATGACATTGTGGTAGAAACAAACTTTTCTATGGATAACCAGGACCTGTAAGGATTCTGAGAAATTTATGTGAATTACAGAGAATGCTGAAAAAATACCAACAGTATTTACACATCATTAATCATGATCAATTAATTATAATTTGTTTCTAAAGGATAATTTCAGGGGTAAAAACTAAATTCTCCCAAATGTCAATATTCAACTGAAGGATCATCAAATTCTTATATATTGCATTTATAGATTCTCTTGAAATGTGGCTTAAATAAATATAAAGCTCTAGCATACAGATACAATGTTAAACTTAAAATGTTTCAATGAGACAGTTACTATGAAATACATTTTTTAAACTGAATGGGAATGAACCATTTAAAAATAATTAAGTACTTAGAAAAAATTGGATGTAATGAAATTCATAACCTATTATTCAAATTGCTCTCCTAAAGTACACATTGCTCAAGTTTATTTACATTCTATAAAAAAAGGGAAGAAAGAAGGAAAAGTGCAGAAGATAAAAATAATGTGATCAAGCCTCTTTCACCTCCAGCTAATGGCTGGAATACAGCTGAAAATTTTCATTTTATATTCATTTAATGTTACTTATAAAAGTTAATATCTAATGGGCATTGTATCATTTTCAAATCAGCACAACAAAGCTAATATTATCATCTCTTCATCCTTTCTTTCAAGATCAATAAGAAGTCATTTAGGTTTATTAGCAGCTCATCAACTAAGATTCAAATCTGTGACCCAGGGCAAAATGTCAGAAAGGGGATCTTTGTCCTTTAATTACAAAATATACTTACTTTTTGCAAACTCACTTGTAGTGTAAGGCCCCCTTATATGTATTTATTGATTTAGGCTTTAAGAACTATAGTTTTTCTAACTTTTTTTTTTTTTGAGGGGGGAAAATATCTTTCTTTCTAAAATTGACCAATGTGACATTTGTTTTCTTTTTGAATTTGGTTACTCGACACCATATTTTCTTTTTTTTATTAATTATTTTTATTAACATATAATGTATTATTTGCCCCAGGGGTACCGGTCTGTGAATCATCAGGCTTACACACTTCCCAGCACTCACCATAGCACATACCCTCCCCAATGTCCATAACCCAACTACCCTCTCCATAGCCACCACCCCCTTTCCCCCAGCAGCCCTCAGTTTGTTTTGTGAGATTAAGAGTCTCTTATGGTTTGTCTCCTTCCTGATCCCATCTTGTTTCAAGTTTTTCTAACTTTTCTTGATTTATTTAAAATATTTTAAAGATTATCAAATGAAAAATACATTAAAGGTTTATTCAAATGAACTGAACCTTATATCCACACAAAAACTTGCTTTATTCAGAATTGCCAAAACTTGGAAGCAACAAAGATGTCCTTCAGAAGGTGAAGGATAAATAAATTGGTACCTCCAGACAATGGAATATTATTCAGCACTAAAAAGAAATGAGCTATCAAGCCATAAGAAACATGAAGGAAACTTAAGTGTGTATCACTAAGTGAAAGACAATCTGAAAAGGTTACAAACTGCAAGATTCCAACAATATTATGTTCTGAAAAGACAAAATTATGTAGGTAATAAGACTCGTGGTTATCAGGGATTAATAGGAAGGGAGAGATAAATAGGTGGAATATAAAGAATTTTTAGTGCAGGAAAACTATTCTGTATGATACTATAATGGTGGCTACATATCATTATACACCTTTCCAAACCCACAGAATATATAATACCAAGAGTGAACCATAATGTAAACTGTAGACTTTGGGTGATAATAATTATGTGTCCAATGTAGGTTCATCAATTATAAGACATGTCTAGTGGGGAATTTTGATGGGGAAGGAAGCATATGGAACCTTTCTGTATTTTTCACTCAGTTTGCTATGAAACTATAATGTCTCTAAAAAATAAAGCCTATTTTAAATATACATATTAAAGGACAAGTGAGTTGGGCAGTAAGGTAAGTGATAACCTATCAGTACATAAATATGATATGATAGGGAAGAAATAATTTTAGAACATAAATATGGCATGCCAAAGGAAACATTAGAAATTATTGAGCTTACTCTCATTTTATAAATGGGAAAACTGAGCTCCCAAGGATTTAAATTACTTTCCCAAGATGACTTAACAACAGCAGCAGCAACAATAAAAAGAGATTAACTAATAAGGAATTATTGGGAATATTAGGCCTCAACCACTTATCAATATGCCTTTTAAACATTTTCCCAGCTCCTAAGCACCCTATCAAGAATGTTTTTTCAGACTTGTTTAAAAAAAAAAAAAAACACTGATTTGAAAATTTGATTCTAAAAACTTTTATCAAAAGTGAAAACTTTAGTCTTCTTTTCTTGTATTACAAGTTAAAACTAAGCTTAAAGTCGCTCTATGATGGATTACATAAAAGCTACATTTAAAAAAAAATCTAAACTAGATTATGTATGATACAGGGTATTATCAATTGAGATATACAAAATAAAAGAGAACAAAAACTTGGGAAATTATATAATGTTAAAAGAAAAAAATAGGGTATAAAGTTATATATAAAATATAATCTGTTATATTAAAATCATTTTATTTTTTTATTTTTTTTTTAAGATTTTATTTATTTATTTGACAGAAAGAGATCACAAGTAGGCAGAGAGGCAGGCAGAGAGAGAGAGAGAGAGAGGGAAGCAGGCTCCCTACGGAGCAGAGAGCCCGATGCGGGGCTCGATCCCAGGACCCTGAGATCATGACCCGAGCCGAAGGCAGCAGCCCAACCCACTGAGCCACCCAGGTGCCCCTGTTAAAATCATTTTAAATACGTATTTTCAAAAGGCTAGAAGGAGATACAACAAAATATAAAGTTTTCTATGAACAAAAGACTTAGTGGTGATTTTTTTGTTAGACTTCTAATTTCCAAACTTTCTAACATGTATATCTTAGATAGTTAGGAGAAAACCATTTTTTAAAAAATTTAAGATAACTGAGTTTACTATCTCACGGTTGCTTTTCAAAAGGTGATTCAATGGTTTGCTCAACAATAATTTTAGAATAGGCAAGCCTTCTGTTGTATTTTAATAACATAATCAAAGATACACTAAAGCAGCTTTATTATCTAAAAGGCAAAATCAGGGCCGCCTGGGTGGCTCAGTTGGTTAAGCGGCTGCCTTCGGCTCAGGTCATGATCCCAGCGTCCTGGGATCAAGTCCCACATCGGGCTCCTTGCTTGGCGGGGAGCCTGTTTCTCCCTCTGCCTCTGCTGCCACTCTGCCTGCCTGTGCTCGTGCGCTCTCTCTCTCTGGCAAATAAATAAATAAAATCTCTAAAAAATAATAATAATAAAAACATAAGAAGCAAAATCATTTTTCAGGAGTTCAAATAATTTATCACATTTTTCCCATGTGCTAAGTTGACAGGTTTCAAAATCTAGAAAGGAAAAAGCTGGAGGACATAAGTTAAGCAATTTCTTCTTCTATAATGCTCATAGGTGTGAGGAAGAACAGAAATAGAACGAAGAGATGACCTCTTCTTCCCCAGGGTAAAAAAACCTTTAGCTCTAGCTTCTGCCACCACACATGTAAAATTATAACCAGTACAGAGTACTATGTGGTCTGTATTCAAAACTATATTCACAGTGGAGCTACATTTTATGTAGTGGTTAGGTTCTAAAGTCAGCCCACTATGTGAAAATCAAACAGTCAAAATCAATATAATTAAAATTATCTTCAAAAGGCCTTTAAATTGTTTAAAGGGTGTTATGCATAGTCTTGTGTGTACAAACCTATTCCATAACATGGAATAGTTGTACATGTAGTACAATTGTACATGTAGTACAATACACTACAGTCTATATTAATTTAGAGTATGTAATAAAGAGTACACATGGAAAAACATGTTCCTGTTTTATTGCAAGAGTTCACGTAGTTGAACTGAAGTAAGTTAAATGAGCATGTGATACTCACTCCTCTCTGTTTTCTCTCTGCTCAATCTTAAATTACTGTAACCCAACTTTTACCCCTTGCCATACTGAACATACTCTCTTCTGGTTCTCAAATAAAAAAAGCTTTTATTAGTTCCTATTCTCTTAATAGTTTTATAGTAATCGACACTGCTAAGCATTACTTTCTTAAAATACTCACTTCCTTTGATTTCTGCAATATTTTGCTTTCCTGTTTCTCCTATTCTCTAAACTATTTCTTCTCTATCTCCTTCATTGACTCTATTTATTCCTACATCCCAAAATGCAGATATTAATCAGCTATTGATCCTTTATCTTCTTTATATAGTCCATGTTCTCAAAAATATTATCTATTCTTAGTTTCAGCCATTTCTCTGTTAGGCTTTGTTATTATCCATAATTTACAGTTGAGGGAACTGAAAAATATTGAGGGGTTAGGTGACTTGTGCAAGTTCACATAGCCGTAACTTGCAGAGCCAGCATTTAAACTTAAGCAGGCTGGTACTGTTATAACCACTATACTATACCGCCTCCTACAGTAAGTAGAGGCATGCTGCAATATCAACTCAAACTGATGATCATTTCTGCCTCCCCAAATTAGCTCCCTTCCAAACTTCTCCAGGTTTCTATCACTGACAACGTCATCTTTATTAGTTAGGAATGGTTTCTGTGCCAACTGACAAAAAGATAAAATACAGCAATGGTTTTAGGTACCAGGAATATAACAAAAGAGTCTGACAATGCTACCTTTGGTTAATTGATGTCAAACAGTTCCTACAATTCTCTTGGCCTTTCCCTCATGGTCACAAAGAACTACAGAAACCCCAGGTGTTGCGTTCCCATTCAAGACAGGGGCAGGTAGATATAAAGGGAGTGACAGAACCACATCTAAATCTACCATTTTATCAGAAGAGCAAATTTTTCCCCAGATATTTCCAACATACATCCCCTTGTATTTCACTGGCCAAACTGTGCTTAAATACAAGGGAGACCAAGAAAAATGAATATTTGGGCACACTGTTCCCCCAAATTACAGGATTCTCTCAGCCAAACAATAAAAAAGAGAGGTGGATATTGAACAGGTAACTAATGGTGCTTGCACACTATTCGGAGAGGAGAACTATGATAAAAATAAAACAGGGTAATGTGGTAAGGAAGGCAGGAAGGCTCCTGTAGGTTCTCTGGTCAGTAAAAGCCAAGCTGAGACCCAAATAATAATAATACACAATCGCACATTAGAGTTCTAGGAGAAAAACATTCCAGGTAGGAAAATCAGCTAGTACAAAGGCCTAGGATGCCAATACACTTAGCATGTTCAAAGAACAGAAAGAGGGCCTGTGTGGCTCAAGGATAGAGGAAAAAAGGAAGAATGGTTGGTACATAAAAGCCAGATCATCCAGGCCCTTGTTAGCCACATTAAACATTCTACCTCCTAACATTCAACCATAAACATTCAGTAACACTCTACTGTAATGTTTCTGCTCATGATATTCCTATCATCTAGCTGCCCTTCCTACATCCTTTCTGATCATACAAACTCAGTCCTCAAAGTTCCAGCCCAAAATCTACTGAAGTGCTTATGACTTTTCCCAAAGTTCTACAGATTTGTGTAGCACAAGGATTACAAACAGGGACTATGGAACTTAGTCTCTGCTAAAACCTGGCTAATACCTACAAACTGTATGACCCTGGGCAAGTTACTTAACAAGACTGTCTCGTTTTCTTTAGGCTGTAAAATGTCAGTATTGATAGCATCTTTGCCACAAAGTTGTTGTGAGGAAAGTACTCAGATTACCGGGCCTCTAATATGTTGGCTATTATTACTGTCATTATTATCACAATGTTAGCATTTACTAAATATATTTTTACAGTCATTTATTTTTTTAAAAGATTTTATTTATTTATTCGACAGAGAGAGATCACAGGTAGATAGAGAGGCAGGCAGAGAGAGAGAGGGAAGCAGGCTCCCTGCTGAGCAGAGAGCCCAATGCGGGACTCAATCCCAGGACCCTGAGATCATGACCTGAGCCGAAGGCAGCGGCTTAACCCACTGAGCCACCCAGGCGCCCCTACAGTCATTTATTTTTAATATCCACTTCATGTCTTCCCAATAAACAGTAAGTCCCTGAAGATTTTAAAAGAAATCAGAGTTCTTATCATTAAAACCCAGAAAAAGACCTATGAAAGAAAAATATCCCTCAAATTTCACTTGGAAAGTATAGGACTAGGAGGGGAAATATAATCATGAACATAAACCTGACACACTAAGGTATTTACAAAAATACATTTACCAAATAGCAATGGGTATGAGAAACTGCATACCCCTGGAGAAAAGGGAATGTTTGTTCTAGAAGAGGAAGCAAACTTATTCTCTTGCTTTGTGAGATGGAGTAAAAGTTATGTAGAGAATGATTCCAGCTCAATATAGGAAATGCTTTTTTAACAATAAGGATCTGTCCAAAAATTGAAAAGACTTCCAGGAAAATACTTAGCTCACCATTACCTAAATGAAGATTAGATAGTCAACTGTCCAGACCATGTGGATTGATGGATAAAGAGGAGACTATAGAGAATAGTGTTTATGAGCGCATATTCTCAAAGTCAAAGTGTCTGAGGTTTAAATCTCAGCACTATCATTTATTAGTTGTGACCTTTTATGAAGGTTACTGAACCTCTGTAAGGACAAGATTCGTCATGGAAGGCAGCTATACCACCAAAGTAAGATTCCTCATATGTACAAGGGGATAACAGTATCTACCTCAGAAGGTTTGTGTAGATTAAATGAGATAATATATATCAGGTGTGTAGCACAATATCAAACATATGGTAAGGACTCCACAGACGTTAGCTCTGGATTGAATAACCCCTAAGATCTCCTAGATATCCAGGATTCAATGGCTATAATATACATTTGTTCTATAGCTAGAGGACAGCTAGATACTTGTAAATATTTTTATTATAATTTATAAATTAAAAATTTATAATTTTTATTATTTTATTAAAAATAACCCCTAAGATCTCTTAGATATCTGGGATCCAATGGCTGTAAATCATGTTTGTTCTGTAGCTAGAGGACAGCTGGATACTTATAAATATTTTTTCCTGTGTGGACATTCATTCCATAATCAAACAATTTCCTAATACTCACATTTTTATTTGAGATTTTCTGCTCAAACATCAGTACTATTAGGTAGTTAAGTTTTATCATTAAAAAATAGTATTTTATTTTACAATTATCTTTAGGCTGAGAACAAGTAAAAAAAAGGAAGAACAGGGGATGTGAGATAAGATAAAAATAATCTACATCAGGCCTTTTTGTAAGAAAGCAGAGCAGTGGAGACATAATCTAAGTCAGGGATTGGCAAAGAGATGTGTTGGCAGGATACTTATGAAATGTGAGCAAGTTCACCCTGCAGAACGTGGAGAGTCAATTCAATAGGAAGACCTAACAATACTGAATTTGTATGTAATCAAAATATACAAAACAAAAGGCAAGAGAACTTGAAGGAGAAATGAACAAACCCACAATTACAAGCGGAAACTTTTATCACATATCTTACATACTATGCAGGAACAAAAAGGACATGAAAAAATTTAACAACACAGTTAACTATTGAGAGACGAGAAAGGGAGGGAAGGAGAAGATTGTTAATAGAAAGATCAAAGACAGGATTAAACAGAACTGTTCCATACAGATCCTAAAATCTAAAGAAGTGGAAGAGGTATTGTTTTAGATGCATCCCAGTAAACCTGACTTCATCATATTCACCTGACTTCCAAATTTTCCACCTCTCTCAATTCTCCCAGATCATTTGCTTCCCTATCCAGAGAGATTCCATGATTGACCATTTCAATGACATAAAAGATACTCCTAACTCTACCAGAAATTCTGCTATCTCTATCACACCAGACTCTATTGCTCATCTTATCTGCTCCCAAATCAAGGTTTCAAATTCTTAAAAGCAAGTCATGAAGATGTATCAGTTACATCTTCATGTAATTAGGAGGACCCTCACTATTACATTAAGGAAAATGAAATGGATATACTTTATAAAATTTGTACTCCCCAAATTAAATTATATGTTTCCTGTTTTTCTTGTCCATAACACTATATTTTTATGGAATTTTAAATTTTTGTTATCCACTTACTTGTTG
This sequence comes from Mustela erminea, assembly GCF_009829155.1. NCBI lineage: Eukaryota > Metazoa > Chordata > Mammalia > Carnivora > Mustelidae > Mustela > Mustela erminea. The sequence goes on from NC_045623.1 coordinate 58,671,920, forward strand.
ATTTAATGTTCATCTTGTCCACTTAGACTGTATGTTCATGAAGCTAGAAGTCATAACTTTCTTGTTCACAAGTGCATACCCAGCACCAAACAGTCATTCAATATAGTGAGTACTTACTATGGGCCAGGCAGTGTTGTAGATGCTTTGGGATACATCAGTGACCTAAACAGGCAAAACATTCCTGCCCTTGTGAAGTTTATATTCTACTGGGGAAGACAGGTAATAATAAATATAATAATATATATATATAATATAATAAATGTAACAGTAATATAAGTAAATTTTATAGTGTATTAGAAAGTTGTAACTGCTAAGAAAAAAATAAAATAACTAAGGTAAGAAGGAATGGTAGAGGACACGGCACCTTTAAATAAGGTGATCAAATTAGGCCTCACTGAAGCGCCTTAAAGGAAGCAAGGATTATCAGTCCTACGGATAATCTGAGGAAAAAAGCATTCCAGTCCATTGCAACTAGGGTAGATATCTGCAAGGAGGCCAACATGACTAACGCAGAGTGAAAGAGGGTAGAGTAAGGGATAAGGGGTTGAGGTAAGGGAATGGGGCATGGAAACATACATCATCTGGGGTCTTAGAGGATATGGTAAGAACTTTTTATTTATAAGTGAACTGAAAAGTCAATGCAGGTTTCTGAGGAAAAGAGTGGTGTGCTTTGACTTTGGTTTTTAAAAAATCAGTAAGGCTGCTAAATCAAGAACAGGTTTGTGGGGCTCTCTGCTAGGCAGGGAGCCTGCTTCCTCCTCTCTCTGCCTGCCTCTCTCCCTACTTGTGATCTCTGTCAAATAAATAAATAAATCTTATAAAAAAAAAAAAAAGAAAGAAAGAAAGAATAGGTTTGGGGGAGGAAGTTTAGAAACAAATTAGGCCATTGCAGACCACAGTACTATCAGCAGAGATATGAAAAGTGGTCTGATTCTAGATATATATTGAACATCTAATTGATTATAGGATATGAGAGAGAGTAAGAAGGTAAGGATAACCCCAAGCTTTTGGCCTTAGCAGATAAATTTGCCCTTAAATGAGAAGAGGAAAATTATGAGCAGAAAGAGGCTTGAAAAGGAAGATCAGAATCTGATTTTGGAAATGTATATCAGACATATATAGGATGCTGAATGCATTTGGACATATGTAATCTTTAACTGGAAAGAGAGGTTTGAGTTGAAGACATGATCTTGGTTTTAGCTGACTTATATTTGATATTTAAAGCTATAGGGCTAGAAGAGATAACCAAGATAAAAAAGACATTAGAACTGAAGACTAAGCCAGGGGGTGTTCCAACATTAAGAGACTGGGGAGAAGAGCAGACAAAGGAGAAATGAGAGGGAAAAACTAATGAAGAATGAGAAAAATCAAGAGAGTGATTATAGAAGCCAAATGAAGAAGATGTATGAAGGTATAGTGAGTGTTCATTTATGGCAAATATTAATGTCAGGATACGTGGGATGAAGACAAAGATATGACTAATGGACTTGGCCATGTGGAGTTTTGGCAGAATGGTAGGGGTGAGAGCACTCAAATCTTATTGATTACCTGAACTGCCATATTAATGAACTAATAATTGTTTTTTCCTAGACACTCAGATGTAAAGCAGACTTGTTTAGGGGCTCCGCCTTTCACTTGCCCTCAAAACTGCTTGATCTTATAGATTCTACTTTCACAAACTCTCCGAACAGTTCCTTCCTCTCCCATCCCACAGCACTGTCCTCATCCAAGTCTTTGAAAAAAGCATTACAAATCAATGAAGAAAGGTTAGCTTTTTAATAAATAATGCTAGAACAATCAGTTATCCATTTTTTCCCCAAAGAAGATGCAGATCTTAAGACATATACAAGTTTTAAATGTGAAACATAAAACTTCTGGAAGAAATGTAGGAGAATTTAGGAATTCTATTTATGACTTTGGTTATTACGTATTTCTTTGATAAAAAATTCAAAACCCATAAAGAAAAAGATTTACTAATTTGACAAAAATTAAAGACACCCTTAACAAGTGAAAATAGTAGCCTGGGAGAATATATTTACAACACACAGAGCCAACAAGTGGTAGGATCCAAAATTATAAATTTGATTTGATTTCCTTCAACTCAAATAACCGTACAGAGAATTAGAGAAAGGGAATAAATAAGAAATTCACAAAAGGGGAACCAAAGGACCAATAAACTTTGGTAAGATGCTCAATTCCACTATTAATCAGGGAAATACAAATTAAAACTACAAAGAAATACTTTGTAGCTATATTTATATTTATATCCATGAGATTGGATAAAAGTATAGAAGTCTTACAATATCGAGTTTTAATAAGGATGTGAATCATTGGAAATTTTCATAGACTCCTTGGTATGATTACTTTGGAGAGCATTTGACAATATCTAGCAAATCTAAAAATATGCACACCCTGAGACCCAGCAGTTCTACTCTGCTGTGTCTAGGGTATCTACTGTAATAATCCCAGTTAACATAGTACATGTAAATGAAGAGATAAGAACAAGGATATTCTTAAAAACATTATTTGTAATTGGAAAATGAAACAAGCTAGATGACCATTAACAAAAGACAGTTTAAATAAAAAGTAGTAGATTGTAAAATGTACTACTATTCAGCAGTTATGAATAAGCTAGACCAATCCATATAGATCTAATTTCTAAGTCACTATTAAATGAAAAAGCAAATGGCAGGATATATAAACATTTTCATATAAACATATCATTTGTGATAAATTTACTAACACGCAAAGTAGTATATATTGTTTATGTATATATATAAAGAATGAATATTATATACTAACATAGGATAATAGCTACCACTGGGAAGAAAGGAAGAGAATAAGGTTGAGGAAGGTTAAAATGCTTCAGTTATATATGTATTTTTTTCCCTTATGCTCAATGGTAGCACATGGGTATTTATTATGTTATTCTCTATATTTCTGTATGCTTGAAATTAAAAAACTAATTTAATAAAATCAACATATTGCTAAATTACAAACCTCTTCAGCCTGGCATTCAAGACTCTTCACAATAGTATCCAACTTCCTCTTCTAGCCTCATCCTTTGCTGTTTCCTACAGCAGTGTTTTCCAAGCCTTGGACACACATATACCCTCTTCATTATTTTTTTATGTACACCATCTCTGTTACGATTAATGATTCTTTTTTTTCCATAGTTTTTAACTTAAACAGCCTTGTACAAATCATTAATTAACAGGAAATCACATGTTTAATATGCCAGTTATATTTTTCTAATATGAATATAAATAAATACATATGGATTAAAATATGTATCCTGGTGCTACCTAAAAACATCAAGTGTCACACTTTGGTTTGCAGTCTTACACCAATGGTTCTCAAATTTGGAATACAAGACTACTTGGGAGGCTTGTTAGAACTGGAGACTCTCAGGCCATAGAGGATCCTAATTTAGGGAGTCAGAAGACAGAGATCCTACTCTACATGTACCCTTGGCACTAACAAATTGGACTATTTGCCATTCTCTAGTCAAGCTCTACATTTTCCTTTTCCAATACGTTTCCTCTTGTTATTTCCTCTGCTTGAAGTAACCTTTCTTTTCCTTACAGCAGTAAAAATTAAGCCTACACTTTAAGGGCCAAATTAAATATCACCATCACAATAAAGAACTTTGACTTGGATGTGACATTGCTCTCATTTCAACATCCATCCTTCTGCTGTCAATTTGTTTCTGTTTCTGTACTAGTGCTTATCATATTCAATGTAATGTATGTGTACTTGTCTTATTCCCTCTCCTGGCCTACAAATGCTACTTGAGGGCAGAAACCTTATACCTGTTCAAAAGTAGTATTATGGCTTGGTGATTTTATGCTCTCAACATGGTAGTTATTCAGATACTTGCTGGGCTGAGCTGTGCTAAACACTGAATTAATTTCACAATTTTTATTAACATTTTAAAAATCATGTAATATATGGCATTAGAATACTCATCCACACATAATAAATTAAACATGAGAATCTAGGCTACCTAGCTTTATTTTCAAAATGAGACAACTGAAATTATATCCTGCATTGAAACAAATAATATAAAATGTATTAATTTTTAAAAAGAAAAAAATAAGTTTAACATAAAAATGCCAAGTTCAGTTTTTAAGATGAAAAGGAAAACTATTTCACTTACAATTTTCCAAGCAAAAGTAAATGATCAAGTTATTAATCAACAAAGAGAGTTTTTGATACTGCTATGAAAAGCTATTAATTTAAGAACAAAACTATTATTAAAAAAAGTTAACTGACTCTGGAAAAATTCTCAGTACTTCAAAATGACATTTCAATATGGTTTTCCTTTATTTTAATATTGCATATTACTCTGATGCATCATGAGCAATAATTTCTAGGTATTTTTCCCATGTAAAAACAATATAAATATATAGGCAATATATATTATGTATGTGTGTATATATATATATATAATATATAAAACCGACAAAAACTGTTTTAATCAGAAAATATCAATATGCAACTCATTTGTTCATCTTGTTTTTTTTAATTTGGTAATGATAATTTGATTTGTTTCTATTCCAGGAATAGACTACTATTTTAAACACACTTATTTTCACCTAGACAGAAAATAAACTGGTAGAAACAGAAATGGCTTTAAAAGGGAAATGTTCATCAACATAAATCTATATTACAATATCATCTGGACTGTATATTTTAGCACATATTTTACATGATATTTTATAAAGACAGAATTGCCAAAGAAAAATTAAACAAATGTATATACTAACTTCAAACAAGAAAAGGGGGGAAATAGAGAAGACACATTTTGTTACATTCACTTGGCCCTCTGGGTTAAAAAGGAGAATGAAAAGACGACAACTATGAGAAATGAAGAATAAGGAAAGGTTCTCACATATCTCATTTTCTCCTCTCATTCATTTTTCTGTCATTTTCCTGTTAAATTTCCTCTTTTACATGGCAGGTCAAGTAAACTAAACTTAGCTTATATGAAACTTTTTATTCTATTTTTACATTGTAAAAATCAAATTTCAACCCACTGGGTCCATTTTCCAGAAGGAAACTAATTGGAAATTAAAGCAGTAATGAATACTATTATACCTGAACTCAAGTTGAAAATTCCAAAAAATGAATTTAGTATTGGTTTTACTTACCTTAAAATGATAGCCTATTATTACTGATACTAATAAAGACAGCCATCCATTTATGCTTACTTCCTAAATAATCTTTTTTATTTTCTAAAGTACTAACAGACAGATCGTAAGGTTCTATAAATGTTTTAGCAGTACTCAAAGATCAAAAAAATGCAGAAGTTTAAAGCTTATGAGAGGGAGTTAAATAAACCTATTTCAAAGATCCTGTAAGTAGAATAGATCAGATTAGACAAGCTTATTGGAAGGTAACAACACAGCTCATTTTATAAAGCAGTTCTGAGAAATCCAAAAATACCATTTCTCTTTAAAAAAAAATCAAAGAAGCACTTGGACTAACAAGAAATAATGCTCGATTTGGCTTGATCAAATACTTCATTAATTTTTTTCTACCCCCTAAGGTATTGCCCTTTTAAAATCCTCTTCAAATAAAATATAACCCTAATTGCTTGCACATGGCTAGTTTGCAAAGGGATTTTTATTTCAACAGTGCCACCTAGTGGAGGAATTGATACTTTCAACTGGTCACTAGTTGGGTTTCATTAGTCTCAAAGACTAGGAGTCCCCAAATAGTCTAATTTTCTGGTTCACAATAGTCCTAATAATATTAACAATCAAGAGGAAATTTTACAAAAGAATTATTTACAGAGTTTTGTCCTCTTATAGGTTATGTCTAATAAAAATTAGGTTATTTACAAATATTGTAATATTTTAAATAAAAGTACCTTAGTGATTTCTTCAGAAGCTCGTTTGAAGTCCTGAACGTTTCGACAGTAAAATCCTATCGTACAGCTAGGATCCATTTTTCGAAATGACATCTTTTTGGGAGATGGGCAGTGGAATGTCTGCAATTTTAAAAGTTCTTCAGGATTAATTTAGTTTTATTTGATGGACTTGAATATATACAAGATATTACTTAATTTAAAATTTGCCCTCTAGTTTTTCTCATAAATATGCTTTCATATTTCAAACAGCGTTTTAGACTATCCTCTGCAAATGGTCCTTTCCACTCTCCAAAGCTGTAAAACATGACAGCCACCATTATTTACATTCAAGTCAAATCTCCACCTTATGTGGCATTAGTGTCATTCTGTAAAAGAAAACAAGTGTGTCAAAGTGATATGCATTTCTAATACTTGCAGAAGGGAGGAAAAATGTGCCACTGGAAAAGACATACATAAGCTAGTACAAGGTTTAGAATCAAGTTAGTTGTTTCTATGATAGTTCAATTAAAGCTGGGTTGGTTTGGTTGCCTTTTTTAAGATTTTATTTATTTATTTTGAGAGAGAGAGAGAGAAGGAGCGGGGTGGGGGTGGGGCAGAGGGAGAAACAGACTCGCTGCTGAGCAGGGAGCCCCATGCAGGGCTCAATCCCAAGACCCTGAGATCATTAGACCTGACCTGAAGGCAGACGCTTAACCAACTGAGCCATCCAGGCATCCTGAATGCTCAGATAGCTTGTCCTTAAAAATCACTGAGGCTACCAAAGTCTGTTTTTCTGTGTATAAAAAAATGCTTATATGTAAAAAAAGGAGGGCCTTAGAAATATATATATATATATATATTCAAATTTGTTTATGTTTGTATAAGTGAACTTTAAGGATATACCAAAATTAACAAGTTTAGGGGAGAGAGAGAAAACTGGGTAAATGGTAGACAGGTATGAGAAATTCTTTATTGTATATTCTATTTTTTTAATTGAAGAATAAGCTCAATTAAGACATGATCTTGGGGGGCACCTGGGTGACAGTCAGTTAAGTGACTGACTCTTGATTTCCACTCAGGTCATGATCCAGGGTTGTGAGATGGAGCCCCCATCTGACTCCACGCTGGGGATAGAGCCTGCTTAAGATTCTCCCTCCCTCTCCCTCTACCCCTCCCCCACTCGCCTGTGCACACATGTTCTTTCTCTCAAAATGATCCAGGCCGAATTTGAACTCATAAACTTAAATTTTCCCTACATTTAATATCTAAAACTAAGGGATTTTAACCTGAAACTATCAAAATACAGAAAAACATAGGCTTTCATATTTATGTTCATGGTAAATCAGTCAAAATCATTCTTTTCCCTCCCCCTATATCCATCCCAGTGATCCAATTAGTGTCCCATGTTATCACTAGAGACTATGCAAGCTCCTTTTCAAGCTCCTATTCAAGCTCCTTTTTTCCCTTATAGATAGTTCAATCATATATTAGATTCAAATTCTCTATCACTGCAGTAAATACAGGCCAAACAAATATGTTTTCAAAACTATAACTTCTAAGGCACCTGGGTGGCTCAGTGGTTTAAGCCTCTGCCTTCGGCTCGGGTCATGGTCTTGGGGTCCTGGGATCGAGCCCCGCATCCGGCTCTCTGCTCTGCAGGGAGTCTGCTTCCCCCTCTCTCTGCCTGCCTCTCTGCCTACTTGTGATCTCTGTCAAATAAATAAAATCTTTAAAAAAAAAAACTATAACTTCTATAAAATGCTTAACTAGTACTTTATATAGTGAGATCCAACCTAACTAAACTGGAGTCTCCAAAGTACAAGTCAACACAAGTATTGCCTTAGTTGGTCTTTTTTCAACACTGTGTCACCTGCCTTTTTTTATCTGTTTTACTGAAAACAGATCTGAAAAGGCACAGAATAACTACATAGACTTGTTAACAATATACAGGAATAGATTAGTGTACACGGCACAGACAGCTCTAGGTCATATTTACAAAAAGTTATTCTAGGAGTGCATGCATGCCTCAGTCGGTTAAGCCTCTTCCTTTGGCTCAGGGCAGGATCCCAGGACCTGGAATGGAATGCTGCATCTGGCTCAGCAGGGGGTCTGCTTCTCCCTCTCCCTCTACCCCTCTTCCCCACTTACATTCTCTCTCTCTCTCTCTCTCAAATAAGTAAATAAAAAATAAATCTTTAAAAAAAGAAGTTATTCTACATACATATAAGCTATCTAAAAACAGTCCAACTCCTTCCAAAGCCAATAATAAGGAATGTTTATTTAGTTTTTACTACTTAGGGATAAGAAAGGACCAAACGGGGGCGCCTGGGTGGCTCAGTGGGTTAAGTCGCTGCCTTCGGCTCAGGTCATGATCTCAGAGTCCTGGGATCGAGTCCCATATCGGGCTCTCTGCTCAGCAGGGAGCCTGCTTCCCTCTCTCTCTCTCTCTGCCAGCCTCTCTACCTATCTGTGATCTCTCTCTGTCAAATAAATAAAATCTTTAAAAAAAAAAAAAAAAAAAAGAAAGGACCAAACGTTTATACAAGGTCCAATAAAATATTTTTTAAATTCATCTACGAGGATGTCCTATGTTTTTTTTTTATTATTGTTTTCATGTAAGAACCAAAAAGACTAAACCAAATCGTTTTAGTGTTGTTTCACTGTATTATCTCAATGATCATAGTAATGACAAATACTACATTGTTATTCATAGTGTTTTGATATCTACCAAGAACTTTTTATATTATTCGCAAAAACACAGATATAAATCTCCGATGACTGAAAACTAAAACTGCTATTGGGTGTTACTATATGAGTACTAGGATTCATATTACAAAGAGGCATTTTGTAACATTAAAATTTAAAACTATATTCTTTCGTTCACCCAAGAAGATTCTGAAGTCAAGCCAACATTAATTTATAATTCAGAATCATTTCTATTTATTGCAGAACAAGTTAGACTAAAATATTTTCCAAGGGGTGTTACACAGCTATATTTACTTTGTGATAATTCTTTGAGCTATGTACTTATGATTTTTTTTTAATCTTTACAATTCTGACGATTGGTAAGAGTAGCACCCTCTACTTTACAAACACATTTTAGGGAGTATTTACTAGATACAGTTCTGTGACAATGAAATATGTTTCTGAAAAAAATATATGACTAAAAAAAAGAGTCAATTCCCATTTATTTCATTTTTCAATACATTATTTATTCACTGCCTCAACAAATAGTTATTAGGTACCTACTAAATGCCAGGTACTACTCTAGGCTTATTTTCTGGAATAGTTGATCCTATTACCTAAACATACAAATAATACTGAAACAAATACTTTAAGGTGGAGCCTCCTAAGATAATTAGAGAATACCCTTACTACAAAACAAATCCTACTAACTGCAGTCCACATGTGTAATTCATAATGGGTACATGTTTCACTGATGAATTCACTCATCCATCTCTCTAATCAGTCACATCATTCTTAAATCTTTAATGCCACTATTCTCTGATTTTACTAGGGTAGATTAAAATAATCACTGCATAGACATTCTAAAATTTGAAACTGGGGGCCTAGGAATCACAACAGACTAACATGTCTATTAATAAGGCTTTTCCTGCCTTACTAGTGGAATATTAGTATTTAGAAAATCAAATATTGCCTTAATAATAGAATAGAATTTGTTATATAAGAGTTAGAATCTGTAATTCTGAAAGTATATCATAAATAACATGAAACAATAGTCTCTGGTTTGAGAAATCTTATTAAACACACACACACACAAATATGTATTTACACTGAAGATACATTATCTTCTAGTCCTCTCATCCCAGCAATTGATACTCTGCCTGAACCACTGATAGTTGGAACCCACAGTTCAACATACCCTCACTGCTAGAAGCCACTTGTGTTCTTCTCATTCCCTTTTAATTTCAAGCTGTTTTCCACAACTTTTTTCCTTAAGGTGCTCATGTTATTCCTTCATACCCTATTCTCTATATGAAAATTAGAGACATATATGCATTCATGACTACTTACGTTCACTTCACAGTGTTAAAAACTCTGTGTAGATAGAGATGAAGGAAATTCTCTTCTACAAAGTTAACATAAAAATTCAACAGTATAAACTAATATATTTTATAAGAAAGTATCCCACAAGAATGGAAAATTAGTACAAATATATAATGATACGGAACTATAGGGAAGAAAACAATTCAACAAACAACTAACTAATGTGCTTAGGAGAGTGCCTTGCATATGGAAAGAGTTCAATAAATGGCAGTTTAAAAAAGAATACTTGGGGGGTACCTGGGTGGCTCAGTCAGTTAAGTATTTTACTTTGGCTCAGGTCATGCATGATCTCAGAGTCCTGGGATTGGGCCCCATGTTGGGCTCCCTGCTCAGTAGGGAGTGTTTCTCCCTTGTCCTCTGCCCCTCCCCACCCCCCAATAAATAATAAAATCTTTTTTAAAAATAAAAAAGAGGGGTGCCTGGGTGGCTCAGTCAGTTAAGCATCTGCCTTCGGCTTGGGTTGTAATCCCCGGCTCCTGGGATCAAGTTCCACACGGGCTCCCTGCTCATTGAGGAGTCTGCTTCTCCTTCCCCCAGCCTTGTGTTCTCTCTCTCTCTCTCTTTCACTCTAGCTCAAATAAATAAAATTTAAAAATTTAAATAAAAATCAAATAGAATACTTGGTCTGATTTGGTTTCAGTATTTTAAAAGCTCAACTCTAAATATGTAGGAATTCAATACTGTAAGAAAAACAAAAGATGTAATCTGCTAAATTTCCTCTTCAATCTCAAATATTCAGATATCATACTACTTTCTTAAATATTCATAATCCTATTGGATTCAAGGCATTCACTCAAAGTATCAGGACTACTAGTGATTGAATACATGGAATTGAATAAAAGAGCTAAGATTTTAATTTCTCCATCTATTGACCAAAAACAAGTATTGATCAAAAAAAGTTTCTTTCCAAAAATAATTTTGGATGCCTAGGTGGCTCAGCTGGTTAAGCATCCGACTCTTGATTTTGGCTCAGGTCATGATCTCAGGGTTGTGAAAGTGAGCCCCATGTCAGGCGCCCTGCTTAGTATGGAGTCTGCTTGGATGCCTTCTCTCCCCTCTGCCCCTCTCCCTCAAATAATAAATGGAATCTTTAAAAAAATAATTTTGATCATTGAGGTATAAGCATGGTTTTAGAATGCTCGTATCATTATGTCAATCAACTGCAAAATTTCAGTAGCATAAATACACACAACCTACATAAGAAGTCAAGGATGTCAATTATATAGGGCAGTTAAAATACATTCTCCTGGAGCATTTTAAGCTTAAAATATGTTAAAAAGCAAAAAGTGAAATTTCATTTTTGTACAAAAGCAATTTGTTATAGTTTTTATGTTATACTCTCATAGAAAAATAAATGATACTATTCACTAAATAGCCTAAGAGACATCCCTAAGCTGAGATAAATGAAAAACTATCCAGAGGAATTACCCAGACAGGTGGAGATACTCTACCAGCATCTCAAAAATATAAATCTAAACCCAATTTCCCAGTGTCCTACTGAGATAACCTATCATTTAAATACCACTAGATATTAATATTAGCTAGGATGCTATTACTAAAACAAGTATTAAACCATATTTCCGATTTGTCAAGCCTTTGAGAAATAGTGATCCATGCCCCTCAATTGATTACAGTTATATTAAAAGTCTGTAAAAGGGGCATCTGCTCATCAGGGAGTCTGCTTCCTCCTCTCTCTCTCTGCCTGTCTCTCTGCCTATTTGTGATCTCTGTCAAATAAATAAATAAAATCTTTAAAAAAAAAGTCTGTAAAAGCAACAACTGAGAAAACAAGAACCAAAACCATATAATAATTACATACCTCACTTATGCACTCTCAAAATTTTCTGAAAGAAAATACTGAGTCACATGGTGCCTGGCTGGCTCAGTTAGTAGAGCATGCAACTCTTGATCTCAGGCTTGTGAGTTCGAACCCCACAGTAGGCAAAGAGATTGCTAAGTAAGTATTTTTTAAATAATAATAAAACCTGGGGCGCATGGGTGGCTCAGTGGTTTAAAGCCTCTGCCTTCGGCTCGGCTCATGGTCCCAGGGTCCTGGGATCAAGACTCTCATAAGGCTCTCTGTTCAGCAGGGAGCCTGCTTCCTCCTCTCTCTCTGCCTGCCTCTCTGCCTGCTTGTGATCTCTGTCTGTCAAATAAATAAATAAAATATTTTTAAAAAATAAGTAAAACAAATAAAAAATTTAAAAAAATTAATAATAATAAAACTTAAAAATAAAATAAAATACTGGTTCACAAAAGACCCAACATAAAGGAAAAGAATATGTTAAGAAATCAGACCTAAAACAGGGGCACCTGGGTGGCCTAAAGGTCTGCCTTCGGCTTGGTCAAGTCCCAATTCCAACTCCCTTCCCAGCAGGGAGTCTGATTCTCCCTCGCCCTCTACCCCCCAACTGATGCTCTTCTTCTCTCACATAAAGAAATAAAATCTTTAAAAAAATCAGAGCTAAAACAAATATTAGAAACACAACTTAGCTAGGGGCTAAGCCTCAACCACTATACTTAAAATAATTCAGCAGAGAGTCTCAAAACACTTTGTCATTCTAACCCATCTCCATCATCTTTTTCTTCCCCCTTTTTCTTTTATTAAACATACCTAATATTTTAAATTTTTCAGTAATATTCAGCTATTTATCTACAAAATAACTTAGAGACTTGATCATTTATTTTGGTAGGGCTGGGATATCTAACAAGTTAGAGACAAAGATAAATGAAGAAGAAAGTATGTCATAAATTAAAATTCAGCAACAAATTATTTAACCTTTGACTACTGTGTGGAGTGTGGTTTTATAAATCAGTAAAATATTATTAACTTGTAATACCATAAAAGCATAGCTGTCTAGCACATCTCTACATACTTAAGAGTTTCCTTCATATTGTAAGAAAACAGTAGCAGCTCTTTATCCATAGTACCTCAAGAGGGAAATCCTTTATGCTGACATCTACAAAAGATTGGCAGTAATGAGGATCCATGTAAATCAAACTGTCATCTACAAGGACAAAACAGAAGACAAGTAATTCAAAAAACACCTTATTATTACACGGCTTACAATCCAATTTCTATGTAGAATAGCTGAAAAAAACCTGGGAATAACAGCTTGCCAGACTGATATTCATTGACTGAAACATAGGTTTGCACAGGACAGATTAACTTTTGCATAATCAAATATGCTTGTATAAGCAGAATTTTTATAAAGTGATGAGACTGTCATTTAATTTTTGGTCATAAAATTACTTTCACAAACACACAATTATATTCTACAGTCTGCATATGAAAAATGTATTGCACTACTTTATCCTGACAGGAAGAACATATTGCTTGTCATTTTATCATCAACTAGCACCACTAAAACTGGTAAAAAGTAAATATGTAAATAGTAACTGCCAGAATGTGGCAGCAATGTCTTCTGAAGTTTAGTGAAACCAATAAATTATGCCTGTTTATGCAATAACAGAAATTAAACATACATTTTACAGAATCCAATTATGTTGTGGACCAAATGACAAATGAGTGGCTATGGTAGGACTGATGAATTTATAAGGTACTCATTTTGCTCTGTTAATCATTCTGTTTCCAAATGGTCCCAAATTAACTTTCCGACTTTTAAAAGAAAAAATAAAGAAATATGTTTTATTAAATCACTGACCTTGAAATCCAGCAAAGTAGTATGACTGTTTAGGTTTGCCACCAATAATACCCACACAATATTCAAGGCTTAAAATACCCTGCCAAAAAAAATTAATTCAGATTTAGAGTCAAGAGGAAAATGGTAATTATTCAAAACAACCAAACTTATATTAGCAGTATTAATATGTATAGCAGTTTCCAAATTTCACCACCAGTTTTATGGTTAGTACATATGCTCCATATTTTAAAATCCTTTCATCTACCATACTGTTTTCTATTTTCTTTAAATCACTCAACATTAACATGACTAAATCAACTGTTCTGATCAACATGTCATTCAACCACATTAACAACTACTGTGTGCCAGATACAGAAATAAATAAGGTCAGCATTTAAAGGCAATAAAACTCCTGCCAGAGCCCAAGCACTTGGCCTTTCGGTTAGCTGATGCAGCCTTATCATGATCAACACAGTATTTTCATCACACTTTTTGAAATACTAGAAACAGTCCTTAGACCTTATTACTGTTTTCGCTGAACATCGAGTCTTAGACTATAAATAATTTTCTAATCAACATTCACATGACACATTTTTTTATGTTATGTTAGTCATCATTATCACTTAACACATTTTTATGCTATTTCATAAATTTATTGGAATAAACAAAGAAGAAAATAATTTAATCCAAGGCAAATAATAATTGTTACTGTTTTTAATGTCAATTTACTCATCATAAAATAACAAGGATACTTCAATAAATTATTTAGTGCATCCCTCAGCATCCACTTCTAAGTAGAATTCTATTTAAGTGGGTCAAATAATTCTAAATCTTTTTTTAAAGATTATTTATTTTTATGTTTTATTATTTATTAATTTGGGGGGTAAGGAGGGGACTGAGAGGGAGAGAGAGAATCTGGAACATACTCCAAGCTGCACACAAAGACAGATATAGGGTGTGATCTCACAACCCTGAGATCATGACCTGGGCTGAAACCCAGAGCCCTACATTCAACTAACTGAGCCACCCTGAGCCACCCCAATAATTCTGAACCTTTTAAAACACATGTCCAGTGGAATCATGTAAAGTCTTGCAATAGTTTAGCTTATATATGCCTATAAATATATCATATAAAGTTAGAAAACACTAATAATGATAAAATGCACATTATAAAACCAGGAAGTATTAAATAATAAACTTTCTTTCTCTTAAACGACAGGATGTTTTGAAATCTAGAAGACATAAAAATAACAAGTACATGGGGCACCTGGGTGGCTCAGTCGTTTAAGCATCCAACTCTTGGTTTCGGCTCTTGTCATGATCTAAGGGTTGTGAGATGGAGTCCAGCATTGGGGTCCACACTCAGCAGTGAGCCTCCTCCAGATTCTCTCTTTCCCTCTCCCTCTACCCCTCCCATGGATTTCTCTCTCTCTCTCAAAATAAATAAATCTTTAAAATTAATTAATTAATTAATAAAAATACAAAGTATATGAACTAATGTTTTTTTCCCTTTAACAAGTAATCAAACCATAGAGTATTTTTTAAAGTATTTTCTTAAAAATAATATGTGGTTGGGTGTAGTCAGCTGAATGCCTGACTCTTGGTTTCCACTCAGGTTGTGATCTCAGTGTTGTGAAATGGAGCCCCACATTGAGCTTCATGCTCAACACAGAGTCTGCTTGAGATTCTCTCTCTCTCTCCCTCTGCCCCTCCCCACACATGCACACTCTCTAAAATAAATAAAATAAATCTTTAAAAAATAATAATATGTGGTTGTTATTTTTAAAACATAGATGTATTTTAAAAAGTAAAAATTGGGAGGGCCTGGATGGCTCAGTGGGGTAAGCATCCAACTCTTGATTTCAGCTCAGGTTTTGATCGCAGGGTCCTGAGTTCAAGCTCCACTTGGAGCTTCACACTCGGCATGGAGCCTACTTTAAAAAAGAAGTAAAAGTTTCCTGGGTGCCTGGCTGGCTCAGTCTGAAGAGCATGTGACTCTTGTTCTCAGGGTCATGAATTCAAGTCCCATATTGGGTGTTGAGATTACTTAAATAAACTAGCTTTTTTAAAAAAGAAAACTAACAATTTCCCAAAACCCCAACACTAAGAGCTCATCATTATTAATATTTGGGAAACACCTTCTTAAACTCGATCTATTTTATATACATTCACATAAAGATTTATTGAATACAGTCCTATGTATGTGGGATCACACTACATATGTTGTTTTGACTTTAGTCACTCATTATATTATATACATCTTTTTCTACCAATAAATACAGATCACTAGTATAATATCTAATGGCTATAAAATACTCAATTTTATGAAAATAGCACAACATGCTTTAAAATCTCCATTATGAATATTTGTTTCCAGGTCCTCACTGTTATAAATAAACCTTTAGAGAAAACAACAACTTTGTACATTTTCAGTCATGTGAAAATATAGAGGTTTTTCTGGAAAGGAGAACCGCAACTAAAAAAGTTAAATATAATAAAGAACACGTATTATAGGTTAAAATTTTAGAGCTAACAAATTCAGATGAAATTATACAGAAAATGAACAATAAAATATTATTATTCTATTTTTATTATTCCATTAATAGTCTATTATTCTGTTCCTTTCCCCTAAAATAAAAATCCTTAATTAGAGAGTGCCTTACTTCAAGTTGAAGCAGTCTGATCAGCTGACACACAATGTTTCTGACAAAGACAGCCACCAGGAAGTGAAAGTTCTAAGTCCCTCATAGCCAAGAAAAGAAAAAAATATATAGTAGGAATCATCAGTGGCTCTCCTCAGCAAAAAAAGAATGACTCCAAGTAATGGAATAAAGACTTTGGTTCCTGACATCTGTATTTCCTTTACAACAGACTAGAGCACATTTAGCAATAAACAGAAGCAGACTAGGAACTAGAATGCCATTACATATAAAAGACTGCACCTTTGGAAACCCTAAACACTTTTCAGCTCCTAAAAAAGCTTCTTCACGGTTATCTAGTGGTGAGAATTTATTGAGCTGTACTCATGAAGCAATAAATAAGACTGAAGTAATCAGTCAAAAAGAAAAGTCCTAATTTGTCTTGCTGGAGAAGAACATATTAGATTTTCCCCATCCCAGGTCCTTTAAAATATAAATAAATAAATAAACAAACAAACTTCCTGAGCTAAGAGCTGATAAAGCACCACACCAAACTTCTTTCTACTCAGAGAGTGTAGCAGGGGATGGTACCATCTCTGAAAGATTGGAATTACCTTGATTAATAAATTTGAAAAATAGAACTGAGTGGTGAATTGTATAGAGTACAATATACAATGGTTTGGCAGGAAAAAAGACAACTGCTGACAAAGGAGGAGGAGGAGGAAGTGGAAGGAGAGAGGGAGATGTATATTTTTCATATTAGTTATTTCATACCTTTACAAAATCTAAGTAGTCGGTGTTGGTCCTTTCCCCACCAAGTCTAACGGGGATTAGAATAATAACGGCTTTGTCATCTGTATTATCAGAGGCCATGGAAGTGCACTGTTTATCAATTACATCAGAACTGTAAACTGAGAAAAATAAATATGTATTAAATTTTATAAAAATGATTTTCAGAAACATTTTTACTCTCATCCCTCCTCCCCATTGGCCAGTCATCTGATCTCTGATATCACTATCAAGGTCTCAATGAGTTAAAAAATGTCTACCTCATTTATACATTTAGCAGATACTTATTGAGTAGCTACTATATGGTACCAAGGACTTCACCAGTAAGCAATATAGAGGAAAAACCCTGTCTGCATAGATCATATACTCTAATATAAGGAAACAGACAGTAAATTAGTAAAATGTAAGGTATGTCAGATGGTTTGGGGCCCCTGGGTGGCTCAGCTGGCTAAGCGTCTGCCTTCAGCTCAGGTCATGATCCCATCAGGCCCCATCAGGCTCCCTGCTCACTGGGCAGTCTGCTTCTCCCTCTCCCTCTCCCTCTCCCTCTGCAACCCCCTCCCACTTATGCACACTCTATCTCAAATAAATAAACACAATCTTAAAAAAAAAAAAAGATACGTCAGATGGTAATGAGTGCTTTGAAGAAAAACACAGGGAGAAAGATGGATAGGAAATGCAGGCATGGGGGGTGGGAGTTAAAATAAGGTGGGGAGGAGGGCCTTATGAGAAACCTAACAGTTAAATCAAGACAAAGTAAGAAATCAAGAATGCCAGAACTTGGGGGAAGAGCATTCCAGGTATAAAGATCAATCAATGCAAATGCCTGAAGGCAGAAGCATAACCACCACATTCCAGGTACAAGAGGCCTGTGTCTCTGGAGGGAAGTTAGCAAGGGGTAAAATAACAGGAAATAAGGTTAGGAGATGAAGTAAAACACTGAGGGGTAATGAAGACAGATTGTGTGAACTCATTTTCTTTTCTTTTTTTTTTTTTAAGATTTTATTTATTTATTTGACAGAGGGCAGAGCAAGAGCGAGAGAGCACGAGTGAGGGTGAGTGGCAGAGGGAGAGAGGCAAGCAGATTTACCACTGAGCTGGGAGCCCAATGTGAGGCTCAATCCCAGGACTCTGGGATCATGACCTGAGCCAAAGGTAGACATTTAACTGACTGAGCCCCCATGTGCCCCAAATGGGTGAACTCTTTCCAATTTTAGTGTATGTGCTGCCAAAGCAAGCAAGAGACTGGGTGAGCTCTTAAAGGCCATTGTAAAGACTGCAGTTTCTACTTTGAGTGACATAGCATGCCACTGAAGAGTTTAGAAAAGGAATGTCCTAATATGACTTACACTTTACTTGTGTTTCCTGTGTTGATAATAGACTGTAGGGACAAGGGCTGAAGCATATAGAACAGCTAGAAAATAGGGTTCCTGGGTGGCTCAGTAAGGTAAGCATCCAACTCTTGATTTTAGCTCAGGTCATGCTCTCAGGGTCCTGAGATCAGGCCCTGTGTCAAGTTCCACAGACAGTGGGAAGTCTGCTTGAGATTCTCTCCCTGCCTCTCCCTCTGTCCCTCCCCCTTCATGCTCACATGCTCTCTCTCAAATAAATGAATCTAGAAAGCAAGGAAGGAAAGAGAAGGGAAGGGGAAAAGAAGGGAGAGAGGGATGAAGGGAGGGAGGCAGGGAGGAAAAGAAAAGGAAGAAGGAGGGAGGAAGAGAAAGGAAGGAAGAACAAAAAAAAAGAGATGGAGGGAGAGAGAAAGGAAGGAAGGAATTGCAGTAGTCTATCATGAGATGATAGTGGCTCAAACAAGGGCAGTAATTGTGAAGGTCGGGAACAGTCATGGGCTGGTCATTTGGAGCTGGTTAAAAGTGATCAGTAAATTAAAGAACTCCTTAATATGTGAAAGGCAAGATGGGAGAAGGAAAAAAAGGGAGTCAGAGATGATTTGAATGGTTTTGGTACAAGTAAACAGAGTAAGAGACATACCATTTACAAAGACATACTATAGACAACCATAGGAGGGGCAAGAAGAGGAGAATCAGGAATTCAGTTTTGGACATGCTAAGTCTCAAATATCTATTAAACATGCAAGCAGAAAGGATGAGTAGGCAGTGATGGATATAAAAGCCTGGATTTGGTGAGAGGCCCTATAAATGTGGGAGTTGACAGCACACAGATGGTTCTGCAAAGCCATGAGACCAGGTGAATTCAAATCTGTGTACAGGAGAAAAGGTCTAAAGGCCGAGTGCAATTTTAGAGATCACCAAGGTAAGGAAAACCAGCAAAGAAGACTGTGAAGGAGTAGACAAGATAGAAGGAAAACCTGAAAAGCAGCATTCTAAAAACCAAGTAAACAAGACATTACAAGGAGGAAAAAGTGGTCGACTGTGTCAAAGGCTGCTGGTAAATTATGTAATGTGAGGACTGAGAAGTGACCCCTGGATTTTTAGCAAGATTAAATTATTGTAAGAGCAGTCTGGGTAGAGTGATGGGTGTTGACAGCCTAAGTAGAATACTTCAAGAGAAAATGGGATTTTGTACAACCATATACAGACAAAACTTTATTTTGTTTTGTTTAACAACTACAAAACAGCTTTCTTCAAACTCCCTGTTTGAAGAAAACCAAACTCTTCTGCTCTTGAACAGTTAGCTGATTAACAAATTCTGCTACTTGTGCCCGACTTCTTCCCTTTAAATTTCAAATTTAGGTTAAGAGCTACCAAATTCTTCTGTTCAGCAGTTTCCCTATCTCCCATAGTCAATCTAAACCAAAGGTACAAAAATGCAACAAGAGTTTTTTTCATGTCTCAATTCTATCATCTTACTTTTTCCAAACTACTCAGTAATGACTTCTAATTATAAACCTTTAAGTTCTCTCATTTTTCTGAGGCAGCACACACATGACCATCCCTATCTCTGACTCTTCTGAACTAATATATATACTTTAATCAAATGAGCTTCACCTGCAGAGAACAGACTGCTGGTTTCCAGAGGCAGCGGGTGGGGAAGAAGGTGAAGCGGATAAAGGGAGTCAAAAGGTACAAACTTCCAGCTACAAAATAAGTAAGTCAGGAGAATGTAATGTAGAGCATGGGGACTACAGTTCATAATACCTTGTTATATTTGGAAATTGCTAAGAGGGGCACATGGGTGGCTTAGTTGGTTGGGCATCTGCCTTCGGCTCAGGTCTCAGGTGGTGATCCTGGGATCCTGGGATCAAGCCCTATATCCAGCTCCCTGCTCAGTATGGAGTCTGCTTGTCCTTGTCCCACGCCTTTTCTCACTGCCCTTCCCTCCATTTGTGTGCTCCCTCTCTCTCTCTCAAATAAATAAAATATTTTTTTTTTAAGTTGCTAAGAGAGTAGATCTTAAAAGTCTTTATCACGAGAAAAAGATTTTTGTGACTACATATGGTGACATGTTAATCAGACTTACTGTGTGATCATTTTACAATATATACAAATAATGAGTCATTATATTATAGATATATATTTTTTATATATATATCCATTATATATGTCAATTATATCTAAATTAAAAAGTATAACCAAATAATAGATAATAAACATTAGAATTATATATATTCCTCACCTGTACAGTCTTGTGCAACATAAATAGTTATTCCTTGTAAATCAGGGTGTCTTGCTTCTTCAACTGCTTTTCTAAAAAACAACACATATCATCCTTTAAAAGCCTAACATTTTCAGTTAATAGTTAAAGGTTTAATTTAAGGGGAAAGAGCCATCATCTTGTTTTTTTTTAACTTTCTTATTTAACCTATAGTGTCTGCTCTCAAAACTATTATCTGAATGACATCTAAATCAAGTCAATCCTTACACTAAATTACTCAAAGAACATTAAAATATAAGTTACAGGGACACCTCAGTTAAGACTTGGACTCAGTTTCAACTCAGGTCATGATCTTAGGGTCATGAGATCAAGCCCCAAATGCACTCATGCTCAGTGGGGAGTCTGCTGGAGATTCTTTTTCTCTCTCTCTCTCAAATAAATACATAAATCTTTTAAAATAAATAGATAAATCGGGGCGCCTGGGTGGCTCAGTGGGTTAAGCCGCTGCCTTCGGCTCAGGTCATGATCTCAGGGTCCTGGGATCGAGTTCCGTATCGGGCTCTCTGCTCACCGGGGAGCCTGCTTCCTCCTCTCTCTCTCTGCCTGCCTCTCTGCCTACTTGTGATCTCTCTCTGTCAAATAAATAAATAAAATCTTTAAAAAAAAATTAAAAAAACAAATAAAATAAAATAAATAGATAAATAAATGCAAGCATGACTATTTTTCCCTTCACTCAAAAACCTAAGTAACCTGAACAAATGAATTTCCTGATTTTGAGTCTTAGAATTCTATAAGTAAAATTGCAAGCTGAAAAATATTTGAGTGAATATTATGTTCTCAATGGCACACATGATTTGAAAAAAGCCACAGTAATATCTGTAAAAGGAAATTAGACAAATTGGAAAAAATATAAATATTTTTATTTAACTGTATCTTTCTAATTCTTTAATTTCACATGACTTATTATTTATGTTTGCATGTGTTAATTTAGAAGAGGGACTGGCAAACTATGGGCCATAGGCCAAATACAACCTGTGGCCTGCTTTTGTACAACCTGTAAGCTAAGAATGGTTTTTACAGTTTTGAAGGGTTATAAAACAAAAAAAGAAAAGAAAAGTAGGCAACAGAGCCCTTTATAGCCTACAAAGCCTAAAATATTTACCATGAGGCCTTTTACAGAAAAAGTGTTCTGATCCCTGGTGTCAGAACATAGTATCTTGGAGAATAGAAACTAGGCTTTTATAATTACGTCTTTATAAATATCATACCAAGCAGGACTTGATATTATTATTAACAATCCATTTAATAACATTAGGCAAATACATTTCCATTTGTAAGCATCTGGCCTATAAAATATAAAAGCCTGTTAATATGTAAAAAAATATAATAATTTCTAATTTATATATGATTTTAGATGGAGTAAACTTACTATAACATACTAGAACTGGATGATATATTAATGATTCCATTTACAACAATGGAACACACAACAAATAAGACAATTTTTTTTTAAATCAAGCAATATCCAAACAAATGGCACATAAAAGGCTGAGGAACAGTGAAATTTGACTTTTGACTTTTTTCTAACTACTCTGAATGTCACAGACCCTTTACTTTTACTATGATATAATTATAATATTAATAGTCCCATACATTTACAATTCACAAGAATTTGATGTGTGCAAAGAAATGCTGAAAACATCAATTTTAGCTCTTGACATTTCATTACACTATCAGTACATTTCAGCCCCCAGGTTACACTATTAAAAAAAAAAAAAACTATAATGTTATGTATGTTCCAAGGTTGAAAGAGTTGTTAGTTTTTAGAACATTCCAATAAGGTGGTCTAATGAAAAGCTGGTTAGACACAAACCCTGGATATCTATACCAATGAACAAAAGAAAAATTTGTCATAGATAAATTAAATGCAACTAGAGTTGCAAGGTCTTGTTTTTTCCTTATTAGCAAATGAAAGCTTCCTTGTGAATATTCTCAAGCAGTAAGACTTTAAAACTGCCAATTTTATATATGCACTGCAAAAATCAGTATCTCTAAGCCTAAGGACCTCTGTCGTAAGATGAAAGATTTCAGTACAATTTTACCTTAAAATATGAGCAACCACAGCTGGTCCATACCAATCTCCGGCTTTTTTCCCAGACTTCTTTCCATATTCTATTAGTTGATGTAAACCAAAGAGAGCCAAAGGGGAATCACCAAACCAAGAGATGATTTTCCTGTGATAAATTTCATTTCGCATTTCATGATCATCAGAATATCTTCTGATTGCTTCCTTCTGAGAAACTGTTGGGGTTTTGAGTTCTCCTTCCCCTGAAAGTGATGCTTCAAATGATGCAGTAAATTTTTTTACAGTGTTGGAAGTCCATGATTCAGAGTCTGAATTTTCAATGTTCAAAGCATCAGGCCACGTCCAAGCTATAGTAGTTCCAAAGCAAGGTGTTCAGATCTTTTAAATAGATTTTAACAATTCTACTAAAGTAAGTAGATAGCATTTAAAGTCATACAGGTTACTAAACTAAAATAGTAAACTCAGAAGTAGGCAAATTTATAGAGAAAGAAAGTAGATTGTTTGCATATGGCAAGCAGGGTATTGGGAGTGACTGTCATAGGATAGGAGGTTTCTTTTGGGGATGATGAAAATGTCCTAAAATTCGGTGATGGTGATGGTTGCAGAACCCTGGAAGCATACCAAAAACCACTGAATTGTTCACTTTAACTGAGTGACTTTATGTTATATAAATTATATCTCAATAAAGCTTTGCGATATGTTAAACAAAAGTATTGAGATTAATTTTTTTAAAAATAGTAAACTCAGGTACAAATAAACAATTCCAGAAAATGCTTTTCTTTTTCTTTTCTTTTCTTTTCTTTGACAGTGCTGAAATGGAATGAGGACATCTGTACTCCCTTACCAGTATTGTTTATCAGATATCCAGTCTTGACTACCCAAAGGCACAATAAACATAATCACTAACATGAATGAGAGAATAACTTCAGAAAGAGGATTTTGATTATATGTTAAAATGTAAGTCTAACCATGGAAGTTTTAAATTTCTTTTCTTTTTTTCTCAAACAATCCTTTCAAAATAATCATTGTTTAGAGAGTAATATCAATTTTCTAGTAAATGAGAAGTTGATAAACAGAAGTCATTAAAGATCAAAGATCCCCCCCCAAACCAACTATATTCACTACTTCACAGTTTTTATGATAAGACAGTTTCAAGCACACATGTAACTTTAGGTTAAAAAAATGAGTCACAGACTCAGAGAACTAATTAGGACTGTGAAAAATATCCCAATTCTTGCCAATGACTGCACAAGACTACAAATAAATCCTCTCAGAGAAAGTTTAAAAATTCGTTTTCTTTGTATTATCCATACCACTCTTTAATAAACATTCTCTCTAAATAATCTCATCAATAATCCCTACAGAAAGGTTACCAAATATTTGCCATGCAATGCAGGGAAATTATTTAACACTTTAAAAATATGATAATACTTAGTAATAACCATATATGATAGGCTAAAATACCAAACCAAAATCTTCCTACAAATGTACAAATTATAAAAAAATGGACTAACAGAAATGGTAAGAAAGGTTTTTGTTTTTTTTTTAATAGATATATGTAAGAAGTATCAATGATATTTTTGAGAGTCTAAAAGATGAAACATGATAATCTTAAGATGAAGCATGATAACCTTATGCATAATCAAGTTAACTGATTATAATCATATTTGTAAAGATAAAAACATTTTAAAGCATTATTGATATGTAGAGAGAAAATAAAGAAATGGCTTAAATTTCTTAAGATTTAAATAATATACAAATATCAACTACCTGCTCAAAGTCACTGCTATTGACCTGCTCAAGATTTACTGAACTGGAGATAATCCAGATAATTCAATAAAAAAAAACTAAATAACAACAACAAAAAAAACCAAAGGCTACTAAAAACTCATACATGTAAGTAATACACACCCTAGTTCAATAAAGATAGAATATGCTAGATTAGTTACAACCTTTAGAAGACATAAGGAAGTCAAGAAATTAACTATACAAAATTTTACACAGTTTATAAGCTGGACTTCAAATTAAAAAAAACAAACAGGTGAGCCTGGGTGGCTCAGTCGGTTAAGCCTCTGACTCTTGATTTTGGCTCAGGTCATGATCTCAGGGTTCTGAGACTGAGCCCCATGTCAGGCTTTGCGCTGGGCATGGAACCTGCATAAGATTCTCTCTCTCCTTCTTCCTCTGTCCCTGGCTCCCCAAAACAAAAATTCCATACAAAAACAGAGATTTTATTTACCTCTACCAAGAAAGTGTAGTATGAGTCCTTGAGCCAATAGCATCTGGCCAGTTCTTAATGTACAGCCCCAACCACAGTCTGTTGTCAAAGCCGAGCCTTCTATTTGAGGAAATTCTTCCCTATAGGTCAACCATATTCTTGAAATGAAATCTTTACGAAATTCTTCTACATTTCCCGCAATTACATGATCTTCTATTGTACATCCTGATCTTGCAGGTAACAGTTTATTCTCATCTACAAAATAAAAATATAAACTATAATCTAAATATACGCAAAGAAATGTCAATAATGGTATTATGTCCCCATTACTGTCCATTAGATATGGACTATATTATAGTTTTTCTAATAGTTTTTTTTTTTCAATTTAAATGAAGATAAATGTTATTCTGCCTAATCAGGCTATTATGAAAATCAAATGCGAATGGATGCTGAAATGTTTTGTACACTCTTGAACTAGCTAATAAAAGGTATCATCAGTAACACTGTTAATAATAATATCCTATATTCCAAATATAATCAACTCTTTTATGAGGGGATAATATAAAAATACCTTTTCTTTTTGCCTCATTTGGCTGAGGATATACATATTAGTCTCTCTAAAATGAGATTTGCAAATAAAATATCATGATTTGTCAATATGTAAGACTGAATGTAATCACATAAACTCGTTCTTAAAATCAAATAAAAGGTGCACATTGTATTTATTGTCATGAATATTTATACTCAAATTATATAATCAAAACTAAGAAGCTGAAGAGTAAGAATATGAAATTCCTAACTATATAGTTATCCTTTCATGTTGAAATATAGTTTTTTAAAAACTGCTCTGACCCACATATATCATTTTAAAAAGCTTTTTCAAATTGATTACCTGTAATACAATTTCTATGTGAAAACTGTGGTCACTGTTTGCCCAATAATTTACAAAATACTGAAGCTCAAATGAGCTAATATACCTTGATTACTCTCTCAAAAAGAAAAAGAGAGAATATCTTAGTCACCTTTACAACCTCAGCATGCAGCACAGTGTCTAAAACAAGTAGATCCTAATAAATGTTGCTTGGTTTAGATGGGTGGACAGGTGGATAGATAAATCTGCCTACAACTCTCAATTCCAAGGAGTTCAATTTCCAATGCCCTTCTGCAGGATGTTAAAACAGTTTTATCATGCTTTTATTCTTTATTCTTGCTGCACCTATCCTCCTTCAAGTTCATTCTGAAAAAAATCACAGTCACCTGAACTTCATAATATTCAGCTTAATGAAGGTAACTTGTGGCATACAGATTCAATGACAATAAAAAGAATGACTACCAAACCCCCATGATCAATGAATTTCTCTCAATATTTGAAGTTAATTACAAATAGAAATGCCTAGAAATTTAACAAGGCCCTACAAATATGTCAAATATTTCTACTTTAGAGACATTTAAATTTGTTTGAAATCTGATACAACAGTACCTAACACTCACACCCTTATCCTGTGGCTTGCCTAATCTCCTACCTTGATGAAGTGATTAATTCTTTATCCTTTTAAGATCTAGTCTTTAGGGCACCTGGGTAGCTCAGTCAGTTAAGTGGCTGCCTTCGGCTTAGGTCATGATCCCAGGGTCCTAGATCGAGTCCCATATTGGGCTCCCTATTCAGCGGGGAGTATGCTCCTCCCTCTGCCTTTGCTGCTCCTCCCGCTTGTACTCTCTCTCTCTCTCTCTCTCTGTGTCAAATAAACAAATAAAATCTTTAAAAAAAAAAAAAAGATCTAGTCTCTAAATTTACTCTAAACATTTACTCTAAATTTAAAATTTACAGGGCGCCCAGGTGGCTCAGTCAGTTAAGCCTTTGACTCTTGATTTTGGCTTATGTAATGTTCTTAGGGTCAGAAGATTAACCCTACTAGGGCTCCATGCTGGGCGTGGAACCTGCTTAGGATTCTCCCTCTCTCTGCCCCTACCCCTCTCTGCCCCCGAAAAAAATTTACTCTAAATATTATTGGAAAATTGCCAATACTAAATGAACTTCATTGTCCTGTTGACTTTCCACTATAGTAATACTGCCCCTACTATTCCATTCTTTTACTGGCTTTTCTTTTCACAATCTTAATTAATCTATAATATTTATCTACATTTGCCTCCTTTCCAAATTTCAAGTACACTAGAGGAGAAGGAATGCTTTCTTCTGCACCCCTAAAGCTCCAGGACTTAGCAGAGAGTTCATTCAGTTCATAATGGATGCAATAAACATTTGTCAAGTGAACGTAAGATAAGTGGAACCAAAGGAAGAGGGGTTTTTAAACTTTAGTTTTGCTTTTGTTTTTTATGATGGGAGAGATGTGAGAGCTGAGCTCTACAAAGCATGGGAAGTCTCAAAGAACCACAACAAAGAATGAAATGAAAGCTGATAAAGGAAACAGAAGAGAACTGCTATTATCATTGAGGGTTCAATCAAGGCTGACTATCACAATTAAACAAGTTAATATGAGAAATAATTATAAGTAAGCAAATTGTAAAATGAACTCTCAAAGACTACAGCTCTTGTAATTATCAAAGTATAGGATAAAATAAGTATGCATATGTTTAAAAAATAGAAGAGTATTGAAAGTTAGACAAATAACTAAAACCAGACTATTAAAACTGATCAGGCACATAGGAAAGAAAATCAAATGGAACTGCTAGAAATGAAAAATATAATAACTAAAAATAGAAATTTGGTGTAAGATTAAACAGAAAATTACATACCACTCAGGAGATAATTAAGAAACCAGAATTAAGAGCTAAAGAATTGCTCAGAATACAGCACAGAGAGACAAAGTAATAGAATATGTAAAAAAAAAAAATAAAATAAAACAAAGAATTTCAGAGACACGAAAAAAATCTAACAAAGATTTATCAGAGATGCTGGAGAGAATAGGAAGAATGGGGAACAGCTATAAATTAAAAGTGCTGAAAATATCTCAGATTTTAAGAAAGACATGAATTCTAAGTAGAGTAAAAGAAAGTTCACATGAAAGACAAAAAAAAAAAAAAAAATTATCTTGAAAACAACCAGAGAGAGGGTGCCTGGGTAGCTCAGTAGGTTAAAGCCTCTGCCTTCGGCTCAGGTCATGATTTCAGGGTCCTGGGATCAAGTCCCGCATTGGGCTCTCTGCTTGGCAGGGAGCCTGCTTCCTCCTCTCTCTCTGCCTGCCTCTCTGCCTACTTGTGATCTCTGTCTGTCAAATAAATAAATAAAAACTTAAAAAAAAAAAACAACAACCAGAGAGAACAAAGAAATGACAGCTTCAAAATACTGGAGAGAACATGTTCTTGTCCTGAGGTAACCAAGAATTTATTAAACAGAACACAATAGCAATAACTATGTAAGGAGGTAAAATAGTTAACCAGACTCTATTAAAATTAAGAGCTACTGTTCTTTGAAAGATAACATTAAGTGAGTGAAAAAGTAACCAATAGATTAGAAGAAGACATTTCCTACAAATATTTTCAAAAAAGGATTCACATCTAGAATACATAAAGAAAACTTAGGAATGAATCAATAAGTAAAAGAGAATCTAATAGAAGACATATCCAAACGGAAAAATGTTTATGAAAATATGCTCATTCCATTAGTTATCAGAGAAATGAAAATTAAAATCAAAATGTAGCTCTAATTAAAAAGGAAAATATCAAGTAATGGTGACAAAGAGAAAGTAGAATTCTTACAATATAATTAACATACAGTATTATGTCATATCAAATTAAAGCTAAATAAAGTAATATTGTGTTTTTTGTGTTGAGTTCAGTTTTGTTATACTCCTTAAAAGTATATACACAAGGTTTTTATCTTCTCTATGTATGAATAATTCATAATTTCAAAATTCTAAAGATTTAATATAAAGTTATTAAAATAATAACTCAATATTTGTAATAAAGAAATAATACGAAGAAAAAGTCTTTCTTCTACTGGATTCTGTCGTTTTGGTTATATATCCGAGCTTGGTGCTGAAACAGACACTTGATACTTTAAGGAGTGGTAGGTGAAGATAAGGCCACCATGCTGAGATTGGCAGAGTAGGAAGATAAACAGAATATGAGTCCTTGATGTCACAGAGGCCCTGAATTAACCAACCTAAAGCCGTCCCTACATGGGACTTCTGCTTGTGTAGGTTAATACATCCCCTTATTTTTTAAACTATTTTGAAATACATCCATTAGCAACTTTTCTAATTTGGTCTCCTTCTGTAGTTTTATAGCAGCCTGTACTTCTGCTTCATCACAAATATAAAAATATAATGGTATTGATGACTTTTGTACTTATTTGTTTAATGTCTTATCTGCTGGACAATAAGTTCCTTGACAGTAAGGACTGTGCCTATCACACTTTCAACATCAACTCCAGCACCTGGCACATTATAAGACTCTCAATAAATATTTGTGGAATAAATAAATAACCTTATTAATCAAACCTCCTACTACTGAATACTTAAGTTGTTTCCAACTTTTTATTTCAATAAAGCTACAATAAACATCCTTGTACATGTGTTCTCCACACATATGGGGAACTTCACTATGGTAAATACTTAAAGGTCAAATTTCTGGGTTCTAAGTTGTATATATTTTCAATTTTTCTAAGCACTCTCAAATTTCTCATGAAGAGGTTGTACCAATTTATGCTCTCATCACCCATGCTTGCATTTCTATTTCTTCATATCCTTGTTAACATTTGATATCATGAAACCTTTCAATTTTTGCAAATCCGATGACTAAGAAATAGTCATCTCATTTTAATTTGCACTCCCTTTATTATTGGCATAGCACTTTTCCATACTTGGCCGTTCAGATTTCTACTTAAAAAGCACCTGGCCTGTTGATTTTCTTGGCTCACTTTTTTCTTGGATTGTTTATGTGTTTTATATTAAATTTGTAGTTCATTATTATTTTGAAGACTAAACTTTTGTTTAAGATGTAGATGGAGAGAGAGAAAGATCATCATGTGATACACATACAGATAAGACACCTACACACATGAAAAGAGAATGAAAGAGTATGTGTAAATATCTTCTCTATCTTGCTTGCTATGAAATTTTGTTTATCGTGTCTTCCGTCATATAGATATTTTAAATTTGTATTTGGTCAAATTGATCAATATTTTCTTGTATAGGTGCTAATGTTATTTTTTTTAAAGATTTTATTTATTTATTTATTTATTTATTTATTTTTAAAAGATTTTATTTATTTATTTGAGAGAGAGACAGTGAGAGAGAACATGAGCGAGGAGAAGGTCAGAGAGAGAAACAGACTCCCCGTGGAGCTGGGAGCCTGATGCGGGACTTGATCCCGGGACTCCAGGATCATGACCTGAGCCGAAGGCAGCCGTCCAACCAACTGAGCCACCCAGGCGCCCCAAAGATTTTATTTATTTGACAAGATCACAAGTAGGCAGAGAGGCAGGCAGAGAGAGAGAGAGGAGGAAGCAGGCTCCCTGCAGAGCAGAGAGCCCAATGTGGGGCTCAATCCAAGGACCCTGGGATCATGACCTGAGCCGAAGGCAGAGGCTTTTTTTTTTTTTTTTTAATTTATTTGACAGCAGGAGGGATTACAATTAGGAAGAGAGGCAGACAGAGAGAGGGGGAAAGCAGGCTCCCCACTGGGCAGGGAGCCCGATATGGGCCTCGATCCCAGGACCCTGAGATCATGACCTGAGCTGAAGGCAGAGGCTTAACCCACTGAGCCACCCAGGAGCCCCTATAATGTTATGTTTTATATAAGAAGTTCTTCTCTGAAGCGCCTGGGTGGCTCAGTCAGTTATGCATCTGACCTTGGCTCAGGTCATGATCTCAGGGTCGTGGGATCGAGCCTGGTGTCAGGCTCCCCACTCAGGGAATCTGCAGGTCTCTCTCACTATGCCCCACCCCTGCTCATGATCCCTCGGTCTCTCTCTTTCTCTCAAATAAATGAATAAAATCTTTTAAAAAAAAATTCTTCTCTCCCAAATATCATACCCATGCTGAGTAAATGCAGGCTAGCTGCTGTTACTTTTCTATCTTTACCACTCCAGTGAAACTGCTCTCTCAAAAGTCATCAGCAATTAAATCCTAGAGCCTCTACTGAGGCTATTTCCCACTCAACCTCTTTTGAGCATTAAACAGTTTGTCCAACTCTTTCTCTCTGAAAATCTCTTTCCTTTTGTCTTTGATAATATACTATTGTGGGGTTTTGTCCTATATATTGCCTATTCCTTCTTAATTTCATTCACTAATTCTTCCTCATCAGGATATCCTTCAAGATGGATGTTCTCTGCCTATACTTTCCATCAATATGACCTTACCCACTGGCCTCAAAGGCCACCTCTTTGAAAATAAATACAAATAAATTCTAAACAGCCAACTTCACTTAGACTGTTCATTTCTAAATAGTGTATTTCAAATACTACATGTACCCTCAAACCCATGCTTCCTTTAGTATAGCACATTTAGTTACTAATACTACCTATCATCCAAGATAGTAGTTTTTAAGTCTTCTTTATCTTCTGTCTCTCATGTTACTAAATCCAATCATGTTAAATGCTGTTGATACTCTCTTAAAATATCTCAAATCCATCCCCTCCTTTCCATTTCCACTACCCTATATCAGAGTCACTGTATCTTGCCTGTTAACTGACTTCCAATCATTCTTCTATCAGTTATTCTTCCAAAGCATGTATTAGTTATGATTATTATGTGTTCCTTCTAGGCAAGATCAATGTCCTAACCAGTACATTCTCAATATATAATCACTAAAAATAGTTACATGAAATTTGGCATTTTGTTGCTCAAAAATCTAAGAAAGTAACAATCAATGTAATTAGGAAGCCAACTGGGCACCCCACTCTCTATCTCTCTGAAAATGTAGACAACTTGCTCATGCCAAAAATTCTGTGACCTGTAAGAGTCCAAACCTAGCCTCCAAGATTTCTGCTAATTCTCCATAGCTTTAGCTTTAATGGTCCTCCCTGTGTCCAGCCACTACAATATGAGTTGTCTTCTTTATTCCACATGTCAATTTTATCCCCTTTCCAAAAGAAATCCTCTTAGACCAAGCACTTCATAAGCCGACCCAACTTTACTTAAAGATCAGAGGATGTCAACAGGGAACATCTCAATGGACATGCAGCCTCCTACCACCTTTCTAGGTCCTCTCCTTTCTCCCTGCAGATCCCTACACCTTTCTCCTTCTCTCTATCACCACTCCTAAACCAAAGCAAAATACGTTGATCCTTGAACAATGTGGGATTAGGGGCTCCAATACCAACCCTGTAGTCCATGCATAACTTTGAGTCCCTGAACACTTGAACTACTCATACCTTACTGCTGATCAGAAGCCTTACCTGATAACATAGTCAATTAAAACATATTTGTATATATAGTATATACTCTATTTTTACAACAAGCTAGAGAAAAAGAAATATTAAGAAGATCACAAGGAAGAGAAAATATATCTATAGTACTGTACTGTACTTATTGCAGAAATGCACATATAGGGGCGCCTGGGTGGCTCAGTGGGTTAAAGCCTCTGCATTCAGCTCGGGTCATGATCCCAGGGTCCTGGGATCAAGCCCCACGTCGGGCTCTCGGCTTGGCAGGGAGCCTGCTTCCCTCTCTCTCTCTGCCTGCCTCTCTGCCTACTTGTGATCTCTGTCTGTCAAATAAATAAATCTTAAAAAAAAAAAAAAGAGGGACGCCTGGGTGGCTCAGTGGGTTAAGCCGCTGCCTTCAAATCGGGTCATGATCCCAGGGTCCTGGGATCGACTCCCACATCAGGCTCTCTGCTCAGCGGGGAGCCTGCTTCCTCCTCTCTCTCTCTGCTTGCCTCTCTGCCTACATGTGATCTCTCTCTGTCAAATAAATAAATAAAATCTTTAAAAAGAAAAAAAAAATCTACATATAAGTGGACCTGTGCAATTCAAACCCATTGTTCAAGAGTCAACTACAGTCTTCTATTTGCCTCATTCATACCTCCTACATTATTTACTTTTTGTCTCTTGAGTTGAAGGCCTCCAAGAGCCCACTACAAGGATCTGTTCAAAGTATTTCTTCCAAAAAATCTATAATGCTATCCTTAAAAAAAATTTTAATAAAGGGTGCCTGGCTGGCTTAGTCAGTACAGCATGAGACTCCTGATCTCGGGGTCATGAGTTCAAGCTCCACATTAGGTGCAGAGATTACTTTAAAATTTTTTTATTTAATTTTAAAAATTTTAATAACTTTTTCTCCAATTTCCTATATCATGAATAATAATACTATTTAGGATGCTCATATGTATCAGGCACATCACTAAACCCTTATGAAACAGTTATCCTTAATACTTAAGAAGAATAAATAATTTGCCTAAAGTTACAACTAATTAGGAAGAAGAGCCAAATTCAAAGCACTTATGTCTGACCCCAAAGCCCATATTCTCCTCTGCCTATAAACAAATGATATAACTTTTTAGTATAGCATTCAAGAACCCTTCCATAATTTGATTATTTTCAGAATCCTCTCCCAACATACCTACACTAGATGTCTCTGTTTCTGAAATATACTCTCTAATATCTTGTGCCATTCTATTTACTAAAATGCATCCCTTCTTTGTCCATCACCTTCTTATTCATCCTTCTAGAATGCTGTGAGGATTCAATCAGTTAAACATGTAAATTACTTAAAATGCTGCCTAGCAAATAATAATAGATGGTAGCTGTTATTATTACAAGACATTTACAAGGTTTTAGAAAATTGCTGATAAATGATATGCCAAAATAGGTCAACCAAAAATAATAGCCTTGATAATGACATACTCTTACATTCTCTTTCTCTACTCTCCCTCTCTCTCTCACTCACTCACACACACACACATTCACACAAAATGCACACACTCACACACACAAAACCAAGCAAAGACATAGAGTAGGAAAAAAAATCCGTCATAAAGTGAGACATAGTCTTGGTTTAAATTTTAGCTCTGCCATTTAATACCTGTGCGACTTTGGACAAATTACTTAACTTCTCTAAGCTCCTGTTTCCATACTCATAAGGTAAGGATATCTGAATCAACGTTGTAGGCTTTCGTAAGAATAAAAGACATTTCACAAAGAGCTTAGCATGATGCCTGACACATAGAAGATGCTCATTAAGTGACATATATTATTAAAAGAAAATATATGATAATTATTAAAAGAAAACATATAATTATTAAGAGAACGCGAGTATATGTGGAAACTTAAAAATATTAAATAAGGTCAATTAATTTCAGAAATTGGAGCATGCTTAAGAATTGGAAAATCTACCATTATTAGGTTAACTAAGGTGCTCCTTTTAATTATTAGCTATACTTTAAAGCTATCTGAGAACTTGATAGGGATATTAGGATATCAATAATATTTACTTAACATTCACACTATCATAAGTTCAAAACTATGAGGGATATAACAAAAGAGGTCATGATTTTCATCCTCAAGGAGTTCAATAGAAACCCAAACCATATGGCAATATACTTTGTGTTACATAAAATACAGGTTCTTAAAAGAAATATGCCAAAACACAGGCATAAAAAGTAGCATGGTGGTTGCCAGGGGCTGAGGGAAAGAAAAGGTTGGGGAGCTATTTTTTTATGGGTCAAGTTTCAGTTTACAAGATGAAAAGTTCTGGAGGGAAGTGGTGGTAATGTTATTAGCACAACATTATAAATGTATTTAATACTACTGAACCATACACTTAAAAATTATTAAGAAGG
The DNA here is from genome assembly GCF_009829155.1 of Mustela erminea. Lineage (NCBI taxonomy): Eukaryota > Metazoa > Chordata > Mammalia > Carnivora > Mustelidae > Mustela > Mustela erminea. The sequence continues at coordinate 58,706,538 of NC_045623.1, forward strand.
TACATTTTATGTGTATTTTGCTACAATAAAAAAAAGTATAAGTAAGAAGCAAAAAGAAATATGCCAAAAGTAGATTAATCTGGAAATAAAACAATGAAAACAGTTACACAATGAATTTCTAGAAAGATTTTTAAATGGATTACAAATTTAGCACTTACCTTCATATTTAAAATGGTAACATTTTCCAAGCAATAATACAGGAGAATTTCTACTAAAATATGTTTTTGTTTTCAACACCCAACCTAAACAAGAAAAGAGAAAAGTTGTTTTGCAATTAAAGGATTTCAGACTAAGAGTCTAGCAGCATTTCCTTTTTCTTAATTTGAAATTGTTAATTTTCAACTATGGACACACATTTTTTTGCAAGAATAGCAAAATATATGGACAATGAACTGAAAATACAGGCCACTTATGTGACATTCAAATACAGTCAAGTATTTTAAACATATTCTATCCACAAAAAGGACATAGAAAAAAAAGAATTTAATTTTAATTTCTTTTCAAACAGGTCACAGTGTTACCACACAATGGTATAAAACTTAAAAGTACAAATTCTACTCCAGTTTCTCTGACATCAATCTCTTTTCCCAAATGCAACAAATATTACCAATTTCTTATATTTCCTTCCATCTTAGATAATTAAAATATTTAAAGAAATTGAGTATTCCAATGGAGTGATTTAAGGACAAGGTAACAAAATACAAAATACACTAGTGCTTTTGATAAATGTGTATTGAAGTTTCCTGGAAAAATGTTTTAACCCCATCATGTCAGCCACCTGAGGATCTCTGAAATACTGAATAAAGCTTTCAGATATCATTCCAATTTTCTTCCTACTAAACTGTATGTGTCTAAAAGGTAGTATCCTCTTGGGTTGTTTTTTTTCCCATGACCCTGAAAGCATGACCTGAGCTGAAACCAAGAGTCTGTTGCTCAACCAACTGAGCCATCCAGGTGCCCCTCCTCTTGGTTTTTTGTGGTACCATTAGTAGTTCTCAATTTCCTGAAAAAAAACCTGTCCATTACATTCCTAAATATTCCCAAGTATATGAAATTCCTGACTGCTAATGGTAGCCTTAAGAGCCGCTTCTGAAATGCAAGAGCATATAAACAGAAAGAATCTGAAATTGGGAGTCAACAGACTTAGATCTGCTTTTTTTTCTTTCTTTCTTTTTTTGGCCAGCAAAGCAAAGTTTATTGAGCGATAGTAAAAATTTACTGAATAGAAAAGGCTCCTGACGGGTGCCTGGGAGGCTCAGTGGGTTAAGCCTCTGCCTTTGGCTCAGATCATGATCTCAGGGTCCTGGATCGAGTCCCACATCAGGCCCTCTGCTCAGCAGGGAGCCTGCTTCCTCCTCTCTCTCTCTGCCTGCCTCTCTGCCTACTTGTGATCTCTCTGTCAAATAAAAAATCTTAAAAAAAAAAAAAAAAGCTCCTGAAGAGGGAGGGGACCCAAGAGGGTTGCCCGACAGGTCTACTCTTAGGTAGACTATCTGCCATTTATATTGAAGAACTGATAGAAAATTTAAAATCAGTAAGTCTCATGAAAGTACTCCCCAAAGTGCTGTAAAACAAATAAATACAAAAAACAAATAAAAATATGTATTCACAATAAAGATGATGCAAGTATTTTCATTTGCTGGAGAAAAGAATGGAAAATCAAACCCAGGAATCGGGTTTTCCTGCAGCCTGGATTACTGCAGTACTCTCCAGAATGATTTCTGTGCCATCAGTCTTTCTTCACTCTAGCATATGCCACACATCACTGCCATATTAATCTCCCTGTGGCTCAGTTTTGATTAGGTAACTCTTCAGCCCAAAAACCATCCTCAGTGACTCATTACTTAACAGATTTATTATGAACTTCTTCTCAGTAATACTAAAGAGTTTCCAAAATATGCTACAAATTACCTTTACAGCCATCTTTACCACTACTTTCACTTATACTCAAAGTGGGGCTTGCTGTGTGGGTCATACTACCATGACAAAAACGTCCTCCTCAATATCAGCCTATCTAAATCCTACTTCTTCTGGCTCATGGATGCACTTGTAAGCCAATTTTTCCTTTTCACACTTGGCTTTGATGTTCTTCTCTGAACTCTAATGGGAAATTAGTATTCACTGGCCACTTACTGTATACCAGGAACTAGACCAGGTACTTTACAAACATTATGTCTTGGAAATATTATTAGTACTGTACTGAAATAATTCTAATCCCCAAAATACTAATAACTCCCTGCCCTCCAACAGCATTTCTAAGGAAAATTTGAAGAACTTCACAAAAACCTCAAATAAAAGGAAATAATCTTTAAGGAGGAACTTCTATGCTTTAACCTCTGCCTACCCCTCTTGAAAGTTACCAGTCCTTCCTCAAGAAAACAGAAGTTGCGAATCTAGTTTCAGGCACTGCAAGGATCCACATTTTACATGAGCACAGATTTACAGTGCTTTAAAGCTCAACCATCATTCATATGGTACATACTCTTGCTTTTTTATTTCCTGTGCAAATCCTGGCAGGACCTAATCCTCATAATAGACTGACTTCCTTTAATACTCCATGATGCTAGGTACATAAAGATGACTCAGGACTTCTGATAAGGCCCAGCCATTTTCCTCTGTTTTTCCACAGGCATGTCAGAGCTGAATTAGACCAATATGCCAAGTAACTAGTTTAAGTTCTTCTTTTTTTTTTTTTTTTTTTTTTGATTATTTAGTTTTAGCTGACCAATTTTCATTTCCTCTTTTTAAAAGCATTGTAAGCAATGTACCACAATTTCTAACCTAACTTGTTGATGTTGAACCAGGACTCTCTGGCACACAGAGATGGAAAATGAAAGATGTAAAATCCATAGAAGTATAGGATAACAGAGCCCGGAGCATAGGAAAGAGCCATGAGTAAGAAGTATGATTATGAATAAGTTCTTACACATACTGAAAAATATATATTCATCAGAATTCTCCATACTCAAGTATATATTTTTATTTTATTCTTCAATTTCCCCTACTTTTTACTTCTAAATCTCAATTTATAGCAGCAGAGAGGTGGGACAGAGACATCCTAAATGTCATTATGATTTCTAAATAAAAACTAATTAAATAAAACTAAATAAATTAAGAAAGTAAGTGAATTTGGCCAAAAAGCCATTAAACAAGTTGACACAAGGTGGTTACTGTCTATGAGGGGTGAGCATTGACCAGTAGGAAGTATGAAGAAATTTTCTGGGGTGAAGGAAATTTATATATATTGATTAAATTGTTAGTTTCATAGATATAAACATGTATCATACTCTGCAAATTGTATACTTATGATATGTTCATCTCACTTTGTTACTTTTCTCTTAATTACAAAAAGAAATTAAGAGATAAACTAGAACAGTGTTTCAGTTATTTGTTCCTATTTAACAAACCACTCCAAACTTAATAATTTGAAACAACTTTTTTTCTTATATCACATAGTTCTGTGGGTTGACTGGGCTCAATCGAGCAGTTCTCCCACTGGTCATGCTTGGAGTCTCTAATGTCATAAAAATCAGATGGAGAGGCTCAACTGAGACATTGCATTGGCTAATGCTTTCTCTCTAATACAGTCTCAGGGCCTTTCTTCTTCGTGTGGCCTTTCCATGCTATTTCTCCAGCTGAATATCTAGGCTGGTTACATAACAATTCAGAGCTCCAAAACACAGCAAGCAGAAGTTGCCTCTTAATGACCAGCCCTAGAATTGACAGAGCCTCACTTCTGTCTCATTCTATTGGTTAATATAAAGCATAGGCCAGCCCAGACTCAACAAAAAAAGAAACAACACAAATGTGATTAAAGATCCTTACTAAGGACCATCTTTGGAGCCTAGCTACCATAAACAGAATATTACAAAAAATCCTATAGTCCATTGAGTCAGCAACTTGAAAATCACGAGGCTTTAAAAGATGCAAATAAGCCAAAGAACATAGAAATAACAGATGACAATGATTTTCTGGAGGATCAGAAACGCACAGAAGGATGGTTTACTTATTACTATTATTTTTTAAACTTTTTTTCAATTTCTTTTTTTTTTAAGATTTTATTTACTTATTTGACAGACAGAGATCACAAGTAGGCAGAGAGGGAAGCAGAGAAAAAGGGGGGGAAGAAGGGTCCCCACTGAGCAGAGAGCCTGATGCGGGGCTCCATCCCAGGACCCTGAGATCAAGACCTGAGCTGAAAACAGAGGCTTAAACCCACTGAGCCATCCAGATGCCCCTACTTATTACTATTTTAAAAAGGAAGTCAAGTTTACATACCTCATAATGTCATGTAAATAAAAGGGGGGAGGGAGGAAAAAAGCAAAAAATGAGTTTTACAAAAAAGTAAGGTCCAGTCTTTTTTTTTTTTTTTTTTTTTATTTGTCAGAGAGAGAGAGCACACAAGCAGGCAGAGGCAGAAAGAGAAGCAGGCTCCCTGCTGAGCAAGGAGCCTGATGTGGGACTCGATCCCAGGACCCTGGGATCATGACCTGAGCTTAAGGCAGCAGCTTAACTGACTGAGCCACCCAGGTGTCCCAAAGTCCACAGTCTTTTAAGCCTTGAGTGCTATGCTATTTCTAGTTCTTTCTTCATCACTTCATAACACTGACATTGATAAATAATCCTAATTATGTTTACTGTATTCAGAAAACAGCAAGACTGGGGAGCAAGAGAGGCTGGGTTTGAGTATCAGTTTCAAGACTTATAACTTTGATATATGACCATGAATATGTCCCTTAATCTCAGTTTTCTAGTGAAAAAAAATCCCAGAAAGATATCAGTTTTTTTAAGAGTTTATTTATTTACTTATTTGACAAAGAGAAAGATCACAAGTAGGCAGAGAGGCAGGCAGAGGGAGAGGGGGAAGAAGGCTCCCCACCAAGCAGTTAGCCTGATGTAGGGCTCGATCCCAGGACCCTGAGATCATGACCTGAGCCGAAGGCAGAGGCTTAACCCACTGAGCCACCAGATGCCCCACCAGAAAGATATCTATCACAGAAATAAATGAGATTTACATAAGAAGGTACATAAATTATCTACAAAATGCTAATATGCTAATGGGTGTTCAATCAATGTTAGTTCTTCCTACACCACCCATATTACACAAACTCTAAGCAAGGAAAATACATAAAACATTTTAGAATGATTTTCACCAATAAAATCAAATAAAGAATACTACTTCATAACTTGAAGCTATCTAGAACACTTAGTTACCTGAACTACTACCTAGTAGCTATATGACAATTTTCAACTTACAAATGAAATCTTCATCACACAACCTGTTCACCAGATTAAATGGCTTAAAAAGAGCATAAACCTCTATTTGCATAGGAACATGATCCTACAGTCAGAAAATGCTAAGGAATACACAAAAAAATGTTGGAGGTAATTAAGTAGAACACCAAGCTTACAAGAAACATGATCAGATTATAAAAAAACAACTGTATTTCTATATACCAGCAATAAACATACGAAAATAAAATTAAGAAAACAATTCATTTTAAAATAGCATCAAAAAGAATAAAATACTTAGGAATAACTTTAACCAAAAAGTGCAAAAGTTATATGTAGAAAACCACAAAATGTCACTGAAAAAAATATAAGCCTAAATATAAGCAAAGATATCCCATGTCCATGGATTGGAAGACTTAATATGGCAATACTCTTTTAAGATGACAATACTCTGCAAGTGGATCTACAGATTCCATATAAAATCTATATCAAAATCCCAGCTGGATTTCTTATAGAAATTGATAAGATGATCAAGAAATTCATATAGAAATGCAAGGGATCTAAGAATAGCCAAAACAACCTTGGAAAAGAAGAACAAAGTTAGAGGAATCACACTTCCCAGTTTTAAATTTTACAAAAAACTAAGGTAATCAAGAAGTGTAGTACTGGCACATGGACAGATGTGTAGATAAACAGAACTGAATTGCAAGTCCAGAAATAAATCTCTACATCTATGGTCAACTGATTTCAGACAAGGGTATCAAGATCATTCAAAGGAGAAAGAACAGTCTTTTCAAAAAATGGGGCTGGGACAACTAAACAGCCACATACAAAAATGAATTTGACTTATAACTCACATCACAAGCAAAAATTAACTCAAAATGGAACACAGACTTAAATGTAAGAGCTAAAATAATAAAAATTCTTTTTTTTTTTTTAGATTTTATTTATTTATTTGATAGAGATCACAAGTAGGCAGAGAGGCAGGCAGAGAGAGGGGGAAGCAGGCTTCCCACTGAGCAGAGAGCCCAATGCAGGGCTTGATCCCAGGACTCGGGATCATGACCTGAACCAAAGGCAGAGGCTTTAACTCACTGAGTCACCCAGGTTCCCCTAAAATAATAAAATTCTTAAAAAAAAACATAGGTACAAATCTTCATGAGCCTGATTTAAGCAAAAGTTTCTTAAATATTATACCAAAAGCACAAACAACCAAAGGAAAAAAATATATTAATTGATTTCATCAAAATTTGAAAGTTTTGTGCTTCAGTGGACACTATCAAGTAAGTGAAAAGATAACCCCAAAATGTGAAGAAATATTTACAAACCATACATTTATTTGCTAAGGGATCTGTATCTAAAATATACAAAGAACACTTATAACTCAACAATAAAAAGACATAACCCAATTTAAAAAGCACAAAGGATTTAAATAAACATTTTCCAAAGAATTATTAAAATAGCCAATAAGAATATGGAAAGATGCTTAATGTCATTATTCGTCAAGGAAATACAAATCAAACTGCGTGAGACACTTCACACCCACTGGAATGACTTCAATAAGAAAGATGAACAGGGAGCCTAGGTGTCTCAGTCAGTTGAGCATCCTATTCTTGGTTTTGCTTGGGGACACAATCTCGGGGTTGTGAAATCAAGCCCTGTGTGCAGGCTCTCTGCTCAGCACAGAGTCTGCTGGAGATTCTCTCTCCCTCGCCCCCTGCCCCTACCACTCATGCTCTCTCTAAAATAAATCTTTAAAAAAATTTTTTTAAAACGTGGACAATATGGGGCAGCTGGCGGGCTCAGTCAGAAGAGCATGCAACTCCTGATCTCCAGTTTGTGAGTTTGAGCCTCACTCTGGATTTAGAGATTACTTAAATAAATAAAAGACTTAATTTAAAAAAGGATGGACAATTGAAAGTGTTGGTTGGGATGCAGAGAAATTCAGAACTTTGAACACTGCTGATGGGAATATAAAATGATGCAGCCACTTTGAGAAACAGCTTGGTAGTTCCTCAGTTACACTTAGAGTTAACATATGATCTAGCCATTCTACTCCTAAGTATATACCCAAGAGAACCGAAAAGATATATTCACACAAAAACTCATATACCATGTTCACAGCAGCACTATTCATTATAGCCAAGAAGTCAAAAACAACCAAAATGTCCATCAACTAGTAAGTGATTAAGAAAATGTGGTATGGCCATACAATGAAATATTATTCAGTCACAAGGAATGAAGTAGTGATACATACATGCTACAATATGGATGGATTTCAAAAACACTATGCTAAATGAAAGGAGCCAGACACAAAAGGCCACAAGTTGTATGATTCCATTTATATGAAATGTCCACATTGGAACGCCTGGGTGGCTCAGTGGGTTAAGCCTCTGCCTTCGGCTCAGGTCATGATCCCAGGGTCCTGGGATCGAGTTCCACATCGGGCTCCTTGCTCAGCGGGGAGCATGCCTCTCTCTCCGCTTCTGCCTGCCTCTCTGCCTGCTTGTGTGCTTTCTCTCTCTCTCTTTCTGACAAATAAATAAATAAATAAAATCTTAAAAAAAAAAAAAAATGTCCACAATACCCAAACCCATAGAGACAGAAAGTAGACTGGTGGTTCCCAGGGCCTGGAGAGAAGTAGGGAGCTGCTAATGGGCTTTTGGGGGTGAAAAAAATGTTCTGGAATTAGATAGTGATGATGGTTGCACAATCTTAAAATATATTAAAAACCACTGAATCATAAAAGGGTAAATGTTTTAGTATGTAAATTGTATCTCAATTTTTAAAAAATCAGTGTCCATAGTTTTCCAAATTCAATGTTTATATTCATTCAAGAGAAACGTAAGCAATTGTGAGTGACTTAATAAGGCAAATGATACACGTCTTCAAATATTTCTTTAGATTTATACAATTTTCGAATGATACTTACTATATTTCATGTTGTTCCAAGCAGATATAAATTTAGTTTTTAGCTTGTCAACTTCATCTGTTCCTGTGGCCTCCATATTCAAATTCTAAAGAAAAAGCCATCACTTGATTGCATTCTTCTGTAAAGTTATCTTTAGTGCTAAAAGAAAAAAATTAAAGAAAAATAAGTCATGAGTATATATTATATGGTATATTACTGCTTAAGTTTTATATATGATTAATACAACTTGAATACAATTTGAACTGCAAATGAGCAAACCAATTTCTTATTTTACATAACAGGATATAATATATTCTATAAACAGGGGCGCCTGGGTGGCTCAGTGGGTTAAAGCCTCTGCCTTCAGCTCCAGTCGTGATCTCAGGGTCCTGGGACGGAGCCCAGCATCAGGCTCTCTGCTCAGTGGGGAGCCTGCTTCCTCCCTCTCTCTCTGCCTGCCTCTCTACCTACTTGTGATCTCTGTCTGTCAAATAAATAAATAAAATCTTTAAATATATATATATATATATAATATTCTATAAACACTTTAATTACAAAAAACATCAAATACCAAATACACAATAAAAATTACCATACAAAACCAAACAATAACCTCTTCCAAGTACTCACAATTAAGAACAATATGTTAGTTTAGTGAAATAACTCTGCTTTGGTGCTTGTGAGACTATTCAAGATTTGTTTTATTTGTAATGACGGAAGTTGGTTTTAAGTCTCTCAAGAAATAACAACTGTCAGGCACCTGGGTGGCTCAGTTGGTTGAGTAGTGGACTGCCTTCCACCCAGGTTGTAGTTCTGCAGTCCTGGGATCAAATCCTACATGAGGCCCCTGCTCAGAGGAGAGTCTGCTTCTCCCTCTCCCTCTGCCACTCCCCCTACTTGTGCTCTTTCTTTTTCTTTCTCATAAAAATAAATAAATAATTGTTTAAAAAAATAAATGACAACTATCTTCAGAATGGAGGACTCCACTTAAAACTGATTAACTCACTACTTTCAGATAAAACCTAAAGTTCTGTTTTGTTTTTTAAGGCATTTCCTCCCTAAATGCAGTCAATACTGCATTTTTTTAAAAATTCATTTGACAGAGATCACAAGTAGGCAGAGAGGGAGGCAGAGAGAGGAGGAAGCAGGCTCCCCACTGAGCAGAGAGCCCGATGTGGGGCTCGATCCCAGGACTCCAAGTTCACGACCTGAGCCAAAGGCAGAGGCTTTAACCCACTGAGCCACCTAGGTGCCCCAATACTGCAGCATCTTTTAAATGCTACTAAAAACAGAATGGCTTAGGGACACATGGGTAGTGCAGTAAGTTAGGCATGGGACTTTTTTTTTTTTTTTTTTTTTAAAGATTTTATTTATTTATTTGACAAAGAGAGATCACGAGTAGGCAGAGAGGCAGGCAGAGAGAGAGAGGAGGAAGCAGGCTCCTGCTGAGCAGAGAGCCCGATGTGGGACTCGATCCCAGGACCCTGAGATCATGACCTGAGCCGAAGGCAGCGGCTTAACCCACTGAGCCACCCAGGCGCCCGGCATGGGACTTTTTTAAAATTATTTTTATCAACATATAATTTATTATTAGCCCCAGGGGTACAGGTCTGTGAATCACCAGGTTTACAAACTTCACAAAATTCACCATACCACACACCCTCCCTAATGTCCATAACCACCCTATCCCTAGTTCTCCCTAGTTCCCCCACCCCCCCAGCAACCCTGTTTGTTTTGTGATATTAAGTGTCTCTTATGGTTTGTCTCCCTCCCAATCCCATCTTGCTTCATTTATTCCTTTCCTACCCCCCCAATCCCCACCCTGCCTCTCAAATTCCTCTAATCAGATCAAATGTCTTTCTCTGATTGACTTATTTTGCTCAGCATAATACCCTCTAGTTCCATCCACGCTGTTGCAAATGGCGAGATTTCATATCTTTTGATGGCTGCATAGTATTCCATTTTGTGTATATACCACATTTTCTTTATCCATTCATGTGTTGATGGACATCTTGCTTTTTTCACAGTTTGGCTATAGTGGACATCGCTGCTATAAACATTCGCATGCACATGCCCCTTCGGATCACTACATTTGTATCTTTAGGGTAAATACCCAGTAGTGCGATTGCTGGGTCATAGGGTAGCTCTATTTTCAACTTTTTGAGGAACCTCCATGCTGTTTTCCAGAGTGGCTGCACTGGCTTACATTCCCACCAACAGTGTAGGAGGGTTCCCCTTTCTCCACATCCTCTCCATAGGCATGGGACTCTTGATTTCAGCTGAGGCCATGATCTCCAGATCCTGAAATCAATCCCCACATGGGGCTTTGAGCTTAGCAGAGTCTGCTGAAGATGATCTCTTTCCCTCTCCTTCTGTCCCTCCTTTCCTTCCCCCCAACCCAGCTCACACACCCCATCTCTCTCATAAACAAATAAATCTTTAAAAAAAAATAGAATGGTTTAAATCTACAACAGAAGATTTTTTTTACTTTAAAATAAGAATATATGTAGCTCACGGATATTTGTTTTGTAACTGACTTGTGGGAAAGTTGAGATGTGCGATATAATCTGAAAGAGGAACAAATTATACCTTTAAATGCTTGTGCTTATTTGCAATAATTCAGATAGTTTACTTTTCAAGAAAAGAATGCTGCACAGAAAAAAAAAAAAAGAATGCTGCATAGAACATTGCCCTTTTAGGGTTATAAATATCTACTGAAAAGTATAGATACATTTAATTCTCTAACAATAGACATTCCATTTTATAGTATGTACTAAAAGCTACTAATTATACAGAAGAGTTGAGGCAGGAGAAAGCATGGTCTGTTGGAAAAATTTTAAAGTCAATAAATTTTAGAGCACAATAAATCCAAAAAGGGGGCTTGAGTTGTGGCTTGAGTTGTAACACGGGCCAGAGCACACATAGTCTTGTACACAATGCTAAGAATTTTTTTTATCCTAGGAACAATTGGTTTCAAACAGGAATATTAGAATCTGATTCAGTGGGTTTGGCTCCCAGAGCAGCACAAAGAATAGATTGAAAAGGACAAAAGTACATTAGAGCTTACTAGTACTGTACAGGACTAGAAGAGAGATGATAATAGCTTCAAAGGGAGCAACAGAGAGGGAGAGAATTAGACATATAAGGAAATGTGTCAAAAATTCAATGTCCTGGTGATTAAATGAATATGGAAGGCAAGAAAGGCAGCTTTGCCAGAGATAACACCCATATTCCTGGCTTATGAAACTAAATAAAAGGTGCCAACCATTGAAATAGGAAGCATCAGAAGAGGGTCAGGTTAGAGGCGGAAGATCATGAATTTAATTTATATGTAGTTTGAGATATATCTGAGAGATATATTATAGAATCATCCATTTATTTAATTATTCAAGAATATTGCCAGGCACTCTTCAAGGCAATGCAGATAGAGCTTAGGACAAAAGCAGTGGAATACTTGCTCTCATGGAGGTTACCTTCTTGATATATTCTAGAGAGGCCAATGAGGCAGTTGAATTTATAGATCTGGAACTTAAAGATGAGATCTGAGTGAAAACTATTAATTTGAGAAATGCTGATGTATAAATGAGAATCAGAGCTACAAACATGTTCCTCAATGACTTTGCCTTATGTTTACACCTCAGCCTTGAGAATATCCAAGGCCCTTTAAGAAATTACATCTGCCCTTTTATGTAGCTTCCACTCTTGCCACTCCCTCATATGCACCATTCACTGAAGTCATTTTTTTTTTAATTTGAAGCAAATTAATCACAAAACGGTATTACACTTGGTAATTAAAAGAAGTGTACATAAACTGATTCATTATATTAATTTTTTCCACAGAACTAAGGTTTTCATTACAAACAAAGTTCATTTCCAGGGAAAAATTATATAATACTAGGCTACTGAAGCCATTTTTAATATGAATATTAAAGCTTCCTAAACTGGAAATGCTTCCTTGTCTTTGCATGTGCTGTTCCCTCCACCTAAAAGCCCTCCCTGCTCACCCTCAATTTTGACTACCTTATTATCATGAGTCCCTAAGACCCAGCTTAAGTTTCACCTCCTCTGGTCAGACTTAAAAGATTTCTAGCCACCTCCATACCTCAAATTAAAACAGATGTCCTGCTATTAGCTCCCATAGGATTCTATGTCCTCCTCTATCATGGCATTCATCAGACTGTATTATCATTACTTCTTACCTCTTACACACTAAGTGGTCAACTTTTTGCATGTCCTTGAGTTCTGCCTGGCATGGATTAGTTCTTAAAATATGTTTATTAAATGAATCAGTGAATAGATAAATTAATAAGGTATATCACTAGTAGTGCTCTAACAAGGTGTAAAAGTCTATCAATCGGAAATTTTTTCACTGACACCTAGAAAAGGAAAGAAAATTTCTTCCAGGGGTGCCTGAGTGGCTCAGTCAATTAAGCGTCTGCCTTCAGCTCTCTCCACTTGTGCTCTCCCACTCTCTCTCTGGCAAATAAATAAATTAAACATTTTTTTAAAAAAGAAAAAGAAAAATCTTCCTCCAGAAAATTGCATAATTTAACAAAATTTGGAAAAGTAAGGAGAAAGGTTTATAAAATGTGCATCCACATGACTGATTACATATCCATTAAAAATGTCTCCAGAGGGGTGTCTGGATGGCTCAGTTGGTTAAGTGTCTGACTCTTGATTTCAGCTCAGGTCTTGATCTTGGAATCATTAGATCGAGCCCTGCATTGGGCTCCATGGTCAGCAGAGAGTCTGCTTGAGATTCTCTCTCTCCCCTCCTTACTCTGCTTCTTCCCCTGCTGTGTGCTCTCACTCCCTCTTGCTCTAATAAATAAATGGGTTATTTTAAAGATTTAATTGTCAGAGAGAGAAAGCACAAGTTGGGGGAGTGATGGGCAGAGGGAGAACAGGCTCCCTGCTGAGTGAGGAGCCCAATGTGGGACTGAGCCACCCAGATGGCTCAATAAATAAATGTTTTTTTAAAAAATGTCACCAGAGCACCTGGGTGGCTCAGTCAGTTAAGCATCTCCCTTTGGCTCAGGTCATGATCTCTGAGTCCCTGGATCGAGCCCTGCATCAAGCTCCCTGCTCAAAGGGGAGTCTGCTTCCTTCTCTCCCTCTTGCTTCTCTCCCTTCCTCTTGCTTGCACTTGCTCTTTCTCTCTCTCAAATTAATAAAATCTTTTTAAAAAATAATTCATCAAAAATAAATAAGTAAATAAATAAATAAAGTCTCCAAAAGTTTGTGATAATGGGGAAACACTAGAGAATCTAAAACATTATGCATCATAATTCTAGCTGTAGAAGTAGCAGGGAAAGAGTTAGAAAGAAATAAAAAAATGACAAGTTTCTCTGGATGTAAAATTGTGTGAGGTTATTTTTACACCACTATTGCCCACCTTTTCCAAATCTTATACAAAGAACAGATGTAATTTTTAGAATTTAAAATTTTTTTAAAGATTTTATTTATTTATTTGATAGAGATTACAAATAGTCAGAGAGGCAGACAGAAAGAGAGGAGGAAGCAGGCTCCTCGCTGAGCAGAGAGCCCGAAGCGGGGCTCAATCCCAGAACCCTGAGACCATGATCTGAGCAGAAGGCAGAGGCTTTAACCCACTGAGCCACCCAGGTGCCCCTAGAATTTAAAATTTTTATTGTTAAAAAGCCACCAACCAGGGCGCTAGGGTGGCTCAATTGGTTGAGCATCTGACTCTCGGTTTCAGCTCAGGTCATAATCTCAAGGTCATAGGATTGAGTCCCACATGGGGCTCTGCGCTCAGAGGAGAGTCTGCTTGACATTCTCTTTCTCCCACTCCCTTTCCCTCTCTCTCCCTTTGCTTGCTCTCTCTCTCTCAAATAAATAAATACATCTTCTTTGCGGGGGGGAAGCCACCAACCACAAGTCTTCTAAATTCAAAATATTTAAAATAAGAGAATATACACACATGTATTTTCTTTCTAAGTCATAAAGAAAGTAGGTCATGGGGAAGACTTTGATTCAAAAAGCTTGCAGCACTGGTTACCAGGAATACCCTGGACAGTCCTTAAAAAGAATGTAAAAATGATCTGTTAAAGTGGGTGGGAGGGACATAAAGACAAAGATATTTTGTATGGGAAAAGTTTGTACCTTAGACAATGGCTCCTAAACAAATAATAAATAGCTAGCCAAGGTAAGATGCTGTGACAGATTCAGAAATTAGAAAATTTTTCAAACCTCAAGGAACTTGGAGTAGAATAAATTGTTAGGTTATACCTTTATTATTTTTCCTCAAAATTCCTGCTTTATTGACTATTTACTCCAAATAACGATACCCCCCAAACATGAAACATTAAAAATGTTTTGGGGGCGCCTGGGTGGCTCAGTGGGTTAAGCCGCTGCCTTCGGCTCAGGTCATGATCTCAGGGTCCTGGGATCGAGTCCCGCATCGGGCTCTCTGCTCAGCAGGAAGCCTGCTTCCTTCTCTCTCTCTCTCTGCCTGCCTCTCAGTGTACTTGTAATTTCTCTCTGTCAAATAAATAAATAAAATCTTTAAAAAAAAATGTTTTGTAACATATCCTTGACTATGCTATAAGAATACTTTATTGCCATTGTACATAGGGTAGATGAGAATAATAAAATTATTATCATAATGTCAAACTAGTTAAGCTGTTGCTAGTTTAATAATTTATACACAGTTGACCCTTGAGTAATACACATGCAGGGTTTGGGATGCTGACCCCCTGTTTAGTGAAAATCCATGTGTAACTTTTGACTCCCCCAAAACTGAATTGAAAGTCTCTAATATATGAAGAGCTCCTATAAATCAATTAGGGATAAAACAACCAAATAGAAAAAAAAAAAATCTGGGCACTGTAAAAGAAAAAGACAAATAAAAATGGGAAAATATTTTCAAACTTACTAAATCTAAATAATGCACATTAAAGGAATTTCATATTTTTTCATCATCGTAAGAGATGAAATTGGTGAGCCTGAAGAAACAAGTATTTTACATAATAATTTCTCAAATAATAAAGTCCATGAGTACAGAGAATATGTCTTGTTTACTACTGTATCCTTACACCTAGCACATGGGTGTGCTAACAGACACAAGTATCTGCTGATGACAAAACTATGGTATGCACATATTATGACATAGATATATATTTATTACCATAAAAAGATACCTGGGGAGCATCAACGTACTTGCTAAAACTATGAGAAGAAATAGATAATTCCTCTATTAAGGTTGGAGACTTTAATACCCCTCTAACAGAAAGAAATACAGGGCCAGCATGCAGAAAATCAGTAAAGACAGTGTTGAATTGAATAGCACCATCAATTAACTAGACACAACTGACAAACTACTTCACTCAACAGAAACAGATTACACATTATTCTCAAGTTCACATGGAATATTCACCAAGATGGACAAGATTCTGGGCCATAAAACACCTCTTGACAAAATTTTTTAAATTTGTCATTTATGTTATGAATAGAAATCATATAATATTATTCCCACTGAAATGGAATTAAACAAGAAATCAATAACAGAAAGTTAGCTGGAAATTTTCCAAATACTTGGAAATTAAATAAAATACTTCAAATAATACAGGGCCAAATAAGAAATCTCAAGAGAAATTCAGAAAAGTTTTTAACTGAATGAGAATGAAAATGAATATAATTTAAAATTTGTGAGATGCAGAAAATTCTCTTAAAATTTACAGGGAAATTAATAGCATTGAATACATATATTCGAAAAGTAGAAAGATCTAAAATCGATAATTTAAGCTTCCACCTTAGGGAACATGAAAAAGAACAAATTAAATATAAAGTAAGCCAGAAAAAAAGGGAGGGGGGGAAGTAACAAAAATTAAGGCAGGAAGAAAGAAATCAGTAGAGAAAATCAACAAACCAAACCTGGTTCTTTGAAAAGATCAATGAAATCTGTAAGTCTCTAGCCAGGCAAAGAAAAAGAGAATGTACAAATGACTAATATCAGAAATAAAACAGGAGCCATCACCACAGATCCCCTGGACATTAAAAGGACAATATGGGAGTATTATGAATAATTCTATGTGAGCAAATTTGGTAATTTAGATGAAAGGAAGCAATTCCTCTAAAGACCGTTTGCCAAAAACTCACATAAGAAATAGACAATTTAAATAGACCTATATCTATTAAAGAAATCAAATCAATAATTAATAAACTTCCAAAAAGAAAGCATTGGGTTCAGATGGTTTCACTGCTTAATTCTACGAAACATTTAAGGAAGAAATTATACCAATTCTCTACAATGTCTCCCAAAAGATAAAAGCAGAGAAAATACTTCCTAACTCATTCCATGAGGTCAGCATTACCCTAATACCAAAATCAGACAAAGACATTATTGATACTGGCAAAAGAGCAGACAAAGAGATTGACAGAACAGAATAGAGAGGCCAGTAATAGATACACATAAATATAGTCAACTGGTCTTTGACAAAGAAACAAAGGCAATACAACAGAGCAAAGACAGCCTGTTCAATAAATGGAACAACTGGATATACACATAAAAAAAAAAAGGAGATAGAATAGATCGTACACCCTTCACAGAAATTAACTCAAAATCATAGAACTAAATGTAGAACACAAAACTATAAAAGTCCTAGAAGATAACATTGAAGAAAACCTAAATGACCTGTAGCATGGCAGTAACTTTTTAGATATAGCACCAAAAGCACAATTCCTGAAAGAAACAACTGGTAAGCTGGACTTCATTAAAATTAAAAACTTCTCTGTAAGAGACAATGTCAAGAAAATGGAAGGACAAGCCACAGACTGGGAGAAAATATTTGCAAAAGACATATCTGCCAAAGGACTGCTATTCAAAATACACAAAGAACATTTAAAACTCAACAATAAGAAAATGAACCACCTAATTTTAAAACGGACCAAAGACCTTAACAGATTCCGCTCACCAAAAAAGATATAAAGATGGGCAAATAAGCATATGAAAATATGTTCCACATATGTTATCAAGGAAATCAAATTAAAACAATGAGACAGCACTACATACCTATTAAAATGGGCAAAATCGAGAACACTGATAATACCAAATGCCAGCAAGGATGTCAAGCAGTAAGTACTCTCATTCATTGCTGATAGGAATGCAAGATGTTACAGCTACTTTGGAAGACAGTACAGCAGCTTCTCACAAAACTAAACATACTCTTAAGCATATGATTCAGCAATTGTGGTCCTTGGTATTTACGCAAATGAAATAAAAACAATCCACACAAAAACCTGCACACAGATGTTTATAGCAGTTTTATTCATAATTTCCAAAACTTTGGAAGCAACTAAGATGTCCTTCAGTAGGTGAATGAATAAATAAACTATAATACATCCAGACAACAGACTAACTCAAGCACTTACAGGAAGGGAGCTATCAAGCCATAAAAAGGTATTAAGGAAAACTAAGTGTGTATTACAAAGTGAAAGAAGCCAATCTTAATCAAACTGTATGATTCCAACAGAATGATATTGTGGAAAAGGCAAAACTATGGAAATAGCAAAAAGATAAGTGTTTTTGAGGGATGGGGCAGTAGAGGCAAAGAATGAGCAGGAAGAACACAGAGGATTTTTAGGCAATAAAACTATACTCTGTAGTACTACAGTTGTAGATACATGTCATCATACATTAATTTACACCAAAAGTCAACCCTAATATAAACCACAGACCTGGAGTGATAATGATGTGTCAATGTAGGTTCAGTGGTAACAAATGTACCACTCTGGTACAGGATGTTGATAGTGGGCAAAGTTCTCCATTTTGTGGGACAGGAGGGATATAGGAACTCTGTCTGCTCCATCTTGCTATGTATCCAAAACTGCTCTAAAAAAGTAATGTTTAGGGGCACCTGGGTGGCTCAGATGGTTAAGCATCTGCCTTTGGCTCAGGTCATGATCTCTGGGTCCTGGGCCCAAAGGGGAGTCAGCTTCTCCCTCTCGCCCTGCCTCTCCCCCTGCTCATGCTCTCTCTAACTTGCTGTCTCAAATGAATAAATAAAATATTTTTATAAAGAAGTTAATTAAATAATAAAAAATAAAAGTTTACTAACTTTATAGAAGGTGAGGAAAAGGAAGAGAGAATAGCATGAATACAATTTACATATCTATATGTGTATATACTATATATGTATAGAGAGCTGCGCACATACACACACACACACACACACACAAATATGCAAAAACAATGTCTTGAAGTCCATGTTAAAAGTGGAACTAAGAAAAAAAAAGTGGAACTAAGAGATGAAATGTCATCTTTTATTTATTTTTGTACTTCTATTTATTTAAATTGTTTACATTTAATGTTTACATTAAAATAACATTCAAAAATAAATTGCTCAGATTAAAAATAATACAGGAAATTGCAAATGTGCCGAAAACTGCTTGACTAAGAAACCTACAGAGAACACATTCTATTACAAATCCTAAGCAGCTTCTAAGAAAAATAAAATGCTGAGCCAGTGCTTTTTCCTTTCTAAGATAAACAATTTTATTCTTCCGGTTCTTAATGACATCAGATTCAGCTATTTAGTCATATAGAAAACGTAACTTCCTCAATGCAATTCCCTAGGGTAGCTCTGGCTGAATAAAATCACTGGGAGGATATCCCTAGTTAATTTTTTTTTTTCCTCCTTGAAATAGTAGTAAGACTTGGAAAGAAGAAAAGGAATAAATTAATAATTGAGTCCATTCAGTCTATTAAAATGTTTTTTATACTTGTGTGAAATAGGGCAAGGAAAGGCAAGACAAACCGTACTTTTAGTTTAACTACAAATTAGCAAAAAACACAAACAAAACCACAATGCACTTTAATATTAATACCATTAAAAAGTCTAAACCATCCTCACCCAGAAATTCCCTTTCCAAAAGCTTTCTTGATTTTTAAAAAATTAAAAATGAATTAAAATTCATTCTATCAGGGGGCGCCTGGGTGGCTCAGTGGGTTAAAGCCTTTGCCTTCGGCTCACTCAGGTCATGATCTCAGAGTCCTGGGATCGAGCCCCACATCGGGCTCTCTGCTCAGCAGGGAGCCTGCTTCCTCCTCTCTCTCTGTCTGCCTCTCTGCCTACTTGTAATCTCTGTCTGTCAAATAAATAAATAAAATCTTAAAAAAAAAATTCATTCTATCAGGTATAAAATGAAGTGATGATTTACCCATTACTTAGTATATTTATCTCTTTTGTTACCTGAAATACCTGGTTTCACTGCTCCAGTGATCAAACTGACATGCCAGAATTCTTGTTTAGTTTATATGATGTCAGAACCTTAATCTAGAAAACCATCAAAGTAACATTCTTCGCAACTTCCAAACAGTTTTTTAAGAGTGTATTTATTCATTTGACAGAGAGAGAGGCAGGCAGAGGGAGAAGCAGACTCCCTATTGAGCAGGGAATCCGATGCTGGACTCTAACTCAGGACCCCAGGATCATGACCTGAGCTGAAGGCAAATGCTTAACTGACTGAGCCACTCAGGTGCCCCTCCAAACACTTTTAAAAAGGGATTTACGGTTAAAGGGGGGGCGGGGTGTGGTTTTTTCTTTTTCTTTTTTTTAAGAAGGGATTTATGGTTATTTCCTAAACCTTAGAGAAATTAGTAACTTTTTCAAGTAGACTTTCTTTATTAATGATACTACAATAAATCTTAACCATCCACCATTCCCATATTTCTGTTCACTGCTTGCCTTCTGACAAATCCATTTTAATTAAAAAATAGCAATAACGAGGAGAAATCTCTATTGTATTTTATCTTAGTAAACATAAAGCTACCAGATGAGGTTTATTCCTAAATTTTACTATTTTAATGAAGTGAAAAGCAGAGTGAACATTGAGCAGAGTTCTTTTGGAAAGCAGAGCTACATTTGATATGAAAATCGTTGATTGAGACCCAGATGTCATTTTTAGAGAGTCACTTTTCTAACCATAACCATGCATTAAGACAGTCAATAAATTATAAACTGATAAATGTAAAGGGTACTCAAATCAATGTCCTTGAAGGGCAGATGAAGGTAATCAGCCTCTCCCTTATGGCAATAGGTAGAAGAATATTTTATCCACTGAGAATTTAAAGCCAAGAAAAAGCTCCTGACAGAACTTTAGGGACTGACTCTACAGAATATATCTCAGTCACATAGTACAACCGACAAAAACACTGCAGACTTTACAGGATTTGCGTATGCTTGGGCATCTCCCCCAAATGGTATTCTGCAGCAAGATGAAATATAGGTATTGATTTAAAAATTTTTATGTGCTTTTAGCTATACCATCAAATAAAATGAAGTGTGAGGTCCATTCTAGGTTTTCATCTACTGTAACCTTTTCTACCTGCTTGCATTTTTAGTAACAAATATTAATCCCTTGTCTGACCTTGAATGTCTCTCAATATGTTGGTCTGTCATCTCTGCTCTCTTATTTCTCTCCATCTCAGTTCTTTGTCTGCAGAAACATCAATTACTGTACCCATTTCTTTTTCCCTCTTTTCCTACATTTGCCAGTCTTCCATCTTCATACACTGAACGTGCTGTCTAAAAATGTTGTTTGTAAACCCAGCATGTTTATCTCTTTTAAAAAGTCACAAATATAAAGAAAGAGAGAATGCTGGTAATATTTATTTGAATTGTCCTCTTTCAGAGCTATGGGTTAGGCAAAGTACATGGCAGTTAAGAGTTAAAAAGTTGAGCAAAGGAACAGCAACATAATAAGAGCAGGACTCACATATTCAGAAACTGACTTTTAAAAGAGGGATAAAAGAGCTTATAGCAAAAAGATTAATAAGGGACTAATGAGATAGTTTTGCCTCAAGAATACAGCTTCTAAACATTCTTAAAACTCCTCAGGAATACACCCTCCAGTTAAAAACACTAAATCAATACAGAGCTTCTTTACAATGATAACTCATATGTACTACTTATGCTTTATTCTCTTAAATAAAAAAAGAAACTAAGTACTGAGCATTCATTTACCTTCACATGTGACTTGTATCAAGGTCCTACAATCAAAACCTCCATTAGAGGGGTGCTTGGGTGGGTCAGTCAGTTAAGCACCTGCCTTCAGCTCAGGTCATGATACCAGAGTCTGGGATCGAGCCCCTCATGGAGTTCCCTGCTCAGCGGGGAGCCTGCTTCTCCCTCTCCCACTCCTCCTGCTTGTGCTCTCTCTATGTCAAGAGAAATAAAATCTTAAAACAAACAAACAAAAAACCTCCATTTGTGCCGCATGGAGTACTACACATTCGCAGATTATAAAGTTGTCATCATAACCATCTAAATGGGATATAAATAGTTAAATAGTAAGTGACTTCAATCACTTACTTAAAATTATAGTGAGAGGTATTAATGATATCTGGGTTGCTTTAAGCATTCCTTGATTTCCCTGATCTTATCTCTAAGAACCATATAATATTTACTCTAGCTTGAGAAATAAATTTTAATTATGTCAGATAACCTCTGACTGGTCCAACATAACTATGAATGTTTGGAGCTTCCAAAGCAACTTTGCAAGTGGTGAAACATGCAGTCTGCATAAGAAGAAACATACAGAATCAAATTATTTAATCATTAACAAAATTAACCTAACCTCTACAAGAACTGAAGGATGTCAGAATCTCAGGATTGAAAGGGAATTTGCAAAGTATCTAGTTAGCCAGTAAGTAGTAGTATTAATAACAGGTTTTAACCATTTTCCCATATAATACACTCCAATCTATCCCTAAACTCTCCTATGAACAGTCAAAGAAAGCAGTGAAAGAAAATGTGTAAATTTAAAAGATAAAAAAATATATCACTCCCATCCCCAGGAATCTAATCTGCTATCTGGTTCAAATTCACTCACTAATTATTAATTGGGTTCAACTACCCGTATAATAGCAAGATCTCCTTTCCAATGTCCTAGCCAAGTGCACTGACCAAGCCTCTGAGTGAACACCTCCAAAACAGAAAGTTCAGTACTTAATGAGCTCTGTACTGAGCTAAAAATACAGCTGTGTAAGTTTAAAAGCCTGATACAATTTTAAACTATTTTTCTTCACTAACATCACTGTTCTAGAGTATCCACATCACTACATTATTCCACCTAATTTTAAACAACTTCAGTTGCTTAAAAGACATGGAACCAAAAATCTGTGTCCTTAAAATGTCCACCAACTGTTTCTGGTTGGGCCTTCTGAAACGAATCTGCCTTGCATTCGATAACCCATCAGGTATTTAAAGACCTCCAGGGGCGCCTGAGTGGCTCAGTTGGTTAAGCATCTACCTTCGGCTGGGGTCATGATCCCAGGGTTCTGAGACTGACTCCTGCATTGGTCTCCCTGCTCAGTAGGGCGTGTCTGCTTCTCCCTCTCCCTCTGCCCCTTCCCTCCTACTTGTGCTCTCTCTCTCGAGCGTGCTCTCTCTCTCAAATGAATGAATGAAATCTTTAAAAAAAGAAAGAAAAAGTAAAAAAATAAAGACCTTCCAATATCTTCCCCACTCCCGCTGCACCATCTCTTCTCCACATTAAATATTCTCAATTCCTTCAATTAGTCAGAAGACTGCCAAATGAGTGGAAATGAGGCCTCAATCAGGGTACTGATAAAGGGATAAGAAATGAGATATAAAAAATGAGATATAAACAGCAAGCTCAGATTATAGAACTAGCAACATCAATTCAGAATGACATAGTGATTTTGAGGTTTGTTTAACAAGTAAATATGGACAGGATCTTTTTCAAGTCCCATTCCATTAGTTACTTCTGCTACAAAAAGGTGCATCCATATTATTGAGACTAGTAATTATACTTCATTTAAACACAAAATATCACATTTATTCATTCATCAAGTACTTGAGTGGCTACTTTCGTAAGGCTCTATGGGAGATAAAATGAGCCATGAGATCCAGTTCCTGTCCCCATTAAATTTACATCCTAAAATGCAAGATGTTTATAATTAACCAGAACTTCAGTTGTAATATGGTTATGTACCACAGTAGAAATATAAAATGTTAAAATTACTGGGAAATATTTTTCCCCTTTCCAATGAGAATATTCCCACAAGAAAAATATCACACACAGTCACAACTGGGATTCTTCAAATACAAAGACCAAGGACACACAAACAATATAAATCTTACATTCTGGGTGTAAATAAGGCTAACACTAGGCATATTTCTTAGGAAGGAGTTAAAGTACCCTCAACAATTATGTCTATTGTTAAAGATTAATGCTTGAATTGTATCATCGGTCAAAAGAGCATTGTTTAAAATGTTCACAAACACAACTGTTTTGGCTTACAAATGGAATTGTTTGATGTCATTTCTAATTTTAAACAATAGTATATCAATTTGAAAATAAAGCTAAGGGTTTAAAGCTTTACAAATGCTTTTAAAATGCATATTTTCTACCTGATATAACTGTTATAGAGTTCCCTATAGCAATATACATATTATTATGATAAAGGTTTAAATTACTATGGGTACTTTAGTCATTTTACCAGATAACTTATTTTACAGAGTCTATTAAAATGTAGTTTAGTAGGAACTTTATATTTTAAGCTATAACCAAATCACACAGAAAGTATAATATAAAGAACTTTGAACACATAATTTGACTCTAGGTCTTTAGTGGGATATAGTCTAAAGACATAAAATGGCAAAGAAATCTTTAATTGGTAAATATGTTGTTGGAGAGAGTACCAGTATAGTAATACCAAAACTATCTTAAGTGTTTTATAGGAGAGATTAGATGAGTAAATATACTGATATGGTTTTGAATCAGAATTCCCTGTAGGAAAAGGGAGATAAAATATGAACTGCCAGAAGGTGAAGATGAATTCT
This sequence comes from Mustela erminea, assembly GCF_009829155.1. Classification (NCBI taxonomy): domain Eukaryota; kingdom Metazoa; phylum Chordata; class Mammalia; order Carnivora; family Mustelidae; genus Mustela; species Mustela erminea. Next base: position 58,730,508 of record NC_045623.1, read on the forward strand.
GTGGTTCTGAGTATGAATTAAGGTATCTTATAAGTATGTGTGTGTGTGCATGTGTGTATCCTAAAAGCAATGTACTCCTAGCAATGAGTACATTCAATGCCCAAATCTTGTTTCGGAGTAGCATTTCCCACTAAACTGAACAAGGACTCCATGATAAAATGACTAATCCAGGTCTCAAGCAGGGAATTTACAAGGTGAGCCTGGAACTTCTTATTGTACAAAAAAATAAGAATGTGCCCAGATACCAATGTGAATGCCAGTTCCTTTGGCAAAGGCCAAAGAAACTGGCTTGAACTTGACTAATCAAATTTAAGATAAATTAATCATCAAAAGAATAATGGTGGGGTGCCTGGGTGGCTCAGTGGGTTAAAGCATCTACCTTCGGCTCGGGTCATGATCTCAGGGTCCTGGGATTGAGCCCCACATGAGGCTCTCTGCTCAGCCGGGAGCCTGCTTCCTTTCCTTTCTCTGCCTGCCTCTCTGCCTACTTGTGATCTCTGTCTGTCAAATAAATAAATAAAATCTTTAAAAAAAAAAAAAAAAAAGAATAATCGTGGGGCACCTGGCTGGCTCAGTCAATGGAGCATGAAACTCTTGATCTCAGGATCATGAGTTCAAGTCCTATACAGGGTGTGGAGCCTACTTCAAAAAAAAAAAGAAGAAGCAGCAGCAGCAGCAGCAGCAGCAGCACCTATGTGGCTCAGTTGGTTAAGCATCAGCCTTCAGCTCAGGTCATGATCCCAGGGGGATTGAGCCCTGCATTGGGTTCCTTGCTCCATAGGGAGCCTGCTTCTTCCTCTCCCTCTGCCTGCCACTCCCTCTACTTGTGCTTTCTCTCTGTGATAAATAAGTAAATAAATAAATCTTTTTAAGAAAGAAGAATGGCAATAGATTTACAGCCGGTAATTTTTTTTTTTTTTAAAGAATCCTTGGGTACATAGTGACACTAAAATAAAAGAAAAGAGGAGGAATAGCTCTTCTTCGGAGAAGATAGCCAGCAAACATGCAGGATTGAGAGAACTGGAAAATCACTATCTGGCAACCACCAACGCAATGACTGATTGAGGTAAGGATGATCCATGGCTACTAAAACCAAGGATAGGGAAAAAAAAAAAAAAAAAAACTGTTGAAAGTATTACCCCACAGATTAACTATTAATTTCAAACAGGAAAAGATAACATTAGAATGTAGAAATCTGGCTAACCTAAGTGGCTGATCTTAACATTACCAATAATGGTACAAACTGCCATTATATTCTTCCCGAAGTGGTGAAATGGAAAGTTTACAATATCTCGTACTTAACAGTCATGAAAAAAAAATTTAACCTGAAATTGTGGAGAAATCAGACAAATTCATTCTGTGAGGCATTATACAAAACAAAATGGCCTGGACTCTTCAAAATTGTCAGTCTTGAAAGACCAAAAAAACAAAAAAGGAAGGAGGAAAAAGAAAAGATGAGAATTGCTCTAGATAAATGAAAATAGACACAACTAAGAAAATTCATAATCTCTGATTGGAAGTATTTTTTTAAAAGATTTATTTGAGAGTGAGTGCAAGAAGGGGGTGGGGGGAGCAGAAGGAGAGGGACAAGCAAGCAGACCCTACACTAAACACAGAGCCCAATGTGGGGCTCAATCCCAGGACCCTGAGATCATGACCTGAGCAGAAACCAAGAGTCAGATGCTTAACTGACTGAGACACCCAGGAGCCCAAATTGTAAGTATTTTTAAAGTATTTTTTTAAGCTATAAGGGACATTACTGATAAACATCTGAGCAAATTTATATTTTTAAATATGGCCTATACATCAGATAGTATTGTCAATCACTGTTAAATTACTTGGGTGTGCACATAGCATTATAGCCAAGTAGGTGAATGTCCTGGTTCATAAGAGATATATAAGGAAGAATTTAGGAGTGAAGTGTCAGGATGACTCTGCCTTAGTTCCCAGTGGTTCAGCAAGAAAAAGAAAGCATGCCATGTGTGTGTATTTAGAGAGAGCGAAAGCAAGTGAGATATAATGTTAACAACTACTGAATCTAAGTTAAAGATATACAGGTATTTGTTATACTATTCTTTCAGTTTTTTAATAGGCTTGAAACTTTAAGATTTTTTTTTTTGAGAGAGAGAGAATGTGCACACAAGTTGAGGGGGAGGGACAGAAGGAGACGCAGGCTCCCCGCTGAGCAGGGAGCCCAGGGCAGGACTCAGTCCTAGGATACTGGGTTCATGACCTAAACATTTAGACGTTTCACTGACTGAGCCACCGAGGGGCCCTAGGTTTGAAACTTTCAAAAGAAAAAACCAGTGTGGAAATTAAATTGACTTTCAAGCTGCTGATCAGATTTTATTAAGTCTAAATACTTTTTTATCCTATCCATAAGCACTAAAAGCAAGTGTGAAGTTCAGAAAAGGTTGGCTAAAAATAAAAGTAGTAATACTAACAAATACTACATAATTACAAACCAACCCACCACTAGTTTCCTATTACAGCTGTAGACTAAACACAATCTCTGATGAAAATGCTTAAAAGAGGACATGTATTAACTCATGACAATTATGAATCAGCAAAGCTATCTTACATAATATTTACTCCAAATTCAAATATGACTAACCAAGCAAATTTTTTCTCCAATTGAAATCTTTTAGTTAAGGATTTCTATAATTAAAACGTCATCACAGACATACAATTTCAGGCCACATATCTATAACAATAATAAACACAAACTCTGTACCAGGAATTTTGTTAACCTATGCACATGTATCATCTCATTTAATCCTTACAGCAACTCTATAATGTAGATACTATTATCATCTTCATTTTATAGATTAAGGGCAAAAAAGGCTTGGAAAGACTAAATAACTTCTACAAGGTCATACTGCTAATAAATAGCAAAACACACCTTGAATCTAGGCAGTCTGACTCCAGAGGCCATGCTCTCTGCTCTACACATTCTTCTGCTTACTATGAAACATATAATTTAAAAAATAAACTGAGTGCATTAATTCAATATCTATCAAAATTTACACAAAGGAGACATTTCAAGGAAAAATCAAGAGTACTTCTTTCAACCTAGATGTCCATCAACAGATGAATGGATAAAGAAGATGTGGTATATATACACAATAGAATACCATGCAGCCATCAAAAGAAACGAAATCTTGCCATTTGCGACGTGGATGGAACTAGAGCATATCATGCTTAGTGAAATAAGTCAAGCGGAGAAAGACAACTATCATATGATCTCCCTGATATGAGGAAATGGTGATTGAACATGGGGGTTTAAGGGGGTAGGAGAAGAATAAATGAAACAAGATGGGATTGGGAGGGAGACAAACCATAAGTGACTCTTAATCTCACAAAACAAACTGAGGGTTGCTGGGGGGAGGGCGGTTGGGAGAAGTGGGGTGGAATTATGGACATTGGGGAGGGTATGTGCTTTGGTGAGTGCTGTGAAGTGTGTAAACCGGGCGATTCACAGACCTGTACCCCTGGGGATAAAAATATATTATATGTTGGGGCGCATGGGTGGCACAGTGGGTTAAAGCCTCTGCCTTCAGCTCAGGTCATGATCTCAGGGTCCTGAGATTGAGCCCCGCATCGGGCTCTCTGCTCAGCAGGGAGCCTGCCTCCCCCCTCTCTCTCTGCCTGCCTCTCTGCCTACTTGTGATTTCTGTCTGTCAAATAAATAAATTTTAAAAAAAAAAACCTTTAAAAATATATATATATTATATGTTTATAAAAAATAAAAAATTAAAAAATTTTTTTAAAAAGTACTTCTTTCTTCCCTAATACACATTTAAATTTACAAAAACACTCATTGAATGAAGTTAGAATTTAACCAGATGCCCAATTTATTGCCCATAATCCCATGTGAAAATAAAGATCATATACCTATTCATATGTATGACTGAATATGTTACATATAAATTCAAAACAAATACCAACATATTTCCAAATTCTTTCATCTAGAACGTTATCCCTGCTCACTCAAGGGAAAAAAAGGCAGGGGAGGGACCCTGGGTGGTTCATATGGTTGAGTGTTTGCCTTTGGCTCAGGTCATGATCTCTAGATCCTATGACGGAGCCCCTGTCAGGCTCCCAGCTCAGCAGGGAGTCTGCTTCTTCCTCTCCCTCTTCCTCTCTGTGCTCTCTCTCTCTCTCTCTCTCAAATGAAAATAAATAAAATCTTAAAAAAAAAAACCTGAAAAAAATGTATTTCAGGTACAACATTCCTCAAGTATGCTGAATTCAAACAATGACATAAAAGGAAAAAAAAAAAAACAAGAAATCAGCCTTGAAAATTGATGCCACCATAAAAAAAAATTAACAAACAAACCATGTCCCCCAAACCTGGTCATCTTACAGTGTTCTCTCAGTGCACTGTACTACTATCCATCCAGTTACATAAGCCAAAAAGCTAGCAGTGGCACCACCTTCCTCTCCCTCATTCCTCACATCCGGTCTATCACCCACTTCCACCTCCTAAACATCTCTAATCCACCCACTTTATCTTCATCACCATCTTGCCCAAGATATCATCTTTCATCTGGCCTCTCCCTATCCACACTGCTATCCCTCTTATAAATAGTTTTTCCTCTGTAGAACATCAAGTTCTTTCTTATAGCACTTAAAATAACCAGAACTTTAAATTTCTTTTAACATTTGATTTATGTCTGCCTCTCCAATAATACAGTATGTTCTATGAGGGTAGAAACTGTATTTACCCACCATTTCACCATTGTGACCTAGGAGAGTGCCCAGTTAATAAGTAAATGCTAAATGACTGAATTCATGTCAAAGACTGCAAGTTTATTTATAAACAGAGAAAAAAATTGGTTATAAGTTCCACCAACCATAAGGAGTACTTTATTTCATCATTTCTAGATCATACATTTACATTTTAACTCTGAAATAAATACATCTTATAGTTGATGATCTCTGTTAAATTGGCAATATTTTTTTTTTCTTTCATAGTGGTTCACAAAACAAAGATGCATCTTGGAATTTTTTTTTGAAATCTCATTATTTGATGAAATAAGAAATCAGCCTTGAAAATTGATGCCACCATTAAAAAAAAATTAACAAAAAAACCATGTCCCCCAAACCTGATCATCTTACAGTGTTCTCTCAGTGCACTGTACTACTATCCATCCAGTTACATAAGCCAAAAAGCTAGCAGTGGCACCACCTTCCTCTCCCTCATTCCTCACATCCGGTCTATCACTCAGTTCAAACCTGGTAATCTAGCCTCCCTTTCTCCTTTGGCCACCGTTTACTCCCAACATTAAATAATTAACAGAACCTAGTAGTTCTTTCACCAAGAGCTATCAAATCCATTCCTTTCTCCCAGTCCCACTATAATACTAGGTCTATCTAATTCCTCATTGCTTCATATCTGAACTCTTGTCATAGCTTCATTCATTTAAATATTTGTTTCAAATTCAACCAACACTGAGCACTTGTGTGTACAAGGAACTGATGATACAAGCAGTCCAGTTACCTGTCGCTCCCTTTCTTTTCTTGTCCCCAAAATTCAGAATTTTCTTCTTTTTATGCCTCAAACTAGAATCACTTTCCTCCCAGTTTCCACCTACCAAACCTAGTCACTACTTTAGTTCTAGATTTAATCTCATCTTCTTCATTAAATCTTTCCTAGTTAATTTCTCTATTCAACTTTAACATTCTAAAACACATAAAAAATAATACAGCATATTGGTTGTACTTGCTGCTTCTTGAAGGCAAGGTTTACATCCCATACATTCTGCTATACTGTAAGCTTCCCAAGAGCAGAGACTTTTGTCTCTTTTTTTTACTGTTATATCTCCAGCAAGGGATAACATATATCATGTACCAAATAACAGCTACTTCAAAAAATACTTATTGAATTAATGTTCCCTATAGATTCCAGGGTAGAGAACACATCTTTGCAGCTGTGGTATAGTGGGAAGAGTCAAATTGAACTGGATGACTTAAACTGTTTGAGCTTCAGTTTCTTGATCTGCTAAATGTAAATAATGCTCACCATCTCACTGAGTTGTTATACTGATTAAATGCAATAAGGCTTTCACAGCATCTAGTACAAAGCTGAGGACAAGAGGATGCTCTCAATAAATATTCTGATGATTTTTCTTACAATAGTTAAGTAGCAAGACATATTCAATAATTGCTTACAAAATGAATAAAGTCTCGGGAAAAATATAGTAAGTTTGTGTAATATCTAGCCTATCATTTATCCTGTCAAGAATTCTATGAGTGAATTAAATCTGAATTATATATTTAGCTCCAAATCATAAGCATGACTGAAACCATTTCTGACTAATTAGGAATAAGTCCAATTTGACAGGATACAGGTATTAATATTTATATTTTACTGGGGCACCTGGGTGGCTCAGTGGGTTAACCCCCTGCCTTCAACTCAGGTCATGGTCTCAGGGTCCTGGGATTGAGCCCCGCATCAGGCCCCCTGCTCGGTGGAAATCCTGCTTCCCCCTTTCTCTCTGCCTGCGTCTCTGCCTACTTGTGATCTCTCTCTCTCTGTCAAAAAATGAATAAAATATTTTTTAAAAATTATATTTTATTGACATGTATAGATTATATTTGATGCTTACGGAAGAATGAAGTTTTACTATTAGGATTTCCATAGAGCAATAATCAGAATAAAAGAGAAACTGCAAACTTATTTGAGTCACACAGTCCCCATAAAGCCAGGAAGTAAAAAAATTTCTGTCTACAAAATATTAGTGAATAGTAAACAACGTAGTTTACCAGATTTATCAAAATATATAACAATACACCATAGGGGCGCCTGGGTGGCTCAGTCAGTTAAGTGTCTCCCTTCGGCCCAGGTCGTGACCCAGTGGTTCCTGGGTTTGATCACAATGCCTGCTTTTCCCTTCTCCCCTCTGCTTGTGCTCTCTCTCTTGCTATCTCTCTCTTTCTCTCCCTCTCAAATAAAATCTTTTAAAAAAATACACAATTACAACAAATAAAATTTTCAACATATTTGCATTCCATTTTACAGAAAAAGAGCATTAGTTAAACGGTTTTCAAACTTTTTTATACTACATTATATAATTCCTTATATTGGCTACTTTTTAACTTTAAATCATCCCCAAAATTTTACAGAGAATGAACTGATAAGTCAATATAAAATGAGATTATTGTACCAATTAGAAACTCTTCCTTGTTCAGGAAAGAAGCTTTATTAATTTGTAAATTGGAACATACATAGACTTCCCTTTCAAAGGTTTTCCAATCCCTCTGGGTACTCTCAATGACTCATAATCTAATTACAAATCACAAGCAAGCAATAAGGAAAGAGCATTCCCTTGTGTCTATCTGCTCTTGACTGACACAAAATCATTGCAAATTCCACAGGGGACACATGATCCGACTACGAATAGAGTGGGGAATATCCCACCTAAGTAACTCAGATACAAAGAACTGTAGGACAAGGTATTCCCCTCTAACTATAAGCTAGCAGCCAATCCCTTGTGGGAAAATAATCAACACAAAACAAAAATGCAAGCCAAAGAAATCTTAAGAAATATAAACTCTCTAAGCAGAAGCATGCCGAGTTGACCATTGACGTCTCTCAGATTCACCAGTCATCCTAAGAATGTATTCGAACTTCAACCTATAAAGCCCTTAGATGTGGATGGAGGTGGAAGCGTTGAGGATGAGTGAGAACCCAGTAAAGTGAGTGAACGTTAGTGTCTGGACAGAAAGACATTAAGATACTCAGGCGACTGTGTTAAGGTCCGCAGCAGTAACAAAGGCCAAAAAGGAGGAAAGGTTTTAGGAATGAGAAGATTGACATCTTGAGAATCTAGTTTTTTTGTTTGTTTGTTTGTTTGTTTGTTTTTTCCTTTTAAATGGGAAAAAGTTAAACGGCTGCGAAAGCTTAGGGGACAAGAGGTCGTATCTCGAACACCAAGAAAAGCCACAAGGAGAGGGGAACAGCTGCCCACAGGAAGGCTTACGGTTTGTTAGCCTTTGGAGCCTAGGAAGAACGTAGGGTCAGAAGACAAATTACCCTAGAAGGCAGATGAGGGAGGTGCCAAAATTCTCAAGAGAGAGCCGAAACAGTTGGCCACAGGATCTTCAGAGAGGGCAGGGTCCCCCCAAAATCCGGTCATTTGGGGACCAGAAACACTAAGTCCCAACCTTCTCCTGACTCCGCCAGGCTCAAAGCGCCCCTCACCGAAACAGAACTGGAAAAGTGTAAAAAATGTGCAGGAGCCACCAACCCGGGAAGTGTTCCAGCTCTAGCAGAAGCCGCCCCAAAAGCAGCCAGTACACACGCAAACGCTCCGACCTCAGCGCCGCTGCCACAGGGACCCGAGCTCCCCGGCCACCGTAGTAAGAGGAAAGGCCTCCCCTTCGAACCGAGTAGGTCAGCCACTTCCGGGGCACGAAAGCCTTCTGATTTGTTGTAGCAATATCTGCAGCCAACAGACCCATGCTCCACCTCATTCTTTTTCCCCACTCTTCGCCACCCCAGCCCTTCGGCCACCAATAGGGCAAGCGCAGAGCCAAGGGAAAGCATCAACCTGTAACTGGTGACTCTGACGGACAATTCACAGTATGCCTTCTTTGAGCGCCCACTGGACAAGTGGACTTCAACTCCCAGAGTGCTACGCAACACCATGCCCCACCTCCTTTGCGCAGGAACTACAAGACCCAGTATGCACTGCGCCCCCTTCTCGCTCCTCTTGATCCCCACAGAGCCGAGAGGTGCTTTCAGAGGAGTCACTAAATTCCTTGGATTAATGTAGACCCACTTTGATAAAAATGCCGCTATTCCTTACTGTCTTGTTGTGAAGGTTCCCTAAGCCAAGCTGTAGTTGAGACTGTAGGTAAATACTTACAAAATATTAAGGAACGTGTGCACTTTTTATATTCCCGTTATTTTCAAGGATTGAAAACCAGGACAGTATAAAGGCTTTTTATGAAGTGGAAGTTTTTATCCACATTCATAAGGGGTATAATAATAAATTATTGCAAAGTGTAATCCTAGATCGTTTTGCAGTACTGAAAGATTGTGTTGGAGCAAGGACTACCAGACATGATCCTGAACTGCATAAGAAATTAAAGTAAGAGCTGGAAGTGAAAAATTAATCTATACTGTCGGACTGTGCACCCACATGGCAAAGGAAATCGTTCAGAATGCCGAGTTGAAAGTTCAATGTTAAACTTTAAAATGTTTTCCACTTCTTTAACGTGCTAATAGTTTGGATTATTTTCATTATTCTTACAAAAACAGGTAATTGGAACTATTTATTTTCTATTATGTGGTAAGGCAACCAATAACCAATCACACAAAGAATATAGCAAGATCATAAATGTAACATTTATTAGAGTGAACAAAACAAAATAACTTTTCTTGCCTCATTAAATAGCCTGTGATTCCATGTTTTAAAATACAGAACTTTGTTTTGATTTCTTAGGACAGATACCATGAATCAAACAAGCTGTCTGGGTTCCTTTTTGTTAGTTTCATTAAGATTTACATTACCAGGACGCCTGGGTGGCTCAGTCGTTAAGCATCTGCCTTCTGCTCAGGTCTTGATTCCAGGGTCCTGGAATGGAGCCCCACAGTGGGCTCCCTGCTCGGTTGGAAGCCTGTGTCTCCCTCACCCCTGGCTGTGTTCCCTCTGTAGCTATCTCTCTCTGTCAAATAAATAAATAAGATCTTTAATAAAAAATATTTACATTACCAAGAATTAATATATTTTATTTTTGATATTGTGCACTAGTAGCCCATGGAAAACAATGCTTGAATTCTTAAATTATATAGTAATTCTACAAAATAAAATTGAAATATACCATAAACATTGGTTTTCTATGGATTTACAGCTAAACAGATTTTAATTGGTTAGAAAAACGAAGTAGAATACTTTCCATTTTTACAACCTCACATTGAAGTCACAGAGGGAAACACTGTAACACTGACAAAGCATCCACTACCATACAAACTGCTTTCCAACTACAGTGTGCTAAATTATGCAGCACTAGCAAGTAAATATTTAAAATCTATGATCACAGAAAACAAGCTGCTGCTTTCCATACTCATGCAGCAACAATATGAATACAGTGAGAGAAACCTTTCCATTGGAATGGTTAGAGGTAATGATAAACTATAATTAGATTATCTGTTATTCATAACTGTTTGCAGTAAATAAATACATAATTGCATCCACTTATTAAAGATGTTATTAAGGAAGCTTTTAAAATATGCTAAATAATTGATATGCATATTCTAAAGTAGTTTCAATGATCAATTGTGTAAATGAAAGTGGAAGAGAGTTAAAAGAGTACATAATTTATGTAACAGACTTTTTAGGTTTTGAAAGGAGATTCTTGACAGCTGCAATACTCCGCAATATTCTCTCCTCATTTTTAAGTGTGTCTTTGACTTTCCAATTCAGCCAACTGCCAAGCACAAGAGAGTTAAAACTGGACAAGATACTCATTTTCGTTCAACACATACACAATTAGTGCTTCTAGGGACAAAGCACTTTGCTTAGGCACTACCATCTATTTCTGAAGCACAGATAGCTTTGATAGTTGGGAAAGATTTAAAAGGATGATGAAAAGAAAATAAGAGAGCTTTATTAGAATGGAAAACAGAAAGTAAAATATGTGTAACACCACCTACTAACAATCATTTATGCATTTGGTTAATTGGATTTGGTAATTGGAACCCTATACTAGCTAATATAACTTCTAAGAGGAGAGAACCACATCTTAAATATGTGTGTCCCTCTCAGCTCTCACACAGCACTTTGCTCAGAGTAACTCCCTCTCCATAAGTGTTTGTGGGAGTTCAGAGTGATGTCTGAGGCCCTGAAACTCCCTTCTTATTCATACTATGTAGTTTTAACATAAGCTATTATATGTGTTTATTTATTTGACAGAGAGAGAGAGAGCACAAGGAGGGGGAGCAGCAGGCAGAGAGAGAGGGAAAATCAGGCTCCCTGTTGAGCAAAAAGCTGGATGTGGGACTCAATCCCAGGACCCTGGAATCACGACCTGAGCCAAAAGCAGAATCTTAAGGACTGAGCCACTCAGGTGCCCCTATTTTAAGGAAATCTTAAAACCTTTCCTCCTTTCCACGTGACCTTATTTCTATCACCTCTCTTGCATATTCTATCTCTTTCTATTTCTCCACTGCCCTCTGTATCTCAACCTAGCTACAGAATCCTCATAATTTTGAAAGCGAGTTCAGTGGATTCAGCTTCCCTCCTAAATGCAATATTATTCCCTCCTCCTTTTCATTACATAGCCACATTCAGCAAGTGCAGCAAGGTAAACCTTAGTCTTGAAATGCCGCACACGATCTAGTCACAACCTATGTCTACCAAATACCCAGCACTGTGCTAAATCCTGGAAATATGAAGAGACTTCAGATAAGAAAATTATGGTCCCACAATACAATGTAATAAACATTATGATAGAGGTATGGACAGGTATTAAGAGAATAAGGCATGTCACTTATTCTCAAATTGAGAGACCTTGGAGTAGAAAGTCCTGAGATAACTTAAATGACAAAAATAATTAATCATCTACAGAAGAGGGCAGCTGAACCAATGGAGAATAACTCATAAATTCATTACAGTTGGAACATGAGAGTGAAAGAGTGGTACGAGGGGCGCCTGGGTGGCTCAGTGGGTTAAGCCGCTGCCTTCGGCTCAGGTCATGATCTCAGGGTCCTGGGATCGAGTCCCGCATCGGGCTCTCTGCTCAGCAGGGAGCCTGCTTCCCTCTCTCTCTCTCTCTGCCTGCCTCTCCATCTACTTGTGATCTCTCTCTGTCAAATAAATAAATAAAACCTTAAAAAAAAAAAAGAAAGAAAGAAAGAGTGGTACGATACAAGGCTGGAAAGACAGACTGGGGCTATTTCCTGAAGGGGTCCTGTGTACTATGTTAAGAATCTTGGACTTGAACCTGGTTATATAGGGAACCATTTAGGGAATGGTATAATTTGATTGCATTTTAGCCTGCAGTGATATGGAGAATGTCTTGGGCTGAAAAGAACAGTTAAGATACTCTTTTCAGGGGTGCCTGGGTGGCTCAGTGGGTTAAAGCCTCTGCCTTCGGCTCAGGTCATGATCCCAGAGTCCTGGGATCGAGCCCCACATTGGGCTCTCTGCTCGCAAAGAGCCTGCTTCCTCCTCTCTCTCTGCCTGCCTCTCTGCCTACTTGTGATCTCTGTCTGTCAAAGAAATAAATAAACAAAATCTTTTAAATAAATAAATAAATAAATAAACTTTCAAAAATGAAAAAATAAGTAAATTATGTAGAATGTTAGATGGTGGTGAGTTTTTGGAGATGAAGAGAGGAAGAAAAACAGAGGATAGGAGAAAAGTTCAAGAGTCCTCAGGGATGGATTATCATTTTGAATATGGCACTGGAGGTAGTCCTTATTTAGAAGGTGACATGTGAATGAAAATTTAAGGAAGTAAGAGAGGAAGGCAAGCAGATAGGAGGGAAGAGTATTTAAATGGAGGGAACAGGCAGTACAAAAGCCCTAAGGTGGAAATATGCCTTTACCTGTGCCCTTCTCTAGTCAGAAATATCTTTAAGTATTTAGAAGCTGACAAGCTCACTGTGGCAGATAGTTCTCCCACATTCTAATTTTCACTTAAAATCTCAAATTTTACTGTCAGCAGAAAATATTGTGTAGTTTTTATTGAAGTAACATAGTCTCATTCTGTCAAATGCCGAAGTCTGAATAAACATATTTTGCCAGTTACTTTTTCACGTTAAAATGGTTTTTCAAGAAAAAACTATCCAGTTTAGCTGGCAACTCAAACAATCACAGACTTCTGCCTCCAGAAGTGTGAGACAAGAGATTTTTGTTATTTAAACTGCTAAATTGTGGTGCTTTGTTATGGCAGTCCTAGCAAGCTAATACAGCATACAATAGTTTATAAGTTATGTGTATTTTTTATTACGAAATCAAATATTCCCAACTCATCAACAGGATGCACAAACATGTCCAAGAATAGTAATTAAATTCAATCATCTTTGATATTTGGGTGATATTCAGTTATATAAAACCATAAATTTAAACAAAATTTTCAGTTTATTATTATAAAAGTATTTTTTGGCAAGGTAAGAAGATAGAACATTACGGTTTTAGCTTGTACATTTAGGGTTTTTTTGTTTTTGTTTGTTTGTCTTACATTTAGAACTTCAATCCATTTGAGTTCCTTTTGGTATATAATAGGAGGTAAAGCTTCATTCTTTTGTTTGTGGATTTCCAGTTGTCCGAGTGCCATTTGTTGAAAAGACTATTCCTACACTTGAAATTAATAATACAGACTATGTTAACTAAATTGAATTTAAATAAAGAATTTTTTAAAGAAGGAAAGAAAAGACTATTCCTTCACCACTAAATTGTGTTGGCATTCCTGTTGAGAATCCATTGGCCCATAAATATGTTAAGTGTGTTTCTGGACTCATAATTCTATTCCTTTTTTAAAACTTTTTTTTAAAAGATTTAATTTATTTATTTGTCAGAGAGCGAGAGAGAGCACACGCCTATGAATGAGACAATCAGAAAGGGCTATAGGCAGAGGGAGAAGCAGGCTCCCCGAGGAGCAGGGAGCCCGATGCCGATGCCGATGCCATCTGGCTGCCAGGCTCCATCCCAGGATCCTGGGATTGTGACCTGAGTCAAAGGCAGATGGTTAATGACAGAGTCACCCAGGAGCCCCTGAAGACCTCATTTTTGAGTAATCTCTGCACCCAGCGTGGGGCTCAACCCTACATGCTCCACTGGCTGAGCCAGCCAGGCACCGCTATATTCTTTTGAAATATATGTCTATCCTTACGCTGGTACCATATTTTCTTTCATTACTGTAACATTGTGGTAAGTTTCAAAATTGGGAAATGTGAGTCTTCCAATTTTATTCTTTTTCAAAATTGTTTTTGCTATTGCCAGTTGCTTACAAAATTTCTTTAAGAATTTTAGGATCGTCTTGTCAATTTCTGCAAAAAGTCAGCTAAAAATTTTTTTTTTAAGACTGTATTTATTTATTTATTTGTCAGAGAGAGAGAAGGCACAAGCACGCAGAGTGGCAGGGGGAGGCAGAGAGAAAAGCAGTCTCTCCGCCAAGCAAGGAGCCCGGTGTGGGACTCAATCCCAGGATTCTGGGATCATGACTTGAGCTGAAGACAGCAGCTTAACTGACTGAGCCACCCAGGCATCCCTCAGCTAAAATTTTTATAGAATTGTATCTGTAGCACAATTTCAGGAGTCTCTCTATAAGCATAACAATGCTGATTACATAATATGAACTCAATATTTTTTTGTATCTGGTAACAGTTAAGAGTATGGACTGAGCAGCCAAATTACTTGAGTTCTATTCCAAGTGCTGACGCTTATTGGCTGTTTGACTTATGGGCCAGATATCCACCCATCTTCTTTGTACTCAGTCTTCTCATCTACAAAATGAGGATAATAATAACACCTACTTTATAAGATTGTTGCAAAGATTATAAAAATTAATATAAGGGAAGTCCATGGACCAGTGCTAGACATATATTGTCTGTTCTTATTATACTCACTATATTAAACATCATCTACCTTGTCATCATCATTCTTCATTTAATAGCCAAGTTGGCTAAATTTCAAAGAATAACTTCTAAACATGGGTATCTGTATTTCAGGTTATAACTATTATGTTACAGATATCCTCCTTCATACAAAATATAGCATGAAAGTTGATCAGATTAAATTTATCCAAGAAAGTGTATCATAAACTTAGGAAGTATCTTCGGCCTAAAAACCTAATGAATTAAACAGATTTCAATGAGCTGCCAGTAGATGGCTCTCTTAATTTGCTGTTTTATTTTCACTTCAGCTTTGTGCTTTTTCCCAGTCAAGTTACAACCATCAAAAAATCCCAGTAACGGGGTAGAAATGGTTCCCCAGAAATTATCTAATTCATTTGTCTATTTTCTAGAAGGACTTAAAATACACAGCTGTAGTCATCTGCAGAAGTACCTCTTTAGAGGACAGTTGTGGGGGGTTGTTGGTGGTGGTTTTATTTTTTTATTTTTATTTTTTTTTAATGATTTTATTTATTTATTTGACAGAGAGAGATCACAAGTAGGCAGAGAGGCAGGCAGAGAGAGAGAGGAGGAAGCAGGCTCCCCACTGAGGAGAGAGCCCAATGCGGGACTCGATTCCAGGACCCCGAGATCACGACCTGAGCTGAAGGCAGCGGCTTAACCCACCGAGCCACCCAGGCACCCCGGTTTTATTTTTTTTTTTAATATTTATTTTTATTTATTTTATTTATTTATTTTTTTAATATTTATTTTTAATATTTAGAAAGGGGGGGTGTGCAGAAAGAAGAAAGTCTCAGGCAGACTCCATGCTAAACTCAAAGAGCATCACAGGGCTCAGTCTCACAACCCTGAGATCAGGACCTGAGCTTAAACCAAGAGTCTGATGTCCAACAAACTGCATCACCCAGGTGCCTCTGTTGTTGTTTAATGAATAAAACCTCAAGGAACACTTTGGGTAATGTTTTAATCAGAGACAAGAATTTTGGTTATTTTTACATGTCATGATACATGGATGAACCTAATTTGTTTTTTACATTTTTCTTGGAAAATGAGCTTCTAATTTTTCTTTTTATCTCATTTTTTAAAAATAACAGTCAAGTAATGACTTATAAAAATCCATCTTTTTTAGGGATACCTGGGTGTCTCAGCCTTTGGCTCAGGTCATAATCCCAGGGTCCTGGGTTCAAGTCCTGCATTGGGCTACTTGTTCAGTGGGACACTTGCTTCTCCCTCTGCCTGCCACTCCCCCTGCTTGTGTGCTGTCATGCTTTCTCTCTCCAACAAATAAATAAATAAAATATTTTTTAAAAGCCAACTTTTCTATAATATATTGGTTGTTTAAGATCTTTCTATCGCTATGACATTTTACCTTTCTTTTATTATACTGTGATTTATTAGAATTTATTTTGTTATTAGTTCCTTGAGTGTTTGGGAAATAAAGCTATATTTTATTCTATAAGGTATCTGTATATATTACAGATATATACAGATATTCACCAGTTAGACCTTATAACATATTGTGTTTATAGCTCTACTCACTGTCTCTGCAAAGTTTTAGAACTTATTTCTTCAGATGATGTCTCTAAACTCCTAAATATACCTGTGCTCTACAGTTCTGTCGCATCCTGGGCAAGTCCAGGGGGAAGCCCGGTCTCTTCATTACTTTCACAAAGACCCACTTACACAGAAGCACTTATTGAAGAGCTGTAGAATCTCAAGGAGAAGTCACAGGGCAAGGCTCTTGGTCTTTAATTAGAACAGTCTTGATTTTACTTCATATTTCCTCCTCTTTACTTCTCTCCATTTCTTCCTCTATAACCAGAATTTAAAAATAAATTCAACCCTGTTATTCATAGAATAGATCGGCCAAGTGTCAGACCTTCTCAAGTTCCTCAGACTCTTCGACTGACTCCATGGGTAGCTCTAAAGCTGAGATGGCCCTTCAGAAATGTCTTGAATCAAGGCAAGAGGTCAGGATTTGGAACCCTTCATTGATCAGTCTGGACATAAGTTGCTCCCAGAGAGGAAGCATAAAGAGATGGAATGAGGTGCTCCCTTTGTGTAAGAGCAATTCCCAGAGAGAGAGACTCAGCTTTGAGCCATCAGCAGCCAACACTGCCAAAGCCAGGGAGAAATCAGTGCTTCCATCTTAAAGGTGGCATCTGGACAGTGCACCACAGCGATCTATCTCAGAGTCCATCTTCAGAAAAAGAAAATGAAGCTTAAACAGCAGGACATAAAACCAGAAAGAAATAGAGAAGTCCAACAATATTATTTGAGTAGCTCAGCTTAGCTCTCTCTCTGGAATTCCTAATTACAAAAGTCAATAGATTCCATTTTCTGCTTAGGCCATCTGATATAGGGGTTCTGTCATTTGCAACTGAAAGACCCTGACTAATAATACCATATGTTTAAAGAAAGCAATAATCATTAATTTCTTCTTCCAGCACTTTCCACAATGTTATAATTTATTTATTTACACATCTATCTTTCTAATTAGACTGTAAATTCCTTATAGGATCACATTTTATTCATTCATCTCTAGCATCTATAGCAGTGCATACATAAAGGAGATAGTGAATAAATATTTATTGAATTAATGAGTAACAAAACACCAAAATGATAGACAATGCACAAGCATAGACATGGATGAGTTCACAGAGCTCATTAAGAAAAGTGTAGTCAATGTTTATTTGAGGGGCATTTTGCTGGCTCAGAAGAATGTGCAAGTCCTGGGGTGCCTGGGTGGCTCCATCATTAAGTGTCTGCCTGCGGCTCAGGTCATGGTCCTGGGGACCTGGGATCAGGCCTCACATCGGACTCCCTGCTCAGTGGAAAGCCTGCTTCTCCCTCTATCACTCCCCCTGCTATTTTCTCTCTGTGTGTCAAATAAATAAAATCTTTTTTAAAAAGAAGAAGAAGAACGTGCAACTCTTGATCTCAGGGTTGTGAGTTCAAGCCCCTTGCTGGGTGTAGAGATTACTAAGAAAAAGAAATAAGCTTGGTTTGACACCTGGGTGGCTCAGTCAATTGAGTGTCTGACTCTTGATCTCAGCTAAGTGCTTGACCTCACAGTTGTGAGTTTAAGCCCCACATTGGACTCTGCACTGGGTGTGGAGCCTACTCATAAATAAATAAACAAACAAACAAGAAAACTTGTAAAAAGTTTACTGGAAAGGCACAATATTTGGCCTCTCTGATTTCACATTTCTTCTCTCGACTCAGTCTAAATTGGAATTTAGCCCCAAATACTCAGATTCTTTAATATCAGGTAGCTTTAGGTTGATGTTTAAATTAGGTTTGGTCAAATACTCATTTCTTCTTAAAACACTTTCTTGCCTTCTCTCTGCTCCACATTCATTCTCGGTCTATGGATTTGTTCACCATGTATTTGGTCCCGAGCCCTGCACTAGACTCTGGGAATATACCAATGATAGAATGATAGTATGATAGAAAACCTTCCATCTAGGAAGTGTATATTCTTTAAAAGGAAGGCAAATTTTAAACAATTACAAATGTATTTGTATTACATAAGGTAGTTACAGGAGTGTTTAACAGGGGAGGATAACCAAAATTGTGAAATTAGGGAAAGTGTCTCTAAGAAAATGACATTTCTTTTTTTTTTTTTAATGACTTTTCTACAGAGATTCAAAGGAAAAATGTGTTAGCTCCCAGAGGCCCCAACAAATATTTCACTGAGTCTCATTGGCCTAAGGTAATCAGTATGATGAGAGGAAATAGATGAATTCACTAATTCAGTAAGTGAATCAATAATTTTATTAATTCAATAGAAATTCACTAAATAGTTAAGCTCACAAGAATCCACTTCTGGAACTGAAGGTGAAATTAATCTCTCCAAAATTATATGGTTCAGAGCAAGAGAGAAGAATTTTTCCCAAAAGGAGATTTTTGGGTGCAGCTACAGAGAAGAAGTGGAAATGGCTGCTGGGCAGTAAGCACAAGCATCCCATCATAGGCAGCAAGACATGATTCAGAAAGCCCGCTAGAAGACCTTTGCAGTAATCCAAGCGATAGATGACTTAAATAAGAAGAGGCCAAAGAGGGTTGAGAGAATGAATAGGACTTGATAATTAATTGGCTGAGAGAATAATAAGCTGAGAGACTATTCAAAGATGACTTCAAGATTAAAGTTTTTTCTTGCCCAACTTTGACACAGTTAGCCTAGAAGTCTTAAGAATTTCCTGGGTGGGTACATGAATGAGGAAAGATTTCCCTACCTTGTCATAAAGTTCTTTTTGGATGTTTTCTAAACTACTCTTTAAAAAAAAAAAAAAAAAAAGATTTTTATTTATTTTTTTATTTGACAGAGAGAGAGAGAGACAGTGAGAAAGGGAACAGAAGCCGGGGGAGTGGGAAAGGGAGAAGCAGGCTTTCCCCCGAACAAGGGGCCCGATGCGGGGCTCAATGCGGACTCAATCCCAGGTCCATGGGATCATGACCTGAGCCGAAGCCGGACAATTTAACGACTGAGCCACCCAGGTGTCCCTCTAACTACCTTTGTAAATGTTTCCCTTTAGAAACCCTTTAGAGTTCTCTGTTGTTCTTCTGGACCCTCATATGCTTTTCTGCAGTGTATTGCTTTTCTGAACCATATTCACTAATCAAATGTTAAGTGTCCTACTAACTTAGCTTCTCTATGCACTATACTAGACAAGCATCTGACTCTTTAATGCTACCCATTGGCAAATGTGTTGAAGTCGGACTTTTTTTTTGAAGACTTTATTTATTTATTTGTCTGAGAGAGAGAGAGAGCACAAACAGGGGGAACGTCAGGCAGAGGGAGAAGCAGGCTCCCTACTGAACAAGGAGCCTGATGCAGGACT
The DNA here is from genome assembly GCF_009829155.1 of Mustela erminea. NCBI lineage: Eukaryota > Metazoa > Chordata > Mammalia > Carnivora > Mustelidae > Mustela > Mustela erminea. Next base: position 58,749,938 of record NC_045623.1, read on the forward strand.
CAATCTCAGGACCCTGGGATCATGACCTGAGCCAAAGAGAGATGCTTATCCGACTGAGACACATTGGCATCCCGGATATTATTTTAAAGTAGTTTTTTGTAAATATCAAAAAATAGTATACCCACTGGGGCACCTGGGTGATTCAGTCAGTTAAGTGTCTGACTCTTGATTTTTGGCACAGATCATGATCTCAGTCAGAGTTGTGGGATCAAACCCTGTGTCTGACTCATTGTTCAGCACAGAGTCTGTTTGAGATTCTCTCTCTTTCTCTCTCCTTCTTCCCCTCTCCCTACTCATACTCTCTATCTCTCTCTAAAACAAAACAAAACAAAAAATAATATACCCAGGATTGTAGACACAAATTGTGATGGCTGTTCACCTGCTCATTCCCCTGTGACTCTGTTTTGTAAGAGATTCCAGATCCCTGGTCACAAATGTAAGGCCCATGCTCTAGACTGGGTCAGTTTAAGTTCCTTACTTCCCTAGCCAGAGTGATTTATCCAAGGGATGGGTTTATTATTCCTTCCTAGAGAGTTTTCATAATGAAGCTGAGAAAAAGAGGTTTACCTTTTTCTAAAACAACTAAGCTTGAAAGAATACAATTTCAAGTCTCTTTGCCTATTAATCTTCATGAATTAGACATCTAAAGGAAAAATTAACACCAATGTGCAAAAATATAGAGACATAAGATATGGAAAGAGAGAAAGAAATAGAGATGGAGAGACAGAGAGATCTTAAAATCAGAGAGAATTTATATCTCTGGACACTGCTCTCCATGGAGGCAGCTCAAATTCTGACCTTTCTGTAGCTTTGTCATGTGTTCTACTAGGGATCCCAAGTGCTGGCACATGACAGGAGCTCTAAAAATGTTGAGATAGAGACTTTCCTTTGGACAAATATGAAGTGACCCGGGCCACATTCACACTTCCTTCCAAAACAATTAAAAAAAAAAAGACAAAATATAAGAAAAAAATGGTTTTTAGACACTGGACATCAGGCAATAAAAGACGGTATGATTTCAGGGCAGCTGGCTGGCTCAGTTGGTAGAGCACACAACTCTTGATCTTGGGTCATGAGTTCAAGCCCCATGTTGGGGGTAGAGATTGCTCTAAAAAAAGGTGGGGGAGATGCCTGGGTTGCTCATTCAGTTGGGCATCCGACTTTTGATTTCCACTCAGGTCGTGGTCTCAGAGTTGTGAGATTGAGCCATGTCAGGCTCCATGCTCAACGAGGAGTCTACTTCTCCCTCTGCTCTCTCCCTCTTCTTTATCTCTCTCCAGAATAAATAAATAAATCTTAAAAAAAAAATAACCCAGTATGATTTCTAAAGGGAGGAAATAAACAAAATGAGCCTTATGAACATCTCTGCTTATTGTCTGGAGAGAGTTCCATACTGCACTGCGAAGAGGGGGAAGCCAGGTAGAGCCTAATGGTCTCTCTGAGTTGAGAAGATAGAGTTGGGGCCATGAGAAGACAAGGAGGCTAGAGTTTTCAGGGCAGCATACCAAAGAAGAGATCATTGCACAGAGAGTGTACTCTGAAGATTTAGAGAGGTCTACCTCTATTGCTTAGCTGAGTATTTATCAGAGTATGGACATAAGGAACTAAGGTGGAAATAAACAAAAATCTTTATAGTTTTCTTTAAGCCTATCTATGTGTTCCAACTTGGGAAATAGGTGATAAATGTATCCTTATAGTTTCCAATGAACAAAACTTCTAAAGGGTTTTAAACAATTATTGGATGAATGTGAATCAATCAGTTCTTCCCTGTTCCTTAAGCTAGTTGTGGCCAGATTTCTGTTGCTTACAACCAAAGAATATTAACCAGTATACCTTATAATTTTACTTCCCAGAGTTTATCTTTAAGAACTAACAAAGGAGTCCAAAGATTTTGGTTATAAGAATGACTTTCATTAAAAAAAAAAAAGAAAGAAAATGTCTATCATTTTAATGTCTATAAATTTTAGAAATGAGGAGTGCCTGGGTGACTCAGTCGGTTAAGCAGCCAACTCTTGATTTTGGTCATGATCTTAGGGCTATGAGATCAAGCCCCATGTTGGGAGGGGTCTTCACTCAGCAGGGACTTTGCTCAAGATTCTCTTTCCTCTCTCTCCCCCTTTGCTCCTCCCCCTGCTCACTCTTTCTCTTAAATAAACAAATAAAATATTTTTAAAATATAAATAAATAAATCTCAAAAATGAGTAACAAGACAAAGATTGTGCAAATTTTGGTAAAATAGTCTAATGAAATACTACATAGTAACTAACGTGACATTTTAGTTTCTTATCTGACATAGAAATATGCTTATGATATTGATGAATCTTAAAAGGTAAGTTATAAACCAGTATGTATAGCTTTTTATTGTACATATGTATATATACACATATAAAGTGTGGAAAGATTCATCTTAAAATGTTAGTAATTCTTATCTCTAGTTGGTAGAGTTCAGGTAGTTTTTATTCTCTTTCTTTTTTTTAAAGTATATGTACAGGGGCGCCAGGGTAGCTCAGTGTCCAACTCTTGATTTCGGCTCAGGTCATGATCTAAAGGTCATGGGATTGAACCCATTGGGCTCCATGCTCAGTGCAGAGTCTGCTTGAGGTTCTCTTTCTCCCTACTCCTTTCCCCTCCCCTGGCTCACACTCTCTAAAATAAAATCAATATATCTTTTTTTAAAAGTCCCTGTATATTCTGATTATTCTACAAAAAATTTGTTTCAACTATTTGTTTTTAATGCCTTAAGTGTCTCCTTTATTGACTCCAGAGTTTCTGGGTTTTATTTAAAGTTTACCTCTGGGTTCCAGTTTATTTGCAAAGCAGAGGAGATTGACATACTTTTAACCAGTTAAATAATTAAGTCCTATCCTGCTCAGATTACAAATTTCTCCTCTTTCTCCAACTCCCTTTCCAGAGCTCTAATCATTGCATTTGTGCAATGTAACAGCTATACAAATGTACATATACTGCAGGCACAATAAAAGTTGTTAAGTAGATGGTTATTCTCTCAGTAATATCCTAGGAGAGAGATGTTGTATAGCCAAAGGTATATGTTTAATAAAATGGGGCCAGAGAGATTTTAAACTTCTAACAAAACACATTGAAAGAGCTCAGTTATTAAAGCTTACAAATGTTTCCCAGTGCCTGGCTGATCTAATGCTTTGGCAAATATTGAAAGTGACCTATGTCCCTAGGGAGAAACATTTTATGCCTAATAATTTGATGTCCCAGATTTTCCAGAAAAGACCTAATTTTTTCCTTTCTTTTGTTTTCCACAACAAAGGTCATTCCTTTATTGGATTTTAAATTTTATGTCTCTGCAAGATTTTTCCTATAAGTGAATTCATGCATTTAAATTAAAAAATATTTTGCTAGTTTACAAATCCCAATTATTAATTTTTTAAAAATTACCAAAGCATCAGAGTTCGAACAATTGAATCGAACAATTACCTCTGGCAGGGTAATGTGGTATTGATGACCCCAGCAGGATTGAGGAGAGATATGAATATTGTGGATATTAAAAATCTAATTTGAGGGGCGCCTGGGTGGCTCAGTTGGTTGTGTGACTATCTTGGGCTCAGGTCATGATCCGAGACTTCCAGGATCGTGTCTGGCATCAGGCTCCCAGCTCCTTTGGGAGTCTGCTTCTCCCTCTGACCTTCTCCTCTCTCATATTCTCTCTCCCTCATTCTCTCTCAGATAAATAAATAAAATCTTTTTTTAAAAAAAATCTAATTTGGTGTTCATATGTTGGCAACCACAAGAAACTACCACCTGAATTCCCAGACAACCTGCACCATAACTATTTCTGCCCTGAATTCTAATGCCAGATGTAAAACTAACTAGCTGTATAAAAAAGGCTCAATCAGTATTTTGTTGCTTTCATATCCTTATCTCTCAAGTAGGATTTTAAAAAATGAACTATCAGCCCTGCTGGGTTGTTTTGAGGATTAAATTAAATACTCAAAGCAAATATTGATCTGAAAAACATTGTTTTTACGAAGGAGTCCTTTGTTAAAATCTTACTATGGAAGTTAAGAAATAAAACACAGAGAAGTCAAATTGCCCTGGTTGAAGACGATATACATATGAAGCCCATCATACAAATTTAAAATGTTACTGTTGCTCCTTCTCATGTTTATTAGGGAAATAAATACAAGAACAAGTTTTTTAAAAAAAGAATAAGAATCACTAACAATTCCACTGCATAGAGAATTATGGGTAGACTATATTTTTCCAAACCCTAAAGATTATCTTCAAACAAACTTGAGCAAGTGACTGGTTGAAGAGAGTGAAGTCTTTTCCCATGGTAACATGGGGCTGGCCTCAGTGAGATTCTAGGCCACGGGTCAAAGTAAGGAAGGCAGATTTCATCAAGTCCAGGAGGCAATGAAACACATGGCCAGAAAGAGGAGACAAAGGCCAGAAGCTGCTAGAGAAGGAATCTGAATAAAGAGCCAGACTGAAGGAAACCTAGAGAGCCTGGATAATAGTTACAAACACGACTAGAGTTCTTTTAACGTGTTTTTCATCGGCTAGCAGCTATAACTTCTTAGTTCAGTCAGACTAGTGTGAAGAGTCAGTGATACCAATGGAATTAAACTTAAGAATGTGGCCATTTGTTAAACTTACAAAACTGTCACTGAATTTTTAGTTAAAAAGATTGCTATAGGGGAACCTGGGTAACTCAGTCTGTTGAGCATGGAACTCTTGTTTTCTGCTCAGGTCATGATCTCAGGGTCATGAGATTGAGCACCAGGTTGGGCTCTGTGCTGAGCCTGGAGCCTGCTTACGATTCTCTCTCTTCCTCTCTCCCTTTCTTCTCCCCCAAAATGTTCATGTGCACTCTCTCTATTTATTAAAAAAAGAAAAGAAAAGAAACCCACCATGTTAATTTGAATGTACTTTGAATTATAAGGGCAAAAGAAAGATAATTTTTGTACATTTTATTTATTTATTTGACAGAGAGAGACACAGCAAGAGACGAACACAAGCAGAGGGAGTGAGAGAGGGAGAAGCAGGCTTCCTGCTGAGTAGGGAGCTGAGGTAACTCGGGGCTCCATCCTAGGACCCTGGGGTCATGACCTGAGCCGAAGACAGACACCTAATGACTGAGCCACCCAGGTGCCTCTGTACATTTTTTTTCCATGTAATTGGGATAGTTTTCAAAATTCTGCAAATAAATGGTAATTGTAAATTAAGGCATTAAGAATTTATTGGAAAAAAAAGAAAAAAGAATTTATTGGTAAATAATGTATATATCCCCATTCCAAGAAATACAACAAGTGAATAAGGTTAAAATAAATGCTTTAAAGTTAAAAAAAAAAAAAAAAGAATATGATTAGGGTGAAAATTTCCAAATACCCCTACATTCTCCTACTTTCTTATGACTCCAGGGCAAGAGAAGGAATATAACTTGAAAGAAAGAAATATGGTAATGCTCAAATAAATTAAGGTTTTCCCATACTAGTTAGTTATAAACATTATTATTATTTGATCTTGTTTCCCTTTTTTACCAACTCTATAAAGAGATATTCAAATATTAAGGCTATATATGATTCTGATTATCAGGTTAAAACATTTGTCTAGAAACTTTCAACTTATGCATGTAAAGGTTCAAAACCTTTCAGAAATATTTGATGATTGTTCCACATCTTTCATTACCCTCCTGCACATCTTTAACCATTCTTTCCTACAGAAGTCCCTGATACATGCAGATTGGGCTAAATGTTCAATCTGTGCTCCACGCCCCTCTATGTATACTTCCATCATTTCTACTTACCACCTGTGTTGAAATTATCTATTTATAATCTGTCTCTTTGGCTGAACTGTAAGCTCGTATGGAAATCCTCCATAAGCCACAGAGGGGATTGAGTACCCTTATTATAAGGGTCCACAATTCCCCTTTGTTTTTCTTCTTCTTTTTTTTAAAGAAATACTAGTACCTCATAAATGTTTCATAATTTTTTAAGATTTATTTTAAAGTGGAGCGGGGCAGAGGAAGAAGGAAAGTCTTTATTTATTTATTTATTTTTAAGATTTTATGTATTTATTTGTCAGAGGGAGAGAGAAAGAAAGTGACAGGCAGAGGGAGAAGCAGACCCTCTACTAAGGAAGGAGCCTGATTTGTGACTTGATCCCAGGACTCTGAGATCAGGACCTGACCTAAAGGGTATAAGGCAGATACCCAATCAACTGAGCCACCCAGGAACCATATGGTTGAGAGAGTCTTTTTTTTTTTTTTTTTTGACAGAGAGAGGGATCACAAGTAGGCAGAGAGGCAGGCAGAGAGAGGGGGTAAAGCAGGCTCTCCACGGAGTGGGGAGCCTGATATGGGGCCCAATCCCAGGACCCTGAGATCATGACCTGAGCCTTTTTTTTTTTTTAAAGATTTATTTATTTATTTGACAGACAGAGATCACAAGTAGGCAGAGAGGCAGACAGAGAGAGAGGAGGAAGCAGGCTTCCTACTGAGCAGAGAGCCCGATGTGGGGCTCGATCCCAGGACCCTGGGATCATGACCTGAACCGAAAGCAGAGACTTTAACCCACTGAGCCACCCAGGTGCCCCTGGTTGAGAGAGTCTTAAGCCAACTTCATGCTGAGTGCAGAGCCCAATGCGGGGATTGATCTCATGACCCTAAGATCACAACCTGAGCCAAAACCAAGAGTCAGCCACTTAACCGACTGCACCACCCAGGCAACCCTCTCTGGGTTTTCTTTGTAACACTGAAGGGTGTGATTATTTTTGTAACGGTGGTGGTAATTATCACTCTCCAGTACACTATACCATTATGGTTGAAGCTTTCCCTCACACACCACTATCACTTTCCTCACTGCATTCTCTCTATTTTCAAAATAGAATTCTATTTTCAAGCTTTGTGCAGTGGCAGTATCGTAGCCAATGAGGTTTATCTGAGGCGCGATTATTGCTAATTGAAAAAGATTATTTGAAAAAAACAAAAAGAAGACAATTGGGTGCCTCTTACTTCTTTATTTACAACAATAATTTATCAGGGCACCTAGACGGCTCAGTCAGTTAAGCGTCCGTCTGCCTTTGGCTCACTCAAGTCATGATCCCAGGGTCCTGGGATGGAGCCTGGCAACAGGCTCCCTGCTCAGCAGGGAGTCTGCTTCTCCCTCTGCTCCTCCCCTATTTATGCTCTCTTTCTCTCTCAAATAAATAAATAAAAACTAAAAAATAAAATAAAAACTAAAACAATAGCTTATTTTTGTACAGAGCTTTAAAAATCAAATACTATTATAATACAATGAAGTAAAGCACTACATACATTGTTTCTCCTCCACTACTCTCAATTCCCACTTTTAAAACAAAACATTTTTTCCATTATGGTAGCTAAATATTCTTCTGGTACTTGTTTCCATCTTCTTAAATAACATCCATGATTGTATTTCCTTTCTTCTATAATTTTTTCTTTTGGAATTAATAATTATCTTTACTGTTTGCTCAGTTTTCTATGTTCCTATAACTAATTCATCCTCAAAAATTCCTCCAGAATTATAAATTTCCTCTCATAATTTTCAAATACATCAGGTTTTTTTTTTTAATTTATTTATCTCATGGCAACATCCCTTGTGAAGCCTTCTGCTCTCCAGTCCCAACAGGAATAGATTTTTCCCTACCAATATTCAAATATGGCTCTGAGATCTCCAGCCCTGTGCTGAGGATTCTTTCTCCTTCCTATGTTGGATCTCCTATTTTCTAGGTGTCATATCTTCTTCCTTATTTTGCTCTCTTGTTTTGTGGAACACATTCTGCAGTATACATGTTAGATACAATCTTTAAAAACGTGGACATCTACAAATGTCTTTATTCTATCCTCACTCTTGAATGAAAGTTTGGCTGAGTATAGAATGGTAGGTTGAAACTATTTTCCTTGGAATTCTGAAGACATTGATTAGTTGTCTTCTGTATGATGGAAAGAGACAATTCCTTTCTAATTCTAGCTCTGTTTGTGGCCTCCCTTTTCGCTCTTTGAAAATGTTTAGGAACTTTTTTTTGTCTCTTGTAAATAAAAATTCATATGAGATCCCTTGGTGTGGGTCTTTCTAAATCTATTGTGCTTAGCATTTAGTGAGTGTTCCTACTCTGGAAACTCATGTCTTTCAATTGTGGGAATTGCTCTTAATTACTACTTTGATCGTCTCCCCTCTGTTTTCTCTATCCTTCCTTTCTGAAACTTTTATTATTTAGATGTTGAATTGTCTTTAATTTTCTTCTCTTTTCTATTTCCCATTCTTTTTTATTTTTTGATTCTACTTTCTCAGAGATTTCCTTCAATTTTATCTTCAAATTCCCGAGCCTTTGGGATTCCACAGCCATGAATCAGTTTGTTGTTATTAACTTTACCTCTGCAAGTTCAGATTTTAACTTTCTTTAGATTGGAATATTCATTCTCACTTCATCTACTTGTTCATCACTTGTTCATCTACTTCCATGCTTCAAATTTTGTTATATTTTCTCCTTTCCCACTCTCTTAACTCTTCTTGTTTATGTCTTCATAAGGATTTCAAGAGAAACCTGTGGTGAACAAATGTGTTCATTCTATCATGAATAATAAGGACCTTTTTTCTTGTTCACTAAAATAGCCATGCTTCTTCTTAAGGCAACAGTTCTGAGTTACAAGGAAAAGATCAAGTACAAGAAAGTATAGAAAAGAAAAATACCCCACAGATACGAATATTTCAAGATATTACCTTATAACATTTCCAAGAGTGCTGGAGCTAGCTTATACTAGCTCAAAAGAATAATGGTTTTATTTTTTAAAATGCTGTGAGCCAGTTTTTAAACACCATTTTTTAAAAAAAGATTTTATTTATTTATTTGAGAGAGAGAGAGTGAGAAAACATGAAAGGGGAGGAAGGTCAGAGCAGGGAGCCTGAGTGAGACGTGATCCTGGGACTCCAGAATCATGACCCAAGCCAAAGGCAATAGCTTAACCACTGAACCACCCAGGTACCCCGTAAATACCATTATTAAAAATCAAATTAAAGGAGCGTCTGTGAGGCTCAATGGGTAAAACGTCTGCTTTTGGCTTGGGTCATGACCTCAGGGTTCTGGGATCAAGCCCCATGTTGGATTCCCTGCTCAGTGGCGAGTCTGCTTCTCCCTCTTCCTCCTCCTGTTTGTGCTCTCTCTCTCTCAAATAAACAATAAAGTGCTTTTTAAAATTTTTAAAAAATAAAAATAAATAAATTTATAATGCTTATTGTATCTTATAACTTACAATGAAATGAATTATATCAAAAATAGATCCTAAATTAACTTATTTTAGTGAATTTTACTATTATTTATGTTTTTGAAGTTATTTACATCTATCTTTTATATGGTGGAAATAATATATAATCTCTTTCCAACCGCATATTTAGGAAAATCATATTAGAAGTGAAAGTGGCAATACTGGCAGTATTTTTATCACAGAAATAAGAAAATGCTACAATAAGGGTTAATACTGTTCTTTCCCTCCTCTATAGACTTAAGAAAGTGATAAAGAGGGGTGCCAGGGTGGATTAGTTGGTTAACTGTCCAAATCTTGGTTTCAACTCAGGTCATGGTCTCAAGGTTGTAAGATTGAGATCAGCATTAGGCTCTGCACTGGGCATGGAGCCTGCTTAGGATTCTCTCTCTCTCTCTCTCTCTCCCTCTCATGCTCTCTCTTTCTAATATATATATATATGAAGAAAATGATAAAGAAGTATATTAATAGTATAAACAAATTAAGCACCTGGGTGGCTCAGTTGGTTAAGTGTGTGCCTTTGGTCCTGGGATTGAACCCCAAGTCGGGCTCTCTGCTCACTGTGGAGTCTACTCCTCTCTCTTCATCTGCACCTTCCCAGGCTTTGTGCTCTGCTCACTCTCGCTCACTCTTTCTCTCAAATAAATAAATAAATAAAATCTTTTTTAAAAATACAAATTAAAATTAAAAGTGTGTTTTGTCTGTAAGAGTTAGGTTGTCAATAGCACAAAAAAAATGAGTATATATTCTTTCAGTATTTGAAAACGATTATCTCATTCAAGAAGAAATCACTCAGTCATTGACAAACAAGTGACATTCTTCTCCTTTGTTCCACTTCACCTTAATCTTTAACTTAAAATATTGACCAACATTCAGGAGTAATCACACTCATTTGTCAATTACAGCCATAGGTCTGCCATGGATTCAAAAGTTCTGCAACAATCAACAAAATCATTTAGTGAGAACTGACTGGCTGTAATGACTTCACAATAAAGTGTATATTATTATCTATAAATTTTGGCTACACATTATTTATCTTAATAAAATTTAATACATGCACACTTTTAAAATTTATTTTGTAGTGAGCTAGTTCTTTTTTTTTTTTTTAAGATTTTATTTATTTATTTGACAGGCAGAGATCACAAGTAGGCAGAGAGGCAGGCAGAGAGAGAGGAAGAAGCAGGCTCCCTGCTGAGCAGAGAGCCCGATGTGGGGCTCGATCCCAGGACCCTGGGATCATGACCTGAGCCGAAGGCACCCAGGCGCCCCAGTAGTGAGCTAGTTCTTAAACATGTATTAATACATGTATTAATACATCACTGTCTATAACTTTCTCTATATTATAAATTCCTTCAATGCAGTAACTCTTTTTGTTTGATTCCTCAGGCCTTACAAGGTTTCTATTATGTATTAGATACTCCATAAACATTTATTGAATGAGTGGATGAAAGCTCAAGAATCTTGCCTTATTCATTTTTATATCCAAGAACTAGCACAGTGCCTGACACAGCTCAAGTCCTGAAAAAAAAAAAAAGTTGTTGACCTGAACTGAACTTGAGCCATATTCCCCTAATTCTGAAAACAATCCCATGGCAATCAAACATACCAAGAAAAGAGTGAGATGGTTTATTTTTTCAGGCACAAGGCTTGTTTTCATAGTTGCTTTGTAAGTTAAGTCACTAGCTGCAGTAAGTCCAGGATGAAAGCCAGATATCCTGATTCCTGAAACAGTGCCCTATTCATTAGTTCCCCTGTTTCTCAGGGGCACCAGTATTTTCTGACACTAATGTTGGGCAGGAGAGCTGGTTACTGGCTTTGTGGCTACAAGATTTTTACTTAAGATAAGTGACAATAAACAGAGTCACGAGGAATCAGATAAAGATGTCTACCATTTAATAGAGTACACACTATGCTCACTATAAAACTCTGCTTTAAACTCAGTAGCTGGTTTCTCTCAAAAAAACTGTTAAGGTAGGAACTCTCCTTAAATTACAGATGAAGACATTGAGTTTCAGAGAGGTTTGTGGACTTGCCTAAAGCTCAGAGACGCTTAGCAGGGATACTGGTTTCAAAACAGTTTCGTCTTTTTTTTTTCTTTTTTTAAGACTAATTTATTTTAGAGAGAGGAGGGGAGGGGCAGAAGGAGAGTCTTAAGCAGAGCACGGAGCCCAAAATGGGGTTCAATCTCATGACCCTGAGATCACTACCTGAGCCGAGACCAAGAGTCTGACGTTTAACCGACTGAGCCATCCAGACAAATCCCTGTACATTTTAATTGGACAATGTTTCTTTTTTTTTTTAAGGTTTTATTTATTTATTTGACAGAGAGAAATCACAAGTAGATGGAGAGGCAGGCAGAGAGAGAGAGAGAGGGAAGCAGGCTCCCTGCTGAGCAGAGAGCCCGATGCGGGACTCAATCCCAGGACCCTGAGATCATGACCTGAGCCGAAGGCAGCGGCTTAACCCACTGAGCCACCCAGGCGCCCCTTGGACAATGTTTCTTAACCATCAACTGTTTGTACACCATTGCTCATGTACCACTTTCAGGATTCACATGACAATTGTGTTATCATTTATTTCATATTTTTCTTGGAGCTTTTTTTGTTTAGCCTAATCTGAAATAATAAAATCCATGAAATGATAGGTTAATACATTGTCATACTTTCTTAATACATATTAAGGGAACAATTTTTATAATAAAAAATTTGCCAGCTTACCAGCTACAATGACCTTGGGTACTGTCAGAGACAGATACTTCCCTGAGGCAAACATTGCTTTTTACAATGCTGCAGATTTAACTTGTTCTGCAGTAGGAGCAAGGGTGATGGTCATATTTTTTTTGTTTGCTTTCTGTTTCCATCTTGAAATAAAAAGAAATAAATCAATCTGTTTTACTGGAAGGGGGGAGGCTGACTCATACTTCCTTGAGCAATTTCCCATTGCACAAAACAAGCTTTACAAAAGCTTATTCCAGGGTCACTGAAACCTTCCAGGCAACTGAATTGGAATGAAACTTGGCTAAGATTACTAAATATCACCAGTGTTAGACAATTGAAGGTTTTTGTAGCAAAAACAGAATTCAAGAAAAATAAAACCAAATTGTTGGAAAGCACCTACAGTGACAGTCACACAGAATTCAAAAATCTAAGAAAAGCTTCTTGGCATTTTGCTGCCCCAGCTGGAGTTGATAGAATTGATTCTATTCTTTCCTCTAAGTAAGTTGGAGGAGGAAGTTGTTGGATTGTCTTTCTTTGCTTTTGAGTGGGAGGACTAACTAATACAGCATTATCAGAGATAATGGCAGAAGGAAAAAGGGGGGAAATATTTGAACTGCTGAAAAACTAAATTCATATCTTTGTGGAAGAACCCAGATTTGGCGAAGTAGACAATTTGTAATGCTGTCCAATACATTTCAGAGAAAAAAAAATTAAAGGAGCATCAGAAATTAGAACAGCCAAGACCACAGTGATAAATAGTACAGTTTTTTTTTTAATTTGTGAAATATAAATGTCTACTTTTGGTTCAGTTTTAATCTATCCCTTTTATAGTGCAGCAAGTCCCTCCACAATATGGTTTTTACCACAATATTCAGTCTTCTCCTTATCTCAAAATACTACACCAGAACAGAGGCCCAGGGTCACTGACATGAGGGTTTCACTTACTGCTGGACTTTAAGTAGACCAGAACTTACAAATCGTAATACTGTGTCCCTTTTATGTCTTTTTTTTTCTCCTTTTATTTCCTTTTTATTCTTAAAAAGAAAATCTCCCGTAGAATTTAGAGCTAAGAAGAGTGCTGTTTTGTTTTTGTTTTGTTTTGTTTTGTGAAAACAGAATCTTTCACAATAGTGAGAACTTCATGATGAAGTGTTTTCATCTTGCCCTGATGGTGTGGCTAGCAACCTAAATGATAAATTAAATAATTAATAATTAAATAATTATTAAATTATTATTACTAACTTTATTAAATTAAATAATTATTTACATTAAATTATTTACATTTAATTTATTTAAATTGCTATAGAATCTTCACAAAAGAATGAGAATCTTCACAAAAGAATCTTCCTTGCTTCCTCGGGAAGAGTCTGAGGGTTGGAGAGGGCAGGGTAGCCAGGACTTTGTGTTCTATTTGGTAGAGTCTAGGCTTCCCTCACCTAGTTAAGAAAACATTGTTTTTTGAGACTTGCTGAGTTGGCCTAAAAGACGAGAACTTCCAGTATTAAGAGAGAAGGGACTGGCGCAGAGATGGATTATATCCAGAGTGGGCAGTTAGGCTGTGCTAGGTCCTCTAGCTGTGGGCCTCCTCATTCTGCTTTCTCACAGTGGCCTGGACGCGGCAGGAATGTTGTTGAGCGTGGCTTTCTGTGTATCTGGGGACTGAGCACTAAGCTGTAATCATCCCTGTAGTGAAAATTCCAGCTGCCAAATTCGGCAGAGGGAGTAGATGCTATCTTCAGCAGAGGCAACCACCCTTGAATGGAGTGTAAGAAGGGACAATGTGTATTTCAGCAGCAAATCAATGGACTGAGGACTCTCTATAACTCTCTCCTCCACATCAGTTTTCGTAAGTTACATAAGCCTTAGGTTCTTTTATAATGAATGAGGTAGGGCCTTCTAAAAATAACTATGATTGAATTACCAACCCTGATAGATAAGAGCCCAAAGGATTTAATTTAATTGAGAAAAATAATGAAATGTGGTATTTCTTACACTGTAGTTTTATAAGTTATATATTGCTGTGTAACAATATTACCACAAACTGAGTAACTTAAAATATCAGTCATTTGTTAAAGGGCTAAAACATTATTCATTTATAGGGACGCCTGGGAGGCTCAGTCAGTTAAGTGTCTGACTTTTGATTTCGGCTCGGGTCATGATTTCAGGGTCTTGAGATCAAGCCTCACTTGAGATTCTCTCTCTCCTTTTCCCGGTGCCCCTCCCCGTGCTCTCTACTCTCTCTCAATCTCTAAATAAATAAATAAAATCTTTTAAAAAATTACTCATTTATTAGGTCATAGCTTCTCTTGGTCATGAATCTGGGATGGCTTAGCCCAGTCCTCTGCTTCAGGGTCTCTCACAAGGCTGCCATCAGGTCTAATCAGGGTTGGGCTGGTCTCTCATCTAGGGTTTGACTGGGGAAGGATCTACTAAAGTTTGCTTCATTGTTAGCAGCATTCAACACCTTGTCATCTATTGGACTGAGGGCCTCAGACCCTGTGCAGTTGAGGAGAAGCTGTCCTCAGTTCCTTGTTGCATGGGCCTTTCCATAAGGTGACTTACTTCATCAAAGCCAGTAAGTCAGAGAGTCCATAGAGAAAATCCGCTAGCAATATCAAAGTTACAGTCTTCTGTAATGCAATGACAGAGGTTACTAACATTGCATCACCTTTGACATATTCTATTGGTTAGAAGCAAGTCACAGGCCCTGCCTATACTCAAGGAGAAGGATTTACACAAAGGCATGAATACCAGGAAGTGAGGATAATTTGGGGCCATCTTTGTGTCTAAATGCAAATTACTGAACAATTTTATACCTGTTAACACTAAGATGTTCATAGAAAATTGTGTGATTTAAATACAGTAATTTAGGGGCATCTGGGTGGCTCAGTGGGTTAAGCTGCTGCCTTCAGCTCAGGTCATGATCTCAGGGTCCTGGGATCGAGCCCCGCATCGGACTCTCTGCTCAGCAGGGAGCCAGCTTCCCCTTCTCTCTCTGCCTGCCTCTCTGCCTACTTGTGATCTCTCTCTCTCTGTAAAATAAATAAATAAAATCTTTAAAAAAAATACAGTAATTTATGTTTACCCCAATGGTTGTCATGTTAGTATTCTTCTTTTTCTTAGCCTTTATTTTCTTTTATTTATAGTATAGTACTTTCCTATATGTGCCTTTTTAAAACCTTTCTCAAATATTTTGTGGAAAAGGGTCTTTATAAATAAACATACTTAACACACTAATATAGACTATATGCTCATATACCCGCGAATATTCATACATTGAAACCTAATCCCAAATGTGATAGTATTTGAAGTTTTTTGGAGGTGTTAGGTCATGAGGGCAGAGCCTTCAGGACTGGGATTAGTGCCCTTATAAAGGACTCCAGAGATTTCCTTGCCTCTTCTGCATGTGAAAATTCAGAGAGAAGATGGCCATCTATGAACCAGGAAGTAGCTCTCAGACACTGAATCTACCAATACCTTGACCCTTGGACTTCCTAGCCTCAAGAACTTTGATAAATAAGTATTTATTATTTGAGCTACACATTCTATGATATTTTTGTTATAGCAGCCCAAATGGAATAGGACACATACTTAACACAGAAGTAACCACTTTATTAAAAGGGGAAGCTCAGTCCTAAAATATGTAATATGCAATATTTACTAAAATGAGGAAAAATCTGCATAAAATAAATATGAAAAACTTACCAACTTTATTCATAGTAAGAGAAAAGTATATTAAAACTCACTGATAGGGTGCCTGGGTGACTCAGTCGTTAAGTGTCCGCCTTCAGCTCAGGTCATGATCCTGGGGTCCTGGGATCGAGCCTGGCATCAGGCTCCCTGCTTTGTGGGGAGCCTGCTTTTCCCTCTCCCACTCTCCTCTGCTTGTGTTCCCTTTCTTGCTCTGTCTCTCTCTGTCAAATAAATAAATAAAATCTTAAAAAAAAAAAAATAACAGCAACAAAAAAAACCCAAACCTCACTGATATTCCAATTTTTGTAGGTTGGATGGGCAAAAATTTGAACATTGTTGGTGAGGCTTGTGGGAGAAATGGATAAGAAACAAACTTAAGTTACAATGTTAGATGTTGATAGATGCTAGGTAGAAAATTAAAGTAGGACAAAGAATTAGAGCAACAGTGTTGCTGTTTTCTATAGATTGGTCAAGATGGCCTATCTGAGAAGAAGACATTTGGGCAGAAACTGTAATGAAGTGAAGAAGTGGACCTTCTGGGATCTACAGAAAAAGCAACTGTGAGAACTCAGAAATGGGAACAGGTTTGCAAAGTTTGAGGAACTGGAAGAAAGCCAGAGTGGCTGAGGCACAGTGAGCAAGGAGAAGAATGATGGGAAACAAAGTTGGAGAGAGAGTCAAGGGTCAGATTAGGGAGTGTTCTGTAGACCATGATAAAAAAACTATTTCATTCTGTGAACTGAGGCCATTTGGGGGTTGAGAGCAGGAAAGCGATACTGTAAGACTGAAGTTTTTAAAAAGAATTACTGTGATTGCTAAGAAGAGCGGTTGGTGGGGAGGAACCAGGCAACAATGGAAACAGAAACCAGTGAAGAGATTTGGTTCCTATTACGCGTGTCAAACAGAACTCTTGATTCCCAAGTCCATTCTCCACTCTTAACAGACCATTCCCCATTCTTTCCCATCTCAGCAATGGCACTACGATCCTCCAAGTTGATCACTTCTTTTTCCATATCTCTTATACCTACTTTGATCAGTAAGTTCCTCTGACGTTATCTGAAGAATGCCAATATCCATCCTCTCTTTCCATGTCCACCATCACTCTTAGTCCCAGGTATTTTCATCTCATATCTGGACAGGCATATCCTCTTTGCCTTTGCTTAACAATCTTTACAATCCGTTCTTCACCTGCAGCCAGAATGACCTTTGGAAAATATAAATCAGATCAGGACACTTGTAAGCTTGAAATCTTAAGGGTTTCATTTAGACTTAGAATAACATTGACACTTGGAGCACCTGGATGACTTAGTCAGTTAAGCGTCTGACTCTTGATTTCATCTCAGGTCATGATCTCAGTTCTGTGGGATTGAGGCCCACCTTGGACTCCTTGCTCAGCATGGAGTCTGCTTGAGATTGTCTCTCTCCTTCTGCCCCTCCCCCTGTGCTATAAAGAAAGAAAGAAGCAAAGAAAGAAAGAAAGAAAGAGGAGGAAGAGAGAAAGGAAGGACAGAAGGAAGGAGGGAAGGAGAGAAAGAAGGAAGGAAGAAGAAAGGAAAAGGAAGGAAGGAAAGAAGGAAGGAAACTTGGGGGGCGGGGAGAATAACATCGACACTATCAGTCTTTTCATAATCTGGTTTAAGAATACATCTACATATGATAGTTGTCTTTCTCTGCTTGACTTATTTCGCTAAGCATGATACGCTCTAGTTCCATCCATGTTGTCGCAAATGGCATTGGAAGGGGAGGTGAACCATGAGAGACTATGGACTCTGAAAAACAATCTGAGGGTTTTGAAGGGACGGGGGGTGGGAGGTTGGGGTACCAGCTGGTGGGTATTATAGAGGGCACGGATTGCATGGAGCACGGGGTGTGGTGCAAAAATAATGAATACTGTTATGCTGGAAATAAAAATAAATAAATAAATAAATTAAAAAAAAAAAAAAAGAATACATCTACAATTTATTTCATGCATGTGGTAGGCAGAATTTTGGCCCCCATTATCTCCATCCCTCGTATTATTCCTGTGATTGTGTTATGTTACATGGCAAAGGGGAGATTACTTGAGCTTGCGCAAGTAGAGGCAGAAGCAGAAGTCAGAGAACTTCAATACAGAAGAAAGATGTGGCTCGCCTTTGCTGGCTTTGAAGATGGAGGAAGAGGCCTTGAGCCAAGGAGTGCAGGAAGCCTCTAGACAACAGCCACCGAGGTGACGGGGACCCCAGTCCTACAACCACCAGGAACTGAACTCTACCAATAACCTGAATGGGTCTGTAAGTGAATTCTCTTCCGGAGCCTTCATGTAAGAGTCCTGTGTGTCTGGGGCACCTGGCTGGTTCAGTCAGTAGAGCGTGTGACCCTTGATCTCAGGTAACGAGTTCAAGCCCCACGTGGGGCTTAGAGCATACTTGTAAAAAATTAAAAATAAAATTAAAAAATAAGAGTACTGTCTGACCAACAACTTGCCTTCAGCTTTGTGAGAGACTCTAAGTGAAAAATGCAGCTGAGCCCACCCAGGCTTCTGACCCACAGAACTGTGAGCTAATAAATGGGCATTGAGTTTGTTGCAATTTGTTGCACCACAGTAGAAAACCAATAGAATTCAACTTTTTTTCTTGCTCACTGTCATGCCACACAGGCCACATTTCTCTTCTTCAAATATGCTAAGCTGCTTCTGCTGTAGGATCTTTACATTTAGATTTCCCTCCTCCTGAAATACTCTAATTATGACAGGCTCCTGCTCACACTTTGGGTGACAGCTTAATCACCACAATCTCAGTAAGTCTTTCACTGACTATCTTAAAAGCACCACCCTCCGCATTTATTGTCCTGTATCACTATCTTCATAGTACTAGTAGGTAGCTCTTAGTATGCAATTCCTGTGGGACACACACAGTTCTAAGCACTTCACATGGATACATTCATTTATTTAATTCATTCATTCATTTAATCTCCCCAGTGTAGAAGCCTCTTTTAGGCAAACAGACTTTAAGCAATGGAATGTAGAAAGGGCCCACAGCGACCATCTGGCCGAATACAAACAGGCCCATCTGGTGACCCATCTCAAAATATCCATAGGCCCTAACTGACCAATGGGCTACTTAGAACTAGGCACAGTTACCAAAAAAGGGAAAATTCCACAAGTCACCATACTCCTTATCTTTTCTCTTTTAGAAGCAGCCCCCACCCACTGCCTCCTGAAAGACAGCCTCTCCTCCGCTGTCCTGCCCGCCACTCCCTTGTGTGTTCAATAAACTTTGATGTCCTTTGTCCTGCGCTACTGGCTTGCACCAGATCGTCACCCCACATTTGACGGGCCCCCATCGGATCAAGAGACACCCCATTTAGATGCCACACCCAATAACCCCATGAAGTTACAAAGCAGGTACTGTCACTATCCCCATTTACAAATGAGGAAATGGAGGGGTGCCTGAGTGGCTCATTGGGTTAAGTGTCTGCCTTCTACTCAGGTCCTGTCCCCAGACCTGGGATTCAGTTGTCTTCCAGCTCCCTGCTCTGCGGGAAGCCTGCTTCTCCTTCTTCTGCTGCCACTCCCCCTGCTTGTGTGCACTTTCATGCTCTCTCTCTCTGTCAAATAAATAAATAATATCTTAAACAAACAAACAAACAAACAAAAAGCAAATGAGGAAATGGAAACACAGAGACTAAGTAACTTGCAAAGATCTCATAGCTAGTAAGTAGCAGAGCCAATATTTGGACCCAGGCTGACTAATTCAAGAGACCACACACTTAAAACTGTATTTCCTCTACAGTATTAATCACATTCTAAAATCATCTGGTTGTTGCTGGTGGTGGTGATGTGGTTTTTTTTTTTGTTGTTGTTTTTTGTTTGTTTGTTTGTTTGTTTTCTGGAGAGGGAGGGAATGGGGCGCAGAGCAAGAGGGAGAGGGACTCTTCAGCAGGCTCCACACCCAGCATGGAACCCAACACAAAACTTGATCTCACGAGGCTAAGATCATGACCTGAGCCCAAACCAGGAGTCAGATACTTAACCGACGGAGCCACCCAAGTGCCCCCATCTCATTTCTTATTTACGTATTCGTTGTTTTTCTTTCCTTCTACACTCCCACGTGGTTGTAAGCCTCTCAAAAGTAGGAATCTTATTCGTCCCATTCACATAGTAGCTGCTGGAGAGTGGCAGAACATATCACCCCAGAATAAGCCACTTATTTTAAATTGAAGGCGGTTGAGAAACAGATAGAAGAAAAACTCTTTGCCCTCCCCTTATTTGCCTAAAAGCAGGACCTAAATTTGTGAAAGTATTTCCCTTTCTATCTCTGCCAGGCAGGACAAAAGTTAATCATGGGAGAAAACTCTAGACCCTTATTAGCCCCAGGGACTCTATATAACAAACTTCACTAACAAGCCCTTCCATGATTTCCCCCATGTTTGCCTTCCCACAGTCTGCCACCCAACTGAAATTCAAAGCCCTTTTCCTTGTCTTGTCAATTCTCTAAAAATTTATTTTTTGTGAAGATACCATATAAGCCCAAATTTTAACCATCCCTTTGAACTGCTCACCTCGGAGTGTTCCATGTGTATGCCCAATGCACATGTTAGTAAACTTCCATTTTTCTCTTGTTAATCTGTCTTTTGTCATTCTAATTTATAGAGCACCAGCCTATGAGCTTAAGATGGGTAGAGGGGAAAAAGAAATTTTTCCTCCCCCACCTCACTGCTCAGCAAATATTTTGGAAAATTAATGAGTCATTATTCCTATTTTTCAGATGAGGAAAGTGATATCAGACAAGTAATTTATGCCAAGTGACTCAGTACGCAGTAGAGCTAGGATTCATACTCAGATCCATTTAATCTCAGTCTTGTGCCGTTAGCTCCTATTGCTTTCTCCATGAAGAAAAAAATATAATAGTAATAATAATCAGTTGCCACTTTCTTAATATATAATATTGTCCCAGGGTGTGAATATAGTTTTCTTCCACTAGCAAAATGATCCATCCTAAATGGTTTCCTGGAAAATATTGTGACATTGTGAAAGCTCATCCTCTGGGAGGCTTCTCTGGCACTTCTCTCTGAGGCATATCCTGGGTCAGAGAGGTCACTGGATCAAGTGCCTCTCAACAGCCTCTGCCTACTGTCCCCCCACACACCAAATTCTTTGTCTCCGAGGGGTTAATGTTTTCCTGTCCACAAAATGTAATAACTATTTTCCTTTCCCCTTCTTCCCACGCTAGTTTCTCCCTGGTCTCTTTAAGTGGCCCTTCCCACCTCCGAATATCCAAATTACAGTGTATTTTAGAGAAAACTCTTCCCCCCCTGAAATCTTCCTTCCTCATGGCAGACCTCTGACCGGCTATATTCACATTTTGCTATAGATAATTATCACTGTGAGAGGTCTCACAGCTGATCCCATTGACTCAAAACAACACATTAAAGCCAAGATTCTGACCTGCAAAACATTTCCTCAATAGCCTGACATGAAACAAAGACAATCACACTGAGGCATTTGACCCAGGCTGCACGAGTCCATGGAAGTTAATTGTTTGGTGATTTCCTGTACTTGAGGCACAAATGCTTCCTTTTCCAACAATAGACTCTCTAAAGCCTCAGTCAATGCAATGAAATTAGAGACTGAAAGGGCAGCCTATATTCAGATAACACTCGGTGGTGATTGAGGCTATGAGGTTTGCAGGATTGAAAGGTCGTTCACAAAGGAACCACAGGCACTCCCTGTGTGAGGATTCTTGATTATGGTTCTGGATCTTTCTGGAGGGGTTGAGGCCCTCCTACCCAAGGACTCCTTGATTTTATTGCATGCCCTGGAGTTCAGAACCTCTTTCTTACAAAGAGAAAAAGATGGATGTGGGTAGTATGCAGCATAAGCGATCAAGGAGACCAAACTCCTAAGCATAACATAGGAGACCCTTCATGAACTAGACTCTGACTCCCCAAACATCTCTTTCTTCTGCCTCTACCTGACAAAGATGCTCTTTTTGGCCAAACTATTCAGATTCCTCTAAACTGTCTTCTCAACTAGGCTTTGACGTTGGGCTTCAGAGTCAATTTTTGTTGGGCTTGCTTGGTGAAGTTGTGGCAAGAATCCTGCTAAGTCAGCATAGAGGGAATCCCTCACCTCAGATATCTGATCACCCTCGATACCTGGTCAAATTCGCCACTCCCCACAATCTCCCAGGTGATACCTGATGATTCTGGCCTACTTTCAGCAAGAATCCTATTAGGTCACTTGAGCAAGATTATTCTACCCTTTTAGTAATTTTCCATCCACTGATAGACTTACCTACCCACCCACCCCATCCTTGGCTACAAATCCCCACTTTCCTTTATATCCTAAATTGAGCCCAATTCTATACTGAGCTCTCTTTTCTCCTATTGTAATAGTTCCCGAATAAGATCTGTTTTCACCATTTTAACTACTTACTGTGCAGCTCTTGGTTTTGATTGACACACTCGTAGTGGTACTGTGTGCCTCTCACACTGAATTATTTGTTAATTACTTCTCAGAAGAGTTCTTCCTTGTCCACATCTCCTTGCCTCTCCTCCAGCCTAGGAATATCATTTTTTCACTTCTCTGCCAGGTTAATTCCTAGTCACTCTTCAAGACAAGTTTACCTCGTTAATTAGCCAGGTCTCCTCCTTTCCATTCCTAAAATCACTACCACAGATCAGGCCCTCAGAATTTCTTGGCTGGACGACTGCCAACAATCTACATTCTCCAAGTCTCCAGCATTGAACTCCTTCACATCCATCTTCCAAACACCAGCCAGAGTTTGTTTAAAATACAAATTTGATCCGCTTATCTCTTACTTGAATTCTTTTTTTAATTGAAAAATGATTCTTATTCTCTCTTTAATGAGTGAGGAGGTCTGTGCTGAGAAATACCAATGTCACAATTGGTTTAGAAAGTTGCAAACTTTCGTCTCCTCCAATGTGTTCCATCCCCCCAGTCGAGAGAATTCCTCACTCCTCTAGGGCAGACCAGGCTCTCTAAATTGGTATACCTCCTTCCTGGGTGCCAGGTGTCCCTCTCTATGAGGAAGAAGAGGAGGAGAAGGGTAGGAAGGAGAAGCAGCAGCCAACGAGTACAAAGAAAGGAAAGAAGAGGAGGAAACTGTGTGGAGAGGAGAAAATGCCTGGGGAAAGAATATATGCAAATACCCACTTGAAAAAAGAGCATCACACTTTTCCTTTTAACTACCTCTCTCTTCTTGGCTTTCTTCTCCTTGAGAACATCTCTAAGTACAGAGGATTTTCCCAATTGAAAAGTCTTCCAGAACATATTTCTTTTGCAAATATGAAGGCTCGCCCATAAACACTAACTTAGAAATGGACCATCCAAATAAATGTGAGATTTGGGGAAAGTGTATTCATTTATCCAACACATATTTATTGAGACCCTTTATGTGCCAGGCACTAAGCTTGGGAGCCGTGCTGAATAAGATAGATAAAGGCCTTTGGGAACTGTCATTAGCATTGAACTCATCTGTACCCTCATGTTTCATAATCTGTTAAAATAAATGTCCTCTCTTGAAATCATAGCAGTGATAAAATATGAGATTAACGTATCTGTCCCAAGGTTACATACAGGTAGGTGCTTAGTATAATTGCTTCATAATGATAAAGTGATGGTACTATTAAAACTCTAAGTATAGGCAGAGTAATTTCTTGAACTTTATAAGGCAAAGGAAAAAAATAAATTTTTATCAAGAATATTAGAAAGAGCTATAAATCAAACAATTGGGACCTTCTAGATAGACAAATAGATGTATTTAACCTGTGAGTATGCTATCAGAGTTATAGAGAATACTTCTTTCCTGCTCCTGATGTTTCTTGCATTTGACAGGAGGCCATTAGCGTATGTATTAGGATAGTGCTTCTGATCTTCTGCCAGCTGGGCATACATTCCACCCTGGGGGTAATGTTTGAAAAAAGAAATTGGGCATGAACAGCTCAGCTGATGCTTCTTGGCATCTAGCTACAGAGAGGCACCCTGTTTTTCCTCTCTGCTCCTCCAGGGTCAGGGCCCGCCCATGCTGGGGGTAGACGAGGGGTCTCCCCAGTTCCTGCTCTGTCTGCAACTGGGTAGGCAGGTCTGAATAACTCTGGACTCAGTATTAGGAAACTCACTTGCTCAGACATCAGCCCTCCAACCTAACCTTGATCTGTAATAAAGGTGATTTTCTCTGAAGAGTCCTTTTTAGCATGAAGCAGGTTAGACTCTCCTTTTTGTCTGTTCGCACTCTCATGGTTTATAGCATTCTTTTTTTTTTTTTCCTTCAAAGATTTTATTTATTTATTTGACAGAGAGAGATCACAAGTAGGCAGAGAGGCAGGCAGAGAGAGAGAGAGAGAGAGAGGAGGAAGCAGGCTCCCTGCCGAGCAGAGATCCCGATGTGGGACTTGGTCCCAGGACCCCGAGATCATGACCTGAGTCCAAGGCAGAGGCTTAACCCACTGAGTCACCCAGCTGCCCTGGTTTACAGCATTCTTAAACAGAACCTATCCAATAGCAACAACACAAATAAAACTAAAATTAAAGAATGAAAATCCAAACAATTCTTTTGTGCTGTTAAGTGGAAACAATGTGTTTTCAAAGCACTAATGAGCAGTTTGCAATTTACTAACTCCAGCCTTCAGCATTTTATTACGGAAAGTTCTTAAGAGGAGCCAATCTGAGCAGAGATGGAAGTTCTTTTGGACTGGAGTGCTCACCCATAATGGAAACTAGGAGAATACATCAAGTACATCAAATAAATAACTAAAAAAAATTGTATTTGGTCTATCCAGATGACCAAGGATTCCTTAATAACTGAATAGTTTTGAGTTTTGACAGTGATGTAATAAAATCAAGTGATTTTTTTTTTTCTATTTTGAAGGGATAGTGCTTAAATAAAATGCTCTTTCGTATTGGCTCTTAGGGAATCAGGTTTTTCAGACTGCTGTGTCTCTAGTTCCTGTGCAAAACTGAATTCTTTACTTCCTCCTTAAATCTCTTCTTTTGTATTCTTGTTCAGTAAAAGCTATTCACCATCATCCATCCAGGTACCCTAGTCAGAAACCTGGTTATTATTTGTGGCATCATCTTGTTCTTCACCCTCCATAGCCAAACTGAGTCCACTCTACCTCCTACTTACCTCTCAAACCAGTACACCTCTTTTCATTTTCACTGCCACTACCTTACTTCAGGTCCTTTTCTTTTTTACTGAAATATATTTGACATATAACTTTGTATAAATTCAAGGGCTATAACATGTTTCTTTCATACATTTATATATTGTAATATGATTGCCATCATAGCAATAATTAGCACCTCTATCACATTACATAATTATCTTTTGTTTTCAGTAGCTGGAATAATGAAGTCCTCGTCTTTTAGCAAGTTTGATGATTATATTGATTGATTATATTATATTTGATGATTATATATATATTCACTGTACTGTGTGTCATATCTCTGGGGCTGTTGTACTGCTTATTGTATTAAACAACAAATAATTTTTTTAAAGATTTTATTTATTTATTTGAATGAGAGCACAAGTAAGAGGTGCAGCAGAGGGAGGAGAAGCAGGCTTCCTGCTGAGCAGGGAGCCCAAACCAGGGCTCAGATCCCGGGACCCTAGGACCATAAACAGCAAATAATTATGTACCCTTAAACAACCTCTGTCCTGTCCACTCACCCTCTATCCCCTGATGATAATTTTATTCTCTGCTTTTAAAAATTTGGCTTTCTAAAATTCCATATACAAGTGTTATCATATAGTACTCATCTTTCTCTGACATTTCACTTAGCATAAAGTGCTCATATTCCATCCATGTTGTTCCAAATGGCAGAATGTCCCTCTTTCCCATGGTTGAATAATACTCCATTGTAAATGTTTACTGCATTTTCTTCACCTATTCATCTGTGAATGGACACCTAGGTTGTTTCCATATCTTGGCTGCCGCAAATCATGCTGGAATGATCATGGTGGTGCTGACATCTCTTAAAGTGAGTGTTTTCATTTTCTTCAGATAAATACCCAGAAGTGAAATTGCTGGATCACATGGTAGTTCTATTTTTAATTTTTTTGAGGAACCTCCATACTGTTTTTCAAAGTGGCTGCACCAATTTACATTCCCACCAACAGTACCCAAGGTTTTCCCCTTTCTCCAAATCCTTGCCAACACTTGTTATTTCTGTCTTCTTGATTATAGCCATTCTAATATGTGAGGTAATATCTCAACGGGGTTTTAATTTGCATTTGCCTGATAATTAATGATGTTGAGTGTCTTTTCATGAATCTGTTGGTCATGTGTATGACTTCTTTGGGAAAAAGTCTATTTAGGTCTTCTACTCATTTTTAAAATTGGATTGTCTTTTTGTTACTGAGTTGTGTGAGTTTTTTATATATTTTGGACATTAACTTCTTAACTGAAATATGGTTTCCACAAATTTTCTCACATTCTGTAGGTTTTCATTTTGTTAATTGTTTCTTTTTCTATTCATAAGCTTTTAAGCTCGATAGAGTCTCATTTGTTGATTTGCTTTTGTTATTATTTTTTTTTTTTGGTGTCATATCCAAAAATTTGTTGCTGTGGCATCTGGTGGCTCAGTCTGTTGGGCATCTGCCTTTGGCTCTGGTCATGATCTCAGAGTTCTGGGATCGAGCCCCATGTTGGGCTCACTGCAGGGAAACTGCTTCTCCCTCTCCTGCTCCCCCTCCTTCTGCTCTCTCTCTCAGTCTCTCTCTCTCTGTCAAATAAATAAATAAATAAATAAATCTTTAAAGGAAATCATTGCCAAGACCAATGTCATGGAGTTTCTTCCCTACATTTTCTTCTGGAATTTAATAGTATCTGGTATTATATTTAAGTTCTTGATCCACTTCAAGTTAATTTTTGTGGGTGGTGTGAATAGTGTTCCAATTTCATTGCTGTATATATGTTTTTCTAGTTTTCTCAGTACCATTTGTTGAAGCAGCTATCCTTTCTTTATTGGCTACCTTATCAAATATTAGTTGACCATATAAACAAGGTTTTAATTCTGGACTCTCTTTTGTGTTCCATTGGGTTCTGTGTCTATTTTTTGCCAATACAATACTGTTTTTATTACTATAGCTTCATAGTAGAGTTTGAAACTAAGAAGTGTGACACTTCCACCTTTGTTCTTTTTCCCCAAGGTTTCTTTGGCTACTCTGGGCCTTTTCTGGTTCCATACATGTTTTAGGATTTTTTTTTTTCATTTCTATGAATAACTCCATTGGTATTTTGTTGGGGATTATATTGGACCTATAGATGGCTTTGGGTCTTATATATTTTGTACTTAGATGATAGAAACTGTGTGCTGTTTCCCTGAAAATTTATTCTCCCCCATTTTTAAGGCAATATACCCCTGTTGAGGTGCCAGGATGCCTCAGTTGGTTAAGCATTCGACTCTTGATCTCAGCTCAGGTCTTCATTTCAGGGTTGTGAGCTCACGCCCTGTGTTGGGCTCCATGCTAGGCACGACCCTACTTAAAAATAAGAAAATAAATAAATAAAATAAACACCTGTTTTTTCCTTGGACACATGGCCTCACAGAATAAAAACTACATTTTGAAGCTATCTTTGCACTAGACAATGGTCATGTGTCTAAATTCTGGCTAATGGGATAGGAGCTGAAGTGATGTAGAAGTTCCAGATCATAAACTTAAAGGGAAATACATCCCCTTCTTCACTATTCTGTATCTCAGGCTGTAATGCATCTGTGGTAATAGTGAACCATCTTGGGGGGCACCTGGGTGGCTCAGTGGTTTAAGCCTCTGCCTTCAGCTCAGGTCATGGTCTCGGGGTCCTGGGATCAAGCCCCGCATTGGGCTCTCTGCTCAGCGGGGAGCCTGCTTCCCCCTCTAAAAAAAATAGTGAACCATCTTGGAACAACAGATAAGGGTAACACCTGAGAATCCAAGGCCTGGGAACTGCTCTCTACCAGCTCTGGATTGCTTCTGCTCGGTCTCAGGGAGGAAAAACTTTGATGTCATGTACACCACTTCTTTGGCAGGGGAAGTTTCTGTTATAGTAACCAGGTCTATGGATTAATACCACAACATTTGATTAGTCTTTTCACCCTCACTTTAAATTCAGGGTCATTGTAGAATTCAAGTTCCATCTGCTCATTCCCTGCCATCCTCCACTTCCCATGCCATTTCCTTCAGGGTGTATTTTATATTCCTCCGCCTGGCATACCAACCCCTTCCTGAACTAGCCTCTGCTTTATCTCTCCAGTCTCACTTATCATCATTTCTGACTTTGTATACCAAGCCCGAATCACATAGAACTATTTGCAGTCGCACAGGATAAGACAAAGTTCTATCTGCACATACTGTTTAAACATTCTGCCTGAAATGCTCATTTCCCACACTCACTGGTTTGGCTCATTTCTACTTGGCCTTGAGGATTCTGGTCACCTCTTCTTGGAAGCTTTCCTTGCCCACCCAAGAATTGGTTAGTGTCCTTTCTTACGTATTCGCAAAGTACTCTGCATACTTTTGTCAAAGAGTTTCCTGTTTGCTTGTCTACTTCCCTCCCCACCTCTCCCTTATCAACTTCCTGGAGAGCAAGGATTATTTTCTCATTCGTAGTGTATCACTATGTCCCGGCACAAACGTTGGCCCAGAGTAGCACTCAAAAGATATTTATTCAATGAGTGAATAAGTTGATGAATGAATGGATACTATGGAGTCATGAAAGTAACTTCTGAATGGAATACAGAGACCTGAGTTTTGTACCGGATTCTGCCACTTCTTGGACGGTTTTAACTGAAATCATTTCATTCCACTTCAACTGAGCCAGATAAACTCTCAGGTTCCTTCCAGGTCTGTGATTTACAAATATGTTATAGAGAGAAAAGTAACAATATGCAGACTAAGAGAACTGACAACTGTAAGGGGGTACCCAAATAATTCTTGTTCTAAGAAAATGTACTTTGAAGAAATATGCCAAATAGAAGCAAACTTATGTAGCCATATTTAAGTTCTTTTTACTTACAGCTTTTAAATTATGTTTGTGGAATCAATTATTTTCATGAAATCTTTCAAATGCCTATCATAATCTCTGTGTGAGATGTTGAGAATATTCAATTCAGTGGTAGTAGGTAAGTTTTTAGAGCCAGCAGCAGAGAGAGAAGCAGAGTCAGAATCTGATTCAGAATTGTCTTGATAGAATATCCTACCTGTTGTGAAACAAACATACAATAGTGATATTATAGAGTTAAACCAGTAAAGAAAGCAATGAACTTTAAAACAAATTGCAGATAGATGAAAATAGCAAACACCAGAGCTAAGGTATGAGATAACATTCTATTTTTTGAATCACATAATTCTGGGTTTTGGCAACATTCTTAAGGGATAATCATCTACTTTCCCCCTACCATTAAGCAAGGCTATTCCCAGTAGTCCCCAAACAGAGCAAATTATGCAATTCTTTAAAATGTTTGGAAGAAAAACATTCTACAGCTGTTTTTCATACTTGCCCCAGTGCCATATGATACTGATAACAGAGGATTTTTATTTACCTTAACACTCATTTAGTTTCATCATTTCTGTTTTTTAGCTGAGGAAAAAGAGGCCCTAGATGGTTGTGATTTGGTTAAAGTCACAAAGTAAGATTATTGCAGAGCCAGAACTAAACTCCAATCTTTCTGATTTCCAGCTCCCTGCTCCAACTATATCAAAAAGGGCAGCATCTTCCCTATTTCACCCTCTGTGTCTCTTGGGAAATTTTTTTTTTTTTTTAAGATTTTCTTTATTTATTTGAAAGAGAGAGCACGAGAAGAGGGAGGGTCAGAGGGAGAAGCAGACTTCCCCATGGAGCTAGGAGCCCGATGCAGGACTCAACCCGGGACTCAGGGACCATGACCTGAGCCGAAGGCAGTCTCTCTTTTTTTTTTTTTTTTTTTAAAGATTTTACTTATTTATTTGACAGAGAGAGAAATCACAAGTAGGCGGAGAGTCAGGCAGAGAGAGAGAGAGAAGCAGGCTCCCGCTGAGCAAAGAGCCCGATGCGGGGCTCGATCCCAGGACACTGAGATCATGACCCGAGCCGAAGGCAGCGGCTTAATCCACTGAGCCACCCAGGCGCCCCCGAAGGCAGTCTCTTAACCAACTGAGCCACCCAGGCGCCCTCTTGGTAAATTTTTAATATGGTACCCGGCTCCCCAGCCAAGGCTTTATCTCTTAGTTCACAGTTTGAACCAATTTCCTAGCTGTGGTAGGCAGAATTCTAAGATGGCCTCCCAACTCCCTGCCTCTGGTGTACATGTTCTGTATAAGCCCTCCTAAAGTGTGTGGGCAGGACCCATGCATATGATGAAGTAGTCGCTCCTTTGACAGGTTACATTGTATGACAAATGTACGATGGTGGTTACCTTTGGTTATGTAGTGATAGAAAACAAATATACCAGCATTACATGGTTATATTTAGTAAAGAAATTGGGATCCTACCAGACTGTTGTTGCCTCAGTTTCCCTGATTTCTCCTTCTAAAATTCTACATGACTTTCCATCATTTTCTTTCCTCCTGAGGTAGCCTATGAAAGATACCTCTTTCTCTCAATGTTATTAAAAGTGTCTCTCTCGGGGTGCCTGGTTGGCTCAGGGGGTTAAGCCTCTGTCTTCTACTCAGGTTATGATCTCAGGGTCCTGTGATCAAGCCCCCCATCAGACTCTCTGCTCAGCGGGAAGCCTGCTTCCCCCCCCTTCTCTGCCTGCCTGTCTGCCTACTTGTGATCTCTCTCTGTCAAATAAATAAATAAAATCTTTTTTTTTAAAGATTTTATTTATTTACTTGACAGAGAGAGATGACAAGCAGGCAGAGAGGCAGGCAGAGAGAGGAGGAAGCAGGCTCCCTGCTGAGCAGAGAGCCCGATGCGGGGCTCGATCCCAGGTCCCTGAGACCATGACCTGAGCCGAAGGCAGTGGCTTAACCCACTGAGCCACCCAGGCGCCCCAATAAAATCTTTTTTTTTTTTTTTTAAAGTGTCTATCTCATATTACCAATTTTCTTTCTCCCCTTAGTCATTCCCCACAACCTGCAAATGTGTAGTTTCCTACCCAGAATAACCTTTCTTTTCTTTTTAAAGACTTTATTTTTAAATAATCTCTATACCCAACGTGGGGCTTGAACTTACAACCCCAAGATCAAGAGTCACATGCTCCACTAACTGAGCCAGGCAGGAGCCCCGCAGCATAACCTTTCCATGACTCCAACTCTTTTTAACTTTGGTGCTTCTCCTTCCTTTCTCTGTGTCAAAACTGCTTGTTCCAGATCTATCCTACTGTTCCTACAGAACACTGGGCTCAGCTGGGCCCAGATCCAGAATAAATAATACCCAGCATGTTTCAGATCCTAGCTCAGTGCAGTGACATAAGAACAACACAGTAGGGCACCACAGATACTGGTTCTGAGTTGCCTCTTGATCCTACCTTGCCTCTGCTTGCTTTCTTTTCTTAACCTGGCTGCTTAAGGCTTTCGGGTTAGCTACCAGATAGATATATTCTCAGAGCTTTCAACTCTTTCTTTTTTTCTCTAATCAGCAGGTTGTCTTCTCCTGTCTGACATTATGATAATTTGAGACTTTTCTTCTTTTCTTTTTTTCAACTTAAAAAGAATAATGAAAAAAAAAAAGAATAATGCAATGACCCCATGTCTCAATCACCCAGCTTCAACAATCATCAACATAAGCCCATGTTAGATTATGATTCTATGCGTGTGTGTTGTACATAAGATTAAATGTACCATCTAAACCATTTTTTAAAAAAGATTTTATTTATTTATTTGACAGAGAGAGATCACGAGTAGGCAGAGAGAGAGGAGGAAGCAAGCTCCTTGCTGAGCAGAGAGCCCGATGCGGGACTCGATCCCAGGACCCTGAGATCATGACCTGAGCTGAAGGCAGCAGCTTAACCCACTGAGCCACCCAGGCACCCCACATCTAAATCATTTTTAAAGGATGTTGTTTACTTATTTGAGAGAGAGATAGAGCAAGCAAGAGCATGAGTGGTGGGGAGGGCCAGAGTGAGAGGGAGAAGCAGATTCCCTGCTAAGGAGGGAGCCTGATGCAGGGCTCAATCTCAGGACCCTGAGATTATGACCTGAGCCAAAGGCAAATGCTTCACCAATTGAGCCATCCATGCGCTCCCTATGTTAAGCATTTTTTAGTGTGAAGTTCAGCAGTGTTAAATATATTCACATCATTGTACAACAGATCCCGGGAGCTTTTTCACCTTTTAATACTGAAGCCCTATGCTTACTAGATTTAATCATGTTCAATTTTTTAAAAAGATTTCATTTATGTATTTACTTATTTATTTGAGAAAGAGAGCTTGTTGGTGAGTGGGGGAGGGGCTTAGAGGGAGGAAGAGGAGAGAATCTCAAGCAAACTCTGTGCTGAGTGCAGAGCCTGATTCTGTACAGGGCTCCATCCCTTGACCCTGAGATCATGCTCTGTGCTGAAATCAAGAATTGGACCCTTGAGGGGGGTGCCTGGGTGGCTCAGTCATTAAGCATCTGCCTTTGCTCAGGTCATGATCCCAGGGTCCTGGTATCAAGTCCTGCATCAGGCTCCTCACTTGGCGGGAAGCCTGCATCTCCCCCTCCCACTCCCTCTGCTTGCATTCCCTCTCTTGCTGTGTCTTTCTCTGTCAAATAATAAATAAAATCTTAAAAAAAAAAATAAAAACACCAAACTGGACCCTTGGGTACCTGGGTAGCTCAGTGGCTTAAGCCTCTGCTTTTGGCTCAAGTCATGATCACAGGGTCTTGGGATCGAGTCCCGCATCGGGCTCTCTGCTTAGCGGGGTGCCTGCTTCCCCCTCTCTCTCTGCCTGCCTCTCTGCCTATTTGTGATCTCTCTCTCAAATAAATAAATAAAATCTTAAAAAAAAAAAAAGAATTGGACCCTTAATCTACGGGGTCACTCTGGTGCCCCTAATCATGTGGAATTTTATTTATTTATCTATTTTAAAAGATTTTATTTATTTATTTGCCAGAGAGAAGGGGGAGAAGCAGGCAGAGGAAGAAACAGGCTCCTGACTGAGCAGGGAGCAGGATGTGGGACTTGATCCCAGGACCCTGGGATCATGAACTGAACCGAGGGCAGATGCTTAACTGACTGAGCCACACAGACATCCCTTGAATTATTTTTAAAGCAAATCCCAGACCTTATATAATTTCATTCATAAACACTCCACAGTGTATATTTTCAAGGAATAAAAGACTCCCTCTCCTCCTCTCTCTCTCTCTCTTTTTTTTTTATAACTACAAAACCCTTATCACACTTACATCAAGGCTTCAACAGTAAACAGATGACACATTCAAAATAGGATGACTTTAGGAGGATTTATTTAAAGGTTGTGTGTATAGGGGAACCGCAGATATAGTGTACTAACCTAAAGTAAGTGACTGAGTTGGTACTTCCTACGGTGCCATATAGAAAGGGAAGGGAGTGATTACCAGATTCTAGAAAGGTCAAGAAATGGGCAGAAGAAATGAACAGGTAATTCTCCAAAAAAGACATACAAATGGCCAATAGGCACATGAAAAAAATGCTCAACATCACTTAGCATCAGGGAAATACAAATCAAAATGACAATGAGATACATCCTCATACCAGTCAAACCAGCTAAAATTAACAACTTAGGAAACAACAGAGGTTCGGGAGGATGCAGAAAAAGGGGAGCCATCTTACACTATTGGTGGGAATGCAAACTGGTACAACCATTCTGAAAAATAGGGAGGTTCCTCAAAAAGTTAAAAATAGAGCTACCCTATGACCCAGCAATTGTAATACTAGGTAGTTATCCAAAGGATACAAACATAGTGATTCAAACGGGCACACGCACCCCAGTGTTTATAGCAGCAGTGTCCACAATAGCCAAACTATGGAAAGAGTCCAGATATCCATTGACAGATGAATGGATAAAGAGGTGGTATATACTTACAATGGAATATTATGCAGCCATAAGAAAGAATTACATCTTGCCATTTGCAACAATGTGGAGGGAACTAGAGGGTATTATGGTCAATGAAATCAGTCAGTCAGAGAAAGACAAATATCATATGATTTCATTCATCTTGGAATTAAGAAACAAACAGATGAACATAGGGAAAGGAGAGGAAAAATAAAAGGAAAACAGAGAGGGTATAGGGGAACCACAGTTACAGTGTACTCATATAAAGCATAAGAGACACTTAACCATAGGAAACAAACTGAGGGTTGCTGGAGGGGAGATAGATGGGGGAATGGGGTAACTGGTGATGGGTATTAAGGAGGGCACTTGAAGAAATGTGCACTGGGTGTTGTATGCAACTAATGAATCACTGAATTCTACCTCTGAAACTAATAATACAATATATGTTAATTACATCGAATTTAAATTAAAAAATTAAAAAAAAAAGATTCTATGGAGTTGGTTGCTCTGAGGGAAACAAATAGCTGTGTCCAAGAGACACAGTATGCAAAAGGTGACCTTTCAGGGAAGGAGGCTGGGGAATAATACCCTGATATTACTCTCCTCCCTCCCTAGTGCCCTTGCCACTGTTTGTCACTGGCCAAGCCCATCTAATAGTTAAAGGCAGGGAGGCCTGCTAATACAGTTCATATAGGGCCAGACTTCCAAAGTAGAGAGCAGGGCAGAGAGTGGATCTAGAGGAACAAATGGAAAATATCCAGAAAATATAATTCTTAATGTTATTTAAAACCCAGTCAGTGATCAGAGTTTGCTGTCTCACAATATCTTTTATTTTATAGTTTCGCACATTGTATTTGGGTTGGAATGTGTGATGATTAATTTTATGTGTCAATTTTACTGGGCCAGATGGTGCCCAGATAGTTGATCAAACACTGGGTGTTTCTGGATGAGCTTAGTATTTATTTTTTCCCAAAGATTTTATTTATTTGAGAGAGAGCCAATGAGAGAGAGCATGAGCAGGGCAGAGGGGCAGAAGGAGAGCAAGAAGCAGGCTCTCTGATGTGGGGCTCAGTTCCAGGACCCTGGGATCATGAGCCAAAGGCAGACTCAACCAACTGAGCCCCAAGTCTAATATTTAAATTGATAGACTGAGTGTAGCAGATTGCCCTCCATAATATGGGTGCGCCTTGTGCAATCAACTGAAGGCCTAAATTGAACAAAAGTTCTGACCTACCCCTGAGTAAGAGGAAATTCCTCCTGTTAAGTGGCCTTTGATCTGGGATATAAGTTTTTTCCTACCTTCAGATGACTCAAATTGAAATATTGGCTCTTTGGACCTTGAGTCTTCTGGCCTTCAGACTGGAACTACACCATCAGTTTTCTTGGTTTTGAGGCCTTCTGACTTAGACTGGAACTCTATCAATTGGCTTTCCTGGGTCTCCAGCTTACCAACAGCAGATCTTGGGACTTGTCAGTCTCTATATTGTGTGAACAAATTCCTTAAAATAAATCTCTCCTTCCCTAAATCCCTAACTCCCCAACTTGCTCTCTTTCTTCTATTCTGTTTTTCTGGAGAACTCTGATTAATACTGTATGCTTCTTAAGTGTGTTTTATTCCATTTTTTTAAAAAAAGTTCATTTATTTAGGTAAAATAAATGGGGCTTGAACCATTGATCCCAAGATCAAGAACCTCATGCTCTCTAACTGAGCCAGCCAGGTGCCTCTTGTTCCATTTTTTAATGACAGCTTTATTGAGATATGTGATACAATAAGAAATATATATTTGGGTTTTGTCCCTGGTTCCTGGCACAGAGTTTCTAAAATCCTTGGAATTTTCTAAGTAATAGAGGTGATAGGAGCATCTTTTGTTATTCATAAAAAGTTCCTTTCAATCATGCCTGAGTTTATGCTAATAAGGTGACTCTTAGTGGGGCCCCTAGATCACTTCAGAATGCGG
This sequence comes from Mustela erminea, assembly GCF_009829155.1. Classification (NCBI taxonomy): domain Eukaryota; kingdom Metazoa; phylum Chordata; class Mammalia; order Carnivora; family Mustelidae; genus Mustela; species Mustela erminea. Next base: position 58,785,479 of record NC_045623.1, read on the forward strand.
CATATTGCCAGAGGAACCAACCATGTGATTAGAGAGCTGAAACTTTCAGCCCCACTCACAGACCTCTGTGAATGGGAGGAGCAGGAGATTGAGTTGAATCACCAATGGCCAATGGTTTAATCAACCATGCCTACATAATGGAACATCTGTAAATAGCCCCAGATGATGGGATTTGGAAAGCTTCTGAGTTGGCAGAAACATTCATGTGCTAGGAGACCAGTGCACCCCAACTCCATGCAGACAGAGCTCCTGTGCTGAGATGCTTCTGGACTTGCCCTAAGCCCTTCTTCATTTGGCTGTTTATTTGTATCCTTTATAATAACTACCAATAATAAGTAAAGTGTCCTCCTCAGCTTTGTGAGCCATTCTAGCAAATTACTGAACTTGGGAAGATACTGTGGGAGCACTGAATTTATATCTGGTTGGTCAGAAGTGCATATGGCAACCGTGACTTGCAATGGCACTTGGGGCAGTCTTGTGGGATTGAGCCCTTCACCTGTGGGGTCTATGCAAACTCTGGGTAGTGTCAGAATAGAAGTGAATCATAAGACACCCAGTTGTTGTCTAGAGAGCTGGGGAGTTGGCTGGTGTAGGGGGAAAACTATATACATTTGGTGTCAGAATGTTGTGAAGAAAAACATTTCAAGATAACAGTTCACATTTCATACAACTCACCCATAAAATCTATAATTTATAGCTTTTAGGACACTCACAGAGTTGTGCAATAATGACTATTAATACTATTAATATCATCCCCAAAGAAGCCTTACACCCATCAGTAGTCATTTGCCATTCTCCCTTTCTCTCTGCCCCTGACAACCAGTAATCTACTTTCTGTCTCTATGGATTTGTCCATTCTGGACATTTCATGTAAATGGAATTGTGGCCTTTTGTGTCTGGCTCCTTTCACTTCGCATAATGTTTTCAAGGTCCATTCATGTAGTTTGGATCAGTACTTTATCTCTTTGTGTTGCCAAATAGTATATTCCATTGTATGGATACGTGACATTTCATCCATTCATCAGTTGATGGGCATTTGGGTTGTTTCCATTTTTTGACTATTGCAACTAATGCTGGTATAAATATTCATGTGCAAGTTCTGTGTAGACATAGCCTTCATTTCTCTTGGGTATATATACCTAGGAATTGAATTATTGGGTCACAAGGTAACTTTATGTTTAACATTTTGAGGATATGTCAGACTTTTTTTCAAAATGGCTACACCACCTTCTAACACCACCAACAGTATATGATGGGTTCCAATTTCTCCACATCCTCATCAACAATTATTACTATCTGCCCTTTTGATTCTAATTATCTTAGAGGATGTGAAGTGGTATCTCACCGTGGTTTTTAATTGCATTTCCCTGATGTCCACTGATGTTGAACATCTTTTCATATGTGTATTGGCCATTTGCATATTTTCTTTGGAGAAACATCTATTGAAACTGTTCACTTTATTTATTTATTTATTGAGGGGGTTAGAGGGAGAGGAAGAAAGAAAATCTTAAGCAGGCTCCATGTCCAGCCCAGCATGGAGCCTGACACAGGGCTTGATCTCACTACTCTGAGATAATGACCTCAGCTAAAATCAAGTCGGACACTAACTGACTGAACCAATCAGGTGCCCCGGAACTGTCCACTTTAAAATTGAATTATTTCTCATTTTATTATTGACTTATAAGAGTTGTTGATACATTCTAGACATTTTTCTCCCATTCTCTGGTTTACTTTTTCACTTTCTTGGCTGTATTTTTTGATGTATGTAAGTTTTAAATTTTGGTGATGTCTGATTTACCTTTGTTGATTGTTTTTATAATATTTTTAATCTTTTTTTAAAAGATTTTATTTATTTATTTGTGGGAGAGTGAGAGAGCAGGAGAAGGAAGAGGGAGAAGCAGATTCCCTGTTGAACAAGGATCCCAACATGGGGATCGATTATGGGACTCTGGGATCATAAGCCAAGCTGAAGGCAGACATTCAAGGAACTAAGCCACCCAGGCACCCCAATATTTTTAATCGTTTTTAAAAAAAATCCTTGTCATTTATTTGTTGAAGGAACCAGGTCATTATGATTTACACAATTTACCATATTCTTACATTTGCTAATTGTAACCGTAAGGTGTTGCTGAACATGTTCCTCCATCTGCTATATTTTCTATAAACTGATAATTAGATCTAGAGACTTGAAAAGATTTGGGTTAAAATTTTAGCAGGAATATGTCGCAGGTGGTACATTATACATTCTAAATATCTTCTCTTTACATCACGTGAGGAGGAATACAATGACTGGTTGACCATGGTGTATGTGTTAAGATTGATCAGCAGGTTATATTCTTATCAACCTGACCCAGCCATTTAAGTTCCCCAACAACACTTGGGTGGCTCAGTGGGTTAAGCCTCTGCCTTCAGCTCAGGTCATGGTCTCAGGATCTTGGGACTGAGTCCTGGATCAAGCCCGGCATCCAGCTTTCTGCTCAGCAGGGAGCCTGCTTCCCCCTCTGCCAGCCTCTCTGCCTACTTGTTATCTCTTCCTCTGTCAAATAAACACATAAAATCTTTAAAAAAATAAATAAATTCCCCAACAGACCCTTTTGGACTAGTTTATCTCCTATGATCTTTGGGTCAGTGCTCTCCAATAGAACTTTCTATAATGATGGAAATGTTCTATCTATATATTGTCCAACATGGTAGCCTTTAACCATATGTGGCTAGTGAATGCTTGAACAATGCTTAATACAACTGAAAAATGAATTTGAGACTTTAATTAATTTAAATTTAAATGGTCACATGTGGCAAGTAGTTACTCTAATGGACCATATAAGTCTAGATTCATTATTTCACCAGAGTCTGCATTGCTTTTGCATTTGTTACCTCAAATTTTGGTAAGAGAAGAACTTTCTCTCACCAAATATGACTACCTTGAAACACAAATCATCCAGGAAAGACATATTATGGGCTTGTTTTTCAAGTGGACACTGAGCCTGCATTTTAAGTCATTTCATTGGAATAAACTAGTCTTCTGGCCCTTTCTAGCTCTGTAAAGCAACAGAACCACGAGGGGGCAAATACATTTTATTCTGGTAGGATTGCTATTGTAGTCTCTCCTCACTTTTGAGGGCCTGTAATAGATGCTACTGATGCTTCATCTTCTTCCCACAGCTCATCTCTGTGCATCTCAGCTGCAGCTGAGGTGGACAGGTATGCACATGATGGCTTCTCAGTGGAAGCAAAAATCATCTCTCTCAGCCTTTTGCAGCATAGAGTATAGGGACGGTTAATGTCCCCAGAGCCAGCAGCCTTCAACCAAGGAATTCAGAGGTATACATTTAGTTAGCTAAATAAATACTCAATTTTAGAGGGACAATTCTCAAGTACATATTCAAAGTTCTTCAGAGAGTCACAGGAGGCATTGAGCCTCCTTGTCCACAGTGGTCAACATCCCAATAACACCATTTACTGGCTTTCCCTCCTCTGTTCCCTTCTCTCTACTCCTTCATTCAGCTTCTTAGGATCACTTCCTTAATAAACTACCTGCTTCTAAGCCCTTATCTCAAGCTCTGTTTTTGGGGAAATATAAATTAAGGCAGGATCTCAAACATACTTTAGTCCATAGCATTTATCGACTCAAGAACATTTACTGAGTGATTATAATGGATCAAGCTGTGTATTATGTGCTGAAAATACAATGGTGAAGAAGAGATCAAGTCTGATGAGCCATACAGATTAATAGGCAATAACTGAATAGTGTAATAAGCATCATAACAGGGTAAACATGGGTACCATTAGTTGGAAACTGTCATCAGGTTTAGGATCTCTGAATTGTCCCTTTTCCTAGGTATTAAGAGAGAGTGAGTGACAGAGGGCAAAGCAGACAGAAGTATCCTTAGCTTGGATTTTGTACCCAACTCCTAGATTTCAGTTTGGGATTGAGATAAACCCAAGTGATATGCCCAGTCCTCCCTTCCTCTAGGCCACACTCATTTGGCCTTCTTCTAAGAGGGAGTCCTAGGTCAATTTCACTGCATGAATCCAGCGGTGCTTCAAAAAAGTTCAAATCTTAGCAAGGGAACCACTCCCTATCCTCCCAAAATTCCCCAAAGAGAGCACATTCTGCCTGCAAAACCAGAGCTTTATCCCTATGACACAAAAACTTTGTCGTTTTGTAGTGTGGCCTTAAAACTTTGACCTTGCCAAAACTATAATCCTTCTTAGCCCTATATTAAAAAGGGGAAAATTGAGCTTGGTATCAGAATATGAAACTAATATAATGCCCCATCCCCCTTTTTCTCTGCCTTATTTCTAAGTCTTCTGTTTGAAGGACTTTAGAACACTGTGTTTATTTACTGAGAAAACTGCCCTGAGGTGTTCTTACCTAAAACTCACTAATTTTAGACTACTCTGCCAAATTAGTCCTAGCTCTTGGTATGTAGTTTCTTTGCAAGTATCTTCCCATTAGTGGGAAATTTAGGTTCTGAATCCCCGTAAATGGTGGGGCCATTGCTGCTTCCAGGGTTCCACCCAGACTTTCCAGTTTTAACAGGGTTAAACATGGGGTTAAATTCCACCCAGTTTTTACCATCTCGTGTCAAATGAACATCTTGGTGGTAGTCTAGTCCTTGTTTTTTCTTTTTAAGATTTTATTGATTTATTTGACACACACAGAGAGAGAGAGCACAAGTAGGGGGAGCAGCAGGCAGAGGAAGAGGGAGAAGCAGGCTCCCCACTGAGCAGGGAGCATGATGCAGGACTCAATCCCAGGACCCTGGGAATATGACCTGAGCCCAAAGCAGCAGCTTGCTTAACTGACTGAGCCACCCAGGCGCCTCGGTGATAATTTAGTCTTAACCTGCTGCTGAGAATTGGTGCTATCTAGAATTTATAAGGACCTTCTTGAGTTTTTCCTGTCTTAGCACTTAAACGTAACTGTTTACTTGCTTATCTTTTCAGCCAGTCTCTAAATTCTTTGAGGCCACAAAATGTCCTTTTACCATTGTTTCTCCAAAACCTAGTTTACTAAAGGAAGGCTTGTATTAAAGACTCAGTTGCTAACGAAGAACACCCAACTCAGATTAGTTTATGCAAAAACCTAAAACCAAAGGAAAGCAAGCAAAACAAACCCCAGTGCCTTATTAGTTCCTGTAGTTGCAAAGTCCAGGGTTCAAGTTATGCTGTAAGGAGCTCACCTTTCTCCAATTTTACTTTCTTCTCTGCCGTGTTTGGCTTTACTCTTAGGTAGGCCTTTAGATCATCCCTGGTGCAGCAAATGCAATTTTTAGCTCTGATTGGGCCCAACTGTCTTGGTTTGATCTATATGCCTTTTCCTAAACCTGTCACAGAAGCCAGGGGAATATGCTGCTCTGCTTGGCCGGACTTAGGCCACAGGTTCATCCTTGAAACTGGAAATGAGGGCATCAGCGCCATAAAAGTACGGTGGATTGAGACTGATGTGTGTGTGTCTGTGTGTATGTGCAGGGATAATATGTGGAGCATGGTACTGGGGAGCCAAAGGAATTCCATGGTCATTCCCTTTGTTGAACTCCATGCATTTCCCTGAATTTGGACCCTTGTGAGACATGGATATCTGCCCATACTGGGCTTGCCTGTGACTGCCAGCTCTTCCCTGAGGTGGGGGCCACCACTCCAGCTTGGAGTATTTCCCAGGCTCTGTCTACCCTGCTTACAGTTTGGTCCTGCTTGTCCTCTTCCTGCTCTAAATGTTCCCAGCAAGCTGCACAGTGCTTGCAATGTCCTTTCAGACACTTTGGCAACTGGTGAGTCATGTATACAAAGAACCATTCAAAGGCAGAATGTGGTCAGTTCTCTAAGAGAGTAGTGAAAAGATGTTTGGAGAGCAGAGATAAAGGCGTACAACATCTGGCTGGGAGCATGAGAGCAGACAAACGCTTCAGGGTCTATCAAGCACCCAGGACAAGTTTAAGTGTAAGCTGAATAATGATAATAACACTGACAGTAATAACAGCTGCTAGTACATTTAGGGCTTACCATATGCCAGGCGTGTTCTAAGAATTTTATATGAATTGACCCAATGAATCTGCCCAATACTCTTTTAAGCTGGTACAATTATTCCCCTCAGTTTAGAGTCAAGGTTAAGTAACTTGTCCAAGGTCACATAGTAAGAAAGTGACAGAAAATAACTGGGTTCCTATCAAGCAGTGTCTTAAAGGCCAGGTTACAGTGTTAGACTTGACTTGCAGTTTTTTGAGTAGCTGTTTCATCTTTCCCAATGGACTTAAACTCCCTGGCAGCAAGACTGAGTTTCATTCAGTTTTGTGTTCTCTAGAATATCTAGGTGGGCTATACATTCAAGTAAAGTTGCACAAAAATCCTCTTTAAGTAGACTATCTCTACTGGAATGTACATTGTTATACAAAATATGCCATCTTCCACAGTGGTTAGAAAACTAGACAGGAAGTTATGGATGTGACTAATTGAGGCTTTCACCCCTGACTCAGTGTGTGACTGAGCAAACGGACTTTATGCTACAGATTTTCCAACTGTAAAAGAGAGGGAAACAAGTATCCATCGTACCTCACAAGGGCACAGAGAGAACATAATAAAAAAAAAATACACATAAATCGTTGCAATACTTGAGTAAAGGTACTACAAGAAACAAAGATTATTTTTCCTAACTTCACCACAACACAAATAATCAGCAAATATGCATTAGGAACTACATTCTACACACTATGGGATTACAACAGAATAAGACACAATTTTCGCTAGTCCCTGTTTTATAGGATTTAACAGGCAAGATCATTTTGAGTGGTAAATATATAGATTATTTAATAGAACATCAAAATGGTAAAGTACATTAGAGCTTATCTGGTCTAACATTTATAAATGGAAAATGAGATCCCAAAGGGGGAAGTAATAGTCTCAGGGAGCCTATTGTTAATGGAGAAACACTTATCTTCAAAGAAAAGGACTAGGCTCTGGGTTTGAACCTCAGCTGAAGAGGTTACTTACCATATGTGTGACCTGCGGCCAGCACTTAGCTTCTCTGAACAAATTTCCTTGTCTCTAAAATGGGCATAATAAGAACTTACTTCAAAGAGCTGTCGTGGCGATTAAGATCACGCCTGTAAAACTTTCATCTGTGTCTGGCTAAGCACCACAAGTCAACTATTCTTGTTACCTCTGTAGGAGAAAGGTCTTTTTTAGCTCTTTTTCTACAAGAAAAATTATTCTTTCTCTGGTCAGACCCCACTCACAAGGTCGGAGCAGAACAGAAAGTGCTTTCAACTGCTCGGAGATGGGAGCAGCAGGAACAAGAACTCAGCCATCCTGGGCGTCAGAGCACAGCCCCCCCTCGCCAAAAACCATCTTCCATTTCCTCCCCTTCCTTTTCGGGAAAGCCAAGCTCCCCCCACCCTCCCCGACGCGTTCTGTAATCTTATTTTCCTGCCTCGCCAAGTCGCTGGCCCCTGCCTGGCTGTTCTCTGTGTCCTTTCGGTTGAGCGAGCGCGGCAGCGAGGCGGCCAGGACTGGCGTGTCGCTCCCTCCACGCCCCATTCTTCCCCCGGGCTCCGTCCGGCCGCAGTTGCGTGCCGAAGCCCCGGCTCCCGCGGGGATTGACGCGCCGGGGGAGGAGCGGTTTCTTGCTGCGCGCCTCTCAGGAGCATTACGGCAGGGCTCGTTCCCGGCTCCGGCCGCCAGCCCCAGCCTCCCCGGTCCGGAGCTGGGACTGGCGGAGGCCGCGAGGGAGGGAGCGCGAGCGAGGAGGCACGCGCCCGCCGGTCCGCGCCCAGAGCGCCGCCGCCGCCGCCGCCGCCGCCGCCTTAGCAGCCATGGCCGAGCGCCGCGCCTTTGCCCAGAAGATCAGCAGGTAAATCTCGGGCGCGGGGCGCGCGGCCGCCACGGGAGGAAGAGCCGGGAGTCCTCCCGAGCCCGGCCTAGGAGGCGGGTGGGTGTGGCGACGCGGGCGCGGGGATCTGGCGGCCTGGTCCGCGGCTGGGCGGAGGGGGCTCGCGGCTGTCGCCGAGGCCTCGCGCCGCCCTCCGACCCCGGCCCTCAGCCCGCGCTGGCGGCCGATCCTCGCCCAGGGTCTCAGGGAGCCCCACACGCCAGCGCGCCGGCCTCCGCCGGCTCCTCGGCGGCCCGGGCCTGGAGTTTTGCGGCGGCTTATTGCAGGGCGGGTGGGGAGCTCGTCGGCTAGCCGATCGGCGCTCCCCAAATTCTTTGTGTCCCCACCCCCGGGCTGGCCGGGGGCCGCCGCGGCGTCTCGCTCCCTCACTCTCCCCGCCCACCCCCGTTTACCCCCTGGAGGGTGTGGGGGTCCGCCCTCTTCTCCTCCCCAACAAAAGATTCGGCGCGCGGCGGGCTCCTGGCCGGTGGGAGGCCGCCCCTTCTTCACGCCTCCCACCCTTCCCGAGAAATCTAACAGGAATCCTCTTTGCAACCAGGGGCCAGTTCGAAGTAGGCTCTCGCACCCAGAATCTAAAAACGTATAGTCAGAATGAAAAGTTGAGAGCTTGTGGTCTGCACCTTGTGTGTGCAGCTGCCGAATCTTGGACGAATTGTAGGCTGGAGCTTGATCTTAGAAGCGTGTGAATTTAAACGTGCGCCTGTGTTTCCAATGGCACCAGACGAAGATGGATGATAGTGTCCTTATTATATTGGCCCTTTGACTCACGCTTTAGGAGTCTGGAAGTAAGCAGGCGAATCACGGTTGAGATTTCCGAGCCTTTTACCTGCCTGCGGTGTGGGTCGGTTGCCAGAACCAAAAATTGAATAACGGCGGGGGATTTTAATATTTGTAGAATTTCATTCTGAAATATACTAATGTGTAAGGCACTGGACTGTGTTGGTTTTATTATGATGTCCCAAGAAAAGAAACGTTCGAATGCATTACTTTTTCGACAGTTTTATTTCTGTGGTTCTGTGTCTTTTTCGTTTGCTGATCTTGCTTAACGATTTTTGGACCGACCAAACGGGTTCTTTCTTAACTGCCTTAACTTCCATAGCGTTACTCTGTTGTGGCACGTTTTTCATTTAAAACTAACAGCTTTTTGATTTAAGCTTTTTGCTTAATTATTCTTAACTTTTGAGCTTTAAAACATTTAATTTTATTTTTAAGAGGCAAAATAACAAGGGGTACCTGGCTGGCTTGGTCAGTGGAGCATGGAGCTCTCGGGGTTGCGGGTTTGCTCGGTGTTGGGTGTAGAGATTATTAAAAAAAAAATTTTTTTTTAAAAGATTTTATTTATTCATTTGTCAGAGAGAGAGGGAAGGCTCAAGCAGGGAGAGCAGCAGGCAGGGATAGGAGCAGGCTTCCCGCACAGCAAGGAGCCAGACTCGGGGGGACTCAATTCCAGAACCTGGGATCATGACGGCAGCCGAAGGCAGATGCTTAACCGACTGAGCCACCCAGGTGCCTCCAAAATAAAATCTTAAAACAAAACAAAGCAAAAAAACAAAGAGCAAGTGCTTAAGAACATGTGCTCTGGTGTCAGACTTTGCCATGGGTTCAAATCCCAACTGTTAGTTTTCTTTTTCTTTAATATTTATTTGAGAGAGAGAGAGGGAGAGCATGAGGGGGGAGGGTATGAGGGAGAGAGGGAATGAGGGAGAAGCATCCCGGCTGAGCAGGGAGCCCAATGTGGGACTCGATCCTGGTGCTCCAGGATCATGACCTGAGCAGAAGGCAGTCGATTGAACCAGCCCAGTCACCCAGGAGCCATGACTGTTAATTTTCTAAGTTAGTACCTTGATCAATCTTAAGTTACAGTTTTGGTATCTGGAAAATGGGTACAGTACCAGTACTCTGTTGATAACATTGTGAACTTTAAGTGGCAAAATTTGTGTGAAGCGTTTAGCACTGTGCATAGGCTTTAGTAGCTATCATTGAACAATTAACAATTATTGGTATATTCCGGGGAGTTGTGCTAGAGTTAATAGGAAATTACTACTTTTTTTTTTTTTCCAAAATAACTGAGTCTTGTTTCTGAAGGCAATGCCATTGAAAAAATGTATTACTTGACATACATGCTTAGTATTAACTTCTTCTTAATAGAACCAAGTTTCGCTGAGAACATGTGTTGATTAGGAAATTGCACATTGAGGAGTTAGATATGAATATATATCATACCTGTTCTTTATTTGCAGAGTTTGTGCTAGGATTAGACAGAACAAAATACAAGAAAAAAAGAAAGTTTCACAAAATAATACAAAATTCAAAGTAATAAGCCTTGTAAATTTGTCAGATTAAATAAAGCAATGGAATTGAGATATTATTGCTTGGAGAAATAGTTAGGGGAGGTGACTGATGATAGATAAGGTATGTAAGGTGCAGAAGACAGTCTGGGATGGCATGTACATTTCTGACTGGGCAACCATGCGGATGATGGAGGCAGTCATTGAGGTAAAGGCGAAGGGGAGGAAGAAGGGATTTGAAGGTGGGAAATGAGGTGGGAAGGAGATGATGATTCAGTTTTGGATATGTAGATTTTGAGGTGCTCATTGAACATTGAAAGAGAAATATTTATTAGGTTGTTGGTGAGGTTTAAGATGCAGAAGAGAGATTGGGCTGGAGGTCAGTAGATTTTGGGAATCTTCAGCAAAGAGATTGTTACTGAAACCAGAGGAGTAGATGAGATAGTATGGGACGAATGTGCAGATTACTTTGGAGGGAAGACCAAGGACAGAATTGTTATAGATGATGAATTACTGTAATTGAAAGGTATTTTCATTCTTGTTATCAAATATGGCCAAGTAATACATTTATTTATTTATTTATTTATGAGAGAGCACGAGCAGGGGAGGGGGTTGGTGGTAGGAGGGTGAGGGGAGGGCCGAAGGGAGAGGGAGAAGCAGGCTCCACTGGGCAGGGAGCCCAAGGTGGTGCTTGATCCCAGGCGCTTGATCAAGACTTGAGTTGAAGGCAGACCTCAGCCGTCTAGCTAGCTACCCAGGTACTCTGGCTGAATAATACTTCTGAATAAATTCTTCTTCTGCTTCTTAGTTTCCTACTAGAGGAAGTATAGCACATACTCTGGGGATAAAATGCTTGGCGTTGACATCCTAGCGCTGGCCTTCATTGAATAAACTTGGGCAAGTTACTTTACCTCACTTCTGCCTCATTTTCCCTATCTATAAACTGGGGATAATAGCAGGACCTACCTTACAGTGTTGTTATTAGAATTAAAAAGTCGGTTCCAGTAAAGTGCTTAGAACAGTGTTTTCTACATAAAGTTCCAGCATCAATTATTTTTTATTGTTACAATATTTATAATGTGGTGTAGGACCTTTCCTTGGAAGTGGTAAGTCTTTTTGTGATGTGCATATATGAAATTTGTTGCTCTGTGAGTAGCCTGTTGCTATTTGAAACCCTTTTTTTCCTTTTAAAGCTTTATGATTGTCCCCATACCTTACTTTTAAAAGATTACACTGATTTCTTTTTGGCTCAGTCATTTCCTAACCCTTTGTATTTAGTGCTGTTACTTTTTGAGGCCATGATTTAGTGATTTCTCAAACTTTTTATTTTTTAGATTTAAAAAAAGATTGATTTATTTACTTTGGTGGGGGAGAGGCTGGGAGAGGGAATCTTTTTTTTTTTTTTTTTTAAAGATTTTATTTATTTATTTGACAGACAGAGATCACAAGTAGGCAGGGAGGCAGGCAGAGAGAGAGAGAGAGAGAGAGAGAGAGAGAGAAGCGGGCTTCCTGCTGAGCAGAGAGCCCGATGTAGGGCTTGATCCCAGGACTGTAGGGCTTGATCCCGGGATGCTGGGATCACCACCTGAGCAAAAGGCAGAGGCTTTAACCCACTGAGCCACCCAGGCACCCCTGGGAGAGGGAATCTTCAGCAGACACTGCACTGAGCTGGAGTCCTATGCTGGACTCCATCTCAGGACCCATCCGAAACCAAGAGTCTGAAGCTTAACCCACTGTGCCACCTATGTGCCCCAAAGCTCTTTATTTTTTCACCGGTTGTACTGAGCTTATCATGGAAAAGCAGCACGTGTATTTTGTTCATAACGGTTATTGCCACTTGTTTGTTCCCCCTACTTTTGGAGGACAAGGCATATTCATTGCTAATTACCCCTTTTTTAATCACACCGTAGCATATGATAGGTATAATTTGTGGAGTGTTGATTGTAGATTAATGATTTTGTTTGGATTATTTTGTCCTGTTACCAGATACTCAGCAGTAATGATGAACATTTGGATATACTTAAAACACTTTTTACTACATTCTCATCTTTATTACCTAGAGAGGCAGAAGAACATAGTAAAGAATGTAGACCTCAGGTCACATTGCATGGATTGAAATTCTGCCTATACCACATAATAGCTATATAATTCTGGGCAATTGCTCTAATCCCCCTGTTTCAGTTTTCTCTTCAGTAAAATGGGGATAAAAATGTCTCTTTGTCATCATGAAGATTAAGTAAGTTAATACATATAAAACACTTAAACTGTGCCTGAAACATAATAAGCATTCAACAGATGTTAGTTGTTGCTATTATTATTCCTATATTATTTACAATGATTATTATTCCCATAATCCAGATGAGGAACTGAGACCTACATCTCATGAAATTATTTGCTCATATTGGGACTCAGTCCCCAATTCTCTGATTTCAGATCTTACACTTTTTTAATTTCTGTACTATATATACTGTATTTCTTTCTGCAAAATATTTTCTGGGGTAGTTCCACATTTTCGAACAGTGCTACCATTAGCATCCCCAAAGTTATTTCTTACCTACTTAATCTTTCCTTTGTTAATTTGGTATCATTTTGTTGCCTAAGAAGCAGAATTTAGTGAAAGGCTTGCATCAGATTTTTATTTTTGAGGAAAATCTTAACATGAGTAGAATTTCCGGGACATAGTCTTATTTATAAGCTCTATCTCTTTTTTTAAGTTTTGAATCTGTGCATAACTCTGGCTGTATAGGCTAAGTCTTCCAGTCTACTTTCTTCACTTCATTATTAAATAAATTCTACCCACATAATATCATCTACTTCAGTGCTCCCTTTTTCATCACTTTGGCCTTTTGTTGTACCCATCTCACGAACTCTCAATGCTGAATGTCTAACCTGTTTCTTGCCCCTGAGAGAGAGCAGAACAGTGCAGAGCTGAACTTTTAATAGTGAATGTCTTCTCATTTGCAATGAGGTTTACTCTAAATCATTTCTCTTACTAACATCTTTGTTTTCCTATCCCATCTTTTACTGAAAAGTTCTGGATCATCTAACATGAGTCCATGATAACCTCAGCATGCTGCTGTTCCTGTATGTCACTTAGGCATCTTCTCCTGAGCCTGTAAGGTATCCCTTCCCTAAAGTTTACCAATTTTTTTCGTCCTTTGTACCCTGTTACCTTGCTGCCTCCCTTAGAACCTTGATCTCATAATTTTTCCTTTCCTTTCTAGCATCTTCAATATGTTTCTTTTTATGGATGTTTCCCTTAACGCATAAGACTTATTATGCCTTTTTCATCATAAAACAAAGAACTATTGAATCTTCTGCATTTCTAGCTGCCACCCAGTCATTCCTTTCTTCTAGTCCCATTTCTCACATGTATGTGGTGCAGTCCCAACCACTTTCTGCTTGTTCTTGTCAGTCCTTGGACCATATGGCTGTGCTTCCCATGGTACTTTATGTGTACTTGAATTATGGAACGCCTGGAGATTAGGAGCCTTTGACTTTTTTTCTTCATCACTGATTTCATGAGCTGCTGTTTTTTGGGTTTTGTCTTTTTAATTTTTCTTGCCCTCATCCTCCGTGCCATTTTCCCCCTACTTTATACCGCTTTTCAGAGGCCTTTGATGACTGTTCTGAGTCTTTTTATATCTAGTGTCAGACACAGAGTCTTTTGTAAACTGGACATGTAAAAATCGTTTGAGGGCGCCTGGGTGGCTCAGTGTGTTAAAGCCTCTGCCTTTTGCTCAGGTCATGGTCTCAGGGTCCTGGATCAAGCCTCTCTTTGGGCTCTCTGCTCAGCAGGGAACCTGCTCCCCTACCCCGGCCCCGCCCCCTGCCTGCCTCTCTGCCTACTTGTGATCTCTGTCAAATAAATAAATAAAATCTTAAAAAAAAAAAAAAAAGGATTGTTTGAAAGAATGCTACCCTGCTTCATTGGAGCATCTTTTATTATCTTGCTTTTAGATGACCTCAGTGGGCCAGAGCTGATCTAGTCTCTTATCTCTTGTAATTCAAATGTGTTACAAATGAAATCTCCCTAAAATACAGCTTTTATCATGGCATTCTTTTGTTCAAGAATATTATAGTAGCTTCCAACAGTGTTAAACCCAAACTCGTGCTTGCATTTTGAAGTCATCTAGAATCTGGTCCTTCTCTTGTTGATTTATTCCCTAGCTTACATTTTGGACCAATCAGTTGAACATTTTCCTTGTACCCCCACAAATGCTCTGCTCATTTCCAGATCTGTAACTGCACGTTGTTTTTTCTTTTTGATCTATCCTTTCTTTTTTCTAAATCTTAACCTTTTCTGTGGACCATTCCAACCCACTGTCTTTACTTTTGGGATAACCATTTCCTTGGTTTTCTTTTTTAAGATTTTATTTATTTATTTTAGAGAGAGACAAGCCAGGGGAGGAGCAGAGGCAGAGAGGGAGAGGGACAAGCAGACCCCCAACCCTGCCCCTGAGATCAGATGCTTAACTACTGAGCCACCCAGGCCACCCCCATTTCCTTGATTTTCTCTATTCTTTTCACCTATGAGTGCATTTCTAAGTAAAAGCAATTTTTCTGTTTTTTAATTCATTTGACCATAATCATACTGGATATTGTATTTCTTTTGTCTTGCTTTTGTTCAGAATTAATCTGTGAGATTCATTCATAATATTACAAGTAGTTGGAGTTCATTCTTTGTCTTTATATTATTTCATTATATAAATATACCATGATTTTCCATTCTACAGTAGATGGGCATTTTGATTGTTTCTAGTTTTTGGCTATTAGAAACAATGTTCTATGAACACACCTGTACATATATTTGGATATACATGTGCATGAATTTCTCTAGGGTATACTCAGATATGAGATTGCTGGTCCTTAGGTATTCTTTGTTGCTCCTCATAGCACTTTTATTTATCATGGAGTTTATTAGGTAATACCAAACTGTTTTCTTAGATAGCTGAAGAAATATACACTCCCATAGTAGTGTTGCTGTACCTAGTTGACATCTCTTGTACTGCTAGCTGTGTCATTTTTGCCAATCTGATGGATGGATGCATGATGCTATGTTATTATAAAAGTTTTGATTTGTATTTACTTGATTACGGTTGAGATTGAGCTCTGTTTTGTATGGGTATTGACTATATGAATATACTCTTATAAGTTGCCTATTTAAATCTTTTGCATTCTTCCCCGTTTTTCCTTTGTATTACTCTTTTTCTTACTGATTTGTTTGAGTACTTTATATATATATTCAGTGTATGAACCCATTGAATGATACTATGTGTTGCAAATATCTTTACTCACGTGTGGTTATTTATTTTATTTATTTATTTATTTATTTATTTATTTGACAGAAAGAGAGATCACAAGTAGGCAGAGAGGCCGGCAGAGAGAGGAGGAAGCAGGTTCCCTGCTGAGCAGAGAGCCCAATGCGGGACTCGATCCCAGGACCCTGAGATCATGACCTGAGCCGAAGGCAGAGGCTTAACCCACTGAGCCACCCAGGCACCCACCCTGTGGTTTTTTTAAAAATTCTTTTTATGGAGTCTTTTAAAAAAATTTTTTTTTAGGGGCGCCTGGGTGGCTCAGTGGGTTAAGCTGCTGCCTTCAACTCAGGTCATGATCCCAGGGTCCTGGGATCGAGTCCCACATCGGGCTCTCTGCTCAGCAGGGAGCCTGCTTCCTTCTCTCTCTCTCTGCTTGCCTCTCTGCCTACATGTAATCTCTCTCTGTCCAATAAATAAGTAAAATCTTTAAAAAAATTTTTTTATTTTTAAAAGATTTTATTTATTTATTGGACAGAGAGAGATAGATCACAAGTAGGCAGAGAGGCAGTAGGACAGACAGAAGGAAGCAGGCTCCCTGCTGAGCAGAGAGCCCAATGCGGGGCTCCATTGCTGGATCCTGAGATCATGATCTGAGCCAAAGGCAGAGTCTTAACCTGCTGAGCCACCCAGGCGCCCTTATGGGGTCTTTTGAAAACTAAGTTCTCAGTTTTCTTTTTTTTAAAGGTTTATTTATTTTAGAGAGAGCAAGAGAGTGCAGGGAGAGGGAGAGAAAGAATCTCAAGCAAGATCCATGCTGAGCATGGAACCTGGCTTGGGGCTCCATCTCACGACCCTAAGATTGTTACCTGAGCCGAAATCAAAAGTTGAATACTCAACAGACTAAGCTACCCAGGCACTCCAACTAAGTTCTCAGGTTTTTTTTTTTTTTTTTTTTCTCAAAGATTTTATTTATTTATTTGATGGATAGATAGAACCAGAGACCACCAACAGGGGCAATGGCGGAGGGAGAAAAGTATCCCAGAATCCTGGGATCATGACCTGAGCCGGAGGCAGACGCTAAACCAACAACCACCCAGGAGCCCCTAAGTTCTTAGTTTGAATATACTTTTATCAGTTTCTCTCTTTCTCTCTTTTTTAATGATTAGTACTTTTGAGGTCTTGTTTAAAGAATTTTTTTTTTTTTAAGATTATATTTATTCACTTGACAAGAGAGAGAGATAGCAGAGAGGGAACTAAAGCAGGGGAAGTGTAAGAGGGAGAAGCCGACTCTCTGCCGAGCAGGGAGCCTGATGTGGGGCTTGATCCCAGAACCCTAGATCATGACCTAAGCCGAAGGCAGATGCCTTAACGACTGAGCCACTCAGGTGCACCTTGTTTGAGGAATATTTTCCTACCCTGTGGTCATTAAGATATTCATCTGTATTAACCTTATAGTTGCATCCTTTATATTCCACCTGGACTTGATATGTGTATGGTGTGAAATTTTAATTTTTTTCCAAATAGATTGCCCTTTCCTCATTGACCTGCCCTGCCACCTCTATTATAGATTGTGAGTCCTCATTTGTGGGTCTTTGTCTGGGTTCTCTCTTTTGTTCCATTGGTCTGGTTATACATATTTTCACCAATTATAAACAATTTTATTTATTTATTTAAGATTTTATTTATTTATTTGACAGGCAGAGATCACAGGTAGGCAGAGAGGCAGGCAGAGAGAGAGGAAGGGAAGCAAGCTTCCTGCTGAGCAGAGAGCCCGATGCGGGGCTCGATCCCAGGACCCCATCATCATGACCTGAGCAGAAGGCAGAGGCTTTAACCCACTGAGCCACCCAGGCACCCGTATAAACAATTTTAATTATCATAAGTCTTGGAATTTGGTAGAATAATTAACTTCTCTCATCATTAAAGAAAGTGTCTTGACTTCTCTTAGCCCTGTGAATTTCCTTGAATATTTTAGAATCTATCAAAAAGCAAACAAAAAATCCCCAAGTCCTATTCAGATTTGGTTGGGATTACCTTGACTCTGTATATCAGTTTTGTAGAGAAATGATGTCCTAATAATAATAAATAATAATAAATAATTTTGTATTATAATATTGAGTTTTTAAGCCTTGATTATGGTTTATCTCTTTGTTTACTTAGGTCTTCTTTATCTCATACAACAAAAGTTTATAAAATTTTCTCTGTAAGATTCATGCGTATCCTTTCTAGGTATATAACCATTTTTTATCCAGCTATATACCTTGCTAAACTCATGTCACATCTAAAAATGTGTCTGTGGCAGACACCTGAGTAGCTCAGTAGGGTAATAAGCATCTCTCTGCCTTTGGCTTAGGTCCTGATCCCAGGCCATGGGACTGAGTCCCACATAGGTCTCCTTGCTCAGCAGGGTACTTGATTCTCCCTCTGCCTGCTGCTCCCCCTGCTTGTGCTCTCTCTCTGACAAATAAATAAATAAAATCTTAAAAATAAATAAATAAAGTAAAGTGAAACCTGAAAGTTATTTAAAAGATGTATCCATGAATTTTGTATTTTCTGTGTCATTTGGATATCATGAATTTTTGTTTCTACCCTTCCAAACCTTACAGTTTTGTCTTGTTCTGTGGACGGTTATCTTGTATTACTATGTAGATTATTACCATTTCTGTTTAACGTTGTACTAATACTGAGCATCCTCATTTTGTTGATGACCTCAGAGGGAAAGCTTTTTATGTTTCTTAACTTCTTTAAGCCTAAGGGTTGCTGTAAGTTTTTTTGTAGATAACCTTTTAATCTGAGTTGCCTAGGAAATAGAGACTGAATCAAGGATTAAGAGTTGAGGGTTTATCTGGAAGGCATAATCCTGGGGCAGCAAGAGAAAAGGGAAGTGAGGCAGAGATGGGAAACAATGTAAGGTGATACCTTATCTTCTTTGGCCACTGTTCACGAGGCGCTGGGGAGGGACTGTTTGGCAGGTATCTTTGGACATAGGAACAGTTTCTCCAGTCAGTAGATACAAGTCTGGAAGAAGATTTATCTACCTGCTTTTGTCTTGCATCCTGTTTTCCATTAGTCAGCTCCATGAGAGAGTGAACTTTCCTTCACTTCTCGGTTGATCATATGCTTTCGCAAGCGTCTAGATGTGTCACTACTTTTTCCAGTGGCTTTTTACGGAGGGGACTTTTTGGTTGCATTTGACAGAAACGCCATTTAGATTAATTTGCTTACAACTGAGTACATCAAGTGCCAGGATACAGAGGGTATGAACAGCCTCTTCATGTCTTTGATAGATTTCCCACTAAATGTTTGCGATGAGAGTTGACAGCCCCAGGCTCAAATCTTACCATTTAGTTTGGCTCGTGTCACATGTTCCTGCTTGAACCAATTACAATGTTTGGGGTCAGTGGGGATGCTGGCTGTTCCTGTGTAACATGACATTCTCCCAGGCTAGAGGACAGATGTGATGGTGTCATCCCCAGCCAGTCTCAAGTGATGAGTTCCTTGCCAAAAAGAAGAGGTTTCTAACCAAAAGAAAGAGGGGGAGGGCAAATTCTGGTCACACCAGAACAACTGGTATTCTTTAAGATTGGTCATTGTAATTTGCTCAGCCTCACTGTAATTATTTAAATATATAGCAATATAGTTAGTTGTACTACCTGTTAAAATTTAAATGTAACTGGCGAATACAAAAATGTAAAGAAAAGCAGTGTAATGGGAAGCAACTATGGATCCCTGTTCCTTAACTTTAAGTTTAGCTCTGATCTTAGTGGCAGCTCAGCCCTCACGGGCAGTTGGCTTGGTTTCCACCGTCTGGCTTTCCCAGGCTTCTCTCTGTTGTGGTTCTGCAGCATCATGAGGTGTTTCTCATTTGTCCTCTGTGACCAGAAAACTGCACTCATCAGCCATTTAATGATTTTAATAAACTTTGCTGAAGATGAGGGATTGGGGTAAGGAGGCTAAGGGTGCAAGACTTTCTTCGAGACTCTACTTTGGCTCTCCTCTTTTCCTGTCTTCACATTCTTTCTCTGACTGGAAAGCAATTTCTTTTCTCTCACCCTCGTAGAGCAGTTACAGCTTTATGCAGGCTCTCTTTTTTTTTAAAGACAACTTTCTTGAGGCATACTTTATATACCATAAATTAATTCATTAAAACTTTTAAAAATTTATTTTAAAAAGATTTTATTTATTTATTTGACAGAGAGAGGTACAGTGAGACAGGAAACAAGCAGGGGGAGTGGGGAGAGGGGGAATCAGGTTCCCCACCAAGCAGGGAGCCCGATGCAGGGTTCCATCCTGGGTCCCTGGATCATGACCTGAGCCTAGGTACATGCTTTATGACTGAGCCACCCAGGCCCCTACATTTTTTTTTTTTTAAGATTTTATTTATTTATTTGATAGAATGGAAGAGCACAAGCAGGGGGAGCAGTAGAGGGAGAGGGAGAAGCTGGCTCCTTACCGAGCAGGGAGCCTGATGAAGGACTTGATCCCAGGACCCTGGGATCTTGACCTGAGCCGAAGGCAGATGCTTAACCATCTGAGCTACCCAGGCGCCCCTAATTCATTTTAAGTGTACTATTTGATTATTTTTAGTAAATTTACAAAGTTGTGAAGCCATCACCCACAATCCAGTTTTAGAGCATTTCCAGCACCTCCCCAGATACCTTGTAGTCATTTATTCTCTATTCCCAGCCCAAGCCCTGGGCAACAACTACTGTACTTTCTGTCTGTCTCTCTCAAGATTTGCCTTTTCTGAACATATGAAGCCCTTTGTGCCTGGCTTCCTTCACTTAGCATAACATTGCCATGTTTCATCCATGGTGTGGAATTTATCAGTACTTTACTCCTTTTAATGGCTGAATAATACTCCATCGCAAGTCTGTAGTACATATTGTTTATTTGTTCATCAGTTGATGGACATTTAGATTATTCTACCTTTTGGACATTGTGAATAGTGCTGCTATGAACATTCATGACAGCTTTTTTTTTTTTTGAACATCTGTTTTCATTTCTTGTGAGTATATTCCTAGGAAAGGAATTGCTGGGTCATCTGGTATTTTATGTTGAATTTTTTTTAAAGGTTTTTTTTAAGAAAGAGAACATGAGCAGGGGAGAGAAGTAGAGGGAGAAGGAGAAGCAGATTCCCTACTCAGGAGGGACCCCGATGTGGGATTCGATCTCAGGACCCTAGGATTATGACCTGAGCCAAAGGCAGACACTTAAGCTGAGCCACCCAGGTGCCCCTCTGTTGAATTTTTTAAGGAATTGGGAAACTTCCACAGCAGCTACACCATTTTACATTTCCATCAGCAATGTATGAGCCTTCACTCTTTTCCACATCCTCCTAACACTTGTTAATTGTTTTCTTTTTGACTGTAGGCATTCTAATGAGTGTGAAGTGGCATTTCATTTTGGTTTTGATTTGCATTTCCCTAATGATTTGTGATGGTTTTTCTTGTGCTTATTGGCCATTCACATATCTTCTTTGGTAAAATTTCTGTTCCTATCCTTTGCTCATTTATAAATTGTGTTATTTATCTTGTTTTTGAATTGTAGGAGTTTTTTTTAATATGTTCAGAACACAAGTCTTTTATTAGATATATGAATTGCAAATATTTTCTCCCTGTCTGCTTTGTTTCTTCATTTTCTTAATGGTGAAGTTTGAATCACAGAGATTTTAAATTTTGATGAAGTCCAGTACATCTTTTTTTTCTTTTGTATATCATGAGTTTGTTTTTATTCTCTAAAACTGCTTAATTCATGGTCAAGATTTTCTTCTCTGTTTTCTTCTGAAGTTTTTATAGTTTGGCTCTTACTTTAGGTTAATGATCCATTTGCATTGATTTTGTGCATCATGTGAGATGAAGATCTAAATTCATTTTTCATGGGGCGCCTGGCTGACTCAGTCAGTGGAGCGTGCAACTTTTGACCTTGGGGTTGTGAGTTCAAGCCCCACATTGGGTGTAGAGGTTACTTAAAAATAAAAAAAGTCTTTATATTCATCTTTGCATGTGACTGTTCTGTTGCAACATTCTTTGTTGCAGAGGCTATTCTTGTCTGGTTGAATTGTCTTGGTACCTTCAAAAATCAGGTGACTATAAATGTCTTTAGTTTTTCATACTCCATTCTGTTTCATTGAACTATGTGTCTAAACACTAATACCATATATTTTTTTTTTTTAACAGATTTTATTTATTTATTTGACAGAAAGAGAGACAGCGAGAGAGGGAACATAAGCAGGAGGAGTGGGAGAGGGAGAAAAGCAGGCTCTCCACTGGGCAGGCAGCCTGATGCAGGGCTTGATCCCAGGACACCAGGATCATGACCTGAGCTAGAGACAGACACTTAACTGACTGAGCCACCCAGGCGCCCCAGTCTTGTACTTCTTTTGTTAAATCTGTTTCTAAGTATTGTTTCTGATGTTATCATGGTGGAATTGAAAAATTATTTTTGATATTTAGTTGCTAGTATATAGAGATGTAGTTGATTTTGAACTTACATCCTCTACCTTTGCTGAACTTATTAGTTCTAGTAGTTTTTTTGTGGATTCCTTAGGTTTTTCTGCTTACAGGATCATGTTGTCTGTGAATAAAGAGGTTTATTTCTTCCTTTTCCATCTGAATTGCCCTTAATTTGTTTCCATTTCTTTTTTAAAAAAATTTTTTAGGGACGCCTGGGTGCCTCAGTTGGTTGGACGACTGCCTTTGGCTCAGGTCATGATCCCGGAGTCCTGGGATCGAGTCCTGCATCGGGCTCCCAGCTCCACGGGGAGTCTGCTTCTCCCTCTGACCTTCTCCTCACTCATGCTCTCTCTCAGTGTCTCTCTCTCAAATAAATAAAAATAAAATCTTTAAAAAAAAATTAAAAGAATTTTTTAAAAGATTTTAAAATTATTTATTTATTTGACAACAGCAATCACAAGTAGGCAGAGAGAGAGAGAGGAGAAGCAGGCTCCCCACTGAGCAGAGAGCCCAATGCGAGGCTCGATCCCAGGACCCTAGGATCATGACCTGAGCCAAAGGCAGAGGCTTTAACCCACTGAGCCACCCAGGCACCCCTGTTTCCATTTCTTTCCTTCCTTCCTTGTGGTGCACTAGCTAGAACCTCTAGTACAGTGTTGAATAGTAAGAGCAGGCATTCTTGCTTTCTCCCCAGTCTAAGGAGAAAAGCATTCAGACTTTCACCCTTAAGTATGATGCTGTTTGTAGGCAGATGCTGTGGTAAAGGGAAGAAGACAAAGATTTGAGAAGTATATCAGAGTTAGAATGACAGGACTTAGCAACTAATTGTATACAAGATAT
Organism: Mustela erminea; assembly: GCF_009829155.1. Taxonomy (NCBI): domain Eukaryota; kingdom Metazoa; phylum Chordata; class Mammalia; order Carnivora; family Mustelidae; genus Mustela; species Mustela erminea. The sequence continues at coordinate 58,808,211 of NC_045623.1, forward strand.
AATTTATATGTTTGTGGGAGATTCTGGTGCTTTTTTTATGAAGTAGGGTGGAATTGAAGATAAATTTATCTCTTTTTGGGAATATTGACTTTTTACAGTAAGAGGTTTTCTCCCCCTTCCAGTTTTCATTTGGGTTGGCAATTTCAGATCAGTTTTCATTTTTCCAAATGCTAAATTTTTAAATTATTTTTTTTCTGTAGTTTTAAGTTAATATGTTCCATGAACTGGGAACAATGTTATTACCAAGTTTTTGTTGAGGAAATTGAGATATGGTAGGATGCTTTAGATCAGAGTGATGGAGATATCCACGTCTCTTTCATACAGCGTTCTAAATTTTTGACTAAAATGTTATTCCAGAATTGTGTCAGATGGGATACATGAGTCATCGACATCTTTTTTTCTTTATCCTTCCCAAAAAGGGATTATGTCTTAAATGTTAAGTGTGTTATATAGAAAGACTGTTTCTGTTCTTTGGTTTCACAAATCATCCTCTCTGTGTTTTTGTTTCTTAGGCCTTTAGTGGCTTCTGGCCCATTGTGAACCTGAATTCTTAAAGAATTTAACAAGTGACAGGGACTCAGAAGAAAGTTTTATTTAGCCATCCCGGAAAGATAGGAAACATCATAACAGCGGTGGTGGTTGTAATTACAGTGTTCCTATTAATATGTTAGTGTATACACTAGACATTTTCACTGAGTATCTTTAGTTGACCTCATAGGCTAGGTTTTCAAGAACAGAGAACTCATTAATATGAACTGTAGCTAGAATCATTTACCTTTGGAAACTTGCTTCTAAGGAAAGAGGCCTTAGGAGTTTTATGGATCTGAATTCAAACTCTGTCTCTCTATTTTTCATAAGCTTGGAAAAGTTACTTTATTTTTGAAGTTTATCTAAAAATATCTGTTTTTTTCTGACTGTAACATAATATATGGTGCTGCAGAAAATTTGGAATACAGAAGGCCCAAAAGAAAAAATAAAGGCCATTCATAATTCTAGATTTAGACAAAAATCTCTCTTGGAGCTTGCATTCCAGTCATAATCTTTACAAATCTAGAAATAGCCTAAATGTCTACTAATAGAGACTGCTGGTTAAATATGTTCTGGTTCACCCATGTTCTAAACTCTGTAGCAGATCGAAAGCTGGAGAGCAGTTTTTAAGAGTGGGGATTCTTTGTTCAGATCTTGGCTCTATTCCTTATTAGTTATCTGAACTTAACCTCTTGATACTTAAGATTCTAAAATGCCTACTTCACAGAGTTTTTCTGAGGATTAAATGGGGTATAACAAATCTAACATATTATACAGTATCTGGCATATAAGTTGTAAATGCTTGATAAATATTGCTAGAGGATTATTAATTTTATGTGCTGATATGGAGTGATTCCCAAGATATATTAAGTCTATAATGTAAGGTATCAAGAAAAGCTTTTTTTATTGTATGATGTCATATATGAATATTAAAAAGTATACACATTTTTCTTGAAGGATACCTGATAAAATATTAAGGGGTTACATTTAGGAAATAGGACTGGGGATAGGTGATGGTAGAGAGATGTATTTCTTGTTTTTACCTCTTCGTGAGGTTTGTGTTTTTTAATGCCAGGTATATATTTCTTTTGTTTACTTTTTTTTTTTTTTTGATAGAGAGAGAGATCACAAGTAGGCAGAGAGGCAGGTGGGGGGTGGGGAAGCAGGCTCCCCGCTGAGCAGAGAGCCCGATGTGGGGTTCGATTCCAGGACCCTGAGATCATAACCTGAGCCGAAGGCCGTGGCTTAACCCACTGAGCCACCCAGGCACCCCATACTTTTTTTTTTTTGTTTAAAGATGTTATTTATTTATTTCACAGAGACGGAGGTCACAAGTAGGCAGAGCAGCAGGCAGAGAGAGTGGAGGAAGCAGGCTCCCTGCTGAGCAGAGAGCCGGATGCAGGGCTCGATGCAGGGCTCTATCCCAGGACTCGGGGATTCTCCTTTTGTTTACTTTTTAAAAGATGTCTTCCTGGGACACCTGGCTGGCTCAGTCAGTAGAGAATGACTTTTGATCTTAGGGTTGTGAGTTAAAGCCCCACATTGAGTGTGAAGTCTACTTAAAAAAAAAAAAAAGATATCTTCCTTTATAGATTTATTTTCTTTGTCTTTCCTCTATGTTGGAAAATCTTATTTCTCTGCTACTTGTAATAACTTTATTTACATAATTGTAGAGTTTGAACATAGTTCTGGAACCAGCCTTTGCAGGTAGGTTAAATAACAGACTGCTTTGAGATAAGTAAACATATCATATATCTTGTTTCAAAGGAGTTTCTTGTAGAATAGGGGAGCATTGTGTTTCTGTGTTTCACTTAATAAATGGGATAATGATGTGTCAGCAAGGCTCTTTCAGAAATGGTTATGTATTTAGAATTCTTCTGTGGATTCAGATTTTTCCCCTTAGCAAATATTTACCTTTTTGACAGTAATAGATAAAAAGGGATACTTCCTTGGCCTTTCCAAATCAGTTAGAAACAACTGTACTTACAAAAGACATTTGGAAGATTTATATATTGAGTAGTCTCCAAATTCATCCTTCTGCCCTATCTCCTTTTCTCTCTTTGCACTCTTGTATCTGTTTCTGCATTTCTTCCTTTCTCTCTCTCCATTGTCTCAGATACTGAGCATATAAAGATTAATGGGATGCAGGTCCTGTCCTTAAGAAGCTCACATCAGTTGTTCCATTCTAACATTCTTTCTGAACTACTTTCCGGGGCCGGGGTTGGGGGAGAATTATGATTTTTTTCTCTATTCCCATTTTTTTCCGTCCAGCTTCGAAAACATTTATTAAAGTACTCAGGATGTGCCAGGCATTCTGGTAGAGGGTGCAAAGGTAAATGAAGTCCCCCCTTTTATTGCTTGGTTTCTTTCAAGGAGATAGGTAAGTAGATTTCAAAACAATTTGATGATACTTTGTCTATAATATTGTTTGGTTATCACAATGAGGTGTTGTTTTTTTTTTTTTTTTAGATTTCATTTATTTATTTGAGAGAGAGAGCATGAGAGGGGAAAGGTCAGAGGGCAAAAGCAGACTCCGATGAACCTGAGAGCCCGATGCGGGACTTAATCCTGGGACTCTGGGATCATGACCTGAGCCCAAGGCAGTTGCTTAACCAACTGAGCCACCCAGGCGCCCTCTCAACAGGTAGTTTTAGATAGTGCTACCAGGTTGAGTTAAAGACTATACATTTTCTTTAATGGCAGAAATTAACCTGCCTTGAGACATTTATACAAAACAGGAGCCAGCATAGCATACTCCAGAAGTAAAGTTTCCTTGTTCTCCCTAATTCCTCAAGGAGGTTGCAAAGGTACCTCTGAAGTGTGAGAATGTGCCAGACATGAGAGCCATGTTCTTGATCCTTCACTGTTCCTTTTCCCTTCTGCCATACTTTCAAATTTTCCCTTCCACCATACTTTCATATTTGAGGGTTGTGTTAGTATTCCAGAAGAACCTGCTTTGCAATTTATGTGCTTATATCAAAGAGAACATTTATAAGCATTGGACTTTCCTGCTGCTGTAATCAGACTCTGTGTCAGCAAGTCCAGGTTCTTAGTTCATGGTGAAAAGCAGTCTGGCCAGTCTGCTGCCTGTCTAAATGAGCCCCCGGTAACTCTGTTTCCTTGAGTGTATACGGATACACATGAGTACTTTGAAAGCACAGCGGAGGCGTAGCTAACCTGAGTGGAACAGAACACATAATCAGGCAGGGCATTCTGGAGGACACGATACACTTTGTGAAGAATACTTGCCTCATCTGTACTCCATAATTAGTTTGCTAGTTTTGTACATTTAGGTAGAATAATAATAACTGAAGAGTTTAAAGCTAAATTACTGGCATCATTTGCATCTCTAATATATAAGGACATTTCCTGCATTACTGTAATACTGTTATCACACATTAAAAAAAAAACAATAATTCTTAATAATGTAATACCTGTCCATGTTCAGGTTTCTCATTATCCCCAGAAATGTCCTTTGTAGCTGGTTTGTTCAAATCAGGATCTAATTAGGAACCATTCATTACAGTTTGTTATATCTTTTAAGATTTTTTCTTTTTTCCCTTCTTTTAAATAGACTGTACTTTTTTTGGCCGGAAGTCTTTTTTGTTTGTTTATTTGTTTGTTTGTTTTTTATTATTTTTTTCTTTTTTCTTTTTTCTTTTTTATAAACCTGTAATATATTTTTATCCCCAGGGGTACAGGTCTGTGAATCTCCAGGTTTATACACTTCACAGCACTCACCATAGCATATACCCTCCCCAGTATCCATAACTCCACCCTCCTTCTCCCAACCCCCCTCCCCCCAGCAGCCCTCAGTCTGTTTTGTGAGATTAAGAGTCACTTATGGTTTGTCTCCCTCCCAGTCCCATCTTGTTTCATTGATTCTTCTCCTGCCCCCTTAAACCCCCATGTTGCATCTCCACTTCTTCATATCAGGGAGATCATATGATAATTGTCTTTCTCCGATTGACTTATTTCGCTAAGCATGATACGCTCTAGTTCCATTTACGTTGTCGCAAATGGCAAGATTTCATTTCTTTTAATGGCTGCATAGGATTCCATTGTGTATATATACCACATCTTCTTTATCCATTCATCTGTTGATGGACATCTAGTTTCTTTCCATAGTTTGGCTATTGTTGACATTGCTGCTATAAACATTCCGGTGCACATGCCCCTTCAGATCACTACGTTTATATCTTTAGGGTAAATACCCAGTAGTGCTATTGCTGGGTCATTGGGTAGTTCTATTTTCAACATTTTGAGGAACCTCCATGTTGTTTTCCAGAGTGGTTGCACCAGCTTGCATTCCCACAGAAAGGGTTCCCCTTTCTCTGCATCCTTGCCAGCATCTGTCATTTCCTGACTTGTTAATTTTAGCCATTCTGACTGGTGTGAGGTGATATCTCATTGTGGTTTTGATTTGTATTTCCCTGATGCGGAGTGATATGGAGCACTTTTTCATGTGTCTGTTGGCCATCTGGATGTCTTCTTTGCAGAAATGTCTGTTCATGTCTTCTGCCCATTTCTTGATTGGATTATTTGTTCTTTGGGTGTTGAGTTTGCTAAGTTCTTTATAGATTTTGGACACTAGCCCTTTATCTGATATGTCATTTGCAAATATCTTCTCCCATTCTGTCAGTTGTCTTTTGGTTTTGTTAACTGTTTCCTTTGCTGTGCAAAAGCTTTTGATCTTGATAAAAATCCCAATAGTTCATTTTTGCCCTTGCTTCCCTTGCCTTTGGCGATGTTCCTAGGAAGATGTTGCTGTGGCTGAGGTTGAAGAGGTTGCAGCCTGTGTTCTCCTCAAGGATTTTGATGGGTTCCTTTCTCACTTTGAAGTCCTTCATCCATTTTGAGTCTATTTTCGTGTGTGGTGTAAGGAAATGGTCCAGTTTCATTTTTCTGCATGTGGCTGTCCAATTTTCCCAACACCATTTATTGAAGAGGCTGTCTTTTTTCCATTGGATATTCTTTCCTGCTTTGTCTAACATTAGTTGACCATAGAGTTGAGGGTCTATTTCTGGGCTCTCTATTCTGTTCCATTGATCTATGTGTCTGTTTTTTTTTTTTTTTTAAATACTAAAACTTAGCCCACTGTCTTTATTTATTTATCCATGACACTGATTTGCTGAAAAGACTTATGGTTCATAATGACCTGCCTTCTGGTTTTTATCTGATTGCTTCCTTTGGTACCAGCCTGTTCTAGTGTTCTCTGTAGATGTACAGTTTGATTCAATTCAGGGTAAACATTTTAGGCATACTTAGTATCATACTTAGTAGATGACACAATGTTGCATTTCTTTAATAGATTGTTTTTGTTTTTTCCTGGTAAATTATTGATTTATTCAATGTCACTGCTACTGCTAGTAAAGCCTTTATTTGCAGGAGGTAGACATCTGTACTAGATGGTAATGAATATTTTTTAAAAATTACAAGTAGAAAAATATGACCGGGCGTTATATCTAAGGTGACTACTTTGTGATATTTGATGTGTGTATGTATACACACACATCACACACACATATATACCCTACATATACACAGACACATACATACAAACACAATAGATTACATATATCCTGTATTGTAATGTAAGCCTTACTTTGTCCTCTGGGTCCTGCTCAGAAAAGGTTGACCATTTTTAGTCTAGAGGAACTGACTCATTGTTCGTGAGCTGTGCTGTATATCTGCACTCCTTAGCGTGAGAACACCTTATCAAGGTAAATTCCCATCTGTTGGCATGGATAACTCTTTACTGTTTCACATATTGGGGAAACCATGTGTGAGAAAAGGAACCAACAGCTGCCATCATACCAAACTCCACGCTGTATCTTGGTTAAGGTTCTTAAAGATACTCCTTTGAGTTTCGTATTCATCCCAGAAAGGATTCAGGGCACTCCATTTTTATGTTGTTATTTGCAAACGCTTTTGCTTTGCTAGTTCTTGTATTCGATCTTCATATACTTGTGAGAAGAGGTCCTCTTCATATTTTGTTCTGTCTCAGTAAACAGTTTCCCACCTTATGTCTCCATTTCTTCTCTGGGCTTTATGTACCTGGACTGCATGTGGCCATCAAAGTACATTGGGGGTCTGGAGGCTCGTAGAGCTTTATACTCCTCCTCCTTTTATATTCTTCGTATAGAATGGTCAGAAAGTAGCTTCTGTTCCATAGAGTGTCGAGGGGCTTATAGTTAAAGAGAAGGAAGCCTTTGATGATTAATATGGGAATTCTTAGCATTTCCAGAGTCTGTTGGTAATAGTGAGTGTCTTGGGCTTTTTGTCCAGCAGGAAATGGTGGGTATCATTTTTTCCATGTTGAGTGCTTTAAGCACATCATACTGCAGAAATCCATCTGTATTTGTCTCTTTCTCATACTCTGGCTTAAAAAAATCATCCTGAGATACAATGCTGCAGTTTGGAAGGTAGTTCTGCAGATTCTTAGCCATGTTGTCTTCCTGCCATTTGTCACAGTACTAACTCCAATGACAAATGTTTTCATGATTAGCTTTGAAAATCCTGTTTTCCTGAAGTTTTCAGGTGTCAATTCGAGTCCTCCCAAGCAAAGTGGCAGAAGCCCATAGTCCCTCCTTCCACACCTCTAATTTGTTATTTTCTAATCTATTGTTTTCTTTGTTTTGCTTCTCTTTAACTTTAATGCCAGCTAGACACAGTGGTAGAGCTGTGATTCAGCCCATCAGTCACCAGTCTTGGGCTTGGATAGTCATAGCACTGATCAGCTGTTCTTTCTTTCCCTTTTTCCTTTGGGGATTTTTAGCCAGCCCTTTTTTGCCTTGTCTCTGATATATTCTCTTACCTGGTATAGTCCATGGTATATCCTCTTACCCTTCACTTCTTCCCTGACTTCTATTTTATATGTAAACAGTTACAGTTCCAAGAGATCTTATTTTCTTATTTGACATAGTACATTGCAGCTATGTGACTTTATAGTAGAAGTTCACACTCTTCTGTTTTGTCTGAACTCTCCTTACTTATCTTTTAAATTAACATTTATTTATTTATTTATTAGTTATTTTATTTTTTAAGTAAGCTCTACGTGCGGCTTGAACTCAGGACCCCAACATCAAGAGTGGTAGTAGGCTCTATAAGGCTCCCCTCTCCTTACTCATCTTTACTAAGGTTTTATTTCTGGTCCCATGAAGAATGAGTAGAGATGTGAGAGGCCCAGATTGGTCTTTCTGGATATCATGGGTTAAATGGGGCATCTGAAAGTGGGAGGAGGGTAGAGGAAAAATTAAATAGAATAGAATTTCCCTCAGGATGTGAGTCCTTTGTTGGTTATTTCCAGTGTCCTGTGGTAAATGGCCTTAGTGTATTCTTTTGTGAAAATTGTAATGCATATTGACATAAGGCAGGGGGGTGGGGGTGGGGGTGGGGAGGTGGGGGAGAACTTGTAGAAATGGTGAGAGTTGGTAAGGAGACATATAGGTCAAGTATTCAATCATGTTCTTTAGGGAGTGGAAGAAGGTATTCTCTTATAATTTAGGAGTGTAAGTAACTATGGAATTTCTGACCTACCCTTTCCACTTTGCGGTTAATATATTTTTAAAAAGATTTTATTTATATTTGACAGAGAGCACATGAACACATGCACAAGCAAGCGGAGTGGTAGAAGTTGAAGGAGAAGCAGACTCCCCACTGAGCAGAGATCCTGATGTGGGGCTTGATCCCAGGACCCTGAGATCATGACCTGCACCGAAGGCAGACTCCCAACTGACTGAGTCACCCAGGTGCCCCTGCAGTTAATATTAATAGATTATTAGATGTAAAAAAGACTTCCCTGTATTTCCCTACTATAGAGCTATCATCAGGAGTAGGGAAAATTATTATTTTATTGTTATTTTTAGGTTTTATTTATTTGAGAGAGAGAGAGAGAGAGAGAGAAAGTGAGAGAGAGCACAAGTGGTGGGGAGGGGTATAGGAAGGAGAAGCTGACTCCCTGCTGAGCAGGGAGCTAAACACAAGGCTCCATCCCAGCACCCTGGGATTATGACACGAGCTGAAGGCAGATGCTTAACTATCTGAAACACCCAGGTGCCCTGGAGTAGGAAAAATTATATGGGAAAAGGCAGTCTACAGTGGTCCTCGTTATCCACAGTTTTCACTTTCTGAGATAAACCTCAGTCAGGGAACAGATGATCCTCTTCCTGCGGATTCGGCATCTCTCTTCTCAGTAGTAGACTAATGCCCCTTACTTCACCTCATCACATAGGCATTTTTTCATCTTCTATCATCACAAGAAAAAGAGTGAATACAGTATAATAAGGTATTTTGAGGGACCACATTCACTTAACTTTTATTACAATATAGTGTTATAATGGCTCTGTTATTGTTGTTACTCTCTTACTTTGCCTCATTTGTAAATTAAACTTTGTGGTAGGTGTGTACATACAGGAAAAAGGATATAGATAGGGTTAGGTACAATCTGCAGTTTCAGACATGCGTGGGGGTTTTGGAACTATTCCCCATGAGTAAGGAAGAACTACTGTCTAATAAGGAATTTTAACTAACCAGGAACTATATTCGTCATATTTTTTGTCTTGCATACTTTAGACCATAGTATGGTTAAGAGATATTATTTTTCATTTGGGAAAATTTCCTCACTACCATTCCATGAAATCTTCTCATACATCTACTCAGTGTAAATACATCCCTTGTTTCATTTTTATTCACTTTTATTGCTGTTATAGCCCATTTTAGAAATGCTTTTTATTTTGAAATAATTACTAATTTTCTTTTTTTGGGAAATTATGTAATGTAGAAATAAGACAAATATTTGTAGCATGGGGATTATCTTTTGTTGTATGTCTTTGTTAGTCAAGAAAAGATCATCTCTTTTTGAGGTAATCATATTTCATTTATTTTAAGTTTCACTGCTTAACATTTTCTGAAATCAGGATATGTGTTCCAATTAATTGATGTTATGGTGGTTAATTGGCAAGGTTTTTCTCTATTAGCTGTGCATAAAGTAATGGCAGGTCTTAATAATTAATGACATCTTGAATTTGATGAAATTCTGATAACTCATGGTTTAGTCCCAGAAACAATGAGATAATGCGGAGGTTGGTAGACTGAGTTGAGTAGCACTGAGGAAGAGACACATAAAGAGACATAGACATAGTCTAGAATATTTATTCTACATCTCTTTGTGAAAAAGCTTTTTCATATTCTCATCTAAGTCTTGACAAAAGGATCAGGAGATTTTAAGGCCTTTAAACGCAGTAAAGAACACATAGTATATAGGCTTCATTAAAAGGCCCAGGGGGAGGGGCCCCTGGGTGGCTCAGTTCATTAAGTGTCTGACTTCCGCTCACGTTGTGATCCTGGAGTCCCAGGATGAAGTCCCACATCGGGCTCCCTGCTCAGTGCAGAATCTACTTCTCTTTCTCCCTCTGGTCCTGCCTGCTCCTTCTCTGTCTCAAATATATAAGTAAAATCTTCAAAACAAAACAAAACAAAACAAATGCATAACAGGCCCAAGGGGAATCCCAAACTGCAGTGAACTTTCTTGTCTTTTCACATCTGGTGGAAAGTACAGAGATTTCCTGTATATGCTTCCCCAGCAAGTTTCCCTTATTTATTTGTTTTTTTTTTTTAAGATTTTATTTATTTATTTTACAGACAGAGATCACAGGTAGGCAGAGAGGCAGGCAGAGAGAGAGCGGGGGAAGCAGACTCCCCACTGAGCAGAGAGCCCGATGTGGGGCTCGATCCCAGGACCCTGAGATCATGACCTGAGGGGAAGGCAGAGGCTTTAACCCATTGAGCCACCCAGGTGCCCCTCCCTTATTATTAATGTCTCTGCATTAGTGTGGTACATTTTATAATTGATGGATATATATGGATATATTATTATTAATGACAGTCCATGGACTACAGTGGGTTTACTTTTGTGTTGTTCATTCTGTTGGTTTTGACAGATGCATAAGGACATCTGCTTACCATTATAGAATCATACAGAGTAAATCATTGCCCTAAAGATTCCCTCTACACTACTTACTTATCCCTTCCTTTTCCTCCCCCCTCTAACCCTGACAACTCTGTTTTTTTTGTTTTAATTGGTTTTATAGTTTTGCCTTTTCCAGAACGTCATATAGTTGGAATCATACACAGGATTTTCAGAATGGCTTCTTTCACTTGCAGTATTCTTTCAAGGTTCCTCCATATCTTCTGTGGCTTAATAACGTATTTCTCTTTATTGCTGAATAATATTGCATTGTATGGAGGTACCTCAGTTTGTATATGCATTTACCTGTTGAAGGATAAACTTCTAGGTTTTAGTAATTATGAATAATATAGGTTAGCGTTTTATAAAACACAGAAATGGTCTAAAGTACATAAAAGCACCCATTTAAAAAAGCTGAGCTAAATCAGTATCTTGAGACTTACTTTTTTTTAACCTTTGTATCAAAATTTTCTAATTGAGTAATAAGCTCAAAATATATGGCTCAGGGGGCGCCTGGGTGGCTCAGTGGGTTAAAGCCTCTGCCTTCGGCTCAGGTCATGATCCCAGAGTCCTGGGATCGAGCCCCACATCGGGCTCTCTGTTCGGCAGAGAGCCTGCTTCCTCCTCTCTCTCTGCCTGCCTCTCTGCCTACTAGTGATCTCTGTCTGTCAAATAAATAAATAAATAAAATCTTAAAAAAAAAAATATGGCTCAGTAAATATGTGTGGAATGGTTGAACATGAAAAATGAAAGGAGGTCTGAAAGAGAAGGTGGGGGAAAAGATTGTATCACAAATCTGGATAATTTTTGGAAAATGAGATTGTTCAGAAATTCAGCTGGAGATTTGGATGAAGATGTTTAGGGCTCTGAATTCAGACTCTGGCTTGATAACTGCAGAAAGTATCAGGCTGTCCCGGAAACTAGGTCATTAGCCCTATTTTAATTTATTTGCAGTAGAATGATAGGAGAAAGTAGGGTTTAGTTTTTGGAAAAGAGTAAAAAACCCCAGAAGGCTAGTTTTATAAAATAAAGAAGTGGACGGACAGTGATCATAGTGTAGAGGTTAGATATTGACTACAGAAAAAGAATTGCACAAAATCTGTGGATGGTGGTGTTTATTTTGTGTTCTTGAGTTGTAATTTCTTTTTTTTTGAATTATAATTTCTATTTAATAAAAGTGATACTAATGTGAGGAAGTTATTAGTTACGGGATTTGGGACTCATTGAATATTTTGTTTTATAGTTTTGTGAAATATAAGGAATATGGATACTGATGAGGTATGAAGTCATTTGAATTTCTAAAATATTTTTGTTTTAGAAATGCTATGCAAATAAATTTGAAATACTAGTATGCCCCCAAGGGTTAGCTTGAAGTGATGAAACTTTTAAACTCTAATCCTAATTGAAATAAACTTAATCTGTTGTATTGTGGTAATGCTTTTGTGTTTTACTTCATTTATACTTCAGTAATACTGTATATTTTATAACATACAGTAATAATACATAATATGCAGTATTATTTCATTACTTAAGTAATACTGTATATTTCATAACCAGTCACCTGTTTTGAGTGTTGCATGTTCAGTATTTTAGGAAAAACATTGATGAATGAAACCACTGCCTCCTGTTTATATAGAGCTACATAAAATGTGGAAAAATAACTAGGAAGGAGGAAAATGCATTAGATTATAAATGCTCTAAGAGTTTTAATGAAGGGTGGTATTATTTTTAGTTGGGATGAGCTAAGATGTTTGTATACATGTCTTGGTATTTGAGTTTAGCCTAAAACTAGTTAAGAATTGAATTTGTGAGTATAGGAGAGAAATATCTTTGTGAGAAGCAATTTATATTCACTCACAAGAATGTGGGAAAGGACATGCAAGGCTAGAAAGGTGATTAGGGTCAGATTATGGAAAGCCATTAATGCCAGAGTATTAAGGATGATTTCTACTAGTTAAGTAAAATTAAGAGATAGTTTTCTGAGGCATGAATGAGGAGCTAGTGATATTAGAAAAGAAGGAGGAGTTTTTTCCTCCTAATTCTTTGTTTATAAATATTTTAGAATTTTATATCCTTAAGATATGTACATTTTAATATATATGTACAAATGTATATATACATATGTATATATGTGTGTGTATATATGCATATATATACATATATATATGTCTTATTATAGCTTCCTGCTGTGTTGAAAGCTACCGTATGTTTCCTGAAATGCCAGATACAAAAAAAGCCTTCTGTAAGTTGGCTGTCACTTTTGTGACATCAGCATAAGATATTCTACTGTATTATAGGCAGTATTTACTGAAGTATTTTATGAATTTATGGTCCTGTTGATACTCTTGAGATTTTGTTGGTTTTTATTTTTTTAATTTTTTAAAAAAGATTTTATTTATTTGACAGACAGAGATCACAGGTAGGCAGAGAGGCAGGCAGAGAGAGAGGAAAGGAAGCAGGCTCCCTGCTGAGCAGAGAGCCCAACGTGCGACTCGATTCCAGGACCCTGGGATCATGACCTGAGCTGAAAGGAGAGGCTTTAACCCACTGAACCACCCAGGCGCCCCGAGATTTTGTTGGTTTTTAAATGAATATTTAATATACTTAGTTTGCCTCCATTTTAAACATGGTTATTTTCTTTTTAAGTTAAATATTTACTTTCTTTGTTATAGAACTGTGGCTGCTGAAGTCAGGAAGCAAATCTCTGGACAATACAGCGGTTCTCCTCAACTGCTCAAAAACCTCAACGTTGTTGGCAATATATCCCATCATACCACAGTAAGTAACATCTTTAAAATATGGGATGTTAACTGGCATGTTACTGATGAGGCTATGAAAAAATAGTGCAAAGATGAGCCAGTGGATTGGGTTCCATCACTAGTCTCATAATGTTATTTGTTGCCACCCTTGTCTTTCCTGAAATTTGAGTTGGGTTAGGAGGTGTAATGCAGGTGTTGATTTCCTAGTCAACTCTGAAACTCTACCTTCAGGATTTATCAACTCTGGAATTTTATAGTGAAGACTCCCCAGATCCAAGGTGATTCATTACAGGAAAATTTAGGAATCTATTCTGGGAATATGTACTGAAGGAAATACTAAATAATTACGTAGATTTGTAGTATTTTCTGTCCCCTTTTATAGAAGGGAATATATAGGTAGTGAATCATTGCCTTAACCAGTTACTATGTCAGAATCATAAGCATATGTGTTCTTATTAAGGGAACTGGCATGTGAGGATAATAAATTTTAGAGAGAGAGCTTGAGTGGGTGGGGAGTGGGGGTTGGGGGAAGTGGGTAGAGGAGAGGAAGAGGGAGAGGGAGAGAAAATCCTAAGCTAGCTCCTGCGGGGGCTCGGTCTCTTGACCCTGAGGTCATGAGCTGTGCAGAAATCAAGCCACCTAGGTGCTCCAGGATAATCAATTTTGATAAAAAACTGGTACTTACTAGTTATAGTAAGAATATGAATTAGAAATATACATCCATTTGTCAAAAACTAAAAAAGTAATTAAAAGTGACTTGGGTAGGGGTACCTGGGTGGTTCAGTGGGTTAAGCCTCTGCCTTCGGCTCAGGTCATGATCTCAGGGGCCTGGGATTGAGCCTTGCATCTGCTCAGCAGGGAATCTGCTTTCCCCCTCTCTCTCTCTGCATACTTGTGATCAATCACTGTCAAATAAATAAATAAAATTTAAAAAAAAAAAAAAAGGAGTGACTTGGGTAGAGTTATGTATTAACATTTTTTCATTCAGGTAAGAAAGGATACCAGTTATTAAAATACATTGTATGCCAGAACATAATAGTTTGATTACCTTGTGATAACATGTTTATAATGTTTGCATTATTAAAAATTTTAAAAATGGAGTTTACATTTAACAACAGTAACACATTGATTGCAGAAGTTTTAGAATACATGCATTTGTAGGTGATTTCAGTGTACATGGAGGTGATCCTTTTAATACCCTCTCAGAGTCTTGAACTCCTTTTTTATACTGATATTCTATGTCCTGTGTTATACCTCAGCCACTCACTTCTGTAGTCATGCCCTAGATTTGGCCACTATAAATAATTGTGACCCCTCTATAATCTCAGTTTTATGTTTCTTACTCTCTGGCTACTGCTTCTTACCTTTCTTGCTCTCTTGTTCTGGTATCCTTCTTAAAATTTGTTTTTATTTTTAAGTAGGCTCCACACCCAGTATGGGGCTTGAACTCATGACCCTGAGATCAAGAGTCAGTTGCATGCTCCCTGATTGAGCCAGCCAGGTGCCTGTCTTATTCTGGTATCCAACTCCAACTGTCCTTCACCCCCAAAACCTAGAATCCATGGTCCTACTGACTTTTTTCCTGCTCCTCACACTTTCATGTTTTCTTTTCTCTCCTTACCAAACTTAAATTATTTAATGATCATTGTAATGACTCTCTTGCATGTAACCTTGAATTCCTTAACTTCTCATTTCACTGGCACAACCTCAGTGCTGTTCAAAATCCCGCTCTCCACTTAGTTCATACCTGCACTTGGGCAGCTGAGTATGGCTGGAGAAAAACATAATCCTAATGACTGGTCTTCCTCGGTTTATTAGCGTTCACTCATGAAGGCTTTAACGTTTCCAGGCAGATAGTATGTTTTCCCAGTTCATTCATTTCCCCACTGTTACAGTTTGCTTATTTCGTGCCTCCTACTCTTAACCCCTAATCACTTTTTCCCATTTTTACTCCTCAGATAATTTGGCTTCATATTGCACTTGTGAAAATTGAAGCAAGTCAGAAAAGAACATCCACATACTCCTACCACCATGTGTATTCACCAGTTGTCATCTGTACCCATGTAGTCTACCTGTACACCTGTGACTCTAGGTTAACCACTCGTGGACAAGCGGAGGGATGAGTCAGTCCCTACTTGGCTCAGTTATTGAAATGCACCCCTTTAGTAATTCTCCCTGCTCCTTTATCACCTTTTCTCCCTATTTACCCAGTCATTCCCATGAGTATACAGACATGCTGTTATTTCTCCCATTTAAAAAAATCCTTCTGTTTTGCCCTACTTTTCTACCTGTCCCCAGCCTTCTGTATTTCTTTGCTCTTCTTTGCAACACAGTTCCTTCAAAGGATTGTCAGAGCTTGCTGACATCAATTTGTCTTCTTGTGTTCTCTTTGATAAAGTATTTTTAACTTTTAGGAATCTTTAAACATACATAGAAACAGAAAGACAAGTATAACCATTGATATTTTCTTAACAACAATGCTGTTATCACACTTAACCAAAATTAACAGTAATTCCTTGGTATCATCTAATATCCAGTACCTGCTAAATTTCCTTGATTATCTCATAAATATCTCTTTATAGTTGCTTTATTCAAATGGAGTTCCACATAAAATCCACCGATAGCATTTGGTTTTAGCTCACTTGTGCTAAAACAAAAATAAAAACTAGTTTCTTCCTCCCCCAACTTCTAACTTTGTTTTTATGCCATTGAGATTATTGAGAAAATTGAATTAGTTGCCTAATAGAATTGCCCGGTTTTTTTGGATTTTATGTTTGCTTCCTTATAGATTTGTTTCTCTAGCTCCTTCATTCCCTGTAGCTGACTAGGATTCTGGTTCAACTTTTTTGAAATTTCCTCCTTATAGACTCATTTCTCTATCATTCATATTTCCTCTAACTGATTAGATTCTGGTTTAACTTTTTTTTAACAGCTTTATTGGAGTTTGAATCACACACCGAATAATTAACCCATTTAATTTACAAATCAGTGGATTTAATGTATTCACAGATGTATGCAACCATCCCCACAGTCATTAGAACATTTCATCACCTCAGAAAGAAACTCCTCATCTGTCACCTGTTAACCTCCCATCCCTAGCCCAAAACAACCTCTGTCAAATACCAGAATTTTGATGGTGCACCAGAAAGGATTGAAAGAGATCTTAACACTAAATATGTCCTCCAAATCCCAACACAAATGATTGTTGAAGAAAGTGTGGTAACGTTGCCTGTTAGAGGTTCTGTAGTGCTTCACTATTGCTTCTCATCACCCTTTAACCCTGCTTACAGCCCAGCCATGCTCTTTCTTTCTTTCTTTTTTTTTTTTTTCAAAAGATTTTATTTACTTTCTTGTCAGAGAGAGAGCACAAGCAGAGAGAGAAGCTAGGCTCCCTGGCAAGCAAGGAGCCGATGCAGGACTTGGTCCCAGGACCCTGGGATCATGATCTGAGCTGAAAGCAGCTGCTCAACTGACTGAGCCACCCAGGTGTCCCCCAGCCACAGTCTTCTAGAAAATCATGTCGTAATCTCTTCCCTTGGATCAGTAAATACAGGATCTTTCCTTGGAGTCTTGCAAAATAATTTATAGTTATAATCAGCTCATCACCACATTCCAAGACTAACCCAAGCAGCTGTCTCTGTTGGGCATCAGAGGGAGGGGAGGTAGTTGTAGCAAACTTGATTCTGTGATCCAGGTCTAGCTAACACCGCCTCTAGAAAGCCAGTGACCTGTGTAAATTTGGGAAACAAGATTGTTTTTTGGTATTTTTAAGAAAGTCACAGCTTCCTTCCCTTCCCTAAGACTTACTCATGTATGGTTGGTCATTCTTTGAGGAAAGATTAATTTTGAATTAGATATATGTAAGGACTCCCAGCTTTTGTCATTATTTTCATTGAATATTCATTTGTGACACTTTGAATCCTGAAAAGTATGCTGCCCTAGAAATAATACTAGGCAGAGAAACATGACCTAAAATTTTGTTTTAAAAAGTTCACTTCAATCTATCTGTCTGCCTATCTATCTATCTATCTGTCTATCTAACTTTCTATATTGTGGTAAAATATATGTAACATAAAATTTATTATTTCAACAATTTCTAAGTATATAATTCAGTGGCATTAAGTATATTCACAATATTACGTAATTATCACCCCCACTATACATCACCACTGTCCATTTCCAGAAATTTTTCATTATCCGAAACTGAAACTCTGTAGACCCATTAAACAGTAACTCCCAGTTGCCCCCTCCTCCCAGTCCCCAGTAACCTCTGTTCTGTTCTATAAATTTGTCTGTTCTATATACCCTATAAAGTGCGGTCATATAATACTTGTTTTTTTGTCTCTGGTTTATTTCACTTAGCATTTCTTCAGAGGGTTGTCCATGTTAAGACTCAGTAATATACCATGGTATGTGTATACCACATTTTGTTGATCCATTCATCTGTTGATGGACATGTTGTTTCCATGTTTTGGCTGTTGGTGTATCACTGCTGTGAACATAAGTGTACAAGTGTCTGTTTGAGTCCTATTTGCAGTTATTGGGTGGAAGACCTAGACTTGGAATTACATCATATGGAATTCTGTTTTTTGGTATGATTATTTTGGGAACATTTGAAAGGCTTCTGATTTCTTTATATCCTCTCCTATACTTGTTTTCCATTTTTTTATAATAGCCATCATAATGGGTGTGAAGTAGTATCTGTGTTTTTGATCTGCATATCCTTCATCCTGCAAATTTTGTTATGTTATATTTTCATTTAGTTCAATGTATTTTTAAAATTTCACTTTTCAGACTTTTACAATTCATGGTTTATTTGGAAGTATATTGTTCATTTCCTAAGTGGAGATTTTCCTGTTATCTTTCTGTTGCTAATTTTTAATTTGTTTATATTACGGTCAAAGAACAGACTGTGATTTCAGTTCTTTTACAATTGTTGAGGTTTGTTTTATGGCTTAGGATATGGTCTGTCTTGGTATATGCTTTTTGGGCTTTTGAAAAGTGTGTTTATTCTATTGCTATTAGGCAGACTGTCCTATAAATGTCAGTTAAATCCTGTTGGTTGATGGTACTGTTGAGTTTTACCATATCCTCATTGGTTTTCTGTCCAGTTACCTGTCAGTTGTTGAGAGAGAGGTTTTGAAGTTTCCAGTTTTAATTGTAGATTTTATCTTATTTTTCCTTTCAGTTCTCTTAATTTTTCACATAATTATAGCTGTTTAATACATACACCTTTAAGATTGCTGTGTCTTCAGGGGTGCCTGAGTCAGTGGCTCAATGGGTTGAGCCTCTGCCTTCAGCTTGGGTCGTGATCCCAGGGGCCTGGGATCGAGCCCCGCATCAGGCTCTCTGCTCAGCGGGGAGCCTGCTTCCCTCTCTCTGCCTGCCTCTCTGCCAACTTGTGATCTCCTCTCTCTCCCTCTCTCTGTGTCAAATAAATAAATAAATAAATAAATCTTAAGGGGGTGGGGGAAGATTCCTGAGTCTTCTTGTTGGATCATAGCTGTTATCAGATAATGTCCCTTTTTATCTAATACTTTACTTTGCTCTGAGGTCTGATTTTATTTTTTAATTTTTTTTTTTTAAAGATTTTATTTATTTATTTGACAGAGAGAAATCACAAGTAGTCAGAGAGGCAGGCATAGAGAGAGAGAGAGGGAAGCAGGCTCCCCGCTGAGCAGAGAGCCCAATGCGGGACTCGATCCCAGGACCCTGAGATCATGACCTGAGCCGAAGGCAGCGGCTTAACCCACTGAGCCACCCAGGCGCCCTGATTTTATTTTTTAATTTTTTAAAGATTTTATTTATGCATTTGAGAGAGAGACGGTGAGAGAGAGCATGAAAGGGGAGGAGGTCCGAGGGAGAAGCAGACTCCCTGTGGAGCTGGGAGCCTGATACGGGACTCGATTCTGGGACTCCGGGAACATGACCTGAACTGAAGGCAGTTGCTTAACCAACTGAGCCATCCAGGCCCCCAAGGTCTGATTTTAATATAGCCACTTCAGAATTCTTTTGATTAATGTATGTATGGTACATCTTTATCCATTCTTCTATTTTCAACTTCCATATATTGTCTTATTTGAGGTGAATTTTTTGTACACCATACAGGTGGGTCATACCATTCTGCTGTTCTCTTTTAATTGGTGTATGGAGACATTTAAATTTAATATTATTATTATTATTATTATTTTGCTAGGGCTTTATTCTGCCATTTTATTTTTTGTTCTGTTTTTTTTTTAAATTAATTTATTTGAGAGAGAGAGAGAGAGATCATAGAGGGAGAGGGAGAAGTGAACTCATTGCTAAGTAGGGAGCCTGACATGGGGCTTGATCCCAGGACCCTGAGATCATGACCTGAGATGAAGGCAGATGCTTAACTGACAGAGCTACCCAGGTGTCCCTGCTTTTTTTTGTTTGTTTGTTTGTTTTTTTCCAATTTCCCTCTGAGTTATCTGAACATTTTTTTAGATTTCCATTTTGATTATCTGCAGTCTGATTGAGAGCATTATCTTTGTATAGCTTTTTTAGTGGTTGCTTAGGTAGTATATTTACATAACTTATCACAAAACTAGTGTTGACACTTTAACAGTTTGAGTGAAGTCTAGAAATCTTATGTACCTTTCCATCCCTTTACCCTTTATTGTATTATATTATATAGACCGCCTCATATGCTATCCCAACAGTAAGAGGAAGAAGTACCTTGTTATTACTGAATGAGTAGATGCCCCTACATGGTCTCCATTGACACTGTGGAGGTGGGAGGCTCATAGCTCCTAGTAGGTATGAAAATCCTCGTTCCCTACTCTGACTTCTTTGAATCCATGCTTGGTGGGGAGCGTTGGATGTCTTGTTACAACTTTGAGAGGGTGAAGTCTAGCTTTCCATTTGGCCTTGCTTGTGTAGGTATTGGTGGGCCCACAGTTTTTCATACAGTGTTTGGCTGAAGTAGAGTGGTTGTTGTCTAAAACTTTTTTGTTTTGCTGGGGTGCCTGAGTGGCTCGGTTGGTTACACATCTGCCTTCAGCTTGGGTCATGGACCTGGGGTCCTGGGATCGAGCCCTGTGTTGGGGTCCTCGTTCAGTGAGGAGCCTGCTTCTCTCTCTCCCTCTCTGCCTGCTAGTGCTTGTGTGAGCCTGTGGGCTCTCACTCTCTGTCAAATAAATAAACTTTAGAAAGAAAGAAAGAAATGAGGGAAGAAAGAGAATTCTTCTATTTCGCAGTGCTGCCCCTCTCTTGGTCCTTTGGCTGGGGGGAATAGGATTTTATTGGGGCTCCCCTCCCCCAGGTCACCCCATGCCATGTGTCTTGGTGTTTCTGGTTTGTGAGCTTTTCTAGCTCCAAACGTGGAGTATATAAGGCAAAAAGAAATTTGAGCTAACCCACGGTTACACCATTTCTTGAGTCCCGAGGTCCCTGCTGATTTACCTTTTTCTCTACCTTTTAGAGTCTTCCGATGTTTATTTTATATAGACTGTCCGGGATTTATAGTTGTAATTAGTGGGGAGAATAGGGAAAAATATGTGTGTGTACTAGTGACTTTAAACATTGAACACTTTTTTGAGTGCTGACTGGCCATTCCTGTGTCTTCCTTTGTGAATGCCTTGTCAACTTTACCCCTGATTTGGGAGGTTGGTTTGTCTTGTTACTATTGAGATATAAGAATTCTTTATATATTGTAGACACCAGTCCCTTGTTAAATATGCTTTGTGAATATTTCCTCTTACTGTGACTTGCCTATCCATTTTAACTATCTTTCGATATGTCAAATTTTTCTCTTATAAATTCTGTGTCATGTCTAAGAAACCTTTGCCTGCTCCCAAATCATGAAGATGTTTTCCTATTTTTCATCTAGCAGTTTTATGGTTTTAGTATATTTATATTTATGTCCATGATCATCTCAATTTAAATTATGTTGTGATGGAAGGATTGAGATTCATTCCCCCCCAGTATAGATACCAAGCTTTTTCAATTGTGGTTGAAGAATATTCTATTTCCCTGTTGAATTGCTTCTTTCCCTGTATTAAGAACAGGGGTAGGGGGTATCTGGGTGGCTCAGTGGGTTAAGCCTCTGCCTTCAGCTCAGGTCATGATCTCAGGGTCCTGGGATCGAGCCCCGCATCGGGCTCTCTGCTTGGCGGGGAGCCTGCTTCCCCCTTTCTCTCTCTGCCTGACTCTCTGCTTACTTGTGATCTCTCTTTCTCTCTCTGTCAAATAAATAAATAAAAGCTTAAAAAAAAAAAAGGAACAGGGATAGTATATGGTGTATAAACTATACATCATGATAGTATATGATGTACTTAAGAGAATAGGTAAGGTGGAATGCTTATGAATGAAAAACCATGAATTATAGATCCTGATGACCCCTTTTTAAATTTTGCACTGTCATTAGTGGCTATTTTATTTTCAGGAGTTGAGTTCGTTTTATTATTTATTTATTTATTTTTAAAGATTTGATTTATTTTTTTGACAGAGATCACAAGTAGGCAGAGAGGCAGGCAGAGGGAGAGAGAGAGAGAAGCAGGCTCTCCCCGCTGAGCAAAGAGCCTGATGTGGGGCTTGATCCCAGGACGTCCCAGGATGCTGGGATCATGACCTGAGCCGAAGACAGCGGCTTAACCCACTGAGCCACCCAGGCGCCTGTTTGAGTTCTTTGAGCATAAATGCCCTTCTTCACAGAACGGATGTACTAACTTTCTCTAGCTTACAGGGTTTGGGAGAAGTTTGAATGAGAAAGCATATAATGATAATAACGACTCTCATTTGAGTGTTTATGATTTGCTAGTCACTTTTTACTTTATTTAACTATCTTTAAAATGTTGCTTTACCTGTTGGGGGTTGTTCAGTCCAAAGCATCATAGATTACAGCACCTTCTATTTTGTAACACATACCTGTGAGTCTCAGTGTTTTTACCTAGTTGAGCATCTTGAAAAATTACATATTCTTATTTTCATTGGTCCACAACTGCACATTTGTTATATAATTCTTCACAGTTTTGCTTAATATTTTTTCTCATGTTAGATAAGAAGTAGGGTGTCTTACTAAAATGTATAATTTCAACTTGGCTAAGGAATTCTGTGAATATTCTGTTATTGCTAATAGATACTTTTAACAGATTCTGTGTATTACTTTCCTGTGGCTGCTGGAACAAATTACCACAAACTGTGTGGCTTAACACAACAGGAATTTATTCTCTCACAGTGCTTGAGTTCATAATTTAATATCAGTGGGCAGAAGTCAAGGTTTTCGTGAGGTTACACTCCCTTCAGAATCAGTTCCTTGCCTTGTCCGGATCTGGTGGCTGCTTGAGACCGTATCAGTTGTGTCTTTAATGCCAGAATCTTCAAATTTCTCTTTGCTGTGTCTTGATGTGGCTTTCTCCTCTGTGTGCACCAAATTCCCTATGTCTCCATATGAGGATATATATGATTGTACTTAGGACTTACATAATCCAGGATAATGTCCCCATTTTAGGATCCTTAATCATATCTTCAAATACCCTTTTATTTGTATTTATTTATTTATTTTGCCATATAAGGTCCATGGGTTGGGATGTGGAGATCTTTGGAGGGCCCAGCCTGCTACAGACTGGTTATATGTTTTACTAGAATAATCAACAATAACATCAAATAAAAGTAAAAGTGCTGCTTATAAACTTAGCATTGACAATTCCAAGGATATAAAAAAGAAAAAAAGAATCCTTCCAATGAGCGTTTCGTCACCGTGAAGTATTCTAAAACTGTTAATTATTATTACTGACCTTATGTGAGGGGAATGGGCAAAGTCTAAGTGAGAAGATTGGTATATTGACCCAAAAGTATAAACAAGTATAAGAAGGCCTACACCCTGTGGTTTCTTTAGTGCCTCTGGCTGAATCTCTGCTGACATTTTAGAAATAACTAGGTTAAAAGCATGTATTTTTTTAAAACAGTGAATTTCCTTTGGTTAAAGTTTTAAAATTTTTATATCCACCTCTCCCTTTCTACCCACCTCTCACACCCACCCTTCTTTATAAAGGTGCCCCTTACTGAAGCGGTGGACCCCGTGGATTTGGAAGAATACCTCATTACTCATCCTTTAGCTGTGGATTCTGGACCTTTAAGGGATTTGATTGAGTTCCCTCCAGATGATATCGAAGTTGTTTATAGTCCTAGGGACTGCAGAACCCTTGTGTCAGCTGTACCTGAAGAAAGGTAAGGTGACGTTTACCTATTTTTGGTTTGAGTGTAACTATGGAAAGGCTACCTCCCTTGATTCTATTTAGATCCTCTTTCTTGTGGTAGTGTTGTTTGTTGTTGCCTAGTATATGGTAAGAACTGAAGCAACCAAATTTACAAACATCGGTGCTTTCCTTACTAAATTACAAATCTGTTTTCTTTTTTAAAATAGTGAAATGGATCCACATGTTCGAGATTGTATAAGAAGTTATACAGAAGACTGGGCAATTGTAATCAGAAAGTAAGTCATATGTTTATTATAACTTTAAGAAATGCTGAGTAAGATCTATAAGTGGATTAAGGTAGATTAATAATAATTATGAGACCTGAACATTCATTTAAAAAACAGCTGAAGAAACAGAAGAAGGACATTTTGTATGTAAATATTTTCTCCTTAGGAGTTCTGCAGTTACTGCAGCCTATATCACTTAACTTGCCTTATAAAATAATAGTTTTTTCAGTAGTATTTCTATATTATTATAAGTAATTAATAACTAATAATATATAACTATAATAATTTATGGTCTAACTTTTGGGAAATCATGGGTAGGTATTGATGAATAATTTGCATTTCTCAAAAAGAATCCAGTTTTATTAAAACTTAAGTGGCTAAATTAATTTGAATAGCCAGCTTTCCAGATCAAGCTGTTTGAAAGGTCTCCACCCTTTACTAACTAACTAAGTATTTATAGGTCATTGACCAGTATATTGAATCAGGTAAATATTTTTAAAAAGTAATGTTTTGTTCTACCACAAAATTTATTGTTCTAATGAATGTATTTGAGATATCAAGTCAGGTTAAGAAAAAAAAAATACGTTTCCTTTGCTAATTTTAATTTGCATAATGAAGAGTCTTCATACTGAAAATTCTTAGCCTTATTTTTCTAGAAGAAAAATAAATTACTGAAGTAGTGGAGAATTCTGTTATGATATGGTTTTCAGAAATGAAGTTACCTGTGCTAAATTGTACTAGAAACAGTCTTGTATCCTTTGCTTATTGTTTTGCCCTTATGGCTGCTGTCTTATTTCAGTGGGTTTAATATTGTGCTAAGCATCGCTTGGGGATACTGCTGACATGCTTTTTAGTTTTAGTGTGACCTAATAAAAGCACAGTCTGCTACCTTTTATAAAGAAGAGCTGTTTTTATGAACTTACCATTTTGATAAGTATTTCAATAGGTAGATTTTAGACATTACTGAAGAAAACTGTTCCTGTGTCAGATAACTCAGGTTTTTACCTCTGTACACGTATTTTGGAGACTTCTAATTAGAAATCTTAATATAAAGAGATTAGTTGCAAAACATTAATCTCAGAATCATGGAGTCTGCTACTTAATTCTCCTGGGGTTACTGACCTTGGTTTAGGCAAGAGGGTAAGGTAGTTAACATTTTGGGGTACTTACTGTGTATCAAGCATTTACTGGGCCCTTGACAGTCAGTCTCAGTTAAGGTTCCAACAGATGAGCTCAGGCTCAGAGTAGTTAAGTAATGTCTTTGAGGTCTCCCAGCCAGAAAGTGGGATAGTCTGGATTAGAACCTAGGGACATCAGGTTCTAATGCTTCAGTTTTTCCTGTAACATCAGATATTATTTTATTTATTATCTGCAGTAGTAAATGGCAAAAGGGCACTTTTGTTGGGCTATAGGTTTTAAAGTATCCCTGAAGGATGGAAGATAGGGTGCGATTGGAACGTAAGAGAAAATCATAGTACAGAATAATCTAAGGAGAAGATATCTATAAAATCCTCGGTAGGGTTGTAAGCTCAGAAGTAGTGAATTCAGGCAGGGGAAGGGGTCTTGGGGTAACTGTTGGACATTTGGTTACTTTGACCCCTATACCATGTGTGTACAGGAATGCCTGCAGAGATATCTATGCCTTTTTTAAGAGCAATGTTTCTGGGGGCTTGAGCTGATAATATAGTGCTCAGGGTGGGCATGCCTTGGAAGAAGAGGCCCCTCAGACCCAGAAGAGTGGATACTGGCAGATTCTGCCTGACAGCATGATTGCCTCTTCTCCACAACCGCCGGATATGGGCTGAGCAGAATAGATAGTGTTTTTAGGCGGATATGGAGTTACGGATTTAAAAATGAGCACAGAACCCAGAATTGCCCACAATTTAATGAAAACCAGCATGCTTCAAAGAGAATTATCAATCTCCAAGTAACAGAACAATTTAAAGTTGGCAGTAGTTAATAGAACACAGATCAAAACCTGTAAGTGTAATTAATATCCTCAAGGAGACATGAAAGGACGTGGTAGACATATGAAAATCAACTAGTTATTTTAGAAATTAATATTTTTTTCAGTGAAAAAATATTAAAAATTCAGCAGATGGGCTTAATGGCGGAGTGGGCATGACTGAGGAGTGGAATAGTGTTCCATAAGACGAAACCACACCATTCGTCTATAATTCAGCACAGAAGGATAAAGGGACAGAAAGTACTTCATTTATTTACTCATTCAGCAAGTACTTGCTGAGAGTGTGCCAGGCACTATGCTAAGCAGTGATGATGCAGCAGTCAACAGATCTGTGCCCTCGTGGAGCTTACTTTCTAGTTGGGGATGAGGGCAATGGATAATAAACCAACACAGATAAATACTAGTAGGTGTGGTGGAGGTGACTCTTATGGAGAAAAAAAAGTAGGGTGAGGAGGATAGGGAGATCCAAGAAGAGCGGCTCAATTTCCTGCTTTGTAAACTAATCAGAAGAGACCTAAAGGAAGTAAGGGAGTGAGCCCTCTGGATATCTGGGGGAAGATAGTATTAGGCAGAGGGAAGAATAGCACATGCAAAGGCTCCATACTAGAAGTGTGCAAGGAAAGAGGTCAGTGTGGCTGGAATAGAATAAATGAGGGACAGAATGCTGAGATACGAGGTCCTAGCAATGGTGGTGATGGTGTGCGGGGTTGGATGGGTAATCATAGAAAGTCTTACAGCAATCAGCTAGAGGTCAGAGTGATAATTTAGAAAGAATACTGATCATGAATCATGTCATTCTTCTCATCTCTTGTGAATTATTCTGTCAATATTTTAGGACATAAAGGAGATAGAATTGAACACACTTCTAGTTTATAGGAGCGGCTTAGCATGCAATTTTACAAATTAAGGAACTTAAAACATTTTATGAAGGATAAAACCTTTCATGTTATTATATTGAATATCTTTATTTTAGTTCTTTCAGAGAAGAATGCTTTCTTTTATTTTGTGATTACACTGGGATAATGAACATCATGTAGCTGCTATTTTATTATCTTTGGCAACAAGACACAATATGAATCATTCGTATCAAGTGTGATTCTTTACTATTTCATAAATTCAGTGGTGGCAGGAACCATATCATCCTCTGTAATCATAATTGTTTTTGCTCCAATTAAAATTTTCCCCAGGTGGGCTATATGAGGTGTGGAACAGTATTTGCTCTTTTTTTTTTTTTAAATTTTTTAAAGATTTTGTTTATTTATTTGAGGCAGATACAGAGAGAGAAAGAGTGCATGAGGAGAGCAATAGGGTCAGAGGGAGAGGGAGAAGAAGACTCCCCGCTGAGCAGGAATTCCCGATGTGGGGCTCCATCCCAGGACCCCCAAGATTGACCTGAGCCGAAGGCAGACGCTTAACCATCTGAGCCACCCAGGCTCCCTATAATTGCTCTTTGACCTAAATGTCTGTTTAATGCTCTTGGGTATTGGATTTTTAGGAAAGAAGGTTACATTAATTTAAGAATTATTTTAAGTCAAATATATATATTATGTAGCAATATATGTTAACTGATATATGTATACAATGGTGTAGATCTGTTTTTTTCCTTTTTAAAGTCTGTAGCTGTAGCTTGTTTAAGATCTTTTATCCTTGATGATATATAGGAACTTTTATTTTTGACTATTTGAAATTTTAAGATTCGATGCTTCATGGGTGCCTGGGTCGCTCAGTCAGTTAAGCAGATACCTTCAGCTCAGGTCATGGTCCTGGAGTCCTGGGATCAAGTCCTGCATCAGGCTCCCCACTCAGTGGAGAGCCAGCTTCTCCCTCTGTCTGTTGCTCTGCCTACTTGTGCTCTCTTGCTTTCTGTCAAATAAATAAATAAAATCTTTAAAAAAAATTCAATGGGGCACCTGGGTGGCTCAGTGGATTAAGCCTCTGCCTTCGGCTCAGTTCATGATCTCAGGGTCCTGGGATCGAGCCCGACATCAGGCTCTCTGCTCAGCAGGGAGCCTGCTTCTCCCTCTCTCTCTGCCTGCTGCTCTGCCTACTTCTGATCTCTCTCTGTCAAATAAATAAGATCTTTAAAAAAAAAAATTCGATGCTTTATATTTTTCTGCCTTTTAAAAATTTATACTGTTGGGGCACCTGGGTGGCTCAGTGGGTTAAAGCCTCTGCCTTCAGCTCAGGTCATGATCCCAGGGTCCTGGACTTCATGTATCAGCTCTTAGCATTCCAGTTTTACAAAATAAATTTCTACTGTCCTTCCAAAGTTCACTTTATAGTTACATAGCTTCCCTATAAAACATTCTGGCTCTGTGTTCTATCACAGTTCATATATGCAGACTTATACACACTACTCATTGACCCAATACCAGTCTTTCTTAGGGCACTTCTGTAGCATGTGGAATGGACTGAGGTGGCCTCTGAGCCTATCCTTTGTCCACTCCAAAAGCAACACTCTCCAGAGGCTATGGGGTTCCAGTCATTACTGAAAGTAGTGTCATTGGGGCACCTTGGTGGCTCAGTGGGTTAAAGCCTCTGCCTTCGGCTCAGGTCATGATCCCAGGGTCCTGGGATCTAGCCCTGCATCGGGCTCTCTGCTCAGCGGGGAGCCTGCTTCCAGCTCTCTCTCTGCCTGCCTCTCTGCCTACTTGTGATCTCTGTCTGTCAAATAAGTAAATAAAATCTTTTAAAAAAATAAAATTTACAGTCTCATTCTATTCTTTAACCTGGCTTCCCATCCTTTGTTTTAACTGAAAAAAAAAAAAAAAATCTGGATTGAAAGTACAACTTAAGTTAGATATACATGGTTGTTGTAGAAAGAAGGAGAATATGACTTAATGTCTGGAATTTCCTAATCTCCTCTCTAGTTGGAGTAAAGGAACTTTGAATGGAAGTCTCTTAAACTTCTGGTTCAGTGTTGAACACAATCAAAACTGCTGGAATATATCCTTATTAATGTAAAGAAATAATACAGAGAACAGTTGGCTTGTTACATAATGATGAAATGAAAAGTTTCCCAAAAACTGACATTTACTTAACTATTTTATTTTGAATAGGTATCATAAATTGGGAACAGGATTTAATCCTAATACGTTAGATAAACAGAAAGAAAGGCAAAAAGGTTTGCCAAAACAGGTCTTTGAATCTGATGAAGCTCCAGATGGCAACAGCTACCAGGATGAGCAAGTAATGTCTCTATTTTTAAATGACTAAAAGAAATAATTTTAAAGTAATTTATTTTTTAATTTCTTTATTAATATATTTATATTTATATTTAATGTTTTGCATGACAGGATGATCTTAAAAGACGTTCGATGTCAATAGATGATACTCCAAGGGGTAGCTGGGCCTGCAGTATTTTTGACTTGAAAAATTCGCTTCCTGATGCTTTGCTTCCCAATTTACTTGACCGAACTCCCAATGAAGAAATAGACCGTCAGAATGATGACCAAAGGAAATCGAACCGCCACAAGGAACTCTTTGCTCTGCACCCGTCACCAGATGAGGTATAGATATTTGGATATGAAGAAGCAGATGATTATTAAGATAGGTATTTTGGGAGTACTGCATACAGTAATATAATAATGTAGGGAATAAAACTTAATAGAAACATAGGTATAATTTTAGTAAGTGAAATACACTTTTTATTTTAGTGAATATATTTAATGTAATCTAATGTAACTTCTGTGAATTGAGCACATTTAGATTCTAGTGACTTATTTGAGGGTAAATTGATCCTTGTTTTCTGTACTCAGTTGTGAAGACTCAGAGTATTAGATTAATAAACTAGGTTCTTAAAAAATTATCAGGAGTTGAAATGTGGTAAGAATGTTCATTTTAATGTTGTTTGTCAATTTGTAGGAAGAGCCAATAGAACGACTTAGTGTTCCTGATGTGCCCAAAGAGCACTTTGGTCAAAGACTTCTTGTAAAATGTTTATCACTCAAGTGAGTATTCATTTTGTTTACTCTGTAACTTTTATTTTTCAAATAATATTTTGAGTGTTAGTATAACAAAATCACAGTAGACTTTATGCTTTTATTTGTGTCCATTTGAGAAGTATTGTTCTATACATAATTTTAAAGACTACTAAGCATTAAAACTGATGTATGAAGCTGAGCTTAAGAGCATTTTTGGCTCGCAGGTGGAGATGACTCTTTGTCACAGCTATATATAATTAGTCTTAAAACTTGAAAAGCATTTCCTATATATCTTGTGTTTGCCAGATGCTCTACTTGGCTTGGGGACTATAAAGGCAAAGTAGCTTTTCTCTTGATTATACATTTGTTACATAGTAGGCTTTGTGGGTTTTTTTTTTTTTTAAGATTTTGAAGTACATATTTAAAAAAATTTTTTTTTAATTAACATATAATGTATTAGTAGCCCTAGGGATACAGGTCTGTGAATCGCCAGGTTTACACACTTCACAGCACTCACCATAGCACATACCTTCCCCAATGTCCATAACCCAACCACTCTCTTCCTACCCTCTCCCCCCGGTAGCCCTCAGTTTGTTTTGTGAGATTAAGAGTCTCTTATTGTTTGTCTCCCTCCTGATTCCATCTTGTTTCATTTATTCTTTTCCTACCCCCCTGAAGTACATATTTTTTTATGTAAAAAAGTTAAGTGACTTCTGATCTAACATCATCAAAATGATTTATCTTGAATTTATATTGTTTCACAAAGTGCTTTCTCTTATTTTAATTTCTCCTTATTTTAATTCATCCTGTCTTCAGTGTAATTGTATAAGGTAGATATTTTATTCATTTTACAAATGAGGAAACCAGGATTTTAAAATATTAACAGAGGTTAACAGGCATGCTCATTGTTTTGCACCCACTAACAGAAAAGCAACTCTATGTTCTTTTCTTTACATCATGTTAATATTATAGTTAGTTCGTAGTTCTGACTTAAGAAAAAGGAAGTTTCAATTCATAGACTTTCTAAAAGCAGCAATTCATAGGGATAGACCACTTCTACTTCTGGATAACTTGGAGAGTTTTCTTCCTTTGAAAGTCAGGGCATTATATATTTAGTTAGATTTATCTAGACACTTGTTAGTGTTTTAGTGCATTGAGTCTTTTGAATATGAGGACAGCTAATATCAGTTCTTATGATCTTTTGTTTTTTTAAGCAGCTTTATTATGATATAATTTACATATAAAATTTTCCCTTTTATTTTATTTTCTTTTCTTTTTAAGATTTTATTTATTTATTTGACAGAGAGAAATCACAAGTAGATGGAGAGGCAGGCAGAGAGAGAGAGAGGGAAGCAGGCTCCCTGCTGAGCAGAGAGCCCAATGCGGGACTCGATCCCAAGACCCTGAGATCATGACCCGAGCCGAAGGCAGCAGCTCAACCCACTGAGCCACCCAGGCGCCCCTAAAATTTTCCCTTTTAAAAGTCAGTGGTTTACTTATTTGTCTTTGAAATTTTAATTCTAGTATAGTTAACAAATGGCATTATTACTGTTTTTGGGTATACAATATAGTGATTCAGTAATTGTATGTATTACTCAGTGCTTATCATGCTTAAGTGTACTTGTAATCCCCTTCATCTATTTCACCCATCTGCCAACCCACCTCCTCTCTAGTAACTATCAGTTTGTTCTCTACAGTTAGGTCTGTTTTTTGGTTTATCTCTTTTTGTTGTTCATTTGTTTTGTTTATTAAATGCCACTTATCATTGAAATCATTTGGTTTTTGTCTTTTACTGATTAAGTTATTTCACTTAGCATTATATTCTCTCTCTTCCTTTCTTCTCTTGCTCACTTCTTTTTTTGGGGGGTAAATATTTATTTATTTATTTGAGAGAGAGAGAGTGTGCACAATTGGGGGCAGGGTCAGAGAGAGAGAGAGAGAGAGTGAGAATCTCATGGGCTGAGTGTGGAGCCCAACATGGGGCTTGATCTCATGACCTGAAGGTCATGATGGGAGCCGAAATTATGAGTTGATTGCATAACCAGCTGAGCCACCCAGGCTCCCCTCTTGCTCACTTCTCTTACGATTTTCTGGATTTCTTTAGTGATATACTTAGATTCCTTTCTCTTTACTTTTTGCATATCTATTACTGGTTTTTAATTTGTGGTTACAGTTAAGTTTGTATGTAACATCTTATGCATAAGCAGTCCATATTAAGTTGATGGTTGCTTAAGTTTGAACCCATTCTTTACTCCCCTGCCTTTTGCTCCCACATTTTAGGTATATGGTGTCATATTTTACATTCTTTTATTTTGTGAGTCTCTTAACTGATTTTTATAGGTATACTTGATTTTAGTGCTTTTGTGCTTCCTACTTTTCTTACTCCTGCTTATGGTCTTTCCTTTCCATTCAAAGAATCACCTTTAACATTTCTTGTAGGGATAGTTTAGTGGCGATGAGTTCTTGTAACTTTTAGTCTTCTGGGAACATCTTTATTCTCATTCTGTTCTGAATGATGGCCTTGCTGGATAAAGTATTCTTGGGTGCAGTTTTTTTTTTTTTCTTTTAGCACTTTGAATATATCACTTTGAATATAGCCTGCAAAATTTCTGCTAAAAAATCAGCTGGTAGCCTTATATGGTTTTCCTTGTATGTAACTGTTTTCTTTTCTCTTGCTGCTTTTAAAATTCTCTATCACTACCTTTTCCATTTTAATTACTGTGTGTCTTGGTATGGACCTCCTGGGTTGATTTTCTTGGTCTCTCTGTGCTTCCTCAGTTTAGATTTCTGCTTCCTTCTCCAGATTTGGGAAGGTTTCAACTATTATTTCTTCAAATAAATTTTCTGCTCTCTTTCCTCTCTCTTCTCCTTCTGGGGTCTCTTTGGTGCAAATGTTATTATGCTTGATGGCCTTACTGAATTCTGTAAGTCTTTTTTCATTTTTTATTATTTTTTTTCCTTTCTTTTATTCAGCTTGATTGCTTTCCATTACTCTGTCTTCCAGGTCATTGATCCCTTCTTCTACTTCCTCTAGTCCACTCTTTACCCCATCTAGTGTATTTTTAATTTCAGTTACTGAATTCTTCATCTTTGGTTCTTTTTTTATATTTTTTGTCTCTTCATTGAGTGTCTCAGTGAGGTCCTCCCCTCTTTTCTCGAGTCCCATGAGTATCTTTATGACCATTACTTTAAATTCTTTATTGGGCGTATTTCTTACTTTAGTTTTTGTTCGGTTCTCTTGCTGTGATTTTGTCCCCACCGCCCCCCAATTTGGGACATAGTCCTCTTTCTCCTTATTTTGTTTAACTCTCTGTGTCTGTCTCTGTGTTAGGAAAGTCAGCCAAATCTCCTGCTCTTGAAAGTAGTGGTGTCATGAAGAATGGGTTCTATAGTACCCTGCAGTGCACTGTCCCTTCTTCACCAGAATCCAGTAATTCAGGGGATCTCCGAGGTGTGATGCAGTTCACAGTTCAGTTATCTGCAAGACTCTTTTTGCCTGCTGTGGGCAGGTTTTGGTCCCGTGTTGTTAATGGGTTAGCCTGGGGCTGCCTTGGGCTTAAGTTGAGTAAGACTAGGCATTTGCCAGGGATGAAGTGCACTGAACTGTGGGCACTTTCCCTGTGTTGTCTCCCGAGAAGCTTTCGTTGCTAGATGAGGCCTGTGGTCAGACCAGCTGTCTGCTCCCAGCCCCACTGCTGGGGCCACAGGGGAGTTGGTGTGTGTGGTTATCTTTCCCTTCCCCAGTGTAGGGGTTACTTTGGAGGAGTTGTGGCCTCTGTTGGGGCTCTTTGCACACTACCAGGCTTGTGGCATTGCTTTGGGTGGGTTCTATCCAAGGGCATATTTTAGGGGGCAGGTCTGCCGGAGAATGAAGAGACATGTTTCCCCTTTAGCAAGTTAGGTAGAGAGTTGGCACTGTGTTGGTTTCTGCAGGTATCTAGGCTGGGGGGTGGGAGAGGGAAATGGTACCCACCAGCTTCTTTGTTCCTGGAGAGGTCTTCCAATGATCCCTGTACCTCCTGCACGTGCTCCAAGATTTGTAAACAAATCTCCCTCTTGTATACACCAGAAATTTTTCTTTTCCTTTTTCTTTAAGGTTATTTTTAAAGATTTTGTTTATTTGAGAGAGAGAGCAAGAGAGAGAGAGAGCATGAGTGGGAGGAAGGGGCAGAGGGAGAGGGAGACGCAGACTCCCTGCTAGCAGGGAGCCTGATGCAGGGCTTGATCCTAGAATGCTGGGATTGTGACTTGAGCCAAAGGCAGATGCTTAACTGACTGAGCCACCCAAGCACCCCACACACCAGAAATTTTTCAAGCTGCTACATCTATGTTATAAAATCTGAGGGGCTGGAGTGCCTGGATGGAGCAGTCAGTTAAGCAACTGACTCTTGGTTTCAGCTCAGGTTGTGATCCCAGGGTCTTGGGATCGAGCCCCGAGTGAGTCTTTGTTCCCAGGGTGGAATCTGCTTAAGTTTTTCTCTCCCTTTCCCTCTGCCCTGTCTTCCCCGCCCCCCGCCCCCCAGCCCCTGCACATGCATGCATGCATGCTCTCTCTCTCTCTCAAATAAATAAATAAGTCTAAGTCTTTTATAAAAAAACAAAACAAAACAAAACTGAGGGACTCTTTGTTGTGTTGTCTCATTAAGAGCAGGGACTCAGTTTCCTTTCACCTTCCTGGCCATCCCAAAGCCTAGCTGCTGATTTTTTTAAAGTTCTGGGTGTTAAGCCCCACAGATGGTAAGAACTGGTAAAATTTGGCCCATCTGATTTTCAGAGCCAAACGTTAGAGGGATTTGTCTTACCCCTGTGGGTTCCTTGTGCCTGGGGTGCCTGTTTTGATGGTCTTGTTTTTTCCCCCCTTTCTGCACCTATTGTTTGCCTCCCTCCTGCAGGTCCATTTAGCTCCTGACCTCGTCTCTGCCCTTCCTACTTTCTTTTTGTGGCCTCTTCTCTACAAGTAGCTGTGGAGAGTCTGTTCTACTAGTTTTAGGGTGGTTTTTTGG
Source organism: Mustela erminea (assembly GCF_009829155.1). Lineage (NCBI taxonomy): Eukaryota > Metazoa > Chordata > Mammalia > Carnivora > Mustelidae > Mustela > Mustela erminea. Next base: position 58,842,804 of record NC_045623.1, read on the forward strand.
TTATTTGTAAATAAACCAGTGGGTTTATTTATACTTACATGAGTGTTATCTAGTTGTATCTATGGGAAGAGGTGAAGCTTAGGGTCTTCCTACTCTGCCACTGTCTCTAGAAAGCTAAAGTCAGTGGTTTTTAGTATATTCAGAGTTGTACAACGATTACTGTGACTAATTCTAGAACATACTCATCACCCCGGAGAGAAACTCCATACCTGTATTTGTCTGCTTAGACTGCCATAACAAAATACCCTAGATTGAGTGGCTTAAACAACAGAAATATATTTCCTTACACTTCTGGAGACTCTTAAGTTGAGGATCAAGGTGTTGGTTGGATTGGTTTCTGATGAGGCCTCTCTTCCTGACTTGTAGATAGCTATCTTCTTTTTGTACCCTCACGTAGCCTTTTCTTTGTTCCTGAATGACGAGAGTGTCTCTGGGGTCTCTTTCTCTTTTTATAGAGACACTAGTCTTTTTTGGCTTAGGATCTCAGTCTTATGGTCTCATTTAACCTTAGTTATCTACTTAAAGTCTCTGTCTCCAAATGTAGTCACATTGGGGATTAGGGCTACAACATAAACATTTTCAGGTGACACAGTTCTGTTCATAAAAGCTCCCTTAGTGGTCACTTCTATTCTCTCAGCCCCCAACAACCACTAATTTGCTTTAGGTTTCTTTAAGTTTGCCTATTCTGTATAATTAATGAAATGGAATTATATAATGTGTGGTCCTTTGTGTCTGGCTTTGTTTATAAAGCATAATGTTTTCAAGGTTTATGTTGTAGCGTATATCAATACTTCATTCTTTTATATAGCTAATAATATTAAACTATGAATACAACACATTTTGTTTATCCTTTTATCACTTGATGAGCATGTGTTACTTCCACTTTTTAAAAAATAACAGCCTTATTGAAATATAATCATACATTGCAGTTCACTCAAAGTATACCCAGTGTAGTTCACCATTGGCTTCACTTAGTTCGCTTAATGTTCAATTTAGTGGGTTTTAGTATATTCACAGATTTGTGCACTGTCAGCACAATTTTAGAACATTTTCATCATCCCCAAAAGAAAACCCATATCCGTTACTTTCCCCATTTTCCCCCAGTTCTTCCAGCCTTCAGTAGCCACTGATCTGTCTTCTGTCTATATACATTTATTTATTTTAATTATTTCCCAATAATGGAATAATATAGTATGTGATTTTTTTTGGTCTGGCTTCTTTCACTTAGTGTAATGTTTTCAGGGTATATGTATGTTATAGCATGTATGAGTACTTGATTTCTTTTTATGGCTGGGTGATACTTCATTGGATGGGTACACAATATTTTGTTTATCCATTCATCAGTTGATGACCATTTGGGTTGTTTCCACTTTTCAGCCATTATGAATTATATTGCTAAGACATTTATATACAAGCTTATGTTTTCATTTCTCTTGGGTATATACCTGTGATTAGAATTGTGGTTGATTTGTTAACTACATGTTTAAATTTTGGAGGAATTGCCAGGCTCTTTTCCAAAGCAGCTGTACGATTTTACATTCCCCCTTAGCATGTATGGGGCTTCTAACTAGTCTACATTCTTGCCAACACTTTTTATTACCTATTTTTTTTGATGAGAGTGGATGTGAGGCATCTCATTGTGGTTTTGTACTTATGATCTTACTGACTAGTAAAGTTTTAGGTTTATTATTTCTCCCTTAAAGGAATAAAATACAGAATGGGTTTTCACATAATTTTGTGATGTTTAGTTTTAGTTTGGTCAGCTCTTGCTAAAAGTCCTGAACCAAGAATTACATACATGTGATTTCTCTATCATAAGAAAAATCCAGGTTTAAAGGAAGGAAGAACATAGTCACATTATGATTTCAGAAGGGGTCAGAAATAATAGTTTTATTTTAGTCATCAATTACAGAAACTGATACATTTTTGAAAATACATTTTCTTACATTTATTTTCTAAGACTAACCTTCCTTTATCCTGCATGAGAAAATTATTTTTAATATTAAGACTGTGAGTCAGCAATAAAGTAATCTAGACATTCAGGATAAAAAAGTAAGGATTAAAACTAAGCTGTTATAAAACTAAGAATTTATTGGGAGCCCAATAATGGTAGGAAATCTTTCCATAGGGGTATGCATTCTGTAGCGAACTTTTACATTGGGGCTGTTGTCCAACCCTGGTTTTTTTGTTTTGTTTTGTTTTTTTAAAAGATTTTATTTACTTATTTGACAGAGAGAGAGATCACAAGTAGGCAGAATAGCAGACAGAGAGAGAGGGGGAAGCAGGCTCCCTGCTGAGCAGAGAGCCTAATGTGGGGCTCGACCCCAGGAGCCTGAGATCATGACCTGAGCTGAAGGCAGAAGCTTAACACACTGAGGCACCCAGGCGCACCATGTCCAACCCTGTTTTAATGGACTTTACAAGAGAAAGAGCTTGCACTCAAACAGGGTAGAAACAGAGTCTTGTATAAGTACCTAACACCAGATTCTATAGGAGTAATATTGTAGGTGGTAGAGATATTTATCTGTTACGACTTTGGCTGTAGCAGGGAGAAACTTAGATATGAAATAGGAAAAAAAAAAAACCCCAAACAGTGACTCCTCTTGAGTTCATAACCATAAGCTCATGTACCATCTCTGTGGTTCAAAAAACTTCAAGGCAGAAAACTCCAAGGAAACAATGTAGTCCAGATTTGTGGTGCCGTTATTATTGGACAACATTGACTATAAGTCATAATAGAGTCACACATGTTGATAAAATTGTTCAAAGCTGTATTATGAAAATTGTATGGAAGCAAATGTGTTAAAATACACCACACTAAAATCTGTTCTTATCAGTTTAATATGTGATGTATTCTCTAGCCAAGGATGATATATTAAATGGATTTTTGGAACTAGGAAGTAGAATAGGTTGCTTGCTCCCTCCACTCCACACATCAACCTAGGAGTACTTCCAGGAACAGTTCACCCTCTCGGGGAATTAAGAAAAAAATACACCCCACTTAAAAAAAAAAAACAAAAAAAACCCTAAAAGGAATAAGCCAATATTTTACTAGTTGTGTGTTTTGGTAGGCCTCTGAGTGATTAAAGATTGCCTGTTTTTAGATGTTTCAGAATTCTCAACATTTCAAATAAATGAGCACTTATAGTGAAAACAACAACAGCCTTTTTGCAGCTTATAGCCACTGGGCATCTAATGCTCAAATGGTATTTCTTCTTTTTTCTTTTTTAATTTTTAAAAAAGATTTTATTTATTTAATTGAAGAGGGAGAGAGAGAGAGAGAGAGCACGAGTGCACAAGAGTGGGGAGAGGGAGAAGCAGACTCCCCACTGAGCGGGGAGCCCAATGCAGGGGCTCTATTCCAGGACACTGGGAGCATAACCTGAGAGGAAAGCAGATGCCCAACTGACTGAGCCACCCAGACATCCTTCAAATATTATTTCCTGACAAACTCAAGCATACATATGTTTGATTGCATGGGAGTAATACAATACGCTTTTTTAAAATTTTCTGACTTAGATTATGTACTGAACCTATGAGGAGTATACATTAAAAAGAGAAAAGATAAAAAAGAAGAAAACAACCGCTGTGGAATTCCCTTTGTATAATGGAAGAGGCTTTGAAACTTAAAAAAAAAAATTCATATTATGTAATCTCATTCAAAAAATTATTGTCCTGCTTTAGGAGGAGCCTCTCTTATGTGAAACACACTGTTTTTTTCCCTCAGGATTTTCAGCCTTTGTTTATCATGCTAACAATATGGATCTCTAAATATTGTTCAAGAGTATCATAGAGAAAGTTATTATACATGAATTTTATGCTGCTAAATTCCAAAATAGGTTATTTTCTGAATAAGCAATAACCATTTCTTTTACCTTTGATCCATTTTTGCTTATTTTTATGTGAATTTAGAATTTATATGAACGTGCAAAGGGCCAAAAGGAGACTGGGCAGTTTTGAAGCACTTTATGAAATAAAACTAGGTATCAAGACTTAATATGAAGCTACATAATTAAGACAGTATAGCATGGACACATAAGTAGATAAACCAGCCAATGGTCTAGAGCCCGAAAAAGACCCATATGTTTATGGATTTTTGATTTACTATATAAGTGGTGTGACAGTAGTCCCCCTCTTATCCATGGATTCAGTTACCAGTGGTCAGGTGCTGTCCAGAAGCAGATGGTGATTCTTCTTGAGGTATGGTCAGAAGGTCAATAGTAGCCTAATCCTATTTTGTCATTCCCCTCACTTTATGTCATACACAGGCATTTTATCCTCTCATACCATCGTAAGGAAAAGGAGGATGAGTGTAGTACAAGAAGACATTTTGAGAGAGAGAGAGAGAGAAACCACATTCACATATCTTTTATTACAGTATGTTGCATTAGTTATTCTGTTATTAGTTATTGTTGTTAATCTTTTACTGTGCCTAAAGTATAAATTAAACCTTAAAACAGATTATATATGTATTGGAACAAATATAGTATCTATAGGTCTCAGTACTATCCACAAGGTTTCAGGCATCCTTGGGGGTCTTGGAACACTTTTTGCACACAAGGGAAAACAACTGTATAGACAGTGGGGAAGGTTTATCTTTTTAATAAATTGGCAGGACAGTTGGATATCTGTTTCTGTTTCTCCTTCTCTGTCATACAAAAGGAGAAGATATTTTCAATACATTCATTTGACAAAGTGTCCATATACAGAATTCATAAAGAAGTATAAATTGATGAGGAAAATGTCAAATAAGAAATAGAAAAATGGCCCAAAAGAGGATACCTTTGTGGTTATAACTATATGAAGAGATGCATATTAAAAGTCCATCAAGTGTGGTACCACGTACCTACTGGAGTCAAAGTTCGAGCGAGTGACACTAACAGGTGGTAAAGAGGTTGCAGAGTAGGCTTTGTAGAGGTTAAGCTGTGTAGACAGTATCACCAAAATCCCTGTTCTTTTGGCTTCTGCTAAGTCCTGCTTTTAAGTCCTGCTGAGAGGCATCAGCAGGAAGTCAGAGGGTGGAAGAGCGTGAAATCAGGGGTATTTATTTCCTTTACTCATTCCCTGCTAGGTTATATCAATTGGTCGTCTCCTTCTCAAAAAGCCACTGTTTCTGTGAAAGGCCCTTATGTATCTTTTCTTTCTAAGTTTTGGCTTCCACTTCCAAGGTCGTCTTTAGGTCAAGGATTGGTAATGACTCCCTGCTATTGTTATCCCCAGAGAATTGTACATTCTGTAGTTGTTCTTCCTAAATCTTGTCCAAATCTTTGTGAATCACCTTTCATTAAATTCTTAATCCAATGCAAATATGTTATCTCCAGCAAGGAGATAACTTTTTTCTTTTCTCTTTCTTTCTTTCTCTCTTCTTTCTTTCTCTTTTCAGAGAGAAAGAGAGAATAAGCAGGCAGAGCAGTAGGCAGATGGAGTGAGAAAAGCAGTCTTCCTGCAGAGAACCCATGTGGGACTCGATCCCAGGACTCTGGAATCATGACCTGAGTCAAAGGCAGATGCCTAACCAACTGAGCCACCCAGGTGGCCCATGACTTTGATAATACTTTTAGGATTAAAAAAAATGAGCTGTGTGAAACATGTTTTTTTTTTTTTTTTTTTTTAATTTCTTTTCAGCATAACAGTATTCATTGTTTATGCACCACACCCAGTGCTCCATGCAAAACGTGCCCTCCCTAATACTACCAGCTGGCTCCCCCAACCTCCCACCCCCCGCCCCTTCAAAACCCTCAGGTTGTTTTTCAGAGTCCATAGTCTCTCATGGTTCACCTCCCCTTCCAATTTCCCTTAATTCCCTTCTCCTCTCCATCTCCCTATGTCCTCCATGTTATTTGTTATGCTCCACAAATAAGTGAAACCATATGATAATTGACTCTCTCTGCTTGACTGATTTCACTCAGCATAATCTCTTCCAGTCCCGTCCATGTTGCTACAAAAGTTGGGTATTCATCCTTTCTGATGGAGGCATAATACTCCATAGTGTATATGGATCACATCTTCCTTATCCATTCGTCCATTGAAGGGCATCTTGGTTCTTTCCACAGTTTGGCGACCGTGGCCATTGCTGCTATATACATTGGGGTACAGATGGCCCTTCTTTTCACTACATCTGTGTCTTTGGGGTAAATACCCAGTAGTGCAATTGCAGGGTCATAGGGAAGCTCTATTTTTAATTTCTTAAGGAATCTCCACATTGTTCTCCAAAGTGTCTGCACCAACTTGCATTCCCAAGAACATGGTTTTTATAACCTTGACACTATTGACTTTTTTGTCTGGCTAATTTTTCGTTGTTAGGTACTCTCCTATATAATGTTGAATGTTTAGCCGCAGCCTGGCCTCTACTCATTAAATACCAGTAATGCTCCTGCAGTGATGATAATTTAAAATGTGTCCAGACATTGCCAGATATCCCTTTGGGGGCAAAACTGTCCTTTGTTAAGAATCACTGCTCAAGGGGCGCCTGGGTGGCTCAGTGGGTTAAAGCCTCTGCCTTTGGCTCAGGTCATGATCTCAGGGTCCTGGGATCAAGCCCTACATCAGGCTCTCTGCTTGGCGGGGAGCCTGCTTCCTCATCTCTCTCTCTCTCTCTCTCTCTCTCTCTCTGCCTGCCTCTCCCTACTTGTGATCTCTCTGTCAAATAAATAAATAAAATCTTTAAAAAAAATTCATTCACCAAGTGCATTTATACATAGACAAAAATCTAGATGGATAGGCCCTGAAACTGTTTATTTTGGTTCTTGCCATGTGGTAGAATTTTGTATGCTCTTGTTTTTCTCTGAAAATTTTTTACTTGTTTTCTTAGTTTTTTGTTTTTGTTTTTGTTTTTTACATTGAATATATGGGATTACCCTAGAGGAGGTAATGGTTGATTTAGACCAATAGATATACATGGAAAAGTGTTTCAGAAAGAAGGGGTAGCATAGATGTTATAACACAGATGAAGAAAGATTAAACTCTTTTTTTTTCTTTAAGGTTTGAAATTGAAATTGAACCCATTTTTGCAAGTTTGGCCTTATATGATGTCAAGGAAAAGAAAAAGGTAAGGGTATATTGTTTGAATATAGTCTTTTGTCACAATTCTAGGTTTCAGAAACTTGTTTTTAGTTTGTTTTGTAAGATAACTTAAATTTTTTTTGAGAATTGTTAAGCATATCTTTTAAGAAGAAAATAGAAATTTAATTTATTGAGACTTGTTAAATATTTTCTTAGTATAAAATAGTTTAGTTGATACCTAGTTTTTATTTAAAGGAGAGAGTTTCAAAAAGAGGTGGCAGAAGCAGCTTTCTTTTAGTTTAAGAAAAATTTAATATAAGAAAGGCATTTTAGGCAACAATGTATAAAGGATTAGAATCATTAGGAATTTCAGTTGATGCAATTTTAAAATTCATTCTAGCTAAAAGATCATTTACGTGTGCTTGAAATTTTTTGTCTTAGATCCTGCTTTAGTTTTACCATCATATCTTTATTACTTTTAGGAGTTTTTCCAGGGGGCTATCTCATACTGCTTTTCTTTTTTTTCTTTTTTTAAGATTTTATTTATTTGAGAGAGAAAGTGGGAGAGCAAGTGAGCAGAGGGGAGAGGTAGAGGGAGAGGGAAAAGCAGGCTCCAGGCTGAACAGGGAGCCCAGTGTGGGGCTCACTGCTAGGATCCAAGATCATGACCTGAGCCTAAGGGAGATGCTTAACTGAGGCACCCCTCATACAGCATTTATTAACTTATATTGTAGGGCTCCTTAATGTGTAGTAGCACCTAAGTACTTTCAATGACCTCTGCTGTCAATATATTAGAAATTTCTGTGTTGGAATTCTGCACTAGCAGCTTGTATTTGCTAAATCAAATCTGCTAAAACATTATTTATATAATTTTTTAAAGACTCAATTTGAGGTAATTCATCTTAGTAATTTCTTTGTGTACTTTACTGCAAGTTACATTTCTAATAAGAAAGGTTAGGGATATAGTTGTTTAGAATATGTTTCTTCTATATGTCCCAGATAGTTTGTATATTTCTTTTTGCTTTGATTTAGATATGTAAAGATTGGTCATTGAAATATATAATAAATTTTATATTAGTATAATGTTCTAATATCTATAGTGTTTTGAAACTGTGTTTGATTTTTGTAAAATGTACATATTTTAAATGTAATATGTGAATTTTTTTTTAGATTTCAGAAAACTTTTATTTTGACCTTAATTCTGAGCAGATGAAAGGGTTATTACGTCCCCATGTACCACCTGCTGCCATTACCACCTTGGCAAGATCAGCTATTTTTTCTATCACTTATCCTTCACAAGATGTTTTTCTTGTAATAAAGGTGAGAATAAGGTTAAATATATTAGTTTGTGTAGTGTCTGTGCACTTGTCTTTCTATTAATACCACAAGCTTTTTAGGGGCAAAGATTTTATCTTTATTTTTTCATCTTAATGTTTATTAACACCATATTGGATGTGCACTGTAGGTGCTTCCTAAGTTTTTTTTGAGTGGGAGCTCTATTAGGATTCTCCAGAGAAACAGATAAGTAGGATGGAGACACACACACACACACTCAGAAAGAGAGAGTGATTGATTTTAAGGAATTGGCTCATGTATTTCTGAGGGCTGGCAAATTTGAGATGTGTTGGGCAAGGTGGTAGGCTGGCGTTCAGGTAAGGGTTGATATTGTTGTCTTTTTTCTGAGATTTTATTTATTTATTTGAAGGAGAGAGTGACAGAGTACAGAGGGAGTGTGGGAGGGAGAAGCAGACTCCCTGCTGAGCAGGGATCCCGAAGTGGGACTCGATCCCAGGACCCTGGGATCTTGACCTGAGCTGAAAGCAGAAGCTTAACTGACTGAGCCACCTAGACACCCTTGTTATTGTAGTTCTGAGTCTGAATTCCCTAGGGCAGCAGACTGGAGATTCAGGCAGTGCCTCTTTTTTTTAAGATTTTATTTATTTATTTGACAGACAGAGATCACAAGTGGGCAGAGAAGCAGGCAGAGAGAGAGAGGAGGAAGTAGGCTCCCTGCTAAGCAGAGAGCCTGATGCAGAGCTCGATCCCAGGACCCGGAGATCATGACCTGAGCCAAAGGCAGAGGCTTTAACCTGTTGAGCCACCCAAGCGCCCCCAGGCAGTGCCTCTTTGTTGCAGACTTGAGAATTATTTCTTTGGGAAACCTCAGTCTTTGTTTTTAAGGTTTTTTAATTGGATGAGGCCCACCCACATTGTGGAGAAAGTAGTCCACTTTATTCTACTGATTTAAATGCTAATCACCTCTAAAAAAAATACCTTCACAGCACCATGTAGATTGTCAAATAACTGGGTATGATAGCCTAGCCAAGCTGGCATATAAAATTAACTGTCATAGGAACCTTAATGTGATTTTATCCCTCAGTGTTTGTATTATATAAATATGAATATCTAAATCATCAAGGTTATGGAGCAGTATGATTTGATTTTCAGCCAGTTAAGAATTAGAATTACAAACATGGGGCGGGGAATAGAGAGAAGCAAACCATTGGGAAGACTCAACTGTAGAGAGTAAACTGAGGGTTCCTGAAGTTGAGGTGGGCAGGGGAATGGTTTAAATGGGTGATGGATATTAAGGAGGCACTTGGATGAGCACTGGGTGATGAATCTCTAGATTCTACTCCTGAGACTACTCTTACATTATATATTAACTAAACGGAGTATAAATAAAAACTTAGAAAGATAAAAACAAAAACAAAAATAAAAAAAAAGGAATAAGGATTACAAATTGTAAAATCTCTCTGTTACTAAGCTGTTTAGCTTAGGATAACTTGAACAATCATTTACCATAACTTGACCTTGACTTGAGAGAAGCCTAAAATATATTCCTTAATCATTTATCTTTATTTATATAAAATTATCATAAAAGGTAATGAATTTTACAATAAGGTTATAAAGTGGATTGTCATGAAATGAATCCTGTTTACCCACAGGAATAATGTCCTACTTTGTGGTCACATTGCTATGAATTCAGGTTAAAATAGGTCTTAGCTACAATGAATAGTCAATCCTAGAAGCAAATATTTAGCTGCACTAGTCTTTTTTAGAGAATAAAAACAAAGCTCATTGAAAGAAACCTGCAAACAGATGGAAAAAAAAAAAAAAACCCAACTTGGGTTTACAGTAAGGTAACTATAACAAAATAAGCTTAAAATTATTTTAATTAAAATTTTTAATGAAGTATGATAAAGTCATAAATGTATGGCTTAATGAACTATCCCCAAATAAATACATTATGTTACCACCCACCCAGGTTAAGAAACAAAATGTTAACCAGAATCCCAGAAACTGCCCATAGACTGTTCACTACTCCCTTACTTCTCCCCCAAAAGTATTCACTTGTGTTAATAGGATCCAAGAGTATGTTTATTTTCTGACTTGCTACTTGATTGTGTGATTAATCTTACTGCTCTATGCAGCAGTTTTTATTTTTTAAAAGATTTTATTTATTTGAGAGAGGGGAGAGTGTGTATGTGAGAGTTGCAGAAGGAACAAAGGGAGAGAGAGAGAATCCCAAGCAGATACTTCACTGAAGGTGGAGCCCAGCACGGGGCTTGATCCAACAACTTCAAGATCATGACCCAGTGGAAACCAAGAGTCTGATGCCTAACCAGCTGAATCCCCCGGCGCCCCACGCCCCAGTTTAAAAATTCATTTACATTGCTATATAGTATTATATGACTATTTATTCTCTTTACGGTGATTGACATTTTGGTTAATTTAATTTTGTGGTTTTTATCAGTAATTCTGTAAACATTTGCATTTCTTGAGGATAGACTTGTATTCATTTCTGTTTAGTTTTGATCTTGGGAGTAGAATTGCCGAGTCATAGAATATTTGTATGTTGGCTTTGGTAGATGCTGTCGAATGGATTTCCAAAGTATCTGTGATAATTGCATTCCCACTAGCAGTGAGTAAGTTTCAGTTAGTTACACTTGCTACTTTACCAGGTTTTTTAAAATACTGAGATATAAACTATCTACAGTAAGATCTTTGTAGCATACAAATCTGGAGTAAACAGTTGGGTAAATTCTTCCACATGTATTCATCTGTATAATCACTCCTCAGCTCAAGACATACGGTATTTCTGTTACCTCATTACTCTGGAGGGTTCTTGTGTTTCTCTTTCTAGTGACTACCCCTGCCCTTCCACCAGATAACTAGTATTCTAACTTCTGTCACCATTGCTGGCTTTTCTTCTTGAAGTTCACGTGAAAGGAATCGTATCATACGCAGGCTTTTGTGTCTGGCTTTTCACTCAATATGATGTCTGGGAGAGTCTTCCATATTATGTGCAGCATTAATTTGTTCTTTTATGTATGTTGTCATGTCATACTCCTTCACATGATTAAAATGGTTTATTCATCCTTATTTGGCCCCAAAAATAATCTCTCTCACACTTTCCTGATACCTTTAGACATATCTTGCCAACAAATGCACAAAATAAATGGAGATAAAGCACAGATACTTGCTGACACAGTTCAAAGCTATGGCAGCTTGATGCTGAGATGCTGAGTGGAGTGTCCAGGGAGGGAGCTGGAAAGCCCCACTCTTGCTCCTCAGGTGTATGCTACCTGTATACCTGGCAACTGCAAAGCAAATGTTGAATGGTATTTTTACTTTTTGCCTTTTTTTATAGAAGTGAAACTCTTTCAGTTAGCAAAAACAACTATTAATACAGGTCTTCTGTAAAAGCAGAGTGGCTGGGGCGCCTGGGTGGCTCAGTGGTTAAGCCGCTGCCTTCGGCTCAGGTCATGATCTCAGGGTCCTGGGATCGAGTTCCGCATCAGGCTCTCTGCTCAGCAGGGAGCCTGCTTCCCTTCCTCTCTCTCTGCCTGCCTCTCTGCCTACTTGTAATCTCTGTCTGTCAAATAAAATAAATAAAATCTTTAAAAAAAAAAAAAGCAGAGTGGCATAATGTAAGCTTCCTAAAAGTGGAAGATACTTGTATTTTTTTCCTTTTGATATTATTGTAAATAAAATTATTAATTTCCTTCTTGAATTGTTCATTATTAGTATATAGAGATACAAATGGCTTTTGCATTTTGATTTTGCATCCTCCAGCTTTGCTGTATTTGTTAGTTCAACCATTTTGTGTGTGTGTGTGTGTGTGTGAGATGTATTAGGATTTTCTGAACAAAGGATCCTATCTGTAAACAGGGACAATTTTACTTTTCCTTTCGAATTTGGACTCATTTTTTCTCTTTTTCTTCCTTATTTTCTGGCTCAGACTTCCAGTATTTTGTTGAATTGATTGGCAAAAGTGAGCATCCTTATCTTGCTCCTGATGTAAGAGGAACAACTTCACCATTGAATATCATTTTAGCTGTGGTGTTTCCATATATGGCCTTTATTATGTTGAGGTAGCTTTTTTTGTATTGCTAGTTTGTTGAGTATTCCTAGTGTGAAAGGGTGTTGGATTTTGCCCAGTTATTTTTTTTTTATCAACTGAGATGATCGTGTGTTTTTTTTTTCTGTCATTCTGTTAGTTATAGTGCATTATGTTGATTGATTTTCTTATATTGAACCATCCTTGCATTCCAGGCTGATTGCTTTTCCCCCCAACTCTTCTTTCTTTTTATTTCCCTTTTTTTTTCTTTTTTCTTTTTTTTTTTTTGGCTTAATTAGTCTTTACTTTTTTTTCTTTGACAGCTGGAAAAAGTCCTACAGCAGGGTGACATCGGAGAGTGTGCAGAGCCATACATGATTTTCAAAGAAGCAGATGCCACAAAGGTAGACTATCATGCATCTCATTTTTTCCACCTTTATAGTCATATAGTCCTTCCCCATTTCCCCCAAATCTCCTGAGTCCAACCCTAAACATGCTCAGATTTCCCAAGTTGTTATTTGGGAGAATACTATACAAAGCATATTAAGGAATTTCATTACTAATTCATCATTTTCTGTTGGCCTACCCACTTTTTTACTTTCTTTTTTATTTCCTTTGTCACCGAGCTTATGTCATATGCTGTTATTATTATTACTATTTTTTTAAATTTTTGGTCTTAGAGGGGGGCTGGGTAGGGACAAATGGAGTGAGAGAATCTTAAGCAGACTTTATCCCCAGTATGGAACCCAATGTGGGCTCAGTCTCACAACCCTGAGATCATGACCTGAGCTAAAATTCAGAGTCAGATACTAAATCAACTGAGCCACCAGGTACCTTATGCTGTGTTGTTATTTAAAATCTCTGTTACCTGCAAACTAATTTACTCTTTACGTGTTCCCCCCACCTTGGAGACAACGAAGTTTAATTCCTAAATAATGAAAGTTTTTAAAAGTAGTGATATTTTTATAAAATAGTGGTATTGATAGTAAAACTTTTCATAGCAAGACGCCAGTATTCTGGAGCTCTGTCTAGTTGCAGATAATTAAGAAATATGGTAAAAATAGAAAATGCAATTTGTTTTGCTATCAGACCACTATGTTGTAGAATTTGAATCAATTTATAAAACAAGAATAATTTATATTAAGGTTGGTACCAAATTTCAGATACCCAGAATTAGCCACAAGAATAACAGATGAGGGGAGCTTGGGTGGCTCAGACAGTTAAGTGTCTGCCTTTGGCTCAAGTCATGATCCTGGGAGTCCTGGGATCAAGTCCCACATTGGGCTCCTTGCTCAATGGGGAGCCTGCTTTTCCTTCTCTCGGCTCCTGTTCTGTCTCTCTCCAATAAATAAATAAAATCTCTTAAGTAATAAAAAAAAAAAAGAATAACAGATGATCTTAGATCTTTGACCACATGATTTAATAGTTTCAATAGCCTGGAGACTATGCCTGAGGAATACTGGACAAATTACCAAAATCTAAAATATGCTTTGCTTTCTGTGAAATTTATAATAAGAACTCAGACTTTTCTGCTAATCAAGGTTAACCTGGGTACATGATAATGTTCTCTTATCCCTGGCTACCTGGTTGAAATCAGGGTTAATGTATTCTGGCTTTCCCCAGGTTGTCATTTTTTAAATTTAATTTCCTGTTTTATGGAGCTCATAGTTATAATAGCAACCTATTACATACGTATATAAGCTGATAGAATCAAGTACACTGGATATCTAGTCTCTAAAGCAAGATTCTATTTTGGAGGTATAATAGATAGGAAGAAACAGTGCTACCATTTAGTTATCCTTCCCTCTTTTCCCAGACCTGAGTCTCAAGATAGGACTATGATAGAGTATATATCCTATATGGAAAGAGCATATAAGAGATTTGGTGTAGGTTTTTACTCTTAGACCATTGGTTGGCTATCACAGGCCCCCTTAGTGTTTGTGTCAGGGATAGCCTAAAAGTTGGGCCAGCTTCAGGATATCTTCCTGATAGGCATGTACTGTTTGGACCATCAGTGTGTTTCTGGGGTTTGGTCCCTTTGTAATAATTTTTTCTTCGCTTCTCTTATTACAATTCTTGGCTTATTAGCCTGTCTGTGCTCCCCAGTCTCACCATACCTTACTCCTTTTCTTTCCATAAATTAAGGATTAGTTCCAAATGGCTCAGCTGCTTCCATCTTTTTCAGAATAATAACAATTTAGTAAGTCCATAATCTTGAATTATTTTATAGTTAGGAGTTACTGAGTAGAACATAGTTATACTTCTTTTCATAAAATGGTACTTGTAATACACGAACATGTTTGGCACTTGCTCTCCTTTCTCTCCTAGGAACAAGGTGAGATAATCACAAAGAGAAATTTAAAAGACTTACTCTACATATATATTTATAGAATGGGTCAAAATTATTCAGTGGTTAAGATAAATAGTGTATACCTCTGAAAGGTATAAATTATTTTTCCATCTTTTTATAAAGAAGGTTTTATTTATTTGCGAGAGAGTGAGCAAGAGAGACAGCACTTGCGCAGGGGCAGAGAAAGGGAGAAGTAGACTCCCCACTGAGCAGGAAGCCCACAGTGGGGCTAAATCCTAGGACCCTGGGTTCATAACCTGAGCTGAAGGCAGACTCTTAACTTACTGAGCCACCCAGGCACCCCTATTTTTCCATTTTTGTTGAGAATGGAGAATTCTTACCCCATCTTTTTATGTATTATGAAGTAGTCTTTAGTTCATTTCTTTTGAGCATAATTATATAATGTATAAAGTTTTGTTTTGCAGAATAAGGAAAAACTGGAGAAGCTGAGAAGTCAAGCCGATCAGTTTTGTCAAAGACTTGGAAAATATCGCATGCCTTTTGCTTGGACCGCAATCCATTTAATGAATATTGTTAGCAGTGCGGGGAGTTTGGAAAGAGATTCTACAGAGGTGGAAATAAGCACTGGAGGTAAGAGTGTTTTATATAAAATATTCCTAAATGTATAATTTTTTCTTTTTTCTATATAGGCTTGTTTTATTTGTAGACCTTGCAGTGTTCTGAGGCATGAAAGGGTTTTCTTTTTTTGCTTTTACTCCCCACAGTTTTATTGAGATGTACTTTATATACCACACAATTCACCCATTTAAAGTGTATAATTCGTTTTTTTTTTTTTTATTCACAAGGTTCTGCAACCATCACCACAGTCTAATTTTAGAACACTTTTTTGTACTCATTAGCAGTAACTCCATTCTCTCCTAGTCCCCAAACCCAACCCTAAATAACTTGAGAACTCCTTACTCTGTATGGATATGCTTATGCTGGACATTTCATACCAGTACAGTTACACAATATGTAGTCTTTGAGTGACTAGTTCCTTTCACGTAGCATAATGTTTTAAAAGTTTGTCTATGTTGTAGCACATCAGTATTTAAATTTCTTTTTATTGCCAAATAATAGTGCATCATGTGGATATACCACATTTTATTAATCCATTCATCCATTGATGCACATTTGGGTTGTTTATGTGTTTATACTTTTTGTTTAATATGAATAATGCTGCAGTTAAAGTTCATGTACAAGCTTTTGTGTGGACATATGTTTTCATTTCTTTATATATTAGAAATTGTTGGATCAAATGATAATTCTGTATTTCACTTTTTTTTTTTTTTTTTTAAAGATTTTATTTATTTAACAGAGATCACAAGTATGCAGAGAGGCAGGCAGGGATGGGAGGGAGGCAGGTTCCCTGCTGAGCAGAGAGCCCCATGTGGGGCTCGATCCCAGGACCCTGGGATCATGATCTGAGCCGAAAGCAGAGCCTTCAACCCACTGAGCCACCAAGGTGCTCATGTATTTCACCTTTTTATGAACTGCCAGGCTGTTTTCCAATGTTTCTGCAACCTTAAAAATTCTACTAGCAGTGTGTGAAGGCTCCAGTTTCTCCATATCTCTACCAACACTTCTATTATCTGGCCCTATGATTGTAGCCATCCTAGTACAAGTAAAGAGGTTTGTCATTGTAGTTTAGATTTGCCTTTCCTTGATTGTTAATGACCTTGAGTGTTATTTTTTGCACTGGCTATTTGTATATTTTCTGTGGAGAAAGATATAGTCATATCCTTTGCCCTTTTTTTAAAAAATGTCTGTTTCGTCTTGTTATGTAGTGGATGCTCATTTTTTATGTGGCTCTTTTATGTTCTTGTCCTAGAGTTGTAAGAATTCTTTAGGTATTCTGGATACAAATCTTTTCTCTAATTAAGGACTTGCAGACATTTTCTCCCAGACTGTGGGTTTTTTTGTTGTTGTTTGTTTGTTTGTTTTTTACTTTTTTGATGGTATTATCTGTAGCACAGATATTTTAAATTTTGATGAATTTTCATTTCTCAATTCTTTTGTTGCTTGTGCTTTTGGAGTTATATCTAAGAAAGCATTACCTAACCCAGTATCAGAAAGATCTACCTGTATGTTTTGTCTAAGAGTTTAAAGGTGTAACTTTTACATTTGGGTATAATTCAGTTCAAGTTACATGTTAAGAGGTAGAGGTCCAACGTTATTCTTTTTATGTAGGTAATGAGTTGTCCCAACACCCATTTGCTAAGCCTGTTCTTTCTCCAGCAAATGGTCTTGCTATTCTTGTTAAAAATCAGTTCATGATGGATATGTGGGTTTAATTCTGGACTCTCAATTCTATTCAATTGATTTATATGTCTAAGCTTATGGTAATACTATTCCATATTGATTATTTTAGCTTTGCAGTAATTTTTGAAAGTGGAGAGAGCGGCCCTCCAATTTTATTATCTTTTTTAAAGATTTTTTGTGTGTGTGCCTATTTTGGACCCTTGTAGTATCATATGAAGTTTAGGATCAACTGTTGATTTCTGCACAAAGGCAGCTGGAAGTTTGATAGGCATTACATTGAGTCTGTAAATCAGTATGGGGAATATTAAGTCTTCCAGTTCATGGAATGTTTTTCTATTTGTTTAGATCTTAATATTTTTTCCAACATTTATAGTTTTCAGTGTACAAGTCTTAATCCTTTTTCTGTTAAATGGATACCCAAATATTTTAGTTTTTTTATGCTGTTTTAAATGGAAGTGTTTTCTTAATTTCATTTTTAGAATGTTTGTTTCTTGTGTATAGAATATTGAATTGAATATTGATTGACTTGAATATTGATCTTGTACTTTGAAACTGTTTGAACATGTTTATTAATAAGTTTGTCTTTTTTCTCTTCTGGATTCTTTAGGATTTTTCTCTATACAAGATCATGTCATCTGCAAATAACAAAAAGGTTTACTGATTCCTTTTCAATCTGGATGTCTTTTATTTCTTTTTTCTTTTTTAATGATCTTAACTAGAACCTCCTATACAATATTAAAGTGGGAAAAGTGAATATCCTCTTCTTGTTCCTGACCTTGGGGGGGAATGCATTCAGTCTTTTATTATCAAGTATGATATTTGCTGTAGGCTTTTTATAGATATAATTTAGTAGATTGGCAAAATTCTGTTCTATGCCTGACTTTTTGAGCGTTTTTTATCATGAAAGAATGTTGGATTTTGTTAAATGCTTTTTCTGCCTTTGGGTTGACTTGTATGGTTTTTGTCTTCTATTCTTTAAGTAGGGTGTATGGCATTATTTGATTGGTTTTGGGTGTTAAATTAATCTTACATTTCTGGGAGAAATCCCACTTGGTCGTGGTATGCAAGTTTTTTGTAGATGTTAGAATATGTTTCTCAATATTTTGTTTAACATTTTTCTTTTATATTTATAAGAGATATTGGCCTGCAGTTTTTCTTTCTTATGACATCTCTGTCTGGTTTTGGTGTTAAAGTAACACTGTCTTCACAGAATGTGTTGTGAATTATTGCTTTGGTTTTTGGAGGGTTTTGTGAAGGATTGGTATTTGGTTTTTGAAAAATTGGAAGAATTCACTAGTGAAGCCATCTTGGCTCTGCCTTATTGTGGTAAATTTTTTCTGAACTAATTAGATCTTTTTATATTTTCTGTTTCACCTTTAATCAGTTTCAGTACTATATTTCTTTCTAGAAGTTGGTTCATGTTGTATAAGTTATCTTACTGTTGACCTACAGTTACTCATAATATTGTAATATAATCCCTTCTCTCTAAGAGCTGTAATGATGTCTCCTCATTCATTCCTGATTTTAGTAATGTGAGCCTTTCCTATTTTTTAAATTATCCATTTAGCTAACGTTTTTAAAATTTTCTTTTAGAAGATCCAGCTTTTTGTTTCGTTGATGTGTTTCTAGTTTCTATTTCATTTATTGCCATTCAGCTGTTGTCATTTTTTTTTTTTTAGAATCTTACTTTTTTTATTCAACAGAGAGAGGGTGAGAGAGCACAAGCAGGGGAGGGGCAGAGGGAGAAGCAGACTCTCCACGGAGCAGGGAGCCTGATTGATCCTAGGACCCTACATCATGACGTGAGCCGAAGGCAGATGCTTAACTGACTAAGCCACCCAGGCGTCCCTCAGCTGTTTTTTTTGTTTGTTTCTTTTGTTTTTGAGTCCTTTCTCCTGCTTGCTTTGGTTTTAGTTTTTCTTTTTTCTTGTTTCTTAAAATGTAGGGTTAAATTACTGATTTGAGAGCTTTCTTCTTCTTTTTAAAAATATAGACATTTATAAATACAAATTTTCCTCTGAGCAGTTTCAGTGATATCCCATATGTCTTGGGATATTGTGTTTTCATTTTCATACATCTTAACTATTTCCTGATTTCCCTTGTTATTTCCTCTTTGACTCATTGGTTATTTGAGAGTTTGCGGTAACTTCTACATTTTATGAATTTCCCAGATTTTCTTCTGTTACTAATTTATAGTTTGCTTTCACTGTTGTTGGAGAACATATTTTGTGTAATTTCAGACCTTTTGAATTTATTGTATTTTGTCTTATGGCTTAGTCTGCCTTGGAGAATGTCCTGTGTGCACTTGAGAAGGGCATGTATTCTGCTTTTCCTTGCTAATATGTTGTATAGATGTCTGTAATGTCTAGTTTGTTTAAAGTCTTCTGTTTCCTTGTTGATCTGCAACATAGCTGTTCATTTGTTTTTTTTTTAATTTTTATTTTTTTATTTTTTATAAACATATAATATATTTTTATCCCCAGGGGTACAGGTCTGTGAATCGCCAGGTTTACACACTTCACAGCACTCACCAAAGCACATACCCTCCCCAATGTCCATAACCCCACCCCCCTTCTCCCAACCCCCCACCCCCAGCAACCCTCAGTTTGTTTTGTGAGATTAAGAGTCACTTATGGTTTGTCTCCCTCCCAATCCCATCTTGTTTCATTTTGTTCATTTGGTTTTGAATAATGGTGTTTTATGCAAGGACTTGGAATTAAAATTCTGTTTTGAATTCACATTCAAGTTACGGACTATTACATGGTTACTAAAATTTTTATTGTGTGAATATTTCCCAGCAAATACATGGTTCCTCTGTAGCTGCTCATCATAGCTCATCTTTGGTTATATACATAATTATAGCATAGTAGAGACTTTTTTTTACACTAGAGAAATTTTAAAAAGAGAACCAGAAGATTTAGGTATAGTGCTTTCTTACTGATCTCTCCAGAAGTGCTTTTTTTTTTTTTTTTTTTTTTTTTTTTTAAAGCTCTATATTTGAGAGAAGGAGAGTGAGCACAGGGGAGAGGGAGAGACAGTCTTAAGCAGACTCTGTGCTGAGTGTGGAACCTGTCTCAGGGCTCAGTGTCACAAATCTGAGATCATGACCTGAACCAAAACCAAGAGTCAGATGTTTAGCTGACTGTGCCACCCACTCTCCAGAAGTGAAGCTCCTGCTATAATCAATATGCTGAATTTTCAACTTTAATGATTTTTCCCCCTGTGTTTGGAAAGCTGCTTTAAAACAAGTTTTAAGTATTATGAAAATGAATATCATGCTTTTTTTCCCCCCTTGGTAGAACGAAAAGGGTCTTGGTCAGAGAGGAGGAATTCTAGTATTGTTGGCAGACGATCACTCGAAAGGACAACAAGTGGAGATGACGCTTGTAACCTGACCAGCTTTCGACCTGCTACTCTCACAGTGACAAATTTTTTTAAGCAGGTATTATTCTGTCATGTAGGAATTCTAGGGGGCTATTTGTTTGTGAAATTTTTTTATTTTCAGAAAAATTGTAATTGTACATGTACATGCAGTGTTTGTGATTTTGAGAAATTTAAAAAAAACTTTTAAGAATAAGAAGTATTAGAATAAAATAATCTTATGCCTGTTGTGTAATTATATTTATTTAACTGTTATAGTAATAATGCATCAAAATCTATCCTCCACATTTATATCCTATTTCTCAATTATAATATTTTAACTTTTAAACATTTATGGTATATGAATTTTTTCAGTCAGTAATTGTGTGGTTGTATCTCTCTTCCCTATCCAGGTTTTTTTGGGTTGAATTTACCACATCAGTGCTGTATGGAATAGGACTTGCAGGCCTTTGTAGTGCATTTTTGTGCTAAAATATAATCAACATTATTTTTTTAAAATTTTTATTTATTTATTTATTTTTTAAAAGATTTTATTTATTTATTTGGCAGCCAGAGATCACAAGTAGGCAGAGAGGAAGGCAGAGAGAGGGAGGAAACAGGCTCCCTGCTGAGCAGAGAGCCCAATGCAGGGCTCGATCCCAGGACCCTGAGATCATGACCTGAGCCAAAGGCAGAGGCCTAACCCTCTGAGCCACCCAGGCGCCCCTAATCAACATTATTTTTATAGGTGCATTTATAGGTCCAAAAGTTCTTGATCAAGTATTTTATTCTTTTCAAATACGTTCTCTGTACTTCAAATCATGAATCAAATCAGGAGTTTTCAAATGCTGGTCATGATTCATTAACTGTAATGCAAATGTAATAGATAATACTCAGGTTAAAAAAAAACAAACACAGTAGAATAGAAAAATAATAGTGCATTGCACATAGCGAGGTTAAATGTTCCTTCAGTGAGGAACATTTTTTTTTGCATGAGTACATGCATGTGTACATGTCCATACTAGGTTTTGATACAAAATGAATTGGAACCATGTGTATGTTTTGGAACAGAAGAAGGGGAAGTGCTAAATATTGTCCAAGAATTCCTTCTTTTGAGGTCTTATTCTAAATAAGAGGAGGAAATTCTGGCCTACTGACATCTTATAACTTGAAAGAGTAAAGTAGCTGAGAATTATCTAAAGTGGTAAGGGTCTTTTTATTATGGGCAATAGAACAAGAAAGAGTCTAGAAAAGGCCACAGTGTTATTTGGATGAAGTGATAGGCCAAATAAAGCTACAGGAACTGGCAGTAGATTTACGTGATACAGTGACTCGGCCTTGCAGCTATGACATTTTTCTCTCTTTCTACTTCTTCAAGCACTATATCACTTCTGCACTACTTCCCAGTTCTTTTTTCATTTCTTCAGCCTGCTTTATTATTGAACTGGTATTGTAACCTTAAATCAACAAGTCATCCATCCACCCACCTACCTATTGATCCAACAAATAGTTTCTGAGTGTTCAGCATGTACTGAGTATCAGTACACCCACCTACCTATTTATCCAGCAAATATTTTTTGAGCATTCACCATGTACTGGATACTATGTTGGAGACTGGTAGCTGGAAGCTAGCACAAAGTGATTGTGAAAACTTCGAATGAATGATGATTGGAAACCTCAATAATAGAAAACATTTATTTGTTTATTTGTTTATTTTAATGAAAAGCATTTATACTTTGTATAGTGTACTTTTAAAAATTATTAGCGTGTATAATTTTTAAAAGTATTTTTAAATAGCTAGGGTACTATGCACCAGCCAAATGCAAACTAAGTAAAAAGCAGAGATTATAACTTTAATATAGTAGAATTCAAGGTACAAGTTTCTCCTAAATGAGATAC
The DNA here is from genome assembly GCF_009829155.1 of Mustela erminea. Classification (NCBI taxonomy): domain Eukaryota; kingdom Metazoa; phylum Chordata; class Mammalia; order Carnivora; family Mustelidae; genus Mustela; species Mustela erminea. The sequence goes on from NC_045623.1 coordinate 58,865,021, forward strand.
AGAAGGTAGTTCTTTTTTTAAGTTGATGAGAGATTACTAACCATGATTGCGATGTAATAATCAGCAGTGCTTATGTACAGATTTGAAATTGTCAAGTCAAATTTATTAAAAGTACATGTAGATATAAAAACAAAATTAAACCCACCCATTAGTTTAAGAAATGTATTTGTTGACAGGTATATAAGTTGGCATATACAGTGGTGAATACACAGTGTAGAAGTAGGGGGTGTCAGCTAGGCTTATTCACATTCAGAGACTGACTTTGATTATTTGATCTAGACTGACTTCTCTTGGGAAGACTAACATGACTCAGGTGTCTTCCATGTCTCTCTTCTATTCTCATCCTCTAGCAGGCTGGCTTGGTCATGTTCTCATCCTAGTGGCAGGAGTTCAACAGAAGGGCCAAACTCAGTTGTGCAAATGTTTATCAGGTTTCTGCATCACATTTGCTTATTGGCCAAGACAAGTCACAGGGCCAAGCCCGGGGGTGGGAATTATGTCTCACCCAACAAAAAGCATACAGGGAGTAGAGAGTGGAGGCCAATAATAGAATCAATTTAACAGGTTAAATAGACAGAAATAATTAAGTAGAGATAATCTGAATGTACTGTCAGTTAAGACCATTTAAAGATCTGACAGAAGGAGAGTGTATATTGTTTTAGCTGCTGATGGAACATTTACAATAATTAGACCACAGGAAAAAATCTTCATAAAATGAAATTCTCTAATCATGACCTAATAAAACTCAAAACTGTTTATCAAAGTATTAACAAAAATCTTGGATCACTTGGAAATTAAAAATCACATTTCTAAGTAGTGGGATAAAAGAGATCAATTCTTTACTCCGTTTAGAATATAATAGTGAACGAATGGGATATGGCTCAAGATGAGCTCACAGTAATAATGTTAAATATGTTCATTAACATACAAAATAAGAAATATATGAACAGTGCTTAAAAACAGTAAGATAGCAAGTGCAGGAGGTTTGGATTAATAAAATCCAAAGATTGACTCTTTTTTTTTTTTAAAGATTTTATTTATTTATTTGACAGAGTAGACAAGTAGGCAGAGAGGTTGGCAGAGAGGGGGAAGCAGGCTCCCCGCTGAGCAGAGAGCCTGATGCGGGGCTCGATCCCAGGACCCTGAGATCATGACCTGAGCCGAACGCAGAGGCTTTAACCCACTGAGCCACCCAGATGCTCCCAGAGATTGATTCTTGAATAAAAGAGCAAAATTCTTTTGTAAGAAAAAATATTGAATTGAAAATTTTGTCTTAATTAGGTGTGCTTTGATTTTTTTGTTTGTTTGCTTGTCTTTTTTCCCATTGATTGAGATTGTGTCACAGTTTTCTTTCTGGTCTTAGTAGCAGGATAATTATTCTTTTCCTTTAGAGTAGTTTCTTAAACGTATAAACAAACAAAAGCAGAATCAGACATGTAAATACAGAGAACAAACTGATGGTTGCCAGAGGAGTGAAAGGTTGGGGGATGGGCAAAATGGGTGAAGGGGAGGGGGAGAAACAGGCTTCCAGTTACAGAATGAATGGAGTCATGGGACTAAAAGGCACAATGTAACGAGTGCGGTCAATTATATTTTAATGGTGTTATATAGTAGTAAATGATAGCTACAGTTGTGAGTGTAGCACAGTGTATAAATGCCTTGAATCACTGTGTGGTACATCTGAAACTCACCTTAGTGTTAACTATACTCAAATGAAAAAATTTTTAAAAAGTACTTACAATCAGAAAAAAAGTATAGTTTTTATTGCTTCTTATTCTTTTCTTTTTCAAACTTAGATAATGCTGTATATTCTGCATTTGAGAAATTTGGTGATATAAAATTGAAAAGACAAAAACTCAAATATAAAAAATTTTTAAGACTGTCATATATATGTTTCTTTTATGTCTATTATTTTTCTTTTTTCCTTTTCCTCTACCTCTAACTTGTATTGATTTTCAGCATTTTAGAGTGTTCTATAATACCTTCTAAGATAAATAATGGGCTATAAGTAAATATAAAAAATTAAAATGTAGAAAATAGTATCATAACTCAATAAAATTTGAAAGCATAAAAAGAAGAAAACAAATTAGCAGGGTAATTGTTTTTAATCATAATTACATTAATAATCTTACTTTTCTTTCTGGCTAACCTGACAGAAGAGGGTAGGAATATTAATAGGCAATATATATTTATTTTTAATCTACTGTGTTTGTTTTATTGAATACTTTTTCCTCAGGAAGGAGACCGCCTAAGTGATGAAGATTTGTACAAATTTCTTGCTGATATGAGAAGGCCATCTTCTGTTTTACGGCGACTGAGACCTATTACAGGTATTTTAAATTTTTGATTAAACATTATTACAGCCCTTATCATCACTAATATGTCATATTGTTGGTAATTATGTACTTCTTTTTTCACTTCTCTAACCCATATGTTTTTCTTAGCCCAATGCCTGTCAGTCTTCTTTATCTCATTATTCTCTTCTTTTGGTCTTAATAGTTTATATGCAAGATTCAGTACTTTTGATAATTTGAGTACTGCAATGAGAATGATGAATAATTTCATGGCTTAAAATTACTTTTTAGGGGAAAGAGAATGTATGTAGAATGGTAAATATTCAGAAACAAATTCATATTATAATCAGAACAAACCATTCCAGAGTAAAACTGTTTTGTTTGTTGTTCCAGAGTAAAAAAGTTTAAATTAAATCACTTAACTTTCAGAATGTTGGCTGAGTCTATGCTAGATCCCTCTTTCTGTTTTTTTTCTTTTGCTTCTTTTTTCTCATTCATTCATTCTATAGGCATTTATTATTTTACATGTACTTATTTCTGTATCAGTAATTTGTAAGTTTGAGACTTGGTAAAATGAAATAATTTAGAGGTCTGAGATGATTGTAATTTCTAGACTTCTTGCAAAAATAGGGTCTAAATCCTTCCAGGAACATTTTTACATGAAGTTTTTCTTACATTTACATTGTTCTTACAATATGTTTTTATATGCAGCTCAGCTGAAGATAGACATTTCTCCTGCACCTGAAAATCCCCATTATTGCCTAACTCCAGAGCTGCTTCAAGTGAAGCTTTACCCAGACAGTAGGGTTAGACCTACCAGAGAAATTTTGGAGTTTCCTGCCAGGGATGTCTATGTTCCAAATACTACTTACAGGTAACACATTTTAATTTTGGAGATTTCTGAAATTAGATACTATATATTCTATTGTTAAAGTAGAACCAGAATGAATCTCTCCAAAAATCCTTTGTAGCTTTGTTATGTAATCCATTTCTTAGTCTATGGTTTTATTAAGAGTTGTCATGTATTAAACTTACACCGTGTGCCAGGTCAAAGGTCTAATGTTTATTACCTTACATACATTCTTTTACTTAATTCTCACGGCTTGAGGTAGGTATTACCTTCATTTTAGAAGTGAGTAAAGGGATGGCGAGGTCAAGTATACTTCCCCGTGGTGGAGCTAACCCTGGAATTGTGGGCTGTGAGATTAAAACATTTGAACTCCCAGTTACTGTATTTCCTCAGATGTTATTAGCAGAGTTTAGCGTTCCACAGAACCAAAATTATGTGGCTGCACTGTGGCCCAACAACTAATCAACAGTATTTACTGATCCACTACTCCGAATACTTGACACGAGGCTGTTGGATAGGCTTTCTAGGCTGACCACTCCATAACTCTAAGGGTTCGTTTATTTATACTCCTTATGAATGAAGCCCCTTTGTTTGTGAATGCCTAGCCTGTGACTTGACATTGGGATAGCCAGCGGGGCAGCTCAGACGTAAGACTCCAGCCCAGCCTTCCCAGCCTATCACATTTTACCACCAAGTTACCTGGTTTCTGAGGCCAGAATTTTGGAATCAAAGTGATTTCTCTCCTTTTCCTACTCCACATTTACTCCTCACACAAGTTTTATAGGCTATGCTTTCAAAATGTATCCCAAATCCCATCGTTCTTACTTTGTCCAAAGATTTTGTTTATATATTTGAGAGAGAGCATGCGCGCTGCTTGCACGTGCATGCCAATGGGGTAGAGGCAAAGGGAGAGGACAAGAAGCAGACTCCTCACTGAGCACAGAGCCCCACATGGGGCTCCATGCAGGGCTCCATGCAGTGCTCAACTAGGCAGAACTGAATTCCAGGCCCCTGAGATCATGACCTGAGCTGAAATCAGATGCTTAACCAGCTGAGGTTAGGCACCCCAGGCACTGCTTACCTTCTCAACTTTTTTCTTTTTTCAAGATTTTATCTATTTCACAGAGAGACCATGAGAAAGGGAACACGAGCAGGGGGAGAGGGAGAGGGAGAAGGAGGCTTCTTGTTCAACAGGGAGCCCAATGCAGGGCTTGATCCCAGGACTCTGGCATCATGACCTGAGCTGAAGGCAGACACTTAATCACTGAGCCACCCAGGCACCCCCCCTTTCTCCACTTATAAAACTCTCGGCAAGTCACTGTCCAGATTAGCACTGTCAAATAGAAATATAATGGGAACTACATTTGGGATTTAAAATTTTATAGTTCCCGCGTTAAAAAAATAAAAAGAAACAAGTGAAATTAATTTTAAATTATTTAACCTAATACACCTAAAATATTATCATTTCAACGTGTACTAAATGTGAAAAACTGTTGAGATATTTTACTTTTTTTCTTTCCTACGAAACGTCTTCAAAATCAGGTGTGTGTTTTACTTTTAAAGCCCATCTCATTGTCAGATGAGCCACATTTCAAATGCTCAGTTTCTGCGTGGGGCTAGATGTTAGCCTGTGGGATAGCTTCTGATCTCACATTTTTCTGTACCTTTCTGATTTGATCATCTTCCTTTAACCCCTCCAAAATCAATTCTCAGCATTATCACTAGAGAGATTATTTAAAATTTTTTTTTTTAAAGATTTTATTTATTTGTCAGAGAGCGAGCGAGAGCGAGCACAGGCAGACAGAATGGCAGGCAGAATCAGAGGGAGAAGCAGGCTCCCTGGGGAGCAAGGAGCCCGATGTGGGACTCGATCCCATGACGCTGGGATGATGACCTGAGCTGAAGGCAGCTGCTTAACCAACTGAGCCACCCAGGCGTCCCTAGAGAGATTATTTAAATGTTCTCAATCAGATCATTCATTCCTCCACCTAAAACTTCTGGTGGCTTCCATCATAAGCAGAAAAAAAAATGCTTTTTTAAAATAACAGTCTATAAGACGCTATATGCTCTGGCCCCTGCCTGTATCTTACTTCATATCCTACTCCGCTCATTTCACTTTAGCCTCAGTGGCCTTTTTACTCATCCTTGAACAAACAAAATTTCATTCTCCCTAAGGCTTTTCCATTTGTTCTTCTCTTTGCCTGACATGTTTTCCCCTAGATCTTCATGTGGTTTGGTTCATCATTCAGCCATATGTCTGCTTAAAGGTCATTGCCTTATGAGGCTTCCTCTCATTACCCTCATTAAAAAGATCCACTTCTCTCCAATTCTTCATCATCATTACTTAGCATCACATTATATAGTTCATCATTGTCTAGCATCACATTATGTAGTTATATCATGGGGTTTTTGGGGTCTTTTTTATTAAAATGTAATGACTGTAAAGGGCAGGGACATGTTTGTTTCTGTTATCACTATATTTCCAGCATCTAGAAGAGGATGCTGCACACAACAAACATTTCTTCATTGAGTTCAGAAATATAAATGGTATGAGAGTGGGATTTAGAGTCATAGAGTTAGGAGTGTGATTTCTGACTCCACTATGCACTGTTTGGCGACTTAGGACAAGTTACTTCATATATTGCCCACTCAGTTTTCTTATTAATAAAATGTGAGGTCATAATTATACCTGCCTCCTCTTGTGAGGGTACAGAGTACAACACACTGCATGTAATTGGCAGTTAGTGTAAGTAAAGTTCTAGAAGTTAGGCTAAGGAAAGAAATAAGATATTATGAAATTATTCTTCTATAAATTATATATTTAAGTACTTACAAGCACATGGAATAAAGAAGTGATTATATAATCCAAAATTTGTATGAAGCCATTTTGAGGTTATCAGCTATACATCTTATCTAGTACAGGAATCTCATCCAGAACAACCCTAACTTGTGTTTATCTGTCTTACCTCTGCTGGGATTGTTTCAGAGATAAAGAAAATAGAAACCGAGGACTTTGAGTGGTCTTTTCTTTCATTTTCCTACTTATTTTTGTTATTTACATACTTCTATTTTTAAAAAGAATTGTATGAATATACTTAAAGTTTGTGTAAGTACTGTAGGCTTAAAATTAAAAATGGAAGTTCTTCCTCTTACTCCTGCCAGCCTTTCCCTACCTTGATGTCTAATTTTCAGTGTCAATCACTGGTACCTCTTTTGCTCCTTCTTTTGGTATTTTATTCCTTGTTTCCTGAATAACATATTCATGCTACTATTTCTTGATTCTTGTTTAATTTTAAACATCTATTTACTGTTATAGAAGACAAAGATTTAACTCTTATATCTTCCTTCCTAAAAATACATGTCCTTGCATAAATCCAGAAGAAAATACATATACTTGTCATCTCTTCCATACGTAGTTATAATTCCAGTTTTTCATTAAATCAGTGTTGATTTTTTTTACATGTTTGTGATTCGTATGTAACTGTTTTTGCAGTGGAGCCCTGTAGATTACTATGATTTTATTCCTGCTGTTTTTGATTTATATAGCTTTTTATTTTCCTGAAATAGTTAACATTATTTAGTTTCCCTACTTTTCTATGTGTTAATTCTCTAAAGCTTTTAAAATTCTCTAAAGCTTCTTGCAGTACAATAAAATATAGCAGATAATCATTTCCTGACTCGTGGCTTCCTCAGTTCCCCTTGAAACTAGATTGTCAGTGTGTCCGAGGGAGTTTCCGAGGCTTGCTAGGCCTGCTGTACAGTTGTCATTTGGAGCCTGTTTACCATGATCCTGGAAGTTCTCTTTGCGTTTCTTTTGCCGTGAAGTCCCTATTTCCTGTATAGTTTTCTTTTTTGTTTTACTCATTTTACGGACAACCTTCAGTATCTTGACATAGGGAGTAAATTTTCTGAGACTTTTGCATCTGAAAATGTGTTTATTTTACCTTTACTCTAGAATTACTGATTTTGCTGGATACAATATTCTAAGTTGTAAATTATTTGCTGTCAGGATTTTGAAAACATGACACAACTGTCTTCTGGCTTTAACTGATATTTTTGAGTGGTCTAATACTTTTTTTTTTTTTTTAGAAGATTTTATTGATTAGAGAGAAAGAGGGTGTGAGCATGAGCTGGGAGGCAGAGGGGCAGAGAGGGAGAAGCAGACTGAGCAGGGAGCCCAATGTGGGGAGGTAGGCTCAATCCCTGGACCCTGAGATTATGACCTGAGCTGAAGGCAGATGCTTAACCTTAATGGACTGAGCCATCCAGGCACCTCAGGTGGCCCAATGTACTTCTCATTGCTAATCCTTTGTTGGTATCATTTGCTTTGGAGGCTTTTTTGAGTTGTTTTTTTGTGTATTTTTTTTTTTAACCCCTGGTGTCCTGAACTTGCCTGTGATGTGCTGATATAATAACATTAATTTAGTGCTCTATAGCATTTAATTTAAATTGTTTTCATTTAAATTAATTTATTCAGTCTCAGAAGACTCTTATAAATTATGTAATTCTGGCAGAATTATTATTTTTTATTTATTATAAATAAGAGATAAGAAACTTATCTGGACTTGAACCCAGGTCTTATTTTATTTCTGTGTTCTTCATCCTTTGGGATGATAGTACATCCAGTGTTTATAGTTATTGACAATATGAATAAAATTGAAGTTTCTTATTGCTAGATAATTGAATGCTACATTTTTATTAAAGCAGGCAGAACACCTTTATTTACCTTATTATTTGCCTCAAAATATACCTCATTATGTATCCTTGTCTAATAATTTTTTTAATGCCTTATAACTGAGCTAAGTATATGAGGGGCTAAAATAGAAGATCTAGACACGTTTCAGGAGTTGAATGGGAGTTGGGTAGAGAGCTTATCTAAAGTGAGAGGATACCTTACTGAATGAGGTAGCCTATTGTTTTCTCTCAAGTATGTATCCAATTTTAATCCAGTTTTTTCTGTGGGGAAGAAGGAAGAGTTAACACACCAAAAGATTTAAATGAATTTTATAAATTATAAGTTAGTATGTTTTTGCTGGGTATGAGTTTACGGAAAGTGAATAAACATATTAGCTGTTTATGGTAACTTGTTTATTTGTGTTTGATTTTGGTTTTTATGATTGAATGTTTTACCATTCGAAGTGTTTAACATCAGTAAGAATAATTGATTGTCTGAAAATCATAATTATTTTCTATTTTGGCAGTAAACTTTTCAGGTGTAAGAATGAATTCATAGCTAATTAGCTTGAGAATGATCTGGAGAAATCTGTTAACGTATCTCAGTATCTTCAGCTTGGACTGTATCTAAGTACTGTGTTAATTAAAGAGTCGATACTTACCCCAAGCATTATTAGTGAAAATAACATTATAGGCAAAAATTGATTCATTAAATATGTAAAGAAGAACTGTTCTCTCATGACTGAGCAGTTTATTCCCAGAGAATAGCAGAACCAGCTAAACGCATCAGTAAGATCAGGTTTATTCCTATTAAACGTTAATTGAAAACAAACACTGCTTTAGGTTCTAATGTTTTTTATCAAAATAAGTTGGTTTCAGGCTAGAATTTTATATAATCTGTTTTCATCTTATTTACTGCCTTTAAGGATCTCATGTAAAATGTTTTAACTCATTAACAAACATTGATAAAATTGTAACGTAGGATGTCAAGTTTCTTAGGATTGCTAAGTTTCTTAAGGTACAGAAAGGATCAGAGTGCTCTGTGAGTAATAGGTGAAAACTGTTGAGGTAAGAAGGCACATTGTTTAAGAAAGAGATTAATAATTTTCTACTGTAAGGGTGTCTTTAAAGACGTAAAGAGAAGTACATGAGACTATAGAAGTAGATTATGGTTTCTATATTCCATGGGTATTTTTCCTGTTGATACTTGTTGGCCAAAAGAGTTTCTTTCATTTTAAAAAAGAATGATTATAAAGTTGATTGTATGCTTTTGAAAAAAAAATCTGAGTTATGAAAAGAAAGAATAGTTTCTATATTACGTGAAATGGTATGACTCTATGCATATTTTCTGAAAAATTGGGAAATGGAACCAAATTTTGCAACCACATTTAATTTTAGAATCATCTAAAACTGGAGATCAACTGATTTTCCTTCTTTTTACATAGGGATAATAAAAATTCCTGTATCTTAGAAATTTGTGAGGATTAAATAGGTAATACATATAAAGCTTTTTTTTTTTTTTTAAAGATTTTATTTATTTATTTGACAGAGATCACAAGTAGACAGAGAAGCAGGCAAAGAGAGAGGGAGGAAGTAGGCTCCCTGCTGAGCAGAGAGCCTGATGCGGGGCTCTATCCCAGGACCCTGGAATCATGACCTGAGCTGAAGCCAGAGGCTTTAACTCACTGAGCCACTCCAGTGCCCCTACATTAAAGCTTTTTGCAAAGTGCCTGACATATATTAAATGCTCAGTAGAAGCTTTATTAGATTACATTCATCCAAGCCTTACATAACTTGGGAGAGAATAGTTTGAAAGCAGAGGGTTTCTGAGTTTTGGGGGTATAATTAGATAAAATTATTTTTAAAGGGGAGGTTATCAAAGTTATCAATAGTTAGTAGTAGCTTGCTTTGTATTATTACTTGAAGCTTCAGTGCCATGTGACCTGAATGTTAAGTCATATAGGTTGCTTATTCTACTTAATACTGTTAAAAAATTTTAGTCTCATGGATAGCTAATATTTTAGGAATTTATAGTTTGTGGGGGAAAAAAAAAAAACCAAACAGGCCCCTTTACCATATCTAGAAAATCTCACATAGAAATAATTCTAGAATCACAAAAGGAAGATGTATGAAAGCTAAAAATCAGCTAACATACAGATATCATAAAATATTTTGCATAAGTTTCCATATATACTTGCTGACTGAATTGTTGCTGGATCACAGTAGTATTTTTCTTGTTCAGTTTGAATTCTTTTTAACCTTTTAAGGAATGTTTTGTGGTAAGCCATTATTTCAGGTTATATACACTAGTGTTCATTACACAAATCTGTATGTGTACATTGTCCCAGTAAATAATGTTAAAAAAAAAAAAGATAAAGTCCTACTAGGACTCCTTGTAGTTTCAGTACCATCATTGTCTCACTAACTGTGTGTAGCAGCCTGCGTAGAACCAGTATCATTAGCTAACATACCAGAGGGCTCACATTTGTAACTGAAAAAACTATTTTTAAGCATTTTTAATGTGAGTTTTAAGAAAATATTTGCACAACATAGCTATTTTTAGTTTAAAACTTGAGTGTATTTTAGAGAGTCTTATGGAGTAAAAAAAGATTTAAAAAAATACTGTCTGTATAGAGGGAGAATGAATGATGTGACTGAAACAAACATTTGGCTGAGGTGAGAAAACAGGTTAAAAAGAACTATAGTCTCAAAATCACCGATTTCCTATTACTTAATACTTTGGCCTCCAGTATTTATGGTTATTATTAGACAATGTAGAAAAAGCTGTTTTAAAGGGTATGTATATAAAAAATACATATGTTTAATTTGTAATTTTTTAATATTATTTATTTATTTATTTATTTATTTTTAAAGATTTTATTTATTTATTTGACACAGAGAGATCACAAGTAGGCAGAGAGGCAGGCAGTGAGAGAGAGGGAGGCAGGCTTCCTGCCAAGCGGAGAGCCCGGTGCGGGACTCGATCCCAGGACCCTGAGATCATGACCTGAGTTGAAGGCAGAGGCTTAACCCACTGAGCCACCCAGGCACCCTTATTTATTATTTTTAAAAAGATTTTATTTATTTAACAGAGTGAGTATACACAAGTAGGAGGAGTAGCAGCCAGGCAGAGGGAGAAGCAGGCTCCCCACTGAGCAGGGAAGCCCAACACAGGGCTCCATCGCAGGACCCTGAGATCATGACTTGAGTTAAGGCAGACTCTTAACCGACTGAACCATCCAGGTGCCCCAGTTTTTTATATTTTTTAAAAATAATATTAATAAATATTAATAAAAAATAAGGTTTTAACGAAATTGTTGTGATTTCTCAAAGATATTTAGAAAAATCCCTTATTAAGCTATCCCTAAAATTAGAGATTTTGTATTTAAATAAATCCCCCCTACACACATTGATTGTTCACTTATTTTTGTAGAGTGTTAATCCGGGAGAGACCTGGTCTTTTCACACCTCTATGGGGTGAATGAAGACGCATAGATACATGGAAGTTTGCAGCTAATGTCATGCATTTATTGGGCCAAACCAATGAAGATTATTGACATGAAATGCTTGCTTTATCAAGGAAATGCTTAGCTATCACAGTATCATAGAAAAAATACTAGTGTAGTTGTTACATTAAGGTAACTGGCTAGGGCACCTCTCTCATGCTCTGTCTCTCAAATAAATAAAATCCTAAACCAAGTAATATCAGTGGGGAAAATTTTTTTTTATTGAGTATCTGAAATCATCCACAAGTTAGGTACTGGATTTGTGTAATGTTGCTCATGTTCCAAATTTATACTTGACTTCCACTGTTGCATTTGAGTTATAAAGATGAAGGTATAATCTAGTTGAGCAAATGCTGTGTGTTCAGTTTTTAAGAGCTACATCACACGTCATGTTATTTTTAGTGAGATTGTGAGAGTTGGCCTCTTTTCCAAAGTTGCCTTAGTTATAATCACCTAGTGAACTTTCATCTTTTTCTTCCAATTTGTAGAAAGAGGGTATCTAGCAAATATTGTGTTACTAAGAATATAAGAATGAATGCAGTGGTTCAGACCTGGTAACAGTGTAAGAAACAAAATGAAGGGGCGTCTGGGTGGCTCAGTGGGTTAAGCATCTGCCTTCAGCTCAGGTCATGATCCTGGGGTCCTGGGATCCAGCCCCACACTGGGCTCCCTGCTCAGTGCAGAGTCTGCTTCTTCCTCTCCCTCTGTCTTCTACCCCCCCCCCAGCTTGTTCTGCCTCCGTCTCTCTCTCTCTCTCTCAAGTAAATAAATAATAATAAATAAATAAATAAATAAGAAACAAAATAAGAAACAAAAGAAAAGATGCCATTCATTTTGATCTGGACCTTGGTTAGCAGTTAGGACTATGCCCCGTATATCTCTCTTATTAATCCTTAGTGAACTTCTAGGTTTGCTAATCTGAATATAGTCTTAAACTTTTTTATAATAGGAAATTACAAACATATACAATGTAAATAGAAAAGTATAATTAACCTCCATTGTCATTCTTTTTTTTTTCAAATTTTTATTTAAATTCTAATTAGTTAACATAAACTTTTTTTATTACATAATCTCTATACCCAGCATGGGTCTTGAACTCACAACCATGAAATCAAGAGCTGCCTGTTCCACTGACTGAGCCAGCCAGACACTCCTCTCTATTGTTTTATCTATTACCAGTTCCCTTTTTTCCTATAATATTTTAAAACAAAGCCTAGTTATTGTATCATTTCACCTGTCAATCCTTTAGTATGTTTTTCTGTTGAGTGGTTTAATAAGCTTATTACATATACTGATTGAATTTTTTCCCTAAACTTCTGTTTCTGGAAACAGATTGGCCAGTCAAAAGTAAATGTATACTGTTTATATATGACCCATGTAATTCATGATTCTTGAACTAGGTCATATTATGGTAGATCTTGCTTTGGAGTTGGGTTCTTAAAGTTTTTTTGTCATGGTACCCTTGCAGTTTTGTGAATCCTGTGATTCTCTTTTTTGGAATAATTTTTTTTTTTAAGATTTTATTTATTTGACAGAGAGAGATCACAAGTAGGCAGAGAGGCAAGCAAAGAGAGAGAGAGAGAGAGGAGGAAGCAGGCTCCTTGCCGAGCAGAGATCCCGATGTGGGACTTGATCCCAGGACCCTGAGATCATGACCTGAACCGAAGGCAGAGGCTTAACCTACTGAGCCACCCAGGTGCCCCTGGAATAATGTTTTTAAATACATAAAATAAAATACATAGGATAACAATGTTATCCTATGTTATGTTGAATTATAATTATCAAGATAGTAAAGTTCTGGTGCATGTTTCTTTATTAATGAATTAAAAAATATCTAGCCACGGGTCTAAAAGCTACCATATTTTCTAAGTAGTAATAAGCATGTGAAAAATATTCTGAGATATCTGTAATAGCTGTGATACAAAAATGTATATGATTTCTATTAATGACAAATTCTCCTGTATTGCTAATACTGGTATGGTTAGTTTCCTACAATCAGAATTTAAGGAAGTACAAATTTCAGTAAAAATTAAGGAGTATTTTTCTTCCCATTCAAGTTTATGGTCCCCTGCTTTAAAGAGTGTAAGTTTTTGTATTTGTTTTTAGTTTTCTTGGATGTCTCAAGCTGTTGCTGCATACTCTGCTGTTCAGGTTTTGCCCTAGATACATTACCGGGGCTTTTATTCTCTCTTAATTGATCCTAGTTTTATTTTAATTACAAAAGCTTTTGAGTTGAGAACTCTGTTTCCTGACATTTTAACGTAGCCACCCATGAGTTTTTAGTTAGGGGCTTGTATTTCAGTGTGAGGAGTATTATCTCAGACCCTGATGGAAGGAGTCAAGTTCCAGGAATGGTAGCAAAATATGAGAGAGCAGTTTTGTTCAACTATCCTGAGAATTAGAGTATTTTCAGTTAGGAAAAATTTGTGCACGTTACTTACTTAAAGCAATGTAGAGTGATAACCAAGATCAAATATTTACAAGTGTATACATTTGTTCAGAATTTTATACTTCATAAAGCCATTCAAATACCCTGTCTTACTTGAAGATTACAACAACCCTATGAAGTAAGTTTGGCAAGATTATCATTGTTCCCATATATGGGATGTGGAGACGGAGGCTTAGTTGCTCATTTGATGATTAAATAGTTACAGCCTTACCTCTTTAAGGTTGTAGATAATCGCTCTTTTAGATAAACTTAATCATCTTGTTAGATGTATGATCGTTCCCGGGGTTAAATAAATAAATTTAGAAAAACAGTTTTTCTGTTTGAGATGGCATCCTTGATTTTATATTTTCTAAAATGTCATTGAAACTTGATTTTATAAAAGCACACTACGGGAGATTGTGAGTCGTACTTTCATGACCTTGAACTCAACATTTCACACCAGTTGAGTAATTTTGTCCTAGTTGATTTGCCATGAGAACACTCTGGACTTTGATAAGAGGACCAACCTTTTGGTCATTTTGTTTTTAATTTTTAAAACTACTGTGTTGGAACATCACTTAGTAGTACATACAGAAATGCAGTGCTGTGGTTGTTAGTGATGGGAAAAATCACAAGGGAATTTGATTATCTTGTAACAGAAGGTGAAAATATGTAAAAGTACATATTTGGAATAGCTTTTATAAAGGAGGCAGATAGTAGAAACTCAGTAAATACTGGTTAGTGCACATTTTTTTGATTAATGAACGAGATAATTGATCTCCATAAGTTATGCTGTTAGGAAGAAAAGATATAAGCATGAGAACATACTAATTATAGAATGACAGAGAATAAACAGATTATACAAAAATAGGTAACCCCAAAATGAGAAATGTGCATACTTGTTCTCAGTAAAATTCACAGTTTCAGATTGAACTCTTGGTATAGAAATTTGGCAGTAATTTACTCAAATCAAGTAGATAGACTTATCTTTTTGATGCTCTTGGAGTTTTTATTACAGTTTTTAAAATTTTCTGTTATGGTTTGCCGTATGTATTTTTCTGTCTTTCCTTCATTTGCTAAGTGCCCATTGAGTGGTACGGGCAGTACTGCTGCATGGTATCAGAGAGAGGAGCCTCATTTACAAGGATATTCCTAGAGGAAGTGAGATCATTTTCAGGTATAAATAGGACCTAGCCAAATAGGAAGGTGTATAGAGGCATTCTAGACAAATGGAAGAGCATTAGGAGAGTATAAGGGGGATGTTTAAAAGTAGATAATTTTGATAAGGGCTAAGGGTTTGTGTTGGGCAAAAAATGGTACAAGGAATTTGGGATCAGATTATACAGACTCTTGAATATCTGTAAGAGATGTGGATGTTGTTCTGTAGGCTTCTGCCTTCCACATTGGGGTACACATTCTTGCTGTGTAGGGTTATGCAGATCCACAGGATAAATATAACACATTTTCCAGGAATATCACTTTTTAGAAGATATGGGGAAGAAATAACTATTTTTATATAAGATTTATAGAGTAGAAAACATAATACACATGCAATTTTAAGATAAATTGTAAGATTTATGGTAGAATCCTAATAATATCTTAAAAGAAGTACAGGCTTATGTAAAGCCATTTTATCCTGTATTTCTAGAATTGTAAAGATACATTTTCAGTATTCTCAAGCTGCTATACTCTTTTAATAGACACGTTTGAACGACACAGGTCAAAGTAGTATGTAGCCATTATAAATTTGTTTTAGGAAAATTGAAGGAAGATAGACAAACTTAGGAGACAAGGCAGGAGACTGTTCAGATAGTTTAAAATTCAGGTTAAAAGCAGGCTTTGGTAGGGAAGAAGTCATATTATATTAACAGTCTTTTCAAAAGAAGATTGTATTCAGTTTAGTGGCCTATGATACAGGAGCAGTGATTCACAAAGTTAAGTAAAAAGGCTGAGATGTCTTCCAGATTTTAAGCTTGGATGACTGGAAGCGTGGTGGTGCCATTAACGAATATACAGAGGTAAGGGGGAGTGTGATGGTGTAGAAAGGGGGGGCAGGCCCAGCAGAGGTGGTAGGGATTTGATTAATTTATTTGATAGATTGAGTTTGAGAAGACTGTAGGATATCAAAAGGAGGAGTGGTAGTAAGCAATGTAAGAAGGGGGAACTGAAGAGAAATCTGGAAATAATACATAAATTTGGGAACTTGACTCATGAAACATAGATGAGTCCGTGAGAGTAGATAGAATTTCTGAGGATAAGAGTGGAAGAGATTTTTGAAGACTGTGCATTGGTCCAAATATATCACATACTAGGAGGGAACTGGGGTATAAAAACTGGATTCAGGTTAGGGATAATCCTTGGAGAGTATAGTCATATGTGGAAGCAAAATGAGGGTCATGTTTGAAGAAAGAGTATTGTTCATGAGTAAGTTAGCAGAGAGATCCAAGTGAATGTGGACTGAGGAAAGGCCATTAGATTAGACAATTGTGAGTTAATGGTGTAATTAAAATACTTGGCAAAGGAGTGAGGACAGAAGGACACAATTTGTGAATCATAAAAAAAATCCTTTCTCTAGCAGATTTATCTCTCAATCTGAGCATATTTTATACAGAAAAACCTCACTTAGTACTCCTAAAAGGAACAAAACGAAAGATGTTGTGTAAGAAGTCTAAAAAATTGGAGAACAAACAGAAGAAGCAATTGGCATATTAATGAATGCATTATTTTGTATTTGAAAGCTTCTACTGTTTTTGGGAAAAAAGTCATTATGGTATTCTGGCTCTAAAAAGTCAATTTTGACAGTTTGGCTATGGTTTTAAATGCTAAAGCTTATTCTTTTGTAGTTTATTAGAACAAAATATTTATATAGGATCCACATAGATCATACATATTTACATGTCATGTAAAAAACGTGACATACTCGGGCGCCTGGGTGGCTCAGTCATTAAGCATCTGCCTTCAGCTCAGGTCATGATCTCGGGGTCCTGGGGTCTAGCCCCGCGTCAGAGTCTCTGCTCGGCGGGAAGCCTGCTTCTCCCCCTCTCTCTGCTTATGTTCCCTCTCTCACTGTGTCTGTCTCTATCAAATAAATAAAATCTTTAAAACAAAACAAAAAACGCGATATACTTAGTAATTTAAAATACATAATGCTGAATATTTTTTGACTAAGGTGAGTCATTATATAACTTGGGGTACTATATTCCTTAAAACTAGATTTAATTCAAAATTTTATTTCTGTTTGGTAGTTTCTTTAAAAACCTTATTTAAAAAATACTGACAAGTGATATGATCAAAAGTGATCCTTGAGGATTAGAATTCAAATTTTTTACATTGGAAATGATGGACTCATTATATGTCACTAAAAAACTACAAGAATTTAAATTTCTATATTTTAAAGTACTGAGTCTTTATTGAATTTGGGAATGTATCTTTCAGGCTATTTAAACATTCAATAACTTGTTATGATTTTTACTTCTATTTGACAACCTACACATAAGTATTAGATTCATGCCATGTCCAGGGGGGTATAAATTATTAAACTTGAGGCCACAGATACATTCATTCTCATGATATTCTGACAAGATCCCTTTAAAATGTTTTTCACATTGTTAAGGTTTAAAGTACATAAAATGTATACAGTATATAGATAAGTTAACAAATATGTTAAGATACAGTGATGCCTGATATTAAGGTCAGTATGACCTAGTTATCATGATCTACTGCATTTGTTTAAGACAGTTAACCTATTTTATTTCATGTAATTTTTTATTCTTAAATTTTTTTTTTAAGATGTTACTTATTATTTGACAGAGAGAGACACAGCAAGAGAGGGAACACAAGCAGGGAGAGTGAGAGAGGAAGAAGCAGGCTTCCCCCTGAGCAGGGAGCCCAATGCAGGACTTGATCCCAGGACCCTGGGATCATGACCCGAGCTGAAGGCCGACGCTTAAGGACTGAGCCACCCAGGTGCCCCCACAGTTAACCTCTTTTAATACAGTATTTTATCTTGCTTCATTTGACTTCATAAATAAAGCATATCAAACATTTATTTCAGATTATTTGGTAGCAAAATGAAGCATCAGTTTTAAAATTAGTACTATAGATTTTCACATGTACTCTGAACTAACCAAATTTTAATCTTGAAATTAATAATATTACAGCATTTAGGAATAATCATCAGTCTTTGATGTTTACTCAAGTACAGAATTTTAGCAAGAAAATTAATTTTTTAAATGGATCAAGTTTAAACTGAGCAATTAGCCTACATAATGACTCTTAAAATAAAAGTCCTAGTAAATTTTTCATTTAAAAAATGATTTAAAAATTCACCCGTTGGGTAAAATTTAGATTGTGACTACATAAAATTGATTCTCACATCACAGAATATATGAATAAATGATATCATAAGAATTTTGACTGGGAAAGATAAATGGTATTCTTTGAAGTGATTTGACAGCATGTTTACTTTTAAGTTGATAGTGACTTTAAAAAAGAATCTATTTCTGAAGCCTTCTGTTAGGGATTTTAATACCAGATTAGTAAACCACAGTAACTTCAGATGAATTTAATGTTTAATTTGTTGGCTTTTTAATTTGTTTCAGTTCATTCAGAACTTTCTGAATCTTTTGGATGGATCAACATTTTAGTTGATTTGACAGAGTATAGCCTTCCATTTTGAGACTTCCAACATAGTCCTCTTCTCCTCTCTGGCTTAGTTTTTGCTCTTGGCTTGTTATATTTACCATTTAGGTTGTTTTCCCCACAAACATTGTGCCACCACCAGCCTCCTAAAGAAGATAGATAGGACATTTCATGAATACAAACTCACATAGTTGCTGTTACTACATTTCCCCATGAGTACATCTCACTTCTTACAAATATGGCAGTATCGTATGGATAATACATGTATTCCACTTTAAAATAATCTGTACAAGTCTTATGTATACACCCAAAATAAAATACCTGAGAAATGTAATAAGTAAAATATCTAATTGAACTAAATCAAAGTAATAGTTATATTAAGAAATTTTTACCTGTAGAGAAAATGTTTATTTGGGATTCAGGTTTTTTTTTTTTTTTTCCCCAAAGATTTTGTTTATTATTTGACAGAGAGAAATCACAAGTAGGCAGAGAGGCAGGCAGAGAGAGAGAGAGGGAAGCAGGCTCCCTGCTGAGCAGAGAGCCCGATGCGGGACTCGATCCCAGGACCCTGAGATCATGACCTGAGCCGAAGGCAGCGGCTTAACCCACTGAGCCACCCAGGCGCCCCTGGGATTCAGTTTTAAAAGAGTTGACATTGTAGATGTTAGCTAATACTTTGGGAATATATTTTCTAGATACGAAAATGAAATATTGATATTAGGAAAATGATACCTGAATAACTTTCTGGACAGTTGACATGCTCTTTTGCCATGTGATCCCAAGTAGAAAACACCAAGTCTTTGTGTTCCGGGAGTGCACTGGGCACATTGCCACTAATTTCAGCTAGGTGTAACGTATAATTGGTTTCGTGATTTCCCAAGTTAAAGGAATATTCGATATAATGCTTGTTGTCGTTCCAGTCTTCTAGTTCAATTCGTAAAATGTAATTAGATTGCCTTACTATGGAGTATATCTTCTCTAGACCCAACCAAAATTCTCCTGAAAAGAAAGTAAAAATCTGTGGGTTGTTAACTGCATATTGGGTACCAGTAATTTTTTTTTTATTGTGGGTTTTTTTTTTTGATAGTGTTTTTTTATTGGTGTAAGTCAGTGAATTGTTTTAGCCTAGAATCCCTTGGTTATTTTAGAGTCTCTTAAAATATTTCTTTAAAAACAATTTTATTGAAGATAGTGAAATACACAAAAAATGCTAAAAATATTAATAAGCCTGCCTCAAGTAAGATTAGTATTTTTAAAATGAATTTTATGAGACATATTTCATCGGTGAAACATATTAAGCATTTTAGATGTGGTCATTGATAAAATATTATCTCATTTCTAGGTTCTTTCTTAGGTATACTGGCTTTACCAGAAGGAATTTGTTAATACCCATGTACTATCGGAAATTTTGTTAAATATCTCTACTATTATACCCAGTGTTACTTGGATGATAATAGTGTCATTTTCCTCAAATATAGTCTTGGCCTTTGATATTTGTTTGATATATGTTTTCTTTGTAGGAAAATAAGGAATAAAATTTTTTAGACATTTTGAGTTAAAAAAACATAATTTTCTTTTTAATTTTATAAAGTATTTTTATTTGGAATTTAAAACAACATAAATACAAAGATCTCTTTAATTATCACAGTCCTTTCTATAAGAGTGTTTAAGGAAAAAAGTCAAACTTTTATTGCTGTTGAATTAGAGGACAGTTTTAGGGATTTCAAGTACAAATGGCTTATTTTCTTACAGAAATAAATGAGTATTCTGGACTTAACACTCTTAAGTTACACTAACTCTTGGAAGATTTGGGTCTACAGAACATATCACTGAATATACCTTTTAGTAAGGGAACTAACTAGTAGTTTGAATATGAAATTTTTTAAATGATCAAGTAGAGTGTTTAATAAAAAAAATTTGGTATAATAATGGATGTTTTCCAGTTTATAAATGAGTACTTATATTATGAAATTTTTAATATGCCTTTGAATTTTAAACCTGTTACTTATTTTTGTTTTGCTTATTTTATTTTGTGATGAAAATGTAGTAGTTGCACTGAGTTAATTCATTTATTTTAAATCACATTTCCATAGTATACATTTATAATATTTAAACAGTTGAGATTTAAACATTTACTACTATACATCTGACAGTTTACTTGTTCCTTCCACCTCCAAATAGTATTAAAAATGTTAAAAAAGAATGTAGAGTGACCCAGTGGTAAAGTTGGTTTTCTTGATAGCTCATTCTTAACATTTACCACTTATCAGAGCACACAGCATTTTATCATAATTGTCTTTAATAATTGTAATTATGACAATTAGAAGCCATCAAATTGTGATGCATATACTTAAGAATGGATATGAAATTGTGATAAGTATAATTCAAGTAGATGCTTGTAATAAGTGTAAATTACTAACAGATATGTAATTATTAGTTAATAAATTCTAAGAAGGCTGGGCCTAGTGTTCATTCATTGTTGCATTCCTAATGCCCAATCCAAAATAGATTCCTAGTAAATATTTTTAAGTAACAATTGAGTGAATGAATAATGAATGAAGTCACCTTACCATTAAGTCTCCCGAAACCATATCTGTAGTTTTCCCAAGTTTCATTGAAGTTTTGTGATCCATCTGTTCGGTGTTGAATTAATGTCCATGACCTATCTGAATATAATGAACAAAATTGTGTATTTTAAGTAGATTGATGCTAAAAGATATAACAAAGTACTGTTTTCTTTCTTTTTATTGGGCGCCCGGGTGGCTCAGTGGGTTAAGCCTCTGCCTTCAGCTCAGGTCATGATCCCAGGGTCTTGGGATCGAGGCCCGCATCTGGCTCTCTGCTCAGCAGGGAGCTTCCCCCTCCCCCTCTGCCTACTTGTGATCTCTCACTGTGTGTCAAATAAATAAAATCTTTTAAAAAATTAAAAAAAAAATTTTTTTTTAAAGATTTTATTTATTTATTTGAGAGAGAGACAGAGAGAGCATGAGCGAGGAGAAGGTCAGAGAGCGAAGCAGACTCCCCATGGAGCTGGGAGCCTGATGTGGGACTCGATCCCAGGACTCCGGGATCATGACCTGAGCCGAAGGCAGTCGTCCAACCTACTGAGCCACCCAGGCGTCCCTAAAAAATTTTTTTTAAAGTTTTTATTTATTTAAGAGGGGGAGAGAGAGAGAGCACAAGTGGGGATGGATCAGATGGAGAGGGAGAGAGAGAGAGAGAGAAGCAGACTCCTTGCTGTCTTGGGAGCCCAACATGAAGCTCACCCCCAAGACTCTGGGATCATGACCTGAGCCAAAGGCAGATGCTTAACCAGCTGAACCACCCAGGTGCCCCAGAATACTGTTTTCTTGGTTTAATTTGATTTGATTTTAAATATTTTATTTATTTATTTGAGAGAGAGGGACAGAGAGTGACAGAGATAGCATGAGCAGGGAGAAGAGGAAGCAGCAGACTCCTTGCTGAGCAGGGAGCTGACAATGGGGCTTGATCCCTGGATCCCAGGGTCATGACCCAAGACAAAAGCAGGCACTTAACTGACTCCGGCACCCAGGTGCCCCTTGTTTTGATTTTAATTAGTGGCTATGTAATGTAGTCATTAATATCATTATGGTACTAGCATTTTATTATTTATTATGGTCCCAAGAAGCTAAGTAAAGGGCAGCTAATGAGTCTGTCTTAATAAACTTGCCAACAATACGAATTTCAGATTACTTTATGGAAAAATATGGAGAATATTGAATAAGTGCATTAGTAAAAACAAAAATAAGGCAAATATAAATAGCAGAGCTGTGCAGTTGTCTATGTTACTTACATTTCATTTACATATATTCAGAACAAAGATAATAAGATTAGTCTTACTAATAGATAGTGAATAACAGGAGCTAATTACAGTCCATTTTCTCTTCAGGCTGGTTTTACCTGATTTAACATCACAGTAGACATTAAAAACTTGATAGTTGCTGGGTCTAATGGGATAGATGCCACTTGTATGTTCGCCTCTATTATAAATGGTGGTACAATTAGCAGGAATGTCTAGAATCAAGAAAGTATTATTACATAAGATATAGTCCTAAGAATGCTATCTTTAGAACTTGAGTGTTTTACTTGACATTTTATGGAATTGTGGTGAATGTAGCCCTTAGCCTTTTTCAGTACTGTATTACCAAGAAAGTACTTGATAACTGAAGCAGATTTATTAGATGGCATGTTATGCAAACAATATTAAAATAGTTACTATTAAACTGATTTCTTTTTAGGAAAAGTGACAAAATGAGAATTTTAGATATGTATTTTTGCTAGATATACGAAGAATATAAATATAATGCCACATATGAGACATTATTATAGGGCTTGGTGTTCATAGCACTTAATCCAGAGGCGTATGTGGAAAGAGTAAACATAAAACATACATGAAGGAAACTTACAGAGACCTTTTGTGTGTGTGTGAGAATTACATAAAAGTGAATGTGTTTTGTAAGTATTATTTTGTTAATGTTTGGTTGGGAATGGAGACTTTGTTATTTCATCTCTGTGGTTTTCTTTTTGTTTTTTTTTGTTTTTTTTTAGTGAAAATTTTCAACAGGGAAGTAGAAACGTTAGAGAGAATTTCATAGTTGTTCCATATGTATTTAGTAATTGTTAATCTTTTGCCATTTTTGCTTCATAAATATACATGTATACAAATATGTATTTTGCCATGCTATTCAAAAGTCATTTGCAGACATCATGACCTTAACCCCTTGAATATTTCAGCTTGTATCTTTTTTTTTTTGTATCTCTTTAAAAAAAAATTTTTTTTTTATTAACATATAATGTATTATTAGTCCCAGGGGTACAGGCCTGTGAATCGCCAGGTTTACACACTTCACAGCACTCCCCATAGCACATACCATTCCCAATGTCCACAACCCCACCATCCTCTCCCTACCCCCTCCCCGGCAACCCTCAGTTTGTTTTGTTGGATTAAGAGTCTCTTATGGTTTGTCTCCCTCCTGATCCCATCTTGTTTCATTTATTCCTTTCCTACCCCCCAAACTCCCCATGTTGCCTCTCAACTTCCTCATATCAGGGAGAGCATATGATAATTTTCTTTCTCTGATTGACTTATTTCGCTAAGCATAATACCCTCTAGTTCCATCCACGTCGTCGCAAATGGCAAGATTTCATTTCTTTTGATGCCAGCTTATATCTCTTAAACAGGAGTTTATTTTCACCCATAACTATAATACCATTATTACATCTAAGAAAATTTAAAATAATATCATATTATCTAATATAAAGTCTACATCTATATTTTACTGATAGTCTTAAGAATGTGTTTTGTAGGATTAAAAAAAAAAACCAAAATCTGCCAGGATCCAGTTTAGGTTGACACATCGTATTTGGTAGATTTGTCACTTTACTCTATTTTAGTTTGAGAAGAGGCCCTGAGAATAGCAATTTTTGACAAGAATGTCTAAGATAGGAGAAAAATTTGTTGAAAATATACCTTCAAGAAAGAACCCCAACAAATTAACTTACCATTGTGTTCTACATATTGTGTTTCATTAAAGTGAAGAAAGGGGGTAGTTCTTGGTGCTCTTGGTTTAGAAGAAAGAGAATTTTCTGTGGATTCTTGAATACTAGTTCTTCTCAGCTGATGAAAGAATAAATCTTTTAAAAATGGTACTGAGTATATAGTTAGGGAAATCCGAGGAAGGATATTAAAAGTACAGCTTGTATACATCTTTAAGCTCATAATATGTTCTTGCTTTTGATTAAAAACGGATCAGAGGTGACATACAGATTGTATACATGACCTCAAAATATTTAATGAGGCACGTTACTTAATGAGTTCAGAAAACTAGAAAAAGAAAGATAGCAAAGCACAAACCAGAAATTGGTCAAAAAACAGCAACACCAAAGGTAAAGACTTTGCTTATTAGCATTTTTAATATGTTCTGTTCATTTATGAATACAGTATGTGTTCTGTTCAGTAACAGGCAGATTTTAAGCTTAATAATTGTCAGTTGTAGGCCTTATTGAGCGAGTCTCAGATCTGCCTTAAAGACCAGCATATAATTTGAACAAGGCTGCTGTCTTAATAGTTTTTTGAAATGTAAACATATCTGTAGAAGTAAAAAATTGGCAGGCATATTTGCTTACTTTAAGTACATTCATTATTTCATTGCAAGTTTAGCAATAACACTTTATTTTTATGCAAAATGTGCGGGATTTGCAGTTTATTGACTAATAGCTTTTCTTATCGATTGCCTGAGAAAAACAGATTACGTAATACCTTACTAGTGTTTTTTGATGTTGGCATTTCCTATGACCTTACTCATAAGGAACTGTTGCAGAGTTCATTTGTTGGATATTAGCTTTTTCTCCTAGGTAACTGTGTGATGTTAAATGCACTTAACTTACAGAGTTTGGGATCTTATTTGAAATTTGAGGAACCTGGATCAGGTGATCTGAGGCGGCTTCTCACTCAGATACTCATTGTTTTAAATTCTTCATACATTTTATTATTAGAGAGGATGTATATCATTTGATAATAGTGACATTTTGTTTTGTGAGTAGGCTCATTTATCCATAATAAATGATATAAGAGGGGGTGCCTAGGTGGCTCAGTCGTTTACTGTCTGCCTTTGGCTCAGGTCATGATCCCAGGGTCCTAAGATCAGCAGGGAAGCCTGCCTCTCCTTTCCTCTCCCTGCCCACCGTTCCCCCTGCTGGTGGTCTCTCCCTGTCTCTCTCTCAGATAAATAAAATCTGTAAACAAAACCAAAAAAGGATACAAGAAAAGAGAATTTGGAAAAATAACATAATGAGGACGTTATAGAAATCAAAACTAACTGGCAAAAACCCTTTTTGGTTAATTAGCAAAAATAGTAAAATAACCTACTAAACTATGATTTACAATTAGCAAAATAACCTGAAATTACGAGTTTAAAAATTTCTGAAACATATAACAATATGTTTGTTTAGTGGAAATTGTTTTATAATTCTTGACAACTTTTTTTATAGGTTTCTCCAAATTTGTATTATTTTTGGACCCTCTGGGATGCCTGTTTAATAGTAGTAATAATTAATATTTTTGAAATGTTTAGGTTTTTACATAGCTTTATTCTAAATAGGTCTCTCCCTCACCTAGACAGCAGCTTACATTGTAGATTAATTATAGTATTGGATATTGAACTTTATTTATGAGGCACACAGCTTCTAATATTACTAATAATAGCAAGCTTTTATCGATTTTTTTGTGTTGAATATGATATTAACTTTATTAATTCAACATATATTTATTCAATTCCTACTATGTCTCAGACAGTATTCTGTATTCCAGGACAACAGCAATGAAAAAAATGAAGAAAATCCCTGTTCTCAAGGGAGTTTACATTCTGATGAGGGAACAGACAAAATAAATAACTAAAATATATATATTATGTGAAATAGAGATAAGTCTAAAGGAAAAAATAAAAAGAATGAAGGAGGTAACAGGATTTAAGGATGGGTTTGGGAATTGTAATTTTTGATTAAGTGACCTAGTAGGACTTCACTGAGAATTTTATGCTTGACAGAGACCGAATAGGCCATGCAGATCCCAGGGAGAAGAGCATTCTTCCCCTAGATGATAAAGGGAACAAGGACAAAGGGCCCGAGACAGCAGCATGTTTGATGTGTTTGAGTAACTGGGAAGAGTTACCCCAGTATGACTAGAGTTGGGGAGATGAAGTTAGAGATAAGAGTCATCTGGGGTCTTATGGGCTACTGAAAGTGAGATAGGAAGCCATTCATGGTTTTGAACCAAGAGAGATGTGATCTAATTTTGACTTTTTTTAAAAAGTTTTTTTTTAAATGATTTGTTTGAGAGAGAAAGAAAGATAGTGTGCTTGAGCAGGGGGAGGGGCCGAGGGAGCCCGACCCTGAGATCACAACCTGAGGCAGAGTCAGATGCTTGACCAACTGAGCTAATTTTGATTAATTTTGACTTTTGATAGAATATATTGAAGACATACTTTACACGAATTCTTTTTTTTTTTCCTTATAACACTCTTATAAGATAGGTTCTGTTATTTTTCTGATAGAATAAGTGAGGAAACTGAGAGACAGAACATTTAAGTAATTTATTTAAGGTCATGCAAAAGTTTTAGAGCCAAAATTCAAACCCAGGTAGTTTCTTACCTTCAGAGTCTATAGTTTTTAGCAGTCATGCTGATGTGACCTGTTTACTCATTATCCAACTGTAAGTTTTAAAAATAAATTTAAGGTCTGATGTTTTCATAAACTGAGATTTTATGTAAAAGAGTGGACATACCATTAAAATACTGACTTACCTGGTTTTCTATTTCTTTTATTTGACTATGCTGTTGGTTTAATTGTCTATATTGTTCCTCCACTGTCTGTAGAAGGTCTTTGATGCTATTATCTTGCTGTTCTACAAAAGTCTGGACAGAGATTGTAGGGTGGTTAGAACTTTCTGTGTTCTTTCTTTCTTTTTTGTTAAATTAGATTAAAAAATTTTTATAACACTGTTACAATCTAAATTTTTAAAACTAATAGTGGATTAGATAACTGAATATTGGCAACCTTTTTCTCTTTTATGCTTCTTTCAAATCCTTTTGTTTTTATGTTTTAAAATGTACCATCTCTAAAAACCTAATTTTCTGAACTTCAAAGTACTTCAGTTAAATGGGGGAAAAAAACCCAGTATTTTATTTTTTTTAAAAAAGCCCAGTATTTTAATAGGAGTTAATCTTTTACCATTTACTTATTATATTTATCCATTTTATTTTTATTTTTATTTTTTTACTTTTATTCATTTTAAACATGGGAGGATAGTTTCAAATTATATTTCTTAAACTTTTTACTTTCCTCCAGTAACTCCAATACTGTAATTTTAGTGTTCTAAATTTTATTGATTGATTTGTAATTTTCATCTGAAATGTAAAGTTTAGTTTTTTTATATATAATGTTAGAGAATCATAAAAACCAAATTGAAATTATAATGAAAAATTTTATTTCCTAGAGGCTTTTTTTCCTTGAGAGAAATACAGTATTTCAATGATTCAATAAAGTAGCATGTTTTAAAATATTTTTTTAAAAAGATCCACATTGAAAACATAATTACGAACCTTCTTTGATTTCTACTTACTTTAAGTGAAGTTACTTCTGGGTGTTCCTGAATTTCAGGTTGATTTTTAATTAAACTGGTTAATTGCTTCTCCAAATATATCACTTTTTGTTGAAGTAGAATTTTTTCTTCTAGGAGGCTTTCAAGCTTTGAGTTGAGTTCACGTGACATATTTTTCACTTCTTCATTCTTGACTTGCAGTTTGGATGTAGTTCTTCTAAGTTCCTTTTCTTCTTCTTTGATTTCGTTGGTTTGCAGTGATAGGTCATAAAAAGACTGATCAAATATGTTGAGTTTTTGAAATATATCATTAATTTGGCCTTTAGTTTTATGGACAAAGTCTTTAAGACCATGTCCTAACTGAAGGA
This sequence comes from Mustela erminea, assembly GCF_009829155.1. Taxonomy (NCBI): domain Eukaryota; kingdom Metazoa; phylum Chordata; class Mammalia; order Carnivora; family Mustelidae; genus Mustela; species Mustela erminea. The sequence continues at coordinate 58,892,900 of NC_045623.1, forward strand.
GGCCATTGGCTAAAATTTTTACATCATCTAACATAGCAAATCTTGATTTTGGCTCTGGAGATACAGAATCATATGATGAATCATCCCGGTCAATTTTGGAAGAAATAACTAGAGGAATGATAAAAAGAAATAGCTTAATTATGTGCATTTTTATCCTAATTATTCAACTAATTTTCTCCTGTAAGCAAATCTAGACTTCTAAGCTCTATATATACCACCACTTGCCACATGAACAGTAAGGTTGGCAAGCGAGTATAGTTAATCATTAAGTCGTGTAAACTTGTACAAATGTAACCTTCTACATTGAGTTAGATCAGTGGTAAATGAAATCAAAGAAATGAACAATGAACTTACTAGGTCATTTTAAGTTGTTAATGTATTTAATTTTGCAATATTATAAACTCCAGTTTCAGGGTTGAGAGAGCTACCTGTTTTTAAAAGCTTATTTTAATTTCTCATGATTTTTAAAAGAGATTTACAATTAGACAAACTCTTTTGATTGGTAAATTCACATTAAGGTTAAGGAAAGTTAATGAATTAAGTATGCATTTCCCAAATTGTATTTATTTGGAACAAATAATTGTAGTTATTTGGAACAGCAAACTGTTCCCAGAAATGGTTTTGCTGTAAAGCTGTCCACCACTTCTTCAAGTGGCATTAATGGCTCTCAATGCTGCATTCCCATGATACTCTGTATAAGCTAACATATATTCCTTATTATTTGTCACTGTACTTGTTAGTATGTCTTTTTGCTTCAGATGATATTTCCTAAACATATTTGTTTATTATCACAAAATCTTATGCAACACATTTCACTCCCTTTCTCTATTATATACAGTCTTTATGTTCTAACCTCTTTTCCATGTGTCCACTGAAAGACCAATAGAATAGGTGATCTGCAAAGGTCCAGCCACAATGATATACCTCCAATGTCTGGAACAGTTTACCTGTTAAGTTTTTCTGAATTTTGTGACCTTGGTAACAATTTTGGTAATGGAAATTTAACAAAACAACAGATTAATAGTATGTTCAAAATAAATGTTCTTCTGTGCTTCTAACTTAGTGTTAAAAGGAAAATACTAAATGCTTCAGTTAAACTATAACTGATTGTCCTTTTTTTAAGAGAGAGTGTGCATGAACATGCACAAGTTGATGGGGAGGGGCAGAGAGAGAGGGAGAAAGAGAATTTTAAGCAGGCTCCACACCCAGCCCTGAGCCTCACACAAGGCTGGATCTCATAACCCCAAGATCATGACCAGAGTGGAAATCAGGAGTCCAACGCTTAATTGAATGAGCTTCCAGGTGCCCCTGATTATCCTCCTTGATTGCTCATTGGGAATATTTTTGAGAAAATAATAAGTCCTTTAAAATGCCTTATCTTGATAAATTAATAATTTAGTAAAATTGTTAAAAGAGTGTGGGTTCTGAAATCAGACTGTCATCTATGTCCAACAGTCAGCTCTAGCTCTCTGGCCTTGGACAAGATATTTAACTTCTGTGTACCTCAGTCTTTTCATCTGTAAGGTGGGGGATAGTACATACTTAATAGGGTTATGAGAATTAAAAGAAATGTTACATGTAAAGCACTTAAAACAGTGTCTGGCAAATAGGAAGTACTCAAAATGTTATTATATCACATGTAAACAAGTTTTGAACCTGTGCATGTGTGTGTAATCAGGCCTATCTGAAAAATTTTTTATTTTATTTTATTTATTTGACAGACAGATCACAAGTAGGCAGAGAGGCAGGCAGAGAGAGAGGGGGAGGCAGGCTTCCCGCTGAGCAGAGAGCCCGATGCGGGGCTTGATCCCAGAACCCTGGGATCATGACCTGAGCCAAAGGCAGAGGCCTTAATGCACTGAGCCACCCAGGTGCCCTGAAAAATTTTCTTTAAATAAATAGCTTTTCTGCAAAATGAAAAGCTTTAACATAATGAATTTAGTTTAAGTTATCAAGCAAAACTTCCTAAAATGAACTGTTTCCAAATTTCTATGCTTAGAAATGCCTCCTCATAGCATGTAGTAGAGACCTTTTCCTTTGATGATTTAGGAATAAGGGCTTTTGGATGTAATAACTACAGTAAGGTAGTATACCATAGTGGTTTCGAGTATGATTCTGGAGAGAGGGAGGCTGACTTGGAATCCTGGCTCTCCTGGTCAAATTATTTAGCTTTTCTGTACTTCCATTTTCATGTCTGTCAAGTGAAGGAAATACCTACTTTATAGGATTATATGAAGTTTAAGAAAAATTTTTAGAGCATAGAACACTATCTGGTATAAAGTAAATACTCATAATATTATTTATTATTTACTTGTTGGTAATTAGAACCAATCAATGCATTTATGCCTATACTGTAATATTTTATTGCTGAATATTATCTAATCTCATGTTAGGATGACATGAGTTGAGAAATTTTGCTAAAATTTAGGTTTTCTGCATTTTGGTCTTTTGAATTTTGGTGTAGATATAAGGAATTATGTCTTCTGTTTAGCCTGTGTATGCCATTTTAAAAAGTGTTTAATACAGAACTGTATAAATATTTCTCTTTGTAAGAGAAATAAAGAATCCAAGTAAATAAAAATATATAAATAATTCCCCTAATAAAGGGAAAGAGAAAAGAATAAAGAAATAAAGAAGAAAAATAAAAAAACTTCTTACTTTTCATTTTCATCTTACCCTTACCACTATTAAATGTTATAGAATTATAAAAGTGTATGTAGAACTAGTGAAGAAACTTGGATTTTCTTCTTTTTTAAAGGAAAATTTAGTGGTGTGATCATTGGTCATGAAGGGCATATTTCAAAACTTCTCTTAACTAAATTACTGTCTGCTTTTCTGGCTTAAAGCTATCAACCCTGATGTTTTATCCACCTTCTAGTCGGTGGGAAGTTGAGATGGGCCAGCTTCTCTCTGTTGCTGTCTATGGGCAAGATCTATATTTGGTTTTAATTTGTATCCCTTATAGTACTTTATTTAGTAAAACGCCTTACGTGTTTGAGAAACTATATAAATATATTGAATGAAAAAGTCATAATATGGGAGTTTTCAAGGTGCAAAATTCCATATAATATATGCTCAACCTGTTTTGATATAGGAGGGTTTTTTTTTTTTTTTAAAGATTTTATTTAATTTGACAGAGAGAAATCACAAGTAGTCAGAGAGGCAGGCATAGAGAGAGAGAGAGAGGGAAGCAGGCTCCCTGCTGAGCAGAGAGCCCGATGCGGGACTCGATCCCAGGACCCTGAGATCATGACCTGAGCCGAAGGCAGCGGCTTAACCCACTGAGCCACCCAGGCGCCCTAGGAGGGTTTTTTTAGAGAAAGGAATTTGAAAGGTTTTTTGAACTTGCCCCTTCCAGTGCGTGAAAGTAACTGGACACTAATACAAAGACAGGCTATATGAAGGAAGTTCCTTCCATTTTGGTTACTGTATTAGAATCTTAACACTTTTCTGCACAATTTATATAATTCCTTACATGTGACACTAGCAGATTAAAGGCAATGATCACATATTCTTGGTTTATATTATATCATCTCTGGGTAGAAATATCTGGATAGTTTTTTTCTTACATTAGTTTGACATGTTACCGAATATACTTAAAGTAAATAAATAGCCTATTCACGAGCTGTAGGAGAGTACCAACATGGGGAGTGTAATGAAAATAGTAATTTTTTTTAAAAAAAGATTTTTTGGGGGGCGCCTGGGTGGGTCAGTGGGTTAAAAGCCTCTGCCTTCAGCTCAGGTTGTGATCCCAGGGTCCTGGGATCGAGGCCCGCATTGAGCTCTCTGCTCGGCGAGGAGCTTGCTTCCCCTTCTCTCTCTCTGCCTGAGCTTGCTTCCCCTTCTCTCTCTCTGCCTGCCTCTCTGCCTACTTGTGATCTCTCTCTGTCAAATAAACAAATGGGGTCTTTAAAAAAAAAAAAGATTTTGTTTATTTATTTGATGGACAGAGATCACAAGTAGGCAGAGAGGCAGGAAGAGAGAGAGAGGAGGCTTTAACCCACTGAGCCACCCAGGCGCCCCCAAAATAATAATTTTATAAGTGATTTTACATTTGCCTTTTAATACCTCCTGAGTACACATTGTCACAGGCAGAATCTAAGCCTTGCTTGAAATTGTGCCTACTTAAATAAAACCCTAATCAAACATAAATAGTAATGCTATGAAAGTTTAATATTTTTTATGTCAAAGAAAATAAGAAACAAAAGTTGGGTCCTAATCTAAGGATTTCTAGTTTCTAGGAACTAATACACAAAACTTTTTAGCTTCATGGAATTTTAGAACATGTAGAAGTCTTATTTAAGTTAAGCAAAGCAAAGTCCTTTGTCCTCCCCCAGGTTGTGTAATCTGGATATGTGACTTCCAAATAAAACACAAGACATTGGGATCTTTTGAGTATAGTATCCCTTTTAATTTCTCCTTTTAAAATGTGATCATTTGTTTTTGATTTAATGTTTGGTAGATAGATTCTAAAAGTAACTTCATGAGAGAAACCCATTTAAAGGTAGAAATATTTATATTAACTAAAGTGAAGAATAATGCCAGATAAATACATTGGCTTCCCTATCCTCTCTTGGTCCAGAACAGGCCCTGTCCAGTGGAAATACAGTGTGACCTGTATATGTGAAAAAAAGTAAAAAGTAAGAAGTGAAATTCATTTTAATAGTACATTATACTTAATCCAGGGTATCAAAAATTATTTCAATGTGTGATCAATATAAAAACATTAATTATGTATTTTATATTCTTTTTTTCATACTAAATCTTCCAAATCTGGTGTGTTTTCATACTTTCAGCACATCTCCATTAGAATAGGCACACATCAAAAGCTTAGTAGTCTCATTAGACTATTAGTGGACACTGCCGATCCAGAAGATCAGTAACCTTTGAAGAAATTATTTCATGTATCTTACTTTTTTCTTCATGTTCACTATTGATAAATACTAAATATTTATGCTGAAAGTATTTATTGTGGAAACCCAGATACTTCTGAAACTTAAAAAAAAAAATCCTAGGGGCAACTGGGTGGCTCAGTCAGTTAAACTACCAGCTGTTGATTTCAGCTGGTGTTATGATCTCAGGGTTGTGGGATCCAGCCGCACAGGGAGGGAGCCCCATGTAGGGCTCTGCACTCACTGGGGAGTCTGCTTGAGATTGTCTCTCTGTCCCTTACCCCAGTCATTCTCATGCTCTCTTTTCTCTAAATAAATAAACAAACAAAATCTTAAGAAAAAAAAGGAAAAAAAAATTCCAACTCTACACTATTAACATTTTGTGGTCTCTCATACCAGATCCCTTAGGTGAGTAGCTGTGGGTGATTTCTCATGTTGGATTATCCTTCCGAAGCATAGTGCCATTTTATATCCCTTCCAAGAATAATTAGAATTCCTCTTTTCCCATGAAATTTTTTTTTTAAGATTTTGTTTATGTATTTGACAGATATCACAAGCAGGCAGAGAGAGAGGAGGAAGCAGGCTTCCGGCTGAGCATAGAGCCTGATGCGGGGCTCCATCCCAGAACCTGGGATCATGACCTGAGCTGAAGGCAGAGGCTTTCATCCACTGAGCCACCCAGGCGCCCCTTTCCCCACGAATTTTTACTGATGCTTTGAATGAGAAAAACAAAAAATATCAATAAATCTTTTTAGAAAAGGATTTACTTATTTATTTATTGAGAGAGAGAGAGAGCATGCCCATGTATGGGAGTAAGGGGAGGGGGCACAAGCAGATGGAGAGAGAGAATCTCAAGCAGACTCCCCGCTGAGCATGGGGCTTGACCTTATAACCTAGAGATCATGACCTGAGCCAAAATCAAGAATCCGATGCTTAACCAACTGAGCCACCCAGATGCCCCCTAAATATCGGTAAATCTAACAGGCAAATACATCTAGTTTATTTTCCTGGCCATCTGTTTTGCTCTCTTCATGAATTACCTAGGTATTATGTAAGTCCCTTCTGTCCAAACTCCTCCTCCCCTTTTTGTTTGTTTCTTTTTGACTAATTAAGGGAATTATTTACATGTTATGGATACTAACTCTTTATCTTGTATGTAACAAATACTGTTTTTCCAATTTGTCATTTGTCTTCCACCTGTTTATGATATCACCTGCTCTGCGGAGCCTTTAAAATTTGTCTTTTATAATTTTTGTGGCTCATGCTCAGAAACGCCTTTTTTACATATAAAATATGCTGTCTTTAAAGCTTTTCTAGTAGTTTCATGGCTTTATTTGTATTATTTAAACCTTTGTCTAATCTGGAATTTATTTTGAGGAGGGGGTGAAATATGAATTCATCTTTTTTCCCTGAATGGCTAAGTGCTATCTCAACACTTCATCAGTCTACCCTGTCACTGCTGATTTGTAGTTCTTCCGAAGTGTTACAAATGCAAGGTAAAGACTTACTAGTGGGAAGTTATTAGTGGAGTTAGTAGTCAAATGGAAAAGAATCTGGATTCAGTTTTATGCCTTTTACCTTCAGAAACAAGTTGAATTTAAAACAGTTTTATAGGGGCACTTGGGTGGCTCAGTGGGCTAAAGCCTCTGCCTTCGGCTCAGGTCATGATCCTGGGGTCCTGGGATCAAGCCCCACACTGGGCCCTCTGCTCAGCGGGGACCTGCTTCCTCCTCTCTCTCTCTCTGCCTGCCTCTCTGCCTACTTGTGATCTGTCAAATAAATAAATAAAATCTTTTTTAAAAAACGGTTTTGGAAATCAAGCATTTCTTATAGATAATGTTTAAAGCTCAGGTCACCGTCTCAGTATCCTGGGATCAACCCTGCATAGAGCTTTCTGCTCAGCAGGGAGCTCGCTTGCCCCCCTCCCTCTGCCTGCCTCTCTGCCTACTTGTGATCTCTCTCTGTCAAATAAATAAAACCTTTAAAAAATAACTGTGAATGAAGTAACAAAGGGATGTGATGGTGGGTGGAAGTTAAGGTTAGGTTTTTTAAGACTTGAAAGATGTGAAGAGTCCAGTCATGTCCATGTCCACAAAACTTAGACAGCAGTAATGACAATGTAGAGGTTTTGAGGTGTGGGGGACAGCATAGTGTGTTTTGCTTTTCTGTGTGTTCTGCAGGTCTATTCTATGTACAGTTTTTTAATTGAAATGTGTGGGCAGATTCTGCAGCCTCAGTTCCTCCTGTGAGCTCCAGTGACATTCTATCGTAGTACTTACCATACCACATTATAATTATTTGCTCATCCAGTTCTCCCTCCGGGCTAGTGAAGTAAAGAACTTTGTCATCTGTCTCTATATTCTTAGTATCTAGCACACTGCATATTCAGCAAATATTTGTTACAATGAGGAATTACAAACATAATAAAGGGCAATCTGTTATCGTGTACTTTGGATCCCATTCTCTCCTACTATTTCAAGAATCTTTACTTTCTTGTTCTAATGTATGCAAACTGTGTCAGCTGGATTCTTTTCATTATCATTTAATGAGACTCAAAGCTGTCCAATTTTAAAAAACTTACGAAATCCCTGTATTCTGTCTCCCAACTGTTGAATAATCTTTCTCTTCTTTATAGCTATACATTTCAGAATTTCACATTTTTATTTTTCTTAACAACTTCCTGTTCTTAAACCTACTTTTATGTGTTTTCAGCCCAATGTTATCAGTAACTTTCACGTTGCGAAGTCCAGTTGATCTTTTTCATTTCTTACCTCATTTGGCCCCTGATTGGTGTTTGGCATTTAACTGTTTAATTCTTCTTCTTTTTTTTCTTTTTTTTAAGTAGACACCACACCAGGCGTGGAGCCCACCAGGGGGCATGAACTCATCACCCTGAGATGAAGAGCTGAACTCAGCTCAAGTCCAACCTTAGCCAGCTAAGCCCTCCAGGCATCCCTTAACTGTTTAATTCCAGCGTCCTGGGATTGAGTCCCGCATCGGGCTCCTTGCTCAGCAGGGAGCCTGCTTCTCCCTCTGCCTCTGCCTGCCATTCTGTCTGCCTGTGCTCGCTCTCTCCCCCTCTCTCCCTTTGATAAATAAATAAAATCTTAAAAAAAAAATAGTTTAATTCTTCTTACATTGTTTTTTTCTTGGCCTCCATGTCACTGCACTCATGGTTTTCTACTTCTCTCTGGGTTCCTTCTCAGTCTTCTTGACAGTCTCATCCCCTGCTGGATGGCCACAGTATCTTGGAGTTCCTTAAGACTCCATTTTTGGAATAGCACACATAAATAATTATGTGAGATTCTAATTCTCTCATAGTTTAGATCTTTCAGAATGATTCTCAGCACAAGAAAAATGATAGGTAGATGGAAGATAGAAAGGGTTAAATAAAAACCTTGGTGTCTTGAATTGGAATTTGCAATATCAGTATGTACTCAGAATGCTTTTTAAAAGCGTTTTCCTCGGGATGCTTGGGTATTGCAGTTACTTAAGCATTATCTCTCTCTTGGTTTTGGCTCAGGTTGTGATCTCAAGATTGTGAGATTGAGCCCTACATTGGGCTCCATGCTCAGCACAGAGTTGGCTTAAGACTCTGCTCTTCCCCTCTTCAGTCTCTCTCTTTCTCTCTCTCTCTCAAATAAATACATCTTTTTTAAAAAACCCAAAACATTTTCCCCTCACTCTTTCTACTTAAGTGACCTAGGAACAGTGAGTAATGAGTGCCCAGATTTTAGCTTGGAAAAACATTTCTCATTCAGAGAACCAAAGCTCCTTGGAGAAAGGGCTGATTCTGGGTCCTGGGAGAAACTACTTAAGAAGAACTTAGAACATCTTGCTATATAGCAGATAGCAAGAAGTCATCAAAGAGTATATGAATCCTTGAATGACAAGGATTTACAAGCCAGTTTGAATTGCCTTTTCATTTGCCAAAGATAGGACAATTTGAACATCAGTGAAGATAATAACTGCAGTGTATTAAAACTCCTTAATATCTTTGGTCCATGAGTTTATAGATGATGCTAAAGATAAGAACTAGTTTCTCTTAGAAGATTTTAATCCACCAACTGCTTATTTTGAAAACTGGAAAATAATAGAAAAGAAAACATTTATTCCTGTGTCTCATACAATGGTCCACTATCTAAGCAAATAATAGATGAGGAAAAATACTCTTCGTAGAGATAATCCAGCTATTAAATAAAGGAGGACTGCTGGAATTATTATCTTTTGGCAACCCTTAATGGGGCTAATAGATTTAAACATTGATCACCATCTGCTAACTGCTCAAAAAGAGGAACAACCAGACATTTTTCTTCTGATAGAAGGACACAGTACCATTTATGAAATGATCTTGCCAAAAAGACCCTCAAACCTAAATATGACCAGAGCTCTAGATCCAGCTCTAAATTTATAGAAAACATAGAGGAATGTGTTAAATATCACTACAGGGATGCAATCAGTAAATTCTAGCCTCTAGAGAAATTAGACAAAAATAGCCCCATTTCTTCAGTAAATATATTGCAAAGGTAGAAGGTGAAAAGATTTCCCCACAACCAACCTAGTATCTCTTCTTCCCATAACTTCTGCATACCTCTCTCACAACACAACATTATTGTGAAGTGGTCTGTTTATGGGCAGTAACATGGTACCTAATGTTTGGTGTGTGGAGTCAATAAATATTTCATGTGCAAATTTTATTTGATGACTTCAGTGGTTAGTCGGTCATAGCCTTCTTTGCTCCTTAGTTCTTTTGATTAGGAAACTGAGGAGTTATAACATTTCCATATTTGCCTTTTTCATTTTTGACTGTTTGGACTACAACTGACTCTTCTCCATGTCTTTAGTGATTTTTAGATTGTATGCTTATTGTTATACATCTCTGTCCTTCCCCCATAGAAATTTTACTTTATTGTTTTATCTAATTATAAAGGTCATGTGTTCTCACTGTAAAAAAAAAAATGGAAAAGTGTAGAAAAGGAACTAGAGCCTTCACCGTTAACCATGAATATCCTTTTACCCCTTTCTTTCTTTCCTTTTTTTAAAAAAAGATATTTTGTGTATCCACCATAGGTTTTTGCTTTGTGGTTACCTTGAGGCTTGCGCATAACAACTTGTATCTAGAACAATGTATTTTAAGTCAGTAACAAGTTTGATAGAGTTTTAAGGTTCTTCCTTTTTGGGCACCTGGGCGCCTGGGTGGCTCAGTGGGTTAAGCCGCTGCCTTCGGCTCAGGTCATGATCTCAGGGTCCTGGGATCGAGTCCCCACATCGGGCTCTCTGCTCAGCAGGGGGCCTGCTTCCCTTCCTCTCTCTCTGCCTACTTGTGATCTCTCTCTGTCAAATAAATGAATAAAATCTTAAAAAAAAAAAGGCTCTTCCTTTTAATCCCATCCCTCATGTTTTCTGTTTTTGATGTTGTGTTTTACATCTTTTTATCTCGTGTCCTTAACTATTATCTTTTTACTACTTTTGTCTTTTAACCTTCATATTAGCTTTATAATTGATTAATCTGCTACTTTTACTATATATTTATCTTTCCAGTAAAATTTATTCTTTCATGTTTTCTTGTTACAAATTAACACTTTTTTTTTTTTTTTTTTTTTTTTAATTCCAGCTTAAAGAACTCCCTTTAAGTTCTTGTTAGGCTAGTTTAGTGATGATAAGCTGCTTTAGCTTTTGCCTGTCTGGAAAATTCTGTCTCTGCTTTACTTCTGAATGATAACTTTCTTGGGGACAGTGTACTTGAATGAAAGTTTTTTGTTTTTTGTTTTTAAGATTTTATTTATTTATTTGATAGACAAAGATCACACGTGGGCAGAGAGGCAGGCGGTGGGCGGGTGGGGGGGGCTCCCTGCTGAGCAGAGAGCCTGATGCAGGGCTTGATCCCAGGACCCTGAGATCATGACCTGAGCAGAAGGCAGAGGCTTAACCCACTGAGCCACCCAGGCGCCCAGAAAGTTTTTTCTTTCAGCACTTTGAAAATATCTTGCCACTGGTTTCTGACTTGCAAATTTTCTGCTAAATGGTCTGCTGACAGTCTTATTGGGATTCCCTTATGTGTAACAAGTTGTTTTTCTCTTCCCACTTTTAGGATTCTCTCCTTTTTTAATTGTTAAATTTTTGTTATGATAGGGCTTAGTGTGAGTCTTTTTGTGTTCATATTTTTTGGAACTGTCTGGGCTTCCTGAATCTGGATGTCTGTTTCCTTCCCAAGGTTAGGGAAATTTTCAGCTATTATTTCTTCACAATTTTCCATAGGTAGCATATGCCACTATACATTCTGCTGTGGAACCTGCTGTTTTTCTTCACCTAACATGCTGGGTATCTCTACATCAGTAACATTGCTGCATATTGTCATTTTTAGACTCCATAGTATTTCTTCTTATTAATATACCAAATTAATTAACTGGAACTGTGCTGGTGAACATTATATTTCTTCACAATTATTTGTAATTATTCTTTACTACAAAAAAATGTAGTGAATTTTGTGAACATATCCATTTGTAAATGTGCGTAGTTATCTCCTTAGACTAGAGGCATGTTTCTTAGGTCAAAGGTTGTGTTTATGTAGAATTTCTGTATTGCCCTACCATATTCTAGAAAATTTTGACCTCTATTTTCATTGCTTCATCAGTTGCTTAGCAGGGCTTTATTATACTTGAAGTCTTGCTCATCAGCTCTCAGCACTAGTCTTCAGTAAGTAATTCTCATTCTGTATCTTTTCCTTTTTATCTTTTGAGCCCTCTCTTTTGGTGTCTTTTCTTGAATTATTTATCTTCTCTGTGGTGGCAGTAGGGACTATTAAAGTTGTGTGAGATGCATGATCTTGAACTGGACGTGAAGTAAAATAAATGCAGACTAATCTGTGATTATCTTTTTTTTTTTTTTAAGATTTTATTTATTTACTTGACAGACAGAGATCACAAGTAGGCAGAGAGACAGGCAGAGGGAGAAGGAGAAGCAGGCCCCCTGCTGAGCAGAGAGCAGGATGCAGGGCTCCATCCCAGGACGCTGGGATCATGACCCGAGCTGAAGGCAGAGGCTTAGCCCACTGAGCCACCCAGGCGCCCCTGGGTGTGATTATCTTATTATGTGATTATCTTATAGCAACTACAAAATACTGTTACACCTAGCATATTGTCATATGTGTTTTTGAACATATACTGTGGAATGTTACACCTCTTAAATCCTTGATATTTATATAAAAGTTTCATCTGTAACTGTCATCCACTTTATATCTGCTTGGAGGAACTAACATAATACATTATTAACTTAAAAAAAAGATTTATTTATTTTAGAGGAGAACAAGCACGTGCGGCAGAGGGGGAGGGGCAGAGGGGAAAAAAGAGAGAGAAAGAGAGAATCTCAAGCAGACTCCCCACTGAGTGTAGAGGTGGGGCTTTATCCCATGACCCTGACATCATGACCTGAGCCAAAAATCAAGAGTTGGCCACTTAACCGACTGAGCCACCCAGGTGCCCCTGCAGTTAATTTCTTAATAATGATTTAGTCCATACTCATTTATTTACCAGAATCCTCTTGTAGAATAAAGAACTTGTGTTTTTAAGACTGACCGACTTATATTCTGATTTCAGCTTTGCTGCTTACTAGTTGTATGTGAACCTCACTTAAGTTTTCTGGGCTTCAGTTCATCTGCAAAATTGGGGTATATTTGATGGCTATTTTGAATGATTGGATGTGAAAATAGCTTAGGGGCTAGCAAAAAGTGTTTATTCCATCTTTTCTTTTGTGGCATGCAGTTGTACATACCAGTTTTAGATATATATATTCACTATCATGTATACTGTTGCCTTCACAGAAATCTTCTCTACATATACCCTCAGAGTCTCAATTTTGCCAATCGTCAAGGTTCTGCAAGAAATATTACAGTGAAAGTACAATTCATGTATGGGGAGGATCCAAGCAATGCCATGCCGGTAAGAAATTTTCTTTACTTTTCCTGTTCTTCATATATGGTTCAAATAGACTTTTTTGTTGTTGTTGTTGCTGTTGTATTACTTAGTTGGCAGTTCTAAACTGGAAATTAGTATGATCTTGTAAATCAAGTTTCTAACCGCATTACTTCCTGTAGAGATAATACAAGTTTACTTTTTGAAGTCTTTACTTTACTTTTTGAAGTCTTTTTGAAGTTTTTATTTAAATTTCAGTTAGTTAATATACAGTGCAATACTAGTTTCAAGTGTATAATATAGTGATTCAATACATCCATATTCAAGTCTTAATTATTGAGGACTTGGTATATGCTAGTCACTCCCAGAGATACAAAGATGAATAAAACACATAACCTAGAGGATATAGATAAACACATAAAATTCTAAAATAGTGACTTTCAAGAGAGGATCAGAACAGAATCACCTAGGGTACTCTAAGAAAGCACAATTTTTTTTTTTTTCTATTCTCGTCATCTGTGATTCTGATTCTTCTCCTTTAGAATGAAACGTATGAGGTTGTGGTGTAGGTTGGAAAGTGTTCCCCACATGATTCTAATATGTGTGGTTTTCCCCATGTTTGTTAAGAAATCCTGCTAATAGTGCGTATTATACCTAACCTAGGGAGCTTTTAAAAATACCAGTGCTCAGACTGAATCTTACTCCAGTTAAATTATAATGTCTGGGGGTGGGAACTAATCATGTATCAGTATTTTTAAATCTTCCCAAGGGATTACATTTTGCAGTCAATATTGGGAACCAAGGTATTTGCTAAGTATTAGAAGATTGCTATGGGGATTCAAAGGCATTGATGTACAGTAGTAGGAGAGAGTGCCTTGCTGAGGTAATAGGCAGGTATCACCTGGAGGAGGTATATCTGAACTAAAACCGAAGGTGGTAAATGTAAATGGCATTGGGTCTTAGACAGTGGGGAAAGAAAGCAGCTCTTTCCAGTTGGAGAATGTCCTTCAACATTCGGTATAGTGGTGAGTTACCAGTAAGCCAGCGGGATGTAAGATAAGTCAGAAATACTAGATTGAGGCCAGACTGGGGAGATTCTTGATTGCCCAGATTGTCATTTAGGATTTGTGGGACATTAATGCACATTCTGGGAAATACATACAAGTTCCATGAAAGTAGATTTTCAGGCTCAACTAAAGTTAGTAACATATGGAGTAGGAGCACAACTGTCACTGTAGATGTTCTGCCTCTGAGAATAGGGGAATGAAAATGAGCTTAAGAATAGGTGCGTTGTTAACAGAGTTTTATTTTAGCTTTCTGTGTCAGTCATTAAATCAAGTTCTGATTTTCTACTTACTGAGAAAGCTGTGTATTTTCTCTTTTCCTATTGTGTCCATTTCATCAGAATTTATAGATCTTGACAGCAACAAACACAAATTATTCATCTTTGTATTCTTCTATGTACGGCAGCTATTTCAGATCTTTGTATATCATACATGCTAAATAAATATTTGTTCATAAATGTAGGATTTATTTTTGCAGTTTGGAATTAGCATTTCATGTTCTTTATTAGTTTTTTATTTCTGCTAAAGGAATGAATGTACTATTGCAGTTGATGAAAAGGGATTGGATTGTGAAAATCGGTGATTTGTTATGTGAATTGCCACATGGATGAGCTAATGCAAATGTAGTATATGTAAGATAATCTGTTGTTATTGTTTGCCTAATAAACTCTTCCTTATCTTAGCATATATATGGCCTCCTCTACAGATTTCCAGCTGCATCGAGCCACATTGGCAGTTAGACCACTTCCTCTTTTGGTGCTACCATAGCATCTTCTCATTTCTTTTCTGGGCCTTATCACCTTAAGATTATATGATTATTTCTTCATCTTGTCTACTAGATTGTGAGCTCCTTGAGGGCAGGGGCCATGTCATGATTGTATTTTGATGCTTGTCATAGTGCTTGGCACAGAAATCATGCTCAGTCTGTATGGGTGAATGGTTAAAAATACCTGTCAAATGGTCAAAAAAGGGAACACTTTCTACTTTTTAATCATTTGTGTTATGAAACTAAATGAGATACTTTGTGAAAAATGATAATTTCTCAGGAGGAAAAAAGGTACTGCAATTCTTTTGCTTGTGTATTATTAGTCATATGAAAATATAATGCTTTTATGTTTATCCTAGTGACTGGTTGAAAGTATAGAAACATAGACACGTTGTCTTGGCTTAATTTTTTAAAAAATAAGGACTACTCAAATGGATCCTAAGATAATTTCTTGATCGTATAACATTGATATGATAAAATCATAAACTTCAAGTTTGGCATTGGAACAACATTTTATAAAAACCTGGTAATGTATTCTTAGCAAATTGATGAAAGTAGATTTATTTAGGAGAGTCATAATTATTGTACCTTTACACACCCTTAAAATAAAAGGTCCTGCTGGAACTGTTAGAAAAAGAAACCCAAATATCTGTTAATATGTTCTTTTTATTTATGGATGGTACTAATTAATCCCTTTGTTTAAGATACAAAGTTTGAGTTCTTTTACCAGCTGTGTTGATGGAGGTGTGATAACATGTCCATGTACTTATTTCTGCATATGTAGTGATGGCTGGCCAAACGTAAGAGTTTAACTTATGGCTAGATAACATTGCAAGCCTTACTGTCACATAGGAATCATAAGCCATTTCTCTAATCAACTGTCCTAATTAACTATGATATTGCTATTAGAAATCAAGAGGCAGATATACAAGGCTGAATTATTTTACCTCTAATCCTTCTCCAATTGTATTGTATTTTTTTTTTGTTGTGGTGGTTTTTTTTTTTTTTAACATGTAAGAAAGAATATGAGAATGGTGCTCCTCCTTCTTTATAGAGTAGCTTATAAGGAATACTGGAAGCAAAGGATACATAGCTTGACCTAAAATAGGAATTTTAAATATTATTTATAAATAATTTATATTTGATTTACAGAATGATTACTGTTTTAGTGGAGAAGCCACTAATTTGTATAGTAGATATATACTACCATTCTAAAACCATATTTCTTACATAAATTCCAAATGATATTTTACATCCAGATTTTAAAATGAATTCTTCACCTTCTTTAAGAAAAAGATAATATAATGGGTAGAAACTTTTCGAATGTTTAAATGTCAGATGGGTCTAGAGTTGAAAAGAAATTTACAACTAAGCAATTGAATTTATTAATGAGCGTCAGTAGGCACATTGTTCTTCATTGGGCTGATTTTGCCCATTGTTCTCCAGTAGTTATTAAATCAGACAAATTCTTACATAGATTTGAACATCCAGCATTTATTACAACAAAGTTTCAACATGCTGTTATTTGTTACAGGTAATCTTTGGTAAATCTAGCTGTTCAGAATTTTCAAAGGAAGCCTATACAGCCGTAGTATATCATAACAGGTACTGAATTCAAATATTTCTTTCAAAGTTACTCACTTCTCAGTGGCATTGTTAGCACTCACGTTAGTGTGTTTACCAAATGCTTTGCTGCACTGAATGTGCAAATTCGAGACAGCTGACATCAGAGTTATAATTTTCAACCTGTAGATGCATATTTTCCATAGACATCAAATACAAGACTTTATACACAAAACATCTTTCATATCAAATTCTCTGACCCTTTCATTTTTATTATATGGTTATTGATTATCATTGTGGCCTCTGGTCCTTTGGACTTTCCCTGTTATTTTTTCCTGGACACTTTGTAGTTTTACTTAACTCTTTACTAAACTTATAGCCATTAGTCAGTCACATTGGTAGTATTCCCCAAATCCATAATCCTTTGACTTAGGACCTTTCCAATTTACTTCTTTCAGAAAGTGTTAATTTTGGATAACTTTTCATCTCTGCTTACTTTCTTTTCTTTTCTTTTTTTTTGATTATTGAATGCTATTGGAGAAAAATCACAAAATTCTACCATCAAGATGATCACAAATTGACGTCATTTTATCCATATAACCAGGCTCCAGGAATTCATTTTATTTTATTTCATCTTCTTTTCAGCCCCACCAATCTTTGGTAATCTTGTCATCGCTTTTTTTACTCTCTGTCTTTTGGCAGGATGTATTTTAAGCCTTTCTTTTCCTTTCTCTAGCTCCTACTTATTCTCTGTTTGCCTTACTCTTAGCATTCCTACTTTAGTAAGTGGATTGAGATCATCCAACTTGAGAACAATCCACTTGTCTACTCTTTACCTCTGATGATCTCTGCATGGATCTGCCTTTTCTTCTGGTTCAAGGGCAGTTGGGACGCACACCTGGCTTAGTGTCTTTTCCCTCTGCTTTCCTCCGATCTCATTCTTGCTCTTCAGAGTGTGACTCCATCACTTAACCCTTCTCTTGTCTGCTTCCCTGGCTCCATCTCTTACTGTAAAAAAAAGCTTAAGTCTCCTGAAAAACAAAACAAAGGTCTCTCTTCGTTGTTGTTGTATAGCATGGTTTTTCCTTGCCCTCCTTAAAACTTTTTTCTTTCTCACCTACTTGTGTCACTCTTTGTTTCCTCCCATCTCTGTGGACAGGTTTTGTTTTGTTTTTGGTTTTTGTTTTTGGTAATTACTCTGATTTTTCTTTCTTTCCTTTTTTTTTTTTTTTTTTTGAGTATAGACATTCCATGCAAAACACTAAAGTTTCACCCATAACCTTCTTTTTCTATACTTTACTCTCTGTTAATAATCTTTTATGTATTTCTCAGAGTTACAGTCAGTGAAAATGCTACTACTTTTATCTTTATGTGGATTGTTCCCAGCTCTTTATTTTCTGTCATAACCTTTGTGAGATGCAGACATATATTTTTTAGTGGTCTATTGGGATGTTCAGGGTGCCCTGCTGACTTCTCATCCGTAGGTTTTTCCCTGATTGTCTTCTGGACTGTATCTCTGTCCGACTCTATTTATTAATGGTACCACAATTTTTCCAGTTCCTTTGACTCAGAATTTAAAACATCCTTGCTTTCCTTCTTCTTTTCTCTAATATCTTTTACATCTTGATGATTTTCTTTTTGCCTGATTACCAAACATATCCTGTACTGTTCTGTTTCTGGGCCTTTCTTGGATCTCTTTTTTTATTATAATACCGATTCCCTGTACTGATTGAACTCCTATTCATTCTCTAAGGCCCATGTCATATAGTCTTCCTAAACACAATTCCCTGATCCCAAACGAAATAATCTGTTCAGCTCTCTTCCTGAAGCACTTAACCTTATATGCTCTATAGTAGGGGTTGGCAAACTTTTTCTGCAGAGGACCTAGTAGGTTTGTTTTAGGGCTTGTAGGCCATATGGTCTCTGTTGCAATTACTCAGCCCTGCTGTTATAGTGCAAAAACAGCCATAGACAATCAGTAAAGTCGCAAATGAATGGGCATGGCTGTCTTCCAATACAATTTTATTTATGGATACTGAAATTGGAATTCTATGTAATATTTCAAGTCAAATGTTATTCTTTTTATTTTTATTTTTTTAACAACTTACAAAAATCATTCTTAGTTTGTGGGCTATACAAAGCCAGGCTATGGCCTGGATTTGGACTATGGGTCATAGTTTGCCAACCCCTGCTTTATAGCGTTGCTATTGATCTATTTCTACTAAATTATATATTTTTTGAGGGTAATTATTTTTTCATGTTTATCTGTAAAACCACCACAAAAATAGCACAGTGCTTAGCATAAGGGTGAACAATTAAAAGTACTTGTTGATGAATAACACATAGATGCTTGATTTTTCATAAAAGCCTCCACCTAGTATGATTTCAGAAAAAAAAATGAACTAAAACATTCAGTACCAGGAAAGATACTGATAAAGAGGGAAGTAATTTCTTGAAGTATTTCAGTTTGTGGATATATCTTTATTTTTGCTATTCTCTGCATTAGTAGAATTAAAATGACAATACTATCTAACATTGTTAGTAAATTCAACTGTCTCATAATTCAGTGATGATTAGTGAGATCAGTAATAAGATGCATAGCATTTTCTCTTCACCAGAATCATCAAATTCTCAAATGGCTAGCATTAATTATCTTTCTTGTAGGTATTAAAAACCTCATCTACCTAATATTTTTTGTGATCAGATCTACAGTTGTTAGTGTTTTTGAGGCTTATTTGAAATGGAACGATATTAGACTTACTAGCATCAGAGGATAAAGAGCTCCTAATTTGTGGAATAGCCTTCACTTTTAATTAGTTGGAGCCATATGGTTTGGATGAATTTTCATTGAATATAATTCTAAGAGATACTAATTGAATATGGAAGATTGGAATGCTGAAGTTCTATCCTTTTTAAGTCTATACCATAAAGAGCAGCAATACTTCTATAAAAATGGTCCTAGGGACCACTCTCAATGGATATTGAGGTGAAAATGCCATTGGTTTGATCAAATATGATACTGGTTGTATTCTTAACAGTGGCTGGGACACTTCTAAACTGTGCGACAAATGCATTTTGTAGGTGTTCCCTGATTTTTTTCTTTTCTGTTTGTTTCTTTTTTTTGAGCTGTTAGTACATTAGTTTATGTTTTGTTAACATCTACTTCTTTAATTGATACAAAATATTCCATAGAGAGCCCAACTTGATACTAAGTTGTCTAGAGGTACTTGTTTTTTTCTTTTATAAAAAGATATTAATCTTTAACATGAAGCTGCACTCCTATAATAGTAAAAAAAATTTATGGCATGGCTTTAAAATATTTACTTATAAAAGACTCTTATTATTTTTTCTATGTAATGTGTATCAGAGTGTAGAAAGTTTTGCCTAGTCTGCTCTTTTATATAATTTCCAATCTAATAAAGATCTTGGCATCACGGTGGTGATTAATAATGAATTTTAAAATAGTAGGACTAACCAGCCCATTGATAAAAATGGGATGAGAAATTTCAGAAACAGAGGCAGCTTCCTCAACTGGAAATAAGAGTTAGTTACTTAAAGTTTGGGAATAGAGAAAAATACTTTATACTAGAAGAAAAATTAAGCATGAGTCCTGAAATTAATTTAAAAATTACTCAAATATACCAATGGAATAATTACTTATTTTGAACAAATTACTCACTATTGATCTGTTTTGTTTTGTTTTGTTTTGTTTTGTTTGTATGAAGGTCTCCTGATTTTCATGAAGAAATCAAGGTTAAACTCCCTGCTACTTTAACTGACCACCATCATTTGCTTTTTACTTTTTATCATGTTAGTTGCCAACAAAAACAAAATACTCCTCTTGAAACTCCTGTTGGATATACAGTAAGTATATTTTTGTTTAATACTTAGCTCTTTGATCTTAAAATAATTACAGTATTTGAGATATAGTTGGTGCTCAATATTACTTGGGTATTCCTTATCTGATTCCTCATAAGGGTTAGGAAAAGTTATCATGGATAAGAAAATACTCATTAATTTAATTAACTAATGTAATTAATTAGCTAATATGTGTGAATACTTAGGTGTTGGTCCTGATTATTATGTGTTTACCCAACAATACAGTATAAAATATATTTTAAGGGTTCTTCAGAAGAGAATGATTTCAGTGTAAAATGATTAAAAGAGACCCTTGGCCATTAAAACTCTTTTGGCTTTGATTAAAGGCAGTTAAAACTCTTGAGTATTTTTTGAAAATCATTATGATTGAATTACAAAGGTAAACCTAAGGTGAAGGATATGGAGGTCATGATGTGTTATCACAACTTTGTCAGAAAAATCATGCTGCTACCCAAAAGAGAAAACATTGGACTTTTGACTAACTTTTTTTTTTTTGTCTCTTGCAATTTATGAGTGAATTTTGCTCACTGTAACAAAATAAATTTATGTTTATGCTTTTTAGTTTTGTCGTCAGCATCCATAGGTAGTCAAACCTTTCCTGTATACAGTGGCACAATTACCCCCATTTAAAATGGATTCACTTTGTGGCCTTTTTCTTCTACTCCAGCCTTTTCTGGGATAATAAGGACCATCTGTAGATTTAAATATTGCATGGTTAGTTAGTAATAATAATGTTTTAAGGATCGTCCCTAATAAAATATTGTCAGGGAAGCTTTTCTTTAGAGAAATCATGAAAGCTGTTATTATTACCTAATTAAATCTTTGGTGTTTGGTGGTATGAGACAAATCTGGCTCATACCAAGTTCTTAAAACAGATTTTCCAAGTAATTCCTTTTGTAACAAACATATTTAACTTAATATTGTTTCCTTTTTAATTAAAAGTGGATACCAATGCTTCAGAATGGACGATTAAAGACTGGGCAGTTTTGCCTACCAGTATCACTGGAAAAACCACCACAGGCTTATTCTGTACTGTCTCCTGAGGTCAGTATCTCTCATGACAAAACTCTCCAGATTAAATGAAACGAATTTTTTATTACAAAAGTGTTTTTCTCAAATGTGACCTGACTATTCTATCTAGAAGTATATAGATAAGTATAATAAGTGTAGATAAATATAATAAATAATTCTCTTAGAATTTAAATTACTCTATGGAATACTTAAAGCTTTTAATCAATGTGTATTGATTTTAAAAACAAAATCGTATATGAAATACAAACTTAAAAGGCACATTTGGAGAATTTTCAAATTGTAACATGAGAAGCTTTAAATAAATGAGTATTTCTTTTAATAGACAACATTTCACCTGAAGTCAGGAAGGAGTACAAACAAACCCAGTTTTTTAGAATATTTTTATAATTGATGATCATGTAGGTGAAAATGAAGTAGCTATAAACACACAATACAAAAAACATTAGCAGCTGTGTTGATAACGGATGTGACTTGAAAGGAACAAAAACACTGAAGAAATTTCAATCAAGAATCAGGAGCCACTATTTAGAAACCAAAGTGCTGTTTGAGAGAACTGTCACATGATGATTTGAATGTGACTCTTTGTATGCATTAATCTTAACTATGTCTTGGCAGTGTTCTCCTGGCGGCTTTTATTTTTAGAATAGAACTCAAAAAATATTCACAAATAAATTTGTATTGTTTTTATGTTTAAGAAACAGAGGCAGCAGAAGTCTCCTGCTCCGACCTCCTTTCTTACTGTTCCCTGTCACTTCCTCTACCCTGGCCGCTGTTCCTCAGATGTGCAGAGTGGAAGCCCATGTCTGGCCCTTTGCTCTTCCCCTGCTGCCGGTGCTCCGTCACCAGGCCAGGTTCTTCGTTTCATCCAATAGCCTCTCAGATCCTGCCTCTCCAGAGAGGGTGTCACAGGGTTCTGTTTCAAGTGCAGCCTTCACCATTTTTTATCCCTTTACTTTGCTTTGTCCTCATAATACTTACCATTGACTTTATACTTCATGTAACTTGTTTATTATCTACAGAATAGAAATTCCAGGAAGGTAGGGACATTTTCTTGTGCATTGCTCTCTCTGCAAGTACTTAGAATAGTGCATGGCTCATAGCGGGGGGGGGGGGGGGGTGTCAGTATCTGTTAAAGGAATGAATAAAGACAGTAGGAAAGAAAGATGACTCCTTCCTTCCCCTCCTTCCCCACTCTACTCCCTGCCAGACCTTTCATTCAGTTTTCCAGGACTTCTCAGTAAAATCAGCTAGTATTCTGTCAGGGATTACATTATATATTTCAAAGGAAATAACTTTAAAACAAAATCTGATTTTATGGAAGTTATGCATTTATTCTTAATTGATTTGCAAATGTAAGGTCAGCTTTCTAAAGGGAAGCTGATGGTTTTCTTTTAGCTACTGTGCTGTGTATGCTCATATATAAAGAATGTAGTTGTAATTTGAAATTTGACTATAGATGTATACTACGACCCATTTGTGATTAAGTGCTTAAGCTTTTGTATTTTTAAAAAATTTTATTTATTTATTTGAGAGAAGAAAGGGAGCAGAGGCAAGGGCGGAGAGAGAGGGAGAAGCAGACTCCCTGTTGAGCACTGATTCACACCACCACCCCCCAACGTGGGGCTCAATCCCAGGATCCCGTGATCATGACCTGAGCCAAAGGCAGGTGCTTTAAAAAGTTGTGATAAAATATACAAACATAAAATTTACTATTTTAGCCATTTTTAAGTGTCCAGTTCCATGGCATTAGTTGCATTCACATTGGTTTAGAAGCTAGCCTCTTACATCTAGTTTTTAATTGTGGTATATGTATGTCTAAACAATACGTTTTTTACTTTACTTATTTTATGAATTTAATGGAAAGGGTATTATACTGTATATAACCCTCTGGGGACTTGCTTTTTTCATTCAGCATAATATTGCCAAGACTTAGTGTTTCTTTAGGATTATATACACTATGACATAGTGTATCTATATTTTGCTGGCATTTTATTGTACTTAAAATATAATAGAAGTTTTTCCCCATGACCTCCAAATATCCAAAGGATCTGAGCTCTTCCACCTCTTTAACATCATCTTCTAGCATCACTGAGCCCCTTCTTCTGCACTTACAGCTTCTTCTAAACTTTTTCCTACTTCTAGGCCTTTGAATTTTCTTTCCTCTTCCTGAAATTCACATGGCTGGATTCCTTTCATTATCTGATTTCTGTATTGAATATTACCTCCTCAGAGGGGTCTTTGCTTACTTCATGAATTTTCCAGCCCTTCCCTCTACCAAACTATTGATATATTTTATCATTTTAATCTAATTGTATTACTTAATATACTTACCACTATCTGAAATTATCTTATTTTTTTCCTTATTGTTCTCTGTAAGAAACGGTCAGCTCCCTGAGACCAGACCTTATGTTTATCTAGAAAACTGTCTAGAGCCCTCAGTAAATATTTGTTGTATGAATTTAAAAAGTTACAGGATTGTTGATACTTGCAAAAACTAAAAAATGAAAATTTTGTTGAGACCATATAAAGTTTTTCAAAGTGATTAGCCATTTGGCAGTGAGGAATATCTGTTGTGTTCTCTTCCTCACAGAAACATTGGCCATTTCTCTGCATCTCCCTGGTATCATTCCACCATTAGGGGAAAGCAGGCATTTCACTGGTGTGTGGAGAGGAAGGACTCTGGGCTGTGAAACACAAACGCGTTTGCCAAATCCAGCCATATTTCCTCCTATTCCAAGGCTTGAGTGCCCTTTTGTGATGGACCACCAGTGACATGCAGTGAAGGATATTACCTAGTGACCTTTTAAAAAAGTATTTTTAGGGGCGCCTGGGTGGCTCAGTGGTTTAAGCCGCTGCCTTCGGCTCAGGTCATGATCTCAGGGTCCTGGGATCGAGTCCCACATCGGGCTGTCTGCTCAGCAGGGGGCCTGCTTCCCTTCCTCTCTCTCTGTGATCTCTTCCCTTCCTTTCTCCTACTGTGATCTCTCTCTGTCAAATAAATAAATAAAATATTTTAAAAAAAAAAGTATTTTTAATACCTCATTTGCCCGAGTTCACTGGGTATTTCACTTCTCTGACCTAGGTTAGAGATGGGCTAAATCTATGACATCCTGAGGAGCTCCTTAATTTTAACTACATTAGTTGAATGCAGTTGATACATCTGTGTCCTCTGTTCTACAAAGAGCATACCAGGTTGTACCAAGCATAGTCATGCCATGCCATGCCATGCCATGCCAACATAGATGTATTCAACTGTTAACACTATTGTACACTATTAAGTGTACAATGTATGGCTGTAATTTTTTTTATTATTGTTTTTAAAGATTTTATTTATTTGAGAGAGAGAATGAGCAAGAGAGAGCAGGAGCCCGGTGTAGGGGAGGCGTGGGATGGTGGGTGGGGGCGTGGGGAGGAGGAGCAGAGGGAGAGGGAGAAGCAAACTTCCTGCTGAGCAGGGAGTGGGGCTCGATGCTGGCTAGATAGGAGACTCCAGGATCATGACCTGAGCCGAAGGCAGATGCTTAGTTGTCTGAGCCACTTGGGTGCCCCTCATTTTTATTTAAAAATTATTTTATTTTATTTGAATTCAAGTTATTTAACATATTTTTTAATATTTTAAGATATATTCTGTCTAAAAAAAGGAAAAAATTTTAGAACTGTTGGTATTAGCAAAATATAAAAAATGAAAATTACATGGATCTACCAAGAATGTACTTAATTAAATTCTGGTGCATCCATGCAGTGATGCGGTAGTTAAGAGGAGTAATACAGATTTCAGTAGCCCACCTCAATATTCCAGTAGAACATTCATTCATTCATTGAGAGGGAGAGAGAGAAAATCTCAAGCAGTCTCCGCACCCAGCATGGAGCCCGATGCAGGGGTCATTCTCACAACCATGAAATCATGACCTGCGCCGAAAACACAAGTAGGACGCTCTGCCTAGTGAGGCACCCAGGTACCGCCCAACAGAACATTTATAATAAAAATACAAAAACAATGTAGTGACAACCAAACTCACACCTCAGGTACACATCAGTAATGGGGTAGTAAATAGTTTAGAAAATATACATCAAGTTTAGCAAGGTTAACTTTTTGAAGGGTAAGGATTGTTAAAGTTTTTATTGGGTATGTCATTATTTTCAGGGTTTCACTCCTGGCCTCACCATTTATTAGTTGTAACCTCAGCTAAGTTTCTTAATCTCTCTGTTAGGGACTGAATTCTGTCTCCCCACCTCATCCCCCCCTATTGCAACCCCCAAATTCATATGTTGATGTTCTAACCCCCAGTGTCCTAGTGTTTGAAGAAGAGATCTGTGGGAATTAATTAGGTTCAAATAAGTTTTAGATGAGGTCCGGGAGGGTGGGGCCACATGATTAGTGCTTTAAGAAGAGACATCAGAGCCCTCTCACTCAGTCTTGGCTGTGTAAGGGCACAGTAAGAAGGTGGCTGTCTGCAAGCTAGGAAGGATTTCTCACCAGAAACTGACCGTGTTAGCACCTTGATTTTGGACATCTCATCTCCACACTGTGAGAAAATAACTTTCTGTGGTTTAAGCCACCCAATGTATGCTATTTTGTTATGGCAGCCCAAGCCAACTAAAATATTCTCTGTGCCTGAATTTTCTCCTCTGTAAGTTGAGAATAATTAAAGCTTATAAGAAAGGGTACATTGGTGATTAAACAATAGTAGTCTGTAGAGCACTTAGTGTTTTACATGTTTTGCACATGAAAAGTGCTAAAGAAATGTTTGCCAGTATTATGGCATTCCTATTGCCACACTGCTTGTTAGAATTTTAAGACTGCAGTTCATACCTTAGCATGCATCAGAATCCCCTGGAGATTTGTAAGGCCAGCTGTTGAACTTCACGCCCAGAGTCTCTGATGCAGGACATCTGGGTTGGGGCTTGTTTATGTACATTTCCAACAAGTGCCCAGATGACATTTATCAGACTTTAAGAACCACTATATATTTAAAGCAGTCGGTATTCATTTTATTTGTGTTTTTTTTTTTTTTTTTTTTTTTTTTAGCAGAAAACAAGTGTTTGGGGTTGAAAGAGCTAGTACTATTCTTGCTTTAAATAGTTTTGGATTTACGCACCATCTTTCTTTTATAAAATTTCTTTTTTTTTTTTAAGATTTTATTTATTTGACAGAGAGAGACACAGGGAGAGAGGGAAAACAAGCAAGGGGAGTAGGAGAGGGAGAAGCAGGCTTCCGGCCGAGCGGGGAGCCCGATGCTAGGTGATCCCAGGACACTGGGATTGTATTATTAGTTGATTTTCTTTTCTACATGTGATAAAAAAATGAAACCATGGGAAAGAAATCTCTAAAATATTTTTTTTTTCGTGAGACTTTTATTTTGTCATTTATTTCAAGGATATTTGTAATTACTTGTTGAAGCTTGTTTTATTATTATTATTTTTTTAAATAATGACAGTTTAGCATCTGTCATCTTCGTGTTTGTTGATTGGCTTTTCTCATTTGAGATTTTTCTGGTTCTTGGGGTGATGCAAGAGTTTTTATTCTATTGAAGAGCTCTTCAGTATTATGTTATGACCTCATCTTATTTAAGCCTTAGGTTTTTAGCAGCAGGGGGAGGCACTATTGCCACATTCCTGCAACAGGTAAAGGTTCACATTCCTCACTCTGCTGTGGTTTCAGGGTGCGATTAGAGGTGGGATTTCAGGCTCCCCACCAGACCTCTGCTGACACGTCCCTATATGTGAGGAGGAAGGGGCACCTTGGTACTGCTCCCTGCTTGACTTCCACTGATACCACAGTTGGTGGTGGTACTTGTTACCACTGGGCTGGGACCAGTTTCCATCTCTGTCTTCTCTGATACCAAAATGGGGGTGGGTTCGGGAATCCGGGCACCTCATTACAGCCAGCTGAGGGTGGACACCTGCACTCCCTACTCAGACTGTGGAGGAGGGGTGGGGCTGCAACTTGTTTCCTTGAGTTTGGCCAGAGTAGGGCAGTTGTCGGCTTTGATTAGAGAGAGCGGGCTTCTTTAGGAGCTTGTTTTTGTCAACTCCTTTTGGTGTTTCTGGGTTGCCAGCTTCTCTTGCACCTAATCCAGGATCGGTGAGGCAAAAATAAAACCCAGGAAACACTACTTTTTATTTCCTTACATCCCGAGGTCCCTAGCCGTTTGCATTCTTCTTTCTACCTTTCAGTGTTTATTTTGTGTATCATATTCAGGGTTTTCAGCTGTATTTAGCAGGAGGAATAGAGAGAAGTGGGTATTCTTTTTAAAGATAACTTTATGATCTAAATTTAATAAACATTCCTACCAATTTATATCAGAAAAGTTTTCTAACCCTTATAACAGAATTCCTTTGCTGTGAATATTTTATAGCCTTATTAAAACAAAATAAGTATTTTTACAAGAAAAAATATTTTAAACTGTTAAAATGATACTGTAGATATGAATATATTGATATGAAGAGAGATTCATAATATAGCATGTGAAAAACAGGTTCAAAGAATGTTTTATATAAACTAAGCAAGGGTAGAGTGTGTATAAAAATACATGTGCACAGAGGAGTTGGAGTGATATAAAGGGGTATGTCTTTGGGGAGATAGAATTTTGACTGTATATTTTCTGCTCTTTCCTCCTTTTAATTCTCTTGTAAGAAACAGTGACTTTGTGGGCACCTGGGTGGCTCAGTGGGTTAAGCCACTGCCTTCAACTCAGATCATGATCTCGGGGTCCTGGGATCGAGTCCCGCATCGGGGTCTCTGCTCAGCAGAGAGCCTGCTTCCTCCTCTCTCTCTCTCTCTCTGCCTGCCTCTCTGCCTACTTGTGATCTTTCTCTGTCAGATAAATAAATTCTTTAAAAAAAAATCAAAACAGTGACTTTGTAATAATGAAATAAAAACTTTACATTCATTTACAGTGTTTAAAAATATATTTCCACAGGGTTTTTTTTTTCTCATTGAGGTATTATAATTTTTTTGTTTTCAGAATTTCTAATCAACTTAAATATCTGTGATCATTACATTTAATATATTTAATATTTACTATCTTATAGGTTCCTCTACCTGGCATGAAATGGGTAGATAATCACAAAGGTGTTTTTAATGTTGAAGTTGTTGCTGTTTCATCTATTCATACACAAGTAAGTAAGTTTTAATTTTATTATCAATTTTCACTTGAATGAACATACTTGTCTAGTACTTATATCAGTTTCATTATCTGCAGTAAATTATGGGATTATGTATCAGAAAGTTTAAATTTAGAAGTTACTTTTTAATCCACTGAGCCACCCAGGCACCCTAGAAGTTACTTTTTAAAGGAATTAACCAAGGCCTTTTAATATCCATAAGCAAACTTTTTGCTCTTCAAAATGTCGCTATCTTCATTTTGAAAATTCAGTGACTTTGTTTTTTTTAATATAAGTGTCTGATACATTGCAGAATTAAGAGTTAAAAACCATCATCCAACCTCTTTTATTCCTCATAGACTCAGATATTTCAAATGGTAAGAGTTTTTAGGGATTATTTGCTCTATATTCTTTACTGTTTATCTGGACTATGCCAGGCTCTCCTCAAAGCCTGTATATTTAATCTTTCTTTAGCTGGAATACGTCCCTCCTGATATGTACTTCTTTTCAGTAAGACTTCTGCATACCTCAGGCCTTTCCTGGGGACTTATAGAAAAATTTTTGTTTATTTATTTGAGAGAGAAAGAGAGAGAGTGTATGAGCACACAGAGGGAGAAGCAGACTCCCTGCTGAGCAGGGAGCCTGAAGTGGGGCTTGATTCCAGGACCCTGAGGTCATGAGCTGAGCTGAAGGTAGATGCTTAACTGACTGAGCCACTCAGATGCCCCTCTCCTGGAGACTCTTAAACATAGCAGTCCCATTACTCTCTATCATCTTACCTGTAGTTGCTACTGCCTGTAGCTCTAATCTGTACTCTTGCACCTTTCCTTTCTCTCTGTGATGTGTGTGTGTGTGTATGTATGTGTATGTACATAAGCATTTATTTGTTGGTTCTTTCCCCATTAGGCTGTAAGCTTCATGGAGTCAGGGATGTTGGTACCTGTCAGGAAAGGAACTTCCCTTCAAAGACCTTACAGTGTAATAGGGGAAAGTGTAAAAATAATAACAGTAAATGAAGTTAGTATTGTGTTAGACATATACATGAAGTCCTTTGAAGAGTGGAGAGTGGTGTGCTCTGTTGGGAACTGAGATGTTGTATTGATGAGTAGATATTTATCATACAGAGAGAGGGTGAGCAATTCAGATGATAAAAAGCAAGTGCAAAGGGATAGTAGTGTAAGGACAGGCAAGCAATCTGGTATGAATATAATTTATAGTGCATGGGGAAATTGTGATAGAGGAGAAAAGAAGACCAGGCTGATAACAGGTTATGAGGGACCTTGAATGCCGTAGAGTGTAGAGTCTAGGTAGCTGGTAATTTCTTTTTCTTTTCTTTCTTTTTTTTTTTTGGTTAAGATTTTATTTATTTATTTATTTGACAGACAGAGATCAGAAGTAGGCAGAGAGGCAGAGAGAGAGAGGAAGGGAAGCAGGCTCCCTGCTGAGCAGAGAGCCCGATGCGGGGCTCGATTCCAGGACCCTGGGATCATGACCTGAGCCGAAGGCAGAGGCATTAACCCACTGAGCCACCCAGGCATCCCTAGCTGGTAATTTCTAACCTGAATTGGAAAGATGAGAGAAGTAAATTTGGTTGCATGCTAAGAGAGATTATGGAGATGACTCTGGAGCTATAGTGAGTTTATTTTTGAGCCTGTTGGGTTTGAAGTGCCTCTGTACTTCAGATAAAAATACCCGAAAGCAGTTGTAATTAATTTCAAGTTTAACATTGAAGGTGGCAGAGTAAAGTGATAGCTGAAACTATACTGGTGAGTGATTATCCAGGGAGAAAATGTAGAGTGAGAAGGGGCAAGTGTTTAAAATGGAATTCAACTTGAAAAGGGAAGGGGCGGTATACAGGGACTTCCAAGGCCACGCTCAAGTTCAAGGATTTTCTAGCAGAACTCACAGGACCCATCATGTAGTCATATTCACAGCAATGATTTATTTTAGTGAAAGATAAAATAGAATTGGCTAAGGGAAAAGAGGTCAAGTCCACAGGAAAGAAAGCACAAGCTTCCAAGATCTTCTCCTGGTGGAGTCCCATAGGGTGAGTGGAAGCAGCATGTATGAAATGTCTGCCAGGGGAAGCTCATTGATTAGAGACTTAGTTCCCAGGACTTTTACTATAGGTTGTAACATAGGCACCCTCTGCCTATCACATACCAAAATTCTTGATTCCCAGAAGGAAAGCATGTTTTCAGCATAAAGCATATTGTTTGCACAAACAATTTAGGCATGGTGAATTGTCCCCTCTCAGTTGGCAGTCTCTTGAAATCCAAGTTCCCAGATGCCATCCAAGGATCAGTTGTGTAAGCTGGTCTTTCAAATGATAGCAGCTTGCTGTGTTAACTCTTTTCTGCAGTGAAGTAGGGAAAAGTAAGACCAAGAACCTCTTTTAAAACAACAACAACAAAAGGTAGTAGTAGATAGATTTTAGCATTATACAGGTAGATCCCAGTAAAAGAGTGGCTCCAGTGGAGTTTTTCCCTTTCTGATACTGGGTATGTTCTGTTTCCTATAGTCTTTACCCTTTTGATGAGATTGATGTTACATGAGAGAGAGGAAAGGAAGCGTAACAGAAACGAGGCCCACCGGGACTACAGCTGAATTTATGGTAGTTTTGTTTCTCAAACTAGATGGCAGTTACGTTGGTATTTACCATCTTACTTGCGGTCTCTTCTTAAATGTCCCAAATCAATCCTATACACAAGACTGGTGACAGAGGGCGTTACATTTTAAAATTTTTTTTTTTTTTTAAAGATTTTATTTATTCATTTGACACAGAGAGATCACAAGTAGGCAGAGAGGCAGGCAGAGAGAGAGAGAGGAGGAAGCAGGCTCCCCGCGGAGCAGAGAACCCGATGTGGGACTCGATCCCAGGACCCTGAGATCATGACCTGAGCCGAAGGCAGCGGCTTAACCCACTGAGCCACCCAGGCGCCCATACATTTTAAAATTTATACGCAAGCGCTCCATGATGTTTTGGATGTTTCTATCTAGATCTTAGGAGGTAGGGACGGTCATTAACCCCATCTCACAGATGAGAAAGCTGACCCCTGTGTCTGCTACTACACAGCCAGGAGGTGGTAGGAGATAGGATTCAAACCTAGGTGTGTTTTGGAATCCCAAGCTCACAACTACCACACCAAGACTAATCGCTGGGAAACAACTAAATACACACCAAGAGGGGAGTGGGTCAACGCATTCTGATCATGTGGCAATTGCATGTCACACCGTGATGGGAGCTGGGAGTATTGTGGTGGGCAAGAAGACGTAGACCTTCCAAGTTCCTGAGTGCCAGATGTAGGCACTGTGGGACATAAACCAGGGAAGGGAAAGGAGGGAGTCATGGAAGGCTGCCAACAGCAAAATTAAACTGTTATATCAAAGTAGGCAAAATTAATCTATGGTGACAGAAGTTGATATTTTCAATAAATATTTTAATTGTGGCATTAAAATAAAGAGTACAGTTGTAAAAGTAAAAAAAAATTGATGTTACATTTATACTGTTAAAATGTATTCTTTCCCTTAATAGTATCATATTTTCTTAAGTGTAAAAATAGATTATTCTTCATGACTTTTTAATTCCTATTGTCATTACTAGTTTTCTTTTTGGAGTTGGTGGTATATTTATCTTTTGCTCCTGAGTTTGTTTTTGTAGAGGTGGATACAGGTGTTGTCTTAAGGTGACAAAGAAGGATTGGGGCAAAATATATTATAGAGATGATTTAGAATCTGTGAATGTTGGAGAAGATAAAGTGGAAGTATCTACCTTGTAGCACTTTGGCATTCACTGACCTGATGAGTAATACTCAAGATTTTATAAATTTTTGCCACTATGTAAGACAATTTCATCATGTATGCCTTCTTAAAAGGATCAACTGAACACAGTGTTTCTTATGATGTTTTATACTTTGCTTGTAGCTCTTTAAAATTTACTGGATATCAATAATTTTTGTATTCATTTAAATCCTACCTATCAAATCAGAACAGTATTAGAACTATAAATGTGAATGAAGCTGTTCAGCATTATTGTCTTAAAGTTCATTTTCACTATTAACTAAGTAAAAGTCTTCCTGGAGTTCCAGCCGACTTCTCATATCTCCGTGGACAGCGCTGTGTACCCAGTCACCACTGTACACGTCTCATCAGTAGGGATAGAGCAGGCTGGGGGAGCAAGCATCTGCCCTGGGACTGGGCACATGATTGCTTTAAATAAGACTGTGGTTCTGTTAGTGTAGGAGGAGGTTAAATAGTAGCAGTCAGAATGTAGTCAGGAGATGGAAATTGCCAGTAATTCGAATGGAGTCAGTTTAGATACAAATAATTGTTAACTGGGTTAAAGGTAATTCACTACTAAATGGGGTAAAAGAAAATTCTGTGGTTATAATAGAGAGCAGTTGCAGAAAGTGATAAGGAAAGAACTTAGAAACCTAGAGGAGGATTCTGAAGGCAAAGAATCAGACCTCCAAAGAGAAGACACTGCAGCTTCGGGCACACGTTGCCTGCCTTGTTAGGGTGTGGAGGGTACCTGCTAGCAGACAGGAGCCACCATTGCTGCTGTGAACACTGCTGTCACATCCCTCACCTTTGAACTCCAGCGTTCACATCTGCTAGCTGCCATTGGGAAAACAAATAAGAAGAAAGAAGGCTGTTTCTTGTACCCTCTGGTTGAGCTGTAACCACAGGCCAGCTGACAAAATGAAATGCAATTCAGAGAGCCAGCTTCGGTATTACAAACTGTGGCAAAGATTGTGGGTTTGGATGGAGCTGAGTGGTAATAAATTGATAAGGGACAGAGGCCTTGTATGAACAGACCTGCACAATCATTAAGTTCTAAAACAGTAAGATGGTCTCACACTGGGAGAAAAAAAAATCCTTAATTAGTATCAGTAGAGTTCTGAGTAATCAGTAGTGTTCAAAATGGCCACTTTACAATAATAAATGAGAATAGGTATAGTGTTTAATTGGAAACAGTGTTTGTATATATTTATGTTCTTTTTTGTATTACTGATTTACATGAGCTATTTTATATTATATAAAATGTTTTACGTATTTTATATGTGCTATTTTATATAATATATTTTATATTTATCTGGTCCAAATTTGGGGGAATTAACAGTTGTAATTGGTTAATGCTTTTGTTCATTCTTTGTTTTAGGATCCTTATCTTGATAAATTTTTTGCTCTGGTCAATGCTCTGGATGAACACATGTTCCCAGTCCGAATTGGAGACATGCGAATCATGGAAAATAACTTAGAAAATGAATTGAAGAGCAGTATTTCGGCATTGAATTCATCTCAGTTGGAACCAGTGGTCCGATTTCTTCATCTTCTGCTTGATAAACTGATACTTTTAGTTGTTAGACCTCCTGTCATTGCTGGCCAGATAGGTAATTTTTACTTAATGTTTGGGGAATTAGGAGGTTTGTAACTTGGTATTTCTAGCTTTTGCAGAAATAGAATCACTTACTGTTTGTTATCTATAAGGACTGTGTTTGATTTGGGGAAGCAGAGGGCAGAAAGTAACTTCCTTTTGTTTGTTTTTATAAAATGTTCCAATGTGCCATATAGAGTTGAGCTTAGATTATGGAAACAAATTCATTTATCCACTTACAAATATTGATGAAGCACTTACTATGTGCCAGACACCGATAGGCTCTGTCCAAGCCTTTGTTCTTGATTTTAAGGCTCTCAGACTATTCTGGAAAACGGGCAAACAGATAAATTATTTTGCTTTTTACTTGATGTTTGATTTACCTAGCCTACATTTTTACTCATCTGCTCTCCTCTATTTAAGATAGCTCTTCTTTTCTTCATTGACTGAAAATCTTTATTCTCTTTTTCTTCTGTGTTATTCTGGAATTAGAAGTATTCCTGTTTCCCACTATCTTTCGAAGATTTGTTCCTCTGCTTTTGCTAATAGCTTCCACCCACATCCTTCAAAGTAGTTGAGTTTGTATGAAAAACACATTATAAAAGTCTGTGTTAAATGGTTGAACAAAGGAGAGGAGTGTTCAGCTCCTTGGAATTTTATTTTATTATATTTATTTTTGTATTTTTAATTTTTAAAGTTTTTCAAAATTTATTTTTATTGTATTCAGCTAGCCTGCATATAGTACATCATTAGTTTTTGATGTAGTGTTCAGTGATTCATTAGTTGTGTATAACCCCCAGTGCTCATCATCACATATGTCTTCCTTAATGCCCATCACCCAGTTACCCCATCCCCCCAACCCCTCCCTTCTGTAACCCTCAGTTTGGTTCCCAGAATCTCTCATGGTTAGTCTCCCTCTCTGATTTCTTCCCATTCAGTTTTCCCTCCCTTCCCCTATGGTCCTCTGTGCTGTTGCATATGTTCCACATATCAGTGAAACGGTATGATAATTGTCTTTCTCTACTTTAGGGGAGACTTGTTAGTAGAGGTGATCCTTGGATCAAACATTTGAAGATGAGTAGGAGTCTGACAGGCAAATAACTAGTCCAAGGAGATGAAATAGTATGTGTATGGTATACAGACAGATAAGTGAACTGAGAAATTTAGGGGGAATTATAAGTAGTCATAAATTGGAGGATTGGTGATTAATGATGATATTGGCAGTGAGGGAGATGAAGTGGGATCTTCTATGACACTTTCGGGAATTGGGACTGTTATTCTGTAAGGAATCAATAGCTTTTGAAGGGTCTGGTCTTAATTGGGGAAATATTGTAACCCAGTTTGGCTTTTATAAAGATGAGTGTGCTCTGGGCAGATGGGTTGAAAGTGAGAAAATCTGGAGGCAAAAAGACAAATTAGGAATCTTGCAGAATTTCATACAACAAACTATGAGGTCCTGCCAAAACAGGAGGTGACAATGAGAGAAGAGGGGCAGGTTAAGAAATACTGAGGAGTTGTTGCATAGCGTATTGTCACAGGAGTCCTAGGAGAGGGTTTTAAGAAAAAAATTCAGCACCATTCATTTTTGTAGATTATGTAAGTAAGATAATAATGTAATAGTAACAGACATTTGCACTTACTATATGCCATCAATACTGCTATATGCTTTATTCATAGTAATGTATGAAATGCTCACAACTGTGTAGGTATTATTACCACTGTCTCACAAATAAGTAGAGTGATGAACACAGTGCTTGAAAATTTGCCTCAGGATTCAGACCCAAGCATCTGATGCTAGAGTCTCAGTCTTATTTACTAAAGAAGTGTCCAGTGGTGAAACTAGTAAGAGTTTTAGTCAAATAGTGAAAGTAGAAACCAATTTACAGAGAATTAAGTAGTGCGTAGTACCAAGTAGTGCATAGTATATGATGAAAGGAATACAAAACTTACACACTGTTTTTTAAACAAATTCACTTAGAAGAGGAAGGAGGGTTGACTGTGGCATAAGAATGGAATCATTTGAGCATGTTTATGTGCTTTGAGAAACTAGTGGAGAGGGGAGAAAAATATAAGAGGAGCTGAAAGATTTAATTAATGAAGCAACCCTGTAGGAAAAAAGTCAAGTGATCATTGTTATATAGGAGAGGAGCACTGCTTTCGTTGGTAGGGAAATTAAAATGGTTTCAGATTGGATAAATTTGTAGTACAAAGGTGAGGACTTTAATACTTTATAAATTTCTACTAGGAGATAAAAAGCAAAATATTCTGAGAAGGGGCTAAAGTGGGCCTGAGTTTTGAGAATTGGTGGACCTCATGGTTTGGAATAGCTACTATGAGGAAAAGGAAAAGGGATTTAAGCAGGAACACAGCCCACTTAGGCCTCTGCATCTCTAGTTTCTTTTCTAGTTCAGTATATATAGATTAATCGTCCTACATGACCACTTTTTTTTTTTTTTTAAGATTTTTATTTCTTTGAGAGGAACAGAGCATGAGGGGGGGTGGGGATGGTGATGGGAGGGGCAGGGGGAGAAGGAGAAGCCTTGAGTAGGGAGCCCAGCAGGAGGCTCCATCCCAGGATGCTGAGATCATGACCTGAGCTGAAGGCAGATGTTGAACTGACTGAGCCACCCAGACACCCCTTCCTACCTCACCACTTTATCGGATTATTCCACTTTTAGGAAAATTTAATTGGCCTTATTTCTGTGCATAATTTCGTGTCTTGATTGAATAAATCAGACTCTGAGGCTTAATTGCCCAGAATGGCTGTTTGTTTTATAAATTTATTTAGTGTGATACCAGAATTTCCCGAACTTTGCGAAATTCTCATTATATACTCACTTGAATGACTGGGTAGGTATTCCTTAGCCTGACATTGAAAATGCCATACCATCTTACCTCAGCTTGTTCTTCTAGGTGCCCAATTCTTTTACCAATTCACTTGTGTCAGTCATGATGCTTATTCGCTATCCTCTTTTCTTAGTATTTTAAGTTGCTATTTTTTTTAATTTTTTATTTTTTTAAAAGATTTATTTGACAGAAATCACAAGTAGGCAGAGAGGCAGGCAGAGATGGGGGGTGGGGCAGGCTCCCTGCTGAGCAGAGAACCCGATAACGGGGCTCGATCCCAGAACCCTGAGATCATGACCTGAGCTAAAGGCAGAGCCTTTAACCCACTGAGCCACCCAGGTGCCCCATTAAGTTGATATTTTTAATAATCTGTTACATTGTTAATATTTTTTTAAGCAAGAGTAACACGTGCTTATTGTATGTTACTTGGGTTTTCAGAGTCTTAAACAAGAAGTGACTTCTCAGAGGTGATACACAAGATAGATGTCTTTTTTTTTAATGTGCTATGTATTGTTTTACAAAATAATAGGTACCTGTTGGTTGAGGTTCTGTTTTTTAACTGAGCAAACCTATACAGTTTTCATGTTAAATTAGTAAAATAAGTATTTTGAAATTTTGTGTAGAAAGGTAATTTGGTTCACCTAATTAATACAAGATATCATTAAAAACAACCTCAAATATCATTTTTATACACTTACTGTGCACAATCACTATACTTAACACATACAGAGATGACAAAACCTTGATCTCTTTGGAATTTACAGTTTAAAAAAATTAATACAAAAATGTGTTCCTCCCTCTTAAAAGTTAATTTAGGTCAAGCATCCTTTGAAGCCATGGCATCAATTATAAATCGGCTCCACAAAAACTTGGAAGGAAATCATGACCAGCATGGCAGGAACAGCCTTCTTGCCTCATACATCTATTACGTTTTTCGCCTACCAAATACTTATCCTAATTCACCATCACCAGGTATTTTATTCCTTTTACTTGGAAATTCTCTTGCATAGACTGTATGTTCATGGCCAGTTTGAAATAATCTCATAGTCCCAGTGGGATGCATTCATTCAACAGCAAGTGTTTATTAAGTGCCTGCTGAGTAGCATGGCCTATGCTAGGTGCTGGATAATTATTTTACATCTTCAGGCATCATTATTTATATAGATTCCTTTAATTTGAATTAGAGCTTGGTTGAATTAATTCTTAGAAACCTTGAAAATAAGTTCTTTGTCTCTGGAAGCATTTTATCATTCCTTGTTTTGATGAGATAAATAGAATGTTAATTTGTCATTTGGAATGTTGGCATTAAAGATGAAATAGGGTGGCTTAGTTCCCTGATAACTTTGTGAAACCTACAATAATGTAAAAGGATATTCTCTAGAAAAGTCCTGATCTCTTCATGGTCAGTGAAATAATACATCCTTTGTGAGTATCAGCGCCCAAAGTGGTTACTTGGTTTTATATGACATTGGTGGTAGTGTGGTGGTGGGGTGGAGGGATGTCTCAGTTTCAATAACTCTTTAGTTGTTAGTTAATGATTATGTTGTGCGTACCTTTCAATCTGCTCACACATTTGTATGAATCATCATTCATCACTAATGATAATGGTAAGTGTCCTTTTCCAGCTGTTGGCAACATTAATAATGATGATAACTACATATGACATTGATTATGAAAACTAGACATAATAGTAATCCGGCTCTAAGTTTTAGCTCATTTTATTTCTTAATTGCAAAAAGAGAAGTTATTGACACATATTCTGGGTTATTTCTTCTCTCGATTTTTAAAAATTATAATACTTGAGGCTCTGAAGTTGTATTGTGGATATGTACAATATTCCTCCATTTTACCCTTTCATTCTATTAGAATTCCACAGATTTTACAAAACATCTTTTTTACATGCTGACCTGAAAGACTGTGTAAATCAGTTACTTGACAGGAGTGTGTCATTTGGAAATATGAAGGATTTCTTTAAGAAAATGGGGATAAATTATGGATACAATTGCTGGGTATTTTTATATTCATAGAATATGTTGAATGATGGTTGAATATAGTTGATTTTAAACAGAGGAATTCTTGCTTTTATAACTCGGGCTCTTAGAATTGTGTGGAGAATACATACATAAGTATATCATAAGGATGCCATTTTGGTATAGTTCAGATTGTCATTGATGAAGATGCAGAAACAAAACACAGTCTCATTCAAGAGATGTTGACAGTAAATTGGCTGTCTTCCAGTGACCGTGTATCAGGACAGAGTAGGAGGGGTGGGAAAAAGGAAGAGCCATCAGCCAGAGCATTTCGAGTCCTAGATACACTCATATCTGAAGAGAAAGAAATGTATATATGTGTGTGTTTTCTATCTTGTTTTTTATTGTACATTTAATATATAATCAGAAACATTGACAAGGTAGTGACTTTATCAGTGCCATGTGGTTTTGTCAACTGCTGTAAAATAGGATATCTTGGTGTAGCTGTCATTGTTTTGAGTTTTTTTTTAATTTATAGTATTTTTCATTTAGAAATAATTCATTATTTATGTGGAATTTTGCAAAGTGGCAGAGATTTTTCCAGGTCCT
This sequence comes from Mustela erminea, assembly GCF_009829155.1. Classification (NCBI taxonomy): domain Eukaryota; kingdom Metazoa; phylum Chordata; class Mammalia; order Carnivora; family Mustelidae; genus Mustela; species Mustela erminea. Next base: position 58,931,916 of record NC_045623.1, read on the forward strand.
TTCCTGACTAATTTTCTTTGTTTAATTATGTGCTATTTTATATACAACTCTAGGTCCTGGGGGTTTGGGAGGATCAGTGCATTATGCCACAATGGCTAGATCTGCTGTGAGACCTGCAAGCCTTAATTTAAATCGTTCTCGGAGCCTTAGTAATAGTAATCCAGATATATCTGGGACTCCCACGTCACCAGATGATGAAGTACGGTCAATCATCGGCAGTAAGGTAAACTGAAGATCATGTCTATACATTTGGTTTTTGGTTTATGGAAAGTGAGAAATGCCCGATTTTAATTTATTAATTTTAAAATGTTTTTGAGTTAGTAACAGGTAAGACATTGTACCTTTCAATCAGTCTGCACTAAGTGCCTCATGTTTCTATTAATTAAGCTTGCTGTTACAAACTGGTTTGTGCAGTCTGCTCAAGGAAATCTGCCAAATTAAGAAATTTGTCCAGGATGACCAGTCCATATAGCACTTTTGTCTGTATGGTACTCCAGCCTGTGAAAAATGATTAATTTCCTGTAGAACTCAAGAGACCTGACTGCTGTGTAGAAGGGACATCACATCATTGATTTAAAATATGACCCTCCATCCTTTCTCTGAAAAATATCAAGACCATTGATTAGCCTTGATTGGTAATAGAGCTGCCTTTCAGTGGAAAACTCTATTGCCCCAGAGCTTGAAAAATATGATTTATTTAATGATGATTAATGATTATTCCAGGTAACAAGTGAGAGGCTAGCTAGTATAAGATCTTGCTGTATTTTATTTACAGCATCTTTATTAATGCCCCCTAAAAAATTAAGGAATAGTTTTTACCTTTTTATAGGTAATATTCAAGAATAACTCCAAATTTAAGCAAGCTGGAAAAAAACAGTAAGACTTAGGCCAGTAAATCGTTTTATATACAAATGTATAAAAGACCATTTCAGATGTATTTTTTGCTGTTGGAAAGGAGGAAGATACCATTGCTGCAGAATCACAGCCAACTTTTCTTTGGCACTTTTAGTCTGTTGACTAAGATCTAAGGAAGAATTAATAAATATGTTCTAGCCTCTGTGTTTCACCCTGAGCCTGAACTACAATATTTCTTTTTTTTTTTTTTTCTAAACAATCTTGGTTTGTTACATGAAATACTTGAACATTGACAAAAACATCGGGTCTTCTATCTGTTCATATAGCTATAGAAATTTTACATTCAGAAGCTTCTAATGAACTTAAGCATTGCTCTTTTAAAGTAACAAGTAATTTGTAAAGTAATTGCCACAGATCAAAAATATATTTTGTAGTCTATTTCAAATAACAAACATGGATTTTAGTAACTTACAGATCCATACAGACCTTATTCTAGTTAAACGACTTTCACTTTTTGTGAACTCCCTGAGAGTGATGTGCAAATGCCTGTATGTGGGCTTGTGCAAAAGTAACCTGAGTAACACAGCAACTGTCAAAGGGAAGGCTCCTGTGCCCTTCCCCCCCATATATTTCCATCTTTAGGAAAAGAACTCAGATTTTTTTTTTTTAATCCTTGTATTCATTCTTGAATGTGTCTCATTTTAATAGAGCTAGTATTTAGGATTATTTGTATACTATAAATATAATTCTTCTATAGAATGAATCTGACTTGTGAATAAGAAATTTTCCTGTTAAAGAGCTACAGACATGGACACTGGGGAGGGTATGTGCTATGGTGAGTGCTGTGAAGTGTGTAAACCTGGTAATTCACAGACCTGTACCCCTGGGGCTAATAATACATTATATGTTTATAAAAAAAGTTTAAAATTAAAAAAAAAAAAAAGAGCTACGGAGATGAAAAAGACACCATTGTCCTCAAGGTTCTACTTTTAAAATGCCTCTTAACTTCTGTAAGATTTGCATTATGTCTCATCTAGCATAATTCTAGAGTTTTCCTTTATATGGTGTATTGGACAGATGATAACATCAAACTTTAGGACAAAGGTTTACATATATTTGAATAATTATTTGCCTTTTTTCATGTAGTTCATAGAATGAGACATGATGACATTAACTTCTGCTGATATGTAGTATCTATATAATTACATAAACTTCTGAGAAAGCTATCGTAAGATGAGAATGTGTCTCTATCATAGCCCCTTTCTAGTCAAGTTTTGTTTAAATGGATTTCGTGTTTCCTCTTGGAAAATTTTTGATAGTTACTTTATTTTGGAATATCATTTAGTCATAATCACTAATAGTGTGTATAATTTTATCTCATTGTTAAAATCATAAGGAATCTGAAGTTTCTGACTTCATTGGTCTGGAAATTCAAGAAACTGTGTGTGTGTGTGTGTGTGTGTGTGTGTGTGTGTGTGTGAGAGAGAGAGAGAGAGAGAGAACAAGACAGAGAAAGCACGCACGTGTGAGCAAGCACCAGTAGGGGGAGGGTCAGAAGGAAAGGGAGAAGCAGACTCCCTGCTGGTCATACCCTAGATGTTGTCATTACTAATAACGTTAAACCTCACAATCTCAGTTTCATGAATTGTGTTCTCTATTAGCTCCAGTTTTTCTCTCTAGTACCTCAACTCCCAGCACTTTTCTGCAATGTCCCATCACTTGATCTAATGACCTTTCACCTTGTCTCAATCCCTTAATGTTCTTTCTTCCAATCTAGCTAGCTTAAACTCTATGACCAATCTTTTTTTTTTTTTAAAGATTTGTATATTTATTTTAGAGAGTGAGAGAGTGCACACACAAGTGAGGGGAGGGGTGGAGGAAGAGGGGAAGAGAGGCAGAGATGCAGACTCCCTGCTGAGCACAGAGCCTGACTCAGGACTCTATCCCAGGCTCGCCCCAGGCTCGTGAGATCATGACCTGAGCCAAAATCAAAAGCCAGACGCCCAACTGGCTGAGCCACCCAGGTGCCGCTCCATGACCCGTCATTATAGTTATCCCTATTATAATTAAATCTCAATTGCCTTATCCTTCTCCCATTTCATTTTACTTGCTTAACCAAATCTCATACCATAGTTGAACCCAGTCATCCATCTGTGCCATGTTGGCACCTGTGCTAATGAACATGACTTGAGAAGTATCATTATTGGTCTCATTTGAAATGAAAAGCCATGGAGCTCAAGAGAGCTCTCAATGCTTTTGGGCAATTATGCTATATTTTTTTATTCCAGTTACTTTCCCATTCTCCCAGAAAAAGATTTCATGCCTTTCAAGCCCCACATTGGATGTAAAGATTACTTAAAAAAATAAATAAATAACTTTAGATTATTTCATTCCTCTGAGCAAGATAATCCTGTGACTAACTCCTTCTCCTTTAAGCCTTTATTCAGAGGACTACCTTCTCAATGAGGTCTACTCTGACCACCTTACTTAAATGTATAACCTGGGCTGCTTTCTCTTTAGTCTTATCGTGGGGGCTTCTGATCGCCTCATTCTGTTTCTCTGTCTCATAACATTTACTGCCTTTTAATGTAGCATATAATTTAGTTATTAATTATTTTTTGGTGTTTGTTTACCTTACCTTTATCACAGTATGAGCTCCATGAGGACAGGCATAGTTGCTGAATGATAAAACCTAAGCACCCATGGTGGCCAGTGTATTGAAGCTGCTCGATAGATATTCAGTGAATGAATGTTAGTGAGGATGGCGAGAATAAACTACTCCATTAAGAGTTATGTTTTGTTTGCCTTCTTGCTGTCAGGGTTAATTATGTGTTTAATGATCAGAGACATTTGGTCTTATATTTTGTTCTTTAATATAAAATGCAGAGCTCCTAAAATTCAAGAATACTTAACATCAGTAGGATTTTATTACTCTGATGACTGTAAAATCAGATTTGCGAGATTTTCTTCATAATTATTCTTGCCAAAACCAACCTCTTTGCCCTAGCAATGTTCTTTTAACATTCAATTATGTAAATATATGATTATGACAAATTTGAATTTTATTGTGTTTAAACAAATGCCAGTGCAATTTTACGTGAATACGTAGTTTCTTTGTAATACATTATCTCCTGTTTTTAAATTTAACCTTGAGAGCTTACTGTATGATAGGCACTATGCTGAGGACTAGTGGATACAAAGCCAAAACTTTGAATTCTAACAGCAGTGTTGATGTCAAATCAAATACAATATGAGCCTTGCTCAAGGAAGGAGCCTATCTATATTTAAGGGACAAAATAATGTTACAGAGATGTGACAGAAACAAAAGCTCTTTCATGCACATGTGCACACACTTGGTTAATCTGTTCTGTTCATTGGAGATCAGTAAACATAGTTCTAACATTAGTAAATATCAGTGATGAATTTGCTTAACTAAGTTAAGATATAATTCTTAGCTTTGTAACACCTAAATTGTGGCAATTATTTGCTTTACAAAATAATGGGCCATGGGTTTTCTTTAAATAGTTAACTTCGACTTGATGTAATTGTAACCGTTTAGTCTCAGTATTGTGGATATAATATACAATGACAAAGAGATTTGTTTATTCTCACATTACTGATTAACATGTGCCTTAATTTTAAAGGAAATTAAGGAGCTGAAAAGTGTATTTAAGAGTACAGGAAAATTATTGGTATTGTGGAAATTTATGGTAGAAGAGCACAGTTATAATGTTGCAAAAATCAGATGCTTATGTATTATTCTTGTAACATGAATAGTGGTTGTAAAAATTGCAAATAGCAGAAAGAACTTTTTATGGTGGAGACATAATTTGGGAGACTGGTGAAAACTTTTGTTTTAACATATCTGAAAAACATTGTTTGCAGATTTGCTTTTGTTTGAAATAATATGGGGTTCTGAGAAGGTAGGTATTTTATTTTAAATAAATCTGATTACATAATTTTACTAGTATTTGAATATTGTCTCATTTACTTTTCTAGAAAGCATTTTAAAAAACATGCATGGGAAGTTTTTGTTAGAGCTTTTTTTTTTTTTTTTTTTGAAAGATTTTATCTCTTTGTGAAAGAGAGTGCAGGCACACGAGAACGAGCACAAGTCGGGAGAGGGGCTCAGGGAGACGCAGACTCCCCACTGGGCAGGGAGCCTCATGTGGGACTCCATCCCAGGACCATGGAATCATGACCTGAACTGAAGGCGGACGCCTAACCGAATGAGCCACCCAGGCACCCAGAACTCTTTTTTGAGTGTTTACTGTATCTGAAGCATTATATTTTGTAATTTACTTCCATTTTTAAATTTGATCTTTGCAATATGAGGGAGACTATCATTATCCTATTTTATGCTAAGGAACTGAAAAAGAGATTAGGTAATTTACCCTAGGTTTTACCACTAATAAGCAGTAGAACCTGGATTTGAATTTCAGCACTCATCTTACACATTATCAAAATCAATATAAAAAATGAGTGGAAATGGATACTTACTATATCATTCAAGTACTCTGTATTTTTTGAAAAATAGGGGGGAAAAGGAAGAGGAAATACTCTCCCTAAAAACCTACGCTCTTGAGAGGTAGTTTGTCTTGCCTCCTTCTCCCTAATCCTCATTCCCTCCCATAGTACTGATACATAGGCTTCACTCTCAGAGATTCTTAAATTGTTTATAGCGTTAATGCCCTGCATATTTATTGTTGTTGACCTTCCCAGATGATACACATGTGTCTACACAGTTGATTATTGTTGTTACTACTCTTGTTTTTCCTTTACCTATCCTTCAGTGCTTTCTGGGGTTGGGTCCCTACTTTGTCACCTTGTCTTGGGTTGTCTTCATTATTCTTATTCCAACAATCTTCTAAAAATCCCTTATAACTGGCTCCAGTTCTAATAGATTCCCAGGCCACAGCCCAGGTTGCTGAATCAGGACTTCTGGGGATGGGGCCCAGAATCTGAAGGTTTTAAAACTTCCCGAGTGACTCTAACGATCAGTCACGTTTAAGAAATGAAAGCCCCGGTTCTCTTCACCTGGGATAGTAACTTCTTTCAGAGAGGAACAGATGTAATTCACTTCTGATCGTACACATTGGTAGCATATTAAATTAACGTCGGTGATCATGATAATGAAGATGGAATTCCTACAGACCAGCCCCATCCTAATGCTTTTGTTTATGATATTTATATAAAATAGTAGCCTATTATGTTTAATTACAACAAGCACAGTAAAACAGCCCAACCTCAAATCCACCCTCATTTTTAGGCAGGAGCAAGTATTAGTGATCCCTTTTTTCTTTCTTAATTCTTTTGTTTTCTTAATTTCTCTTGTTGGTCTGTTAAAAGAAAGCAAAAGAGGAAGCAAGGTCAAATGGAATTATGGAATATCAATACACAGAAATTTCAATTGATGACAAAATGCAAATAAAGTCTTTCAGACAAGAATGAAATTATTTTCTTCAGTTCTTTTTTTTTTTTCCCCTTTTAAATCCTATTTAGATTCAGGGGAAATTATGTTACTAACTCGTGCCATCTTTAAGGAGGGTTTGGGAGGATGGTGCTGTGGGAACTTTAGTTGGTACTCCAACTAAAGAGAAATTGTTTTTAAATGCTGTACATATTATTCTTCGTGATTTAAAAACAAATTATGTAATAAGGTAATTATGGTGAACTAATACTTCTTGATGCCTAGAAATTTTGGTTGCTTTAACAGTACTAATTAAAAACATGTTTGCATTGGAAAGTCTGGATTTCTTTAAGAATAATTTATAGCATGCCACATGTAATATTTCTTTCCTTTCCAACTGCTTTCTATTATATGCTTAGGGTTTAGATCGCTCCAATTCCTGGGTTAACACTGGTGGTCCAAAAGCTGCCCCATGGGGATCCAACCCCAGTCCAAGTGCAGAATCAACACAGGTGGTGTTTATATTAGAGGTTTCTTTATTGGCTGCTGATGTTTCTTTTTAGAACATTACTTTTTAGTACATACTATGATTTCAGTGGCTTGCTTTTTAATCATTAAAAAGTGTGTATTTTTGTTTACTTAGCACATTTTCCAACTACTATGCATGAATACCACCAGTTGCACCAGTAATGCTGTCCTTTCCTACTTCCTGTCTCTTCCTCCCACTTCCTCCCTGTATACTCTCTCAGTATTTCAATGCCTGCTGCTTATGCAAGTGATGGCTTTGATAACAGTTTCTACTGTAAGGGTAGCACACTTAGTAAGAATTAAAAAAAAAAAATTTGTGTGGAAAAAACCTGGCAGTTTTCCATTTGCTTTTGGTTTAAAGTGTAGCTATTATATCCTTTTCATTTAGCATTTACTGTCTTGCCTTTTTTTTTTTTTCCCATAATTACTGATTAGAAATACTGGGACTAAGCTGAAATTAAGTGTGAACAGTATATGATCCCCATGCTGTAAGGTTTAATACCAGAAGCAAAAATCCATTTTAATTCATATTGTGTTGCAAAGTATGAAATTTGTCTATAACTTAGTTGAACTAGGTTTTGCTTACTTAAGTCTAGTTGCTTCATGGCTAATATTGCATGACACCTCAAAATATACTTCTCATCTGTGTATTGGCTTTGGAGGGAAATGCTCTTGTTCTTGAAGAATTTGATTTCATGTTTAGTATCATAAATGTTTTATATTTGAAATATATGGCAGATCTGAATAGTAGTTTTTGATAGTGAAAAGTGAAAGAAACCATTCTAACCTTTTGATTTCCTTGATTGAATATAAAACTCTTGATTTCTTCTTTTTGATCTGAGACCAGTGAGAAGTATGTTTTTACTTTATACATTTTCTTACTGGATGTGTGCATGTGTATAGATCACACAGATAAAAGTTTCATTCTTTGCAGCACTCTGAATTTATATAATCATTAAAATAATTCATCTTTTTACTAAAAATACATAGAAGCCATTTTGATACTTCTAATGCACTGTCATTAAAGCAGCTTAAAATGGTAAAAATGAGATGAGCAATAATAAAACAGTTGTTGAAACCAAAGTAAAACTGTTTAAAAAATTGTATGTAATCCTTGAGCTGCAGCGCCCTCCACAGCAGACTTTAATGTTATCTCATCATTCATTCACCTCCACTCCATAGGCTATGGATCGAAGTTGTAATCGTATGTCTTCGCACACAGAGACGTCAAGTTTCTTACAAACATTAACGGGACGCTTACCAACTAAAAAGGTAGATTCATATGAAGACAATCCGTATAGGGGGAAAATTCCAACAGTTAAATAGATGTAAGATTTCTTTATGTAGCCAGTATGTTACAATAATTGCATTTAAATTATTTGTTTAAAAATACATTTGAGCAAGCACTGCTTGTCTGTTGCCTTTTTGGGCATACCACTCCAGTGTATGCTCTTTTGTTAGTGAAATGTTTTATCTTTGGGATTGACTGTTTGAAATCAAGTTTGATAATCAGATTTTAGTACCAAAAAATGTATCAATTCTGAATTCTGTTTCTGTAACTGCTCTGTTTTGTGTTTTAAATCTCCAGGGAAAGGAAGATGAGTTAGAAAAATTATCACTCTTAGTAAGATATGTTGATTTGCTTCCCTTATGCACAGTTTTGTTAGTCCTTTTCATATCGATATACCCTACTTTGCAAATGCTTTGTATGCATATCCATTATAAGGCAGGAAATTTCCTCTGTGTTTATAAAAAAGACTTCAGATACCTGAAAACTTGAAAATTAATGGCTTACATCAAAGTTTAAATTTCTAAAGGTATTTCCTAAATTGTACCAGCAAAGTTCATGAATGTATTTGCATATGTTGGAATATGTATTTAAGGCACAAACAAGATCGTATTTGTAACTGTGAGTTTTGGTCTAGTTTCTGTTTGCAGGTACAATTTAGGAGGCTGTTTCCCACCTGCCCTTTTAAAATTACATTTTACTGCAAGATAACATGTAATTTTTTCAGCTGTTCAACATGCCACTGTCTTCCATGTATAAACAGCCGTTTCGTTAATGGGTGTCCTCACTGCATCATTGAATGGTTCACCTGCCTTATTTTGCTTATTCTCATTATATCTTCATTTGTAATTGCATTATGGTTTGGTTTATGTTATCAGCAGATATGACTTTGATAATAACTTTGGATTTACTTCTGGATAGCTTTTTCATGAGGAGCTGGCTTTGCAGTGGGTTGTTTGCAGTGGCAGCGTGCGGGAATCAGCTTTGCAACAAGCCTGGTTCTTTTTTGAGTTAATGGTGAGCAAGCCCAACACATTTTTAATACTGTTTTCCTTAGTTGGCAACTTTGTGTTAGCTCATTATTTTATCCTAAAAAGCCTTTTCAGTTGTCCTTCTTAGGGTTTGACATGTGCCTCCAATACAAAATTAACATTTGTTACATCTCTGCATAAACACTGTGGACACTGAGCATAATTCAGGTGGAATTAGAAGGCTCTGCTTAACTATTATTTTAGAGATGGTTGCAGAACCAGCTCTCTTTTTAAAGAAAAACATGGTACCTTATTTCTTAGTCTGGACGTGGCTAGCACATAATGTATTTTAGATTTCATCCCAAACATAGATAAAAAGGGCTTTAAAGATTCTCACTGCTTTCATGGTTCGAAAGCTCAATAGCAACACTTTCGGCTCAGTTTAATAAATGATATTAAAAACAAATGGATTAATATCTTAATATTTATATACATATAAACTCATATATACACAAGAGCAATGAAGATTTGCCAAGTATGTACTATGTGTAGCACTGTCCCTGTGGGCTAGGGGTTTTCAGTGCACAGAGAGACAGAACTGGGCTTCAAACTCGGGCGTTCTGACACTAGGGACTCTTCCTTTTCAAACTCTAGAAAGCTGAAGTCATTGAAACTTTTTCTTCCAAAAGAGGAATGTGTAAAAATATAATGGAAAACAAAACAACAATAACAAAAACGAAGGCAGGAAGACAAGAAACAGAAGGAGCTTCCAGAGTATGTCATAGGGTCATTCTCAGCATTGAGTGTTACCTATATTGGGGATAAGAAGACAGTTTTTCTAGAGATTTACTAATCTACAGAAGAAAATAAGTCAGGGACCCTATGTAAGTGATAGGCTTCTCATTTTTCCCCCTCTGGAGAATAAACACCAAGTTTGTAATTCTTGTGCTTTTAATATAAGATCAAATTGTAATTTTGATTTTTTGATAGTCTAACGTGTATGTTCAGATTTCTTAAGAATAGTTAAAAAGCTACAGTTTAAAACGTAACTCTGCTGTTTACTAATTGTTGAAACTTGGTTTTGCTTTCCCTGAATTCTTTATTATTATTACCACATTGTTGTAATAGTCAATATCCAGAAGTATTTTTTAATTAGAGAGCGGGAACGAGTGTGCGCATCAGCATGTCGGGGGAAGAGCATAGGAACAGACTCTCCAGCAGGCTCTGCACTGAGCACAGAGTCTAGTGCAGGGCTTGATCTCCTTTGAGATCATGATATAAGCTGAAACCAAGAGTTAGATGCTCATGATATAAGCTGAAACCAAGAGTTAGATGCTCAGCAGGCTAAACCACCCAGGTGCCCACAGAAGCATTCTGTACACGTGAATCACTTTGTTAATTTTTGCCCAAGAGTTTACTATTCATATTGAGTCATCAGTGTTTACTGTACACTCACCATACGTCACTATATTATAGATGCTGAAGAGACCACAGTGAAGTCAGTGTGTCTAGTGTCTCAGAGCTTACTGTTGGGCATATATGGAATGTCAAAATGTTACATCTTAGAAAAGATTTCATTTAAAACAAATTTGAAAGGTGAACTATTTTTCTGTTCATATCCATAATTCTTTTCGTATTGGTAGCCAGAATAATTTTATGAAGGTGATGCAGTGATTGAGTTGTACCGTGTTTGATACTTCTTGGGAACATAAGCTACTGCAGGGAGAGTCTCAAAGTATTTGAGGGGCTAGAAGTATTTTAGCCATCTGTTCAATCACATAGTGTAGTGAAAAAATAGCCCGGATATGATTAACTGTTAATTGCATTCATAAAAAATTAAACTAATGCCTTATTTATTTTTTCAGGTAAAGAGCATGGTGCATCATTTATATTTTAATGATAAACTTGATGCACCAAGGAAAAGTCGTTTTCCAGAACGTTTCATGGATGACATTGCTGCTCTTGTCAGCACAATTGCTAGTGATATAGTTTCACGATTTCAGAAGGTAATGATAACTTGTTAAAAAATTAAATTTCTGTCAAACTCACATTAAGTTGTCATACTCTTATTTGTTTTTTTGCTTTTTATTCTGTTTTCCAGGACACAGAAATGGTTGAGAGACTCAACACAAGCCTTGCATTCTTTCTCAATGATCTGTTGTCTGTTATGGATAGAGGTTTTGTCTTTAGCCTTATTAAGACCTGCTATAAACAGGTAATGCATAATTAGTAATAGTTAACAAATAATTTAAATACTGTGTTTGCTGTTTTTAGAGTTACAGCTTAGATATCTTCCAGAACACATTCATATACTGATGTTCTTAAAAAACAGCATTTTTCTTTTTAAAAAGGATTTATTTGAGAGAGAGCATGAACAGAAGGGGTGGAGGGAGAGGCTCTGAGAGAGACTCTCTGGGGAACCTGGGCGGCTTACTTGGTTAAGTATCTGACTCTTGATTTCAGCCTAGGTCATGATCTCAGGGTCCTGGGATCGAGCCCTGCCCCGTGTCAGGCTCCCTGCTCAGCTGGGAGTCTGCTTGTCTCCCTCTCCCTGTGGCCCTCCCCCTCTTCTCTCTCCCTCTCATTCTCTCTTAAATAAATAAGTCTTTAAAAAATAAAAGCAGGGTATTTTTATTAGTAAGACAAAAATAAATTTCATTTGTTTTATGAGGACACAGGCCTATGGCAAGTTGATATCTGTATAGCTGACTTTTCCTTGGTTTTACTGGCCCAGCAGGGACCTTTGATTCCCATTTTGCAGCAGATCAGGAAGTCACTAGACTGAATGTTAAATAGCCCTGGGGGTGCCTAGCTGACTCAGTCCGAAGAGCATGTGACTCTTGATCTTGGGTTTGTCAGTGTGAGCCCCCCATTGGGTATAGAGATTCCAAAAAAATAAATAAATAAAATAAACTTTAAAAAATATAATAGAAAAAAATAATGTAAAGCAACCCCCATGATGCCATGTAAGAGTACCAGTTACAATGCATAGCCAAATGAACTTGTTTGTGTATTTATTGGGTGATTTTTAAAGCAACTGCATTTTGCTGTGTAGTCATCCTAATGTAGACTTAGACATTGTAGAGTTTAGAATCATGGATGGATGTTTACCCAAATCCCCAGTCAATCACTTTGTCGCTTTTATTATTTTTTTAATTTATTTATCTTTTCCATTATGTTGCTTTTACTAAAAAAGCATCCTGGAACTTTTCTACAAACAGCTGACTTTAACATTTTTATCAACTGATGAATATGCCTTTTGGAAAACATTAGTTATTGGTCCTCTTAGGCCATGGGGGTAGTGAGCTGTATAATCATTCTGGAATTACCTTTTAAAGGAAATTTAAAAATACACAGCTCTTGGGTCCTATCCCAGAGTTACTGAGGAGTTTGAATCCTAGGGGTAGGGGAGGGACGTGTGGGACACAGTGCTTGTGCAGCGTTTCCCACTGGTCCACAGGCTCGTTTCTGAGAATTACTGGTTTAGAATGCTGTTTGGCAGTCTAATATTTAGAATTTTGAAGATCTGTTCTATCAGCTACTTTTGTTGTGTGTTCCACAGATTGACCGATTTACTTTAGAGAGTGTACATATGATTGGGGGGAGGGGCATACGGAAGGGGGAGAAAGACTCCCAAGCTCACTCTGCGATGAGTACAAGTCAACATGGCGTTTGATCCCACAACCCTGAGATCATGACCTGAGCTGAAAGCAAGAGTTGGATGCTCATCCAACCAACTGATCCATTCAGGTGCCCCTGTATGTTCCTTTTAATAGAGAAGTTAAAACTACATGTGGTCACTGACCCACTTGGAAGTATTTGCAGTAGTATGTATTATTTTTACTTTCCCCCCAGAATTTCATGTTCTGTTGCTCCTCAGATCTTGTCGTTGTTCTTCAAGCATTGACTTTCTGTGGTTGCCAAACATCGAGCTAGACCCCAGGGATGCCAAAACTTTCAAGTCAGTGTGTATATGTCTCCTCAGCGTAGCTTACCATGTAGCTGGGTGAATAGACAAATAGCTAATCATAAATATAGGTTAACACAGGGTGCTAATTATCCAAAGAATGGATCGTTTTCTTGTTATTTTTTTTAAAGATTTTATTTATTTATTTGACAGAGACACAGCGAGAGGGGGAACACAAGCAGGGGGAGTGGGAGAGGGAGAAGCAGGCTTCCCACCAGGTAGGGAGCCTAATGTGGGGTTTCCATCCCAGGACCCCGGAATCATGACCTGAGCCAAAGGCAGACACTTAACGACTGAGCCACTCAGGGCACCCCCAATGGATCATTTCTTTTATGAAGTTATTTTGGTCATATACTTTTCCTTCATAAAGTGTATCTTTGAGAAGTGGAAATATTAATGCTATATTGTAAATATAGAGAATATGACTTTTAGCCTGGTCAGTGGATTTGTACATCTTAAGTAGATCTTCTAGTTCCCTATTTTTTTATTTTAGCAGTAACTCTGGAAAAAGCTGATACTGTTGTTTAAACCACAAAACCCAAAACTGCTCACTCAATACTTCATCTGTCCTTCTGGTGTTGGCTTAGAGAAATGATGAATTCAATTGGTATTCTTTTATTTATGTAATGCTTACAAGGTATCTTCAAAGCTATATTCATTACCAAATCCAAGTGTGCTGGTGTCTTTGAGACTGGATTTTCTACGAATTGTCTGTAGCCACGAGCACTACGTTACACTGAACCTGCCCTGCAGTCTGCTCACTCCCCCTGCATCACCGTCGCCATCTGTTTCTTCGGCAACATCTCAGGTATGCGGTGTCTGAAAAAGTTTTTTATAGAGCCCATGTTTGTACGAAAGCTTTCTGAACACTGGAGAAAATGGGAGGAAACACTGTTGAATAATAGCTGTGTGATAGGCTCCATGCTAAAGGCTTTGTAAGTATTAATTATTTGCTCCTTAGAGTAATTCTGGGGGTAAATTCTATTATTTTCATTTTGCACATGAAACACAGAAAAGTCATGAGCTTGCTCAAGATTACACAGTAATAAGTGGCAGAGCTAGACTTTGAGTCAAGCCACGTGTTGACTTTATTCTAGAGCCCGAGGTCTTAACTACCGTGTTGTCCTCTTACAGATCTGTGCACATCCACGTGAGTGAATTCACTTAGATAAGCCCATTGAGAGGTTTTTTTGCAGATCGGGTTTTCTAGAAGCAAATGCAAAGTTGTCTTGAGTTTGGGCTAGAAGATGTTTATTAGGGACCAATACCTGTGAAAGGAAAAGGCATGAGGCATAATGTAGCTGGGAAAGAAGTCAAACTGCAGGGCAGTCCGAGGAAGCCCTGCCTACATCTCTTGTACCTTGAAAACCCAAAGGAAAGTAGGTGGATGTCCGTAAAGTTTTCTTGGGTGGCAATGGACTTGAGTAGCAAGTGGTCTCTGTCAAGACAAAAAGGGGTTATCAAAGCAATTACTTCGTGTCCTGTCATACAGATTGAGATAAAGGGATTTTCTGGTTTTAATATCAGAGAAGCTCCTTCTAGTGAAACATTCTTTCTGCTCTGTAATTCCTAAGGCAGACAAGCTGCTTTCTTAAGCTTTCGTAATCTCTTAATGTTTAAAGTTAAAATTGATCTTAACTTTTTGTAGTGTTATTTTTGAGTTATTTAATTCCTGGCTGTAATTCCGTAGCCTAGATCAATCTCAGATTCATTATAAAAATATATTTTTTTAAACTTTACCTAGATTAGAAAACATTTTGCCTTTATGAAAAAGCTTATGGATTGGCCTATTTTCACATACTCTTTTACCTGGCTAGCATACACCTCTTTCTATAATGGATAAGGCTAGTCTTTTGCTTTCTTCCACATCCTCTGCCAGAGATGTGGCTGTCCCATGAGGAACAGATTAATCATAGTATAGTTCCTAAAACCTTTAATGAAACACATTTGTTTACACCTTACTCCCTTTTGAACATCTTATTCAGCCAAGAAATTAACAGAATTCCTTCCATTCTCTTGTTCCCCATATGGATGGTCTTGAATATGAATTAGAGGGGGATGAGATTATAGACACTTTTGTCCTGAACTATGTCTTGGGAGGATGCTATTTTGCAGTATTAAAACTCTTTTAAAAATTGTGAGTAAATGACAAAATGATAGTAATTTTCTAAAGATAGTATTTTCTCTGAAAAACAGTTTTACTGGTATTTGGACTTTGTCTGGAAATCAATAGCTTTGACTACCAATATATCTTTTGTACTCAGCAGTAAATACATAATATATCATTTGGATTTAGTTACTTTTTTTCTCCTTTAAGGTATATTGAAACATTAAATGGCTAAAAGAATAAAGATTTTAAAAAGATGGAAAAGTTTCAATATGAGAAAAAGGAAATTGAAAATAATTTAAAGTGTTATTTTATCAGAGCTTCCTATACCAAAAGTAAGAGGAGTTACTTTCTCCAATGTGAATAATAGTGATGTAAAATAAACTACCCTAAGCGAGGTGTATCTTACTTTGAGATAATGCTCATACTGCCTTTATTGTAATATTCTGTCTGTAGGATGTTTTGTTGCACAGCTATTGTAGTTTTCTTCTACCTCACTCCCAAACAGAGTTCTGGATTTTCCACAAACGTACAAGACCAGAAGATTGCAAATATGTTTGAATTGTCTGTGCCTTTCCGCCAACAGCATTATTTGGCAGGACTTGTATTAACAGAACTGGCTGTCATTTTAGACCCTGATGCTGAAGGGTGAGTAGAGTTACTTTGCCTCGTGGAGTAGCAGTTTGCTTTTGGATAATGGGACAGAAGTATTGCACTTACTTTCCTAAGAATCAAAAGACTAGTCTTCGCCACTCTTCATATACCTCTGTATTCACTAAGTCCCATTTCCATGGTATTTCTGCATTTCACTGATTTTTAAGAGAGCCATTTTTTTCATACTTTATCATCTCTGAATTTGAGGTTTCTTTTGAAATCAGTGGCATATCTTGGTTTATTTAGTAGTTTTCCTTCTTAATGGTTACAAAAAATACTGTGTGTATTAGTAGGTAGACTCATAGATTTGTTGATGTATAGTAGGCACATTTCAGTTCGAAGGAAATGGATTGGTTTTCTATTCCTTGTAAAGAGAATATATTGTTTGCCATTACACTATGTAGCATTTTATTTCAAAGTATGCCCCATAAACAAATATTCTTAGGTTTTAAGAACTTCCAAAGTTGTGTACACTTGTACAGAATTTTTGGAAATTGACGTAGTAAGGAAAGGGCATATTGTCTGATGATTGAATTTAAATAGCTTGAGTGTTGTGGTCTAGCATCCCTAGAAGGTATTTCTATCTTAATAATTGCTTTTAAAAAAATCTGTGTAATCATAATTCCTTTAGGTAATGATCACTTTTTTAAAAATCCTCATAATAGAATCTTTAGGAGTTTCTTAACAGTCTTTATTTAAATTCCAGTATAGTTAACATACAGTGTAATATCTGTTTAGGTGTACAATATAGTGATTCAGTACTTCCATATAACACCCAGTGCTCATCACAAGTGTAGTATTTAAAACCCATCACCTATTTTATCCATCCTTCCGCCCCCTCCACTCTGGTAACCAACAGTTTGTTCTCCATAGCTAAGAGTCTGGGTTTTTTGTTTATCTCTTTTTTTCTTTGTTTGTTTGTTTTGTTTCTTAGATTCTACATATGAGTAAAGTCATAGAGTATTTTTTTTTTCTGACTGACTTATTTTGCTTAGCTTTATACCCTCTAGATCCATCCATGCTATTGTAAGTAGCAATATTTCATTCTTTTTTATGGCGAATATTCCTGTGTGTGTGTTTGTTTGTGGGTATATGCATATATATACCCACATACATACACGTACATATATCTTCTTTATTCATCTGTTGATGGACATTTGGGTGGCTTCCATATCTTGGCTATTATAAATAAGGCTGCAGTAAACAGAGGCGCTTTTATCTTTTTGAATTAGTGCTTTTCTATTCTTTGGGTAAAATCCAGACTTTAAAGATTTTATTTATTAGAGAGTGCATGTCTGTGTGTAGAAAGTATGGGAGGTGTTGAGAAGGGGGGACAGAAGGAGAGGGAGAGAAAGAAGAAAAGAATTCCAAGCAGACTGCGCTCAGTGGCAAGCCCAATGTGGGGCTCGATCTCATGACCCCAAGACCATGACCTGAGCCGAAATCAAGAGTAGGACAATTAACTGACTGAGCCATCCAGGTGTCCCTAAAATCTAGACTTTTAGTAATAGTCCTCAAAGCCCTATTTATCTGATTTTTGTGTAATTTTGTCACTATCTTCCCTCCCCACATATTAAAATCTAGCCATCTCAATCTTTTTTTCTGTTTAGTATGCCAAAGTTGCTCATAACTTAGGTTATTTGCACTTGGATTTTTTTTTTCTCTGCCTAAAAAAGCAGTGCTCATGTTACTGTAAGACTGTCATGTACCTTTTTGCTCCTTGTGATTCTTCAGGTCTCCACTCAGATAGCATCTTCTAGGCGAGGCTTTCACTGGCCACCCAATCAAAATGATAGACACACTGCCCTGTCACAATCATTCTTATACATATGGCCCTCTTTTATTTTCTACAAAACATTTCTCTGAAATTTGCTGCTTTATTTCTGTCTCCTCCCATTATAAAGTGATTTTAGGAGAGCACACACTTCTTTTTTGTTCACTGTTACACTTCCAATACCTTAAAATCATGTCTGGCACATTTATAAATATGTTAATTCAGTAACATATAAGTAATTGACTTTAAGAGACTCTCAGCCAATCTCTAGATTTTCTATTCTTTAGTGGTATATAGAAAAAATACAACATATATTGTCTTGGATAGGTCCTTGAGAATAATGATTTTCTTTTTACTTCATCTGCTTGCTAATAAGAATAATTCCTTGGGGGCAATAATATGTTTTAATAGTGATAAAACATTTGCTCTCTAGAAACTTTCATTATAGTCAGAAAATTAAGACTATGAAACAATATGATTAAATGCTAATTTTGTAGTACATAGTTGTATAGAAGATTAATACCTTTACTGCATTTGTGACACTAAATTATTATTTTTGTGTCTGTGTTTCTTTCTTGCAATAGCAAACTCTTTAAGAACAGGGACAGTGTCTTATCCCTAACACTTAAAAAATAGTATGTTGCAGGTCCTACATAAACATTTTTTTAATAACTGCATGTGACTGAGTAATGTAGACCTATGAAAGGCTTATAAAGATGAGTGTGGGATGGGGGGTGGATACCTGGGTGGCTCAGTAGGTTAAGCCTCTGCCTTCAGCTCAGGTCATGATCTCAGGGTCCTGGGATCGAGCCCTGCATCGAGCTCTCGCTCGGCAGGGAGCCTGCTTTTTCCTCTCCCTCTCTGCCTGCCTCTCTGCCTACTTGTGATCTCTGTCTGTCAAATAGATGAAAAAAATCTAAAAAAAAAAAATAAAGATGAGTGGGTAGAGCTTATTGGTAGGTTAACATTGGGCTGGTAGCTACAGAGTAAGGAATACACACCCAGGTTTGGAAGTCCTCATTGGTAATGGAAAAATTCAAAATGGAGAACATAAAAAGCAAATGACTGGAATCTGAGATCTGGGTAAAATGAGAGAGAGTATGAGGAAAGGGAGGGAACTATCTGGAGAAAAAAATTGAGAAAAGAGAAGATGACAGCATCAAGTAGAGAACTGGAGAATAAAATCTGAGATGTGTCAGTTAGATGTGGTTCTTGACAGTGTTTAAAAAAACACTTCCTGAATAAAAATTTGGAAAGAAGAAGAATCTCCAGCTAGATTTCATATGTAGCAATGTGAAGTGGCAGATAAGATGAATGGCCCAGGTTTCCAATCCCAGCTTTGAAATTGGCATTGTGATCTTAAATACCAAGGAAGGCAGTGTGCTAATAATATGCTACATAAATTATGCAACTTAATTCTCATAGCCTCCTTATGAGGTAGGCGATTACCCCCCTATTGCAGATAGGAAAACAGAGAAGGTACGTACTCCTAAGAAATTTAGCTATTAAATGATGAAGCTAGTACAGTACCATGTTGTAAGCATTCAAAAACTGTTTGTTCCAAAGAAAGGGAGTAGATACTAGGAAGTAAATGAAAATAGTTGCTATGGACTGGACATTCAGGAATTATTACTGGAGAAATTGTTGTAATAATTTATTACTAGGAGACAGTATATAAGGTAGAAGAGACTAGTTTCAAGTGAACTTGTGTTTTCAACATAGGAAAGGCTTATTTGAAAGAAGGGAAGAGTTTAGTGGGGGGCATTGAAGCTATTGAAGAAACATGGGGTTCATTAAACATAATGGAGAAATTACTTTTGGGGGAGAAGTACAACTTTTTCTGAGACAAAAGGAATGACAGAGATATAAATGTGGAGGTGTGTTAAAGATCTGGCTAGAGCAAATCCAGAATGGTTTTTCTTTCCTAAAAATCGGAAGTCGGAATCAAGATCTTTTGCTGAGATGGGTGGTGGGAGGCTGAAGGAGAGAGAATAAGATGTGGGACTGCTGCCAGTTGTAGCCTTAAGGACCTACGTTGACCAAATGTTTACTTAGAATGGTTCGCATAGTCAGAGTTTCTTCAATTTGAGAAGAGGCGTAAAAAAAAAGTTAGTGATTATGAGTATTTTAACCCAGTTGAAACTCAGGATTTGGGGAGTCTACAGAAGGTGTAGGACCCAAATGAGGTAGATGAGCAAGGAAGCTAAATTTAAATAAGAGAAGTCAAAGACAGTACCCATCCTCCAGCCTATGGACTGCATAATCCATTAGGTAGAAGATTTTTCTTTTAGAAAAAGCACCTGAAAGTTTATTTTTGATAAATGTGAGAATACCTATTTTGAAATAAAATTTGAAGCTACTTAAGATTTTTTTTCTTTAAAATATAACCATAACAGGGGTGCCTGGGTGGCTCAGTGGGTTAAGCCACTGCCTTCGGCTCAGGTCATGATCTCAGGGTCCTGGGATCGAGTCCCACATCGGGCTCTCTGCTCAGCGGAGAGCCTGCTTTCCTCTCTCTCTCTGCCTGCCTCTCTGTCTACTTGTGATCTCTCTCTGTAAAATAAATAAATAAAATCTTTAAAAAAAAAAAAAAAAAACCATAACGGGTCTTAAGTTCTTTAATGTGAATATGCACTAATGAGTTAATGTAAAAATAATTCAGATTTTCTCCTAGGTGAATTTGTTTAGCATTTCTTTTTCCCTCCATCTTTACTTTATATAGAGAAACATTTGTTAATTTTATAATGAGAAGTGTTTCATAGGAATACATGCAAATATTTGGCAAAGTTTAACAAAGTTGATTCAGTACTGTGAGTTACTGTTTGCTTTAAAGATATTAACTAATCTCTGTGACCTTTCTGCTGCTGCTGCTTCATCTTCTTTTTAAATAGACTGTTCGGATTGCACAAGAAAGTCATCAATATGGTACACAATTTACTATCCAGTCACGACTCAGACCCACGGTACTCTGACCCCCAGACAAAGGCGAGGGTGGCCATGTTGTATCTGCCTCTGATTGGCATCATCATGGAAACTGTTCCTCAGCTTTATGACTTTACAGGTACTTCGTGTATTTAAAACACATCCTAAAGGAAATCTCAGTGTTTCCAAGTTTTAGAAATATCTCGAAGCTTAAAGATCTTATTTTAGGAAAAACAATACAAGGAAATGTGCACTGACATAAGTAAACAGTAAATATTTAACTATATTACTGAATAACTTTTGACTACGTGAGAGAATTCACTGCAGGCTTTCCTTAAGTAGTTCTTACGATGAGTTTTTAGATGATTTATAACACTTCAGTACCTGCCTATTAGAAAATAGGTTTTTTGGTATGAGACTGTACTATGCATCTGAAAATATGTATGTAAGAAAAGACAGCAGATGTCTACCACCTTCAGTCTCATTTTTATTCATATATATAATTGAAATTAATATTTACCTGAATAACAAGAATTAGTTTTGTTGTTAACACAGGGATAAGAAGTTGAAGTTACGTTGCATTTTTAAAAACTAGAACTCACAAAGTTTTATTGCTCTTGCTTTCCATATTTAGAATTTCTTGGATTCCTTCATTTGTCCTAAATAAAACGCTGTAGTTTGCATTTAAAAAAAAACAAAAACAGACATTTATTGAGTACCCATTACGTATTAAGAACTTGAACAGAGTGGGTGATACAAAGATAACCAACTCAGTGTCTTGAGGGACTGACAGTGAGTAGTTCAACCAGTATTTTTATCTCCAAAGTGGGCTTCCTAATCTGAAGGCAGAAATGTTTATATTATTATATCTTCTTTGACTAGCAAGTTCTCTACAAAACTGTAAGTTATTAGTAGGAATGAGTTAATGTTTAAAATATTGTTGAAAATAAAATGATAAATATTTCAGGTTAACAGGTTTTTTCTTTTAATGAGTTATAGAGAATAGGAAATTGCTCAATAACTGTTAATTAATAGTTAATTAACCAAGTGGAAATGTTGTTATTTGTTTTGGTTTTATTTTTTCTAGAAACTCAAAATCAACGAGGAAGACCAATTTGTATAGCCCCTGATGACTATGAAAGTGAGAGCGGAAGCATGATAAGCCAGACAGTTGCCATGGCAATTGCAGGAACTTCAGTTCCTCAACTAACGAGGCCCGGCAGTTTCCTCCTCACATCATCGGTAAGAACAACCCTCCTGCAGAAGTTTTTTCTAGGAAGACAGGTATTTACAAGGATATACCCTTAAAGAACAGGTTGTTGTATTAGCTGATGCAAGAGTACTCTGAGTTTCATTCACTTTGTGGAAACTAAGATTCTGAGAATATTGTTTATCTTGTACTGAGTTGTTTTCAAAATTACTAATACCTCAGGGTTTATGGCATAAAGCTCTGGATTCCATCATTCAGAATTTTGGAAGTTACCTTATTGTATATGACCCATTTTCTTTATTTTCAGAATCAATTCATTTTGTTCTTCAACCCTAAGAAATACTTTCAGTTAATTTAGCAGTTGAAATGCTTTCTTTAAATCTCTGAAGATTTATACTGTTTCATGTTTAAAAGAAATCAGTAGGTACTCTGCCCCTATAATTATTCTCCCCCTTAAAGAGGGAAGGATATGGGAACAGAGAGGAAACAAACTGCCGATAGAGCAAGATCAAGTTCTAAAAGACTTCCTTTCAGAAAAATGCAATATTTGTGGAAGCTGTCCTGACAACTACAAGTTTTATTGAGATAGTTTACATATCGAAAGATTCACCCATTTTAAGTGTACAGTTTCGTGGTTTTTATTGTATTTACAGAGCTGTGTGGCCATCACCACAATCTAGAGTATTTCCATCACCCCAAGAAGATGCTTATGCCTGTTAAGAGCCACTCTCTATTTCCCCCCAGCCCTAAGCATCCACTCACGTACTTTCTGTCTGTATATCTTTATAGACTTGCCTATTCTGGACATTTCATATAAATGGAATTATACACTGTGATCTTTCATGTCTGGCTTCTTTGACCACATGTAAAGTTTTTGAGATTCAGCCACGTTGTCATGTGCATCAGCACATCTTAATTTTTTTTTTTTTCTAGTTGCCAAGCAGTACCCTTTTGTATTACTATACCAGATTTTTATCCATTTGTCAGGTGATGAACATTTGGATCCTTTCCAGTTTTTGGCTGTTAGGAATAATGCTGCTATGAACGTTTGTGTGCTTGTCTTTGTGTGCATGCATGTTTTTGTTTCTCTTAGGTATCTGGAAGTCAACCTGCTGGGTTACATGGTATCTCTGTGTGTAACATTTTCAGACACTTATAAATTCTTTTAAAAGTGGCTGCCCCATGTTACATTCTCACCAGCAATAAATAAAAATTCTTGTTTCTCAAATCCTCCCCAACACTCGTTACTGTCTCTTTTTTTATCATAACCACCTTGGTATAGAGTAGTATCACAGTGTGGTTTTAATTTGCGTTGCCCTAACGTCGGCTGATGTTGAGCATCTGTTCATTTGTTTATCAACGCATCTCTTTTGTATGCCTTATTTAGAGAAAAGTTCATCCATCTTTGTTACCATTTATATATTCTGAGTACAAATCTCTTACATGATTTGCAAGTATTTTCCCACATTTTATGGACTATCTTTTTGCTTTCTTGTTGGCGTCATTTGAAGTGCTGAATTCCAATTTATCAGTTTTCTTTTATCACTGGTACTTTATATATGTAGTATGTATAATATGAAAAGTACATGCACAATTAAGGTATCATTAATAGAAGAAACAATAGTGTACCTACCACCCAGCTTCAGGACAGAACACTGCAAATTCCTTGAAAGTTTCCAGTCTGCCCTCTGTTCAGTCCCTGTCTCTGCCCAAAATGACCACTGCCACTGCGCTCAATTTTTTTTGACCTTCCGTTTCATTTTTTTAAATTTCTTGTGTGAAATATATATGTTAAAAAGTATATGAAACATAAATGTACAAATTAACAAAATATTGTGAAATGAACACCTTTGTAACCAGCACTTAGGACAAAATACAGAACATTGGCTGCCTTTCAGAAATCTTTAGCATGCCCTTCCCTACTACAGCTGTCCACCAAGCTGCCCTCTATCCTAACTAATGAAGTAATTGCTTATTTGCTTATACTTTTGCCATTCAACTTTGCATCCCTAAATACTGTAATTTATTGTTGTTACATCTTTAGTTTTCATCTGTGTTATAAAATGTAGTTATCATTTACTGATTTTCATTTCTATATGTCATTAAGTTGATTGACTATAGTTCAGTTTATTTACCCATTCTGTTCTTAGATGCATGAATGGCTTCTGATCTTTGGTTATTTCAAATAGTAATCATATAGATTTCTTTTTTTCCCCCCTGTAGCTTTCTTTACATGTATCTTGTATATATATGCACTTTTATTTACATTATTTCCTAGGAGTTGAATTTGCTGTGTTAAAGAATATGTATGCATCTTTATACCAGATATACCTGGGTATTTTTCCAAAGGGTTTGTCTCAATTCATACTTTACCTACAGTATGAGAGTTCCCCTTCTTTCACATGTTCATCAGCATTTAGATTTTTCAGACTTGAAGATTTTTTTTCAATCTGATACTTTCTAGTTGTATCTCATTTCAGCTTTCGTTTCCCTGGTGCCTTATGAGGGTGTGCACTTCTTCATATACATGTTGGCCATTTGGATTTTCTCTGTTAAGGTGTTGAGGTTCTAGCGGTTTTTGCCCATTTGCCATTTGGTTGTCTGCCTTTGTTTATAATTTGTATGAGTTTATATGTTTTGGATCAAATCCACTGTCAATTATAAGTGGTTCAAATATATCTTTTTTTTTTTAATTTGTTACTTGCCTTTAACACTTACTTAATGGTGAATTTGGTGACTGGAGTGCCTTATTTAAAACACTTAAAAATTTTTTAAATTTTAAAAGTTTTTTAAAATTTTTAAAGTCTTTTCCTTTACAACTAGTGTTTTTTGTA
The DNA here is from genome assembly GCF_009829155.1 of Mustela erminea. Classification (NCBI taxonomy): domain Eukaryota; kingdom Metazoa; phylum Chordata; class Mammalia; order Carnivora; family Mustelidae; genus Mustela; species Mustela erminea. Next base: position 58,956,436 of record NC_045623.1, read on the forward strand.
TCTTTAAAGATTTGATCCCTATTCTAAGATTTTGAAGATATTTCCTGTTACTTTTCCAAATGTTTTTTTCTTCTTCCATATTTAATCCTAAAATATACCTGGAATTTTTTATGAACAGTAGAATCTGCGGATTCAGGTTTGTTCATTCATACATTTATATTAAACCAAATTATCTCAGCACTGTTTATTAAGCGAAACTACCTCAGTATGGTCTGTCATGTAGAAAAAGGCCTCCTGCATATAAAAAAAGGTTTTTAACATGAATTATAAAATCAGCTTATGATGTTCCACTAAAGTAAGTAAACAAAAACCAATGAACCTGTGAGGATTTTGGCTGAGATTGTAATGAGTATATGAATCAATTTTGGTGAAAATTGGTATTTTTGCATTACTAAATCTCTTAATCCTTGAACATGATGGATCTCCCTATTATTTAGATCTTCTTTAACATCTGTGAATATAGAAACTTTTATAGGTTGTTTTTTTGTTTTAATATTTTATTCATTTGGGAAAGAGAACAAAGCACAAGCAGGGCAACAGGCAGAGGGAGCGGGAGAAGCAGACTCCACCCTGAGCAGGGAGCCTGATGTGGGGCTCAGTCCCAAGACCCCGGAATCATGACCTGAGCCTAACACAGAGGCTTAACCAACTGAGCCACCCAGGAGCCCCTATAGTTTTCACTACGCCTGGGTGGTTCAGTGGGTTAAGTCTCTGCCTTTGGCTCAGGTCATGATTTTAGGGTCCTGGGATCGAGCCCACATTGGGCTCTCTGCTCAGCAAGGAGCCTGCTTCCTCCTTTCTCTCTGCCTGCCTCTCTATCTACTTGTGATCTCTCTCTGTGTCAAATAAACAAATAAAATCTTAAAAAAAAAAAAAAGAAGAAGAAGAAGAAGCCTAGTACATCTTTTATAGATGTGGTTTTGGTCCTTGATATTTTTTATTTTTATATTATAAAATTACATGTGAGATATATATATATATATAATCTTATGAGTGTCCTCTTTTCCAAAAATTCTTTTTTCCAACTGTTGATTAATTTTGTGTGGAAATAGAATTAATTTTATACAGTGATGCTTATTTCCAGCAGAATTGCTAAACTAATAACATATGTGTAGATTTTTTTCTATCATCCTATCATCTGTGTATAATGGCAGTTGGTTTCTTACTTTCAAGTTTTTTCTATGACTAACTTTACTGGCCAGAACCTCCAGTACATTGTTGAATACAAGTGACAATAGTTGGCATCCTTAAAAGTGCAAACTTGCAACATTTCGTTCTTACACATAAATGCTATAGTTTTGGGGGGATCTTTTGGTTTTTGGTTTTTTTTCAGCTATCCTCTCTTACACTATGAAAGTCGTCTTTCCGTTCCTGCTTTGCTAAGAGTTCTGTTTTTTAATTATGACTAGGTGAATTTTATCATGCTCTCTTTGGATGCATTGAGACGCTTGTGTTATTTTGCTTTTAAATCTTTTACTATGACCCTTTTCAGTTGATTTCCTGGTGTTAAACCTGCCTTCAGTTGCCGAATTAAACCGACTTTTTCTCGTGATTGTATATTAATGGATTTTGTGTGACATAATTTAAGATTCATGTATTTATGCTTGTAGGTAAACAACTGCTTGTGATATTTTTCTCATAATGTTCTTTACAGGTTTTGAAATCAGGGTTAGGTTAGCCAATTTAAATTTAAAAGGGAGTTTACCCTTTTATTCTGTTCTCTGGAAGGACATGTTTAAAATTGGAGTTATTTCTTCCTGGAATATTTGGAGAACCTGTGGGTGATGCCATCTGTACTTGTAGTTTTCTTTTTTGAAAGTTTAAAAATTACTGATTTAATTTTTTTAATGACTGTAAGACTGTTCAACTGTTCTGTTTCCTTTTACACTGATTTCTGTAAATTTTACTCCAGTAGAAAAAGTCTGTATGATCCGTAGTGGATATAAATAGTTTCATATCTATGGTTGGCTTTTTGTACCCTTTGTCTTGCATCAGACTCAACAAAAATTTGTGTATATCTTTAGTCTTCATAAAAACCAGTTTGGGGCCTGTTAATGCTCACTTTTTTTTTTTTTTAAGATTTTATTTATTTATTTCACAGATAGAGATCACAATCAGGCAGAGAGGCAGGCAGAGAGAGAGGGGGAAGCAGGCTCCCTGCTGAGCAAAGAGCCGAAGTGGGGCTCAATCCCAGGAGCCCGGGATCATGACCTGAGCTGAAGGCAAAGGCTTTAACCCACTGAGCTACCCAGGCACCCCTTGATCCTCACTTGGAATGTTTATCTTTTTTTACTGTCTTCTATTTTCTTTGGGTTTATATTGTTCTTTTTCTAACTTGAGGTGGGTGCTTAGCTCACTAATTTTCATCATTTCTTCTTTAGTGCATATTATAAGCCTGTACATATTCCTTTAGTTAATTGTTTTAGTTACGTGCCACAGTTTATATGGAGCATTTTCATTATTCAGCTCAAAAATAGATCTAAAGTGCATTATGATTTTTTTTAGATTTTTAGGCTCTGAGTTTTTGTTCTAAAATGTTTAATCTTTCTCCAAAGAAGACCTACAAATGGCCAAGAGACACATGAACAAATGCTCAACATCATTTGGCATCAGAGAAATACAAATCACAACCGCAATGAAATAACCACCTCACACAGATTGGAATGGCTTAAATTAACAAGTCAGGAAACAACTGATGTTGGCGAGGATGCAGAAAAGGGGAACTCTCTTACACTGTTGATGGGAATGCAAACTGGTACAGCTACTCTGGAAAACATAGAGGTTCATCAAAAAAGTTAAAAATAGAGCTACCTTATGTCCCAGCAATTGCACTATTAGATATTTTTCCAAAGGATGCAAACATAGTGATTTGAAAGGGCACATGTACCCCAGTGTTTATAGCAGCATTGTCCACAATAGCCAGACTAAGGAAAGAGTCCATCTATCTCTTGACAGATGAATGGATAAAGAAGTTGTGTGTACACACATACACACACACTAGAATATTACTGAGCCATCAAAAAGAATGAAATCATGCAAATGGAACTAGAGGGTATTATGTTAAGCAAAATAAGTCAGAGAAAGACAAATACCATATGATTTCACTCATGTGGAGTTTAAGAAACAAAACAGATGAACATAGGAGAAGGGAGGGGAGAAAATAATATGAAAACAAAGAGGGAGGCAAACTGTAAGAAACTTTTAACACTTGGAAACAAACTGAGTGTTGTTGGAGGGAAAGTGGACGGAGAGATGGGGGACAGAGGGATGAACATTAAGGAGGACATGATAAAGATAATGATAATGACCACTGGGTGTTGGATGCAACTGATGCATCACTATATTCTGCTGTTAAAACTGATAATACAGTATGTGTTTATTAAATTGAATTTGAATAAAAATTTTTTTTAAATTCTAATCATAAGGTGAGGTGCCTGGGTAGCTCAGTCAGATAAGCATCCAGCTTTTGATTTTGGCTCAGGTCATGATCTCAGGGTTGTGAGTTCAAGCCCTATATAGGCTCCTCACTGGCAGAATGTGGAGCCTACTTAAAATTTGCCCTCTTGGCTCATTTGGTTGGGCAACTGCCTTTGGCTGAGGTCATGATCCCAGGATCCTGGGATTGAGCCCCAGCAAGGAGCCTGCTTCTCCTCTCCCTGCTACTCTGTCTGCTTGCGTGTGCGCTCACTCTCTCTCTCTCTGTCAAATAAATAAAATTATTTTTAAAAATATTTTTTAATTGCTCTCTCCCTCTCCCTCTGTTCCGGCAACAAAATGTGTGTGTGTGTGTGTGTGTGTGTGTGTGTGTGTGTGGTCATAGGAAAATTTCTCATGATCCTGTGCTTCTGATTTTGGCCTGATTCCATAATCAGAGAACTTTGTGTAATTTTATTTTGTTATATTTGTGGCATCTGGTTTTTATGGTCTTATATATAGTGAGTTTTTGCAAATAGCTCATGTATTTGAAAATGCATAGTCTTCATTGTTCTGTATTTGTCCATTACACCTAATATTTCCAATTTGTTAATCTTACTGTTTAAACCTTTGTTTCTTTTTACTGAATTCTTTCTGCTTATTCTAATACCATACTACAGTCATGGTTTTTTAATAACTTGTCATTTTGTCAGGTTTAGTTTCATTTGAGGCCTTATTATGAAATATCTAATTTTAAATTATGTTTTTTTGATGGATTTCATCTTTTATCAAAGTGAACTATAATACTTTTTTTTAACTTTCAAGTCTACTTTGTGTATTAGTTTAGTTATGCTGGGTTTCTTCCGAGATACGAGTTTTTCCATCCTTTACTTTCAGCATTTTTTTCTTGTGTTTTAAAAATGTTTGAAATTTATGTTTTAGATGTCTTTTATAAATAGTATGTAGTTAGATTTTGTCTTAAATTTTAAAAATCTGTTTATTTTTGTCTCACTAGAGTTTTTAAAATCATTTAATTTAGTGTAACTAAATTTAATATGGATTTGATGTACTTAACATTTTTTTTAAGATTTTATTTAATTATTTGACAGATCACAAGTAGGCAGAGAGGCAGGCAGATAGAGAGGGGGAAGCAGTCTCCCTGCTGAGTAGGGAGCCTGATGCAGGGCTCGATCCCAGGACTCTGGGATCATGACCTGAGCCGAAGGCAGAGGCTTTAACCTCCTGAGCCACCCAGATGCCCCTGTACTTAACATTTTAATGTCACTTCATATTATCCCATCCCTTCTGTCTCTTTTGTCTCCTTATTTTCTTTTGTTTTTTTTTCTACTTCCATTTTTTCCTCATTCTACATTTTCTTTTCTGCTAGTTTGGAAGTTATACATTCTGTTTGTATTCTTTTTGTGATTGTATTACAAACTACAGTGCCCTTCCTTAAATTAAATTCCACTCCAATCATTCCATTTACTTTCACATTGGTTAATAGAAGGCTCTCAGAAAAGGTTGCATATTTATTTACCTTTTTAAAAAAAATTTTTTTATCTACCTTTTTAAAGTAGGGATTTATCCCTACTTAAATGTTATTTTTAGGCACTTCTAATTATATATATCATTAAACGTCAAAAAAATTGTTACTTACGTGGCTGTATAAATTTAATTATCATTTGGATTTGTTCACATGTTCACCACTGTATTTCCTCTTCTCCCAAATTTGTGACTGTTCATAAGAAATATTTTTCTTCTTTGTGAAATACCCTTTAGAATTTCCTGTTCTATGTTGATGAATTCTGTTTCCTTGAAAAATGTGTGACCTTCATTCTTAAGGTTTTTGTTTTTGTTTTTTCGAAATAGCATCTGAGTTTCCTGTTTTGTTCCAGCATGCTAAGGTCATTGTTTCTACTGTCTTCTCATTTCCATTGCTGATATTTTCCCCCTCATCTTTATGATATTCTCCTTAGAATTGATCTTCTGCGGTTTTACTCTTCTATCTAGTTTTAAAGTTTTTTGGTTTTGTTTTGTTTTGTTTTGTTTTGTTTTGTTTCACAGAGGACACAAGTAGGCAGAGAGAAAGAAGGGGAAGCAGACTCCCTGCCGAGCAGAGAGCCCGATGTGGGGCTCAATCCCAGGACTCTGAGATCATGACCTGAGCCGAAAGCAGAGGCTTAACCCACTGAGCCACTCAGGCGCCCTTCCATCTAGTTTTAAATTTATTTATTTATTCTGCTTGGTATTTTTTGGACTTCTTAAATCAGTGGTTCAGCATCTTTCTTCAGTTCTATGAAATTCTCAACTATTATGTGCCCAAATATGTCCTCTTCTCCATTCTGTCTCTCCTCTTTTTGTATTCCAATTCAACATCTGTTAGTCCTCTTTATCCTATCCTCTGTGTCTGCTCTTGTTCTGTGTAGTCCATCTTTTTGTTGACTTGTGCGTCATGCTAGGTTGTTTCTTTTGATCTATCTTCCAGTTTATTCATTTCTTCTAACTGTATCTAGTATTACATTAAAGCAGTCCATGGGGTTCTTAATTTGGTTATTGTGTAATTTGGTTCAATGAATTTATGTAGGTGACTCATATACAAGTGCATGCATCCGTGAGAGGCGGTGAACATAGAAAAGTACTGACTCTCTCTGGAGCATTCTTTCTGCATTTGAATCTCAGTCCTGGTATTTACTGCAAAATACATGTACAAAATACTTCTCAATGTCTTGATTTTCTGGTCTATAAGATGGGTTTTGTAATAATATTTATCTCTTTGGGTAGGTGCAAGGGATAAATAAGTTCATATGCGTGTTCGGTACAGTGAAGGGCACAGAGTAATAAGCATCTTACGAGTGTCTTCTGACCTCATTTTCATCATCGCGGACAGCAGAGTGATTAGGTTAGTGGTTGAGATCTTGACCCCAGCAGCTAACATCCCTTCCACTGCTTTCTTCTTCTTATGTAGTACATTTACTTCACCAAATGTTAGAAGAATATAAGATTTAGCGTCTGGTTAACCTGGACTAAAATCCTGGTTTACTCTCTAGCTTTCATTTCCTTACCTATAAACTAGAAATAGCAATAGTTAGTACCAACTCCTAAAATCATCATGAGCATTAAATAAGAAGAAATGATTAGCATAGAGTCTAGTACATTGCAACTTTTGTTGTGTTTTGTCATCATCATCATCATCATCATTATTATCATCCTGTGTTCTTGTTTGTAAAACTTAGATGATACATGCTGCTTGGTAATATTGTTGGAGGCCTAAATGAAATAACATAAGAAAAAAGAGCTTAGCATGATGACCCGAGCAGAATAAATATGGAACAAATGGTTCTGTAGACAAGTTTTTGTTAGTTTTTCCCTTATAGTTCACATACTATATAGTAATGCAGACCAAAGACTGAAAATAGCACCTTCACCTTATCTGCTCTAACAGTGGCCCTTGAGAGGAAACTGTGGTTCTCTAAACCTGGTAAACATTTTGTTACTACTTTCTATTCTTACATCACTTTTACTGAATGCTTTTTTCCTTTTACCATATTATATCAGACATGATGAGAATAGATATATCAGTGTTAATAGTAGGATCTTTTAGCTTTTTCCCTCGATGTTTTCTATTAACGTTTATTTATTGTCTACTGGAAACCCTACTATAAATTAAAACAATCTTTCAATGCCAGGAAAAGTTTATTAAACCTCAGGACTTGAAGTTTAAGGTTCTATGTGACTTATTCAAGTATTGTCTAAATCAAATGGTGGGTTTATTATTTTTTTTAAGATTTTATTTGGCTGAGAGAGAGCAAAAGAGAGAGAATGCACCTCTCACAAGTTGCGGGGGACAGAGGGAGAAGGAGAAGCAGGGAGCCCGAGGTGGTTCTTGATCCCAGGACTCTTGACATGACCCAAACTGAAAGCAGACTGAGCTGCCCAAATGGTGTCCCTCAAATGGTTCTTTTTAAATATTTGCTTTTTTCAGCAATTTTTGTTTTATTGCATTTAGCAGGAAACACCTGACAACCCCCCAAAAGAAAGAGCCATTGATCAATCTGTCTCATCCTACTGTTCTTTATTTTCAGAGTGGCAGGCAACACACTACCTTTTCAGCAGAATCCAGTCGGAGCCTTTTGATCTGTCTGCTTTGGGTTCTCAAGAATGCAGATGAGACGGTTCTGCAAAAGTGGTTTACAGATCTCTCAGTCCTGCAGCTAAACCGGCTACTGGATTTGCTTTATCTCTGCGTATCTTGCTTTGAGTACAAAGTAAGTGATCACTGTGCCATTGCAGGGAAGAATGAGAAAGCAACCATCACTTGGAAAAGAAAGAAGAAAATTTCTTCAATGTCTCTTCTTTTCTAATATTTAAATTTTAGGGAAAGAAAGTGTTTGAAAGAATGAATAGTTTGACCTTTAAGAAATCAAAAGACATGAGAGCAAAGCTTGAAGAAGCTATTCTTGGGAGCATAGGTGCTAGGCAAGAAATGGTGCGCCGAAGTCGAGGACAGCTTGGTACGTACACAGTAGCTTCTCCTTCTGGTGAGAATTTTTTCAGTTTCCTTGAACTATATATTATAGTGATCATTGTTGCAAGTCTTCAAAGATTCTACACTTTTTTAAGTGTGTTTTACTGTTTTGTTTGTTTTAGAGAGGAAGGGGGGTGAGGAGCAGAGGGAGGACAGAGAGAATCTTAAGCAGGCTCCATGCCTGGAGCCTGACATGGGGCTTGATCTCACAACCATGAGATCGTGACCAGCGCCGAAATCAGGAGTTGGATGCTTAACCGACAGAGCTACCCAGGCACCCCTTAAAAAGTGTCCTAAATGAAATGGTGCATTAACTTGAGGAGCCACTTCTCTGTAAGAATTTAAGTTAGAGTTCTAAATAGGGTGAACATATTTCCTGATTTATTCTGAAGAGTCCCAGTTTATTCCTGTTACCCTTGTGTAATTATTAATAGCACCCCCTCCCCTTTTTCGGACTTCTAAAAAGCAGTTTTAGGTTCACAGCAAAACTGAGCTAACAAGACAGAGATTTCCCATATACTCCCTAACACACATGCATTGCCATCCCCACTGTCAACATCCCCCGTCAAGTGGTGACTTGTTAAACTTGGTACTGAACCAGCACTGAGACATCATTGTCACCAAAGTCCATAATGGACCTTAATGGTTCAGTCTTAGTGCCATACTTTCTACACAGCATCACTTTTTACACTTAAAAACTTCCTATTTGACACAATAAGTTAATATACCCTGTATTTAAGGGAAATATATTGTCCATCAGACTCAAATTTATCAGGGAGAGATACGGGTTAGTAGCATTTGAGGTCTGTTTCTAATCCCAGCTACTGGTATCCATTAGCCATATAAAACCTTGGCCAAACCACTTAATCTCACTTTCCTTTTCCTCATCCACTTGTGATTGTTTTGAGAACTTAAAAGGTAGTTTAACTAACTGATCTTATCATCATTGTAGTGACTGTGTGTGTAAACATTTCATAAATTCTAAACTGACAAATAACAGTGTTGCTGAGAGCTCCTTAAGGTCAGGGACATGGCTCAGTTGTCTGTGTATATGACACAAGCTAATAGTTCAATATATATTGCACATTTATGAATATTTTTAATGTTTTTGATAGGCCATAAACACAGATAAACACATAAATATCATTTATCTGTGTAAACTTAAATATCTTTTATATGCTATCCTGGATGTTTGGAATTTCATAAGAATACAAAACCTTTTTCTTTAGAATTAAAAGCATCATTTTTCTTCACTTTTTGTTTATGTACAGTCTACAGGGTACTTAACAGATTTTCTTTTAACTCCTTTATTACATACAACAACCCTCTATGAAAGCATGATAATTAACTTTTATTTAGGTCATTAATTTTCACCAAAATATAATGAATGATTATCCTTACCTTTAAATTAAAGAAAATGAAACTCACCAGAGGTAAATAACTTGCCTAAAGTCATAAACTAAGGGACAAAACCAGGCTCTTTTGACTTCCAGTGTAGTTCTCTATATTGTACTACAGTTCTTTCTAAGGTTTAATGTCAGAGAGAGTGGCACTGTTAACAGTATGTTACGTTTTTAAAGCCTGTGGCCTTAGGACAGCTATCTTTGTATGAATATAAAAACTGAAGTTCTCTATGTAGAATCTAAAATAAATAAGTGAATAAACTCATAGATACAGAGAACAGATAGGTGGTTGCCCTGGGTGTGGGGCGAGGTATGGGCAGAATAGGTGGAGGAGGTCAACCAGTATAGACTTCTGGTTATAAAACATGTAAGTACTGGAGATGTAATGTACAGTGTGGTGCCTACAGTTAATAATACTGCATATTATTTTGAAAGTTCCTAAGAGAGTATATCTTAAGTTGTCATCATAAAAAAATTACAATGCATGATGATGCATCCATTGATGATGGATGTTAACTAGATTTATAGTAGTGATCATTTAATAATGTATACATATATTGAATCATTATGCATCTGAATCTAATATAATGCTATATGTCAGTCTTTTTTTTTTTTTTTTAATTGAAGTTCTTGAGGTGCCTGGGTGAACTGGGTGAACTCTGAATTTTTACTTTTTTTTTTTTTTCCCATCCTTCCAACCAATTTCAAGTCTTGGGTTTTTCAAAAAGGAGCACTAGTTTTCTACTTAAACTGAAATCATGGCTGATTCTATCATTTAAGTGTGTATCTCTGACAATTCTAAATGGCTTCTTCATTTCTGCTGGATTTGTATGAACCAGTTCTATTGCTGCTACCCCTTATAGGAGCCCCCAGCATTCAGGCTGCTTTCCATCCCAGAAACCTTGGGAGAAAGCCCCCAACTTTCTCCCATCCTGCCTTCTGTGGACCAAAGGGAATAATTACTTTAGGAATCCTTCTTATTTTGTTTATATATTAAACAAAAACTTGTTGAACTCTCAGTATTGCCAGACACATTGTCAACCCCGAACATAAAGGGGTGAACAAAATAGGCATATTCTCCATTCTTAAATAGCTTATATTCTTGTGATCATAAGGGCTGTGGAGAGAAATAAAGCCAATTAAGAGGAAAGGAAGTGTTGGAGAGGGCTGCCTGGGTGGCTTAGTGGGTTAAGCCTCTGCCTTCGGCTCAGGTCATCATCTCAGGGTCCTGGGATCAAGCCCCACGTCGGGCTCCCTGCTCAGCTGGGATCCCGCTTCTCCCTCTCCTTCTGCCCCTCCTCCCTGCTTGTGCTCTCTCTCTCAAATTAATAAATAAAATCATTTAAAAAAGAAAAAAAAGTGTGGGGAAATTGAGGAAGACGTTTCTGTGGAGGTGATGAATAACCGGCCTGTGAAAATTTGTGGGAAGAATAATCACATGAGAGGAACAACGGCCACTGCAAAGGTCGTCATTCAGGAACATGTAGAGGGAGACTGTACCTACACCGAGAGCACACACACAATAACTGTGGTGCAGGCGGGAGGGAGAGTAAGGTCTTAACCACATCGGGCCTTATGAGCCACGGTTTAGGTTTTGAAAAAAATCAGGGTTAAGGTTTGCTTATAATAAAAGGGAGTTGGTTTTTTAATATTACATGTAACAAGTGTATTTCTTCTATAACTGCTATAAAGAAGTTTTAATGAAAAGTACTACTGTTCTACTTGTGCTGAAGATAAAATGGCTATGTATAAAGTTGGCATTATGCAGTATTTCTTGTATACTTGCAAATATGCATATAGGTTGGCCAAATGAAATAACATTTTAAAAATGGTTTTGAAATTTATTTGACAGAGAGAAGCCCATCTGGAAGTGCCTTTGGAAGTCAAGAAAATCTGAGGTGGAGAAAGGATATGACTCACTGGCGTCAAAACACTGAGAAGCTTGACAAGTAATATAGCCTTCTATTTTTTGTTACTGATGGGCTTTTTGGATTTCAAATGCAGGAGGAAAATCACTAATTTTAGTGGGCTTTTTTTTTTTTAACAGGTGTTCAAATCTTAGACAACAAAATACTTACATTTAGTTTTTAAATTTTAGATTAAAAAAGATTTGAGGGAAGAATTTTTCATGTGGTATAGTAAAGCAGAATGTTTGTTTTTGACAGTTATCTCTAAATATCTTCTTTTGAAATATAGTCTGCAACAATTTCTGAATATGTTTTGGGAGTCACACTAACTAAATATTTCCATGTCATCAACAATTAGGAAGCTAAACTTCGCTCTCTTGGAGCTTAAAATTTAATTGAAGAAAGACAAAATACTCCAGGTCTTCTGTTTCTAGCATGAGATAAATCTGTTGGCTAACTGACCCTACTGCCAAAAACAATTAAAAATGTACTTCCTGGCTCTGGGATCCCAAAGGACTATACCTCTAGTGCAATAAACCCTTCTCACTGGCTAGGGGACCTCAGGTAAAATTGCTTGGCATGAAATGTGACATTGAGTCAAGGGGCTAAAATTTTTCTCTTGAGTATTTGTAATTACAGCCCTCAAGTACCTTTACTCACCCAATAAACTCTGAGAATAGGGTGACCAACTCATTCAAGTTTGCACAGTACACCCATGTTGGTATTCCAGGGAGTCCCTCAGTCCTGTCCTAAAGCAAATCAAGATACTTGGTCATCCTATGTGATAACCATCTTGTGACCAGGCTGTGGAGGGTTTTCACAGATAAACTTACAGAAATATTAGCTCACACACAGTGACATCATATACCGTAGGAAAGACTGCCTTGTATAAGCCAGCAAAGAGCAGGTCACAGACTCGGTTCCATATAGATGAGGGTTTGGATTACAAGAAACTTATCTTAGTCTCTTAAGGCTGCTATAACCCAATAAAACACACTGCATTGCTTATAAACAACAGAAATTTGTTTCTGACCTTTCTGGTGGCTGGGAAGTTCAAGATAATGACATTATCAGATTTGATGTCTAGAGAAAGCCCTCATCTGGGTTACAGACTTTTTTTTTCCTTTTAAAAAGATTTATTTATTTATTCATTTATTTAGTGTGAGAGAGAGAGGGAGAGGGAGAAGAATCCTGAAGTAGACTTGAGCATAGAGACCAACACAAGGTTTTATCCCAGGACCCTGAGATCATGACCTGAGCCAAAATCAAGAGTCAGATGCTCAACCAGCTGAGCCAGCCAGGTGCCTCTGGATTACAGATTTCTTGCTGTCTTCTTAGATGGTGGAAGGGCAAGCATACTCCCTGAGCCTTTTGCATAAAGGCACTGATTCCATTCAAGAAGGTTCTACCCTGAGGACCTAATCACCTTCCAAATGACCCGCCTGCTAGTAGCATTGTCTTGGACATTAGATTTTCAACACATGAATTTTGCAGGGACACAAATATGCAGACCATAGCAGGTTTTGAATTCAGTATAAACATTTAACAATTCTAAAGCTTTAAGTATGTCCGCTTTTCTCTCTTTGTCCAAGTCCATTTCTTTGATTACTTTTCCAGATGTGTTTTGTTTTTTAGAATTCACAGAGCAGAGAGGTATTATACTATATTGCTTCCTTTTGCATTTGTATAATGTGTTTTCTCTGCATTTCTCTCTGTTAAGGAAGCTGTTGGTGGTGGTGGTGGTGGTGATGGTGGTGTTTTCCTGATTCTTTTTGTTTAAGCAATGATGTTATTGTCATGTTTCTAAATAAAATCTTATGGGAATTTTAAATTTGATCATTATATATGTATTTCCCAATTTAATTTTATGTTGTATTTTCTCCTTATTTCATTTATAAGAGGCACCTGGGTGGCTCAGTTAAGCGTTAGCTTAACCGGTTAAGTGTCAGCTTTCAGCTCCAGTCGTGATCTCAGGGTCCTGGGATTGGAGCCCACATTGCATCAGGGCTCTCTGCTCAGCAGGGGGTCTGCTTCTCCCTCTGCTCCTTCCTGTATTCTTCCCCCGACTCGTGCTGTCTCTCTCACTTATTTTATCTCAAATAAATAAATCTTTAAAACATTTTTTCGTTGGGCGCCTGGGTGGCTCAGTGGGTTAAGCCGCTGCCTTCGGCTCAGGTCATGATCTCAGGGTCCTGGGATCGAGTCCCGCATCGGGCTCTCTGCTCAGCAGGGAGCCTGCTTCCCTCTCTCTCTCTCTATGCCTGCCTCTCTGATTACTTGTGATTTCTCTCTGTCAAATAAATAAATAAAATCTTTAAAAAAAAAAAAAAAAAACATTTTTTCGTTTATAAAATGTAAATTCATGTACTAAGTGCTTAGTAATAAAGACTCAGAGGCTTGAACATCCAGAAACTTGGAAAAGTTAGCATTTACTATGTTCTTGTAATTCCACCTTTATTTATGTGTTTTGTCTACGTTGGTATAATAGAGTTTCTGTATATGTATTACCAATAAACAAATGTCAGTTTTACCCTTTAAGTAAACTACTTTGTTGCATCAACTTGTTTTATTTCTAATGGGTGATTCAGTCCAGAGTTTTAGGGAAGAGTTCAGTTGTTTTCTGTATCAGAATTTTTGTAGGAAAATTTTTTGTATTTTTGATACAAAAATATTGAAAATTTAGATGCTTTAAAAAAAAATAAGTACTTTTATCTTAAATAAATAAATTGAAAATCCTTGAAATGGTAAGATGAGTACTAAACATTTGAGGGTTGCTTTACTTGAAGCAACCCTACATTTAAGCCCCCGTAGCACCACCTAGTGTCAGTGCTTTTCAGAATAAAACAGTGTCCTCCTGTAGCAAACATCTCTGAAAGCTAAACATTTATGCTTTCAGTGGTATTATGGGACTGAATGGGGTGAGAAAGTCTGTATTGACATGGTTGACAAAAAGAAAACACTTCTTATTGTGTAAAATACTTCGTTTTCTCTTACAATTTTTCTTTCAGTCAAGTATTGAAAAATAGTCCCAAGTTTGTTTGTTTGTTTTCCTGTGTATCTTAAGTCTTTTTTGAATGGTGGTTCTGTGTAAATGTATTTTCTTATGATATTTTGTATTAGATCAAGAGCAGAGATTGAGCATGAAGCACTGATTGATGGAAATCTGGCTACTGAAGCAAACCTAATCATTTTGGATACATTAGAGATTGTCGTCCAGGTAAGACACACATGAGGAATTTAAAGTATAGATTTGGTAAATTGGGGTTGTGCCAAAAGTATTTATTGAGCCATACAATTACATTGAACTATCAGTAGTTCATAAAAATTTTTCTTTTTTTTTTTTTTTCACTTAAATCCTATTCATTCTTTTTTCCCCCTGTTCTTCCCTTAGTCAAATCAGCTGCTTTTCCCTAAAGTCCTCCTAGGTCTTTTCCTATTTGAAAAAACTGTTTCCTTCTGTTCTGTCTCCCTAGCCAAATTGCAGGTACATCTCTGTTTTATTCATCTGTTTTTAAATTGTAGACAGTTTCTGTAACAGAATCCAAAGAGAGCATCCTTGGTGGGGTCCTGAAAGTCCTACTACATAGCATGGCCTGTAACCAAAGCGCAGTTTATCTACAACACTGCTTTGCTACACAAAGAGCCCTGGTGTCAAAGGTAGGTCATTTCTGAACATGCAGTTTCATCAGACTTTGCTTTCTCTCTTCATGTTGTGTAAGATCATCTAACACACTCATTGGTTAATATAGTTAAAATTTTAATAATAACTTTAAGATGTATGATTCTTCTTTGCCTCTTTCTACTATTTGCCTTTTGTAATTTCTTTCTTATTTGGATCACCCTTAACCACTTTTGGGCTTAAAAAACAATAGTTCTATTGTGGAGAAGGGCCCAAAATTCATAACTAATTTTAAATATGGAGCTTTCCTTGTTTTCTGTTTATCTCATTCTGTCTGTTCCTTATTTGATTTGTTAAAGAATTTAAGGTGTAAGTAGTTCATTCTATTGGCATTAACTTTACCCCATGATGAATGGAAAAGAAAGTACTTTTGTTTGTTCAGCTGCTGCAAATATTTATTTCCAGTGTTCATTTTCCCCAGGAAATAGGTATATTCTGAAATCTTGAAGGTACCTGTTTTATCATAGTCATCTAATAATATGGAATGCAGAGCTGTCGATGAAGGTTTAACCAGTGAGAATTACTTTTATACCATTTTATAATAAAAACATTGCAGAATTATTTCATGTTGGTTACCACATTGTTTTGTGCATAGTATCTAATCTCAGATAGTCCTACAATCCCCTGTAGATAACAACATTAAGCCCTTTTTATGGCTGAGAAAACTTGTTCAGCATCACACTACTAGCTAATGAGTGACATAATCAGTATTCAGACCCAATCCGCCTGGCTCTGTGGTCAACATTATTAAGCATTATTAAGCATCAGCAAGTAGCACTTTACCATCTTAAAAACTGGGCTATACTAACAACTCTCTGGTTCAGGCTATATTAACACGTGTTGGTGGTGTTTTGTTGTTACTGTTGTGTGGTGGTGTTTTTTTACAGTTCCCTGAACTCTTGTTCGAAGAAGAGACCGAGCAGTGTGCGGACTTATGCCTCCGGCTTCTCCGACACTGCAGCAGCAGCATCAGTACGATACGCTCACACGCCAGCGCCTCACTCTACCTCCTCATGAGACAGAACTTTGAGATTGGCAACGTGAGTATTTATCCCCGGGTTTATAAGGGAATATAACTTCTGCAGATATCTTGTAAATGTGTTTTGGGGAGAGCGTGGCATTTTGTTTAAGTCTAGACTTCCTTGGTATTTCTTACTATGCGGCTGTCTTACAAAAACCCAAGTCTCCAGTCTTACTTCCTGTACTACAGATAACACAGAGTAGCACAACTTAGAATGTACATGTATCTTGAGCTTTTGGAAAACTCACTTATTACGAGTAAGTAAAATAAAAATGCTAATAAAGAAAATCAAGGGGCACCTGGGTGGGTGGGTTAAGCCTCTGCCTTCGGCTCAGGTCATGATCTCAGGGTCCTGGGATCGAGTCCCACATCGGGCTCTCTGCTCAGCGGAGAGCCTGCTTCCCCCTCTCTCTCTGCCTGCCTCTCTGCCTACTTGTGATTTCTCTCTCTGTGTGTCAAATAAATAAATAAAATCTTTAAAAAAAAAAAAAGAGAGAGAAGAAAAGAAAATCCAAGGTTTAAATGTCTTAGATTGATATTCTATGATTATGGGCCAGTCTGAAAAACACCATGTTTTTATTAAAGTGTTTTATTTGATAATCTGTTCACTTGTAGTATTTTTCTTTTAGTCAAATGTAGAACTCATTTATTTTTACTTATATAAGTATTTAAGGCCTAGAATTGTCCTTTGAGCATTGTTTTTGGTATCTCATTGTTTCTGATATGTAATGTTTTCAGTATTTTTGTTTTATAGATATTTTGTAGTTTCAGTTTGTATTTTTAATCCAATGAGTTGACAGCTCTTTTTTTTTAAAGTTTGGTTGTTAATTTTTAGTTTTATTTCATTATGATTATACAATGTTAGATAACTATGTCTACTTTTTTGTGCTGTGGATGTGTAGTGTTACTTAAACCCTTAAAAAGAGTGTTCTTTATTTCAGAGTACTGAGTTAAAATACTATATTAATTACATTATTTTTCTATATCCTTGCTATTTGGTCCACTTGGTGGACTGAAGAGGATTTAAAGCCTACACATAATTTATTTCTCCTCTACCTCTTATTTGGTAAATTGATATTCATGACTGTTATCTTTTATTACTTTTTGTTTTGTTTTGTTTTAATCATCTCTTATTTAGCTAAATATTATCCTGTAGTTGTTTGTGCAAGACAGTTCTTGGGAATAATATTTCCCAAGTTATTGATTGTTGTTTTCTGCACTTAATGGACAGCAATGAAGTTTTTTTGCTTCAGCCTTTGAGTGGAAAAAAAGGAAAAAGACTGGTGAGAAAGATCAGTAAAACACACAAGATAAAGAACACATAATAGAAAAAAGAAAAAGAGCTACTTGAATACCATTTTCTTCTGGCTTTAAATATTGTTATAGAGATACCTAAAGGTAGCCTGATATTTTCTTCCCTTTTAAATAACTTTTCCCCGCCCAGTTGCTAAAGGGATTCTCTTTAAATTTAAAATCAAATACCTTTTCTAGAATGTGTCATGGTATTGACCAGTTTTTGTTAATTTTCTCAGACACATGATATCTACTTTCAATTTATTTCAGAAAGTTTTCTTGAATATAAAATTGAGTATTTTCTTCCAGAGTTTGGGGTTTTTCTGCTAGGTACCAATTGTACATATGTTGAATCTATTTGGCTTTACGAGTTTTGTTTTGTTTTACTTTACTTTTTGCCCATCGTTTTCTCTTTTCCTTTTTAACATTTAAAATTTCTGTTTATTGTGGGTTTTTTCCCTCAGGATTTCTTGGTCCTGTATACCTAATGTGCTCTCCATGACATCCTTTCTTTCTTTTTCCAGTTTTATCTTTTTTTTCTATTTCTTTTTAAGTAGTGTTAGCGCACATGTAAACTCCTATTTTATGTCCTCTGAGTTTATTTCTGCCTTGTTTTCCTTTCTAAAGTTCATATGTTTTATAATGTATGGCAAAATATTTTATTAGAATTTTCATCTGTTTCATAACATTTTTCTATTAAATGTGTTTTTGTCTGGTGAGTTTCACTGATCTTTCCTTTTTTATCAGTCAACATAGAAGGAGTTGGATTGTCTTGGCCCACGTATTTGTAGGACATTCCTTCAGGGATGTATTTCTCATGGGAATTTGCTGTTGTACATACATCTTGCCTAACTTCCTGAAGTTTCTGGTTAGTCCATTTCTATCCAGTTTTCCCAGATTTTTAGCTTATTTGTTTTCAAGACAAATAGCTTTGACTTCAAAGTGAGTCTCTTATCTAAAAGAAGTATTTTTCCCCATGATTTCGGAAGTCTGTGCCTAGCATCCCTCACTATTGCTTTCTTCTCCTTGCCTTCTTTTGAAACTACATCCTATCTTAACCTGTCGTGCCAGTCCTTCTTCATTTTTCTAATATATGGATTATATCAGACTCCTCATTTGCTGAAAATAAAGTATGTGGACTTTCTTCCTGTTCATCTTTCATTTTTGTATAAAATCCAGGAGAAGTAGGAAATTGCCATTTCACACTGTCCCTTTTTAACTAGAAGCCAAGTCCTTGTTTCTTAATTGAGAACAGAGGAATCCAATTACTTTATTGATCTTGTTTAGCTTTTGAAATAAAATCCCTGAAATTTGACCACATATAGAGTCTTCTTGATACATCTGTTGTTTTAGGAAAGCTTTATATAATGGGATAAAAATAGGTAATATTTCCTCTTAGTGTCAGATAGTACCTCTAATAAGGAACAGATAATTTAAAACTGGCAGTAGATTATATAGTTGATATATTCAACAATATTAAAACAAAGTATTGAGGGGTGCCTGGGTGGCTCAGTGGGTTAAGGCCTCTGCTTTCGGCTCAGGTCATGATAGTCCCACATCGGGCTCTCTGCTCAGCAGGGAGACTGCTTCGCCCTCTCTCTCTGCCTGTCTCTTTGCCTACTTGTGATCTCTGTCTGCCAAATAAATAAATAAATAAATAAATCTTTAAAAAAAAAAAAAAAAAACACCAAAGTATTGAATTGTGTTCTAGGTTCTGTAGGAGGCATTGGCCACACACAGGGAAAAGGATGGTCTTTTTTTCCCCCCTTTTTAAGTAGGAAGAAGAAGTGGAGGAAGGAATAAACAGTGCTTATCTATGAACAGAGAATATTCATCCTATTAATAGCAAGAAGTACCCTTTCTGTGTTGAGGGGTATATAAATTCATACTAAGTAAAACACGTAAAACCGTAACTGCACTGAGCAAATGCTGAATAAGTGTTTGCTATTGTTAATATAATGAGAGATAGCACAGAGCTGTGTGTAGGCACAGAGAAAAATGATTTATGCCCCCAAAGATGGATTTTCAGAAAGAGGAGATGCTTGAACTAAGGATGAAGAATTGCCTGATCAGAATGATGAATAGGTGGATAGCACTTTGTAGGTGAAGAAAATGGCACATGCATAATTAAAAAGGCATGGAGACAAGAGAAGGAAACACGCAAACAGAGAAAGATACTCTTTTAGCACTTCATGATGGTTCTGGCTGGAAGAGAGAATAGAACAGGAAAAGATAAAGTTGTAATTGGAAAGGCCTAGACTAAGCTATCCTAGGACAGATACTTGTTTTGGTACTGTCTTTTCAATTCCCCTTATATAGTTTGATGTATTTACTGAGTCAGATACTTGAAGTTTATCCTCAAGGCTGCGGTCGGCCATTGGAATATTTTAAGGAGAGGAGTGATGTGTTCAGACTTGAAAAATTTACATAAATTTCCCTGATATTATGTGGAAAATAAACTTGAGAAAAAAGGCCATAAGACCTATTAAGTTATTTCAGTAATCCAAGTAATACATGATGGGGGTATAAACCATAGCAATGGCCTTGGGGCCATTGGATGGAGGAAGACTAGACTGGAACAGATTGAGGGGAATGGGGACTGGATCTACGGTACGGATAAGGGGAGGAGAGAGTGATAGAGGAATGACTGCTAGATTTTTGGCGGGGGGGGGGGGGGGGCGGGTACCTGAATGACTAAAAAAATAGTAGTACCATTTGTGTAATCAATAGGAAAAGAAGGTATATTAGCAGTGTTAAAATTAGGGTTCTCCTGAGATCCAGATGGAGCCATCTAGTGAAAAACAATGGCCTAGAGCTCTAGAGAGGAATACGAGCTGAAGAACTAGACATACATCTATACTAATCGAAGCCAAAGAAATGTAGGAGGCTATTTAGAATAACAAATGTAGAGGTTTCTTGACAGAATCTTTGGGAATACTGGTATTTAAGAAGGGCAACCCAAAAGAAGTAGATATATTTAGGAAAATCAGGATAAAATGGTACCACTGAATAAGGCAGGAGATTTTCAAGGAAAAAGTAATCATTACATTTAAATACACAGAATGTCAGGTAGAATGTTTATCAGAAGGTATCCTGGATTTGGCATTTACTAGGTTTTCCCTGATTAACCTCTTAGAAGTGGTTTCATAGTGGGAAAAGGTGGGACAGAAAGGAATTCACTCTGAAAAAGGAGGAATGTAACTACTCCTGAGCCTCATTCCAAAGATTCTGCTTTAAGTTACTTGATGCATGTTGTGTGTTAAAATTACTTTCATTATGGTAATGGACCTAATGAAATGGGCTGGAGTTTGAAGATGAGATGTCTACCACTTAAGAATTTTGTACTATTGGTCAAGCTCTATAACCTCTTGTGTAACCATGGTTTATTATTTATAATATATACCTCAAAACAGATTAATGTAAAGTCCTAGGCACAACTTCTAATTCAATTCTAACACATGGCTTTTTTTTTTTCCACTGTTTTGTGGCCTATTATTCTTGGCATATTATTCTGAGTGTTAGGTCTTCAAAGGTTTTAAAATAATTTGATTTTAATATGCATATTTAATTACTTTTTTAAAAAATTATCTTTCTTGAGATGGTATTTTTTTTTTTTTACTGAACTTCTCCTTTAGCAAGTACAAAAAGAAGACTTTTTTCTTTAAGTTTTTCTATGTTAAATGCTTACCTGACAATTTTTCTATTACAGAACTTCGCTAGGGTTAAAATGCAGGTAACCATGTCACTTTCGTCCTTGGTGGGCACATCTCAAAATTTCAATGAGGAATTCTTAAGACGTTCTCTAAAGACTATATTGACATATGCTGAAGAAGATCTGGAATTGAGGGAAACAACATTTCCTGATCAGGTCAGAAATGTGACTCTTTAGATCATTAATCAAAACAGGATCCTAAATAGGCACTTTCCAAATTGTTAATTCAAACTTGGGTTTGAACCTATAGTTCTTCCTATAGGAGGAACCTATAGTTTTTTTTCAGTCCATAAATCATATGCAATAGATGGGGTGAATCATTTTGTTTCAATAAGCCATGCTTCTTTCATGGAAAGCTTAATATCTTTGGTATGTAATTCTGTGAATTTGTAACAAATGGAACAAATAATAGACCTAGGCAGTATAAACAAATATTATTTAAGATGAAATATTATTCCCACTTATTAGTGAAACTGTAATTTGCCTTAAAAAGTGAAGTTTTTACAAACTGCCTTTGAGAGAATCAGAAAAAGAGAAACAAGAGAGAATTTCCTTTTGTATTCTCTTCTTGTATCCTCTACATCCCTGTATTTTATTTCTACTTCTAGTTCTATTTGTTTCCAGGTGAGAGAACTGAAAACAAAAACAAAAAGCCAAAACAAACAGCCTGCTGAAGAATTAGTATGAAATTTACTACCCTTCACTCCCCATACCCTAACATACCCATATCCTTTAGAGCTCTATATCAGTATCATTTTATTTGTTTTGCAATCTTCAGATGTTTATCTGATAATCTTTCTTTTTTTTTAATCTGATAATCTTTTAAACTAATTTAATGATTGTGAATGATTGATAACTAAGGATATTTTTAAAATAAAATTCTCTGCTGCAGGTTCAAGATTTGGTTTTCAATCTCCATATGATCCTTTCTGATACTGTTAAAATGAAGGAACACCAGGAGGATCCTGAAATGTTGATTGATCTAATGTACAGGTATCATTTGTTTAATTCACTTATACCTTGTATAACAGGTTTAAATTGGTAAAAGTTAAAAATAGAGCTACCCTATGATCCAGCAATAGCACTACTAGCTATTTGCCCAAATACAGAAATACTTATTCAAAGGGATGCATGCACCCTAGTGTTTATAGCAGCATTATCTGCAATCGCCAGATTATGGAAGCAGCCCAATATCCATCAACTGATGAACGGGTAAAGATGTGGTGTGTATATAATGGAATATCATTCAGCCATGAAAAAGAATGACATCTTGCCATTTGCAACAACATGGGGGGAGCTAGAGTATATTATGCTAAGTGAAATAAGCCAGTCAGAGAAAGACAAGACCATATGATTTCACTTATATGTGATATTTAAGAAACAAAACAAATGAACAAAGGGGAAAAAGAGGAAGATGAGACAAACAAAGAAAGAGACTCTTAACTATAGAGAACTGATGGTTACAGGGGGCGGGGGCAGGGGAATGGGTGGAATAGGTGATGGAGATTAAGGAGTGCACTTGTGTTGAGTCACTGAATTACACAGTTGAAACTGATACTACACTGTATGTTAGCTAACAGGAATTTAAATAAAAACTTTTTAAAAATTGGTAAAACATACAGAAAACATTAGATAAAAGAATAAACATACCAGAATTACTTAAGTCATTTTCTGATGGTAGATTGAAAAGTCAGAATACACTTCTTCCATGCTGCTTTTCAGAAACAGAGGATTTTTAAAAATAATTATGGCACATATTTACACTTTAGTATCCTGTGCCCTGGACTTCATGCAGAAGGCCTAAGACCCATATTTTAAGTGTAAAAGTCAGTCCTTTAGGAAGAAAATACAGCATGTTGTTTTACCATAACAGTAAGTTTTCTGATTTTAAATATTGCTTTGCCTATTATGTAATATTTCTAAGAACACAATTTGAGACATTTTTAACTCCTATTCTGTCTTGAAAGATGCAAGTAAAATTTGAGATTTCTTTGCCATATGAACCTCTCTTTATAGTTTTGGAATTCTTTAAAGACACAAAACAAATATTTCTTTAAAATAAATATACAGTAAAACTCCTAATAAATCTTTTTCTTGATTGTGAAACGTCTTCATATTCCCATAATGAACACGTAAATTTCCATAGTTTTCCCTTACTGGTGGCATGTCTTTTTTTTTTTTTTTAAGTCCCCCTACAAAAAAACTGCTGTCAACCATTTCATGGGCCCACAATTATTTCTTTAAGCATATTCAAAGACATTTTCATACCATTCAAACACTTGTCTTAATAGATTGTGTTCAGTAACAGAAACCTTTCTAGGTAAATACTGAACGAGCAGTCCAAACTCCCTTCCAGCTTGGGAAGGGAATGTTGATTGAAAACAATTTCTCTTCCGATTAGAATTGCCAAGGGCTACCAGACCTCTCCAGATCTGCGACTGACCTGGTTGCAGAACATGGCGGGCAAACACTCGGAACGCAGCAACCATGCTGAAGCTGCCCAGTGCCTGGTCCACTCAGCAGCACTTGTCGCTGAATATCTAAGCATGCTGGAGGACCGCAAATACCTTCCTGTAGGGTGTGTAACATTTCAGGTAGGAATCGGCTGGGTTTATATTATATCAAGGTATGTCCTTTCGAGTTTTTTCTCACTGGTGTTAAGATTCACTCAGCTTGTAAGGAAAACATAAAAAGAGTAAAGCTAACACTTCACAAGATAAGTTAATACTTCACTATTACTAGCTTGAATATATTAGTAAAGAGCATTTCTTGTTAATTTTCCCCCACTTCCCACTTTTTTTTTAACCTCTAAATACCAGTGTTTATTCTCTTTGCCTATACCGCTATGGACTTCATAGCATCTATGAAATACATGTGAAATAATGGAGTACCCGAATATAGGAGAAACTCTCAATTGGCTTTTACTTAAAACATCAGCTAACCCAGCATTCTCCATTCTCCATATAAAATAGGCAGATAACCATGGCTGAGATACGATAGTTTACTGCCTCGTAGGACTCCGTACCTCTGACCCACTAGTCGAATTCTTTGCTTGCCAGGAGTCAGTTATGCTTTGCTTTTCTTCAAAACCTGTGAATGCCAGATTTGGGAAATTACAAAACTTAATTAAATGTTATGTTCTCCTGTGAAATCTGAAGACAGAAAGAAAGCTAGCCACTGTTTCTCTGAAAACTAAGTTAAGTGTTTTGCCAAGACTTGATAAAAGTGAGTCTCCCAAACAGTTGCTATTGAATTAATTTTGGACCAACTACAAAAAGACTGAGGGGAAAGCTCCTAGAAATCTAGGATAATTGGATAACCTTTTAAATTCAAGTTTTTCTTGAAGGCTTTCTCTAAAGAAACCAGAGCTGGAAATCATAAGAACGTTGTCTTATGGGTATTTATTCAAAAATCTGATTTGGAGACCTGTACACAAAGAGAAGGCCTTAGATCTACTTTGAAAAAATGTCAAATGAGTGTATGTTTGCTATAAATGTTTAGGTTAAAATATTTAAGGTGGTATATATTATTTCTCCTTTAGAAATAATGGCTGATCCCAATCTCATTGGCTTTTATTATACCTGAGTTTGTTCAGTAACTCAATGTGTGTTAGGCAAGCGAAGACATATTGCATCTTAATTTTCCTCATGGGGAGTTTTGACAAGATCATTTAAGTTAAAAATAAAGACTGTTTAAGTCTCCTTACTCAGGTAGTCCTGTATCATATCACTGTTTTCCTTAGCCCATGATTTTTCTTAATCTTTTTATCTCCCAACTTTTATTAATGGAAAAGTTGCTAATAATGTTACCATTTACTGTCATCTTCAGAATACAGAAAGATTTTGGAGATTTGTCTTTTATCTCTGTGTTGACTACCCCTACCTTTTTTTAACCCAAGCTGGTATTAATATTTCATCTTCAGTTAGTTCCCCATATACATCTTTCATGCTAAGAAATTAATCCCATTTCAAAAGCCATTTCAATTTTCTCCCCCAGAATATTTCATCTAATGTTTTAGAAGAATCTGCAGTCTCAGATGATGTGGTATCTCCAGATGAAGAAGGTATCTGCTCTGGAAAGTACTTTACTGAGTCAGGACTCGTGGGATTACTGGAACAAGCAGCTGCTTCTTTCTCTATGGTAGATGACTCCTGTTCATTCTTTTCCACAAATACATACCTCTGAATTATTCATGATACGTGTATTCTCTCTGCCTATGACCCTGCTTTTCCTTTATGATAGTTTTCTCTAAGCACTTTGAAAACTGTCTAGGAACAGATTTTCTCTGTAGATTCATCAGTTTCACTCCTTTTTGTCTTAATAATCTGTCATTTCCTCTAGTGTTTTTCATTTGCTTATTTATGAATTATCACTTAATCTATAGCAGACTTTTTTTTGGTTTATAAAACTTTGACCACCAACCATTTTCTAAAACCTTAAAATTAAGAAACAGAAAACCTCCGGATGATTTTAAGTTCCTGTTTGAGTAGACTAATGTGGCTCTAGCTTTAGAACTGGTCTTTCGGATGAAAGGATCTTCTTCTGAGTGTTTTGAATGTTGCCCTGGTGCTCAGGAAAATTATGGCCCCTCATCTCACTGGTTGCACAGTGAGCCCTGTTAGGAAGTGTCAGAGACCTGGAGCTTATGAGGAGCTTTATGAACTGCTGTACCATGTTAAAATGTCAGTCCTTGTCCCTTCCTGTCTCTGTGTGAAGAACTGAAGCAGTCTTGTTGATCCAAGATGGGATGATTATTGGAGAAGGGAAAGATAGCTAGCTGAAACCATGCTTCCTTTCTTAAACTGTGGAAATAAGGACATCTACTGTCTTTGACATTTCTGTTGGGTATTTAGTGTCCAAGTTTTAGGAGACTGAAAGTTCACGTTAGGTTAAGGGGGAAGCTTGACATAATATGCATTGTTGCCCTTCTTCACCATTATACTGCTATAGGGGATGGCTTATTCTCCTGGCCTTAACCCTACCCAGCAATGTATTGGGTAAGGGCATCTATTTAGAAGGCATACAGCCCGAATTCATATCCTGGCTCTGCTGCCTTAGTAGTTCAGTCACTTTAGGCACATATTACTCAACCTATCCGTGCTTTGCTTTTCTCATCCATTAGATGCTTAATAATGAATAATGCATAATAAGAATTGCATAGGAATGCTGTTAGAGGATTAAATGAGTTAATATATATGAAGTGCTTATCACAGTGCCTGGCTCCAAGTAAGTATTAGTGTTTGCCACGACCATCCTCTTCTTCATCATTCCTGCTTATAACCAGCTTATTTAAATATAATTATTCTGAGATTCCAAGAATGTTAGGTGATGGGCCATTTTAAAATTTCCCGTCTGAGGGGGCACTTGGGTGGCTCAGTGGGTTAAAGCCTCTGCCTTGGGCTCAGGTCATGGTCCCAGGGTCCTGGGATCGAGCCTCACATCGGGCTCTCTGCTCAGCGGGAAGCCTGCTTCCCCCTCTCTCTCTCTGCCTGCCTCTCTGCCTACTTGTGATCTCTGTCTGTCAAGTAAATAAATAAATAAATAAAATCTTTTAAAAAAAAAATTCCCGTCTGAGGACTTCGACTGTCCTGGTTGCTCCTCTGGATCCCTGCTCCTTGAGTTCCATTTTAAGTGATCTGAACTAGCAGTAAGAAAATGCTTTTACAGTTAATGGAATATTTTAATAAATACACACTCTGTGTTTGTGTGTATAATTTTAATAATTCACAGTAATACAGTGGCCTGTATTATGAAAGTTCTTTTGTAATAGCATACAATTATGAAATCCACTATTTTTCAACTGGTCTGTTTAATCTTTTCTTAAAAAAAAAAAAAAAGAAAAGAAAAGGTTTGTTTTTTTTTTTTTTTTTTTTAGATTTTATTTATTTATTTGACAGAGAGAGATCACAAGTAGATGGAGAGGCAGGCAGAGAGAGAGGCAGAGAACCTGATGCGGGACTCGATCCCAGGACCCTGAGATCATGACCCGAGCCAAAGGCAGCGGCTTAACCCACTGAGCCACCCAGGCGCCCCAAGAAAAGGTTTCTTTTAAAGATTTTACTTATTTGAGAGAGAGGAAGAGAGAGAACATGAATGGTGTGAGGGGCAGAGGAGAAGCAGGCTCCCTGCTCAGCAGGGCTCGATCCCAGGACCCTGCAATCATGACCTGAGCCAAAGGCAGACGCTTAACCAACTAAACCACCTAGGCACCCCCCTAATCTGTCTGATCTTAATTACAATAATTAACTGGGGCATTTTAGTTACACTATATATATTTCACTATTACAGTTACGTGATCGCTTAAACTCCTGTGAACTTCTCCTTAAAAACTTAAGAACCACATATTTATGCCCTTCGGAAAATGTTTGCCGATTTGTGAGGTAATAGGAACTTAGCAGCTCTTGGAAAACATCTCTTTCTTCCTTCACTGCAGCCACCAACCCATTATTAAGGACAAGGAAATGGAATAACAGTACAAACACATGTTGTCCCTCACTCTGATTATAAGCAGATCAGCCCTTGGCTGGCCAGCTGGCCCCTGGTGGAATAAAGTCTGGTAGCTCAGAACCTCCTTAAATTTGGTGAAAGATCACAGATTTTTTCCCCCCACAGGATATTTTCAATAAGATTCCCAGTGTCAATTCAGTATTTTAGAAATGTAAATAATTTTAGTTTGTCAGGATACCACAGGTCATCTGATACCTGTGACCAGTGTAGTAATTGGATTTCTTTTATTCCTCTGCTCAGAATTAATTTCTGCCACAGTGTATATGCATCTGTAAGTACTCACACGTACATACTAGTAAGTAATTACTCCATAGGTAGTAGAATGTTCAATTTAAATATGCATATATATATGGTGTGTATGTTAAATATACCCACATGTACATATCCAGAAGAGATAGTGTATTGTGCAAAATATTCTTCTTTTATTAAGGCCTAATAAAATTAAAAGTTAGTAGTGTTTGTTTTTATGTCCTACTGGGAAAGCTTCAGTGGTATTGCTTTAGTGGAAGTATTGTGAATTCTTAAATTGTAATTCTTTCATATTGATGTAAGAAAAAACAATATAACATTATTCTTACAGGCTGGCATGTATGAAGCGGTAAATGAGGTTTACAAAGTACTTATTCCTATTCACGAAGCTAATCGGGATGCAAAGAAACTATCCACAATTCATGGTAAACTTCAAGAAGCATTCAGCAAAATTGTTCATCAGGTAATGATTGCACTTTCTAGCTTCAGTGTAAATGGAGAAAACTGTCTGAAAGTATTAGTGTTGCTTTGTATTTATGTCAAACTGGATTGGATGAAATGACCATTTTAATCATGTTACAAATGAACAGTGTCAAAATGATGGTTCATGGTGAGAGCAAGATTCATTAGCAAAAAAATGAATTTACCTTAAGTAGACCATGATCATCATAAACTTTGTACATAGCATTTTTTTCTTCACTTTTTAAAATTATTAATAGTTGGCAAATTTTTAAAAATTGTTAGTTCTATTCTGTTTCAACTGTGGGTTAAAATTGTGAATGCGATTTTTAAGTTGATTCTTTTGCTGCCAAAAAAGATTTTTATTTAAGTTAGATTTTTATTAAATTCATGAAAGTTTAATAAACTAATACTGTTAATGTTTTCAGCTCAGCTTCATTTTCCTAGGTGTTCCATTCAAACATCCCTTAATATATTTCTAATATGAAAATAATATTTAGTGAAAATAATAAAACTGTTGTCTTATGTTTATTTGATTATGATAGTATGATTTTAGTGCTTGCTTATAGTTTATGGGATCCACATATTATCACCTAAATTAAAATCAAAATAAGCCTTGGTTTAAAAATGAAGCAGACTACTAGCAACTGATTTCCCTGAAACTAAATTCTTGGCTCTGTTAAAATACTCTGAGATAGCCTGTTGAGCCACCTCCTTCCCTACTTTCCCTTCCCTTCCCCGGGCTACCTGTGCTGTTATCTGCTGCTACCATCATCCAAGAAGAAGGTGGAGTATTGAGTATCCACTTTTGTATTCATGACTAGTCCTGCTCTACTGTCTGTCAGCTTGACCTCCTCTTTCTCACTGTGGACTAAGCTGTTCTGGATGAATTGATACAATTTGAAAAACTTTAATAGTCTTAAAACAGGGCTGCTGTACTGTTAAGCCAATATTTTATTGTCTTTTACAAAAACACTGAAGTTGCCAGAGATTTATTACAATTCATGAGGGTTAACAGGTAGGTCTTATTCTAATCAGTTGTACATACACTGTCAGTTACATGTCCGTTCTGGAACACCTGGAGCTAGTAGTTTGCAAGAAATTTTCCTCCATTTGTATAATAGACATTTGAACAAAATTGCGATTTCTGTTCCAGTTTACCCTGGGTAATTCAGTGAGGCGCTACTCCCGTTAGTTAGAGGTCTAATTCAGACACATTGATGAAATATGAGCTGCCTCTTTTTCACCAAACTTTAGTTTCCCTTACTAAAGTTTTTAAAAGTGAAATTTTAACTACTTAGGTTTTGAATAAGCAATTCAGGAAATTATTACAAATCTTAAATGAAAGAATATGGTGTTTAAAATACCCTGCTATCTTCTATTCGAGGAGGAGAATTTATGGTTTATGGTGCCTTACCTATGGTGCTCAAGTTCCTTTGGCCTTTTTTTGTTCTTTTAAAACTTTTTTTTTTTTTTATGACCTGCCCTTTTTTACTTTTTATTATACAGAGTACTGGCTGGGAGGTAGGTAATGTTTTAGTTAGTTAAAGACACTAATAGATTGATTTGACCAGATTTCTTATGCCAATGCTTTGCCCACATGTGCTAGCTGTGGGCATTCTGTTGCTGTCTGCTATCAACTGAATTCATTAACCAAAGAAATTTTGTTAAAATACTGTAAGTTATTTTAAACAATTTATTATTAAGAGGTTGTAGGCAGTGCATGGAAATTCATGTTACACTAATGAGATTCTTTGGTAAATGAGCCACTTTGTCATCACTTTAGTATGTTTTTATCCTTTGAAGCATTTTCTTTCATCAACATTTACACACAGATTTCTTTTTTTAACCATATTGTTTCACCTCATTTTACAGAGGTCGATTTATGTGTTATTGCTCAGAGGTGTAAAGAGAAAATACCATATTTCATCTGATCAAAGACGCCATCAATTATAAGACCTACCATTATTTTATATGGCTCTAGGAAAGAAAAAGAAACCTTATTGACTCACAGCATCCTATCAGTTGAAAGATGAATGCCAACTACAGGAATATTAAAATGTGGTCCCAAAAAATGTGCGTCTCAGAATTGATGAAATAATGTGTTGATTTGATCTTGAGTCACTTCACCTTGAGTATGAGCACTCCTGAGGGAAGAAACTCACTTTGTCATTTAAATTTTGTTGGTGGGAGGGATACAGAGACTGGCAGAACATGAAATTTACTTTGACCTCCTATACTGACAGTTTAAAAGTTTGTGTTGAAGACTACATATAGACTTCCTTTTATGTAGGAGGTAGGCTTGTGAAAAGTAATGCATGAGTCAAATTTTACCTGAAAAAAGCCAGAAAGATTTGATTGCTATTATTTTAGAACTTTCTGTAAAGAAAAGAGCTCTGGAAGATGTGCCCTAATCTATATTGATGCGGTAAAGCCAGGGTATTAATAAATCAGGTTTATTTTAAGCAATGCTTATTTGTACAGGTGTCTGCTTTGCCTTTCACTTTGAGGTCACATTTACATTGGCTCAGCACCTTACACTTTCTCTGGTTTTGCACTGCGGTCCTTATTTAGGGACCCAAATAGAAACCCATAGAAAGAAATGTTACTACTGTGTTTCTTCCATCTCTGAATTTGTCCCTACCTCTGGTTTTCTTCAGAGGAAGCCAGTACTTGTACATCTACCTTAATTCTCCAGATTCAATGTATATGGCCTTATTAATATCTAATATGTAATTCCTCATTTCTGTGGCTCAGTTAAGAGATCTAGAAAGAGGCTTGCCAAGGTTAATCTAGGAGTGGTAACGTTCCTTATGCATTTCCTCACATGAAATGAAATTAGCTGAAAAGTAGACATGAAAGAAGATATATTGAAACCTCTGAGCAGTTTATTTCTAGTTGGCTTGATGCTAAATCGACCCCTGAAAGGTACAATTTTCACTGGTTATGACATTAATATCATTCTGTCATCATGTTTATTGCATGGTAAAAGTCGCACAGACTTTATTTTTCTGTTTATATTCTTGTCACTGCCTTTCACTGGACTTTTAGCTTTGTAGCTTCTAAAATTGTTGCACGTTTGTTTTTTGCTTTTCCCTTGTAAAACTTAAATGGATGCTTGCATTTTAAAAATGTGTTTGCCACCATTTGCTGCTTATTTGTTTTGATATTTCCCTAATTAAAATGCTTTCTGTTTTCTCTTCTCTCTTGCCCCTGGTTGCTGACCCTACTCCCTACTTTTACTATTGTCTATTGTGGTAAGTTCCTATCTTGTGAATATTTTTCTTTTTAACTCTGGGAAAACTTCAGTAATTTTGTTTTTTTCCAAAAGCTATGTTTCCTAGCTAATATCCTAGTATTCTCAGAGAGCTCACTGGTTTAATTTCCAGTAAGGATGACTTATCCATTGTGTAGAAAGGCTCTTTGCATTGATAACTGACTACCTGATTTACAGGAAAAGACTTTCTGGGCTTATGTATTAGTTCATTATGTTTCATTTTTCATTATGCTCTTTGATTTGGTATAAATTATTTGAGTTGGCAAAGCTTTTGAGGTGGGTGTGTGTGTGTAAAAGATAACTCTAAAACTTGACACTTAGCAATTTGGTTAAGTATTTACCATGCAGATGAACAAATCAGGGACCTGTCACAAATCTTGGCAGCTCCTACCTGTTCTGCTGGTCTCAGTACCTTAATGGCTATTTAGCGTTCACCTTTATTTTCTCTTTTCTCAAGCCCATTTATTTTTCTGGCAATAATAGGAAATAAAGGGTGTTTTAATCATTTCTTTCTTATGATTGCATTTTTAAAAATATTTCTAGGAAAAGAGAAATACTGAATTTCTGTATGGAAGTTTGTTTTTGTTTTGTTTTGTTTTGTTTAGATTATTTATAATTTTTATTTGACAGAGAGAGAGAAAGAGATCACAAGTAGGTAGAGAGGCAGAGAGAGAGGGGCAGATAGGCTCCCTGCTGAGCAGAGAGCCCGATGGAGGGCTTAATCCCGGGACGCTGAGATTATGACCTGAGCCTAAGGCAGAGGCTTAACCCACTGAACCACCCAGGCGCCCTGTATGGAAGTTTTTATACTGATTTTGTATTTGTTGTGGGTGTGGGTTTTTTTTTTATTTTGTTTTGTTTTGTTTTACTTTTTTGGTGTGTTTCATTTTTTAAAGATTTTATTTATTTATTTGACAGAGATCACAAGTAGGCAGGGGGGGGGGTGGGAAGCAGGCTCCCCACTGAGCAGAGAGCCCCATGTGGGACTTGATCCCAAGAGCCTGGGATCATGACCTGAGCCAAAGACAGAGGCTTTAACCCACTGAGCCACCCAGGCGCCTGATGTGTTTCATTTTTAAAAGAAGCATTTATCCAGGTATCCAGCAGTGATCAATTTCAGAAATAAATTAATGCAATTTTGGGTTTTTTAGGATAGTTAATCCCCAAACATCAGTAATAGTCATGTGACACTTTCTCCATTTTATTTTTCTTTAAAGATTAGAAGATATTTCTTCAAAGGGAATATCACTGGTATATTAGGTATATTTCACTATCTCCAGAAAGGCTAGAGAGGGTGGGCTTATTAGCTTTGTGAAGCTAAATTCTTCCCGCTGGAATGCTTAACAAAAGTGGGGCACCTTACCGTTTGAGATCAAAACATACAAAAGGGCTATATCTTAACTCTTGTCATCGGGCTAGATGGACACGAATATGAGGCAGTATTTGGGTTTTATATGCTCAGAAATACTGGCCATAGTTCTGGTGCTATGGTTTCATTTGAATTTATTATGCTTTTAATCCATGTTCAAGCTAAGTGAGATAAATTAACTCATCTAAGCAAGCAAAGGTAGAGCAGAATTAGAAACAGCCATATAACGGAGGTGGGGGAGTCTCTGAAAGAAGAGAATAAAAAAAATTCCAAGAGTATAGGCTTTATGTCAGGAATGTCAAGTCAGATATAAAGAACGTTAAGGAAAACATATGGGTAGGAAGAATCTTATCTCCAGGAGGAGACACTTTGTGGGTAGCTGGTGAATCCGTGATAATTGGTGCAGACCCATGACGGAACACCTGATGGTGCCGTTCTGCTGATCATATTCTGCCCTTTATGCTGCTTTTCAGAAAAAGAAAGACATGGACAGCAAACCTGTACAATGTAGATGATATTAGATGTGATTTCTTTTTCTTGGACTATGACATGGAATGGTTGAAACTAAACTTCTGACAAGAAATGTAGCAGGGTATATCTTAGAAGAATATATTTCATAGGTGAACCCCAATCTGCTTATTGTATTAGAGTACAGAAGACAGTATTGTAATACAGAGAAAGACAAACCATAGGGTAGGAGGTACCCATTAATTCTCAAAAGACTTACTCAAGGAAATTCTCAAAAATTCTCAAGGAAAACATCAGAAGTGGGAGATGGTTCAGAGATCATACTTATGTCCTAACGTTGTATATCAGTATATAGGGTATGGGAATTTTCATAACTTAATTAGAACTTGGACTTCAGATGTTAAATATATTGGTATTTAACTCTTAGTCCTGCCACTGATTAACTTTGTGACCTTGGACAAGTTATTTTTCCTTACCTATAAAATGAGCCCCCCCCCAAAAAATGGTATCCATCTCATAGATGTGATAAGAATTAATAATGTGTGTAAAGGGGATAATGGTGTCTGTCACATAGTAAGTAGTTTTAAAATGTTGGAGATTATTATTTTTAATGTTACTATAACATCATCATCATCATTATCATTATTGCTACTTGAAATCTTAATTTGGGGGGCACCTGGGTGGCTCAATGGGTTAAAGCCTCTGCCTTTGGCTTGGGTCATGATCCCAGGGTCCTGGGATCGAGCCCCAAATCAGGCTCTCTGCTCGGCAGGGAGCCTGCTTCCTCCTCTCTCTCTCTCTCTCTCTGCCTGTTTCTCTGCCTACTTGTGATCTCTGTCTGTCAAATAAATAAATCTTTAAAAAAAAAAAAAGAAGAAGAAGAAATCTTAATTTGGCTAATGAAATGGAAGAGGTGTTATGTTCCCAAGTTGACATCTGTTACTAATTAAACTGATAAAACTGTTTGTGTTCTATAAGAGGAACAGATCCAATAGAAGAGGAGGGCGATTACCATTGTTTGAAATCCTGGTATGCCTATTTAGAAATCAATAACCTTGAAGGAAGCCTAGGAGAAAGCAGTTGGATGGGGATACAAGTTTTGAGTAGTGATGTGGTTGTAGAAATGCACAACCAGCCCAACAGAATGTTCTTGCTAAATAAAGATAACAAAACTAAAAAGGATTTGGGATCCTTTTGTCACAAGGCATTTCAGCCATTAGAGAAGTGGAGAGATGAGCCCATCAGTTTTGCTCACCGGGGATGTGGTCTCATCACCCACAAGATGGGGGAATCAGTAAATAGAACTGCTAAGGAAGAATCAGTTAGAGTGTGGGAATGATGGGAAATTCAGAAAGAATTCATGACCGTAAGGAAAGGTGATGCTAGGAGAATAGAGACTAGGTTATAGGAAAGCAGAAAACAGAAAACCCGGGCCGCCTTCCTGGTCTTCTCGTGTACTGGGTAGGCTGCTCTCCTAGGACCTGCGCACTGGCTCGCTCTTCTGCAATGCTTTCCCCAGAGATCCACATGAGTAACTCTCCCACCTCCTCCACATCTTTGCTCAGGTGTCACCTTTTGGTGAGATCTACCGTGACCATGCTCTTTGTCTCTTGTGTTCACTGATCTGTCACAAATGTCTGGAACCACTTGCTGGTATATATGGTAGGCAGTCAGTATGTGAGTGGATGAGTGGTTTCCCTTATATTCTGTTTCATGCCTTTGTATCTTCTTGTTTTCCTTTCTCTCTCTGCTGAAATGTTCTTTCCTTCCTTCCCACATCCAGTTAGCCGTTCTGAGTTGTAGAACCCTGTGCGTCACCTCTTCTGTGACCTGGGTCCAGCAGGATTAATCTTTCCTTTCTTGATACCACTTTTTATTATAACACATAACCCTTTGTATTGTAATTACTTGAGTATATCCTTTACTTTCTTGAGGAGCCAGATCTTTTCATTTTTATTTTCATATTACAGAGGATGAACAGTGTCTAACGCATTATAAGCACTCAATAATTTTTTTCCTTGAACTGAATGTCAGTATGAGAAAGTAAATAAAAAGAGCTTTAAGTGCTTAGTACTAGTTATAAGCTGCACTAATAAAATTCAAGTTCATATCGGCAGTGAGCCTACTGATCCCTGAGCTGATGACAGCACATCTGCAGTATTGTGTCTGTTTCTGGGATGCCACACTTGGAAAGGTGGCTTTGAAAAACTAATAAAATGCAAACAAGTTAGTAATTCCTATCATATAAACATGATTGAGAACTGGAAAGTTTTAGTTAGCTAAGGGAAATAAGTCCTAATTGCAGTTTTCAAATATTTTAAAAGGCCACAATATTAAAGACTTGGAATAGTGTTTTATGTTGGACACCTCTGAGAGGAGTTTAGCCAGAATAACAATTTTAATATTTGTGGTTTCTCAAAGTAGAAATGTATGTGTATATATGTGTGGCATTTTTGAAACATAACAATCACAAGGTTTTTTCACAGATGCCATTTTTGTTTTCCATGCAGTGCCTTCATTCCTTGATTATGTCAAAACTTGCTGTTACATTGTTTCGTTGGCTTATGGATGGTTTTAATCAGAATTTTGATTGAATACTTTTTTTCTAGAGAGATTTCGTTTGCTATAGGAACTCCATTAATTTTTAGACCTGTTAAATTTTGAAATAAATTTGAAAAAAATTTTTTAGATTAGAGACCTCTTTGTTTGTTTTTGTTGTTGTTTTTGTTTTTAGCTTCAAAGACATTTTTTTTTTCTTCAGAACTTTATTTTTCCTGCATAGAAATGTGGGGTATTTTTAGTCACTGTAATTTTGAGAGGAGGGTTTATTATGAAACTAGTAAATTAAGAATTAGAGTTTCCGGTTTTGCTTGATTATCTGTTTCATTTGTGACTTATTTTACATGTCCTTCAGCCTTTCCAGTAAGAACTCAGTAGGAAAAGTGAGTGTAAGACACATTAGGCTTAAAGAGAATTCTGAGGTTTTTAAATACTTACATGTGGCTGTGTATATAGGCACTACCACAACATCCTTCTGAAACATCCTAGTTTTTAAAAAATATTTATTTATTTGGGGCAGAGGGAGAGAGAGAATCTTTTTTTTTTTTTAAGATTTTTTTTTTTTTTTTAAATTTACTTGGAGAGAGATACAAATAGTGACAGAGAGCATGAGTGGGGAGGAAGAGGAGAAGCGGGCTCCCCACTGAGCAGGGAGCCTCACGTGGGGCTCAGTCCCAGGACTCTGGGATCACGACCTGAGCTGAAGCCAGATGCTTAAATGAATGAGCCACCCAGACACCCTGAGAGCGAGAATCTTCCATAGGCCCAGCACGGGGCTCCATCTAATGACCCTGAGATGGAGACCTGAGCCGAAACCAAGCATCAGATGCTTAACCAACAGCACCACCAAGGCGCCCCCTTCTGAAACATCTTTGTAAATAAATTGTAAGAATTGCACAGAAAGCTTCCAAGTATTTTATCTTTATTGAAAGAATGTGTTCTCAAAATGCTCTGTGTAAGAGTTCAGATGGTCTCAGTGTACTTTGTACTTGAATGTGTGGTTAATGGATGCACAGGGTGGTTTGGGGACTTTAGAGTAACCAACTCGTGTCAGATTGTTTTCTTTTCATCTTTCACACACTTTTCCCTTACTCTTCCATATTTCGATACTCTTCCACAAAGAAGTATTTTTATTGCCAGAATGACACCCACTGCAAGTTGTTTGCTTCAGGACTCCTGGATGGTCTTGCCATTTACCGGCTGTCTCCTCCATGCCAGGTGCTATGTACTTGGCTCCTGACTTTTATGATCTCATTGCTTACATGTATAAGGATTGTATAAAGGCAAATGCTAACTAAGAATGTTAGTGTTATTTTTAAATTTCACTTTATTTAGTATGCTGTAATTTCAGAATAATTAAAACACAGTTCATGTTCTACCAAGCATCTTTTCTTGCAATAAGGAAAATAAGTTAATTTATCTCAAAAGTATAGGGACTTAAAAACATAGACCAATGTGAGGTAATCACTTGGTACAAACTCTGAAAAACATAAACCATATGTGATTTAGTCACTTGAAAAAAGCCCTAATTGCAGAACGTTATTTATTAAAAGTAATGAAAAAGAAAGAATATTTACTTCATTTTTACCTTCATTTGAGAAACAATAAAATTTTTTAATTTTGAATGAAATCTTTTTGCAGTGTTTTGAGAATTTTATGCTATAGCGATGTAAATGTGATATGAAAAACAAAAAAACCTTTGTATTAATGTTTCTTTGTTTTCCTACACCTAGGATGGTAAGCGGATGTTTGGCACCTATTTTCGTGTTGGTTTTTATGGAACCAAGTTCGGGGATTTGGATGAACAGGAATTTGTTTACAAGGAGCCTGCAATAACCAAACTTGCAGAGATCTCTCACAGATTGGAGGTGAATGCTGTGGTAGTTTATGAATGTCTTATTTATTTATTTATTTTAATTTAAGATTTTATTTATTTGTCAGAAAGACAGAGAGAGAGGGAGTCCAGCAAGGGGAGCAGCAGGCAGAGGGAGAAGCAGGCTCCTCGCTCAACAAGGAGCCCAATGTGGGACTCGATCCCAGGAACTGAGCTCAATTATGACCTGAGCTGAAGGCAGACACTTAACCAACTGAGCCACCCAGGCATCCCTAAATGTCATCTTTAATTTGTATTCTCTATGATGCATAGACTTTCAGATCCAGATCAAATCGTTTAATAAGCCAGATCCTGCTAAATAAACTACTCCTTTAGAGAATAAGCATTTTTTTGATAGCTACAGTAATATTCTTTCTATTCCTTCAAATCTTTAATGGCAACAGTAAAATAATACTAACTTTTTTTTTTGTGGCTCTATCTTCAAACATATTTTAGATACCCCACAGCCTTCAGAGTTACTGTAATTTATAGAGAAATGTATAGTATTACCTATATTTTGCAGAAAAATGCATAAGGAATTAAGTAACAACTAATGATGAAATTGGGGTCCCTAGAAATTTCTGATTCAAGTGCATTATTTCTTTGGCCTGATTCCCAATGAGAATCCTTTAGAAATTAAAAGCCTGAAATCATACCCTGAAAAATACTTCTTAAATTCCCTTAACCTTTAAACTTCATTTTCACTATGAATGTCTAATTTTCTTATTTATGGCATTTCCCAGTCTTTCCTGCCATAGTTACTCTTTCCAACCTCGCCTTATTCATTTTACTCAAAATGCAGCCATGGACCAGCAGTACCAGCATCATCTCGGAGACTGAAATGTAGAATCTCAGACCCTGCCCCAGATATTCTGAATTAAAATCTCCATTTTAACAAGATCCCCGGCTGACTTGTATTCACATGAGAGTTTGAGAGGCCGTGTTCTGGGTTTAATTCTCAGCTCCTCTTAATTTCTTGAATGTTGTATTCTTGTTGGTGACTTCCCTGGGCTCACCTTCCATAAATTGGCTTAAAGTGTGACTTCTTATTTTTCAAGAGCTAAGTAAGTTTTGGGAAACATTGACACAATGTTTTTTTACTCTATTGTTAAAAAACTATCTTTGAGGGAAGAGTAGGGCTTCTCCTTTGAAGATTCAGATGTAATTTTTCCTGTGGAATAGCCCCATCTGTTGCCTGTGCTGCTCACGGAAGTCACTACATTGTTGACTGGGTTGTCTTTTCAAAATTGAAACCAGTGTAGGGGCGCCTGGGTGGCTCAGTGGGTTAAGCCGCTGCCTTCGGCTCAGGTCATGATCTCAGGGTCCTAGGATCGAGTCCCGCATCGGGCTCTCTGCTCAGCAGGGAGCCTGCTTCCCTCTCTCTCTCTGCCTGCCTCTCCGTCTACTTGTGATTTCTCTCTGTCAAATAAAAAAAAAAAAAAAAAAAAAAAATTGAAACCAGTGTAAAACTTTCGGCAGATCAGCACTTTTATTTGAAAATTCTGGACTATTAAATCATTCATAAAAATGAATTTTGGTTCATTGACCCATGTCTGCAAAATCAGGCCACATCCAATTAAGATCCTATACGTCAAAGATACCGAATTTCTTTTGTCTCTGCTTTTTGTTCCCTTTTTATTGAGAATCTCTTACGGAATCCTGTACTTCCACTGTGGAAAATTGTTCTATTTTGTGTTAAAGTGAGTAGATGTGGGGCGCCTGGGTGGCTCAGTGGGTTAAAGCCGCTGCCTTCGGCTCGGGTCATGGTCACGGGGTCCTGGGATCGAGTCCCACATCGATCGGGCTCTCTGCTCAGCGGGGAGCCTGCTTCCCTCTCTCTCTCTCTCTCTCTCTCCCTGCCTGCCTCTCCATCTACTTGTGATCTCTCTCTCTCTGTCAAATAAATAAATAAATAAATAAATAATCTTTAAAAAAAAAAAGTGAGTAGATGTGAATAATATCAAATAAATAGACTAACACAATTTTTGTGAACCTAAATAATTATTTTATAATTATTCAGACGGTTATACAAGAACTCACTAAATGACCTCGTGCTCAGAGGCCTTCGCTGTTCTTCACTTGATGTTAATTTCATGTAAAAGGTTTCTTTTGCTTCTGTTGTAGGGATTTTATGGAGAAAGATTTGGAGAGGATGTCTTGGAAGTAATCAAGGACTCTAACCCTGTAGACAAGTGTAAATTAGACCCTAACAAGGTATGGCGGATGACAGCAAATGCCCTGTAGGAGCAACTCTGAGACCGTGATTTTCGGGAAAAGGACTGAATGATGATTTAACAGTGAGAAAATGAAGGCCTTTTTCCCCCCCCAGGCATACATTCAGATTACCTATGTGGAGCCGTACTTTGACACGTATGAGATGAAGGACAGAATCACCTATTTTGACAAGAACTATAATCTTCGCCGTTTCATGTACTGTACGCCCTTCACTTTAGACGGCCGTGCCCATGGGGAACTTCATGAACAGTTTAAACGGAAGACCATTCTGACTACTTCTCATGCCTTTCCTTATATTAAGACAAGGGTCAATGTCACCCACAAAGAGGAGGTAAGTCCCCAGATAGGAATAGGATGAGCAAAACAAAGACACGGGTGCCTCGTGAGAACTGTGTGGGTGTGTTATCTTGTACCGCCCCTCACATGGCAGCATCAGCGAACTTTGCCCATTCTTGAGTCATTAATTTGGGCTTCTTTTCTAAATCCCTAGTTTATCCTCGCTTATGCTTTAAAAGGCTGGGTTTTGGTTTTTTTTTTTCACCCATTTAGGAATCTAAAGTTTGGATTTCTATTATTAGAAAACAGTTTATAGTTCATTTCCACTTTAAAAAAAAAAAAAAGATTCTCTGTCAGGCTCATTAAATAGTTTTCAGTCAGCGCATTGACCTAACAGATGTTATTTCACCCAGATCATCTTAACTCCAATTGAAGTTGCCATTGAGGACATGCAGAAAAAGACCCAGGAGTTGGCATTTGCAACACATCAGGATCCAGCGGACCCCAAAATGCTTCAGATGGTGCTTCAGGGGTCTGTAGGCACAACGGTGAATCAGGTACGTGGTCCTCCATGATTTCAGGCATAAGTGGAATTGGAAATGATTCCATGAGTATGTTTCACAAAGGCCACGAGTATCAGATTAAGTGGAAAGAGATACATGTTAGGAGCGGTTTGCAAAAGACACGAAGTATAGGGCGCCTGGGTGGCTCAGTGGTTAAGCCGCTGCCTTTGGCTCAGGTCATGATCTCAGGGTCTTGGGATCGAGTCCCGCATCGGGCTCTCTGCTCAGCAGGGAGCCTGCTTCCTCCTCTCTCTCTCTCTCTGCCTGCCTCTCTGCCTACTTGTGATTTCTCTCTGTCAAATAAATAAATAAAATCTTTAAAAAAAAAAAAAAAAGACATGAAGTATAAATGAAGATAGACTGAAAAAAATCTTTTTAGTATAGATGCAGTTATTAGGTTTTCATGCTGCCCTCTGTGCTGCTTGTATTTTTCTACTTATCTGGTTTTTTTTTTAAGATTTTATTTATTTATTTGATAGAGATCACAAGTAGAGAAGCAGGCAGAAAGAGTGGGGGAAGCAGGCTCTCTGCTGAGCAGAGAGCCCAATGTGGGGCTTGATCCCAGGCACTCTGCTTATCAGTTCTTAAACATTCTGTTAAGAAGGAACTGATTCTTTTGACATGGCCTTTCCTTTAAAACCTTGTACTGAAAGAACGTGATCTAAAAAAGTCTTGTTTTTAGAGCTTAGTTGGTACATGTGAATGCCTGCTTCCTTAGATACTCCCTGAGATTATCTCCTCCAGCTCTCCTTCACAGTGAGTCATGAAGAGGAAATAAGTAATGTGGAATCGCTTTGAAAATTTTGATAATATATGAACATAAGATACAATTGTTGCTTTGTTATATGCAGATTAGGAGCCATCCCATTATCTCCTTGTAGTGGGTTCATTCAAATTCTCTTACTGATGATTAGGAAATAGTCTAGGGTAAGGGAAAATCCAGAAAGACTTCAAGTAAGAACTCATATCACATATCTTACCTATATTTTAGGTTAAACAAAGCCAAAAAGTGTCCTCCCAAAGTAGAAACAAATATTTTTAATACCTTTACCCCTCAAAACACAAATGATTTGGGGGTTTTACTTCCAAATGATGCAACATTCCAAGGGATCATCTTTAATTTGCAGTGTTAGAACACATTTGGAATATTGAGGGGAGCTATTTTGGCAGAATCAAGTATCTGATAACCAGTGGCTTGAC
The DNA here is from genome assembly GCF_009829155.1 of Mustela erminea. Taxonomy (NCBI): domain Eukaryota; kingdom Metazoa; phylum Chordata; class Mammalia; order Carnivora; family Mustelidae; genus Mustela; species Mustela erminea. The sequence continues at coordinate 58,998,425 of NC_045623.1, forward strand.
AACTGATTGCATCCAGGGTAAATTAAGGAATGTAAAATGTATAAGGCAAAAATGCATTGATGAATATAATAGTCCTTGCACTCCTACTCTTTTTCATTGAAAAATACTCATCGATTTAATTACAGTACCTTTGATATAGATTTGGCATTAGGAGAAGCTTAAGATACATGGCCAGAATCTGTCTGAGAAGGTTTTTTTGTATTTTGTTCTTAAAGATGTATTTATTTTAGAGAAAGGGAGTACACTCAAGGGTGGGGAGAGGCAGAGGTAGAGAGAGGGAGGGAGAGATCTCAGGCGGACTCCTTGCTGAGCCACAGCAGGACAGCAGATTCGATCTCATGACCCTGAGATCATGACCTGAACCAGAGTCTGATGCTTAACTGACTGAGTTGTCCGGGTGCCCTGAGAAGTTTCAATATAGACATAGACGCATTAAGCTTAAATGCAGCCATCTCAGTGCTAAGAAAAAATCATTTAGGCATATTCTCCCTCTGATTTTAGAGAAGACAAAAACACACTTTTATTTTCTTATTTTACAGGGGCCTTTGGAAGTTGCCCAGGTTTTTCTGTCTGAAATACCCAGTGACCCAAAGCTCTTCAGACATCATAATAAACTACGACTGTGCTTCAAAGACTTTACTAAAAGGTACTGAAGGCTTCCTGCATAAAGACCCTGAAATTGTGAATGTCCAAACCACAGAATGGTGTGGGGGCTTAAGGGACCATTGAAGGGAGAAAAATCTAGGAAAGTTGCTAACGATGAGGAGCAGTTTGTGCATGACTTACTATTCTTCAGGGTGTATGTCCCCCCCCACCTCTAAAACTTTATATTGCCATATTTTTAGTTTTAAAGATTAGAGAAGTGTAGTCCCCCAGTTTTTTTTAACATGAAACTATTAGACTATTTAGCTGTTTAACCTGAGAGTTGTTGTTTATTGTGAACCTTCAGTGTGAAAGTTTTTGCTTCCCTTCCCTCAGGAAACACACAAGCAACAAACTTGGAAGCAGCAAATTTGTGTTCGGATCTTGTCTCTGTCATTGTGTGTCCTATTTCAGGTCACTTAATCTCTGTGATCCTTGATTTTCTAATCTATTAAATATGGATGATAGTAATAATCTCCTTCCCCGAGGGAGGTGTGCACGTTAGGTGAAATAATATATGGGTGTCTCAGGGTCCCCGGGACACCCCCAGTTTTAATGCTGTAGGAGGACTCATAGGAGTCTGCGTATAGCTGTAGTCACACTGTGATTGATTTCTATGGAAAGGGACAAAGTAAAATACTCACAGAGAAAAGGCACTGTGCTTAAGCCTGGGGGCTCTAGGTGTGGGCTCTGAAATCCTCTCTCAGGGGATTCACACAGGAGCCCCTGACTCCTCCGTCCGTGAGCTGGGATAGCGTGTGTGAAATGTTGACCCAGAAGCTCACTAGGGACTCCGTGCCCAGATTGTTGTTGGGGGCTATTCCTGTGGGCACCTTCTCCTTGGCAGATACCAGAATCCTGAAAGCAGGTGTTCAGCAGAAGCCATGTTTGTATAAATAGTGTAGGCACAGTGAGCCACTCTTATCTTCTGAAAATGATTACCTCCCAGAATCCCACCTCCCAGCTGCTAACCAAGGACCCACCTTGCAAATAGGCCTTTGAAGGATACCAGTCTCAGGCCTGCAATTAACTCTCTTCTGCACAGATAATACTTGGCACATAATAAATAGGTGTTTGTTAGATATTAAATTTTGAAACAATAGGAAACAAACAGTCATTTATCAACTTGAGACTGATTTCTGCTTTACCAACACTGTAAGCTTGACAGTAGAGGGAATGATTAATTTTACAGGGGGATGCCCGGGAAGGTTTCCCAGAGAATTCGACATTTGATACGGACCTTGAAGGATGAGTATTAGTTTTTCAGGCAGAAACGTGGAGGAGAAGGGTCTACTTAATAGAAAAGAAAAAAGCACATTATGCACAAAGTTTAGAGACTGTTCTGAGAAAGGTGAATAGTTTAATGAAGCTGGAACTCTGTAAAGTTTTGTAACTCTGTAAAGACAAGCAGTCGGTTACAGGGTAAGTCAACCTAGACTGGACCGTAAGAGAGCCTTGTGTACCATTCAGGAAATGATGTGATGGTCACCTAACGACGTGACTTTGGAACCCGGTCTTTGACTCCTTGTTGTGGTTTCTCTTATCAAGTCAGTCACTGAACAGCTTTATCAAGGTTAGAAATAATATCACATCTGTTTTGTCATCAGAAAATTATGAGGAATGCTAACATGTTCAAGTATTTTAGAATGGAATTTCCCCCATTCTCATTGCAATAGCTGTCGTGAATTCTTGTCAGCTTCTCCCACCTGAACATGGTGACTGTCTTTTAAAAGGCTTCAGAAAGCTTCATTGGAAATCTGAGATTCCAGAATCTTATTATTAGGCCAGATTATCTTCTAAGTTTGGTTTTAGGAGACAACAGGAAACGTAGCTTCTAATGTGTGGAGTAGATGAACTGTGGTGGTAAAATAAAGAAATCTACTTTATACTTGTAGAATTGACTGATTTCTAGCATTTTTTTTTTTTTAAGATTATTTATTTATTTATTTGACAGAGATCTCAAGTAGGCAGAGAGGCAGGCAGGCAGGCAGCGTGGAGGTTGCGGGGGGAAGCAGACTCCCTGCCAAGCAGAGAGCCCGATGCGGGGCTCGATCCCAGGACCCTGAGATCATGACCTGAGCCAAAAGCAGAGGCTTAACGCAGTGAGTGACCCAGGCATCCCTAGCATTATTTTTATTATTAGGGAAGTTTGGGATAACAACCAAAAACACCCTGCTATCTTTGTGTGCCAGATGATCTTGGAAAAATACATACTAGTTTAGATCCTAGACATTTAAGTAGAGACAGTTATTTCTTTTTATGCTGTTGTTTTGACTACATTTTAAATCACATGTCCTCCTCCTCATGTATGTTGTTGATAAGGTGATGAATTTCTGTAGTCTGCTGGTCTTTTTAAGTATTACCAACTGTAGAGAAGGTAAGAAAACCCTCTACATGATATAAACCTTATCAAGAAAGTTACAGCCATTTTTGTTACTGTTTTGTTCAACTCATGCTATCTTTTTAATTTTTGAGTTACATTTTATTTTTTATATCATATGCACATGTTTATAAAGCTCACAGTATATATATAATCTTTTTATTTTTCAGTTAAAGTTAAAACTTTATAATGATTATATTATTTTATCATATAGTTGAATTTAAGTTGAATTTAAGTGTGCTGTGATTCACCAGTGCATTGGATCTTTCTTTTTTTTTTTTTTTCTTGAGTATAGTTGGCACACGATGTTACATTAGTTTCCAGGATACAACATACCTTATGCTGTGCTTACAGGTGTAGCTACTGTCTGTCATCGTACACTAGAACAATACCATTGACTATGCTCCCTAAGCTGGGCCTTTTATGCCTGTGACCTACTCATTGCATAACTGAAAGCATGTGTCTCCCAATCCCCTTTACCTCTACTGCACTTCCCCCTGGCAACCATTAGTTTGTTCTCTGTATTTGTAGGTCTGATTCTGGGACTTATTCCACCTAGGAAAATACCCTCTACGCCCACTCATGTTGTTACAAATGGCAAGATATCCTCCTTTTTATGGCTGAGTGATATTCCTGTGTGTGTGTGTCTCTGTGTGTGTGTGTGTGTGTGTGTGTGTGTGTGTATCTGTGTGTGTGTCTGTGTGTGTTTGTGTGTGTCTGTGTGTATCACATCTTCTTTATCCATTTATCTATCAGTGGACACTTAGGTTGCTTCCGTATCTTGGCTAATGTAAATAATGCTACAGTAAACATTGGGATGCAAGTATCTTTACAAATTAGTGTTTTCATTTTCTTTAGGTAAATACTCCGTAGTGAAATTATTGGATCATATGGTATTTCTGTTTTTAATTTTTTGAGGAACCTCTGTTTTCCACAGTGGCTGTACCTCCTTTTTTCTTTTGTTAAAATTTTAATCTGAGATGACTGAGGCAAAGTACATTTTTATTGGCCCTTAATACATCGTGCATTGCAAAAAGTTTCTAAGTATTAAAAGTGTCAAGTATGCAAGTGTACTTTGCTTTAAACAATGCCGTTTAGGTAGGGTGTCTGTTGTTAATCAGTTTAAATGGTACTTTAGTTTGCATTGATTTATTCCTAAAAACAATGAAAACTTTTGTATGTGTTCACTTTTTATATTTTGGGGTTTATCTTTTAAAACTTGTTTTCATTAAATCTTGAATAGATTCCGTATAGTATTTATATTATTTGCTATTAAAGAACAGGGAGGAAAAAAATCACGTACCTACCCACCCTGCCTAAGAAATAGCGTTCTCTTTGCTTTGAGATCTCCACCTCAGATGTTCTTCTCTGATAGCATCTCTTCTTTCCTTTAGAGGTAACCACTATCGTGAATTTCATATTATTTACTTTATTGTCTGTATTGTTTTATTATAAATGAGTATTATTCTTTAATACACTACTTCATTTTGCATGTTGTTTATATAAATGGATAGTGAATATAATTCTGTGACTTGCTGTTTTCAGTGTTTGTGAGATAGACCCATAATGTTTCTTCAATCTATTTTTATATCTTATGTTGTATGAATATGCCCTGATTTATTAATTTTTCTGTTAGTGGATATTTGGTGGTTTCCTGTGTTTTTGTTTTTAGTTACAAAGAGTACTACTCAAATATTCCTCTGTTTCTGAATTGACAAGAGATTTTCCAGGAGTTATAAACCTAAAAGTAGTGTTGGTTCATGGGTTTAACTTCAGCCAGATAATGCCACGTTTTTCCCAAGGTGTGTGAGCCATTATACATAAAGGAGCTGGAAAAAGAACAAATAAAACCCCCAACCAGCAGAAAGGAAGGAAATAATAAAGATTAGAGCAGAGATAAATGATATGGAAACTCAAACAATAGATCAATAAAACCAGAAGCTGGTCCTTTGAAAAGATCAGAATTGATAAATTTTCACACAGATGCAGCAAGAAGAAAAAAGAGAGGAGTCAAATAAGCAAAATCATAAATGAAAGAGGACAAGTAACAACCAATACCACAGAAATATAAACAATTAAATGAAAATATTATGAAAAATTACGTGTCAACAAATTTGAAAACCTTGGAAGAAATGGATAAATTCCTAGGAACATAACAACCTACCAAAACTGAAGCAGGAAGAAATAGAAAATTTGAGTACACTGATTACCAGCAATGAAATTGAATCCATAACAAAGAAACTCCCAACAGACAAAAGTCCAGGACTGGATGGCTTCACAAGTGAATTCTACCAAACGTTTAAGGAATATCTGTTCTCAAACTATTCCAAAAAATAGAAGAGGAAGGAGACCTTCTGAAATCATTCTATGAGGCGGCATTACCCTGATACTAAACCCAGATAAACACCACAAAAAGAACCACAGGCTAATATCTGATGAACATACATGCAAAAATCCTCAGCAAAATACTAGTAAACTGAATCCAACAATATGTTTTAAAAAAAATCATTTGCCACAATCTGGTGGAATTTATTCCTGGAATGCAATGGTGGTTCAGTATTCTGAAATCAATCAACATGATACATCACATTGATAAGAGAGGATAAAAACCATGGGATCATTTCAATAAATGCACAAAAAGTATTTGACAAAGTACAACATCCATTCTTGATTAAAAACCCTCAACAAGGTAGGTCTAGAGGGAACAAACATAACATAAATTGGTAAGGAAGAAGTAAAACTTGCACTGTTTGCAGATGACATGATACTATATATAGAAAATCCTAATATCACCACCAAAAAACTACTAGAACTGATAGATGAATTCAGTGAAGTTTCAGGGTGCAGAATCAATGTACAGAAATCTCTTATATTTTTATACATTAATAATGAAGCAGCAGAAAGAGAAATTAAAAAAGCAGTCTCATTTACAGTTGCACAAAAAAACAATAAAATACCCAGGAATAAACCAAAGAGGTGAAAGACCTGTACTCTGAAAACTGTTAAGCATTGATAAGAGAAATTGAAGTTGACACAAAGGAATGGAAAGAGGAAATGCTCATGGAAGCGCGCGCGCGCGCGCACACACACACACACACACACACACACACACACACACAGCTACCCAAAGCATTTTACAGATTTATTGCAGTCTCTACCAAAATAACCACAACGTTTTTTAAGTAATCTCTGTACTCAGCATGTGCCTTCAACTCACGACCTCAAGATCAAGAGTTGCTCACTTTTCCAACTCACCAACAGCATTTTTCACAGAACTAGAACAAATAATCCTAAAATTTGTATGGAACCACAAAGGACCCCAAATAGTCAAAACTGTCTAGAAAAACAAACCTGGAGGTATCACAATTCCAGACTCAAGTTATATTACAATGCTGTAGTAATCAGAAGAGTATGGGACTGGCACAGAAGTAAACACATAGATCTATGGAACAGAATAGAAGACCCAGAAATAAGCCCACAATTACATGGTCAGTTAGTCTTAAGCAAGGAGGAAAGAATATGCCATGGAAAGAAGTCTCCAATAAATGGCGTTGGGAAAACCCAACAGCTACATGCAGTGAATTGGGACCACCGTTTTTCACCACACACAAAAATAAACTCAAAATGGATTAAAGACCTAAATGTGAGACCCGAAACCATTAAAATCCTAGAAGAGAGTACAGACAGTAATTTCTTTGACATCAATCATAGCAACATTTTTCTAGATAAGTCTCCTAAAGCAAGGGAAATAAAAACAAAAATAAACTATTGGGACCACATTAAAATTAAACATTTCTGCCCAGCAAAGGAAACAACAAAAACTAAAGGCAATCTGTGGAATGGGAGGAGATATTTGCAAATGATGTATCTGATAAAGGGTAAGTACCCAAATTTGTAAAGAAATGATACAACTCAACACCCAAAAAACCCCAAATAGTCCAATTGAAAAATGGGCAGAAGACATGAATAGGAATTTCTCCAAAGAAGACATCCAGGTGGCCGACACGCACATGAAAAGATGATCATCACCACCATCAGGGAAACGCACATGAAAACTATACCTCACAACTGTCAGAATGGCTAAAATCAGCAACAGAAGAAACAACAGCCATTTGCCATGATGTGGAGAAAAAGGAACTCTAGTGCATTACTGATGGGAATGCAAACTGGTGCAGCCATTATGGAAAACAGTATGGAGTTTCTTCAGAAAGCTAAAAATAGAACTACCCTATGATGCAGTAATTGCACTACTGGTATTTACCCAAAAAAGAACGCACAAAAACACTAATTCGGAGGGATACATGTACCTCTGTGTTTATTGTAGTATTATTTACATTAGCCAAATTATGGAAGCAGCCCAAATGCTCATAGATAGGTGAACAGATAAAGAAGAGGTGGTTTATACACACACACATACACACACACATATACACACACACCGGAATATTACTCAGCCATAAAAAAAAAAAAAATGAAATCTTGGCATTTGCAACAACATGGATGGAGCTAGAGAGTGTAACACTGAGAAATAAGTTGGTCAGAAAAAGACAAATACAACATGATTTCACTCATATGTGGGATTTAAGAAACGAAACCATTAAGCAAAGGGGGAAAATGGGAGGAAGTCAGGGAAACCAAGAAATGGACTCTTAATTATGGAGAACAAACTGATGGTTTCCAGAGGGGAGGAGGATTAAAGAGTATATTTTTCATGATCAGCACTGAGCAATGTATAGACTATGTTGAATCACTATATTGTACACCTGAAACCAGTATAAAAGTATATGTTAACTATACTAAAGTTAAAATTAAAAACTTTTAAGAACTTAAAAACAAAGTGTTTAAGACAAATTTAAATCTTACTGGTATCTGAGAGTTCATCTTGCTATATAACTATACTGCTACTTTGTATTCTCTAACAGTTTAACTTTTACCAGTTTGATGGGTATGATTATGGATTATGGGTTAAATTTGCATTTCTCTCTTTTTTTAAGATTTTATTTGATGGAGAGAGAAATCACAAGTAGGCAGAGAAGGGGGGAGCAGGATCCCTGCTGAGCAGAGGACCCGATGTAGGGCTCGATCCCAGGACCCCAAGACCATGACCTGAGCTGAAAGCAGAGGCTCAACCCACTGAGCCACCCAGGCACCCCTGCATTTCTCTTTTTCCAAGAGGTCGAATATCTTGTCATGTGTTTGTTAGCCATTTCGCCTTCCTCTCTGTAAAGTTACATATCAGGTCCTTTGCTTTCCTAATGGATTCTTTTCCTTACTGACTTTTGAGTATTTACATAATCTGGATATATACTTCATTATTTGCAAGTATCATAAATATCTGAATTTGGGGCTTACCACTTTTTTTTTTAAAGAAGCTCTTTAATGTAGCTAAAGGATTCAGCCTTTTCTTTATGACTACTGCTTTTTGTTTCTTAGATTACTTTTTGGGTGAAATTGTAGTAGTAATTTTTATTTTTAGATTTTATTTGACAAAGAGCACACACAAACAGGGAGAACAGAGGGAGAGGGAGAAGCAGACTCTCTGTGGAGCGAGGAGCCTGCTGCAGGGCTCTATCCTAGGAGGACTCAGGGATCATGACCGTAGCTGAAGGCAGACGCTTAACTGACTGAGCCACCCAGGCGCCCCCGTCATAGTCGTCAGGTATCTCTAAAATTTCAATATGGGTTAAACAAAAGGGGGAAAAGGCTAAAATGGTTTATTTTTTTTTAAATCCACTTGCAGTTGATTTTTGAGTATGGTTCAAGTGGATTAGTTTGACTTTTGTGCATACTGATAATTGATGATTATCTGGATATCATTTATTGAATGTGGTGTGAATTGGGGATATCCAGTTGACACAGCACCACTTATTTCAAAAATTGCCCTTTATCTTCTGCTATGTGGCATTATTATAAAGTATAATAAATATTATAAATCAGGTGCTCATGTTGGTACGCATCTGTTTCTGTGATCTTATCTTCCATTGTTCTCTTCCTCTCTCCTTGAGCCAATATCATGGTCTCTTAATTACTGCAGCTTTGATATCTACTGCACCTTTTCCTTTTGATACAAATTATAGAATCAATTTATCATTCCCTCCACCTCTCTACCCCCATAAAACTAATAACCTGAATCTGTAGATAAGTTGGCAGAGAGTTGGAACTTCTTTAGAACTTGACTCTTCCAGTATGTGAATGTGACCTAGTTCTCATTTACTTAGATCTTTTGTTTTCTTAATATTTTGATTTTCTGTAGAGGCTTTACAGATCTTGATTTTATTCCTTGGCATTTCATACTTTTATGCTTTTGTTAATATCTTTTAGAATTACATTTTGTTTGCTGGTGTACAGAGTGCAGTTGAATTCTATATTTTTACATGAGGATATTGCCAGACTCACTTGTTAATTCTAATAATTTATCTTTAGGATTTTTTCCCCCTTTTACAGTGATGTTTCGAAGCTCCAGTACTATGTTGTTCTGAATAGCAATATGATAGAGGACATCACTTTCTTGTTCCTGATTTAAAAGGGAAAAAAATGCTCACCATCGGGACGCCTGGGTGGCTCAGTTGGTTAAGCAGCTGCCTTTGGCTCAGGTCATGATCCCAGCGTCCTGGGATCGAGTCCCACATCGGGCTCCTTGCTCGGCGGGGAGCCTGCTTCTCCCTCTGCCTCTGCCTGCCATTCTGTCTGCCTGTGCTCACTCTCTCCCCTCTCTCTCTCTGATAAATAAATATTTTTAAAAAAAAATGCTCACCATCAAGGATAGTGTTTTCAGGTTTTTTGTAGATGCTTTGAATTAGGTTAAAGAAGTTCCCACCTATTTTTGTTATGCTGAATTTTCATCATGACAGATTTTAGAGCGTTATCAAAGGGGTGTGTGTGACATTGGTGGAACAGTTTGCTATTGTCTTGCTTGTTGGAGTTTTGCAACTGTTTATGGGGAAATTAAAATACACTTTTTTCTTTTTAGTTCCATTAGGTTTTGGTATCCCAGCCTTGAAATAGGAGTTGGAGACTCTTCTCAGAAATACACTTCCACCTCACCACCCCATACTGTAGAATAATTGTGTTACACTGGGGCCCGTTCTTAAAATGTTTAGTAGAATTTGCAGATTGTTTTCTGTATGTAAAGACTGTGATTTGACTTCAGGTTTGTTCTGTTCTTTTTAAGTTGCTAAGCTCTTCGCTTTTAGCTTTAAAAAAAAAATTAAGACTATACATTTTCCTCTGAACGTCACTTAGCTGCAATTCTGTTAGTGATAGGTGTACATTGGTTTGTTTTTTGGGGGTTTTTTTCTGTTAAGTGTTTGAAACAGCTAGCTATGTGTACATTGTTTAACATCCTACTATTTGATCTGTTAGGGTCCAGGTACTTTTTCTTAAATATCTGAATAAATTGGACAAAGGATTGTTACCAAGGACTATTCATTTAAGCAGCTTATTCGAATATCGGCAGACCACTGTGCCAGATGCCATTGTTGGTACATGAATGAGTAGGGTAAAATCCCTTAAAGAGCTTTTAGTCTGATGGTGATATATGAGAAAATGACTTAAGATTTAACATGAAAAAATATGTAATTTTTAACTAAATGAAGACTGTTAAGTGAATGTTAGTGTAAAAGAACTCAAGTTCATCTCTGTCCCCTGCCTTACCCCCAATGCAAGAGTGGATATTTAATGTTCCATGGAAAAACTGAATGACATCATCATGGTGAATATGTGTAGTAGCATCCAGCTTTCAAACTATGCCAGAAGAAATCTTTTGGTAACACACTGTTTTTCCTAGGTGTGAGGATGCCTTAAGAAAAAATAAGAGCCTAATTGGGCCTGATCAAAAGGAGTATCAAAGGGAACTGGAGAGAAACTATCATCGCCTTAAAGAGGCCTTACAGCCTCTGATAAACAGAAAGATCCCTCAGTTATACAAGGCAGTATTACCTGTCACCTGCCACAGGTATGCTCATTTTTTCCTATTATTTTGGATATCTTCAGGAAAATGAAATCCGCTCAGATTGTTCAATAATAATGAATTAGTGTAAATTTTATTACCTGGTTTCAGATACTGTCCCTTGAAACCTAGAAAGTTCAACTAGCCTGTTATGAATAACTCTGTTATCAATCAACCTTCAAGATAGAAGTCAGTTCTTTCTGAATTTGAGAATAATAAAGCTGTGTTAAAGAATAATAAAGTTGTGTTAAATATGCATACTAACCAAGACACAATAGTCTGGCCTACTAAAACTATTTCTTTTAGGCCTGTTATACTTTATTTAAATGGCAGAATTTACTAGAATGTATCAAGAGCCAAATACTCATTTTCCTTGGCCCTACGAGTAAATAATATTACAGTATGTTCTTCTATATTTGTGTTAAAGCAGGTGGCCCCATTGAGTATTTTTCTCCACTAATTGTGAGAAATAATACTTACTTTAAGAGGTTGTTATAGAAATTAAATTTTAGGCATGTGAATTTCCAAGGACAGTGTTAAAACAGTTAGCACCTGAATTCTGGAGAGGGCATGGTAACTGTTAAAACTTTAACTGCCCTTTTTTTTTTTTGCATTTTCAAACCCAAATATACATAACCACTGAATATTTTACCACCCTTTTCTTTGAACTAACAACAGTAAAGCTATTACATTGTTAATAAGTTAATATCTGGAAGACCTTTGAAGTTGCTTATATGAAAATAGAATGTACGTGCATGGTATAACATGCTACAAAAGTGAAATGAGCTATTTGATCATCTGGAAATTAGTCCCAGTTCTGCAGTGATGTAGAAAAAAATAAATCACACATGCATTCAAAGGTCTGCTAAGTGCCTGCTGTAGGTCATGTCCCCTACATGGAGCATTGTTGTAGCTGTACAATAACAGAGGGAGACAGGGGCCTTTCTAAATTCCTGACTCTCTTAAGGATAGAGAACAAACTGAGGGTTGCTGGAGGGGGTGGGGGATGGGTACTAAAGATGGCAGTCGTTATGATGAGCACTGGGTATTTTAAGTGATGAATCACTGAATTCTACTCTAGAAACCAATTTGCACTGTATATTAACTAAAATTTAAATTAAAAAATCCTGTCTCTGGCAAAATATAATTTGCATCCACCATCCTATAACTGATACATTTCCTCTTAAAATTCTCAGTGGGAAGCAATGCCAGTTCCCACTACTTTGTGCTTCCCTTCAGTCTTCTTGGAATTTTTCCTCTTTGTTGCCTTTACCCACCTCCTCTTAACTCACTTGTCCAAGGTCCTGGGAAAAGGGTACTGGGTCCTTGACACAATCAGGTCCTTTGGGAATGCTAGTCTTGCTTCCTTCAAATTTGCAGCCCATTTTAGTGGAAACATTGTATCATTCCAATCTAAAGAAGTTTTTCCCTTAACACCATAATCCTGAGTTTTGCCTTCCTCTGTGATCTATGTTATGGTCAGTCCCCCAAGCTTTTCTTAATATTGTCATTTTGGAATTATCAAACACACTTTGGTTGGGGGCTGCTGGTGTGGTGAACAGTGTCTAGCTTTCAGGGCTGGTATTTTCCCTGGAACCAGAAAACCAAGCTTTGAGATTCAAAAATGATCTTTTTTGTACCTGCCCTCACTTTTCTGGGAGATCTAAGCCTCTGGGTTTAACCTTAATTGGAGGAAGGATAAACTGAAGGAAACCAGTTTCAGAATAGAGAAAAAGACATTAAGAGGTATTGAAGAACATTATCCTCTTCACTGTTAATTTCTTGAGAACTTAGAAAATAGCATTTTCATTGAATCTGAATTTTGCTGATTAACATAACCCGGAATATTATTTTGCAGTAGGCTTAAAAGCTGTTAAGGTGGTTGGTCTCAAAGTGTGACCTTGGAACACATGGAAGGGTGTCCCAGAAACCCTGTGAGGTTTCTACTAAAGGTTTTTCACTTTTTTCACTCTCATTCTTAAGAGTACCATAGAGTTTTCCAGAGACTACATACAATATGAATATTGTGAAAGATTGAATGCAGAAGCAGATATGAGAATTTAGGCTTTCTGTGAACTAGACATTTAATAAGAATGCCACTCTCCTAAAATTCTTACAAGTTTTTAAAAACAGTGCTATTTATAGTAACATGTAATGGGTTATTTTATTAAATAATGTAAAATTTCCTTAATAATTTCTAGCATGGTGAATATCAATGTAGAATCCACTTTCAAAAGCTTCTTGGGGTCCTCAATTTTTAAGTATAAAAAGGACCTAATGCCCAGGAGTTTGAGAACTGCTTAACTCTTACGATTTAAAATTTTAAATAACTAGCACCTGCCTTTCTCTTTTTAATAATCACAAATCTTTTCCTGAAATCTCTCCCCTTATTCCTTTGCTCCTGTTTCATCACAATATCTAATACACCTATTGGACAAATGAGTAAATGCTCAATGCACTTGGCAAAGTGGTTACTGTAATATACTTTTAATCTATAAAACCAGAATATATAAAGCAGAATGTATAGGATGGACATGTAACTTGAAAGTTAGTAACTCTGATGGCAAAACTTTGAGATAGCTCTGCAGAAAGAAGTATGTAAAGCATAGTTTAAAGAAATATGCAAAAATTATTTATACTTATATCCTTTCATTTTCTCCCCAGAGATTCCTTCAGTCGGATGAGCCTGCGCAAAATGGATCTTTAAAATAAATGTACTTGTCTTACTCATTTGAAGAGAGCCATGTATTCAACACTGAGTGTGAAAAGATTTATTGAAAAACAGGACTTGGGGCTAAATTCTGGAAATTCTAGCATTAATTTACTACTCATTGAAGAATGCGGTGGCCAAAACAGTATCAAATGTAGATCACTGAAGTTTGAGAATCATGGCCATGGTTTCTCATGTTCTGGTAATATGCTGTTATCTTTTTTTAAGACTCAAAAGTAATGACTCACTATACATTTACTATTATTTATACCATAGCTAATGTTAAATTTATTTACTTTAAGTTTGTATTTTTTAATTTATATTACCATTTATAGATTCATTTTGGAACCATTTTAAATGTAGTAATGCTTATTTTAAAGGTACTATTAAATATGTGAACGTTTACATATTTTACTGAGTGAGACTTTAAAAATTTTTATTGACAGAAACAGAGAATTTTGAGTTGATTCAAGAACTAGTTCCAAAACTAGCAAAGTTTTAAAAATGAAAATTGACATTGTATGGGCCAAAGAGCCCAATATTAAATAAATGAATAAATGGGTATAGATAGATATGGATAACTGGTTTGTGAAGTCTTAAAACAGGTTTCTAAGTTATTTTCCACTTACAAACCAAAACCAAAACCAAAAACCCAAAAAAACCAACCAGGGATTTGGGATAAATTATAGAGTAACTTTACCTGATGAAACTTTTGTCTGTAACAATTAAATACTGGAATAGCTGCTACCAGTCACAGTAGCTTAATCTTTGACTCTGAGTCTTGTTATACTGAGAATATGAACTTCATGACTTTCAGCAACTAGTGAATGATTCCTGTCTTTCAAATTAAACAAGCCGGTCATTTTATGAGTTTGGTCATCTAAACTGGTAAACTAGAAATCTACTTTACATCACCATAAAAAGGACACCAAGAGCTGGTATTTGATTTTAATCTACCAGCTGAATGAAAAGTTTAATTTTTTAACACCTATATAAACTTAATGTAAAAGGTAAAATTAGCTGTTTTAATTGAAATTAAGATTTAAAGTAACTTTGTAATTTAAAGTAAGTAATTTAAAGTAACTTTGACATGAAAAACTAAGGCAAAAATCCTTTTGAAAATATATATTGCAATTACTTTCGGCCAGGTTTGTCAAAAAACTACCTATTAATGATTTTTGGAAGTGTTTTCAACAGTTTTTTCTTTGTGTAATAATACAGCTTATAGAAAGGCATCATTTTTAATATGTCCCTTTAATCTATTGACCAATGACATGAATCACTTAAAAACCGATTAAATATGGTGCCTTCATTCTGTAGTTGATATTGAAACAAGATCTCAAAAATGTCTGCCTCTCCTAAGACTATAGGGGATGGTTGATACCCTTCTGCAGCCTACCTTTATAACTGGCAGCATTATCTCAAATTCATCTTATCTACATCAATCCAAAGACTGAAGCACAAGATTTTTCAGATGAGTCAACAGTGTTGGACGAAAAGGGGTAGACTGGAGTCAGAAAGGAATAACCCCAAAAACAAATTTGGGGACAGAGGATCCACATGAACAATAAGGAAGTACAAGGAGTCAAGAATGGAAATTCATTAAAACAAATATAAGGTAACACTCTCTCCTCTTAAGGGCAAGGGATGGGGGAGGTATATATAAAGGAGAGAATATAAAGTAATCCTTAGGTCATTACTTACTAGATTATATCATGTAAGAGCTTGGAATATTTCACTTAAATCTCAGTGATAGTATCAAGAACTTTAGAATTTATATAATTGTGATTTAATTACCATGTAATAGTTTTCTGACTTGAATTAAAAACAGGCTTCCTCTGAGAACAATGGTATGATACTGAACACTTCCTTACTTTCCACATGCTTCCGTTTTCTTAAAGCTTTCTCATATCAAGAATCTATACCAATAGTTCTTGGCTATCTCTTGAATATGAAACCCAGGCTATATCCTGGAACTACTCCATCAGAAGCTTATGAATAGTGTTCAGGGCTTTTGCATTTTAAAAGTTCCATTAATGATTCTTACTCTATCAGAAACTTAAAGGTAGTGTTCAGGGCTGTTTCTTTTTAAAAGTTCCATTAGTGATTCTGAATGTAGAATGAGGTAAGAACCATGACATTTTATATCACACCATCCTGTGGAAGAACAGAAGACATGATTTAACTGTGTGACTAATTTATTAGTTAACAGGTACTCTTATTTGTTGAAATAGGGGTATAAAAGTGTTACTCTAATGGCATTATATATTCTTCAGATTTTTTTAATTTCTTAAGCCATAAGGTAACTGATCATTTACCAATATAATATACATTTAGAATGAAAATTTAACATTTTTGTGTGTGCACAAAGCATTACCTTTACGGATTCCATAAAGTTATGTCTACTTTAAAGCACTACTAGAATGCAGCAGTTTTTACTATAAACTTAAGTATGACAACATGGATGGACTAAGAAGTTTCTCCTATTTGAAAAATCTCTTCACCTCCAACTGTCACAGTATTATTAAAGGTAATTATGCATGTTTTTTCTCTTCTAGGTATGTATGTGCAGATATGCATATATTATACATACACATACATTTTCTTACGAGAACTCAGCTACAATTATTAAAAAATATGCAAGTAAAAAAATTTGAGTTGTATACATAGTTGTTAAGCAGTTTAAATTTTATTGACCTCCCGGTTTTTAAAAAAAAGTTAAATTTAAGGTCACACCTCTAAATTTGATATACTATATATACAGATCGTGCAGAATATGACTATGAAGAGATACAAATTAGTCCATGCCCAAGAAGATTTACTAGAATACAGAATCATTTTCATAAATACATATAAAATTCTTGTGAAGATAAAAGGGGACTAGCTGTCCAGGTTTTCTGAGACTTTTCAAAGTGATTCAAGGCACAAAATATACACTACTGTGAATACACACATATTCCAGACTTTGTGCCTCTAAATACAACCCATTAAAGATTTGGCTTCATGACTTATAAAACTAAATGTACTGAATGAGATTCTGCTTCTTAGCTGAAAAACCACAGGACCTATAAACATCATATAATAATTACTCCAAAATATGGAGATACAAATACAAGCACTTTATTTTAAAAAGCAAACACAAAGATAGGTGTAAATTCAAAAGTGTTTAAATGCTTTCCATTTGAATAATTCAATTAAGAACCTATACAAGTTTATTTCCAGAAGCTAATGCATCACTAGTCTCTACTATGAGAAATGAATTCTAAAAATTAACATGGTTTTCAGTAATTCAAATTTCACTATATAAAAACCTAGAGAGACCAATAATAACCAATAGCTTCAAAAGATAAGCTAGACTCTTTGATGTAATCAACTTTACCAGCTTTTGTCCAGGTCTAATATATACATAAGGAAAATACTCACTCTATAATTTCTTATAAAATAGCAAATAAGGAGTAGATGTAGGAGATGTAGAAGGGGAAAGAGAATTCAGAAAGTCCTTCTCTTCTGTAACTTTTACTTCAGAATCATCAAAAAGTAACCACTTCCCTTCATACTCCTTTAAGCTTTGCACTACATATGAAATTTTGTTCTCAAATCCACTAAAGTTAATGCCTGTTTGGTCACTCGATTCCTTGTTTGTATCAAATTCATGGGTCCCGTTAGTATTGTTAGTCTCAGAATTTCTATTTTCAGCAAATGCTGTACTGGCAACTTTATCGGAATTAGATGCTTTGTTGTATAGCTCATAATCTGCTTTGCTCTTTTGTCCTCCAAGAAGTCCAATAGCTTCTACATTTTTTTTGTTCAAAACTTTACTTGGCTGTGTATTTCCACTGACTCTAATTGACACTTCTTCATCATCATAATTTTCAACCACACCCCTTGCTTCCTCCTCATTCAATGGTTCTGGCTTACCTATTTCACACATTTGGTCGATTACAAAATTTCCCTTATCTAGCTCTAAACTGTTAAGGTCGGTGACTTTAACAGAAGCAGTGTAATGCCCACTACTGATGGTAATGCCACTGTGCATCACAACTGCAAATAATCCATAGCTGTCGTTGGTTGGCTTTGTGCTCCATTCTTCTAGTGACAATTTAAGAGGTGTCAGTAAAGGAGTGTTGATCTTGGAAAGTCCACCACCATAACAATCAAACCTTTGGAAGGAAAGAAAAAAAAAAGTTTTCTGCAATTCCACTTTATATATATTGTTTTACCCCCAAATGTGAAACCAAGTAGATGTCTGAATGACCCTTAATATTTAGTGCTTATACAAACATAAAAAACTGACTCTAATTTTGTACACTTAAATGTATGCAAAGAAAAACTGAAATAAGTGCTAATATTCAGCTCTTTCTGTGAAGGATATAAGGCATTCTCCCTTTCATATTCTTTACTTTTCTAATTTTGTACAATGAGAAAACCAGTTTCTTAAATGGCATTTTAACTTCAAAATCCTTTATAGTTTAGTAAGTAATTTTAATATGGAGGCTTTCGCTACCAAAATTTGGAAACAAAAATAAATGATAGCAAAGAAACTGTCCACAGAAAGAAGGCACTAAGTGTCATCTTCAGGCATAATAAAGTGTGTAGAGAGCTAGTGGGCTGCTCTCATAATTTCAAACAGTTCATTAACATGTATATATGTCATGAAGATACTTGAATTTTCAACAAGAAGAGAATCTCTCATTCTTGAAAGAACTAGTTTGACTCCTGGCTTACCTTGAAAATGAAACAATCTTGCCTTTTTCTCCCCTCAAAAAAAAAAAAACTTAAATGTTATATAAAATCTGCTGCTTTCATCAATTCAACTTGAAACTATTTGTAATAAGGAATGAAGATTAAAAGATGTGGGAAGAAATCCTAGAATACGTATTTACACCAAAAGGATTTAAAATGATGCATTTTTATAAGTTAACTCTTAAAAGCAGAACAGACTTTTCTAAGGTAATCTTCATAAATTACTTCATTTCAGTAGTTTATATTATGCTATTACGCTTTTTTGTTACTATTATAGTATTTTGAACAAAACTTCTTATAGCAGCTCATTTTTTTCATATAGCTTTTATTTATAATACTCACTCCAAGCCACTAGCAGCAAAGCACTTCAAATGAATAGTTATAACTTCAGGCATTTTGTCAAACAAAAGACTTCGTTCAGCTTCAGTATAATGATGGCAATTTTCACAGAAATATTTATCTTCTCCTACAATCCTCTCCACTGAAGCAAACTGTGAAATTGCCCATCTCAGTGTCTTCATTTCTGTTTTTGGCTCTGGAGAAACTACATGAGAGAATTCCTTTCACTCACAAATGAAAACCTCTCAGACATTTAAAAAATTAAACACGTTCCATATTCAAAATTAGCATGATTTCAATTGACTAATCCTTTTAAATGATAAAAACATTCCTTTGAATTTCAGAAACTTTTAAGTTCATCCTCAACAGTATATATATTTAAATATTTATATTTGAGAAGCCAAAGTATTAAGGTGATAGGGACAGCAAAATGAGAATAACCTACTTTCTGAGTGTTAAGACACAGGCTTTAGTTCAGCTATTAATTTCCGATATCTGAACAGGTAAAGCCGGTCTCCTGATCACTTCCCATATCCTTTCCCTACTTTTTGTTGTTTTATACTAAACAGTGGCTCAGATATGTAGCTCAAAGACTAAGATACCCAAGAGTTATTAAAGCATTTCATTTTCCCACTACACACATCAAAATAAAGATGCCAACAATTTTCCAAATGCTATTAACGAGTGAATCTACATGAGCAGCAAGACTTTATTACACCAGAAACAATTAAAAGCCAGCTCTTTTTCCCCAGTAATTACACAAGCTACTATGAGACCGTGTTTCATTGAAGAAAACTGCTTATTCCATGATCAACACACGTCCATACAAGACTCCAATTCTGCTTACTTTCAGAACTCTCCTCTACTTTGGAAAGCTCATCTTCTTGTACTGGTACACTGATGTCCTGAAAATCTTCTCTTCTTTCTGTTAAACTTTCACATTCTAAGCAACGAGTCCTCAATACCAGCTGACCTTGAAATAATTTCTCTACTAGCTCAAAACCAATTTGCTCTGCACCTAAAAAAAAAAGGGGGGGGTACTTTTCAGCATAGCCCACATAACCAATAGTTCAATTACAGCGTAAATTTGCTTATTAGCATTAAGAGGTGCCTTACTCATGAACTCTAAATTCCCTGTAAAGATAACTATGATTCATCTTCAAAACTATGTCATTTTAATTCCCTTCCCAGGGGCGCCTGGGTGGCTCAGTGGGTTAATTCCCTTCCCAAAGACATTTCTATAGGAATAACCCCAAAGAAGTACAACACTGTTGGTAAAACCCTTAACCATGTCAATACTATACATATTTGTGAGATCTGCATGAAACTAGGTAGAAATCCAGTTTGAGTATAGTGTAACTACTAAAGTTCTCTAAAAATGTATTTCACTAAAATGCAATTTCTCAAGTTTATTATCAAGTACTGCTTTCAAAAGGAGTTAAAATAATTCTCTATTAAAATATATCAAACTCCTTGTTTACAAACCAAAAATTAACATTACCCTACTTTAACATCACCTTAAGATTAATAAGATTTATACACACACATCTAAGCAGTGTTTAAAACATAATTCATGTTGTTAAAATTTCCTCTTAAAACTTGAAGCAGATTTACATTGTACATGTATCTAAGAACATTACAGTTCTGTAGCTGTTAATCCTCCTACCTATCAAAGTCTAAGAATAAATTATACTGACCTTTGTTTATGGGCTTAACTTCATTAACATTAACAGGCTTAACATTATTCCCTGGAGACTCAAGTTCACAACCATTAGTTGTGTTATCATTTTCACACTTCCCCAAGTCCTCTTCAAGATCATATTCATTTTCTTTCAACTGTCCTTTGGATCCCTGGTTGGTTGTTATTTTCCCCAGACTACAGAATTTAGAAAGAATGCTGGGTTGCTTAGCTGCAGGCTTTAACCAATTTATTTTAACTCTTGATTTCTTTTGTGAGGGTCTTGCACTTTCATTTTCAGAAACATACTTGGGGATTATTTTAGAAGGAATCTCTAATGTATCACCGGTAGCTTTCCTTTTTGATCTGGTTTGTCTCTGGTTCTCTTCCAATGACTGATGTTCCTTAGATACTTTAACTTTTTTCTTCATGTTACCAAATTCAGTGTCATTTTTTCTTTTCCCATTTCCTTTTGCGAGTTTTTCTTTATAGTCTTCAGAATGCCTCAGGTTGTCCATCTCTATGCTGTTAATACCACTCATTTCCTCTTTCTGATGAGGTTTTTCTTCTACCTTAGTAGATAATTCTACCACATTTTTTACTTCTTCTTTTTTTAGGAGTTGGCATGTTTCTTGAATGTTTCCCAAAATACACTGTAATACTTCCTGTGCATCATGCTGTAGATATCCTTCATACATAGGGTTGAGTTCCCTATAAATAAAAATTTCCATTTCATCTATTCTAGTTTTAAAGATAGAGTACAAAAAACCCTTTCTATAGAGAAATTAATTCCTTTAGAGGGATATCAAATTATTTTAAAAATCTTAATTTTTATTCAACTAATTTGAAACTTACCTAAACTTATAAAAGTAAATATAAATTTTACCACAAATACTTTTATCCTCTTCTAAATACTAGTAACAGCTACTATACATATAGTTTACCATATACCAGGTTTTACTCAAAAAAACATAATTCTAACAATAATCCTGTAAGATAAGTACTACTATCACCCTGATTCAGGTAAGGTAGCTTGCTCAAAGCCAGGATGCAAACCTGGTCTTGGCCAGCATGCTATACTACCCTGCCCATCAACAAACACAGAACACTGTATTTACACCCTGGTTTTTGTTTTGTTTTGTTTTTTTACTCACACACCCAACACAAAGCTCAAACTCAAAACCCCTAGAGTAAGAGATGCCTGCTCTACCAACTAAGCCAGCCTAGGTCTATTCTTAAAACTAAACATTTACCCTATACCATACAGATAAAACTATTTTATATACTGGATAAAGTTTCATTTAGGACAATACAAAGAGGGATGTCTGGGTGGCTTAGTCGATTAAGCATCTGCCTTTCATTCATCAAGCCCCACACCGGGTTCTCTGCTCAGCTGGGAGGCTTCCTCTCCCTCTCTCCTGCTTATGGTCTCTCTTTCTAAACAAACAAAAAGAAATCTAATCCAGTTAATAGTTCTGCAAGTCCATACAACAAAACTGGATATTTGCAACTTACAGTTCTTATGCATAACATATTCTGAATAAAAACCTTTAATTCCTAATGTGAAATTTCTTAGGACCAAATATATTTGAGAAATCCAGTATTTTTCAGATCAAAAATACAGCACTTAACAAAGATTTTTCACCAGCAAGACAGGACAGTATCCCATAACTAAACAAACTACTATTTCTACAGAAAAATGTATGAATATTCACTTTATATATCAGAATGAATAAAGACTATAAAAAGCCTCCTACCCATTCAGATCTAATGAATTTATTTATACCAAACTTACCAAAGGAATGTCTAATCTCCAGAGCCTCTGAGATACTAGGGAGTAGATCTGTAGTTTCTGTTTTCCTTGCCCTTTATTCCCTCATGTATCATTCTCCTCCAAAGAGAGCAATAGCTTGCTAACACGGAATCCTAAAGTTTTATTAAAGGCTATACCTGAGTGTGTTAAGCAGTCGCCTTGGCTGAGTAGCAAGTTCATCAGTGTATTTCTCTGGATTTAAGAGAAAGCTAGCCTGAAGCTGTTCAACTGAAATGATCAAGGACTGTAAGCTGCATATTAGTTCATAACTTGCCAAAGAATCTTCTTTGCAATTTCCCTGTCAAAAAAGAAAGCCACAAACCATTAAACAAATTAAGTTTGTTCCCCCTTTTCTTTGTCTCACTAGCCAATATTAGCTTTGCTAAATTTCATTTCATTATTAACACTAATTTTGCAGAGGTATACAAATAAATTAAAAAATTTTAAGAGTATTTTTTAATTACTTTGTAAGAGAATGGTTTTCTGATTGACTAAGTTCCAAGGCTTCTTTATATTTACTTAAATTTTAAAAGTGACTACTTGAAAACAGTAGGTTAAGTAGCAGATGGTACAAGGGTATGATAAACTGCTGGCTGTGGCATATAAATGATAGTGTTTATGCATAAGCAATAACTGGAGGGCAGGAGGAGACATTGTAAAAGGTGATAATGTAGTTAGCTAACCTACAGGAATGGGGGGAGGAAAGCCTTTCTGAAAACAAAGGATACTGAGAAATTTCTCAGTTATCCTCCTCCCAAATCTTCTCTGTATCTGTTACTTCTTCATTTCTAAGCAAGTGAATTTCTACTACTTTACTTTTTATATATTCTTTTTTTACCTTATCTTTTTGATTGGTTTCATCTTTTAGGGCTTCTTTCTTCCTTGAAATAATGTTAAATAAGTGCTTCACTCCAGATTTAAAACCAGGACAAAAATATAATACCTATAAAAAATAAGAGTGTCTGAGTGTTTATCTGCATTTTTGATAGAGCACTTTTAAATGTGCATTAGTTAAAATTCTGAGATTAACATATCAAAAATTGTTTTCTATTTCATCATTGTAGCCAACTGTCTACCCTCGCTGGCATCAAAGCACTGAGGCTGGGCACATACTACTAAGACTTATGGTTATAGGGTAGAGCATAAAGCAGAGTTCCAAAGGTTAAAATTCTTATCACCAGAGCACTAGGAATCAAGCACAAAAACTAAGGGTTTGGCATCTTCCAATTAACCAAAGTCAATTCAATTTTGTTATCCCAATTTCATCTAATGTATTACTTTCTCTCACCCCAAAGGAAGCTGATAACATGCAATTTAGAATCATTACTTTAGCCCAATCCAGTTTATTTACAATCAAAGGCAAAGACATATATATGGACAATTAAAATACTCCCAATAATCTGAAATTCTCAGAACATTAAATATGACATCATGCTTTGCCTACTAAAGCTTTACTATATAGCAAAACCATCAATTTACCTGAAGTATACTATTAAGATAACAAGTATTGCCGAGATTATTCAGTCCCACAAATGGTAACAAGTTTTCTCTCTTCTCACAGTTTATAGGTGAGGACTGTGCTGCAGGAACAACTTGATCACTATAAAGTATAGATCAGAGAAAGGTCTTATGAAGTGTAGTATCTTACACAAAGTGGAAATAATACCTCCTTAGATTTAGTCTTTTCCCAAAAACTGGATGAGCTGAAAAGCATGTGGACTTTATTCAGTTGACACTTGAGGAGAAAAAATCTGTACAGGTGTAAATATTGCTACCTACCCAGAATAAAAGTTTTACAAGCACTTTATTATTTTTTTTAAAGATTTTATTTGACAGACAGAAATCACAAGTAGGCGGAGAGGCAGGCAGAGAGAGAGAGGAGGAAGCAGGCTTCCTGCAGAGCCGAGAGCCCAATTCGGGGCCCGACCCCAGGACCAGGACCTGAGCCAAAGGCAGAGGCCCCAACCCACTGAGCCATCCAGTGGCTACAGTGTAGGCGCCCCTATAAGCACTTTAAAAATATCATACACAGGGACGCCTGGGTGGCTCAGTCAGTTAAGCCGCTGCCTTCGGCTCAGGTCATGATCCCGGAGTCCTGGGATCGAGTCCCACATCGGGCTCCCTGCTCAGCGGGGAGCCTGCTTCTCCCTCTGCCGGCTGCTCTGCCTGCTTGTGCTGTCTCTCTCTCCCTCTAACAAACAAACAAATAAATAAATAAAATCTTTAAAAAAAAAAAAAAATCATACACAACAAGCCTCTAAAGGATTCCATCATGAAGCTATTAATCCCATTTTAAAGAGAATAGAAAACTGAACAGGTACTGTGATTAATGAACCAAACATGACATTTTTAAAAGTAGTCTAACTCTTGGGAGCCTGGGTGGCTCAGTCTTTAAGCATTGCCCTTCAGCTCAGGTCATGGTCCCAGGGCCCCGCTTAACGGGAAGCCTGCTTCTCTCTCTCTCCCACTCCCCCTGCTTGTGTTCCCTCTCTCACTGTGTCTCTCCATCAAATAAATAAAATCTTAAAAAAAAAAAAAAAAAGACTAGTCTAACTCTCAATAAAAACCTGGGAATAAGCTATGACCGTATCTAGGAGAGGCAGTATACCTAAATGAGGTTCTATTAACAAAATTAAAAGGTAAGGGTCTATTAAAGAGAATCACACAGTTGTCCTTCGCTTTAAAACGAATTGTTCAAGTTTATAATTCTTTTACCTCACTTTAACAAATAGTAGGTCCTCATAGCATTTTTATTTATTTTACAGCTGTGTTTATCCCCTCAAAGTGTTTTATACATAAGAGTCACATCCCCTAAACTGATTATTGGTAAATATTGGGAAATTACACATGACCAAATCCAGTTTACTGAAACAGCAGTGCATCTATTTGTTGAATAATGACCTAGTATAGAGTACAACTAAAACAATGGTATTAAAGTATTCCATTTTGTTAAGATCTCAGTCACTGAAGGATTTATCTGCATCAAAGCACTTCTTACTTTTAAATTTATCTTAAATAAGCAACTATGCAACAGGTTTGATAATTCATACCTATTAGGAATGACTATAAAGTTTAGATATCTCAAGAACTGTTAAGTCTTCTGAACCATACACACACACACACACACACACACAAATTTCTTTACCCTTTACACAGAATGTTACTACAAACAAGTTTGAATTGAAAGATAATTTAGCCAACACATAGTTCTCCAAATGAATCTATCTGATTAGCTAATATGTTTGTCTCACTACTGTGTGTTTTTGCCTTCAGAGACTATCAGGTCAGAATGTCTGGAGATATCAAAGTTCACTGCTGCCTCACTGATAATGGAATTTTTAAAATACAGAAATAGACTTAAAATAAGATACATACATTTCAGATCCTCTATATTCAGAAGGCTTTTCTTCATTTTCTTGAGATTCTGTGAAATCCAAGGCTCTCTTAGTTTCCTTTTTCTGAAAAAACTTCAAGGAAAGTCTGTTTTTCTTTGATGGGCTACCTCTTGAAAGCCCATTACTTTCAGTAGGTATGACACCAGGCATTTTCTCTTCAAATCCCAAGGAGTTGACAAGTAATAATTTATATAAGGATGTTGTAATCACCAATCATATCTGTTAATCGCAGAGAGAAGATTTCATTACTTTCCAGTTTATCTGGTGGAAATACAAAATCATTAATTTTGAAAATTTACTAAGGAATGGAACTAATTAGAACTTCACATTTGAAAACCCATTTCTTAGCCAATAAAAGGCACTCGATGCTTACTGCTTAAATGAAGGCGCTTGCCATTTGTCCGTAACTTTCCTAAACAAGAAAAAATACGAGATACTGAACTTTTCATAAGTCTACTAGATTAAGGGTCACATCACAAAATAACCCCATTTTAGTACATCTACAGTAAAGTAGTCTTGAGTAAAAAGTTAATTTTTATTTTAGCTTATTCAGAAAACACTGACTAACAACCATCTCTAATTCTTAAGTACAAGGGGAGAAAGAGAAAGGGATGAATGGGAAGACAACAGTGCTCAGAGTGAATGAATGAGTCTTCCTTCCAAGGTCTCTTCTAGTTATTAATATGAATACATGAAATGAATTCTTTAAAAAAACTTCTTTCAGGTATAATTTGCACAAGTCACTATGCTGTACACCTGAAACTAAAATAAAGTTATGTGTCAGCTATACTCCTAATTAAAGTGTAACTGCATATAAGCAAAGGCATACATCTGATGTTCAGTTATACCTAAAAACTTGAGTGAAAAGTAGTAAAACGTGTAGCTGGGATAGTGGTGTAAACAACTGCTGCACTTTGTGCAGACCAACTTTTTACGCACTAAACACAATACATTACTGATTTTCCGATCACTTTTTAAAAAACTATAAATTTTTTTAATGCTCCTCAGAGTAGAAAAAAATATTTTGACTTTTGCAACCTTTTTTATTAACTTGTTAAAATTTCTGAATGAAAAAAAACTCTAGCAGTACTTGTGATAGTTACTTTAAACACCCGTCCTACTTTCATGAAGATATCTGGGGGGAAATTATCTGACTGGAATATTAGAGCACAAAAGCTCGACAATGACTGTCAAATACACAGTAATAGAAGGAATAGATAAACTAACAAAATTCACTCAAACTCCATCTTTACTAATAAGCTAACACAATAATAAACTAATGCTTACTAATAACCATTTCATAATAAGATCGGCTGCCGCTGATCTGGGAATTCGCAACTTTGAACTCAGTAGTGAAACCACATTTTTGAGACAACTCAGAAGTAACTGGAAAGTTGACCATTTCCCCATCCCCCCTCCCAACTCAATTTACCCTCCTAGCCACTTAATGCTACTGATGGAAAGCTTATCACGAAAATAAATCAGCTTGCACCAAGTTGTCAGGGATCTCTAAGCATTAACGATTCTT
This sequence comes from Mustela erminea, assembly GCF_009829155.1. Taxonomy (NCBI): domain Eukaryota; kingdom Metazoa; phylum Chordata; class Mammalia; order Carnivora; family Mustelidae; genus Mustela; species Mustela erminea. Next base: position 59,025,601 of record NC_045623.1, read on the forward strand.
GTCAAAGGTTTTTCTTGGGAGCCAATTCTTAGATATAATGGAAAGTGTATTCTCTAACCGGATTTAAGTACATATTAGAAAAAAATGAGGACGCAGTTGAAATAACGGATAAATCCTAAGCAATATACCCTCCTGGCTCCCTCAAATCACTCACATTTGACATAACTGACAATGTCACATTTTTACCAGGTGCCGTATGTCACACCGCTTCTTGCTCCTGGTTTTCCTTAAGTCTAAATCAAATTTCGCACAAAACACAACAAATAGAGCATTAACTGCTCTTGAACAAATAAATGACAGTGTGAACCTTCAGTTTCTAAATTAGTTTTAAGTTTTTCCCTTTGCAAGACGACACGACTTAATTCCAATTTTTCAGGAAAAACGTAAAACAAGGATAGCATCCTCGACAAAGGTTTAAAACACGTGGCCTTCTAAATACTTCTACAAATACTCAAGAGTGCGCGATAAAATTTGTCAATTCCCGACACTGGACAACGTGAATGGAAACACTTGCTCCAGACCCCGCACCACCCCGGGAACACAAAAGTGGAGAGACTAAGCTGTGCTGCCGTGCGTGCCCGTCAGACACGGCCCGGGCCCGGCGGGAGGTTGGCGGGTGGCGGTGGAGACTCCGGCCCCCCTCGCCCGAGAAGCTGGCCTATTTACGCCCAGCCCGCACCTGCCTCCCGAAACCCCTGCGGCGGCAGGAGAGGCACCCTGCCCCCGCCACACCACACACACACACACACCGGTGCCCTTTCGTCTGGCAGCTTGGCAAGGGCGCCGCAGCCAAGTGGTCCTGGCGTCTCCCCCGCGGCGCTGACACCGGGGTCCCAGGGCAGAGCCCCTCGGGAGCCGGCCGAACTTGCCTCGGCGCCCAAGCTCCGGCCCCTCCTCCCCAGGCCCTCCCTTACCTGGTCATGGCCCAAAGCGAGGTCCGCGGCGGTGACGCCCCGAGTGCAGCCGGGATGGGTGTGGGTGCGACAGGTGAGACCCTGCCCGGGGCCCCGGGGACCCCGGACCCAAGGAAAAGCTGGCCGGATCGCCCTCCCCACAGGGGAGTGACCATTCGCTCTCAAGAGCGGGAACCCGGGCTGCCACTCGGTCCTGCCCTGCGCCGGCACCAACTACATCCCGGGAGCGACGCCCGCCCCACCCGCCCCCGCCCCGGGATGGCAAGGAGCACCAGAAGTAGCCCCGTTGGCCCAGCGCCTGAACCGCTAGGGTCTTTCCCACTCCACCACCGAGGGGAACTTGGCGCGTTTTCCTCACTCTCAGGACCCCCGTGTTTTAGCCTCCGCCCGCGCCAGCACTGCGATTGGAGGTGGCGTCCTTCGAAAGTGCCGGTTCTAGTCTCCACGCTGCAGAGACGCGAAAGGCAGCAGCCGCCTCGAGACCGCCGCTCGCCCCCCTGGTACGCACGGGCTCGGGAACCAGCTGGAACGGTAGTTTCCCCAAGATCCTAACGGGTTCTGCAGTTTCAAACAGCGCAGGCAGCGTCACGGGCAGCTCGCGCGGGTCCTCGCTGAGGGCGCGCGCTAGGTGCTGGAGGCCTGGCTGGCGGGCTCGAGCCTCACACCCTTTTTTTTTTTTTTTTTTAACCATTCGTGCGCGCGAGTTGAGGAAAAGCGTACGGGTCGGGAGACGGGACAGGGAGAGGACGGGACGGTATCCTTCCCCAAGAAGACGACGCTAGATGCTCAAATCCACCAATCTGCGATGAGAAATCTCCCAAACCTTGCCCCTCCCACCACCACCCAGGAGGAGCCAATCACAAGTACCTAGGCAAAAGACAAGTGGGTGGGCGGAAGAAGGCTGTCTAGCCAATACCAAAAAGAAGAGAGGAGAATTCCACCAATCATTGCTAGATATGCAAAGTACCCTTCAGGAGCTGCCCCCTCCTTCCGCTCTGATTGGCGTTCGAGTGCGCGCTTTCGCGGCCGACTGTTAAATCTGGCTCTGCGTTTTGTGAATCCTCGACGGTGGGACGCCTCCGAGGGTGCGGTTTCCGGAGTGAGGCCCTCACAATAACTCCCGCCCCGCTTTCCTGCGTACGCACTCGGGCGGGGTTACTAAGGGAGACTAGATTCGGAAAATGGCTGACGGGAGTGCTAGGTGCTCGGCGCCTGTGCTTTCTGACTGGACTCGCGGTCCCGGCCCCAGGGCCCAACAGAAACCGGAGCTGCCACGGATAACAGCAAAGTCTCAACCGTATACTGTAGCGCTGAGGCTCCTTCCTCAGCCCTTCTATGCCTCATTTTCGCTCGTTTACCCCTTCCCTTTCTCGGCCAGACACGGAAAAGAAAAGAGCATTTTTCAGACCCAGCTCTGACTGAGGGAGCTAGAGAGGGTTTCTGCGCGAGCCCTTACTAGGGCTCAGATGCGGCAAGGCAGGCTTTACTTGGTTTTTGTTTACCTTTGTTGGTATGCTTACGTTAGTGAGGTGACCCCACAAAGCAGGTAATGCAGTTAACGCAGGATAAGTTAAAATTCATTTAATCAAGCATGATTTTAGGTGACTAGTATGGTGCCAGGCATGCGTTTTTCAAGGCGCTGTGGACACGGTGTGAATGAAATACATTTCCTGCTCCACAGGGTTGGAAGTTAAACTTAAAATGATAGGAAATAATGAGTGTTAGGTAAAGGAGATCTAGAGTGGGCTGTTCTAAGTACAATAGTCCGGAAAGACCTCTCTGAGTTGACATTTGAGCAGAGAGCTGAATGAGAGTGAAACCTGGAGGAATCTCAGGGAAGAATGGTTCAGGCAAAGAGAAAAAGCAAGTTTAAAAAGTCCTCAAGTTTAATGTGCTCGGTGTTTGGGACAGAAGCAGGGAAGCTAGGGTGCTTAGAGCACAATGAGTCTAGATGTGATGATTGTGGGAAATGAGGTAAATAACGTCAGCAGGGCTCTGATTAATTAAGCAGGGTGAGGAAATGGAACGGAAGTTATTGTATGGTTTTGAGCAGGGGAGTGGCATAATTTGTAAACTGGCTGCTTGAGGTGGATAGATGGTTGACCTTCAAAAGTGCAAGCAGAAAGGTTAGCTAGGAGACTGTTCCACATACCAGGAAATAAAGTATTTGGCTTGGAATAAGGTGGTAGCAGTGGAAATGTTGAGAACTGGTAGGATTCAGGATATAGTCTGAAGTAGAGCCAATAGGATCCACTGATGGGTTGTAACAAGAAAGAGACAAAATGACAAGGATTATTTTTCCCCCAAAGCAACTGGGTAGTGGTTGGTCCTTGCTGAAATGGGGAACATTAAGGTACTAGTGGGTTTGTTGTGAGGGTCTATTGTTCTTGCACACTAAAACTAAGAGGCCTACTTTACATACAAAGATGAACCAACAGATAAGTTTGGAGCTGGGGGAGAGGGGGAGATTTGGATTGGGGGGTATAAATCTATTAGGAGTCACCAAATGGTATTTGACTGGTACAAGACTGGAAGAAATCACCTAGAGTGGACATCTTTATCCTAAAAACTCTGCAGGGCATTAATGACCTCTTCCCTTGCCAAGCCAAGAATCCTAAATCCAGGTAACTGCCTCGTAATTTTCTCACCTTAGAATCAATACCCTTTCCAAGTACACATTTGAAGAGTGAGACTTCAAAGCTCCTAATCACTGAATTTTTACAAAGAACAGTATGACACACACAGCGACTCTGAGCTACGTAAAGAGAAATTAATGCTGCTATCACTTGGTAAAATAAGCTCAGGGCGTGAGCTGCTTTCGAGGGATTGAGAATTCCTTATTTGAGCACAGAAAAGAAAGCACCGCAACTCATTCTGAAGTCGGTATAATGTTGATAACCAAAATAGACAAGGACAGAACTAGAAATGCAACTATAGGTCAGTCTTAGTTTGCCATTGTGTATCATGTACTGGGGTGTCTCATTCTCTAGTATTAGCAGAATCGTCGTTGCTACTTTCAAACTCTACCAGGACAGATAACCAATTCTAGTTTCCTATTGTAATTTTCCTTATTCTCTCAACTGACTGAGCCACCGAGGCCCCCCTGTGCTTTGACTTAAAGGTATAGAAGTGTTGGGTTTTGGAGCACCTGGGTGGCTCAGCGGATTAAAGCCTCTGCGTTCGACTCGGGTCATGATCCCAGGGTCCTGGATTCGAGCCCTGCATCAGGCTCTCTGCTCAGCAAGGAGCCCACTTCCCCCTCTCTCTCTACCTGCCTCTCTGCCTACTTGTGATCTCTGTCAAATCAACAAATAAATCTTTAAAGGGGCACCTGGGTGACTCAGTGGGTTAAAGCCTCTGCCGTCGGCTCGGGTCATGATTCCAGGGTCCTGGGATCGAGCCCCACATAGGGTTCTCTGCTCAGCAGGAGCCTGCTTCCCCCCGTCCCTCTCTGCCTGCCTCTCTGCCTACTTGTGATCTCTGTCTGTCAAATAAATAAAATCTTAAAAAAAAAAAAAAAGTAGTTTTGGGTTTTTCAGCCCTTCCAAATTATGGAACTCTTAATCCACTTAGATTATAGGCAGAGTTTCCCTCTTAGCAAAGCTGCATACCTTTCCATCCCCACTTGCATTCTGAGTAGCTCTGGCCTGAGCTAATCAAAGAACTTTGGTGAAACTGGTGAAAATTTAAAGCTAGTATATTAAGTTTATACCTTTTTCCAATTATTTTCCCTCATGCCACAAATATCTTGCAACAGGACAACAAGGGTCTCTGCGGTATCTGAGTCTTTACCACACACTGCTACTAGGTTTCCACTAAGCCAATACCACATTTATGTTAAGGCGTGTTATGTGCTGTATGAGTTTATAGGGATCAAATTCTGCATCAGATAGGAATAGGTTAATCTATGAGAAGCAACATTTTTTAAGCATCCTTAGCCAAGATGTACACATTTCCTTATCACATAAACAGAGTGGAGAGGTAGGCAGTATAGATTAGTGGTGATTCCAAGACCATGAAGGACCTAATTTCCTCCATTCTCAACATGTGGCTTCTACGTTACGGTCCAGATAGCTACTTAAGTTCCAGCCATCATGTCTACATTCTAATAAGCAGAAAGGAGGAAGACAATCTTTCCTCCTCAAAGGATACTTCCTAGAAGTTATACACACCATTCCTGCTTACAACCCATGGGCCAGAACTTACTTTATTCTCAGGGCCTGTATGTCCAATAAGTGATCATAATATCAAGGAAGAAGTATACAATAGATGTTAGAGGACAAATATTCTCTGCTCTGCTTCTACCTTCCCGACTAAATAAAAGATTTCCCCAGCTGGGGAAGCAGAAGGTTTAAAAAAAAAAAAAAAAAGTAAGGAGATGCTGCCCAGAACACGCTTCAAGGAAGGAACTGCTCCCAACCTGCAAGGAGTACTTCCAATTGTCAGCTCCATCAGGGTCTACTTCAGCTACAGAGAGAAGCCTTGCCCAAGGTCATGCCCTTTCAACAGCTAATTGCACGAGGCTGGAGTGGAAAGGCTCTGCCATTATGGCCCACCTTGGGACATATGATTTGCAATATTCACTCCAGAGCTTCTGTGCAGATTATTCAAAGCTTTCTTGCACCCATGGGGTGCCTGGGTGGCTCAGTTGATTAAGCATCCAACTCTTGGTTTCAGCTCAGGTGGTAAACTCAGGGTCATGAGATCCAGCCCCACATCAGGCCCAGGCTCAGTGCAGCATCTGCCTGAGATTCCCTTTCTCTCTCTCTTTCTCCCTCACCTTCCCGCACTGCCACTCCCTCTGCTTATGCTCTCTCTCTCTAAAATAAGTAAATCTTAAAAAAAAAAAAAAATCTTTCTTAAAACTGTATTAAAATTTGACTTCTTTCCCTATCTTCTATGTTCTGTCCCAGTGTCTGCTTCCCAAGAACCCTACCTGTGATAACTGACGGTAGGACTGGTTGGAGAAAGCAGGCAGTAAGATGCAGTCTGGGAGATGGATTATGGACCACCTGGTTGGTAGTAGATGAAACACAGGCAGTGCCGGCACAGGGTGATGGTCTAACTGAGGTGCTAATACGAGATGAATAGAATACTAGAGGTGTGACACATCAGGAATTTGAGACATATAGTAAAAGTAACTGATAAGGATAACAGAATTAGCTGACTATTGCTACGCTCCATTGGTTACAAAAAAAAGAATGAACAGTTGAGGGTAGGTAATAGGCAATTGCAAGCGAGGAGAGAGCCCGTTTGTTGCACACAAAAAAGCTCTCATTAGCAGGGAAAGAGTGGAGAAAGACAAGTAATAAGACCAGACTTTAGAGTGCTTAAAGGATGGTTAAATGACCAAAAATGGCAGGTTTGTTGTGGCAAGGTCAGGGTCATGATTGAGAAAATCTAGCATTCCAACACATGGAGGAGACATCTGCGTGGTGCTCCTGGAGATTTTCATTCCTCAGGCTCCTCAGATGCTTGCAGTGTGGGCTCACTCCTCTCTACTAAGATCTATCCTTTCCTGTGCTAGAAGCCTCTGCAGAGGCTTCTAACTGGAAGGCAACATATTCCCCTCTCCCCCAGCAGACACCGCCCACCACACACACACACACACACACACACACACACACACACACACGCCTTCTGCCACTAGGCCTATAATTAGGGTTGAATCATAGCATAACCCAGTTGGGAGGAACTGTGTCTAATAAAGGAGGTAAAGGCCTAGCCAGCATGAACCACCAGTAGCTTGAGGGGTAGGCCTGGGACTGGATTCAGAGAGGCCTTGGTCAAGGAGGCCAGACCATAAAATGGGATAGGGAAAATTCTATTGCTGGTGGAGCACTCTCCCAAAATATCTAACATCCTGACAAGGGCCCAGAGAGTTGGTGTGAACTCACTACTGTGATTGCTCCCAGAAACATGGAAAAAAAAAAAAAAACCTAACTCACTAACACTGAAATGCCTGAAATGCTAGGATGGGTAGGTAGGACAAGATTGGATAAAAAGATTCAAGGAAGTAGGTGTGTTAGAATGGATGTACTATCTACAGCCAGAAGGTTATGATCATTCTGTTCTGAAGAACAGCCCAGAGGACACCATTTATCAAGCCCACCAGAAATGCATTGGTGCAAAGGGCAGGAATATCACTAAAAAGTCCAGTGGTGGCTCTCTGCAAGTCACGGCTGAAGGTAGCAGAGGCCTCTAGAACCTGGCCCACTGATAGCAATGCTAGCTACGACAGCAATGACAATGATAGCAATGACAGGACCCCAGAGCAATAAAGACCAAGTAGCAACTCAACTACCAGAAGCCAGGGAATTACAAACATTATAATGTGAACCTAACCCACACAGTTATGGAAATGTTTAATAGACCATGGTAACCCTAAGGGCAAAATAGGTAGGCAGCCAACAAAGGTCCTATTTAATCTGTATCAGCAGAAAAAAAAAAAAAAATCAAAAATAGCTGACCAGGAGACTAAGATCCCTCACTCAATAAACTCACCATTCTTTAATCCATGTTTATACCTGAGCTAGTTTACAGATCTGGAATCACTGGCTGAAGAGGTCCTTAGGAGGAAGGGCCCCGCTACATTTCAAGTATAAATAATGATTTTCCCAGTTCATCCCCATTTACCTGGTCATTTACCTGGGTAATCGTACCTGGGGGAAATGGGAATACCCAGACATTTCAAGGACTGTTAGACACAAGGTCTGAATTGACACTGATATCCAGAGACCAGAAGCATCATCATTACCCTGTTAGAGCAGAAGCATAGAGAGGAAAGTTAATAAACAGGGTCATGACAAGGTCTAGCTCAGAGTGGGTCTTTTGGGTCTGTTGCCCCACCCAGTCATTTTCCCAGTCCCTAAATGTATAATGGGATTCACCTGTTGGGTAATTGGTACAAATCCACTGGATCCTTTGCCTGTAAAGTAACAAGCCATCATAGTGCAGAAGGCCAAGGGAGGGTTCCCTGAAATAGCTTCCCTTCCCCAGCCAAACATGGCACAGGAAGTTAAAATAATACTGCACCTCAGGAAGGGATAGCTGAAATTAGAGTCAGTCTCAAGAATTTAAAGGACACAAGGTGCAGATTCCCATCATATCTCCATTTAACTCCCCATGCGGTCCTGCAAAAAACCGACGACCCCTGAAGGATGACAGCAGATTACTGTAAAGCTCAATCAATTAGTAGGGCTGACGGCAGCTGCTGTGGCAGCTGTAGTCTACCTGCTAGAGTACATTCACACAGCCTCAGGTACTGGGTGCACACCATTCTAGATTGAGTAGATGCATTCTTTTCTATCCCAATCGTAAGAAAGGATCAGAAACAGTTGGCATCCGCATGAAGCAGATAAAAGTACACATTTGCAGCATGGCCCAGGGCTATGTTCACATTCCTGTCCTATGTTATCAAATAACCTGAAGTGATCTGGACCTTTTGGAGATCCTGAAGAACATCACATCTTCTACGACATCAATGACCTCCTGCTGATTGGGCAGGATGAGCAAATTATGCTGTAACAAGACCTGAAGAATGAAAAGGCTAAAAAACGCACATGCGTGGTGGAAGTGCCGAGAAATGTACAAAAGAAGGCTTTATCCTTATCAGATGGCTATATCCTTAAGTCGGCAGATAACGGCTGACTGAAAAGCAAGAAGTAGAAACATGAACGTGTCATTTAGATAAGTGGGGGTGAATACCAAAGATTCAGCTTTAAGTTGAAAGTAGTTGCCTAGAGGGAAGGGAAGCCTTGCTGGAACAATTTACCTTTTTAAATCCTGTACAACTTTGAAAAAAGTAAACTTAAAAAAAATTGTTTCAGTTTCTGTTTAAGCACTGTCAATGAATTATTTGTTCTGATTTCATCCCCTGGGAAAGATCAGAACAAATAGGTGCAACAGGAATAGATTATTTATGATTGGGGTGACAATTCTTCGAACCTTCACCTTCTGGGTACAAGTTTAAAAAAGGCTTAGTGTATGAACCCTTGGCCTTAATCCAGCATCTTGAGTAACCACAAAAGGCAACCAACCTCAAAACAGCTAGTAAAACCACTATCCTTAAATTTAAATAAAAGATTTCCATAAATTAAAGTCTGTTTAAAGGGTAAACCCCACTTGGCTTCAGGATTTTATACTTTGTTTCACAATCTAAAGCCTCAGGGTCAGGTGGGAGGACCTCCCATGTCTATGAAAGGAATGCCTTGCCCCACTTCCTTAATGTTTAGTAACAATTTAGTAGAGGAATGTCCGGTAAGTGGGTGGGTGCTGAGGGGGTAGCAGGAAGTCTCATAGGCCTATTTATATTTAACGGAAAGAGAGTCTTGTCTTTCTCATACCATTAAGATCCTCTTATCCTTTGTACGTTCAACTCATCCTGAAGAGCGATCTATAGTTAAACTCCAGTATTTTTTTCTACTCTGCATAAAATTTACTTCAATAAAGTACTAAGTACTTAGAGAGAAAATAAGGTCTTATTCTTTCGAGTATTATTATGGACTCATGGCTTTTTACAGTCTTAATTTGTTTTAATTAAATATAATTTTTATTTCCTTTTTGAAGCAAAAAACAGTCATATTTCAACCTGTGGGGACTCCTTTTTTATTTTTTTAAAGGTTTTATTTATTTATTTGTCAGAGAGCGAGCAAGCACAGCATAGGAAACGGTAGGCAGAGGGAAAACCAGGCTCCACATGGAGCAAGGAGCCCAATGCAGGACTTGAACCTAGGACCTGGGATCATGACCAGAGCAGGTGCTTAATGGGCTGAGCCATGCAGGCATCCCATGGGGACACCTTTTATTTATTTTATTTTATTTTTTATTTTTTTTAAAGATTTTATTTATTTATTTGACAGATATCACAAGTAGGCAGAGAGGCAGGCAGAGAGAGAGGAGGAAGCAGGCTCCCTGCTGAGCAGAGGGCCTGATGCGGGGCTCGATCCCAGGACCCTGGGATCATGACCTGAGCCGAAGGCAGAGGCTTTAACCCACTGAGCCACCCAGGCGCCCCCCATGGGGACACCTTTTAAACAGACGTCCAGGTCTTTCAACATTTTGAAAGCATCCTTGCCTTTGAGGAAATTCTTACTGGGGTGCCTGGGTGGCTCAGTGGGTTAAAGCCTCTGCCTTCGGCTTGGGTCATGATCCCAAGGTCCTGGGATCAAGCCCCGCATTGGACTCTCTGCTCAGCAGGGAGCCTGCTTCCCTTCCTTTCTCTCTGCCTGCCTCTCTGCCTACTTGTGATCTCTCTCTCTCTCTGTCCAATAAATGAATAAAATCTTTAAAAAAAATTTTTTTCTTACTAACTTGATTGTACTATGTAATATTTTGTTTTCCCATGCTGTATGTTTAAACCACAATATTATTAAAGGCTTATAAGCCTTAATTTAAAAAATGAATCTTATTTAAGTATGTCAAAAGTTACTGTATATTACTTTATCATTTCATTCTGGGCTTTGAAAAGAGCCCACGTAGTTTTCTTTCTTTCTTTCTTTTTTTAAAGATTATTTATTTGAGGGGTGCCGCTGTGGCTCTGTGGCTCGGTGGGTTAAAGCCTCTGCCTTTGGCTCAGGTCGTATCTCATGGTCCTAGGATCGAGCCCGCATCGGGCTCTCTGCTTCTCAGGAAGCCTGCTTCCTCCTCTCTCTCTGCGGGCCTCTCTGCCTACTTGGGATCTCAGTCAAATAAATAAGTAAAATCTTTTTAAAAATTGTTAAAGATTATTTATTTGAGAGAGAGAGAGAGCACCCACATGCACTCGCAAGCACAGGAGCAGGTCGAGGGGCAGAGGGAGAGAATCTAAAGTAGACTCCCTGCTGAGCACGGCCCCCCCCAACAACAACAACTTGGCTGAATCCCACATCCCTGAGATCATGACCTGAGCTAAAATCAAGAGTCAGACTCCCAATGGACTGAGCGCCCCCCCCACCATGTATTTGCAATCAGACAAGAATACCATTGGCTCTAACATGGGGATTGTGTGATGATTATCTTTCAACTAATTCAGATTTAGATTTTGTATAGGTATTGGTATGGAAGCACCCCAAAATTTGGCAGTCTAAAATGATGATCTCTTATTTCTCATGATTCTATGGCTTGGCCATGATCCTTTGGAGGCTGCATTCAGGTGGAGGGTCACCTGGGGACTGGAATCAGTGGGGTTGGCTAGGCTTCCCTCTCCCTTGGGTACTTGTCTTCAAAGAGACTGCCTGGGGTTTCTCCACAAGGCCATGGCAGCAGAATTCCAAGGGGACGAAACCCAAACCCAGTGTGCACGTGTAAACCAAACCTCTGTATTCCTCCCTTTGGTCAAAGCCAATCCCATGGCCAAACTCAAAGTCAGGCATCTTCATAAAGGCATGGATATGGGGGAGAGAAGGGCTGAGTCACTGGGGTCAATAATGTAACAAACTACTCCAGTCTTCCTGTGCATATTATCTTAAAGTAGAAGTCCTATCCCTCAAGGTGCTAACCTTAAAAAATAAAACTACCAGTTATTTCAGCAGCGAAACATATATATATATATATATATATATATATATATATATATTTTTTTTTTTTTTTTTTAGGAATAGCAGAGAATTATAATTTGTAACAAGCGAACTAAGGCAAAACCATAGGCAAATCTGGAGAACAAAGGAATGAAACCGTTTTTAATAGAGGAAAGGTGGAAGCTGGGATGACTATTATAAACAAAAAGTCCGTTAGAGTAAACTAGGATTTCAATGTATAGTGGCTTTTCTTTTTCTTTTTTTTTTTTTTTAAAGATTTTATTTATTTATTTGTCAGAGAGAGAGAGAGTGAGAGCGAGCACAGGCAGACAGAGTGGAAGGCAGAGGCAGAGGGAGAAGCAGGCTCCCTGCGGAGCAAGGAGCCCGATGTGGGACTCGATCCCAGGACGCTGGGATCATGACCTGAGCCGAAGGCAGCTGCTTAACCAACTGAGCCACCCAGGCGTCCCTATAGTGGCTTTTCATTGGCTGACTGTGACAATCACTCATTGGCTGGGCTGTTGCTGGGGGAGGAAGGAAAACTTTCTCCCTTCTGCTGGGATGGAGTAAAAATCGCATCCACTTGCAAGGTCCCTCTCCCTTCCTGTTGGGTCTGCAGTTGACAAGGAGTGCTAATGTGTGAGAGCTCTCCTTGCTGGCCTCTCAACTTCATTCTAAATGGTATCTTCTATTATTAATTCTCATATTTTCCCCTTTGGATCAACAACTGTCTGAAATCCTCACTGACCAAGAGTCAAGTTCTCCATATTTAGTGGTTTTTGTCTTTCCATGCTAGGAAGACCTTTCCTGGTTGCCATGCCCCATGTCAGAGCAAAAATGCATAAGAGTTGAAAACCACTGAAGGCCTCATTTGAGTAACAAGGAAGGTTAGGGGGGAGACCTCTCGGGCACTTCTCATCTATAGCCCATATTTTATTAAGATTGTAAGCTTTGGAGATCATCTTAAAGCATTGAGCCAGCATTGCCTTATTGGGTACATTTTTAAAAATTTTGACAGGTGACAAAATGTAAAACAAAATAATTATATAAAACAGAAGAAGTAACATGAAAATTCCAAATTGTATGGTGGTTTCCCAGGACTCTAGGTCTGAAAGTAGCCAATTAAAATATTTACTGGTATTTAATATTATGATTTTGGGAATAAAGTTTCTCTCATAATGGCAAAAATGTAGTCATGTATGCCTCCTGGAAGTCTCTGCTTAAAGAAACCACAAAAGCAAAATAGTGAATACTGCAAAGGTACACTGATAGAATTAACTGAGTGCATTTGTTAAGATACAGTACAGGTATAAACATGAAGCAACAGTTAATGATCATTTTGCAAAATAGCAAAACTGCAGAAGTGTTTTGAAACAGTGTTATCTCAAAAGAAGATTGTTTGGAACCAAATGTGTTATCAATAATATAGCCTATAAAGCTGTAAATTTAGAAACCATGACTTCGGGTAAAAATCTAGTCAGTGAATAGTTCAGATGAGAAAAGACTTTTGTGAATTCTGAACTTTCTAACGCTTCAGAAAATTTAATTGGTGAAAATTTAATTTGTCACAGGATCATGATGGGCTGTTTCTGAAAGGCCATAAGAGATTTCTCCTTTTTGTTTTTTGTTTTGTTTTGTTTTAAGATTTTTTATTTACTGGGGCACCTGGGTGGCTCAGTGGGTTAAAGCCTCTGCCTTCGGCTCAGGTCATGATCTCAGGGTCCTGGGATCGAGCCCCGCATCGGGCTCTCTGCTCATTGGGGAGCCTGCTTCCTCCTTTCTCTCTGCCTGCCTCTCTGCCTACATGTGATCTCTGTCTGTCAAATAAATAAATAAAATCTTAAAAAAAAAAAAAAAAGATTATTTATTTATTTATTTGACAGACAGAGATCACAAGTAGGCAGAGAGGCAGGTAGAGAGAGAGGAAGGGAAGCAGGCTCCCCGCTGAGCAGAGAGCCCAATGCGGGCCTCGATCCCAGGACCCTGGGATCACGACCTGAGCCGAAGGCAGAGGCTTTAACCCACTGAGCCACTCAGGTGCCCAGATTTCTCCTTTTTGTGTGAATTTGAAAATGCAGAGACAGAAGCAGGAACAATGAGAAAAAGGTTGATAGGCCTAGTCTGGACATCCTGGGAATGCCTTGTCAGATGTCGTCTGCTTCAGTTCCAGGAAATCTTTACTTTTTAGGTGACCAGATGGTGTGCAGGTCCAGCTAGGGTTTGGGGCTTTCTTTAGATGTGTCATGTGAATCCAAGAACCTATTTTCGGAACTTTGGTGGCATAAGGATTGGTTAGTAGTTCCTGATAAAGGCCTTTCCAGTGAGGTTGAAAAGAGTGTTTCTGGAGGTATCTTTTGAAATCTCCAGGTTGCAAGGTATGATGCTTTCATCTCCTGGGAGCACACTGCAAAAAGACTGCTTTACAAAGCATGGTTAGTTTTAATAGTAGTAATTAAGCATTTATAATATTGAAGTACATCTTTTATCAATTGTGGGTCAAAGGAAGCAAGGCCAAGTGTACTAGACATCTTGTGAGTATCTCAGAGGGTGAAAGCCTAAAGTTTCCAAGGGGGAGGATCCAAGATTTAGAAAGAGTAGCAACGCTTTGGGCCAAGGTATTTGGAGGTATCTACAAATTTTGCCAACTGATTCTTTTTTTTTAAAATAAGATTTTATTTATTTATTTGACAGACAGAGGCCACAAGTAGGCAGAGAGGCAGGCAGAGAGAGTGGGCGAAGCAGCCTCCCCACTGAGCAGAGAGCCCAATGTGGGGCTTGATCCCAGGACCCTGGGATCATGACCTGAGCCGAAGGCAGAGGCTTCAACCCACTGAGCCACCACGCGCCCCTTGCCAACTGATTCTTTTTTTTTTTTTTTTAAAGATTTTATTTATTTATCGGGGGGGGGGGGAAGCGAGCACAGGCAGGCAGAATGGCAGGCAGAGGCAGAGGGAGAAGCAGGCTCCCTGCTGAGCAAGGAGCCCGATGTGGGACTCGATCCCAGGACGCCGGGAACATGACCTGAGCCGAAGGCAGCTGCTCAACCAACTGAGCCACCCAGGCATCCCGCCAACTGATTCTTAATAGTGCTGTTAGTGTGTTCCATTAATCCTTAAGATTGAAGATGGTATGCACAATAAAAAAAGTGTAAAACGGGCCAAACAGCACAGACTTGTTGAAGCACCTGACCAGTAAAAGGGTTTCCCCAATCACTATGAAGTTCAAGAGGGGTTCCCCAGGCAGGGACAATCTTTTCTAACACAGTTTTCACAACAAAAGAAACAGTATCTTGTCCTGTCCTGTCCTGCCTTGTCTTTCAAGAGAAATCACAAACTATGACTAAAACAAATATACACCCACGAGATGGGGAAGCTGTAGGAAATCCATTTAGATGAATGAGATTCTTTGGATTATATTTTGGATGGGTGGGACAAGTGAGATAAGTGCTCTATGAGGCCTTATTAATATTTTCCCACCAATATTGATTTATAAATGTTATCATTTTGTCAGTAGACCAATGATTTAATGCTTGTACAGTGTTAAGTAGTAGGTATATTACAATTTCTGATAGGGCTGGATTCTTATTTGGTCCAAACCAGACTTCTCTTTTTATTAAGCCAACAATTAGATTTCCAATATTATTTTTCCCTCCCTGGTGCCAATTTTTGGGTATCTCTTGTTGTCAGTTTTTCCAAATTATCATTTGGGAGAATATCCCTTTGGACCACGACAGAGGTTTGGTTACTGGTTTCACTTGACCTCCAGGAAACTGAGAGTGGAATGCCTAGGAACCTTAATGATAGCCTGAGCAGGCAGCAAAGGTATGGCCGCTAATAAATTCTGGACTTAGGAGTCATTTTTAATTGGAGATTAGGAAGCCTTGTTGTTTCCATAACATTCCTAAGTCATGAGCTGCCCCAAAGGCATACCAACTGCTGGTATAAATGTTTGCTGGTTTATCCTTGCTGAAGGACGTACAACTCAACTTATTAGGCTGAAATAGCCAAAGGTAAGTAAATGTGCTGCCTCAATGACTTCAAAAGGAGTAGCAATAGCATACCTAGCACAAGATTTGCCATTTTCATCCCTTAAATAAGAACCATCAGTCAATCATGAAAAATCTGCATTGGGTAGAGGAGTTTCCTATAAATTGTCACAGAGACTCAAAAGGCAATCTGTCAGCATTAAGCTGAAGGGTTTCATCTGGCTCCAAGTGTGGCCCTTGTTTCAAGATCAGATCCTCTAAGTATTGAACCTGAGTTTAAGAAAACTGCAATTTTTCTCTGGAGAATTTATGTCTCTTTAAGGCCAAAAGTTTTAACAGGTGGACCCCTGTCTTCTGGTGAAGAGGTTTGGGAAGGGAGGCTGAGAAGCAAATCATCTATGTATTGTAACAAAGTAGAGCCTGCAGAAAACTGTCATCCAAACCAATTTTTAAGGTTTGTGAAAAGTAAAGACTCTGCAAAATCGTGGGCCATTACTGTCCAGCTCTATTTTCGTTGTTTCCAAGTGAAACCAAAAAAATATTGGCTATCCTTATCACCTGGAACATTAAAAATGCACTGTGTAGATTAACTGCAGTGAAAAATCTGTTTTCAGTGGGAATAGATGTCAAGAGCATATGGGGGTTTGGAATAACAGGAACAGCAGGGGGTCGAGAACAACAGGAATAACAGGGTTATTTATTGCTCAAAGGCCCTGAACAAACCTCCATCCTTAGACACTGGGTTTTCTCACAGGTAAAAGGGTGGTATTACAGGCACTGGTGCAGGGGATAATAAGTTCCTGAGCCTTGTAATCTTTAATTATGGGCTTGATGTCTTGAAGGGCTTATTTATGGGGTATTAATTGGAGGAGGGCGCTTTTGAGGGATCTGAATCTTGATGGAAAGTGTACTGTGGATTCTGCCAATATCAATTCAGGATTTTGCCCATAAAGAGGATGGTAGCAGGGTGCCTGGGTGGCTCAGTGGGTTAAAGCCTCTGCCTTCG
Organism: Mustela erminea; assembly: GCF_009829155.1. Lineage (NCBI taxonomy): Eukaryota > Metazoa > Chordata > Mammalia > Carnivora > Mustelidae > Mustela > Mustela erminea. The sequence goes on from NC_045623.1 coordinate 59,042,002, forward strand.
GCTCAGGTCATGATCCCAGGGTCCTGGGATCAAGGCCCACATTGGGCTCTGTGCTCGGCAGGGAGCTTGCTTTCCCCTCTCTGTCTCTGCCTGCCTCTCTGCCTACTTGTGATCTCTGTCTGTCAAATAAATAAATAAAATCTTAAAAAAAAAGAGGATGGTAGCTAATCTAATAGGAACAAATGATTGGTGTCCCCAGACTCGGCCATAGCACTATAGCGTTGTTGGAGACAGGGCAAATTAAAAAATGTTGCAGAGTCATTTAATTATTTCCCTGACTATTTTGATTATTACTATCAAATTCTAGAAATATTCCCGCCACCTTTGGAAGAAAGGAACTCTGGCATGATACTTTTCCAAGAAATCTTGGCCCAGTTCATGAATAGAGGTGGAGAAGCCAAGAAGAAAAGGCTGTGTATCTCTCAAAGGGCTTAGACAAAAGGGAATAGGTTCAGAGACAAGAATCTGTTGAAGTTTATTAGAGAAGCCTGCTATTCAAACTGCTTTTATATCCTGAGGAAGGGGCTGCTTTATAGTAGTGGAGCTGAGCACTGAGGGTGTAGTGATGGTGTCAATACAGAGATTCATTCCCAATCTGGAGAATGGATTCTCCAAGCTGATTAAGAAAGAGGATTGAGGGGATGCCTGGCTGGCTCAGTTGGCAGAGCACGCAACTCTTGATCCCAGGGCTATAGGTTCAAGTCCCATGTCAGGTATAGACGTTACTTAAAAATAAAATCTTTAAAACAGAGAAAGAGAGAGAGAGAGGATTGGAAAGAGGGTTAGATTCCCATAATTGGGAATTAGGAGGACATTGGAAAGGCTGGCTAGAAAGCTGAAGGCACCTGGAACTCTTAAGCTGGTAGCAATCTTTTCTTCCAATGCCTTGGCTCTTTGCAATACCGGAGACTAGCAGGGAAGGGCTGGGTTTGTACAGGGGCCATTTGCCAGAGTTAAAAATGAAAAATTTTAGTGATCTCTCTTTTAGGTGACTCATCTAGGATGTGAGCAAACTAGTTTATCAAACTAACTATATTTGGGACTGGGGCGCCTGGGTGGCTCAGTGGGTTAAAGCCTCTGCCTTTGGCTCAGGTCATGATCCCAAGGTCCTGGGATCAAGCCCCGCATCGGGCTCTCTGCTCAGCAGGGAGCCTGCTTCCTCCTCTCTCTCTGCCTGCCTCTCTGCCTATTTGTGATTTCTGTCTGTCAAATGAATAAAATAAAAAAATCTTAAGGGACGCCTGGGTGGCTCAGTTGGTTAAGCGGCTGCCTTCGGCTCAGGTCATGATCCCGGTGTCCTGGAATCGAGTCCCACATCGGGCTCTTTCCCCCGCGGGGAGCCTGCCTCTCCCTCAGACTCTGCCTGCCACTCTGCCTGTGCGCTCGCTCTCTCTCTCTCTCTCTCTGACAAATAAATAAATAAAATCTTAAAAAAAAAAAACCTAACTATATTTGGGATGGACATAGTTTCCCATTTCATCCTGGTCCTTTTTCTTTTTTTTTTTTTTTTAAGGTATTTTATTTTTTAAAAAATTTTTATTTTTTTTTAATTTCTTTTCAGTGTTCCAGAATTCATTGTTTATGCACCACACCTAGTGCTCCATGCAATACGTGCCCTCCATAATACCCACCACCAGGCGCACCCAACCTCCCACACACCTCCCCTCCCAAACCCTCAGTTTGTTTCTCAGGGACCACAGTCTCTCATGGTTTGTCTCCCCCTCCGATTTCCCCCAACTCACTTCTCCTCTCCGTCTCCCAATGTCTTCCACGTTTTTCCTCATGCTCCACAAGTAGGTGAAACCATATGATAATTGATTCTCTGTGCTTGATTTATTTCACTCAGCATAATCTCTTCCAGTCCCATCCATGTTGATACAAAAGTTGGGTATTCATCCTTTCTGATGGAGGCATAATACTCCATTGTGTATATGGACCACATCTTCCTTATCCATTAGTCCGTTGAAGGGCATCTCGACTCTTTCCACAGTTTGGCGACTGTGGCCATTGCTGCTATGAACACTGGGGTACAGATGGCCATTCTTTTCACTACATCTGTATCTTTGGGATTTAACTAAAGGAGAAGGATCCTGGTTCAGCCCACTTATAAACATAGAGTTAAATGCTACCCAGGTGGATTCAACATCTGGAAGACCAGAATTCTTAAAAAGCAATTTGGACTCTTTTGTAATAGTTATGAACAGGTTCATCAGGCTTTTATGTGCAATCCTGAAATTCGTTTCAATCAGAGGCTTAGGAAAAGCTATTGTAATTGCTCTATGGAGATGTCCAGCAAGTGTTCTTGCATCTAACTTCTTGCCAAAAGTTAGGGATCTGTTTCTCTAAATTCTCTTCAGGATGTTCCCATTGGGTTAGTTCCATCCAATGTTTGGCCTCGTCCTCACCAACAAGCATGTGGACTAGTTGAGAGAAAACTGAGAAACCAAGTTGGTAAGTTTGAATACCTGTGTTAAATTCTTTAGCAAACTTATAGGGCCCCTAGTCCAGGGGACATAAAAAACTTAAGTTTATTTAGATGCTCAAGAGTTAAATTTAGAGAGACAGGTTTTAGTAGGTTCAGGAGAGGAGAAAGTAGAGAGAGATTCAGAGGAAAAGAGAAATCAGCAGGGAGAAAGAGGATAATGGTGCTGGAGACAAGGCCTGAGCACAGGGTGGCGGCCATGTCCACAGATGAAGATGGAGGCCTCAAAAGCCATTTTGATTCCTTTCAATTGTTTGTTTGCCTCAGTTAATTTAGAAATAGTATTTTGTAAAGAGGCAAACTTTGAATCCTGAAGAAGTCTGGAAGCCTCACGTTACAAATTAAAATAGGCATCCCCATTCAGTTATCTTTTTCTTGCCTTGTTTTCTTTTTTAGGAGCCATAGCCTTCTAATTCATTTTTGAATAAAACAACTTCAAGATGAAAAATTCCGCATAATGGATGTGAGTGTCCTAAACTGCTATTGGTTAAGTTAGTCCATTTAGTTACATATATGCATGCAGGGGCACCATAGTTCTTTAGACATAAAACTGGCCAGAGGCACCTGGTTTCAGCTCAGGTCATGATTTCAAGGGTCATAGGATAGAGCCCAGCCTAGGCTCAGTGCTCAGCAGGGAGTCTGCTTGAAAGACTCTCACCCTCTGACCCTTCTCCTACTTGCATTCTCCTTCTCTCTCCCTCAAATAAAAAATCAATCAATAAATAAAATCTTAAGAACTGGCCAGAGTCCCAGGAAGGAGAAGTGGGGCCCCCTCAAACATTTTGATGACTGGGATCCCATTTCTTGAAGGTTTCTCTTTAAACCTCTAAATAAATTCCTAAACAGCATAGTTTAAGAAGACAAGCCTGGTTCCAAAAGGAATCAGACCAAAGGCCACCACAGTTCCAGGAGAACAGTGTGGTTCTGAAAAGGAGTTGGATCAAAGGCCAGCACAGTTCCAACTGGCACAGTTCCAGCACAGTCTGATTCTGAAAGGAGTCAGACTGAAGGTCAAATTAGTACTCAGAAGAGACAAGGCCTTAAAACAGATCCTGAATAAGACCTGGAGGACTTGAACACAAAGAGAGGGAAGCTTGCAATGCAGAAGAAAAGTCACTCTCAAACTCCAGGGTCAGTGAGAAAGCAGTGAGTCCAACTGATCGGTCCTTGGATACCAGCACCAATTTGCTCACCAGCCTTGGAGTTGCTGGGGGTCCTCTCTGGGTCACAGTTCTCATCACCAAGTCATGTAACCTGAAAAAACAAAACCACCAGCTATTTTTTTTTTTTTTTAGAGATTCTATTTATTTATTTGACAGACAGAGATCACAAGTAGGCAGAGAGGCAGGCAGAGAGAGAGGAGGAAGCAGGTTCCCTGCAGAACAGAGAGCCGGATGCGGGGCTCAATGCGGGGCTCAATCCCAGGACTCTGGGATCATGACCTGAGCTGAAACAGAGGCTTTAACCCACTGAGCCATTCAGGCACCCCAACTGCCAGTTATTTTATCAGCAAAAATAAGTTCATTTGGGAATATCAGAGAAGTGCATCCTGGAGCAAGGAAACTAAGGCAAATCCATAGGCAAGCCCTGAGAACACAAGACTGCTCTCTTAGAGAAAGGGGGAGGCTGTTATAAACAAAGTCCACGGGATTAAACTGGGAGTTCAACGTATAGTGGCTTTTCATTGGCTGAGTTGTGACAGTTTCTCATTGGCTGGGCTGCTTCAGGGGGAGAAGGAAAAACTTTCTTCCTGAGTAACATTCTATTACATATATACCATATCTTCTTTATTCATTCATCAGTTGATGGGCATTTGGGCTCTTTCCATAATTTGGCTATTGTTGATGCTGCTGCAGTAAACAGTGGGGTGCATGTGCCCCTTCAAATTAGTATTTAGGTAAATATGTAGTAGTGCAATTGCAGGATTATAGGGTAGTTCTATTTTAACTTTTCAGGAAACTCCATACTGTTTTCGAGAGTGACTGCACCAGTTTGCATTCCCACCAACAGTGTAAGAGGGTTTCTCTTTCTCTGCATCCTCAGCAACACCTGTTTTTTTCCTGTGTTATTAATTTTAGCCATTCTGACTGGTGTGAGCTGGTATCTCACTGTAGGTTTGATTTGCAGTTCCCTGATGATGAGGGATGTTGAGCATCTTTTCATGTGTCTGTTAGCCATCTGTATGTTTCTTTGGAAAAACTTCTATTCTGCACATTTTTTTTTAAACTGGATTATTGGGGGGGGGGTGTTTGGATACAAACCTTTTATCAGATAAAGTTGGGCTGACTTACCTAGTTTTGCTGAAAACTTTGACCTGGCCTTCTAGATTTTTGAAGTTTCCACAGCTGAGATTCCTAAGTACTTCATTGTTTTCTCATACATTATAAACTCCAGTCCACCAGGCTTTCTTGTAGTGTCCTGCTCCCCTGAGTTTCAAATGCATCCTCTGAATAGTGACATCTTGTCCCAGGTTACCTGTGGTACACAGATTTCCAACATTTGTGAGTCAACATTTATGTATACTTTTTTTTTTTTAAGATTTTATTTATTTATTTGACAGAGAGAGAGATCACAAGTAGGCAGAGAGTCAGGCAGAGAGAGAAGGGGAAGCAGTCTCCTGAGCAGAGAGCCCGATGCGGGGCTCGATCCCAGGACACTGAGATCATGACCTGAGCCGAAGGCAGCGGCTTAATCCACTGAGCCACCCAGGCGCCCCAACATTTATGCATACTTTTAATCAATTTATAAGCATGTCCTTGGAGCTACCCTCTATCTCAGTTCTCACAAGAAAAAATACCTCCTCAAAGTACTTGGCCTTGATTTACCCAGGATGTTTCCTCTATTCACATGGTGGTGGGGGGGTACAAAACACTGAAATCAAACAATCTGTTCTTAACTTATAACTTTTTAACTTATGACTTTTTGGTAAAAACCAAAGCTTCTAGATCCTCATCTCTAAAGACCCCTTGAAAAAAGGCAGCCAGGCTGACAGGTGCACCTCTGGGAGAATTCAGGAACACTGCCTCGGTGAAGTCCCCAGTTTTGGAACCATTGCTTCAGCATCTTCACATAATCGTAAGTGACTATATTTCAAGTCATATAGGGAGGCCCACTCATTGGTATCACATTCTTCCGGAAGTGTAAACATTTTTACACTTTTCTTATCTAAGCAGCTATATTTGTTAGAAATCCCTCCCGTTCTTTGTAAGAGACCTTTTAAACAGAACTAGGACCAGTTTAGCCAATGCAAATTTAGCTAGAGTTTGCATGAAAAAGCAGAACTTCACAGAAGGAAAAAATATGTATCTGGTGGAGCAAGATGAGTTTCAGGAATTTTCAAAAAAAATACCCATAATATGGGGCGCCTGGGTGGCTCAGTGGGTTAAGCCTCTGCCTTCGGCTCAGGTCATGATCCCAGGGTGCTGGGATCGAGCCCTACATCGGGCTCTCTGCTCAGCGGGGAGCCTGCTTCCTCCTCTCTCTCTGCCTGCCTCTCTGCCTGGTTGTGATCTCTCTGTCCAATAAATAAATAAAATCTTTAAAAAAAAATACCCATAATAAACTTATACCCACTACAGTAACTTTTGTTACTGTGCCAGACTTTCTTTTCACCCATTTAGCCTGCTTTCCAGATTATTTTTTATTATGAACTATTTGAGAGATATGGAAGAACACACAAGACAAATATAATTTGTGGTGCATGATAATAAAATGAGTGCCCATGAAACCAACAATCAACTGAAAAGCTAGATGTCAACAGCTCTGTAGGCCCCTTCTCCATCACATCCTCCAGCCTTCCTCCCTGGGTAACTACTGCTTTGTTTTCATTCTCTTCTTATCTTTATAATTTTTTAAAAGATTTTATTTATTTATTTATTTGACAGAGATCACAAGTAGGCAGAGAGGCAGGCAGAGCAGAGAGCCTGATTCAGGGCTCGATCCCAGGACCCTGAGATCATGACCCAAGCCAAAGACAGAGGCTTAACCCACTGAGCCACCCAGGCACCCCTAGACTTGTCTTTTTTTTTTTTTTTTAAGTATTTTATTTATTTATTTGGCAGACAGAGATCACAAGTAGGCAGAGAGGCAGGCAGAGAGGCAGGCAGAGAGAGAGAGAGGAAGGGAAGCAGGCTCCCCGCTGAGCAGAGAGCCTGATGTGGGGCTCGATCCTAGGACTCTGGGATCATGACCTGAACCGAAGGCAGAGGCTTTAACCCACTGAGCCACCCAGGCGCCCCATAGACTTGTCTTTTTAACACAGTATCTGTGAACTGTAATGTCTGAACTCCCATATATGGCGTGTAAGCCCCTGAATGAAGTGAGTTTTTCTGTTTCTCCAGTCTTATATCCCACCACTTCCCTAGTCCTTCCCTATACTTCAAATACACCAAGCTACTGGCAGTTTCCTCAATGGGCTATGCTCATTCACAAATCCGTACTAATTCCTTTGCTCAGATTCTCTCCTTTGTCTTCTTTTTTCCAATCCCATCTCTACCTGTTGTTAGACTTGAAAATTCCTTACCTTGAACATCTAGTTCAGTCTTTTCCTTAATGAACCCTTCTTTAGCCTTTCCCTCTCCTGAGCACAGTTTGCTCAGCCTTGATTGGCAGCTATGGGGTAGGCCCTGTTCTGGTCCAGGGGTTACAAAATAAATAAGACCAAGTTTCAGCCTCAAGGGATTCATAGGGATTCATATTCCAGTAGAAGGACCCACCAAGTTGTGGGGTTTATCATGCCATCTTTCTGTTACCATCATAAACTAGATGGTCTTATAATGGCATTTTATACTGGATGCTGAGTTCTTTGTACACATAAGTATCTGGGTCTCTTGATGTTTATATTTCCATTCCAAATTACCAAATTTTATTCTAGTTTTATACAAAGACAGGGGGATAACTTAAAGTATCTGCTTCCCGCACTAGGCCATGGGCTCTTCTAGAAAATGAATCCTGTATGACTCATCTTTGTGTACACAGTAGGCACTTTATAAGGAATGGTCAAATGAATTAGTTCCCCCGGTTCTTACATTTTGTCATTCGAGTATCACTTCTGCAGAAGCTCACACAGAATGATGAACTGCTGCCTCCTCTCTATTCTGGTTTTACTTCCTACAGACTTCTGTAAGGGCCTATTCAGCCAGAGCAGCCCCACCCTGGTTGAACTGCCATTTTGCTGTAAAGCTTAAATTGACCTTGTCCCCCACCAGGGGAACTTATTTACAAGCAAGTCCGGGAAACCAGTCCCAGGTAACAAAGTCCAAATACAAGGGTGGGTCAGGCCAGGTAGAAGTATTCAATCAGTGGGGGCGCATACTGTCTCCTAGCTACCAAGGAGTATGGGCCCTGCCCTTTGGGCACATTTTGGGCACCAATTCTGAACTAGGTGATAGGCTGGTTCAAATGTCTACTAGGGTAAATTGTAATTCAATTGGTTGCCTAGCATCACTGTGGAGTTTCCTGTGTGTTACAATCTCATTGGCCACCTGTGTGTGGTCAGACCCAACCACATGGCCTTTGCTCTATAAAAGTTAGTCTGGAAAGCAGGGAGGGGTCGTCCTCTCTGTAGGGGCTGCCCCGACCCTTTTGTTTGACGGTCAGTTTGATTCCTGATGCTTGGCATGAAATAAAGCTTTGCTTGACTTTCACTTTGTATCAGTCTCGCTCCTTTAATCACGGACCCATTATTAGGGTACCCAATTTGGGGGGACCCAACACTTCCATTTTAACCTCTAACATTTTATAATACTTTATATTTTTGCTCTCCACGGAGATAATTTTTTTAAAACTGTATTCCCTGTGTCTCGTGCCTGGCATAAAGAAAGTGATCAATGGGGGCACCTGGGTGGCTCAGTGGGTTATACCTTTGCCCCCAGCTCAGGTCATAGTCTCAGGGTCCTGGGATTGAGACCTGCATAGGGCTCTGCTTAGCAGAGAGCCTGCTTCCCCCTCTCTCTCTGCTTGCCTCTCTGCCTGCTTGTGCTCTTTCTCTCTCGCTCTCTCAAATAAATAAAATCTTAAAAAAAAAAAAAAAAGAAAAGAAAAAGAAAAAAGTGATCAGTGAAGGGAGATTGAAGTTTTTCGTTCTAGCTCAAAAACGCAACCCCACCAAGCTAGTCTTTGAAATGCCAATTGCTGAAATCACTCAAAGTTAAAGTAATTTAAATTGTAAAAACTTAAAGCTTAAATAGTTAAAAGATAAAACCTTCTAGTTAAGAGGGGTTATATTTGGCCAGTTAATGAATTAACTATTTAAAAGTAAAATGGAACTTACTGAGTTTTAGCTAACTGAAAGAAGTATCCTCTGGGTTTCATGCATCAGAAGGATCTTCAGAACAAGGAATGGCTTTAAGCCAAATCAAGACGTTAGGACTAAGAACGCCTTGAAGTTTCTCCACAGTAGGTGGCGCTCACTTCATAGTGTTCACTGGTCCTTAAGCCGGCCGGTTTTCTCAAAGACTGACTTGGGGATGGAAAAGTATGGTCCTCTGCATTCATTATGTATAATAAGGGCAGAGTATGTAATTGCTACAAGGATTAAAAAATAAACATGGTATTAAAAATAAGTATTGTTGGGGCACCTGGGTGGCTCAGTGGGTTAAGCCGCTGCCTTCGGCTCAGGTCATGATCTCAGGGTCCTGGGATCGAGCCCCGCGTCGGGCTCTCTGCTCAGCGGGGAGCCTGCTTCCTCCTCTCTCTCTCTCTGCCTGCCTCTCTGTCTACTGTGATCTCTCTATGTCAAATAAATAAACAAAATCTTTAAAAAAAAATAAAAATAAATAAAAATAAAAAAAAATAAAAATAAGTATTGTTAATATTTTATCCAGCTTCTGTTGATTAGTACTTGGAACACTTGGGCAAGCTTCTTTGGCTGAATGACTTAATCAATAATCTGCTTAGAAGAGGGGAAGGTGAGGGTGGTAATTTAGCAGGATACGAAGTTAATTTACTCATATATTTTAAATTATTTATTTATTTAAGTAATCTCTACACCCAATGCGGGGCTCGAACTCACAACCCGGAAATCAGGCATCACAACCCGGAAATCGGAGCTGAGCCAGCCAGGTGCCCAAGGACATGAAGTCATTTAATGGAGCATTTGAAAGTTAGGAATTATGCAGAGTTGCAGTTCTATAAAATGGAGATATTAATACTACTTCACTCTATTTTTAAAGCTAACATTTGGGGCACTTGGGTAGCTCAACTGGTTAAGCATCTGCCTTTGGCTCAGGTCATGATCCCAGGGTACTTGAATCAAGCCCCTGGTTGGGCTTCCTGCCACAATGGGCCTCCTCTAGCTCCCTGTTCAGTGGGGGAGTCTTCTTCTCCCTCTCCGCTTCCCACTCTCTCTCCGTGTGCCCCCCTGTGTGGCTCTGTGCGTGCATGTACTCTCTCTCTCAAGTAAATAAATAAAATCTTAAAAAAAATAAAAATGAATGCAGCTATGTTACAGAAGGAAAGGAAAAACCAGAGCAATCCTTAGTTCCTTTTCTTTCAGTCCTTCCTTGCTCATCAGGGCGAAGTGAGGGCAAAAACTTGATAGAATGTATGTATGGAGAAATAAAATTAAGCCAGTGAAACTTGTTTTATGCACTGTTTCCACTGTTTTGGTAAGAACAAAATATATATTCATGTATGAGCTATGAAATATGAATTGGGTAATTTCAGTGATTTCACGGATTTAAAAGTTCTTCAATTTGCATTTAAAACTGCCACTGGACAATATAAGATTAATGGTAAAATTCATGTTAATAATTTAAAATTTTAGGGTGCCTGGGTGGCTCAGTGGGTTGGGTCGCTGCCTTCGGCTCAGGTCATGATCTCAGGGTCCTGGGATCGAGTCCCGCATCGGGTTCTCTGCTCCGCGGGGAGCCTGCTTCCTCCTCTCTCTCTCTCTGCCTGCCTCTCTGCCTACTTGTGATCTCTCTGTGTCAAATGAATAAATAAAATCTTTAAAAAAAAAAAAATAATTTAAAATTTTAGTATTTACTTACTTAGAACGAAATTAAATAGCAAATTAAAAGCACCATGGCAAGTTGAGAGACCTTGGAATAAAAAACATTCGAAGTTTAGTACTTAAACAGCACATTATTCTTACTTTTGGAACAAGGGGCCTTGCATTTTTATTCTGCACCAGCCCTGCAAATTACCTAGCTGGCCCTGTTCACAGTCCTGACTCAGGAGTGCTAAAATGTAGCTCTGATTTCTACAACTCAGTATGATTTCTGACTCTGAACCCCTATTCTGCCTGATGCAAAAAACTTGATTGCTCCCATTCAGAGAAATTTAGTTTGATTCAGTAATTTCTTTGTCACCCTAGGTTCAGAATTCAGTTATGGGTGCCATCCAACCCAGAACAGCATCCCTTGTCTCCCTAGGCTGGCACGTAAGCATGGAGGGAAGGGGGTTTCTGGCTTGTTGCCATCCTTGGCCAGCACCTGCTGCTGCTGTCAGTCCTTAGGCTTCCTTGATCCGCCTCTGTATCCACCGCATTTGAAAACCACAGGCATGAGATAATGACAACTTAATTAGGGCTCTTTTCTAAGTTCTTGATTTATTTCACTCATTTAGTATGCACAATAATCCTATTAGGTTGGAACTATTATTATACCCATTTTACAGGCAAGAAACCAAAGCAAAGAGAGCTTGGGCAAATTGTCCAAGGTCACACAGCTAGGAAGTAGCAAACACACGGGCTCTAGAACCTATTGTCTTAGTTACATGCTGGACTCCCTCTTTCAACCTTGTGTTCCCCAAAGGCCCTACTTGGTCATGATAAATGTCTTTTGTTTTTGTTTTCACTAATACAGTGTTAAATGGGATTTAAATTTTTTTAATTTAATTTTTGATATTTATAAGAGAGATCGGCCTATCGTTTTATTTTCTGATTTAAGTATCAAAAATATACTAGCCCCATAAAATGAGCTGGGCAGCTTTCCCTCTTTTTCTAGTCTGTGAAAAGATTTATCATAAAAGGGTTTGTTTGTTTGTTTCCCCCCCCCCCCCCATGATGTTTTAGAAGAACTTGTCAGTTAAGCTGTCTGGGATGGTGGTTTTTTTGTTTTGTTTTGTTTTGTTAAGATTTTATTTATTTATTTGACAGAAAGAGAGACAATGAGAGAGGGAGCATGAGCAGGGGGAGTGGGAGAGGGAGAAGCAGACTCCCTGCTGAGCAAGAAGCCTGATGTGGGGCTAGATCCCAGGACTCTGGGATCATCACCTGAGCCAAAGGCAGATGCTTCATGACTGAGCCACCCAGGCACCCTGGGTTGGTTGCTTTTTGAGTGGGGAGAGACTTATTTAACCAGCAACCAGCAGCAGACATTGTGTGCTAGACGTGAGGCTCATGCAAGGAGTGCTGACTGGCACTGGGCCCCTCCTGTCAAAGGTGCAGAATACAGGTGGCAGAGGTGATAGCAGTGAGGTTACTGCTACAACCATCCCTTGGTGTGGTTAGGCATGTGTCCTGGGTGCAGGGGCCCTGAAATCCTAACTGCTGGCCATGTGGGTTACAAGCCTGGCTCTTGGCCCTCCTGCAGAATCAAGGGGCTACCTAATATCTTATTAGTTCTTTTCTGCTTAAATGGAATTGGATAGATTCTGTTGTCTGCAATTAAGAATAAACTTCAGGACATAATACATGGTCACTTTCTGTATATTATATTCTATTTAGTACTAGTTCTTACTCCACTTGAGCACTCATGTCTGATGGGAGTGTGTTAAAATATAACATGCACAATACTGTAGGAGAAGAAGAAATTTGGAGGTCTGACACTACCCAACCTCAAGACATACTATAAAGCTACAGTAATAGTGCAGTATTAACCTAAAAACAAAAAGCCAGATCAATGGAACAGAATAGAGAGCCCAGAGATAGACTCCCATTAACATAGTCAACTAGTCTTTTACAAAACAGAAAAGGCAAAAACGATGGAGTAAAGACTGACTTTCTTTTAAAAGATGTTACGTATTTGAGAGAGAGAGAGTGAGTGCACGAGAGAGCACAAGCAGGAGGAGTGTGGCAGGCAGAAGGAGAAGCATGTTCCCTGTTGAGCAGAGAGCTGGACACGGACTGTTCCATGACCTGAGCTGAAGGCAGATACTTAACTGACTTAGCCACCCAGTCTATTAAAAAATAGACTTTAAAAAAAAAATGTCTTTATTTAAGTAATCTCTACATCCAATGTGGGGCTCAAACTCACAACCCTGAAGTCAAGGGTTACATACTCCTCTGACTGAGCCAGCCAGGAGCGCCGCGAAGACAGACTTTTCAACAAATGGTAAACAACCGGACATCCACAAGCAAAAAACAAAACAAACAAAAAACAAAAAAAATGAAGAATCTAGACTCAGACCTTCCTTACACTCTTCACAAGACTCAAAATGGATCAGAGACCTAAATGTAAAGCACAAAACTATAAAACTCCTGGAAGATAACATAGGAGAAAATTTAGATGACCTTGGGTTTGGTCATGACTTTTTCAATGCAATGTCAAATACACAATCCATAAAAGAAAGAAAAGATAATCTGGACTTCATTAAAATTAAACAATTTTTCTCTGCAAAAGAATGAAAATACAGCCACAGGTGAGCAGAAAATCTTTGCAAAAAACACGTCTGATAAAGGACTGTTATTCAAAATATACAAAGAACTTTTAAAAATAAAAACACAAACAACTTGATTTAAAAAAAAATGAGCCAAAGACTTCAACAGACACCTTGCCAAAGGAGATATACAAATGACAAATCAACATAAGAAAAGATGCTCCATTCACAGATCATTAAAGAAATGCAAATTAAAACAACAATGGGATATCTCTACAAACCTGTCCAAGGGCCCAGTCCAGAACACTGGGAACACCAAAATGTTGGTGAGGATGTGGAGCAACATGGAACTCACGTTCACTGGTGGTAGGAATGCACAATGGCATATTCACTTCCTAAGACAGTTTGGTGGTTTTTTACAGACATATTCCTACCACACAACCCTGCGACCATGCTCCTGAGTGTTTACCCAAAGGAGCTGAAAATTCGTTTACCCCAAAACCTGCACACAATTGCCCAAACTTATGAATAAACTGTGGCACATCCAGTGGGAAATTATTCATCATTATAAAGAAAGGAGCTATCATGCCATGAAAAGACATCAAGCCAACTTAAGTGTATATTACAAAGTGAAAGAAACTCATCTGAAAATGCGACATACGGCACGATTCTAACTATAGTTCGGGAAAAGCAAAACTATGGAAACAGTAAAAAGATAAGTGGTTGCCAGGGGTTAGGGAAGACTTAAAGATGAACAGGTAGAGTACAAAGGATTTTCAGGGCAGTGAAACTACCCTGTATGATATACTATAACGGTGGAGACATGTCATTATACATTATAAACTAGCCTAAACCCACAGAATATACAACACCAAGAATGAACCCTAATGTACACCATGGACTCTGGGTGATAATGATGTGTCAGTATAGGTTGGTTGGAAAGAATGCAAAAAATGCACCAGTGTGGTGGGGGATGTTGATAATGGGGCAGGCTGTGCATGTGTGGGGTGAAGGGTGTATGGGAAAACTATACTTTCCATTCAGTTTCTCTGTGAACTTAAAACTGCTCTTAAAAACGAAGTCTATTTAAGTATATATACATATTTATATAACACACTATGTTATAGGGGTGCCTGGGTGGCTCAGTCGTTAAGCATCTGCCTTTGGCTCCGGTCATGATCCCAGGTTCCTGGGATCCAGTCCCACATGGGCTCCCTGTTGGGGCCTGCTTCTCCCTCTCCCACTCCCTCTGCTTATGTTCCCTCTCGCTACGTCTCTGTCTGTCAAATAAATAAATAAAATCTTTAAACACACACACAGTGTTATAAAGTGCATTTAAGTACACAGTTTGGGGGGAGGAGGATTGTTCCTTTTATTATTATATACTGCCCTTCTTTCTCGCTGCTTATTACTTTCAGCCCCCAATTCTATTTATTTAATGAAATTTTGCTACACTGGCATATTTTTTTTTATTACTATTTATATTAGAATTAGGTTCACCTGCAAAGAACTGAGAAGCAAAAGAGCAGTAACCTAAGCGAGAGAGACGATTTTCCTCTCCTCAGTGGATGTGCTGAACAGGCAGCCCGGAGCTGACACAGTGGCCCTGTTGCATGCGACTGTGGGGACTTGGGTGTTCCAGCCCAGCTACTCAGTGGTCCACAGGGTTCAGCTCTCAGGCTCATAGTGCCCCCCCTCCCCCCAACCACAGCACCAGAAGCCGGCTCAGCATAATTTAAGCAGGCGCGCTCATACCGGTAGTGAGATCCCCCCCCCCCACCGCCCAAAGGTCAACCCTCGCCATGTTCGAGATCGTGAGGCCCTTCCTCACCTCAACTGCACACGGCAGCTCCCCTCTAATATCTCCACCCACAACGGCCCAACTGCACTCATTCCGTCCATCCCCGACTTGTCCCCTGCGCTCTCCCTGCCCTCACAACCGGGCCATCTTCTCTTGATCCCAACCCTCCCTTCCCCCACCCCGCCTGACTAACGTCCCATTTCTTTACTCATTCCTGCATCTAAATCCAAAAAGTACTCATTTAGCACCGTACGGTTTCCTCACCTCCCCTTCTCCCTCAAGCCCACTCCATTCAGGCTTTGTCCTGAGATGCCTAAATTATAACTATTACCGCTATTTCTGCTTCTGTACCTTCGCTTGCTAACCCATGAGGAGATGGAAAAATACCAGCAGACTTCCTATAGGCACTCTGTAACCATACAACCCCCGCCCAGAATTGAACCTGGCAGAGTGGCCGCTCCCAGACCCCCACCCATCTCTGGACCGAGAGATAACAGTCATCTGGCTCCAGAGAAACCCCCACCCAGAATTGGATGTGACAAAATGACTGCTCCCGGACCCCCCACCCAGCTCTGGATGCAAGAGATAATAACCATCTGGCACCCCGCGGCTTGACAGGGACACCCTGGCCAATCCTGAGGTGACACATACCCTAGCGGTGCCAACCAAGCAGTTTGAAGAAAGACAGCCCTTTGATCTAACCAATAATCTGTTCCCAGCCCTTTCCCGCTCTGTAGCGCGCCAGTCATATTATAGAGTTCCTTTTTGATTTTCCGGCGGTATGTGACGATTTGTTACAAGATAGTATGATGTATGCTAAGTCCCTGCCTCCCCAAAAATAGTGTATAAAAGGTGTTGTGATCCGCGCTTGGGACCTCTTAGCATCACCGGCAACGAGTGAGGAGGTCCAGGTTCGAACTTGTAATAAATGACCCTTGCTGTTTGGCTTTGATTTGGACTCTGGTGGTTGTCTTTGGGGGGTCTTGGAATTTGGGCACAACAGTCCCAGGTCACCACTGAAACCTCTTCCACTTCGTTAAAATCGGGGTGGATTCCGGGTCTCACCAGCTAGTAGCTGGCCTCTGGGGCCAGAAGCAGCAGCGCTGTGCCCCATGGGAGAGCCTGCCCAACCTTTCCACACACACCAGTGCTCAGCCGTCAGGCCCATTCGGTCTCACAGACATCAAGTCTCAGCAGTTAATTCTCAAAAGCTACACGGTGGGGTCTGGGTTTCTGACTGCCCACAGCGCCGCATGGACAGGCACCGCCACTGAACTCACCTGCCGCTCTCCCCGCGGAAAATACGCACACACGATGACCTGGTGACTCGCTGTGAGCGCTCTGGGGTGAAGCCCAGCCTTTCCTCGGCTCCTGGTTCAGCCTAGGGGATGGAATCAAGGCTGCTCAGGGGACAGAAGCAGGGAGATGGGAAGGAAAGACGAGTTCTTCTCACCAATCTGTCTCACAGGCAGCACCAAGTTTAAGAGGGCTCGACACTTTCAGATCCTGTGCGTTGGGAATCTGCAGTCATCTGAGCATGGGAACTGTGAGCTTCTCTTTGCAGTCTCTGCTCTTTAAAAGCATTAATCAAGTAAAATGAGAGTGGTCCAGCTGGGACCACTTAAAACCCATTCTTTAGCTCACTCAGTCCCAGTTCAGACTCTGGGTCTCTCCTGGCTTCAGGTCTGATGACTCTAAGGAGCTTTTATCGAAACTCTAGTTGTCTAACAATACAGTTCTGAGGGTGCCTGGGTGGCTCAGTTGGTTAAGGGTCTGCCTTTGGCTCAGGTCATGACCCCTTCCTCCCGCCCCCGTCCTGGAATCGATTTCCATGTCGGGGTTTCTGCTCGGAGGGGAATCTACTTCTCCCTCTCCCTCTCCTTCTGTGCTCTCCCACTCTCTCTCAAATAAATAATAAATAAAATCTTTTTAAAAAGAATACAATTCTGAGTCCTGACCTGACTTTCATGACCCTTCATTGGTTGAAAGCTAGCTCTGTGCTAGGGTCAGTGTTAGGGGCTAGGATACAAATGAGACATGCTTTCCTGTCCTCTCCTCCCCCAAACACAGCCTCAAGGATATTCAAATAGGCTGACTGAAGGACTGGTGGTCTTTTAAGGTGGGGGTAATATTCAATTGGCATTTCACTGACAAGTGCAATGACAGATACATGCATGGAATATATTATTTGTCAGGGAGGAGTGCCTATGTGTGGACCTTAAAGCCTCCTCTCCTCCCCACAAAATGCACACCTCCGATGAGGCAGGTTTGGTTTCTCCTGAGGCCGTTCTCCTTGGCTTGTGGGTGGTGGCCTTCTTGTTATGGCCTCACATGGCCTTTCCTGCACGCGTGCATGTATCTGGCATCTTATCTCTTTGTGTTCTCCTAATCTCTTCTTATAAGCACACCAGTCAGCATGGGTTAGGGCCTCCCCTAATGACCCGTTTAAACCTTAATTACCTCTTTAAAGGCCCTATCTCTAAATATAGTCATATTCTGAGGTACTGAGGGTGATGGCTTTGACATATCCATTATGGGGTCAGGGAGGGAGACATAATTCAGCTATAACAGTGCTCAAAAGAGATAATTTTAAGATTGTTTACTTATTCTTTTAAAGATATTTTAAAGATTTTATTTATTTATTTGACAGACAGAGATCACAAGTAGGCAGAGAGGCAGGCAGAGAGATGTGGGGAAAGCAGGCTCCCTGCTGAGCAGAGAGCCCCATGTGGGGCTTGATCCCAGGACTCTGGGATCATGACCTGAGCCAAAGGCAGAGGCTTTAACCCACTGAGCCACCCAGGCACCCCAAAGAGATTTTTTTAAATGAATGAATAAAGCATTAAATATTAAGAAATGAACTAGACATCCCATAAATAAGTTTATATGGATAGAGTAAAAAAAATTCTCCTGGGTGCCTGCGTGGCTCAGTTAAGTGTCTGCCTTCCACACAGATCATGATCCCGAGGTCCTGGGATCGAGTCCCACAGCCGGCTCCCTGCTCCCTGGGGAGCCTGCTTCTCCCTCTGCCCCTCCCCTTAACCCCCATTCTCTCCCTCACTCTCTCAAAAATAAATAAATAAAATATTGTTTTTTAAAGTATTAAAAAAATAAAAAATAAAAAAATTCTCCCAATATTATCTGCCAGGAGGCTCAAGGGCATAGCAATGAGGAGAAAAACACAAAACCCACAAGATGTAAGGTTAATGACGGAATCATTTACCATCTGTATTTGTGGAAATCTTCAGGACAATGTCATTGTTTGGATTCATCCTCATTGAAGGACAATCCACCTTACATTAATTTTCTCTATAGGTTTGATAATAAACTATGGGGAGTCCCCATATCAGGTCACTGGACATATTTCAGAGGCTTTAGGTTTTCCTATGGAATGTAAATGTTGCCTTGCGAATACAGGTTCCGATGTTTCCCTGTGTACTCATTTAATTTTTGGAATTGGTCAACCAACTTAGACTCATCTAAATTCAAAATCAAATTTCATAGTGTTATGTAGGCTGGGACCAAAGGTGGTGGGCAGTTGATTTTTTTAACAACATCTTCCTCAGGGGCTGGACTTCATGTATCAGCTCTTAGCATTCCAGTTTTACAAAATAAATTTCTACTGTCCTTCCAAAGTTCACTTTATAGTTAGATAGCTTCCCTATAAAACATTCTGGCTCTATGTCTATCACAGTTCATATATGTAGACTTATACATACTACTCATTGACCCAATACCAGTCTTTCTTAGGGCACTTCTGTAGCATGTGGAATGGACTGAGGTGGCCTCTGAGCCTATCCTTTGTCCATTCCAAAAGCAACACTCTCCAGAAGGCTATGGGGTTCCAATCATTACTAAAAGTTGTGTCATTGGGGCACCTTGGTGGCTCAGTGGGTTAAAGCCTCTGCCTTCGGCTCAGGTCATGATCCCAGGGTCCTGGGATCTAGCCCTGCATCGGGTTCTCTGCTCAGCATGGAGCCTGCTTCCTCCTCTCTCTGCCTGCCTCTCTGCCTACTTGTGTCTGTGAAATAAATAAATAAAATCTTAAAAAAAATAATAAAAGTAGTGTCATTGTTGAGGTGGGGGAGAGGAGTAGTAAATACAGCAATCACATGGGCACGTGATTTCATAAGGATTCTATCATAAAACAAGGTATATGTAGTTTCCCACCAAAACCTTCTTACCCACCTGAGACTAATCCCATCTGGTACTGCGAGCAGATTATTAGGGTCCTCAGGGCACACTCACAGAATACACAACTTATAATGGAAGGATTCCATTCATTAGCACTAAGAGGTTGTTCCAGGCAATGGCTAAGAATACAATGACTCTCAGAAAAATAAAATAGGATGAAAATAGAGACGCAAACCGTAAGAGATGCTGAGCTCTAGAGAACAAACTGAGGGGTGCTGGAGAGGAGGTGGTTGGGAGGAAGGGATAACTGGGTGATGAGCATTAAGGAGGGCACTTGATATAAAAGGGCAATGGTGTTATAGGCAACTGATGAATCACTAAATTCTACCCCTGAAACTAATAATACAGTATATGTTAACTAAACTGGATTTAAATAATTTTTTTAAAGATTTAAAAAAAAAGAGAGAGAATACAGTGAGTTTCGCCAATTTGGTCCTAGAAGCAAGTACAGCTTATCCCTCATCTCATGGCTAGACGAAATTTATATACAAATTTTTTCCTCAGTCCCTGGTTTTTATAAGATCTGGACAACTATTAATAGGTAACTCTGGGGTAACTGATTCCTTCCTGGAGCTTCCTGGGCCATGATTATAGAAGGATCCTGAAAGGAGACTGGTTTTGTAGGAATTATTTTTTTAATCATGAACACAATAGAGAACAATCCACTTTTCTATCTGACTCAGATTTTAATTATCAAATAAAACATATTAAAACATATATTATGAGGACATCAATAATCAAAACCAACTTTCTCTAGACCACTATTTCTACTTCTTGAATCTTTTTTTTTCCCCTGCATATTTTTTGACAAATTTTTCAAATCACTCTTCTCTTCATAAAATTTTAGTATCACAAATGTACTATATATCTGTTTATGTACTGTGCCTTTTTAAGAACTGTGAACCATTGTAACATCCAAGATTTTGTCACCTCCATTTGAGAACACAAGTTCTATCACAATTATCAAACATGACATCATCATTTTTTAATCCACAGTCCCATTTTTAAATCTGGCCTCAGGAATGCAGTTGATACTGTGGCTCCCTTCTTGGGCCAAAGTGCTCACTATACTTGCCCCTTTTGGGTGACTGGCTAGGGACTAGTGTGGGCTGGAACCCTCTTGTATGTAACAGAGGCCAGGGCACCATTAACAGCTTCTTATCATGTCTTTGTTCACTTAACTCCACCTTGAGATCTTGCCAATCATCTTTGTTAACCAGATCTACTTGATTCACTACCAGTTAAAAAATACTGGGGATGGATCAGGGGTTGGTGTTAAATATAATATGATTGAGAATGTTCCCTGTGTGTGAAATCGAAGCTATAAATTTTTTTTAAAGATTTATTTATTTATTTATTTGACAGAGAGAGATCACAAGTAGGCAGAGAGGCAGGCAGAGAGAGAGAGAGAGGAGGAAGCAGGCTCCCTGCTGAGCAGAGAGCCCGATGCGGGACTCGATCCCAGGACCCTGAGATCATGACCTGAGCTGAAGGCAGCGGCTTAACCCACTGAGCCACCCAGGCGCCCGAAGCTATAAATTTTTGTCAGGAAAAAAATTCAGAGCTGGCACATACCCTGAGGCAATTTCCTTGAGGGCACCTCTTGGTCAGTCTCGGACACCTAACCCTAAAGTAGAGCTCATCCAGCATAAGAGCTCCTGTGGTAAGCCTAGAAAGGAACCAGTCCACAGGTGACTAGCAGGACAGAGAGATTCAGGAGAGACGTAACAAAGAAAAAATAAAGCACATAAATTGCCTCATGTGTTTGACCATCTTGAGAAGAGATTTATACTTTAGTCCCAAAGTTTGAATGTGACATAGTGATGGTTATCTAGAAAACTCAAAAAACAAAACCAAGGCAATTATTGGGGTTCCTGTGTGGCTCAGTCGGTTAAGCGTCTGCTTTTGGTTCAAGTCATGATCCCAGAATCCTGGGGTTGAGCCCTGTGTTGGGCTCCCTGCTCAGCAGGGAGCCTGCTTCTCCTTTCCTCCCCACTCATGCTCCCGTCCTCTGCCATTATATCTGTCTCTCTCTCTCAAGTAAATAAATATTAAAAAATAAATAAAATCTTTTAAAAACCAAGGCAATTACTAACTTAACAGAAAACAAAAAGCTATATAGCTGTATAATAAAGTAATCATAACACACTGCATTGTTCAACTTGGAATAAAATATAGTTCTAATAATGTTATTAGAAACATTAAAAAATGGGACTGTGGATTAAAAAATGATGATGTCATGTTTGATAATTGTGATAGAACTTGTGTTCTCAAATGGAGGTGACAAAATCTTAGATGTTACAATGGTTCACTGAGTATTAATGTTAGACTGGGATATATATTTTTTCTTTTAGTATTTCCATTTCTTAATCTCTTTCTCCAGGAATACTTGAATATGTAATTTAGCACTTGTTGATGTTTCTTATATAGAAATTATGTAGACTGGCCATTTATTCCTACTACCACCCTATGAGTCACCACGATCTTTTAACCAATGCCATCATTGGTGAGGGAGAAGCCTGGGGATTTCTCTCCAAAAAGAAACCCTTCCTCATACCAGAAACGTATCTGCTCCAGAGCTGGGTATCAGGCCATAAAGAAAGATAGCTATGCCTATCACTGAGACACCCTATGGTGTCCCTGATAGTAACAAAAGTCTGGATGTGAATGAACAGCCCTGGAACTTCCAGATTTGAGAGTGAAATCTCCCATAGTAAAATGGTATCATTGAACATGGATTGGGGTGCTGCTGTCTCATCAGGATTTTTTAAAATCTGGGTTTTAGGAGCTTGAAAGAATCATTTCAATATTCTCTTACCACATGTATTAGTTTCTGATGTTGCCGCCGTAACGATTTACTAAAAATGTAGTGGCTTAAAACAACTCATATTGATTATCTTACAGTTCTAGAGGTCAAATGTCTGAAATTACTTTCACAAGGCTAAAGTCAAGGTGTCATCAGGGCTTCATTCCTTCTGGAGGCTGTAGGTGAGAGTCCTTATCTTTTCCAGCTTCTAGAGTCTGCTCATGTTTCTTGGTTTGTGGCCTCCTTTCAACTTCAAAGCCAGCAATTGTATCATTTTGATCCCTGCTTCCATTGTCACATTTCCTTCTCCAACTCTGACATTCCTGCCTTCCTCTTACAGGGACCCAAGTGATCACAGTGGGTCCACCTACCTGATAATCCAGGATAATCTCCCCAACTCGAGATCCTTAATTTAATCGCATCTGCAAACTGCCTTTTCTTATATGAAGTAACACATTCACAGGTCTAGTGGATTAAGACATGGACATCTGCCTGCCACACCAGAGGCTCCATGGAGATTCTGGTGGGGGGAGTTGAAGAGGGTGAAGGAAGGACCTGCAACCGAGTTCTAGAAAAAAGTACTCAGGTCAACATTGGCCCAGGGTTGCCTTCATAGTATGTCCTCCCAAAGAGCTCCGACCCAGGAATTTGGATATCATTCATGACCTACCCGTGTCTTCACTTGACCCAGGGAGATTTGCTTAGACTAGCAATTTCACCATCTCTGGAGATCTGCAGTTCTCCAAATAAACTTCTGGAGCTTTGCCTCAGCCTGTGCAGAATACCATGGAGAGTCCTGAAGAGTGGCCTGGAGGACAGAGGCATTTAATTTGGCAGCTACCTTGTGACACCCTCACCTTTGCAAACTTTACCCCTTAAGCTTGTATTTACTTTGGGTTGTTCAGAGTTAAAAACCTCATTCCCCTACTGGTGGACTGCTTGAAATCAGGGCATCCTGTGCTATCCAAGCTAGATAATCCTCATCCCCCTGGAGAGCTTCAGAGTCCCCAGGGCCCATGGTTCCACCTTGGGAAAGCAAAGAGAGCCACAGGAGAAGAGAGCCAAGCCACCTTCCTTGCTCACCCTTTATACAGAGTCTTATCTCCTGTCCTTGCTCAGCTTTTGTTTTTGTGTCCTCATTCTGGCACTGGGGTCATTCCTCCTAGTAATACTGTCTGGTGGTAGACCAATGTGGATGCTCCCTGATGCTAGGGGAAATTTTATATTTCAAATTTCTATGGCCTCAAGATGTTGGGAGAGCTCAAAGTTCTTGAAGCTGGCAGCTCTGCCACAGGATGCATTGCAGTCTTGATAGAGAACTTCTTTACTAGAGAGCTCTTGGGGTGGAGGGAACACTTGCTGTTGAGTGAAGTTAGAAGTGTGGCATAATGAACTGGGTAGCTTTATTTCTGAATTAGACTGTGTCTGACTGGCATTAAGAGTGATCAGCAAACTCCCTGAGTTTTCAAGAGATATGAAAAGAATTTCTCCCACTGAATCCATTTAAAGGGATGATAAAAAACCAAATGAACTAACATTTTGTACATGCCACAAGTTAGGTTTGTCTTGTTCAGCATACCTAATACATGAATTTCCTTTATAAGATCTCAGTGTGAATAAATTTCAACTGATTATCAACAAACAGTTCACCCACCTGCAGACTCACTAAATATTCTTCATTATTTTATCAACATTCTTTTAAATTTTTCCAATTTATGCCTGTTGGGAAATGTACTAGAAACCTAGTACACGTGACTTCCCCTTCCAAATAGCACTCCCCCCCTCCCTGTTTCAGGCCACTTGATCACTTTAATGGGTACAAGGAGTAGATTTGGAACTGGAAAGATTTCCTCCTTGGGAAACAATTAGCCAGTGTGGGGGCACAGACCATCTGGGCCTAGTACAGAGGCAGCTTTCTTCCAAGAGGAATGCTGAAAACATAGACATCCTGACCCTTGCTGTTCCAGTCCTTGTTAGGATTCTCTGTTCCAGGGTCCTGTAATGGAACCTGCAGGTCAACCCCGTTCAATGTCTGCAGAGTGGAGTCTGACTCCCTGTGGCAGCTTTGTATCTTCAGACTGGAACTCAGCATTGTTTCCTGCTACCCATCTCAGCCTGGGTTGTATTTGGAGGACAGGCAGAAAGGAACAGAACCAGGGAAGTCATCTCTCAGTGAGCATTGCTGGGTGCAAGGCACTGTGCTGGGTGCTCTGCATACTTAGTGTAATTTCACTGAATTTTCTCAACAGCCCCATGGGGTGGGTGTTACTATCCCCACTTTGTAAGGAGACCAAAGTTCTATTTTGTCAGAGATCCAGCAAGAAACAGATGGCATACTCAGGGCGGTTTGAAGAGAGTTTAAGGAAAGGACTATTTACAGAGGTGTGAACAGAGGTAAAGGAAGTAATAAGAGATAATGAAGTCTTAGAGGGGTTAGCAACAGCTAGAAGCCATTATCTCCCCTAGGTCTAAAGGGGAAGAGGGAGAGAGTTATTTGGGACATGAGACCTGGAGCTGAAAGAGAGTCAAAACAGTGCAGTACAACAGGGCAGGATGGTGGGGGGTGGAATTATTACCCTGCC
This sequence comes from Mustela erminea, assembly GCF_009829155.1. Lineage (NCBI taxonomy): Eukaryota > Metazoa > Chordata > Mammalia > Carnivora > Mustelidae > Mustela > Mustela erminea. The sequence continues at coordinate 59,066,409 of NC_045623.1, forward strand.
CCCTCTTCTCCCACTGTTCCTACCCACTGGTTTCTTCAACACCACTTTCTACTGGCCAAGCCCAACTGGAAGCCAGGGAGCAGGGATATTTGGATGATGCAGTCGATAGAGGTCAGCCTCCTGAGGGGCAAATGGAGACCAGCCAGCACAAGTTCTGAGAGATTAAGTAATTTAACTTAAGTCTTGTACTGAAATGCATACCTTGGTCTTCCTAAATTTAGACTACCATACTGCTGTCCTCTCATTATCTACAAGAATAGCAGCTAGAAATTGGAAGGAAAGATAGACAAAGAAATTAAATTTCAGCTCAGAGATTAGCCACATCCGAAGTATATCCCAAAGAACTCTAGACTGTTTGCCAAAACTTTTGACAAATGCTTGATTTCGTACCTCCAGTTTGAACTCCAACATGTGTTTTAGCATATTGAAGACTCTGAGAAGTAATTAAACCTAACTAATTTTTGTTCTTTTCCCCAACTCAATTGACCATAAAACCTTTTTTGTTCATGTAATACCAATTACATCACACAGACTTGTATTCTTTTTTTTTTTTTTTTAAAGATTTTTATTTATTTCTTATAGAGAGAGAGAGAGATACAGAGTGCAAGCACAGGCAGACAGAGTGGCAGGCTAGAGGCAGAGGGAGAAGCAGGCTCCCTGCCGAGCAAGGAGCCCGATGTGGGACTCGATCCCAGGACGCTGGGATCATGACCTGAGCCGAAGGCAGCCGCTTAACCAACTGAGCCACCCAGGCGTCCCACAGACTTGTATTCTTAAAAACACACACGGGGAGGTACTGCCTTAAGCAATGTAAGGTGTTGGTGAAGGTAAAAGAAGCTGCAGTGGAATAGATGAATTTGAAGAGGTCCACACGGGAGACAGGCAGACCAAATAGAAGACGATTCCAGTAATCCAAGTGAGACATGAGAGGAAGAGCGGGTGTCCCTCCCACCCCCTCCCTCCCTTCCTTCTTTCCGTCCTTTGGTGGCCTGTACAGGGATCGCAAGGAGCAGGTTTCTTTATGGTGACTGGGGTGAATAGCAATGTTATTCACCTGGAAGAGAATCAGACAGGGACTGCAGGCCAGTTTTGGACGCAATGAGCATAAGGTGCTTTGGGATAAACAGAGAGGTTTTCATTGGAAATTGGGAATGTAAGATTAGGGTTTTGGAAAATGGCTGCTCAAGGTACAGATATGAAAGCCACCAACACATGAGTGACACTTAAAGCCTGGGAGTGGCTGGCATCCCCCACACTGAGAAAGCAGAGTAGGGGATCCAATTTGGCTTCAGGGTATGAGAGAAGCTCTTGAAATTACTTAAAATATTGCGTGTCCATGAATATAGGCTTTTTCTTTTTTTTTTCGGGGAATAGTGTCCCTTAACTTTTAGCCCCTTTCTAAAGGTATCCTTGAAAAAAAGAAGTTTTTCTTAAACTTCTACAACCATTGTTGTAGAATGGGAAGAGAGAAGGGGAGTCTGCAAGGAGAGACAGCAAACAAGTCTGACACCCATCGGCCCCACGATGGAGGAAAGCTGGGTGCATGGCCATGGAATCCAGAGTGGAAGGAGTTAAGCCATTAACAATGGGCAGTCCAGCACAGTTAGGTCTAGAGATAATCCCTTTGATTCAACAATTAGGAGGTCATTGGAGGCCTTGTCAATAGCAGTGTCAATAAGGTGCTGGGTGGGTGAGAATACAGAGTGTGGAATAGTGAGTGGCTTGGGAGGAAGTCGAAGGCATAAGAAAAGACAAACTCCTTTAAGATGCCTGAGGCCAAGATAAGACTAAGATTTGGTGTTTCTGGGGTGCCTGGGTGGCTCAGTGGGTTAAAGCCTCTGCCTTCGACTCAGGTTATGATCCCAGGGTCCTGGGATCGAGCCCCCCATGGCTGGGCTCTCTGTTCAGTGGGGAGCCTGCTTCCTTTCTCTGCCTGCCTGCCTCTCTGCCTACTTGTGATCTCTGTCAAATAAATAAATAAAATCTTTTTTTTTTTAATAAATAAAATCTTAAAAGAAAAAAAGATTTAGTGTTTCAATTAGTCTGAGAATGAGAGCAATAAAAGTAGTTTGGTATGCAGGGCCCACCCCTGAAGATGCTGTTATAAAAGGAAAAATGAATCCCACATACTAAAAATAAATTCTCTGGGTGAATAACAAATATAACTCATGAAAACCATCAACACACACACCCATGCAAAAGTAACAAGTGAAAGTAGGGAGAATAGGTCACAATAAGGATAACTGTTAAAGATCACAGTCAAGGGGATTTGCTTTTGATTTGAGCAGCTGGGGGAATGATGGCTTTTACAGAGTTGGGGAAGACTGGGGTAAGAAAATAAGGGGTGGATGGGGCGCCTGGGTGGCTCAGTGGGTTAAAGCCTCTGCCTTCGGCTCAGGTCATGATCTCAGGGTCCTGGGATTGAGCCCCACATTGGGCTCTCTGCTCAGCGGGGCGCCTGCTTCTTCCTCTCTCTCTCTTCCTGCCTCTCTGCATACTTGTGATCTCTGAAAAAATAAATTAATTAAAAAAAAAAAAAAGAAGGGGTGGAAAGCAAGAGTTCTATTCTGGAGATACATATATTATGGTAATCACTTTGCAATATATATGTATATCAGATCATCACATTGTATACTTTAAACTTATACAATATTATATGTCAATTGTACCTATATATATATATATATATATATATACACATTTGCATATACATATGTACATATACATATAAACACTTACATATATACATACATATAAATATATAAATATGTAATTTAATGTGTGATTTAATAATTCAACAGGAATGACACATTAAAATGCCTAGCTTTAGCAGCAACTGAGCTGCTTCACTAAGGCATTAATCATTCATGTCCCCGATTAGTAAATCAAAACACTGAGGCTGTCTTGGAAAACTTTCAAGTGGCCTATACTTCAAAGAAATGGACTCTTCTTTTTTTATGGCCTGTGGGTAATACTAGCAAAACAGTTCATCCTGGGTACTTAGGTTTAGCTGGATTCATGTCATAGCATCCTGAACCTGAAAAGTGACCCCAGAGAAGAAAGAATGTTTAACGTTTCCTGTTTCTCTCCCTTGGAAGTATTTTCACTTTCAGGAGACATATCACTGTTGCCAAGTACTTCACTCATCAGCTCGCGGATGTGGACCCCACAACTCCATCATTGTAGCAATCTTTTAACAGATACCAGTTTGCCCTGAAGAGAAATTCTAGCCTCTCACATATAATTGTATATTATTCCACATCGTGCACCATTTCACACTGAATGAGCTTGAAGGGCAAAACATTCCAAGTCTTGTTGCAGCTGCCATGGTTTTCCTACAACTGGGTTGTGAGAAATACAGGCATCTGGGTCATTAGTAACCAATAATGAGAAATGCAATGGCTGGTCCATTGACTGTAGTGTCTTTACTGGTTTAATTTTAGCAAAGATGAATATGTATAAGGGCTTTTTGACTTTGTTCATTATTTTAGTCCCTTTTCACATAAGATCTTCTATTCCTCAACCATGAATTCTATTAATAAATAATTTCTATGGTCACAGAGGAAATAATGCATAAATCATGGCTATAGTTTTCATTTGCAGCTGGTTTCATAGCTGATCTTTACATTAGAGCCAATGTTTCTGGTTTTGTTTCTTCAAATGGCACCTTCCAATGTCACCTGGTTGTTGGAAGGACCTAATGAGATGCTGGAGGTAATGTTCTCGTCACAGAGCCTGGCACATAGTGAGTGCTCAATACATAATGGCTGGAAGCAGAATGCACCATGGTTAAAGCACTCTGGAGCTGGAGTGCTTGCGGGTGAACCCCAGCTCTGTCACTCACTGTCTTTATGAACTTAAGCAAATAAGCTGACCTCTGTCCCTCAATTGTCTGTCTCATCTGTAAAGTAGAGAAAATGACAGTCCTGCCTCACAGGGTCGGTGTACGGGTCACAACGTTTCCATCACTGAACATCAGAAAAATATGTTTGCGTAAGTTAACACGTAAAATACTCCCCATAAGTACCTGGTACACTGTAAGCATTATTTAAATATTAGGAGCAATTCTGGAATAACGGACTGAAATGATAAAATGGCTTTATCACAAATATGCATACAAAGTATTTAGTCAAGGTATTCATAATTTGTATCATACTGCCTAATTTTTGCTGGTATGTACAGTTAACACCTATGCTTACTATGTCCTAGGCACTCCGCCAAGCACTTTTAAAAATTTTTATTTATTCATTTGAGAGAGAAAGAGAGAGAAAGCAGAAGGAAGGGGGAGAGGGAGGAAGAAACCCAAGCAGACTCTGCTCTGAGCACAGAGCCCAACAGGAGCCTGATCGCATGACCCCATGGCCATGACTCAAGCAGAAACAGAGAGTCTGACACTCAAAGCACTGTGCCACCCAGGTGCCACCCCTGCCAAGTACTTTCTAAGCACTGCTTTACTTAATCCTCTCAACATTCCCTAAACAGATGAGGAAACTAAGGACACAGAGCAAATGAATGATTGCCCCAAGTCAGTGACATAGATCACAGTGTGTCCAGAACTCATATACCAGGCTATTATACCTCTTATAATTGCTAATAAGAGCTATTGCTAATAAAAACACAAGTACAATAGGATGTTGAATATAAATAAGGTCTCTGAGAAGGGAGCCCATAATTGAGACTAGAACCTGGGATAAAATAGTAATTGCATCAAGCATTAATTTGGAGTTAAGCTTTCCAGCAAGCACGACAAAACAGAAAACACAATGTGTCATATGGTATCTGATTTTAAAAAAACAAGCCATGTTCTCCCTTACTTCACTCTGAACCTGATGTACTCCTACTCATTTTCTCATCAATATGTGCCATGGTTTGTATTCTATTTCTTACTCTGCCATCGAGCCCAATGGCAACAGGCTAATGTGTTTTCTATATTTCAAAGACAGGAGAGCTTAATGCAGCATTTCCCAAACTTTGATCAGAAAAAAAATCTTTGTTGGCAGCACATCTATTAATATCTCCAGAACAATGTTTCTCCCAACACACTGATCTAATGTAAGAGTATACAGAGGTGAATAAACTCTGGCCAATGTCCAAGGTAAGGGAAATAATCCTTATATCACGCTTTCATCTTGCTTTCAATTGTAAATGTTAGTTTCTCTGTAAACAGGCCTTCTGACTCATTAGGGCTCTTTGTACAAGAAGGTATGTTTGCATTTTAAACATTACGTCTCTCAATAAAGCCAAGTTCTGAAAACACATTTTGCTGTAATAAAGACCTTCCTGAAATCATAAAGCTAAACAGAAGTATGATGAACTAAAAAGTTCTTCCTTACCATGGAACTAGCCACAGGAGACCCATAAATACTTATGTATATAATCTTCTTTGTCTTTGAACCCACTGGGCCAGAACATAACCAAATGTTAAAGAAATACATCTGGTTATCCATATGTGGGTGGGTTCATGGTAGTAATCGAAGGGTATGTGTCCTTCAGGAATATTAACTGCTCTCCTCCAGCTGGGTGACTTTGACAAATCACTTCCCCTGCAAGCATCTCAATCTACCCTCTGAAAAATGAGGGTATTGAATTACAATGCTTCCAAAACTTCCCTAAGGTAAGAATCCCTGGGGGTAGCAGTTAAATATTGAGATTACTAAACCCTCTCCTGAGAGTATGATTAAACAGATCTAAGTTGTTTTTGTTTGTTTATTTATTTATTTATTGGCTTGCTGGCTTGTGTGCTCTTTTATTCATTTGTTTAATATTCCCTCTCTTGGAAGGATTCACCTTACACATTCTTAAAGGTGGCAGAGGAGGTCCCCCCATTACTCTTGTTCCTGTGGATCTAAGTATGCATAGAGGTGGCAGAAGTGGGATGATCCTGCTGTATCTCTCACACCATATCAAGGTCTTTAAAAATAAATCAGGGGTGCCTGGGTGGTTCAGTGGGTTAAAGCCTCTGCCTTCAGCTTAGGTCATGATCTCAGGGTCCTGGGATCGAGCCCTACATCGGGCTCTCTGCTCAGCAGGGAGCCTGCTTCCTCTTCTCTCTCTCTGCCTGCCTCTCTGCCTAATTGTGATCTCTATCTGTCAAATAAATAAAATCTTTAAAAAAAATAAATAAAAATAAATCAACCAAATAAACATTTACAAGTAACTTTTTCTAACATTGAATTATTGCATAGTTGTGGAGCACCTGGCTGGCTGGGTCCCAGAACGTGCGACTCTCTATCTTAGGGTTGATCTATACCACGCTGGGTGTAGAGATTACTTAAAAATAAAATCTTTAAAAGAAAACTCTTGCATAGCTGTTTGAGGTTGGGGTGGAGGCCACAGAGGATGATGATGTCAGACTCCACAACACAAAATTTTTTTCCCCTGTCTTCATTTAAAACTCAGCCCATCTTAACATTTCCTTCTGAGACCAGAAGTATGATCCTGGGCTCTTGGCCAGAACCTCTCCCCCTTTTAAAGACTGGCTTCTTTCCTCTCATTTCTTTAAAGAATGGAGAAGAGCAGAAAAACCTGGAAAACATTATGCACCTTCAACAAAAATAAAATCCAAACATAATATGTCAATTTCTCATAGACACTGTCACCAGGACCTCATTTTATTTTCAGATATGTGGAAGAATCTTTTGTGAGATGCTACCCCAGCACAGCAGGGGGGAAACAGGATATACTGTAACTAGGTTGTAAACAGATTTCAATCCCTTGGGCCACTCTGCCTTTAATTCCTAATGCCCTGCCCCATAATGGAATGACTGCACCAACAGCCTGAATCTCAAAGGTTTTCAAAATTCTCTTCACACAGCCCTGGAATTCCTAATGTGCACAAACTAAACAGAAACAAAACTGAACTTGAGACAAATGCATTTTTTAATACTTGAAATAAAATAAGTATTTTTTTTTTTCTGTACAGGAAGAGTAACAGATCCAAACAAAGTCACCCAAGTTGTTTTGCTCACTTGCTGAGGTGCATATCTTTATTCTGCACACTAGTTCCTGGTCCCTGGTGCCCTTTTCATTAATTTGCTGGTGGATTTGAACCAAATCTGATTCCCGTCCTTTCCATAAAACCTTCAGTCTCTCCTGAGAACCAACATGTAGGCTGAGGAAGCAGCAGTTAAAAGCAAAAATAAGTTAATACCAGACAAAAAGTATTGAGTAAATCAGGCTAAACTTTCTTCATGCCTTCTTTCTTTTAATGCCTACATATCCCTTGGAGGAGGCTGCTGGCTGCTCTTATTTTCTTCATTTCACAGATGAAGAAACTAAAGCTTCAAGGGGTAACAACTAGAAAGAGGTAGAGCTAGGGCTTGAACAAATTTCTGTTTTGCTCCAATGCTCAAGCTTCTAATCACTGTGACAAACCTCTTTTATCAGGAAGCTTTGGAAGGACTTAGATATTTATGTTAAAAGTAGCAGAACTTTGTAGGGAAGATGCCAAGGCAGCAAGACAGTAAGAAAACGCACAGGCAGCAACATATGCTTGGGCATATTGTGTTCTACACACCTCCAGGGTACGTCATTCATGTTATAGTCTATGGGAATGGTGCCCTTGAAGTTGTGTTGGGCACTATTTCCATGGCTACATGCCATAAATGGGAATGGGCTTTGATGTTCAGACAAGCTTCCATGGCCTTTGAGCTTGGGTCAATGAGTGGCTTTACTTCTCTAAGCTTCAACTTCATCACAAGCAAACTGGGGTTGCCAATAAACACAGAACAGGCAATACTGCTAAGATGACTGCTACCCCAGTGGCTATTACAGTGGTTATGAAAGCACAGTGTACGAGTATCATACCCAGAAAGGAACTTCTCCCAGAGTACTCCTCCTGGGGATAGATCATTTTGGGAAATGGGTTTGGCCAAATGCTAGCTCCTTCTTCTTCTCCTGAACCTCTAAATGCAGGAATGCAGAAAGCTCAGTATTCCAGCATCCCTTTTACCCATCCTCATTCTCAAGGTTATCTCCTGTTGGCCCATAACTTAAATGCCATTCAGATACAATTCCAAAGTTCTATCTCCAACCCTATCCTCTCCTTGAACTCCAGATTCTGTGTATCTATTTAGACATCCCCACTTGGGTATCTAAAAGGCACCTGAAAGTCATTACAATTTCAAATACACACACAAGCAACAAAAGCAACAATAAATAAGTTGGATTACATGAAAGAGCCCTTCACAGCACAAGAAACAATCAACAAAATGTAAGACGACCTACAAAATGGGAGAAAATATTTGCAAATCATGTATTTGAAAATGGGTTAATATCCAAAAATACAAGGAACTCATACAACTCAATAGCACCCCCCCAGTAACAACAACAACAACAACAATAATAATCAATTGAGGAGGACATGGGATGTGATGAGCACTGGGTGTTACATGCAACTAATGAATCACTGAACACTACATCAAAAACTTATGATGCACTATATGTTGGCTAACTGAACATAATAAAAAAAAAATTTTTTTTAATGAGCAAAGGATCCGAACAGACATTTTTCTAAAAAAGACATGCAAATGGCCAATAGGCAGGTATATGAAAGGCTGCTCAATATCACTAATCATCAGGGAAATGGAAAACAAAAGCACAAGATATCACCTCACAGATATTAGAATAGCTATTATCAAAAAAACAAGAGATAACAAGCTCCAGCAATTATTTGAAGAAAAGAGAACACTTGGACACCACTGGTAGGAAGATAAATTGTTATAGTCACTATGGAAAACGGTATGGAGTTTTCTCAAAAAATTAAAAATAGATATATACCATATGCTCGAGCAATCTCATTTCTGGGTATATATCCGGAGGGAATGAAATGAGCATCTCAAAGAGATATCTGCACCACTATGTTCAAGTATATTCACAATAGCCAAGACATGGAAACAACCTAAGGGCCCATCAATGAATGGATAAGAAAAATGAATATTATTCTGTCATAAAAAAAAAAAAGGAAGGGGGTGCTTGGGTGGCTCAGTGGGTTAAAGCCTCTGCCTTTGGCTCAGGTCATGACCCCAGGGTCCTGGAATCAAGCCCCGCATCGGGCTCTCTGCTCTGCGGGGAGCCTGCTCCCCCCGCTCCCCCCGCCTGCCTTTCTGTCTACTCGTGATCTCCATCTGTCAAATAAATAAATAAAATCTTAAAAAAAAAAAAAAAAGAAGGAAGTCCTGCCATTTGCAATGATGGAAATGAAATTCCACTGAATTATTTTGGAGTGTGGCCCAGACAGGCTATTTCATCTGTAAACATTTCAGAATGTATGTCTAAAACATAAAGAACCAAAACCCCACAACATCATTAGCACATCTTAAAAATGAACAATAGCTTCTTAACTTTATCAACTATCCATCAGGAATCACTCCGTGCTCCATATAGCCCTGAAAGTATTTTTTGACAATTTCTTTGCTAACTGGATTCCCACTGTGTCCTTTCACACCGCCCTTTCCCCTTGTCTCTCTAACAGTTAGACACAGAGTCTTGATCAGAATCACGTTTAACTCTCTTTCTCTCTCTCTCTCTCTTTTTTTTTTTTGGGGGGGGGGCAAAACTACTCCATAGGTGGTGGTATGAACTCCGACTGTGAGCTTTGTTGTATCTAATAGTCTTCTTTTTGTGATGTTAGTGGGTGTTGACGGTCATTGGCAACAGAGAGTAATTCATTAGCGATTATGAAGTGGTGATTCTCTGACTCTATCATTCCTTTTAATAGCAGCTGAAATACTTGGGTAAAGAGAAACTTCTCATCAATAGTTTGTACAATTAATACATGTATTTGAATATTTGAGGCAAATTTCTTTTAGAAATGGCAGGATACATTTTTTCTTCAATTTACCAGCTTTCAGAATACTCAGATGTTTCTCTGGTGTATTTTCATAATCAAAGTACCATCAAGTAACTGCGTTTTAAAGTCACTTTAGAGGGGCGCCTGGGTGGCTCAGTGGGTTAAAGCCTCTGCCTTCAGCTCAGGTCATGATCTCGGGGTCCTGGGATCAAGCCCCACATCGAGCCCCATATCGGGCTCTCTGCTCAGCAGGGAGCCTGCTTCCTCCTCTCTCTCTGCCTGCTTGTGATCTCTGTCTGTCAAATAAATAAATAAAATCTTTAAAAAATAATAAAAATAAAGTCACTTTAGAAATTTTCATATGATTATGCCTTAACTCTGCCCTCTTAGGTTCAAGTGCATCATTTGGTTTTATTTTCTTCAAATTTAGCAAAGCAGAGAAAAATATGTAGGGAATGCTACCATTTACCCAAGAATGTTTTGTGTGTGTGTGTGTGTGTGTGTGTGTGTGTGTGTGTGTGTACACATTTATATAAATTCTTGGAAGAATAAACCACAAAAAGGGGGAAGGACAAAACAGCATGAAAGAGAAAATGATACAGTCTATGTTTTTATAGATAGATCTGACTTTAGAACTATGCATACATGTTACATAATTAATATATAAAATTACATAAAAAGCAAAACTCCAAAACTAAACTCCAAAACTCCAAAAAATAACTTTTTAAAAAAATTATAAAAGATTTTATTTATTTATTTGAGAGAGAGCAAGAAAGCATACACAGGGGGAACAGCAGGCTCCTGTCAGGGAGCCTGAGGTGGGTCTCAGTCCCAGGATACTGGGATCATGATCTGAGTTGAAGGCAGATGCTTAACTGACTAAGTCACCCAGGCACCTCAAGGATACAACTTCTGAAAGTTGCTTTTGCCAGTTCATGGCTGGGAAGCCCTCAGCAAGTTATTTACTAAGCCTCAATTGATTCATCTCTAAAACTGGAATAATTTTAGTAACTCCCTCACTGAGTTAATATGAAAATTAAATCATGCATATTAAATATATCTAGCATAGTGCCTGGCACAAGACAAGTATCCAAAGTATATTAGCTATTATTTGTAATCCTAAACCTAGGAGCAGAATAATCTGGAATCAAGTATCCATTTTACATAAAGATACTCCCTAAGATCCTTCTCAATATGAAGATCCTCCAAGATACTTAAATATTTCATTTATAAAAATGTAGTTTTCCAGAAATGAGGCTATTACAATCTTGAGAAGCAAGTGGCAGTCTTTACCAGCCAAGCACAGAGAATCTGCTGAGAACTGGACCTTGGAGGTGGCATTGACTTCCCCGTACTCCAGTGAAGGAGAGGCAGTGTTCACTGCACACTAAGGAACTTCCTGCCTCTTTGAGCAGAGGAAAGCTTCTAGAACTCCACACACAAAAGAGAGCAGGGCTTTTGGGGAAAGTGAGACTGGACTAGGCCAAGGCACTTACTGAGAGGAAAGCCTTTGAGCCAGTCTTTCTTCTGACATGTTTCTGCTCCATAACTCATGTACTCCTGAACATTGGCTCTTCGCATCATCAGTCTGAGAGGGTCAGCATACGGTTGGCAGGGATGTTTCTGATAGCCATTCCTAACCTAGCTTATGTCTTGAAATAACCACAAACCAAAGTGAATTTGAGCCACATAAAATGTCCCATTAAACCCAGAGTAAATGGGTTTGACCCAACTCATTCTTTTTCTGTTTTGTTTTGTTTAAAGATTTTACTTATTTATTTGTCAGAGAGAGAGTGCAAGCAGGGGGCATGACAGGCAGAGGGAGAAGCAGGCTCCCTGCTGAGCAAGGATCCCAGTATGGGACTCCATCCCAGGGTCCTGAGCCCAAGGCAGATGCTTAACCGGCTGAGCCACCTATACAACCCAACTCATTCTTGCTTTACCTGGATCATAAAGTTCCTTTCAAGGCAGGGGAAAATAGTATAGGGGAAGAAGGTGGTAGGAACTGCAGTGAAGACAATAGCCTCAACCAATTTCAGTTAAAATACTATGTTTTTGTGAATTCATAAAAGCATATGACCATATTTATTGGGGATCCTCCCAGGGCCTTGGAAGGGCGTCTGCAAATGAGGGACCTTATGGCTTATGCTTTGTCAGGTTCATAGCAAATCTGCCTCTGCTTATCAGGAAGCTCAGTTTTTAGAAGGATTTTCTGGGAAGTCCTTTTTATAGAACTGCACCTCATTTCTCAATGTATTAGTCTGTGGGATGAGGTATTTCCATGTCCGGTTTTCTAAAAATGGAGTGATGCCTGCATTTAAGAGCTAAAAGCTCTGTGAGGTGGCTCATGGGGGCAAAGGGTTGCTGGCACCAGCTGCTTCCAGAATAGTTTTGAGGGTGCCGCAGCCTGGCAGAGGCCAGGTCTGAGCAAGGAGGTAGCACTCTCGGGAGCAGATGCACCCAGACACAGGTTGGTGGAATCAGTCTGCACCACGACGGTTAACGAAAACAACGATGGCAGATGGGAAGTTTCCGGAACAACCTCTGCCTCTCAACACCCCCACCACATGCCCCCATCCTCCCACCCCCACTCCATCTCACCTCACACCACCCCCTTGCCAGATAGCTATAATTACACTGGCCGGGTTTAGCTGGAGAATTTTGGATGCATTCCCATTATGGCCTTATTGATATCCCCTGTTATCATGACTTGGGCCCCTGGCCAGGAGAAGCACCTGGTCTAATTTTATTTATCACTAGATCCTTAATATCCTTTGGGAGCGTGAGGATGCTTCATTCCAAAGACTGCATGAAAGAAGAGTATTATTGCAAATTACTCATCTCAGACCTGAGTCCAGACTTCTGTTTCACATTTTTATAAATGGCTAAAAGGTTAGCTTTGGTAGGATCAGTTAGAATCATAACATTTTAAGTTTCGCCTAAGGTTAAAGGTAGCAGCTTTCAAAAACTTATGATTTCAGAATATCAGGAAGTGACGAATGAATTAATTGGAAATTATTATTAGAATTAATGAAGCTTTTGGAATTGCCCTCGTGAGCCCTGTAACAAACTCCTTTTTGTTCAGATTTCAAGAAAGTCACCCAGAACATGGCTCAAAGTTCCTTAGATGAGTATCTCTGTAATGAACAGGAGGTTTGAAAATGTGCTCTGCTTCAACAGCAGACTTTATTGCTTTTCAAGATGGAAAGATTTTTAGCTTACAGAAAAACAAACACCCTCATTTCCCTCTTCGATTCCTATCCCTGTGACAGAAGCACACAGTGACAGAACAATCAGCTGGGGGGGTCTCTTAATGGCTTCCTGTGGTAGCAGCTGTACTGTGGGACAGAAAGGATATTCAGGAAGAAAAAGTGAGATTTCATCTGTACTTTCATAAGGGAGGAATGTGATGCAGTCTGCACATAACCTTGTAAGGTGTATCTGTTGTCGCAGGAATGGACCACAAAATAACTCCACTAATGCAATTATTTGTACAATAGCTGTTTTCTCTATTAGACTGAAAATTTCACGAGGCAAAGTTCAATTTCACGTGGGCAAGTTGACCTCTATGTCCTTAGACTCTAACACAAGATGGATGCCAAAAATACATATTGAACAAGCACTATCAAGGTTCCAAAGAGTGATTAAAAAAAAAAATAATAACAGGGCACCTGGGTGGCTCAGCCAGTTAAGCATCTGCCTTCGGCTCAGGTCATGATCCCAGGATCCTGGGATAGAGCCCTACATCAGGATCCCTGCTCCATGGGAGCCTGCTTCTCCCTCTCCCTCTGTCTGCTGCTCCCCCTTCTTGTACTCTCTCTCGCTGTCAAATAAATAAATAAAATCTTTAAAAAAATTTTTAAGAATTAAAAGACTTTTTTTTAAAGATTTTATTTATTTATTTGACAGATCACAAGTAGGCAGAGGCAGGCAGAGAGAGAGGAGGAAGCAGGTCCCCTGCTGAGCAGAGAGCCTGATGTGGGGCTGGATCCCAGCACCCTGGGATCATGACCTGCTTAACCCACTGAGCCACCCAGGTGCCCCAAGAATTAAAAGAAATTTTTTTAAAAATTAAAAAAAAAGAAGTCCAATGATTTTTAGGGGAGAAAATGTAACTTTTTTTTTTTTAAGATTTTATTTATTTATTTGACAGACAGAGATCACAAGTAGGCAGAGAGGCAGGCAGAGAAAGAGAAGGGGAAGCAGGCTCCCTGCTGAGCAGAGAGCCCGATGCGGGGCTCGATCCCAGGACCCTGAGATCATGACCTGAGCAGCGGCTTAACCCACTGAGCCACCCAGGTGCCCCGAGAAAATGTAACTTTGATAACCTTTCATTTTGCAATAGTATCAAACTTACAGAAAAGTTTAAAAAGTTATACAAAGAACTCCTAGGTGTTCTTCATTCAAATTCCCCAAATTTTGACATTTGCTACATTCGTACTAATACATATATTGGAGAGTAAGTTGCAGACATGCTGCTCTTTTACCTCTGAATACTTCAGTGTGTAATTCCTAAGAATAAGGACATTCTCTTATGTAACTATCACATGATTATCAAAATCAGAAGATTAACAATGAGACAATATTATCTAATCTACAGACAGTATTAAACATTTGCTCATTAACTTAATATATCCCATATAGCTAGAGGAAAATAATTTTTAAGGATCCAATCCAGGAGTACACATTGCATTATAACATCTCTTTAATTTCCTTCAGTCTAAAACAGCTCCTGAGTCTTTCTTAGTCTTTTATGACCTTGACATTTTTGAAGAGCATAGGCCAATTATCTGTAGGAGGTCATTCAACTCAGGTTTATCTGATGTTCCTTCATGATTAAATTCAGATTTTGTACCTTTGGCAGGATCAGCAGATAAGTGATGCTGTGTTCTTTACAGTGCATCATATCAAGAGACACAGATGGTAGTTTGTTCCATTCCTAATGATGATAAACTTGATCCCTTGAATAAGGTGGTGTTTGCCAGTCTTCTCCACTATTAAGTTATTATTTTCCCCTTTGTAATTCCCCTTTGTAGTTAATAAGTATTTTGTGGGGAGACACTATGAGCCCATGTAAATATCCTGTTCCTCATCAAAGTTTTAACTGCTTGCTATAGTATCCATTAATAAATTTTGCTTGAATTAATTATTACTATGATACTTGCTAAATAGTGATTGTCTAACTCTATCATTCACTCTACATTTGTTGGTTGGCATTCTACTACAGAAAACTGTTCTGTTACTCCTCTGTTTGTTTAATTTATGTATTTATTTATATTAACATGGGCTTTAATTATTGTTTTCGGCATTGGGGTTATAATCTGTTAATATCATTATTTATTTGATGTGCATATTCTCCCAGATTAAGCTGGCTTCGATGATCTTTTGACATGACCCATTATTTCTGAGCATTACCCTTCTCTGTAAGATAATAGTATGTTCCAGGCTCAACCTGAACTTTTTCTGCCCAGCCCTGAAATCATTCATTTTCTCAGGATCTCAGGTTCCTTTAATTGGAGAATGGTCTCAGATTCACTTTTAAAATAAAACAAAAGCAAAACAGAGAAAACACAACTACTCAATAAATGTAATAAATATTTTAAACATAGTCTGATCAATGCCATTGCCAGTTAAACCAAAGAGACACAAAGTTAGATTCATTATGACAGTGTGGTCCATTACAGTGTGTAATGACAAAGGATCATTACATTGGACTATTCAATTAATGATGTTAATGGTTTTTTTAATATTAAAAGTAATCAACTTAGTTCCTCTCACAATTAAAAAATAAGCTCTCCATATATTAATGTCTTACTTATGAAAACAAAAGAGAATTATTAGAAAAAAATTTAGAAAAATAGCTTTAGAACAGAGCTACTGCAAGATTCCTAAATAGGCAATAAGGACATACAAGCTCATAGTCGTCACATCTTTTTGGTAGACTCTTCATTACTGTGCATAAATCACTATCAAATTCTTCATCTCAAAGTCCACCTTGTCTGGTGTTCATTTTCGTACACCAGCTTGCTTCTGACTGCTGTATTTGCAGTATGTCTTCTTCTGTCCCTTTATGTTCCATCAGTTCGCTGAGCCCTGACTCCTGTAAGCAACATACACCTGCATCTTTACCTTCTCACAATCTGTTTTATGTTAATACCAACTTACTTCTGGCAAAAAAATAGCAACTTTGCTCCGGTAAAGCTCTATTTCCTCTCCCTTTTTTTGCGCCTTTGTTAATCACATCTATATGATATCTATATAAACTCAGCAATGCCCGGCTACAAATATTGCTTTAAACACACATATAGTTGGATTTGAGTTACTGTCTGATGTCATTCTCTTTTGGCATGGAGGATTTCCTTTGGTATTTCTTTAGGCTGATCTTCTAGTAATGAATCATCTCAGCATTCACTTATGTGGACATGTTTTTGATTTCACCTTCATTTCAGAAAGACCGTTTTGCTGGACGTAGAAGTGTTAAGGACAGTTTTCCTGGAAATTTAATTCTTCACTGATAGTTTTTTGTTTGCATCTTAAACGTCATTCCACTGCTTTCTGGCCTCTGTTGTTTCTCATGAGAGGTCAGCCATTAGAGGGAATTTTGTTTCCACCAGTACATAATGAGTGGTTTTGCTGCTGTCAAAAATCTATCTCTTGGGGCACCTAGCTGGCTCAATCGATAGAGCATGCAACTCAGGATCTCGAAATCATGAGTTCAAGCTACACGTTGGGTGTAGAGTTAACTTTAAAAAAAAAAAAAAGGTAAAAAACATTATCTCTGCCCTTTTCTTTCCTCAATTTGACTATTAAATGTCTAAATATGGTCCTTTTTAAAAAAAGATTTTTACTTATTTTATTTGACAGAGAGAGAGAATGACAGAGAGAGCATGAGAGAGGTCAGCAGGAGAAGCAGACTCCCTGCTGAGCGGGGAGCCTGATGTGAGACTCCATCCCAGGACTCCAGGATCATCACCTGAGCCAAAGGCAGTCACTTAACCAACTGAGCCACCCAGGTGACCTAAATGTAGCCCTTTTGGTAGTTGCTCTGCTTAGAGTCGATAGAAATTCTTATATTTTTAGGTGAATACTTTTTGACAGATTTGGGAAATTTCTGGTTATTATTTCTTCAGATTATTTGCTACTTTTTCTTTCCTCCCTCTTGGACTCCCATTATATATTTATACGTATGTTGGAACAATTAACATTGTCCCACAAATGTCTGAGACTCCATTTATTGCTCTTTGATCTTTCTTTTCTCTCTTCTTTAGAACAGATCATTTTATGTGATCTATCTTCATGTTTACTGATTCTTTTTTCTTTCCTCTTAAATCTGGCATTGAACCCATCTAGTGAATTTTTTATTTTAATTTTTGTATTCTAGAGTTTCCATTTGATTCTTTTTTTTTAGAGTTTTAATATCTCTTTTGAGATTTCCTCTTCATTGACTCAGTGTCAGTATATTTTCTCTTAATTCTCTGAATCTATTTATCATTGCCACTTGGAAGTCCCTCTGCTAAATTCAATGTCTTGGCCCATTTAGAGACAGTTTGCATTGGTTGCTTTATTCCCTGAGCATGGACCACACTGTCCTATATTTTATAGGTTTAGTAATTTTGGTTAAAAATTGGGCTTTTTTTTTTAATTGGGCTTTTTAGATAATATTTTCCAGTGATTTGATTCTATTTTTCTGAGTTTTTCTCTTTTTTTGTAACTAGCCTGTACTTGTACTATGGAATTGCTCCACAATGTGCAGTCACTGATATGTATGCTGGCTTCTTACTCTAATTATAATTATTTTTAAGCCTGACCTCCTAGGGGTCATCTTGTGCCCATGTAGCTCACTGGTTAGCTGATGATTTGCACAGTTCAAGTTATTCTCTAACACATCCAACCTATAAAGCTTCCATTCTCTGCCTATCGATCTATATGTAGGTTGGAAAATGCTTTCAACTTTGCAACCAGTTCCAAGTCTCCCCTGGCTTTCACTTTTTACCAGGCTCTCTTAAGTCTCTTTTAGTCAGCTAGGTGTGTGAGTTCATCTCAGTACTCTGATGGCTCTCTCACTTTCAGAATCTCCTTCCTCAATATGTCTTGTCCACTGTTCACATTTGCTGGAACAACAATCTTAAACTAGCAAAGTCGTGGGCTCTCTCCTGTTCGCACAGAGCCTGCCACCATTAGCTACTCTAAAGACACTGGCAAAACTGTAAATAGGAAATAAAAATATGGCAAAAAGCTATCTTTTCCTGTACTTTATAAATGTTAATAATTATCTTAGTATTTTTACACAGGAGAGCATTTTCTGACAGTATATGGAGTCCCCCAAGCTGCAGCATCATATTGGGGTCAGTCATAGACTACAAAGAAAAATTGAGTATTTTTTGGAGCCCAATGTGAGTTTTGAACTCATGACCCTGAGATTAAGACCTGAGCTGAGATCAAGAGTCAGACACCCTGAAATGAATATTTTAACTGTAGATATGATGAGCTCTTTAAAATCCAGTAATTGTTTGTTATGACTTTTCAAACTAGAAATGAAAAAACTACAGACGTGCCTTACAAGGGAAATTATTGTACTTTCATTGGCTGGAAAAGTACACACAATAGCAGAGGGACTACTGAAACCTTGTAGAGTTCACATTGCTGAATGATTGCTGGATGGAAGTCAGTAACAGAAATCACAGAACTTCCATCTTTCAATGATTCAGTAACAAAGTAAAGACTTAGCTGCAAACAAAAAGACTGAGTTAGTATCTCCTCTATAAAGCTGAACGCTTACCTGAAAACAAACCTAAGTATATGCCTAGACTAGGCAGTCTTGCCTGTATTCAGGTTCAGCACCAACTAACCATCAGAGATCTTCCATTATGTGAAGATGATAAACACAAGTGGTATTGAAAATTTCAAAGTGTTAAGTAACATTTGGGGCGCCTGGGTGGCTCAGTGGGTTAAGCCTCTGCCTTCGGCTCAGGTCATGATCTCAGGGTCCTGGGATGGAGGCCCGCATCGGGCTCTCTGCTCAGCGGGAACCTGCTTCCTGCCCCCCGCCCCACCTGCCTCTTTGCCTACTTGTGATCTCTCTCTCTCTGTCAAATAAATAAATAAAATCTTAAAAAAAAAAAAAAGCATTAAGTAACATTTTTGAATGGCTCGGTTTATCTAGTAGAAACTGTTGACTTTTGTCTGGATGGTGTAAAAGCAACGGTAGACATAACTGCTGGTGATTTAGCATGAATCTAAGCCATGGTGCCACCCTATACTAGTAGTCACTCGATTCTTGCCACAACATACTTGGAGGAAAAAATTTTTTTTACTGAAGAACATCCTTGAAGAAGCAGTAAAAATTATTAATTTTATGAACTCTCATTCCTTGAGTACACATACAGATTTTTTTTGAGTACACATATTTTTAATATTCTGTATTGAATGGGAAGTACACATTCAACACTTCTGGGGCATACCAAGTACGACAGCCGTCTCGAGGAAAAGCACTGTTGGCAATTGTTTGAAATGAGAGCAGACCTAGCTTCTTCACATATGGAACACCATTTGAAAGAAGGACAGACAGACCAGCGTTGGTTATTCAGACTTGAATATTTGGCAGATATTTTATAAAGAATGGACAAAGTGAGCCTATTAGACTGGAGATATTTGTGAGCTATTTTGAGAAAATAAAAATCAAGCTTTGCAGCAGAACTTAAAATTTGGGGAAATTTGTATTTGCCCCCATGAGCTTGACAGTTTCCCAATTCTTAAAGACCTCTGATGAGATTAGTGGTGATACTAACAAATGTGATTTTTAAAAATCTTGTATACAGATCTTCCTCAATTTACAATGGGGTTATGTCCTGATAAAGTCATTGGAAGTTGAAAATATCACAGGTCAAAATGCATTTAATATATCACCTCCCAAACATCACAGCTTAGCCTAGCCCACCTTAAATGTGCATTTAATACATCTAACCTCCCAAACCTCACAGCTTAGCCTAGCCCACCTTAAATGTGCTCAGAACACTTACAATAGCCTACACTTGGACAAAATCATCTTACACAAAGCATATTCTATAATAAGGTACTAAATATCTCATGTAATTTATTGACTACTGTATTGAGAGTGAAAAGCAGAATGGTCATAGAGGCACAGAATGGCTGTAAGAGCATTGATTGCTTACTTTTATGACTGCCTGGCTGAGGGAGAAGCATTCACTGCTCCTGCCCACATTATCAGAGAGTATGTACTATGTTGCTACCCTGGAAAAAGATCAAAATTCAAAGTATGGTTTGTATTGATTGTGTATCCTTTCATAATTGCTCAGTGGAGATTTCTAGCGAATGTTCTAGCATCTTGTCAAAAGTTAGGGGTTTGGGGTGCCTGGGTGGCTCAGTGGGTTAGGCCGCTGCCTTTGGCTCAGGTCATGATCTCAGGGTCCTGGGATCGAGTCCCGCATCGGGCTCTCTGCTCAGCGGGGAGCCTGCTTCCTCCTCTCTCTCTCTCTGCCTGCCTCTCTGCCTACTTGTGATCTCTGTCTGTCAAATAAATAAATAAAATCTTAAAAAAAAAAAAAGTTAGGGGTTTGTTCCTCTCAATCCCACTCAGCATTTTCCCTTCTGGCTAGTTCCAACCAAAATTTGGTCTGGTTCTCACCAACAAGCATGTGGACTAACAGATATAAACATAAGAAACCAGATTGCTAAGTTTGAATAAGTGTATTAAATTCTTCAGCAAACTTACAAGTCACTTTAGGACACTCTTTTAACTATGGTTTGTAATTCAGTCTCAGTCCAGAGAACACAAGAAACCTGAGGTTTATTTATATCTTTGGAAGACTTAACTTTAAAGAGGCAGGTTTTAGTAGGTTTAGGAGGGGAGGGCTGGGGTTTGATTTTGAAGAAAAGCTAAGTTCAGCAGAGAGAAAGAGGAAAATGGCTCTGGAGGCAGGGCCCGAGCACAGGGCGATGCTTTGTGTCTGTGGATGAAGATGAGGGAGGGGAAAGAGATCTCAGAAGCCATTTTAACTCCTTTCAACTATTTGTTTGCCTCAGTTAATTTAGAAATGGTATTTTGCAGGGGCCCCTGGGTGTCTCGGTTAGGTGTCTGCCTTCAGCTCAGGTCATAATCCTGGGGTCCTAGGCTCAGCCCAGCATCGGGGCTCCCTGCTCAGTGGGGAATCTCCTTCTCCCTCTCCCTCTGCCTCTCCCCCCTGCTCATGCTCTCTCTCTCCCAAGTGAACAAATTAAAAAATCTTTTAAAAAAATAGAAATAGTATTTTGCAAAGAGGCAAACTTAGAATCCTGTAAACCTATGAAAGTCTGGAGGTACCATTTAAAATAGGCATCCCATATTCACAAATGACATATCAGATAAAGGGCTAGTTTCCAAAATCTATAAAGAACTTATCAAACTCAACACCCAAAGAACAAATAATCCAATCAAGAAATGGGCAGAGGACATGAACAGGTATTTCTGCAAAGAAGACATCCAGATGGCCAACAGACACATGAAAAAGTGCTCAACATCACTCAGCATCAGGAAAATACAAATCAAAACCACAATGAGATACCACCTCACGCCAGTCAGAACGGCTAAAATTAACAAGTCAGGAAACAACAAATGTTGGAGAGGACATGGAGAAAGGGGATCCCTCCTACACTGTTGGTGGGAATGCAAGCTGGTAGAGTGACTCTCGAAAACAGTATGGAGGTTCCTCAAAAAGTTGAAAATAGAGCTACCTTATGACCCAGCAATCGCACTACTGGGTATTTACCCTAAAGATACAAATGTAGTGGTGTGAAGGGGCATGTGCACCCGAATGTTTATAACAGCAATGTCCACGATAGCCAAACTATGGAAAGAACCTAGATGTCCATCAACAGAAGAATGGAAAAAGAAGATGTGAAATATATATATACAATGGAATACTACGCAGCCATCAAAAGAAATGAAATCTTGCCATTTGCAACAATGTGGATGGAATTAGAGTGTATTATGCTAAGCGAAATAAGTCAATCAGGGGCACCTGGGTGGCTCAGTGGGTTGAGGCCTCTGCGCTCAGGTCATGATCTCAGGGTCCTGGGATCGAGCCCCACATCGGGCTCTTTGCTCAGCGGGGAGCCTGCTTCCTCCTCTCTCTCTGCCTGCCTCTTTGCCTACTTGTGATCTCTCTCTGTCAAATAAATAAATAAAATCTTTAAAAAAAAAAAAAAGAAGTCAATCAGAGAAAGACAATTATCATATGATCTCCCTGATATGAGGAATTTGAGAGGCAGAGTGGGGGGCCTGGGGGGTAGGGAAGGAAAAAATGAAACAAGATGGGATCAGGAGGGAGACAAACCAAGAGACTCTTAATCTCACAAAACAAACTGAGGGTTGCTGGGGGGAGGGAGGGTGTGGAGAGGGTGGTTGGGTGATGGACATTGGGGAGAGTATATGATACGGTGAGTGCTGTGAAGTGTATAAGCCTGAAGATTCACAAACCTGTACCCCTGGGGCAAATAACACATTACATGTTAATAAAAATAATTAATAAAAAAATAGGCATCCCATTCAGCTTTTTTCCTTTTCTTTTCTTCTAAGAACCCTGGCTTTCTAATTTAATTTTGAATAAAACAAGTTTGGGGAGATGGAAAATTCCCCATAATGGAGACTGATGTGCTAAGTTACTGTTTGTTAAGTTAGTCCATTCAGTTTTACGTGTGCAAGAGAGGTCAGCATAGTTTTTAGACATAAAACTGGACAGAGTCCCAGTAAGAGGAAGAGGGGCACCCTCAAAGCATTTTGACGACTGGGATTCCATTTCCTCAAGGATTTTCTCTAAAGCAAAGGGAAAAATTCCTCAATAGCAGTTCTAACAGGAACAGCCTAGTTCCAGAAGGAATCAGACCAAAGGCCAGCCAGCACACTCTCAGTTCACTCACTCACTCTCAGTTCAATCCCCAAAAGGAGTCAGACTGAAGACCAGCACACAGCCAACTGGTACAGTTCCAAGAGGAGCAGCTCCACTCTGAAAATGAACCAGACTGAAGGTCAAACAGGTCTTCTCAGAGGGAAAAACAAAAAAGGCCTTAAAACAGATCCTGAATAGGGGATGTCTGGGTGGCTCAGTGAGTTAAGCATCTGACTTATGCTCAGGTCATGATCTCAGGGTCCTGGGATGGAGCCCCAGGCAGAGCCCTGAGAGGAGCCCTCCCACGGGCTCTCTACTCAATGGGAAGTCTGCCTGTCCCTCCCCCAATGTTCCTGCGAGTGCACACGTGTGCACTCTCTCTCTAATAAATACCTAAGATATTAAAAAACAAAAAGCCCAGATCCTGAATAGAGCCTGGAGAGCTCAGACACATAGGTGGAGCTTGAAATCCAAGAGAAAACCTACCCTTCAATTCCAGGGTCAGTGAGAAAGCAGTGAGTCCAGTTGGCCCTTGGGAACCGGCACCTGTTTACTCGCCAAGCTTGGAGCTGTTGAGGGCCCTCTCTGGATTGCACGTCTCATCATCAAGTTATGTTAACCTGAAAAAACAAAACTGCCAGTTATTTCACCAGCAAAATAGGTTTATTTAGAAGAGCAGAGAATTGTAACCTAGGACAAGCAAGCTGCAGGAGAACCAGAGGCAAAAGCATAGGAGGGATCGCTCTTTCATAGAGGAAAGGGGGGCATTGGGAAGTCTGTTATAAACAAAACTCCATTAGAGGGGGACCTGGCTGACTAAGTTGGTAGAGCATGCGACTGATGACCTCAGGGTTGTGAATCCAAGCCCCACATTGGGCGCAGAGCTTACTATTAAAAAAAAAAAAAAAAAAAAAAAGTCCATTAGAAGAAACTGGGAGTTGAAGTATAATGGCTTTTCATTGGCTGAACTGTGCTAGGCTCTCATTGGCTAGTCTGTTGCTAGGAAAAGGAAAACCTTTTTGTCTCCTGCAGGGCTGATAAGGTAGTATGCAGAGGCAAGGTCCTCCCTTCCTGTTGGGTCTGCAACTGACATCAAGTAGTAGTGCACCCAAACTGCCCACCCCGCTACCTCTGACTCCATCTGAAAGGAGGTTTCCTTTTATTAATATTTGTAATATGGTTTAAAATCCACACTGCAACCAACCTTGAAGAAATTCTCACTTGTCAAATTCTTGTGTGCTATCAAAGAAAAACAGCCTCAATTATCTGAAAAAGCTATTAAAATACTACCTTTTCCAACTACTTATCTGTATCTGTGTAAGGTCAGAGTTCACTGTTTGAGTAATTCATTTAAATAATATGTTAATTTAATAATATTATTATCATTTAAATAATTAATACACTGTAAATATGTTTAAAATTTCCCAGTTAATTTTAAAATAATAAATACAAGTAGATATAAGCTATGTGTAAACAATATCTCTTTAGCGTCTTCAGTTTTCGAGCGCTTAAGGGAGTCTTAAGACCAAAAAACCTTGAAAACAATTAGATTTGGTTAAGAAGGGCAGAGGAGTTTTGGAGGTTTGAAGAGAAAGGAAGAGATGTTTAAGATAATTCTGGTTATTTAGCAGAGTGGGAAAGTAACTGGCCTGGATAATGTGGCAGGAGTATCCACTAATGGCCCACTCACAGTTACTAATCACAAATTTAAAGTGAGACCAGTTGGCCTGGTGGTGTAGTTTTTCTCCGGTTACATTCAAGCTCATAGTGCAGGCTTGGTGCAGGTGAAGACTTGGATTTACTTTAGTTTGGCTGTGCCAGGCTGGTGAAAAAAAGGAAGACTAGGGTAAAGAAGTTTTGGGCACAAAGGAATGATTATGGTGATATGATGTGGAATCTAATCTGGGCAAAAGAAGAGAAGGCATGAGAAAGGTAAAACATAGTAGAAAAATGGGAGAAATAATGAATAGCAGGTTCTGATAAGGTGACTGAATTGTTGGAAATGGAGCTGTATGTGGAGTAAGCTTGAAAGATGGGGGTCCAAGAGTGGGATGCTTACAATGTAGATCATAGAGGGGGTACACTTACTATTTATGGGTCTAGCATAAGACAATGGGGGTGGGTGGCTGAGGTACAGTGGAGGACAAGGTCATATGGAGAGAAGAGGGCAAGGAATCAGCTAGGGGATCTGATCTGTACATCCATTTCAGTTGTTAAAATGTTGACATTGTTTCATACCCATTGGTTAATGAGTCCATCTGAATCCCCTGATGCTCCTCCATTGCCTCGGCCACACTGGTCTCCTGCCCCAGGACCCAGGACCTTCCCATAGCAATTAAAGTGTAATACCTCGTGCAGGCTGAGGCCCTCTGAGGGGAAAAACTTTGCGGCTGATTGGTCTCTGCCTATGCTTTACCTGAAAGTCGCCTCTGTTTCCATGAATATTGAAATCACCAAAGTGTGACATAGGCATACTGTTGGAGGGAGTGGCAATGAACATGGGCTAAAATCATCAAGGAGCAAAGACCAAAGACCCAGGGATCTAAAGACATCAGGCTACAGTAAGAAGTGAGTGCTATTGTCTGATGCTATGAGCTTTAATGCTGGAGATTTTCATAGAGGAGGGAGGAACAAAGATCTGGAACTGGAAACAAGGAAGAAGCAAACACACAGTTGGCTTCTGGGCCCAATGGGAAGAGGAGGAGGGGAAGAAAGCAACTGCCACTTGTGAGGGCTGCAGAAGAAGCAGGGTCCTCAGGAGAGAGCCAGGTTTCAAGAAGGTGAAGGGAACTTTCAGAAAAGAGGTTGAAGTGTGAATAGTGGCTGTCAATCCCATGAGACCCAACCAATATTATGCAATGCCCCTCTACTATTCTGAAATGGAGTTCAGAGACAATATAACCTGTGCATAAACATGCTTTTTACAAGTGAATCTAATGCCTGCATGATATACAAAGGAGGAATAAAAGTAGGGTATCTTTTAATCAAATAACATGTATTTCAATATGTAAGAGCTTGGGAATGCCCGCAATCAGGTTAAGATAAAGTAATACGCTTGCAGTCGTATACCGAATCACCATGGATGATGGACACCCACAGATGCAAACGGACAGTATTGTATTGATTCACAACTCAAACACCTTGAACTGCTTTGCCATTGGTACTGTGATTTTTTTCCCAAAATGATAAAGAGCCCCTGATAAAGTTTCAAATATAATAAAGTACAGTCTTCTCTTAATCGACATCATCATTGCAATTGTGGAAAATTCAGCATCCCTGATCCCTATCCATCCAGTGCCAGTAGGGCTTTGCAACCACCCTAACAAATTAAAAGATTCCCATGAATTTCCAGAACTGTCCCTAAGAATCAGCACCCTTCCTGCTGACTTTCCCCATACAGGGGATTTTTTGAATGGCCATTATGCAGGGCAAGGGGCACAACGTTTGACCTTGAGAAGGGGTTAGCTTTTGGGGTTAGCTGGGGAGGAACACTACAGAGTTGCGTGTCTGTGGTGTATGGTCTCTGTCCGGGAGGGGCTGGCAATCGGGTGAGCAGGTGAGACTTAGAGGAGTCTAAGAGCATCAAAAATAATAGTTATATAAAGGTAAGGTTTTGTTTTACTTCTAATAGTACAAGGAAAGACAGGAAGACTCACAATAGCAACACTTTTAAGAAAAAAATCAATCTGGTGGATTTTAGAAGCATTTTCTTGTCAATTCAGTTTTTAAAATATGTGACAGAGGCTTTTCTGTATGGAAAGAGTTACTTGCAGTGGCTTGGTTTTCATGGAGAGTCCATTTAATAAAGTTGTAAAGTTAAAACACAGCTTTTCTTAAGCCTTTAAGCTCAATTTCATTTGCCCCTTAATTAACATTCAGTTAAGTTTAACCGATAATATTTCTTTAAACAATTATCCCATTTAACTATCATGGTTAATTAAATCCCCTTAAATGTTTTAAATTATAATCCTAAATTTAATATACTTGATTCTTTCAAGCAAGATGCTCAACAAGGCTGATTCACTGATAAGACAAAGAAAACCTCTGTAGCATGAAAATTCTAGTTATAAAGCTAAGGTATCTAAAAAGACCTCAAAACATTTCAATCTTTTAGACAAATACTGTTCATAAAATTAGCCAAATCTTCATGCATTTTAAAAGTAACATATCCAGGGCTTAAAGAAGTGCAAAGTGTGGGTGTCTGGTTGGCTCAGTGGGTTAAAGCCTCCGCTTTCAGCTCAGGTCATGATCCCAGGGTCCTGGGATGGAGCCCAGCATCGGGCTCTGTGCTCAGCAGGGAGCCTGCTTCCTCCTATCTCTCTGCCTGCTTCTCTGCCTACTTGTGATCTCTGTCTGTCAAATAAATAAATAAAATCTTAAAAAAAAATAAAAGTAACATATCCAATTAAAATAATACAATTAACATGTCAAATTTTTTTAAATGGTTCAAATACCATAAATAACTATTATATACAATTTTTCATGATGGTTATAAAGCTTATTCCTAGGGCATCTGGGTGGCTCAGTTGGTTAAGCAACTGCCTTGGGCTCAGGTCATGATCTCAGGGTCTTGAGATTGAGCCCCAGGTCGGGCTCCCTGCTCAGGGGGGTATTTGCTTCTCTCTCTGCCTCTGCTCCTCCCCCTGCCTGTATGTGCTCTCTCTTGCTCTCTCTCTCTCAAATAAATAAAATCTTAAAAAAACAAACAAACAAACAAACAAAACAAAACAAAAACCCCTTATTCCTAAACCTCACATGAAATTATTAATCCCATGGGCTTAATTTACTTTATTGTCTCTGTACTTGGTCATAAAATTCCCTGAGTAGCAGTCACTGCCCCAGCTGCATGGAGCAGATGCACCATCTCAGGCCAAGTGGGAGCCTTGGCTAGAGTATGGTTAAGGTAGGTTTCAAAGTCAGAGGCTCTGGTCTGCAAGTTGGATGGTACTCCTGGGCTGATGCTACTGAAGACTCAGGTTCACCTCCCCTACCTTGTCTTTAGGTCATGGAAATTTATGCATTTATTTATTTACCTATCTATTTATTATTTTTTTAAAAGATTTTATTTATTTATTTGACAGAGAGAGATACAGCGAGAGAGGGAACACAAGCAGGGGGAGTGGGAGAGGGAGAAGGAGGCTTCCTGCTGAGCAGGGAGCCTGATGCAGGGCTCGATCCCAGGACCCTGGGATCATGACCTAAGCCGAAGGCAGACACTTAACGACTGAGCCACCTAAGTGCCCCTAGGTCACAGAAATTTAAATCCCCAAATTTTCTTATGATTTGGATCATGAGTTACAAGAAGTTATTCCATGTAGTCCAATTTTACAATCTTTCCTGTAACTTCTTTCCTGCCTCTTTACTGGCTGGTAGGACTCCATGCTCTTCACGTATTTTATTTCTTACTTGTCTTGCTGATCTAATTTTTATATTCATTTACGGACATCCCTCCTTTGCTCCCCACCTGAATCCTGTATGATGAAGCGCAGCTCCTGAATTGTTTAAATTAATTCACCTAAAATCTGTTGAGCCCCTCCTATGGTCCAGATACTATTCAAGACCCTGGAAATACAAGATGAAACAAAACAGAAAAACAAACAACCCTACCCTCATGGAACTTCCTTTCTAGTGAGACCATGACCTTCTCACCATCTTGAGCTACCACTCTGAGCTGGAATTATGTCACTGAAAACCCTGACTGGCTCAGGGTCCAGAACATAACAATAAAACGGGAGCAGTGAATATTTCTGAGGGCTTACTGTGAACCCAGCATAATTCTAAAGGCTTTCCTTGTGTCTTTCATGTAATCCTTGCAACAGCCCGATGTTGGGAGGTGGTCATTTTACAGATAAAGGAGCAGCCACACCATTGTTCAGTCATTTGCCTATGTCCCATAACTTGTAAGTAATAGGGCCTGGGTTCTAAACCAATCCATATTCTGGCTCCTATATTTTTTTTTTTAATTTTTTTGACAGACAGAAATCACAGGTAGGCAGAGAGGCAGGCAGAGAGAGAGGAAGGGAAGTAGGCTCCCTGCTGAGCAGAGATTCCCGATTAGATTCGGGGCTTGATCCCAGGACCCTGGGATCACGACCTGAGCCGAAGGCAGAGGCTTTAACCCACTGAGTCACCCAGGTGCCCCTTCTGGCTCATATTTAATGGCTATACCACACTGCCTCCTAGAGTAGTGTGAAATAAATGTTTGAAGCAAAGAAGTCCATGGGAAATTCTTGTGGGCCTAATCAGCTGGTTATCTTGGTGTGTGTTGACAAACCAAAGGTCTATCTCTCCTCCCCACCCTACCTTGTCTGTCTGTCTTCTGCTCTGCCTAACCGGTGTATCTGTTGATGCTTTATTTATATATTTTTAGTTTAATCCAACTGTATACCACGTGTCCGGAGCCAGATTCTACCAGGAAACTTGCCCTACCTTTGCAAGCAGGAAAATGGGATTAGATTAAACCAAAAGGGAGAAGCTGTGTGGGGTCTTTGGTTTATCTCCACCTACCCCTACCATGGCTATCCCCACCATGTATAGACCAGAGGCAACAGATGTCCTACTGGGAAGGTGCAGAGCCTGAATCTTGGATGTCAGCCATCATTTACAAAAATAGACAGATTCAGCCTTACTTGGATAGGTGGCAATTTCACAAGGAGTCTTCAGCAGTGACCAGGAACTTCTCCCTTCTCAGGCTGCTTTCAGAGCAGTGGGCACCAGCCCAGGAGAGACAGAACAGAAGTCCCCAGGGCAGACACCTTTTTAGGACTCTGTGGTATTGCTTAAAAGGGAGTGTGAATGTTCATGAGGCTCTTTAAAAAAAAAAAAAATCCTTTGTTTTTGATCATCATTAAACAAAAGCCACTGTAATAGCGATCTTTTCATGTTTTTGTAGTATTGCCTTAAAGCAAAACTATAAATCTGTGTTTCCCATCCAATAGCTAAGTCTCAGTAATAATAAAATGATCCTGATAAGGAGATAAGGACAAGTAAGATGATAAGAGGTCAAGCCATTGTGATTTGAACATTGAAAAATACTACGGAGGCTCTTTATGCTCACATTCTGGCAATTGAGAACAGAGCAGTCCTTGACTGCTTGTCACCCACCACCTACACAAGGTAGGACTGGATTCAGATGTTTGCGAAAGAAAAATCCCAAAATATCAGTGGTTCAGACAACGGAGATCCTTGGAATAGTGGCCTTCAACAAGTCACTTCTCGGTTTATGCCTTTGGGTGACTTGCATGGACTAGTATATGGACTTCATATACTAGTGCATGAAAAGCACTAGTATATCAGCATTTGCCTTCCCTTTTTTTGGACCCCGAGACTGCCACGTGAAGCAGCTTAGGCTAACCTATCATAGGATAAGACCAGATGGAACACAGATGAGCCATTCCCACTGGGGCCCCCTGGACCAATCAGACACATGAAGCCAATGTTGGACCAACAAGCTCTGGCTAATCCTCCAGCCACACAGCTGTCCTGTCAAATCAGGAGCTAAATAAGGCAATTGTTCTAAGCCACTAAGTTTAAAGTAGTCTGTGAGGCAGCCAAAGTTAACAAATGCATATAATGTAGAAACTTCTTTTTTCCTCTCTTATAAATGACAAATATGGATCCCAGGGATGGTACAGTTTTCCACTTTGTCATGGACTTATGCTGTCTTGTCATTCCCCCACCTGCAGTCAATGGCTTATACTTCATGACCCAGAATGGTTGCCAAGAGCTCCAGCTGGTGCAGTTCCATTTCTAACCAGCAGGAAGCAGGGTAGGGGGAGTGATGGAAGAAAAATAGGTTCCTTCCCTTTATAAACACTCCCCGAGAAGTTTCACACATCACTTATGCTTACATCTCATTGACCAGAACTTAGTCACGTGACTATCGTCTTGGCATGGTTTTCTAACAAGACAGGTTAGGAAATGTCACCTTATTTCTAGGAGCCATCAGCCCAGCTAAAAATCTGAATTGTTCATTTTGGTTTGGTTTGGTTCTTAAGAAGAAGGGAAACAGCATCTGCGGGGAAATGAGCAGCTGCTGCCTCACTTCTCTCTGCTGTGAACTCCTGCAGCCCGGGCTTGCACTCGCTTTTCAAACCACAGCACCCTACGGCTATTCAATAATGTCTGTGGAATGTTCCGGAGGGAATGGAGAGTTTATTCCTCAGATCCCTGAAGGGGCACTCACGGCTTTAGGAACTGCACCCCACCTCCAGCAGATAGCTGACATCATCCTATGATGAGTGACTTTCCTAGATCTTATCAGAGAGGTCTCAGAAGGTACTTAGAAGACCATAAGCCTTAAAGTCAGAAATCCTGTCTCTGTCACTTATTTCCTGGGTGACACTGGGCAAACGGCCTACCCTTATATCTCCTTGTCTTTAAAGTGAGAAGAAAAATTTCAGCCTTCATGGGGAGTTCATTCTTCACAGGTACGGAATATTTGTTTGGGGTGATAAAAAGTTTTGGAAGTAGGTAGTGGTGATGATTGCACAACATGGTGAATGGAATTCCTGCCACTGAAATGCACCCTTGAGAATTCCACCTCACAAGCGTGCCATATTTCTTCTGGGTGTGCCTCATGTGAGTTTATGGAAGAACATGACAGGGGAAAATTTAGAAAGGCAAAAGGAAAAACAATCCTAAAAGGGTGGTCTGGGATGGGGTGAGGGGATGAATGGCAGGGGTTGGAGGACAGTAATTACATTTTCCAGGAATGTTTGAGTCTTGTAATCAGAACCTGCTGCAGTCTCTTGGCAACATGCAGACCGTACAGAGAAATGCCTGACGTGCAGAATTCGTGATGCAGTTTTCTCTGGCGGCCTTCTGTGCAGAACTGATAGTGCTTATGTCTGCAAACTCCCAAAGACTTTATCATAAAGCTAGGTGAGGTGGAGTTCACTCCATCTGGTCCAGACTGGTCATTCAGCTTTAATTCAATCAACATTTAACGAGCGCCTATGTGCACTCATTAGGCTATTAATAAATATTCTGGTTCTTGCCTCAGGACATTAGGTCAAATTTCATTTCCCTGCTGCCTTAGATTTGACAAATGAAAGAGCAGAAGTAATGTATGTCGTGCTGGGTGAAAGCATCCTCCTTCCGTTTTCCTGCCTCAGTGAGTACAGAAGCACACAATACGAGGAAGCCTCTGTCACCCGTGTCTAGCAGTGGCTACAAAGGGCCATACTTGCCACCCTGCACAAAGCCCATTGTACAACAGAGGAAAAAGCTTTTGTGTGTTATGTCACAGAGACTTTGGCATTGTTTCTTACTGCAGCATTACTTAGCCTAACCTGACTATGCGTCTCGCCATGGGCTCAGTGAATATTTTAACATAGAGACTAGATTCCAGAAGAGAGAGCCTGAGTGTCCATTTGGGTGAGCTACTTTCTCATTGTGTGACCTTGGACCAATCAGTGAACTTCTCTGTGCCTATATCCCACACTTTGAAGGGTGGGGTGGGGGGAGAAATAATGGAAACCACCTCAGGGATTGAATGAGGATGAAACTAGGTGAGCTCCATAGCCCAGCACAGAGTAAGTTTTCAAAAAATGGGTGATGATGATCTTATTTAATTTTCACAACAACTCTATGGAAGATTTGTTGATTGCCGAGCCATTGAGGATTTGGTACTATTACTGCAGCATAACTAGACCCTAGGCATGCAAGTAATGAGACAAGGTTTTGAGATTAGAATCCAGCACTGGACCCATCAGCCCATCTTTCAGGCAAACTTTTGTGTGCCCGGAAGCTGTCCAGCTCAGTGTGCAGCTGTTTCTCGTCTGTCTTCAGCCGCTCTCTAGAGGGTTCATTCACTTACTCAGCTTCACCAGTGACCACATCCATGCAAAAGATCCTCCTGGGGCAGACCCTCAGAGCGACAGCTACCAGTCCTGGTCCCTCAGTCAGAGACTGTCCTGCTCTCCTGCCTAAAAGGCTGCCCAGGAATCAGACCCTTAGATATGGAATCCATGAGATTTCCTTCTGCACCAGACTCACCTCTTAGTCTGCCAAAGCCAAATGATTTATTTAAACAATTTTTAAAAAGAAAATAGTTGGTGCACAAGGTAAAAATACTCCAAAGATGCAAAAGGGTATAGAGAGGTGTCTCTTCCACCCTGCTCCCCAAAGGCAACCAGGGTGGGTTTTTTAATCAGTTCCTTGTTTCTCTCTCTGGCTATACCATTGCGGGGAATGCACTTTGGGGGCTCTATCTCCCGCCTGGAGCCACACCCACGGCTCTCTCTCCCCAGCAACGCCCTCCTCCTGGTCTCCTAATCCTGCACATCCTGCGTGTCTATTCAAGCCACCTTCTCTAGGAAGAAGTTTTTAGCAACTCCAGCTGTTAATCATCTCTCTTCTTCCTGACAACAGCCCCGTATCTGGACATTTTGTCATATCCGTTTGGTCAGGTGGTGGCTTCTAATGCTTGGTGGAGGCCATCCTCACTTCCCCAAGCAGCGTGAAGGCCGATTATCCATCCCTATAGCTTTCAATACCACCTACACCCTGATGACTCCCAAATCCACTCTCCTAAGTTTCAGACATATTTCCAGTTGAAGCAGGCATCTTCCGAGTTGTCCTATGGGAACGTGCTAAACTGAATTCTTGCTTCTTGCCCTTAACTTACCCTACATCTTAAATCTCCTCTCTCAGTGAATGGCAACAATATCTGTTTAGTCATCTGAACTTGAAACTTCCCACCAGCCCCACAGCCACTCTCCCCCTATGCCCCTAAATTTCCAGCAAGGGGGCCACTTGCCATTCTCCAGACAGAGGCTTCACTTTTGTGCCTTTGTTCCTTCTCTTCCCTTGACTTTCCCCTCTCCTGTTCTACTCTGTCCAGCCCTAGCCGACTCCATGGTCCAGCACAACTACCACATTCTTCGTGAAACCTTTCCCTTCCCCTCTAGCCCCGACCTCCGCTCTCGAGCAGAATAAATTAGTCTTTCCTCTGTGCCCTCATATTTGTGTTCTTGCTGCATATGCGTCACATCGACGTTTATATCTGCCTGAGAGTGAGGAGACACCATCCATTCATTTCGCGTTCCCAGTGCCCAACTTGGTGCCTGGTTGCTGAGGAGACAGAGAGTCAACCTCATACATGAACGAATGAGAGAATGCATGAATTCGATATTCTATAACTTCTAAATCTGTAAACAAGGGATTGTAAGGTATAATTTTTAAAGGACCATGATGCTGTGAAATTCTATTATTTGGAGCTCTTCAGTGTCTAACAGCCCCTCTCCTTCCCTCCTCCCTTCCATCTTTCCTTTCTTCCTCCACCTTTCATTTAAATAGCCTCTGAGAGTTCCCTGTGTGCCAGGTCCCAGGCTGGACACTGGGGAGACTAAGCATAATAAGGAATCTTGTCTACTTTCAAACAGCTCACACCTTGGTATCACAAACCCAGATTTCAAGATAATTTACAAAGCTGTAGTAACCAAAACAGTATGGTACTAGCCCAAAAACAGACACACAGACCAAGAGAACAGAATGGAGAGCCCAGAAACCCAAGCTTATATGGTTAATTAATCTATGACAAAGGAGGCAAGAATATACAATAAGGAACACAGTCTCTTCGACAAATGGTGCCAGGAAAACTGGACAGCTGCAGGCAAAAGAATGAAAGCGGACCACTTTCTTGTACCATGCACAAAAATAAACTCACAATAGATTAAAGACCTAAACATGACACTTGAAACCATAAAACTCCTAGGGAAAAAAAATATAGGCAGTAATTTCTTTGACATTGGCTTTAGTAACGTTTTTCTATTTCTTTGACATTGGCTTTAGTAACATCTCCTCAGGCAATGGAAACAAAAGCAAAAATAACCCAATGGGACTACATCAAAATAAAAAGCTTTTGCACCGTGAAGGAAACCATCAACAAAACAAAATATATCATATATATATATCATATATATCGATATATGTGATATATATCGATATATATTTATATTTTATATAAATAGATGTATTTTATATATATGATACTTATCCCTTATCAGCTATATCATTTGCAAATATCTTCTCCCATCCAGTAGGTTGTCTTCATATATATATATATATATATATATATATATATATATATATATATATAAAACAAATACAACTCAACACCAAAAAACCCCAAATAATCCAATTAAAAAAAAAAGAGGTCCTGAATATACATTTTTCCAAAGAAGACATATAGATGACCAACAGATACACGAAAAGATGTTCGACATCACTCATCATCAGCAAAATGCAAATCAAACCACAGTGAGATGTCACCTTACATCTGTCAGAATGGCTAGAATCAAAAAGACAAGAAATAACAAATGTTGGTGAGGATATGGAGAAAAAGGAACACTTGTGTCCTGTTGGTGGGAAAATTGGTGGAGCTGCTGTGGAAATAGTATGGAGGTTCCTCAGAAACATAAAAATAGAGTTAGCCTATGATCCCGTAACTCCACTATTGGGTATTTACCCAAAGAAAATGAAACACCAATTCGAAAATATATGTGTACTCCAATGTTTACTGCAGCATTATTTATAATTTATATGGAAGCAACCTAAGCGTCCACTGATAGATGACTGGATGAAGGAGATGTGGTATATATACAATGGAATATTTCTCAGACATAAAAAAGATTTGCAACAACAAGGGGGGATATTATGCTAAATGAAATAAGTCAGAGAAAGACAAATACCATATGGTTTTACTCATATGTAGACTCTAAAAAACAAAACAAATGAGTAAGCAAAGAACAGAAAAGAACAAACAGACTCATACAGAGAACAAAATGATGGTTGCCAGAGGGGAGGAGGTTGGAGGAGGGGGGCCAAAATAGGTGAAGGGGAGTGGGAGATACAGGCTTCAGTTATGGAATGAGTAAGTCACAGGCTGAAAGGTATAACAGGGAATATAGTCAATGGTATTGTAATAGCACTGTATGGTAACAGATGGTAGCTACCCTTGTGGTGAGCCCAACAGAATGCATAGAGTTGTCAAATCACTATGCTGTACCCTTGAAACTAACGTAACACTGGGTGTCAACTATGATTCAATAAAAATAATAATAATTTAAAAAAAATTTAAAGGAACTCACAGCTTAATGGTAGGGGGAAGGGTAGGAATGTGTAATGTCAGACACCCACTTCCCCTTTCAGAGGACAGCTTTCTTTAACTTACAGGCCCACAGGTCTGGTCCCATTGTATCTCTCTGGGTTGTCCACTATGGCTAGTATCATGTATATTTCCCAGGTATTCCCATTTCCTCTGTGGGCTCCCCCTCTTTATTGCTGGTCACTATTTGAAACTCATAGTAACTTGATAGAATGAGACCTTCCCCACTGGCACCAGAGATTGAGAGGCACAGTCTCCCTTCCCTGACCACCAGGCCTTTTAGGTCTTCCTGAGGCTACCCTTCCACGCTATGCAGGTATACTTGACTTCCACCAGAGCAAGACTGGAAACATTTAGACTTGGGCACCCTTAGACTTGCACCCTTCACAGAGTAGATCTCCTGGTGAGCACTTCCTGCTTCTAACCAGGTTCTGTTTGTATCTTCTCTCCTAAGTACTAACCATCTGACTCAACATCCACTTTTTTCTTCTTCTTTTTTTTTTTTTTTAAAGATTTTATTTATTTATTTGATAGAGAGAAGAGAGAGAGAATTAGTAGGGGAGAGGGCCAGAGGAAGAGGGAGAAGCAGACTCCTTGTTGAGTGGGGCGTGGACATGGGGCTCGATCCCAGGACCCTGGGATCATGACCTGAGCCGAAGGCAGATGCTTAATTGACTGAGCCACCCAGGTGCCCCAACATACACTTTTCTAAGAAGAGCTATCTTCCCACCTTCAAGGAAGGGTATCAATCACTGAGCTCATTCATCCCCCACCAAGTATATACCTAATCTGAGTTATTTACTTCTAGGTAAGGCCACAAGGCTCCAACCAATGGTCACCAAGACTTAAGAACCATCTGGGGAAGGGGTTTCCAGGTCCCATGGTTAAAGATGAGGCGGGGGGGGGGTGTCTGGGTGGCTCAGTTGGTTGAGCGTCTGACTTCAGCTCAGGTCATGGTCCCAGGGTCCCGAGGTCATGGTCCCAGGGTCCGGAGGTCCTGGGATCAAGTCCCACATTGGTCTCCCTGCTCAGTGGGGAGCCGCCTTCTTCCTCTCCCCACCCCCTGCTCCTGCTCTCCCTTGCCATCTCTTTCTCTCAAATAAATAAATAAAATCTTAAAAAAAAAAAAAAAAAAAGACGAGTGACAATCCTACAGGTTAGACTTCCTTTTCCACATTCTACCAGCATGAGTTTTAGTCCTCCTCAGCCACTTCATTAGTGGTCTGGCTAAAGTAAGGAAATACGTGTTTTCTGATGACAGATAATATTTTTTGGACACAGTATAACCATTGTAAAGCCTTATTACAGGAGAGAATTCTGGAACTGCCAGAATGTCTTCCTTACCTCTGGAGTCAATGAGCCCCATTACTGTGCAGAGCACGATTCAGTTCCTTTTCTGCACTGGGGGACAGTCTGTTTAATAAAAGAACAATGATAGCTCCTAGGGGCTGTTCCCAATGTTACTCCAGGCAAAACATGCTTCTGTGTGTTCACTGTTGCAGCACAAGCATCATGTGCACTAAAGAACATGTAGTCGGTGCTCACTTATTGACTGTTCTCAATCTACGTCAACCTCAAATGGTATCACCAGTTACCCAGTGGCTTAGGACAAAAATCTTGGACTCAGCCCCCTGCCCGCCCCTATACTCCACACCCAATTCTAGGGTCAATCTTGTTTCTCTATCTTCAGAACACATTCTAAGTTTGACCATTTCAATGAACTGCCAGCTTTACCCTGTGATAATTTCTCTTTATTTCCCTTACTACCTACCATGATTGGTACATCTATAGGTGATCCTCATTATTTGTGGATTCTGTTTGTGTGAATCCAATTACTTGTTAAAATTCATTTGTGATCCTAAAATCGATTCTTCTGGTGTTCTCATGGTCTTTCATGGACACCCAAAGAGAGAAAAAATTTGAGTCACCTGATGAGTGCGTTCCCAGCTGAGGTCAAGCAAGGCAACCCTCTGCCTTCTTGTTTCAACTCTTATCCCAGAAGTGAGTCTTTTTCACGGTCTATTTAGTGCCATGTTTTCACATGTTTGTGCCTTTTTTTTTTTTTTTTTTTTTTTTTTTTTGGTGTTTTACTGGTTGAAATGGCCCCTGAGCATAGTGCTGAAATGCCACGCAGTGCTCTGAAGTAAGTAAGCTGTCGTGGGCCTGATGGAGAAAATACACGCGCTGGATAAGCTTCATTCAGGCCTGTAGTTGCCACTTTCCTAATGTGCACAGGAGAAGAACGAGGCACAAACAAGTCAGCTGTAAAAGAAGAACTGTCACGCCAAAGAACTCCTCGATCCTGTATTTATTAGATACAAGACGACAAAGGAGAAGGAAAGGTTATACATTGGCCATATGTCTAGTAGGTAAACGAGAAGGAATGTGAGTCATATGTTGGTCACAAGTTTTAGAGGTAAACAAAGTAAACAAGAGAAGGAGTGGGGTGTGTCTGGTCCAGCAGAGAGGATTCCTAGTTGTGCAAAAGCACTTAAATGGATTACCTTAGTAGGAGGCTTTCTCTGAGATAGTGGAGACAAAAAGTGAAGCAGGGCTGTCTTCCACCCTGAGCCTCCTGGGCGTTCCCAGCCGTTTGGCTTCAAGGACGTGTCTCATCCCCTCCACCACAGGCCTGCTGCTAGTACACGTTTTTCCTCAAGGTCATCTTTAAGCATGCTTGCATGACCAGTACAACTCCTCATTAGTTATAGTTTAAGCAGTGTATTATTCTGAGGGACTGTTACATGAAGTTATAGTTACAGGTAGTTATAGTTACATTGCTATGAG
The DNA here is from genome assembly GCF_009829155.1 of Mustela erminea. Lineage (NCBI taxonomy): Eukaryota > Metazoa > Chordata > Mammalia > Carnivora > Mustelidae > Mustela > Mustela erminea. The sequence goes on from NC_045623.1 coordinate 59,104,981, forward strand.
GGCAATGTTAGCAAATTAACAATATATATTACATGAGGGGTCTTTAAACAGAAAAACACACATAAAAGAAGGTTATATATTGATCAGTTGATGAAAATGTGACCAGAGACTCAAAGAACGCAACCCTGTATTTCCTGTATGAGCCTGGTTCACGGTGACTTTGTACAATGTAACTGCTGCAAATAAGGAGAATCAACGATATTGATTTTTTTTTTTTAAGATTTATTTATTTTAGGGAGAGCATACAAGAAAGCAGAGTGGGGAAAGGAACAAGCAGTTTCAGTGCTAAGTGGGAGGCTCCATTCTGCAACCCTGAGCGGATGACTTGAACCAAAACCAAGAGTCAGAAGCTCAACGGACTACAACACCTGGGCACCCCATATTAATTTATTTGTTATCTGACTCACGGCCAGACTGAAAACTCAGTGAGGGCAGAAACTTTGCTTTTCCTGGAATGATGCCTGGTACATAGAAAGTATTTAATAAATACTTATTGAATCAATGAATGAGTTAGGAGACATTTTGTCTGGACCTCAGGTGATGGAAAAAATTGCTGAAATTAAGCAGTTCCTGAACGAACATAAGTGACAAATGACAATAGTATTAGCCAGATCTATGGTGATCACAGCAGAAACCACGGGTATTTTCAAATCACAGTACAGTTGTAGAAAACTTGAAGTACAGTTTTACACTCATCAATACTTTGAATTATAGTACATATTTTGCTCACTACCAGATATTATTTTAATGTGTTAATAAAGGGACATTCCTGTACCACACATTTAATAATTGTATGGAGTAGAATTGATTTCCTTTATAATCTTGTGGATTTATTTTCTGCATCTAAGACATTAAATATTAAGACATTCTGAGAAGAGATCCATAGGCCTCACTAGACTATTAATGAGATCCATGGCACAAAGAAGTTTAAGAACCTCAGACTAACTTCAGGTCAAGTCCACATTCAGGTCACGCTGCAAGGATCATGATGCCCCTTACAGAGAACTGGGATCTACCCCCCAAATCTGCCTGCATCGCCACAGACCAGGCCCCTCTACAAAGACAGTCCTCTGTGCATCCCCTCAGACATTTGGAAGAACATTGGCAAAAAGTTTCCAAAGGATTCCATAAAGCGTGTCCATGTGTAGTTTCTCACAGAGCCTGGAGGGCATCCCTCTTCCAAGGGTGGTCTGAAAACTGTTATTGATCAAAGACAAGAAAAGAACAGAAATTGAGAGTAAGAATTTAGAAAACTTTTTAAGAATTTGAGTCTAACAATAAATTTGCTAGGGCTTGTATTTTGTGTCTTTGTGTTTTTAAAAACTTTCCTTTTATTTTACAAAATCATCAGTCTGCAGTGGATTGGAAATTGGAAATTTACAAAGACTAAGCAAACAAAGAAATAAATCTGGTATTTTCTCCACGCATAGTTTGAGAATCACTGTTGCTGGGGGATACAGTGGATAGAGATAGGGAAAGAGACATGGATACAAATGAGCAAATGCTCTGAAAAAAATGATGGACCTAGAAGTACATCGGACAAGCAGAACTGAGGAAGGAAGAGGGATGAGGAAGCACCTAAGCTGTGTTTTCACCAGTGTCTGTAGGTGGAGTTGATACTTTCCTGGATATTCCTGGCAATGGGTTCAGCAGGAGCTAAGGCAGGAGTATTGAACATGAGGTACATCAGGAAAGGCGGTCATCAGGCAAGATGGGACAAGGGCCCGTGTGTGTCTGCGGTGAATGGGGACAGAATACAGTGAGAAAGCAGCCCGGAAGGGTAGTGGGAGTCAATCATGATGACCTTGGAAATATGGTGGGGATCTAGGGCTTTTCAGTAGGCTGTAAAAAGCCACAGACCTATTTTATGCAGGAAACGAAAGGTTCATATCTGAGTTTTAAATGATAGTATTTGTTGAGTGAAACGAAATTTTAAAAAATTCTCAGGCTCTGGCTCTTTCAGAGAATAGAATTTGCCTCTTTCCTCAGAATGTACAAAATACACAGAGATCGATTTCCACGCTTGGATGAACACGTGCAAAGATGTGCCTGAATGAGGACTGCTCTGGGAAACCAATTTGCCTCTTTTCTCCTGTCCTCTCCTCTCCCCTCCCCTCTCTTATTATTTCCTCTCTTTCCTCTCTTACTCTTTGTGTCTTACACTTTCCAACAGTACTTCCTGTGATGAGGGACAAGGCCTGTATGTATCCTGTATTGCACTTGTTGCTACCAGCCCCATGGGGTCCCTGAGCCCTTGCCATAGGGCTTCTGTGGCTGAGGAACTGAACTGTAAATTTTATTTAATTTAAATTTAAGGGACACCTGGGTGGCTCAGTTGGCTGAGCAACTGCCTTCAGCTCAGGTCATGATCCTGGTGTCTTGGGATCGAGTCCCGCATCGGGCTCCCTTCTCAGCAGGGAGTCTGCTTCTCCCTCTGACCCTCCCCTTCTCATGCTCTCTCTCTCTCTCTCTCCCTCATTCTCTCTCTCTCATATAAGTAAATTAAATCTTTTAAAAAATATATTAATTTAAATATAAATAGCTGCACAAAAAAATTTTAAACAGCCACATGTACGCATTGGCTGCCATATTGGATGGTGTGGAGACTCATACTACAATGAAAACAGGCAAGGAAAAATAGAGATGCCAGGAAGTCTTCAGATGGCAATAAATCCTGCTTTTAACCCAAATATGTATGTTTGGGCCTATTTGTGACCCATGAGCCTCTTGGAAAGAGACCTGGGAGCCAGGAGCTTAGGGCCCTGATTTTGATATCAGGTCACTGCCCAGTGAAGGGCAAGAACTATGTCCCCTGAGCATTAACAAAATACCAGGGATGGGGTGTTAAGTGTCTTTACAGATTACACTTGAATGTCACACAAACCCATGAAATAGCATTTGTATTACAACGTGATAGATGAGGAAAAGGAGGAGCACAGAGGTAAGCAATGTGTCCAAGCCACCCAGCTCGAGAGTGTAGAGCAGGTATTAAGATATTTGGAGATAGGGTGCCTGGGAGGCTCTGTGGGTTAAAGCCTCTGCCTTCGGCTCATGTCATGATGTCAGGGTCCTGGGATCGAGCCCCACATCGGGCTCTCTGCTCAGCAGGGAGCCTGCTTCCTCCTCTCTCTCTGCCTACTTGTGCTCTTTGTCTGTCAAAAAAATAAATAAAATCTTAAAAAAAATATATATATATCTGAAGCTAGTTCGAAGGCCAAAACTCCTTCCACTGCACCTCTGGGCTTCCCTAAGTTCTTCTGAGCATTTATTTCCTTCCTTTCTGCACTCAGTGAGGCAAGACAGGCAGTCCTCATGCCGTACCCTCCAGAAGGGTGAAGAGGACCTAGTGAAAGTTGGGAAAGCTCTGACAGGTTGACAAGGCGAACGTGCTGAGTGTGCATAAGAGAGGGAGGTGGTATTTTCTGAGAATACAAACAGGGCACAGTGTTCTGAGATGGTACTGCACTCTCACTGATATTGAAAATACTTTAAATTTTCCATTTAAGAAAAGCCTGAGGCCAGGCCTGTTTCAATCATGTAAAAACCAATATCAGTTTGGAAAGGTTATCACAGCCTTGCCAATTCCAGTCAACATTAAAAATGCAAATGTTTAGTATTTAAATATAGCCTTTGGCCACCAGCACTCAGGACATCACCTAAACCACAGTGGGCAGCCATCTCCCACTGAAGACTTTGGCCAGCTCACAAGGAAGGAAGCCGAGGATGTGCCTAAAAGTCTGCTTTAGACCAGACTAATGGAAGCACTTCCTGCCCCACGAATGTCTGGGTCCTCAGAGGCTGTGCAGTTGCTGAACCAGATAGACATCCATTCACTGGGGGCAGAGACCCTGTCGATCTTCTTTGTCCTTGTCTTCCCAGTACCTATCCCAGTGCTTGCTTCATAGGAAGAGCTCAAGGGATATTTATCAAATAGATGAATTCATTCATTCACTGTCTTTTATGGGTTCTCCTATCATATACCAGGCATTTGGGGGAAATCTCAAGTTATTTACCATCTAAGAAGGGTGGTAAGATGTGCAGTTAAATAATAACAACAGAAAATATTATCAAGTCAACCTTACCGCAAGTCTTAATTCTGGAGGTCTCTCAACAGGTGTTTGAAAATATACCAGATGAAGAATACTTGTATGGTTGGACATCGGGATTCTGGGCGCTCTGGGACATGGAGTAACTAGGCAGTGAGATCAGCAATGGGAGCTTCGTGGAAGAGGTGCCAAGAACCACAGCTGAGGGGGGCTCATGACCTTGGTCGTCTCCTTCACTCAGACTGTAGGCTCTCTGAGGGCTGGACTGTGCCTTATTCAGCTCTGCACTCCAGTACCTCACATGGGGCCTGACACATAGCAGGAAGCAACATATGCTGAATGAATGGAGGAATAAATGAATGAACGTTAGGAATCCACAAGGGACTAGAAAAGAAGCAGTATTCAATGAGACTTTCGTATGCACCAAACATTTAATATATGTAGTTAATTATAAGAATCAGGGTGCAGGGTGCCTGGGTGGCTCAGTGGGTTAAGCCTCTGCCTTTGGTTCAGGTCATGGTCTCAGGGTCCTGAGATGGAGCCCCGTATCGGGGGCTCTCTGCTCAGAGGGGAACCTGCTTCCTCCTCTCTCTGCCTACCTCCCTGCCTACTTGTGATCTCTGTCTGTCAAATAAATAAATAAAATCTGGGAAAAAAAAAAAAAAAGAATCAGGGTGCAGCCAAGAGACAGAAACCACATGAGCGGCTTGAACAGAGAGAATTAACAGAAGATTGTTGACTGGGTATAAAGTCGTTAGCCGGGTAACTGAAAGGGTAAGATGAGCACTATAAAGCATAGCCAAGCTAGCAACCTCAGAAAGCAGCTATTACCATAGGGATAAGGGACCACAGGGGAAAAGTTGTCATTATTAAGTTAGAGGCTTGGGAGAGAGACCTCGCGACTGGAACTCAGACACGTGAACAGGGGGCACAGCCAGACTGGAATTGGTGTCTCTGATTGGATGTGATGAACCTAATGCTTGGAAACTACAAACTGGGGGGAAGCATTGCTGGGATGATGCTCATAGCCACTCCTCCCTGCTTCAAGACCCAGTTTCGATGTCATCTCCCTTGAGAAGCCTTCTTGATCTCTTCCTTCAGATAGGAAGCCCACAGGAAGCAGACAGGAAGGCAGAAGTCTTATCTTCCCCCTCCAGCACCCCCACTGGCAGAATTTAAGAGGGAGCCAGCTTGCAGCAGAAATGGGATTCGCTGAGACCAGCCCTGTCATCACAAAGCAGAGTACAGAAGGGTTTTGGAGCTGAGACGCCACGGTGTCCTAACTATACAGGAATCTTCCCATCAATGTTGTGATACAGATACTGCTACTATCCCCATCATATAGATGAGGAAACCGAGGGTCTAAGTGAGTCAAGGTGATTTGCCTAATAAGTTGATGTGGCAGCAGCCTGATTTGAAGCCAGGTCCATGCGCTCTTAATGGCAATACCCTACCAAGCTTCCTTCAGGTTTTTATGTTAAGAAGGTGTCAGGGGACAGAACAGATTTGAAGTCCCAGTTCTGCTGGGTTGGCAGCTGGGGATGAGAATGGGATGGGGGGTTCAGGTGTCACCTATAAGAGCAGGGAAAGCAGGCATGGGGAAGTCATGACAAATATCTCCCGTGTGGCACTTTAATCCCTCATTTGTCTGTCCTTTAAGAAAGTTGAGATCTTTATTACTTGATCAAAAATTAGCCACTCAACAAACTCCTCCCCATCCTTCAAGACCCAGCTCAAATGCCATCTCTGCTGAGAAGCCTTTCCAGCCTCTATAGAGCCAGCCATGCACCCACACGGTGTCCCCGTGGGACTTGATGCAGATCCCTGGATGGGGTTTACTTGACTATAGGCCACGCGAGACTTGAGGACAGGCCTGAGTCTGTCTGGGCTCTGCCTGACATGACACATGGTGGTACCCAATGTCTAGTGATAATTATAAAGTCTTGTTTCTTCCAGAAGCATACTTCCGTGGAAGCACAAGCTACTTGAGGACCCGATTTTTTTTTACTTATTCTCTGCTTTCTGGGAGTTCTTGGTCTACTGCTGAAGATATGTTGAAAAAAACACTGAAAAACAAACCCTCTGGTTGAGCCCTTCACCTCCTACCTTTTCTAAACATTCTTCTCACTCCGTCAGATGGAAATGTCACCATCGGAAGCCCCTGCTGAAACCCTCCAAAGGCTTCCTGCTTTTAGGATAAAGACTAACTCCTCAACTTTTTTGCCTAGGACCGCTAGTCCCCTGCCCGTCTTCAGCCTTGCGTCCCATCACCCCCCATCCCCCTTCCGCCTCCTTTGACTCCACCGGCCACCTACAGAACCTCTTCAGTTTCCCCAACTCACCAAGCTCTTTGCATCTTGGTTCTTTGCTGGTGGGGTTCCCTCTACCCAGAACCCTCTCTTCTTGTTCCCTTTGCCTGAATCACTCTGGTGTATCTCGTAGGTCTCAGCTGCTGACTCACTTCCTCTGGGAGGCTATTGGCAGGGTAACCTGATGCTCCTGGAGCACACCGCTCCTGATCACGCCTCTTATCCTCTGAATTGTGAGGGCCTGCATTTGCTCAGAACACTGAGCTTCCTGGTACAAGGCAGATGCTTTGTAGAATAGATCTGAATGAATTAAAAACTGCGAACAACAAAAAATGAAGAGAGGTCTCTCCAAGGGAGTTTGGAAGTCACGGCTGCCTTGAAGGTGGTGAGAAAATCCCCAGTGTCCAGGCGCCCGGTGAAAAGAGGACCTCTGGGATGGTGGGAAGGGGTCTGGACCTGGAGGCCGAAGAGCAGGGCTGGAGCCTCAGTGATTACGGGGCCACCAGCTGGACGCTATGTTATTTTCTTCTTCTCTATGATAGGCAGTGTTTTCCTCCACCCTACTGGGTACTACAGTTCACCCAGGAAATTAAACTGACAAATGACAGATCAGTGAGAGAAAAAGCATACAGGGTTTATGTGTGCATGCAGCGTGCACACATGTGGGAAAAACTTAAGTGATGAGCAGCTCAAAAGGGTGGTTAGAGGGCGCCTGGGTGGCTCAGTGGGTTAAGCCGCTGCCTTCAGCTCAGGTCATGATCTCAGGGTGCTGGGATCGAGTCCCGCATCGGGCTCTCTGCTCAGCAGGGAGCCTGCTTCCTCCTCTCTTTCTGCCTGCCTCTCTGCCTACTTGTGATCTCCCTCTGTCAAATAAATAAATAAAATCTTAAAAAAAAAAAGGGTGGTTAGAGTTTGGGACATATATGATATAGCATCTTAATGAAGGACAATAAATTTGTCGAGCAGTGATAAGACAAAGAAAGCGAGGTCTAAACCTTCAGGGGGTGTGTATTGTGGATCGGTAAACGAGGAAACGACTAGAAGATAAGGGCTATGTCTGCAGGTGTGTGAAGCAGTTGCCTCTTGGGGCTGTGTGTGAGCTGCTCAGAGTCTAGAGTTATGTCTTACAGTGAAGAGTTTAAGAGTTGTCCTCCTGGGGCCTTCCCTGCCTGGTGCAGGAGAGGGAGATACTGTTACAAATGGAATTTTATGTTCTGCTTTTAGGAAAACAGGGGTAAAGGCAGAGTGCTTTTTTGGTGTCTGCTGTTTCTCAGTTGTCTTCAGCCCAAGATAATCCTTAAGACAGAATGACATGCTTTGGGGTGGCACATTCTGATCCCTTACAGTCTAAAATTGCTTGTCCTCCCTGCCACGTAGTGTCGGGATGGGATGGCACGTGTGGGAATTCTGTGCAAACTAGAAAGTGCCGTCGGAATGTCAGGCATAACCATTTCCACAATGATCATCTCCAGGAGACCAGGAAGGCTGCGGCCTGGCCAGTTTTTGTCACAGCAGTCCAAACGCAGGCCTCAAGCTCTCTAGCTCCTTCTCCCCCAGGGCCAGGCAGGGACTTGTTGCAAAGAAGACACATCAAAGCTCCAACTGCAGATTTTTATAGTTCAGTGTTAGACAAACTTCCTTCTTGAGAAATAGGGTCTGGAGGAAAGGTGAGGAAGCTAATCTAAACTTCCTGCTCCTCAGCCCCCACCCCCCCAGAGCTGGCTTCTTGAAGACCCAGCGTGTAGGCGGCTCCTGACTTTTGTCCCCCTTGCTTCTCCACAGGACTTCTCTACTGTTCTCTGTGGAAGCCAGAGAGACACATCTAATAAAAAAGACCCAGAGCTGTCCTATCATCCCAGGCCCCCAGAGCAATAAATCAAAGGACAGAGCTCATTAAACATGATTCAGCCACAGGAATGAGACATTTCAAAGAATTAAAAGCCTCCTGAAATCGACTCCTTAACAAAGCAAAAGACATCCATGGAGTAAACATTTTTGCACCTACTATATGTCGGGTAATAAACATGTTTTGCGTTACTTAAACCTTATGTCCACCATCCCCCTTTTATGGATGATTAAATAGGGGCTTATGTCAATAACGGTATTATGCCAAGTGAAATAAGACCGTCGGAGAAAGACAATTATCGTATGATCTCAATCACAGGTGGAACTTAACAAAACAGAGGATGATTGGGGAAGGGAGGGAAAAATAAAATAAGAAGAAATCAGAGAGGGAGACAAACCATAAGAGACTCTCAATCATGTGAAACAAACTGAGGGCTGCTGGAGGAGTGGAAGGGAGGGAGATGGAGTAACCGGATGATGGACACTGAGGAGGGCACGTGATGTGATGAGCACTGGGAGTTCGAGAAGACTGATGAATCACTGACCTCCATCTCTAAAACGAATAACACGTTGTACGTTAATGAACTGAATTTAAATTAAAAAAGTAAAATGGGGAAAGAAGAAAAAGAAAAGTTTAATTTAGATGGATGGGGAGCGGTGGGTGGGTGGAGGAGTACTTGGGTACGTAGGTGAATGGACCGGTGGGAGGCAGGTGAGAGCCTGGCTGGATAGGTGGATGGGAGAGTGGGAAAAGCTTCTCGTCCAAGTCAAGAGGAAGTGCTTGCTTCTCCCCCAAAAAAGGCAGAGCAGCTGTCACATGTGGCTTCATCCTGAAGCCCCTCAGAGGAAAGGGCGTGTGTGTCATTAGGCCGTTGTGAGACAAGGCTGTGCTCTGGGCCTAAGGTGTTCCCTGGGCCTAAGATTCTAGAGAGGCTCTTTCAACTTTTAATTGTGGGTCTGGAGTCAGAAGAATCTTGACTCCACCATGTACTTACTGTGTGACTTTAGACAAGTCACTGAACACCTCTGTGCTCAGTTTCCTTATTTGTAAAATGAAGAACTACCGGACCTCATAGTGCTATGAGGTTTAAATAATGTCACTCAAATATAAACAACTGTTAAGTATTTATATTAATATAATTTTTATAAATTTATATATATAGAATTATATATAAATATATAATGATATATATTTATAAATATAAATATTTATAACAAATATGTGTGTTAAATAAAGTTAGTTTTCTTCTCTCTGTCTCGTAGGCAATGTGAAAACCATTGCAGAGATGAGCTAAGACTAGTGAGACTATCTCCTGAAGGGGAAAAAAATCCGGGGGCAGCTGAGTTGCTGTGGAGCAGGCCTTGCTGTACCCCTCTGGGGTTGAGAATAGTTTCAGTCAGGTAGCCAAAGAGAATGAGTTTTCCCTTGTAATGAGGAAATTAAAGGTGACTGTGACTCCCGGTGACCTCTGAACTGCAGCTTCGTTTCAGTGTCCTCTGGAGATTTATAAAGAAGTTTACTTTCCATTCACTCATTCATTTTCCTATCAACACTGACCTACAGTGAGAAAAACAAGAGGCTAATATTCCTGAGGATCTTACAATCTTGAGAGAAGATAAGACACGGGTGGGTTTCATAACAATAATGAACATGTTTGCTGCATAGCAGATGCTGTTCTGGCATTCTCTGTGTGTATTATCTAATGAACTGCTCAGAACCACGTAATAGGTACTACTGTTGACTCTCATTTAGCAAATGAGGAAACTGAGGCTTGGAGTAACTGGCCCAAGGTCACATGGCTTGTGGGTGAGGCTCTGATTCCAACGCCTGCAGCTTGGCTCCTGAAAATGTGCTCTTCAGTATTAGCTTAAGTCTACACCATCCGCTCCCCACTGACCTATAAGAGCTAGGCTTACGTCCCTTATAAAGGACGGGCTGCCAGGGAGCAGCCACCCAGCAACATGCCTGGTGCTCCAGCACCTGTGAATGCCTAACCCACTGCCCTAAATCCACAGCTGGCCCAGTGTCTCCACCCATTCCTCTCCCTACATCTCCTACGTTTTTACTTCTCATGTGACCCCAAGACTAGGCAGACAGCGGGACGGAGAGGAGACCAGGGTAAACTCAAGGGCTCATCTCCTTCCCTGCAGGCCAGTTTCTCCACCAGATGTGAGGTGGGGGTAATGGTCCTGTGCTATTCTTTACCCCAAAGGCCTCCCTCCTCTGACCCTGGAAGGCAATGCCCAGGACAGCAGCTGCAATGGGGTCACCGGGCCTTGGACCCATGGAGGGATCTGACTCTAGTCCTTGGGGTCATAACAACATCTCCACCCACGGAGCTCTCTTGCCAGTGGGTGAAACAGGCTCTGGTGCTTTAGGTCCATTACCTCCTTTTGTGTAAGTCCCACAGCAGCCCCAGTGAGACTAGGATTATTAATGCGCCCCCCGCAACCGCCCTTTACAGATAAGAAAACTAAGGCTCAGAGACTCCAAACAGTCAGATCAAGTAGTGGTCCCAGGACAGGCTTGTCTACACCTTAGAGCCCAGGCTCCAGGCCACGCCACCATGCCTCTTGCCAGGTTCTAAGTGGAGCGAAAAGCTGGTCCTGACTCTCCAGTGCCAGACAGGGGAGACGGGCTGGGTGGCACTGGACTGTAAGCTACCTCCACGACAGAGGGACAGACTCTGGGGTAGTAGGTCAAGTCTACCAGACTCAGAGTCCAGGGAATCCCCTCGGCATAACCAAGTGGAGGCAGCACGGAGGAAGACCGGCCATTTTCCCTTAACTCTGCCCCAGCCTATCAGCACCCCCCACCACGCTCCTGTGGGGGGTCCGACGGAGAGTGACCCATAAGAACAAGTGAAAGAGCAGGTTCATACAAGCCCCCCCAACCCCGCCAGGCCATCAGAGGCTGGAGCAAGGAGACCCCCTTTGATAGCACGTAACGAAAGGAGAGAGAAGAACCCTCCTCCTGTGGTTGTTCCTGCAGTCAGGGCTCGGGGGAGCCGACAGCATCTGCAGAGACAACACTGCGGCCGGGGGACACAGTGACGTCTGCCAGAATGCCAGGGCTGGAGGTGGTGGGGCCAGCGGTGTGTGCGGTGGGAACAGGACAGCACAGAGAGGTCGCCGGGCAGCCGATGGGTGTCGTTGCTAGCACAGGAGGCGGTACTGGGGAGCTGCCAGAGACAGACATTTTGGTGGGGGGCGCAGTTTGAAGGAGAGCGGGATGACGCAACAGTGAGTCCAGTAGTGGAGTGACGGCGGGCTGATTGCCAGTTACCATTTCCAGCGGTTAAAGCCCTGATTTCTAAAGGCTCCAGAAGGCTGTGTTCCTGCCCCAGGGCCAGAGGAGGTTTCAGAAGTACATTACAAATGTTGGCTATTGTCCTTCATAAAGGAACAATTCAACGAACAGCCCTGGCTGAAAGGGGGGAGGTACATTCCTCTGCTGGGTTGTGTCCCACCCGGGGCTGTCCAGTACAGCTCGGGAAGTCCTCTGAGTCAACTCAGGCCTGCCCGTGACCTCTGACCCATGGCCCAGCACAGAAAGGGAGCACAAAAAGGGAGCTGGGCCAATCAGATTCCCACCTCAGGAATTTTAACCAAGAAATGCTGAGACACGCAGGCAGTCAGCAGCCAGGCTGGAGGCCACAGGAATGCACTGGAAGGTTCTATCCAGTGGAGTCAGAGCCTTGGAGTCTGCTAACCACAGAACTGGTTCGTAGAAGGTGAGCCGAGAGCAGTGAGACTCTGGGAAAGACAGGGGGGAAAGCAGAAGCAGAGAAGGAAGCCATGTGGTCCATGAAGCACAGAAGCACCCAGGCCCCTGGACACTCACTCCAGTCCTGACTCCACCATCCTCCCTTTCTCCTCAGGGATGGGAGTGGCTCTCTGTTCCTGGAAACCAGGGTCTGGCAGAACAGGAGGTGAGCTCCCTGCGGGATGGTGGGAAGACTCTGGGTTAAAGGAGACCGGATCTTTGGTCCACTATGGCTTTGCAGGTTATGACAAAGACCCAGAAGAACGATGTGAGGGAAGTGGAGAGTCCTGGCAGGCGGAGAGCTGCCTCCTAACCACATCCGAGGCGATGCAAGACTTTGACTTTGAAGGCCTTCCTACATCTAAATCACGCCTCAGGAAGGAAGGCAGTGCTGTGGAGTGGTTACATAACCTTGGTGGGGAGCTAAAAGCTTCAAATCCCAGCTTCTCCTTCTAACCGTGGGAACTGGGGGCAAAGGTCCTCTTCTAAGTCTCGGTTTCCACATCTCTAAAATGGGGATAGAAAAGAGCCTCCTCCCTCGAGTTTTTGGGGGTGTTACGGGGGTATGCCTTGCCTTGGGTAAGCCCTTCCTTTAGCTGCTGTGTTTAAACTCCTCTCGGAAGGGCAAAAGGTGAAATTAGAGGTTGCGGAATCTCCCTGTGGAATTTTCTACTTGCGATGACCAGTGTGGGGCTGTCCACTGACAGGTGCACACCTCCTCTCTTTATTACTCTCAGGGATTCTGTAGGGAAAGAGGCTTTCAGGGTCACCCTGCCTGCAGACAGGCCGGACTTAACCAGGCTTATTAATAGGAGCGTGTCCATTTCTGTCTTAAAATAGCCACACAAAGTTATTTAAAATGAGCTTCCAGGTGGGTGGTCAGATAGCTTTTTCTCTTTTCCCTTTTTATTGTCTTCCTCTTCGGAGAGTTCAAGAACTCTCATATTTTTCTCTTTCATTTATAGCAAAACAGTCATAACAGGAAGATCCACTGCTCTGTGTAACTTCCTGAGTCGAGGATGTTCAGACTGTCTGAGGGGGTCCCACAGTCAGGCACCACTCCCACCCACCCCTCACACCCCTCTTTGCGGTGTCCCTGGCAGACAGTCACCTCTCTGCCAGGCACGTTGGGCCTCCTGGCTCCAACAGGACGGGCCTCACGGGGGAGGGGCCTCATGCGGGGAGAGGAACACTCCGACTAGGATGGACTCCTTGCCGGAGGAGCACTGCCCTTGAATGGGGGAGGAACTAACGCAGGCTTTTGCCTCTATTCTAGTCCTTTAAGGCTTGGAGGGTCCCTGACTGAAGGCAAAAAGCCCTTTCCTAACCTCAAATCCACAGACCCCCTGCCACCACCATTTCTTACCCTCCACATGTTTCTTACTCACTCTGCTCCCAAACCCTATTTCTTACCCCCCACGTGTTTCTTACTCACTCTGCTCCCAAACCCTATTTAGCCATTACACTCTCCTGAACCCTCCATCCATTCTGAAGACTCACATCACTTTTTTGTTAACAGAAGTCATCACTTCCTCGTGGTTTTTCAGGGGAGAGTGGCTTACCCTCTCTGACCCACTTCCCCTTCAGTAAAACAGCAGCTGGCCTATCTTGGATCTTCGTTGTCACTCTGTACCAATCCTCGTCCACACTCCTATCTTTCTTTAAGCCTCATGCCATCCGACCGCTCTCCTCCTAAGCACTGAAAACCATCCCAAGCTCACTCCCTGAATCACTTATGGTCTGGCTCTCAGTCTTCCTCTCCAGCTCCAGTTCTGCATCACCCTAGGAGATTTCAATGCTCAAACTAGTGACTAGACTGCTACTTCTTAGGTCTTCCTAACTCCAAGGGACTTCACCTTCTCTGGACTTGAGCCACCACTCCCAGACCCAACCCCGGAGCTTGTTATGGTTCCGTTTTCACATCCTTTTAACTATCGCATGATGTCATACCCATGACACTGGCTCTTTGATCTCCAAGAGACCCCAGCTCTTCGGTCCTTCTAGTTCCTTCCTCCTTTCTACTTTTTTCAGCCCGTCTGTCCTCCTGGTGGGAGTCCAGACCCTACAGGGGATCCTGAATTGCATTCACAGCAGTACCATCATTTCCCTTGCATGGCTATCCTGCTATGCGGTATTTTCTTCTAGTCTCAGTGGGGACCATTCAAGTCCAGCTCTTCAACCTGTGCCCTGCCCCCCCCCCCCCCCCCCGCTGACTCTTCTCTGCTTCAACTCCCCCACTCCTCTGACATTTTCCTCTTGTTCTATAAACCTGTCTAGGTTACTCCCTCTGACAAGAGCCCTCCTAAGACCCTTTCTATCACTCTCCAATTTGACTGCCCCTCACTATAGTCTACTCATGTGTGAACCCCTTCCTCACCTCCTACACATTCCCCACCTAATGCACTCTGGCGTATGTCCTGGCCATTCCATGGAAATCGCTTTCCCTAAAGTAATTATCCTAGGTAATATTAATGTGTAATAAATTACAAATTACCCCCAAACTTAATGGCATAAAACAACCATTTTATTAGCTCATGCATTCTGAAGGTAAGTCAGATTGGTCACACAATATAGCTTTTCTCTGCACCATGGTGTCTTCTAACCGGAGAACTAAACATGGCCTCCCTGTCTGGGTTCTTCAAAGCATGGCAGATGCATGGTAGTCTGGTTTCTTACATGACATGCTCTCTGGCTTCTCTCCCAGGGTTTCAGTTACCACCTATGTGCCATCAGCTCCCAGATCTGTCCCACCACAGTCCTCTCTCCTAAGCATCAGACTGGAGACCCATCAGCCTGATGGATGTGTCCAAAGACACATCAGTTTCATCACGGACTAAGTTGAGCTCACCAACCACCATTCTTAACTGGCTCTTCTCCTGGCATTCTTTCTCTCTCTTAGGGATACCTACTTGTCCCAACTTTGACTCTTCCTTTTTCCTCACTCTTTACTTTGGATTATTTACCAAGTCATATTCATTCTGTCTCTGAAATGTTTCTACAAATTTGATCACTCTACAAATAAAAAGCTTAAGAATCTTAAGATTCATAAGAAGCTTAAGAGAGTTGTTACTTCCCAAGAGTAAATAGCTATCATGTATTTATTCTTTCACGTGTCAATCAAACACTTACTGAGTACACCTGAGTTGTGGGAACTGGGATGAAAAAGCTTGTAAAACATGGTTCCTAGTTCCTTTCATGGCAGAGATAGGCAAGGAAGCAGTAGATTACCATAAGGTATGATAATGCCGTGATTGTGGGAGGCCCTGGGTACAACAGGGGTGGTGAGTCTATCCTGGGGTGGGAGGGGTATAGGCGGGGGCTTTATTATTTGGCTATTGCTGTGTAACAAATACTCTAAACTTTGGCTGCTTAAAACAGCAGATGTATTAGTTCATAGCTTCTGTGGGTCAGAAATCTGGATACAGTTTAGTTGGCTCCTCTGGCTCAAGGCCTCACAAGGCTGCGGCCAAACCATGTGGTACAGCAGTCATCTCAATATTTGCCTTGGGGAGGAGGGTTTCACCCTGAAGCAAACTCAGTTGGCTGTTGGCAGGCCTCACATTTTCACTGGATGTTGGCTAGACACATCAGTTTCTTGCCTCTCCATGGGGCTACTCGGGACAACCCTTGCTTCTTTCAGAATAAGGGTTCTAAGAGAAAGAGAGTGAGAATAAGGGAAGAAGAGAGGGAGCCCAAGATGCAACCCGGTGTTTTTGCAACCTAATCTTGTAACTGATTGCCTATCACTTTTGCCATATTCTATTTTTTAGAAGTCAATCAGTAGGTCCAGCCCATACTCAAGGGGATGGGGTTGCACAAGACATGAATAAAAGGAGGGGATCCTTGGGGGTCATCTCAGAGACACTCTGTCTCATTGGTCAGGTGACATATGAACTAGATTCAGAAAGAGCTAGCTAGATGAATAGCTATGCAAGACTGTCCTTGGCAGAGAATGCTCTGTGTAAAAGTACCTGGAAGTGACACAGAGAGAGAACTGAAGTTGGAAGAATTGCATGCTTAGGAAGGTTAGAGTATAGGCTGCCATTCACATGGAGTTTAGAATGCAAATGATGTTGCCGAGATCTGTTTGATAACTAATTCTGTCATCCAGTGGGTTTTATCTGTGCTTCCCAACTTAATATCAGAGATCTTGCTTAATACGTTATTGTCCACGCTATGATTTAACCCAAGTTTTAAATAGTTAATCAACATCGGCTATCTCACATACACAACAAAGCTTCATTATATAAAAAGATAAAGAAATTGAACTGAGAGTCTCTTTCCTTTTTACAAAACCTCAAAAATGTTCAGAATGCTTTTCCAGGACAGCACATTTATAAATCATTACCAATGTGAAAGGCACGGGCAGTATTTCCAGTTATCAGTGGGTGGAGATGACCTGACACTTTGGAATGTATTTATTTAATTTTTATTTAATTTTTAAATAAAGTTTTACATTGAACTATAACACAGAAAAGCACCCAAATAAAGCATAATGCAGTGGATTTTCACAAAGTAACATAGTCTTGTAAATATATCCAGATTTGAAAAACAGAACACGGTCACCTCCCAAATTTCCCTAGTGCCATCTCCAAAGATATCCACAATCCTGATTTCTATCATCATGGAGTAGTTCTTCCAGTATTTAAACTTTATCAAATGGAGTCATATAGTCCATACTTTTTGTACTTGGTAGTCATCATTCATTTTTGTGAAATTCTTCCGAATTTTTTTTCACAATTTTAAAAAAAGTAGGCTCCATGCCCAGTGTGGGGCTCAAACTCACAACTGTGAGATCAAGAGTTGTATGCTTTACCAACTGAGCTAGCCAGACACACCTTCCATATTGTTTTAAATAGCAGTAGTTCCATTTTCACTGCTGTGTAGTATTCCCTTGAAGGACCTAACCATAGTTTATCCATTATACACTAGACAGAAACTTAAATATTTTCCAGTTTAGGGAAATTATGAATAGTACTGCTATTATCATTCATGCTTGTGCTTTATGATGTGAAGCATGTATATGCTTTATATATATGATGTATATGCACACATCTTTATTGGGTCTATGTCTATGAGTAGAATTGCTGAATCATGAGTGCACATATAGTCAGCTTTAGTAGCTATTGACAATTTTCCAAGGTGGTTGTACCAATTTACACTCCAGGAACAAGATTTATGAGTTCCATTTGCTCTACCTCTTTGCCAACATTTTGTATTATTAACATTTTTACTATAAGCTATTCTAAACAATGTGCAGTGATACCTTATCGAGGTTTAATCTGCATTTCCCTAACTCATGATATTGAGCACTTTTTCTTATCATTGCCTTTCAAATACCTTCTTTTGTGAATGTTTGTTTAAACATTTGTTCATTTCCCTATTGGATTGTTTTTTTTTTTTCTTATTCCTTTGCGGATATTCTTTATATATTATATTAGTTTCTTAAGAAAGCCATAATAAAGTACCACAAACTGGGTATCAACAGAGATATATTTTCTCACAGTTCTGGAGGCTAGAAGTCTGAGATCAAGTGCTTGTAGAGTTGTTTCTTTCTGAGGGCTATGGGAAACCTGTGTTCCATACTTCTCTCCTAGCTTCTGGGTGGTTTGCTGGTAATCTTTGGTGTTCCTTGGCTTGTAGATCTCTGCCTTTGTCTTCATATGCCACTCTCCCTGTGTATGTATCTCTGTATCCACATCTGCCCTTTTATAAGGCTACTGGTCACATTGGATTATGGGTCCACCCTAATCCAGTATGACTTCATGTCAACTAATTATATCTGTGATGACTCTATTTCCAAATAAGGTCACATTCTAAGGTACTAGGGGTTAGGACTTCAACATATGAATTTTGAGGAGGGATACAATTCAACCCATAACATATATGTTTTAAGAACATCTTCTTCCAGACTGCGGTTTGCTGTTACACTTTCTTAATTATGTTGTGGTAGATTAAAGAAGACCACAAATTCTTTTTCACTCTCTCCATTGAGAGCTGGTGTTTATTATTACTCTCTCCTTCTGAATCTAGGCTTGCCCTGTGACCTCTTAACCAATAAAACATGTTGAAAGTGATGCCGTAGCAGTTCTAGGCCTACCCTTTGAGAGACTGGGCAATTTCTACTTCTTTTCTATTGGAAGACTTGCTTTTGAGACACCAGCCTATGAGAAACCTGAGCCAAATGGAGAGGACACGTATAGGTACTCTTGAGTTAGTGGCACTGGCTGAACTCTCAATCAATAACCAGCATTAACCAGTCAGTCACTCGAAAGAGACATCTTGGATGTTCGAGCCCAAATGACTCAAGCCCAAACAGCGTAACATGGAGCTGCAGAAAAGCCTAGCTGAGCTCAGTCAACCCACAGAATCAGAAGAGGGAATAAAATGGTTGTTTATGTCAATAAGTTTTTTTGTTTGTTTTTCATGTCAATAAGTTTTAATGAACAGAATAAAATACTTAATGTGTCATTGTGTTTCTTTTTGTTTTTAGGGTTAGTGCTTCTGGTGTCTTGTTTAAGAAATATTTGCTTCCTTTTAGGACATGAGTATTTACCTATGTTATATTCTAGAAGCTTCTGATCTTTTCATTTTAATCTGTATTACCTAAATGATTTTTTATGTATGGCATAAAGTAGTGGGGGCATATTCCTCTTGAATTCAGTAATAATGATAACTTTTTGGAATTTAGAATTAAGCGTGCAGTACAGAACACCAACAGAGTAGTAATTTAACATCATAAGTAAGGAAACCTCCATAACTAGTTTACCTGTTTTACCTATCTGCACTCCTATCACTCCTCAATAGGTCTCAAGACAATGAAGATTTAGTTATTTAATCACTCATAAAACATGTACTGTGACCCAGGATTTCCATTTCTCTGTGCTGGATTCTGAACTAGGTGCTAAAAATCATCCAATGAGATACAGGCCTCTTTTCGTATAATTACATCTTGTGGGGGAAATTGGAAATAACACATGATCTATTTATTTGTATTTTTTAATAACACATAATTTAAATTGTGCTGAGTGTATAAAACAAAAGCAGAGATGATATAGGAGTGGAGCCCAGGAACTGCTAAGTTAGTCCTGGGGTTGGAGGTGTATCAGAGAGATTCCTTGCAGATGTGATATTTAAGCAGAGATTCGTGGGATGAATATTAATTATCTAAAGAAAGAACTGGAGGAAGGGAAATTCTAGGCAGAAGAGACCACAGCATGTACAGAGAACTCTAGGCAGGAAAGAACCCACTGTTACAAGAACTAAGAGGAGTTTCATTGCTAGGGAGAGAGGATAAGGGGGACACAAGTTGAGACTGGAGAGGTAGGAAGGGCCTAGACCTATAAACCTTCTTAAAGGAATCCAGACTTAGGGAGATACCACCTCACAGCAGTCAGAATGGCTAAAATTAACCAGTCAGGAAACGGCAGGTGTTGGCGAGGATGCAGAGAATTCACTGTTGGTTGGGAATGCAAGCTGGTGCAGCCACTCTGGAAGACAGCATGGAGTTTCCTCAAAAAGTTGAAAATAGAGCTACCCTATGACCCAGAAATTGCACTACTGGATATTTACCCTAAGATACAAATGTAGTGACCCGAAGAGGCACGTGCACCACCATGTTTGAAGCAGCAACATCCACAATAGCCAAACTATGGAAAGAACCTAGATGTCCCATCAACAGATGAATGGATAAAGAGGATGTGGTACAATGGAATACGATGCAGCTATCAAAAAATGAACTCCTTGCTCAGCAGGGAGCCTGCTTCTCCCTCTGCCTGCTGCTCCCTCTGCTTATGCTCTCTCTCTCTCTCTTTCTCTCTGACAAATAAAATCTTTTTTAAAAAAAAAAAAAAAATGAACTCTTGCTATTTGCAACAACGTGGGTGGAACTAGAGGGTATTATGCTAAGTGAAATAAGTCAATCAGAGAAAGACAATTTTCACATGATCTCTCTGATATAAGGAATTTGAGAAACAAGACAGAGGATCATAGGGAAAGGGAGGGAAAAACGAAACAAGATGAAACCAGAGAGGGAGACAAACCATAACAGATTCTTAATCTCAGGAAACAAACTGAGGGTAGCTGGAGGGGAGGGGGGTGAGAGTGATGGTGTAGCTGGGTAATGGACATTGGGGAGGGTATGTGCTACAGTGAGTGCTGTGAATTGTTTAAGACTGATAAATCACAGACCTGAACCCCTGAAACAAATAGTACATTCTATGCTAATAAAAAATTAAAAAAAAAGAGGAATTCAGATTTTATTCTGAGAGCAGTGGATGCCTTTAATGGGTTGTAAGCAGGGGAGGGGCATGGCCAGATACATGTGTTTTTGAAGATCACTAAGGCTGCCTTATAATATGACATAGAACATGAACAATGTCTGACAAAGACTTCAAAATGCCATGGTAATTCCAAGCATGGAGAAATCCTATTGTCTGAGTTATCAGGAAGGACTTCATGGAGGAAGGTCTTCATGGAGGAAGGTCTTCATGAAGGTGGTCACAGAAGAATCACTCGACATGGGAAGACAGGGAGTGTGTGTGTGTGTGTGTGTGTGTGTGTGTGTGTGTGTATCTAGGTGTAGGGAGTAGACTGCACTCACTCAGCCACAAAGCTAGATATGTATGGGCCCTGTTTGGGGAATGGTGAACTGTCCAGTCAGGCTGGAGGATAATGGGAAATAAAGCTGGAAGGTTAGGTTGTGGACATAAAGGCCCGGAAAGTATACATGAACACATATGCATACAGCCCATTCTCATCATGAGCTGATCTGTGTTGGCGAAGTCTCTAACTTGCTAACATTTTCTTGAAACCCCAAAGTCAATTCCTGTAGCACTTTCGCAGTCTTTGAGGACATGTGCAGAGTGGTGAAAATTTTGAGTCACCGTGTGTGTGTTCGCAGCTGAGGTTGAGCAAGGTCACCCTCTGCCTTCTTGTGTCAGCTCTCATGCTCTAAACAATTTTCCTTTTTGTAGCCTATTAAGCAGTGCTTTTTTACATTTTTGTGCTTTTTTGCAGGTGATTTCACTATTTAAAATAGCCCCAAAGCATAACATGGAAGTGCTACCTACCTAGTGTTCTAAGTGCCAGGAGGCTGCGATATGCCTTATGTAGAAAATATATGTGTTAAATAACCCTCGTTCAGGGGCACCTGGGTGGCTCAGTGGGTTAAGCCGCTGCCTTCGGCTCAGGTCATGATCTCAGGGTCCTGGGATCGAGTCCCACATCAGGCTCTCTGCTCAGCAGGGAGCCTGCTTCCCTCTCTCTCTCTGCGCCTACTTGTGATCTTTCTCTGTCAAATAAATAAAATCTTTAAAAAAAAATAACCCTCGTTCAGGTGTGAATTATAGTGCTGTTGGCCATCAGTTCAATGTTAACGAATCAACAATGTACACGATGGGGATTCAGGAGTGCACTTGTTGTGATGAGCACTGGGTCATGGGTCACTATACTGAACACCTGAAACAAATATTACACTGTATGTTAACTAACTGGACTTTAAGTAAGAACTTTAAAAATAAATTTTAAAAAATATAATGTATATTTATAGTTTTTAATCAAAAACACGAAACAAAGTTACATATTGGCCAGTTCGTGAAAATGGGCCCAGTGGCTTATGAGAACCTAACGCTATACTTCCCTCTGGGAGCAATGATTCTGTATTAGCAATTTCAGCATTTGTGGCTACTTTATAGGACTACTGGGAATAATGAGAATTGACTGTATCCACGCACCTATTCCCCCCACCCCACCCCGAAAGCTGGTTATCAAATAGTATCAACACACCACTGACTGCGGCAGAGCCTGCAGGAGCTCACCACACTGTGGAAGTGTTAGTGAACCACACTCTCACAGCTGGGCAGTGTTTGCTTGAAGCAGGATTGGAACAACACATCTCCATGTTAGCAGTGACCTCTAAACTCTCAGTTACAGGGGGCTCAGTCTTTGGAGCCACTAAGACCCAAGTTCGAACCCCACCTCCCCAATCAACTTGTGTGCGTCCTCTGGCAAGAACCACTGCTATCCTTGATGGGAGAATGATGGCCATTGGACAGTTTTATTGTGAGACCTGATGAGACCGTGAGTGCAAATGGCTTGACTCAGCGCCTGGCACACGCATAGATGGTGAATAATTGTTAATCCAGCAAATGCGGGGGGCAGGGGAGGCCTTCCATTCTCTGCCTGCTACTCAGTCCTTTGATTACAGAGGTTCAGGATGCAGCAGTGCTGTGCCCAGTCATTCTCAATCAGCTTTTCACACTCACTCTGTCTGAAAGGCCCAGGCTGGGTCTTGCACTGGAGACGCCCCAACTGTAGATTCTAGAAGACCTGCTGCCTGCAAGGGGTCCTCTCTTTCCAGGACCACACAAAGGGTCCATTTTTCAGTTTAACTCTTGTTGCTCCCCTATTATGGCAAAATTGGCAGTTTCCTAGCCAGTATCTATGTGTCTGTGGCTCCTGGTTTTTGGGTGGGTGGGGCGGGGTGGGGGGCTAACTGTTGCGTCTATTTGGTTAGGCCACTTTTCATCCTGTTTCTTGATACACTAATCTGGGAATTCAGAAGCCCTGGCTGCCCGAGGTCAGACTTTGCTTCCTCTGACTCAGCTTTACCCTCAAGATACAGCTTCGTTTCTGAGTCATCAGGCTGAGCTTTCGAGGACAGCAGTCTGGCACTCCCGCTTCATCTTCCCAGGAAAGGTGCTATGTCTCCACACCTCAGTGCCAGTCCTATGCCTAACTTGGCTCACAATGCCCAGAAACCAAGAAACAGATTTTTAATGAGTCTGGAGGATGCAGAGGAAAAAGGCTCCAGGACCAGGAGTCAGAAGGCTGGGTTCAGTTCCAACTTTACCAATTAGCTCGTGCAACTTTGAGCTAGTTGTGGAAGCTCCTGAACTGGAGGGTTCTCTTCCATTAAACATAAGTAGTAATCCATGCTGGGTCCATCCCATAGGGACAACAGGAGGCCTAAATGAAAGTGTGAAGTGCCCCCAAACTCAAAAGGCACATCCCCTGTTCCATGGGCTATATCAGGTTCACAAACTCATTTCATTTGGCTTGAACAACACTGACCTAGACTTCAAGTGTTTAGCATTTTTAAAATGAGTTATCACCAAAATGGGAGACTTCACTTACATATCTGAGGGACAGCTTCTCTTTAAAAATGAGATGAACTGACCATATGAACTCCTCACCCTTGTGAAAATAAAGAGAAACCTCACTAAAGTGGATTCAGGATGCTAGAAGGGGAAGGCTGTGGCAGGAGCCTGCTAGGAGGAACGCTACCACTCAGTGTCAATTATAGGAAAACTGTCAATGACTGACCCCTAACAGAAGAATCTCAGCAGGAAAAAAGCATCAGTTACAGTCCCCCAAAGGGAAAGATGTACATTGCGTCTCCTACAAGAGACAGACTGTCTTGCAACTCAGCCACTGAAAACCCATTATCATGCTGAACTCTTCCTTCTCTCTACCGGACCGTTCTCACAACAACCCATCCGCACTTCCTTCTTCTCTGTAAAATAATGTTTCTCTCCTTTGTTGGATTTGCCTATGGTTTTGCTCTGGCTTGCTTGCCCTGGGTTGAAATTCTCTGCTACTCCCAAATACACCCACTTTGGCTGATAGGTCATGAGCACTTTTATCTCTAAGGGTAATACCCTGACTGGCAACAACCCACTAGAGCTGAGTAGCAAAAGCCTCTTCACTTGGGCAGGAGCCTGGAGCTGCCTTCAAGCTCACCACTACTCCCTGCTACCTGCCAGTATGGAGGCCAAGGCTCTGTTGCCACTTCTTGTTGCTCTAGGGCTATTAATTTGCTCCTAGTGGAGCCCTAGTAGAAGCATGTCTTTTTAATAATCATATTTCTATCAAAATGGGGAAATGAAAGTCCCAGAACTGTCCCTTGCCCCAAATTATCTCCCCCTTCGGGGTCTCCATGTCAAAAAACCCAAGCCCTTTGGTTAAGTTTTCCCTTGTGCCAACTGGCCCTTTGAAAGCAGCTTTGAGTGAGAGCTGGGGCCTGAAGTCCCACAGGCTTTACATTCAACCCTGCCCATACCCGTTTGTTATCATCTGTAAAATGGAATAGGATCAGCTCTTTCCCCCTAGGTTGACCGTGTACGACACACAGCAGTTCGTGCGCCGGTCATTCACGATTGATGACTGAAATGTAAATGGTTTGAACTGATAAAAAGCACTATGGGTGATGGGCGTGTGACGTGAAAGACCGTACTCCCGAGTGGGGCTAAAGCAATGGCTGCGGAGGAAGAAAGCAAAGGGGAAAAGTAATGACTTAAGGATGGTTATGAGTTCAGTTACATCCATCCCCACCCTCGCTCTCCCACCTCTGCAATGAGAAAATCCCGCTAGGGATGTGCAAGACCTCACTGTACCCAGGATGCCGTTACCAAGACGGGGTTCTGATGGTGGCTCGGGCAAGCATTACCTTGTGTGAGCTTGTCTCCCCATCTATAAGATGGGGCTAGAAATGGCCCAACAGTTAGTTACCGTGCGTGTGAGGACGAAGTGAGAAATGTACGGGAGAGCACTTTGGAAATCTGCAGAGCGCTATACAGAGCCGGCGTTTCCCAGTCTCTTTACAAAAACTTTTTCTCCCCAACTCTGTCCAAGGCCTTTTGAGCTTATCAAGGCTAAGACCCTCCCCCTCGGTTTCGCAATGCTGCCCCTTCCTACACACCAAAGCCCGCGCCGCGTCAGGAGTCTTTTTTTTTTTCCCCCTAGCGAAGGCGGGGACTCGGGTGGTGTTGGCAGCAAGCGACGCGAGCCGCGCCTGGCCAGTCCCGCATCGGCCGCGGTGGGTGTGCCCCGCAGGGTGTCCGCCCCGGGCCCAGGCCCAGGCCGCCGGCGAGAGGGCGCCCGAGGCTGTGCGCGCCCCGGGCGACCGGAGTGCGCCAGCCCGGGGGTGCGCGCCCCGGACAGGGACCGTGCACCCGGAGGCTGCGTGCGCCCCGAAGCCGGGGTGTGTGCCGGCCCCAGGCACAGCCGGCCGCCTCCCTCCCGACTTCTGCGGCGCGCCAAGGTAAGGCGCTCTGCGACCCCAGTCCCTCACGGCGCATGGAGTGGGGCGTGCCAGCACCCTGCCCCAGGCGACCGAGTCTGGGTCCCGGCGCTCCGCCACTCTTCTCCGCTCCCGCCGCCCGCCTCTCCCCCTCCCCGCGCCGCGTCCCCGTCTCCCCTTAAGACAGAGGCTGCGGCAGCCTGGGCCGACCAGGCGCCCCTGCCTGGGGTGGGCGACAGCGCAAGGAGGGGGTTGCGGGGGTTGCGGGGGCTGTGCGGGCTACCCAGGGGCGGGCGCCGCTCCCCTTCCGCCCCGACCCGCTCCCCGAGCCCGGGTGCTGGGGAGGGAGGAGACTGGTGGGGAGGGGGAGGCCGCGTTGTCCTTGCGGCTCCCGTGGTGCAGCCCCCGCCCAGCGCTTCCCAGCGGGGCGCTGCGGTCCGGGATGCAGATGGCGGGACTGGGCGCCCTGCACCGGCTCCCAGGACCAGCTGGAAGCGAGCTCTTGGTCTCCGATCTTTAGTAAAAGCTGCCCCCCTACCCCGTGTCTACCCTGATATCCCTCGGCTTCTGGCTGAACTTTCCAGAACTCGCGTTGGGCCACGACCTTGGGTGGAGGCACGGCTGCCCTGGGGAGCCGCGTGCGCTGGCAGCCTAGGGCACTTTTCTTGAGCCTGCGTGCCACTTGGTGAGATTCCCACTTTCTCATCTCTCCCTTAAGGTCATACCTTTGACCCCAAGTACTTTGTCCCTGCAGAGTGGCCAGTGACATAGCCTGGGAGTTGGAAAGTTGTGGCCCCTACACGAGGTCTAATAAGCGCTTGCCCTGAGGCTCTGCCAGGGCTGTGAGAACTGGCGGTTTCAGTTCTCTAGAGACCTACAGTGCAGGTGGGAGGGCCAGGAAGAGGCATTTTCCAGGAGAAAGAGGAGGAGATTGCCCCCTTCCTGAGGATGACCGCCTGAAGCCTGGGCAGTGCTATGGAACAAGTAGCATCAGAGGATGGTCAGAGGCAGCCAGTGACCAGCTTGAGGACTGGGGGAAAGCATCTTGAATTAAACACAAAACCTGCCTGGGTAAAACCTAATGTGGGTTCTTTAGAAACTTTCAAGACATGAAGAACACAGAGCTACACTTGGAATGGCAGCAGAGTGCACTCTCATGTCCCTTTTCAAATCCAGTCCTCCTGCCCGTGTCTCAAACTCCCAACTCGCTGGACCATAGTGTGAATTCTGGGAAAGGAGATGAGGGATGGCTCAGGGTCCAAGGATGGCTTAGCTCAGGGGTGGCTCAGGGAACAAACACTTGCTCTCTGCAGGCACCAGACAAGATAGCGGGGTAGAGAAATGAAAACATGCACTGTCTGGCCTCATGGAGTGTGCAGTCCAGTGGCCAAGACGCACATGCATCAAATCACTCAAATAGAGAATTACAGGTAGTGCTAACTTCTTTCCAAAGGGAGGGATAAGCTACTATGAAAGTCTGTGTTAGGCATCGTAGTCGCTCTGTTGAAAGGCTGGTAGGAGCTAACCAGTTGAAGAGGGTGGAACAAGCCTTCTGGTCAGAAAGAACAGGACAAGAAAGGACTCTGAGACAAGCAGCAGAGACCATTAGAAGGACTGAAAGACTGTATCACGTGATGACCAGGGGCCCAAATGGCATCCCATTGCCTGGGCCAATCAATAGATCTGTAGTTTCCTTTCTCAGCCATGATAACGGGCAGTTGGAGTCTCCCCTCCCTGGGTAAGGTGGCTCATCTTAAGGCTTTAAAGCTAGAATGAACTCAACACCCTATAGTGTAAAAATTCTTTAGGATGGCTTACGTGGCATTTGGTTATCTGGGCCCCACTGACTTTCCAGCCCTGTTTCTGGTTCTCCCACTCCCCCATCTCCCAGCCACCGCAATCCCCTCTCCATGAGCACCCTCTGTGTTTTACTCAGGGCTGCACTTCAGGCAGTTCCTGGAACACAGGCTGTCTTTGCACACACTATCCTTTGTCTAAGATACTCTTCTTCCTTAGGCACCCAGTAAATGTACAACCAGCTTTCAACATCAACATGTCAGTTAAAGTTTCCACCACCATCACCACCACCACCATCAGTGCCATGTTGGAAGGCCTTTCCTGACCAGAGTCCAGTGTTGCCTCTTCTCTGTTTCCAAAGCTCCCTGGACGTGTATCTGTCCAGGGAGCCTCAACTGCACTGAGCATCGCAGAAACATATTTCTTTTTCCTCTTGTCCTATGTGTGTCTCAGGTACCCAGCACAGAGAAGGAGACATTGAAGGTGCTTGATAAATGCTTATTGGATGAAAATGGTCTAGGCAGGTGTTTCTTAACTTTATTGTTAGGGTGGGGGAAGCATTACATCTATCTTGGAGATTGATAAAACTGTGGATACCGGGGCGCCTGGGTGGCTCAGTCATCAAGTGTCTGCATTTAGCTCAGGTCCTGATCCCAGGGTATTCAGATCTAGCCCTGCGTCTGGCTCCCTGCTCAGGGGGAAGGAAGCCTGCTTCTCCCTCTCCCACTCCCCCGGTTTGTGTTCCCTCTCTCACTGTGTCTCTCTCTGTCAAATAATGAATAAAATCTTAAAAAAAAAAAAAAAAAGCCCTGTGGATACCATACATTCTTCCAAGTGCATATAATCTAAAATACCTTGTATATAATACCACATGATTTACAGCCCTCCCGTCACCCACTGGCCCCATTTCCAGAACTTTGGACTTTAAGTTTACAGGAAGCAGAGGCCCAGGGAGGTGCGGTAACTGTGTAAGCACCTCCAGCTGGTTAACAGCATGCCGCACCGCCCCCCAAAACTCCCCCCAACACCTCCCAACCCCCAGCTCCTGACTCTGGGGCTCCTTCCAGCTCTCACTGCCTCTCCAAGCCAAGTAGCCTCCTTTCGTCCCCGGCACCTTGTGAAGGCCACTGCTCATGGCTGGAAGATGGATATTTTGGTTTTGCTTCAGTTCAGTAGCAGCCTAAGGTGTGACAGGGAGAAAAATCTTATTATGGGCAAAGTTGACAATTAGGAAGACAAATGGGCCATCTCCCTGGCCTGTTTGCTGCCCCTCGCTGGCGATGTTATTACATCTGTTTTAGCTGCAGGAGGGTCACGTGCACTTCACAGTTAACTTCTGGGCCCTGCATTGAGTCGTGGGGGCCAGGCTTGGTAACACTCTGGATCCGGGGGGCTCTTGGTCTTGTTATAGTCTTCTTCCCTATAGGGCAGGCTCTGGGAATGAATGGAGTGAATGGGCTTCTTGGTTCCCGCCTTTGGAACTCTGGCCTGCGTGCCTCTTGCTTTCTGCCCCCAAACACCTACTCCAGGTTTTTGGGGCCAACCAGTAGGTTCTTATCCATGGATCAGGCTCTTCATTCAGTAATTCACTCACTCATTCCACACCGCGCAGAGTCTCTGCTCTGTACCAGGCACTGTGCGGATGCCAGTCAGCATGGGAGGCAGGGATGCAGGATGCCGCTCTGCGGGGGGCAAGGCAGAAGGAACTCATTCTAACTCAACCCAAACAAGCCTTCGGAGCCGGGAGAGGGAGGACAGTTAGGACTGACTTCATGCTGACAATGCGCTCACTTTTTAAAACTCAGATCTTACGGAAGATCTCTGTCATCTCTGAGGAGGAACGAATTTTCTTAACTGTAAAATGGGTTTGATAGCCATCTTGTCCTGCCTATCTGTGGCAGCTGTGCAGATACAGTGATCGAATCTCAGACGGCAGATCTGCTCACTTCCGTGTGGGAAACGGGACCGGTACATTATAATAATAGGGTGCATGGGTGTCGAGCCCTGGCTGAGGTAGTCCTGTCAGTAATCCTCAAGATAGTGGCAGTCATAACCCCACATGTACACATGAGGAAGATGGGACGCAGAGCGGTTAAGTGACTTGCCCAAGGCAATCCATGAGAAACTGAGATCGGCAGAACTGTCTCTGGAAATCACCCGGCCAACCACTTTGTGCTGCTCTTTAGTAGTTGGTGGGAGGAGGCGTGGGCTTGGGGGCTAGGGCACACCCGGCTAGGAGCCTAGATGTGCTGCCCACCCGCTGTGTGATTTACAGCTAGATCCCTAATCTCTCTGTGCCTCAGCATGCTAATCTCCCAGACCCAGAGTTTAGACTAAGACACGCCTTCTGTGAGCAGTTTCCAGTCTACACGGGTAATATTTCAGAGTAGGAGTAAAGGAAAGACGAGGGGCCCTCCTGCTAACAATAGGCCTGTCGCAGTTTCCTGGATAAAATAAATGCTGCCCCAGGATTTCAAGGAGATGGTTAATGTGATATGCAGGCAGTTATAGATTGGTGGTGTCTGAGAAGCTGGCTGAACGTTCCTTCTCCAAGGAAAAGAAGCATATTTTCAAAAGGAATGTCTCCCTGTCTCGTCTGGGCCCTGGGGCCTGGGCCCTGCCCCACACGCAGCTTTCTGGGGACACAGGTACTGTGGGAGAACACAAGAATTCCCATCTCCCCTCCCTCCGTTATTTTTCCCCCCAAAGTAAGTAAAACTTATTGGCTGGACTTATTTATACTTTTAAGATGGCTGTGGCTTCCCCCACTCTGTGTGGAAGCATCCTTTGTGGTCTCCTTTGGTATGTATGAATAGTCTGTGGTTCTGACGTCACGTGATGAGGGGGCACACAAACATGGCAGTGGGGAGAGTTGGCTCCATACGAAGATAAAGGGTAGCCTTTGGTGCCGATTTCCCTCCATGACGTGGTTTTTGCCCAGAAGCCGGAGATGCCGGCTCTCTGGGAAATCGACTTTGATTTTCCTAGCGGGGTACCAGGCGGCAGCGCTGAGCGTTTCCAGGTGCTGCGCTCCTGGCCGTTCTCACCGTCCCACTCCCTTCTGCCTAGCCTGGCGCGGCCCTCCCGTCCACGGGCTTCAAAGACCAGGGACGTCAACTTGGGTGGTGGCTGAGTACAGCCTACTGTGGTCGGGGTCTGCATCTATTAGGCACGATACCGAGCGTATGGGGAAGGAGGGACATTTTAACAGGCGTGTTGAAGTTTTGTAAGAGACTGTTTTCAGGTATGATTCGCATGATTTTAAATAAATAAATAATAAAGGCCATCCCCTCTCTGCTCCTCAAGGGAAGAGGGAGGAGGGGAAGACAGGGGCCGTGGCTTCACCATGTGTCAGCCCCGTGAGCCTGAGCAAATGCCCGGGGTTTACAGAACTTCATTCAGCTCTCTCATCTGTGAAATGCTACTGTTAGTGCCGACTTAAGGCTCTTCTGATACAGGAAACAGAGACTCCCTAAAGCTGATTCGAATGAAGAGGGGGAGGAGTGGTAAAATGCAGCCGTGCTGGTTATCAACAGGCCTGAAAGGGTGGAGGCAGGCCTCAAGGCAGGGTGGAGGAGGTTCTGGGTTTGAGACTATCCCACCAGCGCAGCAGGTGCTATGGGTTCAAACTCTGCACCTGCCCGAGCCACCCCACTCAGCCTACTATCCCAGGAACCCCTCCTTTGTCACTCAGTACTGGTGCTGGAGAGGATCCTGGTCATGTGAGCTCAGTTCTCTGGATGCAGAGGCTCGCTCTCTAGGCTATGTGGTGGCTGGTCTCTGGCCGTCTTGGCCATGGGTTGCTGCCAGGGCAGGCATCCTCCCCGGGCCGGTCAGATGGGAGAGGAGCGCAGAGGAGGGTCAAGCATACAGAACGAGACCTTTTGTGGCAGGAAGGGCTGTGTGGGTGGAGATACCTCGAGGAGAACATGAGCTGGACCTCCAGGATATGCCCAGTACAACACTGACTGAATTGTAAGGACCTAACAGCGATTCTTAACTTGGGGTTAACGGCCCCAAGCAACTCCCATGTAGAATTCAGTGTGTGAACATGGTTAGGAGAATAAAATAACATCTTTGTTTAGCATTTTCATTGACTATGAATGTAGGCAACAAACCATAGTGTATTTGCAGTATCTGGGAGGTTGTCACCAGTAGAAATCACGAATCTTTTCATATCACATTTTAGCCACTGCAGATAACTTGAACTATGATTTATTCCCATTGTAGCTTTGAAATTACAGCCGTTATTATACTGGTGCTAACGCTTGTTATTTAATGCATTAATAAAGAAGGTATATTACTATATTACTATTCATTTTTAAAAAATTTTTGATAATTATATTTCAATGTAATTGGCTTTCTTTGTAGTCAAGCTACGCATTTTATATATTTGAAAATGTTCCAAGAAAGGATCCCTTGGCTTCATTGGTCCACTCACGGGGTCTATGGCACAAAAAGGGTTAAGACCCTCTGACGCAAAGTCAGTAAGCTATAGTTTCCACTTTCCCACCCTCCCCTCACCCTAATCTTTCATATACTCATCTGTCTCTGTCTAATTAGTGCAAGACATTCTTGAGCAGTAGTAAATTTCATTTAATAGTTTGGCAAATTTGCAAGAGCGCATAATTTGTAGTTTGGGTAGAAGGTTTTGACGTATATCCAGAAGTTAATTTACAAATTATAGGCGCACCTGGGCAACTGGTTAGGTGATTCCTATCAGCCCACAAACCCACCAGCCCATTGGTCAATTGCTTGATCCATCCGTGCAGACCAGTCTGCTGAAACAACACACAATGGACAGTTGTGTTCTTGAGAGGTTCAGGAGCTTGTGTAGTAGCTAAGACTAACTGATGAGCCACTCGAGCAAATGCAAGCTTGAATCCTAGGAAGGAGGAGGAGCACTAGGAGAAGAGGCTTTGAAGTGGGCCCTGAAATGGAGGGAATGCACAGGAAGCAGACAGGAGTAAGGAGGGAGTCAGTGAGGATTTGGGGGGGGACTGGCCAGATGTCGATTTTGAGGAGGAAACCTGGAGAGAGGGGAGCCCGCCGGAGCACGTTAGACTAGTGGTTGGTGATTTGCTATGGTTTACTGAATGTTTAACAGGTGCCAGATCCATGCCAAGCCCTTTCAATACAGCACTGACTCAGTCTTTGCCAACTGCCCAATGTGGCGCGACTATTATTATTCCCGTTGTATTGGGTGAGTAAAATTAGGCTCAAAGACGTTAAATACTTGCTGTAGGGCACAGGGGGATTAAATGGTTGAGCCAGGAGCTCAGCCCCGATTTGGCTAATTCCAGAACCCAGTGCTCTTAAAAATCATTACACACGACCGCAGAGGAGTCTGTTTGGGAAAAAACCTTGGCTGCCATTTTGTTTCAGTAAGAAAGTGCTTACTACCCATCTCTGTCTTCCCCATCCTTCTCGCCAGTCCTTTTCCTATTCTCACACATCCTCCCTTCCCCCTCTCCATCCACCCCTATTCCTCTCCCAGGCACACACCTGCACTAGTGAGGGGGGGATAAAAACAGAGAGTGAAAGCTGTAAGGCAAGTGGAACCGGGTTCTCATACCAGCTCTGCCACCTGGCTAAGACCATGCTGAGCCTGTTTCTGTCTGTGAAGTGGAGGTAATGATGCCTCCTTCTTAAATTTGCATGCATTCTTTCTAGTGCTTCAGTGCTGTTTTGGATAGTTCTTTCCAGTTGGGTGTCTCCAGCCTCTGTTTACACTGGGTGATGGTGCCTATGTCCTAGGCTTTTCTAGAAGGGCTTCCCTGAACCCCTCAAACCTGGCCTATGGGCAGCAGGCATCACTCCTTGTAGGGTCACCTCTGGCCTCTGGGGAGAATTCATGAGCATTACTTGTGAGGCTGTCCCCTCTGGCTTTAAGCTGTCTGTCACAGGGCTCAGTGCAGTATCTGGCCTGGAGTCCGGTTCAGGAGACCCTTGTTCAAAGCAAATGAATGGTGCCCTTCGATTCCCTTTGCAGGACCCTGCTTGGCCCCTATTCTCGGTCCCATCACCTAGAGCTTATCTCTACGAAACCTCACTGGTTGCCCAGACCACCCCTCTTGTCTTACAGACACGGACCAGTGAGAGCAGGTGTTAAGCTCTGGTGGCCCAGGGAGTGAGCTGGGGTGGGAATCTAGGCCTCTTGCACTCGCTTACCTCCCGGCTCTGACACTAACACGGAATGTGTTTCTCTGCCCCACTGTTAAGCAGGCTGATATTTTGGGGTGAGGGGACATGTGTGGAGGCTGACCATGGAGCAGCTGGTATTACGTTCTCGTGCAGTTGCTTACTTGCCCCACTCCTGTAGCCTGCCTCAGGGCTGGCCTTCTCCGACTAGTCTTCTCTCACGTTCTACCCCCCCAAGTCCTCGGCTTTACCAGCTGCTGAATGGAGCCCTGTGTCAGCCAGGGCTGTGGGTGGCCGCCTTCGGGGGATGCCTGCTGGTGCCAAAAGACTCCTTTCCTGAGAAACCTGCCCACGGGCAGGACTGAGGCCCAAAATTCCTGGCATTCGAGTCATTCCTTTGGATGACTTTGTCTTCTCTAGAGAGCTGTCGTTAAAACGCTAACACGTTGCCCAAAGGGGAGCCTGGTAGCTCACCACCGTGGCCCAGTGTGGAAGAGGGCAATGCCCAGGGCTTTGGGGAAGTCACACCACCTCCTTGTCCCTCCATTTCTCATCTGTGAAATGGGGATAATGAGAGATTGCATTATAGGATTCCCCCAAGGAGGAAAGGACATAGTGCACATACAGCGCTGGGCACATAATATTCAATGAAATTAACTTTTTTCTTTCTTTCTAAGGCAGTAGATTATTTAGTCAGTTCTCTCGCTGAAGTCCTGGTTCTTATTAGTTTTTGTGTGTTTCTTTCTTTTTTTTTAAAGTATTTTGTTTATTTAAGTACTGTGGTCTCCTTTGAAGATTTTTTTTTCTCCTTTCTAATTATAAAATGGTTTTGAACTTTATTTTCTTGTCTGTAAACTAGGGCAAAAGATCCTGTCTTACTAGTTGATGGAGAACTTACTGAGGTGAAGTACCTGGGGAAGCCGGGCCTGCCAGGGGGTCAGTGAGAGCCTGGAATTCTGAGTTATCCCGGAGGTGGGGACTGCAAGCACCTGGGGGTTGGGACAAGGTTCTGGGTGGGTCACTGGGAAGGAGACGGAAGACAAAGAGGGAGGAGGAGGGGGAAGCAGGGGGAACCTTGCTCCTCCATCCCAGCTCTTTGAACGTGGAGTCTGGGTCAGAGGGGACCTGGGAATATTGTGCCTGCTCTGGAGGAGGATGGATCCCGCCATCTTTCCCCAGATCTCTGGCCTTCCAGGTCTGTTCTCAGAGGTTCTGAATCCCCTGGAGGGATGGCATCCTTGGCTTCCACCCTGGCTTGACTTTGTTGGAGTGGTGGTGAAGAGACCGGTTTTCCCTACCCCACCGAGCTCCCAGTGGGTGTCAGTGGATGTGGTAAACTGCTCCTTTGAGAGGGCAGTTGGGCTTTTGAGAACATCAACCCAGGCCAGATTCTCTGCAGTTTCCTCTGAGACAAAGATGGTTCTCTGTAGCCTGGGTCTGGGGGAGGGTCTAGGAGCAGGAGCATCCTGGCCCAGCGTCCTGGTCTGTGAATGAGGAAGGGTCCCGTGGAGGAGCAGTGTCAGAGGAGTTTTCTAGCAATCCCCAACAGAGAGCCTCGCTTCCAGAGTTCTCTGCAAGAGAGTCCTCCCTTCTTCATTGTCTGCCCTGGGCAGTGAGAGCTGGGGTCGGCCTTTCTCCTCACACCAGCCTCCTGTGAGCTTCTCCAGTGTGCCTTCCTGCCATCCTCTGGGGAAGGCTCATCTTCACCGCCATCCACCATAACTGAAGTTATCCTTCCAAAGCGGGGTCTAACTGATGCCGAAAATCACTCTCCTTAGGGCCGGAGACCAGGAGCAAAGAGCAGAGGTGAATACTGGTTCCTGGGACCTTGAAACCAAGCAGCAACCTGCCACTGTGGTGGGGAGGGAGGGGAAAGGGGATACAGCTGGAGCCTTCCCGTGCATGGGCTTTTCGGCTACAAAGGAGCCAGCATCCATTTCAGCCCAGAAGTGGGGCCTGGAACCATGGAGTTCATCATACCTCACATTTGTTGATGGCCTGTGGGCTGTTACTGTCCCTTCTGTCCTCCTTCCCTCTCCCCCCCCCCCCGGTTGTCATTCCTTCCTGCTATCCAGTAGGTAACCGACTGCCCACTTACCCTGGGCCAGGGACTCTGCTAGGCAGGGAGCTTACAGCACAAGAGAGGAAACAACGAATCAGAGAGCCCGTTACACAGTCTGATGCGCACATCTGATGGATGGTCTTCCGGGGCGCTCTGGGAGCGCAGAAGTGTGGGGAGAGAGACCAGTCCTGACTGGTGTGTGAGAAGAGACGGGGCCTGCAGGTAACACTGTCTTACGGATTGAGTAGAAGTTACCAGAAGGAGAAGAAAGGAGGAGGGTGCTAGACAGCAGGAGCAGAGGGAGGTGTAGAAGGTGGTGTCGGAGATGGGCAGAGAGAGTGTATACGGAAAGTTCAGGGTGATCACTCACTCACTGTGTTTTGTTTTTCCCTCCTGTAAAATGAGGATAACAGTACCAAAGTCATAACTCACACACTCTCTCTCTCTCTCTCTCTCTCTCTCTCACACACACACACACACACACACACCCTCTTCCTTTTTACCAATTTATGACCTAGCAGCCAGACTTAAACATGCGGAAATAAAGGAAATGAGAGGCAGAATGTGAGGAATGCCAGAATCAGTGGGAATGCAATGGAGGCAAAATAGCATTTGGAAGAAAGCCTTGAAGGATGGAGCAGTATTAGCTGAGATTAGTATTTAGGATTAGGAAGAGTTGGTACAATTTAAGCAGATCCTTGAAGGACAGGACAGACTCTGGCAGAAGAGACAGAAAAGGGCATCTAAAAGGTTGAGCCCAGACACAGAGGTGCTTAGGCACAGGGTGAGGTTGTGAGGGGCAGAGGAGCTGGGGACCAGCCTGGAAGGGTGGGCCGAGGTCACATCAGTGCTTAACTGGTGGGCTGGCGGGCAGCACCGGGTTTGCATGTGGGTTTTATTTATCCACAGTATTTAAAAAAAGAAAGAAGATTTAAATCAACATTTTAAAAATCATATTTTACATAAATCCACATTCCTGTTTCTTTGGAAAAAGTACGGTCTGGCAACACCAGCCCCGCCTTGAGTGAGCGGTGACGTTGAGGAGATCACGGCTGTGCAGAGCTGCGGGCTGACACCCACTGGCCAACCAGCTTGCCCAGTCTCGTCACCACACAGCTCACTCTCAAGCTTATACGGTGTGTTCAGAAAGCTCCTGCTGAAGCACTAATTCATGACAAGGGAAAGGAAAGAAAATTCTACACCATTAACGTTGTAATTCCTTCATCAGATGAGGGAATGAATTTTACTACCCGGGAACATTTTAATTATGGGGTAGCGGTTAGATGGGGGCAACGAGATGCTTGATGTGTGATGGCTGGGGAGGGAAAACCCTCAGAAATGAAGCATGGGGCGGGGGGCGCCTGGGTGGCTCAGTGGGTTAAGCCTCTGCCTTCGGCTCAGGTCATGATCTCAGGGTCCTGGGATTGAGCTCCCGCATTGGGCTCTCTGCTCAGCAGGGAGCCTGCTTCCTCCTCTCTCTCTGCCTGCCTCTCTGTCTACTTGTGATCTCTGTCTGTCAAATAAATAAACAAAATCTTAAAAAAAAAAATAAGTGAAGCATGGGAGTAGACACCCGAAAAGAGAGAGATGTTGGGGCCCTGCAGTGAGTCATTCTGACCACTTGATTCAACTACGGCATCTGGAGTCTTTGCTGGAAGGACCAATACACCTGTTCTTGGCAAATATTTATTGCACTGTAGATGCTACCACCTTACTTTATTAACCTCTTAAGCTTAAAAAATTGGACTCTTGAAGGACAAGGTGAAAGGTGTGTGTGTTTTTTAATTGATAAACTCATGGGAAAGAGAACTTTTTCTTTTCCCATTTTTTTAAGAGATTTTATTTATTTATTTGACAGAGATCACAAGTAGGCAGAGAGGCAGAGAGAGAGAGGTGAGGGGGAGAAGTTGGCTCCCCGCTGAGTCCCCCAATGTAGGACTCGATCCCCGGACTCTGGGATCAGGACCTGAGCCGAAGACAGAGGATTAACCCACTGAGCCACACAGGTGCCCCACTTTTCCCATTTTTAAAATAATTTTTACTGTGTGTATGTGGGGGGGGGGAGTCTTTGCAATTTGAAAGGTTCAATAAACCCTACTGGGAAATTTTTTCTTAAAAATTATTTTAAAAATCATGCCAGTGAGTGGCAAAC
The DNA here is from genome assembly GCF_009829155.1 of Mustela erminea. Classification (NCBI taxonomy): domain Eukaryota; kingdom Metazoa; phylum Chordata; class Mammalia; order Carnivora; family Mustelidae; genus Mustela; species Mustela erminea. The sequence continues at coordinate 59,142,120 of NC_045623.1, forward strand.
GTTTACAATAATATAGAAATATATGAAAGAGAAAACTGAACTGTTAAAAATTGGTGATTAAGGGGGTGCCTGGCTGGGTCAGTCAGTAGAGTATCTGACTCTTGATCTCAGGGTTGTGAGTTCAAGCCAAGCTTTGGGAATGGAGCCCATTTAAAAAAAATAAATAAATAAAGGATGAGGTGCCTGGGTGGCTCGTTGGTTAAGCATCTATCTTCGGTTCAAGTTACGACCCAGGGTGCTGGGATCAAGCCCCACCTCCAGCTCCCTGCTCAGTGGGGAGCCTGCTTCTCCCTCTCCCTCTGTCTGCTGCTGCTCCCCCTGCTTGTGCTCGCTCGCTCTCTCTCAAATCAATGAATAAAATCTTAAAAAAGAAAAAAAAGAATTGGTGGTTAGGGTATGTGAGATCATTTAGAGAGTATTATTCTAGACATGGCACTGTATGTTTATGAGATGTAACCAGATCTAGGTATCTGTCTATCCGTCTATTTGGATAGACATTTTTTTTCGTAAAAATGAGGGTTTACATTTTGTTCTGTTGTTTTTCTCCTAATGCTCTGTCTTGAGTATTGAAGGTCATTATACCACCTCTATGCCTGTGTAAAGAGAGTCTGTGATGGAAAACACTGCCAAATAGGAAGAGCTTGCTTTGAACCTCCACTGTGCCCCTCTGAGCCTTAGTTTATTCCTCTATAAAATGGGGACAAGGATTCCTTCAAAGGTTAAGATGAGGGTGAAATACACTACAGACTGTGCTCCCCATAGCTTCTTGGATACCAGCCAAGAGAGACCCCCGGAACCACTGAGAAAAAGCAAACCTGCTTCCATCTTTCATTCTTAGGCTGGAATTGGAGGGGGAGGGGGGGCGTCAATTACAATTTTTCACAGTAGAATTTAAAATTATTTTTTCAGTGCTGAGTAACATTAAAATGCCAAGCAGTCCATTAACAGATGCATTCAAGTTTTGCGTAGGACATTTTCTCTGGACTCAGTTTTATTTATTCAGCTGCAAGAAAATTCCTGAAGCCAGGTATGTGGATTGGAAGGTATGTCTGATAGGGAATCTGTGACCTGTGCCTGCCCTTTGTGGGGGCACCCTCTTGCCAGGGGGTTATGTCAGCCCTTCTCAGTACGGAAGGGGGTGCGGAGGGTGGCTACCGATCCTGTCTTTGGAGGCATTCCCTTCTGATACCTACTTTAACTTTTTCACTTCCCTCCTTCCCCTTCTGGCACTAAACTACAGCCACACTCTGTTCCCCTTCCTCTCTAGAGTCTCTCCCCTAACACCTTTTACTCGTGTAAACCCCAGCCCTAGATTAAACTTTACTGTCCCACTCCTCTGATGCTGCTTTGGGACTGAGGAATTCATTTTTAAGCCCATGCCCTTCGACCTCTGCTGCTGCTTGGCCTCCCTCATGTTTCTCTGCGTTGTCTCTCATCCGGTCTCCGTGACTGTTGTAACTTGCTCCGTCTGCTGTCCTCTGGCTCCGGATCCATTCGTCGGTCCTCCCTCTTAGTCCGTGGTCCTGTTTCCTGCCTTACTGGGAAGGTGGAGGTCATGTGGCTTGAACTCTGAACTCTCACCCCCACCTCATCCTTTCTCCCCATCTTGGCTCTCCTCTCCCTTGCCAGAGCCCAGCTTGAAAAACCTTCCCCCTCCACCTCCAGAAACAGTCTCCTGGCTGTAGGCTCAGCACCACCCAGCGCTAACTTGGGCGGGTTACTTAGCCTCTCTGGGCCTCCCTTCTTCGTTGCAGAACATGACTAATAAAATCGCCTTGCAGCTCTGGTTGTGGGGCAGATGGAACTCAGCTCTGCTGCCTGTGTTAGCTGTACCTGGAGTACATGTCGGTGCTTACGCGCCCTCCCCTTCTTGCATCTCGGTCCATTCCTCCGCCTGGCTGCCTCCCCCCAACACCCCCAGGGTCTGCAGACGTGCTCCCCTTCCTCGGAGCCCACCTTGCCCCTTCTTGGAGCTGCTGCCCATTTCTCTCCTGGATTCCACCAAAGCAGCAAAGAGTAGCCCCACCTGCTGCTTCTACCATCTTGTCAACCCCTGGCATCTTCCCTTGTCCTCTGAAACTGAGCCCAGGCTCCCTGGTTTCCTCCAGATGTACCCACTTTGGATCTCTGGGCCACAAGCCACCCTGGTTTTTCTTCCCCGTCGGCTCCCCACATGTGACTTTCTTCAGGAGTTTTGCTCACATGCCGCCTCTGCACGCTCTTGCTCCCCACATGTGAGCCTGCCCCTCCAGTCTTCAGGACTCTCTCCCATCTTGCGCCCACCTTTTCCACTGTCTGCTGGGCCGCGCTCTCCGGGTGAACCCCCCCCCTCTGTGTATGAGCCCCCAGTTAGGCATGCGGCATGCCCAAGGATGAACACCCATCCCCCTACTACCAAATCTCTTTTCCCTCCTGATCTTCCTGACTCGCGGGTTGAGAGGCAGGGGCTGCTGGTACCTCCCTCTCCTCCCTGATCCCGTGCCTGGACAGAGTGAGTGTTCGGCAAACAAAGGGTGGAAACCAATGAATCCCACAGGATGCCAACTCCTGCCATTTTCTTTCTTTCTTTCTCATTCATCCCTGTTCAATTCCCACAGCAGCCATGGTGACAGACATTTTATATACTTATCCCAATGAATCTGTACCACCCGGTAAGGAGGAAATTGTGTTTTTCCTATTTTACAGATATGTGGCCCCCATGGCTCGGGTGGGGGGCGGTTAGGGAACTTGCTAAACACACAGCTGGTAAGTGGCAGAGCTGGGATTCGAACTTGCATCCACCTTCCTCCAAATCCACATTCTTCTTCTTTATATTTTAAAAGATTGATAGATTGACTGATTGAAGAAAGAGCCCAAGTGGGAGGGGCAGAGGAAAGGGAGAAGCAGGCTTCCCACTGAGCAGGGGAGCTGGATGCGGGAGTCCATCCCAGGACCCTGGGATCATGACCTGAGCTGAAAGCAGACACCTAACCAACTGACCCACCTGGGCGCCCCCCCCTTCTCAGTCCACATTCTTAATCCTAAACTCTCCTGCCTCTAGCAGTTCCAACAGCGGGCTATGCTTAGTAGGCGCTGCGAGCTGAATACCATCTACAGAGACTCTCTCTTCTGTGGGTGTGCTACTGTTCTATTTACCCTGCTGTCACCCCAGCTCATCGCTGGCTTATTTCAGGGTCTGTGCCTTAACCCTTAGTGTTAGCACTTGAAAGCTTTGGGGCCTAGAAGCAGGAATGTGACCATCTCTTTATTTTTTTTTTTTTATTTTTTTTTTTTTATTTTTTTTTTTTTTTAAAGATTTTATTTATTTATTTGACAGAGAGAGATCACAAGTAGATAGAGAGGCAGGCAGAGAGAGAGAGAGAGAGAGGGAAGCAGGCTCCCTGCTGAGCAGAGAGCCCGATGCGGGCCTCGATCCCAGGACCCTGAGATCATGACCTGAGCCGAAGGCAGCGGCTTAACCCACTGAGCCACCCAGGCGCCCTGTGACCATCTCTTTAGATAGGGCCTCTGTTTCTTTTCCCTGTACGAGAGAGTTGGACCAGTTAATTACAAGAGCCTGTCTAGCTCTTATGCTCTGTGATTCTGTTTCACGGTTCTACTTCTGAGCACACAGTAGGTACGGCTACACATGCTTGAATAGCAGAAGAAGCAGCACCCTGGCTGTCAGGGAGATGACAGAGTTACTCTGGGAGACAGAGCAAACATTCAGGAAACTGCCAACAATGTAAGGCATTATGTAATTATGCCTGTGATCTCAGATTATATACATTTGTGATGGTTCAATAAAGGAGAAGAAAAGCTGCTGCTCTCTTAAAAGAAAAAAAGAAAAAAAAACACATAAAAGGAGCAGTTAGTGAAAAGCATTCGGTCTGGCCAGACTTCTTGTCAGATCTGCTACGCTCTTCCCTCTCAAAGTCATTCGTTCATTCCGTAAATACTTACTGTCCGCTAACGGACTGGGCTCTGGGGACATTGCCCCAGACACAACACCTCCCCACCCCTCTCACTGCTGCAGGAGTTGTCTCTGACACCCAGCTTTCATCTGGTTCCTGCCCTGCCGAAGAACCTTCTCGGCTTTCCTGCTCTCTGCAGAATCAGTGAACTGACCTCCAGCCCTGCCTTCCCCTCCTCTTACCCTCCCCCTGCCCTGCAACCTGGACCTGGTCTACTGGCCGTTCCCCAAGCCCCCCATACATATTTTCATGTCTGAGCTAGAGGGCTGCTTTCTCGGTCAGCCTGGCAGGCTTTTATTCCTCCTTCAAAGCCCAGCTCGAATGCCATGATGGCAGCAGTCTTGCGGTCCCCCGGAATGCCTTTGCCCACCTCTGGGACACCCAGTGGCCTTGTTTAGGTCTCTGCCTCCCATTTTGGATTGTGAGTTTCTTAAGGGATCTTTATGCCCTGTCTTACTCATCCGTGGGTCCCCAGAACCTAACCCTGTGCCTGAACAAGGATTTCTGATGCATGGCCAACCGCACAGCATCTGTAGAGGCCTGAACAGCAGGGCTCCCCTCGAGCTGCTGGACTCCTTCACTTTATGCCTTGCCCCCCACCCCGCCCTCCGCAAAGGTGACAGGATGATTGAGGAGGCATCTGTCTCTACTGTCTCTTGTCTCCAGACAGTAGTGGGGAGACTTGGCCAGAAGGGCCTCACTTTGGCCCTGGGGGAGGGGGGTTAGCGGCTGCGGCGGTGGAAACCACGCGTGGCCGCAGGCTGCGGGGAAGGAGGCATGTGTGTTGGGCTTGGCTGGCAGGGGTTTCTGCGCTCCAGAGCACAAGTGGGTAAGGGTGTCGGGCGGGCAGGCTCTGTGCTGCACACACCCGCCGCAGGGCTGGGCCCCAAACGCCTTCTGCCCTGGGAAGAAAAGGAGGCATTGTGTGCTCTGGCTGCGCTCCAAGGGAAATATTCCTGTTGTTCTTCTATTTTAAACTGCTCCCTTTTTAAAGAAGGAAAGTCCAGAAGTGAAAAGCTCTCTCCCACCCCAACACATCCTGCCCACCAATTTCAAATCAGTCGCCGCCTTGAAAATCTCCATGAATTTATTAATCCATCGATTCATTCATTCGAGGACTAGAACTTGGAGGAGCACTGCTATGGCTCGGCCCCATATGAGGCACCGGGGAGACCGTCCTCGTCCCTGTGAGACCCTGTTCCTGATCGCTCGCTGCGTGTCCACATCCTCTCAAGCCAGACGTCCCTCTGTGGGTCAGCACCCCGCTTCGAGGGCTCCGTTCACCCCTGCCTGTTCTCCGCCTCTGCAGCCCACTCCGGCACTGTACCTCCTTTTGGAGCCCTGAGTTATGGCCCATCACCCTTCCCTTGACTCAGCCCTTGCAGACCAGCATGGCCAGAAGCATGCCGCAGCCTGGGCAGTTAAAAACTTAGGCAGTTAGACCTAAGTTCAACCCGAGCTCTGCCATTCGCTTTTTTTGTGACTTGGACCCAGTGATGAAAACTCTTCTGGGCTTTGGCTTCCTGATCTGCAAACCAGAGCAAATAACACCTGATCTTGCACACGGAGTGTTTGGGAGAAGGAAGAGATAGTGGTGCACTGCCTTACCCAGTGCCTACCATACCACAGGCCCCTCAATAAATAATAACAATGAGCAATTATTAAGCACTTACTAGTTGCTTCCTTCCCTAAAAACAAAAGCAACCACAGTTTCTGTTGGAGTGTTTTCTACATGCTAAGTGCTCTGTTAGGCATGTTGCCACCTGGACAGCCTTAAAGAGTAGAGAGTAGTATTTTATACCCTTTCAGAGCTGAAGGAAACTGGCTCACAGAGGTACAGTGACATGGTTAAGGTCACCAAGCTTATAAGCCTAGGAGCTGGGAATCATGCCAAAGTCTGTTGGGCTCCCCCGCCGTCCCTTCCCAGCCACACAGACCGTGCCCCCCCCCCGCCCCCATCACATGCCCAGCTCCTTGTTCCTGGGACCAGCAGCACCAGCGTCTCCCGAGAGGGAGGTGGAAATGCAGGTCCTCAGGCCCCTTCCCACACCTACTGAATCAGCATCTGCATTTAACAAGATCTGGAGAAACACATGTACAATACAGCTTGAGATGCGCTGAATTTTGGTTCACAAAATGTTTTTCAGACTAGGTGAGAGCAGGACTTGTCAACTCTAGTGCACATCAAAATCACCTCGAGGGCTGGTTAAAATGCAGAGCCCTGCCCCCCAGAGATTCTGACTTTGTATCTATCGTTTGTTCCCTGCGCATTTATGATTTTCAGTTCAGGGCTTCCTCGGAGTAGGGAGAGCAGATCTGAGTGGGACCCAGACATACTCCTGGCTCAGGTCTTAGCCCAAGGTGGCTCGTGGTGTGTAGCTGTTGGAGCCATTAGAGGAAATCTGGGCTGGATTGAGTCCTCACAGAGTCACTGGCAGCAGCCATCTCCCTGCTTTGGGGGGAACTGGCCCATCAACAGGGATGTACATCTCTCAAGTTGTATGAGGCAAGACCCATACATTCCTCCATCAGCCACTGCATGCCAACAATGTGCGCCCACTCCCCTTCACCATGCCCAGGTGAACAGCAGAGAAGTTTAATTTGTAATAAAAGACCCTTGTATCTGGGTGCCTGGGTGGCTCAGTTGTTAAGCGGCTGCCTTCAGCTCAGGTCATGATCCCAGGGTCCTGGATGGAGCCCCGCATTGCATCGGGCTCCCTGCTCAGCAGGAAGCCTGCTTTTCCCTCTCCCACTCCCCCTGCTTGTGTTCCCCCTCTCTGTGTCTCTGTCAAATAAATAAAATCTTAAAAAAAAAAAAAAGCAAACCCTTGTATCTAGCCTGAAAATATGTCTTTCTAATGTAGATTTTGAGAGTGCTAGATCTGCAAAGAGCATTTTCTCTAAAACTGGTATCTGTGTAACTTGACCACTGCTATCAAGTTAAAAAGCAATTAAACACCTCAAGACTCCTTAGAACTTTCAAAGATTATCTGAAAAGTAATTGTGTCATATTGATTCAATAATTTTAAGTTAATTATAAAGTCACAGCATTTCTTAGCTTATTCCTTTGCAAATAAATTTATTTTATGTCTAGACCTACTGCGTGACCAAACAATGTGGTTTATATTTTCAACAGTCATCTGATATTTAAGGAGCATGGCTGGTGAAGCATTTTAATATGAAGAGTCTTTCATTTGCTAAATCCTCCTATCTGGTTCCTTCCTTTTCTATTTAAGCTCCATTGGCAACTTGCTTCATAGACAGCTACAGAACTAGAATCTTAAAGGCAGAGAGCACTGGGGTCAAGAGCTTGCTCTCTAGAGTTAGATACACCTCGATTTGAACTCCGGTGCTGCCGCTTCCTAGCTTTGTGCCCTAAACCTGTCATCTGTGAAAAGGATATAGGAGCACCTACCTTCTGTACTCCATGTGAAATTAAATAAGTTATCATTCACACAATATCAGATAACATCTGGCTAGTAATAATTACTATTTATAATACTAATATAATTATTCTGATGATGCCTCAGTTTGGTGATCTGTACAATGGGTGTGTCAGGGAATTACAAATGTCAACACCTGACTATTCAAAACTTCTCTGCCTGTGAAAACTTCAAGTCGTTCCCTTCTAAGAAAATATCTAGCAGAGTTTTCTTGGCTCTTGCCCTCAGGGAGGCAGATTGGGGTCGCCCGGGGATAGGAAAGCCCTGGACAAATGGAGCCAGTCCTGAGATTCCTGGTGACGGAGGGAGAGAGAGACTGGCAGACGGTGGGTGAGCAGATGCCAGGCGTGAGGGAGGTGGAAGGGTTTCCGTGAGAGATGATGGAGAACCGAGCCCTGTGCTTCCGAAACAGTTGTTTTGCTGGAAATAGATGCTGAGAAGAGCAGAGAGAGGGAAGGACAATTTTCAGACTTTGTCTCCTGCTAAGAATGCACTTCCCCTTTGGTGTTTTCTCCAGAGACTGCAGTGAAGGTTTGGGTTGCCTCCAATTCATTTTTTCCTACTTAACTGCCGTTCCTTTGAACACAACCATTGAGCGGAGGCTGGGCCATGAGGTGGCCATCTTTGCGTCATCTACAGGGGAGTCCTGACGGGGCTCTTCCAGGCCTGAGCGGGGAGGAGTAAGGACACGTACAGATAGGTGGTTAACAGGTGTTGGTGATTATTCCCACTCTACGCATCGTACTTTCCCTGTGGCTAGTGGCTGCCAGCAAAGGTGGCTGTCTTCACCGACTTCACCATAATAATGCCATTATCCCCCATTTCACCTGGGGACGCCAGCCACAGTGTTTTTTAATTTATTTTTTATTTTTTTAAAAGATTTTATGTATTTATTTGACAGATAGAAATCACAGGCAGGCAGAGAAGCAGGCAGAGAGGCAGGCAGAGAGAGGAGGAGGAAGCAGGCTCCCCGTGGAGCAGAGAGCCCGATGCAGGGCTCGATTCCAGGACCCTGGGATCATGACCTGAGCCGAAGGCAGGGGCTTTAACCCACTGAGCCACCCAGGCACCCCGCCACACTGTTTTTTTGTTTTTTTTTTTTTAATAATTTTAGACTTTTTTTTTTTTTTAAAGATTTTTATTTATTTATTTGACAGAGAGAAATCACAAGTAGATGGAGAGGCAGGCAGAGAGAGAGAGAGAGGGAAGCAGGCTCTCTGCTGAGCAGAGAGCCCGATGCGGGACTCGATCCCAGGACTCTGAGATCTTGACCTGAGCCGAAGGCAGCGGCTTAACCCACTGAGCCACCCAGGCGCCCCAAACACACTGTTTTTTAAAGAACCAGTCAAATCAGTTTGATATCCTCCAGTACCACACGGCAGACCACGGCCATCTGCAGGAGGTTTATAAAGAAAAGCACTCCATCAAAAGTCTAGAAAAGAGAATCTGACCTTTGCCCTGCTGTATGGTATGGACAAGTCACTGAGGCTTGGTTTCCCCATTAGTAAATGAAGATGATGTCCCAGGTCATGTCTGGTTTTTCTGCTCCCAGCAACAGACAACCAGCAGGAGTGATGGAACACTTGCTACCTACAGACTCAGAAGCAGGAAAGAGAGACCTTGCCTTAAAGGAAAAAAAAAAAAATCACCCATAGTTAGGCTAGAAGAAAAGATGTGAGCATCTTTATTTTATTTGTTGTTAGAGTTAATAAAGGTCTGCCTGTGCTGTGCTCCAAATGTCCGACCATTTCGTGACATCTTTGAGCTGCTATGGGCGATACAAACGCGGGATGTGAATTTGGGAAGCACCATTTCTTAGTGACTTTCCCCACATTAAAATAATGCAAAACCCAACCAGAACAGGATGTGACCTTTCTACGTACTGCCGATGCTGCACTGGACTTATACAGAGTCCATCTTCTTCAAGGAAACGTTGAAGTGGATAGAAGTTTCTAGAGTCCTTCCTCTCTCACTGCCTCTCTCTGGCTCATCTCTGAGGATGCCCAGCGTTTATCCAGCTGCATGCAGCCAAGGCTGGGTTCCCCTCATCCCTGCCTGGCCCACAACACAGAGGCCTACTGCTCTTCTTTAGACAAAGCCTGCTGGAGGGGCAGGCGGGGACCTTGGGCAAAAATGAAAAGCCTTTCAACTTGCCTGAAAAGTCTGGAAACAGCCCTGGTTCCACCCAGGTGTCTGGAGATTACTTATCAGGCTCAGTTTGGTTTAACTGACTTTCCTGAATGTGCAGGCTGTGCCAAGATAAATCTTTCTCCCAACCCAGGAGGCAGATGCCACAGCCCACGCAAGCCCTAAAGTGTCTGCACCTGCAGCCTCGGTTCCCAAGCCCGGCAGCTGTCTGTGAAGGCCTCCCCTAGATTCTGACCAGGGACAGTGATGCTCAGAGCGGAGGCTGCCCCGAGAGGCTGGGTGCACCGTGGAGGGTGTGGCTGCTCCTACCCTAGAGATGCTTTCACTGAGGTGACCCAGGAGGGAGAAGGTGAGGCTGAATTCCTTGGTTTACTCCGAGCTGTGGTTCCCAAGCTCTCTTGACGATGGCCCAGTTTGGCCAAGGGCAAAATCATGTGGCCCACAGAGCCCACGGGCTCCCACTCTGCAGTGGGAAAGAATTCGAAATAACAGAGGATGAAAGGCAAAGCGAAAAAGAAGCAGAGTGGTTGGGCAGCAAAGACTCAGGACAAAACAGAAACTCTGGAAAGTAATCTACAAGTGACATAAATGAACAGAATAAAAGCAATTGAAAACCAAGCCAACGCTGAGGCTGCGGAGTTGCAAAGAGCCGAACCACTCCAGCAAGCTTCGGTGGAAGGGTAATTCAGTAAAGGACATCAAGTCCACCCTCTCCACGATCGCCTGCTTGCAGATCTTCCTTTTCCAGGGCACTTTCTTCCAATTTGAGGTCTGGCCTGTGTGCCTCTACCCTGTCAAGCACAGGTCCCATGCCCGAATCCTAAGTCTGAAGGAGCCTGGCACCGCAAATCCTGGTTTCAGCCTTGCGGGGGTGCGACTGCTAAGGAAGGAAATAACCCAGGCATAGGAAGGGTGTTCACAAAGTGTTGGTGAGCCCAGAAAAGCAACAAATGTCTTCTGTATTAATAACAAAGCACCCTCCAGAGAATTGCGGGAATTCCAGTTCTTGGCCGGTGTGCACACACAGGAGTTTTGCAGCGCTATTTGGAGAGGGATGGAGGTCACACTTCTTTGTAGAACAGAGAATTAATGTTCTCAGTAAACTCTTGTAATGAACTAATTTTTGTTTGTGAACGCCAAGGTTTATTAACGCTCAATAACTCACTTATGTTTCTAGTTCCCTAGAAAACGGAGATCTCCTGTATGGAGTTTCTTTTTGGAGTGATGAAAATGTTCTAAAATGAGGTTGTGGTCTTTTCAATAACTGGTGCTAGGAAAACTGAATATTCATATGCAAAAGAATAAAGCTGGACCTTAACCTTAAACTGCATACACAAATGACCTCGAAGTATATCAAATTCCTCAACCTTAAAGATAAAGCTATAAAACTTCTGGAAGAAAGCACTGAGGAAAATCTTCACGACAGTGAATTTGACAGCGATTTCATAGATCAGAGACCAAAGCACAGGGAACGAAAGAAAATTCAGATAAATCGAACTTCATCAAAATGAGTAACCTTTGTGCATCAGAGGATACCAGCAAGAAAGCAACAAGACATCCTACACAATGGGAGAAAATACTTGCCAGTCATATACTTCATAAGGGGTTAATATCCAGAAAGATCTCTTACAACTCAACTACAACAAAAACAATTTTGCCAATTCAAAAAGGGGCAAAGGACTTGAACAGACATTTCTCCAAAGAAGCTATACGAATGGCCAGTAAGGACATTAAAAAAGATGCTCAACAGTCATTGGCATTAGGTCAGTAAAAATAAAAACCACTAGAAGATGACACTTCACATCTACCACACTTGCTAGGATGATTAAATAACTTTTTTATTTTTTAATGGGAAAAAAACCCCCAGATATTGGTGAAGATATGGGGAAATTGGAACCATTATGCATTGCTGGTGGGAACATGAAATGGTGCTGCTGCCTTGGAAAACAGGTTGGTGGTTCTTCAAAAAGCTAAAAATAGAATTACCATATGACCCAGCAATTTTACTCCTAAATGAAAGCAGGGACTTGAATAGATATTTGTATACCAATGTTCACAGGAGCATTATTCACAGTAGCTACAAGATGGAAGTAACCCAAGTGTTCATTGATGGATGAATGGATGAACAAAGTATGCTACATACATACAATGGACTAATATTCAACCATAAGAAGGAATGACGTTTTGCCATATGCTAAGCCTTGGATGGATCTTGAAGACTCGCTAAATGAAATAAGCCCGACATGGAAGGACATATTGTATGATTCCATTTATAGGAGGTAGCAAGAAAAGGCAAATTCATAGGGACAAAAAGTGGCATAGATGTTACCAGGGCAAGAGGGAATGGGGAGTAACTGTTTAGTGGGTCACAGAGTTTATGTTGGAGATGAAAACTTTCCGGGTATATTCAGGGGTGATGGTGACAAAACATTACAAACGTATTTAACGTCATTGAATTTTGTACTTACAATTGGTGAAAATGATAAATTTTAGCTTATGTATATGTATTTTATTTTCTCATTTATTTTTATTGTTTTAAAAATATTTTATTTATTTGACAGAGAGGCAGCAAGAGAGGGAACACAAGCAGGGGGAGTGGGAGAGGGAGAAACAGGCTTCCCACCCACTGAGCAGGGAGCCCCATGCGGGGCTTGATCCTAGGATCCTGGCATCAGGGCCTGAGCTGAAGGCAGACGCTTAACGACGGAGCCACCCAGGCACCCCTATTTTATTTTTTAAAGAGTTTACTTATTTATGTGTCAGAGAGAGAGTGTGTGCACAAATGGGGAGCAGCAGGCAGAGGGAGAGAAGCAGGCTCGCCGCTGAGCAAGGACAGGAGTCTGATGCAATCCCAGGCAGAGGCTTAACCGACCGATCCACCCATGCGCCCCTGAACATGTATTTTAACACAATTTTAAAAATTAGGTGATGGCAATGTTTGCACAAATCTATACTACAACTATTGAATCGTCCAATTTAACTGAGTAAATTGTATGGCATGTAGACTACATCCAAATAAAGCTATTTTAAAAAATCCATTCCAGCTCTGACAGTTTCTCTGATCCATCCATTCATTCATGTATTTATATATTCACTGATTGAACATATGTTTGTTGAGTCCCTATCATATCAACTGTTCAGAATAGGGTGATAAATAAATCAAACACACTATCTGCCCTTCCCTCACTTAAAACAGTGTGGGTTTACAAAGGAATCATAGCTAACATTTCTTGACGTATTATGTGCAGAGCATTGGCACAAACACTTTACACACTTCTCTCACGTGGTCCTCACAACCATGTACTTAGCTGAATAAGAAATTTGTTCAAGATCACAGAGCCAGGATTTGAACCTGGGCTGTCTTACCTCACAGCCTGTGTGCTCTTAACCATTCATCATATGTGGCAGCTGGGTTCCAGCCACCTGAAATTGGGGTTTTCCTGGAGACCTGCCCAAAGGCCCACCTGTCAGGCTGCCTGATCTGGTGGCATTGAAGGGAGAGTTCAAGATGAGGTGGGATGCCCTCCAGGAGGGAGTGAGTGTGGATCATAAGGCCTAAGTCAGGGGGGGTCTCGCATAGCCCTTTACAGTAATCATTATGAAGCAGGTAGGATTACATTTTTTAAATGGGTAGGTTATGGAATTCTAAATATAAAATCAAATTCACAATTGAATTTATATTATTATATTAATAGATAATGTATTTATTATTTGTTGAACACAGCCTGTACACCAGCCTGGGTTCTGAGTGGTTTATATATATCATCATATTTCATCCTCCATGACATGTAGGGTGTATGACTCTTCCTACTTTACAAATGAGGCACAGAGAGGTCAAGCAATTTGTTCAAGGTTGCACAGCCAGTGGCAGAACTGGGATTCCAGCTGTGGCTTCTCAGTGTGGAGTCCAGACTCTTAACCACCACAGAACTTGCTCTTTGATTACGTTAAGATATACAAAGTAGTGGGATATGAGGTTGTGGGATTATGGTGATTTCCCACCTTTTCCAGCCACAAATTGTTAATGTTTTTATTTTCCAAGAATATATCACGATAGTGATTTTTAGAACAAGAAAAGATATCACATGTCTCTATGATGTTTTCATCTTCTTGCTTTACCGTCTTATTTAGTTGTGTTTGATTTGGCAGTTCCCTGCGCGCTCGGGCACAGACAAAGCCAGTGCAGTGAAGACGTGGGCAGTACTGCGGGAGATAGGGTGAGGTGTCGGTGCCGCAGCAGCCGCGTTGGCTGCGGCTGCCGGGATTCCGCGGCAATCTTCGGGGGAGGGCGTGGTCCCCTTCTCATTAAAGCCTTATCAACACTAAATATCCTTCTTTAAAGACTTTCCCACCATCCACCCCACCCCCATACTTGTAAGTCTGCGTTATACCACAGTTAAGCACGGTGCGCACACTGAATTCGAATTTGAATGCTCATAGTGCCGATACCTGGGCAACTCACTGCACTGAGCCTCAGCTAATGGGAATCATAGGACCGCTTCATAGGGTTACTGTGCGAATTAAACTGGATGGTGTTTAGAATGGACCTAGGATACCTGGCACAGTGTAGCGTCAACAGAGAGTACTGTATTTAGATGTTATCTAGCTGCTTTTTGATTCATTCCGGTGGTTAGAAATCTTTCAAAAATTGACCATCAGTATCTCTTCTCTTGAGTTGCCCGCTGATGCCCCTTCCTCCTGGGTCTCTTGATGTGTGGATTTGACAGTGCGTTTGGGTCAAGCACTGAGAGCATTCTGGGAGGGTCTTTTTCCCCGGGTCCCCGATGCCTTCCATTTTCTCTGGGGAACACTTTTCACTGGTTAGTGCAGCCTCCTTTCTCCCTGAAACTGGCCCTATTTCCACCCTGAGAAATTCTCACCGCTTTAAAGGGTCGGTCTTGAGAACAGCTGATTCCCCCTGGACTGCTATAGCCAGTCCAATCCCCCTGGGACTACTATACTTCCAGCTTCTCCGTCCGTTTAAACAGTGTTGGGACAGAGTGGCCGTGGCCGAAGCAGTCCGCTCCGAGAGCCTCTGTTTCAGGCGTACCTAATAGCCTGCTCTTCCTTGACCCCGGGTCATCACACCCGCTGCCGAAGAGCTGACCTTCCTGAGCAAAGTGCAAAAGCCTAAGGGACTGCTTAGATAAAAGGCACATTCTTTAGATAGTTTCATCTCTTCTTCCCCTTGCCTTGGAGAGTCCACTCTTTTCTCATCGTGGGGCAAACGGGATCTGGGCCAGAAGCTGGAAGTTTCTAAACTGCAAAAGGAATCAGTGTCTCCTCAGCCAAGTGCTTCTTGCCAGAGAAGTTCTTGTGGATAAATGCGTGTGGTCCAAGGGAATCTGCACAGCCAGTGGCAGAACTGGGTGGCGTAACCCAGTCTTAGGATGGTAACCTAAGACGGCTACTATCTTAAGACCTCTGTCAGAGTGAGGCCTAGGGGTGGGGCGTGCCAGGTTCCAACACAGGGCAAGGCCCAGAGGCCATGGAGGGGGTCCTCCCACAAGAAGCACACCCCCCTTGAGAGTGGTTGGGGATTTCCATGAAGACCTTCCTTAAATGCGAAGTCACCTTCTGCGGGGACAGCACCAACCCTGAAGCTTGCGTCCGGATTATCTGTGTGTCTGCTGCACTCACCGGCAGGTTCTCTCCAGCCTGCGTGGCTGCGAGGAAAGGGTACTAAACTTCGAGACCGAAAATCTGAGTTTGGGTTGAG
This sequence comes from Mustela erminea, assembly GCF_009829155.1. Taxonomy (NCBI): domain Eukaryota; kingdom Metazoa; phylum Chordata; class Mammalia; order Carnivora; family Mustelidae; genus Mustela; species Mustela erminea. The sequence continues at coordinate 59,157,383 of NC_045623.1, forward strand.
GCTTTGCCTTTTGTTAGCTTTGTGTTGTTGTGGGGAACCAGCTTTGTTTCCTCATCTGGAAAATGGAGAGCAACATTCCTGGTTCTCCTCACCTCCCTGCCTGACTCCGGAGGGAAATGAGCATGGTAGGCAAATTAGAAAGGTATGAAAGACAGAAGACTTTGTCCTCCTCTGAGAGACACAGCAGTCAGCACAGCGTCTGTCCCAACATCGCAGGGGGGTGCTCCTTCTCCCCAGAAAGAGGTCTGAAAGGAGGGGAGACTAGGAGGTTCAGAGTGTGTGTCTTCTTTTCCTTGTGGGTCTTCTGTCCCGGCATCTGAGCCAAGCTGACTGGTGGCACTACTGGGGGACTAGAATTTCCTTTCCTCATTCTGCTGGTCTTTTTTTTTTCTTCTTCTTCTTTTTCTTTTTTAATCTGATGAGAGGCTTGGGGCCAACCGGAGAAGCAGATGTGCTCCCTTGGTACTTAAGGAAGTATCTGGAAAGGTCACCTGTGTTTAGAGCCATCAGTGTTGTGGATAAGTTTAGTTTCACACACCTGACATGGCATCTAGCCTGTGATGCTGGTCGGGGACAGAGACACAGAGCAGCAATTAGAATTCGAGAGACACCCGCTGTAGTCGAGGGCAGACAGCCGTGGAAACAGGCAGACTAGCCACTGCTCTTGAGCAGATGCTGAGTGGAGCTTGGAGGAGGGGCAGGAATGGGCCAGTGCTCCGGGAAGAATGCTGGGTCTTGCAAGAAAAGCATTAGGTCTGGAAATAAACCTCTCATCTCCATATTGGATGAGAAAGAATTTATTCCTGGGAGAGGAAAACAGAGTGCTTGTCTCCAACACAGAGATGAACCAGAGGGGAAGAGTGGGTGGCTGAAAAGTCATGGGACCCGGTGACATGGAGAGCTTTTCTTCTCCCAGTGTCCTGGGGAAGTAGCACATGCCTCGAGCCATTCGCTGGCCAGTTTGGAGGGGGATGGTCAATGATCATTTTAATCCATCAGAGGAACAGCTTGCTCTTTGGTATATTTTTCCATATAACCTCAGAGTTCAAGGTATATTTCTGATATATTTTTAAAAATTCTAATGATCTGGTCTGTGAACTCAGTTAACACAGAAAAATACTTTCAGCAGTTGAGAAAAGTGTATTCTGCTGTCCCATAGTCCTGTCCCTCCCATCTACCTGTGCCCTTTGGGAAGTCTCTTGACCTCCCTCTTGAACAAGGTGCCCTAGAATCTTTCCAGGAAAATAAGGAGTGTGATCCAGTGTAGTAGGAAGAACACAGAATTCTAATTTAAGAATATTCATTTTCATCCATATCCCCTCTTGGGTGAGCCAAGAGAAGTCACAGTGTCTGTCTCATTTTCTTTACCTGTACAATGGAGAGGCTCGTCCCCATCTGGCTGCCTCAGACTGGTTTGAGGATACAGGGGACGCAGGATGTCAAGTGCTTTCCAAGTGTATTGGACTGGAGACAGGCAGCATTTCAGGGTGGCACTGAGCTCTGGCATCAACCGCAGTGTGGGGTAGGCAGGAATCTGCCCTGGTCTTTGAAGCACATCTCGACAGGCTGTGCTTGTGAAGGTCAGAGCTGCTTTGACATGTCTCACTGTTGGAATTTCACCTCCCAGGACAGCCTCATTTGGCGAGGGCTCAGGGAGGGCAAAGGGAATGAGGTCCCTATCCTCTTTTTGCTAAGCCTGCATACAGGAACCCAGAGGCTCTCCCGGCTCCTTTTGACCACACCTACCCCAGGTCCAGCTGTGGTGCTGGATTTGGAGAGCTTGGAGCCTTTGAGCACAAGCCTCCTACCTGCCTCTGCTCCAGAGAGCGCGGTGGCTGCAGTGAGCTGGCCCCGACTCTTCCCAGAGCTTGCCTGAGACACTCTGAGACTGTCCTCCTCCACAGCTGCCTTCTAGCTGGCTCCTGTACCTGCCCTTCTGAACTCACCGGTCTGCGCTGCAGTTAGAGACCTGCCCAGGGCTGGATCCTTATAGTAGGTATCTCCTTGCTTTTCTCTTGCTGCTAAAATAGGGTGCATGTTGGTCCTGGGGCATCAGACTGGTTAGAGTGGCGGGAAGCCGGAGCTGCCAGTCTAGTCTGCATCTCACTGAGCATTGTATCATCTTCCTGCTCTGCCCCAGTAGACTTCCAGTGACTGACCAGGGCGCGAGCCCTGGGACTGCTTGTGGAAGCTTTAGAAGCTTTACGTGGTTGTGGAACCCCAGGAGGTGGGTGGAGGGGGAAGTTTCTAAATAGAGTCTGGAAGAAAGAGATGCACCCCTGCAGGGTTTCAAATCCGAAGGACAATTCCCATGTCTTCATTAGGAACAATTTTATTAATGAGCCGCCTGAGCTGCAGGGAGAGAGAAGGAAAAGCGAAATTAATTATGACCCCTCGGAGAAGCTCCCAGAGTTGGGGCAGTTGCGGGAGGATGGTGTGTGCTGTTTCGGTGTCTTAGCTGTGGCATTAGCTCTGGGAACTAACTTTCCAATGAAGGATTTGAGCTTTCTTCCTCTTCCTGCAAGATCAGGTATCAGCTTATTGAGCACTGAATTCCTGCCTGACCCTACTCCCCTCTTCCCGGGAGTGAAAAGGAAGTCAGTATTTGCTTCTCCAGCAAGGTCACGGATCACCTGACCAAATCCTTTAACAGCTGGGAAGCCAGTGCTGCTGTGCTGAACTCCGGAGCCTGAGCCGAGCAGTCAGCTCTGGTCCAGCAGCCAGCACCTTGCTTTCCGCAGGGAGTCGACTCCTCTCACTCCAGGCTATGGCAGGGGGAGGATGCCAAGGCAAGGTAATGTGGCTACAGTTTTCCTCCCGACAGTTTCCCCTTCTCCACGAAGCTCCAGATTCCACTGCTGCATTGCAGGCGAAAATGACAGACACTTGCCGAAAAATGTGAGAACGGAGTTAATGAGGTTGTGTTCATGTGTCATTTACTGCGAAGGAGTTATCTCTTTGTTTCCTGGGTCGGTGGAAAGTGAGTCGGCTGGAGAACTCCATAGGCAGAATATTTTTTAGAAGTGCAGCTCCCCTTCCTGGGTGCCTGGGCTCCAGCCCCTCCAGATGCTAAGCGGCATCACAGATGCCTCCTGCTTCTCGGCACAGGGGACATTTACACTGGGAGGTGAGGGGCTCTGGAATGGGGAAACAGGAAGCGCCCATCATTTTGGCAGGATCCGTAAGAGGTACGGGTAATTTTTTGCGGGTGGGGGGGGGGGTTCTTTTGGAAAGAGTGCTTTGTCTTTGCGAGCGATCGTGCAGGGATTGACCGGGCTGCTGTTCCATGCATTACCTTGCTAAATATTTGACTTTGTAAGGTTGAATTCTCTAAGAATTATCGTGGCAATACGGCTGTGCTTGGAGCCAAGCTTTCTTTTCAAGGAAATCCAAGGTGCTATTTATTTTGGCATGTGGCCTGTTCTAGGATGAAATACAGCGTTTTTATTATTGCAGAATAAAGAGAGGTTTGAAGAGATGAAAAGTACAGAACTAGGTTTCAGTTTCAGGACTAAGTAAAGGAAGGTTTCTTTGTATTTGAGGTAAGGAATGAGATTGTAAATGGCATCATAAAAGGAGTAACTGCGGAGAGGGAGAGGGTGTAGGTGTCTACACTGCAGGAGTTGGGCTGACTGGGGGAAATCGAGCTGTTCTAATGTGGCCTGATAGTTATACACGGGCTTTCGGAGTAACTGCCTCTTTGATGGATTTTTTTTTTTGGTAAAGATTTTATTTGTTTATTTGACAGAGAGAGATCACAAGTAGGCAGAGAGGCAGGCAGAGAGAGGGAGGAAGAAGCAGGTTCCCTACTGAACAGAGAGCCTAATGTGGGGCTTGATCCCAGGACCCTGAGATCATGACCTGAGCTGAAGGCAGAGGCTTAACCCACTGAGCCACCCAGGCACCCCTGAACTGGGCATTCTTGATCCTTAGATAGGTTATTGACAAATTAAAAATTACAGAACACCGGGTATTGTAAGGTTCTGAATACCAAATACAACTTAACAGCACTGAGTAATGAATTGCTTTATGTCAAAATTTTTAGTGCTTCAGAAGGTTGCAAATTTCCATTTGAAAGGGGAATTCTGCCCAACCAAGCTCATTTTCATGTCTGTTGCATTGCAAAGTAGCATGTGTTGATGTGGCAATTTTTCTTCAGTTCCACTCACCAAATCACATAAAAAAATACACCCTTAGCTCAATTCTAAGATGTCCACCCCCAGGGCCATAATTGTGGCCAAAGTACAGGAGGAGACCAGGGTGGGTGAGGCTGGCAGTGGTGGGATATGGGCATGACAGTTCCCTCCTTCCCTTCCTGTGTCTAGACCTTTCCTTGGAAGCTTGCTGTGCTCTCTTCTTCAGAGCGTTGGGTGTCAGCTCCACTTAATTTCTGTAACCTCAGAAATGACTGATTTTAGTAATATTCAAGCAAGTCTAAGAGAACTATTAGAAATCTCCATAGAGTTCTTTTTTTTTTTTTTTTTTAAGATTTTTTTATTTATGGGGCGCCTGGATGGCTCAGTGGGTTAAAGCCTCTGCCTTCGGCTCATGTCATGATCTCAGGGTCCTGGGATCAAGCCCTGTGTTGGGCTCTCTGCTTAGCGGGGAGCCTGCTTCCTTTCCTCTCTATCCTCTCTTTCTTCCTGTCTCTCTGCCTACTTGTGATCTCTGTCTGTCAAATGAATAAATAAAATCTTTTTTTTTAAATAAAATCTTTTTTTTAAAAAAAAAGATTTTATTTATGTATTTGAGAGTTTGGGGCGGCAGCCGAGGGAGAGACTTCAAGCAGACTCCCCACTGAATGCAGAGCCTGATGCAGGACTCGAACCCACAACCCTGAGATCATGACCCAAGCTGAAACTAAGAGTCCAACGCTTAAACGACTGAACCATCCAGGTGCCCCTCTGTAGAGTTCTTTTCAGTGAAATCTGACCTAACATGTGTGGCATAATTATCTGACCCTAGGATCCAACATTAAGGGTTGAATCCTAACTCAAACCAAAGGCAGTAAGTGTGACTGAACTCCCTGAGGTGATGGTGAGTTTGTGTCAAAGATCCCTCTTGCACCTAGGTGGCCCCCTCTTCTTAGAAGGAGCCTGTGGCTTAATGTACCATCTTGAAGAAGCAGGTCACACACACCTTTGGCCAAGAGGCCTTACAAGAGAGTAGTTCTCCTTATCTGTCCGAGAAGGCGTTTTACACATACTTGTGGCAGAAGCAGAGAAGCATCAAAGTCAAGAACACTTCCTGCTCCCCCTCCCTCTCCCACCCCGATCAGTCACAGCATCCGGGCTGGGCAAATGTTTACAGATCACTTCCCAGGACATGACTGGAGTAGGCTAGACTTGAGGACAAATCCTGGTCCAATCACCTGCTTGTGATGTAACTTTGGCAGGCCTGGAAACTCTCTCCGCCTCAGTCTCCCTATCTGAAAACTGGGGACAAGCGTAATAATCCCCTTGGGGTTATGGTGAAGATTGCATGGGAGAATTCGAGCATGTCAATTGCTCTGAATGCTGCCTGTTGCTCAGTAATGATACAGGGTAGGAGGAGGAAGGGAGGAGAAGGGAGAGGAGAAACCATGATGATGGAGACAGGCTGAGGGGCCGAGCTTAGGCTTCATGTCCTCACTCTTCTTCTTCCGCCAGCATCTGGGAGGCTCCCCCACCGACTGCAGACTACTGACCTGCGGCATTATCAGGCACAGTGTCCTCTGCCTGGGAACCCTCTCTTGCTTTTCTTTCTTCTTCTTCTTTTTTTTTTTTTAATTATCCTTATTTTTTAATGGAGATAATAGAGACATAATTGACATACAATATTGAATTGGTTTTAGGTGTGCAAAATAATGACTTGGTATTTGTATATATTGTGAAATGTCTTCCACATAAGTCTGGTTAATATCTGTCCCCATAGTTATGAACTACATGACACCACAGTTACATAGTTACAAACTATACAAACTATCCTTTTTTTTTTTTTAGTTACAAACTATTTTTACGATGAGAACTTTTTAAAAATTCCCATCTAATTAATATACAGTATTATATTAGTTTCAGGTGTACCGTATAGTGATTCAACAATTCTAAACCTTACCGAGCACTCATCCTGGTAAGTGTGCTCTTACCCCTCTTTATCTATTTTGCCCATCCCCCCACCCATCTCCCCTCTGGCAACCATCTGTTTGTTCTCTATAGTTCAGAGTCTGTTTTTTGTTTGTCTCTCTTTTTTTTCCTTTGTTTGTTTGGTTTCTTAAATTCCACATATGAGGGAAATCATATGCTATTTGACTGACTTATTTCACCTAGCATTATACCTTCTGGATCCATCCATGTTGTAAATGGCAAGATGTCATTCTTTTTGATGGCTGAGTGATATTCTCTCTCTCTCTCTCTCTCCCTCTCTCTCTCTCTATATATATATATATATATATCTCACGCTTATGATGAAGACTTTTAAGATCTACTCTATTAACAACTTTTAAACATCCAATACAGTATTATTGACTACGGTCGCCATGTTGTTCATTACATCCCTGTGACTGGAAGTTTGTACCTTTTGGCCGCCATCCTCCGTTTCACCCACCCCACAACACTCTGCCTCTGACAGCCACCAGTCTGTTCTCTGTATCTATGAAATTGGGTGTTTTTAGATTCTACCAACAAGTAAGATCATATGGTATTAGTCTCTCTCTGTCTGACTTATTTCACTTAGCATAGAGCTCTCAGGATCCATGCATGTTGTCACAAACAGCCAAGATTTCCTTCTTTGTCATGGCTGAACAGTTTTGCATTGTATCTATTTACCACACTTTCTTCACCCTTTCATCCACCGCAGGACACTTAGGTGGTTTCAGAACCTTTTCTTTCTAGCAAGGGCGAACCTCCCTCGCCTCAGGTTAGAACCTTCCAGATCTACTTGCTGCCTCTTTAGCAGCCACACTTGCCCTCCCCCCGCCCCATCTTTCTACTCCAGCTCTATGCTGTTTCCAAACTCAAGTACTTGTTGCCCCCAAAGTAAGTGAGGTACTTCGTGCTGGCATTCCCTCTGCAAGGAGTGTCTCTGCACCTGGAGACCAGGCTGCCCTTCCAGGCTCTGTCACACCTGCAGAGGGAAAGGCCCCTTTGGCAGCTGCACGCAATGTGGTTTGGAGCGCTCACAGAGAGAGGCCACGTGAACTTTTGCCAAGCAAACTTTAGACCTCCTCTCGTTTGGTGGGCCACATACTTCTTAGCCGTCTTTCCCAGTTTACCTATTTGTTTTTTCCATCCCCAGCTGTTGAGGCCACCCCTCATCTATCTCTTACTCCCAGTTTCCCCCAATCCTTCCCTTCTCCCCGGTACGCTTCTCTGGTCCGGAATTCATTGTCAAGCACACTGGAATTCCTGAAACAACCCTGCGTCCACTGCTGAGGTGTCAGATAACTCACTGTTATGATGTGTGTGGAGTTACAATCATAAAAAGACAATTTCCTGGGTGATTTATTATAATGGGGGCAGGTGCCAGGTTGTTTACCATTCGAAGAAAGAGTCCTGGGATTAGAACTTTGGGGAGAATTTATGATCAGACCTCAAGGTATCCTAATTCAGTCAGGACAGTCTTCTGCTTGAATAGTTCCTGATATCTTTGGAGCACCGAGCTTGAACTTGCCCTGCCCTACCCAAGGTTAGACATCACCTCTAAGTATCAGTGCCTCCTCGGTACTTGCAATGATCTCACGCCTGTTTTGCATCTGACTGGGATGTCACAGATCATTTAGAGGTATTCTGATTCCAGTTTCTTCCCCCAAAATGGATTAGAATTCTTTCACCGTGATGGAGGGGAGTAGATTACAGCTTTTGATGTTGTGGAAGGAGTACTCTGCTAGTTGGCAGAGCTCTGGAGCCGGCTCTACCCCCTTCACTAGAATGCTGAGAGGCCCTGCACAGACCAGTTAACCTCTAGCCTCAGTTTCTTCCATCTGCCAGGTGAGGGGACTGGGCCAAATCCTCCCTTTGGTGTTGACCATCGCTAACATCCTTTGAAGACATGGCCAGGATTGGACATACTCTGGGAGGAATGTGGAGCTCCTGGGCAACCCTGAGAGGAAGACAGGGATGGAAGTTCTTTGCGATGATACTGCCTCCCTGTTTATGCTAACTGTCCTTCTTTCTTTCAGGGCTCTTCAGTGGGTTGTACAGACTTACTGGATGAAGAGTGCCTGAGAGACTGAGAGTCTGCATTCCCTAAGATGGAGAAGACAGATGGTAGGCAGGCTGCTCTGTATAACCTGGTCTAAAGGGAGCCCTTGGGTTGCAAAGGGATTGCTACTACAGATCCTAGAAACGGCCTAAGGGAGGCTCACAAAAGACATTCCCTGTACAGATAGTGCCAGGAGACCCAAACTGTGTATTTCAGGTATGAACAAGAGAAGTAGTATAGGATACGAATGCAGCCTTGTGGTTATGTCAGACTGCTGTAATCACTAGACAGTTTTCTCGTCTCTTCCAAGCATCAAGAAGGGAGCAGGATGCTCTCACTCACTACTCTAATTTTAAGGATGAGGAGCTTGAGCTCTGAGAGAGACACAATATGGTGAAAGAGCCTCCATGTATATCTGGGTGGCTTTCCCTGTTATTTACTCCTCTGAGCCTCGGTCTCCCCATGTATCAGTTAGCTTTACTGTGCAACAAACCACTCAAAAATTGATAGACTTAAAGACATTTACCATTTCTGGAAAGATTCTGTGGGTTGTCTGGGCCATTTTTCTGGTCTGGGCCAGCCTGGCTGATATTTGCTGGGCCTCTTCATGAGTTTGTGGTCTTCTGGGCGACCTGGCTGGATGGTGTAGGACGGCCACACTTACATGTCTGTTGGCCGACTCCATGTCACCCAGGCACAGGTGGTGATTGGCCATGTGTTTCTCATCACCCAGCAGGTTAGCTGGAGTCTATTCCCACGGTAGCAGAGGGTTCAGAGTTGTTGAGTAATAACTATGTAACACAACAACAACTGTTTTCACAAATATTCCCCTCATTCCCTGCCCAGGAAACTTGCTGAAGGTCATAGACTAGACCCTGATCTCCTGATTTCCTCTTCTTCTTCTATTTTAAAGTTTTATTTTTAAGTAATCTCTACACCCAAGATAGGGCTCAAACCCATAACCTTGACATCAAGTGTTGCATGCTTCACTGACTGAGGCAGACAGGGACCCCCCCACACCCACCCCGCCCCCAATCTTCTGACTTCTGTCAGGGAAACAGGAGTGCCTATAATCCCCCTGAACCACATGGCCCTTCACCAAGCCCAGGACTCAGGGACCAGACAGCAGCCCATCCCTGCCCCTTCCCGCTTTCCAAATGTAGTTCCTGTATATTTTGAGAGTCTGCCTTTCTCCCCAGAGAGCTGCCTTTTCATGGAAGTGTCCCACCGAACACCAGCTAATTCCTTTCATGCCCCGGGGGCCTGTCATTCCTGCCAGCCTCATTTGTCCCTGCTCAGCAACCTCAGCACTACTGTGCTCCTCCACGTGATTACCCACAACTAGCTCAAGATAGGTACCCCTCCCTTCGGGCAGCACCGCCTCATGAAATAAAGGCAGGAGAGAGAAAAGCTTCTGTGACTGCCTTGGCCTCTGAAGAGGCTCATTAAATTCCCCTTCCTTCCGACTGTGTTTGTGGCCACTTTCTCTATAGTTCCTGTTTTTTTCTGTTTCCTTCAGAAACCAAATGTAGGCTTTTGGACTTTCTTTCTCACATTAAATACCTCTGATTGATTAGCTCACCTGCTGAATTTCACAGTCTTCCTCAAGGTAATAATCACTGTGGCATCTCCTTCCTTCCACTGGCCCCTTCTACTTCCCTTTCTTGCATCTGTGTGTGAGTCTTAGGCTCATGACTGCCTTTGCAGGTCATTTCCAAGGGTCTAGTTACCTGGCATCCTTGCGGACCAAGACGCTGTAGGGAATCCTAGGTAGCTCTGAGCCTGTTATCTTACTTTCTTCTTCTCCCCTGACTCATTTTCCCAGTTCCTACAGAATTATCTTCCCGGATTCTTGAGGCTACCATTTTTTTTTTTAAGATTTTATTTATTTATTTGATGGAGAGAGAGAGACAGCAAGAGGGAACACAAGCACGGGGAGTGGGAGAGGGTGAAGCAGGCTTCCAGCAGAGTGGGGATCCAATGCGGGGCTCAATCCCAGGACCCTGGGATCATGACCTGAACCGAAGGCACACGCTTAATGACTAAGCCATCCAGGCGCCCCGAGGCTGTCATTCTAACATGAGAGCTAAATATTCCAGAGAACGAGCACATCCTCAGCGAGTCCCCCCCACCCCGGCCCTACTTAGAACAAGCCCATCTTGCCTTTCTTGAGTGCCTGTGCCATGTCCTCCCTATCACATTCATGCTAACAACCACAGCAATCCTGTCAGCTAGGTATTATCATCAGCATGCTACAGATGGAGAAACTGAGGCATAGGGAAATTCAATAATTTGCTCAGAATCACAGAAGTAGGAAATGAGAAAGCCAAGATTCAAATCCAGCCAGTGTGGCCATGTGTCTGTTTATCCGATCAGCAGCTCATTTTGAGCAGAAACAGTCCTTTTAATTAATTCTTGCCCTGGCCCCACGCCCGGAATTCTGAGCTCCTTCATACCTGTCACCAGGTAGAATTGAGAGGAGCGGAGCCAGATGGGAGCACAGGTCTGCTGGCATATCAGATCATCTCCCTCGTTCAAGGTCCAGCATTCCTTCTAACTGGGAGGAAGAGAAGGAACACAGTGGTGGATAGTAGGTAGAGCAGCTCTGTGTGTGTGTGTGTGTGTGTGTGTGTGTGTGTGTGTGAGAGAGAGAGAGCGAGAGAGAGAGAGAGAGAGAAAGAGAGAGACCCCATAGTACTAGCTTAGGAAAAAGCACCTATGAAAACCATCATCCTGGATAGCGCTCCGTCTCACAGACTCCTTTGGTTTCCTTCAGTCTCCCTTGTGGAAGATTTTGCCTTTGAATCTGTTCTTTCTTATTTGATGCTATTCTTGTATTTGTGCTCTGGACCTGCTCCCAGAGGCCACTGGGTAAATCAGCCTCAACTGATTTGAGGCAATAAGCAGATAAATAATGCAGCTTCTCCTTCAGGAGAGTTCTTTGCCTTCGGGTCATAAATCTGCTCTCTACTTAACTTTAAACAAATATCTGCTCTCTGATTTGGCCTGTCCCTGTAATCCAGGAGGCTGCTGAGTCGACCAGGAGGCCTAAGAGGACAGCTGGGCGTAGCCTGGAAATTTAACAGAGAGCAATAGCTCTCATTTATGGAAATGACCAGTGTGCCTCTTTGGGGGAAAGCAGGTTGGTGAAAAAAAGTTGGTGTGGGTGAATGGGAACTTATTTGGTCTTTTGGGGGGGCTTGAGAAATCGCCACTCATTACTGCCTGAAGTTCAGGTCCCTGGCACAGTACCAGTGGAACCCAGTGAGGACAATCCCATGGGTTGTCCCGTGCTGTGGTGGTGGCATAACTGCCCACAGGCCCCATGGCTTTATTGAGCATCGAGCCCGGTAGGCTTGACTGTGTCAGTGGATACAGTGTCAGCCTGCAAGGGTCTGGTTGGCTTTGTTTAGTTCTTTGGAGATAACTGTACTTCTCTAAGCACAGAGGGCCACCTGACAGTGCATGGCACTGACTGAAAGGAGGGATCTAACAGGCAAGAGAGAAGAAGGGCTCAGGCCTAGTGCGCCAGCACCTTTAGGGGAAAAGCAGCCCCAAGAAGCTACCGCCCAGGGAGCACCGTCATTTGCAGCTTTTCTTTAACTTGTCCCTTTCCCTTCATTGCCTTTAGCTTTTCTTGCCTGGAGCATGTCAGCAAGCTCTCAGCTGGTCTCAGGGCCTTGGGTTTGTTCTCCTTCCAGTCCTCTGTGAGGACACTCTTGGTGACACCACCACTGATTACCTGGAAAGTAGAGTCAAGGCTTTGTTGGTGTGCATGCAAGCGGCCCATGACCTGGTTCTTGCTGACGTTTCCAACTATCTCCTCCTGTTTACCCTTCTCTACCACACTCGGAGCCTCATTTGTCCCTGGCCACATCACCCATACTTACGGAACTCCAGAATACTGTGGGATTTCATACCCCCGTGCCTTTGCACATTCTCTGATGTGTAGCTAGAATCTATCCTGGCTATTTACTGCTGCATTACAAACACCCCAAAACTCACTGGCTGAAAACAAAAATGTATGACTAACACAGCTTAGCTGCGTGACTCTCGCTTGAGTCCCTCCTGTCACTGAAATCAGATGAGGGCTGAGGCCAGAGCCATCTGAAGGCTCATGCCTGGCAGCTGGGCTGGGATGGCTGGAGCAGCTGGGGCTGGCAAAGCAGCTCTCTCCCTGTTTCCATATCACCTCTCTATGGGACTGTTGGGCTTCCTTACAATGCAGTCTCAGGAAGGTGGACTTCATACATGGCATCTGACCTTCTACTGAGTGGCTTCTAACTTACTGGCTTAGGATCTAGCCTTGGAATTCTCTCAGCATCATTTCTACCTTATTATTGGTCAAAGAAGTCACAGGCCAGCTCAGATTGCAAAGGGGTGGAGAAATAGACTCCACCTCTCAGTGTGGGATTCCCTTGCCTGTACTGAGAGGGTGGGAAGTGATGGTGGCCGTCTTGGGCACGAACAGTACAATGTCTTTCGCCCTCTTGTTTGGGCAAATTCTTCTTCATTCATCTTATGCCCAATCTTAAGTCGCTTTGTGAAGTCATCCCTCTCCTCCCAAGGCACAGTTAACCTCCTAAAGAAATTGGGAAATTAAGTCAGGAAGGCTGTCTTTTGGGCATGTATCTGTTAGGATCCTTGGCACACCATGTTGTACCTACTGGTGTTTCTCCTACTTGATTGTACATTTTTTGAGGGCAGGGCTGTACCTGACTTATCTTTGTGTCCTTAGGATCTAGCTTAGCAACCAACACACAGGTGCACAAAAAAACAGTAGTTGAAGTAAGCAAATTGAATTACTACTATTTTGTAATTTTGCCCCCAGGGCTCATGACCCTTAGAACCAAGCAATCAGTCAAGTCACAGAGAATTTGTGGAGCCCCTACTGTGTGCCTGGGCAAACCAGCTTCCATCGTGGGGCTTCGGTTTTCTGTATTTTGTGTTTCCACAGTGGGGCTTCGGTTCTCTATATTTTTTGTTTCCACAAAGATAATAATTACATGGGCTTTTCATCATTGTTCAAAGCACTCTCTATGTGTAAATTAATCAGCTCTCACAAGGATCTCACCTTGCTCTTAGTATTGCCATTCTATAGATGATGAGACATAGGGAAGCTAAGTAATTTCCCCAACAACCAAAATACAGACCAGGCTTTTGAATGTGCATTCTCGATCTCTGTGCTGCCCATGAATGTGCTCTCCTGAGCTAAGCATTTTTGGGGCACAGTTAGCAGAATGTCACACAGAGTCCATATGTAGGAGGACTACATGAGAACAGACTATTTAACCTGAAGAAGAGGCTACGTGGAGAAAAGTCCTTATGGATTTAGTTGAAGGACTGACTTGTCCTCAGTGTTCTCTACGGCAGTCAAGAGAACCAATGGTGCCTTAGGGGTGATGGGGAACTTTCTCACCGCAATGTCCCCTGACAGTCTGGGCTGCCCTGAGAAGTCATGAGTCCCACCTCTCTTGGAGGATGTAGGCCAATGTCCCTTTTACATGGCCCGTGTCCTTTACCACGTTTTATCCAGTCTTTGAAGAATGTGGTATTTCCTCACTTGACACGAGTTTTTGAAAGTGAAGTTCGTGGTAAGCACTCCGCAGCGTGGAAAAGAGCATGGGCTGCGCATGTCTCTGATCTTCACGTGCCTGAAAGCTCACCAGGATGAGGACACTTACATAATGCAGAAGGCAGAACTCCGCAAGATTTCCTAGTATCCATCTGAATAATGCGAGGTTGGGTCTTAATGTTGAGGCAGTTGTGTACCTTATCCTTCCAAACCCTCAGTGTTCATAATTGCCAATTAGTACCCCGATCTGACAGGTGCCTGGCTGCTTCAGTTCAGCAATTACATGACTCAAAAACAGAAAAACAGTACGAGACTATTTTATCTTACTGGCCTGCCGGCAGATTCCACAGCAGTAACTGAGATGAATACTGCAAATTGGAAACTATTTCCTCTACCTATTTCCTTGCAGACATTGGCTAAGTACACATTGATTTAATAACCTGGATTCTCAGCATGGCCGGAACACTGTGAGCATCTCAGCTTAATTTAGATGCTGGGACATAGAAGTCTCGCGTGAGAGCGTTAAGTCTACATGACACACATTAGGCCTCACCACCCATAATTCGTATTAACATTGTGCTTCTTTTTTACATGTCTGCCAGCCAAAGACCCGTCCTCTCAGGGGGATGAAGAGAAGGGCCCTCCAAAGAGCCACCCCTACTCTGTGGAGACCCCGTATGGCTTTCATCTGGACCTGGACTTCCTCAAGTACGTGGATGACATTGAGAAGGGAAACACCATCAGAAGGATTCCTATCCACAGAAGGGCCAAGCAGGCCAAGTTCAGCACTTTGCCTCGAAACTTCAGCCTTCCCGACAGCAGGGCTCGCCCCCATGCCGCTCTTCCCCACCAAAACTGGTCCCCGGCGGTGCCGAGGAAGGCGTCGCTGGGGATAGAGGAGCGAGCCCAGTCGCTGCCACTGGGTGAACACCCGCAAGCCTCCGCCAGCGGCAGTGAGGTGAGCTACCACCGGAAGGCCCTGCTGGCGGAGACGGCCAGACATTTGGAGGCTGCCTGTGCCAGGGAGGCGGAGCCGGCCCCCGGGGGCGGACGGCCCCAGCTCCTGAGAGCATCCAGCATGCCAGCCACACTGCTCCAGAACAGGGCATCAGAGGACTCGAGCCTAAACTCAGGGCCCCCCACACCTCCAGCCCTCCCTCCACTTCAGGGTGAAGGCAGTGTCTGTGATGGCGCCTTCGGCCCTGCAGAGGCATTTACAGGTTTTCAGAGCTCTACTCCACGAGCAACAACCCAACCCAGAGTCAGAGAGTTTGGGGACCTGGTGCCAGGGATTCCAGAGCTGGTGCAGGAGGGCACCGAGCCTCCAGAGGACGAAGATGAAGAGGAGGCTCCAAATCACCTCTCTCTCCCGAGCCCTCCCTTCTCATCCCAGGATGCACTTGTCGTTCTAGAGGATGAAGACGACAAACACAAAACCAGAGAAGCGGAGGTGGTGGCCACCCCTGGCTCCCCAACACCCAGTCCCCCACCCCTGCCATCACCCATCCCTGAGAATGAGTTCCCCCTAGAAGAAATCGAGCTCAACATCAGCGAGATCCCACCCCCACCACCTGTGGAGATCGATGTGAGAAGCATTGGCGTCCGGGTCACAGAGGAAAGCCTGGGCCTCCCCGCGTTGGATCCCGGAAGCATCTCCAGCCTGAAGCAGCGGCTGTCTGCCCTCGAGGGTGAGCTGTCTGGAAGAACTGAGGAACTGGCCCAGGTCAGAGCTGCCCTCCAGCAGCAGGAGGAGGAAGTCAAGGCCAGAGGACAGAGGATTCAAGAGCTCGAGCGCACTGTAGCTCGACTGGCGGAAGAGCTTAGCCACGAGAACACCAGAGACTCTCAGGGCCAGACTGACGCCATGGTCAACACTGACCCCCTCCATGGACTCTTGACCAGGGAGTCGTGTGACAAGAGCATCGGGGTCAACCTTCTGGGCAGCACAGGCTCTGAAAGCTGGAGGGCTGGAGGAGAGGAGAATGGCCTCTCAGGGGGGCAGACCAGCCACAGACGGGGGGATCGGAGCCCAGGAGAATTCGTGCCACCACCACAGCTGTCACTGCCGCAAGGACCCGAGGTGGTCCTCACCCCCTCTATACCCAGCTGCCTCTCCATGGAGCTGAGGATTGAAGAAGCAGGCTCTGAGCAGGAGGGAAGCCCACAGGTGGGAGCCGAGGGTCTGGGCAGGGTGTCAGGAGGCTCTTCGTGGAGCAGCGACCGAAAGTCGCCCCCAGCAGGGCGAGAGGAGGCCAGTTCAGAGCCGCCAGGGAAGGAGCGCCCGGGGAGGCCACCAAGCTCACCCACAGATGCCACTATTGGCCAGTACGTTAAGAAGATCCAGGAACTCCTGCAGGAGCAGTGGAGCTGCCTGGAACACGGGTACCCCGAGCTGGCCAGCGCCATCAAGCAGCCTGCCTCCAAGCTCAGCAGCATCCAGAGCCAGCTGCTGAGCTCCCTGAACCTGCTGCTGTCTGCCTACTCAGCCCATGCTCCGCCCCAGAGGGAGCCCCCCGACCCCCCTACCTCCCCGCCGATGGGTAAATACTGGTGCCCAAGACAGGGAGCCACTTCTCTTTTATCTGATGACTCCAAGGGAAAAAAGATTTGAATTGCATGCGTGTATTTTTCAAAAGGTTCACACACCTCCAGGAACCCAGTGGGAGAAACAGCAGGGGGCTGTGTCCCTACCCTTGTCCTGGAAGGCTGGGATGGCAGGGCTGCCACAGACAGTGGGCACAGATAGCACAGGGCACAAAGAAACCAGCCAGGAAGGCACACGGGTGCTGAAATTCAGTCCCCACTCACTTACCATGTCTGCAGCCCATGTCCACTTGGGGTGGGAGGGACCCGTCTCTGACTTGCAATGTGCAAAGGCAATGTCTAGGGCAAGAACAGCCCTGGCTGTGTGGGCTCCAGACCTTAGCCTCCCTTCTTTCTTTCCTGGGCTCCTTCCCATGGTCCTCTCTGGTTCTTGCACATTAGACGTTTGCTCTAGCCTGGTTTTGGAGGAACATTACTTTGAGCTCAGAAACAATTTACTGAATATTTTGTGTGTGTGTGTGTGTGTAAGAGAGACTGAATGCTACATGTGGAAGTCGACCCTTGGGCTGAGCAGCACTTCTCTTGTAACAGATCGCACACTCTTTTCTATTGAGTAAAGTGGAACCATATTCTGCTTTGCTCAACAAGCACCGTGCAAGTCTGCTTCCTGCTGCAGATCACGAATGGGCTGGTTTTTTATTTCGGTGCTAGTTCCAGTCTTGCCCGCTGGAAAATGCCTTCCGTACCTTTGAGCACAGCAAAAGAGACATGCTGTTGCTCACGCGTCTGCCGTGCCTACCCCACGTCTCAGGGCACAAGTGGCACATACGCCAGGAAAGTCTGCAGAGCTGCCCTCGGGCAGAGGTGGGCGTGGGAGCAGGAGTCCTGTGAAGCGGGTTCTGTGCCTGTCCTGCCGTTCACTGAGCAAGTCTGAGCCTCAGATCACGGCTCTTCTGGAAGAGTGCTCCTGGAACTCCACTCCGTCATCCACACACAGAGGGGCTTGTGAACGGGGACTGTTGGGCTGGTGTTGACCAGAAGGCCGGGCCTCCTCAAAGACCTTCAGCACCTTTGATTTATGTTATCTAGTCTCCATCCCTTTCTACCCCCTCCCATGCCTTCAGCCTGTCTCCCCTCAAAGTAAGAGTCTTGGGTTTGCTGCCTTCTGGGGCATCCCTACAATCATTCTAACCTGTGATGTTGTGTCTACCTAGAGATCTCCCCGTCGACCAGCCTTAAATCCATAATGAAAAAGAAAGACTATGGCTTCCGTGCAGGAGGTAATGGGACCAAAAAGAACCTTCAGTTTGTTGGGGTTAACGGTGGGTAAGCATCGCTCGCGAAGCCCAGACTGCCCCCCTCCACACTACCTATCCCACTCTTGTCCTTAGCGCTCTCTTTTCCTAGGGGGAAGCATCTGGTTTTCATTTTTCTTCAAGGGAATTAATGGCCCTTTAAAACTCCATCTTGGGTTTGCATGTGTTTGGCTCCTTGCCAGCTGTGGTGGTCTGTTGGATCCTGTGCTTTGAATGTCTTGGCTTTGGTGTCCCTGGGGCCAGGATTCCAGGTGGCTTCTGGGAGTTTGGGGAGCACATGGGCCCTTTATGGAATACATTTAATCTGAACCACAACGCTGAAAGCAGGACAAACTCTTAATTTGTTGAACTTCAGATTTCATCCATTTAATTTTTTTTCTTCCGTTTACTAACTTACTGCAAACGAAACCAGCATTTTTTAGAATGAAGAAAAACAACCAGTGTTTGTTGACTCAGAACATGAACCAAACCTTATATATTCTAGAGAGTAAACCATTGGATTTAGAATATTTCCTAAATCAGTCATTCAACATCTATTAAATGCCAACAAATATTTTAGGTGTCAGGGATTAAAAAGTCCAATAAATCATCGTCCCTGCCCACTGGGGAGGGTATGTGCTCTGGTGAGTGCTGTGAATTGTGCAAGACTGTCAATTCATAGACCTGTACCCCTGAAACAAATAATACATTATATGTTAATAAAATAAAAAAATTTAAAAAAAAAATCATGGTCCCTGCCTTTAGCTCATAGTTTGGACAGGGTAGAGATAAGAAATAAAGGGAAAAGAGTGATATGCTGAGACGAAGTCTAGTCAAAAAGGGAGTGTGGGCCCAAAGGAGGGGCACCAGGCCCAGCCAGTGGTGGGCCCAAGAGGTTGAAACACCTGCTAGTTTGGGTCAGACCAGAAGGGAGACACCAGTTAAACAAGAGTGACGTCACTCTTGCAGGCTCTGTGAGGAAAACATCAGAAGTATTGGCATGGGATGTTCTAGGAGAATTGCTGTCCTTATTCCCACTAACGTCAGACTCTGTGAACCCGGCAGAAACACGTCCTCTCTCTCCCCTGCTTACCTGCCCTCAGCAGTGCCTGCCCAATGCCCAAACCTGGAAGTCCATCTCATAGCTATTGCTGGCCCCATTGTCTACCAACAACTCCCACCTTTCTTCCCTAAAGTGTGCCAAGTGGGGCCCATCGTGGGGCCTTTGCGTTCGCTATCTGTCCTTCCATCTGTCTCGCTGCCGCCCTGAAGTCTCCTGTCCCAGATACTCTTCAGGATTTGTCACGTTAGTGCAGTGGTTCTCAACCTTGGCTGCACCTTGGAAACCCTGAGGGAACCTTAAAAATACCAATGCCTGAGTCTCCTCTCTGAAAACTCTGGCTTAATTAGTCTGGGGTGCTGTGTGGATATTGGGAATTTATACACCCTCAAGTGATTACAGTGTGCAGCCAAAGTGAAAAACTTCTGCTCTAATTAATGGAGCCCCTCCTCCCATCACTCTATTCCATGGTCCTTTATTACTTGATTCATTGTTCTTATCACTGTCTAATTGTGTACATGTTTGTTTTCTGTTTTTTCTCTACAAGAATATTAGCTCAATTAGGACAGGGACTTTAGAACAGTGTGTGGCACACAATAGGTCCTCAATAAATTTCTGTTGACTGGATAGTCTTCCAGGTGAAGTTTTCATGGAAGCAACTGTAAGACAAGAACTGCTTGGTAAATGTAATATGCGCCCCCCCTTCTCTTAGTCACCAAAGCCAAAGGTGGCTCCAAGCACAACAGAGAAGAAACCTCTGTGGTTTAAACAAGACAGAATGTGAGCATGCCAAGGAACAGGCTGGCTTTGCAAGTCCAGTGAGCATGGGGGCCCTACATTGGGGCCAGCATCCAGAGAAGCAGCCTAAAGGGGTTCAGCGGAAGCTGTGACCACTGGTCTCCCCTGGTCTCTGTGGCAGTGTTCAATGGGCCCAGAGTCTGAAATCCTTATCTTAACTGCAGGATCCTCTATCAGGGGTCTCCTACTGACCATCAGCAGAAGGATCAATAAATCTACTCCATGGTCTGTGGTCAGCCACTTCAGTGGAATCACACATAATTGAACCTAAGCATCGCTGCTGGGGAGGGCGGGCCACAAGACAAGGAGGCTGATGCCCTCACTTTTGCCGTTGCAAGCAGTAGCCGAAACGGGCCACAGCCAGGAAGCTCAAGATGCTGGGTTCAGGCACCCTACTGTTCATGTTTCCTATGCAACACTGCTGGGAGGAGTCACAGACGGGTCCTCCCATGTCAGGTGTGAGCCTGGCTAGAACAGGGGGGCAAAAGGGAACTTCACAATCACCCAGAGACGTGAAGATCTGTACGTCAGCTCCGAGAATTCAGGGTAGGGGTGGGGGATGTTTGCCTACGTCTGGGCCCCTGTCTAGACAACATCTTAGGATTCCAGAAGCAAATGCTCTTGGGAGAATCTTGGATGGCTTGTCTGGGTCATCCAAATGCATCAGCCAATTAGGACATGGGCTATTTGTGTATTTGCCTCCAGGAGCTTAATTATCTTTTCTCCCCAAATGGCCTCCAGTGTCAGAGCCACGGCTCTCCACCACATCCTTCTCTAATGTAAGGTTCCTGGGAGTCCCCTCACCCAGGCCTGCAGATACAAAGAATGGAGGATGTGGTTAGCAAGTTGGGAATTATTACCTGAACCCCACCTGGTTCTTACCTGTGTTGACCTGCACCGGGCAGGAAACACAGGATGAGTGACCTTCGTCTCCTTCTCCAGCTACGAGACCACCTCAAGCGAGGAGACCAGCGGCGAGGACAGCTCCCCAGAAGACTTGTCTGACAGTGAGGCCGAGAAGAAATGTGATGGCCCAGAACATAGGCGGGGCCAGGAGGCCCACCCCGCCTGCAAGCCTGGGCAGGGCCTCCCCGAGGGCAGCAGCACCACAGGCCAGGAGAGTGGGCCTGGGGAAGAACCCCCCCATCCCAAGGCTGAGAGGTGAGTCAGCGGGGTATAGATGCGGATACCTGCTCCTCTGGGAAAGAGCAAGGGCACTTCTTCATCCTTTTATTCTGTTCGTTCATTTGTTCATTCATCTTTCTATCCATTCACCCGTCTTCCCTGAGTTTCTAATTGATGCCAGGCATAGACCTAAGTCCCGCCTTCGTGGGATATAACGTCACAGACGGGGTTGTACACATAAAGCTAACATCGTCCGCCCTGGAAATGTGAAGGACTTTACATACACTATAATCCTTTTAATTATCCCACACAGTAGAAATTACTATAATCCCCACTTTACAGATGTGGAAAAGAGGCTTAGAGAAGTTAAGGGACACAGCCAAGTGGGGCTTCTGACCCAGGTCTGGTCTGACTCTGACCTACATGCTTATTCACCTCTCCCGTTAGCCATGCTGACATAACCCCATCTTTTAAAGGGATGTGAGGTCATGTCACATGATGAAAAGCAGCACTGTCTTTGAGGCTGGACACACTTGGGTTCAAATCCCATGTCTGCCACTGTACTTGCCTCAGCTTCCTCTTCTGTAATACGTGGGTAACAGCCACCTGATAGGTTTGATCTGGGGACTGGATGAGAAAAAGTATGTAAAATGCCTAGCACAGTGCCTGCCACAGAGCAGGCTCTCGAGAGAAATAGAGGGGTGCCTGGGTGGCTCAATCAGTTAAGCATCTGCCTCTTGACCTCAGCTTAGGTCTTGATCTCAGGGTCATGAGTTCAAGCACCACACTGGGTGCCATGCTGGGCATGAAGCCTACTTTAAAAAGAAAGAAAGAAAGAGAAGTGTTAGGAATAAGGATAGTAAGCCCCATTACCAACATCACCCCCCTCAGCGGAGAAGCTAGGGCAGTGACAAGCAGCGGGTGGGGGCTGACTGGTAAGCAGGTCCACAGGGCTGTTCAACATGGCGGCACTATAGAGACAAGCTGAGGCAGAGCTTCCTGGTGACCAGTGCCATGAAGTCCACCCCGGGATGGTCCGTCTGCCCTTCCACTAACCCAGGAAGAGTGCTCAGCACTGAGAACATCCCAGCTTAACGGAGTTTCATTGTACTGACTCTGTTCACGTTGATGGTATCCTTCATGGAAGAACAACCTGGAAAGAATTGCTGGTAGGGATCGGGTTCTCTGGATTTTTCAAGTCACTTAGGCAGAAAATAGTTTACCCAAAGTCAGGAAGACAGCCCTCCCTTTTCCCAGCATGTCAGGAACTGCCGTTAGTCTCACGGCCCCCAGAATGCTTTGGTGATCTGCTCCTGCCTCCTGAAAACAGCAGGATAAAAAGGGCAATGTGCTTGACTCACTCCTCAGCAGGGTTCAGACGCCAAGCCTCACTGACAGGAGGCTGAATTCAGTGGGATGCGCCTTGCCTGGGAGGTGGCCCAGTGAGGGTGTTTCAGCTGCTGAGAAGCAAAGTCAAGCTAGGGGATTACTTTCTTTTATATTAATGTGAAGACTGATTATATATACATATATATATGTTTTTCCCTTAGATATAAACCTTCAGAAGAATTCCTCAGCGCATGCCGGGCATTGAGCCAACATCTGCCAGAAACTGGGGCCACCAACGACCAGCTCTTGGTACTGTGACTTTTCATTGTCATGGAAAGATGTCCCTACCGTTTAAGCTCTTAGTTCCAACTGGGTGACTTTGGTCCCTTGCCTGAGGCAGCTGTGTGCGTGTGCACGGAATCCCTTTCCCCCAGGGTGCCCTGCTTTGCCCAAACTCTGCTGCCGGTGTGAGGATAATGATGCCAGGAGACGGGACTGGATGCTGACGCACCAGGGAGCAGCCCGGTGCTCTGAGGCGCCGCGGAACGTTCCCAGGCATTGCCCTTGAACATCCAGCATAAAATTGTGTGTGGCTTCAAAACCAAACCAGCCCTCGTGTGGCTTGGGCTCAAAATCGCCTCATGATTGGGGAGAACTGTGGTCGGAGTGAGGAGCGCGTGGCGCGGGACCCGGGGGTTCTAGTCCCAGGAGAGCTGTCGGTGAGATACTGAGCAAGTCATTTCGTGGCTCAGAGCTTGTGTCCTCATTAATAAAATGAAGGTGGGTGGTGGGCAGCATGTCTTCATTACCCTCAAGCCCCGGTATTTAATTCTGTAGTCTTTACTGATTTATTCATTTATTTGTCAGAGAGAGAGAAACAAAGAGAGAGAGCACAAGCAGGGGGAGCAACAGGCAGAGGGAGAAGCAGGCTCCCCACTGAGCAAGCAGCCCGGTGTGGGACTCGATCCCAGGACCCTGAGATCGTGACCTGAGCCGAAGGCAGATACTTAACTGACTGAGCCACCCACGCATCCCTTTATTGTGTTTCTTGACATGAACCTATGGGTCAAGTGACCAAAAGCAAAAAAAGAAAAAAAAATTTGCTTGCTTCTTAACACCTTCATGGCCCACAGGGAATTAAACATGTAGCCATTAGGTTTTACTTTTATTCAAGAAATCCTGGCACAGACACATATTCCCAAGTCAGGAGAGCCAACTGGTAGGCCCTGACATGTAACAGCCTGTGAGCATTTTTAAAGCCCCTTTGTTTTCCTTCACAGAAGGGCCTTAGGGGTAAAAAAATGATTGATTCAGCCCAACCCATTTTCATTATTTTATCTTAGCTGATTTTGCAAACAACAGTTGCCAGATTGTTTAAAAAACAAACAAACAACAACATCAAAAAAACAGTATGTGATGCAAATGTTGATTGAAACTCCTGTTACTTAATTTTAAATGAATTACAGAACTAAGCTGTATGTTCCTTAATATTAGGATCTTTCTCCAGAGTCTCCTGACAATTCCACAGGAGAGGGAGATATTCTGGTATATAAAAAGTGTTTCAGCCATGAAAGGTTCCACTGTTTCTGCCTAGAAAAGTGATAGGGGAAGGGTGTCTGGCTGGCTCAGTTGGTAGAGCATGCGACTCGATCTCATGGACATGAGTTCAAGTCCCAAGTTGGGTGTAGAGTTTACTTAACAGTAACCTTAGGGGTGCCTGGTTGGCTCAGTGGGTTAAAGCCCAGGGTCCTGGGATCAAGCCCCACATCGGGCTCTCTGCTCAGCAGGGAGCCTGCTTCCTCCTCTCTCTGCCTGCCTCTCTGCCTCTGTCAAATAAATAAATAAAATCTTTTTTTAAAAATCTTAAAATTAAAAAGAAAAGAAAAGCGATAGAGGATGTGCAAACCTGACACCACACCTGTATTAGGATTAAAGTACCCTCTACCCTCACCCCACCTGAGAGACAAAGCAGTCTGTACAAGGACCTCATTCTGTCGAGCCACGGGAGGTTAGGGACCTAGTCCTATTTCATCCCCATTTTGCAGATGAGACAAGTAAGGTTCATAAAGACTCTGTGAGTTCCAAGGTCACAGCTTAGTCTGGACCCTAAACCTAGTTCATTTCCAGAATAACTATGAAATCACATCCCCATGGTTTCTCCTCCCCTTCAGATAAGTAACTTAAGCATGTTCTATTTTAAACACATAGGTCATGTAACACACAGAATTGATGTCATTCGCTCTGGAACTCTCCTCCTCCATGGTTCCAAAGAAGCTGTACACTACAGATAGTGAGGTCCTGCCATGGGTTGTTAAACCATTTGCTCTGAAGGTCCTAGCAAAGCTTAATAGCCAAAAATAACTCAAACCCAGCTGTTTGGCTTTTATTTCTAGCATAAATTGGACTTGTTGTTTATCTCAGTTTTCGGCATGCGTCTTCCCCATTAGTAAAATGTTGTGGCCTGCTAGCTATGCCTATTAAAAACACACAAAAGTCCTGGTAGGGTCCAGGCTAAGGTCAATGTAGGCTGGCTGTGTGTGTGTGAAAGACAGGGGCTTGGTTATCCTATGCATACAGGGGTGTGATCTAAACTCACAGAAGATTCAAACTGTCCCCTGCACTTTGTCACTGGTTACTGTTTGCTCTCCCAGACCTCCTTCTACGTCAGGTGGGGGCTGACTGCACAGGTTCAGACCACCCCCCATCTGCCCTAGCTCTGAACTTCCAGGAGTAGGTCACACAGAGTTAGAGGGAGCTGAGGGAACAGAGGTGAAGCATCCAAAGCTGCCCTCTCCCATGGAAACTAGTGGCCCAGCTTGAGCACCCCAGGCCAGGCGACATCCTAGAATTGAAATCTGTTGGTATTTCAGAGGCTGAGCTTGAACACCATCCGTCAAGAGTGGTTCCGCGTCTCCAGCCGGAAGTCGTCCAGCCCTGCCGTGGTGGCTGCCTACCTCCGTGGGGTCCAGCCCCTGTCCCCACACTTCCTGAAGCTGCTGGTGAACTTGGCTGATGGCAACGGGAACACGGCCCTTCACTACAGCGTGTCCCACTCCAACTTTTCTGTCGTGAAGCTGCTACTGGAGACAGGTCAGAAATGGTTGCGCCTGCTAAGCCTGGGTCCCTCCGTGAAGGGCCATTTTGGTACCTACTTCCTTCCTGCACCAAGGTTCTTCACTGTCCTGAGTTCCTCCTGTATTCCAGGAGCTGGACTAAGACCGCCGTGCCTTTAGTGATGTCACCCATTCTTCACAACACTCTTGTGATAGAGGTATTATTATCCTCATGTTGCTGTGTGGGACAATATCACGCAGCCCAGGAGTGATGGTGTGGACAGGTGGCCGATGGGGCTGGCTGAAGGCGGGTCCAGGCCCAATGGCATCTATGAGTTTAGGAAGGTTGTTTGAGGGAGACCCTAGGAGGGTACTTATAAAACCCCAAATGATGTCCTCAGATTA
The DNA here is from genome assembly GCF_009829155.1 of Mustela erminea. Taxonomy (NCBI): domain Eukaryota; kingdom Metazoa; phylum Chordata; class Mammalia; order Carnivora; family Mustelidae; genus Mustela; species Mustela erminea. Next base: position 59,182,745 of record NC_045623.1, read on the forward strand.
GGCCCTCTGCTACGCACTTGGCATATGAGAGCTCATTTAATCCTCATAACTCCTGCTAATAGGGATGATTATCCCTATTCTAAGATGATGAAAGTGACGCTCAGAAAAGTCAACAGAATTTTGCGTGATTCCGAGATCACGGCAATGACTCAGTGTGTTGCTGGGGTTTAAAGTTGATACCATTGGTCTGTTCTTCCTGTTCTCTGCATCCGGGAATTGGAGCACATGCTAGATCTGTAACCTCTATTTAGGAGGCCGGAGGAGGAGTTTACATGGGCATCAGGAAGTCCGCATTCCAGATCCAACAGCTTTCCCCCAACTTGGATCTTACCCACCTTGGCTTAAATGCCTTCCATGCCTTCCATGCCTTAAATGCCTTTCCACTGTTGGAAGAATGAAAGGCAGCTTCCTCAGCCTGGCCTTCAGGAATCCCGGACGGCCTGGCCCCCACCTGCATTTGCTGCCTCGGTCATCACCGTGCATCCTCCTTCCCCCCACTCCAGTCACATGGCCTCTGGCTCACCAAGCTCATTCCCTCCTTAGGGCTGCTGCATTCCCTTTCTATCCCAACCCTTTCCGCTGAAGCCTTTCTCAGGCCGGGTTCCTTCTGATCATTCCGTTTTTCCAAATTCCCTTAAGCAGCCTTGAGGGCTTTTTACCTGAATGGAAAGATGATATACCTAATGACAGCCTAAAATTCTTTTTGCTTTCCACAGTATCAGAGGAAGATAAAGTCACAACTCTGGCATTGAGCCAATTGTGCTAGATCTGAGTTCTTCATGGAACCAGGGACATCATAAAAGGGGTAGCTCCATTGAGAAAGGCACATTATTAAATGGAGCATACCTGTGTTCTGTGCATAAAGAATCCAAAGATTGGAAATGCAGAGCCTCACTTTGAAGTAGTTCACACTGAAACCTCCAGGTGGCCCAGGCCAGGCCAAAGAGCAGACGACCTAAGCTTTGGCTGTTACACATTTCTGCTGGTGTCAACGGAGAATCCATTCGGTTCTCCTCAACCCTAAAGTGATCTGGAAGCTTTCTGTTTATCATACTGATAGAGCTGAAATAGTCATAAGCACAGAATATGAAGGGGAGCAAAGAATGGGCGGAACGTTCCATTCTTTTCCCTCACTGTAGGCGGCTTGTTGAGGAGGGCGTATCGGTCACCCTCTGAAACCCAGGCTTGCAGCTGTGAGGCATCCAGAAAGCACTTTACACACTGTAAGGGGCTGCACAGAGGTGACTCATCATGACTGAGTACACAGCCCAGCGGGTGCACCTCCACCACCTTAGTCCTTTGTGATCTGTCCTTTATTTTGCCAGAACACCGCTGCAGAGGAGAATGCTTGCGGAGCTGGATGGGCTCAGTCAAGAGTGTTCCCCCCACCCCCCAACCAAGGGTTGGCTCCCTCCCTGGTGTGCGCTCAGGAGAATCTGCTTCGGAAGCCCGGGGGGTCCTCAGCCCCTTTTCTGAGTCCCTGAGGAGAAGTCAGTCCTTACCCTACTGAGTCATAAGTCATGTTTCTGAAGAGAGTAAAGAGAAGTGTAACCTGAGGATTGTTTACGTCTCCTAAAAGCAAATGTAAAATAGTCCTGAAGTAAAAATAAAAAAATCAATAGGAAGGCAATGCAGATATTCCCCTCTTCCTCAGGGCTGAGCTGTGAGGCTGTGCGTGGGGCTGTAATCCGCTTTCATAGCCCCACCGGTCACGACAGTGGTCAGAATTAATTTTTTTTTAATATATCCATTGGCATCCTGGCATCGCAATGGCACACTTCTGGAAAACTGTTTGAGGTGGGGTGGAGGGAATGTCAAACCAATATTGGTTTTTTACCCAAGGACAGAACTTATAAGTAGCCCAGACATTTTTTTCATAAAAGTCCAGGTTTGTTACAATGAGTACCTAAGTCTTCATGAGCAAGTGGCAAGGCTATAAAAAAAAAAAAAAAAAAAAAAAACCAGAATACTATTCTGGACAATAATAGCGAAACAGTTAATGCTTATTGAGTGTTTGTGAGGTACAGTTCTAAGTGCTTTAGATATTCACTCGTTAAGTTTCACAGTAGCCCCACAGGTTCTGTTACTATCCCCATTTTACAGAGGAAATGCTAAGAAAGGCTAAATGACTTGATCCACTGAGATAGTTTCTTTTAGTGTGCAAAAGCGATACATCGGTTCTTCAGCAACAGCATGGGAAAGATTTTGTTTACCACATGATACCGCCCGTAAGAGACGGGGTCATTCCTACAACAGATAACAGGCTGATGATCTCCTATGTTGCCTTCGACGGAGCGGGGTGTGAATGTATGCACATCCCCGGGTTACAAAGCAGACATTGCTTCTGAGTTCTCAACTAATACTTCATCTTAAAGATACGCGATTTTCTGCTCTACTGTGAAATGTATTATTAATACAAAAATGCATGGAGACATTTTTTCCCCTTCCATTTTTCAAATAAGATGGTTATTCCTGGAAGATGTCCTATATTTTTCCTGTGGCATTTTTCAGGCCTCCTGGTACACTGCCCAACATACCACTAGGCCTTTGGGAAAGACCTGAAAACTCAGCCGGTAGGTTGAGTTACACATAACGTAGAGTAAAACCTAAAACGGACAGTGGGTGGTATGTGGCCGCATGAGTCATGTCCTGGTCTCATTTCACCTTCACTTGGGCCCTTTATGAAGGTTCACTGACCTTCAGCATCCAGAACACTGCTTTAGGAAATAGTCATGATCACCGTACCCCTTGGCCATCTGTGACTCTACCACCATGGACCTTTATTGCTGGGTAGCCTAGAAAACTTGCAAAAGAAACTAGCCACTTTTAAAGGCTGCTACAGATATAAACACTGACTCCACCACTGGGAGAGGACTCTTCTGTACCATGGCCTTTTAACCAGCAGGCAGCTATAGCAGAAACTCACTTCTGCTCCCCTGGGAGCTAGTCCAATGCTCACCGCTCCTCTTGCAGGTGTCTGCAATGTGGACCATCAGAACAAAGCTGGCTATACTGCCGTGATGATCACTCCCTTGGCTTCTGCAGAGACGGATGAAGACATGGCTGTCGTCTGGAAACTCTTAAGGGAAGGAAATGTGAACATCCAAGCTACTCAGGTAGGAGGTGTGAACATGATCCCCTCTTGAATAAATATGGGTACCTCTCAGTTTTATTCTGCCAGTGGGGGGAGAAATTCCACATAGATCTATGTAGTTTTTAACCCAAGAAGGCTGGACCCTGCAAATGGCATTTGTCCAAAGCCTACACATTTGGTGTCTTCAGAAGCTTCAGAGATCCAGACAGGCCAGGATGGAGGTCAGTGAGCTTGTCGTCTATGTCCTGGTCCATACCTGAGCAAAGTCCATCTAGATCTGACTTCTTAAACAAAGTGATCCCACAGTTAGCACCAGCAGGAGAAGGTATGAAAAGGCTGGAAAACATTTGCTCATTGATGTGTGGGAAGCCCCTGCAGGTGACCGATCTCAATCATGAATTAGAAAGCAGTTCAGAAGGTTGAACATCTCTGTTCAACTTCCGGCCCCTCTACTTGACAGCACAGAGTAGGGGTCTGGTCCTTAGCCAGTTAGAGCTTTGCGTTAGACAAGGGTCCACAGGGAACAATGGGAACTCCTCAAAAGACCACGTACCCGTCTTTGAGTAATACGTGAACAATGGAGGGCTTGCAACTCTCCTTCCCGCCCCTAGAGTGATCAGAGATGTAAGCCTAACTATCAAGAACTGTGAAGGATCTGAGATTGTACTCTACCTTAGAGCTAATCGGTTAGCATGCTACAATGTCCTGGATGCTGGTAGAAGACATGAAACTCTTGTGCCAGAGACAAAGAATAGTATATCATTCACGGCAAGAAGAGTAGTCATAGAGTCAGTATTTACACTAGCTTCCTGTGCAGAGTGGGTTATATTACCAGAAAGGAACCGTGAGCATTGGGAACCCGCATCTTTTATATGGGATAGTGAGCATGTCTGCCCTCTGTTCTGGAGAAGATCCTCTCTCTCTCTTCCAAGGCTATTCACTGTACCAGCATCTTTGAAAAGACTGTCTCAATTATCACGGTTTCGCTCATACATGGAACTTAAGAAACAAAACAGAGGAGCATAAAGGAAGGGAGGGAAACTAAAACAAGATGAAATCAGAGAAGGAGACAAGTCGTAAGAGACTCTTAATCATAGGAAAGTGAGGGTCGTCAGAGGAGAGGGGGGAAGGGGGATGCGGTAATGGGCAGTACGGAGGGCGTGTGCTAGAATGAGCACTGGGTGTTAGAAAAGACTGATGAATCACTGACTTCTACTTCTGAGACTAATAATACACTGTATATTAATTAATTGAATTTAAATAAATTAAAAAAATAAAAATTAAAAAGACCCTAGAATAATAAGATAATACCACTCACAAGGAGACCCATAAAAAGTACCTCCCAACAATATATTTAACTCCCCTTTCTACCCCCCACAAAGTGCAGATGGTAGCCTACACAGACTGGGTCACTTTGCACACTCCATTGAACAGCAGTCCTACTGGTGGCAAGAAACAGACATCTGCAGATCACTTTCTGTTTTTCAAAGGGCTAGGGCTCCTACATCCTCAAATTTAATAAAGTTGTTTTTATTTCATTTTTTTTAAAAGATTTTTATTTATTTATTTGACAGATAACAAGTAGGCAAAGCAGCAGGCGGGGGTGGGGGGGAGCAGGCTCTCCCACTGAGCAGAGATCATGACCTGAGCCAAAGGCAGAGGCTTTAACCCACTGAGCCACCCAGGCACCCCAAGTTGTTTTTATTTTAAATGCTTCCCATAAACATTAATTTTTTTCTAAATTGGCCCTCTTTTTAAAAAAATTTTAAGATTTTATTTATTTATTTGACACAGAGAGAGCAAGCACAAGCAGGGGGAGCGGCAGACAAAGGGAGAGGGAGAAGCAGGCTCCCCACGGAGCAGGGAGTCCGGTGAGGGGCTGGATACCAGGACCCTGGGATCATGACCTGAGCTGAAGGCAGACGCATAACTGATGGAGCCGCCCAGGCGCCCCTCTAAACTGATCCTCTTGCAAGAAGGGATGTGCACCAAAATCAAAATCAGTGCTCCGTCGCCGCCTTTTTTAGAGAGGGGGGGAGTAGGGTACAGCAGAGGGAGAGGGAAGGAATCTCAAGCAGGCTCCACACCCAGTACAGAACCTGAGAGGGGCATGATCTCACAACCCTGAGATCATGACCTGGGCAGAAATCAGTTAGATACTTAATAGACTGGACCACCCAGGTCCCCCCAGTGCCCTTTATTTTATGGGGGAGAAAATGATGCTCTAGAAGGTAAGCTGCTCATCCCTGGTTGCTCAAGGAGGGGCGGGAATTCATAGCTGCCACTGCTCCCTTCCCTCTCTCCAGGGCTTCTCCAGGGAGGCGAGCCACAGGGGTCAGGTAAATAAGAATGAGTTAAGAGGCTGGGAGTCTCCTAGGCTCAGCGGTTGATTTCTTTCTGTATCTCCAGGATCAGCACAGCGTCTGACGATATAGCAGCACTCTGTAAATATCACTGAATTAAATTGTATTGAATTGGAACAGGAGGGAGGTGAGGAAGACAGGGGAAGTCAGGCAGAAGGGCAAAAAGACAATCTACATATGTCATCTGGCTTTAATACGACTGGGAGAGAAGGGTCTCAGTGGAAATCTCATGGTCTGGTTAGTCCAGTAACGGAGGAACCATTATGGGGCGCCTGGGTGGCTCAGTCCGTTAGGCATCTGCTTTCGGCTCGGGTCATGATCCTAGGGTCCTGCGATGGAGCCCCGCACTGGGGCCCCGGCTCAGCGGGGAGTTTGCTTCTCCTTCTCCCTCTGCCCTGCTTATGCTCTCCCTCTCTCAAATGAATAAACAAAATGAAAGAAACAGAGGGAGGGAGAGGGAAAAAAAGGGGAAGGGAGGACAGACGGACGGACCATTACTTCAGGGCTGAGTATAAGCAACCCAAAAGGCAAATAGGCTTTTCTGGACAGATGTGCCTGTGTTCCAGAGAAATGGAGAACTAGGACCCCGAAGAATACATTCTCACATACTGAGCATTCATACTACGTTACCTCCCATGCTCCTAACAACACTAAGCGCTAACACATGCCGAGCACCTGTGAAGCATTCGGGTCTCAAAACAGCCCCGCGAGGCAGATAACTTTGTTAAGCACTCCCACTTTACCAAATCAGGAAAAGTCACTGAGAGGTTAATTTGTCCAGATTCACAAAGATAATAAGCAGCACAGCCAGGATTTTCCTGATTGCAAACCCCCTTTCTTTTCCCTAAGCCCCAGCATTCTGGGCAGGGAAGCATAATCCATCAGTTACCGCCCACTGGCCTGTATCAGTGAACAAACACGCCAGCAAGCATGTCCTCAGCACTTTTTACGCGTACGACACGGCGCTCAGAGCCGCAGGGGATCTGAAAGGACAGAAAACAGAAAGGTTGCCTCATTCTCACCACCTTAAAAAAGCCTGATGTCCGGTGAGAGAGACAAGCCGGACCTGCCTAGGACCCAGGAGAACCATGAGGGCAAAATACAGTCGAGCTGTGTAAGAGAGCCATGGATATAAAGGAAAATCGATGAGGAATAATGGCCAGTTTGAAATCAGAAAAATCGCTACCATACATTGTTACATTTATATCCTTTATTTCACTTGATTCCCACAAAAGTGAGTTACATGGGACAGGTCATTAGTATATTAATTTTTAATAAAAGAAACAGAAACAAGATTCAGGGACTGTAAGGAACGGTGCCAGGGTCACGCAGCAGGAAACAGGAGAACCAGGGCTTGGGCTCACTTTCTGACTCTAAGGCACCGCCATGAGCGCTGATTACAGGGGTGCTACAAAGGGTCTGTGGCAGGGCACCTGGCTGGCTCCGTCAGAAAAGAACGTGACTCTTGATCTCGGGTTTGTGAGTTCAGACCCCAAGTGGGCTGTCGATATTACTTAACTAAATAAAAAACTTAAAAGAAAACTGTCCGAGACTATGGATTAGAAATGACCATACGACCATGCAAGCAGAGATCTCATCAAGACCGAGAGGGTTCTGGGTATCAATGAACTGAAGATACCAGGGGTGTTCTGAGCAGACCGAGGCTTCCTGGAGGAAGTCAGGCTGGGGCAGGCTATAGGAAGCCATGGTGGGGAAGCAGTCAGCCCTTCCTTTATGTCATTCCACATTCATCAGCATATGCTCAGTGCCAGGCACTGGGGGGACAGAGTCCCTGCCATCAGAAACTGATTCACAGTCCACGAGAAAGAGAGAGATTGATGGGCTGCAATACCAAGTGGTAAGTTCAATGTTAAGCCCGAGGGGTTAGTAGAGGGCTTTAAAGAGATGTGGCATCTGCATGGTATTCGAGGGGAAAGCAGAAGTCTGCCGGGTGGAGAAGGATGGGTCCAATCCCAGCAGCAAAAGGAGATTCAGATCAACAGTCATCTTCTGGCAAAGTCTTGCCTGAGCATCCCTGGGCTGGAGAGGGGGTCCTCACCACACTCCTGTGCTCTGCATGGCAGGGAGGCCAGACGGCGCTGATGCTGGGAGTCAGCCACGACCGCCAGGACATGGTCCAGGCGCTGCTGAGCTGCCAGGCAGACGTGAACCTGCAGGACCACGAGGGATCCTCGGCCCTCATGCTAGCCTGTCACCACGGCAATGCCGACATGGTGCGCCTGCTCCTGGCACACCCGGCCTGCGACAGCACCCTGACTGACAAGGTGAGGCTTCCGGGCCATTAACAAGTAGGTGTTTCCCTTCCCTTCCTGAGAAAACAAAAAACAAAAAACAAAAAACAAAAAAACACCAGGCCAGCCCACAGAATTCCAGGAACCACGTGACCCTGAGATCTTGACCTGAGGCACCCCAGACGCGTGCTTCTTAAATAAGCATCTTTGTCAGTTGATGGTGACCACCGTGATCACCAACACAGAGGGGTTGTGTAATACACCCCCAGTCACACAGCCGGTAGGAGGCCGCTCCATCCAACTTCTCAGAGTCTCCTCAGGAGCCAGACCCTTCCCACGCATTAGCGCACTAATCCTCCTGACCATCTAGTGACTCAGACACTTCATCTGCATTTTTACTGAGAAGGAAACACAGGCCTAGAGAGTTTCTGTAACTGTCCTAAGGTCACAGCTGCTGGTTCTCGAGCAGGGATGCAAGCCCAGGTCTGACCTCAGGGGCGCTACAATGGAATGGCTTTAAACACGTCCTTGTACTTACTTAACGGCCACAGTTTGAAGAAGAGAAAGGCCTGGAGAGGGGAAGAGTCCCCTCCCCGCTCAAGGACATACCCTCTCACTAGCTCCATCCGATTGTTCCATCAGTGATTAAAGCTGCTGGGTCCCTCACGCCACAACCGGGCAGCAGGCACCCCGGTCCAGTGTCTTGTTTCCACGAACCCCAATTCCATCCAAAGCCCTTTCAGAGAAAGCACAGACCCTCTGGAAATGCATGAGGGAATGGCGGTGGGCTGCTGGAAATAAGGGCCTCCTGTTCCAAACACTATACAGTCAGACAAAGGACTTGTGTTCATGAGCTCCCCTCCCCTGGGGCAGAAGGAGGCAGCCCCCTCTTTTCTGGAACAGGCCCAGGGTCCTCCTAGGAGTCACTGTTGCCATGGGGAAGCCTGAAAAGGCAGGCCTGTGGGACCGTGGGGCACGAGCTTTACCTGTCCCTGGCTAGCTGGGATACTCAGGCATGAGTGTGACAGCCTCTCCTGGACCTCTCAGTCCAGGTCTGTCATAGGTGAGAGACAGGTCAGTGACTGCTAGTGGAGGAAAGGCACAGTGAGGGCTCTCTTGTAAGCCGGACAAATCGAGTGATTGCCGGAAGCATGGGCTTTAGACACTCCGACCGTGAAACTGGGTTTAGTAACTGTGTGACTTCAGGCAGGTCATCTAACCCCTCTTAACCTCTGTAAATGGGGAGCGTCGTAGACTGTACCTAAATATGGTGATGTTTATAAAACACGTATTTGACGTCGGGCAGATGCTCAGCTGACGGTCGCAGTCACTGTCGTGACTAGCTGAGCAGAGACAGCTAATCAGAAGAAACCAGCACAAGAATGAGTAGGGGCATAGCATTTGCAGGCCGAGGCTGTGGGGACAGAGGGAGAAGAAGGTCTGGGGTTAGGGGAGCCGGTCAGATGAGAATCGCCACCGAAGGGAGAAATGGCTCTCACTCGGGGGTGATTCTGCCCTCCAGGGGAGCGTCAACAGTGTCTGGAGACATTTTTATTTGCCATAAGTGTTTTGACGGGTGCGGGGGCTGCTGCTAAAGAACTATAGGTCATCGGGCCTAATACAGCAATAGCTGAGGAACTCTGTCATGGGCGACGGCTGAAGTCCAGGCAGGACCGGATCAGGAAGAGCCAGTCCGGTTGAGGAACAGGGCAGGGCTGGAATCCTAGGAAGGAGGAAATGGACAGCTACCCGGACAGTGACAGAAGCCCACTGTAGCGGAAGGTGAGAGGATTAGGGGATGCTCGGTGAGCACAGGGGTGCTCAGGAAATGCTGGCAGCAGGCCCACAGAAGGTTCTAGACCCTACGTATGGCCCATGCACCTGCTGCCTGCTTGGGTCAGGGCTGACTCAGGATTCACACCCCAGTTTCCCAGTGGTAACTTGCGTGAGACATTTCAGAGGGACCAGGGAACTGCGGACTGAGGCTTTCCCAAGCACCAAGCCCTGTTCCTCCAGCTTTGCCCTGAAGGGTGGGGTCCAGCCCTTACTACAGCCACCCTGTAGTCTCAATGTGCACCTTTCCTGAGGAGACTTCGATGCAGGTTTGGATGACTTGATAATTTCCTTGGAAAACTGAGCGAAAATTCATATCCTGAACTGGGTTTCTCTCGTCCTACCAGTATTTAAACGTTGATGTAAACATGGAACCCCAGAACAGCCAGCAAGGCATTTTCTCTAGGTTTAGAAGGTAATTTGAGAAGTCGGTCACCCAGCCTCTTGGGGGCTGCCTGCCAGACAAAGAAGAGGGGGCAGTGGGGACTGGGCTCTGGGGCTCACACTTTGAAGGGCTTGTTTTGGCAATGCCTCCGAAGTACCCATCACACTGAAAGCTTCCTAAGGAAGAGACTACGCCACACTCCTTTTTGCAGTTCTTGTTATATTGAAAGATAGCCTCTCTCTCTCTCTCTCTCTCTCTCTCTCTCTCGCTCACACACACACACACACACACACACACACACGTGCTGGCTGCCTGAGCCCCTCCCATCTCTTCAGTCTGCAGTGTCCCCCAGCTGGGACGGGCCAGGTGGGGTTCCCACTGGAGCCATGCACCGTCGCCTTGTTCCCAGGACTTCGGCAAGGGCATTTGAGGGATACACCCTCCCCGGGTGGTCTCTCTGGCCACACTGTGAGATGAGTGGGGTCCCCACTCAGGTGCAGGCCAGCACTGCCAGATGGGCCCTGTTCCAAAATGCACATGTCCCCTGGGACTAGCCTGTGGCTCTTACTCGTACTCATAGTCATCACCCCATCTCTGCATTTACCTAGAAGCCTTGGGATTGACAAAGTGCAGTGATGGAAACCAGAGTACAGGGGAAAGGCCTGTAAAACCCAGGTCCTTCTCTTCGATCGAAGAAGGAGGCTGCTTTTAGAAGCCTCTTCTGCTTAAGGTCTTTGCTTGATTCCACACTTGCCCAACTTTAACCCACTGAGCCACCCAGGCGCCCCATTCACACTTGCCCAAGTTAATTGAACACTTCTTAGCAGCCCTGTGCGCGTCTTCATCAGCTTGAAATGAATACCTCTTAGTTCTCATCCAGCACTCCCTCTGTCAGCAGTGCTCCCTGGGTGCCGACCAAAGGGCAGGCACCCGGCCAGGTGTGGGATGTTCTTGCTGGGCCGGCAGCCACGGGCCAGATCTCACAGAGACCGAGATTGATCAAACGGCTCCACAGAAACCAACTTATTAATGGTGGTGAAAGGAAGGTGCAGACGGTCATGAGGCGTTTGCAGGGAGAGCTCTTCTGTTTGATGAAGCCTGTGCAAAACACCACTTCGGGGTGGGGTGTTGCCAAAACACCACCTCCTTCCTCTGTTCACTGCACGCAGCGTGCGCGCGCGCGTGCACACACACACACACACACACACACACACACAGCACCATCCTCTCCCCTGAGCTCACTCTTTCTCTTCTGGCGTGTCTGGCTCTGTGTCACACATTATAGTGATTTACTATTGTGTAGAGTCCCGGGGGCAGCCGGACTCCATCCTCGTGAGATGGAAGAGCTGTAAGCTGAGGGTGAACACCCCCCACCCGCTTTCGTGGATTTTCACATTTTCAGAAGTAATTCCTCTCATATACAGTAGGGCAGAGAACCATCCAAAAGGGTCTTGGGTGCCCCACCCCCCCCGCTAACATAGATTAAATCCATGAATATTTATGAAGCAGAATATAAAAACAGTCACATTCACCAAGCTACATAAGGGTCACAGAGAGCCTCATATCAGGGTTTTGCCTCTAAATGAGTGACCAAAGAAGTGGTTTTGGAGCTGCGGGATTTCAGAATTCTAGAACAGGACCGAAGAGACCACAACTGCTATCATAACAGACGGGGACCGCTCACCGTCTGCCGCATCAAGTTGGCCTTGCCCCTCACTCTTTTTTTTTTTTTTTTTTAAGATTTTATTGTTTATTTATTTGACAGAGAGGAGGGAAAGGGAGAGCACAAGGAAGGGAGCAGCAGAGGCAGAGGGAGAAGACTCCCCTGCTGTGCAGGGAGCCCGTCGTGGGAAGACTCCCCTGCTGTGCAGGGAGCCCATCGTGGGATTCGATGCCAGGACTCTGGGATCATGACGTGAGACGAAGGCAGACGCTTAACCGACTGAGCCACCCAGGCGCCCCTCCCCCTCACTCTGTAGAGAATGGCCTGTGCTGTTGGCCGAGACCCTTCTGAACACTGCTTCTGTAGACGGTGGGCCTGGCAGCTCCCTGCAGGGCAGCAGCAGATAACAAGTACCATGGCATCCTTTATCGGGTGTAAAAACACACGTGCCCTTCTATGCTCTAGAACCACTGCCCAGAGTTGGTCCTTAGGGCGTAACTAGAAATGGGGAAATGCTTTCTGCACTAAGTCTATGACCGTGAAGACCTGGAAACAACCTAAGTCTCCAACAGAAGAGACGGAGTTAAGAATGTGGTAGAATACTACAAAGCCAGTAAGAAAAATTATATGTTACAATGGCTGTGCGAGGACAGCAGAAATCTCCTAGTGTGCCATGGTACGTTCAAAATAAAGGCAGATTCAAAATGGATATGTACTATCTTTCCTCTTTTTAAAAGCCAACAACAAATTTGCACAAAAGAAAAGACTAGAGGGAAACATACCAAAATGCTAACTTTCATTAAGGTCTGGGTAATGGAAAAATGGAAGAGTTATTTTTATCCCATTTTACATTTAAAAAAAAAATTAAAAACTGTGTGGGAAAAAGCAACCAACCAACCAACCAACCAACCATGTGACACTTATTTCCATCTGCACGGATTTCCCAGAAGTGATTGCTGTTTCCATGGAAAGTGACCCATTTTTCATGATTCTCATGCCATTCCAATCTCCCCCTCTCCTAGGGTCTCTGGATGCTGAGAACAGACTTGGATGCCCCATGCCTACCCTGTACTTCCAACCCACCCTTCTCTGGGGCAGGAGGCAGACAGGATAAAATTTCTCTTTTCCTCTCTTCCTGTAGGCTGGCCGAACAGCTCTGTCCATCGTTCTGAAATCACCCGCCCATGTGGAAATTGCAGGACTTCTGCAGGCCCACGCAGAGCAGGGCAGGTCCCTGGGGCCATAGGGGCTGAGGAAGAACCGGCAGCTGGGAACAAAAGGCTCCTTCTCTGGACTCCTTAGCCCTTGGAGAGGGCATGGGTCACAGCCAGAGGGCCACCCTTCAAGAGAAGAAACTATGTCAAATATGCACATACATTCCAGTTATACAATTCTGCTCATTAGAACGCTTTGTAGTTTTTGCCTTAGGCCAAGCCCCAAACTACGCAGGCTGCAGAGCAGGGTATAAGGTGCAGGGTGCATCCGTGTTGTCAAAAAAAGCCCAAACATCTTCAGCCTTGAATTCCTCATGATTCTACCCTTTGTAGCACCGTGTAGCAAGCACACAGGCAGGAGCACATTAGCCAAGCAATACTTTTTACATGGAATCTTAAAGTGCACCACCTTTCTGTTTTGTAATCAGTTACATGAATATGTCCCACTGAACATGCATGTCGGGAGAGGACTGGGTGGGGGGTGGGATGGGGTAAGGGGAGGTGGATTTAAGCAGCCACCCTGGCCATCATTCTCTAGAGGACCCTCAGAGAATCACCACGCAGTCAGCTGAAACTGAACAAACCACATCTGGGGCCTTTGGTTAGCTGAGGTTGACAGAGAAATCTTAAATTCAGGCAAAGCAGGAAGAGCCTACAGGTATCAATGCCAGTTAAACAGTCTTGACCATTTCTGAGTCATTAACTGGCTCCAAGTTGTGCCAGGGAAATTGGAATTAATTAGGAAATCCAAATCCAGTAAAGCACATCACGTGTATTTAGAGAGAGTCCAGTTACATCCCCTTTTCTGAGTCTGGAAAGATTGTGGGAGCAAGCATCCTCCTGGGGATAGGTGGTTGTCATCCAGAAGCCACCACATTTCCTCGGTAGCCATATCCATGGCTTCATGGGAATCCTGGTTCCTTTCCCCTTTGAACCCCCAAGAGGCTCTGAGGTTTCTGGGGCTCCTGGTTGCAGAAGCTGCCAACCTGAACTGCAGCAGGAGTGTGGGATCTGGGCAGGGCAGGGTCCTCCCTGAACTGACTGCTCTCTCTGCTGGACAGTTCTTTCTTTAACGTCCATAATCCCAGGGGCCCACATGTGCATGGCTTCTATTCAGTAACTCACACAAGGTTATCCATGAATTTATTTGTAAAATCTCTTATGCAAAAAAATCCTCCTTATATAGAAAGAAAAGACATCAAAGTTTGGTGAGCCTTTGCTCTGGAAACTCAAAAGCTTGAGTTCTTATTTTGACTTATATGCCAATTTGCTTGGTGCCCTTGGGTGAGTCACGAAATCTCCTTGGGTCCTGGTTTCATCATCTCTAAGAAAGGAAATAATTATACAACCTACCTCCTGGGGGTGTTGTACAAGGAACAGCTGATGGAAGTTTTGGAATCCAATTTGTAATCCAGAAGAACTGTCTACAAAAAACGGCACAGCAAACTGTTGCTGGGATTCATGAAAGTCTCAAAGTCCCAGAGCAGCACACTGACATGTGACAGTGTTGCTCAGCGGTAGAGAGAACGGAGCGAATATGGAGCTAAAAATAATCTTAAGTGGGTTTATTTTGACCTCAAAGCACACTTGAAGAGCAAAAACCACCTTAAAAAAAAAAATGTTCTAGCCCAGTGCTTCTCAAATTTTGATATGCATACAATCACCTGTAGATTCTGCTAGAATGCAGTAGGTTTGAGGGCAAGGGACCTGAGATCCTACATTTCTAACCAGTTCTCAGGAGATGCTGATGCTCCTAGACCACACCCCATTGGAGTAGAGGCTCTAGCCTGGCCTGACTGTTTATATATTAAAATGCTGCCTCTCAGTCTTTGTCTCGAAGTCTTATTTGCTTATTTGGGTCTTATTTGCTATCGTAGCTCTGCAGGCAGCAGTAAGGGATCTGTTTCTTATGTTGCCAATTTAGAGTTTATTTTCGTATCTCATGTTAGGATGGCCACTTTCATTGGGTCACATTATCTTTTAATGATCTCATTTGAGGCCAGCTATCAAAAACAGCTTATTTACCAGAGAAGACAAACTAGTTTGCCTATGGTTTGAGGCCACTGAATCACTATCAAAAGGCTTTGTCCACCCTTTCTCAGATTTTTAGTATGCTTCTTTTCATTTTGACATTGGAATGTGAACACATGCTCTCCCTCTTACAACCATTCCATTCCACTGGAAGGTTGGAGCCCAGAACATGGTGAGACTGAATAAGCACAGCCTACTGCCATGTCATTGTCTCTCAGTATTCATTCAACAAACATCTACCGAAACCAGCCGGGTGCCTGACACTGTTTCTGGTGCTGGCTTTTTTTTTTTTTTTTTAATATTTTATTTATTTATTTGACAGACAAAGATCACAAGGGCAGGCTCCCCGCTGAGCAGAGAACCTGATGCCGGGCTCAATCCCAGGACCCTGAGATCATGACCCTAGCAGAAGGCAGAGACTTTAACCACTGAGCCACCCTGTTGCTGGCTTTTGTTTATGTATTTACTTATTTTAGTCATTTCATCTTTACTATTCTTTAAGATTTTATTTATTTGAGAGGGGTGGATGGGGAGAGGGAGCTGAGGGAGAGGGACAAGCAGACTTCATATTGAGTATAGACCCCAACATGGGGCTTGATCCCATGATACCAACATCATGACTGAGCTGAAACCAAGAATCAGATACCTAACTGACTGAGCCACCAAGGCACCTCTCAACTTTATTATTATTTTGTTACTGAAGTACAATTTTGTTACTGAGATACAATGTTATATTAGTTTCAGGTATATAATATATTAATATATTAATTATGTATTACTTGACATTCACCATAGTAAGTGTAGTCACCATTTGTTACCATATGACATTATTACAGTATTACTGACTATACTCCCTATGTTGTACTTTCCATCTCTGTGACTTATTTATCACTATAAAGTTATACCTCTTAATCCCCTTCATCTATCTTGCCCATCCTTCCTTAACATGACTCATTATCAGGGAAATCTAAGTCAAAGCCACAATGAGATATCAACTCACACCAGCCAGCGTGGCTAGTACCAAAAAGACAAGTGTTGACAAGGATGTGGAGAAGAGGGAACCCTCAGGCTCTGTTGGTGGGCATGTAAATCAGTGCAGCCACTGTGGAAAACAGTATGGAGATTCTTCAAAAATTAAAAATAGAAATACTATATGATCCAGGAATTCCACTACTGGGTATTTGCCCAAAGAAAGTGAAACATTGTTTTAAAAAGATAGATACACTGGCAGTGGCTTTAGTCACCCTTAGAAACACCATGTCTGAGGTTACCATGATCCCAAACCCGAACTTACCAAAATGTTAAGACAACGCTCCAATGATTAATATATTTGTCAAGTACCTGATAGCACAGCCGCCAAGCAACATAAATCAGGCTTACTAGGGACAGATATTAAGCTCAGGCTTGGAAAGAGGTTCACAGATATCTTAGCTTCCCTCATTGCCTTCATGAGGCGTACAAACTGTTTTTGGAAGACAGGGCACTTATACCAATAGTAAGGGATAAGAACAGACAATATAGTTCATTCCACAAATATTTCTTTTTTTCTGTTTTTTTTTTTCTGGGTGTTTTTTTGTTTTGTTTGTTTTAGTGTGGGAAGGGCAGAGGGACAAAGAGAGAGAGAATCTTAAGCAGGCTCCATGCCCAGCACAGAGCCTGACTCGGGGCTTGGTCTCAAAACACTGAGATCACAACCTGAGCCAAAATCAAGAGTCAGACACTTAACCAACTCAGCTACCCAGGCGCTCCCTTCCACAAATATTTCTAGAATGCCCACTGTGTGCAGGCACTGGGCTCACATTAGAGATATCACAGTTGAGGCTTCCACTTGGCCATCTACTTAGGAAAATGGAATGGTGAGAAGGAAGCACAGAATGATACAGGGGTACCAATAAGGGGTACCAGAGCTTGTCTTGAGAATCCAAGGAAGGCTTCCTAAAGGAAGAGGTATCTGAACTGAAAATTTAAAGACTAGTGGATGTTTGCCAAAAAAGGATGAGAAGGGAGAGGTAAGGAGAGGCAAGAGTGTGCTGGTAGAAAGCAGGACTGCCAAGGCTGAACGTTGGGACAGCAGGCATTTGGGGACCTTCACTCTGTTCAGGAGGACTTCCATGTAGAGTCTGAGTAAGATGCTGGGATCAAAGGGTGGATTCAGAAGAGGTAAGACCAGAGTACATGAGGACAGATGATGAGGAACCTAAAGAAGCTTTGTTCCAAGGCAATGGCAAACGACTGAAAAACAGACTGACAGCCAAGAAATTGTCAACCCTCATTGAGCACATATTTTTTAGGGACCTACTCTCATCCAAGTACTGTGTTTGGGGCTGGGCAAATACTGCCCATACTTGCCCATACTGATGGGCAAGTTAGACACAGAACTCAGTTTCTCAGGAAAGAGAGACAAACCCATCGTTCTGATGCAAGATGATATGTCTGGCAACTGGGAAAGTACAAGGTGCCATAGGGACACGTGGGTGGGGACCCTCAGCCTAGTCTAAGGGTGGGAAGGAGGTCTAAGAAGGTCTCTTGGAGTAGTGAAACCATCTGAAGGATGGGGAGGTATAGCCATGCCAAGAAGAGCAGAGGAAGCAGCATGCATAAAGTCTCAAGAGAGAAGACAGATCTGGAGCATTAAAAGAACTTCCAGTGTTCTTGGAATATTAAAAAAAACAAAGAATTGCAAGATGAGGCCAGAGAAAAAGCCACTGTAACAAGTTTGACCTTGAAGGAAGGAGGAACTAGGAAAGTGGGACATGACGCTCAGATCTCCATTTTAGAAACGGCACTTCGGTTTTGGGGGGCATGGGTGACAACTGTTCAGCAGACATCCATGGCCTACCTATTATAGGTGCTATTGTAGAGAAGACTGACACAGGCTGAAGACTGTGCCACAGGATGAGTAATGGGCGTCTGAATCGTGCTATGGAGACCGCCTCTGCCAGCGTGAGTCAGGGAAGCCTCACAGAGGCTTTCTGCTAAGCTGTAAGAGTGTGTAGGAGTGTGCCCAGGCATGCTAGACAGAACAGCGGCTCTAAAGATGTGGTGTAGAAAGAGCATGGCCTGTCTGGACACTGGAGAGAACTCTAGAAATCACTTAGTCACATTGTGGAGGTGCCCACCCCCTCCACCTGCCTCTCTGCTTACTTGTGATCTCTCTCTCTGTCAAATAAATAAATAAAATCTTAAAAACAAACAAACAAACAAAAAAATAACCCACTCCATCCAAGGCTGCAGAGCTAGTAAACAGGAGATCTGGGATTTCAAGCCAGGAGTTCTGGCTCTGGAACTCTTTTTGCTTCCTTGCCAGTGACCCAGGCTGGGGAGGGGTGCCGAGCAGCAGGAGGTGGACACTGTGGAGGAAACAAAGCTGCTTCGGAGAGCCAGTGTTTAGTCACTGGCTGACCTGCAGGTCTTCCTGGGTCACCCCAGGACAAAGGAGACAAATTGGCAGAGTGCCTGGGACTAGAACAGCTCGGGGGGGACAGGGAGGGGGGAGTGCTGGCGTCCCGTGTACTCAGCATTCCCGTGTACTCAGAAGCACTCAGACCTGCCTTCTGTCCAGGGTGCAGAGGGACTGAACCCCACATTGACTGAACTGTCCTTTAGTAGGTAATTCCTTACAGTTCCAGATCTATTCCTTCACCTGCCCTCATCCTAGAGAGAGATGGGTCTGGACCAGAGGGAGCCTGGCCAGTGTCCGAGGGGGTCCCAGCTGCTCTCCTCTCTACCCCAGCTCCACTTCCTATACCCCATCCTGCTTCCATGTTCAGTGAAGTCCTAGTAGCAACTCGGGGCCTTTGCTTTAAAACATACAGAAGCATTCCTCTGTTCAGTGGAGGACAGGAGAGACTTCTCCAATCTTTCGTTGCCTTAGAAGTGAGGAAATTTCCATTCTTCTCCAGAAAGGAAAACGACAGGTAGAAACGACATCCTCTCTTCCATTATCCCAGTAGTTAGATCCAGAGCAAGACTGGGACAAAGCTCAGACTCTGTCTCTGTTCTGGCTGCCTATAGAGAGGGCTCACGCTCTTGACTCCCACCCTTTAGTGGCTCAGAGAGGCGAGCCTGGGTCTGGGGGGGACTGAAGTTCAGAACACCAATTCTCATGTGTGTGTATTGGGGGGGGTCCCCCACATCCAAGCAATTCTTGGACACCCAGCTGGTGTCCTCCCATTCAGTTCAACTCTGACACCATGTCCCGAAAGAGAGCATGAGATTCCACAGGTAAGGGCTCAGTCCTCCAAGACTGCCCCCTCCCCACTTCACATGCCAGTCACAAACCCAAGTTGTCACCTGTGCTTCCTGCGCACTCGCTATAGACTAGAGGTTCCAATGGCCCCCTCTTTGGGTGCAGTAAATTTGCTAGGGCAGCTCTCAGAACTCGGAGAAACATCTTACTTATTGTATTGTTGCCAGTGACCAAGGCACAAGTGCCCCTGGATCCAGAGGCCCCAAAGGACAGAGTCTGGCCACAATCCAAAGGCAAAGAGACAAGTGGTGGTGCAACAGGAAAGGAGTTTATTTCAGTGAGGCCAGCACTGGAAAGAGAGTGGACTAATGTCCCAAGAACTGTCTTCAAGGTGCTGAGAATACTTCTAAGTTCATATAGGAAAAACGTGGAACAAAGACTGGTGGGTACATGCACCTAAGCAGCAAAGGTCAGGTTGATCACTGGCAAGAGGTCAATCACAGAGGGTCTTGCTGGCATCAAAGCTGTCATTATTGCCTGGGGAGTAGTTTCAGTGCCCATCATAGGACATTTTGCCTGTTGGGTCCCTTGCTGGAGTGAACAGATAAACTGGAGGGAAAAACAAAGTGATGAAGAAGAACAGGTTGAAGGCAAATGGAGCCAGTCAGGGCAATGACCGGGTGGGTCCTCCTCCAAATCCCCACTGTCAAGTCACTGTCAAGTCACCATTCCATTTCAAAGGAAGAAGGGAGGAGGGTCATTTCTTCTGCAAACTACTTCCTGCTGACTGGGGATGACGCAGAAATATTGGAATGACAGACTTTGACAGGTAAGAGAACTTTGTTTCTTGAGTTCCTCCTGAGATGGACAGCAAAGAGATACTTAAAATGTCGTATGGGGGGGGGACGGGGTCACTGAATGACAGGCATTAAGAAGGGCATGTGATATAATGAGCATGGGGTGTTATATACAACTAATGAATCACTGAACTCTACCTCTGAAACTAATAATGTATGTTAATTAACTGAATTTAAGTTTAAAAAAAAAAAAAAGATCTCCTATGGGAGTTGTCATCCACTCAAACGGTTTTGAGTCCTGCCAAGAGTCATTGTCTGGAGTTGCCTTCCTAATGCAGATGTGATGAGTCCACAGTTGAACACCTGCACATTTTAGAAGAGTAGGAGTAGTGAGAAGCATATGGTAAGGACCTGTCCATTTTTCAGTTAACTCAACTCCTGGTCCTTGGTTATTCCAAGCCTTTAGGACCCAGTCTTCTGGCTGGAAAGTGTGCAGTGGCTCCTCAGGAAATGGTTTAGTCTTCGAAAAGGCAAACTCATGGGCAGATGTCAAAATTTGACATTATTTAATTCCATTGTCATGTTTTAAGTAGGGGCAAATACCCCCTTCTAAAGTCTGAAATGGTTTCCATATATAATTTCATAAGGGCTTCAATAGAGCCCTGCTTCTAGGGGCCAACCTTCCACAGAGGAGGCCAACGGAAGTGCCGTTTCCAAAGTCAGGCCAGTCTCTTGGCACGGTTTAGCCAGGGCTTTCTTTAAAGCATGGTTCATCTTTTGTTTAACTGTTGATGGGAGAGGGGGGAGTGGTTCCTAAACACAAATTGTTTAAGAAGCACTGTTGTACCTAATGTCATCGCACACATCACAATGCATTTTATCTTTTTAAATCTCTCTTCCCAATTAAGCTATGGACTAAGGGCAAGCAGGGAGACTTTGTATTTCTTCAGCTATTAATTCTTCTTGCCTACCTTCTGACTTGACAATGAGTAGACAACAATAAATTGAATTAATGCGCAGGCCCCGCTGGATCACCTAGGACCTGGGACCATGTATGTTGAATGTTAAGACCAAGGACAAATCCCCCTTGTCCAAAGTCAGAATGAGTTCTAGAACTTGGGGAGAGGCTAAGATGAGAGATGAGATTGTTACATGCCGCCTTCCCCAAAGTACCACCAGAACAACAGGTTGATAAGACATGGCTGAGTTCCTTCTCTCAAGAAGACTCAGTCTTCCTAGCATCGGAAAGAGGGGAGAGCAAAGTAGGGAATCCTAGGAGGTTCTGGAGTCTGGGTGAAGGCAGTTCAGCACTTTTTTAGTCAAGGATTTGATGAGGATTTGGTTAAGGATCACAATATAATAGCTTAAGTTTGGTGCCCAAAGCAAGGGGATCAAAAGGTCTTGGGAATTAAATTTGTCATTTGGTGTTTTCTGCTATTTCAAGTTATTTCAACTTTTATCTTCTGGGTCAGTTTTCTGAAATTTGTCAATTTCCATTGCTGAAGACGGAACAGGAGAGTCGTGTGAATGCCGAGAGTGGCTGTGTGCGCGGAGATGGTGTCCGCTCTCAGGAGTCAGGAGGCCCAACTGAGGGGGGAAGAGAGCTGGCGATGTTCAGAGCTGATGGGCCCAGACACCTATAAGTTTCTCCTCAAGACACTATCAAATAATCCAGCAACAGGAAACTGCCGTCCCTCCTAACCCAATAACACCATCTGCTCAGCAGATATTGATTTCTAGTCAGTGGTCTTATGGGAAGCTATTTGGTCTTTCTTCTCTACTTCCCCTCTTCCTCTGACACTGGTTTACCCTTAACTCAATTACTAGGCTAGAAGAAGTGCTTAAAATCTTTTCATCCAGAGCCTACCATGGTTTGTATGAGCATTTCCAGGGGGCTACTCACATATGACCGCACCCGTGACCTTCTCAATGCCCTCCTGGTCCAGGGGCAGTCCGGAAGTAAGAGGCCTGCCTGCAGCTTCCAAAGTGATTACTCTGCAGCAGACATCAGGCCAAATGAGCCAGCCAGCGGGGGTGAATGCTGATGCACATTAGAAAGGTCAAGCAATGCGGGGAGCATCCAGCTTCTGCTTGGGAGACACGGCCGCATCTGGCCCAGACAAGAAGACCTAATCTAATTTCTAAACAGGAAGAACATAACTCCCCGGGATGGAACAGGCCTGATTTGCCTAGAAACTCAAGGGCAGTAGGAGGTTGGGGGTGGCTAACATTTACTGAGGACCTGTAGAGCATTTTTTTTAACACAGCATTTTATGGAGAAGCTTAGCATATCCAGAATCTTTGAAAACTGGTCATATTTTCACTAACTGAGGTGGAGAAGGATCAAAACAGAGGCAGTCTCTTCTGTTTAAAGGAAATTTGTAGCAAACTTTCTGAAATGAAGGAAGCATTCCCTGTTTTTGTTTTATTTTGATCCAGCTGACCACTCCTTGACAGTCTATCACCCAAAAGAAGGTAACAGTCGGTATTTTCCACCAGAGGCGTGCTACCCAATGAGGCGAGGTGAGATCTGACCTCCTGGTCTCAGCCACATCAACATCCTCTCACCTCATTTGTTAATTGTGAATAAAAGAAAAAGATGTGAAAGAGCGAAGAGCCCATTCTTTCTGGAACCTACATCCCATCAAGTGCTGCTCTGTAACACTCACTCATTCATTTAGAATTGGGAATGAGGGGTTACTTAAAAAAAAAAAAAATTATTTGGGGCACCCGGCTGGCTTAGTGAGTAGAGTATGCAACTCTTGACCTCAGGGTTGAGAGTTCAAATCTCACGTTGGGCAGAGTTTACTTTAAAAAAAAATGTAGACTTGGGATGCCTGGGTGGCACAGTTGGTTAAGCGTCTGCCTTCAGCTCAGGTCATGATCCAAGAGTCCTGGGATCAAGCCCCTCCCCGCAATCCACATCCAGCTCCCTGCTCAGTGGGAAGTCTGTTTCTCCCTTTCCTGCTCCCCCTGCCTCTCTATCTCTGACAAATATATAAATAAACTCTTTAAAAAATTAAACATATTGGGGCGCCTGGGTGGCTCAGTGGGTTAAGCCGCTGCCTTCAGCTCAGGTCATGATCCCAGGGTCCTGGGATCAAGTCCCACATCGGGCTCTCTGCTCAGCAGGGAGCCTGCTTCTTCCTCTCTCTCTTTCAGCCTGCCTCTCTGCCTACTTGTGATCTCTGTCTGTCAAATAAATAAGTAAAATCTTAAAAAAAAAATTAAACATATAAAGATTATGTTAAAAAGTCTCTTTTAAAAACAACATAGAGGGGCACCTGGGTGGCTCAGTGGTTAAAGCCTCTGCCTTCGGCTGAGATCATGATTCCAGGGTCCTGGGATCGAGCCCCCCATCAGGCTCTCGCTCAGCAGGAGCAGGGAGCCTGCTTCCTCCTCTCTCTGTCTGCCTCTCTGCCTACTTGTGATCTCTCTGTCAAATAAATAAATAAAATATTTAAAAAAGAGAGAGAAGAGAAAAAATAAAAACAACATAGACTTGGGAATGAGGGACGTATTCTATTATTCCTCTACACACTACAGATTTGGTTTCTGGCTTCTAGGATTTTTTTTGTTTATTTTTGTTTTTCTTTAAAATGGAAAGTTGAGGGGCGCCTGGGTGGCCCAGTCATTAAGCATCTGCCTTCGGCTCAGGTCATGATCCCAGGGTCCTGGGATCGAACTCCACATGGGGCTCTCTGCTCAGCAGGGAGCCTGCTTCCCCCTCTTTCTGCCTGCCTCTCTGCCTGCTTATGATCTCTGTCAAATAAATAAATAAAATCTTAAAAAAATATATATAAATATAAATAAATAAATAGAATGGAAAGTTGATTTGCTCAGTACACCAAATAGGAAGTAAGCACTGTCGTGACAAATACACAGAAGTATGCAAACCGACATAAAACAGTAATTTAGTTTAAATGAAAGACAACCTTTTTAAATGTTATGACAACATATTCCCCAGAATCTTTTCTTCAGCTAATTTAACTATACATTTAATAAAATGAAGGATAAAGGATTAAATGGAAGTTAGCTTGTGTGTTTTAAAAACAAAACTCCAACTCTATCAATCCATGACAGTTAAATACTATAATTTCCCAAATAAAGGCAAAACAAGAGGAAGGAGTTAGTGGCCTTTTCTGCTTAACAGTCCAGAGGAAAGTGGTTACTACAAATATAGCAGGCAAACTGTTAACACTGACCGATCTAGAACATAGAATTGTACTGAATTTCAGTCTCAAATTGTGCTAAATGCTTATTATCATTAGTATGGCCCATTTTGGTCCATGATATGGTTAATTACCAAGACAGATGCCCATTTGTTACAGAAATACATAGATTAAATTAAATTTGATATTCTTCTGTTAAAAAAAAAAAAAAAAAAAAAGCTGGGTCTATTTCCACACAGAAAGGCAGCTTTTTCCCAGGAAGAATTTACAGGAAGTAGTTTGCACCAGGTAATATGAGGCTGTCTACCACAACGTGCTGGGTCAAACTGAGGGAAGGAATATTTTAAAGTGTCATCTAATTCTATGATAGCACCCTGGTTCCCAAAACAGTAACAGTAAGTAACTGGGTGCACTTTCCAAAATGGTAACCACTGTGCGCCTGGGTGGCTCAGTCATTAAGCATCGGCCTTCAGCTCAGGTCATGATCCCAGGGATCAAGACCCATGTCAGGCTCCCTGCTCAGCGGGAAGCCTGCTTCTCCCACTCCCACTCCCCCTGCTTACGTTCCCTCTCTTGCCGTGTCTCTTCCTGTCAAATAAATAAAATCTTTAAAAAGCAAAAAAAAAAAAAAAAAAAAAAGGTAACCACATTCTGATCATGACACCAGCTGTATTCTTCGATGACAAGTTGGTGAGCTCAAGAAACCAGTGTGAGACCATGGGCATGGTCAAATGTTTCAGAAATGTCTTGTCCAAACATAGAGCCAGTTCTAGGTGGTGAACTATCCTATCTCACCAACCACGATCACCTGATCTGCCCACTACAGATCACACACTGGACCTTTCCTGTGGAACTTCTTGTAAATGATTCGAGGCTCCTTATGATCCAGTGTATCTAGGAAGGGAGAGAGGCCACCATGAAGGTTGAATATCTGTCCATCTACTAGTGCCGTAAGTGGAGGATAATCAAATAGATCTGTAAAATATTTCCACACTTTGGCATTTCCATGCTTTCACAGACATTCATCATAAAAGCCATATACTTGGGTAACTCATCGACTCTCATGGTTTCCTCCCAATATTGTAATGCATTCTATGTAACACACCTTTAAGACCACAAGGAGAGTCACAGTCTCCAATTAGGATAGCTTATGTCTACACTGTCTCCCATAGATAGATAGTTTGTACCTGGTGATTTTCTACCAATTTTGAAGAGTTCCATGAGATCATGGAATTGACCATGCACATCTCCACGCAGGGGAACGAGACAATGAACCTCTTGCACTTCTGATTCTTTTGTTAAAATTTCCTTAGCCTTTCTGCACAGCACTGCACATCGTTCTCATTAAGCTATTTATCATCGTTCAGCTGCTCAGCCCCTTGGTGCAGCTCCTTGGGGAACACCTAGTTGTCCATGGCAGCTAGATTCCCTTCCCCAACGCCTCCTTCCCCCTTCAAGCCCTGGGTACCACTCCCTTCTCCAGCTGCTGCCAGCTCCCTGGCAGTGGACCCCTTGTACCACCCAAGGTCAGCCTGGAGGAGGCTGCGTGACGGGGGAGGCAGTGGGTGAAGAATGCGGCAGGTTAGGTGGCGTTCCAGAGTGAAGCAGGGATCTTCAGCAAATCACCCGCAGGGTGCTAACCACGTGCTACCCTCACGGCCTCTCCCTCAGGCTCCCCATTTTTTGAGCAAATGCCAAGACCAGCATTTCATCCTCTAGCCAACACAAACATGAAAAGATGCTCAATATCACGTACCATCGGGGAAATGCAAATCAAAACTATAATAAGTTATCATCTCACACCTCTCAGAATGGCTAAAATCAACTTAAGAAACAAGCATTGGGTAGGATGTGGAGAAAGAGGAACCCTCCCTCACTGTTGGTGGGAGTGCAAACTTGTGTGGCCACCATGGTAAACAGTATGGAGGTTCCTCAAAAGATTAAAAAGAGAACTACCTTAAGATCCAGTAACTGCACTACTGGATATTTACCTAAAAAATACAAAAACATGAATTCAAAGAGACACAAATGCCCTTATGTTTACAGCGGTATTATTTACAATAGCCAAATTATGGAAGCAGCCCAAGTATCCATCAAAAGATCAATGGATAAAGGAGATATGGGATATAGACAATGGAATATTACTCAGTCATAAAAAAATAACGAGATCTTGCCATTTGCAACAACGTGGATGGCTCTAGAATGTATAATGCTAAGTGAAGTTAAGTCAAAGAAAGACAAATGCCATGATTTCACACATATGTGGAATGTAAGAAACACAACAAATGAGCAAAGGAGGAAAAGAGGGGGGGAGAGAGAGAAAGAGATAAACAAGAAATAGACTCTCCATTTTAGAGAACAAACTGATGATTACCCGAGGGGAGGGTGGGGGGATGGGTGAAACACATCATGGGGATTAAGCACTGATGTGATGAGCACCGGGTGTCGAACGGACTGTAGAATCACTATACTGTACACCTGAAACTAACACAGCACCGAATGTTAGCTACACTGGAATTAAGATTTAAAAAGTTGATGAAAACAAAAGATTTCATCCTCAACTCTTCTTCTTTTCCCTTCCCCCTCAGAACCCTCAGGGCTTCCGTGATTACTTTCATCCAAGTCACTTCCACTCCTAAAATTCTTTCCCCACCCTCCAGAGCGCTGTTCATCCCACCCGACTTTGAGCACTGACCATGCGGAAGGGTCAGTTGGACATCCTACCCTAGCACCTGGAAAGGGAAATAAGAGACACGATAAAGTTAAAATTAGAAATTAATGATGAAGGGGCACCTGGGAAAGGGTGTTAAGAGTGGAAGTGATCTCGATGAAAGTAACTACAGAAGTCCTGAGGGTTCCTAAGAGAGAACTCTTTTGAGGATGAAACCCTTTTAAAAAAGGTTTTTTAAAAATTTCTCTCTCAAAATCTTTTAAAAAAATTAATTGATGATTAAGAAAATAAAAAAAAGAAGAATTTATAAATCTATAAATCTTGTAAATCAGCTAGATCACTGAACAATATAGGTGTCACTAGCTAGCCTTACAGAAGAAACAAGGAAGAGAGCACAAAAACACAAATTTAGGAAAGGGAAACGTGTCCATATACAGAGGAAATAGAGATAAGTATGAGACCATTATATACCACTATAATCTAAAACATTTGAAAATCCTAATAAAAACTGATGATTTTCAATGAAAATACCTTTCCCCAAATTGGGTTGGAAACACATGTAAGTAAACAGATAAATAACATGTAGAAATAAAGACAATTCTCCTCCAGTACTCTAGTCCCAGATCACTCCATATGTGACTCTTTAAAAATTGAATAAACAGATTTGTTGACGCTGCTTAAACTACTCAAGAGCACAGAGAAATAAAGGAAATAAATACCTTAACTTACACAACTGGCAAATGACTGATCTGAGAACCTAATAAACACAAAACTGCAGACTAGTTTTACTTGTAAAGAGTTGAAAGAAATTTTAAATATATATATATATATATATATACACACACACACACACATACACCAACCACATATAAATTGTATATATCAAATCAAACCAGCAGTACATTAAATGAATAACACACCAAGACCAAGTAAAGTTCATTTCAGGAATCAAGGAATCCAAGGATGATTCCATATTAGGAAATTTAGTAATATAAGTTAATTTTAAGTAAGTCAAGAAAGAAATTACGATTGCCTTTACTATTAAAAATGC
The DNA here is from genome assembly GCF_009829155.1 of Mustela erminea. Lineage (NCBI taxonomy): Eukaryota > Metazoa > Chordata > Mammalia > Carnivora > Mustelidae > Mustela > Mustela erminea. The sequence goes on from NC_045623.1 coordinate 59,210,460, forward strand.
ACTTACTGGGGTGCCTAGGTGGCTCAGTGAGTTAAAGCCCCGCATCAGGATCGAGCCCTGCATTGGGCTCTCTGCTCCGCGGAGAGCCTGCTTCCTCCTCTCTCTTCCTGCCTGCCTCTCTGCCTACTTGTGATCTGTCTGTCAAATAAATAAATAAAATCTTTTTTTTTTAATGCATTTACTAAAATTTGTATACCCACTCCTCCTTATAAACCTCTTAATAAAATGAAAATGGAGGTTGTGAGTTTGAGCCCCACACTGGCTGTAGACATTACTTAAAAAGAAAATCCTTAAAAAAATGAAAATAAAAAGTATTCCTTTATTTTAATGAAGATAGTTCTCAGAACCAAAACCCAAACATGCTTCATGGTAAAACACTAAAAGCATTTCTGATCAGATCGGGTCCAAGAGAGGACCTAACAGTACCACTGTTACTGACTATTGTTCTAGAAGTTCCCGCCAAGGCAATTAGACAAGGACTGAATTAAAATGTATAATTAATAGAAAGGAGGTTGCAATACTGTCATTATTTACAGAGCATATGATTACACATCTGGGGGAAAAAAAAAACACCCAACTTAAACCTACTAGAAAGATAGGTGAATAAAGAGATTATTTAAAAACTGACATTAGGGGCACCTAGGTGGCTCTGTTGATTAAACATCCAAGTCTTGGTTTTGGCTCAGATCATGATTTCAGGGTTGTGAGATCGAGCACCATTTCTGGCTCTGTGCTAGGTGTGGAGCATGCTTAAGATTCTCTCTCCCTCTGCCCCTCCTTCCACTTTCTCCCGCTCTTAAAAAAATTAATATAAAAAGCAGTATTTTATTAAAAATAACTTCTAGTTAAAAATTTAGGTCATAAGTATATGATCTCTCTGATATGAGGAATTTGAGAAGCAGGGTGGGTGGTCGTGGGGAGTAGGAGGGGAAAAAAATGAAACAAGATGGGACCAGGGAAGGAGATAAACCAGAAGAGACACTTAATCTCAGGAAACAAACTGGGGGTTGTTGAGGGGTAGGGGGTGGGCAGGGAGGGATGGACATTGGGGAGGGTTTGTGCTATGGTGAGTGCTGTGAATTATGTAAAACTGATGAATCAAAGACCTATATACCCCAGGGCAAATAATACATTATATGCTTAAAAAAAAAAAAAAAAAAAACCTATGGAAAAAAATTTAGGTCATGATTGGAGATTGAGCATATTCTAAAATATTTTATATGCTTAATACATAAAAATGTTAGCTAGAATATTTAAACCATTTGAGTATTAAAATATTTTAATACAGGTGTCTAAGGCAAGAAAAGGGGGTTCCAAATGGGTCAGATATATAGAGTAGTATTTGAGGTTGTATAGCCCATGAACGGACCCGAGAGGAATACAGGCCATAGGGACTGGAGTTAAACATGTCCACAAGCCTGGCATTTAATGAGAAGCTGCATCTGCTGCTGATCCACAAAGGGATGTCTGAACGTCCTTCCATTAGCCCAAGTTCTTAGCTAGAAGATAGAGTTAGCCTTCCCACATTAGAACCATACAACTGGAATTCTGAGTCCATACTCAGAATGAGTATGCGGGGCCCGCATTCTCAGGGTGGCAAACCCTAAGCCAATCCACTAACACAAAAAATGATCTAGAATCAGGGAACCAAAACAGAACCTGAGCAGAAGCAACCAAATGGAAACCTCCACAAACCAAGTCAGGTAAGGACAACATCTCTTGAGCAAAAATCCTAATACATGGGAAGCAAGTCCAAGGCCATTGAAGTGGAATCCACATACTTAAGTAGGAGAACTCACTCCTAAATTAAAGCTCTTAGAACAATCTAAAGGAGGTTAAAACAAATACACATAAACAATGAACTCTGGAACACTAAAAAGAAATTTGGAAAAAAAAAAAAAAAGGAAAAAAATTAAAAAACAAAACAAATACACTCAGGATATTTGAAGAAAGAGTAGCACCGGGGGCGCCTGGGTGGCTCAGTGGGTTAAGCCGCTGCCTTCAGCTCAGGTCATGATCTCAGAGTCCTGGGATCGAGTCCCGCATGGGGCTCTCTGCTCAGCAGGGAGCCTGCTTCCCTTTCTCTCTCTCTCTCTCTCTCTCTGCCTGCCTCTCCATCTACTGTCAAATAAATAAATAAAATCTTAAAAAAAAAAAAAAGAGTAGCACCATTAAATGTAAACAGGAAAAAGGGGACTCTCCTATCAGCAGGACTCAAGCCAATAAGGTTTCCAGCCTAGCTTGCTCGGCCAGAGTCTGTTCTCTATAATCATCTCTCTGGAACACAAATGGGACGATGGACTCTGCTGTGACACTTCCCTTGTCTTCATTTCTAGCTCTGGCTCCATGAGATGGTATCAAGGCTGAGCAGGAAGGAGAGAAAAAGACACAGGGAAGCTGTGGAGAGAGAAGTGTATGATCACATGGGGGCAGAGACAAAGTCACTGCCCAAGAAAGTTGAGCACTTCCCCCAACACTTCAGACACTCATTTTTTTGTGTGCTGGTAGCACAGGTTAAGAGTATGGACATTCTGTTTTCAGGATCTACTTTTTTTTAAATGCTTGTCTAGGAAACTGAGAGCTTATCATTATTAGATCCCACTTGGCTAGGCTTCTGGTGCACCAAAGGGCTATTGTCTTCCATGTCTGCAACTTGCCAGGCTGGAGCCAATCCTGAACTCCGACAGCACTTAAAAAGCTCCAGTCAAGATGGGGTGCCTGGGTGGCTCAGCTGGTTAAGTGACTGTCTGCCTTCAGCTCAGGTCATGATCCTGGAGTCCTGGGATCGCGTCCCGCCTCAGGCTCCCAGCTCGGCAGGGTCTGCTTCTCCCTGGCTGGCTCCGTCAGCAGAACATGTGACTCTTGATCTTGGGGGTTCTGAGTTTGAGCCCCATGTTGGGGGTAAGAAGTCACTCTAAAAAAAAAAAAAGAAGTAGCAGCAGCTCCAGCCAAGTACCCTGCTGTCTATAAGGGACCATCAATTTTCTAGGTCTCACCAATGTGGCCCTTCAATCAGTGAGTGCCTGCCTCCAGCCTGGGGTTAAGGAGAGTAAAAAGGGCTGCAGTATGTCTTACGCATCAGAGACCAGAGACCGCTTCCTGGAGGAGGCAACATCAACTGCTAAGTGGAAGGCATTTCTAGGTGATAATGGGGAAAAGAACTTTAAAGGTTGTGGGAGCAGCCAGTGGGCAGGGCAGAAGGAAAATAATACAGAGAACTGCCAGTCAAGAGAGGCTGGATGGGGAAGTGTAACGTGAGAAGGGAGAAACCAATTACAGTCTCTCAAATATCTCCGTTGCCTTAAATTAATTTTTAGACTTGTTCTGGCTGTCTCTTCAGCACATATTATTTTTTTTAATTAAAATTTCCCTAATTAGACGATAAATTCTTGGACGGCAGAGTTGGACATAGTATCTTTCTTCCCAGCAGAGACCCGGCCGTGTCTGGAGAGACCAACTGCCAGGCATCCAGGCTCAAAGCTGGCATCACTGAAAGCAGGAACAGATGATGATGATTAAGGTCGCCGAAGACTGTAAGCTTCCTGGCCCTGGTGCACCCGGGCTCTGCTTGGAACACAGATGCTTCTGGTCCGAGGGCCCTGACCAAGGCGAGAGGGGCTCTGGGGCTTGAGGGGGTAGGACCACACCCCCGTCGCTCTGCGTGAAACAGCAAGATTCTTGCTTTTGAGCTCACTCCTTGCATCCAGTTGTTGCTCTGTTCATTTCTTGACAGGTTGCTTGCAGAGTTCGTAATTTTTCAAAGAGTGGATCTGGGGAGGATCCCACGTGTTCTTGAGAACAATTTAATTTTGTGTTTCAATTCAGAGAGGATGAGGGGGAATAAAAAGACTCCTACAAGCATCTTCTAGGATCTCTGCTTCAGTGATAGAGATGCTTCTGTCTTGGCACTCTGAGGGAAGGAAGCTTTCCTGGTCGGTTTGAAGACAGAAATGCCCCGTGAGAATTAGGTCTCTCCCAAAGACAGGCAGGAAGTTCTAGAAAGCCTGTTCATAATCATGCTGTGAGCAACTATTAAGTTCCAGAAGAACACCACCACTGTGGCTATGGCTCTATTAAATGTTTTTAATTTCCCTGGTTCCACAGCTTTCTTTGTAATTCAGATGTAAGTCTGTTTCCATTTCCTAGTTGCGGAAGAGCTCTAAGCCCAAGGAGTTTAAATAAGCTCAAAGCTTACATAAGTCACTTTATAACAGAAAATTTTGTAATTTTTTTTTTCTTTCAAAGTCAAGGAAATCTGTGAGGGCTTCAAGGAGAGGATAGTGCTGCTGCTGGGACTTTGCGTAACTGGCTGGTTTCTGGGCCTGAGCCGGGGCAGCCACCTGGCCTGGCTGCCCACGCATCATGTCACCTTGACCGTTCCATTCCCCACATCTCTGCATGGACCTCAGCTGCAAACCCCCTAGACTGGGGCATCGGGCCCGCCAACTCTGCATCCCGGAGACCACAGCTTCCTTCTTCTCTGTGGCCTGTCCCTACTCAGCTGCAGTGGCGGAATGCCGAGCGCTCTCTCCACTCCAGGCTATTGCTAATGTTACAGCTCGTGTTGGTTAGCAGCCCCCTCTTCTACAAAACAGGAGGACTGGAAAACTTGGCCTCTCCCAATTTGCAAGTCCAAATTTTGTTTGGATAGCCTGTTAGCATGAACAAAAAGATGCTGCTCATCTCGTTATTATTTTTTTTTAAGATTTTATTTATTTATTTGACAGACAGAGATCATAAGTAGGCAGAGAGGCTGGCAGAGAGAGAGAGGGGGAAGCAGGCTCACCCCCGAGCAGACAGCCTGATGCGGGGCTCCAACCCATGACCCTGGGATCATGACCTGAGCCAAAGGCAGAGGCTCTAACCCACGGAGCCACCCAGGCGCCCCCCCACCATCTCATTATTAACTGCAGATGGGACCAGCCAGCTTTTGCCGAATGAACTGTACTCAGAAGATTCAGAATTTTAAGAAATGATTCACCCATTGAAAAAAGACTGAAAAAACGAAGGCAGCCAAGAAATTTTCAGAGAAGTGATGAGCACTCACCATCTCTATAGTACCCACCTGGATGCTCTAAGTTTATTTGAGCATCAGGTTTATTCTAAAAGCTCTGGAGTAGACAGGAATGCTGCTTGTTTAGTAATTTCTACACCCAACGTGGGGCTCAAATTGGTGACCCTGAGATCAAGAGTCACATGCTCTTCTGACTGAGCGGGCCAGGGGCCCCCAGAGTGCTGCTTGCTTAGATCTATTTAAAGGACAGCTAACCAAAATGATCTATTTAAAGGAGTGCTGCTTGCTTAGGTCCATTTAAAGGAGTTCTGATGAATACTGGGGGTCATCTAGACTTGCCTGAAACTTCAACTTTGTGCCTATAAAGATTACAGCACAGTCTTTCATGTTTCGAATATATTATAGAGTACTCTTGCTTATTTGACTCTTTAAACCTTACAATATGTAACCACCAGAAAGGGCTAATGATCTTGGTACCAAATAAGAAAAAAAATTTCACAAGGGTTTCCACTTCTCAATTGTCATATTATCTCAAAAGTTGAAATAAGATGATCTACCACTACTGTTCTTCTAACTGTCCAGCATATTAGCAATTGCCCCGTGTGGTTAGGAGGCTGAATAATTCTTTAGACTTTCTGCTAGAATTAGGGTGTCATCATGACTGGGTGGTGAACTTAGCACAAGAAGGTAAGTGTCAAGTGACGATGTCATCATTTTTTTGCTAAGTCTTAGTTTTGATGATTAAAAACCAATTCTTCATAAAACCAAAACGAGTGAGAAATAGAAAAGGAAAAGTCATGCACTATCTTAATACTGGGAAACACTAGGGTAGGACATCTATTTACCAGTACAAGGGCTCAAGGTTTTGTACCTCCTTTGAAGAACTTAAGCTAGTAAAATCTGTGGCTTTGACACATGGACCAAAATATTTACCTTGGGGTGGGAGGGGCAGCAAATCTGCATGGCTCCTCAGAAAACTTTCCTCAATCTGGAAATCATCAGCTTAAACTAAGAAGTTTGGCCTTTGGCTTCAAAGTGGAAACCTTAAAGACAAGACTGTATGAAGAATCCAGCCTGCGGGGTGATGGAACCCCACCAAATGAGAACGCTCCCTAGTACATCACCTTGAGGCATTCTGTTGTTTCTAACTCTGTGCTGGTGAACTTTCTGTCCTTTTTTTTTTTTTAAACCATTTTACATCAAAACAACTTTCTTAATTGAGACATAATTGGCACATAATGTTGTGTATAAGTTTAAGGTGTATATCAGGTGTGTGTTACTTCTAACTAAAGGTAAAAGTGATTTTCCTGTATTTAAATTGTGTCTTTTTTTTATGGTGTCATCTTCTCCCTGTTAAGTTTTAACTAATTCCTCCTTTACCTAATACTTTCTCATTTAATTCCATCTTTTAAAAATTCACCACCGGGGTGCCTGGGTGGCCCAGTCAGTTGAATGTCCAACTCTTGATTTTGGCTTAGTTGTGGTCTCGGGGTCAGGGGTCATGGGGTCAAGCCCCACACTGGGTGGAGTCTATTTGTCCCCATATGCACAAGCACATACTCACTCTTTCACAGAAATAAAATCTTAAAAAAAAAATAAAGTTCACCACCGAAGTCTTTTAGCATAGTTTTGATCATGACATCCCCCTAAATATAACCTTTCAAAACTCCCAGTTTGCAGTAAATCAAAATGGCTCACCTCATCTCTACAGCAAGAGTATAAATGGAGGCCCACACATCCTACCTTAACATTTATTATTTTTTTTAAGATTTTATTTATTTATTTGAGAGAGAGAGCAGGATGGGGAGGCAGGGAGAAGGGCAGAGGGAGAAGCAGCAGCAGACTCCCCACTGAGCAGGGAGCCCATGGTGGGGCTTGATCCCAGGACTCTGGGATCATGACCCCAGCCAAAGGCAGATACTTAACTGATTGATTTTTGCTTTCAATTCAGTTCATGATCTCCAGATCCTGGGATCAAGCCCTGTGTCAGGCTCTGTGCTCTGCAGTCTGCTTGTCCCTCTCCCTCTGCTTGCTCTACCCCTTGCTCTCTCTAAAAAATAAATAAAAATTACAAAACCTAGCAAACTACTACAAATATGCCTTCAAGAGGCCATAGAATGCCACATTCCAGTTCAGAATTCTCTGTGAGTTCCATACCAGAATATGGAGACCAGAAAGTCATATATGGCCCACGGTCAAACTCCTCTTCCTACCCCCGCTCATTGTTAAGTTTGGAGGGTTCCCGTAATACGCAAGTGGACACCCAGACTCATCCACACCTCTCCCCAAGAAAAGACACTAAATTAGTCCTTGGCTAGGGCCCAAGGATAAGTATACCAACTGTCTATCTTTGCGAAGTTAGGTAGGTAACTTCCTCAGCTGTATAGCCAGAAATTTTGAGAGCTTGGCTAGAAGGCAGAGGGAAGGGCAGGCTCCTCCCTCTTGGACTCCTCGTGTGGACTGGGGTCAGGGGAGGGTCCAAGAGGTGAGGGGGTTTGGAGACCTGCATTGCGCAGGGCCAGTGGTGGCCTCAACGTTTGCCTGTGAACACACTGGGGCCTCTCCACACTTCTTCCTAAGAGAACAGTTTTCTCCAGCCCTGCTCTGAACACAAACGAAAATGAAACATAGAAGGGCAAGGAGACACAAAGACAACCCTAAAGCGAGGTAGGAAATGAAGAGTGAAAGAGGGACTACATTAACAACAAAAGGTACAAAGAAAATTTTAAAAAAAAGAATAAGAAAAAGGTAAATCATGGTAAAAGAAATGAAACAAAATTTTAAAATATTAGAAATTCCGAAGGAGATGTGATGAAGGACATTTATTTATTTATTTATTTAAAGAGTTTGAGAGAATGAGTGAGATCACAGAGGGAGAGGGAGAGAGAGAAGCAACCCCCCACCCCAAGCAGAAAGCCCAATCCCAGGACCTGGAGATCACCGCCCAAACCGAGGCCAGACACTCAACCGACTGAGCCACCCACGTGCCCCTCCATGGAGGAGATTTAATGTAAATGAGCCAAAGGCTAAAACTAATGCAGGAAGTGAAAAACGTTTGAAGAGATAAAATTGGGTAGAAAGATGCCCAGTTCTATGGCAACATAGGGAGAAGGGAGAGAACGAGCACGGGAAGACGTAATCTGAAAAGCACACATCTCCCTGTCGATAAACAGGCACAGAGCCTCTGCGTAATCCCCAGGGACAGAACGCAACCCGGGGTCGTCATCTCACTAAGAGTCAGCTCTGAAAGTTACAAGGTACCCCTTTTTGCCTCCTGAAATGTGTTTTCAATTACATCCTTGTCAGCAGCCAGGGGTGAGAAGCTGGCCCTTTCAGCTGAGACAGCTGAAATCCCTAACACCATTTTGAAAGAAATGTGAGTAATATTTAGCAAAAAAAAGGCCTAAAACGACCTTGCTCTTTGATCCATTCATTCCAGTCCTGCTAGACTGTCCTCTGACAGGAGTCCTATAGGGCTCAACAAAGGAAACATTCCAATCCTTAAAAATTTCCAATTTTCTGTTTGTGCTGATTCCAAACGTAAAACCAAAATGTCCAAAGGCGGGAGGAAGAGTAAACAAATTACAGTATATATTTATCTGAGGAATTATGCAGCAATTAAAATGATGGTTACAAAGCCTTTTAATGAAAAGATATCATTTACTGGGGCACGTGGGTGACTCAGTCAGTTAAGTGTCTAACTTTGGTTTGGGTCATGATCCTGGGGTGCTGGGGTGGAGCCCCACATGGGCTCCCTACTCTGCAGGGAGCCTGCTTCTCCCCCTCCCTGGCCTGTTGCCCCCCTTCTTGTGCTCTGTCAAATAAAATCTTAAAAAATATATACTGTTTATTAAGGGACACAGGCAGAAAATAAATTCACTGTGCTCCAAAATTGTACAAGGCATACAAATCATTATTTAAAAATCAATGTTCTGGGGCACCTGCGTGTGGCTCTGTTGGTTAAGCAGCTGCCTTCAGCTCAGGTCCTGGGATCGAGCCCCGCATCTGGCTTGCTTCTCCTTCTCCCTCTGACCCTACCCCCCACCACTCGTGCTTTCTCTCAAAAACAAAAACAAAAACAAAAACAAAAACTTTAGAAATCGATGTTCTAATAGCTGTGATGTTTCAGTGACAAGTTTTGGGTAATTTCCCCTTTCCTCCCCTCTCACAAGATGCAGGCACACTCAGCTTATCACAGAACCCCAAGGCCTCTAAATAGTCATCCCCCAAGTCTGCTTCCCAGTCACTGTCCTTAGGCTTAGGAACCCATCATCCCCATCTGGCTCGGAGGACGCCTATACTAAGGCAACAAACATCAAAATATTCACTTTTAGAAGCTTGAATTGCTTATTCTTGTCTGGAGTGGGGTATCTGCACTGATCTGACTCTAAAAACTGATCAAAGTAAAAGATCATTTTCCTTATTCTTGTGCAAATTTAGCAAGATATAAAAACATCTCCCCTATTTGACTCCAAAATTGCGTGTGGCTGTTATATGTTGAAATTGTCTTCCACATCTTTTTTAAGTAGGTTCCATGCCTGGCATGGAGCCCCGTGCAGGGCTTGAACTTACAACCCTGAGATTAAGACCTGAGCTGAGATCAAGAGTCAGATGCTTAACAGACTGAGCCACCAGGGGCCCCTTTCACATCTCAAGCATATGTCCTCTGATAAACCTTCCAAGTCTCCTCAATCCCCTTTCTACAGGTTCCCAGAAAACACAGTACTTCCCCTTCTGTATAACTCCCAATTCCTTCTTTAATGCTTGCTTTTCCACTAAGACCATAAACGCTCTATAGAGAATGTCTCTCTCAGCATCAAGGTGTTCGGACCCTTGGTAATGAGTTCCCACCTTATCTTGTCACAGTGAGAACAGGACATCTGTCTCTAACGGCCTGGCATATGCTACCTGCTCCGGGGGAGATTACCACATACTCCCAGAGAAAAACAATGAACCAGAATGTCAAAAACATGGATTTTTAGGGGTGCCTCGGTGGCTCAGTGGGTTAAAGCCTCCGCCTTTGGCTCAGGTCACGATCCCAGGGCCCTGGGATTGAGCACCGCATCAGTCTCTCTGCTAAGCAGGGAGCCTGCTTCCCCATCTCTCTCTGCCTGCTTCTCTGCCTTCTTGGGATCTCTGTCAAATAAATAAATAAAATCTTAAAAAAAAAGCAAAAACAAAAAAACACATGGATTTTTAGGCTGGAGCTTTAGGAAAGCAATGGAAATTCACAGCAGGAATCAAGCCTTTTCAGCCCTGGGTTTTCCTGTTCTATCTACCTGGAAGCCCCTGTCTTTGCCCATCTAACTTCTAGGACCCTTCAGGGCTTGCTATGGGGATCACCTCCTTTAAGTCTGGTTTGCTTTCCCAGTCTATGCAGATTTGCAGGGAACAATTAGTTTCTGAGAATGGCTAGAAACCATTCAAGGTTTGCTGCAAAGAATTTATTGATCCACTGATACCTTCTAACTTTCTTCATATGTTCTTGTGGAGACAAGGACACCATGCGAGAAGGAATTTAGTCCCCAGGGTGTTCATATTTCTTTAAAAATCTGGAGGCAATTGGGAATGTAAATAGTATAGCCACTATGTAACACAATATCAAACCTCCTGAAAAAATTAAAAATTACCATATGATCCAGCAATTCCCCTTCTGGGTATTTACCAAAGGAATTCAAAGCAGAATCTTAAGAACTATTTACACACACACACACACACACACACACACACACACAGTGCAATTACAGTATTATTCATGATAGCCAAGAGGTACAAACAACCCAAATGTCTCCTGACAGATGGATAAAGAAAATGTGGGATATCCACGGAATGGAATGTCACGCAGCCTTTTAAAAAGGAGATCCTGTCACATGTTACAATGTGGATGAATTTCAAGGGCATCATACTAAGTGAAATAAGCCAGTCCCAAAAGGACAAATACTGATGATGTCACTCCTGAGGGAGCTAAAGTAGTCAAAATCCTAAACAGGGAATAGAAAGGTGACGGCTAAGGGGAAAGGGGTGGGGGATTAATGGGCAGTTTTAGTTTTGCAAGATGGAAATTCTAGAGGTGTTTCATGACAGTGTGAATATACTTAACACGAACTGTACACTTAAGAATGCCTTAAGATGGTGAAGTTAATGTTACATGATTGTAACCACAAATATAAAATAAACCAGGATGCCTGGGTGGCTCAGTTGGTTAAGCACCTGCCTTTGGCTCAGGTCATGATCCCAGGGTCCTGGGATGGGGTCCCACATAGGTCTCCTTGCTCAGCAGGGAGCCTGCTTCCCGCTCTGCCTGTTCTGCCTGCAGCTCTCTGTGCTCCTGCGCTGACAAATAAATAAATAATCTTTAAAAAATAAAATAAAAAACATAAAATAAATTAAACCGGGGAGGCAATATGCTAAAATACCAGTAACATCAGTTTGATACTGATGGCTGCTTGGAATTTCTCATCATTCTTCTTGCTGTTTCTGTACACTTGCTCAATTATTATGTATGGTTTTTCATTTTCTCATCTACAAAATGGGGGGTAATTGCACAGAGTATTTTAGCCACGAGAGTGGAGAATGTGTGTGCAAGAAAAGCAGCTGGTGTGTAACGTACAGAAGCTCGGCAGTCACTGCTCTCCAGCCTTCCAACGCACTCGGCTGACTCCCACGAAGAAACACAGGCCCAATTAATGGTGGACTGGCTCCACAAATCACAGGACATACAATGGCATTTAAAGTCATGTCTGTTATTTCCACAAGTCCAATAACAAAATGGATGAGGAAATGAACATTTTATCAAATCTCCAACATCAGAACTATCCATTGCACGTATGTTTGTGTGTGCCTGTGTGTGTATGTACGTACATATATATATGTATTTTATGGGCACTGCTGTAATTACATCAACAGTCTCTAGGTCATCCATGGAACAATCACTGAGTTTCCACATACTTCACCTTCAAACCCAAACTGATTTACCAGAATAGCTCAAGCCTGGGGAGACCGGGTGGAGCTGGGCTGTGGGCAACCTGGACCTGGCAGTGGCAAGCCTCTCCCCAAGATGGCACACTAGAGACTATTTCTTAGACACAGTAGAAAATTTTGTTGTTTTGCCTTATGGCAAAAAATTTCAAAAGTGGAGCTCCTGGGGCACCTGCCTTTGGCTCAGGTCATGATCTCAGGGTCCTGGGATGGAGGCCCACATTGGGCTCTCTGCTTGGCACGGAGTGTGCTTCTCCCCTTGTGTGCTCAAGTTCTCAAATAAGTAAAATCTTAAAAAAAAACAAAAACAGAAAAACAAAAAACTGGAGCTAATTAATGTCTCCTCTGCAGCCCCTATACCATAATTCTAGGATAGACAGTCAATCCCCCTTTTTATAACATGAAATCTCCTTAACACTCATACTGCTTTGAAATATTTTATTACATTCTTGGAAAAAGTAGAAATTGTAAATTTCAGAAAAACAGATCGATGAAACAGAGCAGAGTCAGAAAACTGGCCTTCTATTTGGCAATAAATAAAACCGTACTCCTGACTTAAACCAAATATGAAAATGGATTTTGGGTAGATAAGAGAATGAAATAGAAAAGATTAAAATGTAAAGCCACACCCAGTGCTGATAAGAGTACGGAGCAACCGGAAACAACATACCTTTCTGGTGGGAATGCAAAATGGTTCAGCTACTTGGGAAAATAGTTCAGTGTATGTATGTTTACCATACAATCCAGCAATTCATTATGGGCATATATCCAAGTGAAATGAAAAGTTATATTCACACAAAAATACATACATACGTAAGTGCTATGGCAGCATTTTTGGAAAGAGTCAAAAACTGTTCAACTTGGAAATAGATCAACAGACTATGATACATCCACAGAGAACACTACCCAGTGATAAAATGGAAAAGAACGATTGATAAAACAGCAGTGTGGAGGGGCGCCTGCGTGGCTCAGTGGGTTAAGCCTCTGCCTTCGGCTCAGGTCATGATCTTGGGGTCCTGGGATCGAGTTCCACATCAGGCTCTCTGTTCGGCAGGGAGCCTGCTTCCTCCCCTCTCTGCCTGCCTCTCTGCTTACTTGTGATCTCTGTCAAATAAACAAACAAAATCATAAAAAAAAAAAAAAAAAACCAAGCAGTGTGGATGAAACTCAAAGACATTACGCCGAGTAAAAGCAGCTGGACTCAATGGGGTTAATTTTAGAGCCTGTTTTGTTTTTTTTAAGATTTTTACTGAAGTAATCTCTATACCCAACATGAGGCTAGAACTCACAACCCCGTATCGAGTCACAAGCTCTTCTGAGCCAGCCAAACACCCACATCTTGCTTGTGATTATTTATCTGTATTCACTTATCAAGACTTGCAACACTATATACAATAAAACAAGTTACTACATGTAAATTATACACTAATCCTTTTAAACGGAAAAATGTAAAGCCAAAAACCATGTAGAATAGTTGAGTGTAGGGGGGAAAGGAATTCTTAAGACTTTAAAAGCACCAATTGTAAGGCAAAAACAATTATGGGTTTGATTACATAAATACTTAAGACTTCTGTTGAAAGAGGGTAAGAACAGACAAAATTAACAAATGAGTAATGAACTGGGAGAAAATAATTCTACGGTCTAAAAACAATATGGGATTACCACTTGGTATATAAAGAACTCTTGTAAAGTGTCAAAAGGCTTTGGGGTGCCTGGCTACCTCAGTAGAGCATGTGACTCTTGACCTGAGAACTGCTGAGTTCAAGCTGCACACTGGGTGTAGAGATAACTGGGCAAAAAATTTAAAAAAATTAAAAAAACTGAGGGGGTCATTTATAAAAAAGCTATGAATCTGCAAATTCAAAGGGTAAACTCTGAATGACTACAAAAATACAGCTTTTCAACTTCACTAATCAGAGAAATACAAATTAAAATGGGATACCACTTTACAGCCGTTATGTCAGGAAAAGTTAGAAAGTTGAGTGGGGATGTAGGAAAGTAGGAACTCTAGTGAATTATACAAAGATAGCCAAAGCATATAGGACAACAGAACTCTTTTTTTTTTTTTTTAATAAGACTTCAAGTAGATGATTTCTCTTTTTTTTTTTTAAGATTTTATTTATTTATTTGACAGAGAGAAATCACAAGTAGGCAGAGAGGCAGAGAGGCAGAGAGAAAGGAGGAAGCAGGCTCCCTGCTGAGCAGAGCCCGACGCCGCAATCGATCCCAGGATCCCGAGATCATGACCTGAGCCGAAGGCAGCGGCTTAACCCACTGAGCCACCCAGGCGCCCCAGGACAACAGAACTCTTAACCAGAAACTTGTGCTGTTAACCTGGGAAGCCAAACCACCTTTGCATAAGTTGGCCTAGAATGGTCAGACCTTGTCAATGATTACCAAATTGCTTTTACTACCATTTCCAACTCAGGACCAACCATGGACAAGGATGTTCCTGAAGGCCATCATGTAAGTTGTCCTGGTTCTAGTTAAGTTTCTCATGCCAATTACCTCAAATACTAGCATACCTAGAAACTATCCTTTTGTTCCACAATAAAGCTTTCCTTTATTGTGGAAATAAAAAAAACTCCTGCCTTTGAGTTTTATACTGGCCATGGTGGCTGGCTCCTTCAACACAAAGGTTTGAGTGAATACCGTGGGCTCGTTCTCACCTGGGTGGTCATTTTTCACAAACTAGAACCACTCTTAAGAACTGGTAATGCTGGGGCACCTGGGTGGCTCAATGGGTTAAGACGCTGCCTTCGACTCAGATCGTGAACTCAGAGTCCTGGGATCTAGCCCCCGAATCAGGCTCTCTGCTCCGCAGGGAGCCTGCTTCTCTCTCTCTCTCTCTCTGCCTGCCTGCCTCTCTGCCCACTTGTGATCTGTCAAATAAAATCTTTAAAAAAAAAAAAAAAGAAAGAAACTGGTTAATGCTGAGTGGAATTAAGCATAAGCTTACATAAGGATTGAAGAGGTGCTCTTGCTCAGGTCCATAAGGGAGCGGGGATCAAACTGTTTATTAGTGGGGATGATGTTGGGATGGGGGGGGCCGGGATGATGGAGCAGTTCAGGTGTTCATCACTAGACAAAATGATAAAATACTGGGTATACATAAAGTTCATTAGAAACAGTGAATGAGATATGAATAGATTATCTTTTTTAAAAAGCATTAATAGTAGGGACGCCTGGGTGGCTCAGTTGGTTAAGCAGCTGTCTTCGGCTCAGGTCATGATCCCAGCGTCCTGGATCGAGTCCCACATCAGGCTCCTTGCTCGGCGGGGAGTCTGCTTCTCCCTCTGCCTCTGCCTGCCATTCTGTCTGCCTGTGCTCGCTCTCTCCCCCTCTGATAAATAAACAGAATCTTAAAAAATAATAAAAAAAATAAAAAGCATTAATAGCAATAGAGGTCAAAAGCGTGATTCCACTCACGTAAGTTAGAAACAATCATTGGGATGCCTCAGTTGGTTAAGCATCGGTCTTCAGCTCAGGACATTATCCCATGGTTCTGGGATTGAGTTCTGCACCAGGTTCTCTGCTCAGTGAGGAGCCTGGTTCTCTCCTCTTCCTGCCTGCTGCTCTGCCTACTTGCGCTCTCTTCTCTATCACGTAAATTAAAATTTAAAAAGAAAAACACAACACACTCACAAAAGGACATTTTAGAAGAAAAATACCCAGGGGACTTAAATGACTCCTATTAGTGGGTGACTAGAAGACAGAACGCAGAAAGGAGTGGAAGAGCAATGAGAAAACGTATTTTGTAGACTTACTAGAATAGCAGGAATTGGAGGATATTGCCATCTACACTTGCACTAGAAATTCTTTACCTTTTCTCACACCCTAGGACAAAGCAGCTAAACACTAACCCCAAATAAACGCCACAAGAAAAGGGGTTTTGACTGTGTAGGAGGTCAATTTAAGCATCCGTGTTGGAGGGTACCGGAAAAACAGGGTCTCAATCTGGTCACTAGAAGTGTTACCAGCACCAGCAGAACTGTTGCCTGACCTCCTATAATCATCTACAGAAACAGACTTAGTCTAGAACAAAGCAGTGCGTGGGCATAATGGAGTTCATAAACACTAATATTAAGTTTCCTGGAGCTGCAGTAACAAAGTATGACAAATAGGTGGCTTGGAACAAAAACACAATTATGGAGTCTACAAGTTGGAAATCAAGGTAGTGTCAGATTATGCTTCCTCCAAAGGACCTAACGAAGAATCGTCCCTTGTAACAATTCTAGTTACATAAGACATTATTGTTGGGGAAAGGGTAAAAGGTACATGGGACTGTACTATTTTCTCAATACCTTGTATCATTTCACAAGTAGAGCAAAATAGAAATTTTTACAGAAGAAAAACTGGGGGGGGGGGGAGCCTATAAGCCAAACACAACAATGAAATCCAAGAGGGTAGAAATACAAAGATGATCAAGTACCTAAGGTTAGGATTTTCAGTTTCCTGACCCAAACATGCCAGTGCAACTGAACAGACTCCTGTTGTGCTCATTCTAAAATCAACTGGGGGACACCTAGCTGGCTCAGTTGGTAGAGCATGCGACTCTTGATCTCCTCGGGACTGTAAATTCAAGCCCCATGCTGGGTGTAGAGATTAAAAATAAAGTCAGCAACTGGGACAAGGGCAACCAGCTTCATTTTAATCTACTGGTCAGGAACCAGGATTTCCCATCTACTGAGGATTCTAATAATGCTGGCACAAATCTCATCTCAGATTTTTCTAAGAAACCTGTAAGGAAAGAATGAACAGTTACAGATGAAAGGACTGGAGATTCAAGAGGCGTTAGTGACTTCCCTGGGGTTACACCACAGAGTTAAAGCTCAATGCTAGGGATACTGAGGCCAAGGGCATTTGAAGTAACTATTAGTTTGCAGTAAGGTCCATGAAGGTCAGAGATGGAAAGACTCAACTGAGAAAAGCTGATTTCAAAACGTTGGGCAGTGGACATTTTTTGTTTTTGTAAATTAAATATGCTAAATAAGCCCTTGGAGCAAAAACCATAGAATGGTTACCACATTCTCTTCCTTTCTTATCTATACATTGCAAATCAACTTCTTTTATTCTAGACTAACAACTGAGAATACATCAATGTCCAGCATTAGATTTGTTCTCTCCTTGGGTTTATGCAATAAAATGTAAACACAAACTATGTAATGACAAAATGCATTAAGAAAATGTGAGGTAGAAAAGTAAACAAATGAAGCATATTCAGAGGAAAAATGTTTAATATAAAGATTCAAGATTCACATCATGATAATCTAAAACCAAATACTTAGGTTTAAAGTTCAACTTTTGCATTAACTTATCTGCCATCTTTTTCCATTTTTCTATTATTTCACCCCACCTCTATGGTTACAATGACAGATTCCCTCCCTTTCCCCAGTGGTGTATAAAGCCTACTCCTGCAAAAGCTACAGTGATTAACACTAATTTTAAAACACCCTTTAACTTGTACAACATTTTAGTAGTATCTGTAACATTCCTTT
The DNA here is from genome assembly GCF_009829155.1 of Mustela erminea. NCBI lineage: Eukaryota > Metazoa > Chordata > Mammalia > Carnivora > Mustelidae > Mustela > Mustela erminea. The sequence goes on from NC_045623.1 coordinate 59,227,950, forward strand.
CACCTACTCCCCAAGTATACTGTTCACAGTCCATCCTCCTGGGTAGATATGTGACATGTAATTGTTTTCCTTTTTGATTCTTGCTGTGGGAAGAAGGTAATACATATATATTGTGTAAGCACTTATAGACCTCCTAGATTGTTAAAGTATATCATCCAGTAACTCTTTCAAAGAGGGTATGGAAGAAACAAACTTTGTGAATTCTTCGGTATCAAAAAAGGTCTTTGTTTTTCCTTCAAAATCAAATGCAAGTTTGGCTGGGTATAGGATTCTAGGTGTAAAGCCTTTTGCCTGCAGAACTTTTATGACATTGCTCCACTGACTTCTAGCATCTAGAGTATCTAATGATAAATCTGCAGTCAATCTGATTCTTGTTCCTCTATAGGTTATTTCTCTTTTTCTGGAAGCCTTTAGGATCTTTTCTTTATCACTGGAATTCCCAAATTTCACCAAGATATGTCTAGGAGTGAGTCTCTTCTCATCAATCTTACTAGGTATTCGGTAAGCACTAACAACCTCAAGACTTGAATCCTTTAGCTCTGGAAAGTTTTCTTCTATGATTTCCTTAATTATTTCCTCTGCTCCATTCTCTTTATTACTTTTTTCTGGAATTCCTATCAAACGGATGTTGGAACTTCTGGATCTATCCTCTATGTCTCTTGACCTTTCTTTATTTATTATCTGTTTGGCCATTTGCACTGTATCCTTAGAGAATTCTTCAATACGATCCTCTAGATTGTCCATTCTCTCTTCAAGTGTGTCTATTCTGCTATTCAGAACAACTACTGTGTTTTTTATTCCCAAGACCTCTGGAAGGTAATTTTTAATATTTTCAACTTCCTCCTGTAGCTCTCTGAAGCTGTTAATTACGTTTCTTCTGAAGTCTTCTTCTGTTTCTTGTATTAAGTCTGTTTCTTTAGATGTTCGCTTATCTGTCAGCAGAGTTTTGTGTCGCTCTTTTTCAGTTTTCCTTAAAAACTTGTTGATTCCTGACGGAGTACTCAAATTTGTACTTAAATGCCTTTTCTGCTTAACAGAACTTATCTCTAGTGATTTTGAGGGAGAGGCCAAAGTCAATTTGGGACAGACTGTCCCAAATCCTTGGTTTTTCGGTACAGCCATTTCCTCTTTATTCTGGGTTTTTTGTACCATCTGGTGTTTTACCAATTTTTTCTTCTCAAAGTCCTGAGCCAAATAATCATAGGCAATTTCATTAAGTTCATCTAAAGCCCCCTTTTTCTCTATTTGGGAGGCGGTCTTTACACTTTCTACCTCTGAGTCCTCTCCTTCCTCCCACGATAAGACTACTTCCATTTCCCACTCTGAACCTTCTTCTTCCTCCAGCTCAGAATCTTCTACCTCTTTAACTGAAACAACCTCCAAGCCATTACTGCTTTTTTCTTCAGCTCCACACTTTGTATTTACCACAGAATGACGCTGAAAGGCTGAATCCTGTTTCTCACATAATACTGAAGCTTTTTCTTCTCCCTCCTCCTCCAGCCCTGAAGTCTCCTCTTCGTCCTCTTCCTCCAGCTCTGAAGTCTCTTCATCCTCCTCTTCCAGGCCTGAAGCCTCTTCTTCCTCATCCAACTCTGAAGCTTCTTCTCCCTCTTCTTCTAGCTCTGAAGCCTCTTCTTCCTGAGTCTCTAAGTTGTTCACCTCCTCTGGCTCTGCAACCTTTACCTCTTTAACAAATAGAAAGCTCAAACCATCACTGGCTTCCCTCTCAGCTCCATGCTTTGAATCTAGTACTGTTTTCTCCTAAAAGAAAAATAAAATAAAATAAAATAACTTTGTATCATGTGTCTTTAAAGGAATTAGGGATGCCTGGGTGGCTCAGTTGGTTAAGCAGCTGCCTTCGGCTCAGGTCATGATCCCAGCGTCCTGGGATCGAGAGTCCCACATCAGGCTCCTAGCTCAGCGGGGAGCCTGCTTCTCCCTCTGCCTCTGCCTGCCATTCTGTCTGCCTGTGCTCGCTCTCTCCCCCCCCCCCTGATAAATAAATAAAATTAAAAAAAAAAAAGTTAAAAAAAAAAGGAATTAAACCTTTCACTCTCAGTGTAATCTGACTACATATTTTAACAATTACCAAATATCTAGGAAATTATTTAAGTATTACTTGTTCTTGAATGCCTAGAAGCCCAAACAAGAGAAGTTTCCCCTGTGATTACCCCCATCACACCTGCTATCTATGCAGCATCTGCAAATTTCCATGTCCTAATGTTTAATGTGTTCCTTCTATATCCTGAACACTGACTCTTAAGAACTTGTGTTAGTAAATGTCTGGTTACATGCAGGACCCTGCAGTAGAGAGACTCCTCTAACTTCAGAGACACTACCTGAAAACTCCCGTTTACTTCCCTCCCCCCCCCAACCCCCGTAAGGAAACAAAAAGTAAATCTAATACTTCTTAGAAGATTCCACTGGTAGTTCAAGCTACAGCTGTATTACTCAAAAGGAAAGCAATGTTTTGGTTAGAAGTACAGGCTCAATTTAAGATTACTTTGTTCAGGGATGCCTGGCTGGCACAGGTGGCCAAGCACATGACTCTCAATCTCAGGGTCTTGAGTTCAAGCCCCACTTTGGGTATGGAGCCTACTTAAAAAACAAAAAAAAGACTGCTTGTTCAAACCCAGCTGTTACATCTGCTACCGGTACATAAATTTGCTCTCTAGAAAAGCAACTACTTCAGATCACTGTGAGGGTTAAATTACGACAACCTAGTTATGGAGCTCAAGACAGTACCTGTAATAGAAAAGCTGGCTCATAATATTCCTTTAAACCCTATCCTTGCTTCTAGCTTTTCACTTAATGCTCCCTCTATTACAGGATCTTCCCTATTTAGGGATGGCTGGTCACTATTTATCCTTCCACCTCCCCAGACCATCCAGAACAGGCTGGGCTGTGTACATCACCAATGGGGAGTCTCAAAGAAATTGTTGATCCAAATATATTTCCTAATTCTATACTGTCATTTTGCAAAGATGCTACACTTCCAAATGCTGGAAGGGCAGGGGTATTAGGTGTTCTTTTGAGAAGCCATCAAAAATACTGGGTTACAATACAGGCCTCTGAGGATACAAATAAATGGGAGATATTCTACACATGAATTGGCAGAAGTAATACTGTTAAAATGTCTATACTACCCAAGGCAACCTGCAGATTCAGCGCAATCTCTACCAAAATTCCAATGGCATTTAACACAGGAAAAGAACAATCCTAAAACTTGTATGGAACCACAAAGTCCCCAAATACCCAATGCCGCCCTGAATCGGAGTAAGGCAGGAGGCATCACAACCTAATTTCACACCGTATTACAAAGCTATAATAATCAAAACAGCATGGTATTATATGAAAGTCACAAAAACAGACACATAAAAATCAACGTAAACAGAATAAAGACCCCAGGAAAAAACTCAAGCATATGTGGTAAACAATTTATGGAAAAAGGAGCCCAGAATATGGAATAGGCATAGTCTCAATAAATGGTGCTAGGAAAACTGGACAGCCACATGCAAAAGCAACTAGACTACTACCTTACACCACAGACAAAAAAGAAGAAATAGACACATATCCAAGATGAGAGACAGAGAATCTCTACAATATACCAAAGGAATTATCTTTTAATATTGGAATCACATAGAGTATTCAGAAATTAACCTGAAGTGTTTTCAATGAAATCAAATACATGGGAACATAATGTAATATGAAGGAAACAAAATTATCATCTAATATGATGTAAAAACAAAAATCCTTACATGAAATGGGTAACAGCTAGATATTAACATTAATGAACACCTGAATAGGCATCAGTAAGACAGATTTATTTGCATTTCTGATTGATAATGAAGATTTACCAGGACTACTTTACAGACTGAAAGTTCAACATACTTGTTAAATTTTTTTAATAATCCTATTGCATGAGGGCTTTGAATTTACTCACTTGTTTCTATTTTTCCCTTTTAATGATTTAAAAGCTACTATCCAGGCTGCCTGGGTGACTCAATGGGTTAAGCCTCTGCCTTCTGCTCAGGTCATGATCTCTGGATCCTGGAATCAAGTCCCACATGGGGCTCTCTGCTCAGCAGGGAGCCTGCTTCCCTCTCTGTGTGCCTCTCTGCTTACTTGTGATCTCTGTTAAGTAAGTAAAATCTTAAAAAAAAACAAAAATAAAAAATAAAGAAGCTACTACTCCAGTAATTACCCTTAAATACATAACCTATACATTTTTCTTTCAATGTCTGTAATGAATATGTACAATCCCTTCTCAACTCAGATCTAACCTCTTCCAAGCTGCCAACATCACCCATTAAAAGAAAAAAACCTTTTAGTTATTACTTTTAATGTCGTGCTTTTGTATTTCTTAAAAATTGGTTTAACCTTAGGAATAACTTTACCATTACTCATTCTCTGTACATAAGCTCCATAGATCTGTATACTTACCACTTTCTCTTGAATCCCGTACCTTCTTCCTTTCTTTATTTTTTCCTTTTGTGGGAGTACATCTTTCAGTAATTCCTTCAGAAATGGTTTTTGGCTAGTAAAACTGCTGAGACTTTGCATATCTGCAAAGGTCCTTACTTCACCATCACACTTAAGTATTAATTTAACTTGGCACAGAACTTTAGGTTCAAAATCATTTTCCCTCAGAATGCTGAAGACGTTACTCCACTGCTTACTAATGTCCAGTGTTGCTGATGAAAAGTCTGCTGCCAAAGTAAGTATCGCTCCTTCATCTTCTCTGGAGGTTTTTAGGATTTTCTCTGTATTCTTTGAGTTCTGAGGGACTTTTTCTTTGACCAGTTCATCCTCTCCAATCTCTCGTGTTACTTCCATATGGATACTATGTTCTTCGCAATTGTTGTCTAGATTGCTTATGGCTTCTTCCACACTTCCCATGACTTTGTCATTTTGTAATTTATCATGGGGCAATTCCTTATCTTGGTCTGTACTATACTCTTCAACTCTGTCTAACTGGTTACTCGGCTTGCTCACTTCTTTTCTTTTAGAAGTCAACTTTTCAGTAGGTTCAACTATTTCAGAGTTTGCTCCTACTATCTTCTCTAGTAACCCTGTTTTTTGCATGGCTAAACCTTTTATTTGTTGCAACTCCTTTTTAGTATTGGAGTTATTTATATTCTTCACTTCAGGCATTTTACTTTCTACTCCTAACATTTCCTTTAGGTCCTTTTTAAGGGATTCCCTTATCTCATCAACCATTAAGTCCAGATCTTCCATCAAGCCTTTAAACTTCATCAGCATAACTGCTGACAAGTCTTTGCATTTTAAGTCTAATACCTGAGCCATCTCCTGGTCAGTTTCTATCAAGTGAATTCTTTCCCTATGCGTGCTATTTTCCTGTTTCTTTGCAAGTCTAGCAATTTCTGACTCTACAATGGACATTGTGGAAACGTTTTATTTTATTATCCTGAAGAGTAATTTTTGTTCTTGGAGGTCTGCTAGACTCCTCCAAAACTCAATAATCTTTAAAATGTATTTATCATCTGAAATAAAAAAAGAAAAATCATTTACTGAAGAATTCTTTTGGGAAGCACAGTAATCAAGAATATCAATGTGGTTATGAAGTAAACTACAGGAGACGTACTCCACAATTTAAAGATAACCAGATGGGTACATGCATACCAAAAAAAAGAACCTGAATTCAAAATTCATACATTAAAACCCGATTCAAGTAAAGCTTTGAATGCCATAAATCAACCAAACAGGAGATTAAAAACACTGATGGAAATTGGCCAGTAATCCTATACTATTAACTTTGCTTTCTATGTTTTCTGTGAGGATTAAACAGATTACAAGAAAATAGACATTATTTAAAAAAAAAGTTTAAGTGTATCATACCAAATTTTTTAAGTTAAAGGTGATTTGGATGGAATCTTACACAAACTGGAAAGGGAAGTCCCCCAACCAATCCCCCCACCTTTTTTAAAAGATTTTATTTATTTATTTGAGAGAGAGAGAGAGAGAGAGCATGAGCGAGAAGCAAGAAGGTCAGAGGGAGAAGCAGACTCCCCATGGAGCTGGGAGCCCAATGAGTCCCGGGACTCCATGACCTGAGCCAAAGGCAGTCATCCAACCGAGCCACCCAGGTGTCCCCCACCCTTTTTTAATTGCAGACTTAAACATTAAGACTTTAATCTCTTAAAACCAGCTCTCGGGGTGCCGGGGTGGCTCAGTTGGTTAAATGTCTGACTTGATTTTGGCTCAGGTCATGATCGGGGGGTGTGGGGCTCTGCTCTCAGGGGGTGTCTGCTTAGGACTCTCTTCCTCTGCTCCTCCCTCCCCCACCTTAACGCAGGCTTAGGCTCTCTCCCTCTTGAATAGTAAGTTTTTCTTTTTGAAGATTTTATTTATTTGACAGAGAGAGACAGCAAGAGGAAACACAAGCAAGGGGAGTGGAGAGGGAGAAGCAGGCTCTCTGCTGAGCAGGGAGCCCGATGCGGGGCTCCATCCCAGGACCCCAGGATCACGACCTGAGCCAAAGGCAGATGCCCAAGAACCGAGCCACACAGGTGCCCCTAAATTAAAATAAAATCTTAAAAAACAAAAACCTACCCAGCTCTCAAGTCAATTCAGATCAGAATTATTACTTTCCAGAATGAAAATATTAAGGCACATGCTGCAGAGAACAGAATGACTAAAACCCATGCCTACTTCCACCTCACAAAAGCCCCTTTATCTTTGCTCGAGGAGACTCACTTAGATTCTTCCTACTACGGTCGTGACCCTGCATGGTGGAGAGGGAGAGACCACCTCTTTTCCTCTTCCCTTAGTTAACAGGAATGGGAAGTGGGTATGCACAACACACCCACTTTGGACAACAGCTGGGATACTTGTTCCTGAACCTTTTCCTCTGCATCATCCAGCATGTCTTCAAGTTTTAACCAGGTGAGTTTACAGCTAACTAACACTAACAACTGTACGTCCTACGGATTCATCACTGCTGTCAAGACTCCAGCTGCTTTAACGTGCAGGTATGAAAAGAAAATTACATCCCCTTTAACAGAATTCAGGAACTTGATGGAAGGAGACTAGGGTAAATAACTGCAGGGCGCCTGGGTGGCTCAGTGGTTAAGCCTCTGCCTTCAGCTCAGGTCATGATCTCAGGGTTCTGGGATCGAGCCCCTCATCGGGCTCTCTGCTCAGCAGGGAGCCTGCCCCAACCCCCCGCCTGCCTCCCTGCCTAACTTGTGATCTCTGTCAAATAAATAAATAAAATCTTAAAAAACAAACAAACAAACTGCTAGCTATTACTGAAGCTGATGAACAGATGAGAAAGGGGAAATAGGATACATCAGTACGGACAACAGCTCTGAGTAACAGAACCAGAAAACCTTCCAAGCACCTAATGGAAGGGTACAAAATACCCATCATGGGAACAGAAAATGCCCTGGAATGAAGTCAACTGACTGGAAAAAGAAAAGGAAAGGAAAAAAAAAGTCTGATCTGGTTTAAGATTAATAAAGATGCATATACATCTATACATAATCCCAGTAAAACTTCTGAATGCAGATATGAGCCGTCTAAGTTCCCACATCATCAATCATCAATCAATCCCACACATTTAGTGAGCACAGACTACATGCTAGTTACTGTGCTGGAGAGTAAAGGAAAAAAATGTTGAGTAGAAACTGACACGGATGGGTGACTTAGTTAAGCGTCCAACTCTTAATTTCAGCTTAGGTCATGATCTCAAGGTCCTGAGAGCAGAGCCTGTTTAATATTCCTTCTCCCCCTCTCTGTCGCCTATGCCACAGGGGATCTCTCAAAACAAACACCAAAAAACCCTGACACAGACCCTCCCCTCCATGAACATCTAGGGAGAAACAAGTGTATCAAAGGGCAACTGTGCCAACTTACAAATTAAGGGTCAAGGATCAGGGGTGTCTATCCCAGGTGTCATCTGATGTATTCAGGGAGGCCCAGAGAGGCCCAGGAAGGCTTCCTGGCAGAAGCAGCTCACAATGAATCTGATAAATAAGCAGCAGCCACACAGCAAAGAATGGAAGCAGGTACATTCCACTCAGAGGAGTAACTAACTACCCACAGGGCTGGAGGGAGCACCTGTGGAAAGGTAACCTACAGAGGGAGAGAGCAAAGGGGACAGCTTTGGTGTCTCCAGCTTCCCTACTAGAAGCATGCCTGCTACGCACCAAAAACAGAAAGGGCCAAGAAAGAGACAAGGTTTTAAAGGAGAAGTACAAATTTACTTGGTTTAACCTATCAAGTTTGAGGTACTCTTGAAATAACTGGAGGACGATATAAGCGGGTCTAGAACCCAACCTAGTTTCTGCTCTGCACATAAACGTTCTGTGAATCCTATGCCCATTGGCAGTTAATTCTGTAACTAACAAACATTCCAGAAAGAAAATCAAATCAGCCTGAGACTCAAGAAGATGAGATGATAAACCGAATACTGGGAGAAAATATTTACCCAGTAAATATTTAGTATTCAATTAGTATTTAATTAGGAACCACCTGATTAAAAAATGGGCAGAAGACCCAGAGACCCCTCACCAAGGAAGAACTGCAAAGAGCAATTCATCATATGAAAGATGCTCTACACTGGGTCTCCAGGTAAATGCAAAGTAAAACACTGAAATACCATGACACGCTTATTGGAATGGCCAAAATCCAAAATATAATATCGACATCAGATGCTGTTAAGAATGCAGAGCAACAGGAACACTCACTGCTTATGCAAATAAATATTACAGCTACTTTGGAAGACAATTTGCCAATTTCTTGCAAATCTCAAGAGACTCCTACCATATGATCCTGCAACTGTGCTCCTTGGCGGTTTATCCAAAGGAGTGGAAAACGTATCTGTACAGGAACCTGCATACTGGGAGGCAGAGAGCAGCTTCATTCAGAACTACCAAAACTTAGAAGCAATCAAGGTATTTTTCAGTAAGCTGATAAGCTGTGGTACCCCCACAAACAATGCAATGTTCTTCAGTACTAAAACGAAATGAGTTGCTAAGCCCTAGGAGAAGGAGGAACCCAAAATGCCTATGACTAAGTCAAAGCAGCCAAACTGAAAAGGCTACATACTATATGATTCCAAATACAGTACATTCTGGAAAAGTCAGAACTACAGAGACAGAAAAGATCAGTTGTTCTCAGGATTGAGGGGAGGAGGATGAACAGGCAGAGGAGAGGATTTTTAGGACAATGACATTTTGTAGAATAGTGGCAGATGCAAGGCACACGGTTGTCAAAAGACACAGACACTCAGAAAATTCGTTCGCCAGGAGTGAACCCTATTGCAAACTACGGACTTAGGGTCATAATGATGTATCAAGGTAAATTCACTAGTGGTCACATACGTAGCACTTGGACATGGGATGCTGAGCACATGGAACTTCTCTGGACTTTGTACTCAATATGCTGTAAACCTAAAACTGCTCCAAAAATTAAGCTGACTACTTAAAAAAAAAAAAAAAAATCAGCATGAAACATCCCATCTATAATTATAAAGCCTAAAAAATACAACTTTAGGGACCGCTACAAAAAGGCTAAGATTTAAGAATCACAGGAGCAGCTAATAGGTCATTAATGTCAGAACAGAAAGTATACATTCATACAATCACACAATTCAGAAATTTCTCATTAGAGAAAAACCAAAATAAGAAAAATTACAATAGGGGCTCCTGGGTGGCTCAGTCGTTCAGCATGATCCCAGGGTCCTGGGATGGAGCCAAGGCATTGCAGGGAGCCTGCTTCTCCCTCTCCCCGTGCATGTGCTCCTTCTCTCACGCAGTCTGTCAAACAAATAAAATCTTTTAAAAAAAGAAGAAAAAAGCGCAAAAATATATGATAACATTAATCTGAAAGATAAAGATTTCTAGGTATGGCATTTAAATGAGTAAGGGATATAGATATTTAAATTTTAAAATAACTCAGTCAAGGGGCACCTGGGTGGCTCAGTCTGTTACCATCTGCTTTTGGCTCAGGTCATGATGATCCCAAGGGTCCTGGGATCCAGTCCTGCGTCAGGCGCTATGCTCAGCAGGGAGTCTGCTTCTCCCTCTCCCCCTTCATCCTGTGCTCTCTCTCTCTCAAGTACTCAAATTTAAAAAAAAAAAAAAAAATTTTTTAAGAGAATGCCAGAAGTTTAAAATCAAGTAATTTCTACATGTAAAAAACCACATTACTCAAAAAAGAAAACATTAATAGTTGCAAAAAATCTTAAACCTAGCATTCATTCATGATAAAACTCAAATTATGAACAGGAAGTCAAAGGAGAAATGTATATGAAAAATCTTGATTAAGTCAGAGAAAGGGTCAAAAGAGAAAACATCAACTTGACTACTAATACAAAAAGTGAGCAACAGTACACACATGTCGTCCTTAATGAAATAAACTAGAAAACCCAACAACCAGGATTTATACCTGAAGCTTCATCAAGGTGACTATGAGAAAACAAGGAGTAGAGAGCCCACTGGGTAAGCCGACTTTCAACACTTCAGCGACTTGGGGGAGGAGGGAACTAACTATTCCAGTTTAGGAGACTGAGGGAAACGGGAGCCCCTTATCTGGATCCCAGCTAAACACATCATGCAGGAGAGCAGGAAACAATCCTCAGGAATAGGATTTTTACTAGCTGTGAGAATACTGTGGTTATTTAAGAAATGTTCTTACTTTTTAAGAGACAGATACGGTTCAAAAGGCCCCAAATGGCGTCACTTAGGGTTATGAACCCAAGTCAGTAAACCAAGACTGAGACTTAACCTAACTGCAGTTTCAATCTAGGACAACCAGGAATTTTCTCATCAGCACCAATAAATAATCTGTCGTGGGACCTGTCCTTCTCTCAAAAGACGAGATAATCCAGGTAATAAAACCCTTTTGTCAGGGCACCTGGGTGGCTCAGTGTGTAAAGCCTCTGCCTTTGGCTCAGGTCATGATCTCAGGGTCCTGGGATGGAGCCCCGCATCGGGCTCTCTGCTCAGCAGGGAGCTGCTTCCCCCTTCCTCTCTCTGCCTGCAGTCTGCCTACTTGTGATCTCTGTCAAATAAATAAATAAGATCTTTAAAAACAAAAACAAAAACCCTTTTGTCCCCAGATGAAGAAAACCTCACCTGAACTAATCCCTTTCCTTTTTTAAAAAAACATTTTATTTATTTATTTGACAGAGCAAAAGGGAACTTAAGCAGGGGGAAGGAGAAGCAGGCTTTCCGCTGAGCAGGGAGCCCACATGGGGCTTGAGCCACCCAGATGCCCCTAACTAACCCTTCTTCTGTTTAGGACTTCCTTGTCCTGCCCCTCCCCCTTTTAAAAAAGATTTTATTTATTTTATTTGACAGTTAGAGATCACAAGGAGGCAGAGAGGCAGGCAGTGAGAGGAGGAAGCAGGCTTCCTGCCGAGCAGAGAGCCCGATGTGGGGCTCGATCCCAGAACCCTGGGATCATGACCTGAGCTGAAGGCAGAGGCTCTAACCCACTGAACCACCCACGGGCACCCCTTGTCCTGCCTTTAAATACCTTTCCCTCTCTGCAGACCTTTGGCGCTCCCCTCTATTTGCTAGACAGGATGCAGCCCACTTCATGAACTTATAATGAACTGGTTTGAATTTTATGTTTTCTTATAATACTTAAGTTTTTAAACTTAAGTTAAACTCTAGAATTTAGTTTAAAATACTTCATCAGGGATGCCTCGGTGGCTCAGTCAGGCAAGTGTCTGCCTTTCTGCTGGGGTTGTGGTCCCAAGACCCTGGGAAGAGTACCGCCTCCCTGCCCTTGCTCAGCAGGGAGCCTGCTTCTCCCTCTGCCTGCCGCTCCCCCTGCTAGCACTCTCTCTGACAAATAAATCTTTAAATAAAATAATTCAGCAAAAAGGGGAAAAGGAGTAGATGAGGCAAACAGGAGTACTTTACCCCAAACAACGTGGCTAAGTCAAAACCAAAAATAGTGAAGACAAAAGGTTGAGATAACAGTAAAAATTTAAAGTGTAAAAAATAAAATCAAAAGCCATGTAAGAATTTTTCCTTTGAAGAGAAAAAAATTACAAAGTACAAAATTAAGCATGAGAAATGATCCAGTACAAGGATTTTTAAAAGCTGGTTTGCAAACATATGGTATTTAAAAAGCTAAAGGAAATAAATAGTATCCTAGCAAAACTCTTAAATAATTAGGGGCATCTGTCTGGCTCAGTCGGTGGAGCAAATGCCTCTTAATCTCCCAGTTATGAGTTTGAGCCCCATGGTGGGTGCAGAGATTACTTAAAAAAAAAAAAAAAAAAGGAAAGGAAAAAAATCTTTCAAATAATCAAATATTGATCCACCAAATAAAAAGACAAAACCCTCCTCAGATCAGTATTACGAAGAAAAATCAATACAATATTCAACGGCTCCATATCCGGAGTTTCCACTAAACTATACAAAAAAATTTTCATTAAATAGTTCTGAACTGCGAGAAAGCTAAAAGAAAAAGAAGCTCAAGAAAGGCAAGTAATCCTCAGAAGAGGGAATAACAGTCTAAACCACCACAGAAAAATCATTAATACTTCTTATAGTAGAGGCTTATATAGTAAGCTAAAATTTAAGGGGGGCGGGAGGAAATGCAAAGTAATGCCAAACATGAAAATCTGCCCAACCCTACATACAGGATTTTTTTTTTTTAAGGATCACTTTGCCTATCTGGAGTGGGAGTGGTTACAACTTTCCAGGAAATTAGAAAACCTATTACAATCAGATATGTTACATAGTAACTCTCCCCTTGAGAATCTAAAGAAAGAATAAAACCACTTGTACTTAAGAATACACAGGCAAAAGGTCCAGCAGTTTTTTGTGAGGAGAGCCCAGAGCAATGCTGTTTAGTTAAGATTGAACGAAGGAAGGTCTAAACCACTCTGTGCAACTCTATGCAGCCATTAGAGTGTATTTAGAGCCACAACACGAGGCTTTGGAGTGTCCTTGATCCATTAACAAGAAAAAACAAGCTGCGGAGAAGAGAGTAGTATAATCTCATTTTTGCAAATGTGCACAAAACCAACAGAAACAAGAATGAACACTAAACATAAAAGTAGACTCAATTTTAAAAATCAGGAAAATGCGTATCAGAACAGATTCTAGTGGGTTTTATTTTTTTTAATTGATTTCTGATTTTATTGCTTTGCTTCTAGTGTTTTATAAAGCAGATTATAGCCACTGCTGGAGCAAATCATCTGCCCTCTCCACCCTGTGGAAGGCACTGGGAATTATCAGAACCTCTTGAGTAAACAAACTGGGAAAAGTATAATGCCATTTAGAAAAAGTTCTAAAATTTGTTTTTAAATTTGTTCTCTGCACCCAGAAAAAAACTGACACCATACGTGGTCAAGAAAGGTCAAACCAAACTTTGGGTGGCCACAGAGAATGGCGTGGGGAATATTAACTCTTCTTTTTCTAGCTAAAAGGAATTCCACAATACTGCCAGCAAATTCAAGGGTGGGGTTGGGGGGGTGGCCGGACCCAACCCCACACACACAAAGAAGTAACTGGCTGCCCATTTTGAAAATTCAACCACAAAGGAAATGCAAGTAGATAATAAACATATGAAAAAGCAGTGACTGCCAAGGAAATGCAAACCAAAACAAGCTGGTCCATCGGGGAGCTTTAGGGAAAATTTATTCTCCCTCCCCCTACCCTTGGCCTAGGGTGTGTGAATTGTTGAAGATTTCTTGCCCCCCTCAAGTGTGCCCTCCTGTGGTATATTAGTTCAAGTTCATTAAAAGATAAACCCAAACTCATGGCTCACTGATTTAAAAGTCTCCCAGATTTTTCCTACGCTTAACTCCTTTTGATGGCCGTCCAAATCGGCCCCTGCCTCAGTCCTGGCAAATCCCGTTTTCCTCCCTGATTAAGGATTCTGAAGCCAAAGTGGATAGAACTTCAGGACGTCTGGGATACTGGGTGGGAAAGAGACCACAGATTTATTCTCATTCATCTCCAACAGGAGTTCAGCATTTGACAGTGATCAAAATAATGCATTTGAGATACACACTATGTGATCTTTTTAACCTATTTAACAAAACCGAGGGGGGAGGTCTAAACTACTTTTAATTTGACATAACGAGGGTAAAAGTATTTCACCGCACCTGCAACAACGGTTTTGTGAAATACCCGCGATTTCCAGAGGTGACAGAATCTGGGATTCCGCGAGAGGCCCAGGCAAAGGATTCCCTGCTCATACCACCTGTGGCTAGACTCACAGCTCCTGGGTCCAAAGGTCAATCAATTGCAAATTTACTGAACTCAACACACGCTGAAACCCTGGCATTCCGCTTCTCCCAGCCCCTCAACGACCAAGTCTCAGCTGCTTACCCAGTGAAGGCGGTTCACCTGGAAAAAAGTTCTCTGATGAACAGAGCTTGGTCTTCTCCACAGCTGTCTTTCAGTGCCTAGAGTTCAAGCAATGCAGAATTTAAAAGGTTTAAGGGCACCTGGGTGGCTCCGCTGGTTAAGCTCCTGACTTCCGCTGACGTCAAGATCCCAGAGTTCTAGATCGACTCCCGCATGGGGCTCCCTGCTGAGCGGGGAGTCCGCTTCTCCCTCTCCCGTCTTGCTCTCAGGTAAATAATAAAAATAAAGTTTAATATACATAGGGGGGAAAGGCTCTACTCTAGCTGGTGTTTGCTTACACTGATAGGATCATAGGAATAATTATGCTAAAACACGGAATTATTAGTGCAGAGTCTAGGAGTAGAGGTAAGGGGTGCGCTGCAGGGAAGGAAAAACAACTAGGGCCCCAACTAAGGAGAGAAGCAGAGGGAGTGGGAAAGAGGGTGGTTTCTTCTTCGTGCTAGTTGGGGTCTACTTTTTGGCAGTAAACATAAATTCCGTTTGTCGTCTGGAAAATAGTTCTGTCCTTTCTAACAACGAAGGTGATGCAGAAAAAGGCACTACCTTCAAATCAATTCCCTTCCAGTTTATGGGAAATTCTGTGAAGACGGGTTGGAAATGAGGTTCAAGGCCTCGGATCTAGGAAATGGAGACAGACTGAACCCCCAGGTCCGCCTGGCTCCAAAGCGCTCACTCCATTACTCCTCAAAGACACCATGGAAAATCTCACCTCCCCCACCCTTCTTTTAAAAGTAGCACTTAAATACTGCCTCATTTCCTTGACTTCATTTTCTCCTCCTGGCACTGCTATTTTACTTTTTTCTTTATCAGTATTTTTTAAATTATCTCTACACCCAATATGGGACTCGAACTCGCAACCTCACAGCGAGAGTCTCACGCTCTTCTAACTACAACAGCCAGGCACCCCTGGCACTGCTACTTGATGTCCCTGTTTCCCGCGGAGGGGACACTCAGGAAGGTGGCTCTCTCACCAGCTCCTCAGAAACAACCAGGCAGCCAAGCGACAGGGCCCCCGCGGTGCCCACTACCCCCACAATTGCGCCAGCCTTACCAGGAGAAGAGAGGCAACCTGAGGACGCACCCCAGCTCCAAGACAGAAGGAAAAATGGCCGCAGCAAGTTTTTGCTGGCTCCTCCCCTCCCCTGGCGGAGTTCCAAAGCTTCTGGTCCAATCCCCTCGCAACCTACACGCCCTCGCCCCCTCCCCTGGAAATCTCCACCAGTCCTGAAGCACCTGCCGACTTCCTGTTGCTGGACGCCCCCTGAGCCCCAGCCCCCAGCTCCGTTTCCTCCTGCCCTCGGGCTGAACATGACCCACCCCACCCCATCCCCACCCCACCCCATCCCCACCTCAACCCCCACTTGACCCAGCTCCCCGCCCCACCCCACCCCACCCTACCTCAACCAATCCCCTTCCCCGTGTTACCCGCACCAGCCCTGAATCCTGACTCGCATCTCAATAAAGTCAACACTAACTGCCTAGTTTATTCTGGCGGTAACCCCAGGGGCCGTTCTCAATTCCTCTGCTTTTTTTCAATTCCCATATTCAGTTATGTCTAAACCTCAGTAGCTGTCTACTTCTCTCGCTCTGCGTGGCTTCAGCGCAGTCGGAGCCCACCATTTCTTGCTGGTCTCCTGGCCTCCACTCTGGCCTGCCCTTATCCACATAATCCCTTTGAGTCATTTCCCTTTTCAGGCAGAGGAAAATTGTTACCGTTCATCTCATTCTGATTCCCTCTTTAACTTTGTCTCAGTTCTCTCTGTCATAGAAATGATCTCCTTTTTAAAACATTGTAAATTCTTGCCTCAGGGCCTTTGCACTAGCTCCTCTTGCCTTTGTGAATTAGGTTTCCAGTTCTTTCACAACCTGCTTCTTCCCCCCCCCCTTTTTTTTTTACTTCTTTGCCTGCACAGGTCCTCAGGTCACCTGATAATTCCTCCAAGAGGCCTCCCAGAACCCTTTTTAAGGGAGTCCCACACCTTATCTTATCAGCCTCTTTTTTACCCAGTTTTTAGAACCTGAACGTATCCATTCAACTCTATTTTGTGTTTTGTTGGGAATGTCTCTTCTCCACTTCCCCACTAGAATATAGAATATAACCCTAGTAGGGCAAAAATCTTATCTTTCTTGTTCACTGATTTATCTACTGTACCCAGACTTGTGACTAGTATGTACTGGGCCCTCATTTGGAAAGAGGGAATGAGTGAGCGAGCAGACTTGCCAAATCAGGCTCTGGGGTGGGCTATCTCCAGAATTGTGAAGGGTGGGCCACGCAGCTCAGGGAAGTGTCCTGAGCTGCAAATTCAGGGGTTTGAGGGGTTGGGCTCCCCAGGCCTGGCTTTCAGGGTCCAGATGGAGACTGACTTAGTCAAGGTTATATACAGTCCATAAACAGTGAAGCCCCCACACCTGGTACTGCCCAACCAATGTGTGGCATACATGAAGGTGGTGTCAGCCTCAAAATAAAGACCCTCCCCCTCGACGAGAGGCAAAGGAGTGCTTATTTGGGATCCAAGAATTGCAATTCCAGGAGCACAGATTTAGGTAAATGTGCAAATCGCGTCCTGCTTGTTGGGTGAAAGCAAGGGAGAGGGGAGAGAGCAATGACCTGAGTTGAAGAAAAGAAAAAAAAATGGGTTTGTCTGGGTATTTTAACAGCTAAGTGCCTCTGGGTTATACATTGATTGGCCACTAGTTCTTTTCTTTTTTTATTTTATTTATTTGACAGAGAGATACATTACAGGTAGGCAGAAAGGCAGGCAGAGAGAGGAGGAAGCAGGCTCCCTGCTGAGCTGAGAGCCCAATGAGGGACTCGATCCCAGGACCCTGAGATCATGACCTGAGCTGAAGGCAGAGGCTTAATCCCCTGAGCCACCAGGGGCCCTTGACCACCAATTCTATCTTCAGAGAGTCCACAGCCAGCAGACTGCTGATCAGGATGTCTGTTCGGCTAACTACTCAGACAATTGCTTGAAACAATGGCTATCCTGTCCAGTCCACAGGTCTGGGCCAGTCCACGGGTTTGGGCCCAGTTACACGAAGCCGGGGCTAGCTGTCGCTCTACTGTGGCTTCTTTCCCGATACTTTTTTTTTTAAAAGACTTTATTTGGCAGACGGTAAGAGAGGGGAACACAAGCAGGGGGAGAGGGAGAGGAGGAAGCACGCTTCCTACTGAGCAGGGAGTCTGATGTGGGGCTGGATCCCAGGACTCTGGGATCATGACCTGAGCGGAAGGCGGACACTTAACGACTGAGCCATCCAGGAGCCCCTGTCACCATATTTTTAAATGGCACCAGTCATGTTAATTTTTCACAGTATGTAGTCTTTTTTTTAAATTCCTTCTGCCTCTCCGGCATTATTAATAAAATCACTCAAATGGAAAACAGTAAAATTAAACAGGGCAATCAAGTGCCAGGAAAAAAAAAAATTGAATGTTAATGGCAGTTGAGGGCAAATCCAGGAGCTGGAGATGTAGGCTAGTGACAGGGTAGCAAGGAGGTCGGCGATATTCAGAGTGCTGGAAACCATGCAGGACAAAGGGCCTTGTTTCTTGAGCAAATATCAAAGGGAAAAGAAAGGGGTGCGGAGCAAATATTAAATCTCAATCTTTAAATCATTAAAAGAGACTTAAACATTCCCCAGGTCCTATCTTTGACTAAAATACTATATGTTGATTAGTTGAATTTAAATTTTAAAAATTAAAAAAAAAATTGGAGGGTGCCTGGTTGGCTCAATGGGTTAAGCCTCTGCCTTTGGCTCAGGTCAGGAAGTCAAGAGTCCTGGGGAAAAAAAAAAAAAAAAAAAATCTCTGCTCAGCAGGGAGCCTGCTTCCTGCCCATCAACCCCTTTCCACCCCCCCATCCCCCCAACCCCGCCTGCCTACTTCCGATCTCTCTCTCTCTGTCAAATGAATAAATAAAATCTTAAAAAAAAAAAAAAGTGTTTATTTTTTAAATAAATAAGAAGTAAATAAATAAATAAAGGTGGTTTGCCTGGGTGGCTCCTGAGTGTGTTAAGCCTCTGCCTTTGGCTCGGGTCATGGTTTCAGGGTCTCCATGTCCTGGGATCGAGGCCCACAGCAGGGTCTCTGCTCAGCGGCGAGCCTACCCCCCCCCACCCCGCCTACTTGTGATCTCTCTCTCTCTGTCAAATAAATAAATAAAATATATATTTTTAAAAGATGTTATTTATTTGTCAGAGAGAGTGAGCACAGGCAGAGGCAGAGGGAGAAGCAGGCTCCCCGCCGAGCAAGGAGCCCAAAGTGGGACTCGATCTCAGGACGCTGGGATCATAACCTGAACCGAAGGCAGCCACTCAACCAACTGAGCCACCCAGGAATCCCTAAATTTTTTTTTTTTTTTAAACGTGTTTTCCTCTTGGTGGGGGCAGGGTGGCCTCATCCTGGCCAGCCTGCCTGCTTTCCAAATAGTCTTCATCAGGTTCCACATCCAATACAAGGCTTGAACTCACAACCCTGCGATGCAGCGTTGCGGGCTCTACCCACCAAGCTGGCCATGCAGCTCCAAGTTAGTAAAGATTTTTTTTTAATAATTTATTTTTATGACACAGAGAGAGAGAGAGAGAGAGAGAGAAAGAGCACAAGCAGGGGGAGCAGCAGAGGGAGAGTGGGAAGCCGACTCTCCGCTGAGCAGGGAGCCCGATGTGGGGCTGGATTCCAGGACCACGGGATCATGACCTGGGTGTCCCGGGATCATGACCTAAGCCAAAGGCAGACACTTTACCAACTGAGCCACCCAGGTGCCCCCCAAGTCAGCAAAGATTTTAAGTGGAATTTTGGCAGAAGTAGATTAGGAAAAAAGTAATAAGTTTTGTGTCTCAGCTCTCTTAGTTTTAAAGTTCCTATCTCTGATGATGGGGGTGTCTTTCCACTCAGCACAGAGAGAGTACCTTTCAAATGGGAGATTTGTTTCCTGCTTTCAGGAGGACAGAAGAGGGTCTGAGGGTCCTTGCACCAGCTATCTCTTAAGTGACTTCTATTCAAAATGATCAGTATAACAAAGTAGCCCCCCTGGGGAGGGGTGGGGCTGCCGCTGGCCCCACAACATCAGTTGTTACTAACTCAATGCAGCGTGTGGGGACCCTGTTCGGATCCTAACTCAAACACGGAAGAGAACATCCAACAGAAGACAAAAAGGAAAATTTGAACACTGACTGGATATTTGATGATTTGAAGAGATTAGCTTTCATTTGCATTAAGTGTAATAAGGGTACCATTATTACATGCTTGAGGGAGTCCTCCCAGCTTTGTATGCAGCAATTTTGGGGGTGAAAATATTTGTATCCTGGGCCCTGGGTTTTGTGGGCCCATCAAAGCCATTGTATTGTAAGAAGTAAAGTGGGCTTTGGTTGCCCTGGAGCACAGGGTTGCCAGTTGGAGTCTGCTGCCTCTGGGGGTACACAGAGAACCTCTAGGGGTCATGTGGGTCTGAATGGTTGGGGCTTTCTATGCTAATAGAGTACCTTATTTATTCTGTCCATTGATAATTAATACTTGAGAACACTTTCAATACTAATGGAACTTAATCTAAGAGAAGTTCAATTTACATTTTGCTTTACATCTCAATACATTTCAGTAGGAGAGTCAAAATAATTATGGTCCACATTAGAATATAAAAAATTTAAAAATGCTTAGTGTTACTATGCCTACATTCAGGTTTGTTTTATTCTTTTTTTAAAGATTTTATTTAGGGGCGCCTGGGTGGCTCAGCGGGTTGAAGCCTCTGCCTTCGGCTCAGGTCATGGTCCCAGGGTCCTGGGATCGAGCCCCATGTCGGGCTCTCTGCTCAGTGGGGAGCCAGCTTCCTCCTCTCTCTCTGCCTGCCTCTCTGCCTACTTGTGATCTCTGCCTGTCAAATAAATAAATAAAATCTTAAAAAAAAAAAAAAGATTTTATTTATTTATTTGAGAGAGACAGGGAGAGTAAGCAAGAGAGAGAGCACCAGCAGTGGGAGGGACTGAGGCCGAGAGAGAAGCAGACTCCCTCGAAGCAGGGAGCCCAACATGGGGCTCGATCCCAGAGTCCTGGGCGGAAGGCAGATGCTTAACCGACTGAGCCCTCCAGGTGTCCCGGGATGGCTTCTTCTTGGTATTCCTTCTATAAATGTATGAATGGAGTTGACTGAAGAGGTACTTATGTTAATTTCTAAAAAAGTACACAGCCCATTGCTATAGTTATATGGAGGTAGGCAGGTAATGCAACTGCCCAGCGTTTTTGAGGCCATAAGTTAGCTAAACCCAAGACGTTTAGCTAAGATTCAGGAATAAAAGCCCATACCAGAGGGGTGCCTGGGTGACTCAGTGAATTGAAGCCTCTGCCTTCGGCTCAGGTCATGATCTCAGGGTCCTGGGATCGAGCCCTGCATGGGGCTCTCTGCTCAGTGGGAGCCTACTTCCTCCTCTCTCTCTGCCTGCCTCTCTGTCTACTTGTGATCTCTGTCTGTCAAATAAATAAATAAAATCCTTGAAAAGAAAAATAAAAGCCCATACCAGATATAGTGTGAAGCCCAAATGGGAGGGTAAGAAAATCTCAGGACCTGGATAAATCAATTTTTCTGGCACGGCAATGGTAAATTTTCCACCATTTTCCCTGTGGCTTTGGACAGTCTCAGGGCTGAGTCCTCCACCCAAGCCCCCACCTGATAGCTGCAGGAAGATGAGGGAAAAGACCATAGCGCCGTGGTCACATGTCCTACTTTGTGGTGCCTGAGTAGTTTTAAGACAAACTACCCAGGAGGTCTGGGCAAGCAGGGTGAGCAAGTGGGCTCCCAGTGAAGACCATTAGCTCATCACTGAGTCTGCCCAGCTCTTCAGACTTGCCTAGGCTCTCAGGAAAGAAGACGTTGCCTGGTTCCAGTTGGGTGACCTAGTTGACACCCCTTCCACATGCCAGGACAACCTTAAGACTGAAAGGGAAGGTGGTCCTGAACTTGTAGCAGAATGCAGAAGAAAACCAACCTGAGTTCCAGCTGAGACACAGCCCTTACATTCATTCTGCTTGGAATGACCTTCCTCACCCAAATTCTACCCTCCATTCTGGGTCACTTGTCAACTATTTATTGTGTATGTACTATGTGGCAAGCCCTGTTCTCTCTAAGTTTGGCTTTGATGACACCTCCTCTAAGAAGTAGCCTTGTAGGAGTCTGTAGGCTCAGTTAGGAAGGCTTTGGAGGGCCAGCGTGCTGGGACTTGAGGCGCTTATCGTTCAGCGTAGTTTCCTTGAAAGGCACCAATGCCCAGTCATAAAGCTGGCTCCAGATTCAGACTGTCAGGTTAAGATCACCACTCTACCAGCTTCGTGACTCGGAGTAAGTTACTTACCCTCTTTGTGTGTGTTTTTGAGAAAATCTACGAAGTAGGCAAGACAGGACCTACTTTATGGCATTGGGAGAACTGGAGATAGTTCAGTTAAAGTAGCTTTCACACGGAGCTTAGAAGTCAGTACTACCTGCATATTGTGGTAAGTTTGTTAAATACAAGAAAGAACAGCCCACCTGGCTGGCTTAGTCTGTACAGCAGGCAACTCTTGATCTCAGAGTCACAAGTTTGAGTCCCACATTGGGTGCAGAGACTACTTGAAAAATAAAATACAAGAAAGTATAGAGAAGCGAAGATAGCTCGAACAAGTTGATGCACGTTCTTTCAGATTTTTCTATGCACACATGTACTTACATAAAATATGAACCTCTTAAATCAGCGAGCTTTCCTTCTTTTTGGATTTTGATGAGATTTGTGTCAAACATAAAAAAGCAATTGCGGGGGGGCGGGGTGCCTGGGTGGCTCGGTGGGTTAAAGCCTCTGCCTTAGGCTCGGGTCATGATCCCAGGGTTCTGGGATCGAGCCCCGCATCGGGCTCTCTGCTCTGCCGAAAGCCTGCTTCCTCCTCTCTCTGCCTGCCTCTCTGCCTACTTGTGATCTCTGTCAGATAAATAAATAAAATATTTAAAAAAACAATTGGGGGAGAAATATATACATAAGTATATATATATATACATAATAATTCAGGCTCTCCAGTTCTGTTTCCTGTAAAATTAGAAATCCTATGGTACCTACCTCATAGATTGTGGATTAAATGGAGTAAAACATGCACATGTTTTTAGAATAGTATCTGGGGTAGGCATGGTAAGCCTCAGGAAGTTTGCTATTAATATTGTTGATTTCATCATTTGTTTAAATACTTGGCGGGTTTTATTCCACAACCCCAACAGGTCTTACACATTTTGGGGGTTAACATTATTTCTGGGTAATAATTATTTTCATTGCTATTGTGGATAGTCAATCCCCCCCCCCACACACACACACCCATGTGGGAAAGTAGAAGCTGATATCCTATTGCTAATAGTTCATGGTCTAGCATCTCCTGGGAAAGACAGATCTTGCAAAGAGATTGATTTTAACATAGCATGTTACTTGAAAAAATAATGATAAGCTGTGGTTCTGTGAAAGGTAGAGAAGGCTGCCAGCCGAACTTCAGGGGAGGTCCGGGGAAGGTTTGTTGGAAGTTGTAATAGGCGACTGTGTCCTGAAGGACGAGGCATTTTCCACACCTTGCTCGTGCTATGCTCCCATAACTGCTTACCTTTTCCTCAGTGGAGGTGCCAAAGTCGGGTGGGCGGGTTGGACTTTGGCTCTTGCTCCCACTATTGTTAGGACTTCAAGAAGAACCCCTGCCTTGGGACTAGAGACCCTCTTCCTCTTCCTTTCCTTTTCACTAGTCGTGTTTCCAAATTTCAGAGATCACCCTATTCTAACAGCTAGCCCTGAATTTGCAGCCAAAAACCCAAGGGATTGGTTACAGCTCACCTCTGGGATGCAGTACTGTTCTAGCCCAGAGGACATACTCTAATCTACTAATCTATCTCTGGAGAAGAATCGTTTCTATGGAGACAGGACGCCTAATCCTACCTGTTACTAAAGATTCTGGTTTCTTGTTTCTCATCACAATTTCGGGGTGGGAATGTCCCTCTAGATTTATGGAGTAAGAGCCAAAAATTTCTTCTGAACAAAATTTCCTTCTAAGGACACAAGAATCAGGTAAGTGGAAAACCTGCGCCACCTTCTGGCCACGAGTGTGAGTAGCTTTCTTAACACCCATTGTTCTTTCATATTAAAGGTAGGTTTTTCTTTTCTTCTGCAAAATCAGAGGCTCTGTTAACTCGAGCATGTATTTAGCGAAGACTCACCTGAGTTAGGTTAATGCAGATTCTGATTCCAAAGCGTGCACCTACCTGCCTGCCCCGGGTTTCTGATGGGAAGTGTTCACAGACCACACTCTCAGGAACAGTAACAATGATGGGATGAAGGCCAAAATGTAAAACGAATAATGGTTTTTAAAAAATTGTCTTCTAGGGCCCCTGGGTGGCTCAGACGGTTAACTGTCTGCCTTATGCTCAGGTTATGATCCCAGGGGTCATGGGATTGAGCCCCGCATCTGGCTCGCTGCTTTGTGGAGAGTCTGCTTCCCCCTTTTTCTCTGCCTGCTTCTCCTCGTTTGTGCTTTTTCTCTCTCTTTGTCAAATAAATAAAATATTTTTAAAAAGTTGTTTTCTATTTTAAAAAGAGAACACTTTGGGGGGCACCTGGCCGGTGTAGTCAATGGAGCATGCAACTCTTGATCTCAGGGTTGTGAATTGGGTGTAGAGATTACTTAAAAAGAAAAAAAATGCACTTTTTCATGAAAGTGTGAAAGTTTGGGAATACAGAAATATTAAAGATGAAAATTAAAATCACATATTATCCCAACAAAAGCACCATTTTATAACCTTTCTTAAGTTTTTTTTCAGTTTTTTGTCTGCAGTGCAAAATTTTCTTTGAAAATATGCATCATTTTCCTTTGGGGGCTTCAAGCCATGTGTTATTTAACCATTCCCACATGGGTTATTGGTAGACCTTTAGGCCATTTTCACTATTAAAAATAATAGTATAATATTGGTGTGGCCATCCATTTACATTAGTCTTTGTGTACGACTGTGATTCTTCCCTTAGGGTGTAATGGGATGATTCGGTACAGACTGACTCTGGGTAATATTGCCAGTTCGTTGTTTCTTATTTCCGCACACTGGCCAGAACTTCCAAAACATGGAACTGCATAGGTGAAAGAAGTCAATTCCTCTACAAACATAGCAGTCTCCAATTAGAATAAAATAGCCTATCCTTACAAATGTTGAACTACCATGAGGTAGTTCTTCTCTGGATATCTTTTATTGTGTTCTTTATTACCCTTCCATCTTTCGCCCAAGCTAAAACAAAAAATTAAAAAATTAAAATTTAAAAAATTGGATTTTGATATGTTTTTCATTATTAGCCTTTTTTTACTTATATATTTTTAAAGATTTAACCCATTTATTTGTCAGAGAGAGAGAGAGACCACAAGCAGGAGGAGGGGCAGAGGGAGAAGCAGGTTCTCTGATGACCCAGGAGCCCAACATGGGGCTCTATCTCAGGACTCTGGGATCATGACTTGAGCCTAAGGCAGACACCCAACTGACTGAGCCACCCAGGCATCCTGTTAGCCTAATTTTAATAAAGAGGTTGAAATAAAGGACAGTGTGGTGAGAAAAAAATAATAAACCTTTTTTTCATGAAGAAATTTACATGATATACCAAGTTCAGTCCTGCTTTATTGAGCGCTAACTTGGTCAGGGACTATGTAGAGCCCCATGGGTAGAAAGTAAGTGGTGATCTAATTCATGACCTAGAGAGTAACACAGGTATGAAAATAATTACAATAAAGAAACGATGAATGCACTCGAGGTATATAGTGCTCAAGGTATAGATACACTAATAATACCTAATTCATTTAACTTTCCTATGTTATCTTATCCCATGAAGTAGTTATTATTACTCTTATCATCACCATTTCCCATTTCACAGATGAGAATACTAAGGCACAGAGTAACTTGCTCAAAGTCCTAAGAGCCAGAATTTGAAACTAGGTGTTCCTGCTCAGAGTCCATGCACATAACCATTAAACAATAATGTCTCTATGTAATACCAAGCAGGGAACAACTATAAATCTGGAGGGTCAGAAAGGATTTTTGAAAATTACAACTTTCAACTAATGTTAATTGAGCATCTATTAAATGGCAGGCAGTATGCAAAGAGCTGGATATACAGTGGTGAAAAAGACAGTCAGAGTCCACACTTTTACAAAGCTTGCAATCTAGTGGGGGAGCCGTACAGTAAACAAATGAAACCAGAAAGGAATTCATAATTATATACTTTATATAGTGTGTGTGTGTGTGTGTGTGTGTGTGTGTGTGTGTAATGAAGGCAAAGAACCAAGCACTAATACAAAAATATTAATAACAGGCCAAGGAACCGGTATTAGATGACAGTGGCAGCATGCATGGCCTTGGTGAGGAAGAGACATTCAAGTCTGGAACTGAAGTATGAGGAATTAGCCAGACACAAAAATGGGAGGAAGAGCTTGAGTATGGGGGGCAGGATCTTGGAACAAGAGGGACAGATAAGGGAGGCTGTGATAGCAAGGGAGATGTTGGTAAGAACAAATCATTTTGGGCCACATTAAAGAAACAGGACTTATTCCAAGGACAATGAAGGATTTGAAGCAGGGGTGGGGAGGAAGTTACAAGGCTCTATGAATATTTCAAGATTACTGGATTCTGTGGAGTGTGAATTGAGGGAGAGAGGAAGAACTGGGAGAGTAGTTAGAAGTTCGTCCAGACACGGAATGATGGTGGCCAGGACCAGGCTGGTGGTTCTGGACACGGAGAAAAGTGAGCATCCTGCAGACATACTTTAGCGACACAGCCAACAATTCTGCAGGGTAGCTTAGATGTTGGGGGTGACTTTTAAGGGTTTGACTTGGCCAGCCAGGATGTGAAGCTGTCTACTGAGGTGGAGAAGCCTGGGGGTGAACAGATTTTGGAGGGATCACAGATCTCTCAAAAATCCGGCTCCCCAAAATAAACTTTCACTGGAGTTCAACTAGTTTAAATCCTGTTCCTTTTCTCAGCCTAGTTCACACTCCCCTTTCAATTCCTCCTCTTCCATCTCTAAAAACAATCATAATCATCTCCAAATAATAAGCAGTGTGACCTGTTGTCTTGAGAATAGGAGGGGTGAGCTCTCCTACCTGGCTCCCCGGCCCTCACCCATTCTCTTTTCTTCCTCTTGGGCTGTGACTCCAGAATATAAATTCTTCTTTGGTTGTTCACCCACGTGTCCCTCTTCTGAGGGGAACGTTATGTTTTCTGTCTTCTTCCTGGTGAACTCCCTGCCAGTCCTCCCACCACCCCCTGTACCTCCATGTTACTTGCAAACTAGTTTCAAAGGGGAGGGCTGGAATAATTTGAACATTGGTGCAGCTATCTGAAATTTTCAAACCTCAGAAATCTGGCTCTTGACTCCATTATTAGAGTGATTTCTTTCAAGGGCACATTGATCACAAAACTCCCCAGATGAAATGATCTCACTGACTCTGCAACGCAGAAAGGACAAGTTCCAGGCTCTGTCAAGTGGCTGACAGGGTCCTTCCTGACTTAGACCCTTTGGTCTGCCCAGTTATGTCTTTGCACTTCCCTTCCTGCATGTTCCATTCACACGTGACATGGCCCCCCACCCCCCCTTCCGTCCCCCCACTAAGCAAGTCAAAGGCAGAAAGTAGGTCTTACTCACTTCATTATCCCCTGAGCCTAACATAGCTTTTAATAAGACTTACATGAGTAACTGGGGAAGTCTTATCATACCTCGTGTATGTTTTTTTAAAAGTTAGTTTTAATGACTGCTCAATCTTCTAGCACTTTGTAAGTGAATCTTACAATAGCAATTTTATTTAAGATACACAATAAAATGATGAACTCCAGCAGGAGAACTCCTCCAGAGCTCGGCTCCTGAAAGGGGCAGGATAAAGGGGATACGGGGTGACACCTAAGGGCTGAAATCCATGTCCAAGCCCCGAAACCCAAATATTTCTAACTTATTGCTCAGTGTCAAGGGCCAGGCAAACGGGTCCAATTTGGTTAATGAAAAAACGGAGATTTCAAGGCCCGGTCCTAGTCAGGACCAAACCACCTCCGACTGTAAGGATGATGTTTACCTTCTTGTACTGTTAACAGTCTGGCTGGGTGGGAGCACCAACATTCTGATGTCCTTGATCCTTGGAGGTCATGCAAGCTTTCTCTCCAGCCTGGACTCTGCTGCCATTCCCCTCACCTCTCCATCTACTTCCCACTGAAGACTCCTCTAAAAGAGCATTGTTTATTTTCCTGCCCGCGCAGCCTGGGATTGCGGAGACGCGGGACTCGCAGCGTCTCTCGTGCGCCCCCGCGCGGCCGTCTGTGAGTTCGGAGGGCTGCCGCAGGCTGTGGCGCGCATCCGAAGGGAGCAAATTCGGGTGCAAGGAGACCGGGTTTTCATTTTCAGCCTCTGCAGGTGGAAGAGAACCAACCCCGCTACTGAAACACGTGTCCTGTCCTCAGCAGCGTGCAGCAAAGCAGACGCTGGCAAACTTCCCTGGTTAGAATCCTCACGTGGCTGGTAGAAAAGCAGCCAGATTAAGGGTTTTGTTTTTATTTTGTTTAAAGACTTTATTTGACAGAGATCACAAGTAGGCAGAGAGGCGGGCAGAGAGAGAGGGAAGCAGTCTCCCTGCTGAGCAGAGAGCCCGATGTGGGGCTCCATCTCAGGACCTCGGGATCACGACCTGAGCCGAAGGCAGAGGCTTTAACCCACTGAGCCACCCAGATGCCCCAAGGGAAGGGTCTTAAAGAAGGAGTAATTATGTTTCAGCCATGGACACAGAACTGCAAAGACTATGGGAGAGAAGTCGCAGTGGTGTTTCCAACGAGCCCTTGAGCTCTCGCTCGGATCTTTAAGCCGTATTTATTGAGCCCGCTCTGCTCTGTCTAACGATCACAAATAATGGCACCAGGAAGCCTGTGCCGTGGGCGGGGCTTTCAGATAAGGAAATTATATTACGCAGCAGTCAGGACGCTTCGGGGAGTGGGCTGCACAGGTGGGGAAGGATGGTCCTCGACCCACGCTAAGGCGACAGGGAGCCTTTCTCCCACCCTGCTGCAATGTCATGAAACAAGTGTGTTGTGGCCTCCCTGTTCCTGAAAACAACCCATTTTCAGTGTAATTGCTGAGTCAGAACCGGGCTGTCCGGCCCGCGTTTTTTTGGTTTGTTAGGATTTTATTTATTTATTTGACAGAGAGAGACACAAGGAGAGAGGGAACACAAGCAGGGGGAGTGGGAGAGGGTGCAGCAGGCTTCTGGCCAAGCAGGGAGCCTGATTCAGGGCTCGATTCCGGGACCCTGGGATCATGACCTGAGCTGAAGGCAGATGCTTAAAGACTGAGCTACCCAGGTGTTCCTCCGCTTTTAAAAAAGATGTTATTTATTTGGCCTGTGTTCTATTTGCCAGCCAGAGAAGGAAGCCTATTTGAGAGCAGATGGGGAGATGGTTTTACAGAGATAGCAGAAGCCTGCTTCAATGGGCTGCGTGATTTCCAGCAGGTTTCTAACTTACCTGGTTCTTAGTTTTCCCTTTGTAAACAATGGGGACAATAATACCTACCTTGAGCTGTTGCTGTGAAGATTCATTGAGTTCCCTACCCCACCATATTTCATTATGCAAAATTTCAAACATACAGTAAAGTTGAGAATTTAACAGAATAGCCACCAAGATTGTGTCATTTAAAAAAAATGTATTTTATTTATTTGATGGGGGCACAGGCAGGGGGAGCAGCAGAGGGAGAAGGCAGGCATTTAACCAACTGAGCCACCCAGGAGACCTAAGTTTGTTTTATAACACCTCCTACCCATCCATGAATTGATCTTTTAAAAAATGCATTTCAAAGTGAATTGCAGACTTTTTTTTTTTTTTTTTTTTTTTAGAAAAATTGTTATTTGGGGCACCTGGCTGGTTCGGTTGGAAGAGCAGGTGACTTGATCTTGGGGTTGTGAGTTTGAGCCCCACATTGGGTGTAGAGATTACCAAAAAAAAAAAAAAATGTAATTAAAAAATTGTATTTGGCACAGTGCCTGGCCGGATGTTTCAATTTAATAAGTATTTGAAAAAGTATTTTGTACCAGGAACTATGTTAGGAGCTGGGAATACGATAAGGAGAAAGACACTGTTTCTGTCCTTAAAGTATTTAGAATTTGGTGCAAACAAGAGGCAAGTTAACGCCTGGCTGGACCAATTGGTAGATCATGTGATTCTTGATCTTGGGGTTTTAAGTTTGAGCCCCACACTGGGTGGAGATCTCTCCAGTGTGGGGCTCAAACTTAAACTCAAACTCAAGCTTTTATTTTATTACTTAAAAAATAAAATATTAAAAAACCCCACCACAACAGACACCTAACTCTCCCACCATCTAGTTGACGTTATAAGGGAAGCTCAGGGTGATCAGAAGAGGGGCTTATCTGGGTCTGTGGCATCGGAAAACTTCCCCAAGGAAGTGGCTTTTAAAAAGAGTTCAGTCTATAGGGTGTGCCTGGGTGGCTCAGGTCATGATCCTAGGGTCCTGGGATCGAGCCCCACCTCGGGCTCTCTGCTGAGCAGGGAGCCTGCTTCCCTTACTCTTTCTCCCTCTCTCTGTCTGCCTACTTGTGATCTCTGTCTGTCAAATAAATAAATAAAATCTTAAAAAAAAAAGACTTTAGTCTATAAATAATGTTAAATACACAGTGTAATGTGCACATAACTCGCTTTACTCTACACCCTAGGGGTAGTGAGCTAACCCTGGAGATGTACCCCATCAAGAATCTATATGCCGTGGGGTGCCTGGCTGGCTCAGTCGCTTACCTTTGGCTTAGGGTGTGATCTCAGGGTCCTGCTCAGTGGGAAGCCTGCTTCTCTTCTTCCACTCTCCCTGCTTGTGCTCTCTCTCAAGTAAATAAATAAAATCTTCAAAAAAAAAAAAAAAGAATCTATTTGCTGAGATGGATAATTAGCAATCGAAAGACCACATACTCCTGAGATGGCTTGAAACACCATCTATGCTAAAGGGTGCGTTAATTACGTTAAGGGTAACTTTTTCTTTTCCTTTGCCTTTCTAAGCAGTCTCCACGCCCAACATGCACCTTGAACTCATAGCCCCGAGATTAAGAGTCTTATGCTCTACCCATTAGGCCAGCCAGGCTCCCCTTAAGGGTAATTTTTAAATTCGTGAAGAGAATGTGTTCAAAACTGTTGTTGGTAGGAAAACAGCTTAAACAGTGTCTAATGATCTAAAGACCAACACCTTCGGGGATCCTGCTGGGTCTGGCGCTCCCAGTCCTGCTTTCCCCCTGCCACCTCCAGCCTGCCGCCTCAGGAAGGGTTCATTATCTGATGGGACATAAAATCTCAATGTTGTTGCAATTGCCTTGGGAATGGAAAATTTTAAACCAGGTGTTTGTGGGAAGGACCTAAAACATCTGCTCTTAACTCTGGCTGCATGTTAGAATCCCCTGGGAAGCTTAAAAAAAAAAAAGAACAACCCAACACCTTCGATCTCCCCCTCCGTCCCACCCCCCCCCCATTTGATCGGTCAGGGTGTACCCCAGGTACTGGGCATTTAGAATGGCCCCAGGTGACTTTTTAAAAAAGATTTTATTTATTTATTTGACAGAGAGAGAGACAGCGAGAAAGGGAACACAAGCAGAGCGAGAGGGAGAAGCAGTCTTCCCATTAAGCGGGGAGCCCAGTATGGAACTGGATCCCAGGACTCTGGGATGATGACCTGAGCCGAAGTGACGGAGCCACCCAGGCGCCCCATGCCCAGGTGATTTTAACGTACAACCAAGGTACTGGCCTAAAAGAGACAATGGGCAGCTGGCTGAGCTTTCGGGCCAGGCGGGGGCTGTGTGTTGTGTGGCCTGTTACTTCTTGTCTGTCTAGGTGGTTAGACAGACAAAACCAGTCAGACTTGGTCTTGAGGGAACACACGTCAGATGGTAAGGTAGTGGGGGAGGTGGCCTGCATTCCTGTCTGCCTCTGACCTATGCGATTGCAAATTACCGCACACAGAGGGAAAAAAGAGAAAGTGCTCTGGCCTCAGGGTTTCTAACTTCACTGTGTATCTGAGTCAACTGGAGAGCCTGTTAAACACAGATTTCTGGGGACGCTTGGGTGGCTCATTCGGTTGTCTGACTCTTGATTTCGGCTCAGGCCATAATCTCAGGGTTGTGAGCTGGAGCTAAGCATGGACCCGCTTGAGATTCTCTCCCCTCCCCACCCCCCACAAAAGACAAAACAAAACAAACCGATTTCTGGGACCTATCCCAAAGATTGGGTTGGTCCAGGGCTGAGGACCATTTGCATTTCTCCCAGGCAATGCTGCTGAAGTGGGTCTGTGGTTGTAACTTGAGCAGCACTGCTTTCTACACTAACGAACAGTCTGTGGGACGTCCTCAGGGTGAGGGAGCCTGGCTTATTCTGGGAAGTATTTGGTGGCATGAGTGTTACTATGACTGCCGGAGACCGGGATGCAAACTAACCTTCAGCGCTTCAGAAGCTTGCCGAGTCTGGACTTCACTCTGAGTGCAATGAGAAGTCATCTAATTTGGCATATAACTACTTGGGGGTCCCTGGGCGATCAGATGGCAGTAGTAGTAGCTCAGGTGTCTGTTCCTGGGGCTGTGGTAGCGATGACAGTGACTGCTCCAGCGCTGAGGACACCAGAGCAGACAGGAGGCTGGAAAAGGGGTGAGAACAAGGACAGAGACCACTTCCTTGTGTACCTTAAGGCAAGGCTATCCCTAAAGGGGTTGCAGTTTGGGGCACCTGACTGGCTCAGTGGGAGGGGTGTGTAACTCTTGATCTTGGGGTTGTGAGTTCAAGCCCCACACTGGGTGTAGAGATTACTTTAAAATAGTAAAAATAAATAAATTAAAAAAAAATATATATATATATAGAGAGAGAGAGAGAGAAAGGTTGCAATTCAAAGTCCCATGATGTCCGTGATAATGTTATACGTCAACTTTGAGGGTGCTTTTGGATGACTCTTTTTAACATTTGAATCAATAGATTCAGGGGCGCCTGGGGTGGGTCAGTCATTAAGTGTCTGCCTTCAGCTCAGGTCATGATCCCAGGGTCCTGGGATTGAACTCTACACCGGGCTCCCCGCTCAGCAGGAAGCCTGCTTCTCCCTCTGCCGCCCCCCTGCTTGTGTTCCTTCTCTTGCTGTGTCTCTCTCCATCAAATAAATCTTTTTAAAAAAATAAAAATAAATCAATAGACTTAGTTAGCAGATACATATATATAGCAGATAACATGGTGGGCCTCATCCAATCACTTGAAGGCCTGAATAGACCAAGAAAGCTGGTGGTATTCCTGAGCAAGAGGAAATTCCCTAGACTTTATCTGTATGTTGACTGTCCTGGGAGATGAGCCTGCCAACCCTCATGGCAGATTTTGGGCCTGCCAGCTTTCATAATTTTATGATCCAGTTCCCAATTTTTATTTTGTTTTTTGAAGATTTATTTGAGAGAGTGTGTGTGTGTGGGGGGGGGGGGTCAGAGGGAGAAGTAGACTCCCTCCTGAGCACGGAGCCCGATGTGGGACTTGATCCTGAGATTCCAGGATCATGACCTGAGCCGAAGGCTGTCACTTAACCAACTGAGCCACCCAGGCATCCAGTTCCCAATGTTTAAAAACCAATGAATCTTCTTCCTTGGGTATGGGCGCCCTGGAACCTGTTTCAAATAGACCCTGAAGTTCCCAGGAAAATAAATCATGACTCTAGCTTTGAGGGGAGTGAAATACGACAAGGTCGACCTTTACTCCACCATTTCTTCTGCTCTCCCAGGAGAAGAAAGCTAGACACATGACCAGCCAAGACATGAGGCAATCGACACTGCACCTGTCACCAGCTGTGGCTAGCTTGAGAAGAAGAATGCATAACACATGAGGGTTATGGGAAATCCTACCTTGGAAATTCTTTCCAGAATGTAGAGGTATATGGGGAGTTGATAAACAAGGTTTTGTTTTTGTTTTTTAAAGAGAAAGACCTCTTCTTCTTTTTTTTTTAATTAAAAAAAATTTTTTTAAATTTTTTTAGCATAACAGTATTAATTATTTTTGCACCACACCCAGTGCTCCATGCAATCCGTGCCCTCTCCAATACCCACCACCTGGTTCCCCCAACCTCCCACCCCCAACCCCTTCAAAACCCTCAGGTTGTTTGTTTCAGAGTCCATAGTCTCTCATGGTTCACCTCCCCTTCCAATTTCCCCCAACTCCCTTCTCCTCTCTAACTCCCCATGTCCTCCATGCTATTTGTTATGCTCCACAAATAAGTGAAAGCATGTGATAATTGACTCTCTCTGCTTGACTTATTTCACTCAGCATAATCTCTTCCAGTCCCGTCCATGTTGATACAAAAGTTGGGTATTCATCCTTTCTGATGGAGGCATAATACTCCATAGTGTATATGGACCACATCTTCCTTATACACTCGTCTGTTGAAGGGCATCTTGGTTTATTTATTTATTTATTTGTCAGAGGGTGAGAGAGCATGCACAAGCAGGGGAGCAGTAGGCAGAAGGAGAAGAAGGCAGAGGGAGCAGCAGGGGAGTCAGAGCAGACTCCCCTCTGAGCACGGAGCCTGATGCAGGGCTCGATCCCCGGACCCTGGGATCATAACCTGAGCCAAAGGCAGACGCTCAACCACTGAGCCACCCAGGTGTCCCAGACCAGGTCTTTTTTGTCAGCAGCTAAAAGATAGGTCTATTTTTGTTTTCTAGCCTTTGTTTCTATTTTTGTCTTGAAAGTGCCTTGTGTTGTAGAGCTAAGTTAGGTAGAACTGAAATAAACTTTAAAAATTTGGGCTAATTTAGAAGCCATGCGTGGGTGCTCTACAATAGCTTGCTGACTTGATGAATTCCCACTGCGGCCGCCTGAGGACTCCTCTGCCTGCAGATTAGCTGGGCAACTGGGCTACTTACTTCCCCGGGCATGTCTCTCCCACCTGTGAAATGGGAGTGGCAGTGGGCAGCCGGGACAGACTCCAGTCCTGAGACTGCCACCATCTCTAAGATCTGATTCTAGAAAGAAATTTTTGTTCCTATGTAACTTTGCCCCACTTGGGTCCTAATACTTGACAGCAACATCTCAGGGATCCAAGGCCAAAGCTGCTTTCTTGTTCCTTAAAGTGACTGGGAATAAAAAGCTGCTCAGAAAGAGTGGAGGTTAAAGTCTTTTACACACACACACACAAATAACTCTTCCAAATTTCAGTTTATATTGCCATTGTGCAGACAGTGAAATGTTTCTTTTCTAGTCTTAAATATGGAGAATCTGACAATTGCAAGTCAAGGTGTCAAAACCTTCACATGGAACTATTACCTAAATTAAAAATTTTGTGCTCAAAAAAGTCTATTCTGATGGACTTTACTAGAAAAATATAAAGCATAAATAAAATATAAAATGGAGGAGGAAACTGGAGCTAAAAACGTTTACTTGCTTATAAAGTGTGAAAAGCAATGCTGTAAAGAAAGGCAATGTTGCCTGAGCTCCCAAGATGAGGCTGGGTTAGTTCTGATCCTGATAAAAAAAAAGTGTGTTCCTGAAAAGAGATTGCCTCCCTAGGTCATGTGGACAGGTGTGGCTGTGGGAAGGAATCCAAGGTTGGAGTTGATTCTACAAGCTGGGAGAAACCAAGGGGCTTACTGGTCTAGTGCTTCTTTTAAGTGCAAGATGCTTACAGAAAACAGAATCATCATGTTATGAGAACCTGATTGCCATCAGCATCTTATATCCCTTTGATTAGATCAAGGATAAAGGGCTGAAGGGCTTTTGCTTTTGTCCATGAAGAATTAAGTGCTACGGGAATTACCTTCCTGCTGTAGTAAATACCTGGAAAAGTGGATGTCATAGATGAAACAACAGTTTTCGGATATCAGGTAACAGGCAGCACAGGATTTTTGTCCCTGAAGGAAGGGAAACAAGGTCGACAACTTGTCCCAGTGTCCTGCCACGAGGCACCATCCCGGCCACAGCTCAGGAAGGGGAAACTGATAGACTTCATTGGTGCAGGAGAGATCAAAGTTCAGGGAGGCCACGACGGCTAGAATTTGTAAGGCAGAGGACTGGACAGTAGGAGCTTCACGAACCTGCATGTGCAGGGGAGGGAACTCCTCAAGGCCAGCAAAGAAACACCTGGAGTTGAGGCAGGGTTGTGAATAGTTTCCAATGTTCAGAATGAAAAACCCTCATTATATACCAGCATTGGGTGGAATTTCCAAGATAAATCCTTAATATCAACAGGACAAGCTTAGCCCTAAACGAAAGGTGCGTTAGACCCACCCTAGGAAAGTTTATAAACAACACCTGAAAAAATCCGACGGATCACAAGAAACTGGAACTGTGGGTAAGAACAGTCCACGCTATTTAAAGGAAGACAACAAAATCTGCCACCCCAAAATGTAAATTTTACAATGTTTGGCATCCGATAAAAATCAGACATGCAAAAAAGTAGAGAAATAAGACCCACCCAAAAGTAGAAAAGAAACAGCCCCAGGGATGTCAAAGATGATGGGATACTGTAACAGACAAGGATCTTAAACTACTACTTTGAGTCTTAAAATATGGTCAGATACATGAAGAAGGGGCCAAGTACACACGCCCTATCAGCCAAATTTGGCCCGCTGCCTGTGTTTATAAATAAAGCTTTACTGGAACACAGCCAAGTTCATTCATTTCTGTATTGTCTATGGCAGCTTCCATGCTACAATGGCAAAACGGAGTAGCGATAGATTGCAAAGAACTGCAAAGCCCAAGATAGTTATTTTCTGAGTCTTTACACCACGTTTGCTGACCCCTGATGTAAAGGAAAACATGAACATGAGGGAAATGAAACGTGTGTGTGTGTGTGTGTGTGTGTGTGTGTGTGTGTGTCCCCCAAATAAAACTTCTAAGGATGGGACATACAGTCTTATTTTTAAAGATTTTATTTATTTATTTGACAGAGAGAGAGACATCGAGAGAGGGAGCACAAGCAGGAGTGGGAGAGGGAGAAGCAGGCTTCCCGCTGAGCAGGGAACCTGATGTGGGGCTCGATCCCAGGACCCCGGGATCATGACCTGAGAGGAAGGCAGACACTCAACGACTAAGCCACCCAGGCGCCCCGCGTGCAGTATTTGGAAAGCATATGGGATGGAATTAACATCTAAGATGAATCTGACCTAATATGTTTTCATCTGGTGGGATAGGCTGACTTCTTAGATAACAGAGGGGCAGAAAGTGTGTGGTCGGGTTAAAAGAACAGCAGTTTGCAATTCCAAATTCGTGGAATTAAGGTGCGTAGAGGTTAAAATTCCTCACCACAGGGTTGATGGTACTTGAAGCATCTTGCTGGCTTCCAGAGGTAGGAGCACCGGCCTATGGAGTGAGCGTTACTCCCTATCCCAGTGGCATGGCTGATGCCAGGAGCCCTGGTTCTAGTTCAGTTCTGGCTTCTTGATGGCACAGGTACCAGCTCCACAGGTGTGGAGAGCCATGTTGCAAGAACTGTGGAACACGTAGACGGCTATGCCTGAGAGGCTCAGCTGTAAATGTTTAACCCATGAAATATGGGTGCATTTGAATGACGTATAGGCCATTCTAAGAGTCATGGGGAAGGTATATGATTAACCAAGAGTCATGGGGAAGGCACAAGTTCTATAGAACAATAGAGTCACGTAGATGCTCACGAGCACTTCACATGCTTAGGGATAAGGTCACAGGTAGCACTTCTGATTGGTGAATAGACTCGTCGTGTGATCTATTGATTGGTTGCCTGTAATTCATGTTAACTATATCAAGGGGCTACAATTGTGGTGCGGGGTTCCCGAATCAAGATATGTAGAAGATTGTCAATAAAGAAGTTTGCCACTCAGCCTCGACTGCGGGTCGTTCTTGCCGGCGAAGAGCGACACACAGGCTCACGCCAGGATAATCAGTGACCCAGGCTGCGGATTCTGGGCAAGAGTTCTGAGCTAAGCCCCCTCAGAAATATGTTTTTTCAAGGTCATTACTGTTTGAAACCACAAATCATCAGCATGAATGTCTAATTTCAAGCCACTTCCATATGTAGGAAAAGTCTTTTTATTTTTATTTTATTTTATTTTTTAATTTGAGAGAGAGAGAGAGAGCACAAAAGCAGGAGGTGAAGCAGAGGGAGAGGGAGAAGCAGACTCCCTGTCAAGCAGGGAGCCTGAAGTGGGACTTGATCCCTGGACTCTGGGATCGTGACCTGAGCCAAAGGCAGACACCTAACTGACTGAGCCACCCAAGCGCCTGGGGAAAAGGGTTTATTGCTCATGTTTGTTGAAGTAATACTTCACTATGAGCCAGGCACTGTACTAAGGATTCTATGTGGACTGTACTCAATGCTAGTACTGAGAAACCACCCACCTCCACCCTTTTCTAACTGAAGAAACTAAAGCAAGGGATAATTTAAATAACTTGGCCAAGGTCACAAGGCTGGTGAGTCAGGATTCGAACTCAGGGGGCTGCCAAGACTTGCCCTGTAGACTACTACACTGGCTCTTTTATAAAGCACCTGTTCTAATGCTTGGCAACACACTTACTGCAAGACAGCCATGAATGCAGCCCAGATTTTAACAGGACTGGAAAACTTTGTGAGAAGTTGGATTCCACACCCATACCCCTCAAATTAGGGAACAAAATGGCTAAAGAAAAAAAAACCAAACCAGATGTAGAAATTACAGTTTTTCATGTATTATAAGATTCCATTTGCCCTTCAGGCAACTACACTTACTTAGACTCTTTGGAAACATCTTACACATACATTCGGCAGTCCTGTTTTTCCAGACTGACTTCCCTTTCATGTTCACTCCAATCACAATACTTAGATTTTCCAAATGATGAGGCCAAAACCATACATGTGGCTATGAGACAATAGCTCTTTTCAAATTCCCGTCTTTGGTGTCCTCTTAGCTTTTAAGTTCTGATGCAAAAAAGCATTTTTGGCAAGGCAATTATTTAGTAGTCGTGCAGCAGAGACAGAACCAGGGATGAAAATATTGGTCAATTTACTGCAGCAAGGACTATAAAGCACAGTTATCCGGAGACGTTCAGGGGCATGACCTAAGAGGATAATGTGTATGAGACATGACAGCAGGGTGCTATTTTGAAATCGATATTTAATGGATCAAAATCAAGCAGAATCACATTTCAAAAGCCATATATGAAGTCTTATGCATGTGTGTGTGTAAACCCGTGTGTGAGCACATGGACACACACATGCTTTTTCTTTTTAAGGTGCATTTTCAAGTTTTATTTGGGCTTCACTTCTTCTAGGTTGCCTCAGGTGTTCTTGCAGGTACAATTAGCCTAGAACTTCTGAGGCTGAAAGCTTCTTCTCATGCACTGAAAGATAAGACCCTAACAAGACTGCACATGGTGGATACATCAGAAATTCCGAAAAGCCGTATGTAACTTCAGAAAACTTAATACCAGCCACGAAAGACATTTTCAACATAACATTTAGGCACTCTATACTTTGGAATAGCCACAAAATATTCCGACGAGAGTTAATGCACTTTGTGATGATGTCTACTTGAAGGTAATTCTTAATTAAAATCTGTAATTATTAAATAACATTTTAAAATCAGAGTCCATTCCATTCGGATAATGACGGTGAACCATGAACCATTTGCAGCATTGTGTTTTAGTTCAAAGATGCTAAACTACTTCGATTACTGATCCTGGTACTCCTCTCTCACAGTACCTTTTTTTTTTTTTAAAAGAAGAACTATAACATTCACTGATAAGCATCTTCCCCCTTTTCCTGCTAATACCCAAATTAAAATGTCCCTATTCAACTTTAAAGGTATTTTTTGTATTCTCTGCAGCAATTGCTTTCTTAGCGCAAAACTTTAGCAAATGGGTGGGCGGGGGGCTTCTTGAAGATCAGGAAACATCAGCCAAGTAGCCCTCACTGATTCTTCAACTGAGTTCATTTCCACTCACTTTGTGGCTAAGTATGTTGTTCTATCCTTTTGTTCCTACAGTATGTGCTGCTAGATTGACTGGTATGGAGCCAAGGGGAAGGATATTTAAATCTGTCACTCTGCTTTTGCACAAGTCCAAGGCTACCCACACCAGGTCTAACCTGAGGGAAAACTTACTGATCTCTGCAGACTGGTTCTGGGGCTTCTATCTCCTAGTCTGAAGACTGAAGAGAGGCAATGATGCCTGCCTGCTGAGATGCCATTAACTTCAGCTGAACTTCCTGGACTTGAATATAATCTAGCATGGTTAGAATTCAGAACGTTGATGTTAATTGTTCCTGTGGAGAATAAGGTGCATTTGCTCAGTGGCACACATTTATGTAGCCAAGAAAACAATCAGAAAGTCTTCCAGAATTTTCAGATTATAGTCTGTAAATCAACTCATCATAATCATCAATGACTAGCTTATAAAGATCTACCTAGAGAAACAAATTTGAGACTTATCTGACTCTATGTCGTGCAGAAAAAAAGCACAATAATTTCCCATAGGAGAACGTGGTGTTTCATCATGGGGAGCAGTGGTAAGTTAATTACACTCCTAATGTTTTCTGGCATACTTGAAGAGACAATTAGCATGAGTAAATCACGAGTGAGATGACAAGTTGGTTAACATTTGTGTCTGTTTGTCAGAAAACATGTGAGCTTGCTGTTAAGCCTCTGAGTGAGTGGGGATGGGCAGAGAACGGCACAGGAATGAGAGGTGGTTCACTTCGGGTTCAGCAGAGATAATCAGAACCAGTTCCTACTAGTGGCCAAACGTGGATGTGAGATGCAAACCAGGTAAGACTCGTTCAGTTCTAGAAATTCACCTCACCCAGAGTCGATGGTTGGTTTGGGCAAGTCCCGTGAAATCTAGCCACCTCTCCTGAGCAAGAAGGGTGAGGTGATAAATGAAGGTGAATTCTAGGGGATGCTGCTTTTCATCCTCAAAGCTTCGTCTTTCTATGGCTATTCTACAGCATCTATCTTGTGATTAGGACCCGAGGCTCAGGACAGCACAGTTAAGATTACAGTCCCTTTCTGGCGTTTTAGAATGGCCACGGCTTGCTCATGAGTAACACATTCCAGCGTCTCGCCATTAACAGCTAAAATCTGATCGCCCCGCTTCAACCGGCCGTCGTCTGCAGCTGCTCCCTACAAACAAGAGACATTCCGGTTTAATCCAGGACCAAGCAGTTCACAAATAATATTAACATCATGGTGTACTTATGAAAAGAGCAACTTTGCAAACTACCAGTTACAGTTATTGCGAGGTAATGTTTTTAAACCAGGAAAATTAAGAATGTGGGATGTGTTATTTGAAGAATGGTTGGATAGTAACCATAATTATGCACTGTTTAGGTAACATACTAGTAGAAATGGACTAACATTCACGTTTCTTTTAATACAGGTAGGACCTTCTTTCAATATTCAGAACGGAAGGGAATTTGAATGTCATATTCACGAATATGTAATATACTGACAAAGGTAGAACTGAATCCGGTGTTAGTCTTAGTCCCAATGCCATCATTCTATAGGGTTCCCATTGCATTATTAAGATAGCTGCACTGACATTATCTGTCAAAAGTAAGTGTGGCCTCAGGGCGCCTAGCTGGCTCAGGACTGGCTCTCGGCCTCTTCTAAGGAGTGAATGTATGGCACATGGTATTTACTCAATAATGGTGGTAGCATAAAAAAATGAACTCTTTTGGTTGATCGAGCTCAAGTTTTCAGATTTCACAGTCTCTGAAAAGCTGTTCCCTAAATGTTCGGGATTGTTGTAGTTGTTAGGCCAATTTCTTGTTGGCTAATGGTGAAATCTGGCTGGCTGCTGGAAAGACTGAGACCTGAACTTGGCTTTGACTTTGAAGTTTCCAACCAAATACCTGAAAGAAAATGGAAGGTTCTGACAGCCCGTTAATCAGACTTAGTCCCCAAAGTCCTACACATTCAAAGTGCCTGTCATGTTTCTTATTTCTGGAGGGGAAAATAGACCTCAATGGGCCAAATTAATTTCTTAGTTGAGCAACAGAATTTTTAAAAGAAGCTTAGGGACAAAGGTCCCATAAAAACCCACACCCTGTGGGCATCTGAGATCCAGAAACTTAAGAAGACAAACATTTTTAAGAATAAATGATTGTTGGGTGCCTGGCTGGCTCAGCCTGTGGAGCACGAGGCTCTGGATCTCGGGGTCATGAGTTTGAGCCCTGCATTGGGGTGTGGAGATTACTTAAATAAATGAAGTTTAAAAAAAGTGTTTGTTGTTTAAAAGCATGTAAAAACATGTAGCTTTATTTCCTACCCCCTCTAAATTCTTATGGGGAAATGTTTAGGTTAGTGTCAAAATTCATTATTAGAAGGATCTCACCATTAAAAAAAAAAAACCCAAATAACTTTTGCCAGATTTTGGTTTATTGATTCTTTAAAGAAAACTTACAAATTTGGATATACTGGTTCACTCAAACAAATGAAAAAAAAAAGTCATCAAAGGACATATTATAATAAATGCTATGGAACTATCTAAAAATAATGATAGTAATTGTTTGCAGTGGAATGTTCTTTTAATTGAGACTGAACAAGTAGGCCATTGGCTAGGGCTTTAGAACTTTTTTTTAATTCGAGCTTTTCATTTTTAAGTGTGCCTCACTTTACAAACGAAGATCCGTTCCTTAAAAAATAAAACGTATCAAGGATGTCCAATATTTCCTCTCAGGTTACCACCTGCAGAGGTGCTTTCTAAATGAGCACTGTCAAGGAGGACCTTTGAAAAGAGATTCTGTGGGATCTTCTGTGCATTCATTGGCCCCACTACTTTATCTCACCATGATCTGATGGTGGTTTCTTTTAAAAAACCCACCAGCCAGGCACGGCCATTTCATCCTCAGTTGTATGT
This sequence comes from Mustela erminea, assembly GCF_009829155.1. Lineage (NCBI taxonomy): Eukaryota > Metazoa > Chordata > Mammalia > Carnivora > Mustelidae > Mustela > Mustela erminea. Next base: position 59,270,173 of record NC_045623.1, read on the forward strand.
TCTGCTGACCTGACCGAAGGTGCCTGGCTTTGGTCCCACAGCCTATGGGTTGTCTAGATGGGTACTGCTGGGGTGGCTGCTAAGTCTGGGCTGCAGGCCAAAAGGCCTGAGAAACTAACCAGTCCTCTGTTTGAAGGTAGCAGACCCACCTACATACAGTTAGGTAGTGAGCCGGGCACTACAGACATTCTGGAAGGGCTTTACAGAGGCCAGTGCAGGGAAGGAGAATGTGTTTTTCACTATTCTTATCTACATAGCTGGCTCTTTTAAAACCAAAGCATAATAGTTCCCTCAAAGAATAATTATCACAACTACTTTCGGTGTTGTCTTAGGAAAAGGAGGGTCTGTAGGGAGCTTACTACCTTGGGAATCATCAGACTGGGGCAGTGCTGCCATCCGGAATGTTTCTGATCTGCCCTCCTTCTCCCTTTTCGCCCATCACCAGGTCAAGAGATATGTGGTTTGGGAACCACACATCTTTCTAAAAGGCACCCTAACAAATTGGAAACAGGTGGGTAAATCTAAAGCTCCCTAACGTGTTCCGAAAGCAAACGCCAAGTGACTTAAGGATTATGTCCGGTCATGGTTAGGTTCAATTAACCAGTGATAAGAGCTGCACTCATTATTTAGTATAATGGAGCTTTCTAGAAGGAGTAGCTATGTTATTTCTTCTCTTGAAGACCTTTATTTCCTTAGGAAAAAGCAGTAGGAGGCCACTGGGTCGATTAATAAACAAATGACTGTGATAAAACCTATGAAGAATAAAGTCATGCTGTCAATACTAAGTCCTTTTCAGAAATCTTAAAAATTTAGAGTAAAATTGGATTCCGACTTTAAAAAATCACAATAAAGTTAAAAATAACTTATCTAAGGGGCGCCTGGATGGCTTAGTTGGAAGAGCGTGCGATTCTTGATCTTGGGGTTGTGCGTTCAAGCCCCACAATAAGTGTAGAGATAACTTAAATACTAATACTAATAGTAATACTAATACTAATAAAAACCTATCCAAAAGCCATCTAGAGGCAGCAGTAGGAATGTGCACTGTGACCTATGTGTCAAGGATGTATTAGTTTATTTAGTTCCTGAAGGGCACTATTACCCAGCTGGAGTCTAATTTAGTGCCCTGATCCTGCAAGTACTTTAGCAGAGGACTGGAACAGAGAGAGCAACTTCAGCTAATGCATCCTGAGCTTACTGGTGACGGACGGCCATTAATGCCGTACTGACCCAAGGCTCATGCAGAGCGTTCCACCACAGCCTTCAGCTGTCCTCTTTTCTTGAAGGAGAAAGCCAAACTTTTGTACTAGCACAGAGTAATACTTCCAAGGCCAGCTTCCACACAGTGCGGCACGGTTCCTTATGTTGTGTTTTTCAAAGAAGACACTCTTTGAGACCTACTTTTGTAATAGGGTCCAAAGAAAATGACATTTCTTAGAACTCCACTCTTATAGGAGGACTCTTCTTTCACTAGTCTGCTGTGGGAATGTCCTACACAAGTTTAAAATGAAAAGCATATAAGTACACACCCAGCTATACCTACAAGTAAGCAAAACAAAGCACTTAAAAAAAAAATCTCACCTAGGTTAAAAAAAAAAAAAGTACAGTAAAAAGGAAAAAATACCTTTGCAAATATAGTCTTGACATAAATTGGCAGGTCTCCATGGGGACTTCCATAACCCCCTACAATACTAAACCCCAATCCTTCAGAGCCTTTCTCCAAAGTAATAATCTTAGGTGGAGGTGTTCTGAAAACACAATGCACGCTGTTTAATTCGAGAATAGATACTGAGAGGGAATTTCATTTTAATGGAAGAACACAGATTTGAGAGAGACTTTCACACTGAGAAACTATGAAGGCCAGTTGATGAAATCGGAACTCTCAAGAGAGCAATCTAGAAACGTACTTTTTATATTTCCCGTGTCACGCGGGACCGATGAGCAGTACATCTTTAATGACTTGAGGTTTTAGGGGTTTCTCTTTCATAAAACGCACTGTTTTTTAATGAAAAATAAAGTCACGATCCGGAGGTTGTCACAACACCCTTCCATATGCTTCGTTTTTAACTTCGACACTCACTGTTTAAAGCTGAATGAGACTGTCTTTATATCCTTAAAGACGGTGTGGGGACAGAGAGGTGGGGGACCGCTTAGCTCAGTGGCAGACCGCCACTCCGAGGTGGGCTGCTATGTAGGACAGGGGACCCCAGCCTAAGAGCTCAGTAGGCTGCTGTTCCTTTTCTGCCCCCGCAGCCTCACACTCCTCGCCCACCACTTCCCCCTAGGGGACCCAGGGTGGGAGCTCAGTCTTCAAAGCCCCGCTCCAAGGTGATGCTTTCCCTTGGGAGAGTCAGCTGATCCTCCTTTGTGCCCCCTCTGCAGTAGGGCCAGATGTCCACGGCACCCTCACTATACTGGGGCGGGACCACTGAAGTCATCTTTCTGCTCTATGGGACTACAAACTCCTTAAGTCACTGTCATCTGAGTGTTCCCAGCTGTCTGGACTGTGCTTGTCACAAACTCAGGATCATGACGCGTCCGTGAGAAGTGATATCCGGGAGAAAAGAGAGAAACCAAGGAGAAGCAAAATGGATAAAGACAGTCTGTTTCCAACGGGCAATTTTGATTTTCCAAGTTTTGTCCAGTGTGGAAGTCTTCTCTCTTAGAAATAACATGGCTAAAAATTAAATGATCTATGCAGGCTCAAGTAGTTTCAGCTTAGCGAATGCCAATTTCTTATTCCCAGATGCCCTGTCCAAAGGGTAAAAACCTCAAGGAACCCCAGGATGCCAGTGCCTGCCGTCTGACTCTCGGGAGTTTTCGTATTACATGCTGGTCGCCTCACTTGGTTTGTGGCAACGTGCACATCTGAGGGGCAGAGCCATGTCATACAAACTCAGCCAGTCACGGATTTAGAGGAATCTGCAAAACTGGGACATAAGCCACCTTTGCATATGCTGTTCTGTCCAACTAGAATATTCTTCCCTCTCCTCAGTTTTGCCCGGCTTCTGTTCGGGTGGATTTTCAGCTGCCACACCAATACTGGTTGTTTGTTGATGTACTTACTGGTTGTTTACAGCAGGCCATCCACAGGAACTGCTGATCGTTCATGTCCTAGAAATCCTTAACTCTTCTGAATGCCCCTCTTGGCTTATTCCAATTCTTTTAAAACTAAGCAGAAGCACCTGTGTCTCCAAGGACACACCCTAATAGAGTTGTGCCCCCACCTCCATGGTTCCACAGGACCCCGTGCTTACTTAACTTTCTCAGGGAACCTGGCTCCCCTATACTTATCAACTCTTACAAACGTGAATTTAGGGGCCTGTTTTCACGATTCTCCCCAATTCCTTGAGGACTGGGGCAATGCGTTCACCTGTGGTTTTTAAGTTTGAATCCTCAGAACCCAGTACTTGCACAGTATCTGGCCTTTGAAAAGTGCTCAATAAAGACATGTTGAAAGAATGATGAATTATCCCTTACGGCCACATGGTAATGAGGTCATGAATAAGGCTCCCCATTTCGGGACTTCATGGCCTTATAAGTACTCTCAGCAGTGGCCCACTAGCCAGATGTGAATTGGATTCATGGTTCCTCCTTCAAACACAGCCCCTGTTTCTAAGGATACTGAAACAGGAATCTAGACGTTCAAAGTCATTGTTTTAGAGCTGGGCCCTGGGAGCCACCAAATCATTGGAGACCGTCATAACTGTACTGCTTCACAATTAGAGACCTGTTTTCAGGAGGTGGGGGGACGTAACTCCACTCCTCAGTTGGCAACATCAGATGGGAGCTTGCCTCCCTTTATCTCACATTTTCAATTTGTTTTAATTTACTTTCATATAGAAGACCGATAAAAAAAAAAATCTCTGAATGTTAACAGTGGTTGGATTCTAAATAATTTATAGATTCTTTTACGACAGCAGTTCCCAACTTGCCAGGAGCTGTGGTTCCTAGCAAAGGAACCAAGATTACAAGGGCAGCTCTGCATTTCCATAGGGACATCAAAGGATGCTAAAGGTACATAACTACTCTTCTATAAGAGGGTCCTGATCCTCCCCCCTCTCCCAGAATAGGGCCACTGTAACTTAAAATATCTTAATTTTATGCATTTGTCATATTAAATTTTTTTTTAATTTTTATTAACATATAATGTATTATTAGCCCCAGGGGTGTATCTGTCATGTTTTAACAGCATGCATTTATTCCTTTCATAATGAGAAAAAAGTAAAATGAACTTAAGTTTAATATTCTTTCCTCAAGAAAAACAAACTCAAAGGTATGATTTAAGCTGAAAGTACCAGGAGATAATTCGAAATGTCTGTGATCATTAGAGCTTTCCAGTGAAACATTCAGATCCATCAACAAGCCTTTACGGAGCCCGTACTGGTGACCAGGCACTGGCGGTTCTGAGAGGCGTAAGTTTAGGCAGCATTTCTGAAAGTACAGACCCTCTGTAGACCCCCTCCTCAGAATCTCTGAGAACGGAGCTACAGAAATTAGCCATTTTAAAAATGCTCCTTAGACATTTAATATGCACATTCTAGGGTGAGAACCACTGCTTTCGTTAATGGCAATGACTGTTTTCAATGAAGAATGCCAGCAAGTATAGCACTAGGATTACTCTCAGAACAAGATTTTAGCTTAGAAAACACAGTTCCCTGCCTAATAAAGCAGGGTACCCCTGGGGGGTCAATCTGTGATTTGTAGAGGAAGAAGGCACGGTGTCAAAGTGACCAAATCAGTGTGTGCGCCGGCCCTCTCTTAGGAAGTTCTACCAGGAACCAAGCCTGATGAGAAATGAGGAAACCTTGGTGCATCCCTGGAGATTCTCCAGGAGTTAGAAAAGGTAATGCATACCTCCCCCTCCTCTTCTTTAGAGAGCACACTCTAGTTTCTGGAAAAGGTCTCACTGAGACTTGCCCATACATAGAACAGGCACTCTGCGCCTAGAATACTCACTCTGTGTCTTCTGGGTGGTGTTCAGCAGTGGGAGAACCAAGGTGGTAGCTTGGAGACATGTGTTCAAGCTGAGTTGCTATGGCGCTTATATTGGTATCTGCTACAACCTGGGGGAAAACCAGAACAGGAAAATCCACTGTAAGTCAGGGGAGAATTAGAGAAACCATACTATACTCAATGGTTGGGTCTCATACTCATCTGATTCAACCTATCTGCAGCATTTGGAAACAAATGATTATTCTCTCAAACTTTTTTTTTTTTTTTTTAAAGATTTTATTTATCTGATGTAGAGTAAGCAAGCTCATAAGCGCATAAGCAGATGCCCTGCTGAGCTGGGACCCTGATGGGGGGGCTCAATCCCAGCACCCAGGGATCATGATCTGAGCCAAAGGCAGACGTTTAATGAGCCACCCAGGCGCCCCTCAAGCTGTTTTCTTCGTTTGGTTTCCATTATACCATACTTTACTAGTTTCCTCTCTGCGGGCTTCCTTTTCTTCTTATCTCCTAAACCTCTAGGGGAGTGCCACAGGGCTCCATCCTTTAGTTTCTTATCTTTCTCATCTAACCCTCCCCTTAGTTAGCTCATCTTATCTCATCTCCCCCAACTGGATTGTCTAAATACCATCTAAGTGATGATAATTCCGGAGTCTGCATCTTCAGCACCACCTCTTAACTCCAGCTCTCTTTATCCAATCACCAGTTAGTAGGATGTCCAACAGGTGTGTCAGAGCTCACGTGTGCAGCACTGAGCCCACCCCTGTGACCTCTGTCTATTCTTGTGGACTTCCTCATCTCAGGTAACTACAACTTCATTCTTTGTTTCAGCCAATGACCTGGTGTTGTCCTTGACTACTCCTTCTCTCTCAACCTGCATTCAGTCCTCACAAAAATTCTATTGGTCTCCCCCACCCCACCTTGCTTCCTTTTCAAGGATTTTATTTATTTATGAGAGAGAGGGAGAGACAGCGCACACAAAAGCAGGGAGAGGGGCAGAGAATGAGGGAGAAGCAGACTCCCCACTAAGCAGCAAGCCAGACATGGGGCTCAATCCCAGGACCCTGGGATCAAGACTTGAGCCAAAGGCAGACACTTGACCAACTGAGCCACCCGGGTGTCCCTCTATTGGTCTGTCTACAGAATCCTCTCTTGCCTGGAGATCTACAAAAGTCCCCTTCCTGTTCTTGCTTCAGCCCCTCTCCGGCTCACTACAGAGCAGCTAGAATGGTTCTGTTCAAACACAGCAGGTTATTACACTCCTCTGCTTAAAACTGTCCAAAGGGAACCCAGCTCCCTAGGGTCACAAACTTACGTCACATACACGTCCAAATAATATTTGGCGAATGAAAGAAAGAATGACTGATTCTCTATTATCTCTTTTTTTTAGATGCTTCCAAACAATAATATATGACACATAAACATTCACTTTAAATTTTTCATCTGCAAAAAACATTCAAAAGCACGCAGAAGAAATATAGTATGCCTCTCACAGCTCATAGTAGGACACAGAATGAGGTTCTCAAGTTCTGTTTCTGACATTAAAATGGTGCTGTGTGGGGCACCTGGGTGGTTCAGTGGGTTAAAGCCTCTGCCTTCGGCTTGGGTCATGATCCCAGAGTCCTGGGATCGAGCCCCGCATCGGGCTCTCTGCTCAGCGGGGAGCCTGCTTCCTCCTCTCTCTCTCTCTCTGCCTTTCTGCCTACTTGTGATCTCTGCCTGTCAAATAAATAAATTAAAAAAATCTTAAAAAAAAAAAAAGGTGCTGTGCCTGAATTTCAGCTTTCTCAGCTGTTGAATGGGAATCATAAAAGCCTGCCTTGTGTGCTTAGCCTGGAGATGTCTTCCATCTCTATGAGTTCAGAGCTTCTCTCTCCAGAGCTCCTGGGCTACTCCTGCTTCTGATCAGTGGTTCTTCTAGATTATAATAATCTGTGCACAAGTAGGTATGGAGTGGGGGACTTTACACCAATGCAAAGAACTGGATTTGACTGCAGTTTCACAATGAGCCAATAGAGGGCACGGCTGCCCAAACTGCCAGGTTTAGCTGCATCTGACATTAGAGTTTTTACAGCGAGGAAAGCAACAGTCCCACCCTGGCGAATCAGAACACATTTTGGTGAAGTATCCTATTCTGGGGGAAAACACAGCTGTGTGCAAGTTATGGAATCTTCTGGAAATACCGTCATATATAGAATGGCTGCATGAACTGGGCAAAAATTTAGGATGAGACAAGGAGGAAAAGATGGATTCGTCTTGACCACAAGAGCCCCTCCACTTTCCACCAGCCCTTTTTGTACTCTCCCCACAGCAAGTGTATCAGAGAAGTTGTCTCTGCCTATGACCTCTGTAATCTCAACCTACACCATCCTCATGAACCACTCCACCCTGGCAGCCCTCCCCATCTCCAGAACTAAACGTCTGGGACCCATTTTCTGGCCTTCCTCCTGCTGCTGGGGCCCACTTTCCCACCTCTTGGTTATTCTACTCACCCCTATGGCTCAGTCCTGTGTCCAATTCCCACATGCACACTTAGGGTCTAGGTGACAATGTATATACTCCCATAGCTTTAAATGCCACAAGGTGCTGAAAATTCCCAGCTTATTCTGCTATATCCAATTGCCAAGTTACCATCTGCATTAGCTAATTCAAACTTTTTTTTAAAAGATTTTTATTTATTTATTTGATAGACAGAAATCACAAGTAGGCAGAGAGGCAGGGAGAGAGAGAGAGGAGAAAGCAGGCTCCCCGCTGAGCAGAGAGCCCAATGCAGGGCTCGATCTCAGGACCCTGGGATCATGACCTGAGCCGAAGGCAGAGGCGTTAACCCACTGAGCCACCCTAATTCAAACCCCTGATCCAACATCCATTTTACAATTCACTTTCCTTCTAGTTTTCCCTCTTAGTAGATGGTAGCTCTGACCACCTGACTAAAATGTGCTAGGTGTAAGACTGGAAATACTTGATTGCTGACGGGTGACCACTGTCGCACTAGAACGGATGCCGGGAGGCTAACCACACAGAACGCTTACTCTCTACCCACCAGCGACATCCCTCTCTCACCTGCCGGATGTAATCCACCACCAAGCCCTCTGGAGTCTACCTCTACCGTACTTCTCAAATCTGCTTCCTTTTTGCCCCTATCGTGACCATTCTAATTAATTCATCATTATCAGCTGCCTTGAACCAGCATCGCATTCATTCTCTTCTAATCTCTCTTCTGTACCACAGCCAGTTATCTTTCCAATATAAAATGGATAATGACACTCCCCTGCTTAAAACCTTTCAGCAGTCTCTCTTTCTATTTGGAATTCAGACTCCCTAATTATACACACAAAGATCCTCCCCTAGCCTGCTCCTCTAATCCCGTCAATCTCCTTCCATTCCAACCACACTCCAGTTCTCTCTGCCCACAATCTTATCCACCCCTCCCAAAATCCACCGGGGGCCTGGTATCAGCTTCCAGGTCACTTTCCGTATACTAGCCTTCTTTTTTTTTTTTTTTTTTTAAAGATTTTATTTATTTATTTGAGAGAGAAACAGTGAGAGAGAGCATGAGCGAGGAGAAGGTCAGAGAGCGAAGCAGACTCCCCATGGAGCTGGGAGCCTGATGCGGGACTCGATCCCGGGACCCCGGGATCATGACCTGAGCCGAAGGCAGTCGTCCAACCAACTGAGCCACCCAGGCGTCCCCGTATACTAGCCTTCTTTACTACTGGTGCTTAAATTAATTTCTCCTGTTTTCCTCCCCATGGCACTCACAAAATATTTCTAACAAATTGTGATGATACGTATTCCCATGACTGCTAACGGGTCTCCCTTACCTCCCCACCACAGGATCCATGAGGACAAGGACTGCTTCTCAGTGTTAACGTGCCTGGCACCTAACAGTTGCTTAATGAGTATTTGTGGAGTGAATGAATCCAAAACCTTCCTAAGGAATAGGGATTATGGGACTCAATTTTCTGAATTTCCACAGAACAGAGTAAGACAAAGAGGCTACAAGGAGATTGGTTTTGGGTTTTTATAGGAGAGAAAAAACTCTAGTCAGGCCCTTCCAGAACAGAATGGCACAGCTCATTGGGGCATGAGCATCCCATTGAAGCTAGCCCTCAAACAGAGGCTCAAAATCTATTAATTTGGGATACAGTAAAGGATGTTCCTGTACTTGGCGGGAATTTGGACTTGCGCTGTCAGCTGACCATGAAAACAGACCATCCATTATGGGGCTGAGGAAGAAAGTCAGTAAAATATTGTTTTCTTTAAGGTACCTCAGGATTTGATGGCAACTCGCTCCTTTCTTTGGTTTGTTTAGTCTCTAACAGTGCCACGACTACTGAGATCAGCTTAGCACTTACTTTACACTAAGCGCTCTCCTGAGTCCCTATAGGGGTAGGTGCCACTATTATATCTGCATTTTAGACAGATGAAGCTGGAGCGGAGAGGTTAAGGAACTTTCCAAGGTCAGTTAAGGAGGGAGAGCTGGTTTCATTTCCACATCATTTCACCCCAGAATCTTGTGCTCTACATCATATGCAGTGTGAGGGTATAGACCTGGTCTTGGACCCTCACACCAGGCAATCTGACTCACTCTGCATATAATTAAGTACAGTCTAGATATGGTGTCAGGGAGGGAGAGAACCAGAGAGATAGCTGAACAGGCAGTTACAAACAGAGCAGATCATCATGGTGTGTGGTTGACACAGGCTGGGAAACTCCCTGGCTCTTACAAGGTACTATAAGTAGAGGGCTCAGGGTACAGAAGATAGGCCCATGGATGTTCCTGAAGGATCTTTTTTTTTTTTTTTTAACTCTTAGAAAAATAATACACTTTCAAGAGTCCATGAAATTGGCCATATAAATTGTGAAACCAAAATCACAGTTCTACTTGGGTAAATATCAATTTTTATAAAAATCTAGCTAGAAAATATAAAAACACTTCTAACAGTACCGTCTTTTTTTTTTTTTTTTAAGATTTTATTTATTTATTTGACAGACAGGGATCACAAGTAGGCAGAGAGGCAGGCAGAGAGAGAGGAGGAAGCAGGCTCGCCGCTGAGCAGAGAGCCCGATGTGGGGCTTGATCCGAGGACCCTGGGATCATGACCTGAGCTGAAGGCAGAGGCTTTAACCCACTGAGCCACCCAGGCGCCCCTCTAACAGTACCGTCTTACAGAAAAACTCATAACCCTCTAAAATCTAAAGGCCTCTTGCTTACCCTCAACCCTGAAATAGAAAGGGTCTCCCACCCACGGATGATATTAAATCCCAGGGGCTTACCTAGGATCCTTAGAGCGGTTCAAGCTCCTCTTTTGTAGGAGTGGAAGCCAAGAAGCTAGATGGGATATGTGAGGGATTTTCACTGATGGCTTAGTCTTTTGTAGGAAGCCACAGAGAACATAAACCCATCACCCCCAGAATGACTCTATAGCCCCAAGGTATCTGCATTAACCATCTTGCTCTCGGAGTTGATTGGTCTTCCCAGGGACTGATTTGTGGAAGATAATAATCTGATCTCAGAAGGGTATATATGTTCAGCTGGGTACAAGTCCAAAGAGACGTGGCCTATGAGTCTGAGTTCAGCTCTGCTTCTGAAGTGCTCTTCCCCCATCAACACCAGGGACCGAACAACATGGAGGTAAGGCCGGGAAAAGGTCTATTTATGGGTTTTGAAGACGGGGGAAGGCAAATAGACTAATAGGAGGTTTCCTTATTATTATTGTTTTTTTTTTTTTAAGTAAATCTAGAACTTCTGTGGTAGTTTCTAAGGATAGAGACGGGAGTAGAGGAAAGCAGATGTGTTCCATCCTTCAACAGAAAGGCTGGCAGTTGTAGTGTGGGGGACAGACAGGAACACATGCGATTCAAAATGGAGAGAGGAGAGGGGAAGGACAGGGTTTCTGGGTAAAGCAAAGAAGGCTTTGAGGTCCTCAGACAATGGGTATTAAGGTCTGTGCAACTTGAATATGTGGTTCGGGAGCTGTGGTGTCCAGAGTTCTTGGTCCCAGCTAGGGCCAGATCCATTTCCACCATACTGAGATCAGCAACCTTTCTTCTCATCCCTGGGGACCGGAGATATGGCGGATGTCTTCCCCGCTTCCCACTCACCCTTCAGAACCATTCGCCTGGTTCAAAACCTGTGGGTCCTTTAAGTTTATGTCATCCTTTATTGTTGCACATAGTGCTGCTTCGTATACCTTGAATGGTTCTTTAAGACTGATCACTAGATGTGGCACTGCTGGGTGATGGGGATGCACAAAGGAAACGTAACAGACCGTCTGAAGCTGCCACGTGGCTGTAGCAGTTTGAACTCTCACTGGGCTTTAATGAAAGTACTTTGTTTCCTCACCTTCTCCCCAACCTTGTTAGGATCAAATATTTAGTAAGTGCCTACGTGAAGAGAGCGACGCCACTGGTCTGAAGGAAGATGTGGAGGAAATCCCTGTACCTGAGGAGAGGGAGACATGTGACATGAAAGAGGAAGATGCCACTCTACATGAGGGGAGAGAGACTCGTGAGATGAAAGACAAGAAGGAGAAAGTCACTCTATCCGACAGGAAGACTTGTGAAATGAAGGATGGGGAAGAAGCCATATCCTCTGAATCTAATGAAAAAGCAGAGGCCTGTGAATCAGTGGAAGAGGAAGAACCAATAAGGATGTTTCCCCCTCCAACCGCCATTACACCTCACTCCATGTTTCCCCCTCCAACCGCCATTACACCTCACAGTGTGTTTCCCCCTCCAACCGCCATTACACCTCACAGCGTGTTTCCCCCTCCGAATGGACAAACTGTATTTTCCCCTCCAGGAGGGTATTTATTCTGATATGCTTTCTCATGCCTCAGCTTCTTGTGGCATTTACTAATTCAAGTTAAAAGCAAAACTAAATTCAATCAGAACTGTATGGTCTATATTAAAACGATGTATGCTTGATACTTTCTGAGTCATAAAGCAAACGTTATTTATTGCATGGACCCTAAGATGAGTACCTTTCCTTAAAAATAGGTTTTGGGGTGGCACCTGGGTGGCTCAGTGGGTTAAGCCTCTGCCTTTGGCTCAGGTCACAATCCCGGGGTCCTGGGATCAAGCCCCGCATTGGGCTCTCTGCTCAGCAGGGAGCCTGCTTCCCTTCCTCTCTCTCTGCCTTCCTCTCTCTCTGCCTGCCTCTCGGCCTACTTGTGATCTCTCTCTGTCAAATAAGTACAATTAAAAAAAAAATAGGTTTTGGGGAGGGCGGTGGCTCAGTCGGTTAAGCGCCTACCTTCCTTCGGCTCAGGTCATGATCCAGGGTTCTGGGATGGAGCCCAGGCTTAGCAGGGAGTCTGCGTCTCCCTGTACCTTGGCCTAACTCCCTTTGTGCTTGTGCTTTTCTCTCTCTCTGAAATAAAATCTTTAAAAAGAAAACAGATCTGGGGGATTGTTTTGGAGAGTTGAGAAGTCAAATATTTTCTTTTTTTTTTTTTTTTTTTTTTTTTTTTTTAAATATTTATTTATTTGACAGAGACAGATCACAAGTAGGCAGAGAGGCAGGCAGAGAGAGAGGAGGAAGCAGGCTCCCCGCTGAGCAGAGAGCCCGATGCGGGACTCGATCCCAGGACCCTGAGATCATGACCTGAGCCGAAGGCAGAGGCTTTAACCCACTGAGCCACCCAGGTGCCCCTCTTTTTTTTTTTTATTTAAGATTTTTTTTTGTTTTTTTACTTGAGAGAGAGACAGTGAGAGAGAGCATGAGCGAGGAGAAGGTCAGAGAGAGAAGCAGACTCCCCATGGAGCTGGGAGTCCGATGCGGGACTCGATCCTGGGACTCCAGGATCATGACCTGAGCCGAAGGCAGTCGTCCAACCAACTGAGCCACCCAGGCGTCCCCAAATATTTTCTAGATAAGTAGGATTATCACAATGCACAAAAGCTTGAGCTCCTTGCTTCCAACTTTCCTGAGCTGCTGATCCCGTAGAAGAGTAAGATTAGCCAGAGTAAGATTAGCCCTTATATTTGTTAGACTCAAATCCTGCAGTACAAAATACAAATTCAGCACTCACACCCATCCTGGATCCTAGATCCATAGTGTGGATATGCTGAAAACTGACAGGAAGGCTGTCAAGTTAAGGTGCTCTGAAAAAGCTGGCATCCTAAGATGGGGCACGGAACAGAGGAACAATCAAGAAAAGCTTGCCTTGTCCCAGGACTGACATTTGGTGTAATTTAATGAAGTAGAAAGCACACACCTGCTTCAAGTTTTTATTTAGGATCTGAAGACACTGATTCCAGGGACATCAGAGTATATGAACTTCATTGTATCTTTTAAAAATATAATGGTTAGAAGTATCAACTTTTTTTTAAAAAGTGAGGTTTTTTTTTTAAAAAGATTTTATTTATTTATTGAACAGAGAGAGAGAGATCCAAGGTAGGCAGAGAGGCAGGCAGAGGAGTGGGGGTGGGGGGGGGGAAGCAGGCCCCCTGCTGAGCAGAGCGTCTAATGCAGGGTCAGTCCCAGGACCCTGATTGAGATCATGACCTGAGCTGAAGGCGGAGGCTTAAAACCCACTGAGCCACCCAGGTGCCCATGAAGTGCCAACTTTTTAAAGTCTGGAGTAAAATAAGGGGCGAGGTGACTGCTTGTGACATCACAACCTAGTGGCATACACCTCACAGGCCGCCTGGAAAACCATTCCTTCCAGGGTTTTAGAAATGTTTGCATCTACTGACGTCAGGCCCATATTATTATAATGAAAGTAACACAGCGCACTTATTTAATGCTCACCACTGGCAATCCACTGTTTTATTAAACATGACACCTCATTTAATCCTCACAGCCACCTCGGAAGAAAGGAGCTACGGTCCGTATTTGTAGAGAACGAAGAGTTAAGTGAGAGGACTCAAAACACACAACTTTCTCACATTAAGGACTCCTTGTTCTACAGAACCTCCACTGGTCTTCATTTCAACTTTCAAACCTTCAGCTCTTTGTCTTTTCCCTGGAGCTCACCACTCCCTCCCTGGCATCCCTTGGCTTTCTATCCATCATGACCTCCATAGGTCAGCTGGTTACATATTAGAAACACCTGGGAAGCTTTAGACTCTCCCTCTCTCGAAGTCCATGCTACATTCCAGACCAATGAAATCCCTGGGGTAGACCCAGGAACCAGTACTGGGACGAGTGGCTTTTTTGCACAGTCAAGGTGAAGAACAGCTCACAAGCCACTCCTTTACTGAGACTCAAATGTGCCTTTATATGCTTTCCTGTGCCCTCCAACAACACACCTTCTCCGTTCCCAAGCCCATCCATCTTTCTCCTCCAGCAGAATTTTTCTGGACCGAACTGGTAACCATGCTGGTTCGCTCTCTGTAAGTTCGTATCTTTTAACTCTATCGGGACAGCTCAGCAACCCACTCAACGTGACCAACACTTTTTAGGCCAGGCCTTGTGCTAGGGGCACAGACACTACTTTGGATCAGTTTGTGGTCTCAGGGGAAAATGACCCCCCAGGCATTCCCTATTCCCCAACTTTTTTGTTGGAAAGTTTCCAAACAAAGGATTTCACAGGAGGGATTTTCACAGAGGGGAGAGGTGGGATGACATGGATATTCCAGGCATAGAGAATAACATGCTTTACTCTCTCTAAATAATGAGCCACTCCAGTGGGTTTCAGGTTGGCCTCGGAACTATCAGCGGCATCACTGCAATCATCCTCACTGAATGCTTTTTTCCTTTTAAAGATTTTAAGTAATCTCTGCACCCAACGTGGGGCTTGCCCAAGATCAAGAGTCTCATGTTCTACCAACTGAGCCAGCCAGGCACCGCTTTACTGTAAAATTTTTAATATTCTTTTTCAGAGGTGTCTTCTATCTCCTTTGCTCCCAACTACCCCTTTGCTCTCTATTGACTTGCCACCAACTCTGAAAGAAAATCAATTTCTTTAAAGATTTCCAATGATTTATCTACCAGTTGTAGTGACTTTTCCAGCTTTATTTACTTCTGCTTCACTGGTAAGTGTGCTATTTTTAAAATTCTTTTCTCCTTAAGTGTCTAGAACCTGGATTCTTGACTCCTGGTTCTTTTCTATTTATTTTTCCAGGATATTTCTTTTTATGTGCACATGATAAAAAATTAAATAGTACAGCACATGATAAAAAATTCAACACTTTCACTCTCTAGAGGCACACTAAACACTTATCTTTTCAATTCCAGAGGTATAAACTAAGTAGTATGCATATAATCCTATTTTAAAATTTATCACCTTGTTGATGTCTATCAACTCCCTATTTCAACAGATGAAATATTCCAGTGGATGAAAATTTAGCTTGCCAACCTCTTTCATTTCACATTATTTTAAAGTTCTACTTGTTTCTTGTGCTTCTTTAGATATACTTAAACCTCTGTAGCTCTTTTTTTTTTTTTTAAAGATTTTATTTATTTATTTGACAGACAGAGATCACAGGTAGGCAGAGAGGCAGAGGGGGAAGCAGGCTCCCCGCTGAGCAGAGAGCCCAATGCGGGGCTCGATCCCAGGACTCGAGATCATGACCTGAGCTGAAGGCAGAGGCCCAACCCACTGAGCCACCCAGGCGCCCCAAACCTCTGTAGTTCTAACAATTTCCAACAATCTCTTTTATTTCAGCTTTAAAGATTTACTTCTCATATTTTCCTCTCTACTAATATATCCCAAATAACCATGATGCTGGTATTTTATGCATTATGATGTTTGGTTGTGTTGGTTTTATTATCATGACTTACAATGTTTATATAAATGTTATTTATACTGAGTCAACTACTGTAGTATGATTACATTTCCTTTTCTTGGTACAAGTTTATTTTCTTCAAGGTAACAATGATCTCATTTTAATTGTTATAGACTTATCACCAATGAACCCCAAATTTTCCCAGTAATCTCAAACTTCTAATTAACTGGATAATTAATTAACTAACTAATTAATAGATAATTAATCTGTTCCTCTTCTTTCCTTTTGATGGAGAGGCATTTCTCTTAGAATGTCTTCTCCCTCTGCTCCAATTTGGGCAAGGTATCTCTATGCTCGGTATGTAGCTGTCCTGGGACTTCCACGTTTCTTAGCATTGAATCCACTGGCTTCCCTCTTTCTTACCTGCTCTTTTACTGGAATACCCTCCTAAAGTAATTTTCTCAGAAACATGCTGCTGAAAAAGAGGTGCCATTTGAATCTCCTGTTCTTTCGTAAGTACCTTATACTTTTCTCTTCGGAAGTTTTAGAATGTATATAGGTATTTATCGTGCTAACTGGCTCGTGGACCTTTAGATAAGGTTTATTTCTTATTTTTCTGTTTCTCATTTTGCAACTCCCATCTGTTAGATATCGGATCCCTTGAATTAATTTCATGTCTTTTTTCTCTTCTATTTTCAACTGACAGTTCAAAAGGAAGTCACTGTTCTCTCTATATTATCTTAATAAATATAACACATCTCTCTCTCCAAACTAGTAGTTGGACCCTCTTATATCAGTTTTTTTTTTTAAAGATTTTATTTATTTGACAGACAGAGATCACAAGTAGGCAGAGAGGCAGGCAGAGAGAGAGGGGGAAGCAGGCTCCCCGCTGAGCAGAGAGCCCAATGCAGGACTCAATCCCAGGACCCTGAGATTATGACCTGAGCCGAAGGCAGAGGCTTTAACCCACTGAGCCACCCAGGTGCCCAGTTCTTTTGTGTGTGTGTGTGTGTGGTCTGAAGAATTTTCCCAAAGGGCCTCCCAAAATACTTTGTAGACAGATGCTTAATGAATCTCCCTGATTTCAGACTCTCTTCTCCTGCCTTCCCTACTTGGAGTTGACTCCAAGCCTTTGTCCTATCTTTGTCACCACTGTTTTCATTCATTTATTCAATCAGTATCTATGATATATAACGTGCCAGGTAGTGGGGAGGCTGACATTGAAATGTCTCAGATGGCTTTATTTACTGTTCCTCCCCGAGTATTGGCAGTACATTTCCTCTGCCTACTGGACATTTCCAACTACAATGTTCTCTCCCAACATCCTTTTACCATACCCCTAGTTTAGTCAGTGCTACCTCAATCCACCCATTCTGCTACATTCTTGAATGTTTGCAGAATTTCTTAATGGGCCCAAAACAAGCCCCCCAAGTTCCTTTAGTGATAAAAATCTCTGATGTGCTCTTTTTATCTTCTGTGTTCTCAAAGATGTACCAAAAAAAAATTCTAGCAGAGAGTCTGGGTTACCTGATTTTGCCCAAAAACGGTTTCATGGTCATTCTACAGATAAAAAAGCTTAACCAGGGCGCCTGGGTGGCTCAGTGGGTTAAGCCGCTGCCTTCGGCTCAGGTCATGATCTCGGGGTCCTGGGATCGAGTCCCTCATCGGGCTCTCTGCTCAGCAGGGAGCCTGCTTCCCTCTCTCACTCTCTGCCTGCCTCTCTGCCTACTTGTGATCTCTGTCTGTCAAATAAATAAATAAAATCTTTAAAAAAAAAAAAAAAAAAAAAAGCTTAACCAGACAAAGCTATCAGACCAGAAAAGCAAATATAAATAGGAACATTTCAAATGACACCATGTAGCTACATCCATCTCCACTGACCAATTTATCACTGAGAATAAGAAACCATCCGACTTTAAGGGCAGTAATATCTCCCTCTTATTAACACCCAGAGACAGCAATTATACTGTGGGGAGAAGCTTCTGGGAAGTGTTGGTCGTCTCGTCTACTCTTTCCCTCTGCACCATCCTGCTGTATGCTGATTCAGACCTTAATCTTCCCTGTGCAACCAGCGGCTGCTGACTGCTTTGCATGATGCACCCTCGTAAGTCTTTTCCACATCAACAGACACAATTACCTAACCTTCTCTACCACTCAGCCAATGGGCTGGCTCACCTGACAATAAAAATAATTACCCAGTGCCAAGTCAGCTGTAATAACTGTACTGCTGGTACTATATACACATGTTTTTTTTTTTTTCAAGATTATATTTACTTATTTGACACAGAGAGATCACAAGAAGGCAGAGAAGCAGGCAGAGAGAGAGAGAAGGTGGGGGGGGGGGAGCAGGCTCCTGGCTGAGCAGAGAGCCCAATGCGGGACTTGATCCCAGGACCCTGAGATCATGACCTGAGCTAAAGGCAGAGGCTTAACCCACTGAGCCACTCAGGTGCCCTGCACATTGTTTTAACTAAGGCAAATATACTATGTAACTGAAAGGCCTTTGATGCAGGACATGAAAGTTTTCTGTCTAAAGCCTTTGGCAGCATGTAAACTCCACACCCATAACTGTGTAGATTATAATCCCAACGAAGTCCATTAAGCTTTTAATAACACAGGTTAGAAAATAACACTACCCACTAAAGTGATTAAGGCAAGAGAGCATTTTTAAACCAAATGTCATTTCCTTAAAATACAGAAATAGGAAAAATAAGGAACTCTTTCTAAGGTATGTGAACAGTAGCAATCTGACTGAGTGAAGTGTTAATTCCGCATGGGAGAGTTTGAGTGCATTGTCATTTAAGGTGCTTTTGCAGTTAATGTTAGTTTTGCATTGTGGCTTCTCATTTCTTTGTGAAGAAGGTGGTGCCGTAAAAATTATATTGGTGTATGAAAATACTGGTAATACCTGATTTTGCTAAGGGAGACTTTTTTTTTTTTTTTTTGTCTTGACATTAACTTATTGGTTCAAGTAACTTCCTTTTAAAATTCCGTGTAACTAATGGTCCATAGTCAGAGACTGAGGAGTTGCACTTTCAGGCCTCTAGGGGTCAGCATAACTCGAAGGAAGAGCAAGCCCACAAACAAGAAAAAGCAAGGCTACGCGCAGGGTCTGACCAAGAACTGATGTGGGGTGGAGGGAGGAATGTGAGGCGACAGCATAAGGTCCACTGAAAGGAGAAAGGAAGGACCATCATCCCTGAGTGACCCCCACTTAATTCTGTGCTCAGTCTGACCTGCCCACTATGGACAAGAAGGACTCCCGGAATTCAGAGAAGCTCTGACCATTCCCCTGCCTCCATCCAATGACCTGCTTAGACCTTCAACTGACCCTGCCCTGGAGAAATAATGATTTGAGCCTCATGTGTAATTTAAAATTTTCCTATACCGCCCAAACACAGTATAATAAAATGGATGAAATTTAAAAAAAGTTAAGTGAGGACTAGGAGCAGAAAGGAAGCTGACTCTACAGCCAGTCCACACAGTATTCTGGTTTGTGCTCCGCAGAAACCCAGGGACCCAAATCACTGAATAGTATGTAGCCTATCGCATAAACTCCCTTGAAACTACTGACAGTATTTTTACGATCCCCTTCATACATGCTGTACTTTACCTTTTTTTTTTTTTAAGTATTTATTTATTTTGGAAGGGGGAGGGGCAGCGGGAGAGGGAGAGAGAATCCTAAGCAGACTCCCGCTAAGTGCGGAGTCCAACATATGGGGTTCCACCCATGACCCTGAGATCGTCACCTGAGTTGAAATCAGGAGTCGGAGCTTACCTGACTGAGCCACCCAGGTGCCCCACTGTTTACTTTCATAATGTCTGTTTTGGCCTTTCAAATTTAGACCACTGAGATGTGAGAGTTAAGCACCACAAGCTGGTTTTCCCCAATGCAATGGCTTTTCAGTTTGAAGTTATTATTATATTCAAGATTTTATTTTTAAGTAATCTCCACACCCAACCCAAAGTGGGGCTCGAACTCGCAACCCTGAGATCAAGAACTTCATGTTCTACTGACTGAGCCAACCAGACGCCCCCCGGAAATTATTTAAAGCTAGAAGGATCTGAGGGGCTAGCGAGCCCTCTCTAAGGTACTAAATGGTGGGTTTTATTCTTTTCACAGGTAAACTGTTCAATACTACCTGCAGAAGTGTGGCGATTATAATCATACATTTTGGAAGAAACTCATTAGCAAAACTCACTGCAGTATCATACCTCTCACTGCCCCCTATCAATCTCAATGTGGAAGGCTGAACTATAAGGAGGGGTGATGAACAGCACACCTCCTTTCTACTTTGTGTTATATTTCCCTGTGCATCTGGACAATACTCTTGGGGACCACAGCTGATAAATAATTGTCTGCCTCATTTGATGACAACCACACAGTGAGAATTTAACAGCGCTGGCCATCATTTATGCTACGGGGAAAAAGAGCATTGTATTTTTCCCTTCCTATAAAGGGGGTGGAAGAAACTGTGTTTGGGCAGTTCGGTAACAGTTCTTGGGCATAAGAAAAGAAATCATTTCCTATTCCTCACAAACTTTGATTTACAAAAGAATGCTGGAAGCTAAAAGCCTTGTTGATTCATCATGTGAAGCAAGGAGTAATTTTTCTCCCCTTGTTATGCTTTCATATAATCATGCTCACTGCCTGTATGGGTGGCATTAAAGAATTTCTGAATAAAAATAATAATTTCTTGCTTTCAACCTTCATAATTCACATCGGCAAGCACCCCGCTGGGCGGTGATGCCTACTGCCAGTGACGCTCAATCTTTTTTGCACGCCACTTATCTGCCTCGCGCAGCTGCGCGTCCCATTGATGGCAGTACCTGTAGGATAATACGCCCGTAGGCGTTCTTTAGCAGATTAACCACGTCCGCGTGAGACAGCCCATCCAAAGGTTGCCCATTAATGCTGACAATCCGATCTCCAACCTGGAAGTACAAAAGTGGTAGAAAATCACTATCATTAAGAAAAATTAAATTTGAGGAGAATGCTTAAAATTCTTTGTAAGTCATATTTCCCATTTGTGGCTATTGTAAAGAGCCTGTGTTTCTCCTGGGTATGCATGTTCCAGAAGCATGAGGAATTTTTATGGCTTTCCCCAAACACAGACCAATCAGAGAAACAAGAAGGGGGTCAGATGTGATTAGGGGAAGGCACGGCAGGCCACTTTTGTATTTTGGCAATGGTGGTGATTCATACATCCATTCACCAGTAATAGCGGGGCACACAAATTAACTGTTCAATAAAGCTCTAATGAGGAAGCCAAATATTTTCTCCTTTATTTTTCTACCTAAGTTAAGAATAAGGGGCACTGGGGAAAAAAAATCATTAAGAACGTTAATTCTTCTGGCTGAAGGACAATTCTCAGGTCAAATCCCTCTCAGGTGAAGATTAATTTTGGGTGGAATGAAGTGCAAAAAATGGTTTGGGAGTCTTTGCAAATGAGCTGCAATTTCTTCCTTCATTGGGAAGCTTTGATACAAACAATAATATTTTTATATGCCCAGGGACCTAATGAATTTTAGGTGTCAACTTTCTCCAATGCATTTTGCCCTCAGCGTGGGTCTCTGTTGGAATTTCAACTTTAAAATAAAGCGCCCATGGCTGCAACTTTGTCTCCCACCACATGCTGTGAGCACTTCACCATTTTCCTTCTGTTTACCTTAAGCTTCTGGGTACGAGCAGCCACACCACTGGCCTGAATCATAGCTATAAATATGGGGATATCTCCTAAGGGACTTCCTTTTCCTCCGGCAATACTGATTCCAAGGGCATCGCTGAGCTCCTAAAAAAGGAAAACACGGCGCTCATATATTTAATAAAAAAACCACAACCCGACTGGTCCCAGAGAGCTGTTGAACAAAATCCTTCCATGATGCAGGAGGCCAAGGCAACACCAGAGCAGCGCCTTTGGAATCGGAAAGAAACCTGCGTTTTCTGCTGGAGTGCTGAATTAGCTGGGGGTGGGGAGGGTCTTAAGGCGGTTCCTTAACCTCATAGAGTTTGCATCTTTATGTTGGTTTGAGGATTAAATGAGATGATAGAGTGCAGTCTTAGCCTACGGAAGAGGCTCAATAAAAGGCAACAGTAGGAGTAAAAACAACAACAAAAAAATACAAAACAACCCTATGTTACTGCTCAGTTTAGTGGCCAATTTTGATGCAGACTTGGCAAGTATGTTCTCATATGGTGTTTATGATTAAACTGCCACACATATCATGCTCTTCTGGGTGTGAACAAACACACTTGGCTCTCAGGAGCTGCACGGCTGCCTTACAACAAAGGCTCCGAGAGGACGCCCGCTGGAGTGGTAAGGGAGTCCACAGAGAGAAGGGACACACGGTGGAAAGCGTTCGCGAAGGTTAGGAAGTGAGGCAGCTTGGTTCACTCGGACCCTGGCGAAGCAATCCTGGCTCTCGCCCAGGTTTTCCTCACATTCGTACCCCGGGGTTAGTGTTTTAAAAACCACAGAAAGAATGACGGAGGCGTTCCGGCTCCAGCCTGGTGGCATTCACTCAACTAGAGCATCTCTCTCTTGCTGATTAAAATGGACAACTCAGTCAAGAGCAGAAAACAACTACCTGAGGCTTCGGAAAAGTAAAGAGACACACACACTGTGGGTGGGAGCCGAAACCTGGAGAGAAAGCAGGAGTGGGTGGATCTCCCCCTTGTCTTCCAGGCTGCTCTGTCCTGAGGGTGAGACCACCCCACCCCCACCCCCCGGTCAAGGAGCTAGAAAGGTGGTGACAGTGTAAGGCTCTGCTGCGGACGCCTCCCTCGCCCCATCTCGCAGGTCAGAGGAACCCGGCGAGGGAGCCCCTGGTGGCTGGAGAAGAAAGGAAGGAGCTGGAGTAGACAGACAGCCTGAGAAGAAGGGGAGCCACAGAAGTCTCTGGCTTCATTCTAAGCCACTCATGTGAGGGACAGACCCACACAGACCTGAGCTGGGAGGTGAACCATGGCTCCTGGAAAAATGAGACCGAACTCGTAGTCTGAACCCGAATGGGCTGCCTGCCTGCTAAACCAGATACATCAACACTCTTCAGAGTCTACACAGCGTAACATTCCTGGGGTCCAGGATAAAATCCTAAACTACTCAGTAGGCAAAAAAAAAATGTGACCAGTTTTTTTTCAGTTCTTTAAAATATGCAGGATGGGGTGCTTGGGTGGCTCAGGTGGTTTAGCGTCTGCTTTTGGCTCCGGTCATGATCAGGGTCCTGGGATCAAGCCCGAGTTGGGCTCCTTGCTCTGCGGGGAGCGTGCTTCTCCCTCTGCCTCTGCTCATGCCCTCTCTCTCTCTCTCAAATAAGTAAGTAAGTAAGTAAGTAAATAAATAAATTGCAGGATGGTTGAAAGTAAAAATTACACTATTGTTTGGTGGGGTTCTCAGTTTATGTAAATGTAAACATATGAAGACTATGGCATAAATTAGTGGTGTGGGTGGGGTAAAGGGGCTTATATAGTAGCAAGACTCCTGGCGTTTTAATTGGTTATTTAAAAATATATACAGCTTAGTGTGCTTCAAAGATTTTACCTCATAAAGTTTGAAGATGGGAAAAGAACAAATGACAACCAAAACCATATATGGAAAAGCTTTAAAAACTCATGCCACAGGGGCTACTGGGTGGTTCAGCTGGTTTAGCAACTGCCTTTGGCTCACGTCATATTTTTTGAAGGTATCAATAGTAAAGCAATGCATGCAAAATGGCAAGATGTGTTTCATCACAAAAGTTTCTGCTTGGAACATGTTTGGAAGAATATGGTTATTGGGAGCAGGCTTTTTATAAAAACCTGTTTAAAAAAAAAGTGGTTGAAATGACTAAAGAAACAAAATTATATCTATCTATCTATCTATATATCTATATTTTTAAAAAAAAGATTTACCCATTTATAAGCCTGAGTGGGAGAAGGAGAAGGAAAGGGAGAGAGAGACTGAAGCCGACTTCGCTGCTGAGCTCGGAGCCTGACATGGGGCTCAACCCCACTGCTGTGAGATTATGATCTGAGCTGAAACCAAGAGTCAGAAGCTCAACCAACTGCACCACCCGGGCACCCCTATAAAATGATATTTTATAAACCCTGGAATGAGGAGAAATTTATGGAATAATTTGGCTTTGTTCAAATCCATCATAATGCTTTCATAATTTATCCATAATTATGTACACGTTGGCAGATTTAACTTTCCCATCATAGGAACATCTGAGTTACCCCTTGGTGGAAAGATACTAGGAACAAATGAAGGAAATTTACTTCAAATTGTAGTTAGTAATAACGGATGCCACTTCTTGGACATCTATGACACACTAGGTACTATGCTAAGTACACTACTTGCATTATTTCACTTAATCCACACAGTTAAGATTGACCTTGTGAGGTAAGTGTTGTCATCCCCAGGCCACAGATGAGAAAACTTGCATAACTTGCTGAAGGTCATAGAGCTGATAAATGGTAGAGAGTCTTCAAACACAGTGATGATTGATTCCAGAGAACTAAGCTATGCTGGGTTATCTCTTCACTGCAGTTGAACCATGATTATAACAAGGTCATCATTTCTTTGTAAGTACTTCTTGAATCCCAAATTTAATGGTTGAAAGTGATCAGAATAAAAGTACTTCCCAATATTCTGGATATCGCACAGGAGTCTGAAAATCAGGATTGACAACTTTATGAATTTAAATACAACTCACCCAATCTTTTCAAGAAGATGATTTAGCAATATATGTAAAAGCCTTTAATAAGTGTGGCTTTTGACTCAACAACTGCATTTCTAGGAATGAGTCCTCAGGAAATTACCCATGATATAGACAGAAAAAGAAAAACAAAGATGTTGCTATAAAAGAGCAAAAGTTGAGGGGTGCCTGGGTGGCTCAGTGGGTTAAAGCCTCTGCCTTTGGCTCAGGTCATGATCCCAAGGTCCTGGGATCGAGTCCAGCATTGGGCTCTCTACTCAGCAGGGAGCCTGCTTCCTCTTCTCTCTGCCTGCCTCTCTGCCTACTTGTGATCTCTGTCAAATAAATAAATAAAATCTTAAAAAAAAATAAAAGAGCAAAAGTTGAGAAATGTGCTAATTGTTTAGTAGGAAGAAGTTGATTTAAGTATAGCACATTTATATGATGGAATACTATGCAATCGATAAAAACCAGGCTGTGTGCTGTAAAAAAAATATTAGCATGGCTGAAATTTCATCCTTTAAAGTGAAGAAGACAGGGGCACCTGGGTGGCTCAATTGTTTAAGTGTCTGATTCTTGATTTCAGCTTAGGCTGTGATCTCAGGGTCCTGGGATCAGGTCCCCCATCGGGCTCCATGCTTGGCATGGAGTCTGCTTGAGATACTCTTCTTCCCACCCCCCACAACTTCTGCTCACACATACTCTCTCTCTAATAAATAAATAAGGTCTTTAAAAAAAAAAAAAAGTGAAAAAGACAAGCTACCGAAGTATGTTTAATATGATACCATTTTTTTTCCTTTGGTTTGTTTCATAGAACTTAAACACATGCACAAAGCACAGTGGATGGGACATACCAAAAAATTCACAATGGTTCTCTCTGTGGCTTTACTGTATTTTCCCAAGTCTGTTTGTTAACACAGGCCATTTATTGCCTTCAGTAACTTAAAAGAGCACACTTTCAATCCAACAAATTGTACTGAGGAAAAAATACACATTTTAAGAGAAATAAAACACAAATCAGAAAAACAGCAAAATTAATGACCTACCCTGACGATCTCAACAGTCCTTGGTCCCATATCTGTGCCTATAAATAATGAAGCAACACAATTAACTTTTTAATATAAAGAGATAACACAGCTAGGATTTAATATTCTCCTATAAAAATATTACTAATAAGAAAATAGTATCATTTTCTAGGTCTTTCAAGAGAGAATACAAATAGGTATTATATACTTTCTCAAAATCCAAACTGGCGACTATTGGTTAGGGGCTATTTTAAGAGGCCCTCTGTCTGAGGTAGATGTGGTCATAATCACGTGGTCCGACAGAAGCTGAGGGAGGTACCAGCAGCTGCCCAGGATATGAGCCTAAATGGTTTGGGGGATGGGCTATTTTTGTGTCACTGTACATTTTCCTGCCTTAATAGAAAACAAGCCTCTCCTCAAGGAAAGGCTTGAAAAGACCCCTTGCCTTGCCCCAACTGCAAAGGTATATATGTTTTTGACTTTCCTCAAGTGACCTGTCATTTGAAATTTTTCTCTTTGGGAAATAGCTTTCCTTTATGAAGTGGCTTCGATTTCCGCTTTCCTGTTTTTCATGTGATTTGTGTACAGTTAAAGACAACATTCCCAAAATGAGTCTCTATGGCTTTCCTTCCTTTAGAACAGGCTTTTCATCAAGCTTGGGGCTTAGGTGCACATATTTGAAGATTTCAACGTATCTGAATTGAGGGTGAAGAACTGTTTTTTAAAAATATTATTATTTTAAAAAATTGGGGTCACAGGAGAGTTTTGCTGGAGGTGTGTCCAAGTCATACCTGAACTTTTGGGGGAAGGATCTGGAGCTCTTTTTGTGCCGACCAGGTTTTGCAGGCTGGTGATGACAGGAGCCAGGGAAGGATGGAAGCTGCTGTGGGTGCTGTGTTGGCTTCCCTGGAAAGAAAGCCTGTCATCAGCTGTGCTCAGACACTGACTTGGTCTTAAAAATTCAGACTTAATATTTTAATTACTTAAATAGCCATAACCATGTGACAGAAAATTCTGTAGAGCCTAAAAGAGAAAACAGAAGTGACCCCTACTCACATTCTTACCTCTCTAACCCAATCCCATTTGACATTTTTCCATTGCCTTCTCTCCTATATGAGCTTTTATATATGGTTTCAATCATCAGGACAGAAAACATGCAATAGTTTAAGCCTTTCTTGCTCCCCACGAAATAAAAAAACATTTTCCTAGATTTTTAGTGTTTATATATAATCAGTTAATAGCACTACGTGTCACTTGGGGCTATAGTCAACATTTATTACCTTATTACCCAAATTACATGATCTATTTTGCTAAAACAACTATCATAAAATCTTGACTAAAAGAAACTTTCTCCTCAGTTATAGGAGAAAGCAGCAAATATCAAGGGAATATATTGTTTTAGGAATGGGTTAAATTTTTTTTCTCAGAGATTTTCCTGGAGTCAGTGGTAATTGAACCCAATCTGTTACACTTCCATTATTGTCCTTTTATTCATTTAAACATATATTTGAGGTCTATATTTTATAGACATGTAAGGCTAGTAGCTAGTCAATAAGAATCATATACACAGTGGAGGACCTTTCCAATGCAGAAAGTAATGTAAACCTCCTTACCCAAAAAGTAACCAATAATGAATAAAGAATGTTTTCTACCAAATTATCAAGGTTATGCCTAATTGCCTCAAAATTTTAAGCTAAACCTAAGATCACAATTATAATCTGATAAATTATAATATGGTCCATTTCCTTAGTTCTATGATGTAAGTTAATATTTTGATTCCTTAAATATGAAAATATTCAAACATACAGAAAAGGTGACTTCTTATACAGTAGACATTCATATGCATGCCACCTAGATCCCACCATCAATATTTTGCTGGATTTTCTTTATCACATAACCACTCATCTATTCACCAATTTTTAAAAATTCATTTCAAGTAAGTTACAGACATCATACACTTCACAATGGGTATATATATTTAAAGGAGTGTTTTCTATATTTTCCTGAAAGGATAGGATTTAAATCAATAGTGCTATAATATTCAGAATTGAGGGAGTACAGCACATTATAATGTCTGCTAAAAAATAATATTAGAACAATGTGTTTACCACAGCCTTTATAAATATGAACTGTGCCTGGAGGGGTTCCCTCAGTTATCCTAGGAAAAGATTTCTCAAGTGATTTTCCGTACACACCTTCCTCTGCAGAATACAGGCACTCTTTTCTGGTTGGTGGGAAAAGACTTTTGTAAAAAAGAGGCCTGGTGGCCCCAAGAACAGAAGATTCCCCTTAATGAACCCACTTTCTCTAGGCCAAGTCTAACAAATGATAATTCTCCTTGGCCCTCGGAAGAAGACGTTTACCTCCCCATCTTATAATTGCCTAGAAAGAAATCTGCGCCCCTACAGGGTCTGAAGGTAGAAATGTTTGGGAATGGGATCCTCTTTTTCTCTGGTTAGGTCATGGGCTGGTTTTCAGCTCTGGATAATGGAAGACATTTCCTTTTCACAGCTGGCTATGAGCCTTCTTTCAATGAGCCAAATATCAATGTAGACTCTCAGATCACCTCAGCCAAAATTTTAAGGACAAAGTAAGGATAAAACATATTTACTATTTTTCTTAAAACTGAATTAAACTTCTACCCCCAAAGGTAAAAATTCTGTGCAAGAAGGTTAGATAAAAGTGTTTGATACTGGAGCGCCTGGGTGGCTCAGTGGGTTAAAGCCTCTGCCTTCGGCTCAGGTCATGATCCCAGGATCCTGGGATTGAGCCCTGCATCGGGCTCTCTGCTCAGCAGGGAAACTGCTTCCCTTCCTCTCTCTCTGCCTGTCTCTCTGGCTACTTGTGATCTCTGTCTGTCAAATAAATAAATAAAATCCTTAAAAAAAAAAAAAGTGTTTGATACTTTGTCTTAGGTTTCCAAAATAGGACAGCTCATGTTCATAGATCAGCTAATTGGTGATGATGGTTTTATTGACATTTAATAATAGAGCTTCTAAATTTGTTAGCTCTGTATTTAACCTGAATGTGAACTTTATTAATCACTAAGACGTTCTTACACATGTTCCTCAAGGACAGAAATCTAGTTCTATCTACTACCTCATCCTTCAGTTCAAACTTTTCTTAAAATGTTGGAATTCTTTGTATCCCTTTGGGATTTTGCATATGCTGTTCCATCTGTCTGGGATCCCTTCTCCCTCTTTTCAACCTATCAAACTCCTTGTGGAATGAGATCCAATGGAGCCTCCTCTCTGGTACCCTCCTATGTTCTCCAAGGAAGAAAAATTTTATCCCCAGTATGGTTCAGTCTGAATTCTAACCTGCGTACAACAAGGCTTTAGTGAAATCACTCAACAAGCGAACCTCCCACTAAGAAAGAAGCGGAGACAACTATTTTTGCATCTTAAGTTTCCACTGTTAATACAAGTC
The DNA here is from genome assembly GCF_009829155.1 of Mustela erminea. Lineage (NCBI taxonomy): Eukaryota > Metazoa > Chordata > Mammalia > Carnivora > Mustelidae > Mustela > Mustela erminea. The sequence goes on from NC_045623.1 coordinate 59,298,933, forward strand.
TGCTCAGACTCATCATCAACCATTTGTTCCTGGAGTCCCACCACAGCTCTGAGTCTTAGTGCCCATGATATTTGCTGCTCATTGCACTGGCCAGAAATGAAAGAGAAAACATATTCTAAGCTTAACATGATGTTTACTGGGTTTCACTGTTTTGCAGATTCTCTAAGACAAGACAGCTTGTCTGCGATCCTAGCTAAACAATGGTATTTTTCTTTACCCATTTTCTAACACCAATGAAGCATTCCAGAAACACCTGTGGGCTAATCACTAACTCAGAAGGACTTTTGAACAAAAGCTCTGGAGAGGCTTTAAGTCTAAGGCAACCAGGGAGAAGACCAAAACTCATGCTTTTCACCTCAAAAAAAAAAAAAAAAAAGCTCATCCATAACTCACAAAGGAGATGGAGGTCACAAGTTAAGTTTCTACAGCTTCATTATGTACCAAATGGGACAAATATGTAGTCTACCATCTTGATTTTGTCAGCCATTATAATGAAAACAAAACTAAAACCCCAAACTTTGAAATATACTTTGTTAAAAACAAAAAGTGGCACTTACATCAGCCTTGCAAATAAACATAAGATGTTTGCTAACCTACAAAATATCACCCATTAAGGCCTCCCTCTCAGAGAAACCCCTACACTTCGCTCTCTTAGGAATATGCCATTAATTGCCCTCAGCATGTGTGAGTGGCTATTCACAAGTTAACTTTACAGCAATATTTAATTGAATGAATGGAACAATGTTGTGCTAATGAGGGTCAAATTGCCACCAGATGTTGCTTCTTTCTTTCTTTCTTTCTTTTTTAAATAAACACAGCTGTGTACATGCATGCATGCGTAGGCAATACAGAACTACTAGTGGACGAGAAAAGTGGTTCTAAGGAAACACTGGTGAGCAATAAAGGAGAGAAAAATCTAGGGATTAACGAATATTAATAAATTTCCATTCCACCTTTCATTTTTATTTCAAACACATTAAAATGCACTGAACATGGTGTTGTGAATATGCTGTCTAGTACACATTATTTCCAATCATTTATGAAATGGGGGGCTTTCTCCCAGTGGGGATAGGTGAGTGAGTCAGTCTGACAGGAGGCCATCAACAACCTGACTATTCTGTGAGGTCTTCCTCGAGGAGGTCCAGGAACCAGCTCGGAGTCTTCCAATCTCTAGCTGCACCAGCCCCTGTGCACACTTGGGAGGACAAGAAGAGAGGTAAGAAACAGCATTCACATGCTAAATTATCATGGCAGAGCTTCCATTCATCTCTGCACCAAAAACTGTAAATGGGTGGAAAACAAGAGGGGATAAAGGTAAATCAGTAATCAAAAAAAAAAAACACACAAAAAAAACCCCACACAAAATAACAAAATTCATCAACTCCGTGGTATTCACTTCGTAACTTCATGACTTTTTTAACTATGGTAAGAGGATTACATTTCAATTCTCTTCCTTCTCCCTTCTGATGAAAGTATTCACAAGCAGTGAAATAATGAAGAAAAAGTGGTGAATGGAGGACAGAAAAATCATAGAGATAATTTACAAATAACAAATTCCCTTGTAAGTCGTAACTCATAGCTGACTATACTAGGAAATCAGGATTTTAAAATAAACAAGGTTCATTTGTCTTTGCAAAAGCTTCCACAGCTATGTGTGAAACAGTGTGAAATGCAGCTGGTTACAGCTGAATGGAAATTTACAAGAATTTTTATTAATCAGTTTCCTCCAAGGGAGGTTGTGTCCATGCGGCAGAGACACTTGGAAGGGAACTCTGAACCTAGCCTCTACAACTTCGGTGAGAAACAGCATCGGTGGTGGGAAAACCACTCAAGCAGATCCTTGTCATCCTGGACACCCTGCTTTACTTTTTCAAACTTCATTTGTGAAACGGAAATTGGTCTAGAGAATCTTTAACGGTCCCTCCAGCAATAAAAGCTGAATTTGGTACATTCATGACAATATAGCTTTAGAGAGAGAAGGATGAATTTTTTGACGCCGGGAGAACTTACCCCCATCTAATGCATTTAGAGCATTTAGAGGGTAATCATGGGTACCTGGTTTCCACAAGCAGAAAAAGTAGCTCAGAAATCCTCCAAGAGGTTTCTCGTCAGTCCTGTTAGTCAATATAACAGCTTTCTTGTAAAGCTATTTATGATGGGGTAAAATAACCAGAGATTAGCTCTCTCGTGAAAACTAGAGTTAGCATAAAGTCAACCCATTTTATCACCAAGCTAGATTAGAACGGTTCCCTCTGGACTTCAGTTACACCAGCCGGGCCGACAGCAGCCCGAGGACTCACCTTGAGGACAGTGGCCACCGTCTCCTGTGAGGCATTTCTCATGTCCTCCCCGTTCACAGATAAGATCTGATCTCCCTGAATCAGTCTCCTATCCAGGTCTGCAGCTCCACCTTTGACGATGTCAGAAATAAACACTCCATTTCCATTTCTGCGGATACCACCAAGCAGCGAGGAATGGCACGGTTTAGTATTCCTGAGTCAGTCTGTGATTACCGACATTCTATACTGTTTCACTAAATCCTCAAGCTTGGAATAAGGGTCCCCCCAAACCATCTCATCCAGTAATATCTACTAACTTCCCACATGATAAACCTCAGAGTGCTTGCCCTTTAAATAGTTTATACCTATTTATGCTTCCTACTGTAATATTCATTTCTATCAGCCCAAGGGCATCATTTCTGCAAGAGGATAATCTTAAGTGAAATGAAATGGAAATTCACTTTAAAAAGTAGAGTTAAGTACTCTTAAAATATACAAGTTGTTTCCTTACCGATCAGCTCAATTATTAGCATCGAATCTGCTTCTAGTTTCTCACCCTCCCTATTCCTTCCCTTATGATGGTTTTAATTATATTTACTTGTCTGAGGAGTAAATAAATGTAGGTCTCAAAGTTCAAGAGGGTAGGAAGTGGAGAAAGAGGTCGAAAAGTCTCCTTCTCACCTCTGTTCCCCAGCCCCCACGTTCCTTTTCCAGAGGTAACCAGTATGTTACCTTTTTCTTGTGTATCTCCTAGAGATATTCTGTGTATACATTAGCAAATGCATGTACGTACAGCACATATGTGTATGAACAGATACACACACACATACTCTTCTCCAGAGTTTTTTCTTCCAGTTTTATCTTTTCCAACTGATACACCCTCTGATTGGGCTTTATGCACTTGGGGGTTCCTCACTGTCTTTTTTAGGGCTGTATACTATTCTACAGATGTTCTTCAATTTCATGATAAGTAAACTATTAATAAAGAAGACACAGGTTACTGTCATTCACTAGCTATAGCAAACAATGTGCAATGGATACCGTTGTGAAATGGCTAAGTCAAAGAATCACCAACATGAGAGCTTAAGCACCTGAACCTTCACAATGGAAATTTCTGGGCTCAGGAGTATGAATGTTCCTTACAAACTCAATCTGAAATACTAGTGCTGTATGAAGAGTGTAGGAGACAATAAAGTAAAAAACCATTCCTCTACGCGGAATCTCCCCAGGCACGTGTATGTCACAACCAGGAAGCAAACTTCAACACAGGTTTTGTCAGGTGTGCAGTGAGTTTATTTAGAAACAGCAGTCTCCACTTTTCTGGTTTAAAATGCATTTTCAGAGTGATGATTTAATGGTGCTAAAGAATGAGACCACGGTACCATGATACTTGGCACAAGGTCAGTGCTCTCAAAAATTGTCTCCAATGTTTTTATTTCAATAATGGCTTGGATGGGGCACCTGGGTGGCTCAGCAGGTTAAGCCTCTGCCTTCAGCTCAGGTCATGATCTCAGGGTCCTGGGATCGAGCCCCACAACGGGCTCTCTGCTCAGCAGGGAGCCCTCTTCCTCCTCTCTCTCTGCCTACTTGTGATCTGTCAAATAAATAAATAATCTTAAAAAAAAAATGGCTTGGATGGCTGAAAAAAGTATCAGGCTAGGGGCGCCTGGGTGGCTTAGTGGGTTAAAGCCTCTGCCTTCGGCTCAGGTCATGATCCCAGGGTCCTGGGATCAAGCCCTGCATCACGCTCTCTGCTCGGCAGGGAGCCTGCTTCCTCCTCTCTCTCTGCCTGCTTCTCTGTGATCTCCGTCTGTCAAATAAATAAATATAAAAAACCAACTTCAGTTCTTCCTAAGAAGATGGCTGATAACCATTTAAGGCCATATTGGGGTGAAACCCTGCAGCCCTGTTGGAATAAAGACACTAAATATCGAAAATCAGTAAACCATAGGAGCTGGAATTGCAGTTTCAAGAGATTACTTACTTCTCTTACCTACTACTGTTATTCGATAATGCCCATCAAATGGGTAAGCAGCACAGACTTCAGAAGGCCCAGCCAACAGGATCCACATACATTTTTGTTGCAAGTTATTCTTTTAGAGGCATCTTTCTTAATGAACACTACATTAATGAATAATTTACATTTGTCTCTCAAATATATCTATTCAGCTAATTTTTGAAACTCACCAACTAGTTGTAGGTAACATAGCATGAAATTCACATGGTAGTATCTGTTGATATTAACTGTTTCTTGGCTAGTGTGGCTTTAATTCACCCCATGCAAGTCTTAGAGCTAAGGGAATCCAAGGTAAAAAAATCCTTTTCAAATTAATTAATTAATTAATTAATTAAGAGACATAAAGAGAGAGGGAACACAAGGAGGGGAAAGGGAGAAAGGAGTCTTCCTGCTGAGCAGGGAGCCCGATGTGGGGCTCATTCCCGGGACCCTGGAATCACAACCCGAGTTGAAGGCAGATGCTTAATGACTGATCCACCCAAGTGCCCCTAAAAAAACCTTTTTGATTCTGTTCTTATTCTATATGGGAACAAATACAGTTTGTGTTGATTGGGTTTTGAGTTCTATCTTCATATGACACACTTTTCTTGGTTAAGATCTTGCTCTGAAACATGACTTAGGTCCCTCTAATATTTATAAATAGGTTAATTTTAGAAACCTTATCATTAGTTTACATAAGACTTTCTCAGCTGGTGTTCATAGGCTTCCTAGACCTCCGGGGAGACAGGCCAATCTGTTCTAGAACTTGTATTTCCTTACCGTTTCCCAACGATGCTCAGACCCAGTCCTCGGCCAGCCTTTTTCTGCAGATCCACCGGGAAAATCTCCAAGTTCTCCTCATCCCTGTAGTGTGCTTCATCTCTATACACCACCAGTCGTACCTTCTGGGGGGTCTGCCTCAGGGCTGTGATGGCCTCTTCGTGGCCGGCGCTCCTCAGGTCAATCCCATTAACCTGGAACAACGGGCATCTGAGATGGGCTGCTGACAGCAGAGCCCTCTATACCTGCTCTGTCTGCTGAACTCCTTAATCTAACCAGTGAAAAACCTCTAGAAATTTTCAGCCATTCCCAAAGCACCAACGCAGTGGCTACTAGTAGTAGTAGTAGCTGTTTCACATATAAGGGAGGTTAACTCTTATACTCTTCCCACCCCCAAAAAGGTTAGTGCACACAATAATGCAATTTTGCATAGCTGTGAACTTTACTATGGGATCAACATGGTTGGGGAGGGAGGGCGAGAGGGAGCAGGATGGGTGGAAAGGGCTGACTGGCTCATTTAACTGAGGTCAAAAGGGAAATAAACATTAGTGTTTGGTCAGCATTTTTAGACTCCATTTGCTTATTGAATTTGACATCCTCACTCTTAATTGCAAACATCACAACTACTTTGGAATAAGTAGGAATGAAATGAGAGACTTTCCACAGTGTCAAAATCCCCTTCAGGTACACTCTTCTGAACCTGGATCCGAGTGAGAACAAACAGGACATGAGTTAGAGGCAAACTATCCTGGAAACAGCACTGAGGAAAGCCATGGCTCTGTTTCTGGCAAATCATGTGAATCTGGACAGCCCATGTAACCTCTAAGACTCTGTTTCCTCGTCTGCTACACGGAGATCATAGTCAACTTACCTACTTACTTTGTTTATTTAAAGATTTTATTCATTTATTTGAGAGAGCGTGAGTGAGAGAGCACACAAGCAGGGGGAGGGGGGAGAAGGATAAGCAGACTCCCTGCTGAGCAGGGAGCCCGATGCGGGGCTCGATCCCAGGACTCTGGGATCTGTCTGCTGAAGGCAGACGCTGAACCGAGCCCCCCAGGTGCCCCTTATTTATTTTTTACTTAACAAATGTTTGTGTAGTGCTTGTGAATTAGCCCTTTATAAATATTTAGTCATTTAATCCTTACACTAACTCTCTGAAATAGGTGCCATTACTATTTTACGGACAAGGAAAGTAAAGCATGGAGAGGCTAAGAGACTTGGCCAAGGTTACACAGCAAGCAGATGGAGGAGTCACAGTTTGAACCCAGACTGTCTTCCCATCTTTAGTCTCTATATTATTCTGCCTCAACTTCCTCTCAGAAGGAGATCCTGGAGCCCCTGTCACAGAGAGAATCAGGCAGTGCTGTGGATGAGTGGATTTAACACAAGGGAGAAACTGAGGAGCAGAACGGCTGAGGACTCAACGGGAGGGAGTCATGGGTCACTCCATCAAGGTCACAGCTAGGAAACGAGCCAAAGGGAAGAACAGGCCCAGGTCATGGCCAGGGGAGTATAACAGAATGGAAGAGTTCTCTCATGATGCTGGTTCTCCTCCACGTTCTAGTCCATCCCTGTGTGTGCTGGGCAGGTCAGGCTTATCTCTGCTCCTCCATTCCTTCATCTGTCCAGTGAGGGGTTGGTCTCAGGCTTCCCCCATTCTAACATTCCAAAGATGAATGACTTGGGGCATGAGGAATGGTTACAGACAAGGGAGAAGAGAGCAATGAGCCCTTCCTGGAGAAGGTGAGTTTTGAGCTATTCTTTGAAACTGATTCGGTGAACCAGAAAAATGTTTTAAAAGCCTAATTTTCAAGCTGTATCCCCCCACCCCCCCCAACCCTTCTGGTATATCTTCGGTCCGTGTTCCACTTAGATTAACTACACCCAGCATGTCAGTGGTTAAGGGATGCCTGGCTGCCTTGGCCAGCAGTGCACATGACTCTTGATCTGAGGGTTGTGAGTTTAAGCCCCACACTGGGCGTAGACCTTACTTAAAAAAATTTTTTTTAAACCAAAGAACAGTGGCTAAGCATGGGTTTTGAATACAGATGGGCTTCAGTTTGAGCGCTCATTCTAACTTACTCTGTGAAACCTCAGATAATTACTTAAGCTTCAACTGTGTCCTGTATGAGTTGGAGACAATATCTACTTAGTGTTGTGAGAATTACCTGAAGTATACCCTCTAACGCCCTGGGCATAGGACTTGGCCCACAGTTAAGCCCAGTGTAAGTTACAAGTTGGGAATTTACAAGGGACTGAAGTAACCCGAGTCAGGACTGTTTTCTGTCAAGCGCCAGCATCCACTGTTAACTTCAGGCCCATGCTGCATTCTCAGTGTTCCAGAGGTAAATCCATAGAACAAAGGGGGAAAACAGCGCCTCTAGAAAATGTGGCCTGAGCGGATTATTTTCCCATATTCCAATAGATGGCGCACAAGACCACTTCTGTTAATCCACTGCACCATAGTACTTCCAGGGGTAGAAGGTAAAGTCTCTTCAGCCTCTAAAATACCTTTTCAAAATCCCTAACAAATTATACATCCAATAAGAAGCACTGTCATGAAACTAATATTATAAAACCAATTTATATTAAATTCCAGCATTAAGATGCTTGCTCAAATCCAAGTGATTTGCTCCAAGTTCATAGTTTTCATTTCCTCCTCTGCTTATCAAGAGGCACCACTAAATGCACCAGTAATCGTTAAGAAAAATATCGCTGTGTAGCTTCAATATTGTGGAGTGAAGTATTGCCTTAAGTGCCTTACAGAAGCACTATATGCATTATTTAGAGCACTGATTGTAGGAGTGGTAATAGCAGGGCTCCCTATTTGAGACAAAGAGCCATAGGAGGCCCCAGTTGTCAATGGGAGTGTATCACGTTGCTTGGGCAGGACGAGGAAGTGGGTGAATCACTGCTTTGGAAGGAAAGAATCACCAAACCAGGCAGTAGTTCCTTGCTATTTTAGTTCACAGGGAAAACCAGGCATTAGCCTTCTACTCTTTCTGTTCCCACTTGCACAAAGATAGAAGAGGATAATGGAGGTAGGGGTAGGGTTAGATGAGGGACTTTGTTTGTTTTAGAAAGATAGACTGAATGTGCGTGTGCCTGTGGCAGTGGGGAAAGGCAGAGGGAAAGGGAGAATCTTAGCCAGCAGCACGTTCAGTGCGGAGCCCAATGCAGGGCTCGATCTCACAACCCTGAGATTATGACTTGAGCTGAAATCAAGCCTGAAACTGAACAGACTGAGCCTCACCCCAGTGCCCCGAGGGACTGACTTTAAAAGCAGAGTCAGAAAGAAGTCAGTCTATGCTAATTATAGAATCATTAATCTTGCCATGCTAAAACATTACTGGACTGTATCTTTGTAAGCAAAATCTGGTTTGTCCCAGTTGTTTTTTTTGTTTTTAAAAAAGATTTATTGATTTATTTGACAGAGACACTGTGAGAGGGAACACAGGCAGGGGGAGTGGGAGAGGGAGAAGCAGGCTTCTCCGTGGAGCAGGGAGCCTGATGTGGGATGTGATCCCAGGACCCCGGGATCCCAGGACCTCGGGAGCTGAAGGTAGACACTTAACAACTGAGCCACCTAGGTGCCCCCCAACTGTCTTTTTTTTTTTTTTTTTTTTTAAAGCAATCTTTATGCTCAACATGGGGCTGGAACCCATAGCCCCAAGATAAGAGTTGTGTGCTCTACTGACTGAGCCAGCCGGGTGCCCCATGGCTTGTCCTAATTTTAATATGAGGATAGAATTAAAGCCAGGAAAGGCCAGCAGCCAATGTGGAGTACTCCTAAGCAGAAAGGTTACTGTCTCGAAAGCACTGGTGCAGAATTCTCTGGTTTCATGGTCTTGAAATATACCACTGAAGCTGGCCTGTCTTCTTAAAGCAAAGCTGCAGGCCACAGGCTGATTATGCTTCATTATGCATCTATACACATCAACCACAACTAGAACGAGTCCAAATGTGGGGCCTAAGCTGCTTAAAAGGAAACGTGTTACTTGACCAAACAGCTATTTCTTAACTAAACACACCATATACTCTTGTACCGCCTGGGGTAAAAGAACAGCCTGTCCTCACCAATAAAAAATAATAATAATAATAACTTTTTAGTTGACACACAATGTTACATTATGTCCTGGTCATCTTTAATGAGAAGTGTAGACCATCAGTCCATATTGGGTAATATAATTCAGTTGGGTGCCAGGAAATGGTTTGAGTTTTCAATTTCTCCTTCCACTTAATTGCTTTCTTCATGTTAACCTGTCCTGAGTGTTTGCTTGTAGATGAATATCCTTTATGGAAGACAGCAGCTACAGCTGCGCTCTATCCAATATAAACAGATAGAGTTTTAAAAAGTTTTTTATTGGGACGCCTGGGTGGCTCAGTTGGTTAAGCAGCTGCCTTTGGCTCAGGTCATGATCCCAGGGTCCTGGGATCGAGTCCCACATCGGGCTCCTTGCTCGGCGGGGAGCCTGCTTCTCCCTCTGCCTCTGCCTGCCTCTTTGTCTGCCTGTGCTCGCTTGCTCTCTCTCCCTCTGTCTCTTACAAATAAATAAATAAAATCTTTAAAAAAAAAAAGTTTTTTATTGAGGTATAACATTAAGAAATAAAATATATATATATATATTTATTTATTTATTTTTAAAGATTTTATTTTATTTATTTGACAGACAGAGATCACAAGTAGGCAGAGAGGGAGGAAGAGAGAGGGGGAAGCAGGCTCCCTGCCGAGCAGAGAGCCCGACGCAGGGCTCGATCCCAGGACCCTGAGGCCATGACCTGACCCGAAGGCAGAGGCTTTAACCCACTGAGCCACCCAGGAGCCCCAAAATAAAGTATATTTAAAGTGTACAATTTATACGTGAATTTATGTCATTTAAACCTATACAACCATCACCGTAATCAAGGAAATGCATATATTAGATTTAGTTTCAAGTGATCATTATAGAATCATTCATGGGCTTACAGATCACACAAGTCTAGGCGTGTGTGCATCTATACTCTTGAATATTCAATCTATTTATTTTACAAAGCCAATTATGATAACACCAGTTAATCAGAAAACCTAAGGAGGAAAAAAAAACCCCTCAAAACTTCTGACCACTAAAAAAACGGTGCTGTATGCTAAAGCAGTCAAGCCAATTCCCAAAGAGGTCTTGCTTATTTTTCTAACCTCATACACTTGTGCCTTAATGAATGTACTGGGAATATGTCCTAATCCAATGATGAAGCACAGTAAAAGTCTGCAGAGAAAGCCTGAATTTAATTTGCAATGAGCCTGGCTTCTCCTTTAACTCCTTCTTGCCTATATTTTCTGCCCTTAATTATATCTGTGGTTTCATCTTGGGAGGCAGACTTGAACCACCAAAGGGAAAATAAAATGCTATGATGTCATTCATAATGTGCTATATTAAAGTTGCAAAGCAAAAATGCACATGCCCACCATAAAATGTTAACTATTCAATTAAATTCATCCAATGAAAGAAATAAATGTTGCCTAAAGGTTTCACACCATCAAAAAAGCTCTTTCGTTCCACCTACCAGAATGCCTGGCATTGACCTGCCATTCATCCGTTCCCTAGTTCAGACAATGCCTGCCTTGGCATTTTTTTTTTTTTTAAAGGCTTTAACGCCTTTGCTAATTGAGAGTCCATTTAAAAGAGGCAAGCTAATCATTCTGACTTATTAATAAGTACCATGTACCTCCTAAAAGGAGAATATTCTACATTTTCATCAACTAGAACACAAAAGAGGAAAGGCATGGGCCTCCACTTTACTGAAAGATTTATTAGGAGTAAGAAAACAATACGGCAATAAAAGTCTTTAAAATATCAGGTGTGCACGTTTATGCATAAGTGTCTGTGTTCTGAGGAGAGGATTTAGACAGGTATGATGGAGGAGCACAAAAAAGTAAAATTGCAACAGTGTACACTCTCATTTGATACGATGATTATAGAACTATTAGAACTACAGAACTTTAATTTTAAAAAAGTTTTCAGAGATTTAGATAATATGCCATGATTTTGATGACAGTTATTCAACGTACATTAAAAAAAAAAAGGTAGACGTTCTGCTAAATGGAGACAAATGAGGATAAAGTACAAGGCAGTGAGTGAACAGACTTTGTAGATCAAGTTCGGTAAAGGAATTGTATTTGCTAGTATTTTTTTAAAAACTTTATTTACTTATATTAGTTTTAAAAAATTTTAAAGATTTTTATTTATTTGACAGAGACAACAGCGAGAGAGGGAACACAAGCGGGGCAGAGAGAGAGGGGAAGCAGGCTCCCTTCCCGCTGGGCAGGGAGCCCGATGCGGGGCTCGATCCCAGGATGCTGGGATCATGACCTGAGCCAAACGCAGAGGCTTAAGGACTGAGCCACCCAGGCGCCCCTTAGTTTTTAAAAATTATTTATTTATTTTTTTAAGCAGGCTGGGAGGGACAGAGAAAAAATCTTAAGGAGGAGCTGGCTTCCTGCTCTTCGGGGAGCCTAAAGTAGGGCTGGATCTCAACCCTGAGATCATGACTGGAGCCAAAATCAAGAGTCAGACACTTAACTGACTGAGCCACCCAGGTGCCCCTGTTATTTGCTAGTATTAAATAAATTCATACTCCCCTACCTCTAATATCTGGTCACCAGCCCAAAGTCTTCCATCTCTGGCTGCTGCTCCTTCTTCGTAGACTTCGTGTATAACTATAGCGTCCTATAAAAAACAAATTCTTATTAATTTTCAACAACCATAAATGCTTCCTTACACAAACAACCAAACCATAGGCCAGCAACTCATAATTTGCTCTTCGCTAATAACGTCATATTTTATTTGACCTAAAAGTAAACAAAACACGCAGTTATAATATATTCAGAGGTATCATTAATTTTTCCTAGGTTTATTATTTCATTCCTTCAGGACTGGCTTTGCCTAATATTTCAAGTTAAACTTCCCCCATGTGTTTTACTGTTAACCTGTACATTGCTGCTGTGTATGAACTTGAGGTGAACTATGTGTCCTTCTTATTTACATTTTATGGTATATTTTGAGACACGGTTTCAGGTATTTATTAGTATTCAAGGATTTGGCATAAATGTGTGGCCTGATGCAGGGGGTCTGTCAGGCCTCATTACTCAGGCAATGAAAGAAAAGAACTGAAGTGGAATGAAATGACCCTGGAGGACGAAGCATGGAGGAGGGGAAAGGGCGTTCATGAGCCAAAGTGTCAGACAGCTGTGCGTTCAAATTCTGACCTGCCGGTGTGTAACTCTGGGCAAATTAACTCCCAAACTTAGCATTCTCAGCCATAGAATCAGGACACTGTCGAAGGCAGGGAACTGTCAGCTGATGAACACAGATCATGGTTAGTGAATTTAAAAGATTCCTATCTTTTCAAATTAATAACCTTACATTTTTTATTATAAAAATAACACATGTAAAGGACTCAAGCAAAACCACAGGGTGTAGTCAACTATGGAAGAAACCGCCTCCCTCCCCTGCCCCTCAGGCCCATGCCCCAGAGACAATCCCCATCAGCAGTTTCCTAAAGACCCTGCAGACAGTTCACACCTGTACAACCGTATACTGATATCATATATATATATAGGTTTTGGTGAGACTATTTAAAAATTATTCAATGGAATATGTTCAGATGACTTTTCCCCCTGATGTTGGGCACAGGGGATTTTTTTAAAAAAATTATTTATTTATTTAGTGGGGAGGGAGAGAGAGAAAGCATGAGCGGGAAGGGCAGAGGGAGAGGGCATCTGAGGCAGACAATAAGCTGCGCACGGAACCTGACGTAGGGCTTGATCTGACAACCCTGACATCATGACCCTGAGATCCTGACCTGTGCCGAAATGGAGGGTTGGATGCTAAACCGACTGCTCTACCCAGGCATCCCACCCGTAGGCGATTTTTATGAAGCCGAAAACTGAACCAGAAGTCATTGGTTCTTTCTGTTGTTTATCAAACCGAGGGGCACTGAAAAAACGATGCTGAGAGGATCATGCCAGGTGTCTTGGAGCACTGCTGGGAGAGCAAAAGAGCTTCTGAGTGGAGACTAGAAACAGATCTGTAGGTCCCATGAGTGTGGATTTGAGCCCTGCACTGCCCAGTGCCCCCCCATCCCCACCAACCCCCAGCACACACGCTGGTTGCAAGACCTTGCAAGCAATGGTCAAGGTGGGAGACTCTAGGCATAATGAATCCTACCTTGGAAGAAGTTCTGTGTCCCAAGCACTGGGGCTTGGAAGCAGCAGGATTTCTTCACTTGCGATCATAAAGGTCTGGGTAAGAGAGGGCTTGATGATCACCGGGAGGACTGATGATAATGACCAGGGGCCTACCAGTGACATCTGGGAGCTTTGTAAAGAAACTAGAACTCAAGAGTTTCAGAGGCCTCCAAAATGAGGTTGATTCTGCCTTAGTCCAGAAATATGGAGCCTCAAAATCAGAATTAAATTGACAAGAAGTCAACGTAAAGAAATATTTCTTGTGAAAATAAAACAAATAAGATAGAAAAGACCCAAACCAAATTTTTTTTTTTTAAATTTTTAAAAATTTACTTGAGAGAGTGAGCAAGTGCACAAACGGGGAGGGGCAGAGGCAGAGGGAAAAACAGGCTCCCCACTGAGCAGGGAGCCTGATGCTGGGCTTGATCCCAGGGCCTTGGGATCATGATCTGAGCTGAAGGCAGATGCTTAACAGACCCAGGTAGTCCCCAAATCTACTTTCTTCTTCTTTTTTTTTTTTTTTTTTTTTGAAGATTTTATTTATTTATTTGACAGAGAGAGAGAGGGATCACAAGTAGGCAGAGAGGCAGGCAGGGGTGTGTGGGGGGAAGCAGGCACCCTGCTCAGCAGAGAGCCTGGTGAGGGGCTCCATCCCAGGATCCTGAGATCATGACCTGAGCTGAAGGCAGAGGCTTCATCCACTGAGCCACCCAGGCACCCCTAAATAAAATCTTTATTTTTATTTTTTTAGATTTTATTTATTTATTTGACAGATCACAAGTAGGCAGAGAGGCAGGCAGAGAGAGGTGGTGGGGGTGGGAAGCAGGCTCCCTGCAAAGCAGAGAGCCCAATGCAGGGCTCGATCCCAGGACCCTGGGATCATGACCTGAGCCAAAGGCAGAGGTTTTAACCCACTGAGCCATCCAGGCGCCCCCTAAATAAAATCTTTAAAAGAAAGATTGGATTTAGTTATTTGAGAAGGTGAGAGAATCAGAGCAAGTGAGCATGAGAGGGGTAAGGTCAGAGGAAGGAGCAGACCCCCTGCTGAGCAGGGAGCCCAATGAGGGATTCCATTCCGGGACTCTAGGGTCACAACCTGAGCTGAAATGAATGCAGTTGCTCGGCCAACTGAGCCACCCAGGCGCCCCAATAAAAAAAGAAATATATTGTTTCTCAAATACCAAACTCATGTCCGATGATCTGTCTGGTCCTTGAGTCTGTGTGGACAAACTACTCATTTATTCTTTCCTTTGACTACTGCTGTGATTTCTCTTAAAGTTATCAATGAAAATACAAGAACACATGAGACACACTGAACTATCAATAGAAAAAAGTCACATTTCTTACAACGTGCCTGTGTGCTGAAAGTGTGGTTGTGACGTTATGGTTCTGGACAGCTGTATTAACTGGTGGTGCTAGAGGTGAGAAGTGGGGCCAACAGCTAAACTAGAAATGTAGGCTGGTGAACTGAAGAGAAAAGTGGATTTGTTTTTCTTTTTTTTTTTAAAGATTTTATTTCTTTATTTGACACAGAGAGAGAGAGATCACAAGTAGGCAGAGAGGCAGGCAGAGAGAGAGAAGGAGGCAGGCTCCCCGCCGAGCAGAGAGTCCGATGTGGGGCTCGATCCCAGGACCCTGAGATCACGACCCAAGCTGAAGGCAGAGGCTTAACCCACTGAGCCACCCAGGTGCCCCTGGATTTGTTTTTAAAAACTTACATGCTTCATGAACCTCATGAAGGACAGAATAATATTTAAAAAAAAAAAAAGATACTGCACTGAGGTATTTTAGGCAGCTATGTGACAAGGCAACATGAAAATTTTCTTTCTTTCTACTTTGAAACAGTTGTGATTGGATGAAATAACGGGTCATTAATGAAAGGCTGCCCTTTATTGTTTAAAATAAAAAATCTGGAGTTGATTATACATGTGATTCTTATCTCCTCAGTTATATCCTCTTAAATGTTAACGCTCTTCAGCTATTCACACAAAACTGCTTGTTGGCACAGTTCTGAGTGGCTCCTCTCCCACTCCTCTCTCCACATATTTAAATAACATTCCTTCACCTTAGAATACCTCAGTGACTCTGTCTACCAATATCAATGATGACTTCTAAAACTCCTCTATTCCCGAAGCAGCGTATTCATCATATCCCTGTGGGTGGGTTGCTGGCTTACACGGAGGAGAGACTGTAGAGATAAATGATTATGAGCTAGGTTTCTGAAGTCAGATTTCTTGGTTCAAATCCTGGCCCTGCTACTTCTGGCCATCGGGCTTGGGACAACTGTTAACCCCTCCAGGCCTTAGCTTCCTTGTGTTTATATGGTTTTAATAATATTATCTACACATAAAGCTTTATGTACAGTGCCAGCACATAGTAAGGAAGTGAGAACATCTCATTATATTTAATGCCTCCGTGCCAAAGTTGGCGCACGCTTTCCATTCGTGCCATTCAATCCTCATAACAAGGAAGCAAGTGCAGTATTACTGGTCTCATTTACAGTTCCGGGTGTGGAGGCTCAGAAGGATTCAGACTTGACCAGGTCTTTGCCGCTTCTAAGTAGGAAAGATCAAATTCCAACTTGGGACTGTTTAACACCAAAGCCTGTGTTCCTACCACTACTGCAAGCGTCTCATCTGTTTTGAATATTTTATTTTGCACTTGCATAAAAGCTAACTTGGGATTTTCCATATGGCATCAATTCTGTTGAATTATTGTCTCCTCAACTCCCCAGCAAAAACCTTAAGGGCATGAGCTGATCATTTTATAGAGAGTGAACAAAAGACAACTGTGGAAGTGAAAATTGAAGCCTTTGGCTTAATGAGGTGGGGTGATGATCTATGGACCTCACTTGCTAGTGCTGGTACCTGGTTAGGGGGTTTGCACCATACAAAGCATGATGGGTAAGCTCCCTCCCCAATTCAACACGGAGCCTCGCTCCTAATTCTGTTATTCTTGTCTCTTTCCTTCCTTCCTTTCTTTATTTTGTTCCCATCCTCTTTCTGCTTACCCAGATTATTCACTGAACGATTCTTTCTATAGGAGCGGATACAAAAGAAACTTATATACATGTGATGCATTGATGTTTGAAATAAAAAGTTTTTCAGTACAAAAAAACCAGATTAATTTCTCCTAATGGCAGACTTAAGAATCATTTACAGATGACTAAGACTAATTAATTTTTTATTATAAGAGAATATTTTTATTTATTTATTTATTTATTTATTTTAAAAAGATTTTATTTATTTGTCAGAGAGAGAGAGGGAGAGAGAGCGAGCACAGGCAGACAGAATGGCAAGCAGAGGCAAAGGGAGAAGCAGGCTCCCTGCCAAGCAAGGAGCCTGATGTGGGAGTCGATCCCAGGATGTTGGGATCATGACCTGAGCCGAAGGCAGCTGCTCAACCAGCTGAGCCACCCAGGCGTCCCAAAGAGAATAATATTTTTATTGTAAGAGAAATTTACGTAAGATGGTCTGTTTATTTACTGCCTGAAACAAGACCAACAATTATACTTTGGCCACTCTACGTTACTCATTTGACTGGCCAACTCTGGAGCCAGGGAAGAATTTCATCAGTGAGCTGGAGAATCTTTCAAATGTTGGGTTTTTCCTAATCAGAAGGGTCAGGCAGGATTTTAGAGACATAGGAAAAGTCTTCTGCGTAAAAACTTTCCTCTCATCAGTTTCTGTCTGAAACATGTTTAACTTGAGGAAAATTCCTTTATTCCATTAATTAGGGATAACATTAAAAAAAAAATAGACACTCCAGAAAGAAGCGCCTGGCAAGTAAGTTTAACATACTGTTTAAGGGATTACTGTCTTTTTTTTGGGGGGGGGGCTACTGTCTTAATGTCTCCATTCTTTCTTATTTTTTATTTTTTAAGATTTTTAATTATTTATTTGGAAGAGAGAGTGAGTGAGAGAGCAGGCATGCACAATCAGGGGAAGTGGCAGGCAGAGAGAGAGAGAGAAGTAGACTCCACGCTGAGCAGGGAGTCCAAAGTGGGGCTCGATCCCACAACCCTGGGATTGTGACCTGAGTAGAAGGCAGATGTTTAACCAGCTGAGCCACCCAGGTGTTCTTGGTATCTCCATTCTTAAAAGAAAAAGTATTTTTCAAATATAGATAATATACATACATGGTACTCAACTCAAAACTGAAGTTTTTTTTTTTTTTTAAAGATTTTATTTTTATTCACAAGTAGACAGAGAGGCAGGCAGAGAGAGAGAGAGGCTCTCTGCTCAGCAGAGAGGGGCTTGATCCCCGGACCCAGCTGGAAGCCTTCCCAAGGCTGGAAGGTCATGGTCTCTCTTACCTGCTACCTCCTTTGTTTCATGAAATTCTACTTGAGACAGCCAAGTGCCACATCTTCTATGAAACTTTTTCTGACTCTCTCCCCCTGGCAAGGCTGATCAACCTCGCTGTGGGTCACTGTATTTCCTAGTATTATTGAACTACGTCCTAGTCTCAGTAGAGCCCTTCCAACTCCTCTTTGTACCGTGGTGCTTAGACCAGAGTAGGCACCGAGTAAATGTTTGCTAAATGATTATCAAGAAATTGGTTGGAATAGAAAGAGGATCAAAATGACCCAGAAAGAGGAAGCCACCAAGGTATGTCATAATCTTATCCTAATCCAACCAAGTTTCTCTCTCTCGTTCTTTTTTTAAATCCCCACCCAGCTTCTAATGCCAAAATATTTGTGATATACAACTAAAATGCCCTTCATGTGAATTTCCAGGGGATTTACTTTAGCTCCAAGAGTTTTTTTTTTTTTTTTTTTTAAAGAGGGAGGGAAGGGCAGTGGGAGAGAGAGAATCTCAAGCAGGCTCTGCACATACAGGGCTCAATCTCACACTCTGAGATCACGACCTGAGCTGAAATCAAAAGTCGGATGCTTAACCAGCTGACTGAGCCACACAGGTGCCCCTCAAAGAGCAATTTAAAGAGGCAAGGGTGAGGGACTTAATTATCACTGAGTCCCACGAAAATCACAAACTCCTCCAATGGGATTTAAACTCTGCATTGCTATTCAAGAATTTCACAACGGGGGGGGGGGGGGGGGTGCTGGATGGCTCAGTCATTAAGCATCTGCCTTCAGCTCAGGTCATGATCCCAGGGTCCTGGCATCGAGCCCCACATCAGGCTCCCTGCTTGTGTTCCTTCTCTCGCTATGTCTCTCTCTGTCAAATAAATAAATAAAATTAAAAAAAAAAATTTCACAACAGGCAGTAATGGACCCTAAGAGTCAAAGTCATCGGACACTTCAGCCCATCTGCCATCACTTTACTGTTCAAACTGCCAACAAGTAGGCAGAGCAACTCATCAACATACCAATACTCAGCAAACGGCAATTTTATTTTTGTACCATAGGCCCAGAATCCTTGAAGAAGCTATGTGTTAGGAAAAGCAACTGTTGGTATCCATAAGCACTCCTGAGTGCGTGAACTCTTCCCCAGAATAAGATTTTATACATTTCTAGATATTCAGTGGATTGTTTCAGTAAGCATTTCAGAGCAAAACTTTGATAAAGAACTATGTTGTAGATATTCCTATAAGAGACCGTATATATACAGCTTAATTTTACTGCTTGTAGGCATGCTTTACCTAATTTGATCACTCTAGAATTAAACCCAATCTTTGCCATACTTATAAAGCCCCCGCCCCCATTCTCCTCAAAAAAATCCTAAGGGACATTTTAACTACAGAAAAAATTCACATTAAATTTCACATTTACGGGGAAAACATATTACCAGGGATCCCCAAAGAGTGTTATGTCTTATTTCCCTGCTTTATGGGAAAACTCCCTCCTAATAAGAAAGACCCAGGAGGACCAAAGAAGGATTAAAAAGATTGTGTATAAAATGGGCATTGTTTTTCGTCTGGAAGAAACCATGGTTCAGATCTGTGGTCTTAGAGGAGTAACGCTTCTTTTAAACATCATTTAATAGAGTTCCCCTCTGAGGCTGTTGCTGTTCAGAAATGATACAGACGTGTCTTCTATACAGTAGATGACTTTCCCAGCAGGAAGGCCAAACCAATGAGGGGTGATAATATTGTGGGGGTAGTAAAATGCTCGGTACAATGCTGTGCTAATCAAAACAACGTTCACCTCTACACCGAAAACCACATGGAGAGGTATTAAGTTACTGATTTGGGATGTCTACTGCTGTTAGAGAGTTTAAAAAGAAAAGTGTGGGTTAAAACTGCAAAAGAATATTTCACTCTGAACAAAGTTGACTCTACTTACGTAAGTCAAGGGTTGAGTGTCTTTAGAACATGATGCTTTTCTGTCTCAAATTCTCTGCACAGATTCTTTGGGCAGCGGGGGAGAATGAAACCCAAACAAACCAAAAAACCAAGCTTCCCTATTATATTTTAATCACCTAGATATAATCACATGAGAATGAGATTTGGAAAAAGGGGGGGGGCAGTATGGTGTGGAAGAAGGACAGAAGAACCCAGGACTGGGAGTGAAAGGAGGTAAGTTTTCTCATAGCTCTGACTGGCCCATTTTGCAAGTGGTTCTATATAAACTGCTTGGTTTACAACATTTATCAGTGCAGCACAGAGATGAAAAACATGGTTTCTTTTTTTTTTTTCAAGATTTTATTTATTTATTTATTTGACAGAGAGAAATCACAAGTAGATGGAGAGGCAGGCAGAGAGAGACAGAGGGAAGCAGGCTCCCCGCTGAGCAGAGAGCCCGATGCGGGACTCGATCCCAGCACCCTGAGATCATGACCTGAGCCGAAGGCAGCGGCTTAACCCACTGAGCCACCCAGGCGCCCCGAAATACATGGTTTCTAAAGTCATTCCACCTCTAAAACTTTAGACCTCTGTGAACTCATACATAGCGCAAAGTGGAGGAAGCCACCGTTTTATGCAGACACGAAGACCCTACCTAAGAATTATAAGACCTCCTTCTAAATGGCAGACCAGAAGAATCCCAGCTCTTACAGGCTTAGAGAGATCAGAGTCTGGGGCCTTGGGCCGGGGGGGGGGGGTGCTGGCTATTCTATTAGTTATCTTTTGCTGCAAAACTTAGTGGCTTAAAACAAAAACTATCTGTTTGTCTATGATTCTGTGGGCTGGCAATTTGGGCTGGGCTCAGGGGCAAGTCTGCTGTCTGTTGTCTCAGCTGGGTTCACGTGGGTTTGTAGTCAGGTTGTTGGGCTCTGCGGGGATAGTTAGGCCTCTCTCTACCAAAGCACTCTTTCCAAGGTGTGTTATCCTCCAGGAGGCCTCTCCAGGCCAGGCTTGTCTGCAAGGCAGCAGTCTTTTAGGAGGACAAGAGCTAAACCATAAGGCCTTGAGGCTAAGCCTTGGAGGTCATTCCATGTTACTTTCACTACTACTGGTCAAAGCAAGTCAACTGGAAAGAGCTGCACAAAATTTATTATCAATTTTAACTTCCTATAGACTCTATCACGTCTGCCAGAGGAATTTTCCAGCCTGTAAACAATGGAAGGCAGCAACGTACAGTGGGAATACTGGCTATGGCCACATAAACCTGTGTTCAGAGTTGAGTTCTGCCACTTATCATGGTTTTGTGATACCTCTATTAAGGTATTTAACCTCACCAAAATAGTGTTCCCATCTCTGCAAATGGAATAAATCCTACCTTTTAGGGTCTGAGGATGAAATGAGATTATGTATATAATGTCAAGCAAAGTGTCAGCCAAAAAGATGTTGAATAATTGCTAATGAGGACTCCCAACACATACCTATCTAAGGTTGAAAGGGGCCTACATGGGACATGAAGGAAAGAATGTATGCCAGAGTGGTCCCAATTCACCATTCTAAGGATGAATGACACCAGTCTCAGTCCATTTTTCAATTTCTATTTTTCCTATAATTTATGGTGAACCAAGAATACAACATATTGCTCCTTTTTCTTTCTTTTTTTCTTTTTTTAAAGATTGTATTTTTAAGTAATGTCTACACCCAACGTGGGACTTGAACTTACAACACTGAGATCAACAGTCGCGTGCTCTACCTACGGAGCCAGCCAGGGTCCTCTGACTGCTTCTTTTCAAGAAAGATTATACTATAGTATATTATAGGTTCTTCTTTTGTTTTCTTTTTTTCTTTTCTCTCTCTCTCTTTCTTTCTCAGAGGGAGAAAAAGAGGGGCAGGGCAGAGGCATAGGGAGAGAGAATCTTAAGCAGGCTCCAAGCCCAATGCAGAGCCCAACCTGTGGCTTGATCTTACAGCCCTGAAATCATGACCTGAGGTGAAATCAAGAGTCATAATGGACACTTAACTGACTGAGCCACCCAGGCGCCCAGGTTATGCTTTCTGAAGTCATGGGCTGCTCAGGGCTAAGGCCAAGGGACCATTTGAATGCAAACAAGATCTAAGCCAGACCGCAAAAGTTCTGTTACCAGGTATTTTGATTTTTTTGTTTTCGTTAAGTATAGTTGGTCTTCACTGTTTATGGATTCTGTATTTGCAAATTCCCTCATTCCCCCAAATCAATGTCCCTGGTGCATTCACAGTCATTTGTGGACAAGGGCAAAGTGGTGAAAAATGCACAAGTAGAACAAGGTGACATTTTGCCTTTGTGTTTCAGCTCTCATATTGTGAACAAGCATCTTTTTTGTGGTCTTTTTGTGCATGTTTTGTATTTTTGAGCTTTTTGTTTGTGTTTTGCTGTTTAAAACATCTCCCAAGTACAAGACTGAAGTGTTGTCTTATGTTTCTAAGCAGGAGAAGGCTGTGATCTGCCATATGGAAAAAATACATGTGTTAGATAACTTTTGTTCATTTATGAATTTATGAATGTGTTGCTGGCCATGAGTTCAATGTTAATGAATCAATAAAAGATATGAAAATAACCTATCTTTAAAAAGTAACACACGTAAAACAAGGTTATGTATTTATTGACTGTCAAAATGTTCTGACCAGAGGAATCCATCACTGGAAGTAATGGTTCAGTATTCACTAACTCAGTGTTTGCTATGACTTTATAGAACACAATTGCCATGAGTAAGAAAAACTTGACTGTACTTCCTACTGCTGCTTTGTCCTGGTGATACTTTCCTATAACACAGCTGGGAAGTCTAGCGTGAAAGGTCATACAGGTAGAAACACAAACATGGTCTATCTATGATAGGGACGGAAGGACTCCTGTCAACAAAGGCAGGTCTCAGTTTTCCCTGCTATCATGGGCCAGTAGGTTGATTAACCCAAGGATGGAAGACTGAATGCATTTTTCTCGCTATAGCATGTGTTATCATGCTTACATTCCATGGGTTTTGTAGATCTATGTATTTTTGAACTCGTTACAAAGGTAAAGGGCAAATAAAATTCAAGACAAGTTGCAAAGATGCTAATCCTCCCCACCTTCAAGCCCTCCGCTTTGATGCAAAAGTATCTGGCATACCCTCGCTGATTCATGAGAAGCAACACGGTAAGAGATTACTTTCAGGGGTCCCTGGGTGGCTCAGTCGGTTAAGTGTCTGCCTTTGGGGCACCTGCGTGGCTCAGTGGGTTAGGCCGCTGCCTTCGGCTCAGGTCATGATCTCAGGGTCCTGGGATCAAGTCCCGCATCAGGCTCTCTGCTCGGCGGGGAGCCTGCTTCCTCCTCTCTCTCTCTCTCTGCCTGCCTCTCTGCCTACTTGTGATCTCTCTCTGTCAAATAAATAAATAAAATCTTAAAAAAAAAAAAAAAGTGTCTACCTTTGGCTCGGGTCATGGTCCTAGAGTCCTGGGATCAAGCCCCACATTGGGATCCCTGCTCCACGTGGAGCCTGCTTCTCCCTCTCCCTCTGCCTGCTGCTTCCCCTGCTTGTGCTCTCTCTCTCTCTCTCTGTCAAGTAAATAAATAAAATATTTTTTAAAAATGTTGTGGATGAATGCCATTGAAATACCTTTGACTAAATAACCCACAGTGGTTATGGTTACACACATATAAAAAATTTTATATCTAGGGGCGCCTGGGTGGCTCAGAGGGTTGAGCCTCTGCCTTCGGCTCGGGTCATGATCTCAGGGTCCTGGGATCGAGTCCCACATCGGGCTTTCTGCTCGGCGGGGAGCCTGCTTCCTCCTCTCTCTCTCTCTCTCTGCCTGCCTCTCTACCTGCTTGTGATCTCTGTCTGTCAAATAAATAAATAAAAAAAATCTTAAAAAAAATTTTATATCTATAAATATAAATATATATTTATATAGGAGTTACAGAAATATAATATTTATATATTATGCTCATTTATATATAAATACTATATATTTATATACAAATAATATAAATATAAATGATATATTATTAAATATAAATTAATTATAATAAATTGTAATATATAATATGTAGAAAAAACAATATAAAAATAACAAATTAAATTATATAGATAGATAGATATAGATTACTTTCAATATCTCATAAGAACACACAGGACTTGAGGCAGAATGTCGCCAATAAATGCCATATTTATTCTAAGATGACTTTTTTCTCATCTTATCTTGTTAAGATTTTATTTACTTATTTGAGAGAAAGAGAAAGTGAGAATGTGAGCACAAGCAGGAGTAGCAGGCAGAGGGAGAGGTAGAAATAGGCTCCCTACTGAGTAAGGAGCCCAATAGGACTCACTCCCAGGACTCTGGGACCATGACCTGATCTGAAGGCAGAGGTTAACGACTGCGCCAACCAGGCGCCCCTCTCCTTTTATTTTAATTTCATAATTTGGATGAATCTCAGAATCAAGTGTACATTCAATATACACTTTTCTACCATGGACATAATAAAATATTACTGATTTAGAAAAAGTACAATATTTGTCAAACTGATACAGTTTTGCTTGCCAACTTCATGGGCTGAATAAATGTTTCTGTTCAGAAAACCTGAAGAAGCCACAACTATACAAGGGAAGTCAACAAGAGTCAAAAGAACTTATACTTTGAATCATACTTTGTGAAATCTGGATACTCTAATAAATTCGTGTTCACTACACAGATTTTCTATGAATCTCAAAACATGGTCTTCAACTAATCCCCATAAAACTCTGCTACAAAAGGAACAAAGGCTGAGTCTCTATATCTTAATCTCAATTTATTCATTTATTCTAATATGCTTTGGGTAGAGTATGAAAATTCATACCTACCAAACCCTCCAAGAGAAAGAAAAATGGACCACAATGTTCAGCACCCACTATTTTGAAATGCTGAGATTTTCTTGGGTAATAAACCCTAGGCAACATAAATGATTGTTAAACCAGCAACACTAGTGGCTCTTGACTAAAAGTATGGATTAAATGATCAGTTACACAGGAAACAGTAACAGCAATGTTTGTGTGTGTGTGTGTGTGTGTGTGTGTTAGAGCAATGGAGTATATAAGCTATCCTAAAACTCAAGCTCAGGGATTGCAAACTTTTGCACACTACAGGTAACTAAAATGTGGAATGAAAATCACTGCAATAAAACAGCTAATATAAGAATTGCAATGAATATATAAAAAGTTTCACATTTTAAGACACTGAAAAGCATTCCCCTCTCAAACTCAGAAAAGAAGCTGTTTTATATTTACTTAAAATGGAGTTCCCTTGCCAAGACTGACTTAGCAAAAGGTTGATACTCACCAACATGAATATAATTTTTCATACTGAAATATAGATTTATTTTAAGGAAATGGGATAATATTTGCATTATATTTTATAAGTCCCTATAGTTCCATCTGGTCCTTATTTATCTAAACTTTACTCAGCTTGCATAATATTTTTGCTTACAGTCATATTCTTTAAGATCAGAAATGCCCAAATCTGGAAATTCAGAGGTACTATTCGTTAACATTCTTTCAGTGTGATTCATAGACTTTTTGCAAACTCTGCTTTGATTTTAAAATAAAACTAAGGTAATAAGATGTTTTGTGTAAAAATATATGACTTAAGCAATAATGATAAAAGGAGCCTGGCTTTGGGGGATTATACGCCAAAGCAAACCACACTCCTCATGAAACAGACCGTGCAAAGTTCATTTGAAGGGGAATAGCAAAATAAAACACTTAATCAAATGTAAAAAAGTTTTCTATTCTGCTTACTTAAAAAAAAACATCTAGTAGTTCAAATTGTTACAGTTCCACATTTAAATGGCCAAAAGCAGTAACAGCTAAATAATAGCATGCAACATGGAGAATCAGGATTATGTGAGGTCACTGCAGAGCTGGACACATGGTTAGAGCTAAAAGACTGATATTTTTCACTTCAGTTTCTAGATGGATGACTTGACCACACAGTATCCAAATGTGAGAGTCCTTCTAACTGGATGCTTCTTGCTAATGTACCTCTCCCATTTATAGAACATTTGTTTAATGACACTGAATTAAATTGGTACTAGATCAGGTGGGGAATAAAATACTGATTTGAAATATGGAGAGAAATCAGATTTGCAATCTGACATTCCCAGGCCTTCTAAATATTCCATGTATCCGGACACCTGGGTGGCTGTTGGTTAAGCTGCTGCCTTCAACTCAGGCTATGATCCCAGGGTCCTGGAACTGAGTCCTGCCTCGGGCTCCTTGCTCCGCAGGAAGCCTGCTTCTCTCTCTACCTCTGCCTGCCATTCTGCCTGCTTGTGCGTGCTTTCTCTCTCTGACAAATAAATATATAAACAAAATCTTTAAAAAAAAATATTCCGGGTATCTAAATTTTACAATCTACCCTCGGCATTCACTGGCCTCAATTACAAAACGATGGTACCGAAAATATAAAGACAAAACAAATGCCTTAGGCTAATTGTTTTCCTCTTACAAAGAGACAAGCTTATCTTCAGTCCAGAGGAGCCACACAAGTGTAACAAAGAGGGCTTATATTCATAAATTTAACCTTTCCATAAGTGGTAACAATAACTAGCTTCCATAAAACAAAACTAAACAATAATGAAGCCTTATTCTCTAGTTCAAAAAACTCAAAGACATTTTAAGAAATTTGTGAGATGGGAATATAAAAAAAGAGAGAGAATTTCCTTAGACTGCCATAACCTTGAGAAAGAGAATTATCAATGTAAATGTTCCTGCCTGATTAAAAAATAAAGCCTAATAATAATATCCTTGCAAATGCCTGCATCTGTCAAAATATTTCTCGAGATTCGGCACTCATTACATAGTTCATTCCACCTTTGCCCAACTGATGTTTAGAAAATCCTTCCTTATGAAAACGTGAAATCTGTTTTTCACCAAGCCCCTTGGAAGAACCTGCTGTTATCCCTCATTCACAAAAAGATAACCTTACATGTCTGCAGAGAGTTGTCATTGTCCCCTCTGATCTTCTTTTCCCAACTCGACTCAATTCTTCCTTGCCATGATGTGGTTTCAACAATGTCCTGTCGACCACGTTGTCATACCCAGAAATGAACAGAATACTCTAGCTCCAGTTAAAACTGATCAGGCAAGCACTCCAGACACATCTAATAGCACGTGCAAATGCCTCGAAAGGAATGGAAGGAGGCCAGCCTGGCCGGAGCCCGGAGTGGCTCACAGAGGCTAGACAGTCCTATTTCTATGTGGGCAAGGCACTATAAGGTGGCACTAAAGGTATAAAATACATAAAACAGGGCTGTTCTCAAGGTACTCAGGGTCTGGTGGGTAAGATGAGTAACTCCCTTCTACAGGTGAAGGTCGATGGCATATAGTGGTAGCCCTAGAAAAGGAGCCCAGTCGTTTGGCTTTGGAGTTGGATCATTGGATTAACCTCAACCGGACCAACTGCTAGCATTAGGCCCTTGGAGAAGTTACCTAACTTACCTGCGTCTTCATTTCCTCATCTGTTAAACGGGGGTAATATTGCTCCCTCTTCCATAGGGTTATTGTGAGAATTAAGTAAGAGGATACATATTAATTACATATTAAGAGTATCAAATCACTTTTTAAAAGTGTGATGCTGACAAATATTTAAATATGCAGAAACAAAGTCTTGTTTCTCAGTGTGCAGCTGATGTATCAAAGACAGACATATGGGGCACCTGGGTGGCTCAGTGGGTTAAAGCCTCTGCCTTCAGCTCAAGTCATGATCCCAGGGTCCTGGGATCGAGCCCCACATCATTGGGCTCTCTGCTCAGTGGGGAGCCTGATTCCTCCTCTCTCTCTGCCTGCCTCTCTGCCTACTTGTAATCTCTGTCTGTCAAATAAATAAATAAAATCTTAAAAAAAAAAACCCAGACAGACATATGAAGGGAACTGAGGATATATTTTAATATAAATGTTTAACAATAATCAATAGTAACTGAACTCATGGGCTGTCTGAGTGGCTCACTTAGTTAAGCATTTGCCTTTGACTCTGGCCATGATCCCAGGGTCCTGGGACTGAGCCCCATGTTGGGCTCCCTGCTTCTCTGTCTGTTCCTCCCCCAACTCCTGCTTGAGCTCTCTCCCCTTCTCTCTCAAATAAATAAATAAAATCTTAAAAAAAAAAAACCGACTGAATTCAGTATATAGATATTGGAAAAAGTCTTTTATATTCTTTACCTTATTAATCTATATACCAACCTTAAGAGGTGGATTTTGTTGTCACCGCCACCAATGAAGAAGCAGATTTAACCTAGAAGGGTTAATATGCTTGTCCAAGGCCCTACAGTTAGAGATCTGGGATTCGGATGCCATAGAATCAGTGTCATTACTCAGCCTATTAGATCTGATATGATAGTCTGGGACCTCTGGCAATGGTAACCAGAGAAAGGAAAATGCACAGAGTGAGGGTCCTGGAGAAACTTACATCACTCTTTCTGCACTTCACTTGTTCGATCCCAAGAACAGTCCAAGTCTGCCAATACTCTGAGATAAAAGATTTAAGTTCTTCTTTGTCTTCTCTAGAATTCCCAAGGCTGATCATAAAATAACCTCAACAAAATGACATTGGAGAACTACGTTTTACTTCTGAGGACACTAGAGATAAAACTTCTCATCAGCAAGCAAACATTTCAGAGAAGGGGGTATTTAAGGATTCAGGGAGAGGCTTAGGAAATCCGCGGTGAGCATAAAAGGTAAGAGTCCTCAGTCTTTCATTTGGCAGAATATGTCAAGTCTTCTAAGTTGCAAGATTTCATGCAAACTAGCACTCCAAGACCAGAAAGAGTGGTGGTGGTGGTGGGGAGAAGTAGGATGATGGGTGGGTGGATGGACGGACAGAAAAAAATAATATGAATAAATATACTACCAATTTTATACCTTATGTGGTTTCCTTGCTGTGTGCCCCTCTAAACTCAAATGTAGAAACTCTAATGCCCAAAGTGATGGTATTAGGAGGTAGGGCTTTTTGGGAGGCAATTAGGTCAAGAGAGCTGAGTCTTCATGAATGAAATTAATGCCCTTATAAAAAAGGCCTCACAGAGGCTCCTTTTACTATGTGAAGATATGAGAAGTCTCTACAGCACAGACGAGGGCCCTCATCTGACCATGACAGCACCCTGACCTTGGACTTCTAGCCTCCAGAACTGTGAGAAATAAATTTCTGTTGTTTATATGCCACCCAGTCTGTGGTATTTTGTTACAGCAGTCTGGATGGACTAAGATGCTGGCTTATAAGAAACATATAAAAACTAATCCACATTAATTCAATCTAGAACACGTGAGCTGTAGTGCCCCTCCCTCCCTTCCTTTCTGCTTCCCTCATTCTTCCTGAAGGCGGGGCTTGAACTTGAGACCCTGAGATCACTACCAGAGCTGAGATCAAGAGCTGGACGCTTGGGGCGCCTGGGTGGCTCAGTGGTTTGGGCTGCTGCCTTCGGCTCGGGTCATGATCTCAGGGTCCTGGGATCGAGCCCCGCATCGGGCTCCCTGCTCCACAGGAAGCCTGCTTCCCTCTCTCTCTCTCTCTGCCTGCCTCTCTGCCTACTTGTGATCTCTGTCTGTCAAATAAATAAATAAAATCTTTAAAAAAAAAAAAAAAAAAAGAGCTGGACGCTTAACTGACTCAGATGCCCGTAGTTATACTTTTTTCTACTTTCCAGAGAAAATTCCCTATTGTAGTAGTCCTTATTAGGATTTTTCATTGGTTGGTCCCTTATATTAGACCATAAACACTGAAGGTCGTAGAATGAACGTGACTGAGCGTGTTAAGGACAGGGTTATTTCACTCAATTTTGCGTCCGCAGCACTAAGGGCAGCCTTTAAGCCAACATATGTAAGCTATCATAGAAGAGCCACGTACACGGAAAGGAGAAGATTAAAACAACAGAGGCAGAAGTCTGTCATTGAGGACTGGGTCCAGGTGCACTCGTAAACTTTCCCAAGAGGCTCACCCTCACCATGATCATGGTATTTTAAAAGGCCCATTCAGAAGACTGGCTGCAAACACAATGGGATGCTAAGTGAGATCTCCCTCTCTGATCTCAGAAACCATCTGCCTTGGCTCCAGAGCAATTATTTATAGCAGATAGGACTGATGTGGTGTCAAGACCAAGTCCCAGAGGCTCAATTCCTCCATGGCAAACGTATCTGTTGGATACACAACAAAGAGGGCCCAGAAACCCTAATTGGGCGGCTTGGAGCAGATGCCTGAGAAGGCTCACCAGCACTCAGAATGTGCTCTTCCCCACCCCGCCCCCCTCGGAGTGGAAGTGAGGGTGCGTCACAAAATCAAATGTGCAAAGACACGTGCAAAGGTACTTCGGTCAGTGGGTCAATGTTGTCCACAGTTTCCCTTCAGATGCTCTCATCTTCATTTGCTGACTTCCGGCTGGCTGGCTGCAGTCCCATGCCCTCAACTGGATAATGGGACCTGGACTGTCAACAAGGCTGCATAGTCCATGTCAAAATTTGGAAGGACAAACAGATCGCCATGGTGGTAAACAACGCTTTTACTTGTTGAAGCACCTTCTGCCCACCCCTGCTGTTCAGCTTCACCAAAAACGACGCGGCTATATATAACTCGTGAGTTGAACTTACAGCTTTTGACGAGGTACCTGAGGTTAAGAAATAAAAGCTGTGTCCCATTTCTCATTTTTAAGTGGTACTTATCCTTCCAAGGACAATGGGATTTACAGTCTCATAAGGCAGAACTATAGATTACGAACTTCAGAATGCTGTTAAAGAATTTGGGGGGGGGTAGGGAGTGGATGGGGCTGCCTTGTGGTGGCCAGAGAAGCAGAAGCAGAGCATGGTAGCTAGCAAACAGCCTCAACAGGAAGCAGAAGGTGATGTGGGCAGTGGAAGCTCCCAGGCCGGCAGCCGGGAGCACCGGTGTGGGCAACAGGGAAGACCCCAGAGCAGCACGGGCGCAGTCACCCAGGTTTTCTAACCCACCCATGTAAAGCCAAATCAGATTAATAACAAAGCCAAAAAAAAAAAAAAAATCAGCTAATGAACTGATTCAGTTGGGCAAAACATGCTATGGGATCTCGTATTGGAAAGAAAATTTCCTATTCCTACAGGGAATCTGGTTCTGCCTTATTTTAAGTGGTACAGACTTAGATTTCCAAAAGATAAATCAGAGGGTCACATCTTCATGAAAGAATTCACTACAGAGTTTTCTTAAAATGTAAATCCCCTGGTTCATTTCATATGCAGATTTATATAAATTCAGTTTTTTCAATATTCAGGAATATCTCTTTGGAAAAATCAGAAAACAGGCTCTGGAAGGGAGAAAAAGCCAATATCCAGGGTCAGCCAATAGTTTCTGCATACTACCCCAAAGACCTTGGAATGACAATTTATATATAATATGCTTTAAAAATATTTAGTACATATATATATCCACTTCTTTACGACCCCCGAACTTTTCTGCGTTTCTCATTATCTGGCTTAGAAAGCTATCTGTTCAGCTTCTGTCGCTGAGGCAAGGGGCAAACTTTTCTTCAGAAGTTTCCCTTCAAGTGGTCTGGTCTAGGCAATATTTTTAAATCGTATTTAAATCTCACCCCACAAGAGGGTGGGAGCTACAAATGGCTACTGAGCTAGTTAGCTCCAGGTGTTCACAGTTTCATCCAAGCTCACGAATGAATATCCTCATGTATGCACGAAGCCATACACAGCAGGCCCTGCCTGCACAGGCAAAGGAAGAAAAATTCAGGAAATAAATTATCCTGAGCTCAGGGGAGAAGTTAAAGCAATACTTTAATCAAGCGGATAGAGATAAAACCCTTTAATAAATAAACCCCAGCATCCAAGCACAGTCCTGTTTAGGTCGTGCACCAGCGGGATGTGTGGTGCCATCCTCACTAGATCAGGTGGGACAGGAGGATGGGAGGAAGGGCTGAGACCAGGGGGTGGGCAGAAGGCACCGAGACCCAGGTTTCCGCTGCACTGTGTGGTTCTTGAGATGCCTAGCACTTTGGGGGCCTCATTGGTACAACAGAAAAATATAACGGGATCTCCTTACCTCCTGACAATACTAATGTGGAATTATCATACTCTGGACAAAAATGAGAATTATTTTTACTCATCATATTACACGTTTTATCTCTAAGTCTGGCATATGTAATCTACTCCTTACTAAATAAAAATGGGCAAAAGAAATGCCAAAATATTCATTTAAAAACATATTTATTAAGAGGAAGCCTCATCTCTAGGGAGAGCAGGATGGGTTTGGAGGGCAGGGCTAGGGCAAAAGGGTTGGAGGAGGATTTGCTTTCTACCTTATATCCTTTATATCAATTTATCTGAGCACAATATGTATGCATGACCTATTCAAATATATATGCATTCACTCGTCACATTTTTATAAATCGAAACACAGGAAGTTAAAAAAATGATAATGAGCAGTAACATCAAAATATACTAAATAGGGCACCTCGGTGGCTCAGTGGGTTAAGCGTCTGACTCTAGATTTTGGCACAGGTCATGATCTCAGGGTTGTGAGATCAAGCTCTGAGTGGACGTGAAGGCTGCTTAAGATTCTTTCCCTCTGCCCCCTCCTCTCTCTCATACACACACACACTCACACTGAATACTCAAAGATCTGTCATCCAAGCAAAAACTAACATTCGAGACTAATTTTTAAAAAAATTATGAGTAGATATGAACATCGTTAGAATAAAGCAAAACCTAAACTGTTATGCTAAAATAACTGATAGATATTTTTATCTAGCATTCCATGAAATAATAATGATGACCATAATAATGACAGTTCATACTTACTTTATACTTAGCATGTAGCAGACACTGGCCTAAATTCTGTTTTTTTTTTTTTATTGTTTAATTTATAATTCAGCAGATTTTAGAGAGAAAGGGTGAGTATGTGTGTGCGCTGGGGGAGGGGAAGAAGGAGAGAATCTTTTTTTTTTTTTTTAAAGATTTTATTTATTTATTTGACAGAGAGAAATTACAAGTAGATGGAGAGGCAGGCAGAGAGAGAGAGAGGGAAGCAGGCTCCCTGCTGAGCAGAGAGCCCGATGCGGGACCCGATCCCAGGACCCTGAGATCATGACCTGAGCCGAAGGCAGCGGCTTAAACCACTGAGCCACCCAGGCGCCCCAGAAGGAGAGAATCTTAAGCAGACTCCCATGTTGAGCACGGAGCCTGACTTGGGGTTTGCTCTCACAACTTTGAGATCATGACCTGAACCCAAATCGAGAGTTGGACACTTCACCACTGACTGGGCCACCCAGGTGGTCCTAAATCCTATTATAATATTTCTAAATGTGGCTACAATGTTGTTGATCTAATAAGCATTTATTTAAAAAAAATACTCAATGCAGAGAAAATCCTGGAACACTGAGAAAAACTTCAAAGCTGGCCAGAACATACATGCGTGTCTGTAATTAAGTTTTCCTCCACACCATGAAGAAGCCAAGTCTTCCACAGAAGTGATAAAGGCCAGAATAAGGCTCAACAAAAAACTATGACAGTGGATATACTTCACTTCTAGGAACTTACCAAAGGTGTGTCTTTTCCTCCCACAATGCTGAGACCAAGACCTGAACGTCCCTTGGATATTTCTATAATCATCTCCTGGCCAGGAACAATGGGACACGTGGCAGGGTCCACTGACAGAGGGGCCTGGAAACCACCTGGAGAAGGACGAAACAGAATGATGGGCAAGTAGGAGAGGCAGCCCAGCGTGCATACTGTATTAGTTGGGGAGTACACAGTTTGCATGTGTCTGTCATTTCACTTTTCCTGCTGAGCACCATGGAGAAAAGACCTGGGTCCTTCACGTTCATTCAGGAAGGGATGAAACCCGACACTTTTGGGATGAAAACAGTAACTACCCTCCTTACTTAATCAACTATTTTAAGTATACTTGAAATTTTTTTAGTCTTAAAATATACCCTGAAAACTCGCACAGTAAGATGTAAGATGATTAGGAGCTGTCTGGATGGCTCAGTTGGTTAAGCAACTGCCTTTGGCTCAGGTCATGATCCCAGAGTCCCAGAATTGAGTCCCACATCGGGCTCCCAGCTCCGTGGGGAGTCTGTTTCTCCCTCTGACCTTCTCCCCTCTCATGCCCTCTCTTATTCTCTCTCTCTCTCTCAAATAAATAAATAAAATCTTCTAAAAAAATGTAAGATGATTAGATGACTAAGCACATACCGATGTATGTTATAATGAAAATAAAGACTGCTATGACAAAAGATTCTGAGTTATAGTTAGAAGATACTAAGAATTAGTGCTTAAACACTTTTAATTAGAGCATATCATGAATTAAGATATATAAAGGATTTCATCAATAAAGTATGATGTGGCTGAAAATAAGAATTATCTAACAACGATCCCAAAATATATACATGGTTAAAAAAAAAATGTCATAAACACAACATTCAAAAAGTAACTGCTGGGTCCATAGCTGAAAAACTTGTTACTGCTATTTTATAAAGATTTACTTTTTACTTTTTAGCTCTATTGACTAAGCCAGCTAGGTGCCCCAAGGTTTACTTTTTAAAATCGTTGTTTTATTTTATTTATTTAATTTTCTTAAGTAGGTTCCACCGCCAATGTGGAGCCCAGCATGGGGCTTGAACTCACGACCCTGAGATCAAGACGTAAACTGAAAACAAGGGTCGGTCACTCCACGGACTAAGTTACGCAGGTGCCCCTAAATCATCGCTTTAGATTGGGTTTCTCTAAAAAAATGAGTGGAAAAAAAATATTTACTGGCTAGGAAAAGATGTTTAATACAACCCTTTTATCTAGCGTAACTTCTACAAGTGTGCATTTTCCAGGTGACTGAACCTAACCAATTGAAAAATCAAAATATTCAAAATGTTAGCTTCAAGAGCTTCTTGTACAATAACAGCCTCCAGAGATGATTACCTTCTTTGACAACTAAGTTTGATTATGGGGAGTACCGATTCTTTCCCAAGGGAACAGCTTAGTTAAGGGCTGATAATAAAGGGCTCCACCTGCTGGTCAGCGGCAGCTAATGCACAGGGCCCAGCCTGGGATTCACAAAGCTCATTAAACAGCTGCACAATTGCAGGCCCCCAAATCCTGGCCTGCAGGCTAAAAATGATTTTCACATTTTCAAAAGTTTGGAAAAAAAAAAAAAGAAAAATAACATTTCAAGACATGTGAAAATTACATGAAATTCAAATTTCAATGTCCATAAATGAAGTTGTATTGGAACACAGCCCTGCTAATCCATTTACTTCCAGTCTACGGCTGTTAGCACCCTGCGACAGCGGAGCTGAGTCGTTGCAACAGAGACCATATGGTCCGCAAGCCTTAAATATTTACTATCTGGCTCTTTACAGAAAAAGTTTGCCAATCCCTGATATTAAACAAAAGGAAACAGGCTCTAGGTAAGCCTGTGGAGGGTTCTGCTCTGACTCAGTAATAGTAATAATAAAGCAGGTTCTGGAGTGGTGGGGACATGCATTTAAGCTCCCAAGAAGGGAATTAATAGGTGGGTGAAATGGAGGCTCATTCTTCAGCCAAAAAATGCATGTAACGAGCCGCGTTCTAATAGGAAGTAAATGAACAATGTGTGTGAGGTGCCCAGTCCAGCAGCTGGCGTAATGTGGCAGGCATACAGTTACTCTTTCTGACCACATGGAATTTATTAATCTAATGGCCTCCCAGTTAAGGAGTGAGAAATTTAGTGATACAACCTTGGTAACAATAAAAAATGCCCTATTAGGAGGAGAATATTAAATTAGAAACCTAATTTGACTCTAGATCTTTTGGCAGCATATGCATTTCACACTCCATTTTCCATTCACTTACACTAAAAACAATGTGCAATAGTGCATAATTTCATGAATGCTTTACAAAGTTTATCCTTCTGTAAATGACTAGTGTAGCCTCTTTTGTTTTTAAAGGTTTTATTTATTTGACAGAGAGAAATCACAAGTAGGCAGAGAGGCAGACAGAGAGAGAGGGGGAAGCAGGCTCCCTGCTGAGCAGGGAGCCTGATGTAGGGCTTGATTCCAGGACCCTGAGACCATGACCTGAGCCGAAGGCAGAGGCTTTGACCTGCTGAGCCACCCAGGCACCCCTAGTAGAGCCTCTTGAGTAAGAAGAGAGGACAGAGAGTCAGAGATGCTGGGGACGGTGCTTCTCTTCCTCCACTTCTGTCTCACCCTAGCCGGTCCTGAGTTAGGGCTGGTATGTATTTTTCCCAAACAGCCCAGCCCGAAGCCTGACAGATCGAGCCCCCAATGTTTGCTAAGTAGAGGACTGAATGAGTAGAATTTCCACAGATTAAATAATGGGAAATTAATTTCTGTTACCAAGATATAAATATGTGATGCATCTTATCAAAACTCAATGGGTCTACATGGTGGTTGCTGTCTTAGTAAAAGGCCAGGTGATAAGTATTTTGAGCTTTACAGACCACACATTCCCTGCTGAAATACTCAATTCTTATTGTGTGACAGGAACCTTAGACAACAGGTAAACAAATGAGTATTCCAAGAAAATTTTATTTGTGGACATGGAAGTCTGGATTTCAGAGAGTTTTCATGAAATGTTCTTTTGACTTTTTCCAACCCCTTAAAAATATGAAAACCATTTTTAGCTTGCAGACCATACAAAACAGATGGTGGGCCAAATCTGACCTATGGGTCATAGTCTGCTGACCACATTCATTAAGTATTTTAGCAAAAATCTAGTATTTTGGAATAATACCTGCTTGCTAAAGTTTTTGAGTTAATATTTATGAAAAAATATGCACAAGACAAATACATAAAGGTGTCAGGCCTGTTAAATTCATGCAGGGGTGTGCTTTGCCACTGGTGAGCACGTGTTTGATTTTTATTTTATTTGTTATTTTACAGACTTAT
The DNA here is from genome assembly GCF_009829155.1 of Mustela erminea. NCBI lineage: Eukaryota > Metazoa > Chordata > Mammalia > Carnivora > Mustelidae > Mustela > Mustela erminea. The sequence goes on from NC_045623.1 coordinate 59,335,358, forward strand.
ATTACGTAAAAGCAAAGTGGAAATACTCACTATTCATTCTGAAATTCTATTTCAACTGCCAGTCAGCATAATTCATGCCAGGAATTCAAAGAGAGAAAGTGAATACTCATGTCTTTAAGCACTGAAAATTAACAGTCTTCAAATAACTTACATCAACATATGCAAGGCTAACAATTTGACTGAAAATGATTTTTAGGAGATAATACTCATATACCAAACACAATCTTTTGGAGAGATTACAGAATAATTTGTAAGCCTCATATGTAAACAGTATTTACTGAGGACCTTTTTTGTTTTAGCACCTTCATACTCAATAAACAGGCAACCACAGTAGCAGGTTGAGGAAAATGGCGGCCTGGCCAAGACTTGGAGCTAAGGAAGCAGAGGAGGGGTACAGAGCCAGGCTTCCCGACTCCCGGTCCAGGGTGCTTTTCAGGATATCACAATTCCCTCCTTTTCTCATGTTGGAGGAGTCAATTCAGTTCGGCTCATGGAAAGAATCATACCATAGTTTGTGAAATCCGCATCCACTGAGTGATACGATGGTGCTAAAGGGATCTCTTGTGAACTGAAGGAGACTTTTGTTGAATTTTTTTGCTGCTGTTTCATCTGGCTGACAGCCTACAAAAGAAGGGAAAATTAGACGAATGTCAAAGACGAGAACGAAAAACCAAAGGATGAGGTTTTAAAACTGGTGTGTTGTTCCCCAAACAATGGTGGCACTCCAGCAATGTCTTCTGAGAATTTAGAGTGGAAGAGGTGGCAGGAGGAAGTTAGGATGATTTCTGCCCCATCCCCCATGCTTCCCTAACGAACTTGACACCCAAGATGCTTCAGTGAAGGGTGGATGGAGGAAGGGAAGTTTAACAGCTGACGATACTCTATCATTGTGGTCTGTATATGATGCTGGGGCTGGGAAGCAGAAGAAAAATTTTTTCAATTTCCATTGATTCTGATGAAATCGATGTGAAGTCCACATACCCAGGTTGTGCCCACTGAAAAGCAACCCATGCTGCAGATGTTCTGAGCATACGACAATGTCCTTCTCTTCTGGATACATCCACAATAGTTAAATGCATTAGGCAGGTTAATTGAGCAACATGAGGGCCAGGAAGAGGAAATAAGCATCCACTGAAAGTCTAGTAAGTGCCAGGTACACCAATGCCATTTTAATTCACCCTAAAGAACGATACCTTATTCACCCTTGATTCCCAGTACCTGGAACATAGTAGACCCTCAATAAATGTTCGATGAATGAAGGAGTCGATGAATGGATAGAGAAGAGCAAAATTAAAGACATGGAAACTCACAGCGGAAAATGGATTTGTACTTCAATAGAGGTACAGAGACCTTTGCTATGTGAGCTTTGGAAAGTTAACTCATAATTCTGGATTTCTGTGGATAATACCTCCAATGAATATTAGTATTGGAAAACCGAGGAAAACCAAAAGGACTCCATGCTCGCTTAACAGGCAGTTAAGAAACATAGGTAGAGACCTGACCTGCCTTCTGGATCTGTAGTTAGCCAGGGAACCCATCCCCAGCTGGAAGATTCTGGTGGAGGCAGTGAAGCACCAGGCTGTCCCTGGAGTCTAGAAATAGGATCAAGGTAACTGCTCCAGAACAATGACACCTCAAGATTCTGGCAGTGGAAGGCCGTGCCTTAGTACAAGGCACGGTGCAGCATATAAAAACTAGAACAACACCAGCCACTGTGTATCTGTGTTGTGCTTTCCCGTTTTTAAAAAACGCTCTTACATCCATGAACTCTTTAAATCCTAAGAACAACCTGGAGAGTGAGACATTATTACTTTCTTTTCCAGACAAAGAAACCACTGTCAAGTAACATGTCTCAGTCACACAGCTATTTGGAGGAGGAGGTCAGATTAAAAGTCAGTAGTAGCGAAAGAATGTTACAAATTCTTTTTTTATTTTTATTTTTTAAGGATTTTATTTTTAAGCATCTCTACCCCCACTGGGGGCTTGAGCTCATAACCCTGGGATATGTGTGTGTGTTCTACTGTCTCAGTCAGCCAGGCGCCCCAGAACGATACAGATTTAAAATGTTTATCAAACCGCTGCTATGCACTGGTTCTATGGACGTTCATTTTCTTTTCTGTAGTTTTTCTCACCAACATTTAATAAAGACCATATACTTACTTCAGAAGACTTATTCAAAGACATATTTTCAGTGATTTAAAAAGAGGGAAGTGGAAAAATGACAAATACAGGTTTACTACCAGAAAACTGAACAATGGAACCACCTAGATACCAATGACTCTGAGGACCATACTTTCCAGTGTCCTTGGACTAGGTGTTGGTCAGTAGATGTAAACAGATGTGAACTGTACAATTTTCAGGTCATTTTCTGCAGGGTAAGGATCCTGTCCTCCTCTTCTCTCTAACTGGAATGCAGATGACAACTGCCCGAGCAGCCGTCTTAAATCAAAACTGGATGCATTTTTTTGAGGATGGTAATCAGATGCCTGAGTGTGTGACACTGGGAGATACCACATCATTCTCAGACTGATATACCCATACTTGATACAGAAGAGAAACTTCTTATAGAGATTGAACCTGATCTTAATTCATACAGCACTTATGTCCCACTTTTGTTTTCTATCACCTTTAAAAAGCACATCATTAACAAAGCTGCTAGAGTTCTTAGTGAAAAAAATCATGTGATTAAAAAATGTATTTTTTTAAAATTTAATTTTATTTATTTGGCAGAGAGAGCACAAGTAGGGGGAGCAGCATGCAGAGGGAGGGGGCTCAATCCCAGGACCCTGGAATCATGACTTGAGCCCAAGGCAGATGCTTAACTGACAGAGCCACCCAGGCGCCCCTTATTTTGTTTTTTTTTTTAACCAATTAAAAAAAATTTTTTTAAAAGATTTTATTGTTTATTTGTCAGAGAGAGAGAGAGAGACAGAAGGCACAAGCAGGGGGAGCAGCTGGCGGAGGGAAAAGCTGACTCCCCACTGAGCAAGGGGCCCGACACAGAACTTGATTCCAGAACCCTGAGATCATGACCTGAGTTGAAATCAAGAGTCGGGCTCTTAACTGATTGAGCCACCCTGGCATCCCCATTTATTTGAGAGAGAATCCGTGCCTAAGTGGGGGGTGAGGGGCAGAGGAAGAAAATCTTCAAGCAGACTCTTTGCTGAGCCTAGAGCCCTATCCAAGATATCATGACCTGAGCCAGGACCAAGAGTAGGACACCTAATTGGCTGAGCTACCCAGGGGCCCCAGAATCATGTGATTTTTAAATCAGTAATGTTTGTGCTAATCATTATATCCCAGATGTGGGTAGCATCCCACTGCATTGTGCATTATATGTTTCCAACAGATAGTGATAGGATTGAACTCAATTAAAAAGTAAGGAAACAGTCCACAGAAACCAAGTGAAACATCCAACATCTATTTTTAGAGGCTGACCTCTTGTTGGTGGGTGTGGTGATGGATGGGACGTGTGGTCCTGTGACTCTTCAATTGGCACAAACCCAAACTACTAAGAATGAAAGATAGGAAGGGTTGGATTGGCTGTTTAATAGCTACTATTCAAACATGAGAGTTGGAATGGACGTTCTAGGTTATCCAACCTAACTAAACCAGTGGTTCTCAAATGCTGTCTTCATAACAGAAATTGTCAGGGACTAAGTAAATCAGGACCTAGGTGGAGCCCAGGCAAGTTTTGTTTTGAGAGTTACTGCTTAAAGTTAAACCATGGGTTCTTTACCCAGGGTTTCCAAGAGACCCACAAAAGGCAATTACAAAATTTTGGGAATTACAAAAAATCCTGTGTTGTACCAAAATTATGTTTAATTTGTTTAACAGTGTTTTTCTGGGGAAGGAATCTACAGTTCATTTATGATGCAAAACAAAAATCACCATTCGAAGAATATATGAATTGTTGACCTTGCTAGTGCTGACTAGTTGTGTGGCCAAAGGAGAGTCACATCGCCTCCTTACGCATAAACTTTCCCATCTGTAAACTGGTAGTGGTATTTCTAAACTTTACGAGCTTGTTGAAAAGATCAAAGAGAGAAGAACATAAATACACCTATCACTATGCCAGAAAAGCTTAAGATTTCAACTGATAATAGCTATCAATGTCTTCATGTCTTTTGATAATAAATGACCAGCCAGCTGCTGATTAGAAACCATGTGGGTGGTTTGGAACAGCTCAAGGGGTTGGAAGTTCTTCATAATGAGCTGACCCAGGCTCACAGCAGGTGTTGCCCACTGACCTCAGGCTGGTTCTCTGCTAGAGCTACTGACCCAGCCAGGCATCCCCACACCTACTCATTTTTTTAAAAAATTTTATTTTAGAGAGAGAGCACGTGAGCAAGTCGGGGGCAAGGGAGAGTCGCAGGCAGCCTCCCCGCTGAGCGTGGAGCTCAATGCAAGGCTTGATTTCATAACATGAAATGATGACCTGAGCCAAAATCAAGAGTTGGATGCTCAATGGACCGAGCCACCCAGGCACTCCTACACCTACTCATTTTTACTTGGGTTTTTAGTATGTAAGTTTGGAGACTTTACAAATTTATTTTCTCTGGCAGTGTTTGAAATACCATGCAAGCTCTAGCTCCTTAAATATAATGACAGCTAATACAGTAATAATGTAAATTTTAGTAGTATGAACGTATCACCTAGCACACAGAAATAAGAATCAAGATTTTAAAAAGAAAAAACTCAATACCAACAAAAGTACAAAAATTTGACAGAGATTTATAGTTTTTTTTTTTTAAGAGAAGTGAATTCAAAATGCAAGGAACACCAAAGTTACTGTATTTGCATTTTTATAGAACTACAAATTCTCCCACTTAAGATTTTTATTAATGACATTAAGTAAGACACGGCACTCTCAGAATTTACGTATAGATGTGTTTGTAGGGATGGCTCACTTTTAAACACCTGCTCAGAGTACTGGCCCAGAAAAAGGCACAAAGACTATTTCCACACACCTTGCCTAGAATCAATGATATGGCTGTGGGCTGACCTCCAATTCTAAGACACACCATAACCTCCCAGCAAGTTTCATTGCAATCACTTCCTTTCCTTCTGGAACCCATTTATAACGCATACCATCCCAGCAGAGCAAAACCTAAGGTGGAAATTACGTACATTGTCCGTTGGACACTCCGGTGCCTTCTGCTGACCAGCCACCTGGGAGATGTCCTCCTGAAATAGAAAAGATACAGCCAGTTGCAGGCATTTCAGGGCTCAAATGCATTCTCCAACTGTAGCAAACATCACGGGGCTACAAAAATGACCAAAGCACCAGTTTGTTCATCCATCTGAACAAAGTCTTGTTAATGAATGCAGCCTTGCCATGTCCAAATGTTTCTTTTCAGCCCTTTCAGAGCTATCAGGGTTTAAACTTATCAGATACCCACTGACGGTCACTTCAGCTAGAGTTTTTTCTTCTTTTGCCATTCTAGTAACCTCTAAATTTGTATTTGTACTGAATATTTAGTTCTTTCAGGGTTTGAACTCTGATATTAGAACTTTTCCCCCTGAAAGTCACCAAAGACACTGGAGGATACAGAGTTAAATTTAGTCCTGAATCCCACAGAAATGTGCAAAGTCCAGGTTTTAGAGAGAAGTAAACTGCCAAAACACACAGGAAACCAGTGCATACCTAAAGGGTGGTTTCCTGACACCAAAACATCAACCAGAATGCTTATGTCTGCCTCCCACCATATCCCATCCTTCTTTTCAGGCAAAGTCACAGGGGAAATTATCATCTGATGGTTTACTCTCAGGCATGAACTCCTGCATTTGGACCTGGACTAGGCAGGGAACATGGAGACAGACTGACTGGGATAGGAGAAAGGATGGGCTTACTGTAGCCCATGGTAAATGTCTGAGAGACACCAGCTGGCAGGTCTAACATACAGACTGCAGGTAGGTAAGCTATCTGAAGATGACGAGAGGTGTGACTTGTATAGCAAAGGGGTAGTTGTTTGTGATCCTAGTTCCTCGACTTAAGAGTTCTGCAACCTGAGCTGATTTCCTGACATCTCCAAGCCTTACTCAGTCTCGTTTATAAAATGGGAAAAAATAAAGGTTGTTATGCTCTAGGGATATTGTGAGGATTAAACAAGGCAATATATGGACAGCACTTAGCATGGTACCTGGCAAACAACAAATATGTAATAAAGATGTTAATGATGATAGTAAATGGAATCCAGCTCTGATACACCCACATTCTTAACTCTACTATAGAGCTAGTGAAAATAATTACATGGACAGACACTTTCTCCTTTGGGGGATGCTGGAGTACTATCTGATATCCCCTACCCTCTCGCTGGTTTCTTCTTCGAACATACCGAACTAGTTAATCCAAAGGGCTCCCATCAGATTTGTAACAATACAATAGATAGTGATCAGGTCGTGTCCAGCCATTCATTATCGCTAGATTAGGTTACAGTCCCATCCTGTCTCATCAATTCCTTATTGGTTTACACCTGAGAACACCTGAGAACCCCAGCACATAATATCCTGAGCCTGCCCCCTAGGTCCCCGGGAGGATTGTGATTTCCCTTATCTGCCCACTTATTTTTTTAGGACCAAAGCTCTTTCTCATTTAAATACAGATTATCTCTCAATTTCTCCCATATGGGACCAACATTGGAGAACTCCTCCTAACAACCCCCCCACCAACTGTGCTCCAAAACAGATTATAAGCTACGAGTTTACAAGTTCCTTCATGCATAATTCTTCCCTGAGCCCCTGGGCAATGCCCCTTCCATAGCACCACCAAGTTATTTTCTCACAATTTATGCAACACTGTGTTTTATCTTTTTTTTTTAAAGATTTTATTTATTTGTTTGACAGAGAGAGATCACAAGTAGAGAGGGAGGCAGAGAGAGAGAGGGGAGGAAGCAGGTTTCTCGCTGAGCAGGGAGCCCGATGTGGGGCTCGATCCCAGAGCCCTGAGTTCATGACCTGAGTCAAAGGCAGATGCTTACCCGACTGAGCCCCCAGGTGCCCCTGTCCCATTTCTTATACTGATTACCCTTAAGCCTCTGGGCCCAGAGATGGGGCCAGTGCATGACGATGATGATGATAGCTAAAACTTACTGAGCACTAACTGCCAATTACTGACCTACACACCATCCCTATTTCGGAGGCCGATGTGCACAACAGAACCGTGGGGTAAGGGCTATTATCCAAACTGCAGAGTTAACTGGGGCATGAGACGCTAGAGCATATGCTGAACCAGAACTTAACCAGATGCACTGCGCTGCAGAGCTCCTGCTCTTCACCGAGGAGGAACCACAAGGGAAAGGCAATGTGCTGTTCACCTCCTCCCAGGGACACACATGAGATTCTTAGGAGCCAGCCTCAACATGGTGATTCCATTTTTAGATACAACATTAAATCAGAACGAGTCATGCCGACTTATTTTGAGGTTGGGCAGCCAAAAAAAAATTCGTGGCACTAGCCACCCCAGTGACCTAGGGTACGTCACTTTCTTCTGTGTTTTGTTTAAACATAAATTTAGAACTTGCTCCTCTTCCAACTACTGCACTGAGGGAGTTCTTAGTGCCTTCAAAGCTGAGGTTCTGGGACAGTCTAAGGTGCCAACTTTGCACAGGAGACCCCTAAATAAGAAGGCTGAGGAAGGAGGGTGAAAAGATCATATTATTTTGTGGAACAAACCCAACAGAACATGTTCTATGTGCATTATATTGTAATCATCAGCACAGTACTATAAGCTCCTGAAAGAAAATGCTTTGAGAGCCAAGCAAGTTCCTCTGATCAAGAGAAGGAGCTTTCAAGCAGTGGATATAAAAAGCAACACTGGGAATAGTCTATATACTAGATAATAACAGGGATGTCCAGTTTATAATCATCAGAGCTGGTGAACTTCTATCCCAAACTTGGGCAATCCACATGTCCTGTCTGTCCAGCCACAGCAATTGGTCCAAGGGTAGATATCTGAACCACCTAAGAACATCCTGTGCATTTCCCAACACGGACCCAAGGAAAGAGAGTCAGCCCCTTTCTGGCCCAGAAGCTTCGGAATTTTCGATGGCCACATTCCCACTAAACTAAGGAAGCAAGTCTGTAGACATAGAGAGTCAAAGACACATCCAGACACCTATGGGGCGCCAGGATTCAAGTTCCAACGATCCCTGAAGCTGTCAACTTTGCTTTTCCTGCTGTACTGTAAAAAGGGCCTGTAGCTTATCAGTAAATCTCCCTGTAAGGTCAGGACGAGGTTTTATCACCTGCGATCAAGAGACTACTGATTAAAATGAGGTGGAGCCTAGAAAAGATCTATCCGGGATAACAAACTCACAGGGGTCAAGCCAGAAGGTAAGCCAGACGGAGATGAAGGAAGAAAACCGAGCAGAGAAAGCAAACTTGGGAGGGCTGCTCAGCCTAAAGACAGTCAGACTCTGATTTTTTTTTTTTTTTTACTATTCCATTATAGATGTTTATTATAATATATAATGTTATTTAAATTTGTCATTAACGAAATTGAAGCTTCAAAGTATTTCTAATATTTAGCCTGTGGTTTTGTGTCCCCCCCCCTTTTTTATTATAATAAAAAATAAAATAGACTCGGTGATTTTTAAAAGATGCCTGTCAGACACAGATTGTCTCCTGCTGATCTGAGTCCTAGGCCTCTCCCTCTGGAGCATGCTGATACACTAGAAAAGGACAGCCTTTGCCTGGATCAGCCCCACCCAACTCCTCCCCGACCTGAAGTCTGCATTAGCTGAAATCCTATCAGCAAGAGCTCCCCAGCACCTTCCTGTGCCCCTCTGCAGTCTTGGCCGCACTAGGAATTACTTAGGTAAAGCTGGATGCCAGTCCTGCCTGTGACACTTAGTTGAGTCTCTGTGCCTCAGTTTCCTTCCCAATCAAAAGGGGACAGTAATAGGCTCAATCTCCCATAAAATGTAAATCAATACACTTAGAATGATGCCTTTTGGAGCACACAGGAAATGCCGCGAAAGCGTGAGCGGTCAAGATTCTCAGGAGTTCTGAAAGCACCTACAAGGTAAGATTTGTGTGTCCTGTTCATGGTGGTACGTCCTGTGGCTGGTGTAGCGTCTGGGACAGAAGAGGCCTTCCCTACTAAACTTGCTTACTTTCTGCTCCCTTAGAAAGGTAAGATATACAATATGGGTTTTAGATTACAGGGCCTTAAAAATCATGTTGACAAGACTTCTCCAGAGAAGTGAAAACTTCACAGGCTCAAAGAACAATGTGTGAGCTGCACACACATAGGTAAGAAGGTCTGAGTTCGGGGCTCTGCCAATGCATCCTTTTCCTTCGTGGGGTCCTTAGGGCTAATAATTATGACTGTTAGATTATTTTCTCAGTTTAAAAAATCTAATAAGCAATAGCTTCCTCCCAGGCAAGTTGAATTTCACGTAACAAGTCTTTGCAGGAGACCAGTTAAAGGGGTTGGGAGTGAAAGCAAGCTAGCAGACGTCAAAGATGGGAATTTGTGTTAAAAATGTGCACCTCTATTTCTGCTGTCTCTGAGTTCATGAGGTTACCTTTACCTGCTACCCTCGCGTCTCTATATTATCTTCTTCATTTATGATGCACAGGCAGAGAGAATGGAGGAAAAAGCCAAGAGCTTTCCTCCTGTGACTCTCATGAAGGGAACAGACCTCGCTGTAAATTTACTGTCTTTTTTATGACCAGGAAAGGGGAATTTATCATGTAGGCAAATCTCAAGTGATTTTTCAGAAATACAAGATATAAAGTACAATGAGCTGTGAAAAATGCCTCCTATCTGAACGCACTTGAACTTGGTCATTGGCAATTTGCATACTGTCACATACTGTCACAGAAGAGAGGCCGGTGCTGACTCAGACACATTGTCTCTGGCTTCTTACAAGGGAGTTCCTAGGCTATTGTTATAGATGCAGTTTTCATAGAGGATCTGAAACAGAGAATAAGGTTCGCACAGTGACATCTGCTCCCCTAGCTGAACCAGAAATCCTGCAGTTCTTGACGGACTACACGTTGGGGATAAAGGGTCCTGGGATCGAGTCCCGCATCGGGCTCTCTGCTCCGCGGGGAGCCTGCTTCCTCCTCTCTCTCTCTGCCTGCCTCTCTGCCTACTTGTGATCTCTCTCTGTCAAATAAATAAATAAAATCTTTAAAAAAAAAAAATAAAATAAAAATGGATTTTAAGTACATGGTCCAGCTGTTTAAAAGTAAGCAGGAGGGGCGCCTGGGTGGCTCAGTGAGTTAAGCCGCTGCCTTCGGCTCAGGTCATGATCTCAGAGTCCTGGGATCGAGTCCCGCATCAGGCTCTCTGCTCCGCTGGGAGCCTGCTTCCTCCTCTCTCTCTGCCTGCCTCTCTGCCTACTTGTGATCTCTCCGTCAAGTAAATAAATAAAATCTTTAAAAAAAAAAAAAAAAAAAGTAAGCAGGATATACGTCTGAGAATTCCAGCCTGGAATTAAGACCTATAATCATCAGAAACACATTTTAACCTATTTTTCCAAACTTGGATGCCAGCACTTTAAAAACACTTAGGAATAATTTTTAATCAAGCCCAGTAGCAAAATTGACAAACTAATGTCAATTATACTTCATTTAAGATTTTTTAAAGCAAAATAAAATATAAAAATTGATAAAATGAACCTGTACCAGAAATCACATGGCATATTATTCCCTTAAAAGTTAAACTTCTAGGGGCACCTGGGTGGCTCAGTGGGTTAAAGCCTCTGCCTTTGGCTCAGGTCATGATCCCAGGGTCCTGGGATCGAGCCCCACATCAGGCTCTCTGCTCAGCAGGGAGCCTGCTTCCTCCTCTCTCTGACTGCCTCTCTGCCTACTTGTCATCTCTGTCTGTCAAATAAATAAATAAAATCTTAAAAAAAAAAGAAAAAAAAAGTTAAACTTCTAGGGTGCCTGGGTGGCTCAGTTGGTCAAGCGATTGCCTTCAGCTCAGGTCAGGTCCTGAAGTCCCAGTATTGAACCCTACATTGGGCTCCTTGCTCAGTGGGGAATCTGCTCTTCCTCTGGCCCTCCCCCTTTCTCATGCTCACTCTCACAATAAATAAAATCTTAAGAAGGAAAAAAGAAAGTTAAAATTCTAGGGGAGGCTGGGTGGCTCAGTCAGTCGAGTGTCTGCCTTCAGATCAGGTCAAGATCCCAGGGTCCTGGGATTGAGCCCACATCAGGCTCTCTGCTCAGCGAGGGGAGTCTGCTTCTTCCTCTGCCCCTCCCTCCATGTGTGCTCTCCTCTTCTCTCTCAAATAAATAAATATAACTTAAAAAAAATAAATTAAAATTCTACACTCATTATCTTCCTCTACAAATCTGGTTTTTCTCATTTTTTTTATGTCATTGTTTTAAAAATTAGAAACAGTATCAGCCTCCTACTTATTCAGGTTCAAAACCAAAGTCAGCTTTTACTAATAATCTCTTTCCTTGCATGCTTTGATTGAATCACTTGCAAAACAGATGGTTTCAGACTTTGGGATTTCACAAACTAGAAAATTTTCAAAAGAATGTCAGGATTATAGAGACACCCCTCCCCCCCACTAAAGAACACCAAAGAAATATAGGTTGGAGCATATGAATTTGCCATGTTGTAAGTCAAGAAAGGGTCAAGTATCAGTGATCTCAGAGGGTGCAACCTATTCAAGTCCTCTCCTCCCCCCTGTATCATTACCATAATGTCACACAGGAAGAGCCATTTTTACACTAAAAATTTAGGTACGGCACAGTTTTAAAGGGCAGTCCTTGAAATGGAATAGATTTGCTTTATGAAGAACTCTCTGTAAGGGCTTATTTAGCCAGAGCGATTCCATCTGATTAAACCATGATTTTGTCATTTATGCAGTAAAACTTAAACTGACCCTGGGCCCTCCCCAACCGCTCCCCCACCCCGAACTTGCTTAAAAGCAAGTCGGGGGGCACCTGGGTTAAGCCTCTGCCTTCGCCTCAGGTCATGGTCTCAGGGTCCTGGGATTGAGCCCCACATCCGGCTCTCTGCTCAGCGGGGAGTCTGCTTCCCCCACTCTCTCTGCCTGCCTCTTTGCCTACTTGTGATCTCTCTCTCTCTTTCTTTGTCAAATAAATAAATTAAAAAAAAAAAAAAAAAGCAAGTCGGGAAACCAGTAAAATGTGGTCGACCAGTCCCTGATAACAGAGCCCAAATACAAGGGCGGGTCAGGTCAGGTGGAGATAACAGAGCCCAAATGCAGGGATGAGTCTGGCCAGGTGGAGACATCCAATCAGTGGGGCGCCCATACTGTCTCCCTAGGTACCAAGGAGTGTGGGCCCCCGCCTTTTGGGCGCCAATTCTGACCAAGGTGATAGGCTCGTTCAAATAGCTACTATGGGGTGAACTGTAATTTAATTGACCACCCCTGTGTGACTTAGCATGACTGTGCAGCTTTCTCTGTGTGTTGCAATCTCATTGGCCACCTGTGTGTGGCCAGGCTCAACCACATGGCCTTTGCTCTATAAAAGTTCATCTGTGAGGCTGGGAGGGGTCACTCTCTCTGTAAGAGGCGGCCCCGAATGGTCAGTTTGATTCTCCATGCTTAGCAAGAAATAAAGCTTTCCTTGACCTTCGCTTTGTATCAGTCTCGCTCCTTTGATTATGGACCTATCACTCTCCATGTGGTTATTTTTCGTATTTCCCACACATCAATGGAAACACACAGATTCCATGGGTCTAACTCTTTAGTATTACCTGAAGAGAGGAGAAAGCTTGGACTTTGGGGTCACATAGTGGCTTACATCCAAATTTCTCTACCTATAGGTTAGGACAAACTAGACTTCTCCAAACCTGTTTCTTTATAGGTTAACGTCAATGATCTCTTGGAGAGGCAGAGTGGCCTGACTGGCATATGAGTCCAACACGTAAGTCTTTGAATCCTTCTTGTGACATTTACTGCCCCTAAGCCCCTGGGCAAGTGAATTAACTTCTGGAATACTCAGGCCACTCATCTGCAAAATGGAGATGGTAATAATAATGCTTTCATGATGGGGAGGATGGAGATAAGCACTCTGTTCAGGTCCTAACAGACAGTTAATGCTCAATAAATGGTGGAGGGTATTATTATGATTACTACTGTTTTTGTCAGAATAAATGAGGTACTGTTTTGAAAGTGCCTACTAAGTGACAAGTACATAATCAGTAGCCATTAAATAATAGTTTCCTTCCTACACGGAAATCTGAAATTCAATACACGAGAAGGATCTCGTGAAATTAATGGCAGCTAACGCTTCCACGGCATTTCCTGTGTGCTCCCAAAGGCATCACTCTAAGTGTATTCATTTATATTTTATAGGAGATTGAGCCCATTACTGTCCTCATTTGATTGGGAAGGAATCTGAGGCACAGAGACTCAACTAAGTGTCACAGGCAGGACTGGCATCCAGCTTTACCTAAGTAATTCCTAGTGCTGCCAAGACTGCAGAGGGGCACAGGAAGGTGCTGGGGAGCTCTTGCTGACAGGATTTCAGCTAATTCAGGCCTCAGGTCAAGGAGGAGTTGGGTGGGGCTGATCCAGGCAAAGGCTGTCCTTTTCTAGTGTATCCACATGCTCTAGAGTGGGAGGCCAAGGACCCAGATCAGCAGGAGACAATCTGTGTCTGAAAGGCATCTTTATTTTTTATTTTTATTTTTTTTAAAAGATTTTATTTATTTGTCAGAGAGAGAGAGAGGGAGAGAGAGCGAGCACAGACAGAATGGCACGCAGAGGCAGAGGGAGAAGCAGGCTCCTTGCCAAGCAAGGAGCCCGATGTGGGACTCGATCCCAGGATGCTGGGATCATGACCTGAGCCGAAGGCAGCTGCTTAACCAGCTGAGCCACCCAGGCATCCCTGAAAGGCATCTTTAAAAAATCACTGAATTTGACTGCCTTTGGGCTGAACAGCCCTCTCAAGCCTGTTGTCTTAGACCCAGTCCACTTTATGCACCCTTCCCCACAAATATGCTCTTCCTCCTAGCTTTCTTCTCTCAGTAGCAGCACCCACCACCCAGCCAGTCAGCTGCCACGATGCACAGAAGTCAGTCTTGGTCCCTATCCTCCTCCGTCAACCTTCATCTCAGTTACTCTAACAACTTTTTAACTCTCTCCCTGCCTTCAAGCTTTGATGTTTTCTAAGGGATTTTTCACAGGGCATTCAGAAGGGTCTTTTCACATGGCTCATTTCCTCATCATCTCATTCCTCACCATCTCACTGGTTAAAAACCAGTCCAGAGGTTTTCCCTTGGTCCACGAGGCTTTCCACCATCCAGCCCCTGCCCACTTTGTGGCTTTTGCCTCCTGCCATTCGGCCTGAATGGCCACAGCTCCATCTGCAGTATCAGACCCGGGATGTGGAGTCAGGTGTTTACAGGTGATGGGGATGCTGGGAAAGTAGGAACCGAAAAAAACGGGAAGTGCATAAATGATTTATGGGGTGGCCTGGCATGCCGGTCTTTTTTCAGGAGAAAAGCGAAACCAGGATTTTTATGTGAATATCTCCTGATTTATAAAATCAAACATCTTAAGAAAGCACCGTGGAGGGGAAGTAAGGTCTGGGTCGGTCTCTGACAGCCAGATTGTGACCTCCCCATCAGACCGAACGTGCTGTGCTCCTGGATGAAAGAGGTCTTATTTATCGTCACATTCCTACAGCCTGACCCATCCCAGGTTCTCAGGAAACGTGTACTGAGTAATGAGGGTCCTGGCACACAAAGACAATCTGGTGCTAGCAACACCTACATTTACTGAGTCCTCACTGCACATCAAGCACCATGCTAAGCATTTCATGTATAAAATCACACTCCGTCCTCACAACAGAGAGGTGGACCTTCTCCTCCTCTGTTTCTGGAGGAAGACTGCAGACAGGATAAGGCGCTTTTCCTAGTGAACAGCAGGGGTGAGCGTTAAGCCTGTTCAGATTTCTGAGCCCATGATTTGCACCTGATAGCCTTTTTCATCTGAGAGAGCAAGTACTATCATGCCACTTGGAGACATGGGTAGTATCTGTAACACTCAACACTGATTTTTCAATAGCTATGTTTGAAAATTTTGTATGGATCAAGCAAAGCAAGTGGAGAGGAAAAAGTGTTCCTCAAATGTTGCTATTGTAGCTGGTGGAGACGAAAATGGTCCAATGCATGGCCAGTTACGGCGTGAATTTCCATGTCATGGCTCATTGAAGTTAGTGATAGTGAATTCAGAAGCGACTCGTGCTTCCTCAGGCATCTTGCTACCCCGTACATTCCCAAATCTCCACAAAGAACCCACAGGTTGAATGCAACCCTGAGCTCACTGAAATACTCTCATTTTTCTACTCTTGCCCTAAGGATTGGAAATATTCCATAATGAAAGACAATAGTAAAAATACACCGCAGACAGCTGGAAAAAGAAATCTAAACATTTTGAAAACTTTTGAGAAATCTAAAATGTTATTAAGGCTGCTGTATCAGATCTGTGATGACAAGGGCCACTGGACACACAGGCACAAAGACTATATTGATGCGAAGCAGTTTCAAGAATTGGGGAAAGATGGGGTGCCTGGGTGGCTCAGTGGGTTGAGCCTCTGCCTTCAGCTCAGGTCATGATCTCAGGGTCCTGGGATCGAGCCCCGCATCGGGCTCTCTGCTCAGCGGGGAGCCTGTTTCCCCCCTCTCTGCCTGCCTCTCTCCCTACTTGTGATCTCTCTGTCAAATAAATAAATAAATATATAAAAAAAAGAATTGGGGAAAGAACGCTGAGCACATCTGTTGGGGGTATTTCCTTGCAGGTTTCTCTTGGGCTGCTGACCAAGTCCTGGGATAATGCTGGTTCTCAAGACCCGGAGAGTCAACTGTTGCCATTTAAATAGCTCTAAACCTGCGTTCAGAGGAAGTTTTAAAAAATACATATAGCAGAAGGTTTGCATACTGAGGGCAAGAAAGGTAATTTACTGGCAGTCTTCTGTGGAACTTGTATTTCCTTGCTGTTTATTAAAACCTTTACACAGAGTATGAGGACAGACAGCTGTTGGCGTCTCTTGTGGACGCCCATTGCTACAATGAACTTTCAGCTCGTCAGGCGGTGTCCAGCCTGGCCCCGGTCCAAGCTAGTCACCACGTGGCAGCTCCAGTGCAGTCACCTTCTAGAGCCCCATGGGGCCTCCCACTGCTCTCAGCACAGGGATCGCTAACATGGCCTGGCTCCAGCTGGGGTCCATCTCACCAGGGCTGGCGACTGTGCACGTTCATATGCTCAGTTCACTGGTCTCCCCGAGACTACCATCACCCAGCACCCTTCCTTCTTTGTTCTTCACCACATTCCCAGTAGCGTCAGCTTCTCCTTCCGATCTCAGTTCGTTTCCCTGGGAAAGCCCTCCCTGGCAACGTCCAATCCCCTTCTATGCTCCCTTAGCACCAAGCACCTCTAGTTCTTAGCTCTGATCAAAGCTGAGACTTCATTCTACTTGTGACATTATCTGAATGACGTCCATCTGCCATGAAGACTGTAAACAACACAGCAAGAGAGTTTGTCTGTTTACCTTCTGTAGCATCGTTCTAGGATCTAGCACAGAATGCAATTAACAGGCAGACTGCGAGAATTTATAAAATAAAGTCAGGCTCTAATCTAATGGACAAACAATCTGGGCCTTTTCTACCAGGAATTATTGAACACTGGTAAAATATCCCAAATGGTGGAAAGACTATATACTTATTTAACCGAATCTGTTTCTAGAGGTTACCTCAGCATTGCTCATTTGATTTCACTTTGTGGATTATCTATATTTTTACTTCTCTCTCATATTGCTCCCTTTTTTTTTTTCTTAAAGATTTTATTTGTTTATTTGACACAGAGAGAGATCACAAGTAGGCAGAGAGGCAGGCAGAGAGAGAGGGGGAAGCAGGCTCCCCGCTGAGCAGAGAGCCCGACGCAGGGCTGGATCCCAGGACCCTGAGATCACGACCTGAACCGAAGGTAGAGGCTTAACCCACTGAGCCACCCAGGTGCCCCACTGCTCCTGTTTTTTAAGAGTATCTTTATTGAGATATAATTAACAGACCACAAAATGCCCCCCATCTCAAATATACAATACTATGGATTTCGCAGAGTTGTACAAATATCATCACAATCTAAGTTTAGAACCTTTTCATAACCTCAGAAAGAAACCCTGTACCCATCAGGGTCACTCCCGTTCCCTGCCCACACCCCCAGCCACAGGCAACCGCTGATCTATTGTCTGTTTCTGTCCACATGTCTCCTCTTGACATTTCACTCACATACCATGTGGCCGCAGCATCATGTATCAGAGCTTCATGATCTCCTACTGCTCATATTCCACTGCATAATGTACCACATTTCATTTACTCAGCTGGGAGACATTTAGGCTGTTCCATTTTGGGGCTCTTATGAAAAATGCTGCTATGAACACTAATGTACAAGTTTTTGTGGGGATTGGTTTTCTTTCATTCCTCTTGGGTGTACACCTAGGAGCGAAATTACGATATGATGATATAAATATGCTTCATATTGTGAGGAACTGCAAACGGTTTTCTCAACTGGCAATGCTACTTGATATTCTCACTAGCGATGTATGAGAGTTCCAATCACTCCCCATCCTTGCCAGCACTTGCTATTATCTGTCTTTCTGAGTACGGTCCTCCTAGTAGGTGTAAAATGTATTTCATTGTGTGTGTGTGTGTGTTTAAGATTTTATTTATTTGTTTGTCAGAGAGAGAGAGAGAGCGAGTACACAAGGAGGAAGAGTGGCAGGCAGAGAGAGAGGGGGAAGCAGGCTCCCTGCCGAGCAAGGAGCCCGATTCGGGACTCGATCCCAAGACCCTGGGATCATGACCTGAGCCAAAGGCAGAGGCTTAGCCCACTGAGCCACCCAGGTGCCCCCCCTTATCCACTTAAAAAAAAAAGATTTTATTTATTTATTTGAGAGAGAGAGAGAGAGGGCACAAGAGGGGAGAGGTCAGAGGGAGAAGCAGACTCCCGCTTAGCGGGGAGCCCAATGTGGGACTCGATCCTGGGATTCCAGGATCATGACCTGAGCCAAAGACAGTCACTTAACCAACTGAGCCACTCAGGCACCCCCTCAACCATTTTTTAAAACTGAGTTATTTGTCTTTTTATTATTTTGTTGTGAGCTAGTTGCTTTAAAATGATTTTATTGGCTATTAATATCTAGAACAGCATGGAGACGAAGTCAGACAAGAACAGAAGAAAAAGTAAGCTGGTTTTATTTCAAGGCAGAAAACCCTAATATCCAACAGGGTTAGAGATCCAAAGGAGGCAGCAAGAACAGAGGTTAGCTACTTAGAAGAAAACAGTACTATCTCCTCTTTTCCTTCCCTGGCTCCTTTCTTCCCACTAGCCGCTGAACTTCTAGAGATGGCAAGCTGATGGGAACACTTGTCCTCAGACACCTCAAGCTCTTTAAGAAGCTCTAACAGTTCTGCTCATCACTGAATCTTCTGCAAACTGCAAGCCACACTCGATTAGTATTTGTTGCTCAAGCAAACAGACCACACAGTGGTATTTTTGATATTCTAGAAGTGTTGTCTATGTGAACCACACAATGGGAAGACAGGATTTCCAAGCAAAAATAACTGTCTTTGAGTCCCAGACATCCCAGCCATCCCACCTACCTGCTGCGAGACCTTAGGAACATACTAGCCACCTCATAGCCTTAGGACCTTGTCAGTAAAGCAGGACCCATAATATATTTTATTTAAGATTTATTTATTTGAGGAGGAGAGAGGCAGAGGGAGAGACTCTTCGAGCAGACTCCCCTCTGAGCGTGGAGCCCCTGGTGCAGAGCTCGATCCCAGGACCCTGAGATCACGACGTGAGCAGAAACCAAGAGTCTGCATGCTCAACCAACTAAGCCAACCAGCCCCCTCCCCCGCACTGGGTGATTATTTAGTGTCTCAGTGCCTCAGTTTTCTCATCTCTTAAATGGGGATAACACAAGTACTAACCTCATAGGACTGTTACGTAAATGAGCTTAGAATAATGTCTAGCACGTAGGCATTCAATACACACTGCCTATTATGATCAGCATTTGGATTTTTCGGGCTGAACAATTCACTTCAGTTTTCTAAGTTACACCTTAATGCTTCGCTCACAACAGCTAATCCTTATGTGGCTAACACTAAATGTTTTAATTGGAATAACAGCATCATGGTTAATAATAATGACTCACCCTTGTACAGTGACTCTAGTGCTCTCTGGCATGGTTCTGCATAGTACTGGATAGCTGGCCCTCCTCAGGTCTCACAACTGTGGCTCCTTTCTGCGATTTCACAAATGCAGAAACTGAGGCACAGAAAGGTTCCGTGCCTAAGATTTTTTTTAAACTGAGCCACCCAGGCGTCCCTCGTGCCTAAGATTTTATCGGTAGTCAATGGCAGAATCAGGATTTGAATCCAAGTAGTATGGCTCCAATTCTGTACTCTTGATAATTTAGTTATACTGCTCCAAAAGAGTATATTATATAAATGCAGATACTCTCAACATGATAAAAACATAGGCTGAGAGGCGCCTGGGTGGCTCAGTCAGTTAAGTGCTTACCTTCGGCTCAGTCACAGTCAGGGTCCTGGGATCGAGCCCCACGTCAGGCTCCCTGCTTGGTGGGGAGTCTGCTTCTCCCTCTCCATCCACCTCTCCCCCCTCCCCACCTCATGCTCCCCCTCACTTTCACTCTTTCTCTCTCAAATAAGCAAAATCTTTTTTAAAAAGTAGGTTGAGAAAAAGCAGTAGTTTTGCTTTTTCTCAACCTACTTCTCAAATAAATGGGTGAGCTGGTTTCAGCAAAAAAAAAAAAAAAAAAAAAAAAGTAGGTTGATATCCAAAAGATTAAGATAATACTTCAGGGATTCATGACCTTCTATGTCAAGATACCGAGGAGTCAAAGCCCCTCCAGGATGAGACCCAGCTCTTCCAATTTCCCGTTTTTTGTGATCCTTCGCTAAGCAGATTAAGGTCTCATCTGTAAATCTGGGATAAATAATTCCCGCTCTACTTTTTACACAGGGTTATTTGGGGATAAAATTGAGTAAGATCACAAAGTATCATTTTAGAAAAAATTTAGATATTAAAACATTAAGCTAATGAGATAATGACACTTTGTTTTACAAATCGCAAAGCTCTGTGCAGATAGCTTTTTAAAAGTTCCTTTCAAAAGGCTTAAAAAATAGTTTTAACAGGCTCTCACCTAGACTTCTGAAATAGACTCCAGACACTTCCCTGCCTCCAGTCTCTCACAATTGAAACCTACGTTTCACAAACCATCATCTGATCAGTTATCTAAAAACAAGTTATTCACCCTTTAAAAATATTTGAGAAAAACCCAATACCTACTGAAGTTACTATAAACCCTTCAGCTGTGAAATCTGGGGACTACGGAGATGTGGACCAAAGCCAACCATGACTGAACAGTGGAAACAGTCCTGGAATATGCTGACCCACGACTTAGTCTTAGCTCTGGAAACAGAAAGTCTCGAAGAACTTAATAGCTCTCTGAAGCAGTTTCTCCTAGATAGCACCTTGTGTCTCTCCATATCCATGTGGCTTCTGGGACATGGACTGAGCACTGACCACATGAAGATGAATAAGTTCATCAATAATTCACAGCATATAGAACCTTCAGCTCTGTGAGTCCAATGTTCAAATTATATCGCTCATTGTTGTCCCACAAATGCCCAACACTCATGTGCTACTCCATCATCCACACTGACTCAGCTGGTAAACCTCATCTCTATGACAGTTGCCTTCTCATCTTTGGAGGTTTACCTTAAAGGCAACAATTCTAGGAAACCTTCCTTAATCCCTGACTGAGATGGTCTTCTTTCTACTTTTGAACACACACATCACAGTGTTGTTGTTTTTCTTCTTTTTCTACTATACTTCTGCATATATGATTTTCCAGATACAAATTCTGTTATCCTCAGTGGTTCTAGAGGGTCAACTTCTGAAAAGCAAGGCTGGTGTTTCTCCTGCTCACTCTTGTAGGGGCCAGCAGAGTGCCTGATGAGACAGACAGATGACCCCAGCAAGGAAGCAACTTTTAGAGGGTTAACGGCTTAGTGTTTCCAACTGTCTTGACATAAACAGAAAAGAGTCAAGACCCACACAGATCACATGCTGTCCTCTGACAAGATGCACTGGCCAACAATCCTAGGATGGAGTAGCAACCCTGGCACCAATCTTGTAAGAGAAATAATCATGATAACTAGTGACAATTAACAGTTATTAATTCTTTGTAACAAGACAACACATCAGGTTGTACCATATGAAATTCTTACCTACAAAAAAGGCAATTTCTTATGATCCAATCTAATATTTTGCTAATTTATTATCTATGCTCCTCCCCCAACTCATCCTGAAGAGAGTCCCCATGAGAGCAGGCATTTAAAAAATATATATATATTTATTTATGGGGGCGGGTGGGGTGGGCAAAGGGAGGAGCAAGTCTCAGTATGGAGCCTGATGTTGGGCTCTGTGTAGCTCTAGCTCACAACCCTGAGATCATGACCTGAGCCAAAATCAAGAGTCAGATGCTTAACGAACTGTGCCACTTCTGTGCCCTGAGAGCAGGCATTTTTCTACATCTTGTTCACTATTATATCTCTAGTGCCTGGAACATAATGGCATTCAGCAAATATCTGTTGAATTAATGAATGAATTTGCTAAACACCATTTGCCCTACACTCTGCTAACATGATTTATACCATTTAGTCCATTTGTTTCCTCCTAACATCCTGATTACTCTTCTTCCTCAGGTGAGAAAACTGCGGGTTGGTGAGGTCAAGTAACTCACCCAAGACCACACTTTTGACTAATGTTTTATGGTAGACCATTTGTATTTATCTATAGAAGTTGATTAAATTTTGGCTATCTTTCCTCGCTCAAGTAGACCATATATAGATTCTACTGGAAACAGTAAGAACTGTAATATTAAAAAGAGAGGGGGGTGAGGAGGGGAGGGCAAGCAAAAAGAAAGAGACAGCAGTCAGTGGGTAAGGGAAGGCTTCCATCTTAGTGAGGTGCAGTATAAAACAGTATCTATAAATGACCCGCAGCCCTTCAAATCCTGTGCCTGAGAGTGGGGCCCTTCAATTGTCTTGACATTTGGAGCCCCATCACTGGCATTGCTTTCTTGGGAACAGTAAGTGGGTATTGGATGGCGGTTGCCTATAGCCTTCAGGTGAATCTCTTTGGATTACCAGACTCTTTTGACAATCAAGGAAGTGTTTTCACCCTTTTTTACCATTTCTTCTGTGGACTGCATTGGAGGCCTCTACTTACAAGACCCTGTTGTTTTACAAGACTTTCCCCTAACCTATCTTGGAGACACGGTGCCCAAAATAACCACATTAATAGTGTTTTTAAATGAAGGACCTTTGAGTTCAAACTTTGTTGATGTTACTCACTCTCCTTCCAGGGCAAATATGCTGTTTATCTTTTAGAAAAGGAACAGTGGAACCTTGGAACATTTTGTTTAAGAACAATGGTTATAATCTGTTAGTCCCAGTGTTTTGACGCCAGAGTTCTTGTGTCCCATTTACAATTTGCCCAGGAGTGGCCCACTGTCATTTCCATTTTTGCTGAAATGTCCTTTCCCTTCAGCTTGAAAGAATCAGTTTCTTTTCTAGGACACAGAATTTAAGACGGTCCCAATATATATTTAATAAAAGTTGAAAGAAGATAAATGATTTCTCAAACTCCTTGAAGTAAAATGAACAACTCTGTGCTGCCACAAAATCAGGGTGATCCTCCCAAGTGATAATTCTTTGAGATTTGTAAGACATTTTGAAATAGAGAGAAAAAAGCCCGCATTTCTTTCTGGAACGTGCAGTCTAACCCTGTAAGTATAAGGCTGCAAAATAAAAAGACGGACTGTGAATGAAAGCACGGGAGGCAGACTGAACGGGGGTGAATCTCCAGGTCTACCACGTTCTAGTGAGTGGCCTCTGGCAAGTTAGTGAACATCATAAGCCCTCAGTTTCTTCATGTGTAAAAGAAAGTTATCGCTACCTGCACTGTAAGGATGAGGAAATTAATGTAGCATGCAGGACAGCACCCAATACACAGTAAGAGTTCAATAAATATGAAATAAAATATCAAGCATTACAATATATAAGGAGAGAGAGTTCTCTAAAACCGACTCTCATGGGTGCGGCTAGCTGGATCAGTTGGAAGAACATGTGACTCTTGATCTCTGTGTTGGGAGTTCGAGCCCCATGATGGATGTAGAGATTACTAAAATAATAATAATAATAATAATAATAATAATAATAATAAACTTAAAACAAACAAACCTGACTCTCTTCTAATGCTCGAGCCCCTTGGTGAATTTAACCGTTTTTTTTTTCTAAGAATCAGTGGAATAAATTTAACATCTTTTTCTGTGCCTTTATGGACTAATTGAAGATAGACCTACACCCTTAAAGAAGCCAAACTGAGAAGATTAAAAGAGAAATTGCTTCCTTTTTCCCAAACAGCACAATTCAGGCATGAAGAAAATAGCAGAATATGCTATTTGTTGGAATTAATGGGTCACTCCACATGGAAAAGCTTCTCCTAGCTCTGAGATCAAGATTTCTAGAGAAGTAAATACAATGCAAGTTGATGCTTTCCATGGTGGTACAAAATAAACATGATGCACCTTTAAAAAAGAACATTGGATGAAAAACACTGAGGATTCTCACCAGTTTGGAGCTTTCGTTTTCAGGCAATTGTTTAATACCAACTTCGAGACTGCCATCTTCCTCACTGCTAACAGGTTCCGTACCACTCTGATCCTATGGCACATTAAGAAGAAAATGATGAAGATGTTTTTCTTCACCCACACTGCCCAGACCTATATAGATACTCAACCACAATAGCTTATTTTATTATTGTTGTAGATACTGTTTCCTCTCTAGTGGCCGTTCCTAGCTTCCTCCTTTCCATTAGAAGGCCATCCCCACAATCTCCTCCTACCCACCCCCCCACCCAGATCTGTCCTTGCAGTTTATGGATATGTCTTAGACAAAGCTGTTCCCTATTCTCTGTTCCAAGGTTGGGCCTGATTGTCTTATGGTTAATCCCACTCTTTTTGCCAAATGTTGTTGTCAGGAGTGGGTATGTGATCCAGTTCTGCTCAATGAGACACAAAGAGACTTCTAGAAAAGGTTTTTTTTTTTTTTTAAAGATTTTTACTTTTTATGTAATCTCTATACCTAGTGTGGGGCCTGAACTCACAATCCCTAGCTCAAGAGTTGCATGCTCCACAGACTGAGGCAGGCAGGTCCTCCACTTCCTCCTTTGTCTTAGAAGAACCACAAGAAGCCCCCTCCCACCTCCCAAATTAGCAAGAAAGCATGAAGCTCAAATTGCCATGTGCAGCAATCCCACAGTCCTGAGGAAACCAGCCTTGAGATGAAGCAGATACTGTGAATGACAAAGTTGGAGATGGAAAAAGTGGACTCTGATGGCAAACGTGGGCCATTGCATCAACCGACCTAAGTACAGTCTTATTCTTAGCAGCCTTCACCTGAGACCTCAAACGTTTACTTAAGGTTTCAATTCCCTCTGGCCAAAACTTTCTGAGATGCTTGTTTATCTCCATGAAGATTAAACTACTTGAGATAAGACACTGTATTTATCCTGTTTATCTCTGAAACGTCAGGTACCTAACACTACCTCTGGTGCATGAAAAACACTGGACAAATCCTGGGTAAACCAGTGCATGGACAGTTGTTTCCTTGACAGTTATTTTCTGCAAAATTCTAAAAATATTTTTTTAATATAAATGAGACATATTTAAGAAGAAGCCCCACTAAAATTCCAAAACAGGGGCTCCTGGGTGGCTCAGGTGGTTAAGTGGCAGTCTCTTGATTTTGGCTCAGGTCATAATCTCAAGGTCCTGGGAGTGAGCCTTGTGTCAGGTTCCATGCTCAATGGGGAGTCTGCTTGAGATCATCTCCGTCTGTCCCTCCCCCAGCTTGTGTGTGCACGCATGTTCTCTCTCTCTCAAATAAATGAATAAATTAAAATAAATAAATAAAATTCCAAAACACATTCAGTATCTCCTCAATTGAACTGTAACATATTAAATGTTACACTTAATTCAGAAGTTTGTTTATTTTCTGAGGGCACTTAAGGGAGAACAGGATGATACACAGAGTATCTACATTGTATTTATTTGGATTTTTATGTTAAAACACCACCATTTTGGCATTACTAACGATACCGTGAAACTGTTTGGAGAGAAAATAGTTTTGATCTTGGGACATTCAACCTCATCCTTATAATTTAAGTAATGCAAACTGAAGCAAAGATATAGTGTTCTTTCATCTAATGAATGGACAAGAGAATAGAAAGAGAACATTCAATATTGATAATGTAGAGAAAGAGAAATTTTTACATGCCATTGAAAGAATGTAGGTTTGAAAAATTTTTCAGAAAAAAATTACAAGGGGTGCCTGGGTGGCTCAGTGGGTTAAGCCTCTGCCTTCAGCTCAGGTCATGATCTCAGGGTCCTGGGATTGAGCCCTGCATCGGGCCCTCTGCTTGGCAGAGAGCCTGTTTCCTCCTCTCTCTCTGCCTGTCTCTCTGCCTACTTGTGATCCTCCCTCTCTCTCTCTCTAATAAATAAATAACATCTTTAAAAAAAAAAGAAAAAATTACAAATATATACATATGTAGATACACATGCAGGAAAATACTTGTCAGCATACAGGACAAATTTTTTAAATTGCTTACTTCTGGGGAATAGTATTAAAGAATGGGGAACTGTTGCATTAGTTATTTCTATACTGTTTGATTACAGATGAATTTGTATGTATTATTCCAAGTTTAAAAAATAAAGGAGAGCTATAAGAAATATCTAAAAGAAAAAAAAATCTAACAGAGAAAGTAGCATAAGGGCACCTCGCTGGCTCAGTTGGAACAGCATGCAACTCTTGATCTCAGAGTCATGAGTTTGAGCTCCCCATTGGTTGTAAAGATTACTAAAAACAAACAAACAACCCCCCCCCAAACCAACCAACCGAAAAAACAAACAAAAAACCCCCCCACAAAACTAAGGGGGGGGGAAGCATGAATGTTAAATTGCTCAGATCAGGTTCAAATCTCAACTTGCAAATCAGAACTATATGACTTTCAGGAAGGTTCTAAGTCTGAGCAGTTATTTTTAAAAGCACAGATAAAAGTACCAGATTAAAAATACTACCCCAGGGGTACCTGGGTGGCTCAGTGGGTTAAGGCCTCTGCCTTCGGCTCGGGTCGTGATCCTGGGGTCCTGGGATCGAGCCCCGAGTCGGGCTCTCTGCTTGGCGGGGAGCCTGCTTCCTTCTCTTTCTCTCTCTCTGCCTACCTCTCTGCCTACTTGTGATCTCTGTCAAATAAATACATAAAATCTTTAAAAAAAATAAAAATAAAAATACTACCCCATAGATTGCCTTAAAGATTAATAAATTAACATGCAAAATGTCTATCAGTGCAACATCAGGTGAATTAATTTGCTTCCAGCTTTTTGTTTATACAGGTTATCTATCCCTTGTTCGGTGGAGTCTTCAGAACAACCTCATATGAGTATGTACCAAGTCATTCCAGTTCATTCATGGGAAGAGGATACATTTTAAATGAACTTGCCTAGCCAGTGAGAGGTGAACCCAGGATTCAAAGCTAGGTAAGACTGACATCAAAGGTGCTGTTCTGGTTAACTATGCTCTAGGCCCTAAGTAAATGATGCTCTTGTTTTTTCCTTCTCTCTTTATTCCTTGTCAGCACTGAGTGTTGATAACTAATCTTATAGAAAACAGGATTCACAATCTTAAAAAAAATCATTATCAGACCACTAATTTTTAAACCTTTTTAGCACTGGTTAACCAGAAAATTTCATTAGGTAGAACAGCCTCCTCTCAGTGAATTTTGGGTAATCAAGAAGTCACCATATGAAATAAATATGCTCAAGTTAAGAAACTATGCTTGAGAATATATTGATTTTCAGCATTTTAGAAAGTTCTATAGAGAGAAAATTTCAGAAGAAACAAAATTACACTTTTATTTTTTAAAAATATTTTATTTATTTATTTATTTGATACAGAGAGAGAGCACAAGCAGAGGGAGTGGCTGGCAGAGGTAGAGGGAGAAGCAGACTCCTCACTGAGCAGGGAGACACAGGTGGGGCTTGATCCAAGGACTCTGGGATCATGACCCGAACAGAGGGCAGATGCTTAGCCACCTGAGCCACCCAGGCACCCCTCAATTACACTTTAAAAAACCAAGACTTATTCTATAAGGGCCTATTTAGCCAGAGAGATCCCATCCGGTTAAACAGTGATTTTGTTGTTTATGCAGTGAAACTTAAACTGACCCTGCCCCCCCGCCCACCTCCCACCCCGGGAACTTACTTAAAAGCAAGTCCCAAGCAAGTGTCCCAGGTAACAAAGCCCAGATAAAAGGGCGGGTCAGGCCAGGTAGAGACATCCAATCAGTGGGGTGCACATACTGTCTCCCTAGCTACGAAGGAGTATGGGTCCTGCCTTCTGGGCGCCAGGTCTGACCAAGGTGATAGGCTAGTTCAAATAGCTACTAGGGTAAATTGTAATTAAATTGTGTGTGACCTAGCATGACTGCGCAGCTTTCTCTGTGTGTTACAATCTCATTGGCCACCTGTGTGTGGCCAGGCCCAGCCACATGGCCTTTGCTCTATAAAAGTTAGGCTGTAAGGCAGGGAGGGGTCGCCCTCTTTGTAAGAGATGGCCACGGCTGGTCGGTTTGATTCTCGATGTTTGGTGTGAAGTAAAGCTTTGCTTGACCTTCGCTTTGCATCAGTCTTGCTCCTTTGATCACGGACCCACTACTGGGGGACCTTTTAATTCTATGGGAAACCTTTAATGCCCCCAAATATTTCATGTGTCTGCTTCTCTAAGCTGTGGTAAGCCCCGAAGAAGCTGGGACAGGGGGCGGCTTGTGGTTGGTGGGGAGGGGCTATGCTATCTCACCAAGGCTTTAAGACATTCAGTGTTTGTAACTGCAGCACATTGAATTATAGAACAAATACAGAGGGGGTTCCTCTGATCCCAAATGAGAGGAGATTTTCACCAGGATGGTGGTCAGCTGATGTCATTCATCTAATTCTGCACATGTCTTCTTGGGGGAAAGCAAAGCGCTTTGTAAGTAAGTCAGAGGATTCTTTTACATTTCTTGGCAATGTGAGTACAGAAGTGAGGTTTTCTTGGTCTTTATAAAATGAATACTGAAGTCAGAGAGAAACCAGGTGTTTGATGCTTCAACTCTGAAAATGTAAGAAAATGTGGGCAAGACAGTCGAGATTACAAATGGGCTGTAGATCTTTTAAGATTTGGATAAAAACAAAAAAGAATACCTTTTATATCTATACCTACAGAATTATCACACAAAGCCAAATCTCAAATGTCCCTTACTCCATAAATCCTTTCCTTTTCCTTAGCTATAGACATCTCTTCTTCCTCTAACCTCACTTAACATTTTACCTGAACTTCCTACATCACTTATCATCTCCTTTGTATCCTAATTATGTATGTTCCCGATGAGGCTGAGAGATCTTTGAATCCTGAGGCTGAGAGATCTTTGAATCCAACATCTGTGGCTCATTCATTTCCTTTGTCTGATCCTTCTTTGTATTCATCCTAGGTCTCTCTCATTTCAAAGTCAATGCTCTTTATAACTCTACCATGAACCCCATCTAAAGCTTTTCCTCTGTTTTTAGTTACTGGGTTAGTTTGAGATGGTTCCATAGAGGAGGGTTTGAAGTCAAAATCTAGATGGAGAGGAGTCAGGCAAAAAAGGAAGTTGGAATTGAGAGAGGTTAGCAATAAAAGTGTGGGCTTTCCTAGGAGAGTGACCGCTTAGAGAAGAGTTTTCATGCTTAAATGAGGCACAGAATGAAACAATGTGGGTTCTGTTTGAGAAAAGAAAGGCTCACATGTGTTAGGCAACCTTTAAAATATCCCGCTGACCAGGAGCTTAGAAATCAGTAATCAGTCAGGGATGGGAAGAGGAAAATAGGTCAGCAAGCATGACTTCCAAAGCACAATTGCATCACGGTGGTTTGAAGACCATCTGGCTGATGGATGGCGGCCCAGTGACACCCAAGATGATTCAGCTAATTTGGGTAGCTGGGTGTTCCCTTCCTTTCTTGCTGATCCTCAAACCACCTGTCCAAAGCTGCCTGTGCTGCCAAGGCTGCTCAAGGGCTCAAGGACAATGACCTTTCCCAGTGAAGACCACAGATAGTAGCTTCTGTGGTGAATTATGTTTTCAAGATGAATAAAAAGAAAAAGAAATACACCTGAATGTATGCCTAACACAGCCTTTACACCAAAATAAATAAAATAAAATAAAATAAAAAGATGATAAAAAAGGTTGTTCAATCCTCAGAGAAGTCCCTTCCAAACCTTCAGGAAGTTCTAAATTCCCTTCCCTGGGTTCCTCAAAATCTACATATAGTGATGATAGATTTTATTTTTATACTACTTAATTTTTTCATACCCTCTATTTACCTATAGTTTTCCTCAACTACACAGTGAGAACCATGAGAACAGGAATTTATGTTTTTATCTGAAAGTGGGTTATCAGGCGCCCCTGGGTGACCCAGTCAGTTAAGCATCGACTCTTGGTTTCTGCTCAGGTCACGATGTCAGGGTCCTGGGACTGAGCCTGGCATCGGTCTCTGTGCTCAATGGGGAGCCTGCTTGTCCCTCTCCCTCCATTCCTCCCCCCCACTCACTGCTCTCTCTCAAAATAAATAAATAAATCTTAAAAAACGAAGAAAGCAAGTTATCAATAAAAGTTAAATTAGTTAAGGATGTTCCTGCGGACTGGAAAAGCCACACTTCTGATTAGTTAAATGCTCTACAATGTTGTTCCCTATCCTCTTTCCTCATTTAACATGATGAACCAGCATATTAGTATATATAACTGTTTTCTTTTTAAGCTTTTCCTAAGCAACAACAAAACAGCAACTATTCCTCCTTGATACAACAAAATTAAACAACAACAACAAAACAGCAACTATACCTCCTTGATACAATGGAAGTTTTTTATAAATAAAAAACTTATGGGGTGCCTGGGTGGCTCAGTGGGTTGAGGCCTCTGCCTTTGGCTCGGGTCCCCAGGGTCCTGGGATCGAGTCCTGCATTGGGCTCTCCGCTCAGCAGGGAACCTGCTTCCCCCTCCTCTCTGCCTGCCTCTCTGCCTACCTGTGATCTCTGTCTGTCAAATTAAAAAAAAAAAAAATCGTAACAAAAAAAACTTATATTGGTCTTACCATCCCATTTCTCAAGCCCAATGCTTTCTTCCAAAAAAACCACAGGATGATTTATTCATCTCACTGCCAGTCTAAATTCACAAATATTTCTTCTTGCAGTCATGCTGACTGGATGTGACAAATCAAATTTTTTTATTCTACCCCCATCATAAGCACATTTTCCTAGGCTATTCAGAATTCTGGGAAGGCAGTGCACAATTAAAGGTAAAATGAGAATTATGCTAATAGCATTCCCTGGGTAATCAACCTGTCCATTCTTTGGGAGGCCTGCATCGTCTCACTTAGTATTCAAAAAAGAACAACTTCTGAGAAAAAGAAAAAATGAAGTTGTTTGCTTCTATCAAGATATTCTAAAAGATTCATCCTGCCTTGTCGAGGAAAGGACTAAGTACCTTACAACCCAAGTATACTTGAGCTTTGAGCACCTCTTAAAAGACTAGAGCAGTGGCTTTCTAATTGGGTTTCCCTCTCAGAGACATCCTTGATGTTGCTATTAGAGAACTTACCTCAAATAGAGCTCTGGTCAAACTATTTCATTGTTCAAAATGCCTTCAACAACTCTAAGGGCTGAATACATTAAATTCAAACCTTCTGAGATTTAAATTCAAGTCTCTCTCATTTGACCTCAAATGGTTTTTCAAACCTCATCTTGTATTACTATAACCTTAGATTCTTCTCCCCATTCTACATCCCAGTTTTTCTTATTTCCATGTTTCTGTTTGTGCTATTCCCACATTCTTATCTAATCATATTCCTATTTTAAAATCCAATCGACCCAACAGAAATAGCTGTTCTCTTACCAGGAAATACGATTATCTTCTCTGAACTCCTCCTAAAGCTTTATCTCTTGGGACATCTTTTTTTTAGTAATATACGTATCTTATTTTCTTTATAAGACGAGAAGTTTTTTGAGGTAAGAGACTGTACATGATCTACAAAGGGGCTATCTGATAAATAGCATAATAAATTAAATCAGTGAGAAGTATTCAACATTGAATTGAAGCATCAAGGCTGTAGTAGAGAAGCTTAAATATAGTTCACCCCATTCACTGGTTCAACAAATATGAAGCAAGTGCTATAGGCCAGACCCTGGGAATGCAGTGGTCAAGAAGACAGTAAGCCCAGAAAGAAGCCTACAATTTAGTGTGGTGCATATAGTCGTAGATTTTTTTTTTAATGAAGCCTTTTATTCTTGGTCAAATATTTATTATTTTTAATTAATATATAATGTATTATTTCTTTCAAGGGTATAGGTCTGTGATTCATCAGTCTTCTATAATACCCAGTGCTCATTACAACACATGCCCAATGTCCATCCCCCTGCCACCCCATCCCCCCACTACCCTCCCCTCCAGCAACCCTCAGTTTGTTTCCTATGATTAAGGGTCTCTCATGGGTTGTCTCCCTCTCTGGGTTTGTCTTGTTTCACATTTTTTCCTCTCTTCCCATATGAACCTCTGCCTTGTTTCTTATGTTCCACACATCAGTGAGATCATATGATAATTGTCTTTCTCTATGGTCATACATTTTTAAAATACTCAGACAGTGAGAGAATTATAAGCAATATAGTCCTAGTTGAGAAACTCCTTTAGAAATGGGTCCCTCTTTTCTACAAGGCCCAGGTGGCATCACACAAAGGACAATTTTTATTTTTTAAATGAACCATGAACATTATTTAACTATGAAGGAGAGTTAAAGATTACTTAAGGGAATGATGCGGGATGAAGTTGACCACAGTAATATTTCACATTTATTATATTTTAAGTGCTAGGCATTATTTTATTGTTTTTAAAAGATTTTATTTATTTATTTGGGGGAGAGAGAGAGGGAGCAGGAACGGGGGGAAAGGACAAAGGGAGAGGGAGAATCAGATCCCTTGCTGAGCAGGAAGCCAGATGAGGGGCTCTGGGGTCATGACCTGAGCCAAAGGTAGAGGCTTAAGTGACTGAGGCACTCAGGCGCCCCTATTTTATTCATTTTGAATCATAGAAAACTTGGAGGAGTCTTCCAAAAACAATTCTTCAAGGAATTATTGGTTGTGAATTAATAAAGAGGAAGTGGAAAGGCAACCCAGGTGTTAGAAACAACAGGAACAAAGACATGAGTATTGGAGAGACCAAGATGTGTGTGCCTCTGTTGTCGGAGGGGAGGCAGGGTGGCGAGGAAGGAATCAACAGATACATGGAGAGTGTCTACTGCTTTATTACGCATTAATGAGAAAAGAAAGCTGATTAGTAGAGGTTGGGGAGGTAAATACAAAGCCTTAATTCTAACCTTGAAACAAAGATCTGCTAGGCAAGAGGTATAAAAAAAAGGTTTTGGAGCAAGAGCACACATATATTAATACAGTTAAGAAAATAAATCCCGTGTTGCATGCAACTGTTGAAAACGAAGATGCTGGAGGCCGGGAGTTTTGCTAGAGGGCTGTAATAATATAAGTATAATCACAACAAAAATGAGTTCTTACTGTGTGCCAAGAAAAATGCTAAGCATTTTATAAACATGATTCAATTCTTCCACAAATCCATAGAAGTAATTATTACTATCAATCCTCCCTTTCAATGTGAGGACATGTAAGCTTGTAGACCTTAACTGGCTTGAGTTCACTCTGCCAGTAAGTGGCAGAACAAAGTTTAGGACTCAGATCTGCTCAACTTCCAAGCTTGAGTTCTTCATCACTGTACCATACAGCTGCCGCAGTAATACAATCACCAAGAATACAGCAACAGGAATGCTAATAATCCCGTATATACATATATAGCTACACGGATTCTAAAATACTTTCACCTACATTTACTGCTGGATTCTCATGCGTGCCGGCTAACGCAGCCAGGGGAGGTTATGAACGTGGTTTTAAAGAAAAAGCAACGCTTTGAGAGGGTAACTGCCTTAACAAGGTCAGATGCCCAACAGGTGACTGGTAGAGCTAAAACAAGAACCCACACCTTCAGACTTCAGACGCCTGCATGACGTGATTTTGTTCTCTGCCATATCCCCAGTGTCCAAAACACTACCCGACACATAGTCAGGGCTCAATAAATATTTGCTCAATAAGAAAATGAATATGAGATCCCATTCGTATAGAATATGGTTATTCAATGTGCTGAACCATTATCAGGCCCAACTTAATAATGCTATGGTTGTATTTCATCTCTTTGGTTATGATTTAAATGGGCTGGTGCTTTCAGCAATATGTCAGATACGAGTTATGCTTAAGTACTTACTAGAAATGGCTGAGGAGGGAAAAGGCCTTGTGAGAGCATCACAGGCGAGTGCGAAGGGATAAGGAAGTGGATGCGAGCCCAGGGCATACCTCAGACTTCACACAGCACCCCGAGGAGGGGTATCACTCACCATTTGCTAGCAGCTGCTAGAGGCCGATAGTTCAGAGGAAAACTTTATAATATAATTCAATTCACATATTCAATTATAATATAAAATATTTATTTTTTTACTGGTGACTGAATGATTAGAACCCATTTCTGTGGTTAGCACAATTAAAAACATGAAAAAAACCCCCAAATATTAAAAACAGTAGCTAATATTGTATAATATACTTAAAAATTGAGTTAAATATACTGAAATACTTGAAGAAATTAACAGCTTACAGTTATTAAATGTACTTTCCGTTGTGAGCTGTATTAAATGTTTTATATATATTACTTCCTTTGCTCTTTACAAGTCTATGATTATTGGGTGGTGACACCTCTAGGTGCAGATGAAGAAGCTGATCCTAATAACATACCCACCTCTGGGCACGTGGGCATACTACTTAGCCTCTCTAGACCCCAGTCTCTTCTTCTGCAATGTGGGAATGATAATAATACTGTCTCTCAAAGGCCTGGATGTAAGTGGGACAGGAGACCACATTTGAAGGCCTATAAGACAGTGTTCGATACAGCAGACAGAAGATTCAATCATCCCCTTAAAATTCAGTTCCAAGGGGATATTTTGATGGGTACATTCATAACTAACAATACAACAGAAAAAAATTATTCTAAAACAATTCCTCTTATTCTCCCCACTCCCTCCAATGATTTATAGGACATTCTGTAAACACAAAAAGATGAAGAATTAAGTACTAGTGTTTACTGAGTAAATACCATGTGTCAGGCACAAAGATACATACGTCTTATTTAATCTTATCAACTCTATGAGGCGAAACTATTGTTACTCTTCTACAGATAAGTAAAGCGATGACAGAAGAGGTGTTGTCCAAGGCCCAGTGTCTAGAATATGGTTATGCTAGGATTTGAACAGAAACAGTATGGGTCTGGGGCCCCTCCTTTCTACCACCCTAACTGCCTACCCTAGGTCTCAACTAGAATGAATATCCCAGTGTTGGCAAGCTTTGGTTAAATGGCTATTGGTGGGGAGTCAATACCTATCACCACAGTCTTTTCAGGTAGCGAGTGGTCAATCTATGTGAAAATTCTGAACCTGTATAGCTTATGACTCAGCAATTGTACTTTGGGGGAAATCTTTGCTATAGAAATAAAAGCATTATTTGGTAACAATTCTCTCACACACACCCATCATCTTTATTTTGGTATTCTTTTACTGGCAAGACATCATAACATAATCTAAATATTTGTCAGCTGGAAAAAAAAGGATAATCAGAGAGTATTAAAATATGGCCACTACATTAAGCAAAAAAACCCAAGTTTTTTTAAAAAATGAGTAGAATCTATTTCAGAAGGATGTGTAACACGCATCTCAAATTTAACCTATCTAATACAGAACCCTTAATTTCTGCTTCCCTGCTGAAGAACAGCTATTCTCCAACAGACTGTAATAAATGGCACCGCTAATCCATCTAATTGCTCAAGCCAAAAATCTAGATTTATTCATGCTCTATTTCTTCTCAGTTCCCATATTTAATCAATCAAGTCTGACTCAACACCCAGAACACCAAGAATCCACTCACTTTTCTTTGCCTCCAACAACAAACCGCAATCTTCATCTACCTGCAAACAGGTCTCATGTGGGTCTTTACCTCTTAGCCTATTTCTTGTACCTTCTTGCAGTCCATTCTCTACCTAGTAGACTGTACACTGAATCACCTCACTCCCCTTTACTGGTTTCCTGGCACAAATAGGCTAAAACCCAAACTTCTCACTCTGACTCAAAGCTCCCACCCCATTACCACCCTCCAGGCTCCAAGTATGCCTCTGGCCATAACCGTCCAACGCCCCAGCACATCCTCCCTTGAGAGTTATTTCTGTCCTCCCTGCAAAGAAAGCTCTTCCCCTTTATTTCTGTGTCTGGCTCCTTACCATTTTCATCTTATTTACAGTTCACCTTGTCCAAGAGTGCTTCCCTAACACCAGATGAAGTGGTCACAAACTACCTTCTCTATTTTAATTCCCTGCAAGGCAGTGACCACTTACTGATAATTCTCTTGGTGTATTTATTCACTAATTTCCTCATTAGAATGTACGCTGAACCACAGCAAGGAGCATCCTTTTTTATTCATACCGGTGTCTCTCATCCCAAAGACTGCCTTATGCATAACACGCATTCCCCCTGCATGCTTGCTGAATGGAAAGGATGTATTATATACAATTGAGTTTTTACTAGAAGAGATATTATTCTCATGTATAGCTGTTTATTCTTGTGGTAGAAGAAAAGGAAGTATGGAAGTATGGAAGAAATATGGAAAAATACTAAAGAATAACTTCCTCAGGGAGGGGGGAAAGGAAAATTGACTTTTTTTCCTAATAATTCTGCATGCCTTGATTATTTACAATAAGCATGTATTTCTTTTTGGAATTAAAAATACTTCAATAAATAAAAATGTGAAGAGAGTGTAATATTCCCTCAGTTGAGGAGACACTTGATTATACAGCTATCTGATGTATGTCTGTCTAACTCTAGAAGCTGATCGTAATCACAATCTTGCACTAGTAATTTCTCCATTAATAAAGTAATTATTTAAAGATATTTGTGATCATAGACAATAGGTATTAAAGTGTTTTGAGGGGCTCCTAGGTGGCTCAGTGGGTTAAGCCGCTGCCTTCACTTCAGGTCATGATCTCAGGGTCCTGGCATCAAGCCCCGCCTCGGGCTCTCTGCTCAGCAGGGAGCCTGCTTCCCTCTCTATCTCTGCCTGCCTCTCTGCTTACTTGTGATCTCTGTCTGTCAAATAAATAAATAAAAAATCTTGAAAAAAAAAAAAGTGTTTTGAAACTATAGAGAAAGAGGTAATGATGGTTACCAGAGGGGAGGGAGATGGGGAGATAGATTAAATAGGTGATGGGGATTAAGGAGTACACCTGTCCTGATGAACACTAGGTGATGTATGCATTTACTGAATCACTATATTGTACACTTGAAACTAATATCACACTGTAAGTTAACTAACTGAAATTTAAATAAAAGCTCAAAAAAATAAATAAAAAAATGAAAGTTTTTTCTAATAAACTCTGAAATGCCCAACTTTAAGGAACTTCAAGGAAAGAAATATTCCTATGTTAAATTTTAATGTGTTTAACATAATTTTATATTACCTTTTTTTTTTTTTTTTTTTTTGAGGAAGGGGTGGGGAGAGCAAGAGAGACAATCTTAGGCAGGCTCCACGCTCAGCATGGAACCCAAGGCTGGGCTCAATCTCATGACCCTGAGATGACTTGAGCTGAAATCAAGAGATACCACCTAACACCAGTTAGAATGGTAAAAATTAACAAGACAGAAAACAAACGTTGGCAAGGATGTGGGGAAGGGGGAATCCTCTTACACTGTTGGTGGGAATGTAAGCTGGTGTAGCCACTCTGGAAAAGAATATGGAGGTTTCAAAAGATCTTAAGAATGGAGCTACCCTACAACCCAGCAATTACACTACTGAGTATTTACCTCAAAGATACAGATGTAGTGAAAAGAAGGGGCACATATACCCCTATGTTCATCGCAGCAATATCCACAACACAGCCAGACTGCGGAAGGAGCTGGGATGCCCTTCAACAGAGGAATGGATCAAGAAGATGTGGTCCATATATACAATGGAATATTACTGAGCCATCAGAAAGAATGAATACCTGCCATTTGCATCAACACAGATGGTACTAGAAGGGATTGTGCTAAGTGAAGTAAGTCAAGCAGAGAAAGACAATTATCCTATGGTTTCACTCATATGTGGAACATAAGGAATAGCATAGAGGACCTTAGGACAAGGGAGGGAAAACTGAACGGGAAGAAATCAGAGAGGGAGATAAACCATGAGAGACTCTGGACTCTGGGAAAAAAACTGAGGGGTTACAGAAGAGAGGGGGGTGGAGGAATGGGGTAACTGGGTGATGGGTATTAAGGAGGGCACATGTTGTGATGAGCACTGAGTGTTTTATGTAACTAATGGATCACTGAACACTACATCAAAAACCAATGATGTACTGTATGTTGGCTAACTGAACTTTAAAAAAAAAAAAAAAAGAGCCGCTTCACTGACTTAGCCACTATTTTATATTACTAGATGCCCCTATTTTATATTACTTTATAATCCTCAAATACTTTCTAATTAGAGTAATTCCCTATTTAACAAATTCTATGAATTTGGAATACCAGATACTGAAAATCAAAACTGCTAGATTTGAAAAAAAAATAATCCTGACAAATTCATCAAAGTCACTACATGGTAACTGGGAGCCATCTTACCTCAACAGAAGACGGGGAGCTTGATGGTACTGGAAAGGGAGCAACAGCCATCTGACTGACTGCATCTTCATTTCTGTGGATGTGAAAATAGGCAGAATCAGTACACAGCAAATGCTAAGTTTCTGGTTCAAATAACAACCATTTCCTCTATTCAAAATGTATACAAAGCACCTTAGAATAATAATATGCACAAATATATACTGGTTTTAAGCTTGCAAAGCTACTAAGCACACCAAGGGATATACTGGCCCAGAACACCAGGAAATGGTTTCTAGTGACAGAGAATGATGATGCTAGGGGTGAGCTAGATCCTGCTAAGTAAGTCGGGTGCTGCTGGGGATCATTTTGGAAAGACATCAACTCTCTCAGCACTGTGGACTATAAATTTTTCAAATGGCCGTGTTTAACCTCTCGGCCCATTAATGTCCAGAGCATTTTGTTCTTTGAACTGGAAAGGTTGCCGGCCTCCTCACTTGGCTTCTAACTTTGTTTTGCCAAGTGAAGGATGATGCCAAATGAAGGGATGCGTACGACAGGCCCTTCATGGGTGGACACTGTGAGGTGTGATGGATGGGGAGAGCCAAGATCCAGACAGATAATGCTTTGTGGGTTAATTCGACACCTCCTCATCATAATGGAAGCAGAGATGGTGGGAGATAACATTCATCACCAGGGCCAGAGGCACAGAACAATTTCTAGAATACCAGCTCTAATTATTTGGACCTATTTCCATGACGTGACCAGCAAATGATAAGCAGCAGTTCTGTGGGAGATCTAACCTTTACTCTTCATTTATGACGCAAAACCAAAATAATTATCTTAAGATTTATGGGACGTTTGACTTTAGGTTTCACAGTATAAACCATGGGAGATCACAAAAATGCTTCTTCCTGGTATGCAAAGACCTAAGACTCTTCACAGATCTCTCCCCATATGACCATATTCATATTCAGGATAGCCGCTCCCTGATTTGGAAAGGCACTCAAAATCCATCCCCATTTTATTTTTTACTTCTCACCCACTGGAAAAAATCCATTGGTCTATGTCATTCCTGCTTTGCTGCTTTAATCCTATCACTGCCTTTACCTGAAATGTCTGTCTTTATTATAATCCACCCATCCTTCTCCTCCAGTTTGAGTTAAACAGCCTCAAGCAGGTGAATTACTCCCTTAAGTAAAAAGACCATCTATATATTGATGTCTTCCAAATTCACGTAGTTAGCCCAGGTCTTTTCTGAGCTTAATATCTGATCTCTAACTCCTACTTTATATCTCCACTGGATGTCTTCTTACAAGTATCTCAAATAAAATAGATCTCTTATTACCACTCAGTCACCGGAATGTTCCACCGTCAATCCTCCTCATTTGAGTAAATGTTAACAGTGTTCACAGAGTTATTCAACCAGGAACCAAAGAGGCACTCTTGAAACCTCTAATCTCTCAACTGTATATCCAATCAAGAAGTCTTGTTGATTCTACCTTCAAAACGTATCTTCAGTTTGTCCACTTATTTCCATCCTATCCTAGGGCAAGCTATTATCATTTCTTTCTTCCTTTTCTCTCTTCCTTTTTTTTTAGTAGGCTCCATGCCCAGTGTGAAGCCCAACATGGGGCTTGAACTCATGACCCTGAGATCAAGACCTGAGCTGAGACTGACAGTTGGACATCCAACCAACTGATTCACCCTGGTTCCCCTAGCTATGACCATTTCTCACCAGAGTTAATATAAGAGCATTGTATTTAGTCTCCCTACTTATATAATTTTTACCTTTCTCCAATCTATTCTTCACCCAGCAGAGTTATTATGGCTCTAAATCTGATTATATTTCTACATAAATCTGATTATCTTTCTATCCCCTGCTTAAAATCCTCCTATGGCTTCTTATCACCCTTAGGATCAAGTCCACCATTTGGGGGGAGGCTCTAAGGCCTTGAGCCCCTATTTCTGGCTTCCTCTTGTTCTCTCTTCTTCTGACTCACTTTGTTCCAGTCCAGCTACTTGAGATTTCTTTCCATTTCTCAGCTGAGCTAAACTCCATCCGCCTCAGGGCTCTTTCTAGCCCTATCCTCTTCTGTTCTGCATGTCTGTTGCTCAAATCCTTTGTCTGACTTGTGCTCTTATTTCTTCTTCGTAGCTGACCACAAACATCGTTTCCGGAAATAGGCCTTCCAGGAGCTCCATTGTATGTGCATAGCACCCTATACAAAGGTTGCAGTTCTGTGTCTTTCGAAATTTACCTAACTGATTTGTATGAACACGTGCTTCCAATCTGCCTTCCCCTAGATGGTAAACACTCCAAGGACAGGAGACTTGTCTTTCCTATTCTCTCTCAAATTATCTAGGGCAAACAGTGCCTGGCAAACGATCTATCCTAACATAGTTGTTAAATGAACTGGACTGCAAGAATTCAATTGAACTGTGTGAATTCTAGGCTGATGTAAATTCTTTGTGGAATGAAGCAGAGTATAAATAAAGGCATGAAGTCTAGGTACCATTTCTTATTCTAACCTTCTGAGAGTCTTGGATTATCTAGTGTTATGAGCCAAACCAAAGCAAAAAGGGGGAAAAGCTAAAACCGAAAAGTGACAGTGCATGAAGAATGTATCTGTTTTATTCTGACACTATTACAGATGCCTTGAGCATGCACTAATTATATTAAGAGATGGCTACTGTTTTTCAGGGAGTACAATCCATTCCTTAGCAGTTTGCTCATATAGGAAGAAGTAATCAGTTACCTTTGGATAAGTAACAGCATTTTCAAAGTGGTAATTCCCTTTTGCATTCATTTTCCTTCATTGAGTAACACAATAGAACTCAGCTCTAGCTAAGAGCTGAAAGCCAAGGGGACCTGTCTGCTCCAGATTCAGAGCTCATGGGGCTGAGTATATTTGGCAGTAATTAAGCAGATGGCTTTTCATACTTCTTTCAAAGGTTACTAGCATTAAAAATATGGCTGCACATAAAGTCTTATTGAGAAGTCATGATTACCTGGACCAAGTTACTTCACATCAGCCAAGTTATCCCTTCATAATTTAATGGTTTTCTCTAAATTAGTATGACTTTAATGGCCTTTAAATTCCACATTAATTTTTTTAAAACTCACAAAATAGAAAACCTACAATTACTCTCAATAGAGAGAAGGAAGCTGCTATAAGAAGTTACATTTCATAATCCTTTATAATCCACTTATTAGGGAGTGTTCACACACCTCCACATCAAGCAAGGAAAGATCTGACAATTTTAAAGAGAAGTGAGTAGCAAGAGGGAAGCCAAAGGAGAGAAGGCATTTATACTTCAAACAAGCAGTTAACCTGAATGACTTCTGGGGACCCTCCCAACCCTCCTCTCCTATGATTCTCATAAGGAATAAAATCTGTTTGCTTCATAACTTTCCTTTCCTTTCTAGGATAATTAATATAAGTTTCTTACGCCCAGGTGCCCCGTACAGGACACAATCAGGAATTGTAATTGCTTGTTGGTATTTTATAATTATCTTTAACAGCTGTTGAGAGAGGTAATGGGATGCCACCATGGGTAAGGGAATAGTTTTCCAGAGTACAGAACCCTGCATGTATATATGCCTGTATCATTGTATTTGCTATGCTCTGTTAAAATCATCTGTGCTCTTCTTTCTCCTTCTCCAAGCCCAGGGATGGGCTCCTTCTCCAAGCCCAGGGATCCCCCTAGCTTGCAACAGAGTACCTGATAGAGAGTACTGCTGAATAAAAGTGATCTTAGCAAGGAAAGAAAAAGATATGGAAGCAGAACTATCAAAACTATGCCCTGAGTTTTTCAAGCTATTTTAATGAATTAATGACGGTATACTGCCTCTAGCCAGGCAGCTATGAGTATTTGCCACCTTAACGGTTATTTCCTGGGGGTCTGCACAGGTCACAGAGATTCCCTGAAGGGACCAGAGTAACAATGATGGTCTGCCTCAACCTCAGTGGATGTAGGGGGCAAACACCTGTCTTAGTTTGGGCCAATCAGATTCTTTCCCAGGGACTCAAAATGTAGAGCAGACACAAAGATCTGGAGTGTAATACTAGATAATACCAATGGAAATGCTCAAGGCTAAAGGGGGTTTAGACGTCCCTTCTGAGGATGACTCAGCAGTCATCCTGGCTCATTTCCTGGGGGTCTGCACAGGTCACAGAGATTCCCTGAAGGGACCAGAGTAACAATGATGGTCTGCCTCAACCTCAGTGGATGTAGGGGGCAAACACCTGTCTTAGTTTGGGCCAATCAGATTCTTTCCCAGGGACTCAAAATGTAGAGCAGACACAAAGATCTAGAGTGTAATACTAGATAATACCAATGGAAATGTTCAAGGCTAAAGGGGGTTTAGATGTCCCTTCTGAGGATGACTCAGCAGTCATCCTGGCTCCTTTTCTTCAGCCTTAGCTGTATGGCTCCTTCAGAGTCCCTGAGACATCCCTGTATTCTTACAATGCATTCTCCTTTTAATTTAAGCTGGCCAGGATTTACTTTAATTCACTGAAACTCAGTAATATAAGTCTGATTTTGTTTTGAATTTATATATATATTTTATATATATATATATATGTGTGTATATATATATATATATATAAGTTTATTTTATATTTATACTATGGGTACAAAGATGAATAAAACATCATTCCTGGTGTTGATGATATTAGCAATTAGTGAGGACTATAGCTAGACAGTGAGGAATGCATATCTGCATGTCTGCTGATATTAGCAATTAGTGAGGATATTAGCAATTAGTGAGGACTATAGCTAAATAAACAAACAATTACAATAATGGAATTACTATACAGTGACTGTCAGTTTAGTTTTTCTCCAAAAGGATGCTAGAAACACTCCCAGTTCAGTTTCTTGTTTGCGGAATATATTTATATATTCTACACATTCTAGGACCTGATTTCAATTTTATTTTGTTATAAAATACACCCACTGGTACTTGGTGTTAGGCAGAATTCTGAGAAGGTTCTCAAGATTCCTGCCTCTGGTTTACATACTGAATAGGATCAATTTCAATTCCATGATTAGGTTATATTATACAGCATGGCTGATTCTAAGACAAAGATTATCATTTT
Source organism: Mustela erminea (assembly GCF_009829155.1). Lineage (NCBI taxonomy): Eukaryota > Metazoa > Chordata > Mammalia > Carnivora > Mustelidae > Mustela > Mustela erminea. The sequence goes on from NC_045623.1 coordinate 59,378,347, forward strand.
GGCCTGACCTAATCACATGGGTCCTTTAAATCTAGAGATTTTACTTCTCAGAGCTTCAGTGCTCTATGTTCTAAATTAGTAGGCTGTCTCACATGAATCCTAAGGAATGAGTAGAGGTCAGAGACAGGAAGTTAGAGATTAGAAGCACCACTGCTGGTTTGAGGATTATGGAAGCCATGTAACAATGAATGTGAATGGGGCGCCTGGGTGGCTCAGTGGGTTAAAGCCTCTGCCTTCAGCTCAGGTCATGATCCCAGGGTCCTGGGATCTAGACCCACATCAGGCTCTCAGCTCCAAGGAGAACTTGCTTCCTCCCCTCTCTCTCTGCCTACTTGTGATTTCTGTCTGTCAAATAAATAAAATCTTAAACAACAACAACAATGAATGTGAATAGCCTCTAGGAGCAGAGAACAGTCCTCACTCGAGAATTAGCAAGGAACTACAAGACATCATCTAAGATGAACCTGAAAACTGATTTTTTTCCCAAGGCTCCAGATGAGAACTCAGCTTGGCCAAGACATCAATTTCTGCCTTGTGATACACTAAGCAGAGAACTCCGCTACACTGTACCACACTTTTGATCTACAGAGCTTTGAGCTAATAAATGGGTGTTGTTTTGAGCCATTAAATTGGTGGTAACTTGTTAAACAGCAAAAGAAAACGAATACATGATAAAACTCTTTGATTTGGAAAACATGGTCACCAGAAACATAACATTTGAGTTCTTACCATGTACCGCTGTTCTAAATGCTTTTCATAGATTAACTCATTTAACTTCTGTAACAACTCTATGTGGTAATTACAATTATTTTCTTCATTTTACACAGAGGGTAAGTACACTGACTAAACTCAAAAAGCTAATGAACAGCAGAGCTGAGATTCAAACCTGACAGTCTAGCTTCAGGATCTGTTCTTCTAGGTGCCTGGGTGGCTCAGTTTAAGCCACTGCCTTTGGCTCAAGTCAAGATCCTGGAGTCCCGGGATGGAGTCCTGCATCCTGCTCCCTGCTCAGCAGGGAGTCTGCATCTTCTTCTGACCCTTCCCCTACTCATGTGCTCTCTCAAATAAGTAAATAAAACCTTAAACAACAACAATAAAAGATCTACTCTTCTGACTACCCCACTACAGTGTTTCCCATTTTAGCAGCCTCTCCAAGAACCACATATATCTTCTTCTCTTACATACCCAAGCCAATATTCCCAAACCAAAGTTTGACTGGGTCACAATGTACTCTTAAAGCTCTTTTATAATTTTCTTTAGGGCAAAAAGCATGAAAGGTCTGAGTTGGTTCCCTCTATCAACTTTTCATACTTAAGTTCCAAGTGTCAGATTTTTGTTGTCGAGTCCTTGTAGAGATATAATGACTGTAAAGTGCTTTAAAATACTCATCAAACATGACAGTGCAGGTAACATGGTAAAAAACAGAGCAGAGTAGAAGTCCCTCAGTATTCTTCTGTGATAGTAATTAGAGCTGTTCATAAATCCTCTGGCTTATACTTTTCTTCTCCTTTAAAGTTGAGTCGCTATTTGAACCAAATACTCGGTAATCATGGAAATACATTTTGAGATCTTGCCTTGGGTATCTGAATGACCAGGGAGAGCAGCGAGGCCCCCTTGCTGAACCCTGATGGGCATGTAACACGATGAAGCAATAAACCTCTGCTGCTTTAAGCCACTGAGATTTGGCTGTAAGTTCACTGAAGCATAACTGAGTTTATCTTGACTCAAACATGCTCTATACAAATTGATTCTATAATAATTATTTTTAAAAGTCATGCTTCTACTGTAGTCAGAATAGCTAAAAACTAGAAACAACCCAAATGTCCACATCCAGGAAAATGGACCAACAAATTATGGTATGTCCGTAGATTGGAATCTTACTCGGTCACTGAAGGGACAAACTACAGATACACATAACAACCGTAAGTCTCGAAAAAAATTATGTAAAATGAAAGAAACCAGACACAAAAGAATTAATCCTATTTGATTCTATTTATATGAAGCTTAAGAACAGCTTAAACCAATTTATGATGACAGAAATCAGGAAATGTTATCTCTGGGGCCCAGAGGGACTACTAGAAAGGAGCACCAGCCAGCTTTCTGGGGTGAATGAATGTTCTATATATTTGTTTTGGGTGATGGTTACACAAGTGTATGTTTTGTATTCTCAAAACAACAATCTGAACACATCAAGTTTATTGCACTGAGTGTAAATAATGCCCTAATTAAAAAATGAATTCATTGTTATATCAAAGTAAGAGAACTATGCTGTTCTGGAAAGAAAGCTAGAGTGAGGCAGACCTAGACAAAGGTATAGATTCTATCACTAAGATATAAGCAAGATACCAAGCAACTTTTTAAAATTTTGGTTTCTTAACCTATAAAACTGGGATAGTGGGGCGCCCACTATCAGTTAAGTGCCTGCCTTTGGCTCAGGTCATGATCCCACTGTCCTGAGACTGAGTCCAGCATCGGGCTCCCTGCTCAGTGGGAAGCCTGGTTCTCCCTCTGCCTGCTGCTCCCCCTGCTTGTGCTCTCTCTGTCTCTCTGACAAATAAGAAAACTCTTGAAAATTGGGATAGTATCTTTTAACAGAACTGTTGTAAGATAAGGTCAATGTCAAAGCACCACAGCACAATAACAATCGTTAACATTTACTGTTTTATGGTTTCATGACGTCCAATCTCAGATGCTTAAGTTTCCGGGGACTAAGAGTGTTCTGTTACCATTAACTCATTCAGCCATTAACCCTTATATCCGAAGAAATGGATGGTTTCATTCTAAATTTCATTCTTCCCTCTCTTTTTCTCTAGTCCAGAGCCCGCATCCTAATTCATGGACTTTTCACTTTTTCTGTACTATAGCAAGAGTAACCTTACTGGCTTCCTTGTTCTGCTTTCTCTATGTCTCAGTGAATCCAAATCACTTCTCAATTATGAAAAACACCCCCTTTTCGACAAGCTTGAAAATGCAATCGGAATAATTCAGTATCACAGAGTTTCCCCTATAGGTGTTTGTTTTGCCTGATATATAATTATTTATATATATATGTCTTAGAAGTTCTTAAAGAACTTCTTATGTATGTATGTATTTATTTTTAAGATTTTATTTATTTGTTTGAGATACAGAGAGATCACAAGTTGGCAAACAGGCAGACAGAGGGTGGGGAGGGAAGCAGGCTCCCCGCCGAGCAGAGAGCCCTACTGGGGCTCCATCCCAGGACCCTGAAGTCATGACCTGAGCCCAAGGCAGAGGCTTAACCCACCAAGCCAACCAGGTGCCCAGGCGCCCCAAGAACTTATTTAACTCTATGGTCTTATTAGCATCTGAAAGTACTTCAAAATGCTTGAATTAAGTTTGTTCATGCAGTTTGGGACTCAATTCTTTCCTATGTAAATCTACCCAGGTATCATTAATTCCCTTTTGCTGAACTCACTTCTCCAACTGTAATCTCTCCCTCCTCTGCATTTCTAAACTGTTTACATAGCTTTTCTCAGTAACGTCATTCTATTCTTCCAGGAATACTTTACTGCAATCTTGGAAGTACATACATGTCATATACAGGGATTTGTTGATAAAACCCTATACCTTTATTGCTCATCCATCAAAGTTAGAACCATAATTCATATTGTAAATCTCTTAGGATTTCATTAACATGTTACTTGAAGCATTTATCCAACAACTATTGACTACCTCCTTAGAATAAATATGAGATACTCTCCCCAATATAACCTCTAAAAGAACACGACAAATTATGGTAAAAGAAAGATTAGTGGGCTCTGAGAAGAACACACTTATTCTTCAGGAAAGCACAATGAGCTCATGACAACAATTTATGAATGAGGAAAAGAAAATGTGATGTAATCGGTGGTATATGCATGTGAATGCAGAATGCCTTAACTTTTCATTTATCATAGTCAGGGATCTAAGGAGCATTTCTACATCTTTCAAAGTGAGTGTGTTCCATTTAAAATCCATACGGAATCTCAAAGGACCCTGAACAGCCAAAACACTCTTGAAAAAGAAAAACAAAGTTGGAGGTCTCACCCTTCCTGATTTCAAAACTTACTACAAAGCTAGAGAATGAAAACAGTGTGGTACTGGCATAATGAGAGACAGATAGACCAATGAAACAGAAGAGAGAGCCATGAAACGAACTCTCACATATTTGGCCAAATGATTTTCAATAAGGATGCCAGAATCATTCAATGGGGGTGAAGGGGGTGGGTGGGGAAGCTGATCTTTTCAACAAACGTGCTGGGAAAACTAGATATCCATATGCAAAAAAATAAAGTTGGATCTTTCCCTTACACCACTTTCAAAATTAATTCAAAATGGGTCAAAGCCCTAAACATATGACCTAAAACTGTAACATTCTTAGAAGAAAACATGGAGGAAAAGCTTTGTGTCACTGAATTTGCAATGGTACCCTGAATAGGAGACCAAAAGCACAAGGATCAACAACAAATAGATAAACTGGACTACAACGAAATGAAAAATTTCTGTGCATCAAAGGACACAATCAACAATGAAGGGGCAACCTATGAAATGACAAAACACATTTGCAAATTATAGATCTGATAAGGGCTTAATATCCAGAACATATAGAGAATTCCTACAATTCAACAACAAAATAAACTGATTAAAAAAAATAGGCAAGGGGCGCCTGGGTGGCTCAGTGGGTTAAGCCTCTGCCTTCGGCTTAGGTCATGGTCTCAGGGTCCTGGGATGGAGCCCCACATCAGGCTCTCTGTTCAGCAGGGAGCCTGCTTCGCCCTCTCCCTCTGCCTGCCTCTCTGCGTACTTGTGATCTCTCTCTGCCAAATCAATAAATAAAATCTTTAAAAAAAAATAGGCAAAAAAGTTGAAAATAAATTTCTGCAAAGATGACATACATATGGCCAATATACACATAAAAAGACACTCAGCATCACTAATGAGCAGAGAAATGCAAATCAAAACCACAGTGAGATACTACCTCACACCCAAGATGATGGCTACTATCGAAAACCCTGTAAATATCAAGTGTTGGTGAGGTTGTGAAGAAACTGGAACACTTGTCCACTGCTGGTAGGATGTCATGGTAGGCTGCTATGGAAAACAATACGAAGCCTCCTCAGAAAATTAAAAATGGAGTAACTATACGAGTTAGCAATTCTACTTCTAGGTATATAGCCCAAAGAGATTCTTGAAGTCATCTGTACTCTCCTGTTCATAGTAGCACTACTCACAAAAATCCAAAGGCAGCAGCAATCCAAGTGTCCCCAGACAGGCAAATGGATCAATACATGTATATACAAACAATGGAGCATTATTCAGCATTAAAAAGGAGAAGAATTTTAACAGCCTATAAAATGCATGAACCTCAAAAACATTAAAGTGAATGAAATAAGCCAGTAACAAAAGGACAAATGCTGTGTAATTCCATTTTTATAAGGTACCTAGTATAGTTAGCGACAGAAAGTAGAATGATAGTTGCCAGGAGCTGTGGGCAGGAGAGGGAGAATGGGAAGTTCTTCTTCTTCTTATTATTATTTTTACCAGGTATAGATTTTTATCCATTTGGAGATGGACAGTGGTGGTGCTTGTACAACAACATGAATATTCTTTTTTTTTTTTAAGATTTTATTTATTTATTTGACAGATAGAGATCACAAGTAGGCAGAGAGGCAGGCAGAGAGAGAGAGAAGAGGAAGCAGAGCAGATAGCCCGATGCGGGCCTCCATCCCAGGACCCCGGGATCATGACCTGAGCCGAAGGCAGTGGCTTAACCCACTAAGCCACCCAGGCGCCCCAACAACATGAATATTCTTAATGTCACTGAAGGGTACACTTAAAATGGTTAAGATGGTAGATTTCATGTTACACAGATTTCACGATTTAAAAAAATTTTCTGAGACCAAAAAATATTGTGCAAGTATGATGAGAATATATACTTACTATAACTTAAATATCATTATTGTCTTCTAGACTGTTGCAGTCCTGCCACTTGGAAATTCATGTTCACTAAACCCAAAGGATCTTATTTTATCCGAACAAAATAGCACTGTTATCAAAAACAGAAGTTATGTGTCTGAATTCAGCTTGGATAGCTGAGTAGGTAGATTTCACTGTTCTGAAACCTGTTCTAAAATGCTTACAACTACAATCTAGCTCCTAGCATATTGTTTAAACACACACACACACACACAATGAATAATGAGGAACACATGAACACAGCTAAATAGGTCTAGATATTATTTTCTGATTATACTAAATATAATGATGTAAGACACTTGAGGATAGAAAAAATAAACTCTATGTTTGTTATATTAATTGGGACATGTCACTGAATTAACATTTGGCAGGGAAAGCTCGATATAAATGAACCAGAAGTCACATACAAAACAAAGCACATCATTACATTTCAGTGGGAGAAAACTCCTTCCTGAAGAGACACCAGGATGTATTTCTAACTATGAACAGACTGAATAGTTTTCAATTTCCAATTGGATGAAACCACCAAAACAGCAATATGCTGAATCTGAAATAAATGACCAACGATAGAATCACGAAATTTATTTACTTGGCATTCCCAACAATACCAACAACTAATGAGGGCTGTTGGGAGTAACTCAGCATCCAGACCCACATTTCACAAAGGTGGCCCCAGGCAAGTTCTGAATGATTACTGCCAGTTGTGCAGAGGAAAAGGTGGCTCATAAAATATCTGGCAGTGCAGGTTGGCGGAAGGGTTGATGTGGGGAGCATAGCATGGATGGAATGACTTAGCCTAATAAACTTCTCTAAGAGGTTCTTTCTGAAAGATAATGTAGTAGATACCCTCAGCCACCTACTCCTTCTCCTGGCTGGCAAAGGACTAATGTTCAGATATCCAGCCCTCACCAAAAGGCCATGTTGTGGGGAAAGGTGACTTCCCCCCACCCCAGGTATTAAGTCCAGAATAAATCCTGCCTGATTCCTCTGAGATAATCACGGCAGTCTCATGCCAAGAGCCAGTGAATGGTGTGACAGTAGAAATGCACCATCCTGGAGATCCTCAGCAAAGACTTGCTCAGGGGTCTTGTGCTTTCTAATTAAGTCTGAAGGATAAAAAATTCTCAAAATCAAGGTTAAAGGCCTACAGGTGACAGGAAAATGTACAGAAAGAACCAAATATCTTACTCTGGTTGTTCATGATTTGTTCAGATAGCTCACTTTTATCACTCTTCCCATTCATTAGGATTCTTTGGCAGCAAGCAAGAGAAATGAAGCTGGACCAACTAAAGCAAAAGGAAATTTATTAAAGGGATATTGGGATCTCACCGAACACAGGCAGGCTACATGATTGGACTTGGAACATACAGAAACTAAGAGACCTCCAGAGGACAAGGAAGCAAGAAAACAGAATGATGTCATAGAAGAAACCTCCCATTAAGGCCTTGTGTTTCCATAAATAAACACCATTCATATAAACTCACTCATGTTACTTGCTTCCTATTTTAAGCTAAGTACCATATTGCTCAAGCATAGGTCACATGACCAACCCCTAGCCACACCTCAGCAGTGAACTACATAGCTCCTTCAGCTTGCACAAAGGGAGAGAGGCATCTAAATGTTCTGGCTCTACTATTCCACCACAGTACATACACTGTGTGTGTGTCTGTGTGTGTGTGTGTGTGTGCGCGCGCGTGCGCGTGTGTGTGTGTGTGTGTGTGTGTGTGTGTGTCAAGAATAAGGGCTACAGAGATTCTATGAGGATAGGAGTAAAAATATCAACCAGCCAACAAAACAAAAAAACAAAAATGAAGAGAAAACTGCCCACTTCATCTCTGTAACCAGACACTGTTAGATGTTTCTGAGTGCTAAAAGAAATCAAACAAATACAGTCTTTATTCCCCTAAGATGGTACTATGCTAAGGAAGGGGGGGCGGTAACAAAGAAAAAAAATGACCAACTCTGTTCATGAAATAAAAATGATTTTCTAAGATATTTTACAAGTCATGCAAGAAAGTTTGGTAGCAGGGTCCTGGGTGGCTCAGTGGGTTAGGCCTCTGCCTTCAGCTCAGGTCATGATCCCCGGGTCCTGGGATCGAGCCCCACATTGGGCTCTCTGCTCAGCAGGGAACCTGCTTCCTCCTCTCTCTCTCTGCCTGCCTCTCCACCTACTTGTGATCTCTGTCTGTCAAATAAATAAATAAAACCCTTAAAAAAAAAAAAAGAAAGAAAGAAAAGAAAGTTTGGTAGCAACACTTTACCTAATACACCGAATGCACTGGATTCAAGAATGATCCTGCAAAATTTGGGCTCACTTCACATGGATTAGGTACAACCGCCCGCAAAAAAGGGAAAATGTACGGCTCCCGTGGCTATTCAAAAAAGTATGCCATAGGCTTACAAGATGATTCCAAAAATGTACGGCCCAATGGAATTGTCACTGGATAAAATGCACAGCCTTCCCAGGTGAACACAGTTGGTCAAGGGAGAGATGCGTCTTATTTGGATGCATAAATTCCAGTGTCTTGACAAAAGACAAAAGTGTCCTTGAACTAAAAGGCTTATAAATTCTACTTATAAATAGAAGATTAATAAATGAGGTTACTCTTTAATATGGAGAGTACAGGAAACAAGTACTGAAAAATGAAGCAAGTGTCAGCATTTCAGAGCACTTGAGACACTCCCATAGGTCTACCACGTGCTCCAACTGAACAAAGAAACAGAAGAGCCCTGAAATTAAAGAGGGTCTCTACCTTTCTTTCTCCCACAATTCTCAGTAAGAACTCTATGTTAACGACAGGCCTCTTCCTCAAAACGTGGTATATATCCCATAGATGATATTTTATTGTGCACTCAGATTTCTTTAATGACCCCAAAGGGTCAGAAGGATGCTTCCTCACAGATTTCAAAGTGGCCAATGTACACAGCTGTATTCATCCAGTGACACTTTCCTAAAGCAGGACTGCTTTTCTCCTGGTAGTAAATGTTCAGATACAGATATCCCTTGGGTATACTATCCAATTCCAGAAACTTCTGGTTTCTGTGCATACTACAATTTTGTTTCCTCATCCTTCAGGTCTAAGCTCCAGCATCTTTCTCTGTAATACCTTCTTGAAGGCTCCAAAGATTAGGTTACTTGTGTCTCCCCTATGTTCTTTTTTTTTTTAATTTTAAAGATTTTATTTATTTATTTGACAGACAGAGATCACAAGTAGCCAGAGAGACAGGCAGAGAGAGAGGAAGGGAAGCAGGCTCCCTGCTGAGCAGAGAGGCCAATAAGGAGCTCAATTCAAGGATCCTGAGATCATGACCTGAGCCGAAGGCAGAGGTTTAACCCACTGAGCCACCCAGGCGCCCCTCTCCCCTATAGCACCTTTATCCCTGGATAAGGTTCAGATTGCTTACTCTCCGCCTCCTCATTCAAGGTAGAGCTTGTGTTCTTCCTATCACTGACTCCACAGCCCCAGCACAAGGAGGCACTCAGCAAATACTTGTTGATTAAATGCATAAATAGTTCTTTATGGAAGTAAAACTCTTGCTTATTCCCACAATCCTTCTTCCCTCTTTATTTAGATAGACTCGAGAGCACAGTAAGGATTTTTAAAACAGGCATTCAGTTTGCTTCTTCAGGTGGACTTCTCCCACAGATGACTCTGACATTCACAATAATTTCAGGTCAATGTCATCTTTTAGGGATATGACCAGAGGATATCAGGCCACACTATATTTTTAATTACAAAACAAGACATATGTTCAATCGATACTGTATGGTGGCTCCCATGGTGAGTCCACTTTGACTCAGTGGGGCTTGACAGCCAGCACTAAATCTTTCCATGGGGTTCAGTTTCACTTGGCCTCCTCTAGCCCCAGGAGTTTTTATACAGTACACATTTTCCACATGTAATTAAGTAATGGAGAGTGAGTTGTTATACGTGACATTTAATTTTCGATAGTGGGGGAAGGTATGACAAGAGCTGCAGGCAAGATCATTAATCTCCTTGGATCCCTGCACTGCCAAATACAGCAATTCATTCTTTCTTGTATTAATATAGCTCTCCTCCTGTACTTAAAATTATAGCGCTTGTGTAGAGGGGATATGTCGAATAGGAAAATCCACAGAATTGAATGTGTGCTACATAGTAAGAATTCATGATTGTAAAATACATCTGGATTATCCACCGTAGAACAATCTAGTATACTAAAGTCCATATGGGCTCTAGACACAAGGACGTGATTAAGGGATTGTCCAAGATCTAATGTGGGGACAATGTGGGAGGGGGGAGTGATTCTGTAAGTCATGTATACACAGCAGCAACTTGCTAATTTTCACTAATGACTCATAGACCTCTTGTGAACTACAGATCAATTAGTATATGAATAAATACAAGAGTTAAGAGCATATGACAAGGACGTGATCACACAAATGTACATCACTACAGACTAAAGGCCTCTGTTAATTACAATGTTGCCTGCAGCATATTTTAACAGCTTTCTGTGATTACTGCTAATCATACTCCCAAATCTGTGGCCAGTTCCCATTTTTATTTCCATTGTCAATAAATTTGGAAAAGAGCTGCTGAGGTATAGAAGCCAAAAATTTCTCTATGATGGAAATGCACAGAGAATCAATTAATTTCAACTAAGGAAGGATTAGCAAACAGAAGCACTAACTATAAAGAATACAATTTCTAAATATCAGTGTTTAAAGTAACATTATACAGCGTAAGTTATGCAGCTTAAAGGAAGTATAATTGCACCTGTTGTGCTGAGATGATTTAAGTATTAACCTCCTGACAGTTGATAGGAAACCAGTACTTACCTGCTTTAGGATTTGGTTCCAAAACAGGCACAACTAGGGTTCTGATACCAGTAATTTGAAAGAGGTAACCTACAGGCAGAGGTGCATATAAAGGAGTGATGAACTAGATAATCAGCCTGAAGGACAGAGAATGATGTGTTGGACAGCACTGAAAATGCACAGGTTACCACACATAAATAGGTCACCTATCTGCCATTATACCCCCACTGGTGATATACATAGTGCATAAAATATTTTCTTTTTTTGATTTCCTTAAGTGTTTTGAATTCTGACACTATTTGATGCTACTCATCCCAGTAAAATCTATTATAACATAGTTTATTGACATGGGGATTAATTCATGTTAATTAGATTTTTCTTTATATATTCTTTCATTAAACAATATTCTACTCCTTCTTAGAATATCAGGCCATCACTTAAAAGGAGGAGGAGGAGGGGTGCATGTCTGTCTTAGCTGGTGGAGCGTGCAACTCTTGGGCTGTCATGGCCCTGAGTTTAAGCGCCAGGTGGGAATAGAGCTGGGAAGAAAAAAAAAAAAGGGAGAAGGAGAAGCAGCAGCAGACACAGAGCAACAGAGATGTTTTAGGTAGACTATGTCCATGTCTCTTATTTTAACATTTATTAGAAATGATTAAAATAATTATTTATAATTATTTTATAATATATTCTATAATACCTGTAGCTATCTCTTCTAGTGATTTTTAAAAATTTTTAATTAAATTCTAGTTAGTTAACATACAGTACAATACTGGTTTCAGGAGTAGAATTCAGTGATTCATCACTTATCTACAATATCCAATGCTCTATCTCTTCTAGTGTTTAATCATTATGATGTTAACTAAAATTCTTAAACTGTGAATGTGCTTCACTTAAAAAAATACTCAAGATTCTGGAATGGGAATGCCTGGGTGGCTCAGTGGCTTAAAGCCTCTGCCTTCAGCTCAGGTCATGATCCCAGGGTCATGGGATCGAGCCCCTCATCTGGGTCTCTGCTCAGCAGGAAGCATGCCTCTCCCTCTCTCTCTGCCTGCCTCTCTGCCTACTTGTGATCTCTGTCAAATAAATAAATAAAATCTTTTAAAAAAAAAGATTCTGGAATGAGACCAAATATATGGACAGGAGTGGTTTATCTTTTTTTCCCTCTCTTTCCTTCTCCCTAACTTCTGTAACCTCCTGCTCTCTCTCCCTCCCTTTTCGGGTCACTACCATCATTATCTTCATCACCACACTGCAAACATTGGTGAGCCCATACCATCAGGCAATTTATACATATTAACACATTAGACAATCTATGAAATAGCTATAAATATCTACCTATATATTTAAACACTTGACTTAAAAAAAAAAGATTTATTTATTTATTTGAGAGAAAGAGAGTGAGATTGTGAGAGAATGCTCAAGCAGATGCCCCACTGAGCTAGGAGCCGAGCTCGGAGCCTGCCGTGGGGATTGATCCCAAGACCCTGAGATCATGACTTGAGCTGAAATCAAGAGCTGGCTGTTTAGCTGACTGAGCTGCCCAGGCGCCCTGAGGTTACTATATCATCTGCATACTGCCTCTCAGGAAACTGCACAAGCTCACACACTTGGGGTATTCTAGAGTCAGGTTTCAGGAGATAGGGTGAATCTAGGGTTTCCTCTCTTAATCACTAAGCCTCAGAGTTCAAGCTTGCTTTAGAAAAGAATTTGTCACTTAGGTAAGAGCTCTCAGGCTCTCAGTCAGATGAATATTCCTTCCCTTATGGAAACTGAAGCATTAATTAATAAAACGTTGGCAGACAAATTACCAGATAGGTATCTACTGAATCAAACAAAAGGTTGTTAGCAGTGCATACATCTGTCTTGATTTAATTTATACTCGTTTTTCTTTACACAGTCTCAAAATGGATGATAACAGACTTCGCAAAAATCACACCTACATCTTTTTTATGCTTACAAAGGAAGCTAGAAAAACTTTCCCTAGCTTAGATTATTTGGGAAAGTACTGAGGAGAGGGACTTAAGTATGAGAAATTTTGTAAAATAATGAATTATTTTTTATCCATATGTATTCTATGTATCTTTAAGCCCACAAAATAAATAAAACTAACTTACTATGATTGTTGCCTTTAGAGAATAAATTATCTGGAACTGTTTAGAAGGACCTGAAAGGCAATTTATTCAATAAAGCTTTCTTAATGCAGACTATGTGTTTAGACACTACGATTTAACGACCGTGCAAGAAAGGTTCATCATTAAATTACATATTTGGAATGTACATTGATACTTCTAAGTTGCTTCAACTCCCTTCCAGTAAGTAAGTATTCTGTGGTATCCTCAATCATGCTTACACTATTAATTTACTGAACAAATGATTTCCTTGATTCTGATCTCTTCTGATGATCAAAATTGAAATCATCAGACACTAAATTAATAGGGCTTTTTCATTACTATTATTAAAATTCTCCTCAGCTTTCTCTTCTGTATTCTAAATAATTTCACATCATGTAGCCTTTCTTCCTTGAAGGAGGAGGGTTCTATTTCTTAACTACTTAATTGCGTGGATGGTTTCCTTTGGATCTCATCCAATTTTCTTTTTGCTCTTTAAAACGGGATGGCCTCATATGGGTGAAGAGGTGAGAGCAACGTCAAGGACACACCTGCAGCAGTTGCCCCCATGTGCTGAGGGTGAAGCACAGACGCTGGTGGGTGCTGTGGGTGCCCACTCACGGAACCCTCACATGACTCTCTGCAAGGTGTTCAAGCCGGCGGGCATTTCTGTCCATGGGGGACACCTTCATTGCTTTGAGTGGCTGACCTTTCCTCAAGCCTGTTCATGTTTTCAGCATCTAACTCTAATTTTGTAATTTCTGGCAACAGGAAGGGCAGAGAAACCCAAAAAGGAGATTGGTGCCTAACAGAGGACTTCAAGGTGAGTGAGCAAGAGGAGGCTGTCTTAACACACTAGACTGAGGAGGAGAAAGGATTCTCCTTATGGAAACAAGAGTAAAAACCTGGAAATCCAGGAAGGACCACAGGGTGGGAGGGAGGTTACTTATGTAGGATTTCCTTAGGAGCGAAGCAGCAACACCACCCTGCAAGCTGGAATGATGGCATGGGAAAGGGTACGTCAGTCACCTACATTAGTGCCCACATCTGGGAATGAGACTAACCCTGAAACCCAGGGGTCCTTACGAATGGATAGGTCTTAATGACAGGTAATCAGTCACAGTAGGAAGAAGAATGATCTGTCTTGAAACACCAGCCAACACCCTTTCAGCCTCTACTCTATGTGAGAGGGTGTGTTCAACATCAACATTTCAACTTTTTTACATATCACAATGAATGAGGTAGGTGCTTTATTATTCTCATTCTCATTCTCAGAAGGAAAAAAACCCAGAGCAACAGTTAATGGACAGAGTTAGTTACATTATTTAATGAGATTCAGATTCATCAGCCACTTTGGTCCAATAAAAGGAATGAGACATTCCATTGATGGTGAGGCAACAATAGCTACCACCAGTGGGAATTCCAAAGTCTGACTTATTTATGCCAGAAGGATGCAGTCAGGTAGCAGGTATGGTAAGGGAAAATATGGAAACCCAAACATACCACACAACTCTAAACATCACATCTGATCCCCTCTGGATTTCTCACCAGCGCTTTTACTATGAAGTTCCTAAAATGTCCTGGGTTCTGTTTTCCTGCCTATTCCTTGATGGAGACATCAATGAGTCAGCAAATATACCACATGTTGGTGACAGAAGGAAACTAGAAGGTTCTACTGAGAGGATGATCAGCTCCAGGAAGGGAAGTAATTTAAAAAATTGAATACAAATACCAACCTCAACCACTAATTACATCATATGAAATGTAAATAACAAGAAAATCTCATAATTAAAACAATTTATGCTTTCCTTAGAGTGACAGTTAAAAAAGGAAAATGTATTTTTAGGATATGGTGATTCTGTTAGACAAACCAAAGACAAGACAGTCTTACAAAATAACAGCAACTTCAGAATAGATCTTCGATTTTAGAAAACCACACATTTATCTATCTTACCTGATGAAAACCAGCTTGACCTTTGATGGGGCGGTCTTAATAATGGCAGATGCATTTTGGTGACTTCTTCCATACAGGATCTGATTATTTATCTATTTGGGAAAAAATAAAGTGTACTTATAAATATATATAAGTATATTTATAATATAAATTTAACTTATAAAAAGTATACATATGCAATATGTATACTTTGTATAAAAATAATATATAATATATATTACTAATATAAATAATATAAAAATAAATGTATTTATTTGTACATTCATGCAAACAGATGGGCATATACTTGGAATTAAACAATGAAGTCTATTCATTTTTAAGTGGTTCCATGTAGGACTCTACAATGCTAAAACTCTTCATAGTCTTTGTAGTACGATTCAAATACTAATTCTAAACAGCTATTAACATCTCTTAAATTCAGTTTTGAAAGCAGTTAATAAAGAATATAGAGTTCTTGACTCTAGCTAAACTTCAAGAAAGCAGTAGCTGAGCTAAACACAAAAACCTTATGGCAGATATATTTCCTATAGCTTTTCCAGATTCCTAAAAAGATGTAGAAAACAGACCAAGCTGTGGTATTCACCAGAGTTCTGGAGGGCCCATTAAACATGATTCTGTAAATGTGTCAAGGTTATTACATAGCATAAATTTTGTTACTCCAGAGGAGGTAAATATTATATCCCCATTTTAAATCAAATTTTAGATCAATTGCACAGAAACATTTTACTCAATCAGTGAGCCATCTGCTCTATATCTAAGATATAGTGGGATTTTTAACTTGATTGAACTCACCTAAATATGATCTAAAAACATTTGCACTCCAATTTTTTTTACTCCCGATTTTTCCACTGATACACTACGATGAGAGCAATAATCAATCTTCTATTTCACCCAACTAATAATAGCTCACACAGTTCTGGCTTTTCTCCTCCTGTCTCTTTAAGTAGTTAATGATCTATATTGTCCCAACATAACTGAGGCCTTGAGACTTTCTACTATTTAAGGGATAGCATAGTACACTTTATAAGGAAGCATAAAAAGGGATTTCCAGTTTTTGTAATTTGCATTTGCCTGTCCCTGACACCTCTTAAATTTTGTGCTGGAGGACATGCCTGGAAAAGGTTTTTGTCAGAGCCAATATAATGGAAAAGTGTATGGAAACGAACACTTCACAGGATGGAGTTGTCTGAAATGAAGCTCATCCGTCATCTTGAAGGGGGTAAAGGGGGACGCACATCAAAGCCGCTGCAGAGACCAAACTGGAACCTTCTTCTCACTCTGCCCCTCACTCTATCAGCTTCTGTATTCACCAAAATAACCTCCCAGAAACGCCCAGATCTGCACACTATTTCCCTGTGCCTCAGTCTTGGCTCTTTTTTTTTTTTCCAAAGATTTATTTATTTATTTGACAGAGAGATCACAAGTAGACAGAGAGGCAGGCAGAGAGAGAGAGAGAGAGAGAGAGAGAGAGAAGCAGGCTCCCTGCTGAGCAGAGCCCGACGCAGGACTTGATCCCAGGACCCTGAGATCATGACCCGAGCCGAAGGCAGCAGCTTAACCCACTGAGCCACCCAGGTGCCCCAGTCTTCGCTCTTTTTAACGTGCTCAAGAATATGGTGGGGAGGGGCAGAAGGAGGGAGGGAGAGAATCCCTCACGGGGATGGGACTCCCCGCCCAGCGCGGAGCCTCCCATGGGGTTCCGTCCCATGACCCTGAGATCAGGACCTGAGCCAAAACCAAGAGTCACCGCTCAGCAGACTGTGCCACGCAGGCGCCCCTCGGTTTTCACTTCTTAAAAAGGAATCGAGGCATTTGCCTCATAAAACTGTTTTGAGAATTACATGATAAGTGTCTTTAAATTTTATCTGTAATGACTTTAATACACAAATAATTTTTAATTTGGCGGTGTTCAAAATTTCTCATCTTTTTTTTGTTAAGACTTGTACATTTTTAATATCATGTACTTATTTTTAAAAAATTTTTCTAAAGATTTATTTATTTGACAGAGGAAGAGACAAGCAGAGGGAGCAGAAAAGTCCCTGCTGAGCAAGGAGCCCTATGTGTGGCTTGACCCCAGGACCCGAGGATCATGACCTGAGCTGAAGGCAGCCGCCTAACCGACTGAGCCACCCAGGCACCCCAATATCATGTATTTAAAGATGTGCCTGCCCTCTGGATGATACTACAACAACGGACATCTGCCATTATACATCTTTCTGATACCACAGAATGGATACCACCAAAAGTAAACCCCAGTATAAGCTCTGGATTTGGTGGTGATATCAGTGTAGGTTCATCAACTGTAACAAATATACCACTCTGGATGTTGGGAATCTAAAAGGGATAGATGGGAAATCTCTATACCTTCCTCTCAATTTCACTGCTCTAAATATATATGTATATATATATATATATATATATATATATATATTTTTTTTTTGGAAGCACCCACCCTTTAAATTATGTTTTCTCCTAATACTTTCATGGTTTTAGTTGTCTCATATTTACATCTTCTTACCTAACATAGTTATAAGGCAAAAATGGTTAAATAAGTCATATAATTATTAAGATCAGTGTGAAAAAAAATACTTAATGACATAGAAAATGCCCAAATGTACTAAGCAGCAAAACCTAGTTATAAAATAGTATGTCTGCCATGATCACTTTTTTTTAATAAACCATATTTCTCGATTTCTTTCATTTACAATGAACAAAAAAAATGAGGAACTTTATATATTTGACTTTATTTTCATTTATTTGAGATAGAGAGAGAGAGAGAGAAAGCAAGAGAGCATGAGCAGTGGGGAAGGGCAGAGGGAAAAGGAGACAGACTTCCCCCGAGCGGGGAGCCCAACATGGGCTCGATCCCAGGACCCTTAGGATCATGACCTGAGCTGAAGACAGATGTCCAACTGACTGAGCCACCCAGGTACCCCATAAATAAGGAACTTTATATCACAATTTTAAAATGAGATGGCACGTGGAATATGCCTGATTCAATGTCTGGCACTCAGATAATTACTTGCAAATGTCTTCCCCACTGTGTCTGACCAGTGCTTTCAGAAAGCAGAGCTATTAAACCTTCCTGTCTTTGGGTTTCGGGGCACTAGATTTTAAAATGTTCTCTTGCATTTACAGCTTACCTTACGTGGTAAACTCAATCCCTGTTAGGTGGTGAGCATCAGTGCAAGCACAGGGCATTTACTGAACTGAGCTCAGCTTCTTACAGCCAGGAACTATGTCCCCACCAGGTACTCGCCAGCCTGTCCTTAGAAGCCTGCACACAGTGGCTCTCGGAGAGGATGGACAGGATCACAGAGCCCCGAATCCAAGTGATCTTTCCATTAATCAGCCGCTAGTCTGCTTTCTTTGAGGTGGGCTCTAGCCTTCAAAGGGATTGAGGGTTTTTCTTTTTAAAAGTCTTTTTTATTAGCAAAAGCTTGGATATACAGAAAATTAAGCTGTTCCATGTTTGTGGATAAGCCTGCTTTTTAGCCGTGATCTTCCATTTGGATCGAATAAAATGTATGGTCTTATTATTCTAAGGGAAAAATTACAGCCTGAATGAAGAAAGTGGGTCATTAATTTTAACTTATCTAAGAGTAAAAATCTACAGTTATGCCTTCCCGGTGCTATTTGTGAATATTCAGGGGCTCTGGCTACAGAAAGGTAGAACAGCTTGCTCGCTGGGGATGTTTCTTCCGGTGCCAAGAACTGTGCCATCTACGGGGATGGCAGCTGTTCCTGCCAGTGTTTGGAGGCCTCTGGAGAAACGCTGCTACGCGGCACAAGACTGGGAATAGAACAAGAAACTCATGAGAGAGGGAAGCCTGATGGAACTGGAGTAAATCAGAAAAGAAAATGCAGATCTCAGGATTAAAAAAAATCCAAAAAGCCACTCTTCTGAGCTCAGGAAGAACACATTCACAGCCGCTGAGTTCCAAGACAGTGAGATCTCTTTTCCGTTTTTGTATATCTTATTTAATATAAAATAGTTTCACCATTTAAATGAAAGGCACATATAGCTTCCCACTGCATAAGCAGTTTTTCTATTTCTTCATCACGAAAGGAAACACACTCCAGAGAAAATCAGTAAGTAATTAGAAAGAATATGATGCATTTTATGCACAATTAACTTCAGACTGTCCCTTTTTCTATTTCTGAGAAGCCGCTGTTCTCTGAGGGCACTTTTCTTTAAACACCAGATGTAGGACATCCTCTAAGTATAGCATAGGCACAAAAGAAAGCACTCTACACTTCCTCCCAGTCTTTCAGGTTACTTCTAATTAATAACAGCTACTATTTATCCAGGGCTTACTCTGTGCCAAACATTATGTTAAGCTCTTCAGGTGCAGTATCTCATTTAAATCTCAGAGCAACCGGGGTATTATGGAATTCCAAAAGTTGAAGCAATTTGCCCTGGTGATTCAGCTTTTGTTTAGAAGCCCATAGTCCTAAGAAACACCTAGAGGTCCCCTTTGTATGATGCACATAAAAATCATATGATTTTGAAAGTCACCTTTATAAAGATGTCTGTTCTCTGAGTGGGAACAGGAGGATGCTGGTAACCCACCATCTTGGGTCCTAGAACTCTGAGATACAGGAAGTCAGAATCAAAGATTTCACCATAATGCAAAGAGGGAAAGCACCCCTAGTTGACAGGTAGGCTTTTCAAGTACTAAATGCAACATGGAATCCCTTAAGACTGTATTTTTCTCTTTGTGCAAACAAACTACAACCTGAATAATAATAGTTAATACACATTTTTTCATTGTACAGATATTGTGTATAGATTGATCACCATTTAAATTTTTTCTAACTCATGCCAAAGGAAGGTAATTAAAACATTTCATTTTCAGGCAAATACTGCTCTCATCTTTATAGAATATAAAATGATTGTTCAGGTTATCTAGAAATTAGAAAAACGTTATCATTTTCTATTTACTTCCAGGAAACTGAGAAGCAGAGAAGTGGCTTACCTAAAGTTTCTCCTTTCAATGGTGATTCAATGACATATAAAAAGAATAAAAAATTACTTAGATATGTCCTTATTTTGACATTATTCTTATTGGTGGGGAGAACTATCCTCAGTTCTGATTGGGTGTTCCCATTACACCTAAATTATCTATTATCTTAAAATCTGAGATCTATAACTCTTCTATTCAAGGATAACCATATATCCCTACTTTTTCTGGGACAGTCCAGTTTATGCATATTGAGAGATACTTGTAACAATTCTCTACATCTTCTGTGAGTTTCTATGAGGTGGTCATATTCTGCAATGTGGATGTGAAGGTCCAGGAAAAGCCATCATTTCCTGAGGGCCCCCAGGCAACCTGATCTCCAAGTTCTAGGAGGGATACCCATACTACCACAAAAAATTCTCCCCTTTTTGGTTAAATTACCTTGAACTAATTTCTGTTCTTTGGCAGCAAAAAGTCTCGACCCAATTTCTCTGCCTGTATTTCTATCTACTTAATTTTTGAAAAATTTTTTATTTATTTCTGCCTGTATTTCTAAGTATTAACTTATATTTTCAAGTGACATCCTTCTTTCTATCTCCTAAATCTTACACTCTCTCCGATACCTAATAATTTATCTTGGCATTCAGAGCAAAAAGAGAGAAAAAGAGAGGATAAAGGCTTTCTGTCCAAAGGAGCATTCTAAACTCTTGAGTACAATTCTGGTTTTCTTATCTGTGCTTGGCTTCTTCTCCTGATACTGACAAAAAGGGCTTCCTGAGCTCCTCCATACGGTCAGTAACTTCAATTTCAGCTCAGTGATCCTGGTCCCAGAAAGACACAAATATTTTATCATGGGTAAATTAGCTCACCTTTTCCTAAATTCTGAATTTCCAGTTCAATGGGGTGTCATTCCGGGACAAACAACAGCAGGTCTAGATACTGAAGATGATAGCCTCAAATGAGAAACCTCTGTTTCTATAAAACTCAGAAATCATATTATAATGGGCTTTCTATGGGATTCATATTTCCCTTCTGGGTTGATTTCTGCTACTGGAGTGGGAGGAAAAAATTCAGAAAACACTATTTTGAGGTAAAGCCTCTATATTTAGGTACCCCAAATAGGACATTTAATTGCATTATTTTATAGTCTGTAGAATTAGGGTTAATACAGTAAGATTCAGCAAAAATAAATGGATATAAATCCTTTTGTTATACTACATAAACTTTCACTTAAAAGGTCTTTAATGAGATTTGTTTCAATAAAATTAATTATTCAAAAATATATCTCCATTTTCCATAGTTCAACTGAACATGAATATAATAAATTTATGCTGGAGAGCAACTCAATTAAATCTATTCAAAAAACTTACAAAATTGGAAGTCAAAGCTAATTAACTTAAGCTGGGATTAGAGAAATTAATTATACAAAAACTAAAATTTAGTTCAAGCAACAGATTTGCCTGAGGTTTGAAAATCATGTTATAATACGATACTCAACAACACCATCTCCGCCCATACTTTTATTAAAGTAGAAGTGTTTATTAGAGTTGAGAAATTATTATTTAAAAACTGAGATGGGATTCAGGTAACTGGAACTTCTGATAATGAAATCTGAGAGTCCTTCTCCCTACTTTACTTTTAAATGTAGTCCCTATTTTACATTTCATGATATTGGAATTTATACCTTAACTTTTTCTCTTTAATAAACTCTTTTAATGAGTATAACATACATCCAGAAAAAAAATACAAATAAGTATTTATAAGTTGATGAATCTTTTTATAGATAATTTAAAAAATAATTTTACTTATTTTTTGAGAGAGACCATGAGTTGGGGGAGGGATTGAGGGAGAGGGAGAATCTCATGGACTCCCTGCTAAGTGTGGAGGCTGATGTGGTGATCAATCTCATGACTCAGATCATGACCTGAGGCAAAATCAAGAGCCAGACACTTAACTGACTGAGCCACCCAGATGCCCCTATAGGTTAATTTTTAGTCAAACAATTTCACTGCTAAAAATATGTACTAAAAGGATTAAAAATCTGGGATAAAAAAAATGTCTGTTGTGGCTATACTTATAATATTCCATTATGAGAAAAAATGGAAAAGCCCTATAGTCATCAACAAAAGGTTTATTGTATTTGCCATTGTTATATTGATAAATGGAAAACCGTGGCATTAAAAGAAGGTGAAGGATGACACAGACCTAGATCCACTGCCATAAAAAGATAAAATTATTGAGTGAAAAAAGCAAATGATAAAATATCATGTTATATATCACATTATTTTCATTTATGTAAAAGTTCTTAGGCTAAAGAAAGCTCTATGAGGGGGCATCTGGTGGCTCAGTCCTTAAGCCTCTGCCTTGGGCTCAGGTCATGATCCCAGGGTCCTGGGATTGAGCCCCACACTGGGCTCCCTGCTCAGCAGAGAGCCTGCTTCTCCCTTTCCCACTCCCCTTGCTTGTGCTCCCTCTCTCATTGTGTCTCTCTCTGTCAAATAAACAGATAAAATCTTTAAAAAAAAATTTTTTTTAAAAAGAAAGCTCTATGAGTATTTACTAAATATCAACAATGATGATACCTCAAATCTGGTGGGATTTGAGGTGATTTCCAGTTTGTTTTTCTCTATTGATATTTTATTACTATATTGTTATAACACCATTTAACAAATGCTTACAACACATAAGGCACATGCATATACACGCATCTTAAATACATTAATTCACTTAAGTCTCACACATCAGTTGAGGAATGCATTATCACCTGATTATATAGACAGAAAAACTGAGGTGTACTACATTTAAGGAATTTAACCAATATAAGTTATCTAGAGCCAGTATTTATAGCCATATCTGAGTCCAAAAGCCTGTCCTGTTAACGATTAGGAGACATTTTTTTTTTTTTAAGATTTTGTTTATTGACAGAGAGAGCACAAGTAGGAAAGCAACAGAGGGAGAGAGAGAAGCAGGCTACCCACTGAGCAAGGAGCCTAATGTAGGACTCAATCCCAGGACCCCAGAATCATGACCTGAGCTGAAGGCAGATGGTCAACCAACAGAGGTACCCAGGCATTCCAGGAAACATTCCTAAAGGTATTTACCTAAGGTTAAAAAAAAACCTCATAGGATAAGTAACTCATTCTTTTTTTTTTTTTTTTTTTTTTTATTTTTATTTTTATTTTTTAATTTTTATTTTTTTTTAAGATTTTATTTATTTATTTGACAGAGAGAAATCACAAGCAGACAGAGAGGCAGGCAGAGAGAGAGAGAGGAGGAAGCAGACTCCCCGCTGAGCAGAGAGCCCGATGCGGGACTCGATCCCAGGACCCTGAGATCATGACCTGAGCCGAAGGCAGCGGCTTAACCCACTGAGCCACCCAGGCGCCCCTAAGTAACTCATTCTTAATCCTGTGAAATTTTACATTCAATTAACAGCCTCACAAAATAGAAACTTCAGACTCAGAAATATTCCAAAAGAAGTATAATAGATATATGTTCTCTTCATCCATTTACTCATTACCTCAGCAGTCACCGTACGAGGATGAGGACACAGGGATTTTTACTACCATCATTACCAAAGCCACCATGTAATGAGCACCAGGTATGTTCCAGGTGCCAGATTCTCTGAAGGTCACTTTATAGGAATTACTTTATTCAGTCAGATATGGCTCCTGCACTCAAGCATCCTGTACTCTAGTGAGTGACCACAGTTTTAGAAACAAAAAAACTGCACGGCCATATGATGAATGTTGGCATAAAGCAAGAAGGGACTGTCTCTTCTGCAAGGAGTAGGTTGGTCTTGAGGCACAGAGAGAAACTCGGCACAGAGAGAAACACGGGGGTGGGGGGAACTGAGCGGCAGGAAGAGCACCAGGACCAGCGGAAAGCCTATGAAAAGATGGGCAGGTAGAAAACTGCGGGTCTCTTTCTAGGAACCACAGGGACTGGGGTATAGCTCTTGGGAGGGGATGCTGTGTGTTACAGGAGTAACCAGGTCCTATTCAAAGAAGATCTTGTAGAAGATTATTCTCTTTCCAAGAACCCTGGGCACTTTGCCCCCATGAAGAATGATGCTCACTTTCCAAACCACCATTTCAGTTTTGCAGGCGGGGGAGAAGGAGAAAAGAGAGGCAGCAAGGTTAGGGGACCCAACAGGGAAGATGACTTAAACTCACGTGGAAACAATTTCATTCTAATGAAAAAAAAACCTTCTGAATAAATTGTCACATTAATCTTTTCCTCAGCAAGACAAAATAATACACATCAAGCTCCAATAATTTAATACTTTGGGCAAAGGAGCAGGTTTTAAGGAGAGTTTAATGACGCAGTGCTGAAATGAGGTCTCCAACTTCAATGTAATCTATTTCTTGTGAAGTACAACGTTCCCAAAGGAACACATTCATTTAAAAGGCTTAAGCGTGAGAGATTTATATTCGCTCAAACAAATCTAATTAAACTGAAACACCTTCTGAAGGCAAAGCAGTAGTAATATGTGGCTCATATCTCTCTAAATTTGATATATTCAGAAAACAGGATGTTCTCTTGAATCCTAAATCCTGACAATTCTGAAAAATACGGACTTCAGAGAAGTGAGAGGAGACATACATTTATGTTTTGCTCTGATTGTTAGTGTTTCTGTGAAAGTTGTCCCAATTGCTACAGGTTGGTTCACTTGATCAAAATGAAGGAGGTGCCTTGGATAATTTCCCGTTACCTGAAGGGCATAGAAGGAGCGAATGGAGGCAGAAGTATAATCCACCTCTTAACAGCTCATTAACATTGCAAAGAAATCATGTTTTCCTAGAAGGCTGGAGCATTACAGCCCACCTCTCTTGGTGGTTTTGTTAGTCTCATAAGTGACTAGGACTCAGCTGACCACTGACCTGGAATTCCTTCTTCCAAGAACATCGGTACATGCTGGGAGTCAAGACTTCCCCCAAACTAGTGAGACTCAGCTTCATGTTTGCCTCTTTCATACAATGATCTAATTAGATCTCTACTCCAAATCCCTCTGTTACTAGACGTTTTCCTCACTTGAAAGTATTTTCCTTGACATGCCCACAGAGACAGCCAGACACCCAATCAGTCATCAAAGGACTTGCTCAAAGTGCCTAACTCCCCTCCTCCAAACTTCACCTTCTCTTTAAAAAAAAAAAAAGAAAGAAAGAAAAAAAAAGATTAAAGTCTTGTCAGTCAATCAGTCCTGTAGAATCAGGGTTAAATCATGCACATCTGGAAACTTCTAAAGGCTGTGTCACACCGAGTCTGGCACTGCCTCGCTGCGTGGCATGGCAGGCGGGTAAGATGGGTGAAGACACTGAAACTCACACTTGGAGACCTGTCTGAGGATTCTAGGGAAGGGAGTGGCAGAGCCCGAACCCCAACTCCCATCTCCTGATCCCAAAGCCTCTTTCTAGCAGGGATGGGGTTGGAAGGGGACTCCAGCTACTTTGCGTAAAACCTGTTCAAATCACCCAGAGCCCAACCACCTCCCACTCTCTCCAAAATAATTCCCCAGCTCCTAATTCTCATTCTAGACTCTGGAGTAGTGAAGGCAGATAAAAATCCAAGTGGCAACTTTAAAAACTGCCTTACCTGAGTACAGTCCTACTTTCTCAGTCACTTCCTTATGTGTTAATGTAGGAATATATACGTAAAGAATTTTTTTCATTTATAAAAACCACACCTGGTAGGTCGGCTATGGTCTGATCACATAGTGTTTGCTAGGTTTGGGGGAAATGGCCTCATCCAAATTTTCCATCTCGCAGTTTGTAAAACACAGAAGAAAGATGATTTTGATATTTTTTATGCCACATATTCAAACAAACACACCAAGACGTATGTACCAGTATGTTGTAGTATTATTTGTACTGGCGTATAACTAGTATATATCATAAATGACATATCATTCAGTAGAAAAGGTATGTACAATATGATTCTGCTTGTTTACATTAATTTTAAAAATCTGTCCTTTGCACAATGATGAGACAATGCATTAGACCAACAGGGAGGATGGTAAGTTGACTGGGGTTACCTGGAGAGGAGTAGTATTACAGAGGTAAAAGAGGGAAGAGTATTACTCTTACCTGCACCATTAGAATTTTTTATGATTACATGATTATTATTTTTTTAAAGATTTTATTTATTTATTTGACAGACAGAGATCACAAGCAGGCAGAGAAGCAGGCATAGAGGAGGAAGCAGGCTCCCTGCTGAGCAGAGAGCCCAATGCGGGACTCGATCCCAGGACTCTGAGATCATGACCTGAGCCCAAGGCAGCGGCTTAACCCACTGAGCCACCCAGGCGCCCTACATGATTATTTTAAAAACATGTAAAAAAGTATAATCTGTGAGGTAAAAAAAAGAAAAAATAGCAGTAAGAATTAACATCTTTATGACAATTTGGTATACTAGGAAATCATTTAGAATTAAAATTTATTTGCTGGGGCACCTGGGTGGCTCAGTGGGTTAAGCCTCTGCCTTCGGCTCAGGTCATGATCTCAGGGTCCTGGAATCGAGCCCCCCATCGGGCTCTCTGCTCAGTAGGGAGTCTGCTTCTCCCTCTCTCTCTGCCTGCTTCTCTGCCTACTTGTGATTTCTCTGTCAAATAAATAAATAAAATCTTAAAAAAAATCTATTTGCTAACATAATACTTTTGAATCATAGTCAGAAACATAAATGGGGAGGGGCAAGAAAACTTAGTGTCAAAATAATTTTAAATTATGATATTTAAACGTTGTGCAAAATTCTGAGCCTTCAGCTGAGAAATCCTCCTCTTCTCCTACCTTAATTTTTCTAGCCACAGCCCCTACGTTATGTCAATCCCATCCACTTGGCATTTAAAAGAGACATATGGAAACAGAGTTTAAGGGCAGGAAGTATTACAGACCATGTAAGGATCACTTCTCCTTTCTTTTCGTGGATTCCAGGAGACACTCAATGTTATTTGTCTGACGAAATGGCTAGTTCCATCACTGAGCACACTACTTTATTTCATGCAATTGGTGTGGAATATGAACTGAATAGCAAATGGTCGTATCTTCTACAATAAGGTTCCTGGTACTTTTGTCAATGTCCTTCTATGACAGGAGCAAAAATTCGCATCTAGACTCCTAATAAGATCTGTTATATACTGACTAGTTAAAAGCTCACGTAGGTTCCACCTTCAGAGATTCTTATCTAGTAGGATGGTATAGAGTGTGGCTATCTAGGTGAACCTGTCCCATGATTCTGATACACTAATCTGGTTGACAGCAACCTACACAGCTGAAGAGATTTGTTTGGTAAAATTTTTGAGAAAGGATTTACAGCTTTTATGTTCCCCAGAATAGAGATCAGAAATTCCTTAGGCTAAGTCATGAGCTGAAGCTTGAAAGCAAAAATTTAGACCTCAGAAACACAGAACATTAAGTTTGAAAGATTTTTAAAGATATTATTGACTTCTCTTCTATTTTATAGTTAAGAGATGCCAAGAGAGATTAAGGGATTTATCCGGAAAAAAAAAGTTAATTAAAAATGTATCTGGTATCACAAGCTATCTCTCTTACAAAAAAATAGTACATTTAAAAAAAAGATTTTATTTATTTATTTGACAGAAATCACAAGTAGGCAGAGAGGCAGGCAGAGAGAGAGAGAGAGGGAAGCAGCCTCCCTGCTGAGCAGAGAGCCCGATGCAGGACTCCAGCCCAGGACCCTGAGATCATGACCTGAGCCGAAGGCAGCGGCTTAACCCACTGAGCTACCCAGGAGCCCAAAATAGTACATTTTAAACAAATAATAACTAGTATTCTTGTTTTTCCATTCTGTCATCTTCACCTTTGAATTTCAAGTCAATTACCTAAAGTTATTAAGCATTTAAAAAAATCTATACAAAGAAGAGACATCTGATCTAAAGAAGGATTTTTACTTAGGATAATAACACAAATAATGTCATGAACTTATGTCAAAACAGTTGGGCTAGGTTTTTTAAATGTCTGTGGAAGTACCCTGAATAAAATACATGGGCAAAAGAATGAAAGGACGGAAATGCACATCAGCATCAAGGACTCAGTTAAGCAGTTCAATGCAGCTGGATCTTCTAATAGTGAAGCAGTTGCAGAAGCTGCAAAGGCAGGTCAAAGATATCTTCTGAAGGGCTTTGGATATTATGATAAGGAGTTTCGATTACCCCATTAATGAGTATTCTTCTGTGTTATACTTAAATTTCATTTTAAAACAAAATAAATAAAATCTTTTTACAAAATGGGGGGCGGGGTGTCTGGGTGGCTCAGTCAGTTAGAAGTCTGACTCTTGGTTTTGGCTTGGGTCATGATCTCAGGATCATGAGACTCTCTCTCTGCAGCCCCCAGCCCCACCATGCTCTCTCTAAATGAATAAAATCTTAAAAAACAAAACAAAACAACAGATAACCTGAATAGGTACTGAAAAAGCATTTGACAAAATACAACTGTCAAATTGTGATTTAAAAGGAAAATCCTTGTACCAAATTAGAAATGGAAAGGCATCTCCTAGGCTTGATAAAAGGCATGTATCAAAAACCTACATATAGGTAAGGTCTTCTTTAATCATCCAACACCAAATGGCTTCTGAGATTGGTGACCAAAAAAAAAAAAAAAAAAAAAAAGAGAGAGAGAGGGAGAAAGAGAAAAACGAAGGAAGGAAGGACGATAAAGGTCATAAAGATTGAAGAGGAAGAAATAAAACTCACTTACACAGATGAAATGATCAATTATCTCTAGAAAATGCTAAGGAATCAACAAAAAAAAAACCTACTAGAACTAGTAGGTTACTTTAGCATGATTATAGGATACAAGGTCAAAATGCAAATACATGAAAATCAATTGTATTTCTATATACTAGCAACAAATAAAAATGAAACAATAAAAAAATCCACTTATAAAAGCACAGAATATGAAATAGGTAAGAATACATTTAACTAAAAATGGAAAAGTTCTGTACTGAAAATTATGAAACATTTCAGGAAAATAATTAAATGGAGAGACACTACATTCATAATTTGGAAGATTCAGTATTGTCAAGATGCCTAGCCTCCCTAAATTAAACTATAGATTCAATACAATTACCTATCAAAATCCAAGGAGACTCTTAAAAAAAAAAAAAAAGAAATGTACAAGTTGGTTCAAAGATTCATACAGAAACTCAAAGGACCTAGAATAGCCAAGATAGTTTTCAAAGTAAGAACAAAACAAGGACATAGCACTACCTGAATTCGAGACTTGCTATAAAGACACAGTAATCAGGATAGTGTGGAAACAGCATCAAAGATAGGGAGATTAATAGAAGAGGACTTCTATATAGACATACAGCTATATGGTAATTTCATTTTTGACAAAGGTGCAAAGGAAATCAATGAGGGGAAAAAAGTCTTTTCAACAAATGGTGCTGATCAACTAGGAACTCACATGGAAAAAAAACCCATCAACCCTTATCTCACAGCACACACAAAAATTAATTCAAGATGGAACATAGAACTAAACACAAAAGCTAAAACTATAAAGTTTTCAAAAGAAAATATAGGATAATATTATTGTAATTATTGGAGGGAAGCAAAGATCCTTAGCTAGGACAGTAACTATAAAAGAAAACATGAATAAATAATGATTTCATCAAAACTAAGAAGTTCTGGGGCGCCTGGGTGGCTCAGTGGGTTAAAGCCTCTGCCTTTGGCTCAGGTCATGATCCCAGGGTCCTGGGATTGAGCCCTGCATTGGGCTCTCTGCTCTGCGGGGAGCCTGCTTCCTCCTCTCTCTCTGCCTGCCTCTCTGCCTACTTGTGATTTCTCTCTCTCTGTCAAATAAATAAAATCTTAAAAAAAAAAATTAAAAAACAAAACTAAGAAGTTCTATACATAAAAAGATACATTAAAAAATAGACAAGCACAGACTGAAAGATCCATAAATCATGTATCTGACAAAGAATTAGTATATCTATAATAAACTTCTACATTCAGTTCAATTTAAAAAGACAACCTAATTAAAAATGGAAAAAAGACTTAGACACTTTATAAAATAATCTGAAAGGCTGTTGAAAAATAAAAATGCTTAATTTCATCAGTCATCAAGAAAATGTAAACTAAAGGGGTGCCTGGGTGGCTCAGTTGGTAAGGTTAAGCGTCTGCCTTGGGCTCAGATCATGGTCCCAGGGTCCTGGGATGGAACCACGCACCAACTCAGCAGAGAGCCTGCTTCTCCCTCTTCCTCTGCCTGTTGCTCTGCCTACTTGTGGTCTCTATCTCTCTGTCAAATAAATAAATAGAATCTTAAAAGAAAGGGAAAAAATGTAAATTAAAGTCACAATGAGGAACCATTACAAAGCCACCAGAGAAGCTAAGGTTATGGAACAACCAGAATCCAGAATGCCCATACACTGCTGGTGGGAATGTTTAATAGCCCAACTCTTTGGGGAAAAGGGCCGGCGCATTCTTTTTAAGCTAAACACACAACTACCTTGTGACCCACTAATTTACTATTAATATTTATCCAAGAAAAAGGAAAATATTTGTCCTCAAAAAGACTTGTCACACAAATGTTCCTAGCAACTTTATTCAAAACTCTGCAAAAAAATCCAAAAGCCCATCCACAAATAAACTGATAAGTAGATTGTGGTAGTTATTCAATGTACTATTATTCAGAAACAAAATGGGACAAACTACTAATACACGCAACAGCACAGATAAATCACCAACATGCAAAGTGAAAGAAGTTGGACACAAAAGAGTACTACTATACCATCCCATATATATGAAGGTCTACAACGGGAAAAACTAACGAAAGGAAAAAATAAAAAATACATCAATATAGTATTTTCCTCCTGGGATGGGAGAAGTTCCAATGGGAGAGTACATGAGAGAAAAGTTTCTGGGGAAAGAGAAATGATCGATGTCCGGATTATTCAGGTGTATACAGCTGTCCAAATTGTACAGAGAAGATCTGTACATTTCATTTTTTGTAAATTTTGCCCCCCCCCAATACAAATGTAACAATTGTGTAGGGATGGACACCTGGAGGGGTAGTTGACACAGAAATGACTGAGTGTTGACCACTGCTGAACCATGTGAGGGCTACACAGGATTTTATTACATCATTCTGCTTACTGTACAGATGCCCAAAAATATCCTTAATAAGAGCTGGGTTTGTTTGTTTTTTTTTTTAAAAAGAAGGAAAACCACATATGGGTATAACTTCCTACCTAAGCTTTTCCTAATAGAATACCTTTTGATTTTTAACCCTCAACTTTATAAGGATCTACATATACTCTCAATCAAGTATTTTTCAGTAATGTTTATCCCCAATAGAAAGAAAAACACTTTAAACAGAATGTGTGAGGGAAGAGTCCCAAGCATCTTCCAGGTACAGGATCGCAAGATGATGTTCTGAACCACAGACTCAGTAGTAACAAGGAGGGTGTACAGGCTGGATGTTGGCGGAGCAAACAGAGACCATTTCACTGCACACAAATGTAACCATGTTAGCCATCATACTATTTGGTGATTCTGAAACGATAGTAGACATGTCACATCCTAACAGGTTTATGTGTTACTTATAAGCAATTATTTTTATTCATTTTGCTAGTAGTATAGAAAATCGGGGGAGGGAGAATGGGGGTTGATGTGTAATCTATAAATTCTCCTGACTTAAAATAATGAGAAATAGGCTCATGGGGGCTCTCTGGGGTGGAACATCCGATTTTCACTTTGGGTTACTGATTTTAGGCCTATCTCTTAAAAACTATAACTAAAACACATAGATACAACCACATTTTTTATGAGTTAAAGCAGCTGTCTGACATTGTTAGTGAGTCAAAATTGGAATAAGAATTTCATTAACACTTTTCTTTCAGGCTTCGTGCCTTAAGATTGCATAGTGTCTGTAAGAGATTTCCACTGTGCCAATGGGTCAAATACAGATACAAATTATATGTTGAATTGATATGCTCTCTCTCTCAAATAAGTAAATACAATCTTAAAAAAAAAAAACAAAAAACGAAAGCACATCTTTCTTGACTGCATTTCAGTATGGTCATTATGATGGCGATGAGTAGGACTCGAAGAAAATAGGGAAGAAACTGGAAAAAGCAGGAACGGAGGCCTGGAGAACTACCCCCAATGTCGCATATGAGCTGACGGAAAACTGTAGGAAGGACAGTCTTGCTAAAAACCAATTATTCTTTCCAAGTGGCAACTTTCTCCCCCAGCATATGTTCCTATCCCTACTTTTTATATTCTTTCCACGGTCTTCTCTCGCACTTTCTCTCATGTACTTTATCTCTGATGTTAAGACAATGTGGCTCATGGTAGCAATCCCACATAAAGCTTTTGTAGAGTGATGAGCACTGCAGTAATAAAAATTAAATGATTGTCATTTCTCCATAAGATCAGTAAGAATACTGACTTTCAGTCTGAATATTTCAGCAGTATAAAGACAATGAAGTGTGACTAAATAATTCAAAACTCTTCCCCCAAGATGCCAGGGACGGAAACCCAAAATGGCAGCAACTGAGCTCCAGGACTACACAGCAGGACACAGACAAGAATGAGGCCACCCAGAATGAGGAGAATACGTTCTCCATTATTTCCTGCAGCTTGAAAACAAAACCTTAACTTTCCTGCAGCTTGAAAACAAAACCTTAACTTCAGGAGGAAAGCTCCTAAGATTCGAAGTTCAGAGAAGTTCTCAAATTGGGCAAGAAAAACCTCAAAAAAGGATTATTTTTCTTCTTTGATTCTTGAGGGATGGCTCTAATTTCACCAACTGCATTCTTTCCTAATTGAATTCAGAGCAGCATTCAATTTTAAAATGACAGTAAGAGCAACAAGGTATTGTATTCAGAAACTGTCTCAGCTAGTTTGAACTAGTACCAGGCCAACTGCATGAATCTAGATCTACTGAAACTATGAATGATGAGAGATTTACCTAGTACTTTTTAAGTAAGTTCTATGCCCAATGTTGGGCTTGAGCTCACAACCCTGAGATCAAGAGGGCCACATTCTACCGACTGAGCCAGCCAGGAGCCCCACCTACTACCTTTTAGAATCATTATTAGTCCAGAATGAATCAGAGTCAGAAAAGGTAGTGTTTGCAGGCTGATTCTACCCCTTCCCACCTCAGCTTCCTTATCTGTAAAATGGGGATTAAAATAGCACCACTTTCATAGGTTTGTTGTAAAAGTCAGGAGAATGCACGGAAAGAACTTAGCACTGATTTGAAAACACTAAGTATTTGGTGTGAGCTCAATTCCTCGTATGGCTTCTCTAACCCCCAAAAGTTTTCTTAATGAGGACATCTTTTTGTCACTCATATTGGATATCACACAGTAGACGAGACACAGACAGCTACTGATTATATGCCGGAATAACCGGGGCTGTACTTTGAAGCAAGGAAAATGTCACACACACAGCAGAGACCCCACTACTGTTGGATGTGTGAGGCTGTCCCGTTAGGCAGCACCACATTCTTCTGTTGACTTCCAGAGTTGTGAATTAGGCTGTAGACTATTTTTAGAGTCCCCAAAGGGGGTCACTTTAGCTTTGCATATGGGAAGGTCATATTCAGGATCTGCTAACAGTATTTATTTTTGTCAGGCTTCATCAGCCGTTTTTTAACAAGTGCCTTAAGCCATAACAAACATGTCAGACGTTACTTATTTAAAATGTCAAGTATGTTTTAACACTTATAAAACCATTGCCACAGGTCAATCCATTTATTTTTGCACTTTTAGCTATTACAAAATACCCACCTCTTAATAAAACTAGGGAAAATCATTTTATTGCAATTTTGCCCATCTTTTAGTCTTCTTTCTTCTCCTCAAACTAGTGTTTCTATAATGGGATGTTTTATTAAATGAGGTCTTTTAGGGCATAATTATTGCATTAAGAAGCACACTTTATAAAATTACATCCATGTATGGTAATAATGTGAAAGAGCCAACCTAAGAGGACAGATGCTTTTGACTGAGAATTAGAGCCTTATCTGTGGATGTACAAAAGCTAGTGATTTGTTTACTATTCTCCTGCGTGTCTAAATCACATTGAAGTTCTTCCGGAAGATTTCAAGAATAATGCCCTGGCAAGAAGAGCGTGAGGAGTGGGTGCTGAGACCAGGGTGGTGTGCAGAGCCCTGAGGTAGAAGATTTCTCCTGACGCAGCTTCATGGATCAGGGCCAGTCACTGACATTTTATGTCAGGGTTTTATCCTCTTAAAAAATAAATATAATGAGACAATAAGATCTGAGTTTACCTGTGGTTCTATGTCTTCATCCCTGGCAGATATGGGAAGGCTTCATGCTTTTTATTTGCAGTGAGTCTTAAGTAAACATATTAGACACGGGGAAAATAACAACATTTAGCTTTGGCTCTGCTGCAGGTGAATGTTTCAAAGGGAACGCACGATGTCGGTCTCACAGGGTGTGGGAGCAGATGAGCCTTGGCTCTCTGTGCTAGCCCTGTCCCTGGTCCGGCTTGTGTCCCCCACACTGCTGCTTCTGGCTGCTTTTGTAACCCGACAGATCACTCCAATCCCCCACCCGATGTTATCCACTCGCTCTTCCCTCACTTGCACCATAGGGAAGATTATAAATAAATCCTATATTCATAGGACAGCACCATGCCCAGGCCTGTGTATTTTCTGGGACTAATTGCTCAGGGAAAGCCAATACTCTGGTGCAAGTCTCATTCCAGTCTACATGGTAATTATATGCTAATGCCTTTTGAAATTAATTCAGAACCCCCCACACTGGCATCGCAGTAAAGAGTAAAGAAGCTGAGATTTAATCACATTGTCTTTTGGGGGCTTAATTTGAGATTTCTTTTATACATGAACTGGGCCATCGATTGGCAGAACTCGCTGGCTGCTCCTTTGCTGTTAACAATGCAGTCCCACAGCAACAAAACTGCTGGCCACTGGCGTGGGGAAAATCAGTCACGGCCAGGCTCTCGGGAAGAAGCAGAGCTTCTGACTTCAAAGAAGCGTGTTCGACCAAGTTCTTTTCTAAGTTCTACAAATTAGCCAAATACTTAGGCCTGAAAATAAGTCCGATCCACTCTAAATAAAAGGAGGCTCACAGCTGAGCAAGAACATTAACAACAGCAACAAAGCAGTCCTAAGAAATGGTAAGAACAAACGGTGGAGCTTTAGAAACAATCAAGACACAGTTACCTTGACCTCCTAGAGAAGCCGCAAAAATAAATGGAGTGTGTGGGTAGGTGAGCAAATATACAAGATTTGCTCCAGCCCAGAAATCTAGTAAGTATAATCTAAAAGCCCCCTATAAAAGCCTCCCACACAATGCAGTATCCTTCCACAACCCAACACACCGCAATATCCAAAAAACAGCCATTTTAACATAGGCTTGTAGCTTTCCCAGTACTCATTAAGTCAATTTCCTGTTCTCAGTTCGAATGGACATTGGATTTGATATCATGTGGTATACAAATTCCTCACATATTATAGAGGAATGATTAAAATTTTTTCTCAGCTATAAAAAGAAACGAGGGAAATTTTGCCCACATAAATTTTTTCCCGTCACCCCTGACCGAGAGCCAAAGGTCACATGAGAGGATGGGTTATAACTGCCTAAGAATCCCATCTGTGCATTTTTCTGTTCTTTCAGTTTTTTAGGATGCTACATGAAGCTCTTGAGGAAGATGATTGCTTCCTTTTGGGACACACTTCCAGAGACACATGTACTCATACAAACTAAAAATACTCCCAATACACAAATCCATATGAAAATATTATTTTACAAATAGTATCAGATGAAATGTATTACTTTGTGCCAGATACTATGGCAAAATCTGACCTGTCTTCTCTCATTAGTTCTCACAATGCCCTCTGAAGTTTATGCTATACAATCTCTAGACTGAAAGCTCTATGAGAACAGGTACTATGGATTTTGTTCACCAAAGTAAAATGAGCACCTTGCTCCTACACTGCTTCCTACATGACAGATGCATGGCAAGATACTTGCTGAATAAGTAATTTTCATTTGATAAAAGAGGCAACTGAGGGTTAGAGGAGATAAGTAACTAGCCAAAGATATGAGAGGCTAGGATGTATGTTACAACATGTATCTATCAATTTTTTTTTTTTTAAGACAAGAGAATCGATGGGGAGTAGATGAGGGTCAACTTATTGACATGTTTGCTCTTCTTGCCCTTTCCATTTCCACAAGAAAATCAAGTTGCTGAATAGCAACAAAAGGGCCAAATTCAGAAAGTAAAAAAAAAAAAAAAAAAAAGACTAGGTGGGGTCCACTATGGCAAGATATTAATATCTGCTTTTAGACAATGAGCTCTTCCAGCCTCTGGCCTAGAAAACAGAGACCTGAATTTTCTGTCTGTAAGGGAGGAAATGTGATCTAATCAACAGTAAACTATGTGTAGTGCACTGTGTGCAGTATGCCCCTTCTGAAATACAACTAATGGGTTAAGTTAAAGTAGCTCTTCCAAGTTCAGCGCTCGCTGCCCTGTACCCATGGCAGACTTCTGTGTATGGACTGTAACACACTCATTGCTCTGCAGCCTCTGCTCATTCGTTACCCACATCTAATACAAATGTCAGGCAGAGAAATAAAATATTGGTGCTCCGGTTGGTCTAGATCCCATGGGCCATTATTCCATGTTGAGTCTTAGTAAAATAGAGAAACTAGAACTAGAATCTTCATGTTCTAAATTACAGCCTCTGGAACATTGTCATATACCATGCAAGACAGGAAACCCATGCCTAGATCCATATGACACAACACAGTAACTTCAGATACATGATTTCCTAAAGACCAGAGCATCATAAATCTGGATTCTCATGGAGCTAAACGAATGGGGTTTGGTGGACATACCACAGGGAACACAGTATACTTCAGTGGAGCATGAATCTCAGAGTCCGGCAAGCCTGGGTTCTTACCAAACTTAGTAACATAGTTCTGTATTAGACAAGTGACTTATGTAGTTTTCTAATCCATAAAATGGGGACATGATGAGTACTTACCAGACAGGTCTCTTAAGAATACTGAAGTGTGGGATATACTTCAGTGTGTATACATACAAGTGTGGGAGCACCTAGGTGAAGTACCAGTGATAACTCAGTAAAATTATTTTTCACTTTCAGCTCGATGACCATCACTTTAATTTCATCACCGAAGGAGTCTCCAAGCATTAACCAAAGGAAACAAACTTCAAGTGATGAATTGTATTGCTTAATACGTATTGGGCTGCCTTTGATTTTTACGTATTTAATGATTATGCTGCTCACTGCTACTACCCAAGGTGGGTCCTTCTCATGATGCTGCATTACAAAAGAACAAGGAAGGTGATTCCAGAAGTGATTTCTTTGTGGATCTTTAAGATGGGGAGAAAGAACTGAGGCTTGGGAGAGAGGCGTGATGCTAATGGTCTCACAGTGGTGTCTGACCAGTTTGGGCTGTATTTATTATTAAGCAAATCAGATTAGGGGTGACTGTAAAATGCAATATCAGAAACCCTTGTTTTAAGTCAGCAGTCTGATACTCAGTGCCTCTGTGATTTCTAGACCTTTAGATGTCCAAGGGCTGGACCATTTTATTCAAGAGGCAGTACAGTGCACTGGTGAACAAAAGCTAAGAAGCTGAACTGCCTGAGAATGAGTCCCAGCACCACTGTTTCCTTTGCGACCCCACCAGTAAAAGAGGTTGCCGAATCAGACACTGAGTATGTATTAGTTGCTGCTGCTGTCCTTCTGATTATTATATTTTTCATTTTGCAGGGCAATAATCTTTTCATTTCTGTTTCCTTCCTCTAGACTGTGAGCTCTCTGAAAGAAGGGACTAGATGTATTCTTCTTTCTTTCCATGTACAGTCCCAAGAGACAGTCTAACGATGTTGGCTGAATGATGGACTGGAACAGCAAACGAACATCAAAGTGAGATCGACTCAGAACAGAAACCCTGACTTTAAGCTGAGGAAAATAAGAATAAATAAGATTACTGATGAAATCATCTAGAGAGTAATTCGCAAAGGACCAGCATCTCCTTAGCCTCTCTTAATCTCTATCCTGTTCCTAAATAAGGAATCCATGGGTCTTAAACCACATCACCAACTTCACAGGTAGTAACCAAGCCCTGACAACCAGTTCACAAAATGCTATTGGTTCTAACACCTTCCCAAAAGACTAAACAACAACAAAAACAAATGCCATATTTACGGTTTATTCTAAAGCTAAAGAAAAATTTGATAAATACTAATAGGTTAATACACAATTCAGTTTTGAACATTTTGAGTTCTATGTTAAAAACAAATTCTAGGGACGCCTGGGTGGCTCAGTTGGTTAGGCAGCTGCCTTCAGCTCGGGTCATCATCCCAGCGTCATGGGATCGAGTCCCACATCGGGCTCCTTGCTCCGCAGGGAGCCTGCTTCTCCCTCAGACTCTGCCTGCGCTCGCTCTCGCTCGCTCTCTCTCTGACAAATAAATAAATAAAATCTTAAAAAAAAAATTTAAAAAACAAATTCTATTCTTTTTAATAGGCTTTCATGAGATTTTAACTTAACAGTCCCTAAATTATTTTGCAAGATCAGGTCTTACTCAAACAGCAAATAACATTTCCAAGTGACAGTATGATTTCTGTTTTTCCTTTGGAAAGTGATTTTGAATAATTAAAGAAAACATAATTGGTAACATTCTTCACCATCACCTCATTTTCCTGCGGACTGTCCCCTTCACCTCTGCACCTTACCAAAAGAGAAATTACAAATCTGTGTCCCTTACCTCCAACAGTTCATCTCCAATACGCATTCGCCCGTCCAGGGCAGCAGGCCCTTCGGGGTTAATTCCCACCACGAATATGCTCATGCGTGACCGGTCCTTATTACCAGCAAGGCTGAGTCCAAGTCCATTCTTAACCTTTTCAAGCTCAATAATGTGCAATTCTCCAGGCAGGTCTGCATATCTTTGCCTGATTTTTTCTATTGTTAAAAAAAGGGGGGAGGTAAAAAAAATTAAATAGAGCACTTAAATCTACATTACAAAAGCATCAGCATGTCCCCATCCTGACCCATGATGGTCCTTTTTTGAGAATGAAGTAGTTGGAGTCATTCATCACCTTACATATAGGTTACAGTTAATTGTTCCATCTCTATTTAAAAAGTTTTAGTTCACCAATAAAATGTTCTCTGATTGTTCAGGTTCACATGAGCCCAGAGATGCTGTGCATTCCTTTCTTACCCCAAACAGTCAACACAATGTTGTAGAAACCCTAGCCTCCCTACCTCCCTCCAAAAACAGAGGGGGTGAGTGGGAAACAAAGAATATATACAGAGCATAGGCTCTGTGCCAAGAAAGTGTTTGGTCCTGGAGATATCATACTGAACAAACCAGACATGGTTCCTATTCTCATGGACTTGTATTCCAGTAAGAAAAAAAAAAAATCAACAATTAATTCAAAACAATTATGTTTCTTTAAACTATACAAATGGTATAATAATATTTTATGCTACGTGAGTAAAATAAAGGGAATTAAGGATGTTGGTTTAGCTGTCAGATCTGAATTCAATACAAAATCAACCATTCACTCAATGTCCAATAATTAATACATTACTTTATTTTATGGAATTCCATTTCTTCATGTGTAAAATAGGCATGACAATACCCTCTTCATGGTTGTTGAGAAAATGAGATAAAATACATATTAAAGAACTTAAAAGCTAGCTCATGCCTTATAGGAATTCTATAAATCTTTTATTTAATCTTTTGTCTTTCCTTGCTATGAACTTTCTTTGGTCTAAATTACCTACTTTAGGATTTGGCTGGTTATGCCTCACTTGTGTTGATTAGGTGCAACAAAACCACTCTGGCAGATCACTGTGGGGAATGATACTGCTTTGAACATGGCTTATCCCCCACAAAGTACTGGCTGAGGCCAGATGAGTTTCTGGGGCCAAAGTCTGACACCTTCTACTATGGTATGATGCAATCATTTTATCAGTTGAATAACCATTTGGTAGACTGTGACTATCCTGGAACTGTATGGTCAGTCTAATGTTTGACTTAGGTCTACTGTCCTTACAGGGAACCTTGCAATTCAAACTGAACTCAAATAATTAGTGTTAAGGGGAATGGGGGGGGGGGCGGGGAAACAGCCTAGCTATGTTATCACTTTCCAGACCTAACAAACACTGCCTTAGGAGAATAGATATATTTAAACTCGTAAAAATACTTCAAAAAAATTAACCATATAAATGGCTGCTTATCTAGATATAGAATAAATCTGTTTGCTTTATACTGATTTTGAAAGGAGTCTTAACTTTCTTTATCTACAGCTATGTGATGAACTCAAAAATCTCAGAGACAAAGAGAAAGCCCTGAAAGCAGCTCAGGACAATAGGTCTGTAACCTACAATGGCAGAAACATTAGACTGGCAGAAGACCTACCCACAGACACCTGGCAGGCCAGAAAAGGACTGGCATGACATATTCAGGGCACTAAGTGAGTAAAATATGCAGCCCAAAACATTATAACCAGCCAGGCTGTCACTGAAAATAGGAGGAGAGAGAAAAAAGCTTCCAGGACAAAACTAAACTAAACTAAACTAAAAGAATTTGTGATCACCAAACCAGCCCTATAAGAAATGTGGAAAGGGGTCCTCTATGCAAAGAGAGAGCCTAAAAGTAACACAGACTAGAAGGGAAAAGAGATAGTATACAGCAACAGTCACCTTACAGACAATACAATGGCACTAAAGTTATATCATTCAATAGTTATCCTCAATGTAAATGGGCTAAATGCCTCAATCAAAAGACACAGAGTATCAGATTGGATAAAAAAAACAAGACCCGGGGCACCTGGGTGGCTCAGTGGGTTAAAGCCTCTGCCTTCGGCTCAGGTCATGATCCCAGGGTCCTGGGATCGAGCCCCACATCGGGCTCTCTGCTCAGCAGGGAGCCTGCTTCCTCCTCTCTCTCTGTCTGCCTCTCCAGCTACTTGTGATCTCTGTCTGTTAAATAAATAAAATCTTTAAAAAAAAAAAAAAAAACCAAGACCCATTGATATGCTGTCTGCAAGAGACATTTTAGACTCAAAGACACCTCCAGATTTAAAGTGAGGGGGTAGAAAGCCATTTACCATGTTAATGGACATCAAAAGAAATCTGCAGTGGCAATCCTTGTATCAGACAAATTAGATTTTAAATCAAAGACTATAAAGAGATAAGGAAGGACACCATATCTACTTAAAGGGTCTATCCAACAGGAAGATCTAAGAATTGTAAATATTTATGCACCTAATGTGGGAGCAGCCAATTTTATAGGCCAATTAATAACAAAATCAAAGAAACACAAGGACCATAATACAATAATAGGGGATTTTAACACTCCCCTCATTAAAACGGACAGATCATCTAAGCAAAAGATCAACAAGGAGATCAGGGTTTTAAATGACACACTGGACCATATGGGCTTCACAGATATATTCAGAATATTCCATCCCAAGGCAACAGAATACACATTCTCCTCCAGTGCACATGAACATTCTCCAGAACAGATCACATCCTGGGTCACAAATCAGTTTTCACCAGTACCAAAAGACTGGGATCATTCCCTGCATAATATTAGACCATAATGCTTTGAAACTCGAACTCAATCACAAGAAGAAAGTTGGAAAGAACTCAGATACATGGAGGCTAAAGAGCATCCTACTGAAGAATGAATGGGTCAACCAGGAAATTAAAGAAGAATTTTAAAAAATGATAGAAACAAATGAAAATGAAAACACAACTGTTCAAAATCTTGGGATCCAGCAAAGGCACTCCTAGGAGGAAAGTATACAGCAATATAAACCTCTCTCAAGAAACAAGAAAGGTCTCAAATACACAACCTAACCCTGCACTTAAAGGAGTTGGAGAAAGAACAACAAAGAAAGACTAAACCCAACAGGAGAAGAGAAATAATAAAGATCGGAGAAGAAATCAATGAAACAGAAACCAAAAGGACAGCAGAACTGATCAATGAAACTTAGAAGAGATCATATGAAACTAGGTGCTGGTTCTTTGAAAGAATTAATAAGATTGATAAACCCCTGGCCAGACTTATCAAAAAGAAAAGAGAAAGGACCCCAAAAAATGAAATCATGAATGAAAGAGGAGAGATCACTACCAATACCAAAGAAAGACAGACAATTATAAGAACATATTATGAGCAACTGTATGCCAATAAATTAGATAATCTGGAAGAAATGGATGCATTCCTAAAGATGTATGAACTACCAAAAGTGAACCAAGAAGAAAGAGAAAACCTGAACAGACCCAGAACCAGAAAGGAAATTGAACCAATAATCAAAAATCTCCCAACAAACAAGAGCCCAGGGTCAGACGGCTTCCCAGGGGGAATTCTACCAAACATTTAAAGAAGAATCAATACCTATTCTTCTGAAACTGTTCTAAAAATAGAAATGGAAGGGAAACTTCCAAACTCATTTTATGAGGCCAGCATTACCTTGATCCAAAACTGGACAAAGACCCCATCAAAAAGTAGAATTACTAATACCCCTGATGAACATGGATGCAAAAATTCTCACCAAAATACTAGCCAACAGGATCCAGCAGTACATTAAAAGAATTATTCACCACAACCTATCCCTGGGCTGCAAGTTTGGTTCAATGTCTGTAAATCAATCAATGTGATACACCACATTAATAAAAGAAAGAACAAGAACCATATGATACTCTCAATAGAGGCAGAAAAAGCATTTGACAAAGTACAGCATCCTTTCTTGATCAAAAGTCTTCAAAGTGTAGGGATAGAGGGTACACACCTCAATATCATAAAAGCCATCTACGAAAACCCACAGCAAATATCATTCTCAATGCAGAAAATCTGAGAGCTTTCCCCCGAAGATCAAGAACATAGCAGGGATGTCCACTATCACCAACACTGTTCAACATAGTACTAGAAGTCCTAGCCTCAGCAATCAGACAACAAAAAGAAATAAAAGCCACCCAAATCGGAAAAGAAGAAGTCAAACTTTTACTCTGCAAATGATATGATTCTTTATGTGGAAAACCCCAAAGACTCCACCCCAAAACTGCTAGAACTCATACAGGAATTCAGTAAAGTGGCAGGATATAAAATCAATGCAGAGAAATCAGTTGCATTTCTATACACCAATAAGACAGAAGAAAGAGAAATTAAGGAGTCGATCCTGTTTACAATTGCACTCAAAACCATAAGATAACTAGGAATAAATCTAGCCAAAGAGGCAAAGAATCTGTACTCAGAAAACTATAGAACACTCATGAAAGAAACTGAGGAAGACACAAGGAAATGGAAAAATGTTCTATGCTCAGGGACTGAAAGAATAAATACTGTGAACATTCAATCCCTATCAAAATACCATCCCTATCAAAATGCAATCCTTATCAAATGCCATCAACTTTTTTCACAGAGCCAGAACAAATAATCCTAAACTTATACAGAACCAGAAAAGACCCCAAATAGCTACAGGAATGTTGGAAAATAAAAGCCAAGCTGGTAGCATCAGAATTCCAGACTTTAAGCTCTATTACAAAGCTGTAATCATCAAGAAAGTATGGTACTGGCACAAAAACAAACACATAGAGCAATGGAACAGAATAGAGAGCCCAGAAATGGACCCTCAACTCTATGGTCAACTAATCTTTGACAAAGCAGGAAAGAATGTCCAATGGAAAAAAGACAGTCTCTTCAACAAATGGTGTTGGGAAAACGGGACAGCCACATGCAGAAGAATGAAACTGGACCATTTCCTTATACCACACACAAAAATAGACTCAAAATAGATGAACGACCTCAATGTGAGATAGGAAACCATCAAAATCCTAGAGCAACACACAGGCAGCAACCTCTCCAACCTCAGCAGCAGCAACTTCTTCCTAGGCACAAAGCCAAAGGCAAGGGAAGCAAGGGCAAAATGCACTATTGGGACTTCATCAAGAGAAAAAGTTTTTTGCACAGCAAAGAAACAGTCAACAAAACCAAAAGACAAAGGACAGAATGGGGAAAAGATATTTGCAAAAGTCTTATCAAATAAAGGGCTAGTATCCAAAATCTATAAAGAACGTATCAAACTCAACATCCAAAGAAGAAAAAATCCAATCAAGAAATGGGCAGAAGATACGAACAGACGTTTCTGCAGAGAAGACATCCAAGTGGCCAACAGATGCAAGAAAAAATGCTCAACATCTCTCAGCATCAGGAAATACAAATCAAGGGGCACCTGGGTGGCTCAGTGGGTTAAAGCCTCTGCCTTCGGCTCAGGTCATGATCCCAGGGTCCTGGGATGGAGCCCCACATCAGGCTCTCTGCTCGGTGGGGAGCCTGCTTCCCCTCCTCTCTCTCTGCCTGCCCCTCCTCCT
Organism: Mustela erminea; assembly: GCF_009829155.1. NCBI lineage: Eukaryota > Metazoa > Chordata > Mammalia > Carnivora > Mustelidae > Mustela > Mustela erminea. The sequence continues at coordinate 59,422,518 of NC_045623.1, forward strand.
ACTTGTGATCTCTGTCAAGTAAAAAAATAAAATCGTAAAAAAAAAAAAAAAGAAAAGGAAATACGAATCTAAACCGCAGTGAGGTACGACCTCACACCAGTCAGAATGGCTAAACTTAACAAGTCAAGGAACTACAGATGCCGGTGAAGATGCGGAGAAAGGGAAACCCTCCTACACTGTTGGTGAGAATGCAAGCTGGTGCAGCCACTCTGGAAAACAGTACGGAGGTTCCTCAGAAAGTTGAAAATAGAGCCACCCTACAATCCAGCAATTGCACCACTAGGTATTTACCCCAAAGATACAAATGTAGTAATCCGAAAGGGCATGTGCACCCCATTGTTTATAGCAGCAATGTCCACAACTCCACAGATGAATGAATAAAGATATAGTATATACATACAATGGAATACTATGCAGCCATCTAAAAATGATATCTTGCCATTTGCAACAATATATATGGAACTAGAGGATATTATGCTGAGTGAAATAAGTCAATCAGAAAAAGACAATTATCATATGATCTCACTGAGATGAGGAATTTGAGAAACAAGGCAGAGGATCATAGGTGAAGACAGGAAAAAATGAAACAAGACAAAACCAGAGAGGGAGACAAACCATAAGAGACTCTTAATCTCAGGAAACAAACTGTGGGTTAGTGGAATGGAGGGGAATGAGAGGATGGAGTAGCTGGGTGATGGCTACTGGAGAGGGTAAGTTCTACGCTGAGCACTGTGAATTGTATAAGACTGATCAATCACAGACCCGTACTCTTGAAACAAATAATACATTATATGTTAATGAGAAAGAGAGATAATGTGATAATAGAATTTTTAAAAAAGAATCTTAACTTTCACAGATAAATATTATTATTAATAATAAAGAACACATTTAGCAAAACAGAGTAAAAATGTAACAAAAATGCCTTCTAGATAGGAAAAAATAATGTCATATTAACAAGCTTATTATATTAACAAGTAATTATTATTAATTATATTAACACATAAATAAGCTCAAAGTGTTTTTGTTGGTGAACCAAGAATAAGATATTATGTGGGTATTTTAATGAATAGAGACCTATAAGACATGCATTATAAGATGCTTACAATAGCAACATAAGGGAAACAAACAAATACCATAAATATTAGACAATTACAATTATTCAAACAGAAGTTCCAATCACCACAAGGGCTGGTCACTGAATAATTACTAAATTAACTGCATGAACTTTAACTTCTTTCACAGTTTTAAGAACTGGTATTTCTAAAAGAGATTTGACAGAAGCAGCAGAATTTGTGAAGGGTTTTGAACAGGGTACAGAAGTTCGTTATGAAAAGACAAATCCTGTAGGCGGACTACATGTGGAGAAGCATATATGGTGGTGGAGCGAGGATATCAACTGAAAATTCTTTGAGTTGGTGGGTCGGTGATAAGAAATTACAGTATAGGGTTTATGGAAATTCCAACTGGGGATTCTGCAGAAGTGCTCTGGGGTCCCCCCAAGGATGGGCCTTGAGGGGACACTTATTGTAAGACCTCTTTTTCCAGATTCAACCAGACCACTAAATGCTTTCATCTGCTTTGTTTGGTAGAGGTACAGGGTAACACAGTTAAGAAATGCTACTACATGCGGTGCCTGGGTGGTTCAGTCATTAAGCATCTGCCTTCAGCTCAGGTCATGATCCCAGGCTTCTGGGACTGAGCCCCACATCAGGGTCCCTGCTCAGTGGGGATTCTGCTTTTCCTCCTCCCACTCCCTCTGCCTGTGTTCCCTCTCTTGCTGTCTGTCTGTCAAATAAATAAAGTCTTAAAAATAAATAAATAAACAAATGCCACTACAGCTAAGGAAAAAAAATAAAGTAAAAATTTTAATACATCTCCTCAGAAAATAATAAAACAGAAAGAGATTGTTTTAAAAAGGTACTGAAGACTTTAATACCACCATAAGTTCAATGTAACAGATATAAGAGAATGCTACATCAGACAGAAAATACATACATCTGAGGAGGCATACACAGAAAAATTACAGAAATAGACTGTGTGTTAGGCCATAAAAGAATTTTCAATAACTCTTACAGAATCAATATCATATAGGCTAGGTCTTCAGACAGTGCAATAAAACTATGACAGTGCAATAAAACTATGGAAAAACTGTAAGTTAACGACAAAAAATAACTTTAAAACTCCATGGTGTCTAGAAATACATTAATGTTAGTGAAAAGTTCAAGACTTAAAAGGGAACAATAAAGGAAATTTAAAAATACAGTACTAACAGTTGAATAAAAATGGTACTTAGATGTCAAACTTGAAGGATTCAGCTAAAGCAGAACTTAGAAGGCTAGTTACAGTTTGGAGCAATTTTTTCAGAAAACAAGAGAAGTTAAATAATAATAAGCCCAAGAAGTTAGAAAAAGAGCTACCTAGCAAATGCAAAGGAAAAAGAGAAAAGAGTAAAACAAGGGTAAGTATTAATGAAAACAGAACCATCACCATCAATCAAAACCAAACAATCCACAGAACAAAAACACTACAATAGGGATCAGTGAAGCTAAGACCTAGTTCTTTGAAAACATTAACAAGACAGACACTGCAAAAACTGATCAGGGGAAAAAATTAGATGAGAGAAATTCTTGAACTAGAAAGGGGAAACAACTACAGACCTATCTATAAAATAAGAAAATTGTAAATAGTGCATTGGCATGAAATGCTGGCACACCTGAACATCTAGGAGACAGATAAATTTCTCAAAATTTAAAATACCATATTTAGTGTAAGAATAAATGTAAAACTGCAACAGACTGGAAATTATTAAAGAAACTGAAATGGTAGTCAAGGATATTCCCTTTAAGAAAAATAACAACCCCCCCCTCAGTTCAAGATAGTTTTATACTGGAATTCTGTCAGATTTCAAGTTTTAATCAATTACATCTATATAAGCTGTTCCAGAACAAGCATGGGGGGAAGGTTATCCACTTCATATTTTGAGGCTGGTATAATCCTGATTCCCCTTCCAAAAATACAGACAAATCAAGAAAAGAAAATTACAGTCTTATTTAACTTGGGGTCATAGATGTGAAATTATTTTTTAAAATAATTAAATTGAAAGCATATTAAAATATTAATTTCATCTCTATGCTATAGCTAGTATTTGACCCTTTTCTGACCTAAGAAACAGCAATTTTATATGATTCAACTTAAAAATATATTATAAATAAGGGCCTATTCCAGGAATGCAAGGATAGCTAAATATCAGGAATTTTTTCAAGGAAATTATCACATTGATAAATTAAAGCAGGCTGGACAATTATGTTAATAGACAGAGAAAAGCATTTGAGAAGGTACATTATCTAGTTAAGATTTTTTTAAAACTCCAAACTGTTGGCAAACTAGAATAGAAGATATTTTTTCTGGACTTAAATTGACAAAAAAAAATACAACAGGAAAAAAATATTTGCATATTTAAAACAAACAGGGAATTAATAAACAGAGAAGCAGAAATAGGTTAGCAACCTCAATAGAAATCTGGTCAAAAGATACAAAGCTCAAAAGGCTAACAGACTTGGGGCACCTGGGTGGCTCAGTGGGTAAGCCTCTGCCTTCAGCTCAGGTCATAATCTCAGGGTCCTGGGATCAAGCCCCACATTGGGATCTCTGCTCAGCAGGAAGCATGCCTCTCCCTGCCTGCCTCTCTGCTTACTTGTGATCTCTCTGTCAAATAAATAAATGAAATCTTAAAAAAAAAAAAAAGCTCACAGACTTAGGAAAAAATGCTCAAGTCTGTTAGTAATTATTGAAATGCAAATTTCAGTGAGATACCAGTTTTTACTATTAGACTGGCAAATATCTGAAAGCTACATCACTAAGCCTTAGTGGAGCTATGAGGAAGATACAACAGGAATCTTTGGCATTGCCCTGGGAGTGTTGAATCGCGCAGCCTTTTGGAGAGCAGTCTGACAGTACTCAATCCAGTGAAGCATACACGTATTCTACAAACCAGCAATTCCGCTCTTGGGAATATCCTAACCAATTCTTACACTGGTCTTTAGGGGATGTTATTGGAGACAGCAGGGGAGTTGGCAGTAAGGTGAGTATGCATCAGTGGGAGAGCGGATAGAGGAAATGTGGTGGATGGACATCACAAGCAGAAATAATTAACTGGAAGTAGTGACACAGAGATTTTCAAACAGGGAGGAAAACAGTGGGTCAATACCATTATGCAAATTAAGATTACTGCACAAAAAAATAATACATGTTTTGAAAGTACATTCTCAAAGTCAGAAATATTTAATGCATTAGAATTGTTAATGATGGTGGGCGGGAAAAAACAGGAATACAGGGAGCAAAAACAACTAGTGAGGGATCCCAGCAGACTAACAATGGTAACATGATATGAAGGATTATACTTAGTGTGATTCCCTGCCCCTGGAGCCTAAAAAAATAAAGACGCTGAGAAAAGCTTCAGGGTAATATTAATATAAAAAGGCTTCCAGGTTCAAAACTTGTCTGACTTGTTCAACTTTCAGAGAAAAAAATTAACCTTCATGGCCGATAACCATATATGCAAATGTTTAGACATCTCAATGATTAATGGCAAGAGGGACCCTCCATTGGTAAAATATGGCTCCACGTTTGAGTTATGAACAACTCAAATTAACTGCTACAAATGTTGAATCAGTATGTTCTTGTGGCAGAATAGGAAGAGCAGAGGCTGAAGGGCCAGAATTCAGTCAACCCTAGGACACGCCTGTAACATCCCTGGATCCTTGGACCAACTATGGAACCTCCACAAACAGCAGTTTGTTCGTAAAATGGGGTTCTTACCCTGAAAGTGGATGTTAGCTAAAAATGCCTAAGGATACAGGGTCCCAAGAATGTGAAATGAAAAATACAGCCACGACTTTGTTTCCATGATTTAATTTTGTTGAAGTTTTAAGTTAGCCTGTTAGTGCCAAAGCTGTTTCTTCTTTAAATTTGTCTGTCTTGAGGAGAATTGAGCCTTGAGAAAGGAAGCGGTGCTCATCCCTCCAACCCCAACAATGACATGAAGGAAGTAGGCACACAATCCTCAATGGGAATCACTAGGGGAAGGGGCTAGCCTCACTGTCCCTAACATTCTCTTCCCAGAGTTACTCGTTCTGAGGAGCCCTGGGACAAAGTGCAGAGGAATACCACCACTGAATCCAGTGTTTGTCTGGATTCAAGCCACCATTGAGGTGGCTTTAAAATTTTGTGCTAGTAAAGTGTGAAATTAAACTTTTTTTTTTAAATCAGCAAAAATGGGTTTATTTGGGAAGAACAGAGAATTGAAATCAGAGATGAACAAACTATAGCAAAAACCACAGGCGTGGCATGTCCCAGAATGAGACCTTTAATTCAGAGAAAACAAACTACATAAACCTACATTCTCTTATCTCAACTCCCTGCTGTCACCCCCAGATTCCATTTTATAAATAAAAGACTGAAGAAATGAAGATCCTGTATAAGGTTATGAAGCTGATTAACAGCTAGAAACTACAGTCTGCTAACATATGGGTAAATTCTTTCTCTACCAAATCATGTTCAATTTCTCCAATAACATTAAAAAAATTTTTTTTTATTTATGAGCAAGAAAGCAAGGACCCGAAAGACAGCATGAGCAGGGGGAGGGCCAGAGACAGAGGGAGAAGCAGACACCCCGCTAGGCAGGGAGCCTGCCCTGGGACTCAACCCCAGGACCACCAGATCAAGACCTGAGCTGAAGGCAGACACCCAACGGCTGAGCCACCCAGGCACCCCATCCAATAACATTTCTGAAGAATGAGAATTCAGATTTCCCCTCAGTTAAAGAAACTATCTTTAGAATGCACACAGTACCTCCTTACATGAAAGAAACATCTCATAGCCTGCCATGTCCCTATACCTTGGTAAACACCTCCATCTGTACGATAGCAGACTGACAGAGAGGAAAGGTGATTTGGTGAGTGTTTGGGCCATGTCTGCTGAGTCCAAGTGCTGTGCTTTCTTCATCACACCACAACTATCTCTTAGACTGGGAGAATTTTAAATAAGAAGAGGATAAGAGCTCAGACAATGATTCCCAGGCCCAGTCTGCTTAGAATTGCAAGGTAATAACATCCTTAGAGCCTATAAAACAGAATCATGACTGGGCTCTGCCCGCTGAGATCTGGAACCAATGACACAGAGTCAAGTTTAGTAATCGCATAAAGTTCTCTTTGTAACAAGGTCCTGAGATGATTCTCATGGGCACTTAGATCTGTAAATATCAGATGAATCTCCCATGCAATACAAAAATTTTTTCTACAGTGATGACAGTTGACCATAAAGTTCACAGATGCCAAAATTTAAGGCAGCTTTTATTTTTAAAGATTTTATTTAGTTGTCAGGGAGAAAGCACATGCTGGGTAAATGGCAGGCAGAGCAAGAAATAGGCTTCCTGCTGAGGAAGGAGCCTCATGTAGAACTCAATCCCAGGACCCCAGGATCATAACCTGAGCGAAGGCAGATGCTTAACCGACTGAGCCACCCAGACACCCCATAAGGCAGTCTTCAAATACATCCTTCACAAGACTAATCGAATATTGAGAGTATCTCTGCTTCCATGATCACGCCTCAGGATTACAATAAGAAACGTTTCCACTGTATAATAGGTGACTTTAGGATCTCAGTCTCCGCCTTTCTGCTTCTAGCTCCCACCCACTCAGGTTGCCTCCCTCCCTCTCCTATCTCAGATATTTCCTGCCCTTTCCATGACTACTCGTCTCTACTCTGCAGCTGTAATAAAAGGTGAGCAAGATTTTCAAAAGGGGAGGAAGAAAACAAAGTTCGTCTTTGCAGGGGAAAAGCAGAGGTGAACACTCATCTTTGAAAAATCAAGACACTGCATGCCAGCTTGTTAATTCAGAATCTGAGCAGCTGTAGTCGGGCTCCTCTGGGCTCCCCCGGCTGCGTCAGCACTAACTGTTCCGCAGTGTCAGTGGGGGACGGTGGGGAGGGGGAGGCTCTGCTGCAGGGGAACCCTATACCGCCTGGTATTTGCTTTGGGGGCAACTGGGAGGGGTTTCCAGGATAACCAGTAGCTAAGCAAGGGGTACTTCCTCAACTGAGGAAGGCAGTAAGTGGGAAGAAAACGGATGAAGGGAATGGTTTTCTTCAATCTTTTTTTCAGTTTCACAAACAATACAGTTAAAGAGGTGGAGCCATTGACATTCTCCCCTGAAATTAAGAGGGCAGAACCCATACTTTGCTTCCAGTACACAAGCACACGTACATACCTGCAGGAATTGTGTTAAGTATCAGCTTTCAGCAACAAAATAGTACACGTGTTTACAACGATCTAGGATCTTACCATCCCCATCACTAGCATTTTCTGGACATGTTTGTGATAAATAGTGAACCTTGTGCTGATTTTCAAGGACTTTCACGATGTATGAGTCAAGTGGCAGTCGTTCCTATCTCAAATAATGTAATCTCAAATAATGTAGACACCCTTCCATTTCTAAATAGAAATCACATTAGGATATAAGGAACCTACCTACTTTGTTGAGACCAGGCTTTAAGTTCCCCTGAATGAACATCAGCCTAGAATAACTAGAGAGAGAGAGGAGTCTTTTCTCTCAGTTGAACAGTCATGCTTGTTTTAAACATGGATTTTCTAGCCTCATGACAGTGCTCACTGAAGAAAGAAATGTCAAGTTGCTCGTAATTCTGTATCAAAGCAACAATGTCTTTTCCTTGTCGAAAAAAGCCAGTAAGATTTCTTTCCTGTGATCTCAGGGTGTTTTCCTATCATCACAGGATAGCAGGTGTTGCTAAGTAACAGAGCCTTTCTCCCTAGAAAGAAACTTAATTCAAGTCATTGCCCAGTATTTTAATAGAAAATGTTCAACACACCAGAATAATGATCTGATACAGTTTCAGAAGCATTTAGTTATCTGGTCTGTTTTTAAATAACAAAAAATAATACAGAGAAAATATATAAATACATTTCCTTTACAATACGTAGAAGGATCCCAGTTTTAAATAATCAGGTTATAATAAACATTTCAATCTAATTTTATGCAGTTACCAACTTTTAATTCTCTATGAGTTGGCAAGCACATGCGGATTCGAGAAGTAAAAACACATGAAAAAAATCGTAACTAATCATAAAAAAACAGCATATGAACTTCAGTAGTAAGGAGCAAATCTCAAGTCAAAGTCCAGACCAAATAGAGCAAATAATGAAAATAAGTCAGTGTAAAGAAACTATATCTTACATAACAACAAATAAACACACTTCCCTCTAACATGCTGTATGTAGGTGCTTTTGTTAGTATGTAAATATGATCATATTATATGAATCTATAAATAGAAATTAACAATTGAAACACACAAACAAGAATAAGGCTTGAATCAGGTACTATCAAAAGCATAAGAAATCCCCAATATGACTGGGATCTTTCAGTCACATAACAGCAAAGATTCAACTTCTATATTCAGTACCTAAAAGCATAAGAAACACAATTCGTTTGGAGAGAGAAGGAAACCAGGCCAGGGCATCCACAAACAAGATACCAAGGATCACTGAGGTTAATCACAAACTAATGGTGAAATCAGGAGAAGAATCCCCAAGTGCTCATTGATTAGCTTAAGTATTCTAAGTCTCAGCTATTGGGGCAATTAGGCCCAATAAACGGAAGTTAGAGGTGAGCTACTTTCACCTCTTATGTTCATAAATCTCACTTCAATCCCTTATTTCATGTTGTGAGAAAACTGACCACTCTGCCAAATCCCTCTGATAATGAGGGATATGGGGTAAGGTAAACATTCAATGGGGGAACACACAATTAGAAAACAGTTTATCTACAAAGTACAGGCTCCTTGACTACCTTTAGGTTTAAACTAAGGAATGAATTAGTTTAGTACAGAGAAAAAGTTTATCTACCCTAATTAGGGAGGATGCTCACATTTGTACCTATGCTCAAACACAAAGGTTCACACAATCCAGTCTTGATGGCTATCTATGTTCACGGAAGCTTTCTGCAAGAGCACCAACTCACGCAAAGCAGTGTTTCCCAAAGTCCACAGATCACCCAAGGTAGTTCTGTAGAAAAATCACCTGTCTGGGCTCCATGTCTTACTTACAAAATCTAAATTTGGGGATGCAGACAAGGAATCACCAATTTTTTTTGTTTTGTTTTTAAATAAAGATCTCTAATTCACATTTTAAAAAAAAAATACTAAAGGGGCGCCTGGGTGGCTCAGTGGGTTAAGCCGCTGCCTTCGGCTCGGGTCATGATCTCGGGGTCCTGGGATCAAATCCCGCATCAGGCTCTCTGCTCAGCGGGGAGCCTGCTTCCCTCTCTCTCTCTCTCTCTGCCTGCCTCTCCGTCTACTTGTGATTTCTGTCAAATAAATAAATAAAATCTTTAAAAAAAAATACTAAAAATTTAAGACATATCCCCCTTCAAGCTTCAAATGCTGTTGTGGACCTTCAAGATGACTGAAAACAGGGTATACAAAACGATTTGTTTATCTCTGACTTTAGGTTTTTCCCAAGTCTTGAGAGAAGCCAGGAAAAATACTCTGATTTTGCAAACAGCCCTGAGAAAAGCCAAATGCAATTTTAAAAACACTCTTTACAATCATTTGTTGCACATTTTTGGTATCAGGAGAACACAGAGTATGGTTCTTTAATCACTATAAAAGCACCGAACAGCAAGCTCATGATGGTGACCGTGTGGGAGAAATGTACTGTGGTCGTGCGATTTTGCTCCCTGGTCACTACCCACTCCTGCAGAGATGCTCAGCAAAGCTCCACCCTGGCAACAGATCAGGAAATCAACAGTGGCACTGACAGCACTAAGGTGTTTAATTATATTTTCTGGGAGGGAAAAAAGTGGCAGTTTGCAATAATTAAAGAGAACCACAGTGGAATGTAGAAAAAGGAATGTAACATGGTATTTTCCAAGGTTACCTGGTCCCATTAAGTGACTGATTCTTTGGAAGCAAACATCCCTCTGCATACTTGTTTAGGAAGCCATCTGGCTTTGTCTGCCCAGAGCCCTGTACATACATATTAGTTCCAGTAACCATCAGAGCAAGGTTTAGGGAAGACGCAGATCTAGCTGAGATCTGACAGTATTTTATGTAGTCATCGTTAGCGGGTTAGTGGTTACATTTCCCAACTACCACGAAAGAAGAAACAACGTCTGTTTGTGTAGGCAGAGTTCTTGGCCCAAAGTAGGTGCAGCATAAATATATGAATAAATTATGGAAACAAAAATTTACAAATTTGTCATTATCTGAATTGGTCAATAAATTGACCTTAGCTTAACTAAGTGTCTGCCTTTGACTCAGGTCATGATCTCAAGGTCTTGGGATCAAGCCCCGCATCAGGCTCCCTGCTCAGAGGGGAGTCTGCTTTACCCTCTCATTCTCCCTCTCTGCTCTCTCTCAAATAAATAAATAAAATCCTAAAAAAAAAAAAAAAGAACTGAATTATAATAAAAGACTCCAAGATTAAACTGAGAAGAACGTCTTTTCTGGGTAATTAACATGCTTCATCTTCATTAGAAACATTACCAGTTAGGTATACGGAACCAGATGCAGTCAGAACAAAAATACAGGAGGTTTATTGTCAAAAAGATCTTCACCAAAAGGCCCATAATGAAGTCAGAAAGTGCTACTGTTCGAATCCCATCAATGCCACATTATCTCTGACTTCCCCCAAGCTACTTAGCTTTAAATTCCTATCTTTAAAATAAGATAACCTTTCCTGTCCTAAGAATTTGAGAAGACAAAATTAAAGAACATACTAAAATGTTTAGTTTAATACCTAGCACACAAAAGCTTTATTCCCTAACCAGCCAAAACTTTCCTTGTTTATGTCTTGCAGTTGGAGAGCATCTGAATGTACCATATAAACCAGCTTTAATTACATGCACTGCTTATTAAAATTATCATTTTTATTTTAAAAATGAGGAAACAGGTTATGAGAATTTAAGTACCATGCATAAGGTTGCACAGTACATTTAATTTTTAAATAATAACACGGAAATAGCCCACGAGACTTTTAAAATCATTTTGGAAGACAGATCAATACTAATTCCATAATTTGTCATGATTTAAACATAATTAATTTTGTTCAAGTGATTTTAAGCAATAGAAAACTGGTTTAAGGGGCGCCTGGGTGGCTCAGTGGGTTAAAGCCTCTGCCTTCAGCTCAGGTCATGATCTCGGGGTCCTGGGATCGAGCCCCGCATTGGGCTCTCTGCTCAGCTGGGAGCCTGTTTCCTCCTCTCTCTCTGCCTGCCTCTCTGCCTGCTTGTGATCTCTGTCTGTCAAATAAATAAATAAAATCTTAAAAAAAAAAACAACACTAAATTACTATTTATAAAAAAAAAAGAAAACTGGTTTAACATTTCATCTACAGCATGTGAGATTCCATGATATTTTACTTTATTTATTTATTTTTTTAAGTGAATCTCTGTTTTTCTTTTTTCTTTTCTTTTCTTTTTATTTATTTGACACAGAGAGAGCACAAACACAAGCAGGCGGAGGGGCAGAGGGAGAAGTAGGCTTCCCACTGAGCAAGGAGACCCATGCTGGGGCTCGATCCCAAGACCCTGAGATCATGACCTGAGCTGAAGGCAGATGCTTCACCAACTGAGCCACCCAGGCGCCCCTTCCATATTTTAAACAGAGCTTAGGGAAAGAAACCAGTCACTGGAAAGATCTCCTTTACTTCTGCAGCAAGCCGATGGCACATTCACATGTTTCCAAGTCTAGCGGGAGGCTACTTGGTGCAATGGAGAAAAGCAGCACAACTTGTTGAAGAAGCTGGACTCTACTTTCTAGCCATGAAAACTTGGGCATATTATTTACTTTTACCCCAGCCTCTGTCTGGTCATGAGTCAAATGAAAATAATCTTGCTAGGGCACCTGGGTGGCTCAGTTGGCTGCCTTTGGCTCAGGTCATGATCCCAGGGTCCTGGAATTGAGCTCCGCATCCGGCTCCTTGCTCAGCGGGAAGCCTGCTTCTCTCTCTGCCTCTGCCTACTTGTGTTCTCTCTCTCTCTCTGACAAATAAGCAAATAAAGTCTTTGAAAAAAAAAAAAAAAAGAAGAAAGAAGAAAATAATCTTGCCTGCCTTTAGCATTTCATAGGAGATTTTTTAAGTGATCAGATGAGGAGTACTTGTGAAACTGTCTTAAAAACAGTCATGCTTTAAAACGATGTAAAGAAGGTGGCAATCTTCTTATATAAAGATTTTGGTTTTGAGGTTTTTTTTCTTTTTTAAATAACAATTTATTGAGAATAAGACAGCATCATCCCCTGGTGAAATTTCTACTTCAATTGACAACTAAACCCGGGGAGTGAAAAATTTCAGAGGTATCTTATAGTTCTGCAATTTGGACACTGACTACTTGGATGGTGATATCTTCTGAACAGTTCAGAATGTTCTTGGCTAAAAGTTAACTCCTTGAGGGGAAGGAGCGATGAGCAGGTGGAACACAGAGAATTTTTAGGGCAGGACGTTATTCTGTAGGGTACTGTAATGGCGGATACATATCATTATATATCTGCGAAAACCCACAGACTACAACACCAAGAGTGAACCCTAATGTAAATTATGGACTTTGAGTGATAATAATGTGACACTGTAGGTGCACTGATTACAAAAATTGCCACTTGCTGATAGTGGTGGAAAATATGAGGGTGGAGGGAGTGGGAGAGTGGGGTTGGCAGGAGATATATGGAAACTTTATATATTTTCTGCTCAATTTTGCTGTGAATGAAAACTATTCCAAAAAATGAAGTCTAAGGTAAATAAGGAAATAAAAAGTATATTATCCAAAACTATACACCTATTAGAAGAAAGATATGGGGAAAAACTTCCCGACTTCCTATTTGGCCATGATTACCTAGCTAGGACGCCAAAGGCAACAAAAACAAAACCAGACAACTGAGACTACTTCAAACTTTCAAACTTTTGTTCATCAAAGAACACAATCAACAAAATAAAAAGGCAACTTATGGAATGGGAGAAAATATTTGCAAATCACATACTGATAAGGGGTTAATACCCGGAATATGTAAAGAGATCCCACAACTTAACAATAACAAAAAATGAAATAACTCAATTTAAAAATAGACAAAGGACTTGAATAGACATTTTTCCAAAGGCGATCTACGAGCGGCCAGCAAACCTATGACAAGTTGCTCAGCAGCACTAATCCTCAGGGAAATGAAAATCAAAACCACAGTGAGATAGCACCTCCTTCCCATGAGGATGGCTACTATCAAAAGGAAGAAGTTTCGGTAGGGATAGGGAGAAGTTGGAATCCTCCTACACTGTTGGTAGGATTGTAAAATGGTGGCGTCCCTCTGGAAAACAGTACGAAGTCTCCTAAAAAAAAAAAAAAAAAAAAGACCATATAATCCAGTAATCCCACTTCCGGTATATATCCAGAAGAACTGAAAGTAGGGTCTTGAAGAAATATTTGAGCACCCATGTTCATAGCAGCACTCTTCATAGTAGTTCTTCCTCACAAGGAACGTGAATAAGTGAATGAATAAATAAACCGACTAAAAGAAGTGAACCCTTGGGGTGCCTGGGTGGCTCAGTGGGTTAAGCCGCTGCCTTTGGCTCAGGTCATGATCCCAGGGTCCTGGTATTGAGCCCCGCATCAGGCTCTCTGCTCAGCAGGGAGCCTGCTTCCTCCTCTCTCTCTGCCTGCCTTCTGCCTGCTTGTGATCTCTCTCTGTCAAATAAATAAATAAAATCTTTAAAAAAAAAAGAAGTGGACCCTTGACGATGTATTTAAGATTACGTTGTGATCTCGATCTGCATGTGCCAAAATAACAAGCGCGAGTGGGGAAGGAGACTGCATATACATTCTGTGGAAAAGCAGCAATGAAAGGAAGCATCTATCCCACACACCTAGATATGCCAACAGATTAGGTTCTAAAAACCTGGCGGCTAAGATGATTAAAATAAAGACACAGGAAAGACACCAAAGACTGTCCAAATAAAGTGCCAAAATTCCTCATTCATGTCCTTCCCACAGGGGAACAGATACTTGTGTTTTCTCTGGTGTTGGAAATTTTGCACCGTTTAATTCGTTGTCCCTTGTGTTTTAACATCTTCTTGGCTTTTTTTCAGGCAGCCATTAGGATAACATGAAAAAGGACTGATTCCAAGCATTGCAGCCAGTCTGTTCTTATTTATGTCTCGTCTTTAGGCTGATCACACACTGAGAGAAGCCGACAGTCAGAACCTGGACAGGATCTTGCACATCAGTGAACAACTGCCTTCTCCCAAGATAAAAGAAAAGATAAATGAGAGGGGAAGGGACTGAGAGGAAGAAGCAAGAAAAACAGAAAAGCAAAAGTAACAGCAGAGGAGGAAAGCAAGCAGGGAAATGTCTTTTGAAGACTAATCCAGAATCTCCTATGGGCAATTCTGAACTCAGATTTATAATAATAACAGATGCTGCCTTTCCAGTGACAGTTACCTTCAAATAAATGATCTCGTTTAGTACATCAATGTCCCTTTCTAGAAATAAGAAACACTGAGGCTGGGCGGGATTCAGTGCACTGCCCAAGAACATTAGCTAGCAAAAGGCGGAGTTGACCTTTTAACATAAATCACTGTCCCTTTTATAAATTATAAACCACACATTTCTTTAAAAGGCAATATAAAACTGTATTTAGCATTCGGCTTATCTTTTTTCCTAATGCACAGTCAACTTAATCCTTTGGAAAGAAGGTACTGAATGCTTATTAAAGGTATCTTTCCTTGACTAGAAAGTTCAACTCTTAAGAGGTAATTTAAATGCTGTACATCAATTGTACCTCAATTTTTTTTTAAAGATTTTACTTATTTGACAGACAGAGATCACAAGTAAGCAGAGAGGCAGGCTGGGGGCGGGGGGGGGGGGCGGGGGAGGAAGCAGGCTCCCCACTGAGGAGGGAGCCCCATGCGGGGCTCAATCCCAGGACCCTGGGATCATGATCTGAGCCGAAGGCATACGCTTAATGACTGAGCCACCCAGGTGCCCCAGCACATAGTTACTGTTATGATTTTCACTTTACACGTGAGGTAGCCGAGGAAAGACAGAGGTTAAACAGCCCTAGTTTTTCCAACTACAAGTGACAAAAGTGGGATTTGAACCCACAATCTCACTCCAGAGCCCCTGCTCCTAGTCACTAGGTTTTATGGTCCAATTTAACTAGATGGAGCATTGCTTTGGATGGTCAGAGCATGATTTATACCAGGAGAGTTTGAGAGGGTGAGACAGAAAGACCCAGGCTCCCCAGCACCACGTACCTGGGAATTCATCTGGGAAGCTATTATATAGGCTTTAGATGGGACTTTGGAGCCTTTTGTACCAGGTATCTTGGATTTTCTCCTGCTAGCGCCCCCTTTTCTTAATCCTCAAATGGTAATCTGTTAGGGCCATAGAATTCCATCAGAATTGAAGCAGAAGTGAATTGCCAGGAAAGGCAAACCTAAAAAAGTATTTCGTCTCTCATCCTTAACTTCTTGTGGCTGCACCTCACATATTACTCATTTAACTGAGTGTTTACCATGTGCCAGATACTATGGGAGGGGCTGGGGATACAAAATGAGTCTGGTTGCCAAGGAACCCTAGTCTGTGAGGAAGAGAGATAAGTAAATCAGTTTTCACAGTGGAAGAGCTTTGACAGAAGAGATTACAGTATTTTAGGAGTAAGAGAAAGAACTTGTGCTGCAGGGGTCATGGAATGCTTCTTTGATCACTGCACAAAGTTACTAACGCAGGGAAAACGGAGGAACTGTGATGTTACACTGTGGCTACAGTGCAGCCTGCAAGGGAACATGGCAGAAAATGGAGGTACAAAAGAAACACTCCCTCCACCCTTCTGTGCATCTTGGGTGGAGCTAGAAGTGCTGGGGACGTAGGCTATCAAAAATATCAGGGGTCATTTTATTTTTACTTGCCTGTACTAAGTTAAGAACTCTCCTTTTACTCCTAAATTTTTTTTAAATTTTTTATTTTTTATAAACATGTATTTTTATCCCCAGGGGTACAGGTCTGTGAATCAGCACTCACCAAAGCACATACCCTCCCCAATGTCCATAACCCCACCCCGCCTTCTCCCAACCCCCCTTCCCCCAGCAACCCTCAGTTTGTTTTGTAAGATTAAGAGTCACTTATGGTTTGTCTCCCTCCCAATCCCATCTTGTTTCATTGATTCTTCTCCTACCCACTTAAGCCCCGATGTTGCATCACCACTTCCTCATATCAGGGTGATCATATGATAGTTGTCTTTCTCTGCTTGACTTATTTCGCTAAGCATGACAACTGACAGAATGGAAGAAGATATTTGCAAACGACATTATCAGATAAAGGACTAGTGTCCAAAATCTATAAAGAACTTAGCAAACTCAACACCCAAAGAACAAATAATCCAATCAAGAAATGGGCAGAGGACATGAACAGACATTTCTGTAAAGAAGACATCCAGATGGCCAAAAGACACATGAAAAAGTGCTCCCTATCACTCGGCATCAGGGAAATACAAATCAAAACCACAATGAGATATCACCTCACACCAGTCAGAATGGCTAAAATCAACAAGTCAGGAAATGACAGATGCTGGCGAGGATGCGGAGAAAGGGGAACCCTCCTACACTGTTGGTGGGAATGCAAGCTGGTGCAGCCACTCTGGAAAACAGCATGGAGGTTCCTCAAAATGTTGAAAATAGAACTGCCCTAAGACCCAGCAATTGCACTACTGGGTATTTACCCTAAAGATACAAACGTAGTGATCCAAAGGGGCACGTGCACCCAAATGTTTATAGCAGCAATGTCTACAATAGCCAAACTATGGAAAGAACCTAGATGTCCATCAACAGATGAATGGATCAAGAAGATGTGGTATATATACACAATGCAATACTATTCAGCCATCAAAAGAAATGAAATCTTGCCATTTGCGACAACATGGATGGAACTAGAGCGTATCATGCTTAGCGAAATAAGTCAAGCAGAGAAAGACAACTATCATATGATCTCCCTAAAATTTTTATCTTTCTCTAAACTTGCTTGTGATACTTCTGTTTACTAACTTTACCTTAAATTATCTTTTGGGGGTCACCTGGGTGGCTCAACTGTTAAGCGTCTGAGTTGGGCTCCCTGCCCAGTGGGAAACCTGCTTCTCCCTCTCCCATTCCCTCTGCTTGTGTTCCCTCTCTGGCCGTGTCTCTCTTGGTCAAATAAATAAATAAAATCTTAAAAAAAAAAAAAGTAACTATGTGCTTGGGTTGTTTGGTGGATTATGTGAAGCAATGCATTTGAAGCCTAGCATAATCCCAGGTCCTGTTTCCAGCTTTACTCTATACTTTCTTTACTTTGCAGAATCCCTGTAATTCCTCACCTCTGCAGAATTTTCAACATGATAATCACCCTAGAGCTCACAGATTGTTATGCCCTCCCTATACTCCTTACCTTTTGCCCCTATCACTGGTTTGCTCTGTCCCTGGTCAACTGAGCTATTTAACTCCCTGGTCCCTACTTCCACCCCATGAGTTCAGAGATTTAAAAAAGGCTCCACTGATGAACATGAAGGGGAAGGCGGAGCGGTGCTGCACTTTGAGAACCATGGTGTTCACTACATGATTATATAACTTTTAGCTTAGAGATATCAAAAACAGTTATGAGATGAGTGCAGAAGACATTAAAGACAGTAATTATATTCAAATGCAAATACTATCTACTGAGAATAAGTTTTATATTAGGCCCATACCAGGCTTTCGTATATTTTTTCTCACTTAATCCTCAAACTAACATTCAAGGTAGGCATTAGCTATGTATACTGAAGATGAATGAACTGAAGCCCCCAAAATTTAAATGGCTTAATTGAAGTTGTACAGCTAGAGAGTGATTAAGGTGAAATTTCAATACAGAGCTTCTGATTCTACACACAAAGTCTCTCTGGCTGTACTATCTGCTTTTGTACTTCCAGAGAAAAAAGTGAGTTTAATGTATGTATTTTTCTTGATCAGGGTCAGTAATATGAAAGTGAACTTCGCTTAGCTCCCCTACCCCCACATGAAGTATAAAGGCTGAAAATTATACTTACTCATTCACTCCCTCAAAAAATGTTTTATTTATTTTTTTAAAGATTTTATTTATTTGACAGAAAGAGAGAGAGAGAGAGAGAGAGAGAACAGCACAGGGAGCAGCAGGCAGAGGGAGAGGGAGAAGGAGGCTCTCTACTTAGTACTAAGCAGGGAGCCTGACTCAGGGCTCAATCCCAGAACTCTGGGATCACCATCTGAGCCAAAAGCAGCTGCTTAACCGACTAAGCCACCCAAAAGTTTTTAATGATACTACGTAGCAAGCATGGTGCTTGCTAGATATTGATGGGCAATGGAGGCCTGACCCTGGTGTTTAACACCTTGTGGAAGAGATGCGTTTAATTTAATAATCAGAATTAACACAGGCAAATGGTAAGAGAGAAAAAGCACCAAAAGGAGTGTGTAAAAGAAGGGCTGGTATCTGAAACGAACATCAAGATGGGCTTCCTTTAGGACATGAGGTTTGGGTTCAGAGAGTTGGAAGAGTAATCCCAACTAAGCAAGGGGAAAGCGCATGCCAAGGCTGTAATGCAAGGAGGAGGATAGGATGCTGGAGGAACTGCCACTTGGGGCAGAACAGAAGGCAAGAGGCAAGAAGACACTGGAAAGATGTGGAGAGAGATCCTGGGGGCAGATCCTGAGGACCCCTGGGCAAGTCCAGTGGGAAGCCACTGAACTGCAGGGCAGTTTATCTACAAAGGTATCCAAATCTAAACTCTGTTGTAAGTGACCCCAAATCTAAACTCTGTTTTAAGTTGCTTACAGATTATGTGTATAAAATTCAGTTAAATTTTAAAGCCACTACAATGTTAACCTCCAGAACAGGTAAACAGATTTTGTAGCAGATTAATCAATCAATCAATCAATTTTGAAAAGTTCACCAACTCAGATTTTTTTTTTAAAAGATTTTATTTATTTATTTGACAGACAGAGATCACAAGTAGGCAGAGAGGCAGGCAGAGAGAGGAGGAAGCAGGCTCCCTGCTGAGCAGAGAGCCCAATCCCAGGATCTGAGCCAAAGGCTGAGGCTTTAACCCATTGAGCCATCCAGGCACCCCACCAACTCAGCAGATTTTAATATGTTAAGACATCAATATAAAATCCTATACATAAATACAACCACAGATTGGAGGCTTTAAAACTTTGAATTATAAAATTAAGTTGTCTAGAAGGTCCTGGGATTGAGCCCCGCATCGGGCTCTCTGCTCCATGGAGAGCCTGCTTCCTCCTCTCTCTGCCTGCCTCTCTGCCTACTTGTTATCTCTGTCTGTGAAATAAATAAATAGAATGTTTAATAAATAAATAAATAAATAAAATAAAATTAAGCTAATACCCCTTTTCATTTTTTAAAAGATTTTTTCATTTTTAAGCAATCTCTGCACTCAATGTGGGGCTCAAACTCACAACCCTGAAATCAAGAGTCCCATGTACCACCGATGGAGCCAGGCAGGTGCCCCTCATTTTTTTTTTTTTTTTAAATTTTTTATTTATTTATCAGAGGGAGAGAGGGGGAAAGAGCGAGCACAGGCAGACAGAATGGCAGGCAGAGGCAGAGTGAGAAGCAGGCTCCCTGCTGAGCAAGGAGCCCGATGTGGGACTCGATCCCAGGACGCTGGGATCATGACCTGAGCCGAAGGCAGCTGCTTAACCAACTGAGCCACCCAGGCGTCCCAACCCCTCATTTTTATATTACCTCAAGCATATATATAATCAAATGACCGGGCAGCACAGTATGTAAGTATGATACTTATACATGATTTGATTTTAGCTCTAACTTAACAAAGTTCATTAAGAGTAAATGCTGCCTTATTTTCTTTCCAAATTCCAATTTAGGAAGAACTTAAATATCTTTTCTGTATGTCAAAGAAATCTCTCTGAAAGCTTTAATCTGCCAAACATTTTTATTTAACTGGCTATTTTAAGAATAGTCAAAAACTTGTAAGAAATCATATTGCTTTTTAATATACTTTAATATAAAGTATAATAAAAAATAATGAAATACATGTTGCTTGGGGTGCCTGGGTGGCTCAGTGGGTTAGGCCTCTGCTTTCAGCTCAGGTCATGATCTTGGGGTCCTGGGGTCGAGCCTCACATGGGGCTCTCTATTCGGTGGGGAGCCTGCTTCCCCCCTCTCTCTCTGCCTGCATCCCTGCCTACTTGGGGTCTTTCTCTCTGTGTCAAATAAATAAATAAAATCTTTAAAAAAAAACACATACTGCCTTCTAGATATCATTAGAATAAACTAGGGTCCAACTAAAATCATAAACCAAAATCAAAACTCTAAAAAAAAAACAAAACAAACCACAAACGCTATACGGGCCTAAATTTTCACTCTCTTCTGGTTTGGATAGATAATACAAACAAGCCAATAAACAAAAGGGATGATGTGTGCTGCTTTTTGTACTATCCTTCTTAAACAAAGTGCTTAAAGTTCTGTATAGAAAGTATATTTTGGTCTCATTCCACAAATAGAAAAATGTGTACTTTAGAATGGAAGAAATGTAGTACTATACTACAGCATCCTCCCTACTCCTATTTCCAAAGTTTTAAATCTATGTGATAAACATAAAATGATGGTCAAGACCAGAAGTGAAGAGAAAATAAACTAATCAGTTATAGGCCAATGTGGCAGAAGGGTGAGGGTGTTGATTTCTAATGTGTATGATAGGCCTAAAGGTCTTTAATCCCTCTCCTGAAATTCAATGAAGTGCTAATCATTTTGCCAAAGGTTAAAAAAGCTCCACCTATCCCACTCTGTTTTAGCTCTTAAAGATTCCTTCTGATGTTTGCAGGGGGCTGTGGCCAGGCCATATCCATTCTCCGCAACAATGACTCCCTTCACAACCAGAACCACACTAGGCTCCCAGGACGGCTCTCGATAAATGCCTTGAATGAATGAATGCACACCCTCTTCTTTAAGAAAAGTTCTACTTACATTAGCTTCCAGCCTTCTCTCCATATTTCCTAGAACGATAAAAAACCCACCATTGGACAATCTGCTAATTTGCTCTCTATCTATCCTATTCTACCTTTCCTGCCCATAGAAACACCTATTTTTAGCAGGGCATGTGTCTGCCCGGAAGAAAAAGAACATTTCTCAGCCTCCTTTATAGCTGGTTATATGACTACACTCTGGACAGTAGAATGTAAGTTAGGGAATTATGGGCAAATTTTCAGAAATATCATTAAAGGAGGAATGTTGTCCTTCCCTTCTCTTTTTTCCTTCCTGGCAGCTGGAATGCAGCCTTGGTCATTAAAGCTAGTGTCCTCCTGACCATGAGGGGATGCAGGGACTGGAGACGGCACCATGATCTGAAAGGAGCCTGGCTCTAGACGCCATACAGGGCCCGCTTCCAGACTCATACCTACAGGAAAAATACATTCCTGAGAATGACTAGTATTTGGCGGTTTCTTCACTCACAGCTAGAACTTAATCCTGATGATCTTCTACACGATTCTCTATATCCCCTCCTTGTATTTTTTGAAGTTAATTCTCCTTTAAGATTATAGTCTGATTGGGCGCCTGGGTGGTTCAGTGGGTTAAGCCACTGCCTTCGGCTCAGGTCATGATCTCAGGGTCCTGTGATCACGGCCCGCGTCGGGCTCTCTGCTCAGCGGGGAGCCTGCTTCCCCCTCTCTCTCTCTCTGCCTGCCTCTCTGTCTACTTGTGATCTCTCTCTGACAAATAAATAAATAAAATCTTAAAAAAAAAAAAAGATTATAGTCTGATTATTCCTCTGGCTCAAGAATTTTCACAGTCCTCTACAGAATATAAGAACAAGTCTCTTTCTCTTTGCTCAAAACCCTGCAGCATCACACCACAAACTTTACCAGCTACTGTACCCACACACCGAGGTTGATGTAACTTTTATCTGTTTTGTCAACTACAAAACTGCTTTGTGTTGGGGAGCCTGGGTGGCTCAGTTGGTTCAGCAGCTGCCTTCAGTTCAAGTCATGATCCCAGGACCCCGGGATCAAGTCTTCCATCGGGCTCCATGCTCAGCAGAGTGCCTGCTTCTCCCTCTCCCTGCTGCTCATGCGCTCTCTCTCAGATAAAAAAATTAATTCTTAAACAAACAAACAAACAAAAAACTGTTCTGTGCAAATAACTTAATCCTAAATTCCAGACAGGGTATTTGAAAGGAATATTGTTAAGAAGAAAAAAAATAAATAAAGAAACAGAAGAACACAGTCAATGCCAAACCTTTCACGTACCTTCTGCATAATTTTATATAACCTGATATTCCTCCATTTACTCATTCATTTAATATTTATTGAGTGGGTCCTCTGGACAAGGCATCAGCAAGACGTACTGAATTAAAAATAAATCAAGACTGGGGCGCCTGGGTGGCCCAGTGGGTTAAGCCTCTGCCTTCGGCCCAGGTCGTGGTCTCAGGGTCCTGGGATCGAGCTCCACATCGGGCTTTCTGCTCAGCAGGGAGCCTGCTTCTCTTCCTCTCTCTGCCTGCCTCTCTGCCTATTTGTGATCTCTGTCTGTCAAATGAATAAATAAAAATCTTGAAAAAAAAAAAATCCAGACATACTCTCTTCGTGAAGCTATGAATAGGATGAGTAAGCTTCATAGATACCTATGAACAGCCATAGCATCACAGTAGGCTTTAAGAGTACACGTGGAGAGACGAGCCTGGAGAGTTATGGAAGACAAAACTCACTAAGACAATCAGGAAAGGCTTCTAGCAAGAAGAAAGGATGGTAGCCGTCTGAGCTCTGACAGGAAGGGTTGCTTGCCTGTGCAAGCAGCCAGAGGCTGTTGTACTCCTCCTTGGTGGGTCTGCTGTATGTAGATTTTCTGCCTCGCCTTTTGCGGTGAGGTTGACACTTTTCCTTTGTTGACCCTGCAGTCAGCAGACCTGCCTTAAGTCTCTCTTTCAAATAAAGTTTTTTGTCTCATTTTTATGTGAATGTTTATTGTTATGCGGTATCAAGGTTTGCACCTTTAACTCCGCCCCTTTTGGTGACAGTGCATCTGGCTCAAACTAAAATCTTCAGAAATCAGTGTTTCCTCCACCTGGAAATGAATGAAATCAAGAATATTGAGAAAAATGCTCATAAAATGATCTTTTCTGGGGTACTAATTTGCATCGAAACTGTAGGAAATTTCCAAAAGACTCAAGAGGAATATGAATGTTCTCCATAAAAATTCTACTTCATTCTGGGGTGTCTGGGTGGCTCAGTGGGTTAAGCCTCTGCTTTCAGCTCAGGTCATGATCTCAGGGTCATGGGATTGAGCCCCCATCGGGCTCTCTGCTCAGCAGGAGCCTGCTTCCCCCTCTCTCTCTGCCTGCCTCTCTGCCTACTTGTGATCTCTCTCTGTCAAATAAATAAAATCGTAAAAAAAAAAATTAAAAATTCTACTTCGTTCAAAAGTAAAACAGTTTTTATGGTGAACTTAGACTTGTATCTTCAAGGTTTTGTCTGCTCTTACCAGAGTATGCCCTCCCCCTAAAAGTCATGGAACTAGAAGGAATCTAGTAGGCAATGTAGTCTCACACTCATTTTAGAGATTTAGAAAGTGAAGCATCAGAGTTGGTGACTTCCCACAATCAACAAGAGGCGATACCTTGATTTCCAGGCCTCATTCCCTCTGCTCTACCAAGAATTTCAGGGAATCCCTCTGGATCATTTCTTCTCTGTGATCCCTGAGGAAAATGAGAATCTCACACCTCTTTGAGGCCAGATCCATGATGGGTATTTCATACAAAGACAGAATAATTTGTCAAACAAACCAGAAAACACTGCTTAAATCTTGAGAAAATCCTCAAAGTAAATCTCTATGATTTTCTTTTTCATTTTTCTTTTTCTTGAGAGACAGAGAGAGAGAGCAAATTGAAGGCAGGGAGCGGGAGAGAGAGAATCTTAAGCAGGCTCCACACCCAGTGCAGAGCCCAATGCAGGGCTTCATCTCATGACCTTGAGATCATGACCTGAGCCGAAATCAAGAGTCAGATGCTTAACCAACGGAGATACCCAGGCGTGCCTATGATTTTCAAATCATAAAGTACTTGAAATACTGAGGGTTTTAGGTCTGTAGATACTTTCCAATCATGAAACAATCATATAGGGAATAATATAATTACATTTTATATTAAAATTTTCTAATCCATAAAGAACTGATTAATTTGATTCAAAATTTATACCACCATTTGCCAGAAAGAACTAGGGCCATGTTTTAATTACAAGTTAATTTAAGGTTTGTACAGCTGATTTTTTTTATAGCATGTAAAAAACTTGAATAACCTGGCTGAGATAATTTATGCCATCAAAGTAGAGAGAGTTAGAAATAGTGAGTATGTCACTAATTGTTATCTAGAAGAGAAATAGGTAAGAAACTACATAAACAAATTATTTCAGAGTAAGAGTACACCACAATTAAGTTCACAATTTTCAATCATGCATGAATGAAAAATAATATACCAACTAATATGTACACATTTTATTTTTTTATTTTTAAAGATTTTATTTATTTTTTTGACAGAGATCACAAGCAGGCAGAGAGGCAGGCAGAGAAAGAGGAAGGGGAGCAGACTCCCTGCTGAGCAGAGAGCCCGATGTGGGGGCTCAATCCCAGGACCCTGAGATCATGACCTGAGGTAAGGGCAGACCCTGGGATCATGACCTGAGCCAAAGGCAGAGGCTTTAACCCACCCCGATGCCCTATGTACACATTTTATATAACAGCTATCCTTTTCAGAAGCTTACCATTTAAAAGTGACCTATTAAATACTTAATATATTTCTAGCTATTTGATCACGGGGGGGGGGGGGGAATATATGGGATAGTGGTATTATCTCTATTAAGAGAAAAGGAAATCAAACACCAGGTAATTCTGTAGTAAGTAATTTGCCCAAGCCTACACAGGTAGCAAGCTGTAAGGCTGTAAAGCAAGTTGTAAGCTTTATAACTCAGGGACTGCCAAACTTTCTGGAAAGACATAGTACATATTTTAGGCTTTGTGGCTCTATGGTCTCTGTTACAACAAATGAATTCTGCTTTTACAGGTCAAAAGCAGGAGAGACAATAGATAAATAAATAAAACTTTATTTACAGAAACATGCAGCAGGTTAAATGTGTTCCATAGGCTGTAGTTTGCCGAATCCTGGAATAAATGATTAATTTTAAATATACTCACCCTGCACCAAAAGTCTGTTGATTACAATATGAAAAAGCTGCTACTTTGCCTACTTTACTAAGAAACTGTCCTGTTACTTGCCCTGAACATTTTAACAATGCATAAATCTTTTTTTTTTAAGTCTTTATTTATTTATCTGACAGACAGAGATCACAAGTAGGCAGAGAGGCAGGCAGAGGGAGGAGGAGGAAGCAGGCTCCCTACTGAGCAGAGAGCCCGATGTGGAGCTCGATCCCAGGACCCTGAGACTATGACCTGCGCTGAAGGCAGAGGCTTTAACCCACTGAGCCACCAGGTGCCCCAACAATGCATAAATCATATTACAGATTTGTTCAGAAACTGCTGAGGATGCATACAAAATGTTTGATTAAAAAAAAAGAAGACTACGGAGAGCCGGAAAATAAACTCATCTTCCCATTATTCTACTGCCCACACTCCCCAAGTATATAAATTCTTCCTAAGAACTTCCTTATGATTATTGAAAAAAATTTTTTCGAAGAAAAACTATTGTTCCACTGGGACAATGGGACAAATGTCCCTTCCTCATATACTATCACTACACACTATGTAGCCAATAGAAAGAACCTTCTGAGTAATACATGTGGATGATAAAATAATTTCATCTTCTTTAGTGAGCCACTGTTCCACAAGAATGCTCCCTTTATAAATTGAATAGATTTGGCCAATTCCTCATAAATATTCATTAGGTAACATTCAAAAATGGCTTTTTCTACATCAGTTCAAAGAACATTTATTGAACATCTACAATGACCTAAGCTTTGGCTATAAAGGAAACGGATGCCTAACGACCTAATCTCAACACAGCACCATAAGGCAAGTTAAGAGCCACAGTCACACATGGGAAGTGACTATTTAGGCCTGAGTTGAAAGAAATAAGGGCACAGACACACGATGAAAGTCATAGATTCCACAGGGAGTGAAGAATGAGAAGCTAGTGTCTGTAGGTTCTGTGATCTGTGAAAACACAGATTATCTACCTGCCAAAATGATTCTTCTTAAAGAACAATCAAAACGGAGGACTAAGCTACTTGTGAATTATTACATAAATGTGCCTTGGCAATCAATCAAGTCAAATGTCTGTCATTTGAGGAGCGAAAGCCTTTAACTTAATTTTGCACAGGAGCGGAGAGCTGTTTCCAGAGATTTCGTATGACACAGATGAACAGTCATAACCAATGTAATTTTACTATTAGATTATCAGTATGCGCATGTTTTAATCCCTGCAGGTATAACCAAAACATCTCCAAGAAACATCAGCTGTGGGGTGCCTGGGTGACTCAGTTCGTTAAGCAACTGCCTTGGGCTCAGGTCATGATCCCTGAGTACAGGAATCGAGTTCCGCATCGGGCTCCCAGCTCCACAGGGAGGTCTGCTTCTCCCTCTGACCTTCTCCCCTCTCATGCTCTCTCTCACTGATCCCTCTCTTTCAAAAAAATAAAATCTTAAAAAAAAAAAAAAGAAACATCAGATATATTCAAGCAAATACTTAGATGAGAAGCTAATAAACCGTCCATCAGATATAAATTTTTTTAAAAAGCTCTTTATAACTTGTGTTCTTTTGCTTAATGAAGCTGAAAGGTGCTGTCTTCTCATTCCCAGCATGCTCTTATATCTGCACTGGCTTTTGAAATACTGGAGGGAGCAGATACTGAAAACCTGAAGCAGGTAGAAGCAACACTGAGCCAAAAACCCAAATGCAATTCCAAACATTTACCAAAGTGCTAATACATTTCCATATCACCTAGGATGAACCTGAAAATATTGAAGGATTCACAATATGATTTTTTTTAAATTTCATCTAAGTATCTGATTAACCTTTGATACTTACCCATTCCCCTCTGGTTAGCATCGGGAGGCTTGCTATTTCTTTTCCAACTGTAGAAATTTTTCAGTAATGGAAGAGAAATTTGTTTGTGCTCAGAAGCCTGATTCATGCTGTGCAGTGTGTGATGCCACAGTGATGTGTACCCTGAAGACTAATGGCACATCTCCATTACTGTATTTTTCCCCAATTCAGCTTCATTTGGTTTGTGACTTTTTCTTTTGAATTGAAACTTTCAATATTAAAATGCCGTTTGCTGAGGAATATGCAGAATACGAAGAATATGTATTTTCTGGAAGTCAGAACTTTAGCATGCTTTTTTTTTTTGGAATTCAAATTACACGTCTATTTACTCAATTATTGGAGAAGAGGAGAGAAATCAATTTGTCTTTGCCAATGGAATGAACTGCTTCATAGGATCTTTGAAAATATGTAAAGCTAAAATTTAGTAGAAGAACAGCCTTTGGAGTCCTCTAGACTTCATCTATAAAATAATGAGATTTAAAAAAAAAAGATTTTATTTATTTATTTGACAGAGAGAGAGATCACAACCAGATAGGCAAGCGGTGGTGAGGTGGGGAGGCAGGCACCCCACTGAACAGAGAGCCCAATGAAGGCTCAAGATCTCAGGACTCTGAGATCATGACATGAGCCAAAGGCAGAGGTTTAACCCACTGAGCCACCCAGGCATCCCAAATGATGAGATTTTAAAAAGAAACACAAAATTATATGGACTTTAGAAAATAAGGTATGTGAAGCAGTTTAGCCCAGTGATCAGAACAGTACCTAGCAAATTTAACAGTACCTAGCAAATTTAAAGGAATGAAACTACAGATTTTATTTCAACTATTCTGAAATGGGGCTTCCATGGGTTAGCTATCACTATAATTTCCATTTCAGGAAATAATAAAATTTCTGAGCTTTCAGTTTTAAAATTCTTGCTCCTCTAAAATCTGGTCTTACTTTATCCTTTCTGTTTTACTGCTTATATTTCTTTGCATCAGTGGACTCCCACATTTGGAGCTACCAGACTCCTGCCAATCCTACCAACTTCTCCACCTCAAGCTCTTCCAGAGGGGTTTCAAGTCATTTTGTCTCTCCACTTATATGCATCTTCTCTTTTGAGGAAGATTATAAACTTTCTGAAGGCAGAGGTCCCACTGGTGTTATTTCTCCCCCAATTTTTCTTATCATCATAATAACTGAGGTTACATCATACTTCCACCAAGCCATGAATAAAGCACTCCACACTGTCTAGAAAAAGGGTTTTACTATCTACAAAATGGGAATGAGACGACTGACTTAGCACAGATATATTCAGAATATACAATATGAATTCTTCACACTATGCAAGTATCTTAGAGCCCTGTCATAGCATAAATGTAAAGGAAAAGAGATTAACTGAGTATCTGTGCCAAAAAAACCACTTAACTATCTAAATAAGAAAACATAAAAGAAACCAAGAAATTATATTTCTTACCTTCCCTCCCCATTGTATTCACCAAAAAAGTGGTAGTTTCTCAAAAAAAAAAAAAATCTTAAATGATACTTAATTTTTGATACACTACTTCCCCAATTTGAATTATAATACTCTCTTTGTTGAACACTGGATCAATGTAAATGGTGAATGTTCAACCTATACTTATATGCAAACATGAAATATTTTAAAGTGGCCTGTTTTAAAACCACCTATACCAAAGCAACATAAACTCATTTAAAATAACATGATTCCAAGCAAGTACAAAAAAAGAGTAAATTCTCTGCAGACTGAGGCCTCATCTTTTATTTATCATTCTATGTATAACTATTTGTAAAATATGCCAGAAAGAGACATGAAATAGAAGGATGTTTTTCAAATTAACCAAATGCAGAGCAGTGAATATAATATGAAGACTATTACAAAGCATTAAAATATTCTGGAGTTAAATGTGTTCTCACATTTAAAGGTAAACAGAAACCCTTAATAAATCTTGAATGTGTTTGTTCTGAAAATCATGAACATTTAGTCCTGAGCAGGAATATGGGAAAAGTAACTTACACTTAACATAAATATTTGTCTACTTATGAGACACACTTACTGCTAATAACATAAAAATACTTTCATATATTATTGGAATAAAATGCAAAAGATACACAAATTCCTACTGACTAGACATACTCTGTGCAATTTCTGAAAAACCCACTGTGGGGATTCATGAGGGTTCTACTGTGGTTTATGAAGCTGGACAGTGGCAACTTTAAATTGGTGAAATAGAGATTAATAAAATTATCAGGGACGACAGGTCACACTGAGGAGACTAAAGCACACACGTATTTTCAATCTGAAGAAATAGATGTTTAAAATGGAACTTCCCCAAATAATAGAAACACTTGAACAAACTGCCCAGGGAGTCTGAAGAGAAGCAGGTAGGGTCCACCAAAATCAAGATCATGCCTATCATTGCCTTGTCAATACAAGTTTGAGGAAGGAGTATTGAAAAAATGGCCTTTCAACAACTGAAACCAATTCCAACTATAAAAGAAAAAGAAACACAATCAGGACAGTTGTCACTACAGGGAATCCGTGACGCATCCATTTAAGGGCTAACATTTCTTCCAAATCAAGATCACAAAGCTGGGTACTAAATAGCTCAGAATGCCAACAATGAGATCTTCAGAAACTGTATTTTAGGCAAAAGAGAAGTTCTTGCTCAATTATTTTGACAGCATAGCCAAGAATAAGGTTTGCTAGCTTATCTCAGGGATGCAGCATATATTCTGCTATTGCAGTAGAAACAACCTAATTTACGTGTGCACTGCTGGGAAAAAAAAAAGGCTATAAAGTTACGTCTACTCCTTGAGTTAATAGTTGCCTCCCTCAGGAGGTAACAAGACCCCCCCGCCCATTATACCTAAATATTCCACATCTTACTTGGATAAAAAGCTCTGTTAATAAATTAATTTTCTAAAAGTCAAGCAAAAACATACACTAAAGCGTATCTATTGTATGAATTTATATCACTAATCTAGCAATGATTTCAGAAACCGTGTGTTAACAAGGAAAAGTCCCTGGTAATACTTCCAAGCACTGAGCCCCACCTCTAATGAATTTGAATCTGTAGGTTTAGATGAATGAGACTCCGATCACAATTAGCAAATAATATTTAAGGTGCTATTTTACAATTTAGAAAAAGCAGCCTTTTGTTTACTACTAGGATTCCTTAATGATATTCTGCTTTCATGCACAACAAAATGCTGAATGGTCAGTTTTTAAAAATTAATCAGAATAACCTTGTTCTAATGTAAATCATCTTCCCTTCTGATTATGGTGAAGTCACAAATAACAAAAATAATAATAAATGTCCAGGAGATCTACCTCTCGATTACAATTCTGAAAGCAGAGGATAGCACAGGAACACAGTGTTAAGAATTTTGGCACCGAAACTCACTAGTATATTCCTGACAGTATGATAACCTGCTCTACTTTTCAAAAACATCACAGGGAAAATTCCAGCTACAATACACATGAAAGGAAATTCTGAGAGGTTTGTTTCTAACACACAATTGCCTGGCACATGCATCTGTCCCCTCACTCTTTCACTAAAGAGAAATGCCTGAGCTTACAATGGTTCAAACCTTTACAACAACATTCTGCACCAACACTAAAACAGCTTCCGATTGCATTCCGAAAGAGCCACAGATCACAGAGGCACACAGAGCTTACCTGGGAAACCCCCTTGGACCATTGCTGTACCCGTGTTCCCTTCAAGGTGTCTGCATTCCTGATAAACAGTCAGTGCTGGAAGCAGCTCAAATCCTCACCAGACTGTCCTCTCTCTTCTGCCGACCTTGGGCCTATTTTTTTTTTTTTCTCCCCCTCGGATTTTATTCTCCTTAAGGGCAAGTTGTCAGTCTATTTCTATCATGAGAAGCAATCAATTAAGCTAATTTCAAGCTACCACTCAAGCTAACAGTCCCATCTGTCAGTAGGTAAAAGCTGCCTGGAAAAGTATGCCGGGAGAGGCAAAAAAATCCCTGGTTTCCCATATCTGACCCTCGGATGCTTCACACTGCTGACTGTGGCACTCAGTTACCCTGCTCACATCGGGATGATTGCTCTATTCGAGAGCAGGAGGCAAGATCAACACAACCATTTATTTTGTGGCCAGCTTCAATTAATATCATTTTAATGACCCAGTTTCCCTGCTGAGAAATAGTTCAGGGTATGAGCTGCATCTTCCGAATGCAGATGAAAAGGAAACAGGGGTAGATGTGAGCCTCTCTGAAGTGAATGAAACAGTCATCAACTTACTGTCTCCTTACTGCTCACATCACTGAATCGTTTTTATAACAAAGAAACTGGTGAACCGCACTGAACGTGCAGTCTCCCTAGCGAGATTGGTTTGCATCTCAGCAGTGTTTTAAATGTGCAGTAAAGATCCGGGTTAAGCAGTCAGGTCTACAAGGTAGCTTTTTGGGGGGAAAAATTATGAAAAAAACCCTGAAGCTTCAGAGAAATCATTAGAAAAATGGTTGTTGTTTCTTAAACTTTTTTTAAATGGTTCTTTGTATCCCTTCCTCCTACCCACTCCCAGCACACCAGAACAGAATCATAACCAAGTGCAATTATTTCATCATTCTCTACCAATTACTACAGTGTTCTCTATCCTTTCTTTGTAAAACGCAGAATACAAAGTCATCTACCTGATCACCTGTCATACGGATGAGTAATATTAAAGCCAAGAACACCTGAACATAATTTAAAGTGTTCTCAAAAGATCTTAAACAATACAATTTTTTATTTATAGTTACAATAAATGCATCCAAATTCTATCAAGGGTTGAAGCTTGGGGAGTTTCCAGCATAAAAAATCAACTAAGATAGAAAGCAATATTCACCAGTCTCCAATTATAAGACCAGAATAAGAATTTTACTTAATTTAGTTAATTATAAAGATAAAAGGTTCAGAAAAGGATGATTATAGGAAATGAGAAAAAGAATTTACATAAAACTAAAAATTAGCCTTTATTTCTTAATCTTTCCCCTCCTATTTTGCACTGTCAAAAACAAGAAGCGAAAAAAAGAGAGAGCAAATAAATCCATATATATGATAAAATAAACACAGAAATATTGCTAGAAGCCACTAATGAATGCTGTCTGCTTATCTGAGGTGAGCATTCTTAACATTCCTTAAATCCTCGATAATAATTGCTGTTGACTGTAGTGACATCTGTTGGCAAGGTAGAGATCAACTACAGAGTCCACAATGATACAAAAAAACCAAATATTTAAACCAAAAAATCTATTAGTTGCTCAATAAATCTTATTGATTATGGCCCCGCTTCATGTTAAAAACTGGCTTGGTGCACATAGGACGGCATGGGAAGGGAAAACTTAAATATGGCCCTGAACATCAAAGGAGACCAAGATTCCATTCCTGACCTTGCAGTAACTAATTTTGTGACTTTGGGCAAATTAATCACTTCAGGAGCAGAGGGTGTCTTAGGATTCTTACAGAATTAGTCAGACCAGAGGAGTTTTAAGGTTCTCAAATCCCAGGACCATCAAGGAAGATATTAAGATTCTATTACTGCCTTTTTTTTTTTTTTTTTTGGTCTGTTTTTCTACCACTTTTTTTAATTTTTATTTTTTAAAATTTCTTTTCAGTGTCCCAGAATTCATTGTTTATGCACCACACCCAGTGCTCCATGCAATGCGTGCCCTCCACAATACCCACTACCAGGCTCACCCAGCCTTCCACTCCCCTCCCCAACAAAACCCTCAGTTTGTTTTTCACAGTCCATAGTCTCTCATGGTTCGTCTCCCACTCCAATTTCCCCCAACTCCCTTCTCCTCTCCATCTCCCCATGTCCTCTGAGTTATTACTGCCTTCTTCAAAGTAGTCTGCTATTGGATTGCCCTCCTCCTTTAACACAGATCTTCTTATAGTAAGTTTTAACTAACCTTTACAGATGTGATTTTTTTTTTTAAAGATTTCATTTATTTATTTGACAGAGACAGAGAGATCACAAGTAGGCAGAAAGGCAGGTAGAGGGGAAGGGGGAAGCAGATTCCCTGCTGACCAGGGAGCCTGATGTGGGGCTCCATCCCAGGACCCTGAATCATGACCTGAGCCAAAGACAGAGGCTTTAGCCCACTGAGCCACTCAGGTGCCCCATACAAATGTGATTCTTTAAAAAAATTTTTATTTAGACATAACTGACATATAAAGTTATATTAGTTTTAGGTGTATAGCATGATGATTGCTATTTGTATATATTGCAAAATGATTTAGTTAACACTATCACCAGACACTGTTGCAAAATTGTGATGAAACATTTTAAGATCTACTCTTAGCAACTTTCAAATATACAGTGCAGTACTATTAACAATGTCCCAACGCTGTACATTACATCCCCCAGATTTATTTTATAGCTGGAAGTCTATGCTTTAAAAATTTTAACCTCCTTCACCTACAAATGCGATTCTTCAATTTGAAATTATGTCTAACTCTGAAATAATTTTAACAGTTTTAACAGGCTTTATTTAATATAATTCACATATTAAATTCACCTGTTGCAAGCATATATTTCCATGATTTTCAGCTGACTCAAAGATGCGTGCAACTATCACCACAATCTAGCTTTAGAGCATTTCCATCACCCCAAAACATTCCATCAAACCCAATCCCAACTCCAAATCTAGGCAAAAATGACCTGTGTTTTTCTTTAGAGCTATAAATTTGTTTTTTTTATGGACATACTACATAAATCAAATCATATAGTAGGTAGTCTTTTGCACTGGTCTTCCTTTAGTTAGCATCATGGCATAGATAAGTATTTTGCTTTTTTACTGCTAAGTAGTATTCCACTGTGTGGATATACATTATGTTTATCTACCAGTTGATGGACATTTGGCTAATCCTGCTTTGAACTATTAAGAATAATGCTACAAAGAACATTCGTGTAGAATTCTTTATGTGGACATAGGTTTTCATTTCTCTTGGATATATACCTAGAAGTAGAATTGTTAGATTGTGTGGTAAACTTATATTTAACTTTTTTTTTTTTTGGAGAGAGAGAGATCAAGCATGCATGGGTACACCCGTGTGCTGCGGGGGAGTGGAGGAGCGGGAGAGGAAGAGGGAGAGAATCTTAAGCAGGTTCCATGGCCAGCCTGGAGCCAGATGTGGGGTTCAATCTTACAACCCTGAGATCATGACCTGAGTCAAGATCATGACCTGAGCCGAAATCAAAAGTTGGATGATTAATCCACTAAACCACCCAGGCGCCCCATGTTTAACTTTTTAAGAAATAACCAAACTATTTTCCAAAATAGTTGTACCATTTTATATTCCCACCAGAAGCGTATGAGAGTTCTACTTGTAGTGCCCATCTTTTTTACTAAAAATTTTTTTGTGAGGGACACCTGGTGGCTCAGTCAGTTAAGTGTCTGCCTACCAGGGTCCTGGGATTGAGTCCTTGCTCAGTGGGGAGGCTGCTTCTCCCTCTGTCTGCTGCTCCCCCTATATGTACACTCTCTCTCTCTGACAAATAAATAAAATCTTTAAAAATAAAACCTTAACAACAAATAATTCTTGTGAATGAGTAGTGGTTTTAATTTGTACATCCCTAATAATTAATAGTGTTGAGCATTTTTATGGGCTTATTAGCCATTTATATATCTTCTTTAGTGAAATGTTATTTCAGTTTTGTCCATTTTTAAAAACTGGGTTGTTTTCTTACTCAACTGGGAGACAAGATTTTTTTCTTCCAAACAAACATATTTTGTTATACAAAGTATCTTCTTTAGTGAAATGTTATTTCAGTTTTGTCCATTTTTAAAAACTGGGTTGTTTTCTTACTCAACTGGGAGACAAGATTTTTTTCTTCCAAACAAACATATTTTGTTATACAAAGTTAAAGTGGATTAAATAAATTTGAAACTAGAAGATTTTCCTCAAAATTCCTCTCTCAAAGTAGTTGTGTACATGCTTTTGTAATTTTATCAATTAAAAAATATTAAGGATTCTGCAAACTTCAGCTTTGGGTGTAAAATTTGACTACACTCTGCTGTTCAGTATTGGCTTCTGGAAGGCTAAAGATCTGAGAGATACACAGATGTCATTCAGGTCCCTCTGCACCCATGCAAGATTAGTGATCCTGGGACAGCATGGATTAACAATAGAAAATAAACTGTGTATTAAATGGCAGTAACTCAAACAAGGCTGATGTTTTGATTTACTGTTAATTCCAAGGTTAGAATTCTTGATGTAGGGGCGCCCGGGTGGCTCAATGGGTTAAAGCCTCTGCTTTTGGCTTGGGTCGTGATCCCAGGGTTCTGGGATCGAGGCCTGTATCGGGCTCTCTGCTCAGCGGGGAGCCTGCTTCCTCCTCCTCTCTCTCTGCCTGCCTCTCTGCCTACTTGTGATCTATGTCAAATAAATAAAATCTTTTAAAAAAAAAAAAGAATTCTTGATGTAACTTACAGTGAAAAATTTCTTTACGTGACTCATATGTTGAAATCTCAGCTGACTGAAGGACAAATGTTCATAATAAGAGTAACATACTACAAATAATTAAATATGAGGGTGAAAGTTGTTACCATTTTGTACGAAAAATTAAAATTTTTTAAAAGGTTAAGTAGGAAAATATATTAACAGTTAATGTGAATATTAAGAGAATTAACTCTATAAAGAACCTTTGTGAATCAACAAATTCTTAAATATTTAAATACTGCAAGGCAGAATAAGGGAGATTAAGTCATGTCATAAACTTTGTAGGACTGTTTAGCAAACTAGCAGTCACATTAAAGTAATATTTAAAAGCTATATTTTTAATTTTTAAATTCCATTTGGACCATAAATTTTTGTCAAAAAATTTTCCTGTATATTTTCCTTACATTGGGAGGAATGAAGTAAAACATCAACCATGCAATAGTAAAATTCCGTTGACAGAAAAAAATTACAACATCATACACAGATACTTCTGTGATAATTCTACTTTTGGTCCAAAGAAAATAATGAAAAGAAAGAGAAAAATACTCAAGAAAAAGGAAGTATTCCAAAATGTCTTTCTCTTCCAGTGATCTCAACTGAAAGTGGAAGAGTAGTATCACAACATGCAATGATGATCAGGGAGCAGCCCACTTGTACAGAGCTGTTAATGAAGTACTGCTCCTACATGATAATGTTAAACTTTAAAACCTTGTAAATATTTTAAAAAATTAAGCTATAGTAAGGTTTAGCAAATTTTTAATATATACATATACCAGAAATTTCTTTCTTTCTTTCTTTCTTTCTTTTTTTTTTTTTAAAGCAGGCTTGTGGAGCCCATCATGGGGCTTGAACTCATGAGCCTGAGATCATAAGTACCTGAGCTGACAACAAGAGTCAAACACTTAATGGACTAAGCCACTGAGGGCCTGCAGAAATTTCATTCTGTAGTGGCAATATCTGGTAAACACTGAAGAGCACTGTATGACTACTGATGATGATAAAAAAGAAGGAGCTAACAATTCTGGAATACTTCGTATGTGTCCCTTCCTATATAAGGATTTTATATACATTGTCTCTTCTAGGGTCTCACAGCATCTCAGTGAAAGGAGTCCTGTGAGTAGCTCCATCTTACAAATGAGGAATCTAAATGAAAAGGATGCAACCTGTTCCAAGTCAGATGGCTACAAATGTTTAGAGACTAAGTGACTTAATCAAGGCTTTATTACGTATTAGCTGCATATAATACATACTGCTATAATTGCTATTAGTAAAAAATGCGACAAAACACATTTTCATAGGTATATACATCTATACATACACATAGGGAATTCATGGGCAATGAATTCCCTAGGCTATTTCACTGAAAATTGAATTATCCAAAGAACATGCGCATTTAAATTTTTTATACATGCTGCCAAATGAACTCCAAAAAGAGGTACAGGAATTCATATTCCTGCCAACAGTATGTAAGTACTCCTATTTTTCTAAAACCTCTCCAAAAATGATCAATATTAATTTTTAAAATCCCAAGTTATCTGGTCGGCAAAAAAACCTGATTTATTAATTTATATATCTCTCATTATTAGCAAGGCAGAAAACACTTTGTATTTGTTGCCCAAATCTATTTCTTTTGTCTGATCTCTGCTTGTTTTTCAACTGATGTTCATGTCTTTTTCTTCTGATATGTGTATATATTTATGTATACATATATACTTTTTATTATCCCCCTACTCTTCATACTCTTTTTTACACATAGATAAACTATTTCTACATCAGGATATAAATTTTGTGGGAGAGTACCTAAGATCATTTTGAATATTTATTGGTAATGATACTATTTAAAGATATATTCATGGTTATAATGTTTTTCAGCTACTATATAAGCGAACTTAATTTTCCTTTGTAGTGTTGATACAATAGTATGAAAAGCCTTTCCTTGTACCAAGATTACATTTCTGAAAATCCTTTACAGACTTTGTATAGTTTCAGTTTCTAGAAGCAAACAATATTCAAAATTAATTTCTCATTTTGATGAGAAATGGAGATCTCTACATTCTCTTCCCCTAATTATTATATATCCCATCATTTATTGGATAGTCCTATTTTTGCCATTTCAAAAAAGCTTATTTTTTATGTTCTTAACACCTGGGTTTATTTCTAGACCATTTTTATTTGCAAATACTAAATGGATTTAATTACTTCAGGTTTTTTTTTTTAAAGATTTTACTTATTTATTAGGAGAACAAACAGTGGGGAGGGACAAAGAGAGAGGGAGAAGCAGGATCCCCACTGAGCAGAGAACCTGATGTTGGGCATAATCCTAAGACCCCAGGATCATGACCTGAGCCGAAGGCAGCTGCTTTGCGATTGAGTCACCCAGGGGGACCCTAACTACTACAGTTTTAAACACTGTTTCTAACCAGAAGGGCTATTGGCACTCTGGGCAGGGTAACTCTTCATTGTATGGGACTATTAAAATGCAAAGCTCTTGGCCACCCAACTAGTAAATGACAGTAGAATCCCCCAACCGTTTAGACCAGGGGTAACTGGCAATGTGTGGAGACATCTTTGGTTGTCATCACAACTGGGGTGGGAGAGTGCTACTGGCATCTAGTGGGTAGAGACCAGGGATGCTGTCAAACACTCTGCAATGCAAACAGCCTCCTTGCCCGACCCAACAAAGGAATCATGTGGTCAATCATCTGGTCAAAATGGCGACAGTGCCAAAGTTGAAAAAAGCTGACTGAGACAATGAAAACACTCCCTCTCCTTTCTAAAAGCTCCAGGTTCAGTTTGAAAACCACCAGTTTAGAATATATTCAGATACGAGGAAAGACTTTTCAAAACTGTCCAGCATTTCACTTCCAAATCAATTTTCAATCACAGACTATATATATTTAGGATTTGGATTCAAATGATCTTAAACTTACAGACTAATTTAAAAATAATTGAAACCTTTAATATACTTACTCTTCCAATCAAGAAAAGAACACGTTTCTATTTTCCCCACAAATCTTCTTCAATAAAGTTCCACAGTTTCCTTTAAAAAAGAAACTATAGGGATTGTCAACCTATGGTCCATGAATTCTTAAATGGACTTCAAGACTTCTAAATAGGCAAAAATGATGCCTATTTAAAATGAGGTAAGGGGCACCTGGGTGGCTCAGTCGGTTAAGTGTCTGCCTTTGGCTCTGGTCATGATTCCAGGGTCCTGGGATCGATCCCCACATCAGGCTTCCTGTCAGCAGGGAGCCTGCTTGTCCCTCTCCTACTCCCCCTGCTTGTGTTCCCTCTCTCACTGTCTCTCTCTCTGGCAAATAAATAAATTAAATCTTTGAAAAATAAAATAAGGTAAAATGAGGTGTGTCTGTGTAGGTGAGTGGGTGTGAGTGTACGTGTGTGAGGGTCATGCATGGATGACAATGTGTATCAATATACATTTTTCTGGGAGGGTAGATTTAGAGCTTTCATCATAGTGTCATAAAAAATAAATGACAAAAAGTTATTATGGATTACTGCCATGAGTTTTACATTTCTAATTGTATTATTCCTAGATGTTTTCTGGTTTGCCGATTATCATTATTAGAAAAGTTTTATATTTTTTTTAAGTAGATAATACTGATTAGACAGTATTTTCATATGTACAATTCATACAGAGCCTTGCTTAACATTACCAACAAATTTGGGGGGCGGTTGAATTTTTGAGATTGACTGTGACACCATTTGCGAATAATAATTTGTTCTCTATTTGTTTTTCTTTCTGGAAAGGGGAAGAGGCAGCAAGAGCTCAATGCACAGCTAGATTCTTTTCTTTTCTTTTTTTTAATTATTTATTTATTTGACAGGGAACACAAGTAGGCAGCGAGGCAGGCGGGGGTGGGGGGGAGTGGGGAAGCAGGCTCCCTACTGAGTAGAGAGCCCGATATGGGGCTTGATCCCAGGACCCTGAGATCATGACCTGAGCCGAAGGCAGAGGCTTAACCCACTGAGCCACCCTGGTGCCCCAACACTGCTAGATTCTTGAGGAGAGCTAGCAAACATCCTTGTCTTCTTTCAAATTTAGATGCAGATTCTAGTTTTGGAAAAAAAAAGAGGGGTTTGGGGAAGGTTCTCCAACCCACTCCATGGGAATACATGTGGATTATCTATAAAGTCTTTTTAAAAATTAGAATATACATATGTATATTTTATGTACAACTATAAATAATTTCTGAATGAATATGGTGAAGTGGACTATTAATGTGTAGGACTTCTTGGGGATGTGATGAAAATGTTCTAACTGTTCTAAAACTGATGGTAGTGATGGTTGAACAACTCTGTAAATAAAAGCCACTGAGGGGCGCTTGGGTGGCTCAGGGGGTTAAAGCCTCTGCCTTCAGCTCAGGTCACAATCCCAGGGTCCGAGGATTAAGCCCCACATCGGGCTCTCTGCTCTGCAGGGAGCCTGCTTCCTCCTCTCTCTCTGCCTGCCTCTCTGCCTACTTGAGATCTGTATCTGTCCCAAAAAAACCAAAAAATCTTTAAAAAAAAAAAAGCCACTGAGCTTCATATTTAAGTAGACAAATTACATAATAATGTGGATTTTAGCTCCATGAAGCTGTAATTTTCTAAAAAAGCAACCCCCTCTAAACTTATAAATACTATGACTGAATAATTTGCTAATATATCATATTTCAGAGGGTCTTAGCTAATATACAGTCTCTGAAAAAAAATGAAAGAAAACAGAGTAAAACAAAAAGATGCAAGGTGTTAGTGATCTAATTTTTATTTGCGTGGTACCATTCACAGGATAATCTGATTATGCTCCAGAGCCTAGATATATACTTTTTACCAAATATTACGTATGACATAAGACTTGGTGGGGGTGGGGAAGGAATCTGAGCAAAAGATGTATCAGGGTCAATAATTAAACTGGGTCCTTTCTGAGAGAGAGGGTAAAACAAAACACCTAAGGTACGTATGCTATTTTAAAAGTAAAGTAGGGGACACCTGGGTGGCTCAGTGGGTTAAGCCTTTGCCTTCAGCTCAGGTCATGATCTCAGGTCCTGGGATCAAGCCCCGCATCAGGCTCTCTGCTCAGCAGGGAGCTTGCTTCCTCCTCTCTCTCTGCCTGCTTGTGATCTCTCTCTGTCAAATAAGTAAATAAAACCTTTAAAAATAAATAAATAAAATAAAAGCAAAAGAAAAAGCCTGTAAGAGGCCTCTTCAGCCTGTGGTTCCATTCACATCTCTGCTGTATCACTTAAAAGCCAAGTGTCAAAGAAGTCAATGATATTCTGAGTTTCTAGAGCCTAATATGCATCAAGAGACATGTCTATTGTATGATTCTCACTGCTTCTTTATGATCACTCTCTTGGAGGTTACAAAAAGTCTTTCCAAAACCTTCTGCTCCCTGATGTTTAAAAATGTAGTTGAAAGAATGAATACCAACAGGTTAGAAAGGCTGGGTAAAGTAAAAGCATTTTATGTCTGGGATCAAAAGTGAACAAAGCAGGACTTCTTAGAGGCAGTGGCTTCTCCCCTTGGGAGATGAAGGGTGACATATTGGAAGAGAGAAGGCAAGCTGTTCTGGACCGAAG
The DNA here is from genome assembly GCF_009829155.1 of Mustela erminea. NCBI lineage: Eukaryota > Metazoa > Chordata > Mammalia > Carnivora > Mustelidae > Mustela > Mustela erminea. The sequence continues at coordinate 59,463,672 of NC_045623.1, forward strand.
GCTCTGAAACTAGATGGATGGTACAGCTCAGTAGACAGGGTCTCTCGAAAAGACTTTGAAAGCCCTATGAGTACACATGGATTTTTATCACACTCCTGCCATCACTGTGCAAGTCACATACCCTCCGTCAGTAATTTGCCCCAAATACTGGGTTTCTGTAACGTGCCAGGTCAGAACACAGAGGATTACTGGACTCTCGGACCATGAAGGGAAAGACCGATATCAAACTGATAATCACATAAATAATCACATTTTGTTAAGTGCTATAAAAACAATATAAGAATACTGATTAGAATAAGGAGTGGGGCAAGGTTTTCCAAAGAAGGTGAGATTAAGCGGAATTCGGCAGAAAAGAAGATCTCCTTCCAGAGACTCTTCTGTACATCAAATGAGAAAGGCATTTAAAGACTTGGGGGAAAATGTAGGACACACAATAGGTACTCAATAAATTGTGATCACAACTATATAGTTACTAAAATGGTGGCATTAAAAATGCAAAGAAAGCTACAAATGTGGGAGAAATTGAGAGTGAAGATTCATCTAGGAAGGGAGATAATAAACATAGGTGAGGTTTTAGTCTGGGATAAGGATCTTATGAAAAATTAAGAATATAAGGAAAAGGTCAGCCTCCAGGAAAAAACACAGTTTGTTTTTCACAAAAGATTTAAAGTGCTAGTGGAAAAAAGACATGGTATCTTTTTTTTTTTTTTTAAGATTTATTTATTTCAGCAAGTGTGGTGAGGGGCAGAGGGTGAGGAGAAGCAGACTCCCCACTGAGCTCAGGGCTAGGACATGGAGCTCCATCTCACGCTGAGATCATGACCCGAGCCCAAATCAAGAGCTGACACTTAACTGACCGCGCCACCCAGGCTCCCCAACATGGTATCTTTCCAACAGTCAACCAAAAACAGGTCAGGATATCAGAGAGAAGTTATGGCTAAAAATGAAGATCTGAAAGTCACCATGTGATAGTGAACTGAGTGACACTTCATGCCCTCAGTGATTCTGAACCTTCGCAAGACCTTTTACATTTAGGTATTAAATAAAGACTGTTACCACAAAGTTAAGTTCTGTACCGTTGGTAACCTCTCTTTGACACATCCTGCAGGACTAATAACGGCAGTCTTTCGATAGGTAAGCACTTATGTAGATGTTGTTCTTTAACTCTTAATTGTTTCATAATGTTTCATAAAATAAACTCTTAATTGTTTCTGCTTAATTAAAATATAAGCACTTTTCATTCAATTGATGGATACAGACCCTAACATTAGACACCAGAGTGTCATGAATTATGTCCAACTATGCAACATAAGGGATCTATGATGTAAATACCATCATGTATCACATTTTCTATATTAGTTTTGACATTTAATTCTTTTTTCTAAAGATTTTTTTTTTAATTTATTTGAAAGAGCACATGTGAGAGAGAGCATGAGCAGGGGGAAGAGAGGAATGGAGAGGGGCAGAGAGAGAAGCAAAAAACCCACTGAACAGGCAGCCCAATGTGGGGCATGATCCCAGGATCCCCGGACCATGACCCAAGCTGAAGGCAGAGGCCTAAGTGACTGAGTACCCAGGTGCCCCAACATTTAATTCTCATAACAATCTCTATAATCATTCATTTATCAAGCATTCTTTTTCCTCTTACCAGTTTTACGTTGCTAAGTTCAGTGGTTGCTTCCATGATTCTAACCTCCTCCAGCTCTCAGGATCATTCCACAGTTGGCCCCTGAAGTTCAGGGACAAACCCTTCTTGCAACACCTTCTTTTCTTAAACTGCCTAACGCCACCACCTCCTGGAAACGCTCTTATGCTAGGAGGCTCCTCACAAGGCCCAGGCTGGGTTTGCTTCCTGTTGCTGTCTACACATCACTCCTAGGCCAACTCACCAGCTACCCTGACTTTAAACAACGGCTAGATCAGTGGTTTTCAGAATATGGTCCCTGGATGAGAAGTATCAGCATCCAGGGAAATTACTAGAAACAGAAATCTCTGGGTCCTTCCAGATATAAACAATCAGAAATTGGAAGTGGGCCCAGCAACTTAACCTTTAACAAGCTCTGCAGGTCCCTCTGATGCACTATGAAGTTTGAAAACCAGAGTTCTAGATTAGTGTTCATACTGCAGGCTGTGACTCATTAATCAAGAAATAAATTGAGCTGGGACACCTGGGTGACTCAGGCAGTTACGAGTCTGCCTTCGGTTCAGGTCATGATCCTGGGGTCCTGGGATCTAGTCCCACTTCGAGCTCCTTGCTCGGTGGGGAGCCTACTTCTCCCTCTACCTGTCCTTCTTGTGCTCTCTCTCTCTGACAAATAAATGAAATCTTGAAAGAAAGAAAGAAAGAAAGAAAAGGAGTTGCAAACATCATTTTAAAAAATGAAACAATAGCAAAATTATAGTTTTTCCTATGTTATAAAAGTAGTACTTTGTGAAACTTTTGTTTCAATTATATATGCACTAAGTCTGCGTATACACATCTATACTTGGTTGTTAAGTAAAATATAAGTTACTGTGGATCACAATCTGAAAAAAAATCTGATCTATAGGACTCTAGAGGCCAACTCTTTTGTATGTCTGGTTCCTTCTTGTCACTTAGGTCTTATCTTGGCCTTTCTTTCCCATTGTACTTAATGTCGACTCCTCCAAAGCATTTATTCTCACACTATGTTGTTTTGTCTTATTTAGACTATTTATCAATATTTTAACTATCAGATTGTTTATAATCTTTCTCTCCCACTAGAATATAAGCTAATAAGAAGAGAGATCTTCTTCCTTGCTATGTTCCCAATATCTAGAACTATAAGGGCCTATTTAGCCAGAGCAGCTCCATCTCGGTTGAACAGCCATTTTGTTGTTTATGCAGTAAAACTTAAACTGACCCTGCCTCCCCCGCCCCACCAGGGGACTTCCTTAAAAGCAAGTCTGGGAAACTAGTAAAATATGGTCGACCAGTCCCAAGAAACAGAGCCCAAATACAAGGGTGGGTCAGGCCAGGTGGAGACATCCAATCACTATCTCCTTAAAGAATGTGGGCCCCCGGGCGCCTGGGTGGCTCAGTGGGTTAAGCGCTGCCTTCGGCTCAGGTCGTGGTCTCGGGGTCCTGGGATCGAGTCCCGCATCGGGCTCTCTGCTCAGCGGGAGGCCTGCTTCCCTCTCTCTCTCTCTGCCTACTTGTGATCTCTGTCTGTCAAATAAATAAATAAAATCTTTAAAAAAAAAAAAAAAGAATGTGGGCCCCGCCTTTTGGGCGCCAATTCTGACTAAGGTGATAGGCTAGTTCAAATATCTACTATAGGGTAAACTGTAATTCAATGGGCCACCCATGTGTGACCTAGCATGACTATGCAACTTTCTCTGTGTGTTACAATCTCATTGGCCACTCTGTGTGGCCAGGCTCAACCACATGGCCATTGCCCTTTAAAAGTTAGTTTGTGCCGGGCGCCTGGGTGGCTCAGTGGGTTAAGCCGCTGCCTTCGGCTCAGGTCATGATCTCAGGGTCCTGGGATCGAGTCCCACATCGGGCTCTCTGCTCAGCAGGGGGCCTGCTTCCCTTCCTCTCTCTCTGTGATCTCTTCCCTTCCTCTCTCCTACTGTGATCTCTCTCTGTCAAATAAATAAATAAAATCTTTAAAAAAAAAAAAAAAAAGTTAGTTTGTGAGGCCAGGAGGGGTCGCTCTCTCTATAAGAGGCGGCCCCAACCGGTAGGTTTGATTCTCGATGCTTGGCGCAAAATAAAGCTTTGCTTGACCTTCGCTTTGTATCAGTCTTGCTCCTTTGATCACGGACCCTAAGAGAACAATGTCTGCCCACATATAATATCCACTCAAGAAACATTTCTAGGCAGGATGAAGTTTATGACTAAGCAACTCACCAAAGCTCACCTAAGTTAAATTATTTTTTTAAGGATTGTATTCATTTATTCATGAGAGACAGAGTGAGAGAGGCAGAGGGACAAGGCTCCTCATGGACCAGGGAGCCCGAGGATCACGGGGATCACGGGGATCACAACCTGAGGCAAAGGCAAATGCTTAACTGACTGAGCCACCCAGGTGCTCAGTTAAAAGTATTTTAACTATACTTTAAAATCCTATGTGTCTCATGTCTGTGATCCCTCTAATGCAATTACCACGTCCTGGTGGGCCTAAGGCTTGGATTCCAGCCGTCCACTTCACAGTCCTGGACTATGGGGGAAGTTAGAAAATCATATTTTCACAACAGTAAAAAGAAATACTTAGTTTTGAGACAATAAGAATCTGATAAAACAGTGAACCAGTCTACTCTTAGTTTGGGATGGAGGAAAAGAGTAGGCATTCAGTAAGAGTTAAGGAACATAGAAAAAGCCATGGGATCCATTTCACAAAGAAACAGAAGAAAGCCAGAGGCTTTGGGCTCACCTACATTTTAAATGTGTACTATCTAACACCCCATACAGTTCAAACTCTTCTGAAGAAAGATGAACAGTGAATTCAACAGAAGTTAAATGGGAAGGGGAAAGTATGCCGAGAAGGAAAAAATTAGGGAGCAAAACAAATGGTAAGTCATATTCATGGCCCAAATATATTTGCTGGAGAACCTGTGAAATGTTACAATTAGAAGATGATCTAGGAATCAGAAGTTTTTTCTGTATGTAGTGCATATCGGTGTCTTCCCAAACCCCACGAATGCTGTCAATGTGTTTGCGCACATGTGTGAACACACAGGTACCTAACCGGAGCTCTGGGGAGGGTGCTGCTGTCCCACCTTCTCGCCTCATAGTGATACTCACTAGATAATCCCAAGCACTTTGTACCTACTTCTGCCACAGTAAATGAGATTTAAGTTAATGGGAAGTACACAGGAGAGAACAGGCTCTGGAGTCAGAGTCTGCGTTTAAATTACATTTCTAACTGCTGACTGGCTGAGTAACTTTGAACATATTCCTTAATTTCTCTGAGCCTCAGTTTCCTCATTTGTATAATTAGAGACCTCACAGGCTGGTATGTCGACTGGGTTAGCAACACACAGAAGCCTGGCACATTGACACCAGAGTGTTGACTAGGTATCACAGTCCTTACACCAAGCTCTTTAAATGCTTTTCTCCTCAGATTCTAACAATCCTTTGAGGAAGGTTATCGCAAGACATCCCTTCCCCCTATTACAGAGGAGCAAGTGTGAGCCATAAAGGGGTTAATTAACTGGTCCATGAATTCACAACAGAACAGAACTAGGATTAGAACACAGTCTTGGTCACATGCCTAAATCAGATTTCCTAATGTAAGGGCCTATTTAGCCATCCCATCTGGTTAAACAGTCATTTTCTTTATGCAGTAAAACTTAAAACTGTCCCTACCCCTTTTCCCCCTAGGGGACTTACTTAAAAACAAGTCCCAGAAACCAGTCCCAAGTAACAAAGCCCAAATACAAGGATGGGTCAGGCCAAGTAGAGGTATCCAATCGTGGGGGCGCATACTGTCTCCCTAGCTACCAAGGAGTATGGACCCGCCCTTTACGCGCCTTTTGGGCGCATTCTGACCAAGGTGATAGGTTAGTTCAAATATCTACTATAGGGTAAATTGTAATTCAATTGATTCAATTGGTCACTTATGTGTGACCTAGCATGAGAGAAAGCACAGCTTTCTCTGTGTGTTACAATCTCATTGGCCACCTGTGCGTGGCCAGGTCCAACCACATGGCCTTTGCCCTTAAAAGTTAGTCTGTAAGGCAGAGAGCGGTCGCCTCTTTGTAAGAGACGGCCCTGGACAGTCAGTTTGATTCTCGATGCTTGGCGCGAAATAAAGCTTTGTCTGACCTTCGCTTTGTATCAGTCTCACTCCTTTGATTACAAACCCAGCACTAACAACTATGCAAATTCTAGCATCCCAGAAATTATGAATAACCAACGAGCTATTCCCACTCTGCTGTAGCTGTCCTAATACCCGTCTCAGAACAAGGGATTATGTTCCACGCGCGCACACACCTATCAATCACCTCCATCACGTGTAACTCTCCAGAAGAGGTGGTCAGCCAAGGCACTAGGCACATTGATTAAATTTTGTTCTGGGGGCGCCTGGGTGGCTCAGTGGGTTAAGCCACTGCCTTCGGCTCAGGTCATGATCTCAGTGTCCTGGGATAGAGTCCCACATTGGGCTCTCTGCTCAGCAGGGAGCCTGCTTCCCTTCCTCTCTCTCTGCCTGCCTCTCTGCCTACTTGTGATCTCTGTCTGTCAAATAAATAAATAAAAATCTTTAAAAAAATTTTTTTTGTTCCGACACCTTTGTATCCTCCCTTCCAGGTTGGTGACCCCCAACAAGAAAAAAGAAGCTATGTTTTATTTCTTTCATGACAGACTTACTTAATACTGTTAGTAAAAAGCAGTTGGCTTTCAAGAGAGAGTTGTTGAATGAAGAAAATAATGCATGAGAAAGGGCTCTGTAAAACCAAAGTGCAAATCAATTCTTTTATAAAACCAACCAAATGGTTATAAACATATCTATTTATATTCAAATTTATAGACTTCCTACCGTATTTAGAAAAATGTCAGTTATAAAATCAACATAATAATTATTATTAGTAAGAGCTATAATACTTGTCGAAATTTCATTACACGGCAGGATAAAAGGCTTTATCACTTTATTATAATCTTCATCACACCCCTCTAAAGGAAGAACCATGATTTTTATAGAAGAGGGCATGCTGAAGGTCATACACTAAGAAGTGATGCGGCCAGAATTTTAACTGTTTCGGTATCTGTATCAAACTCTTTTTCTAAATTGTGGAAGGAACAAGATCATTTTTAAAAGAATATATATTTAAAAGAATACATACACACACACATATACACATATACATATTTCACAAGCCATAAAATCCACCCATTTAATTTATAATCCTGGGAGTTTTACTATATTTGCAAAATGTGCAACCATCACCACAATCTAATTTTAGGGTATTTTCATACTCCCCAAAGAAATTCCATATACAACAGCAATCAGTTCTAAGTACATATACTTTACATGCATAAAAGAAATGCAAATTCTTTTAAATAAAGGCTCCATTAAATATATGTATGAATGTATATTTGATACATCTAATGCAAAGAAAAATCATTAAAGGAACTCTAAAGGAGAAAATACGACTGGAGTCTTTTCTAATTTTGCCTTAGTAACATCACCATCCGTTTGAATAGAGCAAGTAATCAAGACCTGACACACATATCCAGCTCAGATTATTGTAGGTCAAACTGGAATTAAAGGACTTCTTAGCATTTCTGTGTTCACAGCCAAACAGTAAGGCTAGGAGGCAATGTAGAGAAAATAGTGTATAACGCATTGCCTTTGTTATTCACTCTAATATTATATTAGTATTAAGGAGTTATTCACTCTAATATTATATTAGTATTAAGGAGTAAAGTTTACTTTATAATTATGCATGTTGAAGTTAAGGAGATACAACATTTTATGCTTATACCCATTTTCTAAGAACCCACAACACCACATTTGATAATCGACAATACTCCCCAAAGCACAATTTAATGAACTCTGCATTCACTTCCAATAATGAAAAGGGACTCACTGTTGGTAAATGCATATTCTTCCTCATTTTCGTCACTGTCATCAGATGGAGCTTTATAAGGAGGTGGCAATTTCATTGGAGGGGGAGCAGTTCCTTGTCTCTGAAAATGCGAAAGTAGAGAGAAGGGTTAATGGCCTTTGCCCAGTTCTCTTCCTCAGTGACCAACAGCCTAAAAAAAGTAATCTGGAAATATTTTGACTGTATCCAATTTCAGTCATATAGCCAGCAATGCAAAACAATTTGTTTTCTTATATTTATGTTATTATGTAAGTGACTGTGCTGAGAGCACACCACTACCGAAAACAGTTGAAAAAAACACAGCGTTTAAGACTGTTGACCTACCCAGAAGAACACATTCCTTTCCCTAGTCAGAAAGTCAATTACGTATATTTTGTTAACACTGTTACCAACCAACTAATGCAAATGAAAGATATTTGAAAACAAATGTAAAGACTATCCACTGTATTAATTCTACATTTATTTAAACTGTATTAAGTTGTAGAAGGTACAGATTTCACTCTTGAAAAAAACAGCTGAAATGAAATACCAAGGTTTTCTAACTCAATAAATATTCATCTGCAATTTATAGTCAACACACATTTTAATGTTTTCAAAAAGAAAAAAAATCTTTATGATGAATACTCTTTATATTTCTGGGTAAGTGTTCTTTAAATTTACACAACCAAATGAAACATCCCATAAATATTTGGTTCGGACTTAATGAAAGCAGAACAAAACTCAATGATCAGATTACCTTCACAGAACGTAGACACTTTCTTGAACGCTGGGAAAAATAAAACATGCTAAAGTTTACGGAGATCCAAGCTGCTAAAAAGAACAGGAGCTGATATACCCAAGCACTCCACAAATACCAAAATAACTGGATTAAGATTTGTTTTGCTCCAGGGTTTCAATAGAGTACATTCAATTATGCTTTATAAGACAAAACCACTAATGGCAGGATACACTCCAGTAAATGGAGAATGACTGGTCCATTACAGAAAGCAGGCATGTAATAAATTCCTCCAAAGCAGAAAACACTATCTGGAAATCCATAAACAAAAACACACACCCAAATTTATTTAAGATAATGCTAACCAAAGCAGCACTGCATCTATCTGTAGAAAATCCAAAAATCAAGAAAATGCAGGAGCGATGAAGAAAGAGAAGATGCCAAATACAAAATGTTTATTAAGCAACAAAAGAAGACAGCAATGTGATCATGCTCTGTCTTTATTCTTGACTGGAAAACCTCAGAAGTGAGTTAAATGAAGAGTAAAGAAGGTAAATGAATTCCTCTCAGTAAACCTTTCCCTCGGAACCAGATCATTCTAGGTCACAAACAGTACTTAGAACAAGGACAGTCAGCTTTTAGTATTAAGAGACAGAATTCTCTTTAACGGTATTCTAAAAACATGTTTAAGAAGGAACTGTTTACACCACGGATTTATTTATTTTTTTTTTTTAATTTTTTTTTTAATTTTTTATTTATTTATTTATTTTTTTAAAGATTTTATTTATTTTTCAGAGACAGAGGGAGAGAGCGCGAGCGAGCACAGGCAGACAGAGAGGCAGGCAGAGGCAGAGGGAGAAGCAGGCTCCCTGCCGAGCAAGGAGCCCGATGTGGGACTCGATCCCAGGACCCTGGGATCATGACCTGAGCCGAAGGCAGCTGCTTAACCAACTGAGCCACCCAGGAGTCCCTACACCACGGATTTATTAAAATTAACTTCTACCAACACTCTCGAGAATATAGGATAAGCGTGTCTTGGTCACCCTGAAGTTTGAATGTGGGTTGCCATATACCTGGGGCCTCTTTCTACTGCACACGAGGGAAGGTTGTGGGCAGGACCTGGCTCTCTCTGTGACAAAGAAGGCTGGAGCAAGGGACATACAAGGAGGCCAGGTGAATGCAATCTCCATGAGGGCAGAGAACAATAATGTTCTCAGAGCTCTCAGCTCTGAGAGCAGTGCCTGGTACAAAGAAGGCCTCCCTTAACTACATGCGGAATGAGTAAGTAACTGGTTGTCAGTCATGTTGACTAGGTCTTCTAACAATGTTCTGTTCCAGAAAAATGACAATGATGGAAAAATTCTTGTCCAATAGCAGTGCATATTCATTTTGTTTGGTGGAGACGCAAATTATTTTAGTCCTGTAGAAAGGATAACTCCAAAGGTTATAGTTTTATTGCACTGTAAGATGTAAATTCAAACTGTATCTTAATTTGAATCTAACTTGTTCTTTTTGTTTTTTTTTAAAGATTTTATTTATTTATTTGATACACACAGAGACAGAGCATAAGCACAGAGGCGGAGGCAGGCAGGGGAAGAAGAAGCAGGAACAGGCTTTCTGCTGAGCAGGGAGCCCTGTGTGAGGCTCATTCCAGAACTCTGGGATCATGACCTAAGCTGAAGGCAGATGCTTAACCAACTGAGCCATCCAGGCACCCATGCATTTTTTCCTTGAACAATTAATAAATATTTCATTCTCTCCAATTCTCTCTGAACCAGGCTGTCTTGTTGGCTCCCTCGTTAATGAGTTAAGTAAATAACTGTACATTTTGCATAATTTTATAGGTCACATTTTCTTTTCCTGAAATTATACTTTGACAGTTATGGAAGTCCCCCTGAGATGTTCAAGTAGACTCACCTTCCAGAAACAGTTAAACAGGGATGCCTGAAATAGGCAATTCATGAGCTACTTAAGCCCATATACGTGATTTCTTGGCACCCACAATAAATCCCCAGTGGCAACAGAACTTTGTATTTTTGATTCTCTTTCTCTTATTTCCAACGCTATGATTCCGTTTCTGATACTAAGCCAAGTTTGGTTCTGATTTGCACTGGGGCTCTAAGTTATTTCCCATGGGTAGTAGCAATAAGTAGAGTTTGGTTTTATGGTCTGACAATGTAGTGGTATTTGAGGATCTACTGTATATTGGTTCTACAGGGATCTATTCTCTACAGAGTGAGACAAGGGCAAAGGTCGTTTAATCTACTTGCCTATAGGTGTTTTTTGTATAACAGATCTTGAGTTCAGTGGAAAGAATAGCTTTTTGACATAGGGGCTTGTGTGTTTCTGGGTCTACATGTATCATGTGGCTGAAGCAGCAGGATAGAAACTGAAAGCACTCTGTGTATCAGAAAGCCAGGGAAGCCCTTACCTCTCACTGCAAGAAATATTTTCCTACCTTCAGAGGGTGCTCATAAATTAGGGGAAAAAAACTCTTTTTGATCAGTTCGTAGAGACTAATGAGGATTAGTTAAATCTAATATTCCCAGAGTTTTCCAAAAAAGAAAAAAAAACTACACTCGCACTACCTTAGTTGTTACAGCCTTTTAATTAAAAACCCAAATCCCTTTTAACAGAAACAACTAACTCAGAAGCATTTCAATGTAACAATCCAGATTCACTGTATCAAAGCGATTTGGTGATTTAAATTTAGAAACCGTTACATGTTCTGATATCCTTGCTCTTACTGATGTGGAGTATAAAGCAAAGATATGTAAGACTAAAAAATGTTTACACCAATGCTGTATGATCCCCACATGTCTACATGCTATGTATGTACACAGATACATAGAAAAGAATATCACAAATACTTACACACTGCAGAGTACTGTCAGCCAATTCTAAGACCTAGTACAATGTGGGATATCATGCTGGGATACTCTATTATCTGCTGCTGTTAAGAATAATCAAAGAGCGCATCCTGTATCACTCTAAGCACCACCAGTAGGATCACAAGAAATCATTTTGAACTTTGCAAACACCTTCATGAGGTTACTTAGTTCCAGGCTCTAGCATGTCCAGATTTCCCACGTGAAACAGATGCGTGTCTTCACATCAACCTTACAGAGGAATAATTTACATACATAAAGTGTATTCCCTTTAAGTACTTACTTGGGACAGACACATTTTTTTAAGTTTAACATGACTGCATTTTTAGAGACGATTATGTTTGGTGGGAGACGACACTTTCATGTGGGTAAGACATAAAAAGAGAGCTAACAGCAGGAGACTACTTCTGTGAACGAACATCTCCCACTTGTTTTCGTTGTCTGTGACTCCTTTAAGACAAAGGATATATGAAGAAACCCTGAAGAAAAATTTAGAAGGAAAATACCAAAGAGTTACGGGTATCTAGTTAATATCAGTATGTTTAGGACACCTGGTGACCTGTCATTTCATACTCCATGAGGAAAAACAGCACAGACAATAGTGAACTGAGACAAAACAGAAAAAAAAAAAAAAAAAAAAAATCCTACGGATTTATTCAAGACCCGTTTTTTTTTTAAAGATTTTATTTTTATTTATTTATTTATTTATTTATTTTTTAATAGATTTTATTTATTTATTTGACAGACAGAGATCACAAGTAGGCAGAGACACAGGCAGATAGAGAGGAGGGGAGCAGGCTCCCCGCTGAGCAGAGAGCCTGACATGGGGCTTGATCCCAGGACCCTGGGATCATGACCTGAGCCGAAGGCAGAGGCTTTAATCCACTGAGCTACCCAGGCACCCCATTATTCAAGACCTATTTATGTATTTTTTTGGTAACTTAGTTTCTTAGTCACACACTCCTTTTTTTTCTTTTTTTTTTATGTAAATGATGTCAAGCCAAAATTTCCATTTCTAGCCTACACCTGTCCTAGTAATTGGTTTCAGGTGCTTTTATTTTTTTTTTCTCCTCTTTATTTTCGGGGTGGGGAGTGAGGGTGGGGAAGAGCGGAAGGAGAAAGAGAGAGAGAGATAACTGCTAGCAGACTGGAAGCTGAGCATGGAGCCCCCCCCCCCCCCCCCCCCCCCGCCTTCAATTAAGACCTGAGCTGAAAACAAGAGATAGGCACTTAACTGACTGTGCCACCCAAGCACCTCATTTCAGGTGCTTTTTATCATCTCTCTCTCTCTCTCTCTTTTTTTTTTTTTTTTAAGATTTTATTTATTTGACTGAGGGGGGGGAAGAGAGAGAGAGAGGAAGAGACATAAGCAGGAGGCACAGCAGAGGGAGAGGGAGAAGCAGGCTCCCAGCTGAGCAGGAAGCTCGACATGGGGCTTGATCCCAGGACCCTAGGACCATGACCTGAGCTGAAGGCAGACACTTACTTAATGGAAACACCCAGGCGCCCAAGTCTCTTTTTCGATGCTCAGTAATTCTAGAGAAAATGCACTGCTTTTGTATTAAGGAGGAAATAATGCATAAAAGGATTAACTTTTAATGATGATACTTTTAAAAGAGATTTCTGAAGAGATAATATAATTTGTAATCATCTGACCTTCCAACTTTGGGAACGTCCCCTGCCTGTGCTCCTATAGCATCCTGTGTGTGCTTCTAGCACCATAATTGTACTTCTACTTCACTACGTGTCACGTTCATCGGTGCACCTCTTGGAATAAAGACGCTTCATCATTCCAGAAGTTAGAACAGTGCTTGGCATATAACCCAATTTCAGAGAAGACACACAGTAAAGGACATCCTGTAACCACTGAAAACAGTTAAAAAATCTTGTAACCACAGAGACATCATCCTGTAACAGAGATGCAGATATTGGTAGGACCTCTCTCATTGCAATGTTAATTCAGTGGTTATTTTCTGCACCAAAAAATTCAGCTGGGCTGACTTGTAACTTTTGGTATTACCAAGCTACTACTGTATTTTTAAAATTTGAATGCAAATATCTTTCCATTGTATTGAGATTCAATTTGGTTTAATGGAACAGGCCAAAGTTGGTAAGAACAATATATTTATCTTTTTCCTTCCTGGGATCTTATGTGGAATTATCCTGCATCAACTAAATTACCTTGTTCCCCAAAGTAATTAAATTAGTGGCCGGTTTATTCATCTGTGTGCAGTTATTATCTGTGTCCCCACAGGCCAATCCTTGTCTGCTTCCTTTATGAGGTTATATCCCCAGAAGGCTGCACCGTCCGAACTGCCACACTATATATAGGATTCCAAAAAACATTTGATGAACGGTCAGATCTTTGAATCAAGATATGAACTGACAAAAATTCCAGCAACAGGATAGACTAAATATTCTGAGACTAAATTAACCACAAAACGATGACAGATAAACTTTCAAAAACATGCTTTTGTAACATGACTGAAGCCAGAAACAACCATAAATCTCAAGTCATAAGGTAAAATGGGGCACAGGAAGGCGGCATTTGCCCAGAACGCATGTGCCCTTCCTGGGGACCTAAAGCCAGAGATGTTTTGTTTTCAGGATCCTTTATTCATTCAACAAGTACATACTATGTGTCTATGAGGTGCCAGGCAGTGTTTTGGGCAATGGAGAGAGAGTAATGATGAGACAGATGAGCTCCCTGTCTCCATGGGGCTTCTTTTCCAGCCCTTTCAGATGTCACATTTTGTGGGTCTTCATGTCTTGTCCTCAGATTGCTTTAAGAAAGCAGTCAGTGAATTCCTCTTTGTTTGCCTTGCCCCACTAGAATGGAAGGCAGGGAATTTTTGTCTTTAAAAACTTCATTGCGGGACCCCTGGGTGGCTCAGTGGGTTAAAGCCTCTGCCTTCGGCTCAGGTCATGGACTCAGGGTCCTGGGAAGGAGTCCTGCATCGGGCTCTCCACTCAGCAGGGAGCCTGCTTCCCCTCTCTCTCTGCCTGCCTCTCTGCCTACTTGTGATCTCTGTCTGTCAAATAAATAAATAAAATCTTCAAAAAAAAAAAAAACCCCAACTTCATTGCGATATACTGACATGAAAAACTATACACATTTTTTTAAAGATTTATATTTATTTATTTGACAGAGAGAGAGATCACAAGTAGGCAGAGACACAGGCAGAGAGAGAGAGAGGAAGCAGGCTCCCCACTGAGCAGGGAGCCGGATGTGGGACTTGATCCCACGACCCTGAGATCATGACCTGAGCCTAAGGCAGAGGCTTAACCCACTGAGCCACCCAGGCATCCTGAAAAACTATACACATTTTAAAATACAATTTGAATTGAATTTGTATAATTTGAATTTATCATCCTAGTCAAGATGAAAAACTTTATCATCGGTCCCAAAAGCTTCTCCATGCCTCTTTATAATCCTTCCTCCTTCCTGCCCCATTCCCTGGTACCCCATTCTCTTGAGCTACTAATCTCCTAGGTTAGTAATCAGCATAGATTTTTATTTCTAGACATTTAATTCCTGTAAATAAAGGTTGTTACCTCCCAAAGGCTGAGAAAGATTTCTGCAAGTCATGACCTGGATCATGCTGCTAACTAATACTTCTACAAGCAACAACCATGGTCTTCTAGAACCTATAGTATTTATCTGTGTCTACTCGTGACTGCCAAAAACTACACAATCCTGAACACGTAACATATGCTACTGCTATTCTGATTAAAATCAATGTAATTAAAATCTGAATTCAAACAAGGTGGCCAACCAGGTTAAAACACAACCCTCTAATTATAACTGATATAATCTATATAATCTATAATTTAACTTTCCTTTTTCTTATCCCTTTTAAGAATGCTGTGCCCCAAATCTTCCAGAAACCTTGACTGATCCCTGTGTACATGTCTGCAAATATAGGTTTCCCAAGTGTTCAATTCAGTTACTGGTTTGTTTTTTTTTTTTCCTTTAACAGGGTGAAACCTACAATGGATAAAGTTTAAAAAAAAAAAAAAAATCATGGGCGCCTTGGGTCATGATCCCAGGCTCCTGGGATTGGGTCCCACATCAGGCTCCCTGCTCAGTGGGGAACCTGCTTCTCCCTCTGCCTCTCTCTCTCTGTTTCTCATGAATAAATAGAAAAAATATTTTTTTTTAAAAATCAAACAAACCAAAATCTTGACCACAGACGATAGTAAGGATATTTCCTGGTCTTGGACTTAGCTTGAGGTAGAAAAAAGGAAAAAAGGTATTCCCTCAGAATTCTTTACAAGCCCAGACTCTCTCAAGTTGGAGACCTGAATTCATTCTGTGTGTGGCTCAAAAATTTCCAAGCTAAAATCCAGGCAAAGCATGAAAATAAAGTTGGCAGAGATTTAGTGATACTAGGTGACATACATGTTAGGACGTTACTAAATAATGCCACATATGAATACAGATAGTTTAAAACTTGCAGACACCTAATAAATTAACTTGAAAAAGTAGAAAATAAAAACTGAAAAACTACATGAAAAACAGACTAATTTTACTATCAAAATGGGAGATTGCTAGATTACCATGACCCTCCCTGCCAAGAAAACAAGTATATAGAGTACCTGAATAACTTAATTAATTAATTTGCTCCATTGACTTTGTATATAAGCCTACACCCAATTAACTATCATGCTAGGAGTACCTGGCTGGCTCAGTTGGTAGAATGTGTGACTCCTGATCTTGGGGTTGAGTTTGACCCATGTTAGGTATAGAGATTACTTAAAAATAAAATCTTCCAAACGAAAACCTACTATGCTATTCAGAGATATACATTTATAATAATAAATTTATAATAACAAATAGTAAATTTAAGTAATAAATTTACAACTGAGAATATGATAGGACATAAAAAGCCTCAACTAATGCAAAATAATGTTACATAAACCACAATCTTTGATTATAATGGAAATATGTTAGAAAATAATAGGTTTTTTAAAATATTCATGTGGAAGTTTAAAGATACATTTCTAAATATATTTGGGTAAGAAGAAAATGTGGGGGCTTAAAAAACAGTACTGAATGATAGACATTCAACTTAAAATCTTGGGATATAAACAATGATTTAAAAGGAAATACATGGGGGTGCCTGGGTGGTGGCTCAGTGGTATAAAGCCTCTGCTTTCAGCTCAGGTCATGATCTCAGGGTCCTGGATTGACCCCCACATCAGGCTCTCTGCTCAGTGGCAAGCCTACTTCCTCCTCTCTCCCTCTCTGCCTCTCTGCCTGCTTGTGATTTGTCTGTCAAATAAATAAAATCTTTAAAAAAAAAAAAAAGGAAATATATGGTATTAAATGATTATTTTATTTAAAAAATAGCTAAAAAATTAATAAATTCTACAACTACTTAGAGATTATGGTGGGGGGTGGTAGAAGAAGAAAACCAAACAAAATAAGGCAATATAAAGATGCGAACAAAATCAAGCAGAATGGGGATGCCTGGGTGGCTCAGTGGGTTAGGCATCTGCCTTCAGGTCATGATCCCAGGGTGCTGGGATTGAGTCCCACATCAGGCTCCTCGCTCAGCAGGTAGCCTGCTTCTTTTGTCTGCTGTTCCCCTTCTTGTGCTGACAAATAAATTAAAAGAATAAGGATGCAACAGAGATGACTAACACAGATCAAAAATCAGAACTTCAAATGAAGGAACTACACACTTGAAACTAATGTAATGTATGTCAACTACAAAAAAATTTTTTTTGAGAAATTAAAGAACAATTACTTTCAAGATTAAGAAGTAAAAAGTAAACTATAAACTATATTCACAATGAAAAAGAACTATAAACAGAGCAAGCATAATTCAAGCTAAGATAATAAACAACTTTGGGGTGCCTGGGTGGCTCAGTCAGCTAAGTGTCTGTCTTCAGCTCAGGTCATGATCCCAAGGTCCTGGAGTCGAGCCCCGTATTTGGCTCTCTGCTCAGTGGGGAGCCTGCTTCTCCCTCTCCCTCTGCCTTTGCCTGCCACTCCCCCTCTGCTTGTGCTCTCTCTGTCAAATAAATATATAAAATCTTAAAAAATAAATAAATAAACAACTCTATTCCAACAAATATAAAAAATTAAGTGACATCCATATTCCTAGAAAAGAATCAATAACAAAAACTGACTCTAGAATAGAAAATCTGAATAGTTCCATAAGTACTGAAGAACTGAATCAGTATTTTAGATTTTTTCTGACATAGAAAACACAGGCCCAAAATGGCTTCATAAGCTAGTGTGACCAAAGATTTAAGGAATGAATAATAACCATTTTACAGAAATGCTCAGAGAACTAAAAAAGAAGAAATACACCCACTATTCATTTTAGTAGTCTCATATATTCAAAAGCAGATACAATAGTAAATTCCAGGCCAATTTCATTACTAACCACAGATGCAAAAATCCTAATGGAAATAGTGCCAGCAATGTGCAAAAAAAAAAATCATGATCAAATTAAGTTTAATCCAAGAATTCAAGAGTGGTTTGACATTATGAAATCTATTAATGTAATTTACCACATTAAGGGATTCAAGGAGAAAAAAATGTATAATACACAATTATTTCAGTTAATGCAGATAATACATCTAATAAAATTCAATCCCAATGCCATTCATAATAAAAATACTTAGCAAAATAAGAATGAAAGGGGTTACTTCCTTAACCTGAAGGATTAGCTACAAAAAATTACAGCACACATTATATTTAATGGCAAAATATTAAAAGCAATTTCTTAAATTTCAGGAGGAAAAACAAAAATGATAGCTATTATTACTTCTTTATTAATCACAATGGAGGTTTTAGTAGATATAATAAGATTGGAAAAAGGGGAAAAAGAAAACTGCCTTTATCCAGAATGATTATTATCACCCATACAGAAAATCCAGAAATAAAAATCTACATAGTATTAGAATCTGGGACTCATATTCTTATTAAAATTATATATATTTATGGAGGACATAAAGACAGTAGAAAGCTCTACCTAAAGTATTTAAAATATTTAGTAAGTTTATATTTAGGTGGTGAGTTTATGAGTGATTTTGTTTCAGTCTTTCAGTTTTCCCAGTGTTATGCACTGGATTCTTTTATTAAAAAATAAGGCAATAATGTTATACGATATCAAATAAAGACATTAAAAAATCAATTCTATGTCTACATACTAGCAACAACAGAAAATGCAGTTTAAAATACTTAAAAGCCATACAAAATGTAAGAGTATCTACGAATAGACCAAAGATTTACAATACCTTTCTCAAGAAAATTGTAAAAATTCAAAGAAAAAAGAATTTAATATATAGAAAGATATAACATGTCAATGACTAAAAAGGTTAGATGTCATAAAGATATACTTCTTTAAAAATTAATCTATAGATATGATATGACTCCCATCAAAATCCTCAGATTTTTTGTGGAATTTGATAAGCTAGTCCTAAAATTCAGAGAAAAGAAAAGGGGTACAAATAGGGAACACACCTCTAAAGAAGAAGAAATATGTAAAGGAAATTGTTCTACTAGAAAACAAGATTTAGTACGAAGCTTTAATAAGTGAGCTAGTGTAGCATTTGTGCTGGGACAGACATGGGGAACAAAGAGAAAGCTCAGAAGCAGACCCCCTGATAACCTGAGCTAGGACAGGTTGTATACAAGTCGGTAGGTAATGGAGGGCCTATTCTGAAACAGTAGGATAGTTATCTTTATGGGGGAAAAACAAAAACCTATCCTTACCTAATACTATACCCTAAAATAAATTTTAGATGGACTTTACTAGAACAGAGGTGGGAAAACAAGGATGGATGACAAATTCTGATTGATGGTAAGGAGTGTTTTCTCGGGGGAGGTGACCTCTGGGCTGCTCCTTGGAGGATAAAAGGAAGAGCAATGTGGGAAATGGATTTCCAGGCTGAGAGAACTGCAAGATCAAAGTCCCCTAAATTCCCTAGAGGAAGATGCATTTTCTGGGAATGGACAGACAACCAGCTCGACGGAACAGGAAAGACAGACAAAGATGACAAGGGATGAATGGTGCTTTATCACATTTTTGCACCTATGTTTCACTACGTTTCTGGCTTTCATCCTGGCCAGAACTAGTTAGACTCATAGGAAGGAAACGTTTTTAACACAGGCCTTCTACGTTGATACTAGTCAAAACACCATTTTTTTTTTTTTTGAAGATTTTTTAATTTATTTCACAGAGAGATCACAAGTAGGCAGAGACGCAGGCAGGGGCGGCGGGGCGGGGAGTGGGGAACAGGCTCCCCGCTGAGCAGAGAGCCCGATGTGGGGCTCGATCCCAGGACCCTGAGATCATGAGCTGAGCCTAAGGCAGAGGCTTAACCCACTGAGCCACCCAGGCGCCCCTCAAAACACCATTCTTATTAATTGCAGATCAGACAGGAAAAAATACACCAAAATCATTTTTTTTAAACCAAAAAACATTTTTAAAAGGCTTGAGAGGTTCACGTTACCTTTTCCTTTTTTTCTTCGGTGTTTTGGTCCTGGTTATTAGCGATTTTATTAGCCTTGTTATGCACACTAGGAAGGACCTATGATATCACACACACACACACACACAAAAGGAAGGGAAAAGGAATAAAACATTTAAACGTCACAATCATTAAATTTCCTAATTTTTTAAACAGTTAAAATCTTACTTAACTAAGTCACTAACTTCATCTAAAAAATAAAGACATGAAAAGCAGAATTCAAGGCAAACAATACAATCTGAAAAATATTACAGGCTGGATTACCCAAAATATTGTGTGCATGCATGCGTGTGTATGTGTGTGTAACATCGAAGAACCACAAACTCACAGTATGTGTAGATCCAGAAAGTGAAAATGAAGATGATGAAAAAGAAAGTCTCAATACTGACTGTCATCCAAACACCTCATTTTGCAAAAACAGTTTTAGGGGTGACATATATGAACCCCTCCCTAGAACACAGGAGGCATCATTTATGTGATTTACCTTATTCATCACTGTATCCCAAATCAAGTATATTATCTAGTACACTGTGCACACTCAATAAATATTACACTAGTACTGTTAGCATGAAGATAAACCACAGATCTATTTACATCTCTGGATAAAAGCGCAATGAGAGCTGGAATTTAGTGATTTATCACTATACATAGCGCTCAGAAAAAACCTATTACATAGTTGCACTCAATAAATGTTTATACATGAGCAAAATAGTTCCATTTCATAGAAATACTTTTAATTCTCAATGGTGCCAACAGCATAGATTACTTTTTGACTCATTTCTTTTTACCAAACAATCTATGAAACATCTTGGGAAAATATAAAATTTTTAGTGATTTTTTTTTTTTAAGGGCTCCTCAAATAGCTAACACAAATAATCTTGGCATAGAATCTGATGACAGACATGAGGGTTGTAAGAAAAAACAAATCTCCTTTCCCAGAAATGTAAAGAAACTGCCTGCCTAAGGGTAATTTAAAAAACAAAACAAAGCAAAGCAAAAAATACCTCTCTATCTACACGCAATTTAAGATTAAATTTTCTTTGCCTTTAATATGGAGTCTAAAGAAATAAACTAATTTTGGAACAAATGAGAAAGTCTCAGAAATGTTTCATTTAAGTAAGAAACAACAGAGGCACCTGACCGGCTCAGGTGGTAGAGCATGGACCTCGTCATCTCAGGGTCATGAGTTCAAGCCCCACACTGGGCATGGAGCTTCCTTAAAGATAGATAGATAGATAGATAGATACATAGATAGATAGATAGATAGATAGATAGATAGATAGATAGGAAACAGTAACGACACACAACATATATTTAATGTTTTATATGTGAACAGACATTGTTAGGGCTTAGTGTTTATTCCTCCATTTAATACAAACAATAATCCAAGTGCTTTAAATTTGAGACTTTCTGCAAGACTTCAAAAGAAGTCATTTTCAAACACTAACATGAAAGGCCCAAGTTCAAAACCTGGTTGATCTACAGGCACGTATTTCTTGTCCTGAAGAATCTTAAAACAAAGTACTTGGTCTCCCTGGTAAGTCAGAACACCTGTCCACACTGGACCTACCTTCTCCCATGGGAAAATCCGGCTAGAGCTGAAGAGCAGAAGCTCTGGGATGGGATACAATGTCAGCTGCCACTCCTAAGCTTACACTGTTCTTTGAACGGCACAGAAATATATCTCTATAAATGTACCATTAGCCAAATTTGGAAGGCCAAAGGCTTACCAAAAAAACTGCATCTTTAATAAAAGCAGAAGATGCCATATTTCTTGTGACAGTGAAAATTTTATTTTTATACGTTTAGTATGGAAGTGTACACATAAAAGAAGTTTAGGTGCCATTACAAAACCATGGTATTAGGGAAGGACAAATGGAATACATGGGAAAAGAAGGCAACATAGGATAAGAAATCTAATGAACTGAAGGGATGATCCCAATTTCAAACAGGTTTGTTTTGGAATGTAGAAAAAACGCATGTGAAATGTACCTATGTTATTAAGTGCGAAATAAATGCCCTGGCATAAAAACTTGCTATAGGGGAGTGTAGTATAAATCAGTTCTTCTCTCAAACAAGCACTTGCCAAATAAATCTAAGTGGATACACGCGTTTCTTTCTAGCATGCTAAAAACACTACTGAGGAATTGAAGAGAAAAAGCTTAAAAAGGTAATGTGTTGGTGAAACTCCAAAAGCATCTGTTAAAAGTGCAAATATAAAAAAAGTAAAATATAACACAAAGAATTTTTTAAGAAGTACAAATATAAACACCACTGCTCAATTGATGATGTTAATGACAATCTCCATGTGACCAGGGCACTTTAGACATAGGGCCTCCTTGATGGTCCCAATGTTAGAAAATGACTTCTTTTGGGGTTTTGCAGAAAATTTCAATGTTAATGTAAAGTGGTCAAAAATGATTAAGCATTTGGCTCTACTTTCTATTTCTGTGATGACCACTATTACTTACAACAATAAATAAGCCCACGAGAGCCCCATTTTGTAACGATATGAAACTCGATTCCTTTTAACGCCTCATTCAACAGGAATTACTTTGTGTTAAAAAATGGAACAAGTCATGTCCATCACCTGAATGTGCTCCCTTGCCTAGAACCAGAGATAGCTCAATGCTTGATGAACCAAATGCACAATGTGGCAGTCTCTTGTGCTGCATGGGGAGTAAGTGACTTGAGCATGGCATGATGCCTAAGAAGATTTTCTTTTTTTGAGCAGTGATAGAAATTGTGCTGTTTGTGTCATCTGAGTGAAAATTTCCACCTCAACTCACCAGCAAAGGCTGGATTAAATGCTTGCTTGGCCTTTTTGGTTGACTTTATACCTTTTTTTGCTTTGAATATTTTTTTGGCAGGGCAGTCATAAGTGGCCACATAAAAGTATCAAGTCACCAGCTCATTCTCATTTAAAACTGTTTCTTTGGAAGTACCATTTGGCAAGGAATAACCTGGCCAATTTTCCTATGGAACTCAGTCTCCAGAAAAAAAATTGACAGCCTCAACTACCTTCTCAATATTGTAAGAAATAAAAGGTGGATTCCAAAAAGGTGGTTTCCAAAAAAAGTGAATTAAAAAGTGGATTCCCCCCAAATTTCAAACTGTATGAAAATAGGAAGACATTATTCAGTTCCCCATTCTCAGGGAGTCTTGACGGTGTAAACACAGCACTAAGACTGGGAAAGTTCATACTGCATCACAGTGTACCCCAGCAGAGCTGCCCCTCCTGGGGAGGGTGACCTTGTAGGCCCCTGAGTGTAGGCAGGTTCTAAGTTACATCAAAATGTATTGATACCACCCCCCACCCTCAGGGCAGCCAAACCTGTTTGCCCAGGTTGCCACACAAATATTTTCTGTATGCCTTGACATACAAAAGGTTGAAAAGCACCACCTCATTTACTGAAAAGCATTTTAAAAAAATACGCAGTTTTTCTACTGTTCAGAAGTACCTATGTTTCGAACAGCTGTTTTCCACTATAAGAAAGAGAAATAAGCCTTTCTTCCAGTCACAGGGCTTAGGGGTGATGTTTCTGCTGCATACTGCAAAATAAAGTACAAATCCTGCCACTGACATCTATGTAACAGAATTCTATTTCCATACTGAAAGAATTATTTATTACAGATAAAAGTGTTACAATTAATTACTGCAGGATGTACAACATTGCACCACATTTGCGTTTTTGAATTCAGGATGTACAACAATGCACCACATTTGCATTTTTATGCTCTTTTAATAACTACACAGGGCATGGAGTTACCTCTAGGATGTTTTCATATCTGACCCCCTTTATGTTCAAAGTATTTTATAAACAAAGTAACTGACTCGGAAAAGTCAAGTAACTTGTCTCTAAGTTAACAAAGCTGGTCAACAGGGAATTAAGGAATGGAAAACAGGTCTAACTCCATAGCCTGTGACTTATACCAAGGCAGACTGGAATGATTCAAAGTTGACCAAAAGACCAAAATCAAAGAAGAAAAAGGAGAAGGTGAAGTTAATAACTAAAATTTTATGAAGTAATGCTTTTTGTAGGTAATAGCAGGATCGAAATGAAAATATGTGGAAAAATACATGGAGGCAAAAGCTTGGTCCACAGATACAGAGAGAGTATTTTTAAATTTTTTAAAAATCCCAACTAATGCTTACTCTTGGAGTGGATGACAAGCTCTGAACAACGAATACCACGGGATTTCCTGCATTCTTAATGGCCTCAACTGCTTCTCTGTGAGAGGCATTCTGCAAATCTACTCCAGACACCTAAAACACAGAAGTGATTTTATTTCAATTAGAAAGGCTCTAGAGTTCATATGTATTATCTAGTGATGAGAACAACCAGAATCTAATGATCTAATGAATTAGACCAAAGGGGGGGGGGGAATCGCCCATAAAAAGCTTGTTTAAAAACATGTTTAAGGAAAATAACATTTTACCTTCAAGAAAATTGAGTAAGACAAGTATCTTAATAACAATAGCCCTGGTAAAATATAATTATGCAAAATAGGGAGCTCGGTCAGTGATAGAACCTTAAGTAGCTTCTGAGCTATGATGTCACCTCTGCCACTAAACACAGCACAGAATTCTGAATGGGGACAGGGGAGCGTGGTCTGGACTCTTCTCTCAAATTGAGAAGTACAATATTTAAAGCAAATTGTCCATTATCTTAATTGAGTAGTTGAACATCTCTCAAATTATGTTTAAAAAAGAACTACGAAAATATCCATAGGTTCTTTTTACTGAAAGTGTTCTCTGTTCAGTAAATTGGAATAAGTCTACATAACTCCTTATCATACAAATTTCAGAGACCCTAACTTGCAAACATGTCCACAGTCTCCAAGAGCATTTTGTATTTATCATATTTAACAGAACCAGTCTTTCAAACTGATAATGTATCAAAGCCTGGGTAAATGTTGGGGTGGCTTATGGTCAGTGGATAGTGATGATCTGTGAATACTTCTTTGCCATCAGGAGACCAAGCAGGGATGCAGGTGGATAGGGCTGTGGGATCAAAGTTGGCTTTCGTGTGTAAGCTGGAAGGTATTACAGTAACCATGGTGTGGTGGAGGGAAAATGCATGAATCCTTGGACAGTGAAAAGGGAATGACTTCCGTGGCATAAGTTAGGGAGATTGGTTAGAAGCACAAATAGCTCCTATGTTCCTATGTTGTTACAGATACAGATAGGAAAAAAGTTTTGGCACACGGTGAGAGCAAGGTGAAGTTCCTTTTTGGCTGCCTCTATTTTCTCCATGAAATAAGAAACAAGCGTCATAAACGGAGTTAAGAGGGTGAAAGACAGTTTAGAAGGTGTGAAGGAGTTACCTCTGAAAGGAGGAGAGTGAAACAGCCAGGGAAATTTTACAGGATTGGAAGGCAGAGCTAAAGACTCTCTTGAGAAGGACCTCATGAATTTAAAATGAGACCAGATAGCCTCACTGGTTATTTTCTCCAGCCATGCTAGAGACCGGAAATAAGCCAAAAGTTGCATTTAACTAGGATGTGGTTTCCCTAGACAAGTTCAGTAAAAGCAAAGGGGATCCAAGGAGCTGGAAGTGATGGGAATGTTAGGTCAGTGAATCAGAGCATGGTGAGGGGAAAAGCAAGCATGTCCCAAGCTGAGGGACACAGAGGTAAGGGCCAGAAGGTAGGAGACAGGAGCCTGGTGTGGGAGAGGGGTTTTTTTGTTTTTGTTTTTGTTTTTAAGAGTTTATTTATTTACTTGACAGACAGAGATCACAAGTAGGCAGAGAGGCAGGCAGAGACAGAGGAGGAAGCAGGCTCCCCGCTGAGCAGAGAGCCCGATGCAGGGCTGGATCCCAGGACCCTGAGACCATGACCTGAGCAGAAGGCAGAGGCTTTAACCCACTGAGCCCCCCAGGTGCCCCAGGAGAGGGGTTCAAAAGCAGGGGAGTGTAAAGCCCAGTGTAAGAGAGAGGGTGCAAAGAGGTGAGTTTAGGGAGGCAGCTGTGGCAAGAACTTTGGCCTTTTATTCTAGCAGACATCCACTGGAAGATTTTAATAAGCTCTGTGAAACCTCTTTTTCCATATAAACCCAGGAAGGATATGAATAACTATAAACCAATACAGAAAAAAATTTTAACTGAAACTTAAAAGCTATCACAACAATCTCGTGAAGCTTCTTATGAATGACCTAATCCCCAAAACATTCAACAGTAAGAGAAGTAGAAGCTACAGAAGAACCATTTCATCTTCTGGATTTCTACAAGGTTAAATGGGAATCATTGAAGTTGGGAAGTTAGGAGAAAAAACGGAATTCTGCTATACTACCACAGAAATATAATCTTAAATTTTTCTCAACTTCAAATGTATAACCCAGAAGTGTGTCCGTTCACACAGGTAAGACCCATTTCTTAAAGTTAAATTAATTGCTAACCTCCCAGGTCAACAAATTCTTCTTTATAAAGACCTAGAGCTCTTTTATGCAGCTATTTCAAGGCAGAGAGAAATGATTATTAAGCTTTATTTATGGGGCGCCTGGGTGGCTCAGTGGGTTGGGCCTCTGCCTTCAGCTCGGGTCATGGTCTCAGGGTCCGGGGATCAAGCCCCGAGTTGGGCTCTCTGCTCAGCGGGGAGTCTGCTCCCCCTGTCCCCCTGCCTGCCTCTCTGCCTAGTTGTGATCTCTCTCTGTCAAATAAATGAATAAAAATCTTAAAAAAAAAAAAAAAAACAATTAAGTGATGCTTTTCACAGGAAAAAAGTAAACAAAATGACTCAGCACAGTTGACAAAATAAAAAAGTATTAACATTTCAAATCTGCTGTGAGTTTAAAGAAATTATTAAATCTGGGACAAAGCAGTGGCTTCTTACTAGTATATAAGAGTGATGGATTAGTAAGAGAATACTTTGTACTCAACTCACAGCACAGAAAAGTGAGGGGGGAAAACATGTAATTTAAAAAGATAGGGTGCCTGGGTGGCTCAGTGGGTTAAACCTCTGCCTTTGGCTCAGGTCATGATCTCAGGGTCCTGGGATCGAGTCCCGCATCGGGCTCTCTGCTCAGCAGGGAGTCTGCTTCCTTCTCTCTCTGCCTGCCTCTCCGCCTACTTGTGATCTCTCTCTCTCTGTGTCAAAATAAATAAATAAAATATTAAAAAAATAAAAAAAATAAAAAAAATAAAAAAAAATAAAAAGATAAAACAATCAACATTACAATTAGAAAATAGGCAAAAGACATGCACCAACATTTCACTAAAGAGGACATGTAGAGATGGCATGGAAAGTTCTTTTATCATTAGCCATTAGGGAAACTCAAAACAAGATATCACTATCTACCTAGGAGAATGTCTGAAAAATAATGACACCAAATGTTGGTGAGAATGTGGAGAAACCGGATCACTCACATGTTGCTGTGGGAATGTAAAATAGTACAGCCACTCTGGAAAATAGTTTCCTTCAAAACTAAAAATGGACTTACCATACAACCAGTAATTGCATTTTGCGGCATTTACTTCAGACCAAAAGAAGGCTTATCTTCACTTAAGAACTTGTATACCAATGTTCACAGAAGTTATAGAAGTTTTAGTCATAATAGCCAAGAGCTGGAGACGACCCAGGTATCTTTCTTAAATATATGTTATATTAAATATTACACGTTATTTATTTATGTAGATTTAAGATTTATTTATGAGAGAGAGAGAGCGCATGCAAGCGCATGCAGTGGGGAGACAGGGGCACAGGATTATTTATTTATAGATACAGATTTATTTATTTGAGACAGAGAGAGCTGGTGCGCACAGTGGAGGGACAGAGGCACAGGAAAGAGAAAGTCCCAAGCAGACTCCGTGCTGAGCGTAGAGCCCAATGTAGGGTGACCGTAAAACCCTGAGATCATGACCTGAGCCAAACCAATAGCCATTACCCAGGTACCCCAACCTATTGTCTTCCAGTGAGCGAAAGGTTAAACTCTAGTACCTCTTCCACACCATGGAATATTATTCAGTCACAATAAAAGGGAATGAACTATTGATGGATACAACAAATTAAATGAACTTCAGTGAGATTATGCTGAGTTAAAAAGACCAATCTCAGAAAGATGCAGAATATATAATTCCACTTATGTGACAACTGTGTTATGTGATAACATAATTACAGCCATGGAGAAACAGGTTAGTGGTTGCCAGAAGTTGGGTATGTCAGGGGAAGAGGCTGCAGGGGAGGACACAGGGGAATTTTGTGGTGATCTAGTGGAGTTTCTTTGACTGTGGGGTGGTTATGCAAGGCTACACAGGGGATGAAATGGTGGAGAGCTATAAAAACACACACAGTTATACATGAGCTCATGTATTACTGGTGAAATCGAAATAAGGTCTATGAATTGTGCCAATATCAGTATTTCAGCTTTGTTATTGTACTACAGCTGTGTCACACATTAACACTGGTGGAGGCTGAGGGAGGTAAGTGTACCTGGGACTTCCTTACGCATTTCTTTACAATTTCCTATGATTCTGTTTCACAATAGAAAGTTAAGGAGAAGAAAAAGACCAAAGAAAACACAAAATGTATATTTAAAAATTAAGTTCAAATATATCAGTAATAAAAAAAAGAATCAGTTTCACTTATTTATTAGATGAAGATTATCAAGGTAGATTTAAATAGAGCAAAATTCAGTTATAGGCTGCTTACAAAACATACACCTAAAACAAAATCATAAGGGTGAAAGTGAAGGGATGAAAAAAACAATGTGCCATGCAAATTCTAAATAAAGGAAACCGCACCTGCCCCAGAAGCCAGAGTAATCCTTTTAAAATATGTATGCACTTGTAATTCTCTAATGGACTCTCACTGTGTTCAGAGAAGGCAACCTTCCAAGTCCTCTGAGAGGTGGCTTCACATTAGCTCTTAAACTTTTTCTCTCCCCACTCTCTTGCTCACTCTCCCTTCCATAACCAATCTATCAGCTGTCATCACCACCTCCACCGCCCTTCCTTCCTCATCTTTCTGCTATCTGCTATAATCCAGCACTCCACAAACTACTTACTTATTATCTATCTTGCCCACTACCACGGAAATCCCCTAAGAGTAGGAATTTTGTTCATTTTCTTCATTGCCATATCCCCATGTGTCTGAAATCTTTTTGACTTCAAAAACACGAATATAACCTAGTACCTGTATATAGAGAACTTTTACACAGTTCTTTGCTTTAATCCTCAGAGTGATGCTCTGGGTTTTTAAATTCTCATTTCCATTCTATTTCGAAACTGAGAATAAGGTGGGTCTAATAATATGTCCAAGAACAGACACAAAATAAACAGGACAATCAAGATTTCAACCTGTGACCTCCAGAGCTCTTTTCTTTCTACCAGAACTAAAACACCACAGCTGAAGCTTAGTGTCATAAAACATGTATCAAGAACCCACAGATTCTGGGGCTGAAGATATTTAATACGATGTCATCCAATAAAGCCAGTGCCAAGAAATGCAGGAGACTCAGACTTCAGGACATTGTCAGTGCCTTGATGTGCCCTAAACTCTGCTCTGCACACGTGAACAATGGATTCACCTCTTCCTCCAATGGAGTCTGGGAGGATGAGCATGGCTATCCTACTGACACATCGTTGTAAAATGTACAGCTTGTTATAGAGAATGTAGTCAGTAATATTTTAACCATGTTGATGGTAACAGACCCTAACCACACTTGCAGCGAGCACTGGGAGCCCTGGGGCACTGGGTAACATATTGAATTGTCGAATGTAGTGTGACTGCAAGTTAATGTAACATTGCGTGTCAACTATACCTCAGTTTAAAAGAAGAATATGAGATATTTTTTAAATGATGGAAAAAAATTAGCATTTCTTAATGCTGTGGGTGAAGCACAAGGCTCACAGGCGGCCTCATTCTATTAAACTTTTGGTCAGCTGATCCTTTGTATATGATGTATGCTGCCACCCCAACTTTAGAATCTCATAAAGTTATACGAACAACATACAAACTAGGGCCCCAGAAGCAAATACACCAATTATATCCACATAGACCCCGACAAATGAAGGAAGGACTTCTGGTTAAATGATCACTGTCTTAGAGTAGGTTTCAAAGACAAACAGATTTTTAACAGCACTTACCTCGAGTATTTTATCTCCTGTTTTAAGAGCATTTGTTTTTCCCGCTGGACTGTCTTCTAAAACTTGTTTGATAAATATACCTTTCAGTTCCTCTCCATTCTTCAGGCGTTTTATAACAGTTTGTCCACCAACAATACTAATACCAAGAGACACATTGGGTTCTCTAAATATCTCAACACTGTAAAAAGAAAATAAATTCACTTATGAGTAATCTAATATAATTTGCTGGACTATCACTGTAAGTGTTCGATTTGGACCATATCCCTGTGACTCATATTTTCTTTGAATATATTTTTACAAATGTTATCAAAACTGTAGCCAATTCCAAAATTATAGGACATTATCAATAATTCATGGCACATATGAAAGTATGAATTTGGAAAAAGATTTCTAAAACAATAAATACACCTCTTAATATTCGGAGATTTGGCTAGGCCTTAATGTTCCCATCTATCTATCGATCTATCTATCTATTTTCTGTAATTAGTTCTTTTAATCCATATCCATAACATCAGCAAAGAACGGATGAAGGAAATAACAAATGGATGGGGAGAAAAAAAAAAAAAAAAAGAAAGTCGCATGTATCATTTTGGCAAAAAGCACAAACTTTTGCAATAAAATAAATTTATCACCAAAAGTCTTGCTGCCCAAGCTGCTTTTTCCAGTCAGCAGGTTTCACCTGTGGTTCTTGAAGCTGGGGACAGAGTTTGCTCTGAAAGATGGCAGATTCTCTTTTTCCTCCTATCTCCACATCACTTTTAAAAATAAGTATGGAATAAAACTTGCCCTTCAAATGGTTATGAATTTTGCTCAAATGGCACAGATGTGGCCAATGATTAACTGAAATTTAAAAAAAAGTAGTTCAGAAAACAGCTCCTACGAGTCTTTAAGACAAAACTTGGAAATGCAAGAAGAGAAAAGATCACGTGGGTCCTGTGGGATTAGTAACACATGAAGAATAGGAAGAACAGGTAGACGAAGACTTTCCTATTCTGTTAGCTCAAGCAAGGAACAGACTTACACGGACACAAGAGGATGAGGCTAGAGATAAATGAGTACACACCAGAAGCCTCAACTACGGTTGCTGTGTATTTAAAAAAAAAAAAAAGGAAGACGTTTTATTGTATTTTAAGGCAGTGATGCAATAGTGATGGTTACTATCATACATGGACATTTGTCAATTACTTTTTCTGAAAAAGTATGATAAAAACTCTCCATGTAGAGGCACCTGGGTGGATCAGTGGTTTAATTTAAGCCTCTGCTTTCGGCTCAGGTGATGATCTCAGGGTTCCCTGATCGAGTCCTGCAACAGGCTATCTGCACAGCACGGGGCCTGCTTCCTCCTTTCTTTCTCTGCCTGCCTCTCTGCCTACTTGTGATCAGAGTCTCTCTGTCAAATATGTAAATAAAATCTTTAAAAAACAACAACAACAAAAACAAAAAACTTTCCATGTAATGTAGATTATAGTCATTTTGCTCTGCTGAAAATCTCTACATGAGACAAAATGAAACTAAAATTCAGGCCAGCCTCCATGTGAATGATGGCAATTTCTCCATCAGTGCACGTCCCAATGACACTATAA
This sequence comes from Mustela erminea, assembly GCF_009829155.1. Lineage (NCBI taxonomy): Eukaryota > Metazoa > Chordata > Mammalia > Carnivora > Mustelidae > Mustela > Mustela erminea. The sequence goes on from NC_045623.1 coordinate 59,495,005, forward strand.
AATTACAGAGCAACAACTTGATTGTGTTCTCCTACTGAGAAAACCAGTATCGTCATCAACATACATCCTTGGTGGACCCCAGTGGCTAAAGTTTGGCGTTTCTTCTCCTTCACCTTCTTCTCTCTCAGGTAACTCACTGAGGGGAGAGAAAGGAAAAAATACACACAGAACTTGTAAAACACGGTGTTGTATTAAAGGTTTCTACAAAGTTTTTGAAATTAAACAATCTATATGTAGTTAAATAGGTCTCGATTTTTAAGCTTTTAAAATATATACATCAATAAAATACATACATCAACTGGAACACTGCTTTAATGTTCGACTCAATAAATATCCCCTACCACGAGAAAATCGTAACTATTATCAACACTTTTATTGGTGATACTCCAGATGCTATTTTCTAAAAATCTGTGTTTGCTTTGTACAATTTCACATTTATTTCTCTATCAATATATAAATATTAGGAAACATATTCCTTAAAACTTGGTACTGGTTGAGCGAAGAGAACACTCCAGCATAAACCAACATCAGTAGCTGAAATGGCTCAACAGCTGGTAAGCACAATCCCTCTTTCTAGATGTCACCTTGGCCCTAAATAATTCCCTTGTCCTTTGTATCATGAATGCTTTGTGTCATTATCCATCACTCCACAGTTTGCAGACAGACTGACGTACGTTAGATCTCATTCGATCCTCCCAGCTACCACCACACTTTCGCCCAGCAAGTTACGTTAGTGTGGAAATCACAACATAAAATGTTGAATTACAGAAAGGCTACAATGGTAATGCTATCACACAGCATAAATACATTATCATACTTTATCTGGAGGAGGAGTCAGGAGTCCTAAGCGCCAGTCTAACCTGCACCATGAAATGGGTGTGTGACTCTGGACCACCACATGACATGATAGGTCTGACAGTGTAAACTGTCTTACTCCACACAAAAATGCAGGCAATACCTATTCCATCTCACTTCACAAACACCCTCCACCTTGCCACGGCAGCTTGGCCCCTCGGGATACTGTTTGCAGACTGGGGGAACACCACCTCCCATCCCAGACCCAGACCCAGACCCTTCTCTCTGACAAACCAACCAAATAACTTTTAATGTGTTTTATGCTTAAATAAACTTCATGACCTAGAAGTACTGCAGCTCATACTACTATATTTTTCACATGAGGAACTGAGGCTCACAGAAGGCTCCTATACAACCTCTTCACAGTATCAGAATCTTTGTTGCAACACTCAGTTTCTATGCTGCATTTTTCTCTGAACTCTCAAATAAGTTCCATAAAAAGTAACAAAACTCCACCTACTTGCTTCTACATACAGACTTTCTAGGATACAATGATTTATGGCTGAGTGAGGAAGAGAAAACTGAACGGATCTAGACAATCTAAAAATCAGTTAAGAAACTGGGATCATGGAGCTCCTGGGTGGCTCAGTCAGTTAAGCATCTGCCTTTGGCTCGGGTCATGATCTTAGTCAGGGTCCTAGGATCAAGCCCTGTGTTGGACAAGACCCGTCTAGAGAGTCTGTTTCTCCCTCTCTCCCTCTGCCCCTCGTGTTTGCTCTCTTTTTCTCTCTTAAATAAATAAATAAAATCTTTAAAAAAAGGAAAAAAAGGAGTTGGGATCATTAGGGTCATTAACATCTCACCCACTACCAGATGGTTTTCTTGCCTCAGCCAGGGGTACTTTTTATAATTAAGAGCATCACAATATTCAAGGAAAAAGAGCTTGGCTGATACTTGCCAATTACTTATCTGATGTCCTCTCCTTCCCTCCTCACCAACATAATCTCTCTTTTATTGCAGGTGGCACTTTGCCCAGCTTTAAAGAAACAGATTTTCTGAACTTCCTGTCAGCTAATGGTAACTGGGTGCTACCATTCTGAAATCAAAGTGAAAATCCCTAGAGATTTCCAGAAAAATTCATTAAATGGAGAGGAGCCTTTTGTAGGACCTTTCCTTTCTTCTTGCCAAGAAGGCAGAGAGGCCACTGGTGGTGAAGGATCCATTTTAAAATCATGAAGAGACAATGACTAAAGCAATACATTAAGAGCAGCAGAGCAGAAAGGAAGAAGGTGTTTAAGACCCTGACAGATCACCTTCTTCAGGGGTTTTTACAGGAAAAAAATTAAGGCCCTGTTTGGTTAAGTGACATTAAGTGGGTGTTTTTTTATAAGTAGCGGAATGCAATCCCTAAATGATACCCACGGTTCTACCAACTTAAGCAAAGTTTTCATTTCATCACATTACGTTATTCTTTGCACATGTGCATATATGTTTCTCGGATGGTTGTTAATAGCAGAAACTTTCGTATTTGATTACCCTATGTAATAGTAAGGATTAAATGATCTATGACTGGCATTTAACTGAGGCTTAATGTTCATTTCCTTTATAATTTTATTTGAATTTGTATCAAAATTTTCCCCAAGTATTATAATCATTTTTTAATTAAGAGCATCTTAATAGCCCATGCTATTGACGTAATTTATCTGCTGTCTCGAATATGATACACTGACATTATATCCTGTTTTTTGGAATATGGACATTACTGCAGGGAATATCTTCATACTCTGTTATATTTTTTTATTTTTATTTTTAGATTTTTTTCTTTTTAATTTTAAAGAGAAAGAGAGCACACGCGAGTCCAAGGTGGGGTAAAAGGAGAGGGGGAGAGAACCCTCAAGTAGACTCCACACTGAGCGTGTGGGGCTCAATCCCACAAAACCAAGAAGCAGCCGCTTAATTGACTGAACCACCCAGGCAGCCCACTCTGCTATATTTTAGAATTCCCCTTTAGATAAGTATTAATTGAAGTCTATAATTAAAAATCTGAAAATCAAACCAACACTGAAACCCTCCTCCTTTCCATTTTCTACTGTCCTATATCTCAAATCATAGTAGGTGTGACAATAAGAAGTAAACATTGGGTTTCTGTCCCTGGTTCCAGATACTGAGCTTCTAAAACCCTTAAATTTCTCAAGTGACAGAGGTGACAGGATCATCTTTTGTTATTTTTAACAAACCCTTTTCAACCATACTTGAGTTTATTATGCTAATAAGGTAACATTTGGTGAGACCATACTTAGCCTCAGGATGGGGTCCCGTGGCCAGAAAAACAACTGTATGATTAGGTAGCACCGTTAGTCCCACCCTCCCCTGGGAAGAGGAGAGGAGCTAGAGATGGAGTTCAATCACCAATGGCCAATGACGAAATCAATCATGCTCATGTAATGGAACTTCCATAAAAACCCCTATCACAGGGCTCAACAACAAAGTTGTATATGACAACTTTCAGGTTGTCATATACATCAAGGTATTGATGTACTGGCTGGGAGGGGGCTGCACTCAGGAAAGGCATGGAAGCTCTGTGCCTCCTCCACAGCCCCCTCCCCTCCATACCTTGCCCTATGCATCTCCTCCATTTGGCTATTTCTCAGTTGTATCTTTCATAATAAACCAGCAAGAGGAAGTAAAGCACTTTCCTAAGTTCTGTGAGCCATCTAGCAAATCATCAAACCTGAGAAAGGGATCATGGGAACTCCCAATTCGTAGCTGATTGGTCAGAAGTACTGCTGGCAACATGGGACTTATGACGGGCAGCTGAAGTCAGGACAGTCTTGTGGCACTAAGCCCTTAGCCTGTGCGATCAGCGCTAACTCTTGAGTAGCTAGTGTCAGAATGGAATCGAATTTTAAGATACTAGTTACTGTCCAGAGAATCAGTAGTTGGGCAGAGGGGGAAAAATCACACATTTGGTATCAAAAGTGTGAGTAAAATAGTTCAGAAGAGGCATTAAGAAAAAAAAAAAAAACCCACATAGGTATTTTTACTACTGAACATGTATGCTACTATTATTCAATTTTTAGAAACCTAAAATAAAATGGAAACCATGTTTTAACATTAGTATGGACTGTTAGTTTCTCCATTTAAAAAAAGGAAAACCTGGGTGGCTCAGTGAGTTAAGCCTCTGCCTCAGGCTCAGGTCATGATCTCCGGGTCCTGGGATGGAGCCCCATATCAGGTGCTCAGCTCAACAGGGAGCCTGGTCCCCCTACCCCCGCCTGCCTCTCTGTCTATCTGTGATCTCTATCTGTCAAATAATAAATAAAATCTTTTTTTAAAAAAAGGAAAATCAAAAATTTTCAGAACAGCTGGCTTTCACATATAACTAAAGGGAGAAAGAAAATACTGTCTAGAAGATGCAAAATTTTAGTTTTGATATTGTAACAAAAGGATTATTCTATTGGAAGAAACTCCCTGATTTTTTCAAAGCATACTATATTTCTTTAGGAAGTTTACCCGTATTTTATTCAGATTATTTCATACCTAGAGAGAGAGAAAACTTGCAAAAGCTTAGGGGTACCTGGCTGGCTTAGACAGGGTAGCAAGAGAATTTTGATCTCAGGGCTGCGAGTTCAAGCCCCATGTTGGTTGTGGAGATTACTTAAAAACAGAATCTTTAAACAACAACAATAAAACAAACAAACAAAATAAATAAAAATAAAAATAAAAAACAAACAAACAAACAAAAATATCTTTCAAAAGTTTATCCAGATAGTGTGATTTGTTTGGGAAATACCATCCTAGGAGATGAGCAACTATACAAACTAATGTGGTCACCTTACATGCATGAATGCAACTATTTATTTATTTACTTATTTTTGATTTTTTTAAATTACTTATTTTTTACATTTTACTTTATTTTTTCAGTGTTCCAACATTCATTGTTTATGCACCATACCCAGTGCTCCATGTAACATGTGTCCTCCTTAATACCCACCACCAGGCTCACCCAACTCCCCACACTCTATTAACCAAAACCCTCAGTTTGTCTCTGAGTCCACAGTCTCTCATGGTTCGTCTCCCCCTCCAATTTCCCCCAATTCACTTTTCCTTTCCTTCTCCTAATGTCCTCCATGTTATTCCTTATGCTCCACAAGTAAGTGAAACCATATGATAATGGACTCTCTCTGCTTGACTCACTTCATTCAGCATAATTTCCTCCAGTTCAGTCCATGTTGATAGAAAAGTTGGGTATGAATGCAACATTTTAACTCAAAATTTAACTGAGAAAGTAAAGTATTTTTACTGCACACAGTAAGATCTAAATTTACACAAACATATTTAAAACTTTAGCAAAGGATTTCAGACCTAAATTTTATAATTTACACTGATTAAATATGGTCGATAGTTCAATCAGTTAGAATCTCATGTTAAAATAAATTTACTTCTCACACTGTTATCCAGAGGGTTTTGTTTTGTTTTGTTTTGTTTGTTTGTTTTTAATTCCTAGAATGTAATAAATGCCTCAATGAAATGCTGGGTATGCATATTTTTTTTAAAGATTTTATTTATTTATTTGACAGAGTGAGAGAGATCACAAGTAGGCAGAGAGGCAGGCAGAGAGAGAGAGGGGGAAGCAGGCTCCCCACTGAGCAGCAAGCCCAATGCAGGGTTGGATCCCAGGACCCTGATATCACGACCTGAGTGGAAGGCAGAGGCTTAAACCCACTGAGCCACCCAGGCGCCCCTGTTATCCAGAGTTTTAAAACCAATTTTTCCCCAGAGAATTAAACACCCAATAGAAACAGTGCCAAAGTTACCATTTTTTAAAAAAGATTTTATTTATTTGACAGACAGAAATCACAAGTAGGCAGAGAGGCAGGCGGGGGTGGGGAGCGGCAGGGAAGCAGGCTCCCCACTAAGCAGAGAGCTCGACGTGGGGCTCTATCCCAGGACTCTGTGATCATGACCCGAGCAGAAGGCAGAGGCTCCAACCCACTAAGCCACCCAGGTGCCCCTGAAGTTACCATTTTTTACATTACTGGGAGGAAAGGTGGACCACCCCATTAATGAACAAATGGGTATTAATATAAGATTTGATCATGATACATATCTTTGCACATCAAATTTTCAGCATCATAAAAAAAATGAGATGAATCAGACCTCTTCTTTCCAATATACCTTTTTTCATATAAAATTTCTAAATACTAAGTACTGAGCCAAAAAGAGACTCAAGTAAACTCAGCACTTTTCTAAATGATGCAAGCAGTATGAGTTTTGGTTGTGACTAAACTATCTCTAGATTTCTTTTTCCTCATTTAAAAAAAAATTTTTAAATTTTTAAAAAAGATTTTATTTATTTATTTGACAGAGAAACAGCGAGAGGTAACATGAGCAGGGGGATTGGGAGAAGGGAAGGCAGGCTTCCCACTGAGCAGGGGAGCCCGATGCAGGGCTCTATCCCAGACCCCAATATCATGACCTGAGCTGAAGGGAGACGCTTAACAACTAAGCCACACAGGTGCCCCATCTTTTTTCTCTTTAAATACAGATCCTATACAGTAATTTTGCAGGACACACCACAGGGAATAGGGACAACAGGGACTAGTGTTGTCTAACACCAGTATACATAATTAGGCATTCCCTTACATTAAAGTTTAGAAGGACACAGACTGTGCTGAAGGAAAGAAGCCAGACACAGAAAAGTACCTACTATATGGTAACATTTGCATGAGTTCTAGAACAGGAGAAATACTTTATAGTGTTAGAAGTCATATTAGTAGACGCCCGGGGCACGATACTGCCAAAGGAATGATGAACATAATATCTTAATCAGGCTGTGGTTAACAGGAGTTTATAAAAATTAAACACACTGTTCCTTAAAATGTGTGCATTTTATATAAATATATAAAATTGTGTTTAAGAGTTTTGTTAAGAAACAAAAACTCAAGGGGCACCTGGGTGGCTCAGTTGTTAGCGTCTGTCTTCAGCTCAGGTCATGATCCCAAGGTCCTGGGATCCAGCCCAGTGCCAGGCTCCCAGCTCAGCGGGAAGCCTGCTTCTCCCTCTCCCACTCCCCCTGCTTGTATTCCTTCTCTTGATGTCTCTGTCAAATTAATAAATAAAATCTTTAAAGAAAAAGGAAAGGAAAAAAAAACTCAAGCCATAATGGGTAAGTTGCTTTCTTACATCAAATTTACTTCTCATTTTGCCTTCTGTAGAGCCTGAATTAGTAAATAAAGACCTACTTATATTTTCAAACACACATAATGCTCTATGTATCTCTTGTCCTAATTTTTCACATTTGTCTTTGCCTGCAGAGTAGGCAACAGCTCCAACAGCATTATACTAGAAATCAACTCAAACATTCCAGGGTAATCTTTGCTTAAATGTACATATTTATTCTCCCCTAATCCTCAGCCTCCTACTAACGTTCTGAATCTACACATAATATTTGGCAGTTTACCTCAAAGGTGCATCTATTAAATACCCACCACTGCCTTCAAAGGCATTAAATGCCAGGCACTATATTCGGACTCAAAATTTAACATTAACTCATTTAATCCTTTCCCCAACTATGACACCCTACCTCCTAGTTCACCTGTCTTATTCATAACAAAATGTTTATTTTCATTTGCATACTAGTATACCTATATATTTATTTTCATTTGCATACTACTATGCCTATATCATGATTTTTTTTCAATTTTAAATACAAGTCTTTCATCTCAAGTTCATCCTCCCAGGCTTTACGCTCTGGCACCTTGTTTTCTTTACTATGAGTTGATCCTATTCATTACACACACACACACACACACACACACACGAACTACAACCTCCTTCCACGTTTTAATAAACTCAGCAACAAAGAACACGGTCCTAGAAACCTCTGAGCCCATAAGTCTATCCCTGTCATCTAGTATCATTGCCAACCCTTTCATTAAGCACTGCTCAAGGCATTATATGAAGTTCTCGACATGCACACTTTCTTAACTCAAATAACACCCACTTTGTAAGTGAGGAAATACAGACACCAGGGAAACCTTCTCAGGGTCATGTAGCTACAGATAACATGAAATATTTGAACAGTATCTATCATATATCTATACTACAGATCTGCTATTATCCTGAGAAATGTGCATATTCCCCATTATGGGCACCCATTTATGTCTTTTGGCAGAAGCTGATGATGGAGATAAGTTAGAAAAAAGACTGAAGAGAGGTAGATTCTGAAGACAGAACCTCATGCTGACTTATAAGGAAGAAGGAGAGGACACCTGAGTGACTCAGTCAGTTAAGTGGCTACCTTTAGCTCAGGTCATGACCCCAGGGTCCTGGGATCTAGTCCTGCATCAGGCTCCCTGCTCAGTGGGGAGTCTGCTTCTCCCTCTGCTTGTGTACGCTCTCTCTCTGACAAATAAATAAATAAAAATCTTAACCAAAAAAAAAAAAAAAAGGAAAGAAGGATACCTGGAAAAAAATCACTTGGATTTCCTCCAGAGTTACCACACCCCGCTTGCCCAGAGGCCCCTTCCCAGAGATCTCCACTTCCAAGGAGCATCTGACCTCTTACTACCAGTTCTCTCGATCACCTGACTCTAGAAGCCAGAGGAGCTCATGTTCCTGGTCACACAGGACTGTAATAATCAGTGTCACCCAAAAGGAGCTCACACCCCTAATCTGGTGCCCCAATATTTGTGACTGCTGTAGAGGGGACACCTCTCCACTGCCTGATTCTTGGGGCCAATGAGTCTTACACTCATGAGTCCCACTAAAGTGTAACCAATGGACAAAGAATTCTTCAAGCAGCTACCACCCCTGGAGCAGAGCAAGAGGCAACAGACCCAGGAGCTTGGTCTTTTCATGAAAGAGCCTGTTAATCACTAGGGCTGTGGCCTGAGAGATAGGGTTCTAAATAAGCATGCATCTTGAGGCTCACTGATCCTTTCCAGAGACCTCGGAAGGGCAAGTGCTCTCATTGGGCTCACCCTCTGCCACACTCCAGGAGTGCCACTGGCTCCTGGAGGAGAGCTTTCCACGAGTCTGGTACCCAGTTTTTGCAGCTGACACCCAGGGTACAGCCCATGACTGCCTGGCCCTGGTGAATGAAGGGTCTTGCATTCCTGGATCCCACAGGACTATGGCAATCTGAAGATGATTTTTGGCAGGCTATGACCACCAGGGCAATTCAAAGACAGCAGACTGTGGCACATACCCCTGCCTTCCTGTGAAAAAGGTCACTTTGCTTATTCTGGAGCTTCAGACAGAGGGGCAGATTTTAGGTGTGGCACACATTTGGCAACCTACTGTGCTGCTCAGAAGGAGCGTGGGCTGTGAACACCACCTGGCATTCTCCTGCTTTGCTCTAGCTCACTGCTATCTCCTCACAAGGAACTTACTATACCCTCCTCTGGAGTCCCAAGTTTTGTGATTGCCACCCAATGCACACCTCTAGATTTCCTGTCTCGTGGCCAGTGGGGCTTACACATGTGGCCCCTCAGGGTTATACATACTTGCATGCTTCTAAAGCTACTGCCTGAGGATCTGGCTTTCAATCAACCTGAATCTCCCCTTTCTGGACACTGACAGGTATTGGCACTTCCTCAACTACCAGGAGCCATTAAAAATACAATACACTGGAGCGCCTGGTTGGCTCAGTCATAAGCATCTGCCTTCAGCTCAAGTCATTACCCCAGGATGCTCGGATCGAGGGGGATCGAGCCCTGTATCACACGGGCTCCCTCCTCAGCAGGAAGCCTGCTTTTGCCTCTCTCACTCCCCCTGCTTGTGTTCCCTCTCTCACTACCCCTCTCTCTTTCTCTGTCAATAAATAAATGAAATCTTTTGAAAAAAGAAAAGAAGAAAGGAAAAATACAATAGGCTGCTCAGACAAGCACAGAGATTTGGGACACAAGAGCTGCGGCAAGGGCTGAATGAAAATTTTCATCTACACGAGGCCATTCTTTGAGAATGCGAGAGGTGGCAGTTTCATCAACTGTGTAACAACCAGCACAGAAAGTCAAGCAACATGAAGAAAGAGAGGAATGTTCCAAATGAAAGAACAAGAAATAACCTCAGAAGAATACCTTAATGAAATGGAGATAAGCAATTTATCTGATAAAGAGTCCAAAGTTATGGATATAAAGATGATCAATGAATTTGAAAAAAAAAAGAATGGATGAAAACAGTTAAAACTTCAACAAAGACATGGAAAATATGAGAAAGTACCAAACAGAAGTCACAGAGCTGACAAATGCAATAACTGAACTGAAAAATACACTAGAGGAGTTCAATAGATGACTAGATGAATCAGATCAGGCAACTCAAAGACAAAGATCTCACCCAATCAAAGAAGCAAAAGGAAAAATGAATAAAAAAAGTGAAAATAGCTAAAGGGATTTATAAGACATCAAACAAATTAACACTGACTTTTTATAGGGCTCCCAGAAGAAGAGAGACAGAAAAAGCAGAAATCTTATTAGGAAATAATGGCTAAAACTTCCCAAACTTGGGGAATGAAACAGTCATTCTGCTTCAGTAAACCCAGTGTTCCAAACAAGATGAAGCCAAAGAGATTCACACCAAGACACATTAGAATTAAAATGCCAAAAGTGAGGGGCAACTGGGTGGCTCAGTCGGTTAAGCCTCTGCCTTTGGCTCAGGTCATGATCTCAGGGTCCTGAGATCGAGCCCTGCATCGGGATCTCTGCTTGGCAGGGAGCTGGCTTCACCTCTCTCTCTGCCTGCCTCTCTGCCCACTTGTGTTCTTTCTCTCTCTGTGTCAAATAAATAAATAAAATCTTTTAAAAAAATGCCAAATCTTGAAGACAGGAAAGATGAATAAATGAATAAATAAATAAACCTTAAAAAAATCTTAAAAAGAAAAATACCAGCAGATATCTGAGCACAAACATTATAGGTCACGAGGAAATGGCAAGATATATTCAAAGTGCTAAAAGAAAAAAAATGTCAAATCAAAAATACGCTAAGTGGCAAAATTATGATTCAGAATTGAAGGAGAGATAAAGAATTTTTCAGGCAAACAAAAGTTAAATTAGTACATCACCACTAAAATGGCCTTACAAGAAAGGTTCTTTAAGCTGAAAAGAAAGATGCTAATTAGTAAAGAAAACACATGTGAGAGAAGAAATGTCACTGGAGAAGTAAATATATAGTAAAGGTCATGGATTATTTTAAAAGCTAGTGTAAGGGTTAAAAAAAAAAACAGTGAAAATAACCATGATTACAATAATTAGTTAAGGGATACAGAAGATAAAAAGATGTGAAATATGACATCAAAACCAAAACATGGTATGGGGTGGTGAGTAAAACTGTTGAGCTTTAGAATGGGATCAAATGTAAGGTATCATCAACTTCAAGTAGACTATTATAGATGTAAGTTGTTATACCTAAGTCTCATGGTAACCACAAACGAAAACCAATAGCAAATACACAAAAGATAAAAGAACATAAGCACACCACTGAAGAAAGTCATCAAACAACCCAGCAAGAAAGTCAGAGAAGAAAGGAACAGAGAAAAGCTCAACTACAAAAACAGAGAACAATTAGCAAAATGGCAATAAAAACATATGTCAATAATTACTTTTAATATAAATGGACTAAAATCTATAACCAAAGACACAGAGTGGCTGAATGTATTAAAAAACAAGACCCATCTACATGCTGCCTACAAGAGACTCACTTCAGATAAAAGGGCACACATAGACTGAAAGTGAAAGGATGGGGAAAGATATTCCATGCAAATGGAAACCAAGAGAGAGCTGGAGCAGCCATACTTATATCAGACAACATAAACTTTAAAACAAAGAATAACAGACAAAGAAGGGTGTTATATCATGATAAAGGAATCAGTCCACAGGAATACTTAAATATTAATAAGGAAATATTAACAGACCTAAAGGGAGAAATAGTACAATACAATAATAGTAGGGTACTTTAATTCCCCACTTATATCAATGGATAGATTACCTAGACAGAAAATTAGTAAGGAAACATCAGCCTTAAATGACATGTTAGACCAGATGGATTTAACAGACATACAGACTACACCATCCAAAAGTAAGAGAATATCTATTCTTCAGGTACACATGGAATATTTTCTAAGACAGATCATATATTAGGCCACAAAATAAGTCTTAAATCAATTTAAGATGAGTGAAATTAAACAAAGCATCTCTTCTAGCTGCAATGGTATAAAACAAGAAAATAATTACAAGAAAAATACTAAAAAGTTCACAAATATGTGGCATTTAAACAAAATGCTACTGAACAACCAATGGGTCAAAGAAGAAATGCAAATAGAAATTTAAAAAAATCTTGAGATAAGCAAAAATGTAAATAAAATATACCAAACTTTATATGATGCAGCAAAAGCAATTTAAGAGGAAAGCTCATGGTAATAAATGCCTACCTTAAGAAACAAGTCTCAAACAACACAACTTTACACAGCAAGGAACTAGAAAAACCCATAAAGCCCAAAACTTGTAGAAGGAAGAAAATAATAAAGAGTATAGCAGAAATAAATGAAATAGAGACTAACATGACAGTAGAGGGGTGCCTGGGTGGCTCAGCTGGTTAAGCCTCTGCTTTCAGCTCAGGTCATGATCCCAGGATCTGGGATCGAGCCCCACATTAAACTCTCTGCTCAGAGAGGAACATGCTTTTCCCTCTCCTTCTACATCTGCCTACTGCTCCCCCTGCTTGAGCGCTCTCTCACTTTGGAAAACAACATAACATAATGCAATGTAACGTAACGTAACCTAACCTAATGTAACGTAACATAATGTAACATAACATAAAATGACATAATAAGATGACAGTAGAAAAGATCAATGAAATCATAAGCTGATTCTCTGAAAAATAAACGATATTGGCAAACCTTTAGCTAGACTTAGCAAGAAAAAAAGAGAGAGGACTCAAAATAAAATCAGAAATGAAAGAGATGTTACAACTGATTCCACAGAAATATAAAGAATTATAAAAGACAACTATGAAGAATTATATGCCAACAAATTGGACAGCTTAGAAGAAACAGATAAATTACTAGAAACATACAATCTTTCAAGACTGAATCAGGTAAACTAGAAAATCTGAACAGACCAACTACTAGCAAGGAGACTGAATCAGTAATTGAAAACCTCCCAATAAATAAAAGTCCAGAACTAGATGGCTTTACTGGTGAATTCTGCCAGATAGTCAAAGACAATTTAATACCAATTCTTCTCAAAATCATCCAAAAAATAGAAGGAGGTGAATTCTTCAAAACATATTTTATGAGAATAGCATCACCTTGATCCCAAAACCAGACAAAAACACCACAAAAAAAGAAAATAATAGACCAAGACCCCAATGAACACAGATGCAAAAATCCTCAACAAAATATTAGCAAACCAAATTCAATAATACATTGAAAGGATCATACACCATGATCCAGTGAGACCGATTCCAGGGATACAAGTATGGTTGACCATTTCACAAATCGATGTGATACACTATGTTAACAAAATGAAGGATAAAAGTCAAAAGATCATCTCAGTACATGTGGAAAAAAGCATTTGACAAAATTCAACATATATTTATAATGAAAACTCTAAACAAAGCAGGTATAGAGGGAATGTACTGCAACATAATAAATGCCATATATGACAAGCCCATAGCTAAGCTCAGACTCAACAGTGAAAAGGTGAACACTTTTCCTTTAAGATCAAGAATAAGACAAGGATGTCCACTCTTAATATTTTTATTCAACAGAGTACTGGAAATCCTAGCCAGAGCAATTAAACCAGAAAAAGAAACTAAAGGCATCCAAATTGGAAAGGAAGTAAAACTCACTATTTGCAGGTATTTATTAGATATATGATATTTATTACATATAGAAGACATGATATTTATTACACAGAAAAAACTATCAGAATAAACAAATTCAGCAAAGTAGTATACAAAATCAACATGCAAAAATCTGTTGTGTTTTTTATACCGATACAAAGTATCAAAAAGAGAAATTAAGAAAAAACAATCCCATTTACAATTCCTTCAAAAAGAATAAGATAACTAAAAATAACCAAGAAGATGAAAGATTTGCATGTTGAAAACGACAGGATATTAATGAAAGAACAAATGGAAAGCTATTCCATGCTCATGGACTGGAAAAATTATTACCATAAAAATATCTGTATTACCCTAAGTAATATACAGATTCATGCAACTCTTTCAATGATATTTTTCACATAAACAGAACAAATATTTGTATGAAACTACAAAGATCCAGAAGAACCAAAGCAATCTTGAGAAAGAACAAAGCTGGAGGAAACATACTTCCAGATTTCAAACTGTATTACAAAGCTATAGTAATTAAGACAGTATGGCATTGGCAAAATAGAGACACACAGATCAATGGAATAGAGAGCCCAGAAATAAACCCAAACATAGATCACTCATTAATTTACAACAAAGGTGGGGAAAGGATGGTATCTTTGATAAACGGTGTAAGGAAAACTGGACAGCCACATACAAAAAAATGAAATTGCACCACTATCTTACAGCATACACAAAAATTAATTCAAAATGGATGAAAGACTTGAATCTAAAACCTGAAAACATAAAATTCCTAAAAGAAAGCATAGGTGGTGAACTCCTTGACATAGGTCTTAGTAATTATTTTTTTTTAATCCTACACCAGAAACAAAGGCCACAAAAGCAAAAGTCAACAAATGGGACTACACCAAACTAAACAGCTTCTTCTGCACAGTAAAGAAAGCCATATACAAAATGGAATGACAACCTACTGAATAGGATAAAATAACTGCAAATCATCTATCTGATAAGGGACTAAAATCCACAATACACAAAGAATTCATAAAACTCAATACCAAAAAACAAACAGTCCAATTAAAAAATGGGCAGAAGATCTGAGTAGACATTTTTTCTTTTTTTAAGTTATTATTATGTTCTGTTAGTCAACATACAGTACATCAGTAGTTTTTGATGTAGTGTTCTACGATTCATTAGTTGTGTGTAACACCCAGTGCTCATCACATCACGTGCCTTCCTTCATACCCACCACCCAGTCACCACATCCCCCCACCCCCATCCCTTCTGTAATCCTCAGAGTCCAGAGTCTCTCATGGTTTGTCTGAATAGACATTTTTTTCAAAGAAGACATACAGATGACCAACAGGTACATGAAAATATGCTTAATATCATGAATCAGCAGAGAAGCGCATAAGAGCAAATCAAAATCATAATGAGGTATCGCTTCCCACGGTTACAATGGCTACTATCAAAAACAAAACAAAAAACAAAAAAGAACAAATATTGGTTGGCGAAGATATGGAGAAAAGGGAACTCTTGTACAATGTTAATGGAAAGGAAAATTGGAAAAAAGTATAGAGGTTCTTCAAAAATTTTAAAATACAATTACTGTATGATTCAGCAATATCACTTCTGGGTATTTAACTGAAAAAAAAAAAAGAAAAGAAAACACTAATATACAAGATATCTTCACCCCCATGTTCACTGCAGCATTATTTATGACAGTCAAGATAATGAAACAATCCATTGATAGATGAATAAAGAAATCATGGTGTACACACACACGCGATATTATTATCATGCACAGCCATGAAAACAATGAAATCTTGCCATTTGAGACAACACAGATGGAACTTGAGGGTATTATGCTATGTGAAAAAAATCAGACAGAGAAAGACAAATACCACATGATCTCTCTTACATGTGGAATCTAAGACAAACAGTAACCAAAAAACCACGCTCACAGATATGGAGAAAACACTGGTGGTTGCTAGAGGCAGGGGGTCAAAGTCGAGAAATAGGTGAACTGTTTTTGTTTTGTTTTTAGTTAATAAATGGAATAAATATTCTGATCCATAGTAAGACACATTATCCACTGCATCATCCCTTTAAACTGAATATTAAGAACAAACCAAAAAACAGGCCTCCAAAGAAGTTGGTGTTGGCGTGATGCAGAAGTACAGTGCGCATTAAACAACTTTGCTGGGTCCTACACAAAAATGAATGCAAAGCAGAAAGTCTAAAATATCATTCAGCCCTTCAGGATACCCTGATCTGAAAGACTATCTTCTGAAAGAATCTATGCTTACTCGGGAAAGTCCAGAGAATAACTATTCTCCAATGAACCTAACTCCATGGGGCACATCTTGAAAGATGAAAAGAGGAAATAAGACTCACAGGAACTCTTCTAGAACCTGCTGAAATTTCAATATCCCCTGAATCTATGACAACAAGCCCAAAAAACAACATTCAACTGCAAGACTGATCCCTCTCAAAAGTTAAGTCAAACCTCTTGTATGCCTGTGCCTGCGTAAGAAATCAGCCTGCCACAGTTACATTAAGAGAAAAAGTACCAATAGGATAGGAGTCAAGTGCCTCCTCCCTCTCGGAAGCTGGAAGAATTCAGTAAGACACAATAGATGTACCATTTGGTCTTCTGCATAAGAAAGGAGGGGTGGTCTTAGAAATTTGGTTAGATATTGTCCAATTCTGCAGTCACAGTTCTACACATTTAAAGTAGTAGTCCCATTTCTGAATTCTTTGACCAGATTCAATTATTAACACCAAGCCCAAGGGAAATTAAAAAAATAAAGATGTTTCATTTGGAAAGTAATTTGACTGGATAAAAAGTCATAAAAGTAGGGGCACCTACCTGACTGGCTCAGTTGGTGGAGCATATGACTCTTGGTCTGGGGACTATGAGTTCAAGACCCACACCAGGTGTGGAGATTACTTAAAAAATTCTTTTTTAATTTTTAAAAAGTCATAAAATTATATTCGTAAGCCTTCCAGTACTGCCATCTCCAGGCATTTCTCCTAAAGAACAAACCTATTTAAGGCTATGCATGTCCCCCGGAGCTGGTGCCATCACTTACACCAGGACACAGGACTGTCAGCGCCTCCCCCTTGACACACTGGTCCAGTTCTGCTGAATAAAAAGACACTGGATTCCTCCAAGTAGTTGAGCTGATCTGAGTCATTCCCTTCCACTCAGAGAGGAGCTATGCTGAAACCCAGACACCAACTTTTTGTGATAGAAAGTTTCTTTCTACAACTACAGGCAAAGGTCACGAAGTTGCTGAACTGAGAAATGCTATTATTCTAAGATGCTTCATGTATTAACATAAAACCATTCTTGGACTAAAGTTTTAATACAAACATGAAGTCAATAAATCTATCCTATCTCTCATCCCTGTTATGCTTAGACAATGTCTCCAATTCCCTTCCCTGTTGCTTTAGTTTCTCCTTGTATTGCCATACCCGTCCCTCAAGACCCTCCAGCCAAACTACCCATCACAATCCATGGAATCTCCTTGAATGGTCAAGAAACAACTCAACACCCTGACCTCTTCACCAAATGTTCTCCCAACCTCTTCTGTTCTCTCTACAGCTTTTGATTCTCTGCCACAAATGCTGCTCAAGTGAGTGAGTGATGCTCATTGTCTTGCTCTGGGTGGTTGGAAAAAAGGGAGGGGCAAGATTTTTCTAAACTTCCTTCCCTACACTAAGCCATTACACCCTACCCTTGTTTCAAAAGTGAATCTCCCCCCCCAAAAAAGTGAATCCCTACTCTGATACCTCTCCTTTTAATCCCACATTACATCTATCTCATCACTGTTTTAAAATAACCTTTACCTAAATGACAAAAAATATAAAATAAAAAAATCTCTTGGGGCACCTGGGTGGCTCAGTGGGTTAAGCCTCTGCCTTTGGCTCAGTTCATGGTCTCAGGGTCCTGGGATCGAGCCCAGCATCCGGCTCTCTGCTCAGCAGGGAGCCTGTTTCCCTTCCTCTCTCTCTCTGCCTGCCTCTCTGCCTTCTTGTGATCTCTGTCTGTCAAATAAATAAATAAAAATCTTAAAAATAAATAAAAATCTCTTGGGATTCCTGCCCACGGACACAAACAGCACTTCTATTTGTACTTTCCTTTTCATTCCTGGCACCTCTCTCTGTGGAGGAGGTAAACTTCCTCCCATCAAACCACCAAAGCTCTATCTCTCTAGGTGTGCAATGTCCTTCTCTCCCTTAACCCTCACCAGAGACCATGTTTAATCACCCCTTTTTAGCACTGACATATTCCTTCGCTGGATCTTTCCCAGAAAGACACACACACACACACACACACACACACACACACGATACATATGTAGTTCTATATGTATAACTCCTCCTTACCTCAATCTAGTAATACCCTCTAGCTACGTAGTAACATGCATTGTATCTGTCTCTTTTCATGACCAGGATTATGAAAATGCTAGTCTTCCTGGAATAACCATGCCCAACTTCAGATCTGTTCAATTCCCAACCCACTATTCTCTAATTCTACTTCACTAAAACTGTTCTGTGCTTACCAAGGGCATCCATGCGGCTAAACCCCGAGCAAATATTTCTGTTGTATCCACTCTGATCTCTCTGAAGCACATCATGAGGGTCTATGATGACCTTCTGTTAAAATGTTCTCCTCCACAGGGGTGCCCAGGTGGCTCAGCTGGTTAGAGCATCTGACTCCTGATTTCAGCCTAGGTCATGATCTCAGGGCTGTGGGATGGAGCCCCACAATGGGATCTGCACTCATCAGGGAGTCTGCTTGAGGACTTTTTCTCTTTCTCTCCCTCTGCCCCCTTCTTGCCAGCACACACTTTCTTTCTTTAAAATAAGTAAATCTTAAAAAACAAAATATCCTCCACCTCAGTTCCTATGCCTATCTCTAGGTTCATCGATTGCTTCCAGTGTTTTGTTCATTTCACATCACTACTTTCTTCCTCTCTTCATACCTGCCATATTGCTGCTTTGCAGGACCGCAGTTGTGGCCCTAGGCTCTTTTTATTATCTGAGCTTGCCCTGGCTGACTACTCAAATCTGGCAGTTTCACCTACACTTGATCTTGCTCCCAATTATCCACATCAGGATAGACCTCAACATTAATCCCCAGAATCACACATCTAATTGATTCCACTTAACCCACAACATGTCTCAAACTAAATTCATTTTCCCTTCTAACCTGTTCACGCTTCTATAAACTTTTTTAAAAATCCGAGCACAACAGATGATGTTACATTTGTTTCAGGTGTACAACATAGTGATTCTGCAGTTCTATACATTGCGAAAAGCTCACTGAGAAAAATGTAGCTACCATCTGTCACCCTAAAAATTATCATATTATTAACTATATTCCTTAGGTTGTACTTATCCCTATGACTTATTTATTTTATAACTGGAAGTTTCTGCCTCTTAATCCCCTTCACCCATTTTGCCCATCTCTCTTCCCCCTCCCCGCTGGCATCTACCAGTTTGTTCTGTTCGAGACAATTTCTGTTTGTTCATCTATTCGTGTATTTTGTTTTTTAGATTCCACATGTAAGTGAAATCATATGGTATTTGTCTTTCACTATCCGAACTATCTCATTTAGTGTAATACCCTCTATGTCTATCTATGCTGTTGAGAATGGCAATATTTCATTCTTTTTTATCACTGAGTAAGATTCCATTGCATATATACTTTTTTTTTTTTTTTAAGATTTTGCTTATTTAAGAACAAGCAAGCGAGAAAGAACACAGAATGAAAAGAAGCAAAACTCCCTGCTGAGCAGAGTGTCTGACATGGGGCTTAATCCCAGATCCCTGAGATCACGACTTGAACTGAAGGCAGACGTTTAACTAACTAACTAACCACCAAGGTGTCCCAACATCTTCTTTATCCATTTATTTATCAATGGACACTTAAGGTGCCTCCTTTGCTCCTATGAAAGAATTAATGGTGCCACAATGCATTTATTGTCCTGGTCCAGAAACACAAGTCATCCTCAACTATGTCCTCTTGCCCTGACACGTTATCAGTCACCAATTCCACCAAACTCTCTCTCTCTTGAATCCACTCCAGCCTTAATTTGTCTATATGTCTTGCTTACATTGTTAAAATAAACTCTTAATTAAACTCTTATTTTCTAAGCAAATATTCTGTGTAATCCGTTTTTCACACAACTGTAAGAATACAAACTTGTATAAATGCTTCGATGTTAAGTATATGATATTCCATAATAATTGTCTAATGTTCAATTTTATTCATATTTTCTGTATTTTTCAAATGTTCCATCCTCATCATGCTTTTTTTTTTTTAAATGAGAGCAAAAAGAAAACTATCATGTGAAAACAAAGATAAATGGTAACATACCATGCATCAGCGGTATATCTGGAAGACGATGGTCCTGTGTATGCCGAGGCCTTGGACACAATCCGGGTCCTGGGGAGTTGGTATAAGGACAAATCTTCTTGCTCCCTTCTTTGAGCCACATCTGGGAGTTCAACAAGCAAGCCAGGACCCTGGACATCATTTGGAATCATCATGCCTAAAGAGCAAACCCAGGCAGTAGTGAATACAGGATGCTATTTTTCATCCTTCATTCCTTCAAGAAATAGTTACGCGCATCTACTACGGGCAGAACCTTCCAGCCAGAACTCTCATTTATATAAAACTAGATAAATAAAATGTTTAATATGTCAGATGATGACAAGTAGTATGGTAAAAAATGAAGCAAGGAAGGGGGCGAGGGACTGCTCAGTGGAAGAGAGTTAGAATTTTACATATGGCCTCATGGAAAAGCTGACATTTTAGCAATAGAAATATTTTATCAAAAGAACCCCCTTAATGACTGTATACTCTAATCTCACTACACATTTTCCCATATCAACCTAACTGCAGGCACTCCTACAACATTTCACTTATTTAAAAAAAATAATTCCACAGAATAACAAATAACCAAATAAAAACACTTAATTTTTTTTTAATTTTAATTTCAGCATATTAACACACAGTGTTACATTATGTTCAGATGTATAATACAGTGATCTGACAATTCTATACATCACCCAGAGCTTATAATGTTAAGAAAACACATTTTTAATGGGGCTGTGTTTACAAATTTCAGAATTCATTTACATTTGTTTACCTCATTTGATTCTCATACCAAACTATGAGTTAGAGGGAAAAGATACTAGCAACCATATTTTATACACAGAGAAACTCAGGCTAAGGAATTTTGCCAAGTGGCATGTGCAAATTTACCTAATGTGACATTTCCCCATTTACTGTGTCATTTCCCCATTTACTGAAAAAAAGACTAGGGCAGAGTGGTGCACAGAGTCCTATGACATATAATAGAGACCTGTGCCTGCGCTGGCATAGGTCCATTAATCACCCTTAGAATACAACCCAGTAACTGATCAGAAATTCTCCGCCAATCTTTCTTCAGCATAGTAGACAAATATAATGAACTGCGATCAAATGCCTTCCTTAAATCCAAACATTTATAAGATTTTTTGGAGTTCTGGCTTTTTTAGAAAATCAGAAATGATTTCTAAGAGAGAGAGAAATTGGGGCGCCTGGGTGGCTAAGTCGTTAGGTGTCTGCCTTCAGCTCAGGTCCTGATCCCAGGTTCCTGGTATTGAGCCCTACATCGGGCTCCTGCTCGGTGGGAAGCCTGCCTCACCCTCTCCTACTCCCCCTGCCTGTGTTCCCTCTCTCACTGTGTTTCTGTCAAATACATAAATAAAATCTTAAAAATAATAATAATAAAGAGAAATTTTCCTAAAATTTTTCCTATAAGCATGACCTAAACTCTTCCCATTTCTTCGTCAGGAACAAACTTTCAGTAAACTCAGTACTACCACCTTTTATCTTGTCTAGAAAATCTGGAAATCAGGATCTAATCAGTTGGTAATGCAACAGAACCCAAAGAGAGGATGTAAGTAATTGTAATGCTCAGGGGGTACTACTATAGGAAGTCTCAGGAGCCCGTGCCTCATCCCTGTGTACCCTTCCCTCTTGTCCACAGGTGCCTACATTCCTCCGAATCACTCTAATTCATATCATGGCTTCAGAGTTCTAGCTTTGCGTAAGCCTGCCTCCTCCCCACTGAGGAGAAACCGGGGTGGGACCAGACTCTGGCTGGAAGGCCAACACCAGTGTTAGGAAGAGGGAACAGGCTCTATCTGCAGAGTGCTTTCCCATCCACCTATGTTGGTAAAAGTGGCCTGTTCAATCATGCCTCTGGGTTTCATAGGTTGCCTCAGTGTGTTTAAAGCTTTTCATTACCTGTTCCGCACAATGCCTGCTTGTGCCCTTTGCCCCCCTCCTCCTCCACGGACCCTGGGTGCTTGGTCTCAGACATACATTTCTTATCTGTCACGGTGTCTGACACACTCACTCTTTACAGAGCTGCTCACCGAGTACACCATGGTACCCAGAGCCCATAAAACAAATCGAGTCCTCGAGGGCCTATGCAGGTGTTGGGTAAGGGCCATATGGGTGCACAAAGGTTAAAAAAACAAAGGAGCTTAAAAAAAAAAAAAAAAAAAAGGTCCTGGACAAATGGAGGTTAATGTTTATAGAAGAGGAATGGGGGAAATTTTCCAAAGGTTTACACTTGGTGAGGTACAAGAACAGAACGGTCAACAAAATAAAGGCAAGAAGAATCCGAGCAGAGGGGAGGGTGGGTTATGTGTACCGAGGCCACTGCAGAGGGAGGGAGGGCTGCGAGTTGCAATGCTGCTGAATAACCACAGGTAAGTGGCATTTCACTTTCTCATTCAACAAATATTTCCTGGGGCGCCTGGGTGGCTCAGTGGGTTAAGCCGCTGCCTTCGGCTCAGGTCATGATCTCAGGGTCCTGGGATCGAGTCCCGCATAGGGCTCTCTGCTCAGCAGGGAGCCTGCTTCCTCCTCTCTCTCTCTCTCTCTGCCTGCCTCTCTGCCTACTTGTAATCTCTGTCTGTCAAATAAAATAAATAAAATCTTTAAAAAAAAAAAAAAAAAAAAAACAAATATTTCCTGAGCACCTGCTACAGTAACACAATCAGATTGCCTTGCCTTCCAGAAGCCCAGTTTATAGCAAGAGCTGGGGATGCAAATGCGTAAGTGTGTGTGACTCTTGGGTGCAATGACGGACTCGCCCAGGTTTCCCTGGAGGTACCACCCAGGCAGGGGCAGTCAAACATCAGGAAACAGAACTACTTTCTGTCTAAAATCTAAAACTTATAACACTAAGTGTATTACTGATTGGGAATTTATCATGTGTGCTTCCCTTATGAATTATGCTAATTTATAGGTTCAGTTTCACAGCTCATGAAGGTTAGAGGCTCTTCAAGGCTACAAAATGTTGGCTTAAGTATAGGCTCAACAACAGCCCTTTACACATAAGGTTCTCAGAAATAATTTTCTAATTAATTGTTCAGAAAAAGAAATTTAATTGTTCAAAGATAAATTGAACATCGCCTGTTACTAATAAAGTGGTCAAAGAGTCACAGATTTGACAGAGGGCTTAGAGAACACTTAGCCCAAATCTCTCATTTCATAGGTGAGGCTTGGAGAAGCCTGCGGGATTGCCCGGTGACGCAGAGGAACCCGGGACTGAAAGAGTCAGCCGTTTGCCGGACAGGATCTCAAACGCAAAATCAAATCTTGAGTAGAATGAAGTCAGTATGGATGCCGCTGAAATCCGTGTCAGCTCTGTATTAATAATTTCTCAGCCTACCTACAGTTAGCATTAATCCAAACTGTCATGCCTACTGCACAGCATCCTAGAGGCTTTCAAAAAATTTCCTTAACAGCATGTAGTTACGAATGCTTTTCTGGTGAGGACAGATCTAACACATACAAGTCTAACTTCACTCCCCAAACTATAATCTCTAACAAAAAAAATCAACTCCCAGGGCCTTGCAAAGTATTAGGTTAAGGCAGTGTAGTGGGCAGACTGGGGACCTCTCTAAAAGACAGACCCAACCACGAAACTGATGAATGGGACCTTCCTTTGATTAAAAAAAGTCTTTGTGGGTATAATTAAGTATTGTAAGATGAGACCATCCTGGGCTACCCAAGTGGGCCCGAAATCCAATGACAGATGTCCTTATAAGAGGCAAAGAAGAGAAGACACAGGGATAAGAGAGGACAACAGTGTGAAGACAGAGGCAGACATCACAGTGAAGCAGCCATGAGCCAAGAAAAAGGTAGAGCCACCAGAAGCAGGAAAAAGCAAAATTTCCCTCAGGCCTTCAGAGACAGCACAGCATCTTGATTTAGGACTTCAGGCCTTGAGAACAGTGAGAGAATTAATTTGTTGTTTTAAGCCACCAAGTTGGTACCAATCTGGTAGAGCAGCCCTAAGAAACTTGTCTAGGCAGCAGAAGTCAGAGGAAGGAACTTTAAGGTCACTTAAATAACACACAGAGCAGAGCTCAAGAGGGACTATTTTCCTGTGTTCTTCCCAGCTCTGCTGCTCCTCCCCACACATACTCACCCCTATTAGCCAGTCTATCCTTTTAATCCTAACAGCACAAAGCAGTGAATGATTTTCAACCAGGAGCAATTGTGGTCCCCAGGGGACATGTGGCAATGTCTGGAGACACTTGATTTTGATCATGACTCAGAATGAGTACCACTGGCATTAGGGTTAAAAGGCAGGAAAGCTGCTGAACATTCTACCATGCCCAGGGCAGCTCTCCTCAGCAAAGAGTTACCTTGTCCAAAATAGTAATGACATTGCTATCAAGTATCAATGACAATGAACAGATATGGCCTATTAATTCAGTTATTGCTTCATTTGTGCCATGAATCTTCTCCATGTACTTAGAGGACAAAAGAAATGTGGTAAATTTTTAAAAACAGTAAAATGGGACACTTGTGGGAGAAAAAGTCCCATTTTTATCTGAGTCACGATTAGTTATGTGTCATAAAAAACTGGATAAACTCTGGATAAAATCTAATCTTAGATATTCAAAACTAACTACCCATGCTGTGTTTTGACTCACAGGGAATTGACAACTGTTATCATCTCATAGATGACGCCAATCTTTTTTTTTTTTCTGAGAAAGCAAGCAAGAGTGAGTAAGGAGAGGCAGGCAGGGGGAGAGAATCTGAAGCAGGCTACACACTCAGAAAGGAGCCCAACACTAGGCTTGACCTCACGACCCTGAAATCACGACCTGAGCTGAAATCATGAGCCAGACATTTAACCAACTGAGCCACCGATTGGTGGTTTCAATCTTTAACACTAAAGGATTCCATTTTTCACAATTCAACAGAATGCTGAATTCATAGAAATCATTATATCACCTTCTATAGTGCACTCTGGCTCTACAATGCATTACCATACAACTAAGAACTGCCCAAAGAGAAAGACTTCCTATAAACAGACTCATAACACACGAAGGACAGCATAAATCCTGAACAATGGCTCTATAAATCCCAGTGCTGTGAAAGAACTTAACTGTCTCACCTAGGGATCTTAATAATATAACAGCCTTCAATATTTTAGTGTTGGATGAAGAAAAATTATGTTTCAAAGTCAAGTTTTCAAAATTGCATAAGAATCAATATTGGGGGTAGGCAAGGAGAGGCACTATACTTTTAGGATTCTTTAATGGAAACTAAGTTATTAATGCACCAAAACTGACCATAATATATGGCTATATGGCTATAAAAATGTTTCATAAATGTTTAAAATATGCTTCTCTTTATTAATATTTAACAACCCCATTCATTGAGCTAACAGTATCACTTAATAGCATCAGAGATTTTTAATACGTATTAGTAGAGACTTATTTCAGATTTAGCACATAAGGTACTAGTTTTAGTTTTAATCCATACAGCTCATAAAAAGAAAAATCAACTATTGAAAATACAGCCCTCACAGAAAACAAAATCTGAAACTTCTCCATTGACGTACGAGCCATGTTTATTCTTTCAGATAGATTAATAAACTTCTAAATCTTCTTTCAGTAGATTAATAAACAGATTTAAATTTGCATCATGAGTGAAAATATGACAGTAGGAGTTATCGTACATAAAAACAAAACTGAGAGATTGCAGAATAATGCAATTTGTGTTTATGAGAAACAAAAACCACAAACCTAAATCCAGACTGCTTTTTGTTAATGAATTAAGATTTTCCAGATCATCAAATCTGCCTTGTTGACTGTTTCCTTCAGATGAGGGTATGGAGGGTAGGGAACTGATGCCAAAATTTTCTTTCATCTTGAGAGGAAGAAAGACAGAAATGCATTAGTACTGTTTGATAAAGTGAGGAACATTGTAATGTTGTTCAAACCATGTAACCATGATAGCAGAAAACTGGCCCTACAAATGTATCTGCAAAATAACAGGTTAATACAATATATTTCTTTTTTTTTTTTACCCTGGATTTTTCTTTAACAACAACAACAAAAATACTTATTAATGTTTTATAAACATTAATGAGTGGATTTAAGTAAATGATCAGAAAGGTATAAGAATAAAGATCTATCCAACCAAGAATGGTCAATGGCTAACATACAACTAACTCATGGGTCATGTTGGATCACAACCTCAAAAGCTTCACCAATGATCTCAAAACAACTTGGTGGGGGATTTTCATAACTCTAAGCTCTTGCTTCGCCCTCCCTATCACTTTTATCTGCCTGGCGAACACCAAGTTACCCAAACCTAAAATAAAGCACAGTCAATGATTTTTGAGCTTTCTGCTTGTTTTCCTTTGATACATATCTTCTCTGGTTTCCAAAAGTTATAATCTTCCAGAACATACAATCTTCACTAATATATTTTATTATAATATATTTTTTAAATATCTTACTTATTTATTTGAGAGAGAGAGAGAGAGCATGAGCAGGGAGCAAGGAGAGGGAGAAGCAGAGGCTCGATCCCACGATCCTAGGATCATGACCTGAGCTGAAGGGAGATACTTAACCAAATGATCCACCCAGGCACCCCTATTATTATATCTTACAAACTTTTATAGGCATAAAATGAAATGATACCATCAGGGCCACCAGAGGGACATACCTCAATTAAGATGAGTAACACTTATTCTCTATTGTTGGAAATTTAAGTCATTTAAAACTAAAAAGGTGAATGACATCTTTTACATGGTCCATTGTGTATATTAAGGTTATACTGGTCAGACTTCAATGGTTAGAGAAGAATGTCTCATAAATTGATGTACCAAATACTGCTAACTTTTTCCATTCAGATTATGAATATAGCTAAGTACAGAACTCTATCAGATATCCAATGGAGCTTACAGAACACAGAATTCTACTCAAATATTAAATTGGGGTGAGAAAGTAGCTACAACAACCTAGCTGTCTATAGAATAAAAGAAGCAAGAAGAATTTCTTAGAGAGGCAACTAAGGAGGAGATGATAGGCACTGAGTACTTAGAAGACATTTTACAGCAAATTTTGGACTTAAAAAATGTTAATGGATGGGGTGCCTGGGTGGCTCAGTGGATTAAGCCACTGCCTTCGGCTCAGGTCATGATCTCAGTGTCCTGGGATCAAGCCCCGCATCGGGCTCTCTGCTCAGCAGGGAGGCTGCTTCCCCTTCTCTCTCTGCCTGACTCTCTGCCTATTTGTGATCTCTCTCTCTGTCAAATAAAATAAATAAAATCTTAAAAAAAAAATGTTAATGGCAATTTTGTAACAGGAATAAGATAATTAATATCTGAAACTGAATTTCAATATAGAGAGTTAACCCCTTAGGAAAATGAGTTTTTCTAAATAAAGAAGAAAATAAGAACATATAATCAGTCTTAGGTAACTAACCCTTAGGCAAGAGTCATATCTTTTGAAAAGTGGCAAAAAATTTAGACACTCCTCCAGAGAATATATGAAGGTAGCCAATGAGCATATGCAAAATTGCTCAACTTTTCCTAATAATAGTAATTAGAAAAATGTATATCAAAACCACAGTAAGATATACTACTTTGCACCTTAAAAAAAAAAAAAAAACAGAAAACAGGTATTGGGGCACCGGGGTGGCTCAGTGGGTTAAAGCCTCTGCCTTAGGCTCAGGTCATGATCTCGGAGTCCTGGGATCAAGCCCCACACTGGGCTCGTTGCTCAGCGGGGAGCCTGCTTCCCTCCCCACCCCCACCTGCCTCTCTGCCTACTTGTGATCTCTCTCTTTCTCAAATAAATAAATAAAATATTTTAAAAAAGAAAGAAAGAAAACAGGTATCGGCAGGCATGTGGAAAAATTAGAAAATCTGTGCACTATGGGTGGGAATATAAAATGGTTCAACTACTATGGAAATATGACAGTGGTTCCCCCTCAAAATTAAAGAGACTTGCCATATGGATCTAGCAATTTAACTTTTGGGTATATACACCAAAAAATTTTAAAAATAATCGTTTGAACAGATACTTTACACCAGTGCTTGCAGCAGTATTATTCACAGTAGCCAGAGGTAGAAATAATCCAGATGTTCGAATGATGAATGGTTAAACAGACTGGAATATACATACATACATACACACACACATACAGTGGAATATCATTCAGCCTTATAAAGGGAGAAAATCCCAAAACATGCTATAATGTGGATGAACCTGGAAGGCACCATGCTAAATGAAATAAGCCTCACACAAGAAGACAAATACTCTATGATTCCACTTAAATGAGGTACCTAAAGTCATCATAATTCTTAGAGAAAGAAAGTAGGACTATGGTTGTTTGCCAGGGGATGAGAGAAGGGGAGAATGGATAGTTACTGTTTAATGGGTACAGACTTTCAATCTGGGAAGAATGGAAAAGTTCTGGAGATGGATGGTGATAATGGTTGTACAATAATGCAAGCATATTTAATGCTACTGGAACTGTAAGCCTAGAAATGGTTAAAGTGGTAAATTTTACGTACAGTAGCCAGCCCCTCCTTATCGTGGGAGATATATCCCAAGACTCCCAGTGGATGCCTGAAACCAAGGATAGAACCAAACCCTGTATATACTATTTTTAACTCTATATACATACCTATGATAAGGTTTAATTTATAAATTAGGCACAGTAAGAGATTAACCACAATAACTGATAATAAGAACAATTACATTGTAATAAGAGTTATATAAATGTGGTCTCTTTTGCTCTCAAAATATCTTAATATACTGTACTCACCCTTCTTTTTATGATGATGATGTGAGATTATAAAATGCCTAAGTGGTAAGATGTAGTGAGGTGAATGATGCAGGCATGTGGTTTAATTTATTAATTAGGCTACGGCTAATTTATAAATTAAATTTAGGCTACAGCTGCTTCCAGACCTCGGCTGAATGCAGGTAACTGAAATTGTGGAAGTGAAATCAGAGATAGGGGGTGGGGTGCGGGGATAGAAGGGACTACTGCAATGTGTATTTTACTACAAGTAAAAGTAAAGAACCAGATCTAGAAGCCTTGATGGTTTTATCCTTCAACTAAAATGGAATAAGAGAGTAGTAGAGAAAGGTAAATCTAAGTAGTTGGGTAGTATTTGCACTCTACAAATACAGATATATCTGTAGCCCAAAATGGGTATTATAATGAAGACAGAAGTGATAATGTTACTCAACCCTTCTGGAAGGCACTCTTTAAAGGAGTACTGAGAATTACATATTTTGTAAGGTATTCAAATGTTTTAACAATCTACCCAAGGCTTGTAATATTAGATAATAAATTTTCATCTTATGAGTACCCTTCTGACAGGAGGGCAAATAAAAATTCAAGTCCATCCTGATCTTATGTGTGTAACTGTTATAGAGAATTAGACCACTCTATCAAAAATATGCTACTCTGACATAAAGATTATTCTGAGAGGACAAAAAAAAGAGAAATAGCACTACAGAAAAGCTATCTTCCCGTGACTATTAATCATCAAAGATGAATCTAGATTTTTTCCAGCCCAAAGATGGCAGCAAGAGGAACATACTAGCAAACCTAACTAAAAAAAGCCCTTATCCTCCATCAATTTCCCCCTTATAATTACCTTCCTGCAGCTCTGACCCTAAAACCTAAACTCCTCTTCCTTTGTCTTGTCACTTCTCAATAAATGTATCGTTCCTTGTTAAGAAGCTATATAAGCCCAAGCTCTAGAGTTACTCATTACTGAGTTTCTACTGCATAAGTGCATGCCACACTAGTTAATAAATTGTTTTTCTTTTGTTACTCTTTCATCAGCTTCATTTCCAAGGCCCCAGCCAAAGAACCAATAAGGGTAGAGGAAAAACTTTCCTCCTTTACACTGCCATCATTGTGGAGTTCAGGAAAGGAGGAAAAGAATGCCCAAAACAAGAAGATATAATTATTTAAAGAAAATAAAATATTGTGCAGACAAGACATATTAGGGCTGAAAGTAATTTTTTAAAAGAGAGAGCGTATAAGTTGGAGAGGAGGGGAGCAGAGGAAGAGGGAGAGAGAAAGAATCCCAAGCATGGAGCCCCACGTGGAACTCAATCTCACAACCCTGAGATCATGACCTGAGCTAAAACCAAGAGATGCACATTTAACCGACTAAGCCACCCAGACACCACTGTGGTGGAAACAAGTTTAATCAGTGCCATTTTAGAGAGTTTATAGGTCACCTCACAGAATCAGAAATAGAAAATAAAAAGGAAGCTAGGAAATTTAACACAGATTTAGTAATTAGGATGCATGTCTTTCAAATTGTGAGCAATGAATGTTGTTAGAAACAAGCTTTTTAAATAGCACTTTAACAAACAACAGAGTAAATGGTTATATAGTGAAGATCATCACTATGCACTTACAAAGGGAATTTTTAAGCCTATTGTTATGCAAATGAGTACCTGAGAGGATAAAATTCTGACTGATAGTATGGATTCAAAAATTACTGTATCTCAAACAACCTAGATGAAAATTAAGATGATATATTCTGAAAACTGTATTAAATGACGGGAAGGTGCTTCTAGTGATAATGTATTTATGGACATAAATATGCACTGAAAACAATTGTCATTAAATGTGAGAATAGGCAAAAAATTTAACATTTGGGAGTTTAAAAAATGTTAATGCTTAAATTTATAAAGTAAATACTGTGAATGTACCTGTGACTATTTAGTCTAGAACCCTAAAAGTTTATATACTAAAATGGGCCTCTATTTCAGCTTGTCTTATATTTGGGTAAATAGAAAATTTTCTTTTTGTAGATGAAAGGCACAACAAGAGAGTATTTATGAATATTCACTAATCTGTGATTAGAATTTTCTCTGTATAACTGAACATTCTGTTTGGGTTCGAGTACTTACAGATACAGGAACGGGACTGGCAAGGAAAGAAAGCACCAATGTCAATGGCCAACACACCAGGTGATTCTCTGTCACCTCTGCCATATCCAGGCATTATTCACATAATCCCAAAACATCTGTTCTCTGTTAGATTGCCCACAGTCCACTAATCCTCTTGAGTTCCATTAAGCACAACTTGTATAGCACCTTGCATAGAAGAACCCATAGCATTTGCAAAAGGGGGGGAAGAAGGATAGGTCTGAGGAAGGAGAGAGCAAAGAAACTAGCTCTATGGGCCCTCTGAGAGAGCAAAGCAAAGCATGCTCCCTACAACACTGCAAGAAAGTTGCTGATCTCAGTGGGGGGAGTACTGCACTGTATCTAAACATACTGCTAAATGACCTTGTAAAAATATACCCCTAGGATCTCCTACATGAGTCAGCGAGCTCCTAGGTGAGTCAGCTGGTTAAGCGTCCAACTCTTGATTTCAGTTCAGGTCATAATCACAAGGTCGTGAGATCAAGCCCCGTGTTGGGCTCTGCACTGATCATGGAGCCTGCTTAACTCTCTCTCTCCTTCTCCCTCTGTCCCTATACCCTCTCTCTTCCTTTCAACAAAACAAAACAACAACAACAAAAAAAACACTTCTATCTAATAATTTTCTTTTCATTTCCCTAGAAGTTAATCTGGGACATAAAATGAACAAACAAACCTAAAACATTAAAGATGTCCCTAATAAAAATGTCCAAATGATGACCAGTTAACTCTAATTTTTAATTTTATAAAAATAAAGTTTATTGGTGATCCATAGCAAGGGCAAACCTACTGAAATATAATGCTTTCCTGCCAAGTTGAAAATAGACAATAACACAAACGTAAAGATAATTTTTAAGAGTTCAGAGACCTTCTATTTAGTATCATACATAACACAGAAAACAGTGTGGATAAACAAGACATAAACAATGTATCTTGAGTCAATTCTGCCTTGATTTTCCTTGATAAATATAATACACAATATGAGAAATATGGAGCCCTGTCTCTCTGGGGGAACAACAACAACAAAAAATCACAAATGGCAAAAGAACTCTTCTTTGAAATGGATAATCTGGAGAAACACATCATTAAAAAAACAAAACAAACAAAAAAAGGCAAAACCCCACTATAAAGCACCATAAAAGGCAACTGCAGCTTACTGACTCTTATCAGAAGTTGTGTAATACAGAAAAGATGAGTTTATACTTAGTTCAGCATGACACTATGTGGTACACCTCGGAAAAATGATTAATTACAAAAATGATTGCATTTTGTTCTTTTGAAAGTTACATGATTTTGGAACAGGGGTTGGGAGGCAGGGGAAGGAGGAGGGAAGTGGAAGAGCCGTTCTCATCCCTTACCATGTTTTCCGTGCTGTAGCCGTACTGCTGCGCCTCCGGGGAGTACAGACTCACCATGGATCTCACTCCCTGAAGCTCAGGTGGTGCACTGTCACGCAACCACTGAGTGCCAAAGTGAAGTTCCTTCGCAGAGGGAACAGGAGCAGCCTCTTGAAGGTGTGATGAGGGATACAAGTCCACGGACTGCAAGTGATCTTGATATAGCTCATATTCGTCATCAACAAGCATCTCTCTTTCTTCCCCCATCTCCTGCAATCTAGGAATCAGAAATTCATGCATCTCCCAGGCCTCCTTGCTGTGGTCTACCTCTTTCTGTTGGGACTGAAAAGCCTTTCCCAAATTGAGGAATGGCTCATCTACAAGTTCTTCTTTATAATAGGGTTCATCTCTAAATTCCTGTAAATAAAAGTTGCAAAAATTATTTTTTTTTGCAGTGGCACTCTACGGGGATTCGTTAGGAAGTTAACCCTGGACAGAACCTCAGTGACTATATTCCTCGCCCAGGCACAGTTACCTGGAATGGCTCTCCATTACAAAGGAGGAGAAGTAAGTGCTCCCTCCCACACAACCCTCAACGCAAAGAAAGGGACAAACAGTAAGAGGCAGCAATCTGCCCTCGGCAAGGTGAATGACTATTCCAAAAGGTCTGTTACACATTAACCACCTGAAAATTCTCAACCAGAAATAGAATTTTGTTAACCTGCTGCACTGAATATTTGGCTCATACATCTTATACAGAAGTAGTGCATAAATACGGACATGCATCATATCTAAGAAAGCAAAGATTTAAAAAGTCAGGACTTTCAAGCTTATGTAAAACTCAGATGGAATTATGGCTACTGAAATTATCAAAAAGCAGTATCTGTAAAGATATGGGATGTATGTCTCAACTACCTTGAGTATGACTATTTTATAATATGCCCTGAAATGTTTATTTAATTTAATTTATTTATTTGACAGAAATCACAAGTAGGTAGAGAGGCAGGCTCCCTGCCAAGCAGAGAGCCCAATGTGGGGCTCAATCCCAGGACCTTGAGACCATGACCTGAGCCGAAGGCAGAGGCTTAACCCACCAAGCCACCCAGGCACCCCCAGAAATATGTTTTTTCAACTGTACTGAAATTATATGGCAAAAAGGAATGATAATAGTATGCTTTTTAATTAATTTATATTTCACTACTTGGAAGTACATACAACTAAAACTAGTCATACATGTGCAGAAATTTTGCTGAGTTCCTAGGCAATGCCTGAGGAATGTATGGATTTGCAGAGCCTCTAACATAACCCTGGGGATCCTGAAGAGTGCTAAGCACAAGGAGGCTCAATTCCTCTTGGGAGATCAATGACATTTCCTACAGACCCCTATTCACTAAATATTACCAAATGCAAATTCATGGAATGAATCTACTACTTCCCACCTTTAAATTATTATAGTGTATCAAATATTGCAAGCCAGCTAATTTTTTTACAGGTGTGTTTACTCTATATTTGAAGATGTCATACACTTATAAAACTTTAACAAAAAATGTCTAAACTAAAAAAAAAAGACCCACAATGTATAGTATAGAAATAAATATCAGCTTGAGGCACTGTCAATAAATTATGCAAAGACTATCACCAGACGGTTATTATCAGGTAAGGCAAAACCATACTCTACCTTCAAAGAGCAAAATAGCCACAATTCATATTTAGAATAAAAAAGGAAAAGCTTCAAAATACACTTCCTAAAATTAAAGCGGAAAGGAAGGTTTGACTAAATAACTCTTGGTAGGAAGTATTTGGTAAGAAGTCCTTTAGTATAGCTCTGTTTTCTACAGCATTTTAAATGCCTATTTTCAAACATTGTGTTCTCGCCTCAAAATTTTAAGAGTATATCTGTATAAAATAAGGTATGTTTGTGCTTTGAAAATGCCTTGTATCTGGCCTTTGTCATTTATGAAGCCACTGAGATACAAGAAGGAAAACAGTTCATTTAAAAAAAAAAAAAAAAAAAAGCGGGACGCCAGGTGACTCAGTCCTTAAGTGTCTGCCTAAGGCTCAGGTTATGGTCCCAAGGTCCTGGGATGGAGCCCCGTGTTGGGCTCCCTACTCAGTTAGAGGCCTTACTCTCTCTCTGCCACCCCCCCGTTGGTGTTCCCTCTCTCACTGGCAAATAAGTAAGTAAAATATTTTTAAAAAATTAAAATAAAATAAAAAAGAGGATCATTTAATTTATATCTCTTTAGCCAAGAGTGAGAACAAGCTTTTGTCTTCTTTATAGAAATGTTAGCTCACAGCAAACCATTCAAAAACGAAATTGATTTACTAAATACCTTGGGTGCTTCAAGTATTAAAGATGAATTTATGTCATGAATTGTTTCCGAAAGTTCAGTCTTGTCTTCATCGTTGTTTGAATGTAAAATATAATGACTTTCTTCCTCTTTATCATCTTCCTGAAAACAGAAACGATTTTAATTTTATTTTTTAAAAGATTTTATTTATTTATTTGAGAGAGAGAGCGCGCACGAGAGAGCAATGTGGGGGGGGGGGCGGTGGAATGGAAGACGGAGGAGCAGACTCCCTGCTGAGTAGGGTGTCTGCAGGACTCAATTCCAGGACCTTGGGATCATGACCTGAGCCAAAGGCTGAGGCTGAACTAACAGCCACCCAGGCACCCCTGGAAAAAATATGTATTTATTTATTTATTTATTAGCACAATTGTAGAGATGTTTTTGTCAACATGAAGCTATCTTTTACCAAGATATAACTGACACATAACATTATACAATGTAATAATTAGATGTATGTATATATTGCAAAGTCGTAATAAATTTAATTATATCTAAAACCTTCGAAATACAATATGGTCTTGCTAACCATCCCCAGGTACATTTCATCCCCAGGACATATTTATCTTATGACTGGAAGTTTGCACCTTTTGATGACCTTCACCCATCTTACCCACCCCTTCCCACCTCTGGCTACTATAGGAAGAACTCTTATAATCAAGAAAATACTCTTGAACTCTCTTCAGATTAATTCTCATCCTTCCATTAAGTGCAAGGACACAATAAAACTTATACAAATTGTTTCATGAGAACAAACGTTTCTTTAATAATTAAAAAGAATTCCATATTTGTGTCAAAGCTTCTCATTTTTTTCTTTTTAAGTATTCCTAAAACTACATGCAAAAGAATGAAACTGGACCATTTTCTTTCACCATACACAAAAATAAACTCAAAACGGATTAAAGACTTAAATATGAAACCTGAAACCAAAAAAATCCTTGAAGAAAGCATAAGCAGTGATCTCTCTGACATCAGTTGTAGGAACATTTTTCTAGATATGTCTCCTCAGGCAAGGAAATAAAAGCAAAAATAAACAATCAGGGCTACATCAAAATAAAAAGTTTGTGTACAGCAAGAGAAACAATCAATGAAACTAAAAGCCAGCTACAGAATATAAGAAGGTATTACAAATGACATATCCAGTAAAGGGTTAATATCCAAAATACATAAAGAACTGATACAACTCAACACCCCCCCAAAAAAATCCAGTTAAATAATCCAATTTAACTATAGAGAACAAATTGATGGTTACCAGGATGGGGCGGGGTGGATGGAGGGAACAGATGAAGGGCACTTACCGTGATGAAAAATTAATAGATAGATAGATAGAGAAATAGATAAATGAATAAGTAAATAAATAAACTTTTTAAAAAGAAAATTCAGGGGCGCCTGGGTGGCTCAGTGGTTTGAGCTGCTGCCTTCGGCTCGGGTCATGATCTCAGGGTCCTGGGATCGAGCCCCGCATCGGGCTCTCTGCTCCGCAGGGAGCCTGCTTCCCTCTCTCTCTCTCTCTCTCTCTCTGCCTGCCTCTCTGCCTACTTGTGATCTCTGTCAAATAAATAAATAAAATCTTTAAAAATAAATAAATAAAATAAAAATAAAAAAAGAAAAAGAAAATTCAACACAAGTACACATTAGAGTTTCACATGTTTGTCAGATATAAGATCAAATTACCAAGTCAGTATCATTACCTCTACTTCAGCAATAGCTAGTTTGAAAATGTAACAAAAAATAAGACATTATTCACAAAGGGGGGGTAAAAGCAGTAAATTATCTCAGAATTAAGCTAAAAAAGACTGTATAGCACATTTAAGGAGAAAAGATAAAAGTAGATCTGACTAAACAGAAACATACTATGTTGGGGGGGAAAGTATTCCTTAAATTCAAAAACAGACCAAAAAAGGAACTTAATATTAAAAAATATCATATGGGGGGGCGCCTGGGTGGCTCAGAGGGTTAAACCTCTGCCTTCGGCTCAGGTCAGGATCTCAGGGTCCTGGGATTGAGCCCCACATCGGGCTCTCTGCTCAGCGGGGAGCCTGCTTCCTCCTCTCTCTCTGCCTGCCTCTCTGCCTACTTGTGATCTCTCTCTGTCAAATAAATAAATAAAATCTTTAAAAAATATATATATATCATATGGGACACCTTGGTGGCTCAGTTGTTAAACATCTGCCTTTGAATCAGGTCATGATCCCAGGGTCCTGGAATTGAGCCCTGCATTGGGCTCCCTGCTCAGTGGGGAGTCTGCGTCTCCCTCTCTCTCTCTTCTGCGCCCCCGCTTCTGCTCCCTCTCTGTCAAATAAATAAAATCTTAAAGAAAAAAAAAAGAAGAAGACTTATCAGTATAGGGACACTTCTGTGGCTCAGCTCGTTGAGCATCCAACTCTTGGTTTTGGCTCAGGTCATCAACTCAGGGTCATGGGATTGAGCCCCACCCCATATAGGCTCCGTGCTTGGTATGGCGTATGCTTGTGATTCTCTCCATCCCTGTCTGCCCCTCTTCCCACTCACACTCTCACACTCTCTCTCACTAATAAATAAATAAAATCTTTTCAAAAAAAAAAAAGGAAAAAAAGAAATGTATCAGTATATACAGGATAATATCAAAATTTTTAACAAAGGTACAGTGCACTTGCCATCTGAAAAGTTTCAGACATCTTGGTGTCTACCAGCTCAATAGCAGTCCTAGGTCAGAACATAGCTACCATTTATAAAGTCCTAGCTCTAAATCATGATCCATGGTAAACACTTCATATGCTTTGTCTCAACTTGATCTTCACAGCAATCCAAGTCAGGGCTTTATATTTTGTATTTATATAAAAATAATGGCAAAATATATATATACTTATGACACTACGTGCCAGACATTGTTTTAAACATTTTAAATATTCAATTTAGTATATTCATTAACATATTAATATACATTCTAAAAAGTAGGTAGTCTTATTAACCCTAGTTTACAGATGAGTAAAAAATTACATGACTAATCATTTGCACACCCAAAATTGGAACTATCTGGCTTTACGGTCTGGGATCTCAACTATGTCATGCAGTCCCCACATTACAGACAAGAAGTGGGAGCTGATGAGATTAAAGAACTGGTCCATGGACACGCAGCCTTGCAAGTCACAGAACTAAGCAGAAACTCACAACTGTCTGGCTTAAGAACTCCATCGCCAGTTCTGACCTATTAGTTTCAAAGATACAATGCAGTTTTTAAAGTCAGTTCATTCATTTTTCTGGATCTGGTATATTTAAGATGAATTTGTAGAAATGAGAAGATAAACCCCATTCATGATTAACATGAAACTATATAATATGAAACACATTATATAGACAATGTATATCAATATAATACCTGACTTAATAAAAAATTCGTGTTCTCCTAACTTATATATTCATAGTCTTTCTGGCCCAAGATGACTCTGGGCCACCTTCTTCAGTTTCTTCCCTCCTTCTGCAGAGGACTAAGTGAATGCTCATTACGTGATAAGGTAAGTGGCCACCAAGCGGGCCACCAGAGAGACTGAGACCTTAATGAAGATCTATATGTATCACTATTTACAGCTCATGAGCAAACAGTTTGGCTAAAAACACCCGGAAATTAAAGAAGGAATTAATGGTAATTCCATTAATTTTTTTTAAAGATTTTATTTATTTATTTGACAGAAAGAGAGTGTGTGCATAAATAGCCAGAGCAGCAGGCCGAGAGAAAGGAAGAAGCAAGTTCTCCGCTGAGCAGGAGATCTGAAGCGGGACTCAATCCCAGGACCTTGGGACCATAACCTGAGCTGATGACAACAGCTTAACTGACTAAGCCACTCAGGCAGCCCTCCACTAAGAATTTTTTAGAGTCCTGAAAGTGACCTTTGTCTTTATCCCTTTTGTGGTTTCCCACTCCCCTATTCAAAAAGGGGAGCCTAGGCAAAGGTCCACCTCACAACTACGACATTCCAAAACCTTCTCAGAATGCGGCTCTGATATCCTGAGGTCTCTTCAGCTCTCCCTCCACCAGAAACAGCCCAGGAATCTGCACCCAGGCAGTAACAAAGCTCTGATTTCTGTACCACCTGACACATCCCTCAAGTGCTTCAGAGTAAAGTCATGCTGTTTAAGGCCTCCAGGACATAAATAATTTGGGATTTCCTCTGGCAGCCCAAGTAACCTGGCAAGTACTCATCAGGGAAAATCGAGACAACAACCCCCTACCCCTGCCACAGCCAAGAAGATGAGATCTCCATAAAGACATCAAGTTCCTCCCTGCAAATTAATTTGTCCAGAAATCAAACTAGGCAACTCCTGGTGTCTCATGTTGGCTATGGCAACACCCATACACCAAATATAGAAGACAGAGTCAAGAACTTTGATTAGCTATATGCTATACTCCATTTTGAAATATTTAGAGTGTCTCATAGTATAACATACCGGCATCTTTATGGGGAATTCATGAAGGCCATGTTGAGGATCCCCAACACGTAAATACTACATGTAATACAGGAGTTATCTCTATGTATATATCTATACCTACATATCTGTAAGTGAAGATATTTATCTATATTTACCTATACATATGGACATGTGTGGTATGTTAACATTCATATAGGTTATTAATATATTTCATAGAAAAAAAGAATCTTAGAGTTAAGAAAAATTTTAGGAGTCCTCTAGTCTTGGTCAGTCTTCAGAGATGAAAAAATGGGCTCAGAGAAGAAAGGTAGTATAATGATGATCAAATTACTAGGACAGGGGCACCTGGGTGGCTCAGTCATTAAGCATCTGCCTTTGGCTCAGTCATGATCCCAGGGTCCTGGGACTGAGTCCCGCATCAGATGCCCTGCTCAGCGGGGAGCCTGCTTCTCCCTCTCCCACTCTCCCTGCTTATGTTCCCTCTCTCACTGTGTCTCTATCAAATAAATAAAATCTTAAAAAAAATAAAATTTACTAGGACAACATTTCTCAAAATATGAAATTCTTCATCAGAATTATAGGGGCAGATCCCTCAACAGCACATCCCAATGACTAGATGAGAATCTCTGAGGGTAGGACCTCCAAAACTGCATTACAGCCAACTCCCAGGTGATCCTCATGTATATTACATATCTTTGCACTGAAACCTACTGGGCTGACTCATAGGAAAGGTAGAAACAGAGTCCAGGCTTCACACTTTAAACAGAGTCCAGTTTAACACTTTACTAAGACCATCTCTCTGTTTTCAGAAGGGCTGCCTACAAACTAAACTCACAAGTTAAATATACAGCACTGTGGTCTGAAGCCCCCAGAGTTTATACCCCAACTCTGTCCCTTACTAGCTACATCACTGAGGATAAGCTGGTCAACTCTCCGTGTCCTGATGGCCTCATCTGTAATCTCTTCAAGTTGCCAGGAGGATTAAACTAGTTTATACATGTAAAAGTTTTAAAATACTGACATACAGTAAGCACTCAAGAACATCTTCATACTGCTTGCAAATTATCATCAAGTATTTCGTTGCATTGGGGAACCTCAGAAGCACCCTAATTGTAATATGGCCCTTAGTCATAAACACAAATCTGACCTGGTACATAAGGATAAGCAATAAGAGAACTTCAAGATGACCTAACCACATGGAGTTCTAGTTGCTAGGGATTATTAAAGCACTTTGATGGGCAGAAGAGCATATTCAAATCCCACTGCTACGGTTAAAACAATATAGTTAACTGCATTTTAACATATCATGCCGTCTCAACATCATTTCCAAGTGAAAGTTAAAATGCATAGACTTTTGAAATTTACATCATAAGGAATATGATGAGAACGTGCAGATCTGTGCTAATATTATGAAGATAAAGATAGTAGTAAAAGCTAAAGGACTAGCAACATTAGTAGCTACTATTTATATAACAATGTGCACGCACTTAATCTTTAGTCCCCAAAATCATATGAGACAGATATTACGTTTCTAACTTTTTAAGTCAAGGACCTAAGAAACCTCTCTTAGGACACAGAGAGAATAAGCTGTGGAAGAGGGATTCGAAACCAGGTGTATTTGTCTCCAAAATCCATGTTCTTAAGTATTACACTATTATCACGTCCCACATTAACAACATTGAACACTTACCAC
This sequence comes from Mustela erminea, assembly GCF_009829155.1. Classification (NCBI taxonomy): domain Eukaryota; kingdom Metazoa; phylum Chordata; class Mammalia; order Carnivora; family Mustelidae; genus Mustela; species Mustela erminea. The sequence continues at coordinate 59,535,708 of NC_045623.1, forward strand.
CAAGGGCTTACAGATGCCGAGGCGTACGATGCCTGGTGGCACAGCTTTCAACACATCCACAGCTTCGGCAAGTGTGGTGTTTTCCAAACAGCGTTCATTAACTGAGACCAGGCGGTCCCCAGGTAATAGCTCTCCCCCTCTTTCTGCAACACCATCTGCCACCAGGGAACGGATCACAATCACTGATCTTGTGGGATCTAAAGGGTCCTGAGGATCAAGCCAAGAAGAAAGATAAGTCAGTTTCTGAAAACGCATAGACTCATGAATCTGATTTCACTATTTACAGTAAGTACCCAGCATTCTGGGGATATTCTTCCAAAGAGGTCAAGAATCTATTACAGTATCACTCTATACATCCACACAAATATCATTTTATATTAAGGTAGAAACATCATCTTAATAATTTCAGCTATGTGTCTGAGGGATCAATACCTACAAATTTCTTTTTTGAACTTTCGGTGACTGGTATTTTATTGGGCCACAAGAAGCCTGATGACAGTTGAACAAGACTCTCTGACATCCTCGCGCACAGTCATATTATAGGCCAAAGACAAGTCTGCTCTTGGGTAGTAAGTAGGCTCTAAGAGAAGGAACTATGGTAAATGAAACTTCAAGTTTTATGTATTCTACCAGTATAAAACCCTCATGCTAAATCAATGAAGTTAAAAAAAGATATGGAATCCATGGAATATTCCACTGTATGAAAAAGGGAGCTTAAAAATAACACAGCTACAATTTATAACATATAAATTGTAACATGGTATAGGGACCCCTTGGTGAGAACTATTCTGATACAAGAAAATAAGCATCACTTTATGAACAAAACCAATGTGAAAATAATTCTGATCCACTGGAAAGGCCCCATTTTCCTTTTTATTTAGCAGCCTGAAAGATAATGTTGACATTCAATAAATGCATTTGATTAATAAGAATTTATAGTCCATTATTTTTTATTTTGTTGGACACTGATATATAGTACTATGTGTCAGGCTCTATTTTAAGTGCTTTACTCTAACACTTGTCTATGTTTCTACAGATGAGGGAACTGAGGCTCAGAAAGCTAAGGAAACTTGCCAAGATTACCCATCTGGTAAGTGGCAGAGCTAGGATTCAGATCCAACCAGGCTGGTTCCCAAGACCTTCCTCTTAACTACCATGCTCTGCTACTTGTTCCACGTTAAAATAATGGTACAACTACTAAACCTCAAACTTAATGAGAGAAAAAAAATAATCAGACCTCAGGTGAAATACTTGTTTTTATTTTGTTCCTACTGTTTCATTACATACATACTCTTCCATAAAGGCAAGGTGTAGTAACACGAGATTCTACTACTGTTGAACTCTTCCTGACAAATGAGAGACTAACGGCCATGTTTTATGTTAGAATCAGAAGACTTTGTAATTAACAAAGTGAGAATCTGCCAAGTTCCAGGCTGTCAGTTTGAAGTAGCTGATGGTTCTTTTGAAGTTTTCTGATCCACTTTTCATAGACCTCTGTGTTTTAGATATCAAGGTTCATTTTCAAGTACTATATGGAATTTTAACCAAATATATATAAATCAAAAAAAGTGACACAGCTAATTCCTTGAAAAATGCCTTCAAACATAACTTATCTTACTCTCCTTAACCTTGCTTCTCTGCTCCAAGGTCAAGAGATTCTTGGTAGATCTCTAACATGCTCTGATGTATAACACCTCATATTCAGGAAGAGGATGGAAAGTAAAAATAGTCAGGAGTACTCAGTAACAAAGTATACAGTGTTGAACTATAATTACACCAATATTTTCAAGTAGAGGGAGCTATTGCATAGGAAGAGAAAAGAAAAGAACAACAAAAAAAAAGTACAGTGGTATATCAGCAGGCAATCAGCGCAGATATAAAAGAGCTGTCTATTTTGTCACCGGCAACCATGAATCACAACACACTTTTCATTCTGAAATATGAAACCATTACATTTTAAGTTTGACACACTAATAAATAAGCTGTACAATTATGTCCTTCATTTAGGATGTCAGTTTGTGATGAAAGGCTTTTTTATTAGGGGGGAAGGGAAACTACATAATAGCATATTCCCCTCATGAAATGCACAGAAAGCAACCAGCATTACTTCATATTAATAATTACTAAACTTTCCCAGAGAAAATTGCAACAGTAAAATATACCAAAAGCAAATAAATGATTTCACCAGCTTGGTACAAGCAATCTCTGCAGTTTCATGGAACACCAAATCAAAAAGCACTATTTTTACCCCAACTAGATGAATAGGTTTTCAAAATGCAACCAGCTGAAATGATAATTAGAAACACTTCAAAGAAAGATTAACCGGGCAATAACAGAAATGGAACGATTAATAGATTTCCCTTATTACAAAAAAGTCACGGTAAGCATTCATTTATACAAAGTACAGTCTTCTTTTGGACCTTAAACTATACCAGGTGTGCTTGCTTACTAAAATTTATTCAGGCTTAGACCTCTAGTTATTCTCAACACTAAGTCTAATCTACCACCCTTTTTCCTAGAGGAGAGAACTCAAGGGTCGCTCCTTTGTCCAAAAAAAAAAAGGACAAACCATCCACTTCTAAAGATGCTCCATTATGTATAATCACTATTTCATTTTCTGTGATGACTTTTCTGATGGTGTGATTTCTTAGGTAGCTGAATGAAGTTGCTTTAATGAGGAACATTCATTTCCTTTCATCCTCATCATATGTAGTAGCTGCCCTATGGAAAAAGAACAGCTACTGCCTACTGGGATGACAGCTATTCTTTTTTTTTTTTTTTTTTTAAGGCAAAACCCTACTTTATTTTTTTAGTTTTTTAAAATTATTATTATTTTTGCTTATTCGCCTTTTTATTTTTTTATTATCATAAAATGTATTATTTGTTTTAGGGGTACAGGTCTGTGATGCATCAGTCTTACACAATTCACAGAGCTCACCATAGCACATATCCTCTCCAATGTCCATCACCCAGCCACCCATCTGACTGCTATTCTTGAGGCTTTGCTGCATTAAAAAATGCTGAAAACCCAGCCTGACTTAGGCTCTTCATCATCAGGAAAGGCTGTTTTCTGAAAATGTAACCCACAATAGCATATACATGTTGTAGCAAACAAAATGTTATGACGATATTTCTTAAGACCTCTACCCAACTGCGAGACTCCATGCAGATTTTTTTTAAAGTCCCCATCAGTTTTTATCACCTTTTATCACAATTTTAATACCTCTAATTCTTACTGTTTTGGTAAATAACACTGCAAGGAACATTGTTTTCCAGATTCAACATTGTTTTAGACTAAGCAGTCAACAGAGGGCACTAAAGACTAATCACAGAACACAAGAAACAGCATCTTTCACTATGCTAGCCATTCTCTTCTTAAAGATTTTTTCTTGCTTATTCAAAAGGCTTATATTATTATTCACATTATAACAGCATGCCCTATGTTTGCCTCAACTCAACCGTTTATGAAAGTTGCTCCCTACAGCTCTTAAAAATATTACTGAACAATCAATTAAGAACTGCTAACCTCCCTCAGACACCAGACCAGAAGAGAGGAGATCTGACTTGAATTCTTCTCACTACTCAGCTATGAAATCCTGAAAACCCAATTAACTGCTCTGTCTCACAAGTGAATACAATCACTGTACCTGCTTGAAGAAAAGTGCACATAAGAATTTATGAGGTTTGCATTCATGTTTGATATTATAAACATAGGATGTTTCCATGTAGGGAAAATCCAAGTTGACAGAGTCCTCTCCTCCCATAAGCGAGTGGTATATGGTAAAGCATTCAGTTAATTCCTCTCCCCTCACCCCTCCACTGAGCTGCTAGCTGAAGCATGTCAGTTTGATCTTCTATCTTTTCCATCTGACCCTTTCTCTCCATTTCCGCTGCCAGTACCTTGGTTTAGCTTCTCATTATTTCTTGCCTAGGCAACTGCTAATCTCCCCATCTCTGCTCTTGCCCTCTTCAGTCTATTTTCCACAGAGATAAAGGAATAATCTTCAATAATAAAAATGTGGGGCTCCTGAGTGGCTCAGTCAGTTAAGCGTCTGCTCTTGATTTTGGCTCGGGTCATGATCTCAGGGTCGTGAGATCGAGCCCTGCATGAGGCTCTGCACTGGGTGTGGAGCCTTCTTAAGATTCTCTCTTCCTTCCTCTCCCAGTGCCAACTCCCACACCCCTCTACTCACACACTGCTCTCTCTCTAAAAAAATAAAAATAAAAATTGGGCACCTGGGTGGCTCAGTCAGTTAAATGGATGACTCTTGATTTCGGCTCAGGTCATGATCTCTGGGTCCCAGGATCCTGACACTCCATGCTCAGCAAAAAGTCTACTTGGGATTCTTTCTCCTTCTCCCTCTACCCCTCCCCCTCTCACACTCTCCCTTTCTCACTCTCTCAAATAAATTAATCTTTAAAAAAATTAAAATAACAAAATTAATAAAAATAAAAATAAAAATGCAATTACAATTTTTTTCTCGGTTTTTAACGCTTCAGCAACACCCAACTGCCTTCAGGATCAAGTCCTAACTGCTTGGTAGAGCAATTCCCTCAGATCTGAGTATAAACTCCTCTTGCTCTCCCCTTATGTACCACTGCCCACCCCTGTTTGCCCCACACATTGCCCCAACAATGCAGAACTACTGAAATCCAAGGACTGTGAAATGCTTTGATGTGCTTCCTGACATCCTACAAACCATTCCACCTACCAGGAATACTTTTTCCCTGCCCCAATGCCACTTCTCTCCATCTCTGCCACCAGAGTCAGATCCAATGTGTTCCCATTGGATGGAGAAGCCGTCCCTAGAAGCCTTCCCTGACTCCCCAAAGCTGACTCAGTAACTTTCTACTCTGTGATACCTCTAAATCCAAAAGAGGACTTCCACAGAGCCTTTGTCATAATATAGTTTTCCTTACTGTCCCGTACCTCCAGAATAAGTTAGGTCCTCCTCCTACATGTATCCACCGCACCTTGCATTTTCTCTACTATAACACTTTTGACATTTTACAGAAATTATTTCAACTGTCTTTCCTACTAAAAATAAGCTTCACGAGAGCAATGGTATGTTTGCTTATTTGCTGCTTTACTTCCAGGACCTAACTGTAGTGACTGCCATATGGAAGGTACTCAATAGTAGTTGAAATATTGAATGACTGAAACTATTTGGTTTCTCTCTCTTCACTGGACTGTTAAGTACATCAAAGGCAAAGGACACATCCCATCATAGATGAATAAGAACAACATGACTTACTGAGTTCTTGCTGTGCCAGGAATGTTCTAGAAATCTTACTTATTAGAATTCATTTAACCTTCAAACCACCATGAAGGTACCGTTATTTTAAGATGAGGAAAATTAACCAAGGCACACAGCTGATAAATGGCAGAGCCAGAATTTAAACCAGTTGGTTAAGTTCCAGAGTTTATGTTCTTAGCCTTTAAGTAATGCAGTTTCTCTATCTTCAGGTATTTGCCAAATGAATTAATATCGAAAGCAGGCAAACTGACAGAAGATATATTTATTGCCTTGCCAAAGTGTGCAAACTGAGTCCCTTACTTATCCCTTACTTATCACACTGGTTACTAGCTGATAAAGTTAGCACAGAATGTGTAGCATGCTGTATGTACAAATCAAACATCCCTTTGTTTGCCAAATTTTAATCTATATATGTGTTCTTGAGAATCCATTCATTTGGTGAGCTAGTCTAACCTGTAACACCTTTACATGAACAGTTAAAAACTTGTGACAGTAATTATGCCTAAACAGATGGGCATAATTTCCAAAGTCTCTGTAGTGTCTATAAAATGTAGTACATGAATATCTGTGTACATTCCCACAGGTCAAAGAGCTCAGAGTTCACATAAACTAAGGCAAGATGCAGGGACATCACTGGCGGCAGAATGGTGGTTCAGCTGAAATGTGAGCTCTGTGAAAGATATATCAACCTAAAGGCGTGGGGAGCTCTGGCCATGAAGCTGCTCTATAGGTAAAACCACAAATCCATGGAAGCAAATATAGCAAGCTCAGTGGAAATGCATGGAGGAAGAAATGTTACATAAAGAGGAGACAGAAGAAATGAGCAAGAATAGTGGTCACATTTAATAAAATTGGCAGGGCATCTGTAAGAGCTATTTTTAAAAGAGGAATGTAAGACATATACCAAGGACTGTTCTGACATTCAACATTTATATGCTATGCAGTATTATTCCAATGCAGAAAAACAGAAGTCAAGATATAAACAATGACTTAACTCCATGCACTCAAAATAAAGAACAATGTCTGGGTTTTGTTTTAAATTCTGTACTATAAAACCCTAACTTTTAAAAGCATTAAGAAATAGAAGTCTTTATAGCAGAATGGGAAAAAGACAGACCATATTTTATTTCAGATAAAAACTTGTGTCTAACAGATCGATGGAACAGGATAGAGAATCCGGAAATAAACCCATGCTTACATGGCCAATTGACAAAAGAAGCACGAATATACAATAGGGAAAAGACAGTCTTTTCAATAAATGGTGTTGGAGAAACTGGACAGCTACATGCTGTGTGAATCTGGACCGTTTCCTTACACCACACACAAAATTAATTCAAAAGGGATTAAAGGCCTAAATGTGAGAACTGAAACCATAAAACTCCTAAAACACAGGCAGTAATCTCTTAGACATCAGCTTAACCAACATATTTATGGATATGTCTCCTCAGGCAAGGGAAACAAATGCAAAAATAAACTACTGGGACTATACCAGAATGAAAACTTTAGCACAGCAAAGAAAACCATCGACAAAACAAAAAGGCAACCTAGTGAATGGGAGGTGTTTGCAAATGATATATCTGATAAAGGGTTAATAGCCAGAATATATAAAGAACTTCTACAACTCAACACCAAAAAACAATCTGATTAAAAACTGGATAAAGTTTTAACAATCTGATTAAAAGCTGCGTGAGTGGCTCAGTTGGTTAAATGCCCAACTAGATTTTAGTTCAGGTCATGATCTCAGGGTCATGAGATCAAGCCTCCCATGGGGCTCCATGCTGGGTGTGGAGCCTGCTTAAAATTTCCTCTCTTCCTCTCCCTCTGCCCTTTCCACCCTAATTAAATTTTAAAAAATGGATAGAGGACCTGAACAGATATTCTCCCAAAGAACATATACAGGTGGCCAAGAGACACAGGAAAAGATGCTCAACATTGCTAATCATTAGGGCAATGCAAATCAAAACCACAATGACATATCATACACTAGAAAGAATGGCCAGTATCAAAAAGACAAGAAATGACGAGTGTTGGCAAGGAGGTAGAGAAAAGGGAATCCTCAGACACTATTGGTGTGAATGTAAATTGGTGCAACTACTATGGAAAATAGTATGGAGGTTCCTCAAAAAATGAAAAATAAAAGTATACTAAAGAAAACTGAAACAAACAAACAAACAAACAAACAAACCCTATGACCCAGTAATCCTACTGCTGGGATTTACAATGGCCAAGACACAAAAGCAACGCATCTCCTGTCCATCAGGAGATAAATGGATAAAGAAATGTCACACACACACACACACACACACACACACACACACACGCACGCACAAACACTGGAATATTACTCAGCCACAAAAAAAGAATGAAATCTTGCCATTTTGCAACAACATGAATGAACCTAGAGGGCATTACGCTGACTGAAATACATGAGACACAGAAAGACAAATACCATATGATTTCACTGACATATGTATAATGCAAAAAACAAATTAAACAGTCTCTCAAGTACAGAGAATTGGTGGTTGTCAGAGGGGAAGTAAGAAAAATCAGTAAAACAGGTGAAGGGGATTAAGAGGTACAAACTTCCAGTTACAAAATAAATAAGTCAAGGAAATGAAAAGCAGGGCATAATAATAATAATAATAGTAATAATAATACTGTAATAATGTTGTATGGAGACAGATGGTAACTACCCATCATGGTGAGCACTGAGAACATTTAGAATCGTCCAATCACTATGTTGCACATCTGAAACATAACATATGCCAACAACATATCAATAATTTAAAAATTATGTATAAATTACTTTACCTTTGATAATTTTGACATTTACTGTCAATTGAGTATATTAAAACATAAAGTTGGTATGGTAAACTCATGAGAGGAAATACAGTTAAGTCACACAGTCTTAATTCTATGTTTAATTACTCAAATTAGTTCTGAAAGTTCTGTGCTGCTGTTTAGGTCATCACACCAAAATAATTGCTCTTTTCTATGACCGGATTCCTTCACCAAAATGAAATGATTCCCAAAAATGTCTGGGAAAACAACTTCAAACAATTATAAAATAAAAAGTGCTCTACAAATGAAGAGATCTCCTAACCAATGAATTCAATGTTGTGGTGTACATTATCACAAAGGGAGGTACTGAGCCTAACTCCACAAATACATACTCATAGGTGTGAGGAAGTATTTTAAAGATAATTTTAAAGGATCTACATTAATTTCTGGATAACATGAGGTAGATATCTATGGAATATTTGATAAGAGAATTACTCCAACTCAACAATTGCTAACTAAGAGAAAGGAAAAAGTGGCAAATCTTTGTTTCTTCAGGAGTATACTCTTACATGTGACCATTATTATTTGAACTGAAAAGTATTATGTTAAAATCTAAATAAATTAAGTGAAAATTTCAAGATAAGATCTCAAGGAAATTACTAAGATGGAGAATACTGGAAAAAAAAAAAATCTCCTTAAAGGGGAGACGACCAACTCTTTCATCCTGGAGGTAGGCAGAAGAAAGAACTGGTACAAAGGTGAAGTTCATGCACACACACACACACACACACACACACACAAAACTTAAAAGAAAAAACAGTGATCTGTAGAAGCTCTGATGTACAGTTGGCATGAATTAAAAATTCCATAGTGAACATCATCAATGAGGAAACAGAATCCAAAGGTTTTTTTTTTTTTTTTTTTTTTTTTTTAAGGAGAAAATATACATAGGAGAGAAAGACAAGGAAGACTGCTATTCAAACCACTACTGGTAGGATGGGTGTGGATTAGATGTCAGGGGACAAGTACTGAGTCCTAGCTTGGTGCCAGCCTGGCAGTGTATAATTTCACAAGTTCACTTCTCTAAGTCAGTTTCCTCACTTGTAAAAGGAAAACACTGGATACATGACAGTTAGAATCTGTTTCCCCAGCTCCAAAATCCTGTAACTAAATTTGACAGAGTATGTTGAGTCAAATTTGTCATTAATTTCTACCAAAACATTCAGAAAACCACTATAAAAAGTAGGGAATGATGGAAGTTAATTCAAAACACAGCACTGGTAATGAAAAAAGATGCACACTATGGTCACAAATATGGTATAATTTTAGTTAGTGATGTCTTTTAAGAACTCATAAAAAGGCAATGACTACATAAGATCTAACTTCCTGGGTATTCTACCATCGAAACAGAACATAAAGTATTTATGACATTTTTTTTTAATACAATGAATCTTAAAACAACTTTTTTTTCCTTTGCCATTTTTAGATTGCATCAAAAGACATGTCAGGGACTATTAGTTGAATTAAAATCACTAGAATAGTTCTGGTTTAAGATAGTGGAATGTAATTAATTATACTAAAAGAGCTTCTGATTTGACCAACAAGCTAAGTATTTACTTTTAGGAAAGAGAAATAAATGTATTTATAGTGAATGCAAGGCAATAAATAAATGATTTCATGAATAATGAGCAAGCTACCTTATCAGAATCCAATCCCATTTTTAACTATTTTATAATACAGCCAAGTATTATACTAATCATACCAATTACCGCAACACCATCATGTTCAAAGTACCTACAAAATACATTCAGTGCACTCAAGATAGATTAAACTGATATGGTTCCTGGCTCCTTGTGTCTTGTTACTTCCTAAATACTATTAGGCATTAAGAATAGATTTTTCCATGCATCATGCATAGAACTAAACAGTCCCTGAGCAGCACAGTAAGCACAGCACATAAGGCAATTAAAAGTGCAATGGAAGAGAAGTGGACAGAGAAACTTGCTAAAAAATCAAAATATATTGTAAAAGGGAAAAAAAAAATACATCAGCTAGCACATAATTTTACTCTGCATAGCTTGGTACTTTAAAAGTCTATTTTAAGCATCACAGTAATTTAAATGGTTCAAATATGAGTCCCGTAGAAATCACTTCTTAAAGACTAATTTTTTGTTTTATTCCTTTGTAGTCTCTCACTAGAGATTTTCCTTGGATATCAGATCTGTTGCTTGAATGTTTTATCTCTTGAAAATTATTTTGTCATGCTGTAATTGTTTCCCATTCACTCTTAGCCCAAGACGTTTTCTGGTTTTAATGGAAATAATACAAACATACCACACAATTCTTTACCTACAGGTCCCAACATCTGGCTGAAATGTCTACTAAGCAGACAACAGTACTCCAGTCACACCCTCTATCAAAACTACATTACGTGAAATATGGATATACTTCACACTATGGAACTTCACACTTAAAAAATGGTTAAGATGGTCAATTTTATGTGTATTTTACACAAAAAAATTTTAAGTAGAAAAATGAATTTATAAATAATAAATATCATAATATCTTCTGGGGGGAGAAGAAAACTATTTTAGTTGAAAGTTATTATGATGTAGAGAAAGTTATTATGATGTAGGAAAGTACAGACACATAAAACTTGAAAAAACTTATCTAATGTTAGTTTTGGAATTTATTTTCATTTTCCAAACAAATCATTCTCAGCCTAAGCACTTATAAAATACTGAGACTTGGGTTTCTCATTGGTGAAGTAAGAACAATAGTATAGGTTTTACAGAGTCATACGAAGCATTAAATGACACAGGTCATGAAAAGTGCTTTCTAAGTCCGTAATGGTTACTTCGTAAGTACTCTTACTGTTCTATGGTTCTCACTCTGAATATGATGAGGGAGAAGAAATCAGCAGGAAATATGGGACTGAGGAGTTAACAGTTACCATTGAGTTTACTGTGTTTTAAACTCAGCTGAGTGTATGTGATTTAAACCAACAGTGCTATTTGGGCACTTGGGTGGCTCAGTGGGTTAAGCCACTGCCTTCAGCTTGAGTCATGATCTCAGGGTCCTGGGATTGAGCCCCACATTGGGCTCTCTGCTCAGCGGGGAGCCTGCCTCCCCCCTCCCTCTCTGCCTGCCTCTCCGCTTACTTGTGATCTCTCTCTCTGTCAAATAAATAATAAATAAACAAATAAATAAAATCTTTAAAAAGAAACACACACACAACAGTGCTATCAACTATTAAACCATTGGTGAGCTTATGCTTACGTGGTAACATGTGAAAATGAAGAGCTGACCCTGTAACTCTCCAGATACAAAGACTTCTGCATCAGAAGAGAAGTTCAGAGCAGCATGGCATCCTCAGCCCTCTTTCTCCCTTGGAGCAGACACTGAAAGACAGGAGCCCTCTCTGGGCTGGGAGGTTTTCTGACACACACAGCTGTATCAAGGACATGGCATGCCCTGCACTCTGTAGAAAAATTCTGTGATTTCTCCTTGAATGGACAACCAATACTCTATAGAATATAGCATATAACATGCAGAATAAAACTTTACCAACTCTGAAACTGTACAGGAGAAAGGCCATGGAATCCTGCCGGGAAATCTAGGACAGAACGTGTCATTTGTACGCTCTGGCAGTGAAGAAAGTGGACAGGTCTCTAAAGAGCTTTGGAGGACTAAACTCAAGGAACCACAAGATTCAGAAATGATCTCCAGTAAATCTTCTTGAATTGTAATAAGTATTCTTCTCTGGAAAGACAATGGGAAATTTTTTATCATTTATCATTGTGTTAAGCCACAGTTATGAAGAATCAGAGAAAATTTCTGGTCTGAAGACTATATTTTCACACCACTGGAGCATAGACTTAGAAGCCCAGCTCCACTCCTGACTAATTGGGTGATCTTGAGGAAATTCTTAACCTCCTGTCATCAAGTTTCCTCAGCCATAAAATGAAGATGATTATAGGAGCTACCTCATGGGGTTGTGGGATGATCAAATCAGCTTATGTATATATCAAAGCTGTAAGCAATTCCTGACTCGAGTAAGCAGTACATAACCCATAATTATGGGCTGTTATTATCATGTGAAATGGTAGCCCTGTTTTCCAAATAAAATAGGAGAACACAAAGTTTATCAAAGGATTTTTCATTAAAAGGAATAAAACTCAAAAGCTTAGATAGAGATACAATTAACAGCCAATGGAAAAAAAAGATGACGACGATTACGACTTGAAATAAGGACCAAGTAATCAATTTCAGGACATTCCTGTGCCTGGCATGTCCACTACCTGTTTTTCTACAAGGCATACCTCAGTTCCCTGTGAGACCCCTCTGAATCCTAAAAAGCAACCATCACAGAGGCTTAGTCTCACCTCCAGCACTGCTAAAACCATAATGTATCATACAGAGTTGTTCTCAAGTCTGTTTCCTTTAGTGTGTTTAACATATGTTTATTCATCCACTGACTCCCTACTCCCAAATGTATTTAAACTCCACGAGGACATGGAGTCTATGGTTTATTTTCTTCACTATCATATTCTTCATGACTAGAACAGTGCCTGACATAGACAATGCTCAATATACATTTGTCAAAGATCTTTAATGTCTCTTTTCATCTGCATATAGACCATATTAGTTCATATTAAAGGACTAGTAGCTTTTTTGGAAGGAGAGAATGAGTACAGGTATAGCCACTGTGCACTCAGATTCTATTTTTTAGAATCAATGAATCATCATTTTTCAGTAACAGATAACATTATTTTATGCCTAAGAAAGTGTGGGCATTTATATATATCCTTTATTTAGTCTTTACAACTTTATAAGCCAATTATTATTTCTATCTCAGACATGATTATTTTAGTAAATGGAGAAGAAGAAAGACTAGCAAGCCTTTCAAAAGTCCTAGTAGGGAGGCACAGCCAGAATGAAAATCCTACTCCTCTCTGACTCGTAAGTTAGTGCTGTTAACCGTCCTATATGCTCACAGTGCTGTATGGGTTAATGTCCTATCTGACTGAAAAAAAATACAAAAGGAACAGCTGAAAGGGAAACCAGAGCCCTAGAAAATGGTATATAAAAATCAGGCAGTCAATCCCCTTTCATGCATCATTAACAAATTGGGCCTCCGGTACCAGAAGGAGGCAGCACCACTTCCTGGCCCTCGCTGGGGAGAGCACACAGCCTCTTTGGATCACTGCCTGCCTCCAAATGACACCCACAAACAGGGCAGAGCAGTATAAATAAAAGCCTTGGAAAAACAGGTTCTCAGGACCTGCTGGCGTTTCTGATTCAGTCTTTCTGCCCTACTGTAGGGAGAGCTATGACTGTCATCTACCAGCATGGTTCTCGATGGTGACATCAGAATCAAGGGAGGACTTCCAAAACACACTCACACCCAGAGAGGTAGGGGAAGCCTGGTGATGAAACAGCTCTGGAGAATGAGTTTCTTCTTTAGACCAACATTTTTTTTTTGACAGTTATTTTTCTGTTTTTAATTACATGGGAGACAGATACACAGCTAGACTGATATCCGCTAACTTCCTGGAATATGTTCAGCATTTCACAAGAGAGATGTAATTGCCAGGTTTTGCAGTAAATCTGAGCGTCTTTAAGCCTCTATTTCAGTTCTCTGTGGCTGTTTCATAAACACTAATATTTGCGGTGAAATACTCATGAAAGGTAATAAAACAGACACACCATTTTCAGGATCTACCCCTCCTCAACAGAAACAGTCCTTAAGAAATATTTGTTAAAAGGGGAGTCACCTTATGAGAAAGCACCAACCCGCTGATAAGCATTTGCTGCCTGCTTTCTATTCTCTCTCTCTCCATTAGAAACAATGGGGTTTGTTTTTTATTTTTTTTGTGGGTTTTTTTTTTTGTTTTGGTTTGGTTTTTTTTTTTTTTTTTCTGCCAAATTCGTATTCCAGAAGAGCCATGAAATTCCCGCGAAGTTCAACATCAGGCCTGACTTAAGATCTTTGGGGCCTCCTGCTAACTTCATCCCCCTGCAGCTGCCTCGCTAAGGCAAGCTTTTGATCTGTACTATCTGGATTTCAAGCTGATATACACACAGCCTCTTTGATCTCTTATTAAGTGGCTTCTGGTCTCCTGATGCCTTTAGTCTTGCTGAACTGTGGTTTTTGGAAGTCAGTCATCATCCTGAGCACACTACAAACTCCACACACCAGGAGTGGGCTCCCTTCATTCACCCACTTCGTAGGCTTGAAAAGCAATCTTTAAGCCATAAGAGAATTCCCCCACAAGCCACAATCAATCCACTCTACGAACATACTACTAAGAATTATTTTTCAAATGAAGCAGCTTAAAATGATTTAAAGGATACAGAACTTTCCCATAGAGGGAAAGAAAGCAAATCCTCTGTGAAAAGAAATCTTCACCCCAGTTGGCACTGAAGCTTACAGTACTTTGATGTTAATAAAAATAAATGTAGATAGGAATCAGAGATGGGCACTGAATAGCCTTTACCAGTCCCAAGTTCCACTAAGCTAAGGTGACCTTTAATTGCAGATGTGTGGTTTGTTCAACAGCAAGCTATATATTTGCAAGAACATGGACACTGCCATTAGTAGAGATTGACACCATTTTTCTTACTCTTACTGTATTAATCCTACATGGGTGAAATGAACCCAAAGAACTCCTTTTAAAAAAGGGGAAGATGCCTGGGTGGCTCAGTGGGCTAATCGTCTGCCTTCAGCTCAGGTCATGATTCCATGGTCCTAGGACAGAGCCCTGCATCGGGATGCCTGCTCAGTGGGGAGCCTGCTCTCCCTCTCCCTCTACTGCTCCCCCTGCTTGTGCACTCTCTCTCTCTCTCTCTCTCTAACAAATAAATAAATAAAATCTTCTGGGGTCGGGGAGACAAAAACCACAACAAAGTAAAAAACCAGCCCAGATACTGGTGTCCATGTTAATGAGCATGAAAATGTACAGACAGAACCCACAACACATGAGTCCTCCGTGTCTTAGATTCTGGAAGTAGTATAGGTTTGTATTTGACATTCTAATATTACTACTATATGCTAAAATTATGTCAATATCTATCTATCTCTCTATCTTAGATTCTATGAATGAATCAGCTAACAGGAACATAACGATATTGGGCTTCCACAAGTTAGTAAACACTGTGTACTGGCAGTAGCATCCCTCAAAACTAGCAAAAATTAAAACCCTCAACTTCTTCCATTTATAAACTCAATTTTCTGATAACCAAGATTAAAACTGGCAGAAGAAATAGGAATAGAGTTTTGGGGACTAATAGCATTATCTGAATATAAACCATTTATGCCCTCTTAGTTACAAAGATCAATAAATTAATCACTGCCAATATAAAGCTGAAACAAAGGGATAGTTATATACTGCTATCACTTAATCTGTCCATATTATGGAAAACCATTAGCAAGTTCATGAATTAGGTACCTGCTTACACAATGTTTTCCAAGAGAATTATCTAATTAAAGAAATGACACTACGTGAGAAGGCATCAATTTTAAATACACGAGTCTCACAAATGTTATACTTAAGCAAACTGGTAAAAATGTACCAAAATTTAAAAGACACGTGGTAAGCAATTCTAGGAACTCATCACAAGGATTATTTCCACCTTTTTACAAAAGAGTAGGACAAAGATCTCCAATATAGCTTCATTTGAAATACCCACTAACTGGGTACAGGAGATTGGTTAAATAAATTATCATACATCAACAATAATACACTATGCAGTTATTAAAAAGAATTACTATTAAAAAGAATAGAATAGCTCTATAAATACCAAAATTAAAGAACATATAATTGAGATAGAAGTAAGGTGTTTAAGTATGTATGGCATAATCCATTTATGTGTAAAAAATTTTTTAAAAACCATTAAGCAACAAAAAAATATTACTTTTGTAACTGTGCATGTATAATACCTGAGAGGACATACAAAAAGAAAAAACAGGAGTTTTTTTCTAGGATTAGTGAAGGACTATGTTAGAGGGAGACTTACTTTTCACAGGATAAATTTATTGTACCTTTGAATTTTTATGCATATGTATGTATTACTTATTTTAGATTTATTTTTATTTTTTTCTTTTTTTTAGAGAAGGAAAGAGGGAGAGAATCTCAAGCAGGCTCCACACCCAGTGCAGAACCCAACGTGGGCTCAATCTCACAACCCTGAGATCATGACTTGAGGCAAAATCAAGAGTTGGACACTTAACCAACTGAACCACCCAGGTGCCCCTTTACTATGTATTTTACAAACATTTATTTGTAGGAGTGCTTCTCTGGCTCAGTCAGTGGAACATGTGCCTCTAGGAGTGCTTCTCTGGCTCAGTCAGTGGAACATGTTGTGCTCAGAGTTAGTGAGTTCTAGCTCCACGCTGGAAGTAGAGATTACTTAAAAATAAAACCTTAGGAAAAGAAAAGATATATATACATAAATTTCTAATGCGCAGAGAAAGTCATTCTTCTGCATATATGATAAGAAAAAAGTCAATTTAAATCCACATATATAGGGGCGCCTGGGTGGCTCAGTGGGTTAAAGCCTTTGCCTTCGGCTCGGGTCATGATCCCAGGTCCTGGGATCGAGCCCTGCATCGGGCTCTCTGCTTGGCAGGGAGCCTGACTCCCCCTCTCTCTCTGTCTGCCTCTCTGCCTACTTGTGACCCCTGTCTGTCAAATAAAAAATAAAATCTTAAAAAAAAAAAATCCACATATATAAAATCTACACAATCTAGTCATACAACTTTTTAGATGTTTTTAAAGAATTTATCTAGTGGAATTAGGAAGGAGTCCAGCAAAAACCGCACACTAAGTTTTTCTCAGAAATAGTAAGGCATACCATATCCAAGAATTAGTAATACTACAATCTTTTATATCATACTATTTGGGCTTTATAACCCATTTCTTCTGTTAAGAAAAATAAATCGTGGAGCAAGATGGCAGAGGAGTAGGAGACCTAAATATCATCAGGTCCCAGGTGTTCAGCTGGATAGTTATCAAACCATTCTGAAAAGCTACAAGAAAAATAAATTGCTGTTTTGCTTTTTTTTTTTAATGGGGAGGAATATTTTCCCTATTGTTCTTAGTGAATCATCATTCGTCTTTGGTCTTTCAAACAATTTTTTAAAAATATTACTAATAGTATTTATGTATGAATCATGTCTCAATGGCTACACTATAACGCTTTCTAATTTTTATCTATCTTGGTGTCAGAGATAAACTCAAAGTCTTTTAAAAATATCTGCTTCGGCAAAAATTGAGTCTGTCTATATCAGGAGGGGAGAAATGAGAATGTGGATGTTGGAGGGAAGAGAATTATTGGTTAATAAATTTTACCTTCTAAATCACTAAAATTCAAAAGTATTAAGAATGGCAATATCATGGCTAATGTTCAAAAATTGGCTAATGTCAAACATTTCCAGTGAATTATAATCACGAGGGGTTATTCAAAGTTCAACATAAATCAAAACACCAGAAAATATCCACTCGCCATGTTTAATACATAAGGTCAACCCAAGGTGAAATCCAGACAACTCTAAATTTATTTCAAGCTTTTTGGTTGAAATTAAAAATCAAAGACTCACACTACCTAATAATTGCTTCATTATTGAACACTAGCCCACAACAAATTAGCTGCATTAATTTAGGATTCTTAAATTTGTAATTATTTTCATTTGAAGCAATAAATAAACACTAGCTCTTACACAATGCATCTGAACACACTATGTTAATTTTTAATATTTACTAAACTTTCACATAAGCATTAAAAATGAGAAAACTAGCAGCTTGTGCTTAAGATACGGAATTTTTTTTTACAAGCTGGAAAAACAGGAAGATCTGCTATAATAAATTTAGTACAAAGATCTTCTGTAATAAAATGCACTCATGAGGAAAGGAGCAACATAATGTGGTAGTTAAAAGCACAGATTCTGGGAGCTGACTGCTTGAGTTCAAATTGTAGTTCTGCCAGATACTAGCTGTGTGAACTAGGACTAGTTACATAACATCTCTGTGCTTCATGTTCCTCACCTCAAAAATGAGGATAATAATAATAGTACCTGCTCCACAGGCTTCTTGTGAAGGATACATAAAACAATCAGAACAGTGGCCAGCAAACTGTAAACACTCAATAAATGTTATTATGCTATTAGTATTGAATTTGTATGTTTTAGTGTTAATATTAGAATTAGTATTAGTAATATTCCATGGAATAAAGACATTACACATAATCAAGACAACAAGAACTAAAGCACAATATGAAAACCACATTTAGAAATTGGCAAGAAATTATACTATGAAAGTTATAACCAAATTTCTGAAGTCTTGTATTGCTTAGAAACAGATTACATAGTTAAGCCATAATAATCATGTTCTTGATAAATTATGTACATCACTGTTTTCCATGACACTGTCCTGTAAGGTATGACATTATAGTGACCAACGAGCCTTCTATTTTTTTTTTTAAAGATTTATTTATTTATTTGACAGACAGAGATCATAAGTAGACAGAGAGGCAGGCCAGAGAGGGGTTGGGGGAAGCAGGCTCCACCCTGAGCAGAGAGCCCGATGTGGTGCTCAATCCCAGGACCCTAGGATCATGACCTAAGCTGAAGGCAGAGGTTTTAACCCACTGAGCCACCCAGGTGCCCCCAACGAGCCTTCCAATACAGCACACATATAGGGCAGGATATTAACGAGCCACTACATGGAGCAATACCTAGAAATATTTGTGATTAATAAATGTTCTATCTTCATTCAAATCAGAGCCAATAATGTGATGATCACCTTATCCTAAAATCTAATGAGGTGGCTTACAACCTGAATCATATTTATTGTAACACAAAAACTGCACAAACCATAGTTTACTAGGTTATAGTAAATATGATTCCCTGCTGCTTTTTCCTTTTCCTTTGTCCCAATCTATTTTAAATTCCTTTCATGAAAATGAATTTTCAGACTTTTGCCTGTCCAGTCACTCCACAGTTCCATGGCCAATTCAAGATCCTTTAGCTGCTCACTTATCTTTCCCTAAGGTTCAGTTCAATTTATGTGAAAAGCAAACTGCCGGCCCATAATCCAAAACTGCATAATTCACCTATGGTTTATCAGGAGTTGGCTCCATTTTAGAATGTAATTTTATAATTAAATTTAGATTTCACTAAACAAAAGTATCTGCTTACTAATTTTCCAAATCTAACCAGATAGCTGAGAATTGATAGGGTTCAAATATATTGCAGTATGGCTATACCTTCAAGGACAATATCCAGACTTCTTAGTTTATTTTCTAAACTGGATGATTATCAATATTCACACACCCATAGTAATGTTAACATTTCCCATTTCTTTACACATTAATTGAGTTAATCCACAACAATCCTTTGAGCTAGACATTATCCCCATTTTATAGATGAAGAAATTGCATAAGCACCAATGAAACAGATGCTGTATGTAATTTTGTCAGGTTCTTGAGGAAGTTCTTACTAATCTAGAGAAAAATGAGTTAGTGAGAAATTAATATTGCTAAGTAAATTTTCAGTCTCTTCAACACTGCTAATGCAGCCCTTTACAACCTGGAAGCTCTCCTACTCTCCTAAAACTTTCTCCCTGTGGCCAAAATGTTTCTAGAGTATTCTTACTCTAAATATGCTAAGGGGGAGATAGGGGATGTGGGTGGATCTGCATTGGCCCTCTTCAGCTACCTAATAAATTCATACAGGATGCATCAAATACATTAATAGCCAGGAACATGGCCTTTCACGACTTTTGCTAAACCTGCACCTGCCCTTGCAAAAGAAAAAATTTTGAACTTTAGAATTTATTACCTAATTACAACAAGGGACAATATAACCAATTAATTAACTTGCCCAAAACCAAATTTTAAATTATGTTTATGTGTCATCTAAATGTCACAGTGTTTAACAGTTCTATATGCCACTGACAAATGGCAAAAATGTGAATACAATTATAAGTAAATGTATTTAAGACTGACTAAAGAAAAAAATTCAGTTGAAGATTGAATGTTTCTTCTTCCAAGGTTTAGCTATAGAAGTAAATAAACTGAATGCTTTAATATGAATCAAAGTAGCATTTCAGAAATGAAATATTTTTCTATCAGTCCTCTGAGAAGCACAAAGGCAAAATTACTTCTTTTACAGCAAAATTACTTTATATAATTTGTGCAGAAACAGTCTATGTAATGATCGTTATGAGGAAGATAAAGAGTAGGGGGGAGAACCTAAAATTTTATAAAAAAATAAAATTTTAAAAAACCAAAGTATGCCTCAAGGCATACCTATAGGAGTATAATGAAGAAAAAATTTTTCTATATTTGGAACTATGTTGTTGTTGTTTTTTTTTAAGTATAAAGCTCAGAACTGATAAAAGAATTCTTCTGTTAACTAGAGGTTAATTTAAACTCTTAAGAACTCTCAACTTTTTCTTTTGTTTTTATTTCTAAAGCACTTCACTGCTTTAACATGGGAAATATTCAAAATATAAAACTTGCACATAATGTCATTTAAGAGGGTAAGAGCAACCATTATATTATATAAGAATGCATATATAGATTCCAATCATAATGAAAATGCAGCTGAATATCTAATACTTCATATGAAAAGAGTTTTCTAAACTAAATCCTATAATCAAAATAGTTAAAAAAAAAAACCTCATTGAATGCGTTCATTCACTTCCAGTTAATTTTAGCTGAACTAAACTTTATTCAATCATTCTACAAATACTTATTTATCATTTATCATGTGGTAGATAATACGGGTACATTGGGGAAGAAAAATTGAGATTGTACCTAAAAATTGTTTTATATGCCCTTATATATTTTAATAGTTTTTTTTAATTTTTAATTTTTTAAAATAGTTTCATTAGTAGAGCTCAGTGATTCATTAGTCTTATATAATACCCAGTGCTCATTACATCATATGACCTCCTTAATGTCCATCACCCAGTTACCCCATCCCCCTATATGCCCTTGTATTAATCAATATAGAAACTTCTGGAATCTTACAGGATTGGTACTTCTTGATAAAAGTATATCCCCAAATATACAATATTTACAATCAGCAAATCATAATTCAGTAATATTTCCAAAGAAAAGTTCTAATAACACAGAGTTATCTGGCACAGAAATATGCCAGCAAAAATGAACAATCTATTTCAGTAATCTTAAATCATACTACCTAAATATGGAATTTAATGTTCTTACATAATGCTCAAAGTATTTTTCTTTTAATCTGTTCCCGAATGCCTTATTATATTAAAAAATTGATTTTTATACTACTTGGCATTTTATGTGCTTTGATAGAGTACATTTTGCTTTATTAAACCACAATGTGTTTAGGCAGCACTAAGTATTAAAATATGCATCTTAAAAGTGAAGAGGTTTTTTGCCAACAGTTTTAAATTCCCCATGATAATCAGAAGGTCTAAAAATACTGTAAACCAGTAAACTGATACAACATACAGATGTCCTATTGTGATCTTTCACACACAACCCCCCAAATGCATTAGTGACATTAGCTGTAATTGGTGTACACATAAATACATAAATAGTATATGGTCTGTGTTAAATATAAATATATAATTTCATAAAGAACATTTCTACTTCATCAAGCTCATTGAGATCAACCAATGAGCAAAACAATAAAAACCTTCGTGTGAAGGGGAGAGAGAAGAGTAAGAGTTGGGAACAACTCTAATGTGGATGGGTTTCTTTCTGGGGTAACGAAAGGGTTCTAAAATTAGACTTTGGTGATGGTTGCACAACTCCAAATATACTAAAAACAACCAAAAAGCATGTTTGACATGCATGAATTTTATGAGTTTTATGATATGCGAAATATATCTCAATAAAAATGGGAGAAACAATCCCTCCATATAAATGAAAAAAACTCTTCAAACTTCAGTCTCTAAAAGCATCCATGGTCATAAAACTATTGCTTCCCTCCCTGTTCAATTACTGTAGCACCCCCCACTTTATTCACTAGGAAAGCTACCAAATGCAAAGGTAACAATGTAGTTATAACACCTGTCTCTGGGTGGTAGAATTATATATCAAATCATTTTATTTTCCCTAGTGGGTGCCTTAAATAATTACTACTTCACATACCTTTAAAACAAATCTCTTCAAAAACTCAATATAGATTCTTATACCTGGTAATCCAGGATGCTGAATCCCAAGCCTTTATGATCTTTTACTAGTTCAACAATCTTGACTTCAGGAGACCATAGTGCTAATTCCCCATCATCATCTTCTTCAGTACCGACTTCTACACTGTGGTCAGCCTGAAACACCAAAGAAGATAAATGCTTCAAAACATTATCCTTTCAATTCTGGAAAGAATTAACATCTCAGGAATCTCACAGCTTCTTCTCCAACTGGGAATTCTTTGGCATGCATACTTTATCTTTTTAATCTTTTCATAAGGGCATGCACTGGGGCACACACACTCTAGTATAAGACCGTCATGAAAATTCAAGTACTTCAAAATGCAGTCTGTTCATACAGTTGGATTTTTTAAAATGTAAAGTACTTGTTTCGTTCAAAATATTAACACTGACCTCTTATACTTCAATAAGTCCCATTAGAAGCATAAAAGGAAAAATATGCAATTTAAGAAAAAAAATGAAAAAAAATCATACAAAGTCAAAGCTTATAAGATATTTAAGTAGCAATACCTGAATTTATAATTACAGTGAAAGACAGAAAGATGGCAACAGAGAGAGGATAGGACAAGACACAAAAGAAACCACTTCTGTTGGCTCCTAGAGGTTTTCAAGAAAAACTTCACTAGAAAAATAAAGTGGAAAAAATCTAAGTCCTTGGGAATCGTCTAAGTCTAAAAACTGGTTTAAAAAAAAAAAAATCACCAACTTGAAATAATGAAAATCTCATCTTGGAGGACGTAAGTTAGCAAAACTATTCAATAGTCCTTGGTTATTTTCCTTGACTTCATACCTCCGAACTCCCATTCTAGGCTCCGCGCTCCTTTCAGGGAGAGTCACTGCTATGGGGAATTCTAGGAAGCTAAATGACATTGAGTCAGTGAGTCGCCTACACAGAAGAAGAGCTGCTTCAACCTTCAGTTTTTAGCACTACTTATAGCACTATATTGTGTGTTCATATGATTTATTGTCCTCAAAATACTGTGAACTTCTGTTTGAAGCACAAAGATTATCTTCATTTTCTTTGCAACCCTAGCAACTAACAAAATGACAGGCTAGAATGGAAACCCTGTGTGGGCTACCATGGGGTTTACCAATAGCTATCCACTCAGTCCACAATAGATCCTGGCTCAGAGTCAGCGCTTGATACATATTTTTCCAAAACATTAACAAATCATCCATCTTTGACTGCATATCCCTTGGGAATTTTTTTTCTGTAAAGATCTTATTTGTTTGAGAGAGAGCAGGAACGAGAGAGAAAACACAAGCAGGGGGAGGGGCAGAGGCAGAGGGAGAAGCAGACATACCACCAAGCAGGGAGCCAAACATGGGACCCGATCACAGGACCCTGAGATCATGACCTGAGCCAAAGGCAGATGTTTACCCGACAAAGCCACCCAGGCGCACCGCTTAGAACTTTTAAAATAAAATTACAGGCTAAATAATAATTTTTACAAGTAGCCTTCTTAAAAGTCTGGGTGCTCTCAGTAAATAAAATCAAAGTGCATCATTCCTAGGAACTTAATTTTGAGTGACTTGCGTAAGAAAACCCATTTAATGAAATCAAAAGGAGGGACCCTTCTAATATGGAAGAGTAAAGCACCACAGCAAGTACAAAAACATTTTTAAAATTAGGGTTGGTCCAGATCTCAAAACTGTCCCCACAGGACATGGAAAGTCAATACTCAATCCAGGGTGGATTGAGTCTAAAGGTGGTAACAATTTCTGGGTTTCTGAATTACAAAACTTGAAATTAGGGGGATGTTCTGGATCAATAACCTTTGTATATATCAGCCTGATGTGAGGAAATGATATTCATAAAGAAAACATTATACCTTCCAATAAAAAGTAAAGTTCCTATAGCTAATACAATATGATTGATGTTTTACTGGGGCATTTAATAACCTCACTGAGTAATAAGCATTAGAATTTTGGCTGAGCTGCCTAACCAGATAAGGTTTAAGAACCTAAGATGAAATGGGGATAAATTGGGGGGGAAAAAAAAAGAAAGAAAGAAAGACACAAAAGAAAGCCAGGATTTTGAGAAACTACACATACTTATAAAACCTAAGTTTATAAAAATTTCAAGGCATACAAGATATATATATATTATACTCCAACCTCAGATATATCACTTTGATACAATCAATTGTGCATAACTCCTGTATTTACAAAATGGAAAGCAATCAACTAATGGGCAGCAAGGTTGACATTTAGAATAATTCAAAGCTGTTGTTTACCCATTGTGGTAAAGGATGACTGATGGGAGCATTGAGTCAGCAAGCTGGGTGATTTACACACCCTGTAAGATTAGATTAAAGGTATTTTATCAATCTTTAGAGGTAAGCCCTCATGCACATTGAATTTTAGTAAAGGTACTAAGAATCACAAAAGTGATTTTCAAGATCCTTCCTTGAAATATGTTTTACCAAAGATAAACATTAAGAAAAAAAAAAAAAAAGATTCTCAATAATAAAGGACTAAACAATTCCTATACACCCAGTATAGAATAGAAACACTCTGAGAGACAAAATAATTTTAAGATATGACTCTGCTCACGGGGTAAGTTTTCTTGCAAAAGCCAGCTTAATACACATAAAGTATCTGTGACCCTGAGTCAGGGCTAGACTCTTATATACTTCAGGAGATCAAGAAACAAAGACAGCTGGACTGGAGAGTCAAGAGCTATAGGAGACCTCTCCTGAGCACTTCTCATGGGCAAGGCACTGCACTAACAGTTGGGCACCTATTACTTCATATCCTTCTTGTACAAACTGAGGAGGGCAGGAAGGACTAAAAGTATCCCCAATTTTCAAAGAAAGAATATGGAGCCTGGGTGGCTCATTGGGTTAAGCCTCTGCCTTCAGCTCAGGTCATGATCTCAGGATCCTGGGATCGAGCTCTGCATTGGGCTCCCTGCTCAGCGGGGAGCCTTCTTCCCCTTCTCTGTGCCTGCCTCCCTGCCTACTTGTGATCTCTCTCTGTCAAATAAATAAATCTTAAAAAAAAAAAAAAGAAAGACTATGAACAGGAAGTCAAGTTCGCAATCATTAAGTGGTAGAGGCACGATTATCTTGAAACTCAGACTACAGGCAAGGAAACGGAAGGCTCTGTGCATCTAAACTGGTGTTAATGGGGTGCCTGGGTGGCTCAGTTGGTTAAGGGTCTGCCTTCAGCTCAGGTCATGATCCCAGAGTCCTGGGATTGAGCCCCAGATTGGGAATCCTTGCTCAGCGGGGAGTCTGCTTCTCCCTTTTTCCTCTGCTGCTTCCCCTGCTTGTACTCTGTCAAATAAATAAACTCTTTAAAAAAATAAATGAATAAACTGAACTGGTATTAAGGAATTATAATCCGTAAGGGGCTGGAAAGGGGGGGTAGGGTAGGGTAGGGAAGCGGCATAAAAGATGAGGTTCAATTGGCATAAGATGGCAAAGCACGTGCTTAAAACTGTTTACATAATCACAATATTCTTTAAAAAAAAAAAAAAAAAAAAGAAGTGTACCAAGAGCACAGAAAATGTTATTTTATTCTCTGACCTTCTGAAGGCTTTTACAGCAATTTTTACTCACTTCGAAATTGGTCATAGATCTTCATATTTCTAAGGCTCTGAAAAAGGGAAGTCCATTAGATATTCAACACTCACCAACATCTTAAACTTAAGGTGAACTGAGTTGAACTGGGAGCCTAAAGTAATGAGCCCAGGAAATTACTAAAAAAAGGTTTTCTAAAATAATAATGCATGCACATTAATGTCACCAACATTTCTAGTAGAAGAAGAAGAAGAATGAAAGTTTTATGATGTGAAATGAAAAGTAACGGTTTGTAAAGCTAGGTATTATTGCCTTTGAGTGCTACTACAGTCAAAAGATAGAAAATTCTCCCCTCCTTTCATATCCAAACACACTCATCAGGGCATTCTTGATGAATCTCGTTCCTGTGGGAACCATAGAATATTCCATTAGTACCTCCATCTTGGAAAGAGGGGCTTCAGTGGTCCTTGGTTCATCCACAGAAGCTTCATCATCAAACAGTCGTCGACAGCAAACCAAGGTAAAGGGAGGAGGCACCTCTTTGAGAAAAGACACTGCTTCTCGGCGAGACTTCCCATACAGTTGCACACCATTGACCTAGAAAGACAAGGGAGAAGTCAGAATTGAGCAGCCCTGGAGGAAAAAACCAAAGTCCCATGCTCACATGGATCTACCCAAATAAAAACAGATTTTATTGGGGCGCCTGGGTGGCTCAGTGGTTTAGGCCGCTGCCTTCGGCTCAGGTCATGATCTCAGGGTCCTGGGATCGAGTCCCGCATCGGGCTCTCTGCTCAGCAAGGAGCCTGCTTCCCTCTCTCTCTCTCTCTCTGCCTGCCTCTCCATCTACTGTCAAATAAATAAATAAAATCTTTAAAAAAAAAAAAAAAACAGATTTTATTTTCCCCACAAAGGGTCCAAACATAACCACATTATTTTAGTAGTAACTAAAAAGACTAGAAATCAAATGTATAAAAATTTAGGCTAAACCTTTATTGAATTTAGTGAAGAAAGTTTAAGACGTGCGCAGATTACAAGTGATCTAATTTCTCACACCTCCATGATTTCTCTTTTCTACCCTCCAACTCTTGAATTCTCTCATCTACTTCTACACATCTCTCCTTAAATACACTAAATATCATTGCTAGCCTTCCTGGGACCACCTCCTTTTACTTTTTTCATTTTATAAAAATATCACTGTAGATATCAACACTAATTTTAAGGCTGTAATTAAAAACCACTCAATTTACAATGTGTAGGTAACAAAATCTAGGATACTCAACTGTCAAAATTTAGCATCATTTTTCACAATTTTCTTTCATATGCTATAAACTTTTTTTTAAATCTACATTCAATTAGCCAACATATAGCACATCATTGGTTTCAGATATAGTGTTCAATAATTCATCGGTCACATGTCACACCCAGTGCTCATCACATCACATGCCCTCCTTAATGCCAGGCACCTAGCTATCCCATCCCCCCACGAACCTCCCCTCCGGCATCCCTCAGTTTGTTTCCTAGAGTTGAGAGTCTCTCATGGTTTTTCTCCCTCTCTGATGCTTAAGACCATCCTAGAAAAAGTATCTATCAAAAATAAATATATGTAAATCCATTCTATTGTTACATGTTCTGCTCACACAGCCGTCAACTATAGGTCAACTATCGGAGGTGTGTCAGTTTTCAAACCGTTAGACGTGTGTTCCAAATGCTTAAAAGGACAAAATGATAACTAACTACTCCTAATGCTTAGTGCTTATCACCGTGAAATTATCTAAGTTTTATGTTTTAGTGCACAGGAATAGTATTTTTGCACCAAAGATGATTTAGAAAGATTAACCTATTCTAATTTTTTATCTATGTGACTTAAGCTCCAGAAGCTCTCTCAGTTCTGACTCAACACCACTAAAAACTGATCTGCCTGCAACTCCCCAAAAGCTGAGGCATGAACATAATCCAGGCATGAACCAGTCTTTTCCCACCTGACTCCTACCTTCCTGGGAGCGTTCAGTGGCATTATTAGTTGTAAAGGTATTTCTGGGCTGGCATCAATTTCTGACAGGTGTCGTGCTAATATCCAGATCACTGGTGGGGCTGACTTTCCTGGGAGAAACCTGTGCACAAAATCTGTCCTTCTCAGAGAATACAGCATTGTGGGTTTTGCAAGCATCTCAGAGGCAGCGACCTGAGCCCAAAGTCAATGATCCCTGGGAGCCACTCTTGGGCCCACAAATCCAAGCACTTAGCCGTCAGGCCAGACACCATCTCTCTGCCTCTTAATTATTTACAGAGGTATCACCACTGAGTAAACAGACCCATATGTGCTTCAGGGAGCTGGTCCTAGTGGAAAAGTCAGGATCGTCTCCCAAGACTTTCTGACGGATGAAAGGGATCTGGGGGACTGCAAGTTTAGCAGCTGATAAATGTTTTTCCTTTGGAAGAACTGAAAGTCAACCTTCACTGGCCACATCATGTCCCCAGTGCCAATGGGTGCCACAGACAGAGCAAGTTCTCAAATCACCCACATGCACAGTACCCTATACCGAGAAGCAAGCAAGCAGATATAACCAAAGCCAAGAATTCTACCCCATATGCAAGTCTTAGTTTGTGTTTCACAGTACTTCAACAAATTAGAAAATCACTTTTCAGGTTTTTATCTTGGAGTACATTTAAATATTTATTTAGCTCATTATTTATTCATTTGAATTGTCTCCAATTATTATAGCAGTGCCTGGTAGTCCTCCTCACTGCTCTCTACTGTTAAAGGGATTGGTCATGTTTCCCATTACCAACTCCTATCTAAGAGGATTTATGGCTGCTGTAAATAGCTGCTCTGGGCTGAGACTTGGCACAATGTTCTACCGCCAGAGCGTATTTGTGTTTCTGATTTTAAGTTCTAAGGAGTACACACACACACACACACACACACACAGATACTTTTTAGGTTCAGGAGTTTATTTGGCTAACTTTAGAGAGATTTTTCTATATCCATATTTGACTATTCAGAATAAGCCAATTTTTATTTTAGAGTTCACAGTATTTCTAGGCCCTCCAACTGGAGACCCTCTTAAGAGCTATCAAGTCTCAATTATTCAGACTTTGTGATTAGAAAGCACACACACACATACACATTTGCAGAGTTCATAACACTGTACAAGTACTGTCCCACCACATTACCTCATTCAATCCTCCTTAGACTGTTTATGCCTTTTTACAGTAATAATACTGCCAAGATCGCACAGTGAGATAACGCTTTAAAGTTTACATGGATGAGTGCAGCCACTCTGGAAAACAGTATGGAGGTTCATCAAAAACTTAAAAATAGGGGCACCTCGGTGGCTCAGTAGGTTAGAGCCTCTGCCTTTGGCTCAGGTCATGATCCCAGGGTCCTGGGATCAAGCCCCACATCGGACTCTCTGCTCAGCGGGGAGC
Source organism: Mustela erminea (assembly GCF_009829155.1). Taxonomy (NCBI): domain Eukaryota; kingdom Metazoa; phylum Chordata; class Mammalia; order Carnivora; family Mustelidae; genus Mustela; species Mustela erminea. The sequence continues at coordinate 59,564,898 of NC_045623.1, forward strand.
CTGCCTCTCCCTCTCTCTCTGCCTGCCTCTCTGCCTACTTGTGATCGCTGTCTGTCAAATAAATAAATAAAATCTTAAAAAAAAAAAAAAGTTAAAAATAGAACTACCCTACAATCCAATAATCACAGTCCTGGGTATTTACCCAAAAAATACAAAAACACTAATTTAAGGAGACAGATGTATCTCAGTGTTTATAGCAGCATTATTTTCAACAGTCAAATTATGGAAGCAGCCCAAGGGTCCATCGACTGATGAATGGAATGCATAAAGACGATGCGGTACACATGCACACACACACACAGCAGTATTATTCAGCCATAAAAAAGAATGGAACCAAACCATTTGCAATGACATGGATGCAGCTAGCGAGTATAATGTCAAGCAAAATAAGTCAGAGAAAGACAATACCATACAATTTTTGCTTGTGGAATTAAAGAAACAAAATGAACAAGGAAAGGGGAAAAAAGAGATAAATCAAGAAAGAGACCCTTAATTACAGAGGACTGAGGGTTACTGGAGGGGAGGTGGGTGGGAGGATGGGTGAAATAGGTAAAGGGGATTAAGGAGGGCACTTGTTGTGATGAGCACAGGGTGATGTATGAATTGCTGAATCACTATTACTGTATGTCTGAAACTAATAAAACACTCTGTGTGTTAAAATAAAGTTTAAGGGACACCTGGATGACTCAGTCATTAAGCACTGTCGGTGTCGGCTCAGGTCGTGATCTCAGGGTCGTGAAATCGGGCCCTGGGTCAGGCCCCATGCTCAGCATGGAATCTGCGGGAGAGTTTTTCCCCCTCCCCCCTCTGCTTCTCTCTGCTTACACACTCTCACCCCTCAGCTTACATACTCGCTCTCTCAAATAGATAAATAAAATCTTAAAGATAAAGTTTACGTTGATGATATTCCACTAGATGGTCACAAAAACATAGTGAGGCAGGCCTCTACTGATGAAAAAACAACTCTCACAACAGCTGAGTGACGTGTCAGAAGACACACTGTGAAGCTGTGGCAAATTCAAAGGCAGAGGCAGCTCTTCTGACTTCAAGCCTTTGCTTCGCTCCCTATCTCCAGTGTTTCCACCAGAAATCTATACTTAAGAATTAGAGTATACTACTTATTATACCACGTTCTCTTACAAGATTGAAGGCCCACAGGATCCTAGTCTTGGCTGAAGAACAGAGGACTCAGCTGATAGCCGGGGTCAATGCACACTTCCTCTATATTTGCCACTAATGCTTTCTCATCTACCACATACTAGTCCCTGAATCATCCTTCATGCCACTGATCATACAATAAAAACGGTTAAGATGGTAATTCTATGTTATGTATGCTTATTTTTTCTTGGAGAAAAAGTATTTTATTATTTTTTAATTGTAGTTAACAGAACACCATATGTTAACTATGCTGAAATTAAAATTTTTAAAAATTGTAGTGGATAGGGGCCCTTGAGTGGCTCAGTGGGTTAAAACCTCTGCCTTTGGCTTAGGTCATGATCCCAGGGTCCTGGGATCGAGCCCCGAATTGGGCTCTCTGCTCAGCGGGAAGCCTGCTTCCTTCCCTCTCTCTCTGCCTGCCTCTCAGCCTACTTGTGATCTCTGTCTTGTCCAAAAAAAAAAAAAAATATCTAAAGTTAACAACAACAAAAAATGGTAGTGGATAGACCATGTTCAGTTTCAGGTACACAGTACCATCTATGTATATTTTTCACACACAAAAAAGAGAGAATCAAACTGGTTTTTACTAATTCCACTTCTCTCCAAACAAAAATATCTCCTTTCTCAATACCTAAAAACTACACATTATAGAAATGCTCTCCAATCTACAGATTATTATCTGTGATATCCATAAAGCTACAAATGTGCCCTGACAATCGAAAGAGAAAGATATGATCTCAGTACCAAAACCAAAATAATAAACAAAAACCAAAACAAAAGAAAAGCCTAAGTCATGTAGTAAAACCTAAACGTATTATTCCACAATAAGAATCCCAGTAGGATTCCTTGAGCACTTCTAAAAATAAGCCACTTACTAGAGATTAAAACGGGACTCCCACATCTTGCCCTCTTATGCTTTTGATAAAATTTAACAACCAGTCATAGCAGCTTTCCCTCTGACCTCAAAAGTCAGCCTAGAATTTTCAACATAGTTCTCTAGGTGGCCAGACACTGCTCAAAAATGCAGCTGCACCCAACAACAACCCTATTTGCTATCCTCGTCATTTCACTTTGAGTAAACATCAATTTTAGAAAGACATCTCTACAGTCAAGGCCCATGGGAGTCAAACCTTGGCTAAGGCTATGAGGTTGAGTCTATTAAACCCAAGTTAGAGCTTCTTGTGGTTCCTAACTCATGGCAGAACCCTCTTTTACATAGCCTTCTTTAAGTATGACCATTCTCCACATTTATTTTTTTGAGGGGCTTCGGAAGTAGTGTATTTGGGAAAAACAGTGAAGCGGGAAGTAGAAAACATGAACTAAAGTCATCATGCTAGGAGTATATAACGTTGGGGAAAAATCAGTGCCTTATTTTCCTGTCTGTAAAATTAGCAGCTTCATTGTTGTTTGTGTGTTTGTTTATGTTAGCTCTGGGACTGTCCAATCTAACAAAATATCTCAAGAAGGTCATGTCAAAGCAGAAGTGCTCTAGAATTGTTCTAGCTGAAGACAGGCTGGGGAGCTTGAGTGAGCCCACAGAGGCTGCCATGTTGGGATGTGAGTCCCAAGGAGACAATCTGAATACCAGTCAATAATACATAAGCCTGAGGTCACCCAGCTAGCCTAATTCTTATTAGAAATAACCATAAAACCTGTAGGTGAATGTGACTACATGCTGCAAACAAGGGGTAGGGATTCATCTCTTAGAAAAGAATTTTGCTTAAAAAAATCCCAATTATGTTATCAAACTATAACAGGACATTAGCTCCTTTCTCAATCACTTAAATAAGCAAGCAAAATAAAGTCTCAGGAGTCCCAAAAGATAGGAAAAATGAACTCAAACCCATTATCTATTTTCTTTTATCATTACATAGGCTGTATTCTTCTCTACCTTCATTTTATTTCATTTTCTCCAGTTTTATTGAGATAAAATTGACACATAACATTGTGTAAGTTTAAGGTATATAATGTGATGATTTGAACTACATCTATACTGTGAAATATTCTCACAATGAAGTTAGTTAACACAGGCATTGCCCTACATGGTTACCATTTTGTGTGTGGGGTGTGTGTGTGTGTGTGTGTATGGTAAGAACATTTAAGATCTATTCTTAAAGTAACTTGGGGACTATCATTAACAATACTATGTTATACACTTGAAAAGATAGTCGCCAAGTATTTTTCAATATAAGTAGTTCACATTATATTGGCGGTAATGTAATTCAGTGAATTTCTGGTAAAAATACATTTTCCTACAACTCAGAAATTCCTGTCCTGTGTTTTTTTTTTTAATCTCTCACGAATTTTACCTCAAGAAGTTCATCTTCTGGCTGCAGGAGGTTCAGTGTATCAACAGGACCACCTGGAGCAACTGAAGAGATATAATGGTGCCCATCAAAGGAATCCACTTCCATGCCAAGCCTCAGAGTGTGAATGGGCAGCAGCTGTATCAAAACACAAAGCAACAACATCAAATCTGACAAGGACATATCCAACTGTTAATCCTCCATCAAGTATTATTTTGACATGAAAACCCCACCTCTTGAGTCAGATCATCAAGATCCCAATAGAGGGCAATAATGGGGAAACTAGCCACCAATAAAATATGAATAATTTGTCTTCTTGCTCTCACTCCTCTTTTCCTTTCAGATTCCTTAGGGATGGACACACAGATGTACAAAGTCCTGCCTTCGATTCTAAGCATCAAGTATTCCAAACTTCTTATAGTTCCCAGTATGGATTCCAGGTTTTATTTTTCTGCAAGGCTATCCATCTCCCAGAACATTCGAGTTCCTCTTTATTACCTAATTTCCACTCACTTAATACCGAGGCAATGTTACTTCCAGGAAGTCCTTCTTGATATCTGAGTTAATGTCCCTCTGTTTGGGGTCCAAGGCCACCTTGTATAGATCTCCATCACAGCTCATAACCTACTGTGCCTAGAATTTCTATTTTCTTGATTGTTCCCCCTGCTTAAGTGCAAAGTCTTTATCTTCTCTCTGTAACTTCAGACCCTACAATAGTACCAGGCACTAAACATGGACTCATTAAACAGTTTTTTAAAACTAAGCTATGAGAATGATCCCTCACTCAAGAACTCCTTTTCCATCTCACCAACTTAAGTGAGAACAATTTCCAGGTAGGGGAGGGTGGCTATGTAATAAGGAAGGCAATCATTATTCCATCCTAGGATTGATGTTGGTGGCTTAGAAGGATTCCTATGGGCTCAGCTATAAGTCAAGGATTAAGAAACTCTAGCCCATGTCAAAATAAAGAGATGAGACTTGGTGTTGTTGGCTGTAAAGGACAAACGCACTCACCAAACTCTACTCCCTTGACTTTTAAAGATGGAGCTCATGATTTATCATTGTGGCTATATAAACTCAAATATGGTTAATGGTACTTACTAATTATGATTCATATGTCCTATATCAATAATTTATTTATCTAAAATACCAGACCCTTGGGGCACCTGGGTGGCTCAGTGGGTTAAGTCTCTGCCTTCGGCTCAGGTCATGATCTCAGGGTCTGGGGATCGAGCCCTGCATCAAGCTCTCTGCTCAGCAGGGAGCCTGCCTCCCCCTCTCTCTCTGCCTGCCTCTCTGTCTACTTGTGATCTCTCTCTGTGTCAAATAAATAAAATCTTCAAAAAAATAAATAAAATAAAATACCAGGTCCACCTCTAACTATATATTAAATAAGGAGAAAACCCTATACAGCATGGCAATGTATGCACAATATAGTTCTTTCCTTCATATTTCCTATTCCCTGTGACCCCTTATCTCTGAGCTTGTCACCTCCCCTTAGTCATCTGCTCTGGGTCCCCAGAGTTCTACAGGCTTTAGGCACCATCTACGGCTCATTTCCTTCCCACCGTATACATACAGACAAATGGGAAGGACAAGCAGTCTAGCACACCAAGACCTTAATGACTTAAAACAGGCATGAGGGATTTCTGGCTCTGGGCTAACTTTCTGAAAGTTAAGTGCTCTTGACCACCAACTTCTTCAGATTCCACCACCACGTCTGGCAGTAAGATGTTCTAGCACTCTAAATGGAAGGTTAGCATTGTTTTTACTCTTGTTCCCTCTCTGTGATTTCTTTATCACTGCGGTCCCCTATCCTCTTTCTGAGTCACTGTACCCAACCATGCATATCAAACCCAGAAGATATCAGTTCCCTTATTATTAATGTTGGTGGTGGTGGGGTTTTTGTTTTTGTTTTTCTTTTTTAGTCTTTCTTCAGTAGTAAAAGGTTAAATAACAACTCTCAGAGAAATTTTTCTGTAATAAGGACTAACCCACCCATGTTTGCCGACTCTCTCCCTTCCTCTGTTTATGAGGCAAACACTGGGGCAGTGGTCAGTGGTCAGTGGTCAGGGAGTCCACCCGTAGGTCGTCTCCAGTGGTATGAAGACTGCTTGCGAGAACAGACTGCTCAATCTTCAGGAATTCTGCAAGTTTGCTGTTAAATGTAGCCATCACTAAAAATTAAATGCTGTACAACTACAATTAAATGATATTAAAAGTAAATGTCAAAAGTATTCAAAATCTGGGGCGCCTGGGTGGCTCAGTGGGTTAAGCCTCTGCCTTCGGCTCAGGTCATGATCCCAGGGGCCTGGGATCGAGTCCTGCATGGGGCTCTCTGCTCAGCAGGGAGCCTGCTTCTCCTCATCTCTCTGTCTGTCTGTCTCTCTGCCTATTTGTGATCTCTCTCTCTGTCAAATAAATAAATAAAATCTTTAAAAAAAAAAAAAAAGTATTCAAAATCTGTCACTGAGCCACCAGCATCTGACTCTTGATTTCAGCTCGAGTCAAGATCTCAGGGTCATGTTTGAGATGACTCTCTGCTCCGCGGGGAGTCTGAGATTCTCTCCCTCTGCCTCTTCCCCAGCTCACACTCTTTCAATCTCTGTCTCAAATCAATCAATCAATCTTTAAGAACAACCAAAAAAATTCACCAACAAACAAGTGAAAACCAAACAATTATTAGTTGTAATTATTACTAGTTGCTATGCAGGAATGAATCTGGGCCAAGATACCACACATGACTGGTGAAGGTCATTTTGAAAAGTTGGGCAGGGTAGATTTCCCAGAGATGGGGACATTTGTGGTAAAACTGAAAGTAAGACAAAATCAGCCCTACAAAAAGCCTGCGAGGGGGCTGCTTGTAGAATGTCAATGAGAAAGGTAATTGCTAAATTTTTATTCGAGCAACCAGTAATATGGCGGTAGCAATTTCTGCATAGAGGTGCCGAAATTAAAACAAGGACACTGCTGTACATACAGACTATTGCTACTTACATAGAAATATGCCCCCATAAAAAATAAAAGGATTAAGGAGGGAACTGATTCAATTTCCCCATTCAGCCCCCTCTTCCTAATCCTGACCTATTTATGTAGCTGACTCCATTCCCCACCATATCCAAGCAACAGGAGGAATGGGCTGGAGCAGAGAAGAGGAGCAGAGAAGAGCAGGAGAAGATCACCCATGGAATCCTTTGCCTTCCAGATACAGGCCTATATCCTCGTAGGCGATGCTCCCAGATATCTATAAACAGCACATGCTCCCCAGAAACTTAAACCATGAACAAGACACACATGCTCCATCTTTAATCACGCTGAACAAATAAGCCAGAAATGATGTTTACGAAATCTGTCAATCTGCGAGAAGCCTACCTAATATTAGTTCTGTATCCAAATTGGAGTACAGCTGGTTTTCGAGACTTCATGTTACATTGCTGCAGGCTCCTCTGCGGGAGCAGGACTGTTTAATTACCTGTCCCAGCTGCATTTAGCAACTCAACAAATCAACCGTTTCATCTGTCTCTTTCAGTTGTCCACCCCTTCCGTTTTCTGAGTTCTTAGAGAGCAGAAAGTACTAAAATGACAGGAGTGGGTGCAACAGACAGGTGATTGATGCCTTCACACACATTCCATGTTATGCTTTACTGATGCTTATTCAATGCGCTTTGCAAGGGGTCCTATTTAAATTGACAAAGTTAATGATCAGCAGGGTTTTCATGATCCCGATGTGACAAGTAAAAGATACAAGGAAATATATCTAAGGAGAAGTATGACCATTGTGCGACTTACTGTCAGTGCTAAAATGATGAAGATCAAATGAGACCAAGCAAGCCAGAGCCCTTCAACCTGCAAGTCGAGAGACCTGTCACGAAGCAAACCGCAGTTCATTCATTTTGCTAAAAGCTCTACTTTTAGGACCCTAAAACAAGATACCAGAATGTGCAAGTGAGACTATAAATGATGTTGCTTCCAGGGAAAAAACCCTTCTGGAGAGGAATAGATATGTCAGTAGGATGGGGGAGGATGCTTCCAAAAAAGCTAACCTCAAAATAGGACAGAAAGAACCCCATGATTAGTTCTTATAATACACACACAAACACACACACACACAGAGACTGAAGATGTTAAATGCCATTTATGTGTAAAAGTTAGAGGGAAAGAATTACTACAAACTTTCCAAGAATTTAGCTACAACTTTTAAAAAGTGAACACAGGGGCGCCTGGGTGGCTCAGTGGGTTAAAGCCTCTGCGTGCGGCTCAGGTCATGATCCCAGGGTCCTGGGATCGAGCCCCACATCGGGCTCTCTGCTCAGCAGGGAGCCTGCTTCCCCTCCTCTCTCTCTGCCTGTCTCTCTGCCTACTTGTGATCTCTGTCAAATAAATAAGATCTTTAAAAAACAAACCAAAGTCAAACAGCAAAAGCTTCTTGCCCATATAAAATTTTAATTCTGAATATTCAAAAAACACACATTGTATGCTCTTTTGTACAGAAATACAATGAAAGTTCTTTTTAGTGGCCTAAAACCAAGGTCAAGAGTCAACTGGCATTTATCTTTTTTTTTTGTTGTTTAGCATTATCATTTTAAATATCCTTGATGTTACCTGCCTAGTCCACATGGTATTTGAACTTTTGACACCTGATCTAACACTTTGCACTTACGACTCCTGTTCTACCTTTGTTCTTGGTACTTCCTCCACCTGGAATATCCAGTTATTTCCCTGAACCCATTCTTCAGGGTACACTTCAAATGCCATCCTCCCAAGAAACCTCCTTTACCTTCCTTGAGGAAGTACCACCTCCTTCCTTGAACAAATATAAGGCCTTTTGGTAATATTTGAACAGTAGAGTTCTCAGTGGAGTGAGGCAAAGAAAGAATCACAATTTCCTATAGGAACCTCACTACAAAGTACAGAATTAGAATATTGCCCAGAAGAACGAAATAAGACGTGTATTTAAAAAAAAATTAATGTATTCGGGCGCCTGGGTGGCTCAGTGGGTTAAGCCGCTGCCTTCGGCTCAGGTCATGATCTCAGGGTCCTGGGATCGAGTCCCGCATTGGGCTCTCTGCTCAGCAGGGAGCCTGCTTCCTCCTCTCTCTCTCTGCCTGCCTTTCTGCCTACTTGTGATCTCTCTGTGTCAAATAAATAAATAAAATCTTTAAAAAAAAATTAATGTATTCATTAGGAAAAAAAAATTATGTATTCATTAGAGAGTAAGCAAATAACAAAAAGGGCAGGAGTGCGGGCTAGAGGGAGGGGGAAGAGCAGACTCCCCGCTGAGCAGGAAAGCCTGATGAGCCCCATCCCAGGACCATGGGATCATGACCCGAGGTAAGGGCAGCCACTTAGCTGACTGAGCCACTCAGGCACCCAAAGACCTGTGTATTTTGAAAAAGCTCCTGTTTCTGACAGGCCATGTACCCTAACTACACACCTCAGTTACTACAGTGACTTGATTCTGTGCCTTTTGCTCTCCACTCAACAAGAGACCAGCAAAGTGTAAAATCACACACCGAGAATTCATCAGCAGTAGTTGTCTCTGGGGAGGAGAATAAGGGAACTGGGATGGAAGAGAACTTATTTTTTACAGGATGTACTTCCATAACTTTTTAATTTTAGATCTTGTCCATGTTACTTATTCAGAAGAAAAAAGAATGCCATAGGTGTAGAAGCCAGACAACTTTGATGGGTTTCCTCATTTTGCCACTTTACTTGCTGCATCTGATCTTGAACAAGACACTTTACCTGCTTGATGCTCAGTTTCCACATACCACGACTAGAAAGAAGAAAAGAGCTGTTGACCAATAGGGTCACTGAGACAATTAAAGGAGACAGTGTATTTGAGACCAAGAACCTGCAGCCACTCTAGGAGGGTCGGGTACATTCCACTGCCTTAAAAGTTAGATTTGCTCTCATTGAGTGAGGGGGAAACACACGTTTGAAAGTCCTTTGGTTCAGAGAATATAATTCAGGAAGGAAATAAAATGAAATTTGTCAGCCTGTCTTGTCAAAACCAGAGAACAGGATGTGTAATATTTCGTTTCCCACGGCGGGGACCTTCCTAACACTCACTCCGAATCACAACTGATGGCCAGCAGAAATGTCACTGGAATGAGCCTAATGCTTCTCCCTCGCAGTGCTGTGATTATCTTAATAGTAAACAGTTGCCAAGAAAGCCATCCCTGAATATGCAAGTCTCCCCAGCTGCGGGAAAACCGTTCTGCTGTCATGATTAACGGCTTCCTAGAAGCACTGCAGCTAATGCTCAAGCCGCTGCAAATTGCTTTCGCCTCCCTCCTTCCCCACAACTCTGTCCACCTCACAAGAAAGCCTCATCTATGAACACTGGCCAGTAATATATGAAGGTGCTTCTTGTATCATCATCCATTCCAGAGTAGTGACAATGGGGTAGTAAACTGGAGAGACCATCCAAAGACAGCTAGACTCTTAGGAACAGCAGCTCTGGCCATGAAACATGGCTTTCCTCATCAGAAACCTGCTGAGACCGAAGAAAAACCTGCAGCATGACCTCAGATCTTGCCACTGCTCTGCTTAAACCTTCCACTGGTGTTACTGGCATGGCAAGTGAAGCCCAGGCTTACCACCACGGATCTGGAAGCCCTACAGCTCCAGGTCTTCCTCGCCAGCCTATTTAACATTCTAGTCTTCACTTAGTTGGACCCTAACACTATATCAAACAACCTCCACTCTCCCTACAAGCTGGCCCTGTCTTCTCACAGAGCTTTTATGCCTGCCACTCACCAGTCTCCCAGCTCCCCATTTCCTTATCTTTCAAGCCTGAGCTCAGAAAGGTTTTCTCTGGCTCTCTCCAAAATGCTCCCTCCTCCCGTTCTGCTGTCACCATCCTGTTAAAACTTTTGCATCACTAATGATCTACAACTAAGAATCTATAACCATTTTATCAAATTATTTTTCACTTGTTTACTATCATGCCCTTACCCAAGCCCAGAGTGTAGGCTCTGTGAGAGCAAAGACCTCTTCCATGTTGCTTCCCACCACTGGCAACAGAGTCTGGCACAGAGCAGGACTTCAATAAATACTTCAGAGATGAGTGAACAAGTTCTGCAACCTGCCCCTGTGGCTATCTAGCTGTATAATTTGAGGTGAGCCACTGCACCTGCACAAACTTCAGTATTGTCGTCTGTGAAGTTCTGCTAGAATACAGGCTCATTTACATACTGAGTTTTTGAGTTTCCTCAAAAAGTGAATAGAGCTTATCCTACAATCCAGCAATTGAACTACTAGTAATGTATCCATGCAAAAATACTGATTCAAAGGGGCACACGCACCCTGATGTTTAAAGCAACATTATCAACAATAGCCAAAGTACGGGAAAAGCTTGAATATCCATCACAGCATGTGAGTGCGTGCGCGCGCGCGCGCGCGCACACACACACACACACACACACACACACACAGAGGATTACTCAGCCACTGAAAAGAATAAAATATTGCCATTTGCAACAATGTGGAAGCAGCTTATCCTAAGCAAAGTAAGTCAGAAAAGACAAACCATATGATTTCACTCATATGCGGAATTTAAGAAACAAAACACATGAACATATGGTAAGGGGGGGAAAGAGAAGGAAGGAAGAAACCATAAGAGACCCTTAACTACAGAGAACAAACTGAAGGTTGATGGAAGAAGGGTGGGTGGGGGGTTATGCTAGCTGGGTGATCGATATTACGGTGGGCACTTATGATGAGCACTGGGCATTACAGGCAAGTCATGAGTCACTAAATTCTATGCCTGAGACCAATATTACACTATATGTTACCTAGAATTTAAACAAAAATTTGAAAAAAATAGTTTTTTCTTAAAGGAGACTTTAAAAGTTTAGAGACTAAAAATGAAGCACACAACTGGGCAACAAAATCACCATTTACTGAACAATTCTTACGTATCAGCATGGAGCTATATTAATTAAAGCATACATTATATATATTTGTACTTAATCTTCAAACATAAGTATTATTGTTCATATTCTGTAGAAGAAAATTTAGGCTCCTTATTTCACTCCTTAAAATGCTTCCTCAGTTGTCACTTTTTTAATAAGGTTTTCCATGGTCAACCTATCTAAAATTACAAATCCACTCTCTTTCGTGAATTCTTTATCTGCCCTGCCTTAAATTCTGCATGATAATGTATCCCACTTATTTTTTTTTATCTCCCCTTATGAAAATACAAGTTCTACAAGACAGAGATTTTTCTTTTTTTCCTCTGCTCTCCTCTGAAACCCCAGCACCCAGTAGAGGACCTGAGACAAAGTATGTAAAAGTATTTAAAAAATGAGTAATGAATGAATGAATGTACAGTTGAGTGCACAGATGAGTTTCTATGAGGTAGTTCTGAAAGTCTGTACAGTTCAAAGCCTTTCCATGTGTTGGTACCAAAGTTACTAAGTACACACACGTTTGTGTTTATATATATTATATATATTATGCACATAATATACATATTATATATGTATATACGTATATTATATATGTATATATACATATACATATATTATATATGTATGTATACGTATATATAATATATTGCATAAAAGTTGATCAGTAAAGAAATGAAATTAGTAAGACTGGTGATAAGGAACTAGGAAATGAAGGTGAGACAGAACATCTGTCTAGAAAAAGACAATGCCATTCCTTAAGATGCACAAAGTGTGATTATTATTTTTTTTTACTTATTACAGAATATGATGATACAGGGTCTCACTGGGTTGGAATGTGGGAGGACAGACAACTAAAGCTGAAATGCATGACAAGCTGAGTCTGGTATGTTCCCCCCAAGAAGGTCTCTTGAGTTCTAAAGCTATTTGGGCAAGGAGGCTAAAAGCCAATCAGAAAAACTCTGAAAAGCAAAGACTTCAGCAGCCCCAAAAGTACTGAGGAAACAGAATTGGCGTTCAGATCCCACCAAGAAGAGGGGACCAGTATATATTCCTGACTCGTGTGGAACACCTGAGAGGCTAGGTCTTAGGAGCTAAGGCAAACCAGAAAGAGTCTAAACCTTACCAGAACTGTACCTCTGTCTCATCTCAGAGATAATCACCCATTCCCACCCCTCCACCCCCATCTCTCTCTCCCTTTCTCTCTCTCTCTCTCTCTCTCTCTCTCTCTCTCTCACACACACACACACACACACACACAATCTCCTTATCAGAAAAAAGAATGAGTCCCTGGACAAAGATAACATCACCTGAAGCCTTTGTAAGTTGCCCTACATAAGGTCAGGCAGTCAATTACATTATGGTATGAAGAAAGAGACAACCAAGTAACAAAAGAAAGTACCGAATAATAGAAACACATATAAAGTTGATCCAGATACTGAAATTAACCGCTTAACGTCCTTCTAAGCTATGACTAATATGTTCAAGAAATACAGGAAAAGATGGCAAATACAGATTTTTTAAATTATAAATTCCACCAAAGAACATAACCTAAAAAGGAATAAAACAGAAATTCTAGAACAGAACACTATAACAAAAATTAAAATTAAGAACTCAATAGATGGGCTTTAGCAGCAGATTAGGCACAGGAAATTTACTAAACTGCAAGACAGATAAATAGAAAACCTCTATTATCTAAGAGTTTAGTGTATATGAAAGAACAGTTTTAGGGGACAGCATCACTGATTTTTACGAATGATAAAAATAATAGGACATACTAGTAGGCACCTGCAATTCTTCTAGGCTCAGTGTATTTAATCCCTATAAAACCAATAAGGTAGGTAGTATCCTATTAGTATCTCCCTTTAACAGACAACAAAACTGAAACAGTTTAGATAATTCTGCAAGCGAGTGAATGGATAAGGCAGAATCTGAACTCAGGCAGTCTGACCCCGAAGTCCATGTAATCAGTAAACTGCACTACAGTGGTTAATAACAACTGAACTTTGGTGACGTTTTCATATTTGTTACTATCCTCTTAAATCCCTCCCAGCATAGTTAGATGGAATTAGTAATCAGTGACTGCTCTAATGACTTGTAAATAACTTAAAATTAACTGTAAGTTATGACTTGTAAATAATTTAAAATTAACCATAAATTATGCCATGATGCTTTTATATGGCCCATTCGAGAAAAGCTTGGTCGGCTGGTCCCATAGGTACAGCCAGGTAGTGACTCCAAATGCAGGGTAGCACAGGTGGAAAGAAACTCTACAGTCTCAGCCTTAAAAATTCAAACCTATAAAATGACTGCCCATATAATATAAAATTATGGAAGAGAAATATTCAACACAAATAAAGAAATGGCAGAAATACCTCAAGAGATAACTTCTTACAAAACCTACATGGGACACAGAGAACTCCTCTCGAAGAGTGCATGTGACACAAGAGTTTAAGCTGGACTTAGCTCATCGACCCATTTGGGATTACAGTATAAATTCTGAAACTATTCTAACGAGAACACCTTTACTTTCTCATCATTGGCTGAGTAAGCCAACAAGAAGCCTTCTCTGACCTTCAAATGCCCTGCTTTTTGATTTTCCAGAGGAGGAACTATAAAATTAATTTATAGTGAGAAAAAAACTAAAAATGCTGGGGGAAACTGTTACCGCCACCTCCTGGCATTCTGCCATTAGAAATAAAGCTCTCTCTACAAAATTTTCTAAGTTCAAGAAAAAATACCACTTAAAATGCACTTTTCTGTCTTTAGACATCTGGACCAAGATTTTGTAAGGTCTGTGTTTGTGGTCTTGATTTTTAGGAAACATTTTAAAAGTCCTACTGATAATGTCTGCAGGGCTAACACATTCTGGAAAATGTTACTCTGTGTACCACCTGCAAGGTGGGCAAAGCCATCAAGACTGGGGTTTTGGCTTCTGAACGTGGCACCCCATGTTCTTTCCAGGCATATCTAACCATCACCTTTCGTAACAGTGAGAACCTGCCACATTTCGGGAAACATCTAAGACTAAATTCTGGAAACTTCTGGTCACAGCACAAACTTAGTTTCTTTGATGAGAACTTAGAGAAAGTTCTTCAAACAACAGAAAACTGGTAACATTTTTTAAAAAATAATACTTACCTTTGAATATTTCTGTAATTCAGCATCATCTGCAATCTGTGTATCCAAAGTAGCAACCTAAATTTACAAGGAAAAAAAAAACTCCAATATTTGTAAAAGCATAACCTCATTTCTTAGGTTTTCTGAAAAAAGATCTGTAAACCCTATATATTGATAACACCATCTGATCTGCATTCTCATCTTTTTCTGATATTTCTGAAATCAGGAAGTATAACACATAATGCAAAATGTCAAAGAAAATTTTTTTGTTGTTACCGTTTTCTAGAGCAATCTTTTCCCCCTAAATTACTTGGTTGAACCAGAAGGGAATGGGCAAAACACATACGCTATTTTTAAAAATCCATGACCCTTAAAGTTTTAATATAATCCTCTGTTATAAGGAGTCCATAAAAATTTTATTCTTTTAGCAAAGCCAAAAGCATAATCATTTTCACTTTTAAATTCAGGCCTTAAAATGAAGTTTGCAAGGTCAGTAAAGTGAGATGAGTTTGGAAAAACTGAAGCATCTGACTTTCCACAGCAAACTCCATCATTTCCCTGAGAGACATAGCTGGCAAGGACACAAACAGAAAGACCTGGCCTGGTGAGCAGCTCACAGAATATACTTAAAGCTCTTAATCCTGGCCTAAAACTATTGTTCTAAGCCTCAGTGGTAGAGATCCACAGAAGTGAATTCCTAGCAAGCAAAATACTTTACTGATGATGTGCATCTGTAAGTTATTAATAAAGTAGGGTGTATCGAGGGGATAAGTCAAACAATGATCCAACTAAAGCTTCTAGAAGTACTGCATTTCATATAAGTAGATTCTAGAAGAAAAATGAAATCAGAAACATCAGAGTACACGAGGGCATGCATGCATTTATTGATCTTGCCTGGTTTCTCCTTTGTGCTCCTCATCCCTCAAGACAGAAAGAACCCTTAATGAGTAAGTTGTCACTTTAAATTCCCAACCTCAGGGACGCCTGGGTGGCTCAGTTCATTAAGCGGCTGCCTTCAGCTCAGGTCATGATCTCAGCGTCCTGGGATCGAGTCCCACATCGGGCTCCTTGTTCTGTAGGGAGCCTGCTACAATCTGCAGAGGCTCCTTGTTCTGTAGCTCCCTCTGCCACTCTGTCTGCCTGTGCTCGCTCGCTCTCTGACAAATAAATAAATAAAATCTTAAAAAAAAAAAAAAATTCCCAACCTCAAATTCTGTCTCTTCTTTCTCACCATTATGTTATGTTCTCACTGTGTGATAAATGAAATTTGGAGTAGTTATGAGGATAAAATTTTAACTAAAAAGAGCCCATCACAAAACTGTCCCATGGATATATATACTGGGACACCAAATTGCTTTATATATCAAACCACTACGAATAGTAGAAAAAGTTATTCGCTAAGGTGACAGATAGCCTAATGACAAAACAGCATTTAAAATCTATGAGGTAGGGCACCTGGGTGGCTCAGTGGGTTAAGCCGCAGCCTTCGGCTCAGGTCATGATCTCAGATCCTGGGATCGAGTACCATATCGGGCTCTCTGCTCAGCGGGGAGCCTGCTTCCTCCGCTCACTCTCTCTGCCTGCCTCTCTGCCTACTTGTGATCTCTCTCTCTGTCAAATAAATAAATAAAAAATCTTTTAAAAATAAAAATAAAAATAAAATCTATGAGGTAAAGAAGCAGCAGTTCATGAGGACCAAAAGCAAGTATGAAATTAGCAAGAATAGAGTATGGAATGTTTTAACGCATCTTAATGATGCTGGAAATTTCCTGACAATACACAGTGGTTGCATGTTCTGAACCAACCAAAAAAAGGGGGGAAAAAAATCTCCAACCAGCCAACAAGCACTAATGATAAACATATGGGAGGCAACATGAATGACAACAGAAATTTAATAGAATATTTTATTACTAATGCATTTAGTGAACACTGTAGATGCTTTTCCAAGCACAGCTTTCTGCTTTCACATGGATTCATGGGGGGAGTGTAATCAATCCCTTACTCGATGAATCTAATAACAGGTGAAAGGAAGTCTAATGGACCACTGGTGCTATAAACTTATACCTAACCTAAATTACTTCCTGTTCTCCCTAATACATTTGATAATCATTCTTTCATTTTTCTCATAAAACTGTAAGATTCTTTGTGAAACATAGGACTAATATCCACAGCCCTTTCAGTGTACAATAAAACAAACAGATCATAAAAGCAATCATAAAAATGCCAGCAATTTTAAGCAGCTGATATAGGTTATAAATTTAAAGGCAAGTCTTCTAAAATTCTTCTGCCTACTGTTGACTTAAATGTTTTCAACATGAACCGAGTGTCTGCTAATTATAACTAAAACTTGTGTGCAGTCCTTAATTGTTCTTACAGCTTAAAATGTTTAAAGAGGGGGGAAAAAAATCAATTGATCCCCTAAGGGAAGAAAGGCAGGAGTTAAAATAAAGGCAAACTGGCTAACCTTGGGCTCTCCCACTTCTTTAAACTGCAATGTTAGGATCTTGACATGCAATGAGACATGAATGTTTTTTATTACAATATTTTAACATACCATTACTTCATAATCCGGGCCCAAAAGGTTTTCCCATCTAGATTTCAGTTCATTTTCTGAAGAGTCAGGGACCTTTTCTGGAGTTTAAAGAAAAAAAAAAAATGAAGCTACTATGAGCCAAACTTAACTACTAAATTCCTCAATAATAGCACAGTTCCAGTAAGTAAAAAGGAAATGAATATAAAGGAAAATGCATTAACTTGGGTCTACCAGGTAAAGTAAATCAGAGGTGACTTATAAGACTAACGTAAAATGTTAAGGCTAGTTGTGACCAAATTATGAAGGGGCTTTCGTTAAGGACAATTTCAAAGGGAAGATGAACTGATGAGTTAGAAATGAAATTTGAAATATACCCACTTTATATGTAAACATCCTGAAGTTTACAAGTAAAATACATCTGGCTTTGCTTTACAATATGTTAAGACAAACAAGGATTTAATTTAAATGTTAATCACTTCAAAGTAATACCTTCCACTCACCCCCAGAAAAAGTAAAAACTTATCAAGACATCTTTACCATCAACTGGGCATCTGAACACAATCCAATCAGACTTCTTATCTGGGTGGATACAAAACCATGTCTGGTTTAATTCAACCAGGGAGATACAAGAGCTTTAACATACTAGAAACTCTGTGTACTTTGGTCTAATGTAGTTACTTGGCTATACCTTCGTGACTCTTGAGTATAATATTGCTTTTGCATACGTAAGATAACATTGCAGAACTAAGACAGATTTTAAGTGCTCTGCATATCCTCCTTCATGGTCTTAGCCAGAAGCTCAGGATACAGTTGCTAGTCTGAATAACGCCTAATGGGCAAAAGATGAAGTACTAAAATACAATTTCAACTTATATCCATAGCAGTAGCAGAAAATAAACAAACCTTCACCTTTTTTTCTGTAAGTTAAAGAAAAACTCTTTTAATTTTGTCACAAGATTAAACAAGTCACAGAACACTTACTCCAGCTGACATAACCATCTGTCTAAAATCAAACATAAATTGCAACATCAGCTCTTTCAGTCCGCAGCATGGACAGCTCATCTTGGATGCATATAATGCTTAATTACATAACGCAAATCATCAAGTAAAGGCTAACCTCAGAATTCAGAGACTAAGACTAATAAACACCAAAGAGCTTAACTCACTAGATATTTTCCATGCAAAAACAAGGATATTCATAAAAGAATATCCATGAAATAACTATATCAACGGATATGCTAGTTTACATGTAGGGGATAACTAATCAAAGATCTTATTAAAAGCAAAATATCACTTATGTGGGCTCTGTACCTTTGTGCCTACCTACTGTTGTCAACGATAGGCACAATTTCCGGAAGAAATTACATTATGACAACGTGGATGGAACTGGAGGGTATTGTGCTGAGCAAAATAAATCAGTCAGAGAAAGACAATTATCATATGATCTCTCTGATATGATGAATTTGAGAGGCAGGGCAGGGGGTTGTTGGGGGCAGGAAGGGGAAAAAAATGAAACAAGATGGGACCAGGGAAGGAGACAAACCATAAAAGACTATTTTTTTTTTAAGATTTTATTTATTTATTTGACAGAGAGAGAGAGGTCACAAGTAGGCAGAGAGGCAGGCAGAGGGAGAAGGGAAAGCAGGCTCCCCACTGAGCGATACCCCGATTCCAGGGCTCGATTCCAGGACCCTGAGGTCATGACCTGAGCCAAAGGCAGAGGCTTAACCCACTGAGCCACCCAGGTGCCTTCATAAGAGTCTCTTAATCTCAGGAAACAAACTAAGGATTGCTGGGGGAGTGTGGGGGGGGATAGGGTGGCTAGGTGATGGACACTGGGGAGGGTATGTGTTAATGGTAAGTGCTGTGAATTGTGTAAGACTGATGATTCACAGACCTGTACTCCCAAAGCAAATAATACATTAAATGTTAATTTAAAAAAAGAGAAAAATTACGTTATGAGTACTACCATCTTTGTTAAATTTCTCCCATGCTGCAGTTTCTTATCTGGTAAGCTAATTTGCAATTAGCAATCTGGTAAGCTAATTTCGTTGAATTGTAAGCTTAAAAACATGATATTTAAAGATGACATTTCATACACGTGTATAAAACAATGGTATCTCACCTACAGTTCACTTAACTACTTCATCTTTCATTTGTACAATGGATACTCGTGACAGATAGTCATGAGTTTTAAAGCATAGCACAAAGTTAAGTACCAGAAGAAAAGACTGTTTTCACAGCCTAATAAATCCTGAGCTACGCAAAGTGACTTAAAAATGAATAGTATGATGATCTGAAACAATTATTCAAATGGCAATGAAGGGGAGCAGAATATGCCACCTCAAAATATGCCATATTAGCATGTAGAATATTTTGAACTAAAGGCAATCGAGACCAAGCAGACTCAGGAAAAACTTTTACCTCTCCCTTAACTATCCAGAAGAATTTAGATAGGAGGCCTATACCAGAAAGAACTATTACCAGAGAGAACTTTTTTAACTGAAAGACCTATTGGCATGGCAGAGCAAACTTTTAATTACCAAACATTTGCTTTTCTTACCATGCTGTGAATTACCCTCCTCATCTTTGAAGCCCCAGGCCTCCATCCCATTCCTTAATTTAGAATGGCATATGAGGCTCAACTGCCCAACTTACTCTTGGATCTCCTATTTTTTTTTATTTTAATTTTTATTTATTTGACAGAGAGAGAAAGATCACAAGTAGGCAGAGGCAGGGAGACACAGAGGAAGCAGGCTCCCCACTGAGCAGAGAGCCCCATGCGGGGCTCAATCCCAGGACCCTGAGATCATGACTGAGCCAAAGGCAGAGGATTAACCCACTGAGCCACCCAGACACCCCTTGGATCTCCTATTTTTATGGGGCTTCCATACTTAGGAAATTTGTTTTCTCCCATTAATCGATTTTATATCAATTTAATTATCAGACCAGTCAAAGAACCTAGAGGGGAAGAAGGGAAAGTTTTTCTGCCCCTATAGCAAAAAAGACAGCTAATTTCTTAGCAGTTCAACGACCTTGGTCTTATTGTCAAGATGAAATTATACATATTCATGAAGAAAAAAATGCAATGAGATTGATCCAAAAAGAGCAGATGAAAGTGTCTGAAAATATTTCTAACTTCAGAATCTACTTTATTTTCATACAACAGTTCCATAAAAATGTATCTGGGGTCACTTGAATTTAAAAAGCAAGGATCTAACCACAATCCACTTGGGTCAAAAAGAATAAGGTAGGGCGCCTGGGTGGCTCAGTGGTTAAGCCGCTGCCTTCGGCTCAGGTCATGATCTCAGGGTCCTGGGATCGAGTCCCACATTGGGCTCTCTGCTCAGCAGGGAGCCTGCTTCCTCCTCTCTCTCTCTCTGCCTGCCTCTCTGCCTACTTGTGATTTCTCTCTGTCAAATAAATAAATAAAATCTTAAAAAAAAAAAAAAAAAGAATAAGGTAAATTTCCAAATTATAGGAAATTTTTTAACTTGAGTGAGGGGTTACTCCTCCCTTCAGGTCATCCTTTCTTGAGACAAGACAATCAAAGCCAAAACTTCCTGGAAGAGGATGATGTTAAGTATCCCATTTCATTTAACTGTCAAGGCTTTCCAGAGCACCTCTTGCAGAGAATTGGGTGAGACTGCTATTCCAAATGCTTCCAGAACAGAGTCAACTATGTAGCCAAGTATCAGAGTAGAAAGTGAACAAAGTTGCACATAAATTAAAAAGAAGATTAAAATATAAGTATACAGGAACCTGACAATTTGATAAAACATGTAAATATGTATATGTTATAAATTATCATGGTAAAAGGAAATACTGCTATATGTATACAGATAGCTAGCTATCTATAGCTATGTCAATGATAATACATGTTCACATATGCACTAATTAAAAGTGCTGACAAGATTTAAAAAATAGTTAGCACATACTAATAAAAATGCATGCAAAATTAATTAAACAAAGATTAAGCAATAACATGCTTAGTCCCCAACTGCCACAAGTGTTAAGACGTTGATATTAAGAATATCCTATATTGGGGCACCTGGGTGGCTCAGTAGGTTAAAGCCTCTGCCCTCGGCTCAGGTCATGGTCCCAGAGTCCTTGGATCAAGCCCCACATCGGTCTCTCTGCTCAGTGGGGAGCCTGCTTCCTCCTCTCACTCTCTGCCTGCCTCTCTGCCTCCTTGTGATCTCTGTCTGTCAAATAAATAAATAAAATCTTTAAATATATTAAAAAAATATATATCCTACTTTGGGGTGCCTGGGTGGCTTAGTGGGTTAAAGCCTCTGCCTTCGGTTTGGGTCATGATCTCAGGGTTCTGGGATCAAGTTCCAAGTTCCAAGTTCCACTTGCTCAGTGGGGAACCTCCTTTTCCCTCTGCCTCATGCTCCCTGTGCTTGTGTCAAGTAAGTAATATCTTAAAAAAAAAAAAAAAAAGAATATCTTATTTTGGGGGCACTCAGGTGGCTCAGTCAGTTAAGCATCTGCCTGATCCTGGGATGAGCCCCATGTCTGCTCCCTGCTCAGTGGGGAGTCTTCTTCTTCCTTTCCCCCTGCCTTTACCCCTGCCCATGCGCTCTCTTATTCAAATAAATAAATCTTAAAAAAAAAAAAAAAAAAAGAATATCCTATTTCATATTTTAAAATGCTTCTAAAATTTCTCACGTTAAATTAACTATAAAGAGAGAAAACAGGGACGCCTGGGTGTCTCAGTTGGTTAAGCGGCTGCCTTCGGCTCAGGTCATGATCCTAGCGTCCTGGGATCGAGTCCCACATCGGGCTCCTTGCTCCGCAGGGAGCCTGCTTCTCCCTCTGACTCTGCCTTCCACTCTGTCTGCCTGTGCTCGATCTCGCTTGCTCTCTCTCTGACAAATAAACAAATAAAATCTTTAAAAAAAAAAAAAAAAAAGAGAGAAAACAGTTAACAGATGAGAAAGTCAAGTCACTTTGTTTGGAATTGAATGCTCTGTGCCTACCTAATTTTTCTATGCCTTGCATGTTGTCATTTTTCAGATTATCCATTCTTTCTTCAGTTTCTTCATCCCCACCATCCAGATCAGTTTCCGTTTCCACTGCTCCAGTTAGGTAGCGGGCTGGTGTTTCCGATGGCTCTACAGCAGTTCCTAAAATAAGAATTGCTAACTTGAATCACTAGCAGCTGAAGAGTGTATTTAAGTGAGGTTATTCCAGTCCTGTTCACAACCTCATTACAAACATCTTAGGTAAATTACATATATGATTCCTTTATTGAAAAGGATAAGGAACCAGGCAATGGGAAGGTAAGATCTAGTTGTTGACAAAGCAAAAGTAAATACTTTTCCACAAAGCCTTGGAAAAGAAAAAGAACACTGAGGTCTTACACTCTTGTGGTTGTGGTCGGTAAGGAGCAAGAGAGGCAAAATAAGCCCATTCCATGCTCTGGGCTCTCCTAGGTTTTGGCACAACATCATGATCAGTTAAAAAAAAATAACAACAGTAACTCTACATAGGTTACTTTATGAATTGGAAGGGAACTGGAGAGAATTCTCCTGTTTGCAGTGTTTCCTCCCTTAGCTAAATTGAGCTAAGTAAAGCTTTCAATCTCAAGCATGCAAGTCATTACATATCTCTTAAACACAAGAAAGGTTGAACAAGAGTCATTTTAGGTCATTTTTATTTTTTCCAATTTTTTAAAAAAGATTTTTATTTATTTATTTGACAGAGAGAGAGGGTGACAGCGAGAGAGGGAACACAAGCAGGGAAAGCGAGAGAGGGAGAAACAGGCTCTCTGCTGAGCTGGGAGCCCGATGCAGGACTTGATCCCACGACCCCAGGATCACGACCTGAGCTGAAGGTAGACACTTAACCAACTGAGCCACCCAGGCTCCCCATTTTAGGTCATTTTTAAATGACCACCCATGATGTACAAATTATTCCTACCAAAAATATTTAAACTGGATCTAAGGCTTTATGTCTAGCTTCTCACAGGAAATGTAGTGGGTAGAGGAACAAGCTGAATTACACCACAAGGACAATTAAATTCAGTATATAGTATTCTAGTGACTAATGGACAAATCCCTTTACAAAAGTCTGTGCCACAGAGGCAGGGGTGGGGAATTCTTCTAGATTAATGCAGGTAACAAGTCCAATGTGTGACTGAATCTTGGTTTTTGTGAGGTTTTTCCTTCAGAGAGGGGAAAATAGGAAAAGAAGCTGCAAAAGACATTTGGGGGCAATGTGTTAAGTATCTGACATTAGGGAATTACTATTAATTGTTTTGGTATGAAAATGATATTATTATTATTATATTTTCATTTTTAGAAACTACAGACTTAAGTATGTAGGACTAAAGTGCCATGATGTCCACTACTCACTCTTAAATGATTAAGGAAAAAGAGAAATAGATGAAACAAATATGGCAAAACATTAACAGCTGAATCTAAATGGTGGGTTTGGGACGCCTGGGTGGCTCAGCTGGTTGGATGACTGCCTTCGGCTCAGGTCATGATCCCGGAGTCCTGGGATCAAGTCTCGCATCAGGCTCCCAGCTCCACGGGGAGTCTGCTTCTCCCTCTGACCTTCTCCTCGCTCATGCTCTCTCTCACTGTCTCTCTCTCAAATAAATAAATAAAATCTAATAAATAAATAAATAAATAAATGGTGGGTTTGTATCTATTATTTTTCAATTTTTCTGTATGCTTAAAAATTTTTACAATACCGTTGACCGATGAACAATCGGGGGACTAGGGGCACTTCCCCTCCCCATGCAACTGAAAACCCAAATAGAACTTCTGAATCCCCCCAAATATAACTACTAATAGAGTACTGTTGACTAGAAGCCTTACTGATTATGTAGTAAATTAACATAATTTGTATATTATGTGTATTATATACTGTATTTTTACAATAAAGCTAGAGAAAAGAAAATGTTATTAAGAAAATCATAAGAAAATACATTTACAGAAAATACAGTACAGTACTGTATTTGACAAAAATCCACGTATGAGTGGACCTACACAGTTCAAACCTGTGCTATTCAAGGGTCATCTATAAAAGGCTGAAAAATATAACCAGTTAAAAGTTATGATCTTGGGACACTTGGGTGGCCCAGCCAGGTAAGTGACCAACTCTTGATTTCCACTGGAGTTGTGATCTTGGAGTCCTGGGATCAAGGTCCCCATTCAACAGGGCATCTGCCTCTCTCCCTCTCTCTCTCTCTCTGCTCCTCCCCTTGCCCCCCACTAGGTGCTTGGGCTCTCCCACACAATTTCTCTCAAATACATAAATCTTAAAAAATAAATAAATATTGTAAAAAAACAAAAACAAAAACCTTTTTAAGTTCCTATGATCTTAACATGACATTTTTAACCAAACCTAAAATTTCTTAGATCATTAATCCACTGACACACACAAAAAGCACAGTCTAGCTCTAGCCAAAGTAATGTGCCCAGAAGCTGCTAGTGTCCCTGGGAAAAATAGTTACATACCAGAGTCTACAGAACAGAGCAGTACAGGATATAACTGTATGCCACAAGTAGTATACAAACTGGTACACAAATAAGATATACAAGACATAAGAACAGTAGGAGTGTAGAGGAGAAAAAGACTTTAGAATGGTAGAGGAAGGTATTGTGCAAGAGCTAGAAGTGCAGTTTGCTTCCGTAAAACAGACAAATGCTGGCTCTGGAAGACGGGCAAAAATGTTGTTATGTGGGGCAGGGAACCCAGGCATCACCATTCGCCTACATTACAGTGGCTGCACATAAAGCAGGTGACTGCTACAAGGTGTGATAAATGCTACAGTAAAACACTCTTCCAAGGGTGCTAGTAAAGCCCACAGAAGGACCTCTCAACCACGGAAGGAAGACGTGCAAATTTAGAGTCAAAAATTATCCCAACATAAATTTAAAATGGAGGCATGCACAGGAAAGAATTGCTAACTCGTAGATGACATACTTTATTTGATACAGTAGACTGAAGCCAAGGGCTCTATCAGAGCTATTAAAAACCATTACGTTGATATAAATATTTATGTAAACCTTTTAAGGTCAATATAGCATTTGTACAATTTGTACTATTTAGGCAATTTTTAATTTCATATATACGACGCAACTGACAGGGCATTTGTCTTTCAGCAGCAAAATTTCCACTATCACATAAAACTTAAAAAGTTCCAATTTAAATATAAATCAATACAGGTTGAAAGCAAGGCTTCCAGGCTTATTATATCTTCAAAAGAGACGGGGGGTGGGGGGAATGTATTCCTCTTCTGACAAATTCTAATGGAATGATTTCTTATTCACTAGTTCTGTAACTAGTCATTCATTTTAAACTGAATTTGTTTTAGGATAGCCAAATTTTTTTGATCTATACATTATTAATAACTTGGTAATTAAAAAAAACTGGCATACATACAATTATATATTTGTTCTATACTGAAAACTTGCTATTCCTTAATCAAAATAACAAATATTTCACAAATAAAAATGTCCTTAACAGAAACCCAGGTTTTATTTTCCCCCTCTGTATTTCAAAGAATAAATCAGGAGACATTAGAATCAAATATATTGTTAGGAGTCATTTGAAATCTGAAGTGTGCAAAATGTCAAAGCATTAGACAAATGAGAGTCCCTAGAACAAAAGGTGCCAAAGCTTTATTATTCAAATATAATAAATGAAATTTAGAAGCTTTTTGGAAAAATGATTTCCATCTCCATTTAGAACAGCTCACAGAGCTTAATGCATGTCAGGGTTCGTGTTCTAACATTTGGACAGGCACCTCATAATAAGCAAAGGAAAACTCTTCTTCAGTGCACAAATGAGCTGATTCATTTCTCCATCACTGCATTACAAATGATGGGCAGTTATTTCTTCCCAGACTCACAGAACAACTTCCATATAAGTAAGCTATTCCTCCAAGCCCAGACTTGGTGGTGGGAAGAGGGACAGGGCATAAGCTACCTGGGTCTGAAGGCCATTCAAGTGGAGAAGCAGATGAAGACGCCTCCCTTTGAACCCTTCGAACTAGGGTTAGATGTACCACTTGGCCTGCATTCCGTAATACTTCAACAACATCCTGGTTGGCAAAACCCTGAATATCCACACCATCCACCTAAAACATTAAGAGACACATTACACAGAGGTTTCAAGTTAGCCGCTGTTTTCAATTCTGGTGAGGCAGAATAAAACTGGGCCTCTATCCCCTGCAAAACCCCAAGATATTTCCTAAGCCAAGAGTGATGAAAGATGCCTCCTTAGATGGATCTGAAGGACAAAGATCAAATGACAGCAACAAACATTTGTTTCTATGTAAACCACAAAATTAAATGTGTCTATGTAGATGTGTGTTTATGTTTCAAATATATTCAAATAAACTTTAAAGTTTAACAAATTTCTACTAAATGGAGAAAGACCAGCCTGAATGGACAAAAGGAAATTACAAAATTCTCCAATATATAAAATACCTCAAATCTGTATGTACTTAAAATTACTTACTGTTAGTAGAAAAATTACTTTCATGAAGAGATTAAAAGAACTGGTTAATAGCCTACTAAAATGCATATAAAATGACTGAGTATACAAAACACAGAGGTGCCTGAAAGTCTTTTTTAGGAGACTCCTAGAACACCTTTGGGGTGTGTGTGTGTGTGTTTGTTTTTCTCCCCCCCCACCAATATGATTAGTGACTCCTTTCTTCACCCACGGTAAAAAACAAAAGCAAACAAAAAAACAAATTTAGGACCTTAAGAACCAAATCAATGAGATTTCACTGAACTTAATTTTTTAAAACATTATAAGATCAGGGATACCTGGGTGGCTGAGTAGGTTAAGTCTCTGCCTTCGGCTCAAGTCACGATCTCAGGGTCCCGGGATTGAGCCCTACATTGGGCTCTCTGCTCAGCAGGGAGCCTGCTTCCCCCTCTTCCTCTACCTGCCTCTCTGCCTACTTGTGATCTCTGTCTGTCAAATAAATAAATGAAAACCTAAAAATAAATAAATAAATTTTTTAAAAAGATGGCTGCACCATTTGAAAAAAAAAAAAATTATGAGATTATATGAAGCCATTCTCCTCTCATACACACTACCATCAAGATAACTTCTTTTCGGGATGCCTGGATGGTTCAGTCGGTTGGGCCGCTGCCTTTGGTCTGGGTCATGATCCCAGGGTCCTGGGATCAGAGTCCTTCATCAGGCTCCCTGCTCAGTGGGGAGCCTGCTTTTCTCTCTGCCTCTGCCTGCCATTCTGTCTGCTTGTGCGCGCGCTCGCTCTTTCTCTCTCTCTCTCCCTCTCTCTGATAAATAAATAAATAAATAAAATCTTAAAAAAAAAAAAAGATAACTTCTTTCCCCCCGACTTGATTCAATGCTAAAACAAAGGGCAGGTACTTACAGCAACTATTTTGTCATTCACTTGAATTTGGCCGTTGTGGTAAGCAGCACTGCCAGGTATTATACTTTTCACATAAATCCCGGAAGCCTCCCCTGAGATGCACAAAAACATATGGAAAAAGGAAGAAAGCTCTAATTAGACCTTGATTGCCAAATTCATATCAAGAGGTTAATTAGCTACAGGGGCTGATGTGAGGCTTGATAAACACTATTTTGAACACAAGCAGAGAAATTGATGGATTATTTCAAACTGTCACCATCACAAATGACCCGAATTTGAAATGATGTGACTGATGACTATTTCTGGAAAAATAATCAGTAATGGAAGCTTGATGAAATGCACTCTACTGTAAGCTGGAATTCAGAGAGCCCAGGCGGTCTCATCCTCTTGGGCTGTCCCCTTTCTTCCTGCTGCCTTGGAGACTTACCACTTTTCACCAGCACTAAGAAAAGAGTCTCTTGCCTGGTATTCCCTGCCTACATTTAGTTTGCTGCTCATGTTAGCTTCCCAGACTTTCCCAGAAAAGTACACACAGTGTTTAAAAAAGAAAAGAAAGAAAGAACTTCAGCAACATTAAATAATCTTCACATTATAAAATATTTAAATACAAACAAATGGCTAAATAAAAATTACAACTACATAAAAAGTATATAGGCCTATGGGAAAGACTAGAAGAGAAACTGGAAAATGAAAAACCGTAAGTCTGGATGATTTTATTGTTTTATTCTTTTATTTCAAATGAACTTAAAATACTGTCCACAGAAGAAAACTAAACATCAATGAATTCCTATTGCCTACATAATAAAATGTAAATTTCACAGAATCATATTCAAGGACCTCCATAATCTGCAGAAAACTTTACTTATCTTCCAATTGCCATCCCTCCAAGGCAAAAGTTCACAGACACAAGACTCTCAATATTTCACCAAAACATTAAGTATTGTCGTGATGTTATCCCTTTTCTTAATTCATTTCTTCTTCCTATGAAACTCATCCTTTCTACCAAAATCCTTTTTCATGCCTAGCACAAATGCTTCTTTGTGAATTCTTTATTTCTTTCTGTCAAATTTAATCTTTCACCTGCCATATGATGATGGTTTGCTTATAGCTCTGATAAGACACATATTTCATTTATCCTTAAACCATTATGTTATTTACATATTTCTTCCTCTGACTAGTCTTTTCTTATATTTGTTTTTCTATTCCTTTCCGAACCAAGCAAAGTAACCCCCTCAAAAATCCAATGAAGAGAACAAGGCAAAAATTACTCCGAAAGTCTGCATGTCAAATAGCAAACTGAATTTTTAACTGTTCTTGTTTTTGGATTTACCATTGCCTCCCTCTCCCAAAGTCCCCAAAACTTCTTTTGAGAGTAAATAAGTAAGATGACTCTCTATTCAGTAACATAAATATCAGATTTTCTCAATTTTCTATCAGTTATTTACCTTCATTTTACCTGGTGTATATATTATATTGTTAGGTTTATAAGGACACTCGAAAAACTTACTATAATAAAGGTTCATAAGCCATAAGTTTAGGGACTAAGCCATCATTTCTCTAACCTGACAGCATATTAAGAGCTATTCAATACAGCTTTTTTTCTCAACATTATTTTACAATCCATACTTAGCTCTTTTGGAATTCATTTAAATTCTGAACCTAATAAAGGTGGCACTTAGAAAAATCTAAAGGTCTGAAAACAGTTATTTCATTAGGCTAAAATAGCACAAGGTGGTCTGACATGAATTTCATTCAGGACTTTGAATACATTAGCACTCTTAATCTTTCCACCTGCTGTAAGTATGCAAAATAATAATTTTTTTAAAAAAATTAACTTTCTAATCTTGCTACTTTTTTTTTTTTAAAGATTTTATTTATTTATTTGACAGAGAGATCACAAGTAGGCAAAGAGGCAGGCAGAGAGAGAAGGGGAAGCAGGCTCCCCGCAGAGCAGAAAGCCTGATGTGGGGCTCGATCACAGGACCCTGAGATCATGACTTGAGCCGAAGGCAGAGGCTTAAGCCACTGAGCCACCCAGGCGCCCCTAATCTTACTATTTTTAAAAACCAGAACATTTCATAACTCTGAATTCATGTTACTAGCAAGTATTTATCCAAAAGGTTTATTTTTCCTTACTCTAATTATTGTCTTATAATAATAGAGTAACTCTTAACAATAAAAGTTACCAAAGCTTTGCATGTAGTAGTTAAGGGAGTGTTATTCAGAGATACTTGGGCCATGTATGTATTCTCACAGTAGAATCCCTTTATACGACAGGAAAATAATTCTAATTAAAGAATTTATTTTATTATTTTTTTTAAATAATTATAATAATACTTTTTAACATTCATGATAAGAAATATATACAGCAGGGGCGCCTGGGTGGCTCAGTGGTCAAGTGTCGGCCTTCAGCTCAGGTCATGATCCCAGGGTCCTAGGATCGAGCCCTGCATCAGGCTCCCTGCTCAGTGGGAAACCTGCTTCTCCTTCTCCTTTTCCCCCTCCCCCTGCTTGTGTTCCGTCTCTCGCTGTCTCTCTCTCTATCAAATAATAAAATCTTAAATATATATATATATATATATATATATATATATACACACAGTAATCCTTTTATATTATCACATCTAAAATGGCATAATATGTAACAGTCACAATATTTAAAGTATATCTATCTTAGATAAAGAGAAGACACAATTCAAATATTACACATTGAGTTAGATAATTAAATCCTTTTGTTAATGACAATCAAGTCAGCTATAAAACTCCTGAGATAAAACTAATTCTTTAATCATGGAAAAGTAACTGGCTGCCACTATAGATACATGGTTTTATTGTTCAGTATTGAAATTAAAATTTGCAGATATTTAATTTTACTACCTAGAAACCTTAACATCCTTTACAATTATTTCCAAATATAAAATAGAAATGATTCATTTACCTGTATGAGCAGCTCCAATATAGCCAACAATTCTAATCCCAAGACTCTGTCCATCTTTTTTCATGAGTTCAACATCATATGTTTCAAAAAGAGAACTGTCCTAAAAGGAAAAAACAATTGTAAGTGTATATAATATTTAGTTCTATAATTGTGTGTAGTCAATTTGTGCGTGGTTTGTCAAGTATTTTTTTTAGAACTTGTGGCAGAATCTTAAGATAGTCCCCAGGACTTTTGATTCCGAGTGCTATTTTTGTGTGTATGGCCCAGGATATGGCAAAAGGGAGATTATCCAGGTGCATTAATCTGATCGGGGGCCTTTCAAAAGCAGAGTTTTCTGGCTGGTAGCAGAGAAAGGAGTGAAAATGAAACATAAAGGCTGGACCTGTGGGTTGAAGATGAGGGAGTCTCGTGAGACCTGGGGGACTGGGGACCTGGAGGAACTGAGAGAGAGCCTTAGCTGACAGTCAGCAAAGGAAAGAGACTTCAGTCCTACAACTACAAGGAACAGTATTCGGCCAACAACTCAAATAAGCTTAGAAATGGACTGTCCCCAGAGCATCCAGATGAGAGTCCAGCCAGCCCTTAATTTTGGCCATACAGGAATCTAAGCAAAGAGCCCACCCAAGCCCACCCAGACTTTCCACCTACACAAGTGCAAACTAACAAAGCCTGCTCTTTTAAGCCACAAAGTTTGTGATTTTTTTTTTTTTTTTTGAGAGAGAGACAGAGACAGAGAGAGAGAATGCATGAGACATAGGGCTTGATCCATGACCCTGAGACCATGACCTGAGCCAAAATCAAGAGTCAAACGTTTAACCAACTGAGCCACCCAGGTGCTTCTTGTGATAATTTGTTATACAACAATAGAAAACTAATACAGCCACTTAGAAAAAACTCAGGATAAATTTTTACTTTAAAAAAAAAAAAAAGTGGGGCGCCTGGGTGGCTCAGTGGGTTGAGCCGTTGCCTTCGGCTCAGGTCATGATCTCAGGGTCCTGGGATCGAGTCCCACATCAGGCTCTCTGCTCAGCAGGGAGCCTGCTTCCTCCTCTCTCTCTCTCTGCCTGCCTCTCTGCCTGCTTGTGATCTCTCTCTGCCAAAATAAATAAATAAAATCTTTAAAAAAAAAAAAAGTAAGGAAAATTTAGAAACAGATGGTAAGAATTACTATGAATAATAATTACTGGGAGCAAAAAATACCAAACTAAAACTTAATTTCATTACTTGCCTTCTAATTTAAAATACTTCTTTAAAAGAATAAAGTGTCTAAAAACATGATTCCATTCAAAACACTAACATTAGAAAGGAAGTATCTGATTGCATCAAATTCTTATTTATCATACAGTTACATTGGTCCACACTACTGAACTGAAGACTCTGGAGAGCTAGAGTAATGGAGGGGAAGAAAGTGGCTGTAACCAGTTTGGAGAGGAAAGCAAAAATGATGTTAAGACCTCTGACAGAAAATTTCCATTCACAAGGTTCCAAAAAGGGAGACACAAACAACCTTTTAGACGAGCCCCTCGAATCCACATGAACAATGGTCTCCCATCTCTTCCCACCAAAGTCCCTTCTCCTTTCTTCTTCCCCCGGTCTCAAAACTATTTATTTCCTTTTACTTTATTAACCCTTGATTCAGAGCCTGTGAAATTACTGGAAAGATCTTGGAATGAACCAAAAATATCTGAATTCAAATCCCAGCTTGGCAACTGACTTCTTTTATTTTTTGAGATCAGCACCTGAGCTAACTGAGATCAAGAGTCAGATGCCTAACTGACTGAACCACCAGGTGCCCCTCATTCTATGACTTTTAAACGAGTAATGTGGACTTGAGTTCCTTCATTTAATATGATCTTATCTTGATGAAAGGATAGGCCTATCTTGCAGAATTCATATGAGGATTTCAGATGACCCAGACAATTCTAGGTGTTTGATAATACTAATATTTTATTTTCGTTTTGATTTTTTTTATTTTTCAAAAATTTTTTTGATTTTTTTTTATTTTTCAACAATTTTGATTATTGTTATATTATTATTATTATATTATGATGATAATGATGATAATAAATATTCCCTTTGTTCATTCTGTTCGTATCTAATTCATACATTGACCAGTATTGAGTTTCCCTCCAACATGTGGATGTCTCCTCACCACTCTCATGAAATAGAAATGGCAAGTATTGGGGTGCCTAGATGGCTTGGTCGGTACAGCATGCAACTCTCGATCTTGGGGTCATGAGTTGAAGCCCCACATTGGGAGTAGAGCTTACTTTAAAATAAATAAATAAGGGGCACCTGGGTGGTTCAGTGGGTTAAGCCTCTGCCTTCTGCTCAGGTCATGACCTCAGGGTCCTGAGATCGAGCCCCACATCGGGCTATCTGCTAGGCAGGGAGCCTGCTTCTTCCTCTCTCCGCCTGCCTCTTTGCCTAAATTTTTTTAAAGGATTTCTAAAACAAAAAAAGGAATGGCAAATATTAATATTTTCCAATTTACAAATGAGTAGCTGAATTTCAGGGAGTTTGGATGACTTAACGCTGAGAAACAGCAAAAAACAAAATCAAACTTGTGTGATGTCTCTCAACTGGGTTCTCCTCTGCTTCCCCGGTGAGCACTGAGGCACTACTCCCACCCACATGGCACTTTGAGTCGAAGGCACTTCTAATCTTGCAGAGTCTCATACCTAGCGCGAAAGGAGAAAGAATGGTTCGCATACTCACAGCACTAGGGCTCTTGTGAGCTACAGCAGGCAGGGCAACAGGTAAGGCTGCAGGGGTAGGAGGGGTTACGGAAACTGCACCCACAGGCGCTCTTGCAACAAGCATGCGGACTGAGTTTCCACAGTTCCTTAGCACTTGCGCAACTTGCTCGCTGGTCATTCCCTGCACATCTGTGCCACCGATCTTCAAGATGTGGTCCCCTGTCTGGAGTCTTCCATCCTTTAGTTGAAGAACAAAACAAAATTATTCCCAGAAATCAATGATCTAACTTCACTGGCTAATAACCAATTCCTCAGACTTTCAGTTCTGATAGAACGGCTGACAGAGAAGCCATCTATAATATGCTACAAACAATATAACAGCTTTAATGAATGCTGAACTGGCAACAGGGAAAAGGAAATCTTTGGGAAAAAAAAAGAAGATGGGGTGGAGGATGTGTTCAAAAGAAGAAGAGTAACCAGAATTCTAATATGGCCATTGGCTTGAGGGCATCATTTCATGCCTAATGGCCTAGACCCAGGGTATTCATGACCACAAAGGTAAGAAAGAGATCAGAAAACCCTGGGCCTCACGAAGGGAAGGAGGTTGGATCCGAGGCCTCTGGCATCAAGCTAGGAACTCTCAAGGCCAACAAACTCAGTGGCTCTTTTAAGGATCAGCAAGATGTCAGTGTGGCTGGAAAGGATGAGCAAAGAGAATTATCAGGAGGAGATGGGAGCATTAGCTGGAGCTCAGCAGTACAGAGCATTTGCTCTGAGCTGGGGGGAAGGGAAGTCATGAAGCGTTCTGAACAGAGAAGGGACATTATCTGACATGCTTTTACCAAGATCCCTCAAGCTTCTGTGCTGAAAACAGACTACAAGACGGGAAGCAACAGAAGCAGAGATACCAGTAAAGAGGCTAAACCAACAATCCAGAAAGAGATAGCAATAACCTTTGGACTGGGTTAGCAGTTGGTGGGCTGAGAAGGAGACTCTAGAGAATACATCTCAGTGACCTCTCAACAGGCTCCACTAACAGCTTCTACACGAGGTGTGACAGGAAAAAACTTCCAAATTTTTACCCCAAGCAACTGGAGAGACAGAGCTGCTTATTGATTGAGAGAAAGAGCACTGCTGAGGAATGGATGGGTGGAGTAGAAATCAGGAGTCTAGTTTTAGAGATATCCAGTCGGAGATCCTATTAGACATGCAAGTGGAGAAGTCAACTACGCAGCTGGATATACAGATCTGGAGTTCAGGAGGGAGGTCCAGATCACGTATTTAAATTTAGGAGTCATTAGCATATATAACATATTTGAAGTCAGGATTCTGGGAGAATTCAGAGAAAGGATACATCATGTTCCATTTCTTAAGCTAAGGATATGTACCTGGCTATTAATATTTAAAATGTTTTATTTCTTAAACTAAGTGATACACACAGTGGTGGTTACTGTCATTATTTAAAAATCTGCACAGCCATTACACATACTCTTTTATATGCACTTTTAAAGGTGTATATTTCATACCCAAAAA
Source organism: Mustela erminea (assembly GCF_009829155.1). Lineage (NCBI taxonomy): Eukaryota > Metazoa > Chordata > Mammalia > Carnivora > Mustelidae > Mustela > Mustela erminea. Next base: position 59,599,476 of record NC_045623.1, read on the forward strand.
AATTTTAAAGCAATTTATCAAAAAGTACATCAGGTCAAAATGTTTTAACATTTCCATTCTACATCCATTTGTCAAATTCTTGAAATAGCAGATCCATCAGCATTTTGTTTCATCAGAAATTTTGAATTCTCTTTACTTACCTTTACTATATTAGAGTTACCAAGATGTAAACATAGCTGGCTACAAAAGATTACACCTGCCTAGCACTCTATAGGTCGAAAGTCACTTTTCACAAATCATCTCACTTAGAGAGGGTCAACTTTAAAATGAGTAAATGGGATTCAGAAAGGTTGACTGACCTGACCAAGGTCACAAAGCTAAGAAGCGAACCAAAGTTCAACCCAGTAAAAAACAAAAAATAAAAATAAATAAAAAGCCTTAAGACTAAAAAGTCTAGGGGTGCTTCGGTGACTCAACAGGTTAAAGCCTCTGCCTTCAGCTCAGGTCATGATTCCAGGGTCCTGGGATTAAGCCCCACATCGGGGCTCTCTGCTCAGCAGGGAGCCTGCTTCCTTCCTCTCTGCCTACCTCTCTGCTACTTGTGATCTCTGTCTGTCAAATAAATAAATAAAATCTTAAAAAAAGAAAGACTAAAAAGTCTATTTTCTGTCTTTCCTTTTCTCCAATTTTGCAGGACTGTGAATGAAATAAGGTACGAGATCCAAATACTGAGTAAAAAGCCATGGGCTTTCTTGTGAAGTCTGCAGAAGGCCCTAGAAGCAACTGGAAGAGAAGAGGAGGAAAACAGAAAATGCAATTCAATTCAGAAACATCTGCAAAGACTCAGAAAAAAAGACAGATACAAAGAGGAAGTAAGAATTGGTGGATTTCTACTTTTAAGCACTGGTAATCTGATACTGTATCAATGCAACAACCTGAAATAAAACAAGTAACTACTCAAGAGAAAGTCGGGGATTGGGGTGCCTGGGTGGCTCAGCTGGTTAAGCAGCTGCCTTCCGCTCAGGTCATGACGCCAGGGTCCTGGGATCGAGTCCTGCATCGGGCTTCCCGCTCAGCAGGAAGACTGCTTCTCCCTTTCCCACTCTCCATGCTTATGTACCCTCTCTTGCAGTGTCTCTGTCAAATAAATAAATAAAATCTTTAAAAAAGAAGAAGAAGTAGTAGTAGTAGTAGTAGAAGAAGAAGAAAGTCAGGGGTCATGATGAAAAACAGGAGTAAAGCTGCCTCTGTAAATCAAACCGTCCTTGGCCTGACCAAAGAATAAAGAATATGTCAAGTAAGTGAATTTGGCTTGGCCAAAGAAAGGCCCGTCACTGTAAGTACAAATTTAGTCACTTCCTAGGCACTATTTTTTTCCTCTTTTACCTCAATTTAATTTAAAATGATGTAGATAATTTGCATCTGTCACTGAAAGTCAAACATTTTCTTCTTCCAGAAAAACAGGTGTTCTAAGGAATTCATAAGTACAAACACAATCATTAGTCAGATTGATAGGGAAGACACCAAAATGACAGCTACCTTAAGTCCAGCAGCCCCAAACACTGCATTTTACTGAATATTTTTTGATCAACATTCTCCTTCCATAACCTGTCTACCGTGCAAGGAATTTAAAAGGCATAGAGTTCTTTTTATTCTTAAGGGAAATCATAAATCAATGATAGCCAATAAATAGCTAGGCTAAGATTCAAAGACATAGTGTGCTAATCAAACATTCAAATATAAAGTTTATCAACCCAAAAGTTTTTTTCAAAAGAGAAAAATTGTGCATATAGCCTAAGATAGTACGGAAGGCACATAAATGAAAACAGCTGATGTAATAGGGTACGCCTCATTATACTCAAAAGACTAAAAGTATCATTTAGACACCTTTAAAAAAAAAAAAAAGATAAAATACTTTAATCCAAGTTAGCAGGTATAGGCTAAAAAATATATTCGTTTGCATTTTAAATTCCCTGATAGGCAGCTGGATGATAATTTCAGATCAAAAAAATATTTGACAGGTACCTGGGTGGCTCAGTGGGTTCAAGCCTTCAGCTCAGGTCATGATCCCAGGGTCCTGGAATCGAGCCCCACATCGGGCTCTCTGCTCAGCGGGGAGCCTGCCTCCCCCCCGCCCCGCCTGCCTCTCTGCCTACTTGTGATCTCTGTCAAATAAATAAATAAAATCTTTAAAAAAAAAAAAAATATTTGAGGGGCACCTAGCTGGCTCAGTGAGCAGAGCATGAGACTCTTGATGTAACGGTCATGACTTCCACCCCTTCGGGCATGGAGTCTACTTAAAAAAAAACAAGAAACAAAAAAAATTTTTTAAGACATTTTAATAAATAAATAAATACTAAACTATTAGAAAACCTAAAGAAACTTAAGTTTGAGCTATAAAATAAATCAAATGTGTCTCTTGGAAAACTAAAACACAGAAAATAAAATCATTAATTAGTTTTGATTCCAGGCCAGTGCAATCATTGGTCTTTAATCAAAAGGCAACATAACATAGGCAGAAAACAGCAAATTTATAAAATAAACACTCCCTCAAAGAATTAAAGATACTACATCTAAAAACATCTATCCCACCCTCCTCAAATTTCCAACGCCCTCATCAACTGGTTTTTAAGGATAAGGAAAAGATGTTTATAGACTCACTCAAAGCAAAATTTCTTGGGAATAATCAACTATTCAGTGGCCTCAAGCTGGGCCTTGCCTATTCTAGACTGAAAATTCCTCATAGTACACACGTCCCTCCAGTCTGCTTGGTTACATTCCTTCTCAGTATGAAAGACTACTAGATTGTTATCATGACTCATAATATAATTGCCTAATACCAAAAAGTCATAATTCATGACAACTTTTGAATAGACTGCATTGTTATGGCTACCTTACAGGAAAAAAGGGGTTCACTCCGTGTACCTGATTCCCCTAGAATTTCTCAGACCACAAGAAAGATACTTCTGTCAAATGAAGTTTTACACTACCCATTTTTTTTTAGCTTTTTTAAAAGATTTTATTTATTTATTTGACAGAGAGAGACAGGGAGAGCTAACACTAGTGGGGGTAGTAGGAGAGGGAGAAGCAGGATCCTGCTGAGTAGGGAGCCCAATGCGGGGCTTGATCCCAGGACCCTGGGATCATGACCTGAGCCGAAGGCAGATGCTTAACGACTGAGCCACACAGGTGTCCCTTACACTATCCATTTTCAATTAAAAACAAAACAAAACAAAAAACTTCTATTGAAAAGTTTTCCGGGTCCGGCCTGACCCAGCCCAGCCACATGGACACCCACAGGCCCCCCTGGCAGTGGCCATGGTCGGCTCGGGCATCAGGCGATGGGACAGGTCAGGTACGGGGCTGGAGGGAGCCTCCTCCCTAGCGGGGGACACATTTTTGAAATTTTTGCCATAGCTGAACAGAATTCTCAAAAGATGTATGTTTCAGGTACTATGAATTCTGGAGACTGAGCTTACAGGTATACATAGGCTTACAGATTTACAAGTTTTAAGACTGATGATTATATATAACAGGTTATAGATTTAAAATATAGGGGCACCTGGGTGGCTCAGATGGTTAGGCATCAGCCTTTGGCTCAGTTCATGACCCCAGGGTCCTGGGGTTGAGTCCCACATTGGGCTCCCTGCTGAGCAAGGAGCCCGTTTCTCCCTTTCCCTCAGCTGCTTCCCTGCTTGTGCTCTCAATTTCTCTGTCAAATAAATAAATAAAATCTTAAAAAAAAAAAAAAAAAGACTTAAAAGATAGACTCTAAGTCCTTTAGCTCCCCTTTCATGATACCATGTAATTTTTCTATCCATGGAATTGGCCCTGATTGCATTTACTCATTGGTCATTGTAACTAAATCTCAACAAGTGTTTCTTAAAAAGCTCCTATGAATCAATATTTTTCAATTTCATTTACTTTATAACATTAAAGGCAGTAGACAGCAGAAGGACAAGTATGGGCTTTGGGGTCAGACACACCCAAGTTCAAATCCTGGCTACTTTGATCAAACTGTTATAGTCAAACATCAGTTATTTATTCTCCCTGAATCTCCAATCCCGCTTAAACAAAATGAGAGTAAATCCCTCTCTCACTGATTTGTGAGCACTAAACTCAATACTATTACAAAGTCTTAAGCCTAATGCTTTGCTTATAGCAAATCATCAAATATATCCATTTCTGACACCCATTTAGGCTGTAGTGACCTCAGTTAGGTGTTCCTCGGCTCACTCCCTCAACTGTACCCATCTTATAACTATATCTATATCTATATCTATATCTATATCTATATCTATATCTATATCTATATATATATATATATATGAGCTGTAAAAACAAAAGGAAATATAAAGGGTTATTTCATGAAACTCCTCTAAGTAAGAAATACTGACTCCCTTCTCCAACTTTCTATTATCTCATTTTATATTCTTTGAAGAAAGTAAGATTGATTAACCCCATTAGCTGAACATAGGTATCACTTTATGATCAATCTTGATCACATCTACACTAATGACTTAAGACTTATCTATAGTCCCTTACCATAAAGATTGCCACAGTCAACAGTGAGCATTAATATTCAAAACATGAGTACATTTTAATTAAAAGCAATAATTCCCTTTCATTCTTTTTAAGCTATGACCAGTCTACATGAGCAACAACTTACAGAAAGGCTTAAACAATGCGCAGAGTCAGTTCAAGAGATCTTAAATGCCATTAGCTGAGATGAGGAGAGAGAGGGGATGGCTCCCTCTCCTATGTTTAGGCCTCACTAGAGTCCCTTACAGGAAAATGTCAGTAATTCTGTTGTTTCTAGAGCTGGCTATTTAGATAAGCTTAGACCAATCCTGGACAAAAATTACATCTGGAAAAGAAAAACATTAAGATGAACTTCAGATAAATAGATTTAAGCCATAAAAGGCACACTTAAGAGTTAAACAGATGTGGACTCAATCTTGACTTTGTCATTTCCTAGTTGAGTAGCCTTGGGCAATTTCTTTACAGTTTCCATATCTATAATTTGAAAATAAAATTTACGACTGTCTTCAGGATTACATAAGAATAATGTATATTAGGCAGATAACAATGTCTGGTATAAACATTTGCTTCTGCATCATGACTGATGGGCATACTCTAACCCCCTCCTTGATGACCTGAAATAGTGTGACAAGCCCTTCCAGTAAAGGCTGAAAATCAGACCTGGGCCTTTCCCAACAGTGTCTCAAAGGAATTAATTGGGAAACTGCACATCGTATTCTCCTTGTGACAATTCTTAATGCACATTAGGATATTAAAAGCTCAGAAAATTCTTACAGTAAAAAAAGTCTATTTGATTTTGTTTAACTTGCTGTTTTCTAAATTTATCTGACCCTTTGTTTTTCACAGTAACTACTCCACTTTGCATCTTGAAAAATGCTACTCCAGCAAACAAGCCGATAAAAATTGCTAAGGGGGAGGGGAGGGAATATGAGAAAAAAGATCAAAATACTCCAGAATATCTCATTCTTTTTCAGGTTACAAAAAATTTCCAAAAACCCTTAAGAATATATTTTCTGTCACAAGTTGTGTTTTAAAGATCCATAAAATGACAATTCTCAGCCTTTTTGGTCTCAGAAACACTTCAAATTCTTAATTATTGAGGATAGAGAAATGGGCTTTCGTGGGTGTTGGATATGTTCATTTTCTTCACTGAGGAGACAGATGGTGTAAGGGTGAAAGCTTATGTGCTACCTTGGCTAGGCAATGGTACCCAGTTTTTTGGTCAAACACTAGTCTAGCTGTTACTGTGAAGGTATTTTGGAGGTATATATGATTAACATCTACAACTGATTGATTTTAAGAACATTACCCTTGATAACAGGGGTGAGGTGGGAGGGGCTCCATCAAATCAATTGTAGGCTTGAAGAGCAAAAACTGAGATTTCCTTGAGAGAAAGGAATTCTGTCTTTTTCTGTCTTAAAAATCCCACCTGAGTTTCCTAAGAAATCGTGCCAACCAGCCCTACAAATTGTGAAGTCCAGACTGCAGTATTAACTCTTGCCTGAGTTTCTACCCTGCTAGCCTGCCCTCTATATTTCAACTTGCCAGTGAACATATGTCAAATTTATTAAACTGTATACTTTACCTATGTGCAGTATATTGTATATCAATTATATCTCAAAAATTACTGGGAATCTCAAAGAGCTTTTGCTTATGTGGTTCTCTCTGTTGTTATCTACTAAATTAGAAAATAGCACAGGGGCCCCTGGGTGGCTCAGATGGTTGGGCATCTGCCTCCAGCTCAGGTCATGATCTCCTGGTCCTGGGATCGAGCCCCACATCAGGCTCCCTGCTCAGTGGGGAGGCTGCTTCTCCATCTCCCTCTGCCTCTCCCCCTGCTTGGGCTCTGTCTCTCTCCCTCTCAAATCAATAAATAAAATCTTAAAAAAAAAAGGGGGGGGGGAATTTTTTAAAATATTTAATACATATACTATACTAATATATATTTCTATATGTTGATACATACATTTTTATTTTGAAAATAAAAGTTATATTTTCTAAAACAAAATGGTGAGAAGAGTGGTATTTTAAAATATTTTTGGAAATCCCTTCAATAGCTGGCTTAAAAGAAGACAACTGGCTTTGCACATCTGCTTTAGCATTCAGTACGCTGTAATATGTTGTTTTGGCTGAGGTATATAAAGAAAATCTGGCCTCAATTAGATACATAGTTGGAAAATGGAGGAGTATTTTAACAGCCCTTCAAGTCTATTCTTCTCTGATAACACACCAAAACTTGACAATTTGTGGTTTCTTAAAGATCCGTTGCAATGTGGAATCTGCAACTACATCAACAAACTTTCAAATACTATCTCATTAACATCTATTGATCAATCTTGAATCCTGAATGGACCGTTTACCTATATGTCATACCACACACTGATCTTCAGGAAATACTGATCCACAGACTCACACAGATCTTCCAAATATTGACATATTTCATTATACAATATTATAAAAATCATTACTAATATCAGCAATAATCTAATCAGAAAATTCTTTAAATATTGGAAAATGTCAAACTCATGATAAAACACAACTTTTCCAGAATTCTAATTTTTGCTTGAAAGTTCAAATTTTATCATCACCCACAAATGCTGTCAGCTGTTTTCCTTGAAGTGACAGGCTTGCTTCATTCATTTTCAGAGAAATGTCTGCCAAGCATCCAAGTCTGAATAAACATAATTTTTCTGTCAATTACTCTTTCAAAAATAAAAATGCTATTCCAGACTGGTGGTTGCCAGAAGTTGGGGGCGGGGAGATAGCAGGTAGGCAAAATGTGTGAAAATGGTCAAAAGGTACAAACTTCCAGTCATAAAATAAATAAGTCATTGGGATATAATGTACAGTGTGGTGACTATAGTTAACAATACTCCATCGTATATATGAAAGTTGCTAAGGCAGTAGATCTTAAAAGTTCTCATCACAAGAAAAAAATGTAACTATGTGTGGTGGTGGATGTTAACCAGACTACTGTGGTGGTCATTTCACAGGATAAAACATCAAATCGTGTTGTACAGCTAAAACTCATGTAACATTATATGTCGTATTTCAAAAAAACTTTTTTGAATGAGAGCTAAATATTTTAAATTTTTTTTTATGTTTTCCATATAAAAAAGTGGCTAGTTCGTCTCACAGTTATATTTCTCAAACCAATCGTCGTAACTCAGTATGTGGCAGAAGTGCTACACAGTATATGTCCCATTCTGTCACTCAATATTAAAAAGACATGCACTGGGGCGCCTGGGTGGCTCAGCGGGTTAAGCCGCTGCCTTCGGCTCAAGTCATGATCTCGGGGTCCTGGGATCGAGTCCTGCATTGGGCTCTCTGCTCAGCAGGGAGCCTGCTTCTCTCTCTCTCTCTCTCTCTCTCTCTCTCTCTCTCTGCCTGCCTCTCCGTGTACTTGTGATCTCTCTCTGTCAAATAAATAAATAAAATCTTTAAAAAGAAAAAAAAAAAAAGACATGCACTGAAAGGTCAAAATTTGCCAGAAATAATCATTTTTTTGCTGCACTTTCTTTTTTTTTTTTTTAAGATTTTATTTATTTATCGGGGGGGGGGGGGGGAGAGAGCAAGCACAGGCAGACAGAATGGCAGGCAGAGGCAGAGGGAGAGGCAGGCTCCCTGCTGAGCAAGGAGCCCGATGTGGGACTTGATCCCAGGACACTGGGATCATGACCTGAGCCGATCATGACCTGAGCCGAAGGCAGCTGCTTAACCAACTGAGCCACCCAGGCGTCCCTTTGCTGCACTTTCTTAAGACTACTCTTTTGTTGCAACCACGTGGTGGAGAAGAACACAATGACCACCAGCATGGTTTGCTGCCATTTCCTCGTCTTAATCCCACAGGTCCCCTGCAAGAGTTTCAGGGAGCCCCACAAAGCAAACTCTGAAAGCAGCTTCTCTAAATCCAAGTGGAGGCTGAAAACAAAAATATTAGCAGATCCACAGCTTGTGTAAGACGAAACCTTAAATAGAAATGGGGAGCTGAGGAATTTACCTCAAAGCTGCATTTGCAAGTCCATTTTTCCTTATGCTTATCAGAAGGGATATATCTGTAGGTAACTAAACATCAATTAGTGAAATTTACATACTATTCTGGTTATCATGGATAGTTCACAAAACTATGGCCTCACTATTAAGTGGCATCATAACTAAATTTCTGGACTACTTTTCTAAAAACTAAATTCAAAGTTTAATATTTTCTTCAATGTAAAACTAAGCAGAAATAGTTCATAAGTTTTAAAATGGCCTGCTTTAAGGGGCATCTGGCTGGCTCATGTGCAGCATGTGACTCTTGATCTCAGGACTGCAAATTCAAGCCCCATGTTTGGCACAGAGCCTGGTTTAACAACAACAACAAAAAAGGCCCACTTTCAGTTTAAACATTGCTAAATACTGAACTGTAGTCATTTGACTTATAATGCCAGAAAACTATAATTCCAGTGAAATTTACCACATACAATATTGGGGCAAATGTTTATAATCACTGTACCTTGTAAGTTTAGCATTTACGTGCTTGAAAGATACACTGGGAGAGAATACAGATATTCAAAATACAGTATCTATTAACACCTCTTCAACAAAAAATATTGTCCTCTGATGGAATCAAGAAGACTGTCAACCACAAGCCAAGAAAAAAAAAGAGTTGACTTGAAATGTTTCTAATAAAGCCAAGTGAGTATATGTTAACATTCTTGGGAATAAAAAATATTTTTAGCAACACATAAATTCTAGTTATGGAATCCTATATCCTAATAATTCATGTTATGAAATTACATTTCAACCCACACAATTTAAACTGTATGACAGCAAAATGAGAACAAACAAGTCAACTTACTCGATCTGCTAATCCTCCAGGAACGATCGTCCTCACAACCACACCACTTGATTTTCCTCCAACTATTCCAAAACCTAATCCAGAGCCATCATTAATGAGCTCAACATCTTCAATATGCCCCCAATGAACCTATAAATCAATGGGAAATAAAAGCCAAAATGTTAGTGAAACAGATACTTAGCTTTCCAATACAATAATTACTAAAGTAAAAGACATACCACAAATTGAACATGCCTACAAGTAATCAGGGCAACTTTCTAGAGGCTAGGATATATATAAAGATGATTAGATGGCCCCCACCCTTGAGAATCATATAACCCAGTAGAAAGATAATCTAAAACACAAATAATTAAAATGAGACAAGAATACTGAATCATAAAACATATAGCTCAAAGAGGATAGAGACTTGCTGCCTCATTCTCCAGTCTGTACCCAGTATCTAGCACAATGCCCAGCACACAGGAGGAACAAATAAGTATGTGTTTACCTGAATTGAAAGAGAATCTCAAAACATTATAAAGGATGGGTGGGGGGTAGAAATAAGAAGTCAAATCCAATGAAGAGTTATGGAAAGCTTTGAGGAAAAAGTCACGTGTTAATTGCACTATAGGGAGAAAAAAATAAAAACACATATCCAAGCAAAAGGGAAAACCAAAGAATAAAGTGGGACCAAATAACAGAATGGGTCAAGGCATGGTCAAAAGATTGGATTTAGGGGCACCTGGGTGGCTCAGTCATTGGGTGTCTGCCTTAGGCTTGGGTCGTGGTGCCAGGATCCTGGGATCAAGCCCCATGTCGTGCTCCCTGCTCAGTGGGAAGCCTGCTTCCCCCTCCCCCACTCCCCTGCTTGTGTTCCCTCTTGCTGGCTCTGTTAAATAAATAAAATCTTTAAAAAAAAAAAAAAAAGATTGAATTTACTTAACTGGATAAGCAAAGGAATAACTGAAGGTTTTAAAAAGGAAGGATAGGGATGCCTGGGTGGCTCAGTCGGTTAAGGGTCTGCCTTCGGCTCAGGTCATGATCCCAGGGTCCTGGATCGAGCCCCTCATCAGGATCTCATCGGGATCCCTGCTCAGCAGAGAGTCTGCTTCTCCCTCTGCCTGCCACTCCTCCCCCTGCTTGTGCTCACGCTCTCTCTCTCTCTGACACATAAAATCTTTAAGGAAAAGAAAAAAGGAAGGAAGGACAGGAACAAAGCAGTGGTTTAGGAAGATTATTGCGGCAGCAATATGAAGGATGAAATGCTGAGGACATGAGGTAAAGAGACTAATTAAGCAGGCTCTTATATGGGAGAGGAAAGGCAGGCCCCACTGAAGACATGAGCAATAGGACTACATCAATCAGACTGAGAGACGTTAAGCCTTTTCCCTCTAACCAGTAGGTTTCCATCAGGAATGTGCAATAGGGGCGCCTGGATGGCTCAGTTGGTTAAGCATTCAACTCTAGTTTCAGCTCAGGTCATAATCTCAGGATGGTGAGATCAAGCTTCTGGCTCCGTGCCCAGCAGGGACTCTGCTTAAGATTCTCTCGCTCTCCCTCCGGCCCTCCTCCCCACCCGCTCTCTCTCCAAAATAAACAAATCTTTTTTAAAAAAGAAAGAAAGAAAGGAAATATGCATTAAATTGGAGAATAAAATTCTCCATCTCAAGCTCAACAGGGTATATTTACCGGTTTTACTATTATACTGAGTTGCAAGGTTAAAATAACCAGGGATATTAGGATATGTAATAACTCTAGGTCTGAAAAAATATCTAGTATCTGGGAAGTAACAAGTTTTGCTAAAATATGCCTGAATTAAGGATCACAGCTAATATTCATAGAGTGTATATTCTGTACCAGGCACTGTGCTTAGCTCTTCACGTGCATTCTCATTTAATCCACATTTGAAACCGCGGATGCAGTTATGAGTTTCAAGGACAAGCAGAAGAAACTGAGGAGCGGAGCAATCAAGGAAACTTCCTGATAGGACACAGCTAGGAAGTAGAAGAACTGGACTTGACCCCACCTGAGCCTGGCTCCAGAGCCCCTGTTCTTAACCACTATGCAAAGCACTTTCCCACTTTGTTCATTGTATTTATTATGTAAATTGTGCTGTATAAATATCACTGATTACAACAGGGAAAATGTCTATACGTTAATTTGTGTTGTGACCTTGTACTATATCCAGACGGTCCATTGTTTCTTTCACCCCAATGAATGAAAATTAATCAGCCAGCACTTAGTGTTATAAGAAAATAAGATTTATTAGCTTGCATTCTGAAGATGGAGGCCAAAATCTGTAAAACGTTATAAACCAAGTTGAAAGATTCCCAAAAGAGACATAAGCTTTTATTCTTTTAAATCGCTCAGTATACACGTTTACATGAAAAGGAAAACTTCTATAATTTTACAGTGTCAACAACCTAGTCATAAACACCCAGTATCATTCACAAAAATAATGTTTTTGAAATAAATAAAATAACTAAATCTTACTGAAGATACTCAACAGTAAATCTCCAATAAAAACTCTCAGCTTAATTAAGGAAATGCCTACATCTCCAAGGAACACAAGACTCTTTCCATCACCAAATAAATTATGCATAATACAACAATTCACCTTCTACATTAAATAATAACCTTAAATAAGGAAAACCACAGGACACTGGAAAAACAAAACAGAATCTTCTGTGAAATATCTTGTTTATTATGCTAATGCTGTATTTAGAGATGTGATCATCTTTCCTAAAGTATGACAAGTAAAATAACACCTTCTAAATGTCTTTACACTTCTTAAGATCAGTAGCATTAACTCAAAATTAAGTTATTTTTCCAAATTTGCAACTCACTGTTTCAGGCAGCGTAGGATCAGTTAGGCTGGCAGAGGTTTTTGTATGGGCCAGTTCCCTGGCCACAACCAGACGCAGAGATCCAGTGGTTTGTTGTAATAACGCAATCGCTTGCTGATGGGAAATGTTCTGATCCAGTGGTGTGTCATTAATAGCCAATATCTGGTCATTTTCCCTTAATCTTTGATCCCTTGATAGAATAAGAAAATTCTGTTATAAATTATATAATAGCATCTTTTAAAAAAATCTATTATTCAAGCGAAGCCGTTTATTTCTTATGGCACTACTTCACTTAGGACAGTTATTCAAATAATTACATAACAGAGCTCTTCAGAGTGCTTCTCATCAAAGCACTTATTAGCTAATTAACCGATTAAGTAGTGCACCCGTAAATGTGTGCATGCACACATGCCCGTGCATGTGTATACATACACACAAAACCATTCGGCTACAAAAATGACCAAAAGCAATGTGTGGGGCCCCACAGCTAAGGTTTTGCGAATAAGAACACTGCCCCCATTAGTGCATAAACCCTATACTACTGGACCCCTTCCAACCTGACTTCAGCATATACCACACCAGGACAACTGTATCCTCAAATTCACTGATAACCGTCTCTCCAGGAGAGTCATCGGGTCTCCATCAGCCTTCGCTTCTCTGACATTTGTCAACTGTCAGGCCAAACTCTCCTTGAAAATCAACAGATGTTACTTCTAAATCTATATTTAAGCCCTTTTCTCTGACCCAGTCCCCAACTGCCCAACTGCTAACCAAAGTAAAAAAATAATAATAATAATAACTGGGTTTTTTTTCAGATTTTATTTATTTATTTGAAAGAGAGAGAGAGGGCATGAGATGGGAGAGGGTCAGAGGGAGAAGCAGACTCCCCACGGAGCTGGAAGCCCGATGTGGGACTCAATCCCGGGACTCCAGGATCATGACCTGAGCCGAAGGCGGTCGCTTAACCAACTGAGCCATCCAGGCACCCCAATAATAACTGTTTTTAAAAGAAATTAGTAAAACCTTAAGGAAAAAAAACCCCACTATTATAGTTACTGTTTACTGAGCACTTGTTAGGAGCCACAAACTGTGCTAGATGCTTTACAGGCATTATCTCATTTAATCCTCACAACCGTCTCTTACTTAGTTACAGGGGAACCTGGGGGGCTCAGTCAGTTAAGCATCCAACTCTTGATTTCTGCTCAGGTCATGGTTTCAGGGTTCTGAGATGGAGCCCAGCATGTTAAGCCCTATGTCAGGCTCCACACTCAGCATGGAGTCTGCTTGCCCCTCCTCCTGCTCCTGCCTACACACTCTCTCTCTCTCTCTCTCTCAAGTAAAATCTTTTTTAAAAAGCACTTATATTTTACAGGCAAGAAATTAAAGCCTGGACAAGTGTAGCATCTTATCTTAGTCAGCGGACTCTGAACCATACTTTCACTTTAGGATTTACTCTGGTTTATGTATTTGACTTCATTATCTCCATCTAAGGCAGATCCTTATCTAATGCTTAAAACCAAACTTTCAAAATTTCTCAAGGTTTATTTTGCTAGGTTCTCTTTATGCTGGTATCACCCAACTTGAATATATATAATGATTATCTGAGATAACTGACCAATAAGGAGAGAGCCAAAGGAAAGAGAACAAATTCTTGTCATCATAGTTTCATAAATGAACATTATTAACCTTCAAAATACAAAATCCCCCTGAGAAGGGGTTTATCTAATTCATTAATCTAATTCATAAATTCGGAATCATGAAAACTCCATTATATTGCCCCTATCTTTCTTGGGTAACAGCAGATTCAGCAAAACTTTATAGATCAGAATTTGGTAACTTTTTTTTTTTTTTTAAGATTTATTTATTTAAGAGATAGAGTAAGAACTGGGGGAAAGACAGAGGGAGAGGGAGATCTCTGGCAGATGCCCTGCTGAGCATGGAGGCTGACGCGAGGCTCAATTCCATGACCCTGAGATCCTGACTTGAGCCAAAATCTCGAGGCTGATGCTTCACCAACTGAGTCACCCAGGTGCCTCTGGCAACTTTTTAAAATTATTTTTAAAGCCTTTACTTTAAAATTTACTAAGTAGGGGCGCCTGGGTGGCTCAGTGGGTTAAAGCCTCTGCCTTAGGCTCAGGTCACTATCCCAGGGTCCTGGGATCGAGCCCCGCATCGGACTCTCTGCTCGGCAGGGAGCCTGCCTCCCCCTCTCTCTCTGCCTGTTTCTCTGCCTACTTGAGATTTCTGTCTGCCAAATAAATAAAAAATCTTTAAAATTTACTAAGTAATCTACACCTAACATGGAGCTCAAACTTACAGGCCCCGGATCAAGAGTTGCATGCTCTACGGACTGAGCCAGCCAGGTACCCCCAGAATTTGGTTAACTTCTGAGCTCAAGGACACAGGATAAACTTGGTTGGTATTCAAAGGCCTATGCATGTGGTCCCCAAGGACTCCTTCCAACTGGGCTTCCTCTGCACATAAACCCTTTTTCCAACTATTCTGATCTACTCTTTCCCACTCAAACATGTCTGCCATTTCCCTCTCTTGTGTAGACTGTCTCCTCCATCTCTGATGCCCTGTGATTCTGCTCAGCCAAATCAATCTACCTACTGTGATCAGGCTGGGTGTCAATCTCTCTTCCACCCTCCCCATCACTTACCTCATTATCACAGGGATCTGACCCACTCATTTACCACTCACTGAATATTCATTCATACTAAGTACACCGTGGACAGAGCTAGTTAAATCCTACTAACTTGTAAGTTTTCTGAGGATAGACACTCATGTTTTAGATTCTCTTTTGAAACTAACAAGTTAGATGTGAAAACATCTATTTTTTAACGTCAAAATCGTTGGTGTCTCTCCACTAAATCAGGTATCATTAAAATGCTGCTTAGGGACGCGTGGGTAGCTCAGTTGGTGTAGCATCTGCCTTCCACTCAGATCATGATCCCAGAGTCCTGGGATTGAGTCCCACATCTGGCTCCTAGCTCAGCAGGGAGCCTGTTTCTCCCTCTTCTCCCCCTACTTATGTGCACATACACAAGTTCACTCTCTGACAAATAAATTAATAAGATCTTGAAAAAAAAATGTTGCTTATACATCCTGGGGTACCTGGTGGCTCAGTCAGTTGAGTGTCTGACACTTGATTTCAGCTCAAACCATGATCTCAGGGTCGTAGGACTGGAGCCCCACAATGGGCTTGCAATGGGCATGAAGCCTGTTTGGGATTTTCTCTCTCCCTCCTCCTACCCCCTCATTTGCTCTCATGCTTTCTCTTTAGAAAAAATAAAAAATAAAAATGTTGCTTATACATCCTTTTTTTAATATTAGGAAAGACTTATTATGTTGAGCTAAGGATAGAAAACTATATATGCTCCATGACCTTGTTTTTATAAAAAGAAAACATTCTAAAGTATTTCCTAGTTATCTTAGGGTAGTCAAAGTCCTAGAGTTTGCTTATTATATTTCTATATTTTGTAATTTTCTATTATATGTATGTATTACTTTTATAATTTTGAGGTATATATTTTGTAAATTGAGAATGTTGCTTGTGAACCTTTCCTGAGTCCTACATTTCTTTTTAAATGTAACCACTACGGACGATACTAGAAATTACTTCCTTTTTCCACCTCCAATGTCCTTCTTTCTCTGACTTCTTTACCTAAATTCCTATTCACAGCTTGTTCATTAAGGAAAACTTCTTAATTAATCCCAAATGAATGAGATGTTCTTGGCTCTTTTCAACCCTGATGTAACTCATTTTGTGTAAGTTCTTAATTTACTCACGTTCAAATCTTCTATTTTCTGAAAATCAATCTATTTTAATCTACCTCCCCCGCTTTACCCAATAGACTACCAGGACACTGCATTTCCTTCCAGTTAGTATCTGCTCAGGGAATATAAACTCAACCCCAGATAAACAAATTGTAGAGAAGAGAGATCTCCTACAAAATATGATTTTGATGCATTCTTAAGTTGAACAGAATTAGTTTTACTGCTACTTTTATAATTTAACTCCCACATGCTATTTATATATATTGAATTCATATTTTTCATTTAAGGGGAGATAACTTGTCTATTGCAACTTTCGAAAATAATGGATTCTATTATTCTGAGGTAAGCTCCTAAAATAACACAGTTCTATGTGGAAAGTCCTCAGGAGAAAAGAAGAACTGATCAAGAAAACCATTTAACATGATCTGGAAGGTCAAGTATGACCGAATCCACCTGTTTCCAGTTCTTTCTCGTACTCTCTTGCACTAAGCTCCCACAGCAGGTAAGTATCAGCCTCACTCCAAGAATAGGAGCTGTGTTCCTTCTCCCCATAAGACTACTGCTTAAGACAGTCTCTTTATTCCTGACACCTTCTGCTCTTTGCAGACTCCATTGTCTCAAGTTTCCCTCTAAGCACTGCTGTCTCTGGGAATCCACCTGACTGCTTAGCCTTGGCCAAGGCTCTTTACACACTAACATATCAAACTTCTCTTTTGGAAAATGCTCACCTCAATCTGTAACTACAGACTTAGTACAGAATACCTCAGACATAAGGACTGACCACAACAAGATTGCACAACATTGAAGATACACTAAAAACTACTGAATTGTACACTTCAAAATGCTGACATTCATGGTATGTGAACTCTATACCAATAATAATTTTTAAGTTAAAAAAAAGAGGAAGGAAAGTTGGGCCAATAGAAGTTAAATAGGCTTTTTGTCAAGGGACAGAACAGCCTCAAATAAACTAAAGGTAAGTGACCCTAAGTTTGGACTCACCTAGGTTGTTTAGGTTTGCCAGAATAGCCCTACTCTATACTTGCTATCTCAGGGTCATTAACAGAAACCCCCTCAGTCCCAAAACCCTCCCAACATGGACAATAAACCATATGGCTATCCTAACTATGTATACCCAATCTCCAGGAACAGAATTTCATAAATACATCTGACCACTGTTAAGATTCCTCAGAACATACTTGAAGAAATGCTGCATAAAATGGCAGAATAAAAGTTGCAAAAGTCATGGAAACCCATTATTTCTGAATTTTCAGGTGCAGAGCCTAGAACTGATCCCCCATGAATGGAGAATGTGAATTCAAATATCTATTATGGGCTGAGAGGTTTTTTTTTAATAACAGAACCACTACTGTTGCTATTATTTTAACAGACAGCAGCCACGTAATGAAGTGTGCCTGTTAAATGAACAATAAACAAAAGACCTGAAATCAAACAGAGAAAGAATATAAGGCTTGAACATACCCCTTAAAATGCAAAAACAATGGCTCAGTGTAATAGGGGGGATCACACAGATTTGAGGAGGCTTTTAACTGACAAGAGAAGTACAGAACAGTGTGATATGAGCACCAAAATAGTTGTTATAATTTTAAGTTTAATAAGCCACACAGTATGCAGAATGTGAATTTCAGTATTTCTATGTTACTGATCAGACGTAGCTAAGATACCACGTCCGACTGTGGGAGGGTATGGCAGAACGAAAGCACACTAGCTTGGCCGTCAGACTGTCCTGGAATCGTATCATGGCTCACAGTTCCACCATCAGTAGCTCTGTGACTACAGGAAAAGCACTGGACCTCTCTGAACTTAGCCTTCTCACCTTCGGAACAGGGTAATGGCACTACTAGCTAGATGGCTGCCACAAGTACATGTGGAAATATCTGCTCAAGGCCTGACAAATGCATGTGGAAAGGGAACATGTTAGCTGCTACCGTTAACTGCTTTTATTACTAGTTTCTTACTCTCTTCAGAATAGTGTTTTCAGAACTGTCAAAGAAAAGATTAGCAAAATGCAAAAGGAAACATCCCCCTCACCTGTCTACTACACTCCCCGGCTGTACTTCCTTCACAAAGACATCAACTTGTCCTAGACTGTGACTTCTCAGGGCCACCACACTGAATCCAAGGCCTCCAGATGAAGGCCGCTCTATATCAATATATTCAATTTGCCGGCCCTAAAGGGATTAAAAAAAAAAAAAAAAAAAAGTCAATGAAGCAGATCTACCCAACCGTACCCTTTCCAAAGAACTGAAATTGCTATTTTTGTGAGCAACACAAAAAACAGCTTCTCCTAAGTCATCTCTGTCCAAAAAAACTTAGCATTTCAGCAATAAATTATTTCTGGAAATCCTCTCACTTGATTATTTTCAGTAGGACATAAGAGGGAGTGTGCAGTGTTCTGCAACCTCAGAGAATCAGAGAGAAATTTTCACACTTCATTCACATTATGAGATGAAGCCCAAACTGGGTGAAAACTCCTGAGAAAAACAACTTTTTCCAAAGTAAGTTCTAAATTACTTTTTACACTGCATTCTCTAAATTCTCTTCGTGAAAAAAACATTTTTAAATGAAGAAAGCAAAACAGATATCAAAAATACGCTAGTGTTCAGCCTAAGTTAGAACCAGCTGCATTTGTTAGGATCCTGTTTTTAATTTTATTGTGATGAATTAATATTCCATTTTATTAGGTTTACGGAAAGGCCCCCATTCAAATGGGCTGTATGTGTAATGAACAAATATTTGATTGCTTTAAAATAACTGCATTTATGACATGAGAACTTCATAAATGTAATCACATAACAAAAGCATCACATAAAAATAATTATTAGTCAAATTAAGAGGATAGACTTATAAAGTCAAAAAAGGAATTAGTATAGATTATTTAAATATTATACCTTAAACAGATTCTTTTTGATCTTAAAACTCGACTTTCATTTTTTAAAGACACCTATTAGAAGATGAGCTGAACAAAGACAAAACTAACACATCCAAAAATTCAACTGTCTACTTAATTTTTAATAGGTATTAGGGATAAAACTGAATTAGATTACTCTCTCAAATGTTTCCTGAGATTTCCCAAATCATATTAACTCTAACTCCCATTAATTGTTTTGATAAAAAATTAAAAACAGTTTCAAAGGAAATTCTATCACTTCTTATAGACATCAATTTTCCTGTAATCAAAATCATAATCTTTCTTTTCAAGTCCAGAAATGTGTCAAACTGGAGTAATTATCTAAAAACTCCTTACCACATACAGATATTTTCCTTGAGTAATTTTAAGCCAATAAATTTCTAATACACAGTTAGAAATAGTAGCAATCTCTCCTAACAAAATAAAAATGTGAGCAAACCACACAGAGTAGCAAATTTTAAGGCAAAAATAGAGTATTCTTCTTTTTAAAGAGGGAGTACTGTTTTCTTTCTTAATCTATAACAGAAGAAATACAGCTAAATAGTCCCATGACAAGATATAACTTTACCTGAGCCATCTGTTGAATGACTGACTTAAAGTCTTCATTTGCCAACTTAGGAGTCCAAGGAAATAACCCAGAGACAGTCGAGTTATTAGAGGGTCTTTGGGCATTCCCATTAGGAATGGCACCATGTGTAAACACTAATAAACCTTTCCTAGAAAAATCAAAGTTGGCTGAAGAATCTGAGGGTATGTGGCTGAGCTGTTGAAGAGAAAAACAAAAGAGAATCATTAGCAGAAACCTATAGAAAATAAACTATTTCTACTTAATAAATATTCTGTTGTACCCATTACATGTATAATTTGCAAATTAAATATTTAGACATGAGAAAAATAAGACACAGATATGTGAATCTATGTGTTTGTTAGGCTACAAATAGTTTTCATTTAGTATTACACAGAATATTTACTAGGTTAAAATGTATTGCTTCCTGGGGCTCAGTCCATGGAGTGTCTGACTTTTGGTTTTGGCTAAGGTCAAAATCTCAGAGTTGTGAGATCACAGAGTCTGCCTGAGACTCTCTCCCTCTCCTCTCCTTCTCCCTCTGACCTCTCCCAGCTAATGTGCTCTCTCTCTCTAAAATAAATAAATCTTGGGGTGCCTGGGTGGCTCAGTGTTAAGTGTCTGCCTTCGACTCAGGTCACGATCCGGGTCATGGGATTGAGCCCCGCCTATTTAAATAAGTACAACTTATATTCCAAAACCAAACACAACATTTATCATAAACATTTTAAGTAAGCTTTATGCCCAACATGGGGCTTGAACTCAAGACCCTAACATAAACGGTCACATGCTCTACAGAGTGGGCCAGCCAGGAAACCCCCATAAATATTCCTAAACTATCCATGCCAGTGCTACCTACAGTTCACAAATCCCAGTACAGTCTTCTTGCTGAATTAAGTGCACTTAGAGAGAGTTTGTCTGTCTCTGTCTCCTTCCATGTTTCTTTGCTGGTTTGAATATACCAACATGTAAAACCCTGATGAGTAACTTACTTGCCCTTTCAGTTGCCTGATGGACTGCTGAAGTGTGAGTATCTGATTGAAGAGAGGGCTCTTTAGTGTCTCATAAAACAGAGAGAGCTTCTCATTTTGTGATGTATCTCCCTTCTCCTGCAGTTTCATTTTTAGGCGATCAAGAACTTGTAGGACCTGCAATTTATCTTGTTTGAAGAAGGATAATCAGAGCACAAGTTAATCCCACTGTACCTTCCACTTCTGAATCAGTAATAAATTTACTGATAGAAGTACGTATCTAGTATACCTGGAGCGGGATTTTCAGGCATTTTGAATGATTGTCTTCAATCCCTTTTAAAGAAACCTAAAGAAAAATTTTAAAACACAAAAGATTTTCCATTAGTGTCTACTCATCTATAGTTCTGTAAAAAAATTATAGAAAATCTCAAGAACATGCTTCATCAAAAGACTTCACTCAAATTCAAATTAAAACTTGAGTAACCCACTAGGTTTCCTCAAACTAGAAAGATAAACACACGATTTGCTGAGTGTTGACAAAAACATGAAGCAACTGGAACTCTCGACATCACTAGCAGAAACGCAAAATGGCACATGAGCTTTAAAAAGTTGTCTGGTAGTTTCTTACAAAGTTAAAAATACACTTACCTTATGACTCAGCACTTCCACTCCTAAATCCTTACAAGGAAAAATAAAAATACAAACTCACAAAAAACCTATACATGAATATTGGTAGCATTTTTATTTATAGAATGTAAACAGAACTCTTGGGAATGAAAGCGAAAAACAACTATAAATATACACAACATGGATCAATCTCAAAAATACTATGTTGAGGGAAAGAAACTAAATAAAAAACGGTTACAAACTGTATGATTCCATCCACATGAAGTTCAGTCTATAGTTATAGATTAGTTTACCTCGGCAGGGTAGAAAGGAGCTGACTGGGAAAGTATCTGAAGGAGTTTTTTGGGGTCATGGAAATGTTCTAAGTTTCAAATGGGGTACTTTTTGTTTACACAGATGTATACATTTGTCCAAATACACTGACTTACATATTTTAAATCAGTATTTTTTGCACACAAATTATAAATTATACTTAAAGTTGATTTTGTTTTAAAAAAAAAAAAAAAAAAAGGATCCTGGGCTGGAAAAGAACACCTACATTAAGAGGTGAAGAAGATTTTAGAGATTAGGGGGGAAAAAAAAAAAAACCCTAAGCAGCACACACAGTCCCAGATTCCTACTAGTCATCTGAGTCTCCAAAAGGTAATCACCCAACATATTGCCATTATCTGTATTTTTAATTCCAGTAATTTGTTCAAACTAACCTAAAATGTAATGTGATCACAACTCAAAATTCCAGCAAACCCTCTGCGAGGACCAAACCGGCACTTTCACAGTAGTCATTTATACTAATGGTACTCCAGGTTGTAGTGAACCATCAAAGAAACAGGAGTACTATACGGTAAAAATTCTCTTACATCAACTCTGCATACAGTTGCTGAATGAGGTCTTCATCTTCTAGTTCAAGGTCACTAAGTAGGAAAGGGTATTAAAACCCAGTAAGGGATGCCATCTGCATTGATAAAAGGTCCATGTATTCCATCTAAATGTTCACTGAACTGCTGAATAGACAGAACCGCTACTGATGAGCTCAGCGTCTCAACTGTGCAAACTTTACCACTACCCATTGACAGGTAACAGTAACAAAAGACCGTTACAATGGCACTATCCTTTTCTATAGTAGCCTAAGGTCCTAGAGGATTGACAAGAGCAGCTCTGTCTGTGGTCATTAATAGATCAACCTCTCTGAAAGAAAGAATGCAGGCGAAAAATAGGAGATACAATTTTTTTACTCTCAGACTGGCAATTTTTTTAAATTAATAATAGCATGTATTCTAGAGGCCATGAAAAAACAAGTGGGAATATAAATTTGCACAATCTTTTAGGAGAGCAACTTTAGCAATAGCTATCGATACATTAAATTTGCATTCTCTTTTACCCAGAAGAGCTACTTCTGAGGGTCTCCCTAAAAGAAATACTTGTAAAAGGGCATAAAGATGTATTGTACAAGGATATTTACTTCATTGTTATGAACAAAACTCCAGGAAAAATTAATCTGGCAAAAGCAATCAGGCATTCTAATAAAGTAGGTCTGAATCCACTGAAATGAGAAGGGGAGGGAATCAGCTAACGGTAAACCTGTGGCTCTCTCCTTTAGGGAAGGATTCCCAGCTTGATAATCAGAACCCCTTGCAAACACCCTAAAGGTTTTTGATAGCCCCTCATTTTTAAATGTCAGGAAATGTCTTAATTGCTTTTTATAAATAATCTGAGAATGAATGGATTTAAGGGTCATGGCTAGAAGATACATAGACATTTTCTATTTGTGTAACTAATGGAGTATAAAACTCAGGATTCCCCAAACACCAAAGGTTTCCTTTGAGAAAAACATTTCTGTATATATTGTTGAGAACCTATCTAGTAACCCAAAACAAAAATGTGTCCTAAGGTTGAATTTTACTCCTGTAAGCAAATTAAAAATTGTGGTTAAAGTCTGTCAGAAATATATTTATAAATGATTTAATTCAACCTACACATAACTAGGTATTTTAAGTGTGTCGATAATGTCCTAAGAAGAAAAGTGCCATTTTTCGGCTGGGTACTCCTCTAGCAAGGAATGTCTGTCCCTACCTCCTGCCTGTAACCACTGAATCATGAGTATGGTTTGGTGCTCATTTGGTGAGGTTTGATCTCATTCACACGAGAATGCTTTGACAAGTCAATCCTCTATGTCAACACAAGGACATTATCTAACAAGCACAACTGAATAGGGAAAAGAGCAAGTTTCAGGGTATGAGCATTATTTGCTTTTTATAAGAAAAAGATATGTATGTGTGTAGGTTTCTAGATTGAGAAAGATAATTTCACAGTAATTAACTTCTGGAAAGTAGGGCGCCTGGGTGGCTCAGTTGTTTAAGCGACTGCCTTCGGCTCAGGTCATGATCCTGGGGTCCTGGGATCGAGTCTTGAATTGGGCTCCCTGCTCAGTGAGGAGTCTGCTTCTTACTCTGACTCTACCCCCTGTTGTACACTCTCTCTCTCTAAAATAAATAAATAAAATTTTAATTTAAAAAAATTCTAGAAAGTAGAAATGGGGATAGGAGATTTAAAAAAATTAACTTTACAGATTTTAGTGCTGTTTGAATTTTATTTTAAAAGCATGTCTTGGGGCACCTGTGTGGCTCAGCGGGTTAAAGCCTCTGCCTTTGGCTCAGGTCACCATCCCAGGGTCCTGGGATAGAGCCCCACATGTGGCTTTCTGCTCAGCAGGGAGCCTGCTTCCTCCTTCCTCTCTCTCTCTCTCTGTCTGCTTCCCTGCCTACTTATGATCACCAACTGTCAAATAAATAAATAAATAAAATCTTTAAAAAAAAAAAAAAAGCATGTCTTATTTCGTAACTTAAAAACTAAAATAGGCAAAAAGATAATGGCTGAGAAGGTCTAATGAGAGAGCAAGCTGATACAAAGATAATAACAACACAATAGGATAATTATATTCTAAGGCATAACCATCAATTGCAGTGGTGTGGGCCATGGGCTAAGTGAAATCACAAAGGGAGATGGACTAAATTTGCGTGGGGATGTTTGGAACACTGGCAAGAGAACACATCAGAAACTTCTCTCGCAAAAGAGAAAAAATGTGGTGTAAAAGGAGTGGTCATTTGCCCTCATTTGCCTACAACCACCTCAGATTACCCAGCACCATTATGGATGCTGTTCCATTTCACTCCCAAAACTGCTGCAGTTATGAATGGACAGAAAAGAAGTGGCATATATATGTAACAGGTATTATTCAGCCATAAAAAAAGGATGAGACCTTGCCATCTGCGACAACATGGATGGACCTACAGGGTATCATGCTAAGTGAAACAAAACAAAGACAAATACCATATGATTTCACTCGTTTGTGGAATCTAAAAAACAAAACAATGAGTAATCAAAAGAAAATCTCTTAAATACAGAGAACTGATGGTTGCTAGAAAGGAGGTGGGTAGAGGGATGGTTGTAACCGATAAAGCTGATTAACAGGTACAAACTTCCAGTTATAAATTTTTTTTTATTTTTTTATTAATTATTTGTATTAACATAGAATGTATTATTTGCCCCAGGGGTACAGGTCTGTGAATCATCAGGCTTACACACTTACAGCACTCACCATAGCAGATACCTTCCCCAGTGTCCATAACCCAGCCACCCTCTCCACAACCCCCCTCCCCTCAGCAACCTCAGTTTGTTTTGTGAGATTAAGAGTCTTTAATGGATTGTCTTCAAAATTTAAAAAAAAATTTTAAGTGTCACAGTTTGAATGACATATAGGGCTACCCTGGGTAAGTGGTTCTCAAATTTTAGCATGCATCAGAATTACCAGGAAGGCTTATGCAAACACAAGTTGCCAGGGCCCACCCCTGGAGTTTTTTGTTTGTTTTTGTTTTTTATTTGACAGAGAGAGATCACAAGCAGGCAGAGACATAGAGAGAAGGGGGAAGCAGGCTCCCTGCTGAGAAGAGAGCCCGATGGGATAAGGGGCTCAATCCCGGGACCCGGAGACCATGACCTGAGCAGAAGGCAGAGGCCCTAACTCACTGAGCCACCCAGGCCGCCCACCCACCCCCCTCCCCCGCCGGAGTTTTTGATTCTGCAGGTCTGAAGTGAACCAGAGAATCTGCATTTCTAACAAGTTCCCATGTGATCCTGACACTGCTAGCCCAGAGACCACATTCTGAGAACTACTATATACAGGTGTAAAAGCTCATGAATTTCTATGAGACTATTAATTAGTTTTAAATGACCTAGGTATCTAAAAATAGGACCAAAAAAAAAAAAACCCAGTGTTGTTTTTGTGTTTGTGTGTGGGGTTTTTTTGTTTTGTTCGTTTGTTTTTCTGCAAGTGTAGACTGCAAATTGATGCTTGGCTCACAAAGAGAGAAGTCCCAAAATTGGGAATAAGCATTTAGAAACCACATAATGTGGCAGAGTAATGTTGATCTATCCAATTTAGTAATAAAACTTTGACTTACTTTTTCTTTTTTAAATTTCGTTTTTCTAACAATTCCTTTTTCTGATAACTGATTACAAAAGTATCAGTCCTTGGAAGACTGTGGGTGCAGGGGAACCCTGATCTCTTATCACTGACAGCTTAAGAAGCACAGACTTAAACAGACTTTGAGAGGGTCCTTGTAAATAATGTGAAGTAGACTGGTCTTTATCCTGTAAGCAACAGGAAGTAATTAAAGGCTTTTAAGTTGGGAGGTCCTGAGTCCAGATTTCTATTTAAAAAGGTAATTCTGGTAACAGGATAGATTAGCAGCCTTCAAACATTTTTAAATACACATTCCCATCAGTGAGAATATGGTGACCATTCACCTTATTTTTTATAATTATATATATATATATACAATTATTTACATGTCATATGTTTTAAACTATACATAAAATTTTAAATGTCATGACAGTAAGATAGAAACACTAAAAAGCAAGGTTTTATGTCCTCTTCCTACCATACCAATGGATCCTTCTGTATATTTTGGAAACCACAGTGGTACAGTATCCCTCAGTAAGGTTTAAGAGAAGAAACTGGGTGGCAATTTAACCTTCTGACTCATACTTAATAAAGGCTAAACCCTGTCCACCATGCAGGCATGGAAAATTACTGCAGTCCATGGTGTTAGGTAATATCTAGGGAAGAGGACTAAAGCCTTAAAAATATGAGGACAGAAGGGAGAAATATAGTAATTCTACAGCTCAACAACCAGTAAGCAGCACACAGGCTAAAAATCTTCAATCAAACCACCTTGAACTATTTGTCTAGACTGACAAAGAGAGCTTACAGCAAGGAATCTCAAGTTTGTTTAAACATGGTAAAGCGGAGTCTAACTTGTCAGAGATGGGCCACCTAGAATCGGTCATAGGTGATATTAAAATGCCACCGTGTGCCGCTGTCCTCCCAGTGCTACAGCCTCCAGAGCAGGCGTAGTTATTATGCTCAGTGGCTTCTACTCCATCATTGATCAAGAGAGTCTGAGCCATGAATTTTTCATGCCTGGTTCACTGTAGGATTTGACTGAAGGAAATTATAATAATATTGTGGCTTTTCTTTATACCCCGGCCTTTAGCCATTACCAATTAATGGAATATATGAAAAAAAAAAAAAAAGCTGATGCAGAGATAGAAATTTAATTTGATTTAAATTTCTAGGTGGAGGAAACTTACTGAATAGATTTATTAACCTCCTCTGTTCAAGAATTTAAGTGAACTAAAACCCTGAAAAACATACTTTTCAGATTCCCAATAGCTCACAGAATAGAACACCCCAAGACTCCTATCTTGAAAATTTGGGAGAAAAAGATCACTGGCAATCAGTTTGGCAAAGTACAGGTATTCAGCCTCTAACTACAGATATGAATTGGGAGATCACAAACTCCTCACTGGGAATTCCCCAGAGCCAGAGGGAATGAGGGAGTTTGAACAATATGAAAGCTATTAACTATAAATGAAGTCAGGATTTCAGAAGTTATTCAAAAATAGAAGTCCACAAACAACTTAAAATGTTTTTGTTTTTGTTTTTATTAAGAGAGATTTTATTTATTTTTGCAAGAGAGAGAGTTAGCTCCAGCAAGAGGGTGGGGGGCAGTAGGAGAGGTAAGGGAAGAGGGAGAAGTAGACTCCCTGCAGAGCAGAAGCCCAATGCGGGATTCAATCCCAGGATTCTGGGATCATGACCTGAGCTGAAGGCAGACACTTAACAGACTGAGCCACACAGATGCCCAACACCTTACAGTTTCTATTGCTTCCTTTGAAGTGCAAAGCTCAGGTAGTATCTAATTATCACGCCTTTGTCCCCAAAGCTCAGCATTTGTGAGGTAGCAATTAAATGGGAAACAAACTCTCCTAGCCAAAGTAAACACATCTGCCACCATGCTAGTAGAGATTCAAGACAGTTGTCACAGTCTTGTGTCCTTATCAAACGACAAGGCCTTTTGTAATCCCTTAGATACAAAAGATAATATATTTTTGGCTGCTGCCAAACCACTACATTCCTGGAATTCTGGGAACATATATAAATTCCAGAACAACCCTGACATTTTGGGGACCATATGCTTAAGCCATAACCAATGCTTAATTAAGTGCACTTAATGCTAGATATTCGGGACATGTTGAAATTGAAGATGAAAGATACTGTGTTAAACTCAGAATCAGAATTGAAAATTAGGGTGCCTGGGTGGCTCAGTGGGTTAAAGCCTCTGTCTTCGGCTCAGGTCATGATCTCGGAGCCCTGGGATCCAGCTTAGCAGGGGGCCTGCTTCCTCCTCTCATTCTGCCTGCCTCTCTGCCTACTTGTAATCTCTGTCAAATAAATAAATAAAATCTTTTAAAAAAAATTTAAAAAAAGAACGGAAAATTGAGTCAGTTCTTCAGAATAATTCAGTTGGCTAAATACTAATCCTTACTGAACTATTCAAAGTTAATCAATGCATATCAATATTTTTTTTTTAAAGATTTTATTTATTTATTTGACAGAGAGAGATCACAAGTAGGCAGAGAGGCAGGCAGAGAGAGGAGGAAGCAGGCTCCCCGCTGAGCAGAGAGCCCGAAGTGGGGCTCGATCCCAGGACCCTGGGATCATGACCTGTGCGGAAGACAGAGGCTTTAACCCACTGAGCCACCCAGGCGCCCCGCATTATCAGTATTCTGCCTGTGCCTTGGCCACTGAGTGAGAACACTATTTCATGGTATGCTTTTGTATTTCTGTTGGCGGCAGTTTTCTCTAATTATGGACGAAAAAAAACAAAAACAAAAACAAAAAACCCAAATCTGGGCAGTTTTCACACTTAGGGATCTCTGTGTAGCCAGTCCCTCACTGAAAGGGCCCAGGCATTCATAAATGATTAGTTTCTACCTCAAATATTCTGTTCAATGCTCCCCACAAGGTAGGCTGTATGCCCTTCTCTTCAGAAATATGGTGATGGCATTTTTGCCATGCTTCTGGTATTCAAAAACAATCCTAGCAAATCGTGAAATACACCAAACTAGGCTTCCCATCAATGTTCACCTCCTCTCCTTCCTCCTGACCTTCTCCCCCAGACCATTTAATCTGTTACTAAATCACATAATTCACCTTTTGGTGTCCACTACGCACCAAATGCAAGGGCATTCTGTAAAACATCTCATTTATCTTAACAAGGTAGTATTATCACCCCCATTTTGCAGATGCAGGGAACTTGCTACAATTTCAAAAAAACAAGGAGGAAATTTCACCTTGGAAGGAGGAAAAGTCAACTGTTAATGACTTTAAAAATGAGAGCCGGCTATTTCACATTTTCAACAGCGAGAGAGTGTTTGTCAACCAAACCCTCAATATCCACTTAATTCACCTCCCTCTCCTACCACACTCTTGTCCTGGAGCTTCATTAGAACTCCAGAAAGTAACTCCAAGAGGACTGACTGCCCGATTCAAGCAGGAGCCTTACCCAACCCCTATTGTCAAAGTCACCCCCATCCATTAGGGGTTAAAACTAAATGAAAACAGGTCTGGCCCTGACAGATACCTACTAACCAGGCAAGATGTGCAGAGCACCAAAACAAAGGGCAGGACTTTTGGTTCTGTTTTTAAGAGTAAGACCAACA
Source organism: Mustela erminea (assembly GCF_009829155.1). Taxonomy (NCBI): domain Eukaryota; kingdom Metazoa; phylum Chordata; class Mammalia; order Carnivora; family Mustelidae; genus Mustela; species Mustela erminea. The sequence continues at coordinate 59,628,562 of NC_045623.1, forward strand.
TGAGAGAATGCTCATCTCACAGAGAGTTTACTTTTTTTTTCTTTGTAAGTTTATTTACTCAATCTCTACACCTAACATGAGGCTTGAACTCACAACTCCAAGATCAAGAGTCGCATGCTCCTCCAACTGAGGCAACCAGGTGCCCCTTAGGAACTTCTTTTAATCTGAAGGCAGCTCTATAAATCCATGTTATCAATATACAGATAATCCAAATCTGAAAATCTTTAAAATACACACTACCTTTGTTTATAATATTGTTGTTCAACATGTTTTTAAACTATAAGTGATCATACTGTATATTTATCCTTCAGCAATTTGTTTTACCTTATCTTTAAAGTTTTATGATTAGTCATGAGAATATAGGATATATGCAGCTTCTCTTCATTCACTGCAACAACTACATTCCACTGTAGGAATCCATGATTTTCTCCCCCAACCTCCTGGGAATAAGCATTTAGATTGTTTCCTATTGGTCAGAAACACAAAAACAGGATTAGAACGTAATACCTACTTCATTAATCTACTGTTTTCCAGTTGATTCAATCAACAATTCATAAAATAAGGAAGATTCTATAGCCTAGGAACTTTGAAATCCTGGAGACCTGGGATCTACAGCTGGGACCAGCTCTGTGTTCTTGCACCAATTGTTTAAATTTCCCTTTACCTCAGATTTCTCATTTGTAAAATAGAGTAAATGAAAATTATTACATATTTACCATTGAAAGGACGAAATAAGGTATTGGAAAACATGTATTCTGGCACACAGTGTACCTTCAATACAGAGTAGCTACTATTGTTAACAACCTCTTCTGGGGTGCCTGGGTGGCTCCACTGGGGATCTCCCTTCCATTAGGTCAGGATCCCAGGGTCCTGGAGTTGAGCTCCAAATCGCATCAGGCTGCGTGCTTGGTGGGAAGCCTGCTTCTCCCTCTCCCACTCCCCCTGCTTGTGTTCCCTGTCTCTTGGTATCTCTCTCTGTCAATAAACAACCACCACCACCTCTCCTTTCAATCAAAATTATTTAAGGTACTTCAGGAGCTTCAAAAAACTAATAATTTGGGGGGGGGGGGCCTGGGTGTCTCAGTGGGTTAAAACTCTGCTTTCGGCTCAGGTCATGATCCCAGGGTCCTGGGATTGAGCCCCACATCCGGCTCTCTGCTCAGCGGGAAGCCTGCTTTCCTTCCTCTTTTTCTGCCAGCCTTTCTGCCTACTTGTGTTCTCTGTCTGTCAAATAAATTAAAAAAAAAAAAAAAAAAACAATAATTTTTTTTAGCTGAGATTTTGCTATGTACTCCATAATGATTATTTCTCAGAAGACTGAACAACAAAAATGTTCAGTAATGCAACAAATATGGGGGGGAAGGAAGAGTAGGAAGGCTGATAACCTGGGAATTTGAAAAACCTGTTTCTAAGTAGGAATTTAAGTGCTTCAGTCCACTAAGCCCTCTCAAGGATAAAAATACTCATACTGAATCCTAACCCAGTGCTGTTCAACAGAAAAATGTGAGCCACAGAAGTAACTCCAATTTTTCTAGTAGCTGCATGAAAAAAGTTAATAGCAATAGGGAAAGTTAACTTTAGTCATGTATTTTACTTCACCCAATATATATAATCATTTCAAGATGTATATGATTTTTTAAAAATGAGGTATTTTACTTTTTGCTTTACACTAAATCTTCAAAATCTGATGTGTCTTTTACATTTGTAGCATGTGTCCAGCCCAATCTGCCCGACATGAAGTGCCGGACAGTCACATGTGCAAAGAGTTAACCAATCTGACAGCACAGTATTAACCCATGGTTTGCCAGAAAGATCCCTGTACAGTGTTTTTAGCAAAGACTTTTGGATTACCAGTTAACATAGTTTCAATGCCTCTTATCAAAATAACTCACAAAACTTTGGTTCTTCCCAATAAAAATAGCTCAACTCCATAATTTTAACAGAAGTTATCACAGTGGAGGAGCAAAGAGCAGGAGAATCATGACTCACAGTTTATAAGACACATTCTTAACGAGGATTTAATTTCAACCTCCCCGAAGTTCAGAGAAGTAGATCATTTACAGATGGGAAAACAGAGGAGCAGGGTTAAGTGACTCGCCAAGTCCTATGGTAAGTGGATCCAATACCCGTCTCCGGGCTCCACAGGCCGCACAGTTGTACAAACGCAAAACGTTAAGTGGCCTCTTCATCTTCAGCAGAGATCTAGCCCATGACTGAAATAAGGGTATTGACAGGCTCTAGATTTCTATTTGCATCAGAACTTCAAATGAGGGTTTTAAAAAAAGGCATCCAAATCTGCGCAAAACATCTGAGTATGAAAAAAAGCACAGCAATGGTCAAGCAATCACGAATATAAAGGTGGACTAGTACTCTCAAAAATTTACTACCCAGGTGAGCAAAATCTTTACAAATTAAACCCCATTTTGGTCTCCCCAACCTAATGTATTTTTGTTAAACAAAGCACGTAAACTCAAACTACTTGGCTGTTTAGCTTAAGGACCATTACAAAATGTTAAGTAAAAATGCAATTATAAGGATGACTGAATGTTGAATCTCTACGAATCACAAGGTTCTAGTAGTGAATTCACCATGGGAAAATACACAGCTTTCCCTTTTTAAGAATACTAACTGAAAGACAATATACCAGAATTTTATTAGTGGTTACTTTCAGTGGTAGGTGGGTTTGTCTACTTTCTCCAGTTTTCTCCAGTGAATATAGGTTAGCTTTATAGTTTAATATTAATACAGTACTTAAACTTACTAAGGCCTTCAGAGGTGCCTTGTTTGGCTCAGCGGGTAGAGCACAGTAACACCTGATTTCTCCGGGAGGGGAGTCTGAGTCCCTATCTTGGGGGTAGAGTTTACTTTAAAAATAATAAAATAAATATACATACTAAGGCCTCTAAACACAGATAAGAGCTTAATATAATTTCTTTTCCATTTACACACAACTATTATTCTAATGCCAAGCACATCTCATGTGACTGTTAACAGGATCTCGATTAGCAAATCTCTCCAAACCAGAGTTTACAAATTCTGTCTTATAAAGTACCTTCCAGCGCTGATATTTATTAACTTTTTAATTATTTTAAATTTTTAATAATCCTTATATACGCCGTAAGGGCCTAGAAACATCAAGTTCATTTTAGTTCAAAGTCACAATCCTCCCTTTTTCCTGATATTGCACACTGAAGCAATTTGAGTTTTTACACCCACTAGCTTTTTTTCTAAAAAAAGATGTGTACAAACGAATTGGCAGTCTATAGGAGCTTAGACACTCTAGAATGCGGTATCAATCATAGTCGGCGTAACTGAGATTTCTTTTTCTTCTAGGTCTCCAGAGGCTTCTTCATTAAGAAACACTTGTTTGTGGCGCACCTATCAATGGCCAGACTCTAAACACACCTGAGCAACTTAGAGAAATAGGGCCCTGAAAGGCGAACGCTCTCAATCGCAGAGTCAAACCAGTAAACAACTAATTTGAATCCAAAACGATATGAGCCATCTGGACATGTGACAAAGTGCCAAATGAACACTCCTGGGGGAGATTAATTTGGCACACCTCCTAGGTGTGCCACGAGGGTCGGGGCTCTCGGGGTGAGGGGAGGTGGAGGATTTGAAAATGTTTTCCTCAGCTTGACTTAAAGCAGGAATCCAGCAATGTCCCCACAGCCTGCAGGCCACAGTACTTTCCATCTGATCCTCCCTCGTCTGAAAAGTGAGGCTAGCATAACCCAAGCCTGACCGCGGGCCTGGGAACTCGGCTACGTGACCACCCGGGTGGGGCCGGAGCTAGGCGGTCCTCTCAGATAAGATCTGGGAACCCCCTCCTCCTCCGGGCCCCCGCGGCAGGCCACCACCTGTTCACTCCTCTCACCGTCACCAGTGGAGGAAAAGACTCCGCCCAGCTCTGGGGCCAAGCGCAGGCACCGATCCGGGTGCAAAATTTGATCCCTGCCAACCCCAGAACAGAAGTGGGCCGAGATTTGAGGGCCGGCAGGGCCTGGCGAGGCTGGGCGGCTCCGCGGCGGGCGGCCCGCGGCGAGCTCAGCACGGAGCTGGGTGGGGGGCGGGGGTTGGGGGAGGGGCACGGAGGAGGCACCCAGGCCGGACGCAGAAGGACGGCGCCCCGCGCCCACTGTGGGCCTGGAGGGGCGCCCAGTAGCGCCCTGGCTCTCCCGTGTCCACCTCCTCCCGGAGGGCGGGCGCAGAGTGCGCGAGCGGCAGGGGAGGCGGGCTCCCACGCAGGAAGGAGAGCTGCCCCCCGCCGGCCTCGGGACGCAGGGACTACCACGCCGCCCTGCGAGCGCCCGCGTAGCTGGGACCCCCTGCTTTACCTGGTCCGACGGAGCGTCGGGAGCGAGCGAGCGGGCGGGCGGACGGTCACGACGCCGGCCCTCCCTCACCTGGGCGGAAGTGAACGGGGCAGGGTGACCGCGCCTCACCTGGCAGGCCCTTCCCTAGCACCGACCCTCCCCGCCCGGGGCGGGGCCCGGGGTGGCGCGGGTGAGGGGGCGGGGGGAGCCTGGGCCGCGGGAGGCCGACTCTGGGGAGGAGGAGTGCGGGGGCGGCGGAGTTTCCTATTTTCGGCAGGTGAAATTCGTCTGGGCGCGGGAGGGTTAAAGAGCCTGGAAAAGGTGGAGTCTGGGGGCCCAGTGGGCAGTTGTAACGCCTGGTGGTGGGGGCAGCCCGTGCTAATGGGGTGGGGAGGTCCTGCCGGACAGGTGTTATTAAGAGGGCTGGGCAGAGAGGGAGTCTCAAAGGCAAGCTAATGAAAGGATGTTGATGAAAACATGGTCAGATCTAATTAGTCCCCATTGTGCCTTTCCTTTCTGCTAACCCAACATAAAACTCGTAAGAAGTATAGCTGGGGAAATTTAGTTGGGGGAAATAAAGGAATCTGGCAATATTTGTCTGCAATATGCAGGGCACTAGCTTATATACACTGATGCGGGAAATAAGGGCAGAGGGGAAATATTAAATTTTCCTGCCACCTATAGCCCACTGACAAGTCCTTGAAACAGGCAGTGGCTTTCCTCTAGGAACTCAGATGCCTGGATATTAATACTATGCTAAGGGCAAGCAGCAATCTTAGCTGACCCCTACAATCCTGTAAGTCTTCTTTAACAGAAAAATTTCCGGGGTGCCTGGGTGGCTCAGGTCATAATCCCAAGGTCCCGGGATCCAGCCCCGCATCAGGCTCCCTGCTCCAGGGGAAGTGTGCTTCTCCTTCTCCCACTCCCCCTGCTTGTGTTCCCTCTCTAGCTCTCTCTGTCAAATAAATAAACATAATCTTTTAAAAATTTTTTTTCTTTGGAATCTTCCTTTATGTCTGCCCAGCAAGATACACATTGGCAATCATCCTCCAAGCCTATGACCCCTGACAGAGGGTTTACTAAAGGACAGTAAATGACCTTTCCCAACAGTAGCTAGTTCCCTCCAGATCCTGGAGGCTTAAGCTATCCCTCACTCCCTCCCAACTTGAAAGTGTATAATGAGGCCAGCCACTCCTCATAACCCCAGGGAAGATTTTTCTGCTCAAAGGTCCCGTCACCATGCTTTAATAAAACCACCTTTTTGCACCAAATACATTTCAAGAAATCTTTCTTACCGTGGGCTTGGAACCCTAACATCTTTCCTACCTTATTTTCCGTACCTCATTTTCTCTGTGAAGAAACTGCACTCCTCATTGGTGAAGGGATTTGTCCAAAGTTTGGGACCACATGGGATCTTCTGACTCTTAAGTCCTATTTAACTTCACTATATATTTTAACATTTTTATTCTTGGTATCACAACATTGACAATGAGAAAGATGTGTATAAAATCTATAATTCCGGGCGCCTGGGTGGCTCAGTGGGTTAAGCCGCTGCCTTCGGCTCAGGTCATGATCTCAGGGTCCTGGGATCGAGTCCCGCATCGGGCTCTCTGCTCAGCGGGGAGCCTGCTTCCCTCTCTCTCTCTCTGCCTGCCTCTCTGACTACTTGTGATTTCTCTCTGTCAAATAAATAAATAAAATCTTTAAAAAAAAAAAATAAAATCTATAATTCCACTCTCTTTAATTATTCCATTCTCTTTTCTGTAACTAACTTGAGAATTTTGATGATAGGCCTTTTACTTTGTATAATAAGTTCCATGCATTAGCCATAAAGAAAATCAGTCTTCAGGTCTGTAGCCATTGAACGGATGCAATATTTGTTAGGCACTGTGATTGACTCTATAAAATGTTAAAAAAAAAAAAAAAAAAAGGAATACCTATCCTCAAGGAAGATGAGGCATATATACAAAACAATTGCAACATAAGAACATTTGTTGTAAGATAAAGCACTTGGCACTTAACAGTGTTGTTAGTTTGCTTGTTTTAAAGGAAATATTTCTTGCTAGGCCGGGTCCGGCTTCTCAGGAACTAAGAAACTCTTAAGGGAAATACATTTCTACAATAACTTAGATTACTAAATGTAATGAACCCAGAACTTGCAGAAAATAGACAATGCTGTCGAAAGCATCTCTTAGGACTGAAACAGGTTTTTAACAGGTATTTGGGATAAACGTAAAATGGAGAAGTCACTCGTACATCTTACAGGTTGAGACCTCGCTTGAAGCATCACCTAGGAAGCATTGGGTCTCTTCTTCGTCTAATATTTGATGGTGGTTATGAACATATTTTCCCTCTTACCCAAAAAATAATGTGACTTTAAATTGATTGTTTAACAAAGTTCAAGCTTCTTTGCTTAATATGCAAGATCCTTTAAACTCTCCTTCCTCTTGTAGAGTCTTCAACCTAATCTCCGAGCAAGCCTAGTGCAGGTCCTTGGAGTCACACAAGGGCTTCTCTGTGGGTTATTTCTCCCCTTTCCGAAGCCTGGAAGGTCCTGAAAAGCGGCACTCTTCCCTCAGGGCTAGACTCAAGTCTCACCTCTAAAGAGACGCTACTTCCTGGTGACCCCAGCAAACCATTGCTACCACATTTCATCTAATTTCTCCACATTTTTGTGTTGATTTAATATGAGATTTCCTTTGGCTTTTACCTGGAATTTAAAAACATTTTTTAAAACTTATTTAAATATATTGTTTAACAAGTTTACTCTATGATAAACATTTTGGGCACTGAGTTGGTTTTGTTTATTTTAACCCCTGAGAACACTCAAGAGCGTCTTATTCATAGAATGATGAAGATGAACCAAAATTTTAAGAACATCTCTGTGAAATCAGAAGATCTGAACTTGAAACCTGACTCCACCATTTCTGAAAATATGTGATTTTGGCAAGTTACTTAACCCTTCTAATTCTCATTAGTGAAATTGAGGTAACAGGGCTTACTTCATATGGTAGTTTCGAAGGTTAAATGAAGACATCCATGTACTGGGGCACCTGGGTGGCTCAGTCAGTTAAGTGTCCACCTTCGGCTTAAGTCATGATCTCTGGGTCCTGGGATGGAGCCCTGGGTGGGGCTTCCTGCTCAGTAGGGAGTCTCCTTCTCACTCTCTCCCCTTCTGTCCTTCTCCACTTCTGGTTCTGTCTCTCAAATAAATAAATAAAATCTTTAAAAAGAAAGGTAAGAAAGAGAAAGAAAGAAAGAAAGAAAGAAAGAAAGAAAGAAAGAAAGAAAGAAAGAAAGAAAGAAATGCATGTATTGCATATACCGGACACACAGAAAGTACTCAATAAATAAAGCAATGCATAGATGGGAATGACCTTGACAGATACTGATGACAACCAGGAGACAGCCAAGAGTAGCAAATAAAGTGAGACCAGGGCAGATGGAGGAGGACCAGAAAATATTTCTGGAAACTTTAGGTTACAAAACTTTATCCTTTATCTATAAAAAATTAAAGAACCACTGAAAAACTTTTGAACAGAATGTATCTATCATAACATTTAATTTCTGATGTTTATTCTTTTAAAAACTTTTTTCTTTTTAGAACTTTTAGGGTCATAGCAAAACTGAAAGGAAGGTATCAAGATTTCCCTTATACCTCTCACTCCCACACATGCATGGCCTTCTGTATCAACATCCCCCACCAGAATGGTATGTCTGTTACAACTGATTAAACTCCATTAACCAATTCTAATCACCCAAAGTCCACTGCTTACATTAAGGCTCCAGTCTTGGTGTTGTACATTCTAGAGGCTTAAACAAACGTATAGTGACATGTATCCACAGTTACAGTATCATGCAGAATATTTTCACTGCCTCGAAAGTCCTCATTGTCCTCTGCCTATTCATCCCCCACTCCACCCCTAACTCCTGGCAGCCATGAATCTTTTTTTTTTTTTTTTGAAGATTTTATTTATTTATTAGACACGGAGAGAAAGATCACAAGTAGGCAGAGAGGCAGGCAGGGGGTGGAGAGAGAAGCAGGCCCCCTGTTGAGCAGAGAGCCTGATGAGGGGCTCCATCCCAGGAGCTGAGATCATAACCTGAGCAGAAGGTAGAGGCTTAACCCACTGAGCCACCCAGGAGCCCCGAATCTTTTTATTCTCTCTGTAGTTTTGCCTTTTCCAAAATGTCAGATAGTTGGAATAATACAGTATATAGAATTTTTACACTGGCTTCTTTTACTTAGAGATATGCATTCAAGGGGTACCTGGGTGGCATAGTCAGTTGCGCAGCCAGATGGTGCAGTCGGTTGGGCTCCTGACTCTTGATTTTAGCCAGTGTTATGGTCTCAGGGTCCTGGGATCAAGCCCTGCGTCAGGCTCCACTAGGTGCAGGGTCTGCTTGGGATTCTCCCTGTTCCTTTAGCCCCTCCCACCTATGCTAGCGCTCTATCTGAAAATAAATAAATATATCGTTAAAAAAAAACTATTTTAGAAATATGCGTTTAAGATTCCTCTATGTTTTCTCATGGCTTTATAGCTCTCTTTTTTAAAGCACTGCATAAATGCCATTGTCTGGATATACCACAGTTCATACATTCACCTACTGAAGGACATCTTAATTGCTTCCAAGTTTTGGCAATTATGAATAAAGCTGCTATAACATCTATGTGCAGGTTTTTGCATAGACATAAGTTTTCAACTCCTTTGGCTAAATGCGTTGTAACTGAATAATGAAGACCCCCAAAAGAAGCCTAGTTTACTACCCCAGCAAAGGGGAGGAAGATTTTCTCCTTGCCTGGCAATAGCCCAGACAACGAGAAACTGCCATAGATCAGCTAATGAGAAGCCATCATCACCCTGAACTCCCACTTGCCTCCAATGGACCTTTGTTCAAAGCATCCCCTCCCAGCTTCCTCCTTTTTCTCTATAAAGTAGCATTCATCTCTTTTGTTCTCCCGATTTGATGATGGTTTGCCATAGCTTGCATGCCTCAAATTGCAATTCCTCTGCTATTTCTGAAAAACCAAAACCAAAACCAAAAAAACCCCACCCATTTTGCTAGTGAAGTAACTGTTTTGTTTTCAAGGTCAACAACACCAAAGAGATTAAGTAGGATTTTGAATGAGATTTTGAATATGGTATAATAGGTTTTTCTTTTTTTTTGATGAAAGATTAATCAGAAGCAGTATTTAAAAAATGGATTGACAAACTTAGAGGGCCTAGAATCAAAAAAAAGGAAGAGGGGCGTCTGGGTGACTCAAGTCATTAAGAGTCTGCCTTTGGCTCAGGTCATGATCCTGGGGTCCTGGGATCAAGCCCCATATCAGACTCCCTGCTCAGTGGGAAGGCTGCTTCTCCCTCTCCCACTCCCCTTGCTTGTGTTCCCTCTCTCACTGCCTCTCTATCAAGTGAATAAATAAAATCTTGTGGGTTTTTTTTAGATTTTGTTTATTTATTTATTTGACAGATAGAGACCACAAGTAGGCAGATAGGCAGGCAGAGAGAGAGAGAGGAGGAAGCAGGCTCCCCGCTGAGCAGAGAGCCCAATGCGGGGCTCAATCCCAGGACCCTGGGATCATGACCTGAGCTGAAGGCAGAGGCTTTAACCCACTGAGCCACCCAGGTGCCCCATAACTAAAATCTTTAAAAAAGAAAAAGAAGAAGGAGGAGGAGAAAGGAGCCAGTAAAGCAAGGTAAATGGAAAATGATAAATACCTGAGATAGGGTAAGAATATAGGATTGAAAAAATGAACAATTAAAAATATCAGTTGCTTACTAATTAGATAAAGGGATTACTGAAGAATAAGAAGAAAACTAAAGTGTAGAGATGATTCTAAATTTTGAGCCTGTTAGAAGGGATATTGGTGGTGAAACTGAGAAAAGCCAACTTATTCTATGTTGTTTTTTTGAGAAGCAGACCCTCGTAGAGTCAGTTTTAGGTCCTAAACATAACATTCAAGATGAAATGTACTTGGCATAGAGTAGGTTTTATTGAATGATGAGTCAAAGTTAATTGGATAGTAGGGAGTTAGACTGGTGAACCAAAGAGAGGACGCAAGCAGAAGTACTTGAGAGACAAAAGCATGGACTTGGCAGTATTCCAGATATGCTAAATATCTACCAGGGACCCTGGCTGGCTCCATGGGAGGGGCATATGATTGGATCTGGGTGTTGTAAATTCAAGCCCTACATTGGGTGTAGAGATTACTAAAAATAAATAAATAAAACTTAAAATAAAAATCTACCAGGGGGCGCCTGGGTGGCTCAGTGGGTTAAGCCTCTGCCTTCGGCCCGGGTCATGATCCCAGGGTTCTGGGATCAAGCCCCACATCATTGGGCTCTCTGCTCAGCAGGGAGCCTGCTTCCCCCTCTCTCTCTCTCTGCCTACTTATGATCTGTCTGTCAAATAAATAAAATCTTAAAAAAAAAAAAAAAAACTACCAGAGCTTTGATATTATGAACTTAGGAAAAAATTGCCCATCACAGTCAAATGAAAAAGAAAAAATTTTGAAGGGTAACAGTCTTTAACCTCTTAATGTTTCTGTTCTAACCATGGAAAGGGGAGTCAGGTTGGTTTTTTAATTTTTTTCTTTTTTTTTCCCAAAATTTTATTTATTTATTTTTTTAAGTAATCTCTACACTCAATGTGAGGCTCAAATTCAAACCCCCAAGACCAAGCATTGCATGCTCTACCCACCAAGCCAGGCAGGCACCCCCAGGATGGTTTCCTCTGGAAGTTTTGTGATGGGTGAAACGATCTGTTAACATAATAAGGTCTATGCTAGAAATAGGAATGGAAAGAGCCCTTAAATCTCAGAGGAATTTTGCTTCAGTCTTCACTGATAATCTTTCCTAATGTTTCTATATAGCAATTTCCATATCAGATTGTGTTATTCATGTCCTTTGCTTCCTATAGAATTCCATATAATTTTTATATGACAAAGAAATTTGTCACTGAAAACATACTTAGGATTGATATTTAAGAACTTAGAAAACAAGACTCTGTAGTAATCATGTGATCAGAGACTACGTGTGCAAAAAAATAATGTATTTTACTGAGCCAAAAGAAAATAGATTAAGGGGCAGTAGTAAGAAGGAAAAGTGATGGGGGGGTACTTATTTGTATTTTTGGTGGAGAATGTGGGCAGTGACCCGAGAAAGTGAATTTTTAAGTGTACCATCAGTTCAAGAGTTAAAAATTCTCTATTGTTTTTTTTTACTTTTGTGTGAGACTCTTTTGTTCTTTTCAGTTTACACATCCTAGGAGAAAATGAAGGTAATCATTAGAATCATAAAAATAGATTTTGTCATGGGATTAATCAGCAAAGCATAAGCATTTTCAGACAGTTAATTGTTCAAATCTAGACAAAAAATGATACAAATACAAAGATCAGCAATATTCCTGCAGTCATCAGGAAAATAGCTAATTTAGTTGTACTTTCAATAAACTCAGTCTAGAAAGTCTTCCTTTCACATTCTGATTATCTTTAGATTGTATTTTGAAAATCAAACTAGAACATTTTGAAAGTGGATCAAAATGGTAGTCAAAATGCAAAGCTAATGTCTTATTACCAGATAATACAGTAGCTGATATTCTGAAACTTATCCCAGGATTTTAGCCAATTCTTGACCCCAACCCCTTTGCTAAATTTCATCTCAGGATGAGGCTGAGAGATGGTGGTTGAGTTGTATATCATATATCTCAGCGGTATAATTTTAACTTAAAGTTAATAGTTTTCTAAGCTCTATGTTTTTAGATGGTCATGTATCCTATGAAGATACAACTCTGTTCCTCCAGTTTGGCTTGGATTTTTAATTAATTATTTTATTTTATTTTTTAAAAGATTTTATTTGTTCATTTGAGAGAGAGAGAACGCGCACAAGAGGCTAAGGGAGAGGGAGAAACAGATTGCCTGCTGAGCTGGAGATCATGACCTGAGCAGACAGACATTTAACCATCTGAGCCACCCAGGTGCCCAACTGGCCTGGATTTTTAATTGTTCTTATACTAGTTACAAAACATTTGGGGCGCCTGGCTGGCTCAGTGGGTTAAAGCCTCTGCCTTCCGCTAAGGTCATGGTCTCAGGGTCCTGGGATCCAGCCCCACATAGGGCTCTCTGCTCAGCAGGGAGCCTGCTTCCTCTCTCCCTGCCTGCCTCTCTGACTACTTATAATCTCTGTCTATCAAATAAATAAAATCTTAAAAACAAAAACAAAAACATTGTGTACCAAGTACTGTTTTTGGGGGGAATATCTTAATCAAAACCCTTGTCCTACTACAGTAACTAGTACAAGCTTCTATTTTAACAATTATCAAACAGTACTTTAACTGTTTATCTTTTCCCCTAGTAAACATAAAATGTTTAATTACTGGGTTCTCATCTCTTCATTTTTTGAGTCTGTAAGGTCTCACTAGATGTTGAGTACACAGTAAATGCTTGATAAATATTTCTATGGAGGGAAAGAGCGAGAAATAAAAAAGGGAAGGATAAAGGGAGGAAAGAGAAAAGAGAGAAGTCAAAACAGGAAGTTTAAAAATTGAACTAGTAAATTTCAAATTTCCTATCATTTAAATCTTTAATTAAGCACTTTTTAAAAAACATAAAAATTTTAATTTGCAAGTACCATAGTAGGGGCGTCTGTGACTCTTGATCTCCTGGCTCTAGGTTTAAACTCCACCTCAGGTATAGAAATTACTTTAAATAAAATCTTCAAAAAAAAATATAGCACAGTAATGCCGAAAAATTGGTTTAAGAAAAAATTTAACTGTAGTTACACTACCAAAATATTATTGCAAAAAATTTCATGTCTTTCCATTCCAAAATGATACTTCACATAATACCTTATCCTGTGCTTCTCAAAGTGTGGGGTCTGGACTAGCAATCTCAGCATCATTTGGAAGCTCGTGACATATGTAAATTTTCCTGCCTCTCCCTAAATTTTCATAATCTGAAATGAGGGTGGGTCCTGTTCTTGGTGTCTGAAAAAAGCTTCCAGATAACTCTGATTGTCCCTAAAATTTGAGAAACACTGCATAACGCAATTCTTCAATCGGGCAAATTATCAACTTGATTCCAATTCGGTAACTAAGGTCGGTCTGTTTTTTAGCGACGTTGAGCCGGGCTCATTATCAGTAAACTCAAATCGTAACAGGACTATCCGAGACAGTGTTTGTAAAGCTCTTAACAAATCGCCGGGTGCCGCCGCACATTTGTAGGAGGAAAAGTCACGGTTAGCTCGGGAGGAAGCAGTGGGTGCAGGGCCAACGATCCTCAAAGCGAGCCTTCTTGAGGAAGACAAATCACAAAAACCGCAGGTAAAACCAAGGCTCCGTAGTGGAAGAAACCGGCCTCCAGACGGGGCACGGTCCCTTTAAGAGGTTCGATCCTTCCGCCCTGCTCTCCAGTCCCCGCCTACGCAAAGGCGGAACCGGAAGTTGAAGGGGACGCGCCGGTTCCCAGCATGGCGCCCACCAGGCCATCTGGGCCGGCTACTCCCGAGGCCCTGGCCGCCCAGGTCCTGGGAGTCCTGTGGTTCGTGTCAGTCACCACGGGACCTTGGGGAGCTGCTGCGATCGCCGCTGCCGGTGGCGAGGAGACGCTTAAATGCGAGGACCTCAAATTGGGACAATATCCTCTGTGAGGAGCCCCCCCCCCCGCCTTGGGGGCGAGGTAGATTAGGGGTCGCAAGTGGGTCGCGGCCCTCAGCGCGGGTCAGGGTTGGCTTAAGGGATCGGTGACTTGTGGCTTTTAAGGACGGACGGACTCTGGGGGTGAAAAGAGATGTGAGGGTGGGAAGAACAGCGGTCACCCTGTGTGATTTTCCTTGGAATGTTACTGATGGTTAGTGCCTCGTCTTCTAATTCACCTATTTTTATTATTAATTAATTAATTACTGGTGGGCTTATTCAACAAACACCCAGATCCTGAAGTATGCCAGGCCCTGTTCTAGGCCCTAGTAATAGGAAAATTGATAGGTTCCACTGTAGAAGTTTGAGGACTTGGGGGCGGAGACAAATAAGTAGTTAATAACGATATATCCCTTTGTATATTGCCCAGTTATCATTAACTGTGTGCGTATTACCTTACATCATCCTCAGACTCTGTAAGATGCCAGACTGTCAGGGGGCAAACTCCTTCTCCGTGTTGTAACTGTGGGCCAATTATCTGAACTCTGTTTTCTCTTGAGTAAGAATGAAGAGAACAGTGTTACCAACTGAAAGGTTTGTTGTGAGAAATTAGTGCAAGTGAATCATATAGAACAATGCCTGGCACATAATAAGGACTATCTATGTTATTTATTTACAGATGAGGAAACTGAGGCTGAAGGGGTTAAGTGGAACAGTTCATTGTAATAGCTCTGCTGAAGGGAGGAGCCCTTATGAAATGGGAGTTACAGTCAAATTAAAATAGCTACTTTTGTACAAAATTAGATCATTTTATACAAATTGCAGAGCAGAAAAATTAGTAACAGAAGCCAGAGATAGGAGAAAGACTAGGAGACAAAATTTTAAAATTAAGAAAATTCTATCCTGTAGTATTTTTATGTGAGTTGGGGAGAGGCAGCCATTATTAGATGGCTTACAGAATAGCTGCAATTTGCTGAATACCATTATGCTTGGAATTTGAGAATCACTGACCTAGTAAGTTGAGTCTTTTTTGGTAAAAATGTCAGAGCGATTCTAAGAAATAATTGGATTGTATGAAGAATTGTACAGTTTGAGCCCTAGAGAGATGTGGCTGAGCATTTGGTGATGAAGACTGGAGAATGTCTGCTACTCCTGGCCTGAAGATGAGGTTTCCAGTAGTGCTTAAAAAACCTTAAACAGGTATCAGATAAATAAGGTGAACACCTTATTTATCCCATTTTAGTGTCAATAACATATTTAGGAAACAAAAGCCAACTGCAAGTGTTTTGAAATTAGAGGACAGTTATTATACCTGTTACCAAAACTTAAGATCCTGTTGGGGAGATTGAAGATTCACCTAAAAGGGCTATCTTCTCTGCAGTCTATTGGAAGGCACTGTAGGCTTGGAATCAGGAAACCTGATTTTACTCCCTATCACTGGTTACATGACTTTGGATAGGTCTCTCAAACTTTGAGCCTCAGTTTGTGCTTCTGTAATATGGGAATAATAGTATACTTCACAGGGTTATTTATTTGTACTATATGAAGTTAGGTATGTGACGATACTATGGGGCCCCATAAATTAGTTCAATCAAATGCTTGGAAATTGATTTTTTTTTTTTAACCTGAAGCTTTCTTAAAATAATTTGGTAAAGATTTTAATTTCCAATTTTCCTTTATGCTCTATGCTTAAACCCTGACTGATGTTCTTTAAGGATGGCATCCTTGGCTAGAGCTTTTAATATGTATTAAGTTAATACACTTTTCCTGTAATAAATTACTGTTCAAGTAGTATTTAGTGATGCTGAAAGTATATTTGTGGTTGTGCTTGTTGCTTTGGACCAACCAACAGCTTTTTTTTTTAACATGTGAATGTAAACATGAGTATGTAATACAAGATATTAAAGACAAGATGATAATATTTTGTGTTGGAATGTGGTTCATATTTCCTTAACTTTTCTCAGATATATTTGTAAAGATCCAAAAATAAATGATGCTACACAAGAACCAGTTAATTGTACAAACTACACAGCTCATGGTAAGATTTCCAGAAACATGTTTTTAAAAACAATTTTTGAAACATTACTTCATAAATCAGTGTATGATCACTAAAAATAATAAATGTGTGCTTTTTCTTGAGTTAAAACATACTCAGTTTCTAGAACGACTTAAATTGGACAACTTGCTAAGGGTTGTTAATATTTAAGAAGAGTGTTATTCTTGGTTTTGTGAATTGGGGAGTTTTGTATTTTCATTTTTTTTAAACCTTTGAAATCAGTTTATGTAGCTTATGCAGAGATGCTTCTTAACTTAATTTTTAATTACTCAAAAAGAATTTAAAATGGGACTGTTGGCGCTGTCAGGTCCAATGCAAAGTTATATCACCCATATACAGTCGTAAAATATACTTAGGTACATCCTAAGTATGAAAACAATACAGTTAGGATTTTAAATATGCATCAGTATTTTCTTCTTCTTCTTTTTTTTTTACTATTATAGAGATGTTTTGATAATAGATACCTCTCTCAGTCTAATGATTTTGGGGCACTTCTGTTTTTCTAAATTATGTAGAAAGCCAGATAAAAACTAATGAATTGTTCTGATGGGTCTTTTCTTCTATAGGGGTATGTATTGGAAGGGAGGCAGACAGATGTATGTTGGAACTATTTAGCCTTCTTGTTTGGCATGGTACGTAATGATGGCAGTTACATGGTATTATTTTGAGAAAAGAGCACCTATTTTTTTTTTTAAGATTTTATTTATTTATTTGACAGAGATCACAAGTAGGCAGAGAAGCAGGCAGAGAGAGAGGGGGAAGCAGGCTCCCCGTTGAGCAGAGAGGACCCTGGGATCATGACCTGAGCCAAAGGCAGAGGCTTTAACCCACAGAGCCACCCAGGTGCCCCAGCACCTATTTTTTTTTTTTTAAGATTTTATTTATTATTATTTGACAGATAGAGATCACAAGTAGGCAGAGAGGCAGATGAGAGAGAGAGAGAGAGAAGCAGGCTTCCTGATGAGCAGAGAGCCCGATGCCAGGGCTCGATCCCAGGACCTTGGGATCATGACCTGAGCCAAAGGCAGAGGCTTTAACCCACAGAGCCACCCAGGCGCCCCAGAAAAGAGCACCTATTGAATATATACTGATTGTTTTATGAATTAGGCAGAAAATAAAACAGTAACTGATATTTTCTTTTTAAATGAAATCTCTCAAACAGATTTGTTATATAAATGAGATTGAAGTAATTGTTTTTCTTATAGCAAAAAACTTTCATGTTTTTCAACATATTCAAATAATTGCTTGATTATGAATTCGTATATATTTTAAAAAGCAAATCTTTTATCTGTTTATATCTTTATATTTTGGCACACTAGTAACCCAGTTATAGTCAACAAAGATAATTGAAAATAAGTTGTGTTAAACTTTTATAATTGGCATTTAGCTACTATTCAGAAGTAGTAAGGTTTTACCATATAAACAGTAATAGGTTTTACATATATGTATATATATATATGATTTGTATAGCAGATATTGCTTAATATGTATACATTTGTTTAATTTAGTTGTATTAAAGGAACTTTGTTTTTTGAGTTAATTTATAAGTATACTCTGATTTGTCTGTTTTACAGTTCAGTCTTTTATGTTGTGCTTTTGGGACACAGATTACAGTTAACATATATAATGAAGACTCAATTCTCAGATACTCAACCATTTATATGAAAGATATTAGAAATCTGTGAATACTGTTTGTCTCAGGTATCTAACTAAATTAAGAAGCAGGGAGCTACCTATCTCAAAAAGCATTTTCTAGCCTGTAGGGTTCTTTTTAGGTATGAGGATTTTGAAGAGAATTATGCAATAAAAAGAATAGTTTTCTGCCCCAAAGAGCTTTGCCCTTCATTTAGGAGTCTCTTGTGTAAAATAAGTTTGAATCCACTCATGCAGTTATTAATAAGTAAGTTTATAAACATACAAAATCAATTGATCAGACTAGTAAGAAGTAAAAGGACTTGGAAGTATTACGGTACTATCATGGCTTATCAGGTAAATACTCATAGTTGATGTAAGTGAAGAGCTACAGGACAATAAAAGGAAGGTTTCCTATAAAAGGAAATGATATGATTATTCATTTGGAGAGAAGAAATCAAGTGCCGTATTGAATGTGGGAATGTATGTAAAATGTAGATTAATAAATTACTTTAAATCATTGTCATGATTTTAAGAAGAAAATAAAGTTTCTGAGACAAAGATGAGTCACAGGGTAGCTGCATATGTATGTACAATTTGTACTTGACACTGGTATCTAGCTGAGAGCTGGGATAGATTCTGCCGTCCCAGCCCAATGCTCATGAGACTGTGTCTGGCTCTGGGAAGTTTTTCTTTTTTGCCTTTTTAAAACATACAAGGGCTAGTAGACTAGTCATGGTGAATCACTTCTGAGTCCTGATCAGAGAGGACATCTAAGTGACCTGTAAAACATGTTTTTTGTGTCCTAACATGGAACTGATTAAGAGGAGAAAAATATTAAGAGTTGTGAAAAGTGGGGCGCCTGGGTGGCTCAGTGGGTTAAGCCTCTGCCTTCAGCTCAGGTCACGATCCCAAGGTCCTGGGATCAAGCCCCGCATTGGGCTCTCTGCTTGGCAGGGAGGGAGCCTGCTTCCCCCTCTTTCTCTGCCTGCCTCTCTGCCTACTTGTGATCTCTGTCTGTTAAATAAATAAATAAATAAAATCTTCAAAAAAAAAGAGTTGTGAAAAGTGTGAGTTAAATGATCTTTCTCAGCCTCCAGCCAAGATTGTTCTTCCTCTATTTTCTCACTGTGTATACGAAGGACTATTACAGAATCCTCAAACTCAGTTTAATTTTCTTTAATAGTACTTTTTGGTAGGGATGAATAAGAACAATGTTTTACAATAGGGTAATTTCAGGATAGAAGAATTGGGACCAAAGGCTAAGTAATTCAACTGTAACATTAAATTAATGTGATCTTAAAATGGTTCCCAATTAGAGATATAGACTTAGTTGTAGAATGAGTTAAGTCACAGGGATGTCAGGTACAGCATAGGGAAATCACTGGTATTGTAACAGAACAGATGGTATCTACATTTGTAAGCATAGCACAATGTGTAGGCTTGTCTAATCAGTATGTTGTACACCTGAAATTAATGTAACATTGTGTCAGCTATATATTTCAATATAAAAAATAAAAACTTGGGGCGCCTGGGTCGCTCAGTGGGTTGAAGCCTCTGCCTTTGGCTTGGGTCATGATCGCGGGCCTGGGATCAAGCCCCACATGGTGCTCTCTGCTCAGTGGGGAGCCTGCCTCCTCCTCTCTCTCTGCTTCTCTGCCTATTTGTGCTCTGTCTGTCAAATAAATAAATAAATAAATAAATAAAAATAAAAACATAAGGACAGCCCATCACAAGTAGTCAGTGAGACCTTCCCAAATAAGGCAAATTCTTAAGGTATAACCAATCAAAAATAACTTCCTTGCTTTGCTTCCACTTTTCTATAGGAGTCTTCTAACTCTTACAGGTGGGGCAGAGTACTCTAACCACTTCCAGTTTGGCACAGCCCAATTCAAATTGATTTTTGCTCAAATAAACTCTTATAATTAAAAAGAAAAATAGATTCCATTTAGCCCAATGCCAACTAACAAGCATATTTATTTACTGAGATATGATTTATAATGAATAATTTGATAATTAAGTTGAGTAAAATAACTGGATCATGACTAATACCTTAAAAAAAGTATAAGGTATTTATTATTTATTAAGAAATTATTTACTTACTGTATTTATTGAGAAATTACATGGTAAGCTTCTACTAGGTGGTATAGATGATAAATGAAAGAAGACATAATCTCTACCCTCAAAGAGTCTTCTGTCTAGATTGTACAGACATACATAGGCAAGTGTTTTCCATTTTTCAGTCAGTGAAATACAAAACTATTTAGACTACATCTCTAGAAAATTTTGCTCTGGTCCTTTGGCAGGTCTTTTTTATTTTGTTAAGTTTTTATTGAAATACATAAATCTATTTTTTTTTTTAAGATTTATTTATTTATTTGACAGACAGAGATGACAGGTAGGCAGAGAGGCAGGCAGAGAGAGAGGGGGAAGCAGGCTCCCCGATGAGCAGAGAGCCTGATGCGGGGCCTGATCCCAGGACTCACGACCTGAGCCGAAGGCAGAGGCTCAACCCACTGAGCCACCCAGGTACCCCGAAATACATTTATAGGAAAGTACACTTAAGTGTAACTCAAATGACTTTTCTCAAGCTAAACACATTTGTGAATGTTTCCAAATCAAGAAATAACTTCATTAACATACTGAAAGCCCCATCATGCTCTCTTATACTCAGTATTCTGCCGTAATGGATAACCATTAGCCTAACTTCTAACAACATAAGTTAGTTATGCAAAGAGTGTGTTATTTTTAGATTTTTATTTTGGAAATAATGTCTTTTTTCTTTTTAAAGTATTTTTATTTACTTTAAGAGAGAGTATGAACACATGCACAAGCCCAAGGTGAGGGAGAAATGTATGCAGAGGGAGAAAGAGAACCTCTGGCAGACTCCATGCCTAGCCTGCATCCTGACAGTGAGATTCCATCTCATGACCCTGAGATCATAACCTGAGCTGAAATCAAGAGTCAGATGTTTATTTAACCTACTGAGCCACCTAGGCGCCCCTACTGGGAGATATTTTCAAGCTTACAAAAAAGTTGGAAGAATAAGAGTAGTACAAAGGGGAATGCCTGGATGACTCAGTTGGTTAAGCGTCAACCTTTGGCTCAGGTCATGATCCCAGAGTCCTGGGATTGAGTCCTGCATAGCCTCCTTGCTTAGCAGGGAGCCTGCTTCTCTGTCTGCCTGCTGCTCCTGCTAATTTTGCTCTATCTCTGTCTTTTTCTGACAAGTAAATAAAGTCTTTCAAAAAAAAAAAAAAAAGATAGTACAGAGAACAGCCATACATCTTTTGCCCAGATTCACCAGTTGTAAACAATTATTCTTGCTTTATCATTGTGTGCTCACACATCCTCTCTCTCTCTCAATTTATATGGATTTTGCCCCATGTTTGTGTGTTTTCCCTAACAACAGAGATAATGTGGTTGCTACATACTTTTTAGTGAATTTAATACTAATATATGTACTTTACCATCCATATTCTAATTTTATCAAATGACTAAGTAATGCTTTTATAGAATTTTTTTGCAGTACAGGATCCTAAGATCAGGCTTTGACCCTTAAATCTGACAGATCAAGACTATAGTCCAGAGCCATGATGTTAACTGGAATAGGATCCCAAACGTCTTACTCCTTAGGTCAGTCCTTTGATCGTTATGAAGTGTCATTATTTCTGATAGCTTTTTTCCGTTTAAAAAATAATGCTACTTTTTATAATCGAGAAATACTATGTACTTACTGGTTTAAACAGATGCCATCTAAATCAAAGACATCGGCCAGAGCAAAACTTTTTTATTTTTAAGGTTTTATTTATTTATTACAGAGACAGCGAGAGAAGGAACACAAGCAGGGGAGTAGAAGAGGGAGAAGCAGGCTTCCTGCCAAGCAGGGAGCCTGATGCGGGGCTTGATCCCAGGACCCTGAGACCATCACCTGAGCTAAAGGCAGATGCTTAATGACTGAACCACCCAGGTGCCCCCAGGGCAAAACTTTTTTTTTGGTTGTTTTTGTAGGAAATCTGAGAAATGAGTAGTTTTCAGGTTGTAGCAAGTTGCTTAATTTTGTCTACTAGTTAACATTTATTGGTAACTGGCTTTTTTAGTATTATCGTATTGATTTATTTTTGCTTGTTCCTGAAATCAATGTAAGCATGGAATTATGGTATAATGGGAAGAGTATTGATTAAGAAATAATGAGTGTTAGCTTAGGATTTCCAGATCCTTACTTGCTTGTAGGCATTTGTCAAGTCATCCTTTCTTAGACTCTAGAAAAAAAGGAACGTATTACTAGTTTTGTTTACTTAATAGGATTTTTTAAAAATAAGGGTCAGTAAGACACCTGGCTGGCCCAGTCAGTAGAAAACACAGCTCTTAATCTCGGGATCATGAGTTCAAGCCGCATGTTGGGTAGACACTACTTTATAAAAAAAAAAAAAGCAGGGGTCAAAAGAAATTATAAAGGATGTAAAAACAAACTCTAGAATTGTGGGCTTCTTTTGATTGATTAATTTCATTACACAAAATCTTCCCTTAGTATTATAGCCACTACCAGTGTTATAATTCATTTCTCATGTCAGGTTCATTCTTAGTTTTCTCAGTATTGAAGTTCTCTAATTTGCTAGAGTAGAGAACCTAATACTTGTTGAATACTTTGTCTAACCAAATATTATACTTTACATACCATATGCTTTTACTACATAACTATACCATTGCAAGAGTAATATCCACATTTCATAGATGATAAAAACAAGATTTAGAGAGGTTTTGTAACTTGCCCAATGGAACAGACTTGCTAAGTTGACAGAGTTTAGATTTAAATTCAGATTTGTCCAGTTCTGAAGTCTTACTCTTTGGAGTTCACTATCAATTCAAAGAAGTCTGATTAAATCAGTATTGATGTTTCTCTTATTATTTTCTCATGTAATCTCTGTGTGTACTTAGAGCAGCAGCTTATCCTTCCTCACTAAAGTACTTAATTTTCATCCCTTGAAATAATTAGCTCATACTTCTCTCAAACTTTAGAATCCTTATAGCAATATGGTTTCTTCTTCATTCTGGCACCTCTTTCCACTCTTTGTAGCTTTCCTGAGGTTCTGAATCTGGAGCATTGAGCATTTTACTCTCATATGTCTCATGTCAAATATAAATAATTTCCTATTAAGAAATGATAAAATATCGGGGCTCCTGGGTGGACAGTAACCCCAACTAGAATCATAATTATAGCTTTTTGCATTGCAACTGTCTCTTTAAGATCTGATTTTAGATAGTCTGCAGGAAGATCTCACAAGGCTATAAGACAAGAAAGAGACAGCTTCAAACTGAGCAAGTAAGTGCAAGGTAGTACCTTTAGAGGAAGATTATCTAAAATTTTGCAATAAAGTTTTGTTTTATGGCACAGTTTGCCAATCCAGAACTTACTACTTTGATAATTTAAAAAAATTAAAGATCCATGTTGAGGAAAAACTCATGTTTATATTTCCTACCGGTCACTTCTTTGTGGAGGTAGAATAGTCCTCATCAAGGTAAAAAACTAACTTTTTAAACCAGACACCTCTTTGGTTTATGTGCCTGATGCCTAAACTCTTGTATACATACTCCTGGAGGTAGACAGAGCTTTTCAAGAGGTAAACAGGTATCATTATTGAAGTAGTTCCCTAGGGCCATTATAAGATGTGTCACAACAGACATTGATGGTCTCAGTTCTGGAGGCTAGAAATCTGAGATCAAGGTGTTGGCAGGGCCATCCTCCCTCTCAGACTCTGGGTGGAATATATCCTCCCCTCTTCTGACCTGCTGCGGGTGGGCTGCAATCTTTGGCATCCCTGGCTTGTAACTGCATCAGTCTGGTGTCTGCCTCTGTCCTCACCTAGCATTCTGTCTGTCTTCAAGTCATCTTTTCCCTGTTATATATGCATGTGATTTCCCCTATTCATAAGGACAACAGTCTTATTGGAATAGGGCCCACCCTAATGACCTCATTTTAACTTGGTTAAATCTGCAAAGACCTCACTTCCAAATATGGTTATACTCTGAGGTATTGAAGATTAGCACTTTTGGAGGGAACATAATTCAGCCCATAACAGGTGTCTTTAAAGGAATTTATTTCCAGATCCTCAGATATTATGTTTACTTATCCTAAAATTGATGTAAATTTTCTGAATTTTGCGGGCGCCTGGGTGGCTCAGTGGGTTAAGCCGCTGCCTTCGGCTCAGGTCATGATCTCGGAGTCCTGGGATCGAGTCCCGCATCAGGCTCTCTGCTCAGCAGGGAGCCCGCTTCCTTCTCTCTATGCCTGCCTCTCTGCCTACTTGTGATCTCTCTCTGTCAAATAAATAAATAAAATAAAATATTTAAAAAAATTTTTTCTGAATTTTGCTTTTTTTATTTTTTAAAAAATTTTAAAAGATTTTACTTTTTGTCAGAGAGAGAGAGAGAGAGAGAGCGCACAAGCAGAGAGAACAGCAGGCAAAGGGAGAAGCAGGCTCCCCACTGAGCAAGGAGCTGGATGTGATCTCAGGACCCTGGGATCATGACCTGAGCCTAATGAAGGCAGACACTTTGGCAGAAGCTTAACTAACTGAGCCACCCCGCTATCCCCATCCCCCACCCCTTTTTTTTTTGAACATTTAAACATACTTTTGAACATTTAAACATACTGCCTACTTGTGATCTCTCTGTCAAATAAATAAAATCTTAAAACAAAACAAAAACACCAATCCTGTAATTATTGATACTAAACATAGAGATAAGCAGTCTGAAACTAGCCTAAAAGCATTAGTACCTTTTAATCAGAAATGGTGAAGGAGGAAATGGCAATAACATTTACTGAATAACTGCTGTATGCTGTGCCTTCTATCATATTTAATCTCCACAATGGTACTAGGAAGTAGAAGAAGTAGGAGAAGTACTAGGAAGTAGAAGTGCTGCTTTTATCTACAAGGAATCCAAGGTCTTGAAAGAGGCAATGCACATAAGTCATTCTCATTCCAAAGTTCTTGCTCTTTATACATTGAAGCTATAAAGGCTTCAGGATAGCTCCTGCCTAGCACACAGTAAGCTCTGTATTCCTCTTATTATGTCATCTGGAGTAGGAGTAAAGATTGAAAATGCTAAATGCTAAAATGTTATGCTACATCAATTCTGAGAGGAAATAGAGAAATAAATACATTTAGAATAAGTAATCTGGGTGGGGGGGCACCTCACTGGCTCAGTCAGTAGAGCATGTGACTCTTAATCTTGGGGTGGTATAGTCAAGCCCCATGTTGGGCATAGAGATTACTTAATAAACAAATAAAATGAACAAACAAATAATTTTTTTTAAGATTTTATTATTTATTTGATAGAGAGAAATCACAAGTAGATGGAGAGGCAGGCAGAGAGAGAGAGGGAAGCAGGCTCCCTGCTGAGCAGAGAGCCCGATGCGGGACTCGATCCCAGGACCCTGTGATCATGACCTGAGCCGAAGGCAGCGGCTTAACCCACTGAGCCACCCAGGCGCCCCCAAATAATTTTTTAAAGAAGATTTTATCTATTTACTTGACAGAGAGAGACAAAGTGAGAGAGGGAACACAGGCAGGGGGAGGGGGAGAAGTAGGCTTCCTGCTGAGCAGGGCTTGCGGAGCTTGATTCCAGAACCCTGGGATCATGACCTGAGCTGAAGGCAGCTTAATGACTGATCCACCCAGGCACCCCAAAAAACAAACAATTAAAAAATATATATTTAGGGTAGATGAAAAGAATCTTAGTTTATAGTAACTTTCTTCTGCAAGAATTAATATAAACTGAAAATACAAAATCAGATCATGTTAAATTTAATAAATTTAATAAATTACCCTATGAGTTAGCAAGAAAAATTTGAGAAGTTGTCTTTACCCTAGAGATGAAGTAAAGGGCAGTAATACTGGGCAGTTCTTCCCTTGTCACTACAGTCAGAGGCGGGAGATTGAACTAGAAGGGTCATGCATCAAACCCAATGTGATAATTCTTATATTTTTGTGTTGAGACCACTATATCGTATTATCCTTTTTTTAGATACTCTTTTTTTTTTTTTAAAGATTTTATTTATTTATTTGAAAGACAGAGATCACAAGTAGGCAGAGAGGCAGGCAGAGAGAGAGAGAGGAGGAAGCAGGCTCTAAGCAGAGCAGAGAGCCCGGTGTGGGACTCGATCCCAGGACCCTGGGATCCTGACCTGAGCCGAAGGCAGAGGCTTTAACCCACTGAGCCACCCAGGCGCCCCTATTTAGATATTCTTATCTAAAGTCTCATGTCAGATGTTATATTGGGAGGTAGTGTGTTAAAATTTTGTGTTTTTTTCTGCTTTCTACTAGTCTTAAACATGATTACATGCCTTTTCTGTGGAAAAAACCAGTAGTTTCTTGCTTTTTTTAACCACCCCCCCCCCTTTAGTTCCTTGTTTTCCAGCACCCAACATAACTTGTAAGGATTTTGGTGGCAATGAAACACATTTTACTGGAAATGAAGTTGGTTTTCTGAAGCCTGTATCTTGCCGAAATGTGTAAGTCCATTACTGAAGCTAAATTTTCAGGTTACTTGCCTATGTTGTATATTGACTGCATGGAGTAAAGAGATAAAAAGTTAATTTATAGGGAAAATCCTGCACTGATATAATTTATCTTTTTTGCCTTTCTCAGAAAACCTCTATTTTAAGTGTGCATATTGTTAATGTAAATGCAGTTTACCACCAAGTAAAGCATAGTAGTTCACTCTGTGGGATAAATAAAGACTGTGAGTAGCCTTATGCCATGTTAATTCAGTCAGTTTGTGCCACTAAATGAGTTATGAAAACTTCTGTTTTTAAAACTTGGGGGATTTCTACAGTGCAAAAAGGGATCATGTACTTCTAGTATTAAAAGAATGTTGGTGTAGCTAGGTGACTCAATTGGTTAAGCCTCTGACTGTTGGTTTTGGCTCAGGTTATGATCTTAGGGTGGTGAGGTCCATCTCTGTGCTCAGTGCAGACTCTGCTTGAGATTCTCTGTCTCCCTCTCTCTCTCTCTCAAATAAATAAATCTTTAAAAAAATAAAAGAATGTTACTTATTAATCATTTGCATATTAAGGGCATTTTGAAATTTGGTTTCATTCTTTTTTTTTTTTTTTAATGTTTTTTTTTTTTTTTAAGATTTTATTTATTTGCCAGAGAGAGAGAGAGAGCGAGCACAGGCAGGCAGAGTGGCAGCAGAGGCAGAGGGAGAAACAGGCTCCCCGCCAAGCAAGGAGCCCGATGTGGGACTCGATCCTAGGACGCTGGGATCATGACCTGAGCTGAAGGCAGCCGCTTAACCAACTGAGCCACCCAGGCGTCCCGGTTTCATTCTTTTTAATAGATATGGGTGATGAATGGTTAACAGAATTCAAAAATTTCTTTGGGACATTAAGACAAGTGGCTTTATTTTGTTAAGAGTGTTGTTTGTTTAAAGGATTTTCAAGTTTTGAGTTTTATTTTTGCTGGAGTAAAGCTAACATCTTATTCTTATATTTCTGTCTTGTATTAAAAAACATGATTTAGTTTTATTTATTCTTATTAATTGGTGGCACTATACTTTTATCTTTTAACTGACATTGTTACATTTTATTTGATTGCATCTGTTGCAGATGCATTAAGAAATAACCACTGTTAGGCCCTTCCTTCCTTCCTATTTAGCTATTTCTTCCAGTTCTATTAGAATTCCTAGAAATTACTAGTGGAGTCTTATTTTTCTTTTGACCTTCCTTCACTGAGTTAATGAGGAGCTTTAGGTTTTATCTTGCTGTGTAATCCTAACCCAATCACTTAAGCTTTTTGGGTTCCAAGATTTCTCATTAGTAAAGTAAAAATTGCTAAAAGGAGTTACCTCCCTATTACTTATATATTGTTTAGCCAAGTTTTGAATTTATTGGTTCATATTTCTTTTTTTGTAAAGATTTTATTTATTTATTTGTCAGAGAGAGAGAGAGAGAGAGAGAGATTGACTGTGCACAAGCAGGCAGAGCAACAGGCAGAGGGAGAAGCAGGCTCCCCGCTGAGCCAGGAACCCAATGTGGGACTCCATCTCAGGACCCTGGGATCATGACCTGAGCCGAAGGCAGACGCTTAATTGACCAAGCCACTCAGGCATCCCTGGATTACTATTTCTACCATAAAAATTCCAAATGATAACCAATTTATTAAGTGCTGATCTAGGACATCATAGGTTACAATACAACAACTTAGAAGATCAGTCATCTGTTGAGAATAGCTAACCACTCAGGTTGGACTTACAGGTTTATATTACGTGTAATGGTAACACCATAGTGGTCTGTTACTCAATTTCCAAGTTAATTCTGATTTTTCTTTTGGTGTCTCTGGGTAGATTAGGCTCAGTGTGACTGAGCTGTTCTAATCATGCTCACAAGACACTGATGTCAGTTATGAGAAGAAACATAATTATCAGGGAAACCTGACACTTGCAAGTATACTGGCCAATTTATACCCCTCCTATAGTAAAACGTACAGTTCCAAAATAGAATTTGCTTAATGACCATTGGATCAGAACAAGGGGAGCTAAATTAATGGGTAATTTTAATGATAAGTCACAAAATTAAGATCACCGCATAAATCATTTTCTTATATCAGAATATTCAGTACATGCCTACCAAAGAGCCAACTGCTGGTCAGCTACTGAATAGTCACTGACAAATTCTTATTCATTGAATGTTCCTTTCCCAGTTCACATATTTTCCTTCTCCTATTAGCATATTCTTTTTCAAACTGTATATAATATTGATACTTGATGAAAACTCCCGTCTTAATATTGCAGATACAGTCATTCTATAATGTATTCTCCAGCAACTGAAGTCTGGTAACCATGTCTGATTGATCACCAAGCCACACACCTATTTATACTGGCCAGCTATTTTAGTTGGAGCAGACTAACTGCTGTAACAGATGTCTTTAGAATGTCAGTGGCTTAACACAGTACAAGTTATTTCCTCCTCACATCATAGTCTGGTTGGTGTTGGCTTGGAGGGCTGGGTGAGGTAAGGGGAGTGATTGTTGCTCCATGCAGTCATGCGGGAGCCTTGCTCCTTTCATCCTGTGGCTTTGCTTCCTCTCGTCCTCAGAGTCCTTTCCATTCAGCCAGCAGATGGGAAAGAGGAAAAGGATCCCCGGGTAGGTGTGTTTTATGGACCAGATCTAGAAATGGCATGCATCGCTTCTGTCCTCCTTAGGTTGGGCAAAACTCAGTTATGGCTACACATAACTGCAATATGGGCTAGAGTATGTAATTTCACAGGACATCTGTGAGAAAAAGAGCAGTGGTTCAGTGAGCAATGAGACAGTCTCTGCTACGCCACCCGTTTTCAGGATATTCTTTAGGGTGATCTAATATATAGATAATTGTGTTTCTAATTTCATTCCCCTTTCCAGCCACGCTTTTTGAAAGACTTGTTCCTATAATACTTACCTTTTATGAATTTTTCTGTCTGATAGAGTCCAGCTTTTGGCTATGCTGAAATTTACTAGAAATCTTTGTTCTCTGTCAAATGGATCTTTATAGTCCACATCTTAATTTTTCTTCTACACAATTTGGCATTCCCTTCTCTTAAAATTCTTTCCTTGACTTCAAGTATAAAACACTCTTCTATTTTCTTTGATTCCTCTTTTGTTTTTCCTTAAATCTTGATATCCCCAAGATTATATTCTTGTTCTATTCCCTTTTTAATTCATTCACTCCTTTAGCTTTTCTCACCATCTTAATGTATATTAAGGTCCCAAAGTTAATCTCTCATCTCCTTCAAACCATCTCCTCCTTTGTCTTAATGAATGGCACCTGTCCTCGTCTCTTTCTTTCTTTCTTTCTTTCTTTCTTTCTTTCTTTTTTAAAGATTTTATTTATTCATTTGACAGACAGAGATCACAAGTAGGTAGAGAGACAGGCAGAGAGAGAGAGGACGAAGCAGGCTCTCCGCTGAGCAGAGAGCCTGATGCAGGGCTTGATCCTAGGACCCCAGGATCATGACCTGAGCCGAAGGCAGAGGATTTAACCCACTGCACCACCCAGGCACCCCTGTCCTAGTCAGTTTCTTAAGCTGAAACTTTGGAGCCTTCTTGACTTCTTCTTTTCCCTCATCCCCCACTTTTAATGTGGTTACTTCTGCCTTCTTCGAATTTCCCAATTTTGTTTACATTTCTGTCCTACTGCTACTGCCCAATAGGTTATAGCTTGAGATTCTACAAAGCCTACTAATTTATTTCTCTATTTCTAGTCTGGTACCCCATTCCAGGGTAGATGGGACACCACTGCCCTCAGCATAAAATGACATCCTTTCAGTATTAGATGCATAAACAGGATCTCTGGTCCATCTGCCGTCTCCCACCAAGCTCCCCAAATGTCCTAATTGTGAGTGAAATGCAAAAAAACAGGACTGTAAGACCGACATAATCAGATTTGATTTTAAAGTGGTAACTCCAGCTCCCTCTCTGTTTCTTTACTTCCTTTTGCAGTAAAACTTCAGAGAGTTGTCTAATACTCCTGTTTTTCAGGGTTCTTTTTTTCATTCCAGGCTTTCTTAAGCCTGCTTTGTTTGGTCATTTTCCTATACCACATCACCAAAATTGCCCTCACTGAGGTCACTACTGAACTCTTTTTGATTAAATGTAGTGGAAAATTCTCAGCCATTACTTGTGTGATCTGTCAGTCACATTTGGCACAACTGATCACTTTGTTCTCCTTAATACACTGTACTGTCTTCCCTTGACTTCCAGTATACCACACTCTTCTAGTTATACTTCTTCCTCACTGTTAACTCTTGCCCAGTCTCTTTCTAGTTTATTCTCTTCTTGATCTCTTAATATTGGAGTATCTCAAGGCTCAATGAATTTCTCTCTCTCTCTCTTTTTTTTTTTTTTGGTCTATACTCACGTAGAAATGTCCTGGTTTAA
Source organism: Mustela erminea (assembly GCF_009829155.1). NCBI lineage: Eukaryota > Metazoa > Chordata > Mammalia > Carnivora > Mustelidae > Mustela > Mustela erminea. Next base: position 59,659,122 of record NC_045623.1, read on the forward strand.
AATGCTTCCTATATGCTTGTAACTCCCTAATATATATCTCCAGCCCAGACTTCTCTCCCTAACTCTAGACTTATAAATCCAGCTGTCTTTTGAACAACTCCACTTGGATATCTGATAAATATCTCAAACTCACATGTCTAACAATTAAATCCTGAACATCTTTTGAAGGTCTAGTCTACCTTCAGCCTTCCCCAACTCGGTTAATGATAGCTTCATCCCTCTGGTTACATGGGACAAAAATCTTAGCTTTATTCTCATTCCTTTCTTTTTTCATTCCCTAAATTGGATACATCAGGAAATCCAGTTGTTATACTTCGGAACATATCCGGAATCTGATCACTTCTCAGTGGTATTTTTTTTTTTTGCTAAGACTCCAGATCAAGCCACTATTAATTTTCATCTGGATTACGGCAAGAGCCTTCAGACTCCTTTGTCCTTGTGGTAGCTCACATTTGTTCAACAAATTCATCCCTCTCAATCACTGTTAACTGGGTGGTGTGTACTTTCTACTCTGTTGGTTTGGGGCTTGGCCATGTGATTGGATTTGGCTTATGTAATGCTAGCAGGTATGAAACAAGCAGGGGCTTAAATGTGATTGTGAGGTTTATCTTTCCTCTTAAATCATGGTGGTTAAGTTCTGAAAAGAACTTGTCCTGGGTAAAAGCTACACCTGCAGCCTGGACCCTAGGAAAACTAAGAGGAACTGATTTTAAGGAAATAAGTAGCCTGGATCCAGACTGACCCAAACTTTAGTCTGAAGCAGCATTTCCTGGCTGAACCCACCCTGGATAAGCTGAACCATAGCTCATTGCAGTGTGAGGATGATTGCTTATTGTTTTAAGCCACTGAGGTTTAGAGTGGTTTGTTATTCAATATTATTGCGACAGTAGCTCACAAGTACTCCCCTACAGTCTGTTTTCAGCCCAGCAGCTAATTACTTTAAAATCTGAATCAGATCATATCACACGTCTGCTTAAAATCCTGCAGTAGTTTCTCATATCCTTTAGAGTACAAACCAGTCGTTACAGCGATGTTCAGGGCCATACATGATTTGCCCCCTTTGCGCCTTGTCCTCTCTCTGACCTCAGCTCCTACTATTTATTCTTCTGTTCTCTAATTCCACTCCTGCTATACTGGCCTCCTTTACAGACCTCAGACATGTCAGGTATGCTGTGCTCCCCTCAGCAGGTACCTTTGCCTAGGATGCTCCTCCCTTAGAGGTATAGCATGCTAACTAACTCACCTCCCTCAGGTCTTTGCTTATCTATCACCTTCTCAATGATGCCTACTCTTATTACCCTATTTATATCTTATATCCCCCTCGTCTGTACCCCTGGCATTCTGAATTCCCTAAATGACCTGCTCCACTTCTTTTGTTAATAGCGTTTATGACTTTTCTTTTGTGTGTGTGTGTGTGTGTGTGTGTGTGTGTGTGTGTGTGTGTTTGAGATTTTATTTATTTGAGAAAGAGAGAGCACAAGGAGGGGGTGGAGGGGCAGCTGATGGGTATATGGAGAGGGAGAAGCAAATGCCCTGCTAAGTATGGAGCCAGGGCAGGGCTCAATCCTAGGGACTTGATCCCAGGACCCTGAGATCATGACCTAAGCCAAAGGCAGCTGCTTAACTGACTGAGCCCCCCCAGGAACCCTCTTTTATGACTTTTTAACATAATATATGATTTACTTTTAAAATGTTTATTTTTATTGCTTGTTGCCTATTGACTGAAGGCTCTTCAGGGACAGGGATCCTTATTTCTTCTGTTCATATATATATCCCAAAAACCTAGAATAGTGCCTGGCATGAAAATCAATGAATGGATCAGTGAACAAATGAATAAATAAGTCGTAATTAACAGTTTTGTTTCCTAAAATGTTTGCATGTTGGAAATACATGTATGTAACTCTCAGGTTCTAATTTTGTACAGAAATGGCTATTCATACAAGGTGGCAGTTGCGCTGTCTCTTTTCCTTGGATGGTTGGGAGCAGATCGATTTTACCTTGGATACCCTGCCTTGGGTGAGTATGTTTCATCAAGAAAAAATCCTTGTGAAACTTATATTTCAGGTAAATATACCTGTTCTTTCCATTTTATTATTCTTTTAAAGAGTTTATTTATTTATTAAGGAGAGAGGGAGAGAGCATAAGCAGGGGGAGGACCAGAGTGAGAGGGACAAGCAGACTCCGTGCCGAGCACAGAGCCTGACATGGGGCTCACCAGGACCCTGACATCATGACCTAAGCCAAAATCAAGACTTGGATGCCCAACCGATTAAACCACCCAGGCACCCTTAAATATACCGATTCTTATAGATTAAATCTGTGCATACTATTAATAGTTACAAGTTCGACATTAACTGGAGGTGAATAGTTACTCTTCTGTGAATATAGAGCTAGCTGTTAGTTCTACAATTCAGCGTGGGTAATAAATATTGACTTTTCCTGTATTTTCATCTTTATGAAAATACTTACAAAATAGTATAGGCACTTCCTTAGGATAGTAGGCTTGAGTTGTCATTGTTAGTACTGGGCAACATGGTGGACATTTAATAAATATTTTACGAATAAATGTGCATCTCTTCTTTCTAAAAATATTTGCCCTTCTGTCTGAACCTCTGCCATATTCCCTTGGGAAGAGAAGCTTTCTTTCAGGAGAAGCTTGGGTTGGAACTATGGCGACCCGCAAGAGCTGGTGTGGAGCCTGACTTTTTTTAACCTTAGCTTCCTTCCCTCTGCTGCCACCCCCCACCCCGACCTGTCACACACATTCCTTCTAGTGTAATCTTCCCATTTACCATAGTTACTAATGCTTGTGAATTTTTACATTGATGATTTTTACATTTGATTTGGATTTGATGATAGCTTTTGTTTAAACAATACTTTTATATGCCTGCCCTTAGTTAAGCCTTATAGCTCTCTGACTTTATCATCCTCTTTAAATCTTTTTTACCAGGTAGGGAAATTGTCACCAGAGAGGTTAAGGGATTTACTCACTCCAGAGGCCTTGTTTTATTCTGTGACATATTTGTTGTTATCATCTTTGTTTTATGGATAGGGAAATTGTCATGAGATTAAGAGATTTACCCAAGGACACTCTGCTAGTGACCTGAATTTGAACCCAAATTTTCTGGCTCAAGGGATCATGCTTTATTTACTACAGTACTCTGCTCCTACATTAGCCCTTTACTGAGCAAAATATAAAGTTTCTGATGCTTTTTTTCCAGTTAGCAAGGCTAATCTTAATTCTTTCCATGTTGCTACCCACCAGAGATCAAAGAAGAATCTTTATTGTGGTATTAGTAGGAAGTATGTTTCTGACAGCCTTACCTGGAACTCACAAATTTGTTCAGTTAATAGACATTTATTCTACATTTACTACCTGTTAAGTAAGTAAGTGCTCTGGGAATAATGATGAAGATCATATTTCATATTGGTTAAAAAGGAAATAAATATGTTGGTGGGTCCATTTATGATACAGCTCTTATAGAACCATGACAAAGTGCTATGAGAGAGAGAAGAGGGACTGATTTAGTCAGCCTTGGGGTGTTAAAGAGGACTTCTTTGATGAAGTGACATTTGGACTAGGTATTGAAGGATAAGCAGATTACAGAGATTGAGGGCATTACACAGAACAGTATGTGCAAAGGCACCGGGTGTGATAGTATGTGTGCCTGCTGAGAGAATGGTAGATAGTTTAGCTTTTGGCATAGGAAGAATAATGGCAAGAGATGAGAAGTGACTGCAGAGATAGTCTGTGGTCAGATTATAAAGGGCTTTGAGTGTCTTTTTATGGAGTTTGGACTTTACAATTTAAATATCAGAAGCCATTAAAGTTTTTAAGCAGAGAAGAGTTATAGTCAGACTCATTTTTCAGGAAGATTCTATTGGAGGAATTGAGGGAAATGGCTTAGAACAGAGAAGTACTGGTGACAGAGAAAGGAGGAAGGAGATTGATGCCATAATCCTGGCCTAAGTGACAGTCCAACTCATTTTCCTGCCATATGTTAGAGTAACTGTACCATTCCCTATGGTGGAAAGCCTTGTGATCTGAACAGAAGGCCTCAGAGTTGGTAAAATGGCAGTCCTTCAGTCTAACTCTCTTTTTAGATGATGGCTGGCTGGCTGGTTAGACAGAGAAATCAGATTCATAATGAGAAAGTAAAATAATATGGTGATGGTGAGAATACACCTGAAGCCTTTTGCCTTTATTCTCATATTTTCTTCTGTGTTCTCTTTATGAAGACAGACGTGTGTGTGTGTGTGTGTGTGTGTGTGTGTGTGTGTATGAAAGATTTCTAACTTTTAGAGAGTTTTTAAGAGGTTAGGAAGGAAGGGGAAACACTGTTCTTTAGAACAGTTTATTCTGTGATGATTTTAAATAGTAAATCTATTTTATATATTTGGCTTAATGAGTGACTTTTTGGCTTCCTCGGATGTGGGTCAGATGAGCTATCACGTCATATGTGTAAGTTAATGTGTTTGTCTTACTGCAGCACATCATAATATGTCGACATGTATATTGTGAATTTTTCTTCCTGCAAAGTAAAACTCTCAGTAAAAAAGCTCTGTATTTTGCGAAGTGGAAAATTATCCACTGCGAAGTGGATCTGGTTAGTGAATGTTAGTTTCCTGCCAGGAGCTGTTTTTCTCTGGCCACTGCTATTCCAGTCTATTATGAGCCTCAGTCAAAGAGGACCTTTCCATGGGAGGCTGAGTGAGATTCCATAAACTTGCAAGTGCAGTTTTTAACATTCAACATTATGGTACAGCGTAAAGGCTTTTTGTTTGTTTTTTTAAAATCATTAAATAATTTACTGTATTTTTAAAAAAAGATTTAAATAACTTACTGCATTTTTAAAAAAGATTTTGTTTGTCAGAGAGAGAGCACAAGCAGGGGGAGTGGGAGAGGGGGAAGCAGGCTTTCTGCTGAGCGGGGAGCCCAAAGCAGGACTTGATCCCAGGACACTGGAATTGTGACCTGAACTGAAGGCAGACGCTTAATGACGAGTCACCCAGGCATCCCAATTACTTACTGTATTATCACAACAACCTTTGGGTGTTCATTAGTTCAACACATATTTTGACTGCTGGCCTAAGATAAAAGTTTCTGAAGATCATTAAGTCTGTCACTTCTCATTTGTCTGCTTTCCGGCTTCTGAATTTTTGTTGCTACTGTCTTACCTTTTATTCTCTTTGTTCTTTTGGGTTTGTGGGCCTTAAAAATTCCTTACCATTTTTTAGTGGGGTCTTGGAGTGAGAGGAGCTAAGTAGGTATGTCAGAGTCATTATCTTTAACTAAAAATCCTCATTTCTTTTAAGCATTCAAATATTTTGATTGTATCTTACTTGCATTTAAGTAGAATTGTTAAGGGTTTTGATATATCTTATTAACTAATCTAATCTAATATATAAAGTTACAATTTTTTTTAAAGTTACAATTTTTAAAAAATTTAAAATATTAAATGTTTTTAAATGAAATTTTAATTTTTACTAAGAATTCAAGGTTAAAGATTTTGGTATTTTTTGATTAAAATGATTACTATCATTGTACTACTAACCTTACTATGAAAATAGTTACAGATGGACCCTAACATTCTATATTTTTTAAAAAAAATTTTATTTCTTTGAGAGGAAGCAAGAGAGAGTATGAGTAGAGTGGGGAGGCAGAGGGAGAAGCAGACTCCCTGCTGAGCAGGGAGACCATTGTGGAGCTGGATCCCAGGACCCTGGGATTATGACCCCAGCTGAAGGTAGATGCTTGACTGGTGGAGCCACCCAGACATCCCTATTTTTCTTATAATCTTATTTAATCTTCATGGTTATGAAAAGCAGTGGTAGCTTGTTAAAATACTTCCTTAAGAGGCACCTGGGGTAGGGGCGCCTGGGTGGCTCAGTGGGTTAAAGCCTCTGCATTCAGCTCAGGTCATGATCTCAGGGTCCTGGGATCGAGCCCCAGCCCCACATCGGGCTCTCTGCTCAGCAGGGAGCCTGCCTCCCCCCCCTCTCTCTGCCTGCCTCTCTGCCTACTTGTGATTTCTGTCTGTCAAATAAATAAATTAAAAAAAAAAAAAAAAAAAAGAGGCGCCTGGCGTAGCGTCTGCCTTTGGCTCAGGTCATGGTCCTAGGGTCCTGGTATTGAGCCCCACGTAAGGCTCCCTCCTCAGTGGGAAGCCTGCTTCTCCCTTTCCCACTCCTCTTGCATGTGTTCCCTCTCTCGCTGTGTCTCTGTCAAATAAGTAAATAAAATCTTTAAAAAAAGATACCTCCTTAAAACTATTTATGATCATTGGAATTTTGTAAGAACAGAATAAATAATATCAATCATGCAATACGAAACTTGATTTTTCTAAGTAGTTTAGTGTTGAATGTGATATTTCATTATATAAATTTTACTTCAGGATTAAATAAGGGAAATGTGTTGGGGGTGAGAATGAATAAAACTTGATAAGATCTAAAAATTCCTTTAAGAAAGTTTTTTTTTTTTAAATTTTAAAACATTTTAAAATTTTTAATTAGGGGCTTGAATTCATGGCCCTGAGATGAAGACCTGAGCTGTGGAATCAAGAGTTGGATGCTTAACTGACTAAACCACCCAGGCTCCCCCAGAATTTTCTTTTCAGTTATTTCAAATTCCTTTTTAGCCCGTGACTGTAACTTTATATATAACTTTATTTCCTTTAATTGATTTATTCCTCAGGATGCAAGTGCTACATGAACTAGAAACTTTTTTTACAATGAAACCTTATTTTTCTAATAGTATTCTCTCTTTGTATTCTTAACTGTGCTAACATCTCTGATTTTTTTTTTATATGCAATAGCTAGCATATTTTGCTTTGTCCATCTGTAGCATTAAAGGATTATGGATTCCCAAAGCTAATAGCTCTTTTGGATCAGGAGAGAGATACTCTTTTCATGGTGGTATTCCTTTTAAAATGTAAATACTTTCTTATTATGAGAATAACAAAGTGTTTTTAAGTCCAAATCTTAAAAATCTTTGGTTATATTCTTCTTCTTCTTCTTCTTTTTTTTGAGCTTGAATTTACCAGTTTAGACTGGTATATAATATCCACAGATCATGGGACAAATAAAGGGATTTATAGGTTAAACTGTTCTAAGATTTGAAAACTCTCTTTTATAGGTACAGACACAAAAAGAATAGTGATAGCCAATTACCAAATCATTATAGAACACCTGTGGTTTGGCAAATAGCAACTTCAGTATGCGATAATCTACGTTCTCTAATACAGTCATGCAGACAGCAGTATTTGCAAGACTCAACCTGTAATAAAAGAAAAAATACCAGAGTTTTTTTAAATACCCCAAATTAATCTCTGTTCTTTTTGTTTTATATCCAAGTAAATCCTTTGATTGAATTCATGTTTTTAAAATGTAAAGTTTAGGTTACTAAAGTATAAAGTACACTCAAAACATGAACTTTATTAATGTCATCTGGCAGCATAATCTGTTTGAAGGAATCTATAATAGTAATGGTTCAGGATAAAAATGGATCCTTCTTTATTAGAAACGCTTTTATTTGGAATTTTAAAACAGTTTTTAAAATCGAAAACCAATACTCCTTTTCACAGTAAGGAGTTAGTAAATCATGTCTGTACAAAGAGACACTTTTTGATTTGAAAAAAAAAAAAAAAAAGTCAGTCTACTTTTGGTAGTTCACAAATAACCTCACTTAAAAAAAAAACTGGTATTATGCTCAAAATAATGAAATCTTTAAAAATAATGGTTTGTATTGGTTTTAATAAATGCTGTTTAGAATGTATGCTACTTTGTGTTGTTCAAGTTGATCATTTTTTGCAGATAAGATAATTTACTCTTGATATAGTTTGTTTCTTCAGTAGTCAGATTGACTAGTTATGGGAATGACACAGCACTGACTTCCAGTTGCTCACAGAAGAGAAGGGGAAGGCAAATAAATAAAAATGCATAGCAAGTCATACCATGATACATGTGCCGTGCTGAAAGTTAAGGGCAGGTCTGGGGAGCATCTAGGAATATTTTTAAATTCATCCTGGAGATATTAGAGAAGGCTTTTTAAAAGTTTTAAATGACTCTTAGGGGTTAGCTAGATGATTGGGAACAGGGGGGTGGAGGTGGGCAGAGGAGGAGTCAAGGCAGAGAATAGCGTAGCCCATGTAAATGTAGAGATGGCCGAGGAGAATAGGAGAACACAGTGCATTAGAAGGGATCTTGGAGTAGTTTGGGAATAACCCAGCCAGAAGGAATTTGTAAGGTATGAGACTAGGTTAGATGATTCTACTATAAAGAATGTGAATTTATGGGCACCAGGGTGGTTCAGTGGGTTAAGCCTCTGCCTTCTGCTCAGGTCATGATCCCAGGATGCTGGGATCAAGCTCCGTATCAGGCTCTCTGCTCAGCAGGGGGCCTGCTTCCCCTCCTCTCTCTGCCTGCCTCTATGCCTACTTGTGATCTCTCTCTCTGTGTGTGTCAAATAGATAAACAAAATCTTAAAAAAAAAAAAGAATGTGAATTTATGCTGCCTACATTTCTCAGTGAATAGTAATTGTAGGAATAGTAGAAACAGTGGTAGGAGATGTAAAGACTGGGCTAACATTTTAAGTATTTGCCATGTGCCATGTACTATTCTGAGTTTTTACTTTTTCTCTATCTCCTTTAACCCTTAGTGTCCTTCCTATTTTATTTTCATAAAATATTTTTATATTTGGAAAGCTAAAAGAAGTTTAAATAGCAGCATTTTATTGAGGTACAAATGATATACATTAAAATGCATATTTTAAATGTACAGTTTGATAAGTTAGACATATGTATACACTTACAAAACAGTCCCCAGAATCAAGATGATGACCATATCTATCACCCCCCAAAGCTTCCTCCTGCCCTTTGTAATCCCTACCTTTTGGCCCTCCTATCCTGCTCTTTCCCAAGCAAATACTCATCTGCTATCTGTCACTGTAGTTCAGTTTGCAGATTGCTAAAATATCATCTTGGATCTGTTCTATAGTTTCTTTAAATGTGTGACTTCAGGAGTAGGTGACACTCACCAAAGTTCCAAACGCACATGTCATGTCCTTATCTAATGTTTATCTGAACAGGAACCTCCTGTTCATTTTTCTGAAGCACCCTTAAGAAGGGATTCAGCAGGGGCACCGGGGTGGCTCAGTGGGTTAAGCCTCTGCCTTTGGCTCAGGTCATGGTCTCAGGGTCCTGGAATGGAGTCCCGCCTGGGCTCTCTGCTCAGCAGGGAGCCTGCTTCCCCCTCTGTCTCTCTGCCTGCCTCTCTGCCTACTTGTGATCTCTCTCTCTGTGAAGTAAATAAATAAAATCTTAAAAAAAAAAAGGGGGGGTTCAGCAGCAGAATATACAGATTGTCATGACTCATTATCATTTTCTTTTTGAGTGTTATCACATTACTTTGCCAAGAAATATACTTCTATGTCATTGTTTTAAACAGCTGCATAGTATTCTCTCTTATTAGGTATACCTTGATTTTTCTGAGATAATTCCTCTCTGTTAAACATTGAAATTGTTGCTACTTTCTTGATAGTCATACAAGAAATATTTATCAAACTCTTAACATCTGTCAGGTACTATTCATGGAATTGACTTGAGTAAGATAAGGACCCTGTCTTGAGGAATTTACATGGCAGAGGAAAACAGAGAATGAATGAACAAAGCAGCAAATGAGGCTGTTACATATTTTTAATCAGCACCAAAAAGGCAATAAATAGGGGTGATGTGATAGGGCAAGGGGCTTTGGGGGAAGTGGCGTGCTGCTTTAGATAGGCAGGTTAGACTTCTCTGAAGAAGTAGCCCGAGAAATGAGAAGATCTACAGAATATTGTTGGAAAGGTTCATGACAAGAGCAAAGGCTCTGACATGGTTATGTTTTCTTAATAGGGTAGCAAGTAATTAAAAAAAACTTTTTTTGAAAAACTTTTTTTTTTTTTTTGATAGAGAGGGGGCATTGAGGAAGGAGCAGAGGGAGAGAAAGAATCTTGTGCAGGCTTAGTGCCCAGCACTTAGCTGGATTGGGCTGAGATCATGACCTGAGCTTAACTGACTGAGCCACCCATGTGCTGCAGAACCATTCTTAAAATTAATATTGTTATAAGAATATTGAAAAAAGCAATCTTTGTGACATTTCCAAATTTACATTAAATTGCTGTGTGAAGAGAGATACATTTCAGAAATTGAATGAATGAGTGAAGGATAGAATATACCAGTTGAGTTCATCAAGTTCCCTGGGCTACTATAATAAAATGCAACTATTGAAAAAAATGATTAAAGGAGTTGTTATATAAGATAATGGCTAAAAAGTTAGAGGTCTTTAGGAAACAAAAGCTGAGACAACTTATCAATTCATTTTACAAATATCAAGCATCTACTTTGTGGCATGTGGTGTTGTAGGTACTAAGGACACAGGAATAAATGAACCAGATGAAAGATCCTCCCCTAGTGGGACTTCCATGAGACAGATAGAACAAATATAAAATATTAGGTAACATAACAAGTGTTTTGAAGAAAAGTGAAAGCAGAATTTTATATAATCTCTATATTATAGTTTTAAAGGAATTTTGATCATGTGTTATCTTTGTACTTATATTATTCTGCGATATGTCTAATAATAAAAAGTCTAATGTAATTATATGTTTCAGTCTTATTTGTATACTCCCAAATTGTGTGCAGGAGGTGATCTCATCCACTCTTGTGATTTTTAGCTGGCATCTGTTTATAGTTGATACTTAGAACTACCCTTTCACGAAGAGTCTTGTTTCCTACCATTTTTATATGTCTGGAAAGCAATTAAGTTTAAATATAGAAGAGAGATTACTCATCCCACCCCCACCCCCAACCTGTCTCTTTATTCCATCATCATGGTTTTGTGTTATATCATTGTGTATGTCCTAGATTCTATGTTCTGTAATGATCTGTTCAGTACCCTAGTTCCAAGGTTATGATGGAAGGCAGAGGTGTATACAGTGCATAGAATTGTTGATTTTGATTATAGAATTAATGAACATGAGATGCTTTTTTCCTAAAAAATATAGGATAAGTTTAAGATAATTAAGTATAGGATAAAGATAATTGGGTTGCTAATAAAATTTTGCAGTTTATAAGATCAAAGTTTTATCTTGGTTATTTTTTCTGACTTGACCATCTTTATTTGTTTGAACTTTCTAATGTAAATGTGTATTAAAATTTCAATCACATAATATGTTAAGCCTAAATAAATAAATAAGGACTAAGATACATGCTATGGCTCTGGAGTAATGCAATTTAAAGATTTATTTCTTTAGGACTTATAAGAAATTTTGTAAGATTATATTGAGTTTTTATTTCAGTTCATAATACTTATTTGTTAAGTGAATTAATTTTTTGTGACTTTCTATATAGAGGGTTTTTTTTTTTTTAAGATTTTATTTATTTGACAGATATCACAAGTAGGCAGAGAGGCAGGCAGAGAGAGGAGGAAGCAGGCTTTCTGCTGAGCAGAGAGCCTGATGCGGGACTTGATTCCAGGACCCTGGGATCATGACCTGAGCCGAAGGCAGAGGCTTTAACCCACTGAACTACCCAGGCACCCCTATAGAGGGTTTTTTTAAACCTTTCTCATTTTCAGGTGAAGATTTGAGTTTTTAAAGTGTTAATTTTATATTCTTGATATATAAAGAGTTTGTGGTATAGTATACCTAATGGTTTACTAGGAAATAGAAATGTTAATATTTATAAGACTTCCAAATTTTAAGTGACTTTATTTTTTTTTCCAGGTTTGTTAAAGTTTTGCACAGTAGGGTTTTGTGGAATTGGGAGCCTAATTGATTTCATTCTTATTTCAATGCAGGTAAGTTAGTTTCGGTCTAGAAGATGAAATACTTTTCCATTCAAATATGAGTTCTCTGATCTTTTCCTGGTATATTTTAAATATATTAGAAAGCACATTTTATCTTTTTTTTTTTTAAGATTTTATTTATTTATCAGAGAGAGAGAGGGGGAGAGAGCGAGCACAGGCAGACAGAATGGCAGGCAGAGGCAGAGGGAGAAGCAGGCTCCCTGCTGAGCAAGGAGCCCGATGCGGGACTCGATCCCAGGACACCGGGATCACGACCTGAGCCGAAGGCAGCTGCTCAACCAACTGAGCCACCCAGGCGTCCCCACATTTTATCTTTTAATCACATAAAAGACCCTGTGGGTGGAGTATCCCCCATGGGAACTGAAACTACCTCCTCAAGCAATAAGGACTGCCCGAGCCAGCAAGACCCCATGTGACTGACCCTCAAGACAGTGATCAACCTGACCTTTGCTGCCTCTGCTGCATGTATCCACCAAACTTTGGCCCACATTTTCCTGATAAAAACCTAGAACGGTTTTCAACACTTTGAAGACAGTGTTTGAGACACTAGTCCACTGTCTGCCCAGTGTTTTGGCCTCACTGAAAAAAAATTCTTTTTTTGATTTAAAAAAAAAATGAAAGTAAAAAAAATTTAAAAATAAGTATTTTAGAAAGCAGTTAGGAAAGCTTTTCCAGTTTTTCTTTAGATTCTGCATCTAGGGGATCATAGCTGTGTTTCCAAGTAACATTTCCCAACCTGTGTTCTACTAGTTAGTAGTTCTAAAAGACTACTGTCTTGTCATTTTAAAAAAAAGGATTCTATGCTCAAATACAATTTGTAAATGTGAATTCAACTGAGATTTCTTTACTGGATAACTTCTGAGAATCTTTGTAATTTGTATTATGAATCTTTAATAGGGATTAAGATTATTTCTCAATATATTATTTCTTTTCCTGATAGTCACAGCCACATTTGTCAATTACTATAATAGGATATTAATGGGGATCTGATATTTACATATGAATATGTGGAGACACAAACAATATTTTCTTTTTTTTTTTTTTTAATGGACAGGCACTCTATATCAGTGTTTCTTGGTTGTAAATTATAGAAACTGAAATCCAGAAAGAAAAAAGGACTGTCTGGGCATTCTGTAGAAAATCTAGGAGTGGGGCTAGCCTTGGGTACGACCAAATCCATATAACCAAATAAGGTATTCAGGAACTCTCCTGATACCTCTCTCTGCTTCTCTGTGGTAACCTCATCTTCTCCTGCTGCAGTGGTATAGAGGCAGGTGTAGCATGTTGAAGTGCTGTCCTTTAGCATTTTAATTTTTTTTTTTTTTTTTTAAAGATTTTATTTATTTTTCAGAGACAGAGGGAGAGAGCGCGAGCGAGCACAGGCAGACAGAGAGGCAGGCAGAGGCAGAGGGAGAAGCAGGCTCCCTGCCGAGCAAGGAGCCCGATGTGGGACTCGATCCCAGGACCCTGGGATCATGACCTGAGCCGAAGGCAGCTGCTTAACCAACTGAGCCACCCAGGCGTCCCTGTCCTTTAGCATTTTAAAGTGCCACCAGATGTTTGACGCACTGAACCGATGGTGGTTAACTTATGAAGATTCTTAAATTAGAGAGGGGAATGAATTTACCACAACAAATGTCACAAAGCAGCATTTCAGTAAGCATTTATGGAGCACCTCATGTCTCCAGCAAGAGTGTCAGTATGTATATAGATCATCATCAGTTTTGGTCTTCTTTCTCATACAATATTTCCACTCCTCAATTCTGTCTGCTTGATGTTAATCCTTATGTTTTAAAAGAAAGTCAAAATCCAGGAGATTCGGGTAGCATACTGTGAGGAGGGTACCATACTGTGAGGAGGAGGCAGCATATGGACCAATAAGATACCAGAATTAAACAAGGAAAATATTTGGTTTTAAAGTTGGAATTTTCCTGTCTTTATTCATAAACATATGCCTAACCAAATATCCTGCCTTCTCTGACTGGAGGACAGGCAAGCAGGCATGAAGAGGCTAAGGTACTTGTGCACATATGCTTGGAAATGGATTTCTCACTATAAATGAGGATCCAAGGAATTTCATGTATTATTGGGATTCTTTAAGATATCCAAAATTTAATGCCTTTGAAACCCATTTACCTAATATTTTCACAGTAGGTTCTTTCTTTAATGATGTCATCACTTTATATTAAGGTTTACTTCTATCAAATTATAGTGCTTATTTGATTCAGCGACTGCTTTCTGGTACACGAATGCCTGAACTTTCGAGAACAAATCATTCTTTTCTTAAAGATCTCGAACTGAACCTATTGCATTAAGAAATACTGAGACAGAATTAGAGTATTTGAATTTCTGCAGTTAATTTTCCTAATTAAGACATTTCAAAAGGTATGGCCACGTTAGGTTTAGACTGCTTTTAGATTAGGGAAAACATAAATTTTTCAAATGTAGTCAAATAAGAGGTGTAATCTTGCTTTACACATCATTTAATCTACTTAACTTGTGATGTTGACTACTTTAGTTTTTAAGAATTATTTTTTCAGCAAATAAAATGTTTTTAATAAAACATAAACTGTGTCAATGTTTTTCTCCCAAGTACATTTTTTCCAACTTATCATAAACCTTTTACATTTGTCCATCTTTTTATTTATTCTTCTTTCTCATTCTCTCCATCCTGTTTTTTCTTTTTCTTTTTGCTATTAAATATTGTTCCCCAGTGAATAGCAATGTTTCTCTTTTGGGCTCTGATCCCAGAAACATATTGTGCATGAACTCAAAACCTATAAAAACATACTTTGCTTCACAGTATTTATAATAAAAATCCAGGAAAATCCTCTTTAAAAATTAGGTCTAGTTATTTCATCTTTGAATCAAAGTAATATAAAACATAATGCACGTATTACTAAAGTAACCTTTACATGTCACTATATTTACTGAAAATACTTTAATGAGTATCTATTTGTTAATAAACTTTTGAAGTTTCTTCTTTTTTTTATGTTCTTAAAAAGTATAGAAATGGCAGTGTGAATTAATAGTATAAAATAATACATAGAATTAGTTCAGCCCTTTTGTGCATTCAGCAAAAATCTAAATCAGTGATACATATGTAGCATACAGTCTTTCAGTTATAGGTAACTGTTGTGTATAATCACTGTATTTTTAGTTATTCATAAGGCAGTTCTGAAGATTTTAAAACATTCATTCTTTGTGCTTATATATGTGTGTGTGTGTTATGATGGATTGATTAGAAATTTAATTTCTTTTATCAGAAAAATAGGAGAATATTTTTATTTCATTTAAACTTCTCACTCACAATCTGGACTTTTTTTTTTTTTTTTTCAAAGATTTTATTTATTTGACAGAGAGAGAGGGAACACAAGCAGGGGGAGTGGGAAAGGGAGAAGCAGGCTTCCTGCCGAGCAGGGAGCCCGATGTGGGGCTTGATGTCCACTTCGATCCCAGCACCCTGAAGGCATGACCGGAGCCAAAGACAGATGCTTAATGACTGAGCCATCCAGGTGCACGGGATTTTTTTTAACTATACCAAAACCACTGATACGGTATCTGCCAAACAAAAAGAAAGTTTCCTCCGTTGTGTGGGGATAAGATGGCCACAAATCAAAAAGATGAAGATGGGTGGAGGGAAAATGGAAATATGAATTGGAATGTAGAAAGTTGTTGGAAGTATGTCAGGGTACTTTGCGACAATTTAAAAATATTCTATGCATCATGGAAGAAATTGCTTTCATTTTTATTCCTATTAACATTACAGAGTAGCTCTCCTTAAGGGACTAATAACAGTATAAGTAGAAATTCATAGAAGCAGCATAATTCCAAGACATTAATGAATTTTATAAATTTGTAAAATTTATAAAATATCTCTAGTTTGATATTATAGATAATATTTTTAGCACTGAATTATATAGTGCTTCTGTGTTTTTTTTTTTAACTTTTAGACACCAGGTCTGACTTTTCACACATAAATTTCAGTAGAAAAAAAATTTACTGTAGCACTGGTAGTATGCTAAACATAGTGTATACCATCGATAATTTGGGCTGATTTGAACTGAATGCAATATATCTTGTGAAAAGTGTAGCCTTGTGCCAATAATAGGGAAGATGAGAAGCTAAAAAAAAGGTAGTTTTTAAAAGTGTTTGCTTTTTCTTTAGGACCTTGAAGTTCTACATTTCCTAGTGTCACTTGAGAAGTAATGAATAAAATAAAAGATATGATAAACTATAAATGGTAGGTTTTAGGGGCATCTGGGTAGCTCAGTGGGTTAAGCCTCAGCCTTTAGCTCAGGTCATGATCTCAGGGTCCTGGGATCTAGCCCCGAGTCAGGCTCTCTGCTCAGCAGGGAGCCTGCTTCCCCGTCTCTCTCTGCCTGTCTCTCTGCCTACTTGTGTTCTCTCTGTCAAAAAAAAAAAAAAAAAAAAAAAAAGTAGGTTTTATGCCATCAGTGAAAATGGGTTTAGGGAGACCTATCAGGTATAATAAGTTGAGGTTCTGCCCTAGAGGAACGTAAAGTCTATCCCCAAAGTGTTGTGATAATAAGATTCCATTTATTATCAGAAATAAAATGTTTCCTTGGGAACTGCTGGCTTAAAATAAAAATAAAAATGAGTTATCTTGATTTTTATCTTGTTTAAATCCTTTGAATTTTACTAAAAATTTTAGAAGCCTAGGCTTTTCAGTCTAGAGCATGAGCAAGGCTCAAGTTGTAGGTTCACTTCTGTGTAAGCTAGTTTGTTTTATCCAAAATATAGCCTATTCCCTTGCTCTGTGACATACATATACTATTGATCAAAGGAAGAACTAAATCTGTAATCACCCTCAATCAGTTACCAGTACTAGAAGAATTGATCTAAGTCCTTGATAGTTCACAAGATGTACGATAGCAGTATATAAAAACCAGTAGACATTTTAGATATCAAATCTTTCAAATAGCCCTCTGTATTACTTATTTAATCCTGGTGTGATTAGTTGGGGAAATAAACTGGATAACTAAAGAAACCGATAATTTGTGTAGCCTTTGCTCTGTTATGTGATCTTAATTAGGTAGATTTCACTTAGTTCACTTTTATTTTCCTTTTTTTTTTTTTTAAGATTTTATTTATTTGAGAGGGAGACAGTGAAAGAGAGCATGAGAGAGGAGAAGCAGACTCCCCGTGGAGCTGGGAGTCCGCAGCAGGACTCGATCCTGGTACTCCGGGATCATGACCTGAGCCGAAGGCAGTTGCTTAACCAACTCAGCCACCCAGGGACCCCTCGCTTAGTTCACTTTTCTTGTGGGCAGATATTTATTCAGTGAATTAAAGGAATGTTCAAAAAACAGAGAGTATCTTAAACTGGTTTTGAGACTAATCCCAAAGCTGGGTTTTCTTCAGGAGATACCATGTATGAATCTTATTCATTTCTTTTTAAAAAAATTTTTTTATTTTTAAATTAACATATAATGTATTATTAGCCCCAGGGGTACAGGTCTGTGAATTGCCAGGTTTACACACTTCATAGCACATACCTACCCCAATGTCCATAACCCCACCACCCTCGCCCTACCCTCCTCCCCTCAGCAGCCCTCAGTTTGTTTTGTGAGATTAAGAGTCTCTTATGGTTTGTCTCCCTCCCAGTCCCATCTTGTTTCATTTATTCTTTTCCTACCCCCCAAACCTCCCACGTTGCCTCTCAACTTCCTCATATCAGGGAGATTATATGATAATTGTCTTTCTCTGATTGACTTACTTTGCTAAGCATAATACCCTCTAGTTCATCCACATCCTGGCAAGTGGCAGATTTCATTTCTTTTGATGGCTTCAAATCTTATTCATTTATTAAGGAATGATGTTTATATTGGTTATTTAGGATTAATACTAACCAGGTTTTGAATCAAATGAAGTCAGGGGTCTGCATATATAACTTCTGGCACTTAATAGGAATTTTGGTGTTTAATTTAAATGTGACTAATAAGAGGGTTTTAATGGCCTCAGATTAAAATTAACCACACAGAGAAGTCAACTATGAACACAAAAATGTAGTTTGACTTTTAAAAGTATATATATTTTTGGGAGAACTGGAATGGACACAGGTTGCATCGTTGTCCTCTAATTGCAGACAGTTGAGTCACTTTACTTTTTTCACCAGGTTAATAGGTCTTTAGGAGATGATTTAATCTTGCCAGTGTTAGTATTTGGATTCTTCATATGGAGAAACTCAAAAGTAGATTAGATTGCATAAAAGGGTGCATTGATAGAGGTATATAAGGTATTCTTAGTTTTTCTTTTCCTCCTTAATTCATTCATAACATTTTAAATTTGTAAGATAATATGAGTTACCTAAGCCAGTATGACTTCAGTGACAATGCAAAGACATTAATGAGGGAGCATAGATAGCTATTGTTAAAGGTTAGGTATTAAAGTACTTACTAGGGGCGCCTGGGTGGCTCAGTGGGTTAAAGCCTCTGCCTTCGGCTCAGCTCATGATTCCATGGTCCTTGGATCCAGCCCCGCATTGGGCTCTCTGCTCAGCAGGGAGCCTGCTTCCTCCTCTCTGCCTGCATCTCTGCCTACTTGTGATCTCTGTCAAATAAAGAAATTTTTTTAAAAAATCTTAAAAAAATAAAAAAAAAGTACTAGTAACCACATTTTTTTCTTTAGTTAATTTATTAAATGTTACAGAAATATGTTCAAGCAAAAATACATTTTCCACCAACAAAATCAAAGGTTTATAAAATTGCAAGAAAAACTACAATATTAATAAAGTTTACATAAAGTAAGCTCTCGTCTGGTGTGGTAAAAAAAATATATATATATGTAAAATATAAAATTTGTTATTTTATCCTTTTTTAAATATACAGTTCAGTAGCATTAATGACATTCAAAATGTTGCACAACTGTCACCACGATCTATTTCCAAAAATTTTTCATCACTGCAAACAGAAACTCTGTACCCACTAAGCAATAACTCCCCATTTCCCACACCTCCCAGTCCCTGGTATCCTCTGATCTATTTTCTGTCTCTGGATTTGCCTATTCTAGGTATTTCATATAAAAAGAATTGTGTATTTGTCCTTTTATGTCAGGCTTATTTCATTTTAAATAATGTGTTCAAGGTTCATTGATACTGTGGCATGTATTAGAACTTTGTTCCCTTTTATGGCTGAAGAGTATTCCGTTGTATGTGTATACCACATTTTGTTTATCTGTCCATCTGTTGATGGACACTTGGATTGTTTCCATGTTCGGGCTATTGTGAATCATTCTGCTATGAATATTTGTGTATACATATCTATTTAAAACCCCTGTTCAGGAGCACCTGGGTGGCTCAGTGGGTTAAAACCTCTGTCTTCGGCTCAGGTCATGATCTTGGGATCCTGGGATCGAGCCCCGCATGGGGCTCTCTGCTTAGTGGAGAGCTCTCTTCCTTCCTCTCTCTCTGTGCCTGCTTGTGATCTCTCTTTCTGTCAAACGAATAAATAAAATCTTAAAAAAAAAAAAAATAAAACCCCTGTTCAGTTCTTTTGGGTATATACTTAGGAGAACAGAAACTTTTTTTTTTTAGTATTTTATTTATTTTACAAGTAGGCAGAAAGAGAGAGAGGAGGAAGCAGGCTCCCTGCTGAGCAGAGAGCCCGATGCTGGACTCGATCCCAGGACCCTGAGATGATAAACAGAGCCGAAGGCAGAGGCTTTAACGCACTGAGCCACCCAGGCGCCCCAACTTCGTTTTTTAAAAAATATTTTATATATTTATTTGAACAAGAGAGTGACAGAGGGAGAGGAGAAGCAGGCTTCCCACTGAGCAGGGAGACCCATGTGGGGCTTGATCCTAGGAACCCGGAATCATCACCTGAGGTGAAAGCAGATGCTTAACTGACTGAGCCACCCAGGCCTGCAAGATAAACTTTCATATACAGCTAATGGAAGAGACCTTAGACTGGTTAAGTCTTTTTAAACAAGATCCATAAGATGTAAATAATAAAGAAAAAAAATTAGTGAATTTGATTACCTTAAAATTAAAAAATTCTATTTTAAAAAAGATACTATAAGCATAGACCAACTTATCACTGAACAGACTGAATAAAAGTTTACTAGCAACAAGAATTGATATGTGGAATATACAAATAATTTATGCTAATCAACCAGAAAAGATAGATCCTAACAGTTAAATGAGTATAGTAAACTAATAGGTGATTCATAGAATCACCCAAATAACTAGTAAATACTTCTGGGCATTTACTCTGAAAAAAATTATACTGCTGTCCACAAGGGGTTATGTGCAAAGATTTTGTCCATTATAGCCTGTTTGTGTAACAGGAAGTTGGAATCAACCTTAGATTTATACACTAATAGGAGAATGGATGCATCCTCTAATACTCGGCTGCAATTAGAAGCACTTACCTAGATGAACATATACTACATGGAAATGTCTTAAAATTATAGCATGCTGTGAGAATAGTTTAAAACTGAACAAGGTCCACAACAATAATATTTGGATAAATTAAAAATATATATTCAGGAGCTCCTGGGTGGCTCAGTGAGTTAAGCCTCTGCCTTCAGCTCAGGTCATGATCTTGGGGTCCTGGGATCGAGTTCCGCATCAGGCTCTCTGCTCAGCAGGGAGTCTGCTTCCTCCTTTCTCTCTGCCTACTTGTGATCTCTCTCTCTGTCAAAAAAAAAGGTCTATCTATCTATCTATCTACATATAAATAGATATTCAAAGAACATGTTTTTTTTTTTTTAAGATTTTATTTATTATTTATTTGACAGAGAGAGTTCACAAGTAGGCAGAGAGGCAGGCAGAGAGAGAGGAGGAAGCAGGCTCCCTGCCGAGCAGAGAGCCCGATGCGGGACTCGATCCCAGGACCCTGAGATCATGACCTGAGCCGAAGGCAGCGGCTTAACCCACTGAGCCACCCAGGCGCCCAAAGAACATGTTTTTTAAAAAATAAATAAGTATCCAGCTCATATACCAAATTAAGTGTATAGACTTTAGCAGCCATAGAGGAACTTTAAGCTATAGACTTTGCAGCCATAGAGGAACTTACCTCTTAAAGTAAACAGTTCAAGATTTTTTTACATTTAAGCTGCAAATAAAATTTCATGGTAAAGAGAATCAGAAACAAATAAAAGAAGAATTTAAATTCCACCCAGTGCCTCCAGATCACCACCATTTCCTTAGGAGAGAAAGTGTGGTAGTACAAAAGATACCCATATTAAATCCCAGGAACCTGGGTATATTACCTTATTTGAAAACGGGGTCTTTGCAGATGTGATTAAGTTAGGGATCCTGATATGAAGAGACCAACCTGGATTATCCAGGTGGGCCCTAAATCTAATAATAAATGTCCTTATAGGAGACAGAAGAGGAAAAGATTGACACAGCAAAGAAGGCATTGTGAAGACAAAGACAGAGATTGGAGTGATATGACCATAAGCTACAGAATGCCAAAGACTACTTATTGCTGTCAAAGGCTAGAAGAGTTTTAGAACAGAGTCTCTCTCCTCTGAGAGTCTCTGTAGGATATGGGGCTGTTGCAGATAACCTTGATTTTAGACTTCTGGCCTTAGGTCTGTAAGAGAGTAAATTTCTACTGTTTTAATCCACTACGTTTTTTGGTAACTTGCTATAGTAGCCAATAGGAAACTAATATAGAGGGATATGATGTTGCTTTCTTGTGGTTTTTAAGACTTCTCACACAAAAGACCTTGATGCCGATTGTATAAAACAGCTTCCTACAGTGTAGTGGCCTTTCTATTTCCCCTTTGGAAGATGAAGACTGTAGCAACCTCTTGGTCCATGAAATGGATCCACAGATTTTGGAAATCTGCCCCAGCTTATTGGATGGAAATACTTCATGCTGTAGAATTTGGCTTTAGGCTATTTCTTCCACAGAGAAACCAACTTGTAATTTTAGGTTCCATACTCTTGTTGTCAATGAACAAATGGATATAGGCATATTTAACTGAGTAAAAAATTTCTCAGCATGGGATATTTTTAAAGACTTAGACTTTCACAATTAATAATTGAATAATATACACATAATAAAGGAATTTATAATGGGCACATGTACATAAGTCTATATGAGATCCTTAAAAACGAATTTTTAAAAAAATTTTGGTCAGGGAATATGGATTTGAATAATTGAACATTTTACAACAGATAGTTTTCTTAAACATTAAGTAGAATGAACAATTTCTTCTTCTTTTTTTCTCTCTGTCAAATAAATAAATAAAATCTTTTTTTTTTTTTTTAAGATTTTATTTATTTATTTGACAGAGAGAGATCACAAGTAGGCAGAGAGGCAGGCAGAGAGAGAGAGAGAGAGAGAGAGGAGGAAACAGGCTCCCTGCCGAGCAGAGAGCCCGATGTGGGACTCGATCCCAGGACCCTGAGATCATGACCTGAGCCGAAGGCAGCGGCTTAACCCACTGAGCCACCCAGGCGCCCAATAAATAAAATCTTAAAAAAAAAAAGTCATAGTCATACAAGATACAGAACTTTAAAAGTACTGTATAGATCAGCTTATTCTATTCCTCTTTATATGGGATACAAAAACCTGAGATCCAGAGAGGCTCCCTCCTGTAGCTAGTTACTGACAGCTTTCTCTTCCAGTTCTCCTTTCCTCTAGAGCTTTCCCACAGTGACTGAATTTGGTTGTTTTGGAGGCAGCTGTTCAAATTGTTTTAGCAGAGAATATCAACAAGAGCTGTGCTTTAGTGATCTGGCAGTGTGTGGAGGGGACACTGAAAACTAATGCATAATGAGGTGTTTTTGGCCATAGGTAACAGAAACCTCAATTTAAATATGCTTTTTTTTTTTTAAAGATTTTTGTATATTTATTTGACAGAGAGAAAGACAGTGAGAGAGGGAACACAAGCAGGGAGAGTGGGAGAGGAAGAAGCAGGCTTCCCACTGACCAGGGAACCCGATGTGGGGCTTGATCCTAGGACCCTGGGATCATGACCCGAGCCAAAGACAGCACTTAATGACTGAGCCACCCAGGTGCCCCTAAATTTGCTTTAATAATATGGTAGTTTACTATATCATACCAAGAATCTAGAGATAAGGTAATTTTAAGATTTGTTAATTTAGAGCTAAAAGACATAATGGAGCATCCCTCCCAATCTCTTCCCTTGCTTCCCTCCTATTTCTCCCTATCTCTTTCCTTCTTTCTCTTTGCCATTTTCAGGTCCTTTGGTTTGGATCACTTCATTATATAGTGACTTCCAGAGGCAGAAAGAATCCATTCCCTGACCCTCCCCACCGCCCGACATACACATACCTTCTTAAGGGCAAATATGCTAACAGTGAACTTGCATCATTGGTCGTTGGCCAGAATTAGATTCCGTGCCCAGGCAGAACCAGTCTCTGGAAGGAGGAGTGGAATTCCCTTGCTAGAACTGGTTGTTGAGGAGCCACAGTCACAGAGTTTGAGGGGAGGGGAGCGGTATGAAAATGGCTAAGTTAGATACAGAGTTGGATCATGTATTCCCAGGTAATACAACTGTATCCTTTGGGGCTATCTTCTCTACAGAACAGAGGAAACAAAACAAAAACACAAAAAGAACACCTTGTTTTTTTTTCTACATGTTAAGGAATAACTTTACAAGATTGTAAAACATGTGGGTCCTAATTGGTTTTTAGTTAGTTTTACATTTCCCAAGAGAGGCAAGTGAGCCTCAGGTAGGTTTATTAGAAATGCATGACATGAAAAGGTCACATAATAATATATTTTTCTTATTTCCAACCTTGAATATTTTTTTTCAACAAGAGTAAGAGTGGTTGTTAGGGGAGATGGCGAAGGAAGAAAAAAAGAATGGGACAAAAGGCCTGGTTCCAAACTATGCACATATTCCTAATTAGGCAGTGTTTTTTTTTGCCATATGATTTGATTTGTTTCTACAGGCTGGGCTTTACTTTTTCTTTTTTTTTCTCTTTTTTGTTTTTTGAAGATTTATTTATTTCAGAGAAAGAATGAGAGAGAGAGAGCATGAGCTGGGGAAGGAACAGATAGAGAGAGAGAGAAGCTGACTCCCTGCTGAGCAGGGAGCCCAATGCAGGAGGCGTCCTGGGATCATGACCTGAGTCAAAGGCAGACACTTAATCCACTGAGCCACCCAGGCACCCCATGGGCTTTATTTTTCCTTTGTTCCCCTCGTACAGTCTCAAAACATAGTGTGACTTGTAGTCACTCATTGTTCTCCTTTTCGGCTTAATGCCGAGAGTAGTTTCCTTTGGGACCTTGACCACTGAAAAAGTTTTATTAAATTTCTTTTTTTTTCCTTCACTTAAAAAAAATAAGATTTATTTGAGAGTGAAAGAGCAGGGAGTGGGGAGCAGAAGGAGAGGGAGGGAGAGAATTTCAAGCCGACTCCAGCTGAGCATGGAGCCTGATGTGGGGATTGATCCCACAACCCTGAGACCAGGACCAGAGCCATAATGAAGAGTCGGACATTTAACCCACTGACCTCCCAGGTGCCCCAAGGTTTTTTTAAATTCTTAAATAACATTCATAAACCAATTTAACCATAAACCATAAACCAAATTAGTTTCATCTTTGGCAAATAAGTCAAAGTGCATAACAGTACCCAGCATGGTATTTAGCACAAAAGTGCTTTGTGTTATTTGACTATTAATATTTATAGTTCACTAGTATAAGCTCTTTGCGGGCAGAGATTGTATCTCATTCACTGTTACATGTGTAATGCCTAGCACAGTGCCTGGAGTGTTGTAGTCAGTATTTGTCAAATAGTTTAAAATACCAAGCTTATTTTTATTTAATTTATTTATTTTTTAAAATTTTATTTATTCTTTTGACAGAGAGAGACAGCAAGAGGGGGAACACAAGCAGGGGGAGAAGGAGAGGGAGAAGCAGGATTCCTGCTGAGCAGGGAACCTGCTGTGGGGCTTGATCCAAGGACCCTGAGATCATGACCTGAGCCGGAGGCAGATGCTTAAGGACTGAGCCACCCAGGCACCCCCCAAACTTATTTTTTAAGCAAAGCATGTGCTACAACAGTGTTCTTCAAACTCTGGTTATATAGCCCCTGAAAGAATTTTTTAAAAAATTCCTACCCTCCACACGTTTTTAAGTTGACATTTAAGTTTTCCATCATAAGTTTAAATAGTTGCAAAGGATATAATTTCTGGTTTGCAAATATTGACATATTTAAATAAAACTGTTACATCAATTTAAAAATGTATCCAACAGGATATAAATACCATAGAAATTTAAATATCATTCATTTAAAAAAGACATGAATGAAGCCTTCACTAACCATTGTGATTTTTACATAGTTTCTTTTTCTCCTTGAATTTGTGTTTCTAGTTCCATTCTCCCACAGAATTTTATCCTAATGTAATATATTTTTATGCTTGAAAAATCTTCTACAGATTAGTTTCATTACCATGATTTTCATGATTCACTAACATTAAAAGATTATAAAATTTTCTGTAATTACTGGATTGTCATTATAATTGTTGATACACAGTTGATCAAAACAGCATAAACATATTACATATTATAAAAATTATTTAGCAAATTATTTTTAAGCAAAAAAAAGGTTAAATGTAACTGGGAATGCATCTTTGAACAAGATAAGGCAGAGCGAGCATATTTTTGGAGTCTTGATTAAAGGAGATTTCCTGAGGTGCCTGGGTGGCTCAGTCCGTTAAACTGCTGCCTTCAGCTCAGGTCATGATCCTAGGGTCCTGAGATCAAGTCCCGTGTTTGGCTCCCTGCTCAGTGGGGAGCCTGCTTCTTCTCCCTCTCCCTCTGCTACACCCCCTGCTTATGCTTTCTCTCACTCTCAAATAAATAAATTAAGTCTTAAAAAATGACTTAAGGGAGATTTCCTGATAATCTCTTGACTTGGCACATTAGAGGCAATGTGCCATCATAATACCTGGTTTGATGGCAGGTGTGGTTTACTGTCATCAAGTTTCTCCTGGAGAAAGGACCACAGGGAGAGGGAAGCGGGAAGGGGAACTAGCATGATGCTTCCACTATTGCTTGGTATCAGGGGGATCGCTTTTACAAAGAGTATTGATGGGAATTAAGGATCTCAAAGCTGATTTCCTTAAAACTGTCTGGGCTTACATACACTTTAGTAAATCTTTGTGTGCCTGTTAGGCTACAGTTTGAAGATTGCTATCTTAATTTGTGGAGATCATGTTAACTGGATTTTCAGAAGTGTGATTAAGGGGACACGATGGCTGTAATGAGCCTGTTTTGTTTTTTTCTATCTCTTCCATTCCATGTGATTCTGGAAGGAGGGTCAGTCACACTGCCTCACCTCCCACAGGGACTGGCATAGCCAATCACAATAATCCTGTTCCCTTGGCTCTAGTAATTTGTCCAGCAGTAGGCATAAAACCCAAAATCAGTCCTTCCCTGGAATTGGTATACAAACACTGAGGAAAAAGATGATACTTTTTTCTACGATGAGCTGCTGAGCTTTGCAGATGTGACTCTGGAGCTGTTGGCAAGCAAGTGGGAGTGCCTATCTGCAGAATGAAGGCAGAAGAGCTAAAAGGCCCAGAGGCCAGACCAAGGGCCTCAGGGGGCATGGAATTTCAGTCCTTGAGGCTTTGGTTCCTGTGGCTCTTTTGATCCAGTGATCCTTCCCAATATCCTTCTCAGCTGCATGAGCCCCTAAGTTGCTTTTTTTACTTGAGTTTGTTTAACTTGTATTTTGGTGCTGTTGAAGTAATTTAGTAGCAGCCTAGCAGAGTGAACATACAGTATTGTGAAAATGTCTTTTGTAAAATGGTAATTTTGAAAATTTTCTCTTCTAGATCGTTGGACCTTCAGATGGAAGTAGCTACATTATAGATTATTATGGAACCAGACTTATAAGATTGAGTATTACTAATGAGACATTTAGAAAAACACAGCTATACCCCTAAATATTTTAAAAAAGAAACAGTAAGTCATATGCATGAATAATCTTTATTATGGTGTAGTATCTGTATAAAATTATGAAAATGTGAGAGCCACAGGAAATTTAAGGAAGTTATCTAATGTTATAAACCTCTCATTTTGCTTATCTAGAAACACAGGTCTCCATTTGCCTGAAACATGTCTAGTCTTCTGTGAAGCATTTTTAGGTACCCTCATTGCCCCTGCAGGTCCTGATTCAGTCTTTCTTTGCAGAGATTGTGGTTAGAAGACAGAGTTCATAACAAAAAGATAGCATCCAATGCAAAAAGATATTTCATAGTATTACATGATGGTTATGAGGAAGGTATGTGTTATAGAGAGAGTTCAATACAACATGTCTTTGCTGCTCTCCTGTTTTTCTGGGGTCAGTATGATCCTTAAACCTCTTCCTTCTCTTTTTCCCTAAACCTGAAGGTTGATTGAGTCTTAACATTGAACTAATCTTTTTTTTTTTTTCTTTTTTTGGTCAGAGAGAGCAGCAGGCAGAGCAGGCAGAGGGAGAAACAGGCCCCCCCACTGAGTAGGGAACCCAATTCGGAACTCGATCCCAGGACTCTGGGATCATGACCTGAACCAAACGCAATCACTTAACTGACGGAGCAACGCAGGTGTCCCAGCCCTGAACTGCTCTTAAGTATTTACTCTAACCTAAAGTTTGGCCGTGCCTATGAGAATTATTAAGTGGTCACAGCTTAAAATAGGTAATACACTTGGGTGAGTCAGAAATATCATCAGTCTTCCTGGTTCAACTCTCTGGTTCTCTAGGACTCTGCTACTATAAGGTTTTTTATTTCCAGGGCTGTGCATTGTCTATTCTAATAATCTTCCAATAATGCTAGATTTTTCTCAGGATTTTGATAGACTTATCAGGAAAATGATTCCCTAGCACAATCTCCTCTGCAGTTGAGAATTCCTGTATGACATGTAGGGTACAGGGTACTTGGTAGGTGATATTTCATTTTGAACCATCTAGCAGCTCTCAGAGAAGGCAGAGAGAAAGACAGCTAGGCTTTATTTTATTTTATTTTATTTTAAGATTTATTTAGAGAGAGAGAGAGAGATTGAGAATGGAGACCAGTACAAGCGGGGTGAGTAGCAGAGGGACAGAATCCTCAAATAGACTCCCCACCAAGCATGAAGCCTGTCAAGGGGCTAAATCCCACGACTCGTGAGATAATGATCTGAGCTGAGACCAAGAGCCAGACCCCCAACCAACTGAGCCATTCAGGCACCTCAAGACAGGCTAGATGTTTTGGCCATAGTCCTAGTCCTAAGGGTTTTCAGGTGATTCTGTCTCAGAAAGTGCTTCGAGAGACCAAGAAAGGAACAGACATTTATTTTCTATGTTGTAGTGTATCAATAGGGTATAAAGTATAGTTTTGCCACAAAGGTAGATTGTTTTTCTTTTCTCACAGTAAAAATATGGTATCTACTTTATAGTTATTTTTGTGAGAGTTGAACAGTGACAGACCCTGTCAGAATCTGAGGAATTTATTCAACTGATTGTCGAAAAAGTTTTTGAGATCTTTTCTTATAAACTCTCAGAGTCTTTGGATTTAAATGAAGCTTGGAGATCCATCTGCCTCTTCTTACCAGGGAATAAATTGAGACCTGCGTAAGTTGAGATTAAGATATAACTACTCAGTACAAAGCTGAGTTTTCGGTGCCTTCCCGGTAGTTTCCAGGTTTTTTGGTGCCTTCCCCTCGTGGTTGTGCACCACCTACCCCACCTCATCCCCCCACCAACTCTGTCATAAGCATCTTCATTTTGGAAGTTGTTAGTCCAACTTTATGAGAAAGTGTGTACAGTTTCACATAGTCCTATTTTCATACTGTAAATTGTTGTGTCTCTTTCAAAAGTATACAGATTGTTTTTAAACCATAAGTGGAAAAATTAAGCAAATGCAATTTGGAAAGCAGTTTCTTTCTCTGTAGTCTATTATATAAACTTTTAATTGGGATTCCAGACTCAGATTTGATATTTAAAACTTGAGGGGCTCATTGAGAAGGCACATCTCTGCACTGGCATTCACATGATTTCCTATAGTTATATATAGAAGTACTCAAAGAGAAAGAAAAAAAAGTCCTATGAGTAAATGAAGCGTTAAAGTGTTCATCTACAATAACCTCATTTGACTCTTAAAATATTGTGTTTTAACGTATTTCTTTTTTCTGTTTTAGGGATTTCGGCTTCTTTGATGTCAGTAGAGCACCTTCAGTATGTGGATTTCCAGATTTTCCTTTTTCTTCTTCGAATACCACTTTATGGATTCTATATAACTTTTTGTTG
The DNA here is from genome assembly GCF_009829155.1 of Mustela erminea. Lineage (NCBI taxonomy): Eukaryota > Metazoa > Chordata > Mammalia > Carnivora > Mustelidae > Mustela > Mustela erminea. The sequence goes on from NC_045623.1 coordinate 59,688,196, forward strand.
TTGATATATTTTTTTTTTGGTTGTTTACTTAGAAACATTTTATTTAATTGGACTTTCTTTGAGAGCTGTGTGATAATTGAGTCTTAGGCTACTGTCTCTATGAGATAGATGGCTTATTACCCCAATACTCTTTAATGCCTTTTCCAAAGGCAAGTTGCCCCTTGTCAATTTTGCTCTGAAAAATAAAAGTATGACTTATTCACATTTTTTTAGTGCTTTATTATCAAGAAAACCCTAAATGTTGAATGTAGCTGTCTTCTGCATTTTGACCCTTCAAAGCAGTTCACCCACAGTGTGAACAAACACCATTTACTATGTTGCTCGGGGCCGCCGTGGGGTGTGAGAACCCACCTGTTTTTCTGCAGCTTTTAGATCCAAATCTGCCTTGGTATCTGTGGTGCGAAAGATCACTGGGGAGTCTGAAACCCTGAGGCAACATGGATACTCTGGCACTGATGCAGGCCTCCCAAGCGTGAACTGGCTCCTTTTTGCTCTGGGAGTGATGCACTAGCTCTTAGAAGGGCAACTGCTGACTCTTCTAGCTCAGCGCCATTGTATTGGAAGCTGGATGGACAAGGTGGGGACACCAAACATAGGATGAATATCTTCCATCTGTGAACGCTGCCAGGCAGATACTGGCACAAGTGCCTTACATGATGCCCCAGTGTCTGAAGGAAGCAGTCCCAGTAACTTGGGGAGGGCTGTAAGAAGACGGAAATACCAGAAACATTATGTCCTCATAACACTGTCATGTTTTCTTCAGTAACAGGCATAACGATTTCACAATTACTTGGGTCCTGGCTCCTCAGGAGTAAAAACCATCATTTTTTATCACTCATTTTACTCAGACATATACGGTTATAGTACAGTTAGTTTCCTAACAGGTTAGTCATTCAGTAGCAGCTTCCGCAGTTGGTGGGAGATTATGCGGTATTGATACATGAAATGAATTTGGATTGACTCCTGATGTACACCAGGAATGGTCTCTTTGATTCATTCGTTGATTAAAATGCTGAGTGTCTACTATGTGGGAGGCACTGTTCTAGATGCTGGGGCACAGCAGTGATCGAAACACAAATATACATGCCTGCCCATCAGGAGCTAATGGTCCCTGGGGGTTGACTTTTCATGGTGATAGTATTTCTGGCTGCAGTTAAGCTAGCTAGTCGATGTCCATTTTTTGAGTATTTCCTAGTTCCCTTTGGTTGCAAACAGTGCTTTGGATTTTAACCTCTGGATCCCCAAAGCCCAGATTTCAAAGTCGGTACATTTCTACAGCCATGGAAGTTCAATTATATAAGAAATACCTGCAATCCAGTCTTAAAAAGTCATCTTGACTCCTGCATGATTGTTCATTATTAATGTGGCCAGTGGGAAAGTCTTGTTTCAAAGCAGGTGCTTCTCAAAGTATTTATTCATCTTAGCTGTTCTCTGAAAGGGTTGTAGAGAGAATCTAGAAATAAAGGTCTCTTCACAATACATTCTTAAACTCATAGATTCTATTTTCTCTATAATTTCCTAAATTTACATGACAAAAACACATCAGATTTTCCACTTTGCCTAATTCTCTGTTGCCTGATACATGTCATTCTTTAACAAATGGAATATCTATATCTTACTCTATTTATTTTTTATGTAAGTGCATTTAGTGTATGTAAATGCAGTTTTTATTTTTATTTTGTTTCGTTTGACTTTCATGGAGAGCTATTTTATTTTGGCTGTTTGTTAGTAGTTTCTGTGAGTATGAGTCATATTTTGAGGCTGCTGTATGAGACGTTTTATACGATAACTCTGCTTTTAGAGCAGGAGCCAAAATTGTGAGATGGATTAGCTCGATCATTCCTTGGGTTACTCCAAAACCCTCTACGATGGGATGGAATGGGTTCTTTCAATGCTACAGAAACAGTATTTAAATAAAAATATTTACAAATGATACTACTTTAACCTGAAAGAATTAATACAATTTCCAGAAGTACCTCTCTACCCAGGAGGATTTCTTACCTACACTGTATTAAAATAAAAGACCTCTTTAGGACTTCAGAGATTGTGTTTTGTGTATGCCCAGCATCTGTTCATGGGGTTCCTAGAACTATAAGAAATACTAGTTTGTGGGTATGTTTTGTTTTATTAAAAAAAAAAAAGTGTGACTTTTCCCATTATTTTAAGCTTGATACTTAACGGTAGGTTAAGTATATAATACTGGCAGACAGCAAGAACTAGCAGAAAGAAAAACCAGTTCTTAAAATGTACAAGTCTAAGATGTCAGTTCCTCTTCTTCATTCAAATACCTTAAATGTAGATATTCCCCAGGGTTCTGGCACCTTCCCTCTTCCTTTCTCCCATTAAGTCAGCATCCATTTTGCTTTTTTCTATTTGCAAAATTAATACAAGTATAACACAGAAAATTTTGGGAAAACACCAAAGGAGTACAAAGAAAAAAACTCATTCCACAGTTCAAAGATAACTATGATGATCTTGTTTTTATATATGTCCTCATAGTTTTTCCATGCGTTAGTTTCTTCATGAAAATGATATATTATCCATGCTGTTTTGTAGCCTGCTTCTTCACGTAAAGATTTTTCTATTTCAGTAAATATTCTTTTACAACATTTTTAATAGCTTATAACATTATTTTTAAAGGCTGCAGAATAGTCCATATCTGTATCATTATTTATGTAATTCCTTTATGTATTCTTTGGTATTTAAGTTATTCCAATAAATCAGCAACACACATTTATGATTCTTTTTCTCTAGAATTTCCATTCTTAGTAAAAAAAAAAATCATATATTAAAGTTCTTGATACTTATATACAGTCCTAGTTAACCAAGGTAATGGAGAAGTATTGGGGAATGATGGTAAATCAATTAGTTTGATACAGGATGCTGAATAGTTGAATTATCTAATGCCCTCCAGAAAGCTTCAAGATAGAGGCTTTTTAAGAAGGAGTAAGTAGGAGGTGACCCCGGAAGAAACAGGTGCACTGTGAACATGGGGAAACAGACGGCAAAGGTTGTGACCATGAAGTGAATACTTAATCTCAGAGTTGGGAGACTTAAAGAGAGGAATAGATTAAAAAAGAAAGAAAAGAAAGATCCTAGTGCACAAGGAAAGAGAGGTCTCCCAACATCCTTCCTGCTTATTCTTCCAATATAACATGTAGCTGGACCCACCAGACCACATACTGGTTGATACTAACTTTATCAACTTTCCTATTAAAGCCAAACTCGACTTAGTATACTCAGTGTTGTATCCCTTGAATAACTGCATAATGGCTGAAATTGAGAAATTGGGGCCACACTATCATGTGACTCTAAATATCGCCAGGGATCCAAGATTTGCATGGTTACCATCCACACAAAAAGGAACCTATGCAGGTGACTGCTTAGTACAGAGAGTAACTCAGAAACATTGTGGCCACAGTTTACTGGGACCTTAAGTGAAGAATCTGGAAAATCCCTGGTGTTCCAGTCATGTACATTTCTAACCATAAGTATAACATCGAGGCTATTATACACCCTATAATAATAGGCTGTAGCATGATTACTCCATTTATCCATTTGCTCTGTTACAAGCTGAGTGTGGACACTCACTTTTTGACATTGTTATTATTTTTTTAAGGAAGTAGGAAGCTCAATCTCAGTGGTCTTTATTCTCCATACTGACAGGAAAAGGAAGATAGGTAGATTCAGAAAATGAGAAAAGTTACTAATTAGGATGATTAGCAATAAAAAAAGAATACTGAACAGCACAGAATACCCAAATGAGTCCTGGATTAATTCATTTGTAGCTGAGTTGATGAGCCTGGTAACACTTATTCCTATTACCCTACCCCCCTTCCTTTTTTTTTTTTTAAATTTAAATATTTTATTTGTTTATTTGACAGAGAGCTAGAGAGAGAGCACAAGTAAGCAGAGTGGCAGGGAGAGGGGGAGAAAGAGAAGCAGGCTCTCTGCTGAGCAGGGAGCCCGATGTGGGCCTCGATCCCAGGACCCCGGAATCATGACCCGAGCCGAAGGCAGCCGCTCAACCAACTGAGCCACCCGGGCGCCCCCACCCTTCCTTTTTTAAAGGTTTATTATTTGAGAGAGAATGTGTGAGAAGAGGGAGGGGCAGAGGAGAAGAGAATCCCAGGCAGACTCTGCTGAGCACAGAGCTCGATGCGGGGCTCGATCCCACAACCCCAAGATCATGACCTGAGCTGAAATCAAGAGTTGGACACTTAACCAGCTGAGCCACCTGGGTGCCATTCTCTTTCTCTTTTTAAAGTAATCTCTGTATCCAGCGTGGACTCAAACTCAACCTTGAGATCAAGAGTTGGTTGCTTTATCAACTGAGCCTGTCAGGTGCTCCCCCATTATCTTTCTAGAGCCCACTATCTTAATTCTTAGTAAATGTAGCAATGCTCTTAAGGCTAGTCATTGTCTGATGGAGACCAAATGTCATTTACCTTCTTAGAAAATAGATATTTTTATGAGAGATATAAAAATATTAAAGCTTAATCTTAAAATTTCAAGAAGATTTTAGCTTGATAAAAGGTCCTTTTACCACTCTCCATGTGCAAGATGTTATGCTAAGCTCATTTTATATTTTAAATGGTTAAGTTCTCACAACATTTCTGTTAACTCTTTAGAAAAAAGTTAACATCATCATCCCCACTTTCCAGATAAGTAAATTGAGTCCCATAAAAGCAGAATGACTTTCTCAAGGTCACGAAATAAACTTTGAACCCAGGATTGAAACCCAGGTCTATACCTGCTATCCTGCCTGCGATGTGATAGTTACAACTGTCCAAGTCTCTGAGACACTAATGACCGTAATAAGAGATTTTTCTTAATATGTTGTTTAATGTTTTCAGTATGGAAACTACCAGCCTGCACTGAGCCTTTTTACTTAAACGATAGTTTACCATTAAAAAAAAAAAATTATTTAAACTTCCCAACTTCGCATCATGCAGATGCCAACATACTCTATGAATACCTAAATGAGACTATGATGAAGGAATGATTTTCCAAAACCCAAAGATTTTCCTACTGCTGCCTTATCTGACATTTGCAGCACTTTCTGAACTAAAAGTCTGATAATGTTTGTATAACAAGGAGAGAGATGCTAGGTTGGACCATACTGGCATGCTCTGCTTAGTCCTGCTGAGGTCAAATGATGACAGAAATGTGTAGATGGTGGGATTACAGGTGTTTTTTATGTGGTCAGGGTGGATTTTTTGTTTGTTTGCTTATCTGAATTTTCTAACTTTTCTGCAATAAATGTGCATTATTTGCATGCATGTATTTGACACAGTAAGTGGTAGTTTGTGTAAATTAGAACAAAGAACCCAAAAAATCTTGTTCTCTTCTTCGCCTCTCCTTCTTCCTGCAGATACACTTACCCTAACCTCTGATATGACTCAGACTTTAAGGAGTAGATAATACATTTAAAAGAAGAAGGTAGATCTAACACATGATATCACAGGTCTGACATCCAATCAGTACAGTTTGCTGGGAAAAGCATCAAAGCAGGACTGTGGAATCAGGCCTGAGTCTGTGTCCTGTCTTGGTCATTTGTTTCATGACTGAGCACATAATGGTTCTGAGCCCCTCTGTCTTCATATAAGTAGAGATCATAATATCAATTAGATGATGTTGAGAGATTAAAATGACATAGGTAACAGTCATTATTTATTGAATATACTTTAAAGGAATGAATGCATTAGGCATTGTGGATTGGAGGGGTCCATCTGGAATTCGTTAGGGCTTCCTCATTCTTGGGCTATGTAGTGTGGCTGTACGTAGAGTGAAATGATGGGGGACTTGAAAGTTCCTTTTACGGAGGAAGGTAAGGTATGTTTGGGACACTGTTTACCTATGTTTTTCTTATTTCTATTATCACTATTGTTACATATTCCACTCTGAGTAATAAGGGCTAAAAATGTCTCCTTTCTCAAGAAAGTAGTCTCTTTTAAAAGATTTTATTTATTTATTTGTGAGGGTACATGAACGGGGGTAGGAGATGGGCAGAGGGAGACAGAGAGGGAGAAACAGACTCTCCACTGAGCAGGGAGCCCAACTCGGGGGCTCGATCCCAGAACCCTGAAATCGTGACCTGAGCTGAAGGCTGACGCTCAACCGACTGAGCCATCTAGGTGCCCCTTAAAAGAGTAGTCTTCCTGGTACCTTCACTGCGTTTAAGACTGTCCTTACGTGAGAGAAGGCTGCAATGTGGCAGATTGCATTTTTGTTGATTTTTTAATACGAAGTTCTTTGGAGATATTTATCTAATACATTTGGAAATATTGCTGCAAGGCAGAAATGTTGCCACTTTCAGCCCAAATTAAGGTTAATTGCAAGCAATCACTACACATACAACAGAATGTTGCTTTTATCCCGTCAATGTTATCAGAACATGCCAACCATGAGGAGATTAAAACTTGACAAATGATTAAAGTTAGAGCTTTTGGGGCTGCCTATGCCAAAGGAAAACGTTGTCTTACCAGAACACTTTAGAAAGTATGTGGCGTTTGGACCTTTTAATCATATGAGCTCATTTGATATTTAAGAGGGTGTGATTATGAAAGTGCAAGGTTCTGAAGTTTTCAGTCAAACTTCAACATTTGATTATTTATTTGAATGAGTGAAATCCCTTTATGATCACGACATTAGAAACAGGGGAAATGATGTGTCTTCTTTCTGTGATTTGTGATTGAGTCCAAGTGCTGGAGTGAAGTTGCTGGAGACATGACACAAATTGCTCTGACTATAGCAAGTCTTAGAAAGGTATCCAAAGACACGAATTTATTGTTTTTTTTTTTTAATTTTTTTTTAAAGATTTTATTTATTTATTTGACAGAGAGAGATCACAAGTAGGCAGAGAGGCAGGCAGAGAGAGAGGAAGGGAAGCAGGCCCCCTGCTGAGCAGAGAGCCCGATGTGGGACTCGATCCCAGGACCCTGAGATCATGACCTGAGCCGAAGGCGGCGGCTTAACCCACTGAGCCACCCAGGTGCCCCGAATTTATTGTTTATTAATTCTCAACTATGTATTGACCTACTGTGTACCCCTTCTGCTCTTGCCCTTTTATACATAATAATATATTCTGCACATGGCAGCCAAAGCAATAAAAGTAAATGAGAACATGTCACTTTTCTGCTGATTCTTAATGGTTTCTTGTCATGCTTCAAATATGCCAAATTGGATCCCACCTCAAGATTTTCATGCTGGCTCTTTCCTTTGCCTGGAATGCTTTCCCCCAGGTCTTTGCAAGGCTGGCTTCCTCATTGGTTTGAGTCTCACCTCAATTAATCCCCCTGACTGTCCTCCTCAAGTACTACCCCAGTCGGTCCTCCACTGGTCACTCTCTGAGTCCTTATCTCTCTTCATTTCTCTTCACAGCCCTAATGCCAGCCGAAATGACATGCATTTATTTTTTCTCCCTTTGTTTCCCCTACAAGAATGTAAGTTTGGTGAGGGCAGGACTTTCTCTTGGGTATTGGTGTAGCCTCGGTTCTTAGAACTGTCCCTGGAACGTAATAGGAGTTCAAAGGATATTCCCACTGAAATGGGAACACTAGAATGGGTTAAAAGGAATATAAATTAATTTGAGATTAAATAACCTTCTGCTTTGAATAATTTACTTTAGGAGTTGGCATCCAGATATGATCCCAACCCTAACTATGGTCTACAGGGAGGGGATGGGTAAGGAAATGGAAATGGGCGTATGCTGATTTATTCAAGTCCTTGATGGTCCCAGTGTTTGGGACAGTGCCTGGAATGGTATAAAAATTTTATCAACATAAAATTCTTACCATGAGATTGATTGATGACTGCTAGAGGTGGTTCTGAAGAAAACATCAGCAAGTAGATTATCAGAAACAATAGGAAGGAGGTAGATGGAGGGTGGGGGGAAGAGCGATACTAAATCCCCTAATATGTGTCCTATTAGGCGTCCTTATGTACTTTCCTGACCTGATTATTTTGTTGGTGGGAAGACTAATAGCCTTCTGGAGGTATCCATGTCCTAATCCCCAGAACCTGGGAATATGTTACTTTATGTGACAACAAGGATTTTGCGTGTGTGATTAAATTAAGGTCTTAAAATGGGAAGATCATCCTGGATTATTTGGGTGGGCTTGATACAATCACTAGAGTCCTTACAAGGGAAAGAAGGAGGAAGGAGAGCCAAAGATAAGATGACTGACTGGAGGCCAGAGAGGAGAGAGATTTGAAGACTCAGCACCCCTGGCTTTGAAGATGGGGGAGTGGTGACCATGGGCCAAGGAATGTAGGTAGGTAGGCACTAGAAGCTAGAAAAAGAAGGAAAGGGGTTCTCCTCTTGGGCTTCCAGAGAAGCACAACTCGACCAACACTGTGATTTTAGCTTAGTAAGACCCATTTCACACTAGTAACTTACAGAACTGTAAGATTATAAACGTGGGTTGTTTTAAGACATGAAGTCTACTGTAATTTGTTAGTGCTGCAGTAGGCAACTACATACAGTTGTTCCATTCGATATGATGTCCTTATAGACAGCATGTTGTGGGATTGTCCCTTTCTCTATTCTGCTTGTCTTTGTCTTTTAGTGGATATGATTAGACCATTTGCATTTAAATTAATTATTGACCTGTTAGGGCTCAAGTCTGCCATTTATTACTTGTTTTTTTGTCTTTCTCTCTCTGTTCCTTATTGTGTTGCTCTTCTATGCCTCTTGGGCATTACCTGGACATTTAAAAAAATTGATATTTCTTTATTTACAAGGCTTTGGAGCATATTGTCCCGCATAATTTTCTTCAGTGGTCACTCTTGACCTTACACAATACACACATAACTTGTCACAGTGTACTGGTATCAACATTTTACCACTGTTAGTGAAATATTGGAAGCTTACCTTGGTTTAGGTCCCTTTATTTTTTCCATGTTTTGTAAAAGTTTTTTTGTTTTATTTTGTTTATATTTCTGCAGGGCCTATATGCAGCATTTTCTTTTTTAAAAATTTTATTAATTAATGTATTTATCTACAGAATTATTCTTTGCAGTGTTCCAAGATATAAGCAGCATTTTCAAAATTGTTCTCAGCTTCTTCTGATTTTTTATTATTTCTTAAAAGATTTTATTTATTTATTTGACAGAGAGATCACAAGTAGGCAGAGAGGCAGGCAGAGAGAGAGAGAGGGAAGCAGGCTCCCCGCTGAGCAGAAAGCCCGATTCAGGACTCAATCCCAGGATCCTGAGATCATGACCTGAGCCAAAGGCAGCAGCTTAACCCACTGAGCCACCCAGGTGCTCCTGATTCTTTATTTTTTTTAAGATTTATATATTTATTTATTTACTTATTTGAGAGAGAGCAGGAGCAAGCACAAGCACGGGGGAGGGATTGGGGGAGAGGAAGAAGTAGGTTCCTGGCTAAGCAGAGAGCCCCCACATGGGGCTCAATCCCAGGACCTTGGGAACATGACCTGAGCGGAGGGCAGACACTTAACTGATTGAGCCACCCAGGTTCCCGCTTTTGATTCTTTATAATAGGCTTTTTTTAAAGAGCAGTTTTAGGTTCACAACAAAATGGAGCAGGAGGTACAAAGATTTCCCATATATACCCTGCCCCCACACATGCACAGCCTGCCACATTATCAACATGCCCCCCCGTCTTAATCACCCAGCATCTATAGTTCACGTTAGGGTTTACTCTTGGTGTTGTGCATTCTAATGGGTTTGCACAAATGTGTTGTAACATGTATCCACCATTATGGTATCACACAGATAGTATATTCTCACAGACCTAAAAATCCTTGTGCTCTGCCTATTCATCCTCCCTCCCGCCAACCTCTGGTAACCACTCATCTTTCTACTGTTTGCAGAGTTTTGCCTTTTCCAGAATATTGTTAGTATTGTGCAGTCTGTAGCCTTTTTAGATTGGCTTCTTTCACTTGGTAGTATGCACCTACAATTCCTTCCAATCTTTTCATTCCATGACTGCTCATTTCTTTTAGTGCCAAATCATAGTTGATTGTCTGGATGTACCACAGTTTATTTGTCTATTCATCCACTGAAGGACATCGTGGTCATTTCCAAGTTTTGGCAATTACAAATAAAGCTGCCATAAGCATCTGTGTGAAGGTTTTATGTGGACATGTTTTCAACACCTGTGGGTAAATAGTGAGGAGGGTGATTGCTGGATTGTGTGGTAAAAGGATATTTAGTTTTGTGAGAAACCTTTAAACTGTCTTCCAAAGAAGCCATGTCGTTTCATGTTTCCATCAGCAACGAATAAGAGTTTCTGTAGCCCCCCATTTTCACCGTCATTTGGTCTTGTCAGTGTTTTGAATTTTGGCCATTCTAATAGGTGTGCAGTGGTATCTTGTTTTAATCTGTATTTTTCTTAAGACATACGATGTGAAACAGTTTTTTGTGATTATTTGTCATCAATAGATCTTCTTTGGTGAAGTGTCTGTTAAAGTGTTTGGTCCATTTTTAGTTGTGTAACTTGTGTTCTTAATGTTGAGTTTTAAGAGTTCTTTGTATACTTTGGTTAGCAGTCTTTTATCACATGTGTCTTGTGCAAATATTTTCTTTCAGTCTGTGGCTTGTCTACTTATTCTCTTGGAAGTGTCTTTCACAGAGCAGAATTTTTTAAAAAAACTTATTTATTTGACACAGAGAGAGAGATCACAAGAGAGGCAGGCAGAGGGAGAGGGGGAAACAGGCTCCCGACTGAGCAGAGAGCCCGATGCGGGGCTCAATCCCAGGACCCCGGGATTATGACCTGAGCAGAAGGCAGAGGCTCCACCCACTGAGCCACCCAGGTGCCCCAGAGCAGAAATTTTTAATTTTAATGAAGCCCAGCTTATCAGTTCTTTCATGGATCATGCTTCCTGTGTTGTATCTAAAAAGTCATCACCAAACCGAGGTCATCAAGATTTTCTCCTATGTTATCTTCTGGGAGTTTTATGGTTTTGCAAACGTTTTACATTTAGGTCTCTGATCCATTTTGAGTTAATTTTTGTAAAGGGTGTAAGAAGGCCTATGTCAATACATACTTACTTTTTTTTTTTTAACATGTGGATATCTAGTTGTTCCAGCACCATTTCTAGACAACTCATCTTCATTTCCAAATTTATTCCTCCTGTGTCCCTCTGGTGGGAATAGCAGCACCTCTACCAAGTGGGAAATTCAGTGAGTTCTCTCTCATTTTTTAAGATTTTACTTTTTTGTTTTAAAAAAACCAACCCCTCCAACCAGAGGGGCATTTATTTTGCCTCCCACACCAAAGATTTTTTAAAAAATTTAGTTATTGGACAGACAGAGATCACAAGTAGGCAGAGAGACAGGCAGAGAGAGACAGGAGGAAGCAGGCTCCCCACTGAGCAGAGAGCCCGATGTGGGGCTCGATTCCAGAACCCTGGGATCATGACCCAAGTCGAAGGCAGAGCCTTAACCCACTGAGCCACACAGGCGCCCCTAAGATTTTACTTTTAAAAGTAATCTCTGTGCCCAAGGTGGCTCTTGAGCTCACAACTCTTGTTCTTGAACAAGAGTAGCATTCTCCATGGACCGAGTCAGCCAGGTGCCTCTCATCATTATCTTTGATGCTGTCTTCTCCCTGCATCCGATGGATCACCAACCTTTTCAATCCCACCCTACAAGAACTCTGAAATCATTACTTCATCCTCATTGCAACTCTATTTTTCAGGCCCCTGAATCCCTGTCATCTGGGAACCTGTGACAAACTCCTGTCTGGTCTACCTGTCTAGTCCCAGTGTCCTCTCTGTCCACCATTCCCGCTCCCACCCCAAAGTTCTTTCTGAAAAGCAAATCTGATCATCTCTCTGCTGCTTGCAACTGCTCACAAGCTCCGTATTTCATTGAAAAGACGAAATCCAGATCCCTTTTGCTGGATTAACAGGTTTATCCTGACTAAGTCCCAGCCACCAAGGTTCACATCCCTTTACTGCCAGTACATGTGAGCTGACCCCTTGAGGCAAAGGGACTGTGTCCTGATCTCCCTCATTGAGACGAGTGCTGACTGCTGCTCACCCTGGTCACTGATTTCAAAGTATCTCTTAGTTTCTTGAAGACACAAAAAGGAGGTCAGAAGTCCGATCATGCCTCTGGGGGTTTAAGTGGAAATATCTGCAGGGGCACTTCCCACAGGAGGTTGTAAGGGAGGATCCATTCCCATGCCTTGTCCAGCTTCTCTTTGAGTTGGGTTGGAAGCCTTCTTCTGCCATTCTGTACTACCCTACACTTCCCTCCAGCACAGTACTGATGAGTTATTACTGTGATGATCTCCTTAGGAAACAGTAACAATACTCCTGAAGTTCATTGATTCTGGCCTTATTGTGATACACTGCACATGAAAATAAAATGAAGAAAAGTAACATATCAGACACCTGTGTACTCGGCACCGAGGTTAAATATATGTTAGTGATTTGCCATACTTGTTTCAGATTTCTCTTTTTTCTCTTATGAAATAAGAGTTTATGACATTACTGGAGCCCCACCCCTCCCAGACCTTTCTCCACGTTTCCTCCCTGAAGGTAAACACTAACCCGAAGTCAGGGAGGAAAAGTCTTTACTCTTCTGTCTCTCTCACTGAACAGTCGGTCAGCACCATAGGGTGGTTGGGGAAGACGGGTGTCCTTTGCTGTGGTCTCTCCATCACCTGCGCTTAGCACAGGACTTGTCACAAATATTCCTGGTAACACTAGCCTCAGTGGCCTCCCTGAACCCACCACCATCCAAAGGAGCTCTTTCTAGAGTCTTAGCTCCACTTGTTACTCTTACTGTAATGGGGATTTACTCCTCAGAGAAGGACTGAGACGATTATTATGGGGGCAAAAAGGAACAGAGGACAGAGCATGAATTTTGGAATCACACTACTGGGTATGTGCCTTTGAGCAATTACTTAATCTCTCTGGGCGTTTAATTTCCTCTTTTGGAAAAATGAGGCTAATAATACTCATGTAGCAGGGGTTTGTGAGGATTCAATAAAGTTAACGAATGTGAATCTTCCCTTGATGGTGGAATAGGTGCTCAATAAATGTTGCCATTGCCATAAAAACAATTAAGTGTTTCATCTTTCTGTTTTTCTTTCTCAGATTTTTCCCCTCGCAGGCTTTTTATTTTCTTGTCCCCACTTCCCCATTCTGTTCCTTCTCTCATTCCATTTCCTCAGCCAGGAAGAAAGCTCCGCTGTGCACTGCCTGTCTGTAGCCCACATATCCTTAAGGTGCAGCTCCAACCAGTTCTGAATATTCCAGCTTTCTTGTCCCCTTTTCTTCTTTAAACGTGAGTCATAGATCACTTAACCTCTGTGACAAACTGTCTAGTATGTGGCATTTTTGCGGGAGTGTTCTTTCCCATTCTCTTTTTAATTTTCTCAGAGGCCAAGTCCGAGTCTTGTATTTCTCTGTTATATTCCATGCTTCTCAGCCCTAACACAGGACGTAGGATGACTTGGAGTCAGGCTGCCTGAGTTCAAATCCTTCTTCTGCTACTTGCTCTGTGATCTGGATCAAGTAACTTCATTTTTCTGGACCTCAGTTTTCTTAGTATAAGTTGGGAGTAATAATAATCCTTCCACCCCAAGATTCTTGGTGTAATCAAATCTTCAAAGCCCCTTTTGCCATGTAAAAGAATATATTTAAATGTTCCGGGAATGAGGTTGTAAACCTCTAGTGGAGGGGCATTTATTCTGCCTCCCACACCAATATAGTAAAACATTCATTCATTCAACAGACATTTATCTATCACCTAGTATATGCCAGAACTTTTTTAGGCCCTGGGGTTGCAGATACAAATAAGAATAATTTCTGGTGGATGGAGAGTATCTAATTCACTGGAGAAACTTTGTTGGCTGTGGACCTATCTTATGATAGTACTTCCTGAAATGTGGAGGGGAAAAGGAGAATATCTCATATTTAACAGTTACTTAAAACTTGGTGCCACTTTGATTAGTGGAGGGGCAGAAAATGGACCCAGTACAGCACTCAATAGATTAAAAACACCCTAAGTATGTGTGTGTGAATATGTGTTCGTGAGGTTGAGGTATGCCTGAAATTGCTCTCCCAATGAGAAACCAACAGAAATTACATACACAATTTTAAAGTGAGAAAGAGAATGTGGAAGGGCAATATTTTCTTTTATTTTCTATTTATCCCCAATGTGGTATGTGTGGATTGTAAGGGAGAAGGGTTTTTCACTTGGGCATGATCTACCCAATAGAGCAGGCTCATTTCATTTACCTTCTCACCCATCAAAAAAAGCACCCTGATTTTTTTTTTCACACTCACGCTTTCAATTATTGATTGTGAGGTTGATCCAAGGGCATTATCACACCCTATTCACAAGAATAGAAAATGGGAGACTAGGGACGCCTGGGTGGCTCAGTGGGTTAAGCCTCTGCCTTCGGCTCAGGTCATGATCCCGGGGTCCCGGGATCGAGTCATGCATCGGGCTCTCTGCTCAGCGGGGAGCCTGCTTCCCTTCCTCTCTCTCTGCCTGCCTCTCTGCCTACTTGTGATCTCTCTCTGTCAAATAAATAAATAAAAATCTTTATTAAAAAAAAAAAAGAAAATGGGAGAATAAACACAGGAATGGGAAGCACCTGCCAGAATTCTTAGAGATATGGGCTGTGGTTGGCAAAGCAAATGCTAGAAAAGAGAACGAACCAAAAATAATATTTTCAAATGACAAGTCAATCATGTCTTTATTTCTAGTCCCTTGTCAGAAATGAATAAAAAATGTCCATCTCTAGACCCTGTGTTTCCTATTGAATAATTCTTCCTGACTCCTTTGCACACAGAATTGCCCTCCAAACTTCTTTTCTCCTGCATGGTCTTCCCCTTACATGACTGCCAAGAAGTGGGCTACTGAAGGACAGAAGCCAGAGAGGTTTCTTTCTTTCCCAGGACTTGGCAATGCGTCACGTGTTTTCATTGGCTGGGGGCTGGGCTTGTTTGGATTTTGTCTTCCTTATCTCTGAAAGGACCAGAAATGACTGGAGTGGCCTTCTTAAAATGCAGGAAGTTCACTCAGGGCTGCTTTTGTTTATTCATTATTTTAAAAGGTGAGACTTTTGTGAGTTACTTGGGTTTGTCGTGACCACACAGCTCACTTTGTGAAGGGGATGCTGATGTTCTCTCATTCAACAAATACTAACCGGGGTACCTGCTGTGTGAAAGTCAGGTGCAGGAGGGCAGGAAGGAGGGAGGACATGGACATCTACTGAGCTTCAGTATATGCATGCACTGTGACCTTTTATGCTTAGATAATGTGCCTAAGAAGCAGAAGTCATTATGCTCAGAGATTTGCAGTGTGGCAGATCGGTTTTTACTTTCGTGTTAGCTCTCATCATCTGTCTACAGGACTGTGTCAGGAAGGACAGTGAACTGAGCTCACACACGATGGGAAAGCATGGGGAGATTGAAAAATGAAGTCTGCTCTGCCTGTGGGAGGGGACACTGGTGACATATATGAATGTAAACTTTCATTTACTCATTAAACACTTACTGATCACCAACTGTGTACTAAGCACCATGGATGCATATGTGGATATAAATGCGGTATAAGGCAATATGTGGCAAATGCCAATAGATGACCACAGAAACACACACACACACACACACGCTGTGACACCGAAATGTAGGGAAGTTGCTCTAGAATGGTCTCATCAGGGAATAGCTTTTCCATGAATGGAGCCTTCTGTATCAGTCAAAGTTTTATCAGAGAAGTAGAACCACTGTCAGTGTTATGGAATATGGGATATATGATAACAATGAGACATGACATCATTGTGGGAGGGTCTGGGGAAGTAAGATCCAGAAAAGGGAGCTGGAGGATCAGAAATAAAATTACCAGCCCTCCTGAAACACTGGCACTGATGGATTGGTAGAGCTTGCAAGGAAAACCTGGTAAGGCAGGTGAGTCTAGGTGCTGGGGTGGCACTACCAGGGGGAGAGCTGCATAAGCTTATGGAACATTGTTGACTCTGTATCTGGTGGGGGGCTGGGGCAGTGGGTGGTCGTCAGGGTCAGCAACTAGAACAAGAGCTGGTCACAGAGCAGGGGGAAGCTAGGACACATTTGAACCTGTTTGTGCCTCTGCTTTTGTCTCCCATCACATCTAATCAAGACTTCAGCCTTCTAGAGCTCTTGCAAATTTGTCTTATGGTCAATTCTAATGTGCAATCATCCAGAAAAGAGATCATGAAAAATGTCGTTCCAACTTAGCCACGTTGACCCAGTTCAAAACGTGATACCTCAAAAAGTGACACAAATCCACCTAAGAGGAGTGAGCAGAGCACGTGGGAAGTTTTGTGGGCAAGGCTTGGTGGTGGGAATGAGTAAGTTAGTGTTTAGGAAACCATGAGTAGATGCGCCTGGGTATAGTGAAGGGCTTATGCTAGAAGATAGGGAAGATAAGGTTAGAAACAAAGACTGGAAGCATTAGTTAGTGCATTAATTAGCCTATTCAATCAAGTTGAGGATAAAACATCTGTGGAAGGAAAACTGCAAAGGGCAAAGGGTGATCAAGGAAGTCTTTCTTTAGGCTGCGATTCCAAGGTTCAGGTTGGTGCGTGAGCTAGATTCCAATCTGCAAGTCAAAACCCAGTGATATTTGGGTAGTTCTGAGCATTGTGAGCTGGGTGCTTTTTTTTTTTTTTAACAACTAACCCCTGAATTTATTACCAGATAATGTGGATATCCTGTCATTTCTGCTAAATAAGCAATGTAATGAGATCCCATGGCATGGTATGTATGTGTGTGTCATGTGTGAGAAAGAACACCTAGTCTTCACAGAGTCAAACTGAACTAAAATCAAACACCATATCTGACCCTCGCAGGGTGTGCCATGAAGTCAGAAGCATTTCCTTCTTTCCATTTCTATTTTACCACTTGCTGTTATCCCAGATCCTTATTGAAGTGCTTCTATCAAGTTCGCAGACGGTACTCTTTTTCTTTTTTTAAAGATTTTACTTGGGGTGCCTGGGTGGTTCAGTCGGTTAAGCGTCTGCCTTCAGCTCAGGTCATGACCCCAGGGTCCTGGGATCAAGCCGAGCATCGGGCTCCCTGTTCAGCAGGAAGTCTGCGCCTCCCTTTCCCACTCCCCCTGCTTGTGTTCCCTTTCTCGCTGTGTCTCTCTGTGTCAAATAAATAAATAAAATCTTTAAGAAAAAAGATTTTACTTATGTATCTGTATCTATATGTATGTATTTGAGAGAGATAGTGAGTGAGAGAGAGAGTGCAGGAGCAGAGGGAGAGGGAGAAGCAGTCTTCCCACTGAGCAGGGAGCCTGATGCAGGGCTCCATCCCAGGACTCTGCGGTTATGACCTGAGCTGAAGGCAGACACCTAACCAACTGAGCCACCCAGGCGCCCTCAGACTGTACTCCTTGATACAGAGCTTATTATCCTCACTTTGTGGTATCTAGTAATAGATTTCTACATTTATTTGATAGGTTACCAAGCTGTTTTGCATTTGACCTTCATAACAGCTTAGTGAGGTAGCCAAGGCTGCTTACTCCTTTTTCCATTGTACAGCAGATAAACTGAGGTCTAGAGAGTTGAAGAGACTTGCCCAGCTAGTTAATGCCAGAACCAAGACTAGTCCCCAGCTTTTTCTGCTTGGCCACATAAGTAATGTCAGTCCTGGGAAGGAGAACACCATTGTTGTGAGTCAGAATTTTTTTTTTAAATTTTTAATTATATTTTCACATATTGACACTCTGCTTTCTTTTGGACCATTCTAAATCAATTCTTGGATGGGGGCTATGTGAGGTTGTGCTGCCGAGGGGGAGTGGGTGGACAGGAATCCAAAGCACACGGGTCTATGGCCAATGGGCTGCTTTCTTTATAGCCCAGGCGATCCAAACCAAATGTGACAAATGGGCAGAATCTCATAAGTATTCCAGCTCTTCACTTCCCTAGTTTGATTACATTGTACCGGATGGCATTTGGAACCCGGTTCAGGGTGCATAGAGCTGAATTATGCAATTTGCCAATATGCAATTAACTGGAGTAGCAACACATTCAATCTAATGGGGGCCAGACAGAGACTGCATAATTCTTGGGAGCACAAGTTGATTATGCAGTTAAGTGATATGCACTTAAGAGAAGTGCACCACATCTATCTGATCCCATTTCTTCCAATAGATTCTTCATGGCACTTTACTCCAGCCTTTCTGCTTTTATGGTCCAACGTATTCTAACCTGTATCCACTTGAAATGAGAACCTTACAGTTCATATGTAGATTTGGGATTCATTTCTTTTAAAAATCTTAACTCTTGAATGCAAAAATGGATAGGCACATGAGAAAAGAAAGGAAGGAACTGGGGGGCTCCATGGGTTGGGGTCTTAAAGACACAGAACGATATCTGGATTGTATAATTTAGGATGCTTTGTTTTCAGTTTCTTTTTTTTCCCCTTAGTTAGGAAGTTGTGTTTCAAATGCAAACGTGAGGTGCATGAGAAGATTTCTTTTTAAAAGCAATGGCCTTTGTAGTCGGTATTTTTTTTTTAACTTGAAAATGGATATTGTAGAAAGGGGGCCCTTTTACGAGAAACTCCAATTAAATGACAGTTCATTGAGTGTAGCCAGTTTTAAGTTACTCTGATGATGATGGATCGTTAATTTAATTTGGCAGGTTTTACTGGTTTACTGTTATGCTTGCTGTATGCCCTGGATTGACCTAAATCCTTTGGGGGGAACCCCTAGAAGTATAAAATATGGTTGTCTGTCCTCAACCTCCTTAGCAGGTCACGAGTCATGCATACAAAGCAATTGAGGAACAATAAAACACAGCGTATGATTAGGTGTCCAATATGGTTGTTAAAGAGAGTAAAAGATGAAAGAAATCAGAGAGAAAATAAACTGGGCTAGAATTTCTCATCACTAGAGGGAGACAGAGGGAGAAGCCAGGGTCAGAGCCTCACATATATTAGGTCACATCAAAACTATTCTGTAAAGGTACTACTGTCCCGAATTTACCGATGAAGAAGCTGAGACTCAGGAAGGTTAAGGAACTTGTCCGTGATCCACAGGTAGCAGGAAACAAAGCGAGAATTTAGAAGCAAGTTTCCCCGTCCCCACACTTCCTCCTTGGAGGTGCTCAGCGGGGAGGCCGTGGCAGACGGGCTGTGGAGGGTTCAGACATCCCCTGGAAGAATTAACTGCAAGCTCATCACCATCTCTCCCCATCTGGGTTCCTATGGTGTGGAAAGGGTTCAAGGAACAGGCTGGAGTCGTGGTCCTAGTTTTGAGAGAGTTCCTTCTTATCCCTTTAGCAGAAGAGATACACCTCACAGACAGAGCTTTTCCTGAGTTAAATACATTTCTGCCAGTGTAGAAAACCAAATGAGATGACTGAGCAAAGAACTTCAGCATTTGCGACTTAGCACTTGGGACTGTGGCAGTAGGCAAGGAAGAGAGAATAACAAAGGTTAAGTGTCATATTATCATCAGATCTCCTTTCCCTGAAAGAGAAGAAACTCATGGTGCAGGAGTGGGGAGCCGGGTGTGACTGGGCCCAGTGGGGACCACATGGGTCCCTATCTTTTAGGTTTGTATGGGTTGTCTGCCACTCAATAATTTACTATTCACCTGTATTAGTTTTCACTGGTGTGTAACAAACTTAGTGACGTGAACAATATCCATTTGTGATCTCGCAGTTTCTAAGGTATGGACTCCATGCATAGGGTAGATGTTGCCCTTGCTCGGAATCTCACAAGACTGCCATGAAGATGTCTTCTAGGGCTGCATAAGTCTATGACTTTGTCAAAAGTCATGGATACGTACCATTAAAATGAAGGCCTTTTACTCTAGGTAAGCTCTACCTCCATAAAGTTGAGTCAGAGAAATAAAAATTGAGAGAAACTGACAATTTGGATAACTCGCTCTTCACAGTCCCTGGCAATGTGATTTTGCCTTTAGCACTCATCATCGGAGAAACAATTCCTTTGTGGCACAGATATTCCAGTAAGAGGTATTTGCCACTCTTTGGAGTGAGGAGGAGTTGGGGTGTAGAGTGTGGGGTTTCATGGTTTGGGAAGGAGAACATCTGTTGTCTCCCACCAGCCTTGTTCCTTTGTTCCCCGAGGGTCTGGGGTGTGTTCTATTACTTCATTAAGCCTTCTCAAGTTCCGCCCATCTTCTTTTATCCCCCACTTTCCCCTCTCCTTTTCTTCCTTTCTTTGTATTTCTTTGCCTGCCAAGTTCTGTGAGGTTCTGAATCACAGAGAAACAGATCACTTCACATTAATCTGAAAAGCCAGGTTCAAACAGGAAAAATAAGCAGGAAGTTTTCAGACAATTGTCTTGAGATAATCCAAGACAAAGTTTTGCTTTTTACCATGTTCTTATAATAATCTGAGTTTCTTGGCCCGAATAATTAAGGCTAATTCTTCATTACTCTCTTCGTCTGTGCCAGTGGAGAAACATGGTGAGCTCCCGGGTGTCTGGAATTTGTAAATGAGGAAAACTATTATAGAAATAGTTTGGAATCAGTTGAATTAAACAAATTTGAGCAAGAAATAATTAAAAATTATCATGGTAAAAGGCCCAGAAATATCCATGTTACCTCTTTGGTGAGTATCTTTCTCTTTTATTTTTCACATTTTTATTTCTTATATTTTAAACATCAGTATGTACTGTTCTGTAACTTGCTTTTTCCAATTACCAATATGCTCAGAAATGTTTCATGTCTATATGTATGTTAATGTGAATCATATAAAATTGCTATTTCTGTAGATCTAAACAGAAAAGAATTTTTTAAAAAGATCTTATTTGTTTAATTGATGGAGAGAGAGACACAGCAAGAGAGGGAGCACGAGCAGGGGGAGTGGGAGAGGGAGAAGCAGGCTTCTGGCCGAGCAGGGAACCCCACGTGGGACTCTATCCCAGGACCCTGTGATCATAACCTGAGCCGAAGGCAGATGCTTAACAACTGAGCCATCCAGGCACCCCAAACAAGAAAGAATTGTTAACCAAATAAATCTATTCCAGTATTTTAATGGCTACATAGTATTGCATTATATGGTTATACAATAATGTAAAAAAAAAATAATTCCCCTATTGATGGACATTTAGGTTGTTTCCATTTTATTTTGCCAATACGGACAGAATTGTAATGCATACATACACACTACACATTTTTTAATATCTATCTCTGTATATATCTTTGCACATAAGTTTATATATGTCTTTATGTATATACACGTATATATCTTCATTATGTCTATATCTTTGTGTGCATATACCATACCATGTATAAAATCTTTGTGTGTATCAGTTTTTCCTGTAGAATAGATTGGATAGATTTCTAGATTTTGGTCAAAGGGTTCGCACCTTTAATTATTGCCAAAATGTCCTCAAAATGACTGTAACAATTGCTTTCCTCAGATTGTCCTTTTCTCCATATATTCTCAGTAATCTGATGGGTGAACTGGTTTTTAAAGCATTTTGAAACTATTTTATTCTGCAAAAGCTGTAAGAAAGACCTACCAGGCACCCAGTGTTGCTAGGCCTGAGAAGTGAATATGTGAGTCGTCTATATGGTCATTGCCTCACAGCGTGTGTGTTCCAACTGGCAAAACAAGACTAGAGCTCACACGCATACACACTCACATGTGCACTTGAGCACGCGGTAGCCATGACATCAATGTCATACTCACCAATCATCTTTAGCAAGATGCACTGAAAATACACCCACTGCCTGCTCTGAGGGTCATCCGCGTCTGACAGAACCAGTGTCATTCTAGTTCCTCCCTTTACAGTCTGCATGACCCTGAGTTTCTTTGTAAAATGGACAGAATAATGATAATCTCCTCAGAGGGTTTCTGGAAGCTAAAATAGAGTGCCACGTGCAGTGCCCAGCCCTTCGTAAGGACTCTGTGAGTATTAGCTACCGCCATTTGCCTCCCTTTCGAATGCCTACCAGCTTCTCATGCCTGTTATTGTCCCTCTATAGTATGACACAAAAAAATATTTCTTACAGGGTGTGCCAGGCCTTGAGGAGACAGGGACTGTCGCTCCCCTCATTCTGAACATTATCTCTCTCTTAGTACAACCTGGTTGCTGAGGTTTCTGCTCTAGAGTTATTTTATTCTAAGAACTTTCAACATTGCCTGCTCCCTCAATGGAGGGACTTCTTATTTTGTTTTACAAAACACTGATTCTTGATTGAAGAAGGGCCATTTCGATGACCACCAGTGTATTTTAGAAGGAAGGTAAGGGGGCAACATAGTAGATACATTTAACCAAAATAGAATGGTGCAAAGGGAGGCTATGGAGATGTTTGCTCATAACAGACACATTTTCTGCATTTATTATTAATGTTTCAGAAAATACTGTTTTCTTCCAGGTATGTAAATTTCGTGTTCATTGGGGTGGCATAAGCAGGTGGGTGGAAAAGTGCCTGGTCCATTATGCATGACCACGAAAATACGGTAGTCCATAAACACACAGCTTCCTCCACTACACTTAGAAAATCCGTTCCAATTACCTGCCTGTTCCCTGCTCAGGAGGCTGCAGCAACGACTGCTCAGTGGAAAGTACAAGAAAAGAGCAGAGAAATGTGAACACTTGGGAATCTAACAAGAGGGCACTCTCCCTACAGGAAACTCATTTCGGAGAAGGACTTTGGGGGCATATAAACAGTCTTTGGAGGGAGGCATTTTCATCAGCGGCTCAGGATACCCTGATAACAAGGACAGATGTGGACTGATAAATTGCAGGGAGGGGCTAAAATGCTACATAATGGGGGCTGAAACCATTCCAGCTCAGTTGGACTTCAGGTTTTCTGTGTGGAGATTCCTTTGGTACCATGATCTGTAATCAGCAAAGGGTTCATGGGATACCTACAATAGGCTACCTATTCCCTCCGAGGGTGCTAACCTGGTTAGGATCATCGACCCCCCAATGGAAGTTCTAGTCCCACCTGATGCTTCAAGGTTAAGTCATATATTGTCCCCCAGATTGGATTCAGGTGAGCTCGCTGGATGTGTAGGGTGTGTGGGAAGTGACCAGGACGTTTTTCATTGTGTAGAGACCTTCAAGGGCTGGTAGCTGTGCTATGCTTAATCTCAGTCCTCATTTTCATCAGGAATATCCCATGTCCAGCAAAAAAATGGAGAGGGCGTAGGAATGAGAACTTTGATTTCTGGTTTTGACTCTCTTCTCAGGACACTGGTTGGAAGAGGCCTAATTATGCCACGGACACAAGAAAAACAGGGAAACAGATCCTTCTGAGCAGCATGTTTTAATATAATTGCCTCTTCCAGATTTTCTCAAGGAAAAAACATTTGCTTTTTGGCATTTGGTCTTAGTATTAGGACAACTTACAGACTGTGGGCAAAGGCTTTGTGAAAACAGGCATATTGATGCGTAAGGTTAGGCTTTTTTTTTTTAAAAACTAGGTAAACATAAAATTTGGATTTAAACATTATCTTAATATATTTAGTGAATAATCTTGATGTTTTGGGAGAATGGTGTCCTGAGTAAATCCAGCAGACACTTCTCGAGCACCTCCTGAATTTACTGCTAGAGAGTCAGTTCTGAACTTGAGGAGATCAAGTCTAGAAAAGAGAATGTGTCCTGATTTTGTTTTTTAAATCTCCGTATTAGGATGTCAAAATCTGAGATTGTGGCAAGAATCTGTGTTTCTTTAAAGCTGTGAGAGTTTAGAAAGAACAGTTGAAACCCTGGAATCCTGGCACCTTTGACCTTTAAACTGTAGACCACAAAGTTTCCAAAGTAGTTTAAAGTTATCCTGCAACAGAGTCATACAGAACCACAGGGGTGGCCACTGCATGCCGTCAAATTCTTTCTGACCCTTTCCATGCCTGCTGTGTGAGAATTTCCACCATCTCAATTCCTTTCATGTAGTCCTTGAAGTCTTCAAGAAGCCTCTCCCATGTACTCCACCTACGTCCTCAGTTACTTGCCGGGGGTCATCTTCTGGTTTCTTCCTTCTTTCAGGACAAAAGTGCCCTCAAGCCACCAATGGCCCCCCACGGCCGCTGGTGCCAGCTGGCATGTATGGCCATGCCTCTGTCAGCACCTCCCCAATTCTAATTCTGCCACCCACTCTGTCTACAGATACAGTCAACACCTTTCCTCTCCTGCCCTGCCTCCGGCCCAAAGCCTCTAAAACAAAACCAGAGCACACACCTGGATCCCGTTAGCAATCTGTTCAGGAGCCAAGTAAACAAGGAATTTCTGAGTCACAGCCTCTCTATCCCCTACTTTGTATCTTTCTGCTTGCTACCTCATCAGGCAGGAGAGGCCTGACGACAGAAGCTCAATCCTTGCTTTGCCGGCCCCAAGCCATACCCCATTTCTGCTCTCACGTACCATGCTCCCTGGGAAGAACCGATTTAATTCCAAATAGTGTGTTTGTAATAAGGCACATGCCTATGCTCCCAACACCCCTAAAATTAGCTTAGAGAAACATCCCTTTCTCCCTACAGTCAGCTCTGACTGCCAAGGAGAAGCAGATTTCCTGAGGCTGTTTGTCCCAGACCTTCTCATTCCCAGTGGGGGTCTGGGCTGCCTCGTTTTATTGCTTGTCTTAGAGAGGAGAACAGTCTGCTTTGTCAATAGGTTAAGAATCCCAACTGTGCACCCAGCACACAAAGCAGTTAGGAGTAGAGGTTTTGGTAGCTGGATCCTGACTCTGCTACTTCCTATCCAGGCTAAGACTGTTCCCTTATCTGTAAATGGGGAAATCCCTCTGACAATGAGGAGCACTATGCAAGGTTTTATATGTAGCTTACAATGATCACAGAATTGTTGGTTTTTGTTTGTCTGTTTGTTTGTTTAACAGTTAGTTGTATGGCAGTAGTGTTACAACATGGCTTCCTCTCCAGCTCCTGGTTCTCAGCAATCCACTTTCATTCAGCTGCTAGATTCATCTCCCCAGAACGTTAGTCTATGGGGAAATGTGAGATGCGCTTCCTATCACAAAGTCTGAAAGTCTTTCTCTCTGCTCAAGGCTTTGATCTGGCCCCAACACAACATCACCTCCTTTTGCCCACCACTCCTCTTCACACGTCCTCGCTCTGATGGAAGTCAGTCAACATTCCTGCAGTCCACCCATGCCCACCGTTTGTTCTTTTATCTGGAATCTGGATGGTATCTCTTCTTTGCACCTGACTCAAGTGCCACCTCCTCCCACAAGCCTTCCCCAGCCCGTAGTAAATCCCACAGCCCTTCACGGACTCTACGGATGAGGGGCATTTATTCCATGTCACCACATGCTTATCTATGCAAACTTTGTGCTGCAAATTTACACATCCATCTCCCATGTCAGATGATGGATGATGGCATCTGTCTGATTCATCTTCATATTCCTAAACCAGGGTTTCTCAACCTCAGCACTATTGACATTTTGGGCTGAATAATTCTCTGTTGTGGGAGATGCCATGTGTATTGAAAGCTGTTGAGTAGCACTCGCGGTCTCGATTCGCTAGAAGCCAGAAACATCCCCTCACCCCATCTGTGACAACCAAAAAAGTTTTCAGGCGTTGTCAAGTGTCCCCCAGAGGACAAAATCACCCCCCACCCCCGGTTGAGAACGGCCATCCTAGGCTGACCTTGGGGGTCTGAACATGGGTGGTTCTGAGCAAACGCTTATGAAAAGAAGGAAGGAGTTTGGCTCAGGCCCTTCTAATTTTAAACAGTAGTGAAATATGTAATTAATGATATTCTTTCAGTAATTGGAAATAAAAGGATAGAGTTCCCATGAGGACTCAGAGCTAAAGATAGAGATTGGAATGTCGCTAGCATGGAAGCAGCCAGTAGGCATTCATGGTATAATGCTTAGGAGTAATGCTTAGGAGTCCAGAGTCAGGTAGGATTTGGGTTCTGACACTGGCCTCCCCACTATGAGCTGTAACCGTGGGTATTTATTTATTTATTTATTAAAGATTTCATCCATTTATTTCAGACAGAGGAAAAACCAGCAAGAGCGAGAACGAGAGCACCAGCTATGGCGGAGGGGGCAAGGGAGGGGTAGAGGGAGAGGCAGGCTCCCCACTAAACAGGGAGCCCAATGTGGGGCTCCATCCCAGGACCCTGGGATCATGACCTGAGCCAAAGGCAGACGCTTAAGCAACTGAGCCACCCAGGCACCCACCATGGGGGGGTATTTAAACCTATCTCAGCTTCAGTTTTCTCCTTCTGTAAAATGGGAGTGATAATTGTAACTCACATGGAGTTGTTATGAAGATGAATTAGGTAATGTACTTACAGGGCTTAGCAGAGAGCCTGGAATGTAGTAAGCACTAATAATAGTTCAAAGCTATTATTAATATTGCAATTATTATTGTAATAGTGACTCATTTCTAATCCTTTCAGAGGTCATGACAGTATTACTTCCATTTTATAAATGGGTTGTGGTTAGAATCTGGATCTTTTGATCTCCAACCTTCCCTGGATTCAATTTCTTTTGACATAATACAAATAGAGTCATTCACAAGAAGGATCTTCATTTTATTTGGAAACTGAGCGCTAACTGCCTACAGCAGATTCCTTTTCAATCGGTAAACACCATCTTCATCTGTAACTATCCCTGGGAAACTCAGTAACTGCTTATTAAGCACTTTGGATAAGTAGATGCGCTACATACTGGATATAAGACACCTGTGTTGCTAAAACAAAGCACCTGCTTATTTGTACGTTGCAAACCCTCAAGCTCAAAGATTCTGTCCTTCAGGCTTGAAAACATGAATTCATAAGTTTAGTAACGGGTTGGCATCAGCTCCAGGCAGCATTTGATATTTGGAGTAAAGCAGCATGAGCAGCTGCCTTGGCCCAGAGCAGAAGCTGGGACAGAAGCTCAGGGACAGGACAACAGGTAGGTGGGGAAGCCAATTTCCCCCTGAGACAGCCAATCAGCTGAGCGGATTCGTGCAGGCCAATCTGCAGTAAAGCAGATTAATTCTCTTGCCTTAGAAAAACGGAACACCAGAGAGGTTAGGAAAATTTCTCCCCAAACCATTTTTATCACCACAAACTGGCTGACTTGGTGGTGGTGGTGGGGGGTGGGGGGATCCTCCCCATACTTCTGTTTACTCATCTGCAAAATAAGGGCATCAGATGAAAGGAGTGGGTCTTGGTGCTGCCTCCCTGGGAGGAGAACACTATAGTAGTATAGATCCTGCAGGATTTTTGTAGCAATTACTAGCCATTAACAAAATGCTAGACAACACCTGAAGAAAAGAGGAATTTGGGGGGGCGAGGGAGGGGACCACATATCGTCTCTTTTGTTTGACAGAGTGGATTTGTTCATCCGTTTATTCATAGTTGAGGGCATCCTAGATGCTGGGTCTGTCGGAGCACCAGATACTGCCTTGGTCCTCAAATGGGGCTTACATCGAACGAGCATAGGTTGGAGGAAGGGCTTGTGTCTTTTCCCCTCCAAATCCAAATCGCTGTCCTGAATCTGGCTGGCGGCCCTTTCTGGGTGATGGGGATCCCTCCTTCCCCGACTCCTTCCCGCCGCGATGCGGTCCGCTGGGACCGGCTCCCCCCGCCCCCCAACCCCACCCCCAACCGTGGTCGGTCCCCACCCCCACCCGGTTAGCGCGGAAGCGGGGCATCGAAGCGGCGTGCCTTCCGATTCCTGCAGGTGGAGCCAGAGCCCCTGGCTGCGCGGCGGAGGCCGGCTGGCGGGGCGGCCTCCGGCCGAGGCTCGCTGGCTCCCGGCGACGCTTCCTCCCTCTCCCCTTCTCTCTTGGGCGGTCTCCCTCCACATCCAAACCCACCGAGTGCGTCTGAGGTGAAGTCGTGCCAGACTTGGAGACGGCTGCCAGCTCTCTCTCAAGTCTTGGCTTCACAAAGGAAAGCAAATTACAAAAATGGAAATTTTCAAACTAGCGTTCAGTGGTATTCAAATCGACGTTTGGGTAGCACGCAGGCACAGATCGCGTTCGTGCTATTTTGTGATTAAAATGATCCCGAAAATACCTCCTTGCTTTGGTTTTCATCTGCTAAAGCGACTTGTATCTCTCCCGCTCGAATCCCCCCCCTCCGTGTGGGGAGCGGCGAGCCCCGGACCCCGGGAGGACGGCTAACATTTGGATCGGCGTCTGCTGAAATCGTGCCCCCGCTGACTTTCCTCAAGAGTTGAACTTTGAAAACGCCTGCGCTTCTCAGCCTGGGGGAATACGAGTGAAGTTTCTAGGTACTTCGCCGGGAAGTTCTGTTGTTTGTGTGGCAGGAACCACGAGGTCTGTGATAGTGCCTACATCGTCTCTCTGCGTCGTCTCCTTGCAAGGAGCCCACCCGAACTTGGAAGGGAGGGCTCCGTCTCATCCTTTTACAAGATAGTTTTTAAAGGGCCCTTGACTTGGGTCTTGAATGGTCTTACTTATTGTGTGTGTGTGTTTTTTTTTTTTTTTTTGCAGTTGCTAGACAGGCCGTATCCCGAGTGGGTTGGTGAGAAAGGCGCTCCCATCCCCCGGCTCCTCCGCCCCCATCCCCCGCCCCTCATTGTACCATTTCTTTCCTTGGAAGCTTTGACTGTCTCCTTACACAGCCGTGTTTGCAGTGCCTGGAGACAGGTGGGGCAGCAGCCTCCAGCTGAAGCTGCCAGCTCCCTCTCTAAGGACTGTCTGAATAGCTATTAAAAAAATGTAAAGATCACACGGAGGCATGCGTACACGCCCACACTTTATTTTTTCGGTGGCGGTCACTGACTCTGTCCAACTGTTGTCCGAAGGCAGCTGTACTGGTTTGGGGAACCAAGCGTCAGAAGCATTCTGTGATCTGTATTCTCCAGGCCACATCCATGTTCCCTTGGGCCACCACCGTGTCTTTGTAGGGACAATAAAAGCTGGGTCCTGTGGCCGTGGCCACGCTGTTGGACTGATGAGGACTGTGGGGGAGAGGACCCCCAACTCAACAGGTCGACCTCAAACTCTCCTGAATGCAAGCAATAGTCAGGCAGTTGTGACATGAAGAGGTTTAGTTGATTTGGGTCTATACAAATTAGAATTCTCTGTCTGGGTCAAGTGATAGCAGATAAGTCAGACTACACTGGTAGTGTTTTCCAGACTTTAGAATGGAAGGATGATTTCTGGTTTGGATTAGATACCCTGAGGGGTCTAGCCCTGAGTACCCAGAGTTCTTTGGGACCCTCATGCCTTGGCTTGTACTGTTGCCTCCTCTCGGACCATCTCCCCATCCTTTTCTTTGCTTAGCAAACTCTTGTTTGTCCTTTAAGACTTGTCTTAAAGGCAACCTCTCTGAAGTCCTTCATAGCCAAGCCCATGTGCCTGTCCCCCACACCCCTGAAAATTAATAATCCTGTCATCTGTCAAATATAACTCTATTGTTTGATTTATATAACATACTGCACTGTAGTATACTCTTTTTTTTTTTTTTTTTTGCCTCTTTCTCTCCTGACAGAATATATTCTTTGCAAAGGCAGGGAACACTTTGTATTTACCTCAGACCCCTCATACTAAAAATGCTTAGGAAAATCTGTTGAATGAATAAAGAAACAAGTTTGGTTTTTAAATATGTTCAAAGGAGCAGTTTTTTTTTTTTTCAGGTTCTCCTAGTTCAACAGCCAGACATCTATGACCGTGTCTGTAGAGCCGAGAGTAAACATCTTTAGTTTACGTTAAAGTCTGATTTTCCCATCTGAGAGACATTCTCCTGCTTATGGCAAGGAAAATTTGATGTACGTGTAGGTGGAAAATTTCTGTATCCCCGCCATCTGATTAATGCATCTGTTCCTACACAATCTGAGGAGAGCAGAATATCACTGCAGACATGAGAGCTGGTGGGAATGATATGGTCCTCCTATCGCTTTAGGATACTCTTACGAGTTATGCGCAGGTTGGCATGCAGGTTGGTATTGTTGCTGTCCGTATTTATTGTTGCTGAAGCCACAAACCCGGAAGTGTCCTTGGAAGTGTCTCCCTCAGGTCCCATGTCCAGTTATCATCAAGTTACGTCATTTCTTCTCCAAAATATTGCTTATATTTGTCGACTGTTCTTCACTTCTGCCATTGTCCCATTCTAAGCCATTATCACTTCCCATTTGGACAATAGTCAAAGTCTTCTTAGTTCATCTTTCTGCTTCTTGTCTTGCCTGCCTCCTGTCATCCTACCGCCCTGGCCTACCACCTTTGAGTGGCTGCATAATCCTTACATAATCTTAGCATAATCCTTTGCATGGCAAAGTTTGATCTGGCTCTCCCCTGTCTTTTTAGCTTCTTTATTCCTGAATTTACTAGCCTTCAGATCCTTGAACTTGCCCAAGTCTTGCCTACTTCAAGGCTTATCTGTGTGCTTACTTCTCCTGGGAATACTCATCCACTCTTGGATTATTTATCATCTTTCAGAAATCGATTTCAGCGGCACTTTCTTAGAGATGTGTTCCCTGCTTCACTTCCCCACTCCATCTCTCCTGGATAAATCACATCCCCATTTTTGTCCCTCCTAATGCTCTACTTTTTCTTTGTGTTTGTTATCACAGGTTTATAATGCTAAAAATTATTGACGTTCTTATTCAATTTATGCCTGTCTCCCCATCCACAGTGGATCACATGAAGGCAGAGATCATCTCTCTTTATTCAAAACAGTGTATACCAGTGCCTGGCCTATAGTGGGTAGTCAGGAATTGCTCTGGATAGTGCTGCATGAGAAATGCTAGCAGGTCATATGTAACAGGCCTGTGACATGATAATAGTTTCATGCAAAAAAAAAAAAAAAGGTAATCTGAAATGAGACTCAAAGATGTTTATGCACATGGAGCAAGCATGGGGAAGACTTGAGTTATGATACGATATCCCATGGCCTTTCTCCACTGCTATTTGAAAAATAAGAAGAGAACAAGAACAAAAATATTTGTTTTACAGCTCTACCAAGAGTCAGCCCTCCCCTTCTCTCCCCCTTGCATCAAGTACATCCTGTACTTTTGGCAACATGTTGACTGGATATTTAAAAGCTGTGAACTGTTCTGAAAATTTCACATACTGGGTTATGGGCCATGTGTGTTTGATCAAAATTCAATTACTACACTGTACCATACTTGGAAACCTATCATCCCAAGTTATGAAGTATGACGAAATAGGCGAACCTAATTGGTTCAGTATGGGAACAGTATCAACCAACCTTGTTATGATAAATAGCTTCCTGTGTTAAAGGTTCTCTAGAGCTTATAAGTATCTTGGCTCACCTCCTCCAGTGGAATAAGAATATTACTCCCAGGGACCCCCTAGATCACTGTCCCTCCAAAGCAACAGGAGTTCAGTGTTTTCTTCAACTTACTGCCCCTGAAAAAGAAAAATGCTGTGCAATTTTTCCTCTTCCTTTTCATTTCTTCATCTAGAATTTGAGTACCTGGGAATTTCTTTCACTCTATTTTTCTTCAGAAGAGCAATTTAAAAATCATAAAGCATTCCAAATGCAGAAAAATAGGCAAAACGTCAGACAACCTTGTACCCACCTCTCAGAATTAATAATTTTTTCCTATTTCCAGCAGATCTTTTGTCTGATGTTTCTTATGTGTTCTTTCTCTTCTTTTGGGGATCAAAGGTAGACTACCATTTATTAAAGCACAATATTCACGAGATTTATCAATTAAGGGCTGACATACTTTAAATACTGAATCAGAAGGATGTACATCTCATTACAGAGAAGTACCTGTAAGTTGTATGTCTTTTGGGGTGTTGAAATGGACTCAGTAAGGATTCCTTGTCTGTGTTGTAGATGAGATCACAAGGTCCCAAAGAGAAGGAAGGTTTTTGGAGGTGGGGGAGACCGATCAAGAAACTGTCTTAACAGTTTAGAAAAGATAAAAAATGGGGAAACATTTCCGTGCTTTGTGGTCATCATGGGTGTATGCACTCAATTTTTCTTTAGCAGTGACATTTTGGATTAGGCTGGAAGTATTTCCTCCTAGTGTCCTAACTAAAAGGCAAAGCAACTGAGTGCAGGCATCTGAACTTCTGAAAGATGATCAGATTCGAAGCATTGGCTTTTCCCTCAGAAGACAGCTTTAAGGCCCCCAAATTTGTATATATTTACCCTTAATTCAAGTGAATCACTTGTGGATGCTTTCTCAAGTTTGCTCTCATTCACTATTTCTATGAGACCATCCTCCTTAACCTCTTTACAACCCTCACCCTCATGCTAAATCTGCATTTCTCCTTCGTGGTCCATAAAAAGTTGTTTCTCGGTAAAGAGCGAGGGCTTCAGCTTATCTTTGACAATCACTCATCAATCATGACTGCCGCAGTCCATCACCGAAGCCCGGAGAAGGCTCCTTGCTGAGGGTATGTGTACATTGCCACACAAAGGGAAAGGGAATACACTGTGTGGCTGAGCAGTTTGAAATCACAGTGCTGCCAAGATTAGATTAGAGATGTTCTTGCTCTCTGCAGTCCCATTAGGTTTACTTTAGAAATTGCAATTAGCTTAAAAGTTGTGATTTCTGAAATGACCCACTTGCCTGTCTCGGTTCCCTCTATCAGGTAGATGTGAGTATCGTAATCCTTACGTAATTTTTAAATAGAACTTCCAGCAAGAAGTGCTCCCTGAGAGCTGTAAACTTCAAAAAATAGAATGTCACTGTAGGCACTTATGCTAATAAGTACCTACATGATTTTTTTCACTTAACAAATGTCTGATTTTGGCAAGTCACTTTTTTTTTTTTTTTTTTTTGGTATTGAATCTTGCTTGATTGGATAGCACAAGATTTGCCAGACTACTACTACTGTCTGTACAGTAATTAAAGAAAGAGTTCTTGTCGCTCTAGCAGAGACCAGGCTATGCCTGCCTGTGATAAAGTTAAATGATAAAGAATAAATAAAGGGAAGAATAAAGGGAAGTTAGCTACTAGCATGTGGTTATTTCAGGTGAATAGTAGATGTCAAGCTGTGGTGTATTTTGTAGAAAGTGTTGAAAAAATGAACAAAAAGCTATCAACTTTTTCAGTTGAATGAAGTGATCATTTTAGGAAAAGAAACTCTTCCATTTCTCTCTTTTGGAGAAGTTGATGTGAATTATTTTAACATGTAACTTCACCAAATACAGGTTCAAACCCTACTGCAGTAAACATCAGTTTTATGACAATTGTCTCAGTAATCACAATGAACACTTTACTATCATAAAAATAGTTCCAAGCTTTGGAAAAGGCCGCATGATGTCGTTTGAAATCATGCTGACAGAAGTGAAATTTCCCTTATGGATTCATTGTGCCAAAGTGGGGCAGCCCGTTCCCGGCTTCTCCCCTCATCGTCTCTGATTCTCTCCTGCCCCTCTGTATTTATCTAATTGGGCTACTATAGGTCTTGTTGTTTCCAACAGCCCCAAATGGAGCCTCAAGACGCTGGCACATCTCCGAATAAACCTCACCCAGAAGCCATGAAATAGAAAAACATATTTTAGTACATTTAGAAGGAATTGAAGTGAAGGAGTAGTGCCCTGCAGAGGAAGGAGGCAGCATCGTGTTAGCCATTGTCTTAAATATCGTCGTGTTCTGTACTTTGGAAGGTCTGGTGCAGGGGTGGGCAAATTTTTCTCTAAAGGGGGTGTTTTGTGCCAGTCACAGCCTACCAATAACCAGTGCTGGGGTTGTACTAGTCTTTGTGTTTTTTGTTTTTTTTTTTAAGATTTTTAGTTACTCATTTATCTGACAGAGAGACAGAGAGTGCTGAGCAGGGAGCCCGTTGTGGGACTTGATCCCAGGGTCCCAGGATTATGACCCAAGCCCAATGCTTAACCGACTGAGCCACCCAGGAGCCCAAGCCCTTGTGGTTCTTATTAAAATTGCAAGATGTCCTTTGGCAACAACGATTAGGAAGCTTTGAAAAAAAATAAAGACTTACTACTCACAAGACCTAGACATTACATAGCGTACCTGGGGCCACACAGCAGGGTCCTGGGTGGGAGAGAAAGAGAGTCCATGGTTCTGGGATTCTGTTTTAATTGAGGTCAAGAGTGGTAGCCTAGGGTTTTGTGAGCTCACTCTTTATTGGTTAATTAATTAATTAGTTTATTGAGGTAAAATTGGTATATGACATTATATTAATTTTAGTTATGCACACAACATAATTCACTATTTGTATACACTACAAAGTTATCACTACAATAAGTTTAGTTACCATCTGTCACCATATAATTGACCCTCTTCAACCATTTCATCGACCCCACAAAGCTGTCACACTGATAGCCACTAGCGTGTTCTCTGTATCTCTTGAGTTTTTTTTGTTTGATCATTTGTTTTTTTTTTTTTTTTTTAGGTTCTTCAGAAAAGAAAATCATAGTGTATTTGTCTTTATTTGGCTTATTTCACTTAGGATAATATACCTAAGGTCATCCATATTGTTGCAAATGGCAAGATCTCATTCTTTTTAATGGCTGAGTAATATATGCATCTCACATCTTCTTTACCCGCTTATCCACTGATGGACACTTCGATTGTTTCTGTACTCTGGCTGTTTTAAATAATGCTGCAATGTACATAGTAGTGCACATTATCTTTTAAAATTATTGTTTTCACTTTCTTCAGATAGTACCCAGAAGTCAAATACCTGGATCCTATGATAATTCTGTTTTTAAGTTTTTGAGGAGATTCTACACTGTTTTTCATATTGTCTTCACCAATTCACATTCCCACCAACCATGTATGAGGGTTCCCCTTTTCCGCAACCTCTCCAACACTTTTCTTCTTGTCTTTTCTATACTAGCCATTCTGACAGGTGTAAGGTGATATCTTACTGTGGTTTTGAATTGCATTTTCATGGTGACTGATGAGGTTTTCCTGTGCCTGTTGGTGATCTGGATGTCTCTGGGAAAATGTCTATTCAGATTCTCTGCCCATTTTTAAAAAATATTTATTTGTTTATTTGGGAGATAGAGAGAGTGAGAGAGAGAGTGAGAGTGGGCACATGGGGGGAGGGTTAGAAGGAGAGGGAGAGAATCTCAAGCAGACTCCCTGCTGAGCACAGAGCCCAAGGTGGGCCTCCAGGGGCTCGATCTTATGACCCTGAGACATGACCCGAGCCAAAATCAAGAGCCAGACTCTTAACTGACTGAGCCACTGAAGATCCCCCTTCTGCCCATTTTTTAATTGGATTATGTTGTGAAATATTATGGTTCTATTTTTTTCCAACCCTTTAAAAATGTAAAAATGATCTTTAGTACATGGGCCATACAAAATCGGGAGGCAGGCCGGATTTGGCTCACATGTTTTAGTTTGCTGACTTCTGACCTAGTTGATCACACATTGTTTTCACTTAACAAATGTCTGTTAAGTGAACTTTAACCTAAATACTTTCAAAGCATTATGAGAAGTATGAATATACAGAACACGTTCAACAAATATTCAACATGTATCTGTTGAGCTCTGTTATGTCCCAGGCACAGTGCTAGGGCTGAAGATAAGATGGAGAGCAATGCAGACCATGCCCAGCTCTCACAAGTTTTCCTTATAAAGAAGCATGAGAAGTGCCACAGTAGGGGAGTCACAGGAATTGTGGTAGCACATGACAGATATAAGCTGACCTTGAATTGCTTTCAGGTTTTCTTTCTTTCTTTCTTTTTTATGGTACTTTGTACTTGATCTTCCGGTTTCTAATCCTTACCCTATATATCATTATCTGAGTCTTTTTTTTTTTTTTTAAGATTTTATATATTTATTTGACAGAGAATGAGAGAAAGCATGAGCAGTGAGGAGGGGCAGTGGGAGAGGGAGAAGCAGACTCCCCATTGAGCAGGGAGCTGAATGCTGCTCTTGATCCTGAGATCCTGAGATCCTGAGATTATGACCTGAGCAGAAGGCAGATGCTTAACTGACTGCACCACCCAGGTGCCCCTCTGATTATTCTTCTTGAGAGAAAATAAGCTGATGATACTTCCCCGCATGCAAGAAAGGTAAAACTATATGTAGGACAAATTTCTGTCCCAGTGAGGACAAGTTGTTGCCCCCTCTGTTGTGGGTGTGGTCCAGTTCATCTGACATGGGGTGGCTATCTGCTCTTTCTGGGGCGGCATTAGACAGAGAGATAAGTCAGGGTCTCTGCTGTCGGAGGAGCGAGCACTCCATAGTCGAACCATCCAGATCCAACACACCGAGTAGAGAAATAGTTCTCTGTTATTGAACCCATAAGTAACAACCATCCCTACCACTACGGCCCCTTACTTTATTTGTGAGCACCCCAAGCAAGCTCTGGCCTTCATTGCTAGGAAATATTTTGACCGATATTCACAGATCAGATCATCTTTCCTACTGTTATTGAGAGCCTCCTATGCTGTGGGTGTCCTGGGATGAGCAGTCACACAGGAAACAAATATTCTCCCAGTCTGGGGCCATTCTGTGAGGTCCAATCTCACAGCTCTCTCCCATTCATCTTAGTCACCAGCTCTTTAATCTTGTTCCTTCTGAGTCTGTGACCCTCTAGTGAAACCATTCAGCATTACCCCCAAATTAATTTCTCTTTTTCTTTCTTTCGGATTTCATTTATTTATTGGACAGAGAGACAGATCACAAGTAGGAAAGGAGGCAGGCAGAGAGAGAGAGGGAAGCAGGCTCCCCGCTGAGCAGAGAGCCCGATGCGGGGCTCAATCCCAGGACCCTGGGATCATGACCTGAGCTGAAGGCAGAGGCTTTAACCCACTGAACCACCCAGGCGT
The DNA here is from genome assembly GCF_009829155.1 of Mustela erminea. Taxonomy (NCBI): domain Eukaryota; kingdom Metazoa; phylum Chordata; class Mammalia; order Carnivora; family Mustelidae; genus Mustela; species Mustela erminea. The sequence goes on from NC_045623.1 coordinate 59,724,826, forward strand.
CCCTACCCCCAAATTTCTGTATGTCTGTACCTCTTCGTCTCCTTCTAGGAGGGGGACAGTCATAGGTACTGCTCAAGGGTCTGCCTAGTGAATGAAGTACCTTTCCCTAGTGCCCTTCAGGAGCCATCTTTAAGGAGGGCATACTGTTCCTGCAGTCTGTTTTTAACCAGTGCAAATTCCTGCAGTTTTTTTTTTTCTTTTTTGTTTCTTCAGGTCACTTTTCATAGACAAGTTCCTGCAAAGCTATTAAAATAAGTTTAAGAGGAACACCTGGGTAGTTCAGTCCATTGAGCAGCTGACTCTTAATTTCAGCTCAGGTCATGCTCTTGGGGTCCCAGAAGGGAGTCCCTCATGGGGCTTCATGGTTTCTGGGAAGTTTGCTTAAGGACTCTCCCTCTCAGGGCACCTGGGTGGCTCAGTGGGTTAAAGCCTCTGCCTTCGGCTTGGGTCACGATCCCAGAGTCCTGGGATCGAGCCCCGCATGGGGCTCTCTGCTCAGCGGGGAGCCTGCTTCCCTCTCTCTCTCTGCCTGCCTCTTTCCCTACTTGTGATCTGTCTCTCTGTACAATAAATAAAATCTTAAAAAAAAAAAGACTCTCCCTCTCCCTCTGCCCCCTCCCCTCTCCCCACTCTCTCTCTCTCTCGCTTTCAAATAAATGAATAAATCTTTAAAAAGATAAAATAAAATGAGTTATAGAAGAGGAGGCAGTACCCCCAGGGTAGGTGCACCGGGAAGGTACGTGGCATGCCCCTGAAGCTTACCACTGCCTTTATCACCTGCTTTAATACGATCGCATATTTAACACTTGCACTTGATTTTGGAGTGTTGCTATGCAAACCCAATTTAGATTAGATGATACACAGTTGTAATGGGCAGTTCAGGTCTCATGATCCCTTCGTGTCTCACAGCTAAGAAATCAGTCTCTACCAGCCAGGAGATGTTTCTTCAAAAGAGACTATGTATTCATGGAAGAATATAGGGCTTTGCTCCAAACCCTAGGGGCTTGTATCTTGATTCTTCTATTGGAACTGTCTGTCCAGTATCCTCATCAGTCATACACACTTAGAGCACCATAATTCTGCTAGATCCTATGTCCAGGCTGCTTGCCCTGAGTCCTGGTCCAGCTGGAGAATCATTGCTTGCTCTGGGACCTAATCAAAGTTGACAGTCCTTAGGTGTTACTTGGTAAATGTGTCCAGCAGTTTATCCTAATGTGGTTTGAATTGCCTCCAAAACCCTAAGAGACCTTCTAAGCGTCACTATGTTGAGGTGGCAGAGCCCTGAGTTTTTATGAGGTTTATCTCACACTCTTTCATGCATGTGCGTTTTATCAGGGAATCTAGAACTACAGCTGTTTCTTATTTACTATGTCTTAAGGATACGCTATCATCCATGTACTGAACTACCATGATATCCTGTGGGATGGCTAGGTAGTCAATGTCCAGTTGACTACATTTTCACAGAGAGTCAGAGTTGCTGTAGCCAGGAAGTAAAACAGTACAGGTGAATTGCTTTCCTGAGAGATGATAGCAAACTCTTCTGGTATTCTCTGCTTATTGGTATAGAGAACAAAGTATTTATCAGATTGTTCACTGCATACCAAGTGCCAGGGTCTGGATTGATTTGCTCTAGTAAAAAGACAATATCTGAAAAAAACAATTGCAGTTGAAGCGCTGTTTACATGATGAAATTTAAGAGAATCCATTGCCATTCTCCAAAACCCATATATCTTCTGCCATGGTCATAGTGGTGAATTGAATGGGGATTTATTAAAAGTCACCCCCCATTTTTCAAATATTTTTTTTCCCTTTTTTTTAATCTTATTTTTTAAAATAGCTTAGTGAATTACTTTAAAGTAAACATCCTTGTAACCAACATGAGTCAGGAAACAGAACTTTTGCTAGTCACCCTAGAAACTTCTACACATATCTCATGCCAATCTAGCTTTCTCCCCTCAAAAGTAACTATTCTGACTTCTATGTAGTCATCATCACTTCCTTGCCTTTTTATGCTTTTATCACCTGAGTGTGCATGCTTAATCACACCCATTTTATACAGTTTATTGTATAAATTTGAACTGTAGAGTTTTCCAAAGTCTGAATTTTTTTTAAGTTGCATATTCATGGGGCAATTCAACATGGTTCTTCCTCCTTTGTATTTCCCGCAAATTGGCAGCTGGATTCAGAGGCCTGGACTCAGGTTCAATCTCTTTGGTAATACTGCAAGCGATATTGTGTATTTTCATTAGAAGATGCATGTCTGTCCAATTTTTCACTCTTTTTATGATTTTAACAGCTGGTGAAACTCAAGGCCAAGGCCCTTTTATTTACTTGAGGTTTCAAAATTGTGGTATTCTGTCATTTTGTTTTCATATTAGCTGAAGTAATTTTACTAATTTTTTAAAGATTTGTTTATTTGAGAGAGAAATTGTACGTGCATGCACACAGACACACGCATGTGTGCACATGCATGGAGAGGGGGAGGGGCAGAGGGAGGAGAGAGAGAAAATCTCAAGCAGACTCCCCACTGAGGGAGGAGGCTAACATGGGGCTCCATCTCACCACCTTGAGATCATGACATGAACCAAAATCAAGAGTCCGACGCTCAACTGACTCAGCCACCCAGGCGGCCCCGAAGTAATTTTATAGAGGGACACTTCCCCTTATCCATTAAGCTAGTTTGTATAAAATAGGCAAGATAAGTGCTTTATTCTTTCCTTTCATTTATCCAGTTCTCAAGGAAGTAAACTGAGTTCCTTTTCATCCTTAAAAGGTTGTTTTTTCCTTTTACTATTATTATAAACTTATGGATTTAAACATATTTGGTGAGTTTCAATCTATTGCTATTTTTTTTAAGCTGAAATTGTATCATCTTTGGCCAATGGAATCTTCTTTATGTTAGCTCCTGGATCTTTTTGACATGACCGAGTGGTCTTGTATAGCTTCCTTTCTATCTGGTATGTCAAGATATTCCAGGCATGTCTTGTACATCTCTACTGAGACCTGGATCTGGTCATTTCTCCCCAAATCCCTGGTTTCTTTTAATGAGGAGCAATATTTCAAAACCATGGCATGGACCCTCAGGAGACCTGTGATTCCTGGGTTGGTCACGTGTTCTTGTTCATACTAACATTTCCAAGTTAAATTCATGCTTCAAGATTTTTTATTTAACCTCTTCTATATTACATTTGTATCCCTTTCTTCCACACTGAGAATCTGGTTTGCAAGGACATGATAGAATTAGAATATTACATAATTATTAATTTGTTTTGTCTTGTATTGCACCTAGAATAGTCTCAGGTCAGCCATGCCAATAATACTACCATTAATTAAGATTATTGAAAATGTAATTTAAAAATATTTTATTTTATTTGCATACCCATCTCCCCCTTTTTTAATGGTTTTACTGTATGTCAATTGTCAAATTTGTTTTCGATTAAGTATGTATTTAATATCTACCATCAGTCTTTATGTTGATGATCGTCCAGTCATTTGGTTTTCTGAAGCTCATTGGCTTAAGAGAGTATTGTCCCACAGAATTTTCTGTGATGATGGGAATGTTTTATATCTGCACTCTCTAGAATGATAGCCACTAGCTGCATATAGGTTTTGAGCACTTAAAATCTAGTTAGTTTGATTAAGGAATTGGATTTTTAACTTTACTTCACTTAATTCATTAAAATTAAAATTTAACCAACACATGGCCAATGGCTACCATATTGGTCAGCTATGCCCTAGTAGATCCCTTAGGAAGGGCTCAGGGGAACAGTACTCTTGGAGTTCTTGCATGTTGATAGAAATTAGTCTGTACCTTGTAGATCAGTTTTACTGTATATAAAATTCTTGGCTCACATTTTCTCCCTTCAAGCATTTTAAGTATGTTGCTTTATTTTCTCCCGGCATAAAATGTTGCTGTTGAAAAATCCGATGATAATACTTTTTTTTTCCTTATATGTCATGTGTGTTTTTTAGCCTAGAAGCCTGAAATATTTTTTTCCTTAAAGCTCAGTAGTTTTACTAGAATATGTCTTAGTGCTTGTGTAGATACTTCATCATAATCAACCACGGATGATAATTTCATTAATAGTGAATGCTGTATGCCATGGATTACCTAACATCCCATTTTCCATTGGCAAAGAGTTCTGCACTCTTTTCCAGAGTGAGGATATCACTAACTCCTCAGATTCAATCTTTGAGGGTCTATTTCCTGGGGCCACTGCTGGGACCAATTTCTGTATCAGTGTCTAGTGAGGAGATAGAAACCATTCCAATAATTAGAGCAGAGTGAATTTGTTATAAAAGAGAGATATTGGGATGCCTGAGGGGCTCAATTGGTTAAGTCGCTGCCTTCGGCTCAGGTCATGATCCTGGGGTCTTGGGATCGAGTCCCATATCAGGCTCCTTGCTCTGCAGGGAGCATGTTTCTCTCTCTGCCTCTGCCTGCTTGTTCTCTCTCTCTGACAAATAAATAAATAATAAATAAAATCTTAAAAAAAATAAAAGAGAGACATTAATTTTATAAATGGCATGACCACCCTACATATCTTTTCTCAAGTATACAGTGTGCCTCTTTCAGTATGTAATTTCAAATACTTTTATTTTTTATTTCAGGAAAGATTCCAGTATCTGATCCATTCCCCTGCTTTGGGTGTGTTTCTTCAGGGACTTCTATTATTCATGTATTGGGTTTTCTTTGCCCATCTTCAATATTTATCCCTTTCTCTTGACATTTTTTTTGTTTTTCTTCATTTATTTTTGAATTAAAATTTTTTCTTCTTTTTACCTTCCATATTTTAAAAGCTTCACTTATATTTATTTGCTCTTACTTTTCTCCTACAGTAATCTTTATTTAAGAAAAAAATTTTTTGCCCTTTATTTGTATTCTTCCTTATCTTTGGTCACATCACTTCTGAGTTTCCCTGATTCTGACTTATGCTATTTCCCCCTATATTATATTATTTTCCTAATATGTTTTAGCTCATTTTGAAATAGTATATTACAGTTTTGATTTGTTTTTGAGCAGAGCTTTTTTCTTTGCCTGTAGGGATATCATTCTGCTCCTTTTCTTTTTTTTCAAATAGTAACATTTTATGGGACTTGATTTTGACACTTTTTTTGTTATTAATTTTAATATAAATTTGGTTGTTATTGCACTTCTAGAGCACGGTTATTTCAGATAGATCTTCTAACTTGACACAGTGTCCTCTTCTGTTGTTTTCAGGTAATGTCTAAAAATGTGGTGGTTTGGTTTCTGAGATTTTTCTGGCTCTTTTTCCCCTCCCACACTTTGATCTAGACCTTCCTTTACATTTATTTCTGTTGCTCTATTCTACTCAGATGTAAGGCTACCAGCAGCAGTTTCTCCTGTGGAGGTGTGTCTGGAGTTCAAGGGAATTAGACAACTCCAGCCCCTTTTAAGCCTTACTCCTGACCCCTTACCCTCCCCTGCTAGTGGAGTTTCTGCTCCTTTCTCAAACAGACTAGCTGTACTTTTTGTCAGTTTCTGTTGCCTTTTTGAGGAGGCTTCTACCTATCACTTGCATTGTTGTATTTCTCTGAGTTCTCCAACCCAAATGACAATAACACATAGTTCATATTACTGTTCCCTGCACCCCCTATTTGTATTTTGGGGTTTGTTGGATATCTTATCATCTAGTTTTGTTGTAAATATTTGTCATATAGAAATTTTTCTGTATATTTTTAAGTGAGAATTCACAAGATTCTAAACTATGCTGTCCCCTGCTACTACTATCTTCTTCTTTCAGGTTTTTACAATTTTCCTTCCTGAATTACCAGAAGTTGAGGTTTTTTTTTTTTTTTTTTTTTTCAGGAATAGCAGAGGGATTGCAACTCAAGAAATGTGAACTGTGGTAAGCTACAGGTGAGACCCTCAAGTCTTTGATGGTGGTATTAATGTGTAATTCCCTCAGGGATGTGATACTGTTTTTGATTCGCTGTTTGGTTCACTTCACTAGTCCCTTCTCTTCATGTCAAGAGAATGAATGTGAATACTCTCCTAATTGATGAAATGTTACTACAACGTTGTCTTCTGGAATGAGACAATAACTGCAGAATGGGTTTGTGGACTTTCTTGGCCCATTGCAAGATGGATTCTGGCCAAAATTGCATGTATTGCTTGATCTTCCTAAGCCCTTACTCTTACTAGTGGGTCACATTTGTCTTTTTTGTCCTTAAGGATTAATGCTAAGAACCAGTGTCCAGTTAAACCCTAAAGGATGGGTATTTCCCTTTCCCAGTGCACAGTTACTCTGGCAATTGGCTGAAGTTTATGTAAGGAAACAAAGAAGAAATTTATAATTCATGCTTGAGACAATGCCACAGCATCCTTGCTCAGGGATACCTGGCTTCTATATTCAATAAGCTCAAACTGTGAACTGGATCCATTTCTGGGATTTGGGTAAGGTAATCTGACTTTTCACTGAGGCAACTCAAAACCAGTGCTCACATATCCCAGATTATTTTTTCTCGACTTTTTTGTTGCTCTTTGGTTCAGTCCGGGGAATCCAGCCATAAATAATCTCATTATTGAAGGTCAGGTCATTCTGATTACAGCTGTATTCTTGCTGCTTATATGGTAACTAGTTAGTACTACCACTTAACCTCTGCCACTCCAGAATCGTATCATCACCACTGAACTTAGGAAACCTATTTTAATACCAGAATCTCCTACATAAAGCAGCCACTGTAGTGTTTTAAAGGATATGGGCGCTTCAACCAGATATATTTCTCTGTGTCTTAGTTAGGGAGCATCCTTTGGGTCCTCTTGGCAAACATAGTTAGATGGTCATAAATAGTAATTCCATTTTAACACTGTTATCTCCCTAAGACTTTGTATTTCCTCTTCCCTTTACATTCTGTCAAGGAATTTTGACATTTCAATCTCACTTGGGGTAGGTCTCTATTGAAACCAGATTTGAATTGATCAGCGGAGCAAACAGGTGCATTCTCTTGAATTAGTTTATTGAATTAAAAATCTCTAGTAAGTGCATCCATGTTGATAATTACTTCTCATCGATCTACTCCTTTTCCCCTCTGAATCCATTATCACACATATTCATTCCCCAGGTTGTTTCTACAGATATAAGTAAGCAGGAAACTGTGATATTAAATGGTAAACTCTCTTTACTGGTCTCCTTGAGACATAATGGGATCTTTTTTTTATGGGGCAAGCAGGAAACGATGAAAACAGTGCAACATAGCCATGGCTATGGTAAAACACAAGGTTAACTGTCATCTCTTTGAAGGTAGATGCCTCTGGTAAGGGCAGCCCAGGCTTTCCACAAAAGGTGGAGCTAACTTTCTCATGTGGGAAGGAAGGACTGCTTCTTCTACCAAGTAAGGCTCAGTGTATACTGAGACTCCAGAGACTCATATTCATCTGAATTTATCCAGATGTTCTCATCTCAGTCCTCAGGGTTCCATTCCTTCCTTAATCAAAGTCAGTCTTGACTATAAAAGAGTGGGGGAAGCTGTGAATTTGATTTCATTTGTAAATCAAGAGTCACATGACCAGTCTTGGCATCTTACTTTTGGACATGTCATCTTGTTGGCTTGAAGAGATTAAAGATTGTTTGATGGCAGTTACAGAAACTTTCCAATCCTCTAATTTTGCCTAGAGTGTAGCATTTTAAAAAATATACATTGGCTCCTTTCCGTAAGCTCTCCAGGGCTTCAGAAGTGTTTAGTTTCCCCATAGTCCTTCTTTGCCTCATTCAAACCGTACGAATCCACCGAAGACTTGCCTTCAATAGGCTCTTAATTTAAGTCCTCCAAAAAATGTGATGTGATGATTTAAGTAGTTCTGTTTATGACTGTGCCATGGACTGTCAGTTCCCATTTTTCAGTGGGAGCCAAATCATCTCTGCCTTCAAAGCCAACCAAATCAGATAACCACTTTCAAATCTTTGTTGAGAGTCTGTTGTCTTTAAATACTTCTAATTTCACAAACTATATATTATTCAAGGCTCAGTATAGGCAATGGAAAATATCCCAGGTATTTTAAACACTAAAGGATTTTGTATAAGAATTTGGATGCTTTAATAGCTAGAAATGTTATAATAGTATGAATCAGGAGATCTATTAAGTTCAAAACTTATCATAGATGCTAATCAGAGATCAGGTAGCTGGGGTTAGAAAGCCACTTCCTCTGTCACCATCAAAACTTTCTTGACACCTTAGGTGTTAACCAGGCACTGAATCTGGTCATCATTCCCTCTGACCTGCTTTTTGACACTTGTGTTTTTATGAGCTTGCTTGTTAGCAATGAGAAGAAAATGTCTTCCATGTTTTTCTTCCAAAACTTTTATGAGAGTCTTAATTGGCAGAACCTAATTTGCGTATAGAACACTAGCTACAAGAGAGTCTGGAAAACACCATTTTAAACTTTCTAGGCTCTTTTTTTTTTTTTTTAAGATTTCATTTATTTATCAGAGAGAAAGAGAGAAAGAGAGATCACAAATAGGCAGAGAGGCAGGCAAAGGAAGTGAGGGAAACAGGGAGCCTGCTTCCCTCCCAGGATGCCAAGATCATGACCTGAGCTGAAGGCAGAAGCTTAACCCACTGAACCACCCAGGTGCCCCACTTTCTGGGCTCTTTAAAGTAGGAGTGGATGCTATCCAGTATATCAAAAAAACAAATTTTTCTCCCCCTTTGGCTTATGTAGATCAGTTGCTGTTGCTTTATGCAAAATGGGAGATAAACTATAGTGAGGTGAAGAGTTAATGTAAATGAAGCCCTATAAAGAGCAAAAATAGCGTATTCTTTAAAAATTTGTATATGAAGAGAGAGATGAGATGGTAATTAGTGGGAGAATTCAGAGGAAAGAGACAATTTCTACTTAGATGTAAGAGATTTAAGCATTGTTATGGGTTGAAGGGGAGCAAAGAATAAAGAGTTTGGTTGAGGACTTAGAATAGGACACAAGGGACAATTGATATCATACAAGTTCTGCAGGAGGTGGGAAGGTAGGGATCAGGGTTACAGGCATCAAGGTTGGCCTTAGAGAAGTAAGAGGATCAGCTTTACTCTATGGGGGTCCTGCCAGAACTTTGACCATGCAAGGACCCTGCCAGATGTGAGAAATCAGGGAGCATGATAATAGGCAACCTCATATCTATATCAGTCATATAAGAGTAGTTTGTGTAAAATAGATGACTTGATGTGTATGTAGTTCCAGCTGTTTTCACATGAAGAACTTATTTTGGGGCATTTCGTCTTTCAAATACTTTAAACCACTTGCTGTCAGATATTTACTTAAGACAGATTATGTCCAACATATATTGTGTTAAAGAGGAGCACTGTGAAGCAGCATTCTTTGTTTTTGTAAATGTGTGAAACCAACCAACATGAGGTCAGTGTGTTGCTCAGGCCTCCACACTGCTCTGCTCAAGCCTATACAGAGTCTTCCATTTCTGCTCAACAGCCCACATCTCCATAACTTAACTCTAGCCATGGTTGATAGGCCTATGGTAAGCCCCAACCAAAGGAAGTTAGCTTTGTTTGGGTAAAAATAATGCAACAGTGAAGTTAACATCCACAGTAAAAATGTCTACCCTTAGAAGTCAATATGATTAGAATGGAGATTTTGAAGTAGGTTATGCAAAAAGAGCAAAAGTAGGGGATTAGGACAGAATGAGATCTGCCTCTACTTTTATCTTCTGCTAGGGCTATTACATCTAAAACATTCCAGGCAGGAGGCTTTTGTGTGTAAGGGCAAATGGAAAGCAGAGAGAGTCAGCTCTCATGAGGTGATGTGATTGGGTCTTCCCAGGTGGCCAGTAAGTAGGTGAAGGTTGAGAGGACTTCTTGAGAGGAGTGCTGATTTGGGGGCAGCTTTCTGAGAGAAAGTAAGAGGATTCCCAAATTCTCTCCTCGTTTTCTTCAGTCAGTCTTGGGTCAAGAGGTCAGTTGGGTGACTCTAAACTGTCCCATACATTCTCACCCCTCACTTTCCCTCTACATCCATCATCCTAAATAAATCTACAATATAATTAAAAGTGGTTTGTGCAAATGTGATGCAAATGTGCCCTGAAGATAGTCCCCGAGCAACCCTTTCCCACCAGCAGAGACCCGAAGCCCTTGAGGCAGAGCTGGTCTGGAGCTGCTAACCAGCTTTTGTTCCAGATGCGTGTTCTAATGTTTATTAGGAAAACAAAGTGGAAAAACACTTCTATAATGTGTTAAAAATTCTGCCTGTGATTCTCCTTTCTCCCTGACACACCCACTGGAGGCTGAATGCCTTGTACTACCTTGTTGGCCTAGCTATCCTCTTCTCTGACCCACCCAAATCTAGGGCCCTTCCTCCCATTTTTGAGATGAATCCTACCTGTGTCCCTTTCTCTCAGGGCTCTGCAAGGTGACTGGTTAGTAGATTTAATTAACTAATGCACAAGAAAGTCTCACCAGTTTCATGCATCACTCTTGGAGGATAACATTTGCATTTTAAATGAAGCTTCTTAGACTGTCAAGCTCAGGGAGTAGCTTATAGATCATCAGGACAAATGCTCTGATTGTACGGAGGAGGCTGCCCATGCTCCCAGACCCCACGGGACTTGCTAGAGGTCTGAGGGCGAGGGTAGGATAGAGCCGGCACTGAAACCCATTTAGGTTCTAGTCTACCATCATGACCCACAAGCTCTCACAAGATGAGGAGGTTAAAAACAGAATTTTGAGGTACTAAGGGAAAAGATGTATTTTGAATTGTGTATTTACTTAACAGTCAACATACATTTACACACAAAGTGATCCCTCCTTACCTAGAATTCCTATTCTCATTTATCTCTGTGGCCACTTAGCATAGAAAACTGCCATTGTTCCTTACTTGTATGTCGTCCCAACTGGATTCTGAGCTCCTAAGGACAGGGACTGGATTTTATTGGTCACTGCGTCCTAGGACCCAAGGCAAGGTAGGGCAGAGTGGGGATTCAATATACATGGCTGAAGGAATGATTTTTTTTAAGAATTTAAAAAAAATTTAATTTATTTGACAGAGAGAGAGAGAGAGAGCGAGCACAGCAGGGGGGGCAGCAGACAGAGGGAGAGGGAGAAGTAGGCTCCTTGCCAAGCAGGGAGCCTGACGCGGGGCTCATTGCCAGGACGCTGGGATCATGACCTGAGCAAAAGGCAGATGCTTTGCTGACTGAGCCATCCAGGTGCCCCTGAAGGAATGATTGAACAAATGAATGATTTGATTGACCAGGCAGAGTGGATATAGTCTTAGGTATTGCGCTTCCATGGTTCTGACAAAGTTATTCTAATGGTGAGGCATCTTTTCTAATATTCTTCAAATTATATGAATTACTCACCCTCCTCCTCTATCTCCTTGTACAGCTGGTTGCTGTCTTTAACTTTTACTTTTGTGCCTTACACTGATGTGATTACGTCTCGAATTTCTTCTACCTGTAAGATTTCTTTTCCTCATATGGTTATCATCGCCCTTTTGCAAGATTAAGAAATGACATTCTTAAAGAATACCAGATTAATCTGTTCTGATTTTTTTTTTCTCAGCTATGGATAAAAAAAGAGCCTTTTGAAGAGCCTTCAAATCAACAGTAATTTCAAATTTTCACAACATAAAGAGGCAGAGCACAAAGTGAATTTGACACTTTGAAAAATGCTGTAAGCCTCCCAGTAGACGGATGAACATGCTTCCACTTCATGAATGCTTGTTTCATAAGTATTCCATAAATATCGATGTCAGGGTTGTTAAGTAATTAATATTAACCTATTGAGAAAGCGTTTCTTTTCTAGGTGGTTGATTTCCAGTGGGGAGACTAATGAAATATTAAAGACTGTGTGAGATGTTTTCTATAATTACAGTTTCTAGCTGTATTTACAAATGATGTGTCTACATGCAGTGAAATAATAACGGGGTTTTAACCTGTTTTTATTCCTATACAGAGTATATAGATTTTTTTTTTCAATCTGAACCTTCTCTGCCCAAGTTTGTCTATATTTATTACTCTTCACAATTGCCCTCATAGACTCTTTCTTGTTTCTACCATGATTTGAGAGGCTACCATTCCACATTTTTATAACTCTCTGTTTTCTGGTTCTTGACTCATCATGAGTTGTTTCTGTGAATTCCTATACTTATCTTATTTATAGAATAAACTCATTTTGAGTCATCAATATGCCCTAGTTGAGTACTTAGATCTAGAGGTTTGGGATAAATCATATCAGGTAAATGTTAACATAATTTGAGTGTTTTCTGGGATACTCCTGCCCCTTAACCTCTTTGTAGGATTAACCTGAACCACATCCTACACCCTGTAGGAAAGTCTAATGCCCTCTCTAGCATTTGTGCAGATTCTCAGGGACCTTAATTTCTTTCTTTCTTTTCCTTTTTTAAAAGATTTTTTTTGTTTATTCATGAATCAGAGTGTACATGAGCTGGGGGGTGGGGAAGGGATAGAAAGAGAGGGAGAAGCAGACTCCCTGCTGAGCAGGGAGCTGGACATGGGGTTTGATCCCAGGACCCCTGGATCAGGGAGCATGACCTGAGCTGAAAGAAGATGCATAACCAACTAAGCCGCCCAGGTGCTGCTCTTTATTTCTTTCTTATTTATTTGACACACACACAGAGAAATCACAAGTAGGCAGAGAGGCAGGCAGAGAGAGAGGGGGAAGCAGGCTCTCCGCTCAGCAGAGAGCCCGAGGTGGGACTCTGAGATCATGATCTGAGCCGAAGGCAGAGGCTTTAACTCACTGAGCCACCCAGGCGCCCCCGGCTCTTTATTTCTTATAGTCATCTCTTCGTCTTGTATTTCTAGTCAATTTTTTTTTTCCCATTCTGTCTTTTTGTGGTTGGTCATTTCTCTTTTTCACTTTGACCCCAAAAGAACTCAAATACACTCCCCCTTCCCAGATGCATATCTATCTACCTACCTACCTATCTATACATGTACATATACATATACATGTGTTTGTACATAATACATATATATGTGTGTATATAATACATATACGTATGTGTGTGTTAATCACCAAAGGCCTCTGTATATGTGGCAAACTGGGGTTTGGTTAAACAAGTGGGAGATTCAGCAGTATAGACAGATTAAAAGAAGACCTAGATAGATGTGTTCTTGAAAGTTCTTCTAGTCTTCCAGCTGCTTGCCCATTATTTCCCACCTCTAGTCCCTTCTCTCTTCTGCACCCCTTTTCTCTCAGAAACAAAGAGTCTTCCTCAAATTCTACCCACTATCTATGTGGAACAATCTAACTCTCTCCACCCTATTCCAAGTCCCCATAATCCCTGGCTTTTCTTTGTAAATACAAGAACTCTGTCCAAGCTTCAGAATCTCTATGTGCAAGAGCTCACGCCACTGTATTTTTTGATAATCCTCCTCATTCTCTGTTGGGGCATGGGTCATGCCTGTTTTTGGCTCTTCCATTACACCTAATTTTCAAGCATGAAACTATTGGATTCCTTTCAGATTTTTCTCACTCCTCAAGAGCACATGAATAAGGCAGTTCTAATTTTTGCTTTTATTTTTATGTATTTATTTTTTGCTATAAAAAATATATTGCACTGACTATGATTTTAGATTTTTGACCTTAAGAAATAATTGAAAGGAAGAATTTCAGAAGCATCCTTGCTGACCTTGCTAAATATTTATATGACTTAAGTGGATTCAAGAGGGATTGTTTCTGATGCAAAGAACCTTGAATTGTTTTAGTATATGAAATGCTATGACTTTCACGTCTATGTTGAAAGAGGATTAGATTTGCTGTGTTTAAGAAGGGAGAAATAAATTTGAATAGGACATTTACCTTATACAGTATGGAGAAAATGTTTTAAAAATCAAATAAAATTATGCTTATTAAAAGAAAAAAAAATCCTGCTTTTTATTCTCCAAAAACCAAGGAAGAGGATTAATCTACTAATGGTTTAGAAGCTCTACTTTCTTCCCTTCAAGGCAGAGTCCTCAGTAGCTACACACTTGAGGACTTACCCAATCAGTACCTGCAAGAAGGAAAATCAATCCTTAGACTCGTTACCCGTAATCACGAGGCTCAAGCACACTTAAGTCAAGGCTCCTTTCACAAAGTCCAATGTCGGATGGAGAGCTCCTACATCTTTTTGTTCAGTGAATTGGACTGGGCATGATGGCTCTTCTGGTAAGAGCTTTCTTTTTTTTTTTCTTTTAAAGATTTTATTTATTTGACAGACGGAGATCACAGGTAGGCAGAGAGGCAGGCAGAAAGAAAGAGGGGGAAGGCTCCCTGCTGAGCAGGGAGCCCAATGTGGGGCTTGCTCCCAGGATGCTGGGATCATGACCTGAGCCGAAGGCAGAGGCTTTTAACCCACTGAGCCACCCAGGAGCCCCTGGTAAGAGCTTTCTTAACTTCAGGTTCATTTAGTACTTTAAACTCGGAAAATAAGAATATAAACTGGAGTCTTGACAAGTGTTTACAGATTAATAAACATTCTAGGCACTGGCTAACTAGGCAAATATTGTTTAAGGAGAAACCACGTGTAGACACAGGGACTGTGGCTTCCGGATATGAGAAGTGGGTATAGTGTTGATGAACAGCGGACACTATGCAGGTTTGGGGTTAGAAGGAATTCAGTTTATACAGAGGTAACTCCTAAACCTTTTGCTAAGTTATTTGTTTCTCTAAGTAACATATTTTTTATTGGGTCTTATATTCTAGCTATTGCGATTCTGAGGGGGCACAAATTCCAAAGATGTATGAGCCAGGCTTCTTGGTTCAAGTATCAGAATGTAACTCAAATGCCTTATGTTCAAAAGGGAATTTATTGGCTTATATAACATGGAAAGGCAGAATGTACTTGCCTCTCAGATACTGATCCAGGAGCTAAATTATTTGGGCTTTCTTTCCATATTTTAACTGTGCCTCTCTCTCTAGGGTTGGCTTAACTTCATGGACATGTTCTCCTCTTGAGACGGGAAAGGAGAATGGTGGTGGTTCAAGGCCTCTGTCATTATAACACTCAATCCAAAAGAAAAAGAGGGGTCTTCTCTTTCCAAGAGCCATATATTGATATCATGGAAAGGGTATCATGGAAAAGGCTAAGTAAGCATAGCCCTTAAGCATCGTAGGGACTATGCTTACTTCTATCATTGTTGTCAAGAGGATATGGTACCAGAGGTTGCCATGCCTGGGTTACAGGGCTGAGCCTGCTGGAAACAGGTAGGCAGAGCACTGTGAGGCCCAGTCTCAGCAGAATCACATAGAACAAAGCAGTGGCACTTCCACAATGGAAAGAATGGTTCTGAGCACACAAATGCAACTGATGCCCACAACAAAAGTCTGAGCCCATTCCTCAAGAAACTCTGAGTATGGTGTAGGAGAGGGACATATGAAGAGCTGCAGTAGTCAGATGAAAGCGAATACAATTCAGATAAGCCCGGTGCACTATGGGACCACAGAGTGGGGACCCGTAACTCAGGTTTGGACTCTGAGTGATGGTTCCTTGCTTGAATCTTGATAGACAAATAAATAGGGGTTGTCAGTGAATGGGAGGTGCAGAATAGATTTTTTTTGGCATTAGACATAGCACAAACAAAAGCAGAGAGATGAGACTGCATAAAGGCCGTTTGAGGAACTCTACATATTTGGAAAAGGCTCCGGGGCAACATGTTTTAGGGGATTTTCAGGAGAAAAGGCTGAAGAATTATAAAAGACTAGAGTATGAGGATCTACAGGACTTGCAAAGCATCCAATGTAGTTAAAGTAGGAAAGTTACTTGATCAAGCTTGTGTTTTATGGCAGCAGGTGGAGAATAGATTGGAAGGCATGTGGACTAGAGGGGGAGAGCTTATGCAGTAAAATGAGGGAGAAATGGTAAAGACCTAATTGAAATAATGCAATTTTGGAGACGTTCTTGATAGGACTTGATAACAGATAGGATGTTGCCAGTGAGCAAAAGGGAGAATCTGAGATGACTCCACGTTTTCCAGCTTTGGTAACTTGGTAGATGGTGCTGTAAATCACCAACAGAAAGAACCAGAAGTTTTTGGTAGATCAAGAACTTTGGTTTGGAAACTCATCTTTATAAAGCAAACCTGAAGTGACTCCAGAAGCTAACTGGACTCATGAGAGAGACGGCAGAGAACATTGTTGTCTGCAGTAGAGAAAGGGACCAGGTGACTTCTCAGGACCCTTTGTGCCCACCCCAGGAAAAAGTCCATCCTAATTTTAACCACATTTACTTTCCCACAGTCAGAAGTTCCTGTGACCTTTGTTATATCTGTACAGCTTTGATACAGCTTATTCCTGTATCTGTGGACCTTGTACAGAAGGAGAAATTTTAGTATTATGTTTTATTGATTTAGTCTTCATAATTTAGGGTTACCAGCCTACTGATATGGAAAGTGGAGTGGTGCTTAATCATTCCATTCTACAGGATGGAGTTAAAGGTTATCTTTAGGTTTTTTCCAGCAGGCAATTGCTACATTTATAGTTTTTCTTCTTAATGATTACCTTTGACACTTCAAACCATAGAAGATAGCGTCACAGCTCTCTTGTCTGACCTACAAGGCAACAACCTGATCTAACCCATCTTTACAGTCCCATTTTCTGTCACTCTTTCCTGTAGATAGTCATCTGTGATCAAGGTGGTCTGAACTTCAAATGAAACTGTGACAAAGTGTCTGGCACATACCTGCTCTTAAAGACTTCCTGAATTTTTTTTTTTTTTTTAAGATTTTACTTATTTATTTGACACAGAGAGAGAGTGTGTGAGTACGAGCAGGGGGAGGAGGAGGGGCAGGCAGAGGGAGAAGCAGGCTCCTGGCTGAGCAGGGACCCCGACTTGGGACTAGATCCCAGGACACTGAGATCATGACCTAAGCTAAAGGCAGCCACTTAACCAACTGAGCCACCCAGGTGCCCCGACACTAACTGAATTTTTGAAAGAAGAATTAGAGAAAATCAAGTGGTTCTCTTTCCCTCTTTTTGAAATGCTTGTTCTTTTTCTGATTAAATAACATTTCCATGGTAAAAATTAAAACACACAAAAATAAAAATAAAAAGTTAAATAGGGGTGCCTGGGTGGCTCAGTGGGTTAAGCCTCTGCCTTCAGCTCAGGTCATGGTCTCAGGGTCCTGGGATTGAACCCAATGTCGGGCTCTCTGCTCGGTGGGGACCCTGCTTCCCACTCTCTCTCTGCCTGTCTCTCTGTTTACTTGTGATCTCTGTCTGTCAAATAAATAAATAAAATATTTTAAAAAAATGTAAAATAAAAATTACTTATCATTTCATTACCCACGATTAACCATTGATAACTTTTAGGTGAATTTCCATTTTTTTCTATGCATGTGGAAGCATATGTGTGTATATGTATACACACACATATGTGCACATATATGCACACACGAATCTCATTAGATAAAGTGTTGAATTCTACTCTTCTCACTTAGCATTTATCCTAAAACTTTTTCCTGATTTTTGAGTACTCAGGGATACTATGCTTTTTAACTGCCTGTATGAATATCTATCAATTAAGATACAGTTATCTCATCATTCTTTTGTAGTTAGATATTTAGGGTGTTTCTAGTTTTTGTAAATGATAAATATCTTATGAATATTCTCATAGGCAAATTTTATCAGCATTTCTGGTTACTTCTTTAGATAAATTCTTAAAATTCTGGGGTGCCTCACTGGCTCAATCAGTAGAGCATATGACTCTTGACCTCAGAGTTGTATTAGCTCAAGCCCCACATAGGGGGCAGAGATTACTTAAAAATAAAATAATATAAACATAAATAAAAAGTAAAAGTAAAATTCTGGATCAAAATATTGTGGACGTTTAAAACAATCTTTGATTTACCTAGCCTAATGGTTTCTAGAATCATCTTACCAACTCATATTCCCATCAAATTTTGAGAGAGACGCTCGTGCGGCTTAGTCCGTTAAGCGCTGAACTCTTCTCTTGATTTTGACTCAAGTCATGATCTCAGCATTATGAGCCTGGGCCCTGCATTGGGTTCAGCTCTGGGCATGGAGCCTGTTTAAGATTCTCTCTCTCCATCTCCCTTTCCCCTCTCTTCCTCCTTCTCTAAAAAGAAAAATCATTTTTTAAAGATTTTATTTAGGGGCACCTAAATCTTTTTTAAAAAGGTTTTTTTTTTTTTTTTTTAAAGATTTTATTTATTTATCAGAGGGGGCCGCGGAGAGCGAGCACAGGCAGACCGAATGGCAGGCAGAGGCAGAGGGACAAGCAGGCTCCCTGCTGAGCAAGGAGCCCGATGCGGGACTTGATCCCAGGACGCTGGGATCATGACCTGAGCCGAAGGCAGCCGCTCAACCAACTGAGCCACCCAGGCGTCCCTAAAAAGGTTTTATTTATTTATTTGAGAGAGAGCGTTAGAGAAAGAGAGAGAGAGAGAGAGACAGCAAGCACGAATGGGGGGCAGAGACAGAGGGAGAAGCAGGCCCTCCACTGAGTAGGGAGCCTGAGGTTAGGTTTGATCCCAAGACCCTGAGATCATGACCTGAGTCAAAGGCAGACGGTTAATCGACTGAGCCACCCAGGTGCCCTTGGGAAAAAAAGAGACTATATGAGAATGATTATCATCACATTGCATGAGAATGATTAATTTTCAGGATATTTAAGCATATGTCAGGTTAGAAACTAGGTTGGTAGGGTTCGTGTGTGTGTGTAACTTTATTAAACATCCAGATGAGTTGGAGAATAATTTATATATTGATGATATTTAAACTTCCAATAGACTATATCTCTCCAGTTATTCCAGTCAGTGCTATTTTTAGTCCTTTACATTTTTAAAGTTTTCATTTATGGGTAACTTACACACATTTCTTGTTAAGGTTATTCCTAGGTATTTATTTCTACTGATAATGAGAATGGGATATTTTCCCATTGTATTTTTTCTTTTTCTTTCTTTTTTTTTTAAGATTTTATTTATTTATTTGACAGACAGAGATTACAAGTAGACAGAGAGGCAGGCAGAGAGAGGAGGAAGCAGGCTCCCTGCTGAGCAGAGAGCCCTATGTGGGGCTCGATGTGGGGCTCAATCCCAGGACCCTGGGATCATGACCTGAGCCAAAGGCAGAGGCTTTAACCCACTGAGCCACCCAGGTGCCCCATCATTGTATTTTTTCATTAGCTGCCTCTGTCACACAAGAAAACAGTTGATATTAAAACCTTCCTTTTTTTTTTTTTAAATCTCCTTCCTATCTTGTAAAGGAAAGAAAAAAAAAAAAGGGGAGGAGATGCTCTGACTACTTTCCAAACACACTTTGCTTTTTATTCTCCTCTAAATTTTGTTCATATGGTCTGGCTCTCTTAGAAAGCCCTCCTAATGCTTTTCCACCTTGGAAAATCTTAACAATGAGGAAGAGACTGTGGTGGTCCACCTGAACCCCTCTGCATAGAGAATGCAGGTTCTGGGACCCCCAAGGGGCCTCTGCCAGAATTACTCAGCATGGTCACCAGTGCTGTTTCTCATTCGAGTCAGGCTCTGTGGCTTCCCTGCAGCTGCCAATACCAACCAAAGAAGGAGACAAGGAGACAGAATGCCTGGTCCTACCACCCGCCCCCAGCAGGCGCCCTGTGAGCTACAAGCACCTATGCTTGCTGGCTCTCCAGCCATGGTACACCCATCTCCTTGTTTCAGCCCAAAGTTAAGCCCCTCTAGTCATCCATGTCCTCTGATACGTTTCTGGTGTTTATTTACCTCTTGCTTGTCAGTTCCAAAACAACTCTTCTACGTTCTGCTCTGTGATGCTGAGCTCAGGGTCTGCAGAAGTGTATTTCTCAGAAACTCTTGCCAGTTGGCTTCCTATTAGCTGATGGACTGCCAGTGGGAAGAACCGGAGGGGGATTGGGAGATGGAAGGGAGAGGACAGGACTTGCTATTTCTAGTGTCAGTTGTCTACAGCAAAGCAGCAACAAGGTGCGGCTTCTTCATCTGGGACTCCCCAAACCAGCTGTGCCCCTCTGGGGCTCCCAGCCCCCAGCTTCATCTGGGGCTCCCCAAACCAGCTGTGCCCTTCCCCCTTAGAAGTGCCAACACCGCCAGCCTCACCCTTCCTCGAAGTCTGAGCCTACTCTCTTCCCCTCACCTTGTTTCCTTCCCTCCCTTTCTCCCCACTTTGTTCTCCTAGTTAGTGCTTAATCCTTCAGATCTCAGCTTAAGCATTGACTTCTCAGATCGTGATGCTTGTTCGAGGCTCATCTGCTGAGGGTAGGGAAGCTGGCCCCTCTCACATGAAAACCAGCTGAGAACTAGTCAGGAGGTACTTCTTGGGCTTTATGAATACATGAATATGGGGCTTGGTGTGGGCTTTTGGTTCTAATTGTGGGCATTTTTTTTTCTACTCTCTCCAAACCTTAAGTCATAAATACCAGCTGATTTCATTTCCTTTCCTATTATTTATTTCACACAACCTGGTTTTCTCTACTGTCCACTAGACTATCCATTTTCATGGATGAAGGGATCATATCTATTTTACTCACCTATTAGCAGTAGATAACATGCAGTGAATATTTTTTAAAGGAATGAGTGAATGATTTGGCTAGAATTGCCATTTCTGAGGCCACTAGTGGCATGCCGTTTACCAAATGGACAATGGACACCTTCAGACTTTAAAATTTTTTTTTTTTTTTTTTTTACCTTCAGACCTTCTTATCGTACTCTGCTAGTATTCATGCTTTGATCCCTTGCATTTTGTGGCACCGTTCTTCCCTGATTCTCTTCCTACCTCTCTTGCTATTATTCCTCCATTAACCTGGTAACCTCTTCATGAAGGTCCCACCTTATCTTCATTTAATTGTCCAGTTTAGCCCCTTCAGAGACCAGGGGTTTCCCAGGTGATAACAATAAATTACTCCACTAATTTGGCCATCTTTCTGGAATGTGATATGATTTCTGATTTACTCTTTTGGCTGTACTGGAAGTAGGGCATTTTCAGAGACTTCCATTTGACTTTACCCATTATGGTAGCTTTTATCCTACAGGACAAGAACCCAATATGGGAGTTGGACCAAGTATATCAAACCCAAGTGAACATTCAGGAATGGAGAAATGACCACTGGGTGGGTTTATGGATCTAATGTAAACTGGTTGTTGGTCAGGATTCCATCCATTACCTGGTCCCTGTAGTTCCCTACTCTAAGAGAGAGGCCAATGATGATTGTTCAGATCTCTGAGTATTCATGCCAAGTGTGTCCAAAAGTCCTTGAAATGTTTGAGTATTTCCTTTTCCTAAACATATAGCTCCCCAAGTACATGGCCATAAGTCCCTTTTGGAGAAGGAATGGGGAAGTCATTACCATGTGTATTTGCTTTGGTGTTAGAGGGTCCTTCCTCCTGGAGACCTGGCCTCCTGTTGAGTTAGTGAGTCTGGGTCTGAAAACAGATCAAAGTCCAGAAACTAGGGATTGTTACTTTTTGCGGGGGTGGGGGGGTGTAACTGCTTTTGGTCTCCTATCATACACACTTGATTTCTTAGGAGTTGAAACCTGATTAGGGCCCTTTTTACCTTTTGTTTGTTTTGTTTTGTTTTAATGCCCATTGCTATCTGATTCTATTTCTGAAATGGCCTACTCCTACTAATAGCCCATGCCTACTATACAAGGCTCTGGAACATTTTGATGATGCCCAGAAGAATGGGGAGTCACTGAAGGGTTTTTAAACAGAGGCAATAAGTTCAGATGTATGTTTTAGAGAGGTTAGTTTGGCAGCTTTCTGACATCCTCACCACAACATTCTTTCTGGTCTTTATAAATGGTGTATCTTGGCATTCTCATGGAGCACAATCATTGGGTGAGTCTTCAGGCCTTACTTATTATATCCATTCCTGAGTGCCTACTTCTGTGAACCTTCTAATCACTTTCTCAACCATCTGGCACAGCAATTCTGAAATTTTGATTTCACTTAGTGTGGTCCACTGCTTTCCCCAATATTTTTAAAAATTTTTTAAAGAGGGACGACTGGGTGGCTCAGTTGGTTAAGCAGCTGCCTTCAGCTCAGGTCATCATCCCAGCGTCCTGGGATCGAGTCCCACATCGGGCTCCTTGTTCCGCAGGGAGCCTGCTTCTCCCTCTGACTCTGCCTGCCACTCTGTCTGCCTGTGCTTGCTCTCACTCGCTCTCTCTCTGACAAATAAATAAATAAAATCTTAAAAAAATTTTTTTTTAAAGATTTTATTTATTTATTTGACAGATAGAGATCACAAGTAGGCAGAGAGGCAGACAGAGAGAGGAGGAAGCAGGCTCCCTGCCAAGCAGAGAGCCCAATGTGGGGCTCGATCCCAGGACCCTGGAATCATGACCCCAGCCAAAGGCAGAGGCTAATCCACTGAGCCACCTAGGTGCCCCCCCCCCCCAATATTTTTAGGAGCTGTCCTAGTGGCAAGTTTGTGTTATCTCTTGGATTCCTTGCTGGGATGTTAAATCCTACATTTTGGCAGAGTGGTCCAGAATAAATAAACTCATCCCTACCTATCTCGTGTTCTAGACCTCTCGATCATGTACCCTCAGAATCTAGCCCACACCTACTCTCCATCTAGCTCCTGCTGGTACATATTGGCTATGTCTTGAACCCCTTTGTGGAATAGTGGGAACAGTTTCTTTCCTCCCTTATTAGACCTAGTATATCTCCAGCTGGATTACATGGTGACCTACTTCTGGTTATAGCATAATAACAAGGATGGGGAGGAGATGGGCAAAGATACTGCAAGGGGCATGTGTTGTCTTTCAGGGCAGAGATCTCTGCATTGCCTTCCAGCAAGAGAGGTTCTCACCCTTACTAAGGAGGATGGGACATTTCTGAAGGCCGAGAGAATTCAGAGGAGTCTAAGAGCTCAACATTTGAGGGGACATTCAGCTGGATAATTCTGGGTCAGGTCTCTCCCACCCCCCAATGCTCTGCCAAACAAAGCTTTGTCCCTATGTAACAGATGTAGTTTGGTTAGTCATTTAACCTTTTCCAGAATTCAGCCATTTTGACTTAAGTCCTGGATCTGGGTGTCAACTTTCTCTGCCCTCCTGCTGTAGCAGATGGGAGAATTGTTAGAAGATACCAAGAGGAGACCCTCCAGCTATCACACTTGGTTTTCAAAATACCTGTTGATCTCTCATTGTTCTTCAGTATCTTTTCCTAAGTCATCAGTAACACTTACCAAGAAGTATCAAATCCTGTTTTTCTTGTAATTCGTAATTACCCCGTACTTCTCTAATGTCTGATGCATTATACACACTGGCACAATCCCCTTCTCTGATACACCATTCTAATTTCCCCTACAGGAGCATGTTCACGACTAGATCACTACCTGCTGCCAAGGTCCATCTGTATTCTACCTGTCATGAGTGATGGAGTCCTTCTTGCCAGCCAGATGATGAATGATTCAGCTCCCAGTTTCCAAACTACATTCTGCTCTTTTAGTCCATTCCTGGTGCCAGCTGTCACAGGCTGGGCTCTCAGAGAGCAGATGTTGAGGCAGAGATTGCCATGCAGGATGTTTAGTAGGAGTCAACACCTGTGGAAGGCAGGCGAGGTAGTAGGATTAGGCAGAGAAAACAATTCAATTGCAGTGCATGCCTGATAAAGCCTCAGCCAATTCTATCGGGAGCTCCAGAGTGTACATGATCTGTTGAGAGTTATCCCACCATGGGGTAGACTAGCTGGGCCTTTATACCCCATGGGATCAAATATTGAACATGGGCTTTCTAGGAAGGGCATGACCTTGGATGAAGTGGTTCTCTGCAGCTGAGGCAAACCTTGAAGGGACTGACATCTGGAGGCTGCCTATTGATAGCACTCCTGGTTGCTGGGGCGAAAAGTTCTGCCTTGAAGCAGGATTGGGGTGGCACACTTGCATGTCCACCACAACATTCAATAGCAAACTCAACATCTGTATTCATTAGGGTGCTCCAGAGAAAACAGAACATACGTGCGTATGTGTGTGTGCACACACACACACTTACATCTATCTATCTATGTCTATATAGAAAGTAGGTAGATAGATAGATATAGACATAAAAGATTGGCTCATGCAGTTATGAAAGCTGAAAAGTCTCATGATCTGCTACCTGTATGCTGGAAAGCCAGGAAAGCTGGTAGAGTAGCTTTAGACCAAACCTGAAGACCCGAGAACCATGTGAGTCAATGGTATAAGGAGTCTGGGTCCAGAAGTCCAAGAACCAGGAGCAGTGATATCTGAGGGCAGGAGAAGACGGATGTTTCAGCTCGAATAGAGAACAAACTCAGCTTTTCTCCACCTTTTTGTTCCATTCAGGCGTTCAGCAGATTGGATTGATGCTCACCTGCATTGGTGAGGGTAAGCTTTACTCTATCTATAGGTTCAAATGCTAATCTCTTCTGAAATCTGCAAAAGTAATATATTACCAGCTATCCGGGCATCCCTTCAGTTGACACATAAAATTAGACATCACAACTTCTATCTTCTTTTTTTCCTCCTTCACACCTTTTTTCTTCCATGTTCTTCATCAGTGGGGGTAGAACTACTCCTCACCCAGGCATCTGGAAGCCATTCTGTTTCTCATCCCTCACAATTATCACATCACCACATTTTAATAATTTGGTATCTTGAATATTTTCCACATCTTTCCCTTTCTTTCCATGCTTCCCATAAGAGCTCAGAGTCTCAATGTCTTTCCCCTGGACTGTCTCAGTAGCTTCCAACTTCTCTTTTGAACTTCAGTCCTCAAGCTCAATCCATCTTTTAATAAGCTGCAAGAGTGAGCTTTCTGAAATGTAAATCTGATCTTATATGATCTTAACTCCTCATTTATTCATTCATTTTCTCAGTAATAAATTCATTCACTCAAAGAACTGCTCAGGTCAAAGATTTTGTAGTCAAATAAGTCTCTTCTTTTCCCCTCACACGCATTAAGTCCTGTGGGCACCAGCTTCAAAATATATTCTGAATTCAATCACTTCTCCACAAGTCCACCTCTGTGGTCCTGGTCCAAAGCTTCCTTACATTTCATGGGGACCAGTGAAATAGCCTTGAATTTGGTCTTCTTGTTTCTTCTATTGCCTCTTTATTGTGATTTTTCCACAAGAGAGTCAGAATAATTTTTTTTAAATGTAAGTAAGATCATGTTTCTATAGCAAATGAAATCTGCCAACAATTTGACAAACCAGAGGAAGAATATTTCAGATAGAGGGATGCCTGGGTGGCTCAGTTGGTTGTATCTGCCTTCAGCTCAGAGCATGATTTCAGCGTCCTGGGATGGAGTCCCGCATCAAGCTCCCTGCTCAGCGGGGAGCCTGCTTCTCCCTCTGCCTGTTCCTTTGCTTGTGTACTCTCTCTGACAGATAAATAAAACCTTAAAAAAAGAGAATCTTTCAGATAGAGGGAACCACAAGTACAAAGGCCAGGGTTGGAAGCAAATTTGGGGTGTTTGAGTAACAGAGGAGAGGTCAGAAGGACTGTTACAGTGAGCAAGGGAGACTATGGTGGGATGGGTTCTGGGAGGCCTTGCATATTTCTTTCTCCTGGCCTTCCCTTCCCCTACCTCTCAGCTTGCTCTCCAGTTTCCAACTCTTGCTATGTGCAAGCGGGGGAGAATGGAGGAGGAGATAAAGGTCAGGAATAACTGTATTTGAATTCCTTCTATCAGAGCCTGGCCTCCTATTCTTGGGTTAGACAGGTGTTTAAAGTTGGAGTGTTTTCCAGGCTCTTCTAGAGGTTGTCAGCCCAGCCCTCCAATTGCAACTTCAACGTGCATTTCTCTTTGGCTTGACTATTCTCTTTCTGTAGACCCTGGCTTAACAGGAGCCACTTTCTATGTGCTCACTCTTAGCCAGGAGGTCCAGTTGGACAGAACTTAACAGGTCTGTGGCTCAGCACTCTCTTTAGCATTGCTATGTCTTTTCCATGGGAAATACTCTCACTGTGTCCCCCCAGACTAAGAATGTACAGGACTTTCCCCAACTCAACAGCCCTCTCCTGACTCCACCATCAAAGTGACCAGTTATTCCATTGCTCAGCTTCTAGATATCCCAGTGGAAGTCAGAATATAGACCCTGGTTTTACCGGCCACCATATTGCTTTCACCATGTAGCCCAATGGAAGCCCTCTTCATCTGGCTTGAAATGAAGGAGATAGATGCTTCCACCACCAGCTTCCCAACTTTCTCTCACTCACATATACCCCCTTTAGAGGAAGGTGTGGAAACTTAAAGCACTGTCAAGAAAACTCTAGATTATACATGCCAATTAGAAAAGGAGAGGCTTTTTAAGGTCACTCGGTATATTTTCTACTTAGTTGTTTCAAGGTTAGGAAGAATCACTTATCCGATTAGAGGGGATGTGAGACAGTGACAGCTCTTTCCTAAAATAGATGAAATGGGTGATGCTGGTAAAAGAATTCTGACCCTACGTTAAGAAACGGGCTGTTAAGATAATGAGTCAGTATTTCAAATGACACACCTAAGGAGGTGTCCCAGCCAGTCATATACCGTTTGTTCCTAAGAGCGACCTCTTTAACACAGATCAACCGGGGAGGGGAGGAGAGGGAAATGCAAGAATGGAGAGGTTTTCTTGCTTCCAATCACCTCTATCTTAGAACTTTCTACTCTTCAGAGAAATTTCATTGTCAGAAAAGTGTTAGATGAAAGAATGGTGGAGGTTACTAAGGCAGTAGTAGTTGTTTTTCTCCCCCTGTATAAATAAAAGAACGCTTATTTCCTCAACAAATATCTTTTGAGCAGCCCCATGTGTCAGGAGCTGAAAGGGGACTAGTAGAGAACTACATATTTATTATGATAAAAGGGGATTATCATCCAGAAGAATGCTGATTTTTACCTTGCTGTTAGAATTAGGGAAGCCAGATGGTTAAAGAAATCTATAGCGTGACCTATAGGGGAGATTTGCCTTGAGGAAGCAATTTTATTACTACTTAATATACCAGATATTCTGAATTCAAAGGCAGTGAAAAAATGGAAAAAAAAATAGAAAGAAATGGATAGGATTCATTAGAAAACAAAGATTTAGTAATAATGCCATAAATTATAATTGTTACAATCATTTTTATAAGTAACATTAATTGGGCACTTACTATATGTCAGATCCTATGCCAAGCACTTTCCTGGATTTTGGTATTTTTCATAACAATACTTTTACTTTTTTAAAGATTTATTTATTTGAGAGAGAGAGAGAGAGCTAGTGTGTGTGTGTGCGTGTGTGTGTGTGTACGCAAGCGCAGGGAGGGAAAGAGGGAGAGGGGGAGGGGAAGCAGATTCCCCACTGAGCATGAAGCCCCATGCAGGGGAGATCATGACCTGTGCCTGAAAACAAGTTTAACCGACTGAGCCACTCAGGCACCCCCATAACAACTACTTTGGAATATGTATATTATCATCCCCATTTAGTAGATATAGAATTTGAGACACAGGGAGGAGGTGACAGATTCAGATTTGAAAATGGCTGTTTGAGTCTTAACCACGGCTTCATGCAATCTGGGATGAGAACACGACACCAATTCCCTCAGCTGTACACGCTCTGTTGGAGTCAGCTGTAAACGGGATCCATGCTTAGGGGATTACTGCAGATGAGCCCACAGTTTCTTGGTCCCAGGGGAAAGGCTCCTGGCAGTCATCTCTATTTTGTGATTTGTCATGTGTGTAATAAGAAGAATCTGCTAGATTTTCTCCTAAAACCTATTTATTCCATTAATATTATCACCCTCGCCTTCTTTGTGTTTGAAAACCAGGAATGTCCTATTGTAAAGCTTTCGTCTTACTTGTCATAAATGAAATTGTACTGAAAGGAGCAAGGCATTTGGAAGTGATGAGCTTCAGGGAATGAGTCGGGCATCTGAGAACATCAGAGCCTTCTCGAAGTCTTTGCAGTGCCTGTGGGATATGCGAGCCCAGAATGCCAGACACTCTAAACAACCGAGTCTCTCCCTTCCCCGCAGAGCTGAGATCCTCTCTGAGAACATTTCCTCAACACTCGCCATCTCCTCTGGGTGCTCTGAGAGGATTCTGAAACCGTCTCTGTCAGAAGCTGGAAGAAGCCCATGGTTCCAAGACGAGGTGCTGAGAACCCACTGCTGTGCTCTTGACCATGTGGAGTCGGATTTTTAGACTATCTGCTAGAAAAGAAGAACAGGACCTCCTGCTGAGAGAAAGTCTCCTCAGCTGAGTTGACTTTTTGGAAAACAACTGGATATGGTATTGGTCTTTATTACAGTTTCCACAGACTAAAAAAAAAAAAAAAAAAAAAGTTGTTTATAAAACAAAAGCCGCATACAATTTGGTATGGTAACATTTTTTAGAATTTTGTTTTTGCACAGCGGAAACCAGGGCTGATGTGGTCATGGTGGAAATGGAGCCAGTTCTGTTACCCCAAAGCACCTCTCCTAAAACATGAAACTGAGTAAGCCAGGCCTGGCCTTGCCAGGAACAGCCGGCATTGTTTGGCTCTTTGGAAAGTTCCGGGACACAGTGCTCCGAGAGGGCCCCGCGGAGCCCCAGGCAGCGCAGCAGTGAGGGCTCCGCATGCCTGGGCCCCTAGCGGTCGTGTTCTCAGGAGTGGAGAACACCCGCTGCCCCCGCCTGTGACCTTCTTTCTTCCAGGCTCGGGGAACGGTCACGGTCACGGCTGCCCGGCTGCCGGGTGGGCGCTGTGCTACGCATGGTTCTTGCCTTTCTTCTCCACCGCGAAGGCTTCCTGGGCAAACCGAGACACCTCTCTTGTCCTTGTTTGCAGTTCTTCAGTTCTCGGGCAGTGAAAGATGCCAAACGAAACATCCAAGTTTCCTGATGTTTCGAGCCAGATCATGTGAAAACTAAAGAAAATCCATGTTTGCTGGCTTTGAGAACAGGAGTTAACAAACTACTTTTTAAGCTCAAAGGAAGCGACTTACAACAGAGCCAGACTCATGATGAGAAAGTAGAACGTGAAGGAATTCTCTTAAAATTTGGGCATCGAGAGACCTCCTATAGTGGCTGTGTCTCTACTTTCCAGACAACCAGAATAATTTATTTTCCCTCTTGCTGCCATTCTCTGGTGAAAAACTAAATTCAGGGCTGCAAACAAAAAAAAAATTTTTTTTTGGAGGGGGGGAGTTTCTTTTGGAAATTTTGGAGGTCACTGTACTATGGAAACTATTTGGATAGTTTTTATATGTATATTTTCCTAGGAAAATGAGAAATGGATACTTCATTTGATTCATTCAGTGGCTCGGAGACTCAGGGCTGGACAGGAACAGATGAGGCTCCTGTCCTGAGGAGCCCATGGGTGATAAGTGGGGGAAATAGATAGTAAATTTGTAAACTCTGAAATGTATCATGTAATTTCTAACAGTGATAATGCTCTGAAAAATAAAGCAGGGTAAGGAGAGAGAAAATGAATTGTCAGGGTGGTCTGAGAAGGCCCCTGGGGAAGAGAATATACTTAAATTAGGACTGAAGGACTGGCAGGAGTGAGCCATGCACAGTTCTCAGGGAAGGGTGCTGCAGGCAAGGCTGGTGGCTGGAGCGGAGTACAGGAGGGAAAGTGGGGAGGCTGAAGTTGGAAGCTTGGCGGAGGCCAGGTAAGCAGGCTCCTGTTTACCATGATAGGGGATACAGATTTCATTCCATCAGTTTGGGGAAGTCATTGAGTGACTTTGCTTATTGTCATTTTTTTTTTCCCCTACCAGTTCCCAAAAGAGAAAGAATTTCATTTATTCATTTGATAGTTATTTGTCAAACACCAACCATATATCCAGTTGGGTCCAGTGCTTAAAAAGTTGTGACCTTTAGGGGTGCCTGGGTGGCTCAGTGGGTTAAAGCCTCTGCCTTTATCTCGGGTCATGATCCCAGGGTCATGGGATCAAGTCCTGCATCGGGCTCTCTGCTCAGCAGGGAGACTACTTCCTCCTCTCTCTGTGCTTGCCTCTCTGCCTACTTGTGATCTCTGTCTGTCAAATAAATAAATAAAAAAAAAAAGTTGTGACCTTTGGGGGTCCAGGTACCCACAGCCACTCATGTCCTCTCTGCCTGTGTCCTCTGGCCACCTATGGCCTTTGCACCCCTACCCTGGGCAGCATGCTGGCCACGACCGAGCTGCCCAGCACCACCCTGTGCTCCACGAGGCAAGAGCAGGCCTGGGCTAGGCAGCCGACCGTGGGGCTCGCATGGGTTCTAGGTAGAGTGACACAGTTGTGTCTCCAGCAGAGTCATACTACCCCTCTGATGTTAGAGGACATCAATTATACATTCTTTGCCCTTGAGATTCTGTGGCAAGATCGACCCAGGAAAAGTTGGTAAATTCCCACTTTATGAAAGACGTGGGAGGATTAGAAGCTTTGGATCGAGTGAAGATTACCATGGCAGTGGAGGACGAATTTGGGTTTGAAATTCCTGATGGGGAAGCAGAGAAGTTCATGTGACCAGAAGAAACTGTAGATTACATTGTGGATACGAAGGGTGCACATGAATAAAATATCAGGCTCCTTTTCTTCATCGAGGGAAGCCTTGGAAGGTGCTGGCGAGTGTCTGCAAGGGAGAATGTGTTTTTATTGCCGACTTTGACAGTGTAATTCTGCTTAGGCTTATATTTAAATTGACTAAGTGTTTTTGCCCTTTGAATATAAATCTAGAAAACGAAAAGGAAAAAAATAAGGTTGGGATCTCTGTCATCAAAGGAGGGGATAATAAAATGATGTGGAGGGGCACCTGGGTGGCTCAGTGGCTTAAGCCGCTGCCTTCGGCTCAGGTCATGATCTCAGGGTCCTGGGATCGAGTCCCACATTGGGCTCTCTGCTCAGCAGGGGGCCTGCTTCCCTTCCTCTCTCTCTGCCTGCCTCTCTGCCTACTTGTGATCTCTCTCTGTCAAATAAATAAATAAAATCTTTAAAAAAATAGAATAAAATGATGTGGACAACCAGAACAAAAGTGGAATGAAGAAAATTGAAGAAGAGAGATGAAATACTACCATTAATATTAATGAAATAGGAACACAAATTATAAATATTAATGCTGGTTAATAGTAATATTATGCCCTAGGTGCCATTCATGTATTTTTTTCCCACAATGATGCAATGTCTTATGTACTATTATTATTATCCCCTGTAAATAGGAAACTGAGGTCACAAAAGCAAAATAATAGCACAAGGTCAGAAATCAATTAGGCTTAGAAGCTAAGATTGGAATTCATGTTTGTTTGATTCTAAAGCACAAGGTTTACTGACAGGAAGGAGCTAACTGTGACAGGTCAAGTTTGGACAACTCAACAGTTATCTCCCAGACTTGGATCAGATTGGTTTCCGATCTATATCCCAAAGTTAAATAAGTAGGGCACCATAAATTTGGGTCTGAAGATCCTTAAAAAACATTCCAAAAGATTGCAAAGAGGACAGCCCACAAATGACTTTTTCCTTCATAAAACATGTTACAATCCATCTGTAATCATAGTGTTCTATTCGTTCCTCATTTTTTTCCTGTCTCCCTGCCACATCTCCTGCAGCCATCAGGGCAAAAACCACGTCTGACTGTTCACCATATTATCTGCAGAGCCTAGCACAGCTCCTAGGATGCAGGAGGGGCTCAATGAATATTTGTCGAATGAATGAATGAATTAGACTTCATTTCGTTTCTTTCCAGGGTCTGCCTTGACTGCCGTGTACCCCTCCAGACAGCCCACAGAGACGGTGGAGAGTATAATAAACAGCGGACGTATTTTGCAATTCATGGCTGACCCACACTGACCCTTTATTTAATTAAATCTTTCACTTGTGAATGAATCATTTCTTCCATTAATTAAAATAGGATACACATATGTCTCTGTAAAGTATGTGTCAAAAGAAGGCATTCCACCTAAAATATACAGGAGTCGCTGACCACTGTGGCGAGTCATCCATCATAATCTGCTAAAAAGATCGGCTCTGGAATGAGAACTAGCACAATCATCTCTTAGGCCCTCAAAAATATTAGTCGCAGCGTCGCGACCGATCTGTCAGCTCCTGTGTTCATGTGAGGAGGACAGTGGATTGGGAAGCCTGAGAGAAGCCTTTATTTTGGAGGGCGGCTCAAGCGGTCCCAGCACTCCAGGGATGCCATCATTCTCCAATAATTGCTTGGAGCCGGGCTCTCTGGAGACCTGTATCTCGATTGTTGGAGCTGGGATGCAGCTTGGATTGCAAGGATCCCCATTCACTCCTTCCGTTCCTCTGGTAGCCAGAGTGAGAGCCGCAAGGAAGCGGACCGTGCTTTTCAAGGAGCAAAAGCCAGTTTGTGTTTCCCTGCACCCTCCGGTCTCCTGCTGGAAGAAATGGGAGGCAAAATTCTATTTGCGATCTTTGGCTCCAGGAAACAGTGAGCATGTCCGGTTATTGTTGCAAATATTTAGCCTCAGAGCAAAGTCTGCACAGCCTGAACCCCTAAGAGCCTCGATGGACTACCTAGATGTACTTAATCCTCACCACGGATGATTTTCAGAGCCAGGTGAAAAGAAAGGAGGGATATGAGCAGGAACTCAGCTTAAAAGGGCCTCTGGTCTTCTAAAACAAGTTTTCAATATTTTGCAAGAATTCAGATGCAACGGTGTTTGAAGGAGTAAGGAATTGCAAAGCCGATTCCCTTAGTGTAGTGTCAGGCTCCGCGGGAGCAGAAATGACAAACACTCTCCCCGCATATTTAGGAACTTGTTTCAGAGGCCAAGTGATTGCTAAACCAGTCGTGGCCATCCGATGTGTTTTATTACCATACTTTAATGTTGAATATTAACTGCGCTTTTATTTTTTTCCTTCGCGTGAATCCTGGGAGGCAGGCGCAGAAATGTTGTAGGAATGGTAAGGACCTTTGCGATCACGGGGGTGACTTCCTATGGTACAAAGGCCCCTTCCGGGGAAGTGAATTGTCCAATGCCACAGGGCAGGGGAGCGGTGGAGCCAGGACTCCGAGGTGTGTCTCCTGTCTCATAGTCTCGGGCTCTCTCTCCTGCGTCTGTGCTGAGGGCCTAGTCACAGGTGGCGGTGTTCCCCAGCACGTGCTAGGTGGCTGCCGTGGATTGCTTAATGCACTGATTCCAATGGTGCAAGAGAGTCAGGATTACTTGACAAATCTCTCAGGCGCTCAAGAAAAGAATCAATAGCTTTTCTTAGACTTCAAATCCAAGTGATCTGGATTATCTCAAAGGTTAGTCTTAGTCTCTGTTATCTTTAAATTTTTAGTGCTTTCTCCCGTTTCCCACACTGCTCTGATATTCATTGGCTTATCTCCTGGATCACGATACAGAAAACTGAAAAGAAGAGGTAGGTGAGAGAATTAACATGTACTGGAAATGGACAACAGCCCAGGACAATGTTTCCGTGGCACAGAGAAGTTATTAAGAGCATAGACTCCAGACTCACGTCCCCTGGGGTTCAAATGTGATCTTTGCCATTTAGAAGATGTATAATCCAAGATCACTGATCTTGGGCTTTTTCAATGGCTGAGGATCGGTTTTCTTCTCTGCAAAATGGGAATTATGGTATCTACTTTGTAGGGATGTTGCAAGGACATCAATTTAGAAAATCTCTTGGAAGTCCCCTTGCTATGTGTCATTTTTGTGACACATATACATATTCAAACAGTAATAGTGGAACATGAGCAATGAAAAAGTTAGACCATTGATTTGCCTTATGTCGATGGAAGCCCTGATTACAGGTTATTTTTGAGAGAAGAGCATCCTCATGCTGCATGACAATGCTGGGTCCTCTCTCTCTGCCCCACCCATGCCGCCTCAGTTTAGATGCCCTGTGTCCCTTGTCTACATGGCTGTAGCAGCTCCTGCTCTCAGACTAGTTCTTCTCGAGTAACTTCTATAAAGCACGTATTTGGTCATACCGTGCTCTGGCTTCCAAACCTTCCATGAGTCTTGTGGCTCATAGGATAAAGCAGGACCGTCTGGTCCCAACCCATTATTACAACTCATTTGACCAGCATCATCCCTACACCCTGCGTTCTAACCAAGCAGGGCTTCCCACCGTTCCCTGAATACCCCACACATTTATTCACCTCTGTGCCTTCACTCACAATGTGTTCTTGGCCTGAGATCTACTTTCCCCACTTCAGCACCTACTAAATTCCTGGTGATCCATCAAGGCCCAGCCTCAATTTCACCTCTCCAATTAAGCTTTTCCTTACTCCACTCCCCTCTTGGCAAAATTAATTACTCCTCACTTTGTGTTCGACGCTCCTTTGTTCTTATCTCACCAACAGCACTTACTCTATTAAGTTTTATATATATATATATATATATATTTTTTTTTTTTTTTTAAAGATTTTATTTATTTATTTGCCAGAGACAGAGGGAGAGAGAGCGAGCGAGCACAGGCAGACAAAGAAGCAGGCAGAGGCAGAGGGAGAAGCAGGCTCCCTGCCGAGCAAGGAGCCCGATGTGGGACTCGATCCCAGGATGCTGGGATCATGACCTGAGCCGAAGGCAGCTGCCCAACCAACTGAGCCACCCAGGCGTCCCCTATTAAGTTATATTTTGTTGTGTATATTTCTGTCCCCGGCTAAACCTGGATTAGCAAACATTCAAAACCACTCCTTCTTTCCATGCCTCTGGTTCTTTTCCCTGCTAAGATCAGTGCTGCTTTCTCTCGGGTTTAACCAGTGCTCTGGGCAGCCGTCTATATCCATGAGAGTTGGTTCCAGTGTGAAACATACTTGCCAGTCTGCTGCTCAACTTTGACCTGTCCTGAGTTCAAGGCCATGTCTTACTTATCTCTATACCTCTAGTACCTGGTCCAGTACCTAGAATTTAATAAATGTCTGTTAAGTATATGAAGGAGAAGTATGACAGCACTGAACTATAGGATGTGAACTTGAAGGAACAATGCTGGGCACCTAGAACGTGGAAAGGAGGCATAGGCTGTTCATACTCGACACCACATTTAATGTCCCGGGCCCTGGGATATGGAGATGGCAATTCTGATTGTGAAAGGAGCTCAGACGTGGGAAAGTGTTGCAGAGGAACTCAAAACTGTCTTCTACACACATACACACACAGATAGTCTTGCTTGGTAGAAAATATGCCTCCCATCCACAAGAAAATTGAATACCATACAGAACTTATCAGCCATGTGGTAAGATATTTATCTTCTTCCTTCTTCACCAAGTATTTCCAAATAAGTCTTTGTATCCATTTTTACAGAAAAAATATATCTGGTTTTATAACATAGGTTAATTGGAAAGTGAGATTCATTTTACAGAAATTAAAATTATTATTATTGTCAATAACAGCCAACATTTACTGAATCTTTGCTCTGTACCAGGCACCGTCTTAACTGCTTAATAGATACTGTCTCATTTGGTCTATACAACAGTGCTGTGAGGTTGGTACTATGATTATTCCCATTTTGCTGATGAGGAAATTGAGTCTCAGAGAGGTAAAGTAAATTGCATAATATTTCACATCAAGTAAATAACAGCAGCGTGAGTCAACACAAGAT
Source organism: Mustela erminea (assembly GCF_009829155.1). Classification (NCBI taxonomy): domain Eukaryota; kingdom Metazoa; phylum Chordata; class Mammalia; order Carnivora; family Mustelidae; genus Mustela; species Mustela erminea. The sequence goes on from NC_045623.1 coordinate 59,760,235, forward strand.
GTGCTAAAATTCAGAAACCATGCTCTTAACCATCAGGTCGTATCTCATGAGAATACGCATTTCATCCTGCAATAGTCAGCTTTTTCACAAAATGTTGTATAACAACCACTTTAAAACTCAAGGGATTAAAATGGCAAGCATTTGTCTCTTGCTCAAAGGTCTGCAGATCAACTGTGATTCAGCTGAGTTAGGCTGAGCTCAGCTGGAAGGGCCTGTGGGTTCCGTTTATATCGGCTCCACATTTTTATTTTGAGGTCAAGGCTAAAGGGACAGTAGTTACTCAGAGCATCTTGTGGTGGGCAGCTCACCAGTGCACGAGATCAAAGAGAAACTGAGAAAGCACATTCAAGCCAAGTGTCATGTCTGTAGACATGTCATCTGCCAATTGCAGGACCAAACCCAATAGGAGTAGAGGTAGAAGGTGAAGGCCCATGGTGGGATGCGCAGGGGAGTAGATATTTACTGAATAAGAACACAATTAGTCACACAGTATTTTTTAAAAAAAATTTTAATTTTTTTTTACATTTTTAAAAATTAACATATAATGTATTATTTGTTTCAGGAGTACAGATTTGAATCACACAGTACATATATTTATTTATTTATTTACTTACTTACTTAGAGAGAGCAAGTGAGAAAGAGAGCGTGAGAAGGGAGAGGGTGAGAGGAAGAAGCAGACTCTGTGCTGAGCAGGGACCCCGATGCGGAACTCGATTCCAGGATTCCAGGATCGTGACCTGAGCCGAAGGTAGTTGCTAAACCAACTGAGCCACCCAGGTGCCCCTTATTTATTTATTTTTAAAACAAAGTCAAGGATACGTAATCCTTTGCATTTGAGCAGGTATTACTTCATTTTTGTCCCTGTGCAAAGGCACAAAATTCTAAAGCTACTATTGAAGATGTTAGCTCCTCTATCCCTTAGGCAGTTCTATGCTGAACACTAAAATGTGGACTCTTGACCTGTTTAGAACGGAACCATTGTTGGCAGATCACAGACTCACACTATTCTTCACCTGATTGTTTGCCAACTTCATAAAGGTGTTTACATTTTTTAATTAAACACCTTACGATAAAGCTTTGATTTTTCTCAAGAGCGGTGTATTTTCAGAAATGCAGAAGTTCTTATGAACAGCTCTTAGAAAGCATCATAGAATAAGGTCAGAGAGTTTTAGAGCAGCCTTTGAGGGCCCTTAGTTCAACCTCCTCATTTTACAGATGAAGAAACAAATAGTTTCAGTTTCAAACTTCCAATTATTGTGTATACTGGGCTACATTTATTTTCTCCTGTAAGAAAAGCAATGATAAAAAAAAAAAAACAAAACAACAAGGGTAACATTTACATGTCTTACTGCAACTGTAATTCTATAATGGGGACCTCCCATCAGTTTCTTTTATGAGAACCCTCCTAGGACCTACTAACTTTATCACTATAATCAAACTTCCCCAAATGCCTATGAAAAACAAAAATCAAGTCTTTCCCTTTCTCTTTATAATTTTTATAATCTCTACTTTTAGAGCCAGCAGAACAGGCTGAGAGACACCTGGTCCCCAGCTCCAGGGTCCTGAGGACATCTAGGCCTGTTTTCCACAAGGGAGAGAAAAAGAGAGGTACCAGGCCTAGTTTTCCAGAAAGAGAATTTTGGGTATCTTTCCCGGCCAAACATGTTCGATCTTGAGCTCATGTTCTCCCTGATTAAAACTGTAGGATTAGAATGGAGATTATGCTGGGATGAGGGTGGGAACACAATTAGAAAAATCAGAGTGAAAAGTATAATTGATTACATAAATATCTTTGAATACTTTCTAGGAGACTGGCCTGGTGTGAATTTCCAGGGTTATGACGTGACCAAGGCAGAAAAGGATCCTGTGTTCCTAATGCTTCTGGTCTAGCCTGGACACGTGAAAGAGTTAACAAAGCAAAAGAGCTGGGTGTCAGGAGAGTGTGTAAGGTAGAATGTAACCTAATGTATATGGGGTGGGGCTGAGAGGTAATCGGGAAGGTCTCCCTGGGAACAGGATGTTTTCCCATTAGGGTCATTGGGGGGCTGAGGTCGAGAGTGTTCCAGGCAGAGGTAAGAACAGCAAAGGCCTGATGGAACTGAGAAGCAGTCAAAGAAGCCGATGCTTTATCAGGGAGGGAAGTCTAATGGAAACCTGGGCAGGTAGTCAGGGCCCAGACTGTGGGCCTCTTATAACACAAAAGTAGACCATGGGACTTTATCACATGGGCAAAGCTTTTGTAGTAGGGGAATGACATCTTAGTACGATTTGCATTTGTCAAAGGAACACTTTGGCTGTATTTTCAAGAACAAATGAGAAAGGGGGAGAAAAAGAAAATTGGAGAATGTAAGAAAAAGACACAAAGAACGAAATAAGAGTCTAGAGCTAGTGAATCCCGATCTTCAGCCCAGGTTGGCCGTAGATGACACAGAGTGGACGGTCGGCACGCGTGGGTACCTGCGCGGGCACGTGCACATGTTTGTGGATCCTCTCTTCTCCCTATACTCACCCACAGCTTCCAGATAGCCCAGCAATAGGATCCCTCCTTTGAGATTTGAGAATATCTCCAGAATGTGATGGTTAAAGGACAAGAACAGCTTTAGTTAGAGCTGACCGACTGGACCCATACGCTTAGCTCCTTTTTGCCTGGTAACCTACTAACACAGAAACAAAGAGGATGGAAAAAGGGAAAACAGCAAAACCTGGGGATGGGAATGCGGTCAGACTGGCATCGATCTAGCAGACTCAGTCAACAAAGCCACGTGTTAAGCCTGCAGCGGGGAAACTTCAAAAGGGAAGCGGGAATTGGTGGCATCTGTTATGCCTGGACGGGACAGTGAAGGTGGGGCAGAAACAGGAGGGTTAGGGAAGAGGGTCTAGAAGCAGGTAGGTGTCAGCTGAGCTCTCCACCCGCTCCCCGACCCCGGCTCCTATGCCAGGAAGTCACTCCACTCGTTCTTCACTGCAGAAAGTGACAGGAGAGATTTATTTTCAAGAGTCAGTGAAGAGGGCATTTCTGAAGTGGAGATGCTGGACAGAGTCGAGGGATGGGAGGGTGCTGTACTGACAACAGGGATACTCAAGGAATATTGATGGCCTGACTGAATATTTGGGCTCCAGCCTTCTTACCACACTCGGCTCCCAGAACATAGTGGTCAGGCATATACTTGCCAAGTAGGGGCCTGTAGCGTCTTCTCTGGACATCTGACCAGTCCAAGAGGAGAGGCCTAAATTGAGGGTTCCCTAGGAAACCGTCTGGTCATGTGACACCCCCCCCCCCCCCAGGCCAGGTTGGGCAGGTCCGAGGGCTCTGGAAGGGACCTCGAGAGGAAGAAATCAATAGTTACTAATGTGTTTGAATGTCTTGAGAGGCAATGGGGCAGAATTTGGGTTTGCTAAGTGTTAAGTATATCAAAAACCAAGCAAGTGAAAACAGAACAAAACAAAACAAAACAAAAACCAAGTCATTTATTCCCTCTCAGTGGGAAAAGTTTTGCTCAGGAAAGGAAAATTACCCTTTGTCTCCCACACGACTTTGCTGTAGCATTTACAGTCATGGTGATGCTCACTTTGAATATCACCCTAACGGAATCACGACACCACTCCATTGGGTGGATGCAACACTAGAAGTGTGTGTATGTGTTAGTGGTGGAGTGTACCTACAGAGAGCAGAGTTGCCATCTTCCATGTTGCAAAAACCAATAGATAATATCTATAATTGAAAAATCGTATAGTTACATAAATCTGTTACTTGGAAATTTACGTTAACTATTAACAGAAACAGAAGAGTGGAAAAAGGCTGCCTCTGAGAGCATGAAATGGAGGTGGGGAGCATTGCATGGCTTGTTGACTTGTATTTTTCATAATAAGCCTTATAAAACTACTTGACTCTTTCATATGTATGTGTGTGTATAATGTTCATAAACATGAACATTAAATTTAAAAAGGAAAAGAAGAAAGTAGGCATGTTGATATATCCCATTATTGGCTTTTTAAAAAAGCTCTCTTCTGAGTACGACCACAATACCAAGTACTTGGTATTATGGGTTAAATTGTGTACCTCAAAGATGTTGAAGACCTAACCCAAACTACCTAAGAATGGGATTGTGTTTGGATACAGGGTCTTCATGGAGATAACCAAGTTAAAGTAAGGGAGGAACCTAATCCAGTACGACTGGCATCCTAACATAAAGGGGACATTTGGACACAGAGAGAGACATGCACAAGGAGAATGCCATGTGAAGATGAAGGTGGAGATCAAGCAATGATAAGCCAAGGAGGACGAGAAACTGACAGCAAACAATCGGAAGCTGGACACCTTGATCTTGGACTTCACGCCTCCAGTACTGAGCAGCAACATATTTCTGTTGTCCCAGACTTCGAGTCTGTGATGTGTTGTTACGGTGGCCCTCGGAAATGCACACACATGGTGTGCAATGGCTCACTTATGTGCACTCCGTAAGGGAAGGGACCATGTCTCTGACTCTTCCTCTGAAGGAAGAAGAAAAGGAAGAGAGGAAAGAAAAGGAGGAGGAAGGGAAGAAGAGAAGGACCAAAATGTGCCTTGATTGACCTTGACTCCGGTGGGAAAAACTGCTTTTGTGCAAGAGGGGTTTTACTTCTGTGTCTTTAATTCTTTTATAACTGGAACATATGTAGGTACTATGTTTGTAGTTGAAAAGAAAGTAGATAAAACACACACATATACCCACAAAAAATGGAAAAGAAAACTCTTCCTCAATTCTTCAAAATCTTCAAATGTGAGAAGAGCTAATTGATGATGTTGAAATTAATCAGTGGCATTGAGGTTAATAAGGAATAAAAATATTGTATTTTAATCTGTTCTTTTTCCCTACCAACGTAGGGTAACTGCATTTGGGCAGGCTGGGCTCTGTCTGACTTCTCCCTGGGAATGCACAGAGTCAGGGAGACACTGACTTGGGGCAGTCCTTCTTGGACTTGCTTGGGAACATTTAGGAAATTTTCCAACATTGGCCCTTGATGGATACAGGAAGTAAGGTAATAGCTACCACTTCCACCCCTTGTCTAGGTTCCAGTATATGACACATAAACCACACGCAGCCGCTCTGGTTCACAAGGTTAAAAGTTATTAACTGAAATCAATTGAAATAAAAAAGTCACATCTGCCATGGTACACAATTCACTTCTCCAGACGGCTTTGGCCTGCACTACAGGGGACACACACACACACACATACAAACCTTGGGGGAGAGCAGAGGCAGCTGCAGAAGCCAAAAACCTCCCCAGTCCTAATTAAACTCTCCCAAGTTTCCAGGCAACACAGCCAAGGAAAAAATCATTTCCAAGCTGAAGACCCCCAGCCCCCAGCCCTCAGCCTCCACCCCAGCAAAGGAAACGGGTCATTTGGTTTAATCAGCCCACGTGCACATTCTCTCTCCCCAGGTTGCCAAGAAGGGGCCTGTACCTAGCAGAGGTATTTGTGTAATCAAAGCTTCTGGAACTTTCCCTGCCAAGGCTACCAATGTGAATAGGCTCCTGAGGTAAAAATGTTCCCCCTGCTGGGGACGGCGCCCTTGAAGTCTACATCAAAATCAAGTCAGGGTCACAGCTGTTGCGGCACCCCACAGTGGAAAACTTGCAAGAAATCCTAGCCTGTACTACTGTTTTGCCTCAGGTCTAGAGGAAACAGGCCGCAGTTGCAAGTGAGAAAGAGAGGAGGGATTGAGAGAGTGGGGGTTGGCGGGGAGAGAAAGAAAGAGAAGAAAGAGAGAGAGGCAGAGAGAGGAAAGAGAAAAGAGAGTCTGCTTTAGAAAAGGCAACACTTTTCACTAGTACTTTGGGGTGGAAAGACAAAGCCACTCAGGAACCTTGCCCCCTTCACCAAGGCAACCTCACCCCAGTCACAGCTCCCTCATTCCTCCTCTGTGAGCCGGGGGTCCCAGGTTGGCTGAGAGCCACTAGATGGCAGCAGATTAACTCTTCCAATGCCAGAATGGGCACAGCGCAGTCAGGAATTGGGTCGGAAAACTTCGCATCTGGTCATTTCCCTCAAAGGAAAGGAAACACAAGTGGCTTTCTCTGTACTTACACGGATCCTTGGCGTGCAGCGTAGATATCGCAGGAAATCCTATGAAGGGAAGATGGCTGCCTGGTCACCCATTCACATGGAGGCTTGAGGCGGGGTGAAACGCAATTGTGTATGCTCGGGGTTTCATGACTTCAATGACGCTTGGTTCAGAATTGGTTCAAGAGACTAAAAGATTCTTTGAGAAATTTATACTCACCTTCAATTCACTTCAACAAATACTAAATACGGTGAGAATTGAGTGCATTCCAATTTCCAGGGTTATTTTCCCTGCTGACGGCCGGGGAGCCTGCCCTTGAGGATTGCGGGGACGACAGGCACTAGATGAGTGGTCTTCTCATAGTTAACCACCGTGGATGAGAAAAGGAAAGGAGACTCAGATTTGCTATCCACAAAAGGGAACGACTTAAGTAAGTCTTCAGGGAAGATAGACTCCCGAAGATCATTTTACACCGCATTTCTCTGATAGGGGAAGCCTTACGTTTTTAGGGTGAATAAGGCCTGAAATATGGGATCCATCAGAAAGAAACTTAGCCAGCGGGGGCTCAGAATGCTTGCTGTTCAGATGACAAGGAAAACAAATCATTCTCCTGAGTATTCTAGCCTCTGTAATGCAGCCCCCAATTCTGCCTATTAAACTTTTGCCACAAATATAAAAATACTGTGGTGTTGATTGGAGGAGCAGGGCTGGAAGGTGAAATTGATTTACTTGAGGAAGCGGAGAGAGAGGCACCAGCCACAGGAGAAATCAATTCAGAAAGGGGGAGGAGAGCTGGGGGTGAAGGACAAGGACTCTTGCAGTTGGGTTTAGGAGAGATTGGAGGCATACAGGGAGAAGGGGGAAAGAATGAGGAGGAGGGAACCATAAATGTATGATATATATGACTAGAGAGGGATGGGGAAAGGCAATTTTAAGATGTTCTGCTGTACATTTGGGATTCTCTTTGAGAGGCTTCAAGAAAGCCCGGTGAAGATTAAAGTGCCTTTCAATGATTCTTAGTTCTTGGACTGGAGGGCTGCCGAGGCCCTAGCAAAGACCCATCCGGGTTACCAACCCTTCCCTTTCCTACCTAAGTGGTAGGACAGCATCCAGGTTGTAACTTCTTTCAGGAAAAGTCATCCCAGGATCTCCAATAGATTATACAAAGTTGCAAGGTTTATCATGTTAATCCTAATATGCAAATTCTCATTCTCAAATGGGCAGCCTCAGCATTTAAATTTCACGGAAAGGACAGGAAGTATACTGTAAGACGAATCTCTAATTGTCAAGTGATTTTTGGATGGTGCTGTCATGCTGTTTTCTTGAATCATTACCATACTTATGCTGCGTACATGGCAGGGCAAGTAGGTGTTTGATGGACTTGGGGTTTACAGTGGTTCCCTAGCCTAGCTTCTCATCTGGGGTAAGAACTGTTCCATCTTGGAGAACATTAAGTGAGTTAGGTCCCAGGACCATGGTCATGCTCTCATCTTTTCCCTCTGCTGGATTCTCCTTGCCTCTACCCACCCCTTTCACACCCAACGCTTTCTGGTCTGCTTCATGAATTCCTACTTGGAAGTGAAGACTGTTGCAATGTCCTGGCCCTTAAGACACCTGCTCTGACCATTCATCCATACCCTCTTGGATATAAGCCACCATCTGGTACTGCTGTAACTTTTTCATAGCTACCCTCCTAAGTAGAGTGAAGACACAAACTGTCTTTGTATCTTCAATGCCCAGAACAGTGCCGGGCACACAGTTGTTGCTCAGTAAACCATCGGACAAAGAACCATCATATACCTCGTCATCCCGTGCTGAGAAAGCCCAGGAAAGCTATCCTTTTCATGTACTTAACCTAGAACTCAAAATGCAGTCCATGCTAGGGAATCCAATTACTCATCCCTCTACTAATAAACTCTTTAAAAAAAAGTTTACTTTTTTTTTAAAATATAAAAGGACTCCATGCTCATTAAAGAAAACATGCAAAAGAGAGAAAAGCAGAAAAGCACAAAACCGTTCTCAATCAGAGTCTATGTAAATAGTGAGTCTGTAACATTTTAGAGTATGAATGACTCTCTTACTTATGGAATTTAATAAAAACCAGATGACAGCCCACACTGTCTACTAAAATCCAGAGGCGGCTTCCATGGAAAATACATAGGTGGATTTCGTTGCTGGCTCCCGCAGCACACATTGGGGGAGCGAGTGCCTGCGGACATGTCCTAGTGAGCAGCGCTGGGGGGTGGGGAGATGAGTTAATGGAAAGGGCGAACTTGCACACTTGGGTCCTTTGGCTTGAGCCAATGGAGCTTCCTACCTTGCCAACGTCTTTTTTTTTCTCTTCATATCCCCTGGAGTCAATACAAGCCTCAGGCTGTGGTTCCTTCTAGCTCACATTTGTGCATTACTGGTCAATTCTTCCAAGCAGCAGTGACAGTCACCGAGCCTCCCCAACAGCCCCGGGACCTTCCCTGCTGTTGCCTTGACTGAACCTGCCTGGAGCTGCCATCATACTTGAACCAGCATGACACTCTTCCTTGGACCCTTAGTGGTCACCCTGGTGCTGTCCCTTGAGAGTGTAGTGGGACAAACATCTTCCCAGAATTGAAAGGTCGTGGGAGAAAGGGGACACCTTGTTGATGAAAATAAACTGGTAGAGGCAGTTTTCCGAATGAGGACAGACAGTCCACCATCTGGATGCCTCGGCAGAGTGCCGGCAAGCCCTCATCTACACGGAACGACCAGCCCCTAGAAGAGCATTATGCTGACTTCTTGACTCGGGAATGGATTTTTGCATGTGCACATATATTTGTTTTATTTAATGTACAAAATATTTCTAGGCCCGGAATAATGAATCAGCGCTGTAACTAAACAAGATTAATTTGTGCTCTTTGCCCTGTACCGAGTTAATTGCCGGGGACACAAAGATTCACATGACAGTTCAGCTAGGGAGACAACCATACACCTGTATGGAGGGAAGGGAATTAAATATTTATTGAGCGTTTCTCTGTGCTTGGCATTATGCTAGATATGTATCTAGATATGTTAGATATATGCTATATATATATATATATATACACATATATATGTGTGTGTATATATATATATATACACACACATATATATGTGTATATATATATATATATACACACACACATTTAATCTCAACTTAAAGTGAATTGGGTAGTATTTCTTTTTATTTAATGTTAGAAGAAACTGCGGGAGGGAGCTGTTTACTTCCCTAAGTGAAGTTGTTGGAATTTTGAACAAAAACTCAAAACCAGTGTCCAGGTCAGTGTGATACAGTGGCAGGGAGCAGGGGTCTAGAGCAGCTGGCTGAGGCTGGGGGGTATGGCCACCTCACAGCCTGCTTTGCCTTGCGCTCTGGGTGACTCGGGAGTGACACTATCACAGAGAAGCTGTTCACGTCAGCTACAGCCGGACTGCCTTGCAGGCAGCTGGGACTATTCCTTGGTTTCATGAACCACTAGTTTTGAAGGAGGCATTTAAATTCTCTCCATCCTTCCAGCTAAGCCTCAGTCTTCCCCCTCCTGCCCTGACAGTCCCGAGGAAGGACCAGCTGCCTGACGCTGGTGTGTAGATAAAGATGAATTTGTGCAGCAACCAGTGGTGTGGCCTCAGGCTCGTGTCTGGACATTTTTGAGCTCCGGTGCCCCATCCATATGATGGTACAATCACTAGCTTACAGGGTTATAGTTCTGTTTCTTGAGTTATAAGAAGTGGTGGCTCACAGAGCACATGGAACATTTCGAAGCTCAAGAAACATTAGCTCTTGTCTCCTCACTGCTTTCTAAGCTCCGCTATTAGGGATCTATATGGCCAGCACTGGTTCATGTCCTAAAATACCTACATTTTCCCCATATGTGTTAATCTTTTTTTTTTTTAAAGATTTTATTTATTTATTTGCCAGAGAGAGAGAGGGAGAGAGTGTGAGCATAGGCAGACAGAATGGCAGGCAGAGGCAGAGGGAGAAGCGGGCTCCTTTCCCTGCCGAGCAAGGAGCCGGATGTGGGATTCGATCCCAGGACGCTGGGATCATGAGCCAAGCCAAAAGCAGCTGCTTAACCAACTGAGCCACCCAGGCATCCCCATATGTGTTAATCTTTGTCCCCCAAACCATTTCCCTCTTCTGCCAGCTGGCCTTAAGTTCTTTGAGAGAAAATATCATATCATATATTAACACATTTCAGGGTGTGTGACCCAAAGCAAACATTTTTAAAAAAATTGATTGGTTGATTGATTGATTGATTCTGTCTTGTTGACACCATGTTCTGATTGCTAAGTGATGTGTGAGCAGTGGAGTATTGGAGCCCGGTCACACTGGCTTGTGCAAGTCTTGTTAAATTCTTAGGAAATTTGCAGATCTGTTGTTAAACTGTGGCTACTTTAAATTTTGCTATGATAGGAGTATTTACACCACAGAAATTGGCAACCCCTATGCTTTGCTCCCTCTTTACCACTAAACACACACAGAGAGCCTGTGGTGTGCTGGATGTCTTGATAGACTAATTTTTGGCGCATCATCATTTTTAAGAAGACTCCAGGGGATATTTAGCTTGGTTTTATCAGAGCAGAAGCCTGCAGAGCATCTTAGACTAACCATACTGGTAACAGGATTTCTAGCCTTAGAATTGGAAACTTAAAAGATGTCACTTACTTTAACCTCCTTTCCCATGTAGAAATATCTTCTTTGACATTCCTGATGAATTCCAAATGGCCTCTTCAGAACAGCCCTCTAAAGGATAGGGAGCTCATTTGTTATCTTCCAGGCAGTCTTTCTCGTGGAGAGTGCCACAATTATTCAAAAATTCTCTTTTGTAATGATCTGTTCCTGGCCTTTCCTGTAACTTCCACCAATTGTTCTTGGGTCTGCCTGTTTTCTGTAGCAAAGCAGAATGTCTCACTCTCCAAGTGATAGCACTGAGCACACTCTCAAAGCTCCTCTTTGTCAGGCTGTATGGTCTTTGTCTTCCAGCTGTTAAGACGTGCTTACCATGTCATTATCCAAGAACGGAACAAAATATTATAGAGTTGGCCAGTTCAGTACAATCAAGTGAGACTCCTATTTCCTGTGATATTTTCCCACAAGCATATGACACCTTTAGTTCGTGTTGTACTTAAAAAAAAAATAATTCTTTGCATGGGCATCATTTTCAAGCTGGACCCTCTCTATGAGGTACCTAACACAATTCATTTTATGAACTTGACACTTTACATTTATGGATGTTACATGTCATAGTCCCATGACCGATGCATTATTTATTTTTTGAGTCCTTATTTTGGTATCCATTATGATAAATTAATTTTTTAGTTTTGTGGTTTCTGTCCCAAAAGCCTTACTATAGATAGATTTTTCAAGACTAAATACAAATATTCAGCTAGTTGTAGTTTTACTTAATTACTATTATTCAATGGAAATTTCTGAAATTTGGCTAAAAGGGTGCCATGAGAAGTTTTAACCAATAGTTTGTGAAATCAGGCATGCTTATATAATTCCCTATGTTTATAAGTCCAGTCACTGAATAAAATGTGGTAGTGAATTTAATGTAGTATGTCTCATTTTTAGTGAACTCAGCCAGTTTCTTGTAATTATCTACTTGTTTCCTAATCTGCTTATGAATCTTGTATTTAATCATTGATTCTAGAATTCTGTCTTGAGAAAAAACTTACCAATCAGTTCTTTCTTTTTCTTTCTTTCTTTTTTTCGAGAGAGTGCACATGCACTCACGGGTGGAGGGGTATAGGGAGAGAGAGAATCTTAAGTAGCCTCCATGCCCAGAGCCCATTGTGGGGCTCGATCTCACATCTCTGAGGTCATGACCTGTCAAGGGTCAGATGCTTAACCGACCGAGCCACCCAGGCACCCCTTACCAATTGGTAGTTTCTGATAGTTATCTTTTTCTGCTTATTAAAATTCAGGGTATTTTCTTAACACTCCTTTCGATACCTATCCTAGTCATTCTGCCATCCTGTGGATTCCGTCATGGGAATCTTGCTAGTCCTACTCATATCCTGTTAAATAATTTGTCTGGTTCTTTAGTGCACTGCTGTCTAATAGAAACATGATGCAGACCACAGAGGTGTGTGACTTATATAATTAAAATTTTTCTGATAGCAACATTAAAAAAATGAACAAAACCGTCAGGTAAAATTAATTTGAACATTTTATCTCCAAATTATTATCATTTCAACATATAATCTGTGTAAAATTATTAATGAGATATTTTGCGTTTTTTATACTGTCTTCCAAATCTAGTGTGTGATTTCCTAGCAATAAATCTGTGCTAGATGTGTTTTAAGTGCTCACAGACCACACAGAGCTAGCAGTGATCAGAAAGAATCACGTAGGTATAGATGGGCTCATTTCAAGGGCTCGACATTATTGTTATTATCAGGTGTTATTTTATCTTGTACTGTGTTCCCATTTTCAAAATAGTTCTTCTTTCCTTTTCAGCACAAAGTTTTCGCTCACAGTCAAGAAGGGATGGAGTGGCCTTGCTTTCTCTTTGTCTGTTAATATTAACGAGGGTCCCCTTTACAGTTAAAAACCATAAAGAAAGCTCGTTAAGGGCAACAACATCCCCTAGCCCACAACTCTCTCTAGAACCACAAAATGGGTATGTTACAGAGGCCTGGGAGCTAATTCTCTCCAGATGTTTGCAAAGCGAGCAAGACCAAAAGGTGGAAACTGAAATGACTACACACTTAATAAGGAGCTGATGGAACCAAGGCCCCAGGGTTGGCTCAGCAAGAAGTGAAACACAGAGACCCTGTTTGTTCAGAGGAACTTCAAAGCCCCCTATAAACTCCTAGGAAAGGTGAGAGGCAAAAACGCTACAGCGAATCCAGCATTCCTGCAAAGTCAAACTGGGACTCAGTTGAGATGCTTTTCCTTGTGCTTCAGAAGAAGACCGAGGGGCAGGTCTGGTAAGCAGATGTTTGAATTTTGTTTATGCCCATTTTTACATACAGTATGTGCATGTTGGATGGAGGCATTTCTCTAGCTAGCCCAAAGGGAATAAACCAATTAAACATTCAGTTAAAAACAAATAGAAAGGGAAAATGCCTTTTCTGTACTAAGTATTCTCTACACTACAACCATTAAATTGCTAATGAGACATAGTCCATCCAAATAACGTTGGTTATATTTATCTTCATTTTTTTCTTTCTTCCCTCCCTCTAACAGAGGGACAAACAACATGGAGTTTGGGCTGAGATTATAATTAAAGAGGAAGAAGAGAGACTAATTAATCAAATATGCCATCAGTTGAAAGTCTGATACGTTCTCTTTCTGGTCACCAGTTACCCCGCAAGAGAAAGGCTTCTGGGAGCCAATCCTGTCGCTGTCTTTTTTGGTTTTGTTTTTGTTTTTTCATTGCTAATCACTGTGACCTGCCAGGTGTAGGCTGTTTGCCTTTTGTATCTTCCTTTGGGATTCAAAGAAAGAATGAAACAATGATAGCTCAAAAGGAAGACCAAAAAAAAAAAAAAGATCGTCAGTGACCCCATGGAGGAAGCAGAAGAGCCACCACGGAGGTGGGTGGAGAATGGCCCTCAGGAAATAGTTGCTAAGAGAGAGCAAAACTGTTCTGGTAGTGTTAGCAACTGAGGCAAAAATCCCATCATCTCCTTGGAGAATCAACGAAGTGGGTCCACAAACTTTTTTTTTTTTTAAGAACAGAATTATATAGCATTACATTGAGAATATAATAGTTAAATGCATAGTCTCTTTGGACTGAGGGACACCTAGGTCAGATTCCCAGCTCCGCTGCTCACTAGGTATGTAAACTTCTAGGTTTTTAACCTTTCTTGGATTTTAGTTCCCTCATCTATAAACAGGGCATAAAAATAGTACATTCCTTTTTTTTTTTTTTAAGGTTTATTTATTATTTTAGAGAAAGAGTGGGGGAAGGGGCAGGGGGAGAGAGAGAATCTCCAGCAGACTCCTTGCTGAGCATGGAACCCAAAGCAGGACTCGATCTCATGACCCTGAAATCATGACCTGAGCGAAGTCAAGAGTGGGACGCTTAATGGACTTCACCCATGCAGCCCAGTACCTTCTCCTTAGGACTGTGGTGAGGACATATTGAGTATGCATGCAAATACTTACCTTCATAGCCCAGATCCTGGCAAAAGGTGAGATAACTAACAATACCTGAGGTGATAACCTATTTATTACTCTCCCTTCTAGGCTTTTGTTCAGTTTTCTTCCTGCAGAAATATAGTCTTTTGGTCTTCACAGCTTTTGGTAGATTCCATGATTTGCAGGCAGATCATTTTCCTTCATAATCTCCAGAGGGTGGGTTCATCAAGGTCTGCTCCTTGTTTTTGCTCCTAGCTTTCCTGATACAGAAAAAAGGCAGTCCCAATCGAGTCTTGTACTTGGTGAATTTCTTCACTCTGAGCATTTGCTGGAAGTATGGTTTTCTGAGATGGATCATCAGCTAAGGAGCCACATGACCCCCGGTACCCATGTTTCCCTCAGTTCCCCTTCTTAGTTCTTTTGTGCAAATGATCACTCAGCATAATAAAGCATTTCATAAAGTCACAATTTGACAAGAGAAAGATCAATGTAAATACTACACAGACAAATACCGTGAGGAGAAACATCTGGATGTCCACGGCTTGTTTCCTGCTGAGAGAGTTTGGGAATTGGGGGATTTTAACAGTTGGACAGGGCTAATTTTGGAAACTACTTCACATTTGTCCAAAATAAAAAAAAAATTAAAAAAAAAAGCACACATTTATGGCACTTCACTCATCAGATGAGGGAAGTTGGCGGTCAATTTCCCAGGCCTCCCTGAGAACAAAAAGAGATTGGATTGGACATGGAGCAGACAGTTTTCCATCTCTTTCCACTCCTCACTGCTAGGACATCCTCTCTCCTTCGTCACGGTTCAGGTGTCCTTGATTTCCTCCTTTCCTGCTTGCATTCCGTTTCCTCTGAGTTTCCAGAAATCTCAGCTTGGAATTCTGGCTTTGGCCTTGACTGGCTAGTTAATCTTACATAATCTCTTATTCTGTCTATACCTCACTTTCCTCTTTTGAAAATAAAATTAATACTAATAGGGCGCCTGGGTGGCTCAGTTGGTTAAGCGACTGCCTTTGGCTCAGGTCATGATCCTGGAATCCCGGGTTTGAGTCCCACATCGGGCTCCCTGCTTGGCAGGGAGATTGCTTCTCCTGCTGACCTCTCTCCTCACATGTTCTCTTTCTCTCATTCTCTCTCTCTCTCAAATAAACAAAATCTTTTAAAAAATTAATACTAATAGTAATAATAATTACACTTTACACTCGAATTTCACAGATTTGTATAGCTCAAACCTCCTCCCTCTCTTTCTGTTCCCGGAATATTTAATGTTCTCTCTTGCTTCTGTTATTCTTTTAATACAAGTCTTTCCTTTCTGTCTCCCTAGAAAACTGTGACTCAGCCTTTTACACGTAGCCCAGACAAGCTGTGAGAGACTCCTGGTCTCCCTCTCACAGGTGATAGCGTTGTATGGGGACAGATGGCAGCTAACTTTTGGTGAGCCTAGTGTGATGTATAAACTTGTTGAATCACTATGTTGTACATCCGAAACTCATGTCACATTGTGTGTCAACAGAACTCCAATCAAAAAAAAAAAAATTCAAAGCGCTTTTAGTAAGATGGGATATTTTACTACACATCTTTAGTAAGAAGAAATGAGTTATAAAATAATGCAATCCAAATCCGATAAAATATGATATGTGTACATAATTAAATTTAACAGGATGATAAATGGGACTCTTCTTTTCTTGGACTCCAGGCTACAGCTGCAAAGCTGAAAGAACCCTCACGTTCTAAAGAGGAGATGCTAGTACATGACTGCAGATGCTGTTAAAGGGTAGACCAGATAGTCGTGTAACATCCCACCACCTCAGTCAGTCTACATAAGCAAAGACACTCACAGTCAATCTGCTTAGGTGGGAACTGCATACCGATGAGCTATCAGTTGAATAGTGATTCTTGTGTCGTCTTCCTCTCCATTCCCCACAGGTTACCCACTTTTCAGGCTAGATGGGACTAGCTATAAGAGAACAATTCCTAGAAATTAGGGCTGCCTACAGGAGGGGAGCCTGGCTTTTTGGGGCTTGCTGGATGCTGGCTGAGGGACAGACATTTCCAGGTTCGTGGAGGTGCTGCTTCCCAAGCAGAGCAGACTGAGAGGGTTCTGGAGCTTGACACAATACTTCTTTTCCTAGAGGTGGGGGTCCCATGTGAACCCCGAGAGTTGTGCTACATCCTGTCTGAGCACCCTGAAGGTACGAGGCCAGAGGAACAGTTTGCAATAGGAGGGCAAGGAGAAGCAGCAGCAGAGGGGTCGTGTGACTCCACTATTTAGCATGAAGGGATACTTTCGTTTTCCACAGGGCAAGAGAGTATTTTGGAAGGTAACTGGATTTAAAGCTCCACGAAGTTCACCCCAGTAGACAATGGTTTAGGGTAGCTGCCAATGCTTGGTGTGGAAGATGGTAAGACATCACTCCCACTAACGTCAGGGAGCTGTGTACTGCTCGTGGTGCTCAGGGTGCATGCCAGTAACCCACATGCCCAGTGCTCCAAAGACCGAGGGGTGGGAGCTCCAATCACAGAAAGGCCCTTATTAGCCAAGGGAGACCTAAGACCAAAGCAGGGGCAATGGCAGTGAGGAGAGGATGTTTCTCTCTCTTCCTCTTTCCCTTTCTTCCACGCCGATTCTGGAGAGCCAGTGGTGAGTGAACAGACCCAGACACACAACTCCTGCTTCTCACTCAGAGGGGCTGACCGTGACTCAGTCCTATGGGTTACACGTTGGAGGGTGCTGCGGAGAGCAGAATTTCTCACTGAAAGCAAGAGAGAAACTTTGATTTAGACTCAGTGAAACTCCTCGTTACAGTTGAAAGTGACATTTTCCTTGTGGATCCAGTTGGCTCTCAAAATCCCATTCCTGATGTTGGAGGGCGAACACGTCAGATTGGCCAATGAAAAATAACACAGCTTTCAAGGGAAGCTTTCACATTGTTCAGAGCCTCAGATCCTCTAGTATATGGCCAGTGTGCTGTCCTAAAGTTAGCTCCTGCCTGTGCAGCTACTCCTCCTGCTGGGTACATCACTCCCAGAACCTTCACTAACCAGATCCAGGCATCCCTCCAGGAACCACATCTTCTGGTGGCTACTGACCCCGGGGCTGACCACCAGCCTCCCACAGAGGCATCTTAGGGTTACCTGCCAACCACTGCTCTGTAGAACACAGACTCTCCTCTGTGCTATGTGGACACTGTCATCGTGTGCAACAACAATCGAGCTCAGTGGGTCTAACGTGCTATGTGATGACCGGGAAAGTTCTGTGCGTGTGTGCCACCTTCCCTCATGGACACCCATGGGAGCTCATGCCTGATCCATTCTGATGGAGACAGACTGAAAAGGAAGAGCAGGCCGCTGCTGAAAAGGCCACAACCAAGGAGAATTCAGGGTGAATTGACTTCTCCAGCCCAAGTAAATGGCTTGAGTTGACGGCAATTGATCCCAGGTTGCAGATGGGACTAAAACTACACAAGGTGGTCTCTGTGCCTATCCAGCAGTCCCCTACTGAAGACCAGAGCCCCTGGCCTGCCATTGAAGACTGGTCTGCAACTCCCATTGCTCAGGCCACTGAATGGGTAAGAACAACACTGAGTGGTCTTAAGCTGTTTTTCCACATGTTCTTAAACTGAACACAGAAATAAGATTGATAAAAAATTAACAATTTCTTGGGGCACCTGGGTGGTCCAGTGGGTTAAGCCTCTGCCTTCGGCTCAAGTCATGATCTCAGGGTCCTAGGATC
Organism: Mustela erminea; assembly: GCF_009829155.1. Lineage (NCBI taxonomy): Eukaryota > Metazoa > Chordata > Mammalia > Carnivora > Mustelidae > Mustela > Mustela erminea. Next base: position 59,778,128 of record NC_045623.1, read on the forward strand.
GAGCCCTGCATCGAGCTCTCTGCTCAGCGGGGAGCCTGCTTCCCCGCCCCCCCCCACCCACGCCTGCTTGTGATCTCTCTGTCAAATAAATCAATAAAAATCTTTAAAAAAAAATTAACAATTTCTTAAAAAAAAATAAAAAAGAGGGGTGCCTGGGTGGCTCAGTTGGTTAAGTGTCCAACTCTTAATTTCTTGTCAGGTCATGATCTCTGGGCCATGGGGTCAAGCCCCTTGTCTGGCTCTGCACTCAGCAGGAAGTCTACTTGAGATTCTTCCTCTCCCTCTGCCCTCCCCCACCTCCCCCACTCAAATAAATAAATAAATCTGGAGAGGGAGAGAGAAAGAGAGAAAGAAAGAGGGAGTGAGGAAAAGAAAGGAAAAGAAAAGAAAAAAAAGAAAAGAAAGGAAAGAAAAGGTAATGCAGTCTCTAGATCTACAACTGTCCCCAGTAAATGTTCAGTGGATTCCGTTAGTAGGAGTTCACAACTGTATCTCCTTCTCAGGTTGTTTTCTCTTTTCCTTGTTATTTCTGTGATGGTGTTTGAGTTTAGGCAGAACCTCACGTGTCCTCTTCACAGTGGGAGGAGAAGTCTCTAATTCACGTACTCTGCCCTCATTTTGCAGAGGAGAATATAGATGTTCAGGAGCCTGTAAGGGTCCATAGCTCCAGCGGCAGAACTCCTTCTGTGGCTGGGCAGAGGCTGTGATGTGGAAGTGTAAGATCGCCAGGTGAGAGGATTAAACCATTGACCTGTAGGAAGAATGAGAGGCATGCTGTCTGGGTTGGGTGGCTGAGGTATCAGATCTTGATAACACTTGTCAGGACACACCAGCCTGACACAACTGAGTCACTTCCGTATTTCTGAAAGAAGAACATGGTCCAATAAAGGACATAGGATTTCACATGACTCAAAGTACAATTTGCACTGTTTGTCCCATTCACTTATTTCCCATTCATTTGTTACGTATCTATTTCATGTGTTTTACAAATAAGGTCATGTTTTAGGCACTAGAGATAAAGAACATAAACAAGACAGACCACCCCTGCACTTACAGAGCTTTTATTCTAAAGAGGAAGGAAGAGAAATAAAAACTGATTACACTATTCATGCCTTATTATCATTTTTGATAAATACTATGATAGAGAAATTTTGGGTCCCATGAGACCATAAAATAAGGACATGGACTATTTGGTGGATCAGGGAATCTTTTCTTGAGGGAATGGCATTTGAGCAAAACTATAAAAGATGAACAGACTCTAGCGTAGGGGAAGGGAAGAGGTATAAGAAAGTTCCAGACCATAGGTGTGTTATCCTATCGAGACAGAGTGTGGCTCACTCACAGACCTGAAAAAGGGCTGGGACGACTGGACAGTAGTGAAATCAACTGTAAAAGATCTTGGACTAAGTAGCTGTTGGATTCAGTTCATGGTCCACAAGGCAGTGTGTGGAGGAATATCCATGATCTCACTGGGAGTTTCCCAGCAGAATCCAGGAGTTGGAAGAGTTAGCTGAAATGTAGCCGTATCATTTTGGCATGCTTTCAAAAGATGTAACAGAAAGCCCATCCAATAGTACTTAAAACTGAGGTTAGCAAACCTTTTCTGTAGAGGCCCAAATTGTAAATACCTGAGGCTTTGCAGGTTGTGCTGTCTTGGTTGCAATTACTCAACTTTGCAGGTGTAGCCCAAAAGTAGCCAAAGACAATATCTGAACAAGGGACCATGGCTGTGCTGTGTTCCAATAAAGCTTTATTTATTGGCCCCTGGGCTGGGATTTGTGTGATGGTGGTTGTTACAGGGCTGGTCCAGCAACGTCATGGGGTAAGGAAGCTGGAAAATCAGCTTGTGATCCCCTTATAGTCATGTGAGCAAATACAACAAAGATACCAGGTTACTATTTTTAGGTTTACTATTAGGTTTACTATTTTTTAAAATAAAAGTTTATTAAATTAATAACATTTCTTGAGGGGGAAAAGTCAGGGGTTTTAAGTGCTAGATGAAGAGTGAATCGTGCTGGTTAGGTTAACTAAGGATTGAAAGCTAGTGCTGTGGCTAAAGTGGAGTAAACCCGTTAGTTTGTCCAGGATTTGCCAAAACCAGTCTCAATGTTCAGCAACCTGCAAAAGGTCTTCAGTTCAGTCCGGCAGAAATGATTCCTGGGGTCCCTCCACGCTCACTGTCCTTCATGAAGTTCCACTGCTTAGAATCAGTTGTGATGAAACACAACAGTAAGTTTTGATCTCTCCAGGCAAGTGCTGATGTGGATGGAAAATTTTATCTTATCTGGATCCAAGATGGCTACTGAAATCTCAGTCATCGCCTGTTTATTTATTTTTTTTATTTTTCTTTTAAGATTTTATTTATTTATTTGACAGACAGAGATCACAAGTAGGCAGAGAGGCAGGTAGAGAGAGAGAAAGGAGGAAGCAGGCTCCCCGCTGAGCAGAGAGCCCTATTTGGGGTTCAATCTCAGGACTCTGAGATCACGACCTGAGCTGAAGGCAGAGGCTTAACCCACTGAACTACCCAGGTGCCCCAGTCATCCCCTATTTAAAGGGCAACATCCCATTGGAAGGGAAGGCATAGCCAGAGGAGCTTTGGCTCACAGCACTCCCTTTTCTATCAAGGACGAAATTGTTCTCAGAAGTCTCCCATCCACAACTGCAGTCTTAGCCTCATGTTTCATTGGCTACAACTAAGACCCACGTCCGCCTGTCCTTCCGTCACTGGCAAAGACAACTGGGGTCATCACAGCCCTTGCGGGGGGCTGCCTGATACCTGAGCAGGGCTGGGGATGTTAGCAAGGAGGAAGGGCTTGCGGGCTATTGGGAAAGCCACCAACTGTGTACCTCAGTAACCACTACCACTTTCCTTCTTGTCAATAGAAAATAAAGTGACAGTGGAAGACCGGTGCTGCTGAAGAAGAGAAGCCGTGGACAGAGTGATCGACAACAGTTCTACAAAAATGAGCTGCATCTTTGGAGCGCAGTTCCCAGTAACAGGCTGAGGGCTCTGACTGGATGGAGCTTTAGCCTCACTAGCTGCTTAGGAGAATAATCCTATCTTAACTGCTTGGAGATTTGGATTTTGTTTTTCTGGAGAATGCTCCACAGGGAACCCCACCCTCCATGCAATCCTGCTTCCTAGGGTCACGCAGAACCAATCCCAGGAAAAACCTTGAGGACAGGAAACTCCAGTTTATCTATAAAACAAACATATTTATAGTTTAAATAATCAACCATAGGTTATTGGATTCCTTTTCTCTATTTATACACTACTTTTATGAGAAACCAGCAAAGTATATACACACACACACCGACGTTAGGGATTTAGTGAGAAAAGCCGTTTCCAGGGTATGTTATAATTAAAGTCATACTAATTCAGCCCAACCCTTAAACACCTATTCCGCCTCAGTCTGCACTGTGGGGTAATGATATAATTATAACCCTGAGGCATTGCAGGACATGGGAGAAAGAATGAAGTCTTCTTGTCAAGTTTCTATGTTAATTGCATGTTACTGTTGTCTAATTATTTGTCGGGGAAAGGCAATGAATAATGATGAGAAAGCATGGGTTTTGCAGCTGGTGGACTTGGGATTAAATCCCAGCTCTGCCACTTAGTAACTGCCTCAGTTCCCGTATATTTGTTGGTAAGAGATTCGGGGTGTCTTCAAGAGCAGTTTTAATGCACAGAAAGATTAATCAGAGGCTTAGTGTGGCTTTATAAATTCTGTCCTTTTCTTAAAGTTACAAATGGAAAACTTGAGTACTTCCTTAAGCTTTTAAGTTTGGCTTCAAATCTTATTAATCCACTTGTAAGTCTGGCAAATTTTCACCATCACTTTTGGGGTGGCTGTGACTAATGTTGGTTTCACTGACGAACTGGGCTAATTGAACATCTTCAAATAGTTTAGAAGTCCGGTTATACATTTAATGTATTTGCTCCCTTCCTTAAGGATTTCAATTTCCTGACAACAAACAAAATTTCCTTAGTATTAAAAAAAAAGAACTCTTATACGTTTCATAAATGAACCTTCTAAATATGGGAAATTGTAGTTCTCTTAAATAAACTTAGTGAGACTTCAGATTTAAAAATCACATACTGGGGCGCCTGGGTGGCTCAGTGGGTTGGGCCGCTGCCTTCGGCTCGGGTCGTGATCTCGGGGTCCTGGGATCGAGTCCCGCATCGGGCTCTCTGCTCGGCAGGGAGCCTGCTTCCTCCTCTCTCTCTCTGCCTGCCTCTCTGCCTACTTGTGGTCTCTCTCTGTCAAATAAATAAATAAAATCTTTAAAAAAAATAAAAATCACATACTTAATTAGGTATTTGATATAATTTAAGTTGTAGTTCTAAGACTGTCACTCTCCTGGTCAAATTCACATAAGCATGAGAAATATAAAACACTTGCATAGATTCCTTAGCCTGACATCATAATATTAAACCCTTCTTTATTTGTCTATATAAACATCACTGAAAGTCCCCAAGGTCTACCTGCAGTGACCCCTCTCATACCTCACTTAGAAAACCATCGTATCTTCCTGTGTGATACAAGGGTTGGCTTTCTTAAGTCGCTTCTTGTGTTACTAGAGATTTCAGCCAGGATGCTATTGGACTCTTGCCATGGATGCTGCTTGGCTGTGTTGAACTTTGTAATTGCAGCTCTACTTCAAGTTGAGGCTGTTTATGTTGCTCTTGTCCCCGGAGTCCATTTCTACACATTCCCATGTGTATAAAGGAACCCTGTAACTGCCGCCCCCAGTAGTCTCTTGATGGAGTTTTGCATTTCCTTGGCAAAACCTTAAGATCTGTAAGTGCCTCCTTCCTTCTTCCATGTTCCTAGAGTCCCATAACACTTGTTATTGATATTGAATATATGCAATGGATACTGAAATGACAGCTGATTGAATTTCAGATATCTCTCCTGGCTTCACTTGTGGTCACAATATGGCAGGTCAACCTATGCGCAGTCTACACATTTGGAATTTTCATACCTGCCTGGTAGGGTTGTTGTGAAGTAGTATCAATTAATAAGAAGGTCCTACCCCAGTGATGGGCCATTACAAGCACTCAGTCAGCCATAGCCATGGCTACTGTTTTTACAACCCATTGATCCTAATTCATTTCCTTAACTCAGCCTGCTCATTTCCTCACTTCCCTCACTGGCCAGCTCTCCTGCCATCACTATGATAATTATAGTATCTTCACACCCCTGCGTCAACCTGTAACTGTCTTGCCCCTTTCTTTCCTTGTCCTAATGTGGTCCAGTACCCACCTGTGTAAACCCATCTCTCCTCCGCTCTATGCCTGCTCCCACCCAGCTGAATGTGGCTTGACAAAACCACACTACCGTGTTAATGGGTTTCCTTTTAATTCTTGTTCACTCACCTCAGTGCTGCCTAGTAATTACCGTATCATTTCCTAATCCACTCACTTTCTCTCTCTCTTCAATGACTATTCCATACCTTCTCCTCTCTCCTCAAATTGCCACATTTACTCTGAGCCCATTTGCTTTCATCCAGGGTCACTAAAAAAATATCAGCTCTCAAATGATAGCTTCCACATACTCTCATCTCCACATACAGCCACCTCCCTGCATCTATCCCTGCTTCTCCTGCGCAAACCCCTTGCAACGGCCACTCGTGCACTAGGTCTTCTCTTCTTTCGTCCATTTGAGGACTTTGCTCCAGCCATCTTCCCACTCTCTCCAGCATTATCAAATTTTCCTTTGTAAGGGCTCTGTCCCATTTCCCTACAAACTTGCCAGTAATTATCCCATTTGTTTCCCATTCTTCTCTTGACTTCATTTTTTTGCCCAGTACAGCTCCATTTCTTTACTTCCTTTTACAACCAAACTCCTTAAATGAGTTGTCTCCATTTCTTTTCTCCCACTAGCCCTTGAGCCGCTGTCCCCCCAGGCTATTGGCACACCACTCCAGGGAAATTCTTACCAAGGATACAAATGACCTCCATCTTCTAAATCCCCCGATCCATTTTAGGCCTCATTTTTCTTGACACATCTGCAGAATTTAACACTCTCTCTTCAACGTATTTTCGTGTTTCAGTTTTTTGTTTTTGTTTTTGTTTTTGTTTTTGCTACCGTATTGGCAGCTCCTTCTCAGCCTAGTTAGCTGTTCCTTCTTTTCTCCCTGATCTCTTAGCATCCAATTAAGAAGCTCATTTCTTAGACTTTTACACCTTTCTTTTTGTACTTTTCCCCTTGGTGCTATCATTGAGTCTCATGATCTCAAATACTATCTATACATCAAAGGCTCCCAAATTTATGTCTCCATTATCAACCTGTCTGCCCTATATCCCTACTTGGAAATCTAATAGATATCCCAAATTTAACACTGTTCAAAATCAGGGTTTTGTGCTCTCCCCAATGAATTTAATGGTTTTCTCCATTTCAAGAAATAGCAGCTTTATCCTTCCATTTACCTATGGGAAAAACTTTGAAGTCATCCTTGACTCCATTCTTTTTCTTCCATCCCATATCTAATCCATTGGCAAACCCTATCATCTTTCTATGATAATAATATTCAGCATTTGTCACTGCCCCCACTGCTACTGCTATAATCCAAGCGCCTCTCTTCTCTTACTTGGATTTAGAGCAATAGCCTCCTTACTGTTATCCCTGCTCCTATCTTTCGAAACCCCACCTCAGTCTATTCCCAACAACCAAATAGAAGGTTTACTGAAGTCAGATAATGTGACTCCTCTTCTAATGACTGATCTCTCATCTAGAGAAAAAGTCAAAGTCCTGGGGCACCTGGGTGGCTCAGTGGGTTAAGCCTCTGCCTTCAGCTCAGGTCATGATCTCAGGGTCCTGAGATTGAACCCGCATCAGGCTCTCTGCTCAGCGGGGAGCCTGCTTCCCCACTTCTCTCTCTGCCTGCCTCTGCCTACTTGTGATCGCTGTCAAATAAATAAATAAAATTAAAAAAAAAAAAGTCAAAGTCCTTACGATGGGACACAAAACCTTAAACGATCTGGAAGTCCATTCTGCCTTGGATTGCATCGTCTACTACTGTTGCCCTCATTCATTTGACTCTAAAATTCTTTAGGCCACTTTGAGGCCTTGGCACTATGACCCTTGCTGGGAGAGCTCCTCCCTAGCTATCCACACTTCTCAGTCCCCTACTCCCTTCAGGTCTTCAGTCAATTGTCCCCATGTCAGACAGGATGGGCTATGTTATCCCACAGTAACAACCAACCTCAACACCTCACTCAGCTGCTAGAAACCAGTCATAATTACGTTCATGTTGGGGGTGGCTGGGCTCTCTCCAAGTTGTCCTCACTCCAGGTTTCAAGCTGACAGAAAGGTCACTGTTGAAATATGGCTGGTGAAGGGAAAGAAAGAGCATGAAGAATCATAAACTAGTTCTTAGTGCTCCCACACCAAAATAGCATAACTTACTTCTACTACCATTTCATCAGCAATAGCAAGTCATTAGACTTCTCTAACTCCAATGTAGCAAAGAAATATAATCCTAGAACATGCCCAGAAGAAGAACCAGAAATACTGACAAACAGTACCGGAACATTAATGGTTATCACTGTTCATCATCTGAGACCTTCTGTGGCCATGTAATAAAAAATTACATGCCTTCCCAAGTACTTTCTCTTTCCCCTAGTCCCCTTACTTACTTTATTTATCTCTTTAGTATCTTTTGCTATCTACACATACTCCATACATTGCTTGTTTATCTTGTGTGTTTTGTATCAGTCCCCATTAGAATGTCAACTTCAAGGAAAAAGAGATTTTAGCCTGTTTTATTCAGTCCTGTGTTCCCAGTGTCTAGAATAGTAACTGCCGTATTGAAGTGTTAGATAAAAATTTGTTGAATAAATGAGCAAATGACAAGAAAGATACAAGCAGTGATCCAACTAAAATATATAGTGATTTTCAGTTGCCCAGGCTTGGGATTTGGCTTAAATCACAGTTGGTACTATCAATTTATTCAATAAATTTGAGTATATAACAACTTCTGCGAGTCTCTATGCTCAAAAGAAGATCCCTATCCTCAAACATACCAGATACATGGGAACTTATTACCTTTCTTATTTTATAGTATTTTTGTCCGCGGAGGAGGAACGACTTGACTTCCATGGAAATAAAATAATCTTCCTTTTTTCAACTAAGATCTGGCTGAAATCAAGGTTTTTTGGTTCAAAAATACTAGAAAGTCCCATATGTGACGAGCACACTCTCTCATTTCTCCTTCCTGATCCGTGTGCATTTCATCACAGGTGCGGACCCGTCCCCCATTACCACCCCCACCCCCACCCCCACCCCGCCTGCCGGTAAACAAAACTTATGTCAATAATGAAGCTCCCAGGATCTTAATTTGAAAAGTTTCATCAGCTTGAGGTCAGCCTCTTTGCATCATGGTCTTCTTTAATGAATCAAATAATGCATTTCTTATTTGTAATTAAATAATACCTTAAATGGCTCTGCCTTCCTCAAAAGCTTCATGTGGAATTCATTTTCACAGAGGGATAATTACACTGGGCACTGAGGCTAGACACTGTGGTGAGGGATATGGATATTCACCAGCTCCTTGAAGGCAAATTACAAAGGAACTTAGTGCAGAAGCTAAAAAAAGGTCGTAGTAGAAAACAAAGTTGCAGGATGTAAATATTGAATCCCAGACTAGTTTGCTTCCCCCCTTAGAGAGATTATTGCTGAGTCAATTATTTCCACCAAGATTTGCTTCTTTTTTTTTCTTCCTTGCACAGACTACATCTCATTGTGTAAATATCTGAGGGAGCAGAAAGTACATTTGCATATGATATGTGCATAATTTGCATGAAATTATACCATCCTCGGAAAAATTCCAAGTTAAAATGAAATTAGTGATATTTTCCCTAATTATGCTTTCCCTAGCTTTTGGGCCTCTGTCTTCATGGCTCCTGTTGCCTACAGGAAAAACTGCAGTGTTCCCTGCCTGGTGCATCACAGTCTTATCCCATCTGTCCTACTGTTGCCATCTCTTTACCTGTTCCCCACAATATATGATGCAGTAGCCACACGGAGCTACTCACCATTTCCTAACACGCCATGAGAAGTCACTATCAATCGACGGTCTGTTAGGCACTTTCACACTTTCCTCCTCTCTAACAAAACCATGATTTTCTTCCTGCTGGCATTCGCAGAGCTTCTGCTTCAGGGGCCCTTACGCAGTCCCAGGGTAGATGTTTTCATGAGGGCTACAGCCAAACGGGTGGATCGCTTTCCTGGTAAGTGAGTGGTTTCGGCACCAGTACATGATGGCATCCTGGCCACTGAGAAGTAAAGGGAAGGTTGCTAGGAGATTTCTTGCAAAGTTTCCTGCATCTTAAAAGAAGACACACACTGAAAGGCGGAGACCCATCTTTTCGGCTTCTGGACAGGGCTGTGCGGGCAGTGATGCCTAGCGTCAGCATCACAGAACCCTGAGAGCGGGGGGCACTCATGAGACGGCTGGTGGGAGGACGCGGAGAGCTTGAAGGTGGCATTGTGCCCTTGGCTTAAGCCATCGTAATAATAATTACAACTGTGACTTACATGTCAGGCCCTGTTACGAGCATCTTATATACGTAACCTCACTCAATCACCACAACCACCGTGTGAAGCGGGCGTTTTAATTATTTTCACTTTATCCTTGAGGCACCTGAACTAGAGAGGGGTTAATGGGCCAAGGTCACTCTCCTTATTTATTTGTTTTCCCAGCTTTTTATTATCGAAAATTTAAAGTATATGCTCAAGTAGAGACTAGGGTAATGAATCCCCACGTAGCCATCAATCACCCAGTTTAAACAATTAGCAACTTCTGGCCAGCCTTGCCTCATTTGTGCCCCTGTCCACTTTTCCTCTGCCCCACATTATTTTGAAGCAAATCCCAGGCCTCATATTCTTTCATTCTGGATTACATCATGCATGACAAAAACTGAAAGCTACTTTTATTTGGGTCTTCTGTTACAACTAAAACTAGTCTCTAAATATTAATAACATTCTCTTCATTAAAAATTTGAAAATGTCGATAAGCTGAGGGCAAAATGTAAAAACCACCAATATGATCGCTTAGCAACAACAACTAAGAATAATTTAGTAGCGCATTTCCTTTCAGTATTTTGTATAAGTTTGCTTTGAATATAAGATTATATTTTTCTGCTTGTCCCGACCTGAGCACTTTCCGTCCTCCTTCCAGCTCCCCCGATCTCTGGGTACTGGGCTCCCTCTATCCTTTTCTCTAGAAACTTGTAGAAGTGCTCCCTTTGCACTTTCTACCACACCCTCACTGTGGTACGTTAATAACATAGGGCTATTGTATGTTTACCTGTGTTCCTGGTTAGACCAGGTCATAGCAAGAGCAGGGGCTGTCTCTGAGTTGTTCTTTTTATCTCTGGTGCCCATATTTTTACAAGAACTACCTGACAAAGTTCACGATACGTATGATGTCGAACATGGGGTAGCCTGCATTACCTTTAGCGTCTCCTTCACTAGGATCCAGTGGAGAAACTTTCCGCTCATCCCATGGACAGGTAGAACCTTGTCACTCCTGAAAAACAGGTATACTTTCCTTAGTGGAAACCATAACAGTTGTACTATTAGTTTATGTGTCCATTTTTGCTTTGGTCTCTCGATTGCTCAGAGCTGAAGTCATGGTTCTAACTTTGGAAAGTGTTTCAAGTTTTCAAAACATTAATTCTCTCATGGGTTTTTTCTTTTCTTTTCCCTTCACCATGAAATATTTATGTTTGAAATAATCATATGGGTTTTTTTTTGATTTGACAAGAACATTTTTGACAAGAGCATTTTTTTAAAAGATTTATTTATTTATTTGACAGAGAGAGAGAGAGAGATCACAAGTAGGCAGAGAGGCAGGCAGAGAGAGAGGAAGGGAAGCAGGCTCCCTGCTGAGCAGAGAGCCCGATGCGGGACTCGATCCCAGGACCCTGAGATCATGACCCGAGCCAAAGGCAGCGGCTTAACCCACTGAGCCACCCAGGCGCCCCGACAAGAGCATTTTTGATTTGAGAGTTTTCTCTTCCCTTTTCTGTGAAAGTAGCTTACAGGTTCTGTGTCTTCTTGCTTCAGGCGTGGTAGACTAATGGTTTACTTCCCTTTCTGGATTTGTTTAGAAAAGTCTAAAGTTTTTAGGGAGGATGAGCTAAGTGGCCTGCCTGGAGAGAAAGGGCTTCTGGGGGAAACATAGAAAGAGGAGGATATCCCCAAGAAGGACAAAAAGACTCTCAGAGTCTATTTGGATCTGTGGGTTTAGAACAAACAGAGGGAAGCAGAACTCACAAAGGTGGCAAGAACCCAGGTGGTAGGGTCGCAGCCCCCCTACCTAGCAGAAGTCAGTTTATATTAGAAATTAAATTATATATATATAAATTATATATATATATATATATATATATATATATATATATATATAAAGACAATATTTCTTGTCAACCTATATTCGGAGACTAGGATACATATTCACAACACTACTTTAATGAATTTGTGAAAGTCATTCCAAACCCTTTTTGGAATGAGAGTGTGTCCAAACAAACAAACAAGCAAACAGAAGAAAACCATCATTATCATGGAAAGAATGTGAGCTCCGGAGGCAGAACTGTCATTATTCTACTTCAGGCCCTTAATTTTGTCCCTTGGATCTGTCCAACTGTCTCCCAACTGTTCCAGCAGTACCGGGCCTTGCCTGCTTCAATGCACCCTTCACCCAGCTGTCAGAGTTGTCTTCTGCAAATGCAGATTGGTTTGGGTCACTTCTCTGCTTTAAGTTCTCTGTTAAATCCCATTTGCCCTCAAGATGAAGTTCAAGTCAACAACGGCTTTCATCATTTTGCTCCCTGTCTGCTTCTGTAAGCCTCATCTTCTAAAAACATCTCCCATTCCCACTGAAACTTGACCGTCAAGCAGTTGCAGGCTACTTGCTATTCGACAAACGTACCGCTTCTCTTCTGGTTCATGCATGCGCTCTTCTGGCTCACATTCCACTGACTCACTCTTCCTCTTTCAGAACTCTGCCCAGGCGTTACTATCATCCAAGCAACCTTCTCCAACTCTTTCCTTTCCATGTTGTTTATGTGCGGTGTTTCAGCTCTGTGTTCCCAGAGCATCCTTAGGTTACTCCTAGGTCACTTAATACTGTGATTCCAACTGCCTGTGTCACAGTAAGAAAGAACATGGACCCTTGTTTATAACTGGCATTCTAGTATCTACAGATGTGCCCGATGCCTGGTAAGAAGGGAGCAGGAAGACATTGCCAGCAGGATCACTGGGAGTCTAGAAAAAATCAGGAAGAAGTCTAGTACTGAGACCCATACGCAACAATGGGGCCTGAAGGCAAAATGGTTTGGAGTAAAGTGTGAGGACATACCCCAAAATGCCTGGGCAGAGATTGCTAAATTCTGTCCCAGGATCCATTGTCTGTTTATCTTTGAGTAATAAAAACTCCAGGTTTTCAGGTGGTTACATGGCCACCCAGCCAAAGATTACATGTTCCCAGCCTCCTTAGCAACTAGGTATGGCCATGTGACTAAGTTCAGGCCAATAGGATCAAAGTGGAATGAAGTCTTTTAAACAAAGATTTTTTAAAGAAAAAAAATTGCTTATGCTGACTACTCTTTCTCCTTCCGGCAGGTGCAGGTGCAGACATAGAGGAGGAGACCTGCATTCCTCAACGATCCTTTGGGGTGGGGCTTCCCATCCAGGCCAGAGAGCTCTCTTGGCTCCATTCTGTTGGTTAGAATGAAACCAACTTCTACTGTGTTTGGGGAAGGCTGACATATAAGGCTTAAGCTCTTTTACAGGTATTCCATCCAGAAAAACGTTTACCAGTGGGAGTGGAAACTCAGGGTAGGGTGGGGGATTATAAGGAATCATGCCAGAGTGCATGTCCCCCAGCAGGATGTGTGGGGTGGGAAGATCTCAGTAGGGACTGGCTGTGAGCTCAGGAGAGATTCAGTATTTAGACTTTAATTGTTTATGGGCATTGACTGCCAAGGAAGGAGGGGCCAGACAACACTGAAATAGAAGAATTTTCTTTCCTCCCTTCCCCACCCTTCTTTAAAGTCCCAAAACACTGGAGAAGAAAGAGGAGGGAGGAAGAGAAGTGAAAGGGAAAAAGCATGTTCCCTTTCACAGTAGACAATAAGTCTCTTGAGTTAAGTTGGAGATGAGTTTGAACCTTTAAGCTGGATTGATTGTATTACATTGCATTTTTTAATATCTGAAAAATGGTGACAAGTTTTACCTAATCTGTCATTTAGGGAAAAGAGAATGAGCTTTAACAGAGCTTTTTTAGGGGCAGCCACTGGAAGAAATAATATTTTTCACGTTTGAGTCTACCGAATTCAATAAACTGGCTACCAACTGGAAAAAGAAAAAATCAAAACGAAAATAGCTAGAGCAATAATTCTGACCCTCCTCTCACCCTGCTTTGGCAGTGGCCCTCTTCCTTATGAATAGGGCAGGAGAAACAGAGAGAGGTGAATGCCAGAGGAACTTAGGCCACTTAGGAACCCCAGTTGCCTGACAGGCCAAGGGCATTCCCAGCATTACCCCATAACCAATGGGGGCTCTCAGCCAAACACTGCAGGGCATTTGAGGGTAAATTCTTCCCCACCACTCCTGATGTTTTCTTCTTTGTGGAATGAACCCAATGAGAGTAACACTCTTGGCCTTTTTCCGTTACTTTATTCACTCCCTCCCAGGACAGTTGGAAAAACTTAACTGATTAGTAATTTGGGGAAGAATAAATGGAAAGTCAGAGGACTCCTCCCTCATTCTCTCTTGAGAGTAAGCTGTCCCAAGGGCTATGTGTTCTATTCTGCCTCTCTATGCCACAAGGGACACAGGAAACTGGTCCCACCTGCTCCTAGGACTGGGTGGTGAAGGAAGGGATTAGCATTATTGGCCCACCCAACCCAATCCAGAGGACAGCGATGTGGTTGAGTAGAAAAACAACATACTAGACAAGAAAAACAACAGTCCGACATCAGGTCTGGAGAGGTGACCACAGAGTGGCTCCAGCTGTATGTGCGACATTCCAACCTCACCTTGGAACTCCCAGAGAGATGCAAAATAAGAAGGTCTGAGTAAGCCACCTGGCAGGTGAGGACTGGTAATAGAGCAGATTCAGGGGCCAACTCTTGAAGTGACTCAACCTGGTCCCATCAGCTAGAGCAGTGAAGGGATGATGTGGGCTGTAGACATCATCGGCTACTTGATGGGTAAATAATACGGATAGGTAAATGATACTCTGGCAGGTGTTTTATGGAACTTAAGGGAGAAGCAATCTAACATCTACTAAGTTTAGAGTCTAATACAATTTATTGAAATGTCAATGTTTCTTCCTGCCATGGAAGGAAAAATCTCCACATTTTCCTCAGAAGGTTTCACTCAGATTCTTTCCAGTTTTACCCCTCCTTGTTTTATTGATTCTGCAGCTTGGTGGAGAAGGTATGAGATTAGATTAGTTTAACGGAACTAACCAGTGAGATCCAACTGAAACACTCAAATCCCATTGTAGGGTTATGAGTGTCTCAGGAGGCAGGGTTTTGAATTTTTAAATCCATTTTTTTAAAAAGTAGAGGTGTAACTATGCTTCACCATCCCAGACTGCCCTTTTTTCCCCCATAGGAGAAAATTCTGAATTCAGCACAATTCTTGTCCTAAGTAAGTGTTTCATAATGATATTCATACAAGTAGTGCTTGTTACAACACAGCTAACAAGGGCCAGATTGGTTGTGGTTGAGTTATATTTGCCATTTTGTGGGCTACATCTTTGTAAATCAGCCAGATCATTGCCTTAATTAGGGTCATTTGGGGGTTTGAGGGTGGCGCAACAAGGTCACTCCTTTCACTCCCACAGTTCTTCATTAGTCACTTTGTGTGCCAAAGCACAGCACGGACCCAGAGGCCAGATCGCGTATTTGCTTTGGGAAAAGCAGCAGGCTTCCAAGTATGCAGTGCTCTAGATGACTCAAGGTGTTGAAAACAATTTTTCTTAAACTCACCGCCATTCTCCTCTCTCAGAAGTGGAGAGGACTGACCTCAGGAAGGGCTGGTCTGGAGGAAAGAGAAATGGCCTTGGAGGCAGGCGGTTCTATGCTCAGGGAGCACAGAAAAAAGCCCTGCCACTTTACTTGCTCTAATGTTAGATAAATCCATTAACCTTTCTGAGCCTCAGGTTTCTCATCTGCAAAATGGGATAAGAATATTTTAGGGGCGCCTGGGTGGCTCAGTCAGCTGGATGTCTGCCTTCCACTCAGGTCATGAACTCAGGGTCCTAGAATGAAGCCCCATGTTGGGCTTCCTGCTCAGTGGGGAGTCTGCTTCTCCCTCTCCCTCTGCCCCCCTGAACCCCGCACTTGTGTGCTCACTCTCTCTCTCTCTAATAATAAATAAAATCTAAAAAAAAAGAAGAATATTTTAACCATGGGGTTGAGGCTAGCATTAATGAGTTTGCATATATGAACGCCTCATGGACATTTGGTGCTGAGAAATCACTTTGATATCAGCATAAATAAAAGAAAATCCAGCATGATTTGCTAAATAAAGCCTCAAGGAAATGAGCACTTCAGAAAAATACATAGTTTTGCAAATGTGATGTTAGTTGAGTAGGGACATTAGGAAAGAAGGAATTAAACACCACTGTTAACTCCACAACCCACTTTTTGCCCAGGGCTGCGGAGATTAACAAGCACCAGACAGAAGTGGCTTCTTCCAGTGAGGCTCTCTCCATCCTGTTGGAGGTGTGAGTGTTAAATACATGTAAACCTGAAACAGTAGCTTAACAACAGAGGCCAGCCGCCAGCAAAATCATTGCCTGCCACCTGACTGATACTCTATAAATATTTGTCAAATGCATAACCAAATGTATAATCACCTCTAACCAAATGATCGATTGGATTTGAACCCTTCAGAATGGACAAGGAGCAAATTGGGTGCACCCTCTCCCCAGAAAAACAAGTTCTCCGGTGAAAATGATAAGCAACCATCCTCTACAGTCTCTGAACATCATCCTAAGGGGATACAGCAAATGGAGAAAGATTCTAAATCTTGGTAAGAATGAGTCTGTGGTGGTTGAGCTGGAACCTGCTCCTGGACCCCTCCAGGAGTCAATGCTGAGCTCAGGAGAAATGTACCCATGTGCCAAGCTGCACCTGCTCCAGACAACTTGAGGTGCTGTGTGGGAGCTGTTAGCATGGGGCAGAGAGTGCATTAGCACTAGTGCTTAAACACAACCTCTGACCAATTAGGGACAGAGCAGTAAGTGCCTCTGACCCCAGTGGGGGTGGGGGGAGTGCGGGGATCGGGGATGAGTGGATCCCAAGAAGCCAGGTTTAAAAATAAAATCACACTCATCCCAGGCCATCTGGAAGGCTGTGTGGATGCCCAAAACTGTACCTTCACAAGAGTGACCAGAGGGGGAACTTTCACACTACAGTACCTCACTGCATGTGGGGCAAAAAAAATGTACACTGTCTGAATTGTAATAGAAATCTCCAAGCCACATATACGTCCATCGTTAGAGGACAACCATCTAACTAGTGTCCTGGTTTTCTATTCCAGTGTTCTGTACCCTATTGTCACCTTTCTGGCAATCCCTTTGGATTGAGGTTTTATTGGGATTTTGTCCCAGGACACTCTCCTTGGGATCTCGCTGGACTTTACACCTTATAAGTGTGGGAAGTTCCTTTCTTCCGTGGTCCCAGACAGTGAGGGTATGCCTAGGTGTTACTTCCTGGAATGGGACCCACATGAGGGGAGCTCCTTCTCCTCTTCAAGTAGTGAGCTTCCATCTGACAAGGGAGAGGGAGCTTGTCTCTGAAGTCCCTTGGGCTGTGATGGCATCGACCATCTCAGTTTGAAGCTTGCAGTCAACCAGGAATGGGTGGTGGGAAAGGGAACAAGTTAGGAGAGAGAACAAAGCAAAAACAGGACCAATGAAATGCCAAAACCTTCCTTGGAATGTCTCTAAGGGTAGTGAGCTGTCAGTGTCAAGCCACCAGGAGCAAAGCATAGAGGATGCCAGTGTAACAATGGTCTCTGCAGTTGCAAGGTTCTGTCAATACAAACATGGTGGTCAGCTTGGGGAGAAACCCCTAGGCTCTCTCTGGGGCAAAGGGGTTCCCCAGGAGGGGATGGACAGGGGTAAGGATTAACAGGTGGACATGGACCGAGATAGGGGTACTGTACCTCGACTGAAAACCAATTCTGATCTGAATGGTTATTTTTACTTTTCAGAGAATAGTAGATTAGAATTAAAAGAAGCAAAAAGAAGAAAGTTGGGAGTGGACACACTGAAATCAGCACAAATGATATCTTGCATCAAGACAGCAAGGAAGTTAAGAAAAACTGGAATTCATTTACTCAACAAATATTTTTGAGCACCCGTTGTATACCAGCCTCTATTCTAGGTACCAAGGATATATTCAGTGAGCAAATCAGAGAAAGATCTCTGTCCTCATAAGTCTTACATTCTAGCAAGTCCCCGGTTGATACAGAAAATCCATGGGTACATCTAGAATGTTGGCATATCCCTGACAGATTTTCGTAGTTGTTTCAGGCTTCAATACCTCCAAGGTCACCCAGCACATTAATAATGATGATAATCATGAAGGGTTAATGGACACTTTCTGTTCATTAGCTTCTTTAACCCATACTGAAACCCTAGTGTTATTTTTCCCCCCTGAACCCGACTGTCCCTGTGGTCAAGTTGCATAGTGTGCTCTGATTGGTCAGGCCCCTGGGACTGCCCGCTTTCCCCTTCCCCTCCCCCTGCCTCAGCCTCCTCACCTCCCCATGTCATGGGTCCCCTCAGAGCCATGTGGATTGAGCAGGATAACTAGAATGGGGCGAGGGCTGGCTCACCAAAGGAAGTGATGCTGGGCAGACAAGCCTGTATCTATTAATCAAGTAATAGGCCATTCTAGAAAGGCAATGGCTTCAGCGTTCAAAGTCCAATACTCAGGAATGATGCAGGACAAAGCAGAGTAGGGCTAAATGCCCCATTTTCTAAATGAGGAAGCCAAGGCACCGAGAAGGGATGTAATTTGCACAGGTTCACAAACCTAAAAAACACTGAAGGCAGGATTTTGGTCTGACTGCAGAGCCCATGCTTTATTACTGCATTATTCTGATAAAATCAGAAAGGCAATTTTAGTTACTATAGTTCATGGATTCTGAGAAGCTCATCTTTCCCATTTTAATATCTCTGCAGTTGAGATGTGCTATATAATAGATATGAATGTGGAAATTAAGAAACAAAACAAATGAACAAAGGAAAAAAAGAGAGACCAAAAAAATTCCTGGTTCTTAAATACAGAGAACAAACTGGCAGTTGCTAGTGTGGAGGTGGGGGGAGGAGGGGTGAAACATAAAGGGGAGCAGGAGTACACATACCTTGAGGATCCGGAGTAATGTGTAGAATTGTTGAATCATTATATTGTACGCCTACAATTAAGGCAAGACTGTATGCTAGGCATGCCTCAAGAAAAATAGGGAAAAAATAGATATGGTAAGAATATGTAGAATCAGTTTCATTGGTAGCATTTTTTCTTCCTCGGCGGTATTTAAAGTAATAGTTTGTCTTGCAAAAGGAGTCCTATTAGGGTTGATGAAACGCTATATTCTTTCAACAGATATTGCTAAGCTCCTACTCTGCGCCAGGCACCCTGCTGGGCTCACTGTGCACTGTGGTGCAAAGGGATACGGAGAATTAGTAATTGCCCATGATGCGAAGTGGTGTGTGTGCGAGAAAGAGTCATGCATGGGAGAGGCCCTGGCCGGAGGGGGAGTTTGGGGGGAGGGTGCTTCCCAGAGGGATGAAATATAGGTGGTAGAGGGTGGGGAGGAGTACAGTGGGGACAGAAGTGGCCCCCTCTTGATGGAGGCTAAAATATGAGACCGGGAGGGGTTCAGGTTGAAGCTTGAGGTGTGGACCACGATTTGATGTGACGATGCCTGATTTGGCCGGACTATGAATGTCATGCAGTATACACAGCAAGCAGTAAGGATCCACTGAAAGGACTGTGAGGAGGCCACGGCCAGATTGCAGTTTGGAAAGTTCCGTCTAGCAGCGAGGTGCCTGATGGTTTACCTGGAGGCTGGCTCAGGGGCTCGGCAGGCACACAGAAGGGCACCGTCAAGCAAGGGCTTGCACTCCCAAAGTCAGTGTCAGCAGGCAAAAGAGGAGGTAGGTCTGAAAATATTTTGGAGAGAAAATTGAAAAGGCTTGTGATTGGATTTAGGGGGGTGAGGGAGAGGGAGAAGGTTCAGGGATGATTTCCAGTTTCTGGGCATAGAGCCCAATCTCACCATCCTGAGATCATGATCTGAGCTGAAATCAAGAATCAGACGCTTAACCAACTGAGCCACCCAGGCACCCCTAGTTACTATCCTCTTTAAATGCTGGCCACTGTTCTCAGATGTTTATAGGTATTAACTCTCATTTATTTCTCAAAATAATATACGTGTTATGTACTATTGCTACCCCATTGTAAAGACTAGAAAACTGAGGCACAGAAAGGGTGACTCACTGGTTTCCAGAGCAAGGATGTGATAGAGCTAGGATTTAAAACTAGGTAGTCTGTCTTCGGGATTTTTCTCTGCGCCTTTGGTACAGTTATTTTGTCGTGGTTTTTGCTGTTGTTGTTTGTTTGTTTTAAATAACATTTTCTTTCTTTTAACCACTGGTAAAAAACAAGAGTTCAGCACACAAAAAGTTAAGTTCCAGGTATTTAGAAATTTTATCTTTTTACTTGACAAACACATTCATCTGGCCAGACTAAACCTCAGCCCAAACACTGCCCTCTTTGTGACCCTTTCCCTGCCCCATGGCTTTTCTCCCAGAGTTAAGCTTACCTTCCTTTGGGCTCTCCTGAGATCTTCAGGACGCTGCTCTGAAATTATTCGCCTCCTTGGTTGAATTTTCTTTTTTTTCTCTTTTCAACTTGTACTGTTCCTGAGGGCAGAGATGTATCAGACCTTTCCATATGCTCAAATAGTTAACATCACACAGGGCAGACAGTTAAGTTTGCTAGGAAGGAAGGAAGCAAGGGAGGAAGAAGGAAGAAAGGAAGGAAGGAAGGAAGGAAAAAAATTATTCCTTACTTTACTAACATTTGACACATCAGGGGTTACTGTAGACTACACAGGGTCCCGTTCTCTCTGAGCTTTCAGGGTCCCTGCAAGGAAAACCACACCAGGTCCATCTGCCCCCTGGGGACAGACCTTCTCTTAGGATATGTGGGCCAAGGTCCTTCAGTGGTGACCCCCTCCCTGCCCGTAGCAAGAGCGGGGCCTAGTGTCCCAGTGCCTCCAAATCTCACGAGCTGCCGGAAAGAAATGCAGGACGTGTGGAGGAGCAGCCCACGTGCTTCCCCCAGAGAGGGAGACATTTTGGATGCGAGGTTCAGGCATCTGGTGCCCATGCCCATACGGCGAATACCCTGGGAGTCCCTTTACTCTCCAGGATCCTAATTTCTTCTTTCCGTGTAATGGGACCTAGGAATGCCTCGGCACATCCCCTTTCCTCGCTGTTTTCTGAAGACCTATGTCTCTGAGTTCTTGCTGTGTATGTCTCGAGGAACACAAGCATGGTTTGGAACCACGGCGGCATATGGTTAGTGTTTTGTGGGAGGGGTGGGGTATCCATTTCTCCGTCATGTGGCGGAAGTGAAGCAGCTGTAATATCTCATAGCAGGACATCACTTTGTTTAATAAAAAAAAAAAAGAAAAAAAAAGAGTATTGCTCTACTTAACCAAATTATCCTCATCCTCCACCCATCCCCAAAAACCTGATCTGTGGTTTCGGTGCCTCTTGCTGTAATAGCTTTAGATGGTTTGCATGTGATAGGAGTTAGCTTCAGAATCTGCTTTCAATTCAGTCGTTTCAGATTGTATTTTCCCTGTGAGCCATTAGTCACCAAATGTTGACAAGCATTTGTAAGGATGCCATCTCCCCCTTTGTTTATATGCAAGTGCGGCAACCGAAATGATTTATTTATGCTTTAATTAAAATTTGTGGAGAGACCAGTGATTTTTAGCAGTGGCTTTTCTAATTTGTGGGCTCCAGGAAGAAAAAAAAAATCAATAACCTGATACCATTTATGTTTTTATAGTTACCCCAGGCATTTATAACGCGGACCTGCCCGTCACCTGCAGTCTTACTCTGAGTGGAGTGATGCTTGCCACATAAATCTTCCCCAGAGGCCGAGAGGGCCTATATTTCAGTCACTTCCCTTCTGTGTCAGCTGTAAGTGAGACGTTACATGCTTTCCATTCTCATGATTTTCATGGCAAGGCACAAGGCTAAAATTAATATTGAAAATAAATTGATGGACTATAAGTTTTATAATACCTGACCCAATCCATAACGACTGCTTAGAATTTTAATAATTTAGGCCCATTGGTTTTGGTTTCTGCCTATCCCTCTGCACACCGAAATGTACCCCATAGCGTCTTTGAAAAGAACATACCCCAAATACCAAGCTTTTAGGGGAACCTAATATATTCGGCATTGCAGGTGCATAAATCTCCATGAAATTGCACCAAGTTAACATATTTACTGGTGCACACAATTTAGTAAGTACTTTGTAAAAGTCTAAATAAAGATAGATAAGACAGGTAGATATGGAGAAATAATGAGTCAATGTTCCCGTGTATATTAACACGGTGAGTTCATTGCCTTCACAGGGCTATCAGCCTAACTGGAAAAGAATTAATTAATTTTCAAGGTGTTCGGGATGGTTTTAATTGCCTTTTTTCAAAGTCTGGAGAAAATGAACTGTTTTTGCCTTTTCTGCCAAACCAAATGATCTTCTCTCCAATAGTCAGGGTTGGGTGGGGGGGTGGTGGAGACAGTGATGACAAGGAGGGTGGGAAGAGAAACACTTGGCTTTCATGTACCATTTTGGTCCCTGTGATAAAGGCCCGAGGAACAAGGAGAAGCTCGTTGGTTCATTCAGGAAGTCCTCTTAAGAAGGATCTCTTTGTAGTTTCTGCAGCTTCTCTTCCTTCTTTCGGAATACATATCTTCTAAGGTCTGTGCAAGCATCCCTACTCACATGTCTGACTTTTCCCCCTTGCTCACGTTCCTCCCCCTTCCCTGAATGTTGGCAGTTCAGCTCTGGGAACATTCAAGTCAGGTTTACAGTGCAGCATGTTGGAAACATCTGGTCGTTCTACCAAGAGAGGCCCCCCCCCCCCCCCCCCCCCCCCCCCCCCCCCCCCCCCCCCCCCCCCCCCCCCCCCCCCCCCCCCCCCCCCCCCCCCCCCCCCCCGCCTACCTTAGGAGGACAGAGTCTGTGTCCTTTCCTCGGGACAGATATTCTAGTTTGTGGAGATAATAGCTCATTTCTTGGGAGCTGTATAACTCAAATATGTCTCTATTTAATTCAGTGAAATCTTTCACGGGAGTTCATTTTATAAATCAAGGAAATGTGAAACCACTGCTCTGGTGGAAATGGTGGTTTTCAGATGGATACCGAGGATGCAGGGTTCCAGTCTGGCATGGTCCATGGGCATCTTTCCAGAACTCCTGGGGCTGCTTGGAGCAGAGGTGGGGAAATCACAATTAATGCTACTTCAGTATCAGTCATAGGGTTAAAGTAAGTGAACAAGAAGTGAAAAAGTCAACCAAAGAAATCTCCATGTGGCCTTCCTCCTTCCTCAGCTGGTCTCCCCTCCTCCACTCTTGGGACCACTGCTCCTGCCTTGTCGTTCAGACGTACTGGATGTCTTTCTGCACCTGCAGTACACATAGTTCTCTCTTACCTCTAGGCCTTTGAACATATTCTTTACTCAATTTGGAAAGCACTGTATCCTCACCCATCTCACCATCAAGCAGCTTAGTCCACAAACTCTTTAACTTTGAACTCTCAGCCCACATGAAGCCTTCCCGGTCACAGAGAACACGGCTGGGTACGTCCTCCTTTAAAACTGACTTCTTTCACTGTCAGCACAGGACTCTGTGGTTTTATAATCTTACTTAGTCTCTCTCTAGTCTATGAACCTGAATGCCCCATTCACAAGTGAAATATAAGCAAAACCAAAGTTGGATTTATTCCACTAAAAATGTTGATAAAAATCCTATAGCCGTTGATGATAATGATGAACAAAAACTTAGCAAATTAGAATTAAGAACATCCTCATACATATAAAATTCTTTTTAAAAAACCCAAAACAACTGAAAGGAGGTATACTTACAGGTACAATATTAAAAACTTCTTCCCGAAAATAGGAATAAAAGACCTGCTATCAATGACTTTTTTCAACATCACACTGGAGGTCCTAGTCCGTGCAATAAAACAAAAATATAAGAGGATAAAGACTGTAAAGGAAGAAAACTGTCATTATTCACAGACAACCTGAATATATACATAGGCAAAACATTCTTGGATAAGAGCAAGTGTTGGCAAGAGTGTGGAGAAATTGGAAGCCTCACACGTTGCTGGTGAGAATGCAAAATAAGCTAGTTCACACAGAGACTTGTATAGAAATAGGACCTAGGACCATTAATCATAAAACCCCCAACTGGAAAGAGCCCAAATGTTTATCAACTGATGAATGAATAAAGTGTGGTATATCCGTACAAGGGAATATTATTTAACCACAAAAAGGAATGAATTAATGACACATACTACAGCACAAAGGCACATGGAAAACATTATGCTAAATAGAAGCCAGACACAGAGGGCCACATGTTGTATGATTCTTTTTATACGAAGAAATATCTGGAACTGGCAAACCCACTCAGACAGGAGGCAAATTAATGGTGGTCAGGAGTTGGACAGAGAGGGAGGAAGGGAATGAATGTGAATATGTGTTTGTATTTTTTGAGGGGATAAAGCTGTTCTAAATTTAGGTAGAGGTGACGGTTGCTTAGTTCTGCGAATATATGAAAAGTTCCTGAATTGTATACTTTAAAAGAGTGAATTTCATATGTGAATTATATCTCAGTCTTTTATTTTAAACATCTCCCACTATGGCTATGCATTTGTCTATTTCTCCTTTTTTTGGTCAAATTTTGCTTTGCTATATATACATTGAAGGTATGTTATTAGGAACAAAAAATTGAATTTTTAGGTCTTCCTGGCAGAATGATAGCTTTATTATTATGAAATATCACTTTTTATCTTCAGCAATACTTCTTATCTTAAAATCTATTTTGCCTGGTGGTGGTCTATCTACATCCAGTTTACTTTTATTAGGTTTAAATTACATTTCTTTTTCTACACTTTTATTTTCAATCCTCCTCTCTGCTTATCTTTACATTATATCTCTTGTAAGCAGCATACAGTATTTTCTTTATTTTACCTAGTCCTTAATTTGAATTTAGTTTGATTTATCCAGACTTTGTAATTTAATGAGAATATCTAGTCCATTTAAATGTAATGTAATTACTGATTTACTTGGGTTGAAATCTATTACTGTGCTACTTGTTTTTAATTTGTTCTACCTTTTCTATGTTGCTTTTTCTCTCCTTTCTTTTCTTCTTTTGGCTTAAGATTTTTATTGTTTCATTTTCCACTCTATTATCTCATTTGTTAGACATTCTTTTATTATAATGTTTACCTCAGAGATCACAATGTGCATACTATATTTTGATATAAATAAAACCCTATATTTTATAAATAATATAAAAATTGACCTCACTGTAATTACATGATATTTTATATACAATTACATATACTATAATACAAAAAATGCGAGAGTCTTAGAACATCCTTATGCCATTTAATACCCTGGCAAATTTTGTGCTCTATTGTCATGTATTTTATTTCTTTCTGTGTTTTATACCTCACAAGACAGTATTGTTATTATTTACACAGTCAATATTAATATAAGATTTTCTAGAGTTTATCTTTTCTGGTCTTTCCTTCTCATATCTCTACAATTTGGGTGTGGTATTGTTTTCATTCTGCCTGAAGAACATATTTAGCATTGTCTTCAGTGTGCATCTGTTGTCTCAAAATGTCTTTATTTTGCCTTTGTTTTTGCAATACATTTTTGATTCTAGGTTCCCAGTTATAGCTTCTATTATAATACAGTTTATTTTAAAAAGCTGTATGTGACTCGTATTGATTTCACAAACCATTACATTGAAGTGGCTTGAAGTCTGCCACAAACCATTGCAGATCCACAGATTGAAAAATGCTGCTACAGAATGTTCCCTGTGATCATCCAGCTATTGCAACCATCCTGAGAAGTGGGTGGTTCCCATAATGAAGAATGTCCAACAAGCTTGCTGAAGCACTAACCGTTCATACAGAGAAGGCCTTTGAAATAGTCAGTCAGTCTTCAGCTTCTCAGACTCCACAGCCTGGGTCTGAGCCAGGCTTGATGAGTTACAGGACAGTTTCTATCCAATAAAGGGACCAGAAATCAGACTGCGACTACTCCATGCCCAGGATTGAAAAGATACATACTTAAGAAATAATAACTTGTAGAATTATTGGCCAAACTTAGCTCTCAGAACTTGAGTAGAACCATCTGGAGGCAGGCTGAGGCAATTATAAAATTATAAAATTCTAGAATTCACTAATACTTTAAGTATTTGTTGAATGCCTTCTCTATGCCAGGTACTCAACATAAAAAGATAAGCTATTGACCTCCATAACTGACCTCCATAACTGACAAAACTCCCATCAAAGGTGTGACTTAAACAGGCCTTGCTCTTCCCTAAGCTCTGGTAGGTAAACACTAACTTCACCTCCATACCTTTCCTGTTCTTCCATTGTCCACCAATAACCCAAGCCACTATCTGCATGACCCCATATGTTTTAGTTACTCTAATACTCTTAGGTTTTAGTCAAGGTTTGGAGTATTGGGGGCCGTTTTACCATTCAACCCATATTCTTCCATTCCATATTAATTGTATGTCTGGTACCGTTCTAGGTTCTGGGATTCTACCATTGTAGAACTCTGTGGAGTAAGGATGACAAATAACAAAAGGATCTCTAATCTATATTGTGTAATGGTAAGACTATGAATAAAGGTAAGGGAAAAGAGAAATGGAGTGATGGGAATATCTAAGAGAGTGTGCTCAATGAAAGTTATCTCTTAGGAGGTAAGATCTGAGCAAAATCTCCATGAAGTGAGAAAGCAAGTCATGAAAAAACCTGATGGACAAGCACTTTTAGACAGAGGAACACTAGTACCAAAAAATCTCATGGTTAGAGCTTGCCTGGTCTATTCAGAGAATAACAAAGAGAAGTGTGGCTGAAGAGAAGTGAGCGGGAGGGGAACTGCTAGGAAATTAGGTCAGGCAGGTGGTCAGGAGTCTGAGCATGGTGCAGGTGTCAATTCCTTGACTTTAAGGTGATTTGAGTAGATGGATTATTAATTTAATCGTTGTGAGTAAATGTTTATCTTTCTTTTTACATAACCAACGTAGTTTTGTTTTTAAGGGTTTCTTACTCATTACTTCACAAGTCTGGACATAAGCAAATTTAATTCAAACTATAGACCTAGGAATAGCATGGGTGTTAAGGTCAAATTGCCTTGACTTTTAGACCCATCTGTGAAATGAGGATATGTAGCTCTGTCCTACCTGGTGGTTGTGAGGGCTGAAGGACATAATGCTTAAAACAAAAACGTTCAGTACAGTGCCTAGCACACAGATGGCACCCAAAGGTTAGTTTTGTGTCATTCGAGCACAAGCTGGGGGAGATGTGGGAGATGAGGTCTTCAGGGCCTCATCGTGGCATCAGCTATCATGCTGAATAGATTAGATTTTACCTTGATGAGGAGGTCCCTTTAAGGGAGAATGGGATTACTCAAGAGAGGAGGGATTTGGGAGGGTGGCAGCAGAAGTGGGAAGATTATGGGAGAGGCGGGAGAGAGCCCTCTGGGTGAGAAGGTCACTGCAGGATTCCAGGTGAGAAAGGGGGAGAGGTAGGGTGAAACTGGTGAGAAATGGATTGAAGAAATGCTTGCAGTTCCCAAAGTTTTTCATGCACTGGCGCCACTGAAAGAACTTCTTCCTTCACCGAAATTGCTCTTCTCCTTCTGCCCTCTTCTCCCCTCTTCCTACCCCTCCTCTTGAGACTCTTCAGCTCAGGGCTGCTCTCGCTTGCCCTCCAGCTGGCTCTGGATGCCCTTCTCTCCTTTCATAGCTCCTTGACCCTCCTGGAAAGATGCTTTTGTTGTATCTCTCCCCACCTCCCTTCCTGAGAGGACAGCATGGATTCTTTTTTTTTTTTTTTTAAAGATTTTAATTATTTATTCGACAGAGAGGGAGAGAGAGATCACAAGTAGGCAGAGAGGCAGGCAGAGAGGCAGGGGAAAGCAGGCTCCCTGCTGAGCAGAGAGCCCAGATGCGGGGCTGGATCCCAGGACCCTGAGATCATGACCTGAGCCAAAGGCAGAGGCTTTAACCCACTGAGCCACCCAGGGCGCTCCCCCCCCCCCCCAGCATGGATTTTGATCCCCCCAACCGCCCTTTACCTTCAGCACCTTTAGGGATGCTTACTCAGCTTTTGTTGTTCACATTCCCTCTGGCATTGTGATTTCAAAACCAAAGTTAGCTAAGCCCTGGGAATTCTTCTGTTTTCATTAAGACCCATTCATCCCTTCTAATTACAAGGTTCCAGGTTTTAAGACCAATCTACATTCTTTTAATTTTAGAACAGCATGTGCCCCATAACAAGAGTATATCCTACTGCCCAGCCTTCTGGTTGGAGGATTACGGTTTCTAAGGAGAAGCTGGCTCTGGGGCCCAGTAACCAGGTTACTGTTTGGCCTTCATCCTTGAAAACTTGTAATTTATTGCTTCCGATATTTCCATTGTGTCCCATCATAAGATGCGCAGATAACAGAGGCAGAACCGTGATAAAAAATGGCCAGCAGAACCATGCTAATAATTAAATCGGCTCCTTAAGGAGCACAGTGGGCCCATTTGCACTGGGAGCCTATTGTATATAAATATACTTTAACAAATTACCAAACAGGAGCGCTTTTCAGGTTGCTCCAAGAAGACAATTACTTACAGCCAAGCCAGTGAGTAGGGAGGAGACAGTACATCAAACCTGCAACAAAGAAAAATGGGAAGGTCAGAAAAGAGGGGCTCTGTCAGCAGAGCTGGTGCGGTGGTTCCCTTTCACTAGAGATATGTGGCTCTCTGTTCCAGTTCCAGCATTCTGAGAGCAAGGTGGGCTGGAGAAACGTCAGAAAGTGGGTTCTCATGTGGAGAAGATAGTCGACATGCAGGCATAGGCTTTGGAATTAGTACGGAATCCGTATTAATACCATTACTACTTATGGGGCACCTGGGTGGCTCAGTAAGTTGAGCCTCTGACTCAATTTCAGCTCAGGTCTTGATCTCAGTGTTACAGGATGGAGCCCTACATCAGGCTCCACACTCAGCATGGAGCCTGTTTGAGATTCAATCAATCTCCCTCTGCCTCTGCTGCTTCTCTCTCTGTCTCAAATAAATAAATAATTTTAAAAATACCATTTCTACTACTAATGCTAACATCAACCAGCAAACACTTCTGTAAAGTTACTATTTGTCAGTCACTGTTCTAAAGATTTTATGTATGTTACCTTAGGTTATTCTCACAGCAATTCTGTGAGATAGATATGGTGATTGTCCTCCTGTTACAGAGGAGGAAATTGAGGCATAGAGAGATTAAGTAACGATAAAGGAGGGAATCAGACCTGGGCAGCTTGGCTCCAATGTCAATTTTCTTAACTCCTCTGTTTATCTGCTATTCACCTTGGACAGTTCATTAAAGGTTTTTGAGTTAAAGTTACCTCCATTGTAAAATGGCGATATGGGAGGGTTATCTTGAGGAGTCAAATAGCAGTTATGTGAGAAAATAATTACAAAATAGTATAGTGGAAAGAATCCTGAACTAAAATATATCATAACCATTCTAACTAATTAATTAATTATTTATTTTAGATTAAAAAAATTTTTATTTGACAAACAGAGATCACAAGTAGGCAGAGAGGCAGAGAGAGGGGAGGAAGCAGACTCCCTGCTGACCAGAGAGCCCGATGCGGGGCTCCATCCCAGGACCTTGAGATCATGATGTGAGCTGAAGGCAGAGGCTTAACCCACTAGCCACCCAGGTGCCCCCTTTTTATTTATTTTTATAACAGTTTTTTAATGGAAGTATAGTCAACATATAATATTATACTAGTTTCAAGTGTACCACATAGGATTTGACAATTCTATAGGTTACGTGATGCTTACCATCATAAGTGTAGCTGCTGTCTGTCACCATACAAAATTATTACAATGTTATTGACTATATTCTCTGTGCTGTACCTTTTATCTCCATGACTATTTACTTTACAACTGGATGTTTATACTTCCTAATCCACTTCACTTATTTCACCCATCTTCCAACCACCTCCTCTCTGGCAACCACTGGCTTGTTCTTTATATTTATGAATCTATTTTGTTAATGTCGTCCGTTGTTGTTCATTCATCTCATAACAGACGGATGACCTCTGAAATACCCTTAGAGAGCTAAAATCTTTTTAGGTCCTGAGTTACTGAACTACCGTCAGGTGAGGTTGGGAAAGTGATGGTGGTGCTGATGGGGCTCTTTTAGATGATCAGTGAAACAGGCTAAAGACCGCAGAATAGTCCACAGAAGGCAAGGACACAGAACTATGCCCTCTTCCCATGGTTACGATAACCTTCTGTACCATTCCATTCCCTGGGGATGCGGATTATGAATGCTTTCTTGCAGCCTGGGTTTTGTCATTCGAATCGGGACCTCCTTTCCTGTACATCTGCTTTTCCTTAACTGAAGGCAAGGGTGCAGAGTTGGGGAGGCAGTTAATCTCAGATTCCTCGCCACATCCAAATCCAAACCAGCCGTTATTTTTCAAATGAGGTCTGTGGCCCAGAATGAGCTGGTATGTGTGCGTGCATGTGGTTTTTTAGTTAGCTAATTAGTTGACTTTTTCAGTTTTCCAAGTCTTAGTAATAATTTTTTAGTTCTTGCAACATTTATTGGAAGCACATTATGCACCATGCATTATATCAGCTGCTTTCATGCACGTTACCTTAAGATTATCCCCGTTTTCCAAATGAGGAAAAGGAGGCTCAGAGGAAGTGTGTAACTTTTCCAAGGCCACGGAGCAAGTAAGTGGCAGAGGTGAAACCAGCACCGAGGTTTTGAAGTCCCATTTAAGTATTCTTTGTCCTGTTGTGAGCAACCAACCAAACCAGAGACTTCTGCCTGGACTGTGAGGTCACTCCTATAGAAATATGGGAGTTTTGAGTCCACCAAGTAGAAGCAACGGATACCTAAAGGGAAAGAGAGCTTATCACCGATATCTGAGATATTGACATTATTACAAAATGGAGCCATAGCTTGTGTTTAATAATATACATAGTTGATTTCATGTGGAAAATAAAGCTTTGTGTTTTATCAGGTCCCAAAAGCTACCTACATGCTTATACCTGAATGACTCAATCTCAAAGGGACACAGATCTCCTGAAGCCTGTTGATGATTTCAAAAGAATTCGGGGCTAATGTTTAGGTGGCAGGTACCAGAATAGGTATATTGGCTGTCAAAGGTGGCAATAATTCCAGAGTTTGCCAAATGCTCTTGCCCTGAGCCTTCGGAATACTCACATACCCCTTCCCTAACTCAGCAATCCTACACCCTCATCTGGGACCCTACACCCCCACCCCCGTGATCTAGCAACTCAAAGTTGAACAACAACGGGCCCAGTAGGGCCTCTGGTAGCTGGCTCCCCTCTGCTGGGGGACACTCTCTGTTGGCCCTCAAGCCCGAGTGCTAACATTTCTCTAACATTACTTTTCTCTGCTTAATACAACTTGGCACTTTTGAAAGGGCTCTGATGGGGCTAGACGGGAGGATGGGCCGTGGGTGGCAAAGATGGGTGCACTTGGAGTTCTGTGCTGTGAAACTTTTTCCGTCTTTTTGCATGACTCTCAAAATCTACCTGTCTCATGTCTTTCCCGTTTAGCTCTCATGGTCTGCTTTCCATGGGGATAGGACCCATCCCCAGCAGAACCCTAATCTTCTGAATAAAAAGATTCTGTGGTCCTGGGAGTTGGTGAATGTTGGGAGCCATACCCTCATTCGACAGCTTCACATATTTACATAGCAAAGGCACTTAAAAGACCTTTTACGGAGTGATCTACCTTGTTTAATCCAACATTTCCTAACCATGGAACCCCAACTGCCCCTCCTCCATTATTCTCATTGAATTTCCACTTTCTCACAGGGGAGACCAGGGATGTATAAAAGCCTGGAGAAGGACGAATGATGGGGCATGGAGGGGGAAGGGAAGATGGAACACGCTGCTGACTTTGTATTTGGTGGACCAGAGAGGGACGGAGGTGAGGTAGGGAGGGTTGAGGTGGGAGAACTAAGTGTGCAGGGGAGCATGGCCGGGGCCTTTCTGCCACCCCACTCTGAATCCTGGGCCAGCTCAGAGGAAGAAGAGGGCCAGCCTGCAGTTGGACTTTCCCAAGCAAATCTGGAAGGCCTCCAGGCAGATTCCGCTGTGCTGGTTGAGAGCTGGGTTCATGTTCCAGCTCGGTAATTTTCCAGCTGTGTAACTTTGAGCATATTATTTCAATTCCCTGGACTTCTATTTCTTCAGTTCTAAAGATTAAGTTAGAGAAATACATGTAAGTGACTTCAAACTTGAACATGCATGGGAATCAACTGGAGGACTTGTTAAAACACAGAGTCCTGGGCCCCACCCACAGGGTTTGATTAAGTAGGTCTGGCGTGGGCTGATGAATTCACACTTGGGACTAGTTTCCAGGTCCAACTGCTGCTGGTGGTGGGGACCACACTTTGAGTGGCATGGCTAGAAGCCGAAGTGCTTTGCAATTTGTAAAGTCTATGTCTTAATTAATTTAAATTAATTCATCCATTCTGTGTAAAAATAATGTTGTGTTCACGGGATAAGGTTTATCTCTTACGACCTCTGTGCTTTGGGGAGGAAATGCTTTTATTTCTTTGCCAGAGGGGCAATTCCCATGATGGAAGTTTTAGGAAAACATCTGGGCACCCGGCAGCCTCTGTGACGCTTCATGGGCAAGCATCTGCTCTGACTGTGGAATGTCAGACCCCCAGACATTCCCCTGATGGGACAGAGGTCATCTGTCATCTCTAGAGAGCAGACACTGACTGTCACACCCCGTTAGTGACTGTATTCTGTGGAACTCTGTTCCCTCAACATGTTCTATGAGAAAGTTTTCTGTGGTGATATCCCCTCAGGCATGTTCTATTTCTTCTTTGCCTCACAATATTCATTAATGCATAAAGGCTCTGTGAAGTTTTGCAGGAAAGAAACCTAGTCAACATTCCTCTGGTGGTGTAGTGGTTAGTAGCACAGAGCCTGGACCTGGGCAGTCCAATACATTTGCCACTAGCCACATGTGGGTATTTCAATTTAAATAATAAAATGTACATAAAATAAAAAATTCAGTTTCCCAGTCCCACTAGCCACATTTCCAGCATTCAATGGCCACATGTGGCTAGTGTCTACCATTTGGATCACACAGATAGAGCGTGTTTCCTTCACTGCAGAAAGTTCTATTGGACCCAGATGCAGGACTTCAAAATCCAACTCCACCACTTAGTACCTGCATGAACTTGGACAAGTTCTTTAAATTCTTGGTGCCTTAGTTTTTGTTCTATAAAATGGGCCTAGTAAATTATACATACCTCAAAGTGTCGTTACAAGAATTAAAATCTTATATAGCTAGCTAAGCACTTATATTAGTGTTTGGCACAAAGCAAGCCCTCCATAAATGTTGCCCTTTATCATAATTTATTTAACTTACTGTCCTTAAACCAATTTTGGAATCCTTTGTCTTTGTAGTACTATTCATTTCATGGAACTTGTGTTCTATGGGAACACAGTTTGGAAAATACTGCCCTAAATTTTAAAGCAGGTTTCAAGGACTCAGGAAGGTTCTTTACACTGTAGTTCTCAATATAGTCACAAAAAATCCCAAGGAAGAAAATGGCTACTAGGAGATAGTTGAGACTCTTAAGACTGCAAGAAACAGAGCCCACTGAAACTTTCAAATAACACAGAGCCCACTTTCAGATAAACAAGGAAATTTTTGGAAGGATTCATTGGTTTCTTGTGGAGTCCAAAAACAGTTGAACACCTATGCCTCAGGCAGGGAAAGAATAGTGGTAACTTCAGGAATGTAACAGCAGGAGTTGGATGCCTTATGTTCCAGAGTTCTTCCGATGGTAATTCTCAGCCCAATTCCACGATCTGTCTTTCAGATATATTTTTTATAAAGAGAATTTTGCAGGGCTAGCTTAGGTCAGTCTCCAACTGTAGTCTAAAAGATTTTATTTATTTATTGACAGGAAGAGATCACAAGTAGGCAGAGAGAGAGAGAGCGGGGGAGAAACAGGCTCCCTGATGAGCAGAGAGCCCGATGTGTTGCTCGATCCCAGGATCCTGAGATCATGACCTGAGCCAAAGGTAGAGTCTTAACCCACTGAGCCACCCAAGTGCCCCTCTACTACTGTAGTCTAATCAACTATGGCTGAGGCTTAGCCAGATGACAGAAATATGATTCCTTCTATGTGATGGGGAGCATATCTCTGGATATTTCCAGAGAAAGGGTGTCATCAAGCAACTCAGAGAAGTGACTTGCCCAAGACTCCCCCAGCTCTCTCTGACACTAAAAGCCTTCATTCTTAATTGCTGGGCAATAAAGAAATAATTGCTGAACTAGAAGATTCACATCTGGGGTTCATCTTGGCTT
Source organism: Mustela erminea (assembly GCF_009829155.1). Taxonomy (NCBI): domain Eukaryota; kingdom Metazoa; phylum Chordata; class Mammalia; order Carnivora; family Mustelidae; genus Mustela; species Mustela erminea. Next base: position 59,811,876 of record NC_045623.1, read on the forward strand.
TCAAGCAGCATAATCCAGAAGCAACAGGCCTCTTGCATTGCCTGACAAAGTGCTCATCCATCTTTGGTATACCAAGCAAGGCCACAGAGATCAAACAGAGTATAAGCAGACTGGGGGATAATAATAACCCTATGCAATGTTCAATGATTCATAGGCCTTCAAAGTATGACATGTACCTTGCTTCCCTAGAGCCTCACACCAAGTCTGAAGTAAAGTAAGATGGCAGTTGTGTCTCCCATTCCACAGATGGACAAATTGAGGCACAGAAAGGATGAGTTCATTGGTAGAGAAATTCAAGTTTTTTTTTAAAGATTTTATTTTTTTATTTATTTGTCAGAGAGAGAAAGAGAGAGAGAGAGAGCACAAGAAGTCAGAGTGACAGGCAGAGGCGGAGAGAGAAGCAGGCTCCCTGCCGAGCAAAGAGCCTGATGTGGGACTCGATCCCAGGGCCCTGGGATCATGACCTGAGCCAAAGGCAGTGGCTTAACCAACTGAGCCACCCAGGCACCCCAAGACTCAAGTTTTTTTTTTTTTTTTTTAACATACCTCAGCTCTCACATACTTCCAACTCTCAAAGAATGCTTTCGCCATGAGTATCTCAAGTGATCCTGTGTTACAGGCACAATGGAGGTTATTATTTCTCTTTTTCCAGTGCGATAGCATTTTGGAGCAGGAAGAGACAAATGGCCTCATTTTCTTATTTCACAGATGAGAAAATCAAAGTTCAGAGAGAAGGGGCTTGCCCTGAATCACAGTTAACGTACACCAGTTCACTCACTGGGAGAGAAAGTTTGCTGGAAGATGTGTGTCTAAAGCTGTAATGGGTAGGGCGGTAGGTTCACGTGACAGATATTTATTGAAGAATTGCTATGTGCCGGGCATAGCAGATAAAGTACCTCCCTACCTCTCATCTTCCATTTTACCCCCTTACCCGCTCTGTTAGCCTCTGTTATGCCTCCAACAGCCCGGTGCAATCACACAGGGGGATCTTTGCTCAGGTCCTTTTTTCTCTCTGGAAGACTTTTCCCAGATATTTGCGTGGTGCCCTCTCTCACCTTCTGCAACTCTTGCTCAGATTGGACCTTCTCTGTGAGACCTACCCTGGCCACTTTGTTTATTACTGCAACCTGGACCCCCTTCCTTTATCTCTCCTGACCCCCTCACCTCTCCTTACTGTGCACCTGAGCCCCTCATGCTAAATATATCCTGTGCCTTGTTATGCTGAAAGAGTCTGTCCTTTCTTCATCTTCACTTGAATTGCTGCTTTCCCTTGTCCTACCTTTGATAAGATCCAGGCATGAAGAAAGAGGTGAACATGGGCTAGGTTCCAAGAAAGGAGGTAGGGATAGAAAAGAAAAGAGCAGATCCTGCCCTATCTTCTGCTCCTTTAGGCAGTAGGAAGCCTGGCATATTGGGAAGAGCTCCGTGTGACCAGAGCATGGAGGACAGAAGACCAAAGGGGAAAAGGGGAACAGATGGACTTGGAGGCGAAGATCATCAAGGGCAGGAAGCTCACTCTCACCTCAGGTGAGACCAGGTGCCACAGGACAGTGCTAACTGCACAAGGTCATGGTTAGATCTACATTTTAGAAGAACACATTTTGGCTGTGCTATGGAGAATAGATTAAGAGTTACAGAGAGATCTGCGAACTCTGGACTCAGGAGGCCCATTAGGAGGAGGCTGGGCAAGAAGTGATGATGGGTGCCAGTGGAGTTGGAGAGAGATGGACACATTTAAGAGATAAAATAGGCAGGACTTGGGGGTGATGTTGAGGGTGCATGAGAAGATGAGAGGAAGTTTGAGAGGGTATTGTTATTTTTTTTTAATAAATAGAAACTACACCACTTCGTTTTTTATAACAAATAACAAATTGAAGGATGTAATTCAAGAAGGTCCCAGAAAACTTTTCCATCCACGGAAGAACAGAAAGGATAAGCACCTTCACCACCCCAATCTTCGGTTAATTTTTCCTTTTGATTTCTGTTCTTGCCTATGGCCACATTACCCTGAATGTGTCTGATCTCTTCTGATTTCTCTTCTCTACCCCCATAAAGCATGCTATTTGCAGAATAGAACTCTGCCTTCCAATTTTACACTAGCCAGGAGGCTGGTCCATCATATCAGTCAGGAGAAGATGATGAGCTCAATTTTAGGGAACATTCAATGGGAAGATCCAGAAAACAACTGGATATATAAGACTTGATATCCCAATGGATTGACTTCTTCATACCTTGTTGTGGGTGAGGTGGGGAAGAGTCAGACAGGTTACAGTGGTTCTCAGGTGAGGAAATAGTGCCTCCCTCTACCACCAGGGGACACTTCACAATGTCTGGAAGCATTTTGTGTGGGGAGGGTCCAGCGACGCTAGCGGTCAGGAATGCCACTCATCTACGACGCACAGAACAGTTTTCCGCTGTAAAGAATTATCTGGCCCAAAATGTCAGCGGTGCTAAGGTTGAGAAATCCTGGATTAGAAGTAGCTAGAGCACCAGGAGGTAGATGTATAGTTGCTGCAAAGAGCACAAGCTAGAGTCTGAGAGTCAAGATTTGAACTCTGGGCCATACTACTCACCACATACTCACCACATTGGAGTATTGCTTACAGTTCTGGAGCCTCAGTTTCCTCATGCGTGTGACAGGGCTGGGAATCTCACAGAGGTAGACGGGCACCGTGCCTGGCTCATAGCCCTAACTTCATAGTAACTGTGCTGGTTGGGGGCAGACCCAGAATCCATGTATCCAGTAAAGAATTGTTGAGGTTCTGCTATGTGCTAGACACTGCGTTCAAGCACAGGGATACAATGGTGAATAAAGAAGAGTTCTGGTCTTCGTGGTTTCCACACCAAACATCATCACACACACACACACCATCCCCACCTTTATCAGAAAACATAATAGCTCTTGCTTAGTTCCTCCTCCTGGACCCCGTTGACAAACGGCCTCATCCCAAAGCAGCTCCTCATCCCTCTCTGCCAGCTGAGCGTTTCTCTTCAGGAAAGAGAGAACAATGTTGATGTTTTGACCACACACAGCCTAGAGAAGGAAGGAAGGAAGGCTTTCTTTCCCTGAGGACTTCAAGGCCCTTTCCTTCCTGGGCCCCCAATTTTGTCCCATCCTTGGAGTCTTCATGAGCATGACAAACTGGCACTTACCTTCTTTCCTGCTGGTTTGGGGGAGCTTGCTGAACTTTTGAGCCTTTGGCTGTGAAACTGTAAGGGGAAAGAAACCTCAGACTTCTCTGGGGATAAGTGAGGGCCTCCTTGAAGACAGGGCTTGCCTTTCTACATCTGATCACTTAGCCACGAGGCTCAGAAACCTTCAAAGAGATCTGAGCACTCACTGTAGCAACACCGGGAAAATGACTCAACCTCATTCCCATGGCCTGATCTAAAAAAATGGTAAAACCTGCCTTATAGGGTTGTCACAAGATTCAATGGCAAAGGGCACAGTATCTAGAACATGGAATGTGCTCATTTATTAATTCAACAAATATTTATTTTCTTCTCTATATCAGGCACTATTGTAGGCAGGGTGATCACTGGTGTGTAAACAGGACTAAAAGCTCTCCCTTCATGGAGTTTATGTTTTATTGTTCAAGAATTGTGGCTTTTTGTTATTCTTTGATAGGTATTATACCCCAGCTTGACCTCATCCTCTATCTACACATACATATTACGTGTCTATATAAGGATAGACTGACATTTATCTCCTCTGTTTCTTACTCTTCCCTTTTATTTAGATCAAGAAATTGAGATTTAGAGGAACAAAATAAATTATTCAGATTCACAGAATCAGAAAGCAGGAGAGTGAGAACTGAGGTCCAGGTCCGTCTGCTTCCCAGAAGATGCTCTCCCAGCTCTGCTGAAGTCGTGTGGTCAGACCCGACGACACCTCCAACAGGGGCAGCGATGACCGGTCGTGACTGGTCCTTTCCTTTTTCATTTCAGCAGCTCTCCCAGCACAAACTTTCTTTAAAGGAGTATTAGAGACACTGACTTCAGTGCTGCAGTGAGCCCAACAGAGCCCCACCGTGGGGGCCATAATTAATAGAGATGCCAACTGCCAACTAACCAGAAAAACTCCAGCATCGTAAATCTGTCCCGTGGCTTCTCACGAGAACTGATGAATGAGGAATTTAGCTTAAATATTTAACAATCAATAATTCAAATACCTATCCAACCATTTGCAAGTTGGCATGTTTATAAATATAAGGGCTACACTTTCTTGCATTTTACATGAAACTTACTGAGAGTTGAATGGAGGGGGTGGAAACCTCCCCTGACTTTATGGGAAAGAATCTGGGGGAGGAGACGGAAATATCCTCCAGTCTTGGCTCGGCTCAAATCTACAAACTGTCCGGCTACAATCCCGTACCATTGTTTACACCCTTGTGTTGCTGGTGAGCAAATCAACCACAAATAATGTGTTGGAAGGCCCAGTTGTGCAGCTCGAGTGAGATGCCAGAGGCTGATTTCCTTTCCTTCAGCAGCTCTTGGGATGAAACCTAACGCACAGCCGACAGAACCATGAATTATTCACTTTGAACTTCCATGATCTCTCTGTCACTAGAATGGGTCATCTCTCAGGCTGTAATTCAACCTCCTTCCTCCTTTCCCACTTGCCCACAGATGGCCAGGAATGAGACCCGACTCTGGGAAGACATTTTAGCCCAGTGGGTGGGGGGCTGTGAGCTGCGTGTGTCTGCAGCCTGGATAGGAGTATTGCTGTTGGGGTTTAACTCTTTTGAATGAATAAAGCCTAAGTCAGCATTGACAGCTGTGATTTATTGGCACGTCACAATTATTGAATTTGGATGCTCCCTCCACTTGCTGATTTATTAAACTGCTCTCCCCTCCAAGGGAGAATCAAAGCGCCTCCTTTGGCCCTAATGGATAGACACTTTGGAGGCACTTAGGGAAGCCATTGTTGGTAAGACTTCCTACCTCAAAGAGTACCCTGTCTCATGGTGTCTCTGCATGGAAACAGCCTCCATTATTCCCATCTTATTTCTTCACAGTCAATAACTCATCCTTTCCAAAGAAGGGTGGGGCGATTGGCAAAGGCCTCTGACATCGTCAGGGTTGAAGTGTCAGGCCTGAGCCGTGAGCTGCCTGCCACATTTGCCTCTCTTTACCCACACATCCCACTTGCGTCTAGCCCTAGGTCGCCCAGGTCAAAGAAAGGTTTGAAGCCCCAACTGCTTATTATACTCCTCTGTTCACAGGTCCTACCTTCCCTTGGCTGCCCCTAGAAATCATTGCAGCCAAGACCTTTACCCTGAGCCCCTTCTCAATACACTGCAGATTCTGACACCCACCCGTGGGGGTGGAGAGGAGGGAGGGAAATGAATCCAGGCCTGGTACGCTCACCACCCTCCTCACTGGGGAAGGATGGTGGCTTCTCTGTGCCACTAGTCATTGATGATTCCTAGCGTCGGATGGCCCGTTAGTGAAATGAATCCCAGGCAGCAGCATTTCCGGTGTGGAATCCTGGCTCCACCCTGGGGAAAACAAAACTAGCTGGTAATAGGGGGGAGAAAAGGACAGAGCAACGAAAGCCAAATTCTCCTTGCAGAGGCACCAGTTATGGGTCTGTCTTGGATTTAGGTTTCAAGGCCTGTAGAGGAGTGGGTGAGGTATAGGTCAGTGATGTTTGAAAGAAGACTAAGGAGAAGCCAAGCTGATTGAAGACAGTGATGAATGCCATTGGCTTGTCATGTCCGAAGGTATGGGATGTAGAATTTCTGGAGACTCGTATAAAAGAACAATAATAGTAACTAACATGCGAACAGCTTGTGACAATTTTGAAGCCTGTTCCCAATTGTTCTTCTTGGGCGGGGGCGGTACTGATCGGAAAAAGAATCTGGAGAAAGTCTCTGTTATAGGAGGAGGGAAAGATAAAATTTACTGATTAGAAGCAAAGTACGCTATTAATACTTTTAGGAGAAAGTGGGACTAGTCAGTAAGACCTTATGGAGAACATCTGCGGACCTGTGGTTTCTCTCACTGACAGGAAGAAGTCAGTATGGATCATAAATCTTATGGCTTCGTGTCCAAGATTTCAGTCTGTTTTTCTATCTGTCCATGCTGCTGCCTAGAAGGAGCCCCAGGCAGAAATTCCTTCTCACCTGTGTACCTTGGCTTAGAGTGAGAGCAGTTGTAATGGCTGCCTTTTTACTCTTGCCCAGGAAACCTGAGTCTGCTTGGAGCGGAGTGTTTGAAGCACGACACAGAGCCAAACTTCTCCTGTGAGGCTCATGATCGTTCCAGGAAGTAAATATTATTGGTTCTATCTCTAAAAGAAGCAACAGAGGCAGAGAGGGGCTGAGTCCCCTTCTCAAAGTCACACACGTTCCTATCATTTCCTGCAGAGTAGAGATCTTAGTCTCTGTGTTTCCATCTCTACTCCTCCCTGCCCCTGCCTCTTGTGTTCTGCAGAGGAGACAATTAGGACCTGGGGGGAAAGAAGGCTAAGTAGGGGGGACCCAGGGCTCCTGCCTCTATATTAATTAGAACATTTTCCTCTTTTACACATGGTGTTTCACGTGCAGTCTTTGACAAAAGATCCTGTGCTATTGAAAGGCTCTGAAGACCATAACAACAGACCACCTCCTTTTCCTTTCGTTGGCCACTGGATATGAAGACATGAAAAATCGGAACTTTATCTGAATACCTGGTTCTTATATATTAGCCATTTTCCACATAAATAATGCCTTTCACTAACTCAATACTAACATAAATTGAAACATTTGGCTCAGACTACCAAATTCTGTGCATGGTAAGGTTTCAGAAATATTGATTAAGCTTAATTGGAAGTCTCGAATACATTGGCAAAGGTGGGTTTTTTTTTTTTCTTTTTTAAGATTTTATTTATTTATTTGATGGAGAGAGAGACAACAAGAGAGGGAACACAAGCAGGGGGAGGGGGAGAGGGAGAAGCAGGCTTCCCGCTGAGCAGGGATCCCGATACGGGACTCCATCCCAGGACCCTGGGACCATGACCTGAGCCAAAGGCAGATGCTTAATGACTGAGCCACTCAGGCGCCCCACAAATGTGGTTCTTGAGTGAAGGTCTGCCTCCCTCTCTCTCGGGGTCAGCAAAGACCAGCCAGACACTCACCTGGAATTCAATAAGAGGCACAAAAGGGCCAGATTTAGATTGCTACTTCTCGAAGGACAAAAATCTTTCAGCATTTTGGCAATTATGATTGAGAAACCACCCAGGGAGAAGGTAGTTTTAAACACAATTAGGATTCTATTTTTAAGGAGAAATCAGAAACTGGCCATTTAACGCTAATGTTTGATCTTCTGTGAAAGGGAGAAGGGAGAAGCTATTACAAATTTGCTAATACCATCAAAACTTATAAAGTGATAAAAAGAGGCTACATGAAGAAAAGGCAGTCATCCCGAGCAGGAGGCATGCTAATAGCTGTGACTATATACGAGAGCAGAGAATTATTCTGAAAATCAGTGAGGAGATCTGGCTGTTTTATGGGAATGCATCACGATGACCAGAGGACACTCCTGGTTCTTGACCTGTTGGAGTGATCTCCAAAGGAGAGGCCCACACGATGATTAGAACTTCTATTTGCATTTATTTTTATTTCTTCTATTAAAAAGGACTGTTTTTGTGTGATTTTTATAATGTCTATAATGTATTAGTGGAGAAGTAATGAATATAATTTAAAATAAATATATAGCTATCTATACTACCCAAACTCTTGCATTCTGAACACAAGAGTTGAATCAATTAAGCTAAATTTTAGGATGCTTTTTTTTTTTTCCTCTATCCAAACTCAGACTACTTGCTGTTGGAAACTGGGGGCCAAATAGGTTTGGATAAGCTTGTATCCCTTGCTATTCAAATATACTATCCCAACTCAAGAATCAATATTTGGATAGTGAAGGACTGTTGTGTCTAATCATACAGGTGTCGGGTTGTTTTTTGACTGAGATTCACTATGAAAAGAAGTTAGGAGAACCCATTGCCGGTGACCCTGTCGCTAAGTCTGACTTTAAGTCACAGGCCGACAGGTCTTTGCAAAACCCTGAGGTCATCTTTGATAATCCCAGACCAAACAAAATGTTCCTTTTGTGCCTCTGTGTAGAGTGAAGCTGTATCTTTCTAGAGGACTAGGTTTTGATATCAGAGTGTAAGGTGAAAGTTTCACGTAGTCAAAATTGCCCTTGAAAATAGCTAGGAAAATACTGTTTTTGGAGGTTGAGGTACCGTCTATTAGTAAGTCCGATGTGGTCAGGATTTGCTTCAGTTTGGAGGCAGGGGGGAAATCAGTATTTCTTAATGGAACCCCCGTGAAATACTGAGTTGCACTTTGTGGCCATGTGGTACCAGAAATTCCCATCTCTAAACATTAGAATCAAACTCAGTGCAGCTACAAATTCTGCAAGAGGCTGTGGAGAAGACAGGTCTTTGAGAACAAGCCAACTCCAGGCCCCCTCTCACACTCCCACTGGGTTAGACGTGTTGAGTACAATGAGTGCAGTTCCCCACCCCCCACTGCTGCAATGGAAGTCAACCGAGTGTGGTGATGGTTGCCTAACTCTGAATATACCAAAATCCATTGAATTATATGCTTTAAATGGGTGAATTGCACATATATAAATTATATCTCAATAAAGCTGTTACTTTTTTTAAAAAGGCATAGATCCCTAGGCACTCATTTCTAGAGAATAAATTTCCAAAAGATAAGCTTGGTACTACTCTCAGACCCAAGCTCTTCTCCTGGGCGCCATGCATTAGAGGTCTCTTTCTTTGGCCTTCCTATAGCTACACCCTCCCCATAGACTGAGTGTTCCATAGGGTTAAAGGGACCTGCTCACCAGTCTCTCAGTACCCCTTATAACCCATGCTATTCGTTCTAGGCACCCTGGAATTCCTGCTCAAAAGGCCCAGTCTGCTCTTATGGCCTGTATAGACTATTCATCTGTCCATCTCCCAGTGACACTGGTAGACTTCATCACGGGTATGTGTACTCCTAATTTTGAGAGCATAGATGAGAACTTCTCTTTGGATGGGAGTATAGACAGAGCTTGGGTATTCAGGCTGGGATTCTAAAACATGTGCACAAGACTCCTCAGTGCAAGGTTGAGTTGAGGATAGGAAAAGAAAGGGGCTAGCCATGAATCAGGGTCCCCTAGATGGACTCTTGTTCCAGAACCCTCAAATATTTAGACAGACCAGCCATGATGGAAGAATTTCTAAAATCAGAGTAAATATCAACCTATCCTGGTGCTTTTCCAATACAATAAACACATCCCTTCTTTTTCAGAAATTCAAAAACAGTGATGGCTAACATGTATTAAATCTGCTAGGCTCTCTTTTATGCATTTAACAGGCATTATCTCACTTATTTCTTACAATGAAGTGGGTGATATTATCACCCCAACTTCTCCAATGAGAACACTGAGAATTGCAGAGGTTAAGAAAACAGTTGAGTCAGAATTTGGTAACAGGACAATCTGACAAAATCCCACTGAGCCATTCGGCCTCCCCAGCAATGGCTGACTCATAGATAAGATTGTGTTAGCAAGAAACAGGCTCCATTTTAGCTTCTAACAATTCCAAGAGTGATACAAAGGAAAAAAGAAAAAAAGTGTGTGTCTTCCAACAGGAGAGTGGGCTAAGTTTCTTTCGTTCGAACAAGACCGCATAGCATAGAATGTGCATAAGCATTGTAATACGAATCACATTTGTAAGGGACATTTTCATCTTCTCTGCAGCCTGAAGCCATGGGTTGTCAGTTATTCCTTCTAAGATTAATCTTTCTGCTTCAGAGATATGGAGATTAAGGATTCAGGGCATGATGACTTATGCACACATGAATATGATTTTCTATATGTTACTAAAAATTTGGTTCACAAAGCATTCCTTCCATCTGAAGTCTCAGTCCCATGGTTACTTGAAACTTATTGATGTGCCTAGCGTTGGTTTTCTCAAGGTTGTAAAGCAGGACCTCCAAATGTACCAGCCCGAACTCATTTTACAACAGCTGACTCAATTCTAGCATGGATTCAATTAACAACAATTTATAATACATGAATATTTGTGAACATGTCTCATTATTTGGTGGCACCCCCCCATTCTACAGATGGGGAAACCAAGTCTCAAAAAGTTGTATAAATTGTCCAAAGTGGTAAGTTGGGCCAAAAATCAAATCATCCCCCTGAGGGCACTTTGCTTGTTGGAATGTGGAGTTTTTTACAGGTATAAGATATGGCCTCTTTCACAATTTCATATGACTTGTATTTATTTTCAAAGATTTTATTTATTTATTTAGAGAAAGAGAGCAGGGGGAGGGTCAGAGGGAAAGGGAGACATAGAATCTCAAGCAGACTCCATGCTGATGGAGCCTGACATGGGGCTTGACTGCATGACCTTGAGATCACAGCCTGGGCCGAGACCAAGAGTTGGATGCTCAACCAACTGAGCCACCAAGGTGCCTCTGATATGACTTTTAAATTAACCTACAGAGTTGTGTAGGAATAAGAATCATTTGGTGGATGCTCCTCAAGTCCTCATTTTTCCATCTCTTTCTCCCAGAAAATGCATCCAAATTTTCATTTGGAGGGGAAGTTCCTTCCTAGACTTAGCTTCCTAATCTGGAGAGGATGGTATCTACCTCATCTCATGGGGGCTTGGATTGACTTGGGTTCTTTGGCTCAGCCCACTCTAGGCCACAAGGATTTGTCAGGGTGGGTATGGGACCCAGTTTGGCTGCTGAGATGAGAGAAAATAGCTATGGGGACTTCCAGGAAAGAAGTTTCCTTTTTCATCCACGGTAACTACTGCAAGAGACCAACCTTCTTCCTCTGGAGCATAGAGCATATGCAGGAGGGGACTGAAAATAGCACTGTCATTTTTTGCTACTGTAGGATGAAAGCAGCGAGGGGAGGGGGTTAGGAGGAGGAAAATTGAGCCCTAGAGGAAGGTGGGTGAAGAGAATGGCAGAGAAATAGAGATGAAACCATGATATTATGACCTCTGGATCATATCACACCTGGACATCACATTTTTACTTAATTTTGATTGAGGTGTTGCAGTAGAGATTGTCTTTCTCAACTTTGTATCTGAGAAACTGAGGCTCAGATAAGCTGAAGTACTTCTCAGGCTCCCACAGCATGAGAGCTGTGTCTAGGGTGGAAATACATGTCCCTTCACTTCAAGTCTGAGGCTTCTTCAGTGTTTTCAAGGATGCTTTCCCCACACTTGGGTCAGAGCAATACTTTCTTCTCTTTAACCAGGAAAAATAAGCAAACACCCACTCCATAGAAGATTTATGGAGAAAAGGCCAGAGAAATTGAAAAGAACAATAAAGCCATTGTAACAGAAAAAGTTGTACCAAAGCCAATAGACCCAAGAGAATTGGAAATAGCCAATCTTGGGCATTCAGAACAAGCTCTATTAAAAATGTTGACTGATTTATTAGAAACCAGGGAGACCATTTAAAATTTTTATAATTAGTAGGAACCTCAAAATAGTCCTATTAAGATGCCAAAATTTGTGGAGCAAATAAGAAATGTAATAAAAAATAAATTAAAGCATAAAATATTAACTTTAGAATTGACCTTAGACATTATTTTATCCTACCTCCCACCAGTGGAGAACTTCCTTTTACTACACCCCTAACAGATGGCCATCCTGCCTCTGTTTGAATACCTCCATTGATGGAGATCTTACTATCTCATAAGGTAGACAATTTTGTTTTTAAATTATACTGTAATCTAGTCTAATTAATGAAAAAATTAAAAATATAGATAAGCCCAAAGAGTAATGTTGCAGAATATTTTGTACTATTATTTTAACTTGTATTTATTATGTTTTCACTTTCTTTTTCTTTTTTTGCCTCTCAGTATTTCCTGTTATTCTATAAACTTTCCCCTGGTTTGGCAAGCAGCTTGAATGTTCTATGGTTTCTGCCTTGGAAGAGGGAAGGCCATAAGTAAGACATAAGTAGCACATAAGTAAGAGAGTCAGGAATATAGATGTAAAGCCAGAATATCCAGTCTTTAGATCAAAACAACAACAACAACAACAACAAGAGACTCTCAGGATGGAGACATTCGGACAGTCACAGGAGAAACATGGAGAGTTTGGACATAGTGGGGTGTTGAGAAACGTACCCTGCATCACACCTTTGATCAAGCCCTGGTGAGAAGAGACAGAAGATATTCCAGACAGGTTTGAGGAAGTCAAGAGTCCTCTTTCCTTTTCTGAGGAGAATCTGTGAAAAGGGGAAATATACCAGAGTAGAAACAGATAGTTGTATTGTGTGGGAAAATAGATCTGTCATGTCCCCACAGACTTTCCCATAGCACAGCATGATAGTGGGAGGAAGGATGTTTCCCAAACACAGAGAGTAGAAGGGGCACAGAGCTCTTGTCTGTAGGAGGATGTGGATTCCATGGTGCCTGCATGGGCTTATAACATAAAGTCACATACAGGTGGCACCATCTCAGTGAGCCAATGAAGACGAATAATGACCAAGAGTCAAGTGTCCCCTGCATGCCCCCAACATTATGCCATGTAACACCATCCCACAATACTGACCCTTTGTCATTTTTTGGCTTTGAAACCAAACCCCTTTCTGGGATTTTGGTAGAAGCTTTAGGAAGAAGTGTTCCCTCTCTCTACTACCTTCTCTCCCACTAAGAGAGAGGGTATTTGACCTGTGGTCACTAATTATATGCTTCTGCCCAGATATCTGATTCTTGAGTGAGTGAAGCAAAGGCAGAAGGAAGATGGGACCAACCACAGGATGGCTGTTGTAACTGGTTGTGACCACATCCTGGCCAATTTTTCTTGCTGCCTAGTCTCGCTTGGTTCCTGACAAATTTCCAGACTGGTGAGTTACCCAATGCCTTCCCGTGAATTCCTCTTTTGTGAAAGGTAGTTAGAATCTCTTTCTGTTCCCTGCAGTTTCCTGATACAGGAATTTGTACCAGGAAGTGTGCCACAGTCTCTTCAAGTCAGAAGGCCTTAGGGGAGAAATCTGGGATTGATTATAATACCTCAGTGAGGAGTTGATGACCATGATTGTTTTTTTTTTAGGATTCAGAGATAGGAACCTGGAAGCCATGGTTCACAGCAACAGAGCAACTTAACTATCATCTGCAGTCATTTGTTTGAAGGGCTCATGAAAAGCAGGGTTTCAAGAGCCTTTAACCACTGTCCTGGGACAGTGTGAAAGACAGAAGGAGTTCAAGGGATGTGGGATGGAGTGGCTGCTCCTACTGGCTCTGGTTAGCTTGTTAAAAGAGAGTGATAGATTTAAACCCCAGAATTCTCAATTTAAGGCATATATTAATACCCAGGAACTTACTATGGGGATGCACTGAATGGATTTCCATCCTCCAAAAGCCACACAGCTGAGAGACTGGTAAACAAATTTAAGTTGGATTCTGAGGTTTGTAGAATTACATCAGTTAAGTTTTCAACCTTGTCACGCCTCTTAGAAGATAATTAAGGCATGGCAGAGACAAGACTTGAGATGAGGGTATGCGTGATGACCCAGAGAACTCACTGACCCCCCCCCACCCATGCCATCCAAAACAGGTTAACTCCCTTGACTGTTCCCTCTTTTTACTTTTTGCCTAAAGGTACTATAACTTTCTTACCCTGAAGAGTTACACTGAAATAAAAGTCTATTTTTATGATCTGCATTGCAGCAACCCTCCCTTTGTCTTCAGACCTAGAAGACCCATGGGGGAGGTGGATAGTAAAAAGTCAAACCTGGGAGCAGAAGGCATAGGTAACAAGTAATTTGCAAAACCTTGCTAATTTACACCTTCAAAGATCTAGGGAGTATGTGTGGGAATGAATTCCGTGGGCTCTAGACCAAAGACAAGACGAATATCATTTTAGACCAAGTTAAAGTCATTGATATGGATGCACTTAGCAGAGACCCCAGATTCTGTTGCAAGTTCGAGCAGCTGGGAGTAGACACCATTGTTTGTTCAGTTGGTTGACAGAAATCTGGACTCAGTGGTGGCCAACATTAAACAGAGCTGAGATGTCATAAATTCCTTGATATCAAGTAAAGGAAAGAATCCAAAGACTCTGAGAGATAGGAATGCTGGAGTGAATTTATCACGTGCAACTTGCCTCTCACTCCCCGACTCTGTCTCCCAGGAGAGTACAGAGGACATCCTCCTTGCCAAAGTCTTGAGAAATACCTTGAGGAGGGAAACACCAATGTCTTCACCATGGCCACTGTTATCTGGAGGTTGGAGATTATGAAGGGAGCTTCAGTTGACATGGGGTTCCTGGATTCAGTAGGGATGGGAGGAACCCGGGTCAGTCAAGGACACATGGTACCTTTCAAATGGTAGAGATGAGAGCTGAAGGGGGAATCCTTCCTGTTCTCTCCCTGGGGACACATGGCTTTAATTCAGCCAGTGAGATTTTCCAATCCAGAGCTCTGAATCTTTTATCAGGTGTTTCTTTTGCAAATATTTTCTCCCAGTTCATGGTTCACCTTCTCATTCTTTTGACATTGTCTTTTGCAGAGCAGAAGTTTTTAATTTTAATGAAGCCCAGCTTATCAATTATTTCTTTCATGGATCCTGCCTTTGGTGCTGTATTTAAAAAGTCATCATCACTGCCAAGGTCATCTGGATTTTCTCCTATGTTTTCTTCTAGGAATTTTATAGTTTTGCATTTTACATTTAAGTTTATGATTCACTTTGAGTTAATTTTTGTGAAGGTCTGTGTAGAGATTCATCTTTTTTGTGTGTGTAGACATCCGGTTTTCCAGCAATATTTGTTGAGAAGGCTATTTTTGCTCCCTTGTTTTGCCTTTGTTCCTTTGTCAAAGATCAGTTGCCTATATTTACATGAGTTTATTTCTGGGCTCTCTGTTCTGTTTCATTTATCTTTCTGCCTACTCTTGTGCCAATACCGCACTGCCTTGGTCACTGTGGCTTTATAGTTGCGTCTTGAATTCGGGTAGCATCAATCTTCCAACCTTGTTCTTTTTCAAGACTCAGGACCTTGAGCAAGAAAAGCAACAGTCTGGATGATGAGATTGTATTGGAGGACCTAAGGATATAGACCCAACGACTCAACCCTACCTAATTTGACTGTTGATATTTTACAAAGCTCAACAGGAACCAGCTCCTACTTCTTCTCCATTTTCATTCTGCTCCATTGTCCCACTGGGCTCCAACCACACTGGACTTGTTCCAGTTCCTTAAACTTGTCTGATTTTCCTTACCTCACAGCTTTCGCACACACCGTTTCTTTTGCTTAAAATATTCTTCTTCCAGCCCTGTCCTGGCCAACTTCACTCATCCTTCCGATTTCAGGTAAAATAGCCCTTTCTTATTAGGTCTTTCCTATTACATGCTGTTGTATATTTTCCTCTCTTGCTCTCATCCGAATGTTAATTTTCTTTAAATTTATATACATTTCCTGTAATATCTGTTCACAAACCTTTGGTTTTATACATTTCTGCTTTGTTCTTTGCTGTGTCTGCTGCTGCTAACTTCCAATGGTGGGTCCAACAGGGATGGTGCTCAAAAATTATTTGCTAAATGGATGCTTTACATATGCTGTCTTGATTGCATTTCCTCACTTGCAAAATGGGAATGCCTCATGTCAATAAATAAAACCTATAAAGTCTTTTTTAAAGGTACCATAGTGTTCTACAACAGGAATGATGATGATCATAATAGTAATGGCTATCTTTATCTGAACATTGTGGTCTATCAGGCCTTATTGCAAGGGCAGAACATATATTAATCATTTAGCTTTCCAAACTGATGAGGTAGACATTTGTATTATTCCTATTTACAAATGTATACACTGAGGCATGGAAAAATTAAGCAGTCTTTCTTAGCATTTTAGAACCAGTATTCTATGCAGTCAGGATTTGAATCCAGGCATTCTGACTCTAGATCTTATGCTCTTAATCTCAATGTTGTATTGCATATAAAATCCTGTTTCATAGGGTGCCTGACTGGCTCAGTTGATAGAGCATTTGACTCTTGATCTTGGGGTCATGAGTCTGAGCCCCATAGTTGGGCATACAGCCTACTTAAAAAAATAATAATATAAAAAATTCTATTTCATTTAACCAATCCCCTTAATGATGTACATTTAAATTGTTTCTAACTTTAAGTCATTGCAAATGCCAGAATTAATTCCTATTATCTTCATACAATTATCCAATTATATTTGAAAATATTTGCTAAATTGCTTACCAGATTGAACATTTTTTTCCATCAGCATCATGAACAGGCTCTTGCTCACATCCTTTGTGCTTTTAAGTATTTATAAGTTTAACAGAAGAAATAGGGCTACCTGATTTAGCAAATAAAAATATAGGGCACTCAGTTAAATTTGAATTTCAGATAAATAATGAATAAGTTTTTTGTGTATGTCCCATGAAATATTAGGACACATGTTAGTTAGTATAAGTACGTAGCATGTAACATTGGGATATACTTATAAAAAATTTTTGTTGCTTAACTGAGACTCAAAATTAAATTCAAATTCCAATTTAACTAGGAGTCCTATGTCGATCTGAGAACTGTAAGGAGAAAAGAAGTATTTAATTTAAATGTGTCAGTCTACCTTCAGTAACTAATCAATACCAAAAGTATTTATTACAATAACCAAATTATAGAAGCAACCCAAGTGTGTGGATAAGAAGATGTGGTACCCCCCCACACACAGGGAATACTACTCAAACATAAAAAAGAATGAAATCTTGCCATTTGCAATGACATGAGTGGAGCTAGAGAGTATAATGCTAAGTGAAATAAGCCAGACGGAGAAAGGAAAATACCATATGATTTCATTCATATGCAGAATTAGTAACAAAACAAATTAGCAAAGGAAGAAAAAGAGAGAGAGAGACAAACCAAGAAATAGACTCATTTTTAACTCAAGGTTGTCAGAGGGGAGGGGGTAGGGGATGGGTTAAAGAGGGGATGGGGATTTAGGAGGGCACTTGTTTTGATGGGCACCAGGTGATGTATGGAAGTGTTGAGTCTCTTTATTGTACACCTGAAACTAATAGAACACTGTATGCTAACCATACTGGAATTAAAGTGCAATACAACACAATACAAGTATTTACCAAGTAGTAGCTAAGTGCTGGGTGTTTTGACTATAAGAAAGAATACATAGTTCCTGACATCAGCTAGCGCACTGTCTAGTGAGGACAAGACACATAGTTAAATCTAATACAAGACCATAAGCACAGTGATGGCAATACACACAGGGGTGTTCATTAGGGACATCTAAGACCAGATGGGGAAGCAGAATTGTTAAAAGACTCCTGAAGGCTTGGCCACCCCCTAAGGGATGATGGGGGATTTCAGGCAGAGAGAGGTGTAGAGTCTAAAGCCAAAGCTGGCAAGTAGCACGAGTGTGTAGGCGACATAGCAGCTAATGTTGCTGTAGCCAAAGGCGTGAGGCAGGGAGTGACGAGGAACGAGCCTGGGGATTTGGGGGTAGGAGGTAAATCGTGAAGGTGGTTCATTGTAAATGCCACACGGCTAAATGGAACAAGATTTTAAGCAGGACAGACTTATTGCTCAGGCAAGCTTCTCTGTGGAACCTTTCCCAGGGACCTTTTCTCCCTGAAGCTTTTCCTCGCGAATCAGGAGGTTCTCCTCAAGGTTGTTCTGGGAACAGAAACTAATTATGTTGTGTCGCAAAGGCCTATTCACTATCTTCCCCATGGGACTTATTGAGGGCAGGAATCTTTATTCCCCCCCCCTCGGTACCCCCATCTTCCAATTCCACATTGGCTATGCTGAATCCTAACTAGTTGGTCAAGTGGGTGCTGCATCAGTGACCTCCAGCCAGCCCACATTCTCTAACTGCTAAATCACATCAGGTCTCCAAATGGTCGCCGGTGCTCCCTCTCTACTGCCAGGAGCTTCCGCACCACTTAGAGCCCTGTCCATTCTACTGCCTGGAAAGGAACTTCCTCTCCTAGAACTTTGTCATGGTCCCCACCCATCTTCCTGAGACAGGATGACTTCTGCTTTAGAAAATGTCCAGCGAGAGTGACTTCTGCTCATGATGTCCTACGGCAGCCTCATGTGGCTGACAGTGGCCTGCTCACCCCCAGGAAACTCAATTTGGGATATCCCATGGTCACCCACTTTGCCTTTCTATCACCCTTTATCTTCCTTCCACAGGCTCTTCCTCTCTGAGAGTATTAGGTTTCAGATGTGTATTTGTCAGACCTTTGAACTCGCTCAGGTTTAAGTTAGGGCTGTTGTTGTATGTAGTTTAATCCCAGGAACCATCCTTACTCGCCTGATTCTTAATTTGTGTGTGTGTGTTGGGAGGGGGGCTTTTCTAACATTCCCATATGGCAGGGGCATACTAGTCCACCTTCAAGGACGCCTGGTGGCTGACCTTGCTGTCACTTTTCTGCAGCAGCAACAGTTGCTCTGGCTTCGCTCCTGGACGAATCCGAGTCCCCACAGGGCTCCTGAGTGGGCCCTACCCTCAGTTCCCTGTTTACCCCCTTAAAGCCTCTGGATTGGGACCCTGCCTTGGCCTCTGTGTCTCTCCAGGATCCCAAGTTCCTATGGGTCAGTTATGGGAGCTCCAGAATCTGAGGAACCAGCCCAGTTGGCTTTTATTATGTAATTTCACGTGCTTGAGAACCCCAGCATCCCTGTGCTTTCATCTTTGGTGACAGACAAAAGACAAAATCAAAGACAAAGAAATGGTGGATGTAGAAAAGTTAATTTTTTTTTTTTTTAAATTACCCAGCTAGTGAGTGGCCTACCTGGGATTCGAACTCTCGCTCTGTGATTCTAACACCCACATTCTCCCTGTCATGTGGTCTCCCCAGAAGCCTGATGCATGGGCCCCAGGGCAAGCCATTTAGGTTTATGAGTTTCAGCTTTCTCCTTTCCAAAACCGAGTTCGTAACAGGTTAATTAGAACTACCTCTCAAGATGGTTGTAGAGATTAACAGGAATTATGTAAATTAGGCACCCTGCCCAGAGCCTGACAACAGCCAACCAAGAACCATCTCCTCCCTTCCTTGCTGTGTCCATCTGGGTGGACTTTTTCCATTGTCTTAGCAAGGGAGCAGCTCCGAGGAAGTACCAGTGTCAGCCAAGAAGGCTTGGGAGGAGCTGCTTTCCAGAAGGCCAGGTGCGTGAAGGAAGGCTCTTCTCCAGCTAACCAAACAAAGTGGGCGGAGTCATCCCGATGGACGCCCAGATGCTCACGCCCCCTCACAGGTAAGGAGGCAGGACCGGCCCAAACCCCCCTGCGCCCAGCACCGGGGAGGCCAGGTCTGCACCGACCTGGGGCATCCCAGAAAGACAAGGCTGGTTCAGCAGGGATTTGGGGGAAATGCTCTTTTGCACAAAGCTACTTTTTGGTATTTCTTATCTCCCCACCCCATCTGAGCATGCCCACAGCCCGGCTCTGAGTTACGAGCACATAAATCTCCATCACAAATTTATTGCCATCATTTATCAGCTCCTATTGCTCAATGGCCAAGCAGTTAATTTTAAAATGAAGTGGGGCTGTTTTCATTAATACCCTCACGCTAACTACCTATCAAAACACTCAGAGACAATTAATACCATGTTGCTGAAGTACTGAACCAATAAATATCTCCAGTCTTGGCTTGTCTCTGGCAGATAAAAGACATTAGACTCATCCCCTATTTCAATAATATTCTTCCATTCTCTTCCTCTCCATAGCATCCGAAACATTTACATTGAAGAGCGAGATTAAATCGCCAGACCAGCCCATAACATGAATTTAAAAGGCTGTTTTTTCATGACATCTCAGTAATGCCTTCAGGATAGAGTGGTAATGACAACGTGCCTGAAAAGAAGATGGTACATTTCTGAGGAAGCTACATCATCAATACCAAAGCCTTTTGGCCTCAGAGGCTTTCTGGAAAGCAAATGCCTCGCCTTGGATGGGGGCTGGAATCCAGTTTGATCAGCAGTCTGAGCAGTGGGCGAGAATTGGAATCCACATTCTCACAGGCTCACAGCCTTGACAGACAGAATATTCTAGATGTTGACAACTCTGGAGCCACATCAGGGATGGATGGCATGTGGTCATTTGTTATTTACTAAGGCATGAGTTTACCCCTCACTTGGAGGGCTGGCCTGACGGTGATTTTCTGCCCCTAGCACCGTATTCAATCATTCTTTTTTAGCATATATTTGTGGGCCTACTGTCTGCAAAATGCTGCCCTAGGCCCCAGGGATGCTGCATGGGCATCTCGGTCTGCAGGACGCACGTTCCCATCTTCTTTATTATTTGCCATGAGCCAGCATCATTTATACAACAACTCTTCAGTAATAAAAAATTGGTGTCTTTGTAGAAATAGCCCTGGAAAAGAAATCTGGGTGTTGCCTTAAAAAAAATTTTTTTTATTGCCCCCGACCCCATGTTGCTTAAATAATGTGTTCACTGTGGAAAAATTAGAAACTAGAGGTGAGCGGAAAGAAAATAATTAGCTCCCTAAATCCTACCGTACAGAGATAACCACAGCTAACCTTTGCTTCCCACACACGTGAGCTCTCTTTCTTCTTTTTGTATATCTACTGCCTTTTTAAAAGCATAATTATTCTTTGTGTAATTTCCTGCCCCTCATCTCCTTCTATAGAAGGCTATACTGTCCCATCATTCCATCTTAATAGGCATATTTGTATAGTTAATGGCTGCCGACACTCTCTGGGTCCTACTATCCTGTGTATTATATCAAAAAAAAAAAAAAAGAAGAATGTATACTAGCATGTTTAAATGTTCCTCCCTGTCTGAATGTTGAGGTGGTTTTCTGCACTTTTTAAGTCATAAACAACACATAAACATAAACAACTTGTCTAGTCTTTATTACTAGATCTTGGTGCACACCTCTAATTATTTCCTTGGGATACACTCACTGAATTTCTAGGTCAATTTGTAGGCACATTTTTAAACCCTTTGCTTTACGTGGCCAGACTGCCCTCAAAATGTTTCCAGTTTATGTTCCCAGATAAGCTTGTCCTCTGCCAGGTGACGACTTCCCAGCTTCTCACAATCAAATTATAGAGAAACAGACTGTGCCTGCTCCTCCCTAATCTCTCCTTCCATTTAGACTGGCAGGAGTCTCCCTTCTCCTGCCAACAGCACCCCCGCCCCCCCCGAACCCTGCCACTGTATGTGACAGGGGGGCTCTGCAACTCACCTGTCCTTCCCTCGGCCTCAGGGCTTTACTTCTGGGAGTTGGACTCTCTTTGCCTATGAGCTCTTTCCACAACACTTAAAAATACTGTTTCTTGGGGCACCTGGGTGGCTCAGTGAGTTAAAGCCTCTGCCTTCGGCTTAGGTCATGATCCCAGGGTCCTGGGATCGAGCCCTGCATAGGGCTCTCTGCTCAGCAGGGAGCCTGCTTCCTTCCCTTCTTCTCTCTCTGCCGGCCTCTCTGCCTACTTGTGATCTCTGTCTGTCAAATAAATAAATAAAATATATATATTAAAAAATACTGTTTCTTGGGTGCCTGGGTGGCTCAGTCGGTTAAGCATCTGCAGTCAGCTCGGGTCATGATCATGGGGTCTTGGGATTGAGTCTTGCATCTGACTCCCTACTTCTCCCTCTGTCACTGCCCCACTCGTGGTCTCTCCCCCTCACCTCTCTCTGTCAAATAAATAAATAAACTCTTAAAAAAAAATACTGTCCTTTTTTTTTTCTTTAAAAGAAAAAATGTGCTTGACCTCTGGTATGGGTTGAATTGTGTGCCCCCCACTCAAATTCCTATGTTGAAGCCCTAACCCCCAGTACCTCAGAATGTGTCTGTATTTGGAGATAAGAGCTTTAAAGAAGTGATTTAATTGTCATGAAGCATTTAAGGTAGACCACGACCCACTCTGTCCGGTGTCCTTCTAGAAGAAGAGGAACTTTGGACACACAATGAGGTGTGTGGGCACTTAGGAAAGACTGTGTGAGGACACGGTGAGAAGGTAGCTCTCTGCAAGTCCAAAGAAGAGGCCTCCAAAAACACCAAAACTGCTGACCCTGGATCTCAGACTTCTAGCCTATAGAACTATGAGAAAACGAATTTCTGTTATTTAAGCCCCATAGCCTGTGGTGTTCTGTTACCCCAGCAAACCAGTGCAACCTCAGTATAGAAAACCTTTCCTACAGCTGCCCTTATAAAAGCAAATTCCTGAGCAAATTTGCTCTTACCCTTTATTCTCTTGTCCCTTCTCACAGTGCAGCCCACTACCATCTGGATTCTGGCCCCAATTCTGCTCCTACCAAAGTTATAAACAACCTCCACATTATTGACCCAATGAACACCGCGCCTGGCACATATAGACACTGAATTCCCCTCGTAGGAGTTGCTGTTATAATGGTCTTGATAAGGGGAAAAGTCTGCTCTAAGATGGCTGACCAAACCATAAGCGAATTCCAGTCCCTGTCTCAAAGCCCTTCTGGGTTCTTCTTTCCTACCCTGTTTCCCGCGCGTGCCAGAAGTACCAAGGATGAGGAAGTAGAAGGATATAAATTACCCTCCCTGCTCGTGCTCAGGCTCAGACCTTTGGAGAATGGTTTCCTCTGAGCCCACTGGCGTTACATAAACCTCTGATCCTCCAAAGTCTCCACGTGCCGCTTGGTTCTTCCATCAGCACCCAGTTCAGGTTCTGTAACAGTTTGAGTAAGAGGTGCCAACTCAGTCTGCCAAATTAGAGTATGGGATAATAAATATGTCCATATTATTTCTTTACAGAATGTGCATTGGCCATCCCCCCCCTGCCCAGCCCTAAAGGAACCAGAAACAGCCGGAAAAGGATCAGAGAAAGGACCTTTTAACACCTGAAAAGGATCTGTAAGTATGGAGAACATGTTCATAACAGAAAAGCTAAGGCATGTTTCCAAAATATCGCGGGGACAGGGAAGGGAGTTTCAACAGAATATGTCTGAAGTGAGTCGTTGGCCAAAAGTAAGCCATTTTCTTTTTTAAATTAATTTTTTTATTTTTTTATTTTGCCATTTTCTTTTTGAACCCCATTAATTTCGGACTGTTCCATTACAAAATGAATCTATACACATACACATATTAGAAGGACTGATGTTTTCATTTAATACTCCATTGTGAATATTTCTTATGGCATTAAATACTCTACATCAAAAGAAATATGCACTGGTAATTTTAAAAATATGGGTAGAAGAGGCATAGGGTCATAGACTTCTTTGGAAAATAGAGCAGGCATACACATTCTAGAATTTGGAAGATACAGTGCGCTCTGGGTCAGTTTCCTCCAGGGTTGTTTTCGCTTACTTGTTTGTTTTTCTATGCAGAAGTTGTCTGCCTCCAACTCTATTTGAGTTATTGAAAAGGCGCATGTACCTAGCTCACTGATCTTTCTGATTCTCCTTTCAGTTTCTAAGAGTCAGGCTTGGAAGATTTTCTGATGGTGGTTTGGCCTCCATGCAAATGAAAAGTAAGTAGATAATCAAGAAGCAGCCTTTGGAAGGTGAGCCTGGTGTGTGCCCCTCCCTCCCCACTCCACCACTCCCCGCCCCCGCCCCCCCCCCCCATTCTGCCTCCTCCCAGATGTCCAGGTGTGCGTCTAAGTGCTCCTCAGGATGACTTGGCAATGATACCAAATGCCATTCAGAAGGGAGGGTAAGCCAGGCAAGAGCTCTTGTAGCAAGCACCTGGCACGGGGAAGGGCTCTGCTTGCTGTGATGTTTCTTTCATCAGCCGGCGGTTGTGTGCTTCTGGAAAGAGAGCTGTTAAGCCCTCTTTCATAGACTGGAAGAGAGGTGGCCCGAAGCATTTGAAAGCCCAGATTTACGGACTCATGGTGCAGAGACTCCCTGATTTGCTCCAGGAGAGAAGATGCAGCAGCTCCGATGAGAAAAGAGGCAGGATTTTGGGTCCTCCCTTAGGGCTCGCTCAGATTGTTGATCTCACACCCTCCATGGGCACAGAGGGCCAGAGTGCTGGAGGCTGGGGTGGTAGGAGGTGGAGGGACTGTCCTAATCATCCACTGCTCCAGCTGTACCTCCTGGGAACCAGACCCTGGAAGCAAGAGGCCTGTCGTGGACCCTGGTGATACCAACCTCCTCTTCTCTGAAGCTGCCTCCAAGTTCCTTGTATTCCTCCTTCCTCAGAGGCTCCCCAGTTGGCTCTTGGAAGGGCCCGTCTCTCCCTTAGCATATCCTGCCGGCTTTCCTAGGTTCACCTGCTTTTCCACCAGTCCTAGAGCCCGGTGCCTCCCCTGGCTTCCCGCCCTTTGCCACTGTCACCAATTGTTTGATAGCTTTTTTGTGGAAATTTTTTTTTGAGGATACAGAAATATTTCCTGCCCTGAGTTTAGACGGAAAGATGATCTAGATGCTGAAAATGCATTATTAATGGGGAGAGTGCTACAGTGGAGGGAGGCACAGTGTGCTGAGGGGTTCAAGCCTCTGAAGACAGTCTTTAAAACCCAATCAACAAACCAGATTCCCCAGTTTCTGTCTCTAGGTTACTTTGTTTCCCCCGCGTTTCCCACATTTCACAACAAACTGCCTCCTAGACTTCAGTGTCTTACACGCATCTGTAGCTTAAAATTGAGTTCCTGATCTCCTGCAAACCCTAAACTAGCATGAGCAGTAACACCCAAGCCCTTGAAATTGTATGGGCATGAAGGTCCCCCATCTCCACCTGCCGGGCTCCCTGAGATTCGTTAGATGCTACTACTGTGTTCTCAGTTTCTGCTGTTTCTAGAACAGGAGGATTTCTCTTTCTTCCTTGCAAGCTTAGCCCCGCAATTACCTTTTAAAAATTTCATATTGACCAATATCTCTAGTTGTAAAAGATGTATGAATTTTAAGGTAGCATCCTCTGTCTTGAAGGTCTTCATTATAATATTTTTTTAACTTATGAAATATAACACAAATACAGATAAGTGAACAAAATAAAAATCTGTAGCTCAATGATTTATCCCAACCAAACCTCCTTTATTCTGTTGATAAGGTAAATTACTTTGATTTTGAGATGCTAAGTTAACCTTGCCTTATGGGAATAAAACCAGACCAGTTGTACTGTATATCTTTTTACTTTCAGGCTGGATTCTATGTTAAGGTTTTGTTTAAAGTTTTTGCATCTTTGTTCATGTGTGAAAATCACCTGTAACTTTTTTTCTTCCATAATATCCTTGTCAGGTTTGTTATCAAAGTGAAATAGTTAGATGGATTTCTCTTTTTCTATTTTCTAAAAGAGTTATGAACTATTAGCATCCTTTCTTCCTTACATGTTTAACAGAAGTCACTGTTGGAGACATTAGGGCCAAGAGTTTTCTTGGGAAGGTTTTTGATATCTTTCATTTTGATAGGACGGTTCAGATTTCAATTTCTTCTAATGATAGGATTTTATTTTATTTTATTTTATTTTTTTATTTCCAGCATAACAGTATTCATTATTTTTGCACCACACCCCGTGCTCCATGCAATCCGTGCCCTCTATAATACCCACCACCTGGTACCCCAACCTCTCACCCCCCGTCCCTTCAAAACCCTCAGATTGTTTTTCAGAGTCCATAGTCTCTCATGGTTCACCTCCCCTTCCAATTTCCCCCAACTCCCTTCTCCACTCTAAGTCCCCATGTCCTCCATGCTATTTGTTATGCTCCACAAATAAGTGAAACCATATGATAATTGACTCTGATAGGATTTTTAAGGAATTGGTCCAACATCCATTTGGCTAATATATTTTAGTCATTGGGATAAAACTATTCAATGTATTTCTCTTATTATTTTTTTAAGGTTTTATTTATTTGAGAGAGAGACAATGAGACATAGCATGAGAGGGGAGAAGGTCAGAGGGAGCAGTAGACTCCCCATGGAGCTGGGAGCCCGAGGAGGGACTTGATACCGGGACTCCAGGATCATGACCTGAGCCGAAGGCAGTTGCTTAACCAACTGAGCCACCCAGGCACCCCCTCTTATTATATTATTTTTTAATGATTATTTTATAGTCATACCCCTTTTTCATCCCTGACATTGCTTAGATGTATATCTAAGTTCCCCTTTTATGAGTCATTCTCTTCACAGTATTCAATTTTAATGTTCATTTCAAAGTGCCAATTTACAGTTGTGTTGACATCTATTGCACGTTTGCTTTGTCTTTCATGATTTTTCTTTCTGTTTACCTTTCCCTTCTTTCTACTTTCTTTGGGCATAAGTTAGCGGTTTAAAACTAGTTATTGAGTTGGATCCTTAGTCCACTGATTTCGTCCTTTTTTATTTGCTAACATACATATTCAAAGCTCACATATGTTATGTGAATATGGGCTAGCTAAATTCCTTAAGTTT
The DNA here is from genome assembly GCF_009829155.1 of Mustela erminea. Taxonomy (NCBI): domain Eukaryota; kingdom Metazoa; phylum Chordata; class Mammalia; order Carnivora; family Mustelidae; genus Mustela; species Mustela erminea. The sequence continues at coordinate 59,838,187 of NC_045623.1, forward strand.
TTTAAAAATTTATTTTAAATTTACGTAGAGTAAAATTAACTGGTCTTTGTTGATGAAATGCCTGTTCAAATCTTTTGCCTATTTTTAATTGTGTCGTTTGCTTTATTATTGTTGATTTTTGAAAGTTGTTTATATATTTTGGTCATAAGTTCCTTGTCAGATATATGCTTTAAAAATATGTTCCCCACCTCCCTCCACCCTTCCCCCACACTGGGCCTTCTGGGTGGCTCAGTCAGTTGAGCATCTGACTCTTGATTTCGGCTCAGGTCACGATCATGGACGGGCTCCACACTCAGCAGCGAGTCTGCTTGAGATTCTCTCCATCTCCCTCTCCCCCACTGCCCACTGCCCACTGCCCACAAAATTCAAGGTTGCAAAGAGTTCCTAGTATATCTTATTTTGAATTTTTATAAATTTAGGTTGTACATTTAGTTTTACTTCCTTTTGACTTAAATTTTGTACAAAGTGTGAAGTAGATATTGAGGTTGTTCTCCCTCTTCTCATTTTTTGCATGTGGATGTTCAGTCTTCTAGCATCATGTGTGGAAAGACTATACTTTCTTCACTGAGTTGCTTCTACACTGTTGTCAAAAATCAGCTCACTGTACTTGTATGAATCTATTTCTAGACTGTATTCTGTTCCATTGATCTATGTATCTATTCTTTTGCCAATACTGTGCTGTCTTTTTTACTGTAGCTTCATAGCCTTGAAATCACATAGTGTGAAACCTTCTATTTGTCTCCCTTTCAAAACTGTTTTACCTTTTCTAGCCAGATTGCCTTTCCATGAAAAAATCTGAAATCAGTTTGTTGCTATCTACAAAACATTGTGCTGGGATTTTTGTTGAGATCGAATTGATTCTATAGATCAATATGAAGAGATTTAATATTTCAACAACATTGAGTCTTTCCGCCCAACCGCATGCTCTTTGCATTTAGATTTTATCTAATCTCTTCACCAGTGTTTTTTAGTTTTTAGCATATAGATTCTGAACATATTTGATTAAATTTATATCTAAGTTATTTTGGGGAATTACTATTGTAAATGGTACTTTAAAAACTGAATTCTAATTGTTCATTACTATTCCATAGAAATATAATTGATTTTTATATATTGATCATATATCCTGTGACCTTGCTCTTATGGACCGAATGTTTGTCTCTCCCCCCAACCCCCACTCCAGTTCATATGTTGAAGCCCTAATTCCCGATGTGATGGTGTTTGGAGATGGGGCGTTTGGGCAGTGATTAGGGTTAAATGAGGTCATGAGATTGGGGCTATCATGATGGGACTGGTGTTATGATAACAATAAAAGACACCAGAGATCTTCTTCTCTCTCAAGGCTGCACAAAGAAGTCATGTGTGCACATAGAGAGAAGGTGGCTGCCTACAAGCCAAGATGAGAGTCCTCAGAATGAAACTGACCTTGCTGGTACCTTGATTATGGACTTCTTAGCCTCTAGAACTGTGAGAAATAAATTTCTGTTATTCAGCCACCTAGCCTATGGCATTTTGTTTTAGCAGATTTATATTTATATTTATAACAAATTTGTTGTAGGCCATTTTTTGGTGGATTCTCTGGATTTACCTCATAGACAATCATGCAGCCTGTGAATATAGTTTTCTTTCTTCTTTTTAACATCAGTAACAATGATATGCTGAGCCATACTGAAGCCTGCAGCAAAAAGAAAAATCAGGAATACTGACTCTGTCTTCATTAAAAAAATTGATATTTTGTTCATTGTGACTATTTTTGTATTCATTTTTATTTAAAATGTATTTGCACTGAAGTATTACTTATCTTCATGACTGAATGTTTTGGCCTCTTCAGTTTTGTACCTTAGTAAGTACCCTAGCTTGCTGTGCCTGCCCCCGGCCCTTGGTGTGCTCTGTTTCAACGGGGAGCCAGAGTTCAGGGTTCTGTTTGTCAGACGGGCAGAGTAAGGAGATGGGGCCGTACTCACATTAGGAATCTTTTACCCACACACACTGGTGTCCGGCCGTGACCTTTTCTCCTCTCTTTAGCTGACGGGGACCACGAGCAACGAGGCTCTACCAGGAAAGAACAAGTGCATGGCAGAACTCCTGCTCCCACCTGAGCCATACAGACCACCACCTCCCGTGCAATGTGGGCAGTGTTTGTATCAGGTCAATAAAATAACACTGGTAAGTGACTGGCACATCGTTCTCAATTTTGATAATAATTGTTGCTATTATCTTTGTTATTTTTACAGGACAGTTCACTCAGATACAATCCGTGGTTTGTCCTTGCTGCTACAGGAAAGCTGAAACAAGGAGAAGTTTGGGGGTTTTCTCTTCTCCCATCCTGCCAAGTTAGTCAGCCTCCGTGTTCAGGGTTGGAGCTCCCTAGACTCATGCTTCCTAGTAGCTGGAAGGTTCTGCGATGTCCCAGACCTCATTCAGGTGTGTACAAAATGGTAACTTATTTCGGATTCTTAACTTCCAAGCTCTCTTTTATCAGGCAACTCAATTTGAGCACCTTTGGGTAAATCCAGGCCAGCCAGTGATTTGTCTCATATTTACAATTATTAGATTCATGTCCAGTTTAAAACCATTTCTGGGGGTACCTGGGTGGCTCAGTCAGTTAAGCATCTGTTTTTGGCTCAGGTCATGATCCTGGAGACCCAGGATCAAGCCCTGCCTCAGACTATCAGACTCTCTGCTCAGTGGGGAGTCTGCTTCTCCCTCTCCGCTCGTGCCCTCTCTCAAATAAATAAATAATGAAATATTAAAAAAAAAAAACCAAACCACCAAACTAAACCATTTCTTGTTTCTTCTCTCCCCTGCTCTGGAGTCTGTGCCAATGCCAGGGGGCCCTGGGGCCACTACAGTGGGGCAAAATGGGTAAAGGGGGACAAGTTCCGGTCTCTCCTGTGTCTTGTTCTTACATTGCCAGAGATGCAGCTGTCCCCATGGTCTCACCTCCCATCATAGATGCTGACTAGGGATTGCTCTGTTCAGGGGCACCTCTGGTTCCTGGGAAGCCCCTGCATGAGTGATTCCCACGGAGGACACCTTTTCCTCCCTCACGCCCATGACCCATTCATGGGCATCTCTTGTGCCTCCTTTTTGGCCCAGAAGGCGGTTTCTTGTAGATGGCACAGGGAGACTACTGTCCCTGTGTCTGTGTCTCCTGCAGGGAAGCCTGGGGGTGCCACATTCAAATTTATCTCCCCCTTCCCTTAGGACTTTCTTGTGTTTATTTTCCTTCTCCCCCTCCCCAACAGGACAAGGGGGACAAACTCTCATCACCACTACTCTCTCTTCTAACATTGTTTCTGCCTCTCCCTTCCCAGAGCCCATTGACTATTTCTTCCTGGGACAAGGGAGGGAGATAGTTCAGTCTCTTCAAAAGTCTATACAAATTAGTTAAGTCAGACAATAGGGATGGTGCTCTTTGAGCTTTGAAGTCTTGGCTTTGATAATGGGCCCTGTTCAGAGCAAACAGTTCACTTCCAGCATAAACCATGGATGTTTCTTTGGGGGCTAGGGGAAGTGACAAGAAATGATGGCCCCAAGGGACAAGATGGGAGCTTGTCATTGATACTTCTGTGGGATCTCTTTGTTTTTTGTTTTTTGTTTTTTTAAGATTTTTATTTATTGGGACGCCTGGGTGGCTCAGTTGGTTAAGCAACTGCCTTCGGCTCAGGTCATGATCCCAGCGTCCTGGAATTGAGTCCCACATCAGGCTCCTTGCTCGGCAGGGAGCCTGCTTCGCCCTCTGCCTCTGCCTGCCATTCTGTCTGCCTGTGCTCGCTCTCTCTCCCTCTCTCTCTCTGACAAATAAATAAAATCTTAAAAAAAAAAGGTTTTTATTTATTTATTCAACAGACAGAGATCACAAGTAGGCAGAAAGTCGGTCAGAGAGAGGGGAGAAGCAGGCTCCTCACTGTGCAGAAAGCCTAATGCGGGGCTCGATCCCAGGAACTGAGATCATGACCTGAGCCGAAGGCAGAGGCTTAACCCACTGAGCCACCCAGGCACCCCACGTGGGATCTCTTTATTTTATTATCTTCAATTCCAATGAGATAATAGTTGCAAATTAAGCCCATAGCACAGTGCTTGGCCTTTTGGTCTTCACGAATGCAGGCTAATTTATAGAAATAATAATTTGAAGTTTTCTCTCATTATTACATCAGATCTGGAAATAAGGGAGTTTAGATTCACTCATTCCAAGAAGCTAGCAGAGCCTCCATGATCTGAGCTCCTTTCCCTCAGAGAGTCATTACTATCTTTTGTGCTTTGAGGCCAAGTAACAACTTGGTAGGGATCCAGGAAAAAGCCCTCCATTCTAATTACTGGGAATCCACTTTCAGTAAGATGCAGTAAGGCAGGAAGGTGAGGAGGTGGAAGGGCCAAGGTAACCTTTTGTTCTATTACACTTGGGTGTTTTGCACAGAACTGTAAGATGGACGAAGTTCTACCTGTGGTGCAGAGGGGCCTGGACTCTGTGCATCCCAGCTCTGAAGTCTAAGCCAGGAGCCCCAGGACCAGGTTGGTCTGAAAGCAATGGAGATGCCCGCTTTCTGAAGGGACTTAATGGATATTAACTGGGCTTGGCCAGTTACTATCTCAGTAGAAGTGAGCCAGATATAACAAAGAACAGGGCACTTGTTCTTGGTTTTTTTGGACTGAGCTATGTCATTAGATGGGAGGGAGAGGGAAAGAGGACCCTAACGGTGTCCTTCCCCCAAACAGAGCCTGACTCAGTGACACCACTTTATGCTCCATTTCTCATAGCCATTAAAATCCAGTGGTCAACACTTTATGGTCTTCCTTTGTTTATCAAAAACTTTTCTCACTTGTGCGAAACCCCTACTTCACAAATGAGGGGTGCTGAGGTTCAAAGGTGGGATGGTGAAGATGAGTCCGCATCTGAGGCAATCAGAGGAGAGACTCAACCCCAGAGCTGCTGAGCCTGGTAGTGATGCACTCCCCCTTGTCTCTGAACTGGATCCAGATCCTGTGTGTTTTCCATCCCAGGAGAACACAAGGCTGGGTCGTTCAAGGGACAGTGGGCCACAGAATGTGACTCTCTGACTCCCTCTTGCTGTACATTGGCAAACACCCAGCTTTCTGTGCCATTTGACTGAGGTTTCACCCTGACTTAACTTCTACAGCTCGTGAGGATTAGGACTCCATTCAGCCTTGTAGTGGTGCTGCATGTCCTCAGGAGACCAGCTCCCCACTCCGCCCGCTGCAGACCCCAGCTACCCGGAAATGGTGCTCAGGGAAACCAATGGCTTCCTTCATGGTTCCTGTATTAACTGCCCACTCTGAAGAACAAGACTTGTTAAAGAAGAATTTAGCATACTCAAAGGGGGGCTAAAATCATTCAGAGCTCTCTTTGACTATTTTGAAAAAAAGTTAAGGGCTGTGAGTCACCCACAAGTCCCAAGTAAGAGCACTGTTGGGGTGTAACCATTCCACAGTATTTGTTGCTGGCACTTGTCTTTGTCTAAATTGATTTGACTCCGGTTTCAGGGCTCAGAGATGAATGCTGTGGTTCATGTTCACTAACTGGGTGATGTTAATCTTTCTGGGGCTTATCATTTCATCACTTACTAAATGGGACTAATCACACCTATCTTGCCGGGTCACTGGGAGGATGGAACGATGACATGGGATGACAAAAGTCAAGCATCCACTTCCACGTTGACGTTACGGTTTCACGGCTGGGCATCTAATTGAAGTAGGAATAAGTAAGGACCAATATATCCATCATTTATGTCTTTGTGGGTTCAGTTCAGTTAGTAAAATTTATTTTAAAACCATGGTCTCGGGACGCCTGGGTGGCTCAGTTGGTTGGACGACTGCCTTCGGCTCAGGTCATGATCCTGGAGTCCCGGGATCGAGTCCCGCATCGGGCTCCCAGCTCCATGGGGAGTCTGCTTCTCCCTCTGACCTTCTCCCCTCTCACCTTCTCACTCTCTCTCTCTCAAGTAAATAAAAAATAAATAAATAAATAAATAAAATCTTAAAAAAAAAACAAAAAACCATGGTCTTTGGGCTTTGAGGTTTATCAGATTTTGGGGTGTGTTGCTGATCCGGGTTCCCAGCTGGCCCAGTTCAAGTGCAGGGAAAGCCCAGCTGGGTGGAGACTGACGGAGGGAAGCAGTAGAGGCCTGACGGCTAACAGCGGATTTCTGTTTACAAAGCAGCTGCTCCGTCAGAGCCCAGAACTACCAGCAACTCAGCACCCTCCAGAATTCAGGGTCAGGATAACAGGCAGGGAAAAATGGCCAAGTGGATAAGCATATCAAAGAAGACGAAGAATTCCCTGTCACTTCTGTCAGGAACCCTGTCAGTGGTCTTTCAGCAGACGCTGGGACTCCATCTTCCCTCCCCTCCCTTGACAAAACTTTTAGAACTTATCTTTGTAAAAGTTGCTTATAGTGAAGTGTTTTCCTAGAACATCTAGGCTGATGACCCGAGACTTGCATGGGCAGATGATCTGCTTTCATTGATCTGCACTTTGGAACTCAAGGAGGGTAAAGACGATTTAATGCCTATTTTCAAAGAATGAAGGATCTTTTGTTCAGTTCTTGCCGGGGAGCAGACAAAGGAAATAGGCTTCACCTGTAACAGGAGGGGTTCGTGTTAGACAGGAGAGAGATTTATCAGGCTGGGAGTATGAAGACAATAAAATGAGTTATGGTATCTCCTTACCTGGAGATCTTCAAAGTAAGATATACTTCCCTCTGACAGGAGCAGTCGGGGGTGGTGGTGGGGAGGTGGGATTCCTAGCTGGAGGCAGGGAAATGGACTTCAGCGACCTTTGAAGGTTGAGTCTAGCCATCTGAATCTGGGATAAACTAAGATGGGAAAATTTATGGCTTTGACATCCATCAGGTGAATAAATCTGAGGCTCTGCTGGAATTTGAGGAAAAAGAAGATTCCAGAAGCCTGTGCTGGCATGACCACTCTATCAGTCAGGGGTCCAGTGGGAAACAGATGGTACATTCAACTTGAGATTATTTGAGAGGGGTTTAGTAAAGAGGCCATTTACAAAGGCGTGGGTAAGATGTAGAGAAATGACAAAGGACAGAGCAGTAACCCAAAGCTCTTACTATCCTTGTGCCTAAAGGGGTTAAGGGAGGGAGCTCTTAATCAGAACACAGAAGGAGAAATTAAAGAGCCATGTTGAGAGGGACTGTGACCTCCTGTTGAGGTACATCACCAGTCAGAGAGGACCTGGGGAGGGAGCCAGGGAAGTAAATACTCTGCCATCACTTCTTCCCGATAATCTACTGCCACGGCTTCTGATGGGCTGATCCCAGCTGATAACCCCAGGCCAAGGAAGCCCGTTGACATGGTCCACACAGGTCAGCCTCCTGAGCACAGAACATCTTCGAGAAGGTGGGAGAGAGTAGATCTGGAAGGGCAAATTAAAGCTGACACAACCGTGGCTCATCCTCTGACAGTACGAAGTGACTTTCAGGTGCCTAGCACTATTCCAGGCACTGGGAAGAGGACAGTGAATCAGACTTATATTCAGACAAATTGTGATTTAGAAATGTATCTACCCCTTACGCCCCTGACTGTTAGGGCCCCACACAGGTAGTTATTAATATGAGTAATAAGGAAAATTACTGAAACTCCCTGTGCCTCAATATCCTCATCTGCGAAATGGAAATAACAACTACTTCTCTTTGGGGTTGGATTATATGTGCTCATGCCTATAAAGCGCTTAGAATAATGTGTGTTGTGAAGGGCTCACTCGGTACCTACTAGCTGTTATTATTACTATCATGACTATTGATATTTGTGTCTTCTCGCCAGTCTCTAGAACTCTTCCTCATCCTTGAAGTCCTAGATGGTGCATCTCCTCCCTGTGGCTCTCTCTCCCTTGGGCATAGTTGGTCCCCAAATTATCTGGCCCATGATGTCTTCCTGATTTTTACAAAGCCATGGGGCAATGATTTGGTTTGCATGTCTGTTTTCCCTGCTAGATGCTATACTATTCTGGAATGATCTCAGATCCATCTCCTTTGCCAGCCCCAAGTTCTGGCATATGGGAGGTACTCAATAATGTTGGTATGGTTTGTTTTGAATGAGATTTTATATTTCTGTGGAAGGAATGTGGCTCAGGGCAGTGTTTAGGGTCCATGAAAGTGGATGTGGAAGTAGCAGATGAGCTAGATGAAGTGATCTTATGGCCCCCACAGTTGCTCCATAGAGCTTGATGGGGAAGCTCTTTTTTCCTGCCCTGGACTTTCTTTTGCCTCCCAAAGCCATGTATTCATAAGGGAAGAGGATGTCTATTGAATAAGGAGGCAAGAGCAGAAAGAGTTTTATCTGATCAGAAGACTTTTTACTGACCAGAATTATTCATCTTGCTCTCCTTTAAAGTGGAAGCTGGCTTTCCTTTTGTGTGTGTGTGTGGGTGGGGGGGATTTGTTGTTGTTGTTGTTGCTGCTGCTGCTGTTGTCTGCAGTAGGTAGTAAAGGAGATAGTACTCTTCGTCATTTGAGTAGACACTCCCTTGACCCCATGGTTCCTGGAAGCGAAAAAAGCCAGCTAGGGGTGGAGTTGGTGAACAGCTCCCAAAACCTCTTCCACTTTGGTTCTGTTATTTTGCTTCCAGCTTCCAGAGTCAGGGCACAAACACAAGGTGAATTCCTTGGTCCTTCCCATGATAGTGTGTGAGCGCAGTTTTGGGATTACATGCCATGGGTCAACTCCCAAGGTCAGGAATATGGTTCCAGTTTAATGGCAGAACAGGACTTAGGCCACAGGGATGCAATTCACAAAACTGAGCCTGAATAACTCTTTAGGACATAGAGCCCAGTTTCTTCGCAAATAATTGCAACGAAAATAAAAGAGAAGGAAGGGGACCCTATAGATTTAAAGGCTTAAGATACATAAAGATCAGTTAGTATATGAACTTTATTTGGATTCTTAGGTGGAAAGCTATTAAAAAAAATCATATGATGGTTGGGAATACTTGAACACCAAGTTATTTGATTATTTGATGATATTCAGGAATTATTGTTAATATTTTGGGGTATGAAATAGTACTTTGAATATGTTTAATAAAAGTCTTTGTCTTTTAGAGATGTATTCTGAAAAGTCATGGATAAAGTATAGGATGCCTGAGATTTGCTTCAAAACAATCTGGAGATGGCCAGGAAGTGGATGGGGTACAGTGGGCATAGGGGTTAATTTTAAGTGATGAGTAGGAGGTGTAATGGGAGTTCATTAATCAATTCTATTCTGTACATACATGGTATTTTTCCATAATAAAAAAATTTTATACATGACAGTATAAATAAATGTACTTTTTATTTGTTTTACTAGGTAGGGCTCCCTGTAATGAACTTGAAATCCAAACTGAGTGTGATCGATGGAAAGCAAACGTAGAATATAGGCTTAGGTGTTTCAGAGAGGAATAGAAACTAGTTCATTCCTCTGAGGTCAAGGGAGGCCCTGTATCTCCCTAAATGTCAACAAGACTGCTCTAATGTAGCCATGTTCTTCTACCAAAGAGCCAGAACTGGAGAGGTTAAAATGATGACTAGTACCGCTTCCTTTGGCCAACCTTCTCTGTCTGAAGAGAGTGGATTTCCCTGGCAGTAGCACTGTTGAGGGAAATAAGAACCAGAGCCAGGTGGGACCCTCTAGCTGGGTTCTAGTCAATCGAGCCTATTGCCCAATGCTTGGAATTGTGCTTGCCAGCACAACCTCATCTGTATTCACTGAGCCATTTGGGCCTTTCTCTCAAGTGACTCAGAGAGAGGTGTAATAACTTACTAATACCATACAGCCAATAAATGGTGGATTCACACACGAGTCCTCTGGTTTCAAACCCGAGCTTCTTTCCACCATGTTTTATCCTCCCAGGTGTCAGCATTCTTCTTAAGGATGCACCAGCCCACGGTTGCAAATGATAATAGCTGTCATCTGGTTGATACTGTGTTAGGTGTTCTACATACATTAACTCATTTGGCCTTCTTCAAGATCTCGTAAGGTAGGTACTCTCCTTATTCCTGTTTTACAAACAGAAAAACTGAGGCCCCAGATGTCAAGATGTAAACCCAGTGTGCCTGTCCTCAAACCGACAACTATAATTTTTAAGCTCCTTCTTCCTGCTTCATTGAGGCAGATGTGGAATGACAGTTTTTTCAGAGTTTATTCAAATAGAGGTCTGGAAATCACAAGAAGAAGGCTTATGCCATCAAGGCACCAAAAGAATGCCATATTTTGGAACGATATTTTGGAACCACTTATCTACTGCTCAGTTACAGCACTCACACAGCATTTATGATGTACCGGGACACACCACTGACCCTTTTATGAACAGCAATGCAACAAATATCCAGCACAGTCCTAGGAGGAAGGTAGGGGCTGTTTTTATTATTCCCACCTTACCAATAGGGAAACTGAGGCACTTGCCAACATCACAGAGGTAATACGATGCACAGCCAAGATTCAGCCCAGGCAGTCCTGTACCTGAGTCTGTGCCTTTGACCTCTCCACTGTCTTCACCCCAAGCCCTATTATCTATATGCTACATACGGCCTGTCGATAAGAGTCATCGAATGACTTAAATTCCATTTGCTTAACTCTGAATAATGAAGACCAAAGTGCATACTATTGGCCGGAGTCCTCACCGAAAGGTAAAATGATTGATTCCATCAAACTTAAACCCCAAGCCATGTGTGTGTGAAATTGCTCTATTCACTTTGGTTGGGAATGTGTTTTGAGGACCGACTCTACCTTTTTGAGCTGCAGTAATAAGAGACAAAATACGAAACTTAATGGGATAAATCCCATTAAAGAGCTCAATACCCAGTAGCTATTAACAGCCTTATTACTATCTCTGACCCGGCCGCTCTTTCACAGGCCCCACAGCCCCAGCCACCGTTCGCCACCGTTCTGTCCTGTCTCTTGCTGACCTTCTCCACTCGGCACCCTTCCCTCCTCTCCTCAAGTTAATCTATAAAATTCCTGGCCAACAAGCCAGTGGTTCCCAGAGGGGTGACGGGCTGGGGGATGGCGAAAGAGGTGAAGGGAACCAAGAGTTCACCCGTCACGATGAGCACCGGGTGAGGAACGGAATGGTTGAATCACTGTGTCGTACTCTTGAAACTAGTATAACACTGTATGTTAACTTTACTGGAATTAAAAAAAAAAAAAAAGCGTTCTCTAGGCTTCCTTGCGGGAGGAGTTTCCTTCCTGGTCTGTCGGACCGAGGCACAGCCTTGGGACATGCTCTGGCCGATGAACCATGAGTGGAAGTGGTGTGGGTCATTCTAGATGGAACTGTTGAAAGCCAGGCCGGCCTTGCCGTGCTCCTTCTCCCCCATCCACACATCCAGCAATGGTTGAGATGGTTGCTGCTTTGCACCCTGGGTCCTAGAATGGGGACAGTTTCACTGAAATCCCATACAACGCTTTGACAGACGTGCAAAGTAAGATGTAAGCCTTTATTGTTGGAGGCCATGAGGGTTTGGACTTGTGCGGATCACAGCATAGATCTAGCCTCGTCTGACTGAGACATATTTTATGATGCTCTTAGAGGACAGGACAAAGATCTCTAATATGCCTGCAAGACCTTGCACGGTCTTGACCGACCTCAGTGTCAAGCTTCATCTTGAACTGAATTTCCTCTCCGCTTCACGCCTTCATCTAAAAAGGCCTTACTCCCCTCCCTCAAAGGCTCTCTCCTCCAGCCTGCTACTGGCTCTTGGTATGTACCTGCTGTCCCTCTGCCTAGAACCTTCTCCTTCCCGCCTGCTCCCGTTGCCTAGTGAACTTCTATCTATCCTACTAGTCTCAATGGGCTTTCACAGCAGTAATATACCCTTTATAATCCTCATCACAACTACACGCTTACCTTGGCTGCTGTTTACTTGGATAGTGCTTATTCTGCCCACTGGACTGTATACTTCGTAAGAACCGTTGCTCAGTTTTTACTTATTTTCTATCCCTAGCCCCTGGTATAGTCTCTGGCACATAATGGGTACTCAGTTTTTATTGAATAAGTGATTGAGTTGAGGGGAGCTTGGGTGGCTCAATTGGTTGAACATCTGACTTCAGCTTGGATCATGATTTCAGTGTCCTGGGATCGAGTCCCATGTTGGGCTCTGTGCTCAGCAGGGAGTCTGCATGTCTCCTCTGTCCCTCTCCCACTAGTATGCTCTCTCTCTCTCAAATAAATAAAATTAAAAAAAAAATTGAGTTGATGTATTATAGTGATTATAGGATGGAAGTTAGAAGAGACTTCTTGGATTTGAAACCCACCCTGCCACTTGGTTTTTGTATGACCTTGGGTACCTTACTGAGTCTCTTTCTACCTCAGTTTCCTCATCGGTAAATGGAGGTAAAAATAGTTCCTACAGAGATGGCTGTGAGGAATACGCGGATGAATATGCATGTGCCGTATGTTTACTCCCGGGTCTGGTCTCCGGGCTCACCTTTCTATACCCTGTGGGGCTGGCAGTTCTCTCGCTGTGTTTTCCATACTCCCTACCCAGATGCCTACGCTTTGATCAAGCCAGTGAAAGATACCGGTGGGAGTCTCAGAATAGGAGGGCAGGGAAAGAGGGGGCTTCTTTCCGGTTTCTGCTCCCGTCCACATGGGACAGCACAGAGGATGGATGCGCCAACGGCCTCTGGCTCCTTTCAGTGCCCCAGGGAGGCACTGGATGGACCCTCAAGTTGAAGGAGCCAGTGGATCTTGGACTGGATGCAGCCTGTATATAGAGTGTGGGGTTAGGTGAGAGCTGGGTACTATTGCTCCTTTTCCCGGAGCCAATAAACCCGCTTTTACTCTCAAACAAACAAACAAACAAAACCCCAAAACTGATACAGCTGGCTGGGTTCCCCTCTGCATTGCCAGCACCTGCCACCCCCCCTCACTGCCCCACCCCGTCCTCAGAGGTCTGTGACCACCCATGTGGGGCCCCCTCCCCGCCCTTCCTGGTGACTCCTCTCCATACACATCCAGGTCTCAGCTGTGTGGAGTTCCTCCCGGAAGCCCCGAGGTTCTGGTAGCCCAACCTTTCCCTTCTGTGTCCCCAGCTCCAGCGCCGGTGGCTATAATCCTACAGGTCCTCATCACGAGGCCACAGCAGAGCCCGCTCTTAGCAAACCTATCGGACCCTCTTCCTGACTTGACTGGGTCCCGGTACAACATCTAAAGCTCTTCGGACAGTATCAGGCACACAGGAAGCACAGGGGACTGTTAGGATCCGCATGTGTTGAAGTCGCTGAGAAAACCAGCAGCGCCCACCAGAACCCCTTGAAGGGCGCCAAGGGGCTTGGCAAGGATAAATGATGCAAACTCCATGGGGCAGAAAGGCCGATCCATCCCCTTCACTGTCACTCAAATACAACCACCCGGGTGTGATTTGAAGCAAATGATGACACGACTTCCAGAGCATTAGCAATTTTTTATTTTTCCTTTTTTTGTTGCATAGGAAATGCAGTACTTGCTTCCAGTAATTGTATCGTAATGTGAGAAGGTGGTAGCACTAATGGTTGAATACAGAGTTAAACTAATCCACACCAGCTCAAAAAACCTGTGGAGATTTCGTTGAATAAGAATGGACGCCCACAGTGATTCTCAACCAATTACAAATTTTCACAGAACACAGTAAAACTAAAAGGGTAGCTATGAGAGTCAATACAAGTATACGAGAGGCACAGGGGGCCCGGCTCATAGAAACCAATGTCAAACCAAGTTATTAACACGGGGGGGTATTTAGTTTCACAACAGATCTCTTTTCATCTCGGGAAGTGTTCAGTCCCCTCCCCCTGCAATTTGAAATGAAAAACCCGAGGTATCTTGAGCGGACAGACTGCCAAGGGTGGTGGGGAAAGGTCCCCAGGGAACTAACTTTGTTCTGCCTAAGAGGTCAGGGGTGTAGGGAAAGGGAATTGTGTATTTGCCTTGAAAATTCTTTCTTGAGGACCTCCGAGAACCCGATAAAGCTCCAGCTCTAGGTCTAGTATCTCGGGGTGACACCACCTAATGCCTTCACAGTGCAGACAGGCTGATCTGAGACCAGGAAGAAAAAAAAAATATGAAGCTGGCAGCTCTCTCAATACTCCCTCCCCACACTGCGTGGGGCCTCGTGACCTTCGGGTGAGATGTTAAAAAAAAAAAAATGCTGATTTATATAGACTGTTACTCAAAAAATAAAATATAATGGAAAATAAGAATAACACAGATAGAATCAAAGGCGGGAAGAGCTTCTGTCATTTTGAGAAGTGGAGCAGAACAGCAGGAAAAAGAGCCCAATTCATGGGACACTACTTGTCCTTAAAAGCACTGTGGAGATAAAAAAGTTCACATTGCATGACCTGGTGAGTGTTTTCTACCATAAAGGTGTTCTGGTTGGACTCAAGGTGGCACTTCCACCATGTATAGAAATATATATAGAAATATATATTCCTGTGGTCCAGACACATTTTGGAAATTAGGTTTTTTTTTTTTTTTTAATTAAATTGCATAAGGAGCCCACATGTGAAACTCGGGATGCCTGGCACACAGGCGAGGTCCTGCCCCCACACACAGCTGCCTCCCCGCTCTGGTGCGCTCAATGGCCGGTGGTCCCCTATCTTTCTGAGCATTTCCGATACCTACTCCCCATCTCCCCGTTCCCCTCATCTGGTTATGTAATCTTCTGGGGGCATAAAAGGCAGATGAGTGCTGGTTTAGGGGAGAAAAAAAAAGTGAGACGAAGCTGATTTAATTTGGGAAGCAAGTTGTTTCAAATTTAGACCGAAAAAGTAGATTTAAAAAATCCCGTGTTAATAGCAAACTCCTTTTTCTTATGAATCGGGCCCAAAGTTTGTACAGAGTTTTATTTTTGAAGAAAATATTGCAACTGTGCATGAAACTAAATAGCCATGTGATTTCTTAAAGATTTTTTTTCATTATTTTTTTCTTTTAATATGAGGAAGTCTGGTGTGAAGACGGATCAAGCATGGGTACCTGGCGGAACATTGTCCATTAAGAAAACGCTTCAGGGTCAGCATAGCTTCAGTCGAGGGTTAAGGAAAATGTCCCTCGCTTGGAAATGTCCTCAGAGTGTCCTCGTAGCATAGTTCTTGAAACCCAAATGGTCGTTTTGAGACAAAAGTCTTGCCAGGGACTGATTTCTGAAATCAACCACCCATGCTTGTCCCCTAGGAAAAAGAAAAGAAAACAAAACAAAAAAACAAAACGAAAACAAAAACACAAGTAATACTGAATTTAAGTAAATGTATACCTCCAAAATACTGAAAACAGCCGAAATCAAGAAAGACAGAATTTGCGTTCTCAGTGAAATACCTTTAAACCTAGCTGACAAGAACCAAGTCAGAAAAAAAGACTAACATAACTTTGAGTAATATTCATACAGTTCACTAAGCATTATGGAATAGCATGCATTAATATTGTAGGGTTATTTTACATCGCCTATACCAGAAGGTCCTGACTGACAGACAGCGAAGGCTACCGGTGTAGAAAAATCTTACTTCAGAAGAGCAATATAATACAGATTTCACAGGCACTACATTTTAATATATCAGGTATTATGCTGGTTTTCTTATAATTCTTTCTGTCCTAAAGCTGGCATTATAACAATGACCAAAAAGGCAAGGATTGAAGTAAACGGAAAGTAGATACCAAAGTTGATATAGGTTTTTTTTTTCTTCAGATAGATTAGTGCATAGTTCTCATGCAGATAAACACTGCTATGCATTTACACTGTTGGAAAGCAGAGTGAATTGAGCCCAAGTTGTCACATTGGTGTAAATCATTTTGTCAGCCTGTAATAGCACCATGTAATGGATTTGCATTAAACATTAAATTGATTTCAGAATTGGTGACACAGTATTCACTACAGTTAAGTGCTATGGAATAGCTTCAATGTTACCTGCTATCTATCAAAGCAATTTTCATCCCACTGCTTTTTTTATTGGAAAAAATAAAAGGAAAACATACACGACACTAATTAGGCAAATGCACAGCCTTGGACGTGGAGAAGGCAGAGCGGGTTTACTGTCAAACAGTAAATACATGCATTGACTTCAGGACGAACTTGGCCTTGGAAGCCGATTCGAATGAAAGCTCTGCCGGTGGGCAGTGCAGCTTTCTGAGACCGTCCTAGGACAGATCTCGGAGGGCGGGTGGTGAGGTGCCACTGAAGCTCTCCTTACATTACCATGCCAGTTGTGTTTGAAATTTGTTCTATGGAGGCCTGCTACCGGGGGGGAAAAACACTGAAAGAAAGGAAAGAAAGAAAGAAGGATGGGGAGACAGAGAGACAGAGAGAGAGACAACCGCCACTATGGACAAAAAGATATATCCAGACGCAACATGACGCAAAGTACATTAAATGACATTCCTAGAAATCCCTCCCCTCCCCCCCAAAAAAAATCTCAAGGAAAAAACTGTTTTTCTTAATCGGGATTTCGTAAATACTTTTTGACAGAATTCAACATATACGGGGATAAGGGGTTGAAAAAGTAAAAGGCAAACTTCTTTGAGATGGGTTTTGCATATTCCTGTGGGCTGACTGAACACCGTGACTCTGGAAAATTTGGGTTCCCTTACACTTCGACTGTCAGAGAATGAAGACCGCAAGCGTGGGGAGGTGTACCTGTCGGCTTGCGGGGGAGGGGCGCCCACACCTGACTGTGGGGTGGGGCTGGGGAGGGGCTGACACCAATAACTGCCATGCCAGGGTGTGAAGAAACTTCTAGAAAAAGTTCGCTCGAACCTCAGAGGAAAGTAACAGGCTCTGGGATGGAGAGAGATGGGCCTCCGCCCATGAATGATCAGAAAAGGAGCATTTTAGTGGCAGGGGGATGGGTCAGAAAAAAAAAAAAAGCATATAGAAAAATGATCAGATTTAGTGTTTGTGCCTCTGACTTCAGTTCCCAAAGAAAAACCACAGAGAGTGAGTTGAGGGACTTCTCTTTGTCAATATTGTTAATGCCATTTGATGGGAGAGAAAAAATTCCAATGTGTCTCAGAATCAAGGGCAGGGCCTTTAATTGGCCAGCCCTCAGCCTGTCAGTCTACACACCCCAGGTAGCAAAGTCTTCCTCAAACATCTTCGCTTGGCTTTCATCTAAAAAGGTAAACACTCGGATTGTTGGTGTTTCTTTTTTCCTGCTTGATCACAACTGAACTACAGTTTCCTGCTGCTTTCTGGACAATGAAACATGAACAAAAATGTAACTTAGTGTATTTAATACTTGACCCCTGTTCGTTATCACCCTAGACTGCTTCCTTAATGTTTTAAAGCCTTTAAAACATTTTTTTTTCCTGCAAATCTGTTCAGAGTTCCCTAATTTTAGCTTCATCAAACTTAATACAACAAAATACCTTCAAAAATACAGCATACCTGTAACGTCCATTTACAATGGTTTTTCAGTAGACCTATACTTCTCAAGCATAGGAATATGCTATACCATTGAGAGAAAAAAAAAATAACTGTATTTAAATACTTACAAAAAAAAGGAAACAGGAAAGTTTTAAACTTAAATCCAGTTCCCAAAAGGGGGAGGGGCGGGAAAGAAAGAAAAGCAATTCTATGAACGCTGCCTTTATAATGGACAATCAGAAATTTCACTAGGCTAATTTGACAGAAATTTTTCCTCATTTAAACAACATTACAAAAGTCCTGCATTATAAAATAGGGTAGAATAAATCAGTGTAATCAATAAAACTATACAACAATACAAATTACATATCTTCTGAGTGGGCAGTTTATTCTCTCTCTTTGCAGTCATGACTACAACATGCTCACTAAAAACAACTAAAACTGCCCAAACTATTGCTTAGTTTGTTTTGTTTTAAAAAAAGGGTGCAATTTTATTGTATATACAACCAATTTACTGGTAATACCTTGGCTTATCGCAAGGTTCTGACAAAATGTTTGTCTAGGCTTTTTTCCCTTCACTGTGAAGCACTGAAAGCTGCTATTTTTTTTGAGTTTTTTTTTGTTTTTGTTTTTTTTACTTTTTCTTTTTTTTAGTGCACATATGTCATAATAAAGTAATGCCCAGCTAAGTGCTATAGGGGAAGGCAAAGTATGCTGGCTGGCTATAGGAAGTGACACCATATACTGACAATCACACCATACAACAGCGCCAAACGACTATTCAACCACTTATCAGACACATATGAAAATCCAAAATGTTTTATTTTATTTTTTTTTCCTTAAATAGAGATAACCAGTAAACAATTTTCAGAACTTGGAAGTTTAAAAACGTGCATATAAAAATGGGCATTATATACTTTTTATTGAATGTGGATTGACTGCAGTCTGCTAAGAAAAATGGGGTGTGGGAGCTGAAGAAAAAGGAAGTTGTCTTTTTTTTTTTTTAAGGCTTGCTTGTGAAAGGAACAGTTGTAAAAACAAAATTGCTTGAAGCAGGGTCAGCTTAGTGCTTCACAGTTTGACTGCTTCTCTAAGAGGAGCCCTTCCTGCGCACGTGCATTCAAAAATCACAAAAAAAGTACAAAGACAAACACCTAAAACACACTGCGTCAAGTGCAGCACCGACTTTGGTCAAATAAAAAAAATAAAAGAAAAATTAATAATCGCTAAGCTTTTCTACACGATATAAGCAGGTATTGCATATTTTCATATATCTGGGGGGGGGGAATAAAGGAAGACTCCAAATAAATTGTAAAATGCAGCAACATCCAAAATACTGATATTCTAAGCCATCTACAGATCTCAGAATAGCACTGCCACTGACCACAGAGGACAATAAAGACTACTCCTATCTGCGGAACAACTAACTCTCTATTTAGTTCTAGATGTTGAAACTGACGATGGCTGACATAAAAGTCACATTTACAAAAAGTGTCTCCAAATGCTTGACTAGGGAAAAACCCCTTTCAATAGAGGAGCATGTGCAACAATTCCACAAATAATCGCTATCCAGGGCAAGGCACATTGATATGGAATTTTTGTTTTCGTGCAAATTAAGGAAAAAAAACAAAACAAAACAACATTGTTTCGGGGGGGAAAGATGAGGAGCAAAGTGTCTTCCCAAGAATTTCAGTTACTTGATTGTATAGGACAGTAGTAGAACCCTTCTGAAGGGCTGAAAAACATAGTTTAAAGGCAAGTGCCTAGAGTAGGGATTACAATATTGTGTCTTAATGCACTCTACTTTATCCTACATTAACTATATAAAAATTAGTTACTAACACTAGAACATGCAGAGACTTTCTCTGATCAGCAGGGCTTGCCAACCAGAACGTATATATATGTATAGTATAGGAAACCTTCTTGAAGTTGCATGGGAAGCAAAGGGGTGCTTCGCTGTCTGGTAGAAAAATCACTTGCACTTTTTTTTTTTTTTTTTTTTTTTGTTTTTTCGTTTGTGTGTGTGTGTTTTTTTTTTTTTTTTTTTTTTTTTACATAAGCTACAGGACATTTGGGGGTGCAAACTTTTTTTTTTTTTTTTTCCCTAACAGGTACCCTTGATCTGAATGGGCACCCACCAGCATTTGTGTCAGTATTGGTTTATTATTATTATTGTTATTTTTTTTTTCCCCATAGCCCAGTTCAGGGGCGCAAAGGTCTTGAAAAGTTCTGGACAATCTCTGGTACAATGAAGTGTCTGATAACTGATAAATCCTATGTTGCTGGATACATGTAAAAATTTTCAGAATTGGCATAATCCATTATAGTGACTTCTAGCTTATAAAATTAACAGATACCATGATTTCATTTTAGTTATGTGCTTTGATAACAGAAAATAATTAATTAGCATTTAATGTAGTTAACATATCGTGGTAAAAGCACCATTAGATTTGTTTTTTTGTTTTTTTTTTTTAAATTTTCCTTCAGTTTTTAAAGGGATACAAGTTTAACAATAAAAAACATAAAAAGCAAAAATAGCTCCCCTTTTTTCTTGCAAGGCTGTTTTTTACCCCGATAATTTAGAGTCCCGGGGTGGAAGGACTTGAAAAACAAAAATAGAATTTTCAACAATCTCTATCTTACAAAGATATTTAGCTATCCAATGAAATTGCACTTTACTCATTTCAAAATTCGATTGTTTTGATTGATTCCTGTCAGTTTCTGTCAAAACAGACCATCTTCCCCATTTCCATGTGAATTTGTGTGTCATTGTTGAAATTGTTGAAAAAAATGTTTTTTTTTTTTTTTTAATGTAAGTGCAGCATTTCACAACTTTTAAAAAACTGAATAGTAGTAGTAGTAGTTTGTCATTTCGGAATTGTTCTGCAATGTGAGTGGATTCACTGTCCTTGTGGGCCATGTTATATATTTAACTGCTGACTGCTGAACCAAACCAAACTAAAAGAAAAAATAAAAAAGGAACATAACTGCATTTTCTTTTTCCAATATGTTACAGAAAAACATTGCCCTTTGACTGTCCCATAAGTTATATATTGCAGATCTCAGCTACTACAAAAGATTTAGTTCTCCATGTGCCTCCTGATGACTCAAGGAGGCTCACACCTGTGTGGGTAAATTCATGAAATACTGTGAAACAGCCAGGCTCCGTAAGGAAAGTGTGTTACAATGGGAAGTCAGTGAGCAAGGGTAGACCTCCACTAGCCACGTCACCTAATGCTCACGCTACCACAGAAAACACTCCAAATGTTACAAAGCCCAACCATTTCCAGCACCATATGAGAAAATTACAACAGTCCCTAAAGTATTTAAAAAAAAAAATCCCAAAAGGTTATGGCCTTTGCTGTTTGACCATAATGCTCGCTGTTTCCATGTACAAGTTGATTTGATTCTCCCCTTCCACTGACAGTGAAGTTGTAACCGCGCTGGGTTGAGGACGCGTCCATGTTACAGTGTTGAGAAGGGGTCAGGTGGTCTGTCTGGTGGATGGTGGGACGCTGCAACTTTTATCCCAGGTACCAGGACTGGAAGACAAAAGGAAAAGAGCGATTAGGGGTACAATTTGGAAAGTGACATATTTTAGAAGTTCCTCTCCCGACTGTGAAATTGGGATATATATTAGGAATGAAGTGGGGGAGGGGAGAGGGTTTTCTGGGACTGGAAGAGAGGAGTGATAGACAGTAGTAAATCCTGAGTCACTGAAGCTGATCTTAATCCTCCGAAGTTGAACCTCAGTGTCTTCATTGGGATTTGCCAACATTCAGAGTGTATCTCAGAAATGAAGTATTTATGTCCACTTGAAATACGCATATGGGTTTCGCAGTCGGGCGGGGCAGCTACAGGAGGGTGAGAAGCTTGATCATCCTGTCACTGAATCCTCAGTGTCCAGCACAGTGCCTGGAGCAGAAGGTTCTCCACAAAGAAGTATTGAATGAATGGACAAAGGGTGAGGGAAGAGGCTTCTTGTGCTGATCAATGTCTACTTGGAGGATTTTCACATCTCCTTTTCCATGAGATGGAGGCACTGAAGACAGTGTCATGACATTCTTTGAATGTGCGCAGATGATCAACATTGGTATTAAAATAAGTGGAGGTGAAGTATGAAAAAGTGCTGCACGCAGAGTCCTGGGTGACTTGGGCAAGTCCCAGTACCTCTTTTATACCCAGTTTCCTTGATGTGTGCCTGAAGTGGATTTCATGAGGTAAAATGCTCCTTTCGGTTCAATATTTGTACGATAATTTTTCACAAATGACATAGAAGAACCCAGTGGGATTAAGATTTCACCCTATTGGGCTGCCATGATGTCCAAAGGACAAAAATGAGGCCATTGCATAGTCCTTATTCTTGCTTTTGTTCATTTAGTGCTTACTGAGAGCATTCCATATGCCTGCTGGGCCCAGTTACGAGTCACCTTTTCCTTTCAAAAATCCTTAGGGACTGGCTTTGGACAACAGTCTGGTGATACATCATTTTATGGGCCAGCACTGCTTTCTCTGTTAGCTAAACAAAGTGACCACTTATGGTCTAATCTCAGAGTTGGTTTCTCAAGTGAAATGGGGAAGTGTTTGGCTTCCACCAACTTTTCCCTAGAGAGACCCTGTCAAATTCACCACATTCATCATCATTCACAGAAAAATCGTCAACTTCCAGCAAAAGTGAATATCTCTGAAATCTCTGAGTTGGCAGTGTCAGAAAGGGGCACCTTCCAGTGGATTCAGTCAGATGAAGGCTCATCGGTGCCCAAGAAATTCAATTAGGTAAAGGACGGCCTCTGATCCCAGGGGTGAATGGCGAAATGATAGCTACGTGGATACCTACCAGGTATGAAATTTCCTGGTCACACAAGCTACCTTTGATTTCCAGAGGACTTGAAAAACCCAAGCCTAACCTGAAAAACTACTCATCCTGTGGACTTTTAGATGTTCTTCTTTGACCACATGCTCTAGGGAACACAATAAAGCCTCTTGTGTCCGGAAAGGAAATCATCCTGGCAAAGACACGTGGCCTAAATCTAACTGGACAAAAGGAAGAAGACGGGGAAGAGAGGAGAGGGGAGGCAAGGCCCGAACTGTATTTCCAGGAGGCGTCTCCTCACAGCTAAGGGATCCAGGCGCGCCTCAGCCTGGATCTCTCACTCACAAAACAGTCTCCAAGTTTGGGTGCATAGAATAATGCTTACAGGATTTCTGTTCTCACACTTTCTAAATCAGTTGTGAAATTCCAGCCTTCTTCAATCTGACGCTGCATAGTAGCTCTCGAAGCAAACACCGGGGACCCAGGGAGACGGCAGGGGGAGCAGTTTTCCATACCACAGTTTCTGGACACAACCTCCGTGCACTACAAAAATCTGCAGTGGCTCTGCACTTCTCTTAAAACGCAAAGCAAAAAAAAAAAAGTTTCTTCACACATCTTACTATTCAGTGTGTGCCTTGCCGACAAGGTTACCCCAGAGCAGCTCTGTAATCCTTCACTGAAATAGGCTTTATTGATTGCTCTGGTCTATTGTTCTCTTTTCAAGTCCCCCAAGTTCAAGTTCATCCTGGTGTTACATCATGTCTGGTTGCTAAGAGCAACCAGACAGACCCAGACGTGACTATCATTAGCAAGAAACCCTCCGCTCTCCTCCCACCAACCTTCCAGTGGCTCTGACGTAGCAGGCCCACTGCAAACACATTGAAGTATTTATTCTGCCTAATTTATGACCTACACAGCAAGCAAGACCCCCACTCCAAAAACCAACACTGTTGTATATTTAATTAATCTGTCTTTCTCTGGCACTTGGGAAAGTTAGACAAAGGACTAATTATTGTGTTTCACTCTCCACACTTTTCTTGGGGGGGGGGTGAGTATTTGCATGGGAAAGAAAACTACAAGGCCTAGCATTGCCCCCCCCCCACTTTTTCTTTTTGCCCTATTGACATTTCATGAAATACTTTAGCTGCTTAAGGGAATTAGAAAAAAAATGCAATGTGAATGTTACTCCTTCTGAGTTGGTATTCAGTAACACAAATCAACTCATGACATGTTTAAATTTAAATGCTAACCACACACTCTCAGAGTTACTTTAAAGGTTAGTTTTTAATCAATAGAAGTTGCTGACTCCGGGTTTTTGAGCTGTGCACTGCAGCTCTTGGGCTTTTGTCTACCGTTAGAGCTTTCAAACTTTTTTTTTCCTTGAGATGATTTTAGCAATGATTTTCAGACACAGAAGGCTATTGTGCTCTGACCAGCAACATGTCAATAGAGAAGCGAGTTGCCCTGTGGTGTGGTGTCAATATGACTCCTGAAGGCATGGGTTGGGGGTCTTTAATAACCCGTGAAAAAAACTTAATTAACCCTTTCAGGCCCAAACCAAAACCTATTCTTAAACTTTTTCACTCCTGTAATTTGACCATTAGTACTTATTTCAACATCACACTAATCTTCATGACAATTAACCCAGCTACTTGACCAAGGCTTTCCCTAGAATGGGAAATCAATCGGTTAGGGGAAACCACACAGGGAATTTGTTTTTTGTTTTTTTGCGGTTTTTTGGGAGGGGGGGGGGAAATGTGGTCTCTTTGATGAAATCATTTATTTGCTGAGATGGCAGATAAACAGAATAATAATAATCCAAAAACTCATCCACTTCACTGCAATATCTTCTCACAATCAGTGTGTAGCTGAAGATGCTCCTAATTTCTTTATGATGAATGTGAGAGTTACACATGTAAAATGCCACTGGATTTCTAGAAACTTCCATGAACTACTAGTAACATCAAATGGACAAGACAGTGTTTGGAAAAGCCCAGTTTTCTCTTGTGATGTTTTCTTAGAAAATCTATTAAGCAAGCAGTGCTAGTTTCAAAACGTCACTTGAAGAATGACTCTGAGCATTTTTTTTCCCTTGGGTCATACAAGAGAAATATAAAAATACTCCTGAAGTTGTTAAATTACTGGGGTTGAGTAGCAAATCACTGGGAAAATGATGCCATATTAAACAAAATTCATTTATGGAGAGTCAAAAAATTGTCTTCAGACATTTACTGACACAAGCTTACATTTCATATGGTTTCTGCCTTCGTATTTTATAAACCCCTTAATCTAACCTACTGTATCCAGATGGACTACAAAGGAATCTCTGTCCCTTATCTGCAGAGAGTTCCAATATTACAATACAATATAGGACGATGTTATCTTGATACATTTACATTAAGGAAGTAAACATAGAGCTTTGATCTATTTTTTCCCTCAGAGACTTCCAGCTATCGTTGTTTCGGAGATCCATAAATCCACACTCCCACAGAGGCTCCAGTTCAGTAAAATTACTCTGTTACATTCACGGTTTCTACAGTTTGGGATGTGCTGGGGGGAGCAGTGGGGGGAGGTGGTAATTGTCCTCTCTCAGTGTTCAAGGTGAAACATCAAAAGAAACCTGCAGTCCAGGACCAGAGCTCAGCTTTCCTTTTCTCCAGTCAAATGAAGAAGTAATCTCATCAGGTTGGAAAGTGCTGACTAAGGATTTAATAAAGTGCCTGCAGATGTGGCGTCTCTAAGGTATTCAACTCATGTAATGCAAAACAGCTCCACACTGAATGTGCTTATAAAATTTCATTTAACCATTGCAGCGCGAAATTTTTTTTTTTTCACCGTTCTCTAAGGAGTTTTATCACACTTCCCGCCCCTTAATTTACAGCTCCATGAAAGTTCGAATCCCCTTCTGCTGGGATTCTGGAATCCTCACAGTAGTCAGGTTTGACGAACCATAAACAATATCCATCCGGCTGCATCCTAAACAGGAAGGCTGGGATGGCAGCAGGCGCCTCTGACAGTGCCAGGCTCTTTCCTTTCTTATGCCCTACAGAAAGCAATTAGGAAACTTTTTTCCAAAATTTGGTCATGAGGTGGGCCCAAGACACGGTCGACGACGAGGACGGGACTCCGTCAACAACAAATGTTCTACTGTGAATAACAACTTTTTTTTAAGGGTCTTTTATATACTCTTCTCACTAAGAAGGCAGGATGTATATTTGAACAACCAAAGGAAATGCAAGTCTGTTTGAGATAGCTATATTTTACTTTAACCAAAAAAAAAAAAAAAAAAAAAAAAAAAAAAGAGGGTGCAGGGGGTGGGGATGGGGAGGGTGGTACAGACTGAGGCGCAGCAGTATCTGTTTTTCAGATTAAAAAGTTAAACAAAAGGCCTCAAGGGCAAAGTTGAACACTGCGGAAGGAGGCTGTTAATGTGGAATCCAGAACTGGGTGTGACGCTTCGCTTTCTTCTCCAGGCAAGGTGGGTTATTTAAGGACATTTGCACAGATGAAACAGAGACGTGCACATACTGGGAGGCCTCTGTCCCCACTGCCCCAGCAGGCCCAACTCCTCATCAGCCCGGAAGAGGACGCTACACACCAGGACTGCATGAGCTGTGGCCGCCATTTTGACTCTTCTCTTGAGGAGACGCTGTCTCTACTGGGTCGCACTCGTCCAGTTCATTGTTTTTGGATTCCCGCTCTTGTCTGGATGAGCTAAAGCCCACTGTTGAGCCCAAATGAGTTGCCCTTTGGCAAATCAGCCCAAAGCTTGGTAGCTCCCCTGCACCCTTTCAATACAACAGAAATGGACAGGCCTTCCAGGTTTCTCACAGCAGTAGGCACCATTCTGGAGCATTTCTTCACTCATTCTACAAGCACCAGGGGCCTAATGTGTGCTCAGTGCTATGTATGCTAAGCCCTGGGGATAGAATGGGCACGACAGACATGTCCTGCCCTTAAGGAGCCATTGGGCAGAAAGATGGCAATGAACTGCAGCCTTCTATAGCTTTCAAGATGCCAGGTAGCCTGTTGTCCTCACAGTAGGATCAACCTAATGCTGACTGATGAGGCTGAGCATCTAATGTCCAACGGACCCAGGACTGAGTCCTGCTTTTTCCCTTAACTAGTTGTGTGACTTGAAGTAAGCAGGTCTTTGTCCTCGGGGCCCTAGAGGACTGCCATGAGGACTGCTCTGCATGACAGGAGAGGAGAACAGGTTCTCATACACTGGTTTCTTCTGAGAAAGGTGGGCCGCTATCCACAGGTATCAGTTACTGGTATTGCCAGCCACGGGCTTTGATCTCTGCCATCATTTTTCTTGTCTGATTTTGTTAATTAAAGAAAGCCTGTTTTCAATAATGCTAAACCAAGACTTGTTTATTGTACAGGAAACTATTAAAACATTAATGGGCCATGATTGGCCCCACTTACCTTTGTGGCCTTATCTTTTCACTGCTTGTACTCAACACTTGTGCTGTGTTAAACTTCTTCCAGATCCCCCAAAGCCAAATGCTTTCCCCCTGCTGGGCCTTGGCACGGGTGATCCCATTCTCTTTGGCTTTGCTAACACTTGCTAGTTCTTGTGTTCTCAGGTTAGCATCCCTTCTCCCAAGGGGTCTTTCTCCAGGCCTTTTGTCCTGGGGTTTACCTCTGTCACAGTCTCTGAACTGTAATTAACCTCTGTTTTCCCCAAGAAAATGGGTATCTTGTTGAATGTGGCATCCCCAGTGGCTGGGGCAGAGTAGGCACCTACTAAATACAGTTGAAGGGAGGGAGGGAGGGAGAGAGGGAGGGGTTGTCTCTAAGTTTCTTGAAGCCTGGTGTCAGTTACCCCAATAGGGTATTTAGATGGATGACTTCTAGCATAGCTGTGCCACATCCTCGTTCATGCCATGTGGCCAACCCCCCCAACCCCCGCCATGACAGACACTCTCTTGAGAGACACACACAGGTCTCTACGAGCTGCCCCAGGCAGTTCTGATGGAAGAGCTGCTGCAGTGGGGCCAACTGTGGCCAACTGCGTCAGTAGCACGTGCAATAGTTTTGTAACATGGACGGCTGCCTATTTACTACAAGCACAGAGGATTTGTCCAAACCACCGCTCCCTGGAGAGTGACTGGGCTGCTCCTGGCCAAGACCTCCGTTTGGTTCAAACCTCAAGACGGGAAAACACTAATCTTTTTACCCAATAAGCCATCCAGCACCTCCAAACCTTGAGCGTACACACACAATCCAATTATTCCTACTGTAGTTCCAAAGTCTGAATCTTTCACCGTCTTCTGACTTGCCCTAGTGTCTGCCTCCCCGTCAAATACGTTTTTCTTTTTTTATCCCCCTTTACATTTTCATCTGAGTAACCTTTTACCTCACGAAACTCTGGCCCGCTCAAGTTCGCTCTGCGGATTTCCAAGAGGGCTATGTGCATCCTGGTGGAGCTCGGGTCCCAGAGGCCGAGTTAGCAGAATCCCATCGGTTAACCAGTACACAGCATTCTGTACTAGTTAAGTGATCTTAGGCAAGTTAATTAGCACTCCCGAGCCTTAGTATGAGGCTCCATGAAATGGAGATAAAAACTTGATCAGTTTTTATGGGGCTTAGATGAGCTAATGCTGAGGTAGAGGCAAGCACAGAAAACCAGAAGGCCCAGGTAAAGGGACTCTCTAACTCTAACATGTGTACGGGTCCTACGGTCCACGTGAGACCCGAGGAGGACCGGTTCCCTTGGAAAGTCATCCCTCAACAAGGCGGCTCTCTCTTACTTAATGATATAATTTCTTAGTTAAAAGTAGCAGCTGCGTCATTTCCATTCCCCCAGTTGCAAGAGAAAGTTCTTGAGAAAATAAAAATCTGTCTTTAATTGCGGTATTAAAATCAGAGCAGCGAAACCAACCACACAAAAGGAATTGGCTCAAGTTTATGAAAGGCATTTGGGTCCTTGCCTTGCAAGGCTAAACTGCACGCCTTGGAAGTTGGGGGTGAGGGGGGGAAGGGGGGAGAGGAGAGGCAGGGAGTGAGGGGGGGAGTCGTCAGGCAACCAAGTGGGACAGAAACAATCCTATTTTGGTTTTTGTTAGCGAACGGCATACTACATAGATCAGAGACTTCTTATAAAATACAAACCCCCACTGTACACAAAGCACAGGAAAATGTGAGGAAAAAAGGGAAAAACTAAAAGCAGCTTAGGGTGTGTTAACGCTGCTATTCTGTCAGCTTAAAGAGTATTTTATGCTTGATCAACAGCTCTTTTTTATTGTGCTTTTCTTTCATTCATTCAAGACATCAAAGCCGGGCACCACCAGCGTACCTGCCCTTCTGGAGCCGCTTGTGACGGGGTTCTAATGAAGCACGACTCTGGGAGCCGGAGACCCCCGTGGACACGGCAGTTCAAAGGGAATATTTCAACAATGATTACATTTTGTAAATCTTTTTATGAAAGAGACAGCTTATTTCCTGCTTTTTCATGAAAAATAGATTCTATCCATTAAAGTGAGCCCGCGCCACGGAAGCTGCTTGAGATCTGAGGTGCAGCGTGGAGATTAAGGGGACAACAGCCCCAATGAAATTGTCCAGAGTTCCTATCTGTTTGGCTAGGATGGCACTGCCGGATTTTCCGGGTGGAGCCTCGACCGTGCACTGGACGGCTCTGCTCTAGCGGAAATGCGGTGACAATGGTGCTTCGAGCTTGATTTTCAGCCGGGGGGCCTGCTGTTTATTATTTGTTCCTTTTTATTCTTTTTGATTTCACAAAGTCCAAACCAAATATCGGAAGGCATCAGGCCACCCCTTTTATGGCGCAGGGAAAAAAGATGAAAGATTTGAGTTACAGATTCATTAAATGCTGTTATTTTTAATGCCCCAAAATGGGACAGACCCTTTTTGCACGTGGGAAGTTAGCCATTAAAAAGCTGGCTCGGGTCTGAAGATACAATACCGTCTTTATTATTGGCTAATGTCTGCCCCAGGGGCAAAACTAAAGAAGGCAGGCTACCCTTTTGTAATTTTTGATTTCAGTATTAAGATAATCTTTCCTTGGGTCTTTCTTTTTTCTTTCTTTCTTTCCTTTTTTTTTTTTTTGGTGGTGGGGAGAGTTGAGTACAGTAGGGACGGAGGAGAATGATTTCCTAGGGAGCTATGAAATGAAAAAAAAAAGTATGTTTTCTGCACATCAGATTCCAACCATAATTAAATGCCTGTTGTCTAACAAGTGCAGACAGTCACACTTGGGGCTGGCCCAATGGTGGTCCAGGGAGGTAACCTTTCTTGTTTAAAAAGAGAGGCGTGGGAGTGGAGGTCAAAGCTCAGCAGAGCGTGGCCACATTGTAATAATCATTCCACCCAGTGCTTCTCTCCGGCTCTTACTCTTCCCCCCAAGCTAAGAAGCCCTTCCCAAACACCACTCAGGTTCACAGCACATCTATCATGTAGATGTAGTGTTTGGATTGTACAGGTAGAGAAAGTCTGGAAAGGGGAAAAAAAAGAACATTAGAGCGAAAAGTCCAGTTATTACAGAAAGTCTCCCAGAGACGTTCTGCAATAGAATGACGGAGGATCTGGTAGTTTGCCAGAAATCAATTCCCAAACTAACCTTTTTAGCCAAAGAGCCCTTTAGGCACCGGATGGCATCTGCCACCTTTGGACCTTTCCACCACAGCTGGCGCCGACTGGCACGGCCCAGAGCACAGGTCTTTGCTTCTGTCCCCTTTATTCACCCTCTGGTCACAGTCCGGGTTCCTTCCTCCTGTCCTTTTCAAGCCCTGTTTCCTGCCAGCCCCCCCCCACCACCCCCCAGCCAGTCTCTTTCTCTCCCTCTCCACCTGGGTTTGAGCCCCCCCTCCCCAGGATTTAGAGCAGACCCCTCCTCTCCCAAAGGCCACAGAAACCAACAGCCCTTCCTCCTCCATTCACCAGATTAAGAAAGGAAGCACAGACCACACTCAGCCACAGCCACAAGCACCCTCCACCCCCAGCAGTTGGAATGGAGGGCTTCTTAGTAAGCTGAAGAGCCAAAGAAATGAGGCTTAGAGGCAGAATTGGGGCAGAAGGTGGAGGAGGCTGTAGCATCTCAGTTTCTCGAAACCCATGAGAAAAGAGACAATAGTGAGGTGCACCTCAGCATGGGACTATGAACTGGGAGTCCCAGTTCAGTCACTGGCTGCCCTGGGAGTGGCATCCCAGGAGGCCACTCTGATTCTGCTTACAAAGATCCCATTCCTAAACTTCTTTACTTTCTGGCAACACCTGCTTTTCCATTTCACTAGTTCCGGGAGTCATCTTTTCCTTGTTCACAGCGTGGATGGGCTACTGGGGTAAGACTGTTCATATTCTACTTTCTGTGTCTTCGTGGGTCTGACCTGACTTATCTGCAAGACAGGACTGGGTATACCAGTCATCATGGCATTGGCGGGAGGAGATAACAAACACAAAACACAAAACTTTCAAATACTGGCCTAAATGACTTCGAAATACCAGCCAGGAGGGTAAGCATTATGGTCATGAGGGGCAAGGCATTGCTGTCATCTTGATGGCTTGGGGTGGGGTCAAGGTCTCCCTACCCTGGATAGAAATGGAATGATTTCCCCAAACCCAGGCCAAGCTCCATGTGACATCCTTAAAAGCACAAACCAGGAATCAGTGAACAATGCTTTCCTCCTCCTTCTGAAAATGTGGTAGGATTTAGGGTTTTATGGCAACACAACTTGTCTTTGTTAAGACGTGACTTGCAAAACAAACCCACATGGGGGAGTTGGCAGTTTCAAATGACAGTACTTTTTTTTTAATGCTGAAACAGCAAATGCTTTTTATGTTCAGATTTATTTCCTTCTAAATTTGTAGATTAAATTTACAACTAAGCAATATTCATTACTACAAACGATTCGATTCTTCCTGAATATTTCTAGGGGAGGTGAGTGGGAAGCTTCTTTGTGGGGTCGGGGTGGAGAGCTGAACAAAGGCAATGATCCCATAATATTAGCACTCTGTAGGAAGGGTCTTACCAACGGTTTGGCCATACACATCATACATAGGACCAGCAGAGCTGTTTGGTTTCCCTGTCAGGAATCTGTGCTTTTTAGAGAGAGGCAGTATCATTCTAACACAGAAAATTTAATTAATTCATTTTTACCTTTCCAGTCATGCCTTTAGAGATGGTAGAGATCTCCCAAGCAAAGATTACTGAAGACGGATTTAAGAATGTGTTTTATAAAATCAAGCACGATAACAAAATCACCTACTTTGTTGTCCGATAAATCCTACCAGGTACGGCTTCCCTAGTAACTGACATTTCGGAACAAACTCAGAACTCACACACACACACAGTGCCGATCTGGAACAGTTAACACATCCCGCTATCGCTTTATTATATTTTAATGAAACCAATTACACATTGGACTGTTATACGTTCATTGACTCTTTAAATATCCTTTTCTCTTGCTAAATCACCATAGGGATGGGAGATCCTAGCGTTCATTTTGTAAGAATGGTGCTACGTTCAAATGACACCTGTTAACTTTCACTGGAGTCTGCAATCACAGAACTCTTGCTGCTCTACCACCTTGTGCTATCTTAAAGGTGTTGAGTTAAAAAAAAAAAAAAATCCTGAAGATTTTTCTTTCTCTTCGAGGAGTGAATTTTCTGAGCTAAAATATTGCTTCCTGTTGTATTCCATCAGCCTTTCTGCGTTGTTCTTCAAGAACACGTTTACAAGTTCAAGTTCAGGTTTAAACTAAATAAAACACTCCTCAGGAGTTTATAACAGAGCCTCATTTACATGTGTTCCCTCTGAGCTCTCTGCCTGCCTCAGTGTGTGAGTTTCCAAGGCCTGGTGAAGGAATGTTTTACAGTTGGAATCTGCACCACTTTCTCAGGCATTTCAGACTCCGAGGCTGGGCTCACAAGCTTCAGTTAGTATTCAAAGTTTCCTCAGATCTGCTATAAAGTCAAAGAAAGACAAAGAAAGACAAGGCAGGGGCCAACTGTATCTTCTTAATTTTCCCTATCGGGCTTTCAAGTTAACATTCCAGTTGAAAAGTGAGTAACAGATTCTAGAAGTATGTTCTAGAATTTCACAGCCATGACTCTGAATTTCTCTGCAATCGTTTTCAGCATTTTGTGAAAATGGTTGGTACGTATTTAATCTCTTCAGATATAAAAACTATGGCTTCCCAAGATGCTTTTCCTGCCTTGAAAACGTAGATGAAGAGTATTATGAAAATAAATGTCTTGCTCCCACCAAAAAAAAGGGATCCCATATTGCATTTATGAAAAAACCTAAGGGATTTTTTTAGGTCAGAAAGAACTCAGGGATTTTCCGGACAATCAAGGTACACTGGAGAGGAAGAAATAGCTATTTTGGGTTGGGAACCAGGAAGAGTTAAAGTAGGGATTCTAAATGCTATTATAGGGAACCAATCTGGAGAGAGCTGACTCTCTCCCGTGACTCACTAAGGTTAAGGATAAGCAAGAGAAAGACCAAGACTAAGCCAGAGAAAGCGGCTATGATCTTCATGGACAGAAACGGCAAGAAAACCAGAGAAACAGTATCGTGGACTCTGCCCCTCAGCTTCTCTCTGAAATTTGAGTTTATCAAGCAAGAAAGTAGGTAGAGGAGTAATACACCAGTGATGCCGGGCCTGAGAGCTACTTTCCGGCATCTCTTCACCCTGGGATGCTTCTCTCCTGATAGGCGAGCACATCCAGCATCACCTCAGGCTGTGGCATTCCCCACCCACTTCGGTGGCTGCCTCCCTGCAGAGGCAAGTGTTGAGGCAAGTAGTCCCAGAGACAGTAAGCACCGCTATTGGGTTAGACAAGACTCTGCCTGGCCCAGGGTGGATGGACAGAGTCCACGATGAATCTGTGTCTCAGTTAAGAAGGGATGAAGACCACCTTCTTAGCATGGTGGTTGTGAGGATAAAATGAAATAATATATGGAAGTGTTTTCTGTCTTAACGAGACTATGCAGAACTGAGGCTTGTTTCATGGTATTC
Source organism: Mustela erminea (assembly GCF_009829155.1). Taxonomy (NCBI): domain Eukaryota; kingdom Metazoa; phylum Chordata; class Mammalia; order Carnivora; family Mustelidae; genus Mustela; species Mustela erminea. Next base: position 59,871,330 of record NC_045623.1, read on the forward strand.
TTTTCTGACATGGGGAAGACACGAAACCACATCTTTCTAGGCCAGGTTACTCCTCTTCTTGGCCTAGTACAATGAGGGGCAGTCCTGTCTCTTGAATCAATACAGTAACAGCGTGTGTATGCTCGCCATATACTTTTTTCCTCAATCCCCTGAACTTAGGTTAGCTCAAATGCTGAGAAACATCAAGGATTTTCTAGAAACAAATTAAATGTGAATACGCTTCCAACTAAAACTCTTCCCTGTGAAAATAAGAAGTTTCTTCTACTGCATAAGAACATGAATAAAAAGTGGAATCTTTAGATGATATTCTGAAGAAAGGAATGGTAAAAGGAGTCTCTTTTTGAGTGGTGGTTTTCTTATGGTGATCGAGGAGAACCTGGGCTCTTAGGGAACCCTAAGAGTTCCTCAGCCTTTGGCCAGGAATGATTGGCCAATGTGGCAAAAAGATGAGAATCTGCATATGAGAGAGTCTCTGCTTATCTCACTGGTCAGTCAACCGCAGATTACTGAGAAGCATGTTCGGATGCCTAGGTTTTTTTTATTTTTTATTTTTTCATTTTCACCTAATTTTGACTCATTCTCCACTGCCCTTTGGATTCTGCTGTTCAAGGTTCTTATAGGAAACAAATTTAAAAAAATAGTTTTTTTTGGTAAGTTCCTCTGGCAAAATTGTGGCTGGGAGGAATGTGAAACTCAAGACAGTCTGCAGAGTTTCCTGGGGATTTAATGTACCAATGTGTACCTTAATTGTTTTGAAGATGAAATAATTTCACAGTCGACCTTATAGTACAAAGGCTGTACATTGGTAAGTGTGTTGGGAGAGAGAGGCAGGCCTCATGTTTCTAATCTGAGGCTGAATCCTTTGGTAAAACAGTAGCCTTATTCTTCTATGATTTTCTTTAAGAGGCAGAGAGCACCAAATGTGGACACACGCTTGCTTGACAAGGCTCCATGGAAGGCAGGGGCTGAACAGGACAAGCGATTTCCTAGAAGCTGATTGGACACTTGGAGAAACTGCCTTCTCTCTTCTATTCCCTTCCAGTTCGTTACTCAGGGCGTCAATCCCTCACTTTACCATGCAGCTTAATTTGTGCCTGGTTCTTATTCCAAGCGAGCAGCCAGGAAGGAGTGCAAAGGGGTAGTCCAGATTTGACAGCACTGACCCCACGGCTGAGGAGCATTAGCGAATTCCATAAGGAGTATCAAGCAGCAGTTCTTAGTTTACAAAGGTCATTGTGATGCAAGGCCCAGGGGAAGAGCCAAGTGAGCAAGCAGCCTTCCTGGAAGATGGTGGGGGTGGGGGAAAGGGGAAGAATGGTTAGGAGGGTGGGGGTGAACAGAACTTGGTCCATCTTTAGACCTTGACAGGAAAAAATATTTGGGAAAAGGCCAACTGTGAGATACAGCATGGCCCTAGCTGGATGGTAATGATGTAACAAATAGCAACATTCAGAGCTATCCAGATACCAGGGAGAACAACTGGCAGATACTACAATCATTATAAGATGTGAAATTATACCTCTCACTGCTTCATTATCACTATATTTCATAATATTTGTCTAGAAAGGCACACAAAGCCTATCAGGTTAAATTAATCCTAATGATCAATTTTAGTTTTATTCTAATTAAACAATTTCAATTTAATTAATGCGAGCACAGAAATTAGTCAAAATTACAAATGTAAATGTTGAACTTTAAATCAAAGGTCCTCCCTGCTCTCTGCCTCCCGTAGAAGCACTTTAAAGGGTTTGCCTGTGAAAGTGGATGGGAATTTTAACCTTTGTCTATAGTGTGAAGGACAAAAGTTAGAAAATGGTGCAAGCAAAAGCTCCCCAGAACACTCACTGGCCCACACCCACATCCACACCACACACACACACACACACACACACACACACGCAAGCACGCACACACGCACACACGCACACACATACGGCACTCTCTGAAGAGAAATTCCCTGAGGTAGACTTTTGAATTACGTGCTTTTGTTCCTGAGGATTCCAATGCTCTAGGGCCAGTCTAATGGATATTTTATAAAACACCTTTGTAAAATAGAAACCATGCATCCATTTTCTAAGGTACCTAGGAAACCACTGGTCCCTTGTTTTTCTGGTGTCAGATACCTCGTGTTTCAGTTAAGCTTTGCCTCTGTTTACCCATGCGCCCTTGGAAGTCATTCCACCTTCCCTGGGCTTTGGGTCTCTCATTTGGAGGTGCTGTTTTATCAGAACCATGCACACTTTATTTCAGAATGCACTTAAAGGTGTATCTGGAAAATGATGGCATCTAGAGTAGATAATCTTTAAGGAAATTACCAGCTTCAATATTCTGTATTTCTATAACTTCAAAAAATTCTACCATCTTAAAATGGATTTTTGAAAATGGTATGAGGGATATGTGCCTGAATCATCCTGTAAAGACATTCAAATAAGCTTTCTTCTCCCTTAATAAAAATCCAAAGGAGATGGGATCCAGAGTTCCAAAAATCTGAGGCAGGAAAAGATGTGGCAAATGAATTTTTTTCCTAAACGGAAAAAAAAGGCTGAGGGGGTGGCGGCAGGTACCAAAAAAAAAAAAAAAAAAAAAAAAAAAAAAAAAAAAAAAAGTGAAATAGGAAAAAAACATGATGAAAAGAAATGCATTTCATTTTATGTATTTAAACACTTTTGTACTGGTGAATCATATCTAAGAACAGGTCTGTAGTGTCACAGAGTCTTGGTCTTAGAAGAATGTTATATGTGACCTAAGATTCTATGTTACTGCTCTTATATTCATAAGATAGCCACAACTTCTTTTCCCACAAGGAACCCTTCATACATGATCTTCCATCTTCCCAATTGCATATGAGAATTATTTGATAGCATTCAATCCACTATCACTGTTCGGGGACATTACAGGAGAACAGCAGAGTAATTTAACAATATAGTTGATTAGTGTAATAATCATCATTAAATGGTAGTAATGATAGTGGGATTCCCCTTACCTTGGTTAATGACCATAGACAATTCATTTCTTGACTGCCAGTGGTAGAAACGGTTTTTGAAATATTAACTTCTGCCCCATGGGAATGACACTTAGCCCACCACATTTAATTTTTGACCTTCACTGAACAGCATGATCCTAATCCCTTGATTTTATAATCTTAACTAGGAAACATTAAAATATGGATTGACTCCAGTTGGCAGGAATCTTTATGTTCTTTTCACTAAAAAAGCTATAAATCCAATGGTTGACCTTTTATTTCCAGGTCACAAATGACACCCACTCACTTTTGTCCATTCACATAGGATTTATGTTAGGGTCTACAGGTATAAGCCATGAAAGTTGAACTTTAATGAAATGTCTTTCAAAGATATGCACTTAACCAAAAATTTCCCACAAAAAAAATGAGCAGATAGCTTTTTAAAAATAGCTATTATATCCTTAGGTTCATGGCTGGCCTCAACTAAGTCTATTTTTCACTTGCAGTAAGTTTTCTCTAATACTGTTATTTTTCTGAGGGTAAAAATTAGGCGTGTGTTTAGGATGATAATAGGACCTTCGTTCACAATTTAGATTTCTAAACGGAAAGATTTCTGAAGGGTTCTCTCTTGCCATCACCATAATTCATCTATCTCCAGCTGAAAAACGTTCCCTGTCCTTTTTCACAAAATCAATTGTATTGATGGGAGGCGTTCTGTGTTGTCAATCAGGGAAATGTGAGTTGATGGGACCCCAAAGCAGTGAGCGAAGGTATGGAATACCAAACCTGCTCAGGTCCACACCATCTGAGGAAGATCAATGCTTCCCATAACACTCTTCCTGTCATGTAGCACCCTAACTGTCACAATTAATAATGTAGAAGGGGCTGATTAACTTAAGTAAAGTGCTCTCTGCTGTGTAAACACATAAAGATCTATGAGGCAATACGTAAATAAATACATAAATATAAAATAAAAAAGGAAAAAGGAAAAGGGGAAAGGAAGGAACAAAACACCATTTTTATTTTTCATGTGGATGCATTCTCACTTTCCATTCTTCTCTTGTAACAATTACTGTACCAGCCTCTCTGACAGAGTCAATAAATTGATCTGGGTCTTGATGCAGCAGCAAAGCAGACTGATCTGATATGCCATTATATGCAGTGGAGCGGGGGAGGGGGGAACGGGGGTCGGGGTGCACTTGGGTGGCCGAGGGCAACGGGGAGAAATCAGCAAGGGCAAGCCAGCATTGCTTTGGATAGGTAATTAATGCTCTACGTGGAGTTTCTGGAAGAGATGATCGCATCCCTGGTGTGCTAGTGTGCCTGAGCATGTGCACACGTGCGTGCATGTGTGTGTGTTGAGAAGGGACAGAGAAAAAGACACCTTCAACTTGGCTAAAGGATGCAGCCTAAGTAATACCGTATGCACCACTTATTGAGGTCCCTGCGGTATTTCAGTCACTCAAACCGATCTGCAATTCAATGAGGATCACCACCCCATTAGAACTAATCATGTCAGCTGTGTATCTGACAAAATAAACATTCAGAAACTGTGCTCCTAGGTTCATAACTTGTTTTTGCACTGGGATTTTTTTTTTCTTCTTTCCCTCATCCAGCATAAAGTTTAATAGTTTTTTAATATGAAATTATAACATCCATACAAACTCTCTGTATGCATTCCTCAGCGTATTTTGCTTCCCAACCAGAAACTGCAGCTGTTAGCGGAGTTTTAACTTGCTCCTTGGGAGTATGCTAAGTATGTTCTTAATAAATAAATATCATTCCACTAGCTAATGAGAGAATTAATGGCACAACTTATGGAAAACGGACGTGGGAGGAACGGTGGGGGTGAGGGGGAAGGGACTCAGCTTAGGGGGAAAATGACCAGATTACCTCTGGGGTTTTCGCCATATTAACATTTCTGGGTTTCTGCTGGCAATCACAGGTCCCTGCTCCGAAAGATGAATGAGATGCTTCCCGTCTGACCTCTGGTGCTTTATAGAAGTTCAATTCTAAGGGGTGAACAAAGCAGCAGCACATACCAGATCTCCATGCACCAGGGAAGGGGGCCCAGGGCTTTCTAATTTGGCTGTACTGAATCTTCCTAAAGCTCTAAGTGGAATCCATGAATTGACTTATAATTTTATAAATATGACATCTGAGGTTCAGAAAGGCTAAAAACTACCCCTAAGATCACTGTACTTGTCTCCAACTGTCATAACAAAACATCCTAAACTAGCTGCCTTAAACAACAGATAAATATTCTAGAATACTTATTTTCTCACAGTCCTGGAGGCTGGGAAGTCCAATATCAAGGTCCCAGCAGATCTGTACCTGATTTGTACCTGAGAGTGCTCTTCCTGGCTTGCAGATGGCTGCCTTCTCACTGAATCCTCACATGGCAAGACTGAACTCTCTGGTGTGTCTTCTGATGCAGGCACTAATCCCACTGTGAGGTGCTGCCCTCACCTAATCCTATCTCCCAAAGTCCCCATCTTGAAATACCATTGCAGTGGGAGCCAGGGTTTCTGAGTATGAACTTTGACAGGACGGGGGTGGCGGTGGGAGGAAAGGGGGAACAACACGATTCCGTTGACATCAGTCACATACAGAGATAAATCAAAATCAAGTCTGTCTGGCTCCAAGGCTGATGTCTTCTCTACTCTATTACACTGCTCAGAAGAGGAGGGTACTTCATGATCATGGGTCTCCAAACCACTACTGTCTGTAAAATCCTGTACCTACGGAGTGTTAATGCAAACATGTTTGAAGTTTCTTCACTTAGAGAGGTCCCACTGCGTCCTTAATCTGCTTCCCACCTTCTGCAGAATAAAGTCCAACTGCCTTACCATTGTCTAAAGTCATGTATTTATTCATGACTAGACCCTAACTTCCAAGCCTCATTATTCAGCATCCTCCTCCATTTACATTAACAGATATACCAAACAGAGTAAAGTTCTTCAAACACACACTGCTACTCTTCTGGGTGTGCTCTTCCTCTTGCCTGGAGTGGAATGTTGAACCCACCAGGTAGGTCTGTCTCCTTTGCAACCAGCTCATGTGTCATTCTACTCTAGGATGTCTTCCATGAGTCCCCTGCTTCTCTCCAGACTTAATGACCTACTCTCTGTACTCCTTATAGATTAGGCATACTTCAATTGTTTCATTTATCACATCTTGCTACACTTTATTTACATTTTTCCCAGAAGTCTGTGAGCAAGGTATAGCAGGGATTGGATACACACACACACACACACACACACACACACACACACTCCCCTCTTCCAGCCCAGTGTGGTTCCAAGAATATAGTAGGTGCTCAGTAAATTCTGTTTTTTTTTTTTTTAAAATCCTGTCTCCACGATCAATCACATTGCTGATGAGTGGGGTAGATAAGCTAGGTATTCAAATATTTTGACTCCTAGTCTAGTGCTGCTTATAGCCTACCAAGATGCACAGATCCCTACTACGCTCAGTTCCCTTACTAGAATTTTCTATCATATTGTCCTTCCATCCCCCCTGACTATGCAATGCCTTCCCCATATGCACACAAAATGGCCAGGGATTTGTGGAAGGGGGATCGTACTTGAGAGGGGCAGAGGCTGTGTGCCATGAGAACTGGCCTTCAGTTTCCCCCAACTACTCAGGGCAACGGGAGACACTCAGCATATCCTGCCTTTTGGAAGGGAGCATTGAACACTTTCCACATTATTAAGGCAGCACAGAGGGGGTCTGAGGTTGCCCTTCAAGTTCAAGTCTGGGCTGCAGCTCCATTATCCCAACACATTCAGAGTGTGGGAGGGAGGCGGGAGGGCCAGGAACACAGGCCAGGACAGCCTGTCCTAACCCAGTGTCCCAGCCCCAACACACGGATCCAGCTTATCACAAGCTCCTGTGATTCATTAGTTAATGTGTAAAGCATTTGGAAAGTGGAAAGCTAATTAGAAGTGCTAAGTTATTTCATCTCTGCTGTAAAAGAAGCAATGTGAAGCCTAAGGAAAAATTCTCATGCAAATATTTTGGGGAGGCGTGTGCTACGGAATGTAACTCAATGAATAGGCTCCATTGAGTGGCTATATCTCAAAAAGAGAGGCCCCTGATAAAAGAATGTGCCTCCATCCTCAATAAACAAACAGGAAGGTAAACAAGTGGGTGTGAGAAAAGTGGGCAGGAAGAGTCACTGAGAACTCACGTGAGAGCTTTGAAAATCTCACTTTAGACAATAGGTCCTGGCCTTGAAACTCTGACCGTGGGACCTTCAAGGTCTTAGGCTCATGAGAAAGCCTGGGAAAGCCTGTGCCCCAAAGGAACCCCCTCCTAATGCGAATGGTTATTTTTTAGAGCGCAGGAACATTCTGGAAAGTGAATTCCTCAGGCAGGGGAGTTTCCCAGGCAGGGGCTTTGTGGAAAGGGGGACAGTTGGCCACCTGTACTGCCTCTCTCCTCACAGTTCACGGAGCAGGGCCAATCAACTCATTTTCCTGTTCTCTGAACTCTGTTGACTCAAGCTCAGCAAAACCAGGCTCTTTTCTTTTGCAAAGGAAGCATCTGGTTCCAAGTCATAAAAGAGAAACCCAGAACCCATTGCTGACTGTTTGATAAGCACCCGGGAGGGCATGCGGAGGGCACTGTTTCACTGGGTTCCCTTGAAATTACAAAGGGACATGTCCTCCAACTCAGGTTTTTCAGAGTTCCAGTTTACCAGGAGAAAGTTGACCCAGCTTGTGGGAGCTGGTCAGCACAAAACCCCCATATGTCTGCCTGGATCCTGGACTTGGATGGAGGGCTGAAATGATCATACCTAGTGTGTGATCGCTACACACGCATGCACTCACACTCACACGTGCATGTGCACGTATGGTATTCATGTTTCTTAGACACACAGGGAGCACTGAGTGTAGAGGAAAGGCACTGTAAGAAAGCAGGCATCCAGGGATGAAGGGAGTCAAGTGCAGCAAAGGGAGTTAAAAGCACATGACACCTATCAGAGAGTGCGAAGGAGGAACATGGCAAATACTGCCATCAGTTTACCCACGATCTATGGCCCCTACTTTCTTGGGGCAGTTTTGTTTAGGGAGGACAACAAAACCACCCCAGGGTAATAGATCACAATTTTAGCCCATCAAGATAGTTCTGTGCTAGCTTTCCCAGCATTTTTTGCAGCTAAATATTCAATGTAATCTAGTTTTAGTCAGTGAGACTAAAGAGGAATTTGCCAGCAGGAAGCAGGGGAGTAGTATGGCAGGGCTTTTGTTTCCCCGATGTAAGAGGAATAATGGAGTAGAATATGGGCATGATGTCTGGAGCTGCAACAGCCATTTTGCAACCAGAGGCACCAAGCATGAGGACGAACAGACAGCATGCTGAGGGTGGTAGAGCGAATCGTCTTCAAGAGCATGGGTTCCTGTCGGCATCAACAGCAGATGAGAGAAGGCCAACAACCACACAGATTTCATGGGAGGAAAAGAACCCTGATTGGCTTAAGTCACACTTAATTGGTTCTCTTCTATCAGGTGGATGATATTGTGGCCTTCATTTCATAGATGAAGGGACTGAATTTTAAAGGGTAACATCCAAGATCACTCTGATGAAAGGCATAGCTACGATGTGAAAATAGGTCTTACTCTTTAATTCATGACTTTTCTCTTGTTTCCCCCAAAGAAATCAGGCTGTGAGTACCAAATATATTTTCCTTAGTATCCTGGAACATTCCCTGATCAGAAGCATCATTATCAAGATCCATCCTAGGACTGGAAATTTTGACAGCAATTCTGCAATTAATGCTGGGGTTTTCTGGCTTCATTGCACGGCTGTCATCAAACTCTGACCTCACTCCTCTTAGTTCTCTACACAAATTCTCACCTTCTGTTTCCAAGCTTTCCTCCCACTTCATTTTCAGCCTCCTTTTTCCCACAGTCCCAAAGGCTAATTAAATGGATACCAGATTTTTTTTTTAACCTTCTTCCGTAAGATCTAAAATTTCAGGTGCAAGCTCCCTCTTATCTTCCCCTTGTCCCTGGCCACTGATCTCATTTTAATACTGAGAAGTGGCAAGTGAGGAAGGAGACAGGATTATGGAGCACCTACTGTGTGTCAAATCCCAAGTAGGCACCTCATTCTTTCACTAATCACTAAATCACTAAGTGCTAATTTAGTGCTAATCACTAAAGCACCATTTGCTTTAACTAAGAAACCTCCCCAAATCTTTTTAAAGCAAGGCAAAAACCAAACAAACAAAATGGCTAAAACCAAACTAAAACATGTGACTTAAAGGTAATAGGGTTACAGAAGTATCAGAACAGAGGGAGAAGGCATCTGGGTGGCTCAGTCGGTTAAGCATCTGCCTTCAGCTCAGGTCCTGATCTCAGGGTCCTGGGATCAAGCCTCGTGGCAGGCTCCATTATCAGCTGGGAGTCTGCTTCTCCATCTCCCTCTGCAACTCTCCTCTTGCTCTCTCAAATAGATAAATAAATAAAATCCCACTTTAAAAACAAAAACAAAAACAGAAAAACCCCCCAAAAAACTGAGGGTGGTAAAAGAGACCAGTCCCTAGAACTGATGCTCTCACTTTGCCCAGAAGTGACGTTTGTAGCTGAAGATATCTAAAATGTGCTACTGAATTAAAAACTGAAAGATGAGGGTTCTGATTATTGAAAAGTATATCTTAATAGTGTCTCATAACCTATCAGTGAGGCAGCTATCAAGTGTACCAGAAAAGAATGTACAGGTTGGTATGGGAGATGGGAGGCTGGGGGGGATTCACTCTAGCTCACATTAGTACAGAGGGAGGGGAAGCACACTGCATGAGGAACTCATCCTGGTGAGGTGTTGCTGACTATGCAACACCCAGGACTGAAGTTGAGAGCAAATGAAAAAATGACCAGGCACTGCCTGTCCCTTCAGGGTCTAGCCAGGGAGGTGTATGCATCTGCTGCCAGTCCTTATGACACTCAGAGACGGTTTCCTCTTGGGGAGTCTCTGCTTCCTTGGGGCACAATTGAGCTGAATAGGAGAAATGGTGTGCAGAGGAATAGATGTGCCCAATCAATCAGGCTTTGAGGGTACCTTTCAGCCAGACGCTCAACGGAAGGATCTATGGGGTTATAATCTTTAGGGGAGGGGTTGTCCTAATTTGCTAGATGGTTGTTTGAGATCCAGAGTTTGGCAGGTAGGTTCTGGCCATAACCACATAGCAGCACAAGAGGATGTGCTCAAAGGTTCACCTAAGACCTTGCCTAACGGGGTACATTGAGGGAGCCAGGGCTTGGGAATCAGAAGTGGGTTTGTGTTCTGGCTCTACTGATCCCTGGCTAGGTGGTTCCAGGGAAGTCGTGTCTTCTCTTCAGCCTCAGTTTTTAAATCTGTATAATGGGATAACAATAATAATGGTTCTGCTTACTTCAGTGGGTTGCTCTTAAGATCAAGTGAGAAAATACTTTGTAATCCAGAAACTACTATTTAAATATGAGTTTAATTATCAACTGAACAATAAAAGCTATCATTTGTTGAATGTTTAGTTGGAGCCAAGCATTTATTTTCTTTATACCAGTAGAATTTAAGACTTAAAACAACCATCAGAGATGATATGACTATTCTACAGTTAATAAGCCAAACCAGAAAATTGAAACACCAAGAAAACAGAAAAGGAAAGGAAAGGAAAGGAATACATACATGTTTCTAACTGATGGAATAAAGCTCCACCCAAGATCTGAAAAGGAAGCCCACAATCCCAGCTGCTCTGCTATCTGGTCTCTGGGCAGAGGCTAGCTGTTCTCACAGATGCCGACTAACATCATTAGTAAAGGTCCTTTTTCCCAGGCAGGATGAGAGAATGAGCTCAGTCTTATTTTACAGACGCATGAACTAATCGGAAACTGGGGCAGGTCTTCAGAAGGACCAAACACAACATCAGTCCTATCCCACGGGACCCAATTTCTAGGCTTCTGATTCCTTGATGTAAGAGCATGAGTCAACCCTAGACCATCTTAAAGAGAAAATGGTCATTAACATTTCACTAACACTAACTAAGCATGCAGTTGCCATTTGGGAAAAAGAAATTTGAGAGACAAACTGGTTCAAATCCCGGCTACCTCTTTTGCTCGGGGTGATGTATTCTTCTGAAAGTTCTGTTTCCTCACCTGTAAAATGGGGATAATAGCACCAGCCTCAGAGGACTCTGAGTACTGTAAGCAAAGCAGGCAGAGTATCAATTTGACCAATAAGATTTGCTACTATTTCCAAAGTCAGGAGGAGATGAAAATTTACCTGTCATTGTGTGGGCTTGTAACTGAAATGCTCAAATCCAACTCTAACTAGAGGGGGAGGTTAATCTTTTTTTTTTTTTTTTTTCCTTTTTCTTTTTTCATTTAAGGAAATCTCAGTTTGTTGCCTTTGCAATTCTCTAGCTGGTTCCCTGAACTTCTGTGGGTATCTAACTTCCTCCAGGCAGGCAGCACAGGGCAGGGTGGGGAAGAGGCGGGGGATGGCTTCTGCTCATTGGAATGTGATCGCAGGTGAGCTTGGTACTGAGGGTGAGGATGTTACACAAGGAGGGGGAGATTCTTGGAAATGAGGGGTGAGGGAGCTACCAGCTGACATGACTGCAGCAGGAAAGGATTCTAATTTTATCTGCTCGGTCCAGAGAAGATAGAACCCAACAAAAATGTCACTCTTCTTAGGCTGGGCTCAATAAAACCTTATTTACCAGCTCATGGATAAATGGGAGGAAATTAAAGCTAGGAAGAAAAAAGGTAAATGACATGAGAATCAGAACCACATCATCAGACCAGAGTTAGACTTGGACAGAAAATGGTTTAGCCTTTCTGCCCCTTCCATTCTTTGGAAAGTTCTTTAACCCAACTCTGTGGTCTCAAAGCCTCTTAGGCAAATCCCTTATTGTAACTGGTATCACCCCACATTATTAATGTTGTTGTTGTCATTACTATTATTATGATTTTTTACATCAGTGTCCTCTACTAATCTCTGAACAACTTGGGAATTGTTACTCCTCATTCTGTAGGTATTGACAATACTGTAAGAAATGATGAGAAAGCGAAGAAAGCAACTTATGAAGAGTTTCATAGATTGCCTATGCAGCTGAAGCTGAGCTTCAGGAATATGACACAGAATGACAACAGACTGAAATGCCTCCCATATCTGCCACCTCCCCACATTCCCATGCATCCCCAACAAAGGCAGACAATGGGGTATATGTCTCTAATTTAGCCATGCAGGGACCTCTCCAGATCAGCCGATTTTCGGCATTGCGAGAAGTGTGTGGCTTGTGCCTACATGTGTGAATTTCATGAAGCAAAGGCAGTCACATTGCTCACAAGTTGGGCAGCTAAATGATTTATTAAGCAAAGGTTACAGCACCTGTGCCTTTTTTGTCAACAAATCAGGCCCATGCCATGCCAAGCGATTCTTCTAATAACCTAAATGGTAATTTGGTTTTAAATAGCATTTCAGATACCACGATTCAGTTGATGCAGAACAGTGATAGATTTGGGTGGCAGGGAAGAAATGCCTATTTTTAATATTGTTTGCACTCATTTTTCATTTTAAAGAATTAGTTCTCATTGGAGTTCTGCAGGTTAAGCATTTTATTTGAACATTCTGATTAAACTAGAACCTGAATCAAAATGAGTTCTTTGCTCAGTCCTTCTGTGTGTGAACTGGTATTTCTATTTATTACCTGGTGATGAAATATTAACTTTTTTTCTCTAAATAAATGCCTCCTCTTAATGGCTCTTGTTTTCTGGGATCAGATTAAATTATGGGACGCAATTGAAATGGCCATTGGCTTTCTGCTATTTGAGATGATAGCATGTCCTCTATTATATTATATCATTCAGTGGGTGTGCAGGGGACATTAATAGTGTCCAAAGTGAAGTACACACTCTATGCCCCAGAGACTTCTCTATATGTTAATATCAACCATCCTGGGACAAATTTGAAAAAGAAGAGATTTGGGATTGGGCCAGGGGATCATGGTTTCTCAAAACACACAGGTGTTCTGTAAGCTATAGGGAGGTGGTCACCCCCCATTTCAATGGTGAGTTACCAAGTAGAGGATGCAGAGAGATAGGAGGCAAATGATGAGAGTAGCAGAGAGAGCAGAAAAACAGGAAAAATAACTGGGCAGGAATGTTCAAGCACAGTCAAAGCTGGGGTGAAATATACATTGCAATCGCAAGGCTAGCTTGGAAAGAAAGCTAGCTCAGGGCAAGGCTAAAAAGAAGGCAATTCTGTCTCAGTGAAGGGAGGAACTCTCTGGAGAAAAAAAAACCAGACTGGAAGGAAGGAGGAGAAAAAAATGGCTTTCAATTATCCACGTTATCTTTCCCTACCAATCATTACCGATGATGAATTGGTGCAATAAAAGCCAATATTCAATTTTTCCAATTTACATGGAAAGAAGGCCGTAATATATTGTTAAAGGGAAGAAACAGCAGGTTATCCAACAGTGTATATAATATGATCTCATTTTTGCAGTACACTTGTATGTGTAGCAACAGTCTGGATGGATTTATATGGAAATGTTAACAGTAGGACTACAAGTGATTTTTATTATTTCTCCCATCTGTATTTTCCCCAATTAACATGTATCATGACTGTAATAAGAAAAAGTCATTATTTTTAAACTTCCTTATGAATCATTTAGCTTCAAGCAATATAGTCTGACTACCTTCTATGGGGAGGGCATGAGAAACAGTATCTTCGGAGAAGTCAGCACACACTCACAGTGGATTTTGTTGATAAACTGTCTACTTGTCCTGTCTGTTTTATAGAATTTTATGCTCTTAAGAGGGGAAAGGGCCATTAGAGTTTATCTAATGATTACATTTTAAAAGTTGTGGTGAAATTCACATAGCATAAAATGTACCATCTTAACCATTTTTAAGTGACTTTGGAAGAGCCACACTGTTTTGCAACTACCACTACACCAAGCATCTCCAGAACTCTTTCCATCTTGCAAAACTGGAACTCCATAGCCATGAAACAATGAGTCTCCATTCTGCCATCCCCACCTTCCATACCCCTCACCTTCTGCCCCCTCCCTGCCGCCAGGCAACCACCATTCTCCTTTTCCTCTCTATAAATCTCCAGGGACCTCATGAAGTGGACTCATACAGTAGGTGTCCTTTTGTGACTGGTTTGACTTAGCACCAGATCTTCAAGTTTCACCCACATAGCATACTGCGGAATTTCCCTCATTTTTAAGGCCAAATAATATGTGCTATATATTGCAGTCACATGTGTAGGCCACATTTGGTTTATGCCATTTGCCTGTTAATGGAGACCTGGGTTACTTCCACCTTCTGGTTTGTTGTGAATAGTGCTGCTAAGAATTCGGACTCTGAAAAACCATCTGAGGGGTTTGAAGTGGCGGGGGGGTGGCAGGTTGGGGTACCAGGTGGTGGGTATTATAGAGGGCACAGATTGCATGGAGCACTGGGTGTGGTGAAAAAATAATGAATACTGTTTTTCTGAAAATAAAAAAAAAAAAAAAAAAAAGAATACGGATGTACCAATACCTCTTCAAGACCTTGCTTTCAATTCTCCCGGGTATAACAAGGATTAGATTTTAATGCAGTCTCCAGCTTTTTTTTTTTTTTTAAGATTTATTTATTTATTTATTAGACAGATAGAGATCATAAGCAGGCAGAGAGGCAGGCATAGAGAGACATAGGAGGAAGCAGGCTCCCCACCGAGCAGAGAGCCCGATGTGGGGCTCGATCCCAGGACTCTGGGATCATGACCGGAGCCAAAGGCAGAGGCTTTAACCCACTGAGCCACCCAGGCACCCCTGCATTCTCTGATTTAAAAGCAGGGAGTAGCCCAGTAGTACTGCTGAGAGCTGAGCATCACCAGTCAGGGTTTGAATACCTGCAGGGAAAGGTGTTCACCAGCTCATGGGGCTGTGCAGCACAGTGGTTAGAGAACGCACGCCTCGGAGTCAGGCAAACTGGTACAAATTCTTGCTCCACGTCTCACTGCTTATGGTCATGGGAAAATGAACAATCTCTTTAGGTCTCAGTTTCTACATCTACAAAGTGGGGATAATTAGATCTACCCTATTGGGTGCCTGAAAAGATTAGTTGGGTAATGCACTTTAGGTACTCGGTACACAGAATTGTGCTCAATGAATAGAAGCTATATATCATTAAAGAATACTTTGTAGAAAGTAAGGTCTTGTGATATTAAAAAGTTTATGCAGTAGTTCAAATTCTATCTTCTAGAAAAAAATAGAGACCATGTCTAATCTGTCTCCCAGAGGTTGATATTTAGGCATTTGAACTTCCACTGGGAACTGGCCCTTTGGAGAAAGGGACACCATTTTACTTTGCATTTGTTTATGGATTTATGTGCAGGTTACTTCTTCTGCATTTGTATAGCTCAAGTACCTGCTTGGGTGACTCTTTAATTTTTATTTTTCTAAAGGTAGGAAGCAAATGTTGTCCTCCCAATTAATACAAATTTCATGCTTTAGTAACAAAAGTATCAATATAGAATAAATGCAAGCTTGCTTAGAAAATTACTAATCTGCAGGCCATGCTTAAATTAAGTCTTAGACAATTCCTGTGGGGGAGAAAACCTCTTCTGAACTAAGGTCTTCTCAAAAAGAAGATTATTTTTTAAGTATATGACCATTTTTTATCTATATCTATATATGTCTAACACTCTAAATGGTTCCAGAAAGTAGTTCTTTTTTTTTTTTAAAAATAAGTTAATATATACACCTTAAAACTAAGATATTTTGAGCACATAATTTTTATCTCAGGATATATGTGGTGTTGTTTTTTTTTTAAATGACAATTCCATTAGCACAGTTTCTCCCAAGACAATTGTGGATGGCTTTGTTCAAGACAAATGTGGCAGGTGTCACTGTGATAAGAAACATTTAAGCTGTTGTCCCTATGATGCCAAATATTTAACAGAAACCAAAAAATTTCAGTTCCAGATGACAAAATTGGGTCTAAATGACATCATTCATCCAGATGCGTGGAAAATCTGGATTTTCAAGAATTGAATTTTTGTGGTCAACATCATGAAGACTCAGTTTCTGGGTTAAATAAGGCATTTGTGAAACAAAGCCATTTTGGAATAGAACACGTTTTCATTATAGAGAAACAAATTGAAAGGAACACGGGGTACCATTTCAGTGCTGTGAATCACAGATTACATAAAAAAAATATAATGTAAAAAACAAACAGGACATTTCCAAGCTGCATTTTTGAGGTTCTTCATGAAGTAACCCGACCACACTGGGGCTTTGAGAAAAGCAATCATTCAACATAGAGGGACCGTCCCCAGTTCTCCCTTCCCACTGAACTTGAACACATGCGCCGAAAGTAAAAAATGGAATGACCGTGACTTTGAGGTAATTATTCAACTTCAAACTCACCAGTTAAGCATTTGGAGGTATGGGAACATAAGCAATACGCTGGAACAACTTTACAGGAGGTCCTGAATAGATGTTCATCCCAGAAGCCACGGACATGCCAGTTTCAGGAGAAACAGCAGAAGTGGGAAACTCAAGAGTTAACCTTCTGCGCCCCCCCCCACCCTTCTTTATCCCCTTCTCCTCCCAGCTGCCTCCTCCCAGGCTGTACTTTCCGTGACCCTGCTTCCCGGTAAGGAAGGTTTCAGAAGCAGCGCAGTTTCACCTGCGCTGTCGACACAGCAATAAACTAAAATCCTTTACTGAGAGAGAGCCAGTGGACCCAGGAAGGCAAATCTATCCCGTTGATAAGCATCTGGTCCTACTCTTATAAACAAAGACGAGTAGTTACCAATTCGGCATCTGGAGAATACACACCCGGGCATATGCACAAAATATCTCAGAGAATTTATTTTCAAACCACATGCTGAGAACCTCACAAAGAAAATACTCTCTTTATATTGATTATGATGGTATATGGTTACCGTCTAATTAGGAAATCAGTGAGTCGTTCCTCTCAAAACTTGAATCTAATTCCATTTCGCAAACTTCTAAACATCACCACACCCACTACCTTTGAACTCCAAAAGTCTCTTACTGTGTCTAACAGCAGCCATTTCAAAACCTTGGAAAGAGATTTTTTTCTCTTTGACCGACACTAGCACAAAACACAACTGTCTACCGAGAAACAAGCTCTAGAGGAGCAGGAGAATCCCCTTTTCTCAATCGCCTACCTCAACGTATGACATTATATTCATATACCCCCCTCCCCCCACTGCACTTGCTCCCTCGTGGCCAGTGTACCCAGTGACAAATACCACCTACTTCTGTGCCAACACCAGCAACTTAATAGGACTCACGAACCCTTTCTTTCCGGTTCCTGAGGACCCGATAACGAAAACAGAAGAGGGGCTGGTTCCCCATTCCCAGGATGCACTCTGATTTCATGGGCAGCCCAAGCTGACTTTTCCAGGCAGGGGTGGACTTCTGTCTGGTTGCAAGTGGAGAGACATGAATTCCCAGAGGAGGAAACACACTATCTAGCCCTGGGAAACCTTTCTTGCCACAGCAAAAGCAGTTCTGGCACAGAAGCCTTCCTCCTCTACCCCCTCAGTAGGTAACACAAAAATCGCAGACAGCATTTTTCCACGATTTCTGAGGACACAGGGAAATGTGGCTGAAGGGCCGGGAAGGTTGGGGTTGGGAGGAAAAGGGACCGAACAGGGGCTGGGAAATGCAGCCTGTTGTGCCAAAAGACAAGTTACAATGCACCTGGCGAATAAAACAAGCTGCACCACATACAGAAAAGATGAGAGCGGCCCACCTGTGTCTGTTGAGGGATATTTACAAAGCTTGGATCCCGTGGTCCAACACTGACGAATCGGTTTGCGGGGGAGGTGCTGGGTGTCGAGTAGGCTGTGAAGGGAAGGGACACATGCGTTCAGGAAGCAGCACGAGATTGCACACACAAACAACACCAAAACACACAGTCTCTGAGCCTACGCAGCTGATTAACAAGGAAATGTGCAAACACTGGAGCTAGCAAAGGGATCCGGCTAGCGGGGGCATTTTAGACAGTCATAAAAGGGAAGGGGTGTTGGGTTCTAAAGACTGTTGGAATAAAACAATGTCAAATTGGGTCTCAGATGAGTTCTTTTCTCCTTCCAGCATACAAATTAGAACATGCAGGACATTTGCAAAATATACTTTTGGAGTAAAACATGAGCTCTGGGGCCAGAAACAGATATCTTAGTCCTTAGAGCACAAGGGAGAAAGAAATGAGGTAGGAAGGGGAGGAAAGCAGTTCATTTTATAACCTTGCTTTTCACACTATGGCACTTCCAAAAATCACGAGATATTCCTGCACCTCTATAGCTAAATATCAAAGAGGAGTCTTTAGAGAAGGAAATAATGGCTTCTCCAGAAAGGAGGTGGAAAACCATTGAGAACCAGCTGTCTTTATAGGCTTCGGGAAAGTATCTAGAATCTCTATAAAGCAGCAGATGTGCTTAAAATATTACTGTTAAGGCACAAACTATCAAGAACCCATGAAAACCAAGATACCACACTAAAATCACAGTTCAGTTTACCATCCTTTCACAGTTCATGAAAGTTTGGTTGTTGGTTTTTATAGTTTCAGTTTTTATATTTATATTTGAGAGCTTCACTCCAGTGAGAAAAAAACTCGGTGGCTTTGCTGTTTCATTGGCTTATACATCCAAATGTGTATTTGGTCTTTTGGTGACCTGCAATTCACCTCTTTACCACAAACTCCCAATATTTATTCATATTCCTTCTTTGTACCAGAACTTTCAGATAGACTCTTGCTTAATTTCCAATTAAACAACACACTTGCAAAAGGCCCAATTTTTCTGGATTAACCTTAGATACAAGCCATCTAAAAGATGAAAAGGATCTGCAATTTTTTTTTAAAAGATTTTATTTATTTATTTGACAGAGAGAAATCACAAGTAGTCGGAGAGGCAGGCAGAGAGAGAGAGAGGGAAGCAGGCTCCCTGCTGAGCAGAGAGCCCGATGCGGGACTCGATCCCAGGACCCTGAGATCATGACCTGAGCCGAAGGCAGCGGCTTAACCCACTGAGCCACCCAGGCACCCCAGGATCTGCAATTTTTAAAAGCACAGATAACTAAGGGAATAATACCAAATTCCTTTGCCAGATTTCTTTGTTTTCCTTTTTGGCATCATCTGCTTGTCTTTGATTTTCTATCTTACAGAAAACTGCTCAGACTTCTTGCTTCCCTTGTTGAGCACATCTAGAGGTAAAATTTCAACCAATCTAGCCCAAGTCCTGTTGGTCATCTTTGGTAAGAGCTAAGTCATCCACGCAGATCTGTGATGGTCATGTGGTGTGGCTATGTTAAACCAGCATGGAACAGAGGATGAACGTGAGGATCCTCTGACATCTATTAATAAGAAAGTGTTGTCGTAGTGTTTATTTTAGAAGGATCTGTCTGGGAATAGTTTTATATAAAACAATGTATATATAAATGTCTATATAAAAATGCATGATGTAACATATGGTCTAGCTACGTGAATCTACCGATTTCCTCCCCACCCCATTCTATGTTAGGCTAAGTTGAACAGATTTCAGAAATACCTCTGTACAAACTCATTCTGTGCGTGCCTCTCACTCACTGGTATGGGAGAAACATAAATTTTTTAAAATTCCGTAAAATACTCTGTTAATTGCTCTAGTCAGTCTATTGCTTTAGTTTAATATGGTTTAAGAAGACTCCATAGAAAGTTAGGTATTGAAAATGATGGACTATAATTACCCAGTAGTGAATTTACCCGCTCCTAGGGCACAAAGAGGATGTGGGAGAGATAAGGAGGAAGCTAGTAGATGAAATAACCTGTCAAACCTCTCAGTGGTTAGGTGGGAAGAGTGTTCTTTCACATGGGAATAGGTAGGTATGTCGGAAGGAACAGAAAAAGGCATGAAGAGTATGCTAAGGTACTAAGACTAAGTGATGAATGACATGCTGAAATGTGGGTCCTGGTGGAACTGTGCGCTTTGGGCTACACTAGTCATCACAGACACATAGCAGGATTTCTTATGATGTTTTTACCATACTGGGGATATCAGAAACATGCATGCTGAGTGAGCCTAGGGATCACGGCATTTTTGTTTGTTTGTTTGTTTTCTTTCTGTGTGAAGATCGTTCTCCATTGACCATAGCAAGTTTACTAAGACTGAGAAGATCTGTATGTAATATGTTCTGTTCTCTATTGTTTAGCAGACCTAAATTTTGCCATTTTAAAGGTGTAGCGTACAAATCATGTAGTCACCCAAAACTGCTATGAGGCTAACATCAGGATATTTTGCCTTTCTTGGGCACAAGACAAACTTTGCCATCTTGATTTCAAAATATCCCAGGAGGCCTTTCATGCTTTCATAGGCTCTTGAAACTGCTTCAAAGTTCAGTCTGGTTTTTAAAACAAGGGGAACAGTATGTTAGCATTTAAAAAAGAGAGAAAGAGAAAGATAAAAGAAAAAAGGGATACTAAAAGTACAAAAACCTGGGAGTCTCTTGAATACCCAAGTCATCAAATGGAAGAAATGGTACCTGGGGAAATTTATTCAATAGAAATGTAGCTTCTGGGAAAATTCAAGGACACAGGGAAAACAAGGGAAGGAAGAAAGAAAGTCTGACTCATCTTCCATTATGGTAGTTACAATAGGCACAGTGTTCACCTATAACAGGATGTAGTTCCAGAAATGATGTGACATTAGTTAAATTTTATTTTCCCAAAGAAAAAGTGGAATAAGGGAGTTATACTGTTGAACAAAAACCTCAACTGCAACTTTTTATTAAAACAACCACATATACCATAGCAAATCAATTATACATGCACAGTTAAGAGCTTTCAACATGAATATAAAATCAAGTAAAGGGGGCAATGTGGTAATTAATTATATACAACTGTATTTACTATGCTATTATATCATATTCATATCTTTCTTAATTATAATTCTGGCGTTATTTACAGCAGCAATAATCAAATGCCTCAGGAAAAATTAGGAAATCATGAAATCCAGAAAATAATTTTCTGGGAAGATTATTATAGGCATTTTTTTTGAGGATTCTGGAGGGGGAAGATTCAGGGGCATATAATGATTTTTCTGATAAAGTCAACAGGGAAATCATTTTGCTTATATAATCTCACTGCAAAAGTCCTCATGGCAAACACGACTATTAGAAATCAAATTATTGATTATTTGACTGCCTCTGAAGTGGAAACTTTTTCTTTTCTTTTTCTTTTTTTTTTTTTTACCAGGCATCTTACTTACATGAGGAATACCACTCTTGACTATTTTCCTAATGTTATGGATGAACTATTAGAACTATTAGAAGCTTCCACCATTTTATTTGTACTAATCTGGTATTTTTTCCTCTTTCTACTTGTATGTCTCGCCATTATCCCATAGTCTTAGTATGGCCTTAGCTACAGTGATAACTATGAAAATCCCAGATCAGAATTTGATCCCATATCCAGAAAATCCCATTCTTTTGTGTTACCCACTTACCATATGCATGGCTAATCATAAAATCCTTTACTTAGACTGTGTAAGTCCTGCCCCAGTATGATCAGTTGGGAGATGGCTCAAGAACAGTTCTTGCTTTATAAGCAAGACTTTTAAAGGGCCTCTGACAATGCTAGAATCTATCTCTAGCAGGGACTCTCGGAGGAGCATGAGGGAGTCATCAGGGACAGTGGCAGAGATCACCCATTAAGTCTGCTCTTCACCACTATGCAGGTACGTGTCCCCTGGGAGAACCTAGATTTTTTTTGTTTGTTTGTTTGGTTTCCAGAAATACATGTAACTAACCTCCTACAAGCCAAACAGAATTTCCACTTTTGTTGTCCCCAAGGTGTCACGTTTTGTTTTGTTTCTTTTTCTTGAAAGGAAGGAATAAGGGATGTGTCTGGATAAAGGAATCGTGTTATTTTCCTATAATCCATTTTGAGTCTGTAATAGCCCTCACCTATAAAATCAAATCTGACCATGGTATTAACAAGGTGGTCACACGGTTTTGAGCAGAATGCTTGGAGCATTCCTTGTTTTAGGAAAAAGATGGAACTGAAGAAAAAAGATACTAAGATATTAAAATATGTGTACCATTGTCAGTTGATGTTTCTTTAAGCTGAAAACCGTATCATTAAAATCACCCACATCTGACAAACTAGAAAATTAAAAGTAGGCAGACAGATTCAAGATCTAGTTCAAATGTAGTAACCACTAAAATATATGTAATCACCAAAGGGGAGGAATGGGAGAACATTCAGACAGATGTTTGTGTGGGGAGTGAGTATGAAGGGAGAGCTGCCTTTTGGATAACGCCCCTCTGGGACTCACAGTGCCCTCAGGGAGGCTGAGGGGCTGGTTCCCAGTAGCTCCACTGCCTGAGGAGAGCGATGGCCATCCTCTACCCTGGCTAGGGGTCAGTGACACGGTGAGGCACCTTGGCAGAAAAGAAAATGTGAGAGACCTGATGACCTTTGAGGTTCTGCATTTACTTCCACACACAGGAAGCCTTGAAGTCCCCTGAACCCGGGCAGCCTGACCTACACGCTGACAGGAAGTCTGAAGAGAGATCTGTGCTCTGTTGTGTCAGACTCCAGATGCATGAAGAGTGAACATCCCTTTCTTCATTCCCTTGAACTCTATCGAGTCTAACCTCTGGAGTGCATCAAAGAGAGGTATTTCCATTATTTAACAGATTCATATTCATTCTCTCACTCCTTCTGTCTGTCTCCGTCTCTCAGGAACGCTTGCTCTGTGCCAGGCTCCGGGCTGAGCACGACGGGAGATTCAAAGGTGAGGCAAGACACATTGCCATCCTAGAAATGCTAGCATCTAATGATGGGAGATGGGTGTAGAAAAATGAAAATATGGGTGCTTAAAGGTGACATAAATAAGAATCCACGAGATGTTAACGGACAGAAAAGGGACATCTGGCAGGAGAGCAGGAAAAGTGCACAGAGGAAACGAGGACAGGGTGGCTTTTGCGACAGTGCTGTAAAAGATGCGCGGGCCTGCAGGTTCGGAGGGAACGGGGTTGCGGGGTGGGGGTGGGGGGTGTCACAAAGGAAGCAGCAGGAGCAAAGGCGCGGAGGCCGGAAGTGGAGGCATCAATCAGAGAGCGCAGGGAGAAAAGACAAAACACCGCTAATTATGTTTTGTCATACAGCACGGGAAGGCAAAATGTTGAGTCAGAGACCTGAATGTTTGAAAACGAAGGGGAAAATGTCTATTGAAATTATTTTTCTTTTAAGAAGTAATTTATAAAATAAAGATATCGAATTTCCATTCCCAACACCTCTAAGACAACTAAGACTTCCTCACTCACGTTCTAAACCGCTCCCTTCATATCTTAAATATTAACATGAACACTATAGGTTCCCCCCTCGTTTTCAGAAACTCAGGCGTACTCACATGTGGGGATTTCCCTTCTAAAAAATATCTAGTCGAAAATTCAGTTTCATTCCAAATAGACTTATTGTGATTCTACCACCTGCCCAGGAATGTGCTAGTTATTGGACAGACGTAATCTAAGCAAGTTCAGGAATGCAGACTTGAACAGATCTCTGTGTGTTCAAGTTGCAACTTTATTAAATGTTTATCAGTGACACCTGACAGTGAAGGAAAAGTGCATAAAAAAGCATTCAGTTGCAAACCTGGAATAGCGAGATGATTAAATACCTAACTGAAATAGTTTCTAGAATCTTTTCTTAACTGCACTATCACGTTATTAAAAAAAAACAAAAAACCAAAAAGCCCCGAGAAAACTTTAATTTCAAAAAATAAAAAAATTTTAAAAAGGCAGAAACTTTCAGGAAATAGATTGGCTAATTTCTAAAGGAAACCCATTATAGTTGTTGAACTCATTTAGGAACTTGAACAGCATTATTTTCTTGCAAGGTCACAAAGAAAATGCTGGAGAATATTGTGGAGTGTTTTTCCTTTAGCGAAATCTATCAGTATCGACAAGTTATGGGGCCTGGGTTAGTGTTATTAAGATCATTATATAGCCAAGGAAACAGACAGCCTTTCTTTACACATGATCCAGTATTCAGAGATTTAGAAATTCCCACATGACTGAACGGATATTGTTGTTGTCATCCAGATGTTTGGAATCTCTAAGATAACCACACTGAATTTCCATTATTTTGATCACATCTGTTCAGTCAGTTACCTCATTCTGTTATCTCTGTAAATCTTTTGTCTCTACAAACAAGTTACCAACAAAAAAAGACAGCCCTCAGGGCATGAAATTAAAACCTACTTATTGCTAGTAAATTATTACAGAACAACATACCCATAAGCTTTCTCCCTGAAAAGCTAATGAATTATAACTTTAATATATTAGCATTACTTAACATGTATGGTAGCAATTTGCATGACATGGCTAATGTGCCAGTAGTTCACAAAAATCTTGAGAAGAGGCAATTTAGCCAGATGGTTTTGCTCTGCTGGTATTTCTGTTTGTATTAAGGATGCTCACAGGGAGGTAGGGGCTCTAGCTACATCATGATTTGGGGTAAAATATGCAGAAAGGAAAGTATAAGACCATTCATGGTGCACACAGAAAGAAGGGGATCAGAACAACTTATAAACTGGAGACACTTTGGCCTTATGTTACCCAGATCTGTGCCATAAGCAGGCACTTTGGACTGTTTCCTGTAGACAGGCTATTTAAACTGACTATAACATTGCTGTGAAGGATAAGAATAGAGGCTTATTTCAGTTCATTTAAATTTATTCCAAATTCTGTAACTGTCATTTGTTTTTATGTAAATGCTGTGTGTTGTATGATTGGTAGAACATATATATTGATCAGAAGCAACAATGTATATGGGTAGGCACAGGTGAAAGCTATATCTGATAGCCACAGGGAATAAACCCACGGATTCAGCTGGGGTTTACTAAAAAAAACTTAGATCAATATATTGGATTGCTCCCTTTTGAAAGGCTTCTGCGGCCTCTCAAAAGGCACTGTAACTCTGGAAACCTACTCCTGGGAATTTATCCTCAACCAATACTTAAAGGTACAGATAAAGATTTATGCTCCAAGATGTTCATTACAGCATTACTTATAAAGAGGAACAAACCCGAGCCATCTTATAAGCTAATGCTTATTTGTATGTTGAAATATTTTGCAATCATTAGGCACATTTTTTTTTTAGGCACATTTTCAAATAATAATGACATCACAGACATGCTGCTAGTGTGAGATAAAATTAATAAGATCAATTTATAAAACTGTATATATACACATAGATACATATGCACACATCATGATCAATTTTGTTTAAAATATGCATAGAAAATGACTGGAAAATAGGCACATAAAATGACTACCTCTGAAGAATGGCATTATGAATGATTTTTAAATACCTTCCAGTAATTTTTAATCTTAAAAAAACATAAACAGAACCTGAAAACCCCCAAGTCATATTTTTGTTTTTACAGCACTCCAAGGTAATCAGTAGAAAATGAATTTTATAACCAGGAAACCCTGGATTGAATCCATTTGATTGTAATCTTACTTGAAATGTGATCTTGGCAAGCCAACTAACATCTCTGAGCTTCTATATATAAAAAGTCCACCATAATAAATATTATGTAGTTGGATATGCATAGCCCTTTAAGGCTTCATCCCTCAGTGAATGTCTATGATTACCCTCTCTACCAGAGCAGTCCAGAAAGTAATCCCTAAGAGAGGCTTAGCCAACAAGATGGGAAATTCCCCCAAATTCCATTATATGTTATATTTAAACAATTGAAGAAAAATGCCAAAATCATTCAATCAGGGACTATTGATTGCAATATAAAAACTTAAACCTCTCCAGCATTAATGTTGTGATCAGACTCATATGAGTAATGTGTAAATTGGTGCAACCTTTCTGAAAAGCAGTTTGGTAATGTGTATCAGAATGAATATTTTGGTTGGTACTAGTAATTCCGATTCTAGGAATCCAGCCTAATGAAATTATTTAAGCTGGGGACAAAATGTATTTTCAAAATATGCTGGAGTATATTTCACAGATTGGGGCAAAGTTAATATCCAATAGAGGAATAGGTACAAATTGTTTAAAATCACATTTCCCATTTTTTATGAAATGGGAAAAGGTGTAAAATACTAATTAAGAAATGGCATGCAAAATATTATTTTCGCATGGTCACAATCATCTTTTATGTGTCTGTGTACATATACACATGAATATACACATCAACATGTATTAAGGGAAAAATAGGCCAAAATGTTAATAGTAATTAATTATAGAAGCACATAATTTCATTTTTTATACTCTATATTTTCCAAGTTTCCTACACTGTCATATATTACTTCTATTAAGAAAATCTTAAAACTCACTGGTTATTTCTGTCATCTTGAAAAAGTAACAAACAGAGGCAAAAACAAGACTCAAATGGGTTAGGAAACCTAAATGAGTGGAATCATCTATTGTCTGTTCTTTTCTGTCCCTCCTTTATAATGTCCATCTCTTACTGTGCTCTTGTTCCTCTGCTTTTCATCCAATGCAAGGTATACAAACATATGTTATTCTTGGAACAATGTAAAAGTTCTTTATGGAGTGTCTTGGGATTTTCAGAGGATAGGTGTATGCACAAAATCCGATCTCTAAACGCGGGATGCGTCCTGGTAGAGTATAAAGCACAGGAGTCGAACAGATCTGAGTTTGAAGCCTGACTCAGTTTCAGTGTTCTATTTTTTAAAAGAGGGCTGACAATTCTAATTTTGTAGATGTATAATCATAATCAGATGAAATTAAGGTAATGCATATGAACGTACCTATCAAAGTGACTGAGTTTCAATAATCCTTTTCCTTTTTCCCTTGCAAATGTAAACATAACAAAATTGGATTATATGCAGAGTAGTAATACTCTGCAAAAAGTGTAGGAGATATTTATTCACTAAAAATTATGATTCAAGACATATGTATTCAGTGGGTTCCTAAAGCAGAAATTGGGACCAAATATTGGCTGTGGAGAATGAAAATGCTAACCTTACACTAAGCTCCATGCTGTCTGTGAGGGAAAAAGAATATTATTCCTTACCAGAAAGATCACACATTTTCTGCTATGATATCCAAAATTTGGGTAAGTATAGCCAAAATCTAGATGCATAAAAACTGCCAAGAATTTTATGGGGACCCCCTCCAACCACAAATGAATTTTGGTCACTGTAGTGATTGAGGTTATATAAAGAAGAATTTTTAGATAATTACACACATATTTTTGAAAATAATTACATTTGTTATAAAAGGAGACTTAAAACTCTGTATTATCTTTCATTATCAGTGGATAAGGTACCAAAGGGAGATTCTATGACAGACCAGTTTCTATCTTTCAACACACAAGCAAATGTGTATGTACATCCCCCAACTCTATGGTAGTGGTTTGCTTGTTTTTTTTTTAAAGATTTTATTTATTTGACAGATAGATCACAAGTAGGCAGAGAGGCAAGCAGAGAGAAAGGGGGAAGCAGTCTCCCTGCCGAGCAGAGAGCCTGATGAGGGGCTCGATCTCAGGACCCTAAGATCATGACCTGAGCTGAAGGCAGAGGCTTAACCCACGGAGCCACCTAGGCGCCTCTATGATTGATAGTGTTCCATACACATTCCTAGGACTCTCCTTTGCTGACTTAACATAACTCATATAGACTTGTCTCTATTTTTAAGGGGTACCTAATGTATATACTCTTGTTACATATTTAGGTTATTACTAATCTTTTATTATAATTGAATACTTGATAAGCATCTGTGTTTACACTTCCAACTATATTTATTACTTACATCTAAAATTTATATACATAAAGATATATAATATTCATATATATTTTTATATACTTGAAAAATTAAACTATCTTCTAAGACGTTGGACCAATTCACAGACCTCTAACAGTGCAGAAGAGTATGTCTTCCACACACTTGCCAAGAGTATGCAAAGTATTCTCTGATTTTTGCTGATCTGATATGTAAAAATACCATGCTAGTCTTTTTTTTTTTAAATTTTATTTATTTATCAGAGAGAGAGAGGGGAAGAGAGAGAGCACAGGCAGACAGAATGGCAGGCAGAGGCAGAGGGAGAAGCAGGCTCCCTGCTGAGCAAAGAGCCCGATGTGGGACTCGATCCCAGGACGCTGGGATCATGACCTGAGCCGAAGGCAGCTGCTTAACCAACTGAGCCACCCAGGCGTCCCTACCATGCTAGTCTTAATCTGTATTGTTTTTATGCTACATAAACAAGACATCTTTCAAATGTTCTCTATTTCTCTTTGTTTATGACCTTTTTCTGTCTTTTTATTCGTCTTTATATATTAGATAATTTAACCCCATGTTACATGTGTGACAAATATTTTTCCCACTTTCTTTTTTTTTTTTTTTTACTTTATGATGGTTTTTTTTTTCATGCATAGATTTTTGATACTCTTAGAGTAGAATTGGTCAGTCTTTCCTTTCATGGTTTCTGAGTTTGTGTGTGTGTGTTATTTAGAAAAATCTTCCTCAGTCCAATATTATTTTAAAAAGTTATCCTATATTTTTATGTGGTATTTAAAGCTTCACCTTTGTATGCTTTTTTCCCCCCTCCAGCTGGAATTTATTTTGGTGTAAGGAGTCTTCTTTTTTTCTGGACAGTTACACAGTTGTTCCAATAGACTTCACTGAATAATCCCTTCCACTCCTCTAATACGAAATGCCACTCTTATCACGTATTAAAATATTGCATATATATAGGTCTCTTTCTAATTCAGAAGAGTATAAAACACTGAAATAGAATGGAGACAGCAGCAGAGGTGGTAGAGAAATTAAAACCAATGTGGAAAAAACAAAAACAAGAACAACAAAAAATGACAGCAGTGTGGAAACAGATCAGCATAAAATGAGTTCTCAGGCACTAAGTGACATCAGACACTAACTTAAGACTGAGAAAGAACAAGAAGGGAGTTCTTTGGAATTGTTTTCCATCCTACCTGTGGAATTGGTTGCAAGGGAGACAAACCATACAAGACTCTTAACTATAGGGGACAAACAGAGGGTTGCTGGAGGGGAGGCGGGGGTACCAGGCTGATGGACATTAAGGAGGGTACTTGATGGAATGAGCGCTGGGTGTTATATCCAGCTGATGAATCACTAAATTCTACCCCTGAAACTAATACTACACTGTATGTTAACTAAATTGAATTTAAATAAAAAAATTTAAAAATCTATGATGTTATAAAAACTCAAAGAAGTGTACAGCAAAGAATGATTTTATTGTAATTTTAATGTAATTTTAAAAATGTAAAGAAAAAGAATACTGCAATAGTTTGGACATCAGTAATGAAAAAGTGTTTTGTGAAAGGAAGCCACTAACTTCTTTCTTTTCCCATTCTCTCTTGTAGTTATCCACTGCTTCTTCTCTGAAAGAGGAAACCTAGTCCTTACGTCATCTAAAAATTGTGAAAAGTGACCTATCATTCACTGTCTTGCTCTAAATCCAATTACTGATTCAACAACGTGTTATACATTTTAAGGAAAAGTGTTGGTGAAAGGGAGACATGTCATTATTAGGATGATAACTCGGAAAATAATTCTTTGAAGCATTCATCAACAGTCCAAGTTCTCAGGAGTCTTGGCGAATAAAGGAAATCTGCCTTTATCAACATTTCCTATTTTTTGTCTTTTTTGCTGTTTTTGTTTAATCTCCCTCCAAATCTTCTGTTCTCTTCCTTTCCCTGACAACCAGAGTTACTCTCAGCAACAGAAACCAATTCATACTAAGGTACAGATGACCCACTAACTAACATCTTCTTCTGTATTTCTCGCATAGGGTTTTCACGGCAAAAACACGGAACCTTTGGGCTAATGCAAAGCTAGCCATAGGACGCGATGGCCAAGTGTATGAACTACAGGTTCAAGGTGGCTGGGTGTGAATCATGGTGCCATTACATGTGGCTGAGAAGCCTTGGAACTTAACTTAATTGGGTGACAAAGGTACTGACTTCATAGGATTACTGGGAAAATTAAAACAAGATAATATATAGAAAAATACTTCTCAAGTGCCTGGTACATAAATAAAAGCTCAGTGCTTTGTTGTGCTGTTATTAATTTCAGATAAGCAGACAGTTGTGGCTTCCCAGCAACCAGAAATCGTGTCCCATTGCTCTGTAATTTGTATGAGGTAGGTATGGGGTAGTAGAAAGAGCATGGGAAGGCCTGCATTTGAGTCCCTACCAGGCTTCTATGGCAGTATTATCTTGGGAAAATCATCTGCACTTTCTAATGTCATCTTCCTTGTCTATAAAATCCTGACCACACAGGACTCCTAGGAAGACAGAACAAGATAATGTATTCATGTAAAGAGTTTTGCTAACTGAAAAGCACTGAACATACGTTAATTATTATACTACAAAATTTCCATCCTGGTCATAGGTTATTGTTATTTTCTTGGTTAACAGTTTCATATTCATTCATACAATGAATGTATGTAAGATTCATGGGAGATGTAAAAATAAATAATAAAGGAAACTTGTTATTGCGTGCTTCTACTTTAATACAGTTCTAGTTTTAAAAAATCAAAAGTTCATGGCTAAGAAGGCATGGAGAAAAATGTTTACAAGCCTTTTATGCATTCTTAAATTAAGTTTTTATGTTCTTAATTAATTAAAAAAAGAAAATACACTTGTTTTATCTTCCATCATAATCCCAAAGCATTCTTTCTCTCCATTATAATTCTAGGCTAGGATGCCAATCTGTAATTTCTTTTCTGGAAAAGTCCATATTTATACTGTGATCTTGGTACTAACCTGTTATAAAAATTGGATGTTACAGTACAATTAAGAAAAAGAATAGTGCATTTTGAATCCTCACACCACAAATAGGCCCAAACATAATGAGATTATTTCTCCTATTCTTTAGCTGTTGTTCTTAGGACACCGAGGAATAACCACTCAGTGTATTACATGTTTGAAAAGGAGTCCCTCCCCAATTAATGCATGATGCACATGGAAAAACTCAGCAAGTTGCAAAGAGCTTTCATAGGTAGGATGCTGTCATAATTAGTATCACTAGTAAGATACCTAATGGGCATGTCAAACATAATTTGGTCAAACCAAACTTTGGGCCCTGCCCCTTGCCCAGAATGGCTCTTTCTGGAATCTTCCCATCTCAGTTCATGGGAGCTCCATTCTCCCAGTTGGGCAGGTCAAAAACCTGGGAGTCGTTGATGTCTCACTCTCTTTTCTCAACCCATATCTAATGCATCAGCAAATCCCATCAGCTCTCCCTTTCAAATAATTCTCACCACCCACACTGCCCCATGTTGGTGTCTGGATCCCTCCAACAGCGTGTCACCTCCCTCCCTGCTCTAGCCTTCTCCGTTGGACCTCCTGGTCCCTAACTTACTAATTTACTTCAACTTGGATGACTATTTGTTCACAGGCAAGGGGACTGTGCCCTTTTGCATCTCTTCTGCCTGAAATAGCAGCTGGCAGGTAGAAGACACTCATTATATTATTGATTTTAAGGGGAAAAAAACCCCAGCCTCTTAACTGGTCTCTCTGCTTTAATTCTTGCCCCTAGCAATCTGTTTTCAGCAAAGCCTTCAAAGTGTTTCTGTTCAAAATTAGGGAGTTATCACTTCTCTGCTAGCCGGTGTCACTCAGAGCAAATGCCCAAGTCCTTGCAGTGGCCTGTTGAAAGCCTACGTTATCTACCCTACTCCTCACTCTCAGCTCCCAGATTCTGCCCACCTTACCTCCAGGCTCATCTCCTCCTTTTGCCCACACATTCTGTTCTCACCACCCTGGCCAGGCATGCTGGCTGTTCCTTCTGCTTGGAAAGCCCTTCCCTTACAGTCTCAGGAAGAGACTCACCTTCCCACTTCCATCAGGTCTTTGTTCAAATTTCCTCTTCTCAGACAGGACTTCTCTGGCCACCCTAGGGCCAGTCACACCCCACCTCCAGGATCTGCTTACATGTCACCATCTTACATCCTCTCTGTCTTTTACACTCACTGTTTTGTGGGTTGACTTTCTTCCCTCTCTACAACATGAGCTCCATGAGATCAGGGAATTATTGAAACCTCTTTCATTTCTTGCTGCATCCTAGCACCCAGAACACGACTTGGCATATAGTTCATGGTCAATTAGTATTTACTGAATGAATGAAAGAAGTGATAATCTCTCAGTGGGTATCTAAACTTACAAAGGCATTAGTCAGTGGGAACAGGATACATCCATTGTGAATTACTCTTACAGGTTATCTCTATTTATCACCATATCCTAAACAGACCTGGCATAGTAGTGTATCAATCTCTCTCCAAACAAATCACAGTATAAAAGTACTTAACAGAGAGAGAACTGCTAACTCCACCCACCCCCTCTTGTTGTTGTTGTTTTATGGCACTAGTAAGGATTTTTCCCATTAAAATGTATTTATTTCACAGGCAAATTCTTTCCCAAATCTGCCTTACCCATGTTTTTCTGGCCACAGCTGCAAAGTGGGATATTTGGTGCCAAAGGCAACTGATTAGGTTAAAAATACATCCTCTGCTGTAGGCTGGCAACCATTTGTATTTCATTATAAGATGGTATTAAAAATTACGCCTTGGACTCTTACTACAGCATAGTGCATCTGTCACCCCAGTTTGTCCTGACAATCTGCCTGAGAGAGTGGGTATAGCAGTCAGTGCTGGTCCCGTTAACAGATAAGGGAATTTGAGGCCCAGAAATGTCGGTCATAGAGAAGACCCTTGGCAGGATTTCCTACTTTTATTTTTTTAAATCTTATTCTACTGCCAGTCATCTCAAATCCCAAATAGAAAAGGTTGTCCTAGGTTCCACAAATCGTGTTTTTGGGGAAAAAAAAAAAAAAAAGGCCTCAATTTCCACCTTACCATTGGGATGCTGTACATTGGTACTTAATACCTGATTCTTCTTGCTAAAGTTGAGCTCTAATAAACTGTCAAAGATAAACAGGACCCAACCCCCCTGTGGTTTTAATTTCTAAGAAAGCACATAAATTATGAAACTGTATTTTTTGCCCTAAATTTTTATTCAGCGGTAATCTAATTTTAGACATCCCCTCCCCCCACCAGGCTGGTTTCTGGAAAAAAGTTCTACCTTCTTTCTCAGATTTAAAATGCCAGAATATTATCCCTACTAAACAGCATAGAAGTCACCATCTCCAAAAGCATCTTTAGCTGAGTCTCCGGGCCTGGACCAAACTCCCTTCCAAGTGCTTTTGTAGAACCCATGCCTGTGTCCCAGTGTTGCCTCCTGTGAGCTACTCATTTCCCAGCTATCTCCCCCCACAGATCCCACATTTCTGATGAGCAGGGATTAATCACCTTTGTATCCCAAGCAGCTAACACAGTCCTTGGCATATCACGGGTGCTCACTATATGAGAGCTGAATAAGTGAACGGAAGAAGGTAGTCATCAAGATGAATGGGAAGAGAGGGGGAGGCGATTTCACTCTGATATTTGTACCCTTCCACATCCTCTTGTCCCTTTCCCGTGCTCACTTTCTATTCTCTAGACTGCAGAGTTTGGAAGTAGAAACCAGTGGTGACTTGTCCTACTCTTGCCATACAGCCATCTGGACCTTCATGCTATGGGACTGGAGATGTGACTGTGTAATTTGGGGATTCAGCATTAGGAAGCAAATTTGTCTATAGTTATAAACTAAATTCTCTGATAACAGAAGTGATCATCTGGTCTTCCAACCTTGAGTTTTGCTTTTATTTTATTTATCAACTGGTTCAGAAATCAGAGCATGGAAGAGGATTTTGTGTGGGGGGGAGGCATGGAAGGGGGGTTTTTAAATCTCTTCCCAGTGTGGACCAGTGGGCTTTGAGATTTTTAATTTGAAAGGCTTTTCCTACGCTATAACTTATGGGTCCCCCAGCCTACCACTCTTATTAATAAAGGAAAAGACAATAAGGCAAGATATTGCTGTGAAATGACACATTATTGTGATTTCAGCAAACTCCAAAAAGCCCAGAAACAAGGGTTAGACTTTATGATGATAAAAGTATTTCTATGCCACAGCAGAACATTTTGTTTTGCCCTACATTCCTAGAATCATATGGTTCAAAAGTAAGTATCAGGGGTGTCTGGGTGGCTCAGTCGCTTAAGCATCTGCCATCCGCTCAGGTCATAATCCCCGAGTCCTGTTTCCAGCCCTGTGCCCCTGCTCCCGGCTCATCAGGGAGTCTGCTTCTCCCTCTGCTCCCCACCTGCTTGTGCTAGCTCACATGTGCTCCTTGCTCTCTCAAATAAATAAATAAAATCTTAAAAAAAAAAAAAAAAGGTAAGTATCAAATTACCCGTATCAAACCTTTGGGCCTCTCTCTCCTGATATTCTCCTTCTCCCCAAAATCTTCGAACCTGTTCTAATGGACATGCAACCGCATCAACTGGATCTACCAGGACCCCCTCCAGACTTCTTCCCATAATGCTGAAGGAATGCTTGAGTCTGGTCATAACAGGACGACAGACACCTTCTCATACAAGGCACTTGATTCAATCTAAGGCATGGAATCCAGATGTAGGGACCCAAAGCCAACAATATTATTTAGAGGCTGAGTCGCTCTATGTGTCCTACAGACCTATTTCATCGTTACCCAAGCCTGGGGACCCTACTAGGCCAGAGTTTTGGCAGATAATAAGATGTTCCAATTTATTTGGTGGTGGTGCTTATCACGGCTGATTTCATACAACCCTGCCAGGCAGGGACCATCACTCACATTCTACAGATGAGGATGCTGATCCGAAGAGAAGCACAGCTAGTGATGGGAAAGGTGGGGATCTGGGTCCTTATATTTCAGTCTTCCATAACTGCACACGGTATCCCTAGTCTTAAATGGTGCCCGAGGGGCCCCATCCCTTACTGGAAAATGCACTCCAGATGCAGGAGACAGCGGTAGTGGAGGGCAATGTGTAAACGGGATAGCTAAAGTATTACCACAAGGCTTTGAAAGAACTGTGTCCTTGTCCTGCACAGATAGGCAGAAGATGAACAGAAGAGTGGTACGTGGAGGTAATTAGGTGGCTACCAAACTGTAGGCCGGTATTGCCCAGTGACCAGATTTAAATAGAGTTTGGGGACGGTGATTTCTCTAACTTGCTGGAAGATATTACATTAATGCACAATAAGCAGGATGCACCTATGAGCCTCTGTTTCTCAGAAGCTTCTTTTTCAAGCTGAGCTTCCAAGATCCACAGACCAGGCCTTCTTTGTTTCCTAAGTCACTAGATGTTCAGGTTTTCTCCTTTGTTGGAAAGGGTTGAACCACCTCTTATCAAGAGAAGTGGATTCCCATAAAACTGCCCCTGGACCCTCAATCTTTTTATTGTGATACCAGAATCCAAGCACAATGCCACTCACTTCCATATGTGTTATCCAAATGAGTAAATACTAGATAACCCAAAGCTCACCCTCAAAGACATGTCCCCGAGGAGCTCCATTTTGGAGTTTAGTGTCTCCAGAATTAAATCCAATGAACACAGTGTCAACAGAAGCTTATTTTTCCTCTTTGGCTCTCTACCTCCTACACCCCAAACCATCATGTCCCCTAAACTGAAAGTAAGGAACCTAAGAGGCCTAGAATCATCCTTCATTATAGTCAATGAAATGACTGTCCAATCTCAGAGCTTATGTCTGCAAAGCAACCCTCCTTGTGCTCTTGTCCATTCAACTTCTGTAATTGCTCTTCAAGTTCTTAACACTTCCTCCCTGGTCTACTCCAATCTTTTCTTCAGTACATTCCTTGCCTCCAGTCTCACTTTTGAAGAACTCCTTGGAGGTCTGCTCTCGTTAGGATTACTGTCACATTTCCTATCCTTTCCTACACTTTGATCCCTCAGTAAAGCTTTAGGGAGGTGCTTATCACACCCTCTGTCAAGGTTAGGTCATCCATCCATCACTTCAAAACTCTGCCTCTGGCCATCACTCTTTTTGACATCGTTCCAGGTACTAATAAAAGTCAAATTTGTGTGTTTGAGCTATTTCTATTCCTTTGTCATCTCTGAAATATTGGGAACTATCCCTCTAATTCAGCAAGTCATCATTCCTATCATCTAAAAAAGCTTGGAAATCTCATATTGTCTGATCACATGTTCCCATACTATTCAGAGAAGAGCCAAGAATTCTTTTCTGTTTCCATCCAATTATACTTTCTACCTCGTCCCCACCCCCAGGCCCCCTCCCCCCTACCACACCTGGCCAAGCAAATTCCATGGCTACCAGCTCTGATCTTCTGCCAGGCTCTTACTCTCAGTGGGTGTTCAAGGTACGCACCTTTGAATTGTTACTTTGATTTAAACTTTTTTTTTTTTTTTAACCTATTTGATGTATAAAGTGAACAGCCTTTATAGCTCATCAAGTACGTTTTTCTTGGATTGTAAGTTATGGCAGGGCTACACAAAAGGAACTTTTAGCTACTGGGAATTCATGCAAGTGGACGCTGTGTGATTATCAGGAGGAGAGCATTCAAAGCCACTCAAATAAGGTGCAAAATTTAATAAGTCACATCTTGAGCTCAGTCTTGGGCATGTAGCCCCAAACACCCGGTCATTTCCACATGTGTTGTCACTGATACTACCCACTAGTGGGGTCCACTGTGATCTGGTCTTGGCTCTGCAGACTCAGGCTGTCACCATCCCCGGGGATCTGGGTCTATCGCTAGAGCCTATGCAGTTAGGGAGCAGACTTAAAAGAGGATTCCAGTAAACAGAGCTTGAAAAGCGACCGGCGCCTCGGCTCATCCATACTTACTTGGTGAGGTTGGGGAGGCTGCACCTCCTTCTGTTGACGTGGTTGGAGGCTTTGTGTCTGGCACCGGCAGAGGCACAGGCCTGGCCATCGGTGGTGGCGGCGGTGGTGGCAACATTGGGGTGGGAAGGAACGGGTTGTGCACTTTGCCTTGGCTACTCCCATTGGGCTGTGAAGGCAGGAGCAAAAGAAAACACGCAGAGGGAAAAGAAACAGATATCAACAGTTAGCTGCTTCTGAAAACGAAAGACAATGCATTAGTTACCTCTTACGTAAAATTACCAAGTATTCTAGCTGCTTGAATTCTTCCTTCAGAGTACAGAGATTAAAAAAACCGTTGGGTTGTTCTTGAGGCATTTCACAAAAGCATAGCGTCGGGCACACATGCTCAATGTATCCCAAACTTATCTCTGAATTACTTTGATAAGAGATCTCTTATCTCTCAGTTACTTTGACCTTCTATACACCCTGTTTCCCTAATACGACCTGCTAGCATTTGCCTGGAATGCTTCACTTCTGTATTAACTGCTACCTTCATCATCATTCTCACGATTAGTATTTATTTAATACACAAGTGTTTTGTAGGTTGTGGAATTATTCCATACTGTCTACTTACACAGATATAATGATGTTGCCCAAATACGCATTTGAAATTAAAAATAATATTTTATTTTCACTCCTCAAAGTTGATATTATATAACATTTAATAAATATGTTAAGTGAACATAAAAAATTTCTTTCACATATTGTATAACATCAGGCACAGAAACTTTAGAATTGAGCTGTCAAAATTCTGCTAGGGAAAAATATCACTTCTAATTTTGATTTAAATTATAGAAGCATATGCCATAACAGTCATATTTATTTGGCTGCCTGATGTTAGAACAACCAAATCACAGCTCTTTGACAAAAGAAAGTTCCCCTCTGAAGAAAGCAATAAAATCCATTTTATTTTCAAGTTTTTCAAAATAGTCCCACGAAGAGAGACCTGGCTTAAACCCTATAAAATTTTGATCAAAACGCAAAACCGGGAGTTTGACACTTATATAGGGTAATGTCAGGACTATTTTAAAAAAAGTTAGAAACTTAAAAGTCAGATGCCTGATGCTGGTGATCACTTCAGATCTTTCATGGTCTCCCATGTGGCCTTTCTGACTCTGGACTTTAGTGACACTGTACACGACCAATAATCACAGCTGGTATTTGGGCTGTCATCCCAAATCAAAATTCAGGTGAAGGAGAACCAGTTGTCCCAGGCTTTTAAGTGTAAGCCTAATAACTCTGCAGAGGCGGCCTCAGCCAGCCCCTCACTCACGTTCTCAAGTGTATGTGTGTGTGTGTGTATGTGTGTATACATAAATATATATATATTTAGTATTGTTCTTCAAAGACTATCTCGTCTGACAGTCAGAATGCTACTCTTTTTTGCCAGCAAACCTGCTCGCGTGTTATTCTGAGTAGGCTAAAAGTCCATAAGTGAATGCTTTACAATAAGCCAAGCAAATGAATACACAAGCAAAAAGAAAAAAGGCCCCATATTGATTTGTTGTCTAGACAGAAATGTATCTGCTAACACATCACCAGACATTAGTCAAAGCTGCCGGTTCTGTCTCAGATATGCAGAATCAGGTATTTCTGCAAGGGAAGAAAAATCAGTGACAGGGCCGTGTGATATAATATTCTCAATTAGGCAGTAATAATGACAGCTGATCTGCGGCTTCAAGCGTAGCCCTTAGGAGAAAAGGAAGATCACATTTGGCTTTATGCTGGTCATTATTTTCTAGCCTTTATTATTATTAGTGGCCTTGGGACACCACTATCCAACTGTAAACACTTAGTTCAGCTTTGAAATAAAATTTGCCATTTTTAAAAATCACTTTTGCATTTGGAATATCGTCTCAAGTTGTGATTATTTGGTTTACTAGAGAAAAGATGAAAACATTGATTTGACGCTGTTGAATGCTGTTTAGCTTTATACAAAGATAAGTGGGAGAGATAACTACTTGCAGAGATAACAAACCATAATAAACTGTGCTTCCAGCATCTTGAGTTCAAGTACTGGTCAACTTGATCTAAAGTGTTAGAAGACTGTATTTTTTAAAAATATCAACTTAGTTGATCTGAAACATCTGTGCCCCTCTCGTCCCCCTGCCTCTCCCTACCACCCCAAACCATTACTTAAAATTATTTGGTCTTTCTATTTGGTTCACTACGTGAGCCCGAGGGTTAGTGTACATGAGGTGGAATTATCAGCCCACAGACCTTAGAAGGTTATATGGTTCACCCTTGAGATGATTTATACCCATAAACTTGACAGTTGCGAACTTAACACAAACACTTTTTAAACCCTGGCCAATCACTCTTAGAGCAAGTTAACTTTCCCACAATCTGGAATAAATATGACATTTGTCTACAGTCCGTCAGCACAACATTAGAGCGCCCTGTCACATGGTCAGAAGGTCTCCCCTTGCTATTTTTACATTCGGGTACTATTTCTAAAGAAATCGGAAAAAAAAAAGAGGTCTCCTTACATTGAGGAACCCCACCTGTCCAGCCTGCTGACCAGCATCAGGGCAGACAAGTTGGACAAACTCTTTCAGCGTCTCCTGAGGGTGATAGCGGATGGCTGGGTGAGAGAAGTAAGGCCCGGGCTGCTGGATAATGGGCGATGTCGGGAAATGAAGAGTCGACGGTGTTGCGTGCGGGCTTGCTGTAGGAAAAGAAAACGTCAGAGTCATGAAGAGGGAGTCCCGCCTTGCGACAGCGGCCACGCCCGATCCAACCTCCTCCTTCCTTTCCTTCCTGACCCAACTCACAGCACTGCTCACCTGGCTGAATTTAACATTGCTTAGGTCTGATAGATTTTCTTCCTTAAGGCTCTAAGACAAACATGGAGGTTAGATTAGCATAGGGTTTCAGGCTGTCTTTCCATTTTCAGTGGACATGAGTTATACAGGCATTAATAATCCTTGGTGAAGCTGAAGATTATTCATTACCTTAAGAGCCTTTTTAATGAAGCAAGCAATAAAAAATGTATTTGGTAGATTAGACCTGATTTAACTGACATTACATATGACAAATTCTAGTTTGCACGTATGGTTCCTCTTTCATGCTGAGCTAACCCATAGACAATAATTCATTGTTAAAGCTCTTATACCCCTTTCAAGGAAATTTCTAGGGACTCATACAGGATGAAATTTTTTTGAAGTATGTAGTAAATGATCACCTAATGAACCTGTGCAATTTGGATGCCTCGCTTTACATGGAAGGTTTATGCAACCCCCCCTCCCGTATTTTTTTTTTGTCATTTCAAAGCCAAACTCAGAAATGCATAAATATTAGAGCAGGGGAACCCACAGGCTGCGTAGGCAGTGACCCTTGCTCAACTGTGAGCCTACTGCCCATAAAAATTGATAAAGAAACTCAGACAACGATGACTCCTTTTTATTTGAGCCCTGCTAAATTTTATTTGTACAAGAAGATTACATTAGATTAAAAAACTTATGTGAGCCACTTGATAATGTCTCTGAGAGAACTTTTGCCCTTGAACTGGAAGGGTGATTGATGAAATCTGCTGGAGAAGGAGAGCAGCCTAGGGGAAGGGTTGGGGATACTCAAACCGAGAAACACCAAGGTAGCAGCTCTCACTTCTCACTGAGGGCCGGGGAAACAGCTCTCAAATAAAAGCAGATGAGAATATTTATCTTGCCTTACTCTTTGCAGTTAAGTTTTCGAACTCAGGGAATCCCTGCAAAGACCAAACAAAGGAATGGCCCAGTTTTCAGAGAGGAAGACTTTCCTAATACCAAAAGGGTCTTGTAGAGCAGACTAAGCAAGAGAAGCCACACTCCCTATCACACACCATAAGCGTGGCTGAGGACTATACAAATAATCCAGCCCCACTGACCACTGGGCATGGGTTCTTTGTTCCCTACTGGGATGGCTTTAGTTCTGGGGCACTTTCTGACTATTGACATGGCTAGGACTTTCAGGTTCAGAATAGCATCTAGTTTTTAAAGAGTGAAAACAGGGGTTTGGAGTAGAAGCAATAGCCTAGTCCATGTCTTGCAGATGATCTGACGGGACCCTTTCATTCATAAAACGTTTAATCTATCCAATAAACACTGATGGGCTTCTACTCTGGTCAGGGGATACCACGGTGGGCCAACACAGACTCAATTTTTATCTTCAGTCATACAATTGAGGGCCTCTTGAACACAGCCTATTGAAACCAGAATTCTCGTCCTCTTCCATCCTTTATACCTGCTCTCTTCCAATCTTTCCTGTCTTAGAAAATAGCTTTTCCAGCTCTATAATTGTTCACTGTCATATCCCCAGAACACTGTTTGGTACTCAACAAATATTAGTTGAATGTTCAATCATTGATTGAATGCCAGAGTGGTACAGAAATCAAGAACTGTACAAATCAACTTAAAACTTTGTTATTGTTTTTTTTTTCCACCTGGCAAAAAGCCAGAGAGTTTAGGGATCTGTTATTTTCACGGAGTTAAACAACCCACAAGCGAAGAAGTTAAATGGCTCTGGTCATTTCTTACTTTGTAAATGGT
This sequence comes from Mustela erminea, assembly GCF_009829155.1. Taxonomy (NCBI): domain Eukaryota; kingdom Metazoa; phylum Chordata; class Mammalia; order Carnivora; family Mustelidae; genus Mustela; species Mustela erminea. Next base: position 59,912,611 of record NC_045623.1, read on the forward strand.
GCTTTAAGAAACCAAAGTTGTTTTGTTCATCTAATATGGTATGGTTCTTTGCTGATAGCAAGAACATTTGACCCCGCACCCTGCATTTGACCAAATAGTTTCTAGTCAGGGATGGAATGTGGCATTTCCCAAACAAGGCTGGGAATGTACTTAAGCATAACAAAATGATACACTCCACTTGGGCAGTATGTCAAACACAAAGGTGGGAACTCTACTGTCAAGAGTCCCCAGCAAGCAGACCTTAATGATAAAGTGACAGTGCTTCAGGTGCTCAATGGAAGGTGATAAATGATTGTTTGATTATGAAAAATTGTGGTGGCCAATAGAGAATGCAAGGGAAAATATTCACTTGAGTAAAGATCAGGTGGATAAAAGTTAAAGTTGATAGAGGGAAGAATTCAACGGATCTTGGAATCTTTCCCTTTGACTGCTAATAAACAGTCTAGCACTCTTTGTTACTAAAAGGATATCATTAGCAACTTAACTTTAGACCTTCGTTTCTTTATTATATTTTACTAAAACAATTCACCTTTTCCTTGTGGCACAGAATTTAACACAAACCTAAGAACACACGGTACTATATGAAATTAATCCTGCAATGACTGACTTATAAGGACCAATTAATTCTTAATTAGTACCAGGAAATCATTTAGCCTGTAGTTTCAAATTAGGTAACCGCTGAGTCTGCATTTCCAAGGGTTATCCCTCACAACCCTCACTTTCTCATGTCTTGGACTTTCTGGTGTTCAGCCATTAGCTCATTGTGGAACTGGGTATATCAATCATTCAAGATCTTGAGCTTTAATTTCTTCAAACAGAAAATAGTTGTGTTATAGACATTACACAGACCTCTTAAAAATTATTAAATACATGCTATTTCTCTAGATAAACTGCTAGTATCACTCTTTTACTGGACGAGACCCATGTTCGTACGTTCTCTAAAGCTCAGCCTTCAGCAACATATAAATTTGGATTTTCTTCTTTCCTAGTTCTTTCTTTTCTCTCTTTTAGCTTGACTTAGATGTTTTCATCGTGCCTAAGTTTTTGCCGAAGTCGTCTCCAATCATTTTAGAAAGTTCCATTGGGGTCAAATCAGTCCATCACTCAATCTGTAAAATTCACTAAACGTACATTGAGATCTTCAGATCAGGGTTCCACAGAAGAGACACTACCACGTGGGAGAATTCTACCATTGCGAATCTGGCGTGGTGCTAATGCAATCCACAAAGAAGGGTCTCCGTCCAAATTTTTGACAGAGAAAAACATCTCTTATGGATGTGTGTGCTGTGAGTAGTTGACACAATAAAAAATTATAGCACATTATGTCAATGCATATTTAGCTCCTTTAAAATGTGCATTATTTACTTGAGAGTCAATAAAGGCTTTTCTCAAGTGGTTAGTTTATTGCGGTGCATCCATCTGTATCCATGTTGATGTTAATACAATTTTGTGTATTAAAAGGCACTACAAAATTGGCTGCTTCTGGGGTCTAATACTCTGAGTACCCTAGGCCAGGAGCAGCGGAGAGTGTCAGAAACACTCTGCTCTGGGTGGATCTCACTACCAGCTTAGACTTTAACCAGAGGCCAGACTTATTTAAAACAGCCGCTGGGCTTTTTCACAAACAATGCAAATGAGAAGGAAGGAAATTGGATCTGGTTTCTCTGGCTAGAATGGCACCGCCTACACCTTCTGAACAAAGTAGCCACAATTCAAGAAACAGGGAGCCAGAATTTCCCAAAGGGGGTAGGAGCTCAGTTATTTATTACAAAATGATCATATTACTGGATGCTTAAAAAGAAGAAAGCAGGTCAGGCAGGTTGGTTTACTTGTTTGTACTCTGCTCCTGTCCCTCGCCCCGCTTCTTTAAAAAGATTTTCTTGGTTTCAGTTTGAAAGAGAAAAAGCTAAAAATTCAACACAATATGTGTTTTTATTTTTAACTTAAAAATGCTTTCTCCCTTACAGCAGAATGAGGACTGGGGAAGGAGAAGGTCAAGGTCATTACTGTATTATTGTGTATTTGGGGAGACTTATTTGATCCAAGTGACTCTTGGTCTGAGTCCTCCATAGGGAGGAGGACTTACAGACAAATATTCTAGCTCAAAAAAGATAGTATCAGGGAGGCATAGCCACATAGGTTCGGAAGCTCATACTTCATTCTTTTCTAAATCTTGGGAAAGAAAAAGAGAGGAGAGTAATCCCGCCTTATCATTTTTAGCAGTTTTGCCCAAACTCAACCTCCAAGAATTCTAATAACCTTCCCGCATATTTCCTCAAACCAGAATTCATGGGTCGAAATACGTTCTAGTATTTAACCTGCGTATTGCTTTAATTGCTTTATTCCTTGTCCACAAACCATCACAGATTCTCCCAGATTGGACAGAGACTTGGGTCCATTTCACGTGGCTTTCTGGCAATCCTAGAGTCTCTTGTCTGGGAAGCTCCAAAGAAAAGCCGTCAAGAGAGCAGCGCAAATAAAACCTAATCCCCTTCAGGTGCAGTGTGCTCTTAAGACAGCGTGACACACAGCTTTCTTCCCTCACGGGGGGAACCATCACTCCCAAGCCTTGGCATTTGTAAAACTTCACAGTCTTACCATTCATCGACCCTAAGTCAGGGGCAACAAGTGAGAGTCCAAACTGTTTCTGTGTTAGTGCTGTTACCAGAAAAAGCCACTCGTCCCTTCAGCGATAAGATGTTCTTTAGACAAAAATAACCATTTCTGTAGAGCAATGGGTGGCATTAAGAACTCCTGACTACTCATATTTAGAAGTAAAGATTTTAATAAGGCAGAACTCTAAGAGGAGAAGTAAGTGGGGAAGAAAAAAAAGAAAGAAAGAAAGAAAGAAAACCTGTGCTAAGGGAAAAAAGCCTTCCACAAAAGCAAATGGAATTTGAATTATTTGGGTCGTCAACTACTATGTACTTGGCTTCCTCAGAAATTTAAAACCACCGTATATGACACCACTGTAGCTTACTTAAAGCTGAGAAATGTATCTTAATGGTCCATAGCTATAATTTATAAATCATACGTAAGTCAGACATGCCACTTACCAAAGTCCAGGAGTCTGGAGTTATGGGATTTTATTTTAACAGAGACACAAGGAAAGGGGAATTGGCAAAGGTTTTTCAACCTTGAGGAGGTGGAGCCTTCTCTAAATAACCAGACTTTGACTTGAGGCAAGCCAAGGTTTTCAAAACATATAGCACATATCTTCAACATTGCTGAGATGCACATCAAAGACCTAGATGTCATATGAGAGAACCATATCTGACATTGCATGACACCTGGTAAAGCACTTCGTATTTTTATTACTGTTAACCGAAGTAACTTTATGCTTCACTGCATTTCCAAGACAGTTGGTATATTCTATTCCATTTGAATTAAGGGGATCCTCAGGTTGGAGATCAAATTCCAATGTCTCCTGGAGAAACAGACAAAAAGGTGGAGGAGTGGGAGGGCAAGGTCTTTTAAAGTTTTTATTTAGATCAATTTTATCTATTGAAAGACCCTTCCTGTGCTGGGGTCCTGTCTTAGAATCTAGACCCAGGGTTGGCATACATCTTTTGAAAGGGCCAGAGAGCAAAGAGTTTTCAGCTTTGCAGGCCATGCAGTCTCTGCTGTGATTATTTGACTTCACTGCTATGGGACAGAAGTAGCCACAGATATCAGACAAATAAACAAGTGTCGCCATATCCCAATAAAATTTTATTTTCAAAAATAGGCAGAGGACTGGATTTGACTTGTGCGCCATAGTTCGTGGGCCCCTGGCATAGACGCACATAACTCCTGTTCACCCTCCAGACACCATGCTGTGCTCTTGAGCCTCTGGTGATCCCTGCTCTTTCCACTTCTTCCCTACCAAACCCCATCCTTGTCCCGGTCTGTTTTCTGCTGAAGACGCACCTTTTTGAAGCTTTCAAGGCAATCTGCTTGCCTTCTGTATTTCCACCAACTATCCATTGTCACTCTTTTTTTCTCTTTGATGGGAGTTTGTACCTTTGGACTACCTTCACCCACTCCTGGTCCCATCCCCCACTATAGCCCTTTGATTATCCCTCTTCACCATTATTTAATCTGCTTCAGTCTGGGCTGGTTTCTCACACCTGTGTGTGTATAATTTTAAGTTAAACATATAAGTCCAAAAAAAGTAGAGATATAATATGAGGACTGTGGGCTTTAGAGTCCTATAGGTACAGATTTAAATTCTAGGTATTTCTTACTTACCAGCTATGCTTTAAGTTTCTGAGCTTCTCTATGACTCAGTTTTGCTATCTGTACAGTGGGGCTAATAATACCTCAAGATTTTTTTTTAGGATCCAGTGAGACAAAGTATGTAAGACACACGGTATAGTTCCTGACCATATGGGTTAGTAATCCATAAATAGCTTCTTTTATTGGTAAAACTATCATAAGTGAGGATGGGGATGAAATAAATTGAAATTTGTTCCTATTTGCTAAGACCTGTTTGGATTATATAATACACAAGGGAAAAGGCATATTAAGTAAGAGTAAGAGGGGCCTACTGCTTATCTGTCACTTGGACAAATGGATACTAAATATTGTTGAAAGAATAGATACTATCAGTACGGATATGACATAAGGGTCTTGAAAAAAAATCCCTTAACAACCAAATGTAAAACAAAGCAACAGTAGCAACAACTTTGATCTAATGGTCATAGATACAATGACCTATAAAGTCTGTTTTTGACCAAGTATACTTTGACCCCATATCTTTGCTTAAATCTCAAACTCTGACAATCCAGAAACTTAGAACTATGGGACTATCTCCCTCTAGACTCTATTTTTCACATAGATCTACAGTTTTTGAGTGTCCATACTGGCCTCCCCCTTAACCATGTGGACCCCTGCTACTCAGGCACACATCCATCCTAACCCAGAATCTAAGCATGTCTTCTTCTAGCCCCCTCAAACCCAGATACAATGGAAATTTCTATCATTCTATCTGTTTTTGGGAATTCTTTATCGGAGATCTCGTACTCATTAATGCTAAAAAAAAAAAAAGTTTTTAAGGATGATCTGGAGTACTTTTAAGAAAAAAAATTTCTAATTATTATTAATTTTGGGGGGGAAAATTTCTAACTAGATTAAAGGACCTTAGTTTTGTTTCTGCCACTACTTGGCTTATAAATACGGGCAATTTCTTTCTCTTCTAGTTTTCTCCTCTACAAAACATAGTTTGTACTCAAATGTTGATGCTCACCTAGCTTTGCATTCCCGTGGAACTCTGTCTCTGGGATTACAATAACAAATACTCAGTAAAATTGATCCATAGTAGTAACACTGAAATCTAAAATACCTGAAACAAGGGGGCATGTACCCCTTAAAAGAAATTACTTTGAAATGTTTCTGAGATATGAAGTTATTATTTCTGGACACAGTCTTTAAGACATCCTGGCTTTGGGAAGGCTCTAATTTTTAGAGTTTTAAAATCCTCGAGTGAGCCTGTTCAAGGTTCCATGCCACAGCTCCCATCTTCGCATCCTGACAGGACCGCCTCTCTGAATATGCCACACTTGCACACCACTTGCCTAGGCCGCCATGATGGCTAGTGTGAATTATGTTCAAATACCACACGGCAGCAGTGATGATTGGAAATACAAAGAGGGACTGTTTAAGAAGCAAAGTGGACAAGCACCCCATTCCATGAAGAAAACCCAAGCCTCTATGTTACGGGGCAGGCAATACTAAGAAATAAGAGATGAAGAATAAGAAACCTGGCAAAATGCTTGAGGAAAAAAACCCCACAGACTGGGTGATCACAGAGGGGAACAGAAATAGGCAGGGAGTCCTCTCACAGCCTGCTTGCTGGAAGTGTATTGGAATTACAAACGCAGTCCTGCAAAAGAGAATTTCCAAAGTCAAGTCCGTGGAGATGCTCCAGCCTGTCGGAGAATTACTGGTAGTTTGTGAACGTTTGCCGACATGGACAAAAAAAAAAAAAAAAAAAAAGGCAAAAAACCAAGCAAATAAACAACCACAAAACCCATGATAAACATAAAAGCACGGGCTGATTGGCAGCCGTTCCCCCACCAAATCGTGAGGTTTATGGTGCAGTGTAAGCCCCTATTTCTGAGAGACAGGATTACTGAGGCAGAGGTTATTTTCAAAGCATCCTTCTGAACTCCAAGTTATCTTCCTGAATACACCCCGTAGGATTGGAGCATTTATTCCTACTGTGGTAGATTTCACACAAGGCGGGGAAGAAAGAGAAGAATTAGTCCAGTGTCTGAAGCCAGGTTGGGTATCAGATAGCTCTGTGTGTCAGCCTCCTGGCTTCCTCTACTGCAAAATGGAAATCATATGTCATGTTTGGGTTTTAGAGCTCAACTCTTCTGTGCTTGAAATCATCACTCCCTATCCTAATCCATGCAAAGTCACTTAATATTTCTGAGTCCACATCTCCTTATCTATAAATTGGATAAAATAGCCCAGAAAAAGAAATAAAGATTTTTCTCAGGATCAGAATTAATTCTACTTCCATGGCAGTGCTCGTTCTTTTAAAAAGTATGTGTTGAGAATCAGCTATGTGCTAGACATTATATTAGACTGTGGGTTATTTACTATTCCTAGACTGGTTTTTTTTTTTTTTTTTTAGGACAAATTAAGGTATGTGAAAAATAATCAGGATCATATAATGTAATGTGGCAGCATGAGGTAACCAGGAGTCAAAAGTTGACTGTTTTCATGGACCTGGAAGCCTATGCATGGGCTAACAGTCACTTTCTAGTACCTGATTTACCTGTGCTCTGCAAGTCCTAACTGCAGGAATCAGTCACTGCAGAGAGGGAGAAAGCTGAGCCCATTGCCCCAAGTTCAGGACAGCTTTGTTTTTATCTCCTGCAGCGGACAGCTAGTAGTTCTGTCTGTCCAGCAGTTCTTCACCATTCCCTCTGGAAACAGAGCTCTCATGGTTTTGGGGGACACCTATCCTTCCCTCAGCCCCAGCCTAGGTAGTTAGAGTGGCCTCAACCCTATCCCTGGCTCGGCAGGTAGGTATGTAACCCAGGCCACATGAGTGAGAAACCCCTTTATCTTTTAAACATAAGGATTTAGAGACCCAAGCAAAGGACCCAGACCAGGACAATAAGAGCCATAAGCATCCAGTAGTAGAGCCCTACCCAGATGTACTGTGACAAAGCTCTTCTCTTTCACCCTTGGGGTTGTTACATTGGTGGAAATGAAGCCTGGAGCTGCCCATATCATTAATGCCACAGTCTGAGGGGATTCAGCCTAAGAATGAAGTTCACAGAGAAGAGAGCAGAGCTGAGGGAGAGAACAAGACATACAGATTTCTGAGGGTATCACCTGGATCCAGCTCTAACTGAAGCCATCCACCCTCAAACTTTCTAGTTATAAGCACCAGTCCATGATTTTCTTTTGGAGGAACAGAGGGATGGTGAAGGAATTTGGTTGGGTTTCTTTTACTCGTAAGAATATTTCACTTGAAAGAGTCTATATGAACATATCTTCAAAGCATTCATGACCAGCTATGCAACAAGTTTGCAACTTTTATTGTAGTGTTCAGGAACTGGGAGATTTGGGAAGATCTGGAGATATCCCTCAGAGATGCCAAGATTTTCTAAGTTTATATCACATGTCAGTGGAAAGGACCGACACAAACTGACACACATAAATCCAACCCCCCACAAATACTTCAAATACTTGTGCTGGATTATCCCTTTCTTGACTTCACTGTTCATTAATCTCATCATAGTGATAATGATTTGTTTCCTATCTACCTGTTTGGCTAGACTGCAGGGGCAAGACTCATCTGGTTTGTTCATTAGGGCCTAGCACCATGCTTGGCAGATGGTAAATGCTCAATAATTACCTGCTGAATCAATTTTTATAAACAACAGACTCTTGTTAACCAAAGAGGTGCTTATCTTAATTTTAGCAAGACCATACCTGAATGTAGACAAAGCCAAGAGAAGTCTCTACCATGGCTGAATGGCTACCTATCAGGGGAGGGAGCTATTTACTTGCCTCACTGAGCAGATGCCCCTGTTCTCCAACCAGGCAAGAGCAGTGAGATGGGGTAACCAGGCTGCCTCACTTCCCTGAGACCACATGTCCTGCTCTGGGCATCTGTGGCTCCTCCCAGAGAGGAGAAACACGCATTCCTTCCCGCATTCCTTCCCGACCCACAGGAGCAGGTGGGAAAAGTAGGCTGGGGATGAGGATAGAGGAATGAAGGAAAGGAGAACTCTCTCCCGAGATTCACATGCAAAGAAAGCACATGCAGGTATGAGGATAAAAGAAGTCACTGCAGAGGTAGGGAACATTTAGTCATTGTACTTATGACAGTTCCCAGCCCTTTCCAGCCATTTCACTTCCTCTGCCTCCTCATGTTTTAATGTTTTATACAGGTGGGAAAACAAAGGCAGGTAGAAGATAAGTGAGTCGCACAAGCATATGCAGAGCCCAAGTGGCCAACCAGAACCCAAATTCTCTGCTGGCTGACCCCACAGCCCGCGCACTGTGCACGGTGCTCCGTGGCTCCCCTCTGAATTCTTTCTCGGAGGTCAAATGGTATATTTCCCCTCTGAAGTTTTTGTTCACAGGTCCCTTACTATTTTTTCAGAACCTGGCAACTCTGAGGTTGTCCACGCTGTGTTTTGCACATCAGAAAAAGGAAGTGTTTGACTGGGGCCGGGGGTGGGGGGGCCGTAGGGAGAGAAAGCAACCGCCATTTCTTATGAAGAAGTGGCACTTGACAACTGGAAATGTACCCTGGAAATATACATTTTAAACAACCTTCTCTATGTGTGATTAAGTACACTAATTTCAACAATACAAAGGAGGCGGCATGAAATGGGTGACTCTCTGGGATACTGCGACCACATTAATAGGGCTGTCCATTCCCATTTCAAGTGTCTATGCTCACCCTCCCCGTACCCCCCCACCTACACAGATGATAAGCTGATACTACATAAACATTGTTAAAGCCACAGTTCTATGCTACAGTAATTCACTTAACTTGAACATGATTTATGGTTCTGTCAATAGGGGAGGTTGAAAACCCTGCCCTGAAGCTTCAATGTGAGCCTCATATTTAAAACAGCAATTGTTGAGTGTGTGTGTGTGTGTGTGTGTGTGTGTGTGTGTGTGTTTGTGACGGAAGAAAATATTCCACATAAAGAGGAGATAACAAGTCCAATACTGACTTTTTTTACTCCACTCCGAAAAAAGGAAAAGAAAGAATGAGTCCAAACATGGAATCCACATGATAGTAAGTTAGACCAGGAAGAAAGAACGGCTAGGGATTTATCTGATTATGTGATTTATAGGACAAGCCATACCGGGAAGTCTCATCAATGAGACAATTTTAAAGAAGACTTGCTGGGAACCCTGTCTTCATCATGTGTGCCTGTGTTGGGTCTCTGGTGGGGGAGCTGGGGAAGGAGGAGAGGAAGAGAGGGAGGGACAGACAGACAGACGGAGGGAAAGAGGCCAGGAGTTCCAAGGGAGAGCAGCTTCTTTTGTCAAGATGAGTTTAAATCTCAGCCCCCCGCCCAAGTGGTGAATCACCCTATCTCTCTCTCTGGCACTCACCCTGGGGACATTTCGCGTCTTTAAGAGATTAAGGAGCCAACTGGTCTTGTTGCTCTAACCTGTCCTCCTTGGGACCACATATTAGCACGATTCTCCTGCAGAAGAGCTCTCTTTAGAAGTTTGCTGCAGGGATGACAAATTAACCCAGCAGGGTGTCCCACACATCTATCTTGGTACAAATTATTAGTGTAATAGAGCTTTTAGTTATGCATTTATCTAGTAATTATTGAACGGTTACACAAAACCAAGCTGAGCAGCCACGGCCTTTATGAGGTTCGCTCAGTGGGTGGCCTTACAGTTAATTTAGGATAGTTTTCCACTAAGCAGTTCACTTGCAGACAAATTAGCTCAACAGCCTTCTCCTTTAAATATTTTCCATGTCATAGTGAAACTCTTTACAATACAATAAAGGTACAGTTTTAATTACACGCTTCCTGACTTTTGTTTAGTTGTAGTTTTAAAACATTTGCTGGCACTGTTTTTTCCTTTGGCTGGGCAGTAATAGCTGGTTGTAAGTATCTGGCTAATGAATTTAATAATTTCCTGAACTGGGACTTAAAGGATCTTTGCTCAAAAGCTGCCTTTCCTCTTTGCCATCCAGCTCCTTCAAATCCCCATCGACAGCGTTTCCCACTGGGCTGGACACCAGCACCCGGGCTGACCCTGACCAACGTTCACAAGCCCTACTGGCTTGTCTTTCAATGCCTCTCAAAGGTGGTACTTGTTCAGTCTACGATGCCCTCACTTGGGAATCAATTCTGGCATTTCTTATTGTAGAGTGACAACGTAATGTTGTCTCAAATGACATACTCCAATAATAAATAAACACCTTGTGTCTGCTGGCAGATTCTTTCCGCACCTTGTTAGCAACAGGTACTTAATTGCTTCTCATTTCCCTGAGATGATTCAATTGCACTAAACCAGGAGAGACAAATTAGATTCAGCTCCTTGGAAAGGAGTGCCGGCGGGTTCTACAACTATGTTAAAAGCTTTCCTAAGAGGCAAAGAAGTTTGCAGACACCATGCGAGAAAGCTGCACACACCTATCACTTAGGGGGACCCATGCCAAGGGAGGGGTGACGTGGTGATGGTGGCGATAGAGGGAGGACGTCTTCTTGCGGGTCCTTAATGTTGACAACCAACTTTGTAACGCTACAGCAAATATTCTACAAAAAGGGGATCACATCTCCTCAAGCTTGGTATTTCCCCTAATGCCTGGCAAGGTAGAAGCTCTTCCTTAAGGCAAAGTGAGTATGTACTGAGCATTTATTCACGAGACGGTGCATCTCCCTAAATCCCACCGAAGACATGCACTTGGATATTATATTATCATTCCACACGGAGGATGGAAACAACTCCCTGTTATTCCCAGACTTTCTGTGTATCTTCAATCCAATCCATGAAGTCACTCATGTATTCAACAAATGTTTGGCGAGTGCTTTCCTTATGGCAGGCACAATGCTGAGGGACGCAGGTAGGAAGAAAAAAACCATGGTTCCTGCTCCAGGGGGCCCTGCCATCTAGTGATAACTGCTGCCTTCATATTTTGCCTCTCCTCTCCTTCCTCCTCTATTATTGTCTATGAATCCACACTCCTCCAACCTTCCCTCGTGACCTCCATTTCCTGGAAGGTGATCTTAATTCTCATAATTCTCTAAAGTATGTTTTTCTTGGCCAAACTTGGCGATATTGTTAACCGCAGACCCTTAGATGTTTCATCACTAAGAGCAGGATCCCCGCCTGAATCACAAGGATCTTGGACTTAGAGAGGTTTATAGAGCATATAAACTTCTGACTACCTCTCCAAACAGAAAGGGGCATGACTCTTGGAAAGCCACACAATAAATCTTTGGTTTATGTGGCTATTGTTTTGGCTTATCTTATGTATATTTTTGGTACTGGGGCAATTTTACTTCTAAACTCCCTTCAAGGGTATATGTTTTTTGAGTTATAAAGAAATGGGTGGTTTAGCTTCGTGCTTACAGTACCTAGTTATCAAAAAGTACAATTTGTTGCTGTTGCTTTATTTTCCAGGCTTACAATGAGAAGACACTCTGTGGGAGAAGAGGGGTTGAGTCCTTATTATTATTATTATTTTAAGATTTGAATTATTTATTTGAGAGAGAGGGAGAAAGAGACAGAGACTGAGAGAACGAGTTGGGAGTGGGGCAGAGGGAGAAGCAGACTCCCTGCAGAGCAGGGAGCCTGACGTGGGACTTGATCCCAGGACCTTGGGATCATGACCTGAGCTGAAGGCAGACGCTTAACAGACTGAGCCACCCAGGAGCCCAAGGCGTTAAGTCTTATGCTTATTTGGACTCTCCGCGATGCCAAATGCCAAATGCTACGGGGGTTCTATATCAGGATGCCCTTGTCCCCAAAAGCACCCTAAGCTTCCCCTATCACAGTAATACACCTGCTGGCTTTCTTGCTCCAGCATCCACCAGGAGGTAAGCACTCTGAGGCCAAATCCCAGCTTCTCTTGGTCATTCTATTGGGCAACTAATAGAGCACATTGTACTGCTGTAGTGCTCCATAAATACTGGTAGAAAAAAAGAACGGATCCCTAGAGAGACAGGGGAGTGTGCAAATCAATTTTAATATCAAGTAAGTCACACTGACCTCAAAAATTATGCATTGAAGTGACTTGCATATAACAGAAAGCCTGCATTACTAGTAGCAAGGATTCACAGGCTAATAAAAAGAGGTCAAGTGATTTGTTTATGGCTGTTATTAAAAAACTCAGTTGGATAACATGGGTTATGTCATGCTTATCAAAAGATCTAAATAGCTATGTTGTGTCTTCGACTAATAAAAAATGTGAAAACCAATTAATTGTTTAAATAAATACAGTTTATTTCTCCCAGTGGGGGAGAAAAAGGTAGAACCTCGTGATATAACGGAAGAGGCACTGAATTGGAGACTTGGCTTCTGGTCTCGGCTGAGCTCACTCATCTGCAGGAGTAATGCGGAATACATTGCTGACTATTAACCCGCATATTCCCCTTCCACTTGCCTGCTTATAAAGCCCTAATTTTATACAGAGTAGCTGTGTGTTCAGCTAAAAAAATAATGCAGACTTCCTCGCCTCTCTTGCAGCTAGAGGGGATCATGTGGTGTAGTTCAGACCATGCTGCACAACATTCTACAAAAGGTGTCAGAATGAGCAGGCCTTGCTATCTGCTTGGAATGCAGAAGTGAGGCAGGTGTACAGTGGCCACATTGTGATCAGGAGGTCAGAGCAGGAGGATGAGCACAACGCACTAAAGCAAGGCTAAGAGATAAAATCTCAGCCCTTGGACTATCACAGTCCTGAATCACATACTTGTTTTTATTTGAGAAAAATACAACCTGTTTAGTCGATCTTCTGTTACTTGCAGTCAAACGCATGCTTAGCTGATACAGGAAATGGATTAGACCAGATAGTCTAAGTTGCTATTCTCAAATTCTCAAATTTGAGCACTATTCTCAAATTCTGTGGTTCTAGATGAGGCTCAGTGAGTGCTTACTTGATAATTATTTTCAACCTCTGCCTTGCAATGTGTACCACTGTAGGCGCTTCCCCACTTCTAAATTCCTAAAGCAGAGTTGCTTTCCTTAGTGTAGAGCATTATATTAAATGAAATGCTTAAATTAAGTATCATTCATTATCTTGTTTTTGAAAATAGCAAAGATTTCAGGCAGACACCTAAGTTTCAAGAAGACGAAATTCCAAGAGACCCTAAAATACTACGATTGCTCCAAATAATTCCAGTAAAAGGAATTAGACCTTCAAATCATCCAACAACCTTGTCACTTAAAAAAGCAAAGGGAAGAACAAAGATTTCTTTCAATTATCATGAATAAAGCAAACTGTTGTGATTAAATACTTTATTATGGTTGACATTTTAAGTGCTGATAAAAGAAAGTCTTCGAAAGCCTAATATTTCAGCTTAGAGTACACAGTAATTTTAATAACGTATAATGAAATACATGCTTTTATGGAAACATTATGTCTCCCCCACTCCCTAGGATATTCCAAAATGCTTTCACCCCTTTACCTAATTTTAACTATATAGATGGCCAAGGATTATCCCCATGATACAGATGGCCAAACTGAGGCCACAGGGTTAAGTGACTTATCAAAGCCTCAAAGAAAGCCAGTATCCAAGAGGGGATTTGTTTTAAGAAAGCAACTACCTTCACAACGTACATAGAGAAGTGATTAGAATAGCAGAAACTAAGAAAAAGCGTAACTTTTATATGAAGGTTTTACTTATATAATCTTAACAAAAGCTTTCTTTGGCTGGAAGGCCATTGTTCTTCCCCATCTTGGACATTCTTTATAAAGAAGTCCTGCCTTACCTATTATACATTTATCACTCTTTAGTTTTTCTGAAGCAATACAATCTTGTCAATGTTAGGGAAGGGATGAATGCTTTCTGTGTACATTGATGTGCAATGTGGATACATTTTATTTATTCAACCAATATTTGAGCATAAAATTCATTGCCTGATACACAATGAAGATAACAAAAAGTGTAAGTTATAGATCCTCCCTTTCAAAGGTTCCATTCTAGGACAGCGACAAGACACATATATTAACTTGCAAAGCAAGACGCTTGGTCTTGTGTGAAGGACTTTGGGACTTCGAGGAGTGTGAGGTGATGGCAGGCTGCATGGAGCTAAGGGGTCTTTGTGTAGAAAATCATACTTGAGCTGGTCTTGGGATGGACAAAATGTTGTAGGGACAGCAGGATATTTTCAAATCCTGGGTGAAAATGGATGATTCACTTGTTTGCATGATTTGAGTACATATTCTATTTCCAGGCACTGTGCAAACAACTGCAAATACATGATTTCATTTGCTTAGATAAAATCAATCTCTTGAGGTAGAGATTATGATCTCCAATTTATAGATGAGGAACTTATGACTTAGAGAAGTAAAGCAATGTACAAGGTTCACACAGCCGGTAACAGTGGTGGAGTTCCAACACTGGTCCATTTGACCACTGAGCTTCTATCCTTACCCATGGTGTAATGCTGCCTCCCTAAAAGGCCCTTTTTCTTTTTTTTTTTTTTTGCATTTGCTTCGCAATTTCAAAGAGAGGTTTCTTTTGTAACAAGTTGTCCACCAAATGTCCAAATATGCCTTATGTTTATAGTAAAAAAGAGAGCCACTTTTTTTTTTTTTTTTTTTTTAGCGAGGTGAACTTGTTTTGCTGTAGGTCTGTTAAAATATCACCTCTGGCCTGGGTTTTGAGATCTATTACACAGTTACTGCCTACAAACTGGTGTTTGTCTGGTCAAGGTATTCCCAAGAGAAATTTTAAGAAGTTTTTAAAGGAGGCAGCAGAAGTCTTCTAATCTGGATACTATGCAGAGGTGAACATATGTGATTCTGAGCAACGGTGTAGTAAACAGCTTCCCCTGTCCCTGTGCCCCAGGACCCTGATAAAGGACACAACTTTCTCTTCTTCCAGGCCCTTTGAAGTTCGACGTCTATATGGATTCTCTAATGATTTACTGATTTGGGTTATAGTAACTCTTTACAATAAAAGGAGCATCGAGGTTGAATTCTCCTTTATGTACACATCACATTTATTCCACACTGGCTCATTCAGTCAGACTCGCTCTCCTTCAGTTTGGATCATCTTCCTAAAACATCAGCTTAATCCTGTGATCTCATTCCAAGCATTAGCTTTCCATCTAGTTCAGAGAAGAATAAAGAGCAATATGGCGTCTGCAGCAAATATTTCTTAGAGAGGCTCAGTACCAACCTTAAAAAGTATCTTAGCCCCAAGATGTCTCGTGTTAGCCCATCTCCACTCTGTGATTCTTGCCACAAAGACACCAATGAAGAGTTTCATCTAAATTACTCCAACTCCCTTTACTGGACCACTAACGGGGGGCAGGGTGCAGTAAGAATGGGTACCTGAGTAGATTTTCCAGAAAGAAGAACCGAGGATGCTGGGAACCATCTTGAATTCTGGTGAAAACAAAGAATCTTTGGTATTCCATAATTCTTAAACTAGGCACCTTTCTCTTTTCCTCACAAACTTTTTTTTTTTTTTTTTAATGGTATGAATAGGAGATCAAAGCTCATTGATCTGAAGGCTAAGGAGGTCCACTCTGGTTCAACCCAGCACGGGTCATTTTGGCAAATATGTTTAAGTGTCCAGCATAAGGAAGCTCCCAATCTTGGCCCTCACAGGTAAATGCTAGAATTGCTATAATAATGTGTAGAACTGTGGTTTTAAGGCAAGACGCCTAGAAGGCACTCAATATTTATTGAATTAAATGATAATATATGCACATTGCTTTATGCTCCTCAAAGAGTCTCTACAAATATTGTTTTATCGTGTCTCTATGTAAGAATAGGAGGTTGGGAGGAAAAGTTCATTCAGCAACAGTACTGTCCCGTTTTACTGGTGAGGATATTAAAAAAATCCACAAGATAAATGGGAAGGCAAAGAGGCAGCTCACCCAGCTGTCCTGATTGCTAACATCCTGTCCTTCCCAATCCTTATCACCTCGCTACCCTGTGAACCTTTCTTCTGCTTGGAATGCCCTCGATTCATGTAAGTGACTTCTTAAGATTTCATGTCAATGCTGTCTAAACTTTGAAGTCTATATGATAAAAAGTAGTAACAGCACATTCCACATCATCTTCTGAATGCTTATTTTCTTGCATCTCTCTTCTGCCCTAGACTGTATGCTTGATGAGGACAGGAACCACTGAATTCCCAGTGACAGGCACTCAGGAAATTGTCATTTAATGAACAAATGAAACTTATGGTTCCCTCCTCTGAGTTCCCGTAGAAATTTCTATTTTTAATGCTCATTTAGCATTTAAAATGTTAACCTGACCATAGAAAGATGAGAAACACTACCTGCCTTATCTACCTGAGACGAAAATCTTCTGACTAAAAGGACTTCATGTCTTTTATTTTCCACTACAGTTTAAGATGCTTAATGAATGCTGACCCTGAGGATAATATCAGAATACCTCCCCACTGAAAGAGACTCATTCATAATCCAATTCAGACGCAAGGTTTCAAGTTAGAAAAAAATATATAAGTTGCCTTTCTGATTATAACACACACACACACATACACACACACACACACACACACGTACACACCACAGAAGTGAAATAATAAGAAACCTTGAGAAAATTCTGTCAGTGATCACAAGATGTTTAAAGATGGAGGAAGTAAGTCTTCATAAATGTGGATATAGTAATTGCTTCAAAAAATAGTCCAAATACTTATTTTCATCAGTCTGATTTCTGCGTGTGTGCATTGGACGCTCCTTCAACAGCCATTTTCCCCTGAGATGCTCACGAGCATTCACAAAGGGATTCAGATTTGTGGGTCTCACATTCAGATGAATGCAAGAAATATCAGTTTCCCCAGGCATATGTCAAAGTAGACAAGAGACCATAACTTTCTAGGATGTTTTATAATACCAGCTGGTAGATCACAGACCTACCTAAGTGACAATCTGATGGAAGAAAGTAAACATGGTTACAATTATTCATACTCCTACTGTGGGAGTTTCATAAACAAACTAATAAATATTTTCATCTTGCAGTAAGATCAAGTTAAGTGATTTGCTGACATTCTCTTGAGGTTTAAAGCTTGTCTTTAATGTGAAATACAAATCATATTTCTTGTGGACACATTTTAATAATAAACTTAAAAGCACACGAGACAAAAATAATGAAAACATTGCAATGAAAACCAGACAAACTATCTACCACTTCAAAAAGAGTGAGTGAAAACTGCTCGTCAACACCGGGATGCAAACAGCCTCAGTGCAAAACGCCACATATTGAAATCAGGTTTCAAGGAAAGGGAATCATCAGGGATGAGAGAATGAAAAATAGCTCTTACTTGAAAACAGGTAACTAGCTACAGGAAAATATACTCACCTAACACACACACACACACACACACACACACACACACACACACACTCCTTTTGCCCAACTTGTAGGACAGACTTGATTTGGGTCAGTTCAAATTACCTCCTACCTCTTGGCAACATCCCACAAGGAATGAGGGGTTTGGTCCCTCTTCTGGCCTGAGGTAGGGATTCAGGGTTTGATGCCAAAGCTGTCCCCAGGGAGGAGAAACTGGAGCACTTACTGCCTTTAGGAGCATTCTAGGAGGGGCCTCCTTGTCTCTCCTTCTGCTACGCTGCTCCCAAGGCCATGATCTAAGCCCAAGCCAGGGTGCTGGGGAGTGGCTCACCTCTGGGTCCTGTGATGACAGGTCGGTGGTGCTGTGTGAATGCGGTTCCCAGGGAGGAGGTCTGCGAAGGGGAGGGGCTGCTGAAACCAGACTTCTCCGACTTCTTCAGTGTGGTTGGAGATGGCATTCCTGGCAAGAAGGATGGAGTGATAAGCACATTTTAATTCAGGGCACGGCAGCTTGTATTAAAGATAAAACTGGAAGAATTAAAAAAAGAAATCCACCTGGGAGCGCAGAATTTGTTTGGAATGACTTTGAATTTGTCACAGGAACCAACAGGGGACAAAATGGCCCCTTGGTAAGTCCACCTAGAATTGACTTCAACTTACTCTACTCAGTCACAGTTCCTTTTGGCATGATTGAGCTTGTCTAATTATGGAGGGCCCCTGCCCAGAGTTTCCTGCAAGTTGTGTGTGCCTGTGGCCCATGGGAGCCTTCAGAAAGGAGGCTCTCGAAGGCACATGAAGACCCCATCTGCAACCATTTCATCTTGCCAGGTACCTTGCTGAAGCACGAAAGCACCTTCTCCACATTTTAAATAATTTAGCTATTTTCACATTAAAAAAAAAAAAAACCCTCAACAAGGACAACTCAGTTGCTCATCCAATGAATTATTTATAATAGAAAAAAGAAATAAAAGGTCAAAGTAAAAAAAAAAATCCTTAAATGCTCAACAATTGAAACCGGTTAAATAAATATGACTGAACCCATCCAAATCATACCGTTAGAGAATAAGGACATTCCATTTAATGACATGGAATAAAGACATGGAAAGTGATTATAAAATAGGATGTTGTGCTGGGAGGCCACTTAAAAATATAGGTCTCTGTGCAGAGAAAGAACTGGAAGGAAACGCATATAAACTCTAATGGGGGTTCTCTCTGTGTGATGGATTTGGGTGGTTTTCATTGACTCTTTTTGCTTGCTTGTTTCTCCTGTGATGAACATATATTACTTTTATGTTAAGAAAATACAATAAAAACTTGTTTTTAAAAATAGTATTTTTATCATAGTTTCTGAGGTTTTCATAACATTTCCAGCATAGAAAAGGCTTTGGGAGGAAAATAATGGGAAAATGGTCTCTTGTAATTACTGAGTTAGTAATGTTCTCGGCAGCCACGCTGACACACACAACTGGAGGCATCGATCAGTTTGGTAGGGTGCCAATTAAAACAATGAAAACTTGGATATAGAAATAACGGAAATGACTCCTTGTTCTCCACATCACAGGACAAATTTGGGCTCTCTTAAATTTGCAGCACAAAACTGGTCTGAGTGCACGTCAAAAGAATCAGCTCTCTTTTACTCATATAGGTCTACATATGTTGTATTCTATGACCAGAGAATTATTGGGGTGAGCTGGAAAACTAAGTAATAAAAACAATAATGATATTAGCAGGTACCTGTTATTGAGTAGTTACTAACTCGCAAGCACTGTGCCAAGCACTTTATAGGTATAGATCTGTCCCAAAACTTAGTTTGGCTTGTATCTAAATACGTCCTTGTTATTTATGTCCACAGATTTCCTTCATAGGTTCTACAACACAAGTTTTGAGTGCGACTTCAGGTTCTATATGGATAGAGTGTGTTTTGTGTTTCTATTTTCAGAAATCCAACAAAGGGTCTAGAATGCAGTCAGTGGCCTGAAAAGATATTTAAACTAGGTGTCACAGTCTCAACCTTATCTGTGGCTTTACTAACCGACATAGTAAAACTTGAGAGTTTGACCCCACGAAAGAAACAAATTGCAAGCTGGTAGGCATATCTGCAGGGTACCATGTAAAGACATTAGGAAGTGCTGTGTGATTTCACACCAACTGGACAGATCTAGATTCCAGCCATTCCAGATCAATATCTACACGATTTGAATGAAAAAGCACGTCACTCAGCAACTTAGCTATGTTTCCTTGCTCTTTGAATCAGTAACCAAAGTCACACCATACCAATATCCTAACACCAGTAGGATAGATTGGGGTCTTGGACCAACATTCGTTGCAAGTAACTTAGCCTAAGGTATAATCACAGAACTACATTAGAGAGAGGATTTCCAATTTAAAAATTAAAGGGAAGAAATAAACGTTAACCAAAATGTAAACAAACCTCTCAATTCATTCAAACCTCTCCTGCGCAAAACACATTTTTAGGCTGCCAACCAGTCCACTGATTTAAGCTCAGTCAAATGCCTGAATTATGTGTCATGAAACAGAAATAGAACAGAAGATGAAAATGTCAAAACTTTTAAGATGGCAGAATTTTTTTCAGACAATGGAATCACTGAGGAAACGCAGCATCTGAACTAACCTTATTAAAGAAAGCAAATGGTTGCCTTCACAGAAAAGGAAGCATTTCTTTGAAAAGTTCACGAGTTCCAATCCATGCCATTCTAAATACGGCAGAGACAGTGACATGACTTAAATCCACCATTTACATTTACCCTTTCAAGAGAGAGAATGGAGAGGTAAGATTCAGGTAATCATGAACATGAAGAATGATGAAGTTGGTAAACAGATTCAAAAACAGCAAAATTCAAATCCTCTTTGAAGGGGTTAAAGAGAAAAGAAATACTGTCTGCATTCAAGAACAACAAGCCGAACTATGTATAATCTTCTAAATTTATCACAGTCAAGTAAGATGAACCCTAAGGCTGTCATGAATCTCAAAATTACTTTGTGTTTTCAATTTTTAAAGACTTACACTGAGCACATTTCCTTATTATATACTTTAATATTTTCTCCATATGCATAATGTATGTTTTGGTTAATTTGCTTCATATACTTAATTGACAGGATAAAATTTCAAAATGGTAGTAAACTACTTTATGTTAAAAGTGAGAGAACATTAATCTTGACTTTTATTTTTGAAATCAAATTTGGATTCTGCCTGTTAGATTAAAAGTAAGCTTCTTGTTAGAATTTCTCTTACCAATTATCCATGTACAACTGTTATACCATGGTTGTACAGATTAATGAATGATTGGCTTTTTAATAAAGCAAAACTTTGATTTCAATGTATTTTTCAGAAGCATCAGATTTTTTTTAAAAAGATTATAAAGTAATGTTGCCTTTTTTTCCAGAACAAACAAATTATTACTCCAAAGTTCTTTTCCCTATGTAAAAATAAAGAATTTTATAGAACAAGAAGCAGAAATTTAGCAGGATGCTGTGTTTCAATGGGACATTTTCTCCTATTGGTTGCTCTAAAAAAACCCCAATGGTGGTAAAGAAAATAGAAGATGGATTTCTTGTTCTTTTTTTTTTCTTTTTCAACCTTTTTTTCAGAGAGAATGAGAGAGAACGAGCACGTATGAGTGGGGGGGGGGCGCAGAGGGAGAGAGAGAATATTAAGCAGTTCCTCAAATGCAGGACTTGATCTCACAACCCTGAGACCTTGACCTGAGCTGAAATAAAGAGTTCAATGTTTAACCCACTGAGCCAACCCAGGGCCCCCTAGAAGACAGATTTCAAAAAGCATTTTGGCTTGTCATTGGTTTTCTAACCATCAGACTTTCTGAATTTCTCTCCACTTTGCCATTTTCCTAAGCTACCTGAGTTGTTTGAAATAGTGTCCAGGGGACACAGGCAAACATGAAATTCTAGTCATTCAATGAATCTGTTCCTTGAAGGCAGTTATAAGTGAGAGGCCCAATAGGAAAACCCTGAAAGCACAGGCCAGAAACAGTACTCACAAATATTCCATTATAGTCATCATTAATATTTGTGGTAGTCAGAATTCTAAGATGACCCCAGGACTCCTGGTCCCTGGAGTACCTACTTTACAAAATCTCCTCCAGTTGAATGTGGGCAGTATCTGTGAATATGATGGATGTTCTTCTCGTGATTAGGTTGTTGTATTGCAAAGGTGAAGGGGCTTTTGCAGATGTAATTTAGGTCCCTAATCAGATGATTCTGAATTAATTACAAGGTTATTATCCTGGGCGGGCCTGACCTAATCAGGCAAACCTTTTAAAAGAGAGACTAGAAGTCAGAGAGATTCTCCTGCTGCCTTTGAAGAAGTAAGCTGCCATGATGTAAAGGGGTCTATGAGAGGGCCATATGGCAAGGAAATGCAGGGACTTGTAGGAGCTAAGCAGGGCCCCTGGCTGACAGCTAGCCTTAAGAAAGCCAGAACCTCAGTCTTAAAGCTATAAGGAACTCAATTCTGCCAATAATCACGAGAGTTTGCAAGAAGACTCAGAGCTCCAGAAGACTCAGAGCTGCAGTCCAGGACTACAAAATGCAGCCTGGACGAAATGCTGATTATAGCCTTCTGAGACCCTGAGATGAGGGACTACCTAAGTTGTGCCCAGACTCTTGACCCATGGAAACTGGTGATAAGGTAATAAGGTAATAAATGTGTTTCATTTTAAGCTATGTTTGTGGTAATTCGTTATACAGCAATAGCAAACTAAGGTGTTACTCAAATATGAGACTACTGTCCATGCTAGAAATGTATTATTAAAGATGTTTACTGGGAACTAATTATTCTCTAGAATTCCAGAAGCTTCTATCATTTTTAGCAAATACATGCTAGATAGCGAAGTTTGCCTCTAGCCTACACTCACTCAGAGAAAACAGTAAGACATCTTTTTGGAAAAGAGGTGAACAAGTGGTTATTTTTAATGGCGTAAATTTTATTTCCAAATAAATTTGGAAACCTTCTATTTCCCCCTGATTCTTTTAAGAAATACCAATAACAAAATCAGATCAAATGACATGAAAAACCTCAAAAGTAATTCTTGGGGTCTCCTATAATAAATCAAGGTGTGTTTGGTAAGTTTTTCTACAACCTGATATTACAGAAAGTGAAAAAGAAGATACAGGGGGAAAACGCATAATTAATTTCAACTCCATCTGTCTCCTAAATTTTGAGACTTAACCAACTACTTTGACTAAGAACTTTATAGGGACAGTTATAAATCAAGTCCTACAGGAATGAGAAGAAAGTACAATGCTATACTTTGCTTAAGGAATCTTCTTAAAGGGGATTTTTAGGAGTCAAGGAGGTATAATATTAATGGGAAGGTGGGGGGGGGAGGGAGAGATCACAATAAACTGTAATTATTCCAGAAACAATGGCATAACATGCTGGATTTTTAAAAAGGCAAAACTGTAACAAGTCAGTGAGAGTGCTTCCTCAAAAATCCACTGTCCTGTTCACAGCAGGACCTTATCTTGTCTGTCGTAGAGTTTGGGTGGTTGTTCTCCAAATTGTTGGAAAAAATTTAACTGGTATATATTTCTTTCTTCAAAGTAGCAAAGTCAAGAACAGGAAGTTTTCAATAATGCGCATTTAGAGTTGCAATCTGTTTGGGAAAAATTCTGGAAACAAGCAAACTCTGCACTTTTGTTTTAAAATCCAGTATATAAGCAGGTTAGAGAGGACTACAAAATGCTGCCAGTTTGACTTTACGTATTCTCCAGACCATTGCCCTCATCTAATTCCCAGTGACCTATCGTTACTACTGCTTTAGCAGAACAACTATTATACCAAACCTGAAGGCTGCTGGAAGGCTTCATCCATCCAGTGGCCTCAAGAGAGCTCGGAGGCCGCTAAAGAGATGGTCATCAAACCTTTATATATTGATCATTCCCAAACACAGACTGAGAAGAATAAAATGTATAAATTATGGAATACCTACTATGTGCCAAGTACTTACAAATATCTCAAATGCTTATATTTTCATTCTCCAATAGATAGGCATTAATATCCTTATAACTAAATATAACTTATATTTAACTTACATATATATAACTTAATATAACTTATAGCTAAACATTTCAGAAACGTGACACCAAGAGATGTCAAGCAACTTGCTTAAGACCACACAGCTATGAAGCAGTATTTCAGACCCTGGTCTCTGGTCCTAAAGCTTGTAGTTTCTGTAACACATCACACTGCCTCATATAGTTTCCCTTGTATATTATACAAACTGTGTCCTACTTAAGTCAATAAAGTATATTTGTAGTTCAAGTTTCTAATTTGGTTATCCAAAGAAAAAATTCAAAGAAAGGTTAAATCAGCTGCAAAAGAACATGCAAAAAATAAAAACAACTCCACAGTATACTCAGAAGCCTCTCATCTTATATAGCAAAGGTTTTTCTTGGCACTTGGAGAGATTAGTTAGGATTTTATTAAACATACCGCATTTATTATCAGTAGTTTTAAGACGGAACCTCCAAGGAATAAGTATCACCTAGACTTAGAAGAACATAATGACCCAAAGATGTTAAATTGTTTAACAGCAAATATGTACATTTAATATTCACGAGAGGTCTCTTGCCTGTTCAACAAGTTACTTCCTCTATAAAGCCTCAGGCAAACATAAGCAGGATCAAAAGTCTTTTTTTTTAAACCCACTGATATCTCCCAAGTCTTGTCTATGTCATAACGCAGTCATACCTCACGCAGAGGTAAAGTCTAACACACACAATGATCTAGAATTCAGTAAGTCTTGACATCAAGAGAGGCCTCTGAGCTGCTAAAGTCCGTGTCAAAACAAGCAACTTAGCTGAGTCACGGAACTCATAGGAAAGCATCGTTTTACCGACTCTCCAAGTATTTCAAGGAGGAGGCTGTGAATGGTGTGAGTCGAATGCTATTGAGGGGTCACATATAATGAGAATAAATGAGCTCCAGGAGGGCAAGGCACAGGGAAGACAGGTGAGAACGGTTTACAAAATCAGGAAGGAAGAAGGGAAAACGGGCATAGTCAGCTCCTCCCGAAATGAGTCTGCAGAGGGAAGCAGACGGTAGGGTGGTAAGCTTTGCGCGCTGGGGTGAAGCAAGGCAGAGCTTCTGGAAGATGGGAGGCAGTAAAGCACGCTTGCCCGCGAGGTGGCCAGGAAGCAAAGACTCAGGGAGGGGATCACAGGAAAGTCCCGAAGAAGGCGAGAGGCCCAAGCACCGCTTGGAGGGTCGGGGCTGGAACCCAGCAGGCCGGGGCTCTTCCCTTTTCCACGGTTACGCCCGCCGACATGCTTCTTCCTGAAAAAAGTTCCGATTACTTCTCTATCCTACTAACACTACGGATCACGAGCTGGTTTAAAATCGAGCTCACTCATGATACCGCCATAGTTTTCTACAGCCTAAGTGGCGCGCTGACTGCCACTGTGGTTCTTCTCTTTCCATCCCGGCATTCCGATTCCCCTAAACCCCGAGATCTAGGTGCAGGCAGAGGGTGCCCCAGCCACATCTCTCTGACGAATGGAGTCAGCATCCATTTCTGCACCGTTTTTCAGGCTCAGGATGAAAGTTGGGTAAGTCCCCGTACCATATTTTGCAACTCATCTACCACCAGCAAAAAAAAAAAAAAAAATTTTTTTGAGGATATAGAGAAATTGGAACTCTTTTTTTTTTTTTTTAAGATTTTATTTATTCATTTGACAGACAGAGATCACAAGTAGGCAGAGAGGCAGGCAGAGAGAGAGAGGGAAGCAGGCTCCCTGCCGAGCAGAGAGCCCGATGCGGGGCTTGATGTGGACCCTGAGATCATGACCTGAGCCCAAGGCAGAGGCTTAACCTACTGAGCCACCCAGGTGCCCCTCACCAACAAATTTATGCTCAGACTCAACTCTTCCCAACGGAGAGAACCCAGTACTCCCTGGCAGCTGCTGAACAGGCAAGAATGGGACCTTCCTAGGACTTTCTCCTCTGCACCTTGTGATGAGAGAATCACTAACCGTGATGCTAAATAAAGGCTGTGATTGCATAGATTAATCCCACAGTTAAAGCGCCATTCTGTTCCTCTGGGTAGAAACACACACTGTGTGATAGGAGGAGGTATTTCAAGATCCTGCACTCATCTTTAAGATTTGTGTCCTAACGATAAAATCCATTATGGTTCATTCCAATGTGATTTATGATGATTAACGCACTCAACAATAAAAAAAAAAAAAGGTAAAACATTCAGACTATTTTGACTTTTAACCTTTTTCGGTGAATAGAAATGTTTTAAAATCATTTTTATGATGGGGAGAATAAAATGGAAGTTAATATAGCTTCTGAGGTTTATCCTTCTTACTCTATAGGCAACCATTTAAGATGAGCTGAAAGGACCCCCCAAAGAATTAGCACATCATAAAGACGTTCAGGTAATTTAAAAGGCTTGCATACAAGTGATTTCTTTAATTTTTAAAAATGGGAGAATGGAGTGAAAATTATATGGATTATTCAGGAGAAAAGAAATGATGAGTTCTCTAATGTATTCCAAATGTTCGTTTGTGAGTGAAAATTTACAACCCGGGAGAATAAAGAATAGACACAAGAAAAATGTCATATAAAGATCTGGTTCCTGGGCCAACAATAAAGTTTCCTGAGTTTTAAGGGGGATTTCCTCTCCTTTTAGGGCAAATACAGACACCCCAGTGTCAGAACTGAAGTTTAAAATGCTGTATTTCATCCTCCTCCTACTTATAAGCTGGAGACTCCTACCCATTCCGATCCTCCCATCCTCCCTTGTGTTTAGAGAAGGATTGATTTTGGCTCGACATAGCAATCACACAACATTCACAGAGGACTGAGAATAAACAAAAAATTACTGAGAAAACCAAATAATTTCCTTTGCATGAAAAATAAATTCAGTATAGTACAGCATAATGTTTTATTCATCCTGCCTAGATACCCAGCTGAAAAGTAAAAAACTCAATCATACATATGTTTGGTTCCTATCTGCCCTATCCAATATGGTAGCTACTAGCCACATGTGGCTACTTACATTTAAATTAATTAAAATTAAATGAATTTAAAAATTCAGTTGCTCCAGCAAAGCCATATTTCAAGTGCTCAATAGCCATATTTGGCTAGTTGTTACAATGCTGGACAGTGAAAATATAGAACATTTGCCTCACTGCAGAAAGTTCTATGAGACAGCTCTCGTCTATACACCACCAAGTAATTTTTCATGCTTTTGGTCCTACTATTATACAGCAGGTAAACCGCACTTCATTTTTTCAGCACGTATAGCTCTTTTGTAAGTTACGAAGCAAAGCATACACACTATACAAATTAAAAATTATATATAGCCTGGGGGAGCAGAGGGGACAATAACACTCTCCTCCCCATCTCCAACAGGCTAGGGATAATCCAGTGCTCAAACCTGGTAAACATCTTCCTTAGATACGTTTCTCTATCTAGAATACCAGTTTCAGTGAGGCGAAGTTAAGTGTTTATTAAAATATGCTCGCTTCTGTCAGAACGTGATCGAAAGCTTGGCGTTTACAGGTCTTATTGGTAAAATTTAATTTTAGAGATGTCGTCTGTGATGTTCCATGGCTGGGATATGCCTGCACTGGGGATCTATTCATCCCGGGGTTCCTTGGATACAAGCAGAAGGGCCATCACTTTACTTAAGGTAAAATCTGAAACTGACTGGAACATTTCATAGGGGAAAAAAAGAAATATAATTTTAGGCCTCTTCAAATTGCTTGAACTGTGAAATCAAGTAATGAACACTAGAAAAGGTTCTGTCAGCGAGAATCTGAGCTTAGCGTAGTCAGCATTTTCTTGCTAAACCTTATTATGGGAAAGCATTTGATTTTTCATCTCTGTACTGTGTTCATCCCCACAAATAAACTACTTTGACCTCCACCTGTTACTTAGTGAAATCTGCCCACCAACCTTCAATAACCCTATTCTTTGTCATCAAAGGCCTTTGAGTCGCTGAGAAAGTGGGAAGATAGAGCTGTGCAAGGAGCTAAACTGATACGACTTTATAACTATGCAGTAGTTCGTAGTTCAAGCCGGACGCTACACAGCCAAAGGGAAAAAAAATTTTTTTTTTTTTAAAGGCTGGAAGGGGGCAACACGTTTCATCACTTTAACATGAAATTTTTCACAGAAAGAGAATCTCTCTTGAGCTCTTATCGAATGCAAAAAAACTCCTGGCCCTTTCTTTATAAGGGAAACCTCTCTCTACGAGAGTTCCGCCTTCATTTTCGGTAGATGAGCCAATAGGTCCTCCTTTCAAAGCCTGAGAACACTTCAAGTTATGTTCATTCTGCAGAACAAAATGGACCACGGACTTCCAAGGCAGCCTCGTGGATGCAAAAGGACCACACTGTTCTTCAACGCTGCTAAAACACAAAATAAAAATTTAAAAGGGCAGTAGCTGTGCATAGCTACATAGATCATGTTCTGAAGCAGTATCTGACAAAACAGTTTCTTTTTTTAACAATGACATACCAGAAAAGAAGAAATTTCTGTGTAAAGTTGCACTTCGCCTGATTAACGCTACACTCAGCACTAGAGACAGTGCCTGTCTAATTACACTGTATAGTTATCTGAGAGGGATTAGCACCATGTTTCTGCTCACTGTCATTCTCTGTGACAACGTAATGATAGATCCGTTTACTTACGAGTGCCATGATTAAAAACCGTGCTGTTTTCTTAACTGTCTTCATATCCTGGAAATATTTTATTAAAAATTACTTATCTGACATGAAGGGTAAATACTTGGCAAAAGTTCTTCATATCAATTAAGTCAGCAAGTTGGTTCCATTCAGTCACAGTCTTGGTTGAGTGTCTTCCCTTAGGTTTGGTGACACTGGATCACCAATCCAATATAAAAGCGTTTGCTTTTATATTGGCGTTAATGATTCACGCTTTTTTCTCCTTGTCTTATTTGTCCAAATCCTAAAGTTTGGTTTTCACTTAGACTAAAAACTGCTCGTGGCCGACATTTTCTCTGGAGTCATGATTTAGCACTTCTCCTTCATATTCACACCTTTTTTTTTGGAACCCAACACAAGGATCCAATTTTATACCGACAACTCCCCACAGGCCAATCAGGATGGGTTGCTAGCAATATACCATCTTTTGCAGCTTTTTCTACTCGTATAATTAACTTTATCCAGCATCTATTAGGAAAAGGTCTTTACACAAGATAAAAACTGAAAAGCAAACCATGTTGGGCTCTACAAGTGGGCTGGCTACCCTCAAACCGAATGACTATTTCCTTATGTGTCTAAACAGACACAACTAGGGTCCTCTCCTTTTTTTTCCCTTCCACTCACCAATCTCAAATGACAGTTGTCACCAACTGGGTCCCTGAATGTAAAGAACAACCAAAGACGTATACTAAATGTAAGCGGCTACACTCCTCCCACAAGGCAGAGTTTATGTCTATGGTTTTAGTCAACTTCAGACAACTGCCAAGTAGTCCAAGTGGCAAATAATGACATTTATAACAAACTATATCTCTCAAAAAGTCTCCAAATGTGTGGTGAGGACATAAATTTAGGTAACCCGATATAATGATTATGTGTTATACAGATTTTTTTTTTTAAAGCTAAAGCCATGTTAAGGCTTCAATGTTGATGGACAAACTCATAAATATATCAAGCACATCAAAAGGAGAAAAATTGCCAGTTAAGTCTTTTGAGGATAAAATTTCTTTTCTGAAAAGGGAAAAAAAAACCACCCACTGAAAAAGAGAACTTTTAAAATTAGAAGCAGGTGTCACCACTATGAAGTGATAAATATCAAAGAATTACTGGCCCTGAAAAGCACTCTTATGCAACCCATACTACTTTTAATCCTTACATATGTATCTTGACATAAGAACATGAAGAGCTGCTTGTATCAGTCCCTACAGAGTGTTAGAACAGAAGAGATGTTGCACGGCCATTTTGATAAAGCCTCTCTTCCGTTGGGTTCACGAAATGGCTGAAAGGCAGATGGCAAATTCGGAATGGCATTGAGTCGTAAGTAATCTTGATATCCTAGAATTCATTCATCTTGGAAGCTAATCACGGTGGAGTGACTTCTGGGTTGGGATAACCTAACAAGGCAGAGTAATCTGCTATTCCAGAGGACATTTCCAATTAGAAATGTCTACTGGGCTGTCGTTCCTTGAATTTCTAATGCCTTGAGTGCATTTCCAACAACGCACACGAAAACTTTACCTCTCATTACATACGATCACAAAAGATTGGCACATTGCTTCAGAATGAGGGCGGTGAGATGTGTGGACCACGTGAAAACCTGGGAGGGCTGGAGTAGCCTCTGGAAGAACACCGAGCATTCACAGCTGTCTGGAAAGCCTGTTCTCCACAGAGGGCTGAAGGCACTGATCACAACCCAGTTCCTCACTCCAAAGAGACCACAAAACCAGGAACCAGAGTGAACTGGAATAATCTGGCAATTTCAGAGGGGTTTTAAACTGTCAAGAAAGGGAGGTCGGTAATTCTTGACTCTGAGGAGGCAAGCCCCCGTTCACTGTATTTCGACAGATTGAGTTTCTCCATCATGGTTTAATTTTTCATCAAGGTTAAGTGATGCTGTGACATAAAGTGACAAAATTTTTTATTCCTGACGTCTTCTCCTATTTAAGAGACACACTTTGTGATTCAGTGCTGGAGAGAACCCTCTCCATTTTAGGACTTGTGCTGTTCAGGAATCTATCAGGAAACAGTCCCTGATTTACTATGCCAATGTGAGCATTTCTCGTAATCTTGTAGGATGTAATTCACCCATCATCTCGAAATGGGTGCCATGTCTTTGATTAATGATGAGTTTATGATGTATTTGAAAGCCTTGGATGGATACAGTAGGATAAATAGGCATTATTGTAATCCTCTGCTGAGGAGGAAAGCGAGTGGGATGTTCACAATCGCAACAGAAATGGACACATAGCACAGGCAGAAAAGCTACTGACCCTTGAGTTCTGCACAGGCAGGGAGGTTTCTGTCTTCTTCTTTCCCCATTCCTCACATAAAGCCCCTATTCTGGAGTATTAAAAAGCTACTTTATTGAAGACACTGATGGACAAAAAAAGAGAAAACTTTATTCCAAACTTTATTCCTATATAGCTGATGGTGTTGTATTTTGTTGTTTCACATTTAAATAGAACAATCAGTATGTGGGAAAAATATAAAAACCTATGAGAGAGGGAAGTAAGTCTGAAAAAAGATTTATTGTTGACCTGTATCATTTTTTACAAATTAAATCTCTCCCCCCCAACTCTCTCTTAGAACTGTCTGGCCCATAGTAAGTGCTTAATAAATATTAGCTATCAGTTTTAAACACTTACATGTTTAAAATTTCAGCAGCATTCCAATGACAAAATATAGGTTAAATTGTCTTTCATTGTTAGTCAAATTGCGGTTATTATTTGAGTCTATGAAATATCTACATTTTGTTTACAGAAGAGAGAAAGTCAGAACGCTAAAGAATTTTTTTTTCCTTGTATGAGGTTAAAATTGCCTTCTGTTTGAGTTCTACAAATATCTAATAATGCTAGATAAATAAAATTTATTAGATACAGGAAAACCAGCATAGCCAACTCTTAGGTAAGTCTGATCTGCCTGCCCATCTACCTGTCTCTTTTGTTTCTTCTCTTCCAACTATAACTTTTGGTTATTTTTCCCTTTGGTGAATTTAATGTCAATTCAGAGTAATTGTATTTCCTCTAAGTAAACATTTGCTTAGATTCTGCCCAATTTCATTCATTACCCACAGATCAGAACACTCTGTTTCGGGAAGGGGGATTTGAATCCATGGGTGCAGAAAGATCTTTGGCCGGAGTCAGATGACAGTGCTTTGCACACTTCCTGAGAGTTTTCTAGCATACTGACTGGTTTTCTACAGGCTTTTTAGAGATAAAGAAAGAGAAGGCTGGTATTATGAAGGGAAGGAAATAGGGACTAGCCTTTACTAATGTTCCTTTAATAATGGAATGTTTGATGCACCAGTTTTTTTCAAGCAGATACGGTGGAGGGCAGTGGTATAAGCCAATGAATAAACTCCTGACCTGGATGAATCCTAGTAGTCCTGTCTTTTTTGTGGCCACTAGGTGCTTGTTTGAGCAGTTAGCCCTCCTTCCTTTGCTGCCTGCAAACACTTTGAGGGCAGAGTCTGTCTTGGCTTATTTACTTATTTTTCCCTCTTTCACCTTGCACAGTGCTTAGCATGTAATAGACACAGATTCGTAACTATGTTTTCCATTTAACTTCATGTACAGGCGTACCTCGGAGATAAGGCAGGTTCAGTTCCAGACCACCACAACAAAGCGAATATTGCAAAAAAGGCAAGACAAGTGAATTTTTTGGTTTCCCAGTACACATCAAAGTTACGCAATAGTCTACTCAGTGTACAATGCCATTATGTCTAAAAAAAAAAAAAAAGTATGTACCTTAATTTAAAAATACTTTATTACTATGCTAACCATCATCTGAACTTCTTGCAACTTATAACCACTGATCACAGAACACCACATCAAATATAATAATGATGAAAAAGCTTACAGTGTTGCAAGAATTACCAAAATATGACACAAGACAGGAAGTGAGCAAATGCTGTTGGAAAAATGATGCCAAGACACTTGCTTGATGCAGGGTTGCAACAAACCTTCATTAAGAACACAGTATCTGGGAAGGGGAAGAAATCAAAGCACCATAAAATGAGGTATGCTTATATCTTAAACTCATATAGCACTTCAGAGTTTTCAAATATTTACCAAAACATAAAGATACATAGTACTTGTATAACGCTTTATGGTTTACGAAGTATACTTTACCTTTTAAAAAAAAAAAGATTTTATTTATTTGACAGGCAGAGATCACAAGTAGGCAGAGAGGCAGGCAGAGAGGGGTCGGGGGAAGCACTGAGCAGAGAGCCTGATGTGGGGCTTGATCCCAGGACCCTGAGTTCATGACCTGGGCAGAAGGCAGAGGCTTTAACCCACTGAGCCACCCAGGCAACCCTACTTTACCTATTTTTAAAATACCCTATGTTTGGGGCTATGCACAGTACCTTGCACACAGCTGGTACTTAAGAAATAGTAGTTCCTACTTTTATATACCTCTATTTGATCATGTCAGAGCTATACCATACACAGCCTGGGCTGTTTTACTGTCCCCAGCCTTTACGTATGAGGAGATAAAAATTCAGAGAAGTAGTCTGCTCAAGTCCCCAGGCAGGCTGGGGTTCATGGCAGAATATAAGAATTATAGAGCTGTGATTCTTAATTTGTACTTTTCCCTCTTTATGATATGTTCTATTTCACTCCTATTTTCTCCCTTCTTAAGCGAGCCCGTAAGATTGGTGTGGCCGGAATAAACCTTGCCGTAGGGTTCCTTCCCACGACATGCTACACTCGGCCACGCGATGAGCCAGCACTTCGCTAACCGAGGCTGCTGGGGCTGGGCTGAAGACGGAGATGCGGACAGGGGAGGGCAGATTCCCCGTCTCCATCCAAGGTATAAGCTCCATCTCTTTCTTTCTCCTTTCTGGAATATTTACACAGCCTCAATTTCAAACATGAAATTAACAATTTGGAGATGTGGATAATTTCTGCACTCAGACGAGCCCAGCTGAAATGCAGCATCTGTTTTCCGGGGCGCTTCTGTATTCACGAGACTGTGCATCTGGGTTCTGATGCAAGAGGGCTGCACTCATTCACACAGCAAATGTACGCAGCGCTCCGCTTCCTGAACACTTCGCCCCCCTCACGGGGTGAGCGCAGACATGTGTGGTCTCCAGCTTATTATTTATTTATTTATTCAACAAATATTGATTGAACGAAGAGCCTGTGCCAGGTACTAGACTAGGCTGCAGGAATATAACAGTCATTTTCTGGACGATGCTTTCTTGTATATAATATATGTATATATAGGTGAGAGGAGTATTTCTTTTTTTTTTTTTAATAGGGAACCTTTTGGACTCTCAATTACAATTGGTTATTTTAGGCCCTTTATTTGGCATGATGAAAACAGCTTTGATAAAGAAAGTAAGGACATTTGGGAAGGGTGGTTAGAGGGCTCGCTGTGTGACACGGCTTTCCTGCCATAAACCCTTGTTGGGATGAAATGTCTCCGAGGAAGGAGGGTCCCTAAACCATAGCACCCCTTCCCTTCCCACTGCCTGCTACTGTACCAGTGTTCCCTGGTGGACCAGTCTCTAATGAGCTGGTGCCAATACTAAAGGGGTAATGGAAGAGAATGTGGTTGCGGAATGATGCTTTCCCACTGCTCCATAAATGCAGAAGAAAAGCCAAGACATTGATCCTACGGCAGTGTTCTGTAACAGCGACTATTCCTATTACAGCGGGAGACTGTGGGAGATTTAATCATTGTCCCTAATATATGCTAGTGCAGCAGAGTGTCTGTGATCAATGTACTATTGTTACCAGTCTGCTGCCTTTTTATTGGCATTGATAATGGGCCTCCTCCTTTGAGTCGCAGCTACAAGTTTAAGTTGGTAAACTTCCCCCACTCTTACAATTGATGAATGACGGTTGGCAGGTCAAATTAGGACCAGCAGAGTTGGGAATCCAAGTGAACCTAATATGTGGTATTTAAAATGACAATGAATGAACAGAAGCCTGCAAAATCCAACTGTGCTCTCAGGAGTGGTGGCATTGAACTCTGTGTCTACAGGTCCCAGGCCAGTGGTTGACCAGATGTTTACAAAGATATTCTTTTACAAATGCCTTTTAAAAATGTCTTTCTTTACTTAATAATCATGAGAAGAACAGACCACATGTTACTGCACTGCTTAATCTTGACCTTCAAAAATGAAGAGCACTTAGTCTTTGGGAAGAAGTTTATCTACGAAAGAAGTTTATCACTGAAAGTTTTTAAAAGAGAGAACTATAACTAAACTTACTATTTATCAAATCTGACTTTAAAAGCTCTTCATTGAACTGTTTAGAACTCCTGACGTCTTGGCTGATGTAATGGTGCCTGTTCAGAAGGTCTGACAATCGTGGTGTGAAGGAAGGCATGCTATTTCTGAATATTTTTTTTCTTCAGAAGAAAATTTCAGGAGTCTTTGCCTCCTGTTTTCAAGGAGAGTACTGAATTTCACCAAAAGTCCTATAATTTCATGCTTTTTCTTTTCTTTCTTTCTTTTTTTTTCTTTTTTAAGATTTTGTTCATTTATTTGACAGAGACAGTGAGAGAGGGAACACAAGCAGGGGGAGTGGGAGAGAGAGAAGCAGGTTCCCCACTGAGCAGGGAGCTGGGTGCGGGGCTCTATCCCAGGACCCTGGGTTCATGACCCGAGCCAAAGGCAGACGCTTAATGACTGAGCCACCCAGGTGCCCCAATTTCATGCTTTTTTACAATTAAAAAAAATGATCTGAACCTCTTGTGGAACTTCACAGAAACATACTTGCTTGGTGCAGCTGTGGTCTCAAATGTAGTAAGTGGTGCCACTCGGTAATGTGTGAAGCGGGATGGATCCTTAACAGAGTCGCTTTTGGGAAACAAAGCATGAGAAGGTTCACAGGGCAACCACAAAGCTGCCTTGCAACTCAGGAAGAAAGATACAGGAAGAACACTTGAATTTATATACACTAATAATTAAAAGACTAAGGAATATCAAGTCTCATTTTCAAGTCGGTGACTGTTTCTCCTCTGGGTTCCAGCTGACACCTCATTTCATGGCTGCCTTTGGAGGAAAGTGTCCTGAATTCTCCAGTTAGAACAACTCTCCTCTTTTACTTCTAAGGGATTTAAACCTGTCTCCTTTCAACCACCATTAGCTGAATATAATCTTAACGCTACCTCACACGATTAGAGAACATTCACTTTAGAAAAGGACTTTGGCACTTGGAATGGAAGTTTAAATTCATTACCTCATTTAATTGTGACAACTCTGTGACAGAGACGGACTGGAAACAACAGTTCCCATCTTACAGAGAGTAGCTGACAACTGAGGAAATGTGATTTGCCCTTGGAACATAGGGACCTAATAGAGTCATCTTTGTACATATCTCATAGTGCACTCAGTCAGTGCTTAATAAAGATTCAGTGAGTTGGTCTGACTTGAGGTATACTGATCAGTCATACTTGAGGTATACTGATCAGTATACTTGAGGTATACCGATCAGCACTTAGAATGGAGGAAGATGAGAGAGAGAGATGGAGAACAAGCATTCTTTCATGCAGTGAAACTCAACACTGCACAAGTCAATGAGTGAGTGTGCTACCTCCTCTGCTCTGTTTTAAAATAGGTTAGGGTTTCTAAAGATACAAATGTAGTGATCCAAAGGGGCACGTGCACCCGAATGTTTATAGCAGCAATGTCCACAATAGCCAAACTATGGAAAGAACCTAGATGTCCACCAACAGATGAATGGATAAAGAAGATGTGGTGTATATACACAATGGAATACTATGCAGCCATCAAAAGAAATGAAATCTTGCCATTTGCGACAATGTGGATAGAACTAGAGGGTATTATGCTTAGCGAAATAAGTCAATTGGAGAAAGACAACTATCATATGATCTCCCTGATATGAGGAAGTGGATGCAGCGTGGGGGGTTTGGGAGGTAGGAAAAGAATAAATGAAACAAGATGGGATCAGGAGGGAGGCAAACCATAAGAGACTCTTAATGTCACAAAACAAACTGAGGGTGGCCAGGGGGAGGGGGGTAGGGAGACGATGGTGGGGTTATGGACATTGGGGAAGGTATGTGCTATGGTGAGTGCTGTGAAGTGTATAAACCTGATGATTCACAGACCTGTACCTGTGGGGCTAATAATATATGTTTATAAAAAATGAATAAAAAGTAAAAAAAAATAGGTTAGGGTTTTATCTCTCTAGAAAAACATTAAAGGCATTCCTATTTAAAGTTGGGGGAAATAAATAAATAAAATAAATAAATAAAATCTTTTAAAAATATATTAATTAATTTAAAAAATTAAAAATAAGTATTATCTCAAAAAAGGGTTGATTAACTTAAAGGCGTACCCTTTAAGGCGAACAATACTTGTAATAAAGTTTGGTACACCATTACTTGTCAATGGGGCCCATGGTTGAGCCTGAGCTGTCGTTGGCTTACTACTTGTTAATAATTAGATTTGACTAAGTAAGAGTCTACAGATTGAAAATACAGCAAACATCAATTC
The DNA here is from genome assembly GCF_009829155.1 of Mustela erminea. NCBI lineage: Eukaryota > Metazoa > Chordata > Mammalia > Carnivora > Mustelidae > Mustela > Mustela erminea. Next base: position 59,949,282 of record NC_045623.1, read on the forward strand.
TGGGAGGATTACTGCTGGCAAATTTTGTTTAGGTTTATTGAAAACACCCCCAATTCCCTGCTTTGTAGGCTCCACGCAATCCATCAATATTTCTTGAGTACATATTATGTACCAGATGCTGATATGGATGCTGGGGATAAGGGGTGAAAAAGACAGACTAAGTCCCACTGCCCACGGAGTGTACATTCTCCAGAGAGAACACAGACGAGAGCAGTAGACAGGCATATGAAGAAAGAAAAGCAAGGTTACGAATTATTGAATGATGGAAGAAAAACACCAAGTCTTTAGATCACTGGGAGCCTCTCTGATTGACATCTTATTTGAACAAAGATCGGAATGCTGAAGATGATTTGGATTTATGGGGAAAAAAATTAACATTTTACTCAGTTAAAAGTTAACACTATTTGCTCATATATTGTGTCCTATGTGTGTTTAATAACCCACACTCCTTCTCTGGCTTTCGATTATACGACAAGGCTTTGGGATAAAGAAAAGTTGGGGGATTTTTCAGGTCTTTCTGTTGAGTTATTTTTTCGTTTTTATTATTGTGTTTTTAATTTCAATACAAATCCAGGACATGAGATCTTCAATTATAAGCATAAGCATTATGGTAAAGAAGTTACTGAGCATAGAAGACAAAACTTAACCTCTGAACTCAGACTCAGGTTCAAGTTTGGACCCTGGATCCACAGGTTTACTATCTGTGTGGCCTGAGACAAGTCACCTAACCTTTTACAATTCTGTTTTCTTCTCTGCTGAGGCAAGATCCTTCCATTCTGTCTTGCACAATTCAGGGTAGTTAAAAACCAAAACAAAACAAAACACAAAATCCTGGTATACAGAAGGTACTCCAACAATCGTAACTGCAGTTTTTACCGTGTTTATGGAAGCACCGTGCGCAGCGTCTGAGCCCACGGAGGCGCCTCTTGGCTTCCTATTTACTTGCATTATGAGTTTCTCTGTAATTATTCATTTGTACAGATAAACAAGAGTTGATGGTATGTGAGTTTTTCCTTGATAGAATTTCACAGAACTCATTTCATCAGTGCGTGATTAGCTTCAAAGCTTCGAATCTAACCCAGTTTTGAGATAACTGGGAAATGAAACTAAGTGGAGGGAACAAATGCGGCATTGTAAGAGAAGCAGAAGTCAGCTGGAGGTTGTCTGATGTTCTTAAACTAACATCATCTTTCATCTCCTATGCCCTTCTTCCCAGATAATAAGAGCTCTGCACTGAGACTGCTGAGATAAACTAATGGGGAACAGGATACTACAAAAGACATTTGAAAGAGCCCATGTAATTTACTGCATGTCTGGTTTGTTTTACTTTCCAAAGCCTTCCTGTTGCTCAAGGAAATTTGTCTCCTCTGGCCACCTTCGGCCCTCTTTTGGCAGGGAGTCCTGAAAAAGCATTTGAGGGCAGGTAAACAGATGCAAAGCTCTCTGAGTGAGGAGTCAGGACAGGCCATGCTTCCTGTGTCACATCGGAGGCATGGACAAAGTATCCTTTCGCATTTGTTTGAGAGAATTATCCCCTCTGTCGGCAACCAAGAGGCTGCTGGTGCATTCAGTATAAGTAACTCCCAACATGTTCTGAAGGTAATTTACATGAGGGAACCACTAAAAGCCTCCTACTCAATGAACTGTACCCCCAGGGAAAAGCTACGCAGGCCCGGATCAGTGTGGGAACAACATAAGGGTGTTCTCTGTGCCAAAAAGGGGATTGGGCTAGATGGAAAATCCCCAAAAAGGACCATCTGGCAGCATAAATTATCCATTTAAAATGGCTGGTGTGAGTTAATGACACCAAAGTCACCAGGCACATGTACAACATCCTTCGGTTGAGTTTTAATGTCCCCTCAGGCCCTGTTTCAATTATGACTTTCTACGCTGAATATGGCCAAGTGTAAATGTATCCACTGTCCTCCTCCAACCCCAAACACGTACACCATGAAACTGCATTTTTCTGTGACGCAATAGAGAGAGCGGATGGACAATCCAAGAATACAGCATAATTGTGGGGGATTTCTCTATTATGCCGCATATATAGTATCATTACCCAAAAAGAATTCGGCCGTTAAACTTTCATTATTTAACGACTGCAAAGGATCTAGGCATTCAGATGTTAAAATTTATGATCATTTGACTCATAGGGTGCAAACTGGAAAAGAATTACTCTGAAAAAAAAGAGTCACTAGGTCAAAGTACCCTATATTCAACCTGCCTCCCTCTGCCTCCAATATGCCCCCCACCCCCACCAAAATACCTACTTAAGGGCCTGGAGAAGAGTCTGGGGGGTGGGGGTGGGGCTTCATGTACATCAACATGGTAAAGCAGCTTCGCTGTGTATAAAACCTCATTAACACAATACTCAAGCACCACGTCCCAAACCTATATATCTCGATTCCGAGTTTCACTGAAGCAGGTAAACTGGCTAGAACTCTAATTAGCCTTTTAAAAAGGGTTCAAAGAAGTTTAATTTTTTAATAGCACATAAACTTTTCATTGGCACTATCCTGAGATCTTGCTGATGATGCCGTTGGCGGCAATGGGGAGTCAGCATTTTCATCTGCATTTAGGCCTGGCTTTATTTCTTAGGCACTCTCAGTGAACCGGCGTGAGCTAAGAGTGTTGCGAAGCAGATGTGTATGACCTTTCTAGAAGATCCACCACACCTTGACTGCTGTGTTGGTAATCATTAGAAATAATGAGAAGATGGAGGCCAAGGTCCTCATCTCTGTACTTTTGCAACTATCACCATGTAATGTTCTCCTGATACATCTGTGTCCCACCCCCAACTGTGAATTCCTTGAAAGCCAAAGCCAGAGGCTTCCCATTCACCCTTCGGATCCTGGGACCAGGCAGAAAGTTCCCAGTGAGGATGGCTGAATGAGTGAGTGAGAAAATTAAGTACAAGCAAGACCAAATGAAACTTGTGCATTTTAGTAGAAGGAGCAAGATAAAGGACTCGGCCTGTGGGGCCTGAGGTTCCTTTGTTTTTAATTATCATGCAATAAAACTGCTGGGGGATGGAAGGTATCCACTTCTGTGAATGTTAACACATGTATAGATTCTTGTACCCACCGCCACAATCAGGATACACAACAGTTCCATCACCCCGAAAATCTCTCTCATGCCAGTCCCTGTGAGGATTGTGTTTTGATATGTCAGGGAGGAGAGAGAAGTATTAAGATCTGAAGACAAAAGGGTTAGTTCCAAAATCTCTTTGGTGTTTGTCTGTTCTTGCAAGGAATCCCTCTGAGGCCTAGGTGGGGGCAGAAGGATCAGAAAGCATTTTGTTTCAAAGTTCCTCGGAGCTAGGTAGGTATAACTCTTAGATGGGTTGTGTATGTTACCTTACTTCATTCTCAAGAGCACTGAAACAGTTATTAGTATCGACAGATTATGAACACGGAGACACTTAGGCTCAGAGAAGTTGGGTCATTTGCCTATAACCCCACAGCCAGCAGCAGCAGCAAGAGCCAGGATTACATTCTGACTCTCTGTTCCAAACCCACACCCCATCCTCTCTACCCATGTGACTTTGCAGGTTGAAGAAGGCGCATGAGAAGATGCTCCCTTGTCCATGCAGAGATTAGACACGGAGAAAGGTTTCAAAAAACTTCTGCTAGCTGAATTGCTCACATTCCTCTCAAGACTCAGAGCCAAGACTAGACTATCCCGGGAGGTCAGGCTAGCCGTCAACATTTGCTTAGTTCACTAGAGATGGACAGAAAGACGGTTGCTCCGTTTCAACAGAAAAGTGCTCATGGTGATACCCAGTAACCCGAAAACACATTTAAGCACCTCCTCATTTTCTAAAAGTCCAAGTCGACACTGTAACACGGGGACCCTCCTCTCCTTTCTAAGATTAGCCATCCGGCTGAAAGAGTGGACAGATTTTTCTCCGAGATTATGAAAAGATAATCCCAAAAGCCAATCCCCAAAGGCACTTAGGGGAAATGCAAAAGCAAAGGCACATGCATCTGGGACTGAAGCGTAGGTGAGGATATGTTAAGAGTCAAGCGCCTCAGCCCATTCTGACAGCCTCTCAGTTCAGCTGTATGTGCTCCAGGCCCTCCTTTGGTGGAAGCAGCCGTCAGAGAGGAAAAGGTGTTCGTGTGGAAGGCTCGGCCACCGTGAGCCGGCTTCCTTCCGTCGAGGCACACACGGCCCCCACGCGTGTTTTAGACGTGGGCACGCTGGCCACACGCCCGTGCGCCCGCCCCGCTCACCTGGCTCCACTTCGTGCCATCCGCTGGACTGACTGCCGCTGCCCGGGGAGCGCCCTTGGCCTGTGTAAAATGGCTCTTCACCAGGACTGTCCATTTCATCCTCCACAGACTTGAGGCGCTTTGTGGAGCTGAAATAACAAATGGGGACATGTTTTAAAGCCATCCAAACCACCTCTCTTGGATAGCGCATCTCTGGTGGAAAGAAAGCCAAAGGAGGAAGCAATTGGGCAACTTGGGTGTAGCTCTAGGACTCTTTTTAGGCTCCTGTTCAGTTGAGTGAGTCACTGGATGTGGAACAAAGTCTTGGGTCTGTGTTGTTCCAAGTGTCTGGGATTTTGATTTTTATTGTCCCTCAAGTTGCTGCTGCCACATCCTGTTCCTTTCTCCTTTGAGGAACTGGGGGCCTGGCTCCTGCTCCTGTCTCCACCTGGAAATGTCTGCAGGAAGACTGCATTTCGTGTCTCCTCAGGCAGCAGTGGGGACCTAGCCAGCAGCAATTTCCCTACACATCACTCAATCCCTCTGGCACCCCAGGAAGAATAGAGATCTGGGTTCACAGCCCTCCAGAAGAGCTTGGATTGCTTCTCTCTCTCTCTCTTTTTTTCCCTAAGTTTTCTCATCTTCCACTTGGATCTGTTCATTCAAAAAATATTTGCTGCGTAGCTGCCCTAGTCCAGATTCTGATGGAGATGCTAGAGACAAATACAATGATCCAAAGAGATAAAAATAGGGGGAAGGAGTACATTTCGCTCTGAGGAAGAATGGCCCAATCCTTTTTAGGCCCTTCCTCTTTTGATGGCTACACAGAGGTCACGAAAATGAAGTTCTGGGTATTTTTTTTTTTTTTTGGAGAGGTATGGCTGGGAAATTCCAGCGTTTCCTCTAGTTGAAGGGCTGAGTTTTCCTCCCAAGCTGAGGCTTCAGGAGTGAAAAGACAGTGAAATGCCATGTTGCTAATATGTTCTAATTGTCTTAATTGATTATGTCACTAACATGCTACCAGAATGAATAGATTTCATACCTAGTGGGAATGCCCACTGGGAAATCTCTTCCTCGTGTGTCAGGGTACAGACTTTTTAATATGTTTTCATTTATTAAACACCGTGCTGTGTCTCTTCTATGTGTTAGGTGCTGTGCTAAATGCTGGGATATCGAGATGCATCCGACATGGTTCCTATCTACATGGAGTTCACGGTCCAGCAGATAGAGATGCAGAGGCAAATAAAATTGTGCAAAAGAGAAATGTAGGTATTATGATGAAAGCACATACAGGACACAGTAGATTTCATGATGAAAGAAGAAAACAATGATATGCCTGGAAGGTTGGGAAAAGCTTCCTGATGGACAGAGTTCCTGAGCTGTCTGTATGGGTAAGTGTCAAGAAGACAGGCATAAGGAAGAAGAGGGCACGGAGAGGCTGGCTTTTGGTTGAGGCACCACTCAGGCAGCCATTTTTATTTCAAGATTCTAAAATCCTTCTTTATTAATTGGCAAAGTGTCACCAACTCAAGTTTCCCCGCCCTTGCCACATCAGCTGTGCCCCAGGACGCCCTCACGATGCACAAACTAAAGGACTAACGTTGTGTGCATCTGGGGCGTTCCAGGACTCGGCAGAGCAGCACCCGTTCTAATCGGAATGCTCGTGTAACGCAGGTTATCGGATACTCTGAACATGGCTCCCAGGAGGGAGGGGTGTATCAGGCAGAAGCAACATCATGAGGAAGGTACGAAACATGCAGAGAATTGCCAGCTGTGTCAGAGTGAAAGAAGGGGGTGGAGGTGATAGAAGATGATACAAATCCGGATTTTATCCTGTCGGCCATGAAGACTCCCTGAGAAAGTGTCAACAGGGAGTGACATCAGAGCTGATTTCAGGAAGTCCACTCTTGTAGGCATGCAGATGGTGGCTTTGGAAAAGCAAAGCAAAAAGGAGGAGATGGATCCTAGGAGCAGCGAGACAGTGAAGAGGCGATGGCTGCAATTCGAATAAGCAAATGTGGAGGGCCCAATCTAATGCAAGAAATTCTATTATTAAAGTTGGTATTCCAGTATGCTTTGCCTTTAAGTTCTGGTCTCATTAAATCCAGACCACAGGAAAGCAACATATCTGTAGCATGCTAGCTTAGTACCCAAAGGAAAACCTTTAATAGCGTATTTTATGTTCTTTGCTTGGCGTTCCTTGAAGTTCAATGAAAAATAGCCACTTGGAGAACTTTTCTATAATTTATGAAACTACTTCGAATAGAATTTTTTTTTAAGATTTTATTTATTTATTTGACAGAGATCACAAGTAGGCAGAGAGGCAGGCAGAGAGAGAGAGAGGAAGAAGGCTCCCTGCTGAGCAGAGAGCCCGATGTGGGGCTTGTTCCCAGAACCCTGGGATCATGCCCAGAGCCGAAGGCAGAGGCTTTAACCCACTGAGCCACAGGCACTCCCTAGAATTTTTTTTTAACAGCAGGATGTTCACAAAAATTCCTTCCAATACATAAAATCAGAAAAAAATACGATCTCTTTGCATGAAGTTCCATTCTTTCCTTTTATCAGAAAATGCTGCTTCTATAACCTCATGCTTCCCCTTCTTGCCTAGGCAACCAGGAATCTCAGGATTAAATGTAAGGTACAACTCTTGGGTCAGGCTCCTGATAAAATAATCTCTCCCATTTTCCCATATGGTTTCTGGCTTCTCTATCTATATTTAATATAGCACCTGATGTATTTAAAACTTGAAAGCCACTTGAAACCATTTTGGAAGTTGGTAGAATACATGCTAAAACAAATATGAATATTTCCTTTATGTTTCCTGGCAAATAAAAGGCAAGACCTCTATGTTCTGATGGGACTGTGTGCTCTGTAGGGAAATCACCTTCTTCTCCTTCTTTTTTAAAAATCTGTAGTGCCTACCACAATGTTTGGCAAATAGCAGATACTCAAAAACTGCTGAACTGGGCTATTGACTTAGAAACAGCCATATGAGTACTTGCGACAGGCATCAGCCCAAGTGTCACGATTCACTGAGATCTAACACAAAAGGCCAACTCCGTGGCCTATAATTCTTCTGTTATTAATTTTTTTTGAGTTTCTAAAGTTTTTGATTTCCTTGGTGTCCTCTAAGAAAACGCAAATATTCCATGAACTTGCTAATCCTCAAGGTGAGAGTCTGTAGATATTAGCTCCCATCTTTATTTGAAAGCAAGGACTTTTCCGAGGTTGATACAGGATAAATGTCTGGAGGGTGGAGGGACAGCGTGGAGGAGAGAAAAAGATCCAGGAGTGAAGGAAGTTAGAGGTGCCAGGATGGACATGTGAAGGCTTCCAAGACAAAGTTTACTGACCTCACAAACCTGACCGGTGATTTATCTTGATGAAATTCTTTGGGATAAAAAAGTCTAACTTTATCCCAATTTTTACACAACCCCCTCTGTGATTTTAGAGATGTTTACCACCAAGGGGAACAGCACTGAAGTTAATGACTATCCATCTCCTTTATTTTTTTTTTCTTTTAACTTAGACATGAATCAGTCATTGATTATGGTTTCTCGCTCTTGACTTTCTAACACACTGATTCCATTCTCCCAGAAACCCTGGAGGAAAATAAGAAAGTACTAGTAAGATCTCTACCTAAGAGAAAGCTAAGTACTCTTTTGGGGAGAAACACACCATCTCTTCCTGCATGTGGAATTGGTTGTATTCCTAGCAATTGTCCTAGAAATTAAGGTAAACTATCACCTCCATTCTAAATACTTGTTTAATTCTGATGATATGCAAGGCATGGAAGCCTTACCTTGCACCCACAAATCTGCAAAATGACTCTTTCCTGAGTGTTCGTAGTACCCTGAACTGAAAACTTCCATTTACATATCAGTCTCTACCATTAGACTGTAAGGCTCATCTTACCTGATGTTATACTCACAGTGCCTAGGACAATGTCCCTGTTAAGAAATGTCTGTTGCAGGAGGGGAGGGGGGTGGGGGGTTGGGTGAGCCTGGTGGTGGGTATTATGGAGGGTGCGTATTGCATGGAGCACTGGTGTCATGCATAAGCAATGAATTTTGGAACACTGAAAAGAAATAACATAAAATAAAATACAATGGAAAAAAAAAAAAAAAGAAATGTCTGTTGCCAAATTGGAGCATTTACACACTGTCCTCTATGGGAATTACCGTCCAGATGGGGAGGCAGGACGTGTACAAATCTTAAAGATGGTAACAGTAATTCAAGGTAGCACACCCTAAGAATCGAGGAAACATAGGGATAATAGATATTCCTTTTAGGGGGATTCATGTTCTATCGTTTCTTACTGAAAGAGTAAGCCCCATTCCTAAGAGGATTGAATGCGAAAATATCATGTTTTTAAAGCTCCAGCACACTTGAATTTGACTGTAGACTGTGCCATTTACTAGCTCTGTGACCTTGGGCAAGTCACTCAACTTCTCTGGCCCCTGGGTTGATCCACTGTTAACTGGCAACACTGTCTACATGGTAAAAGTATTATGAAGATTAAATCATATCCGGGATATAAAGCAGCTAATACAGTGTCTGCTACAGACCACGTGACCGATTAATATTGGCCCGGCATGAACAAATATTGATTGGTTGATGAACTTTTCTATATGTAAATCTGCAGTATTCTTCTGGGCACATTTTCTAACCTGTACACAGATAATTCTGCTGAGTCTATATATTTAGAGAATAATTAAAAAAAAATAAAACCCATCCTAGGAGAGCCTAATGAGAGTAAAACAAACATATTACCAAGTTATTAACTACTGCTGCTGTTTATAATTAGCTCCTTATCAAGATTAGTTATTTGCAGAATATGAGAATGACAGTAGCCTTTTAAATGACATTAAAAACCAGGTTTCCACTCACAGAATCACAACACAAGGCAACAAAACAGCTGGAGAAGTCAAAAGGATGGGGATGGGGGGTCAGGAGAGGAGGGGAGACATGGACTGTTTGGGATGTCCATGGTACATGCGCAGCACACATATGAAAAACAAACAGCCCATCAACTTTTAAATTAATCACTGCCCACAAGTATTTGCAAAGCTTTTTCATGTTGACTGAGTGCAGTTACGCACAATGTCCCCTCCATCAGCAAACATTAAAAATCCTCAAAATGTATTAACACCTGAATGAAGAATCTCATTCTTTCATTATAAATGTACTTTGGATTTCAGACTTTTTTTTTCCTGAGGATCTGATACTATAAGGAACTAAGGGGAACCCTTAAACAACGTGAAAGACGAGCGTACGATCTGGCGGTTATATTTAGGGAATAACTGGTATTTAACTGTTTTCAAGGTATTCGTCATGACGAAGTGGATTCTCTCTTTCCGTAATGCTGGTTAAAATATATAAAGTCAAGGTAAGATGGAGTCGCCACCAAGGAAAATTTCTATAATCTGGTCATTGTTTTAAATCATAAAACTCCAGGGCTTGCTTGAAAGGAGAATATACCTTTGTGAAACGTTTTTCTGCAAAGTACACAAACATTAAAGATCGTTCTGCACCATTCTTTTCTTTGTTGTCACAGTCCAGTGCTAAAGCCAATTTGTAAAAGAATACTGTGGGTTTAATGCCTAATCCCTTTCCTTCTGGTACCGGTTATCTAGAGGCAACAGGATCTTGCAAAATGCTTCATTTTGATTTGGGCTTTGTGACCTCAAGGGGATCCAGAACCCCGGAATCCTTATCTGGTTGTGCTTTTCCAGCTTTACTTTTTTTAAAGGTCTCCTGGGGCAACAGACTTTATGAGCCAGCCCCGCCCTGCCGCAGGACTGCATTCACTTTTGTGACCACACACCTAGATATCAAGTAGGTTTTGAGTCGCAGGACAGCTCCAATAGCCTGGATTTTGAGATCTGCGAGGGCAAACGCCCTGGGACTGCGCTGTAACGTCTGCTGGAGGCACCGGGACCGGAACCGGTGTTGCCAGTGTCGACGTTTTGCCACACAAGCCAAAACACATGCCTCCTCCTCCCCAGTCAAACTTGTCCTTAATGTGCTGAGAACAGGCTGTGTTTATCATGCATCCTTTCTCTAGGCTTTGCTCCGGGCTTCACCCCACGCAGACACTATTCCTTTTCCTTCCCACCTTGCCAACTTGAAACCAACCTTTACAGCTGTATGCAAGTCAATCTTTTTGGATAAAGCCTTCCTTAACTATGTGTGGCCTATGCCATACAATTTAGCCCATTGTTTTCTACCGTACACACACACACACACACACACACACACACACACACACACAGACACACACGTATATTTCTGCAGCAGGTGCATTTGCTTTCTCTTCCCAATAAGACTAAAAGTCTGCTGGGATTGAACACGCTTCTCTAGTATCTGCTACCAGTACACTCACATTGCAAGTGCCTTCAGGCTCAGAGACAAAATGAAGGTGTGGAACTACAAGAGCCACCCATCAAATTACCTGGTAGAGGATGTGCTGGGTAAAGACCTCCTCATTGCTCCCGGACTCATGCTGTAGTAGGAAGAACTTTCCAAATCTGAGAGAGAAAAATTTGGGCCAGTTCCTGCAGCTATTGGTGCTAGAGAAAAAAAAAAAAATTATGTTCTGTGAATAAAAGATCAATGACAACATACATTAGTGTTGCATATAACACATTTTATTTCTGAATTTATACAGGAAGCTTATCCAAAATAATCAGTAATGAACTCTGACCTCCAAAGAATGTTGAGAACAAAAACTGTCTATGCCAGAAAGACTCTGTTTTATAATGCACCTTTCGTCTTTTCTCTTTTTGTAATGGCAAACTGTCACCAAGGTTGCAACACTCCCAGAGGGTTTTAACGAAAAGACCTCCGAGTTTTGCTCTGAAACTTTTCTTGAACGACCAGCCAGATCATTCTCTGGGCTTTCCTAACTTTGCCTGATCCTGACTGCTTTTGCTCATTGGTATTTTGGAATTCATACTGAACTGCAAATTCATCTTTCCGGGCTACCCATTCCCAATCTCCTGCGATGAGAAATGTGTGATCTCTCCTCACTCTGAACCGCCTTGGTGCCTACACACACCTCCACTTTATTTGGGAGGCAGGGTCCTCAAACCAGGGTTCCTGAGCCACACTTCTTCTAAGTAAAGTTTTACTGTAACACGGCCATGCCCACTTATTTACAGATGGTCTCTGCTTCCACACTGTCAAGGCAGAGACTCGTGGCCACACAGACACTGTAAGGCTCACCAAGAACATACTTATACACAGGAATTTTCCAATGTCTGGCTTAAGAGACTATTAAAGATAATTGATTATATGTGATTTTCAGAGCTGACTATTGTATGAGATGTCATTCCCTGTATTATTTTTTTAAGGCCTGGACCCTCCAGAGACCTTGTTGACAGTAGCAGCTTCACAGATATTTTTGAATGAATAAATAACACCTACCACTCTGATAAAACAATGCTGTGCAAAGTTAGTGGTACAGCTGTAGGAGTGGAAATAACCTCGTTCTTTGAAAGGTTATGCAAAAGCAGGAGCAATAGATTCATATATTATTGTATTAAGGCACTGGTTTCTGAGTTAAGCCCATATAAGTGGATATATAAATAAATTAAGTAGAGGCTAATATCCATAAGAAGAAAGGATAATTAGGAATCTCACGAACCAGGGATTTTCATTCTTTCAACAAATGATCACTGCTATTGCCAAGAACTGTGCTGGGTGTGGAAGACGCTTAGATGGAAGACATGGTCCCTGCCCTGGACAGCTCTGGAGGGAAGGTTGGCAGGTTATTTTCAATACAGTGTCATAAGTCCTTTGCTGGAGTTATTCTTAAGTTGATATGGCCACATAGAAGTGGGTATCTAACCCAGCTGGGGAGTGAGAGGTTCTGGGAGTAAGAGGACCTCAGAAAACATGATGCCTGGGAAGATGTTAAAGGGACAAGTTGGAATCACCCAATGGAGAGGAACAGAGGCATGCTAGGTAGGGGGGACAGCATTTATAAAGGAGAGAGAATATAAAATGAAAACTGGATTTCTGATAACTCGGTGTGCTGAAATATACAGTACATGGAGAAAAGATGGGAGGGCTCAGGTCAGGTTACAAAGGGTCTTTAGGAACATGAATTTCTTTAAGGAACCTGACTTTAAGTCCAGCAGATTCCCAAGTTTGTGAGCTACTGAAGTGCTTGTCACACTGTACTAACTGCAGACCATCGGGGTTATACTGCTAGCATCTACTATAACCCCTGACACCAAGAGGCAGGCAGTAAGTACTGGTCACATGGAATGATTGGTAGTTGAAGGAGAAGCAGCAAAATATAAGAACGTATTACCAAACTTGCCTTCATAACCTAGAAACATCATCCTCTCATGAAGATAGGCATGGGGGACAAAGGAGTGGCCGTTGAAGAATATAATCAGTAAAACCATAGAGGCCAGTGGAGTCATTTTAAAAAAGGTAAGTGGGGGATGGGTCTGAACTCAAGGGTTGAAAAGGGAGAGCCTAGTGTAAGCAACTTAGGAGATAAACTCAGGGAAATGTGTTGACTTCTTGAGTGTAGTAATAACAGAAAAGGGCGCATATGGGATGATTCCCAGGATTACTGCTTGGGCAAGTGGGTGAATTGTGGTACCATAAGAAGAGTCTGGAACTGAGGAAGGGTAGGAAGGGATACGTAATACCTAAGAATAAACACTTAGTTGTTTGATTACTAGCAACAGCTAAACCTTAATCATAGCTGTCACTGTATAAAAACAGTCACTGCTAAGAAATGGAAAGCTCTGAAATTCACATACACTTTCTGAAATTCAAACCTATCTCTTAATGACAGGCTGTAATGGAGGAAGGGCCTTTAGGTCCAAAACAAATGGTTGAGCTTGACAAGTGTAAACAGAGTTCCAGTGAATGATTTTGCTAGTCCTTCCCTAATTTACTTTTTCTATGAAGTTTATTTGCATAGTTTCCCCTTTTATTTCATAGTGTTTTATGGATGCAATAGGCTGGGGTAGGTGGGAAGGAGATTACTTCCACACATCAGCCCGCATCCCTCTCCGCAGTCAGCGTAGAGCAGGCACGTATTAATGATACAGACTGATGTCTGTGCCTTCATGGAGTGTACAGAGTCACACCTCTCGTTAACTCAGGAAGAAGGATGAGGCTGATAGGAGTTGAGGGTCTGGATTTAGATGTTCTTTCTAAGTTCTAGGATGAGTTTCGGGCCTCAGCGGAATGGCACAGCGGCTTCATTCCCGAGCACCGGCAGAAGTGCACAGGCCTTCCTCACCCCCTTGGAAGAAAAGATAAAGGCAGGTATGAGTGCACGACCTGGCTGGACTGAGAGGAGAAGTCTAGGGCCCTGTGCCCAGCTGCACTCACACCTCACATTCTCTTGACCACGTTGTACCACGGAAAAATGCCTTCTGCCTTAATTATCTTATTAAAATGTTGAAGGGGCCAGAACCAGTGAAGAAAGGAAAATACAGAGTAAATGCAGTGTGCACATCTCTCAGAGAGATTGAAAAACGTAGTGATCCGAAGGGGCACGTGCACCCGAATGCTTATAGCAGTAATGTCCACAATAGCTAAACTATGCAAAGAACCTAGATGTCCATCAACGGATGAATGGATAAAGAAGATGTGGTATATATATATATATATATATATATATATATATATATATATATATACACACACACACACACACACAATGGAATACTATGCAGCCATCAAAAGAAATGAAATCTTGCCATTTGCGACGACGTGGATAGAAATAGAGGGTATCATGCTTAGTGAAATAAGTCAATCGGAGAAAGACAACTATCATATGATCTCCCTGATATGAGGACGTGGAGATGTAACGTGGGGGGTTTGGGGGGTAGGAGAAGAATAAATGAAACAAGATGGGATGGGGAGGGAGACAAACTGTAAGTGATTCTTAATCTCACAAAACAAACTGAGGGTTGCTGGGGGGGAGGTGGGGAGGGGGAGAGGGGTGGGGTTATGGACATTGGGGAGGGTATGTGCTATGGTGAGTGCTGTGAAGTGTATAAACCTGGCAATTCACAGACCTGCACCCCTGGGGATAAAAATATATTATATGTTTATAAAAAAATAAAAAATAAAAAAAATAAAGATGAAAAACAAAACAAAACAAAACCCAACCCACAGAAATGTTCCTTTGCTTGCCCCTATGTTTACTTCCTATGAAGTTGAGCACCCTGGGCTTGTAATCTAGCAAAATGCTTATCGGGTGGGCCGGCGGCATTGTTCTGCTTTCTTCTCCAAGTGTCCGTTGAAGTTATACTGAGTAACTTCAGGGCTTCACAAACTGCTTATGTGCGTCTCCGATTTTAGGACATTGTTAAATTTCTGAGATGAGAAGGGGTCTCACAACCTGGGTTAAAAAATCCTAATAAACCAGTGACCCAAACTCTGCATTCTTCCAAATGGTCTTGTCAGGAAGCACTCCCTGGTACTGTCCGTGTGTATGCATCGTATGAAGGTCAGCCGATTGCAATGGAATCGGAGTCAGTGATTCTGTGACAGTTACAGAGAAAGCCCCATGCCTGTGGGGAGGGTATTCTCAGGCTCTCTCATCTGGAGAACAGGAAGAGCCTGAGGGAGATATCTGAGAAATATGGGCTTTCAGCAGGTTTTCCTGAGCACCAAGGAGCATTTAATTTCTTATATCTAACTTCATCCTCAAAACAACCTCAAAAGTACCTCTCCTAAATGAGAAAAACTAATCAGTCCCCAGATGAGGTTAACTGGCTTGCCATGGACTGCAGAGAGGCAAAAAGAGGGAGGGTCAGCATTAAAAGTCAAGGGTGTCTGTCTCACCCCAAAACCTGTTGCTTTTCTTATCCTACTAACCTGCCTCTTGTATTCAATATATTTGCCTTAAACGTCAGATGATAAAAAGGTAGACAGTGTCTCTGTCTCACAGGGTTTACTACAGAGTGGAAGGATAAAATAATACCTGAAATTCTAATTCGATGCTGAATGTGTTCACTCTCATAGGCAGAATGCAAAGGGTGTACTAGAAAAGTTCAAAGGAATGAGAAATCCTATTGGCTTGTGGGATCAGAAAAATGTCTGATTCCAGGAGGGGTTGGGCAGCGACGCGATGGCTTCCAGGACGGGAGGATTTAAAGAGGCGGGGAAGAGGAGGAGGGTTTCTAGGCAAATGACAGAGTATGTGCATAAGTTTGGAGGCAGGAAGTACAATTAGGGATCTGGGGGCTCCAAGACGGTTTCTGAGGAGGGAAGTGATCATTGCTGAACCGGAGAACATTAGTATGACAATAGCCTACAGACCGCACTAAAGGGAACAAAGGTGGGGAAATCAGTTGGTAGGTTGATGGTGGAGTTTAGAGAAAAGGGAGGCCTCCACCATGGTGTCTGGAAAGAAAAAGGCATTTTCATGGTGGGTATCTGTCATCTTCGGAAACAGGTCCCAAAGATCTATGTCCGGTTGTCCCAAGGAAAGGGCATACACAAGCAAATATTTCATACCATCCCAACAAATATGAAATACCCATAGGATACATAAGCCGATGTATAGAACCCAAGGCGCTTCTTAGCTAATAATGGTAGGAATTCCTTTTTGCAAACGAGGGAACTAAACGTTGTCAAGGGTTAAATGATTTAACAACATCTGCCCAGGACATCATGCTGGGCTTCTGAAGCCAGACTAACAGCCTGCCTGTGTGTTCCAGAGATTGCGTAGCCACTGCCCAAGGTGGTGATGTTAAGGAAGGACTGGACCAACCATGCTTCCTGTCTATTCCATATACTGCAAAATCTGATTTTGTTCCACTTGTACTTGACTCTAGGCTCTATCGTTCTTAAATTATCTCATCCATGACATATTCTCCCCCACCAGATTGAGTGTGTTTTGAGGACTGTAAAGACAGACAAGACATCCCAGGACACCGAAAACATGCTGGTATGGGCCTGGGCATGACCATCTAGGGTTTCAGCCTTGCCAATAACCCCCTGTGTAGCTGAAGTCTTTTAAACTCTTTGGGCCTCAAAATTCCCATAATAGTTGTCATAGAAACGCAAACTCACCACCAATGCCAGGGCCATCACCACCACAGTAACAAGAACCAACATTTATTAAGCACCATTTATGGGCCAGATGCCGGCCTGAGTCCCCTAAACACATAATCTCATGTAATCCTCACCACGCTACCAGGGAGGAATTGAGGCACCAAGAGGCAGAGTAACGCCCTTAGGCCACAAAGTCAGAGGGTCATACCAGATGACCTTTAGTCCTCCAGATCCGACAGCCTTTTGTGTGTTCCTAAACAGCTGGGCGGTTTTGTATGATGATCAGTACGACACAACAGCTGATGATCCATAAATATGCTCTGAATGAAGGAGAATCTGTAATCGCCTTCTCCGTTTGCCCTCGGCCCCCCAACTTCACACAATGCAAAATGACACTCAGGAATCAACAACTCTGCATGAGCAGTGAGGACTGGTGCCTCACCTTTCTTAAGCAGTGTTACAGGGAGGCACACCTGACGTTTTTGTGATTCTTGTTTCGCGGAGGAGTTTTTCCTCAAAGGATGAACTTTGGGGAATGGTCTTGGTGGATATGATTTCTAAGCCATTTGTCCTCCCACTCCCTTCTTTCCTGTCATGAGTAGAATGCAGTCTTTGTGTCATTTCTTAATAAATGGTTTGCTATTAAGGCATCATTATTGTAATGTGGGCTATTGGAAGAAAGGGGTTACTGCAGTAGCCAACCCTCTTAATGACCTGCTCTTCTGTACACATTAGTAGTTGGATAAGGTTGTGGTTATTGAACTTCTGCCATCCACCAGAGACAATCTGCTCAGGCCTGTGTTGTTGGAAAGAGAGGGTGATGGAAAAAAAAAAAAAATTCTGTCCAAAATTTCAAGCTACTCTGCCTGGGAGATGACAGTATACCGAGTTTACAACTTGTCCAACAGGAATCAGCAGGGAGTGTTAACTCAATGACTAGTGTGGCCAGCCTTCCGCCAACGGCACATATTCTCTGAGAGCCTACATCCAGTGGAATCCGGCAAATATTCACGGAGCACTTTTCATGAGCCAGGTGCCGGAGATCCATCAATGGACAAGACAGATGAGGCCCCGTGCTCTCGTGGGGCTCCCATTTGAGAGAGTAGGGATCTGTGGGCTCCATGATGGTTTCTGAGGAGGGAAACCTTCCTCAAATTTCCACGGCAGCTGAGGAATATGGCCACATGGCCAACGGGTATCCCTCAAAAAAGACGACTGGGATTTACTACTTTGTTTTCAGTTTATAAAGTAACTATGAAAAAATAAGAGAAGAATATTTCTCTCCAATTATGTAATCTAATGCACTCACTGAGACTTTGGGAACTTGTACTTTCAGGCTTGGGCAAAAAAAAAAAAAAAAAAAATCCAACAACAAGCACACAGTTCTAGGGGCCCAGCACAATTTAGTGTTGTTTTGCATTCTGGTGGCAAAGATCTCATAAGAAAGTCCATGTCACTGGCACAAAAGGAGTGAACATGGGAAAATACTTGGTCTTCTTTCTATCAAAGGCACAGTTGTAAAATGCACAATGCTATGAAAACTCAAGCAAATCTGGAATCATCGTTAAAGGGAATTAACTTGGAAAGTAATTTATGGCAAGAAAATTCAACTCCTTTGTTATCTTCCTTTTACTGTAACATGCTTCCTGAACACTGCCTACGAGAGAGGGCTTTTAGGAAGAAAAAAAAAAATAAGTATAGTAAAATGAACTCATTTTATCAATTTGTGCTGTTGGCCAGAGTTTCCTGACTGTGGCTACGAGGGGCTGTAAACTGATGAATTTGCATGGAAAAAGAAACCAGTGTAAGTAATTTGTGTAAGAGGTAACGCGGACGTACACTGCTATAATTCAGACACCCTGCAGATAGCAGCCTGCTGCAGTATGAGCAGTTATGGGTTAGAAAAATGACCACACTGCAGTCAGTCTGACTTGAATGGAAATCAATCATAAAGGTACTTTCTCCGCAGCTCCCACACCACAGTCTTCAGCAACTCCTTTGCCAAGCAGATTTCTGGTCTGTAAACCGCGTGCTGATCTCCTTTCTCTACCCTTCCTTTCTAAAAGGTCTGACCTAGTGCAGGCGAGGAGTCTGGTTTTCCAAAATGGAACATAAAAGAAAGGCGCTGGACCAAGACGAGGATTTCCCTCTATGTGGAAACGAACTTCCCCGCTATTATGAGCTTTAAGCAATCCTTTTTATGAAACGTAGTATTAGGTGCCAAAAGCCCAGCACAGTGTTTTAACCCCATCAACGGCATCTGCTAATGCAGACACGGCACCGTTTTCGCACATCCACGTTTGTGGACACGAGTGAAGAAATACGTGGGTTTGTGGTGCCAGAAGGGGGAGGAGGACGTGAATACAGAAACTGTGATTTCTGAAGAAATGTTTTCTTTTATTAAAACAAGAACCGTTCACTGATACCCTCCGCCTCCCCACTCTGAATCTTGAAGATGGTTTACCTTTGATCATAATTGTGAATGCAGTTTGTGCGGTGAGTCTATTCAGGCATTTTCCTGCCACGAAGAGAACTCAGTTTTGGATATCAAGAAACTTTGATTATCTACTCTATAAAGGAAGGAACCCTTTCCACTTATCTCTGCATTCTCAACACGCAGTGTGAGATGCTTCGTCTAGTACACGTGCAATACATGTTTACTGAGTTGAACTAAAATTCTACGAGTTTGTTAGTGAAAAATAGCAAAGAACTAATATTTAGTGATATTTATTATATGTCAGGCTGAGACGCTATGTGTTTTACCCAAATTATCTCATGTCATCCTTGCAGTATCCCCACAGAACATGCATTTGTTTATTCTCATCTACGAATGGGAAACTGAGCTGCAAAGTTAAGTCACATGTTCAAGATCACACGGCCGGGGAAGTGACAGAGCAAGGATTTGAACCCGAGTATCTCCGGGTACCAGCCCAAGGAAACAGAGGTGAAACGCACATTTCCAGACTCCCGGTCCTTCCTTCATCGTCAGTTATTACAGGGACGGATTCAACAAGATTTATACAGAAAAATAACTGTCACCCATCCATGACGTGGGAAAACTTCTGTCCGCTTCCTTCTCCCTTTGTGTTCTCAGGTCTTTGGGGTTGGAGTGTGAGTCCGTGTTTCCCTGGACAGAGGACCTGATACTCGGTGGAGCACAGCCATCCACAGTGGGGTCGGCAGTGCGGACTGGTCTCCTACATTAGTGGCTTCTGCCTTGGGGACCGAAATTGATTTTCTGCATTTTAGAGTATCATCTCATCTTAGCTTTTGGTTGAGGTCAAATGTGGCACCCGTTTAGGACCTGATACAGCGTCAGCCCGGGGATTAAGTCTTCCCTGACAGAGGACGGAGTTGATGGCCTGAGGCATCTTTTTACCACAGTGATCTATAAACCAGTGAAGGGCTTCTAAACAGAAGCCCCTTCACCAACAGTGCACTGGGACTGGACCATTAGCTGTTAGGAGACCAAACTGTATGAGCAGAGTCTCATCGCAACCACCTACAAGTCCAGCTGTGTGGATCCGTCCTAGTAAGTCTCCATAGTTTCACTAAGAACTGTTTATTATTTTTTTTCCCCTTCTTCATTCTCTGAAAGATCCTGGATGTTAATGATGTACTCATATCAATTACATACTGCACTGACTCAGTTTCCGTATTGGGCTCGACGTGTGGCTGAGTGTGGACTCCACTGATTTCATCCTGGACCTGTCTACTGTGTCACCGACAGCAGTCTTTCTAATCAGCAGGAGTTAGCTAGGATGAGATATACCAGCCAAGATCTCAATAATATTTGTGGTCTTATTGTGGGAGTAATATTGAATTTCTGTCAGGCTTCTGGAAATCCCAAAAATACCTTTTAGTTTTCTAATCTTACCCATCAGATAGGAATATCTCCTCTTAGGGAAAAAACAAACAAAACTGAGGCTTATGAGTGTATAAATAAAAGTTTACTAAAATCACATTGCTGGTAATGACCTCTAGCATGTACCTGCTCTTCCGAGGAATTTTTATGCCCATAATATAAAAGAAAGGATCAAATAGTATAAAACTAAGTGCTAATATAAAGCAGTCTGATTAAAAAATAATCAAGGTGTGGCTTTTAATGTGTCAGTGTTAGACTGAGAATTTTTTAAATGTCTCACTATCCATTAGATATCCTGAAGAGAAACTTCTAGAATAATGCAGACATATAGGCTTTGGCTGCAAACTTGAGGAATAAGAATTTTCTGGTTTCTTAAAGCAGATGAATTAGCTCTAGTATTGGCATGCTCTTATTCTATCAGAATTATTAACTTTGGGACGCCTGGGTGGCTCAGTTGGTTAAGCAGCTGCCTTCGGCTCAGGTCATGATCCCAGCGTCCTGGGATTGAGTCCCACATCGGGCTCCTTGCTCAGCGGGGAGCCTGCTTCTCCCTCTGCCTCTGCCTGCCATTCTGTCTGCCTGTGCTCGCTCTCTCCCCCTCTCTCTCTCTGATAAATAAATAAATTAAAAAAAAAAAAGAATTATTAACTTTGAAGGGGTCACGAAAATGGTCCTCCTACTAAATTGACTTCTAGAAAAGAACTTGAATCTCAAATCAGTCCTTCTTAATTTGTATGCACACAGAGTACATACAGACACATACACACACATTCTAATAAATTTGTGTGGCCACCTCAAGGATCAGCTCTGAACACAGAGTGAAAGACCAGGGATGGAGGCTTTGTTCAATGATGAGCATAGTAGTTACCATTGCTGAGCATTTACTATACGCTAGACATGTGCCATTCTCTCACTGAATCCTCAAAGCACTCCTGAGAGCTATTACTATTTCCAGCACTCTGATGCAGGCCCAGCACACAGATGGTATTTAATAAATATTAGTTCATTGAACAAATGATGGTTACCTATGAGAAAAACATGGCTGGAGGGGTTCAGTATTGCCCAAAGCCCTTCAGTTGGAAAGTGGCAGAGCCGGATCCCCAATTCTATATCCTGGACTCTGCTACCATGCCGCCATCTTAAATACGGGTTTTATAGAATGTTTTACCCTTAGGAAACATAACCCACGAATTAGCTAGAAAAGACGACAAATAGATGAAGATGTGAATAGAGATCATGACAACAAATAAGTATGGACATCAAGGAGTTGTTTTGCTTCTCCCTGAGTCAAAAGCCCCATCCCACTGCCCCAGAAGCTGCCACAAGAACTCTTTCCACTGACTCCAACCAGGAAGGTTGTAGAAGATGAGTGTAAAAGAAGAAACAGGACTTTCAAGCATCAAGCTGACTGTTGCATCTGCTGATATAATAAACCTCTTGTCACCAGAGTTTTAATTTCAGTTGGCACGGTGGTCATAAGGCCACTGCCAGGGCCCATGCTGAACATGGGATATACGGTCCATTCAATTTTAAGTAAGAATGGGGACACCTTTCCCTTTATGTGGCTCCTTCTCTACCGGGTGAGGAGAACAGAATGGGGAAACTCATGCGTGGCCACCCATACTGTGAGCTGGGATTCAGGAGAAAGAGTACGTTTGGTGAAAATTTCTCTTACCGCCAGCCCATCCCATTTGCCGCTGGCTTTAGTGTCCAAATCGTGACCCCCACATATGTCCAGAAAATTAAAAGAAAAAAACCACTAGGCAACAAAACATCCTTCTGAACTAATTCAATTTCAAGATTTATTTTGAAAATTTATCGAATTATAGTAGAGGAAACCCACTCAATTAAGCCAACCAGACTGATATTTTTCTTCCTAAGAGTATGGCAATATTTATTATTTTATCTCTGTACGAGGAGCTGATTAAAACTAGGAAACATGTGCGATGTCATCATATATTCAGAATAAGGTGGCTGAGGCAGGAAAAACAGAAAAAGATTACAGTATTTGCTAGTCTATAACTAGCTAGCCGATCAGTATTTGCTAGTCTATAACTTAACAGATTTCCTTTAAAAACTGCATTTTAAGGACAGGCATTATGATTTTTTTTTTAAAAGGGTCTCCCGCTCTTTTGTCTGCGGCACACCGTACCCTCCGTCTGGAAGAGGTGCCATTGACTTCTACAGACAGAAAATGTGTGATGTTCATTTTAAAATTACTAGTAGGGCCTGCTATTGACCATCTAATTATGCTGAGTTCCATTTATAAACATAGCTAACCACTAAGTTTATGGAGACTTTTTGTGCTGCCTTAATAGGATATTGATCGAGAGCATAGTTTGAGTGGACTGCCATTGAATTGTGTAATGGCAAACAAAAGGCAAGGTCACAGCCACTGTTCCTGCGAGGGCTGCAGTCTATTTTTTATTATAATCTTTTTGTTTCTTCCTTTAATGCTCAAGCCCAAACGGTTTCTTTCGAAAGAAGGGCTTGCTTAAGAATATTAATTTTACAGTTAATGTCCACGCCATGATCACAGACAGCTCTCACGTTCCTTTGCCGAGAAGCAGGAACAGGCCACTTGCTCAGAAGAGAAAGTTTTAGACCTCCTGTCCCGTAACCAAAAACCAAGATCTACACATCCTGCAACCAGTCTCAACGGCACCCCAAGGCCTCCCTCACCCTATACCAATTTCCTCGTGAGTCCGTCTTTGCGAGACCCTCTTGTCATTTCCAAGTTTGGGCTTGTTCCGATCAAAGAGCTTCATCTCCTTGTTTTATACCCGGGAGCCGAGTTAACTCTGTTGTCCTTGCTCCCACATGTCAGGAGAGACTATCGGCCAGTTCTTCAGACTGTCTCGAGGGCCCAGAAAGTTCAGTGCATGGCTGTGGGTACTCGAAGTCCCACAAAGGGGCCTAGAGACTTCAAAAAGAGGTCGAAAAACGAACCGTGCTTTGGATCCTAATGGTGACTCCTGTGTGAAAATACAGAAAGCGTGCGCATGTCGAAGGCAGAGAACAGCCACTAGGGTGCCACCTCATGCCAGGCTGAGGCAGACGCCTGGCTCCATTCACTGTCCCCCCCCACCCCCCACCCCCTTCTCCATTGACAAACAACTCGGGAATCCTGGAGCCACCCAGCAGCCCGGCTCTGTGGTACAGCCAGGACAGTTCAGCTGCTGGATTTAATAGCTTCTGCAGCAGGGTGACGGGAACCAAAAATTCAGTCTGGGTAACTGAGAGTGGTTTTTACACCCAAAGACGCTGAGCGAACTGGGAACCTTGGCTTTTCAAAATTCCAGGGCCATGAAGTCATCCCAAGCCACAAAGTTTACTTAACCCTTGCAGCCTGCTCGGGTGTACAAGCCACTGCTCGAAAATTAGAACCCGCCAGGCCAGAGTCACAATGGCCCGTGTGTATCTGCGGTTTTCCTCTCTCCCAGCGAAGTATTTAAGGTTTCAGAGTCACCCCACCAACTTCAAGTAAAACAGTCAGCACTTTAGAAGGAAATGGACACAAGGAGTGCATTTTTCGGGAGGATTTTTCTGGGTTCATCCCAGGAAGGATATCGAGCCTCAGAGCACACACTTTGAGGAAAACACTGGAGCCAGATAAACAGGGAGTGGGTGCTGACGGCGATGACCATCGAAGAGGGTCATGGAGCAGCCGGTCGTGGGGGCTCTCTCTTTGCGGCGGCTTCATGGGAAAGAGCCCCATCTGAAAATGCTTCTTGAAGGCTTTGTTTGAAAATGCAGCATCATGTAAGAACCCTTCCAGCAGATGGTTCCTGTCTTTTGCCTCACAGTATTATGCGAACACAACTTCAGGGATTCTGAACCGCATTGTTAGCACTTGGAAACCCCCTCCCCCAGAGCAGAGAAGACCTCGCTTTCCCTCTGGCACAGTGTCTAGTGGTTTGTATTCCCCCTTCCCGACCCTCTCCTGGAACAAAGTAATAAATAACAAGAACGACTTTCAGATGGCCCTGTCACACTGGGGGTGAGGGGGGGAGGTAGGAGGAGCCAGAACAGATATCGACTCTTAGGCTATGGGACTTTCTTTGCAGTGAGGACAGACAGACCTTTCATGGACTCTAGATAATGAAAAAAAAAGAAAAGGTAGGTAGGCAGGGGACCAGGGTGAGAGGGGAATTAGTGAGACGGCAGCAGAAGCCCTTGTTTCTAACAGCTCCATGCATCTGATCAGTATAATTTAATGACAAGCAACCTTGCCGCCTGACCCTGACCTCCGAACGTGTGAAGCTAAGCCAGCAGCTTTCTCTTGAGTTTCTCTGCCATTGCCACCCTGTAGTAACACGATTATAAACAACAAACTTAGCACGGAGTTATTTCAGTGAATCCTCATGAGGAAATGCTGAAATCGCACCTCCCTCCTCTATTAAATTTAAAAGGAGGAAAACGAAAAACAGAAACTAACTGGAAACCCGAGGAAAGTAAATATTTATATTAGCAAATTTTCAAATCGCATACTAAAGATGCAGGAAGAGGGAAAATGTTCAGACTACGGCCACCAAGCATTTGACATTTCCAGGCCAGATATGTGGTCGTAAGTGTGACTGGGGGAACTGGGTGGGGCTGAGATAAATGAGGGGGGGTTAAGAAGAAATGTGCAACAGAGTGGGAGAAATTCAAAGACGCTGGGGCCATTAAAAACAACCTGATGAAGGCTAAACCCTTCAGAGCACGAGTAATAATTTGGGGGAGTGGGCAGACGACCGGCGGCTGTGCAGGTTGATTTTTCAGGAAGGGAGCCTGTTCTGCGAGGCACAGCAATCTGGATACATTTGTCCACACACAGAAGCTACAACACAAAGGATGAACCCAAAGTAAACTGTGGACTTGGGGTAACCATAATGAGTCAGTGTCCATTCCTTCCTTGTAACAACCGTACCACAGTAACAGAAGAGTTTAATAAGTAGACGAAACTGTATTGGGGAAAATGTTAAAATTCCGTACCTTTTGTTAACCTAATGCTGAGAACATAGAACTGCTCTAAATCATAAAGCCTATTCATTTAAAAAAAATCGTAACTGAAGACAAATCCAGGGGGAAAACATTTAATTAAGTACTTTGGTTGTTTTGATTTGTACAAAAATAGTTTTAGCCTTTTTTTATTTTAACGCACAGATTAATAATCTAAAAGTTTATCAGCTCTAACAAGAAATGATTTTTAATTAAAGCACGGAATCTTTGGATTCTTTTAGCTCTGTAATGCAGTTATAGGAGAGGTCATGACAAAAATGTCTGCAGTCAGCTAGCTGAGCACAGCCAAGCAAAAAGAGCAAGTTTCTTAACCTTTTTGAGCCTCCACAGTCTCCTTCTTCTATAAAAAGTGAAGATAACAGCAACCGTGGGAGGACTGAATGAGATTATGGTTACCAAGTGCCTAGTACAGTGCCTGATACATAGTATATGCTTGATAAAGGCTAGCTAGTATAATTTTTCATATGAGTGTTGTGCTCCTAACAGGGCTAACTTTATGCATTTAATCAAATTATGTGCCAGTTAGCTTACTGCTACTTTAAAGTTGCTGAATGCACCCCCTGGCCCCACTCATTTGTAAAAAGTGCCCACTGCACCTCTAACATGAACACTTAGCTCTTCCAATTAGGGGAATGGGGCAGGGCTATAAGAAATGGTTAAGGATTTTGACTCCTCCCGTGGCTTGAACGGTTAGCCTTTTGGAGAGGTGTGCAAGTGAGGAGACCTGAGCTGGGAGATGGACTCTTAATCCCCAGCAGCCAAGGCGGTCCTGTGACATGGACCCCAATAAACCTGGATTAAAGGTCAGCAAGGGGGGGGCTGCTCTGGACAGCAGTTTGGCTTGAAGCCATGATTTAGCTGACACAGCCCAGTCCCACTCGTGCCAAACAGTTTTAGTCAGCACGAGGCCATGTGTGAGTGAGTCCTACAGCGATTACGCAGCAGTGTGCAGAGTTGAAAAGCATTCAAGAGCCGAAGGACGCTCATGATGCCAGGCATCAGCAACATAAGCCCCTAAACGGGGACAGGAAACAAAACCAGGTCCCTCTGCAAATTCAATCTGTGGTCTGCCTGTACCCTCTGGCAGTCTTGAAGGCAGGTTTAGAATTCGCTTGGCAACTGTGCTATGTAGACTGAATGAAGGTCTAATCTAGCTTGGAACTGATAGGCCTTGGGGTAGAAGACCTTAAAGGGACATACGGAAAGTGGAAGAGGGACATGATTCTGGGGATGGTCCTGAGAGCAGCGTGGGCCTTCTCTACACACCCATGCCTAGGGACAGCGATGGTAATGAAGACAAAATATAAGCATTACAGCGGGGAGGGCAGAATAAAAAAGGTCTGGTGCTCCCACCTTAGAGCTAAAAGGATTTTCTTTTTACTCTTTAAGGCTATCTATGTTTAGTAAGGGCTCAATGAGTGTATTTCCCTGTAACGCCATTATGACAAACGGGTATATATAAAATCGATATCATATTACTTTTATTAAAATGACAAGAAAAATGTGGGATAGCAATTCTTTTAAAAAGTCTTACAAAGTGAAAAAAAAAATTTAAATCTATAAATGCATTATTTGTCCCTGTGTGGCAAATGACTGGCTAGCTAGCTGTGCAGTGGCAGGTGGCATATATCCTCCAAGGGAACAAGGTCATCTCATCTCTTCTTCACTGGTTGGAACTTTAAGCCCACTTGTTAACATGCCAGCAACTTCTCCATTCCAACCCATACCCTCCAGCTCCTAATGCCTCAACCCTTATGGTTCTGCCTCCCTAACACCAGAACATCCTGGCATCAACCAAGGATCCCTGATCCCGGAATTCCCGCACTCATAGTTACTTTCCCCTAGTTTCCCTGCCTCATCCCACATTGTACATTTCGTCGAGTCCCCTGCAGCCCGTGTAAGAGTACACTTGCTAGCACTACACAGGCTTAGCTCTACAATCTACCCACTGTTTGACTTTGGGTGGATGACTTAAATAGATCCACAGTTTAAATTTAACTCATTGGTAAAAAATGAGACTAATTACTTATCTGACAAGTTTACTGCAAAGACTAATTCATGCAACATACATGAAAACATAGCACAGTGTCTGGCAGATAGTAAATGCTCAACAGGCATTAGATTTTTTTGTCTATCCCTCAGACTCCAGATCCTCGGCCTCTACCTTATATTCCACTTTCTGGATTCTTAATAGTCTTCCGGCTTTAAGAAATAAGACCAACCAGAAGCTGAGCCTGTGAGATTGGGATGGCTTGGCTTGCTTGACCGGACACCTTGTCAGAGATGGACGGGTGTACTCAGTCCATCTTGCAGGACTGTAATGCAGTGAATGGGGGGGTATGAACTTGAAATGAAAATATTTATTTTTACTCCACCTCATTCCACAAAGGACTTGATGCAGCTTGAAACCAATGTTAACCATATTAAGTTTATCTACAAGTAGTCTTTTGAAGTGGGAGGAGAGTAAGCAGTAAAATTTAATATCTGCTATTTATATTTCCTTCTTGTTACTGGCACCCGTAACACCATAGTCATTGTAGGTACGCATTTAAATTTAAAAAGAGAGAGAGAGATGTTTTTGAGGGAAGGCAAGTGTGTGTGTGTGTGTGTGTGTGTGAGAGAGAGAGAGAGAGAGAGAGAGAGACTGAGGGAGAGAGGAGGGGAGAATCGTATACCTTCTCCTTGGACTGTCTGGACTATGTCATAGCAAAAATACAATCAATGACTCCTTTGATCAATGCAACAGGGTGGTGACAGGTACTTTTAATTCATTGTTGCTGGTGATTATTGACAAGCTGGTAATGATCAGGCTGTACTATGTCACTCAGGCTGAGGGCATTAGCATTCTTTAAAGGTCAAAAACAAATTCTTTTAAAATGCAGAATTTCTCAGGAACCAGGGAAGCCTCAGAAATGTTTTCAACCAGGTTCACACTACAAAGTAGGGAATATGTGAGACAGTCAGGATTTCAGTTCTTTCCCTGTGTCTCACATTAAAATGATATTTAATTTTTCCTGATTTAAATTCTTGGCTGTCAAACAAACTGCGTGGCGAAATTCTTCCAATGGGTGAATGGAGAAGGGATTCTGAAAGCTATTTATGTCTCTCGGAGGCCTAGGCAGACAGTCAGCACAAACCTAAGGCAAATCTGTACCAAATCAAAGCAAAATTATACTTACTCTGTGACACTCTTACAAGCTCAGTCACACTAAAAACACCTGATGTGACAAAACTGTCTTGGAAGCCCAAATGTCCTGGGGAAACAAAAACAAAAGAAAACAGCGTCATGAACAGAAGACATCTGACAACAGAATTCTAAATATTAGTTTCATTGTGATTAAAAAGAGCAATGTCTAATTTCCTACTCTGCTCTATTAAGAGTTGACGTGGGTGGGGACAGTCATCTGGTTACATAGCTGGTTTTCTGGTTTGCATCTGGGGGCTACGGAAAGCTCTGACACAACTGGGTGATTTCTGATATGGCTTAAAAAACAAAAAAAACAAAAAAACAAAAAACCCAAACAACTCAACAGGAAATCTGAAACAAAAGAAGATTTAAAATAAATGGTTACCTTGGCTGACCTCTGAGACCTTAACAGCTGAGCTGAAAACAGCCTACCTAGGAATCAGCCAGGGTACCCAAATTCCCTAACAGTTTTTCACCATTATTCTCTAAAGAAACATCTGATCAGTATTAGCTCTCCATCCATTCAAATCAAACAAGATTTAAAGGTGTTCTCTTCATTTTCAGAGGCACCACAGGATAAAATCTTGAAAAAGCCAAACCAGAAAAGCCAAGCCCCATACCTTGAAACATGAAAACAAATACTTTCGAGCACAAATAAAAATTTAGATTTGTTTTGAGAACAAGAGGGTTTTTTGTGTGTGAGTGGGTAGATTGACTCTTTTTTTTTTTTTTTTTTCTG
The DNA here is from genome assembly GCF_009829155.1 of Mustela erminea. Classification (NCBI taxonomy): domain Eukaryota; kingdom Metazoa; phylum Chordata; class Mammalia; order Carnivora; family Mustelidae; genus Mustela; species Mustela erminea. The sequence continues at coordinate 59,978,333 of NC_045623.1, forward strand.
AGAGAAGATAATAAACCAATGCTTCTACATGACTCTCTCTGAATTTTGCATCTGCTTTACTTTTGCTGGATATAATTAATTCCTTTAATATACCTGCTACTATCTCTCTTATCATTTGCTTTTTTATTTTTATGGTACATTTAGGAACATAAAACTTATAAATAGCAAGGAATACATAGTTTATGATATGCTGTTTCCTTCTCAGCTTCTCAAGTTTTCTGATTCTGAATCTCAGATAGATAAAATCTAGTTGAGACGCATCTACAGGGTTAGCACAATCGCCTCCTTTAAAAGTAGGGCCAAAGGAGAGGCTGGCCAAAGGGATTTTTTAAATATAAACTCTCCTTTGAAACAAGAAACATACTTTTAAGAAATGCAAAATCAGAAAACAGGTCCATCTGAATCTATAACAAACAGCCTACATATAAGATTTATGTTATTGACAAAAATAGATTTTGCCCAGTACAAAGGGGAGGCAAGTTTACCTATGGTATAGTCTACCCACCAATAGATTCATTAAATGTCATGCACATAAACACATGCAACAAATCACTATGTTTTGGAGACTTACAAAAGTACCTACAAATCATTCCTTTTCTGGTAGCATTAGAATTAAGAAAGGTTTTTTTTTTTTTTTTCCCCAGTTAATTTTTATACCCAACACAATCTATAATGGTCTAGATAAAACAGCTCTAATTTTTAGAACATGCAGTAACTATAAATTGCTTTTTTTAAAAAGGCATTTTATTTATTTGTCAGAGAGAGAGAGAGCGCGTGCGAGCGCAAGCGAGCACAAGCAGGGGGAGCAACAGGCTCCCCGCTGAGCAGGGAGCTGGATATGGGACTCGATCCCAGGACCCTGGGATCATGACCTGAACCAATGGCAGATCCTTAACCAACGGAGACACCCAGGCATCCCTAAAAATTGCTTTTTAAAGTAAAATGGCAAACTTTCATTTGAAGATGTGCTTAAGAAATTTCACCTGTTAAAACAACCCCCACCCGGGTCTCTGGTTGACTCTAATTTGGTAAGTGCCTAAGGTGTTGTCTCTTGGATAAAGAGACCTGAGAAATAAAAATAAGCAAATAAATAAAAATTCTCTAAAGTGGTATTGGCAAAACTGACTAGAACATCTCTTTCTATTGTGACATTGACATCACATCAATCCCACAGAATATAACAAAGGAAATCCAACCACAACATACATTAAGTTTGACTTAAAACACATCTAGTGAGAGCAAGGAAATGCACATTGAATGGGAAACTCGGGGCTGATTTCCAACTCTTATTCATTGCTGTCTGCAGTCTTGCTTGCGGGCTGACACTTGCTTCAGTTCCAACCTTTGACATTCTTTACTTTAAGGACAACTTCACAGGAATTTCTATACAAAGTGAACGGGAACACATGTACTTTAATCTCGCCACCAAAAAGCAAGCACTGTATGTATTTTGAAAACTAAGTTTAGTATGGCACAAAGACTCAGGAGGGGGAAACACTGCACACATTCACTCCAATATCTCCTCTGGATTGCCCCTTCTTGTGTGTCCACCTTCTACTGGCGTCTCCAGGGTTTGTGCTCAAGAGCACAGATTTCCTACTTACTTCTTCTGCTCTATGATCAGTTACCAGTCTTGACTCTGACATCTGTGAAAACTACAATAATGTTTGTTTCATTCACCATTGTATTTAATGTCTGGGACTAAGCAGTTAGTAAGAGAGTATTTGTTGAATGAGTGGATGGATGATGCTATAGGCCAATGACTCTCAAATCTTTGTCTTTTGCCAAGAGTGCTCTCAAAATATTTCTTGGATATTTCTACCCAGTTAGCCATGGGAATCCTCACACCCAACGTGTCCAATGCCAAGCTCATTTTCTTCTCCTCCCAAACCTGTTTTGATGCTATGGAATTCCCTATTTCAGTGAACCATCCACGACCAGCTTGTTTTCTATGTTTTGGTGCCATCCTTAACTCCTGATTCTTACAAAAACCCACATCCAACCCATCTTGACTCCAAGTGTATCTCCATTCCCCCTTCCTGCCTTCTCTCCTCAAGTCTGTGGCTCAGGCTCTTCCTAATTCTCGCCAGTCTGGTGGGGCAGCCTTCTAACCATGTTCTCGATTGTCAGTCCTGGCTTATCCTTAGTCCACCGTCTACTCTATGGCCAGAGCCGTCTCCCTAACAGGCAAATCTGAGGGCTCATTCATTTATTCAACAAATATTTACTGAGCACCTACCATGAGCCAGGCATTTTGCTAGGGGTTCAAGATACAGTCTCTAGGGGCGCCTGGGTGGCTCAGTGGGTTAAGCCGCTGCCTTCGGCTCAGGTCATGATCTCAGGGTCCTGGGATCGAGCCCTGCATCAGGCTCTCTGCTCAGCAGGGAGCCTGCTTCCTCCTCTCTCTCTCTCTGCCTGCCTCTCTGCCTACTTGTGATTTCTCTCTGTCAAATAAATAAATAAATCTTTAAAAAAAAGATACAGTCTCTATATTCAGGAAATTTACAGTCTAGGATTAGAGATAGCTGACAACATAAAACAAATGAATTATCTTAAAAATTATAAATGGTATAAATGAAATGAAGAAAATAATTAGGAAACACTTTAGAAAGGGTGGTTAGTGAAGGTGTCTCTTAAGAACTGACATCCGAAAGATACTAAGGAGAGAGCTAGGAGAAGAAGGGGAAATAACTCTTCATGTAGTGGGATTAGCATATGCAAAGGCACTGGGGGTAGGAAAGAATGAGATGCTGGAGAATCTGCAATAAATCCAATGTGTTCAGAGTTCACTGCCCTGTCAGAAATCTTGCAAGAGCCCCACAGACAGCTTGGGGAATAGTACAAATTCCATCACATGACATACCACCTTGATGTAGCCTCTATTTTCCTATCTCATTTTTTTTTTTAAGAGTTTATTTATTTGTCAGAGAAAGAGAGAGAGCACAAACAGGGGGAGAGGCAGGCAGAGGGAGAAACAGGCTCCCCACTAGGCAAGAAGCCCAGTGCAGGACTCGATCCTAGGACCCTGAGGTCAGACCCAAGCTGACTGAGCCACCCAGGCATTCCTGCTCATATATTTATATATATATATATATATTTTAAATCTCTTCCCTCTCTCCATATATATATATTATATATATATTATATATATATATATATATATTTTTTTTTTTTTTTAAATCTCTTCCCTCTCTCTTTCTCTCTGGCCCTACCCCATGGGACTAAGGGAATACTCGCTTCACCATGGTCCTGGTTCTCTCCTCTCTCCACACTGTTCCCCCTTCCTGGAATGTCTCTGTCTTCCTGGCTCTTTGCTTGGCCAACCTCCTACTTGTCCTTTAGGACTCAGCTTTGCTGTCATTCAATCAAAAGTCTTCTCTGGTTGCCTGCACTGCTTGCAAAGACTCCTTTTCTCTTTTTTCAACACTGACCAGGTATACAGAGTATACTTCTACTCTAGGACCCAGTACCGTAATTCTGTCTTTTTCTCACATTAGACTGTGAGCCCTTTAAGAAAGAACATCTTCTGTGCCTCCAGGTCTTAACACAGTGCCTGGTCTGCAGTAAGCACTCCAGGGGTGTCTGTAAGGGAACACAACCCAATTTGGGCTCAAGGATGTTTATTTTTCTTTTTATAGAAATGTTGACAGAACTTTATTTTTGTCTCTCCCTCTCTCTCTCATCTCTAGCAATATAGTTTGAACTAAAATGGAGCCAATGTACATCTGAAAACTATTAAAGTGAACAATCCCAATAGTTCCTCCAGACTAAACAGGACAAGGACCGAAGAGACAATCCGTTTAGAATGCAGCTTCCAATCAAGAAGGTGACATCAGGGGTGCCTGGGTGGCTCAGTGGGTTGAGCCTCTGCCTTCAGTTCGGGTTGTGATCTCAGGGTCCTGGGATTGAGCCCCACGTTGGCCGGGCTCTCTGCTCAGCAGGGAGTCTGCTCCCCCCGCCACCACCTGCCTGCCTCTCTGCCTACTTGTGATCTCTGTCTCTCAAATAAATAAATAAAATCTTAAAAGAAAAAAAAAAAGAAGGTGACATCATGTTCTCTGATGAGAAATGCCTGAGGGGTTGTCCTATTGTTGTGACTGTGGTTCAAATGTTGGGGGACTGAGTTAAAACAGAATTAAAGGGCAGCATAATTTAATGGGCAAAAGGGGCCAAAAAAACCCCAAAGAGTCCAGTCCCAAGCTTAAACTAGGACCTTCTGTGATCCCGAGAAAGTCTCTGTAAAAAATCATGATTGGATCCTCCTTGTCCTCTGGGCAACCTGCTCCCTCAGGCTGATTTTAATAGAATGTGTGTAATTTAGAAGGCAAACTATATGTGACTGTACAATAATCAGAAAAATTAAAATAAAAAGTAGAATGGTTTCACAAGTCCTGATGTGGCCATCTCAGCTGTAATATGTCCCCAGGGAAAGGTACATGTAAACATTCCATGTAACTTTAAGGGACTATGAAACTGGTTTTGTTCCTTCAACAATTATTTGGAAACCCAGTGGTGAACTCTAGAGGAAGAAAGCAATGAGAAATGAAACTTGAGAAATGATGGAAAAAGTGACACATCTAATGTAATTACTAAGCAAACTCGAGCAGATTAATATTTCATTCTCGCTAACACAAACCAAATCATAAAAATGACTTTCAGGGAAATAACACTAATCTGGGTGTTCTACTTTATTGCAAGATGAGAGAAAAATGGAAAAGAAAATAGAAAGGTCAATTTCAGTAATTCTGAACTTCGATGTTCACATTAAAAGATCCACAGTTGGAAAGCTGATTAAAGGTCTCTGAAAGGTCCCAAGATTTACATTTTGAATACAGCCTCTCAGAAATGAGTGCAAAACAGACTTTCTTGTTAAGTAGGCCTTAGCTGAAAACCCAGATTTCATAGAGATATCTCTCTCTCTCTCTTCAGTTCTGAACTACTTCAGGAGCAACTGCATCATAGCTCAAAAGGAGGAGCAGATCCTTTCTTGTTTTATAGAAAATGGCTAGAAAAGTTCCTTCATTGAAATTGCGTTCAATGAATTGCCAATTAGAGTACAGATTTCAATACCCGCGAGTCCGTCGTACTCACAGTGGGGAGATGAGGCTTTCTAAGAGAGGCAGAAATATAAAAAGCCAAATTCTTTTACGGGTGGTTAGGAAAAGCAGTTCTCTTTACCTCAATGATATCAGCAGTTATTATGGAAAATGCCATTATATGGGAACCCAATCTCATCTCACGAAGGGACTGAACATCTATCTACCTCTTAACAAGCAGAGAAGAAAAAAAAAGTTTGATTTCCAGAGAGACAGGTAACCTTGCAGAGGTGTTCAGAGGTCGAGGGGAAGTAATAGCTTGGGATAAACCATCCAGAGGGTTGGCCTTGAGAGGAAGCCGGAGTGTCCATGGAGCAGAGAACATAGAAGAGGAGGCACACTGACACACTGGATGGTATTTTTGTTTGTCTTTTTGGGATAGCCAAGGGGTCTCAGCTCTAAATGATTAAATCTCATCTGGTTCATGTAACAAACTGCAACACACAGGTCATTTCGTCAAAAAGAATGCATCTCTATCCTATTCTCTCCTTGGCAAACATGGTTCCATTACCAGGACAAGCCAAGCTAATGACCAGGCCTTTCCATGCTGGTGCATCTGGGCGACTCAAAAGGAAAAGGGGCCCCTTGTTCTCGTGTACTTATATTCCATAAGCCCTGGAACCTGCCGTATGTGCAGGCCGCATGCTAAGTCCTGTGGATGCTGCTCTCCCAGAATTTACATGCTCATCCTTCTAAAGAAAAGTCTACCCTAACCGTACCTCTCCTCCCTGGAACTTTAATTTCTCCCCGCGAAAACTCCCCACTGGTGGATGTGGCCCCGAGGAAAGGGAATGTGGCTCCTTCGCCTTTCCCTTTGCCCACAGTCAACACGGTAGGTGTGCTCAGTCAATACTGCTAAGCAGAACTTCTCCGTCTACCTCTATCTACCTGATGGGGGAGTTCTTTGTTTATCTGTCTTAGCTCTGCCCCCCTACAACACACCCGGCAAGGGCACGGTTGTATCTCAAGATCTTACATTGTCCAGAGCCCAGCACAATCACTTGGTCTATGTGTGTAATAAATATTTATTTAGTGATCTAGATGAGTGACTTGAGATCCCGGGATTTCGTAGACTTCTACAGCGCGATGGGAACGATTATTAGCTTACCTCCAGGAATGCCTTACTTCCGTCATCTTAATTTGGAATATCTTGGAAAACAGGCTTTTAAAAGATGGGGTGGGGCGCCTGGGTGGCTCAGTGGGGTAAAGCCTCTGCCTTTGGCTCAGGTCATGATCTCAGGGTCCTGGGATCAAGCCCCACATCGGGCTCTCTGCTCAGCAGGGAGCCTGCTTCCCCCCTCTCTCTGCCTGCCTCTCTGCCTACTTGTGATCTCTCTCTCTTTCAAATAAATAAATCAAAACTTAAAAAAAAAAAAAAAAAGATGGGGTGGCCCATTAAGCCCACATTTTAAAATTTTGGTCCCATTTTTTCATGACTATACATTGACTATTTACTCTGTCACTCATTGACAATGAGATAGCATGTGTTTTTAGAATAATTCCTACTATTACAGCAAATGCCCCAAATTCCAGCCGCTACTAAAAAGAATGCAGTAGCAATGAAAATAACATAGATGTTCCATCCGTGTGATTAATCTTTACCATAGTGGAGTTTCATTTGGTAGTCTGCTTACAGTAAACATTAAAAGACTGACATACGTTGCTGGACTGGCAGTGAATGAGGCTGTAATACTTCTGTATCTAGAAAGTTGAGTCTGAGAATCTGTCAAACTAAGAAATGATATTTGTCAAGCAATAATATGAAAGAGGTGTTTTGAGATTCTCAGATGAAAAGGGTTGTTACAAATGCGTTTCGACTACGGTTATGAATGTCATCCTGGGTTCTCACAACACATCAAGGAATGGTGTCTAGTATGGGAATAATGTAGTCTTAGCTGAAAAGGAGGATAAGTCAAGAAGAGCTTTTAGAAGTATGTGTCATGGGACTTATGACCTCTTGATTTCTTCTTTTTGTTGCCCCTAATTTCCCTGCCTAGCTCAGGTATTTATTATGGAATACAGGCACCTAATTTGTAGTTTGTTTGTCCTGCCATAGCCATTAACTCAACGTTTGGTTTACTGCTTTCATTCATCAAATGCTTACTGGATGCCTCTGATGTGGCAAGCACAGTCCTAGGCCCTGGGGATTTGGCAAAAAACAGCGCAAAGTCTTTACTGCTGCAGGGGAAGGGGGGCAAGGCATTCTCAGTTAAGAAAGATGTTTACACCAAGATTTCTGGTAATGAATTTATCTAAAATTGGGTCTTTTTATAAGACCTTTCTAGGAAAAACTACAGTGGAGACTACAGCAATGTCCTGTGCCAACTCTGCTGGTTGTCCATATGTATTCATGATTGGCCGCTACAGACCAGAATTCCCAGCCTCTTTCAGGAGTGAATGGAAGTGCTGTGATCAACTTCCACCCGACCTGCCTGAAAAGAAATTCCTGCCTTAGGCATCCTTCTTCCTCTTTTTATGGACTAGAGCAGTTTCCACCATGAAGACAAAGACAGTGGCCACGGGATGGCAGAGCAGGAGGACAGAGGGAGCGTGGGGCCCTGAATGGCAGTGGAAAGAAGAACCACCCAGCCAACTTAGCCTGCTCATCTGTAAGAGTTATCAAAAAGAAAGAGATCTTAGTGTACTTAAACCACTGTGTTTTTTGTCTCTTTGTTATAGCAGCCCACTACTTACCTTAACCAACATAAGAGCCAACCTTTCTCCTTAGAATCTAAAATGTCACAAGTTAGTAGTCCACAGACCAACTGTAGTCTGCCAACATATTTTGCTTGGCTGGCAAGGAACTAATTTTTTTTTTAAACATACGGATGTTTTTAAACTGGACATGAGCTAAAAAATGTGCCACACTCCCTAGTACTCTTTATTATATTTCATTTATGGAATGATCTGTAAGACCCCGGTAGGCACATAAATCTGTGATGCCTGCTAGGCATCTTCTCTCCACGTTAATCTACCAGCATAGTAGGGAGAAAATGGATGGATGGTCGGTGTCTTTTGTCTGATTAAAAAAAAAGCCAAGAGTATTTCATGATTTCTCTGAGAATTAAGTTTAGACTTCTTTGCTAGGTATTTACAGCCCTTCGAAGTCTGTCCTCTAGTACACCTTTCCAGCGTTCAAGGTATATTTCCAATACTACCTAAATATATACATTACATGTGGCAGCCAAGAGGTCCCAATTGCTCTTCTCCAAATTTTGATATGCTCTCTCCTCCACATTAGAATTCGTATCAGTGCTTCCCAAAATGTGTTATGTAAATAGTCCCCCCAAATGCCCCGCAACAAACCAATAAAAACAAAGATAAAAATACATGTAAAATAAATTAGAAAACACCATCACATCCACTCTTGGAGAATAACAAGAAATATTTACACGTTAAAGCCTCTGAGAGTTCCTGCAACAAACAGAGTTTCTTAATATTTTTTTAAATTTTTTAAATATCTATTTGAGAGAAGGCATGAGAGGGAGCATGAGAGAGAGCAAGAGAGAGAGAGAGCATGAGTGCACAAGCAAGGGAGGGGGTAAAGGGAGAAGCAGGCTCTCTGCTGAGCAGGGAATCCAACGCAGGGCTCCATCCCACTACCTGAGCTGAAGACAGATGCTTAACCAACTGAACCACCAGGCACCCCAAAGTTTCTTACTATTATTTAACTCACGATTTCCCAAATAATTCGACAATGATGCCATCTGTTTTTGGCACATATCCTTCTTCAAATAGACTATTCTGCTCCTTTTCCTATTTTCCCTATTTGGTTTACACGAGAATGTGCTGAGGGGAAAGTAGACTCTGAACCCTTCAAGGTAATTCACACTTTCATGCAAGGCCCAAGGGCACTCCACATCTTTACTTGCGATTATTCTAACACATGTACATTAGGAAAATGGATCAAGCCAGTAACAGGTGTTACAAAGGCAGGCTACCTATCTGAAAAATGTGTCCCCAGAACCTCTCTAGTATTAATTTTCATCAAAAGTGTAGCTTTCATTCATCCAGCATTTATGTGTTTGGCACTATGTTATGCACTTTAGACATACTAGCTCTAATTCCTGCTGTAACTCTGTGGTTGGCAATAGTCTGATTTTGTAGATAAGTAAGCTTACACTCAGAGAGGTGAAGTGACTTGCTGAAGGTCACACAGCTAGTGGCAGAATTTAGGATTAGAACATAGGTTCGTTTAGTTCTCTTTATAAATGTTATTGCATGTTTATCCATCATATATAATAACAGAGACTTGATTTATTCAGTCTAACCCAAAGACTCTATCGCATCTTTTCACCAAGTCCTGCACTTAATAAGGGAATAGTATTTCATTAAATTAAATTTGATTGCTCAATGACTTTACATAAAGAGGGTTTATGAATTTGAGTTACAAGGATTAAGCACTTAATTAAAGGGTGATGCCTAGAAGACAGCAAAACATCTAAATAGAAAGTGAAAAACTATTTTTACTTATTTGCATGTTTAGAAACACTGAATGCACAATATGGAATGAACTGGAAGCTAAGAGATCTTAAAGATCATCTAGTAACACACTAATCATCATTGTGTTGTAACAATGGATTTTAATAAAGTAATGAAGCTTGATTTAAAAAATAACAATTCGGGGCGCCTGGGTGGCTCAGTGGGTTAAGCCGCTGCCTTCAGCTCAGGTCATGATCTCAGAGTCCTGGGATCGAGTCCTGCATCCGGCTCTCTGCTCAGCAGAGAGCCTGCTTCCCTCTCTCTCTCTCTCTGGCTGCCTCTCCGTCTACTTGTGATTTCTCTCTGTCAAATTAATAAATAAAATCTTTAAAAAAAAATAACAATTCCTTTAATATGCTTGCCTTCCTGTAACTTCTCTTCTTTACCTCAATTTTACCCTCTGGAACAGGTCAGAATAAATCTAATCTCTCTTTGCTACACTTCAAGTATTCTAAGATAGTCCCTCAGCCCCTAATTTTTTCTCCTCTAGGCTAAATATCCTTTCTTTCATAGTTCTGTCCTGTCAAGGAAGTAATTTTCCTACTGTCTCTAAACATATAGAATCATACATTTATAAGGGCTCACATAAGCAGAAATAGACACTGTGCAAGTGGACCCAATTACAAATTAGTTTTGTGTCCAAGAACACAGAAATACTTGCTTCACAGAATGTTTTTTTTTGAAGCACTATAAAAAAAAACTTCAAAAAAAAGAAAGAAAATTTTGCTTCATATTAGCGAAAGTAAATTCCAGTATCACTAGCATAATAAAATTAGTATTTTATAAATATTTTAAGATTAATTTTGTTGTTTTTTTAATGGACTTAGGAATGCTTTTTTAAGGAATTTTTAAAATTAATCTGATTTTTAACTAACAGGGTTTTTAAGCACCTTGATTGTTTTTATGTTCTCAATCAAAGTTTTCTCTAAACTCGGACAGTAATAACTGGTCATCTACAAATAAATCACACTACTTGTAACAGCGTCAGTCTCTATTTATGAACTTACACACGTTGGAGAAAAAAAATAAGGAAATTTATTCTCCGAATACATCGGAAACCGATTACCTTAACTGAAACAGACATGAAACTGGATCACCCGAAGGCCACCCTGGATTATGGATGTAAAACAGCAAAAAAACCTTAATGTGCACTGTCCTGTTCTTCATTTTTAGGTTTAATTCACCTGGCTCTGAAACATTATGGAGAGTCCTGCTTGCTAAACCACCTGAGGACACATGCAATGACAAGGAAAGAAGATGACCAGGGGCCATGTGCTAATTTTAAGACACTGATGTTGGTTCGCCAAGCGTGGAAAGGAAATCACCAAGGAGTTGAAGCAATGTGTTCTAAAAGAATCCTTGCATTCCTTGCCCAAGACGATAAAAAGCGAAAGAAAACTACAAACAGGTAGATGTCATTTTCCAAATACATAATAAAACTAGTTAATGTTTAGAACCACAAAATACAAAGAGCTTTCATCTTTTAAAAAGCCATTTGCTTCAATGCAATTCTTGTTCTCTTATCCGACAATTACTTAATTACCAATGCCATAATTTGCAGCGTTTTTTAAATTATAGACTCTATATTATACATTTCTGCAGATACTACAGCATGCCACAAATCATGTGGGCCACTATACTTTGAAGTTTGCTGGCTTAGCACAAACACAAAGTATTTTAGAAGTACCAGAAAATTCTTTGTGAATATAACAGAATGAATTACACTGTTCAGGCCATGTCATGTTAGCACAATGGGGAAACACTTTTAAGACTTTAAAGTCATGTAATACAATTCTAGGCTGGATTTTTCTTGTTAAAAAAAGTAGAATGGGAGTGATTGGAAAAGAAAAGGGCCAATATTTGACAACAGAAATCAGCATAACCTTTTAACTGCAGCAGCCATGGGTGACTGCCCTTTGACCTTGAAAGATTATGTGGGATTTCAATGACAACAGCTGGAAGTGAGCATGTGTGAATAGAGAACACAGATCTGAGGCCTGATACAAAAGACTGCACAATCTCTGCCCAGATCGGAGTGCTGATTAGAAATTGTTTCCTGGTCCTGGCTTAATAGGGTGTGATAATGAAAGTTCGGTTTTTTTTTTTTTTTTTCTTTTAATTCTTTCAGCAAGAAATCATAGGTAGATTTCTTCCATAGCCACTATCCCTTTCAGCCCCTCCAATCTTCTGGGCTTCCATATGTTAACAGATCCATCCTTAAAAACCAAACTTTGTTTTACAACCTACTCTTCACAGGCAAAACTTCAAGCTCTTGAGTTCCTCTCCTGAGTTGCAAAATCACTTTGGTGGCATTTCACACCCGGTATGATTATTTTTTTGCTTAAGGACGTGTCATACACAGACACACACATGCACACAGACACACAGCTTAAATGAAAGCTCGGTAAGAGTGGGAACTGTCTCTCTCATCTTTTTAATTCCACCATTTGTAGGGTGCATACCACATGGTGGGTCCACACCCCATGTAGGACAAATAGACATAGAGATGAAATACTGATTCTTATCCACTCGTTCTTTTTGTTCCTTTCGAAAGGCACAGGGAGACTCTTACACGCAAATTCAATAATTTCAGCTTTTCCATCATCCAGTCTCATATATTCATTAGCAATTTTTTTAGGGAAGACGACAGGTGTGTTTCCCCAACAAGAGCCTATGAGGAAGGTAAGTTAATTATTTCCTTTCGCAGATAAGGTAACTCAACCCAGTGGCTAGAGAGATTTGACTGCTTGCTGAACGTGGCCATTTCAATCCAAAAGACTCTCAATGAATGACATTCATTGAGCTGACATGCACCTACACGGACACAGATACAATCTCCAATTCCTACGTACAATACTCATTACTTGCTGACATTGCTCTTGAAACCACCAGGATGATGCCACATGATTACTGAAAGGACACTGGGTTATGACTCATAGGCGTTGTTTTGGTTTTACCATACACGCTGTCTGAACTTCTATTGCTCCAGATTTTGCTAACTCCTCTAGCTCTGGATTTTGCTAACTACTCTAGTTTCTGTATCAATTTAGCAACTCCTTAGCTTCAGTAGGAGGTGGCCTTTCTTTTAAATGCAAATAACACCTTGAGTCAGGCAGAAAACCAACCTGGCTGCGTGGTGTGGGACAAACAGAGGCTGGTGAAAACTGGCTTCCAAATCAGACATGGGTTGTCTCCTCACATCCTTCTATAGCAACTTTAGATGTTATTCCAAACAAGCCATGGGACAGATTGTTTTTCAGAACAGACCAAATCCATTTGCCGTTTCAAAATTCTATAAACAGAGTATTAAGGAATTCAATTCCCACAGCAACTATATGAGCGCTGGCTTTGGCTTTACGGGAGTTTCTGCCAAGCTGAGATATTTGTAGAACTATTGGTTTAGGGTGTACTTTGCAACTCTGAGCAGAAGGGACCATGGCTTGTGATCTCAGTTCACTTTAAGGACTGGGTCTTGCTGGTGACAGGTATACATGATAAATGTTCCAGAAGGCTGACCTAATTTCCGTTGAAGTGAGTGTTTTGCTAAGAACATTCCCTCAAAGTGTCAGCTTGCAACCAAGGATTCAGCCTGCCAGTGTCCATTCTTTTCAGCGAGTTATTACCATTGCTTATGAAAGTTTGCTCAAAATGAAGCTACTTCTGCCTCACTGAGCAAGCTTCTCCAGACTCATACTGAACTTAAATAAGTTACATATCTAATTTTAAAATAAGAAATTATCAAACACATTCAGTTTCATAGTTTTTAGTCATTTGTGATCAGAAAAAACAAACACTCTAGGCTTAGTACAAATTGAGGCAAACCAGCAATGTATTTCTTTTCTCTTACAAAGGAATTGGTATCTCTACATGTTCATTTATCTTGTCCTTCAAAAATTATATTTGCAAGATATTATTTACATACAATATAGCAGGAGGGACAGTAGTAAGGAAATTAGAAACCTAGATATCTTAAGTCTCAGTTTTCTCATCTGTAAAATGGCACTGATGATTGCATGTACCCCAAGTTTGTTAGGAATAATGGGATGATGCACTTAGAATGCTTAGCAAAGAACCCAAGACACAGAATGTGTTAAAAAAAATGTAGCTACTCTTACAAATAATAAATATATTCTTCATATCTTAGACCTTGAATTCTGCAGGAAACCTTAAGAAGAAATAAGAGGTAGAAATAACTACGTTCTTCTGTCATGGAGTAGCCAATAATGTAACTGTTCACAGAGAAGTTGTGTAGATAAATAACAAAAGTTGATAACATAATTTTGAGCAGACTTTTGAGTAAAAATAAAAGTATTTTCTAAAGCAAGTAACACAAATTAAAAACAAGTCCTCTGGCATTTCTTAGATTTTTCTAAAGTGAGCTGTAACAGTACTTAAGATCCATTATTTTAATAGAGTTAAATTTTAGAAATCAAGTTCTATATTTATTTACAAATACGTTTATAAAAACACAATTATTTATAATTCATAACATAATTTTAAATATATGTCTATTTTTTAACTCTACATCTACCTGGCCAAGCATCAGCCTACAGATGGAGACACAAATTTTGGCCTTATATTTTTGCGGTAATAACTATAGATACTCAACCTAGTTCAATCTGTTTTTCAGCAGATCAAGTTTTACCTCATTTCTCAAACAATGTACAGGCATATTTAGAGAAAGGGGAAATTTTAAAATGGCAGCGTTTTTTTGTTTGTGGGTTTTTTTGTTTGTTAGTTTTGGGCATTTATTAGTCAAAGAATTTCGTGGGCTAAAAAATCTAAATGCATGCTGCCTGTTCTAGAAAATAGATATTTAGAGGTCTGATTTTGTTTTTCAGTATTTTTCAAATGAAAACTATTTAAATTTTTTTAAATGTGAAAATATTTGGGGTGGTATAAAAAACACATACAACAAAAGCAATATTAACATTAAATATAGAAACACCTCCTTGAAATGAACTACTCTCGAGTCCAGAGCCTCCCCATTTTAGCTCCTTGCTTCGATATAAACAGAGAGCCATCAGCAAACATCATGAAAGAAAGGGTCTTGATTCCTCATTGCTTTAAATCAATGCTAAAAGAATTTGCCCTTTTAGGCAGAAGAATGATCGACATGTTTCACTTTACTGACTTTGATCACTGAAGCCCTTTATGGTGCAGGCCATTTCTTTCAGTTTAGGGAACAGAATCTTTGTTTGACTCACAGAATGGGCCAAGTACATCTTACACTCAGCTTTAGCTAACTCAGAGCACTGGAGTTCTTGGAATTTCTTCTGTGTTTCTCAACAGAGTCATCAGCATTTTGAGGGGGGACTCCTTCCTGTGCTCAGACCTCCCTTGTACGCTGTAGGACACTCAGCATCCCTGGTCTCCAACCACTGACTGCCAGCAAGATCCCCTCCTTGTCTAAGAGCGTCCTCACACATTCTGAACACCCCTCCAGAAGGGGTCCCTTGGTGAAAAACATGTTAGAGTAGAACACTGTCTTATGGATCTCCTTAGGTATTTAATACCACGCAATTCTGCCCACAACTGAACTGGCTTATTGTCTCTATAATTCGAATGCAAACTCTTACAAGCTGGATTATAACAATTCTTTCCAAATTCCTACTTGGCCCCAGTCATGCCCTCTGTCCTTCACTCTTACCCAAGTATCAAGTTCAGATATTACAGCTAGATGTTGATGTTTAAAAGTTAATTCTATCTGAACTACTCTCTGTTTGGTTTTGTTTGAAGGAGCGAGGAGCAGGGCTCGTGAATATATGTCTATGGTCCATAAAACAAAATACACATTTTGGACTTTCTGAAAGAGTCTTGGTTTCCAGTATTGGCCCATCAGTCTGTACACGTACGTGAACATATTGGCCTCTTGTTGCTGAGAAGATATGTTCACTGTCAATAAACTCTTGGGACTCGCGTAAATAGTATTTTGTTTTTTCACAACATTATCGTGGATCTAAAGGTCCACAGTCTAGGCAGAAGTAGAAAATAACATGGAAAGCTTGAAAGGAAATATCCATTCTGCTCTCTGCTCTCATTGAAAGGACAGAGGTGAAATAAGAAAAGACTCAGGGCCCACACGACCCAGGTCCTTATTGCCAAAACCAGACCAACAACACTCCAAAAATAAACAGGAAACAAAACTAAGGAACAAGAGGCAGCACACTGTCAACCAACCAGGAATTCAAATGAACGCCTTTGTCTCAACTGCTTGTTCAGAAGGAGGGCGGCTCCTCCAGCTCGTTCGCATTTTTTTTTCCCCTCTAATCACCCTGATGCTTTATTGAATACCTGTCATTTTTCCAAAAGTAAGAGACAAGGGCTGCTCCCTGTTGCACCAAAGTCCTTCTGCTTTGTGATCACCAATTGCTCAGTTTCTATCCTTCCCACTAGGAGATCTTCCGAGGTTGTAGAATGGGCCCAGACCAGGTGAGAACCCCGTGTGTACACATACGTGTACGTATGTTAATTTCGTTTACTTGCTCAAAGACTGAGACAGAGGAAAGCACTATTTCGTCAGATGTGAACAGTCAGGGGCACTTGAAATAAAATATTTTTCATGTACATAGGCATTTCTGGCCTTTGGTGTTGCCATTAACAACAATACCACGAGGGGCATGATTTGTAGCTAATTTGGACACGGAGCCCTTCTGGACACAGCTGGCAAAGCCAATAGCATTCTGCTCTATTCTACAGTAAATCGTCTGAAAATGTCAGTAAGCTCAATGGCCAATTCTGTGGCTCCAACCACCATCAAGAAGGTGAGGGAGAAGCTAAATGTGTTTTTTTAAGGTGCTCTAACTATAAAGTTCAAGTTTTGCTCTCCAGCCTGATTTATTCATTCAACAAACATCTGTTGATGCCAGTCTATGAGCTAAGTAGGTATAGATGACAAGCTTGGAACAAACTGTGACATATCCCCTGTCCTCAAGGGCTCACAGTCTAGCAAAAACATCCTTTAAGGAACTAGTGAGAAGACTTGCTTCACCCCTGCAAGAGCCAATTCAAATGTCACCACCTTTTGATTTCATTTCCATATCCTCAGAGCATCACAGACCTCTAGGCTGTAGGCTCAATAAATATTGATGACTGCCTGAGAGAAGATGAAAGTGAGAGACGCACTTACCGGGATCAACAAGGATAATCCTATCTCCGGGAAGCCAAGTGCCTGTGTTGGGGGAGGGGAGAGAGCAAGTACTTGTGCTAGATGATAGCAATAATGGATGACGGCGCCAAACTGGATTCAATAAATTTGGACAATACTTGGTAAGAAACAGTCAGTCCTGAGTCATAATTTAATCTGTTATTATTAGGGGAGTACTTTCTATAGCTTATTATTTATTTTTGTAAGTTAGTCATGGCTCTCGTTCAATTTTACGATCTTGAGTAAGTTAACTTAAACTTTTTCACTAATTTATCCAAAAAATAGCTGTTGAACACCTATTCTGTTCCAGGCGCAATGGGAGGCATCAAGGTGTACCTCTTTGACCTCCAGGTACTTATAGTCTAGTTGGGGAAGAAGGTCAAGTATAGGGACAATTATTATCCAACATGCTCTGTAGTGGAAGCAGGCTCCTAGGGCACAAAGTCTAGGAGGGTTAGGGAAGGCTTCCTGGAAGAGCAGTGATGGCAGGTCTAGTCCCCAGTGACCAGAAGGATTAGCACTGAGAAGTGGAGGAAAGTGGTGGTTTCTTTGTGGGTATAAGAGTAACAACAAAGTGACAACAGCTAATATTTGCTGAGTCCTTACTGTATGCCAGCCACTCTTCTCAGCCTTTTCATGTTTTATGTTCCTCTAACCTTTGAAGTGCTATGATGTTGGTACTATGATCTCCTCTTCTGACACATGAAGCAACCAAAGCACAAACAGTCTGAGCAACTAAGTCAAGATCATACAATGAGGGGTGCTTGGTGGCTCAGTCGGTGAAGCATCTGCCCTCGGCTCAGGTCATGATCCCAGGGTCCTGGGATCAAGTCCCATGTCAGGCTCCCTGTTCAGCGGGGAGCCTGCTTCTCCCCTGCCTGCTGCTCCCCCTCTCCCCGACGTGTGCTTGTTCTATCCTGCTCTCTCTCTCTCTCTCTGTCAAATAAATACATAAAATCTTAAAAAAAAAAAAAAAGAGGATCATACAATGAGTCATTGGTAGAGACGGGATTTCAAATCAAACAATCTAACTGAAGAAGCCATGCTCTTAACTGTGGCAATATCTCTAATGGCACGGTAAAGAATATCTATTCCAGCGGCCCGGGCACAGAGGAAGGGCTCGGGAGATGATGATAAGATCATGAGAACCAGTATTGACCTCATTATATATATACAAATCCCTGATTTGCAGATCTAACTACAGTACACTATTTTCCCCCACCAGATGATGAACCCAGTGGATTCTACCCAAACTGAAATTCAGTTTTATAACTCAAAGGGAAGTATCCTCACCGAACACCCTGGGGAAGGTTATTTCTTCCATATCAATGCCACTAAAACTACAATGTATCAAAAACAATCTGTACCCTTCAACACCACTTCTCTTCCACCTCTTCCTCATACATATGGTTTCGATCCATCCCTGCCTTCTACTTAATCTGCAATATTTTTTTCGTATGTGAAAACTTAAAGCTGTACCAACTAAATAGTGGAAGCTGTGACTGAAACTTGGGGAACAGAATTACTAAAAAGGTTTTATTTTTTGTTCATCAAGTGAAATTCTGTGTAGAATTAATCTTATTATAAAGAAATCCCAATTTGAATTTTCTTTTTTCAAAGCAAAATGTTGGCCCTACCTCCATGAACTCTACTTCCCAACACCCAAAGTCTAAGCCAGTTGTGTGTCCACAGTTGGGCTGCATCGGTAAACTCACAAATCCACATAACTGGGCTAATTATAGGATATTTATTAGCTCACCAGCGATATAAGGAGTACAGATATTGCTGCACAGAAGAGTTAACAAATGTCTCTCCGCACCTTAATGGCAGCCAATCTCTAGACAGAAGTGGGTGACTTCTATTCCCCACTGGGTAAAAAACAAGTTATCTACGATGTGGGCAGCATGAAAGAGCCCAGGTCTTGTGGCCAGGCAGATATTCACTCAGATCCCAATTCTTGCTCCTTAATGGCTGAGGACCTTGGGCAAACGATGTAACCACTTTGGTCCTCAATTTCTTATTCTATTGCTGGAGTGGAGAATTCAATAAAATCACGCACAAACCCAAGCACAGTATCTGGCAAAGGCTGTGGATATGGAAGACCAATGTAGTGGGCACCATTTCCTAACATTTCTGGTGCTGTGTTTAGGTCCCCAAGACGTTCGTGATGACTCCAAAGGGCTCTTTGCCACGTACAGAGGGGATACAAGCATCAGAGAAATTGCTCTGTGATATTATCATACTCAAATTCTGCCAGTAGTGGATGTTCATAGAATACTAGAGCATTAACCGTTAAGACCACACACCCCAATAATTTGGAGAGAGCTCCCTATGTGTTTACTAAATGGATTAATGAACTACTGATGCCGGGAGATATAGACACTTTGCTTATTAAATGGAATATAATGCACATTAGTTCTTCCTTTACCTTAATTCAGTGGTTCTCAGTTGGGAGTGATTCTGCCTTAAGGTTGATACTTGGCAATGTTTGGGTATATTTCTGGTTGTCACAACCAGGAAGGGGGGCTCCTGGCATCTAGTGGCAGAGGCCACGGTGCTGCTCAATATCTCCCGATATACAAGACAGTGGCCCAGATGAACCGAGTATCTTGCCCCAAGTATACATAGTGCTGACGCTGAGAAGCAGTGACCAAATTCTTACTCCACTCCAGCACAGTATGCATAATTTTAATTATTTTCAGAAAGTGTAATGCAATACTAACTGAACATCTCCGATTCCTTCCTTCCTTCCTTCCATGGAAGCTTACCGAGAGCCTGGCCAGGACCGTGTTAGGACTGGGGACGCAGAGGGGAAGGCTGGGCACCTGCCCACAGGCCCAGAACAGTGGACACATGACACAGCAAGCAGAGCCCTCCAACTACTGGAGGCCTGTTTCATAAAGGGCAATGCAAAGCACAGAGGAAGTAGCCCCTAAGAATAGGCGGGGGTGTCTGGAAGGCCTCACAAAGAGATGGGGAGACACCTGTCTCTCCCAAAAGAGGTATATGAGATTCAGGGGAAGGAAGGAAAAAAGAGAGGACAGCAGGGAGGAGAAGAGGCAAGCAGGGGAGGGGAGGGGAAAGAGGCAAGAAGAAGAAAAAAGGTCAGCCAGTGCTGGGGAGGGCTGGAGCGACGAGCTGGGAGCACTGATGTGACTGCGGAGTCTGGTGGCGCCCTCCTTGGTGGGGACTCTCCTGGCATTTTGGGCAAAATCAATCTCTATCAAGCAGGACTATCCAGAGCATCACAAGATATCTAGCATCCCTAACTCACCCTTCCTTTGTCCCCCATACACTAAAGGGTAGTAAGACACGTCCTCATTGGGCATGTTGACAAGGAGGGGAGCCTCTACTGACTTCCAATACCCCAAAGCAGCAACACTACCCCTGAACTTGGCTGGAGCATTGCGGGGCGCCTGAAGGGTAGCAGGCTTGCAGTAATGGGGCCGGACAGAAGGTGAAAATGACAATCCTAACTGGAAGCAGGCTGAGCCACTCCATTTCCAGTGGTCTTTTCCTATTGTTGCACCATGATCTTACACTTGCCAAGACAGACCTGTTGAAGTCTAATACCACATCTGCACTACCCGGGACTGCGGCCTCCAGCCCAGCACACAAAAGAGGTTGCCGAAACACAAAAATGCACTCGGCTGATTAACATTTCACCCGAAACACATCTCGAAGGAGCAATTCCAACTCGGTCTTACTCTGTAAAAGATCTCGGCTACAGTAAAACTCTCCAGGTATTTTTCCGTATTCCCAGCAAACAGATTGCAAAATAGGTTTCCACTTTATTAGAAAGTAAAGGGGAAGCAATTGCTTCTATTTTGTGCCATCACCCTACCAAACAGAAAAATAGAAGGAGAATGAAACTCCTTTACTTCTTGAACCGAGAGGGACCTTCTAACCAAGTCTTTACATACAGGAGTGCTCATGTGAATTACCCTGTTTTTCTCCCTTTGTTGAAAGCGAGATTAAAAAAACAAAACAAAAAAACAAAACAAAACTGTGAGAAAAGAAAGAGAGAAGCTTGCCCAGACACATGAGAAAACTTAAGTACGGAAGAATCGTATATAGACTTGCGGGTCAGGGATCTTTTCCTGGTGAGGTGATAGGGAGGAAGTGCTCACATTTTTCCAAAAATGAAAGATAATGGATATTGATACTGAAGGAAGAGATCAAGATTGCAAGATTCACCGGAGAAAGTGTAGGGAACATGACTCAGCGGCCTCTTTGCTTTCAACTCTGGCAAAGCCCCTCTATGTGGAATGTTTGGTGCTGGGCTCCAAAGAGTTAACATGATGTACAGAGTACTAGAGCTCAGGTGAAAATTACAGGAAAGAAGAGGAAGAGGAGGAATTCCACAGAGCATTGGTCTCTGTCTCTTCTGATGACCGGGCCAATGGCAAACGGTCTGAGAGTTCGGCCCTGCTGTGGGGACTGCTAAAGCAGTGGGATGGATTCTTGGCGGCTCGCGTAGCAATGCTGGGTTGGAGGAGCTTTACATCAATATTGATTTTCAATCATTCAAAATAATTAGGTTTGGGTCCTACTTGGAATCTAGCATAGAGTATCACTGCCAGGGTTCCTGAATCCAGAGGGTCATGGCATCAACAACAATGGCAGGAATGCCAACAAGAACCATTTACTGAAGACTCATTAGGTACCTGGTGCTAAAGCATACAGAAAAATGTGAGTCAGGTGTCGCCCTCTTTGCTTCCTAACTGGGAAAACTAAGATAGAAAGTTGAAGTGATTTACTTGAGGTCAAACCCTAAGGAAAGGGCAAAGTCAGGATGTAGACCGAAATGATTTTAAGCCTATCTTTGTCCCATCGGGACGCCTGTCTCATTATACCACAACTTGCCTCTATGCAAAACTACAGCTTACAAACCCCAACAGCTCACCGATACACGACGGCCCTGTGTTACATACTGCCTTTAGAGCATGACCTCAAATTATACACACCTGGGACGCGAACCTCATCTCACTCATTTTAAAAAGAAATCTCTGCTCTTTTCCTATAGTGTAACACTCAGTGAGACTGCCAGTAATTTTTATTCCCAATGATGATGATGATGTCCTACGTTTTTTCCCCACTCATTTAATCCTTTGACTCGAGCCCTAAAATGGCAAAGCATATGAGAAACTGCATTCATTGTTTTGTTAAAGAGTGTGACTACCACCTGCTTTCTACCATTACCGGCCAGAAAATGTGACTGCCTTCCTCTCTGTCTCCCTCTGCAACATTCATACAGAGATAACCTGGCCGCTACTGCATTTTCCCAGCTTAAACATTTAAAGCCAATAAATTCCAAGTACTGCTAGGTTATTCTGCTAGACTTGTCCTTCATCCGGCTCAGCTCCAGAAGGGGATAATGATCTGTCATAAAGGTAAATTCATTACCCCCAGATAATATCATCCTACTGCTACTGCCCATTTCCACTACAAGGCGCACTCGGTCTGCGATGCTGTATCTCAGTTCTCCAGGGAGCCCTTCACCGCTGACATAAGAACAACAACAACAACAACAACTTACATTTATAGGGAAGACAAGACTGCCTATATTTTCTAACTCTTGACAAAGAATAGCTCCCAGTTCTGCTTCCGACGCATCAGCTATTACCACAAAAGGCTCAGGAAAATCTGGAGTCTTTAAAAGATGCCTGCGAATGGATCTGCGAAGGGGTTCATAAAGGCTTGGCGATCGCAAGCAGGTGACTCAACTGCCAAGTTCGTTGTGCTGGGGAAATGCTCCCATTGGTGTCACTCCAGAGCAGCTTCATAGGAACACAAAAAGGAACCGCGATCACCCCCGGATACCGGAAATGATTCTTTACAGAGTCATGGCCGATTCACTTGATCACCCAACACACTTCTCCAGGTGACTGATTTTCATCATGGTTTGAAAAAAAAAAAAAATCACATTTTCTGGTGTTCGATTGCGGCACGGTTATTGTGGAATGCACAAAACCTCTGGGGGTGGGCCACACCAGAGGTTTTTCCTAAAGCGCTGCTTTCGTCTACAGTGGGTAATCCACTCTCTGGAAACACCCTAATACTTTTCTGAACTTCTGTGTGTATGATGAAGACAAGATGAGCTGGAAAAGGATGATACCCAGAAAGACACATGAGGGGTGGAGTGCTTCCTGGACATTGGCATCAGAGGACTTTTCTCACAACCTAGGAGTTCTGCAAAGCTTGATGTGACACGACAGACAACGCTGGGCTGTGCCTGGCCTTGCCCATCCTACGGGACAACTCCTCCGGGACTCCCAGGCCAGAACGTGGGCATTCCGTGTGTGTGAGGCTGCATGGGGCCAGGGAAGAACCTGCACAAACCCAGAGATTCAGGGGCCAAGGTCAGTGTGTGGGTAACCTAAGTAATCAATAATGGGAAGTGGTGGAGGAGAGGTGGGTAATGGGGAGAAAGTGCTCAAGAAACAACAGGTGAGGGGAAAAAAGAAACTCTGCACCAAATCCTACAGTTTCTATTCAAGAACAATTCCAGGGTGTAAGAGTGAACGAGCCAAAAGGCAGGCAGGCAGAGAGCCAGAGAACGGAGAGAAGCTAAAAGGCTGAGTAATGAGTTCCTGAAAACCATCAGAAGACCATTTCTTGCTAAGAGAAAGATAGTCCTTAACAGCCAGGCTCCAGGTTTGAACTCCCACAGCCCTCTACAAACCAACCTACTGCAACTAACACTGCCCATCTGAGCATTAAATAAGGTGGGCCCCGAAGGGATGGTGGTTGTTGTCTCTGTCATTTCCATCCACGGGAGGCTCAGCCCTAGGATGTGCAGAAGAAGGAGCCCTGGTCCTCATACGCTCACATGGAGACTGGTAAAAAGTGCTGGGTTCTCAGCTAATCTGCCTAAGAGGTCTGCATAGATACCAGATGTCATGAGTCTATACGTCACAGACACCACACCTAAGGAGTCTCTCCGAAGTCTAACCTGACTTTCTGATCCTTGTCTTGCTGTTTTCCGCTGCCCCTCCATACTGCACAGACTTCCACAGCACCAGCCGATGGCCATCCTGTGAGTCATGGAGGCTCCGGAAGGGACATCTGCCTTGACGCCAGGTGGGGCACGGTACTGACTTGCCTCAGGGTTATGCCCTGCCCTGCTAAGCAGTTTCATGACCTTCTGATGCTTCCCACCTTGCCATTCTTTCTCATTCCCCTCTTTTTGGATGTTGCCTCTTCTGGTTCTCTACCTTACCGCCGCTTCCTCCCATTCTCCACCGTATCTCCACTTTCCACCTGTTTTTTCCTCCTCCCTTCTCCTTCATGGGGATTACAGTTCCTCCCTCTCCTGGGAACACCACGCATTTTAATATCTATGGCATTTCCACTGTTTTCCCCTCTGTCCCTAGTTTTATGTTACTCTGTGCCATTTTTGTGTATAGTGTGAATCTTGGTAAGGAACCATGAAAATGAAGTGTCGGATATGAAAAGCCAATGGAAATCTCCTTAAATTTCATGGTGATAAGGATAGCAGCAGCTAACATTTGATGAGTATCTTTGCTCATCATCTTTGCAAGCCCTGCAGCAAGACAAGTCCTACTGTTATTCCTATTTACAGATAAGATTAAGGGACCTGGCGCAAGTTGCACAATCATGAGTTGGAGGCTGGTGGCTCCAAGTTCAACCTTCTTTCCCCTCACTGCTTCCCTCATTTTGCATATCAGGAAGAAAGCAAAGACGGGGTCACATTTCAGTTCTCTCTTTCCTTATTTGACCCTCACAGATTTGGGTGTCTCAGGGAGCCTGTGCCCGCACCACAAACAACATTTCTTAAGATGCTGAGAATGTCCACCTTTCCCCGTGCTACCAAGGATCAGCTCACAGACAGAGTGGCAAGAAGCTAAAGGCCAACTTTGTGTTCTCTCCAACCCACCATCCTCATGGATATTTCTATCGCCCCCATCAGGATCTCTTTAGAAAAATCCATGATCTCAGGCAGAGCCTTGTCAGCTCTATTGGAAAAGTATCTCAACTCTGAGCCTCCCACCTTTTCTGTCCTTTTCATAAACATGTAGACCAGCAGTTTTGTGAAGAGGAATTCATATTCTTATTCAAGCTAAAGATGTAACCAAAGGAATTCTAGGTTGAACACAACTAATGCTTAGAATGTCTGACCTTCAGGGGCGCCTGGGTGGCTCAGTGGGTTAAAGCCTCTGCCTTTGGCTGGGGTCGTGATCCCAGAGTCCTGGGATTAAGCCCTACATCGGGTTCTCTGCTCAGCGGGGAGCCTGCTTTCCCCTCTCTGCCTGTTTCTCTGCCTACTTGTGGTCTCTGTCAAATAAATAAAATCTTGGAAAAAAAAAAAAGAATGTCTGACCTTCAATAGACTCAGAATGGAGATAACATAATGCTGACCTCTCACCTGGATATCTATGGCCGCTGCTGTAATCGGTTTCCCTTCTTTCACCCTTGTCTCCTACACTGTACCCTCAGTAGCACACAGACCTGTCTCTCTTGTTCTCACAACCTGCTAACGACATTCATGCAACTGACAGGAAAAGCCAGACTCTTACAACAGCCCCGGTGGATTTCAGAGTGTGAGCCCTGGACTAGCAGCATGGGCATCACCTGGAGCCTTGGGAGAAATGCAAACTTCTCAATCAGAAACTCCAGGAGGAGTGCTCAGCAATGTGTGCTTTAATAAGATTTCCAAGGGCCGCCAGGGTAGCTCAGTTGGCTGAGCTTCCCACTCTGGATTTTGGCTCAGGTCACCATCTTGGGGACATGAGATCAAGCCCCTTGTTGGGTTCCATGATCAGCGCAGAGTCTGCTTGAGATTCTCTCTCTCTGCCCCTCACCCTCGGCGTGCTCTCCAGCTCTCTTTCAATAAATAAATAAGCAAGCAAGTAACTAACTAATTAAATAAATAAAATCCTTAACAGGACTTTTAAGTGATTCTGGTGCTGTTAAAGTCTGAGAACCACTGTCTTGCATGACTGCGTCTTCCCCACAGCCCTTCTAGGCCCCTCCTTACTCACTGCACCCCATCTACTCCTCCCCCACAAGTCTGCATGTCTCACTCCCTCACCTCCTTCAGGGCTTTGTTCAAATGTCAACTTCCCAGTTAACCTATCTGCGGCCATCTTTTTCAGAACACAAATGATCCTTAACTCCTTTTTTCTCTTCTTTTTGTTCATTTTTCTCCACAGCACTTCTCACCATCTGGCACACTACCTTGTATTTTGATTCTCCGTCTTCCTCAACTAGACTGTAAGCTCTTTGGTGGGCAGGGAGGTTAGGTACTTTATTCGCTGATGTAGCCTGTAACTAGAAGGTCTCTGGCACAAAGTAGGTGCTCAATAAATATTTGTTGCATGTTGAAGGAAGGAGTGTTTCTGTTCTGCTGCTTAGTAACCATTGATTTATGTAAGATATTGGATATCTCTGAGCCTCAATCTCCTCATTGATGAAAAGAGGATTAAGGAAGATGAAAAGCATACCCTGTGCTCAGCTCATTTTAGTCACTCAATTAACCGTAGCAGTTGTGATCATCGTAATAGAAAAAACCATTTCTTTCCTTTAAAGATTTATTTATTTATTTTAGAGAAGGAGTGAGAGTGCATCGGTGGGGGAGGTGCAGAGGGAGAGGACAGAGAGAATCTCAAGCAGACTCCCCACTAGTGTGGAGTCTGACACAGGACTCTATCTCATGACCCTGAGATCACAACCTGAGCAGAAATCAAGAGTTGTACACTTAACCAATTGTACCATCCAGGCACCATGGAAGAAACTTATCTCAATATCACTAGAACCAAATGAAGAGTAATGGTTCGAACTTCTAAAAGTGTTTTAAAGTTGGGAGAACATTTGGGGGTAGGTAGCAAGGGTGGCAAAGATATACCCCCCTTTCTAGGAGCACACTGTTGGGGCAAAGGATAATCTTCCTATGCTGACATGGTTTTCCCAAAAGGCAGCATTTTGATGAATTAAGAACTAAAGAATTATAAGCATACACTTAATTAATCCTTCAAAAACGAAATATGTATTGAATAGGAAACACATTGAAAACTTAGCTTTGTTTGTAGAAGTTTTTTCCAAAATATTGCAATAAAGTGTTTGGGAACATCTAATAAAACTAATATGCAGCCAGATTTTCCTGCCCCAAAACTAATTTGTGCTGATTACAAGATAGGTCACAAGGTCCACATACTTTATTTTTGATGCATCCATTCTAATTGTTACTATGGATGAAGACTAAACACAAAAAATAAAACATCCTGTTGGGGAATGATCTACCCAAGACACACCACATGTTTTCTCTTCTATCATTAGTCTAAGGGGGATTTCCACAAAAACAAAATTCTTAGAAACTAAGTTTTCGTTCATCATTGCTGCATATTCCCACTTAGTCACTGTCCTGGGACCTCCCAGCTGCTCTCCAGTGACATCAGTCTGAGCTTGCATATTAAAAAATAACCATAGTGAGGAGTTAGATATTTGGAGAACAAAAACCCTCTTTTTGTTCTGCTATGCTTACCAATACAATATCACGTTATACAGCTCAACAATTTAACACTGCTGCATTCCCTATGGTTTTTACTATGAACAAAGACTTTTGTAGCTTCCCATCCCTAGGGATCCAGGACTACGTGAGGGTCCGGGGACCAGCATTCCTCCCTGCAATGGATGGACGAGGTCAAAAGAGAAGCTGATCACTGCGTGGAGACATGGCAGTTGTTGAATCACATGCCTTCACACCTACCACACTTTCCCATGTGTAAATGACCCTTGGTGTCCTTAGCAACAGTAGCACATTCACGTAATGCTATAAACGGGAAAGTTCTTTTTTGGAGGAACATTACAGATGGAACTCAAAAAAAAGGTCACCAGGCCAGGAGAGCCTGAGAGCTGGCAGCAAGCACCTTTGGAAGCAGCACTGGTGTTTGCTTTTGTAGGTGAACTGGCTTGGACAGAACCTACCTTTTCACCCGCCTTGAAGAACCCGAAGTTCTTTCCACTTGGGGAAAGTGCTTTCAGACAACAATCTGCTATCAATCATTTCTATTTGGAGAAGAATTAAATCAGCATGTTCTCACTCTCTCTCAAAAGGCTCTGCATTCTGAATCATGTTTCTCTTTAGCCAACAATAGACTTTAGTCACTGCAAAGGAGATCTTCAAGCAATTGGGAAGATGCTTCAGAGATGGAATTTTTGAAAATAATCACAAGGGCAAACACCTGTTCTCCCCATGCTCCAGCAAGACCCTTTCTAAAAAGCCACACAGTTTCCACCTTGTGAGGCCAACTCTGCTTGTCTACATTCTAAAGTATATGGATCCAGTCTCTAAGCAAGTACTGGTTATTTAAAAAAAAAAAAAATCAATGGGAATTGTTTATGGCTCAGCTTTAATCAAAAGTCTAGCTGTGAGAAATATTTAAAATCATTTGAAGACTATGAGATCTACTACTTGTATAGACTTTGTAAAGATTCACGATGAAAATTTCTCTAGCTCTTACAAATTTCTTGATGGATTAGGAGCAAATCACCTTCATGGGTCACTCAAGATTATTTTCATTGAGCTACACATTTGCATCAGGTTCTCAGCTTCTTGTGAGTAGCCCTAAAAAGACCTATCTTACCAAATCCTTTACTGCATTAGCCTCAACAGCTTTGAACGCCACCAGACCCCTCGGTGTTCTCCTATTGAAGTTCTATATGAAAATATCAGAACTGCGTGCCAGAAAACATTTTCTTTCCTGGAGGAATTGCTCTGTATCACCTTATGGTAATAAGAATCACATAAATAGTCATGTAGATTTCTCTTTTTCCTTTGGCTGCTGGGAAATTCAGAACCAAACATGCCTCAATGTTATTAATCAGGTAGATCCATATGGTAGAATCTTTGTTCAAGTTTTTCCTCTGATTTTACATTTCTATGTTAATTTATATATTTCCCAACCCTCATTTTTTAAAATGTGTTTGCATTTTCCATTCTGCTCTCCTTCTTCTTTTTTTTTTTTTTAAGATTTTATTTATTTATTTGATAGACAGAGATCACAAGTAGGCAGAGAGACAGGGAGAGAGAGAGGGGGGTAAAAAGGCTCCCTGCCGAGCAGAGAGCCCAATTTGGGGCTCGATCCCAGGACCCTGGGATCATGACCTGAGCTGAAGGCAGAGGCTTTAACCCACTGAGCCACCCAGGTGCCCCTCTCCTTATTCTTTATAAGCCATCTGATCTTTATGAAATGGAGCTATTATATTATACATGCACGAACAGATCATATACATGTGAACTACACATAACACACACCTTTAAGTAAACTTGGTAATCAGAAGGGTTACCATTTATTTTTAATTTTGTTTAAAGAGTTGTCATGTATTTATTTGAGAGAGAATGCATAAGCAGGGGAAAGGCAGAGGGAGAGAATCTCAAGCAGACTCCACCCTGAGTACGGAGCCCTTTATGGGGCTCGACACAGGGCTCCATCTCACAACCCTAAGACCATGACCCAAGCCGAAATCAAGAGCCAGATATTTAACGGACTGAGGCACCCAGGCACCCCAGAAAGATCACAACTTAATAGTATATTTCTTTTCATGGGAAAGAACTACTATGAAACAGAAATAAAATTGGTTGTACTGGATTATTCCTTGTAGAGAATTATTTTAACAAGTTCCATAAATCCCTGTGGGCTATCTACCTATATATAGAAATAGCTGTATCACACTTCAGTAGCATTTTCTGTAATATTATTTTACCTAATTCAAATGAAGATTTAGACTTCATGGAATCTAATTTTTAATGGACTTGTTCTCAAAATTTCAGACGTATTGATTGTTTACAATTCACTATGTTTATTCCTCATGCTCCAGTGAAGTGGGGAGAGATCTATTTGAATATCATATAATTACACTTAGAAGAAGATAGGCACGAAGATAATGCATAGGGAAGTGTTTTGTAAAACTCCACGGTATAATACAAATGTTAGCTATTATTTCCACTGCCTGTAATACAAAACATGATTATCAGAGATGCACTGGATCTGCTCATGAATTCAAATTTTCCTGTGAGTTCCTTTAACGGATCTCCACAAAGCAGGGATAAACTCAAGAATCCTCAGATATCTGAACACTCTTTGGTCTCATGAGACTAGGACTCAATATCTAACTTTAAAATATTTTTCCTATAAAACAGAAGTAAAAGCCTAAGAGATGAGAGATATTTTCAGTGGAGTTATTTGCCTGTTTATTATTTTTTTCTTTTCTTTCTGGTTATTAAACACAAAGGAGCTATTCCCTAATAATCCAGGAAGCACAGAACTAAGACATTAACCAGCTTGTGTTCCAAACTAAAAGGAGGTTAAAAACACAGCATTGTAATACAAACACAGCTTATAAGTACAGCGTGTGTACCTACTGTTCTGCCATTTAAACTTTGAGTAGCTGAACAAACAAGTCTATCTTGAGGAAACAGACTCGGTAATTTTCCATTTGGACTGTTTGAAATTTCACCAAGAGCCTCAAACTAGCCGAACTCTGTACTGCCAGACATTTTCTTCCAATTCGTTCTCTCTCCTTCTCCCCGTCAAGATTTCCCTTTAACAGAAATGCTTTTCTTAAAGGTTGTACTTTAAGTAAAACAAAACAAAACAAAACTTCAGTTTCACAGACACAGAGATTAAATTTAAAAGAGAAATTATAGAGGTGGTACCCCAGTTTTAGGACCTACGTTGATACTCTTCCCCGTGGCCTAAGAGAGATCAGGTCAAGCTTTCATACTCTCGCGTCTTTTCAAAGTTCAGAAAAGAATTCAAAAGGTCTCAAAGGAAGACAAAACATGAATCAATGAAAAGATCCAGATGCAACACTGCTGCAGGAGAGGCAGTGAACCCTAATAGCGATGTGAGGGGTCTTTAGAGCCCTTCGACACAGGATGGGAATAAGCACGAGGAGGAAAACTTCAGCACGGGGTGCCTGGGTGGCTCAGTGGGTTAAAGCCTCTGCCTTCCGCTCGGGTCATGATCCCAGGGTGC
Source organism: Mustela erminea (assembly GCF_009829155.1). NCBI lineage: Eukaryota > Metazoa > Chordata > Mammalia > Carnivora > Mustelidae > Mustela > Mustela erminea. The sequence continues at coordinate 60,009,058 of NC_045623.1, forward strand.
TGGGATGGAGCCTCACATCGGGCTCTCTGCTCAGCAGAGAGCCTGCTTCCTCCTCTCTGCCTACTTGTGATCTCTATCAAATAAATAAACAAAATCTTAAAAACAAAACAAAACAAAAAAAAACTTCAGCACTTAGTATGGAACTAGAGCAGACTATCTTCTCGTAGCTTTCGTACACTCACCGGAACACTCTGGAGCAAGTGTCAGGCAATGAGAAAGAGCTCTATTATACGATTATCTTGAATATGCACAAAAGCCCAATTTCCAAAGTCTCAGATCTCAAAATATGCAAAATGCTTGTTCTACAAATATACCCTTCTAGGGTGCTTTTTATAGAAAAAAGAAATAAATAGGATCTTATTTCCACATTAATGCAACCACTCTGAACAGAGGGATTCCCCCACCCCAACAGTGTGTTATAAGTTATCAATAGCGAAAATAAAGTACAGTCCATTTAAGATGGAAGATGAGGTGTCAAAATATTATTTAAAACTAGTAGTTTCCATTTTGGGGGGCACCGGCTATATGCTCAGCATACAGCTGAGTGCTAAATGCCTTTTATGCATGATCTCATTTAAGCTCTTAACGGCCATGATAGGCACTATCACTACTCTGATTTAAAGAAAAGGAAATAAAGGCTCATCAGAGAACGGTCACTTTCCTGAGATCACAGCTACTTCACAGCTGAGCCAGCAGTGAAACCCAGTTTTCTGGGTTCCTAATCCGGTGCTTTTCCTACACTCTGGTTGAATGATGGGGTGGGCTCAGTACTTGAACTCTGAAGACAGTGACTTTACCACGTGTGTGAACTGACAGCATCTTTGATTTATGTTGCAAGGAGAACCTAACAGGGAAGGCTAAAACATGAAGGCCATCCTTGTGGACATTATGCTTTCCTGTTATTCCCCCAATGTCCCCTTGCACAAGTCATACCAGCTCACTTGGCTATTTTCTAAGCACACCATGAACTTTCAGATCGCACAGAGCCTTTGGGGGCTATTTCTACTGATTTGGGATGTGCGTCCTCCTCCACCGTCCTCATTCCTCTCAGCTGGGCTGAAATCTAACTCTCCCTTCCCTGTCCCTGAAGTCTGAATTAAAGCGTTCTCTCTTCTCCCTTCTCAGGGAGCTCTGTCTGTTTCACTCTTGGAGTAAGCACTTAGCACATTCACCCTGCCTTATTATTAGGACCACAGCTGCCCATCACCTGCAGGAAAAAGTATGTCTCTTAAAGGACTGCCCCCAAACCATTTTGGTACCAGCCACGGACCTCACTCAGCATCCTGAATGTAGCAGGGTCTCGATAAATGTTTCATGTGTAGTTAAAAGAGGAAACTCGGGGTCTACTACTGCAACATTTATATCGAAGAAAGGACTATTCCCAAAGGAAGTAGGAAGTATTTTTGCTCACTCTTCTTTCTGAAAGGATTTTTCAGACAGGCTATTGCCATTCTAAGGAAGGTAATGGGGCTATTTTTCTGTTTAGGAACCAGTGGTTTAAGTAATGTAAGCTATGGATCAGTGGTTTGCAATGATGGGGCTGATCGAAAGACAATCATACTCAGCATTGCTAAGGTTAATGGCATTGCCTCTGATAGGGGAAATTTAAAAGTGGAAGATAGGGAAGAAACCAATAAAAACATTTACACACACCTTTAATGGTATGCAGCGTAGAACCCACTTAAATGAATCCCAACTAATGAAAACATCTTGAAAAGAGAGTGATTTTTAGAGAAACCTTTTATCTACAGGTCTTATATTTACAGAGCAAACCTTTTAAATGAATACAGGGTAAAAAAAGAATTAAACGAGTAATTGTTGTGATTCATTGTGGCTCATGTAACTTTCATCAGGCCAGTGAAATGAATGAACCATTTAACGAAGAAGGCTGTTCTCCACCAATTTCTGTCATATATATCAGATTATACATAGCCTTCTCGGCAGGCACCACAAAGCAGAAACAAGGTCTGGGGAATGACTGAATCTTGCTTGTCTGCTGTACCCAGAGGTGGACATAGTCAAAGACGTTTCTGTGAAGGGGAGGTGAAAGAATTTGGTTCAACCAGAAGAATGCATAAAAAGGCAACTGTGGGGAAAAAAAAAAAAAAGGCAATTGTGCCATAGTCCTCCCGATATATATATTCGACATTTTCTTTGAAACTTACTATCTTTTTCTTTTTCAAAATGAGCTTTGATGCTTGAATACACAAGTGTTTGGTGGACAGAGATGCCCCCCCCCTTTTTTAAGATTTTATTTATGTATTTATTTGGGAGAGACAGAGAGTGCACTGCACATGCGCAGGGTGAGGGGCAGAGGGAGAAGCAGACTCCCTGCTGAGCAGGAAGCCTGGAGCCAGAAGCAGGGACTCCATCCTCGAACTCCAGAATTATGACCTGAGCCGCAGGCAAACACTTTGACTGAACCACCCAGGCGCCCCTGGTGGGCAGAGACTCTAATGGGTAGAATTGGAGGCTCAAAAGCAGAAATAAGAGCTGGAACCAAATGGTGCTCAAAATTTCTAAAACTGTAGATATGATTTCCCAAAGATTCAAATTCTCTGCTTCACAGTTCTTTCAAACCAGTGGCATAAAAAAGAAGACACTAATATTTCCATTTAAAACCACTAAATACATATAAGAATTACTGGAAACTGTATTCCTACAACCCTCACCATCTAGTGAAATATATCTTCTTGCCAAAACAATAAACGTGCTGGGTTCGAGCCTATTTTGTCTCTAAGCTGATTGTCCCAGAAAAAGAAAAGCTTAAGAAAAAAGTCAACTAAAAGCGGATCTAAATGTCACTGGCGTATATTCGGTACAAACAAGAAAAAAGGCTGTGGATTCAAGGGAGTTTAAGAATCAAGTCATACACTAATATGCTAACGTCTTCTAAAGATTCCTTACATATATCCTGAATCAACTGGAATATCATTATTAGAAACTGTGGGTTTCATTCATTTGAGGTCATTCTAGGTGCTTACATTTTAAAAAAATTATCTTGGAAAATTTTAGAATTCTAGGTCAGTTTGGAATAAAGGGCAAAAGTGATAAATATGGAAAGAATACCTTTCAGTATCCTAGGGGCTCTGTGGGCAGGCGGGTGATGTTGTGGGCCAAATGGTAAAAGATGCTGCCCAAAAGAGAGCCGCATTCATTTCCCATGAAACAGCTTTGTAATCCTATCCACCTGAAAATGAGTACTAATAGGTTGAATGTAAAAGGGAGAGAGAAAGAGAGATACAGCAAATCCTCATTTTGCCTCCTAGCATTTGTCAGGAGACCAGGGCTGGAAATGAAGGAATTCCTGACATCCTGAAATTATTGCAATAGATCACTCTAGTTCTTCAAAGGTGCTTTCAGATATCTCCTTGTATCTTAACTAAATTCTTGGGAGGAAGAATGGCAAGAATCAGCAGTCCCACTTCATAGACGAAGAAGCTACGGCACAGGGAGGGGAAGTACCTTCTCCAAGGCCAGTTATAGTTACTGGCTCTGAATGTTTTAAAAGCATTTCACAGCCAGGCAAGTGACAAAGTCACAGTTCTGGCCTGGGTTTCCCATTCCTCTTCTACCTGTGTACCAGTCGAAGATTAAATACTTTTATTTATTTATTTATTTATTTGAGAGAGAGAGAGAGAGCGCACACAAATGAGTATAGAGAGGGAGAGCCAGAAGTAGACCTGACACAGGGCTTGATCCCAGGACCCTGGGGTAATGACCTGAGCTGAAGGCAGACACTTAACTGACTGAGCCACCTGGGCACCCTCTCAAAGTTCAAATTAGAGGACTATCCACTCTTCCTTTCAAGAAACAGTTCCTCCAGTAAGAAAAGTTATCAAATTCATCACTTCAAATTTCACCCACTTTCTGGACCCTACAAGATCATGAAAACAAAGAGTGAGCAAGAAAGATACCATGTCTTATATTTATGCTTTCCCATAAAGTATAGGTTGAGTTCCTTGTTAAAATAACATGGGTTGGCCTTTCTTTTCACACGTGTATTTGCTTAAATGCTTGCACAGAGTCCACTTCTATTTATTCTTGTGTTCCTTTCTACTGCTCAGCCTCTTACCGTGCAAAGATCTTTTCACGTCCAAGTCAGCTCTGCCACAGAGCATGCGTTTTCTCACACTTGGACGAGTTATACCTGGCTCTGCCCCACACACCATCTTCTGGCAGAGCGTTGTACTTGGGAAAGCCGGTGATCATGGGCAGATGAGGACAGAGGTGGTGGCAAAAACAAAAGGCTATCAAATATGCAGCTTAAATTCCTGCCAGTCCCAGCCAAGACCTAAGGAAAACCTTTCCTCCCTGATTGGCAGCAAACTTCTTATGCCTGGCCCCAAAAACCTCCTTGCTGGGCTGCCTGCTGACCTCCAGTTAGCACAGGCACCCCACGATCCAGTAAGGAAGACTACAAGTGGCTGGACTGGCCATCTAGGCGCTGAATATAGGAAAAGATGGGCCGGGAAATTCAGCTCCTAGCAGAGGCCCACTCAATGTGGACGACATCATTTATGATCTCCCCTACAGCAGGGCTTTATGGAAAGCTCATTCTGCATACACACTACCCCAGATCAAGAGAGATCCCATAAGGCACAAGAGATGCATTTCATTCTGCATGGACAACAGAAGATCGTTGACCCAGACTACATGATGGGCAGAGGGCTACAGAAAAAAAATAGCAAATAAGAAAGAACAGCCCTTAACTTCACAGAGTTTACTTTCTACTTTATGATAACCTTGGCCTTTGCAGACACTATTCGGAGAATCACACACAGGAAGATGTCATATTAAAATGGCAATTTTTCTATTCAAGATTCTAAATAAGTGACTTTCCAATCAACTTCACAACTTGTTGGCAAACTGAGGGAAGGATTTCGGTAGCCTTTCAAGTAACTTTCCCATTTCAGGTTATTTGGGGTGGAGGATATATTGTTTGAGTGAGTGAATATAATGTGTGAAGATTCAGTGTGAATATTTCTGTAGTTCACAGTAAACATGAAGAAATTAGAGATAAGAACAGTCAAGTCACAGAAATTCATGTAATGTGCTTATGCCCCAAATGAAACTGTACTAGTAAATAGGGTCAGGGTGGCTGTGTGCCAACAGGAAAATGTGGGACTGTGTCTGCCCAGTGTGCTTCTCACTGCGTCCCTCAGGCTTGAATTCTGTAACAATTTAAACTCAACAAATGGATTTTCTCTGATTCCAACCCAGCAGGCTAGTACCTTGGCTAGCAAATTCACCAGTGCCATGCTAAGCCTTCTTTTCAATATTTACAGAATAAAAGGCAATTTCGGTTTTAGCCTTGAGCACATCAGATTTTGACAGCTTGGAAATGTCATCCTTAGAGCAAGGACTTTTCACATTCACAGAGTTCTGGCTCTAACTATGCTCTAAATGCAAATGCAAATATCCTTGACCAGAAAACCTTGAGCATCATGTTCTAAGAATGTTAGTGAGATTACATGAAGTTCTTTTTAACTGTATTAGTTTCCCTCCAACATCTCCTAAATTGAATTAGAGTAAAGTAGGGAAGGCCTGGGTTCGAAAGGTGGATGCCAAAGAAGTCACATTTTAATTTCGTCTCCATCTCTCCCTTCTGGATGTTTTCTATCTGCCAGCCAGTCAGTCAGCAAGCTTCATTCCAAGGAATGCTTGCTGGATGACCGGCCATTCAAGAATGAAACAGGATACAACTGGTGTGTTGGAGGCTCTTCAGAAACGCCATGCCTCACCCAAACGGAGCTGTACGCAATGGGTCCAATGCTCTTTTTGCTTAACAAGGACCTTGTGTTTTCCCCTTGCACCCATAGAGAACCTGTGAATCCCATTTATTAATCAATAGTACTAGAACTTGGGATGCCTGGGTGGCTCAGTGGATTAAAGCCTCTGCCTTCGGCTCAGGCCATGATCGAGCCCCACATCAGGCTCTCTGTTCAGCAGGGACCCTGCTTCCCTTCCTCTCTCTCTGCCTACTGGTGATCTCTGTCAAATAAATAAATAAATAAAATCTTTAAAAAAAAAAGAGAGAGTACTAGAACTCACTGATTAGGAAAGTACATTGATGGTACATTTTTTTACTGACAAAGCAAACTCCCAAGAAGATAAATGCGCAAAATCAAAGGAAATAAAAGATGGTGAAACTCCTGCATTTGCAACTTAACAACAAGAAGAAGACACTCAGAAAGGAGAGGGTAGGAGAGAGAACGGACAGCTGAGGTAACATGGCACAGTGGCCCAAGTGGTTTTTAAGAACATGATTGTTTAAAATCAATGTCGAGTGGTTCGTGTTCTGACACATAAGCTAGGTGCTCCCTCCCCAACCCTGTTACCCTACAACTTCACCAAAATCAACTACCCACATAATTTCTCTGTAGATACAGTACAAGCCTGTAAGAGAGGGACTGAGCCCAGCACTGGGGGCATGGGACCTGGAAGAGAGCAGCTGTGGAGAAGATCTATCACTTAAACTAACTCAGCAAATGCAGGAACCTAGTGCTACAAGGGAACTTTAGCCTGAAAGCCCTCTCGGAAATATGCAAAAATCCTGCCATAGACTGTAGATATATTTCTTCTGAGTCTGGGATGGGGGTTTTGAGCTCATTCTAAGGGGCCAGGAGACCGTAGGTACCATCTGGGAATCTTCATACACTTCAATATTTAGATTAAATATCTAATAAATCACTTCCACGAACACCGAAGACTTAACTACTGCTGTCTCTTGCAGAGCCTCCAATCACTCGTACCTGCCTTTATCATGGGCTCCACACACTGTCCAAACACCTTCAGGAAAACACAGTCACTTTTGAGGGCAGATATCTGTTTAAATATCTGTCTTCCTTGCTAGAACGTGTACCCAGTGAGGACTGCGTCTGCATCTCATTTATCTTCATATCCCCATCACCTGACACAAGGATTAGCACACCTATTAACAAACACAAGTATGATTGGGCAAGGATGACCTGGAAGGAAGAGAAATTACCTATAATTATGTATTCTTTTTCCTTTAAAAGACATTCAAATCCGAAGTTGGTGGTTACCAGGATGGGGGCTGGGTAGGAGAGATGCTATTTGAGTGTGCATCTTTGCAATTAGTAGGTAAGGAAGTTCTGGAGACCTAGCACACAATATGGTGATTATAGATAACAAAACTGAATTATGAACATTATTAGGGACTAATTTTAATTGTTCCCAACACTAGAAGACATGGCAATTATGCCACGAGGTAGAGATGTTAGCTAAGGCTATCTCATAGCCTTAAGAAATGTGACATGGGAGTGTAGAGGCCTGCAAGTAATCACTGTGTTGTATACAGTAAAATTTACACAATGTTGTATGTCAAATATATCTCAATTTTAAAAAAAGACTCTGAACTCCCAAGGACAAGATCTATTCATTCACTCATTTACTCACTTATTCACTCACTCTAAAAATACTTCTCGAGTGCCAGGCATATGTTTGGAATACAACACAAATCTGAGTTTCTGCGCTCACAGAGCATCCAGTTAAAATCGTGATCTCCTTGAAACACGTTAGGGGTACCTAAAGAAAACCCTGGGGCTTCTATTCAGATTTATTTTGCATCCTCTAAGAAACACTCATGAACTGGTGATTAATAATGCCACCTCTGTCACTTGGTACCTAGGTCAGATGGTGACGCATCATCTATAGCACTCAAGGTGCAGGAAAATTCTGCACACCCACTCTCACTGGTTTCACTTTCGGCACACTCTGACATATTACTGTTTTCAGGGGCCAAGATATGGTGGGAGGGACTGACAGGTCATCTCATTTTAACTAATTAACCACCATCACTAACCACCATAGGTATGTCATCACTGTTGTCACTCCCTAACCTCAGGTTTGTTATTTCCCTGGGAAGAGTGGAGAGAACAGATAGAAAACACACTGAAAACCTTATGATGCAAGCGATTGGAGATTCTGATGATTGCTCTAAAACATTTCAGGGCACCTCACTATCCACTCATTATCTCTGTTTCATCTCAGACCCTCCCTGGGAAGATGGAGTAGCACTTTCTTTACCCTTACTTGCTGTTGACCATGGACTTGTGCCTCAATATCCCTGAACCTTATTTTCCTTGTCCTCTCAGAACTATTATGCCAAATTAAGATATCCAAATGATTTAAAGTTTCTAGTACATAATATTATGCAATGATGGTCGGTTCTCCTGCCTCTCCTATCGAGGCATAGGAACAATCCATATGGAGAGATCTGAGGCTGGAACTCAAATGTTCTGCACAATTATGGATGATGTGGCTACCCAAACTTTCTCTAGCTCCTGTGTTCCAAAAGTGTGCTTTCCTGACCACTTTATGTAGAGAAGTGCCGTCTCAGTCTCCTGCTTTGAACTGCTTTCACCCTTGACCCTCACGATCAATTCTGCTCAGGTAGAACTGAATTCGACAGTATTTATTGAAAAAAAAAATGAACAGAGGAATACATTATAAGGGATGATGGGCAGCCCATCTAGACTGACTCTTACTGGCATCTGCTTTTCTCTTCTTCTCTCTCCTTCCATAAGACAAAGGTTAAGGGCTATTATTCAACCACTGGTCTATAACTGAGGCTTCTGTATCTTTTCTCCACTAGGGACATCTTATACATAATATTTTCCCATCATGGAGTTTATTTCTCAAAGTATTTAACTTGCTATCTTTATTAAATAATGGATAATTCATCTCTCCCCCACCTTTTATCTAATGAATCTAAACTATGAATCTCTGTATGTGTAAGATAACCAGTAGGTTCACAAACGGTGTCAAAAGCAACAACCTTCAGCCTGCCTAGCTTTTTCGGGGGGGGGGGCATAGTTTCTTTTAAGATTTTTCTTTTTGCCCCCTTCAGGGACCACCAATTGGCAACCACTGGTCAAGAGTATGTTGGTGTGTGCTGAGTTTTACTTATATGGATTTCATGATATCAATTTGCAAATCCACTAGAACTCAAAGGACATGCATGTTCTGAACACTGCTACTCTTAGAACTGGCTGGTGCTTTGACAACAAGGTACTTCATTGTCCCCTTCTCTGTCATTAAGGATCTTACAGTCCAAAGCTGCAAGAATGCATTTAATGGAAAAGCTTTCACTTTGGGCAGCATTTGCAATTTTAAGAGAAGATAAACCTCTCTATGGAGTTAACATGATCTGTGGATACGGGACATACTAGGAATCAGATATCCTAATGAACTTGGTCTTACTCACTCGAAATGGAGAATTAACCGATTCCTTTAAATAATTCAGAAATCTAAAATCAAAGGGATGAGGTACAAGTTTCGATTGTACTGCATAAAAAACAGGGAACAGAAATAAACATTTTATGTTTCAATAAATAGATTCCTACATCTATTGCCACTGAAATACCTTCAAATTTATTGGCAACCATAATGGTTTTATGCATTCGACAAACATGATGGTATCTGGTATTAATACCTTACAACTCATCTCATTTTATACTCTCCATCTCCAGCAGAAAAACCAAGTGAAAATTTAGCCTACTGCTGAGAACTCTGCCTTACAGAATCAAGGACTTGTAAGACTTGAGATGGTAAGGCAAAAGAATAAAGAATCTTCATAAGAAAAATAAGAAGGTCATTTTGTCCCCCAAATATCTGAAGCAAGAAAAAAAAAAAAGTGTGTTCTGGATTGCCCCCTGGCATATGGCTCACGTCTATGAGGCAATGAGGTAGATGAAAGAGAAGACGGGCTACACTTGATTCTACTACGGATTGCTACGAGTCCTGGGTACTTCACATCCCTGCATAGATGCATACATAAAATCTCCACAGGAACAGTCCTGCTAGTTCTGAGGACATAATTGAACCTATGGGAGTCTGGGCAAGGCTGAGGAAGATACCTGGGAGGATGAGATAAGGAATAAAGGAAGAGATGACAATCCCAGATGAAAGAAAAACAGGAGGAAGGAAAAGGAACCAACATTGTGTAAGCTCAAAACAAAACAGCGGGCGAAAACACATTTCCTGGGAAGGTGATGACATCCCACCTTACAAAGGAGGAAACACAAGTCCGAGACTTCAGATTACTCGCCAAAACTGACATAATCAATAAGTTATGGAAACAGCGGTTGAATACCGTTCTTTCTATGGTACAATGTAATGGATAAGTGATGAGACTCCGCAGTTGGAGTAAGTTTGGATACACTTTCCACCGTCTGGACGGTGGACACACTATTTAAACTCTTTGTGTCTCTGTTTCCTCCCATGTAAAATGGGCACGCCAACAGTACCTTTTTCCGCAGGCTTGTGGTAGGATTAAATATGGAAGAGAGAACTTCCAGCGCAATGCCTTGCTGTGGTGTCCATGAAAATGACCCATCAGATCGCGTGCTACAAGGAGCATGATTGCCTGATGACCCCAGCTGCCATCCCTCTGTTCGAAGGCCACCCTTCCTCCAGGATATCTTAGCCAATGACTAGGGGGGAGAATACTAATGCAGACCCATTCCAATGGGACACAGAACTTTTTTTGAGAGAGAGAGAGAGAGCGAGCACATGTGTGTGAAGGGGGAGGGGGAGGAGCAGAGGGAGAAGGAGAGAGAGAATCTTTTTTTTTTTTTAAAGATTTTATTTATTTATTTGACAGAGAGAAATCACAAGTAGATGGAGAGGCAGGCAGAGAGAGAGAGAGGGAAGCAGGCTCCCGGCTGAGCAGAGAGCCCGATGCGGGCCTCGATCCCAGGACCCTGAGATCATGACCTGAGCCAAAGGCAGCGGCTTAACCCACTGAGCCACCCAGGCGCCCTGAGAGAGAGAATCTTAAGCAGGTTCCACGTTCAGTGCTGAGAGCATTGTGCAGGGCTCAATCCCATGACCCTGAGATTGTGACCTGAGCCCAAACTGAGAGTCAGACACTCAACTGACTGAGGTACCCAAGCCCTGCATGGGACACGGAACCCTTAAAATAGGTGCCTTTGGTTCAAAGACTCTCCACTGGCCTGTACAAAACTTTCTTGGAAGTTTAGTGCTATGTGAGATTCTTCTTACAAAATCCTCCTTCCTTTCCCATCTCCTTCCACAGGTATCATGTCAATACTGTGGTGTGAAAGCTCTCCCAGCTGACTCTTGTTCCCTCTCTTTATATTTAATAGGCTTTACCCCCAAATAAATCCGAGCACGAGTAATTCTGTCAGGGGATATTCTTCTTGGAAGATCCAAAGTAAAGTAACAAGAGAGCACACAGCAAGTCCACAATGAATGTAAGCTATAATCATGATTATTACCACCAAAACCATTATTTTTATCATCATCTCCCTCGAAAGCCCAGTAGAGTTTAATCCTAACTTTGGAAACTGTTTTCCTTGAACCTGTGAGCATTATTCTGTATTTTGAATGGGAAGGTTCAAAGATGGCACTATGTTTTTGTAACATACTGACAGTGTTTTGTCACACCTAGCAAAACAGTCCTCAATTACAAATGAAAACATATATATTTCATTTCCTGTAGAGGCCATGAAAAATATGGGACCTTCTATTTTCAAGTCTGTCTGAAATGCCTTTTGTCTATTTCACCTTTGAATGTGGAATTTCCCGGTACTTTATTATTTGACTGATTTTCTACTTTCATCATCTTTCATGAAGCAAAGAATCTGCTGATAACGAAATCTTGTAACAAAGTATACTTCCTCCGCATTTGTTCTGAAGAAGTGACTCACAGACTGTCCAATGGCTTACTCTATTGCTATCCCACTAATTAAACTTAACAAATTTACTTGCTTCGGTTGAATGGCTCTCAACTACCATTCTCTATGTAGTGACTGTGCCTTACAAGAGGTTTATTGTTCCAAGATAACTAACTACAGGACCAGGTACCAGCAGATGCAGAAAGAATGGAATTTAAGTAGTCAGCTCGTTAGAACTTCGTGGTCCTCTTCCCCCGGGGTTCATTTTCAGGGGCTGAAATTCCAGTGATTTGACCCTTCATGATCAGTGACATTACCACCGACTACTCAGACCTTTCCACGTGCTGCTGTTACGACCGCACACCAGGCTGTGTGGGGAATCAGGACCGGTGGCCAGATAAAATATAGGAGTGAATTTAGATAAACAAATACTTTTAAAAATGTTAAGTATACCTTTTTAATACTACAAAATTAGTCACTGTTGATTTATATGAAATTCAGATTTAAGCTGGTGTCTTCTATTTTTATTGCTCAATCTGGTAACTATTAGGGAGAGAAAGAAAGCTTCATGGTAAATGTACTCGAGACCTGGGGGCTTATGATCTAAATGGTGTCATGAGATAAGGGATAAGCTGGAAGCCCGCAGATTTAGATTTCCATTAAATGAAAAAGGAATCGTTTGCATGAGTGGGTATGTGAAGTCAAGTATCCCATGTAAGTAACTCAGCTTTTAGTATTACATGCATAAGGAAAAAACCTTTGGGGATACTAAAGGATGTTGCCATGGTAGATGAGAGAGTCTCTCTTTGGCAACGTTACAAATCAGGCCTTTGTCTACAACTCCACACTAGACGCTCTGCTCTGAACATTAAGTACATTAAGTATCTCACAGATCGTAGGGGCTGGGGATATATTTATTGTATCAAGTAATGAATGGATCTGGGACGTGCATTCCGCTGTAGAGCATATCACAGCTTACCAAGGAGTCTGCCAAGTCCTTTCTTTGGCCTCGAACGCCCGGTACCATTTCGTTTCCTGCTTCCCCCATCTCCAATGGCTCTTTCCTTCCTTCATGCCCCTTAAGCCACACTGACCCTCTCACTGTTCCCCCAGCCTCCCTCCAAGCCTATACATTTACTAACCTCTCTTTCTAGGCAAAGTCCATAATGACTGCATCATTCTCTTCTTCACCTTCTTCAGGTCTGAACTCAAACGTCGACAGTTAAAGGCCTTCCCTGACCACACTATGTAAAATAGCTCCCATGTCCTCCACTGTTCATCTCCTTATCTGCCCCTGTTTTTCGTTGTAATATTTACTATCACTGGGCACATTGCGTATGTATTAGTTAGTTCATCGTCTGTCTCCTCCCACCAGAGGGTAAGGTTTTCTCTGTTTTTGTTCAATGCAGTGACCAGTTCTTAAGATGCACTAGATAAATATTTGTTGAATGGAAGGATGAATTAAGCCTTTTCCCCCTCACTAGACTATCGAGTCCTCAAGAACAGGATGTCTCATCCATTGCTATATTCCCTCCAAGCATCCAGTACATTGTCCAAATGCACCTAGCAGATTCTTAGTAACTATCTGTTGAATTACTTATGAGAAAATTGAAGTACAAAGTCTTTAAGTGACTTGGACAACTGATTTTCTCCTAACAGATGCTCCATGTCAGGCTTGTCGTGGCAACTCTCCTTTGCTAATCAGACCTATTCAGAAGCCGTGATTTGGCTTCTCCTTGCTCATCTCTTGAGTTTATAAATGCTGCTTGCTGAGAAGCTCTCTGGTTGCAAAAGATCTACAGAGATCTAAGAAAACACTGACTATCCTTCATGGAGAGACTGTGGGAAGCCTACTGCTACTTGGTTAGGCCTTGCCACAACATCCTTTCCACCCCTCTCTTTTGCTATGTACCATATGATGCCTGCAGACAAGGCGTATGAGGCTCCCCTGCTCCCTTTGGGTGAAAATCAACCATGGATAGCAGTGCACAACTGAGATGGGGCCGAGTACTCTGCAGTAAATATTACCCCTCCCCCCGCCTCTATTTGAGCTATCCCAGTAGGTTTCCTTAACGACAAGCTAATGCCAAGGGAACAGAGTTGCCTGGAGCTGAGTAAAACCTGAAGAAGAGAAAAAGAGTGGGGAAGCTGTAGGGAAGAAAAGGTGCCAAAAATCCTTGTGGCCACATGCATTTTTCTAGCAGACAACTAATCAATCTGGATTAGTGACTCCAAATCCCCAAATAAATTATTTATATTACATTCAGTTTTCTAATATTATCCACAAATGGATAATTCCTTCCAAAAAAAAATAATGTACAAGCTTTAAATCAACAAATTCACACTCCAGTGTCAAATCAGACCCTATTATTTGTGGCAAGGAAAGCTCATACACTATTCCTGACCCGAACGAGCCTCCCTGATAGCTCACTGTGCTGATTTTTAATTGATGGAGAGGTATGCTAAAGTGACCATTAAAAGTACCCTGCAGGTCCTTCTAAGGTCTTTCTCTGTCAAAGGGTCCTCTCCGAGTTGTTGGGGCTCAGATCACAGGGAAAACCGAGCAACAGCAGATGGGACCGCAGATAAACACCAGGTGTACCTTCTACCACACTGTGACTTGATGACGGCTCCTCATTTGCTTTCTTTTCTGAGCCCAATTCAAATACTACGTGAGTTCTATTGCTTCCCATTTTTGGACTCAAGATCTATGGACAGATTTACAGAATCCCATATAAATTATAAATAAACACTTAAAAATGCCTTTCTACTTAGAATGTGACATCCAATAGGCACTCAAACGGTTGTGTCTCCTGGGATAAGAGTTACAGGCACAAATGATTTTGAGGACCAGAAAGAAATCCCTTTATTTCTTCTTTCTTCTGTAACTATCTGTGTGTGAAGAACAGGGTGGGGAGGGCAGGTGGCAGAGAGAAGATGTCTAAACTAGACCACCCATCCAGTCCATTTGAGAATTTAGACATCAGGGAACGTGGTCTAAAACACTCCCTATTTTGGCCACTAGCCAACCACTTAAAGTCTGTTCAGCTAGTTATCCTCTATATGTAGACAATAAAATACCCATAATGTGTGAGGTAAACTACTTTTTAAGAACGACTACAAATTTCCTCTTTATTTTTCAGTTGAAAGAGCTCCTTATTGACAGTGGGTCCGGTGGTAAAGTTTAACCTGGTCTACACTGTGGGATGCACGTGGGGGTGGGGGTGGGGTGAAGCCTGCAAACCTCACTGGGTACCTCATCTTTCAAAAGGCAAGATCCAAGAATTTCCTTTGTTTGGAGGCATTTCTAAAGAGCCTGTGCAAATAATGATGGGTCACATCTGCTACCAATATTTAAGAAAGCACGATTCACCTGGACTCAGAATGACATTTTAGATCAAACCAAATTCTGGTTCTCCAGTCTCTTAAAGGAGAGAGACCGGGTCCATTGCATTGCTGAAAATTCATCAGTCTGAATTTAATTATTCAGATCTGGAAACCAGAGGCATTTAGGTTGGAATGTCTCCCTAAGTTGGGACCTTTACTTGGTTTAGAATATTGATCATTACTCATCTGCTGCTATTCTGGGGGTCACTCCAGTGAGTCTGTCCCTGCAGTGTTTTTGGAACAAACACTGTGGAGAATAACTGTTGCTAGGTAATTGTCAAAGAAATTCATGCAAATGATGAAATACTGATAAATTATATTTATAAGTCAATGATGCTACAGTGCTCCTGCTTTCCCAGGAAAGTGCGAATTATAAGGCTGTATTGCCTCCAAAATTCCTAAAACGATCCCATTAATCAAAACGGTTCCTAAAATGGGCAATCCAACCAGTAGTAAGTAAGAGAAAATGCTTAGGGTTTGGAATTATGACTCTTATTTTGCCTTTCTGCTACATATTAATATTGTAACATGGCAAGATACCCCCTTTTGAGGAGGTAGTGATAAAACGTGTAAGGACAGGGCCTCCAAGGTGTTAAGAGCATATTATCAGACAAAACAGTGTTATTCCGTAAGAGAAGTAGAAATTTACAGTTCTCTTCTCTCACCCCCAAATTAAAAAGTGGATCCCACACATAAAATCTAAAGCCAGCAAGTTAGTAGTTTTGACAGTTATTTCAGAAGTACTGAAATATTCAAAATACTCACAGAAATGGGTTAATGGATAACTAGGGAGATGTGATTGTGGTTGGAGTACATTCCTTGTTCATCTAGCAACGTTTAGCAACAGTATCTAGCATGGCAATACAAGATGGAAATGACACAAATGACGTTGGTGACCAGGAGAGCCACACTCAACCAATTCTCTAGGATGATTTTCAAATTGGCAGGTAGAGCTGGACATTTTCAAAATCTGGGGCATGCATCATGATTAATGGCTTTCCACTGATTGCAAAGGCCCATCTGAGGGTTTACACCACCAACATATGGGCGACCACCAGACAAATGAGGAAGAACAAACATGATTAAGCCTGAAGGAAATAATCCAAATACCAACCCCGCTTTCCTGTTATAAATATCACATTTTAAAAACCACGAAGATGAGGTTATTAATAGTAGTTGGTGCAGGTGATGAGACAAAGTAGATTGGGGGGGGGTGTCATGGACATGTGAACACAGCTTTCCTTTTTCTGGCAAGGGAATCCCATATTTTCTTCTTTTTTTCAGTGGAGGGTGTTTTCAAAGCGAGTCCCAGCAGGGAGTGTGCTTTGAGTGCCAATGCGGGACAACACCATTCCCTCAGACAGGGACTCGGTGTGGCCCTAGAGATGCATGACTTGAATTTAGGAGGGTTATCACATGAGATTTTTCCCTCCTTAATGACTGACCTGAAGAACCACAGAACACAAGCTTTAGGGAACTGTTCACAGGTCCCGTAAATACTGTCTTTTCAAATGTTCTGTCCGTATAAAAACTGTTAATAGCAGCCAAAGTACCTGTTGGGAATTCGTGAAGGTGGCTTGAGTCAATGTTCTAAGTTGAAGCCCAACCAATAAGGCTCGCCGCCTTCAGAGTCTCTTGCAAAGCCAGAGAGGGAGTTTCCACAAGAAGCAGAAGAACTAAATGTATAATTCCCGTCAGAGCTGAGAACTCTGTCAGAATTTCATCCCCTATGGTAAGCAAGCATAAGCGAACAGTATAGTACTTCATAGCTTCGTTCACACCTGCTCACGCGGAGGGGCAGAGGTACCACCTGATCTACTGTGGACATCAGCAAAGCCTCTGGCTTTGGTTTCCTAGCACCATCGGTCATATCTGCACATGTGTGTCCACATGTCCGTGTGCGATTCTCCCCCACAGCCAAGTTAGATTTTTTGCATCTCCGTTTTTCTTTTCTTTCTTTCTTTCTTTCTTTCTTTTTTTTTTTAATTTTTGATATTTGTTTCTTTAAGAACCTTTTGGTCAATCAACAGTGAGCAGACACTCACAAAATATTTGGGGATAATGAGAACATATTCATCTACTTATTAATTCTATTCATTAAGCAAATAAATACCAGGTACCTGCTGAGGTCAAGGCACAGAGCTATATGCTCTGCAAGATTGTTTTAAAAGGAACTAGTCATGAACCCAACCCTTAATCAGCTTATAGTTTTTAATAAGCCAGATTCTACGTGGTTGGTGCCAAGGAAAGACTCAGCTAAAATTAAAGCCATCTAGGTGGGGCCCCTTCTTTCCAGAATCACCTTCTCTGGTAGCGCTCATTCTGAAGGTTCTGGCAATTCTGTGACTTCTGTGGTAGTCAACCAGGAGATGAACAGACCGTGAAGAACAGTCCACACAATAAAATAGATATGGCACTGTGGGGACTGTAGACAGATAAAGGAGACTCATATCTGACACTTCAGAACATAGTAGGTACCTACAGAAGGTACCTCTCTAATAAAAGTCTTGGTTTCTTTCTGACACTATTCCCCTTCTGTTCCAAACCTCCCAGCTTTTGGCCTCTCCAATATGCATGCTCTTTACAGATATGAGCTTTAAGAGTAACAATGGCTACTTTTCTTTGAGTCCTTACTAGGAACCAGACATGATGCTGTTTCATGTATGTATTCTCCCTTTTAATACGAAGTATGTTCTTTTAGTATTCCTATTTTATTGATAAGAAAACTGAGTTTGGAGCAGCAATTGATTCCAAATCACCCAGCCATTATTTCATCTGAACTCAGGTCTGTCCGACTCTAGAGGCAGAGTTTTTAATCATTATATTATACCCATTTTGAGTTTCAGAGATTCTGATATTTTATCTCTGGGCTTCAAATAATTCCTTCAAAATTCCCATCTAATACTCTAATTGGACAAAGATTTGTTTCCTTTTACAGTTGAATCTTGAGGGAGTACAAGAAAAGAAAGCAAAAATTCCACAGAAAGAAACAGACTAGCTGGACCGGGAAAAAACAGCTGCATCCACTTTAGGTAAAGTTACATGGCCTAGTTTATGGCTTTGGATGAAACAGCATGTTGCCATTTGTCTATTCATTTTCCATGGTTTACTAGGAAAATACCATTCGTTTCCCATTACCTTTCTCCTCAAGAGTCAGGATAAAAAGAATATGATTTCCCCTAGCATATATACATAAAGAAGATGTAATACATTCCCACTTTAATTGAAGACCAGAGTCTGTCACTTCTTCACCCACCAAGATTCCCAAAGTTCTTTCTTAGATGTTGGTTGCTAAATTTATGAGAGCTGCCTTTTTAAAAACAATAACAAAACAAACAAACAAAAACCTTTTAGGAACTCATCATCCATAACCTGGGTAATGAGAAAGAAAAATCACTCTTGGAAGTTGTAGAAAGTTCTAGTTTATGGCTTTGGAAAGTTCTCCTCTAATGCACTAGAAAGTTCTCTAATGCACGTAAATACCTGGTCCTGAACTCTTCATTTCTCTTCCTTTAGGGATTATGTGTCTTTAGAAAAGAGGTAAAAATCATGTTTCCTCCAGTCACTTCATCTGAGATCGACAAAAGGCAGGTAGAGGAAACTGAGTGGGCTGCCGTTCCTCTAGGCTAAGCTTCAATCAGAGTCATCCAAGACTAAGCAGTCTCTACTTCTTTTTCTTTGAAATAAAGATAAGTTTGAAACATAGAAACCTATTACTTTCTCTCCCAGATATTAATACTTTTTTTGAACTTACACAATCTTACCCACCCCCTCTTCACCCCCAAATAGTATCGTGAAACCTTGAAGTAGCACCAAGTAATCTGGGGTTAAAAGTGAACTTGGCTAATAGCTCTGCCTTTGGCCAAGAAATCCAGGCTCCATCCTGGTTGCTTTTTGGAATGGGAAATGCACAATATCGGTATTACAGGCAGCTCCAGAAAGGCATGCCAGGCCTCTCTCATGCTCTCGATTTATATTTGCATGTGAACAGCTTGTCGGCCATTTTATGAAGACAGATGAATCGCAGGCCTGCTAGAGGGACGGCCAGCCCTAAATACACCAACCACATACCCGTACAACCATTAAGTTTAAAAATGAAATGAGAGTAAAATGAGTATCTCTAGACACAACTTCAGGCAGATTATATAGACGTATGATCGATAAATGAAACATTTAAGGTATCACCTATAAGGTGGAAATGAAGGATGAAACCAATGTATAAATATATCCCTTTAAAATTTCAACAAATAATAAGATGGAGCTATTTATGACACTAAAGACAAGACTTCGGGGGGGGGTCTCTCTTTTCTCATGCTGGCTTTGAAGAGACACCTTTGATGAGGAAATTACCATTAAAACACTAGAATAAGAAGAGGGATAGCCAGAGAGTCCATATTTAATGTCAGAATCCAGCAATGAAATCAAGAATTTCCCAGGCTTGGGAAATGAAACAAAGTCTGTAGTGAGAGGATATCTAGTGTGGTAAATATCCTCCATCCCAGAGCACCGACATAATTCGGTTTACCTTATCTTTTTCAAAAGATCAGATGGAGATCAAAATGGAAAAATATATAGCACAACAAAGGAGCGACCAGAGGAATGAGATCATTCTAAGTAGATGAAAAACCAATATGGGAACGGATGATACGGACAAGAAAAATAATAAGTAATATTGAAGAGCTAACCATTCTTTATAAGCTACATGAATATGTGCATCTTATTTAGCTCTTCAACAGGTAGGCTCTTATTATATATTATTACTATATTATTTTAAAGATGAAAAATAACTTTAAACTTTAAAGAGTTTGAAGTTTAAAGAATAACTTAAAACTTTAAAGATGAGAGGTTAAATAACCTGATCAATGTTACAAAGGTAAGAAATAGCAGAGGCAGAATTTGAACGCAGGCCTGATGCCACAGCCTGAGCTTTTAACTACGATGCCATGCGTCCTTCACATGCCCCTGAAGGTCAAGCCTCCCCATTAGAGTCTTTAGTTCTATCACTGAGGAAGAGCACTTTGGAATTTTATGAGATGGTATCCGGGAAAGTACATAGTACAATGTTCAGTATATGATAGGGACTGCCAGTTCACTTTTCAGTTTTTACTGAAACTGATAGTTTTACTCCATCTTAAATTCCAACCTATAATAATCTGTTCTGTACTTGGAGCACATACCACAGATCCAGTACTTCACTGGATACTCACAAGAGTATATACAAATTTGTATATAAAATGCGCTTTCTATGTTAATCAAGTTTCTGCAACTGAAAATTTATATAATTATACAATTTAGAAATTTAATACTGTCATGTATCCTTATGATTTTATTTCAGACAATTTAAAGTGGAAAATCCTTCAAAGGTGGAGATCATTTTCTGAAAGCAATTAGGAAAGGGCTGAGCTCTGAAAGGCTACGAAAGTATTTGTCAGTTGATGACCTTAAATCACCGGTGAAGAAGGTGGTGGGGCATTTGCCACCTTAGAAGGAACTAGAAATCAGAGAGGCGGCGGCTCCTCACTTGTGCTGTAGAAGATTCGGATTTGGTAAATCAACCCTACCTCTCACAGCCATCAATGTTCCTGGAAACTAAGGTTCTCATGAGTACCCTGATGGTGTTTTGAGAGGAATGGAGGAGGGCTCGGGGCTGCTAGAAGGATCCAGAGACCGCCTTGAGTCATCAAAGTTATTCCTAACTATGAGCTGCCCATAGGGCAGACCCCAAAATCCTCGTACTTGGTTGGCTCCTGGCTACCGCTGGACTCTGAAAGCAGCAGCTCGAGTCCCCAACTAAACTTACCATTTTCTGGCTGGTCCTTAATGTCAGCGTCACTTGGCTGGCTGGGACTTTCAGATTGACTTGAATCTGAAAAACATAAAAATACAGCCAAAAATTACAGGGTCTGTGAGGGAAAGTGGATCAGAGGTGCCAGACTTTCTCAAAAGGTTCAGCATGTAAACTAGGAATGAGAACGCTATGGGAATGACAAGATGAATGAGGGGGAAACAAGTGGGGGAGGGGGAAAGAGAAGAAAGGGGGAGAAAAGTAGCGGCGGCAGCAGCCCTGTTTCTTTGGAGAGGAGGCTCCGTTCTGGGTACCCCTCCACGGCGTCTGGCTTGCACCAGATCATAACTTGAAACACTTCAGAAACCATTCTCTTACAGAGAAACCATTTCCAAAACTGCTCTTCTTCATTATTTATACACTAGAGTCTGATAAAGACTTCATCCTTCATTACACACATCTGAAGCTTGATTCAGAACATAATAAAGTGTCAAAACATATTTTGAAGCTGGTATATAAAAGCAACCCAAACAACAGTAACAAGTTCTGTTGATATTTAGCTCTGTACTACAGCAACACACTAAGCAGACTAACGCCACGAAATACGAGAGTCCTAATACTCTATCACGTTCACTTGAAATCACAGGATCACTCAAAGGCATCTTTCCGAAAGAGACGTGTTGCCTCCACTTTACAAGTATGATTTTCCTCTGGTGCTGATGCCTTTGGGAGCTCCTAAGAGGACTCGTTTGCAAAAACAGATTCTTGCACACCTTTGTTAAATTCCATTAATTTTTTACTTAAAAAAATATAAGCATTTCCAAACTAAAAAAAAAAAAAAAAAAGCTAAATGGGACCATTTTTGGCAAAATAACATTTAATTTTAAAAATGAGCTCAAATTAAGTGAGAGCAAAAGAATCTTACAGAATTAGAAGTAAACGTACTTAGACATTTTTTGGCGGGAGGAGACAAAAATCGGACAAAATATTTCAAAGGTAAATTTTTGGGCTGTGAAGCATATTCTGAGACTCTAAACGGTATAGAACGCTATCTAAACACAAACAAATTTTTTTTTTTTAAAATAACCTCTATATCTGTGTAAAGTCTGGCTAGTAACTTTACCTTGGCTTCACAGGGTTAGAATTGGCTGTCTAAAACTTGACCACATTTCAGCAAGAAGTTCAGAGCAAGATCAAAAGGTCATGACACTTAACTGTGATTAAACTGAAAATATTACTTCTATTTCAACAGAGTTATAGCATTATTATTTTCTTTCTTGGAGATATTGCAAAAAGAAGTAGCACTCCTAGTGACCCTGGGTCGAGAAATGCTAATTTATTACTTTAGAAAGGCTCTCTGCTTTTAAGCAAATGAGGATTTTAATTATAGGGAAGTATTACAAGGAAAATGTCTATCTCTAAGTTTTCAGATGATCTTAACCTGGTGACTATAGCAAACATTCTACGCTGATCCCAAAGAGCAAATAACAAAAGATGTGAAAAGTGAATTTTTATTTAAGTCTGGCAAAAGCGATAGCTTTTATCGTTTTGTAACAGTCACCATAGTGAAAACACAAACAAAAGCATGATAACTCAAAAATAACTTGAGAGAAATCCTTCAGAATGATCCCTGAAATCAAATACGGAGCCAGCACTGAAAACTGGAAATGCAAATTCATATTGGTCCATATTTGAAATTTTAACTCCATAAATTAACATTACTTTTATAGCAAGCAATTAAAAAAATACGGCATGACTACCTTCTCTTTTTCTACAAAAAGATCCTCTAATTTTGCCTTTAAAAATTATAAATTAAATAGTCTGAGAAGCATTTCAATATGTTTTATGAGAACGGCATACTTTTATTATTTTTGTCCTGGAAAATTTTAAACCATGGATATTTATAACTAAAATTTTTAAAATACTTAATTTTGTTTTAGGGGAAGTTAAAATTCTTTCTGATCACATCCCAAAAAGGATACATAAAATTCTGCCAAACAGAACATTTATGTTGCAGTAATACCAGCAAACCTAACTGGTGGAAATAAGAGAGCTTAGCTGATGTTCTTCCTCTAGGTATAATATCTTCAGGATTAATCACCTCATGAACAAACAGAAAAACATTTTTCATCTCAATTAATCTAAATATACAAAAACCATTGCGCTTCTGATATTTATCCACTAACAGTAAGGCAAGAAGGATAATGATATCAAAACAATGTTTTTAATAATGTAAAAGTGGACTTCTTCCTTTTCTTGACTTTTCTTTTACACTTGCTTCACCACCTTACCTTCATGGAAGCATGAACAGCAACAGAAGATGGCCGTAGGTGTGTCAAAGAAATTTAAAATTCCAAGCCACAGAAAGAGAAACAAGTAAACAGTAAATGACTGAGAGGCAAGAAAAGACTCAGAGTTGGCGAGAAAGGGGCCACAGAGCTCTTCTGAAAGCTCAGATACTTCCGGCCAAATTGAAAACGGAATTTAATTTCTCCAGTTTTATTCAAAAGCTGGAGACACTGTTAACCACTGAGGACAGCATACTAAAACACACTATCCTGGTTAGGGGTAGGCAGAGCCAAAGACCTATAAGAAAATTTAAATGATCTAAAAATTTCCGTAGTTACTTTCAAACTTGGGCTGTTGAATGCCGTTTCGTTTTTGAACCAACAAGGAGCAGAACTACCCCATCCCGGGCCTATGTTCTCTGCTGAAGATTCATGGACACTTTCCCTGGCAATGCAAACGGTCACCCATGCTGTTAAGTATGGAGCCAACCAGATGACCAGAATTGCAAATTAATTTCTACCCATACATAATTGACGTAAGGGAATGATTGCTTTCTTAAGCATGTACATTGAAACACTATCATAAAGGTTACCAACTAATTTACTTTTCTCTTTGATACTTGGTATAGAAACCTAGGTTAACCTCATAGCTACTTTTTTTTTTTTTTTTTTTTTTAGATTTTATTTACTTATTTGACAGAGATCACAAGTAGGCAGAGAGGCAGGCAGAGCGAGAGAGGAGAAGCAGTCTCGCCGCTGAGCAGAGCCCGATGTGGGGCTCGATCCCAGGACCCGGGGACCATGACCCAAGCTGAAGGCAGAGGCTTTAATCCACTGAGCCACCCAGGCACCCCGCTTACTTTTTTTTTGACAATTA
The DNA here is from genome assembly GCF_009829155.1 of Mustela erminea. NCBI lineage: Eukaryota > Metazoa > Chordata > Mammalia > Carnivora > Mustelidae > Mustela > Mustela erminea. The sequence goes on from NC_045623.1 coordinate 60,033,061, forward strand.
TCAAATGGTCAGTTGATTGTCACCACCTGCAAGAATTAGATGCAGACCCAACGGCATGGAATCAGATGCTGTATCTCATAGCTTCTATCTAATATCTGGCATGACTTCCTCTGGTTCCCTGGTTGAAAGCCAGAAGATCTGTATATTACAATGAAGAGAATATTATTTAAAATGTGTTTAAATTATGGAGTTGGAAATGCTATTGTGAGGAAGTACATTAGGGTCATCAATTTTTTTTCCCATCTAGGGACTTGCTTTTTGTTTAAGAAATCTCAGACTTCAATGTAACCTTGAAAAGCAATGTTTCTTTTGGCTTCTAAAAAATTTATGAGCAGAAATTTAAACCTAAAATAGACAGGGTTTGCATATAGGAGGCTGGGTTGAGACCTCTTAATTGAACTGGCAGCCATCTATCTATGCATTTTTATGGCGCCCACAGATATATTGCTGGAGTACTCAGACAAAGATATTTCACTATCAATACAATCACTGGGGGAAAGGAATAAAATAAATCCTAATGCCTACATCTCAGTCTCTGCTTCCATAAGCTTGTGCAATGCAGGAACAGAAGCCTTGTGCTAGATTTGCTACTTATGCACACATTCAGTTGCCCCAACCTCAGTTCTGCTCCCCCCCAAGCATGGACTTTCGGAGAACACTCCCTTTGGGAAGGGAAAAATGACAAAAACATGTCAACAGGGCAAATAGCAGGCAAAAAACACAGAGATCACCTTCACGAAGTTTATGTTCTTTAGATATGAAGCAAAGATGGAACGCTGCTAAATCTTTGTCGTGCTCAACTTTCTCCTCTCTGGTCTCTTCATTGTACATCCATCTCTTACGGTGTAATTTATACTATGTTATACTAAGGGGATCTTAAATGATGTCCTATGAGAATCTGAATTCCATAAGAAAAGAGTTCCTTTCTCACTCTTTTCTTGTCCCCAGTACTTTCCAAGGGTGCCTGGCCTGGCCAAGGATTCACTAAGTGCTGAATTCAAGACATGAATTTTCAATACGAGTAACTTGTCGTTTCAGCTTTCTAACACTGGGCCACTGCCAGCGACTGGAAAACATACTAAAGTCATACCTAAAGGGAACTGAGACTCACAAACCGAGGAAGGAGGGCAAATAAAAGGCCTTTATTTCTGCTTAATGTTCCCCTTCGTGGGGCCTGGCAAGGCAGAGACAGGTTCGTTGGCTGGGAAATCTTGCTCCGTGGTTAGCAGTTGCAGACAACCACCTTCCATGATGCCCTGGCCAGCACACACCACAAGGGGCTCCTTGGAGGAACAAGAGCTGAGGACCGTGTCTGACCCAGAGGAGGCCCCCCAGAAATGTGTGCAGTCTTCAATGATGGATGGCGGAGGGCCTTTCCACACATTCAAAAAATACAAAGCTGAGAGAAATCTGCCATATTCTGACACCTGAGGAGTGCCTCAAAATCCCAACAGCTGCTGTGGTGAAAAACTGATAAAGGAAGAACAGACATGACGTGGTGAAGAACTCTTCTCACCCTGACACGAATCAGTGTAATTCCTATTTGATTATCATGATACCAACAAAAGTCTGTGGACCATAAAGGGACAAATTCTGGTTCCACCAGAAAAATAATTCCACCTAAGTTTCAACCTTCCTCCCTGCATTATGATTTGGCTAAAAAATGAAGATTCAAAAGCCTCTGTTAAACTTCCATGTCCAGTTCTAAGTCTCCCCAATGGAAAGGGAGATAATGAAGAAGCCAAAGGCATCCAGGAACATATATGAGTTAGTCAGCTGAGAGAAAAAAAAGTGAAAATTCCACCAAAAAAGAGTTTCCAGTTGTTTGTGGTGTGAAAAGAAAAGGCAAAGACAGGAATGAATACTCTGGTGCAAATAAATGAAGAGTTAGGAGCACTTCTGGAAGAAAAGAAAATAAGGACTAGGGGTAATTATACTCTGAGTATAATAAACAGTCACACTCCACAATTGTAGCCCTTAAGGATACTCAAAATTCAGGTAAGTTTTGTTTCTCATGGTTCAGGAAGACAGAGTTCTTTGCAAAAGAGGCCAAAACACACCAAGATTCATTTTTAAAACATCCATGAAGTTATGACGGAAAAACAGTTCTCCCTGTGATTGCTAGTATAAGGTTTAGAATTACTCTGCTGGGACCCTTCAGTATCACAACATGTTATGATAGTAAGGAAATCTGGAAGGGCAAACGGTTATGATAGTCACATTTGTTTATTAGTCATTAGAGCTTAGTTACAAAAGAAATATTCTACAACTTTAAATGTTTAAGGCTATTATCTATTTTTCCCCAGTATCACCATGACCTTAAAGACTGAGGTGTGAGGAAATTATCTGAAATACCTTTGCCTGAGAAGGCAGAATGTCAGTGTCTAGGTGCACATATGTATACAGTTTGTAGCTTACATGTGTACACTGATGAATATAATACCATCAGCTAACCCTAACATTATCCATCATGGTCTGGTGAAGAGCAAACAGATTTATAATATCATCATTCAATCTGGGGCCACTAAATGTATTCAATTATTATTAGCTTTTCAGAGAATAGATAAAATCCTTTAAGCTCAGTGAATAACCAAACCAATATTTAATGTCAATTAATGTGCACAGTTGTGACCCACTTAATAAAAAATTAACATACAATAACCTAATTTTTAACACAGATAAATCATGAGGTGACTCCCACCAACCAAGTTTTTTTAGCTTCCAAAATGGAAACACTCCACAGGTCTTTAAATGGAAGTCTTCTCTTGATTGGCTATAAAATACAAACTTTGATCTCCGTAACTTTCCCAGTAAGCTAGAAGGGAGTGTTTGTATGGATAAGTGTGTGCTTGAGATAACCGCAGTCACGAAGTTCTTCACCAGAAGGGAGATGGGGAGATGTAGCAGAGGAAAAGCCCTTGTTCCAAAAGAATGAGGCTAGCGTGCACATGTGGGTCTTCCTCCCCACTAATCCGGACTCGGACAGAGGAGGAAGGCTGTGTTCATGCAGCAGGGACTTGGAAGGACTCCACCAGACCACCCCGGGGGCTGCCAGCTGCTCGGGAGATCTACCTATTAGCCATTCCCCTGGATAGTATTTTCAGAGAATACTTAAAAGAGTGTTACATAATCTAGGTTACTACCATTTTTTTTTCTTGAAAAAAAAAATTTTTTTTAAATGTCTTCCTGAAGAAGAATTTGTGAAATATTAAATTTGCAGGAATTAGAGTTTTTGGCATTAGTGCTGGTATTCAGAGCCCATCTGTTTAGTTGGGACTGTGTACGATGATGAGACCGTTTAGGTTGAAGAGTGAGTCAACTGTCTTATCACCTACTCATAAATGTGTTATTTTTCTGTGTGCACAAGGAGGTTGTGGAATGATATAGTCTTAACACATAGAGAAAAAAAAATAAAATGGCGTAACTATTGTGTTATGACAGTGAGGGGGAATCATTTCTAAGCTTTAAAAATGACAAATTCAGTCACTCTGAAAGTAACCACGAAATGACTCAATCTTAAGCCTTCTATCTTTGAACGAGGCTGACTTCAAGTAATGATCAGGTTTTTTAGTGAAGTTCTACATGAAGTCAAGGGCAAGAAGGTGGAGAGTATAAAAGATCTGCAAGCACGATGCTAAATTTATAATTTCTTACATCTTCTTTGACAAGGGTCTGTGACTAAAATAAACTATAGTATTCAGGTAATCATTTTGAGTTTTGTTTTTCCCACAACAGGAAATATGATGGTAACCTGTTGATCAATTCAGAACTCCAAAGTTACTGAGTCAACCTGGTCACCTACCCACTCGTGTATAAACAAAGAGGTGCTTTAGAAGTGATCACATCCCCCTTTTTAGTCACTTTTTTCACAAAAAAAATTTAATTAGAACAGTAAGTTGTTAGAGTTCTTAAACAGAAGTATACTTGACGATTACTCAAATAATCATCTACACAACTTAAAAAAAAATCATCTACACAACTTAAAATAGAAAACTTCTCTGTATACTTTCATGTTATAAAAACAAATGTGTCAATTGAAAATGATGCACAGTTGAGTTGTAGTCTATATGCATTATTTTCTTGTATCTGAATATCTATAAATTTATTACAATAACAAAGTGACCCCTGTTATAGGGGACATGTAAGCTCAGGATATACACTAAATATTAGCTTCTCTTGCATTCATATTTTACTACTGAAAGGAGTATGAAATGACCAAAAAAAAAAAAAAAGGTGTTAAAAAATCTCAACTATGTAACTGCTCTGGAGCTCAGTTTCCTCATCTGTAAAATGGGGACAGTAATCATCATGTTACCTAACTTAACAGGACTGTTGTAGAGATCAACTAAAATAATACAAGAAAACCTGGTTTTAAAACTATAAGGCCCCCCCCAAAAAAGAAATGTACACTTACCACAGCAATATAAATCTTTTCATCCAAATGCAGTTTTTTGTTTCTTTTTAAAAATCAGACCCAACCCACATATGATGTGATTCTGGTATAAAACATTAGTATCATAGCCCTGATTTAAAAACGAATGTTCTTAATTCCCATATACTGGGCAAGAGATTATCTCTGATAATGGAAATGTAAATCTCAGCTTGCCGTTGTTTATTCCAGACAGACATTTGTGTGTTAAGTCTGTTTATCAGGCAACACTTTGTCTAAGCCAGGAAGTAGTCAGTCTTTGTAACAAGATGTATGCAAATGAATTTCCCATGAGTCTCTGCAGCAAATTGTAGCAGGGGAAAAAAAAAAATTCCTTGTTACTTTACCAGCAAGAAGCTACCTCAAAAGTAGACTAGAGACAGAACTATGAGCTAGACTATGCTGATTAGTTTAAATGAGTCCTAAACATGTGCTCACAGTCTGTTGCTCTTTATTCTAAGCAGACTTGGTGCATTACATCTGTTTATCAGACAACACTCTGTCTGGGTATTCAGGCTTTGTAACCTGTGTGAAAATGAACGGTGACCATAATCCCATGAAATAACCTGTCTGAGGCAAAACTCCAAACCTCCTGTCGCTTTAAGAATCCCCACCAACAGAGTTCCCGTGAAACCTTTGTAACTTTAGGGGGAAAAAAAAATTCATAGAGCTCTAACTTTTTGCCCACCTTCTCTCTTAAATAACTTTTCTACATTCATTGGTTCTCCTAAGGGCATGACAGACTCAAGGCAGAATGGCGAATTTTATCATTTTATCATGCAAATTGGACTGATAAATTTAAAAAACTGCTAAATATGCCCTACCTAACCATCAAAAAACAGGTATTTTTTTTTAAAGAAAATACTTTTCTATCATAATAAAAAAGTAGTCTTTAATCTTACTATTATTTATCCTTATCCTGGGATCTTTTTTTTTTTTTTTTTTTAATCCTACTATAACCAACTCTTCAAAAAAAATTCTGTACAGGAAGAATGCAACAGTGTATTTCTTTTCTTTCCATTTTTTTCTTGTTAGTTTTCTACAGGGTTTGAAGAATCTTACCAGAGGAATCGAATTGGTTTAAGCTTGTCTTCCTAGACAAAATAAACACTTGAGGACTCTACTTGTTTGTATTCTCCTCAGCGGTGCTGTATGCATCAGCAGCTAAAAACAAAGAAACTTTTTAGCTGCTCAGACAAAATGCAGAAGCTTCCCAAACAAGGAGGCAAGGGAGGGGGGTCGGGCTGGAGAGGAGGGTGTGGGTGGAGAAGTGTGCAGAAAGTCTGACAGTCCATTCAATATAGGGATGATGGCTATAATGCATCCAGGGTCCCCTTGCTAATTAAATATGCACTGGCACAGTTTTGATCGATGCAGGCCATGGATCAGGTGACACACCTGTAAAATCTTGAGTCCAGAGCTCCCAGGAAAAGGGAAAATACAGTCTTGTCTCCTTATCTTTGTTTTCAAAGGCTCTCAATTTCTGTGCTTAGATATCTAATTTAATTCTCTCACCCCTCAGCAAACTGGATTAGGGAAGTCAATACTGCCTTTGTGCATCGACAGGAAAACACAGCTTTCCTTTTATTCAATTTAGCTATGACCTTTAGACAAAGATAATGACAACTGTCTAAAAGTAAGGTTAAGGCCTCAAGAAGACCCCCGGAGCTCGGGCTCCCACGGAATTTGGGGTGTGCCGTGACTGTTTCCCACTTGAAGAGGCAAAAGGGAGGAAAGGGGACTCATAGGGGAGGCCAGGGACGAGGGGCACGGAGGAAACACAAGTGGAGGAGATTCGAATCCACTGACTACACAACCGAACTCTCAAAACTCAAACAACTGGACCCGTGTCACATCCATAACCAGAAAACAATTCTGTGAAAGAACAGGAGTGAGAATGGCCTAGTAACAATTTGCCTAAGAAATGAGAAGGTTAAAGATTCTGTGGCTGGGTAAATTAGGATATTGGGGGAGGGGGGTTGTTTGTTTGTTTCTTTTTGGTCTTTATCCTGAAGCATTTGAGAAAACAGGACCATCCGTCAGTGTATTATGAATTACACCCCTGGTGAGGACTAGAACTAGATATTTTGGACAAGTCTGGGTTTCTGCAGTGTTAATAGTGTTCACACCACTACTCCTAACCGAAGGGGAAAATGACAGCGGAACATTTTGCCGAAACAGTTAACTGCTTTCTTTTTAATTCCTTGACCTTGGGCCTACTCATTCCATTCATGAAGTCACTGCATTCATTAATGCGCCTACTGTGTGCCTCTGGCACTGTGTACCTAGAAACACAAAAGTTTAAAAGGTAAGGTCTCTGTTCTCAGGGAGCTCTCCATCTATGCGGCTTATAAGAACATGATCAAGATTCTGGGGCATCTCCTCTTGATTGAGTCCTATCTCCTGGTAAAATCAAAGTACAGCAGCGCATTATTGTACACACACACCTAATTGCTTTTACTCTCTGTTAGCAGGAATCACTGCCACTAAATGTAGCCTCGTAACAAAATTTACAGGAGCTGGGATGCTAACTGCTGGCGGTAATGGCGGGGAGCCACTTTTCTAGGGAGCTATAGGAAGCTGAGACAGAGTCCTTTTAAGAGAAATGGGGCACTGTTATTGTATAACTGGCATTGTTGGGCATGGGGGAAAACTACCAAAATAGCTTTTTGGAATCAGATTTTCCCCACAGAAACAATTTCACATATAGTGCCGAACGGTATTGCTGGTCAGGCCTGGTGTCCTCCCTGTGAACAGAAAGGACAGTTCTAACAGAAGCAGCTGAGGTACAAGCCAAGGAGGCAAAGGTATTATTAGCAAGCCTGGGTCTGAGGCCTCACTTGGCCACTGGGCAAGGCCCGTTGCTTCTTCTCATCTTCTAAACGCCTGAGTTTCAAGATTATGAGGACTGAGTGGCGTGATTTTAAACGCCTTGTAAATTATAAGAGCAATAATTCTCTAACAGCCCACTGCACAGAAGCAGGTTTTCGGAAGTATATAAACTGGGGAAAGAATTGCACTGACTACCTCCTTTTATTTCCTGCCTCATTATTTTTATTGCCAGATAGCACAGTATCTGGAACATATAGGTACTAATAGATGTTTGTTGAAATGGAATGGAAATCAAAGAGTGAAAAAATACCTCTCTTAGGGTCACGAAATACAACAGGGCCCACCTTGGGAAAGGTTAACAGATATTTTGGGTGGATTCTCTGGCTTTGGGGACACTGGAAGACAGGATAGTGGTCTACTCCACATGGTAAGGGAAGACCCTACAGAGGTCAGAAGGCCTGTTTTTCTGGACCAGAATGAGGGGCATGTTAGGTAGCTTGTAAAGATTCTTCGTAGCCCTAGAAGTCTAATTTGAAATAGATTATGGGCAATTCAGTGGTTGGTCTTTTGGCTGCATTCAAGCCCAGGACCCTATCCCATCCAAAGGAACTGGTTGATATTTTATTTACTGCCAATTATAAGTGCAATTAGTAAAACATGAGTGCAATAATCATTATAAGTCAAAGACTGTCTCTTCTTTACTTTATAAATGACCGCAAATAGCCCACTAAGAGTCACAAATGTTTCTCTTCGGTGACTTGGCCAACCCTGACCACTGAAGGCTACAAGCAATGTTGTCTCTTTAGACCTTGATCCACATGTATCCTTAAAGAATTTAGTCTAGGTCCAAAGTCCTAGGATTTAAAACAATACTTGTTAAAAAATATTTCAGATATACTTCATATATATATATATATATATATATATGCATGCACACACATATATATTATAGATACATGATAGCTATATAATATATATTTTATATATATAGGATTTATATATACATATGTAGAGTCTTTTTTTAAAAAAAGCTTCTACCCTTACATTTTAAAAAGATTCTATTTATTTATTTATTTGAGAGAGGAGAGAGGAGAGAAAGAAAGCACAAGCACATGAGCCAGGGCGAGGGGCAGAGGGAGAGCCAGAAGTAGGCTCCCTGAGGGACAGGGGACTCCAACCCAGGATCCTCAGATCTGACCTCAGTTGAAGGCAGATACTTAACTGACTGAGCCACCTAGGTGCCCTTTATAATCCTTACACACTGACAATAACTATTCCGTAATAACTTGGTTTTGAACCTATAACAAACATGCATGAATATGGGAAGTTACCATTTGCCCAACCGAAAAATGATTCTCAGACTTCCCAAGGGATCATCACAAAGCTCAAGTGATATCTGATTCTCTACCAATTCACCCAAGCCTTTTGCAAGTAAAAATAATCATGTATATTTTGCTTCTATGTCTTTATGATAGATAAAATGATTTAAATGTACTGAATCATTTCACTTTCAGGAGTTTTCCATTTGGATCCTATCATGGCTTTCTCCTTGACATATGCAGTGCTAAGTTATTTAAAATTAATTGCAGTACAATATTTTAAAATTTCTTCACATGGTGCTAATCTCAAGTGCTTTGGATGTTTGAACCACACTTGGAAGCCATCAGGTTCTGTGTATCTCTCATGGAGTAGTCGAACATGCTAAAAAGATTAGTCAGTGAACTTTAATCTATAACCAAAACTATACTGAATTATAAAATTTCAAAAATGTGTGAGTTGATACAAATGAGAAAACTCCAAACATTCTACATAACAAGAAAAAAAACAAACCTAGATAATTAAAACGCATGAATTGACTCATATTGCTTTGAAAACCAGAAAAGCTTTCAGAAATCCACTTGAGTGTGGGGTCCTGCTACTTGAACACAATTAGGGACAAGCTGGGCTCACGTATTCATTTAAAGTTCATTTGTCTGCATTTTGGTTTTCATTTTAGGACATAGTCTACATTCTTTTCTGTGGTGACACTGGTGTAGGGGATACGTATTTCCCACTTTAGAAACTTAGTATGGACAGATAATTTGCTTAGTAATGATCCTACAATTCAACTGTCTTCCATACAAAGCCTAGTGGTAGTTTGGGTCCGAGTAGCCAAACGAATTCTCTTCAGGATGTGTTTTTATTTGCTTATTTATTTTTAAAGATTTTAGTTATTCATTTGAGATAGGCTAGCGAGCAGGGGTCAGGGGTTGGGGGGGCAGACAGAAAGAGACAGAGCAGCAGACTCCCGCCTGAGAGCCCCAAGAAGATGACAACATGGGGCTCGATCCCAGGTCCCTGGGATCACAAACTGAGCCAAAGGCAAATGCTTAACTGACTGTGCCACACCGGTGTCTCCAGGATGTGCTTTTAAAATAAGAGTTTCTTGTCACCTGGATTTATTTTGATTTAAAAAATCATGTGTTCTGAGAAGTCTAATATAAAGTGCTATTTCAACAGCTACTCCTCGTCAAAAATTCTCTGATCCTTTTTAAGGCTCCTTTATAAAAAAAAAAAAAATCATTGGTACTCTATGCAATGACTCATAATTAGTCATTCTTAGGAAGAAGAAGCTTGCTTATTTCAGTCCATCAAACTTTTATCGATCACCTACTGTGTGCAAAAGCACTGTGAGTTTTTTACTCAGTCCCAAGGTAACTCACAATGTTGACTAAGAATTCCACTCATTTAGAAAAGTGTACATTGCTTGTTTTTTAAAAGTAGCTACTTTCCCCATCTCCACGGGTGGTAGAACAGAGTTAGAACCCCTTCCAAAGTTTATCAGGGGAGGATGTGAGGAGGTGAATGTTTCTATAAATAAGAAAGGGCTTATCTGTTTGTTTTCTAGTCAACAAAAATGACAAATCCTTGGGATGCATGATTTTTCCAATTTTTTGTTCATGGTGGAAAGCCTATAGGGAGGTGCAGGGACCAGTGAACACAACAAAAAACAGCAGTTCTCCCTGCCAATCATGCCCCCACTTTCACACACCCTCACCTCTCCTCCCTACCTCGGCTGGGCTTCACGGGGCACCATTTCAACCCCTGCAGCATTCCCACAGCCAAGGCCCTAACCTATGGTTCTCAGTGACTTCAATATTGCCGCCATTTTTCAGATGTACAATCTTATAAAAAGCAAAGAATAAATAGTGGCTAGACCATTTTTGGTTGGAACCTATGACTGTCCTTTCCAAACTCTGTCCTGTTGTATTTTTTGGTTACCAAAATAGAAAACACAATGAGTGGGGAAAACAAAGAAAAAGAAGAAACAATAGAGAATTAAAAAAAAAAAAAAAGACAGAAAGATTAAAAAAAAGCAGTAACAAAAGTGATATCATTTGAACCGGGGTCAGAAATAGCAGTGCTTCCAGTGGGATAGGAAATTTTAGTTGGAACAGACAGAGGGAAAGTTACAAGTAAAAATCAGTTTATTTAGCGGTGAAAGGTAAAATAAGTCCCCGCAGAGCATCTCTGAATTGTCAGGTTAGTCCTGGGGAACGGATGGAACAGTCTCGGCATCCCCTTAACATAGGGATGATGTTTTTCTTTCTTTTCCTTGGATGCTGGCTATCATTTCCACAAACAGCACATCATTTCGTAAGACTTTTCCATTTAGTAACTTGGGGACAATTCTTTCTTGTTAACATCTCACCCAAATGATTTCAACAATATCACTGGGTTCGTTTCCATTTTCCACTTTTATTTTCTACTTTAACAACTAACCTAATGATGTAATGATTTCCTTTTCCCCTCTAAATGGAAATCCTGTAGAAAGGGAAAAAATGTTTGGAGTCTTAGTCCACAAAGCTGTGAGTCTTTACCATACAAAACTGCTTCGTGTCTACCCACCCCGCTGCAGCCGCGTATTCTCCCAACTGGCCTGAAAAAATCAGAGAGCATTTTGTTTTAATACCTGCTATTGTGGTATTGTACGGACATGCCTTGACTTCACAGGGGAAGACTTTACACAAACATATTTGGAAGGAATTGCATTTGAAAAACAGGCCAAAAGAAAATTCTACATTAATGGAGAGTAACATCGCACCAGTAGTAGATAGGGAAATGAATTATTCAAAACGATACAAACACTGATGTCATAATGAATAGAGGCAGGCTCTCAGGAACCTTCCCGAGAAAAGCTGGTATTTACACAGTAATTGGAAGCAAAACACAACAAAATAAAAAAGATTTCCACATAAAGAAAATCTTATACATTGCTTTTCATAACCCCATCAAAACTCATTCTGTGGCACTCTCCAGGTGCACACTCTTGATTTCCAGGAGGGGAGAGAGTACAGAAGAACAAGACGCCCAGAGAAGAAATTCATACGGAACATCCAACGTTACTCAACATTTTCAAGTAACCATGATATGTCACACAGGCCACATGATGCAAGTACGTTTAAATATAAGTTTCTATATCTGTGGAAAAATAAAAAAGATCAGAAGTCTGAATCTGGAAAAAGCAAAATCTCTTGCAGGTTTAGAAAGCATATACAAAACCTGGCAAAGGAAAACACTGTTCACTGCCACCATCTGCTTTCTGGCACACTGAGGAAACTTTTACTAACAGCAACATTTTCTTACATTAGAAAATCCACTAATTAGTTTTGTTGTAATAAGAGAAATAACCTTTGCATGGAAGGCAGATCATCAGCCTGGTGGGGTGTTTTTTTTTCCCCTTTTTTTTTTTTTTTTTTTTGTCATTGGCTGCCCCTTCCAGTACGGCCTGGCCTGTAACATTTCCACGTGCCGTTCACCTCTGAGTTCTCCTCTACTGGAGTACTTTATTAGTCCCTGTTTGGTCTAAAGAAAGTATTCACAAATGAGAGATCAAAAGTGAGAGCAACAGAGGGGAAAAGCTTTCAGGTATTTGACTTAATATTAAAAAAATAATAATAAAAAAATAAAAGAACACCACGTTCAAGATCAGGAAATCTGGGATGCAGAATCAATTGTGAAAAGCATGGTCAACCTGAATCCCACTGACCTTATCTTTAAGGCTATTAAAGACAAGGAGACCTAGTTTTTCCCTAAAATTTCTTAATTCTTTAAGTCTACATCATGTTTTCCTCAGAACTGGGTGTCCCCAGAAACTACTGATTGCAGAAGAATAGATAGGGCTTCAGATGTCACTGATAAGTCTGATCTAATTTATGAAATGTCATCCACGGGATTAAAATACTACCAAGGCAGCAACTAACGAAATGAAAGATCAACTAAAATTCCTCAATGATACAGTCTAAGCATTCTGTCAGCTTATCATTCCATGAATAAAACCAAGTATGTATTGAGCACTTGCTGTGTGCTAAACACTCTTCGGAACCCTGGCGACAGAAGAGTGAGTAGAAGGCTCACAAAGGCCTGTGCACCTCATCTCCGCGTTACGCCAACCCTACAATCTACAAAGTTAGGAACATGCATCCGCTGCAGAATTCAACAGCAAATCACCATGCCGCTCAAAACTGGACAGCACCAGTGCAGAAAGAAACATGGCCCCTGGGGCGCACAACACTGAAAAACCTTTTAAAAAGTTTCTTGAGAAAATAAAATAAATGGGCACAAATCTTTGCTGAAAAATCATATGGGAAAATAGGCTGCATGCCTTTAGAATGAGGAAAAGCAAAGCAGAACACTGGGGCGATGACCATGAAAGTGTAGACACGGCCTTTCCTGTGAACGATGTCTCTGGCTTAAATTGTTCAAACTGGACCTCCGCCCTGATGGAACAATTCCATTTTTTAAAAGATTTTATTTGTTTATTTATTGATCTATTTATTTATTTGGAGAGCATAAGTGGGGGGAGGGGCAGAGAGAGAGAGAGAGAGAGAGGGAGAGAGAACCTCAAACAGACTCCTTACGAAGTGAGAGGAGCCCAGTGCGGGGCTCCGTCCCATCACCCCTGAGATCACAACCTGAGCAGAAATGAAGAGTCTCCCTCACTTATCAGTCTGAGCCACCTAGGCGCCCCACACTCCTCCCATTTTTTATACAATTTTTTCAGTAGGCTCCATTTTATCTAAATTTAAAACCAAAACTGCAACACCAGATGATCTATTGCAAACTCGAAAGTTCTTCTGCCTCAGGAATGAGTGACAGCCTTGCAAAGTTTAATGAGCCCACCCATATCGCACAAACAAGCCCATACTGCTATTTTCAACTGTATGGCCACAACACGTTGATAACTAGGACAATGTCCACCGGGTTCATTAAACTTCAGTTGCCATTAAAATACATTAATTAAAACTGTAGCACTTAACCCAAGGCCTTCTATCAAATCTTTGAAAATATTTCAGTCAGTTTGTACAGTTCTGACTTTGCTTTTACCCTGTTTTGGCCAACACCCTACTTAGGCACAGAAAGCAGCCACATTCTTTCCCGAGCCCTGTTAGTCACATTTGTACAGTGGAGATCCCTGTCCTGAATTTAGAAGGTAATTCAGTACAGAAGAGGATGAAGACGGAATCCTCTCCCTTCCTCTTGGCAGAACTAATCACTCCCTTCCTCTGGCTCCCTACAGCCTGGTTACTAAGAACAGGGCTCGGCTCCTATTTCATTTCTCTGTGTGTATAATCCCCCATCTGCCTTCCCAACAAGCTGTAAACCCTTGAGGGCACAAGGCTGCTACTTGCCTAAAGAAAGTGTGCACATAGTAAATGCTCAGTAAGTGACCTTAAACAGAGGAATAAAGGGGAGGGGCCAGACTAGGTAAGACTTTTAAGCCAGGACTATCCCAGAGATGGCTTATAGACCTTTCTATAGCAAAAACAAAATCCAGTTAGAAAACATACTAGGTTGTTGTTGCTTTTTTTTTTTTTTCAATTAAGGCTATAATTTATGGAACGGTTACATATGAGATAGCAACTTCCCCATCTCTACCAGCAATGGCCAAATGTCTCCCCTCGTGCTCACAATAATCCTATCAATGCAATATTTGAAACACAAACCAACAAAAATAGGACTCTAAAAGGGAAGTAGATTACTCAAATCATGAGACACTTCTGACAATTCTTTGCAAATATTTTGGGACCAGTCTTTTAAAACATTTCCTCTTATCTGTAGTAGAAGGAATAAAGTTAAGTTTAAAATGTTATTTAATGTAAATCCTTTAAGATCAATCCTATAGAAAATTTCTATAGTATACAATGATGGGCTTCTGCATTTCTGGTTTCATAATTACTGATGACTCTTTGATAAATACTGAAGGCAGTAACACTTTCCTAAGTATATGAAGGAGTAACATAGCTATGTTTGGACTGGTGTATTAGTAAAGCTGCTGCCAATGAAAATAGCAACAGCATCAAAAGGACATCTTAGGTTACATTTAGATCATTAAAAATAAGATATGAGAAATTTCTTTTTAGTTTTCATTGTAGTATGCATTTTAGGAGATGGATATCGAAACCATGTTGAACAAGTTGTGAGACAAGAGACCAATTCCAGTGTGTAGCCTGTTTGCCGTGCCCTATTTCCACTCAACAGAACAGCTTTTACCTTTGACTTGATGTAGACAGAATCTCAGATACTCTTAAAAGTCTTCTTTTTTTTTTTTTTTTCCCAAAAACCTGGCCTGAGGTTGAGAATGCTATATCTAAAATCAGCCAAAAGTTGTGAAAACGGCCTATTATATACACACACACGTGTGTGTATGTGTTGAGCTTTTATTAGGTGCTATATACTACCAGACTATATTTAGAATATCCATGAAGTGATGTGATTTTGTACACATGATCAAACAATATATTGCATACTTTCAAGGGAGGTAAGAGCATATAATGAAGGATGCTGAACTGAGAATTAAGATTAAGTACTTAAATAATACAATGAGAGGGAAAGAAAGCTTCACATAAGAGGCTAAGTAAAAAATGGAAAATTCATGACCTGGGACAATTATCTGCATGCTTATATTGCTACAGAAATTGATGATTAGCTAGCTAACCTTAGGCAGCACAGACAGACCAATTTCTGTCACATCCCTCTGACCTGTTCTTCTCTTATCTCTCTGGGTAACTGAGGTAAAATTCTGCTAAGGATAAAATTCTGCTAAGGTTTCCCTCTGGCTGAATAAAGGAATGACCTTGAAAAATATAAAGAAAATAATTATTTTGCAATTTGCCAAAAAGGGGTGGACAGTAAGCAACAACTGGTAGGCCCTTAATAACAATACTTGAATGCTGCACTGAAGTTGGACAGTTTTCACTTATTTACACATTTATAAAAATGGTGCATCCTTTTCTCTCAAGCCTTGCAATTCCCTTCCCAGGCTAGCATGAGCATACGCATGCACTCACACACAAGCATGTAAATGGTGACTATTCCTCTTCTTGACCAAATAAATAAATAAATAAATAAATAAATAAATAAAGCACACAAAAACCAGAGTCTGTGTTCAGAGAATTCTTATTTTTTGCTTTAAATTTAACAACACTTAGGGAGTAAAAGGTATGGTAGATAGATACATAGGGCTAGAAATACTTGCTGTGGGGCTTAAATTCTGGTCTTCCTAAAGGCAGACTAGCAGAAACCACGTCAAATTCATGTGGGGAACTTGAGTCTCAAATTCAAAACCAAAGGATCTGCATTACCACAGTTCAGCGGCAGAGTCCCATAGTTTCCACTTCTGTGATGGTAAGAAGCCTATGATCCCATGTGAGGTGCCAAGAAAAAAAGATCCCCCTTTTCTCTTCATTCCAGCTACTTCCAGTCAGGTTCCAAGGTGACTAAAGACCAAAACCTTCCACCAAAATGAAAACCTTAAGGAAGGGTCTGTACTCACTGAGGGATACAACAAAGAGCTAGTCTGAAAAGGTTCTGGGCCCCTACAGTAACATACCTTTAATAGGACCACATTTCAGATGGTTTACCCAGCCCAGTAAGACTTGAAATACATATGGCATGTCTCCTTGGTCCGTTTAAATTTGGATTTCTATCCCATTCTAGAAGATGAGGAGAATGTATTCCATAATGTGAAAGTAAAGAAAATCATATGATAGCTGTACTTGATAATTTTTCATGGTTTGATACCAAAAGAATCACTGCCTGTGGAAGATGAGACACTTTCTAAATGCTAGAACACTGAGCCTTCCTTTCATACGATTCAAAGCAAGGGGCATATTGCTGACACAGCAACACTGTGGTCTCAGAAAGACTGTGGGAAATGTCAAATTTATGGTCCTGGGGGTGATTGGTGGATGGTTTTGTGGTGTGTATGGTGTTTTGTTTTGTTTTGTGTGTGCTTTTTCTTTTCTCTTTTGAGCCTCTGACAGAAACAGAGCTCTACAAACTTTCTGGCGACCTCCCAGGAAAACAGAAGGAAGCTCTATCCTGTACTTCCCCTGGGATCTAATGAAATATACAGCCTCTGGGCTTCTTTCAATTTGGACTTTCAGATTGCTAAGCCAGTGAAAAGGGGATCCTAGCTGTCACCAACGTCACATGCCCGGGGTCACCTGCTGCTCGGGAGTTCTCATGCCAGTTGTTGACATAATAAGCACCCCTTACACTTTAATTACAATTCACAGTGTGCAAACTATGCAATCTGCTTTAAGGCAGACTGTCTTTGAAATCAACACTAAAATTCTATTACTAATATGGCAATGAAATGTAGCAGGGGAAGGGTGTGTCCAGATGACTAACTCTATGCAGATATGTGCCATTTGAAGAAGATACCGGCAATGTTTACCAAAAAGACAAAATGGTGCTGCTGTTCTTAATCCTGGAAGATGGGGCTTTACCCTAACTCTGCTCTGAGATTTCTTAGGCACGAACCACAAAAATGCAATGCAATACGCTTCATATGTAGCATTCTGACATTTGTATAACTAGTATGTGGGGGCTTAGCTATTCCATGTGATCTTTTTTTTTTAAGATTTTATTTTAAGATTTTATTTATTTATATGAGAGTGTATAAGTGCATAAACGCGGGAGGGACAGAGGGAAAGACAGAAAGCAGACTCTCCACTGAGTGCTGGCCCATATGATGAAGGGGACGATCCCATGATCCTGGGACCATGATCTGAGCCAAAGGCAGACGCTTAACCAACTGAACCACCCAGGAGCCCCTGTTCTATGTAATATCTTGCCTGTCCAACAGAACCGACCAATTGTTAAAGAACAAGGGATTTCTACCATCCCCCTCTCTTCCCCTCAAACCTAGAGACGTTAAACAAATGCTCTCGGAGTTGTGCGGATGCTCTATCATTTACTAGATCCTTGTATTTTGTTAACTACAGACCCGTGTAAGCTATAGTCTTGCAATCAAAACATGAAAGGTTATTTTAAAACAGAGCCTGTTTGAAATAATATGACAATGCAGGGAGCTGTTTAAAAAGTGCTAGCACATAATTATAGTCTACTGTTTTCTCCAAAAACAACAGTGGAAATTAGTTACAATTATATTACAGAAAACTACTATAAACATAGGTGGGCTGGCCTTTGAATGAACTGTCCCAACCCTCTGGGAATTACAATCTCACTTGCAGTGCCACAAATGATGTAAAAAGAAGGACACGGAATAAACTCATGCAAAGTACATTGATTATGCAATCTGACTCAAACATCTTAGCTGAGCCTCAGGTATGCCCCATTGTAAAACACCAGCAGCTTCAGCAACAGCAAGAATAGAATAAAATAGAACAAACAAAATAGAAACCCAAATTTACAGAAATAGTAAATGAATTTTTTTTAAAAATTGCCTATACTTATTTTAGGGAAGGATTATATTTGAATTACAAATGCCATCAAGAAAATGTCAAATTAGCCAATAACTATTCATTGATTTTGTGTGTGTGTGTGTGTGTGTGTGTGTGTGTGTGTGTGTGTGTGTGAGGCAATGGTAGCTACCAGGACAAAAATCAACAGCAGCAACAATAAAAGACAAAGAGTTTATCCCATTTAGACGTGGTTAGTCTAATACAGGAAGCAGATACATCTTCTGCTGTCCATTCAAAACTACTAGTTTCTTTGAGAAAGCTTTCAGTCATTCAGCTATTGAATTTTTTCTTCATAAGGCAATTTTGTCTTCTTCCCTATTGGAACACTTTAGTCAACTGGCTCTCCCCAGTTAAACCATTTGATATCTAGCTGCAGAAAAGTCCCAATCTTTTTTTTTTTTTTAAGATTTTATTTATTTACTTGAGAAAGAGCATGAGCAGGGGGAGCGGGAGAGGAAGAAGCAGACTCCCTGCTGAGCAGGGAGGCCAATACAGGGCTCGATCCCAGGACTCTAGGATCATGACCCGAGCCCAAAGCAGATGCTTCGCTAGCTGAGCCACCCAGGCACCCCAAGAGTGCCAAACTTTAAGCACATCCATTCTCTGCAGACAGGAGGGGCTATGAGAAACTTAATTTCCCTAGCACTCAGCCACCCCTAGCCTCTGAACTCAGACTCCAATTTTGATTCCAGTAAATTTGAGCCATGCTCTCCAACCAGTAAGCTCCATTTTAAGGGACAACTCCTTCCTGTACCTGTGTTTGGTCAAGTTCCCTGTCTCATCTGGAACTGGAGACACTGATCTGGTTTTCCTTATCTCCTTCCCAAGGACAAGATTCTGACACTAAAACCCAGGCAAGCCCTGGAACCCCCACCACCTGCTGACAGACTTCTTTGATGCTAGCTTCCTGCCTGGATTAGTGTCACCTGCCCATGTGTTCTATTTCTTGGGTCTGCCCAACGTTTGGGACGCTCGCTGTCCGCCAGCCAGACCTCCATGTTGTCTGCTGCTCCACTAAACTAGCAATCCATTTCTACAATCCGACCATCTGGAATCTCTTTTGGCTGCACTGAACCCCAAAACTAGACCAACTTCAGAATATCAATTCCCACTAATAATTTCAAGTCTTGGTCCTTTACAAATCTAATATGCCAAGGGACAAACTCCCTCTGTCAATTCCCTCTACTTTTCCTTAGTAGGAAGGAAACAGAACATCTCTAAAACTCTGAAAAAAATATAAACAAAAAAGTAGAAGCATTCTTATCCAATATTGGTGGGACTAGTATTTGGTTAGCTTAAAAAACGGGATAAAGACAATTTTTTATGAGACATACACACTATAGGCATTTTAACTTTGAACATACACATAGACATATTCCTTAGCTGATCTTTTTATGCAGAGAGGCCTTAACTTTAATGTCTATTAATTGCAGCATCTTTTTTTTTTTTAAAGATTTTTATTTATTTGTCAGAGAGAGAGAGCACAAGCAGGAGGAGGAATATGAAGAGAGAGAAGCAGGCTCCCTGCTGAGCAAGGAGCCCCATGTGGGTCTTAATCCTAGGACTCTGAAATCATTACCCGAGCTGAGGGCAGATGCTTAACCGACTGAGCCACCCAGGCATTCCTGCAGCAACTTTCTTAAATAAAACACATCCATAATGCATCATATCTGATTTCTAGTTTTATTTTTAAAGTACCAAGACAATCTAAAAACACTTCTAAAATAATCTGAGTATAAAAATCCTTTTATAGGGGCACCTGGGTGACTCAGTGGGTTGAGGCCTCTGCCTTTGGCTCAGGTCATGATCTCAGCGTCTTGGGATCGAGCCCCGCATCGGGCTCTCTGCTCGGCAGGGAGCCTGCTTCCTCCCCTCCTTCTCTCTGCCTGCCTCTCTGCCTACTTGTGATCTCTGTCAAATAAATGAATAAAATCTTTTAAAAAAATAAATAAAATCCATTTATATTTTCCTTATTTCCCTTTACAGTTGAGACTTTTCAACCACACATAATCTGACAGAAATTTTTGTAACTCATCTTTAATGAGTCACTTCCAAAGCACTGACTTCATTCCATAGAAATAAAACTTCCTTTTTCATTTTTGAAATTGCATGTCACCAGTTCATAATACATTTAATTGAATTACATAATAACAATACCAATATAGTAGTATAAACAGGTCTGGTGGTAACTGACTTTTGTTAAGCACACAACCAGTAAAAACAATGTTCTAGGATGTGCTGGTAGGTAACTATTGGCCATGAGTAATAACATGCTATAGGCATCAGTATCTGATAAAGAAAGTACAAAGATTTAGTTAATCTTGCAAGTTGCTCTTTTTAAAAACATTTTATTTATTTTGAGAGAGAGAGAGAGCATGAGTGGGAGGGGTAAAGAGGGAAGGAGAAAGAGACTCCACACTGAGCACAGAGCCTGATGTGGGGCTCCATCCCAAGACCCTGAGATCATGATCTGAGCTGAAACCAAGAGTTGGACGCTTAACAGACTGTGCCACCCAGGTGACCCTTGAAAGCTGATTAATACAAAGCTTCTCCTATGAGGGTCTACCTAAAGAGAATAAAATTCAAGCAGTCATAGAGTAGATAACAGGACCAGGCACTAATGCTGTATCCATGACGCCTGATGGCGGGACACATTGCTGAAAAAGACATCTTTCCTAGCATTCTCACATACCCCTAATTTCTAGCAGCATAAGCGATAACTAGAAGAACATCTCAGAGTTACTGTATTTAAAATGGTAACAAAATTATTACTTGTTACAGAAGACAGTATGTAAATTGATCTGAATGTATTTAAAAACAGCAACAAACTTACTTGGACAGCTTAGCTCCTAATACAGTATTTTTGAATTGTAGATTATATTTGTATTTTTTTTATTTTATACAAATAACAGATATCATTACTTCTGTTTTTGACTTAAAATTGTGATTGGTAGGACATTTTTTTAAAAAATTATAGATGTGATAACGGAAACCTTTAATTCCCACTTTAACATCATTTGGTTTGACACCTAAAAATAGTCACAAAGACAATACTGTCATAACTATTACGTTACTTTTCATGTGATTGTACTCAGATAAATTTTTTACCAGCAAAAAGCCTAATCTCAATTTTCTGCTTATTATTAGTTAACTTGTTATTATCAGTTTATTAACAGCTTTAAAATAAATGGATCACTTGTGTCCATACATGATGATGATGACAGTGATCGCAACAGCAAGTATTTATTAACTGCTTAAAAATAATAAAAATGGCCAGCACCGTGAGCTAAGTGACTTACATACATGTAACTTTCCCAGCAACTTTTGCAAGGCAAATATTGTTATTCTTATTTCAGGTTGAGGAAACTGAGACAGCCCTAAGGAAAAAATCAGGATCTCAAAACTGGATCGACTCCAAGCTTGGGCTTCTCACTTCAACAAGTTGTGTGTGTGTGTGTGTGTGTGTGTGTGTTTAAAGTAAACCAGAGATCACAGACTTTCCTTTCCAGTGAAATTTTTATTTGCACAGATGTGTGTGTGCATGTTGGCATGTACACACACACACACACACACACACATACACTTTAGTAAATCAATTTCATATGCAAAAGAAAAGTGAGCCAGGGCTAAGTTATTAAAAGAAGCCTTTGAAGCAAGGAGCGATGATGTGTGAAAGACATGCCACAAAAGTTTATTTAAACAAAGAACAAGCACAGAGGGATGGAACAAAAGTGAAAATAAGGGAAATGAAAGCTCTCCATCTTTTCCGTCTTTTTTTCTGTTGTGTATGGATTTCTCATACATGGGAAAGACAGGAAAAGACATCTGGAATTTATGGAATATCCAAAAGTAAAATAAGTTCAACCAACTTACAATTCAGATGAACCAAATCGACATATTTTCAATGATTTTTTCCTATGTTAAACACAATTACATTATCCTCTAGCAAAATCCATAATTTTAAACACAATTCTTACTTGTAAGAGAAAAGTTCCGAGGTAAGATTTTATAAAATATTTTTATAGTATCTTTTGCAATGGTATGTTATGAAAACAAAATCTTTGACTTGGCTTTAGAAAAGAGATAGAGAGACTTTTCACTTTACATTTTCTCCTCTCCATTCCAATATCCCAGGGTACATTTCAATAGCACACTGAATCATTTTCTTAAAATTTCAAATTTTGTCTGGTATGTATATATAGCATCATAAAAGTTTAAATTAAAATCTTGAAAAGAAATATATTATGTGGTATAGGCTGTTTAATTTCTAAACCTATTTCATGTATACACCTATAAACAGATGATGGAACTTTATAATTGAACTGTTAAATCTGTATTATCAGAGGCACTCTTAAAAGTAATGCAAACATTCCCAAGTATTAGCCTAGAGAAGACATCGCAATATAAAGGTGAAAAATTTGACCAATCATACATACATTGTTTTTATGACACACACCATCCAGAGCAAAGTAACTGACAAGGTACTTGTAGAAACAAATATTCCCTTTTTGGCAAAATAAACAGTGACTTTTAAATTGCTTTTGAGGGTAGAAATAGAAAGAGTGGCCGAAACATTGCAAAGGAGAAAGATGAACTTGGTCCTCTAATCTAAAGTTAAAAATAATTTTTGTTTGCTTGCATTTAAATAAACACTAAAATAAAAGTCTTACAGAGACTCTATGCTTATGGAAGGCACTTTTGCCTTTACATATAGGTGGAAGAACATTTCTAGCACTTAAATTATTGCAAATATTGAAAATGGCCTCCAAAAGCTTTTAGCAATGTACTCTTTGTCTTGTTTCCAAAGAAGCAATCCAATTAAAATGCTCATTTTCAGCATAAAGGGTTAGGACAAGGACCCATACACCATACCCAGCATCTTACAAACTCTGTGGAAAATAGATTGAAAACTTCCATATGCTTTCCTGTGTGCTTGCACGAACCAAGCATAATTTACGAATATTTTCCTAGAAAAGGAATTCCATTTTTTTTTTTTCTGTCTCTTCTAGTAAGTATCCATCCATGGTGATTCTAACCTATATTATGCTTGCTTCCTTGAATTCACAATTTCACAAGCATATGTTGTGTGTTCAAACATGTCAATAGGAACATGGTAATGAATGTTTTTCAGTTTTGAAACATTTCCTCCACATCCTCCAGTCATACTTCCCATATCAAGCATACAGAAGACACTTAATAAGTGTGTTGACTGAATTCATTTTCTTACAGTGGGGTTATTTCATGGCTTGTCCTAACAATAATATTTGTTTACCTTCTAAAAAGAATTTACTCATTTATTTATCATGGTCTTATGTTCTTTTTCCCTCACTTAATTTCATAAAGTTAATTCTTATGGCCATTTTCTTTCAATCAAAAAAATAGTTATTGAGAATCTTATATAAGTTGTACTTTTAAATGGGTTGCACTATAAAAAATATTAGTGAAGTTTTTAAATAAAAATGTGTTTTATATCTTTCAGTATGTCTGTCACATAAACGATGGATGCCTTCCTTTCAAGATAATTTGAACGGATCACCAAATGATTGCCTACTTCTCTTTCATAGCTCCAATAAATAATTAAAAGGAGATATACACAGATTGGTTGCATACTTAAGAGTCAGAATCAATTAAAACAAAATTGTATGAATGCTCTTCCAATAATATATCACTTCAGGGACTACGAAATGCTACCTTTACATTTGTGAAATCACTACAGTTAGATTAGAGCCTTAATGTTATTTCTCCATGAGCACTGAGAGTGCGTATGCAGAGAGAGACTGGCAGGAAGGGCGGGGTTTTAACTGGTAATTTTTTAGTTACTAATATCTTTATAATTAAGTGTTTTAAAAGTGCCTTATAATACCCTAGAAATGGTCACTGAATATTTATTGAGCACACCTAGAGTCGAGTTTCTTGTTTAAGTTGGATTTAAGTTAGGACGGCACTGTGGGCATCTTCTGTAGCGAAGAACTTCATGGTGGGTTTTAAATAAACATCCAAATCCTCTTCATTCACTGTCTCAGAGCTTTCCTATGCAATTTAACAACTTTCAGCTCCGCTCTAAATAAAAGAACACAGACGCCAGGAAGATGGTACTTTTTTGGAGAAACAAAAGATCCCAAGGAGAGGTACTCACTTTCAATTTACTTTTGTGGGCAAACTCCAATCTAGGGATTCCAGACAGTGGCAAAAACTCCCTCTGAAGAGTGTATGAATATTGGGGCATTGTCTCGCTTGTGCATGGAAAGTTTTCATGAAGTTTTCTAAAATCCATCACACCAAAGCTTTTACAAAGTTACAAGCACTGTGTTGCCCTGCTGTGCACAAAGACTAATTGTCCTCACACTGTTACACATTTTATTTTTAATTGAATCACAGTCTGCCTAATGTTACAGTTCATCACACACAGGTCTGTCTCTCCAGAGGGACTGAGAGCTGGTTGAGGTCTGGCCTTTAATTTCCCTGCACCTAGTTCAGTGGCTGATAGAAAACAACTTAGCAAGTGCTGGCTGAGTAAGATTTTTCAGAACTTCCTCGGATCCAGGTTTGCTTATCACCCTACATACATACAAGAACTATTTGGAACTCTTCGAGAGGAAATCTAGTCCTTTACAGTTTTGATAATCATGACTTAAGATAACACTCTCGCCAACAACCCAAAAGTTCAAAACCAGGAAACACTTAATAAAGTAGGTCCTGAGGATATGAATCTCTCATTTAATAAACGTTAAGAAAGTTCTCAGGGTCCTGTTGGCAGTAGATTGTTTCTGGCCATAAGATAAATGCCCCTTTTCCATGCTAAAATCATTGCCCAACTGTGAAAAAAGATGGCTGCCAGGAATCCAGTGGTGGCAGCAAACTCAACTCAGAGGTCCAATATTTGTAGGCACCGCACAGACACCGCAGTGAAACAGCAGTGGTGACCAGATGTCAGTAATGGCCTGAGGGCATCCTTCTGCCTCCCTTCACCCATGATGCTGCCTTCTTCCCCCACCCATTAAGGGTGGCATCAAGAGCAATTACAGCATACCCCCAATGGGCTGTGCCAGGCTGGCAGCCATAACACCTGTCACAAGGTCTGCATGACATTAACAAAGACCCGGAAAGTAGCTCTAATGAGCTGACCCTCCACCAGACAGAGCCCCATGTGGTCGTGTGTATACTGCTCGCTGCTTGACAGAGAGGACCATTTCAGCAGCTAGGCACTCTCTCCAGCACCGAGGATTGGGCTCAACACAAGCATTCTCAAAGCCCAGTGCTTCCCAGCGCCACCTCTTATCTGGCTATGGAACGTGAAAATCTGCGAAGCACACACTTTGCTCCATGCCAGCTCCACGTTTTGCCACCCAAAAACATTTATCAGTGCCATTTAGGTGATGAATTTATGCATGGAGGTGATGAACTTTAGGTGTGACATGACGCTCTTTGTGTGGTGAACCTATAACTTTGGGAATTGGAAGCTCTCAAAGACAGACAGCATTTCTCTCTCATTTCGCTTTCTCCAGGGAGCACAAGGCTGCGTGAACTCAAGCGGATGGCTAAGCAGATCAATGTAGGAAAGGTACTGAATCCTCCCAAAACTGATAGGGGACAAACAGTCAAAAAAGTGAAATGGGTATGAGATTGAAAGACAGTCCTCAGGGGTGCCGGGGGCGGGGGCGGGGATTGGGCTCAGTTGGTTGAATGTGCGACCCTTGAATTTGGCTCAAGTCATGCATGATCTCTGGGTTGTAGGACAGGGCCCTACATCAGGCTCCGTGCTCAGTGTGGAGTCTGCTTGAGACTCTCTCTCTCCCTCTGCCTCTCTCCCTGCTTGCACTCACGCTCTGCCTCTTTCTCTCTCTCTGTCTCAAAATAAATAAAATCTTAAAAGAAAAAAAAAGAAAGAAAGAGATAATTCATTTTAGTAAAGTATTAACATTTATAGACAAAGGAAATGATTTCAGGTTACCAGAATCCTCGAGGACACTGGGCTATAACAATAGTCAGACACGAGGTGCATGGATCGCTCAGCTTACAGACCCTCTCATCTTTGATTGTGGCTCAGGTCATGAGAGCCAGTCCTGCTTCGGGCTCCACGCTCAGCAGGGAGTCTAGCTGAGATTCTCGCTCTCCCTCTCCTTCTACCCCCCAAAAGAGTCATACAAAATGCTTAGTCCAGTCAGTAAAATCACTGATACACCATGAAACTAAAGCTACTAATGAATAACCACAGGACCAGTAAGCTCATTCATGGAAAGAGCCCAGCACACAAGGTCTAAGACAGAGGAAGCTCGGTATGTGGTAGCTATGATTATACTTCTGATTATGGTGATTAGTAAGTGAAGGCTAGTGATTTATAATGAGTCCTCCATGAATCAGTCACCTCGTCTTCAAAAGGGATATAAGGAACAATGACACAAAGATGGTTGGCTTTTGTAACCAACAGCAACAGTATTTCCAGATCTTTTTTAAGAGTTGAAAGGAATCTAAGAAGTCATTTTAGTCCAATCTCCCCATTTTTAAAAAATTATTTTTATGAACATATAATGCAATCTCCTCATTTTTCAGAAGAGGAAACCACTCTACTACCACCCCCAACCCCTGCCAATCCATGTATCTATAGCAGAAGTCATGTAACCAGGTGGAAGCCAAGTGACTTAACTGATCAGTGCTTCTGTTTCTCTTTCTGTCTACAGGTTAAAAAAAATACCTAGTGCCTATCAACTCCTACTATCATAATAAATGATATATCAAGAATTTTATTTTAAGAAGTATCTGGCACAAAGGTCCAGTATGAATTTAAAAAAAAAAAAAACACACAAAATAATATCAGTGAAGATCTCTACTGTTAATCCTATTGCTAACACCACCACTACTACTACTCTATTTAAGCCTTGCTGATTTTGTAAGAGATGCTGGGAATATTAATCCTTGTAAGGAGGTTCCCATTCTTTCTCTGAAACAGCATTCTGATCTGAGCTTCACAACAATATAGCTGTGGCTAAATACTTGGTCGCTTGTGATTCATATCTTCCAAAATAAAACAGCTCACTTCCAAATTCAAATTTTGTCTTCAAATTTCAAACACATAAAGCAGCCACTAGAAAACAGTGGGTTTTAATTGGATGTACTAGGTTTAGTGATTTTCATTCTTTGGGGTTCACACAGGGTTTATGGGACTTCATTCCATTTATGGGGTTCAGACAGGCTCAAAGTCAACTTCACCTGGAACTTCTCACATGGTTTGAGCATTAACCAGGGACTGAGTGGTTTATAGATCATCCAAAAGAATTTCTATCCTGGAGTCTTGCCGTGAACTCTAAGTATTTAAATTCCAAATGAGTTTACATCACAAAATGACTGTACATTTTTAGTATCTGTTTCTGTTTTCTTATTTTTGCTCTTCTAAAATGAAAACTGTAAGGCAGATAAGCATCTGATAGATAAGGAGAGAAGTGTCTGATAATTCGAAGTTTAAGAAAACAAAAAAGAAATAAAAATGTAATGTCTTAAAACGTATACAGTATTTTACACTTTACAAAGGGCTTCCACATGTATTAATTTCTCTGAACGCTAAGCACTGACCTTTGTAGGACGTGACTGGATCAACTTTACCCCTAATATTCTCTCAGACTCTTCACCTATGTAATTATAATTCTCTAACTGAAATATTTATAAGGAATAATAATCAATTATTAATAACATTTATTTTGTAAACAAAGTGTTAAATTAAGTCAGTTTATAGCATTTTTCCTCCCTGAGGAACAAAAGCTTGGACCATAATATATGGAAAATATTTTGGTGCCCCACAGTCAGGACTCTTTGAACTTTGAAAAATATACTTTATATTTACGGAAATGTTTTCAGGGGATGTTATAATGAAGCTGTACTATGTATACCACGGTTAAAGATCTAACACAATGAATGGGTACTTAAGAAAACAAAAGCCTCAACCCTTAAATTAATTCTGCACACACTGTTTGTTAGATTTTAGGACGGTGTCATAACTTCAGTCAAGAAAAGGCCATCTGAATTTATGAAGCTGAAATCATCAGCAGTCTAAGTACTCCTCACAGGAACGTATGAAATGCTATCTTTGCTTACATTTTGAAGATCCCAGTTTATTATATATTATATATATGTATATAATGTATACTTGAGTTAGAAGAACCTGGCACAAGAAGACTTTTAATACAAATTATTTCAATCTATGGAAAGTTTTTTATGATGCAAATGTATTCAAATTTCTACTCTATCTTAAATAATAGACTAGCAATTCATATGTCTGAGTCTACTTCAGTGACAATTTACATCAAGACAGGTAGAAAATAAAATCTTTTAGGACTAGTCCTTGAAAACCATTAGGGGTACGTAGAAAACAGTTTATGTGAGGCAAAATACCAGGACATTTTAAAGGAGGGGAAGGGTACTCTTTTGTTTGAGGAAAAATTCAAGATTTGGGCCTATAGCCAGAACTCATGAATTATCTAAGGTTTCTAAACAATCAATTACAAAAAGCCCTAAAACACTGTCACATTATCCGAGTGCTACTTAAAAGTAAGTAATAACTACTCTTCTGAGAATTTCTGATCCAAACCCAGGTGACTACGGTATACTAGATTACCCGAGTCTGTCATTTTATTTATAATTCATAACTGTATAATTAAACTCACATTGATTCAAGGTGCACCACAGCCAAACCCCTAGCCCTTCAGCCTCACTGCACACTGGCGTGTAATGAAGGGTGGCCAACTTCTCTCACCTATCCTGGCAGACCCAGGCCTCTGGCTGTGAAGAAAACCACAATGTGGGGAGGAAAGCCTACAAAAGAATGAAAACAGAAAGTGTCTAAGGCCTTGGCAGAAGGACACTAAATAAAATAGAGAGTGGTGACTCATTTTGGCAGTGAATCCACCTCAACCCCTTCAAAGCCTTTGGCAAGAGTCCTCAGAGGAGACCCCAGCCTTTTGCCAAGCCACAAAACACCACAATTATTATCACAGCAGCCATCAACAAAACAGATTTTGTAAACTGACTTGTTGGCACATAGATTAAAGAAGCTATAAAAAGGAATAACAGCTGTTTGGGTTGCCCTATGCAGAAAGCTACTATATAGAAAGTAAAATTTATATCTCTATACATACTCGGGTAGACACGAGCACACACATACACCCCATGTACTAATTATACACATATACTATGTACGAAAGGGTACACCGCCAAACATGCCGCGGCATAAATTTAAAACACAAACAGCTCTTTTGAATTAAAATACTCACTTTGGAAGGACAAATAGATAAACTTCCTGAAGAGAAGATTTTATAATTCACCAATTTAAAATATGGACTACATCGAACAATGGCAAAATAAATAGAAGTTTTTCTGAAAATACTGAAAAAGTCCTTGGCCTTTCATGTAAGCAAGAATGCTGATGAATTCTTTGAGAAATTCCAAAAATATCCCTTTCTCTACCTCCCTAGACATTGCCTGATTGGCATTTTATACTATAAAATTTAGAATTATCTCATGTTTCCAGCACTTTGAAGCAATTCCACTTGCTTATATATTCATAGATATAATTCATCAAGAACAAGGTTAAAAAAAATAAAATGATTTAATTTTTACCTTTGCTACAATAACGTTACTCACCTAAATAAACTGCCAACGAATAACATGTAATAGGATAGGAAAAAAAGGACAGGTTATAATCACTACTACTTACATGTTCCTAACTTGAAGATTAAAAAGGTACTTTAATTTACTATTATAAAGAGGCATGGTCTCCTGATTTTTAATTTAAAAAGAAATATTCGAGGGGCCCCTGGGTGGCTCTGTTGTTAAGCATCTGCCTTAGGCTCAGGTCATGATCCCAGGGTCCTGGGATCGAGCCCTGAGATCGATGCCCTGCTTGGTGGGAAGCCTGCTTCTCCCTCTCCCACCCCCCAACAGCTTGTGTTCCCTCTTTATTTAAAAATAAATAAATAAATAAATAAATAAGTAGAAAAAGAAATATTCACATTCCTTGTCACCAATTCACAGTAAGAGGTAGAAGAATCATCAAGACTCTTAATCAAATTACCTGACATTTGTAATATCACACAGCATTATGAATGCACTCTATAAATATGCACTGAAAGATTTGCCACACAACTTCCATCACACACGTTTGCCCAGCTCACCTCTAAATGCCTATGTAGCTCTATGTTGAAATTTCCAGAGTGAAAGCATCTTAATGGCATTGATCTTTTACACTGAAGGATGCAGAGTTCAGATTTCAGCATGGCCAGTAACGTGTTTTCACCTACTGAATGAGCAAGTCTTGGTTGATAACTGTCTACCACGAGAGAAAGGACTAGAAATGAACTTACAAGAGTCTTAGCTGCAAACACTGCTGACTAAACGGTAAGGGAAAATTGGTTAAAAAAAAAAAAAGTGGGGGGGACTGAAAAGTGACATTTCTTGGCTACCTCTTACTGTAGATTATACGCCAAGGTACGTCTCATCGCCTGAGGGCTCCATGACTGAACCCATCCTAAAACTACAGATTTCCAAGAGCTCCAACTATAGACACTATGTTCTACAATAGTCTCACTAGCTGGTTCTCCGAAGGGACATAAAATCGCCACCTTCCTGACAACCAGCTTTTCTGAAGGACTACTTAAGAATTAAATAAAATACTCTTCCAGTTCAAAACCCTCATTAGGAATTCAGGTTTCGGTCAGAATGGAAGACCTAGTCCACAGCTCATATGAAACAGAAGACCTATGCCAGGCATTCACTGAGAAAACCACTTGCCTGGAAAAGTTACCTCACCAGTATATTTTTTAAAGTGTCACATGGAGAAAAATTTTAACGAGTTGCAGAAATATATTCTCTTCTAGAGCATTCTTCAAATTACCACAAACTCTACAGTTCTTCAACTAAGTTTGGCATTAGTTGTTCGCGCCTAATAACCAAAACACACCGTAAAAACTGCATGAGGTTTAATTAAAATCCCTTTCTTCAGGCTTTGTTTTTTAAGTGCAAACTACTTTCCTTTATTATCATTTCCCCAGCTTCTCTCTCTACCTCAGAACCCAAGCACATTATGCAGCCAGCACAATGAACTAACACGCCAGCAGAAGTAGTATGCTCCACCTATCCAAGAATTTTAAAAGCATCCAAGTACACACACACTGTCTCCTGTGTAGCCTGGAGATCCCTATTGAGCTCATGCCAAGTGTCTGAAAAGTTGGACCCTGCATCCGGTATTTACACTAAGCTAAAATTCTAATCAGCACTAACAGCAGTATGTTTTAATTCACCCTTATGATTTTATTTCAATCTGCTAAGTAGCACAACTGCCAGAAAGCAATTGCTATAAACTTAAGTAAACAAATGCAAAACTAAAATAAATCTTAAACCTGTTGTATATAAAGTTTGTGCCACTTTAGGCAAGCAGTACAAAAAGGCACAGCCTGAAGTCTTGGTAAACGCTCTCTCCAATCTCATTTAGAAAGCTCTTTGAAAGTATTGCGTTGTCTAGTCTTCCCCCAGACCCCTGTCTAAGTAAGGATTTGGTGCATATTAGATCAGGTAGAGAAAATGGCCATGCTATTTGATGGTGGTGTTTTCACCTCACGTATTCCCCTGAATAGTCTTCTGCCAAGCATGTGAAACAAGTAGTACACGGTGACTACTTGAATCTCTGGATGACACTATAACCACTCGTGCCAAGGAGTTGGTGCCAAGTCCTGCATCTTCGGGGTTTATTTTCCCCCTTCCTTTTTGGGTGGTATTTGGGTGGGGGGAGAAGGGGGACAGTAGGGGAATGTGACCAACAAACCCTAAGAAGTTGGTCACCATTTTGAACCTGTTCAGTGTGCTTAGACCTTGGCAGCCATCTTACAGCTTGGCAACCATTTTGAGAATTTGCTTGGCAAGCTCTCAGAATTCGCTGACACTGTTTAAATAGAATGCTAGTTAAAAATAGTCCACGTTAAACAATACAATGTGATATCAGGTAGAATAACCCTCAATAAAACTTGCCAACAAAACAATTTATAACATCTTCACCAAGGTAAATGACATTCAAATTTTCTTAAATACCTCGCGCTAAAGCAGCTTAAAAGCTGACTCTTTAACCCTTTAGCAGACAGTTTCTTAAAAATCAATACAAGAGGGGCACCAGTGAATAGGAAAGTGGAAACTATCAAGAATGAAAGAAGTGGCCAAACACATAGTCATAGCTGACATCAAAACATTCACAAATCCATTCAAATTCAAGATAGAAAACAGAAGGGAGAAGTGCTGTCATCCCGCTGCATGGAGTATAATTCTAGAAAGTGATCCCACAACTTCAGACTATGTCCCAGTTAATGTTTTATGAGTTCATGGAAACTATCTTAAGGAGTCCTGTAGTACAGGAATCTCCATTTGACAAGGAAATGACTTTTTTTTTTTTTTTTTAAAAAAAGGACCCTTAAGAACTTGTGTAAAAGAAAACAAAAAGAAAAATTTGTACATAATGATACTTTTCCAAAATCAGGAGTTATAAATGTCTTCTAATAATGCTGTTATATTTCACCTCACCTCAGTTTCAATGGTTGTAATTTGATCAAAAATAAGTTCTGTTCCTGAAAACATTTTTTGATGACTACAAATGTGAAATACAAATGATAATTTTGCATTGGTATAACTTTGGCATCATCACCAGATTATATAGTTTTGTAGAAGGTCAAATTAACTAAAATGATATTGGATGATGATCTCCCCACCGAATGGAAAAAGAAAATGATAATCTAATAATGGGAAATACCTTTTCCATACTGAAATAAATAGCATTTTAATATACAATTTAGTACCTTCCCTTCAGCATCATGAATATTTAATATATTAGTATGGGGGAATGGTTTATGGTCAAAGGCCATATTGTTTATGGCTTTATGAAAAGAAATCTAAATGAACTAACCTTTCTGTGAATCCACTATTATAATTAAATCATAAATATGAAGATAAAGCCTAAATAATTTTGAATATTGTGATGATAAAAGACAAAAATTTGAAGCCATTAAATAATATCCCTAGCCAAACATATGTCATTTAAATTTTAATGCATCTTGGGGCAAGAGGGATACCCAGCTTGTAATCTATTCCAACTATGACATAATTCATAATAACACCTAAAAACGCTAAATCCATGCACTATTTCCAATGTTTATAATGTTGCAGTGTTTTTTTAATTTGAAGACTGAATTTCTAAATTTCTACTGAAATTTAAATCCGCAAATATTTCCCTTCACATAATATCATACAACTGAAACAATTCACTAATCCATGATCAAAACTAGAACATGACATGGGAAAACATTATGCTAAAATGGATCAGTCTTGATACTATTAGATGTCTCTTTATTGAATGACAGTATCTGCAGTAGGTGACGTAAACGATGCTAGCACACTTTAGAATGCATTGATAAATTGCTCTATTGATTCCGTTCTGCTTCACTTACCATAATTATAGCACAGTAATGGAAGACATGAATGATATATTCTTACTAGAGAGGAAAGCCCAGAGTTTGCCTGCTTCTTTATGAGATTATACCAAATCCTTTCAATTAATACAGCATGATGGACATCTAACATGGTCTGAGAGGAAGAGGCCTGATTCTAGTATTCTTGCT
The DNA here is from genome assembly GCF_009829155.1 of Mustela erminea. NCBI lineage: Eukaryota > Metazoa > Chordata > Mammalia > Carnivora > Mustelidae > Mustela > Mustela erminea. The sequence goes on from NC_045623.1 coordinate 60,066,717, forward strand.
TAAATATTTTTGTTCAAATATTTGACAATATTTCAAATAAATGAATTTAGTATTATAAAGACCTAGCATTTGCACGTCTGAAATGCTGTTTCAACACAATTTTACAGAAACATTTTCATTCCATTTAGGCATTGATCTTTCAAAACTTGAAAACATTTTACAGATGCAACTTGATTATCTTGTATTCACTGAATAATAGATTAAAGGTTACCTTAAAGCTTTTCAAGAACAATTTTGATAAGAGTTACAGTGTTGAAGAAGAATAAATATTGGAAGGTGAGAGAAAATAGGTGACCAATTTAAAATATTATTTTCAGAAGAGAAATTTAAGGATTTGCTAACCCAGAGAACAAGACTTTTAACAGAAAGGACTCTAATGAAAATTGAAACTTTGTGGCAGACATCATTTATAACAATTCTTCATCATCCATAATTATTCAGTATCCACAAAGGCTACCATATTTTTTCAAAGAAACCCAAACCTGCATTAGAACCACACAAGTGTTATAGTTGACACTGTGACATTTCTTCCTGATATCACCATTCCAGAGTATTGCTAAGAAAAGGACATCAGGTTTTCCCAAATGGATACATTTAAAATTAAAAGTGTCATTCCAAGTCATGAAAAGAGATCTGAGAAATTCTGAGCAGGACACAACTGGGCCTTAACAATTTCACTAAAGGTTTGAATTGCTATATGTATTTTAAAATATTCTTTAATGAAAAGGCATTTTTAGTAGCTTCTGCTGTTTAGAAGAAAAATACATAAATATGGTGAATTTGGAAAAGAATAATCAATTCATGGAAGAAAAAATTTCCCCCAACAACTAAGTGGTGTAAAAATTGATCCGTACTTCCCCTTTCACATTACAAAGGCTGTCACAGGGAATAAAATGTAACCCAGGAGGGCTGTGGCAGCTATCAAGCCTTCCCTGATACATTATAATGTCTGAAGCCCAGACACCAAAGGTTTACATCAGAAAAACTCCATCATGTAGTGAACAACTCAAAACCAACTATCGACCACGCTATTGATTTTTAGTGGGGAAACCAGGAGGGGAAAAGCACCAGAAAAGATAGAATTTCCCTTTTCCTTTCTCCTCCCTAACTTAGTGGGCTGCCAACCTTAGGTCTTCCTGGGCATCAGCCCTCTGAGTTTTGCACTGCAGCTAGCCAGGATGTCTGCCTGCGAGAATTCAAGGTAAAGGCGTACATTCTGCAGTAGAGGCCAATTCTCCATTGACCCGCAACATAACCTAACTCAAACCCAAATGGGTTTCTTGACAGAAGGGTACAGAAGGAGACAGGGAACTGCCAGAAAAATAAGACCATGATGATCTTTTTCAGGTGTTATTTGAAGATCTCTGACTTCAAGAGTTCACAAATTATATTCAACTCAACAACTGATAAGAAGTGAAGCCAATCATATTTGAAACAACTTATATGTACATTATAGACCAGGTGTGACAGATAGACTTATCTGACCCACCCACTCCCAAATTCCCAACTAATTACACAGAAAAGCTCCAAGTTAATAATTTCAAAAAGCTAATTTTTCCCTTTCACATAAATTAACACAAAATGGATTATTCGAGAAGCTAAAAGGTAACAAAGCAAAGTGCATGCTTTAGCTCCTTGGGGTCTTAATCACATAATTTTGAATTGGTTGAGGATCATTTACTTGGATCATTATAATCAGATCCTACAAGTATTCTGCCATTTAATTTGTGAAATGCATGACCACAGATCATGTACATGGAAAGAATTATTAGATGCATTCATTTTACTATTAAATTTAGAGATGGCTCTGAGCCATTTAAAAATAATAACAATAATAATAATGATTAATCACAATGCACTTCCATTCTGACTCCCAGAGCTATCTCAAGGGGTTTTCCAGCTGTTTGCTAATTAAGTCTCATACGCCCCTTGCTAGTAGATGAGCACTGTCAGGCCAGTTTTACACCTGGGAAAGCTGAGGCATAACAAAGTGATAATGGTAAACCAAGATCCTACGGCAAACACAAGAATGAAAAGAAGAATGTGGGAAACTTACAGAATATTCCACCCTTTGAATTTATATTGGACAACAGTGGTAGGAAAGAAAATAAAAACTTGTATAACTAACAAAAGAGTGATCTGGCTTACTTCCTGTTGATTTTGTTGCTTAAAAAAAAAAAAAAAGATCAAACAATGAATCTTATTTATTTGGTAGCTTTTACCCGTTCTGCCTATAAGACATTTCTGAATTTTCTGAACTCCATTTCTAATATATTTAAGCACATTATTTTGCTCATTATAGAGACTTAGGAATTTATTAGCTGATTGTCAAAATAATTGATGCTATCACTAGTAAAATCCAACAAAGATAAGTTTCTTTTATTAGCTATGGTTTAATAAAATGACAGAAATTATAAAAGTAAGTATACATATTTTGTAGAATTATGTAAATGTTTTTACTTGAAATGTGGCTATGTGAGTCTGAGGTTCTCAATAATGTGGATTAGAAATGACCACATCATTGATTGTTTTGAGGGTGAAGGAATGCTTTTAACTCATTCATTCATTCATTCATTCACACTGGGGATGGTGAGGAAAGGGGCATTTACCGCACCACGCACCATGCTGCATTCTGGGTGCTATGGGACTAGTGGTGAACCAGAAAAAACTCTTTGCCCTATGTGATCTTAATTTAGACTGGAGCTGAAAATGAAGACTTTAGATATGTATTATCTATATGATAATTAGTAAACATCTTGGACACTGGGATACAAACATGAAAAAGTCGCTGGCTATGGCTTCAAAGATGTGGATTTTTGTTTTCTTTTTTTAAGACTGAAGGTTCTTTAGGTTTTCTCCCCTGTGAAAAAGAAGGAGTGACTGACATTGCTCACTGAGCTGGACCCCATGAGAGAGATAGACACTAGCTACCTGTAGACTAAAAAGCAGAGTCTTGGGCTGTGCCCTTCACACATCAACATAGTAAATGAATCCACAGAGTCACTGTCAACTAACCAACAACAGGGAAAAGAAAGGAGTTACAAAAATAATGAAACTGAATGATGAGAAACAAGATATAGGTCCTTTCTAGGGAAATTCCTTTCTGGGAACAGTTAAAAGGCATCCAAGTTTGACTAGTAGACCAAGGGATGGCATAAAGGTGTTTGTGAGCCCTTCAACTTCTGGCTTTTCTATGCCTTTGTCTAGATGACATTCTTGTAGGTAAGGATCACAGCTCATGGCTTAGATGTGATAACTCATCAAAGAAAGAATATATCACAACTTTACGATAACTCACATCAAAGGACGAACATAGATATTATATATAACAGCTGCCTTAAAAGCAGCACACACTGGGCGCCTGGGTGGCTCAGTGGGTTAAGCCGCTGCCTTCGGCTCAGGTCATGATCTCAGGGTCCTGGGATCGAGTTCCGCATCGGGCTCTCTGCTCGGCAGGGAGTCTGCTTCCTCCTCTCTCTTGCTCTGCCTGCCTCTCTGCCTACTTGTGATCTCTCTGTCAAATAAATAAATAAAATCTTAAAAAAAAAAAAAAAAAAGCAGCACACACTGTTACTTTGTTCCAGGATCTCTTGTGCCACATGTCTGGGGACCCTACCTGGAGGCACACTCAAGATACACCTTCTACTTCACTCCTGTTTAACCAAAGAACTCTCTCACATGATGATCGAGTCTGTCAGTTCTAAGCAGAAGAGCTTTTATCATGTTGACATTGACCTAAAGACAATTACTTCTCTTCCCCCTTTTGCCACCTTTTTCTTAAAGGTGGATCTTTTCTGAAATGGTAAGTATACCCTGCACTGGAGGCAGATGAACTGGCCATTTCAGGATGTTTTTAATGTTTTCTGAATCAGCATTAGAATATAAGAGCAGCCCCAGGGTTCTGTCCCAAGGCAGGGAGCAGCTCAAGAGAGGGAAGGAAAGTTCAGCAGCCGTCTGTGTAAGAGAACATCCTTCCCCACTGATCTATAATTTACATCATCAGAAACCAATCCTAAAAAAGACAATGATTCTACATAACTGTGAAGCAATCTTCAATTGAGTGGGGGTATCCAGTCCCATTCTGTTCTTACAAATGAAATTCCAAGCTAATAAATGGACTTTTTTCACCCTTTTTAAATCACTGGTCATGGAGTTGTTCTATCCCTTTATTCACTCAACAGACACTGGTCCTCCTGTCTACCATATCGCCAGCACGAGTTCTAACTTCCGTTAGTAGGAATAGCTTCTTTCTTGTGAGTAGAGTCTTATAAAGGGTATAAAGGCTTGACTCTGTTTAAGAGTGGACCCACCAGGGGGAGGGAGGGACTTAAATCCTAAGCCAGGGAAGCCAGAGACAGATGTCTTAGCCTTCACAGGTTTGCAGGAACCTAGTGTGGCTGTCCCTGTTAGGGCTCTATGTCCAGGAAACAACCGTGTTGTGGTCATCTTTAAAGACACAGAAAGTACAAATATTTTAACAGAAATGTGTTTCTTCTTGTCTTTTAGTGAAAATCTCATTCTGGAAGTACCGGCAGTCAAAATACATAGTCAGTCTTCTTGAATAACTGGTAATTCACCAGCTCTCTGACTATTTTTTAAAAGATTTTATTTTTATACACTTATTTGAGAAAGAATGAGAAGGGAGAGGTCAGAGGGAGAAACAGACTCCCCGCTGAGCAGGGAGCCTGATCTGGGACTCCAGGATCATGACCTGAGCTGGAGGCAGTCGCTTAACCAATCTGAGCCACCCAAGCACCCCTAGCTCACTCACCATTAAAGCAGCACAGTTAAAAACACAGGAACAGTGACAGCTCTCTGGTAAAATGAAAAGCACAAACACTGTGGTTTTTTTTGTTTTGTTTTGTTTTTCATTTTTTGGTTTTGTGATTAGATACTGCTTCTATGGCGGGGACAGCAGCCAGCGATCAGAGGTCTCTCTGAGGGATGCATTTTGTTTATCTGCCAGTATTTTGAAGGGATAATGAAGGGCAAAGCACCATGATAGATGTGTAGAGACAGAAGAAGGGAACAGACATTCTAGCTCACAGAAGAGAACAGGGAACAGAGGGCGCACACATGTCCCCACAGAATGGATCAGCATCAAGCCCTCAAAACAGCAGAACGAGTACTCGAATCTGAGAAACAAAACCCCTTTTTCTGCTAGGTTTCTATTAGCCCTTCAAAACACTAGGAACAAGGGCAGACTCTTCTTCCCCTTCTGCCCACATTGCTTAAAATGAGAAAAAGTTTGGAGCTCAAAGACTGCTTCACAGCTCCCTGTGCATCTACCTATGGCTTCTCAGAAGAAGATAATCCATTATGCCAAGCAACTACGGAAACCAATTTAACGGAAATGGCACTGGGGATACACCAACCTACCGTCACTTGGGCTTAGGAAAGTCAAGCCCCACGATTTCAACCACTTCTGTCGAATTCTAAATTCCAGTGTTCCTTCATTTACTTACAGAGCAAGTATTATGACATTACTCCTCTAACTTCTCCAAGTCCCTCCACTGGGCTCCTTCAAGAGCTGGGCCACGCTGCTATCACAGGACTTTTTAAAGAGTAGAGCACTATGAGGGTCTGTTTACGGAACTTTCTCCCATCACCTGTACACTGGGGTTTCTCCAAGTCTGTGGTCTGCCTGTTCTTGAGAAGTACAGATCTTCGCTTCCCTGGCCAAAACCTCTGGGTATGAGGATTGAAAATATATCTGCTTAATAATTCCCTCCAAGGGACTGTTATGCACACAATAGTTTGAGAATCATGTCTATATTCTCTTTCCTCGATGGTCTTTCATCTCCTGTATCCAGCATATATATAGCTTAGATATGAGAATGGTAGGCACCCAACTGACACGTGTGGAAGGAAGGGAGAAAATGAAAAGAGAAAGTAAAAATTAACAAATAAAACAACTGCCTTAGAGCCCAGGGACAACATAAAAGCATAGAATATTATAAGAGCTGAGAATTTATTTAGGAAGATAGTAGGCATTCAACACTGTAATAATGATAAGTTGTAAATTAATCATTTAACAATAAACTACAACTAAAAGTGGTTAAAAAGCAATTAAAATTTTTTGCCAAAGGAATTTACCAACAATAAGTGAAAGCAAGCGTTCAGAAAAATGAGATTAAGCAATCAGACTCAGGGGTAACACTAGCTACAGAGAGCTCGTCGGACACAGGGCTTCAGGTGCTTTTTGAAAAGAGGAAAGGATTTACATAAAAAGGGAAGAGAGAAGAAAGCATTTATACCTAAACCCAGAAGAACTGGACTAAGACATTAAAAAAAAAAAAAAAAAAAAGACCCCTATCGTGAATGTTTTTTAAAAATCTGTGCGTTAATTTTTGCCACAATTAATGGAACTAATATTTACAGGCCAGCAGTTTGAAATATAGTGCCAATAAAAACTTTTACAACTCTGGAAATTTCTAAAATTGGTTCCCTTTAAATTTGTAGCATAGGCAGAATACCAGATGATGTGGTACAGTAAAAACATTTTATTGGCATTTAGTTGAGATGACCTGCATAACTCACTTGTGGCTTTCCCACTTACAGCATGTCATCCAAACTCCCGGCCATAAAACGTTGATGTAATAGTGCTCTACTATTCTTTACATAAATATGTACATATATAATATATATGGACTAATTTCCCTCTTAGTTAAAATGGGTCTAGCCCAATCATTCAGAGGAATATTTTTGAACTGAGATTAATTAGTGTTTCTGGAATGCCTACAAAATGAAGAGCCACCCAAATGCTGTGCTGCATGATTCAGATATAACCTACTCAATATTCACTCCTGTAAATGCATAAATAAAATAGGGGAGAACAATTAGAAAAACCATGAACTGCTATTCTGTTCCTTGATCTCTGTGGACTTGCTTTACATGTTCCTAGTTCACTAAATTAATTTTTAGCACTTTAAACTGTTTTGAGTCCTTCATCAGGAGATTGAGAACCTAGGTCCCAGCCTCAAGCCCATCATTAACAGCTGGGTATAATGCTAGTAAAATCACCAAACTTCCCTGAAACTCAGTTTCCTTATCAGTAAAATGGGGATGACGATTTTTGGCTTCTCAGGCGGCAATACCCTTTTGGTTTTGTCTTGGTTTAGCTGGCATGTAAGCAAGTCTTACTTCTGTACAACCTTCTTAACGATGGAGCTGTTTCATACCATTCTGAAATGTAACAGCACCAAATTCAGTCCAAAGTGCAAAAAAGAATTGGAGTATTTTAAATGGATCCAAATTTTACATATCTATGATTTTGTGTCATTTATTAGCTTAAATAAAACATTATTATATGATTACAAACATCAGCAAATGAGCTAATGACCTCAATCTAGGCATCTAATAAAGAAATGATTAGCACTGACAATATAAAGACAAATTGCAGCCTAACGTATAAAACTTTATTATTTATTCCTGAAAAAACATTAAATATCTGTCAACTTTAGCTGTGACATAAAATGTGTGTACTTGTATTTTATGTCCAGTTATTGTTTAGTTCCCAGATGTTAAAAAACTAAGAAATCTTAAAGCAATTGTCCCAGAAAACAATTATGTAACTATAAAATTATGTCAGAAACCTAGAACTTCGTGAATTTCAAAGGTAAGGGATTTTTTTTCATTTCAGCAAATAATACGGGAGTGCCCATGTTTCAGCCACTGTGTCAGATATCTGTTAAGAGACGCAAAGAGCTTCGTACTCTAGTACACTAACGGGGGTTCCTAGCTACTCATGGCTACTGTATAGTGTGGTAAGTGCGATGACAGAAGCATGTAAAGACACTACGGAACAGAGAAAGTCAGTCTCTAACTTTGTAAGACGATATCTGCCATGGTTTTCCAAATGATACAATGCTTACAACGAGTGTTGCAAGAGGACCTGGAGTTTTGCAGGCTGTAGAACCATCAGATGGAAAGAATTCTCAGCAGAGGAACTAGAATATTCAATGGCACCATACCACTACTGCTACACTGAGGCACCGATGAACACAGAGCCTTAGAAAACCACAGCCATTTCAACACAGGTGGATCGGAGAGTTGGATAGTGAACCCAGGTGTGAAAGGTGGGGTGGCAGTCATGACACCGGAAGGGTGAGGAGAAGCCAGACCATAAAGCACCTCGTACAGAATGCTGAGAATCACCAAATTTATACAGCAGGTGATGGAAGCCATTGGAGGGACTTTGGTAAAGAAGGGGTAAATTTTTTTTTTTTTTTAAATCATTCTGGCAGTGGCATCATGAATGGGTGGGAGGGATGGTTGATAAAGAAAGAATAGGAGCAAAGAGAGGAAGCTACAGAGAATAGTGTGGGTTAGACATAATACGGGTCTAAAACTAAAGGGATCGCAGGGCAAGATGAGAACCGATTTGCATGCTAATAAGACTGCCTTGGCAGAACTTTGTGGCTGATTAGACATGAGGCATGATGAAAGAGGAGTAAGAGATAATTTCTAGGTTGCAATATGGGAGAGATCCATAAGAGGTAACACCATCAGATGTCACTCCTTCCCATTCCTTTAATCTTCATAATTCAGAACACTAACTTCACATAGCTGGCTTTTTCATTAAATCACCACCAAATTATTTTAAGACAAATCCTCGATATTTTGTACTCTTTATTCCTCTCCTGAACAAGATCTTTTTCCCACCCTAACTTCTTAGTGGAGGCAGCTGAATGATGAAAATACATGGCTTTATGTTTTTTTTAAAGATTTTATTTATTTGACAGACAGAGATCACAAATAGGCAGAGAGGCAGGCAGAGAGAAGGGGGGAAGCAGGCTCCCCACCGAGCAGAGAGCCCAATGCGGGGCTCGATCCCAGGACACTGAGATCATGACCTGAGCCGAAGGCAGAGGCTTAACCACTGAGCCACCCAGGCACCCCCATGGCTTTATGTTTTAACCAGAGGTATTTATGTTTTAACCAGATATTCTACTAAATTTATATTTATGTTTTAACCAGATATTCTAAATTTTCTTATTAATTCCACATGGTTTTGGTTGAACCATTTTGTTGGTCTAAGTAGATAATTCTATCATTTGCAAATAGTGATAAGTTTGTCTTCTCTAACATTCGTATCTTATTATATTTGCCTCAACTTCTAGAAGAACATTAAATAGTAATCTTGATAGTGGTCATCTTTGGTTTGTTCCTGCTTTTAGCAGGGATAGACTCCAATGTTTCATAATTCAGTAGGATTCCCTCTGTTGATATGATAGATAATTTTATCATGTTAAGGATACTGTTTTTTGTTGCTGGTTAGCAAAGAGTTTCTAAAGGTTTGGAATCACTGTTGAATTTTATCAAATCCTTTTTGTCTAAAACTATCACTTATTTTTTAAAGATTTATTTACTTATTTTTGGGGGAGGGATGGGGGTGGAGAGAGAGAGAGAGAGAGAGAGAGAATCTCAAGCAGACTCCACGCTGAGCTCAGAGCCCTACGTGAGGCTCAATCCCACAACCCTGAGATCATGACCTGAGCCAAAATCAAGGGTCTGATGCTTAACGGACTGTGCCACTGAGGTGCCCCTGTCCAAAATTATTTTTAATAAGGTTTTTGCACCTGTATCCTAGATTTCAATAGAAAATTCAGCATTGAAGAATTTTTTAAGGAAATTAGATTGAAAGGCTAATAAATCAATGTTGGGGGGTAGGGAAAGACATGTGGCTCTCAACTCAGTCATACACTCCACAGAACAAGGGTGGGGTTTATCACACCTAACATAGTAGCACTCAATAAATAAATCCATAAATGTTTCCTCATTGAGATGAGGTTGGTTTAAATTCCATTTCTGCTGGATAAGCTCATGTACTTCAGGGAAATCAAATAAAGGAAATTTTTAAAAAAATGCTGCCCATAGATCTTGCCTAGGACAGCAATGGTGTTTTGGGGGCCACTGAGTATGGGAAAATATTTAATATATGGGGTCTAAATTTCACTGTACTGTAAATACATAACAAAATTTTTAAGCATAAACATAAAAGAATATATGGCTGTGTAACTGGTTTGGGAATTTGTACTCGGGGAAGAGCATAGTACAGTTGACCCCTGAACAACATGGGGCTTAGAGGTGCCAACCCCCAAGTGCAGTCAAAAATGCATGTATAACCTGACTCCCCCAAATTTTACTAAAATAGCCTCCTTTTGGGAAGCCTTACTGATAACCCACGCAATATGTTACACCTTATATATTTTATGTTTTATATACTTTTTTCCTATAATAAAGTAAGCGACAAGAAAGATCAAAAGGAAGAGAAAAATATATTTATAGTACTCGATTTATTACAAAAAAAATCCACATATGAGTGGATCAGTAAAGTCAAAACCTGTGTTGTTCAAGGATCAACTGTAATTTATATTTCCAAGAATACTTTCAAGTGATATGCTCTTGAATTCAGTCTAATTTGTATATTGGGATTAACAAATTTTTTATCCAATAAGAGATAGAATCTTGCCAGGTTTGCTTTTTATTTGACTCTGACCGTTTTAATAGCTTATTTTAGACAATTTCAGATGAAACTATCCATACCTGTCTACATCAAACATAAATATAATATAAATGATAGATATCATTTGCCTATACAAAAAAGAGGAGGGAATTTAATATTTGGAAGGAATATTGCACTCTTGGTTATTAATGCATTCTTATGAGGTTCTTTTAAGGTTTTTATAAAGAACCTTAAAATATACAAATAATCAACGACATTTTCTTTGTCCAGAATCACGGAGCTCACTGTGTTGTATACAAGGGCTTTGAAAAGAAAAATGGGTATTTCAAAATGAATGAAGAAATAATAAATGCTCAGGAGCGAAGATCTGTATGATGACTACCTAATACAGAAAGCTTAACTCATAAGCTAAAAACACGAATCAGGGAAGTCAGTATGAATATGGCCATTGGGATTCTTTTGGATTGAACATAATACTGGAAATCTTCATGTACATGTGAAAAAATAAACCGAAAGCCCACTATTTCTTTTTGGTGGGATCCAGGAAAATAACCAAAGGAATAACTATTGCAGAAATTTCAAAATTTTAGAGATGCCAAAGGGCTGAATCATACAGTGTGCGGAACATAATAGTTTTCCTCTTTAAATGTTACCCTTGTCCCATTTTGGTCATTAATATCTGAACCATACCATCCGTTCTTTTTGAACATCTTTCTACAGGCTAAGTGTTCAATGCTGAAGCCCAGTCTAAGCCAAGGATGCACAGATGGGTGGTTACAGCTGCAGTCCTCTGACAGACTGCAAAAACCCGCTGGGACACGTCCCCCAGCTCTGTCTATCCATCTTGTGAGCTGGTGTAACTCCACCTTGCTCAGGCCTTTGTTGAGTATGTCACAGGACTTTGGCCAAAATGTACCATCCTAAAGGGTCTTATTAATGGAATGAAAAATGGGCTCCCCAAACACACACACACACACACACACACACACACACACACATATCACATGTGTCTCCTGAAATGACTGACAATTCTAATCAAAAAGAACATTATAATAGTTTTTTTTAAACCCTCAGAAATAGTGTATTCAGACTCTCTTCAGCAGGGTGAATGAGTCAAGTTTCTCAATAGGATCCATTCAGGCTGATTAAATTGGAGCCAGGCCAAAACAGATCTTCAAGATCTGAGAGATAGTGGTCATTGAGCCAGGAAGAGGGAAACGGCACCAAGTGAGAATATACAGACCACGACACTGATGGAAAATAATAAATTGGCCAGTCCAAAAGCTAGCATGGAAATTTATAATGATGAAGGTTCTAGGCTTAAATCATCACAACCCTCCTTATTTAAGACATGGGATAATTAACCTGAGGCAGCTGCTTAATACACCAGAAAAGTCCATGTAAAGATTTTAATCAGGAATAGACTAAAGTTTCTGTACTAAATTGATATTTGCTTCTCAGTTTTCACACCCACCTTACAAAAATGATCTGAGATGGTTCACAAACATATATTCAATGCACACATACATACACAAACACAGGTAAATTTCAGGCCGTAAAAGAAAAACATAGGAACAAAAAACAACAGGGGTTAAAGAAGAGAAGTCACCAAAGGCAAAAACCTAGGCTGATGTATTTACTGAGGTTACTCATGAAATTTATTGCGGAGTTTCTTGCAAGCCAAGGCAAAAAGGGACAACATATTATATGTTCCTTACGGTCTGCTATAAGGAAGAATACCAACTTCTAGGAATAAAACGTTCTCTATTGTGCCTTTTGAAAAGAACCAATCAGTCTTCAAGATTCCATCGACAATTTTAAGGCTGCACAATTCCTGGCCTAGATTGCCAAAGATTATGAAATCAGCCTTGATAAATAAATTATGAGACAGCACAACCCATTTCTAAACTAAACAAAAAGGGAAAACCAAATGAACAAATGTTTCCAAACACTTAAAAGTTAGAAGCCACCCAAAATAAAAATCGAAACCAGTGGCAAATAAAGTCAACCTAAATCTCAGCAAAGCAGAATCACAAAACCCTGTCACTGCAGGCTTGGGAAAAAATACTGCTTGTCACTCAAAGTGTCTGTCTATGGCATATGGGTAAAGGTTTCAGTCTGCTATCTCCAGACTCATCTTATGGCACCAGTTCAACACCAGTGAATGGTGCTTTAAACAAAAGGAGAGCTCATTCAAAATGGGCGTTTGTGAGTTCCTGGTCAGTGTGGCTGTGCAGTTTGTCTGAGCGAAAACTATTGGCATGGGAGAAATGAAGTGCAGCTCCCAGGCCTTTGGAGTTTCCTAAGCGCTGAAAAGCAGCCGGGAGGTTAAAGCTGGCCGGTCGGAATGGCATACTCGGCTGAGTGCACAGCCAGGTGGCTTGGGCATATTGGCAAACAACTGGCAACCTGCCCAATGCATATGGCTCAGATTGCTTCGCTCTTCCCATGAAGCCTTCTTAGACTCTTGAGCAAGCATTCGTTTTAGAACAAAATGCATGTGAGTGTTAAATAAAATCTTTTAATAATATCTGCCTGATGTAAAAATCCTTTTACCAAAAATAAAAATAAAAAGTTGGGAGGGGAGGCAGTTGCCAAATGCATAAATTGAGACTTTCTTTTTTGGGGGGAAGACTTTGCAGATCCCTTCCCAACAGTCTTTTGGACTCCATTATTTGGAACTTTCAGTGTCACAAGGGTGAAAATGACCCCTGCCGTCCCTGGGGAGCAGGGTTCACGTCGGGTGTTTGGAAGGCCGCCAAGAGGTCAAGGTGACCGTGGATTCTTAACGAATACATAAAAATACCAACTAAGGAGGGTAACTCAATGGAAATGAACACCAGATACATTTTATCAAGGAGTGTTATTAAATCTTGATTGACAGATAACACTAAAAGGTGTTAGTATGGTCTATCATGTAAATACATATCTGGAAACTTGTTAAAACCGTCTCTAAGTGCTAACTGTTGAGGTACATGTTACTTTCCAGGCTTTACCAAGTGGCAGCCTACTGTCAATAGCATGAGGCAACCTTGAGGTTTAATAACTCCAGCTGGTCACTAATCTTCCTGTAATACTACTAGAGCACCACATGAAACATGCCACAAATACTCTTTTCCTGCTGGAGTTGGATTCTCTTCTGTCACACGTGTTTGCCGGTATCCAACATTTCATTTCAGTTTACTGGATATCTTAAAAGTCTTAGCAACTGGTACATTTGCTAATTAGATTATATGACTTATTATCAAGGTCTTGTTTCACTTGTAAGAATTCTTGAATGTATGCTAACCGTCTCTTATAATTACAAGTATTTATCTAATAAACGGTGTTAAATCCTCTGGAATTAGTATAGTCTACTTGGTAAGAAGATTACAGAGTTGGTGTTGTATATGTGTGGTTGCTTTTGTGCATGTAAGTGTGCGTACCAGTGTGTGGGTGCGTGTGTGTCTTAAAGATTGTTTAGCTTGGTAACAGCTCAAACACTGACAAAAACTCATCTCTCATACTGGTGAGGCCTCGGATGTTAACAAATCTAAGATCCTTCAGATAGATGCAAACATACACATTATGATATAAAAAAAAAATCACTGGTGCTTATTCAGCAAACTAAAGATGAGGACAGCAAACTTCTTTCTGGTGTTAAAAAAAAAAACAACAACCCAGAATTTCCAAGTATAGTTGCTCCTTATCTTTCCCACATAAAAAGACACTAAGTAGCTAAAATTTCATATCTGGGCTTTACATTAAACATTTACTGAGTTTTATGTTAAAATCTTCAAATCAATTTCCTTCTCAGAGACTTTTGCCCCCCTCCCCAAAATTAAGGCGGTAAAAACATTTTTTGAGGAATGGGGCAAATTAAAGCACAAGTGTTTAATGGATTCCTATGTCATGAATCCTGAAAATAATGTTTTTTAAAAGTCTCTTTCTTGGTAGGCGTAACAATAAGAGAGCTTCATTAACAAATCTTTGCAATACTCAAAATTATGGGGTGAGAGGAAAGGAGACCTTTCAAAATGGACTTTAGAGTCCTATGAAATGACCTCTGTGCCATCAGACTGTCACCACCCTTACCCTCTCCTCTTGATCAGCAAGTAGTACCACTTAGAGCTTTATTAGAACATCCCATTGCCAACTGGGAACAGCTCCAGGCAAATCTGTCTTCCAAGGACACAGTTTGAAGTACTTAAAGTAAATTGTAATGGACTAGATGAGTAGCAGAGGTGGGACAACTGAATTCTGTAGCCTTGTTTCTGAGATGAAGTCCCCCTCCAGGGGGCACTTTGGTACCCAAATGGAGGCTGGAACATATTCATTTTTAAGGGCTCTTGCGGAACAGAAGGGTCAGCAGGAAGATAATTTTTATACCAAAAGGGACTGAAATCCTGGGTTTCTTCACTTAAACGCAGAGGAAAGGTGAAAGGCTTAATTGCGCAAAGTGTGTTTTGGGGGGTTAACAAGGGTTACAAGCTAAAAGGGCTCTCCTGACAGATAAATTTGGGAACTGCTAGGTTAAACTAAGTTCTCAGATCTTTTAATATATTAATACACACTATGACTTTTCAAGAGGGACAACAGTATACATTTATATTTTAAAAGTATTTCTCTCTCTCACACACACACACACACACACACACACACACAATCTTTTTTTCCACAGAGCATGTCATAAGATGCAGATATTGAAAAATGGATTTTGGTTAGTATAAATTTGAGGCTTTTAATTGGAGTAAGTATATTTTCTTTTACTTAAACCTATTTAATTTTACTTACATTTATTAAGTGAAGTTGTTTAAGATTAAATTGAAAAGCTGAATTCAAGATAATAAAATAATTTAAACATATCTTAAACTAATTGAAAATCTTTAATAATTTCCATATTTTAAGTACATTCTCTAACTAATCTTACTGTTTTACACCTCAATTAATAAAATGCCACTCTAGCAGCAGTAAAAATCCCTCCACCTCCCCACTAATGCTCCAACTCAAGCCTTCCTCCTCATATTAGGCAAGAACCATCTGGTAATTTGTAAGTGGAGAGGCCAGTTTTCAAACAGGCTGGTTTCTGAATATAGGCTTTAAATTATTTATAACAAAATTTAAGGTTAATGTGACTGGAAGGTTCCTCTGATAAAGATTTAGTTGATAACCTCAGAAAACCTCAGAGTAAATGTTTAATAGAGTTTAGCATCCCTGATTCCCTTGATTTTGACCATAGGGTTGTCTGATAAAAAATGTAAATTTGAATAAATGGAAATACAGAGGAAGGTGTAGGGGATAATAACCATCTTTCTAAATAAAATTACAGCTTACTATCAAATAAGAAATCCACACTTTCAGACACACAGACAAAAAAAAATTACAACAAACAATTCTGGCGTTATGTGGAATCTCAAAAAAAAAAAAAAACAAAGAGTGATGATAGAGACTTTTTAAAAATACAATTTGAAATGTTGATCATACATTTAAAAATAAGTTAAATTTTATGGAGCTTCCAACCAAACATCTCATTTTATGTTCTTAATTCCCACAAACTTAAAAAAGCATAAGTTTGTAACAGGTCAAAATTCAAATTGTGTTTCATTACAGAAGTAGAGGCTCTTCTGCTTATGGCTGTATTGGGCTCCTTGCAGAAAAGCTACTTTTAAAAAGAGATACAAGAATCTGCCTGGATCACATCACACTTTCTTGGTAAACATTTGTTTCTGCTTTATTTTTGCTTCTGGACTCTGCCTAGTTCCTGCCCAAAGTCTCACCTAATGGTAACGGGATTTATTTCTTGGTTCAAACTCCTGATGAAAATGTCCTTTAAATGGTGTTATTTTATTTAACTTAATTTTAAAAGAACTGTAGTTTAAAAATTCCAGTTAAGAAGAAAACCAAACAGTTCTAAAAATAAACAATATTTGGTTAAACAAATACACAGATTTAAAGCATATGGGTAAAAATGAATGTTAGTATAAACATACGGCAACATTTTTTTCTTTCAAAAAATCTCAGAGAAGAAACACCCGCCCCCCCCAAAAAAGTTACTTTGGTTTAAATTATGAAGCCATTTTTAATAAGTAATCTTTTTTTACTCAAGAAAAAACATTTGTATAGCTCCAGAAATCTGTTTCATTTCAGTCTTTGTGTAAAACTGCACATGGGAAGTATATTTATAAAAGAAATACCAGACTGCGAATTATTTATGTCATTGTAGCACGTATACAATAAATGAGGGCTCACTGGAAATCGACATATCTTACATACATAAAGGTTGAATTCTGTCCCAAAACTTACTCTAAAAGTTTTCTAATTGAATCAGATTTTAGTCTCAAAAAGCATTATTTCAATGTAATAACACTGTATTACCTCTACTTTGGCAAAACGGAATCTAGCTTTTTACCAGATGTGCGACCGACTCTAAGAACCTACCCAGAAAGTTAGTTTTAAAATACACTGCTCTTGGACTGGGGATCAGTTATCTTCTATTCAAGTTAAAGGAAGGCTATGAGGACTCAAATCTTAAGCTTCTGGTAATGTTCACCCCAAAATGGGAAACTAGAGCTGTATAAATCTGCAATTCACAGATGTTTCAAGAACAAAAACAAGCAGGTTGAAAATATACTAATGAGGAGAAAAGCCAAGGTACATAGAAACCCAGCTGCAAGGCTCTTGAGGGTGTACAGGAAACCTTAGGAACAAAATGCAAATTACTTCACTTTCTTCGCAATCTGACACTCTTGGTTTTATATTTAATATTTTACGTCATTGCTCTGTACGGGAGTGTTCTTTGAAGGTGTTGCGTCTGCCAACAAAATTGAAAAGATGTGTAAAGAAGAAACACGTGAAAGTTTTAAACGTCTCTGTAACGAAAAAGAGCCCAAGCTATCGATTTCTGGAGTGAAAATTAAACAAGCAGATCATTTTAAAAACTTCTTACAGTGATGGTGTTCGATATAACTTTCAAAAAAGTATCTTGTTTTAGGAAAAATTTTGAATAAAAATGTTGTACTGAGTTCAGAGTGCTTTTGAAGCCCAAAGACCAACTGTTCAGTTTTAACAAACCAACAATGTCTGTTCATTTTGCCCAAATCTTTTCAGCTTAAATATTCACAATGTGCCATTATTACTGAATCATTATCTGCCTTTAGCTCTGACAACAGCATCATACGGGCTATGAAAGGCTCCTTTCTTCTCATGATTAGGCCCTAAAACATTTCCTCATCTTACAGTGCTTTTCGACTTCCCAGAATGCATTGCTCAATCACAGTGCTGAAATTAACTGTATGCCACTCTTATTTATCGAGAAAAGAATAATCAAGTACTCCAAACCATGTCATGGGTCGCCCACAATTTTATATCAAATTTCAAGTAATAAAAATATTAACCCTTTCTTGGCACTAATTTTTTCAAAATCTCCTGTTTCTCTTCACTTTTTAGGCTCTCATATACAAAATAAAAAAATCAAGTTTGGATTTCTGATGTTCTCTATAATATACAGCTTTCACAACGAATTCTAAATGTCCATGGAAGGGCTATTCTTAAAGACCTGTCTGAATTTTTTTTTAAAGTAAGTTTTTAGCAGAGCCCTCTTCAAACTTAAATTCCTCTCTTCTTTGCCTAGGAAAGTAGGCTTTCCTTCCACTTCCAGAAATGTGCAGTGTGAAACTACTGCAAATTGTCTTTCTGAAAGCAGGAAAGAGAAAGAAATAAAAGCCTCAGGATTAAAACATAGAAATGTTCCAATCCCAAAGTAATTTTGCTTATACCACTAGATAGCACTTCATCCTCAATAATAACTGTAATCTTATTAAACAGAGAACGTGAGTAATCTTTTTACATATGCTCTTCAAATAAGTGTGATTCCAATAGGTATTCTTTGAGAACACAACATTATAAATTGAATTGGCCAATCCTCAAATATTATTAAATTGATTATTTTTTTAAAGATTTTATTTATTTATTTGACAGAAACACAAGTAGGCAGAGAGGCAGGCAGAGAGAGAGAGAGAGAGAGAGAGAGAAGCAGGCTCTGCACTGAGCAGAGGGCCCGATGCAGGGCTCGATCCCAGGACCCTGGGATCATGACCTGGGCCGAAGGCAGAGGCTTTAACCCGCTGAGCCACCCAGGCGTCCCTAAATTGATTATTTTTATATTTGGGGGAAGCTATATTCCAAGCACTTTGTGAATTTAAAAACAGATTACATATCAAATATTACAGTTACAATATAATTAAGGGATATACAGCGGGTAAACAAAAACAGAAAGCACAAAAAATAAGGAAAAAGCTATGATTGTACTCACATTGCAAATACTTCTATGAAAAGGGATGGGGGTATTTAACACATGTGGATTTGTATTTATTTGTTTTATACCTTCATCCAGCAGAAGAATGTAAATAAAAACACTTTTTAAACCTCAAAGATACTTACTAACCCATGCATACATTAATCATTCATACTGCATGATTATTGTTCAGTATTTTCTGCAATAACAAATTGGAGGGTGTGGGGGTTATTGTGGGTTTCAGCAAACCACATTCTATTTAGGCAAAGCCAAGTATTAAAGAAAGGCCTAACTTGCCAAACCAAGATAAATACATGCCATTATTATGATTACATAAAAGCCACTGTTCTCAGCATTACAATTTCTCTTATAATTGGCACTATTATAATTAAATGGATTCATATGTTTACAATTCTTCTTTGAATTGTTAAGTGATTTAGCAATGATAGTGTCTCTAATTTCTTTTAACTATACTGACAGACTTCACTTAATCAGTGGTCTAAAGACCGCATTGCCACAATAAATTAGGTAAATACCCAGTAAGGCCTGAATTGCTATTGAGTTTAAGTATGTTATAATAAGGTAGCAAGTAACTTCTCCAAAGCCTGCTGCTGGACTAGCCCACAAACCCACAAATTGGAGGGGACAGGGTAAAGTATTCCAATGGCATTTAAGATACCCTATGAGGGATAGAGAGGCACAGGAGCCGGGAAAAACACACACATACAGTTAAAGCCTCATAGGTTTTAAAAACAAACAGCAAGTAAAAGGTGATTTTAAAAATATAAACACAATTATTGTGAATTTTGTGGTCCCTCTTCTTCCCTAAGACCCAGAAATTCACACTTCTCTCCAGGGAAACAGTGGCATAAACATGCTCCCATATACTGATGGAAATGCCAATGGGATATCCCTAGTTTACCTGCCGTCCCAAAACAGACACTATTATACTTTGTTCTATTAGTGAAAATAATGTGAAATCATTGGTATTTCTTTAAATATAAGATAACCATAAGCTTAAAAACTAGATTACTCACGCAACACATCAAAACTATATAGCTAATAAATGTTTTTAAATTGCTTTAATTAAAATAACTGAGGCTAGTAGTTTGTAAAATAGTTTTTACAAAGTGTATAAACGATAAGAAAGTATAAAAGGGGAGAACTGACCGATTCCATACACCTCAGTTTTGTCTAAAAGAAAAAAAACCTTCAATCACAAGTAACTATTGCTTTTTTATAAAGATGATCTATAAATACAAAATTGGGATTGTGCTCTGTTGATATTAATTGCCATGTTAGTTATAACAGCAAAACCCAGCAAACAAACTCAGCCTCCAATGCAAAACTGATTTCAAAAATAAAGGTGTATCTATATTATGAAACATAATGCAACCATTAAACACAATGTTGTTGGGAAATGTATGCTGACAGGAAAAGGTGTTTGTGGTATAGTATTACATTTTTAAGAAGGATTTTTAAAGACACACAGGTATATCTGGAAGCCTAAACCCCAAAATAGCAAAATTTTAATAATGGTTTTCCCTAGGTGATCTTTATATTATTTTCCCCTAGGTGATTCCATTTTCTTCTCTTTACTGGATGTATGATGCAAATTATGACAATGGCAGATAAATCTTGTAATAATAAACAGAAGTAAGTTTTTCTTGTTATTTAAAAAGATACCATGATACAAGGCATTTGTGCCTTAGGCATTTAAATCACTCCTGACAAATTCAATCCTAATAGTAGGCACATTTAGGAAATGTTCATAAGTTTTTTGGTGTGTGTTAGTGCTAATCACTACTTACTAAATTGTGCTACATTTCTAAAAGAAACAAGGAAGAAAAGTTCAGAGACAAAGTAAATGCAGACTATTATTAGATTAGTACCATGAAATTCTCTTATAGAAAAATTAAGTAAAAAATGACTCTCAGAATTTAAAAACTGCCAAGAAGTAGACTGAGAGCCATAGCGCTTATGTTACTTCGTTCAAGGATACATAATTTAGATAGAACACCTAGTTGAAAAGTATATGATTTTTGGGCTCGGGTTTTCAACTGCTAGTTGAAAAGTATACAATAAGTGGACTCAGTTCATAAGAAGCAAGCGAAATCAGTCTTATTCAGTAAAAATTGAAAATAAAATATAATGGATATGCAGAATTAAAACAAAATTGGCTTTTTCACTTTTACATTCTTTGACATTCTAAATGATGAATGAGAACCCAAAGCTGTCTGGTTTGGTTTCCAGGTTTCAGTGGAGACACCAAATTTCCAGCCAAAATGAAGTAAAATTTTTCTCTATCTCCTAAAAATTCAAAATCCTTTGAGATAATCTTCTAAAGATGGCTTTAGAAAAACAATTCTACTACACATACTTCATAATGCAGATTAGATATAAAACTGTGGGGGATCATGCGGTCAGGAAACAGAATACCCAGACCTGTATTTCTATTTGATATTCATCATTTTTGATGCTTGAACACTAACAAAATTACTGAATTTCCTTGTTCTCTCTCACCTCTTCCTCTGGACAAAACATAGCTAATCATTCTAAAACAATGTCCAGATGTGTACTCTTAAAAGCAATGAACTAATACTTGGAACACAGAACAGTATCTTAGACAGACTAGCTGTTCAACACTTACACACTGGATAAATAAAGGGAAGGAATGAAGTTTGAGGGCAAGTTTACAGAAACCATAAGAAATGCACAAGAGATGAAAAGAATTCCACCAGACGTCTGAATTGAGCTCAATACAAAAGCAACCAGGTAACCACTCAAACTAACTGTGCAGCAGTACTAGGACTGACTGTATTTTTAAACAATGTTTAAAATACAATAGAGATAAACTCCCGATACAAAAGAGCTATTGCACTAGAGGTCCAGTAAGGCTGACAAGTCTAATAAAGGCAAACACAATCTTATGTCCAACTCACAAGCCTTGATAATTTCAAGCTATGTATGTGATGGATCAGTTCAACGACAGACTAAGAATTTGCTAAATCTCTATATTTAAGATTTTCTCAAACTGGCCAGTGTCCAAATATTTGGCAGTATGTGTTATTCCCAATTTTCCCAGCTTTAACTGGGACACTTCACAGCAAAAGACTCCTTGCTGTGGGTTTTCTAACCCATGTGAATCTCCCATAGGTTATCCCCCCTCTCCTCTCCCATAGAGGGAATGAAGGACAAGTGGAGCTAATCTTTTAGGCAATGGCATTCCTCATGCCTAGGTATATAGATTGATTAATTAATTAGTTAATTAATCAATTCCAAATAAACAGAGGTTCATGCTTTAAGGTATATTCCACACACCACAATTCATGAAATGATCATTTTGACATCACACCCTTTTAATGCTTTTAAAAAACCTCTAATATCTTTTACACTTGGTATGAAAACATAACATTGCTATTATATCATTATAGTCACATATTTTAAAAATTATATGTAATGCGAACAGTGGAATTAGGTGTCCCTCCCTGGTTTGGGTCTTTCATAGTGTCATGGCAAAGCGTGCCTTGGCTTCCCATTCCTGAATGTGCTAAGGAGTCTCTGTTTGCTTGTGGTTCATAAAGGCCCAGTTTCCATTAGCATAAAATATATAACAATAAATCTTCCAACAGATACCAATAGCAATATGTATACTCTTAGACCAAAAAATGCAAACAGAAGGTTATCATTAAAATCAATATTAAACTTCTCGTATCTCTTTTGGAAATGATGAAAGTCAAAGTCATGGCCCCTCTTCCCACGAAAACATGTACACTCGCAAACAGAGTTCTCAGCTATTCTTTTTTTTTTTTTTTTAAGATTTTTATTTATTCACCTGACAGAGAGATAGCACAAGTAGGCAGAATGGCAGGCAGAGAGAGAGAGGAAGAAGCAGGATCTCTGCTGAACAGGGAGCCTGACATGGGGCTCGATGCCAGAACCCTGGATCATGACCTGAGCCCAAGGCAGAGGCTTAATCAACTGAGCCACCCAGGTGCCCTGAGTTCTTGGATGTTCTGAACGCGGTACACAAATGGAGGTAAAGAAGCCCCATTTCAATCAGAAGGCTGCCAGATAAGGTTATAAACATATCCTAAAATTGTAAAATATTCAGAGGGGCAGAGGTAATGTTAAGACTCCAAATGTGCTACCAGAAATGAGTGGTCCCTTAATTACAGAATATGTATTTGTAGAGTTAGATATGTGTTTTTCTGTTTTAATTACGTAAGCAACAGTGAGGTAAATATGTTTGGCAAATGCTACTGAAATAATGAAATCCATAAACATCCCCACCAGCTTTCTCCTTTCTCTGCTGAACAAGAAAGAAACCAACCTTTATTAATATCTTCTATGTGCCAGTGACTGTGTTAAACACTTTCAGACATTACCTCATTTCTTCTTGGTAACAATGCCATGATATAGATATTATCATTACCTTTTGCAGAGTTTGAAGAAATTGAGGTTAACAGAAAATAAGAAGCATGCCTGAAGTCCCAAAGTTCTTAAGTGGTAGAGCTTGGATTGAAAGCAATGTTTGATCTTAAGCCTTTATTCTGTTACATTTATGAGTTTATAAACCACTGAAGTCAGGTTTGTTCTGATCTAACGCTATTTCAGTAAGCCTGAGAAACCTTTCCTCTCCAAAATAAAGGTTAGTCATGTATGGGGTTGTGGGGCAAATATTTCATATCCCCCTTTGACCTGTGTCTCCAAAGTTCTATTTCCCAATCTTGAGTTTTTCCCAGCAAGATCTAGCTCAGGTCCTATGGGACCATTCCTTCCTGACTTCAGCTCTGTCATGGATTATTAACCAAAGCTTGTCCTCCAGAACAGCTCTTAAAACACGGCTAAAAGAAAGCCAAAGAGAAAAAAAAAATGTATACATCACCTGTTCTGACCATAAGTTTTATAATTACTTATAATTCTCTTCCAGGCATAATTATGCATATTAATAGAGTTCATACAATAGATACAAGCTACTTCATAGTTTAATCAACCTCCTTTAAGAGAATATATACACAGACAATTAAACAAAATAGCACAGTGAAGATTATTGCTACACACTGATACCAGTGATAGTACCTGAATAATTATTCCAAACATTTATCTCTGAAGCAATTAATTTGCCTGAGCAATCAATCATGTCTTGTTGAATTGATCAATTTTTTAAAAACTAAACCGAGTATCCAACTCAGCTGAAACCGTGAAACTTTTTCAAGTTTCAAGAGCCAACTGGAATAACTTCCATGTTCCGCCATGACATTCTATCTACTCCTGGTCACCAGAATAAGAAGTAAACGTCTTTCTTTGAAGGTCCTATCCTCATCTTAATTTTTTTTTTAACTTGGAGGTTGTGGGGGTGGTAGGGAAAAAAAAAAAAAAAAAAAAACCTGGAACCCACAGTACTGAATTTGGCATCCCAAGAAGTTAAAAGTTATCAAGGCTATGTAGATGTATCTTTTTCCCAGAAAAGATTATACGACGACAGCACAAGATTACTACTCAAACCTCGGAGCCCTACTAGAAATGAAGGCTATGTATCACCAAGAACTGCATACAGTGATGCTCACTAAAGGCCTAAAGGCTGATGGAATGAAGGGACAATGAACCATGAAGGTTTAATGGTGCCAAATAGCACTATCAGAGTGCAGCAGCACTGTGCAAACCATCAATATTTCTCCTTGCCCTTGGCAACACCAGCACTCTGGAGGGGGGGGGATTATCAGGTTCTCAGTAAATAAGCAATCAAGTATAGCAAAAGGTCCCTTTAACCAAAGCAAGGAACATACGTGATGCTCACATGCGCCTAAGCCCACATGTCCTCCTGTTTATTCTATCCGTTTAGGGTGGGAATGAGCCTGGCCAAGCACAGGGCAGAAATCTGATTCTGAGTCACATGGAAAAGGGACGGACAACTCGGGAAACACTACAGACCATCACATTACTGAAATAAGGTAATAAATAGCTGTTTTTGTATGTAGTGACCTGATTTGCACAAGGAATAAAAAAAAGGTCATATATAAGTCAGATGTTATCATCCTCATTTGCTTACGGCTTGATAGAAGGGTTCATCTCACCTACTTGAGAAAGTTACACTTCTACACTGATGGTGAGATGTACTTTAAAAGCCTGCTATGTTCAGTAGTCATTATTGGAAAGCACCTCCTATTGACCAGCTAGAGTAACTGAATTTTTATCAGTGGGGTTATCTTCTGATTTCTGATCTAGTTTTGATGTGTTACTCATTCTAAATGTATCTAATAATATCTCCTAAAGAAAAGTTATAGTCTTTTCAGTGGGTGATTTTCATGCTTTTAACACAGGAAAATTTGGAACATGCTTATCAAAAATTTATAGCATTACACAATCAGTAGTTGCAGGGACATGGTCCCATTAGAATTTCCCAGCTGTGTTACAAATAATGGAAACATTTGTATGTGATAGGAAAGATTTTATACCTCAAATAATGGTATAATCATTTGTAGAAGTTTGGCATTGTGGAAGAACCTATCAAATGTAATTTGTAATTCTATGCATTAAAAACACGTTTTAAAGCAATGCTATATATTCTGTCTAGATAACATTTTTTTTCAATTTTAAAAGAAATTTACTCACTGAAAAACACTGAATTTTAATAAATACATTACTGCAGGCCAAGTCTTTTGCTGAAGACTCCAGACATGTCATAGTACTATCTGGTGTTAGGAAAGATGAAAAGTATGTCTCTTGGTATTTGCAATGCTTTGCAAACTTTATAATATAGAAGTTAAGCCTTAAGGAGCTAAGAAAGTTAAATGGAGTTTAGGTCGATTTCACAGGTGTGCTGATTTTAGCAAGCAAACTATATAACTTGGGTGTCATTTCCTATAGTGGCTACAAAAGAATTAAATAAAATATGCATTAACAAAACATCTTAAGCTCTGCTAGAATGCCAAATACGAGATAATAAAAGACAGGGAAGTCCTCAGAAAGCTAGGCTTAGCAAAAGTATACTTCACAGATGACAACACAGGGTCTGGGGACAGAGATCACGTTGTATGTCCAGATTCAGAAGTGACAGTTTAGAAATCTGGGGAAAATCTCTTGAATTCTCAGAGCCTCAATTTTATCATCTGTAAAATGGACTATGATGCCGGTGATCATGATAAAAGTACTAATAACAGCTTATTTTCCTCCGTGTGCAATTATAACACTCAGATAAGATATGTAAGCCAGTTTACAAGCTGTTAACTGATATACAAATGTAACTTGCTATTAGCCCAACTTCTAACTTCTATCAGCCACACACCACTCCCTGGCTCCTGGTCCCAATTCCCATCACTGAGATCCTACACAAGATATTAGCATAACTCTTACTTTACATGATTTTTTTTTTTTTTCACTTGCAAAGCTAAGGGTGGGGCTCCGATTAACTCAAGTGGTTCAATCCAAACAGAAAAACAACTTCCAGCAAGAAATGTTCTGATCAGCTCTAGTAGAATACAGGAGTGGGCCCCACTTCTGACCACAAGGTAGAATTCTTTCTCTGATGCCATCCACAAATTTGTCTCTTTTAATCACCTGTCCACTCAGGCCCAGGTGGAGTCAGGAAATGATGCCCTCTGTACACCTGAAGAGAAAAGCCCAATCATGGTTGACCACCTGCAGGCTGAGGTTTGACCTCCAAACTCCCTCCCATACTTCCAATGAAATGCAGGGGTGCCATTTTCTAATCAGTAGTTTGATTCTTACTTTTCCGGCCTATATCCTTCCCCACTCAAGTTATGAAACATATAATCGAGCCCTACCCACGCCTGACACATCAGATGGCCTTAGGCTGTTTGACTGGCAGGGGGCAGGGGGCATCATCTGTGGGCAGTGTGAAAGAGCAGGGGCAGCTGGGAGAAATTGAGTAATGTGCACTCTGACCGTGTTTCAAGCCACCCGAATTGCGAAGCTCTTGGTAAATGCTAAAGGGAAAAGTGGACTTTACGGCCCCTTTATGAAACCCCTGATGTCCTTTCCAAGAAACTATACTCAAGCAATAATAAATATTCAGCATACAGTTATTTGGTTTCAAGGGCATTTTACCCAAGGAAAACAATAAAAGAAGATCACCACGGAGCTGAGGTCCTTCGAACTCAGGATCGACTTGGGTAGAAACAAATACCCAGATGACAGTGAAGATTTAAATGACATATCATCAACTTGAGATGAAAATCGAAAAAAGGACACATAAATAAATAAATAAAACCAGAGGCCCATCAGGAACAAGGTTATGTGCACTAACTCGTCCTTGGAGATCTGGATTTGCAGTCCATCCCACGGGAACACCTATCTTCACAACCTTCCTCTCCTGATGACATTGAAACATTCACACGTCATCTGCGGCAGGCAGGCTGGGTCTCTAAACAAACTGGTCTCTGAGTCTGGAGCATCAGGACCGACACCTCAGTGGACTCAAATATCAACTGCCCACCTAAAATTTCTAAGGGTCTGTAATAAAGTACGTGAAACGCCTGGAGGAACCAGAAGCATTTTCACCTGCGGTAAACATCTGCATACAGCCATGCTCACACCATGTTAAATTTAAATTTTCATTACTGTTGCTCTTGAGATTATGCTTTCCTGAGTTTTTTTTTTTCTTTCTTTCTTTCTTTACCTTCTTTTGCACTCACTGAAACTGATCAAACTCCCCTATACCAGAGAGCACAGCAAAGTCAGGGAAAACGCTGGAAAGGAGGAAACCATTGGGGAAGAACCGTGGCGAGCCTCCCCAGATGCCTCTGCCAGGTTACAAATGGTGAGCAGGCCACAGTGTGAGGACAGCCAGGGAACACTGCACACTTGAGGAAAAAGCTAATGCAGCTGCC
This sequence comes from Mustela erminea, assembly GCF_009829155.1. NCBI lineage: Eukaryota > Metazoa > Chordata > Mammalia > Carnivora > Mustelidae > Mustela > Mustela erminea. The sequence goes on from NC_045623.1 coordinate 60,094,309, forward strand.
AAATTGAAAATAAGTATGGTCGACTTTCAATTATCCCAAGTGGTTTAACCACACGGCTTCCTTCTTCCCACTGCCCAACCTCAGTCTGGGCTACGACCCAGACACTGAGCAGGGTGGGGGTCTGCAAGTCTGAATGGAGTGTCTGTGTCTGAAGGTGTGGTCCCAACTCTACGGAATTGTGAATTTTCTTTCATGAACCAAGCCACAAAGTTCTCTTTTAACAATAGGGACAAATCGCAGTATCTATGAATGGATAGTGTTAATAAAAGCTATGTTACATACCTTCTCTCAAATGTTAAATAAAATTAAGTTCTGTAAAATGACAGGAAGATGCTTAGTAGATGAAAGAAGAAAACTAAATTTTGTTCATTCATTCCTTCACTCATTCATGTACTCAAAAAGTTGTATTAGATCCTTACATGTTATATGTTAGACACAGTCTCAGGCACTCAAGACATAGAGATGAAGACAATTCAGTACCTCCTCATGGCTCACAGTCCACACTGGGGATGAAACACTGAGAATTCAAAAATCATGTTTCCTAAATCTAAAACATGCTTTTCAACCAATATTTCACTGTCCTTGAAGGAAATATAATTTATCTGGTAGCTCTATAGGACAAGAAGTTTTACTGTGTGTGTCTCAAAGGTGACATTTAAAAAAATTTTTTTCATTGGGGTAAAAGGTGACATTTTAGCAGTAGTGGAGTCTGTGTTTGACGTTCTACCTCACCTGTGCCCTTGAATGCAGAAAGCCAGTTTGCTTGCGTGTCCCTCTTTTGAAAACCGACTTCTATGTTAAAACGATCACCCCTCCTTTAAATCTCTCACAACCAACCCCCATTCTCCTACAACATATCCAACAGCCCAATTTGCTCTTTCAAATTCACACCTGAAGTGTGTACGATTAACAAAGACTAAAATCCCCACTGGGGTTTTCTTTTTTTAAAAACAGGTCCCTTTTCCAAAAAATCTCCACCTTATGGAGTAAGTAGGAGAAAACATGCTTAGTGGGGGGAATATTTCCTGGTGTCACTCACTTACTCTAGATATTCATAACCTACATTCTAAAAGAAGTTAATTTAGGCTCTCAAAAAATTGGATTTTGGGCACCTAGGTTAACCACCCAACTCTTGATTTTGGCTCAGGTCATGATCTCAGGGTTGGGAGATCGAAACCCATGTTGGGGTCCATGCTGGGTGTCGAGCCTGCTTAGGAGTCTCTCTCCTCTTCCTCTGCTCCTCACTCTACCCCCTGCTTGCACAGTCTCTCTCCCTCTCTTGAAGAAAAAAAAAAAAATTGGGTTTCTTCGTTTATACAATGGGAATAATGATAATAAGACTTCAAAGGTTGTTGAGCAAATTACATGAGCTCATTCATCATGAAAGCATTTAGCTTGGTATCTGTCTTTTTAAAAAATAAGCTGTTACTATTTATCATCATTTAAATATTATTGCTGTTAAATAGTAATTTAGCAATTTCTTCTTTAAAAAAAAAAAAAGATTTTATTTTTAAGTAATCTCTACACCCACCATGGGGCTTGAACTCACAAACCCGAGATCAAGAGTCACATGCTCTATCAACTGAGCCAGCTGGATGCCCCTTGGCAATTTATTCTAAACTGTAACTAACCGTTGACTCAAAGAGTGAGACAAACATGGACCAAAATTTTCTCAATATTATTAAAGCTTCTCAATGACTGGGAAACACAATTTTATTACACCACTGTAAGCTTCTCATCAATAAATGGGTACTGTTTGGTTTTTTCAGTTAACATATGCAGTTTACTGCAAAACCTTAGAACCTCCATGTTCTAAGCGTGGAGGCAGCATTCAGGAAAGGAGATCTTCAGGCTCTAGAATGAGAGGAGTGAGAAGGGTTGTGATGGTGAGTGTGTGCATGTGTGTGTGAGAGAGAGAGAGAGAGAGAGAGAGAGAGTGTGTGTGTGTGTGTTATGGAGTAAGTTGCTTACAAGAAGTCACAAATAACCAAGCACAATAATTCTGGGACCCCAGTTTAGTGAAGGGGGGAAAAAAAAGTCTATCCCTTAACCAGCCGGACATGCGAAGAACCAAAAAGTCTCTGAACTTAACCGTTTCAGTTCACTCAGCCAGGGAAGTGGGAAGAAGGTTATACCAAGACACCAATAAGCCACAAAAGTATACAAACTTCCTTCCTAATACAGCATACTCCTTGCAATCTATTTCCTTGCTTGCAATTTATTGCTATAAATACAGAGCATGAAAAATGTGAAATGATGCCAGTTCAGCCATCACTTTGGCCCCAATCCTTTACTAAATTTATGCATCTCTCTAGCTTGTTTAAATGCCAAAGAGCTAGGCAAACTAGAAGAATATTATGTTCTTCCCTTCGGTAAAGAAGTCCACCTGAGTAATGCATGCAGATGGAGAAAGGGAGCCCAGGGAAAAGGAATAAAAACATTCACGTTGCAGACAAGAATAACAGGCTTGTTATAACAGGAAGGATTACAATAAAATCATCTCTTACTACAATCTTTGGAAACCTTGCACATTTTCCAATGTCATATCCATTCTTCCAGTCTTTGTACAATAAGGGATATATATATATATATATATATATATATATATATATATATATATATATACACACACACACACACACACACACGTAACAGAATAAGGTATGATTCAGCAGCAGAAAAGCCAGAGATGCATGGACCACACCAGAAAGCAACTATAAATAAAGACAGAACTCAATAAAAAAATGGTTTTTCATGATTCAGGACTGTGATAGATGCTGCAAAAATTTGTATATGCTACTAATTTGCAATTTTCTCATGTTTATGTGCCTCTCTTCACATTTAAAGTTAATGATAATAACTTAAGCCCTAATGAGAAATGCTCAGGAGGAAAACTTACATGCAGAACTTAGGCTTGTGCAAACTAATCTTTTTTCTGAATACAGGAACATCACAATACAGCACGACTGGGTTGTTTTCTTGTCCTTGTTACCTGACTGTTATGGCAATTGGGAGATTTCTTTTCAGTTTGCCTACCTTCCTTCTATAATCTTATTCCACAGGAGAAACCACATCTCCCACTGCAGAAAGGAGGAGGCCCTCGGCTGAGGAAACCAGAGGTATTCCAACCTTCCTTGTGATTCTGTCATCCTTATTATCACGTCTATATGCTTTGCCTGGCTACCATCAGTTTCTGTCCAACAACAACTGGCATCAGCATGAGAAGGGCTTTGAGGATCCTATATATATATTTATAATTGGGAATATCTACCATAGTGTTCTGTACAAATACAAAAGATCTGGAAGGAAATACCTCAAGGTATTAATGGTAACTGTTTTTAGCTGACGTAACTGTGTATGATTTCTCTTACTTCTATTTTTCTATGTTTTCCAAATGATCTATAATAAACTCATATTACTTTTCATAATGAAAGTACTTAAAAATAAAGACATTAATTTTGAGCCTAGGTATGTACTATCCCTGTACTTTGAAGGCTCCTAGATTCTTGCTCTCGAAGAGATTCTATGGAAAAATGAATTTTTAAAAAAATCACTAATATACAAAGACCTCTGAGGTGAGAGAAAACTATTTAATCCTAAATGAGTAATGATGGATTCCAGAAGAGGAAATCTGGACACAAATATCTACTTGTATAGAATAAACAGGTTTCAGTTTCACCAAATCAGATATGTAAATTTGACAGACAATGCAACTCTCTCAAGAGAGAGCTATTTTCCTCTGGAAAAACAACTTCTACTTAATATCTTTAGAATGCAATATGTCAATTTCTGAAAAGAAAAGAAATACTTGTGTTTTTAGTTTCCAAGCTCTCTTAACTCAGGAATATTCTGGGGTCCTTTACCCAGGGCTACTCCAAATGCAGCAGGAAATTCACCCCGTTCCTGGACAGCACTGGGAATGACCTTTCTATCTGGCCATCTAATTAAGGGGCTGTTATCATTACGAATCTCATTCAGTAGTTTCTCGTAAACATCTCATAAAATAAGCAGCCTTCCACTGTCCACAACTAATCACCAAGAAACCAATCATATCGGAACCCTTTTAAAAGTCTTAAATCTTTGGCTTTAGACATGTTTATTAAAATTTTTACATCATATTCAATCATAAACTTACTATGTATTTTATGAAAATGAATAATGGGAAGAAAAAGTAGGGCAGCTTTGTTAATACAAAATAATAGCAAGCCACCTATCACATGCGATAGACCTTCCATGCAATGTCTTATTTAATCCTCCTACCAACCCTATGATAGACTTCTATTAATTTACAGACAGCCAACTTGTCTAGGGTCACAAAGCACAGCTCCCACTCAGATCTTCTTGACTCCAAAGACCATGCTTCTCATATGTCAAACTGCTTCCCTCTGAATAAAAGAGTGGGAGTCAATTGTCATATGGTTTCACTTATTTTGTGGCACATAAGGAATAGCACGGAGTACATTAGGAGAAAGAAGGGAAAAATGAAGGGGGATAAATCCCAGGGGGAGACGAACCATGAGAGACTATGGACTCCAGGAAACAAACTGAGGGTTTTAGAGGGGAGGCGGGTGGCAGGAGGGGTTAGCCCCGTGATGGGTATTAAGGAGGGCACGAATTGCATGGAGCAAACAATGAATCGTGGAACACTACATCAAAAACTAACGATGTGGGGCGCCTGGGTGACTCAGTCGTTAAGCGTCTGCCTACGGCTCAGGTCATCATCCCAGGATCCTGGGATCAAGCCCCACGTCGGGCTCCCTGCTCTGTGGGAAGCCTGCTTCTCCCTCTTCTGCTCCCCCTGCTTGGGTTCCATCTCTCGCTGTCTTTCTCTGTCAAATAAATAAATAAATAATCTGTAAAAACAAACAAACAAACAAAAAACAACCAACTAATGATGTATTGTATGGTGACTTATATAACATTAAAAAAAAAAAAGAGTTGGAGTTTGGATCTTCTTAAAACTAAAACATAAAGCAAACATGAAGACAGAAAAGCCACCAGAATACTCTTTTCCTTTTCATGCTTTTAAACCACTACCTATTTCTCCTTCTTCTGCTGAGCTCATTCTTAGTCTGGCATTGGAGCAAGCTGCACGCTAGCAGAGCATGGCAGAAAGAACAAGATGGTCAGAATGTACAGGTCACAGGGTCTTCAGATGCAAGATCTTACTGATGTATGAGAACAGGAGTTTGATCAAAATGTGGTGAATAAAAGAAGAGAAAGGGATTATCAGTTGTAAGGAAACCTTCAGAATAGCTAAGTGGTCTCCCTTGGCTAACTATTAGAGAAAAGAAGCATTTGACCTGCTCCTGCCATACCATGGTCCTATGAGAACGCTCATGTTTTAGAAAGAACTTCACATACTGGAGATGGTGCCTTACCTTATCCTTTTGTGAAAAGTTGAGTCAAAGGCACCTTGGTGGCTCAGTCAGTTAAATGTCTGCTTTTGGCTCAGGTTATGATCACGGGGACCTGGGATCGAGTCCCGCATTGGGCTTCCTGCTCTGTGGGGAGCTTGCTTCTCTCTCTCCCTCTGCCCCTCCCCCACTGCTTGTGCGTGCTCGCTCGCTCTCGCTCTCTCTCTCTCACATGCTCTCTCAAATAAATCTTTAAAGAAGAGTCCAAAAAAAAAAAAAAGGTTTTAGTAATTTACAAGGCATACCACCTACCCAATATACTGAGTGAAACTTTGCTCAATTCTGTTTTCCTCAGCAAAACCCCACACAAGCACCAAGATGAAATGTGCACCTTTTGCCCAAAAATGGCAACTCAAGGAATAGGATTACCATGGAAGTATACTCTAATCTCTGAAAAACTCGTGTGTGAATCAATAAAAGGCCTATGCCTAGCAAAAGCAAAGGACCGCAGGACAGAGAATGCAGTGGGGACACCAGAGAATGCTTTTCATTCATGAATCACTTTGCTGTCGGTGCCACAAAAGTCCCACTTCACAGAAGAGAGAGTCACAGGAATTCCATCTGGGCACATCTTAACAGCCTAGCGTCTCTGTGGCCAAACATGAGCGCTCACGGCTACATCATTTCCTGGGCTCCCTCCGTACTTCAAGGCAATCAACCGAGCTTTCCAGGGCATAGGAGCACCCAGACTGCTTTTCAGGGACGGTTGTCAGGTTGGGAGGGGAGTCACAGGTAAATGGAATGAGTACGTTTTCCAGGACAAACTCATGATGCTGGAAAGGAAAGACATCACAGCTCAACAGTTTTAAGTTGTGGTCCTGTTTTTAAATTTTCATGGGAAATGGGGATGCCTGGGTAGCTCAGTTGGTTGAGCTGCTGCCTTCAGCTCAGGCTATGATCCCAGGGTCCTGGGATCGAGTCCTGTATCCAGCTCCTTGCTCGGCAGGGAGCCTGCTTCTCTCTCCACCTCTGCTGGTCTGCCTGCTTGTGTTCTCCCTCCCTCTCTCTCTCTCTCTCTAACAAATAAATTAAAATCTTAAAAAAAAATCATGGAAAAAGAACACATTAAAAATTGCACAAAATTTTGAAGGTCGTCTTAACCAACTCTGCAGTCCATTTCAGCTACAAAATCTCTAAACCACTTTACCAGATATATGGTCCCCGGCTTATCCACAAGTCTAGTCCACTGTTGGATTTCTTTGGTTATTACAACGAGCTTCTTCACACTGACTTGACTTCTGTCTGCCCCTAACTCCCAGGCATTAATACTAAATATATACCTGCAGCAAACAAGAATTCGCTTATTCTTTTATAGGACAGCGCCTCAAAACAACCGGGATTCTGGTCTCAACACAAAGATTTGCAAGAGCAACAATACTGTGTGTGTGTGTGTGTGTGTGTGTGTGTGTGCACGCGCGTGCATGTGTTTTGCCATAGGTTTGGTTTGGGAATATCATAATGGACAGAAAATAATAGTTCTGAAAGACAAAGAGGAAAAGAACCGCTCTGTGATTGCCTTCATTCTTTGCAAAAGTTAGTATCTAGTTAACTTGTATTTATCTAGAAACACCTTTCTAGTAACATCCAAAGGAGGAGAGAGGTCAGAGCACTAAGAAAAGGAGGAAATATGTGTCTCTGAGGTCACCCTGACAAGAATGATCAAAACGGAGGAAAGAAAATCTTCAGACTGGCTTCTAATCACACTTAGGACTGGAAGAGATAACATGCCAGTCACTGGCTTCAGTTTAAAGCCCACAGAAGCCCAACCAGCTTTCTCTCCTGTCAACAGAGTGAAATTGGGCTGATCTCAAGTCTTGCTAGCTGCCAAGGTAGTATCCGCAGCTTTTCTTCCTAATAATGGCTGATGCTGAACTTTGAAAGTCTCAGCAAGAAACTGTGCATCTACTAGGATAAGATTCCATGTGTTGACAAAAAGACTGCTTTCAAATGAATACAAAATAGTGAAAAATAAAAAACTTTCTCCCATGAAAGTCTTACATATATTATGAACTTGGAGCCTAAAAAAATCCTAAAAAATAAAGAGTAACAACTTGTTGTAGGATGTTCACTGAATATTGTAAAACTGTGAATTGATATAAAATATTGAGACCCATGTCACCAGTGAAACAAACACTGGATCACTGAACTTCTCAGTTCATATGCCAAACCTCTTGGTCCCACCTTTTCTAATAACCGAGGGTTTGAGCTGCGCCTGTCTCACAACTTCCTGACCTTCAACTTCCACATTTTTAGAATAAAGAATCCAGTGGACAGATCTTCTGGGGCTGTACATTTGCGTGATTCTAAATTTTCTATATTTTGATATCATCACCGCCATACCTATGAGAAAGCCTCGTTTCCGAGAGCTAGCTTTTCAGAAAATCTGTTAAATGAACTTTCAGAGAAACTGAAATGCTGCATTACATTTAGGGCAAGTCTTCTGAAAAGCCTTAGACAACTTGGCATAACAGTAAGAGTACAAAAAAAAAAAATAAAAAGAAGAGTATAGACTCGGAGTTGAAGACTAGCTAGGTTCCAATCCAGTTCTCTGACTTCTGTACTGGCAGCATGACCCGGAGTAAATGGGTTCAGCTCTTGTGTTCCAGTTTCCTCAACCGTTGAACAGGGATAATAATGGTGTGATTTCATGGGGTAGCCACTAAGGACATAACTCAACCGACAGCAAAATTAATTTATGATTGCTTGGCAATAGGCTTGAAACCAATCAATGTGTCCCAGCACTAAGCAAAATGTGTTTGAGCTAGTAAATACCACCTCAGTGCCTAGGATAGTGGATATAGAGTAAACAGCTGCTGAGTGAATGAATGAGCAGACTCTGAGAAAAAACAGCTCTACACAAATGTTTTCAGTATCATCCAGTATACACCAGAGGAACGCCAATCACAGAATCACAGGCTGCAGCTGTCCACAACTCACCACTCCTGGTAGGTAAGAACAGCAGCTAAGTTTGTTCTACTAAAGGGACGGTCAACATCCATTCTCCACATAGCTTCACTATCTTCAGTAACTGCATCAACCCAAGGGGGCCCTGAGGTGGACTAAGGCAGACACAGTACAGTCAAATATCCACAACTAGAAATTAAATAAAATATTAGTGCTTTTTTGCTTCTTTGTCTTTATAAGAAATGAAGATAGATACAAATAAAAGGAAAGTCACTTAACACATCACCTAGGATTACACTGTGAGGGCACTTTTTTAAAAAGATGGTCCTCCTGCTACGTCTTATATCAGGTATGATCCTTTAGGGTCCTTTCTACACATGCTCCAAATCCAAATTGATGCACGGGTCAGACCGACCATGGAAAGTTCTGTGGCCCAGGACAACCTCTGAAGATCTCAGTACGAATCAGCTCAAGCCTGAATAACTTGCAGTCCATCAGCTAACCAGCTTCAGTTCACTAATCACAACTTAAATTTCATCCTGATCCTTTGAGCCTATGCCTAAGAAGATAAAAATGTAAATAGATAAATTAAGGAACAGAGAAATAGTTAAAATAGATAAAAAAAACCATTAGAGGTTCTTCTAAACTAGGTCCACTTTGAGAGGACCATAGGAAAAGTGGAGATCACTTTGATGAGAACAGTTTGAAGAAAGGTCCCTGTTCCAGTTCAACATTTCTTAAATTGCTGAGTAGCCAGTGGGGTTGTGGTGGCGGGGGGGGGGGGGGGGGGGGGGTCCTTTAGAATTTACAGAAGGGATAGTCACAGGAACATCTGTAAAGAAACAACTTCTTCTTTGGTCAAAAATGAGTGAGTAGTCACAGGCCACAGCAAATACACACACCTTAAACTCTACTCTGAGACATGGGGTCAAACAGCACCATTGGATCCTGGCAACTAGCCATGATCCTGGAGACGTACAGATTTCTCTAAATGTTTCCTCACCGCTTTTCGGCCTGGCTCCTCCTGAGATAGATTACTCTCTTTTTTACCCCCTTTCAGTCCGCACAATAGTTATTGGGCATCCGCCATTACCAAGAGCTGTCACATGCACTAAGAAAACAGGTCCAGCGTGGAAGACTGACTCTCATACGTTTAACAGCAAATGCAAAGCAGACTCCGCTGCCATAAGGCAACAGAAGCCCTGTGCAATGGGTCAAAGGAAAAGGAAGAAGGCCAGTCATGGCAGGTGGGGCAGAAGAAGAAACATGTATTCCTTATTTCACAAGAGACTGGCAGCAGCTTGAAGCCTGAGCAGGAAGAACTGAGCACCTCAGTCACAGAACAGGCATAGAAAAAGGGGAGGTGGCCAAGTCAGGTCCAAAAGATCTATCTCTTTTGTAAATAAGGGACCATGGGGAGCGGTCTCTTGTAACTCCATGCTTTAATTCTGACGTGTCCTCTTGAGCATTGGAAATGTTAGCATTTATACTCTATCTCCATTAATAATATTACTGATAGGTTCAAAGTATTCCTGAACTCATTCCAATATAATTCCCCTGCCTCCAACATCTTTTCTACCCCTTGACTCCTTCATTTTAGATGGGGCAGGCTTTAAAATGTGGCTCATGTAGAAAAGTGAAACCATAGGCTCCAATGGTTCTCAGAATAAAAAACACATTTTGAAATAAAATAAAGGTTAAGCTCTCATACCAACAGACCTTGCTAGATCAGCAAAAATGTAGGTGTTACAGGAAATCGCTATATTGTGCAATCCCCATTTCACTCTCCACAAAATTGCACTATAATTCAAAATAAGTGAAGCAACAATTGGATGGATGACCAGTTTTTGTTGTTTACATAGTTTAATGCACAAATGTGCAGTTTCCATGACTTTCAGAATGACGTGATTTACATGAGGCTTTAACAATAAATAAACTTGAAGTGCTGTATATAGTTAGCATATGGTGGAATTTTTAAGCAAAACTTTTTCTTCCATTCCCTGCAAGACATTTAAAATATTCTCCCCTATTAGGGTTTTTTTTTTTTTTTTTGGTCTTTAATTCACACCCTGCTAATTCTCCTGTGCAAATATAAAATTTTTGTTTTATAAATAAAATTTAAGGGTGGAAAACAAAACAAATGTTCTTTAACGCATTAATGCCAAAATAAGCAGTAACAACTGCACATAGACTTTCTAGATACTTGCAACTTGGCCATTCTAAAAGTTAGTCATGGATATCACAAATACTTATATTATTATGTAATAATTTATGGCATTTCCATAGACCTGTTATGTATCATCCATCTTTAACCACCTGGCATGCCCAAATACCTAGAAAAGATGAGCAGAGTTACTTGCACTAAATCCCTAAAACATACTTTCTGAGGAATAGACAAACAAATCCTATTCTATTGTCAATTTTTTAAAAAAGGCCTTCTCCCTATGAATATTAAATACACACGCTATTACAGAGTCTTACTGAACATACTTTGACCAAGGCTAAGGTCATGTCTTTATTGCATCTTCCTCCTTCCCTCAATTTCACCAGAGTGCTCTCCTTCCTTTTCACCTACGTGAATCTTATTTAAGAGAATCTTGATCAAGTTTATGACCACCGTTACTAGAGGGAGATAAACACGTCCCTCTTACCAGAAACCGAAGGTATGGCATGGAAGGCCAATTCTCGATCTAAAGTCCTCACTGACACCTATCCTCCTGGAATTTCAGGACAGACAATGAGTTTCCAATGCTACGTCAGGTGTGACCTATTACATGTCCAACATGGGAGTCAAGCAAGGGCTACCGTTTGATGTTCACGGACAAACTCAAGAACATGCTGGCATCTGATTTAAAAAAAAAAAAAAAAGATGATTGGATTATCTTGCTGTGATAGTTGTTGACTAAAATCACCATTAAGGAACACTAATATCCAAGTATTTTACTGAATACTCTTAATTCAGAAATTGCCACTGGAGCCACTTGACAGTTTCTGCTTTGCGCTACATTTCTATTCTCACCTGCTACAAATCTTTTACCTGAAATACTTTGTGTGGAAACTCATTAAAATGCTCTTGTGAAAGGAGAGTGCAACACTACCGCCTTCCCTTTGTCTAATGGCACAGGACCTCTCTCATAAATTCATTCTAATTAAATTACGCTTCTCAAGGTGCTCCCTCTCATGCAATCCTTATGTAATTGTACCTAATATTTTCTCCACAATTGATGTTACATTAAACAGGCTTTTACTACCTGCTATCCTCATAATGGCTCTCACTCTCTTTCTGTACTCTCTTTTTTCTTTTAAAAAAAATTTTTTTTACCTCAAAGGAGACAGGAATTTGACATGATAAATTCTGTTTTAAGAGTTTGCCTTGAGCTTTCATCAAATTCTTTATAATTTACTTAATGATACATAATACACACAAAGGCTCATACAAATATATCTCTTTGAACACCAGAGAGAGAGCATTACATTTTAAAGCTCAATGAAAGAAAGAAAACAGGTCAGTTAATGGGTCATTAGCCAGTTTTATCTGAAGGCAGTGATGCTATAGGTGGGACGATGCGTGGATGAAAATGAGAATTATGAACCTTACAAAAATGATCAGCAATCACTGTCTTTTCCATAGATGTAGTAAAGGATATTGATTCCTTCAGCTATCAGGATGTACTTCCCTCCATATGATACTTGGGGTTAAAAAAAAAAAGAGCCAAATCTGAGACCGTATGTGAAATCTGAATAGTATATCTTGGCTTATATTGCAGACTGTCATCAGAACTTTCTATTTTTAAATAAAACATAGAGGGAGTAGTTGTTTTCCCCTTCACACTCTGCTGTGTTTCAGCAACCCTGTGGAATACATGGGAGTTTTACAAGAAATGAATAGTTTGTGGTTGAAAAGATTATAGATGATAGGATTTCATAACTTTGCTAAGTATGTAAATAACTTGCCGAGAGCCATAGGAAAAACTACTTAAATGTGTCCTGCCACTTTCTACTGCTACTATCATTGTTAGAAATATCATTATTAGCATTATGTAGAGTATCAGCATTTCCTCAGCATTTCCCGGCTTTTTTTTTTTTTTTTTTTTTTTTTTGGTTTATGCGTTCAGCTTTCCTTCATATCCGTTTTTGTTATGACTGGGAAATGAGTATACATTTAATTACATGGTTGTGTTCAGTGTAGAGAATATGTGAGTACTCTACAGCACTTGTTAAAACATAAGTAAGTGGAGAGGTCTTGTCTACCCAACATGACTGGTAGCTTTTCAAGGTTTGCGACAGTATTTTTTATTTTGGAAATTCCATATACTATTTCACAACAGAAGCGCCATCTACATGTGCCGACTGACAGATGGAATTAAGAGGGTAACTTGTTTTTATTTAGTCAGATGCTTTCAAAAACTTTATGTCTTAATATTAGAATTTTTGATAGACTAGATTGATTAATCTTCCTGAAAAATAACTTCTCTTTCTGCGTCAGGTGTTAAATGTGACAATGAGTTGTAGCCAACATTTGTGTTCCAGGAGCAACATTCTAAAGTGTCTGACGTGGATTAACTCCTCCTGTTATCCCTCTTGCACAGATGAAGAAATCGAGGCACAGAGAGGTCAAGTGGCTTGCACAAGATTGTAATGTTATTAAAATGGTAAGGTGAAACGTCCATAGTCGTCAAACTGTGGGAAGAACCAGGATGCCCTTCCACGGACGAATGGATAAGGAAGATGTGGTCCATATACACAGTGGAGTATTGTGCCTCCATCAGAAAGGATGAATACCCAACTTTTGTATCAGCATGGACAGAACTGGAAGAGATTATGCTGAGTGAAATAAGTCAAGCAGAGAGAGTTGAGTATCATATGGTTTCACTTACTTGTGGAGCATAAGGAATAACATGGAGGACTTTGGGAGATGAAGAGGAAAAGTGAGTTGGGGGAAATCGGAGGGGGAAACAAATCATGAGAGACTGTGGACTCTGAGAAACAAACTGAGGGTTTTGAAGGGGAGGGGTGTGGGAGTTTGGGTGAGCCTGGTGGTGGGTATTAAGAAGGGCACGTATTGTATGGAGCACTGGGTATGGTGCATAAACAATGAATCTTGGAACACTGAAAAAAATAAAATTAAATTTTAAAAAAAGGGAAGCTGGGATCTGAACCAGCAATCAGGCTCCAGAATCCATACTAATGACCACGCTCCCTCCTTAGGTAGTCACCATCCTTATAGGTGGTAGAAAGAAGACCTCTTAATGCTTATTTCTATAGGTGAATGCTCTCACCATTAGCCACCAGTTAGAAAGTAAATAAATAAATTCTATGACATGTATTTGATCAGCTACATACACTTGAACAGTCAAACCTTTGGTAATAGTGTCCTCCTAGAGCTTAATGTTAAAGTTCATCAGAAATTTCAAATATACCACAGGTGCATTTCCCATGAGACAGCATGATCCCAACCCAGCTATAGGTGAAAATACCCCGGGCACATCGTCATTGCAAATGGTGGCTACAATTCGATGTGAAACGAATCACATACTTCCAGCTCCAATTCTCCAGCGTATCAGCAGAATTTACCAAGACTACACACAAATGCTTACACTTGGAGGTACACCTCACACAGAGGAAAGCTGGATTCGAAAAAGCCAGAGAAAAATTTCCTTCTTCCCAGGGAGGAGGCAGTATAATCTGCATGGTTCAATTCCTGAAGTCCCACAGATCTGGGTTCAAATTTCATTGCTGCAGCATACTAAGTGTGTTAACTTGGAAAAGCTTCCTAAGCAAGCCACAGTAATCCGTTACTGCAATGAGGGTGCTAGTGGTTGTGATACAGGAGGGACGGTGTGATAATTAAATGAGGTGACACAGGCATGCTGATTTGCATGTCCCTTAGCATGTTGTAAATGATCAATAAATAGTAGCTATTCATAAATGATGTCTCCAACCAGTAGTATGTTTTTCTGTTCTCATGAGAGGGACCTACTTCCATAGAATTTTGCTGTTATTGTTTTTCAGTTGAATTTAATCTAATCCTTTCTTAAAATTTCCAACGTAAACAAAGAGCCACATGTAGCCACAGAGGGAGGACAGCACAAAAGAAATACATGCATTCACTACCACCACCTCACACTGTCCAGTTCAAAGGGATAAATATTTAACACAAGAAACAAGCTTCACTTAACAATTTTTATACTATGTTTAAGGGATAGTAATATTCACTTTTTTTTTTCAATTGAGAAAAGAAAGGCATAGACTGAAGCGTAATCTGCACAAAAGCCCCTGGTAAAACAGAGACCACATTTCTGGTCTTTAGAATTCTCATAGAGGCCACCAGCCCCGTTTTTTCACACCCCTCCTTGTCTCTTAAAATAGGGACTCTCCTCACTTCAAAAATGGGAGGTGAGCGAATGACAGAATGATGGGTTTTTCGTGGGGACAGGCCATTCCCCAACCCATGCCTCGGGATGGCAAACATAATACCCCCGAGTGATGAAGGAGGGGGGCAGGCTGGGGTGGTGAGGTCTCTGCCTTTTAAGCAAGCCAGCCAGCAAACACAAATGCATACAATTTGAAATTTTAATTAGGGTGCCATGTGCTGGTGACATATGGCGACACACTGACAGCTGGGCGTCCAGGTTCAGGAACAGACCTGGGTTCTGAAGTCACAGTTGGCAGAAGCAAAGTTCTCCGCTTGTGCGCTAGGTGCTAGCATGCCTGGAAAGTGCTCTGCCAACATCACCCCCTGTGCAGCACTGCCTTCCGCCGCTTGTAGACGCTGCCTGCCAGGGGCCGCTGCTGCAATTCAGAGAGTGAAGAGCAAATAGAAAGAAAGGAAAAGATTAAAAACCCCACACCCCATTTGCAGTTTCAAGCCAGAAAATATCCCAAACAGCACAGCCATTGGTTTTGTCTGTGTGTCTGTGTGTGTGTGTGTGTGTGTGTGTGTGTGTGTGTGCGCGCGCGCGCGCGCGCGCGCTCTTGTGCGTGTGAGTTCTAAGTTTCAGAGACCCTGGGATCTTCACACTAAATCACCCTTTAGCAGGAGGGGTTGTGTTTCTGGGATAGGACACATCAGGGCAGGGCAATTAAGAAGCGTGTTACCTGCTCCAAAGTCCATAGCATTAAGCCCTTATATAAAACCAAATATGATTTAAAAGTCACATTTACATAGATTAGAAGATGAATCATGTTAGCGAAGTATCAAAATGGAATAAAAACATTCTAAGACAACTTGTTAAGCATTAAAGGTCAAGTTGGCTAACTTTTTTCTGCTACCGGAATTTTTTTCCATGATGAATTAAATGCTGGTCAGTTTGACCTTTGAAGCTGAACAAGTCATCTGAAAATGTCTTAAAATGGGTTAATGAATTGCCTTGTGGCTGCTGCTTCTGCTTTTCCTTATCCCACTGTGCCTATGTAGTCTATCTGACATGGGAATAGTCCAAGTTGGCTGTTTCTAAGCAAGTCTAGGACCCACAAGAAAGAGAGTTACAAGATGGTTTCCCTGCCAATCCATGTAATATTAAGAGAATCATTCTTTAGATCCTTCTTTACCTACCAACTCTTTCTAAGCTATAAATCTTTTGACTATAAAGAACCAGAGTAAGTAAATGTACGTGCCAAATTGCACCATCTACAACTCTGTGGGAAGTATGAGTTTCTAGCCAATAAGCAACGAAATTCTTCTGGGATATTACAAATACGAGGGCCAAATCCTTATCTCTTCCTTGCATTCCAAATACTGCTATCAAATCAGCCAAATGAATTTAAGGTAGAACTATCATTGAAGTGGAAATTCAAAATTCATCAATTTGATTAAAAGCCAGCAATTTACTGTTTCCTCCTATTCAATTAAACACAAACACACGCATACTGCTTTCAAGTTTTTTAAACAGTGTTGACATATAGATTTCACTTTATTTTTTACTACTGCTATTGTTACTATTAGGCAGGGCAACTGATTTACATCACATTTTAATCACATTTTATTTCTACTTCAACTTAATTTTTGGAAAGCAACAAAACAAGCAGAAGATTAACATCAGCCGTTTCAGGCTTCAGACAACACTGCGGCAAGCTGGAAAATACAGATACTAGAATTTACACCCTCTAGTCGTAAGCCCATTAACTAGTTTGGACAGCAAATATGCATTCTGCATACAGCTACCCTTAAAAAAATAGAGCTTGCTGATAAAACAAACAAACAAAAAATACTGTAGCCTCCTGTATATTAGCATGAGCTCTGTGCAATAAAATACTACTGCTCAGTCATAGTGCTTATAAAATTTGTTCTACACCAAAAAAAAAAAAAAAAAAGAAAGGAAGGAAGAAAAAAAAAAAAGAAAAATGCACTCAAGTGTACCATTAAGAGAAAACCAAAGGCAAATATATATTCTCAATCCTAGATCCCTTCCAAATCTATCTTAAACTAGCTTTAACTAGTTCAAGTGAAGATTCCTTTAACTTGAGGAAGGGTTCCACTGCTATGACCTTGGAGCTTACTAAATAGTGCTGGATACTGGCTTGGGGACACAAATTTTCTGTCCTGCTAAAATCCTCTATCAAATAAATACAAATTTCTTGTCCAGATCAACTGAGTACTGATTCTCAGCCCTAAGTTTTCAAGAGCACACAACAGCTATAATTCTCTCAAAAGATACCACTAAATTTCATTTAAAACCCACCTCAGCACCTACGCACAAAAGAAGAACACACCCACAAAGCAAACTTAGTTTTAATTTTCTTTATAAAATTAAAAACTTATAGAAGTGTGAACTAGTGAGTTTAAAATACACTTTCCAATCAATATTAGTAGAATCAGAACCTACATGCAGACAAACAAAGCAAAATCTATCCAAAAAGATCAAGTTTCTGTTAAAGAAAAATTCATTTACTCTATAAGAAAAATCAGGTTCATTAAAAACTGTCAAATACAGTATGTCATGCAGCTTTATTTATACATTAATTTTTTTCTAACACTACAATTAGATTAATAAAAAGTGAAACTGAATTTCTAGTCTCTGAACTTTTATAAAGTAACATTTAAAACAGACACTTCTTGTGGTTCTAAATAATATCTAGTGTTAATTACATGAAAGTTTTCACCAAATCTCACAGAATGGCAAACTACAGAACATTTACAGAAAGTATCACCTTTCAATAGGCAAAAAGTATCAGGATAAAAATTCATAAATCTGATGCAAAAGCAAAATGTTTACTGCTTGAAACAATTTAAATACAGATAATATGGATAAGGCCATAAACTTTTTTTAATTTCTTAAACTTTTAGTGAGAAAATACAACTCAAAATAAGAAAAAGATAAACCTACAGAGGCAAGTATGCAAGGAAGATCACAAGAACAATATTGTTTATAGGGGTAAACTATGGATTAGCCCTTAAAATACAAAGGAGTCAAGAAAATTGAAGTTTAGGTGAAAGCTCTTTGGGTTGCATTTCACATACAAATTGCATGTATTTGTCATTTTCTTACGTGGTTAAGATGATATTAGCTAACAAGGGAAGGTATTTGTGATTGCATAAGACCCTGTGATCAGAGCAGTTTTAACAAAGGAACTTCAGTAGAACAAAATTAACAACCGATAAAATAGAACAGAAAAGGAAAATCTGTGAAAGCATGCCTAGAAGCCCAGTAATGTCCAGAGAGCAGGCTAAGTAAGAATTAATGGCAAATATTTTAGTCTAGATTCCTAGCTAGCATTATCTTAAACGTGGCAGCTACAGTCAGAGGAGCATATGTGACGAGCAGTGGTGATAGAAGGAAACAGAGGTGTACAGAATTGATTTCTCAGAGGGCTACAGAAAAAGAGCCAAGATTTTTAAAAGAGGAAATTGATAGGAACTTTTTATGGTTTCCATGCTGTACTTGCTGAGGTACCTTTGAAACTGAAAGGAGCTCTATATGGTCAGAGTACCTGGATTTAATCCAGATACACTCACTCAACAGTTTTGAGAACCCTAGAAATTAAGAGCTATGAGCAACTCATCGATAAGAGGCCAGGAATAGGGCATTTTTAATTAAAAAGAGGAGTGATCAGCAGGTGTAGAAGAAAGGGCACTGAATTCAGATCTGCTTCACCAGCTCTGCCACTAACTACACAGAACTTGAACACAGTTCTGTGTCCCTTACTGAAAAATGGTGGAGCTGAAGCCTTCCAGCTCCAAAACTCTGTATCTCTATGACCTAATCTCTACCTTGACTCCCTTACTGGGTTTCTGTAAGAATAAAGCAAGCTTGTGTAGAAATTATTAAATGTTATTTTTTAAAATATAGGAACGATTATTATGACCTGAAGTTGACATGAGTAAGGGAGGGAGGAGTGCTTCAGCTGCCAAAAGGTGGACACAATTCAGAGACGACATGATGTTTGGGCTACTGATGTCTTCAAAAAAAGAAGGGACTCTGTCATTCAGAGAAGTCCTGAAAGCAATCTGAAATGTGGTGTCTTTAGGACACACATTTTAAAATCCTAGAATATGATGAAAGGTACCATGGTCCACCAGTAACTTTGGGCCAAGTGTGCTAAGCACTTTACATGACTGATTTCACCAGTCCTCATGCCATTCTCATGGGGTGTTATTTCACCATTTTAGTAGATGAGGGGAAATGACACTTAAAATGTTTAAGGCAAAGTCATCTAGCTAATATGGATTTGAACCCAGGTCTCTCTCTGACTGACACTAAATTATCTTGTTAATCAAATTATCAAATGAATTAATTATCAAATCAAATCAATCTTGCTGATCTAACTACCACATTATACTAATGCCATTCCTCTCTGCACAAGCACTTTCCTATTTTAATTAAATTCATCAGGCCAATCAGTTAATTGGGTCAAAAGTTAAGCTGACTTCGTATGTATATAGACAATGTCCTGAATAAAAATGTAAGCATAAGGGGACATACTCTTAAGGATCTGTACTAGAATCATAAGTCTTATAATAGCAGGATGCTTGCCTTTTGGTATTTCCATTAAAGGCAATAAAGACATTAAAGGGGGGGGGATTTTTAAAAAGAAAGGCTGGCAGATGATGAAATAAATAACATCAGCCATCACAACTTATTTCTGGGATACAGCAGATTTATAGCTTGTCCAGTAAATGCGTCACATTTGTGTATCATCGTTGGTAGAAGCAAAACACAATGACTTTGGATGATGATCCTTCATCATGTCTTTTGCCCCACATGAAGAGAGAAAACATTTACAGAATAACACTGGAAAGCCCCGACTGCACATTTTTTTTCAATAGAGAAAGAATTAATTTTGACTATATATTAGAAGCCACTGATATGCCACATCTAATTCAGAAACTGCTCTTTCTCTGGATGGGGGTGGGGGAGAGGGGATCATGGAAGAGAGAAGAACACCACACAGAATAAGTTCAGTTATCACTCGATGTAACTCTAAGAGACTTAGCAACAGTTGGAAATGAAAAAGACTGCAGATAGCACTCAGTGATCAAAAGAGAAATACTGGAAGTCACAGAAAGCTTCTTTTCTTAAGCTTGTCTGCCCAATTTTATACTGAACTATTCTGAAGTGCAGAGATTAAAATTTTCATAAACACATGAACATTTTATAAATTGGTCCAAACCAAACACATGGTCACCTGCCAACTTTGGTAGGTTTTACAAGCATATTCAATGATAATAGCCATGTTTTTTTTTTTCCCCCATATCAGAGGATTCTGACAGCGCCTGCCAGTTTTGAACTCTACTCTAGGCTAATCTGGAAAATACTTAAAAGAAGATTTTAAGAATCCGAATATAAAAGTTTTCAGGAGTGAGAAACACAAATGTTCATATTTTAAAAGCCAGGTATGTGGTCAAAAGCCAGGACCCATGATGAAAATGGCCAACGCCTCCCTGGAATACCAAATGAGACACATCACCATGGATGATTTATGGAA
Source organism: Mustela erminea (assembly GCF_009829155.1). Taxonomy (NCBI): domain Eukaryota; kingdom Metazoa; phylum Chordata; class Mammalia; order Carnivora; family Mustelidae; genus Mustela; species Mustela erminea. The sequence goes on from NC_045623.1 coordinate 60,114,555, forward strand.
TTTCCTCTTTAGATCAGAAATACTTCCAAAACCACCTCCCACTTGGTGCTTTAGCACTTCCAGTAAATGAAGTCAAAAGTGAAAATATACACAAATCCCTCCTTATTTTGACATTTCAAACCTCAATAAAGGCTCGGTTCCACATGCTGGCTTAAAATTAGACAAAGTTTAGTAGAATAAAGAAAGAGAAGGAAGTTTTTTGTTGGGTTATTTTTAATATGCTTCAAAGCTTGTTCAGCCCTTTTTTTGGTAAATTTTAAGACACACTTTAGAAAGAGGAAACAGGTCCCTGCAGGGACAAACTCAATTCCAACCTCACATGCTCAAAAGGGTGTTACTGCTACTTAGGAGCTAGAAGAAAATTAATGGCTTCCTGATGATTTACCAATATTTGTGAACCAAGACAGATCTTGGGTTCGACCTCCATTTTTTGTGATGGCGGGGTGGGGGGGAGGAAGAGAGAGAGGGAGATGGGGAGGGAGGGACAGATGGAGAAGGGATGGCACGAGAGGGAAAAGAAGGGAGAAAAACTGAGTGACTGATTTGAAAGTCATCAGGTCAAGTAGCGATCAGAATCCAGAAAGATGCAGCTCATGAAGTTTTCCCAAACAGCTACTTGCCTACACACCAGAAGCTGATGGAATCAAAAACCTTCAGCACTATGTCCTGCCTAATTGAATTGGTACATGTAATGGGAGGAAGCTGTTTCTCAGAACCGAAATAAATGGTGCCAGGAAAAGGAGGAGGCCAACAAGGCGGGCTGGACACAAACAGGATTGGTGGAACAGGCACCCACATTCTCCAGAAAGCAAATCTTGTTGAGCCCTTATCCGTCCAGGTCTGTAGCATAGCAACCTGCAGCCTTTAAATACTACTATTCATTTGTTCATTGCTTTCTCTTGGTTCCTTTCCTTTTGCCGGTATTTTTGATAGCCAAATCCTTAAATGAAAGCAGAGGCTATGAGAATGTTGTCAAATTTCAATAATGCTCAAAGCGGGGGGGGGGGGGGGGGGGGCGGAGGGGTGGGGGGGCGGGAATGGGCGGGGGATCCACTGATCTCCTAATGGTTCCGTCTAACATTCATTCTAGAGTTACCCAGTAACAGATTAATGTAGCTAAGCACTGTAACATTGAGAACTAAGAAAACATGCCTGAAATTTACAAGTAGGCCCCACTTGCTAGTTTGGGGAAAAAAAAAAAAAAATCCCACTTCCCGCATTTTCACTGCCATGTTTCTTTATTTATTTATCTTTAATTTATTGTGGTGTCAAAACCCATGTCTGGTCTTGGAAGAATTTTGGCACAAAGTTGGCTTTTATAGTACCAGACCATTAAAACTACAAAACCTCAATTAAAAAAGTGCCAGAAGAGTTTGGTGCTCAGTACCAAAAATGATATAAAGCCTGCAGATGGGAAAGGAAAGAAAAGGAGCTACTCTTGCAAGAAATCCAAGTCTAAGTCATATAACTAAAATCCTTGGTGCTGGAGCAACCAAATATAGTCTTATGTTTTAATATACTATCCAATTCATATTCCTAGGTCCTGGTTTTGCACATATTCTAATCCCAAACTTTGTAACTCTCTAAAGGTCAGAAGGTGTTTTATTTGCTTGTTTTGGTGAATGCCCTAGGTCTGACCAAATCTGTTACATCACAGGATATTTAAATGATAAAATTTGCACCAAATCCTGAGACAATTAAATACCACTCTGCCCTGCTTGTGTCTGATTAAATGCAATTCGTTCTTGGACTACAACCATACAAATGGGATAAGGTATGTATGTAGGTTATACAAGCATAAGACCGGAAGTCATGAACTTGGACCTTTAAATTGCAGTTCTGACAGCAATCCTGCCCAGGAGAATGATCTAGCCTCCCGGAGTGAATCCACATTCTACTCCATGCCCAGTCCAATAATGGTAGCACAGAAATAATAAATATCTGGCAGATGAAAGAATTCACCAACCACATGGTGCTGGAGTGAGAATTAATTAGTCCAAAATGCCACGAAGATGGAATGATTCTGAGTGGAAACAGTGTCATAGGGTGATTTAGGGCCTCTGGAGTCCCCTAACTGGTGCCAAGGTCCTGGTCACTGAAACGGGAGGAATGACAGTACCTCATTCAGTACAGTGAGGATTAAATAAGATAATGGACACAGAGATTTAAAACACTGCCTGCAGGGCGCCTGGGTGGCTCAGTGGGTTAAAGCCTCTGCCTTCAGCTCAGGTCATGATCTCAGGGTCCTGAGATCGAGCCCCACATCAGGCTCTCTGCTCAGTGGGGAGCCTGCTTCCTCCTCTGTCTCTGCCTGCCTCTCTGCCTACTTGTGATCTCTGTCAAAAAATAAATAAATAATATCTTTTTAAAAAATAATAAAATAAAACACTGCCTGCTTGCCACACAGCAGCATTCAATAAATGCTATTAATATTATTAAAATTCAGTAGCATTATAATCAGAAATAGCAATATGTGGCATTTTCTGTTATCCCAAGACTAAATATGAACAAGGCTTCCCTCAATCCCAGATGTATGTGATCCAAACCCAATCACTCCATCAGCAAATGGTTAATGCCCGCTTGTGAGTAAACATCCTAGCACTCCTGTTAGCCAGCTCTCCTTAAAGGTATGAAGAAAAGGAAGTCTTCTTTAATATAAGCAAACCATTCTAAGAAAACATTGGTAGTGAGCTTCCTGATTTAGATATATGATACTTCTTGGAAAACTGGGGAAGCGACCTATGGCACATCTTTGAACTACATTTTAGAATCTTCTCTCTATATTTGTCCTCTAGCTCCGAAGTCCTGTGTTACCCTATGCAGAGAGCAGAAAGAAAGGCAGAAGCCCAAGAGCTGCTGCTGGGAGATCAGGCCCCACGACTCTAATGTTCAGGACTCCTGACCTTGTCTGCCTTGGTTTCCAAATCTGCTTTTTCTCCATTTGTGCACCCTTGCCTGGCTTTCTCCTGACCACAGAAGACTACTCACATTTTCTACCACCTAATCCTGCCTACACTACCTGACTCTAGGACTTTAAAGTGATCACAGATGATCTGTTTGGCTCCTGACTAGCTTGACTGTCTAACCCGCCACGATGCCCCCAAATTTTGGAAAAGCACCAAATCAGCTTTTTTTTTTTTTAACCTATATTATGTGTCATCTTCACAATGAGCCTATTATGAGCCTGTTATGTATTACTATCCTTATTTTATAGACAAGGAAACATTTATTGTACTTAAACGACCTACCCCTAGACAGAATCAGACCTACAGGGCTTTGAACACAAGCTCAGGCACCAATTACTATGACTTCAATGGATTTATATAACTTGGAAAAAACACCGACTAGGTATGGCCTGGTAGCAACAATTAATAGTAAAATGATGACTAAAACTGGCCCACGCTGTTAAAGAAGGAAATTTTTAGGTACGGTGAATGATTGGCCACTTAGAAGAGATTTCTATCCATCGTAAATGCCCCCAGAAGCTTAAAAATGCACCCAAATAGCAGGAACAATAACAGCAGCACAGAATTACCTAGTTCGTCTAATATCAAATAGCTGCCCAGTAAACGGCCCAGGATTTGAACCCACATTATTAAATTACCCTGTTTCAGACCCAAGAGTAAACACACTATACATACGGAGAAAACAAATTTTTACAGCTAAAAGCAAAAAAAGAAATCACCAGTATTTTGTTCTTAGTTCCCAGTTCATATCTTGCTATGTGGTACACCACACAATGGTCACTTTTGTTCGGCTCAGCTGGGCTATTTATGTGTTGTAACTCTCAGTGCTTTGGGGGACTGTGTTCTTCCTTCTCTGAAATCTAAAGATGGGTGTGTAAGAAAACTTCCAGGATAAGCTAACTCTGTTTTCAGTTAAACAACTAGCCATGCCAGGCCCACCCTTCTGGGAACACAGACCCCACCTCCACCAGGAAAGCAAAGGAAGAGGGAGGTCTGCTCAGCCTCCTCCGGCAGAACTGCCTAGTCCTCATCACAGAGAGGGGGCACACCCCCTTCTCCCAGAAACCCACTTTGACAAAAAGAAACCAGAAATTGGGCTATGATTAGCCTTGCCCTCGTTTTTAGCAGGCACAGGACATGGGCAGTTTGAAAAGTCTTGAAGTGAGAGAAACATTCGATGCCTTTTGAAAAAAGTGCACCAGAGAAAGAAGAAACAGAGGCAAGTGGTGGGCAACCAGTACTTCCCCAGTGCTGTAGATGCGCAAAGTCATGGAGGATAGGCCAGTCTGTGGTACCAAGTCTGGGAGGCGAAGGAACAGATCTTTCCGAGACTGTTCTCTGACACTGCTGAGGGAGTGGGTGGCAATATTGAGTCTAAACCGAGCGCGTCTCCATCCCACCACCGCAGCTCCTTACACTTCCCCAGGAAAACAAACTGCCTCACAGATGCATCGATTTCAGAGTTGAAATATAAAACGGGAAGAGTAATTTTTAAATACTAAGGCAGCTATGGCAGTTGGAGAGGCAGCTGAGGGACGATGCTAGCAACCTGGGTAGCATGCCATTTCAGCTGCGGGGAGCTTGCTCTCTTTGGAGGCGGATATCCCAGTACGGAGGCTAACACGGGGAGACAGGCTGGCCGCAGGGGATCACGGATCTCCTTTCGATATGGCTAAATAATAATAACAATAATACTTACGGGGAACATTTGTTCAATGTCTGCCATATGCCAAGCAATATGCTAAGCAATTCACCTGAATTATATCATGTAAGCTCATGATCACCCTACAAGGCAGGTGGACCTTTTACCAATAGGGCAAAAAGGCTGACGGAGTGAAACCGGCTCTTTAAGGAATCCTTTTGGTGCTTCCATACAACATGAAACACTGGAGAGCACTCCTGGAATGCCAAAGTGCCCAAGTAGGCATGGTGCCAGCGTTCTGACAACAAAAATGTACGTGATTCCAGGATAGACATTTAATAGCTGTGTGACCTTGGCCATGCCACTTGCCCTCTCTTTGGCTCAGTTTCCTTCTCTGTAAAATGGGGTTGATGATAATAGTGCTGCTTCACCGGGTTGCTGAGAGGACTCCATGAGATAATAGATGTAAAACACTCAATACTCATCAGTATTAGTAAAAGAATGACATGGGTGTAGGCTATTATTATTTTCTTATTGTCACTCCGGAATATATTTTACCTAAAGGGCTACTTAATCTGGCTCATGTGCTCCTTCCCAAAAAGCACCTTCGCTGTCTACTGAAAGGACGCTGCTCCCCCTTCCGTGTTGAATGCTCTGTTCACATATTGTTAGAGCTGCTGGCACACTGTAAGTGTTTCACCTACAGTAGGTAATTTACACCTATGTCTCCTCCGCTGACTGAACTATTTACCGCAGAGGACTGTTTCTTACTACAGTTGCACTGTGCCTGCCAGGACCGAGCCCACCACACTGTTACTAATTAACAGCAGCAGTAACAACGGGAGCAAAAGTTAACATTTTCGTGACAAGAGTTCTACGTGTGAGATCACGTTTCATCTTTACAATAATCCTATAATGTAGGCATCGTTTGGAATACTACTTTAGAGCTGAGGAAACTGCGGTGTAGAGTCTGAATCACCCGCTTTAGGTCACGCAGCCAGTCAGTGGCAGGGCCAACACTCAAGCTCAGGCCCTCTGAAGATCCACAAGCTTTGTCCTCTCTGAAACCACGTGATCTACTGACTCTCTCAGTGGGGAACTGAAAGCATTAGTCTCACGAGGCATTTTATTATGGAAGTTTTCTGAGTATAGGTAACAAAATACAGGATTATTCAGTGAAATTAAGGTAAATGAAGTATATATTTTGGAGTGCCCTAACTTGCCCCAACATTTCATTCCCACTGTGCTTAGGTACAGTCCAAAAAAGCAGAAAACGGAGTGGTATATAGGATTCCTGTCATTGCGGGACTGAAAGCAGGTATAAAATGAGTGATCACATAAATCAACAAGACCATTTCAGATTGCTAAAAGTGCCATGAAAAAACATAAATACGAAGGCCAATTTTAGATAGAATATTCTTCCACACATACATCATGGGAACGGAGACCTGAAGGGTGAAAATAAAGCCAGCCACAGAAAGAGCAGGGGAAAGTGCATTCTAAGCAATCAACAAGTAGTAAAGAGGTTGGCAGGTTCCAAAAATCAAAAGGAGACCAGTAAGGCATCCAAGGAGTGAGTGGTATACAGTGAGGTTGGAGAGGGAGACCATGTGGTATCTGTAGGCCATGGCAACAAGCTGGATTTTATTCTAAGTCCATGGGAAACCATGAAAGGTTTTTAGGCAGAGGAATGATTAAAAACTAATTTAATTCTTTAAAGACCAGTCTGGCTACTGTGTAAAGGAGTAAGAACAGAATAAGAAGCAATACTCAGGATTACTGAAGTAGTCTCAGCAAGGATGATGGTGGCGAGGACTAGAGGGGTCCTCTTTTTTTCCCCTTTGGATTGACAAACTTTCATACAAAAATGAGACACGTGTTCTATACGTATTCTAGTTATCTATCTACATTCAACTTCTAGTGTCTTCAGAGTTCAAAGAGATCTTAAATTTCTTCTCTATTGTCTTCATTGTATGTTTGTGGAAACGGAGGTACAGAGAGGTTACCCCAACGGATAAGGCCATGTAAGTGATTTACAGCAGACGTCGCTCAAAGTCAGATGTCAGGGGGCAAAGGCATAATAAAACCTATAAGTTTACAAACTTTTCTGTTGTCCCTAAAAAGCCCGCCAAGATTCTGTATTTGAAATCTGCAGCTACCCTTACATGTCAAAGCCTTTTTACAGTGTTTAAATCTCAAATTAATTCTCATTTGGATATTAAGTAGTCCAGCATTCGGCTCAGACACATACATGGTACCTACAGGGTTAAAAGAATGTAAGTAGAGTCACGTCAGAGAATTGTGGGTTCTGTCTGGGAGAAGTTCATAAAAGTAATTTTAAACGCCTCTGTTTTCTTTCAGTTCCTTCCTTCGTGTTTATGTGTAAATTATACCTTACTCTCTAGGTTGCATTTTGCCATTTTCCTCTCATTTCCCCCAAGAAAGCTCCCCAATGTGACAATGCTTTTTAAAAAAAAAGGGGGGGGGCCGTATGAAGTTCCTCTGAGTTCCTGCTCTCTTCGAGCACGGCTCCTATCACACAATAATGTGTTATTTTGTTGAATTTTGGCATCCATCTAGCTTGTTTGGTCAGAAGCCAAAAAATTAGAGTGTGTCGGTCCACCAGTTTCTCAGCAGAGAAGCTCTCTTCTCACCCAGCGAGTGTGCTGTACCCTTGGCCTCTGGCCAAGAAGGGAAATCCATTTTACATAAAGAATGCACAAAGCTCAAGTGCTCAGAGACTTTTTACCTACTAAAATAACTTTATGGACAAATGCCAGTCTGCTAGACACATTCTGCAGGAACATTTGGCATGCAAAACAAGGTAAAGTGCTCTGTGGAGGTAGCAAGTTTTTTAGAAACAAGGAAATGGCTGTGCGTGCCCTCGTGGCACGTCACGTGGCTTGGCACGGCCGGCGTGATTGGCTGCGGCCGAGTAAATACAGCCGCCATGTAAGGAGCGGAACGTCGCCCTTCGCTGGCTTCTTAAAATGGCGGCCTGAGTCCGCACCAGGAGAAGCAAGCTGAGTCCCACTCTCAATTTCCCCCCTGAAGGTTTTTGTTTTTGTTTTTGTTTTTAAATAAACCTTAAGGATTTGAGTAGAAACAGATTTCTCACAACTTGCTTCTCCGGCTCAATTTCACAGTTCGGCATACACTCAGGCTCTGTCAAAAGCTTGACAATGTTCCAGGGAAAATATTAACTGTAAACTTTCCAAGAGGAATTAAAGGAGCAGGCAGAAATGTCAGGAAGCCCTCCCTTTTGAAAGCATATCCCAAGTTTGCTGCCTGTATACGTTTTGCAAAGGAGCACATGCAGCCCGAGCTCAAATGACCTTCCAGGATGGTCCCACTTCACCATGTCACACAGTGGAAAGGGGAAGGAAAAAAAAAAAAAAAAGGATACATCCTCTTTGGCGAAAAGGCACGGAGGTCTCTCCCTCTCCCTCTCAGGCCTGACCAGTTGAACACTGCACACTCCGATGTATAAATATTTGCCTCTGGCTAAAGTTCAAGCAGCCCAGTGTGGCTGCCAGACACAACAGAAAACCAACATCCAAGGGAAAGTGTTTACTGCAGTGGTGGCCAAAGGAGCAACTGCCAGCAAAAGATCGCATCTGATTGGCTGGGCCTGCGTGTGGTGTTATCATAAAGCACCTGGCCACTGGCCACTGGCCACTGGCCACTGGGGTGTTCCCACCCTTTCAGTAATGGTTGGGTTCTTTAATGCACAGTCTTGCCACAGTTAACACAAGACCAAGAGGCATGCCGATGGTTTTACATGTGTTTCTCCACAGCGAGGGGCCTGAATGAGCCAAACCACCCCTATACCTGCTACCACTACTGCAAAACAAGGATTTGCTCCTTGAAATTACCTAGGTAGGGCCCGTGGCCTTTTCACACACTCCTGCCTCACAAAGCCACTGGCATTTCTCAGAACCGACACCGCCAGCACACCTCCAGTTCTCCTCCCTATATATTCTGTAATTAAATTCCCCAAATCATCATCATTTGATGAATTTAAACAGCCTTGAAATTCCTGCAAGAAAATAAATTAGGAGACCTCTGATAGATAGGTACCACAGGCTATTTTAAATAATTCTAAATTTAAATATTTCAAATTCTCTCTCCAGAAACCAAAACGTACACCATGCTCTTTTACCGGTTCTATAGTTCTGAAATAGGGAGAAATAAGAGAAGCTGCCCATCAAAGATTAAGATCTTTAATAGGGATAAAGGAGCTGAATGAGAAAAGGATCTTGAAGAAAATCTTTTCAGGGAAGTTATGAATTCATAGTTTATGCTAAGCATGGAGCCAGCAGGGCAAAGTCTTTCATGGTTTTCAGTATTCAGGGCAGTTTGAATGCAATCAAGATAAGTCACAAAATTTTTAAATCATTGTCATCTACATAACATTTCTATCTTCATAAACAATGATGAATGAATCAAATTTTTCCTTAATGTTGCAAATGAAATGCTTCTGTTCAGTTGAACTGAAAAGTTATGCAGAACACAAGACAGAAAAACCAAGGAATATGAAGGTAAGAGCTCCTTTTAAGTAAAATTTTTGATGTAAGGGAACAATAATTTAGGTAAAGCAAGCCAAGCTGTTATGATTTCATCTGTTTCAAATAAAATACACATTCGCTTAATTGAAACATTTGCTGTTTGTTGAACATAAAGATGATGTTACAACCGTACACAATTCAGAGTTCTAACTTTGAAAATTCCAGGTCCTGAAAATTGATTGATCTTGCTTAAATTTCTGCATCTGAATTTGTCACAAAACTAAAATAACATGCCCAATAATTCCATTTTTAATTGTCTGTAAAACTTTAACAACTACATCGGTCTTGTGTAATCTAATTCTTAACCAAATGTGTCACTAAGGTTGATCTGTGTTTGACCTCAGAAGCCCAGGACTTATAGTATCAAGTTTGGCTTCCAAGAGATCCCAACGAATCATGGGCAAGAGAATCACAGAGGAATGTTCTGTTCCCAGCTGTGAACAAGACAGAATTAACTCTGAGACGCTTCCTCCTGCTGCCCTCATGGACAGAAAGGTCAAGATGGTTAGCTCTTACAGTCTCGGTACCAACCGTCAAAACAACATGCATGTTAAAAATAGATTGTCTGTAGGCAACTAACATATAAAAGCAGAAAAATTTTTAAATAAAAATAGTTTTAATATATTTAAATTTCAGCTTCAAGTATTTTAAAGACTGTAACATGAAGCCAAGGAGAAAAAGGACCGAACAATAATTTTCCCAAGCGTATTAACTTCACAAAACTTTGAGCCTTAAAATTTTAAAAACAACCATTCTGACCCATGGATGACATTTTTCTTAGGAAATTCCTTGGATTCACAAGCAATTCATTGGGAATTAAAGCACAAGAGGGAAATTTACCACTTTTATTTGTTTATATTTTGATAACTGCATTTTTCTCAGCTCAATTTCTATGGAAATAAAAATTCTGTTTACTGTCAGAGGAATTTCTTTATCTATCAGTGGGGAATAGAGTTGAAATACTATGAGGTTGTTTTTTTTTTAATGCCATGAAATAATCAAGACATTCCAAGAGGCTATGATACATCAGTTCTATCATAACCATGTAGAAAACCAGGGGCAACTGCTGTTTTATATAGAAGTAGATACTTAAGACTTATCACCAAACAGCATGTTTAATAAAGTCTGCGGCATTTGTACGATAAAATGTTAAAACATTAATAAAACGAAACTGGTGATAAAAGTAATTCTATCTTACAGACTTGAGCACTGAACAAAAGTGTACCTTCTAAATAAAAATGTTGCAAATGTAAATATTCCTTTTAAAGCTGCTGAATGCATCACTTTACTAGGAAAGGCTTAGTTATGTTATTTGCAATTCCCTCATTGCACAACAATGTACATTACTGTCTGTAAGCTCTAATTTGGCATGGCGCATCATTAATGACCTGAATGGTGGCTGTTTCACACATACATATTTAATTACAACAGCTGAACAAATTACATATTTATGCTTTATAAAGGGGATTGCCAGTCTAATTCATTTGCTATGCATGCAGGTACAGGACTCCATCTGCAACAGCATCTGCACAACAAGAGCTAACAATTATCCATTGTACAGCGAGTAAGCATATCTGGGGAAACCTGTAAGGGAGGCAGTCATATTAACCATTTCACTGCCTTGGGCCCTGTATTTATTCTAGGGGTCAAAATCTTTTAAAACAAAAATTGTAGCCCTTACATGCCTGCTTGGTCATTTCTCAGAATTGACCAGCCCTATCGCGCATTCTGATTTCCAGTGGGTTTAAGATGAGAGAGAGAAATTAAGAATCTAAATCCTATACTACAGTGAAGTTGGAGTTCAAGTGAGCAGATGTTTTCTTATGAGACCTGCACCTCCAGAATTCAAGCACCTAATAGCCCCAAAACGGCCTCTGCCATGACATCAATGGGGCTTATCTTCAGGCAGGACAGAAGTTCCATTTTTGTTCCCACATCCTCCATCCCACCACAGACCTGGGTGTTTAGAGACGATGGGCCTGAAGAACTTTCTTAAAAGAAAGCACACTCAGAGCCCCTTCGGAGAGCCCTAAGACCTCTGCTGAGCCATTCTTATCATCAATATACTTTCCAGCTAAGCCACAACTAAAAGCTACTATTCCCTCTTTTGGTAATAAAGTCCTATTCACCAGTGCTGCAACCTCATTTTAAATGGCTTCAGGACTTTTATATGTTTAATTTAATATATCCAATGAGTAATATAAATATTCTGGACCATCACTTCTACTTCAAAACCCAAAGAGGAAGAATTAAGAGTCAGCCAATCAATAGTGAGGTTTCCCATTATCATTTAAGGCTCTTGCTAGGCAGTCAAGAGGCTCCATAGTGATGGCCCCTAAAAGCTCCTCACGGCATCTTTGCCTCTTTAGGCCACAAAATCAAAGCATGAGTCAGAGGTGTGGGTTTTTTAATGTTCCCTCTTGAGTGATGGGAGTTCAAGCCAGGATCTGACTGGGTGCGCGGGGTGAAGGAATGGCAGTCCCGGGCATGGCACTGGCTGTGAGGCTGTACATGCAGGGCCTGCTGCCCTTCTCCTCGGAGTGTGACTCCTGAGGAGCCAGGAGTACTGAAGGGTGGGTGCCCAAATGTGCTCCCAGCTATCCATGCAGCTCTGGGCTACGTGGGGAGAGAGTCCTGATTCACTTGACATCAGCCACCTATGCAGGAGTTGGCCTTTGGTCAGAAACCAAACTGAGAATGGGAGGTGAGAGCTTCAATGACATCTTCTAAAGCCCAGTAGAACTTTAGAAGAACCAGTGCTTTACCCCTGGGGTTGCAAATCCAAATCAATCACCATGAGAAGAAGAAACACACACACACACACACACACACACATCTGCACTCCATAGGGAGCTATTGTAAACACAATCTCACTAGGATGCAGAATTGGGGCTACCAATTCTCAGCTGGCCAGAAACCAGAGTGCGAACTCCCCCATGACTTCTGAAGTGTCAGAATATCAGAGGACAGGCTTCCTGAGGTGTTGAGATGGTACTCTTCCAAGAGTTTCACGTAAAGCAAACAGTGGCCCTCAAAATTCTACAAGCACCCAATACTCCACTGGAGGCCTCAATCAGGAGCTCCAGTGGGAACAATATGCAAAAGTTAAATAGTTTACGAAGGCTTTTATGAACGCTATAGGGCAGCTAAGTCCACTTTTATAGATGAGAAGACTGAGGTTCAGAGAAATTAAGTGATACACCCAGCACAGAGCTAGTAAGTGGCAGAACTGGGACCGAAGTGCAAGATTGTCCTACTATTCCAATTCCTCTGTTCCTTCTGTAAGTCTGATCTTATCTTCACTGCCCCCCTTGCTACCTTGCTTTGTTTATATAAGGCTGTCAACCCCCCCCCCCGTGGGGGTCACCAGTCTAGATGCATCTGGATCAGCCCTAGTGTTGGCTTCAAAAACAAATGTAGCAGAAACTACTGGCGCCCTTGCCACATGCTGCCCCCCACCCTAGAGGTCATTTGCAGCTCGGCTGGACACGCTTTCCAGTCTCAAACACAAACACCTCAATCTCTCTGCCTTGGGGCTTTCTCTGTCCACAGGGCAGAGCAGGACAGGCTAGAAGACTGAGAAAATTAATGTACCTAAGAGCAACCCTGAACTAGTGAAGGACACGATCTGGCCTTCGGTGAAACAAGTGTGGGGTATGTTCTATAGTCTCTAAGGGGGAGTAGGGGTGGGCAGAAGGATTGAGCCTCAGTTGCTCACGGCAATAATCTGCTCATTACAATGTCTTTTACTGGACTTACCTCCTTCCCATACTCCTTGGGATCACCTCCCAAATAAACTATTTGCACTCAAACCTTTGTCTCAGGGTTTGCTAGCAAGAAAACACAAACTGTAAAAACAAACATTTAGCACTATTAGCAACGTGAGCTTGGCTTTGGGGTCCATGGCTAACTGTAACCTAATACTAATATTCTGCCTTGATTAATTTGTTGCCAAAATGTTATGTACAGTTTGCAGCATCCTTCAGATGGTGGGTGACTCTGATAAAACCACAGCCTTGCCAAAGAGATGGTCCTACAGGCAAACATTGCAGGCACTTGGTTCTGACTCCTGACTCTGCCCTTGTGTTTGTGTGTTCTTCAGCATGTTATTGACACTCGGTGATGATCAGCTCCTCATGTGAGCAGTGATTCCTACATCACCACAGCATTGTAAGAAAAAAAATAGGGCAGTTGTAACAACTCTTAGCATACAATCTAGGTTCATAAAAGTTCATGGTTATCATTGTTACAGAACTACTAGAAGCCATGTGATGTGGAGAAATGTTAAAGAAGAAAACATTCTCTAATGATAAGATACAAGGTAACAAACTTTCCCCCCTACTGTTTTGTCTATCATCTAAACCACCTTTAATTAGCCAGGAGTAATTTAAATGCTTTAGCAAACTAACTCCTCTGCTGGTGTGGGTGGTATCACCCTAAAAGTTATGGGTGATACTCGGCACCACTCTCTGTAAGTCAATGCTAGAGGTACCTCGGCTGACCTTGGCAACTTTCAAAGCACAAAGCCATACTCTAGTGTACTTCAGCCTTGATCTCTGGCGATCTAGGGGAAGTGGGCAGAGGGAATAACTAGGGACCCACGTAAGATAAATGAGCTCTTGTAAGGTGCCACATACCAATTCATGCGCTCGAAGGAAGAGATGAATGGTGCCTTGAAAGAGCTGATTTACTGTCTAAGGAGAAAGTCTCCTATAGATCTTCATTAAGAATGCTAACTTCCCAAGGTTGATTTGCAAGAGTGGCTACTGTGTGGGACAAAAGACAAAAAAAAAAATAAAAAATAAAATAAAGTTTGCAAACGTCAAGGTCTTACAGAACCAATAACAGAGGTGGTTTATTAAAGCTCCTCTTTGTTCAGGATACCTTAAATTTGAGGAGGAGGATTATGGAATGGGGAGTCTGACTAGCTCAAAATCAAGGGGGACTTGTATATAAAGCATGGTCTTCCAAAAGATACCCACAGGGGATAGAAAACATTTTTACCATAAGCACTATACCAAAATATAATATAACCTCCTTTAATGATTCAGAACATACCTGAGTTTTACAAGAGAGGATTAATTTCTCAACACTTCAAAATTTCCTTGTGTTTAGGATAGTGATAACAACAATGAATTGTTAACAATTAAATGAAATAATGTACATAACATCACTAGGTAAATTATGTTATATAAATATTTTTAAATTCAGGGTTATTATTATGACTATCATCATGAATTCACTAAATACTATTTAACATATATAAAGAAGGTATGGGAAACTGGAATCACTTAGCCCTGTGACATACATTTGAATTTTTTTTTTAATTAACTCTCAATCAGCTTCTTGTGAATTTTCTCATAAATACAGAAAGCTAATAAGGAGGGAAATACAGATAATTCTACTTTTCTCATTCTGATATTCCCAATGATTGTGAGTTTCCTGTAAATGATTTAGAAGGCTTGTTTTGTCACAGAAACATAATAATACAAATATCTCTTGAATAAATGGATTTTTAATATTAATTTATTAGAGTATGATCCCTCTTTTATTTAAAAATGCATAGAAGGAAAGAAGGGAAAAAATAGGCGCAGAATTAATTTTAATATTCACCTATGGTTTTCTATACTAGAAATATTACCTGTTTAAGAAATAAGTTGAAAGAAAATGAAGTAAGTTTTTTAATATCAACACATTTTACATGAAAAAAACTTTAAGTAGAAGTAAATAATTAGGGGGGAGAAAAATTCACTCTTTCATTTCTATCCTATAGAATAGCCATTGAGATGAAAGAAGCAACTTGGTAGGACTCCTTTAATAAGGAGATTTCAAGACCATTACCATTCACTAATTCATGCCTGCCCTCCTCACCCTGCAAAGTTTATGATCCACCTTTAAACAATGACATTTATAACAAAAACAGCAGCAATCTTTAAAAAGGGGAAAAATTTAGTATCTGACAAAGTGGAAGTCTGGCCCATGTGGTGGCCTTTACCAGCCTCTAGGTAGCTTTCCGCTCTTGGTGACACAGCAGTTAACCAAAGGCCTTAGAAGGGGACATGGGCTTTCACAAGCAGACTCTTGCTTTCCCCTTGGGCCCCATGCTGAACCGCCAAAAGGGCTGGAACATACCCTCTGATCTTCTGTGTGCTACCCTCCCTCCCTCCTCACAACAGCCCTTTATGCCTCGCAGCTCCCACTCAGCCTCTCCAACTAAGCCAGGGGAAACCTCTTACAGAGAGAGCCCTGAACACTGCATGGAAGTCTGTCACAGGCCATGCTTTAGGAGTCCCTTAGAAAAGGGACTGCGTATGAGCTCCTCTATGACAGGAGTGTGCCTAACACAGCACATGCCACACAGAAGGTGGGACAACAACCCTGCGGTTACAGGACATTTCCCACCATCCTGAAATAAACGAACAACACAGAAAGGGTTAGTTTCAAAGTCGAAGAATGAATGATGTTTTGGCAACCCGTCTGTGAATCCCCAATAAAGGTCAAGCCTTGTCGTGTATTTTTTTCTTTTAAACCCTTTACACCATCATCCAGGAGGAAGCCACATTTTCAACAATACCAGTATTTCAAGCCTGTTCTAGCCACAGAGGGCGCTCTTCACCATGGGCCAGGGTACCCCTCAAAAGAACAAATCCTCTCTTATCGCTGCCCTATCAAAAGTTCGTACCCAAATCCTAACTTTTACAATTCAAGGCATAACTTCGGCCTCATCAGATGTGGCTCAAACGCATCTTCTCGAAGACAAGATCTGTGTCTTCCCTTCTTAAACCTGAGGCACCTATCCGTGCCTACTCCATCAGAGGCACACAAAGGTCATCAGACAGAACCTGCCCTCCCACTCGATCGTGTGGGATCCCGTGGGGCCAGAAACACAGCCCCCTTCCCTCTCAGTTTCCTGTGCAAATGGCAGCCACCTGGCTTTCAGCTAGTGCTGCACCAGACGGGGGCATTCGTCCACTCGCCTCCCTTTTCTCATCTCCCCACCCTGCACCGGAGTCATAATTGAGTGTGGCATTCCCCAACTCGCTCCATGAAAAGCCCATTTCCTTCTTAGACTGCGTGGGAAAGAAAAGAAACCCTCCGCCTCCTGCAGTGCACAGAGGCACGCACATCACTTCCGGAGGCGCACACACACACACACACACAGCGGCATGCACATCACTTCCGGAGGCACACACACGTCACTTCTGGAGCAGGTAACACTGCCTGGGGAAAGCCTCCCCAATAGCTCAGCAAACTCCCCCAGATTCCCTGGCCCAGCAGGGAGTGCACGTGTTTCCCAATAAAGGAGGGCTGGGAAGAGACCCAGGGCAGAGCTTCTGGAAGTGCCCTGAGCCCTGGACTCCCGAATCTGCACCATGCCTTCACTGCCCAGTCAGCCTTTTCCTTTAAGACACCTCACATCTGGGGGTGCCTGGGTGGCTCAGTGGGTTAAGCCGCTGCCTTCGGCTCAGGTCATGATCTTAGGGTCCTGGGATCGAGTCCCGCATCGGGCTCTCTGCTCAGCAGGGAGCCTGCTTCCCTCTCTCTCTCTCTCTGCCTGCCTCTCCGACTACTTGTGATTTCTCTCTGTCAAATAAATAAATAAGATCTTTAAAAAAAAAAAAAAAAAGACACCTCACATCTGGGAGGAAGAAAAGATGAGAGACGAAATGAAGGCTGGAAGATAATATAACTAACACTGCTTAAAGTGGAGAACATAGCCAGATCCCCAAGCCATCCCTCTCTCCATCTACTTCTCATCAGCTCTGCCCCCTGTCATCAATCTTTATTCCCTTGTCCCTAACACAGAATAATATTTACTGAGAGCCTATTGAGTGGCGGTCGCCATGCATCCATTACCTCATTTAGTCCCCTCAGGTATCACCCTTGTCCCTCTGCCTGAAGGAGCAGTAAGAGGCTAAGGGCAGTGAAGTCACTTGTCCAAGGTCACACAGCTGCAGAGTACCCCTCAAAAGGGTGTCCTTCTGTGGCACACCCTCACCTCTCACAGGAAATACTTAGGAACGCGTCACAGTCCTGTCCAGAGCGGTGAGAAAAATAAAACACCAGAGAATCACAAAGGCAAAGAAAGCAATCACTTTATCCTTCCCTTGGGGGTAGATTGGAGGGCCCTGTAAATGCAAAATGGTGGCTTCTCCACCTTGCCCCTCAAACGTAGCACACAGATACCACCTTTTACATTCTGATGTGCATCTTCCCAAGGAACCCTCCTAGAAATTACTTCTCTATCATCTTCACCACAGATACGCAGGATGGCTGGGGCAGGCTAGAGACTGTCATCTTGGAGAAATTGCAAGAGAATTCTCAGCCATGGAGAAGTTAAGTGACTTATACACGGTCACACAGGGACAGACCCACGGAGAGAACCCAAGTACCTTGACCCCTGTGATCTTTCCTCGATTTACTTATTAGCCGGTATGACTGTCTCAGATCTGTCCTTCCCAGCAGCCTTCCATGTTTCTCAGCAAGAGCTGCCAATTTTTCTTTCCTAGATGAGCAATGAACCTTCCAAGGGTATCAAAACAAACAGTGGAAAGAGCACTGGCCTTTGAGCCAGAATAAAATCTAGGGGGCTCAAGTCCCAGGCATTTACTGGTTGTGAAACCCTGGGCAGGATTCACAGGCAGTTGGGTTTCAGGTTCCTCATCTGCAATGTGGAGGTAACAATAGCTGCCCTCTCCACCTCATAGAGTTGTCAAGAAAATCAAATGAGAGAATGGATGTGCAGAGTTCCTTATAAAACTGCAAATACTGTACAAATAGAAAGGATTATTATTTTTGGATTCAATGGACTTTCTCAATTGAAAGAAGCCCTGTTGTAGCTGGATGGTCAAGTTATGTTATAAATAACCAAGAAAAATGTTCTGGTTCCTGAAACAATTTTACCAGCCTGTGCACTCCCATGAAAGGACACTGGTTGTAAAATGAATTAAATCAGCACTCTTTGCTATCTTCGGGACATAAATTGTTACTAGATGAGGATAGGTAGGGGGATGGCTATTTTCAAAGGCATACAGACCTCGGGCTATAAAAAGCTGACCTTCCTTAGTCTAGAACACAGGGCACGGGGCACGAAGGAAAAACAAAGGGGCTTGCCTGCTGGTTTTACAATAAGAATTATCCAACATGGACTGCCTTATCTCCAACAATGGTTGAAACAGCTCATATGCTAAACTCAGCTTCTTGTTAAATATTTCAAGGATGCTAATGGAACCAAAAGATCAACTCCGTTATGCATCAACAGGCTGGCTTTATCCTAAAACCAATTATAAATAAACTTCTAAATACAGCCTGCTTTAAATATGCATTTAAAAAAAAAAAAACACATCCAATCTTCATGCCATCCGTCACCAGCACATATCTGACTCATCTAAAATGCACTGTCTTCAGGGACGCAGTCCTGTGCCTCTGTGACCATTTGCCTTCAGAATCATAGCTAGTACAGCATTATTTCTAATAACTTCTAAAGGTTCCTTTCTCTTTAGGAAGCAGAAATTCACTGCCAAACACACTGCTTCCATTCACAAGATTATTTATGGCACTGATAATTGAATTCCGGTCACATGACTAAGGAAGACTGGGTTCAGAGGGAAAAGAACCTAACCATAATTTCTAGAGAGATCCATAAATTACTGCTTTTCTCCCCTGGAGGTTGAAGTCCTTGGAGCTCTATGGATTCTTCCCCAGCATTTATGCTAAGTTTGGAATCATCACAGAAATTCCTCTCTCTGCACTCAGTGACAAAGCTCCTGAGGTAAATCCTCTGAAATTATCCTTTGCATCAACCCCTGAGAACCTCTAAGGGGAGCAAAGGAAATCCCCCCTTTTTTGAGGATCCCATGTTGCTGTCTCCAGTAGAGCACACTGTTCCTAAGAGGTACAGCGGCTTAGAATTAAGGATGTATGAACCTACTCCAGTGTTCTCTTTCCCCTACAAAAGCACACATCACATCATACCCATACAAACACAGGACTGTGGCATGGCGGTGGCAGAGAGGTGATTCTCTTACGCCTTCCGAGATTAGATCAGCAGCACACTTCCTTCATTTCTTTAAGCAACCTACAAAAAAGTCTTTCCTAAATAAGCCACCCTTCCTCCTCCCAAATCCGATATTCAATGTTTTAACAAAGATGGGGCTTTAATGATTCAATGTAGCCTGCATTACAGATAACATTTATCTCTTATTATCCTTTGGCTCAACCAGAGAAGAAATGTCACTATAGTTACTTTCAAAATATTTTCAAATTATGCTTAAAATAAAAATACAATGAATAATGTCAGTCTAGAAAGAACATCAAACATTTTTTTTTCCTCTAAAAAATGTCCTCTTAAATATATCACATTTCCATGTGCTTGGCTTCTTATTTCAAATAGATAGGTTAAACAACATCGTCCTATTGTAATACTTGGAGCCTGGAATAAATTTAGCATTTTAGAATTTTTCCACAGTTCCTTTTATTTAACATCTCAGAGAACATAATAAACAGTATTTGATAAAAGATCAGGAATAAAAGAAATTGAGAGAGTAAATAAATCTTCCAAGGTTACACAGCCAATCTGGTATCCATTCAAGAGCTTAGACTAAGTATGAACTCAAGCAGTCACATGTACGTATGCACGTGCACATCCCACTCCCCGCCCAACACACACACAGATACACACACCCCAGAGCAAAGGCAAATGCTGTGTTAGTAGCTGAGGCATTATTTTCTGTCCTTTTCTATTTAGGAAATAATTCTCTCATTTTTTTTTTAAATGAAACTGAAACAGAGTCCAGTAGCTATTTAAAACAAACAAACAAACAAAGTCTGCTTCTTTAGAAGCTTATCAAGACCCAACACCTTTGCGGGTGCACCATCACTAATGTTGGCACAGTGTGGTGATAAGTGTCCAGCCGTTAGAAAGGCAGTGACATTAATTTTTGCTCAGCTCAGACCCTCCTCTGAAGTTCCAAAGTAAAGAAATAATACTTCCCATTAGATTCAGCAAAGAACCTCATTTTGCAGGAATGTTCCATTGTTACTGATACTATCTTTGTCATTTAGATGGAAGAAAGGGGTTGGGGGGTGGGGAGGGCGGGGCAGGGGGGTGCAGCATATTCCCAGGCAAGAGTTCAGGTTAGGTTACGGTTCTAAACACGCAGAAATTCTACACTGGCTGGAGTACAGGGAAAGTGCCAAATGCTACAGTCAGTCTGTAAGCTACCTTCACGGACCATTTACCAGCAAGCTGGGTTTCTGGGGCTAGCTTAGCCATGTAGGTCTTAGCCATAATTTGCCCAAGATCCCTACAGCTCCACAGAGGTCATCTTCAGTTTTACTATCTCCCCACATTTACGGGCCCTCCTCCTCCCCTGTGCAAGGGAAGGAAATTCTGATATACTGCTATGGATCAGAGTGACCATGAACCTGTCCAAATGCCACCTACATTTTCGGTCCTTCAGGGAGACAATTGGAACTTACTCATTCACTTACCCTCTGTTGTGTCATGGATGCTTTTGGGAACTTGATGAAAGCTACAGCTGATGATATCCAGGAGCTGTAGACAGACAGCTGTCTCTGCATAAGGATCCCCAGGGTCGCCCTGTGGGGCCAGATGAAGAGACCAACATAGTGCCTACTAGTACACAGTAAAACTTGGATTGCCTGGCCGATGCTAGCTGTTACGAAGCCAAGACAGTGAACATCTAAGAGTACATGGCAGGGACAGTGGGAAAGTCTTCCTTTATATACCACAGAAAGATCATAGTATAATTGGAGATGGCATAAATAACATTACTTTTATTCCAATCCCAAAGGGGAAAGCCAACCTTTGCTGTTAGAAATCAATCAGAGGGAAAAATAAAAAGCTGGTTTAGTCAACTAATTTGACTAGATGAACAATTATCGAGGAGTTACTATGTGCAAGAAGCCAAGATTTACGGAGAATACCGAAGAATCACAAAACTGTTACTACCCACTGGAAATTCGGAGCCAAGTTGGGAAGAGAGAAGAACAAGAGGTTTCTGACATCCCAGGCCATGTATTTTTAAAATCTTTTGTTTTCTCCAGTAAGTAATATAACATCTAATAAATACCTGTTGACCATTGAACACTACCAAAGACACAAATACCTAAAATACAAGGCAGAAAAAGAATACTGTAGAGCCAATCACAGAGTAGGTAAGGTAATTGCACTGGAAAACACAGACCCTCTTTGAAAAGGGAAAGCTGGGGAGTCTAGAGACTTCAGGAAGAAATTACATTTACAATGCAGGCTGGGGATTCCTTTAAACAGAGAAGTAAGGGTAGGAAGAAGGGTATTCCTGGAGGGACTGAAAGACCACCACGGAAAAAGTGTCCTGGAAACACACAGCAAATAATCAAATTGATGGAACACAGAACAGATTAGGGGACAGGGATGGGGAAATACATATTTAGAATCTCTATTCTGTGCTTGTTACACAGTTGGAAAAACGAGGCTTCAGACCGTCTATGTTGCTTTTTAAGCTTGCAGCAGCGGGGGATGGGGGGGGGACTTGTAGTATTTATCTAGAAGCCATCCAGACCCACTAAAATTACTTTATTTTTCTTTCAGGAGGAATCAACTCAATCTTGTAATTAAACAGAGTCAGGGCTAAGTTTAATAAGTTGCTATTTTATCCATTCAGGCTTCCCATGAACAGAGGCCCAATACAAGGAGCAAAAGATTCACAGGTCTGTTCTTTGTTTTATGTAGCCATATCTTGTCTCCATTGAAATTATGATAAGACAGACTTTGTTTTCTAAACAAGCATGGGGCCTTCCATAAGCAGAGGAAGCAAGTCTTGCTGCAAAAAAGGAAAATGCTGATAATTGGGCGGAAGAAAAAATATTTAACCGTCATTCATAATGAAGCTTTTGAACACTTGTGATCGAAGCTCTAAGCTTATAGGAAAACACCAAGACTGTGACAGCCAGTGCTTATGGGAAGGAGACATGTAACCTCTATCGCAAAGGCATGAAACTGTCCTAGGATAACACAAATATAATGTCATTTTAAAGAAATACAACAGGAGACGTTTTCATTGAATATTTTCAAGAATCACAGCCACTGAAAATGCTAGTGTCCATAATCTCCATTATATCATTTGGGAAGCTAAAACTTAAGATTCCCTAAAGGGATCTAAAAAAAAAAACTTTTTTTAAAGGCTCACCCAGCTGTATATTTAGTTTGAGTTGATGCTATAAATAATGCTCTTTTATTTTTATATAATCTTTCTTCAACATAAAAATAAAAGTGCAATTTACTTCGATATTTTTTTGTGTGTCAAAAACTATTATCTCTTCATCTCTCTCTCTGGAAATATACCTGTGATCTACATGCACACACAGAGACAGAGCACTTGGGCAGAAGCTGATGCACCTGAAATCAGTTGTTACAGAAGAATCATGTAAATATAACTCAATTCTTGAACTTCAACAAAAGCATTTGTTACAGGTCTTGCAGTTGGCACTTGCACAACTGGTTACAAGCTTACATATATCAGTATGAGTTCATTCCACAAGCTTGTAGGACTGTTGATGCCTCAGTATTTAACATAAATGTATTTTGTCAAACTTGGCTTAAACATGTATACATAGGGTAACACAGGAGTCTTTTAGTAAAAAGCCCTGATAATGTCTCTCTAATTAAAGCTCAGACCTGTTAACTCTTCCATAGTCCTTTGTCTGATCCATCACATAAATGAAAGGTATCAACCGGCATGAAATCTTCATACCTTATTAACTTTACATCAAAATCTGTACATATGAAGAGCATCCAATATTGGAATTTAATACCATTTAAGATTTGAGCTAGGGGGTTTTCCGGGCACACCCAGAAAACTACTGGAGATAAAGATAAGCTATGACATGCTTTTGAAGAGACTGGAGGTAGAGGAAATAAATTTAAAAGAAAATGAAAAGGATCGTAACACCTAAAATCTGCAAATGTTTTAATGGGAAATAACACCATTCCTGGCTTACAGAAATAAAATGATTAATCACTGCAGATTTGTCCCTTCTACTGAGATCCTTTTTCAAATTATTTCAAATGAATACATGAAGGATTGATTTTTAAACCCATGTAAAATTCTTAGAGACAATGCAGACTGACTTAATTATAATCAATAAAATCTACAGACGTTGATGCAACCCAGCAGAAACATCACTATCAAAAAGCATGGCATAAAAATCACTCCATGGCTCCCTTTGTACACAAGAGTGATATGACCTTAATAAATATTTCATTCCTTTCAGCAAATAACCAAGCTTCAAGATGGCAAATTTTAATAGCAAGGAAATAATAACATAATGACTCTACAAAGAAAACGCCTCATTTAGATCAAAGCAAACTTATTCTAACTTCTAGTCGTTACTCTCTGAACCTGTTTGTCATCCCACATGAACATACACTTACCCTTCCTTTCCACATACAGAACAATGTATTGCCTAAAGAGGTTTTACTGGGGACTTTACTCCCTATAGCAACACTTGAAAAGTCATATGGGAAAAGACGTAAGTCCAAGTACCTTTTCTTTCCATCTTCACACAAAGAAGTGATGAACAAATATCCTTTAGTTAATTGCCTACAGGGGAAAGTCAATGGTCAGGTCCAGCAATGGCCTCTACAGTGACTTTCAGGTTTTTTTGTTTTGTTTTGTTGTTTTGCTTGGTTTTGGGGTGTGTGTGTATGAGTTGTAATTAGCAGCTAAGAGCTCATATCCTACAAATAGTTTGGATTGTTTCTTTGTTAAGTGCATTATTTACCCACATTTAAGTCCATCTGCTATTTTGCATCTCACTCACGCAAAGTGGGTGAATCCTCTGATGGAGGGGAAAGAGACTGCATTTGGATCACAGACAGAGCTGGGTTCAAAGGTCAACTCCAAAATGTATGGTCATATCTCAGGCCAGTCACTTTAGGGCTCGGAGTTTTGGTATCCCCACCAGGGCAACGGGGTCACAATACACAATTTATGAAATCGCTATGAGGATGAAGGAACAACTTAGACGCATCTGGCACAACCCTGCTCACATTATGGGTCCATACTGAGTGGAAACACAATATATTCCCATACCAACAACTCCTCTGTCCTTCTCCTTGTCTCTAAAATTAGGGTCCCACTTTATAACTCCGTTCTAAAGTAGACTGTGATACAGAATCTGGACAATATTTTATTTTTAATGCTAAATAGATTACTTGGGGTAGTGGACTAGTTCACATACCTATTTACTTCCTTCCGTAATTCATAAGGATTGTCTTGGCATAGTTTCCCCAATAAAAAACAGTTTTGCCTTTTACCTTCTAGCTTATGGTTACTGAAATATTTAATTATCCCAGCATTATGAGAGATTTCACTAACTTGCTGGGCTTGACAAAGTGAATACACGTTGGAATTGTATGAATGTTGTAAAGATCTCCATGCTTCTGGGGTACTACTCAGTAGGCGGCCAATTCACTCTACAATACCTACCTATATCAAGGAGTAACCCTTCAGATTATCCAGAGCTGCTGTTTGGATTTTGGGTTTTCCTCTTCCTTTTTTTTTTTTTTAAATTAACATCTAGATCATGAAAACCCAAATTTATAATCCTGAGAGGAAATGATCAGGATCAAGAAAGCAGAAATCTTTTGTCTCAACTTACGGACATGTGGAAGCTTCCCGAATTTGTCAAGGACATTAAAGAGCAACTAATCACTGATAAACTGCAAAAAGGAATGAGCACAAAATTTTACGGTTGAGTCAATGGGCTGGAATCAAACAGATACCACTTTTCTTTAGTGCATGCTTTCCTATGATTAAGAGTTCTTCAAACTTCTATAATTCTTGAGTTTAATTAACTAAAATATATACATAGCTTAGTAGCAGTTCAACTATACACATCCATATAAAACAGGCTCTTTAATCAGTGTGAAATGGCTGCTTTTTGTAAAGCATTTTTGGAAGAGTCTCCCAGGGTTTGAAGAGTTAAATATACAGATAAAGAGACAGAAAAGAGTTCCTTCCAATAGAAGTTATTAAAATCAGATGCGAATGACTTGTAAAACAGATTTACTGTAGACTAAAAGTACTTTTTTTTAAAATGCAGTTTATCCATAAATTTTAAAAAAAGGAAAATATGTATGGGTTAACTTCAATATTTTACTGTAATGCAGTAATACAAAATGAACATTAAATGGCATGTTCTTTTCTAACTTTTCTACTAAAACTCTAAATAAACTTCGCCAAGAATGACATAAATCCATTTAATGTTCCCTCAACAGTTTGTTCATCGTTAACAATGACCTATTCCATATAATGTAATAGCATTTGACTAAAAAATAAAGCACTGGTCTTGCCCCAAGTGATACTTTTCCTTTATGATAGTCCAATCGGGAAATTTCTATATGTATTGGAGGTCAAAGGATACCCAGGCCCCGCATCTGGGTTTCCTGTTGAGTTCGTGCCTGTGGCAGGCCCGTTCCCTGGCAAATACCGAAGCCATTTACCACCTCCTCATCGCTGTCTGCTTCAGGGACTAGAAAGGTGCGTAGTCATTTCCCTGAATTTTCTTGCAGCAAGGGATCCAGTTTTAACCACTGAGTCCTAAAGAGATGCCACCTGTATAGTTTCTGGAAAAGTTTTTCCTTCTCTGATAAATGGAACAAATTAGGTTAGCATGACCCAGCTCCCCCATCATCTTGCCTTAAGCATATACATGGCAACCGTAACATGACAAGAATTACAAACTCCAGGTCAACAAATAAGCATGTCAGGACAGAAAAATGGAAAGTGCCTGGATTCTTACCAGTATGTGTGAACCAATGAACCACTGCTAGCTACTACCTGTGCACTCACCGTTGGGTAAGAAACATCAATCTTTATTTCAACTACTGATTTTTGCTTCTTGCAGCCAACAGCTTCTCAGGATCCAGCTGCCATGATTTAAAACATTATTTATTTCACAGAAAAATCTGGATTTCTAGGTTCTTTGAAAAAAAAAAAGGAGGAGAAGAAGAATTGGGACATGAAGCCCAGGTTTTCACAAAACACCCAGCACTGACTACCTGGAACTAAGGGGTGTTTCAAGGGGACTCACCGGCTTCCAACGGGATGTGAGTTCTGTCTGTCCAGAAACTACTTTGCTCCTTACACTAGCTGTTGGCTGCTTCAACCATGTGAACATGAGACCCTACCCACAGCATACGTAAATGTATACCAGGCACTACAAAAACAAAGTACTATTATAATCAACAAAAAAAATTTTTTTTTTTTTTGCTTCCTGGAATCCAGATACCTGGCATAGATAGTCATAGTCAGACTACCTATTTTCTTTTCCTGACTACGAACTTCTTCAGTAGGCACTGGCTTTGAATTCCTAGCACACTATAGAGAGAAGAAGAAAGAGAGCATGTCACCAGGGGGCTGTATGTTACGGGGGAAGGGGGGAGGTTAATATGAGCTAAAGACAATATATAGTGATGATGATGGTAATAATACCCACTATTTACTGTGATTTTTATGAGAGACTAGCCAGTGTGGTAAGTGCTTTGCAAATACTATGCCACTTAATCCTAAGAAGAAGATATTAGGCAAGTACTAGTACCTTTATTTTAAAAATAAAGAAAGTGAGTCTCAGAGAAAGTAACTGTTCCAAAATCACAAAGTGGAAGGAAAATTTGAATCTCAGTCTTTCTGACTCTTAAGACACATGCTATTCAACCACAGGCTATATTGCTTTACAAAGAAATTCAAAAGGATCTGACTTCTTTGAGAAATATTCAGTATGATTTTTCAGAGCCTACAACTCACTCCTATGTCACTACATTCTAACATGAACATTATGCCAAAGATTTGATTTTTAATACCCACTAGCATAAGTCTTAATTCCGGTATAGGATTTTTTTTTTTTTTCACAAGGCACTTCCTTCTTAAGTGTAACTGACCTGGTACAGTAAATTCTCAAGATTCAAAAGTGACTCATTTCCAAAGCTCCACACATTAGCAGCTGGTATTATTCAATCTGAGATTTAAATTTATAATGTACTCTTGATAATGTACTCCCAATACATTTTTCACTTCTCTATCTCTTGAATGACACAAGATAAAAGATCTTTAAGGTATAAATATTTTATACAAACTTTCACTCTGTTTTTCCTCAGCCATTTTCCATTTGCAAACACTAGACATCATGCAAAAAAAAAAAAAAAAGGTTGAAAGAGTTTTATGGATTATGCTTGGGGGTGGGGGGGGTGCGCTGAGAACTGCTTATCCATTCTGCTGTGGCAGCAGACACCACAGCTATCAGCCCAACGGCCCTTGCTGGCTAATCAGAATGTTCCACCCTAAATGGGGTCTGATTCAAAGTACTGTTTCTCCATGGGGCAGAGAGTGGGCTGTAAGGGAACAAATTCTCAGTATCATCTACAGTGATAAACTAAGTTTGGGCAGGGCACTGGGGGTGCCAGTGGAAGCCTGGTATGAGATACCTCATCCAACTGGATGGGTCAGGACACAGCCATGTAGAGGAACAGAACTTACTAGAAATTGGAAGACCTTCACGAGGCATGTGGCTTCTGGCAAATCATTTATTAAGTCTAAGCCTCTCTTTTCACATTTGTAAAATGAAGAGGTTGACCCATCAAAGGTTTTCAAACGATCTGCACAGATCCCCCAGGGCCTTGCTACTCAAATTAGGGTCAGTGTATGTTGGACACCTCAGGGGTTTATTAAAAATGCAGAGTCATGGGCCCCATCCCAGACCTACAGAATCATAATCTCCTTATAAAGGGTTGCCTGAGTGATTCCTTGCTCTAGGGATCAACTGGGGGTTGCTTTAAGAAGAAAGGATAGATGGGCCAAGCTAATAGGGATCCAGAACCCCCACACATTTTCATCATATATATGTGTGTATAGATATGTGTGTGTGTGCATGCGTGTATGTATGGCTCTCCCATGAATTTGGTTCTGAAGATCCCTATTTAAAGAAAATCTGGGGGCGCGTGGGTGGCTCAGTCAGTTAAGTGTCTGACTCTTGACTTCCACTTAGGTCAGGATCTCAAGATCATGAGCTTGAGCCCTATACTGGGCTTGGCACTGGGCATGGAGCCTGCTAAGAATTCTCTCTCCCTCTCCCTCTGCCCCTCCCTGCCCCACTCACACTCACTCTCTCAAAAAAAGGAAAGAAAATAAAAAAACCACTGGATAAAACAAGATACAAGGTCCTTCATAACTACAGCTGTCCGTGAGTTTACAAATTCACAAAAGTACTCACGTTTGTCACTCTAAGGACTCTGTTTTCTACATTAACTCACTGTGGAGAGAAATCTGTAATTTGTAACTAATCTCCTTATACACAGAAATGTAATTTGATCTTTTCCTAAAGATATCATTAAGAACATGAGTTCCACAAAAGTACTGAATTACTGCCAACACCCAAAAAAATTACTTGGGAATATCAGTGTAGAGGATATGTATATGTAAGCACATATAACAAATAAATATGGGTATGTAAATAAATACACATAGAATCATATACACATACATGTATGCCTATATATGTATGTATATATGCATGCACACATATGTGCACTATGTATTTCTGTATATACACATATACATCTATCAATATTTGTTTTTATATTGCATATACATATACATATACTTATGTGTGTATCTGTAGAGATGATCTCAAGCTAGTAACCCTCTCAGCCTCATATCTGCTCTACTGGGACAGCATCTCCGTGTCTTCGCTCATTGTTCAAGCTGCCGGCTAACACCTCTTGTTCATTTCCACTTTCCACACTCGAGCACGTGTCCATTAGGACTTTATTTGCCGCTCTAGAGTGAAAAATCAGACTTGGGTAGAAGTCCGGCTTCACCGATGGTCTCCTCCAAGGATAAGAGCATGTGCTTTAGTGCTTGGACTAGATAAACTCTACTCTGGATGACTGGAGGCTGGCTGTGCTTTTATTTTTCTAGTTATCAGATGCTTTTCCAAATATAAAAACAGAAAAATAAAGTCATAGGTACAGGAAGCCTGACTGTAAGTTACTTTAAGAAAAAGATGTATTTTATTTTCTCAGTTCTCCTCATCTCGTGCCAATCTACCCTCTGCAAACAGATTGTGATCATCTTTGTGAAAGTGCCTAACATGTCTGGAAAATGGGAGCTGGTGCTGCGTCATGCTGACAAGCATCAGGGGGACTGGAGGGTAAAGAGAATGGGAGAGCACCCCTCAGCCTGCACGATCCGCTCAGGCTTAACCCCCTGCCACCAGCTGGCCACTAACTCAGTCCCAAAGCTGGGCTGACTTAGGAAGGTAGAGCCCAGGGTGGTCATAATCTGTTCTGACCTCCAGGGAGGCGAGGCTTAAAGCCCAAGATGTTCATTCCTCCTTCCATATGCTCAGAGGGCACCTCTGGAGAATACTTGACTCCTAATTTGTCTCTGCCTACAAGACAGGACACTCTCTAGACAGCACAAGAAGGCCTTCCCATGACTGAACCTATCAAAAGGGTGCTTCCAAATCCCATTTCGAAGTTGGGTGACACTTCACAGTGGTTCTCAAAATGTAGTGTGTATCAGAATCACCCGAGGGACTGGTTACATAAAGATTGCTGGGCCCCACCCCCAGAATTTCGGATTTACTAGGTATGGGAAGAGACTAGGCATCCTCTCTTCTAGCAAGATGCCAAGTGATGCTGGGTCAGCTGGACTTGTGACCACACTTGGAGACCCTCTAATCCCAGTCCGGTGCTTATTTTAAAGAGGAGGCAGCAAGGGACCAGGAGGGTGGAGTGATCTGGCCAAGGCCCCAGAGGACCAGGGAAGAGAGGACTCTTGTCCCTCTTCCCTATCTCATGGCTCAGGACACTTCCCATCACAGAACCAGGCTCACATGGATCCGACGAAAGGTATGCCAAGAATGTCTTTATCTATAAACAAAGATCCTTGGTGTCTTATACGTATGTAGCCTTTTAAAATTTCATCTACGTTATCTCCCTGGAGTCTCACCACAGCCTAATGAGGTAGGCAGAGCAAAGATTAACCTCCCTATTCTAGAGATTAGGGAACTAAGATGCAGAGTCCTTAAACACTCCATCCAAAGCCACCAAGTGTGGCAAGTGCCTGCCGGCTACGCAGGGTGTGGTGTGGGGCCCTACAGGGTGGACGTCGCAGGAAGCCTGTCAGCAGGGTAGAATTCCAGGCTGCACCACAGAACTACTAAGTCCGAATCCGCCCTTTAGCAGAATCCTCAGTTGATTCACATGCATTCGTGTAATGCCTGATACAGAGAAGCCTGCAAACCAGGTCAACTAACTCCAAAATCGATGCTTTCTCTTCTCTCTCTCTCTCGGAAAGTACTGCTCAGTATCATAGTCTGACTTGTCTTCCAACATAACCTAATTGAGAAGTCAACTCTTACCCGGTAACTCTTACCAGGTTAAAAAGTTAAGTTTTACCACAGAAAGGGCACTTGCCGTGTTTTGCCCTTAAAAAAAAAAAAAAAAAAATCAAATAAATAAATAAATAAACTAAACCAGGTTAAATTACCTTGATTACCAGTCTTGGTAATTCCTCTGTAGTCATTTTCTTGACTGATGTATAGACCCCTATGAAATGAATCCTCTGAGAAGAAGATGGGGAAAAAAACAAGACAGTGATCAATGGATTCAATTAGTTACAGTATAATTCTACCGAGATGAAAAAAAGATCAAGATGCAATGCATCCACTCCGGGGTGGCTAAAATGCGTTCCCCAGAAAGTACACCATTTCTTTCCCACATCCTTCAACTATTAAGTTCAGAAAAGCACAAAACAGCTGCTCCTGAGACACCTGGGAAAATAACCAGCCTAACTGCAGGGCTCCTCACAACTGGAAGTGTTCGAATACTGTTTTAATGGTCCAGGCAAGAAGACAACTGCATTTCTTCACATACAGGAAGTGTTCTCCAGACCGATTTCTCTAATGACAGGAAATAAACTCCTCTCACGATGCAAGGTTCACCGAGAAGTAGCTCAGTGGTTACGGTAAGACCGGAGTTGGGAAACATGTATGCAGGTTTTTCCTTCAACTTTTCAAATCAATTCTTTCGATTGAGATTCTTTGAGGAACAGAAACCAGAATGCTGATACAGGGCACCTGTGAAAAGCTGCTGGCTTCAGCATGGCAAAATGTAAATTCAAAAAAAACTTTTTTTTTTTTTAATATATCAATCCTAGGCATTCAAATGAGTGGCTATAAATACGAACACACAAGGGTTCTGCTTTGTTTTGGTTTGGGTTTTGTTTGGTTTTTGGTAATTTCAGAGTTGCTCTGTGCAAACACATAATTAGTTAATCAGGGTAGTAAGAATCCAATCATTAAAATTAATGCTCAGGGCACACAAACAACCATTTATAATAGCTGAGTAGGTCAGCATATTAAATTACACCACAGCACTGTAAAAATTATTATTTTAGAAAGATGCGAATCTATTACAAGGAAGCCTTCTTCCCCAGTTTAAAAATAATGTGATGAATTAATAAAGTTGATCAAGTGATTAATAGAATCCACAATCTTAATCTTATTATTTTCAAAGAGGAAAAGCCTTTTCTGCCAAGAGCCAACTGTCTCCATTTGCTTAAGAACAATAAAATCTGATTGACTGTGATCTTACCTACTCTCTCTGAGATAATTTGGCATGGGCATACCTTTAATGCTCCTTGCATTTCTTTATCAAGACACACAAAGCTGTTAGTGGTTTATCCCTCTGAAACCCGGGGATTCGTGTAAATAACTTTTAACAGTGGGACCGCACATAACAATTTACAGAGCACTGTGGCAAAATGCAGTTCAAAGTTGTTCTTGATTTAAAATGTTTAAAGTCCAACCACAGTGTCAGTCTGCCCAGAGAAATCTCTTATAAAAGTTTTCACACTCTGTTGGGTTAAGAGACAGTGGGTATTAATCCTATGGCTTCTAAGCCAAACTTCCTTTTTGTGGTCAGCAGAGAAGCTATGTGGTTGGTCTGAAGGAGTCCAGAGTCTTTTTTTTCTGTGTTAAAACAAGGGAAAGTGGGCCGGTTACAGAGTAAAAGAAAAACCACAGCCAGTTTACCCTGCTGTAGCTTTTCCCTTAAATGTGGCCTAGAGCTATTCTGCTTTCCAAAAAAAGGTTTAATTTAAACCATACACAGTGCCGCAGGCTGCCACGTTTCCAAACTCAACATTCCTTTCTAATCTGTGCACTTGAGAACCAACATACTCTGTTTCCCGTGGTACTCGGATGAGCTTTAATAAATAAAATATCACTGCCCATCCATTACTTAATTTGATAATAATACACCCTTTTCTCCCCCCCCTCCTCTATTGACATTAGTCTAAGTGCTTATTCACGTGTTGTAAACATCCCCTCTTTAAAAAAAAAAAAAAAAATCAGTTCTGTTCTCTTCTGGGGAGTGAGGGCAAGGAAAAGGGGAACGGCAATGTGAGGGAACCACCCAGTGTGAACAAGCGGTCCAGGGCTCAAGAAAACTACTGCTCTGTGAAAAGGTGGCAGGTGCTCCAAATAATGTATTATCTTTCTATTATGCTTATTCCTTGGAGAGGGCACCGGGTTCTATGCTGTTTTATAAGATGTCACCAGGAAGACCACAGTCACACTAGCTCACAGCAACGAAACAGCCCCATGGCCCGTCCAGGTCTCTCGGTCGCTGGCCTGGAGGGTGCTCATCGCCACGCTGGCCAGAGCGAGCAGAATGAACACTCCACAGTTGGGGCGCTTTACGTTTCTGCCTCCGTGCACTCACTTGTATGTTCATCAGGAGCTCCCACCCCAGCCGGATGGCCGGCACACGGTTTTCCATGGAAGTCACCACGCTCCATTATACGTGACACTTGTCAATTAAAGAGGAAACCCTTTTAAAGCCAACTGAAGTTAAGCTGGTACTTTCTTCAACATCTGATTTACCGCTGCGGTTATGGTCCAAAAGGAAGTTTGTTTTAGAACAATGATAGCAGTAGTAATCCTCCTATTTCGGTAGTGAGGGATTTAAACACATTCAGGGCACTGGGGACCCGTCAAAAGATTTCTTTCAGCAGAACTATGTATTTTCGATAGGAAAAGGAAGGTCTTACTGATGGGATAACTGCCAAGATTAGACAATTTTTCAGCCTAACAGTTTAGAGAATATCATTTTAAACTACCTGGTATAATACAAATGTGGCACAATAGATCAATGCAATGAATTCTCTATAGTCGGTAAAATGCTCTCCCAAATAATGGAATCCATTAATAATGATTACTGCCCCCGTGCCTTTGCCACAAAAGTAATGCCCAATGCTACATCTCAATAGCCTCGAATAAATACCTACAAGTCCCACAATAAGCACATAATCACAACATGGCAAATAAGTGCAGATTCCAGGGAGAGTGCAAATTAAAAAGCCATTATATTCAAAACTTATTTTACCTTGTAAAATACACTTTCCTGATCCGTGAAATGGGGCTTAGGGGACATGATCTCGCAGGTCCCTTCCAGCTCTATGAGTCCATGAGGGTTTAAAGTTTTCTCAAGGGCTTTAATTCTTAATGCACCCACTTTAGGATTCCTACCAGCACACCAACAATAATTAATCCTAATAAGGGGCCATGAAACTTTTGCAATGAAACTTTAATTTGGATTGATCTGGAGGGAAAAGAGAATGTAGGAAAGAAGATTTCAGCTTCGGGTTTTTAAAGTCAAACATGACTCGTTTCCTGAAAAAACTGAAAGCAGCACAGTTGGACTGCTAAAACATACCATTTCCTGGAAATGCAGATAAGTGACCCAGCACGAATGGACACTTGTAAGATAGTAAACCTTTAAGTATATCTTTAAACTCTTAAAAAGACAACCTCAGGGGAGTCTGGGTGGCTCAACACCCAACTCCAGATTTCAGCTCAGATCATGATCTCACGGTCCTGGGATTGAGCCCTGCCTTGTGCCCAGGTCAGTCTCTGTGCTCAGCGGGGAGTTTGCTTGGGATTCTCCTTTCCTTCTGCCCCTACCCCTGCGAGCTCATTTGCATGTGTGCATGCTCTCTCTAAAAAATTAGCAACTAAATCTTGAAAAAAAAAAAAAAAAGAAAACCTCAAAGCTCAAAAATATGTTTCAACTATGTCCCAGCTAATAATGATCATTAATATTCATTGTTTATTCTATGACCAACATGACAAATCCTTCATCTGAATGACTCTGTTACTCCTCACAACATGCTATAATGATTCCCAAGTTACAAATGAGAAAACTGAGACCATACGGTCAGTTCAGCGACCTCTTCGAGGTGAGAACTGGTAAGGAACCAAGAGACAACTAAACCCAGATGAGGGGAACCCCAGAACCTAAGCTCCTAGCCACAGAGTAGGCACAGCCTCTTGTTACACTGTAGCTCTGTGAGAATCTGGGGGAACCAGGTTGCTCTCCTCAAACACCCCTCACTTTTGTGTGATGTTGACTACTTCAAGCCCCAAAGCTCAGGCCTCAGACTGGCATGCAGATTATACATGCAGATTATTTCTATGCCACACATCTTTAATTTGCTCTGTTTGAATGTGTCCTTTTAATTCCTCAATTCACAGGAGTGACCAACAGCCTGAGCTGAAATGGAAAGATACTCCTTAGCTTGGGAGTCAACGGCCCAACTGTCTCCTGCTCTTCTTTCACCAAGTTCCAAAATGTCCTTGACTAAAGGAAGGACAGGTAAGAGGGGCCTGCTGGTAAACTTGTTCCCCTCATCAAATGTAACAGCCAGCTCTTACAGGGACTGCCTTCCCAAAGGGGACCAGTAAGGCCACACTTTGAGAGACCTGGACTGCATATGTAGACAAATAATTTGCTTGAGGCTCTGAGGACAAGAGTAGCCCAGCAGCTCCTACAGGAATAAACCAAGCACTCACCTAGAGTCTTTGGAACCTCACATGTCTGAAAAGGCAGGAAGATCTAGGAGCTATTTTTAGTATATCAAAAGCTCAAACAGAAACTATACACTTACTTGTGAAACAACTACACAAGCTTGCTAAAACACCAACCAACTCATTACACAGAAACTATGTCATGCCCTTACTGCTGATGGCTTGTTTGTGTCTCTGAGCTCAGTTACAGATGTCTGTTTGCTTTAAAAATAGGAAAACAAATTAATTATTAACCAAGGCAGTTTGTCTCGAAGACACAACTTTTCAAAACAGGGAATCAAAAATAATGGTTGAGGCTCTTGATGATAGAAAGAATTGGAAGTTAAGAGAATTAAAATGAATCTCAGATTTAGATCCTTACAATAACGACAAAACAAAAAGTCACATTATAAAGGTATAACTTCCAGGAACCATAAACACTTACAGACCATGCAGGCGAATGACGGAGGCGGGCTGCGCATACAACATAACTGAGAACGGTGAGGAAGATGGCAAACTAGAAAGCCCAGCCTCGACTCCATCACAAGGCATTTCTATCCAAATGTTTGAGAACACTGTGCGGGCAGCATTCAACTCGCGGAACGCCAATTTACCAACCCTGAGCTCAACACACCCATTTCACCCATCAGGTAACTTGTTTTCAGAGAAGGAAAGTGACTTGCCTAAATGTACTGCCTGAGTTTACTCCCCACCTTAAACAAGTCCAGCGGGACTAGGAAGGATATTTCCTGATGCTCATTCTTGGGTGCATTTACTGAACAAACCCAGGGCTTACACATGGGGCTCTCCACTCTGGAAAAAGCAGGGCTTGAAAGACAAATGATTTAAGATGCCTGCCCTCACTCTCCTTAGAGTAGGAGACACAGACCAGGAAACAAACATTACAATACAGCATGAACACTACGAGGATTCTCTGTTCTCCTGTGTGCAATGGAAGTACAGAGGAGGGGACCAGAAGCCATGTCAGGAATGCAGTCCTCAAAATCTGAGTGTCCAATATTTGCAGGTATGCACTCCTGTGTGATAATGCTTCTGGGCTTTCTATCTCTAACGAAATCTATTCTACAGAAAGGGGGGTGGGTCTCAGACCATGACACTCTCAGAAAGTCTTAGCCTAAGAAAACTTCAATGGCCCAGTTATAAATCTTCCAAAATGAGAATTTGTAATAGAAATACTGACAGACCTTTAATTATGGCAGCATTATGGGGCTTTGTATAATAAAACCCACATATTTTCAGCTTAGATCATTATTTATAGGATGCCTTGCAAATGATTTTATTTGCAAGTGCTTGCCTGAATCAATGAGGTGAAGTTTTGCACAGGGAAAGGAAGTGCAAAGTACACTGTGTGAAAAAGCAGGGATTTACCTCCTGGGGTTCAGGAGGCCCGGGGACCAGGGGCTTCAGGCAGTGAATGATGATTTTGACTCCTCCAGTTTGTATAAAAGGTTGAAGTTCAGTCTGGCGCAGTGCAGCATTCCTCTAGACCTGCTGCCTCTTTGAGCAGGCGATTAATCTCATGATCGATAGACCATATGATTAGGCACTAATAGCTGATAGGAGGAGAGAATAAACAACCATAAATTTGCTTTGTACTGAGTAATCCAAGTGTAAGCGGGGTCATTTAATGGCCACATTGGGTCATGTTACCTAAGGGGCCATATGGAATAAAAATGGAAGACACATACATTTTTTAAGATCTTCCATTATTAGCTCAGGGTTATGGGACCAGGGTGGGGCTATGTGAGCGGCACCTATTGGTTTAGTATTCTTTGGTGACAGATGCAAAGGTTTCCATGTTCTGGGCATGGAGGGCTGACTGCAGAGAGAATAATGGAAAAGTGCCATTGTGGAAATAATTCCTCTATAAGCACTATCGTCAATCACCCTCCGTATAACATGAGTGGCCCTGGGTGGTCTGTCTCATCAGTCCGTGCAACGCCGGATTCTGTGACTACAGGACAAACTAAAGGGAAGCAGGACTCAGAATCCAGGATAGGACTGTGTGTGTCTCTCAATCAAAGCAGTTGCTGGACTGTTTAATTTCGCCTTTGCATGCAGATCACCGCTCTGAGTTCCAAGGCTGGTTCTCAGGGTGTCATGAACTTCCAGTATTGGGAATGGTTACGCGACATAAAAGCAGGGATCCAGAAGGCCATAAATCTCATTCTTTCTTTTCTCCTTTTCCCTGGCTTCTTCCCTAAGACTCTGACCTCCTCCATCAGCCTCTTGAAAGAGAGAAATCAATCACCCCCAGACTAAAATGAAAACCTGGGCCTTCCCTAGGCATTGGATGGTTTTCCCTTGTCTGTGACAAAATTCAAGAAAATCTGAAAAATGTCAATTCCCCCTTACATGCGTCCTTGTCTCCACCCGACTCAGCCCTGGGAAGCAAAAAGTCCTTAAGCTCTTACTATCAAGGACCATGAAAAAGAAAAGGAAGACACTCTGTTAGCCCAAAAGGAATGTGCCAGAGAAAGTAATTGTTGGATAAAAAAAGAACATCAGCTCGGCCTGCACTTCATTCTCAGCCCCTCAGCAAACCTCACGAATCTCTTTCCTTTGAAAACTATCTGGGAAACAAACCCCTCCAAATCACCCTCTCCACTTCTGAACTGTTCCTCCCAGCCCCCATCTCTCCGTCCTCCTCCCTCCCTGGTCCTACTAATATGGCCTTTGTTAGTTTCCAAGCCTTTGCAGAGCAACCGTTCACCACCGTTCCTCACAGTCTAATTGTTCAATACTGCTGATAGCTCTTGAACGGAGAGAAGAGCATTCGATCGGCTCTTTTGAGAAGAAAGCAGGAGCTTCAGACACCCTGGGGTTTGTTGGGGGAATTTTTGTTATTGTTGTTCCCAGAAAGCTGGGAAATTCATTCCCCCTTCAAATGCAAGCTTTATCAATGCCCCCAAAGAAGTCCAGTGTGAGAAGCAGTTGCTACAGCCAGCCCACATGAGAATTTTTCGGTTTACCCTGAAAATCCCGTTTTGGTTTACATTTATTCAGAGTTTCCATTCACAGAATTTCTGAGCTGGAAGACTTTTGGGCCAGGTATATTTATACCATAAAAGGATGTCCCCAAATGTCAAATCACAAGGGAGACTCCAAGATCCAGCCATTCCTCTGCTGACACTTTTCAGAACAATAAAACCAGCCCAGCCAGGGCCACCCAGACTAACTCCCAGTCAGGAAGAAGGACTTGCCTGGGAAGGAAGCAAACCAGAGGGCCAGGATAATCGTCTGCTCCGATGTGCTCCCAGGGGAGGGATGTAGAGCACAGCGATAGAAGGGGACTTGGCAGAGAACATGGAGCTGAGCAGAGCAGAGCCTTGACCCCGGGGAACATGGGTCAGCACTCTTTCCTCTACACCACCCTGCCTCCTAACATGTGTATTTTTTAAAGTTGTTCCTTAGTAACTATCAATTTTTAGCCATCTCTGAAACACCCAGAACATAGGGAAGACAATCCATTCCCTTCTTAAACTGATCTGAATTCTCCCCAGAAAAGTGGGTGGGAGTGGGGGGAGACATTTCCTTTGCAAACACACAGAGTCTGCTTAGATCTAATTCAGTTGTCCTGCTCTGATCTTGGTGGCTATCTCTAACCATGTCCTTGTGGAAACCCTGGAGAGCCTCTATCCAGACTGATTCCTAGCAGTAATGGTGGTCATAATAATACCTCCTGTTTATTGAGCATCAAATAGACACTAGGACACTGGCAAAACAAAATGGTCAGTTAATACTGTTCCCCCATTTTGCAAATGAAAAATAGAACAAAACACAAACAAAGGAACTGTGTGAGTTCCTGTGTGAGTGAAGGAACTCAGAGAGGTAGAACAACTTGTCCACAGTCACACAGCCCGTCAGGAGCAGAGACAAGGTTTAAATCACATCTATCTGTCACAAAGGCT
Organism: Mustela erminea; assembly: GCF_009829155.1. Taxonomy (NCBI): domain Eukaryota; kingdom Metazoa; phylum Chordata; class Mammalia; order Carnivora; family Mustelidae; genus Mustela; species Mustela erminea. The sequence continues at coordinate 60,153,580 of NC_045623.1, forward strand.
GATTTGTTTCCCAGTAGATGATGTTCTTTTCCACAATGGCTTAAGAATTTAAGGGTGATACTGCCCTATAATTCTCAGGAATTAGGTGGTACCGGTACCAGTAGCTGGTGTTTCTGGTTAACATTTTTCCAAGCACGAAAACACTACAGTCTTACACCATTCCCATGGATACCGGAGGCTCATATCACTAAAGCAATCAGAAACAAGATGAGTCAGTCTCAGCAAAGCACTAAGTATAGATTGAGGCCAGTGCTATGTGGGCAAAAAGGAGTGGAGTGAAAGAGACTATCTAAAAATTTCTTAAATCTTATTATAAAGCCTCACACCACCCGCTTCACCCCCCCCCCCAAAAAAAAACATAGGAAAGGGGCAAAGAAAAGAAAAGAAAAGAAAAAAACCACAAAAAACAAAAAACTTGACTCATTTATTCTTTTGTCCTCAGGAAATGTTGGTTGGGCACCTACTATGCACAGAACTTTCCTAAATTGAATTAGAAAGGAAAGGGCTCCATTTCCCAACTTCTATTTGCCTTTGGACCCTTTGGTATTAGGCACAGTAATGGTAATTCATCAATCATTCTCCTTCATCAACCCATTTTACCCCAGTGCTGACGCTCTCTGTAAACACAAGAGAATCTGCCGCTCACTTGGCTATTTCTGTTCCTGTTACTATACAGCCATATTTTGCCATTCCTAAATGGAAAGTCCTAATAGAGTTTGGGAGATGTAATCCAAATGACTCAAGCATCTGACGATGATCCACATTCTCCTAAAAAGAAGGTGCAGAGACACAGATTTCAACAATTCCACTAGCCAGTAGCTTCCTGCTAATATCCAAGGGTTCACAGAGATATGAAAAACAAACCAGGCCTTCAATCAGATACTAGCAGGGATGCCTCCTGAAAGTCTTCTAGAACTAAATCATGAAGAACCAACAGGAATTCACCAGACAAAGGGAGGCAGAGAAAATGCAAAGTGAAGAGGTCTATAGGCAAGAAGGATGTAGAACATTTCACAAGCTATAAAGTATATATTCTGGCTAGCAGGTAGAGGAAGGCTTGAAAGGTAAGCAAGGCCCAGTATTTTTTAAAAGACTTTGTAACGGTGATCATTCTTCCATTCATTTCAGAAATGCTAATAAGCACCTACTATGCACCAGGCATGACGCTCAACCTCAGAGATATGGAGATGGGTCAGCAATGTCTCAGGATACCTGTTACCACCACTCAATGATGAGCTGTACCTTACACAGCTGGTTAATGTTCACCGTGAAATGTAAACTGCAACACAAGAAAATACCCCCTTGCTTTTTCTAATCCACCTACTAAATTAAACTATTCACACCTGCAGGGGAAGGACTCACTTGCATTGGTTGACAATGAACATTAGCCAACCCCCTAGGATAACATTGGACTTTTGCCCACTCATCAATATTAATTGCAACATATATAGATGCCCCCTGTGTTCTCCCATTTCTCCAATTTCAGCCCTCACACCAAGGTAGGTTCTTAATCCAAAGGAAGTTTCAGGGCACACACTTCGGTGCAGCTGGGACCATAAAAATTCACATGGTATCATTAAGCACCACTAGGTGAAAAAAAAAGCAAATGAAAATTACATGCTTTCCAACAACATAGAAAGCCCAAGGTCTACTTACAAAGAAAAAAAAAAAATCAGTCTGAACGCTATAAAAGAAGGCAAAATGATTTTCCACTAGCAACCATGCAGGACTCACATTTTTTTCCCACATAATAAGATTCTAATTTTAAAAATAGAAATAAAATAAAATATCTCAATTACCAGAGACCTGACTCCATGGGAGTAACCCTAAAAATTATTAAGCCACAGAATCTATTCTTTGGTGATGGAAATTAATGTTAGTATTCAGCCACTCACCTTGACTTATCTCATTATTTCCCAATACTAGGAATCTACCTGGTTTACCGTAGATTTAGAGGGACACTGAGGAAAGAAGAGTGCATAGATTCAGTCACTTGAAAAGAACCGTCCATAAGATTCACTAACTCACCACCCAGTCAGGTGTCCTAATCACATGAAATACAATTTACCAAAAAAAAAAAGTGTTAGTCATGTAATGCCAACCACCTGGCCACACTCCACTCTCAACTACTAGTGAATAACTTACCAAGTGAAATTCAGTGAAACTCACCTAAGACGGTTTTTCAAAAATGTGTGAGAGAAAAGAATCCTTTCATTGCTACAGAAACTTTTACCAAGTATCTTCTAGAGACCACAGAAGCAGTCCCTTCCTGTAAAGAGCACACTGTTTTGGGGAAGAGGATGGGATGTGGGGGCAGAGGGTAGCATGTAAATCCACACAATTACAAAGCAAAGGTGCTGTCCCTTAGTCACTTACACAGAGAGGGGCACAGAATCACAAATGGGGAACATCTTACAGGCCCAAGGTAACCCAGGAAGGCTTCCTGGCAGCAGGGTTTTTGAGCTCAGTCTTAAAGAAGAGGAATCAGTAAGGAGGTTTTCAAGTAGTTATGTATGTATGATTGACTGTCCTAGGTTGGCAATATTTGCATTGTAGAGTGTGCTCTGTTGGGTTGGGTTTTACAGAATGGAAGAAATTACTTTAAAAATCCTGCCTCTCTGGTGCCTGGGTGGCTCGGATGGTTAAGCGTCTGCCTTCAGCTCAGGTCATGATCCAGGGGTCTGGGGATCAAGTCCCACATCAGGCTCCCTGCTCCTTGTGGAGCCTGCTTCTCCCTCTGCCTCTGCCTCTCTCTCTCTCCCCCTCTCTTTCCCTCTTTCTCTCTCTCTCTCTCTGTGTGTGTGTGTGTGTGTGTGTGATGAATAAATAAATAAAAACTTTAAAAAGTAAAAATAATAAAATAAAAATCCTGCCTCTCAGCCAATGAGCCCAAAGACACTGGAATCTCTGGCAGAGCGGAGTCAGCTGAATAATGACTCCACCCGCCCCAAGACAGCTATGTCCTAATTCCAGATCTGTAAAAATACAGCAAAAACTCACGTTAAGGACCTTAAAGTGGGGAGATTATCCTATCATCCAGGTAGGCCCAATGATGTGATCGAAAGGTCGGTTACCTGTGAGAAAGGCGGGAAGATCAAAGACTGGGGGAGAATGAAGCAGAGACTAGAGTGACAGAGCTACGCGCCAAAGGGGGGCCACACCAGCGTCTGGAAGCTGGACAAGACAAGGAACAGGGTTCTTCCTTGGAGCCTCCAGAAGGAGCCAGCCCTGCTGACACCAGCCTGGTTTTTAGACCTCCAACCTTCAGAACTGTAGAAAACAAATTCATGTCATTTTAAACCACTAAGTTTATGGTAACTTGTTACAGCAGCAATAAGAAACTAGAACATAGGGCTTGCAGCAAGAGGAAGAGCTAAGTTAAACCCGCACTAACCTGACCTCACAAATCTGGGACACCAGGATGCGGCCCCAGTGAACAAACCATGTCAGTGGTCATTACTGAAGGAGTTGAACTTCACGCATAAAACCTAAACCAGGTGGTTGTTGACAGGACTGCAAGCGAGCAGTCATCTAGTGTCTGGTGATGAATATTTGAGGGCCTCTGCCATGTCCCCCCTCCTCCAGGCTCAGCGTCTGTGTAGAACACCCTACACCAAAGACATCTACACCCCCTCCCATGTGTGAAAAAGAAAGCACCTGGACAGCAAGTGTTTTTGTCCCATTTGTTCACCAGCACCTAGAACAATGCTTGGCACATGATAGTTACTCAGTAATATTTAGTGAACTAATGAAAGTCTGGAAATTAAAAAAAAATACTCTATTTGTGAATAACAACTAAGTCTCTGGTGGGTAATATTTCTTCAGAAAGGTTATCTGATTGGCAGACTCTGCAGATTTTGAGAACACAGCCTCCTCGAAATTGTACTTCTGGTTTTAGCCATACAATGCGATGTGTGATAAAAATGGCAAAACAAAAATTTGGAGAGTCAGTGAAACCAGGTTATATGGCAATATGTTAGATTCGTGTTCTTACTGTACTTGAGGGAAGCATTAATTTCCTTGAGAGTTGTTCTCCTTGGCTTAGTGCTGAAATGGCATAAAAGAGGCAGAGGTTTGATTCTCTTAGATTTACTATTAATGCCCTAGTATTCCAAGAATAAAATATCTGCAAGCAGGTACGGAAGACCCTTAATTAAATAACATTTTATAGGCATCTGAAATATCCCAAAGTTAAGGGCTAGAGGGCAAGGCAGCATGACTTAGACAGGCGAGGATTAAGTACCGGCAGGGAATAAACTGGGGCAGGTCAACACACATTTCCAAAGGGACTTCGTGTGTCAGGTAAGCTCCAAAGCTCGGTCTCATTATTCTGGTTTCTTCCACCAAAGACAGACACAGGGTAGGAATTAAATGGCTGCAGGCCTTAGGCTAATGACTAACACAAAGGAAAACAAATATCCATCCATTTTCTAAAGAATGTTCTCTGAACATCTACCCTGTGCCAAGCCCAGTACTAGATCCTAGAGATAAAAACACAATGATAATTAGTTATTGAGTATATTCTTGGTACCAAGCAGTGGTGCTAAGTATGAGGTATGGTCTCGTTACTAATATCCTCATTTTCATGAGAAAACCACAGTTTAGAGAGTTCTTGTAATTCTGGAGTTCTTGTGGCTAGTGATTGGCAAAGTAAGAATTTGAATCCATGTACATATGACTCTAGGGTCCATACCCTCCTGTATAAATGTCCCAGAGCCTCTTCCAGCAAGAGCCCCTCACTGAATGCCATCATGAAGTCAGACCTCGACAGACACACAGACACACACACACACACACACACACACACACAGAGTTGGGATAAAATTGGCAACAAAATTGTCTACGGATCTACCTGCCCCAAGCACACAAAAATGTTGTTTTAAGCTTTCCAGAACAGTGGTTTTCAAACTGTAGCATACATCAGCATCACCTAGAGGGTTTGTTCAAAAACAGAATAGGGAGCTTCAATTCCCAAGTTTCTGGAATGGGGACCAAGGGTTTGCATTTCTAACAAGTCTCCACATGTGGCTGCTGCTGCTGGTCTGAGAACCACAGTTTGAGAACCCCCGATATCTAAATGAGTCATGTAATCTAAGGGGGAAGGATTCGGTCTTTTTTGTTTGTGGTCTCTAGAGAAACACTTAGCACATACTAGGCATTCCGCAAATATTCACTGTGTGAATGAATCTGCTGTGTACTTGAAAAACAGATCATCAACTTCATTAAAATTGTGTGCAAATTTAACGTAGATGGGTTCCAACTGGGACCCAAGAGATTATCTCATGAATAAGGGCGTGAGCACTTCGTGAATGTTGTGATGTATCCTTCCGCCACTGAGAGGCATGGTGTCGCTATATGGGGACTGTTACCACAACCTTCCTCCATTGTGGTGATGTGGTGTACTGGAAGGAACATGGAGTTAGTGCTAATTCTCTCATTACCAAGCACAGAATCTACCCAGCTAATTCCGTATAGCTGAATCTCTCTGGGCAAGTTCCTCACCTAGGAAAGCCGAGTTTTCTCTTTTATAATATGGGTTCTTGAGAAGATCAAAAACAACAAATATGAAGTTTTTAAATAGCAGTCTAGCACACAGTAAGAATTCTTCCACAGTAGCTAGGATCCCCTTAATCACAAATATACCTCTGTCAGGGTCATCACAGAAATCTTGATCTTCAGTAAACAGCCGTTCACTCAACAATATAGAGCAAATATTTACCAAGTGGGCCAGTCACTCTGCGGGGCATGTCTGATTCTCACAAGCTACACTGAGTAACAGGTTGAAAAAAGAAAAAAGGGAAAAAAAAGAAAAAAAAAAAAAAAGATCCCCTTCCTAGATTTCTTGCCACCCAAAAGGGTTGTTCGAAAAACCCTGGGTGGAAAGGCCCAAAGGAGCTGTCTGGAAGAGCGTGGAGGCAAGAATCAACAAGAGTTACGCAAACAGGTGAAGCCAGGTGTTCCTCCTCTCTGAGGAGGCATGAAGAAAGTTGAGTCAACAACCCTCCTTGCTCTTAGGGCAAACAGTCACCTCGCAGGACGTTCCCCTGGCAGGTGTGAACGGATCAGAGGAGGCTACACTGTCCCGTAAGAACAGCTGGGAGGTTCTATCCCAGGCTCTCTCTTAAGCTCTTGGCACACAGGCACTTGGCTTCTCCAAGCCCCAAGAGTCTCCGTCTGCGTCTTCCAGGCTCCTCACCTGAAACACAAAGGGCAACACAAAAATGCCCCTCCCCTGAGTGACAGTCCATGTCCACCACGCAGGGCTGCGGCAAATTCCATGGGGCAGAAAACTAAAATGACAGAGTAAGGCAACCGGAGAGCAGAAAGTAACCTTTACAATTTTGTATTCCTGTGTTCATTCATAATGTAAAAGACTTAGAAAGGTACCCATTTGGACTCTTGGGAACAGGAAAATCCCAAAACCATAGTTTACTATTTTCAAAGGAGTTTCAATATGGGCAGAAATCAAGAATACTGTTCTTCAGGCTAAGTTTATATCCTGAAATATGCTTCTTGTAAGAAATAATTTAAAAATGTGGAATCTAAAATTAAGCAAAAATAACATACAGTATGTTCAGCTTTGAAATTTGCCGGGACTCAGCCAAGTTTACCATAAACAGAAGGCAGAATTGTCTATTTTTAACTTTACAGCCCTTGGGTGATTAAAATTTTGAGCCATAATAAACAACTTTTTTCATCTTTGCAACATAATTTCTCATTTGAAATTGCAGTCTTTTTAGTTGTTTAGGAGATATGGATTGAGCACTTCGTGTTTTTAAATTCTTTCTTAAACGGAAATTTTTTGCAGAGACTAAACGCATTCATTAGCATGCCAAAAGCACAGATTTAAAAAAAAAAAAAAAGAAAGAAAGAAAGAGAAAAGGAAAGAAAAGGAAAAGAACCTCACTAAGGCCAGAAAGTAAATTGCCTTCTCTTCTTCTGTTTCAACTGTTGAACAATTTGCACCTTTGGCCGGTTGCATTTTAGAAGAACACAGCAACAGTTCCCCCCATTCTGCCTATGCAAGTGGAAGCACTACAAACACCTCACCATCACCCAGCAGATTATCTGGCAATTTGGCATGTCTGCAGATCTATTATGTCAGCAGAAAGTGTATCTTCCCACCAGGAGAGACGGTTGCATATGCAATAAACCAATAGCCTTTGACACACCAGTTAATTACATCAGTTAACAACTATCTCCTGTGCATGATCATAGTATTAATGAAACTATTTTGGTGTGGAAATGAAACAGGTCAGGACAAGCAGATCAGGAAACAGAAGGGATTTAGGGTCATATAGGATGATAATGTGCTGAGTCACACAGAACTTAACCTTGGCCCCCAAAAAGGATATTAAATTATTCCCTCTGCTGTTGAATAACGCTCATATTCTTTTCCTTTGGCATCACTTAGCACTAAGTAGCGCAAAACTCTTTAGAAATTATCCAGTTTAACCCTTTTGCCTCCCCATCAAGAGTTATTAGCATCTGCATGATTGGAGACCAACAGAAGCCCAGTCCAGAGGTGCTGACTTTGAATGCCGTGGGGTTTTTTTTGCCCTGAGAGGGATAAGTGAAAGATAATGCCCGATTTCTGGTTTGGATGACAGGGTGAAGAATGGTGACAGCCACTCATTTTGAAACACGGGAAGATGAGCAGATTGTTAGAAAAATGGGTCAGGCAGTGCAAGATGTTAACTCAGGTTTTTGTCTCTCTCTCTTTTTTTTTTTTTTTTTTCCCATGTCAGGTGTGGTTTTGAGGCTCCAGAGAAGGACCTAACTCCTACTTTGGTCTTCTAGAACAAAAGAGACTATCCCACCAAACACCAAATATTTAAGCTCGTTCTTAATGTCATTCTAAAGAATCCCTCCTCCAGGCTAGCCATTGCTTTCCTCAACCATCCCTCCCTATGATATGATTTCCTGATCCATTAGCATCCACCCAGGACTCCATTTTGTTGGCATTCTTTTTAGCATTTGTACCAAAACTGGGCAAAAATATTCCAGCTGTGGTCAGACCACAGCCCAACACAGCCTTCGCCTTTTGAACGGCAATGTCACACTGCTGGCTTCTATTAATCTTGTGGTCAACTTACACTCTTGGGTTGTTTTCCCATCAACTGCTGTCAAATTAGGTTTCCTCCACCCTGCCTTTGTATAATGAAGTTCTATTCTAAAGGCAGAATGCCCCATGCCTAGCCTGCCTGTATTTAACAGAAAATAGGGGTTTTCATCCCATTTTCATTTCATTCCTACCAGTTCGCCCCCAGTTTTGCCAGAATGCCCAGAGGTATAGCCTTTAGGAATGAGCTTTCTCATGCTACCTTCCAAGAGTAAAAGAGTGGACATGTTCTGTCCCTCTTATCACTGGATTCTCCATATCCCAGGCTACTTTATAAATAACACTTTGCACTATAGAACACATGGAAAGCCACCGAGGGGTGGGTGGGCGCCACACACAAGAAAACAAGATGATTTTTTCCGCTGGTCTTGGAACCATGCAGATCTACTGTCAATTACTTCTTTCTTATTGTAGGGTACAAAATTTGTATTTCCATAATATAAATTTAGATGCTGTGCAGTGCTCTACCCACCCATCCCCGCACGCCGCCCCAAAAAGAACAGCCAGATATTTACCAACATCCTGGAGGCCAATAAACAATTTAGGTCATTTTTGTGGACAGTAGTAAGGAATGCTGATTGCATTTACTTAGCTATCAGTGTGTAACAGGCTGTGCAGCCTTCAGGGCAGAGGTACAGAAAAAAGTGTAAAGGAGAGGGCTACATTTAAAAAAAAGAAAGAGAGAAAAAAAACACCCTGGCCAATTTTCAGCACTTATCTCCCTTCTGCAGCCCCTCCGCCTGGTTGTCTCAGGGTCATATAAGGATTCGGTAAGGGAGCGGTCTCAAGGCTTCTGTCTTCCTGGATTTTCCTATCCTCGTTTATTGGGTACCCCTCGAGTTTGGTGGAACCTAACGTCTGGATTTCCACCAGGTCATGGAGCTGCAGTACAAGTTACTCTTTGATGAACCCACACCAAAATGTCCCTGAGACGGATAAACGCAACTTCATACCCCTGTGGAAGAGGGTGAGAGGAGCAATAGGCTTGCTTATCAATGTCAGAAATCAGAATGCACTTCTTAATAGTTAAGCTCATTACATACTCTCTTAAAGAAGAATGGGACTACAGCTGTTGGGGGTAATTTAGATGTAGCTATGCCTGAAGGCAGGAGGAAACACAAGATCACTTCCCAGTAACTGTCTGAGTTCATTAATAATGCCACCAGGGCAGGCACTGGTGACTCAGAACTGAGACCGGAGAGAGTGTTATGAAATCTCAAGTTAGGGAAAGTTGATTCTTATCAGCAACTCCCTCGCCAGACCAGCATTCAGGGAAGGTACCCTAACTTCTTTCCTTACTTTCTGGTCTGTAAAAAAAGATAACCCCCAGGAATCTCTTAGGAAAAAGAAAAAGGTCTCTGGGAATGGAACCATCCAGGATTAAGAGTCAACTACAGACCTCCTTGCTCTGCAGAACCAACCAGCCCCCCAGACCCTCGCAGAAAACGCTCAACCTGACCTTTATCCAAAGATACTTCGTCTTGGGAACCTGGCAAGAGGAGCTACGCAGGTCAGGTTCTAGGCTGTCCTAGACAAACTGTTTTCTGCCTTTCATTCTCAGAGTAACTAAATGAGCTAAGAATTATTTCTATTTTACAGATTAGGAAACCGAGACTCCGTATGTTTAAAATGATTAATTCTTTTATAAGAAAGTGAGAGCTCGGGTTCATCCACAAATCAGTCTGACTACCCAAGGTTCTTTCCTTTTCTAAGGGAGCAGGTGTAAGGTCATTATTTTGAAATTAAGTTTTGTGTGACTAAAAATGAATGAAAGAACGCTCTTGCTCTTTGGCTCTCTGAGGGGCAAAGGTGCCATAATCGCATTTCTTTCTTTTTTTTTTTTCTTGCCATAATCTTCGCTCTACTTTATTTAGCCTCCTTCAACTGGTAAAAGCATAAATGAGCAAACAGTAAGAATAGGGAACATTTCATTTTTACACATTAGTTAACGCATAAGCAACAACATCTATCACAACAGGAGAAGAGTTCAGGGCTTCCCTATTTCCTCCTCTAAACAAGCAGGAGGATCATAATCAACTCTGACCAATTACTGTTGACGTTTGGGCTTAAGACGACCAAAATACCTACGTCCGTCGGAGGTAGATGTGTTTGAATGCCGGCTCCTGGCCCTGGCTGCACACCAGGCATCACCAGGAGAGTTCTAGAAAATGTTAATGCCTGATCTCATCCCAGGTCATGCTAAAAGGGCCGCCACGGCTGACACCCACAGTCCAAAAGCAATGGACCTGAGGGTTAAACACAATAGAAAATAAGTTTATTTAGCAGTCATCCAAGGATGAAAAAGGAGAGAGAACAGTATATCCTGTAACTTACATGGCTTATCGGATTCTTAAAGGGATACACACATCTGCCCTAGCCTGCCATCCAACCGCCCCAGTGAACAGGCATTCTGGAGCTGGGCTCGTGGTGGAGTTCCAATTCATGGTAACACACAACTCAGTCCCTCTGAATCTCTCTTTCCTTGTCTATAAAGTTGGGTCAATAACACTGACCTTGCAGAGTGGTCTTCAGATAGTTATATAAGGTGCTTAAGACACCATGCTTAACAGATGCCTCAACCTTCTGAAATGTCTCTGTTTGGCAGTTCTAGGCCCCAAAGAATTCCTTTAGTACGTGTGAGTCATCATTCATTCTAAAAACTACAAGCTTCTGTCCTCTAGCATTTTCTCTTAAGAGATGATCTTGATCCATAAGATTAAGTGTAGGATATTTACATTCAAAATCTAACGCTCCCGTATTTATAGGATCGTTCACTTAAGACCACCCTTGACTAAGTGGAAGTTTCTTTTAAATACAGGGCATCTGTTTTTGAGCACTTATCATGTATCCGGTATTGTGCCAAGCATCCTAGACACACAATCCAATTTCATTGAGCTCTTATAAAGCTTCTTCAGGAAAAGAAGTATCTCACTTTAGAGATGATGAAATTGGGTTTCACAGAGGTGAAGTCACATGCCTGCACACACACAGACGGAGCTAATGGGGGCACGTGTAAGAATTTGGATGCAGGTCTGTCAAAACTCCCAATGTCAGGCCGTAACTGCATCTCCCAGTGTATAACACAGTTCATATATAAAGTATATATGAATAATTTATATACAAAGTATTCATAAAACACTTTGTGCATGTGTCTACATGCCAGACTTCAAAAGATTTTATAAGCTGTATTTTTGTACATAGAATGGCACCATAAAATTAATTTCTAAATCAATGTTGAAACTCATCTAGTTTCTGTGCTTAGCGGTTGGTGTTAATTTACCTCTCGTAAGTGTTAGAAAGGTTCTACAGCACCTCCCACCCCAGCCCTTTCATACTATTCAAGCTTTTTATTAGCCCTAATGTTGATTGCCTTCCCAGGGCATCTACTGGTTTTTGTATAATTTGTCTAATTAAATTTAAAGAAGAGATGTTTCAGGGAGCACCATTTCATCATTTCCTCTTATACTCCATTCTTTGGGCTTTAATGAGCACCTAAACCCCATCTTAACTCAGCCTTAGTTTCAGCACAGATGAGCTGTGCTTGTTAAGACAGTTTTCAGTTGTCAGGAAAAATAGCTTTATTAAGGTCATGGAATGCGGAGGGTTTGATTAAAGCTAATCAAGGAAGAAAGCCAGGCTGCAGCACTGTGAAACCAGTCTCAGTACAACATGTTTAACGTAACTTAACCTAGCCTATCTGGTAAAAGCAGACATAAATAAGATCAGGTTTCCAAAAAGAATGCATGAACACATGCAGGCATATTACATGGTGTAATATACCTCCTTGCATGTGAGCTCAACAGCTCTTTCAATAAGCAGTATAGATTTTATAAACCACATGGACGCAAGTGACAGTGGAGGGTTGTCAATAGCCCCTTGTCATGCGGGGGCAGGGGGGGGGTGTTGGAGAGGAGAATTACTTACACTCCTTCAGATTTAAAATGTGTTATCTGTGGTTATGTCCAGACGATGCTGGCACATAGATACCACTATCTGTCTCATTACTAAGTTAGGCTTCCAGCTCAGTAAACCTGAGCGGCCATCACTAGCAAATGCAATGCTAAGGCATTCAACATGGACGATATTGAGGAAAGCTCTTCTAAATGGGGTGTGTAATATTGTTCTCGTTTTTTTTTTTTTTTAAGATTTTATTTATTTATTTGACAGACAGAGATCACAAGTAGGCAGAGAGGCTGGCAGAGAAAGAGAGGGAAGCAGGCCCCCCACCAAGCAGAGAGCCCCATGTGGGGCTAGATCCCAGGACCCTGAGATCATGACCTGAGCCGAAGGCAGAGGCTTAACCCACTGAGCCACCCAGGCGCCCTATTGTTCCCGTTTTAAGAAATCTGACAGCTGGGTATCAGGAAAAAATAGTTGGAACCTGGAAATCTGAAGACCCAGGGCTCTAGTCTAGATGCTAAAGTAACTGGTCACATGACCTTCGAAAAGATTCCTGGTCTGAGCTACCTGGGCCTCTGTGCTCCTAAGATGCAAATGAGTTTTAACAATGAACTAAACAGTCTCCTAAAATCGTAAAAGTCCTATGGTGCTCTAACAGTCTACTTCCAAATCTAAGTTCTGTGACGCTGTTAAAGTCTACTTCAACCTTCATGCCAGTTTTCTTCCTAATTTAAGGCAGTATGTTAATATGAAGGCCACTCTAATTGGTTACCCGGTACTTAAAAATTTAATAAGAATCCTAGGACAGAGGTGCCTGAATGGCTCAGTGGGTTAAGCCTCTGCCTTCGGCTCAGGTCATGATCTCAGGGTCTTGGGATCAAGCCCTGAATCAGGCTCTCTGCTCAACGGGGAACCTGCTTCACCCTCCCGCTCTGTCCGCCTCTCTGCCTACTTGTGATCTCTTTCTCTATGTCAAATAAATAAATAAATAATCTTAAAAAAAAAAAATCCTAGGGCATCTGAAGCATCTGCCTTAGTCTCAAGTCATGAACCTAGGGTCCTTGGATTGAGCCGCATATCGGGCTCCTTCGCTGCAGGGAGTCTGCTTTTCCCTCTCATTCTCCCTCAGTGTTCTCCCTCCCCCACCCTTCTCTCTCTCTCAAATAATTTTTTTTTTTAATCTTAAAAAAAAAAAAAGAATCCTAATTCAAAGAATACCTATGGAGAATGAATGAGTGTAAAGCCTTGAGGAGTTTCAAAAATGAAAACCCAGTGTCCTGATGAAGATCTCTTTTCTCTTTGTTGATATCTTTCCACTTACTCTTTACTTTCTATCCTTTTCCCTTCCAGATATGCAATTTCAGGACATATTATCATTAACACACACATTTAAAAAAAAATCTTTACAGGGCCCCTGGGTGGCTCAGTGGGTTGGGCCGCTGCCTTCCGCTCGGGTCATGATCTCAGGGTCCTGGGATCGAGCCCCACATCGGGCTCTCTGCTCAGTGGGGGGCCTGCTTCCCTTCCCCTCTCTCTGCCTGCCTCTCTGCCTACTTGTGATCTCTGTCTGTCAAATAAATAAATAAAATCTTTAAAATATATATATATATATAAATTTAAAAAAAGCTTTACAGCTAGGGGCATCTGCGTGGCTCAGTTGGCTGGACATCCGACTCCTGTTCTCAGCTCAGGTCTTGATCTCAGGGTGTTGAGTTCAAACCCTGTATTTTAAAAAAATATATCTTTACAGATAATTCCATGACACTAATGTTAGGCAGACTCTGTAAATTCACGATTACCAATCTATAGTAGTAATAACTAATACATACTTTAACCTAGTCATCAAAGAATCTTGCAGTGGTCATCTGTAGGAGTCCCCATGTCAAAATTACATCCTGTGTGACTAAAACAGGTAAGAAAGTCCATGAGACACATGCACTGGAGAGTTTAGAGTTCCACACAGTAAAATGGTCATGAGAAACAGCAGACCTTGCCTTCTACAATAGCCTGACTCACCACCTTTTTCTGATTTACTGGAGGTAATGGAATACAGAGGCTTAGGAAGAGCAGAGGAGAGCTGTGCATAATGGGATTTAAATAATCTGATTTTCCTAAGAAAAGAAATTGAGAAGCAAAGAGATAAAGGAGTTTCTGTACACACACACACACACACACACACACACACACACACACACACACTCTTTAAAGCACCCTGTAGTTTCCAAAGCACTTTTGTATCCCTTTGGTATCATTTAGTCATTATAAACACACACAACACACACACACACACAACACAAAGGCAAAGTTTCCAGTTTTTAAGCAACAGAGGAGCAAAGAAATCAAACGACTTCAGGAACAACTTCACACACTTTGTTAATGGCAGCGGCAGAAGTAAACTCCAGGTCCTCTGAATTCCAATCTAATGTTATCCCGCTATACTTTGCTGCCTACTTTTCTTTTTCTTTTTCTCTCTCTCTCTCTTTTTTTTAACCTCAACAAATATTTACTGAGTGCTGATTACACGTCAGGCACTGTTCTAGATACCAGGAAAACAACAGTGAACAAGATCAATAAAGCCTTTCCCCTGCTAAAACATTCTAGTGTTCATATGCATGTATTTACAATACATATAGTTTAATATATATGGCTTCTCATATACACTTTTCTATACCAGCCAGTTTATGAGACTCATTAAAAATTAAGATCACATATAAATATTTATTATTTTTTAAGAACTGCACTCATTAGGTCAACATAGAACAAATAAACTCCAGCTACTCCAGCCTCCTTCCTTCTCCATTCCTCCACACAGCTAGCCTTTTAAAACAATCTAAGCAAATAGCAAAGTAACATCTATTCGAGTTACACATTTGTTCACATGCTGAGAAAGAAAAAAAAAATGGCTATAAAAGTCTTTAGAGAAAGGAGAGGTTCAAAATTATGGAGAGAGCTTTTTTTAAGAATCATTTTAAGCATACATACAGGATCTTAAAGAATGCACATGGACATCTTGTTTGGAAAAAGTTTGTTCTTTTTTCTTTCTTCTTTTTAATCTACACAAAGCATAGTCTTAAAAAGCCTGGGGTTGGGGAGGGGGTGTCTGCTCCCCATCTCTAGTTCTGCTGCTGAATGAAAGATCCACAGGAAATTAACACAGTGGTAGGGAGTTTCTGGCCAAGAGTGAACTCTGAAACAAAAGACCCACTATTGTGTAAGAAAAATCTGACATCTACACCCTCAGCCATGTTTTAAACTTCAGTAATCCTTTAGGATGATCTATGATTTGTTTTAAGTTTTTAACATATATATCTAGTGTGCTGTATTACTCCTCATCTTCTAACTCCTCCTAAAAATAATAAAAAGATTTTAGTTTCTTTACTCCCTCCTCTCCCTGTTTGTCATTTTTAGCCAGCAACAGAGCAAATGAATGTAACTCGCTTCCTTCTTTTACCATCCATGTCAAAAGCACACTACTTTCAAGGTTTATAGGATTTCCATTACTACAGGTTACCTAAGATTATAATACTAGTGTTTGTTGTTTTGAGCTGATGTTACAGAAAGTGATCATTTCTTGGTAAATTGGTGAACCTGACATTGTTGATATTTCCCCATTTCTAATGTCCTTTACAGTAGTAATACCGCAGAAAGAATACTAAGGCATGACAGTGGGAGTCAATAATCTAAGAATTTAAACTCAAACCACGTGCTACTCAGAAATATCCACAGAGCATGATCCATTTATGGGATGAAGTTAAAAGGTGAGATTCTTTTAGTAATCATCATGGATTGCCTTATTTGACATTCAAGGCCAATCTCTCAGAGAACTTTTTAGATGGGTTTTCTTGATTCCTTATTGGTCAAAAAATGGCATTAGCAAATGCTATCCTGCAAAAGCAATTGGGTTTACTTCATTTCTAACAATACTAGTTTCCCTAGATTTACTTGCTTGCCAGGAAACATATAAAATTGTGACCTACCAACACAAAATCCTGCTCCTCATCTATTTAAATAGGTGCTGGTAGAGCCAGAAGTAGAACAAGTCACCAAAGTATCAGCTGGAGAAGTTTTCTGGGCACATTCCAAAAGTCTACATCTGCTTGGCAACAGCTCAGGAAAGAGATACGGTTACTCTTTTTACAGTAACATAGCTTTCCCAGGCTTCAATGTATGAAAAACAGCTTGCTCTCTATCAGAAGAAAATCCAACCAGATTTGCAAAAATCACATACTCACTATTCTACCCCATCAACTTAAACATCACTGCCTTGTACTAGACCAAAATCATCAATGACATGGTTATCACATACTGTCCTATTCATGTGGGCTGAGAGTCCAAGTGGGATTTTTTTCCTTTCCTTTTTGCAACATAAACACTTAAAGCATTTAGTGATAAAATATTAAAAGCGTGAGGCTCCAGACCCAGTGAGTACAAGTTGCTGATATAGCACCAGGCACCAAAGAAAGGTGTCAAGTATGTTAAAATATGGCTCTAGCTTAGACATTAGGGGCCCTATTCTTTCCCTAATATGCTTGCCTTGTTCCTACTGTCCACAGTTAAATGCGCACATCAGCACTAAAATGCATCCCCTTAAAATCTAGAGAGGAAATTCAACACGTCTATGTCAATGAACAAAGTAATTGTCACATTTGTTCACCACAAACAACAGATCTAGACACTGTTTTTAATTATAACATTAATTGATCTTTTGTCACCACTAATTAGAGCAATAACATCACATTTAGTTACTTTACTAGCAGGAGTCAACTTTGAGTTGCTAGAAAATCCATCAGTGGGGAAGAGGGTGAAGTGGGCAGAAAAAGAAGAATTTAGAAAAAAAAAAAAAGAGTCACATTATTAAAAAAAAAAAAAGAAGAAATGTTTATCACAGCTGGGTACATTTTTATATTCTAATCTTACCTCTTGTGAAACTTCATTTGATCTCTTTGCGATTAGGGTTCATACTCTTATAATGTAAAGCATTCCCTCATTGTTGGGAAATTACAGACAAGGAAGAATGGCTGATGACCAGAAAAACTACCTTTGTGCCTTGAAAAAGAAGTCACATGAACCTGTCATAGCCCTGGTCTGTGAGAAATGTAAGGGACTTTAATGGGTGTTTTAGTAGAACCACTTAAAATTAAGTGATGAATTGGAATGGGAAAAGTTATTCCAATAAAAGCAAACAAATTAACTAACCTGACCTTGGTCCACATAAAAGATTCATTTTCTTAATGGAAACAAACTCTTTGAGTCTAGCTCAGGTTTAACCACTGAAGTGTATGTGGAACCTAAATTAAGCTATAGAAATGTATGCCTGCAGAAACTCAGGTGTATACATGCACAAGTAGGTAAGAGTTCTTATAGCTGCGGGATATGCTGCTGGCATGGTCTTGTATGACCCACTTCTACAATGATTACCACGTGAGTCAGAAACCTGTTAAGACCCAATTAACAAAAATGTTATGCATCACTGATGCATGTTTTGTCCAGAGCTTAATTCCACTGTTTTCCTAAGTAAATTCTGTCTTTTCTATTCATTAACTTCCTCTTCCCTTGAGTACAAGCAGCAGCTTCTCCCATTTTTGTTTAAAAAGGTTACAGAAGATCTGAAAGTTACAGGGCAACGGGCATGTCTTTGTGTCCATTACTCAAAAAGAGTTAAGATAACATCTGTCTTCATCACACATTTAGCATCTCTGATGTTATAAAAACCAGGAATCTTTCTTATTTCACTAGCAGTCTGAAAGACAACATCAACATAGCCCAAGCAAACTGGAAACGGACTGGTCTTTTCTTCTTACTTCAACAACCAAAACTGTTTTAATAAAAAGTAAAAGTAATAACTGAGTAAGCCATTTTAGGAGTATAAGAAAAGCTCGGAGCCTAGGCTGATGAGACAAGACAATCATGTTTGCAACAATCGAAGACACTGACTTTGGCTTCTTGAAGGAGAGGCAAGAAAGGTTCATCCTAACAATGTCAGAACCATTACGCTGAGTCAATTTTTTTGCCTATCAAGCCAGGATTCTAACTTGAACGGGGCCCTTACTAGACAGCTTGAAGGAATGCATGGGTGTGCTCTGAAAGTCTCTCAAAATTCCTCGCTTCATAAATTGATCTTCAGCACATTCATTATCTCTAAACTCCCCTTGGAAAACATCCCTAATGTGATATACAGCAAAGAAATAGTAACCTCAGGTAAGAAAACATGACTGCTTTCTTTCCATAGATATATTTGACTTGCAAAGCAACTGTCCCTTAAAATCAAGTTGAACGGATTTATGCTCTTACTCTGCACAACACAGATATAAATACAATAAACTAATCCTGGTCTACTTCATATGGTCAAAAAATGACCTTTACTTAATCTTGCACTTTTAACATTAGGAGGATTAACGGAAAAAAAAAAAAAATTGTTGGGAAGAGTACTACTGTCCTGAGTGAGCGACGTTTGGAAAGTCACTTCATGATCAGAATCTGAATTTGCTTATCTGGGAAGTGTAAGGGATTGTATCAGCTAACCTCCCTAAGGTTTCAAAACTTAAAATGCTCTTTTTATGTATGTAAAATCATCAATTTCCTTTTCCTGCAGGCCTGTGCTCATCTTAAACAATACATGAAGGAATATGTTAATAAACACTTTTACTCAGGGTACATATTTTTTACTTCACACCTAGTAAAACTCCTATTTCTTAACTGGACTCTTCACATCTCATTATGGCCCATTATTCTTTCTCTTCATTTTTTATTAAATTCATTAGGTGCTCAGTACAATTGTATTATTACGCCACTCACCCAAAATAAAGGCACATGAAATAAGGTTGACTAAAATAAACGGCCCAAACCTAAAACACAGGCAGTTTCATCTGAACCATTCCATTCAATGCATAAACTTTAAGGATCTAGTATTTGCCAGAGGCTTAGAGCGTGAGAGCAAGG
Source organism: Mustela erminea (assembly GCF_009829155.1). Taxonomy (NCBI): domain Eukaryota; kingdom Metazoa; phylum Chordata; class Mammalia; order Carnivora; family Mustelidae; genus Mustela; species Mustela erminea. Next base: position 60,172,541 of record NC_045623.1, read on the forward strand.
ACTTGCAAAAGTCCCTGACCTTGAGCATCTCCCAGGGCATGGAGGAAGCCAACACCTGTCCTACAACGGGTAAGTACTAGGTGGATACGGGATATTCATTGGGGTCCCACACATTCTGAAAGGTTCCTGCAGAGTGAAAGGTAAGGTTCTGGTGAATAATACTTGGGCTTATAATTTAAGACAAAGAAAAACAGAGGAAGCTCTCTACTTGGAACAGTTCCTAACTTTTCAAGATAACAAGTTCTTTTAAAAACTTGGCAATCTTTACCAACCCTCTTGCCAGAAAAATTCACAGGTGGTCTAAATTTTGCATTTCGTTTTCGTCATTAACATGCAGACCACAAGTTCACCTAGCCTTTTTATCCTGTCACTTTTATCGAATGGTTTATTAATGGCTCAAATGATGGCATACCAAAAACTGGCCAATGAATCAGGCAGGGCGAGATGAAACTAAGATATCTTCTAACACTCATGTTCTTCTGAGTCTAGATCTCTCAAGATTCCAAAAGACCTCCATATGTTGGAAGATGAACAAGAATCAACAAGCAGACATCGGTGTGTATGTGTGTTCATTGTCAAAAAATAAAAATCAACGAAGTGCAAGATGGCAGAGACCATATGGGCGGCAGTGGTTGTTAACATACCTGCAGAAGAGGAGAGAACTCCATCAACTCTGTGTAGTTCCTGAGGTGGAATCAGGGTCAAGGAGAGATGCTAATGAGAGACAGATTTCAGCTAAGTAAAAGAAAGCATTTTTAAACAATGTGCATTAAGACAACAGAGGGGCTGCCCCACGAGGAAGAGAGCTCCCGTTCTACTGGAGAGGCAGTTTAGTGTAGTGCAGAAAGAGGAAAGTAGGCGCTGGTTTCAGTTTTGCCTGTGGCTAGACACGTGAGCTGAGGCAAGTTTCTCTACTCTTATATAACTTAGTTTCCTCACCTGTAACCTGGAGGTTATAAAACCCACACGTAAGTCAAATGAGACGGTGAGAAAGTGCCTGCTCCAGTACCCTGTAGATATTAGGTGTTCCATATAAGTTCTTGCCGACCTTCGTTCCCCCAGTCCCTCCCTTCTTTTCTGCAAGTATTTAAGCAGAGGCTTTGGGGGATAACACCCAGGAAGTTCCTCCAGAGGAAGGCGGTCAGACAAAATGGCCTTTAATATCCTTTCAAGTGTAGGGTTTGGTTAGCAAAAGTATTCTTAGGTGCTACCTCCTTTGCCTTATGGGTACAAAGTGGAAATGATTTACTTCCATCCATCCCCCTTCCTTAAGGAGCCACCTACAAAAATCAGAATAAATGCTCTTGTTCTTCTTCTTAGGTATTATATGCTTGCTAGCTCATTCCACTTTATTTCGAAGAATTTTCCATAAGCTCTTAAATGTTTCCATATGACACCATATTCAGCAGGTAACCTGAGTTCATACCGTTCCCCAAACACGAGTCCCTATAAAACGTTCCAGAATCTCTTTGTGTGCTCTGAATAGAATTTGTTAGGCTGCCAAATCATTCGTTCTTCTCCAGATAGCCTTGTCGTTCCTAACTTGGTTATCAAATTCTTTTATCAGCATATTTTAATCAAAGCTTTTCAAAACAGTCTGAGGGTGAGGAAATACCAGAAGGTCTAAATGAAAAAGGCAAGAGGGCAAAACACAACTACCGATGGGGACAAAAGCAAAGGGCTACTCTGACTTTGCTTCAGGATACAACAACGGCGGAAGCTACTGTCATCTTTAGAGGAAAAAAATGCCAGCTCAAATGTCACATGTGAATAAATTATTGGCCGTCCGTAAACAACAACAAAAAGAAGGTATTCTCCTTTTATTCCTAACCCATGAGCGTTCACAAGATCCTGAGTTAAAACCACCTCAAAGCGGGGGCGGGGGGACTCTCTTTTGTCAAGAAAGCATCAGCCACCCCTCAAGAGTTTTAAAAATAAAATGAAAAATTAAAAAAGGAAGAAAAGTCCCAGGCTCCATGCCTCCTAAGGCAGCAGAGATTCGCTCCTCTCGTGGTGGGAAGCAGAGATGGTGGGCGCGATCCAGAGTCACAGCTGCTTTGGAAGCTGCCGGGCTCTCCTGTCATTTCAGAAGCCTTGCTGCATACAGACACATTTGAACATGGCCACCTGGATTCCCTCCTCTCATGGCGGGAGGCCAGGTTACAGTGGTTCCATCCACGGCTGCTCCCTAGAAGGAAGAAGGAAGGCCTCTACGCAAAGTGTTTGCCACCCTACATGGGGGGTGATTTTTCAAGTGGGGCAATAATTAAAAAGAAAAACACTGGCTGCCTCCTCCCATCCAGCCCCAGTTTTAGAACTAAAGGAAATCAGTGTTTCTTTCATTATTATTTTCTTTCAACCATGACAATAAACACTCTTCAGCGAATAACTCATCAGTGGAAAGCTATTCAAAGAATTTTACATTGATAACACCACAAATGTGGAACTGGAAAGAACTTTGTTGATAATTTGTTCTGAACCTCTCACTATTCACATACCTGGGATGTCTGCTCCTCTGCTGGTCAAAATAGAAAATCCTTATGAAAGATTTGTAATACAAATCTTCCTGTATATTCCACACAGAATTAATCTTTCCTTCCTTTGTCATATCTCATATATGACACTCACGACATTATTCAGTTTCAATGTCTGTCTCCACTGTAAGACCTTAAGCATCTTGAGAATAGGACTCATCTATGGATCCAAGATGCCAAGCATAATGATTGGCTCAGAGAAGATTCTCACGGTTGCCTCAAGAAGTAGCTGCTCAATTAACCTGGCTCAAAGGAAGGACACTGAAGGGTCAAAGAGGCTAAAATGACTGCCCAAAGCTCACACGGCTAAAACAAGAACCCAATCCACTCCCAGCAGTGTTCTCCATTCTTCCATGGGGACTCTCCCATGCTAAAGGGGACGATAGGACTGGCTGTTTATTTTATTGGTCCTCAAAATCCAATTATTCTTCTGTCAGCATTGAAGCAACTCTTCCTCCAATAAGTCTCTCAGATTCAAGAAAAAGGAATCTGTTTTGCCTTGTATTAAACAATTTGATAAAAAGCTAGTAAACAGAGAGGTTTTACACATGCAAATCTGCCCTTGCACCCAATTTCAATTCTCTTATTTTCCTGATCTATATTCCTGCTCTCCAGATGGACCATCAGCTTTATACCAATGCCAGCAACAGCTTGTGTATTGTTTGTTTAAAACAAAGATGATGGATTAAATATCATATGCAATGTGAGGAAAGAGGTTAAGGCTAATATTCCTGTTCTGAAATATATCACAAACCCAGTCCATGTAGCTTTTTTTCCCAGTGGATTCGTATAAATAAAGATTTAATTTTATTTTTCAGACTCATAAGAGGAAGCATGCATTCATCTAGAATATGGAGCCTTTCCATAGCTCCAGATTTATTCTCGTTCTAAGGCATCATTACCCTCCAAATTATACAGACTTATGTCATTTCATTGAAACACTCATTCACCCATCACATGCCCAGATCCAACAGTAACACTTTTGTTTTAAAATTATGCCAAAATGAGCAAACTTGAAATTCTTTCACCTATATTTAAATACTCTGCAAAATGTCTTTAATCGTCTCCAATAAATTCCAACAAAAAAATCTACAATTTCAACGCAAAATATATAAACCAAAGAAATCACAGCAGAGGTCTCTTTTTGTACCCTCTGCATTATTATCCGAAGCTGCTTGCAAAGCGCTTGCCAGTAGGGTGGACTGTGTATGGGAATCAGCCCTACTGTATATAGGTTTCCTGCCATGACTATGGGCTCTGCCTGCCATATTTACATGTTGTCCCCATTAGAAAAATGATTAAATAAATAAATAAAACCCCTTCAGAAGCCAGAATGGGAGAACAGGTGCACAATGCAAAGATAATTCTATAAAGGGATTCTGATGATAGGATATCATCTAAGGAGATTATCATCAACAAAAGAATACTGATTAGGGTGTAGGAGTCCCTTGGGGAAGAAGATCTCCAGAAGAAGAAACCAAAGGTAGTACTCTCCATTTCCTCATGGCTCCAAGGATGTGTGTATTGAGCAGAAACGAGGAGCCCATCTGGAACAGCCCCAAACCTACAGTCTAATCCTCGACACAGCCCAGCGTCTTGACCGTAAGTTCTATTATGCTGCCACTGCTGTCAACTAGTCAGGTTGAGGCTTTACTGAAGGCTGGAATTTGGCCCTCCCCCGTTGCACCATGAAGAGAAAATATTTAAAGAAAGGTGTTTTGCAATTCCTATGTTTGGAACGAGTGATAAAAATCTGTAGTGCTTTCTAGATGCCAGTTCAATGATATCCGTTTTATACGTCAGGACAGAACAGCAGGCAGATTGTATGTCTAATGAGACACTCAATGACCTTGCATAAACTCTGGGATACAGGGGAGTTAGCCTAAAACTTTAAAATATGACCCTTACTGCAACTTAACTGTGAAAAGCACACTTCCTCCAGTCTTTTTGCACTGCAACTTTACTCCACGTCTTAACCCTGGATTGCCATCTGCTCTCGTGTGTTTGCACACGTGAAAGTATCACTCGACTAACAGGTGTACACAAGCACCCAGACAAGTAAAAAGATACTACAGTACAGAATGTGTTCCCACTAGTAATGTGAAAAAATAGCCACAAATATACGATGGGTAAACAAGCAGACACAGTACTGAATTTAACTTTTAGGTACAGAAAAATGCCACTCATAATCGCAGGATATACATTCTTTTCTAGAGCCTTGAAGCTAAAATTTGGGTTAAATGAAACCTAAGGTCCCTTACGGCTATACTATTCTATGATTTTTTGAGTGTATTTTTATTTATTTGTTCTGCTGAATTTTTTCTTGTCAGGGAAGGTAGCTCTAGCCTCCCTTTAGAATATCTTTCCACCTACACATCTTCCTACTGCAATAACACGAGTTAAGCTGAATGCACAGTTATGTAACTTTAAGATCAAGAGAAAATGGAAAAGAGAGTCTACCCCATACCCACATACTACCACCACCAAGGCCCAGCTGACGAATGCTGAATTTCACCTACACTAAAGGCTACCCTGCAATACTACCCGGCAGCTTAAGTTAAAAATTCTCCTTTTTTTGGATTTATTGTGGGAAAGATGGGGACCGGAATCACACCATTGAAAGCTACCTGACGGATGGTATTTACTATTAAAATTTCCTTCACCGTGCTCTTTAAGGACAGCAGAAAGGGTCTTTTATTGTGCACATCTACTTATGGAGTGCAAATTCTTTGCCTCATAAAGTGAACTCTATTTGTGCTGAATGTATATTCACTATTTCCTGCTAATGAGGTAAAAACCGATTCCAGATGAGTAGAAAAAAAAATGTCTTCGTTTTCACTGAAATTAATTCCAGAACAAAAAAATGTAAGAAAGTTTTGTGTGTGTGTGTGTGTGTGTGTTTATCTGTAACTCTGTAAATCGATTTCTGGTGTCTTGCTTATATGCTTATATATTTTACTCCCTAGAATTTTTTTTTTTTTTTTTTGGAGGAGAGTCAGTTTGTGATAACACAGTATACTTTTACATTCTGAACATAAGGTTGTTAATTTCCATCCAGAATCCAAAGAAAGCCTATATGTTTTCTTGCCCAAAAGAGAACACTTTTGTAAAAGAGCAATACAATACAGCACAAAATATCACCTGAAAACACAAGGGTTCAAAAACCCCCGGAGAAAGCAGAGTTAAAGATGATCATCTAGTCAACCTTCACTCACCAGAATGTTTAGCTGATTGCGTCATTTGCAGTACACAAGTCACACGCTGTCCTCAGTCCACTCCATTGAGTAACAGACAATGCAATGCTTTAAATTTGATTTCCTAATGTCCAGGAGGTCAATTTAAGACCTCACCATTTGTTAATACATTTATTGTAAACGTATTTGAGCTTTTTAAATCCGGACCTGGTGTTATGGCTGAGAGACACTGTTAACAAAATATATTACAAGGCCCCAAGTACCCATAGTAAAATGCAAAGCATTGCTGCATGCAAGTTAAATCCAGTCTGGGCAGTCACAAACTTAAAGGCATCATCTGCCCCAGAGTCTCCTTTAACTATTATTTTCTAGTGTTTTCATTCTTCCTTAAGTTTAGAACTGTCTTCGAAGAGTAGCCTGTGTGAGCACTTTGTAATGTACATAATTGTCAAGTCACTACTTTGAATCACTACCTCTGAAACTAATATGATACTGTGTATCAACTGCACTTGATCTGTGTAACTGAAAATGTCACTGTCGTAGCAGATGTGAAGTAAGTGGACATAACAATAAGACCATTAGAGACGACCGGAGTTTGCCTGGAATGCCCAACCCTGTGTAGCAACAAACATTGATTTTGATTCTAACAATATTTCCAAACAATCCTTAAATCTGGCAGACAGGAAGAATACTAATCACCTAGATAAATGTGTTTCTTCTACATTCTGGAGAAGCGCCATAAGAATATATCAAGTTTAGTAAGCTTATGTGAGTGGAGCACTGTCCCACTTGGCATTACTCATTGAATTTCATATTATTTTATTAGGATCTGGTACAAACACTATGTAAAACTCCACAATTAAGTTAATCCAGTCTTGTCATCTCACATGATTACAAATATTACAGAGACCAAACAAACCTACAGCCAAGTGTACACTACATTATTCAAGCCAAAGAAAAATCTAGTTTAACCTATATAAACCAAAAAATGTAAATGGGTGGGGGAGACTTCTTTTCCTTGCTCTTGATGAGCAAAGTTTGCTATCTATATGGATCAGGTTCCCTCTGATATGTGCATATACCCATGAAGGGAATCAACAACCAAGCCTCTAAATGTGCAAACATTCTCCTTCCAACCCTTACTTTTAAAACAATATCAAAGTTGACAAGATCACAGATTAGATGGGCAGAGGCAAAGCTGCTAAAATTGAACAGCATTGAGGACAAATATCTACTCCCCAGATATAAATGTGTTACAGGATTAATAATTTTTCATTAACTATTTATAGACTCTCATACATTTCTTCCCCAACAATGAGGTAAGCAAACACTATAATGAATATATATTTCCACAATAAAGATTTTCAGTTATAATAAATGGGTCAAACTTTCAAACCTAAAGACTGAATTTTTTTAACTTTCCAGAGTTTTTAGTCCTGAAAGATGCAAAAATTTAGCAAGAATTATCACAAGAATTTTTTTCATCCATACAAATTATTTAATGAGTACCCATGTAATCTATGCCAAATAAAAATGAATAACACAGTGCAATGCCAACTTCTCTGATTAATGCACCCTTAGTTTATATTTCCATACAGTTTCTCTTAATTAAAGACAAACAGAAATTTCCTCTCACTAAACACTTTAAGGTTCACATTTGCTTTCTAGCGCTATTTCTAAAAGTGTATATCATTTGTTTTGCTGAGTATGTAAATTACCTCATATGATAAAGCATTAATTATGTGGACCTGGTAACAAAATAAGAACACCTGGCCCAGGAACAGAGATTGGGAAGTTTGCAAAGATGTGGACTTTGGGAGTTGGGTAGGGATGATTTTCTAAGTGTCACTAGGGAGGGAAGATACCTAAACAGGAAAAATCATCACCAAAAGACATGGATAAATATTTGAAATTTCATGGAAAAAGATTACCCAGTAAAAAGGGTTTTAGGTACATCACATCTTTCAACTCAAGATCATAATGTATCTGAAAATTAGCTTGAATAACTTCCTGCCTATATTATAGGAAGAAACTACCTATAATATCTTTCATATGCTATATAAATTTTCTCAGAGAATCCCAATGTCTCCTCTAGATCAAAGCATCTAGATGTCTGCAGAAATTATTTCTTCCACTACTCAGAAACGATTTCTTCAACTACTCTTTTGACACTCACCCTCCAGTGCTTGCGTCACATGGTAGTCTACTAGCACCGTCTCGAGTCAAATGCTACCTTCACCCCCACTGACTTGCTATGTGATCTTGTGGCAAGATCTTGTGTTTCCTCCCTGGAGGAACTTAGTTATCTCTTTTTAGACCACTCTCTCCACACCACCATCTAACCACAAGGGCCTTCCTTTCTTCAGCCCTGGGAGAGAGAACACACACACACACACACACACACACACACACACACACACACGCCACCAAATTCTTTGCCCTTATTCTTAGCCCACAAGAAAGAGCCTTAAATACTGGGTTCAACTTGCATCATAAGATGACAGGCAATTTGAGATAGGGACCATGTCAGATGTATTAAGCTTAGAGGCTTATACACAGTAGGTACTCAATAAGTACAGCTGAGGGCTTTAATACTAAATGATAAGCTGCAGTCTGTCGGAACAATGAATTATTAAGCAACTACTATTAGGGAAGAATATGGTGATCTCTTAAAACATTAAAGTTATGTCTACCAAATACTGTTAAGTAAAAGGAAAACATAAAATTATATATGTGCTGTGTCACTGCATACCCCAAAACCATGCCTACCCATGAATCTGCTTTTTGTTTTGTTTTATTTTGTTTTCCTGTTCTTAACATTATTGCAGAATCAACCACAAAAGATCAGGGTGAAGAGAGACTAGTTCCTAAACATAACACCTTAAACTTTTAGGAAGGAAAAAAAAAAGTATTACGGAGACCACGTGAATCCTGTATCACAATCCAGTGAGTCATTACAAATATTCTTTTTTCTCTAGGGTTCATTCTTCCATCATACGGAGGGAATTATATCTATGACCTCCATTATCAGTAATCGAAGGTAGCCATGCAAATGCACCAGAAGTCTACCAGAGAATCAGGCCTGTAAGAGAAAAACTTTCATTTATTATGTTTATAAAGAATTCCTAACATAACACAAATAGCAGTGCCTCTGTTAACTGCCATGATGGGTGCAATCTTGCTGGAGAGGGTGAAACAGAACAATTAAGCTAATTCTGCTATAGTCACAGAAAATACAGTTCACGAAGCTACATGCCTCTAACACCTTCCAAGACCCTCCACTCTCAAATACAGACTCCCCTTCGACTCTCCACTGTAATTCTAAAAGCAAACAGTATTTCTGAAATATTTCTCATTGTTAAAAAAAAAAAAAAGCATGTTTTAAAATGGAATGTTCTAACAAAATACATTTGCACATGCCGGGAATAAGGAATTTACAAGACAACACGAGGTCATTATTTAATGTTTAATTAGGTTTCACCTAACAATGGAAAACTAAGTCTTCCTCCATCCGTTTAACAAAATGCTCATTTAGAATACTCCATGGCTTAGAAAGCTTCTGAACAGATGTCTAAAATGAGAATTCAAGACTCAGGAAAATATGAAACTCACTTTACTCTCTTCTCAAGTGATCTGATAAACAAACAGCCTCACCCACTGCAGTCATGGCTGATAATTTATTTCTAGAGTCTGATGACTATATGGCAATTCACTTTGCTGATGAAACATTCTTTATTTGGGTGGGATGCACACAGATACCAACTTAACGAATGTCATTCCCACAAGATAATAGACCATAGAGAAGATGCATGCCAGGCAGCACTGCATTGAAAAACCACTTTTCACCTATCAGAAGATGCCTTAACAACTGACAGTGTTTATCATATCCACAAAACCTCTTTCCTGCTAGGCAAAGTTCCAAAGCCAACTTTGTTACTTCATTATGGTCATCTGAACTCTCTAATATCCATGTTTTCTGCATATTTGCAGTTATTAAAAATCCTTACCTTTGCAATTATTTGTAACAGCACTGGCAGGGACAGATATGTCCTGTGAAGTTATTTTAATTAACTCAGGGTCTCGTCTTCCCTTTAGACAAGGGTTTCCTCAAATCCATAAGATAATTCCACTGATAACTAGAGAATTCTCCTTCTCCAACATTATTCTTGGATTTCTAATTTGGGCCTTGCATTTATGCCATTGAAATCTGTTATAACTGGGCAGTTCCAGAATAAGAAGAAATCAGCATCAGACCCAAACTCTCTTACGGGACAAAGAAGGAGACTCCTCAAACCAAGGAAAGGACAGAAGATGTGGCAGATACTCCTCAGATCATCCTTGGAGAGAAGGCAGAACAAGCTGGCTCTAAGTGAAGAAAGAGAAGGAACATAGGGACCAATGATCTTCACCTGCTCTTTATATTTTCGAAAATTTCATACTTTAGTTAGGGGAATGTGAAATTTTAAATATGTTCTTGAACCAAACTTTAAATATGCCAAGGGATCATTGTCAAAGGTACCATACATGGACCTTCTCTCTCTTTGGGGTGAGGGCAATTGGACAAACCCTTTCAACTTTGTCCACGAAGAAGCTGGTGAATTCCTGGTGTGCAGCCTAGCTCCATGGCTGGCACAAGGTAAGTGACAGATGTTTGCTGACTGAATGAGGACAGAAGTGAAGACACTGCATACACTACACACCCTGTGCTTCATCTCAGCCATGGGACATTTCCAGAACCCATGCCATTCATTCCCATCTGCATGCTCTGTCCCTTCATTTCTCCTGCCAACCTTCAAGGAAGCCCTGCTTTAACATCATCTCCTTGACAGAAGTCTTTCTCATTCTCCACAACTCAGAATCAATATTGTCCTCTCTTAGGTCATATGGGTCCTTTGTATTCTACTATGAAACATACCACTGAACATGTTTTGCCTCTTCCCCTACCAGTCTACAAACATGTGGAAGGGAAGGAAACCTTCCTGATTTCCTCTGTTTCTCTACCAACATACACCACATTACCGTATTTCTAGTAGAAAATTGATATGTATTTGTTGAATGCTTAAAACGAGCACTTCTATCTATACCAATCCATTCTACCTTTCTGTCTGACTACAACACCCAATTTTCTCCTGATTACAAGTGGTGACTCTGAGGCCAGATGTTTTCTCGCCTCTTGAAGCTACTCTCAAATTATATACTATGAATAAGGTAAATATAGGAAAGCGACAAGAAGAATGATAAAAGTCATCAGGGACACACCATGTCCAACCTTATGAAAGGTAAGCCTTTAAAAGATAAGAAGAAGGGGCGCCTGGGTGGCTCAATGGGTTAAAGCCTCTCCCTTCGGCTCAGGTCATGATCCCAGGGGTCCTGGGATCGAGCCCTGCGTTGGGCTCACTGCTAAGCGGGAAGCCTGCTTCCTACTCTCTCTGCCCGCCTGCCTCTCTGCCTACTTGTGATCTCTGTCTGTCAAATAAATTTTTAAAAATCTTTAAAAAAAAAAAAAAAAGATAAGAAGAGAAGTTCAGAATGTTCTCCTGAGTAACTCAGACATGGCCGCAACTTCCAATAAAGATCAAATATTGACAATGAAATGATTAGGTCATACTCAAAAGAAACAGAATTGAGTTCTCTTAAAAACCAACTTTAAAAAAAATAAATGGGAAAATACTCTGGAAATCATTTTCCTTTGAAAGGAGAAAAGAACTAAGGTTCACTGTTTTCCTTGGATACCTTTCTAAAGTATAGAATTAGTCACTATTAAAAATAAAGAAAATTTGTTTTGTTATATGGAAATACATCTTTTAAAGTTTTAAGCACCACGTGGAATCAGAAATTATTTTTTTCCAAAGCACCCTTTCATTTCAGATATTTAGCTCATTTTATTACTCAGGGCATAGGAAATGAAAACCACTATGATTTATAATCTTGTGCCGAGACAACTACAAGAGCTGCTGCTGCTCACGGCCCCTAACTTCATTCTGTTGTCTTTTTCAAGGCTCTCTACATTTGCACCTCATGATTAATTTTGCCAAAACATTTCCTGAAACATGTCATACTCGTGTTCAAAAACCCTACAGGACTTTCTATTGCCTAAATCTTGAACCTGGCACTGAACACCATGACCTGAATGAGCCCCTCTCCTAACCAAACTTGTCAGCTGACCCCACCTGGAACAAATCTTGCATATTCCAGTTTCTGAATGCTCCCTCCTGCCTCTCCCCTCCTCTCCAGGTCTTCTGTCTACTAATTAATCTCCAGCATCACCCCTGCTCACTCACTCACTGAGAATCCACACCATCCTTCAACCCACAGCTCGAATCTCATTTTATCCAAAAGCCTTCTACTATCCTAATTCTTCACAAATTCTCTTCTGAATTTCTACAAAACATGTTCTCACTTGGTATTTATTTACACAGACCCAAGAAAAATGTATGTTTCGTACAAGCAAGGACTACATTGTGCATGTACAAGATTACATCCTTCAACAAACCTAGCATAATGGTGTATATGCAGGTGACACTCAATATGTATGTGTAAATAACTATTTCTAAGACAGTAATTTATAAACTTTACATTTAAGAATCAAATGAAAGACTATCGCAAGTAAATTAAGATACACTATTACAAACAAAACGCTTTCCAGGCCTACAATTTTAAAGTAAAACTTTCATTCTAATCTTATTTCTAACCTTGTCACAATTTCAGAGCTAATAAAACATTGGAAGTACTAACTAAGCAGGATAATTTAAATTCCTCAAACCCAAATGACAATAAAAATTAATAATGAAAAAATCCTAAACTCTGCCAGTGACATTTTATTTCCATAGATGCACAATGTTATTAATGCAAACTCACTGGTAACAATAACTACATATGAAATGAGTGAATGAACGACCTACAGAGAAGAGCACAGCAGAGTTTGTGGGTTAGTATGAAAACTTCATTAGTCCACTGTATGCAAACATGTCCCTAATTTTAAATGGGTCTTAGCGAAGAAGACAGTTTACTGTACTAAATCACCCCCCAGGCAGCTAACTGCATTTGGGTGGCCATTAAAAAAGAAGCTTTCTGACCCAAGATGTGAGTTATCACACACGTGGAAGACCTGAGTAAAAACTACCTTTAACGTACTCTCATTCACCACGATGCAAAGGAAAATACTAGACATTGGGAACACCTGGACGATCTGAATGAGATTGGCCTACCCCAAAAAATGTTAGCTGACTGTGGATAAACGACAGGGACATTTTACAAGCTCCTACCTACAGGCATGCATGCACACGTGCACACATACACACACACATGTACATACATACATTCTCCATGAAGCATTTAATGAGTCATGTTACTCTCCACTACTACATGTAAATGGTACTGTATCTTGGTTTTAATCTCTAGTTATTAATGATTTAGGAAGCAAAGTACACTTTTTTTTATTTTAAAAGCATACTATATATGAAATATCCTAAAAAGAATAGAGAATACATTCTTAAGCAAATAGAAAGCATTTATTTTTTTAAACCGCACAGCTCAACATACTAGAGACATAACCAAGCTGCCAATTTTTAGAGCATGGGTTTTTTGTTTTTTGTTTTTTTTGTTTTTTTGTTTTTTGTTTTTTTTTTTAGAAAAATCTTTCTATTTTGGACAAATAGGATTAAGCTTCTTAGACAATTCTTTGTTGTTTTGACTTCAACAATTTATGCAAATGAGATGTTAATTAGTGTAATTGTAACTTAAATTATGCTTGTGTAAACCTCTCCATTGGTAGAAAAGTGTGGGAATCTACACAACTGGTATTTAAAGTAGCTGTACCAACTCCCTTCTGAAAGCCCAGTATAGCAAGATCACTTTCATGTCTTTACAATTTGTTTTTATGAGGTGATAACATTTTTACAAATACCATCATTTTTGGTTTTTTATATTGTAAGTGACAGTCTGACATTTTACAACTGGCTTATTGAAAACAAGAATTGAGCACTCTAGCAGTAACGGACATTAACTGCTGAATAGAGATTCAGATGCTAATGAGGTGAGAGGGGCTCCAGAAAGTTTTGATAAATGCTACACACACTCTAACTAGCTGTGAATGTGGGTTGACAAAGAACATCTACACCAGGGTTCAATAAAATGTAACCCTTTAAATTAATCATACTGGCAGTATTTAATAGAATGCACAACAATCTCCTTTTCTGTTGGCTATAAAGCTGGAGAAATGCAAAGTCTTCACAAATGAACGCTCCCACATTTCCCACTCCACATTGCTACTTTCATTTGAATGTCTACAGCTGTTTCAAAAGTACTTACTGTAAATAGCAAAGTATAAGCATAATGCAGAGTCTGACTCTTTCACATTTTTATGTCTAGATTTTCCTTCATTTTTCCGTCCAGATTTAAACAAAAACTCGTAAATAAGAAAAAAAAAGTCAAAGGGTTGAGTGCCTTATGCAGAACCCAGCACATAGTAGTTTCTCAATAAATGACAGTTATTGTTATAGGAAAGATCTGGCAACTTATAAAAAGAAAAACCATCTGCTCGCACAGGAAAAAATAAGAAAAATCAGGAAGTAAGGCCTCTGTCTTCCAATTCACAAACTTAAAGTAGACCTTTGTTCTTCAGGGGCTATTGGGCAACTCATTTTATAGCTTTGGTGAGGAATTCTCTTCATACAGAAATAATAATGTCCTATTAAGTGAAACTATAATGAACCTTATTATCACAAATGTCAGAGAACCTCAACTTATTTTAATTTTTGATGTGCACACTCATCAAACTCTTCTACTGATTGCAAACTTGTAGATTTCAACAGACTACAGTTCAAGAGATCAACCTTCTATTTCTTAAGCAAATGCAGAGCATTAACATGTTATTTCTTCTTAAAGTGACAATCCCTAATATCCTTTTTGGTTTTTGCCAATTTTAATCTTGGCAGGAAGTGGAAATCTGTGCACTCAGCAACACTGCAATCTTGCTGGCTGTCAAAATTATGTGTCAGCCAATGCCTGAGTGGTATTCTTGTCATTTCACCATGGTAAGAAACTTATCAGTCTGACATATAAAGCCTCTAAAAGTAGTAATTTATGCCAAAATGTAGATGCACGTACCCACCACCTAAATTTCATTTTTATAATTCCCATAATTATTATAACTTCCCCCAAATATATATCCAGATTGTAGTTACAACTTTAAGGAGGCTTTTAAAAATTCAAGGGATAATTATGACTCAAAAAGCTTTAGATTAAAGGGCACCTGGGTGGCTCAACGGGTTAAAGCCTCTGCCTTCGGCTCAGGTCATGATCCCAGGGCCCTGGAATCGAGCCCCACATGGGGCTCTCTGCTTGGCAGGGTGCCTGCTTCCTCCTCTCTCTCTGCCTGCCTCTCTGCCTACAAGTAATCTCTGTCAAATAAATAAATAAAATCTTAAAAAAAAAAAAGCTTTAGATTAAAAGACAACTAAATTTTAAAACATACATGTCTCTATATTGACACATGTATGTATACATTTTGTAAATATGCTTGCCTATAGATATTGCATACTTTTTGAAAGAATCATTTTCTCCCAAACTCTCTATGCAACCTACACATTTCCAAGCCAACAAACTAATTGTTTCTCAATAAACTGCATAAAAATGATACCTTTACCCTTCAGCAAGCACTGGTTACTCTTTGACTTTTTAAGAGTAAAAACTCTCACTTAAAAAAAAAGTGAACAAGTAGAGAAATGTGTGCTATGGTTTAGAAATGGCCATTTAGCCAAATTGCATACTTGTGCTGTGTCAGCGTCCTGGCAGAGTCATCTCATTCCACTGGTCTAATGGATGGCAATTGAATTTAATTAACAAAACTCCTTTGACTTAGTTTCATACTGTGCTGAATGTAATGGAATCTCCTCTCTCCCTCTCCCCCTTTCTTTTTTTTTTTCTCTCTCTCTCTCTCTTTCTCTCTCACTCTCTGGCATTCAACTAAAAATGTCCTTAACTGCTGTCCACTTTAAGAATATTAAAGGCTATACATTATACTTAAAAGATATAATACAGTCATCTCCTTCCCTATGACTTAAATTTAGTTACTGAATTATATAACATAAAATAATTAAAAAGATACTTTGATAGTGATACACAGTATAGATTCAATTACCACAATGTATCCATTAAAGGTACTTTTATAGTATGAATAAAATGCAAATCCTCTTTATGGATCAATACAAGGACATAATTCTATTCTTCCACCTAAAAAAAGGAAGTTAACCATTATAAATCACCTTCACATGAAAATGGTAAAAAGGTGTTCCTTTAAAAATGTTCAGTTAATCTCAATATATTAAGAATGCTGCTTTCTCTATCACACTCATTTGAAAACTGTACACCTAAATTCCAGCAATATGTGATAACCAATAAACAGAAAACTTATCTACCATTCTTCTTCATATTTAATTGAAAAGCCTGACACTAAATTCAGAGACATTTCTATTAATTAAATAATCTTTCCTAAATAAAATCAAGAACACACCAAAAGAAAAAAAAAATGCTCCTAAGGGATTTGAAGTAAATACTATTCTGCCTAACTTTTGCCTGGCTGGGCGCTCCGAGACAAGTTCCTATGATTGATTATTGTGGTATCTCTGAATCTTTGACTTTGAACCATAACCTTTTTTTCGAACAATGACAGTTGGGACCTACCATTTGCCATCTGTAGAGAGATGGACGGGGGAAAAGGACTTCACGTACATTAATCAACCAATTAAGAACAGACTTAAACAAAACACTAAAGCATAATAAACCCCTGACTGTTTAATAGCTTTCTACTTTTAATAGTTGTCTTCCTGCAGTCTGCTCACAAGATTAGGAGTAATCTGTTCAAGTCTTAACAAAAAATGCATGAGCAAAAGGGGAGAAAGTGAACCATTCAAACCAGGCATTTTAAATTGTGAAAAATGATACTTAAGGATTCCACAGTTCAAATCAAAATTTAGGAGGCTGATCTACATACCACCATATCAAGGAATATCAAGTCAATATAAATACAGTACTGCTCTTCGCTGAAAAATCTAAAATTATTAGTACACATAATTGAGTCCCTTATTTTAAAATTTTAGGGCACTACATTCTTAAAAACACCACTCATTCAATAATTTACAATATATCATTTGGCATAGAGTAATTTTCCAGTAGAATTTAACATTTCAGTTATTGGTAACAAAAGAAACCTATTAAGAAAAGTTGGGAAAAAGTTGACAAAAATAGGTAAGGTCTTGCATTTTCTCTAATTAAAATGGGATCAACAAATGTAATATTAAATAGTAAGGCATTAACTCAGTCTCATTCATGAATAAAAAATAAATAGGAAACTGAGGGAATAAGTCGAGGATGCCTACCCTCACAGGTTAGTTCAATACTAAATTGGAGGTATGAGCTAATGCAGTGAGAAGCGTAAGGAAAATAAAAATGTAAGATTGGAATAGCATAAATGAAAATGCTATTGTTTGCATTTGATATGATTAGCTACACAGTAAACACAAAATAATTTACAGACAAATTATTGGTTAAAAATAAGTAAATATAGCTGGATGTAAGATCATTATACAAGAGGGGTACCTGGGTGGCTCAGTGAGTTGAGTGGCTGCCTTTGGCTTGGGTCATGATCCCAGAGTCCTGGGATCATGCCTTGCATCGGGCTCCCTACTCAGCAGAGAGCCTGTTTCTCCCTCTCCCTCTGCCTGCTGCTCTGCCTACCTCTGTATCTCTCTGTCAAATGAATAAATTTTTAAAAAATCTTAAAAAAAAATCATTATACAAGAATTAACTCTATTGCTATACAAGAAACACATAATTAGAAAATATACTTTTAAAAACACAGTTTATAAAAGCAGTTTCAAATAAGATGTTCAAGACCTGGGTGAAAAATATTCAACTTCTTGAAAGATAAAAACTAAATAAATGGAGAGGCATACCATGTTCATAGACGTAGTAAGATTTGATAATAATATGATGTCAATTCCCCTCAAATTCAAATTCACATGTAGATTCCATACATTTATAAACAAAATCTACACAGGATTTTTCATGAAATTTGACAAAATGATTCTATCACCTCACATGTATTAGAATTGCTATTACCAAGAAGACAAGACATAATAAGTGTTAGTGAATATGAACTGGTATAGCCACCACAGAAGTTTCTCAAAAAATTAAAAGTAGAGGTACCATCCAGCAATTACACTTTGGAATACTGATCCAAAGAAAACTAAAACACTAACTTGGAAAGATATATGCACCCTCATGTTCACTGCAGCATTTTTTACAACTGGCAGGACATAGAAACAACCTAAGTGCCCACCCATAGATGAATAAATAAAGAAATGGAATATTTCACACAATGGAATATTATTTAACCATAAAAAAGAAAGAAATCTTGTCATTTATGACAACATGAATAGACCTCGAGGGCATTATGCTATAGGAGATAAGTCAGACACAGAAAGGCACATACCATATGATCTCTCATATATATGGAATCTAAAACAAATAAAATAAATCAAGCTCACAGATACAGAGAACAGACTGGTGATTGCCAGAGTTGGGGAGCAGGAGATAGGAGAAATGGGTGAAGGGGATCTAAAGGTAAAAAGAAATTCAATACTAGAAACCTATTTGAGTGTACATCTCTGTGGCCCATCTTGATGAATATAAAATAACAGAAAAATAAATAAAATATATATGAACTGGTGAAGGATCAAGAATAACTAAACACACTCCGGGGGGTGGGGGGTAGGGGGGAGTGTGCAGGATTTGCTTTATCAGATATCAAAACTAACCGACAGAGAATGTTGTCAGTATAGCATAGACATATTAATCATTAGAACAGGACAGAAAATCCAAAAACAGACCCACACAAATATAAAAACTTAACAAATGATAGAGCTGGCATTAAAGATCATTTGGGGAACAGAGAAACTATTCAATAAGTGATGAATGAAAACTGTGACTCATATAGGAAAAAAATGAAATTGGATCCCTACCCCACACCATACAAAAAAAAAAAAAAATAAATTCCACATGGAATACAAATGTAAATATGAGATGAACATTTAAAGCTGTATTTAAAAATACCATGTATTTTTAAATGCAAAGTAAGGGGGGTATTTCAAATGAGACACAAAGCACCAACTGTAAAACAAAAGATGAATAAACCTTACTATATTAAAATTAAAAATTTTTGTTCATCAAAGATATCTTAAAGAAAATGAAAAATCAAGCCACAAACTGATTTGCAAGCACCTAACACAAAAGAGTAGAATCTAGGATTTATACAGAACTCCTAACAAACTAAAAAGAAAAAGACAAGCAAAAAACAGAAAAAAAAAAAAAAAGAGTATAAGACCTGATAATTTCACAGAAAAGATAGTTGCTCGTAGATATACAAAAAGATGTTTCGCCTCATTATTAATCAAATTAGAAATGCAAATTAATACTGGAATAAAATATTTTATAGTCACCACACTGGGAAAAAGTAAAAATCTGGCAGTGGCAAGTATTGGAGAGAAAAGAATCTTCTGTACAGTGCTACTGCTAGGGAGATGTAAATAGGTATAACTACTTAATAAATTACCAGTATCTTTCTATAAAATGTAACACTGACACAACATGTGATTCAACAATTCTACTCTTAGGCACATACCTTAAAGAAACCCTTACACACATGCTCCACAGGACACATTATAATTCATAACACTTGTTAGTTGCAAGAAACTAGAAATATGCCAACAATTCACCACAAAATAGCATATTATACAAGAAAGAAGAATAAATTTCAGTACCTGTGGCAAGACCAGAAACATAATGTTGACTGAAAATGCAATTTCCAGAATCATGTATGTATGTATGTATGTGTGTGTGTGTATGCATATACATGTAATTTTTATAAAACTTAATAGCAAGAAAAACTGAACAACATATTTAGTACACATATATGTGATGAAAACATCTCTTTTATAGGAGGGGAATAGTACACAATACTCAGGATAATGGATGATATTTTCAGGGAATATAGAAATAAATACAAGGTACTAGTAATGTTCTCCTCGGCAGGGGTGATAGATACACAGGTCTCCATTATGATGTGTTATCTTACATATACTCTTCCATTGAAAAACAAAGTGAAAATAATGAAGTCAAACCTGTAATGCTTATCAAAACAAAAGCATTTTTCACAATATCTTAGAACCTTTCAGCAACAGGCCTGAAAAGGTTTAAAGAAAATACAACTGAATTTCCATTTTGAATTATTTTAATAATGCTGCCCCCTTTCTCCCCAAAAAACTGTATGAATAATGAAATTAGCAGGGAAAATCTTCATTCTTTCGTTCTTGACTGATGTGAATAATTTGTATTTTAAATCCAATCTCAGCTCCCTGTACAAACAGGGTAGATGCTATGCTAAAGGAGGTAAACTCCAGTATCAACAAATCCAAACAGCAGATAATCCACATTTCTGTTGGACTTAAAATGTATCATTCAGTCTTTTAATATTGCATTTCATGTCCTGATTATACTTGGTTTGAAAGAAACCTCTATTTCTGAGAAGGGACTAAGAAAGGATGACCCGAGTTTACAGTAGATAGCGGAGCAGTAATACAAACACACACACACACACACACACACACACATCATATATCATATATCACATATCATATTATCATATATATGTGAGAAGAAATCAACAGGGTGGTATTTTTGTGGCTTGGCAGAGGGGATGACAGAGGAGTACAAAGCTTCCTTCCAATGGTAATATTTAATTATAAATAACTCAGTTAAAGAACTGAGTTTCTATGAATTATCTCCACGAGAAAAAATTTAAAAACCTGACTGAGCATGAGTGGCATGCAAAACTCAAAGATGAATTTAATTGAAATGAGGCACTCCCTATCTCACCAGGAGCCAGGTCAGAATTTCACCACATCCATTCTTATAGGTGCATCAATTATACTATTCTCTAAAAGATGCTCGACTTCAAAAGGCCTTCCCAGCCCTACTGAACTAAGAAAATGAAATAGCAATGTCTTTCCACCCATACTTTGCCAGAATGAAGGTGATCATCAGATACAAAAATATAAGCAGAGAATTAAGTAATAATTAAATAAGTTAGAATTTCACTGATAAGCATTATACCAGCTGATATAAATTTACTGTCTACCACTCAAGATCTCTCCACTATATGCCATCTAAGCACACACTTCTCACAACCTGAGAGGTGCTCAATCAGCGACACCAAACAAAAGAAGATGAATACAAGAAAGGCCATGAATTCATTGTTATAGCATCAACTACAGAATGCGATTGGAAAATAACCAATTTTTTCCAGATGCTATAATTTCACTAATTAAATATCTCCTTTAGAAATCAGTAATGCTCTAAGGGAGAGAAAAATTAGAGTGCTTCCTAATTCAAGCTCTTATTATTTAAACTTAGTTTTTAGTATAATTTTAAGAAAGGAAAAATAGATATTTACTTCTTCAATACAGTCTGGAACAGGGTTTTGTCATTTAGGTTTTTTTTTTTTTTTTAAAGATTTTATTTATTTATTTGACAGACAGAGATCACGAGTAGGGAGAGAGACAGGCAGAGAGAGGGGAGGAAGCAAGCTCCCTGCTGAGCAGAGAGCCCGATGTGGGGCTCAATCCCAGGACCCTGGGACCATGACCTGAGCCAAAGGCAGAGGCTTTAACCCACTGAGACACCCAGCTGCCCCAGGGGCTTTTGTCATTTAAAGATAATTTCTAAATTACCGTATGGCCATCTATAACATCGCAACAGATCTCTGTCCCTCCTAAGATTCTTACTCTAAGCAACTAACTATACATTGACCTTGACCTGAATCTTCAGAAACAAGAATGGAATTGCAAGAAGATTTATATGAAAATGTAAGTTTTCTCATTAGTTTAACAGTTAGAAGATGTTCCAATCCTAGGAAGTGCACTGGGAAAATCCCATACTTTATACCACTTTGCAAAGTGCAGGCTGGCACAGTATCCTCTCTGCAGCTTTGAGATCCAATTAGGATGAAAGTGAAAAAAATTACAATCTAGTTTTCATTCCCCACTGGAATATTTTTGGTGATTGCTCACCTAAAGAAGATGGCCAGATTTTGGTCCCTTTTAGCATTCTATGAAAGCACAAAAGAAGATTTATTTTCAGTCTTTTTCAAGCAAATTAATTTTCATATGATAAGTTTTTGTTTCTCATTATTTTTAATGTTTTAGTAAAAAAAAAAATGGAAGAAAGAAATGTATATTCTGTCAAAATGCTTCCATTATCCTTTGCTAAAACCAGTAGGAGCTTTTAGATATGAAAACGGGGCCAGACGGAAACACTTTATGGGAAAATCTGCAGTGGAACGGTTTTGATAATGAACATGCCTAGAGAAATAAAATCATGAATGCTGTATGTGTTGGGGGGAAGAAACTCTTATCTTCAGTTGGGTTCTGTTTCCCTTAGAGAGGCTTATGTTACCCTACAATCAATAGGTCTCCAATTAAACAAAGAAGATTTACATATGCTGGTGCATTTTGGAGCTAATGAAATTGGTCTAACAGTTTTAATGAGAGTACAGCACTGGCGAGGAGGAGAACTTAGGAGTCCCCACACATAATCGGGCCCACCTCCTTAATTCTGAACTTTCACTTCTCTACTCCTACTGCCTTTGGCCTCTCTGAACATAGGTTAAGTAGTAACCATGCCAAAATGTATCCTATTTAGGAAGGACAGACTGACAAACCCACAAATGCTCAAAAGAACTAAGGGTATGATTCACAAATGCTTTCCCTACAGAGCAAGACCCTGTGGGGTTCAACCCCCTCCCCAAAAAAGGAAAAAAGAAAAAAAGTGTGGCATCCTGAGGAAGAGGTTCCATTTTTAATCAAGATCACACTCTTTAAAAATTCAAGCATGAAATGAGAATCCTTTATTTCCCCTCTTAGCAGGATAGCTAGCACACAGTAGGCAGTGGGTAAGTGACTGCTGGTATGAAGATGATTTCCTCACAAAGAAGCTGGAGCGATGGATGTATTACCTGATCATCTCCAAACCACCTTTTCTAGCTAAACAGGACAGATAAAAAGTCAAGATCAGGATCTTCGAGAGGAAAACAAACAACCTGAACATTTCCTATAAGTAGTAGCATCCTAAAACCTTCATTTTCAGAATAATGATTATTCACATGTCAATAACTCCTTTAGGTGAACATGAAACTCTAGATTTGGGTGAAGAAACAAAAGTCAGTTAACATGATAAAGTGAGAAGAGAAAAATCATCCTAACCAAAATAAATAAATAAATAATTCAGGCATAAATTCAGTGTTCCTGAGTTGAATAATAGCTATATTATTATACATTACCTAGTTTTTAAATTCATATTACAAATGTCTCACATTTTTTGTTTTAGTTTGTTCAACCCAGATTTTCCATTCAGTCACCAGATCAACAAAGGTACTGAATACATACTAGGTGCAGGGCCCCTACGAACCCCTATGGGGAACACAAAAATAAATACAACCCAGCCTCTGCTCATAAAGAAATCACAGCCCAGTTTGGAAAACAGATCATTTTATTATGATAGACGGAGAGCTAATAGTGAGTACTACCACAGTGCTAGCAAGACACTATGGGAAAGCAGGGAAGGAGCCCTTAGCCCAGTGCTGGGGCGAAAGAAGACCTAAGCAACGTTCACCAATTAAAGGTGAGTGAGGACAGTCTCATCAGAAGGAATAATACAAGGCAAAGAAGAGCAACAGCAACACCACCACGATATATATGCATATACTATGATATAAAGCGTGGCCAGAAGCTTAGGGGAAACAGGCAGGAAGACAGCCTGCCCCTGTGTTTTCCATGCACCAAAATTCTCATTTATGTCCTTGCATGTGCTCTCTCCAGTGTCAAGGGCAGCTGTATTTGCTGATAATGTAGAAAAGTAATGTACTCACTTTACCCCACATTTGTCTAAAGACACCTTACCCTGATTTAAATACTGCAGCTAGCTACTCTCCTGATGACAAACAGGAACATTCAACAACGCACAGCATCGTGAAAGGGGCCTCGTCAGAAGCATGAGTCATTCCACACACTAAGTTCCTGACATCCTGAAGCCCCCGCTCAGAGGTCAGCTCCTACCTCTACAAGTTCAAGGATCCAAAACTGACACATTAGAGTTTATTGAAACATCACCCTGGTGGGAATCTGCAGTTGGGGATTCAGTCCAAATTTAAAGACAAACAATCCCTTTTCCAGATGTTGGCCTCAGACAATGAGAATACTCTGAAACAATTTCCTTCCAAATAATGGATTTAGAAACAGAAAAGGGTGTTATATTGCAGACTCACTATTCTAACCTAAATATATATAATTTCAACTATATAACATTAATGAACTCTGCTGATGATTAATATGTTCAGTTTTATTCATATTTCACAAAAAAAACGGGGGGGGGGGAGAGTAAAGAAAACAGGATAAGGCCCGATCTGTAAAAATGCTATTCAAGATTACAAGAAAAGAAGGTGTGGGGGAGGAAACGAGAGGGGGTATTCTCGAGATGAGTAGCAAAAACAGAGAGATTTTCCAAACTTGTTAAATCTTCGTTATTTGGAGATAAAACACTCTTAGAAAAAAGGAAACATCAGCGATTGTTAAAATCATCAGGTAAATTCTAACGTCTGTATCCAGGTGGCTTATTTCCTCTGAAGACAACATGGTTCTCCCTGGAGGAACTAAACCGCTAACATCCCAGGAACTCTATCAAGTTTGCCTCACTTCTCGTACTGACTGTAAAACAAAGAAACCTGTCTTCAGCTTCATGATGTCCCACATGGTACTGTGACTAATCCCCAGCCATTTTTATTTACAGTGTCCAGAGTGAGTTTCTATGACAATCCCATGCCATTCTCAATGTTAGACACAGATTTTCTGCCTTTTGAAAATAATTACGGAACAAATCGTTTGTTCTTCAGTCTGTTCAAAGAAAAGCACACATATTAATGGCCGGACAAACAGATTTCACTTTCAGATTAAACAATAAACAGATAGAAGGAGGGGGACAGAGGGAGAGATAGAGAGAGAGGGGGGAGGGGGAGAGAAACTTCCGCTATACACTGGGACCACCAGATCTGGGGGTTGTTGTCCGTGCTTCATTTATCAGACATGCGATAGTTCTTCTCCTTCCTATCACCATCTGTACACACTTTCCCAGAAGACCCTCACAGCTGTCCCATTAACACACTAACACACACTCACACATATAGGACCTCTGCCGTGCGTTCTGTCTGAATGTAATACGTATCTGTTTTCTTTTCACAGGAGAGAGAAAGGCAAAGCAGCTTGAGACCTCGGACAACCTAAAATCCACTTCAGTGTAAAAGTCTCAAAATTGCTAACTTTCTTCGGAGACAGAGCAAAACAGAGAATGTAAGTGGCTATGCTACTGAGACTTGGCTGTGTTTTAGGAACTACTACCAACTGCCAAATGAATTCACCACGGCTTGCTCTCCAAGGCCTTCCTTTCCTTTCTGTTTGTCACTCCCTCATTCTCCTGCTGTTTAGTTTTCCTATAACTCTGTTTTATACTTCAGCATTACTAGAAGGATGGCCTCCAAACAAGGAATAGAACTTTTTGGTGCACCACCAGATTTCTTTAAAGAAAACATGCCACGGTGAACTATTAAATAATAAAACACCTGTGCCCTGCCCTGTATCTGCCTGGGTTTTCTTTCCATTTACATCGATATTTTTGACACAAGAAACCAAAACACATACCACTTACTAGAAGTACCATCAAATGACAGAATTCCTCTACACATACCTGTACAGTAAGACCTTACACCATACTGAGAGCCAGCTCTGCAAAGGTGTAAAACTTCCTACGGGCTATTACTTTCTAAGGATTCTAATTCAACAACATCAAAAGCTTTTAAATCTTAATTTCTGGGGTGCTTGGGTGGCTCAATCAGTTAAGCCTCCAACTCTTGTTTTCGGCTCGGGTCGCGATCTCAGGGTCGTGGGATGGAGCCCCCACATCAGGCTCCACGCTTAGCACAGCGTCTCCTTGTCCTCTCCTCTCCTCTCCCCTTCCCGCCTCTCCTCAAAGGTAAACAAACAAACAAATTTTAGAAGTCGTAATTTCTGAAGAAATTTTATCTGCATTGGCATCGACTCATCTCACAGTCTTTTCTTCAGTGTTGTATGCTTGGCACTCAGCATGGTGCCTACCAGGTAGTAAGCGTTCAAAATGTTTGCTGAACCAAGTCGCCAATGACATGGTGCACTCTGTCAATGTAGGCAACCAAGGTAGATTTTCTATGCCAACACCAACCAAAGAGCACCCACCTTGATGCACGTGAAAACAAGAGGCCAAACCTGCACTCTGCTTTATACAAGAATGTTCTATCTTCAGAGCGCCTGGGATGCAGGCGCTCAATGTCCTCACCTTGTAAAAACGAAGGTTTCCTCTCCGTTTCCTTCAAGGTTTGAAACTCTGAAATCTATTAGCAAAACAGAGAAAGCTCTAGCTGCTCACTACTTTTTAAACGTCAGAGAAACCCATTGCTTTCAGCACTATTCCGTACTTCCAACAAACACCTTATACTCAGTCCATAAATTCAGGGGCAGAGCTGAGAGAGCCTGATACCTTGGGGAGCAACTTGGAGATAAAAAGCCCTAACCACTAACTAACCATCCTAGTGTGGACATATTACTCAGACCCTCTGCTTCTTCACCTGCACAAAGGCAATTATAAAACCTCTCCTACCTAAGTTCAAGGTTTATATGAAGAGCTAATGATATGTATGAAAAGCCAATTTAAATATTATAGAGGTTAACCACAAAAGTCCAGGTTCTGATGGATCTGGCTTTAATCCTGGCTTTGCCACTGACTACTGGCAAGACCTTGACTGAGTTCCGAACACTCTGTGAGCCTGTTTCCTAAAGAACAGGAGTAACTCACGAAAGTGACTCAACAAAAGTCTTCTACTCACCCCCACCACCCAACATGAAAAATTCTCCAAAACTTGGAGAAGTCCAAAAGGAAAACAAAATAGAAACAAAGAAACCCACATAAAACCAGAGAAACCCATATCCACAATTTAGGAAAACCAACAAAGCCAATCCTAAGAAATGGCACCCAGATACATAAACTCCTTGAAGGGCCCAAAATACTTAGCGCCTATCACAGAATGCTTTGGTACAAAGCAAAACGCACTGTTCCAGCTGCCCCGTCTTCACTTTCAAACAAGGTGATGGATAATAAAGGGCCAAAAATGTACATCCCTAGACGTGAATCTATGATCCTCTCCAATCTATCTGTTTCTGTCCCATTCTGCCGTCTCATGACACCGCTTCCCTTACTCAGCACTGCCCCCACCCCAGAACCTCTGAGGCTCAACTGCAAATGAGGTAAAAAGCTATGCATAATCAGGCTTTATATAGGAAAATTGAAAATGTCTCTCTTTGAAGAATTACAAAGCATTCTGTCTGAAACCTCTGACCTTTCTAGAGAAATCAGAGTCACTGTAGTTTAAAAATGTAGGTGGTAAAAGTACAAAGGATTACATTTATCCATTTTGCATGTTTGCCATCTTTTCTGAGATGAGGAGCAAATATCTTTAGAACAATTAGTTCTTCAGCCCTAACATTTCAGGCTGTAATACCTCATTCTCCAAAGAGTTGTATACATCCTGGGCCTGATGAGATGGCACTTTTCTGTTAATTACCACTCCCACTTTATTTTACAGGAAATCTAAAGGACATGAACTCCAGAACCTTTTTTTTTTTTTTAAATAAGACTTGTCCATACAATGAATTGACCAAGAAGATAATAAAAACTCCTATGACTCTTGTTAAAAACCACTGTAATTCCTGACTGGGTGGGGAGGAGGAGGGACTTCCAAAAGGACATTTAAAAGAAAAAAGAATTCTTAATAAAAGTCCTTGTCACATATTAAGAGGCCATACAATAAAAGTATTGCAATGACTATCTTTCCCTGACAGGAACATACAACAATAGTTATGCTGTTGAACAGCATCAAGTTACAAAGACTTCATTCTCAGAAGTTACTTGAAACTACTCTCCAAAAGAGAACCTCTACCATTTAAAAGAAGGGGAGGAAAAGCCGACTAAATGAATCAATCAGCGACTTTAGTAACCTAGTGATTTTTTTCTATAATATGCATCCATGCAAAAATCTCGCTACGGTCATACAAAGATACTGATCAGCTTTTGCCAAATGCTTGCCCAGAATCCTGGCTTGATCTTAAACGTCTGTAAGCCACTCGTCTTTAACTTCCAATTACTTAATGCTACAAATGTTCTCTCAGGTATACACTGTTTTCCATCGACAACATTTTTAGTGTCTAGTATTATTTATGAATTGTGTTCGGCATCAAATATACTTAGGATTTTCACTGGTGATCTGCCATTATGTCTGAGCAGATACAGCTCTGTTAATAGTATGCGATGAAGGTTTACATGCAGATACATACGATCTTAATTACTCATTCTATAGTGAGCTCTTTAAGCATCTCCATTCCTCACTCATTTGGAATGTTTAAAAATGCCACGAAGAAGGGCTTGATGTCATCTTAACACTGAAATCCATCTGTCTATGGCCCTCTTTTGACTTTACTCCTTCTGCAGCCAAATTTTTCACAAAAGTTGATGAGAATTTGTCAACCTAAGGACTTGTAATGTCAGCTCTTTTGAAAGGCAATGGAATATTTGAAAGTGACAATGATGGGATCCTGCATGTAGAATATTCACTTTATGTTGGAGTTTAAAACTAAATAATCCCTTTAAGATTAAAACACGCAGAGTTCGAAATGCTTCCAATAGGGGAAGAGGCAGGCACGTAGTTCTGGGCTTCCCATAATAAGTGGTATGTCCCTAATTTTAAAAATTAAATGATGATTAATATTGTAGCAACACAGTTCCTATTACCCACTGACAAATACCTTTCCATACTTGAAATTACCACTCAGAGCCAGCCATGTAACTCACCACAGACACGTCTTCTCCAACAGCATGAACATGTTGCACTACCCAATCATGGGCTGGCAAAATTACAAAGGGAAATAAAAATCCCCCAAACCATAGCAACAAAGACAACAGCCTGATAATGGCAGATGCTAAACAGGCATACATAGAAATTTTTAAATAGTATTCACTTTTTAAAATATTTTTTATTGTTACTTTTCTTTCATGCCATGTTTTCAACCTATAGAGCATTTCAAAAATACCCATTAAAGCATGTTTATGAATATATATGCTCTGAAAATTATTTATGTCTGGAAACTCATAAATTATTGGGACCACCATAAATACTCATCACAGACATCAAAAGGTAGGCAGTATAGAACAATGGGTGTGAGTCTAATTTTTTTATTCCAATCCTCTTATTTCCAGCTTACGCTTTTATTTACATACTTCAGTTTTCCCTTGCTGGCATAACTGATACTCTGCAACTTTTAGATTTATGAGCATTTCTAAAAAAGAAACTTAAAAAGAAAGCTACATTTCTATTTTAGTCAATATAAGTTCAGTTCAGCAGCTTATTTTTTAAATAAACCCTAGAAGACTTAATATACATATAATGAATATAGTATAAATTATAATTACTGGTCTTTTTTTTCTGTTTACAATTATAAAATTCACACTGAATGGGGCTTTGAATTTTTGCACTGAAGTCATTAAGAACTAATCTTGCTTAAAGAAATGAAAATAACGGCATTAAATAAATCCATCAATAAATCAGTCATTTAAGGAGATTAAGATGAACCCTGTTCTTACTTTCAATTTTTCTGCTTTTTCTTTTAAATTAAAAAAACAATTTTAAACTAATAAAACTCAATTTTTGCTTTCTTTCAAATAATTATGCACAAGGCCAGAATCGAAGGTCTTTTTGGAGTAAAGCAAATTTTAAAATTTTCAATCTAATCATTAAGGGAAGTTAGAAATATACCTCCTGTGCACATAAGAAAATATGGACAGAAATTTACCTAGTAAAATATTATGTGCAATTCTGATTTTTAAACTAACACTTGCTTTAATTCTCAGTGGTTTCCCAACGCATCTAAAACCAATTCATCTATCTTACAAACAGGAAAAAAACATTTTTTAAACCTGTGTAATAATGCTTCTATTCACCAAACTTCAACATTTTTAGAACAAGAAAAATCAAGTCACTCCAGATTTTTAACCCCAATCCTGACAAAAGCATAAGAACATTTTCTCCCTCTCCTAACCAGGTATGGCCTCAGCCTATGCCTAGGAACTGGACATCACAGTAGAATATCTCCAAGGGAAGGGTCAGGATCTTGACGCTTTTTCCTTCCCTCTGATTCACGCTGGTGTGTAATACCATTTAAATGACATCTAACCCCCAGACAATAGGACATAGAGAGAGATACAGAATGGATCTAAACTACATGGTGAAGAGTACTGGGTTTGGAATCAGAAACTTGGCTTTCATCTTACTGTGCACCAGTCACTTGGATATTCTGAGACTTTATTTTCACCTGTACAAATGGAGAATGCATTACTTATTTGCAATATTACTGTGCATTTTTTTAAAAATGAGAGAGAGAGAAAGAAAGAAAAAGCAAAAAAAGAGAGATAGAGAGAGAGGGCTACAATGTATGGCAAAACTTAGTATAATGCTTGCCGCAAAAGAGACAACTCAATAAAAGTTATCTGTCTTCCTCCCTTCCTGTCTTCCATCCGTCTCCCTTTCTCTATTTTCAATTGATCTAGGTCCAAAATATTTACCACTAGGAAAGCATGCAAAAGCCATGAAGAAAAATAAGTGTAAAGGTCTCAAAGAACACTAAACTTAGTCCACTTCAATCTCTAGCTATTATGACCACCCTGATCAGGTCTGCATTTGGATTAGCAGTATCTTACACATTAAAGAAGACCAATGCTCGCCAAAATACACAACTAACTAAAAAGAACTTCTTTCTCTCAATTTTATCTTATTTGGTTTCTTTGACAAACAGAACAGCAAAAGCATCCTCTCTACAGAGTTGTCGCAATTTGTCATGTGTGGACTTATTTTTTTGCCTCGTGAGCCATGTTTATTTAACTAGAACATTTAACAGGAGGGCTAATTCCGTTAGAGAAAATATACTCTTACACTGTGAAATGATCGTAACAAAACACGAAAGCGCTGTTTTCTAATATTTTGGGGAAAACTGAGAGTAAAAGTCATTTCTGCCTAAGCAGCAGCTGGAGAATTCTGGTAAGTTTACAGGGACTCTAAAGTTTGGATCGATAATTTGTATCTTACAGCTGCCTAAGCAACAGCCAAAATTTTGATGACACTGTAAGTTATCACCTTAAAAAGCAAAATGTTAATAACAGCAAATATCTCAAATAGCCCCTTTTCCAAGTTTATGTATGCCACAGTATCCCTTACTGGCCAGACCCTTAAATGATACAAAGAATTTTTGTAAAACTTTTCTTTTCTAAAAATTTGATTAGAAACTCCAAAAGCCCCAAATAGTCTCCTCGTCTCAAACTATGCAATAAAATGTGGGGAGATGGATTATAAAATTCTTCACTTGATATCTTCTGCTCAGGATCCTTTTACAGTCATTACTTAAACCAAAACACTTTTGAGAGCATCTCCATTTGCGATTAAATTCACGGTTTTATGTTTCTCTTAACAAAGCATGCCAGTTCATTCATTCTCTTCCTCCTCCACCTGACTTCTTCCTTCCCCTTATCCTACCTCCCAAGGATTTACAGTTTATAATGTATTTAAAAACAAAATCTAATATCTAAATAAAATTGGGGAAATGATTGCTGAAATGGTAACAAACCAGTGTTTTGCACAGTTAGTGAATTCAATCTGTATTTCATGTTTTTTCCTCTCTTCTAACCTCAAAATTGCTTTCCGTAATCTATATTAACATTTGCGAGCAATTAGAATTGTTGCTGCTTCTGTGCAAGTTTTAAAAAACTGACAGGCCATTCTGTACCCTCTGGAAGCAGCTTGAGGCCTTCACCAAGTCAAACACCCAGTCCTACTGTGTACAGCAGTGACCACAACAAAGGCTGTGGTTTCTCCCACACCAGCCCTAAATAGGTTTAAATTAATGCTATTCATCACTGGGGTGGAAAAGAAGACAAGGCAAATCTAAGCCAGCAGCATTGGGAAATTTTTTACCAACACTCAAACCTCTTAGCCATAAATGAGCTGACCTCCGTTCATAAGTTTACTCCAGAGCAACCCTTCCCCCTATTCCTATACCCTGTCTGCCTTTGAATTTCCATCTTTTTCACTACATTCTAGATAAAGGATACTGTTACTACATTCTAGATAAAGGATATTGTTACTACCCTCAAGTTACGCCTAAAAGTCAAGGATACAAAAGCCATATTTTCTCAAGTTTGTGGATTGTTAGTGCTATTTTCTTAAAAGAATTAAAAGAGAAATAGAAAGATAAATGAAATTTTTTAGAATGGTGCACACACCAATGATTTCAAATGGATCAGTCAGCCACAAAATCCACCTTGAGTTTGGTTTAAGGTTGGAGTAAGAATTTGAGATAGGGTGGCACTTAGTCTTAATTTTGAACATCACTGTATGTTAGTCTTACACCTTCTTTTTCTAAATACAGCTTACTATTATAAATCACCGGAACTAACTGCAGAACTTTCTATTAGGGAGTTTATTAAGGTACTGAAAAAGTTTAATTACATAATGAATGTATAACCTTAAACTTGAGCGTTAAACACACATACACAGGTATGCCTGCTAACAAAATGTATTTTAGATATGCAATACTGCCACAAACTAACATGGTAAGTTAGCCCAAAATTAAAACATCACCATAACTCATTCAGCATAAAATTATAAACTGTAACAATTTAACATTTTCATTTAAAATTTTTTACAATAATGATTCTGTATGCACGGTTAACCTTATGCAGAGTTATATGGTATGTAAAGTACCAGTATTTTTTTTTAAAAAAGAAATCATTTGCACTGCTCTCAACTGCCCTGTGTGTGCAGCCCGAATGTGCACACACATGCACACGAAGCACACACACACTCATACACAGACACTCCCAATCTTACACCTGCTCTGAAGCAGTAGGAAGTGAATTCTCAATCTGTCAACATGACCATCTGGTCTATCTGCATATCACGGCTTTCTCTATTACTATATGAAGGAATGGCAATCACGGAGCCAAAATAAAACTAAAATGCACCTGAATAGGAGTATCTCTGTCTTTGTTGAAATGGAATAATACATGGCATATCAGAGCAAAACTAGCAGAATGTAAATAATTTAAAATGAGCATTCACAACAGCATAATTAAAGAACAATATGGTACGAGTAATGTGGTAATCAGTAATACTGGCTGTACAGGTTTCCGGAATAGGTACCAGACTTCCAAAACACTGCAAACAGCTCTTTCAGTGAGTGGCAGGACTGTTACTATTCCTGGTCCAAGCAAAACTAAGGGTAGGCAGTAACGGGTAGCGTGGAAGCAACCAGTAGCTACTGTACTAAAACATTACTGTGCAAAAATGATCACTCTCCACCTTACTACTAACACTCCTCGTGCTATCCTTAGGACAAATTCAACCACTCTGTCACTGGAGAATTAACAATGACAGTCATTACCTGACAAATATTGGTCATTTATTAGTCTCTCAAAGCAAATTTTAAAGCCACTAAAAAAAAAATTTCCAATCTTAGAAAAGTCCTCATCTGCAAAAAGTGAAGATGCTTGTGGCGATTTAGCTTTTGGGCCTAATGCCACTGGAAAGTTAGGCAAAGGCTTTACTTAGTTAATTTAAATATAATGCTATTTATTTAATTGTACTTTCTAACTGTCTCCATATAGTTGCCTCATTGTTTCATTCCATCTCGCAGCAGGTAATAACTATCAAAAATAAATTGTGACTCTGTCATTCTGGGGTGTAGACACAGCAACTTACCTCTATCCAAGAGGTGAGTCCTTAAAAAAGTCTAACCTCTTACAAAACTTAACTAAACTGAGAATCTTTCTAAAATCTGATTACCTTACCAGAAGTATACAGACGCAGTTAAAAAAAAAAAAAAAAAAAAAACTCTCCAGAAAGTTCTCGGTTGAGTGCCTACTAATGAACAAAGGTTAACTTTATCTAAAAGGTCAAATGCCTGGTGGCTAAGGTTATGACCTTAACAACTTAAATTGTGACCTTGCCACGTGCCGGGTATATTGTAGATTCTGATACAGATCATCTGGTAAAGACTGGTCATAAATTAGCTTTACTGTTACACGCCCACAAAGAAAACCATTTGCCACAATTCCATAATATCTTCAAGTTGTCATATGATACCTATGGAAGGACAACTCAAATAAAGACCAAATTAAGGGCATAAAATGGTTTTGCTCTTTTATACTTTTAACGAGATGAAATTCTCAGGATTATGGAATCACTCCAATTTCATTACACTTGTTACTGTTTATCTGCCACAAAATTCACACTGCCTGAATGCTACCGGATTTAGAAAAAAAAAAAAATCAGAATGTAGTTTAGGTATTGTATTTTAGCAACTCAATAAGTCAATAAGTTTTAGACTACATCACCTGCACTTTTAAAAAATGACTGATTCTGCACTGGCTTCCAATATTTACAGTGTGCCCTAAGATTTCAACCTCCTACCAAAGAAAAGGCCGAGGCATGAAGCAGTAACTATCGTACACATTTTTGGAAGAGGAAAAAAAAAATCTCATTTGGGGGGCTATCTAGAGGGGAAAAAATGGCATTTTGAAAGAAAAAAAAAAATACAAGACTATAGTGGGGGTGTGTGTGTGGAAATCCACCATAGGTGAAAAGGCCACAATGGTTTTGGCATGTTTCTTGAAGCACGTTTCAGAGTCTCTGCCTCTTGCCAATACTGGCAAGTTCTCAAAACTTTTAAGGAGGTAAAAACATTGTTTAGTGTTTACAAATCTTCAGTATTATAACAGATGCTTGTCAAATCAGTTGTATGTAAGTTGACCGATCCACCTCATATTTGTATTGGCAACTAGCTTCCCTTCCACAAATCACAGGTCTCTAAATCAAATTTGAAATATTTTCAGACAAAAGGCCCTTAATATTTTCTCGTGCGAGCGCCCTGTTGCGTGCACCGAGCTGCAGCCGTCACGGTGCTCCGTGAAAGCCAATGGCCTCACACTTGGCTCCCAGTCAGGCCTACCGAGGGATTCTGGGATACCTCAGG
Source organism: Mustela erminea (assembly GCF_009829155.1). Lineage (NCBI taxonomy): Eukaryota > Metazoa > Chordata > Mammalia > Carnivora > Mustelidae > Mustela > Mustela erminea. The sequence continues at coordinate 60,207,536 of NC_045623.1, forward strand.
AAAACCAAACCGAAAGGTAGTCTGATCCACGTTGCTGTCCATAAATCTTTCATAAGCAAGAAGGATGCTAACTCTCCCAAGCAACCTTCTCCCTGTCACTTCACCAACATAACCCCTTCGGGTACCAAAACCACCAGCAGCCCCGTCCGCTCAGGGATTTGGAGCCACGGCCCAGTAACGAACGGTCACCGACGGAAGAGAATACACGGGATGACATTAGCTCCGAAGGCTGCAGCTCTTTGAATGGAAGGAAAACACTTAGACCTAAAATTCAGAACGGGCGCTGCTCCCACCGACAAAATCCTAACCCGTGTTCCGTCTCGAGATACCTTGGGAGAAAGCACACACCAGGATGTGTACCACCTGTTGGCACCCTCATTTTTCTCTTTTGGTTCAATTGAGCATTTGTTAGAGTTGATAAATTATTTACTTTTCTAAATACTGAAAAGATTAAACACAAGATCTTAAGCAGTCCTCCCTGAAAGCACTGATTAACACCCATCCTTTTTTTTTTTTTTTGTACCCTGCCTTTCTCTGTCAGAACCTCCACTTACACACGCAAATAATTTTTTTAAAAATTTAACTCTGCTTTTTCAATAGAGAAAACAATGTAACAATAGGGTGAAAAGGGGATTAAGAAAGGGATACTTGTTCCTGTCTAGAGGTCAATGGAGAGGTGGTGCCTTTTTATTTCACTAGGAAGAACAGGCTACAGCAACAGGCACTCCTTACAATTAAGTATACATTCTCCAAAACCCAAATATTTGAAACACTTACAGATCACATCCTCTAAAATACTCATCTATCCCCTGCCAACAGAATGCAAATGATAATGTGACATGCTTGCAAAGTTAATTTCTCCAGTTTCTTATGTAAGGACAGATGGATAACAAAAGTTCTCTTTCTAAAACATATATTGAGAAAAATAATAGAGAATAGGCTATCAGCTGACTTCTTTTTTTAAAAAAAAAAATCTCAGTCTTAGAATTAAAAACATTTTGCAAAACAGTACAGCATTGACTTTACAGGTAGCACCTTTCTCCTTTGTGAAAAAAATATGTAAATATATGAACCCCAAAACAGCCTACTGGTAGGATTCAACAATCTTCTTTCCTCCATCTGGCTCAAGGAACCGCCATGAAGGTAAAATCTAGCAAGGCCAATGTGTACATATAAAAAGTCAACAAGTTACACAAGACCTGAGCTTTCCCATAACACAATGAACCTTTTGTCTAAAACAAGGCAAAAGAAACAAAGTAGAAATGCATTCTTTTACTCAGTGCTCAATAGTTTTAGCCTGAATGCTATAATATACACAGGTAAAACATGCCTTGAAAACAGCCTTGAAACAATAACGAATCTTATCACCAATCAAAGCAACTCACTAAATCAATGATCAATATTGATTTCTCGGTGCGTTCATGTACAACCCAGGTTGGTTACTTTTAAGATTAACCTTGCCATCAATTACTTAGAGAGCTGGTTTGTTTCCCCCTCAGCTATCCTAGACAACAGGAATTCCTAAATACAAAGCTACTACGTTTGTGTATGCATGTGAATCTTTTTCCTTCATAAATGATCAGCAATTTGATAGTACTCTCACCACCTTTTCTTAATTAGCAGGGGGTTCAAGAGGCCCCAGCAGGTTAAAAACACTCCCAGAAGATAAGCGACTAAAAATACTGCCTCACCAACCAAACTCCATGCTTTTTAAACGAGATCATTGCCATTTATAATATCCCCTTTATTCCAACTGTTTTATGAGGCTTCTCTCACCCATCACTGAAAATTGGGATTTAAACATATCACACAACTACCAACACCTTTGATAACACGACTTGCCAAAAGACCTTAACTTGGTGAGAGTCCTCTCAAAGCTATGCTTTTCCACCTGAATGAAGCTGTGCCCTCGGACAAGGGGAGGGGAGGGGGGCTTCTGGCAGTTCTGACTCTGGTTTACCTCTGAAAGCACAACACTGTCTCTCTGCACGGTGGCCTGCAACTCAGACAGTTCGGGACTGGCCCGGCACATAGAGGACATCAGAAAAGAGACACACAAGAAAGTGGAACAACATCTCACCATCGCACTTACCTGCTGCATGCACAAAGTATGCCAAATATAAATCGAGTTCCTTAACAGAAACCCCTATGTGGTGCGGCTGCACACAGAGCCCGGGGTTCGAGCACTGTGGGGACTTTACCAGGCGCTCGCCATCAGTACTTTCGAGCGGAATACCTTTAAATAAAATCACCATAACAAGGTCCAACCTCCAGACTTTATCTGCCTGGCGAAGGCAGTCAATTCTTCGCATCTTGCCTTTCTGGTCTGGGTTGGAAAGAACACAACATGGAGGCTTTTTCCCCGTAACTGTAAGAACAAAATCCTCTCGGTACTCAGGTCGGATGTCTTTCCGTAACTTGGCCAGGAGTCGAGATGCCCACTTCTGCTTGACCTCTGGTTTTTCACTTAGCAACTCATCCTTCACGGCTCTCTCTTCTTCTTTTGACATACGCTTTTCATGTTTTTTGAAGTATTTTCGTTTTCGGGCCTGCAGGTTGAACCATGTGTAGGCGAAGGCTCGGACATGGGGCAGAAGTGCTTCAATGAAAGGATGAAATTCATCCTAGAGAAATGAATGACAACAAAAATATAACTATAATGAAAACAAAAGGAAACAACTTTTCTTCAGATGGTCATTTTAAAAACAAAACAAAACACTGCTTATTTCACTTGAAAGCTGACTCGAGCATTACAGTACCAAAATTACACAGAGGATGCCTATGGGAAGTCTGAGGGGGGAGAAAAGGAAAACTGTCAGTATCATGCCTCATGATCTCAAAAAAGAAAACGGCTAAAAATTTAAAAATCTGTTGGTATGTTCACCAACGTGCACCGGGGTCTCCTGCCAAGCCTAGGTCCCAAGTCCTTTAGATAGTAAGAGAAATATATTGAAATGCTTATAACAATATATAATCTTAACCCTATTTCAAGAAAGGCATATCTAATTTTGCTCCAGCCTTGACCTCACTACTTGTAGTACACCCAGGGCTCGGCCGCCAGATTGGCAAATCCTAAACATTTAGATGCCAGTCAATGTTTATGGAAGTCTAGAAGCAAAAAAAATCATCTCCCCGATCAATGAAAACAAAGACTTTCCCTCTAAAAATACTGCATGGAGACGCTAATCTGTTTCTTAGGCATTTTGGTAACATCTTAATTCCTTCTTAAGGATTACAGTTGCATATAATTTTTTTAGTCAAAAACTTAGAAAAATCTGGCATATGCAAAAGATGAATTTCATATTCTTCAGGCTGAAATAAAAGATCTATTTCCAAGACATACTTGCTGATACTATGGGAATGAAACAAAAAGAAAAAAAAGGGGGGGGGGACAAAGAAAAGCATACATGCCAGAGAGTAAATAGAATGCGTCATTGTGACAACAGGGTTGCAACTAAATACAGTTAATTTTGTAAAATGCCTTCGGTAATAATCATCCCTAAAAAAGAGAATCTTTACTTAATTTTTGAAATTAGTATTTCAGGCTTTTTCTCACAAGGAAATAGAGAACCTGGTACATTTAATGTTTACGAGACTCCAGGAAAACCCCCACAGTTGCCTCTTAAGATTCAAGTAACCCGAAAATAAAATTCAATTTAAAACATTTAAATTTTTCTTACTGTCTTATGAAAATGTTTGATTCTTTAACTTGATATTTGCTTAGGAAATATAAATATAAAATTAAAGAAAAATTAAACAGTAACCTCCACAAAGCTTTCTGAGCACATCTAACTTTTGATTAACCAACCCACACTAATCTTACATAACTTCTCTCTACCGCACAAACCTCCAGAAGATAAATTATTTACTTTCAGATAAATGAGGATAAGAACACCAAAAAGATATTTGATGCCTTTTTTCAAAAGGGTGTAGGACAGACAAATATTATAAAATGCATTCTTTTTCAGTTTGTACTATCCGCCTAAATATATACTTTGGAGGCACAAGTAACTGTAATGTCCAAAATATTATTACTATAAAGAAATTATTAAATTTTTAAATGTTCAAATGTAAACTGAGTGGTTAAAATTGGAAAAAAATTTTGTCAAGTCTGTTAAAATATTATAAATTATAATCAATCATCTGAACACTACATATGACTATTTTTTAAAGTACATATTAATGTAATATATAATAAATCACTTCAATAATTGACATTTATCTTTTTCCTCTCTGAACAAATTTCAGGCTCTGCATTTCAAATTTAGCTTTGAAAACTGCTCTTTTTCAATAAAAATCCAAAAGAGAAGTAGCTTTTCTAACATGTGTGCATTCTTCAAGTGGAGAGGGAGCAGAAAAAAATACAAGAATTATATTATTCTTTACCATAAACATTTTAAATTTCTGATGTTTAAGAATCTTTCTTATTGCCATACTTTAAAAGAGAGAAATGGTGGTGGGGAGGGGGGTGTTTTCAAGTCACAGTTTATCTAATAAGGTATACACCAAACCGCAAAGCATTTCAACATTACTAAATTCTGAGCTCATCCTTGAAATGTTCTAAAATACATAAAATTAAGGTTTGAAACAGTCCTTCACATTGACTTATTTTCTTATATACACAGAACATGCTAGGGACCAAGGCTCTGTGGTATTATGTTAAGAACTCCTAGAGTCTACCTTAACTACAAAGTGAGCTTTCACCAAAAGGAAGATTTCATCTTAAAATCTCAGGCCTGTTTTATAAAGCAAAGAACAACTAAGTTCCAAACAATTCACATTTATGTTAAAATGGTATCTTATTCAAAAGCTTCATTAATAAGAATAAGCCTTGCCTAAAAAAGACATTCTAATATGGCATTTAAGTGTCTGAAGAGGCTCCTAGTATGCTTCTCACAGAACTGCGAACCGCGTTCATTCGTGTTCATTTTGTTTACCTGCCAACCAAATGCCTATATATCTCATCATAAAAACATAAAAACCCTCAAATGAGGACAACCATGTCAACTAATCATTAAGAATAATCTAAGTCCCCAATTGTGCATCAAAAGTATTTACAACTTATTACTCCCCAAAGGTTTCAAGAACGTGCCAATAAAAGTGCACAACATTTTGTATAACTTTACTCACATGTACTATTAAAGAGCTAGTCATCTTTCTCAACTCACAATTAGAAGTAGTCCAGATCATCAAAAGTAAAGAAAATCATTAACTTGCAGGAAATGTCGAGGCCCAGCATAAATTAATTTTTTAAAAAAGTAAGCCCCTATAAATCATGTTGCTGCACATACTGCCATAAGCTACGTACTATTTCAAAATATGCAGGAGACAATAAAGAATATTCTACACGTGCACTCAGTGAGAAAGTTATAGATCATCAATGAAAACAAACCTGAAAACCTGTTTCAAAAGCAGTATGAATTTGAATCAACACCTTAAATGTTGATCTGTTTGTAAGTAAGCCAAGTTTAAGAACCACTGAACGTTGATATTGCTGGAACTACTTTTAAAGGTTCACCTATAAATTTCTACCGGGTTATCATTCTATGGCCAGGTAAACAATTTGGTTATGATACACTTGTATGGACAAAAAGAAGACGGCTGACATTTTCTTGATCAAGTTTTAAAAATTGCATACACGTAGATGGAGTTTATTCTTTCATTTAGAGTATTTCTGTCACTGTGCTTACTGGACTTTCTTCAATGACCAATAAACTACCCAAGTTTTCTTTCTAAAACTGGCTCTACAACTTTATAAGTATTCCAGCAAGTTAAATAAAATTGTTAATCAATTTTTAAAAGAAGAACCCAAAATACGTGGCTCTCATTCACTATTTAAAGTACAATTTCTTCACCAACTGTTACACTAAGTGTTTCTTTTACTGGTGTTTCCAGAAGAAGGCCTAGTGAATGTATCAATCACACTGCCAAATATGTTTAAAAAAAAAAACAAACTTTCTTAATGTGATAATAGCTTGTGAACCAAGAGAATCCGGCTTTGTCAGGTACCTGACTATGTCCTGGGCCTGCTTGGATACACAGGTATCCTCATATATGCACCAACACAAAATATAAATTTTTCTCTGCAGAGCTCACTTGAGAAGACACTCCTGTGTCTGCTAAGGTCATGCCCCACCATTGCAGCACCCTGGTATTGTCTACAAGTTCTCTATGTTGCAAACTTCTGCCAGCAAGAACTTCAGCCTTTGAATCTCAGCATTTCCACTGTAGTCATAACTCATTCAAATTCTCTTATACTTTGCATCTTATCCATATGCAATTGTGAACCTTGCCAGAAGTGGTTGGAAAAGTTTCATTCCATACTTCCACAAGTTACTAAAATAGGAACTTTGGAAGTTTGTTAGGGAAAAAATAAAAAACTTTTACAGTAACTAAAAGCAACTGCTATCCATTACTAATGCTAGGCCTAAATCCCAAACAGACCATTTCTACATAAAAGATGCATTTAAGAGTCTTCTGAGATCAAATAACGAGTATTATTCTTGTTAGATATTGCAATAAGGCTGTCATGTGAGAAATAAATCCAGAATCTAGAGAGGAAAAGGAAAAAATTATTGATACTTTCTAACCTTCCATAAAGTATTCCAGTTAAACCGTTATCTCCTGCTAAATGAAAGCAGTAAGTGGTAGCAGGTTTTTTAAGGGAGTGGTAAATAAACATTTTACTTGAAGCATACAACTTCATGTAGGTGATTAATGGTCAGATCGCAATGTACCAAAACAGTATGAAAGCTCACACTTTTTTCCAAAAATTTTCTTCAGCGCAAAATCACTTTGACTACATGCCTTTTAGTCAAAGAAAATAAATAATATATTCAAAAGGGACCAGATTTGGAGCCGTGGAGTAGCAATATTTTGCCTAGGGGTGGTGCAGACAAGAGAGGGATGGAAAGGGAGGGCATGGGAAGGAGGGGCGGGGGTGGGGGGGCGAGAGAGACCCACGCTCTGAGCAGAGTCGGAGGGGAAAAGTTGCCCCCGTCCTGCGCGCGGAGCTGCCCAAGTCCCGCGGCGGCGGTGGCGGGAGGCGGCGGGGGGAGCGGCGTCCGGCCTGGGGTTGCTGCTCGGGCTCGCGGCCGGGAGCCCAACTCCGCCCGGCGCTCCCCGGCCCGCGCGGCCCTCGGCCTCCGGCGCTCGCCGCCCTGCGCAGCGTGGGCTCGTCCCGACAGCGAAACTTTCACTCGGGAAAGCGAGCGGGCGTTGAGCTGCGAGGACGCAGGCTCCACCCGGCCGGCGCGGGGGGACGCGCTTCCACGCAGCCCTGCTCCGCCGAGCCCGGGGGCCGGCTCGCCGCCGCCCGCCCGCGTCGGAGGGGCGCTGTCCCGGCCGGGCCCGGGACGCCGGCCCGCGTCCCTCCCGCGGCCGGACCCCAAAGGCTGACAAACAATAAACAAAGTAAGAGTTTAGGGAGGCTGCCGCGGCGCGGGCTCCGCGCGCGGGCCGTGGACGCAGGGTCATGACTTCTCCCGCACCCGGGGCTTTCAGCTGCCCCGAGCGTGCGGGGTGTGCGGTGGGCTCCGTCGGCGGCCCCCTCCCCGGGAGCCGCGGAACTACAGAAACCGGCCTGCCGGCTGCAGAAACGCTGAGTCCAGATTTCAGCGCGTCATGGGCTGCAACCCCGCCGAAACACGTGCGGGGCGTCCGAAAACACCGCCGTTCCGCAGTCAGTCGCCCCGATATTAATTAACGCATTAATAAGAGGGCGCCATTAGCCATGTGCCCACACAAATGGCCGTGCAAGAGGAATGCACCCGCATGGAAACAAAGTTACTTTCTTAAAGCTATATTTCTCCCCCCCCACACGAGCACACGCGCACACACACGCCGAAACACGCGCAGACACGGGCACACACCAAGACACATGCCCCGGGCCCGGCCGGCGCGACTGTCCCCCGTACCCCGCGCCCAGCCCCAGGTCTACCCCCGCAACCCCGGGCCCCCCCCCTCACCCAACCGCGCCGCATCCAAACAGCTGCTTACCTGGGTGAGACAGAGCGGAGAATACATAACTGCCGGGCGGTGGGGTGTGCGTGTGCGTCTGGGTGTGCGGTTTGGAGGTGTGCGTGAGTGCGGGTGAGAAAGGAGAAAGAGGGAGAGAGGAAGAGAGAGAGAGAGAAGGGGGGAGAAAAAAAATCAAGCCTGCTTCTTGCGTTCACATTTCCAACTCGGCTCAACTGCAGCCAGCCAGCCAGCGCGATTGCCGCTCCATGAGCTGAACTTTAACCCCGCCTAGAGTTTCCCTACACTCCACTATACATGTCTACTGTACGCGGGCGTTAAAGGCATAGCGCACCCTTTCCCGCTCCCGCGCCCGCCCGGCCGGGTGCCCGCGAGCTGCCCGCGCGCCCGCCTCCGCCTCCGCTCTGCACCGCACCGCACAGCCGCCGCCCGCTCGCGCCGCCGCCGGGGGGGGGGGGGGTGCGTGGGGGAGGGGGCGGCTGCGGCGCCGCGCGGCCAGCCGGGTCCCGAGCCTCCGCGGCCGCTCGCGCTCGCTCGCTCGCTCCCTCTCTCGCTCCCTCGCTCGCAGGCTCTCTCGCTCCCTCTGCCCCCCCCCGCCCCCGCTTCCCCGCTCAGCGCATTACTGGGTAACGCAGTGAGGAGCAGTTACAGTCTGTACTCCCGGGCAGCTATAGGCTGCCACAGGATGTGCTTAAGCAAACAAAACTACTTTTCCTCATCCCCATCCCCCAAGCCCCGCCGCAGACCTTCGCGGACCTCGGTGGAGGACTTGGGCAACTTTGCCAGGTTGCCCTGCGCTCCCGGTTCACTGTGTGGGGCACGGAGAAAACCGAGGAGAAGGCCGGGGTGCAAATTTGCATGTATGCAAATTTTTAAAAAAATCAGACCTCCTAGGTAACTTTTTTTCCCCCCTCTGAAATGCGGTACGGCTCAAAGCATTGTAATCTCTCCAACGGAGCTTTCTGTGGGAATAGATCGTCGGTAGAGGTAATTATGCACAAAATCCTGCAAACTTTGTGCAGCTTCAGTCCTATGGCATTCAGAAGCGGGGGTGGTGGGGAATAATTTCACACAGAAGAGTCACCGGATTTGGGGGGTGGGGGGGGTTGTCTGGAGAAAAGGAGGCGGAGATTAATGAGCGTTCTCCCTCCCAGGACTGTGAAACTAGTGGGTCTGAACACAGACGCCATAGAAAAAAGTTCTATCACGTTCAGAAACAACAGTGGTTTAACTGTGACATCTTTTTTCTTTTTAGGAGAAACAAAAAATGTGAAAGGGATGTCCCCTAAGGGAAGGGAGATATTCTGGTCCACAAACGCGTGCCCAAAACTGGACACAGGCTATCATTACCGTCCCTGTTCCTGGGACACCTCTGGAAGGGTGCCTTTTAAGAATCCCCTCTTTTTTCCTCCCCCAGGTAATCGTTCTTAAAATGGAAAAGAGCTTCCTGCAATTATTTTAGGTTTGGTAAAGTATTGTTTTGGCAGAAAAAAGGGGTGGTTTTTAGGGTTTGGCAAGTTGCCAATAAGCCTGCTTTTCCAGTTTTTTTAACCTCATATTTTTTTCTCCAGGCTTTCCTCCCTGATGGAAAGAAAGAAAGAAAGAAGCCAAACAAACCAAAAAACCCCTTCTTCCTTCTGATCCCCATCCCATCCCCTCCTCCTCATCTTCCTCACTCTAGTTTGCAAGCCTGCTGCATCTGAGAATCCTCAAAATTCCAAAAGGAACGATCAGGGTGAAAGGCACTGGCACACAGACAGGAGAATCTGCACCTTTTGGGAGAGGTTACATAGCCAGGGAGCCTCTGAAGAGAGGAAACTCCTGTAGGAATGCCCACTCTGCAGGTGAGTGTGAGGTGACATGCTAAGGTCACTCTCATCCAGACTATGCTCCCCCACCGCACGCCCTCCCCTTTTTTAAGTAAGGAGCAAGAAATATGTTACTGGACAAAGCAAAATACAGTCCTCTGAAGTATTCTGCATTTGTCTAAAATCATTTGATGCTTCTTCTCCAGTTACTTTATGGCTAAAAGAATTTCTGAATGCTCAAGACCCATGTTCACATACTCTGCTCCTAAATATCCTTGGAAGTCTCTGAAATTATTTATTAAGGGACGAGGGGAGATAATGACTTAAATCTTTAATGAGAGAGTCCCATTTTCCCCGAACTAAACAACTGCTTTCCCTTGGTTCCTCTTTAATTTCAGTAGAAGAGAAACGTCCTAAAAGCTAAGCTGAGTTACAGAGACAACCTCCCTGGCCACAAAAACCTTTGCTGGGATCTATAACTTCAACTCGCTCCAAGTTTCCTCGATAGAAGTTTCTGGCGGACGGTCCCAACATGTAACTGAGGCACAGTGAGAAGTTATTGTTCCGTGTGTGTTCTTGGGAAGCTCTCTTCCAGAGCAGATTAAAATCTTTTTTTTTTTTTTTCTGTATTAAAAGATAGACTTCACATCTGCCTCTTTCCAAAACAAGAAAGATTCTTACTTTTAACTGAATCTCAAGAAAGAGAAAAGGAATTTTTTTAAAAAGACTGGCACATCGCCCTGGTTTTTAAAAATAGGGGAAAGTAATTTAATGCTGATATTTCTAGTTTAAAAACTTCTTTTGTTGCAGCAGTGAATGTGCCCGCGATTTCCAGCTTTCTGCGGTTAGCAATATTATCTTAAGTAACTTTTGGCGCCCTTCGTAAGACTTTTGGATATGGGACGATTGTTTGCGCCCTCTAGGCAAGGGCTGGATCCAAGTTCAGCACCAAAGCCCTTCACATCCGCTCCTGCTTTCTCTCCTATCTCCGCCAGCTCCCGCTCCCTCCCCCGCGGGGTGGGGGGGGGAGGCGGGGGAAACACTACAAAGCACAGTTCCAACTACAGCCTTTGGAAACAAGACTGAGAAAAATACAGTAGAAGAGTTACAGTTACAGAAAGGCTTCTGGTAACTTTCTCTCCAACAGGCATAAATTTAAACACACACACAAAGAAACAGATGTTCCTCAAAGGGCAGTCTGGGGGTAAAAAACATTTCCAACTCTTTCCCCTCTTCCCAAGTTGCAAAAGTAAATCCTTGTCCAGAGTTCACAAAGATACCAAGACACTTGAGCGAGAGCAGGGGTGGAAGGAGGAGAGAAGGAAGAAAGGACCGTAGAGAGAACAGTTGTAGGAAACAGGTGAAGTACAAAAGCTAGTTTACTGCAATCATATAAATGACCCATTGTTAGGAAGGATAAACCCCTTATTGGAAATAACCGCTCCAATCATTTATTTTGCAAGTGCTAGGAGGCTGCCTTGAAATGGGATTGTCTTTGCGCAAAGGAGCCTCCTGTCATGCTCTCTGCTATCCATATTCTTCCTGGCACAGAGCCCAGCCTTGCATTTACTGTGTTTTATTTGCAGAAATGTTACCTTGCCAGCTTTAGTGAAATCCTCTTAGATATATAAATTACGTCAATAAGGTTTCACTTATATGTATAGCTCAAATACTTCTCATTTTGGAGGTTACTTGATAGGAAGATCTTAATATGATTTAGATTTTAATGCCCCAAGCAGTAAAGATAAAATTGGGGTTCATAAGTGACAATGCCATTAACTCTGTAGTTCTTACCAGGACTAACTTTATCACTAGCATTTTCCAATATTTTTCTCTAGTTTTTTGACCTGCTGGTCACTTGTGTGCAGATTTTTCTTAGATGCATATAATACGAAATTGAATAATGTTGCTGAACTGAGCATCCAAGTGGATTTTAACGTCAAATTTCCAAACCAGATTTGATTAGAAGGCCGAAAGCCTTGGGAAATAGCTCGATAGGAATTTAATCCAAAGATGAGAAAGAGCACATACTATTTTCTATTCACTTCCCAACAGAATTAGGTGTCTACAATGCTCAGAGGGAAGGAAGAGATGGATGTACTTTAGTCAGAGGCTGCCAGTTACTGTCTCCAAGACAAGCTACTGCAGTTGGTTTCCACTGGATTGGTATCAAAGACTTGTCCAAGAGGCCAGCCTCCAACTAAGAGTTAGCAAGTCAGCAATCTTCCACACACACCCTCCACAGGGGTTGTTGTGGTAACAAGAACAAATGTGAACTTGGCCAGTTTTAATATCCTATTTGCTACTGACCATATATTTAAACAGCAGAATTCAAGGAAAGTGGAGAAAACACACACTCTCTCTCCCCCTCTTCCTTTCAAATGTATAAAACAGCTGTCAGTCCACCTGTGAAACATTCTCTCTCTCTTAAAACTGTTGTTTAGAGTTCAAGAAGAGAGGCTTTCCTATTCCTTCCAAGTACTTGAAACGTCAAAGCTTCTAAGATAACCAGGGAAGTTCTGCAATGCTGCGTATTCAATATGTTACTTCCCAGAGCTCAATACCATCCTGTAGCTCAGGCAAGTTTTTAAGCCACGCATTTTTAAAAGTTGACCCTCCCCTTCCACAACAGTCAACAGCTTCCCCGAATTTAAAAATAATAATGCAAAGTTAATTTTTCTCTAGAAGAATTTTTCTAACTTTTTCTGAAAGCCAGTTAAGGAGGCATTACACTTTATGCAAAAATTCCCGGTTTTTTTTCTCTTAAACTCAAAAACTCTTTCCTATTGTGCTTGCTAAATCCGGAAGAGCTTGTAGCTTTGACAGCTTGAACCACACCATCCCCTTCAGAGCCGCAGAGAACTTCAGATCTTTTCTGCCCCGCCCCCTCTGGCTACTGAGAACCATTGTACACCCAAGCCTCCTCATGATTGGATAAGGCTTTTGTCAATCTTCCATGTTGTCCCATTGATTAGAGGATCGAATCGTCAATTATTCTCCGGGTCCAGACATTTCTTTTCGAGTTAGGTTGACTGCTGAGGCCAGACGTCTTTTTACAGAACAGAGCACGTACAGGATTTTTCCCCCCCTTCTGGAATCGAGCAAGCGCTAGGAGGAAAAAAATCTGTCAAGCTCAGCAATTTTTTCAAATCTCGGGGTTAAAAAAAAAAAAAAAAAGGAAACCCGGTCTTTGATGCACATAGCAAAAAAGAAAAAAGAAAGAAAGAAAAAAGCCATCCACAAAGCTACGTCTTTAAAACAAAACCATCACAATAGACATTCACCCAGCAATCACTAAAACGCATATGCAAGCCAGAGAAATTTTAAAGTCTTAGCCATTAAACAAAATCATTCTGCCATTATTGTTGTTTATAAAACACACATCGTATAAACGCAAAATAGAAAGTTTAAGATGTACCACGTACCATTGCAATGTAAAAAGAGTACGTGAGAAACTTTAAAATGTTCAGACGAATTGCTTCATTTGTTGTCCCCCTTTTTATGCATTAAAAAAAAAATCTAAATAAACTTGGAACCGTTGAAAACCCGGAAGAGATTTTTTTTTAAAGCTGTTGGCCAATTGCAGGCTTCTTGGAGATTTTTTTTTTTTTTTTAACTCCAAATCAGAAGGCTTTTGCAATAGCAATGCGCTCTCTCTGCCTCTCTCACTGTCTCTCTCCTCTTTTGATAGCAATCCAACCCGGGCTGGCTGGTTCTCAGATTCTCTCTGGTTTTGTCTTGTGTGCTTTGGATTGTACGAGACTTTGCAGAAGTTGCAATCGATTCGCAGTCCCTCTCTCCTCTCCCTACCCCCTTGTTTATTTCCGCAATCGGTGCAATTTGCATAGTAACCACGCACGAGGCGCCGGGCGGCTGCCTGCGGAGGGGGCCAGGAGGGGGCAGGGAAAAGGCCTTGCCCCCTTCTCCCCTCCTCCCGTCTCTCTCCCCGCCAGTCTCCTCCTCCCCCACGGTGCGTGGCCAATAGGAGCCCCGGCATTCAGCGCAAGCTCCGGTCGGGACACCGTTCGGAAGAAAAGCCCCTGTGTTACTAGGCCCTGCTCGCAAGATCGTATTTTTTGGCGCGGTAGAAGTTCCCCTGCTTGCGGACCTCGCCGCCGGTACTAGGGAATATGTGAGGATAAAGTACATTTGCCTGCGGTTGTGCGGGTTTTGCACGTTTTAATCAAGTCTGCACACCTGCTTTCTCGGTTTCTTTTTCCACAGCCTCTCGTGAGTTATTAGGCTAGTTCATGATGGTTAGTGAGAGATTTAACCTTTATTTGCACTGGTGTAGACCAAGAGTTAAAGATCCTCTTTGGTGCATTAAATCACGAGAGTGCAAAATGTCACAGAGAACTTGCAGTGAAATAAAGCTTCTACTCCAGATTCTGAAAGGAAAAGACTGGCTCTGCTCACTGCAGATGACTGGCCATAAAATTGTTAGGTGGGCTCCGTCAAGAATAAAGTTGTTCCTTTAAAGCAGGAGATGCAGTGAAATTCTACCTTAATTGCCAAGCATCTACTATGTCAATATCCTTACAAAACCAGGATTCACAAAGTTTGACGCCCCCCTTCACCTCCCATCGCCCCAAGAGAAGGGTTGTGTTCAGACGTTTGAAATGGGGAGGAGGGAGGCTGTTAATGTAACTATTGGAACATTAAGCACCTCATCTAACAGATTCATCTTGTTTCCTTAACCCGGGCTCTTTAAGACCATTTCAATGTCAATCTTTGATGTGTTTGTTTTAAACAACAGACTATCCCTTGGTGCAGTGGTGGTGCGGGAAGACGGCTCTAAAGGAAGGGAGTGTCCCTTTAAATGGAAAGCATCACACCAGAGCTCTTGCGTTTGTTTGCTTTGCGTCAGTTAAGTAGCTTTAGACGTTTTGCTGAATAACTGAGTTACAGGAAAATGTGTGCTTAGCTCACTTGATAAAAATTATCCAATAAGAAGTCAAGAGGAATAGGAAGCAACCTGGTGGTTGTCTGATTTTCTCAACTGTCCTTGGTGAAGGTACCTATTAATTAATAACAGGACCTCGCACAGTTAAATTAGAGGTTAGAGAAACCTTCTATTTTGTTTTGAACCGCATTTTTTGGCTTTAGGCTTGCACTTTACGACAAGCTAACTGATGCAGCATTACTGAAAGGTATGGTTCTGTGGCCATCGGTGGTGGTAGACAAGCTTTGCTGTCCTGGTCTGCCTCTTACAGATTCAGATACTGTCTTGCTCTAGAAAGTCTGTGGCATTTAATCCTGGCCCCCTCTCCTAAGGATCCATTTCAGCTTGGCATACTGCTTTCACTCTAGAAGTACTACACTTAATGGGATATAGTAGCTTAAGTAAAAAGAAAAAAAAAATGTTTTTAAGGAACTCAAAAAACTTCTAGGCTTGTTCAACTGGTGCCAGGCTGTGTGACCTTGAGATGGTTTACACCTGTAAAATAGGCCATCAACCTATTGTGAGAATGGAGGATTGTTTTGTCAAGAGCCAAGAGCCTTTCAAATGCACAAGAGGTACCAAGGTTTGCTGCATTGCTCTGTAGATGCCATACTGAATAATCTCCAATGCTAAGCAAATCAGGCTTTTGTAGGTGGTAACAGTGAGTTTTGTGTCCCTGTCTGTCATTCATTAACTCAGTTTAATGTGGTAGGTTAGCACCATTTCCAAAGTGACCTTTTATATCTCCATCTAGTCAACAGCAACATAGTATAGGCTTTGGAGTCCAACTTAGGTATTAATGTTGGTCCTACTATGTGACTTCAGACAAATTATTTGACCTCTGTAAGATTTAGATTCCTCCTATGGAAAATGGGAGATATTCAGACAACATGTAATTTACCTGGTACATTAGGTGTGCTCAGTATATCGTACCTATAGTAGAAACACTGTTTCTGTTTAATATGGACCATCCCATAGGCACATTGAATGTGCTAAGAGCTGGAGACACAGAGAAGAAGATGCTGTCCCTGCCTTCAAAAAGGTTTCAGTCCCATTGAAGAGACAAGATCCCCAAATAGATAATAATGTAATGTGATAACTGCTGTGTTCGATATACATAAAGGGCAATAGAAATAGAGATGAAGGAATAACTGATTTTGCCTGTGTGTATAGAGAGGGAGAGTCAAAGAAGGCTAAGAAGGAGAAAATGACATTGCATTGGGCTGGAAGTATGCATTTGTCAGGTGGACAAAGGAGAGTCAAGGCATTCTTGCCCAGGATAGCATGGTGATGTCAGCGTATGCACTGGGCCAGAGAATGGGGATATATTCAACTGTGGCTAGTTGCTCTAGCTAGTATTAGCTTGTATCACAGTAACTAGAGATGGAGTAAGAAAATCAGGCTGAGGCAAGATAGTGGGAAACCTTGTGAGGTGTTTAAACTTTCACTTGATGGACTGGGGAGACATCAAAGGTATTTAAATAAAAGATACACAAAGTAAACTTTGCAGATTAGAAAAATCATTCCAGCAAAGGAGACAAAGAGACCAATTAGAGGTGAAAGAAGTTGAAATCCTGAACTGTGCACAGCAGGAATGAATGAGCAAGACAGAGGAGAGGGAAGAGCAAAGGGTGGGAGAAAGGAGAAAAAGCAAGAGAGACCCACCATTAATACTAGCTTTTAGAGGCTTCAGTTAACAGGACAATTTAGGAGTGCAGTTTTTCCAGTCTATCTCAAGTCTAATTACCCACAAGATATGAAATAAGGACTATTAATGAAAGAGGTTTCCTTACCTCGCTTCTATATCCTCAAACCTACCAATGTTAAATAATTTTCAAATAATTCCCATAACAGTAACAATAGCACACATGGATTGAGTATTTATATTGGCTTTTCTCACCCTGTGAATTTGCATTCCAGGAACATCAGCCCCACCATGCCATGGAAAATCAGCTGCACATCCAATAGGGTGACTTTGGATTGCCAACACCATTGAGAGCCTCATGTTTCCACGTAGGCTGGCTTTATGCCTTGAAAATAGTAGGCTCTTCCAGGAATTCTGCTTTGTTGACCCAAATAAAAACTTAATCCTCTTGCAGGGCATTGATGTGGAGACTACAACATCAGAGTCTTACAGATTTAGCAACATGATTCGAAATTGCAGTATTTCTCTAATAATGTATTTTTTAATTTGTGAACTACATTGAATGTTGACCACAGGGATACATTTCACATTTTCTTGATTTGACTGGGTAAATCCTAGATCATCCAAGGCACTTTTTAGGCTAAGTAATCAACACTGGCATTTAGAGGACCGACATGACAATATAAATGATAAATACTCGAAGCAAATGTAAATCTAGGAATTGATGAGGCTCCCTAATCAGCAAGTTTCAGCAAACTATTGTCCCCCCAAATCTGTCTTTCTCTATTCTTGGATGCATAAATGAACAGTTTAGAGCCCATAGCTCCTAAGTGTCCTTGCATACAGGCATGACACATGATTAAGATCACAATAGAATAGAGAGAATTATTGAGTCAACGTTCCATGTCATTTGCTTAAAATAAATTTGTCCTAAACTTGTGGCCTTTCCAAAGGCTGCAGTGAGGTCATGTTAGAGATTGAACTTCAATTACAAAGACCAGGGACAATGACTTGGGAGACAAGGGAGCAGCAAGGTGGAGGAACCTGGGCTCCTGCGTGACCTGATGGAGCAGAGCTGCTTCTGTAGCCTAGATCATATTTAAGCCACTATGGTTTTTTTGTTGTTGTTGTTGTTGTTGTTTGTTTGTTTTGTTCTGTTTTTAATTTTGTTTTTAAAGATTTTATTTATTTATTTGTCAGAGAGAAAGCACAAGCAGGGGGAGTGACAGACAGAGGGAGAAGCAGGATCCCAACTGAGCAAGGAGCTTGATATGGGACTTGATTGCAGGACCCTGGGATTCTGACCTGAGCCAAAGGCTGACACTTAAGTGACTGAACCACCCAGGCATCCTTAAGCCACTGTGTTTTGAGATCTGTGATTCAGCAGCTCAGCCTTGTCTATAATCACCACCATCACCACCACCATCATCATCATCACCATCATCATCATCAAGATTATAAAATAATTTTATGGTACCTTTGGATCATTTCCTCTCTGAAAGCTTATGGCTTTTCCCCAGCTTAATAGAAAATACATCTAGGTTTGGGGTTTTTCTTTTTTAATTTTTAAAAATCCAATTCATTTAAACTAAAAAAAACAAAAAACAAAAAACAAAAAAAATCAGTTTACCCATTTCTCCTATTGATTTTCTTATCAGCTTCCTTTTCTAGTCTTTCCTCCTGCCTAATCTCTCTTTACTACCCCTTACCCCAGACACACTAAATGAGCCACTTTTCTTTTCTTTTCTTTTCTTTTTTAAGATTTTATTTATTTATTTGACAGACAGAGAGCACAAGTCAGCAGAGAGGCAAGGAAGCAGGCTTCCTGCTGAGCAGAGAGTACATGCGGGGCTCTATCCCAGGACCCTGGGATCATGACCTGAGCCGAAGGCAGAGGCTTTAACCCACTGAGCCACCCAGGCGCCCCATAAGTCACTTTTCTATTTTCACTACTCTATGAACACAGCATGCATGTTCATCCCTCTCTTTCTTGGTTTGTGGATTTTTTTTCTGCCCAAAAGCCCCTCATGTTTTCTCCCTGTTCCATCCTTTATTTCTTTTCTTTCTTTCTCTTCTTTTTTTTCCCCCCCAAGAACCAGTTTAATGCTCCCAACTCCCCCAGGCCGAATTGGCCAATCCCTCCTGGGTGTCCTTTAACTGCTTATACTCATCTCTAGGACAGTTATCTTCAAATAGAGGGCAGTTATTTCTTTGTGTGTTTGTCTGCTAGACTATGAGCTCCATGAAAGTGCAATGCCTTTATTCACCCTTGTGTCCTTACAAGCCAACTTCTATAACTCTCAATAGATGTTTGGTAAATTAATTGGTGAATGGAGAGATGAACAAATGCTTACCTTTTCCTGCCTTGCACTCTTGTCTAACACAGACTCAGGAGCATGGCTGATGCAAGGCATGGCATTATCACCAAAGGGAAACTTTAAGTATAAATAGTAGGACGTAGAGCTTCCTTCCTACAGACCTTCCACACATGTTATCACTGTTAACCCTTCTTCTGGATAGGTGAGTCAGGCACTGTCTTTCTCACAACACAAATGAGGAAACTAAGACTCAGAAACTATAGGGAGTCTACTCATCATTCACTTAGTGAGTGGTTGACTAGAATTCAACTCATTTCACATTCCTCCCCAAAGCTCTGGCTATGTCTGGCTTCAAAATTTTTTAGGCACCATTTTAATGTTTAGCTGGCTCTTATCATAATCAAAGGTAAACAAATGGGCCCATTTCTTTTCAACAGCTTTATTGAGGAACAATGGATAAACAAAACACTGCACATATTTAATATATACAATTTGATAAGTTGGGACATACACAAGCAACTATAGTGGTTATAGTACCATAACCACAATCAAGACAAAAGATATATCCACCACCTCCTAGAGTTTCCTTGCCCCTGCCACCACCATTTTGGAGGTAAGAATATTTAAGTCTACTGTCTCAACACTGTATTATTTACTATAAGCATTTTGCTCCTAGAGCATATCACTAGAACTTATTCATCTGGCCTCGCTGAAACTTTATACCCACTGAATGACAGCTCCCTGTTTCCTCAACCCCACAGATCCATCCTTCTTATCTTGGACACACCCCACAATCCACTGCAGAGGTGCCTGAAGACCACAGATGATGTCATGCAACTGAGCTGTTATGATAGTCAGAGAGAGGATGCCTGTATCTGGACTGAAGCCAGGGGTGTAAGGTATGGGTTTTCAATTTACAGAAGGAAAGCTAAAAGGGAGCTCAGAAGTCTCCAACCACCATATTTTACAGATACAAAACTGAAACCAGCAAAGTGAAGTCATAAGCTCATGACCACACGGCTGGTAAAGAATGAATCCCTAGTCCAGAACTAGTCTCATTCCATTACACAGAGGGTGTTTTGGAGGAACGGAAAAGAGAGAATAACTCTCTCTGGTACCAAAGTTGAAAAAAGGCCTGGGCAAGTAAAGAAATTGTGAAGCTGAGAGGAGAAAAAAACCAAAGGGATGGCTATAAAATCCAAACTGGTTCCTGAAAGATGGACCCAAACATGTTCAGACAGTTAAACAGTAATTTTCAGGAGAAATGAGGGAGATTGGGGATAAGAGCAATGGTCTAGAACTGTAACTTGGTGTAAAGAAATGTGAGCTGAACTGTTTCTCTATTCTCTGCTGTCTGTAGTCTTGGGCAGTTCCATCTCTTCCTCTAGTTTCCTTCTCAGTAAAATGTAAATATCATCAGCTCCACTTCTTGGGGTTTTGATAGGATTCAATGAAATCATGAATGTGAAACTGTTAATAAATGTAGGTTTCTTTCCCATGAGGCCTATGCCACAACCAATTGTTTCTAATACAGCACAGAATGAAGAATATAGGTAGTTGTATTTATCCAAAAGTTTTAATTTTTTATTTATTTTAAAAAAGATTTTATTTATTTATTTGAGAGAGAGAGAGAGAGATTGAGAACAAGAGAGATCATGAGAGGGGCGAGGGGTAGAGGGAGAGGGAGAAGCAAGATCCCTGCTGAGTGGAAAGAGCCTGACTGGGCTGGATACCCGGACCCTGGGATCATGGCAAATGCTTAACCTACTGAGCGACCAAGGCATCCTAAAAGATTTTAGAGTAGAAATTGTGTGTGTGTTTATCTATATCTATTTCTACATCCATATCTATAATGCATACATATATAAGCACACACACAAAATCTTCACTCCAAAACCTCTTCAAATTGAGGTAGGATAAATATAACTAACTAAATATATATAGTTATATATAGTCATATATATATATATATACACACACATATATATATATATATATGAAAGAAAAATACTGTTAAGATAGAAATAAGGTGAAATCAAGACCCAGATTAGTATCCAAAATGCATGCAGTGAAATTCTATATACTTTTTCAGGGTTGACTTGTAATTTGGCTTTGAGTTTCCTAGTAACCAATTCTAAAAAGAAAAGGTAAAAATTTATAAAATATATGATATTCATGATTATAAAATTGAGAGTCAAGAAGGGTTGTTCAAAAGCAACACAGACATTCTGAGGTCTGAGAAAACTGAACCCATAACCTCCTGCCACACTACTGCATACACCACTACTGCATACATACAAGCAGACCAGAATTGTCATAAAGAAGACTAATCTTTACTATGAGGCATTGAACAAGTACTCAGTCCCTGGATGAAATTCCAGCCAGCATAAGGACAGAGGGAGTGGGAAGGATGGCAATTGCTAAAATTACTATTTTAGGAACTCCTCAGCTATATCTTTAGTGCCCTGGGCTAATGGTACTAGTGCTTAGTACCTGGCAAATTAGATATGTGCCTAGTTTGACCACAGTGTCTCTAGACCCAGAAAACCAGCAACAAAGAAAGGAAAGAACCAGTTGAGGTTGACTTCTCTGATACTGGGGTTTTTCACAGTCATTGTAATATTTCTAAGATCACATCCCACCCCCAAAACATAGCATGGAGAGGAAGGAAATGGGAACTGGAAAACCCAGTTGGCATGGACACTGAGTTCAGACTCTTTTCCAGCCCATGTCCTTTAGCTCTCCAGCCTCTCTTGACCTCTCTGTTTCATAAGGTGACTCAAAATGGGATCAGGAAAGGGAACTCTAGCAAGGGAAGTTATAGAATTGGGATTGTTATTGTGTTGGACACATAAGCAAAATCAAGCAGGTAGCTTGTCTCAAAGCCTAGTTGGTAGGCTAAGAAACAGGATAACAAAGTAAAACAAAACAAAACAAAGAGATTACAAGTCAACCAAAAACATTACAAGAAAAAAAAAGGTGGGGGGGGGGAGGAAAAGAAATAGAAAAAGAAGAATAAAAAGAAATGAAAGAAAAATCCTGTGTGGGTCAGGGTAGGGAGCTAGGGAACTATACTGGTAGATCCCTTTGGAAATGGTAATCTTTTATTGTTTTTTTTAAAATTGTGATTAAAAGTATGTAACATTTGCATTTTAATCATTTTTAATGTACAGTTCAGGGCCATTCACTATATTTACATTGTTGTGCAACCATCATCTGTGTCCATCTCCAGAAACTTTTCATCATCCCAAACTGAAACTTAAAGTCTATTAAATAATAACTTCCCTTTCTCTTCTCTCCCCCAGCCCCAAGCAGCCATCATTTTACTTTCTGACTCTGTGAGTTTGATGAGGTACTTTATGTAAGTGGAACAATTCAGTGTGCGCCCTTTTGTGCGTGGCTTATATCATTTAACATAATGTCTTCAAGGTTCATGCATGTCGTAGCATGTGCCAGAATTTTCTTCTGTTTTAGATTGAGAAATATTTCATGGTATATATATACCACATTTTGTTTTTCCATTCATCCACTGATAGATACTTGGGTTGCTTTCACCATTTGGCTATTGTGAATGCTTCTAGGAACATGGCATATAAGTATCTGTTCAGATCCTTGCCTTCAGTGTTTTGGGGTATGTACATCAGAAGTGGAATTGCTTAATCATATGGTAATTCTATTTTTAACTTTTTTAGGAGAAAATAGCTATCTTAGTTTATCTTTGGAGAAAAAAATTGAACACATTCTTTAATGGCTTGTTTCCTTTGTGGAGTTGATTTTGAGAATATCAGGAATCTTGGGTTCTAATCCCAGTTCTCCTATTAACTGTGTAGTCTTTGGAAGTCACTTGAATTATCAGGACCACTCTCAGTTTCCTCATCTGAAAAATGCTATCTTTGAAAGTAGTTGGTATCCAAGGTCTTTGAAATTCTAAAGGTCTATAATTCTGTGTATTTCCTTTGGTGTGCAGGTTCTTCCATTTATGTCTTCAATCATTCATTTGGAAAAAGTTGTTTGAATGCCAGAGCAGGTTTTTCTTCCCCCTCAAAGATAATGAAGAGTAATGGGGGGAGGAGTCAGAATGGGAGGAGGATGGCTGGGGTGGTGGTTGAAAGAAGAAATAAGCCAGTAGAGTAAGATGAAGCTGAAGGTGGAAATATGGGTTGGGAACGTTCTAGGCCTGGTGACCAACTTTCAGATTTTAGACTTTATCCTGACACCAATGGGGAGCCATTGAAAGGCTTAAAGAAGGTGGTACAAGATCAGTTTGATTAAAAAAAAAATTACTCTGACAAGAGTGTGGAGAATGAATTATATAGGTTCGAGACAAGCTCTCTATCTTTTCTTTACTCCATTGTCTCATTTTTCCCTTTTGCTTTGAAAGTGGGGAAAATTAGTCAAGATGTCCCAGAAGCTAACCCAGAAGAAAAGATAGTTAGATCTACATTATTTCATCTTGGAGAATAATACTATACTATACTTCTCTTTACAATAAAAAAATTTCAGTCACCATTTTCCCTGAACTGGGGAAACTACTTACCATGGTTGGTGGTATATTAATACCTCCAGGTTATTAGTTTGCCAATTAATATTTTAAGACCATGAAGTTAAGGTAATTTTAAAAAGTTTTGAAAGGAGATCATTATCCCTTTATCTACAATGGTAAAAAATTAAATATCACATATTAATATACTATCTTATATGAGAAAACTTAAAAATTTGTATTTGATTAAGTGAAGTTTTTCCTTAACTGGGATGCAAATAATCTAGTTCTGGCTTTTATAATATTCTTTAGATAAATAATGTAGTATTATAAAATCAAAATTACACAGTGATGCTTTTTTGTTTTTTTATATACCTCTCATTTTCTTTACTATGAAAGTAATGAGTTGTGTTGGGTCAGCAGATTATATACCTATGAAAACAATGAATGATCCCTCAAGGACATTATTTTTAATGGGTGAAGTGAAGAATTAATTTCTTAAATCATATGAGTACAGAAATTAATTATTTGGAAAAATACTCCAAAGTTTTAATATGCAAAAATAATACCTTGTTTGCCGATATTAAGATTTATTCAACTATTAATGCCCTGTTCAGTAAAATAGTGTTGGAAAGAATGACATTTATCTCGAATAATTTTTGGCATTTTGGCATAGTTTTTACTTTGTTTTTACCAAGGAGAGAAAACCAAAACGAGAGCAAGGAGAACCAATTATAAAGAGTGGTTTAATTTGTCAAGGGTGCTTGAAATGGCCAGTTGGTTACAAGCAGGTCTAGGCTGAGAGCTGAAAAACTAAAGTTTGTGCAGTGCTTCGTATGTGTTTTGGGTATATTGAAAAAATGAGTGCTTTTTCAAGAAAGAAGCCAAAGAATGGTAAGTGTTTCTGGTTTTAACATTATTCCTCTGAGTTTCATAGTCCTCCCAAGAGCTATAAAGTAGACAATAAATCAAACATATTTTAATTTGTCATGAGATAGCAGATAGAAACACAATTTTCCCAACTGGTCCTCTGCCAAAGGATTTCTACTAGTCCTATTCAGTTCCAAAAGTTACACTTACTATTAAAAATTAAGAAAAAAATTGATCAAGTAAATTCAAGTCTGGAAAACATTTACTGAATGTCCCCATAGCCAAGCACTGTATCAGCTTCTGGGGTTGCAGGAAAAGTAAGTGATGATCTGGTCTTCAAAGAGGCAAGTGACTCTAGGCAAGGCTGGGTTACCTTATATGCCAGAAACCAGGGCAGAATAGCCTTCTCCAGGTCAGTAAAAACACAAAACATATTATGTTATACCAAATATTGAGGCACATCCTACTTCACTGCTCTCCTTCCAAATCCAATGCCTTATATTAGTAGGACTATCTTTGGAAAGTCTCTATTTGAACATTAGATGCAAGAAATCCTGTATCCTTATGGGACAGTATAATATTTGAGTTAATTTTGAAAATATAATATATATATGAAACTTGCTTCAAAGTGTCTTTAAAAATATAGCCATTAGTGTTCAATTTTGTTTCTCAAAGTCAAAATTTGAGAAGACAACTGAATTTTATGTTACAGAAAATTGAAAGACTCATCACAGTATCAGTTGTCATATAAAATGCTTCTTTAAAAAATTTTTTTTGGGGAGTATGACCAGGTGAGAATTTTTCTTAGTAGATAACAATGATACATGCGTCCATATTTCCCGAGTGAAATGTTCCTAATTGGAAAGCTACTGAAAAGCTTATAAAAACTCATCCCTTTTCTTTTTTTCTTTTGTAAATTTGAATATAAATAATGACTCAAATCCATAGTTTTACAAGTGTCTTATTTTGATATTGTTACTTGATCACTCCAGTTGTTTCAATTTGCTCGTCTGTTGATTTAATTTTTTTAAAAAAATGTGTAACATCATGTACTGTTTGTCTTATAGAGTATGCTAGGTACAGTAATAATAGGCTTCCGTAGACTGCTGATAAAAGAATTGTATTAACTTTGAAGTGCCAAAAAGGAAAAAAAAAAAAAACCTCTCCATTTTCACAGGTTATGATATGAAAGTTCAACATCACAATCTTCAATTGAAAATTAAAAAAAAATTTCACTGATAGAAAAATCCCAATATGAGAAAATCTGAAGTGTTTTACTATCATATGTTGTGGTACTTTAAAAATAAAAACATGATCAGTTAAGAAAACACCATAACTAATGTTTATAGTATTCAGATATTTCTTAGTATCATCAAATGAAATGCCTGTTCACTTTAGTTCTAAAGGAACAACACATGATCAGTTTTACTAAACATTTCCCATAATAAGAAAGCTTAGTTGTTAATTTTTCCCCTTAAAAAAAACTTTAATACCACAAAAGTTTTAAAAAGCTAACTCTCCTGCCCAAATAGGTCTTTCCATGTGGCAATTCATAGTTATATAGAAGATATTACAAAAAGTATTAATTCAGATAATCTTAGGGGAGCATTTCCAAGTTCAGAGCCCTGCCTAAGGGCCAACAGTCTTTGTTAGTTTTAATATGTTCACATGTGAATTAATACATTTTGGTATATCACTTTTATACTTGTAAATCAGATTTATGCCCAATTGAGAGGCCCTGGAATCTGGGTCTTTAAGAAAAACAGACAGTGGAGGTGTTGATGCCAGGGAAAGTGTGGGTTTCCTCTGAGTTGGTAGGCCGCTGTTCTATGGAGCTGGATGTTAACATACTTTCATTTGTCTCTACTCTAATGACTGAATTAAAATACCCCTCTATCTCCCAAGTCATTATAATGTGGAAATTGTACACTGTGTACACATCATGGGCTGTGAAACGGCAACTCAAACACATGACCAGCTTAGTATGCTTTAAACATTGGAGCAAATGGGGTAGTTGGTTTTGAATTCATTTGCACTCATTTTTACTACGCAGACGTGCTCATTAAAAAGCTGTATTTCAACTTTGTTATATGTTCACATTGAACTGAGCTGGATTTTCACTGCACTGCTGCATCTGCCTTTTTAATTTGCCTTGAACAGGAATATTCTTTCATATCATGGACAATTCAGGCAGGCACTATCAGGTAAAGTCAAGTCATGGGCTTGGCCTCTTTCTTCTCGGTGTCTCCAAGGAAAATGGGGTCCTTTTCCACCACACCCCTGGAACCTACAGGTTGGGATTGCAGATAAAGATAGGAAGTACAGAACCTCCACCCACACACACTCCCAGGACGGGGATGGGGGGTGTTGCTGTATTAAACTCACTTTCTTCAGGGCAGCTACTCATTTGCAATCAACTCTGCACTTGAACCCTTTAAGGTTACAACCAAACTTCAGGAAAGTTACATCACCATAGACAAAGTTGCTTAAATTATTATTATGCAACACTGTGTCATTACTCACACATGGACATTGCAATTATCTTTCCAATTTGGCAAATACCACTACAGCTTTGAAGGCAGCTTTAGAAGAAGTAAAAATTGAGGATAAATATGTCAGTTTCTCCTTTAGGCAGGGAAAAGTTTTCCCACCCTCTCAGACAAACTCTCAGGTTTTATCTTGCAAACAAAGTGAGACCGTTTTCTCCTAAGTCTTTGGAATCCCCTATTTTAAATGTAAATTATCAGTCTGGTATAATCCATATGCTTGGCTATAGAGAAGAGCTATACAATAATAAAAAGGTGAAAGTGAAATTCTGGATCTGCTTTTGTAAAACTCGAAGGCAGCAATACACATCTGGTAATCAATTTGGTAATTAGCTGTATCCTTCAAAAAAAAAAAATAGTGTAACCACTGGGTTGTGTCTGCCCCAGGTGATCTCTACAGATCTGGTAACGAGATTGTCCACACTCCCACCCCAAGTTGCTGTTCAGCCGCTGGATCGCTTGGTGTCTAAGCAGAAGACTGATGAAATATATTCTGGATACATTTTTTAAAAAAATTGAATCCAGATAAAAACGATCAGGTTGTAAAAAGAAAAAAAAAATTGGTAACTAGTTGTCCAAGAAAGAAGCAAGCGAGAGTGAGAACAAATGACCCGTACAAGAGCCTATGACCATTTTTCTCCCTTGCTGGCTGTCGCAGAGCTGACGGGAGGAGGATGTGGGCGAAGGAGGGAAGGATAGAGGGGCAAAAGACAATTTAAAGCATCCTCTCCCTGACTGCTAAGGTTTGGCCTCCCCAGTACTGAGGAAGCGGTGATAGCCATTTTCTTTCTTTCTTTCTTTCTTTCTTTCTTTCTTTCTTTCTTTCTTTCTTTCTTTCTTTCTTTCTTTCTTTCTTTCTTTCTTTCTGTCAGAGCGTAAAAGGAAAATAAAGCAGAATAGGTATATCTCCCTTCCTGAACCAACTACAGCTCGGCTCCTCCCTCCAAAAGAAAAAAATAAGTATTTAAAAAATCTCCGGTACAAAACCCAATCCACATGCATCCAGTGAGGCTTCTGCAGTCAACTCGATTCGATTTGGCGAGTTGCACTGAAGGAGACGTGATCTTGAAAAATCAATCCGTGCTCGCGCCCCCGCGCCGCCGCCACAGCCGCCGCAGTGGCCACAAAATTAGCGGCTCCGAGGACATTTTTGCCGCAGTGCACGTCCGCCGTAACCACCGAGCACTCGGGTGAATAATGGAAGTACAGTGTGGAGACAATCAAGTTGATTTATCACGCAAAATAATTCACTGCTCCAGTCCAGCTCTTGGTCCTGTCACTTTAAATCACAAACGCGCGTATACACAGATCCATAGGCCCCACACATGCATGGCACACGTGTGTGTGTGCGCGCGCGCGTCTCTATGCGCGCGCGCAGAGCCAAGTGGAACGATTCCAGATTGCTTCGGTATAGGAGGAGGGGGGAAGAGCAAAAGGGCCCGTCACCCCAGCCCGCTACCCCCACCTTTTGCAGCGTGGACAAGTGGCTTGTAACGCAGCTTGGAGCAAAATAAAGTCTGAACAAAACTAGACTGTGAGACTAGCACGTCCCAGAGTGAAAGTGAGTGACGTTAACGCAGACTCTGTAAAGACTCGGAGCACTTGCAGGCAAAACTAAAATTCCCTTTTTCATAAAAGAAAGAAAAGAAAATCATTAACTGGGTTCAGATCTAAAATGCTGCTTTTAAAATGCATGCACATGTTGAAGACTCAGCGACTGTAATTTCTTGGGTAAACATCTGGTGAAGACATTCCAGGAGCACATCTGAAAGGAAGAAAGGCGTAAGACAGCCCCTTCTTTATATATCTTGGGTCAAAAAAGGGTTGTTAAAACTTTTTTTTTTTTTTTTAAGTGTGCTCTTGATCCAAATACCTTTATGAGCTCTAGAAGTCAATTTAGTTTGAGATAAGAAGACCGAGCTGGGACCTAGGAGTCCTGGGTCCCAGACACAATGGTGTGTGAGGATGGGCAAGTCACTTTTCCTATGGCCTTCTTTTCTCTCTTGTAAAATCACAGGCAGCAAATCATATGCTTTCTAAGTGTTGTGTTTTTTGTTTTATGTCCCTACCCCCCATGGACACTCCATGATTCTACGTAGGAAAGAATGATGATGGGTGGGGGACATAGTAATGAAGAGAGAAAAAGAGGTCACATTCTTCAGGTGGCATCTGTTGAAATTGGCGGTGATGAAAGTGATAAGTCTAGTATGCCTGAGTCCTTAACAATAAAGATTGTGTCTATATTAAGAGCTGCTATTGTCCCAACTCTGAAGTATATGCAGTATAATGAATGCTCTTCAAGAATGGCAATGTAATCCTGTAATTACATTTGGGGGGGGGGAGAGGAAAGGTCAGCCAAAAGTGTTTTTGGATTGGAACAATTTTCAGTATTCTTATTTATTTGTAGTCTAATATGAAATGTATTTAATCATTTGGATAATTCAGAGAACATAACTTTTTTGGGGCATAAGAGTTCTTCTGTACCCGATTGGCTGTCTATATGGACTGAATTAATAGGATTAATTACTCCCTATCAACTTTTTCAGAAAACAATTCCAAGCAGGGACAGGCTGGGGCCACTGTTTGACAGCTCCCCCCCCCCCACTGCTTTATCTCTGTAGTGAGTAGTGAAGAGTGTGGGTGCTAGACAAATTATTTGCTTTAGTTGTGCCTCAGTTTCCCACATTTCTAAAATGGGGATTATACCAGCAACTAATTCATAGGGCTGTTGTCAGGATTAAATGAGTTATCATATTAAAGTGCTTGGAACAGAGCATGGCACATGTAACAAACAGCTCAATAAATGTTAGAGGTTATTATGACTCCAATGTAAACACAGGGAAAGCAAGGTCAGATATAATAGAGGAATCTTTGAGCTGCTCCTGGATTTCAACTAAGGCTTCTAAGCACTTTATTTTATCTGGCTTTTATGTCAGCTTAAAGCAAGGAGCTCAGCAGTCTTTATTATTATTATTAAGAATAGGCCAGAACATTCCCTACCCAAACTCCATTCCCATACATACAGTAGTTGTGAAACTGGAGAATTCTCCACTTGACCAGAACAATGCAAATATATAATATTGGCTCTATATGTTGAGTGCATACTTACTGGTGTGTGTTTTGACTCTGACGGTGGGAGGAAGCCAAGTCCCCCCCCCCCCCTTATCTTTCCCCCTTTGGAGAGAAGTTTCCAGGGCTTCCTGACTCTTTCTGTTGTGATACTCTTTTTGTACACAACTTGTTACCTTAGGCCTAGCCTCTGTCATTGAATTATGAAATCAAAACAATCCCAGATCTCTGGTGTGTTCCCTTTGTGTCATTATTAGTTTAAAGAGGAAAAGCAACATCCTGAATTTCTCTCCTCTCTTAATGACCCCCAGAGTGCAGACTTGAACAAGGCTTTAAGAAGGGTCATAGGCTTGGAATGCTTAAGGGAGCAATTCCACTCAGTGTTTGCAATTTGGGATTGGAAGCGAGCTGCAGTTAAGCTTTATAGAGGAAATGGAGATTAGGTGTTTTTCCAGAACAAGATAGGTGCTGGCAGGCTTAGTTCCCTGCTTGTTGGAAAGCAATGTCCCACTTCTTTCCTTCACTGGCACCTGAAGCCCAGGTGCACTAACCATTCTACCCGGCTAGCGAAGACACCAGGCCGACGGGCCTGGGATGCCCGGGGTGGCGTCTGGTATCACGTTTCGAGGTCTGCAGGCACCGGGGGGTTAAATTCAACTTGAGACAGAAAGCGTCTTACTGAGAGCGGCGAAAGAAAAGTTGATTTGTTCCGAGTGCTAGCATGAGTGCTCGAGATACACTTGGTCAATTTGATTAACACAATATCCTAAATAAATACATCAGTAAAAGAGGGCGCGCTGCCTTCTACTCCACCTGCTTGCCCTTCTTCCTTCTCTTTGTGGGGGCGGAATGACACTTTGGCAGGTGAAGACTCCCGCCGCCCCCCTCCCCGCCATCGTTAGCACAAGCGCATCTCCCTTCTTCTACAGAGTCTCTGTAAGGTGCCCGAGAGGAAACTCAAGGTACCTACACTTTCAAAAATTTCGGGTGCCAAAGGTGAGAAATCTGGCGAGTTTCTTTCCTCCCCGCCCTCCGCAATTTACCATCCAGAAGCCGTGGCGCCTGGCCTCGCAGACTTTCCAAGACTGTCCGGGGAACGACTTCACTGATCACAGTCAGTGCCCACAAGACCGCTGACTTTGCCAGTTCTACAGGTACTGGGGAAATTGAGAGTAAGTAAATCAAACTGTACCCTCCATCACCACCAACTAGGACGACGGGGATCCCCCACTCCAGGCCTGGAGAGAGATTGGGGCGAGGGCAGGTAAAGAGACCAAGCGGGAGGCGAGGAACTGCCCGGCAAGGTCATGACCGTGAGGCCGCCGGAGAAGGCTGGGGCGCGCAGCGGCCGGGCGCCGCCCTCTGGCCCGGGAGCTGCCCCGCGGCGCTCCCCTTCTCGGCAGCCTGCCTGGCACAGCCCTAGGAGAAGGAGGGGGCGACGCGGCAGAAGCGACCCTTACTTTCGTGGTGGGAGCCGAAACCCGCGGGGCTCTCGGGCGAGTTGTCCTGGAAGGAAGATCAGATGCCCAGCACCACTGAACTTTAGAAGGGGCTCTCTGCATTGGTCCCCTTCCCTCGTGGCGACCTGTGAGAAACTTTTGTCCCCTCCCCTCAGTGTCTTCTTGCTCTGGGAACTTGGCCCTGAGGGCCTAGTTCTCCACATTAATTCGTGGTTCCACCAACTCAGCCGCTCCTTCTCTCAGACGGCCGTCTAGGGTGTCTTGTAATGAAGGGAACAAGTTCAATGTGTTTTGTTTTGTTTTGTTTTTTTCCTTTCAGGGGGAGTATTGTGTGATTTTAAAATCTCCTAGGCGTTAAAAAAACTAAGCCCAGACTAAACAACAAAACCCAAAACAAAAACCTCTGCTTTCACGTGAGTGTGGAGTGGAGTCAGTCCAAACCTTCCCTGGGCCGGTCTGAGCCCTTGGTCAGATAGTCGAGCTCCTGCATCTTTCAGGGAAACAGAGCCCTTTTCACACACTTCTGGAGGAGACTTAATAAGACTGCAATATATTACCACCACGTTTAAAAGGTTTTGCAGAGGCAAGGTTTCCTAAAAGTGACTTGCCAGCGATGCATGGAAAAGCAAATCCGCTTACGGAGAGGAACCGCTGAAGAGGAAGGGGGGAAAGGCGGGACCCAGCCCCAATTAAAAACCACAGTTTCCAACTTTTGAACCGCAGCCCTGATCACTGTGGGGCTGTGAGGCTGGTGGAATGTAGTGGCTGCCTCTGAAGCGGACAGGTTGTAGACCTCCAAGGCTCTTTTCACTGCTTTCTGGAAGTCCCCAGATTTTCTTTTCCGGTGGCCTTTCCCCTTAACAGCCAAAGTTAGGTCTCCCCTTTTGTATTTTGTTGGTGTGTGTCTGGACCATGTTTTGTGCATGTGGGAAAAGCCTTACTCCTTACACACTTGAAGTGAATCAGGTCTCATTCTTTAGCCAGCAGCCTTTGGGGGGGGGGTGTGCGGGGAGAGTGTGGGCGTCCTTGCAGGTGAAGTTGTGTGTTTGTGCCAAAATTGCTGTGTGAACCCTCACCCCACTGCTAAGGAACAGGCCTAACACGACTCTCATCTCCAGAAACTTTTGCTGGAGTTTCTGAGAAATCACCACCTTAATTATTTTAAGCTGAAGGTTTTTTTGTGTGTGTTTTGTATAATGAACTCAAGAGAAAAATTGCAGTATGTTAGTTTTCTGATTTCTTAGAGCTTGTAAAAGAGGTCTTGGACCCTAAAACTCTGGGTGGGGGAGCGGGAATCACAGACTCTTTTGCTGGGAAAGTATAGCCTTCCAGCTTCATGAGGGTAAGGATAAAGACTGCTTTCCATAAACTTTAAAACATCTAAAAACAGTGCACCAAGTCTCAACTACCATGTCTTTGGGAACACACATGCATCCCCCAAGTATTTCCGGTCCTCTCTCCGTCCCCTGGCTGTTTTGCGGCACCTTCTCAAACTATCTCTTTGAATGGCCACTCTAACTTTTACAAAGTTTCTTGCTGTTTACCATGATAAAGTTGCACTTGCCCTGTGTGCAACACCAGCTTGCCTTTGAGCCCTTGACATGCTTTCAACCTTGTACTAGGAGTGTTTTAAAGGCTACATTTTAGCCTTAAGGGATAAAAATGTTGCTTTCATCCTGTCAAGGAAGAGTGTTGGGGGCAAAGTGGCTAAGTTTGTAGGAAACCAGATCTCTTAACTTTGCTAACATCAGGAGGATAGTTTGGACATGCTAGTCCTTGCTCGCTGAAATGCCAGGGCAGGGTACTCAGGACACACTGCATGCGGGTCCTCTGTTTTCCTGGACCAGCAGGTCCCGCCTCCAGCGCCGGGGATGCTGAGCGTTGGTTGGGGATGTTGTGCACACCTGCAGATTTTAAAGCAGCCCAGCGAGAGCGGGAGGACCCCCTTTTCCGTTAGGGCTACTTAATGAAGCAAAGTGCTAGACCTTCACAAAAGGGAAAACATCTTGTTTACATCTGTCCTTTCTTAAGAAGTGCTTAGGGACGAGGCCCACCAATATTCCGGATAAAGTTTTATGCTACCAGAAATGTGCAGTATGTTGGGGCTCCGACTGGGGACTCATTGAACGCCAGACTGTTACAGTTAATCTTGCCTCTCTTTTTGTTTCCATTGCTCTATTTTTCCTTCGGTCTCTTTCCTTCACAGTGTTCCCTACCTCCTGAAGTGAGTTAATAAAAACCTCATCCTAATTTTTATTAAAATAACGTAGACACTAAATTGGAGAGTTAATGTTGCAAGTAAACTCTTCGGGAATCTATCGTTCTGTTCGCTACATCTTTGCTGCTTGTAATGACAGCCGCTATTGTTCTTAAAATTCACCAAACTAATTCTTTCAAGTTCTTTGAGAAAGTGTAATAAATGGTAATTGGAAAAACACCACCACCACCCAATTCTCCTGTTTTTATTTTCTCAGATCAAGGAAGACGACTCCGAGGAAAAGAATAAACTTGCTGTAGATTATTTTTTAGCTACTCTATTTTCGGTAGCTATTCTTCTAACTTAACTAAATCGCGCAGCTTCATGCGATTCCATCTCTACCTCCCCCCTCGCGTCCTCACTGACTCACTGGGCAGTGCTCTTCAGATGATTCTGCAGGTAGTGGAAACCCTCCTAGAGGGACATAGGACCTAAAGCGCTCAGTTTCAAAAGTTCTGAGAAAATGTCTTCCTCAGAGGCTACGAATGGAGAAATCATTTACCTAATTCATTCAAGAGCCTCTATAGGAAGGACTTTGGAGGGTGATATTCCCCATAATGCGGTACTAATGAAAATCCCCTTAGTCCGTCTCTCTTGGCCCCGCGAGGGCGGGCGTCCGCTCTTCGTCTGCGGTGGGTGGAGAGGCCCTGGCCAGCAGCGGTCCGGCGGCGCCTCCTCATCTGCCCCCAGATGGCACAACCAGGGCGCAAAGCGACAGCAGCGACTCCTGACTCTACCGGGGCCACTCACTGTCTGACCCGCCGCTGTCACGCGACCCTTGTCACCCCCTCCACGCGCCCCCCACTCCATGCGGGCACTCCTCCTGCTCTCCCTTCCTTTTCATCCTCCCCAGTGATTTTTATGGGGGGGTTTGGATGGGATGTAAAATGGGAACGTTCTTTCCCCCGCTTTGCCCACTTGCTCAGCCTTCTCCTACCCGGCTGGATTGGAATTAAAATCCGGGAATTCAATTTTGCTGCGAAATCTCGGTTTCCTAGGGAAGGAAGACCCTGCGGAGTATGCGGGCCAAAGAACACCCCCCCACACACCCCGACCCCGCCGTCCTGCCTTCCCGTAGGGAGGATGAAAGCGAAGGGTCCCGGGTGGGGCCCCAGGCTCCCCCCACCTAGGAGGCGTGAGCTTTGGAGAGGAGGAGGCCGAAGCCAGGCGGCGAGGGAGGGGTGGGGGCTTCAGGGCTCGCGGGCAACCGGACCCCCCCTTCCCAGGCAGGGGCGCTCTTGGCCCTGCAGGTGCACCCCCGCCCCCTTTTAGGCCCCTCCGAGGAAACCGCCTTCCGGCCCAAGTTCTGTTCTTTGAGTCTTTGAACGAGGCCTTTCAGAAGTTTTTAAAGCTGCCCCGCCCCTCCCAGCACTCATGGGGTCACACTCTCCCCCATCCCTCCACCCTCACTCCAGCTGCCGGCCTAAGGGGGTGCGGGAAGGGAGCGGAGGGGGCAGGCCCAAGGCCCCCGGGATCCAAGCACCAACCAGGGGTGGCTGGCTCGGCCTAGAGCGCTTAGAGATCCGGCGCCTGAGCCCTACCTCGGAGGAAGCGCAGGCTAACTGCTCGCTCGGCGCGCCAGCCCCGAGTGGGGGAGGGCGGAGAGGTGGGGAGAAGAGGAGGGACCGGGCAGGGGGGCACGGCCACATTGCCAAGGTTCCTTTGCAGAGCTCCAGCCAAGGGACTGTTTTAATTGGCCTTTAGGGGAGGCAGCTGGTGACCCGTGTCCACGTTCTCCAAGTTCCCCTAAGCGAATCAGGGCGCCACCTACAGGCAAGCTCCAGGTAGCAGGAGGGGAGAAGGGAGCCGCCTGCCAAGGACTGGGGCCCCTCCAAGCAGAGCCTGTTTAACCCAGAGCCATCTCTCTGCACTCCAGAGTTATGGGTCAGTAGGCAACAGCAAGCGTGCAGAGGGCGCTGAGAATGAACTTTTGGGGAGTGGGCAATTGGGGTTGTAAATACAGGGACTGGATTATCCCAGTACCAAAGAAGTACCTCCTCTAGGCTAGCCACATGGCCCGCAGTGTTTCTTTGAGGAGAGTAGCCTGTGGCCTTGGGCAAGCTACTTCATCTTTCTGAGCCTCAGTGTCCTCCTCCTTTAAAAGAGAAATAGTGGTACAGGCATCTTTCGCTTTCCGAAGTTTGAGTCAGCCACTTAGCTTTTATGAAAGACCTAGCTTGGTACCTGTTTTCGAAAATAGAAAGAAATGGAATAGGACTCTTGCTTTTAGGAAAAGCAAAAATAGCAATCAATGTTTGTGTTGCTCCTGGTGATTACTGAGGTACCCCCCCCCCCCTCGCCCAGCCCTCACCCTTCCCAGCAGCCAGACTAACCCGGCCAAGCTCCTGCCCCCAGAATTACATTCAACATCTCAGCTTCAAGCCCTCAACGCTTTGAACTGTCTCTGAGCATCTACACTTTCTGATTTTTTTGGTGCATCCCATACCAAGATGTGCAGTAAGGTATCAGAAAAGCCTAGGAGAGCTTATTTTCTGGTTTGGGAGCACTAACATTTTCCCATAGACTATAGTGATAATTGCCACTTACAAAAGCTTTCATAGAAATGCTCTACTTTCAACAGGGTGGGGGAGGATGTATCTTTCTGGGGGGGGGGTCCTTGTGAGAATTAAATGACATAATGTAGGTGAGAAACTATAGGTGCCTTGTAGGGAGTTTTCATCTATTTCTAATATGAAAAAACGGTCTTTATCCTAAGAAATCTAACATGCAAGACTTTGGCTAGCTGCTTTCTGTTCCTTCAAGATTAGGGCCTTAGAAGAAGATAAAGAGAGACACAGAGGCTTGAGTGTCTGATCAGGAGAGAAGGATGGGTTAGTGGAGTTTTTAATAACTACTCTCTAGCTAATCCCCTTCTCACAGAGAAATAATAACCTATTTGTGGATTACTTACTGTTACCACTTACTAGTTCCTCATTTATACATTATCTGCATTTATTTTGTTTACTTTTTTAAAGATTTTATTTCTGGAAGAGAGAGGGTGTGCAAGCATGAGGGTGGGGGCAAAAGGGGGTGCAGAGGGAGAAGCAGACTCTGCTGAGCAGGGAGCCTCTTGTGGGACTTGATACCAGGACCCCGGGATCATGACCTGAACCAAAGGCTGAGGCTTAACTGACTGAGCCACCCAGGTTCCCCATTATCTCCATATCCCCCTCTTTTAAAAAAATTAACATATAATGTATTATTCATTTCAGGGGTACAGGTTTGTGATTCATTAGTCTTACACAACCATTATACCCAATTTAAAGATGAGAAAATAAAGACATGAGGATATAAAGCAGAGTAGGTTCATTTTATTTTTTCTACTTAAAAAAATTTCCTATTCCATGGGCACCTGTAGAGTATGTGACTCTTGATCTCTGGGTCATGAGTTCAAACCCCATGATAGGCATAGAGATAACTTAAAAAAAAATCTTGTTTCAGACATTTCAGAATCTGCCTTTAACATGAATTTACTAAGCAGCTCCAATGTGCTTGGTTATTATATTAAATAATCTTAAATGTGAGGTCTCATGTAATTCTCACAACACCTCTGTGAAGTAAGACTTCAAGTTCTCTCATCACAGAATAGGAAACCTTGATCCACTTCAAAGAGAAGTGATGGAGTCAATGTCATGGCGAGCCCAGATCTTCTGACTACACTTCTGGATACCTTCTGCTGTACCACGACTTAGAATGGTCCCAAATAGCTTTTTAAGGATACTTTAAAAAGTTATTCAGGAGGATCAGGCAGGAGAAGTGGACAACTGGGTGTTTTTGTTGCATTGCAGGTATAGTAAATGGAGTTTAAGCCTTAGTAATGGTAAAGTATGATAATATTTCTTAAGGAAACACTGATGGTGGGGAAAGGGGGCAGGGGTATGATGGAAGAAGCGAAAAAATGAGCTGATTTTTATAAATACATTTTATGCATACTTTTATAAATGTGAATAATATTAAATAAATAAATATGACTGAATCAACCAAATCTCATTACAACAAACACTATTACACTGAGAAGTTAGGTATAATGTGGTTATTGCCTAATCCTGGCATTTGGCCTTGGGAGATAGTGCTTTGTTGATTTGGCTATAAAATTTATTTACAGTAAGTATTTTGTACATTATATATTTTTGCTGGTTTGTGTCCATGCAGCAGCAACATTTTATGATGAAAGGGCTGGATTGTTTAGGGAGGAGAATTATAGTCCTTTCATTATTTTTGTTTTTCCATTGTGTGGTAGTTACTCATTAGTCCCCTTTCTTCTTACCTACCTAAGTACCAAATCAAACCATCATTCCTCCCTAGAACAACTCCCTTTCACACCTCAAAATAACTAAACATACTAAAGGCCTGAGAGTTAAATGATAAAGTGCTTTGGATTGGGGCATTGGATGTAAACATGTGCATCCCACTTTCTTCTCTTTCCTTCTGCATCCAGCCATGATGCCCCTGCTTGCTGATGCATTATCAGGACCCCAGAATTTAACAGCATTTCACCTTCAGCTTCTTTACATTGTTTCTAATAATATAATATATTTTCATTTTGAAACAGACATGGCAAGAGATTCTTCAGCAGGAAAACCCCACTGTGTAACTAACAGTATAAAGGTACCAAATTCAAGGTCAGATGGCTTTGGATTGTCAGCTTCTGGGGACCAGTTGTTAATTAGGTAAGAAGAAAAACCTGTTGAAACCAATACATATTTGTGGAATGTACTTTACATGCTCCATAGTGTTCTAGGTGCTAACAGATATTAAAGTTTATATTTTAAGCTTTAGGGTAGAAACTTCTCTTTTCCACTCCCTAGAGCCATGCCTCCATGCTATTATAATAAAGCAATGGGCTTAAAGTTCGAAGAACATATACACTAGCACAAATGTTGAGCTGAAGTATTTCCTTCTGAAATTACTACATTCATCCCAGATTAAAAAAATATATATATTTCTTTATTTGACAGAGAGAGAGAGGGCAGAAGTGTGAGGTGGGGAGGAACAGAGGGAG
Source organism: Mustela erminea (assembly GCF_009829155.1). Taxonomy (NCBI): domain Eukaryota; kingdom Metazoa; phylum Chordata; class Mammalia; order Carnivora; family Mustelidae; genus Mustela; species Mustela erminea. Next base: position 60,245,910 of record NC_045623.1, read on the forward strand.
AAGGAGAGAGAGAATCATAAGCAGACTCCCTGCTGTGCATGGAGCCTGACATGGGACTTAATCTCGTGTCCTGAGATCATGACCTGAGCTGAAATCAAGAATCCACGCTTAACCAACTAAGACACCCAGGTGTCCCCATCCTGGAATTTTAATGTTACTCATTTCATCATCTGTAGCTATAGTTATATAAATGAATGAATTGAGAAAAGACTTTAGGAAAGGTGAGAACTATGGCTTATGGACTCATTTTGCACAATCACACCTACACACATTTATAAGAGACTGCATTGTACTTGAGACACCCATTTTATTCTCTGAGGTGGAGTTATGCTGCTATGTCACAGAAACACATATCGGTCAGCCCCAGTTTGTGTATGGGTGTGTATCTAGAGATGTTAGCTACTTCTTTTTGGTATCCTTCTCCCAACAGTGAGCAACCCAGGGCTTTTTTTTTGTAATGAAAGGGCAGGTTCAATCTATTAGTCACTTTGAAACTCATTAGTGTTTACCTTCCCCAGTCCCAGTATTATTAGGACTTCTGAATATGAGTATCTTCCCAAGTCAGTTGTAGGTCAGAGGTTGTTCTGTGTAGGCTTAGCTCTGGGAAAGCATGTATTTAATAAAATTGAGTGGCTCTTTACAACAGACAGGTGTAGGGGTTTGTTTGAGAAGCTGAACTATTGCTCCTGATCATAGGGGACTGAGTTTTCTGTGAAAGCCATTGGTGAGAGTCTAATAAGCCGATGTTACATATTATTGGCATTAGGTGGCCCAATCTGATGGGATACTTGCTCAGAAAGTCAATTACTAGAAGCCTGGAGTAAAAAGCAGTATTTCCAAAGAACTTAGATGCTACAAAAGACAGTGGTATAGCATGGTCTCCTGAATGTCTGGAATCAACAGGTCTGAATATAGACAAGAGGAGCATAGCCACATGTTTATTTGAAGAAACTTTGAAGATGCCCTGAAGAAGTGTAGAGATCATGGGAGCAATTCTGAAAAATTTGAAAGAGAAAAAGGGGTTATAGTAACAATGAATGTATTTAGGCCAAGGACATTGTCTTATTTGACCCACTCCTCACAAACCACTGCAGCACAATTCTCCCATTTCACAGAAGGGAGCAGAGACTCATAATTAGAAATGGTGAGGACAGATGAGATTTAGACCTAGTCCAGCCTGGTTTGAAAGCACATTTTTCCTACTTTATTCACTCAACTTCCAGCCCTTCAGCCTTCTCAATCTGGCTTCAATTTACTTGTCCAACTTTCTTTACCAACAGGAATGATTGCCTCTTTTTCTTGGTACCATCATCTCAAACTTTATTAAGTATCTCTTTCCTGTCCTGAGCCTACACACACACACACACACACACACACACACACACACTCCTCTAACCTAAGATTCACTTGCCGGGAAACCCAGGTACAGAAATTCTGAGACTAGGCAAGTCAAATTTTACTCGCCCTTTATTTGTACACCCAGCCTGGCTGCACCATTTGAATATTTGGTCAAACCAATTTACCCCCTTTTTTTGAATTTTGCTCTCTCTAATCACCTTTAAAATTCCTATTTTCATTCTCAATAACTGCTGGCCCCTGGTTCAGTGCTTTGCAAATTGTTGTCTATGGGGGAAATATCTGTTGGTTGCTTATAAGGCGTCCAAACTGTCCTCACTGCTTTCTCCCTCCCGTCCCCCGCAACAAAGGCTGGTGCAGAAATAGGGCAAAAAGAGCAGGTTCAGCCAAATTCTCCTCCCTCCGTCTGTCTGTCCGTCGGTCCCGTCGTCCCCTGCCTGTCACCCTCTGGCCCCAATATAAAAGAAAAAAGTTACCTCTGCAGTCAGTCCCCAAACAAAAGTCTTAAGGAGGCTAACTTCCTGGCTCAGCTCTAACAAACACACACTTCCCGGCGGTCAGAAGGTCCTTTCTCTCCACACCCTCTGGAGCTGAAACTAGGCTCTTACCCGTACACGGGCCGGGAGAGAGGAAACCCGTGCGCGCTGTGGGTGTGTGTTGGGTAGGGGGCAGGGGACGGTAGCAATGTGTGTGTGGGGGGGCACAATGGGGGGGGGAGGGTGGGGAAGAACGTTTCTCAGGGACCCCGAGAGCCACATTACTCGCCCCTGGCGACTCCCAACTCCCCCAAAGTCAGCAGCGGGCCTCGCTCGCCGTCAGTTCCGCATTTCTGCGGCAGCGCGGGCCGTCTGGGCTTAAGTGCCGGCGCGGCGTCCGCCAGCCTTCCCGGGAGGCCTCGGCCTCTGCGCGATTTGGACGGAACCAGCCAGAAGAGCCTCGACGGCAGGCAGCGGGCGGGGAGACGCTGTGAACGGCCTTCACGCCCCTGCCCCTTCTCGCAGGCCCTCTACTTGCCGGAGCTCCGCCGGCCGCGGCCGAGGGGCAGGTGCGGGGCAGAGTCGGGACGCCCGCATCCACTGCCGTCCTGCGGTGGGGTTTCTCTCTTTCCTGCCTCCGGAGAGTGGGGTCCCGCTCACCCTTCGTGCTAGTCCAGCGGCGGGTACCGCCGGGGGGAGCCCGGCACCCCGGCCTGGGGGACGCGGTCGCCGCGGGCTCTCCGCGCGCCCCGGGACTCTGTCCCGGTGCCCCGGGAGGGGACTGGTCCCTATCCGCACCCCAGCTACGTTCAGCTGCGGAGTTTGCGCGCAGCACGTCCGCGCAACTGCAGGACACTTTCTCGAGTTGGACTTTCAGCATGTGAGTGGGGTGAAAAGTTGATCCGGCCCCTAAACGCGTTCCTTTTTACCCAGAGGCCGCTAGCGGACACCAGAGGGCGCCGTTTTAATGCGCTTGGGTCGGGGACCCGCGCTCCCGGAGAGCCGCGGTAGCAGGCCGCGCCGGGACGCCGTCTCCCCGGGGGTAGAGCTGCGATCTCGGGGACACGCCGCGGCGCCCCCTTTCCCGTCGCGCTTCCCCTGTGGGGAAAGAGCGCGCGCGCGCGTGTGTGTGGTGGTGGTGGGGGTGCTGACCCCGCATGGCGCAGAGGGCCCTGCAGCGAGGCCACCTTTCCTTCTTGGCCAGAGGCGGGCTACCGCAGCGTCTCACGCCCTAGCTCTTGTTACTGAACGAGGGTTCCTTGCAACCATCCTTGTGAGGAGCAGGAGTGGCCCCCAACTGAACCCATGCCCCCCTCTAACTGCGAAGGAACATGTCTGCAGGCGTTGTTCAATTGCAAACGACTAATTAATTTTCCAGCACTTGTGCAGAATACTTTAAAATGGAAAAATGAAGGTCTTCAATGAAAATGAAGCTTGATAGTGTGCACCTGCCGCTAATGTACGGTGCACGGTAACTTCCCCTCATTAGAGAGATGACTTGGGTTGAGAACAAGTCATATAGTGAAAATCACTTCAACACGGCCTGTTCATATGCATAAACTCCTGTGTACCAGATGGCAAAATATAATGACATCTTAAACAGCTAATTGCATAAACCTTGTAATGCAGATAATTGCTGTACCAAAGTAGGAGTTAATAATTTCCCACTGTATTGCCTGGCTTCAGAGTAATCCTTAAGGAAAGTTGTGACAATTCTAACACACTAAAAGTTCACCAAGCGGTAATTAAAACTAGCACTTAAATCATTTGACTTTCAAACCCTTAATTATGATGCGAAAGAACTGCTTTGTGGAAATCCAGAATTTATGGATAGTTACGTGATAACATTTAAATGTCTGTATTTCATCAAGTTTTCCTTCATGGGCCTCATGTGGCATAATATCATAGGGAGTCAGTGGGGGGGGATATATTATATTTTTCAGTTGTTTCAGTAACAGGAGCTTTGCATTTTGGAGCACGAGTGGTTAACTTCCATTTCCAGATGGGTCCGTTGATTACTTTTAACTTAACATTTATTTATAGAACCCCCACTACAATAACTAACTCCAAGCCATAGCTCCTGCCTTGCATTGTTCTAAGCACTTTACAAAGTATTATCTCATTTAACCCTTAACACAGCCAACTGAAACATAGATCGACGTCTCCATTGTCCAGATGAAAAACCCAGGTACAGAGATGCTAAGCATTTTGTTCAGTTATTTGAAAGCAGCTGGTCCATACTCAAGGCAGTCTGGCTCTAGAGCCCATCCTATTTACCACTATACTCTACTGTTCCCTGGGCCAAGCTGGGACCTTAGTAATACAGTATTTCTTTTCTTTTACAGAGATAGAGAGAGAGAGAGCAAGAGAGCACACAAGCAGGGGGAACAGCAGAGAGAGAAGGAGCAGCAGGTTCCCTGCTGAGCAGGGAACCCAGTGTGGGGCTCCAGCCCAGGACCTTAGGATCATGACCTGAGCGGAAGGCAGGCAATTAACCGACTGAACCACCCAGGTGCCCCCATAATACAACATTTCTTGCCCTCCACGCTAATAATATTTAGAAAAATACTAAAATTACGTAATTGGAATTATAGAGAGAGTTGGCAGGTAGATATCTTTGTTGATTTGAACTTATCAGCTTATGCCATGATACACTTCAGAAAAAGATTATCTGCTCTTTTCCACAGGGCAGTTCTTTAACAGTACATAAGCCAAGAAATGTAACTCAAGTTTTGAAACACGGATTTGATCACATCAACACCTAGTTTGAAAAGCATGTGTAGCTTAGTGTTTCTACTTCTCTGTCTTCAAAAAAACTAAGATTAAGTTTCCACACCTTAATAAGGATGTACAGTATGAACAAAATCCTATTTACAGAATATACAATGAATCATAATCTTTTTTCTCCATGTTAATATTGCAGAGTTTCCCTTTCCTTGGTTTGGGTAGACATACCCAGCATAGGATTAGAGATGCCAACAACTTTCCTAGTATGGGAGGCCATAGCATTTGAACATCCTACCAACAGAGATTCCTTTCTGTGGTTAAACATTATCTCCTCTGGGCTACTGCTCCTAAGATCCTTAATTCAGTGGGAAGCATATTTATCTAGACATCAGAAGACTGGTATTCTCATTCTAGTTTGGAGTTGCAGTATGACCTTGAACAAGTCATTTCAGCTCCCTGAAATTCAGTTCCTTTGCTATATAAGTAAAGGACTTGGCTTTTGATTTTTTATATTCCTCTGAATTTTATCATTTTATTATTATTTTTTAAAAAGAATATGGTTTCTTTTTTAGATTTTATTTATTTATTTGACAGACAGAAATCACAAATAGGCAGAGAGGCAGGCAGAGAGAGAGGGGGAAGCAGGCTCCCTGCTGAGCAGAGAGCCATGCCATGCGATGCCCCGGGCTGGATCCCAGGACCCTGGGATCATGACCTGAGCCAAAGGCAGAGGCTTTAACCCACTGAGCCACCCAGGCGCCCCTGAGTTTTATCATTTTAGAATGTTTTGCAACTACATCCCACTATTATCTTAATCGGAACAAGATTTTTAGGTTGATTTTCTTTCTTTCTTTCTCTTTTTTTTTTTTTGAGGGAGAAAGAAAGGGAGAGAGAGCACGAGCGGGGGCGGGGGGCGTAGTGGCGTAGGGAGAGTGACAAGAAATCTTAACGCTGAGTGGGAAACTGGACATGGGGCTCGATCCCAGGACCCTCAGATCATGACCTGAGCCAAAGTCAGATGCTTAATCCACTGAGCCACCCAGGTGCCCCTGATTTTCTTTAATAAAGAAAATGAAATGAATGGAAGAATGTCTTTGGGGGAAAAAAATAATTTAATGAGCATTTTCCCAGGTGCAGTGCTCAGGGTTATTAGGTGAAATAAGACAGAGTCCCTGACACCATGAGTTCTTAATGTAGCGGGTGACACTGACTAGTAAGCAGAGGAGTGCCATGTAGAGTGGTAGAGATGAATTATAGAGAGTACTGGGAGATAGGAGTGGCTCCTGTACCAGGCTGTGGGAGTCATGGGGAATTTTCTGCTGGAGGTGACTGACTCCTGAACTGAATTTTGAAGGATGAGTTGATAGTGAATAGTAGAAGGGCATTCCATGCAAAGGACACTATATCCACTATAGGGATCTATCTGGGAATTGAAAGGAGGTCATTACTATTATCTGTTAACCTGTGAGGTGGAGGAGAACATCTAAACAGGAGAGGTGTGCACGGGTCAGACCTCAGAAAGCTTTGTTAAGCAGTTTGGACTTTGCTCTGCTAGTACAGCGGGGTTCAAACAAAAGTTTCTGTATTTTAGAGTGTTGCTTAGGTATTATATTAATTTCTGAGTTACCGAAAATAAGATTTTACTCATTTAGTTTGTCTGCTTTTTATTGGAGAGTATGTGAGTACCCACCAGAAGGAGGAGCCCTACTTTGGCCATAGGTGGGCTGGTAGTCAGTTGTCATTCCTGGTGATTCTCAGTAAACCGGCTTTTGCACAGCCCTCTCACCCCCCCTAAAAATGGTTGGTTTCCAATGCTAAGCCCCTAAATCCCTCCAATCCCCAAGCAGGTGGCTTATTCTACATATCAAAGAAGAAATCGAAGTCAAAATGATAGCAAAGACAGGATGGAGAACATTTAGAATCCTTTTAAAAATGCTTTAGGGGCGCCTGGGTGGCTCAGTGGGTTAAAGCCTCTGCCTTTGGCTAGGGTCATGATCCCAGGGTCCTGGGATTGAGCCCCACATCAGGCTGTCTGCTCAGCAGGGAGTCTGCTTCCTCCTCTCTCTCTGCCTACTTGTGATCTCTGTCAAATAAATAAATAAATAAATAATCTTAAAAAAAAAAGCTTTAAAATGACAGATCTCACCTATGTTGGTAAGGAAATAATTTCTCAGAAGTTCTAATCTAATTGTCGGAATTGAACAATATTGATTGCAAACACTGTTGGTAGAAGTGTACATTGAGAATGCTCTTCTGGAGGACAACTTGGGATTATATGTAATGCTTTCTAGCTTTTGAACAGTAACTCCACTCGTAGGAATTTATCCTATGGAAATAATCATAAACTGTTCAAATACGTGACAAAATAAGGTTTGTGGTTGTGGTTTCATAATAATGAATAATTAGCAAAAAATTTGATATATACTTTTAGAGAATTGTTCAAATGAATTATGGTATATATTTATAATAATGATGAATAATTAGAAAAATTTTGATATATACTTATACAGGATTGTTCAAATGAATTATTATATGTATATTAGAATGCCATAATTCTATCAAGATATTGTGATATATTAAATGAATAAATTTTATTATGAAATAAGCAGTGTGATCTTATTTTTGTTAAAAATGTATATATGCATAGGAAGAAAATAAGAAGGAAATGTATTTCAGAATGGTAAACTTATAAGTGATTTTTATTTTTTTCCTTTTCATGTTTTTCTTTTCTTTTCTTTTTTAAAAGATTTTATTTATTTATTTGACAGACAGAGATCACAGGCAGGCAGAGAGGCAGGCAGAGAGAGAGGAAGGGAAGCAGGCTCCCTGCTGAGCAGAGAGCCGGATGTGGGGCTCTATTCCAGGACCCTGGGATCATGACCTGAGCTGAAGGCAGAGGCTTTAACCCACTGAGCCACCCAGGCACCCCATTCATGTTTTTATTTTCTAAATTTTTGCCAGTGGGAATGTATAACTTTTATAATAAGAAAACAATCATAATAAAGCATTACAAGAAAATATGTAGTTCATTATGAGGCCACGTATATTGACATGATATAAATTATGACTGCTTATATCCTCCCAGCTTTATCAAAGCAAGTAGAACAGACTGGTATGTCTAACTAGTAATGGTGGACAAGCGAATTTGAACTGATTGTCTTGCTGAGCACAGTATCTGCTTTAAGGCACTAGAGAACTGACAAGGTAGTGAAGAATGACCTGGGTAGGATCTACAGGAGAGTGAGGCCCAAGAAGAAAGCTCAGCATTTGGGCTTACCTTCCCACTAGGGGACTTTGCCATTCTAGAGAGGGGAGCTAAGAGGTGGGCCCAGGCAGAGAGAGACTGGCAATCGGAAGTGTAAGTGAACCAGAAATAGAGAGGCCCAGCAGGGATGAAGACTAGTTTTGAATAGTCTTTAAATTGGATTGAAGTGATTACGGCTTGAAGGCAGAGATAAATGTAAATCCTCTGTGGGGAAGATAATGTCATCCTAGGCCACAGATTAATTCCATAAACAAATGCTCAATTACAATGACTATTATGTAATAAAAGAAAATAAGTAGGCATGTGAGGAGATAAGATGACAGGAATGGAAACTAACAAAACCAATAAGCAACAGAAACAGACCCACAGAGATTCCAGAAATAGGAATTACAAGACATAAACTTTAAAATTACTAAGTTTAACACATGTGTGAAACATGTACCTAAGCGTAAAAATACAGAAAAGTTGAAAGGAGAAAAAAAATTATACATAAGCCCTAACCAAACATAAAATGTTATAGCTACATATTTTATAATGCTTATAAAAATTACTAGACATGAAGACACTTCACCTTGATAAAAGATTTGATTCACAGGAAATGCCTATGTTCCTAATAATAGGCATAAAAATATATAAAGCAAGAATTGACAAAACTTAAAGATGAAATAGACTAACTCATATTAATGGGAAATTCTATATATTATATAAATATATATATAATAGACAACAAATAATGGCAAAATATAAATTTTTTCCAAACACATGCAAAATTCTAGGCCATAAAGAAAATATCAAAAACTTAAAAAAAATTTTTTCTCCATGCAATTAAGCTATAAATCAATAACAAAACGATAAGTAGAAAACTACAAATACCTGGAAATTAATAAACATAGTTTTGTAGTCTCCTAGTTCAAAGAAGAAATGACAATGGGAATTAGAATATAATTTAATCTAAATATTAATGAAAAATATGTATGAAGTCTTGTGGGATTCAGCTAATGCTGAGAGGGAAACCTCTGGTTTCATATGCACATATTAGAAAAGAAGAAAAACTGAAAATCAATGAGCTGATTATCTATTGCAATAATTTAGAGATAAAGCAGAAAAGTAAACTCAAATTAAAGAGAAGGTAGGAAATAATAAAGGCAAGAGCAGAAACAAGTGAAATAAGAAACATACATAGAGTAGAAAGAATGAGCAAATCCAAAAGTTATTTTGGAAAGTTTAATTAAATTGATAAGTCCTTCATGAAGCTGATTGAGGAAAAAAAGGAAATGGAAAACACAAATAATATGTGTCAAAAATGAGAAAGAGACATGTTAACAGACAATACATACTTTGAAAAATTGAGTTAAAGGAGTATGAAGAACTTCATGAAAATACATTTGAGAATTTGGATGAAAGACAAATTCCTAAAAAACGCAACTTACCAAAATGGATAAACGTAGAAAGAGAAAGTATGAATAGTTTGATAATAATTATTAGAGAAATTGAATCCATACTTAAAAACCTTTTTTTACAAAGAAAATCTAGAGTGATGTGGCTTTCCTAGCAAATTCTACCTATCTGTTGAAGAAGGAATATTGCTGATCTTCCAGACTCTTCCATAGAATAGAAAAAGGGGATTATTACTCTATTTGATTTATAAAGTCATTACCTTAATACCAAATACTGAGGACAGGTTAAGAGAAAAAAAATCATATACCAATATCTCTTATGAACATAGCTATAAAACTTCTAATAAAAAGATTAACAAAGAAATTTCAGCAGTAAATGAAAGGATAATAAATCATTACCAATTTGGGTTTATTCCAGGAATTCAAGGTTGATTTGCTATTTGAAACTCAACAAATATACTGCATTCACTGAATAAAAGAGGCAAAATATGTGGTCATCTAAATACATGCAGAAAAAGTGTCTGATAAAATTCAACATCCATTTATGATTCAAGAAAAAAACCTAGTAAGCTAGGAATACAACAGAATTTCCTTAATCAGGAAAAGGGTAGCTACCAAAACCCAACAGCAAACATTATACTTAATGATAAAATATTTAAAGTTTTGTGATTGGGCAGAGAATGCGATGACTACTATCATTAGTCTTCTATTCCATTCAATATTGTACTGATCCTAGCTAGTGTAGCAGGGCAGCAAAAGAAATAAAATGTATAAGGATTAGAAGGGAAGAAATAAACTATTACTTGTATATGATGCCATTAGGTATGTGAAATCCAAAATATGTATGCATTATTAGAATTAACAAATGAGCCTAGCAGATCACAAGATACAAAATCAATATACAAAAACATAGCATTTCTGTATACCAGCTTCAATTGTAAAATGAAATTTAAAAATGTGTTCTTTTTAATAATACTAAAAATTTCAAATATTCAGAAATAAACCTCAAGAAAATAAAAATATTGTGTAAAAGTTGCATCAACAAAAGGAAGGAGATACCATGTATGTAATTGGACAATACACTTTTATAAATATGTTGTTTCTCTCCAAAATGATCTATAGAATGCGTAGATGTCTTCTCATTTAAAATCCCAACAGAATTTTTTTTAAAGATTTTTTAAAATTTATTTGACAGAGAGAGAGAGGGCTCACAAGTAGGCAGAGAAGCAGGCAGAGGGAGAGGGGGAAGTAGGCTCCCTGCTGAGCAGAGAGCCTGATGCGGTGCTCGATCCCAGGACCCTGAGACCATGACCTGAGGTGAAGACAGAGGCCCTAACCCACAGAGCCACCCAGGAGCCCTCCCAACAGAACTTTTTAAATGGAACTTGAAAAGATTATTCTAAATGCACATGTTAATGGAAACGGCCAGGAACAGCCAAGACCCTTGATGAAGAGGAATAGTGGGAGGGTTTGCTCCACGGGATGGGAAGACTGCATTGCCACCTGAATAAAGAGACAAAATAGGGATCCCAGGAACCTGTACATACATGGCCATCTGATTCAAGAGAAAGACAATGCTTCAGAGGAGTCCTTTTCAATACTGGGTCAGTTGGCCATCCTTTCAGAAAGAATGAGATGATTTACCGCATCACAGCAGACTCCAAAGAAAGAAATAAACAAATGAATAAATTCCAGGTAGCCGTGGCTCTAAAAGTGAGAGATAAAACAATGAAATCTCTAGAAAATAATATAGCATACCTTTACAACCTTAAGATGGGGAAATGTTTCTTAGAGTGGACAAAATAAAGCACAGCCTTTAAAGAGAAATGTTGACATAAAAGGTGACGTAAAATTAAGAATTTCTTTTCCTCTGAGTATACCACTGGGAGAGTGGAAAGGAGGACCTCACTAGAAGAAAATGTTTATAACAGAAGGTCTTTATAACTCATAAAGACTGTGTCTAGAATAGATAAAAATAACTCTTATAGGGGTGCCTGGGCGACTGAGTTGGTTAAGCATCAGACTCATGATTTTGGTTCAGTTCATGATCTCAGGGTCCTAAAATCAAGCCCTATGTAAGGCTCTGTGCTCCGTGGGGAGTCTGCTTGGGATTATCTCTCTCTGTCTCTCTCTGTCTCTCCCTCTCCCCCTGATCACTCTCTCTCTAAAATAAATAAATAAAATCTTAAAAAAAACAACAACAACAAAACCCCAAATCCTATAATTTAAAAAAGAAAATGACGAACGTGACACATGGACCTGAACTGGCACTTCACAGAAGAGGATATTAAAAAATTATATGAAAGATGCCCATTAGTCATTAAGAAATAAACATTAAAACTGCAAGAAAATACTGTGCAGATTTTAGAGGGCAGACTACAGAAAATGAACAGACTACAGAACCAGCTGTGGGTGAGGATGTGAGCAGCTGACATTCTCATTCATTGCTGGTGGCAGGGAAATGGATGCAACCACTATGGAAAGCAGTTTGGCATTATCTACTAAGGTGGAACATAAGAATACCTTATGACCTCACGAACAATTACCCTCTAGGCATAGATCCAACAGAAAATTGTGCTCCAGGAAATGTGTATAAGAAAGTTTGTAGCAACATTATTTAAACTAGTTAAAAATTGATAACAATCTAAATGTCTATCATCTGTAGATTGGATAAATAAAATTGTCATATAGTCACACTTTTTAATATAATGGTGAAAAATGAATGAGCTACAGCTGCCTGCAGCAAAGTCGACCAGACTCACGAACATAATATTGATCAAAAGAAGCCAATACAAAAGAATGTATAGTATGTGATTCACTTCGTATAAATACCAAAAAGGGAAAGAAACAAAGCAAAACCAAATTCTGGTGTTAGGGAAACAAATTTGGCGGGGGGGATGTGAAAGAGAGTAAGGAAGTGATATCCTTAAAAATCAGGATAGTGGGGTGCCTGGGCTGCCTTAGGCTCAGGTCATGATCTCAGGGTCCTGGAATCGAGCCCCGCCTCGGGCTCTCTGCCCAGCAGGGAGCCTGCTCCCCCCACCCCCGCCTGCCTCTCTGCCTACTTGTGATCTCTGTCTGTCAAATAAATAAATAAAATCTTAAAAAAAACCCAGGATTTGGTGGGCAGGAGGTGACAAAAGGGAGGAGTCTGTAAGAAACTGATCATGTTCTATTTCTTGACCTAGGTGGTAGTATCACACCCGTTCACTTTGGACAAATTGTTGAACTGTTTATGTATATCTTACATATTTTTGTTTAGTAATATGCTTTAGATATGTGTTTCATTTTAAAGAAAGTTAAAGGATAGAGTCCCATACACACAGTTTACAAGGTGAAGGACCACGTTGAGCATTTAGTCTGTGCCAATAATCTTTAAGAAACCCACACTAAAGACAATATCTATCAGGGATGGTGGATGTATGGTCCTTGTGTCTTCCAATGACCACATGTTCACCTGTGACCAATAGACATCACCAATAGATTGTGTCCCATTTTCCACAGAGCCCAGACAGCCATTCTCAACCAACCTGACTGACCTATCATGGAAGTTCCTATCTATTCTCCATATGGTGTCTATGTATCCTAACTTATTAGATAAAGTAGAATAATCAAACCAGTTTGGGTATGAACCGAGCTTAGTATATCATCCGAAGTATACATTGGCATGTATAAAGACGTTGTGCATGAAACCAACACCAGCTCACAACCCAGGAACCTAAACAGAGGGCTCCAAAGGCATATTTGTCCTTGGATGTGCATCTGGGGTTAATCTAGTGCCTAAATTCACATCCTCACGCTCAGTCCAGTGCTCTATTCTTTTTACGAAAATCCCTCCTAAGGGGCACCTGGCTGGCTCATTTGGTAGAGTATGTGACTCTTGATCTTGGGGTTGTGAGTTCAAGCCCCATGTGTGGGGTAGAGTTTACTTAAAAAATCCCTCCTCTCTGCTGTTTGTACTTGGCTTGTATAGTTCAACGTTTCTATCAGTTTTTTGTATGAGAAATGGATGCTTCATTTAATAAAACCTACAGATGACAGAAAGCTGGGAAGAATAGCTAATACTGCAGATGATAGAATCAAGATTTAACATAATCTGGATAAGCTCCAACATTGGTTGGAAACCACAAGATGAAATGCCAGAGGGATATATGCAAAGTTTTGTATTTAGATTAAAAGCAAAGCAAAGCAAAACAAAACAACAGGGGCACCTGGGTGGCTTAGTTGGTTAAGTGTCTGCCTTTAGCTCAGGTCATGATCCCAAGGTCCTGGGATCAAGCCCATGACAGGTTCCGTGCTCAGTGGACAGTCTGCTTTTCCCTCTCCAGCTCCCCTGTGCTTGTGTTCCCTCTCTCGCTCGCTCTCTATCATAAATAAATAAAATCTTAAAACAAACAAACAAACAATGGCACAAGTTTACAAGCTTAGCTTTCTATCAGCAGACTGAAAAAGTATTCGGGAGTTTTAGTCGATACTTAAAGGAAGTTGTAGACATCAGCAAGAGACCCTCCCTCTGCCACAATCTAAAGACTTAAGCTACAGAATCAACACCTAACGGATGGGATTAAATATATGCAAAAGTATATTCGAGAGGAGACACTGGGAAAATCAATGGAATTTTGTTGTGCCATGGTCTAGAAAGAATCTAGAGTATCTAGAAAGAGAGGGTGTGTGTGACGAGGGGAATTGGTCAATTAGCCTGAAACATAGGAAATGAAGTCGAGGTGCAGACTGACTGGTATCAGAGGATAAGAGCCTTTCACTTCGGTGTAGTCAGTGGGTAAGTACACAGGTCCTGGAGTCAGCCAGCTGCCTGTGCTTAAAACCAAGTTTGCAAAGAACCAACTATGATGATTTGGGCAAGTTACTAATGCTTTGGCAATTCTCCTTTATAGAATGGGGAGGTTTGTGATCCCCACTTCTGGAGTTATGGGTATTAAATGAGATAGTGTGGGATGGACAATACATGTTAGTCACTATTATCATTATCTTTATTATATGTAGATCAATACACTGGCTTTCCACCCCCCCACAGGCTTTTTTAGTTTCTACATCAGTCTTTTGTGGCTACAGATGATTCTTTCCATAAAAATCTACTTCATCTTGGTGAGCTGAGAAAAGAAAAATCAGATTCCTGAGTGGTTAATCCCAGAGCTACAGTCATAGTTATTTTTATTATTTCAATATAATATTCATGGGGCGCCTGGGTGGCTCAGTGGGTTAAGTGTCTGCCTTTGGCTCAGATCATGATCTTGGGATCCTGGGATGGGGAACCACCCCCACCCTGTACACCCTTCCCACCTCTGCATAGGGCTCCCTGTTCAGCAGAGTCTGCTTCTTTCTCTGCCCCTCCTCCCCTGCTCTGTCTCTCAAATACATAAGTAAATAAAATCTTTAAAAAATTAAATAATATTCATATCCTGCAACTATGCTGAACAGACCATAGCAGAATATTTCATAAATTTGTAAAATATCCATCCTCTAAGGGGCCCCTGGGTGGCTTCTCCCACTCCTACTCCCCCTGCTTGTGTTCTCTCTCTTGCTGTGTCTCTCTCTGTCAAATGAATGAATGAATGAATGAATGAATGCCATGGCCTAAGAAGGGTTAAAAAGCTAGCATGCTGAAGGGAGCCTCTCAGCTGTCTTTAATCCTTGGGGGAGTGAAGGCTGAAAGGAAGGCCTCCACATTGGACGAGGCTGGCGCAGGCTGCAGGGAACTTCCGGGTCCTGAATGCACGCATTGCAAGCTCCAGACAGGACAGCCAGGGCAGCACAGCTCTTCGCTCTGTATTTCTGTAAGTTTGGGCATAAGCAAAGAACTTGACCAGCCATGGTGGCTTTAGAGTCCTCATGAAAACCCTGGGAAATGAATGGGATCCAGAACTTGGTCTTTGGCCTCTAAATCCAGTATTTAAAAAAAATATTTTATTTATTTATTGGAGAGAGAGCACAAGCAGGGGGAGCAGCAGGCAGAGGGAGAGGGGGAAGCAGGCTCCCAGCTGAGCAGGAATCCCAATGTGGGGCTCCATCCCAGACCCCCGGGATCATGACCTGAGCCGAAGGGAGATGCTTAACTGACTGAGCCACCGAGGTGCCCCTATTCAGTGTTTTTAAAAAGTGTACTCTGAAGTCACCTGCATCAGAAGTATCCACTTGTGGCGTCTATTACAACTTTAGCTGCCTGACCCACATCTGTAGAGATTCTGATTTGGTAAATGTGCGGTGGGGCCCAGGAAACTGCGTTGGCACAGTCCAGTGTGCTTTCTTCTACTAAACCTTCTAATCTAATTTTAAGAGTTTATTCCTTTGATGGATGTTTATCATTCCAACTATGTACTAGACCTGTTTCAGAGACCGGTGGACACATTAGTGAGTAAAACTCTCGAGGTGCCTTCTAATCGAGACTCTCTCTAGTAGGAGGACACATTTGCCCAATAAGCAAGCCAGTCAAAATCAAGACCCCTGCCAGCCAGTCAACATTGACTAAATAGGGTGCCATTGCCGAGAGTGATCCGTGGCTCTCCTGGATTGGGGCGCCTCTTCCAGAAGGTGAGGTTAAGCTGAGAGATGCACGATGAGACCGCCTGCAGAACGTCAAAGGCAGCGCGTTCCAGCCCAGAGGCTGCCTAGGTCCCTGGCCCCAGGAGGAGAAAGCGCCTGTTGTGGTCGAAGGATTGAAACAAGCTCACGGTGGTCAGAGCGTCCTGATGAGGGGAAAGTCCACTCTGCCAGGTGGACGATTCCCAGATCTCACATAGCTTTCGTTTTATTTTAAGTAGGATGGGGAGCCACTTGAGAGTGTAAGCCAGGGAGGAAATCATCTGATTTTCATTTTAAAAAGGCCCTTCCTGCTGTTGCACAGTCTATAGGTGTGTGACATGTGGCTCTTCAATACAATATCATGACCCCGGGAGAGAACTTGTTTTTAGGGGTTTCTCTGTTAACACCTGTTAACACCAGTGCTTTACAGCTTCTGAAGCATTTTTATATACCTCTTTCTTTTGTTCTCCTGAAAAAACCCTAGGAGACTCATCTTCCTATAATCATGTTGCTGACGGAGAAACTGAGGCTTGTAAAGGATGAGATTCTTCTTAGGCTGCTTGTTTTCTGAGGCAGACGTTTGAAAAGGGGAGATTTTACATAAAGCTCTGGATTCTTTTGGTGCTAAAAAGTGCAGATGTGTCCTCACATCACAGTGATGGTGAGCTGCTGAGGGACGGTCCCCTCAGATGACAGCTGCCCCCTCCCTTCCTGGGAAGCCAGATCTGTTTCAGTCCTTTCCTTCTCTGCTGACCCAGGCTGTGTGTGTCTGAATTCTAGACTCCAGCTCTCCTGTGTCTTCAGCCTGCTCTTGTGGCACCTCTTTAAAAGCCATTTTCGGGCCCCTGGGTGGCTCAGTCAGTTAAGCGGCTGCCTTCAGCCCAGCTCACGAACTCAGAGTCCTGGGATCGAGTCCCGCATCAGGCCTCTTGCTCAGCAGGAAGCCTGCTTCTCCCTCTCCTTCCCACTTGTGCTCTCTCTCTCTCACTTTCTCTCTCTCACAAATAAATAAATAAAATCCTAAGGAAAAAAAAAGCCATTTTCCTCTTCCCCTATCAAATCTGTTTGCAGAGAGTGGGGCGCTGTTGCAACCTTATTATCCCCAGCTGGGACCTGGGCTTATTCTCATGGGGGTTTAGCCCAGCACAACCTGTGTAACATTGAGGTTGTTTGGTGTTTGGTGCTTTAGCTTGGAAATCCATGCCAAAGTTGCCTTTGCTCTCCAACATGGCTACTTGAGATCCCAATAATAGGGAGAAAAATCCACGTTTATTCTGTGCTTCCACAGTACTTTATACTCTAGAAGACTGGGAGACCCCCCAAAATTGTATATAAAAGCTTGTGTTTGTATGAATTTTTCCAGGGAGAGGATTTATAGCTTTATTTAGACTTTCAAAGACATTTTTTCTATAAAAGAAAAAAATGGGTTTATTGGGGGTATCTAGGTAGCTCAGTCTGTTAAGCAACTGATTTTTGATCTTGGCTCAGGTTGCTGTCTCAAGGTTGTGGGATCGAGCCACGTGTTGGGCTCCTTGCTCAGTGGGGAGTTGGCTTCTCATCTCCTCCCTCTGCTCCTCTCCCTGATAAATAAATAAGTCTTTAAAAAATGGGTTTATTAAAACTGAGCTTGTAGAGCATTGGGTGAATGAGATGGTAGGCATGGAGTGCTTAGCTCAGTGTTTGGCATACAGGAGGCGTTAACTAAAGGATAGGATTTAGTATTGTCATTGCTGGTGTTGGATCACTGTTGTTCCCATTATATCTAAATGCCTGCTGTGGACAGAACTGTGTCCATATATTGAAGCTCTGACCCCTTTAGCCCCCAGTGTGATGACTGTGTTTGGAGCTAGGGCTTTTAGGAGGTTGTTAAGTTTAAATGAGGTCATAAGGGTGAGGGCCTTGCTTGATAGGACTGGTGGTCTTATAAGGAGAGGAGGAGAGGCGCCTGGGTGGCTCAGTGGGTTAAGCAACTGCCTTTGGCTCAGCTCATGATCCCAGGGTCCTGGGAGCTCCGTGTTGGGCTCTTTGCTCAGCAGGGAGTCTGCTTCTCCCCTCCCTTTGCCTACTACACTGCCTGCTTGTGCTCTCTCTCTCTCTCTCTGTCTCTCTGTCAGATTCAGGGCATGGAGGAAAGGCCATGGGAGCATGCAGAGAGAAAGTGGCCATCTGCAAGCCAGAAAGGGAACTCTGACCAGACCCCAGCCATATTGGCACCCTGATTTCAGACTTTTTACCTCCAGAACTGTGAGAAAATACGTTTCTATTGTTTAAGCCACCTGGTTTATGGTATTTTGTTGTGACAGCCTGAGCTAAGACAACACCCAGCCCTCTTCTTTCCTGAGCCAGAACCTTCTAGAGCAGGGACAGCAGGAGACCCTAGATACCATCTCTGGGGGTGAGGTCGGTTTGGAATTGGTTTGCTGTTGTAGCATCTAGACTCATTGTGCTTCAAGTGTCCTGCTTGTTCACCAAGATGTAGTTTTTTTGTTTGTTTGTTGTTGTTATTGTTGTTGTTTTTAATGACATAGGCTGACCTAAGCATTCATCTGAACTTCTGGCTGTTTCTCTCATTGAGTGCTCCACTTTCCCAGCTCACTGGAGCTTTACCCTTATCATCAGCCTTCTGAGGAAGCAATGTGATTTAATGATTAAAGATGTGGATTTTAGAGTCCCTCTACCTGATTCTGAATCTTAGTCAGCCTCTCACTATCTGTGCGACCTTGGGCAAGTTACTTAACCCCTCTGGGCTTTGGTTTCCTCATTTGTAAAATGATGTTAATAATAGTGGCTATGTGAAAGGGCCACTGTCAGGCTTACAAATGATTTAATACATGGAAAGTGTTTGGAACAGTGCTTGGCACATATGAAACCCTGTACATGCTAGCTGTTATTATAATTACTTATCTTGGGCTCTCACCCAAGTTGGGTTGGCCCCTCATCAGGTGAAGGGGCCAACTTTTTTTTTTAATTAGAGCAGCTACTTGCTGGAGTCCTACTCCGGCTGGATGTGTCAGGTGCTTGATACTGAATATTGTCTTGCCTAGAACCTCCAGCCACGGTAACCCACTCACTGGATCCGAACCCTTTGTGTACTGACTTGAATGTTGAATTACTCTTCCTTATAATGTAATGCTTGACTTAACTCAGATCAGAGGGTGAAGATGTGACATTAATGTTGATAACTTGAAGCCTTTTCTCTGTTCCTAAATAATGATAATTAAAAAGGGGGCAGTATTTATCGCATCTCTATATAGGGGCTCTTCTGCCAAGGGGCCTTATGCATCATCCTGACTGAGGGGTGAGGGTTGGAACAGAATTCAGTGGTTCCAACTGTGATGGTTAAGGATCAAAATCACTCGAGGAACTTATTATTAACGTGGATTCCTAGGTTCTACAACCAAGGCTTTCATTTTAGTAGGTCTGGGATATGGTCTGGAAAACTGTATATTTTTTAAAGATTTTATTTTTTTATTTGCTTCAGAGAGAGAGAGAGAGAGAGTGCATGCAGATGGGGGAGGGGCAGAGAGAGAGAGGAGAAGCAGATTCACCACTGACCCGGGGTTCCTGGACCCTGGAATCATGACCTGAGCCAAAGGCAGATGCTTAACTGACTGAGCCACCCAGGCACCCAGGAAAATTGTGTTTTTAATAAGCACCTCAGGTAATTCTTATGCAACTGTTTGGCTGACTTGTATTTGAGAGTTACTTGGCCAGATGTTCTCTCAAGGTCTCCTTGAGCCTTTGGCATGTGAACTTTCAGAATGAATGTAAGGACTGGGGAAGATAAGGTGATAACTTAGAACCAGGTCCTACTTCTTTAAAAGAATTTCCCAAGTCAACACAACCAGGGTGTGACCACAACCAGGCATGCTTCTGCCAGGTTTTGTCTAGATTTTAATCTAAACAGGGAGCTAGACAGTGATCATGTGAGAAAATGGAATCTCACACTAAGTTCTCGTAGCTTAATTTACAAATAGCCATTCTCCAAAGGCTTTTAGCCAGGCATTTTGGGAAGAGTTTCTGGAATGGCGGTCCCATTTAATGTACTATAAATTACCTTCCGGGCAAAATAGATCGCTGACGGCTGTAACAACATTTATTTGCAGGAATATCAGTGGTGGCTAAGATCTTCTCTGTACTAACTAGAATTTTGAAGTCGTGCGCGTAAGAAGCATCCTTTTAGGGAAGACTTAAATCTTAGAAATGACCGCCTAGGAGACGAAATGCCGTTCTCATGTATTCAGTGAAGACAGTTGAGGATTTGTTGAGAAAGCTAGCTGGTGTCGGGGAGGCCGCAGGCATCGTGCACGAAAAGCCGTCTCCCCTTTGACGAGCGTTTAATTTGGCCTTGTAAAGTGTCTGAAGTGCAGGCATTTAATTTGTTTGACAGAAGCAAGCCCAAAGCACGTCCTGTAATTCCCTGCCACAGGGTTTCACGAGTCTTACCACATGGCAGGCGTAGTCTGAGAGTCTGTATTAAATCAGCTTCAAGTCAAAACACTAGTATGACAAAGGTCTGTTTTAATTAAAAGACACAAACCTCTCTCTTCGGAGCCAGGTGGAGGGCCATAAAAGAGCGTACCGTCCACCGTCCTGTCCTACGGAACACTTGGCTCTTGCCCGGAAGACCAAGATGCTCTGGGGCAGGCAGGTAGGAAACTGTCAGGGGGTCCTGCAATGTCTGGTGTGGCTAGCCATGTGTCACGGTTTCTTTCCTCCAACGATGCTGGCTTGCTGCCACCATATCAATTATCTCCAGCTGAGACAGTAATGATCTAGGATACCACTTTTTTAATATTACATCTTAACAAACCAGAATTAGGAAACTCTACCCAATTCACACACTTTGACATCCCCATGCATTAATATCCACCTGCTCATAAATCAACCATAAATCAAGCTTTTCCGCCTCGAGCGTGTGAAGTGACCGTATTTTAACAATATATGAAATATTCCCCTCATCTGAGTATTCTGCTGCTCCCTGTCCTCTGCAAGCTTGGCTATTTTTCCTACGAGGAGAGAAGAGCTCTGAATTCTTAGAGAAGCGTAAGAGACAGCAAAGTCGGCTAGCTCTAACGTGAAATGCATGTATGCTTTCGGTTTGGGGGATTATATACTGTGACTTCCCATTTTCTCATGACAGGGCCTAGTCTTCCCTTTCCATCTCCTCTTCTGCCAATTCCCCCCTTATTCTGCTTTCAATGTTCCAGACAGCCTTCTTGAGTTTCTTCAAAATCTATTCTCCCGCTCAGGACCTTTGAAAGAGGGATCTCGGGACGCCTGGGTGGCTCAGTGGGTTGAAACCTCTTCCTTCGGCTCAAGTCATGATCCCAGGGTCCTGGGATCGAGCCCCGCATCAGGCTCTCTGCT
Source organism: Mustela erminea (assembly GCF_009829155.1). Classification (NCBI taxonomy): domain Eukaryota; kingdom Metazoa; phylum Chordata; class Mammalia; order Carnivora; family Mustelidae; genus Mustela; species Mustela erminea. The sequence goes on from NC_045623.1 coordinate 60,267,041, forward strand.
CAGCAGGGAGCCTGCTTCCTCCTCTTTCTCTCTGCCTGCCTCTCTGCCTACTTGTGATATCTCTCTCTGTCAAATAAATAAATAAAATCTAAAAAAAAAAAAAAGAAAGAGGGATCTCTCTACTGAGCTACTCGCCTTTACACTGGTCTCTATACCCCGGGCCCCTTCCCCTATTTCCTTCATTCACTCATTCATTCAACAAGTATTTACTGAGTATCCGTAAGTGCCAAACACTTGAGCTAATGAAACTAATTAAAGAACCCCATAGACCTTACATTCTAGTTTAGAGAGGGTTACTCAGACCAAAATAGACATAATGAATGAGTATATTGTATGTTAGAAGATGATAATTGATATGGAATAGTAGAAAGTATGGAAAGTGCTTGCAATTTTATATAGGTTGGGAGAGAACTCCTTACTGATATGGTGAAATTTAAATTTATCTTCAATTATTCTTATAATTTAGCTCAAACTTACTTCTTTAGGGATGCCTTCCAGACCAGATCAATCAGTGAGATTTCGAATGTGTAACTAGGTCATGCTCTGTTATGCGCTCCCATAATTCCCGAAAGCTCTTAGCGCCACTTGTCATTACATAGTCATGTGATTATTTCCTAAGGAATGTCCTGTCCTCTATATTGTAAGCTCCATGAAGGCAAGGATGAGATCCTTTCTGATTACTTCTCTACCTTGATAGGTAGCACAATACAATTTTGTTAAAATGAATACAAAACTCTGCACAGTATGGATAAAAATGCATATACAATGATATGAGAATCAACTGTGATAGTGAATAATGAATGGATGATATGTGCAATAATGAACAAGTCCTTTTTTGCAAACTGCAAAGTTCTGGAAACATACAGGCATCGCTATTTCTGTGAATGAAAGACCCTTGTGTATCAGTGTGATTCTGTGTTCATTGATATTGTAGGATCTGGGATTCCCTTTACAGAGGCAGTATGAGTGAGTGGATAGGAGTGTGGGAGATGAAACCAGATTGCCTGTGTTGATTCTTAGCTCTGCCGCTTACCTTGTGACCCATTGTGTCTCTACTTCCTCATCAATGAAATGGGATGACCATGGTACCAACCTTTCAGGGATGTTGCAAGATTAAAAGAATTAATATCTCTAAGGTGCTTAGAAGAAGGCCTGGCATATGGGAAATAATAAACATTATTATGATTATGGTTGTTATTCGTATCTGCTTTCAACTGCAATTCAGGGTTTTATCTATTGGCCAAAATCTTCCTTGGTTTCGTCTTAGAGATAAGCTAGTAATTCCTAGTTCAGTGATGTTTTCTTTAACATAAGTCAGAGAAAAAGGATGACCATCAGACCACATCCTGTAGGTTTTAACATGTGTTTGGGTTAACCAATGACTTGTTTTATTTTCTTGCTCCTTTTCCAATGGTCTTGGCAGATGGAAGTGAAACTAGAGCCATTGATGGCGGAGAAAACCGGGTCCAAATCTGACTCTGTCACTTACTGGGGGAAAGACCACTGGCAAGATATTAAATGTTTTGAGGTTCACACCCTCATTTATGAAATGGGGCTCATAATTGTTCCCTTGTGGGGTTGGTGTGAGGACTGAGTGAGATAATGTCGATGAAAGGCCAGCTCAGAAAGCAGTCCCACAAATTCACTTCTATCTCCTTTTCCCTTTGCTCAGGAACAAATGTACATTTTAGGTTCTTTGTTTGTTTGTTGTTTAAGTAAGCTCTCCACCAGAAGTGGGGCCTGAACTGACAACTTGAGATCAAGAGTCACGTGCTCTACTCGCTGAGCCAGCCAGGCGCCTACAACTGTACATTTTAAAAGGAACCTTCTGGAGACAACAACAACACTGTGGTCTGTGATGAAGGCTCTGACAAGCGTTCTAAATCAGGAAGCCAAAGTCAACACATGTGGAACTCGCTACCCATGAGTGTAAAATGATTCACATCACTGGCAGAGAACATCAGTGCAGTAAGCGCAGTGTCCGTGTGTTATCACATAATGAGGAGGAAATAGTTATTTAAAAAGGATTATTTTTTAAATGTCAAAAATGTATCAATTTATGTAGAACTAACCATCTAACTAGAAACACCATGCCGAAGGTACTTTGGTGGGTTGCGGAGAATTTTACAAAACAACTTATTATTGATTAGCAAAAACGAGTTAAGAATATTTGTGCTGTAACAGTCATAGGAATGAAGGAGACTTATTCTGAATGTTCAAAGTTATTGCTTGATGACCATAATCATATATGACTCCAGGTTTTGTGTGTGTGTGCGCGCATGCGCGCATCAGTGCGTGTGGTTGTGACAAAAATGAAAATAAGTCCAAAATGTTCCCTTCTCATGCTCAAAGATTTTAGATTTTCTTTGTTTCTCTCCTGGGTGTTTTTTGCTGATTTTCAGTTGCAAAATACGATTTTCAGTAGGGTCACAGTTAAACTCTTCAAATTACGTTCCACTCCAAAAGACCTCGTTTAGCTTCCAAATCTTCTTTTTCCCCAGGTTTGGGATTTCTGATCAACAGATGTTTATTGAGGCACCATTGTGTCAGTGGCAGGTTCCCAGAATGACTTTTCCAATGCCCCTGGTGTTGCAGATGTTGGATAAATTGGAAATCTATGAATCTGAAGTTAAAGCAGAGTTAAAATTATGTGTGAACATGCACTGAACGCTTAGAAGGCAACATGCTGTTCACCACTGGCAGCAGCAGAATTGGGGGATTTATTTCTACTTATTGGCTTAAAATGTGAAATCTAGATGTGAGGAGGCCTAGCATTCCTGTCCTTAGGGAATTGTCATGCCAAAGCTACTCATTCTAATTCTTCAGACATTCTTGCTTGCTCGGTGAATGTTCAAGTTCACCGCCATTCCAGTCCATGCCTTTGATAGCCCTTCATGTCGATAAAATAAAATTTGGCATTCCAGGCTCTTCACAGTATGGATTCTGCTTACCTTTCAGGCTCTATTTCTTTCAGCTCTTCTGCTAGCTCAATGGTGTAGATGAAACCAACTTTTTGCTCTTCTTCGTTCACTGAGTACCTAGTCTTGGCCAGCTACTGTTTTATTAATTTAAAGGAATATTTTATCTTCTCAATTTTCCGGGGAGGTTGTCATTGTTATCCCTGCTACAGATGAAGATACTGAGGCTCAGAGACATCAAATGATTTGTTCAGATTCATGGACAATCATGTGGATGAGTTGTTGTTTGCTCCCAGATCTCTAATTTCTAAAACCACAAGGGGAAGAGCTCTTTGCATCACACTATAATGCTTTCCTCCTCAAAATGCCTAACACTGGCTCTGCACCCTTCTCCCACGTGATGGTAGGATAATGGTCTCCCAGTGACGTCCATGTCACAATCCCTGCGACCTGTAAATGTGTTGCCTTCCATGGCAAACAGGGATTCAGGTTGGCCATCAGCTTACTTGAAGATAGGGAGATGACTCTGGATTAACCAGGTAGATCCAATGTAATCATGAAGGTCCTTAAAAGTAGAAGTGGGGGGTTGTTGTGGGGAGCTGAGAAGACTCAGAGGAGGAGAGCTGAGGATGGGAGGACAGTCAGAGATGAGCAGTGTCGTTGACTTGGAAGATGGACAGGTGGCCAAGAGTGGAAGGCTAGAAGTAGCCTCTAGACACAGGAAGTACAAGGAATGGACTCTCATCTAAAGCCTCTCTTCTAGGGGTCACAGGTCTGCAAACACCTTGATTTTTAACCAGGGGATACCCAGGTTGGACTTCTAACCTCAGAATGGTAAGACAATAAATTTATGTGATTTTAATCCACCCTAGCTTTGGTACTCTCTTACAGCAGTGGCAGGGAACAAATCCACTCTAAGCAGTATTCCTTTTCTGTATACTTCAGCTGCTACATGTCATGCCCAAGGTTGAAATCCACCATCCCCTCCAACCCTCCTTACTATCAAAGCCTGCTCTTGGGGAAGATGAGAAGGTGACCCTGATGAACTGTACTGTCCCAGACAGAACTGATAAAAACTGTCTAAACCAAGCTCCTCAGCTCAAGAGAGGTGGAATGACTTGTCCAAGGTCACACAGGTAGCAGTGTTAGGGCAAGAGCTCCTATCTACAACTCCTGATTTCCACTTCAAACAGCTTACAAAGGAAACTTAATTTAAAAGCGTCAGCACTTTTCTAGGGATCAGTGCTCTGAGATTTGTTATTAATCATCTGTGTCAGAATTTCCAGATCTAGCAAACAGATTGGATCCTTGCAAATCACACTAAATATGTCTATGAAAAAGCCTATGTCTATGGGAATTAACCAACCCACCACCATCCTGTTCATTCATTCATTCAGCCAGTAGGATATATTTGCCAGGTACTGAGTGAAGTCCTGAGAATTGAAAATGAGTAAAACACAGCCCCTACTATTAGGAACTCATGGTTTAGTGGGACTGGGAGAAGGACAGGGATGGCGAGAATGGTTAAAGAGAAACTACAAAGTCTTGTGATAAGTGATATGATAAAGTGAAGAAGAAGAGACACTGGGCAGCCTAAAAAAGGGGGTCTTCACTCCGGTTTAAGGCTTCTGGAGAAAGTAGTGTTTTGGCCTTGGTTGGCCTGAAAGGAATTGACTTACAGAGAAGCAGAGAGCATTTCATTGTGGAAGGACAGTAGAACTGGACTGGTCAGGTTAGATAAATAAACCATAGAGGCTTCTTATTCTCTACCAAAGTCCCAAAGTCAGCTCAAAAAGTCATTTGATAGTTCATTGGATTTCAGAATGGTTCAGTCCAGCCTTGGATGGTCAATGTGTAGGAGTGGAAGGCACTATTAGCCAGGGGCATGAATTTCAACTCTACTCCTTCCCACTGTGTCGACATAGGGTGTCCCTTTGTGCCTCAGTTTTCTTGTCTCTGAAATGGGAAAGCAAATTCTTTCTTTGCATGGTGGATGTGAAGACTAGAGGCAATGCATGAGACAGCATTTGACATGGAGTGTTATGTAAAGGGCAACTGTCAAAGTCAGGCTTAAGGATAGGGCTCAGTTACTCTCCCCTCAGTCTTTGTCCAATTTTTTGGTAAGCATTGTGTTGCTCCATACTTCTTTCCAGTCTGTGGGTAATTCTCACTGCTGGTCCAGAGAAGGTTGGGGAAGGAGATGCTAGCATGGTCTGGCTTCAGCGAGGAGTATGAAGTCTCCCCACCATCCTGTAGGCATTTCCCTTCCAGCTGCTGGGGTCCTTGTTCTGACGTGTAAGACCAGCTGTACCTATCACACTCAGAAGGCCTTTCCTTCCTGGTGACCGGCTCCTCCTCCACCTCCAACACACCATGCTTTAGCTGCTGTTCACCTGCCCTGGTGGATGGATCTACTTGGGCGGTTATAATGCCGGGAATGCCCTTAGCCTACCTCATTTGTCTGACACATTCCTATCACCTTTAAAACTCAGTTCACACGTCATTCTGCGAAACCTTCCCTGACTTCCCTTCCATGAATCAGCTCTGTCCTCCTCTGGGTTATCATGGTGTCTGGTACAAATCTCTTAACTCATTGTGCACATTACACTAAATCAACTGTTCATCTGCCTCTCCCTTCAGACCGGATGTTCCTAGAGAACAGGTGTGTATATTCATCTCTTCATTTCTAGCACATAATAGGGACTCAACAAATGTTTGTCAAATGACTGATTGACTAAATGAATGAAAGGCAGAAAGATTTTCAGAATTTTCCAGAAGCTGATGCTTATGAAGAGGTGGATTGGGAGTCCTATAAGAATTACACTATCACATTCTGTAATGGATTGGTGCTAGCTGGGGAATGACAGTATGTCCAAAAGGTAATGAATTAAAACCTTGCTTTGGCATGTTCCCTTTTAGAAATGAGAGCAGTATTTCAAGTGACTTAAAACATAAGGCTTTAGTAAACGTGTAAGAAAATATATGCAATTAGACTCAATCAATAATGTTGTCCCTGACTAATGTCTATATTTAAGGTAGTTTAATTAAATTATGAAAAAGACCTTTCTGATTTAATAGTCAGTCTGGTTTATCATGTATGTACACAAGCTGTTTATAGGGTTTTCTTTCAAGATTTTCAGACTCTCAACCAACACAGGTATAGAGAAGTAGCAACACACTACTTAAGATGGGAGAGGCTGGTAGATGATTTCAAGTAAAGCAGGGAAGCCAAAACAATTCATCTAGGTAGGCCAACAGAAGCAGAAATTCTGCAAAATGCTTTTTCTCTTCTCATTCATTCATTCATCCATTCAGAAAACATTAATTCAGCACCACCATATGCCAGGGACTGCACTAGGTGCTGGCAATTCACTGGAGTAGAAAAGACAAACATCAAACACAAATATATATATGCATTATGTTTATGTCCTCCCCACACCCAAGCTCAGAATACCTTATGTTTTTTTATATTTTATTTATATAAATGCAACATCCTTGCAATAAGCGAGAAGTAAGGAATAATATAAAAAATGTACCTAGACAGTGTGCTGGGTACTGGAGACACAAAAGTACCTTCAAATGGCTTCTGGCTTAAAAAAAAAAAATTTTTTTTTTAAGATTTTATTCATTTATTTGTCAGAGAGAGAGAGGCAGGAAGGGGGAGAGAGCACAAGCAGGGGGAGTTGCAGGCAGAGGGAGAAGTAGGCTCCCTGTTGAGCAGAGAGCCCAGCATGGGGCTGGATTCCAGGACCCTGGGATCAGGACCCCGGTGGCTGAAGTCAGCGCCCAACCCACTCAGTGCTTCAGGTACCCCAGGAGAGAAAGTCTTAAGCTGACTTCATGCTGAGTGCAGAACCCAATGAGGGGCTCCATCTCATGACCCTAAGATCACAATCTGAGCCAAAACCAAGAATCAGCTCCTTAACTGACTGAGACACCCAGGCGCCCCAGAGCTTCTGGCTTTAGTGGGAGAAACAAACACAGGAACAATAAAACTAATAATGCAGAATGAAAAGTATAGCGATAGAGGTAAGCATATAGTTGCTACCAGAAGAATGGGGAGCAGCAGCACTTCCTTCCTCTCTCCCATCCCAAAGGCACAAAGGCTGGGCAGGGGAACTGTGGGGAATCAAATTATATCACTAACAAATTTTCTTAAATCAAATTATATCACTAACAAATTTTCTTAAGGAGAGCCAGCTTTGAATGGAATCTGCATCTCTGCCTTCCTTTTGTCCTGGGCAAGCAGAGGAAGGGTGCGGCCAGCAGGCAGGGCCATCCTCCTGGGGGATGGGAGAGAAGTAAAAACTTTTGCAAGGAGGAGCTCCTGGACAGGGTGGAGGAGCTGCCCAGAGCCCATGGTCCTGAAAGCCGCCCTGGGGGACTAAACCCTATGAGAACTTCTAGAGCCCTCCTACCCTGACTCCCTCACACATGGTTGGTCCCCCGGGCAGAAGGGGCTGATGTCCAAGGCAGCCGCTGAACCAGTATCAGCCAAGGGGCACTCAGCTAAAACTTCACATTTGAAATTATTTAATTTCACCAATTTTATTTAAAACACTCTCAATCCTTCGGAAATAAAGGGCTCCTTAAATAAAATAAGCACTGAGATTCTAGCAGTATCCTTTTGATCTGGGGCTGTCACCAATAGCCAGAGTTTGCAACTAGTAGTCACAGGATGGATTTAGACCGCAGACACATTTGCTGTCCGAGCACATTTTTAACTTTTAGAATACAAATGCCTCTGTAGTGGGGCTGACTTTCTCTGTTGTGCGTAGAGGCAAACATTCCCTGATGGCTTCTCCTGTGCTGTATGTCTGCCTGGTCCCAGAGGGCGGCTGAGGTGGCCCTCTCTCAGCGAGGCTGACCCCTTCTTCTTGCAGACAAGGAAGCTAAAGCTCAGAGGAAAAAGTGCCCAGAATACATCAGAGGTAGGACTAGAATCCAGGGTCCCAGGCCTCACTAGGCTCTTGCTATGCGAGGAGCTGCCTCTCAGAGAAGCACTTTGGGAATGGAGTGTGCCTAGGCTGTAGGAAGCTGCCTTACCGAACTGCCCTTTGCAAGGGAAGAATCCTTGTTAATACCACCCATAAACACGGGTGGGGGGGGGTTTGGGGAGGGTTTAAGGGGAAGGCTTGAGGAGACTTAATGTCAAGGTCTCTACAATTTAAGCATCTGCTTGTCCTTGCACCCCGAGATAAGTGACGGGCTACTCTGGATGGGGTGGGTGCATACCGTGTCCCCCTTTAGGGTGCCCGTGCAGGTGAGAGATAGCAGGGTAGCCCGGGAATGAGACTCAGGGTAGGGCTTGGCGGGAACGCAGCACTAGGAAAACCCTCTGAACCAGGGTCACTTTCCAATGCCTCTTCGCAGACTCAGATGTGGATGGGTGGGGAAGATTATGCATTAGGGCTTATCTCTCCCTCTCAGCTGGGTTTCTGTTATTCCCAGGCGTGGAGGGGGCTGGCAAAGGCTCTGACCTATTCACTTGGCAGGTTGGATCTGCATGTGTGCGTCTTTCCCACTCTCGAGGAACACGCCTGAGGACGGCTGAGGGTGGGGGAGGTGGGCTGAATTTGATCAGAAGCCAGATGGGAAAAAGAAATCAAATCTACCAATCGAAATATGCATTTACAAAATACAGAATGACTGGCTAGCTTTAACTGTTCATGTAAGCCAGGCCAACATGTTTAGGAAGAATGGGCTTCCCGGAGGAAGGCTGATAAACAGCATTTTCTCCAGTGCCAAAGCATGCCATTGCCCAGGGAATTTTTAATTCAGCTGACACACCGTTCTCTCAATTGATCCATTCACAGCCACCACCCATGGGTGGTGGTGGTGGGGGGCATCGCTGACTGGGCTTTAAAAGGTTGCAAGTCCTTAAAACGGGGTGCAAAACTCTAGAGATTTCCCTCCTCCATGGGCACCCTGGAAGGTGACAGGGAGTCAGCCAATCTGCTGTCACTTTTCTCGGAGGGTTGAGGCAGACTGTCACCTACTTTGCAGAGACCTTGTAAGCCTCTGCTGAATGGATCTTTCCCTTCGCCCTACTACCTGGATTCAGGGACATCTGGAGGGGATCCTCGAAGCCCCGTAAAAAGGTTGGGTGTCTGAGTCCACGACAGATGGCTTCTGAGGCAGCCACTTTTGTACGGGCCCTGGGCCATGGAGTCTGGGGACATGGATTCTACTCCAGCAACATCTTGCTTTCTCTACAGCGAGGTTTCAGAGTTCCCCTTAGCAGAGGAACACAGGACCTTGTTCTAGACTAGGAAAGAAATGATGACTCTTAAGCAAAGAAAGGAAGACTTCCATATACACAGTTGTCTTGTGGAACTGGGCAGTGTTTACCACATGGTTGGTACCTGGCAAAAAATTCTTTTTTTTTTTTTCAAATATTAACTTTTTTTTTGTTTTTAAGATTTTATTTATTTATTAGAGAGAGAGACAGAGTGAGAGAGCGTGAGAGGGGAGAAGGTCACAGGGAGAAGCAGACTCCTTATGGAGCTGGGAGCCCGATGCGGGACTCAATCCCAGGTCTCTGGGATTATGACCTGAACCGAAGGCAGTTGCTTAGCCAACTGAGCCACCCAGGTGCCCCGCAAGGAATTCTTAATTCTGAAATAAATTGAGAGTGCTAGCTAGAGTGTGATATTATTACATGGGATGATAGGAAAAATAAGGTGTCTGCCTCACCCACCAACAGCTTACAATTTCATGGGGGAAAATATGCAAATGAGAATTTCCAGGCATGGAAGAGAAGAGGTGGAGATCACCCTCTGTTGAGTGGGAGAGCCTAAGCAGAGGTATGGAGACAGACAACTTCTACTGATGCTGCCCCACAGCAGGGGACCTCTGTTTGACTTACTTGGAAAGAACCAGCACAAATCTTGCCCTTCAGTTTCCCGTTTCCCCGCAGAACTCTGCTGGGTCAGTTCGTAGGTGGCATGTCTCCTAGACCTAGGCTCGGGCCCATTTGCTCGGCCACCTGACCGACTCCTGATGATGGCGTTCACTTTGAAAAAAAGTTTTTCAGATGCCTTTTAGAGCTCATTTTTGAAAGATGGTCCACCTGGTGCCTGCTCCTCGGCGCTGGATGGGGGCCAGAGGGTGACAGCAGCATGAACTCACTGTGGATAACAAGTCCTCTGTTATGACTGGGAGCGTTTGCAATGCTATAAATAACTCTATCAATATTGTGATAATGGCACTTTAAAGAGGTCTATTTTACAAGTGCTGAATGTAAGAGAGACCACAGCTGCGCTCATTAATTCTGAAGTATGCCTCCCTCTATGTACGACTTGCAGGTGTAACAATAGTCGTGTTGACTCAGTGGCAGTCTAGATAATGTTTAGATTAAGAAAAAGGTTAGAGTAACGTTGTTAGTTTTTCCATTGTGTTTGGCATAATGAAAACAAATTATACTAGCTTAATTGGAAGTGGGAAAAAAAAGGGCAAAACATAACTTTGGTACAGATTTCAGATGTTCACGGATAACTCCTCCCCCCTCTCCCCCAAGAGCAAGTATCATAATTGACAGCAGTAGATCTTTTGATAATTAATTGCAGTAAATTATCACTTGGCACAAAGAAGGCATAATTGTAATTAATTTGCAACCTTCCCAGCGTAACACTGAATTAGAAATGGCACTGCCGTCATTTTTCGAACAGAGGAAATCGAGGGTAAGAACAGGGTACCCTCTCTCTTTGATGTGCGTTCAGAGTTTTGAGGCGAGCCCCAGTTGTAATTTTTCTGGTGTGATTGTGACATCTCTGTGACTCTCTTGGGTTAGGGGTGTTTAATTTAGATTGTGACTGTTGGCTCTGGGCTATGATAGTTAGCAAGAGGGGTCCCCTGATGAGTTCTGCCAGGGCTTCCCACCACTTCAGTCTCCACTTCCTCACTTAACCTCTGCTTCTTCCTGTATCCATCCCATTCGCCAGGGTCCTTGCTGAAAGATCTAATTGATTCAGATAATAGGCATTGTTTCAGTGCAAAATATTGCGTTTGTAATTGAATGAATTAAGAAAGACTGGCCCTCCAAGTGTTTCCCTCTTTCTCCAGCGCATCTGACTTTTCAGGGGTCATGCAAGATCATTATTAAGAATCTTTGTCACAGTGCAATTTTATAGTGATTGCCGCAGATCAAGTTTCCATCTAATTGCTCAACAATTAATTAGAAACAGAAATGAGGAATTAAAAACTACTTGCACTGGGTTCTAGAGGACTGTTTCTATTTCATCAGAGTGCCTGGGAGAACAAATCATTACGCTGTGAAAGCGTCCATCTGGGATAGAATTAAAGTCAAGTGGATGCATTCGGCCAAAGGGTGGCCCCCAGATTACTGCCGTGGCATGCCACACTGGTGACCAAGGCTTTCAAGGGGTCACGGAACTTTTCTTCTCTTGCTACAGTTGTCTGCATGAGAGAATGAGGAGAATCATACTTTTGACAATAAGGGCAAGAATTCTCTCTGCCTAGTGGTCGGTCATAAAAAGAAGAAAGTTAAAGATCATAGCCCTATTCCAAGCAGACCCATATAACAAAAATAAGCTTTATTAAATTATTGCGGACACTCTTCAAAGTTCTTCTGAGCCCCTGTGTTATAAATGCTGAAATAAAGTGAATTTATAGCCGGAGCCCTTCACCACCGCTGCCCTGCCCATGAACTCAGATTTGACCTATATGTAACACCTTCTCTGGGGGTTAACAAATCATTCAATCTTCATGCAGCTCTACTTTCTCAAAAAGCAACGCTTTAAGTCACCCCTGCTACCCTGCACCCTGCCAATAACTTCCTCCAGTTGGGTTGAATTAGTCATGATAGTTTTACTGTGTGAGCTAATATTCACAAGTGTCGGAGTTCAAACCACCAAACATATTTTACAGGAGACTTCAGATTGAACTCAAACCTTAGCCCTGGCTGACAAAGGTCCAAAAGTTTATTTTACTAAACTCCCCATATGAAGACCTAGAGCACATATCAAGGACATATAGATGCCAGCTACAAGTGCTGTGTTTTGTGCCCATGAACCTGGGATGCTGGCGTCTTCACTGGGCATAGAACTCCAAGTTTCCAATCTAACACTGAAACAGGATTTCCCTGGAGCAAAGGGAGGGAGAAAATTTCTGACAGACTCTTACTTGAAAGAGGAAGTAGACTTAATCTGTATATCCTCGGAGGAATAGAATTAAGGCTCATGAATGGATGTTTTGGAGATGTAGGTTTTGGCTTAAGGAAGAGTCACGTTAACATTTATGGTTGTCTGAGAGGCGAAAAGACACCGGTTGCAGGAGGAGCTGGGGTCGAGAGTGGAGATCAGTGGGTGGGGGGTGGGGGGTTGAGGTATGGAGTTTGAGAGAGGAAGTTGAAGGCTTTTGACATGCTTTTAAAAGTCTCTTCTAATTTAGAAACGGTGTATGAATGTTTGATTTCATGACATATGAAAACAAGTTAAAATGAAAGACAAGACCTGAAGCCCAGCGATCCCCCCTCTGCTGTGGAAGTTGGGGTGGCATGTGACTCCGTGGTTGAAGCTCTAGTCCGATGCCCAGGGCCTTCTGAGTTCGTTACCAGCTCTTTGGGTGAAGTCACTGATAAGCTAGCCGTTAAACTGAAGGTCTTTCTTTCTTTCATTCTTTTTTTTTTTTTTTTTTTTTTTTTAGATTTTGTTAATTTGACAGACAGAGATCACAAGTAGGCAGAGAGGCAGGCAGAGAGAGAGGGGGAAGCAGGCTCCCTGCTAAGCAGAGGGCCCAAAGCAGGGCTTGATCCCAGGACCCTGGGATCGTGACCCAGGCTGAAGGCAGAGACTTTAACCCACTGAGCCACCCAGGCACCCTTCCTGTAGGCTTTCTTTCTTTCTTTCTTTTTCTTTTTTTCTTTTCAAGGTTTTATTTATTTACTTGAGACAGAGAGAGAGAAAGAGCACAAGCAGGGAGGAGGATTGGACGGAGAGGAGGAAGCAGGCTCCCTGCTGAGCATTGATCCTGATGTGGGACTCGATCCCTGGACTCTGAGATCATGACCTGAGCCAAAGGCAGATGCTGTACTGACTGAGACACCAGGTGCCCCTTTAGTTGTCTTTTATAGCCTCTAATAATAGTTTAAAAATATTAGAATTTCTTAAAGAATTAAAACGTGATTTCATTGTTTACAGAACTCCTGAAACATTAACTAATTTATGGTTTGAGATTCAATGGCATAAAAGATGGTACTAAAATCCACAGCTCCTCTAGGAAGATGTTGAATTTAAAGATAACAATAATGCAGTAATAATAGAGTCTAAACGATATACCTGTCATGGTTGACATATATTTTAACACAAACTTCTCTTCTGTTCATCAAAACAGACAAGTACAACAGACCTTTATTCCTTTCCCAATTCATAGGTGAGTTATCAGAGGCTACACCTCTGGTGCGTGGTGGGAGGGGTCTTAGGAATTAGATCTCATTCCATACATAGTGGCAATCTCCTCCTTCAGTGTGTTTACATTTGTTTGTTTGTTTATCTAGAGAGGGAGAGAGCACATGAATGCAGGAGGTTGGGGGAAGGGGCAACAGGAAAGGGAGAGAATGCTAAGCAGGCTGCATGCCCAGAAATGAGGGGTGATGCGGGGTCAATTCTCAGACCCTGAGATCATGACCTGAGCTGAAATCAAGCTGAATCAAGATGCTTGGGGCACCTGGGTGACTCAGTTGGTTAAGTGTCTGACTCTCAGTTTCTGCTTAGTTCATGATCTCAGGGGTCGTAGCATCAAGCCCCGTATCGGGCTCCGTGCTTACTGGGGAGTCTGCTTGGGAATCGCTCTCTTCCTCTGTCCCTCCCCCATCACAGTACTCTCTCTTCTCTCTCTCTCTCTCAGAAAAAAGACAAACAAAAAAAAGAGATATTTAACTGACTGAGCAACCCCCACCCCCAGGGACACCAGTGTGTTTTACCTTTGAATCAAGGTACTCACAACAAATCACTTAGATGGACCTTGGTTGGCTTTTTTTTTTTTTTTTTGAAGATTTTATTTATTTATTTGACAGAGACAGAGTGAGCACAAGCAGGGGGAGCAGCAGGCAGAGGGAGGGAGAGAAGTGGGCTCCCCATTGAGCAGAGAACTTAACTTGGGTCTCAATTCCAGGACCCTGGGATCATAACCTGAACCACCCAGATGCCCTCTCTTTTCTCCTTTCAGCCGCAGTTGCCCAGACTCCAGTCTCCTAGGGTGCAACTAGGTCAAGCTGGGGCGAAGAGAACTGGGATTAGCCCTGTGGCTCGACTATTTTGGAGTAAGTGTGTCCCCATAGTCTGCTGGAACTGGAGGGCGAGTCTGTTGTCGAGGAATGTCTGGAGCTGTGCTGCGTGGAGCTTCGGAGTTAGGACTGCTCCGTTGCACAGCTCTGGGGGTGAGGGGGTACTCCCAGCTGACGTTCGAGGGAATGGTGCCCTGCAGCACTGTGCGTCTGTGGGTGACTCAGGGAAGGCCATGGTCACCTTCACTTTCTTCCAACCACCTCCGCTCTGATCTCTTTTGAATATTGGAGCTTCCGAATCAGAGTTTACTTGAAGAAAGGATTCTGCTCCTTAAAAAAGAAAGTACTGGAAACCTCATTACTAAATAATATACCAGCTGAGGTTTGGGGTTGAATAACCTATTCATGGTCCTACAACCAGGGAGGGCCAGAGTTGAGGCTGGAATCCAAAGTTCTGGATTTGAGGCTACCTCTGTGGTCTTTACCCAGAGCTGCCCATCTAGAGATGTGGTAGATTGGAGAGATGTCATGGTGGGGAATGAAATTGGGTTGCCTGTTGGAGGAAACCTTGGGCAGTGGAGGGACAAAGGTTGCGCTGCTTCCAACTAGCCCCACTCTGGGGCCCTACCTGCCTTGGTTAGATATGCTCATTCCTTTGCTCTTTCCTGAAAATAGGTAGCTCCTCTACCCTCATCCCAGCCACCTGCTAACCCCTTTCCACCTCTACCCTGATGTCTTCTTAGGGAAGGCTTTTCTGTCTCAACTTTGAGAACCATGGTGGGGGGGAACACTAAGGTCCTTCCTCTAGTTCCCCAAATTGCTAGGGGGTGCAAATTCTCCCTTTTCCTCTGGATCGGATCTGACTTAGACCTCACACTCAGCAGCGGCCTGAATCTGTGTGTAATTGTTGTTCTTGATCATGAGTAATCGGAAAAAGGCAAAATATTCTGCCAGTCTGTTTTATGCTTTTTTGCTTTGGAGTGAAACAATCCGTTTGCCGCGATCATGATTTTACTAGTCACACATGGCCCTTGTCAGCACTTAGAGGGGTTGGGCTGGAGAAGGATTTCTGGTTGTATTCAAACCCAGGCAAGCACACATATACCACACAGAAAGGAAGACACTTCCTGTGAATGCATCTCGTTTGCAGTGAGAGTCAGCAAATGTGGCCAACTTGAATGAACCACTGTTACTTTGTCCTGACTTGCCAGGTCCGTTGACAGGGGCCAGCAAGATCTGTGTTTCTATGGTGTTATATACTATGGCCGGAGGATCTATGAACTAGATATCAGATGGTTCCTCCCCAAGCACTCAAATGGAAGCCAGGCAGACTCAAACGCCTGCTTCGTGGATGGTAAGCTCTACCTAAGAAGAGGGAGACTTGCTGGAGAATTGTTCTTGTGGCCGGCTCTGGCGTTGAGCTCCAGCTTTCATTTCATTACCTCCCTTGAGGGATTTTCTCGCTACCCTGCTCGTGTGTCTGGTTCCCCGTTGTACCAACCGAGATGTAAACTCAGCAATTTCTCTTGGTTTCTGCCAGGAAATCCACTCTCGACAAGGCTTTGGGTGGACAGAAAGCCTTCCTGTTTGTGGGGAAATGGGAGGGATTTTGGTTGTAGCAGCGTAGATAACTTAAAAGTTTCCTGTGAGGGACTTTTGTTTTTTTGAAATCCTTTTAGTCAGTTTGACAAAGTGAACCCCAGGCTTCTGCCAGGTGCAGAGCCTCCACACACTCGACCCTCCCTCCCGTGTCTCTCTCCTGTCCACTCCCTCACCTCTAGCAAACAAAACCCGCCACACTCATCCCATTGTCTTAGGCAATGAGGTTGAAGTGTCTTAAGCCTTTACCCCAAGATTCAGACCTAACTTCATCAAGGGCCTTAGCAGAATGAAACACCTTTGCTGTAACAAGGTGCCACTCTCCTCAGAAATAAAAAGCATAAAAATAAACAAAAATTGCCCTTGGTTCGCTGCAGAACCAGTGTGGGGTAGTGGATGCAAGCAAAGGTGGGTGCTGGCTGGCACGGGGTCCCCCCATTGCAAGGGGAGAGTCCCGGACTTTCAGGCATGGGGAGGACAGACAGAGGGTGTGGGTCCCCGCAGGGCCCGTGCAGGCGAAGTGGCTTCTCTTTTGCTGATTCAGCATTCTGGGCTGCTGTCACCATTTGCTCCTTGGAAAGGGGACTGCAGAAAAACGTGCCCTGCTTAGAAATGGAAAACTTCCCAAGCGATGCCGGAGATGGAGGATGGCTGCTGAGGGGCCTGCCTGTCCTGCATCTGTCCCTGCCCAGAGCCTGTGGCCCCGTCTGCCATGATGATCCTCACTGACACAGAAGAGTGCAAATCTGTACTATGTTCCTGAGCGGCGCAGACTCTTCACACTCCCCTCAAGAGATGGGGACATGAAGCATGGTTGACAGTCTATGTTGTTATGGCAAAACCAAGGGCAAGAAGCAGCTAGAGCTAGTGAGATCTAGACAGATGGGGTCAGGAGACACGGGTCTAGCCCTGCTTCTGCCTCGTATTTGATGAACAGCCTTGGCAATGGCGTTCTTTACCCTCTGCTCTCAATTCTTGGACCGTGAAATGAGGGGTCTTGGTTTTCAAAGTGTGTTCCCTGGGGGTTCTGTGAGGCTTGGCACGAGGGTAGACAGCTGAAGGAAGGAAGGAAGAAGCTCCAACAAGAGCAGCCCTGGTTTTTCCCTGTTTTATTGCTACTGGTACGAGGATTTTCTTTGCATAAAGGATTTGCCTATAAAAGAAGTCGAAAAACCCCGGCTCTAAAGGATGGCTGTCTACTGGCTCTTCCTGTGCTGACATTCCATGATTCTAGACAGAGGCAGGAAAGAAGAATGTTTGCCAGGAAAGACGCAAGCGTAAGAAAAAGAAGTTCCTGCTACAAATAAATCCCCGGGTGATCTCTCTTAATCTCTGAAAGTTTAAAGATTTAAAATCTACTTTTTTTTTTTTTAAACTGCGGTTCTCAGCAAATAAAGACTCCTTTAAATTATTCAGGTTTGTTACACCCACAAATCACCCGTAGAGTACATTCTAAATAAAAAACTAATAACTCTCTATGCGAGAAGTGTCCCTTCCAGAGGCCATGTAGAAGGCATTAACCTGCACTGGGAGAAAATAATACTAGTGATTTCCAAATTACACTCATTTTAGGAAATAACTTAAATAAATGAATTTGGCCAAGTGCAGCCTGCTTATTTCCCCTGCATTGAGATGCAGAGGTAATATTTTTCTGCCAGCAAGTATTAGAAACAAAATCTCTTACAACCATTCTTAAAGAACATTTCAGAATCTTCCACATGATTAGTTTAGTTACATTTCCAAAGCCTTTGCTTTTTTCAATGCTCAGGAGAGTGGGAGAGGGGTCGAGGTAGGGAAGGCAGGAAAAAGAGGACCCCTAGAGCTATGGGGGGTAAGCGCCAAACTTAGTGACCTCGCAGATACCTAAGACCAACCCCATCAAATGCTTCTGCCTCGAGACAGAAGACAGAGCCTTCTGTCTCCAGACAGAAGCATTCTGTCTCTGTCCTCTAGAAGCAGGTGCTTACCCTGCTTCTAGAGGACCCCCTTCTCAGCATGGCCCAGTCTATTTTCTTTTCTAATAGATGTAGTTATTGGGAAATGCTTGGCAGAGTAAACGTTCAATATTTGTCAATTAATGAACATACTCTATCCTCTGGTTTTCATGCATTGTCCTGGTCAGCCCGCTGAGGAAGTGCACAGAGCAACATTCCTCCCAAGGTCACCCACAAACATCCTTTCCAGAGAGATGGTGGAGGAGTGCTGAGTGGAGGGAGTGAGAATCCAGCGACACACTCCTATTATCCTCTGCCTCGGGTACACGGAGTGGAGGGGACAAATTCAGTGTGTAGCTCGGATTGGAAAAGCAGGAGTCAGATGGCGCATTTGAGCCTGAGTGAGGCAATGGGGAGAGGATGCTGGGGGGAGGGGTGTTGCAGTGTGAAGTTGGGAACTGAGTCCTAGTCCAAGCTGCGGACCCTCCTGAAGGACCAATGGTGACAGTTACTCAGGGGATATGAGCCTCCCTTTCCTCATTTTAAAAAAGATTTATTTTACTTATTTGAATGAGAGAGAAAGAGAGGGGGCGTGAGAGAACGGGAGAGTAGAAGTGGGGAGAGGGGAGAGGAAGAGAATCTCAAGCAGACCTCATGTCAAGTGTGGAGACTGACCCGGGGCTCAGTCTCCTGATCCTGCGATCATGACTTGAGTGAACTCCAGAATCAGATGCTCAGCTGACTGAGCCCCCCCAGGATCCCCTCCATTTCTTCATTTGTAAATTTATAAGATGGTAGTGAGGATTCAGTCCAGGAACATTTTTTGAGCATCTATTTGTTTTCCCTGAAGCTGTGTCATACTCCTGCCTTCAAGCGCTGAGAGGAGACAGGTAAAGAACAGCAAGAATGCCCTTTGGAACGACAGGTGCCCCGGAACGCTGAGCCAGCGCCTTATCCAGCAGGGTGTGGGGGGGGTGGGTCAGAGCTGACCTCCCAGAGGACAGAAAGATGAAGTGAGGCTTGTCATCTGTGCTGGGAGGAGTTGACACCAAAGCGATAGGCAGTGCCAAGATCATTGTACATGACGCTAAGGGCCTGGGTTTCATTTTGGGTGATGGGAACTGCAGAAGGGTTTGGTGTTGCCACACAACTTGCTGATGTGTTGGAAAACACCTGGCACGTGGCAGAGTCTCAATCAACATTCATTTCAAAACTCTGAGCTGACAGTACCTCCCCCGTCCCCCTCTCCCCCCTCCCCCAGGAGAGTTCCTTCACTTCTTTGCTTTATGCATATGAAGAAATTCCTAAGAGCCACTGAACGCTGCAAAAAGAGCACTGGAGCGGGAGGAAGGAGACACGAGCTAGCCCAGGTCGCCCTGTTTCCTGGCAGTGTGATCTTGGGAAATTCACTTAATCCCTTTGAGACTCAGTTTCATGATCTGTAAGCTGGGATTCACGGCACCCACCCTCCGTGCTCAGAGAGCTGCCACGGGTCCCTAAGTCTCAGGGGCTCACCTTGGACTATGGCTCTGCGGAGGAGGCTGGGGACCTAGATGTCAGGACAAGGAAGGAGCATGAAGGCAGGGTTGTGAGAACCGAGTTTTGGGAGGGGGTTAATACATCTCTTCCTTTGCTTTGTCAACCCGCACCTCCCAAGTGAGTAAAATGTATGCTGTGTGCATCTCGAATCGGCTGAGTGGAGTGGCTGGGGACAGAAATAGCCCTGCTGATTTATGAGCGGGAGGCAGATTTGCTTTAATATCGCAACACAAGAAAGTCAGGTCTCTTAAATAATACGGCTCGCAGATTTACAGCTGTGTTGCGTGCTCGCTTCGGTGCTGTCTCTGACCATGGACGATGCTTTACTCTGGAAAGGCTGAAGTCAGCAACTTCCACGACGCTGGGAAATAGATCCAGTGGCAGAAGCCAGTCTACCAGGTCAGCTCTTTTGAGCGGGGGCCCCGCTCCCTCCCGCCACTTCATTATATGTTGTCAGGACTTGTCCTGGGTTTCCCTGCAGGCTCAGGTCTGGTCTGGGACTTGTGAAGCCAGAGGTGGAGCACAGAGAAAGGGCTGATGATTCTGGGGTGCTATCTGGGGGGATACCAGCAGGCTCTAATATGACCTCTAATATCATCCATGTCCACGGGTTTAGGCTGCAAGGGTAAGGACTGCTGTCCCCTTGGGCGTTTTGGAAAAAAAAAAAAATTCAAGTATCTCAGGAAATGGGGACACAATCAGCCCTGGGTTCCTTAAAAGAATGATGTATTTATTCCACAAACAGTTAGGTAGCATCGATGATAACCCAGGCACTCTTCTCAGGGCCTTATAATTACTGACTCATCTTCCTAACAACCCTCTGCGGTAAGTCTGTTATCATCTCCATCGCACAGGTAAGGAAACTGAGATAAGTACCCGAGGCGAGTGAGTTGTCCAAGGTCTCGGGGTGAGTGACAGGTGAAGACAGAATTTGAATCTGACAGTCTGGCTGTGTTCATAACCATTATGCCATGAACAAAAGCACAGCACCAATTCCAGTAGCTGAGCCTTGTACAACAGTCATTGTACTAAACGCTTTTTATGCAGCTCAAGGCATCCTTACAGAGCCCTCCGTGGTGGGTGCTGTTACGATCACCCCTTCCTGGTAGAGGAGAAAGCTGAGCACACAACTTGCCAGAGATCACACAGGTAGCAAGTGGCACTGCTGGGATTTAAATACAAGCAATCTGACGCAGGAGTCTTGTTGGCAAAATGTGAATGTGGTGACTGGGGTTCTTGCCTTGCACGTTTTGGAAAGGAAGTGATAAAAAGAGGGAGAAAACTGTGAGGGCAACTATGGGAATAGAACTGTACCTGTTTTAGTTTCTGCTGAGGAGCGGCTGCCCGTTGATCCTGCCACTAGTGAACCCACCCGCGTTTTGGTGGATGAAGGCTGGCACAGGCACCTCGTAATGACAGGCCAGGCTCCTTGCGCCTTTGTTCTCAGCAACAGGGGCAATTTGGCTCTCTGTCCATTGCCCACCTCTTCTCCTAGCTCCATCAGCTGTCAGAAATCAGCCCCATCTTGGGAGTCTTCTGTCCTGCTTTTGAGACCAAGCCCATCTGTCTTCCTCCAGTGGGGGCACCCGACTTTCTGACCTCTTCCTTGTACCCCAGCATCCACTTTGATGACCTGGGCATGGTCCGTGTCTTGTGGGACCAGCCCCTGCTCTGCTTTCTCCAGCCTCCCGAATGCCAGAGTTTGGCTCAGACCTCCAAGCCTGGGGATGGGGCTTGCCCAGTAGCTGCTGTCACACCAGCCCCAGTTGACAAGATACCTGCCTTCATTCCTTCCTTCAATTTGGTGCGTGTGTATGGAGCTGAGAGAGCACCTACTGTGTGCCAGGCACTCTTTTAGACGCGAGGGACACAGGCATGCGCAAGATCAGCCCCTGCCAAAGAAGAGCTCACAGTTTGGTGGGGATAAGTGAGTCCGTCACGACGGCACAGGGGACGAGGCAGGGGGGTAGTTGTGAGCGCGCAGCGTTAGAGGAGCAGAGAGGAGGGGGATCTTAAATCACGTGGGGGTGTGTGCATGTGGGTGGAACATGTGTGTGGACGGGGGTGAGGGAGGCATGGGGACATGGATGGAAGTCTGGCTTTGCCAGAAGCTGATTTTTTAAATATTGAGGGAACAATGAAGAAGGAGAGGGATCGGTGTTTTGTGAAATAGCGAATGTGATGGTTCTCCAGTATGGAACTGGTTTGGGGACCTCTGAGCAACCTGGGATGGGCGGCTTTAGGGGGACCCGGGAGGGGACCTAGGAGCACAGGATGGCCTGAACAGGAAGCAGGGGGAAGAGCAGGATGGGCGCTGGGCACTGAACTCATGGAGATGAGCTCATCTCTGTCGGTAGAGAGCCAGTAGAAGATCGGCCTGCTCACTGTTACCTCTCAGTCCTGCCTGCTCAGCTGTCCATGGCTTTGCTTGCTCAACATCCCTGCTCTCTCCAGAGGCGCCATATTTCTGTACTCCATTCACTGCAAATACACTGTGTCCCATCCACTAGACCAGAATTCCTGAAGGTGGATACCCTGCCCATTCACAGCCCTGGTGGGCTCTGCTCCTGTGACCCCCTACTTCTGGGTCATCTGAGGAACAGCAAGAAACTAAGGGGGCAGGTCCAGAGAGTGTGGGGAGGCGGGGAGAAGAGGTGGCATTCATGGTAAGGTAGGTAACGGGGGCCCACCATGACTGTATCGAGGGCCGCTGCAAATACGGGACCTGGAGCTTTCATTGAGGGACAACCATGGGAGGGAGGCCTTCAGCAAAGACACGACATAATCTGACTCATGTCTTAATAGGATCATGGCAGCTGCAGTATCGAGAGAAGGCTGTAGAGTGGCAGGGACGAAACCAGGGAGACAAGTTAAGAAGTTGCTGCCCAGTTCAGATGAGAGATGCTGGCAGCTGGATGAGGGTGACAGTGATGGAAATGGCTGGGTCCTGTGTGTCTTTAGGAGGCAGAGATAGCAGAATTGCCTGCTGTCCTGGGAGGGGGTCGTGAAGAAAGTGAGGAGCCAAGATGGCTCCCACATTTACGGCAGGTGCAAGGGAAACCGTGGTCAGTGATGAGCGGGACAGCTGAGTGTGCAGCCTGTCTTTCAGAGGCCTCGACATAAGGGTAGGGGGGACCAGTAGACCAAAGGAGAGGCCCAGGAGTGACAGGGGTGTGGAGGGGGTGACGTCATGGCCTGGGCTTCCATTGCAGGGTCTAAGGCTTGAAAGTTCATTACAAGAAACTTTCATTTCAGGAAAATATAAATAATGTATTCAGTGTGTTCTCTATATTTAGCTATTTCTGGACCTGCATGCTGCGTCTGCAGCCCCATTATATCTCTGAGAAGGTGCTGTCTTCTCTTGCCTTTTGCTAAGCAGCAGGATTTACTGTGGCCTCTTGTGTTTGGCTTAAATCAGGCCTGGGGATGTGGACATTTTGCTAAGCAGAAACCTGGGTGTGGGGACTCAGTAATGAATGGGTCTTTCCACAAGCCTGGTGCATTTAATAACTTCCAGGTTATCCCCAAGTGATTTTCATGGGAGTGGACCAAAAATTGCCCATCAGTCCAAATGAAGTATGCCACCATTTCCCCCGCTCTCCGGTTACTGTTTAATTTCAGCACCACCTGCTGCTAGTTCTACCAGGGCCGGCTCTGCCAGCATCGTCATTTTGGGTTTTGTCTTTCTGGGATGTGTAACTCATCATGTCCTAGGCCTGTTCCTGTTCAGTGGCTAAAAGAAGTATTTGCCAGTATATTAGCATCTCTGGCCAGAGAGGCATAAAATGGGCTGCCCTCCTTATATCCAGATGAGACTTTGAACCCATTGGCAAAAGCATACCACATCATTACGTTGTGTGTGTGTGTGTGTGTGTGTGTGTGTGAATTATTCTTGGCATCAAGGTAAATTCTACCTAGGCCTGGTGTGTGCAAAGAGCAGGGGTTTAGTACCAGGGCTCAAATCCTAGTTTTATGGTTTATTCAGATGGTGACTTGGGGTAGATGAATTATGTGCCTTGGGTTTTCCCATCAGTGACATGGGTATGGTACCTGCTTCATGGGATTACCATGGGCAGTAAGGCAGTATATGAGAAACAACTTGGCACATGGTGCGCTCCCGGTCCCTGTTTGTTGCCTTCTACTGCCATCCATGTGTGGTCTCATGAGTTTTCTCTTCTGTAAAATGGGGATACATTGAACATCACTAGAGGTGACAAGTGCCAGCTTTGGTGTTAGGGCGCATGGGTCTGAGTCTCTTACTATGGGGCTGAGTCTCTTACTAGTTGGGTGACATTAAGAAATTACTTAATCTCCTTATAATACTCAGTTCTTCACTTGAAAAACGGAGATAAAAATAACACAGGCTTCAGAAGATTGTTGTAGGTTTTAAGCCAGTTAATTCCAGGAAAAGCACTTAGAACCATACTGGGCACAGGACAGGCCCTCTGCGGAATGTTAGCTCTCATTCTCCAAGGTTCCCTTTCCATTAAGGGGCTGTTTAGCTTGCGGTGAGTAAGCTCCTGTATCAACTTTGCAGAGTCAATGTAGACACTTGGTTTCACTTGATTCTCATAATACTTGGGAGGTAGGAGAAAAGTTTTGTTTTTGCTGTTTTTAAATTTTAATTTAATTTAATTTTTAAAAGGATTTTATTTATTTATTTGACAGATAGAGATCACAAGTAGGCAGAGAAGCAGGCAGAGAGAGAGGGGCAAGCAGGCTCCCGGCAGAGCAGAGAGCCCGATGCGGGGCTCCATCCCAGGATCCCAGGATCATGACCTGAGCCGAAGG
Organism: Mustela erminea; assembly: GCF_009829155.1. Classification (NCBI taxonomy): domain Eukaryota; kingdom Metazoa; phylum Chordata; class Mammalia; order Carnivora; family Mustelidae; genus Mustela; species Mustela erminea. The sequence continues at coordinate 60,291,067 of NC_045623.1, forward strand.
CAGAGGCTTAACCCACTGAGCCACCCAGGCACCCCTGTTTTTTTTTTTTTTAACTATCATTTAACATAAGGGATACTGAAACAAAACAAAGAGGTAAATTGCTCAAGGGCATAGACTAAGAGGCAAAGCCTAAATCAGACTACATCTTCTTAAGCCCTATTCTCCATTTTCCCCACTCTATGATCCTGACTCCCATCACTTGCAGAGTGGAGTCCCTGGGCCTGGAATCGAGACCCCCATTGGGTTCTCTGCTCCGCAGAGTTCAGTCCGGTGGCCCATGTAACTCTTGAACCTGTGAATCCAGTCTCATCGGGAAAGATAGAATCACTGCGCATCTGTTGTGAGGGTGCTTACATATATTATTTTGTTAAATAACCCCATGTTCTTTATATCCTTGACAATGATGTCAAAAAGGGATATGATTAACAACCCTAATTTATTTTTTTAAAAGATTTACTTATCTATTTATTCCAGAGAGAGAGAGAGAGAGAGAACGAGTGAGCAGGGGGAGAGGTAGAGGGAAAGGGAGAGAGAATCCTTAAGCAGACTTCCTGCTGAGTGAGGAGCCCAATGCAGGGCTCGATCTCACAACTCTGAGATCATAACCTGAGCTGAAATCAAGAGCTGGATGCTTCACCGACTGTGCCAGCCAGGTGCCCTCTTAATCCATTTTTTTTGAGAATTAATTCACATACTATAAATTCCAGCCTTTTAAAGTATATACTTCTGTGGTGCTTGGTATATTCACAAGGTTGTTCTGCTATGATCATTATCCGATTGCAGAACGTTTTTGTCAGCCCCAAAAGAAACCTTGTAAACACTAGGAGTCACTCACTCATTCCCTCTTTCTACCCTCCGGTAGTGACTCACCTGCTCTCTGTCTCTGTGGGTTTGTCTATTCTGGATTTTTCATATAAATGGAATCTTACAAGATGTGGCCCTTGTGGCTAGTTTCATTGATTTAGCATAGTGTTTTCGAGATTCACCGAAGTTCACCAAGAACGTATTAGTATCTCATTTCCTTTTTTTAAAATTTTTAATTTTTTTAAAAAGATTTTATTTATTTATTTGACAGATAGAGATCACAAGTAGGCAGAGAGGCAGGAAGACAGTGAGGGGGGAAGCAGGCTCCCTGCGGAGCAGAGAACCCGATGTGGGGCTCGATTCCAGGACCCTGGGATCATGACCTGAGCCGAAGGCAGAGGCTTTAACCCACTGAGCCACCCAGGTGCCCTTCTCGTTTCCTTTTTATGGCTAAATAGCATTCCACCGTGTGAATCAATAATCTCTTGTTTATCCATTCACCAGCTGGTGGACATTTGTGTTGTTGTCACATTAGGGCTATTATGAATAACACTGCAATAACACTCATACATACATTTTTATACGAATAGATGCTTCCTTCATTTTTTTCTCTGCTTTTGTTTTTGAATATAGGTTTTATTTATTTATTACATACTTACTTATTTATTTTAAAGATTTTAGTTCTTTATTTTAGAGAGAGAGAGAGAAAGGGTACGTGAGCATGAGTTGGGGGGGGGGAAGGGCAGAGGGAGGAAGCAGACTCCCCGCTGAGCACAGAGCCTGATGGGGGATCAATCTCACCATCCTGAGATCAGGACCTGAGCCCAAATCAAGAGTCAGATGCTTCACTGACTGAGCCACCCAGGTGACCCTGAGTATATGTTTTAAATTCTCTTAGATTATATACCTTGAAGTAGAATTGCTGGGTTATCTGGTTAACTGTATTTTAACTTTTAGAGGAACTGCCAAACTGTTTTCCAAAGCAGCTATGCCATTGTACATTCCTGTCAGCAGTGTTTGAGGGTTCCAATTTCTCCGCATCTTTACCGATACTTGGTATTGTCTGTAAGGTATTCACTTTTAAGGCCATATTTTATTCTGAAAACTTTTACCTGTCTTGGATACCATTAAAAAGATCACACTGCTTGGGGCACCTGGGTGAGTCAGTTGGTTAAGCGTCCTACTCTTGATTTTGGCTCAGTTCATGATCTCAGGGTGATGAGACCCAGTCCTGTGGCCGGCTCTGCGCTGGGTGTGGAGCCTGCTTAAGAGTCTCTCTCTCCCTCTCCCTCTGTCCTTCTCTGTGCCATCCCCACCTCACCCAAAAAAAAAAAAAAAAAAAAAAGAAAAAAAAAAGAAAAAAGATTACATTGCTCAGTTAAATAGATAAGAGAGAATCTTCAAATTTTATGGGTACAAGAGGAAAAAGTATGTTTGCTTCCCTGAATTTTAAAAGCAGCTTAAGTGGAAAAGAATACTTTATTATTGGCTTATGTGATATCTTCCCATTTACCATTTATTTTAACATTTCTCTTTTGTACTTTCCTGTTTTAAGACATCATTTTCAATAATGTGCTTTATCTTGGAATAGATTAAATTCCATGACCCTTAGGTCCACTAGACAGCCTATTGTAGTAGCAGTATATCTCTGTGATGTGCCTGGCATTATCCTACATGATTTAGGTATATTAACATAGTCTTTGCAACAAGTTTATGAGATGGTCACTATTGAAATCTCCATTATGAAGATGAGGAAATTGAAGTACAGAAGGACTGAGTAACTTGCCCAAGGACACACAGCAAGTAAGTGGTAGAGAAGAGACTCAGAGTGTAAAGTCCATATTGTCCTAATTTGTACAAACATCGTGGTCTCGAACTATTCTGACTGATACACTCTCCTATCCCAAGATCTTTGGGTAGAGCGTTGATTTGTTGAAGTACATTCTTCATAGTACCAGGATCATAAGGTTACTGTACATTTGATTAATCCTATTAATTGAAACAATAGACATAAGAATATGCCAAGGTAAGACTTTAAGTCTTCTTCCAAGAATTTGTTGATCCCCTCATTCAGAATCATCTCTCATTCCTTAGTCATACTTTGTATGACAATTCAGTCCAACAAATATTTTTGTGCCATGACAATTCAGTCCAACAAATATTTTTGTGCCAGGCATAGTGTTGGGATGCAGAGATAAATAAGATAAGATTCCTTCTGGCACTTAAGATAGTTTGGGATGTATTATTTACATGGTTCTGTCTTTTCCCTATTCCCTCTCTCTACTCTTTTCTCCAGGTGAACTGAACTAAAATTAAAACCTAAATTTTAGGGTGAGATTTTATAACCTTTTTCTTACATGTCCATGATAATATTTCCCCTTATCTCTCTAAGAGGAGAATGCATGGGGTCCACATTTCTTATCCTTCTTCCTAAAGAAAGACTTACCTGACTGGAGAAGGGAAGGAAGGGAGCAGGCAGGTTTCACTCATCTCCCTTCTCTCCACCAAATGTAACACATTGCCCTCCAGACCCTGGACTTCTGCTGGTTTCCATCTGGGGAAATGGAATCACCATCTACCCCACTGTTCAGGCCCCAGACCTAATAGTGTCCTCGATTCTTCTCTCTTCCTTATCACCCACTCTGAATCAGAGACAACTTTGTGCCCTCTTTCTTCAAAAATAACTCCATGCCTGTCCATCTTCCTATACACCCTGTCCTGGAGTCTGTCTCCCATGCCACTATCATCCCCCTCTTAGCTCCTCCTGGCCCTCTGAAAGGCATTCACCACACAGAAGCCGGGATGGTATTTTTAAAACAGTCATGCTACTCCTTTCCTCCAAAGCAGGCAATGACTTATCATGGTACAAAATAAAAACCGAACTCCTGATGAGGCACAAGGCTCTTTGTAATCTTTCTCCTGGCAACACCTTCCATTTTTTCTTCTTCCAGAGGTTCTGTTCTCAGGATGGACACAGTTTTTGCTCCTACACATGGTAAGCTTTCAGGTAGCTTGTTTGTTATCTCTAGCCTACCAAGGTCCTTTGCCAGGGAGCAAATTGGCATCCATCAGGTCTCAGCTTAAATGTGAACTCTTGAGTGGTGCCCTCCCTGGCTACCATATCCAGAGTAGATCAGTTTTACTGAAGATGCTCTCTTTCTCAGCATCCTTTGGTTTCTTTCTTCATAGGGCCTATATTTGCTCAGTTATTTGTTGCCTTCATACCACAGCCTCTCCTATGACTACACAGCTCCCTTGTGCCAAGAACAAGGGAGATCTGATGTGGTCACTGCATTCAAATAGCCTTCCCTTTAATTGAGGGGGCAGAGAAAGCAAGACAGACGTCACTGCAGCAGAATTGTGAAGCATGGATGTCAGAGAGGGAAAATTGGTTGTTGATGTTCATGCTGGCTAAACTAAATTCACTTACAACTGCAAGAAAGTAGAAGGCACAGTTCTGCCAAGGACTCACTCCGTAATCTGCCTCCTTGTCTATAAAGACTACAGTCATGCTTACCCTACTGGGGCTAAGGTGAAATGAAACTGTATGTGGAAAAACACTACAAAGTGCTGCGACTAGATAAGATATGTTTTCACTTACAACACTTGTCGTTGGACACAGAAATGCTTGTGACTTCAAGCAGGATTTGATTCCTTTGCTTTCTGCTATTGGTGCTGCCAGTCTCCTATGCATTTGCAGCTGATGCTTATGGGGGGCAAGCCAGGCTGCTGAGGAAGGCACAGTGTGCAAAATTCCTCTCCTTCCCCACCAAGATGTGCTCACGCTTCAGCCTGCCCTGACTTCTTGGAAAGCTGGCCCACATATGTCCCCTGTCAGAACCAGATGGGCAGAACCTGCTCTAAGCTCTGACCAAGCTGGGAAGAGTCACTAGAATAACAAAACTGAAAGTAGAGCATGTTGGTCTGGGGGAGGGATTGCATAGGTGGGCACAGAGACCCACAGAATTAGGCATCTCATGCAGGCTTTGTTCAAGTAGTTTCAGAAAAGTGGTTTAGAAATTCAGGTAGCAGTATTAGTCATTCAGTAACTACACAGTGTCATAAATGAGAGCTCTAGTCAGATAGAAATCTATCCAGTCCATTAGAAATCAAGTTTTCACTTCAGTTGGGCAAATATTGGGTGCTTGTTCCATGTCTGGCCCTCTTCTTGAAACTGGGGTACAATAAAGAAAACAAAGATCCTTGTCCTCACGCAGTATACATTGTAGTGGGGGAGACAGATAACAAATATAATCAATAAGTTAAATGCAGTTTGAACTAGTCAGGGACAGTGCAGCTTGAGTAAAAGGAACAAGATGGGCAAATGGCATGCATATATTCCAAGCAAAGGGCATCCATACCAAGGGTGGGGTCAGACAAGACTGGAGTGGGAGCATGCCCTGGGGGCATGGGGAGCAACAAGGAGCCTAATGAGGCTGGAGGAGCATGAGCGAGGTGGGGTGCAGTGGGGAGGTCAGGGAGGAAATGGGCATCTGATTATGCAAGGTCTTGTCATAGGAGAATCCTGAGACTTAGGCTTTTACTCATGTGATATGGGGAACCCTTGGAGGGTTTTGATTGGAAGAGTAACACGACATATTTAAAGGATTCTGCCTACATGCTGGGTAGAAAATGGGTTAGGGAAGAGGGGCATTCCTAGAGAGAATGATTATTGGACTATTCCAACAACCTGGGTAAAAAGATGGTACCCAGAAGTAGACAAGTTATAGATGTATTAGGAATATACAACCAACAGGGTCTTCTGCAAATTATTGTGGGTTAAAGAGTTAATGTGCTGAAGAATACTGTCTCTTTTGAGGATTAAAAAAAAAAAAAACCCAAAGTTTTGGTATATTACCTCATGTGCTTCTTGTGACAATCTTGTGATGTAGGAGTACTGGCTTCAGTCCCAGCACCGGGGGTGAAATAGTTCTCCTACGACCAGCCAGCATGGTCATCGGCAGAACTGGGACTCTTAGCATCTTGGTCCCAGGCTTCTCTCTTTTCTCCCTTCTACTGTCTGCCGTTGCCTCTGAGCTCTTATTTAGGTCTTACCCTCTATTTTCCAAACTCCCAGTAGACCAGCACCATCTTTAATGGCCTCACTCATATCCATCCAAATCTCCAAGCATAGTGATTCAACAAGGACAAATGGGAGTCAACAAATGCTTTCTGGCTCCCAGGCCCTGAACCCCTAACCCCCCCTTTGCCTTTCACGGCCCCCTCAGGTGTCTCCCCCTCTGACACTGCTCGTCTGGACTGAATTCAATTATTTCTCGCACTCTCATTACAGTCTGACCAAGATTTATGAGTTGATAATTGTCTGAAAGTAAGACCACAAAGTATCATTTGTGTTTGGGGCTAACCTTCCCGGTGACCTTTAGGATTAAAGGCAAAATGAAAAGTGTGATTTCTGCAGAGTCAAACAGGGTAACGTGATCCAACCCAGCTAATGATCCAAAGCCTCAGATTTCCCTGGTGGAGGACACATTAAAGCTGGCACAAAGGGGGACAGCTAATCCCGCAGCTTCATTTCACAAATTAATTTTCTGAAGGCGTCACAACCTCCTCCTCTCACTTCTGGGTGCATTCTGAGTGACGTTTTCCAAACAGGATGATGACAACAGCTCACACCTCTAAGGCCTTTATTGGATTATTTTTACAGGCTATTGAAAAACACTTTTTTGAGAAGCCCTAATTGAAAACAGACCTCTTCCCCTGCCTGAGTTAGCCAACGGAGCATCAAGAAGGGTGAGAGGAAAATGAATTCATGGAAACTTTCCCAGGTCGGTGGGTGAGACCTGACCACTCACTTCCCCGAAGCACGGCGTGCGCAATGATGGCCCTTCCTGACAGCCCTTCCTCACGTGCCCCAACGATCCAAAGACACAACTGCAAAGAAAACACTTCTTGAGCCTCAGTTTGAATCTTCCAGCCAGGCTGAAGCATTTGGGAGGCATTTGTGGTTCTCTGTCGGGAATGTGCAATACTGGGTCATTCAGAGTTAGAAGGCCACTTCCTAAGGGAAGAGGGGCAGTTGGCTTCCGTCCCATGCAGTGAATCATAAAATGAAAAGGCCTAATAAATATGAAACTGTGATAATGCCTTCCTTCTGCTCTGGCAAATCTGATGTTCAGTTCAAGTATTTATTGAATCAGGCACAGTGCTAGGTCCTCTGAAACAGTTTCTGCACAACCTCAAGGAACTCAGAGGCTAGAATCTCCCCTCGAGGCAAGAAAGGACCCAGGACTCTGCTCAGGGTGGGGCTGGGAACAGGTTGGGCTGATTTGCAGGGACTGGTCTCGGATTAAGGGAGACCAAAGTCACTGTGCTTGGAGAAAGAAGACTCAGGAAACATAGACTGCTTATAGCGTCAGATCCAAGCGGTTGGGTGTGGGGGTAAAAGAGTGAAGACTGGAACATTGTGAGGGCGGTGCCATTTTTGTATTTTCCATCATTGTACTCACAGCATGTCTGGTTCACCAAAAGATAAGAGCAACCGTTGCTTAATTTCATGTTCCTCTCACTCTCTGCATAGGCAAGGTGTGATTATTGCTCTAAACACATATACCATTTTGGAACAACTGTTCGAACACCGTCTTGAAAATGTGTATTTATTCCATTTTAAAATGTTTCTTCATTGTATTGTTTGTTTTCCGTACAGCATTAAAAAAATATTTATTTTAGAGAGAGCATGGTGAGACAGAGAGAGTGCACTCGAGAGCATGAGCAGGGAGAGGGGCAGAGGGAGAAGTAGACTCCAGCTGAGCAGGGAATCTTGTGCAGGCTCAATTCCAGGACCCTGAGATCATGACCTAAGGCGGAGGCAGCTGTTTAACTGACTGAGCCACCCAGGCACTCCGTCATACAGGATTTTAAATTTTAAACCAGCCTAATACAAACATGTACCTGTGTTGCATGGCAGAGACCACCATAGATTCTGGAGTTAGGCTGTCTGTTCCATCTGTAAAATGGGGGTATCTGTAGTGGCAGAAAGCATGTAAAGCAACTAAAACAACATCCAGTCTATGTTAACTGCTCTATAATAATTATCAAGTGCTCGTGAATGATTATCAGGATTATTTATTAATCAACATAAGCAATGCAATCTCTCAGATATCTGTGATACCTTCCTGAAAACTCCTCACTCTTTCCTGACCTGTTTGTTCTCTTGCTGACCATGGCTTGGCCTAAAATCAGCTCTGCTCTGCACCTTCCTTGTGGTCTGCTGTTGGTACTTTGTCTCATCTGTGTTTGGCTTCCAGTTCCCCTTAAATATTGGCTGGTCCCCCACCTCTGGCTCTTGCCAATGCAGATGGCTTCAAGTAAGATCTCAGCTCACAGTCTGGCCTCTTGAATCCCCAAGAGGTGTTGGTGCCCTGGTCACCCCTCTGTCCAAGTGATGTCCATCTACAAGTGCACTAAAGTGGCTTGAAACACTGGTCAAGGTCAATTGTTAAAAGCTGCAGGAATTTTGTGAGTTAGTAGCCACTACTAAAACTTAAATGATATTAACTCACAATCAAATAAATGATATTTAAAACAGAGTTAATAAGTACTCAAAATTTATTGCCTCCAGGGTATTTATTAACTTTCACTCTGACCCATTCTAGGGATTCTTCTGTCCATCATAACTAAAAGGCAGAAGTGCCAGGTAATGGTGTATTATTGTACACCTTTTTCTAGCTCTCTGTTCTGTGATGTCATGTTGCTAGTTTCAAATTGGTCATAGTGGGGTGATTTACACTGTGGCAATCGGCATGAAAAACTTATTAAGACTTCCTTTCCCGTGGAGAACTGGTTGTTATGCACTGACCTTGCACCCCGCTGGGTCCAGCTCCCCAGCGTGGCATACTGAAGTTGCTCAGGTTTCTGCTCTAGCAGTGACCACACTGTTCGTCGTTGCTGGGCTATCATTGTGTCCTTTCCTGCTCTATGGCCAGGTCAAGGGTAGGGACCAACCTCTATTCATCTTTGGAACATAGTTTCCCTTTCTCTATGGTGCCCTATCCCTAGCCCATTTGCAGAATAAAAACTTGAATGTGGCTTACAAAAAGTGGGTTTCTGGTAACATCTGTCAACCTTTCCCAGCCCTTCCCCTTGACTGGACCTCACAGTGTGACAAATGGAGAAAAGGTAAATAGCACCAAAGACTGTAACCCCATTCATTCTTGTAACTGGAAGAGTTGGGTTCCAGTTGAGGGTGGAGTTCTTGAGGACACCTCATGTCGGATCTTCTGGACCAATATGTTTTGTGCCAGGCCGTTTCTATCAGTAGTAATTATGTTTTCAAAATGGGTTCATGTGTATGTGTGTGTGTGTGTGTATGTACGCATCCGCACGTGTGTGTGGTATAGACAGGAGGAAGGGTCACATCATTGAGCTGTAGGAGGAAGAAGGTAAGAAGGTGGCTATTTAAACATTATTAACAGAAGTTCAACATGTTCCAAAGTTAGAAGAGTTTTTGGTGATCAAACTGTTGATACAAATATTTGCTTTTAAGATTTTGCCTTGAATTTGGTGCCTGCATTGGGATGTCTAAGTAGTAAATACCAGCTCCTCGTAACTGGGAATTATTGAGGAGCCTCAGAAATAATATATAGCACTGGGCTTGGTACATTCATAAATTTCATATAATGATAACTAGTTAACACTTTTCAAAGAGTCCCAGGAAACAGCCCATTTGAACCTTCACATTTAAAACTCAGCGTCACATATTTTATAATTAAACAGGCTTCCAAGGGACTTATAACCTGGGGTTTTTCTTCTGCCCTAACAGACTACCTTGCATTTAAGCATTGGCTGTTAACCTGGGTGCTTGCCTTTGGGGAATAATCCTGAATTTTGGAGAATAAAAAACCATTGCTTGTGCTTATGTAAAAGGATAATCTCACAAGGGAGACCCAGGGGGCCTCTCTCCCCAGTAACCTGAAACATGGTGTTAGTTAAGTCTGTTAGGAATGTCACCTGCTCAAATTTCTGACTCTGGACCCAGTAAGGCACAGCTAGAGACGAAATTGTCCTTTGGTTGAAAAGTTGTCTTCTAACATACAGTTTGGGATGATCTGTAGGGAAAAATAATCTGAATTTGCTTTAAAACTTGCCTCACACAATATGTTGTTGGTTTTCTTTTTTAAATAGTCATCTGAATCTTGTAGCTCCAAGACCTTGGACACTCTTCCTAGGTCTGAGGTCCTTGCATTAAACCAGAGCCAGGCATTAAAGGACCTTAGTGAAAATTAATATACATTCATTGTTATTTCTACTCAAAATAATCATCATGCTAGCTAACGTTTCTTGGAATGTTGCTAGTTGTCAGGCATACTCTAGGAATTGAATATGTACAACCTCATTCAGTCCTATATGAGTATGAGCTGGGTGGTATCATTATTGTTTCTATTTTTTACTGGGAAGATAATTGAGCCCTTCATGCCTACAGGAAGGGAAGTTGCTCCTTCTGAAAACTTTTGTTTCAGTTCTATGTATATGTCTTTGTAAGTGCTGGGTTACCATGTAAAATGTATTTTTTTTTTTTTATAGTAGAACAGTAGAAAAAGAAAAGTTTGAGGAGCATTTTAAAGACAGTAGGGACTCCTGGGTGTTTCAGCAGGGAATGGACCGGATGACTGGATCAGATCTGTCACTTAGGGTGATCGGCCTTGGCTGTTTTGTGCAAGAGGGGTGGACCAAGGCCAGCCAGGTGAGTTAGGTGGCTGCAATTGTCCAAGTGCTGACTGATTTCCTCCTAATTGTGGGAAGATTGTTCATTGTGCATTTAAAAAAATCTGGCCTATTCTATTCTCTTGAGAGGATGGCATGGGCCCTAGAAGCATGAACTCTGGCTCATTGGTCCTGAGCAAGATCTCTAACTTTTGCCTGCCTGTTTCCTTATCTATATCAGGGGATACTAATAGTACTGGCCCTGTGGGTTTATTGTATTAACTGAGTCTGAACATTTAAGCCCCTAGACCAGGGCTCAATCCATGACGGTTGACATAATTTTGAGATTGACACAAATATGGCAATGTTTTGGTTATGGATTCATCTAGTCATTGTCCATGCAAGGGCTGTTGACTGAAGAGCCATTGTGTGCCTGGAACTTTACCAGGCCTGGAGATACAGGTCAGGAGGGGAGATGATAGGTGATACTATAAACTAATTATGAAGACCAATGATATATATTTAGGGCAATGTCCCCACTTGGCTATTAGCCCCATGAGAACTTGGATTTTTTGTGTGTTGTTTTTATCTGCTGCTGTTTTTTAGCAATTAGAGCAGAGCCTGACACATGGTAAATATTTGTTGTTAGGTAAATACACTAGCCACTATTCTAAATAGATTTACATGCAACCAAGCTCTTAATTTCACAACAGCCCTAGGAAGTCCAAACTTTTCATATCCTTATTCTAGCAATGAGATCGCAAAGTCACTCAGGTAATAAGAGGTAAAGCTGGAATCTGAACCACAAGCAGCTCCGTACCCATGGTGTCTGCTCTTAACTACTTTGCTATACAAAAGAGATAGTGCGTTAAAGACCTGCAGATATTCCAATGGGATCCCATATGGGGCACAACTGATGCACAGGCAAGGTCCACCGCGGGTCGCCATGTTTGGATCTGAGCTACCATCATGGGAAGGGATCCTGAAAGGATCCCACTCTGGATAGTCTGCCTTCTAGGAATCATCCAGAAAGAACATTCTCAGGACCATATTTTGGATACTCCTCCTTTCCAAAGCACTCCAATTCTTAAAATAATTTCTTCACCATGTACCAACTCTGTGTGAGGAGGTATGGGAAAGAGGGAAGAATGAGATGAAGTTTGTGCTTTCAAATTCCATAGACTTCCTCTGAGAACAATCTCTGCACATGGGAAGATGACTAAAGACACAGGTGTCTGTGCTGAGCTGTCAGCGCTCTGTATGGAGGTGTTACTGCCATCTAGGGGGTAGGTAAGGCCTGAGATGGAGCTTGTGTTATTAATAAGACAATAGGCCTGAAATGAAGTCACTTATGATAAGCCCCACATCTCCAAACAGAGACTTAACTTAATTACAGTTTTGACTCTCCTAGAAATCGAATCTTAAATCAGTCAATCAGGAAGCCCCTGACTAGCACAAGTTAGGTAATCTGCTTGATAGACCCCTGCCAGCCACAAAGGAAAGTAGCCTTGTCATAACCAATCTGTCTTTTTTTTCTTTTTTCTTTTTTTGGCCAATATTTCCTTGTTCCTGCTGCCTTCTGCCTATAAAAGTCTTTCATGCTGCCTGATTCATGAATCGTTGAATAAAGCCAAGAAGATCTTTCAAGTTTACTCAGCTGACTTTTATTTTTTTAACACTTGGAATCACAAATCTCCCAAAGTACCACGAGATGTATGAAGCCCCTTCTCCATAACTCAATTAAGCGGTTGCCCATTCTTCTTCTTGGCCATTGGTTTCTACTCCTCAAAGGGCTCCCTGTCATTTCTGGGCAGCTTGGTTTCTTGCAAGTACTTTCCTACCAGCTGGAATCCACCTTCTCCTGGTAGGTTTTGGTTGAGACTAAGAGCTGGAAGAGTGGATGGGGAACCTCAAGGGAGGAGATGGCTTGAGGAGTGGACAGCCTGTGGTACCTGGCAGGGAATACTTCTTGACCGAGAAGTGGGTTTTCCGGATGGTAATAAATGTGAGCTAACGTCTCTGTTTAGCCGTGTGCCTTTGAAAAAGAACTATTACGGATGTTTTCCCTTCTTATTACACACACTAATTTCTCCACCAAAATAACAAATCCTGAAGGCTGACATCTGCTGGAAACTGTATCCTCTGGGACCATTTTCTGAGTATAAGTTCATCTGGAGTTTTCCCTGTGTTGTGGAGAGGGCCAGGTAACTCAGCCTCTCCAGATTCCTGGTGATTCCCTGAACAAAGGCTAGAGCTATGTTTGCTCCTTTATAAGTTTCAGAAGCCCCTCATGTATCTGGCCCCTGCTCTGTGCTCCCCTGGCTGCAGAACTCACTGAGATGTCTTCTCCCCTCATGAACCCCGGGAAGCCCCGGCTGAGCTGAGAACAAGCTGCTGAGTGGCTTGTTTTGGTTCATGGGGCCGACCCACCAGTCATCGGGCCCCATGATTGATGCAGGGTCTGTGCTCTGGGTTATGTGAACTCAGGCTGTTTTCAAGGGAAAGTTTTGGTCATAAGGCAAAGCCTAGCCAGATTTGAGATAAGTGTGAAAAACACATTGCAAAAGGAAACAGACTCGAAGTTTCCTGACAAGGGAAACATTTAACCCTATGTTTAAGGAGTGTGAGAGACACTCACACAGAAACCACGTGTCTCTGTGTGTGCGCACGTCCCTGCTGGGGAGCATGACTGAGTGCGTGTGAAAGGAAGTGTGTGTGTGTGAGAGGGTGTGAGTGTGTGGTGTGGCTGCATACACATTTGGGAGGTTGGGGAGAGAGAGACTGAGAGAGAGAGAGAGAGGGAGAGAGAAACGAATGTGCCTTAGGGAAGGCAGGGATATTAATCATGCTAAAAGCAATCTGGCCCCATGGGAATTTATAAGGATCCAACTAAAATCAATGAGAAGTTTTATGAGACAATTTTCTTCTCACTGGCTCTGGGGATTGTTTGAACTCTCATCGAGCTTAGGGCGGCACTGGCTCAGAGCTCCCCCAGTTCTCACACCTGTGCGTGAGACAATGAACATTTTCCACGTTAGCAGCTCTGAACTGACTCATCTCAAAGGGCTGCCATGGAGGGGGCCCTGGCCTCCCAAACACCTGGCTCTCTAGATCAGGACTGCAGCATCTGCTAGAGGTCAGGAGATGTGTGAGGAGGAGAGCGGCAAGGGTGGGGGTGGTCGGTGCACTTGGTGGTGTCTAGAGATTGGGAAAGGCCAAAAGGAAACATACATGCCTGGCAGCAGTTTCCTACTGGTTTCAGAAGGTAGACCAGATACCTTCACAGCTGGTTCCCATTTACCTTTTCCCTGCCGGCATCCTTCACTCTCAACAAAACTATGCTACGTGCTCCCGCCAGACCAGCCTGTGCTTGCATTATTTTGTGCTCTGGCCATGCTGCCCTCAACTGGGAAGGCCAACCTCTGCCCATTTCTGAGCCTGATTTGGGTCTTCTAATTTAAAACAGGATTGATTATGAGCTAGTTCACATTTCATCCAGAGAAGAACAGAAATTGTTTGCCAGAAACCCATGCCTATCATTGAGCTTGAAGAGATGTTGACATTAACTAAAGTCCTTATTTTTCCCCTCCCCAGAGGTGAGCTCCATGGTGAAGTCAGAAGTAATCGTTCCCAATTTGCTTTTACTATATTTACTATATTTAAATGCATCCACAAATAATACACATTGTTCATGTGATTTTATATTTTGCATCATTGTATTAATCTACCCATGTCCTTCAAGAAGCTATTTAGAGATACCTAGTAGTTATATTCACAGTTGTTCCTGATAGGGAAATATCTCACGTGTGCCCAAAGAGTGTGATAGTCAATCGAAAAGTTCACAAGTAGTAAGGGCTTAATTATCCCTTAGTAGGCAAATAAAAATATGCTGTGGTTCAAAGAAAAAAAAAAAACCCAAATACTAGATTGGAGTTAAAATACATAAAACCTGGGTGCATAATGAATGAAATGTTAGGTTAAAAAAAGAAAAAGACAAGTTGCAAAATTGCTCGTTTTCATGGCTGGGTTAAAAATGTAATCCTTCTCTTTAATGAAGCATTCTCTGGCAAATCCCATCTATGAAATTAAGTATTCTTTTTTCCCCATAGAACTTTCTTTCTTTTTTGGTTTAAGGATCACTTGTTGCCCTCCACTCTCCATTACATGTACACCATGAATTTCTTACATGCGGAAATCAAATTCTAGCCATCTTTGCATTCCTGATGTCCCAACCTGACAGCTTATTTATTGTTGGTGCTCAGTAAAGAGTGGTGCAGAGAGACAAATGCACATGCATGGGGTTTCTGGATACTTCCACATTTTTCATGACGTTCTCATGTCATGAGCTGCTTATTATCTCTGTGTTTCTGATGAGGAAACTAACTGTAGTACGTTGTATCAAGTACCTTGCCACTGAGGCCACTGAGGACAGGGACCGACGAGATTCCAGGTGCCCCGTCTTCAATGTCATCGCTCTTTGGAATAAGTTAAAATTTATGTCATTTGCCTAATGTGTTTGGAAGAGATGGTGGAAAGCTTCCTTGGAATCAGGAGAGCAATACAGAAAGACCCCTAGAGATAGGGTGAGAAGATATCCCAGGGAGGGAGAATGATTTCATTTCAACTCAGCATCATTGACTAAATAGAATTGTATCTTTTTATTTTTGGGAAGCGATTTTTTTTCTTTTAAGTAGCCTCGAAACCCAATGTGTGGCTTAAACTCATGACTCTGAGATCAGAAGTTGCATGTTCTACAGACTGAGCCGGCCAGGCACCCCTGAATAAATAGAATCCAATATGTGTTATGTGTCAAGCAATTGCATGAGCTCAGCCACGTTGAGCAAATGGAGAAGTCACTGGGGAAGACCCTAGCAGAGCATGGACACAGAGTAGGTTTCAATACTGGTTAATTCCATTTCTTTCTTTAAGGGCAGAGTCAGGACCAGACCTCAGATCTCCCGATTCTAAGGTCAGCATTCTTTCAAGCGTGTCAGGGTCATGTAGATGTGCAACTGGGAAAATGAATCTGCAGGGAGATCATGCCTGAAATGCTCTTTCTGGCAAAAAATGATACCACGCTTTTTCGACAGCTCTTTCACGCTGTCATCCAGCCCCTGTCTCATTTTATGCTCACATGGCCATTACTCTCTATTAGCATACTAATAAATGTTTATGAGATTATACTGTATAAACTATAAACTTTTACATATTATTAATTAACCTCATACATTGGATTGGGAGCTCTTGAACATTTACTGACTTGTAAAACAGGAGAGCAGCATAGAGGGAGACATGTCTACAAAACAGGTCCTATCTGCCCTATCTGGAGACAGGCATGCATTTCATCTGTGTGTCTCTGAAGTACAAGCCACAGATAGCACTCTCTTTTTTTAGCAGCAGACCCGGTCTAACCTCTTGGGTAAGTTTTCTAGCCTCTCAAGGCCCAAGGTAATAGTACCTATCCTACAGGAGGCTTGACACACGGCAGGTACCCAATAAACATAAACAGAAATTGGACCAATGCAGAACCAATGAGTGGACATGGCAGAGAGTCAGAATTCTATTTGCTAATGACAGAAAGACCTATGCTAGGGATTTCCAAGAGTGGATGGCCTATATTCCGATGTCGCGAGTGATGTGTTCTCACTGGAGAAGCTGGATGAAGAGATGTCTGCATGGCATAAGAAGGTAAACTACCTAAGGTTTCTTCTATTCCTACCATCTATGATTCTGGATTTTTCAAGGACAGAAAGAGGGCAAAACAGGAAGTGGTAGGTAACTCAGGAGACTTAGATTCTAGTTTTAACCTAATTGTTGACTAGTTTTATAATTTAGCCTAGATTCAGGACACATAAATGCTGTCTGTTCTTTTATCTGTAAAGTCACTACACAAATTGAGTGTGACAACTGAAACATAGTGTAACTAAGAAAACACTTTAAATAACATAAGGTTTCTCTTTAACAGTTAAGTCAGTTCCGCCATCTTTGTTATGGAGAGTTGAACATCCCCAATGTTCAGTCTGCAAAGACATCATAAGAAAAGTTCAGGCCTGGGACTCAGAGCCAGTCCAAACTCTGTTAATAATAAGTCCTCTGACTTGGGTTAAACATTCCTGCCCCTTGCATCCCAAGTAACTGATCATGATGTAAAATGAGGCTAATGGATCTGCTATGCCAACATCTTTGGAGTGTCCGGAGACTCAGATAAGGAAATGGATGTGGTTTGGTGCTTTGTAAACAGGAAAGGGCCCTGCATGTGCATGGTACACATGGAATGCCTTCCCTTATTTCAAATCCGTTATGTTCTCATTTTCTACCTCACCAGGTTATGGGCCTTTAGGCACAGAGCTGACTTTTTGATCCTTATATTTGCCAGTGCTTAGCGCAGTGAATTCATTGATTCAACACACATTTGTGAAACACCTTCCGTGGGTCAGGCATAGTGGTTAAGTGTTAGAGTTAGAGATGGAAAAGATATAGCCACTGTCTTCAAGGAGCTTGCTTTCTAATAGAATGAACCACACATATCCAGGAATAAAGTTTAAAGGAAACTGAGTCCGAGACTTAGCCTCCAAGGAGGCGTTCTGTTTGTCTACATTGCCACCTCCAAGGCAGGATAATCTTCATCCCCTGTTTGCTCTCCTGTGGTCCAACGAATGATGGCAGCCACCTTCTAAGTTATTGCTGGTCACCTTTCTTGATGGCCAGGCAATTACTCGTTTTGTGTGCTTCCCTGCCCTTGGACATGTTCTGGTGGTATACATAATGGCAACTAACTCTTGAGGTCCACTCACACAGTGGCTGCATGCAAAAGATTGATGAAATGATTTAAAGCTTATAGAAATGAGGTAAGTCCCCAGGGGCTAGAAGGTACTTTCCAACGTGGAAGAGGATGCCTTTATAAATACAATTACTATTGATTATGGTCAGATTCTTTTATCTGATTCCTGCCCATTAGGCCCTCTCTTGTTGCTAGAAGCTCTTTCTTGCCCTCTGCCTCACATTACCTCTGGAAGTGCCTCTTAAATGAGTCCTGTGGAATCCTGGTGATCCCTGAATAGCTTGTAGGTGTTATGAGAGCATTTGGAAGACCACTTGAAAGCTTGGCAATAAATAACTGTTTTACGATTATGACATAAGTGGAAGGAAGGGTCACATCTCTCCAGTGCTCCATCTCAGAATGGTGGCAACCACATCGAGGTCAGTTAATCTCCACGCAGCTGCTTAGTAACCAGAGGCTTTGAGTGGCGCCTGACTACGAAGTGTGTGTAAGGGACACTTGGAGTTTGCCCACCACATATCTTCCCTTTACTTTGCCTATAGACCTCACTTTTGCTTTAGGAGAACTTCCCTCACATTCTCATCCTGTACAGTTGAGTGACCCAGGGGTGCAGCATGTGTTGTAGAGATAAGTCAATGTATCAGTTCTGTTTTCTAGCTGTAGGGATGGACACATGATTCCATTTGGTCCAATGAGAGTTCCAGGCTTCTGAAGAACGTACCAGAAGAGACAGGGTTGGGAGGTATGCTGTGTGTCTGAAGTTGCTAGTGGTCAAGAAGGAGATTACAGTGGGAATCTGAGGATGGAGCTCTTGCCAGAGGAATGGAGCCCAAGATTCAGACCCTTGGTGATGTCATCATCCCTGGTCAAGCAGTGTCTGAAGCCTGATCTGCCCACATTCTTCTCCTCACTTGAGCCCATTTAGGTTGGCTTTTCTGTCATTTGCATCCAAAATATTCCTAACGCAGTACATTGCATGGTGATTTACGACATTTTTGCAATATATGTGTTTAAACAATACTATATTAAATTATTTTGGTTTTTTGTGCAAGGTTAGAAGACAAGCTTTACAATCTTGTTTTATCAATAGGAAACTGAGTCTCAGGGAAAAGTGACTCATGCAAAGGAATAAGCTAGTAAGTGACTGGATAGGCTAGGAACATAAGACTGGCTTCTGGTCACAGCGATGGCAAAGACACATCATCGTTCCCCGAAACAGATACTGGTGGAAAGCAAATATAAAAGGATTTCAAAGGAAACCAGGGTAAGGCTGATTATACAATATATGATTTGCTGGGAAGTTTTGTCCAAAAATACACGATTCCATCCCAAATTAAAAGACTCTCAACCATTTTTTCCCCTATGGCCATTGGTTTGGTCTACGAGGCCTTCATCCTTTCTCACCAAGCTTACGTCAGCACTTTTCTAGGTGGTCTTTCTGCCTCCAGATTTGTCCCCCTACTGTCCATGCTCTACCCTATGATGGGTTGTTCTTCCAAATGCAAATCACATCACAGTATTGCTTATTTATAGCCCTCCAATAGCTCTCATGGCTCTTAAGATAAAATACAATTCAGTTTTGCATGTAAGATATTTGAATACAAATCAGTTTTGCATGTGAGATATTTCATAATTTGGGGGTGTCTGGGTCAAGCCTGGGGCTCCCTGCTCAGGGGGAGTCTGCTTGAAATTCTCTCCTTCTCCCTCTGTACCCTGCCTCCCCCCACCGCTCTCTTTCTCTTAAATAAGTACATCTAAAAAAAAGATACTTCACAATTTGACTCCCGTGTTTCTCTTTTGTTTTGCCTACTCCATTCCTGCAGTCATGATGTGGAACTCATAGTTCTTCGTATGCTGGTTCATTGTTCTGCTTTTTTCTGCTATTCTTGCTGTGTGTAACCGGCATTCTTTTTGCCTGGCAAACAAACCCCTTCTTATCCTAAAGCTCACCATCACCCTCCAGAGGTTGTTTCCCTGGAGGAGACTTCTGTGCCCATCAGACTGATTTGGATGTTTCTTCTCTGTGGCCCCATTGGGCTCTGGACCTATTTCCCTCATGTCTTACATGGTACAGTAACTTTGTATTACCTGTCACTGTCTCCCTTAGATTGTGGGAAACAATTGTGCCACATTCAATTTACATCCAGGGGCCTACCACGCTGCCTGGCACACAACAGTCAATAAATGTTTGTTGTGTGGATATCACGCAGGAGAGAACAAAGGGAGGAAATATGGGAGAAGAAATCAGTTAAGTTCTCTTTTGTGTGACACTTTTCTTTAACACCTCATGCACTCATGGTGTACATTTCGTTTATTAAATTCAGATAACATGTTCTTCATGGCTTTAACATTTGAATCAATTATTGTGTTTCATTCTTAAGAGTTTTTTTTTAATGTCATGATGTTGCAAATAAAATCAGCAATGTTTATTTTTCTGTGATCTCAAAATGGGACATATTGTATAATGAGGTGGGGCGGGGGGGATGGAGGTTTTATGTAGGGTGAGAAAGAAAGTAGGCATTAGGAAGCTGAGAGCCTGGGCTCGCCTTGTCCCCTTGCTAGCTGAAGCCTTGGCAGGATGAAAATGATTTATGCTAGGGATCTCAGAGCTACTAACTTCAGTCTCCATGGACAGAAACATTTCCTTCCCAAACATTTCAAGTTTGGGGTCTTGTGCTTACTGAGTCTGACAGTTGGTAAAGAATCTTGTCTCCATGGACCTTGTCTTAAGTTTGCCCCTGGACACTTCCAGAGGGGAATGGCATTTGTTCCTCGGGTTTATGTGTCTCCTTCTAATTATGTTGCTTACCTGCTGTTTCCTGTGAGTATTAAATGTTCAACGTGCTGTGCAGGGATTTTCCAAGGCAGCTCTTTTATTCTATGAGACTGAGACTTAATCATGTACTTCCCCCTATTCATAGAAAGTTTAGCCTCCATCTCTGATTTGAGAATTGTATGTCTCGGAAGAGACAATTTATACTGACCCAAAGGTGTAAGAAGGATCTTTTGGCAGATTGGTATTCTTTTTAAGTAGGATCCATGCCCAGTGTGGAGCTCAACATGGGGTTCAAACTCACAATCCCGAGATCAAGACCTGAGCTGAGATCAAGAATCGGATGCTTAACTGACTGAGCCACCCAGGCACCTGAGCAAATTGATTTCTGATTGGGACAGCTCTCAGCTAACCATCCATCCATATATCCATCCATCCGTCCATCCATCCATCCATCCATCCATCCATCCATCCATCCATCCCATCCATCCAGCCATCTTTCCATCCTTTCATAACCATTTTCTGAAATGCTACGTTGTTCCATGTACCATTATTGGAGCAGTAGGAGAGATACCTAAACCAGAGTGCAGCAGGGTGGGAGGTCGGGCAGGGAAGTCTTCCTGGAGGGGTAGTTGCCAAAGATGAATGCTGATTAGCTCGTTAGTTAGGTTGGTGGATGGAGTATGGGGACGACAGATGGAGCTATGTGGGTGACTTGCTGAGAAATATGAGTTAGCATGATGAGTTTCAGGAACTGCAAGCAGAAAGATATTTATTGGGCACTTCTCTTGTGTCCCAGTGCTATACTGGGATCTCCTGGAATGAGCTTTGCTGTACAAATATTACAGCAAAGGCCTAGTGCTGTGATATTTACTAAGTATCCCATAGAAAATTTAATAAATAAGTTATAAGTGGATGGCAGAGGCAATGGAGAAGCATGAAAGAGAAATAATAAATTTTATTTATTGTCTACTATGTGCCAGTAATGTTACATTCAAATCCTCTGTGATGTTCCATGTACTGTTATAAAAACAAACCCCCCTATGAGAGATAAAGATAAAGGAATGAAGTCTTGGAGAAGAAAAGCAAATATACATTGCCCGCTTTGGGGACTAAATATATCCAGAATCTTTCCACTATATAATTCTGTCTATCACCAGGATAGAGCTTTCCTTCGACTAATGACTCTGAGTATTAGGATCTTACTTCTTTTACCCTATAACATTGGAAGCAGAGCCTAATCATGCCAACTGTGAATATAGGGAGACCGTTCTGAAAGAAGGACCTCCAGAAAGGGAGACTGGATAGAAAGAGGATGTCAGGGAGTCATGTCACTTTGGTGCTTTGTGCCAACTAACCGTCTTCTGAGACCCAGCTTAAATCCTCCCTCCAATAAGCCTTCCCTGATGACTCTGGACACACCCCTCCCCCTTTCTGTCTCAGAACTTAATGCCTCTATATTATATTTAGCAACTAATCATGTCTGGACTTGTCACAACTCCTCTACTCTGGCCTTATAACTCATCTTTGAGTGTGCATGTTTTTTCTCCCAATTAGATTATGATCACCTTGAGGGCAGAGACATTGCCATAAACATAGTTTAAGTCCTCGCTTCCTTGCCAGTATTTGGCACAGTGCTGAAGAGCAAAGACTCAAAAATATTTCTTTAGGTTTTATATGAAAGGCCACTTCAGGGTCTCTGGGGTAGCTCAATCTGTTAAGCATCTGTCTCCGGCTTAGGTCATGATCCCAGTGTCCTGGGATCAAGCCGTGCATTGGACTCCCGGCACCGTGGGAAGCCTGCTTCTCCCTCTCCCACTCTGGCTACTTGTGCTTTCTCTCTTTCTCAAATAAACAAATTAATACAATCTTAAAAAAAAAAAAGCCCACTACAAGAATTTCGGAACCAAAAATATGAGAGAAATCTATTCATTTAGTTTGAGGACCAAGTGTTTTATATTTATCACTATGGCAGAATTAAAAAGTTATCACAGGGGGGTGCCTGGGTGGCTCAGTGGGTTAAGCCGCTGCCTTCGGCTCAGGTCATGATCTCAGGGTCCTGGGATCGAGTCCCGCATCGGGCTCTCTGCTAAGCAGGGAGCCTGCTTCCTCCTCTCTCTCTGCCTGCCTCTCTGTCTACTTGTGTTCTCTGTCAAATAAGTAAATAAAATCTTTAAAAAAAATAAAAAAAAACAAAAAGTTATCACAATAACTTTAAGCAACTGCCATCAGGATGCAGAGTCTGTTTCCCTACTCCCTGAATCTGGACCAGCCTTGTGATTTGTTTTGACTGGTTGAATGTGGTGTGGATGCTGTTCGAGTTCTAAGCCTCAAGAGCCCAGCTGAGCCTAACGGGACTGCTCAGCTAAGCCCAGCCCAAATAACACACCAACACACTTGTGAGCTGAGTGTGAGGTTGTTATAAATCACCAAATTTGGGGTGGTTTGTTAAGCAGCAAAAGCTAACTGATACATAATTTCCCTTACTTATCGCAATAAGCCCGTGAGATAAATGTTACCATCCCTCTGTTATGGATAAAAAAACAAGGGCTCTGAGGAACAAACAGGGTTTTGGAGGGGAGGAGGGTGGGAGGTTGGGGGAGCCTGGTGGTGGGTATTACGGAGGGCACGGATTGCATGGAGCGTGGGTGTGATGCATAAACAATGAATTCTGGAACACTGAAAAGAAATTTAAAAAGTAAATTAAAAAAAACCAAAACAACAAACGAAAAAAGAAAACAAGGGTCCTGGTCACAAGGGCTCTTGTCCCATAGCTGTCTATGGAACAGAGATCTCTCTGGTGAGAAACCCTGTGCTTTTTTTCCTTCCACATTGTGCTGTTGCCTTTCTCTATTGTGTGAGGGTTCCCTTTGGGCTGTGGCTCCGAGGGCTGAGTATTCCTGAGAAGAGTTTTTAGGACCTTAGGAGTAGCAGGGAACGTCCTCTAAATAGGGGAGCTGAAGGGATGGGATTGAAAATGACTGTAACTGGAATCTTTACACACTGCCCTGAGCTTTTAGCAAGAGTTACCTGGATGGGGGACGCATTTAGGAGACACCTCTCTCTGCGGGAACTGGTCTATTTGACGGGAGGGGGCAGGGGAGGGTTTGTTGGCAGAAGCCAGGAAATAGATGATGGCTAGACCCTGGAGAGTTGCCTCGAGCAGCTGAAGGAACAGGAAGGCAGAACTCGAGGGCTCTGGCATCCCTGGGTTCAGTCTGAAAGAGCTAACCTGGGAATCTCTAAAGAGGGAAATGATAAAAACAATGACTGCTCAGTCCACAGGGTGTCTCTCCCATGCCAGAGTCTGTGTGAGGTCTCGCGTCCTGACGACTGTCCTCCACGAGGCGGCTGCTTTAGAAAGGACACATAGGCTGTAAGCAATGGAATGGGCGCTGAAACTCTGATGTGTCCAACTCTAAAGGGAAAGGGCAACTAAAGTAAATGCCTCCTTCATAATCTTGTTTGGACTGGAACATCAGGCTCTGCCGAACTTCCATCAAACTGAATAGGCACCTGCGTGTCATTGCTGGCAGAATGCCTCGAATGTTCTGGAACATACGCCTAGAGAGCAGCAAACTCGTGACTTGCGCCATATTGGACACGAAGGAGTGGGTCCTCCAGTTTAATAAGATCAGAGGCCTCTCTGCACCATGCTTTCATGAAAATGTTACCTGGCTTCACAAGATTTCTCCCCAACAGGCCTCCTTTAGAGGCAACCGTCTCTTCTGCTTTTGCCTTATGGTGCAAATGACCCTGAAGCAGAGGCCTTTGGAGGCCCTCAGGAGGTGGTTTCATCAAACCTGAACTAATTATGCTCCCTTCCTTTATCTAACAGTTCAAACACTGTGTACACCCACATCTTGTCGACTTGAAGTAGCTCAATTATTCTGTGGCGTTCACGGGGCAGCGTGTATGATTCCCGTTTTACCAACTGAGAAAACAGACTCCAGAAGAAGTGCTGATGTGCTACAGGTCCCAGAGGTCAAAGAGGTGAGTTGTGGTTGAGCTGGGATGAAGTGGGTCGATCTGACCCCTCGGTGCCTGTTCACGAGCACTTACTACGTGTGAGGCACAGGAGTACGGAGACTTTGGGACTGGGCTCCCACGCACAGTGAGAGCGTACACCCCCTTAGCACTGGCTGTGGGCTGCACTTCACTTGACAGCCTTTACTTATAATATAATATAATTATAGTATCTTATAATAACTGTGTGAGGAAGTATGCTCATTAGCCTCATTTTAAGTGTGGGAGATGGAAGCACAAAAGTCGTTAAATAGAGCTGGGCTTGGAACACAGGCAGGCCAGGAACCTTCTCCTTAGTCACTACACCAGCCCGCCTCTCCACTCAGGGAGCCTCCTGGGGGAGAAGAGAGATGCCAACTGACAAGGAAAATCATCACTAACTCCTGACAGCTGACCCTTACAGTTTGGGTTCAAATACTTAACCCCAGCATTGTTTGACCTTGGATAATTTACTTTTCTATTTTCTGTGCTTCAGTATATCACTTGTGAAATGAGACTGTGGTCTTAGCTACCTCATAGTTAGAGAGTTGTGAAAATTCAACAGGGTGTGTATATGTGTGTGGCTTGGAACACATTTTGGACCTGTGGCTAGTATGATTTGAGTGTATGTTATCATCAGCCTTACAAGAGGGCCATGATGTAGACTAATTTCCAGACACTTAGCATAGGCAAGTGTTAAAAATTCTCAGAGTTTATTTTCAGTGGGAATGGTCATGCCCAGCTTCATTGGGGATGTGAGAAGATATCTACTGCATAGAATCACAGAAAGGGAGGTTGAAGGGACTTTATCAGTTAGGCAATCCAATGGCTTTATCTCAGGAAAAAAATGAGGTGACCTCTTCATGTGATTCTAGTTAGTTGGGGCACAGGTTATATTTATTTATTTATTTATTTAAAAAGATTTTTATTTATTTATTTGACAGAGAGAGATCCCAAGTAGGCAGAGAGGCAGGCAGAGAGAGAGAGAGAGGGAAGCAGGCTCCCTGCTGAGCAGAGAGCCCGATATGGGACTCGATCCCAGGACCCTGAGATCAAGACCTAAGCTGAAGGCAGCGGCTTAACCCACTGAGCCACCCAGGCACCCCAAGGGGCACAGGGTTTTGACTATAACCCAGGTCTCCTTACTTCTAGATCTGCTCATTTTACATTGTGTTTCCAAATGATGCCCGTCCAAATTGTTCTAGGCTAGTAGAATTTCTCAGTCCATGCTAGTCCCACTCTCTGCCACCAAGGGAGTCTGAATTCATGTACTGCCTTTTCTCTGTCATCCACTGTGGAGATATGCAACTGAGCAATGAACTTAACAATGATGGAAAAAACCTTCCCCTTGAATGAGGGACTTGATAATCCATAAACAGTCTCTTGGTTAAAAACAACTAATGATTATCGAACACCTACTGTGTCAGGTCCTGACTGAATTTTCCTGTTAAGGTCCACAGGAACCTTATAAATTCGGTTCTTTATCTTCCTTTATACAGATTCAAACAAACAAACAAACAAACAAACAAACGCTTCATTCTGGGATATCTTGCTTTCAATTGCTTTCTCCAAGTCTCACAGTAAGAAAGCGATTGAGTCAGGATCCAACAATGGTCTCAGACCCCAAAGCCGATATTCTAACCCTGGGACAGAAATTTGCCTCCATCCTGCCTGGACCACTAGTGAGGAAAATTGAGAAGAAAGATCTTAAAGCTGCTGGCAAGAATACTGTGGTCTGCTGGCGATGTCTTCCGTAGGTGAGATAATGAGGATTGGTAGCACTACAAGGGCATTGCTGGCTCGGCCAACCCTAGCCGGTACTGCCTCTCTGGAGATTGAGAGTCCAGACTGAGGCTGTCGGTGAGAGGACTCAGTTCTTTCAGAGAGGGGGAATAGCATCTTGGCTTGCTTTATTCTTCTACCCGTGCATCCATCCATCCATCCATCCATCCATCCATCATCCTTCCCTCCCTCCCTCCCTCCATTCAACAAACCTTTATTGAAAGTATGCTCTGTGTAAGGCTGTGTGGTTAAGGTATGGACTAAAGAGATACATGTCTCCCGGTTTCGTAGCGTTTACTGGAGGCTTCTCGAAGGACCCTCCTGGCACGATGTTAGGAAGGAGAGTAATGAGGAGATTGGTTTATGCAGAGACAGGGTATGTGGGGAGGCCACGCAAAGAGAATCGCCAGTTTGCTCCCTCACGCCTGCTTCTATGGCTACAGATGAGTGCCCAGCTGGCCACTGGCACAGTCTGCCTCTTTGTGTGAAAACCAGTGGAATCACATATGTGCTGCTCCCAGATGCGTCCTCGGCACCAGCATCTTCCAAGCGGGAGGTTCTGTCATGGTATTGCCTGCCAAATCTTGTCCAGAGGACTGAGGCCACTTGGCCGGCTGAACCAGGCTCTGTGCCTGTGCAGAGAACTGTCTCACCACAAAGAAGATCAGGCTTGGGGGGTGGGTGGTGGCAGGGAAGGGCAAGAGCTGTGTGTATATGTATGTGTGTGTGTGTCTGTCTGTCTGTGTGTCTGTGTATATGTGGGTGTTTAAGCTAGATTGAAGCCCTTTCTCGCCACACTCTGTACTTAAGATATTTCACTGGGTGGGAGACAAAGAAGCTTTGTGTGCTCTTCAGTGCTCTGTGCTGACTGTGATATACATCCAGGGAAAACCCAGCCCAAAGCCATGACATTGCCCCAGGTTCAAACCCCAAAGGCCATTTGTGGTGGTTAGGAATGACAACGGGTTGGGTGGCAGCACCCAGAGGAAAATCGCCTTCCATCCTCAGTGGACCTTATACAGATGTGAGGGTAACGATTTGATTTCTCAGGTAAAGTCTTTAGGAAAATCTGATTAGATTCTTCATATCTGCACATATGGAAAAAATGGGTAGTCTACATTTTGTCTCTCTGGTAAAGATTAGGTCCACTTTCAGTTTTCTTTGAAGATTATTGTTGTTTCCCCATGTGGAGTGTGTGTCAGGGCAAGGACCAGGGAAACAGCCCATCAGACGCTTTTCTTTCTTTCTCAAGCCTCACCTGCACTTAGGAACAACTTGCACTTTGTCAGCCGCAGAATAATGCCTGGGATTCAGGCTGGTGTCTTAGATATCACTGAATTGCTGAAGTGCACTAAACATTGCAGGGTTTTAAGCTGAGAAATAATTTAATGATGTGGCCTTTAGGATTGTTAATTAGCACTGTCTGTATGAACATGTAACAATAACACCACCTACCGTAAAAGCGAATGTTCTACACTCCAGAACACTCATTTCTTTAGGGTTTCCCGCAGAGAAGCAGTCATTAACTCTTTTTTGGACAAACCCTTTTAGACGTGCTCTTTACGGCCATGAATGCATCCTGATTCCTTCCCTACATTTACCTATGAGGCAAGATGGTAGACCAGGAAGCATGGAGGAAATGTGGGCTCAGCCCTCCACGGCGGCACTGAGTCCGTGAGGAGGGGATGGTCTTTCCCTGTGACCCTCCTGAGACGCGGTCACTCCAGAGCCCAGAAAAAGATTCAGGGGAGGAAGGGGGAAACTGGAAGCCTGGCACCCCGGTGGTGGGAATGCAAAGTGGTGTAGTTGCTACAGAGGCTCCTCCAGAAGTTAAAAATAGATCGTATGATTCAGCAATTCTATTTCTGGGTACTTACCCAGAAAAATCGGTCGGCATCTCAAAGAGATATTTACACTCCCGTGCTCACCGCAGCATGAGTCACAAGAGCCAAGATGCGAAAACAACCAAAGTGTCCGTCCTCGGATGAACGGATGAAACAAACATGGTATACACACGCTGTGGGATATTATTCGGCCTTAAAAAAGAAGGCAGTTCTGCAGTATGTGATAACACAGAGGAACGTTGAAGACAGACATGAAGCTAAGTGAAAAAAGCCAGGCACAGAAAGACAAACACTGCGTGCTCCCACTTACATGAAGTATCTAACAGAGCCAAATTTATGGAGTCAAGGAGCGCCTTTGCTGGGGCCTGGGGGAGGCAGGAGGAAGAGGGTCACTAATCAGAGGGCACTGAGTTTCAGTTAACGAAGGTGGAAAAGTTCTAGAGATCCGCTACAGGATATCATCCCCACAGTCAGTAATACTGTATTTTACACTTAGACATTTGTTAAGAGAGTAGATCTCATATTAAATGTTCTCACCATGATTTAAAACAAGTCATGGTCTCAGGTCATTGGAGGAGAGGTGGTTGGCTCATGGCTCAGCACCCTGCCCTGCTGTAGGGCTGATTTCCCTGCAGAGTGCAGATGGGTCAGTGTGAGCCCTGAGTGTAGAGGAGGCCCACACAGGCGTCATGCCCCTGCTTTCTTTGACTCATTCAAAGAGGAGGCTGACTGTACAGGAATGAGGCGTTTCCACGCGTTCCTCCATTTCCACCGTAACGGCCAATTTCTCTTTCAGTCATCTGTCCTTCTCTTAAGGCACAATGTCTTTTATTTTCTTTTCTCCCCCTGAAGACACTTCTCTTTTCCAGTGAGACAAAAACAGCTGTGTTCGGGTCTTTGAACTCCGTAGACCATGCCTTATCCTCTATTCAGCCAAGCCTTCCTGTGGCCAAGGTCTAGGCTCCGAAAGCTCCAGGGAGAATTCTACCTTGGCAACCTCAGGTCCCCATATCTCCTTCTCTGCCGTCCCCTCCTGCCAGCTTTCTGACTCCTTTTCTCTCCCAGCCTCATCTGGCCTCCAGTCTGGAGATGGCGAACATCTGGCATGGGGGCCGTCATCCTTTCTGGGCCCGTGGGGAACGTTCCTGACTGATTATGCACTCTTTCCTCTTGAGCAGAGAGGTAATTTTGGAATCCTTCTCTGCGTAGGACTCTATCAATTGGAGCTGACACCTGAGATGGAAGCCATCTACTGTTCCTACTCCAATGACTTGACCATTTTCTTTCAGCCCATCTGGCTGGACCCTGTGGTTGATTTGAGGTCTTCCTAATGGCTCTGTTCTGTTGTACATGCACTAGGTGTGTCTGTCCAGTGCTAGGTCCCCAGCACTCTTACACCCAGACTACTAAGTACTATTAGAATATTTTGCATTACTATGTGGAATTTATGCCACGTTTGTGGTTTCTACTTTAGAGCTGTTTCTACTTTGGCTTGTTCTTTAATAGTATCTTCTTACATTCTCAAAGCAGCTTTACAGAACATAACCTACCATTCAGTCTCCCTAGACCATGCTACCTCTACTTCTCACCTGATAACCTCCATTCCCACTTCATGAGGAACACTACCAGCAGCTCCCTCGGCCTCCTCCCCTGCCTCCCAAACTCACCCTCAACTCCCTCTGCATCTCCCACTTGCAGGTCTTTGTAATGACTCTGCCCGAAGCCCCAGTCCTCTCTCTTCTTTCTCCTGAGATGTTCATTTTCTTTCTCACCCAGCGACAGCTTGACTACTAGCAAAAAACTTCTTTTGCTAATTGTCTCTCACCACAGGCAGACTTGGAAGTTCCCGCCTTGGTTTTCCCACTGCATTCCCCTGCTTGGATTAAGGTGTTTATCCCAGTGAATTGGCACATCTCTCCTTTCTTTTTTTTTTTCTTTCAAAGATTTTATTTATTTATTTGACACACAGAGAGAGATCGCAAGTAGGCAGAGAGGCAGGCAGAGAGAGAGGAAGAAGCAGGCTCCCTGCTGAGCAGAGAGCCCGATGTGGGGCTCTATTCCAGGACCCTGGGATCATGACCTAAGCTGAAGCAGAGGCTTAACCCCCTGAGCCACCCAGTCACCTCACATCTCTCCTTTCTAGTCTGATTTTCATTCTAGCCCCAAACAATGTCTGAAATGTGGCAAGAATTCAAGTCCTATTTGTTGAGTAAGTGAATGAATGAATTGGGAAACTGAGGCAGAGAATAGATGTTGTCCGTCTCCCAGAGTTAGTCATCCCCTCGTCCTTCCTGTTAAAGTTCTTCATCTGAACTTCTCTTTTTCGATGCTGTTTATCATTTTCTAGCATTGGCTTTAGTTATATCTATATACCTATCTTATCATTCCTCCCATTCTGGGGGCCCCTTGGGGCAGCTATCCAGATCTAAATCCACTATGTATCTCCCAAAATATAATCATGGTTTATCACCCATGTCCTTTTATTAATGTTTGTCGAATGAATAAGTAGTCTTCATATTGCTTTACTCAGAATAAGAGATCAATTAACCTGAATTTACTCTTTTGTCCCCAAACTGTCAAAATATCTAAAAAGACTAGAAACCGAACCAAAGTCCATGAGGTCAGGGATGGTGTGCCTATCTTGTTTTTATTTTTTTAAATTTTTAAAATTATTTATGTATTTTTAAAGATTTTATTTATTTATTTGACAGACAGAGATCACAAGTAGGCAGAGAGGCAGGCAGAGAGAGAGGAGGAAGCAGGCCCCCCGCTGAGCAGAGGGCCTGATGTGGGACTCAATCCCAGGACCTTGAGATCATGACCTGAGCTGAAGGCAGAGGCTTTAACCCACTGAGCCACCCAGGCGCCCCCCTATTTTGTCTTTATGCTATCCTTAGCAGAATGATGGACAAGTGATAGGTACTAAATAAATGTTTATTGACTGATTAAGTGATGAACATCTATTTCTCCTACCCTTAGGAAGAAAGCAGAACCAAGTGCCGAGAGGGTAATTCCATTGTCATTTTTTAGGAAGTTCCCCAGAGCGCACAGCATTTTTTTTTTCTCTGAATACAATTAACCAACCCAAAGTCAGGAGGGGCCATTGTCCTAGCCCTTTACTCCCTTCCCGGGTTTGACAAACAAAATTCTTTTTGATTTTGGCTAGATATACATTTTATTTAATCCTGAGGCTCTGACATGGTGCTTGGGTTTCCAGAGCCATCCACTCAGGTTCTCCTTCCTGTTTAAACACTTTTCTTAATAGCTGGAGTCTGGTGCCCTTAAACGCAAATGGGCTCCCACATGGGAGAGTGGCCATACTTCAGCTGCCATGATGGAGTGGGCAGTGGTCTGTCAGATCAATTATGTACAAGGCTCATCTTCTCCAGGGTTCCCTCAATTTCTTTTTTCTCCTGACGGTTTGCCTTGTGCCCAGCCTTCTGTCTCCTGGAGTCAGACCTGGGGACAATCGCATGTCACCGGCTGGTTTCCCTCCTGAGAACATGACACAAAGGAACACTTCCCTGTCAGATTCTTCACTAGCCTTCGGGTGAATTTTCCCTGATTTCTACAAAGGGCACTTCAACCTGTTGGGGGTAGACAGACCCTCCTCATATTTTCACTTTCACACCATGAGGAAAACTACCCTCCAAAGTTGCTTTCAAATATATGAGGTGGCACGTCACGGTGACCTTGTGTCTCTCCTAGTTCACGGCATTTTCTCTTTCTTCTAAACTAACTGCCATATTGACTACAGTGGACAGGACAAGCTGTCACTGAGCCCGGTTTAGAAAAACAAGGAATTCTCTGCCTGTGGGTTTTCTCTTCTGGCTGGGCCACAGTGAGCAGTGGTTAGGGGAGGTGTTTGGCTTCCCGGCAGGCATTGTGTTTTGTGAAACTTCATGCAACCCTCTCCTGGAGTGAGCAGGGAGATGATGGCATCACATTCTGTTAGTTTGGTCAAGTTTTCATTGTCTCATTTGGCAGA
Organism: Mustela erminea; assembly: GCF_009829155.1. Lineage (NCBI taxonomy): Eukaryota > Metazoa > Chordata > Mammalia > Carnivora > Mustelidae > Mustela > Mustela erminea. The sequence goes on from NC_045623.1 coordinate 60,322,704, forward strand.
AGCCAGTCAAAACACAATGAGAGGCACTGGTAGGAGGCACCACCCAGGGTGTCAAAAAAGTAGCAGCTCTTATCCTTTAACTTATTTTATTTTTTTAAAAAGGATTTTATTTATTTATTTGAGGGAGAGAGAGCATGATTGAGGGTGGGAGGGGCAAAGAGAGAGGAAGAAATAGGCTTCCCACTGAGCAGGGACCCCCCTCCCCCCACTGATGTGGGGTTCAATCCCAGGACCCTGGGATCATGACCTGAGTTGAAAACAGACGCTTAACCCAATGAGCCACCCTGGCGCCCCCCCCTGCCGTCGTTTTATAAAAGTGAGGTGGCAAGTGAGTTCAGGTCTCCCTCAAGGCAGTCTTAGGATGTGTCTACTTCTTTACATCTCCAGCTTGCCCTGAATCTAAGCCAACAGCAGGGCTCCAGCTGGACTCCTGCAATGGCCTCCCACTCCTCTCGTGATCCATCCAAACAGCAGCCCAAATTATGTTTCTTAAAATGCAAATCATTTTAAATGCTTAAAACACGTTCATATCTGTCCCTCTTGCTTAAAGTCCGATGCCTCACAGTGGCTTGCCAGGCCCAGGAGACCTGGTACCCCTCCTTTCACACCTTGTCTTGTCAGTATATTCTAATCACAGTGGACTCCTCTTCTGTGGGTGCACCAGGGTCCTTCCTGCCTTATGTCTCTGTACTCGCCATTTTGCCCACCTAGAATCTTTTCAGCTAGATTCTGGCATGGTTACAACTTTCTTGTCCTCGAAGACTCAGCTTACAAGCAAGTTTCTCAGGTGACATCGCCCTGACCACCCACTGGAAAGTCAATCCACCCACCATGCCCTGTTTTATTTTCTTGATCGTACGCATGCCTCTCAGGACTTTTCTGGTTTTTCTTGTTTGTCCCTCATTTATAATAAGCTGCCCCCAAAAGAATGTTATTCATATGATTATCACCGTATCCTTTGAGATGAAGTAGGAGCTCAACAAATATTGGTCGAATATTCGAAGGAATGGAAGTCCTTTCTAGGTCTACTTAGATTGCCTGCTATACTTTTCTTTTATCCTTTTCTTCCAGAAGCATCTAGGTTGCAGTTGATTAGAGCCTGGGATCTGGAATCTGATAATGCTGTGTTCAAGGTCCCACTTTGCCACATGCTACCTGAGTAACTCTCTCCAAGCCTCAGTTAACTCATTTCTAAAATGGGGATAATAATAGTCCAGCAACCTCCTTAGCTGGTTACGAAGACCAAATGGCACCGTATTTTTTTGGTATCTGATATACAGCAATTGCTCGCTCTGTTGAAATTAAAATTTGGTCAGTTTATGCAGGGTAGAGCGGATTCTACTCAAAACCTGGAAAGGAAAAATAGATGCCCACCAGGTTGTGTTTCCAAGAGAAAAATCTCAAGCACAGAGGCCTTGCTTCCAGAGAGACCTGGGTTCTAATCCTAGCCCTGGCCCTTCTGAGTCCCTTCATGGGGGATTTACTGTCCTCCATTGCAATGTGGAGAAAATAATTAATCTCTTGTAGGGTTGATGATGACAGATGGTGCCAAGCCGGTGGCTGGTTTGGGGCTTTCGAAGCGGCAGCCACGTCTCCTGTCTCCCGGCTTCCCTGGTGACCGGGTTTGCAGTGTGGAGAGGAAGAGGAGAAGTGAGGCAGACAATCTGGCAATCTGTGGAGAGTCTTTTCTAGCACTTCTGATAAGCACCAGCCCAGAGGCTGTCTCATTTGACTTCCTCTTACTCACTTTCCTGTCTGGCTGGCAGTCACCAGGCTGGAAGTCGAGCTGAGGCCCCTCACGGGTGGGTCAGCGGGTTTTATTTCCCCTTGGTCCTCTCTAATGAAAAGCACTTGCATCCAGTAAATCTTTCCTTTGCTCTTATTAAAGCACTTGATGTTGGTTATTGAGGTCTGTTCGGAGCTAGGTGAGAATCAATAAGGTGATCCACTTAATCACCTCAGCAATCAACGACCCATTTTCTTAGCTTGCACTCTGGCCAGTGCCCACAGAGCCCTCACCGCCCACGGAGCAACGTGGAGGCCTCCCCCTCTATTTCCTCTCTCCCCGATGACCTCAGGGAGTCCCCAGGCTTGTGCGCCAGCTCTGCTCTCTGCTTGGCTGTATTTGGCAGGATAATGACCAGCTCTAAGCTTCTGGAAAATACTCCTTGACATTAAGGGCTGTGGACAGTCAGTATCTGATTACAGATGGCCCTGCTTCGCCACCATGTCTCTGTCTGCTCTGTGCAACTGCTTAGAATGAGGGTTACCCTGTCCCTACAGAGCAATGCTTTTCTTCCATCTCAAGATTCAAATCCCACCTTTGCTGGGAAACCTTCCATCCCCTGTATAAACTCAGTCAGTTACCCCCTGCCATATGTTGAACACAGATCTGCTCCAAGCTATGTTGCCCCATATCTGGTTGCTGCTCTATTCATTCCAGCCAGTCTATGGTCTTCTTTAGGGCAGAACCTGTGACTTAGACACCTCTGTGTCGGGACCCACAAAGTGCCTGGCTGTAGGAGCACAGCTGTGTTTGTTGGAAGGAAGGAAGGAGGAAGGAAGGAAGGGAAGGAAGGAATTAATTATATAGTCCTAGAAATGAGCACAGGGTCGTGTCCTGGCATAACCAATATTTGCAGGGTGACCTTAGGCAACATCTATAATCAATTTCAGCCTCAATTTCCTTATCTGTCAATGAAGTAGATAATCCCTCAAATTCCTTCCAGCTGAAACATTTGGTAATCTTATGCCTCTAAGCCTAGGTTCTCAACTCTTTCATACCCAAAGCTACTTTGTGTACAAGTAGTTTGAAATCCCCTTTTTGCCAACATGACCTGCAATGCTCCCCTAATACGACCCACCCCCAAACAATTAGAGAAAAACTAATGCTTTGACTGTAATACACAAGGAAATTAATTTATAATATCATACACATTCCTTTAGGTAACAGCATGCCTAGGACCCCACTAGAAGACAAAACTGAGGGATCCGATGCCTGTACATACATCCATGAGACCCCCTGAATGATGTGTTGCCATTGTTGATGAAACTGTTTTTAACGATAAAGATTCAAACAAGCACCGTGCAGTGTTTCTGGAACCGACAGAGTAGTTATGTACAGGAGAATCCAGGATGTGTAAAAGAAATAATAAGCTCAGATCATTGTAAACAGGATTTTCACCATATGACTATCAGGTGGGATTTTCAGAAGTTCTCTGGAAAGCAGGAAAATTCTTTGTAGTGCAGACCTGCCCCTGACACGAGCATCTCGGGAGTCCTGGACACATGCCTGCTATGTACCAGCAGAGCCTCCACTTGTGCCAACCAAGAACCTCCACACCCAGCAGGATCCAGAATGCTGTCTAGAGGATGGTACCATTCCCACCGAGAACCAGTATCTTAAGCTTTGAAACATGATGTGAAAGTTGGCTTGTCAGGCGTGGGGTCTGTGTATTTACACAGGACCCCTGGATCTTAGAAGGGCTCTGTGCTTGGTTTAAGAACCTGTTGTCACTGCCTTAAAATCTCTAATGAGCTGTGAGCAAGGAACCCTGCATTTTCATTTTGCACCAGGCCCCTCAAATTGGAAAGCCAGCCCTGACTACATATCCTGATAGGATTCTTGCGTTCCTCAGTATCAGAAAGATGTTTGGTGCTTGAATGATTGTCTTGTTTGGCCTTCAAGGGCTTTCTTTTAATTAGATAGGTTATCTTTAATTTTATTTATTGACTGATGATCAATTTTCTCATTTATTAAACCAATACGTATTTAACTTCTATGACATTCCAGGTAGACTCTGGAGTCGGAAGACCTGAATTCTATTCCCGAAAGACCTCAAAGAACCTTGAGCTCTCTTTCTTTAACCCAGTGTTGTTAATAACAACTATTGTTACTGCACAGAATAAGTGTAAAGGCAAAAAGATACTGTATATTTGGAAGTAAATAGTTACTATGATACAAATGTCAACAACTGGTAATTTTGTTCTTGTATCACTTTCCACATCTCTGGAGTGAAATTTCCTCCTTTTTTCCCACTGAGATGTCATCGAATATGACATCTCTTGATGGGGCACCAAATACTAACTTTCCTATGAAAATCAGGAAATGATAGAATAATTGGATTCAGCAAAATCTATCAATTTGAGCTTCACTAAATTGGAATTTATGATAATTTTTAAAAGAATTTCACGAAAAAAGGGACAGCTGGGTGGCTCAGTTAGGTGAGTGTCTGCCTTCGGCCCAGGTCATGATCCCAGGGTCCTGGCATCGGGCCCCTGCTCAGCAGGGAGCCTGCTTCTCCCTCTCCCCTGTCCCTCCCCACTCATGCTCTGTCTCTGTCTCTCTGTCTCTCTCAAATGAATAAATAAAAAAACCCCTTAAAAACAAAAAGAATTTCACACACAAAAAATGCTTTAAATGCAGTTAATCAGAGGATTGTGGGTATTTTAGGCTGAAATGGACCTCAAAAAATTATCTAGGGCTTCAATCTGCTATAACACCCTTACTGATTATTCAGAGAGCCAGCTTTGGATAACGCCTGTGATGTGCGCTCTGGAAGCATGTGCTTCCTATGCTAAGAACATTTTAAAAAGCAATTTACCAGGCTTCACATGCTAATTACAAATTAGTCTCATCTACTCATTAAAATAGGGCAGGGCAACATGCCTTCTACTTGGCAACATTTATTTAATCTAGTTGTATTTTATGGTAACAAAACTGCTCGGGGAAGACATAATTTATAATCCATACTTTTCACTCATTTAACTCAACCCTAAGCAATTAATTTTTTATTAGTAAGGTATTACTGGATTAAGAAGAAATAAAAAATATAAGGACTAAGTTTAAAAAGTGTTATGCTTACAATCCATGACGATACAGTTAATTGGTTCAGAGATGATTCTGCAGTGACAATTTGTGCTTCAGAGAATGATGAAAGCTGGTCTTGCTCTAATATGTGGGAGTTCTGGGCTGAGTCACAGCACGGGCCAGGCAAGGTGTTGTGTCCAGGGTAATCCTCACACTGTCGCTAACGGGAAGAGAACAGGCCATTGCATTTGGAGACAGAGTTTGTCATTTTGAGGTGCCTTTATAGAAATAGGATTGACTGAGCCGAATTCTTGTGTGGGTTATTAGCTGTATGTAGTTTATAATTGAGAGTTTGGAAATTAAGACTTCTTGATAACATTAAGGAAATGGCAGCTTTTATTTAGATAGATTTCCTTCTTTCTTTTTTTTTTTTTTAAAGACTTTATTTGACGCAGAGAGAGAGAGCAGCAGAGGGAGAGGGAGAGGGAGAGGCAGACTCCTCGCTGTGCAAGGAGACCAATGCAGGGCTCCATCCCAGCACCCCAGGATTATGACCTGAGCTGAAGGCAGACGTTTAACAGACTGAGGCCCCCAGGTGCTCCTATTTAGATAGATTTTATATGCAAACCTATTTATTTGCACAGGGGTGTGTGTGTGTGTGTGTGTGTGTGTGTGGGTGATATGAGGCATAAGGAGATCAAATAGGCATGCCCTTGGATAATCCCGGGCAGGATGGGGTATTACATGGCATTGGAAACACTCGAGCACTTTCCCAGCAGAATGTCACTATTAGTACTCAAAGGGGTGTGAAACCTGCCCCCCGACTGTGGAAGCTCACAGAATGTAGAAGCGATGCAGCTGTGTAGAAATGGCGGGGGGTTGAGGTGGGGGGCAGCGGGCAGCTGGCTCAGGTTAGAGAGACAGGGAGCTGCAGCAAAACACTGCAGGTATTTTCAGAGTGTGCTGGAGAGACTCAGAGTTTTCTCTAATAAGAAATTATTTAGCCCTTGGGATCTAGTATTCAAAGGTTAGGCTGGGAGGAAGTGTGTGGCCAAGACTAAGGCTTATCCATAAGGGATCTGAAGCAAGAAATGGGCATTCCTGCACGCAGAGCATGGGACTAGGGCATGGGGACCCAGGGTGCGGGGCGGTTCTGGAGCCTCCTTTGCTGCACTAGCTTTTCCAAGCCTGCCAACCACCTGCCCTGGGCTTGCTGCAGAGCTCCTGCTCATTAAAAATGCTAATTCCTCAGCCCTGCCTCAGGTTTGCTGAATCAGGAATATGTATTTTTAACCCGCTTCCTCAGTGATTCTCAGTCACACCGAAGATGGAGGATCAGGTCTTCTGGGAGGAACTGAGTAAGTGTTGGTTTACTATCTGTCTCCTCTCTAGAATAGTGTCCCATGGGGATGCAGGCCCAGATCTTGTCTGGGCACCTAGTTTAGTCCATCAACCATGAATGAAACTACAAACTGATGCCACAACCCACAATATATTGTTTATAGACCTTTTCCACTTTTGTGGTAGAGCCAACAGATTCCAGTTCTTATTTCAGAAGAGGACTGTGTGTATGTGTGTGTACACACACATATATATGTGCATATATATATATATGCATGCACATGCACATGCACATATATATAACGGGATATATATAATGTTTTTTATATATACATATACATACACACACATATATAATATTATACACACACACACACACACATTTAAATCTTGCTTTGAAAAACCCCGAAGCATTGTCGTACATGGGTATCTTGGGTAGGCAAATTCTTCCTGATTATTACAGTGAAGATGCTGGCACTCGGAGTGGAGAGTGCCAGGTGCGTGTAGCGTCCCTTACAGAATTCTTCCTTAATTAAGTTTGTTTCTGTCTCTGCTATATTTTACACACCTCGTCAGGGAGGTATTGCAAGGAATCGGGTATGGACTTACAGTTAAAACCTGGAGGAAAGAGTTCAAAGACAGAGCACATCACATTGTGCTGGTCTGAACATCTTTCAACTCCCTCCCTGTTACATAACCTAGGGATACAGTGGGGGCTGCAACCGAACCTCGAGCCCTTCTTCCCTAGACAGAGGTTGTTTCATAAAACCCACTCAGGCCTTTCTTCTCAAGTTCTTCATACACTTTTCACCAGAAAAAAGAAATCATTCATATCTAACAAAGGGTCTTGGATTCTTTAGATAGTTTCCATTATAAGTTTTTGGCACTGCTATTACCCTGGGCTCAAGTTACCTTTCTGATCCCCCTTCTTTCATCTGCTGAAAATGGATTATTTCCTTATTAGCCTGAAACCGTTACTGTTCACCGGGAGCGGCCTACGCTTGAACAATGCTAAGTCTGGACAATTGCTGGGGATCCACAGTTGCTCAGAAACTTTCCTTTAAAAAGCAGGGTTTCCTGAGAGTGGGTTGGCAGTGTGGATTCTGGAAAGGGTTATTATCACGAGGAAACACTCCAGACCTCTGTCTTGAGAAAGCTGAGCCCTGCCGATACGTGTTGGGAAAACTCAGCAAAGTATTTTCTGGGGAGCCCTGGGATTCTGCAGAGATCCCCCAGGGGGTGGGTCTCCAAGTCCTCGATACTCTGATTCAATCAGAGTGCTTCTATGTTGAGTTATTTCACCAAGGAAATTCTGTTTCTTAGCTCATTTGAAGAAAAGGACACCATTTCTCAATATTTTAGAAGTCACTTTTACAGATTATCTCAAATTTGAAACATTTTCTGGGGTGTTTAGCCAGGGTCTGTGTGTATTACTCAGGGATTTGTGAATCTGAGTGGGAAAAATTACATGTTTATGTTCACTAATCTATAACTGAAATTTGTTATTTTTAGTAATTATGATTATAGGCAAATCATAGTCATATTAGCAAGACCCATGATTATGTCCCTAATAGAAATCACAGCGATTTTCATACGGCATTGCAGTTGCTGACTGTATCTCAAAACATTATTCACATATACTATTATTTTGAAATTCTGGTAGTCATTAGTTTCTCTGATAGAACTTCCTTTTCTTTTTTTAAAAGATTTAACTTATTTATTTGAGAGAGAGAAAATGCGTGAACACAAGCGGTGGGGAGGGGCAGAAGGAGAGAAAAAAACAGACTCCTTGATGAATGGGGATCCCATTGCCGGGCTTGATCCCCAGGACCTAGCAATCATGATCTGAGCTGAAGTCAGATGCTTAAGCAACTGAGCTACCCAGGTGCCCCTGGAAGTTCCTTCTTGATGTGTTAATAAAGAAGCACTTACATTACCAGAGCACCGGGTTTTAAATATCCTGCTAACTAGGTGTCAGTATTATTAGTGTCTTTGGTAGTTCCATGGTTTTCTTTTATGCATTCAAAAAATTTATTCTGACAAAATTTCACAAGCTTCACCAAATTGTTTTATTGGGTCCACAGTACAAAAAAGGTTAAGAACCCCTGAAAGCAAGTCAGGGTCTGCATTCCATGTTTGTAGTAGCTAATGTGTTATAGTAAGTAGTGAAAAGCATCCTAGATTTGGAATCACAGGGCCCAGGTTTGAGTCCCAGCTCTGACACTTGTCAGGAAAAAAGCAAGGTGTGAGCTTCTTGTCTTTGTTGAAAAATAATAGCTCCCCTTTGTGGCTATCGGGAGGGTTAAGTAAATGGCATAGGGTCCCCCAATCTATGGGCTCCCCAACTCATTTCTTTTATCACAAACATGCATGCATTTTCCTTCTACAATAAAATTCTGATGCTGCTACCCCACCCCAGCCTATAGGATTTCGGCCAGCACCTTGTAAGGGGTCCTAATCCACTTGGCCTCTGCTCCCTACTAGACCGCATTGGCCACAAAGAACTTTTTGCCACTTCTTTGCCTTATCCTGCATTTGCTTCCTTTAGACCTTTGCCCATGCGTTGCTTGTGCCTGTAATGCCTGTTCCATCTTGTCCATCTAGAAACCCCCTACTCAAATCTTGATGCCTCTCCACAGCCTTCCCCACTTCTCAAGGCAGACGCCCCTGTGCTCCCAAGGACTTGCTCTATTCTTCTATGAAAACATTCACATGTGTTATATTAATTCATTTGTTCCGTGTTGGGTTCTGTCATTCTCCATTATATTATGACTTTTTCCAAGCTTGGGATAGGGGATTGTGTTAGGAAGGAAGCCCGTGTACCTTGAAAAAAACATGTTGATATTATAATTGCATTGATTTGATTTTAAGAGTCTCATGCTCTACCGACTGAGCTAGCCAGGCGCCTTGCATTGATTTGATTTTAACCATGAGAATTCTTGTATTTTGAAATTCCTACCAGAGAGGACTTGAGAGTTTCACGTGAATCCAAAGGTGGCATTTACAAAAAGTGTAGAGTATTTGTCTACTGATGGAAATGGAGTAAAAAAATAAAAATAAAAATAAAGAATGACAATATGTGTGGTGAGAATTCTGGGGAGGCACAGAGGAGGGAACCTAGCCAGGGATGAGACCAGCTTCCTTGAGAAGTTCCAATTTACTTTCACCTCTCGAAAGAAACTTGCAATAGAACCTTTACTTCCCGACTTCCCTTTCAACTCCACAATTTCCAAGGGAAGAATGAACCTGCCAGGCTTAAAAACAAGGTAGCAGAGAATCTTCTCTCCAGCCCTGCTCTTGGTTTCAGGTTCTTGGCTTGCAGAGGTGGTATTCTGGCTGGAGAGGTCAGTGACTGGAGGGCTGCTCCGTCCATCTGCCCAGCTGCGGGTTCTGAAATCCCCACAGCTCAGGGCAGAGGGCCCATGGTGGGGGGTATGGGGTGCTGGGGTGCAAGCAAGCTGTGTTCCAGGGGCAGAAGTTGGGAGAAGTGACCCGCATCTGGTGAGCAGCTATGCATACCTTCTGGAACATAGTGATGAAAGTGTATGTTAGATATTCTTTACATTTTATAATCGGAGGAATCGAAGCTCAAAAAAATTACATGGTTTGCTCAGTGGTAGTGCTGGGGTTTGAATCCATAATATAGGTTACTATGACTCCACAACCACATCCGGTCTTCTCCAGCGAACTGTGTTACAACTTCCCATCCTTGTTCGCCCTCCAGACCTTGCTGGTCCCAGTGACCCTGGTTTCCCACAAGGCTAAAAAAGGATGTTCTTTCATCTTTAGCTTTATGTTTTGGGTAAATTAAAAACAATAGGATATATTTGTAGTACATTAATATCTTTGTAAAATGCCGGTTTATAAAATGCAGTCGTGTAATCATCTGCTCGGACGCCATAGCTCCCCTTCCCAGCCCCCAGTTTATAAGCAACGAATTTAGGCACAAAGTGGTTAAGTGACTTGCCCAAGGGGGAGATTTGTTCAATCATAAAGATGGGCCTGAACTTTTTTCTACTTTGCATTCTGACTTGAAAGGCAGAGAACATATGCTCAAGGGGGAGATCTCACTAACTTTCATGTCAGATCGTCCTCTTGCTAATTTAATCCTGTCATTCCTAGTTACATCCCTTTGGAAAACCACCACCAATCCTTTCTCTTTTGATATTTTCATGCTAAAAATATTCCCCTCACAGCCACCTCACTCTCAGACAAGCAAGTCAGCACTCTCCCCAGAAGTGTATTGCACACGTCCCACCCGCGCCCCAGCCCCCAGGTTGCCCTAGCTTCCCTTCCAGTTGGATTTATTCAGAACCTCCCCCTAGAGGAGGGAGCCAGGCGGGAGGCAGTCATCTTTGTGGACGTGGGCTCTCCTCGATTCTTTGTCCGTGTGGCCATGTCCCAATTAGAATGGAGGGCTCCCCAAAGCGGGAAGGATTATTTAAGTTTTGTAAACGCTGCCCTCCAAAAACCACTCGACATAAATGTTTCATGGCTAGCCTCTGTGAGGCCGGGGCTGGAACGTTCAGCTGTGAGGGTGTTTATATTTGTGGAGCTCTCTTGAACATTTGCTGCGGGTTTCAAACAGCTGCTATGCCGAAGCTCTGGGGATAGGAAGATCATGAATATTCAGGTGAAGCCACCAGAATGAACAGCCGTTAATAGAATAAATGCCTAAACAGTTGTGTAAGGCTTATTAAGACCTATTGGGGCTGAGATAATAAATTCCCAGTCTGACATGTTGCAACTACTGTCGCTTAAACAGTTTGGACCACCTCTTCTGAACTGAAGGAAAAAATGATGTTAGTTCTCTGCACGAACACAAAGAAACACCTGGAAGCCTTGGCAAGGGGACGAGATTTGGCAGAGATCTCTCTGTGTACCGGCGCATCCTCGGTAAAACGATGTGCGGTTCATTGTTCGTACTGTCAAGGTTATCTCAATCTGGCTGGAATGGTGCTGCCCTTGGCCTGGAGAAAATCTGTCCTGACTCCGGCCGACTACCTGGACATTGGCGGAGAGGCACCAGGAAACCCTGCGGCACTGAGCCTGGCTGCCGGCAGTCTCCCCCGACCGACCCGGTCCCTGTAGCCCGGGTGCCCCTCTCTTCCTGGTATTGGGAGGGACTGAATATACATTACCATGAGGCTCTTTCCCCCTCTGCTCCACAAATCCTAGCGGGAACGCGATGCAAAGATTGCAAATGTAAAAGTGACCTTTCCAAGTGGCAACACCTGGTGTGTTAAAAAGTTCACTGCCGCCTGGGTTTGAAATGCGCACGCCGTAAACATGGGGAACATGGGAGAGAGCCGAGAGAAGCTGTTTTCTCCTTTGGACGTTAGCTGTCACATCGCGTTAGACGGACGCAAACTGCTCCGTTCTGGCACCCCGAGTCACAAGGCATTAGCCAAGGGGAAACAGAAGAACCCACTCAGGTTCGCACCTAGAGGAAGACTCAGTAATATTTGATCAGAAACCTGCTGTCAATTCAGATCAAGGGCATTCGACTTCAAATAAAGGCGACTAACTTCATGAAGGAAGCTTGTGTGTGGAAGGCCACATTTGTTTCTCTGAAACTGTCAGGGAGAGCTCGTAACACACGGGTCCTGTTCACTTATTTTCCCCACCTCTGAAGACCCGATGGGGTCCTGCTGGAAACTCTGAATCATGAGAAATTTTGGAAAATGCACCCCAAAAAAAAAAAAAAAAAAAAGTGTATTTCCCAGTGTGACTTGGTAGGAGCAGATCTGAGCTCTGAGCTCGGGTCAGAGCCTGGCTGACCCAAGGCAGGTTATCTCACTTCTCTGACACACAGATGCCCCATCTCTGACACGGGCGTCACTCTAGCTCTTGACGAGCGTATCTGAGTATTAAGAGCATGTAACCTGGTAAAGATACTGGTCCGTTTTAGTTGCTCAATTAGTATTGTTTATTCTTTCATTCCACGAGCCCTTGTGAGTTTGTTTGCACACCTTCCTCCCCATTCCTTCTACAGGTGACTTGAAAAGGGGATTTAGGAAATCCCCTGGCAAAGCAGAGGCTAGCTTCTTTCTTAGACACTTTTAGATGTCTCTGTGCCTTTAACATACTGGATCGATCAGCACATTGCATAGCATACGGAGGGGGTGGGGAAGACACGGCTCCTCTCCTTCAGCCCTCCACACTCTCCTCTCCAGCAATTGTCGGTGACCTGGTCCTCAGCACAGGAACCAGATCTGTTCTGGAACCTTTGGTGTCATGGTCCAAGTTCCAGAGAAAGAACAGATGAAATAAATTAATTAGTCCAAGCATGCCTAAACTAGAGGGACATTTCTTTTTCAAGAGTGGCCAAAGGGCAGAGGGAACACACAAGAGACAAGGTAGCAGGGCTCCCTGAGGGCTAGGACTGGGCATCAGTCTGTATTTTGAATAAAGATATGTAGTGTTTGTTTCCATTAGCAAAGAAATTGGGAGGGGATCCGATAGTCATCGTTTTTCCAGAGACAGGTTAGAAATTGACCCTGCAAATCTGTCTGGAGGGCAAAACTCTTGCAGAAGAGAGGGGAGGAAGCCTTTTCCTTTCATGTGTTCTCAGTACAGTTAAGACAGTCGTTTGTCCGTGATGATGCCTCCTGATGGGAGTTTGGTTGGGGCTGGTACATGAGTTTAGGAAGCTGCTGACAAGGGCTGCTTGCCTGGCCAACAGCAGGGGCTTGGCTGCCCAGAGACCAGACCATTGTACAATTTCTCTTTCTCTTGCGTTTCCCTCCCCTATCATGGGCTAATCTGCCATCTCATTGGTTCCCTGCCTCCCCTACGTGGCACCCCTCAACATTGACCATCACTCCCTGGGTTCTGATTGAAGAGGTCCACTTGATGAGAGAGATCTCTGAGAATTCCGTTGTTCTTATCACACAACGGGTGTGTTCTCCGGGCAAATATGTGATGAGTAGGAGACCGTCTGGGGCCCTGGACTGTGGATTTGGCTTGTGAACCCTTCCTGCCTCCTGGGCCAGATCTCCTTGTCACATGAAGCTACTCTACCATTTCTCTTTCCCTCTGAACCTGAACAAACAGTAAACAACACATGCTTTTCATTCTAATTCTGGAAAAGGCGAGCTGTTTCCAGTGAAAAGCCCATGCCAAGTGAGTTCCTCTTTTTCCAAGAGGTTTTGGGAGTGAGTGATTTTATTTTCATCCAATGAATCAGGGGGAAAATGCAAAATGGAGGTTGCTTCATAACTAATCAATGCAGGACGGGACTGAGAGGTGATTGAGCCCAACCTGCCAGTGCAGGTGAGGAAACTGGGAGCCCAGGGGTTAACGACCGCCCCAATGTCTGGGAAGTTGCAGGAGAACTGAAGCAGCCCTTGGAAATAACACTAAGGATATATTACGCTTACTGAGGACTTTGTTTTAGGTGCAGGCATGGTCTCATTAATCCCCAACAGCCCTCTCTTACTCAGCTGAGGAAGCAAGGGCTTGGGAAGCTTAGGGAGTTCACCCTAAGTCACATGGACAGTGAGTGGCAGACTGGGGACTCGCAGTTGGGTCAGTGTGGTTCCAAAGCTGATGCCTTGACATCTTAGACCACTTCCCACTGCTCCTGCCTCTCCAAGGGGAGTCCCTGAGCCCAGAGGAGACCTGGAGTGTTTATGATCCCCTGTACCAACTGGATCCAACTCCCCATGCGAAGCTGTCTGGCAGAACCCGTGAAAGTTGAACGAGTGAGGATGCAGATCTGTGCTGAACTTGAGCGAGTAAACCTCAGCCACTTGGTTCATCTCTTGCTATCTGACTCAAAAATCCTTGTTTTTGCCATTGTGGTTAGAGCTGACTTTAAATATGTTCCAGATGTGACTAGAGGCTGGTGAGCAGGTCTCTGGGCAGGAGGGAGCTGGGCCATGTGTGCATTAGCACCCAGGGCTGGCTCAGGAAGTGGGTCTATCAGCTGAAAAGGTAATAAGCTTCCTTTTGCCTCTGGCCAGAGGAAACAGGGGATTGAAGGGGGAGGGCTGCTGTTGGCCTGAGCTGGGCAGCTGGGAAGGAGAGGGCTGGTGGCTGCCAAAGGAAAGCAGCCTGCTATTTCTGTTTTTGTCTAATATGCAGGGGGTGCATGGTTTTTGGAATCCGATAGACCTGGGTCTGTAGTTCAGCAGCTGCAGCTGACAAGTGGCGTAATTTTCCTAAGCCTCAATATACTCATCTGTAAAATGGGGATTGATACCTGCCTTACAGGGCTGTTCTGAGACTTGGCGGGGGTGGGGGGGGGAACGTATGCAAAGACTCTGAGGCAGAAATTGTTGGATATTGTGTGTTTCTTTGGAGGGAGGAGCAATAATTAAATCAATAGTTTTTAGAATTTTTCTCCAGCTCTGTCTCCTTCTTGCTCAAAAGTTCCCAAATTTTTAAAGAGAGTGGATCCCAAGGAATGTTCCCAGGTTTCCTGAATGGGGCTGCTGGATGGGGATGCAACTGCTCTACAAAGAGAAGAGCTATAGGGTGTGGCGGGAGTAGCCACAGGAAGGGAAGAGTCTAGAGAAGGTGCAGGCAGAAGCGGGAGGGGTAGCCACAACTACAGGGAAAGGCACTTCTGGGAGCAGGGAGATTTCCAAGGATGAATTAGAGGAGGTTCTACTTTGTGATACGAAATGTAAACCTCCCATTCCACCTCCAATAGGAAGCCGTTGGTAAAAACCTGTATTTTTGGAGTATGGTTTGTGATACCCATTGATAAGAGGCTCCAAGATAAGTGGCTCAAAGTAGCTCTGTGACATTCAAATTATATTCCAGGCTCTGTACCTGGCAGGGTTACTCTGTATTCTCTTCATGTTGGCTCAGGTGATGAACAGAGCAGACCGACGGGAGTGGACATCACCTGGCATACCAGACTGAGTGGCTTTCAGGGGGATGAAATTGGTGATGGTATGGATGGGTAGAGTTTGATCAGGGGGCTCTTAGATCTGAAGCCTTGGAAGCATTTCAAGAAAAGGGCAGCATTTTTTTTTTTTTTTTTTAAAGGGCAGCATTTTTAAAGTGTCTTTCTCGTAGTACATGTAGGGTTGGCGACTGTCAAGAAGGAAGAATTCAGGGGGCTCTTTTAGTCCTATAGTATGTGACAGAAGGAAGTCCCAGTTGTCTGACAGTGACAATAATCAATGGACTCTATTCTCTGGGTGTCTTGGAAGGAGTTCTGCAGAGGGTGGAGAGAGGATAGAGAGAGCCCAAGCCAGGACTCCTGGCACCATGCAGTCTCTCTGCCTCTCAGGTCCCTCTACCCTAGAGGGAAGTCCATAATGGTCAACTATAGGGCCCCAGAAGATCTACTAAGCTCTCACGATGGTGTGTTGTACACCATGAAATGCTGTACAAATATACAGTATGATACAAACAGGACAGAACTCTAGAGTCCATCTTGGCTCTAATGCTTCTTGTCTCAGTGACCTTGGGCACCTCGTATGACCCCTATGAGCCTCAGCTTCTCTGGAAGGAAAGTGGGGACAGCAACAGTAACCCGGTTGGATTGTTTTGAGGGTCTGAAGTGTAACATTGGCAAGTGTTTCATAAAGGGTACAGTGCTATCAGTGTAGAGGCCTATTGTAACTGCTTTTACTGCTTATGCATTTTAGTATTGATCTCATGTAGATTGAAGGAAAAAAATGGAGCCCTTATATTAAACACCACAGAGGGCATAGAGCTTTTTAATGCCCTGTAACACTCATTTCCAGTAAGAGGAAGAATGTAAGCCTTTCTGAAATGAAACACTCTTCCAAACCATTTTATTTGAACTTAATTTTACTATGTGGCTAGCGTGGGCAGGGTTCTGTGGGTAATACATGACTCACCCCTCAAGCTTTTCCAACAACAGTGAAAAGTTACAGCTATTTGATTTCCCCAATAAAGAGTTATTAGCAGTAATAATCCCAGAGAATATTAGGTTAGGTGCTCTGGTCCCTGTGCTCAGGGAGGCTTGAGTACAGTAACTACTTCATGATAACTCACCAGCTAAACAGAACAGATGCAGAGCCCTGGGGCTCCAGGCCCTGACTCTGGCTGCCGCACTGAGTCTACCCATTAGCCTCTGGCTTGGGCTTCTCAGCTTGGGTGCAACAGATATGAATGTATAGAGCCTGCTGGTCAGAAGGCCTTGCCAGTCCCAAAACAGCATATCCCAAACCAAATGAAGCATCTCTTCCTCAGAACTGCTCCTCCTGGTTGATACCTGTCTGCTTAGTGACACCACCCTCTCCCTGGTCCCAGAGATCCAAGGCACTTTAATCTCAACTGATGCTACCCTCTCACTGTCCAAGGCCAATCAGGACTGGACCCTGGCCAGCCAGGCACATCACCTTGCTGACTTTGGCATTTGTCATGCCTTCTTCATTATGGCACTCACTGTCCCATTTTAGGTCCCTATTCTCAAGCGGTCCATGGAAGTCTTGCTTGTCTTTACTAAGCCCATCTGGATCTGGTTGTTCTGCCCACATTGCTGTGTCCTTCCCTCTGATCCACTCTCCACTCATCTGCCATTCTGATCTTCTGAAAACACAGGTCTGAACATCCCACTACCCCACTCATAAGCGTTCTATGGCTCCCTACTGCCTATAGAATCATGTTCAAATTCCTTGGCCTGGCATTCCAGGCCCTCCACTGTCTGGTCTTTCTTGATCATTCCCTGAACGCTGTTCCTCAGCTATGCTCAACTACTTGCTGTTTTGAAGACACAATTTGCTTTCTTTCTTCTGTTTCTTTGTTCATGCAGTTTTCTCCACATGTCCAATCTTTGCCCACACTCCCAGGAGATCTAAAAGGGGCACCTCTTCCAGGGCTCATCCCCTCATTGGAGGTAAGTGCCTTTTTGACCTGTATGTCTACAGAGCTTGGTGCATCTTGTGTCAGCTCTTACTACATCTGCTCTACCGTGGAATGCAGGGGTCACAGAGAGGGGACAGCACAAGTGATACTTTATCAGAGAGGTCACCTCTGAACTCTCCCTTTAAAGTATATTATCCAAATTTATCCAATCCCTTTCCACAATCGTCAGTTTGTTTCCCAGAGTCAAGAATCTTTCATGGTTTGTCTCCCTCTCTGATTTCTTCCCATTCAGTTTTCCCTCCCTTCCCCTATAGTCCTCTGCACTATTCCTTATGTTCCTCATGTGAGTGAAACCGTATGATGATTGTGTTTCTTTGATTGACTTATTTCACTTAGCACAATACCCT
Source organism: Mustela erminea (assembly GCF_009829155.1). Classification (NCBI taxonomy): domain Eukaryota; kingdom Metazoa; phylum Chordata; class Mammalia; order Carnivora; family Mustelidae; genus Mustela; species Mustela erminea. The sequence continues at coordinate 60,340,056 of NC_045623.1, forward strand.
CTAATTCCGTCCCTGTTGATGTAAATGGTAAGATTCATCCTTTCTGATGGCTGAGTAATATTCCACTGCATATACAAACCACATCTTCTTTATCCATTCGTCTGTTGAAGGACATCTTGGCTCCTTCCACAGTTTGGCTGTTGTGGACATTGCTGCTATGAACACTGGGGTGCATGTGCCCCTTCTTTTCACTATGTCTGTATCTTTGGGGTACATATCCAGTGGTGCTATTACTGGGTTATAGTACAGCTCTATTTTTAGCTTCTGTGGAACCTACTATACTCTTTCAGAGAATCTCCTACTTTTCCTATATAACATTTCATTTTGTATCATTTTGTATAACATTACATTTCATATAAGCTCATTGCTTCCTATTTGCCTCGCCCATTGCACTGCAAACCCCTTCTGGGTGGGGATCATGGCACTTTGCTATGTTTATCAGCAGGGTTTCCCCAACGTGCCCTGCTCATAGGACATGTTAAATAAACAATAGTTAAGCAAGGAGACAAATGAATGAAATGTCTGCAGCCCTCCTAGATGCTCAACCTCTTGATGATATCTTTGCATTTCACCATTCCATCTATCACAGTCTTGCTGGGAGGTGTCCAACAATAACCAAATTGGATTTTAATTTTAGGTCTTCATTTCTTTCTGTTGATTGAAGAAACTACTGTGGCTGACTTGTTGGCCTTTGGATTTGCCCGTGAAAGAAAAGTGAAGGGAAAGTATGCAATTAGATAGTCTTTGCTTACATTCTAGCAGATTTCCACATAGGAGGCCCCTCATATGCTGCCCCATAAAAAAGCCTTCTCATGGTAAAGCAGATCAACCAAGTAGATGTGAGCAGGAGAAAGATAATTAACAAATTTCTGACATGAGTCTGTTTATACTGCTACTGTCAAGGGTAATCATGTTGGTTTAAAGGAGACCTTTTGCCTTGATTCTAAGAGTTCACACACGACAATGTCGTTAGGCATGGATTCTGGCTGGGAAATGAACATGTGCAGAAATTAATATTTGTGTTCAAATTGTAGATGACATAGAGCTTTAATGAGCACATGGCATAATTTATTTGTGAGTTAATTGATTAGACAAATTGTCCAAGCATTCACCTATTTGTTTTCTATTTTGTTCTTTCATTTCTCATTCACTCATTTGTTTGCTCGCTTGACGAGTATCTGAGCCGTAATTATGGGCTTAGTAGAGTGAGGACTGTAAGCAAAAAGACAACACCTACAGGTACCCGTCCTTGGTGAGAGCTTAGTGTCCCTACAGGAATCATGAAAGACTTCATGGAGAAGCACAGATGAAAAACATGATTTTTCCCTTTGATGAATAACAGGGAAATGGGATTTTCATTCAGTAATTTTGTGTTGCCCCTCTTTGTTGGACCCACTTGGTCTTTAACCCTATTGTGTGTTTATGTATGTGTATAAGCCATGTATATGAATATGTGTACATTTCTATATATGTATATGTATATGGTGAACTAGGCAGGCCTAAAATCTGGTTGTGAAGGAGAAATTTCCTAGCCTGGGTCCCTCAACCTTCTCCACTCCCCAAAGAATGTCTAGGGTTTTGAGTAAAATCCGCTGGCTTCAGTCATGATCTCTATTATCTCTTTTCTTTTTCATTTAATTTTCAAAGTTTTATTTACTAGATCCATTGTGATCCATGTGATACAATCATGATCTCTATTATCTTTTCTTTTAATTTTCAAAGTTTTATTTACTAGATACATGTGACTAATATACCAAGAAGCAATCAACAAACAAACTAGCGGTGGGCATTGCTTTCTATGCATACGATCCCCTCAGATACACAAAAATCTACCAGTACCCAAGTGAAGAGAGTTAGCACAGGCTAAAGTCTCTAAACTTGCAAGCAGGTTCTTCTGAAACCTTTGGCCCAGATCACAGCGGTCCTGAACAGACGCAGAATGTGATCATAGATATGTCTGAAATATTTCAGGCCCATCAAATAGTGTATAAAATGGTGAACTGAACACCCGTGTGCCCACCATCAGCATCACCATAACCATAACAGAAGGCCTCTGCTTACCCTTTCTTTTTAACTGTATTCCTCCTGCCCTCACCACACCCCCTCTCCCCACTGCTCCTTCAGGTAATCACTCTTCCAGATTTTCGTGATTACCGCCAGCCTGCCATCATTTTCTAAAGGCCATAGGGTGTAATTTGGTTTGTATGAACTTTAGATTCAGTTACTCAGCAAGGAGAATTTCCCCTTCTTTCAGATATTCTGCCTTGGATTATCCCCCAGTTCCTTTTTCATTAGTTGATCTGACCCTCTGGAGATAATTTAAGCAAGGCTGGGGTATTTAAGTAGGTGGTTTCAGCTTGAGGATGTTGTTCCACAGAGACCATGGTCAAGCTTCCCATTAATTCAGTTCACTTATTGTCAATAGCAATAAAGATAGGAGGAACAGGGGTGATTTAAAAGTTGAAAACTGGGTTATTAATCTTGGGGAAAGGCTAATGAAGAGAAATTTGGGGAGTGTAATTGCCATCCCACTATTTTAGGGACTCCTCCTCTTCCATACTCCTGACACCTAATTGGTCATCAAGCGTTCCCGATTCTACTTCTTAAATATCTCTCAACCCTGTGCCTCCCTTTTCAACACATACATAGTGCCTTTGTGTTTGGAGACTCTTAGGACTCTGGCCTGTTCCGTCGGAATAAATTCTTCTTAACTCACTTTATGATTCTGCTCTCCCCTCTCTAATTACATTCCTTTCACCAAAACCACAGAGATTTTCCTAAAATACATCAGAGTAGTTTACTCCATTTGGGGGGGACACATTTCAGTGGCTTCCCATGGACTTTAGGATAATAATGTAGTCTTCACGGGGCACCTAGGTGGCTCAGTGGGTTAAAGCCTCTGCCTTTGGCCCAGGTCATGATCTCAGGGTCCTGGGATCGAGACCCACATCAGGCTCTCTGCTCAGCAGGGAGCCTGCTTCCCCCTCTCTCTGCCTGCCTCTCTGCCTACTTGTGATCTCTCTCTCTCTCTCTCTGTCAAACAAATAAATAAAATATTAAAAAAAATAATCTAGTCTTCACTGTTGGGGTCTCTGCTACCTCTCTGTGCTTCATCCTTCTGTCTGCGTACACCACCCTCTCCCCCCCACATTGCTTCAGTCATATTGAGTTCCTTTTAGTCTCTCTCATGTAGATGAGCCTGTGCCTGCTGTGAACTCCTACTTGTTCTTCCAGGCTTCGGTCTACTGTCGTTTCTTCTGAGATCCTCTTTTTGCTTGCCCCTTTCTAAGTTCTTAGAACATCTGCAGACTCTTCCCTCTCTGCACACAATAAACTGCCTTACAGGGTTTAACTTATCTGTCTCTCACGTTGGACTACAGTCTCCTTGGAAGGGTGGGGGACTAGGGTCTACTTCCGCCATGCCGGGTCCAATCCGTGTTTGTGAAATGGATGCGTATGTGTGTGCACGAAATGAAAGGAGGAGAACTGAGGATCCCTCCCCTCCAGTATAAGCTCCTAGTGGGGTTTTGGGCTTTTTATTATTTGATGGAGCCTCTGCATTCAGAACCATACATGGCATATAACTGGCATTCAGTAAATAGCTGATGAGAAAATGAACCAAGATAAGACTTTTTCTGTGTAACTCCAAAAGATGGAAGTTTGACAATGGGTAGAAATTCCAGGGAGATTATCTGAGACCCATTGTATCCCTATGACTAACTAGGAGGAGGCTCAGTCCTGTGCCAGCCTTAAACAGAAGTCAGATTTGGCAGCGTGGCTGATATTCCCTTTTCACTGGGTAAATAGTTTTCAACACACAGGCTGCGGACCACCTGGGAAGCTTCTGCGCAAGTCATCCAGGGTGTATAGTAAGTAATATTTCAGGTCACTGGCTGAGTCAGAATTTTGGGGGCAGCTCCAGGAATCTGCATTTTTACCTGTTTTCCACTTCCTGTGGAGTCCAGGAAGGTTCAACAATGGCATGAGCTACTATAGAAGGACAGGGAAGATTCCATCACTGTGGGAGATCTAGAAGAGGTTGGGTCACCTAGGTTGGGTAACACTAGGCATGTGTCTGACTTTCCCACTATACCCCCTAAATAGTACTGGCAATAGCACACAGTGTAGGCACTCAGCACAATTTGCTGAAAAGAAAATGAATGGGTTCAAAGACTTTTTTAAACAGAATTAAATAAGCACATGTAAGTAATGTTTAATGTTCCTCCTTTACATAGGAAAGACAGAACAATTTATACAAACCAACAGCTAGATCTGGTTATTTTTTTGGACTTGGGAATGCCTTTTATATTCACAAATGACACCACAGATGTGAAGTCATTAAATTTCTCCTCTAACATTTCTTTTTAAATCACATTTTTTTGGGGGGGGGATTGCATTTGCATTACAAGTTTCCAATAAGGAGGAATCTCTTAAAGTTCACTTGAAGTTGACCCGGAAAAAGGAAAATGGGGCTTGAAATTGAGGAACCACAGTTATAACAACCTTAATCAATTGGCAAAACACTGGCCAGGAAAGAGGAAGTAAAGATACATAAACATAGCGCACACAACATAAACAATTTATTTCGTTTGGCAGAAGATAGCTTTAGGGAGAGTAACAGAGAGGATTGTTCCTCTCTGTTTGTCATGTTTTATCTTTAGCACTTGCAAAGCATTGACGTTTTTAAGGCACTGTTCCGATCACCTTGACAGTTTCTTGCCTGGGATCTTCCTTTCTAATCAATAGGAATATCAGCAGCAGAAAGAATAAAGAAACCCTTGTCAGGTTGGGAATGCCTTTTCAAAACAAACCGGGAGAGATTCCTGACTCTCATGTTTGCAATTTTCAGCAGGTGACCATAGATTCCTCCAAGGATATACTTTTTGACCTAGTAAGCCAATAACCATTTTTACCCTTCTGGTTTTAATCCATTTTAATAGCTGTATTTTCTATTGATTTGGATGTGTAAAGGAGGTGATGAAAATGCTGTCCTGGTCATTTGGTGTTCAAGGTTATAGCCTGAGCTATCGCTGAATAGTACTTCCTTGCACCCCATCTCTTTCTCTTAACGGGGAGGACCCTGTGTAGAGCAGGTTGAATGGTGGTCCCTCCAAAATATATATGTGTTTAGAACCTGTGTATGTGATCTTATTCAGGAAAAGGGTCTTTGCAGTTGTAATGAAGTTAAGGATCTCAAGATTAGTTGACCCAGGAAGGCCAATGACAAGTGTCTGTGGAAGAAGAGGAGACAGACGCCGGGGAGAAGGTGAAGTGAAGATGGAAGATTGGAGAGATGTGTCCACCAGCCAAGGAAGATCAGGGTTGCTGGCAGCCAGCAGAAGCTAGGAGAGAGGCACAGGGCTCTTTCTCTCTCAGAGCCCCTAGTCTTGCAGACACCTTGATTTTTAGACCTCTGGCCTATGACAGAGTACATTTCTGTGGTTTGAAGCCACCCAGTTCGTGGTACTTTGTTATGGCCATCCCAGGAAATGCTATGCTTTAGACCCAGTATCTCCGGCTTACTGCTGCCCCAGTCTGCTGTAAGTCTAGACTTCTCCCAGAGTGGAAGGGCTCCTGCTACAGTGTTCTGAGGGATCTTAGTCCATGGTCTGTGCTGGGCAACTAGACTGCAAGAACAACAATGAGCATCCCCGGGTATAGAAAATGGAAAAATAACAGACAGTTGTTGGTCATTTATTATTTGTCAGGTGTTGTGCTAAGAGATTTACATGGATTTCTTTTTTCAATGTTTACAGGAGATCTCTGAAGTCAGTTCTATTATTTTCTTCTGTTTTGTAAATGAAGAAACAGAGGCTCAGAGGATTTACCTAGAATAGGTTCAGATAATCAAAGTGTTGAGAGGAAGGGTGAACTTTGAATCTGGGTCAGCCTCACTCCAAAGTCTTTTTTCCAAATTACTCAGAATTTCAGGGAAAACAGAGCCCTTTGAAGGCCAGAGCTATGCTAAGAAGAGCTTTAATGTTCATGAAAGCATTTCTGGAGATCTGTGTAACTTCTTAGATCTTAGTAATCACTCTACTTGAGAAGGGAGTAGTGGAGTAACTCACTCAGGATGAGCGACTCAAATCTGATTTTAATTAATTAACTAGTTAATTGATTAAGATTTTATTTACTTATTTGAGAGAGAGAGCATAAACAGGTGGAACATCAGGCAGAGGGAGAAGCAGGGTCCCCATGAGCAAGGAGCCCAATTTGGGACTTAATCCTAGGACCCTTGGATCATGACCTGAGCTGAAGGCAGATGCTTAACGGACTGAGCCACTCAGGTGTCCCTCAAATCTGACTTTTTAAAAAAGATTTATTTATTTATTTTGCACACACACACACACACACACACACACACACACACACTGTCTGCAAACAGGGGTAGAGGGCGAGGGAGGGGGGCAGAGAGAATCTCAAGCAGACTCTACCCTGAGCCTGGAGCCTGGAGCCTACTAGGGGGCTTGACATAGGTCTTGATCTCACAACTAAGATCATGACCTGAGCTGTAACCAGGATCTGAACGCTTTACCAACTGAGCCACCCAGGCACCCCTCAAATTCAATTTTTATTTAATTCCCCAAACAATGTTGTAAAAAAATCATCATTAACACTGTTACAAGTTCCTTCAAGTCATGGGATTTTGAGATTGCTCATGGGTCGATGAAACCAACAGCATTAAATTTCAGAATCTATTGGGTTTAGGAATCACTTTACATTGAAAAATGTATCCCCACACTACAAAAAAATAGCAGTGAATGACCCTGTCATCGCTGCACAGTGAGGATTTTTTTAAACTTAAAAGGAATGGAAGGAATCAGAAAGGAAAATTTAGATTAAATTTACATAAAAATTAATAACTGTGTGTCAAAAGATACTTTAAACAAAATTAAAGGGCAAACAAATGTCTGGAAAAAATTGTGGCAAACAGAAAGAGAGACATAACAGCCTAAGTATATAAGACGTGGAACATATTGAGAAGAGAGACAATATTATTCCCCAATAGACAAATGAAGCAAGGGAAGAGTGAGATGAATTATGGTGTGCCATGTGATAAGACAGTATGTAACCATCTAAATGATGTTTCAAAGGGTATTCAGCAGCAGGAAGATTCTCATTATAAAATGCTAAATCCACAAAGCAAGCTATAAAATATGTTCTGTATAATAATGAAAGATAGCGTTCTTTTGGGATTCCTCATGCACCAAGCACAACACTGAGTACTTCCCATGCCTTATCTCTCGGAGTCCCCAAAACAACCTAAGCAGGTATGTACTACTATCATATCTGTTTTTTTTTTTAATTTGAGGACACTATGGCTCAGAGGCTCAGAGAGATTGAGTAACTTGCTCAGTGTCATTCAACAAATTCACAACATAGCAAGGATTTACATCCAGGTCTGTCCATCTCCAAGTTGTCACTCTTTCTGTTTCTTATGGATCACCAAACTGTAAGTCACTTGGTGCTGGGGTCATGCCTTTTTATCTTTGTACTTCTCATTGAATGTTGCAAATAATTAATTTTGCTACATTGTATGAAGGAGAGCTACTTACTTATTAGTTAAGAGAATAGTTCTTACCATCACACAGATCTGGGTGGCCCCAGACAATGAAACTGCTCAGTTTCTCCAACACAGTAAGTCCTGGTAGGGATTCAGTGAATGTATTCTGAGAATGGCAAGTGACACTGAATTGAATTGTGTCACACCCCTTTGTATAATAAGGAGAAATATGCATCATCTTAACAGTTGGTAGAACATTTTTCTTAGGGAGGAAACTCTCTTTGCTTGGGAAAATAACCTTGATGATTCACTGAGTATATTTGAGATCAAAGGGTATGAGTGTTGTCATAAGCCCAATACCTCCCTTCCCCAAGAAAAGGGGGATGGTTCAAACAGTTGCATCTAGAAAATTATTATTACTGTTATTATTTCCTCCCGAGAAGGAAAAGTACAAAGGGGTAGAGAATCATAAAGGAGGAGGTTGAGCTGGTGGGAGGGAAATGAGTGAATTATTAAAAAGCTAAGGGAAGACCAATGTCGAAATCCATAATTGGTGGGATGGTCCAACCTTTATACAGAATGCTTCACTGCACCACTCCCTCCTGGGTCTTCCACAAGCCCAGCAATTTCTCCCAAAAACCAACTCGCTAAACATGCACAATGAGTAGAAATGACTTCTTTCATGACCTGGTGGACATGGGGCTAGGTAGGGAGGACACTTACAAAGGGATCCTGGGTGACCATGAATACAAACCTCTCAAAGGAGTCTCAGAAATCTTTGGACTTCAACAGATCGCTGGGATCCACAATGATAACAGCTGACTCTTGAACAACAGGATGGTTTGGTGTCAAGCCCCTGGTAGTCAGAAATCTACACATCACTTTCAACTTCCCCCAGACTTAAGTACTCACAGCTTACTGTGAACTGGAAATCTCACCAATAATAGAAATTGTCACTTAGCACATATTTTGGGTGCTATGTGTATTATGCACTGTATTCTTACAATAAAGTAAACTGGAGAAAAGAAACCATTACTAAGATGTTCATAAGGAAAAATCATTTGCAGTACTATGTTAAAAAAAAATGTGTATGACCTGCACATGCAGACCTATGCAGTTCAAGTCCACTTTGTTCAAGGGTAAACTTGTGTGGCGATATACAGGGGGGACCCCCACTGATATTCTGCTTACTCCTGCTGCCTTGCTGGGTTTCGTATATGATAAATCTTCAGCAGACATTTGTTGAATGACTAAGGAGAGTATGGGTGGCTCAGACTCTAATTATATAGGAATTAACCAAAGGGAGAGACCCATGAGTCAGGAGAAAGTGAGGAAACTTTGTTCAGAAGCTGTTACTTCGAACACCTTAGAAAGCCGACCCAATAGTGAGTTTTGCTGTAGTCACTGGATTGAAAGAAGCACATGAATGGGGAATAGTGGTGCAGCCAGCCCACTCTGTGCCCCCTTAGAATCCAGGATGTGCTTATTTATGGGCACCTGTGGAGGATACCTGTGTATCACTGGAGTGCGGTCAGAAAAGGATCATGCCATCGCCATCCCTGAGGAGAGAGAATCACGGTGTTCATTCTGGTGGGGAGCAGACGTGGGTGGTCTGAGCACCAACGGGCAGGAGGGGGATCGCTGAAAGCCTGCATATATAGAAAGGGTGGGTTTCAGCCCCAGAATGGTCAACTTGCCCGTTGCCTGGGAAAGGTCACCTTGGACGCCTCTCAGTTGGAAGATATTATCTCCAGATGGAGTCCTCTGCCTGCCGGCAAAGTCACCAGCATTATTTGGTAATATTTTGATGTGCTATTTATGTGGAAAGGGGTTTCATTGACATATCTTTCACATCATGCACAAACACTTCTAGCTTTTCCTTCTGAAAGGGGCTACAGCAATGAAGATGGCAAATCTTGGAAAGGCATTTAGGAAGCAAAGAATGGGCCGGGCCTGGGCTTGTGCCCAACACCATAGGTCCTGGCTGGAGGGTCCAGGCTGAGGCCTGATTTGCATTCAGGCCGCATCCCTGGTTGGTGAAACTGGCCTCGCCTGTCGTCCTGATGAATCTGGCAAAAGCGCCAGATGAAGGGTGACAATGAGCGGGACAGCACTTTGGAGAGCAGGGCTGGGCGGTGGGCGGTGGGGCGGGGGGGCGGGGCTTGGGGGAATTACCCTGGGGGCTCATGCCATGCGTTTGCCTGTTAATCATCTCCGTTTGGGAAACAACAACTTCAGAAAAGCAAGCAAAAGAGGTTCACATTATGTTAGTGACCCCTGAAAAAACTTGCGTGTCTCTGCTGGGAAATGTGCGTCTTTCCTCTGTGCTGCGTTTATTTTAAGCATTTAGCTCCCCCACACAGTGGCAAGCTCATTTACCCATTTTCTTTTTTTTTCTTTCTCTCTCTCTCTCACTCTCTCTTTTGCTCTCTCTCTCTCTCTCATGAAATCACTTTAGTCAGCACAAATTTGGAGGCAGAACCAAACCCAGTAATAGCATATCTCATGCTGCTATCAATTTTCCGCCAGAAGAACATTTTGGGACACAAAGTCCTTTGTCTATTTCCAGAAGCTCGATTCAATGACATTACATGAATGACTACAACACTATAGCATGTTCTGCACCGTTTCAAATTGTAACCTAAAAAAAAAAAAAAAAAAAAAAAAGGAAGAACTTGGATCGTAGCCAGAGCGTAATGATTTCAGTTCTTAAGAAAATCCAGCAACCATTACACCACATTCAATATTTTCTTGCTGTGGAAATTTAAGAATCGACTCTAATCAAATAGCAACCCCAGCCCCCCCATCCTCCATTTTGCTAGGGTTTCTGTTACTAGCAGGCCTCCCACGTCTGTTTTGGCTTAAAAAAATAAATAAGTTTACAATATGTTTTTAAAAAATTGGGCTGAATCAGACAATTGTATATTTTGGAAAATGAATGCAAAATGTAAAACAGACTAATCATGATTCTAAATTCAATCTACAGGGCCCTAATTGATCCCATCCCAAAGGTAACATTCTATCTTAATTGACATGCGAGATGGTTACAATTATGTAAAATAAAACTGGGCCTGGTGGAAACTCCATGTATTCTTATTGAACAGGGAATGGTCAGCTTTTATAATAGCTGATTGCAAAAGGATGCAACCACTTTGCTCATATTTCCTATTTTGGCTTGGCCCTTGTATGTGTGCAGTGAGGTCCCCCTCCCTTTCAATAAAGTGTGGATATCAAGGGGAACTGGACACCATGATATTTTCCTTGGGGTTTGGGGAGGCACTCTATAAAGAGTCAATATTTTCAACGTCCATTTAGTAAGTCAGTCAAAAAGAGAGAAAAAGAAGGAGAGGATGAAATGGAGCATTTTCATGTTTGTTGGCAGAGTGATTTTTCTGGGTGTTTGTGACCACACGCATGAGCTCGTGCTCAGCATCGATGGGAAGCAGATGGTAGCGAGCGGGTGCTCACACGGAGCTGGGCCCACGGGAGGGACCACCAGCCCCTCCAGGACTTGGTAGAGTCTGAATCACAATGCCCATAAGGAGCCCTCACCCTCTCTTGGACCCCTGCACCCCTTCTGCCTCTGTGCCTCGAGCACCCTGGACTGGAGGCCAGGTCTCCCCGGGGATGCTGGATGTGGAGGAGGCAGGAAGGCAGGAGGCCTGTTTATGCAATCAGGAGAGGCAGAGGCCGCCTTGGAACACCTGTGCCTCTTGGCATCTTGCCTTCCTGGATGGGTGAACCAAGCAAGCCTCGAGCCTGGTGATTAGTACTAATCACTCTCCTGCCCAGCAATGCCGGCCACAGGGGTGCCTCCCTGTCGAATCTCCCCTCAATTGCTCTCCACCTCCCAGGAGTGTTGGGCTGTCCACATCCCCTGGACTTTATTCAGGGCCTCATCAAGTCTTTCCTGGATTGTCACAGTGGATTTTCTAACCGGTCTCTGCCTCCCGTCTTGCTGTCTGTGACTCACATAGAGGCAAGCATCATACAAATCTGACTGTATAACTTCCCTGCCTAAAGCGCCTGAGGCTCCCCAAGAGACTCAATGAATGGAACGTGACTTCCTTACATAGTTACTTACCAGGCACTATGTGCAGGGCCTTGGTAGCTTTATGTTGACTAAATCAAAATGTCTTCTGGGGCACCTGGGTGGCTCAGTCGGTTAAGTGTCTGCCTTCAGGTCAGGTCATGATCCCAGGTTCCTGGGATCAAGCCCTGCATGGGGCTTCCTGCTCAGCAGGGAGTCTGCTTCCCCCTTTCTCTGGCTCAGCCCCTCCCCACTGCTCATTCTCTCTCTCTCTCTCAAATAAATAAATAAAATCTTTGAGGAAAAAAAAGAAAGAAAGAAAATGTCTTTCTTGAGACCTAGGCAGGCTCCCCTACCCACAGGGCATTATACAAGTGTGCTCCCACAGTTTGCCCTTAGCAAACTATCAAGGCTTTAGCCCATTGGTACCTGGGCCCATATAGATAAATAACACAGCGAAAGAAGGGCTCTTTGGGTGAACCCTGCAGTCTGGAAATACTAAGCTCTCCAGGAAGGAATTCAGACAATAATGGTGTGGTAAATGAAAGGCATATTTTGCTGTTGCTTTTTGTAGGTCCTCAAGACCTTAGATCACCTTGTTCCACAGACTACCTTTCTGGAGGAGGAAACAGAAGTCTGACAACTATGTGACTTCCTGCATGAAGAGTACTAGTTATGGGCCAGGCTGAGATGAGAACCAGGGCTCCTAGCCTGAAGATCTTGTACTACGTTGGGCAGGATCCCCAAGTTATTTGGGAAATAACGCCATGACACCTCCTTTAATTCCATTTCACTTTTACCTGCATCTCCTCCACCCTCTATTCCTATTTTTATGTTACTTGTGCTCAAGGCCCCCTATGGAGAGCCCTGTTCAGGAGAAGCAGCCTGGGACAAAGCAAGAAGAGTCAACCCTGGAGTCAGAAAGACCTGGGCTCAACTCTAAGCTCTACAATTTTTCTCCATCAACGTGAGCAATTGACTTATTTCCGCTGATGTGAAGACCTACTGTGTGCCAAGCACTCTTGTAGATAACAAGGTTACAGCAGTGATGAGCAAATAAAAGTTCCTTCTTCCGAGAAGCTTTCATTCTAGTAGAGAGATAATGACAGATGGACAAAACAGGTACAAAGAACAGGAGGCGTGTTTGGGGAACAACATATAATTCAGTGTGGCTAGAACCTAGAGTCCAAAGGGGTAGGGAGAATCAAGGAGAGGGTGGCTTGGAGGAAGATAGGACCGAGGATAAATTTTCCCCTGAGGACAGTAGGCAGCCACTGAAGAGGTTTAAGCAAGAGAGTGACGTTTTCACTTTATTTTATTTTATTATTTTATTTTACTTATTTTTTAAAAAAAATTTATTTAAATTCAATTTAGTTAACCTATGATGTATTATTAGTTTCAGGGGTAGAATTTAGTGATTCATCAGTTGCATATAACACCCATCAAGTCCGTCCTTAATGCCCATCACCTAGTTAGACCATCCGCCTCATCCACCTCCGTTCCAGCAACCCTCAGTTTGTCTCCTGAGGCAAACCATAAGAGATTCTTAACTACAGATGACATTTCCTTTTTAGAGAAGTAACTCTGCTCACAGATATGAAAGATCATTTCAACTACAGGAATGAATATGAATTGGGAGGAAGAAAACTGTGTGACTTTGGGAAAATCATTTAACCTCTCTGAGCCTTAGTCTAATTATCAGTAAAACGGGCATACTGCCCACCTAGTAAGATTGCTGTGACATTAAATATGGCAAAATAAATCAAATGGCTTTAGCATTACCTGGCCCCGTGTACACTTCATGTTTCAAGATAATTGGTTTTTAAGAATCCCAGGTGCCGAGTGGATTTCAGGGAGCCACGGGAGGAGAAGGTGGCAGATGGGACTGGACTGGGTCGGGTTATGACTGAGGTCAGGACCATAGACCTTCAACCCCTGACTTAGAATAGGGCTAACAATAATGGTTGCTGGGTAGCTAAGGATTATTGCTGGGGTAGAAGTGCGGTGGTGGGATGGAGGGAGAAGATTGCTACTTTGAGACAAACTTGATCCTTGTCACAGAGAGACAAGTCTCTGTCTCGGACACACCTTCATGGGTGTGTTGGATCATAAGGAGCCTCTGTGGCCCAGCCGGGGAGAGCTGTTGGGAGGAAGTGAAGAGAAATCTGAATGGATATGAAAGAGACATGAGTGTGCAGGGTTGAGAGCAGACAGAGACGGACAACATGAGAGGAATCTAGGGAGAGAGTAGAAGCAACTAGTAACAGGAGGCCAGAGCTTCTGAGGAGAAGGTAAGTGAGCAAGCAACTCCCTCCTGCAGGGATGGCTGTGAGATTAGAGGAGCAGGTCCGTCGGATGGCCTGATGGCCCTGTGGTGACTCTTACTACACCACCTGCTATGTGGTTCTCTTGTGCCATGGCCTGTCCATGTTCTCCTATATTCTCAGCAACTGTATAGGAGCGGTGCCTGGGGTAAATTAAGAGAAAATGTGGAACTTTGTTCTGAGTCAGAACAGAGAGATGAGGATAGACACGGTGCTTTCTAGATGTAGCTGAAACAGAGAATCTGCGTAACAAGATTGAGAACATATAAACCCTAGAATCCACAGCAATCTTGCGAAGACTGTGAGATTTGATGAGGAATGGCATGGAGGTAATGTCTCAGCAATGTTAATAGACGCTCAAAGGACAGAGTGATCCTAGTGCACGCTGGAGTTGGTATGGCGTTTGTCTTGACCATCCCACGAAGCACAAAGACTTTGAGAAACTATGTGTGGCCTTTGGGGGAAAACACCAAGCAAGCGCCCGAGTTAGAACCTTGCCCACTTTATCTACATTTCCAAGATGTTGTGTTTTCACCCACCCACCCACTCGTCCATTCACCCATCCATCCATCCATTTGTCCATCCTTCGGTCTGGCCCCCACTCGCCCAGCATTCCACTATTTCTTTCTCCCTCTCGTGGCTCTCTGGTTCCCATTGTTTCCCATGACTGAGATTTGCATCTGTGTTCCTCTCTTTTTTCTAGGTGCCCAGACTGAGAAAGTAAAACAAAACCAAAACCAAACCCCTGCCCCCTCAAAAAAACCCAAACAAAATAGAAAACCCTCTTTCATCCTTTAGACTTTTCATGAAAAATGTAAAACTTTTTTTTTTTGGGAAGCTATTGAATAATATAAACTACATTTAAAATCCTCTTAGCTTGACCTGAATCTTTTGTATTTTTTTTCCTTAACTATTCTGATAGGTATGGAGACTTGAGAGATTTTTATCTTCAGCCATTAAAAGAAAACAAACAGTTTTTTTTTCTTGAAAGAATCCCAATTATATTTATTGCCTATCTTCATTTTATCCCCAAACTATTGGATATGTAGTTTTTACATTATTAGTAAGTCACTGAAGCTCCCAGCCTGGCTTTGGGTATATTGTGGTGAAGAGATCTTTGGATTACAACTCCATGAGTCTGAAGGCGGGAATGGAAACTCTAGGGCACTAATGATTTTGAAAGTAGGTTGAAGTCACTTTTCTGGAATGGTGATCTGAAGGTAGAAATCCATGGTTGCCGTGTGGGGGGAGGTCTGAGGTTGTATCATAAAGACAGAGGCAAACCAGATTAAGGCCATGTGGAGAGAAGCACCTGGAAGCCTTAATGATCAGCTCGGCTTCCTGTCCCTGCAGCCCACTAATCCTCCAGGTGCAGCTGCTTAATCTACACCTGTGGGCTCAGCTATGCCTCCGAATCTGGATTCAATCCTCTCCCCATTTAAGGGGAGTTTAAGGAACTCTGTGCTGTTAGTTCAATCAGCCCTATGTCTGGTTCCCAATGACCGAGATTTGCATCTCAGTTCCTCTGTTTTTTCTTGGGCTCACCCCATTGTGACCTCCTGGTACTATGTCTGAGGTTCAGTTTCCTGGGAATCTGTTCTCCAACCCCCCACCCCCATACAGACCACCCACATGTCTGGATATTGCCAATGCTGTTGAGACACTACTAAAACCAGGATGTCACTTAGAGCTGAAGCTTCCAAATGTCAATTGCTCCCCTGCCTACATTTTCTTCCTATTTCATGCATCTCCTCCCTTTGTCCCCCTTTCACTGGGGTTTGCCTGACCTCTGGATGCGGGTCCATTTTTGTCTCTTTATTTGGAAACTTCTATGAATCAGGCAGTACGCTAAATCCTGTGAGTACAAAGAAGAATAAGCCACTATTCTCGTCCCGTGGGAGTTCCCAGCCTGGCAGAGAAGACAGGAATGGAAGCAAACCCTCCCAGTCAGTGGATGAAGTCTATGCAGAATGCCAGGAAAAAGCAAGGAAGGGTGTCCTGCTCCTGGAGGGTTCAGAGACAGCTCCCCTGCGGAGGAAATTTGAGCCTTAGAAAATGGGTAGGAGCCGACTGTGTAGGTAGGTAAGTTAGCTGAGCATTGCAGTGAGGGAGCCATGATAAGCACATGTGTATTTGGGGGACATTTCAGGCAACCTGGCAAGACTGAAGTGTGGGATGGGTGGGAGCTGAGGCTAGTGAACTGGGCAGGCGCCAGACCAGTGATGACCTTGTATAAGAGAGCAGCAGTGACTAGCAGCGGTAAGAGAAGGATGTTGTCGATAACACCAGATCCAATGTTCCTTTTTAGTAACATTAACGTAATATGAATAACTTATACAATAACAATAACTGCCATTTATGTCCCCGTGTGAGCTTTTTAGGTTGTTTCTGAGTGTTTCCAACACCCATGGTCAGAGGTTTGGGGATGGCTGGGTGAAAGTGAGTTCAGCGGATTTCTCAGAGCCTTTGATGGGTTAATGTGCTTTGTGACAGGGATGTGGCCAGAAGCCTTTCTCACGTGTATTTCACTGCCACCTTCCCTCTCCTCCAACACTGCGAGGGACTCTAGTTTTGAGCAACACGCTTTGGGAACAGACCTGGGATGCTCTTCGTGTCCTGCCTAGTTCAGAGCATTTATGAGCTCTAAACGTGGGGTTAAGAAGACACCAGCTGCAGGAGCCTTGTAAAAGCGTAACGTTGCTCACTATACAACCTGCTCTGTTCTATCATTCATAGCCTGCCCGAGATGTAGGGCTAATCTCTTCAACATTGCACAGGGCGAAGGCTGCCAAGAGTTTACAATTTCTGAAAGGGAAACATGGGGAAGAGAGTCAAAGTGAAATGGGTGAACTATGGGGGGTGAGGTGGGGAAGTACTAATAGCGGAAGAAGTGAGATGGGAGAAGGAACTTTAGAATGAGTAAGAAACCCTCACTGAAAATCAGCTATGGAGCCCATTCCTGTTATGTTCTTGGTTTAGAGACTTTAGATCTGAGCTTAAAACATGTGAGTAAAAATTACCAGTAAGTCTGTGCTTCCCAAACCCCGGAAAGGCAAGACCCTACCTTGCTAATTTTGTAAACCCATAAGGGCCTCTGGCACAAGTTGGGTGCTCAGTCATTGTGTTAAATGAAACTTAGGTTTTTCTCTACAGAGTTCAGCTCTCTTTGAGTGGGCTTGCTGTTTTCTTTTGACATTAAAAATTACATTCCTTTGAAAATAGTGGTGAGTTTGGGAGGAAGGATATGGACTGATTTAAATTGTGTTCTTTCTTTTGATCTGTAATAAAAATTTTTTGTTGTTGTCATAAAGATATTACTCTTATAATCAGGAAACAGCAATAAATTTTTAAAAGGTCCATCCCTATTTATCCCTCCATTTAATTTTTATATATAAGAATGGGGCATTGAGGGGATACACTTCCCTGGCGACTCAAATTCATCAACCCCAATTTGGCAGGGAAGGATGGAGAGAAAGATGAAGTGTTTGAATCTTCTATCTCCAAATACTGAGGCCAGCATAGCCCCAGGCATGCAGTAAATGTCTAGTAAGTATCTGTTGAATGAACAAATATCAGGGAGGTCGAGGAAACCTAGGATTCCACTCATTCGTTTCCCCTTCTGAAGAGTTTTCCAGTTAGAGAATTCCCGCTGGGGCATCTGCGTGACGGATGGCTGAGTCAGGAACAAGGTGCACACCGTCTGAATGACCTGTCCAACTCACTCCATAGGTTGGGAGACTGGTTAGCAGAGCCAGAGCTAAATCCAGAGCCCCGGGTTCATCGTGGGTCCCAGCTGTCCAGGGCATGCAGAGTCCTTGGCCAGTCAGGGTGCTGCCCTGCCTCGGATCTGCACACATGTTGCTCTGCTCGCACGGTGGTGGTGTTTGGAGCAAAAGGGTGCCTTGAACAGATCTTAACTACATGGAACAAAAGTAACTTTGAAAAAAAAAAAAAATCCCTCACACACTAGCACCCTTCCTGCCGGCCCTGTTGTGATTTTGCACTGAGAGTGCATTTTAATTGATGAAATGTGCGACACAGCCCAACCAAATTGAAAAGTAACAACCTTCACTTACCATTTGGAGATGTGACGGAAGTGCCAGAAGTTAAACTCTGAGGACTAAATGAAATAACAGAAGCTCCCTATCCTCTCTTGAAGAAGCTCATTAGTTTTTGCTTTCTCACATTCTGTTTGCTGTGGCCTGCAGCCAGAAATGGCGGCGGTGGAGATAATAAGTGAGAGTTAAAAATATGCGTTGAGTGGCTGGGTTGTGTGTGGCACCCCCCCCCCCCGAAACCAGGCAGAGGGGCTCAGGTAGGGGCAGGATGGGAGGGCTGAGGGAGGGGCAGGCGGAGGGGGAAGGAGGGCAGAGACAGGCTGAGAGAGACAGAGAGAGAGAGAGAGAGAGAGAGAGAGAGACACCCGCACACAGAGACACAGGTCATGGGGAAATGGCCAGACAGAGAAATGGAAAGAGACGGAAACACAAGGGTGTATGAGAGACAGCGCACACACACTCAGAGACAGAAACACACACACTGAGGTGGCAGTCGGAGGGGTGGGGAGACAGAGACACGCGTGCGTGGGCACACACACACACACACACACACACACACAAACACATATACATGCAGAGACAGAGAGAGACAGAGAGACACGGAAGATGGAACCTACTCTGAAAAGATGGAACCTACTCTGAACAAATACTTATACCAGTTGGGGTGGCTTCAAAGATCAAGGCCATGCTGTGGGGAAGGGCCAGGCAGGGTCAGTCACATCTTGTTGCTTCCTCTGCATGCTCTACCGACAGCAACAAGTAGGCACAAGGGAAATTCGACTTAATGTGAATTTTGAGGACAGTCACCAGAATGACAAGCAGGGGAGAGGATGTCTCAAACGTGGCCGGCCTGGCAGCAGGCAGGTGCCCTAGTCTGGGATTCCAGTTACAAGGAGCAAGCCTTCCCATGCTAGCCCCCACTTATTAGGTAAATTGAGGGGGCTCCCGGGGCTCACCCATTAATCACTTAATCCCTGCATTTGCAGGCCTCACCTCGGACCTGGACAGAACAGGATCTTGCATCCTGTTTCCTAGGTAAGTGATGGCTGTTGTCACACATAGTGGTACCACCTCCTCCCAGCTGCCTTTTTTTTTTTTTTAAAGATTTTATTTATTTATTTATTTATTTGTCAGAGAGAAAGAGAGAGAGAGAGAGAAAGAGAGAGAGCGAGCACAAGCACGAGGAGTTGCAGGCAGAGGGACAAGCCGGCTCTCCGTTGAGCAGGGAGCCCAATGCAGGACTCGATCCCAGGACCCTGGGATCATGACCTGGGCTGAAGGCAGATGCTTAGCCAACTGAGCCACACAAGCGTCCCCCTTCCTGCTGCTTCTTGGTGTCACACAGTTCACCCTTCTATTCAGTTCGTGCCCGAGCATCTACTATGTGTCAGTTTCTGGGGAAATGGGCACAGTCCCCTTCCCCAAAGAACTTCCATGTCACTGGGAAAGACGGACTAATGCACCAGTACCTCCACTCTGAGCAGAGCAGGGGGTCCCAGTGAGCTGTAGCTTGGGCAAGCTTGTTATATGTACACGTCTTTGACAAATGCCACAGTGTGCAAGCAGACTTGGGTCTGAAAAGAAATGTCAGAGAGCAAAAAAAGAAAAGGAAGAGAAAGGAGAAAGAAGCTAGCTAGCATTTACTCTTGTGCCAGGCACTGTCACATATGTCATTTCATTGAATCTACAGAGTCACCCTGGCAGGTGGTTATTTTTATCTAGGGATCTAGGTTTTTTTTTTTTTTTTTTTTTGTAGACAAGGAAATGGAAGATCAGAGAGGTTAAGGAACCAGTCCAAGGTACCTCAGCTAGTCAGTGACAGAGTCTGAGTCTGTCTTCATTGCCCCCGATTCCTCCTGAGGCCTTGTGGGAGTCATCATCCGCTGAGGAGACAAAGGCCCACCGTGGACAATCAGGCAGCCCCAGAGCAGAGCCAGGCTCTGGCTGCCGCCCACCCCTCCGTAAATGTATTTTTCAACAATGAGGTTTTCTCTGCAAGTTAGTGATTTTATGGCTCTCAGCAAAAATCTGTGACACCAGATGTTAAATGCAGCAGGAGAAAGTTATTTTCATCATCGGTGAAATCTTGCACAGTGCACTGAGTCTGGTCACATATCTGACTTCAGGCAACATGTGATCTGATTTCTGTTCGCAGAAAGAGGCTCAGTGAGGGCTGACAGAGACGTGAACGGCTGTTTGGGCCTCTGGGTATTTAGGGAGACGGGGCAGCTTCGTCTGGGACTTCGCTTGTGACTTGACTGGTAAACAACAGCTGGCTTATCTGTGGGACGGACCCCTTGGCCAGAGACCCTGCAATTGCTTGCTGGGGGCCTGACAACGGTAGTTTTGGACCTTAGCCACACTGAAGCCATCGTTCCCTTGAGTCCTAGCTGGTTGTGCCTTCCTGACCCCTCCCCCGGTTCGCTTCTAGCCTCTCTGTTCCCTTCCGCCAACAGGCTCGTCCTGAGGAGACTCCTAGGCCAGCGCTCATGGAGACGGCCAATATGGACTGAGCCACAGGAAGTTGCCATTGCTCTTTGGTAGGTAAAAAACAGTCAGACATGGGCAATTTTATCCAGAGTGCTTTCTTCACTGTAAATCGGGGTGTTTTTGGTGCCCGGATCACAGGGTTCTTGGGAGATATCACTAGAAAATGTTTATAAAGACACCAACGAGGGCGCCTGGGTGGCTCAGTGGGTTAAGCCTCTGCCTTCAGCCCAGATTATGATCTCAGGGTCCTGGGATTGAGCCCCACATCGGGCTCTCTGCTCAGCAGGGAGCCTGCTTCCCTCTCTCTTTCTCTCTGCCTGCTTCTCTGCCTACTTGTGATCTCTCTCTGTCAAATAAATAAAATCTTCAAAAAAATAAAATAAAGACACCAACAACATTTCTTAGAACATGGACCGTGCTCAACAAAAGGGAACCAGGATGAGAACGGGATTGCCATCGTCCCAGGCTCCTTACTCCATCTGCCTGCAAATGGAATCTTACTCCCACGTCTTTCTCCTAATGTTGATTGTGCCCCTCCGCACAACCTGAGCTCTGCATGCAACACCCGTCCAGCCGCCAGGGTCCTACCACCGAAGACTATCTCCAGCCCTGTGTGACCCCCCTGAATGTCCACCTGCCCCTGCTAGGGTTCAGGTCGTGCCTTTACTGCTGGATTGCCCCAGTGTAGCCTGCTGCGGGGCACTGGCAGGTCCCTTAGCCCGTGTTCACCGAGCTCTGCGTGTCCCAGGTTTGCTTCTTATTGTATCTAGAGGACATGAGACAGCAGGGTCATCCGGGGAGTGGGTGGGGCAGGGCACCCTTGACCGCTCAGACTGGGCAGTTCTGTCAACTTGTTCCTAGACCCAGAACGGAGCCGAGGTCAGGACAGAATCCCACGAGCCTGGCTTTCAAGGGGGCAGGACCTGATCAGGGCCAATATAGTCCTTTACAATGAGAAATGGAGTTGCCAAAAGGAAAGGCATACTGGGATCCATCCATGGCCTCCCTGTGGGAAATCCGCAGGTAAAGTTTATGGGTTGTTGGCTGAAGAGTGAATCTGAGAAAAGGAGGCCAAGCATCGTGAGGGATGATGAGGCCTGATGAGGCCTGATGAGTCCACTGCTCCGGCCGAGCAGCCTGTCTAGCGGCCAGCTGGAGTCAGGGGTTGGTTCACTGACTTCTTCTTTTGAGCGGGGCCAGGTGAAAACAACCCATTCCTCTCGTTAAACATGTTAATTGTTTTTCCTATTTCACTATGACCTCTTCCCTTGAGTGAACACCTTCATCCCTCACATATGCTGATACTATTTGACTCTATGAACCATCTACTAGCTTCCTGAAATGCAATTCATCTGTTTGCCTTCCTGAGAAGATCCAAGTCATAGACAGTTTAATTCAACTCAGCAAGACAGATGTTTACTGTGCACCTACTATGTGCTAGGCCTGCCCAAGGTTTTCCAGGTCCTATTAAATTCAGTCTCTTCAATGATGCTTAATCTGGCCAGTATTCAGTGAGCGAGGCCCTGTCCTAGATCCCAGGGCTGTAGTGGTAGACAGTAAACAGAATATTTACCCCATAATCTAGTTAGGGGAACTAGACAGGTGCGTAAGCAATTACAAAATGGTGTAGAAGGGTTAAGATAGGGAGGTATGAGGCACCACTGGGGAGTTGTAAGAAAGGCATCTCACCTACATTTCTAGAGGGCTTCCTGGAAGAAGTGATGTCTGCTCTGGGGCCTGAAAGATCAGTAGGAGTAGGGGAAGGGGTGCACATGTATTTGTGTGTGTTTGTGAATGCATATGCATGCATGTGTGTCGGACATCTGTGTGTGTATTCGTGTGTGTGCATCTGGGGGTATGTGTGGGGGGCATGATGGAGACAGGATTAGGAGGCTACAGGGGTTAGGCTAGGAAAGTGAGCAGGAGAGGAAAACTGCAAGGTCTCCTAGCCCTGTTACAGAATTAAGACTTTGTCCTCATAACAAGGGGAAGCTATTGAAAAGTTTTAAGCAGGTAGTGAAGTAATCCTATTTGTGGTTTAGGAAGATCACTCTGGAGCGAAGGCTTTGGGGGATTTCCAGTATCCTGTACTAATACTTTTATAGATACATGTCTCATGTCTGCTTACATATGATTACATTTTCCCCATGAATTATGGATTATCTAGTTTATTTCATCCATTGTTTCCAAGTTTCTGATGGGCTGGGGTAGGGGTTGGGGAACACTCTTCATCATCCCACGAAGTCAGTTCCCTCTCTTTTCCTGCCTGGTGTTGCTAGAAATGAATCATAATGCCTCACCCCGGAGCCTAGTAATAAAACACTGGAATAATGCCACACAGAAAAAGAGGTATTTTCATTAGCATTAAAATACTTTTTTGGAGGGAGCAAAATGGCCATAAAGATGGCTTTAAAAGTAAAAATTATTAACTCTGTGTTTGGTTGTTTAGGTTACTAAATGGTTTCTGTGTTACGAAGGAGTCGGATGTGTGAGTGATGGAGACATCATTGATCACTTCATTAATGGAAAAGGCTCTGGGGAAGGACAGAGATAATCCTGTTAGGGAAATCAGCATGTTCTAATTGACTTAGAGAAAGTGGGGGCAGAGGGCTCCATTTCTTCTCCTTCACTTGCTGTCATCGGACTGAGAGTGAGCAAAGTTCTGCAGTTCTCGCCTGAGACTAGGTTTTCCTTCACCCCGGGAGAAAGAGGTCCCTGGTGCTGGCCTCTTGGGTTCGCCATGACCTGTCTACCTGGGTCTTCTCTGGTGAGGTTTGGTTCAAGAGCAAAATGGAACTTCTTGATACTTATAGAGTCACTCTATATGGTATGTATGTGGATAACAAAGGATACAGCCCCTGATAGGGCTAGATCCTGACAACTCTGGAAAACAAGCTCAGTTTGCCTTTGTGACTCCTCAACCTCCTGGGCTGGGTGAGTCTCCGTCTGTGGGTTTCTCTTCCTTCTAGTGCTTTCATGGGATTCCCTTCCTCCCTCCCTTCTTCCTTCCTTCCTTCTCTCCTTCCAGGAAGTGTTAGTAACTTGCCAATTAAACCAATTCCATAAACACGTCTAGAGTGCCAGTGGGAGCTTTGTACCTTCAAAGGCAAGCCCTACATAGTGATTCTATGACATGGAACGTTTTGAGGGTTCTAAGAGAGCAGGAGAAAGTGCTTGAATTCACTGAGCAACTACGAGTGGCTAGCTACTTGCTGTACATTATTTCTTTTAATCCTTATGAAAACTTTCTGAGTTAGAAATTAAAATTTTTTTTAAAGATTTTATTTATTTGGCAGACAGAGAGCACAAGTAGGCAGAGAGAGAAAGAGAGGAGGAAGCAGGCTCCCTGCTGAGCAGAGAGCCCGATGTGGGGCTTGATCCGAGGACCCTGGGATCATGACCTGAGCTGAAGGCAAAGGCTTTAACCCACTGAGCCACCCAGGCGCCCCTGAGTTAGGAATTTTAGTCACCATTGTATTTGTGAGGAGATGATGTTCAGGGGACATAAATAACTTGTTCAGTGTCACAAAGTTCAGCTATGGCCACAGGTCCATTTGATTTGATACTCACATTTATTTTACTAGTGTTTCAAAGTACAGAGAGAATAATATATGCAGATTTTGCTGGGGGAAACGGACTATGGGCAAAGGCTTCATAAAGGAGTAATATCGGAGATAGACATTGAAGAGTAGGATACTATTTTAATGTTTGAAAATTGGTATTTCATAGTGAGATAAGCTTTTAAATCAGAGAGAGGAGAAACATACAAAGAAACTTTTCACATGCATGCTAAGTGAAAGAAAGTTTTAAGTAGAGACTTCTGTTTTCCGAATTAGGTTTTTGGACATTACAAGATGTGTTGGAGGGTGAAATAAAAACAGGTTCTGAAGCCCGGCTTCAAGCCCTAGCGCCACCATTCTTTGACTTTCTCGTGTGATCTTTGGCAAAAATAACCACTCAGAGGCTCAGTTTCTGCATCTGTAAAATGGGAATAGTGATACCTATAGTAATAGCTGTGAAGATTGAAGGAACAGATGTTTATAAGGTACCTGGCACATGGCAGGCCCTCAGTCAATATTAGCAATTCTTAAGATAAACAGCTCCCCTTTGGGGTCCACGTCCCTGGGGCCATTCAGGAGAAAGAAGTGAGGCAATTCCCAGACTCACCGTGAGTTTGGGGGACGGCTCTTGGAAGCAAGCACGGCTCCCTCTAATGACACCCCACTCGGCCATGTCTGGGAGTGTAACTGTTTCCACCTTTTATTGTATAGTCAGTAAAGCTTTTATAGGCTTCCGTTTTCTAGGAAGGCAATTTCTGAAGTGTTTATTATTTCTGGTTCTTACTCTGGTGCTTGCTTCTCTTTGCACTGTGGGATGATGGGGAATGTTAAAACATTTTGGTCCACTGCGGCCAATTTGGTGTGTGTGGCAGCAGGCCTGTGATGTTCATGAGCTAAGAAGTCTGAGGAAATGGCTTTGTGGACAAAGGAAGACGTGGCCTCATGAGAATCCTGTATCGGCGACCCGAGCCCTGGATCTCGGGGCCCCAGAGTCAGTGGAGCAGAAGGTGAGGCAAGCATTCCGTGTACAAACTGCAGACAGGAACTCTTCCCGGGAAGATCTCTTTCTTTACCCCAATGCCAGAACTTACAGGAGAACAATTCTTTGCCGTCCTGCAGAGCCAGGCCACGTGTCTCCTCCAACCCTCCCGCTGAAGCTGTGGCTTGAGTACATGGTCTTCCCCTTCCTCACTCTCTTATCCGACTTCCTCTCCTACTCTTCTCCAGCCACAGGCATCGCTCTGTTTTTCTAGAACATTCCAGTCCTGACCCCGCCCTGGGGCCTTTGCTTTGGCTTTTCCTTCTGCCCAGAATAGTCTTTCGTGACTGCCCTGTTTAATAACACTCCCTCATACCCCGGCCCTCCTATCCTCCTTACCTGCTTCATTTTGCCAGAGCACGTATTTCCAGGTGATAATGTTAGTTACCTAACTTAGTTATCATTCTAAGTTAGAACGTTATTCTAGCACTGTTATGGATTGAATTTACTTCCCTCCCCCAAATTCATATGTTGACGTCCTCACCCCAGAGGTAGTCTAGGTCAAGTGAGGCCATTAGGGTAGGCCCTAGCCCAGCATGACTGGTGTCCTTACTAAAACAGGAAATACAAGAAGTAAACACAAATACACACAGAAGGAAGACAGTGGGAAGACACACAGAGAGAAGACCGCCATCTACAAGCCAAGGGGCCTAGAACAGACCCTTCCCTCAGAGCCCTCTGAAGGAACCAACCCTGCTGACCCTGGATCTCAGACTCCCAGCCTCTAGGCGAGACAGCACATTTCTGTCATCTAACCCATCAGATCTGTGGTACTTCAGCCCCAGCAAACTAATACACATTCGTTGTCATTTCCTTTCCCACAGTTAAACTTCTTCTCAATCTCTCCCTGCTAGAACACAAGCTTCACAAGGCAGAAATCGTTTTCTGTTTTGGTCACTGATACAACCCCAGTACCAGAGCGATGCCTGCCATATAGTTGCTGTTCAATAAAATATTTGCCAAGTAAATCTGTCAGAAGACAGAGCATTCATACATTTACTGTCCAAGGGCCCATCTCAGGAACGAGACTGGGAAGAGCAGATCTCTGCCTTCATTTGCTTGGTTCTTCTGCACTGGAGTCAGGACCCTGGCGCTGTGGGCACTATCTTCACTTCCAGGAGGTTTCAGAAACCTGAGCCACTCCTCAGAAGACCTTTAAGGCTGAGGAGGGAGCAGCCCTCATCTGGGCTCAGAGAGAGTAGCTCCAGATGGAGCATTTAGCACAAGGCTCGGGATCCAGTTACACTCGACCGAGTTGCCACGAGCACTAATAAGGCCCGACGGCCTAATAGGCTGTCCTGCCATGAGGGTGTATTGGGAAGAGGTTACCAATAACCAAATTATTCTCTTGATGGTTAGCTTGGTGGTGGCAGCAGTGCTGGAAGTACAGTCCAATCAAGGTGTGCTAGGCAGAGGCTCAGGTGGAAATTCTGGGCTCCCGAGCCAGAAATTTTGGCCGGCTTCCCTTTTGGCCGGCTGCAGCCAGCATTGAACAGTTTTCTGGAGACACAAGAGGTCCTCTCTCTTTTCTTTGGTTCTTCTCTCACACTGGCCCAAGCAAACTGAGGGCATTAGCATAGGAGAACGGGTTTTACTGAGCACCTACTTATGTGGCCGGTGCTGTTCTCCCACGAGGAGACAAAGAGGTTAGAGCCACATCAGAGGGGTAGCATGAGAATGGAATTAAGTGAAATTAAATTAAATGATAAAGAATGTAACGGTCTGGCTTCGAGTGAGCATTGGAGGGTGCTGAATTCCTTTCTTTGGCTTCCTGTGAGGGTAGTGACCTGGGTGGGAGGCAGAGCATACTGGAAAAAGGCAAGTGAATTTTTAGTGTCTCATGGTGGTAAAAGCTCTTATGTGTTACAGGTTTCAGAGGAGGCCAGTGTTATTTGGCTAGACTGGTCAAGGGGACAAGAGTGGGCCCAGAGGCTGGGGGACATTTGGGTAAGGGGAGATGGCTGGAAGTGTTTGGATTGATGCTGAAATCCGTGTATTTTGAGGGGACAAAGACAGCACTGTGCGTAGAAGTGTGAGCATTTGGGAGGTCCCTCAGATAAGGCCTGGGCCAAGGAAAGTGGGCGGGGTCAGGCTCTATGTATGTATTTTTTCCTTAAAAATTGCTTGCCTCTATGGACTACGTTCAATTATCATCTCCTTTTTCTAGCTGAGGAGATAGAGGCCCAGGGGGAAGTAACCTGACCAAGGTTTCACAGACTGTAGGAGACAGAGTCTTGGCCCACTTCATTCTAAAGCTCATACCTTTTCCCACAAACCAGACTGTGTCTCCATTCTTTCTCTTGTCAGCTGCTAGCTCCTTTCTAGCCCATGTCCTCCCAGGCTGTGGGAAGACAGTCCCTTTTTCTGGCAATGGAATTCCTGCTCGGGAGCACAGAGCACTTTTCTAGGTGCTGTGTCCCATCCCCTCCTGTGGTCTGTGTGATGGGTGGTTGCACCTTGGCTGAGACTAAACCAGTGTCCAGGAGGATGTTCAAGTATCTTGGGGCCACTGTAACAAGTACCACAAGTTAGGTGGCTTAAAACACTAAAATTTATTGTCTCACACTTCTGGAATCATGGTGTTGGGTCACTCTGCTACCTGTGGGTGAGAATCCTGCTTTGAGTCCTCCTAGCTTCTGGTCTTGTTGACATTCCTTTCTTGCAACAGCCCCACTCCAATCTCAGCCTCCGTCTTCACAGGTGTGTCTCTTCTTATAAGGACTCCGATCATATCGAATTAGGGTCCACCCCAATGACCTCATCTTAACTTGATTTAACATCTGCAACGATCCTATGTCCATATAAAGTCGCATTCACAGGTACTGGGGGGTGGGGACTTCAACAGACCCTTTTAGGGAATACAACTCAACCCACAGCCTTAGCCAGAATCCTACTACAGCTGGGAACTCAGATTAAACTTTGTATTTTAAAAATTTCAGCACTTTCTCAGTAGTAACTCCTTGCTTCTCTCCCTACCCCAAATTCTCAATACTCTTTCTCACCTCCTTGCTTTGTTTATGTAACTCACAATTGGGATTATCCTCTTCCTTCATTTGTGCCGGAAGGTTTCTCCTTTATACCCGGCTACCTCTGCAAATTGTCCTCTTCGACCTGAGCCCTACTGGCAGCTTCTTTCTCCAAACCCCATAACCATTAGAATCATACAATACTTAAGGTTGACTATCTTACAGTTTACTAATTCCTACTTATCACTTGACTAAGTTATAAGTTTCTTTTTTTTTTTTTTAAGATTTTATTTATTTATTTGACAAAGATCACAAGTAGGCAGAGAGGCAGGCAGAGAGAGAGAGAGAGGGAAGTAGGCTCCCTGCCAAGCAGAGAGCCCGATGTGGGACTCGATCCCAGGACCCTGAGACCATGACCTGAGCCGAAGGCAGAGGCTTTAACCTACTTAGCCACCCAGGCGCCCCAAGTAATAAGTTTCTAATTCTCAGCAATAGAGGCTAATCAAGACTCTTGCTCTAGGGGTTAGCATAGGGTGAGTGCATGGTAAGTCTCCCCGGAGACTTGCTGGGGGAATTGTGTTCATTTCTCTCAGATTCTAATTTTCCATAAAAGTTCCTTGGATTAACACAACCACCTAGCCCAGTGATATGAAGGGCTGAGCAGTGATCTGGTAAGGCTGATGCTTACAGGAACCAAGCCTCGCCAGGCCCTGAATTCAGTACTTTTTCTCCTTTTGCAAGATTTGGATCATCTGGGTAATTGTCTTAACTTTCCACCTGACTTAGCCGGTGCCCACCCAGCCAAAATCACTAGAAGTCTGACTAATCTCAGGACTGGTAGACTGGAAGCTAAACCGATTACAGGCCTAAGCAGGCCCAACCGGAAAATCTAAGGGCCCCTTTGTTCCAGGTGTCCTCAGAGTGGCTCCGCCTCTCAGGGATCACGTTGCAGGCTCACTCCTGAGGAGCAGGATGCTTCTCTTTCCTCCCCAAAGGCTGGTGGAACAGTCTCTCTGCCCTGACGGCTTTGACCTGACTGACAGTACATCCTCTGTGGGGCCCTGGGGCTTCCTCTTTGTTCTTAAGCACCTCTCCTGAGACTTTCCAGGGATGGCAGGGGGCAGGATTGCACAGAGCGTGTGTTCCCTTTTTTTTGTTTGTTTGTTTCCCCATGACACCCAAAGAAGTTAGCAAGAAATGGAGACTCTGAGTACTTTAGGCTGGATGATTTTGCCCCAATACATCTTATTTGAGGAGAGGAAAACAGAGGCCTCCGGGAATGAAGCTGTGTGCTGATGACCTGCTTTACCAAGATTAGGTGACAAACAGGAGATTAGGACCCAGGTCTTCTCTCATCCAGACCAGGCCTGGTCTGCTCTCCTTGGAGGCCTTGGTCATCATGGAGCCGGCGACCCAGGCACAGACTCTGTCTCATACAAGGATTATGGGGGGTGGTATTCTTCTGCATGTAGGAATCATCCCACTGGAGCTGGTCTCTGCTCACCTCTCCAGCCCGAGCTCGCCCTTTCTTCCCCTTGTTAACAAAACTGTAGCCATCCTGGCCTCATTCCCACCTCCCCACCTCCAAGGCTTCACTCACTGATCTCACAGTCTGGAGCAATTATTTTGCCCACAATTTACCTGTATAATACCAACTTATTCTCTAATTCTCAGCTTAAATGTCACTGCGTCAAAGCAATCTTCCAAGAGCTCTATCATCTAAATAATACTTAGCATTAATTGCTTTCTTTTCTCTCTTTTCTTTCTTTCTTTTCTTTTTTTTTTTTCTTCAGAAAGAGGGAGATTCTCTCTCTCCCTCTCCCTCTGCCCCTATCCACCCTCTCCCTCAGGGGCAGAGGAAGAAGGTGAAAGAAAATCTTAAGCGGACTCCACTCCAGGCTCAATCTCACAACCCTGAGATCATGACTAGAACCGCAACCAAGAGTCAAACTCTTAACCACCTGAGCCACCCAGGTGCCTCTGCCTTAATTGCTTTCCTAGGTCTGTGCATTTTCTTTCATAGACTTGTCTGTTTATTTGAAGTCTGTGCTCTCCTACCTCACCTAGTCTGCAAGGTTCATGAAGACAGGGACCATGGCTGCCTTGCTAACTACTGTATAATCTGGACGAGGCACAGGGTAGGTACTCTGTAGATATTTGCCAAATAAATAAACGAACGAATAAAATAAAAGCCCAGCTTCTTGGATATGAGAGGGGCTGACCTGTCCACTTCCTGGAGGAGCTTTGTTATTGCTACCATGTTTTAGAGAACCTACTAAGTCACTGTTTAAGCAGGCTTGTGATATGGGCCTTATTATACTCAAGCTTTTATATAAGGCAGCTGAGGCTCAGAGAGGACAAGTAGCTTGCCTATGGTCCCCCACATTGCAAATGGCCATCCCTAGGTTAGAATGCAGTTTGCCTGGCTCCAAAGCTGAATTTTGTTCATTATATTATTATTATTATTTTGAGAGAGAAAGAGCACATGAGCAGGGGAGTGGAGGGACAGAGAAAGAGGGAGACAGGGAATCTTAAGTAGGCTCTCCACCCAGGGTGCAGCCTGACTCGGGGCTCGATCTCACAACCCTGAGATCATGAATTGAGCTGAATCCAAGAGTCGGATGCTTAACCGACTGAGCCACCCAGGTGTCCCTGTTCATTATTTTATGGGGCTTCCACTGCATATCAGAAACTTTCTCTATCAGAAATGTCACCGTGCCCTTGCGTGCATCAGATAATTCAGGCTTTGGCTTTCTAAAGACTACACACCTTCTCAGTGGAAGAGCCAGCTCTTGATAAAACTTTGCTGACTCTTAAGTCAGAGCTTTGCATTCCAACTTCACCCTTGGACACCCCTTGGCTATGCACTCTGCACTCTTTGGGGTTTCAAGGCTCCTGCGCATGCACCAGCAGAACTCTGGGCCGCATGGGGTAAAAGAGAAGCCATTACAACACCCATGCACCACGATTCCTGTTTTTTATTTTATCCCTCGTAACCGAGAACAAAGCTCATTTCACCAAAATGTTCTGGTGCCAGGGGCCCCATGAAACTCCCGTTTTCAATCACTTGCACATAGTGAAGTGGAGACAGTTAGAGCACTCTAATTACTGAGCCGGTGGGTCCTGCTGACACCTGTAAGACATTTGGAGCAGTGCAGGAAGTAAGGCTTCCTTTCCAGTTTACATCACCATTTAATCTAATTATTCCTTCCAGTTTAGCTTTCACATATTCCATCAAAGAAGAGATTGCTCATTTCCTTGTGAAACTGTATACATCCACTGTAATGCGATTTTTTTTTTTTTTTTGCCTCATAAGTAATCTGAGATTTCCTAACCTTCTCCCCCTACTGTATTCTCTGGTTAATGTATAAACTTGGGAGAAGTTTCTTGACAGAGAAGTCAAGAGGGTCTCACCTGGGGGAATAGCATTTACATTTCAGAGAATTTGAGAGCTCAAAGGGGCCTTTCATGTCCTCAGCTGCATTAAGTCCTTCGTCTTCTAACTAAGGAAACTGAGGCCCCAACAAGGGAAGCCAATCCCTTGTCAGACCCTTCCTGAGCACCCTCTGTGTGTGAGACTCCAGGAAAAAGTAGCCCATTTCCCTGGACCAAGCCCCTGCCCTCAAGGAGCTTGTATCCAGAGGAGAAGAGAGAAATGACTGTCATTGAAAATGATCAATGAATCTCAAATGCACAAAGTAATGTGTAAAAGAAGTACAGTTTTTTTTTTTCAATTAAATTCAAAAAAATTTATGGCAAATTCCCTGAGTGATGCTTAAAATGAATTGTAAAGAGTGAAAAAGCTTTCACTATGTAAAGAGTGGAGAAAAAGGATTCCAGGTAGAAGGAACAAGGGAATGGTTAGAGCAATGGAGACATGTCTGAAACATCTGGAGTAGGCAGATGAAGAGAGAATTCAGTCAAAGAAGTGAGAGTCAGGGGAGGGTCAGACTCTGGTGGAGACTGTGTTAAGAATATCTTCTTGAGGTCATGTGTGGATACGCTGTTTGCCCTTCTAAATCCGCTCTCCACCCTTGTGTCCCATGCTCTGTGTCCTAGGGGGCTGATATCTCCTTGCCCTCTGACTTCTGTTTGGGTTTCCCCTATAGGTGGCACCAGGGGAGATGGGTGCATGTGAGGAAAGAGGTCGGGGTTTTCATTCCCTGGACTGCTTCCTGGATGGGTGGTAGGCTAGCAAGATCTGCTATGGAAGGCCACAGTAAGGTGGCCATCTCCTATAGGTTTCCTTTCACATGGCCCTTTAGGATTAGCGATGGAAACATACTCGGCTTTTGCCAGTTTCAAGTCACTCCTGGTCTCTTGATAGTCTTGCTCTCTCCTGCCCTTTCCATGATGAACAGTCCCTTCATTAAACTCACTTCAGTGACTCTACTGGAGTTTTCCATCTGTTTCCTTCAGGGTCCTTTAAGAAGGCTCCTACTCCAAAGGGCAGCCTGCAATGGAGAAGGCTTTCAAAGTGAGGACATCAGTGATGTGCATCAGTGGCTATAGCTACTGAGGGTCAGATAGAGGGAAAGGTAGCTGGGAGCCTAGCGGAAGACCCTCTGAAACCCCACAAAAGTACACATGACAAGTAAGTCATCTCTTAACACCTGACAGGCCTGGAGATCTCAAAGCTGTCTTATGAAGGTTCCTATCAAGGAGGAACTTTCCTACACATTCCCTCCACCCCAATTCCCCAGCCCTGTGCCCCAACCACAGAGGGGCCAGATGTCACAATAAGCAACCCCAGGGAGGAGACAGAGGGGGTCAAAATCAGGGACACCCATTGTGTGGAGGCATGCTACCCGCCTCCTGTAGCTGACCCAGAAGATTGAAGTATTTGTTGATATATCGGCATCTCAAAGTTGAGTTATTGTATGAGTTGTCAGAAAAGTCATAGAACTGTTTGAGTTTTCCACCAGGTGCAGGGGAATGACTTTGACCCCTCCCAAACAAATTTATAAGGATTATTGGAAATCGCACACCCACAAGTGCTTTCATGTTTACTCTCCATGTAATCTCCATGTATGTCTTCAACATATTGGTTTTATGATTTTAGGAAATGCCACAAACTAAAATTCTACTGTGAATTGACAAGTTATCTATTTCACTGTGTTGGGCTTGCTGGACCGTGAAACTCTTTTTGAGTAGCTCTTAGGTAACTGATGTTTTTTGCAATGTGCTTTGGAAAATATTACTTCTGATTCCAAATACACAAGTAAGTAAGTAAAAAAGAATTTTTTTTTTCCTTCCTAGGGAGGACATTGGAGTAGCTGGTTCAGGTTGTTATGATGAAGCAGTCTACCCCATGGTATGATTTGATCCTAACAATATAGTAAATAAAAAATTGATGCTCAGACCAGAAAGTTATAAAAAAATATCATCAGAGAACATTTTGCATACCTGCCATGTTATAGAAATAGTTAAGTTACACTAATAATGTGGATGCTTTGTATTCCTTTAATGAGCTCTGAGACCTCCACAGCTCCCAGAGAGTCCTGGGAGGGGCCTCCTGGGCATTAAAGGGAAGGCATTAAAAGAATAATGAGTATTTGTCTACCATGTAGTAGCCATCCACATGAACTACTGTGGACTTTGCATTATAAAGTCATGTCATAATATTGCAGCTGATTAAAAATACTTGCTAGAATCATGGAAATAAAGCAATAAATGAAAGCGAGGAATAAAAAAGTATGAAGTATAAACTTTCCTAGAGAGGCCTTGATATTTGCCATTTAATTACTTTTTTGTTTCAAGTTTAAAAAATTCTAGTATGGGGGCGCCTGGGTGGCTCAGTGGGTTAAAGCTTCTGCCTCTGGCTCTGGTGGTGATCTCAGGGTCCTGGGATCAAGCCCCACATCGGGCTCTCTGCTCAGCAGGGAGCCTGCTTCCCCCTCACCTCTCTCTGCCTGCCTCTCTGCCTACTTGTGATCTCTCTCTCTCTGTCAAATAAATAAATAAAATCTTAAAAAAAAAATTCTAGTTAGTTAACGCATATGGTAAAATTGGTTTCAGGTGTAGAACTTAGTGATTCATCATTTACATAAAACACCCAGCGTTTATCACAACAAGTGGCCCCCTTAATACCCATCAGCCATCTAACCCATATCTTGCCCACCTTCTGACCTCCCTCCATGAACCCTCAGTTTGTTCTCTATAGTTATGAGTCTCTTGTGATTTGCTTCCTTCTCTCTCCTTTCTCCCCTCCTCTGTGTTCGTTCACCTGTTTCCTTCTTCCTTCTTCCTTCCGTCTGTCCGTCCGTCCATCCTTCCTTCCTTCCTCTTTTTTTTTTTTAAGAATTTATCTATCTATCTATTTATTTATTTAGAGAGTGCACTCAAGAGGGAGCAGGGGCAGAGGCAGAGGGAGAGAGAATCTCAAGCAGACTCTGTGCTGAGCACAGAGCCCGACGTGGGGCTTGACCCAAGAACCCCAAGATCATGACCTGAGCCGAAACCAAGAATCGGAGGCTCAACTGAGCCACCCGGGCACACCTTCCTGTTTTGTTTCTTAAATTCCACATCCGAGTGAAATCATCTGGTATCCGTCTTTCTCTGACTGCCTTATTTCGTGAAATTCCCCTTTGTATGAATAATGGTAGGCTGACAAGCAGACCGTTGTAGACCCTTCATGGAGTCCCTCAGACTTTCATTGTTTACTCTTTTTCCTATCAAAGAGTCAAATGTTGAAGGTGTGGGTGCTAGGGCAGCAACTACCACAGAGAAGGTGTTCACAACCCATTTGTTGAATGAATGATTCAGCCAGCACCTTCCTCTTACAGATAGGACAAGGGCACTAGCGTGCCATTTCTGTCCTTTCTCTGCTTGGTGTCACACTGGGAACACTATAGACTTTAAGTCTAAACTTCACAAAATCTCTGTGAGGCAGGAGTTAGGAATCCCACTGTGGGGATAAGAAGACTGAGGCCCAGAGAAATCACACAGCTGGACTTAGCTCCCTGCCAACATTAAAGAAAAATGCAGAATAACATCCCTGTTCGTGGGTTTGTTGGACTGTTGCCCATTTAGTCTAAGACAGGGACCATAAAGCATATTGGAGAATGTGAGAGTTTGGGGCCCAGTGGTTCTTACCACTTTAGGAAACCAAGTATAATACTTGATGGGTATTTTCCAGGTTGTGAAGTTACAAGATGCTGGGAAGGAGGCCTTAGAATTGAGAGAACAAAGTAAAGAGAGAATGATACATGCTTCAGTATTTGACAGCATTATGAAATAGGGAGGGTTTGCCTTTGGAGCTCCCCCTCCCCCATCGCTATTCATTGCCTTCTGAATCCAAAGAGTAGACATTTAATGGCAGGATTCTGGGCACAGCAGTAGGTAATAGAAGCACTGTTTAGGGTCTTCAGTCTGCTTCTTTCTTATGAGCATAACTTCTGGCATTCCTGTGGGGCTGCCAAGTTCATCTTCCCATTCAGTAAAAGACTCAGTTTTTGTGGTTTTAGTCTTATTTTACAAAAGCACATTTGAAGGCTTAGAGAACCAAGCTGAGCCAAGGTAGGGGCTGACTGCATTGTCCTGTGACCTTCAGGTTATGCATTCCTGATTCTTTTTTTTTTTTCTTTTTTAAAGATAATATTTATTTGAGAGAGAGTGAGAGCCAGAGAGATTACAGAGGGAGAGGGAGAGGGAGAAGCAGACTTGCTTTTGAGCAGAGAGCCCTTCATGGGGCTTAATCCCAGGACCCTGAGATCATGACCTGAGCCCGAGGCGAGTGCTTAACTGACTGAGTGCTCCCATGCATTCCTCATTCTTGGGGAATGCCATCAATCTTACTTTGTTCCTTTATTCCAGGTCATTGGGGATGTTTCTTTCTTTTATTTCTGGGGGAATATTTCTTTAAATGAAGCTTATTTAAGCAGATCATGTTTACAGTCATTCTCTACTCCATTACCAGTTCTGACCTCATCTCATACTATCTTCTCCCCATTCATTCTGTTCCAGCCACCTGGCCTCCTTGATGTTCCTGGGGTGCACTAAGCAGGCTTTACCTTAGCCTTTACACTGGCTATTCCCTCTCTTCCCCAAGACACCCAGTATAGCTTATCACTCATCTCCCACAGCATCTGACTCAAAAGTCAACTCTTCAGACTCAACTTGCCTGATCACCCCCACCTTTTTTTTTTTTAAAGATTTTATTTATTTATTTGAGAGAGAGAGACAGTGAGAGAGAGCATGAGCGAGGAGAAGGTCAGAGGGAGAAACAGACTCCCCATGGAGCTGGGAGCCCGATGTGGGATTCGATCCTGGGACTCCGGGATCATGACCTGAGCCGAAGGCAGTCGTCCAACCAGCTGAGCCACCCAGGCATCCCCTGATCACCCCTTTTAACATTGGACCCTTTCCTCACTGCTACTCCTTTCTCCCCCTTCCCCGTTGTATCCGCTATACTCAGAACAATGCCTGATGCAGAGAAGGTACTCCAAAATTTTTAATAAATTAATGAATTCAAGCAGCCTCAGGTTTTTTGTTTTTGTTTTTTTGTTTAGCAACCTCAGTTTTAATTAGATTTTCAGCAACCATTCAAAATTCTGAAATGCCTGAGCCTTGGTGGCACTGTTCCTGCTGCTCAAACACTTCCCATCTTTATTCAGCTCCTTGCTGCTGGCCAGCTTGCGGTCAAGGCCTCCGGCTAACAGGGCCAAAGAGGAAGATGGCCTTCATCAACTGTAGTGAAAATGCTAGGAATGGCTGTGCATCTTGAATCAATTCTTTTCTACTTTCTTTTTTTCTTTAAAGATTTATTTACTTATTTGAGAGCGAGAGAGAGAACATAAGTAGGGAGGAGGGACAGAGGGAGAGGGAGAAGCAGACCCCTCCAATGCACAGGGAACCCTATGTGGGGTTCAATCCCAGGATCCTGAGATCATGACCTGAGCTGAAGGCAGACACTTAGCTGACTGAGCCACCCAAGAGCCCCAATACTTTTCTATTTTAACTAATCCTCCTAAATCTCCTATTAGTCCGACTGAAAAGAACCAATAGCTCACAGTTGAGTTTGGTCTTCAATGTTGAGTCAACATTTAAGTCAACCTTCATTTTTGTTAATCTTTATTTTATGGTCAAGGGAGGGAGTTATGGAGCAGGAACCTTTGGGTCTAAATCCTTGTTCTGTCGTCTATCAGCAGGCTCTCGGAGAAACGACTTCACCTCTCAGTCCTCAGTCCCTCTTGGTGAAGGGAGGACGGTAACAGCCACATCATGGGGTTGTGGTGAACATTAACCCGGTTAATGTGTGTGAAGCACTTAGAAGCGTACGTGTTCCGCAAGTGTTAGCGACCTTCCGAGTCATCAGAGGAGAACACTGCCATCTTCCTGTTGAGCAGACGTGGAGGCAATGCAGCCCCTCCCTACCCCCCTGCCCTTCAGCTCTTAGCTATCCACATCAGCTACAGGCCTCAGCTCTGGTGGGAGTCATGATTTCTGGGGTCCTTTATCACTGTAGCAGAAGGAGGCGAGGAGACAGACATGCCCAATAAAAGCAGGTCACTGAAAACAACCCTCTGGCTAGCCTGGCTGGCTCCCCAGCAGTTATGCCTGCCTGGGGCATCCCTACCCCCTGGTAGCCACTGCCCTTGGACTCCCCATGCCTGCTGGCTGGAGAAAAGTCCGCACTCAGTGCTCTTGCCAAGTGAGGGGAGAGAGGCAGGCTGGTGCGTGGCCCAGCCCCGGGACACAGGAGCCTGTTGCCCCAACTGAGATAATTTTCTTGTCACAGGGCCTGATAGCCTCACTCGAAGTCATCTTCAAACTGGTGTTCTGAAACAGGGCCAAGTCCCCAAGCCTGAATTTTCAGGCGGGGGAGCTGGTGTTCCCTAAAATGCACCTTTCTAAGAAAAAGGAAAAAACTTAATACAGCTGTACAGTTTGCCAGGGAGAATTAAGTGTCAGTATCTTTTTTTTCTAATTTTTTTTTTTTTTTGAATTGGCTATTTGGATGTAGACAGGGAGCTTCAGAGTCTTTTGCAAAAACAGGAAGAAAAAAAAAAAAAGGAAAAAGAAATCCCCTACCTCCCTGGGGAGACATTTGAGGGATCGTCCAGCCTGAGGGAAGTTTGAATGCCAAGAAAGCCGTGTTCTGAGAATGTGGGCACGGTGGGCAAGATCTGGGCAGCTGCGCTGCTACTGATCAGCTTTCTATTCAAACCCACTCTGGCAGAGGGGAAATGTTCTTTCTTTTTTCTTTCATCACTTTCTTTTAAAGGAAAGGGGAAGAAAAAAAAAAAAAACCCAAACC
Source organism: Mustela erminea (assembly GCF_009829155.1). Lineage (NCBI taxonomy): Eukaryota > Metazoa > Chordata > Mammalia > Carnivora > Mustelidae > Mustela > Mustela erminea. Next base: position 60,378,285 of record NC_045623.1, read on the forward strand.
AAGAAACAAATCCCACCGTGAGAGATCCAGAGACCTCCCGATGTCACTCGAGAGGGGAGACCTAGGTCATAATCAAAAGTTGGTTTCTGGGGACCCTCCCCACTCCGGCCTCCCCTCCCTCCTCCCCCACCCCCACCCTACAATCAAAGCTTTGCTCTAAAAGGCAGCTCAGACAATGGATCAGATGCCAAACCATGTGAAGTGCCCAGAGGCAACTCCAAAACACCCGGCCCACCAGCGGGTAGAGGCTGCCAAGGAGCCAGATGCTGTAGCTTTAAAAATATCTTCAGCTGCTTGGCATGTGCAGTTGCAGGCTGGTGCCTGGGAGAAGGAGCAGGCCAGGTCTGGGACAGCCAGGCCGGCCGGCGGCAGCAACCCGCCTGTATGTAATGGAGAGCGCCTCTAGCCACGGGGCTGCCCATTTGGCCTTGTTAAATCACCCCCAGCATATGGTGAGAGACATCTGCCCAGGATTTGGACCTCACAGACTGGAAGAGGAGGGCTCTGCACAGACACTTTGAGGCTGGAGAGGGTGGAGGCAGCTGGGAAGGCGATTCTAGGGCAAGGGCCTCACTTCTCCGAGGAGCCGGGATTCTGAGAAAGAAGGGACTGGCTCAAGGTCATGCAGTAGCCTACGGTTAGATCTGTAGGGGACAATTCATTTCGGTTCTTTGAGCCTCTGTTTATTTATCTGTGAAGTGGGGTGGACAAATAACTTACAGCCTGGATCTGAGGGTTCGATGAGATCATTTAAGGGAATGGACCCTGCTCAGTGCATTTTAGTTGAACGTATTTCTCGGTGTTCAGGGTATAAGAGTCAAAGGCAGCCACTGACAGTGTTACATTTTCAAGAGGCTTCAGAAAAGATCCAATACCTTCCTAAATCCTGCTCCTGCTGCTTAGGGTTGGAGGGAACTGGAACTGCATTCTTCTGGCTGCTGTTTGAGTCCAATTACAATGCAGCCTCACTTGCAATGGATAAAAATGTGAACCGTGGAAGGCTGACTTCTAGGTAAGTTTCCTTTTTTAGGGGCAGTGGTGAGTTTCAGTGCACGCTTTGTGGGAAGCCTTAGAAACTAGGAAAACTAGGAGGGGAGCCAACACCTTCCCTGGAAAGTTGCCCTTAGCCTCTTGGAGCCATTTAACTTCCCTCTACCTCAAACCTCAACTTCAAAATGGAAATTATGGTTTTGTTTTTTCTTTTTGGTGATTATCTTTGCACCGCTACCCTCCCATTAAAAAAAGCCACCAGGAAGTAAATTCTTAAGGAGGGCAATGGCCCAGGCTGGAATGTAGTGGGAAAATATACCCCAAAGTGGCATTAAACTAGGAGAAATTCACACAAAAACCCTTGTGGACTTTGGCTCTGTGTAGTATTATGAGGTACAACACTCTTCCCTGCCCTTGCATACAAACACTTCATAAATACCTCTGGAGAATATGACCTAGCCCTGGAAGTATCCAGAATTCCTCCCATATCAAGTCTAAAGACTTTCCAATACAGTGACATTATTACTCTTTCTTCACAACCGGGAATATTTGTGATGGCTTTACCAGTCTTTATCTTCACCTGTCTCCAATCCCAACAGCTTCTAATTCCCATTAGAGAGACCAGTGTTTCCAGGTTCCACTGTAGATGAGGGACATATGGTAAATTTTGTTTAAGGATGGGCCATAAGACCTACATGGATCCAGAGGGACCCTTTGGTTTTTTTGGTTTGGCTTTATTTTGTTTTTTTCCTTGGGGGGTGGATTCTGGGACTCTTCCTTGTTCTGTATGAATGGTGAAGTAACTCAGAAATATCCCTGCCTTAGGATTCCGAAAAAGGCAAAATGGAGAAACTGGCCCACTCCGTGTTGCTGGATCAAGCCATAACTGAAGACAGTGCTACCTTTGGACTTTTTACTTGTAAGAGCATTTTATAATTTACATATATTTCACTTATAGGTATAATATGCATATTATATTTGTAATTTAATCCTGTTGGAGTCGTGTTTTCCATAATGAGCATGTGAAAATATCCAGATGTGTTCAGGAAGCCCTAAGAGGTTATTGACATTCAGCTCTGGCTTATCTTTAGATTGTCAATTAAGACTTAAAGTCTTATTGGTTTGCACATATGTTACATGGCAAAGTCATTAGAGCTACTGGCTGAGTGTGCGGATCTTGTTCTTGGAATATGAATAAGATGGTCTTCTTAGATTGGGAATGAGGATAAGTGGGGGCAAGTCCTCATCTGCCACCAAAAATGGTCTTCTGGTCCTTCATTTTTCCACTTGGACTGACAAGTGGGTTGTATTACATTAGGATTTGGCAAACTTCACTCATTTATATATTATTAAAATTTTTTCTATATTCTCCTGTGTTACCATTTACTTCATATTTTTCTTTAAATTAACCCATTTCCTTCATTTTATAAATCATTTAGGAGTAAGATAAAATGTGTATTATTAAAAAATGGAAAAGCCAATGTTTAATACATGTATACATAAGTACATAGTTATTAACATAAAAAATGCTTGTGTACCACTTAAAATTATCTTGCATCTGATCCACTGGGAAAGTCTAGGAGTCAATCGATGTTTTTCTAACTGTGTTTTTATGGGCTAGCTTATTTAAGTTTAAATTATTTGCAGTGTTACATGCGAATTTAATTTTGTAACACATTTTTAACTATTTTGATAATTGAGATAAGAATCCATGATCTACTTAAGTATATGTGTATACATATTATATTTATTATTTATTTTTAAAAAATCTTATTTGAGAGAGAGAGAGAGAGAGAACATGAGCAGCAGGGGGAGAAGGAGTAGCAGACTCCCTGCAGGGAGTCTTATGTGGGGCTTGATCTCAGGAACCTGAGATCATGATCTGAGCTTAAGTTAGATGCTTAACTAACTGAGCCACCCAGGTGCCCCTACATATTACATTTAGAGACCACAATCATAATTATTTGTGCTGATAGGTTACTAATTTTTGTATGAACTCAGAAGAAAACTTAAACAATATCTATGGATGCATATTAATTTTATTTCAAAAATAATTCTCATCAAAATTTTAATACAGAAGACCAATCACAATAGGGTAACAATCTCAATACCCACAGAATCTCTTTGATGTTAAAAAAGTAATAATACGTGGCGCCTGGGTGGCTCAATGGGTTAAGCCGCTACCTTCGGCTCAGGTCATGATCTCAGGGTCCTGGGATGGAGCCTCACATCGGGTCTTTGCTCAGCAGGGAGCCTGCTTCCCCTCTTTCTCTGCCTGCCTCTCTGCCTACTTGTGATCTTTCTCTCTGTCAAATAAGTAAATAAAATCTTTTTTAAAAAAAGTAATAATACGTGTCTGTATATACATTCTAAATTCTTATAAATATGTCACTGATTAGGACTACCATAGCTCTGCAGGGGTCTTTCTGGAATTAGGATTTTTAACCTGAAATTGTATAAGTGAGTCACAGGTACCCCAGATAAATGTCAAGTTAACATCAGATCAGTTGTTTTGGCCAGTCCTTTTACCAAACTGTAACATTCTAATGGAGAAACTTCAGACATGCTAATCTCCATGATTCACATTATGGACCACTTTAGAGTTAGTGTAAATTTTGGGCTCCTCCTGTCTGATTTTCATATTTATGTCAAAGAATACAGAGAACCATCGTTAAGTGTTGTTACTGATTCAACTCTGAAACTGAAATGTCTCGCTATCCTGCCTTGAAGCTTCTGGCCCAGATTAAATGAAGAGTATCTTGAGATTGTGAGTCAAGCTGTTAAGAAAAAACAAACAAACAAAAAGCCCACAGATGTTACCACTTTCGCTACTTATCAGTGCAATCAGAATTTTCGTAAGGCCACGTCTGCAAAACAAAACACCGAAAGAAAGAAGATACTGGGGCTGTGACTGCAAACATCACCTATCACTCCAGTATTAAATGTTGGGGGTGAATCTGAAGAAACTCATTGCTCTTTATGGTGGAACTTGAAGAAGTTAATATTATCAGTTCGAAATTATAAAACAACATTTTCTCAGTATGATACCAGTATATATGTCCACACACGTAAACCCACATCCACACATCCACACTCAACTATTCTGAAAGCCACGTGATCTTTAAGATGTTTCCTCTTGGGCCGAGAAACCTCAAAACTGCGGCTGGGGAAAAGAATACAAAAATGTCAGGTAACATTTATACAGTGCTTTTCTGAGGCACAAAGTGCTTTCACTCCAAGGACGACTATGAATCTCAACCTTGAACCTTAGTCTTACTTTTTCTGCAAAGCTTCCCCTCCTTGCCCCCCCAAGGCAGCATTGCATGACACGGCATTTTGCAATTGTTACTTTGCACGGTTGTCTCTGCCCCAGGACTGTGAACGCCTCATAGGAACAGACATTGCTGTGTTTTCTGTGCCTAGTCTTGTGTGGAGTATCTGCTTAAGAAATGTTCCAAAGCTTCAATGAATGAATGGTGTTATGGGATCCAATAGAAAAACCGAGCCCTGGATGATTAAGTTCTATTTTTTTTTTTTTTTTTTTCTCATCAGCTCGGCACATGTCTTCCCCATCAGGAATATTTATTAAGTAACAGCATATGTTGTCCTCATGAAAGAATATTTATTAAGCAACAAATTTGCACATAAAATTTGGCAACGGACCACTCGTTCTGACATCCATCCTCTCCTCTTAGTCCTGACTGTCCAAGTTCATGTCCTTAAAAGCTTTCCTCGGTTTATTTCGTTGAACTCTTATCAGTACACATCTGACCCATCCCCACCTCTGTGCCTCTGTGCGTGTGTTTCTCTCCACCTGGAACACCTTTCCTCATCATTCCTGGATGGTCATTATTACCTGCACTTGAATCCTTTCTCAGGGTCTCTTCTGGCCCAGCCTATGCTGGAGGTTATGGAATTCAGATATGCCATTTCCTGAAGCTCTCCAAGGGAACAGATCACTCTATTACCACGTAATAGTCACTTAGAAACAGGCCTTCTTTCCTCTTCTGGATTTTGCTCTCCGTGGGGGAAGAATTTGCACCAACTTATTTTTGCGTTTATCAGAATACCCAAAGCCTATAGTGGATGCTGGAAAAATATTTGGTGGAAGAAAAATGTGTCTGGGCCCTGTGGTTCATTCCGCCGCTCTCTGAAACAGCTGATAAGACCGTCACCATCAGATTTACGCTAGAATCCTGGAATCTTGAATCACGTGTACTCACTCCCACGAAGAACACAATAGGAAATTATTCCTGCTTTTCGCTGATTCTTACTTACGTGTTACTGGCTGCCTACCCCTGGGGGGGTTACTCAGTTTTTCTAATTCCCCAGCTTTTCTTCCCTAATCATGGCTCATCGCATATAGCTGAAGAGTGAAATGAACTCCTATATGTAGAGGGCCTGGCACATGGCAAAGCTTGACTAATATTACTATTATTATTACTATTACTATTATTATCCTCTATTATTACAACCGTGGTTGTAACCGTGGTTGCCAAAAGATGCCATAGAAAAAATCTGAGAAAATTGGAAATTACAGGCACGTGACTAGAGAGAGGAAGGGTAAAGCCGCTTTGTAGCTGACAGAACCAGTCTCTTCCAATGGAGACCTCCTTGAGAGTAGGTTCTGCGTCTTTTCTGTCTCGGCATCCCTAGCACTTACCAGAACGCTTTGTACAAAAAAGGGATGTATTGGAAGCTTTCTGATGGGACCATATGCATCTTTTGATTATGTGAACAATAACTTTGGTATAGTGAACGTTCGCGGGGTGACAGGCAGTGGTCCAGATTCTTTACAAACTGTCTCGTGTGTTCCACACAACCTTCCTGCTGGAATGAGCTACGCTACTACTTTGTGGCAGAGGCCACAGAACTTGTCTGTGTTTGCACAGTGAGTCGGTGGCAGAGCCCTGATGAAGATGCAGGTCTATCTGATTGTAAAGCCCACTGCCCAACCCACGGCGATGCACACTGCAAGGTTGCCCCACAGTATTAGAAGGTTCATGGAATATTCCAGGCTCCGAGCAAAGGAGGTGACAGTCTGGGTGATGGGAGACAGAGAAGGAAGCTGCAGTCCATTGCCTTTAGGGACTGATTTCCTTGGAGAGGGACCTGAGGGGGTGAGGCAGGTGGAGGAAAACTGGAGATCACAAAGAGAATTCCCCATCCAGGCCAGCTAGGGAGCCAGGCTGCTCTGTTTCTTGCACAGCGCACTTCCCCCAAACCGGGGCTGCTCCCCCCGCCTCCTGTTTCCCTCAGAGATTTCCTGACAGGCCCCCCAATCAAGGTCAGCAGTGGCCCACTGCAAGGCAGGCCCAGGCACACGCGCTTGGTAACAGCAGTGCTAATGGGAACTTGGCCCTGCCCCAGGCGGGTATGGAAAGCGGCTGTTGGCTCTTGTAAAAAATCCTTGGTCCAGGCTGGTTTTTCCACAAAGAGAAATTCACCGCCCTGAAGAAATGCTATCGCCTGTTCCTGGTGCCAAACTCGAGGAAAATCAAGTCGTGAGACTCTCTCTTCTGCCTGGCTGAAATGACAGATAGCGAAAGAGCTTTCAGTTTCCTCTCCCCCAAAAAAGTCTGCCAGAGATATAAATATTTAAAAACAGGAGCTAGACTGAGAGGGTTAGCTTTCCCCGTGTCTTCTTTGGCAAGCGTTCTATCCACCCACCAGATATCATTTTATTCTGTGTAATGGAATGGCAGTTCTGGGTCGCACAGCCCAACTTCTGACACACTGCGTGGAAAAAAAAAAAAAGACTGTGACCCTTGTAAACTATTTTTGTCGTTGGAAACAGATACAGACCCAGGTTGTGAATGCCAGATTGAACATAGCTATGAGCGGTTTCAGTGGTGGGTTTTTTTTTTTTTCTTTTTCCTGCTGTTCCTTATTTTCATCTCCTGCTAAGAGGTCCCCTCTCTCATTTTTGTCCAGTAGGATAACGCCTCTTTTCCCGGTATCCAGGATTTATTTATTTATTTACGTAGCTGTTCTCATCTCAAATTGGTTAAACAAAGTGCAGGTCTGTAATAACCGTTTTCTCTGAATTTCTTTGTTTCTCTCACGTGGCCATCCCTGAAACTCTGACAGATACAGGAGACCATTCAAAGTTATTCATTCTCTTTTTCCTGTAGAGACATGGGTGCAAATCTCCATGATATTAAAGAGGTTTAAATCATCGCCGGTGACCTTCACGAATCTCGGTCTTTATACTTTTAGGTGGATTAGAGGAAACTAATGAGGATTTTGAAACAAGCTTTGGACTAAAACTCTCATCATGCAAATCCATTGAAAAAACCCATAACTTGCAAGCACAATTAACCCGATCCCTAGCTCTCACGGCGCCGTATCTGATTCATTGTATTTCCTCTTATTTTACTTTCTTCATAAAACGATAATAACAACCAGTGCCATGGGTATGTTTCTCTGTTATCAGATTCCATGGTCCTTTATTTTTCTTCTTCTTTTTTCTTCTTCTTCTTCTTCTTTTTTTTTTTTGGTTCTAAATTGCTCTGTCCTCAGAGTCCTTTTTAATATGGTTTAGGACTCACAAGAGTTAATAGGCAAGGGTGGGGGGAGGAACCCACTTGTTTTAAGCCTGGAGCCTGTCACCTTTTCTTGGCAATTACACTGCTAATGGCTGGATCCCAAGCAAAGTGGCAAAGAATATCTCTTCTCACGTTCCCAACTCACAGTGCATTCCCAAATACCAGATGGTGTTTTTGGAATCCATTTCACTATGTTTGATATGACAATACTTTTGTATAATGTTAAATTATATATAACTATTGCAAATAGCTGAGATCAGAACAACCAAGAAGCGGAAAATTAGACACAAGAAGGAAAGATAGAAACTAAAGACTGTGGACTTTCATCTGCCCCCATTGTGTCCTGTTTCCCTTAGATTTTCTTTTAATCTGAAGAGGATTGGCAGGCGGAGGCTGGGTGCGGGGCGACAAGGGGGGGGGCTGGAGAAGCGTGGGGGGTGGGGAGGAGCAAAAAGTAAAGCCTCTGTGTTGTTGCAGGGAAATTACATCAAATTGGGATCCTCTCGCTGCTAGAGTTTGGTACACATCATGAAAAACTTGCCAGACGTTTCGAGAGCAGCGTCATCTCATTTCAATGGCCAAAAACCTCAAAATAAGCCAAAGAAGACTGATAAGGCCTCATGCTCAACCCCTTTGGAAGCTGTGTGGTGTTTTTATTCTGCTGGGAGGGACAAGCAAATGAATTACCAGATCTTAAAACCTCAGTCACTGCCTTAGGAGCCATTAGAAGGACAGCGAGAGAGAAAACAAACACGGACTCAAGACGGTACAAAGGAATTCGTCACAAACAGTTGAGAGGCTTTTCTGAATTTGGGGGCACACGGGTAGATGGTTGTGATTTCTAAAGCAGCAGCTAGAACTGGACCCTAGTAATTAAAAAAAAAAAAATCTCAAAGAATCCACCCTTGAAAAACCTGGGTAACACTAATGGAGCCGTATTGCCACCCCAGATGGCCAAATGGGGTAAACATATCACTTTAATTTAAATTTTCTGGCTATTTGACAATAGGCAACCTCTGGTCCTTTCCCAACCTTCAGACACTGCTGATCTCCCCATTGAGGACCTATTGACTTCAGCCCAGAGCGAATGCATTACAACCAAGTGATAAATTGCTTAAAATTATTCTTCAATGAAAATGCTGGAAACCTCCGATGTGGCTTTTTGAATGGAGGGTGGGCAGGACAATTTCCAAACTGTCTGGATCAGAGATGCTTTCTTCCAATTGATTCTTTCTTCAGCAGCTACGTTGCTAACCTACAGAGCCCATGGTCCACACGGCACTGAGGGCTTACCCAATGCATGCTGCTAGAGAAGGGTTTTTCCCTACCACCAGTCCTTGCTCCCGGCTACCCTTCTCTCAACGACCACCCCCTCCCCCACTTCCTCCCCCTCCACGCCCCCCCCCACCATATAGCCAAATCGTGCTCCCTCCCCGGAAAGCTCCTACAGCTCCAGTGACTACTACATAATTAACAATAACTTGTAGTAATGCAATTTAAGAGTCCTTTTAATGGGCAGCGATGGTAGAATGTATAGCCCATCTTTCTTTGTCATCTGAGAAAAGCGGCCCCATGCAGAGCTGCTGGTTGCTGAGTGAGGCTTTGTTGTCTGCACCAGACACAGTACCAGCTGCACTGGCAGGTAGCCGAAGTGCAAGCAGATAGCTGCCAAACTATGCTATACAAAGGGAGCCGTGCCAGAGAGAAAGGGACCTTAGCAGGCGATGACCTTTGACCCCCAAGCCAGCATGGATCCCATATTCATCCCTTCCAGACAATTGCATCTTTCATTCCACCACAAACTATGATTAGAAAGGGGCCATTTGTGATGGGGAGGGGGTCGGTTAGCTTATAAGTTCCCAGCAATGGGGCTATTGCTTTTTTCTTCTATTTTAATGGTGACAATATTTTCCTTAAAACGGGGTAGGAGGAGATGAGCAATTAAACTAGGGAAAATTATAAAAGCAAAACAGTCACCCAGCCAATGGCGTGGGGCAAGGACTCAAAGAAAGTGAAAAGCGTGGAGACAATGACCATATGGCATTTAAAAAGTCAAACGGAAATTGAACTCTCACCTGATCACGGGGAAGCTTCCCACAAGCGGACTGCTGGAAGGGCGCGTTTTTAGGGAAATTGCTAACTTACTCAACACTGCTATATAATACTTCTTTCATCCCACCAGGAACGCTTTTGTTTGGTCAACTTAGATTAATGAGAAACGAACAGCTTGTATTTGAATATGTCCTAGCAAGTCCATTTTGTTCTTCTTTGAAAAACACCAGTGATCTCTGGAAAATGTCTTTTATTTTGTGTTTTAAAGCCATTCTACATCAGGACTTATGAAAAGAAGCCCAAAGCCTCAAGTGAGGACCCACCTCAAAGTCAAGGCAGCCTTTCGGTCCCTACCTCAGAGCCATTCTGTCTGGTGGGCAGAGAAATCAGTTGTCAGCCTTACACAGCCTGAGTGTGCCTAGGAAACGTTCTCAAAGCTGCTGGAACGTAATGAACCGGAGTTTCAAATTCTACGTCTTTCCATAAAAGGAAAAAAAAGAAAAAAAAAAAGAAGCCTGTGATGTGCATTGGGGGGTCCACTCTGAGAGCTTTCTCAGTGGCAGAGAAGTTTCTGGAACAGGCCCCATTTGCTCTGTCTTCCCACTGAAGGCATGGATCCTTGGAGGCAGGGGAAACCACTGATACCTGTGGGCCAGCCTGAGGAGCCACACCTGACTTCAGGCTTCCACGTGAAGCCATCTGTTCTTTATTTTCCCTCTGTATGAAGCTAAGGGAATTTGCAGTTGATTAACCTCAAACCTGGAGAAGGGATCCAGTCTGGGATTGCAGCCGGCAGGGCTAAGGGGACGGTGACTTGTACTTCTTAAGTGACTCAGACAGCAACAAGTTTTCTCCCACCAAAGCAGACCCCAGAGGAATGGGTATGCAAGGGAGAGTCCCGTGGGTCCAAACAGCCTGCAGGCATGGAGGCAGATTGTGGTTGGGATCTGGGCTCCCAAAATAAAGCGCTGGCGTCTACATGACAAATTAACCCGGGAACCTGAATCTTTTTCCTTTTTTTTTTTTTTTTTAAGGTTTCATTTATTTACTTGTGAGAGAGAGAGACGGGGAGAGAGAGAGAATGAGCAGTGGGGAGGAGCAGTGGGAGGGAGGGAGAAAGAAGGAGAGAGAGAAGCAGACTCCCCACTGAGCAGGGAGCCTGCCCAAAGTGGGGCTTGATCCCAGGACCCTGGGATCATGCTCTGAGCTGAAGGCAGATGCTTAACTGAATGAGCCACCAAAGAGCCCCCTGAATCTTCTTAAAAAAAAAGTCCCAAACACATGGAGGCTTTACCCTGTGGAGAGGCAGCAGTATTGTGGGTAAAGCATGGACGCCAGAGTTAGATTGCCTGCCTTCGGATCCTGGCTCCACTACTTATCAGCTGGTTGACTTTGAGTAAGTTACTGAACTTCTCTGGGTCTTAGTCTCCTCATCTGTCAACTGGAATTGTTGACTGCAATGAAGACTAATGAATTAATATTTGTAAGGTACTTAAGAATCATGCCTGGCCCATCGTAAGCTTATATGTAAAGATACGTGGATTTTTTTTTTTCTCCAGGAAAATGTGCCCACACCTATTTTTCCTGTCAGTCATACTCTGATTCAAGAAAAATGCAGTATGACTTCACTAGCTTCTAAAGACAAAAAACAATAGCGTAGTGTATCCTGATACTCGGCTCAGCTAAAAAATTTTTTTTTACAAAACTAACTCTCATGTTTAAAATAGTTGTGAGAGAAAGTAAATGACATAGGGTTAAAATTTTTAAAAAAGATGTCGGGTACTTTCTTATTGTTCTGCATCAGACAGTAAAGGTTGCTGCTGAATTTTCCGAGGGGAAGCTTCCACATATGGTATATTTAGTGCATGAAATGTGGCAGTTGGATTCCTGTGTGTGTTTTTTTTTTTTTAAATTGTCATATAAACAAATAATTCCAAACATATTTCTTCTTCGTGGATTTGTTTCTATTTTGCAAATTGTTTCAGGCATCAATAAACAGGATTACACAAATGTGCATACAACTGTAAAACTCATTTAGTTTAGCAAGTGCTTCTCACATATTCATTTACTCAACAATGCTACTTTCAAGTCATGTCAACATTACTCCATTGCTGCCTCATGACTAATACAGTGTTACTTAAACCCATTTCACATCTTCCATCCCAGGAACACCACCAACCTTTTTGGTCTGGATCACCTGGTTTCTAATTAAAAAAATCCAACTGAGAAAGAGGTCTTCTGCTGGGTGTAGGTTCTTCCCCAGCACGCTTGTGGGTCCCCGGCAAGGCTTTAAAATATAAGATCACTAACGTGGAGGCTCATTATAGGAGAAAAACAAAAACTGAAAAGCACATTAGACCAATTAAGAGGCTGTGAGCGAGAGGCATATGGGTATCGAATAGTGCGATGGTTTCATTGTCCGCTTTTTATCAAGGAGGGTGAAAAGAATTTTTCACTTGTAACCGAATACTTTGCCAATTTCAGAATGTTCAGAATAGATCAGCAATATCCACGGATGCTAGAAACGCAACTGAAGCCCCACACCCTGAGCCTCATAACAGGGGAATCTGCTATTTAGTGTGTCAGAGATTTCGAAACGTGCAGCCACTCTAACCACGGCAAACAGGAAAACAATACCCGTTATTCACTCAATTTTCTTGAGCTAAAAAAGGCGAATGATAACAACATATGCTCTAAATGTGACCCATGCAGTTTAGCTTAAAGGCAAAATAAGATAAAAGTCAGCATTGCACACAGAGTTTAAACAGAAACATACGTATCTATACACTTCCTTTCCCTCTCCATATGTTACCCTGTGGTGGAGATTATAATACTGTGCATCACACCTTTCACTCAAGGATCTCAAGCCCCTCTCAGAAATGAACACAAACCCGTTCGCCAGCCCTGGGAAGCAGGTGGTGAGTATTATTATTACCATTTTACAAATGGAGACACTCAGTGTTCCCAACTCCTAGTTGATTGAACTCAAGGCAGGCACTCTCTGGGTGTGTGTGTGTGTGGCGGGGTGGGGGGGGTGTTCTCTCTCTCTTTTAAAAAATTTTATTTTAGGGGCACCTGGGTGTCTCAGTGGGGTAAGCCTCTCAGTGTCCTGGGATCAAGCCCTGCATCAGGCTCTCTGCTCAGTGGGGAGCCTGCATCCCCCTCTCCCTCTGCCTGCCCCTCTGCCTACTTGTGAGCTCTCTCTGTCAAATAAATAAATAAATAAATAAATCTTAAAAATTTTATTTTAACGTCAATACAAGTGAATTGTAGTCCTTAAAAGTGCTAACAGTTCAAGGATGGCATTGTAAAAGGATTTGCTTCCCTGCCATGGACTTCTCTTCATCCCTGAAACTGTCAAATGTAACTGCTGCGAAGAATAATGATCTCAAACTTTCTTCTAGGTATCCCTGTTGGAAGAGTTTGGAACACTAATATACGAAAGTCACGAATAAGAGAAGGGAGTTCTTGAATTCGATGTTTCTGTTACCAGGAGTAAAGCCTGGGCACAGCTTAGAATGGAAACTGGCAAGTCACACCCTCCGTGATCCCAACTCCTGGGCTGTAGTTAGGGAAGTCGTTTTGGACAGCTTTCTGAGGCAGCCCAAATGTAAATCGAAGGCAGATAGATGTGCTTCACAGTAGTTGCCCAGGACAAGGTTTTCATTTTAAATTCTCAGATGCTAGATTTTAAACCAAGTACAACTCCTTGGGAACCTTAGGTCTAAGTCAGCATACACACAGAGAGGTCTACAACACAGGCTTCCCAGGGAAAATGAACCTTTACAGTTAGTGAGCTCGTCCCAGCTTGGGGATTTCCTTAAGAATCATTAACTTCCTGCCAGGTTCCTGTCCTCTGAAGTAGGGCTTCAATTTTGCTGTCGCTCGTCCTGGGTAAGTGAGAAGCTTTCTCAATTTGACCCAATGGACTCTTGGGGAAAAAATATTCTTAGAAATTACAAGAATCACTTTGCTTTTTAGGTCAGAAGGAGAAATACTCACTTTTCCAAAATCATCTTTATAAAAATATCTATCTATGAGACAAACCATTCTTATAGTCTCAGTGAGACCTGGCACAGTGTGAAATACATAGAAATACTGGATGGGGGCTCAGAAAGTCCTTTGTTTTTTTATTTTTAGGAAGATCATATATAGCCATAGGAGAAAAAAAGCTGCATGAATCAGAGCTCTCTCCTCCCTTCTCTGTCAAAAACAAAAACAAAAACCCTTAAAATAAGAGGATATATTTATCTAATGATAATAATAGCTAAAAAATAACAATAGTTAACACTTTTGAGTTTTTCTTATGCACCAGGAACTGTGCTGAGCATTTTATAAGCCTGCACCCCTTTTAAAAACTCTGAGAAAACAGAGGTTAGGAGAGGTTAAGTAACTTCTTCATGGTCACATAGGAAATGCTTTTGGATGCTGGGTCTGTTTGTCTCTAGAGTGCATTCTCTTTACCTTTGCTTATACTGCCCCAGAATAAAATATTATTTATGTGAATTATTATGGCCTAATTAAGATAGGGAAAAGGGAGGTAGGAAATAAAAGAGTTGCTTGTAAAATTATTTCTTTGTGGAGAACTGTTGTGTGGGGCAATTATGCACCACACCCAGGAGTCCTAGGTTACCTTGTTCCTCTGCACTGATCTCACTTCCCCCAGCTTTCACCAAGCCCTCCCAAAGTCTAAGGGACTATATCATAGTTGCCTTTGTCTTTTTTGGAGCTCGGACAGTGCTCCTCATAAGTACATGCTCAACAAAAGTCTACTGGTTGAATGAATGAATGAAATGAAATGACTTTAGGTTCTCTGAAAACACATTGATCCGTCGATGAATTATTGGTGGCAACTTCTAAAATAGTGGCCAGTCTTCCCAGGTGTTGAGCTGGTCTCCCCTTCCCCTCTGGTCTGTGTGAGCTCAGGGCATGCAAACACACTCATGTTAGCCTAGTAAACTCTGATTAGGTTGGGGGACGGTGGTGAGAAGTGACACTGAGAAAGGCATATTATGGACAGCTACAAGAGGAGCTCATAAGAGATTTGCCACTTGTTTAGAAGAGGTGGCAGTGAGGGAAATTCTGGGAAAGAGGCAAAGTGCTATTTAAAATCTATTCTCAATAAGCATAAGAAAAATGCTTAACATCACAAATCATTAGGAAAATGCAAATTAAGCCACAATGAGATATACTTCACATTCTTTACGTATCATAATAGAGTGAGTCAATCTCATTATCCAGAAACCAAACCAAGCCAAACCAAACCCAGAAAATAATAAGTGTTGGTGAGGGCATGAACAGACAGGAGCTCTTGTGCACTGCTGCAGGGAATGTAAAATGGGGCAGCTACGGTGGAAAGCAATATGGTCATTTATCAAGAAAAAAAAAAAAGGAATTACCATAATGATCCAGCAGTTCCACTTCTAGGTATATAAATACCCCAAAGCATTGACAACAGGTACTTCCACAGGTACCTATGTTCCTGGCAACATTATTCACAATGGCCAAAAGGAGCAGACAACCTAAATGTCCACCAGCAGATAAATAGATACACAAATGTAGTGTATACATACAACGGAATACTATTCAGCCTCAAAAAGAAAGAAAATTCTGGTGTAGGCTAGGAGAAGGATGAATCTTGGCAATGCTATGCTAAGTGAAATAAGCAGGAGATGAACAGGAAAATATTGTATGGTTTCACTTGCATGAGATACCTAGAATAGTCCAATTCATCGAGACAGAAAGGTCAGTGGTGGTTACCAGGTGTTGGGGAGAGGGAAGAATGGGGAGCTATTATTTCTGGGAATGGAGTTTTCGATGAAAGGGTTTTGCAGATGGATGGCAGTGATAGTTGGGCAATGGTGTGAATATAGTTAACACTGGTGAATTATACACTCAGAAAAAGTTAAGGTGAGTCATTTTATGTTATGTATCTTTTACCACTTCTGCCATATTTATGCTATGAATTTTTAATTTTAAAAACCTATCCTCCTGGTCAGCAGGCAATGGCTAGAAGCGTGTAAATGATTGGAGACTTGGGATAGGCCTAATTTTTCATGACACTTTAACAAATTCCCAGCGCCCACCATCATAGTAAAAGCATGCTTGGGGAGGGTGCTGATGGCCCCTTGGCAAGCTCCCAGGGTTGGGGAAGTGGATGGCAGGTGCAGAGCCCCAAGGGTGTGGTGTTTCCTGTGCCTGTTGGTAGGTTCCACCATCTGGCACACAGGGCTGAGAGTTCCCAATCTCTGCTTTGAACACCTTTTGAATTTGTGTGGGTCTGGGGATGTTGAGCAGAAAGTGTTTGGGTTAGAGAGCTGCTTCCCTTTTAACATTGCCTTGGGCTTTTAATATGATTGCCACGCCAGACAGAGCAATATTTTTTGTTCCAGGTTGACTTAAAGGACATTGCCTTTAGGGGACTTCCCAGTTACAATGAGGACATTAATACAGAACATCAGAATCAGATGCCTAATGATTTTTTGAAGATGTAGACTAATTCCTTTCATGGTATGTAGTACTCAGTATGATTGTTTGGGAATCAAGAGAATTTAGGAATTTAGAGTCAAGGCACAGAACTGAATTTTGGTTACTTCATCCCTAAAGTATTAGGACTTTAAATTACATGGATGATGATACCAGTCTCTTTCTGTTGGTATTGTTTTCAGTCTTTTATAGCATTGCTTTCATATCTGCTACCGATACTAAGACCCTCACACCAAACCTGTGAAGGAGGCAAGGCAGGAATTGGGTCTAGTCTGCACAGGAGGAAATTGCTAGAAGTTGCTTAAGGCCAGAGCCTGTGTCTTATTTCCCTTTGCATCCTCAGTACGGGCCTTTCACTCCAGCTTGGAACATAATAGGTTTTCCCTAAGTTCTTGCTGAATGACTCAATGAGTATATGGAAAACTTCCAGTTCACTGCTTAAGGCTCTGGAGTAAGTAGAGCTGGGCCTGGGAATGCCCTCTGATTTCTTTTTCTATAAGGACATCTTGATGTAAACAGCCATTTTTCCTGAGCCAAATTTCTTCTGGAGAATCTGTCCACCAGCAGAGGTTAAATACATCTTAGCCAACCAGCCACGAGCTTGGTGGGCTGAATGCCTCAGCGGTTTCCCCTTAAGTAAAAGATGTACATCTTGATTGGAAGCTGGCAAGGTAACAGGGCTCCTATCGGATCCCTCCACACCACCCTGCACCTCGCAGCCCCTCCCCCTGTACAGAGCTCTCTGGTTGCCTGGCTTCTGTCACCCTTTTCTGTCCACATCAGGTGATTCCTTGCTTTGCCGGCCTTCTAGACTCGCTGCTGCAGGCCAGACTCCCTTTATCGCGAGGTTTTCTGTCGCTATCTTATCAGGCGATCCCGCTCCACTCCTGTTCCATCCTTCCAGGCCGCCCTGCTGGGTTCTGAGCCTTTGGTAGCTGTATAGGTCCACCCCCGCCCCCTCTCCCTGCAGGGCGAGCTGCTTCTCTTATTCCCCTTCTCTCTCACAGTCTGCTCTGGTTCCCATTAGGGGAGCGTGCATTTTAAATGTCTCAACAGCGTCTGTCTCTGCAGCCACAGTTCCTCTGCTTTCCCATCCCCCCAACACCCTTCCCAAGACAGACACTAGAGTAGGGGGCATCAATTTATAGTTTCTGGCCAGATACCAGATGTGCTGGGTGGAAGCAAATCGTCATAGAAATATTTGTAATTTCAGATAAAGATCAACGCTGAAGTGGTAAGGAGGGTAAGGAAGGAAGAGAACTAAATTTGTATTGTTATCACAACTGATAACAGTCCCCAGCAGCCTCTTTACGTCTCTGTCTCTTTCTCTCCTTCTCTTGCTCTCACTCTCAGCCAGTTGGAAGTGATTATAAAGTTTCTCTAGGACACAGGCTCCATCCTGTCCTGATGCACCACAGTAACACAGGGAGCTGAGAAGACATTTTTATGGGATAATGGTGAAAAGTGCTAAATAATATTTCCAGTGGAAACTTTTGTTTCTATGAAAAGGTGTCATAGCCTCTTAGGAATGGAAGATGAAAGGTACCACTGAAATGATCTAATTTCACCTCCTAATTTTGGAACCTCATCAAAAATAAAGGAACTCGCCCAAGGCCACAGAAGTTTGAACGATGTTGCTTATTTTAACATTGCCCTTGGAGAATCACAAAGCACAACAGCATATTAAAGACACTGGATTTCAGCAGTCAATAAATATATTTATTTACCCGTCTGGTCAAGCATAATCCTAACCTATTGAATCACATAATTCCACCCCCTCCCCCCAGGAATCAGGAATTAGTGTCCAACAATATACTTTCACAAAAACCTGGTTTAATAATATAAAGACCAATCATTTAGGTCTTAAATGGTGTATTTGCATCCAAACAAAGATGCTTCTAAAATAACTGGAATTATTCTTGAAACAATTTCAGGGGGCTTGTAGGGAGCGACTATGCCATCTGTCTCTGCTCTTTGGAGATAGTTGCTGGAGACATGAAACGCTCACATTGGGTGACCCATGTTGATTTTATCTCCAAAGGGAGAAAACACTTCTCATTGTGGCACCTCCAATGAAGGCTGCCTCCCAAAGTTAGAGTGGAAGCTCTGAAGAAAACATTTCAAATGACAATTTGGTGAAATAAAAAACACCAGACTTAGCATGCACGAAGTTTGAAAGGTTCTGGCTTCTTGTCTATGCACATATACCAGGGACTTGGGGACAAAAACAATATTCTGTGATATCAAATGTGCTTTAGAGGTTGCTAAGTGAAATAAGTCAGAGAAAGACAAATACCATATGATTTCACTCATATGTGGAATTTAAGGAACAAAACAAATGAACAAAGAAAAAGAAAAGACAAACAAAAAACCCCGACTGTTAAATATCAGAACACCAGAAGGAACTGGTGGTTGTCAGAGAGGAGGTGGAGGGGGTTGGGATGAAATAGATAAAAAGGGAATAAGAGTACAATTATCTTGATGAGCACTGAGAAATGTAATACCATTGTTGAATCATTATACCGTACACCTGAAACTAATATAGCACTTTATGTTAATTATACTTTAATTTAAAAAAATAATTTCAAAAGTGCTTTCGAGGTAAGATAATAGAATCAACAGGTGGGTCTCTGAGAAGTGAAGTGGTTGATTTAGATACCTATGCCTCTGTTTTCTAATTGCTTCTTCCTTTTCCTTTTAGTCTTCTCTCTCTTTTCCAGGTGGGTACATGCAGGTGAGGGAACTAACTGAAACACTCACATTTGCTCATTTGGCCTTTGGACTCTCCTGGAACCCAAGAAGGAAGGCTGATGATCTGTTGAATGAATTCACTCGTAAGGTGAGGACCATGCTGTGCCCACAGGTGGCATGTCAGCCATGTGATAGTTTGCATTAGAAAGAATTTGGAAGGCAGCTATGCTCACCACTATACCACCAATGCAGAAAGAATTTGGAGCCCTCACCTCAGATGATAGTGTCTAGGTGACTGCCTCCCACATCTATGAGTGATGATGGAGAAAATAACACAAACAACATAAAATGGCAAATTATTTAGCTTCCACTGCCATGGACTCAAAGGGAAAGAGCTGGGTAGGCAAGTAGATCCAATAGAATAATTGTCCCCATTTTCAGGAGGGGAAGTATCTCCCCAGAACTCTGATCTACAGGAGAGGCGTGGCACAAGTCCCTGGAGACAACGGTAAAGGGAAGGGACAGATTATTCTGAACTAAGTTGAGTGGATTTTTCTCTTGCTTTCTAATTATTATAATAGGACAATAGACAACTGTAAGGACAGAATTTGAAATCAGAATTTTTTCTCAAAATGTTACCTGGTATATTAAAATTACCTAAGAAGTTATTTCCTGCTTGCATCCCTTCCCTATCTGAATCTGGGCTTCAAGGTATGTGTTGAGGGAAATCCTCGACTCCTTAGGGTACTGATAACGCCCTGTTTTAGAACCACTTTCAGAGGGTTTGTCTATAGCTTAGGTTCAAATGAAGGATCATGGTATTTGGGGGTTACCTTGGGGTAGTTTTATGACATGAGTGAATTTATGAACTCTATGAAGTCTCAGTTCTTTTATCTGGAAAATGAGGATAACAATACCTACATTTGAAAGAGTGTAGCTCAAATTGTTTAAAAATGTCAGGCTAGTGACTGGCACATGGTATAATGCTCAGTAAATGTGAAAGTCCTTCTGTTTCTAAACTTAAAGCCACCAACTTATGCTTAGAAAAAAGACTCCGAGCACAGCAAATCCTCAGGCATTAAATAAAATTTAAGCATAATGCCCTGTTGAGGCAGAGAAGTAAGCTATTATATTTTACAAGGAATCTTAGCCTCTAGAGTGAAAATCAAAAGGGTCTTTGGTTAACTTTCAGCTAATCAGAAAGCAAAATCAAGTGGACCAACTCTTCTCCAAAAATACCCATTGAGATATTTTTGTAGATACTGACAAGTGCCCAGAGGATCAACCAATGGGAATGATTTTTCCTCAGGACAGGCAAGAGATCTATAAATAATGTTTAAGTTCTCCAGATTTGGTTCTTCCCAAGCATAAAGTATGCTCTCCTTTTTGCAAAGGTCAACTCTTTAAGGGCTGAACTTTCAGAGGAAATCAATTTCTGAATGGGAACAGTGTGGAGACTGATGGGCTCGATTTCATGACCCTGAGGTCATGACCCTGAGATCCCAACCTGAGCCAAAGCCAAGAGTCGGAGACACTTGACTGCACTACACAGGTGCCTCAAGGATGCTCACTTAAAAAAAAAAAAAATCCAACTGTGTCTTTTCATAGCAGACCTTATAATTGGCTGATTGGTTACAAGTGTCTTTTCATAGCAGACCTTACAATTGGCTAGTTGGTTTAAAGACTTTGAGTGGTACAAGTGGATGGAACATGAAAGCTGACAATGAACTACTACTAATTAAATACTAATTGAAAACAGAGAGCAGTTCCTTGAAATTCTTCATCTTCTACCTACCCCAGCAGCTCATCTCTTGCCTGGTCCTGGAGTTCTTGCTCTAATCACATTGGATGAATCATACTGGATGCTCTTTCCACTCCTATTTCATCTTGGTCCTTTTATAGGTTCTGCCTACTTTTCTGAGATGTTCCCACTTCTGTCTGGTGAATTTCTATGTGGTCTTCAAAACCTGGCTCAATCCCTCTCTTCTTAAAGTATTCTGTTAGTCCCCAGACTGGGGTTTTGTTTCTTTTTCAGCATCCTGTGCAAATCTCTATCATTCCAGTTATGGCATGGAGCTGTAATTATCTGCTTCCTTGTCTCTGTCTCCTCCTATAAGGTACCTGATGTATCATAGCCATTCAATAAATAATTATAAAATTTATTTATTTGACTACTATTTATTAAACGTGTATGATGTTCCAGTTACTTCTGTAGATATAGGAGACATGGCAATGAAGGAGACTATGGCCTGGACTTCCTAAAACTTCTACTTCAGTAGGGATAGGCAAACAAATAAATGGAGAAATAAATTGGTAAGAAGGAAAGAAAGGGTGTTTGTGTATGTGTGGTAGCCAATCTAGCTAGGGTTGTTAGGGAAGGCACCCATCAGATGAGATTTGAGCAGAGATTTCAGAGTTAAGGGAGCAAGCACATTCTGTGGCTATCTGGAGGAAAAGTGTTCCAGGAAAAGGAAGTGCAAAGGCCCTGAGGCAAGTGTGTACTCATCCCAATGGTAAAACATCAAGGAGGCTGTGTAGAGAAGTGACTGAGAAATCACAGATATAAGGTAGGTCAGACAGGATATGTGACATGTCCTGGTGGCTTCTGTGCCCACAGTCTCACTTCCTTTCCACTCATCCTATGCACAGTGGCCCAAGCAATTGTTTAAAATGTGAAACTTATCCTATTAATTTCCTGTTTAGAATTCTAAAATGATTCCTCAGCACTTCCAGAACTACCTTCAGATGGCTGCCAATGCACTTCTCCCAGGACCATCTTACCCCCGGCATGCTTCATCCTGCTCATGTTGAATGAATATCTCTCCTGTTACAACAATTTGTTTCCCTCAATTCTGTGTGTTGCTTTTCCTCTGAGTATTTGCCTCTACCCCCAAGGCAAATCTTCATATAACTCAAGCAACCTTCCAAATTGAGCAATAATTGTCACTTGTTCTGAAAAAATGTTTCCGGACACTGAACTTTCTTTTAGCTCTCTGCCCATCCTTATAATTACCCCTAAACCTAACCCCAAAACTAAGTTCAACCCAAACCTTAGTCCTGTCTCAAATCCTATCTAATCCAGCTCCAACTGCAATGCTAAGTGCAATTCTAACTTCAACCTAATTCTTAACCCAGCTTGAACTCCAGCCCAGACTTGACCCCTTTCCCAACCTTGACTCTTGTTAGCTAGCTAAGGATCCATTTAGTGTGACATGTGTGACTTTTGAAAAGATAGAGCATGAAGTCCACCATTCCAGTGCTGACCTTCCTTGCAGTGAGGAATGCTGCTGCAAAGGGCTGTAGGGGCTTCTCTACCACGGACAACTGCTGCCCCATTAGCAGGGTCTGCAGCTTCTCCAGTCTGAGAGAAATCCATCTGAACCTCTGATTTGTTATCTGTATACATTCAGTAAGTTACTAAATCTCTTTGTGTCTCAGTAAAGTCATTGATAAAATGGAGAAAATTATGTTTATGTCACAGATTTCCAGCGAATACGACATAATCCCAGTACCAAAGAACACGGTAGGCCATTGGAAGGTTGGCTGAGTTGTGCCATCTGTATGATGCTGGGTCTCTAGGAGGTCTTGGGCTTTTCCTATATCTCAGAAGGATCCCTACCCTCAGTAAGCAAAGTGTTTTCCATATTAGAAACCTAATATATCTTATCGGATAATAATATTATTCTTGAAACTTGGTATAATAATACTTCATTCTAATGAAGATGATAGTAATCTTCATCTCTTATATGTATGTAGAATTTTGAAATAAAACTGTTTAGGCTCTGCTATGTAAATTCCAATAACCTTATCAAAGCAACAAACAAAAGCAAACAAACTACAATACCGTATTAGGATTTTGACCTGAACCTATGAATTAATTTGGGAGAAAACTGTTATAGCTACAATGTTTATGAAATACCATGTTTGAGCCCTACACTGGGGATGGACTTATTAAAATCTTCTCAGTAATGATTTCTGGTTTATTAATTTACATTTTGTACCTGACTTGTTGGAGTTTCTTCTAGGTCCATTATGATTTTGTTTTTGTTACTATTGGGGAATGGAGTCATTTTCCATTATGTCTTTTATTGACCGTTGTTGTATATAATTAGTTTGTGGCCATCACTTTACTAATCTGTCTTTTTTTAAATTGAAGTATAGTTGACATATAAGGTTATATTGGTTTTAATAATCTATTTTATTAATTGCAACAGCTTTTCATTTGGCTCTTTTGGATTTTCTGAGTATTTAATGAGGTCACTTGAAAATACCACTACAATAATTTCCTTCAATAATTGTACCTTGTATTTCTGTGTTGTATCTTTTGAGTTGGTCAGAGCTTCCAGGATAACATTAAGTGATAATGGTAATTTAGGGCATCCTTACATTGTTACCGATTTTAATGGGAATGCTTCTTGTTTTGCCATTAAGTATGATGTGGACTCTTTTTTGTCATTATATTCTAGCTTCATTGCATGTGGCTAGCTAGACAAGAAAGCCTGTGCAATTTACACTTTGGGAATTGGTTGACGTGGTGTATGTGTGCACATGTCCATGCAGTTGCATGACATAATTAATTTTTGTAGAGGCTTCATAAATGCTTTTGTTTTTTGTTATTATTATTATTATTATTTTTAGATTTTATTTATTTGACAGAGAAAGAGAGATCACAAGTAGGCAGAGAGGCAGGCAGAGAGAGAGGGGGAAGCAGGCTCCCTGCCGAGCAGAGAGCCTGATGTGGGGCTCGATCCCAGGACCCTGAGATCATGACCTGAGCCAAAGGCAGAGGCCCAACCCACTGAGCCACCCAGGCGCCCCTCATGAATGCTTTTAAAGGTGATATATTCCATGTTTGTAGGGGTCAACATTGTTTAGTGATCTTCATATTATTAATTATATTTATTTAAATTTTCCATGTCACTAATTCTGGCTGGTCTAATTGAACTAGAAAAAGTGGATAAATCTGTGTTAAAATTACATGTATAAATTGTGTTCTTGTCAGTTTCTCTTTACTTTTCTAGCCAGTTTTGCATTATATCATTTGATTAGATTAATTAGCACATAAATGCATTAATTACTACTTCTGCTTTATTATGCTATTCTCCAGTTTACAAATGAAAATAATATAAATAGTCTATTTTCTCTATTAATTACTTTTGCTTTGAAGCCTACCTTGCCAGAAATTAATCTTGTCTTTCCTATTTTAAATTTTATTTTATTTAATAATTCTATTTTCAATATGGATACTTTTGTTTTAGGTATATCACTTAGAGGCAGTGGATATGTGAATTTAATTTTTTACTACAATATGAGAATCTTTGTTTCCTAATATTGGAATTTAACCACTTAAATTTATTGGCATATAGTTGGCTTTGTTAACTTCTGTCATTCTGTTCTACATGTCTTAGTTCTTTTTTCATTTTTTGCTATTTCTTTTGTTTGGGGGGTTTGTTTGCATATATGGAATGTTGTGCATGTTTTTGTTTCCTTAGCGATTGAGAAGATGTGTATCCTCTTTTCAACCTAACTTTAAGTTTCCAAAATCCAAGTTTTGTTTTATATTTTTCTAATTCTCAGAGTCAACAATTACATAGAGTTTTAGAATCTGTTCTATGTGAGGTAAGGCATTTGGTGAATTTTTATTTCTCTTCTATCCAATTTTGTAGACTCCTTTTACTCCATTCTGAAGGCCAGGCTGAGCTAGGTGTTGATCTCTCACAGATCTCTGCCTGGAATGCAGTAAACTTGGCTCAGTCTATAAATGTCTTATGACATCTCTTTACCTTTCTGGATCAGAAAGGGTTTTTTTTTTTTTTTTTCTTTTTTCCTGTTATGTCTTTGACTATTACTTCTTGTCCACTTGTTCTATTTTCTCTGGAAACACCTTTGTAATCTCTGAGTTGGATCTTCAGTTTCTGGGATAGGTGTCATTCTCTGTCATATGAATTTCACACTTTATGTAATTTGTGTGTATCTGGGAAAGTTACGGAAAGTATAACTTGGGGTCACCTGGCTAGCTCAGTTGGCACAGCATGGGACTTTTGATCTCAGGGTTGTAAGTTCAAGCCCCACATTGGGTATAGAGGTTATTTAAAAAAAAAAAGAAAAAAAAGAAAGTATGACTTTGCAGTTACTGGGTCAGTTTGCATAGTGTTAATTCTGCTCTATGGTAGACCTAGTACTGTTAATTTTCTGGATTTACTGCTTTAGTCAATCTCATTTGAAATTTCATGGTCTAGTTTTTATTTCACCATGTATCTTCTTTCCAATGGCATTCTACTCTTGTTTCAGAGAATAGGAAATTTTCTATTTCTTTTCTGTTTCTATACTTAATGGTTTTCAGAAGATTTCTTCCTCCAAGTCTCTCTTTACTCTTGTTCATAAACATTTAATGCTTTCATTTTTGTATGATCTTTTTATTTATCCAGATTCAAATGAGGGAGAGAATTATATGGATCTATTTTTTTCTTACAGATAAGGTAAGTGGATTTCTTCTGATCCCCCTTGCTCTCCAACCGGATTCTGGTGAAATCTTCTTCCTGGATCTCTAATTGTGTATCAGATTGATGTCCCGGCCTGATTTCCAATGTATCAACATCTTCCTGCTATTCTGCTGGTCTGTCATAAGAATATCTTCTTATCCCAAGGCTTGACTCCTTAATGTTCAGAGAAGATGGAATATATAAAACGACAACTCCCAGCATGTGGGGACACTTTGGCTTTTCCCATTGTTCCTCCTGCTTTTTGCGTCTTATGAATGGAACTACACTCCAGAGGGTGCCTAGTGTTATCACCAGCTTCCCTGCCACCACTCCTCAGTTGTTCTGTGGTAGTTGCATTATCTAAATGAACATAGAAACATTAGTGGCAAAAGAAGAATGGTTAAGTGTTGTAGACTTGTGTTTTTAAAGATTTTTTTTGTGTATTTCACAGAGAGAGAGAGATCACAAGCAGACAGAGAGGCAGGCAGAGAGGCAGAGAGGAGGAAGCAGGCTCCCTGCTGAGCAGAGAGCCCGATGTGGGGCTCAATCCCAGGACCCTGGGATCATGATCTGAGCTGAAGGCAGAGGCTTTAACCCACTGAGCCACCCAGGCACCCCTAGACTTGTGTTTTTAAACCAATAGAAAGACAGCATGGAAGTGATCAAAGATCTTCCTACCTATTATCATATGCTTGTGGACCTTTTATTCTTGGAGCATAGCAGTCATGGGCCAAGAATCATACATTTCTATTTAAAATCACAGACGTGTAGTTAGTGAAACTTCCTACCAGAAATGGTTAGTGGGTTAATTCTTAGAACCAGCTGTCAGTATTTTTAAGAAGTCTTTTCTTTGTTGGTAGCTTAAGTATTGGAACATTGGAAAGAGACTCCTAGTTAGAAACCCTTTTAAACCAGAGATCCCCAATTCTTTCCATTGAATCAGCTCTGAAAGGGTGCCCAAGGGGCTTACATATTACACTTCCCAGGTGTTTAGTGATGTTGCTACGAGCCCTGGATCCTAATGAAAGCTTTGTGATTATTATTCTCCATGTGAAAAAATATTCATGATATGATTAATAGCTAACAAATTTTAAGCTGCGAACCTTAATACAGCAACATATTGAATTAGGCGAGATAGGCAGTGGAGAACATGAATTTGGATCAGGTTCAAATCCTGGATTAGTCACTTGTTGGCTTTTTGAACCAACCTTAGGTAACTTACTTGACAGTGCAGCTTCTAATCTGGACAATGGGAATATTTCACAGGGCCTTGTGTTGCCCAAACTGAGTTAACACAGTAAGTTAATCAAACATGTTAAGGGGTATTTTTTTTTTCCTCAAAATCCAAATATGCCATCTTGTAAGAATGAATCTGTTTGGTATTCTTTAACTGCATGGGTATCTTGCTACATCTCTGAACGTCGATCTCCTATTAAGTAATAACCAACATGATGATGATGAGGAGGAGGAGGAGGAGGAAGAGGAGGAAGAAGATGGCAACAGAACAATAATCTTAGTAATGGTTGACCCTTAGCATGTGTATATAACATATACACTGATCTCAGGGATTTATGCAGATCACATAACTTAATTCTTACAACAACCTATGAGGCAGGTACTATCATCTGTCCCACTTTACAGGTGAACAGATGAAGCAGTTTGCCTGAGGTCTCATTGCTGGGAAATTGTGGAGAAAGGATTCCATGTGTGTTTTTAGACTATCCTCTATGAACTTCTCTCTCCCCCTCTCTCTCTCCCTCCACTTACACTCAAGCACATGATTTCAGTTAGTAACGACTTGAAGTCGTTGTTGAGTAAATGTATTGAACCACGCTCTCTTTCCCACGTGGTCTGTCATGAAGAGAAGATAAAAGGAAAGACCATGAGAAATTTTTATTTTAGGTGTCTGACCCTTTCTTTAAAATTTAACTTCAATCAGGCAGCTTATAGTACATCATTAGTTTTAGATGTAGTGTTCAATAATTTATCAGTTGCATAGAACACCCAGTGCTCATCACATCACATGCCTTCCTTAATGCCTGTCACCCAATTACCCCATTCCCTAATTTTTGATTGACTGTGTTTGTTTGGAGACTGTGTTTCTTCAGGTTGACCCTAGCAGTGTCTTAAGTATCTATCATACTTTATAATTTTCAGAGAAACTTTCCACCTGCGTATTAACCTGATCTCCAAAACAGGTCTGGGAATCATGTGAGGATGATGTTATTACTTTAAAGATGATGAAGCTGGCAACCTTAGAGGGCAAAGGCCTTTTAAAGGGCCATACAGATTAATTAGAGAAAGACTTGGGATCATATATATTAACAAGAATAACAATAAACCATTTACTAAATATTGACCATAAGCCAAACACCATACGAATCACGTCAACGGCATTAACTCTTTGGCGCCTCAACAACCAAAGGTGTGAAATCACGTGGCCTAGGTTCACTCTTAGTATGTGACAAATCCAGGGTTCAGTCCCAGGTAGGGGGCACTGAGCTCTTAATGTAAGTTTCTACTTCTCTAAGTTCTCCTACTAACGAATTTTCTTTAAACAACATAGAAATGACACTTAAACCACTTTTAAACACCTTTCTCTATGTGGGAAATATTAATTATGCTAATAATAATTAACACTACCTCGTGTTAGCTATTGCAGGCACCATATCATCCATTTGCTCATTGAATTAATAACTATTGAATTACCACCAAATATATGCCAGGTACCGTTCTGGGTACAAGAAAAACACATATGAGCATGACATTATCTTTCATGGACTTTACAGTCTTTTTGGAGAAACAGAAAGTAGCTAAATCATCACACAACACTGTAACTCTAAATAGTGCTAAGTACCATGCCAGAAGTCTGGAGTGTTCCGAGGGTTAGTCAGTAGACTTCTTTGACACAGTCCGAGGACAGGGAAGGCTTCCTGACTAAGCCATTTTTGTAATGAGAAGGGAAGGTGGAGAAATGTTAATTATGGGAGAAGACTGCGCTCTGGGGAAAGGAGAAGAACATGGATCAGATCTGGGATTTGGGGGATTTTGAGGAACTAAGAGATTAACCAACTGGCTGGGGTATGTTTAGGAAGAAGAATGGCCCTAGATGGCTGGGAGAGGCAAAACCATGCAGGCCTCGCTAAGGATTTTCTCTTTAAGAGACAGGGTAATTCATTGAAATGATGGATTACTTGTGTTTGAAAAGATCCTTTGGCCTTAAGTGTGAAGAGTAAATTGCAGGGCAAAGATGCAGGGGGGTCAGTTAGGAGGCTGCTGTGTGAATGTGGGCTGGACAAGATGGTAGCTTGGACTGGGCAAGGGTGGCAGAGATGGGGGAAAAAATGGATGAACTTAGGAATTATTTGGAAGTCATTTCCACAGGGTTTACTTTGAGTTAGATATGTGGAGTGAGCAAGAGGGTAGTAGGATGTCTCCCAGATGTCCGGCTTATGCAGTATGCATCGTTTCATTGGGTTCTCACAAGAGCACTGTGATGGGGATACTGCCAAGTCTCAGGAACCACATTCAGAGTGTTTCCAGTCACTGTCCATGGTCACACAGCTTATCCATGGCAAAGCCAGGATTCATTCAGGTCTGCCTGAATCTGAAATCTGGGCTTTGGATGGCTGTTAGACGGGGGAATGGGAAGAAAGTACATGACCCATTGTAAGAAAGGGAGTGTTAACAACAGCAGTTAAATGCAGGATTTAACTGCATTTAAATAAAAGAAGTGGGCATCACTCAACTTAAAAAAATACACGCATCCTCAGTGCCCAAGCTCTTATGACATCCGTGCATGTTTGCATGTGGTGCTATGGCTATCCCTACGGGCTCAATAAGAATAAGATTAATATCTTCAGTGAGTATGACTTTGTTAAATATCACTCATAAATAAATAACACGTGATCATTGCAGAAATATGAACAAATACAAAAAAGTAGCAAGAAAAAGACAGTGAAAATCTCCTGTAATCCTCAGAGGGGGGAAAATGCTTGCTTGTTTTTAATTAAACAATGCCATACTCTATGATTTACCACCATGGGTATTTGGTAGAAAGACCACTGGAGACCCCAGTTCTAAACCCAGACTTCCTGATGATTTTGATTTTGGGACAGGGTGGTGGGAGGTGGGGGTGGAGTTAACCTCTGGGACTCTAGCTTTCTCCTTCGTAAAATGGGGGGAAACTTTGCCCCCATTTAATTATCCCAGACCTTTTTGGAGCCTGAGTTAGCATGTGACAGTGCTGGGCATACTGGTGTCCTTATAGCGAAGGAGTGAAAAGCACAGCTTTAGAGTCTCTCAAACTACTGTGTGGCCTCTTCACCCCTACTTGGTTTCCTTATTGGTGAGGTAGAGGTAATGATATTAAATTCACGGCGATGTTTCGCTCGCATGTGTGCAGACCACTTGGTGGCTCGGCGGCAACACAGAGCAAGCAGCCAGCACGGGGTAGTCAGAAATGTCCACAGATACCTGGCAGGGCAGCCGTTTGCCCAATGATCTTCTGTAGCCTAGACACTCACTCTGGGATGTGGTAGAGGGGGTGAGGAGAGGAGGGGAACAGAGTCCTGGAAGGCCCGCTAGCCTTAACTGCTCTCACTTCTCTAAGCTCTCCTGTTGAGCTGCATGGAAACCACTCTTTTCTTTGGGTACTTGCCATAGGTCAGACATTGGCTAGACACAGAAAGAAGTGTACTATTTAGACCTTATTCTTCAAGAAGAAGAAACATCGTGGGGCTGGATAGTAAACAGGAAAACCCCCAAATAATGTAATCAGTGTTGTTGTAGTACTATGAACAAAGGGCTGTGAGGCAGGGGGGTTGGGGTGGGGGAGTGACTCATTTTGCCTTAGGGAACCTGGGAAAGCTTCAGGGAGAAGACCTGAGCCTGGCAGGGGAGGGTAGAGTTTGCTGGCTGGAAAAAATTGAACGGGTGTCAGCCTGTGTGCTCCTGAAGAAACCTCTTCTGAAACTCTCAGGCCAGGAGACCCTCGAGATGCCAAAGCCACTTGGAGACATTTGATGCCAAAGTAGAGGGACTTGGAGTGGGCAGGTGAGGCTCAGCGAGGCAGGCCTCTGAATCCATCAGGCTCCCCACTCTGCATTCTGTCCCTGTCCTCCACTGTCTCCCAGGTCCCCTTGCTGCTAACCACTTTCTTGCTTGAGGGACCCTTTCTCCCTCTTAGGTCTTCCGTTACTTACATGGTCTTCAGCCTCCTTTCTCCCACCCATGAAAGTCTGCCAGGAGAAATGGATCAGATGTGAATGGGGGAAACTGTGGTGCAGTTTGTATGGTTTACGTGTCCGTGATCCCCCTTTTAGGGATATTGGCATTTCAGTTCTTTGATTTTGGGGGAGTGAAACACTTTGGTGCTGGAATCCCATGCTATCTTCGGATCTGTGGTGTATTCTCCCTAGCTTTAGGCCCTGGGTAGCAGGCGTGTTTTGTTTGGTTGTTAACAGTTTTGCTGTTACTGTTGGTTAGTGGTAATTCAGTATCACTCTTCAGTTTGTCACCAACCCCATCCCACCATTCCCCACTAGATCAATTATAGCCTCCTTGTCTGACCCTGAGCTTACCTGCCTGGTCTGAAGATGTTAGTGTACGTGGCCCCCTGTGTTAGACTTTGTTATTTCTTGACTTCTCAGTTGAGAATTTTATCAGTCCCTCCTCTAGTAATCTTCTCCCTCAGATTTTTGCATTTATCCCTTTCTTATGCAGTTCTACTGACAACACTGGGTCCTCAGTGCTGGGCAACATACTACAAGCATTCAGGGACTCCCTCCTATTTACTAGGATGGAGTCCAGACCACAGCACCTGTTACCAGGTCATTTCTCCCATGTTCATAAAAATGAGAATTGAGATGGCCGTTTCTCTTAAAATAAAACACAACAAAGAAATTTATCATGATTTTAATTGATTCTTAAATGAATAGATGACATGAATTATTTAGCCCACAGTGTTTACCTTTGCAACATTTGAAGGGAGCTTATCAAATCCAGCTGCTGGGACATTTCATCAGCAGGATGACAGGTTGTGCATTTGGGAGGGAGAGGTTGGATGAGGACTTTTTGGGGTTGTGGGGAGGAAGATAAGGCCATCCCGGGAACATACCCTAGATGGGTCTAGACTTTGTCTACACTTCGGTTACGTGGGGAGATGGTGCATATAATGTGGTATCTCCTGGGGTGAGAAGGGTCAGCCACACGGACTGAATGTCTGAGTCAGCTGCCTGTGTCACAGCCCTCCCCTGGGAGCCTACCAGGATTGCCGATTTGGTGGAGGGCTGCTTTGCCCAGGATTCGGCATCCCCGTATCTGACCTGTCATTATTCCCAATCATCATCCATTTCAAACAGTCAGCAAGGCAATAACATGAGCACACCAAGGTAAAGAAAAGGAACTTGGATTATGAGGAATAAAAAATCTGTCTCACACGTGGCACCATTAAATAGCTCTGGCGGAGACATATTGTTTATAGTCAGCAGTTGTCTGGAAAATAGATGTTTACTTGTAGTGAGTGTATTAAGATCTTTGCCATTAGGTAATATATATCCTGCATTGTGTCTTCCCTTACAGAAAACTATGTTGGAATAAACCCTCAATTAACAATTCTTGTGGCAATGAAAAATATTAAACAGCAATAATGTTCTATATTGGCATTTCTGTTTATTAGAGAGAGAGAGAGAGAGAGAGTGATTGAAACGCCAGGAGTCTTTCTTTGGAAGGTTGGCCTTTTTAAAATGGTATATTCCATTTAAAACTGCAAGTGAAAGATCTGCTAAATAAAGATTAAATTGCTTACAGAAAAAAAATGTCCCTAATATTCAGCAAGGACATCAACACACCGAATTTTCCTGAACCATCCATCTTCTGATAAAAAGGTATATTTTAATACAACCACATGCATCAGACTCTCCTGTCTCTCCGAGCTTCTGTAACCAGGGATGATACAAGATATTTCTGTTACAAAATAGGAACTCGTTTCCCACAGCTCTTCTAGAACAGGGCCTGGGTCTTATCTGGCTTTTGACACATTGTCATTTCTCTGCCTCCATTTCCTTAGCGAACAGACTTGTGCCCCCACAATACCAACATAGGAATGGATGGTGCTAATCCCGTCAAATCCTGAATTCTGTTACATTCTAGCACTTATAAGAATCCACTGGTTTCTGACAAGTCCCAGATGAAGCCAGGGGACTCTTGCAGACTGAGCAGCTCATTCTAGGTGTGCATTTCTCTGGGGCTGGGGGTGAGTGACCTATTTGGAACCTTGGTTCCTTGTATGTAAAGTGAAACAATATGCTCACTTCAGAGGTTTATGGTTAGGATTAATTAAAAAAAAAACAAAACAGGAATTCGAAACCTAAAACAGATTCTGGCAGATAGTTTTTGCTCAATCAATTCTGTTAATATGAAATCTTCAGCTAGGGCAAGGTTGGTTCCCTGGTCCCTTTGAAGCTTGAATGATGGCCTGCTGGCAGGAGCAGCAGCTGATCCTCTACCTCTCCCCTGGCCCTTAGTAGGGGCTCATGCATAGTTGGTAAATAAATGAAAGATTGCTGGAACAAGCTCCTGAGTTTTCACTTCCAGATCTACCAGTGGTTACACCAACCCATTTTGCCGGACCACACATCCCAGTTTTCTTTGTCCTCTATTTCTCTCAGTGGACTCACCATTTCAATTAGTAGCGTGGGAAAAACTGTTGCATGTTATCCTAGAGCTCTCTTAAACCCAATCAACAAATACTTACTGAGGGCGAGACAGGTGAGCAGAATGAGGTCAGGAAAAAGAACTCAGCGTAGTTTCTAGAACACTGCTCTGCAAATATATATGGTGCGGCAAAAATCTAGGACAATGGTTTGTCTTTATTATTTCTTTTCCATTTTAAAATGATCTAATGAAGTAAAATGAATCCTTACCCTCTGGTCCTGATTTGTTATTCCTTGCCAAGCACCCATTTCACAATATAGGCTCACCTGAAACACTCAGACCTGCTGTCACAGTAAGCAAGATTTCCTTTCTCTGTAGGTGCCAAGGAGATCTCAACAGGGGTTGGAAACTTCTTAGATTAACTCCTTCGCTCCTTTGGGACACCTTCTGTACTCGATAGTATGGGTGTTTGGAATTCTGAGCAGAACCGAGGAGAGATGGACAGCATACGGCCACGACTATCTGTTTTTTATTTCCAAGCTAGCGAATCTTGCTTTCTCCCTTATAGTATTTCCTTCTTTGCTTGGTTTCACGGAAATGTTTTAATAAGAAAGTTTTGAGAATATCCTGGGATTAGAGTCTTGGAATGAACTTTCCTGCTCATACGATCAGCCCCTTTAGTTTAAAACTATTCCACTTAAAAACATCTACTTATAACTACCAGCTGCTGGTTCTTTTCTCTTCATACTCACGGACACACACAAAGACACATAGAGTCTGCACATGTACACACACACGCGCACACACTCCCCTCACATGCACTGTATATATGTAAACATCCAGAAGGAACAATGCGTTGTAAAAATTGTCCTGTTGAGTTTGTACTCCAGTGTGAGTTACTGAGTGCTGATAAGTAAAGGAAGTTCAACCAGACAGTTTAATCCCCCAATTTCCTGTCTTCTAATCAGCCCCTGATTCTTTTGGTTTTAAATTAGAAACATTCCTGACAATATTCAGGACAGGTGAAGGAAAATCAACTAGAAAATAAGTAAGGACAAAGCATTTATTTTACAGTCTAAAGTTCACAGGAGAAATATGAGCGTAATAACAGGAAATCAAGATTTTTAAAAAGATAGTGCAAGAACATAGGCTGGCTTGAATAACCAATCACATTTCTGAATGGAGTGCATTTGGATCATAATTTGATTTAGAGGAAAAAAAAATAGGAAGATAAAGTATTTGCGTCTCCCTAAGCTTAGCAAATGGTACTTTAAAAGATGTTGTACAAGGCTAACCTAGAGAAAGTGATAAGGACAATTTCTTAAATATATGTGAGAGAAAAAGATAAAACGGTACTTTATTCAGATTTTCCTTGCAATCAATCATTGCTAATACTGGAAGAAAATAATAGTGCATGGACATTTTTGAAATAAATGCAAATTCTTGGAAATTAATATAGTCACACATATTTATAATGGTAGATAAAAATAAGACAAGTGTGCATTTAAAAATAAGCATAGGCAGAGTGTGCAAATGCTTGAAATAGAATGTGTATAAATATGTTTATCACGGACACTTTCTTTTGAAAATATACTGGGTACCGAGAATGATATGATTTATTATTTACTGAATCCCCTCATTTTGATTCTTTTCATTTATAGCCATTGTAGCAATTTCCAAGTTCTTTTAATCATCATCCCGAAAGAGCTAGAGCAAAAGCATAGAGAAATCTTCATTAGGCAATGTCTTCAAAAGAATATAGAAGACAATCATGAACAACAGTAGCTCAGTTGAGAATTAACCATTTAAAAATTGAAATGATAAATACAACTAAAGTTGTGAATCCAAGCAAATAACAACAACAAAAGGTTGCATGAGATATGAGTTCCTGGTTTTGCATCTGCAGCAGTTAGGGCTGTCAATCATTTGAGAAGTAGGCTGGAGTTGAGTTTTTTTGAATTGTTGAACACAGTAAGACAGTATTTCACAGTCGTACCTTGCTTGGTAAACATACATATCTACTTTTTAAAAAGGCATTTAAATTCCAAGGCATAGCATATCCTTGCTACCCAAGTATTTTCCTGGCATACAAAGTCTGAGTTGTAAAAATTTGAATTAAGTGATGGATAATTCTTGACCGAAAAATTACATGGCGATTTCCAAAAAGAATGCTTCCAAAATAAGTTGTTGGGAACCTAGCATGGGGAGAGAGGGGTGGCAGGATGATTTAATAGTCTTCAGTTCATAGTAACTATGAGTTTTTAAATTGGATTGAAGAAATAAGACAAACGTGTTTTGTAATTCAGATAAAAATCATCCCATAGTATCTTATCGGTAAATCACTAAGAAGAGGAGGCTGTTTATTCTGCCTTCGTTTGAACACCATGTGGGTAGAATGGAGGTAATTCTACTGGACAGAATTATATTTTGAAGCATATGCATGCTTCCAAGGTGCTTCTACTCCTTTTGGAGTGGAGAAAGATTTCATGAGGGTTTTCTTTAGTTGCGTGTCGAAGGTTTCAAATAGAGATGTCACAACATAGCTAGATGCAGTTGATATGCAATATCTATTTCTTGATTTGCATGATTAAAGCATTACAGAAGTGGCTCAGGTATCAAAAGATTGCTCATAAATGACAGCGCCAAAGGTAATTACTGTTAAAATGTACATGCTCGAACCCTGGTCGCTTGTTAACTTGTAAGTTGTGTTTACAACTCTTTGGGTTGGAGTAAAAGTTCTCATTTGAGTTTTCCATGTCAAGACCTCTCTCCCACTCCATTTTGATACCAAAAGAGTATTTAGCATTTCTTATATCCTACATCTGTCGAGACGGTGTCAGCTTTAGCCCAAAAAAGCAATAAAAGGTAAAGAAGGCCCTTCTTATTATTTCCCATTTAAGAATATTTGTTTCTTGAACAAAAGTAGTCTTTTGTAGACAAAGCTAAAATTTGTACTTAAAAGAAAAAAAAACCAGCCCAATTAATTTAGTCAACCAACCTTCAGTTTGTTATCAAAAAGTGCAGTTAAAACCCTACTGTAAGCTGGGTGCATTATGATAGGGGGTGGGGATAAAGAGGGAAAGAGGAGAGGGGTTGTTATTCTCAGCCTTTTATTAACCAGTTTCTTTCATTCTAGTGGGTCTTTATTATTTAGAAAAATAAAAATGGTCTGGAGCTCTATCTGTTCTCACCTAAAAATTTGGAGTAGGTCATGGCTGTCTACAACTGGTCCAACATATGCCCCCAAACTAAAACAAACAAACTCATTTGCCATACAAATTGTTTACGATTCATTAAAAAGCAAAATTGCATATCCCGGTGCTGGCAGCTGAGGCCGAGCCTCCACGGGCGGAGGGGGCATTCACTGAGTTGCCTTTGTATGCTGGGAGGACCAAGCGGAGGTTCCCACTATGCAGCCCGGAGTCTGTGCAACCAGATGACGCATGAGGTAATTTTAAAGCTTTATTTGCCTTTAGTGTGAAACTCAGATCTTGTACTGTCCTTTGCTTAAAGAGCCGTATCAGCAAGGAGCAAGTCTAATTTTTTTTTTTTTTTTTTTTTAAAGTTGGGGAAAATTGTTTGGGGTAGTTAGGTGACGGTCTGGAGGGAGAGGGAGTGAATTCTATTCAAGTAACGAGAAGAGCTAAGAGAAAATGTGAAATGTCTCTTATTTTAATTAATCCTTTCCCCCCTTCGTCAAAGTCCTCAATTTCCCATCAGTAGCGGGAAATTTACATTAGAATTATTTGTAACTGGCAAATATAAAATGCTGTGGTATGTGGCCACCTTTGAGGGAAATAAAAAATTGATTTATTCTCTATGGTAACTTCTACAACTTCTTTAAAGAGCACTCTGATCTCTCACCCTTTTTCAAAGCAAAGATCTAGAAGCATTGAAGTTGAGAGAAACTTCCTGTCGTATGCAGCCTAAACAGCAGCATGTGAGCTTACAGCATTGTTTATTTTTAGTCAACTGCATTGCTAAATGTTTCCACCACTTTTATATTTTATATTCCCGGCGGTAAAACATCTGTAAAACAATTTTAAATGAAAAGCAACTTCCAAGTAAACTTTACAAAAAATAAATGACAGTTTTCCAAGTTAAAAAAAAGAGGAGCATTTGGTGATCTTTGCAAGAAAAAAAAAGATAACACAATTTGCCATAAAAAGTAACAGTCTATAAAATCTATGAGCTCTTGAAATACAAGGAAGGAGAATGTCACCCAGAATATGACATCAGCGTGCAGGGTTGTTTTTTTTTTTTTTAAGACTTACAACTTAGCTTAGAAAATAATAGCTAAACCAATCAGTATATTCTTTTCTGGTGTTTAACAAGCTGCACAAGGCGAAGCAATAGGCAACATCATGGCATACAAGTAAACCTTGTTCTTGCTGGCAGAAACTCTAATGGGAAAATAAGTGCCCTGAATAGTTCAAGATCTGAGTGGATAGTCTACTGCTAGTCTAATTAATCAAAAAGTGCAAGTAACATTGTCCTGAAATCATTGGCAAAGTTTCTATTGTCTAGTTAAGAAATCACAAGTTAAAATACAATGTACACACATACCCACAACCACCTTTACTCAAGGGTCCTTAGGATGGACACACAGCACCCCAAGAGCAGCCGAATAGAATCCTGCGGTAGCTCACTTTTAATAGTCTCTCAGTCCTCAGAATTCCTAAAACTTGCCCAAATGATACCACCATTGGTCCAGGAAGGGGAAAGGAGAACTCTTTCCGCAGATCATGCAATGAAACCGACCATGTCCTGTCTTGTAATTCCATTCGTCAGTCTCCCCCTTCAACACCACTCTCTCTCTCTCTCTCTCTCTCTTTTCTTAAACTGATATCTATGTGAAATGAGCTGAAGTTCACGGTCCAGTTAGGAACGGATAATACATTCATTGTCCTGGCAGCAAACTTTTTTTTCACTCCCTGGAAGAATTCACGCTTGCCACAAGAATAATAATTACGGAAAACTGGAAATGCTCTGCTAACGAAGTAATCCTTAACGGACACCACCCTAACGAGGGCAGTGATGATGTGAGGACTCCCTTCCTCACAGGACGCGCATCTCCCGTGACAATAAGCTATTGTGCGCCCTCCCAACTCACTCTACCTCTTATAGATCCAAGATGTCAAAGGTTGTCTGGCCTGGTTGACCATGACATGTGAGTTAACTCATTCTGCGGCTGCATGGTAGAACTTTATTAAAACTTTATTTGCACCCAGAATAACTAAAAGATAGAGCGTGTGGGTCTTTTCCCACTCAGAGCTGGAGTTCCTCAGAGATTTAAGACCTGCTCTGAGGTAAACAAATGGGGAAAAGTTAGATGAGAGCTACGGGTCCCCGGATGGAAAACAGGGAGTGGGGACCCAGAGTTCTCCCACAGGTGACTTCAAGCACTCCAATTAATGGGGCAGGACGGGAATTCACCCAGGGCTTGTCTCTCCCCAGCTCTAACACACGTCCTCAGAAAATACCACAGCCAAGGAAAAAAACCAAGCACCCCATAGTCCCTGAAAACAAAAGTAAAGGGGGCTGCAAAGCTAGAGAGAGGGAGCAAAACCTGAGGGCCCGGACAAGCATTTCATTTTTTTTTTTTTTTTTTAAACCCCAAGACCAACTTGGCTAAAACACCATCTCCACTTTAAAACTTCTGCTACTTTAAAAAAAAAAAATTAAAAAATTAAAAAAAAAAAACACAAAACCAAAAACAAACAACAACTCTCAAACACTGTCCCATGGAAAACCAGAGCAAGCATTGCTGGGAACTCAGTCGCAGAGTGGCAGAGAGAGGATGGCAAGAGGAAGCAGTGTGAGGCTGCTTCACTGAAGAGTGTGAAAAAAATCAAATGTGAATTTGATGAATGTGAGGTCTGGGACATTTTGTCAAAGAGGGAGGGAAAGTAGAAAAGGGAAAAAAAAAAAAAAAAAGCAGCCCGGCTGCCAACTCACCATCCACCAAGTTCTGGCCGAGATGTCGTAGCAGAGCTGCCATTTGATGGAGCCGTCGGAAGCTTTCCCTGCCATTACGCTGTCAGCAAGCTTCATCTGATGCTAACTCACGGGAGATAAGACACCTAATTGAGAAAACATTTGCAGTGGCATGTGGGGCAACATGTAGTCCGGTCCATACCATATGGAATCATGGGTAAAAAAAAAAATCTCCTTGACAATGAACCAATCTCTCACAGACCCAGTGGCAAGGTGAAGTGGAGATGAAAAGTCTTCTGCTCCTAGCACTGTCTTCTCTCTCCTTTTTAAAAAACAAGGACCCACTGCTACACATCAAAGAGAGGCGGTTAAAATTAGGGCTTCATCACTCAGATGATTTTGGTCTGCAAGGTTTTTCCTTTCCTTCCAACAACCAATCCCCCCTCTTTTTTCTTTCTCTCTTTCTTTCTCTCTTTCTTTCTTTCTTTCTTTTTTTCTTTCTTTCTTAAGGAGAATAAAGAGATTTAATAGGACAAAGGCAGGTAGTGGACTGCGGAGGGAGATCGCCACAGGCTATTAGCCTAAAATTTCTGCTTGACAGATGGAACTGCTTAGAGACTATCATGCGATGTTTTGGGCTTTTTTTTTTTTTTCCTGCCCTCCCCCCCCCCCCCCCCCCGACTTTAGGTCTGATTCAGTATCTGTTTTTCACAGCCACTTCTCTCAAGAACGTGAGCTGTGCATTTAAAAAACGTTTAGTTCAGTTTTCCTGTCTTACACATCTCATTGGAAGCAAAGCAAAAAGTCTAAAACTAAATCTGGGAACTGCTGAACAGGTTTTCCAAGGAGGAAAAAAAAAATACTGGGGAATAATATTTCTTTTTCTTTTCCTTATTTTTTAAAAATTAATTCATTAGTTAATTTGGTCGTGAAGGAACATAAACATGAGATGACAGTGGTTGAATCCCTTGATTTTTGGTTCGCCTGACATTGTATTTAGGTGTGTGTTTTTATGTGAGGAAATACAGTACTGATATTTCACAAGTTCTAACCTAGGCTAGGCTATGCGCCATCTCTGTTTTTTTGGTGTTCTAATTTTTTTTTAAATTAATTCTGAGCTTTTTGATTCTCTGTGAATAAGGTGATCAGTCATTATCAATTCCATTTAACACAATTCAGACTAAACTTGACATGAGTAGTTCCTTATTCAGGGAAAATCACATCTGATTTCCTTACTGTAACCAAGCCATCTTCTTCACAGGGGTTTTTAACCACACATCCTCTCTTTAGAGGGAAAAATAAACCACAGCACGGACCTACCAATAAGAGTGACTGTAAAAATGATTTTTTTTTTCCTTAAGTGAGAAGTCCAGGCAACTGCTGAATTTCAAGTCATTTTACTGGAGGACTAAGAGGGGAGAAGAAGTAGAGAGAATACCGTATATTTGTTATATTTGATTCTTTTAAACTGTGTCAGATTAGGAACGGCAGAAATACTTTTATAAGAGCTGTGCACCAGACACATCTTCTTTCTTCCTCTATTTTTCTGGATATAACTGGTTTCTTGATCCCCAAGAACCTCTCAGTGATATTACAGTTCTCTACACAGCAGGTCTTCTGTATAGGCACTCCTAAGCCTGGGGGAATTTATCTACAGCATTTTTCAGGGCGATTGAATTGTGATTATTTAAGAACTTGTGCATT
Source organism: Mustela erminea (assembly GCF_009829155.1). Taxonomy (NCBI): domain Eukaryota; kingdom Metazoa; phylum Chordata; class Mammalia; order Carnivora; family Mustelidae; genus Mustela; species Mustela erminea. The sequence continues at coordinate 60,418,831 of NC_045623.1, forward strand.
TACAGCCCAACTATCCAGTGGTTTTTTTCCTAGTCACATTTTCAACTGTATAATATTTAGATGAACTTATTCAGGACCCATTTTAAGTTCCAAAAAGGTTAAGTTTGGTAGCCCCCGCCCCCCGCCGCCCCTTTCTAACCTCTTTCTTAGTAGTTGTTGTTTTAACTCTTTAGCATAAAGTAAATAGCTGTTTTGACAAAAATAATTTCAGCAAAGTAAATTTTATCCAGTTCTATAATTTAAAACACGATGCCCAGACTGTTTCTACAGAACGAGCCACAAATGTAACAAATAAGATATTTTTTTCCTCTCCCACCCCTCATTGTAATGGGATATTTTCCCCCCTAATAATATAGGAGTGGAAGGTGGTATCTGGAATTATTATGAAATATGGATATTGTCATCACTTTTAGAAGCATCTTTACAGTTTTTATTGCTCTGGAATTACCTTTCAGAAAAAGAATCTGCAGCAACAGAGGAAATGTTAAGTTGCCTTCCGTGTCCACAAGCAAATGGACCTTCTGTCAGGATCTTGCCCTGAGCTTGCCAGCCAAAAACATTTGTTGTCTTGTGTAACTGCAATGTCATTAAAATGACCTGGTCTTTGTGCAGTTCATCATTTTGAGAAAGAAAAGGAAAAACGCTGGAAATTCTACATAGAACATAAAATAGCATAAACCAAGGGGGGAAAAAAAAGGGAAAAGGGAATAAGAAAAGAAATGAAGCGGCATTCTGCATTTGAATGAACCTATTTCATCTTTTCCTACTTGCCTCTGAAAAGCAGACAAAACCAAAGTTTCTTCGCTTTAGGGTCTTCTCAGCATTCTCCAGGGCAAGGAGGTACCTGGGCATTTTGGATTCCTGGGCCCACAGCCTTCACAATTTGTAAGTTTGTCCTGTAGCAGCTTCTGAAGTTGGAGGTGTCTCTTATCTGAGCTGCTGCATTTCTGCAACTCGCAACACCCCGTCCAGGCCCATTATTTATGAATGAATGGGGCAGAAGGTGAACTGCAGTCCAGATTTTACTTTGTGAATGATGGAATACCCGGGAAGATCACAAGAGATGACACAGTAGTTTTGAACAAAGAAATGAGAAATATTATTGGATAATAGTGTTTTAAATCCAGAACAATTAGGTGCATTTAACTTTATCATTGTTCTCTAAGAGGCTGGTGGATGCTGTCCTTTCTCATACAGCAATCAGTCTTTTCACAGTGTGGCCCGTTGTTAATAGCCTTAAAACAAGATTAAATAAAACATGTTAAATATTGCAATTATTGTGGGAAATAAAATTATTTGGTGAGCATAATGGGGAGCAATTCAAGCATTTAACATGATCCAGGAAATGCTACTCCAAACAATTGCATTTGCTTTATGCATTTTTCCCCTTTGATTGCTGACAGATGCCTTTTTGGAAACAAACATCTAAATGGTTTGCTTTCAGTCAGAAAAAAAAAAATATAACAGAAAGTGGCTACATGTTTTGAATTTAACTCTTGTCATTTGAATACTTCTTTCCACTGCACGTGAATGAATCAGAGGCAAAAATAGGACCCTCATCAAGAAATAACCCCATCAGGATTTGGACTTTCTGACTTCCTTTGAACATGATTTAGAAGAAGTGGGAATCCTCTAGCAATGAAGTCAAGTGGTGGGTTAAACGGCTGGGCAGTCTGCACGGTATGAGGAATACAGTCCAGTGACTGTGGGGGCGCATTAGAAAGGGAATTGTTTTCTCATAGCATGAGGCCTCTGGCAAAGAGCAAATTACTTTCCAGACTCTTTCTGGCTCTTGTGGCCAAAGCACCCCAAATCAACTCTCCCCTTTTGATGAATGGGAAGAACCTGGGAGAGCTAGGGGGAGGGGGGATTCCCATCTGTATCTTTGCTGCAATGCTCTTGGATAAAGGCTTCAAAGACTCCCCTGCCAACAGGTGTACAATACTAAGGAGTGGGTCGGGTTTGTCGTATGTTGCTAAAAGGCAACATGAAATAGTATATTAATGATTTTCAGAGGCTGGAGAGTAAGCAGAGGGTTGCTGAAGTCAGAGTGGTTTTCTGAAGTCAAGTGTCCATATCCTGGCCTTACTTACTGTGTGACCACTCACAGCTTACTTAACCTCTCTGATTCTCTGTGTTCTAAATGGGAAAATGAAGATAATTACTTGAGTGGATAGACAGATGGATAGATAGATATAATTATTTAGCAAAAATATGTATGAAGTCAGTAGCTCCTGATATGTAATGTGTGCTCAAGCTATGTTGTTGCTTTAGTATTGATGTTTTATTTTTATTATTCCTCTGTTGAGTTAAATCTCCTCCCCTTCCCTTCTGATCCTATCTGGTGAAGCTGAATTAGGTCCCTTTTCTTTGATCTAAGAGTCTAATAATAGTCTAATAATCTAATAATCTTTTAATAATCTGTACCTTGCCCCGTTGCAGCTCCTAGCACGGTCTATGCATTCTTCTCATATTTGCACAGCATTTTCTTTTACCTTGGCTTAGACTGTTGCTTCTCCTAGTGCATCACCAGCATTTGCAAGTCAACTTCTGTTCCTGAGACCCCAGTCCTCAGTGATCTCTAACACTTGAATTTCTGTTGCCTTTCTTATCTGTGTGATTCATTGGTGCTTCACATAAATTCACTACATTGTCATTTATCTTTAATGAATATATGCCATTCATTCACTCACTCACTCATTCACTCATTTAACAGCAACTCCTGCAATGTAGGCAAGTAAAATTTTCTTTTTTCTCCTTTTTTTTAAAGCTTTGTTTCTAGAGCCATTGGAAAATTGGAACTCTAGGAGAAGAGTAATTGGATTTTGAATGCCCCATATAATAACAACTAACACGTATTTAGTACTTCCCTTTAAAGCCAGGGGCTGTTCCGAGATCTTTTTGTTTTCAGTAGGTCCTTAAGGATATAAGATCTAATATTAACCCCATTTACAAATTAAAAAAACAAAAACAAAAACAAAACAGGCCCCAAGAGTTGAAGCAACTTATTTAGGGTCCAGGAGTTAGAGATGGAAGGATTCAAGCATAGGAATTAAGACTCTGGAGCTTCTCCACTCTGATGTTGCCTCTTGAACCATGAAAGAGGGGAAATAACAGGACTTAGCACCTGCTGTGTGCCAGAGAGTTTCTAAGGTGCTTTGGGGTATGAGAAGTCATTTAACCTTCACAAAATCCCGAGGCAGTTCGTATTATTATCTTAAGTATTGCAGGTCAGTGTCAAAAAGGAAGAGGCTTGCCTAATGGCACGTACTAATCAAGAAGAGCAGAGTCCACCCTATGTCTATTTATCTAAATGTTTTCTCAGAACTACTCTAATTAGGTAGCTCTCAGAAGATTTTTAAAAATTTCTTTTGTAGGTTTGGATGCTGGGCTTAACAAATATGTTTGGCTTTGGATCTCTAGGCTCTTGGAAATCAGAAATTAGAAATGTATACTTTTGCTTACACTGTAGAGAAGTTTGGTTTAGGGCAATAGGTACTTAAGACTTCTTTTTCAAAGCCTGTATTGAAGAGGGATTATCTACTATTAATACCTAGGTCTTTTCTCTAACCTTAATAAGGTGGAAAATCCTAAAATGGTGTTCAGGACATCAGTGTCTAACCTTGAAAATGAGAGTGTACTCACATGGAAGCGTTGGAATAATAAGAAGAATTTACACAAAAGGAAAGGCAGTCTAGTTCCTCCAACGTCCAGAGAAATGCCAACATCTTTGGTGGCAGATTAACTCTTCTTGATCAAAGTAGCCAAGTCTTCTGAACAGGTACACATCATGACTGGGCATGAGCATGGTTACTGAAAAAAACAAAACAAAAAAACAGTGTCCCAAGTCACCTGGCATGGTTTTCTCACCGTATGGCAGAAGCAAATGCTACAAAGCTGAAAAGGGCAGAATTGAAGAAAATGCCAGGGGGTCCAGACAGCCCCATCCGCTTTAATGATATGCCCAGAGATTGCCCAGATTTTTGAATTAGGATATATATGTATGTGTATATATATATATTTTTTTTTTCAAGAAAAATATTGATGATTTTTTTCAGCAGAGACTCACCCTCCATACCCTGCAGAAAATTCGTTTCCTTCCTAGTGGCAGTTCTGGTACCATTTCCATTTAGAAATTCTTTGACTTTTACTTTCTCTGCATTTTCTGTTAACCAGCTGCCACCCAAGATTGGACTAAACCCTCTGCCCCCCTGTTAAAAAAGAAAAGAAGGAACATCGCATACAACACAACCCTCTAATAAGTACATTCGCAACTTCTATGCAAGACGCCTAAGAAAACTCAAAGGTTAATATATTCTAACTAGATGTTGGGTATAGAATGTCAGATCTGTCAAATTTCATTATAACTTGCTGCTCATTGAAAAAGATTTGATTTCTTTTGCCACTGTCCTACTATGTTCAAGGCACAGACTGCCAGCAGCAGCCCACTGAAGACCACAGGCTGGCAGTGAGCGGGCTCGGGTGGGAAACCAGCCGCAAGGACCATCTGCTTCCGATTTCTAGCTGAGCCAAGATGTGCAGTGAAGTGCATTCCATTCACCAGGCCAGCTTCTCCCCTGCTCAAGTTATTAGTGTTACAAGTGAAATGATCTTTTCCAAACAGCAGGGGAGCTATAATCCTTATGGAACAGGACCTTAAAACACACACATGCACCCACAAAAACACATACCCACATACACATGCACGCACAACATTCAGACATCGTTTGCTAAAGTTGTGTGTAAGGCGGCTTGTAAATTTAATTACAGCCTTCATGGGGTTTATAAAGTATGTTTTATTAAGCATGATAACCTCTGAGGCAGCAGCTTATACATTGGCCTCATTTAGTCTAATTGAATGATCGAATATCTTTAGGATGCTTTTTGCGGGCATGGTTGAAAATGACAAGGCGGATGTATTTAAGCCATCTTAAAGTGTAACGGCTTTCAGAAGCGTAATGGGTTTTTAGGAATAATCAATGGGAGCCCTTGCTTGGTGAGCCCATGTGAGCCAATCTTGTGCAAGTAGACAGTGTGGAGGCTAGTTAGCCTGTTATTACATCCCAAAGGGGCCAAATGACTGGTTGTCGCTGTGTATGTTGGGAGAAGGTACGTCTTTGTTATTTGGTGTTGATTTTCTGTCTTTCTCAAGGTTGGGCATTTTTAAAAAAAATATGGAGGTGAATTAGCAAGGCTGATTGTGCAATAATGTAATAGAAGAGCAGGAGGAGAAGTCAGGAGGTTTTAATTAATTAATGTGGCCAATGTGCATCTAGTAACTCATGCTTGCCACTGGCTTAGGTGCTCAGGATACACATAAGAAAGACTTGGGACCTGCCCTTGAGGAGGTGTGATGGAACTGTGGTGGTGGTCTCGTCTTGGTTCTTCCACATTCAATGCTTGACTCTGGATTGTCACATGCCCTCTACAGGCTGGTCTGTAAAATGGAGATGGCAATGGCCGACTATCGGGGAGTGTTGTCAGAATTAAATGAACTAAGGTACATAAAAGGACAAAAGCCCATGATAAGAAGTTAGAAGGTGTTCAGTATATGTTAGTTTCTAATCCCCTGTAGTTCAAGGACATGTAAATTTGTAGATGACCTTCCGGCAGATTTCTCCTGCATGGATCCAGGGAGGCTGCCTTGGCTGTGGTTCTCTGGCTGGTGTCTGCTAAGCCCCAGACCAGGGCAGGGCCTGCAGAGGGCGCCATATAGAGTAATGAATAATTAGGCACCTAATGTCTGCTTTTGGTTCTGGGTGAAAGAGAGAATGATTGAGACTGATTTCTCAAAAAATGAACGTTGTTTTCCTTTCAAAGCAAAGATCACATAAATTCATTTAACATGAGGAGAGGGAAGGAGGATGACAAAGTTTCTTATTTCATAGACTAAGAAAATGAGACCCAACAGAGACAATTACCTGTCATTACGCAGCTAGTTCTGAGCTCTCCAATGCAGAGATCTAAACATTCAGTGTCTCTATTGCTGCTGTATCACCTGTTTCCCAGTGTTTGAAGAGCTATGTCCTGAATTCTGTCATCAGTTGGATTCAGATGCCATAGCTGCCTCTGCTGATTATATTATACACCTGCCAGTGCATCCTTGTGCTTTACTCATGTTTACAGACAGAAATGGAGGCATCTAGCAAAGCCCACTTATTGGATCAGTGGGAAAGCTAACGACGAGTGTCCCAGGTAGGGTCTCCCCCAACTTTGATTCTTGAGTGAGACTTGTGAAGATTTGTGTGCAAGAATTTTATTGGGGTGATGTCAGAATCAATACCTACAGAGAAGTAAAAGGAGGAGCTACGAATCCATGCAGTCCCCACAGAGGTCTAGGTAATCCTACATGGAATCCAGAAGCTGAAGTGGCCTTGCAGACCTGTTCCAAACTGGGCAAGGGGGCCAAGACTTTGGACTCAGAATGACTGACTGGTTGTTGAATGTGAGCCGTCTCAGGCAAAAAGAAGAGACTTTTGACTAGATGGACATTTCAGCCAAAGACAAAATCCAGAGGGGTTTTCAGCTGAGAGCTGTCAGGCTCTAATGTTCCTGCTAGTTGGAGGGCATCTAGATGGTGTGCCAGAGGACCCATTGGTACCAAAGAAATCAAATAGCTTGTGTAAGGACACCTACCAATTTAGTGGCAGACTTGGGCCTGGAATTAATGGGTCCCAGTTTATAGTTATATTAGTTTCCCAAATGAACAGGTAAAGGCTTGATGTCCTATTTGAGCAGAATCTACACAGCATATCCAGGAGAACTCTTTTTCACTGAGACATAATAAGGGACAGGGAAAGAAAGCCAAGACATTTCTTGGCTTTTTCTCCAGTTGTCCAGTGGTGGGAACCTTCTTTGACACATATGAGAGGTCAGGGAATGAATGAAAAAGAAATTTGTAGTGTAACTCTGAACCCATGCAATCAAATTTCTGTTTGAACCTTCAAACAGTGTCTTGGTAGAAGCATGTGTTGGCAGCTCCCTAGGGCACTGTTTCAGTGGAGAGGAGGATTTGGGTGAGAGAAAGTGGAAGAAAAGGGTAGCAATGGAGTGAAAAACTGGTGTTTCTTAGTCCCTATACTTTTATCTCAAAAAAGCTCTCCCATAGGACATCTATTCAAGAAAAGAAAAAAAAAAAAAGAAAAGAAAACCCAAATATGAAGCATTTATGGTGTGAGGTGATTACATTCTTTGTTTCAAAGGAGAGATTTGGAGAATAAATCCAAGCTCAGATAATCTTTTAAAAAGAGCAAATTTGTAAATGACCTGATTTCACTCTTTTTGATGGCTGAGTAATATTCCACTATATATAGCTCTCTATATTATATATATTATTATATATATCTATTATAGTATATGTCTATATATCTAGATATATAAATATATAATATATAACATATATATATTTTCCATTTGCAACCATGTGAGTAGAACTTGAGGGTATTATGCTAAGTGAGGTAAGTCAGTCAGAGATAGACTATGAGGAATTTAAGAAACATGAACAATGGGGAAGGAAAGGAAAAATAAAATAAGACAAAAACAGAGAGGGAGGAAAACCATAGGAGACTCTTTTTTTTTTATTTAAAAGATTTTTATTTATTTATTTGACAGACAGAGATCACAAGTAGGCAGAGAGGCAGGCCGCGAGAGAGAGGGAAACAGGCTCCCTGCTGAGCAGAGAGCCCGATGTGGGACTCAATCCCAGGACCCTGAGATAATGACCTGAGCCGAAGGCAGCGGCTTAACCCACTAAGCCACCCAGGCGCCCCCATAGGAGACTCTTAACTGTAGGGAATAAACTGAGGGTTGCTTGAGGAGAGTTAGGTGAGGGGATGCGGTAACTGGGTGATGGGCATTAAGGAGGGCACTTGATGTAATGAGCACTGGGTATTGTATGCAACTGATGAATCACTAAATTCTATCTCTGAAGATAATAATATACTATATGTTAACTAAATTTAATTTATATTAAAAATAACACCCCCCAAAATCCCCAAATAAAATGAAGTACAAATGCAATCCACCAGAAAAAAAATAAAGAGTAAATTTGTTTAGAACTGAAAGAAGGCTTTTAGATATCTTCTACCCCATGTAATCCTACTCTTTAATGTCTATTTCCTTTATGCCTTCAATTGGATGTTTTATTTGTTATAATGTTTCAAAGTATATATAAGAATATAACATGTTTAGAGAAGGCATCTCGATTTTTGGGACATTGTCCTTTTTATGTTCTACTGGCAGAGAACAAGATGTAAATGACTTGAAAACCCACAGGGCACCAAAAATCTCTAAGCTGGTACCTTTTCTCTGGATCTTGATGGGACAAATCCAATAGACTTATTTCTGTCTTGTTCTTCACTGATCCAACAAAATGGCACATTTCTATAGAGGATCATGGACTGGCCCCCATGAGAGGCAGAAATAGAATTTCCACATGCACTTTGGGCATTTTTCCTACCACATCTCTCTTAATGATTCGGTGGATGCTCTTTCCCTACTCTCCTGCCTTTCCATATCTCATCATGGAACCTGTATTTATAGTTGAGAACTTCTTTCGTCTCTCTTCCCTCCCTCTTTTCCTCCCTTCTACTTGCCTTTTCTTCTAACATTTATTGAGCTCCTCTTATGTTCCAAACACTGTGCTAGTTACTTAGCAGTTTTTCAGTTATAATGAAGACAGGAAACTGCTTTCAAAACACTTGGCCTCAGTACAGGTAAGCAAGCCACCCCAATCCAGTGTGATAGCCACTATTATGGGAACCTACCGAGTGCTCAGGGAGGACAGAAAAAGGGCTATAGGGTTGGTGGTAGGGGTGGGTTGGTTGCATTTCCTGCAGGAAGTGACAGTGACACTTCGCTTAAAGAATGAAAAAGTATTGCAGACAAAGACAGATGTTGAGAAGGAGGGTGGTGGCAGGAGTTTTGTGCTGCAAAAGAATAGCACAGCAAAGGTCTGAGGGAGAGCCTGGTAACTGAAAATAGCCTAGTGTGCCTGGAGAGTCTTACATTACCTGATCACATTTTCTCTGTAGATGGATCTGCAGCTTACCATCTGTTTTTATATGGCCCACAAGCTAAGTATAGTTCTTTTTAAATGTTTGGAAAAAAGTGAAAAGAAGACTAATATAGTATAACATATGAAAATGATATGAAATTGAAAATTCAATGTCCATAAAAAAGTTATTGTTTTTTTAAATTTAATTTTATTTTTTCAGTGTCCCAACATTCATTGTTTATGTACCACACCCAGTGTGAGAGAGGGGTGGGGGAATGGGTGAGCCTGGTGTTCTCCTTAATACCGACCACCAGGCTCACCCATTCCCCCACCCCCTTCCTTTTAAAACCCTCAGTTTTTTCCTCAGAGTCCATAGTCTCTCATGGTTCATCACCCACCCTGATGCCCCCCAATTCACTTGTTCTTTCCTTTTCCTAATGTCCTCCATGTTATTCCTTATGTTCCACAAATAAGTGAAACCATATGATAATTGACTCTCTCTGCCTGATTTATTTCACTCAGCATAATCTCCTTCAGTCCTGTCCATGTTGATACAAAAGTTGGGTGTTCATCTTTTCTGATGGCCAAGTAATATTTCATTGTATGTACGGACCACACCTTCTTTATCCATTCTTCTGTTGAAGGGCATCTTGGCTCTTTCCATAGTTTGGCGATTGTGGACATTGCTGCTATGAACGTTGGGGTATAGATGGCCCTTCTTTTCACTACATCTGTATCTTTGGGGCAAATAATCAGTAGAGGAATTGCAGGGTCATAGGATAGCTCTACGTCTTTTAATTTAATTTAATTTAATTTAATTTAATTTTTATTAAAATATAATGTATTATTGGCATCAGGGGTACAGGTCTGTGAATCGTTAGGCTTACACACTTCATAGCACTCACCATAGCACATACCCTCTCCAATGTCCATAACCCAACCACAGTCTCCATACCCCCGTCCCCTGGCAACCCTCAGTTTGTTTTGTGAGATTAAGAGTCTCCTATGGTTTGTTTCCCTCCCAATCCCATCTTGTTTCATTTTTTTCTTCCCTACCTCCTAAACCCTCCACTTTGCCTCTCAAATTCCTCATATGAGGGAGATCATATGATAATTGTTTTTCTCTGATTGACTTATTTTGCTCAGCATAATACCTTCTAGTTCCATCCACATCATTGCAAATGGCAAGATATCTTTTAAAAAAATTTTTTAAAAAATTTATTTTCAGTGTAACAGTATTCATTGTTTTTACACCACACCCAGTGCTCCATGCAATCTGTGCCCTCTCTATTACCCACCACCTGGGTCCCCCAACCTCCCACCCCCCGCCCCTTCAAACTGCTCAGATTGTTTTTCAGAGTTCATAGTCTCTCATGGCTCACCTCCCCTTCCAATTTCCCTCAACTCCCTTCTCCTCTCCATCTCCCCTTGTCCTCCATGCTATTTGTTATGCTCCACAAATAAGTGAAACCATATGATAATTGACTCTCTCTGCTTGACTTATTTCACTCAGCATAATCTTTTCCAGTCCCGTCCATGTTGCTACAAAAGTTGGGTATTCATCCTTTCTGATGGAGGTATAATACTCTATAGTCTATATGGACCACATCTTCCTTATCCATTTGTCCATTGAAGGGCATCTTGGTTCTTTCCACAGTTTGGCGACCATGGCCATTGCTGCTATAAACATTGGGGTGCAGATGACCCTTCTTTTCACTACATCTGTATCTTTGGGGTAAATACCCAGTAGTGCAATTGCAGGGGCATAAGGAAGCTCTATTTTTAATTTCTTGAGGAATCTCCACACTGTTTTCCAAAGTGGCTGCACCAACTTGCATTCCCACCAACAGTGTAAGAGGGTTTCCCTTTCTCCACATCCCCTCCAACACATGTTGTTTCCTGTCTTGCTAATTTTGGCCCTTCTAACTGGTGTAAGGTGGTATCTCAATGTGGTTTTAATTCGAATCTTCCTGATGGCTAGTGATGATGAATATTTTTTCATGTGTCTGATAGTCATTTGTATGTCTTCATTGGAGAAGTGTCTGTTCATATTTTCTGCCCATTTTTCTATATGATTATCTGTTTTGTGTGTGTTGAGTTTGAGGAGTTCTTTATAGATCTTTATATCGTTCTTTATAGTTCTTTATAGATCCTGGATATCAACCTTTTGTCTGTACTATCATTTGCAAATATCTTCTCCCATTCTGTGGGTTGCCTCTTTGTTTTGTTGACTGTTTCCTTTGCTGTGCAGAAGCTTTTGATTTTGATGAAGTCACAAAAGTTCATTTTCACTTTTGTTTCCTTTGCCTTTGAAGACAAAGATATCTTTTTTGATGGCTGCATAATATTCCAGTGTGTGTGTGTGTGTGTGTGTGTGCGTGTGTGTGTGTGTATAACACATCTTGCTTATCCATTCATCTGTTGATGGACATCCAGGTTCTTTCCATAGTTTTGCTATTGGGGACATTGGTGCTATAAACATTTGGGTGCATGTGCCCCTTCGGATCACTACATTTGTATCTTTAGGGTAAATACCCAGTTGTGTGATTACTGGGTCATAGGGTAGTTCTATTTTCAACTTTTTGAAGAACCTCCATACTGTTCTCCAGAGTGGTTACACCAGCTTGCATTCCCAACAACAGTGTAGGAGGGTTCCCTTTTCCCCACATCCTCGCCAGCATCTGCCATTTCCTGACTTGTTAATTTTAGACATTCTGACTGCTGTGAGGTGGTATCTTATTGTGGTTTTGATTTGTATTTCCACAATGCAGAGTGATGTTAAGCACTTTTTGTTGGCCACTTGGATGTCTTCTTCCCATTTCTTGATTAGATTATTTGTTCTTTGGGTATTGAGTTTGATAAGTTCTTTATAGATTTTGGATACCAGCCCTTATCTGATATGTCATTTGCAAATATCTTCTCCCATTCTGTCAGTTGTCTTTTGGTTTTGTTAACTGTTTCCTTTGCTGTGCAAAAGCTTTTGATCTTGATGAAGTCCCAATAGTTCATTTTTGCCCTTGCATCCCTTGCCTTTCGCGATGTTTCTAGGAAGAAGTTGCTGTGGTTGAGGTCGAAGAGGTTGCTGCCCATGTTCTCCTCAAGGATTTTGATGGATTCCTTTTTCACATTGAGGTCTTTCATCCATTTTGAGTCTATTTTTGTGTGTGGTGTAAGGAAATGGTCCAATTTCATTCTTCTGTGTGTGGCTGTCCGATTTTCCCAACACCATTTGTTGAAGAGACTGTCTTTTTTCCATTGGACATTCTTTCTTGCTTTGTCAAAGATTAGCTACCATAGAGGTGAGGGACCATATCTGGGCTCTCTATTCTGTTCCATTGAACTATGTGTCTGTTTTTGTGCCAGTACCATACTGTCTTGATGATGACAGCTTTGTAATAGAGCTTGAAGTCTGGAATTGTGATGCCACCAACTTTGTTTTTCTTTTTCAACATTCCTCTGGCTATTTGGGATCTTTTCTGCTTCCATATAAATTTTAGGATTATTTGTTCCATTTCTTTGAAAAAAATTGATGGTATTTTGATAGGGATTGCATTGAACGTGTAGATTATTTTAGGTGGCATAGACATTTTCACAATATTTATTCTTCCAATCCAGGAGCATGGAATGTTTTTCCATTTATTTGTGTCTTCCTCAATTTCTTTCATGAGTATTTTATCGTTTTCTGAGTACAGATTCTTTGCCTCTTTGATTAGGTTTATTCCTAGGTATTTTATGGTTTTGGGTGCAATTGTAAATGGGATCAACTCCTTAATTTCTCTTTCTTCTGTCTTGCTGTTGGTGTATAGAAATGCAACGGATTTCTGTGCGTTGATTTTATATTTTGACACTTTATTGAATTCCTGTACAAGTTCTAGCCATTTAGGAGTGGAGTCTTTTGGGTTTTTCAATAAAGTATCATATCATCTGCAAAGAGTGAGAGTTTGACTCCTTCTTTGAAATTCGGATGCCTTTTATTTCTTTTTGTTGTCTGATTGCTGAGGTCAGGACTTCTAGAAATATGTTGAATAGCAGTGGTGATGGTGGGCATCCCTGCCATGTTCCTGACCTTAGGGAAAAAGCTCTCAGTATTTCCCCATTGAGAATGATATTCAGTATGGGTTTTTCGTAGATGGCTTTGATGATATTGAGGTATGTACCCTCTATCCCTACACTTTGAAGAGTTTTGATCAAGAAAGGATGCTGTACTTTGTCAAATGCTTTTTCAGCATCTATTGAGAGTATCATATAGTTCTTGTTCTTTCTTTTATTAATGTATTGTATCACATTGATTGATTTGTGGATGTTGAACCAAACTTGCAGCCCAGGAATAAACTCCAGTTGGTCGTGGTGAATAATCCTTTTAATGTACTGTTGGATCTTATTGCCTAGTATTTTGGTGAGAATTTTTGCATCTGTGTTCATCAAGGAAATTGGTCTGTAATTCCGTTTTTTGATGGGGTCTTTGTCTGGTTTTGGGATCAAGGTCATGCTGGCCTCATAAAATGAGTTTGGAAGTTTTCCTTCCATTTGTGTTTTTTAGAACAGTTTCAGAAGAATAGGTATTAATTCTTCTTTAAATGTTCGGTAGAATTCCCCAGGGAAGCCGTCTGGCCCTGGGCTCTTGTTTGTTGGGAGGTTTTTGATGACTGTTTCAATCTCCTTACTGGTTATGGGTCTGTTCAGGTTTTCTATTTCTTTCTGGTTAAGTTTTGGTAGTTTGTACATCTCTAGGAATGCATCCATTTCTTCCAGATTGTCAAATTTGCTGGCATATAGTTGCTCATAACATGTACTTATAGTTGTTTGTATTTCTGTGGTGTTGGTTGTGATCTCTCCTCTTTCATTCATGATTTTACTAATTTGGGTCCTTTCTCTTTTCTTTTTAATAAGTCTGGCCAAGGGTTTATCAATCTTATTAATTCTTTCAAAGAACAAGCTCCTAGTTTTGTTGATTTTTTTCTACTGTTCTTTTGGTTTCTATTTCATTGATTTCTGCTCTGATTTTTATTATTTCTGTTCTCCTGCTGGGTTTAGGCTTTCTTTGTTGTTCTTTCTCCAGCTTCTTTAGGTGTAGGGTTAGGTTGTGTAGTTGAGACCTTTCTTGTTTCTTGAGAAAGGCTTGTATCGCTACATATTTTCCTCTCAGGACTACCTTTGCTGTGTCCCACAGATTTTGAACAGTTGTGTTTTCATTTTCATTTGTTTCCATGAATGTTTTTAGTTCTTCTTTAATTTCTTGGTTGACCCTTTCATTCTTTAGTAGGATGCTCTTTAGCCTCCATTTATTTCTTTCCAACTTTCCTCTTATGACTGAGTTCTAGTTTCTAAGCAAATTGTGGTCTAAAATATGCAGGGAATGATCCCAGTCTTTTTGTACCAGTTGAGACCTGATTTGTGACCCAGAATGTGATCCATTTTGGAGATTGTTCCATGCGCACTAGAGAAGAATGTGTATTCTGTTGCTTTGGAATGAAATGTTCTGAATATATCTGTGATGTCCCTCTGGTCTAGTGTGTCATTTAAAACTTTTATTTCCTTGTTGATCTTTTGCTTGGATGATCTGTCCATTTCAGTGAGGGGGGTGTTAAAATCCCTTACTAATATTGTATTGTTGTTGATGTGTTTCTTTGATTTTGTTATTTGTTGGTTTATACAGTTGGCTGCTCCCATGTTAGGGGCATAGATATTTAAAATTTTTAGTCCTTCTTGTTGGACAAAACCTTTAAGTATGATATAGTGTTCTTCCTTATCTCTTATTATAGTCTTTGGCTTTAAATCTAATTTGTCTTATATAAGGATTGTCACCCCAGCTTTCTTTTAATGTCCATTAGCATGGTAAATTGTTTTCCACCCCCTCACTTTAAATCTGGAAGTGATTTTGGGTCTCAAATGATTTTCTTGTAGACAACATATCGATGGGTTTTGTTTTTATATCCATTCTGATACCATGTGTCTTTTGATTTGGGCATTTAGCCCATTTACATTCAGGGTAACTATTGAAAGATATGAATTTAGTGCCACTGTATTGCCTGTAAGTTTACTGTTACTGTATATTGTCTCTGTTTCGTTCTGGTCTACTACTTTTAGGCTCTCTCTTTGCTTAGAGGACCCCTTTCACTATTTCCTGTAGGGCTTGTTTGGTGTTTACAAATTCTTTCAGTTTTTGTTTGTCCTGGAAGCTTTTTATCTCTCCTTCCATTTTTAGTGACAGCCTAGCTGGATATAGTATTCTTGGCTGTGTATTTTTCTCGTTTAGTGCTCTGAATATATCATGCCAGTTCTTTCTGGCTTGCCAAGTCTCTGTGGATAAGTCTGCTGCCAATCTAATATTTCTTACCTTGTATGTTACAGACTTCTTCTCCCTAGCTCCTTTCAGGATTTTTCTCTTTGTCACTGAGAATTATAAGTTTTACTGTTAGATGATGGGGTGTGAATCTATTTTTATTGATTCTGAGGGGGGTTCTGTGTTGCTCCTGGATTTTGATGCATGTTCTCTTCACCAAATTAGGGAAATTCCCTATAATTTTTTCCTATATACCTTCTGCCACCCCCCTTCTTTCTTCTCTTCTGGGATCCCAATTATTCTAATATTGTTTCATCTTATGGTATCACTTGTCTGTCAAACTCTCCCCTTGTGGTCTAGTAGTTGTTTGTTTCTCTTTTGCTCAGCTTCTTTATTCTCCATCTTTTGGTTTTCTATATCACTAATTCTCTCTTCTACCTCATTTATCCTAGCAGTAAGAGACTCCATTTTTTATTGCACCCCACTAATAGCTGTTTTTTATTTCTCCAGAAAGGGATTCTCTAGTATCTTCCATGCTTTTTTTGAGCCCAGCTAGCACCTTGATAATTGTCATCCTGAACTCTGTTTCTGACATATTACTAATGTTCGTATTGGTAAGATCCCTACCCGTTGGTACTGCCTCTAGTTCTTTTTTTTGTGTGTGTATATATGTGGTGAGTTTTTCCACCTTGTCATTTCATCCAGATAAGAATAAATGAGTGAGAGAACAATATACTAAAAAGGTAACAATGACCCCAGAAAAGTATACACTAACCAAGTCAGAAGAGACCTGTAACTAGGGGGAGACTATGGGAGGAAAAAGAATAAAATATATATATATTAGACTAGTGAATAGAACAGAGCCTCACACTTGATTTTGGGGGTATTTTGATGTGTTAGAAGAAACTATCTCCCAAAATTTTAAAGAAAGAAAAACATATATATACAAAAACAAGGATAAACATGATTAAGGGATGGAATATGACTGTAAAGATGAATATTAAAAAATTCTACAAAAGGAATTGATAAGAAGTTGGTTGGGAAAAAAAAATAAAGAGGAAAGAATGTGACCAGGCTGGAGACCAGAACAAAGTCATGTGCTAGATTTAGGGTATATTTTGATCTATTAGAAGAAACTGTATCCAAAAGTTTTAAAGAAAAAAGAAAACCTATATGTTTATTAAAAAAAGGCTAAATATAATGATGGGATAAAATATGACTATAACAATGAAAAGTAAAACAGATTTTAAAAAAGGTATTGATAAGATAAAATAGTTAAAAATGTTAAAATAGAAAAGAGGAAAAATTAAATAATAGAATAAACAAATAAAATTAAAAAAATTAAATTTTGAAAGACTGAAGGATCATGGGAAAAAAACCATAAATTCTATGTGTTGCTTTCCTCTAGCTCTGGAGTTCTGCAATACTCATTGATAATTGAACTTAGTCTTGGCTGGATGTTCTTGCTGATCTTCTGGGGGGGAGGGGCCTGTTGCAATGATTCTCAAATGTCTTTGTCCAAAGTGGAATTGCACCACTCTTGCCAGTGGCCAGGCTAAGTAATCTGCTTGGGTTTGCTTTTGTTCCCTGAATGCTTTCTGTAGAGCTTTGGAGAATGGGAATGAAGATGGTGGCTTCCCAATGTCTGGCCCATAGGAGCTGAGAGCTCAAGGCCCCACTCCTCAGTGTGCCCTCAGAGAAAAGCAGTCAATCCCTCCTGTCTCCCTGGTCTCCAGCCGCACTCTGAGCTCACCCGGCCTGTGACTGAGCATTTCTATCTCTGGCGCATGGCCCTGTTTGGAGTCTCCAAACCCAACAGATTCCTGCAGCAC
Source organism: Mustela erminea (assembly GCF_009829155.1). Classification (NCBI taxonomy): domain Eukaryota; kingdom Metazoa; phylum Chordata; class Mammalia; order Carnivora; family Mustelidae; genus Mustela; species Mustela erminea. Next base: position 60,435,941 of record NC_045623.1, read on the forward strand.
ACTCCCATGCCACTCCTCCCAGAGGGGTAAGGTGAGTATCCTTGGCTCCACTGCTTGTTGAGTCTCTGCCTGAAGAGAAGTGGCCTGACTGTGCCTTGGACCACAGTTTAAGATAAACCTGTGCTGAGAACCCTCTGCTTGGCTCCATCTCTACTGCTGGCTCCCCTGCTCCAATACCTGGGAGTTCTGCCACATTCAGACACCCCTGGTATTTTTGTGACCCCATGGGTTCTGAGACCACACTGTCCTTGTAAGGGCTCCACTCCCCTGCTTAGCCTCTGGAGCAACGTCCCTCAGTGGAGCAGACTTCTAAAACTTCCAATTTTGCGCTGCTCTACTTTACTGCTTGCTGGGAGCTGGCCCCTCCCCCATGGTCTCTCTTCCCATATACTACCTCAGATTCACTTTGCACATCCTAACTTCCAGAAAGTGATCGCTTTTCTGTTCCTAGAATTGCTGCTCATATTTTCTATCTCCTGTTGAGTTTGTAGGTGTTCAGAATGGTTTGGTAACTATCTAGCTGAACTCCTGGGACATGGTGATATTTAGGTCTCCTATTCCTACACCATCTTGCTCCTCCCCCCAGCATGCTTTTTGAATAGTCAATTTCTATGTGTGCCATAACATAAAAAACAGTGGAATCCATATTTTATCTGATAAACAACCTTGGCTGTATTTTTTAAGCTCACCAATTAACTTTATAAAGTACTCAGCTAGTACTCAGTCCAATCATGAAATTCTGATTAAATTGGTCTGATACGGGGTAGGAGTTAGAAACTCAGTGTTCTGTTTGTTCTGAGGTAGATCTGAATGTTAGAGTGGCAGGCAAAACTTAGAAAATTCAGATGGTTGGGGCACCTGGGTGGCTCAGTGGGTTAAAGCCTCTGCCTTCAGCTCAGGTCATGATCCCAGAGTCCTGGGATCGCCCCACGTCAGGCTCGCTGCTCAGTGGGGAGCCTGCTTCCCTTCCTCTCTCTCTGCCTGCCTTTCTGCCTACTTGTGATCTCTGTCTGACAAATAAATAAATAAAATCTTTAAAAAAAAAAAAAGAAAATTCAGATGGTTGAGCTTCACTTCAGACCATTGAGTCAGAATATCTGGACCATGGGATCAGAATACTGTATTTTTTCAAATGTCTGACGTATTATTGTGCCCTCTCCTTGCAAATGACAATAAGCCTCATTGCTGTATGTGAAGACTGTATGTGAAGAATTGAATGACGTTGGTTTGAGGCTTACAAAATATTATCTGATTACATCCAGTGACTTGTGACTTCGGTTGAAAACATGTAATGGCATTGAAAGCCATTTGTATAATACTGGTGGTCTAAGGAGTGGTTTTCAACCCCGGCTATACATTAAAACCACCTAGAAAGCTTAAAAAGGAAAAAAAAAAAAGAATGAAACAACCATGACTTGGCCTTACCCTAGACCAAATTAAATCAGAATCTCCAGGGGTCAGGCCCCTATACTGTCTTTTCTCCCCCCTTAGGTTTCTTACATTATTTTAATAAAAAAACTAAAATAGAGAATAATTGGCTTAAAGAAAAAGTGAAGTATTTGTTTTCCAATTACTTTCCTACATCTGTTTCTTGAGTCACACTGATCTACTTAGTGTCCAGTGTCCGTAGCCATTTATAACTCTGTCTGTGGTTCTCATTAATTGCACAATTACCCATTTGGTCTTCCTTCATAAGCCCTCTCATTTTTTGGTACCCAGCAAATAATTTACTTTGTCTGCAGAGCCTCCCTAATTGTCCCAACTTCCAGTGACTGCTTCTTCTATAATTTCCTCTAATTTCAACAATACACCTATCAGTGACAGCGAGAATGATGCAGTACCCATCTTTGTGTCCCAGTGCAACCAGTGTCTATTTAGACAATATTTTAAGAAATACTCTTGCTGACTATGCTCCCCTTAGAGAAGGTAGACAGATTCCACTTTGTGGATGTAGTAGAGAGCTGAAGGAACTCAAACTCTTCATCTCTATTTTCTCTCTTTCCATTTGAAGTGTCTTTAGAATGAAGGTGTGAGTCCAGTCCACTGGAGAAGAATCCTATATTGGCACCCTTACTCCACCCTTATCCCACTTCCATGCCATTGGGAGAAGATATTAGATCAGGTGCAATGTTCGTTATAATGATAAACAGCTTATGCCAGATATCACTGCCCTCATGAGGATTGTAATGGACCACAGCTTGGAAATACACCTCTTGATCTTAGATCTCCTTTGGCATCTTCTAAACCTATCTTGATGTTCTCTTACTTGGAATAAGAATCTTACGTTTACCCCAAAGCTCATGTGAACCATTTTGATCTTCATCCATCACTTCTTCATAACTCATTTGTTGAGTACCTTGTGGGCCAAGCCTTACGTCAGGCCCTGTGAAACCTTTGTAGGGCAACTAGTTAAGTACCTACAGCTTTCAGAGCTGGGGTTTAAAGACTAACAGATTAGCAATTCCTTACAAAGTTTTCCCCCCCAACTCATTCTATTTTAATTAATTAATTAACGACAGAGAGAGAATGTGCACAAGCAGAGAGAGTGGTGGACACAGGGGGAGGGAGAAGCAGTCTCCCTATAGAGCAGGGGGAGCCCACTGCAGGACTCGATTCGAGGACCCTGGGATCATGATCTGAGCTGAAGGCAGATGCTTAACCCTTACCCTATAGAGCTATCCAGGTGCCCCACTCATTCTATTTTAAACTCATTTTAATTTATTAGTGAAACACTGTAGCTAAATTATCCAAGCTAAGCATATTTAGAAAAATGAAATTTTTACCTGAAATAAAAGATGTAATCTTTGCAAATGTTTATGAATGAAAGGTGAATAGGTTCCTATGCATGCAGAGAACTATAAATATAAGGCACATGCATATGTGATATGGGTTGCTAATGCATATGCAGACCCTGTAACATGTCCATTTCAACACTAAATATTTAAATTCTCCTTAAAGATGCCAACAACTTTCCAATTCATGATAATTTCATTCCACTCTAAAACCTTACAACAGCTCCAAGTATAACCGATTCATAATTTCCAGTGCTGATATTGAAGCCCCAAGTTAGGAATTGGATAATTACTGTGTAATTACATGGTTTTGGTACCTATACACACTGAGAGTGGCTGAAAACACATCTTGGTTCATTTTGCACATTTATAAATTATTAACCTTTTCTACTGGAGTTCTTGAATTTGCATTCATATATTCAAGTAATATCTCATTTTATAAACATTTGCCCACGGCTAAAAAATAATAGTCTAATGAAAACAAAACCAAGTCATTGATCTTTGCTTTACAATGTTTCTGGGAAGTGAATCTCATTTTATTTTATTTTTATTTTTTTAAAGATTTTATTTATTTATTTGACAGATCACAAGTAGGCAGAGAGGCAGGCAGTGAGAGAGGAGGAAGCAGGCTCCCCGCTGAGCAGAGAGCCCGATGCGGGGCTCGATCCCATTACACTGGGATCATGACCTGAGCTAAAGGCAGAGGCTTTAACCCACTGAGCCACCCAGGCGCCCCTGAATCTCATTTTAGAATTATCATTTCTAATCTCTAGATCTTTTGGTGAACTAACCAATTCATTTGAATTTTGGAAGTTCAGTTATTTTTGTTTTTGTTTCTGTTTTGTTTTGTTTTTTAAGATTCTGGGACTGTGACTTAGTCACTACATGTATAATTCCAAGAAAACTTTAAAAAGAATTTACATAGAACTCTATTAGAAAAATAAGCAAAGCAAATTACATCCAGCTTTGGTGTTACCAGATGTTACCTGATGTTACCAGACTTGTATAAAGGATAACAGTAGTTTCTACTTACTGGTTACCCTTTCTACCTTTGAGGACCTATTCTTCAATGGTGTATTGGCCTGGTGGAAATGCCGATAAGGTGCTCTGCCACCCCCAGCCAGAAGATAAGGCAGGTCCCACTAATCCAATCGCAATGTTACACCTGGGAGTTTGAATACTGAGTGGGATTGTGAGAAAATGAAAACTAGGTTTGAAGCATTGTGTAGAGACCACCCTCATGCTTACATTCCCCCAAAGGCTATGATTACTGATGTTTCCCGAGGTTTTTTCTTAATGTTTTCCTTGGACTGGATGTCTTTTCACATCCTTTCAATACATGCCTTTTATTCCAGTGAGTGAAGTCTTATGTAATACTGAATTTTTTTTTTTTTTAAAGATTTTATTTATTTATTTGACAGAGAGAGATCACAAGTAGGCAGAGAGGCAGGCAGAGAGAGAGAGAGGAGGAAGCAGGCTCCCTGCTGAGCAGAGAGCCCGATGCGGGACTCGATCCCAGGACCCTGAGATCATGACCTGAGCCGAAGGCAGCGGCTTAACCCACTGAGCCACCCAGGCGCCCAATACTGAATTTTTCTATAATATTTATAATCAAAGCACCTTAAAACAACTCGGAATTTCTGAGATAATCATGGATTTACAGAGATTTTATATCTAGAATATAGACAAGAGGTCATTCAATCCAACCATCTCATTTTGCAGATAAAGAAATAAAAGCCCAGAAAAGATAGCTGACTTATCCAAGGTCACATGGATATTTGGTGGCAGAACAGGAAATAGAATTAAATTTGTTCAGTTGTACCAGTGTACATTGCTGGTGTTAGATCCATAGATTTTAAAGATATAAGAAAACTTAAAGGAGAGCCTGGGTCCATTTATCTAATATAGACAATGTATTGTCACCATCTTATAGGTGAGCTGAGACTCTGAACTTGCCTGGATTTGTAGATACCAAATGCTCCTTTAAAGTCCATACCCATTCAGATTTTCCTCTGGGGAACTCTGTTTCCCAAAATCTCAATCCATTGGTTCCAATCAGAATGATCCTACTTCTAGGAATAGATGCATGAACCAGGTCTGGCTAATCAAAACACTTCATTTCTCTGGTTATAGTTATTGGTGATCATAGGACTAAAGCTATATATTACATGGAAGTCAGGGAGCTTTACCCCTGAGGCTTTTGCTACAAGTGTTGGGAAGGTGGAGTTCTCCTTTCAGTGGTCTGGTCTGTAATTGAGTGTCCCAACAAGAAAGGAACAACACATTTAGATGATTCACGGAAGGTCTATATACAAAGGCACTTTTAACAAGAGTACTACAAGAGAAACTGCCAGTATCCTGAGGCTATTAAGAGTGGAAGAGCTGTCTCCCTCAGGCAAAGGGATGATGGGAAGAGTAGTTAATAAGTAATCAGACAGGGACAGTCATGTTGAATAGATCACTTTGGTCATGGGATATAGACAATCCAACCTGACCTTTTAGGAAGGGAGCCAGATGAATGAATATGTCGCCCTCATTCTCTTTCCTCTTTCCTCCTGCCATGGCTTACTATTGGTCAAATTTAGCCAATGCACAGGAGTTTTTTGATGTCCTCGACACAAGACAGCCTTTCAGGGCACAGAGCAAGGTAGATAAGGGTGGAAGAGGACAAGTATAAAGGGGCAGATTAGAAACTATCCAGTGTAATTAGAGAAACTAAGCTGAGAAGATGATTTTTTTTTTTTGGTCTTTTTTTTCTTCCTTCCTTTCTTTCTTTATTTTGAGGGATTTTCTCAGAATTTTTCCCCTCAGGTCTCTTGACATGTAATAGATAAATTAAATTGAAAATATTTACAGTATATAATGTAATGATTTGATATACATATACAATGTGAAAGAACTATCCCCCTCCCCTGAGTTCATTAACACATCCATCCCCTTACATATTCATCCTTATTTTTCTCTTTTGGTGAGAACATTTAAGTAGTACCCTTTCAGCAAATTTCAATTATGTAATTATGTAATACAGGGTTATCCACTATAATCACATGGCATACTTTAGATCTTCAGACCTTATTTTCTAAGTGGAAGTTTGTACCTTAAAAAACTCTCCCTATTTCCCCCACCCTGATAAGCCCCTGATAATCAGTTTTCTACTCTTTGATTCTATGAATATGACTTAAAAAAAAAATTCAACATGTAAGCAATACTATACAGTATTTGTCTTTCTCTGTTGGTTTTATTTCATTATCATAGTGCTACATTTATCCATATTGTCACAAATGACAGGATTTCCTTCTTTCTTAAGATTGGCTAATATTCCTCTATGTGTGTGTGTGTGTGTGTGTGTGTGTGTATGAAAATAGATTCTCTGCCTTGATGTAGGAACTTGCAAGAGTTTTAGCCATTTTATTTTTTCCAACTGCATAGTCTCCTCCCCCATTTTGATTATCCAGACATCCATTTAGTGTAGCTGTAGCTCACGTTTCCCAACTCCAGGAGCAATTGTAGAGAATGATAAGGCCTGAAAGAGCCTCAGAGATGCTCTAGCATAATCTTTGGATTTTACGTGTGAGGAAACTGCAGACCAGCGTGACAGAGTAAAATAGGTATTATTATTTCATTTTACTCATGAGGAAAAACAGCATCATAAAAGTCAAACAAATTGCCCTGAACCACATAGCCAGTAGGTGGTAGGGCTGGGCTGAAACCCATATGTGTCTGCTTCAAGTGGTCTTTTAATTAAATCACGTCAGTTGAACTCCTGAGATACCATTTCAACTCCTGACATACAAGAGTTGTGTTTTGTGAAGTACAAAGAATCAGGCCATGAACCCTAACATTTGGAATGGAAAAAGTAACGAAGAGCAGTTCAGGAGTGTTTACTTTCTGCCCTGTTAGAGTTAGAGCCCTTCTTCTTCTTAGCAACTTCTGAAGAGTCAACCCTATAATGGCTGACATGAATTCCATCTTGGCCACTGAATTATTGTCACCTATGGTCCTACTGTTCTAGCTGTCCTTTGATTATGTTGGATGTATCCTTACTCCTTCATAATTTTTTGTGCTTATATTAGAGTGTTTATTTTAGGTCTCTCGGAGGCCTCCCTCAGAAAATTTTTCTGGAGTTTGACAATTCCAGTTTGAAATTACTATGCGTTTTGTGAACATAACACATCTCATCTTTTCCTGTGATGATTCAATTAGTTCCCTGTCTATAGACTATGAATGCCTTTATGGTAGAGTTTCTGTTTTCTGTCTTTGCTTCTCCAGGATTAAGACAACACCTGCCCCAAATATGTGTTTATAGGTATTTATAAATGTGACTGGACATAAAGGACACACCCAGTTGGAGTCAGTCCAGTAGATATAATAAAGTGTAGTAGTGTACTCACTCTCAGGGCTCATACACTGTTAGAAACTCCTCATTCTATAGATGAGGGAACTGAGAAAGCACCTGAAATGAACTACGCAATGTCACAGAGCTGTACTTTAGCAGATCTGGGAATAGAATTTAGGAGGGATCCTTCCTTGTCTTGTGGGGCCTTTCTACAGCAACTGTGATTAGCAAACACCTTTTTAGCTATACAAGTCTTTATTGAAATAAAATGGGATTCAGCACACTATACCAGATTGTTAGAACTGTTTTTTTAAAAAATAATTTTTAAATAGACATATAATGTATTTTTAGCCCCAGGGGTACAGGTCTGTGAATTGCCAGGTTTACACACTTCACAGCACTCACCATAGCACCCCCCCCACAATGTCCATAACCCCACCACCTCTCCCTCCCCCCACTCCCCCTATCAACCCTCAGTTTGTTCTGTGAGAATAAGAGTCTCTTATGGTTTGTCTCCCTCCAGATCCCATCTTGTTTCATTTATTCTTTTCCTACCCAACCCCCCTACGTTGCATCTCCAAGAAGTAGAAAACAGTTTTGATTGCTATTGTTGGTAGTGTTGGCAGAGGGAGCAGGGGCCAGACAGAAGACTTGGTGCTCTGCCTGCTGCTCCCACCCACCCTACCCTCTACATCTAGGCCTTGGAAGGGTTCCATGGAATACAGTTTGAAAAACACTGTGCTACACTATGCCCCTTTGGTTTTTGATTTAGCTCTATAAATAGCTAAACAAATTCACAAAGGAACAAAACAAAATCCTGCATACATCCACTGCCCACCACTCCTCTTCTAAACAGGAAGTTTTGCCCACTTGGGAACCCCAATGGGGATCAGAGGAGCAAGTAGTCGTTTTCAGCCCAGCAAGCACAAAATGCCCATTCTTGCACTTTGAGCAAAGGCTGCGCAGCCGGGCGGGGCTCCTGTGGCCCATCTGCAGGGCTGTATCTCACAGGAAGTGGTGTAGCTCTTCAGAGATAAGTTTCACTGGAGAACAAAGAAGGATTTTGTTCACTGGCTCAAGAATGATGCATTGACCCTGGACTCAGCTTTTTAATTCATGTAGCTGGAAACAAGGCAAAAATGACCCAATGTGCTCATTTTTTCTCCTTCCCGAGTCAGGCTGAATGGCAACCCCTTTTTGTCTTCCAAAGAGACTCAGAGGTCACTGTCTGTCCTTTTCTATACTAGTCATTTCCACTAACCCACCACACTCCCTAAAATTAAGCTTGAACGTTTTATAATTGTGCTTACTTTACACATTTTTTTTTTCCCCCTTCTGGGAATCTCAGCAGCTGAGCATGTTGACAGGAAGATTGCTATGAATGGTGGAAGCTATTGCTAAGAGGTTTTGAACTTAATAGTCCCAGCAAAGTGTCACAGAACCATAGTGTTAGAACTTTTCCATGTCTGGAGAAACATGCTTCTTTTGTTATTTTTAATTTTATTTAATTTATTATTTTTTCAGTGTTCCGAGATTCATTGTTTATGCACCACACTCAGTGCTCCATGCAATACGTGCCTTCCTTTATACCCACCACCAGGCTCACCCAACTCCCCACATGCTTCTGAATGAAAAGGGACAGGCCTGGGTTTGAACTCCAAGTTTCCATCAGCTAAACCTTGAGCAGTTTTCTGACTTGTCTGTGCATGACCTTTCTCATTGGCAAAATTGGAATAATGATAACGCTGTTCTCATTTCAAAGATGAAAAACTGAATCCCAGAAAAGAGGTAGGTTCTGTGGAACAGCTGCAGCAAGTAAATGCCCAAGGTGCATGGGCAGGGCTCCTTGTGTGTGCTCAGAAGCTGGCCTGCTGGTGTGGCAAATACCTGACTCTCCATTTGGTGTCTCCATTGTAGCTTTGGGGGCACAGGGCTGACCACATCTGACTTTCCAGAAGCTGTACATTTCCTGGGAGATAATGAGGTGTGGTATGGAGGGAGACAGGATTTATATGGCAGTTAAATGTAGTTTGGTATCAAAAATATGATTGCATTATTCACTGTGGCATAGCAAAGATCACCTCTGCCCTCTTGCTTCTGGCTGGATCAGCAGATATAGACCACGATTAAGGAAACACTGTCAAATATTTCTTTATAGTTTAATTTCCCTCTTACTCTCCACTGCCTGCAATGCCCTTGCCTTTGGGAAAAGTGGTAGGATAAACATTTTTTTTTTTTAAATCAGTTTGTCCTTCTTGCTTTTAGGGGATAATTTAAGGATACCGATTGGCTCTGGTGGTGGAATGTCATCTTCGGCATGTGGCACGTGGGATGGGATGGCAAAGTAGGGACCGAGAATCTCCATCCAAAGCAAACTGAGGACATTTTCGCAGGTAAGAAAGTCCTGAGATGGGGAGAACGCTGCCTCCTGAAGCAGCCCATTTCATTTCTGAAATGCTGCCCTTATTGGAAGCACACACTTTCTAACAATTAGAGAAGTTGGGTGATGGGTTGGGTCAAATGTGGATTATGAGCTGTTAGTCCCAGGAAGTGGTTAAACATAAGCTGAATGTTAACCTTTTCAGGGAAGCAGTCAAAGGGATTCCTCCCTCTAGATCAGGCAGTCCTGGGCTTAAGTATTAATTATGCCACTTTATTCTCTAAGTTCTCAGCCTCAGTTTTCTCATATGTAAAATGGGGCTAATAATGCTTACCCACTGTGTTGTTCTGGGGATAAATTATGATGATCTATATAAAATGCCCAACATATGATAGGTCATCAATCAATTTAGTTTTCTACTTGCTTAGTTCCTTAGAGACATAGGTATTGGATCTTGGGGAGAGTAAATATCTTTATCAATGGAAAAAATTTGTAATGGAAGATTTCAGGCACTGTGGGAAATGGGTGAGAAAATATTTTTGAGAGTGGTATTATGAGTGCATTTGTGTGAGGTCAAGTTTCTATATTAGAGAATAATTCATCTCAATGTTCTAGGTCAATGTGGGTTCATGTGAAGCACAAGAGAGCATCAGTGGTCCGGACAATCAGAATCTCTATTGAAGGATTGGGGTATTTATATTAGCAGGGATACCATGGACATGGATTAGATTGGATTGAGGGGAAGATATAAAGTGGTAAGAGGCAAGGGTCTAGGATTTTTTGAACTTAGTAAAGTCTTCTACATTTGAGGGAGAACATCAATCTTTGGTGTTCTTACGTTATTACACTCTATATATTGACCTGTGTCTTCTTTACTAATCTGAACTCCATGGAGGTGGGAACAGCACCCTATTTACCTTTGTACTTCTAGTCTTTATCACAGTGCTTGATCCATAGACACTCGAGGAAATTGTTGTTCAAGTGCTCTGCAGGTTAAGAGAATGGGTTGGAGTGTTGAACTGTCTGTGTTTGCATCCTACACCTGCCACTTACTATGTAACTGTGAATAGGTTAGTCACTTAACTACTTAAGGCCATAATTTCCTCATCTCTAAACTGGGTATAATAATTATAGATATAGTGTTTGAGGACACAAGGTGATTAAATAATAGGTATAAGACATCTAAAATAACCTGGAAAATAATGAGAGCTTAATAAGATTAGTGATAATGTTGCTGTAATGATAACATTCTAGAGGGTAGAACTGCAACCAGAGGTTAGCAGCAACATGGATGTATTTCAGCACAAGAAAAGAAGTAATTTTCTGATGAAGGAAGGGGCGTATCTGAAGGCTGAATAGGCTGACTTAAAAAGTTGTGAGTTATAGTAATGAGAACAGCGTGGTAGTGGCCTAAGGATAAACACATGAAGAATAGAATAGAATAGAATAGAATAGAATAGAATAGAATAGAATGCAGAAGAGTCTAGATATAAATCTGTATACATATGGTCAATTGATTTTTGACAATGATGCCTGACCATTTAATGGGGGAAAAGATAATCTCTTCAGCTGATGGTGCAAACACTGTATACCTGTATACAAAAGAATGAAGTTGGACCCCTACCTCATGTTACATATAAAATCAGCTCAAAATAGCTCAAAACCTAAATACAAGAGTTAAAACTATAAAAAAATGAAAAGGAAACATATAACTAATCTTCATGATTTTGGCTTTGGCAATAACTTCTTAGACATGACTCTGCAATTATAAGCAACATAAGAAAAAATAAAGAAGTTGGACTTCATCAAAAGCAAAAACTTTATTTCATCAAAGGACACTGTCAAAAGAGTGAAAAGACAGCATGAGAAAGAATACTGGCAAATCATATACCTGATAAGTGTGTAGTATCCATAATATGTATAGGATTCTTACAACTCAACCACAAAATGACAAAAAGTTCAGTTAAAAAGTGGATGAAAGACTCAAATAGACAATTATCCAGGAAGATAAACAAATGGTCATAACAGGCACATAGAAAATGCTCAGTGTCATTAGTTATTAGAGATATGTAATCAAAAGCATAATAAATTACCACTTCATACCCATTAGGATAGTTTTAATTAAAAACAACAGAAAGAATCTGAGGGGTTTGAAGTGGCGGGGGGGTGGGAGGTTGGGGTAAAAGGTGGTGGGTATTATAGAGGGCACGGATTGCATGGAGCACTGGGTGTGGTGAAAAAATAATGAATACTGTTATGCTGAAAATAAATTAAAAAAACCAGAAAGTAGCAGGTGTTAAAGATGTGAAGAAGTTGGAACCTTCATATATTGCTGGTGGGAATGTAAAATGGTGCATCTATTGTGGAAAAAAGTTTGAGGGCTCCTTAATAAGTTAAATAGAATTACCATATGAACCAGTAATTCTACTCCTATGTATATATCTTAGGTAATTGAAAATAAGTGTTTGAAAAATGTCTATAAGAATATTTACAATACCACTATTCATAATAGCCTCAAAATAGAAATAACAGAAAAGGCCATCAACTGACAGATAAATAAGATGTGGAAAATCTGTATTTTGAAATACCATTCAGCTATAAAAAGGAATGAAGTATTGATATAGGCTAGTACATGGATGAATCCTGAAAACATACGGAGTAAAAGAAGTCAGACACAAAGACCCCATATGGTGTGATTTCATTTATATGAATTGTCCAGAACAGGCAGATCATAAAGACAGAAAGCTGATTAGTGGCTGTGGGAAAGAGGGAATGAGTGACTGCTTATCGGATATGGGGTTTCCTTGTCAGGAGATAAAAATTTTCTGCAACTAGATTGTTGTAATTGTTGTCCAATCTTGTGAATGTACAAAATGCCACAGAACTGTATGTTTTAAGATGGTTAAGATGGCAAATTTTATGTTGCATGTACTTAACTACAGTAAAAAAAAAAAAAGAAAAAAAGGAAGTAGTGAGATTCCTTTTGTAGCCAATATTCAAGTAGAGACTGAAAAGGCCTCCACTGGGGATGATGTCCGGGGAACTCCACAGGGTGATGAAGGCTGGACAAGATGACCGTGAAGGAGTCAGTGACCTGTGAATGATCCTTGACAAGAGCGGTCCTTGTTAGGAAGTCGGGATGCCACATCCAGGCTCTGTGACCCTGGGTGCTACTTACCCTGTCTCATCTGTAATGTGAGGACAGTAATTACAGGGTTGCTGGAAGGGTATATGGTGAATGCACAATACCTGACCCATGTGAAGTGCTATGTAAAGGCCAATCCCTTTTCTGGTTTTGGGATTCTATAATTCCTTAAAGGAACCTCCTAGTAATCAAAAATACATTTTCAAGATAATCAAGAAGTGCTTGGGCCACTGTGGAAGACCCACAGAAATCAGGCAAAGGTGAACACAGTCCCTTCTCCTGAGAAAACCACTGCCACCAGACCCATTTCCCAGGCCTTGAAGGGTTTTGTTCCTCATCTCTGTCTTTACTTTATTTTCTTCAGCTTCCATTGCTGAATAAGAAGGAAAACTGAACCAAGCCCCTGTCAAGCCCGTGAGAACACCTTCTTAGTTCTTTCCTAATTGGTTTCTGGAAAATGTTTCCATGTCCAGCTTGCTTTGTGGGTCCCAGCCCTCCCTGTGTTTTGGCTTCACAGTTTCTGTAATACTTTAGTTTGTTAGGATTCTGACTGTAAATGGTCAGTCACCTTCACTTTCTCTGAGTAATTACATCCACAAGGATTTCCAAGGCTGAGGTCAGCACTTCCACAGGCCTGTGGTATTTTCAGAGCTCATACTCATGGATTTGCCAGAAGGCTATGATGGAAATTAAAAACAAAGGCATTCCCTGACCTCAGAATATCTCATTTACAAAGGTCAAAACTCCATGAGTGCGTGGCCCATGCCAGGCAGGGAGCTGGGGCAGATTCCCCTTCCTGTGGGTCCTGGAAAGGGAGAAATTTCAACTCACCCACCTGTCCTCCTTACCATGAATGCAGTGGCCAGGGGATCAGGGAAGGGGACTGAGATGGTGGAGGCAAGGGTGAAGGGACAGGGAGATGTGTCCTTGAGAACTCTACATCTTCACAGATGGTGTGTCATGGTCATATATTCCAGAGTCTGGAATCAAGGAATCAGAACTGGATTATAAATCTGGCTCTAATTTAGTTTCTTTATCTATTAAGTGGAAGATAAATATATTTATCTTGAGGGGTTATAGCGAAAATTAAATACGATAAAATATACAGCACAGTGCCAATAATAGCTGGTATTTACTGAGCACTTACTACATGTTTAGATCTGTTTTATGTGTTTTGAAGGAGTGACTTATTTAATCACAACAACGCTAAGAATGTAGGCATACCTTAGAGGTTTTGCGTGTTTGGTTCCAGGCCACCACAATAAAGAGAATACACCAATAAAGAAAGCCAAATGAGGGGCGCCTGGGTGGCTCAGTGGGTTAAAGCCTCTGCCTTTGGCTCAGGTCATGATCCCAGGGTCCTTGGATCGAGCCCCGCATCGGGCTCTCTGCTTAGCAGGAAGCCTGCTTTCCCCTCTCTCTCTGCCTGAAAGAAAGAAAAAAAAAAAAAAGAAAGAAAGCCGAATGAAAGTTTTTTGTTTCCCGGTATATATAAAACTTATGGTTACACTGTAGTGTAGTCTAATAAGTGTGCAGTAGCTTTATGTCCGAAGAAAGTACATATCATAATTCAAAAATATTGCGAAAAAAATCCCAACTACCGACTGAGCTTTCAGTGAGTCACTGATCACAGATCACCATAACACATATAGTTATAATGAAAAATTTTGAAATTTTGAGGGAATTGCCAATATGTGGCACAGAGACACAAAGTGAGCAAATGGTGTTGGAAAAATGGCACCAAAGATTTGCTCGATGCAGGGTGGCCATATAAACCTTCAATTCATTAAAAAAAAAAAAACATTATCTGTGAAGCATAATGAAGTGAAACACAACTAATGGGGTTATCCCTGCATTGTTTCAATTCCCACTGTATATATGTGGAAACGGAGTCCCAGAATAAAGGAAGTACCTTGTCCAATGTTCAGATCTATTTAGCGTTTGGAATTAAGCCTAGGTAATCTGTTCCTAGTGCCTATGCTGTTAAATATTAAGCTATATTGTCTATCGCATTTTCTTGATATAGAGGCTGAATTCCTGCTATGATGTGGCTTTCAAAATAGTTATTCCCAGGAAAGAGGGAGTTGAAATGCGTTTCTGAGATTCCTAGGATCTTGCCTCAGTGCGAAATAAAGCACCACTGTATGTCACCATCATGGCCTGACTTGGTTTTTGAGGGTCCTACTGGGAATCTAATTTTTGTTCACAAATCTGTTGCTGTGGAAAAATTCATTCAACATTCTAGAAGATCGATTTACACAAGGATGTTTTTTGCTAGTACTTATAGCAGTGGAAGTGGTGTAGTAGTAATTTTCCTCACCCTTAAAGACAGCCAGTGTGCTTATCATCTCTTTTTGTATTTTTAAAGTGTTTAGCATGAGATGGAGAGGGGAATTGGAAAATTGGTTGGGTTTTCTTTTTTGAAAGCAGAAAACAATGTAATTAGTGGGAAATTTACCCGTAATCTTGATCTTCAAACTCTTCCGCCCTTTCATTCCATTAAGATTGCTTTTTTTTTTTTTTTTAAAGGAAGGAAAAAAATGCATAAATAGCTAGGCTACTAAATTCTCTTTAATGACTGAAGCTAATAAGAAATGGCTCTGGTATTTCATCCAGCCTCTCAAATAATGGCTCTGTTGTTTTGATCTCAGAAGTGTAAGGGAAGCTTTAATTTCAGAGATGGGCGTCCCTGTCTCAAGCACCTGAGAGACTGCATTATATATTTGAAAACCATTTTACAATGTCCCTTCCCAGAGTGTGAGGCCATTGATGCTTTGATGTGGTTAAGTAATTTCGTACAATCATGTAATAGATTAAATTAGATTTCAGCTTCCTTGACATTTCTGAAGAATGCACACGAAATGAGGGCATCCATAATCTTGCAGCATTTCTCATTTTTCTGCTTTTATTTTTCCACAGTAAAATGCCAGTAGAACAAGCAGCAGAGTCCCTTCCCTTAATCTTGAGTAGAAGTGAAAGAGAAATTACTGAATTTTGTTCTGACGTATCCATGCCTGAGTGGGAGAAGAGATGATGGGGGAAGACAGACGGAGACATTTTTCCCTAAGATATCGAAGAAGAAGCTGCTTTATTTTTTTTTTTTTCTATTAACTATGGGGTATATATTAGTGGTGGAGGGAAGAACAAAAATCTTCTGAGATTTATAAATAGGCAGATCTGAGTTTTAATCTTGATTCTGTGATTTCCTTGTTTTGTTACTTAATCTTCCCGAGCATGTTCTCTAATCTGTAAAACTGGAATCACAATATTAAAGCTGAACAGTTCATGCGAGATTAAATGAGAGGATGCAGATAAAATGTCAGTCAGAATACCTGGCAGAGTTAGTGCTCAAAAAATGATTGTTCCTGTCCTCTGATTCCAAGTTGGTCAGTTAACAAATCTGACTAAAACCTATACTCTCCACTTGACATCTCTAGTTAGAGAATTTAGCATCACTCAAACTTTAAAGGTCCCGAAATTAACTCATGATCTTCCCTTCTGCCAGCATCCCTGAGCTCAGCACAGGGTACCCTCTTCACCTGGCTGTCCGCAAAAAGAAAACTAGGAATCACTCGTGAAATCTGCCTCTCCTTCAGTCTTGACAACCAACGAATCACCAAGTCCTGTCAGTTTTCTTCTAAAATATTTTCAGATCCTTTCATTTCAGAGAAACATCTCCAACGTCAGTCTTGTTAGCCATGCCCGAACAATCTTTACCTTTCTCCCAAGTCAGATGAACTCTCCTCTCCTCTTCTCCCTGCATTCACCATAGAACTTCTCCATCCTGTCCGTTATGGAGAGTGCTTTTATAAATGCGAACCTTGTAATGTTCCTTCCCTGATCAAACACCTTATTACTGTTTTTATGAAAAAAGACAAAATCTGTTTTGTTCATCATCTACCACGAATGCATAATCTTTTAAAAACAATTTGTAAATTTAAATTTGATTAATGTATAGTGTATTATTAGTTGCAGAGGTAGAGTTTAGTGATTCATCAGTTGCGTATAACACCCAGTGTTCTTTACATCTAGTGCCCTCCTTTATGCCCATCACTCAGTTACCCCATCCTTCCTACCCTCTTCCCCTCCAGCAACTCAGTTTGTTTCCTAGAGTTAAGAGTTTCTAATGGTTTGCATAAGAGACTCTTAATCTCAGGAAACAAACTAAGGGCTGCTGGAGGGGAAGTGGGTGGGAGGGATGGGGTGGTTTGTTGATGGACGTTGGGGAGGGTATGTGCTATGCTGAGTGCTGTTAACTGTGTAAGACTAATGAATCACAGACCTGTACCCCTGAAACAAATAATACATTATATGAAAAAAAGGTTTCTTATGGTTTGTCTCCCTCTCTGATTTTGTCTGATTTTATTCTGAACTCAGTAAACATTTTTGAATAAATGATTTTTTTTTAACAGTACAGTCTGGTTGCTCTTTGTAGGATGAAATGAAGGAAATAAGAGGACAATCACATGAAGATACTAGACTAAGGACATGAAGGCATGAAGAGTTGAGGATATTCCAGGAAGGGGGAACATCATGGGCAAAGGATGGTGTATGGGTAACAGAGATAAGCAAAATGGAAGAAAAAAATTTGAAGAAATAGTGTAGGACTCTGAAAATTACACTGAGGCTGATAAACAAATAGCTTTTGAGCATCTTTAGAGTGATGACTCTCAATGTCTTAGTTGTGTAACTATTTCAACTTATTGACTGTCCGAGATTTTAATGGTAATAAACAATCTGAGAGGAATGTACAAAAATAAGTTATTATTTAACTTCTAGTGGGAAATATGAACTTGTATGCATGCTATAGTATTATAGCACAATGTCCAGTGACCTCAAGATAATTCAATACATAAATTATGTTAAGCTTTGTTAGTTGTTTTCTATTTGTTCCCTCTGATAGTTTATTCCTCTTTTCCTCTGTTCCTTTTTTCTTAGTTTCTTTTGGATTCTTTGACTATTATTTTTAGAATTCAATTTTAATTTATCTCAGTGTCTAGCACATGGCAGGTGCTCAGTACATATTTGATAATTGAATCAAAGAGTAAATAGTATCTGAAACATAAAATTCATAATAAATGGAAACTTCTTCCCCTTCCAACCGATGGGTGATATGGTAGGAAGGATGGAGTTTGGGCAGTCACTGGTAGGATTCACTTGACAGCTGTGAGAAGAACCTGGCTATCATTCAAAACTCAGGGTGGGAGGCAGCTGGCAATTGATATTAAGAGTGAATAAAGCAGATCTAGACCTATGGGGCTGGCCTCAGGCAATATTGTGATAAATGCTCATCATTATTATTTTTATAGTACCTTGCATAAGTATGTTTCACATCTTTCAAAGCACTTTTTATACTTATGATTTTGCTTGTTTTTAGGACAGTTCTGAAAGAAAGGGTGCCGGTATTTCATGGATGCTAATTATGTGTCAGGCACTATATGTACATGTGTATGTATACATGTGTAAATTATGTATCATATATAAATTATATATATAGCACCTGATGTAATTTACTTGTATTAGCTATCAGTCCTGAGGAGTATGCACGGGACTGAAATCAGAGAGCCTCAAGTTGTTTTGTACTTAATAACTTTGAGTAACTCATTTGATGTTTATGGGAATGTTTCCTTATTCTGAATTCTGATTTTCACTACTCAGTATAAAATCTTCGAAAAGATACTTAACTACCCTGTGTCTCTATTTCCTTATATGTAAAATAAAGATAATAGAATATATCTCATAAAGTCACCCATTCACTAACAGATATTTATTAAGTGCTTGTATATGAGGCTATGTTCTAGGATTTTGCAGCACATTGATAAAAAAAGAAATGGAGACTATTATAAAGTTGAATGAAAGGAGTTAACACATGCAAAACAGTGCCTGTCATAAAAAGAACAATCAATCAGGGTGTTATCTTAAAAATGAACAAATAGTATTTTCTGTGGTCTAGGCCAGGCTGAATTTTGTTATGTGTAAAGAACACTGTTGTAATTCAGATTTTTTTTCCTTCTCTTAAATCCTGGCTTTTAAGACTATGGATTTACCAAGGATTCAAGAGAGTCAGTTTTAAGTTGACAAAAGATCCATGTTTTTGTACATTGTTTGCTCTTTCCTAGGTTGATCTTTCTCGGTTGGGCTTAAATGTGGAAGGTTGTCAGAGACGTGATTTCCAGGCCAAAGTAATAGTAAATTTTAATATTTATTTAAATGTTCAGTATTCATGATTATTATCTTAGGGATTCCTAAAAATTCCTAATAAAAAAGCTTAAGTCCAGCAAATGACTGGTCAGTGTCAGGATCCTTTGGCAACGTAACTTAATGTAGATGGAAATCATTAAGGGTAAGTAAATATTCATAGGAAATCATGAAACATATACTATAAAGGCCAACAGTCTAAGTAAAATCAGGCCGTCTTTGGAAATGGTGCATCCAAAAGATTGACCAGGTGTGTGTTAGAGAGAGAAATTTCACAGGTTTGGTGATTATTAAGAAACTGATTTACCCTTCCATTTCTCAAGGCATTTTTGCAAAGCAGAGTTAAAGACATTATTTTGGGATTCTTAGTCAACAAAAATAAGAACATTCCTGAATAACTTAATATCCAAATGTAGAAAGATACACTTGAGTGTTTTCAACAATGGGGATTTAGGGATATAATTTAGGATGTGCAGTGATGATGAGTTTCAATGTATTTTTCAAACACATGGCTGGTTATGTGTAGAGTGGAAACATTTATGATCTATGCCTTTTATTGGAAAGCCATTAATTTTTCTAAATGCCCCTCTCTTAGGCTGAGGGACTAGAGTTGGCCTGGTTGGTAGGCCTACTGCTATAGAAGGAAGTTTCTTAGTCAAAGCTGGAAATCTTGGCAGCTGAGCACATATAAGGTAGATTTGAGCAGGTAGTTGAGTGTATTAAGTAAAAGAAGTCACTGTGTACTTGGAAACTGGAATATGAGTCCAAGATTGGGAGAACTGCAGAGACCAATGAAGACCAGCAGGTTGAGAACATGTAAGGGATTATTATAGATAGTTCTGTGAAGCAGACACTAGAGTCTTTGTTGGTCTTCATGGATCTACTTGAGCTTGGTATCTGGGAAGGCAGGCTACATTTAATGGTCTAGGCATGAAATGGATACAATAGCCATTATACTTATTTAAAGACTGTCCATTCCACTATTCTTTACCATCACTAAAAACTAAACTGCAATCTGTAAGCCTCTTTCTTTTCATTTTTCCTTCATGTTGAAATTAACATATTTGCTTTTAAAAACTTTTCTATCACCTATGCATGGTATTTATTTAAAAACAAACAAACAAAAAAACAAGGATCAGCCTCAAATCCAAACTGGCTTTGGAAAGCAAAGTCATTATGAATGTTTGTGAACAATGAAAGCCTCTAATTGGAATATTAGATGGCAAAATCCTTCCATTCTTGTAGGAAAACAAGTCCAGCGTGGGATGGCTTTGAATGACTTAATGCAAATTAGCTACTGAAATCAGAGTGGGTGGTACCACAGTTTGCAGCATAGATAGAACAACAGTTCCCAAACCTGGTTAAGCATCAGAATCACCAGTGAACTTATTAAAATGAAGATGTCAGACCAAATTCACTGAAGTAGTGTCTCTCGAAGTGAGTGGCTCCTGAATTTGTAGTTTGAATTTTCTTCATATGTTTGATTTTATTTTAGTTTTTTATTTTTTAAGTAGGTTCCATGCTGAGCCTGACTTCAATGTGGGTCTTGAACTCAGTGACCCCAAGATCAACACCTGAATTGAGATCAAGAGTTAGATGCGCAACTCACTGAGCCACCCAGGTACCCCCAAATTTTCTTCACAATTTAATCTAAAGCACAGGAAAGTTTAGGAACTATTGGGATAGTGCACTGGAATGATTTCTATCAGAGTTTATCCACATGTGGCCGGTAGTCCAGTTGCCTCTGAGTCTTGGCGTGGTAGGGTGAGAGTAAAAGTAAGGAAAGAATACACATTAAAATACAGATTCCTGGGCTTCACTGAAGTTTGTTGAATGTTCATTTATAACGAATGCCTCAGGTGATTTTCTTTCTTGAAGACATTATTTTTAAAGAAGTTTTAAGTTTACAGAAAAATTGAGATGAAGGTAGAGAGATTTCCTGTATATCTCCTTCCCACATACATGTACAGCTTCTCTAATTATCAACATCCCCCACCAGAGTGGTACATTTGTTACATGAATGAATCTATACTGATGCATCATTATCACCTGAATTTCATAATTAACCTTAGAGTTCACTCTTAGTGTTGTACATTCTAAGGGTTTGGACAAATATATAATGACATGTATCCACCATTAGGGTATCATCAAAAACATTTTCACTGCCCTAAAATCTTCTGTGCTATATCTTTTCATCTCTCCCCACTCTCCCAAACCCTGGTATTCACTCAACTTTTTATTGTCTCCATTGTTTTGCCTTTTTTGGAATGTTATATAGTTGGAATCATGTAATATGTAGCCTTTTCCGATTGGCTTGCTTCACTTAGTGATATACAATTAAGTTTCTGCTATGTCTTTTCATAGCTTGATAGGTCATTTCTTCTTAATACTGAATTTCTTTTTAGTACTGAATTTAGTACTGAATTGGCCCTAATAATCAATGTGGTAGGAAATGTTTGAAAGAAATGGGGAAGGAACCTAGTTATACTGGGAACCTACTGAATCCTAGGCAGGACACTTGGCAATTTATCAATATAATCTGATTTTTTTTCTCTTGATAAGTATTTTATGAAACAAATATTAAGACACATAATTAAAGAGGGCCTTATTTGAGGTTCCACAGTTGCCAATAAAGCTGTACTAAATTATGTGTAAGTCAGGAGAACTAAACTTTAATTCCCACTCTGGTAGTATCTATCTCTGTGGTATCAGCTATGTTTCTGGTCCTGTTTCCTCATTCTTCATAGCTTACATGTCATGTAGAGATGCCTGTATTTTCTCTAGTGGTGTTCCTTCTTAAATATCTAGTAATAGACACTGGACCACAGAAAGAATGTCTCCATAGGAACTAAGCCTGGTATCTGAGGGTCGTATATTCTCTTTTCCTCTAAGTAACTGTCTGAAGTTAATATTTAAATGCTTTGAAAAAATAATTCTTAAGAAAGAATTCTATTTTTTTCATATGTGCAGGCAGCCTGAGATAGAAATCCAGTGTGTTGAAGATGTATTGGTATTATTTATTTACTTATATAATTTAGAATGCTCCCAGGCACCTGCCCTCGAAGTAGGGCCATATATATTAACACCAACAGAATCTCAAGAGACTTATTCAGCGAAACTAGAAAAATAAAAAATGGTCTCACATTTGCTATGGCTATTTGGCTTCTACATTCCTCGATAAATGATGTCTAACCTCTGGGACCCTCTGTGTACCACTAAAGGTTAAGGGCCTTTTTTTCTAGGTGGCTGTTCTATTTATAGTGCAGATGGCCTCATTCTGGAACTAAATCCTGTGGGAAACATTAACAGTGGCATCAAGGCAGCAAGGAGATTTCTGGTGGTTCCTTAAGTCACCCATACCTGTGCCCACACTATCCTCCCCGGCCAGTGGGTAAGCTATGACATGAGATGCATGCTTCCATGTCCTTCTATGTGACTAGATTTTCTGTGGCCCCAACTCATGTTGCATCAGAATGAGTTCTGTGGCGCCTCTAGACTTAGCAATCATACCCCAGGTTTTCTCCAGGTCCTTGGCTTGACTTATGCTTTCATCTTCTTCTATCCAGTTGCCTTTGCAGTGGCTCCACAGGACGCTGTCCATGGCCAGCATTCAGTACTCAGCACGTGGGTGGTGACTGGCTTTGTTAGTACTCTCACCTCTCCACAGTTCCTTGACCACAGCAGGATAAAATGAACAGGGACTTTAGTGAAGATTAGAGTGACCACACATTGGTTAACTTCCTTTGTCCAGTATAATTATTAATAATTTCCTCTTTCACTTACAAAATGGCCTAGGTTTGAATGATTCAATTATATTATCGCTGCATGTATAATATTCTCTAGCCTATGGAAGTGGTTCTGTAGTGTCACACCCAAAAGACAGAATTACACCAAATAAAAGCTGCCTTTCATGAATTTTCATGTATTATGGAGTTTTTCAAAACAAAGCTGCTCCTAGCAAAGTCCCTGGTGCACCATACACATAAATAAATGGATGTTTTATATTATCAATTCTCATCACTAGTCCCATTCCCCGGTTAGTGTGGATAGTAAATGCACAGAGAATCAGCCCAGCAAAGCATCTGCACTCCTCACAGGACATGTCAACCTCTATATTAAAGGGGGTCTCAGGACATACTTTCCACTTTGAATCAAAGATCTAAACTTCACTAACCAGCACATCCTTTCTGTTTTCTATTGCCTGATCTGTGACTCATTTTTAGATAAAGAGAGGTGTTAAAATGATGGAAGATGATGTTGCAGAAAAGAAAGAACTGAGAGGTCTGGATGTAATAAGTGTTTGTAGCTGAAGCAATTCAAGGTAAAGAAGAAAAGATAGCACATGAGGAACAAGGTCTTTTACAAGTGACAGGTATTTTACAAGTGACTGATTTTTTTTTTTTTTTTCAAAATGAAGGCGGATTTGGGGTCAGAGGATGGGAAAGATTGGATAGGGGGCTCTAAAAGTCCTTTTTAATTATGATTCGTTTTACCATGTCTGGTCACAGTGAAGGCCTCTGTGTTTCAGATGATGTTGGAAAAGTGCTCTCCCCTTCTGGGCCTGGAGGAAGCATGTACTCTCTAAGGCAGCCAGATTCCAGGTCTTGGAATGAATGGTAAGCCTTGGAGCAATCGCATGTCCTCTGCTAGGAATGCATTCCTGGGGATTTGTGGTCTCTCCATCTGGGCTGCAGGTGATGGAGTGGCATTAGATCAGGGAGGGGGAAAGGCCCAAGAGGGGATCTGAGACCCTGGGCTCCACAGGAGCTTTAGCTGGATTAACACGAAGGCTGCAGTCATGGCCAGGCAGAAGGATTTTCAATTCCCAAAAGCAGCATACTTGGGTATGGTGCTGGGGCAAGTGCGGGGGAGGGGTGTGTTAAATGATCATAGAGGAGCACCTGAGTTTCGAAGTGAAGGAGAGCTGGAAACTTCTTAAGCAGCAAAGGTTAGAGGAGAAAACTACATAGATAAGCGCAAGGATGAAGGACAAGAAGTTGATCATAAATAAAGGGACCTCTTTTGGCATGAAATTAGCTACTAAGCGCTTGAGGAAAGATCCCAGTCTGTAACCCTTTAAATACATGAAACAACTTGTAAATGAAGGCCCAGGTTTCTAAATAGAAGTAGTATGTTTTATATCTTGACTCAAGAGTGGGTGATGAAGAGAAGGCTGTACTTAAAAAAGAGTGGTTTCAAGTCCTAGGTCTACCCTTAAACTTTTCATATGTGATTGGACATGTTCTATTTTGCCTCCATTTCTTCACTTAAAAAAATTGGACTCAATATCTGTGCTAATATGGTAGCTACATAAGATGACTTAAATTTAAACTAATTAAACAACAACAAAAAAATAGTTCTTCAGTTACACTAGTCACATTTCCAGTAGTCAACAGCTACATATGGTGAGTAGCTACCATTTTGGACAGGGCTGATATGGGATCTTTTCATTACTGCAGAGAGTTCTTTTGAAAATATTTACCAGGATGATCTCCGAGACACCTTCTAGCCTGGATTTTCTCTGAGTCAGTTTGGAAACTGTAAAGAATGTCATTGTGTGTCAGGAATGATATGAGATGCCATTTCTGCCCATCCCAGGATTCTCTGTGAACAGTCTTTGCAATGAAGCTCCTCGGGGCTGGTGGAAACTTTCTCAGAGTTGAACCACGCTCTGAGGTTCTTTCTTCCCCATCCTCTGTCTATCCCTCTCCTTCCACAAGGACCAGATCTGCATCACAGCTCGCCTACTGCTTCTCCTTCTCCCTTTATCTTTTGCAGGCATTGTCCTCAATGAATACTTGCATTTCTTTTTCTTTTCTTTCTTTTCTTTTCTTTTTTTACTGTTCTATTTTTGGTTTGGCAGTTTTCATTTAAATTTCAGTTAGTTAACATTCAGTGTAACATTAGTTTCAGGTACAGAATTTAGTGATTCAATACTTATATACAACACCTGCTCCTCATCAGAACAAGTGCTCCCCTTAATACCCATTACCTATTTCACCTGTCCTTCAGCCCCCTCCCCTCTGGTAACCATTAGTTTTTTCTCTATACTTAAGAGTCTGTTTCTTGGTTTTCCTCTCTTTCTATCCCCCTATGTTCATTTGTTTTGATTTTTAAATTCCACATATGAATGAACTCATATGGCATTTGTCTTTCTCTGACTTTTTCATGTAGCATAATACTCTAGCTCCATTCACATCTTTGCAAATGGCAAGATTTCATTCTTTTTTATGGTTGAGTAATATTCCATATGTATGTATATATATATATATATATATATATATATATATATATATATATATATACTGTGTCTTCTTTATCCATTCATCGTTTGATGGACATGTGGGCTCTTTCCATAATTTAGTTATTGTTGATAATGCTGATATGTTATGTTGATAATGTTGCTATAAACATTGGGGTGCATGCATCCCTTCAAATTTGTATCTTTTGGGTAAATACCTACTAGGGCAATTGCTGGATCATAGAGTGGTTCTACTTTTAACTTTCTGAGGAAATTTCATACTGTTTTCCAGAGTGGCTACTCTAATTTGCATTCTCACCAGCAGTGTAACAGGACCCTCCTTTCTTCATATTCTCACCTATGCCTGTTGTTTCTTGAAATCACTTACATTTCTAATCTCATCTTGGCGTCTGCATTTTGGAGGGCCAGAACTGGCCTATGATGGAAGATTCTTCATGATAGACAATTAAGATCACCAAAGGATATAAGTGCAAGTCCTGGTCTGAGCAGGCAGTGAGGCCTGATTTGTCTTAGAGATCTTCCTAGCTTTCCTCTCAGCCATAAGCTTCCTAGAGACATCCCATAAAATACTTCTTGTCGTGCACCTTCTTGTCTCTGCCTTCTGGGTTCTATAACTAGCTCCTGCCTATTCTGTTTGAACAAACTCTATAGTTCAGAGCTTGTATAGGTCAGATCTCTGATCACCATCTCAAGCTTCGTATGTTTGACCATACTTTTATTTAAGTCCCACTCTTGCTCAGAATAGAGATCTTGATTTTCTTTTCCCCTGTACCCCATGGCTTTGGCCATCTAAGTTATCCCCAGCTTTGGATTTTTGAATTCCAGCCTAGGGAAGTCAGTAGGCACCTTTTTGCCTGGAAGGTAAGGTGGATAAGACAGCAAATGAAATGATGCAAGAAAGTGGGATATTCCAACAGGTCAGATGTGCCATGCCTGGGAGTCTAGTAGAGTTGCAGTAGGGTATCCAGAAAGGTATAGGACAGCCAAGAGGATTCCTTGATAGTTTTTTGGTCTTTGGAGTAGAAACTTGGAAAATAGGAAAGGCTCCTAAGAGGGCAATGGTAGAATATATTATATCATTCATTTACTTTTTTTTTCCTTTTAATATTCAACAAGTATTTGTGCTAACCTAGGTCTGGAGCTAGCTGAGAATGAAAAGATGAATTATCAGTCCTCACCCGTGAGTGTTCACTGTCTAAACTGTAAACATGAAATAGGGAATCTGGAACACTATCTGAAGCATATAACCAGCCACAGAATTGGAAGAAAACATCCTAGTCAGACTATGGGCAAGAAAGTACTGAAGCTGAATCCTCAGAGATGGCTCTGGGGTTTCTCATACTCTCCTACCTCTCAAATAGCCCTGGGGTTTGGACTCAAGCAGATCATGATGGGAGGAGAAAAGAACAGTAGAGGGTAGGACCCAGGAAGAGTCCAATACTGGCCTCCCTAGATAGACACTTTGTAGATTTCAGGCTTCTCTCTGCCCTCTGAGCAACATGCAAACCATTGGATGACTCACAGAAGTGCTCACTGTTAGACTTCTGATTATATTTCATCATTCCATGACAGCTTGTTTGTAGATGTCTTCTGTTTGACATATTTGTCAATCGAAACATACAGAATTCATCCAGACAAATCACTTGCCCTATAGATAAGTGTAAAAGAATATAGATATGGCTGCATATAATGGAGACCCAAGATAATAGAGGCATATGTGAGACAGACACGTTTAATTCTGTCATATAAATGTGCTGCTCCTAGGGTGGCTCTGCTTTATGAATTCATGAAGGAAGTGCCCAGACCTCTTCTCTCTGGTTGCTGTGACATTGTTAGATGATCCTATCAATCACATGGTGCAAGATTGCTTACTACAGAAGGAAGGGGGATAAGGGAAGGGGTGAACATGCCTTTTCTTTAAAGGCAGATCCTGGACATCACACTTACACTCATATCCCACTAGCTAAAATTTACGCCCAGGCTCCCTGGAAGAGGCCATGTGCCAAGGCAAAAACAATGGACACTAGGCTATAATTTCCATCAATCCCACTTAATGTACAGAGCATGGACCATTTCTAGCATTGCCCAGGTGGGGTTTCTAAACCTTCTTTTCACCATCACCATTTCTCAGAATTACCGCTATTAATATATTTCTTTTTTCTGCTGTGGATTCTAACTCAGTGTTTATTTGTATCTGGAAGCTTCTTGCCAAGCAAAAACTATTCATATCTATTATGTGCCAAGCTTGGCACAAAGTAGATGCCCAAATCACTGGAAGTCTGGCTCAGCAAATGCTTGGTGAATGGATGGAATCCTTTAGAAATGGAATATTACTTAATTCTTCATGAAAACAGACATTCACCTATAGGCAATTTTTTCCTCCCACAAGGACAGGCCAGGCTTGTACATTTTTTTTTTTTTGTTTGCTTGTTTGCTTTTTAGTTTACAATTTTTTAAGATTAATTAAAAAAAATCTATTCACATCAGGCACGATTTACTGAAGAAAGGACTAAACAGGTATAGAAGTTACAGATTTAACATTCATAGATGCAAAAGTCACTGTGCACTTCAGCCCCTGGCCTCTCCAAGCCAGTAGCTCTCTCCACTTCTCTGGATAAGAACTGGACAACCTTTTCTGGCTTGGTTATACCAAGTGGAAGTAACATCCTTTCCCACCCCCTGCCACATCAAAGGGGCCCTGGGAGCAGTGAGGAGTGTTATTGTGGCTTTTCACTTCAGGAAGCAAGCATAATGATGCTATTCATTGCATTAACTGCAAAAATCTATCATTAAGTCTTTGAATGTCTTATAATCATGGGGAAGGGAACTAATACTTTGGAGCTTCAAATATGCCAGGCGCTTAGTGACCACCCTCTCTTTTAATCTTCTCAATATTTTATGAGAAAGGTAATTTGAACCCCCATTTTACAGATGGGAATCATCTCAGAGAGATAAAATAATGTGCCCGATGTGATGTCGGGTTGAAACTAGGATCTGTCTGTCTGAAAGCCTCCACTTCCTATGATGCCAAATGGCTGTCCCTTATGTTCATAGACTACTTTGTAATGCATAAAGCACCTTCATAACAGACAACACCAATTGTCTTCACCTTGACAATTACCATGTGAGGTGTGGGAATCAGTGGTTTTTGGTCCCCATTTTGCAGATGATGAATAGAGGTTTACAGATTAGATGACTTGCCACATGTCACAGTGCTATTAAATGACAGCCAGAGCTGGGTCCTCTAGTCTAGGGCACTCTTGCCCTGCCCCACTCACTCTATGCAGAAGTTGTGTAGTTAGCAGGAGAAGAGAAAAGGAGTTGATTTCTTAGATATCAAATGTTATCATGATGGAGCTGTGAAAATTAATGAAGGGAACCTGTGCTAGGATGGAGTTGGGAGATTTGGCGTCTGGAGCTCTCTGGTCCTAGCACTTATAGGCAATTGCAGACACATGGGAAGAGAGGAACTTTGCATGTGGAGACTACTCTACTACCCCAGCAGGAGGAAGAAAGGTTTTCCTCAAATTCTGGGAATAGCCCAGCCAATGAGAGACCGTTGCAACTCAGCCAATGAAAAACCAGTTCTGAGTCTAATCCAATGGACTTTTTGTTTATAACAGCCCCTCCCAACTTCCTGCTTCTTTCCATAAAAGAGAATTCCTCTTTGGTGTTGGCAGATTTGCTTATGGTTTTGCCATATCTTGCTTCTCTTGAATTGCCATTCACTGTTATTCCCCAATAAGCCCATTTTTTGGCTGGTTAAATAACTGGCAGTTTTGTTTTTAAGGTTCACAGAGTCCAAGAGAGGTAACCGACTTGTCTTGATTTCCCAAGGACTTTCTTGGTTTAAGTACAGTGAATCCTATATCTTGGGAATACCCTTGGCCTTGGGCAGACTGGGATTGTTGGTTCCCTGACCAGGTAGGTTTTCTTGAATTTCATAGAAATCAATAATTTTCTTTGACAATGTCATGCCAAGAAAGCAGCATCATAATAATAGTAGATACATGAATAAAAATACAATCATCATTGGCTCGAAATAATTTATTAAAAGAGTTAGTTCTAGTGGGGAATTCCAAGATCTTGGAGTTCAAGATGCTGCCTATGTGTATTTAGCTGGAAGTGGTTTTCAAAGTTTATGATACATAGGATCACATGGGGAAACATGTTAAAGCACCAATTACCTCAGCTCCAGCAATTTTGATTCAGGAGGTGCTGTGAGCTTGTATTGCTAACAGGATGCCAGGTGATGTTGATGTAGCCTGTTTGTGGACCACACCTTGAGCTGCACCTGCTGAGTTCAATGTTCCCTAAAGTGATGATGCAGCCCACTGGGGTGCAGGAAATAAAACTGAACATTTACATAAATGTTTATGAAATTTAAAAAAATTGTGATTGTTAAAAAGTAGATAAAATAAGGTGTTATTAGTACAGTAGTAAAAGTAAATAATCTATATGTAAATAAATATGCATAATTAGGGGTGACTGTCGAGAAGATCTTGATAGAATCGACCAATTGGCTTTTCTCCAGTAAATCAGGGTGTACCTCCTACATCAGAGTCACCTCTATGCATCTAACCTGCATTCCGGGAGGAGGCAGGAACTGCATTTTTAACAGGCTACCTAGGTGATTCTTGCACACTTACCATTGGAAGACCTGACCTAAATTCTGGGGCTCATTCTCTGAGCCCATGGTTCTCAAGGTGTGGTTCTGGAACATTAGCATCATCTGCAAACTTGTTAGGGATGTAAATTACTAGGCCCCACCCCAGACACGCTGAACTGAATACTCTGGGGGTTAGCCAGCAATTTGTGGTTGAACAAGCCCTCTAGGAGATTCTGATGCCTGACAAAGCTTAAGAAACACTGTGCTCCACGGGAGACCTTTAAGAAGACGGAGCTCGTGACCTAATAATGGGTTACTCTCAGAGTCCCACTGTTTCTGACTTTTTAAACTGCAGACAAATTTCTCTCTAGCAGCCTGAGTTCCCTGAGAAAATGAATTCCTTCTTTGTTTCTTCTTTCATGGAATCAGAGATAAACAAACCAGGTCATAGTCTAAGCCTCACAGAATTTCAGTTTTTTGATCTGTAAAATGGGCAAATCCTAATGACAAATTGTAGAAAGCCAGTAGGACAACAGGTGAAAAAGGCATTTTGCTGATTGTAAAGAACTATGAAAATAGCATTTTAAATTTTGAGCTCTGTTTGAATTTGCTTCACAAGGTTTGTTCATCCTTCTCATCTTGTGCATGGCTAATCCCTTCGCGCTTGCATTTTCTTCTAGCCAGCCCACCTGCTACCATTTACAGAGTGACTGCTGTATGCCAGGCACTTTCTTCCTGCTTTACACACTTTATTTCTAATCTTTATAGACCACATAGTTATTCTTATTTTACAGATAAAGAAACTGACATCCAAAGAGTTTACATAATTTTCCTAATAAATAGCAGAGCTTGGATTTAACTCAAGGCTGTCAGACTACAAAACCCACACTTCTTAAATCCCAGCACATTAAATCCTCATTCTGGTCTCTCATTAGAATTGACCTTTGTTTGTTCCTTTTGGGTCCCATCCTCCCGTAAGATAGCTTATCTCCCCTGGCCCTGAGCCCTGGTTTGGACACTGCTGCAAGGGGCTAGTAATATCCCAGTGGAGTCAGCTGATGCCAGTGACACATAAGAGTCTGTAAATATCACCGCATCACCCGAAAGAGGTTGCATTTCTGGTTCTGCCTCAAACATCTGAAAACTCTAGCTTTTAAATACTATGCTTTTTGGGCGCCTGGGTGGCTCAGTTGGTTAAGCAACTGCCTTCAGCTCAGGTCACAATCCCAGAGTCCCTGGATCAGGTCCCACATCAGGCTCCACGGGCAGTCTGCTTTTCCCTCTGACCTTCTCGCCTCTCATGCTGTCTCTCACTGTCTCTCTCAAGTAAATAAATAAACTCTTAAAAAAAATACTATGCTTTTCTATTTTCAGCATACACACTTATGCAGGCTCCCTTAGGAGCCCGTCCTGTCTGCTCCCTCAGTATCTTGGGCTTACTTGTCTTATGTTCCTTAAAGTGCTGAGTTGTGTGCTATAGGTGCTGGTGTATTGTTCGCTGAACAGCTGTTCTCCTTGTTGCAAGACTTTGATTTGCTCAGCTGCCTACTTTTCCATGTGACTCAGGAGAAGCAGCCTATCCACTGCTCCTTATTCTATAAGTAAGTCATGCTCATCTATTCAAGGCAGCCCTATTCCTCTTTTCAGTCATCGGTTTAGGGATGAGCATATCACACAGTAATGGCCAAAGGCTGGGTGAAGAAGTTTCTTAAGGGCTCTGGGAAAAGGTTCTTTACTGACAAAGAGATATATAAGAAGCCATGCCACTGCTTCCTCTGCTGCATGATACTGCTCTACGTGTGGGTTCTTAAAACTATGGCAGCCATGTTGTACCTAGAAAAACAGCTAGCTTGTGGCAATGCCAACGTGCTAGGAATGGAAAGAAGTGAGGTTCTTACAACAGTATTGAGACAGTATGTAAAACATTCCTGAAGGAATTCTACTGTGTCTGGGCTGCTATAACAAAATGCCACAGACTGGGCAAGTTATAAACAACAGAAAATTTATTGCTCACAGCTCTGGAGACTAAGAAGTCCCAGCATGGGTTGTGTTTGGAGAGGACTTCTTTCCTGTTTCATAGTCAGTACTTTCTTGCTCTGTCCTCACATGGTGGGAGGAGTTCAGGTCTTTTTTTTTTTTTTTTAATTAAAAAAAATTTCTTTTCTTTTTTCTTTTATTTTTTATAAACATATAATATATTTTTATCCCCAGGGGTACAGGTCTGCGAATCACCAGGTTTACACACTTCACAGCACTCACCATAGCACATACCCTCCCCAGTGTCCATAACCCCACCCTCCTTCTCCCAACCCCCCTCCCCCCAGCAACCCTCAGTTTGTTTTGTGAGATTAAGAGTCGCTTATGGTTTGTCTCCCTCCCAATCCCATCTTGTTTCATTGATTCTTCTCCTACCCCCTTAACCCCCCATGTTGCATCTCCTCTTCCTCATATCAGGGAGATCATATGATAGTTGTCTTTCTCTGATTGACTTATTTTGCTAAGCATGATACCCTCTAGTCCCATCCATGTCATCGCAAATGGCAAGATTTCATTTCTTTTGATGGCTGCATAGTATTCTGTTGTGTATATATACCACATCTTTATCCATTCATCTGTTGATGGACATCTAGGTTCTTTCCATAGTTTGGCTATTGTAGACATTGCTGCTATAAACATTTGGGTGCACATGCCCCTTCGGATCACTACGTTTGTATCTTTAGGGTAAATACCCAGTAGTGCAATCGCTGGGTCATAGGGTAGTTCTATTTTCAACATTTTGCTGTTTTCCAGAGTGGTTGCACCAGCTTGCATTCCCACCAACAGTGTAGGAGGGTTCCCCTTTCTCCACATCCTCGCCAGCATCTGTCATTTCCTGAATTGTTAATTTTAGCCATTCTGACTGGTGTGAGGTGATATCTATCACTCTTTGCAGATGATATGCTACTATATGTGGAAAACCCAAAAGACTCCACTCCACAACTTCTAGAACTTGTACAGGAATTCAGTAAAGTGTCAGGATATAAAATCAATGCACAGAAATCAGTTGCATTTCTTTACACCAACAACAAGACAGAAGAAAGAGATATTAGGGAGTTAATCCCATTTACAATTGCACCCAAAACTATAAGATACCTAGGAATAAACCTAACCAAAGAGGCTAAGAATCTATATTCAGAAAACTATAAAGTACTCATGAAAGAAATTGAGGAGGACACAAAGAAATGGAAAAATGTTCCATGCTCCTGGATTGGAAGAATAAATATTGTGAAACTGTCTATGCTACCTAAAGCAATCTACACATTTAATGCAATTCCTATCAAAGTACCATCCATCTTTTTCAAAGAAATGGAACAAATAATTCTGAAATTTATATGGAACCAGAAAAGACCTCGAATAGCCAAAGGAATATTGAAAGAGAAAGCCAAAGTTGGTGGCATCACAATTCCAGACTTCAAGCTCTATTACAAAGCTGTCATCATCAAGACAGCATGGTACTGACACAAAAACAGACACGTAGATCAATGGAACAGAATAGAGAGCCCAGAAATAGACTCTCAACTCTATGATCAACTAATCTTCGACAAAGCAGGAAAGAATGTCCAATGGAAAAAAGACAACCTCTTCAATAAATGGTGTTGGGAAAATTGGACAGCCACATGCAGAAAAATGAAACTGGACCATTTCCTTACACCACACATGAAAATAGTCTCAAAATGGATGAAGGACCTCAATGTGAGAAAGGAATCCATCAAAATCCTTGAGGAGAACAAAGGCAGCAACCTTTTCGACCTCAGCTGCAGCAACATCTTCCTAGGAACATCGCCAAAGGCAAGAGAAGCAAGGGCAAAAATGAACTATTGGGACTTCATCAAGATCAAAAGCTTTTGCACAACAAAGGAAACAGTTAACAAAACCAAAAGACAACTGACAGAATGGGAGAAGATATTTGCAAACGACATATCAGATAATGGACTAGTGTCCAAAATCTATAAAGAACTTCGCAAACTCAACACCCAAAGAACAAATAATCCAATCAAGAAATGGGCAGAAGAAATGAACAGACATTTCTGCAAAGAAGATATCCAGATGGCCAACAGACACATGAAAAAGTGTTCCATATCACTCGGCATCAGGGAAATACAAATCAAAACCACAATGAGGAGCTCAGTTCTTTCTGGAGCCTCTTTTATAAGGCACTAATCCCATTCATGAGGGCTCCACCTTCATTACTTAAACAATTTCCAAAACTCCCCTTACCATTACCTATGGGGGTTAGTATTTCAACATATGAATTTTGGGGGGACACAAACATTCAGAACATAGCACCTGCCTTGAACTTCTTGTTGCATGAGATAATGAAGCCTCCATAGATGTAACTTCATGTTTTGAACTGGGGTTTATATGTCCATTATTTGTAGCTGACAAAACTATAACTGATACTGTGACTGACCTTGAAAACTATTTGCTTTTGTTTCTATACTGGAAAGTGGGGATTTTTTTTTCCTATTTAAAGTTATATCCTTAGCTATTGCTGACACACAGCAGGTGCTCATCTTACTGGCATGAATGAATAAGAGCTCTGTCAAGGAAATTCCCTGAAAAGTAGAAATGCAATGTTCTTGCCTAGGAGGCAGTTTGAAATAAAAACTTGAGGTGACCAGTAACAGGAAAAATTTCTGCTGGATAATACCCACTCAGTGTTAGACAGAATCCTTGAATATCAGAGCAGAAAGGGTTGTTGGACATAGCTCTCCCAAACATTTTTTTTTTTTAAGATGAAGAAAAGAAGCCAAAAGAAGGCAAGCAACTTATCCAAGGCATCTTTCATGGACCAAATGTTTATGTTCCCCCAAAATTCAGAAGTTGTGCTCTAGTCCCCAAAGTGACTATATTTGGAGAGAGGGTAAGGTTAAATGAGGTCCTAAGGGGATGGGCAGTTCAGTAAGATTGGTGTTAAGAAGAGAGCTCAGAGACAACCCACTACCCCCACCCCCAATATGAAGACACAGTGGGGAAAATGGCTGTCTAGAACCAGAAAAAGGGCCCTCACTAGAAATCTAATTGGCCAGCCTGTGATCTTGGACTTTCCAGTCTCCAGATCTGTGCAAAATAAATCCCTGTTGTTGAAGTCAGCCAGGCTGTGGTATTTTGTTATAGTAGCACGTGTATATTTCTTGTGTCTGTTCCTTTATGCCAGCTAGACCCTTATTGCTGTACTACTTGCTATAGGACTGTGGCACCTAACACCTACTCTCTGAGCCTCTTTCTAGCACAGTAGCAAAGAGGTAATGATTCACTCCTTCCTAGGGACATGGTAAATTTATTTTGCTCTTATACTAGCTATGAAGCGAGAGAAAGAGCTATAACTCGGGTGCTAACAGGCCTTGGTGGTGAGTTCATAGGGAACACACAGACACAAGGGTTCAAATAGAAAAGGAGGGGATTGCAACGATGTTGGAATGCAAAATTGCTAGTTTTCAAGAACTGGTTTGTGTCAGGCGCTGTACTAGACACATGTATCCATTATTTTGTATGGTCCTCACATTAAACCCTGAAAAGGTGGTTTGGTTTTTACCAGTGAAGAAAATGAGGCTGTGAGAGGTTCACTGGGTTCTTGAGCAAATGAGTTGTCAAGCAAAATTTGTGTCTAAATTGCCTGGCTCAGCATCCATGTTCTCTGCGACACCATGGACCCACTCCAGAAACTTGAAGGCATCTGTCTGGATGACCCACTTTGATGTCCTTCTGCTTCTAGCATGCCAGTACTCCCATTTTCCGATAGGTCCTGCCCTGAGTGAGTAGTGGAATTATGCCAGTAAGGTGACTTGCATGGTGAAGGTTCAGAGGTCATCATGCAGACAGTCATGGTGACCAGCCACAGCAACCTCCTCCTGCTCCATCAGCATAGTCCAAAAAAGACAGGAAATACAATGGACAATCCTTTATTTTTATTTTGGTGCATAGGCCATATAATTTGTCTTTTCTTCGTTTGTGTTTGATCTACAAATCTGAGCTCTGGGATGAGGGCAACAAGAACTAGTAATGTGTGTGACTCCCAGTCAGGCCTGGGTTCAAAGCCCAGTTACACCACTGCTTTCCTGTTGGCCCAGTGCAAGTTTCTTCAAGGTCTCAGTTTATTTAACTGTGACATGGTGATAACACCTTACTTGTAGGATTATTGTATATAGTGATGCTAAATGTAGTTTTTCTATGTAGTAGATACTTAAAATATTATAGCCATTCCTTAAATTCATTTATAGAAGAAAGAGAAGAAATGAATTTTTCTTTTTCTCTATTAGTATTCCAGATCATTCAAGTCCAGTTACTATCTTTTTTCTTTCTCTATACCTTTCTTGTTTGTTCTCAAATTAGCCTTTGTTTCCTACAGTTATATTTCTGATAGGTCCTACTATACATTTTTTTCTGGTTTGCCCTCCTAGCTCTGTTCCTCTCTCCAAATGGATTCTTTTGTTCTCTGACTCTCTCTTCTTCTCTCTCCCTTTCACCTTCCCTCTGTCCATTTTGCATACCAAACTTGCTATAGGTAGTAATATAGAAGGCTGTGTTTGCCCTGAGTTTGTTTCCAGCTCCATTCAGTATCTGTCTTGATCCAGGAATTTTTGAGGCCAAACCATTTGGCTGTGGAAGTGACTCCCTATGGCCCCCATTGAGGTGCATCTGGATTCTGCAGTCAGCAGCCTTTGAAGCCCTATAGTGCATCTGGTAGAAAATGATTTTGGCCAACAAGGAGCTCAATTATCTATGCGCTTTCCCCAATCTCTCTTTCAATCTGTTAAAAACATCCAGATTTCTTAGGTTCCATTTAGAATGGAAAACTATAACCACTTGGGAACTCTGATAGTAAAAACCTTTGCTGGCTCCCCTTTGCCTATGGAATGAATGCTGAAGCACTCTGCAGGCAATCAAGACCCTCACAGTCCAGCCTCACATACAGCCTTTAATCAGGGGTTCTTAATCTGGGGTTTGGGAAACCCTTGAAGTTCCAAGCAGAATTGTTTGTATGTACTACTTCCCCCCTACTGGATAGAAAGCTCAAAGCTTTCATTAGTTTCTCACAGAGTTGCCCAAATCAAAATGATTAAGTACCCATCAATCCATGAAGCTTGCTGTTGAACAAGTAACTGGCACATCACATTATCATTTTCATAACCTTCGTTTGGACTGTCTTGCCCTTTTGTGCCCCTAACTACTGCCTTCTAGCCCACATGTTACATCTTCTCTCACTTTCTTACTTACTGGCCTCTCTACCCTGGTTTCTTTCTGTAGCATTGTCCTGATCCTGAAAGCAAATCATTGGTTTTATTTTCCTGATGATGACTTGGTTTGTCTTTCATGATCATTTTTCTGATAATGTCTTAGTTTGGCTTCTCCTCAGAAAAAGACTCTGACGCTAAGTCAGATGTAAGTGGGATATTTTGAGGGTGGATTCTAGGAAACCTCAGTAAGAGAGTGAGAAAAGTTAAGACAGGGTAGAAAAAGAAGCTGACAGAGAATTATTATTGAAGAAGTTAAAAACGTGGGCAGCTGGAGCCTAATTCTACAGGGCAACACACGTTTCAGTGTTTTCCTACTTGAGTTAAGTGAAGAGAGGCATTTATTCACCATTAAGCCTTGCTTGGGGAAAGGGGAGAGCAGACATCAATTCTCTAGCACTCTGGGCTGCCTTGCATGCCAGCAGAGAGGGCTGTAGTAGCTAGAGAATCATAAGTGATAGCAGTGGAAGTTGGGCTGGCTTGTACAGAAATGGTGCATGATGAAGGGATACAGATGGGGTCCCAAGAGTGTTGTTACATGACCTCAGCTCAACTTAATTTTACCTGCTTCTTCCGACTACCTAGGCTTTTTGTAGCTCTGGCTTTTCGTAGCTCCTCATCTAACCCAGTCTTTGGGCCACCTCTTTTTACAGGAGGCACTTCTGTTGTGTTTGCTGCATCAGACCTCTGGAATTCCCAGGTTATCTTGCTGTTGTCTTACTTCTGTCTGATTTCTCATCTTGTTTCTTTTGCCTATGATGTCCCTGTCTTGTGCTGAAGACTTAATCATAATTCAAGGCTAAGATAAAATGTTCTCTTTTACAGGTCCACCTAAGTTAGAATCAAACACTCCCTCTCACTTGGTCCCTTAATATTTCATGTTTGCTTCTGTGAAATTGGCAAAACATTATGGGTGGATGTGCGGTCTCCTTTCCTAAGAACTGGAGATGAAGATCAGATATTGGTTTACTAATCTTTGCATCACAGAGATTAATCAAATGCTTGGCATGCGATAGGCATTTGAAAAAGATTTGCTGAGATGAAGTTCACAGTATCTAAGAATACGGTTACTGACTATATCATACTATTGGACACGGACTGTTTTGTTCGGTGTCTAAAATCTAACACTATTAGGTGGTTTCTTTGAGGGATAGTCTTTTTTTTCTTGCATCAATATACTGTGATATCCTCATCTCAGTTACTTTTCTGGAAATCAGTGCTTTAGGATTGCCCTAAGCTTATCCTATAGAGGGGCAGCTCTATAGGATATGTGGGTCAGTTGGTTAAGCGTCTGCCTTTGGCTCAGGTCATGATCCTGGGGTCCTGGGATTAGCCCCACATCAAGCTCCCTGCTCAGTGGGGAGCCTGCTTCTCCCTCTCCCTTAGCAACTCCCCCACCCAACTAATGCTATCTCTCTTGCTCTCTTTCTATCGCAAATAAATTAAAAAAAAAACTTTTCAAAAATTATAGAGAAAGATATTAATTAACACAACAAATATTTACTGATCATTAGCTGTATTTTAAATACTGGCAATACTCACCTAAAGGAACTTTCAGTTTTGTTCCACCACTTCCTGGTCATGTGCGCTTGGACAAGGAAGTTTTTTATCAGCTGCCTCAGTTTTCTCTGAGAGGATTAGATTCATTTACTTTAGAGGGGCCTATACTTCTAATTCTGTGATGCTCATAGACATTATGAATGCTAATGATAAAGATTTTTTTTGACCCTTTCAGATCCTGCTGCTTCTCCTGTATTAACACTAAATTAGGACTAATGTACTTGGTACCACAATGTCTAGCCTGTATTTACAATCTTGGAGTGATGCCTATATCTGTTCTATATGTATACAGAACTCTTCTCTATGACCAGATTGTAAAATCATTGCAAAAGTATCCAAGTCTCCCTGCCCCAGAACATGTGTATGAGATTGGGTTATTATAAAAATAATGATGGACTAGTGAAGATCTTTCAGGTAGTCTCAGGCCCATCTTGATAATTCTTACTCTAGACTCCAAGGGTCAGTTCAGACGTGTCCTTCAGGAAACCTTTGAGTGTTCAGACTGGGTTAGGTTGCTCATTCAGTGGTCCTCTAGAATCTGGTGCTTGTCATATAAATATTATTAGCTGTGTTTCCACCTAATTGACTGTCAGCTTATTGAGGTCAGGGGCTGTACTTTGTTTGGATTCCTCTTGAATGGAGTGTCTGATATAAAGAGGATCGCAATCGCTATTTGTAAATGGAATATAATTCACATGTACATAATTTTTGTTTTGGAAGGAGACTCCATGGTCGTTCCAGAGGTGGGTGATTTTCCGAGCAGGATTTTCTCCAACATCCTCCCCCCCACCCCGCCCATCTGTTCAGTCCTTCACTACCTTCCTTGAGTGATTTATAGAATAGGTTACATACAACCCTAATGAAGCCAACATTTTTTCGCAGTACTTCTGGGACTTGCTGTACTTACTTAACTTCTGGAGATAATTGTTCTCGCAGGCTCTTACTTCACCTTTTTATTCCTTTGTTCAGAAAAGGAGGTCCTTTATGCTTTCTGGAGGGTGAAAGAGGCTTTAAGTTATTTAAGTGAGGTGACATAAAAATTTGGTGAATATAGTGGGTAGGAACATGCCCTGTCCATTTTTTCTGGGAAGTAGTAGTAATTGTAAAAAAGCATTGGGTATATTTTAAACTCTTAAAAAAATTTTTTTTAATTTAAATTCAATTAGCCAACACATAGTGCATCATTATTTTTGATGTAATATTCAATGATTCATCAGTTGTATATAACATGATTATGATAATTTTTATGGCCTTTTTCAGATATTTCCTTTGGTTTTAATTTACTTCCCATGGATTTTTCCTGCCCCCAAACATTTTAGTGCTACGTTATCAGAATGTAGCTTCAAGAATTCAAAGGTATACCCAGGCCTTGCCTCTAACCAAAGGATGAGATTGGTAGGGGTCCTTTCCCCAGGAAGGGAAAGAGTCCTAGGGCTGAGAAGCAGGGATCAGTTATGCAGAACAACCAAAAACAAGGTATCCAAGGTGGGGCTGGGGAGTACGGGGGAGGCAGAGCAATCCGTGTCCAGAGCAGTCTGGGTTCTACACTATAAAAACACTGTGAGTGGAACTGGGAGGGGAGACAGGATGCAAACATAAAAAGGTAGGCCATGGACTAGAACACTAGACGGAAGAGTGCCAGATGTGAGCTACAGAAAACAGAAAATGGTTAAGGAATGAAGTTGTCAATAGAGGAAGCCTCATGTATGGGAGGTGTAGGGACAGGTGTAGCACCTTAAAGAGATTCCAGGTCTTGGATGGAAGATACAGACAAAAGGTCCCTGTTAGTAGGGTTTTGCCTTCATCTATAACACTTTCCAGTCCCTGGAA
Organism: Mustela erminea; assembly: GCF_009829155.1. Classification (NCBI taxonomy): domain Eukaryota; kingdom Metazoa; phylum Chordata; class Mammalia; order Carnivora; family Mustelidae; genus Mustela; species Mustela erminea. The sequence goes on from NC_045623.1 coordinate 60,476,327, forward strand.
ACTTCTGGAGTAGAATTGCACTATCTGTGGAGAGAGTAAATACCTTAGGCAGTCATGCCTTTTATGATTTTCCTCCCGTATCTATTTCCCATTCATTTGGATTTTACTTAAAAAAAAAAAAAAAAGTCATTCCACAGACCTACTGCGCCTGTACTTCTGCTGTGTGGTATGTGAGCTTGTGGGATGGCTATGAAAAGTTAAATATAAAACAGATGTCCAAGCACTGGAAACAAGAGAGAGCAAGACCAAATTGATTCCAGTACCATGCAAGAGACACCCGCAACTCAATTCAACCCTAAATGCTGCCTCTGCAGCCACCATCCCTCTTGTTGTGGCTTCGACTCTTCCATGCATATGCCACATATTATAGAGTTACGGCTCCAACAGGAAAGGAATGGTTTCCATGTGGTTCAGCTCACAGCCCCCTTCTCCACTTACATTAATGCTGACATTCCCACCTGAAGAGAAAGTGCACTCTCTCAACCCAGGTGGGCCGCAATGCCATATTACTTTTTAAGATTTAAATTCCTTAATCACAGAATGGTTGCCAAAAGACAAGCAACCCTTACACTCATTCACTACAACCCTGGTGGGCTATCCACTGAAATTAACTCCAATTAGCTGTTTAATTAAAGGTACAAATTGAAGTCTAATTACTGAAAACCATAGACTGAAACCCAAGACGCTCCATTCAATAAGCATCTCTTTCAGTTCCATTATAATGGAAAGAGATGGAAAGTTCATGTCTGTCTGCAGGAAGCTTAGTGTCTAAAGTGATTCAATCCACATCTTCTGAAATGGACAGTGTTTGGGTCCATGAATACAAGAGATATGGTTTAGACCTTGTTCCTAGTCTTAAGATGTTCATAGTCTAGTGAGAGAGGTATTCCAGGGTAAAATCTGTTGCTATAATAGGACTAATTTTATCCCTTTTGGGGGTACAAAGCAAACATTTCCAAATCTCAATCCCAACTGACTCAAGTCAATCTCAACTGACTTAAATGAGGATTCTTCTCAACTCAGAATCACGACTGTGATTGAGTCAAGGATTCCAAGGAACTTGAAACAAATTTAAGGTGTCAGTCCTGATAACTATTGCCCTGCAGAGAAAAAGGAAGAAGTTTTGAGCTATGGCCTACATGGTCCCGTTCTCCATTATAGTTGTTCTCATAGGACGTTGCTATTCAGAACAATCGGTGTAAAGCTTGACCATTTCAGTAAGTGCTGCAATGTCCCAGGCACAGTCACAGAGAGCAATGGTACCTGTTTGCTGGGAGGTCAGGCACTCAAGTGCAAGGACAAGACAGGCTTGTCCCCACACCCCTGCTAGAAGTGGCTAAAAGGGCATAAAACTGTCTTCGGTTTGGAGTTCAGACATGAGAAGGTGGTGTGTTTGATATCTTTTCCAAATTAACATTTGAGATTCTCAATTTGATAGGAATGTTGGGATGGAATTGCTGGGAGTTTTATTTTATTTTACAAAACTAGAAACACCAGAGAAGGTGCAGAACTGAGGGAGGCAGTCAATCATTAGTTCAGCTTTGGTCATGTAGATTCTGGGGCCTCCGTGAAACATCTGAGAGCAAATTTCGAGTAGACATTTGGATACAAAGGGCTGGAGCTCTAAGGGTGGAAGGTCAGAGATATAAATTTGTGTATCATCATCATCATCATTTTATTAATCCTACATTGTAAACGAGGTTAAAAACTTGACAGATCTTGTCTCTATCTTACATGGTCCTCTGTGCCTAGAGTCAAGTCGTACTCCAAGGAGATGCTCAGTAAGCATTTTCATATATCCCCAAAACTCCCTAGATAGACATCTCATATCCACTTAAAATCTGCTGGAGACTCTTGTCATTTGGAAGAGTGTGCTTTGAAACTGTGAACTCTCTGATGACTGCACTCTGGGAGACAACAGGCGAGGAAACGCGCGGTGAGACTGCTAATTGCATTTACTGGACCACACGCCTTCCCTGGCTCTCAGAGGAGTACATGTTTCCAAGAAATATGGGGTTTGTCGGAGGTCCAAGGGCACTTAGACAATGGAGAAAACAAGTCCCTTAGGTTGTGGTTAATGTCTCTGCCTGTCTCAAGACCTGACTCCCTGTTGCCTTATTATGTCTGAACAACAAAGACTTCAGGATATTTGTGTTTAGATTTTGTGTAAACAAACACAAGGCTCTTTCCTTACTTTGGGTGCATAAAATCCCCTGTCCAGGGCTTTCAGTGCTCTTAGTGTGAATTGCGTATGGGGTTCTAGATTTGGAGACTGAAGTCTGGGCTCTGTATGTTACTAATGACCCCTAGAAGCACATGACCTTGGGCAAGTAACTCTAATTGTATGAGTTCTGTTTTCTTTACTCATAACAGAAGATTAACATTATGTGCCTCCTGGGATGGTTACAAGGGTTCAGTGAAATGGCCAGTGTGAAATTATGTATCACATGTTCATCAAAAAATACCTGGTGGGTGTAAGCAAAGCATATTCTGCCAAGTCTTTTGGGGGCTTAAGACTTCTTGCCCATCTTCAGTTGGAGAGATTGTCTCATCCCACATTTCATTCCATCTGTGGATAAATGGAGCTACTCTGTTTCACAAAGCACTCCTGAGATAACATTTTAAACCACGGTAATAGATGCTAATTGTTTTGTGTCTCTAGAAGAGCCCCTTCTCTTGGGGTAAATTTCTCTTACTCTAATGATGTGTTCTGGTAGAGGCTGCTTATCATAGATCCTGCTCTTGTCAGAGAAATAGGCTCCTGGATTAGGCTATTCCTATACCTCTAGTCCTTGAACCATAGTTATTAACCTAGGAATGTGCACACTGTCCAATGGGACCCATATCTTTCTCTTGAAGTTTAAATGAAAACTGACCCTAGACAGGACAAATTTTCCTTCCTGTTAATGTAGGAAGAGAAGTAGAGGTGACAAATGGAGAGAGAGTTCTGGTGACAAAATCAGTTCCTGGACTATATTGTCTGTGAGGCCAACTTCAGCCCCTGCTCTTTCCAGTTGCATGAGCCAATAGATTCTCCTTTTTGCTTATACTAATTTGGTTGGCGTTTTGCACTGGTAGTCATCATAATTGTTCCAGTAATGTATTATTGCATGACAGAATACCTCCAAATCTAGTGATATAAAAGAAACACTCTAGACTATGTCCTGGATTCTGTGGGTTAGGAATTCAGTCAAGGTATCGGGGAACGGTGTGTCTCTGCCCTATAATGTCTGAAGCCTCAGCTGATAAGACTTTAATAGATGGGGTGACTGAAATAGCTCAAAAGCTGAGACTAACAATGGGGCTAAAGGTCCTACCACTAAGATGATTCCTTCACACATATCATTGGCACCTGCACTGAGATGGCCTCAAGGCTGGACTTACCTGAAACTATTGCTTGGAGCAGCCGTGTGTGACCTCATCAGGTAGCTGAGTCTCCTCACAGCATGGTGGCTGGGTTTTAAGGAAGAGTGTCTCAAGGAGAAGCATTGGGAGAGCAAGTGTTCAAAGACAACAGGTGAAGCTGCATGGCTATTTATCATCTCGACTCTGAGGTCACATAGTATCATTTCTGACATGCTTTATTGGTAGAAGCAATCAAGGAAAGGGGACATGGACTTAACTACTTGAGAGAAGGAATCTTAGAGAATTTAAGGCCATTTAAAAAATACAAGCATAATGATCTTAATTAATACACTGTATTCCAGCCTCATCATTCTAGTCCTTCAGCTCTGTCAACTCTCACCATGATACTTCAAAGCTTACCTCCTCCAGGAAGCTCTCCTTGACCCTCCTTATTTTACTCAGAACTGCCTTTTGATTCTTTGGTAAAAGACAAAACATTTATTTGAACTAAAAAAAAAAAACCCAGAGTATCCATATTAATAATCATTGTCTCCTTGATATTGGTGATGGTGATTTCTAGTATATTCTTAGGTACATCTATACATCACAGAGCCATAGATGTTGAAAGCTGAAAGGGATGTGAGAAATGATCTAGTTGATGGTTTTACTTATGCATATTAAGTTCAAAAGTTCTTTATTTAAAAATTTTTTAAAAAGATTTTATTTGTCTACTTGTCAGAGAGAGAAAGAGGGAGAGAGCACAAGCAGGGGGAGCAGGAGGCAGAGGAAGAAGAAGGATCCTCATTGAGCAAGGACTAGATCCCAGAACACTGGGATCATGACTGGAGCTGAAGGGTGATGCTTAACTGAGGCAACCAGGTGTCCCCAAAAGACTTTTATTAAATTCAACTCTATGCCAGCTATTGTGCTTGGTGCAGAAGATAAGGAGTTGAACTAAGTATACAGAATATCTATATAAGAAGCTTATAATCCAGGGAAGCATTTCCTAGAGCATCTTCTGAAAAGTTAGTTTCCACTGAATGTTAAGCATTTTATGAAGAATGAAAGATATTTGAGAAACACAGGGTTTAACAAAATTAAACATGCTCTTCATGGTAAGATACTTTTTAGGGCCTCTAGTGTGCATCTATTAGCCTTGAAGAAATGTTTGTCAAATGAAGATTATTGGATGAAAGTGCATCGTCCATCTCCAAGGTAGGGGTGAAGTTCTCTGACCTGATAGCCCCTTTCCTTGAAAGTTCCACCCAAACTGTTTTACTGTGGAAAATGTCTTGGGATTGACAACACAAACAGAAATCAAACAATTCCTTTTCCAGACCTATCTTTGTCTTTTACATTGGCTTTGTGAAAGTCCTGGGCTTCTGCCTCAGTGTACCTGTGTGCATTCCTAATGCCCTGATGAAATGTAGTCCCATCCCCCACAGTCTGCTGGTTGGGAAACTCCAGCAATCTAGCCTCGCTCTTGCTAGGATTCCCCTCTGGGAGTGGTGTCTAGTGCCAGACACCTGATGGGCAGACATTCTGCTTTGAATGGACAAATGTTCCAAGCCACGATGCCAGTATTTGCTATATTTTGGGAATTCCCCTATTCATTAGGTTGGTCCTGAAGTGTTGCCTGACAGAAACATACCTGAATAAGCTGGCCTGTTCTTGACAAGTGATAATAAGACTAGTTACTATTTATGAAGGATTCACCTTAGACTAAGTCCTGGATTAAAGTATTCTCAATCCTTTTACTGGGCTGAACCATACCATATTACCATTTTTGTAGGTCAAACAAGTCAAATATTGGCAATCATGTGGTTGTACCTAATATCACTTAATTTTTACAATATTTCTGTGAGTTAAGCCTTTTCCCAGCAATTGATTAAAATATTTATCCTAGCTACATACTCTATTCTTTGTGAAAGAAGTTTGGGAAAACACTTTTCTCCTACTTCATTTCATTCTCAGTAATGTTTGGATGCATTACATATAGTTGCTTGGAAGCTTTGATAGATTTTGTCTGACTCTGGTTATATTCTCACCATCTTTCAGATGAGGAACTCAAAGCTCAGATAAGTTAATAAACGTGTTAAAAATCACACTGCCAGTATGTGCTAGAACTGGGATTTGGACTCAGATATGGATGACTCCACTGGATGTGGAGCACTTCAGAGTCTAGCTGTTGTTGCCCACAGGCATAGTTTTCCTAGTTAAGTTAACTAAAAGCATAGTGCTTAAGAATGTGGTCAGCCTGGGCTTGAATACTGCTTTGCCACTTCCTAGTTGCACATGTAGTGTAACCACTCTGTTTCAATTTCCTCATCTATAAAATGGAAATAAAAATGAATCCTTAAAGACATTGTGAAGATTCAGTGACTTAAAAATAGTAGCTATTGCTATCATATATTATACCCTATCCCCAAACAGTTAATTTCTATCTTCCTTGCTTTTCCTTTGGCCTGTGTTGCTGAAGACCAGTATGTCTTGGGCTAGAGTTTACTTAATCTGGAGCCAACCTATTTAAAATCCCACAGAATCTGCATCCACCTCTCCCTGTCCACGTGGAACTGGCACCCAGAAATTCTAAATGACCAATACTAGGGGATTAAATGGGACAAATTTAATAGCCACCAATAATCCCCTAGTGTTAGATATTTAGATTGTGCCAAACTTTTGCAATTATTAATACAAAGAGCAGGGACAATTAAAGGAAAATGAAATAGAAAATTTAAAAGGTCAAGAGACTGATTATATAAACAAACAATGACTAGAACTTATATAACAACAGAACTCTGACCTACGACCTCAGCAAGAAGCAACCCAGGAAGACAAACTACACCTCTGCTGCAATCTGCCCAGGATTGGGTCAGTGATTGCTAACTGCCCTATTCTGTGCCCTTACTTCCAACTCCGAACAAAGCAGAGAAAGCCAAATATGCTCTCCAAACTGATCACATAAGTTACCTTTCTTCTAGTTAGCCTGACTCCAGCTTCCTCATGCCAACAGCCTCCAGTTGAAGCATACCTGAAGCCTTTCTATTTTTCCTTCTGAAAGGTTTTCCCACTACCCTGACTGCCGTTGAATCCATACCAAATGTAAGTAACAGCAATTAACTCCTTGCTACAGCAAGGTCCGAATAAACTTCTGCTTGTTCCCATTTTGGTGGTCTTTGTTTATTTCCAGTTTTTCTGGAAGTTCCACTGAAATATAGTCTTCACTGCCCATCACATGGGAGCCCAAACATAAACAGGCCTTCTGGAACTTGAAAATGTTTCTTTAGTCACCTTTTTTCTGAGCCATCCCTAACTATGTAATGTCTTTTGTCTTTTCATACATGAACAATCTGGACAAACCCTTGGCTTTTAACTCAGCTTTATAGGATAAATAAAAAACCTATAGCTTACTGTAGCTTCATTCTTGATCCAGTTACAAAGGCCTATCTCCCTTATCTCTGGCTAAGAGCTGCTGCAGCAAAACATATCCATGCTTCTAACAATTTAGTTCTAGGTTGCTTGCTTGACCTCTTGGTTCTTCACCCAATATAGACCCTGTAACTGATGGAGAGCACTCAATACTTTTCAACGATCAGATTAACCTTTTAGAAGGTGTATCATTCTCTCCTTCTCACATTACCATTCACCACCACAAAACCTTGAATCTTTCCACCTCCTGCCCCAGCCAAAAGAAGGACCTCATCATCCTTCCCAGTTAGGGAAATGTCTTTAGCTCATTGAAATTTATAAGAAGTTTCCACTTAGAACTTTGTTCTAATGTTATTTTTGATGAATCATACTCAAAATGGAAACTGGTGGTTATCAAGCAGAATTTGCTTTCTCTAATTTAAGATATTCCTAATAATACAGCCCTCTAGCTGAGGCAAAATCAGCCTGTATAGCAGAACATAGTGCATGGATTAGAGCTTATAAAGACCGAGCCAAAGACCAAAGTGTGTATGTACACACACACACACAGCAAGTATACTTTTAGTAATACCTAACTTTGAGATGCTTTGAAAACAAAGGATTTATCACCTTCTCTGGAACCTTCATCCAAAATGGACAAGTTAGGGAACTTTTAGATGCTCCTACTTTTTAGAAAGGTAGCTATTATGAAAAGTTGAGGTCCATAAAAAAAGAGTTAAATTTTATCCTGCTTCTACCCTCCATGGGTCTACATATGTTTTAGTTATTGTATGTCTATTTTTGGGATGAACTGATGTTGAAATATTTCCTTGGCAAAAACCTACAGCCCTTACAGTTGCTAAAAAGCTGCTTGATTTTTTGTTTCCAAGCTGAGGTACACTAACTTTTATATTAGATGGTTGAGACACACACTTTATGTGAACTATAATTTAAAAAAATAAATTAATTAATTAAAAAAAACTTTATAAGTTGTCACCAAAAACTCAAACTGCTCTGCCCATACCATCCAAATCTTCTATAAAGATTAAGAAAAACAATGGCATTCTTAAAATTGGCATAATTATCAAAGCCTTCAGTAACCCTTTGCCAAAGTTACTTCTACCAAGTCTTGTGTCAATATGGCCTATTCCCTTGGGGACACACCAGTTATCCATGTATGAAAGGCCATCTATCCATGCATGGAAGGCCTGCACATTAAGGGATTTCACCTTTAATACTAGAATCTGCCCTATTGCATGAAGACATGGTATAACATTGTAAGGGACTCATACGTGATCACCAGTTCTTTCACCAAATTGTAAGTTTCCCTCCTTCAATATCTGCCTAAGCATTTTTTTTAAACTTTAATTTTTAAAATTTTTATTAACATATAATGTATTATTAGCCCCAGGGGTACAGGTCTGTGAATCGCCAGGTTTATACACCTCACAGCACTCACCATAACACATACCTTCCCCAATGTCCATAACCCAACAACCCTCTCCCTACCCCTCTCCCCCCAATACCTAAGCATTCTTGTCATGATTTTCAACCAGGGGATTTTGTCTATTGGAAAAGACCTCGAGGAAAACTATTTGAGTTTCATTGAAAGACACTTTAACAACAAATAGAGTGGTGAACTCAAGTCAGTTCTTGGAATTATGTTTCAAAAATAAAGAAGCAACACAGAATTCCACACACTTGGCAGATCACTTATATGTGAGACCTTGAAAAGGTCTTTCATGGATCCTTTAGAAACAGCTGACCTATGGAAGTAAACAGTTGGCCCAAGACCTTAAGAATAATCTGATGACCTCAAATAATGGCTAATTTCCACACAAGATGTTAGAATAACACCTCTGCGTAATTCCTGCTTTGTTTTTCTTCTGCTTGCTTATCATAGTTCGCCTTGCGATTTTCTATAGATATCTTTTGTTTTGTTTCACGTTCTATTTAAATTCTGGTTAGTTAACATGTATTGTAATATTAGTTTCAGTAATAGAATTTAGTGATTCATCACTTACATATAATACCCAGTGCTCATCATAGCAAATGTTTATTGTTTTCCACCCATAAGGGTCCTTTTTACCTTTTCATTCTTTTTCATGACAATTGTTAGGTTTTGATTGAGTTAGATAATTCTGGCCTATTAAAAGACAAACTCTATAAGTTATTATGATACCACCACTCTTGCTGTAGATAGAATGCAACTTACTGGGATGAGTAGTAGACTCATTGTTGTAGATTTTTTGTTGGCTAGTCATGGTGGTATTTGTGTCAATAGTCCTTGCTTACTCAGATCAGTGAAAACAGCAAGATAGAGCAGACTGTACTTGACCTTGAAGAAAAAGTGACTTGACTTTTCTTATTCTGATTCTGATGGCCTATGAAATTTATTCTCTTTGCCTAGATTAGGCAATTGGAATTCATTGTTTGACCATCCAAATAATGGTCAAAAACACTTGTTTTTGTCATAGTGGTTATAATATTGGTTCATTAAATTCCATGCAGGTTTCTACATGCTTTCATGCAGCAGCTCTCTCATCAAATTGTTGCTATGATGATACAACAATAAAAAGGGCAAAAACACCTTATGATACAGTTGTCTATGGGGACAACTAGACAATTCCACATTAGGAAGATCTGGATCTCTCATTTGTTTTGAATTGTTCAACCTCCTGTAGGTGAGAAAATGATCAAAAGGGAGACTGAAGGATGAAAATTCAAATGAACAATGATCAGGACACATGTAACAATAGAACTCTGACCCAAAGGTATAAATACAGAGTTTGGAATTGGATAGCTTAGATCAGGGGTCAGCAAACATTTTCTGTAAAGAGTTAGATAGTAAATATTTTAGGTTTTGCAGGCCATATGATCTGTAGCAACTAAAATAGTCATAGACAATAATAAACAAATGGGTATGGCTGTGTTCCAATAAGACAGAAGCTGGACTCATCTGACCTGCTAGCTATATTTGCTTGACCCTTGGTTTATTTCTTTTTAGGTGAGAAAGTTTCCCCCTTCTTTAAAAGGGAGGTAAAAGAAAGAAATTAGCATTGATCAAGTTTGTACTATGAGCTAGGCACTGTACTCAGTATTCATTATATTATTTAATCATCACAATCACATCCTTATGTTATAGAGAAGAAAATGGAGTTTCTTCTCCAAGAAAGTGGAAGTTGTCCACAATCACATGGCTATTGGGGAGCAAAGTCTTCTGACTCTAAAGTGTTCTTTCTTTCTCATCATCACAGATTTTATTTCCCATCCACATGCCTTCTCTAGCATCTCTGGCCATCTTTGCTTCCAACTCCATGGTAACAGCAACAAAAACAAAGAAATAACAATAGCAGCTAAATTTCACAGTGTGATATATTTATAATGTATATATATATATATATTTTGAAGACTTCATTTGTTTTACAGAGAGAGGCAGCACAAGCTGGTGGGGCAGAGGAAGAGGGTGAGAGAGAGAATCTCAAGCAGATTCCACACTGAGTGTGTAGCCCAGTGTGGGGCTCAATCCCAGGATCCTGATATCATGACCTGAGCCAAAACCAAGAGTTGAATACTTAACCAACTGTGCCACCAGGCACCCCTATAATGTATATTCTTATTTATATTTTAATCTTATATGTATATTTGCATGTAATCTCCACAAAAATCCCAGGAAGTCTATTTTTCCTGTTTCATAGATGGGAACACCAAGTTTACAAAGCTGGAAATTGGCAAGTTGAGCATAAAAATGCCCATTTCCTAATTCTTAATTCTCTAAGTAGGATTTTTATATCCTGGTCAACATTTGTTTAATTAACACAGAATAATATTTTCCTTTCTCTGAACCTTTCTATGTACAGCTGCCAAGTCCAGTCTGACCAACAGAAGTAGCTGAGACTAGATTAATGGTTTTGGAGGGAATATCGAGTTCAGTGAAATGAAATCCTGTTAAAGCAATATGGATTGGTGTCCAGGAAATATCAGAAACTTTGGTCCTTTGTCAACAACTTGGCTATCAGGCTGAAGGCCACCTGGATTCCTCTTTAAGAAGTTACCCAAATGAAAAATGGCTTTGCAGAACATCTTTGCAGAACATTCTTTGCAGAACTCCCAGAGTTCTGCGCAGGGAGAAGCCACTGTCTTTGGCTGACATTTCCCAAAATATAAATACAGAGCCTCAAAGGTAGGAAATCTTTTTATTTTTTTAAAGCTGTGTATTGGAAGAGAAAAATCAGGATATTCCCAGATGAAACTGTTGGAAACTCTTCAGACTTTTTACTTCTGTAGCCCCACTGTAGGCAGTTTTCTGGTTTGACTTGAGATCCTGAAGGAGAAAAAGTGTATCTGTCTGCAGTCTCCCCAATTGACCCCCCCCATTCTTTGGTTGTCTATGCTAACAGGATGTTGGAGGCTGCAGAATAGTCTTGAGGTGAGGTTTTTAGTGGAATTGGTCTGATGAGGAAAGTAAAATATGACCCCCAACACTGTTCAACTGTGTCAGGATCTGACCTTGCACTGTCAGATACTGAATGCCATTGAAGAGAAGGGGGGGGGGAGAGGGGAGGAGAGGAGAGAGCAGAGGGGTAAAGACGAGACATATCTACTTATGTTCCTAAATCCTGGTCCATACCTGGACTTCGGATACAAACAAGTTGGCAAAAGCAAGTATCTAGTATTTCTGCCTCTATAGGAAGAAGCAATTTTATCTTTCAACAAGATCCATGCTGAGTAGCCATCATAAATGACTAATGACCATGAGAGTGTCTTGCCCCAAAGCCTTGACCTTCACAAATTCTTGGTTTCCAAGGAACCTTATAGCAGCTTTCTTTCTGGAGAGACTCTGAGGACTGAAATTTTCCCTTTTCATCTTTTACTCCTTGGAGCCTTTCTTTCTTACAATGTACTTTGTGTATAACCCCAGAATCCTAGCATCTCTGTCATAGAGGCACCAAAATGATCACCCAGACCAATGTTTTCAAACAGGATCTGGGAGTCATAGATCTTCCTCAGATACCCCACATAGGTGAAGGCCCTTTCACTCTTTCCCACCCTCCCCCACCAAATGAAGCCCAATTCAGTTTGGAGGAGCTCAGTTTTGAATTGTTTTGCATATTGGGCTTTTATTTCTTTCTTTCTTTTTTTTTTTTTTTAAAGATTTTATTTATTTATTTGACAGCAGAGATCACAAGTAGGCAGAGAGGCAGGCAGAGAGAGAGAGAGAGAGAGGAAAGCAGGCTCCCTGCTGAGCAGAGAGCCCGATGCGGGGGCTTAATCCCAGGACCCTGAGATCATGACCTGAGCCGAAGGCAGAGGCTTAACCCACTGAGCCACCCAGGTGCCCCTGGGCTTTTCTTTTGAAGGAAGATTCAAATGTTTATAATCACTGGTGTAGCCAAGACCTTCTTCATGTCTCATTCATCTTTGTAACCCTGGTGCTTTCCACACAACCTGGTACAACAGAGGTACTTAATAAATATTTACGAATGCATACAAATATTTCATTCATATGTCCATTCATGTATTCACTGGAGAAACACTTGTTTAACTCCTTTGTGTAGTGAGGATCATTTGCCTGTAATTTCTGTGACTCCATTGACTGCAAGTCTTCAGTTAGCCAGTGTATGTGCCTAGAAAGTGTCCTTATTCCTCTTCACTGCACCATCTCTGTGCAACCCATGCTGTATCCCAGGCTGAATCAGCCTGAGGGTTAAAAGTGAGGTCATATTAACAGTAACAGACATTATTTTTTTTGGCTTTACTCCCAATCCGTTATTGCACATTTTCTCTCATTTGCTGGTCAAGCTTTGAGACATGCTTTGCTGTAAGCTTTGTCTTCTTACTAACACACAGGATAGAAATGGTAGGGAGAGCCTTTTGCTGCGAAGATTATGGAGCTTTAATAGAATATATATCTGAAAGTACTTTGAGCAAGGGAAACCACTCTCCAAGGGTCAGAGGTTGTTATTAAGGAGGGCTGCCTGCCAGCCAGCTGGGTACTTGTGAGAAATTTAGGATGCCAGGGAGAAAATACTCACCCAGAATAATTGATGTTGTTGTTAAAAAAGCACTTTGCGGTCAAGTCTCAGACAAATCTTAGTCTTTCCCATGGGGGAAAAGGCACAGCTTGTTGGTGGTGTTTCTATTTGGTACCGGCATCATTCTGCCAGCTGTTTGAGCTACACTGTGGCCCTTGGCTTCATTCAGCTAACATTTAACGAGTACTTCTCAATGTTTACTTGGTGCATGCATTCATTCAACCATTCATTCCTTTAGTGATTGATTCAACAGATACTTATTATGTTCCTACTAGGTGTTAAGGGCACAGCAATAAATGAAACTAGAATTCCTGCTCTTTTAGAGTTTTATATTATAGTGGTAGGAACATATAAGTGAAAAGAGAGGTGAAGATGTAGAAATATATGGAGTATCAGATGTTGATAAGTACTGAGGAGAAAAGGAAAAGAGATAGGGAGTGTTGGGGGGATGGGATTACCATTTTAGTTGACATGGCCTAGGTGGGGCAAACTTCATCACAAAGAGGGTGGCAACTCTATGAGCTAAATGTTAGTTCTATTTTATCTTTTTAAAGATTTTACTTTTTTGTCAGAGAGAGAGTGAGAGAGAGCATAAGCAGGGGGAGCAGCAGACAGGGGTAAGCAGGCTCCCTGCTAATTAGGGAGCCTGAAGTGGGACTCGATCCCAGGACTCTGGGATCATGACTTGAGCCAAAGACAGACAGCTAACCAATGGAGCCACTCAGGTGTCCCAGTAGTTCTATTTTATAACTGTAGTACCTTAACTCAGGTGGGTGAAATGACATGGTCAAGGTCATACAGGGAATTAGTGGCTGAGTAGGTACTTGGGCCCAGATCTGTGTGATCTTAAATTCAGGCTCTTTCGACAATGAAGCTCTGACTGCCTACATGTTTTCACTCATAAAACATAAGTCTGGGTTAAGCCAGGGCATAGAATCCTTCATTTCTGGCTTTGACATGCCTTGGGCCAATGGTCTTTTCTGAGCACTACAGAACATTCTTAGCTGCTATCAGTAATATCAGAAATGACTAGCATTATATTACTAACTTTCTTGTTCACTTTGAGGCAATTATTTCTGGTTAGATATTAGGCTTAAAAGTTAGAACTTTGACACACGGACACAATACTGTGAAGGGAAATGGGAGAGATGTGTTGGTGCTGTGTAATACTGTTAAAATGAACTGATGTGGGAGACATTAGTATTATTTATGGTACTAGATGATTTGTATTTTATACAATACTCATGAAGATCATAGAGAAATAATGCTGAAAAATATCTAAATACATGGGATGCCAGAGAATTCTGGAAGAGGGACTATACAATTATGGTGTCTGGATGGTGTGTGCCATGGGGACCAGTGAGTCCTGTGAGGTCAAATGGAAGGGGATGTTGCTATCTTGAAGTCTTTTGAGTGCAGAACCTCCAAAATTGTAAGTCATATCCTGTAGCTAAGTTCCAACCATGAGGGCAGGGACTGCTTTTTGATTTTCTTGTATCTATAAGACCAGGCACAGTGCTTGGTATTTGATGTTTCAATAAATGCTTGTTGAGTGAATGAACATATGATGACAAGGAGATCTGAGACCATATAATACAAGGAATGGATGCTGCAATTGGGAATATGCATTGTTTTCTCCACTTTCCCTCATCTACTCCTGAACATCACTCCTTTTCCCTAGGATTACCTTTGTGTTAGTTTTCTAGGGTTGTGGTAAGAAATACCATAGCTTGGGTGGCTTAAACAAGAGAAATTTGTTTCTCATAGTTCTGGAAACTAAAAGTCTAAGATCAAGAAGTCATCAGGATTGGTTTCTTCTGAGGCCTCCCTCCTTGGCTTGTGGATAGCCACCTTCTCCTTTTGTCTTCATATGGTTTTTCCTCTGTCCTAATCTCTTGTTATAAGAATACGAGTTGTATTGGATGAGGGCCCACCTGTATGCTCTCCTGTAACTTCATCCTGCTTTAAAGGCCCTATCTCCAAATGCAGGCACATTCTGAGGTTTTGGGTGTTAGAACTTCAGCATGTAGATTTTGGGGAAATTTAATTCAGCCCATTGCAACCTCTTCTACAGATTACTTGCACATAAGTTCTTCTCTTGTTTCTGCTTTTGCAATGGAATATAAACTAAGTTATGGCACTATTAAATCTCTCTTTCTCCTCCCCTTCTGGTCTCAGAGTACACTTCTCTATATAATCTCTCTATCATCTATATATCTATCTGGTTGTTTGGTTATTATTTTTGTTGTTGTTGTTGTTGGTGGTGGGGTGTGTGTGTGTGTGTGTGTGTGTGTGTGTGTGCGCGCATGTAAAACTGCATCCAAACAGAAGATCTGGTCATTTCTTTCTTTCTTTCTTTCTTTCTTTCTTTTTTTTTTTTAAAGACTTTATTTATTTATTTGACAGAGATCACAAGTAGGCAGAGAGGCAGGCAGAGAGAGGGGAAAGCAGGCTCCCTGCTGAGCAGAAAGCCCAATGCGGGGCTTGATCCCAGGACCCTGGGATCATGACCAGAGCAGAAGGCAGAGTCTTTAGCCCACTGAGCCACCCAGGTACCCCGATCTGGTCATTTCTTCAGGAAATTCTCTTAAGAAAATTACAATAATGTCTGAGCAGCAATAAACCTTTCTTTCATGTATAATATTCAAGCAGCCTTAATTGTCTAGTGCTTTTGACAATGCTCTGCTGATTTCTGAGTTGTCATTGCTGTATAAGCCCCATTAAAGGTTATACAAGCCCCTTTTGAGCTTTCTCACAGATAACTAATTATGCCTTGATTGATGGAAAAGTAAGCACACCTTGATTGCTTATGTAATTTTGAATTAATTACATTACTTCCAGATTTGTGTGTCATTGAGGAAGGTACTTATTGATGGATTCTAATTAATGTATAACAACTTTATGGTGTACCTGGAAGCTTTAAACACTTAAGGTATTGTAACTCCCCAGGTTCGGTTCATTCATTCGTTCATTTCTTCATGCACTCAATGAATATTTATGGAAGTTTTAATATGTAGAAGGTGCTTTGGGAGTTGGCATGGTAATGCAGAGAATGTATAACACTTGGTACCTGCATCCTAAGCTGGGAATGACAGGCACACAAATAATTACAACATGACAATATATGGGATATTTGCCCTAGCTTTCTGTTTTTCCTTCATTTCTATCAGTCCAACTAGGAAAGGCAGTTTAATGTAGCAATTTGTTACACAGGTGATAGAAAAGATGAGACACCAGCAAGGGACACTAAGGCAACTCAAAGTTCTGTGGCAGTCAGAAGCCCCCACCCCTGTAGTTTAGAGGGACCAAAGGAGGCAAGTGTTTCTGGACCCTAGCATCACTGGGCAAAGCTTGACCATGGCCAGCTTATCAGACGGTATCTATAGCTATGGAAATGATGTGGCTCTCGAGCATAGAGAAAGGGTGGGGGATACTCTGGACCCCTCCCTCTTGCTCCAGTCTCTTAAGTATCTCTCCTGGGAGTTTCATGCTGGGGACGTGAGCCCCTAATATGATATGGACAGGAGGAGGGGTGAGGAATGGACCTGAATACAAACTGGCCTGAGTTTTGCACTGGACTCGAGGATTTATGACTGTCCAATACACATTACACTTAAATGGAGGGAAGGTGTTTACATCATACCAGAATCAGACAAGTTCTGTGTGGAATGCTCAGTGTGTGCATATCTGTGTATGTGTGTCTGATGTGCACACCCGGGTGTGTTGGGAGTGGGATGGGGTAGACTGCTAGCCTGGAAGAAAAGGGAAAGATAGATCTTTCCCAAGTAGTGTATCAGTTGGAAGATGCTTAGTAGTAAGGTGTCTGCCATTAAGGTAAGATATTTGGAAAGGGAAAAACAATCGGAACTTACATCATGATTGAGCTGAGATAGGGATCTGATAATACAGAGAGTGTAAAAATATAGCCTTCCTGGGAGGCATTTAACAGTGGTTAGCCCATTAACTAACTAATTCAAAAAAGTCATCTATTAAAAATCAACCATAGACCCAGTGAAGGTCAGGTGCTGTTGATAATATGATGTGAAAAAATAGACTTGTTTCTGGCTTTATGGATTTTTTGCCCTAGTGTGTGAGAAAGATGTTTATTTTTCAAATGATTACAAATGTGAATCAGTAATAACTGTGAGAAGAGTAATAAGGAAGGATGCAGAGGGCTATAATGGTGTATTATTATTATATGGTGTATTGTAGGGTGATGTTGATGGAGGGATCAGCCTGAGGGGTCAGGAAAGGCTTCCTACAGGAAGCACCAGTTGCTCTGAGTTCTTTAAGTATCATAGGAGTAAGACTAAAAAAAGCAAAGAGAGGGAGTGGGGAAGAATGACCAAGGGTCAAATAAGAGCCATGCAAAGACCCTGGTGTGTGAGAGAACATTCCAGTGAGATGGGTGGTGGTGAGAAGTAGAATATTTCAGTGGAATTTTTCAAACAGGTTTATCAGCTATAGTTGAAAGGACTCACATATCACACCTTTATATAACCTTCCAACCCTAAAATTACCTGATTTACAGCATTTAATTGCTTGGTGACTTTGGGTTCAGTTTAGGGAAAGATGCTTTGAGAGATAAAATAACAGCAGGAGACAAGGTGTTTTTGGTGAGTAGAGCGTAACACGCCAACAAGTTGAGTAACCATATAGGGCAGCACATGATTAAGTAATACAGTGAAGGATCTACATGGCTGGAAAGATTGGAGGTCAGAGAAGAAAGCAGAGTGGGACAGGGCTCCTGTTGTCACCTCTTCTACTCAGGCAGCTAGAATTCTCTACTCTGCAGGAGAGTCTTACTGAAGAGAATTCTTGGCAGCCAGTAGGTAATCACTACATCAGTTGTCAGTTGTGTAACTCACAGGAAGGAGCAAGGGCACAGCAGGTGGGGTTACCATTGCTGTTTTGTTCAAGATGTTTTAAGTGTATTGTCTCACTTAGTCCTCATATCCACTGTATGAAATAGTAAGTATTATTATTCCCATTTTACAGACAGGATCTAAGATTTACTGGTTTGGATCACCTGCCCATGTTTATACATTTATTTACACAGTGGCCAGCCTGGGATTAGGACCCAGTTCTGCCTGGCTCTAAATTCAATGCTCCTTCCATTGCCCTACCACAGAGGCTTCCCTGCTCATTCTGGTTAGTGCATGCTTGTGTTTTCTTGCTTTATTCACTATATTTTAGTATTATATTCTTAATAAGGGAGGGAGATGAATGAATGGGGAAGGGAAGTCATTTTTTGAAGAATCTGCTATTCATCAAGAAATATGCTTACTGAGGCACCTGGGTGGCTCAGTAGGTTGGGCAACTGCCTTTAGTTTAGGTCATGGTCCTGGAGTTCAGGAATCAAGTCCCGTGTTGGGCTCCCTGCTCGGCAGGGATTCTGCTTCTCCTTCTGACCCTCCCCTTTCTCATGCTCTCTCTCTCTCTCAAATAAATAAGTAAAATCTTAAAAAAAAAAAAAAGAAATATGCTTGCTAATTACATAGAATATTTCATTTAGTGTTTACCAAAAACTTCATACTATATGGTATTCTCTGCATTTTACAGATGAGCAAATTATTAAGTATCAGCTCTAAGGTCTTTCATTTACCAAGGGAGCAGAGCTAGGATCAGACTGTGGGTCCACTTGCGTCCAAACTCCATACTCTTTCCAGTCCATCATATTATTCTCTGGGACCCTTCTAGTCATTGTTGTATCTTGCACTGTCACATGGATTCTCATATTCAAAAGTATTCATTTATTTTTACACATTGTACACCATTTTTGTGATGGACACTGCAGGAAGCATGGAGAACGGAAAAGAATTATTTTTATCTCTTTTTTCTCCTATGGTCAGTACTAAACTTGTGATACTTAATTGTTGTACTGTTTCTTGGATTTTCTTCCATGGGTATTACCACTTAAAAAGGTCTTACAGATCACTAGTCGGGGGGCACCTGGATGCTGAGTTGGTTAAGCATCTGACTCAGTCTTGTGTCATGATCCCAGTATCCTGGGATTAAGCCCCCCATGGGGCTCCTTGCTCAGTGGGGAGCCTCCTTCTCCCTCTCCCTCTGCCTGTCACTCCCCCCGCTTGTGTTCTCTCTCTGTCAAATGAATAAATAAAATCTTTATAAAAAATTCCAGATCACCAATCAGTGTTTCATATTCTTTTTAAAAAATTTATAACAATTTTTAAAAAAACATATAATGTATTATTTGTTTCAGAGGTACAGGTGTGTGATTCATCAGTCCTATGCAATTCAGAGCACTCACCACAGCACACACCCTCCCTAATGTCCATCTCCTAGCCACCCCATCGCTCCCAGTTTGTTTCCTGAGATTAAATCTCTTATGGCTTTTCTCCCTCTCTGGTTTTATCTTGTTTCAACCTCCAGTTTGTTTCCTGAGATTAAATTTCTTATGGCTTTTCTCCCTCTCTGGTTTTATCTTGTTTCATTTTTCTCTCCCTTCTCCTATGATCCTCTGTCTTGTTTCTCAAATTCCTCATATCAGTGAGATCATATGATAATTGTCTTTCTCTGATTAATTTATTTAGCTTAGCATAATACCCTCTAGTTCCAACCACGTCATTGCAAATGACAAGATTTCGTTTTTCGATGGCTGCATAATATTCCATTGTGTGTGTGTGTGTGCGCGCACGTGCGCACGCACACACACACACACACACACGTGCACATGCTCATCTTTATCCATTCATCTGTTGATGGATACCTAGGCTGTTTCCACAGTTTGGCTATTGTGGACATTGCTGCTCTAAACATTGGGGTACGCATGCCTCCAGTGTGTCATAGTCTAAAAAATTCTTATAATCAAGTTGTAAAAATTCAGAACTTTTATACAATTTAGCAGCATATTAAAGAATACTACACCATGAGGAAGAGGAGTTATTCCAGGAACATAAGAATGAATTAATATCAATATATATATTAATAAAAATTTTTATACTAATCCTATAAAAAGTTTTCTATGATCATTCTCCAGACATAATGAAAGGTAATTGATTAATGCAACATCATATCTGTTTTATGTATATGCAAATTATATGATATGTATAAATGCAATAAATACTTGTCTGCATGCATATAACACACACACACATACATGCTTCTGAAATTCTGCAAAAGAAGAGCTGAACAAATAAGGCATATACTAAGTTCTTGGATAGAAAAACTCAACCTAATAAAGGTAAAGTTTTCCCTGCATTAATTTGTAAATTGAATAGCATTCCAATAAAAAATACCAAGACTTTTAAAAAAGATCTTATGGGAAAAGAAACAATAAGAGTAGGCAAAACAAACAAACAAATAAAAACAAAACAAAACAAAACAAAAACAGAAAAAGAGGAGCAATGAGGAACAAATCGTATCAGAAAGCTTTCATAAATTAGACTGGTGGATAAATAAGACCAATGAAAAAGAATCAAAATTCAAAATATATATGAAATTCAAATATATATAGAAATCAGAGTATGATAAGTTTAGCGACTCAATTCAGTGTCTATGTGTGTGTATGGAAGGGAGCAATAACAGATTAGTCCTTATAGTAATAACTGGGTAGCCATTTGGAAAGTAAGTGGATTCACATTCACATTATAAACTAAGATGAATTCTAAATGGATCAAAGACTTTAAAAATGAAATCAAAGAAATAGAAGAAAATATGTGAGGATTTCTTATTACTTGGGAATAGGAAAAATCTTCCAATTACTATACAAAATGCAAAAGGCATAAGAAAAAATACTGATAAATCTTTATATATCTAAAAATTCTGTATGCAAAAAATTGCTATAAGCAGAGTTAAAAGAGGAATGACCCTAGGCAGAACATCTGCAACTTATAACATAAGGCTCATCTCTCTAATATATAAATAGCTCTTACAAATCAATATAAAAAAAGGTGGTTAACCCCCTAGAAAAATGGACAAAAGATACAGACAAGTCAGAGGAAAGGAAAATCCCAAACTAAAGACTTACAAAGAAATATAAAAAAAAAAAAAGGCTATAGAAAGACTTATAAAAGGGAGAGTCACTTGACTTTTTGCATAAGAGGGGAAATTAGAATTATACTCATATTTCATTTTGACCTATCAAATTAGCAAAAGTTCAACTATGCAATGATACTCTCATGTTGCCAAGACTTTGTAGAAACACTCCTATATGCTCCCAGTGGGAGGGAAATTGGTATAGTTTAAACAATATTAAACAAAATTATAAATACATATCTTCTTTGACCCTATAATTCCACTTCCAGGAAATTATACCATGGATATATTTACCCATGTGAAAATGACATATGCAATATTATTCATCACAGCAAAGGCCTGGAAATAATGTAAATATTCTTCAATGGAAGATTAGTCAAACATAATTTTGCAGCTGAAGCTTTTTAGCAACTAATTTGGAAAGAACTCCAACTTGCATTTTTAAGTGAAAAAATTAAGCTATAGAACAGTGTATATGGTACATAAGGAAAATGGAAAAAAAGAATACTCTTACTTATATATTCAATAATATCTCTGAACAACTTAATAATAGTGAAAACTTTTTCTATTGTTTTGTTTCACTTTTTCTTTTGGAGAGAGATGTACTGGGTAGCTGGGGGATTTGGATAGGAGAAAGGGTTTCATTTGATACATTTTTCTATTTTTTGAGCTTTGAACCACATATAATGTATAACTGATTTTTATCAGTTTAATACCTACAAAATACATGAATGAACAAACCCCCAAACTTCAGGGTCTTTTTCTAGGTGACATTTGAGGGGCTGACCCAGAGACCCACGCAGTGTACCCTTCTCACTTCTCAGTGACCCACTTCTCAATAGCACCATTCTGGGATCTGTTACCACATGGACAGTCTGAAAACCAACTTTTAAAATCTGAGACTTTGTACATGTAAAGCATCTGAAAGGCCTGGCACATAGTAATTATTATGACAAATGTTATCTTTTTTTATTTTTATACTTTGTGGGCAAACTGAATCACACAGATAGTCAGAAATGGTTGTTTAGATTTTCAGATCCTTTAAAAATATTTCTTACATGGTACTTATTGATGACTTGAGACATAGAAGATATTTAACAAACACAAAGGCAATGGATTGATCTCACCCTGTGGTACTGCCAGTGATTAACAAAGGCTGTTTTGTTGCCCATCTATCCCTATGCGCATGAGGTTACATACCCAAATGTGGTAGCTTGTCCTGGTGTGGGCCTGAGCAGCTCCCCCTCCTGTGAGAAGAATGTTCAGCAGGCAAAATAAATTTCAAATCACAACCCAGGGAGGCAACATGGCATGATAGGAAGCCCATGGAATCTGGAGTTAAAAGATCTAGTACAGATCCATGATTCATTCACAGAGTAGCGTAGGATACCCGGAGTGTGTCTGTTCACCTGTCTCAATCACTGACTGCATCCTTGCAGTATCTGTCCTCCTCTCCATGGCTGCTAGAAAGCTCATAAGATCTAATTAGATTTGAAAGTGTTTCAAAACTAGGCAGTAGCATAGATGAGTGCAGCATAATACATGGTAATTTCACAATAACTTTAGCCCTGTTCATTCTCTCAGCCTAAGTGGCAGAGGATTTGTGACTGGTGAGGACAGTGTTAAATTTACAGAGCAACCTAAGGAGAGACTGGCTTGCTCTATGGGGAGACCCAGGACTGATGGTAGGCACTTAACAGCATGTTCCAATTACAGCATTTAAATCTAATTGCATACTCTGTTAATCTCTGTCAGTGCGGCATCATTTAATATCATCACGGCAGCCTCTAATATCGTAAGCAATGTGAGCTGAGCTGAGACTATTGAAAAAGTTCAGTCCCAGGTCTTCATATCCCCTTTAATTCTCTCTGTCAATTATGCTGCAGCCAAGAGTTCAAACAAAGGTCTTGGGATCCGGGCTTGGAGCTACCTTTTTGAAGCGAAGCCTCTTATAAATATACAGATTATATCAGGAGTCTCCAATCCCTTGCCCTAGTTATTTTTGATGGGTTAGTTAAGTTACTAGTCCCTGGGGTATAACTTACTGTGCACTTATTTCAAACAAATATTGTAAATGCTATCTGTTCCATAGATTATAGTTTTAGAAATGACATAGTGTCACTTGCACATGTATTTCCCACCCTACCCCCAATCCTCCTGGCTCAAGCAAGGTTGATGGGGAAGAAAAAAACCCGGACACCTACTTAGCTCAGTTCCTTGCACATAGTAGGCTTCCTGTTTTTGTTTTTCTCATTATGAACGTCAGTTGATTAGCATGAAACTGCTAGTCACAAAGTTAGGTTTATTTTTTTTTAATTTAACGTATCTTATTTTAATTTGAGTATAGTTGGCACACAAAGTTACATTAGTTTCAGGTGTACAACTTAGTGATTTGACAAGCTTATACATTATGCTATGTTTGTCATAAGTGTAGCTACAATCTGTCCCATTACATCCCTATTACAGTATCACCCACCATATTCCTTATGCTTTGCTTTTTATTCCCGTGACTTACTCATTCCATAATGGAGGCCTGTATCTTCTTTTCCTCTTCACCCATTTTGCTCAACCCCTACCCCTCTGGCAACCATTAGTTTGTTCACTGTAGTTATAGGTCTGATTCTCTTGTTTATTCGTTTTTTAAGAATCCAATTTTAAGATTTTTTATTATTATTATTCATTTGACACACAGAGAGAGAAATCACAAGTAGGCAGAGAGGCAGGCAGAGAGAGATGGGGAAGCAGTCTCTCCGCTGAGCAGAAAGCACGATGCAGAGCTCAGTCCCAGGACCCTGAGATCATGACCTGAGCCGAAGGCAGAGGCTTATCCCACTGAGACACCCAGGAGCCTCTCAATTCTGAGATTTTTAAGTGGACTCATATGGTATTTGTCTTTCTTAGTCTGATTTATTTCACTGAACATAATACCCTCTAAGTCCATCTGTGTTGTCTCAGATGGAATGCTCTCATCCTTTTTTATGGGTGTATAATATTCTGTTATACATTAAAGTGATATTTTCATGTCTTGGCTATTGTAAATAATACCACAATAAACATAGGGATGCATTTATCTTTTTGAATTACTGTTTTCATTTTCCCTGAGTAAATACCCAATAGTGGTATTATTGGGTTATATGGTATTTCTATTTTTAATTTTTTGAGGAACTTCTATAGTCATTTCCACAGTGGCTGCAGCAGTTTGCATTCCAGCCACCAGTGCATGAAGGTTACTTTTCTTTCATATCCTTAGCAGCACTTGTTATTTCTTGTGTTTTTGATTTTAGCCATTCTGAGACATGTGAGGTGATATCTCATTGTGGTTTTGATTTGCATTTCCCTGATGATTAGTGATGTTGAATATCTTTTCATGTGTTTGCTGGCCATCTGGAATGTATTTGGAAAAATGTCTACTCAGGTCTTCTGTCCATTTTTTAACTGGATAATTTGTTTTTTGATGTTGAGTTATAGAAGTTCCTTATATATTTTGAATATTATTCTCTTATTGGATATGTCATTTGCAAATATCTTCTCTCATTCAGTAGATTGTCTTTTTGTTTTACTGATGACTTCCTATGCTGTGTAAAAGCTTTTTACTTTGATGTAGTCTCAGTAGTTTACTTTTGCTTTTATTTCCCTTGTCTTAGGAGACATATCTAGAAGAATGTTGTTATGGCTGATGTCAGAGAAATTACTACCTGTGTTGTCTTCTAGGATTTTTATAGTTTAAGATCTCACATATAGGTCTGTAATCCATTTTGAGTTCATTTTTGTTTTTGGTGTTAGAAAGTGGTCTAGTTTCATTCTTTTACATGTAGCTGTCCAATTTTCCCAGCGCCATTTTTTGAAACTTGAAATTTCCCATTGTATTTTCTTATCTTCTTTGTCATAGATTATTTGTCTATGTAGATATGGATTTATTTCTGAGATCTCTGTTCTGTTCTATTGATCTCTGTGTGTGTTTTTGTGCCAGTACCATATTGTTTTGATTACTATAGCTTTGTAGTATATCTTGAAATTTGGAATTGTAAAACCACCAGTTTTGTTCTTCTTTCTCAGGATTCCTTTGGCTACTTGGAGTTCTCTGTGGTTTCATATAAATTTTGGGATCATTTGTTCTAGTTCTGTGAAAATTGCTGATGGTATTTTGATAGGGATTGCATTGACTCTGTAAAGTGCTTTGGGTAATATGGACATTTTGAATATTAATTCTAACAATCCATGAGGATGGAATATCCTTCCATTAGTTTATGTCCTCTTCAACTTCTTTCATCAGCATTTTACAGTTTTCAGAGTATAGGTCTTTCACCTTTTTCATTAAGTCTACTCATAGGTATTTTATTCTTTTTGGTGCAGTTATAAATGGTGTTGTTTTTTTAATTCCTATTTTCATGACTTCATTGTTAGTAGATAGGAAGAGTCCTGATTTGGGGATACTAATTTTGTATCCAGCCACTTTACTGTATTCGTTTATTGATTCTAGTAGTTTTTTTGGTGGAGTCTTCAGGATATTCTATGTATAGTATCATAAGACCTGCAAATAGTGGCAGTTTAACTTTACCAGTATGAATGCCTATTTCTTTTTCTTCTCTGATTGCTACAGTTATAGTAATGTTTTCTCTAACCCCATTTTGTTCAGAATTTTTTTTTTTTTTTTTTTTTTTTAATCATGAATGGATGTTGAATCTTGCCAAATGACTTTTCTGTATCTATTGAGATGGTCATACGATTTTATCCTTTGTTGATGTGGTATATAATGTCGATTGAATTGCGAGTATTGAAACATTCTTGCATCTCAGGAATAAATTCCACCTGATCACTGTGAATGATCTTTTTAAAGTATTGTTGTATGTAGTTTGCTAATACAAAATAGATTTTAAAATATAACCATTGAATCATAAAAATCAAATTTAGGAATATAACCAACTCTATTTAAACCTACATTAATTAAGAGTCATTTTATTCAGTCAACAAATGTCAGATGAGTAAGTGCCTCCTGTGTCAGGATTGTGCTGGAGCTCTGGCTGAGGAGTTATGTATTTTCTGAAAGAATTCTGGGCTCCAGTTCCAGCTCCATATTTTGTAAAATTTATGATTAGATAATTTTCTAAATGTCTCTATTTGAAAGTTTACATTTCTGTTATTTTAATACTTTTGCTTCTCTTGAAGCACTATTTGGAGGATTAAATGAAATAATGTATATAAAATACCACATAGAATTTTGAGCACTTTCATTTTGGTATGTTTAGTTTTTGCTAAGTTAATGAATAGTTAGCACCTATCAGTCAAAAGGTTAAGCCCCTTCCATAAATCATTGATTCATATAATGTTTCTGGCAGCCCTATAATTAGATACCATTATTATTCCCATTTTACAATTAAGGAAGCTGAAATACAGGGAAATGTAGTATTTTATCCATGGTGCCACAGCTAGGACATGCAGAGCAGGAATCTTAAACAAGGAAATGGGAATCCACTGGTGTGCTCTGTAAGACCCGAAGAAGATCAATTGCATTCCTTCAAGTACTTTTCTTCAGATATTTCTGGGGAGATGAGACTCACCAGAAATAGTAATTGATTAGCTAAATCCAGCTACATGTGGTTAAGTGCCCAAGTGACTCTGTGTTTTGTTGGAAGGCCCTGAAACAAAGGGTGTTAGAGAACAGGTTGAGCCATTCAGAGAAACATGATGTAAATGAGACAGACCATGTGCCCTCTCAAGAAGCTGTCCAGAGATGCACAGTCCTGGGGTGCTTGGTTTCATCTGCCATATGCACACAAGCATTGGATTCAAAGAAACTGCTCCAGTTGTTATTGGTCTGAGGTTCTCCCTATCTATGTGACCCAATGTTACAGCATAGTGATTAGGATCTCTATTGCTTTCTGCCTATGGGGACTTAGGCAGGGTATTTACTCTCTCTGCTACAGTTTTCTCATCTGAAAATGGGCATAATAATGAAGTTGATGGAATTGGAAAATGTTCAGAACAGTTCTTGGCACACAGTGAGTATTATCTGTGTGTTGTTATTATTTGTATACAGTGATTTTCAGTATTTGCTCATCAGTTGGCTGCTTGGGATGGGTGTTCCCCTTTCTGGAGTTGCCTGGTGTGAATCTACTTACGTGAAATAAATGATATTTGTAATCTCTTCCATCTGGAATTGCTGCAATGGTTATGGGGACCCAGGTGGGGATTAGATGAGACAGAGACAGAAATTAGCCTCTACTGCAAATAGCATAGGGCAGCCTTCAGTGTCAGCAGGCAGAGGGGTTCAGAAGCAGTATGGGGTAAGTGATGGACACCTGAAACCACTAGTAGAGGTGAAGGCTTTTCATCCTTTCTTCACTCCTGCAGAGAAAATGAACTCCAATTTTGGTCAAGGGTAGCCATGAGCCATAGAAGGAGGCAGGGTTACTTTAGCATTCTAGGCACCCTTCTTTTGAAGGCTCTACTTAAGATCATTTCAAACATTAAAATGCAGTCACATCCCTTATTTTCTATAATTATAACTATATGAGTTGAGTTGTAGTCTAGTGGTTGACAAAATATTACATTTGTGTAGATACTTAATTCAACATTCATTTATTTTAATTTGCAGTTTTTGTTGCTTATTTTGGAGCCTATATATATATATATATATATATATTATATATATATATATATATATATATTTTATACATGTAAGTTTAAGGCCCTGAGGTGGCAGTACCAAATGGATTCAGTAGTCTTGGCAGATGGTTGGGAGCAGATGATTTGGTCAAAATTAAAAAAAAAAAATTGGTTGAAATTTTGCTTTCCACTGATTTCTTTTTGGAAACTTCTCTCAGAACCTGTGTGGTTGGAATTCCTTCTGCATGGGAAGGGAGGGAGAGGTCACCAGCTCTTGCATTATTTTTTTCCTTCTTTTGGGATTACTCTTCGTTCTAAATGGTGAGGTAAGATTGTCTAAGGATTCCTCTCACTGAGAAGATGGAATTCCACCCCCCAAAATATCACAGGGTCAATATGATGGTCAGTAAAAGGAACCCAGAATTGGATGCTTAGGTCTGATACTTGAGAGGGGAAAAAAGATTTTGGAAATGTCTCATATGGTTCAGTCTAGATAGTTGGGGGAGTTTTTAATAATGGTGTTACCTTCAGCAGAGATCAGTGCGATCATAGAGGAGAAGGGAGTTAGAAGCTATAGGATCAGGAATCCCAGTTGGAAATTCAACAAACTCCAGTACCCTTCACTGATATGACCAGAAGAAGGTTTTGCAAAGATATCTTTCTTTGTTTTGTGGGGGCCCAAAACCTTCTGAAAGGTTGGTGTGAGCTACTTAATTCCTGGCATTCCAGAAGCAGAGACATTTCTTGGGGACAGGGTTGGGAGAATCTCTATGAGCTGGCTACTTTTCTTACTTTAACTAAACCAGGGCAGGTCCTGGAGGAGCATGATAAAAGACACATATGCTATAATGCCCAGCATTGTGCATATAAGTTTTGCATAGCATGGTATTCTAAAAGAAACAGGACAACACTTTTCCCCACTTGTCTAATCACATAAAGACCTGTGTGTGTGTGTGTGTGTGTGTGTGTGTGTGTGTGTAGTGACTTTAGAGAGTTTAATTGAAGTTAGCCTCCTTTCCCTACTCTAATTGAATCCTCGGCATTTTTCAAGAAGGGTAAACTGATAATTCATTCTCTAGATGTATGTTTGCTAGATTTAAGACACACTTCCAGGATCCTGCAGTTTGGAGACAGAAGTGGTGTAGAGTGTTGGAAAAGGGCAAAGATCACCCCACCTATTATTGTGGGCTCTTAAGGAACACTGGAAAATCCCACATACTTCTATAGGCCTTGAATTTGGGATGATGAAGGTAAGGAGATCATTGATCTGAAAGTTCGTCAGAGACTACAATGGATATTAAAGAAATTAGCTAGAGTCAGACTGAAGAGATCTCCAGTGTCTTGGGGGGACTCCTGCATAGGGCCAGGTCCATGCTGGCTGAAGCTGTTAGTGCTCATCTACTTCAGACCACGAGTAGAAAAGCAGTGAGAGAGAAACGAGAAAATGCACTAGAACGTAAAAGTGTGTCCCTCACATTCTCCTGTGGAACAGGCTGCTACTTCACTGACCCCCACTCCAAGAAGAAGCACAAGAGCATGAGAATGAATGGTCAAGGAAGAGCAGGTTGTGCTCCTCTCCTTTCTCAGTGGCCCCCTGCAGCTGCCCAATGGAAAAGGTATGGATGGAGGATGATAATCCCCACATTGGACTGAATGTTTACCTGAAATGTGTTGGAGGATCAATCCACAAATTGTTGTACCAGGTTAAATTATTGGAGGGACTATGACATGGTCAAGGGTTATCTGACAATTTGAGGTATCACCAAATCATTGCTCAACTCTACCTTTCTACTAGCATGTGTGGTGGTAAGTGCCTGAAAAAGTAGTCAGCATATAAACAGATGATTATAAAAGGGAAAAATTGTGTGGTAAGGTAGGGAATGCTATGGGTCCACATTCAGAAAGTTAGGTCTAAGCTTATGGAAGGTGTGGGATTGTGCAGTTGTGTAAATACTAAATAATCCCTCTCTGGAAAGAACAGTCCTGATTTGTGGCATTTGCCAATTTCTTTGGTGTAAATACTCCTACTGTGACTATAAATATGATGTCACAAAATGAGGAGTTGAGACGAAATGTACACAATCAGCTCTAGCAAGCTAGTTTCACCTACCTCCAGCACACTAGTGTATGTGTGTGTGTGTGTGTGTGTGTGTGTGTGTGTGAGAGAGAGAGAGAGAGAAAGAGCAATACAGAGAGAGTGAGACAGAGTGAAACAGAGAGGAGAGAGAGAGATTGAGAGTGTCAAAGAAGGCTTTCTGGGAAAAGGGACCCCTGACCTAAGTCTGAAAGGGTGATTAGGCAATAACCACGTAGGAAGGATGTCCCAGGTGGAAGAATAGAATGAGCAAAAGAAGAAGGCCTAAAGCAACATGGCTTATAAGGACAGACTATTCAGTACACATGGTGCTTCCAAATCTCAGTTCAATTCTGTTCTTTTTATTTTGGTTACACATGATATGTATGTTGCTCAAATTATGGCCATATTTAGATCTATTCATTTTACTCATCATTCATCTGTCAGACACAAGAAACATTTATGAGAGCCTACTTTCTGTTTATGAGTAAGGAAGATTTAAAGGATTTAAAGATTGAGTAGAACATAGTCTCTGTCCTCAAAACACTTGTAGTGTAGGGAAGAGCAGAACAAAAACGTGTTACAGGTAACAGCATGATGAGCACAATGTTAAAATATGCATACATTATTAGGGGTTGTGGTAGGCTGAGTAATGGACCTCAAAGGTATACATGTCCTAATTTCTGGAACCTTATGAACATGTACCTTATGTGGCAAAAGGGATTTTGCAGATGTGATTAAGTTAAGGACCTTGAAATGGGTAGGTTATTCTCTATAGTCTGGTGGGCCTTAAAAGTGGTCACAGGAATCCATGTAAGAGAACAGTGGTGGAAGGACAGAAGCAGGAGAGAGACAGTTCTATGCTGCTGGCTTTGAAGAGGGAGGAAGGGGCCAGGAGACCAGGAATGTCAGCAGCTTTTGAATCTGGAAAAATCAGGGAAAGGGATTCTTCCCTAGTCTCCAGAAGCAATGCAGATCTACCACAACTTGATTTTAGCTCAGTGATACCGATCTCAGACTTCTGATCTCCAGATTGTAATTCATGATGTTTTAAGCTACTGAATTTGTGGTGATTTGTTACTGTAGGAATAGGAAACTAATACTGAAGTATTAAAGAGGAGAATGTAACAATGATTAAGAATCTTGATTTGTGGGTCAGATTGCCTCTTTTACAACCGTGGCCTCATCTCTTAATAGGTCTGTAACTTTGGTAAGTTACTGCCTCAAGCCTCAGTTTCCTCATCTGCAAAATGAGATAATTATACCCACTTCATGGATTTAGAGTATGGATGTTGTGAAATATTTACATACTGTACTAAGTCTGTAGTGAGTAATCTGTAAATGTCAGCTATGCTTTTCCTTTAGACTATTAAGTTTCCTCTTTTTTGCGCCCCAAACTGAATATGTTGAGGATTAAGTAGGCTCTTATGGTGTGGCCTGGACAAATGGCTACCATTTCCAATGTTATTTTTGTGGGCAAATATGATCTCACGTTGGAAAAACCCAATCCTTCACAAATTTGTGGCTCCAGAATAATAATTTCAATCATGAGCACTGTCTCTTTTTTTGTTGGAAATGAACACTCACACTTGCGCAGCCAATGAAAGGGTTAAGAGTTGTGCATCTTTCCCATCTCCCCGCAGCCCCCTCACTCCCACCCCACCAATAAAAATCCCATTTCGTGCACCCTCTCTTTGGCTGGAGTATTATTCTCTGCTCCGTGATTTGGAGTCGGCCTGTCTGTCCCCTGACTGAGCAAGAGCAGCTGAACAGCTGTGAAAACAATGGAGAAGCCGAGGAGAGCTGTGATTAGTGGGGGAAGCTGGGGAAATCTGGGACCCACCGGCCCGTTTCCCATGTCAGCGCACAGCCTGCGGAATCTGGGCATCACGTGGCCAGGCTCAGCGTTGGAGGGCCTGCTTGTGAGCGGGGGGCTCCCCATCACTGGCTCGGCTGGAACTCTCTGGCACCCTCTCTTCAAAAACCATTCTTTCTTTCGCCTCTCTTATTCCTTCCATGTTCTCGGGACTGTTGCATAAACATAGTGTTGCTAGGCAGCCCTGAAGCCTCCTTTCATCCTGGATCCCAGGAAACTGTCCAGGCAAATTCACTGGAGTGCACTTACAGCTGATGTTGTCCATGGAGCCAGTTCTCCTGTCCGGCCCTGGTTTTCCCTCTAGAAGCACCCCACCACCCAGGGTCTGCCTTGTACATTTGATTTTCTAGATGTGGATGTCAAGGAGAGTTTAGAGCTTCCCCACCCTGCAGCTTCCCCCTGCCATTAAGTGTCCTTTTCTCTGTGGGCTGTGTGTATACCATGTCTAACTTAATCATAGCCCTTTGCCAGCAGACCCAAGATGACTGGACAGCAAAGAATTTTGCTTAGGTTCCAGTGACACAACCAATGACCACCTAACCACTCTCTGTGTTCACCCCTCTTTTTCCTTAAAGCCACAGAACTCACCACTCACTTTTTCAAATTTCCTCCCACCTTAGCTTCCTAGTGCCCACCCTCTCCTGGTTTTCCATTCACTAAAATGGACAGCATGTGGGCCTTTCTAGAAGGCAGCCATGTAGCATTCACCTTGGTAACCCCAGCAACCAGCACAGAACCTGGGACACATTCAGTTCAGTAAGCATTTTCAGAGCGAGGAAAGAAAATCATTTAAATGGATTCTTTCCTTACTTGTCCCCTCTCTTTGAAATATAATTAAAAAAAAAATCTTATTGCCACCATGATCTTTGTTTAATATTTTCTCTTCTAGATTGAGTTGTCACTATAATTATTCTCAGTTCTTGTTTGATCAAAATAATCTACATACATTATAAATGTTGATAAATATTTATTAAACATAAAATTAGAATTTCATTGAAAAAGCATCTCTCAGTGAGATGAATGGGCTTATTCATGTAGTTTATGTATCTGTGGATGAATACTACTTATTTTTAGAATGACAGAGTCTTCTACATTAATTCTATTCCAATTTTCTGTGTCATATATATATATATATATATATATATATTTGGAAATATCAAACACTAACTACAGAGTCTAGTATAATACAATTATCATTTGCCTCTTTTTATGGTTGTCTACAAATCATACTTTCTAGATATACATAAGTTATTTAGCCTGTGTAACTTTTTGCCTAGTCAACTTTTATGGAGTGAATGATATAAGCATCTGTCCTTATTTGACTTTTCTAGTTGTTATACAGAATATGTGGCTCTTATTTTTATCTGGCTGTGGAACGTTGATTATATAGCCTGTGTGGCATTATGTCTTCTTGGGGTCATGGCAGATTTGTTGACCAATCAGACTATTGGTTTCTGCTGAGCCTTAATGCAGCTCAAAATCCCTCTTAGCATGCTGGCCAGGGGATGGCTGCTAACCAACCAGTGTGAGCATGGGGGCCAAAACCAATCTTATGGCTTTATGTGTTTTTCTAAGAATCACATCATTATCATTTTTGCAAATACAGTATATGAGAATAAAAAGCAAACAGTATCGAGAAGTTCATAGAAGCAAGTATAATCTCACCCTAGATTTTTCTGCCCATGCATTAACATCATAAGTTTCAGGCAGTATGTTTTTTTTACATTTCTCTTTGCAAACCTAAGGATAAAGTTAAGTACAAATAATTTTATAAAAAGATGATTGTTATATGCATACAATTTGAATAAAAACTACATTTACTTTTCCTTGTATTTAATGAAAAGGAAGGGATTGCTGAACTTCAGATTGTTTCTTTACACAAAGACATATTCATTCTTAAAAGATAACTTCGAAAGTTAAGAAAACATCATGAAATACATTAAGTGGGTAAAGAAAAATTGCTTTTAAAGTATATATTTCAAATTACATGGTATCTGTAGCGCCTTTTTTGAAATATGAGAATATTAGGTAATCTACATCTCCATACTCCCTCTTTACACTTCTCATTTTTTTCTTAGTGAAATTATTTTCCCTTGTTGGAACTCATAATATTAATACTCTGATCTGTAATTCTGACAGTTGTTTAATCTTAATTCAATATTCACATCTACTTATCATTCAGTACCAGCCTTTTTACCATGACTGTGCGGTGAAAGAGACCTTTCATTTTGAAGCATCAGTGTTTTGCTGTATTTTGTTGTCAGGTATCTTTTTCGCAAAAGGCTCATAGGTGTCATTTTTGAGTTTTTTAATGTGCTTGAGAATGTTCTCATCTTTATGCTTGAAGGGCAGATAATGAAATTGTCCTAATGATCTTGACAAAAAATGATACTGTTATTTCCCTGCGAGGTGAATTAAAGATGGCTCACATCTCCAGCATTTAGGTGTTCCTTGGAATTCTGCCTGAGGTCTGGGATGATGGACCTTCTACTCACAGCCAGCAAAGCTTCCCTAGGAGGCCCCCTTCACCCTCCATGAGTCATGTTGCCTCTCTCTAGTCCTTCTTTGCTCTTGGCCCAGCCGAATACCTTTTCCTTCTCTACCACGTGACTCCTAATTCTGGCGTTCCTCCATCCTCTGAGAGATTTAATTTCTTTAGCACCAGCTCTGGAAAGATCTTGTTTCTCACCAAATTTCCTCTTTCTTACTCACAAGGAAAATGCATTCTGTCCTTGGCACCTCTGAAAATTGAAGTCAATGATTTTTCTAGGCCTTTCTGCAGGTTTTCCTACTTATTCCATTAGGATTTTCCTTGTCATCTCTCCCTCCTCCCCCACTTTTCCCCCCTCAGCCCAGTGTTTCCTCAGTTCAGGATATAGCCGCTTGCTTTGAACAGTTCTTTATTGTGTCTCCAAGTGGGGTGCTTATCAGAGACCGAGTATCCTGCAGTTCTGAGATGCTGACTCGTTCAAAGTCTGATAATAGATTAGTAACATCTAACTTGGTTTCTGTCTTCGTCTCTTGCCCGCTAAACTAAACAGCAGAGGCCACTCTGATAATCCTTTTTATTAGCATGGTGCAAATACAAACCCTGACTAATTTGGGGTGATGCCTGGTTTGTGACTCCAGTGGGGAAGACAGTGAGGACCACAGTTATAATGACAGCGTTGCTTTAACTGGGTGAGAGAAGGGGTGGTGGGAGAATGGTCTAAGCCTGTTTGAGGTCTTCAGGGAAAACTTACAAAGGATTTGGCATTTGAAGGGAGACTTATAGATCAGGTCAGAGCTTGTCAGGAAATCAAGTCCTTGGGGAGAGTCCAGCAGAGAATGACGGAATACACGGAGTGGCAGAAAGGAAAATGTGGGGGGTCTGTGGGAACTAGAAGTAGCTTAGCATGGCCTGGAAGGAGACGCCTTGGAATCTATGGCTGATGAGGTAGACAGAACTATGTGGGGGCCACAAAGACAAGTTTTGATTCTGTGGCATAGGTGGAGGAAAGACAGGGAATGATTTGAAAGGCAGGAATTTGATTTAATCAGATTTGCATGTCATGGAGTTCACTCTGGTGGGGAGTAGAGAACATTGTCAGAAGGTGAACCTAGAGGCAATGAACAAAAGGCTACTGTAAGTGTATAGGTGAGAGATGATGGGCTTGACTGGGACCTGACTGACTAGAAAAGCAGTAGTTGTAGGGGTGACTGCACTGAGAGATTTCTTAGATGATCTGGAAGATAGGCAGTTAAGTCTTTAGAGGAAGAATCAACAGCTCTCTCTGCATCTGACCTGGTACAACACTGGTTCGTCCCTGATTGTCTGTTTAAATTATGAGAATCACTAAACAACCTTGGACTCAGTTTCTTCATCAGTATAAAGGGGCAAAAAATTCTCAACCTACAATTGTTGTGAATAAGATACATACAGCCATTGGGATGCTGCCTGGTGCCCAGCAGCCCAGTGAAGTGAGTTAGCCGCACCCATTCTCAGCCTCCTTGGTGTAGAAAGTTCTTTGACTCTGCGAACAGTTATGCCATCAATTCTCTGAACGGTGGGATGAACATTCTGTATTTTGAACTACCCCAGTACTACCTTGTTTTACAAAATACTTTAGACTGTGAGTCAGGAATATAAAATCAAACCCTAGCTGAGTACATTTTGCATATAACATCTTTTTAGTCACAGGGTGAATAGGTACTTGAAACAACCTCTGTTTCAGTTTCTTGGGACTGAAATCCATGTGAAAGGTAGGGTGGGAGGAAGTATATGGCTACTTATACTATTACTAGTATACAGCTACTAGTCATAACACTTGCAACTATCAGTAATATGTATTTAGTTTGTGTGCCAAATATTTTAATTATATTATGTCTTTGAGGTCCGACAATAAGCTTATGAAATTGCCCATTTATTTTACAGATAGCAGTATTGAAGCTAAAGCACTCTAAAACACTTACTCAAAGTCACTTAGCTAGAAAATACTAACATTAGAAACCTAACTGTATCAGTTAGCTTCTGCTGAATAACAAACCACCCTGAAATGTAGTGACTTCAAATAACTTACTATTACTCATGAGCCTGAGGGTCTGTTAGATGTTTTTGGCGATTTGAGTCAGACTTGGCTGATATTGGCTTGGCTTCCTTCTGCATCTGTGGTCAGACTGAGGACCAAGTCATCTTTAATAGCCTCTCTCAACAACTTCTCTGGCTATTGGCCTGCTGTTGGCTGGAGCAGGGAGAGCTAACAGTCCTCATCAACTAGGAGGCCAGCCTATGCTTTTTCACATGACTGACAGGAAGTGCTCCCAATCCAAGATCAAATGTGAAGAGATGCTTGAGACCCAGGCTCAGAATGTCACTTCTGCTACAGCCTTTTGGCCAAAACAGCATGAGGCCAGTCCAGAAGAAGTGATGGAGAAGTGGATTCCATTTCTTGGTGGAAGAATTGCAAAGAATTGTGGCTATTTTTCTTCTATACCATGCAAGCCACGGCTTTGGGCTCCTAAGCCTATGATCCTACAGCGAAGGATGTTGTTTTTATGGCTATTTTATAGATGAAAACCCTGAAGTTCAAAGATATTAAGCAACTTGCTCAGAGTCACTTGACTTAGTGAGTAGCTGAACCATCGGGTGAAGCCAGGCATGTCTAACTCGAAAGCCAGTGAATTTCTGCTGGACCTGGTTGGTGCACTAAGAATTAACAGCCTGTGAGATGTAGAGCCATTCCCTTTTGGAAGTGGAAGGAACCTCAGAAGCTGTCTGGTCCATTAGCTGATAGAATTTTAAATTTCATAGTTTACTATAATTTTAAAAGTCATTTTGGCAACCAACACAGATTTGTCAAACTGCCTTTTTTTTTTTTTTTCTTGGCCAACTCAAAGCATTATGAAAACCATTTCTTATCATTGTCATTTCATGAAAAAAAAAAGAAATTTCAACACCAAAAGGCATAATTTTATAATAAAGTATAATTGTTTAAATTAAATTAATTTGGCTTTGAAAAATCCTAACTACTTTGTCTTTAATTTTGCTTCTTTTGTTGTGGGCCTGTGATGTCTTTACATTGGTCAAAAGACAAATATATGGGAGGCACTAATCTAGCCTCTTCTCTTTATTCGTTGGTACTTGAATGCCCTCTAAAATATTCCTAATGTGGTCTTCAATCATTGCATACATCTAGTGATGGAGAATTCACTATTATGTGAATCAGTTCCCTTCATCTTTAAGCAACTGTATAAAAGAATATTCTCATACTGTATTGAACCAAAATCCTTCTCCCAGTGACATTAACCTATTACCTGAAGTTCAACTTTTGGTGCTCAAATATAAAAATTGAATGCATGAAGGTATATGGGAATAACCATGGCTCCCCTAAATTGTCATTAACCCTAGTTCCTTCAGTCTCCACCTATACAGTGTTGGCTTGGAGTGCTATCAGCTTTTGTCCTGCCCTCACACTCCATCCAGCTTGACTACAACTGCCTTTATGTGGATGTAGAAATCAGTTTGTGTCCCTGGATTTGGCCTGATGGGCTGGTATAGATTAGGTCATCCATTTTCTCTTTCCATGTATGATTCTTCTCTTAATGAGATATAAGGTCATGGCAGCCTTTGCAGGAAAACTTACTAAGCTGTTGACTCAAAGTTCAACTTTAAGCCTCCATTTCTGTATGAATAAAATGTGAGCACTGTAGAGCTGTTCTAAAGGCTCAGTAATTACTTAACAAAATACAATACAACTTCAATGGCATTTCAAGACTATCTGTCATGGACTAGGCCCCGTGATAGGTGCTGGCCCTGTAAAGAAAAGACAGTTTTTTTGTTCTCAAGGAAATCAAAGTATAGAAAGTAAAACAGACATATAAACACAATGTTACCACAAGATTATCAGCTTTATTCGGTGGTGTGTGCCAAGTGAAGGTGGGAGAGTAGGAAATGCAGCATCAGTACCTACGTGTGGCTCCAGGAAGGCTTTATAGGGGGTGTAGCCCCTGAACCAAGGCCTGGAGAACATTAGGATTTGCCAGCTGGGCCTGGTCTCTCTAGTTTTGTGGCAGGTTTGACATCACAGCAGTTCAATAGCACCAGACCACCTGAATTCCAGGTTAAACCCCCTGTATCTCAGCATCTTTCCCAAGACATTATTACTCTCTTCTCAAAGCTGCTGTGAGGGTTAAATGAGATAATGAGCATAAAATTGTTGGCGCAATCCTGGTGCATAATGTGGTAACTATTCTTATTCCGTACGACTAAGATGATTCAAATTCTAAGTCCTCCTAGTCTGATCAAGGACACTTTAACTCCCTTTATCTTTACCCTCCACCTAGCGCAATGAAGAGTGCACCCAGGATGGATCCTTATCTGTCAGAATCTTTTTTTTTCTTTTAAGATTTAATCATTTTTTTAGAGACAAAGCTTGAGCGGGGGAGGGGCAGAGGGAGAGGGAGAATGCAGACTCCTTCCTTGCTCGGTGAAGAGCCCGACTGGGGCTTGATCCCAGGATGCTGGGATCATGACCTGGGCCAAAATCAAGAGTCTGACACTTAACTGACTGGGCCACCCAGGAACTCCCTTAACTGTCAGAATCTTAAGGGAATGACTTCATGAAAAACACATGGGTTGGCCAAGAGGCTTCAGTTTTCATAAATACTGATAGCCACTGGAGCAGCACACTGGTTTGAGGCAATCAGGTTCACACTTCTCTCCTAACATACAGTCACTGGAAACCCAGTGCAACAGCAAAGATTTTTTAAATTGTAAATAATTTGAAACATGAAGAAAAATCGCAAGAATAAGAAGAGTATCGATGATAGCCAAATGTTTTTTACCCAGGTTCTCCTATTTTTAGTATTCTGCTCTATTTGCTTGATCATCTCCTTTCTTCTCCCTTTTCATACACACACATGCAGACACACAGACACAAATACACAGATGCACACATACATGTACACAGATACATATAGACAAATATACAGACACAACTCAGACACAGTTATACACACACATGGGCACACACACAGATACACATAGACTTACACAAACACGCAGACACAAATACACAGATGCACATGTACATGTACACAGGTACATATAGACAAATATACGGACACAACTCAGACACAATTATACACACACATGGGCACACACACAAATACACATAGACACACACAGACAGACACAAATACACAGATGCACACATACATGTACACAGATATATACACATACAACTCACAGTTATACACACACATGGGCACACACACAGATACACACAGATAAACACATAGAGACACAAATACACAGACACACACATTCATGTACACAGACACATAACTCAGACACAGTTACATACTTAACTGACTTAACACACTTAACACATACACAGATACACATAGATAGACGCACACATAGACACATAAGCACAGATGGACATGCAGATTTACACCTATACACACAGACACACACACATTTGCACAGACTTTTTTCTGAACCATTTGAGACAAAGTTGCCTATCTTATAGCCTTTAATTTTCTTATTTGTTATGAACAATGATATTCTCTTATATAACCATGAGGTGATTATCAGCTTTAGTAAACACCGATCTAATACTTTGATATACTCTACTGTCCTTATTCTAACTTTGTCAATTGAATAATATCTTCTATAGATTTTTCTTACCTCCCTTATAGAGTCCAAAAGTCAAAATTTTACAAAAAGCTGTACCCAGAGGAGAGTTACTCCTGAACCTCCCTTTCTCTCTATTTCCTCACACCTGTAGGTAACCAACTTAATTGTTTCCTGGTTTATCCTCTTTTACTGGTAAAGATAAGCAGGAATTTGTATGTTTTCATATTTCCCCTTTTACATAAATACATGTTATATATGTTATTTTGCATTTTGCTTTTGTTACTTAACAGTATCTCCTGGAAATCACTCTATGCCAGTGCATAGAGATAACCACTCTTTCCTCCAGCAGTGTAGAACGACACTGTGTAATACTACGGTTTATTCAACCAGTCACCCATGCTTGAGTATTTGGGTAGTTTCCAATGTTTTGCAAATAAAAATGATGCTGCACTGACTAACCTTATGTGTATGTAGTTTCATATTTTTTGAGGTGTATATTCAGGGTAAATTCCTCGAAGTGCCATTGCCGGATGGAAAGGGGAATACACATGCAGTTTTGATACTGACAAATTGTCCTCTAAAGGGGTTATACCATTTTGCATTCTTACCAGTGAAAGAGTACCTGAGAAACCCAACGTTTCAACTTCCATTTTTACACAATGATAAATCAGAAGGGATTTGGGAGCCAGAACAGAATGCAGAGCAAAGGTCAGGTGCTGCAGGGAATAGGAAAAAAGGATGCCCAACACAAAATCAATTCACAAAATGCTTTTTTTCAGACACTTGGACACCATCTGCTTAAGGGCAGGGCAGTCTTATTTAATTTTTCACTCTTGGACTAGGCATCTCTAGTAAGATTTCTTGCTACAGATGCCAACGTAGTAGATGATCTGTAGATATTGACTATTTAAATGAATGGAAGAATGAACTGGCAAAAACCTGGCCTTGTTCATGGGAATAAATAAACCTGGGTGGGAGATTATTTTGAAGGAGTGTATCTCACCTCTTCTTCTCCCTTTCCCTCCTAGACAGTTGCTTCCTTGTACAGCCATTCCCGGGGACTGAGCAGTTTGAAGTTTCCAGAGATGAAAACTTGTAAGCAGTCCTTTGCATTAGGAGATGGGGCTGCACAGAGGCCTATTGTCCGCAGGGACACAGGGAGCTCTGTGGTGAAAGGGGAGTGTCCTCCACCACAGCCTGGTCTTTTCAGCCTGAGCATTGCCTTTTCTCTCTGGAATGTAATATTCTACCCATGCCCTTCGGGTGGCATTGTGCAGTAGCAAGGTCAGCCGCGGGGGGTGGGGGGCACAAGCAGGGAAATGATCTCTGGACGGGCAACCCAGTAAGTCAGAGGCAGCATCGGAGGGCACAGCCAGGTCTGGGCCTCTGAATGAGTGCTTTGTGCAAGTCTTGGTGGCAGTGGCTGGAGAAGCACCTTCCTCTTGCAGCTCACCTGGTGGCTGAACAAAGCTGTCTTTCAGGCCTCAGGCCCCACAGCAAACACTGTACAGGTGATAGATCTGCTTTCCTGCCCTGCCATGGCCCAGGGATCACATTTCTGCCTGGCATTTCTTGTAGGTTGCCACTAGGGCCCATACTCCTTTCCAGAAAATGAAACAGCCGGACTAACCCGTGAGGAGATGGAGCACCTGTTCTGAGGCCGTAGGGGTCATTGAGACTCTGAGGATTTCTTTTCAGAGTCACAGGGGAACAGGCATAGCTATTCTATGTTTCTGCTGACTCTTGGCATTGTCCACGTGAGCAAGCACTCTTTGTCTGGCTTTCAGCATTTCTACAATCCTTTTTTAAATTTGATCTCCATGATGGTTTCAAGGGGTCAGTGTGGCAACTTTTATACAAGAGAAAATAGAACCATGCGTGATGAGCTGAAGTGGGTCCAGTACGGCAGAGTCTTCTGCCTCCAGATTCAGAGTTCTTTCTAGGAGACAATAGTCCACAGTATTGCAGGAACAGTGAGAAGGTGGGGGCGACATACTATGCTGCAACGATATTTTGGGTTTTGTTGTGGCTACTAGCCAGACTTGAAAGGACAAGAGGTTTTTTTACCCCCTCCCTTAATGCAAAAGTCAAATCTCTGTGCTCTGAGCTTGGGTTCCTTGTCATTTTTATGTGTCAGGGTTAAAAACAGAAACTGTGAAGCCCTTGCAGAAAAACACTCAGGATTCTATTTGGGCTTATAACTTTGTGGAGAGAGGCTGGTGCTGTGATTCAAGGGATAGAAAGGGTTAACCTGGAAGTGCAAGGATGGGTTTCCCTTGTGTCTGAGACAGGGTTAGTTGGGATTTGGGGTGTTTCTGTGAAGGGCAGAGATCCATGATCTACGTGTATGAAGCACCAAGTATAGGGAGATGTCCATGAGAGGACTGAGGAGGCCAGCTGCCAACGCTGAGGCATTTGGGGCAGGACTGGGTCTGTGTTGAGTGGAGAGGCCTGCTGTGGAGCATTTCTGAGCCACCTGGAAGGCTGTCAGCTGCTAGATGGCAGAGGACGGTTGGCCCAGTAGCATCTTGTACAGAATGGATGTATAAGTAAGGATGATGAACACCATGGAGTAATCCCTCATTTTGTGAATATCATTTAAAACCCTAGGAAGGGAAGGAAATCCCTCCTCAAAAGTGACTGAAACTGAATCTTCCCCACCCCAATGAAGTAGGATCTCAGAGACAAATTTAATTTGCTTAAAGAAAATGAAATAATTCACTCACATATTCATTCATTCCACAATATTTATTGTTACCGCGAGTCAGTATGATCTCAAAGAACATCAGTATTTCCTTCTCTGAACATCTTAACAAAATTTGATTAAAATGGATTATTTTGATATTTAGCCTCTGTTGTGGTTCTGTTTTCTCTGTCTCCTTCCTCTTCGTGGGTCATCTGCTGCAGTGTTTGCATAAATCCTCCTCTCCCTTCAAAATATGCCTCAAATATCTCCTTTCCACAGATACTTTTTTCTCCCACTAACCCATAAATTAAAGTGGAGTTGGGTCTCGGCTTGAACATGGGCCACATCTGTTTACGGATCCAGGCATGTCTGGGAGTGTCTGGAAAACTGCAGATTTAGGCCTGATGGAGCTCTATTTTGGGGGCCATTGAGAATCCTCCTGTGAAAGAAATCATGACATTTCCACTTGTGGGATCCAGACAGACACATTTCAGCATATCTGGAGAAGCACTAGAGTGACTTCAGGTTTTAAGGAGGGGATATCAAATCACCAGGAAAGACCTTATCCTCTGGTGACAAGGAATCCTACCTAAAGATCTTGGTACAATAACAAACTCTACCTTCAGAGGCCAGAGTGCAATAGCTCTGCACATACTACAGTGTTTGCCATTTGGGTTTATCTCCTAGCTTGCCTTATTAGGCTCTTTTGTAGGCTTGCTCTTGGGAATATGGTGTTGCTATATATAAAAACAGAAATCACTGCTTCAATCTCTGCAAACTTTGGAATAAAAGACATACATCTTGGTAACCCCTCCCTGCCTCCTCATTGTCGGAGATTTACATGAAAGGAATATAGATAGTCTCCTCCATTTCACCATAAAATTGTGTTGACGCTTTGGCACATTGAAGTCTCAGCCATTGAAGGTGAGGCTTGTCAGAACAGAGGTAGAATAGCCATGAACCTTCATCTCAGGCTTGACTGGGGAGCATAGAGGAGCAGCCAGCACTGTGGTGCCTTGTGTCAAGTGTAGCACTTCTTCAGGAGTGAGATCTGCCTGTGGAATTCCAGAAATTACTTGAAAGAGATCTCTTACAGGTGGTTAGTGTTAGTACAGTGGATGCAAAATGCCACAAAACTTTTGGTTGTTCAAGTAAATGTAACCCAGAGCCTGAAGTGTGGGTGAAGGGATGATGGCAACAAGGCTGAGGAGGGCGGTAGGGGAGGGTGCTGAACAGTCTGGGAGCCAGTCCCAGGAAGCACAAATGATCATGAGGACTGAGGTCCGACTGTGTTTCATGAAGATCATTCTGGAGGTTGGTTGGTTACTGAGAGGGAAGGTGTAAAATTGAAGATGAGGAGCCCAATGGGATGGGATTCTTAATATTTCTAGGGTTACGCCTGACCGTGGAGCATATCCTGTGCAGGACATAGCACTTCCTCCCCAATTTCTTCTATTTGGATGGACTGACTGTCTGGGGAATAAGTTGCAGACTTGGTCATTATCTTGAATTCATTTTTGACGACTCTGCTTTCCAGTTATCAAAGAACCCTTTAACTTAGAGACATTTGTTGAAGAATCCTTCATTTTATGAGTCTTGTTGATACATACATACACTTTTGTCTCAAAATTAATTAATGCTTTTATTATAGGCATTGAGAAGTCCTGACCATTCTGGGATAGTGGTTAATACAGAAAGAACGGATGAAACCTGGTTCCCCTAGTAGGATTCTCACTCTCCCATGTTTTCTCCATTTTGCTTTAAGTAATGAGAATACGCCTTTCTGTGAAACTTCTGTTTGCTCTTTAGTATGTCTAGTAATGTTTGTCAACCCTCAGTTCTTATTTGACCCCTCCCCCCTATACTCAACATACCACTCCTGAAGTGCTTGAGTCTCTTTCACCAGAAACAGTCACCTTCTCCATACTACACACAGGAACTTTACATGTGTGGCAATGTAAGAAAATTTACATGAAAGGCCAAACACAAGAATTACTGAAAATAAGTTTGTAACTGTTATATTGTCCTTCATTTAAAATGCCATTGGGGGTCATCAGAGAATGCTTTCCTACGGTGCCTGGTGAAGGACTATGAAAGGTGGGCCAATGGGTCATATAGTCAGAGTGGGAGGGCAGCTTCCCTGAGTGGGAGGGCACCCACGGGTGACTGCAGTGACATAATGAGGGAATTGCTTGTAACTGATGAGTTTGGTTTACTTCTTAGCTATTTATGTGTTTTTATGACTGATGATTATTTTAAGATATTGACTTGCAATTATACCATTATAATATCATCTTTTAAAAAGATAATTGAGCTCCTTAATAATAGATATTGAAACTTTATGAATATTATTAATCTGGCAAAGATCAGAGCTGGAACATCTCAGTTAAGGGGATATATTTATTTTTTTTTTAACATACCTTGTTCCAAAGTGTGGAGGATTTAAAGGTATACTTGAAGTTAACTTAATCACATGTTCAATAAAACTATGAAATTTACATTTTTATTCTCCATGTGTTAGAATTTCTCAAAATGGCCAACTTTCTTGTCCCTTTAAAAGTTACTTTAAAGGGCACCTGGGTGGCTCAGTGGGTTAAAGACTCTGCCTTCGGCTCAGTTCATGATCCCAGGGTCCTGGGATGGAGCCCCGCATCGGGCTCTCTGCTCAGCGGGGAGCCTGCTTCCTCCTCTCTCTGCTTGCCTCTCTGCCTACCTGTGATCTCTGTCTGTCAAGTAAATAAATAAAATCTTTAAAAAAAAAGTTACTTTAAATACAAAATAAATTAAAGGAAGACACATGGAAATCTAGT
Source organism: Mustela erminea (assembly GCF_009829155.1). Lineage (NCBI taxonomy): Eukaryota > Metazoa > Chordata > Mammalia > Carnivora > Mustelidae > Mustela > Mustela erminea. Next base: position 60,521,284 of record NC_045623.1, read on the forward strand.
CAGGTAATTTACGGTTACGCGATTTTTTTTCAGAAATCTTTATTCCAACAAGATTATACATGTAAAGGGATGCTCAAACCTTCCATAGTACTTCAAATCCTTTTCTGCCCAAACACCGAATTTCCTCAAAAGTGGTTTAACATTTTTTTTTTTTGTCAAGCCATAGTTGAGGACTATTCTTTTCATAGTTCTAGAAAATAATCTTCTCTGTCTCATTTTTATTTGTATAAAAAATGGTTAAAATGGGACAATGCCATTTTTTACCCTGAATGGTGACTGCCAGCTATTAAAATGCTAATTTCAAAAAAAATACAAAAAACCAAATAGAAGAGCCAAAGACAGCCAGGAAACAAGAGGAATGAAGTCTACTGAGTGATTAATCATTTGATTAACCAGGTAAGTCTCTGGCACATTACTAATTAGCTCACTTACAAAGCCCTGGACTGAGCAGCCCTGGTTTGATTAAAGAGGTGCCGAGCCATTCAAACCCTGATGCTTGAGCTTCTTTTATAAAACAAAATGCTACTTTCCTCCTAAGCTCATCTCTTTAATCCAGCTGTGATTTCTCAGGCCTCTGACACTCAGGCCTAGGCACATAAATCAAAGAGAAGAAAATGGTCTTCATGAATGTTCAGAGAATATGATCTATATTTTAGGATGCTTTTTTCCCCCCTAACTTAAAAAGGGGTTTTTTAAATTATGAGGTTGGGGTAACTACCTGTTGACTGTCTTCAAGGTGTTGCTTTGGATGACCCTTGAGGTTATCTGGAAGTCTTGGGAAAGGTCTGCCTTTGTAGGAGGAAATAAATCTGCTCTCATTATACTCTATTAATCTGGGAGGATTTATGAGCTCGAAAAAAGGATATTTGAAATTAACAAAGGCCTTCTTTACTAGGGAGTACACCTTTAAAATATTTTTTAAGCTTATTTCTTTGTGGTTAAGTATTTGTACTCTTAGTCCTGTGAATGCCACCCCTGCCTCCCATGCTAAAGTACCCATCTTCTTGTTGGTACTAAAGTAGAGCCATTCTGGCTGCTTAAAGAATAAGGAGGTGTAGTGCGCTTTTCCTGCTCCATGGTTCTACTTTGGGTCTCGTATAGGATCTCTGCTTTTTTACTTTAAAGCTTACTTAAGACAACTGAATACTTTCTCAGGCTGTGCACCGTAGCAATGAATCCAGGGGCCTCAGTTGTGGTCTCCTTTGTGACTGTTGCAGGAATAAAGAAACTAACAGAAATGTTGGCTGGATCAATCGAAGTATAGGGTTTTTTTTTTTTAAATTAAATTAATTTATTTATTTTCAGAAAAACAGTATTCATTATTTTTTCACCACACCCAGTGCTCCATGCAATCTGTGCCCTCTATAAACGCCAAAGCCAAATTCTTATCTCAGGATATTCCAGGTTGATCACATCATGGCTAGATGTCCTCTCCTTGTGGGTGCTGTAGTATAAAAGGGCACTGATAATCACAGCTCATCTGGCAAAGGCCAGAAAGGACAGGATGTGGGAATCCTTGCCATGAGGGGAAGAGTAAAAAAATAGGAGAAGAGAATGCTGGGGTAGATCCAGGGTAGAGGAATGTGGTAACTGTCTTTGGATAGTTGAAGGGTGTCATGTTGCATAGTATGAAATGTGTTCTTGTCCACATTGTATCTGCAACATGTCATAGCACAGCACTTGGTGAAGAGCAACCAAAACAATATATGAGTGATTTATGTTTTTGGCCACAACAGTGGTCACCGTACTTTTTGAGTGCAGCGCACACCATATGCCAGTCATTGTAAGAGTGCTTTGCTTACCTTAGCCCAGAAATTATTACTGTCTGCAATTAATAGCAGAGGAAGCTCAAGCTTCAGATTAAGACACTTAACCAAGGTCACAGAATAAATACTTAAGCTAGAATTTGAGCCATGTCTGTCAGGGATGGAGGACCCCTCTCCACAGTGCTCTGGCTCTCAAGACCCCTCTCCTGATGCAGCCAGGAGGATGATGTCACCCCACACTGGGTGTAGAGATTACTTAAAAATAAATTAATTTTAAAAGAGCTATAGAAGATAGTGAAAGAGGGGCGCCTAGGTGACCCAGTCAGTTAAGTGTCTGACTTCAGCTCGAGTCATGATCTCAGGGTCCTGGGATTCAGCCCGGTGTCAGGTTCTGCACTAAGTGGGGTGTCTGCTTGTCCCTCTGCCCCTGAGCTTACTCATACTCTCTAAATAAGTAAGTAAGTAAGTAAATAAATAAATAAAATCTTAAGATAGTGAAAATTTATAGAAATGTTATGGAAGCTGTAGTAAAACATAATCAAAAACTGTAAGTGGTATTAAGCTGTCTGTATAGCTGTGTAGACAAAGCAGTCTTTTTTCATTCAGGAGAGATTCAGTTAAGTGCTCCCTCCTGATTAAGGAAATGTAAAAATTAAGCTGAGTGTGCATGCACAGCCTTAGCAGAAAAGCATGACTGGACTTGAGTGCACATGGACATATCCGTGTGATTTAGCGAAAGCTGTGTTTCTTAGGTCCTCTGACGTATGGAGTCTTCGGGCGGGGATAGATCCATTTGCCTGCTGAGATGGAAGAGTAGATAGAAAACCAAACACCTGCTTCACACGGTGTGAAGGGAGGGATTTTGACTGAGTAGATAGGGACAGACCTGACCAAGGTGTGCTGTCAAGAAAGGACTCCAAAGGGGCACCTGGGTGGCTCAGTGGGTTAAGCCTCTGCCTTCAGCTCATGTTGTGATCTCAGGGTCCAGGGATCGAGTCCTGCATTGGGCTCTCTGCTCAGCAGGGAGCCTGCTTCCCGCTCTCTCTATGCCTGCCTCTCTGCCTACTTGTGATCTCTATCTCTGTCAAATAAATAAACAAAAACTAAAAAAAAAAAAAAGAAAGAAAGAAAAAAATAAAAGAAAGAAATCAATCAAAAAAGAAAGGACTCCAAAGAACCTAATGGTCCCAGAGTAACTCACTGTGAGAAAAGAGAAACATGGTGACTTCCAGATTGACATGTCCAGCTTCATTCTCTTTCATAAAGCCCAGACTTGTATATCTAACCTGACATCTCCTTTAGTAAGTCCAGGGAATAATCTCTTGACTCTCTCTGCTCACGGCCCTCTACTGGTTTCTTATCTTGCTCAGGGTAAAAGTTGACATCTTTACATAGCTGCCAGTATGCTTTATGATCTGGCCTCATTGTTCCCTGTTTCTAGTCTTCTGTTCGGTCCCCTCTGCCCCTGCCACGCTGGCCTCCTTGATGTTTCTCTGCCATACTCTGGGCTTCTGCATTGGCTGTACTCTCTGCTTTGAACTCTATCTCCAGATATTCACAATGCTTGTCTGCTTGTTTCATGTGGATTTCAGAAACTACCTCAATGCTGAGGGCTTCCGCAAGCCACCCACCTAGAATAGCCAGAACTGGCTCTCACCACCTTCCCCCTGGGTACTTTATCACTGTGCCTTGTCTTACGTCTCTTCCGTGCACTTGTCTCCATCTGACATATTCTATTCTTCTATTTTTGTTGTTCATTTTCTTATTTTCTGTCTTTCTCATCTAGAAATATGAACCACCCTGTCCCCTTTGCCTAGACACCTAATGGGCACTTGTAAATGTTTTTAAATGAATGAATAAAATGGGCACCTTGGAATGTGACCGTGGTCAACCTAAAGTCTAAGCAATTGTGATGATTTCCACCTGGGAAAGTGGTAGGGGGGAGGTGGTGGACCATGGTCTGTCAGATCGCACAGGTGCAGCCTCAATAGTGACCTCATGTGGCATGAGAGTCAAAGTCATCAGAGGGCTGAATTTAGACCCTTTACTTTTCTTTCAGCCTGGCCTGGCATTTGTAAAGTAGGACTAAGTAAGCTCCAAAGGGTCTTAGGCAATTCTAAGTGATATGTTTTTAAAATTTTAATTCAACATATGCTGTGATAAGGCAATATGTTCACATGACTTTAAGATGCAAAGGTACTGTAAGGTAGATAGTGAGGGGTTACCCTCTCACCTCTGTTCCTAGTCACCCAGAAATCCTCCTTGGTTTCTTGTGAGGCCTTCTAGAAATATTCTATGCAATCTTTTTTTTTTTTTTAAAGATTTTATTTATTTATTTGACAGAGAGAGATCACAGGTAGGTAGAGAGACTGGCAGAGAGAGAGAGAGAGAGCGGGAAGCAGGCTCCCTGCTGAGCAGAGAGCCCGATGCGGGACTCAATCCCAGGACCCTGAGATCATGACCTGAGCCGAAGGCAGCGGCTTAACCCACTGAGCCACCCAGGTGCCCCTATTCTATGCAATCTTAAAGAAATACACAGAGACTTGTGTATTTTCCTCTCGTTTATTTTGTGCAAAATATTGAGTTTTACATATGCTGTTCTGTATTTTGCTTATATTTTTTAACTAAGATGAAACATCCACAGTGAGGTACAGCAATTTTATTTATTCATTAATTAAATATTTATTAATTAACAAGTTCTCCTTCTAACATATACTCACATAATCCTCATCCACATCAAGACACACATTTCTAGCATCCTGACATCTCCCTTGTGCCTCTTCTCAGTCTCTCCCGAGGTCATTGCTATTCTCACTCTTATCACTGTCTGCTTGTTTCCCCTGGTCTCGAATGCCATAGGGAATCAGCTCATATATGCTACTGTGTTTCTGACCGTTTCCCTCAAGAGCGTGGGCTTTTTAATATAAAGACGTGTCTGTTTGTGATGATTGTGTTTCAGAAAGATAAAGGGCATGAAGAATTTCCTCATCCTCTTTTATGATTATATGGTATCCCATTCCAAGAATGCCCTATGCTTTGCTTCACTGCTCCACCCTGATACAGAAAGGTGTGGCAATAAAACAGGCAGAAACACTTGTGCAAGTGCATCTGGTCATTGAATATGAGGAAGTGGAAGCGTTAGGTCAAATAGTGTGTATGTGTATAATTTTGAGAGGTACACCCAGTGTCCCGTGGTGTTCGTGGGGATGCACAACCCCATCAACAAGACCCGAGAGTGTTTATTTCCCTAACCATCCAAGTGTTTTCAAACTATGGAGATTTGCCTATTTTAAAGATAAAAGTGACAACATCTCAGTATATTTTCTCATTATGAGTGAGAATGAGCATTTCTTATTTTAAGGACCATTTTTATTCTTTTGTAAACTTCATACATAAAATTTGACCATTTTCAATGAGATTAGTTATTTTCTCATATTTCTCTCTGATCACCCCAGAGGTATTAGGAAAATTATCCTTTTGATGTGATAAGGGTTCCAGATATATTTCCCCAGATATTTCATTTGTCTTCTATGTTTTTGCCATTTACAGATATTTTATTTTTATGTGATCAGACTTACTAATTTCTTTAAATTTTCAGGATTTTGTGTTATTGCTTAAAAGGGCTTCTCTACTCCTAGTTTGTTAAAATAAATCACGTACTTTTTTCCAGTCTTGTTATGTTTTTTTCTTAAATTGTTAAATATTTTGATACTTCCAGAAGTCATTTGTGAGTAAGGTATGAAGTAGGCATCCAACATTTATTTCCCCCAAATTGCTCCTATCACACTCGTTCTCTTTATTCATGGATCCAGTTTTTCCAAAACTGAAATGCCACTTATCATATGACAAATGCCTCTATGCATTTGGGTTTGTTTCATAATTTGACATTGTTCTATTTATATGTATAAATATGTTCTATTTATACCAGACTAAACTATTGTAGCTTTACTATGTTTTAATATTTGGAAGAGTTATAAGTAGGGGTATGTCAACATGAAGTTACTGTTTTCCCTTCTAATAATGAGAGCAGGCTGTATAGCGATTAATTATAATAATTAAAGAGGTGTAACTATATTTGCATCTCAAACTTGGGGAACAAAATACAGTAGCCAGAGAAGAATAAAATATAGCAATAAGAGGGTCTTAGATTAAAATTCCAAAGTACATTCCTATCTCCTTCCTAACCCTCATCCCCCAACCCCAGCACTTGTGTGCACGCGGACACACACACACACACACACACACACATACCCTGCAGATCGCTTGCCTGGAGCAGACAGGACATAGTGCCCAGAGGACTGTAGATGGTAACATGAAATGGGTAAGTCAGCTTGATTGTGGAGCCTGTCCCTTCACTCTTCATCCTCTAAAAGTGATCAAATAAATAACAGATTTTATAACTCCATTTTTCTTAATGATTTAGAATTTTATTTCAACTTAATTAATAATTTATGTATTTACTTATTCTTTTAAAGATTTTATTTATTTATTTGACAGAGATCACAAGTAGGCAGAGAGGCAGAGAGAGAGAGAGGAGGCAGGCTCCCTGCCTAGCAGAGAGCCTGATGAGGGGCTCAATCCCAGGAGCCTCAGATCATGACCTGAGCCGAAGGCAGAGGCTTAAGCCACTGAGCTACCCATGTGCCCCTAATTAATAGCTTAAAAAAATTATTTCTTAAAAAAATATTTATTGACTCCATGCTTTTTAGAATAGTCAAAGTCCAAAACATTGCCAACACCAAATGCCAGAAGGGATGTGGAATAATAGGAACTCTCATTATTGCTGGTGAGAATGCAAAATGGTACAGCTACTTTGGGAGATTGGCAATTTCTTATAAAAGTAAACTCAGATCATATATAAAAACCTGCACATACATGTTGATAGCTGTTTTATTTATAATTAGTAAAACTTGGACTTGACAAGATGTCCTTTAGTGGGTGAATGGACAAATAACTGTGGTACATCCACACAATGAAATATCATTCAGCACTGAAAGAAAATGAGCTATCAAGCCATGAAAACACATGGAGGAAGCTTAAATGTAGACTTCCAAGTAAAAGAAGGAAGTCTGAGAAGGATATATTCTGTATGACCCCAACTCTATGATATTCTGGAAAAGGCCAAACTATGGAAAAAGCAATAAATCGTGGTTGCCAGGGGTTAGGGGCAAGGGAGGGATAAACAAAGCACAGGGGATTTTTAGGGCAGTGAAACTATTCTGTACAGTGCTGTAATGGTGCATAAATGTCATTATGTATTTTTCAAAACCCTGCATTTGTTAGTGTAGCTTCACTGATTGTAACAAGTGTACCACTCTGGTGTGGGCTGTTGATAGTGAGGGAGGTTTTGTGTGGGGGGGAGCAGGGGTCTCTGTGAAATCCTCTCAGTTTTGCTGTAAACTTAAAACTGCACTAAAAACCTGTTCTGTCTGTTCAAGAAAGGATTTTTTTTTTTTAAATATTGAGTTTCCATTATATTTTAGATAATTTAAAGGTAGTTGGGATTAAGTGATAGTCCTGACCCTCATGGATCTTGAGACTGCTGATTCAAAGGTTAGTGATGTCTGATGAAGGAGTCCTAAAAAGTCTTGGAGGGCAAGCAGTAAGTTTGAAGGGTTTTGGTGGTAGTCACCTGTTACAATTCTGACTACACAATATACAGGCACAACTTTGGGCCTATTTTTTGAGACCACGTGTCCAACTGCAAGGAGATAAAAATGTTTCACTTGTAATATTATTCTCAGGATTAAATGATAAATGTAAAGGACATGGAGTAGAACCTGACAAATAATAGGTGTTTATGAGATAATGGGTCCTTCCTGCTGCCTTGTATGCCATTCTACTTGGGCAAACCGAAGGGTAACCTCGCTCAGAGAGTGCTGGCTAAGGCTTTCTGAATATGTAGCATGCATATCTCTATAGAGAGCTTGCCTGGCCCTGGCAATTTCCCCCAGAATCTTCCCAGATTACACATTTTTTTTCCCCAAACTATTAGACACAGACTAAACATTCATCCTGCATTTCATGTACCTTTCCCTGAGCTTCTCATGTTTATGCTTTCCTCTTCTCTTTGGCTGAAACTTTGTCTTTGTAAGACATTTCCCAAGTTAAACGCCTTCATTTAAAACAAAGAAGGTAGATGCTTTTGACAACTGTACATCATAATGATATTTATACTACGTATAATATTCCTAACATCTGCTTCTGTGTCAGTTTCCCAAGGCCTAAACTGAGTGATGATATGACAGGCTGATGCAAAATCAGCTATGTCAGTTTGATGCACAGTTCTGCTTTTTGGGGGGAGGCATCAGAGGTCAGAGCTGAGTACTCTTTAGTATCAGTGTGAGAAGAGACTGACTTATGTCACCCAGACAAGAAATATGTGCCATGTGTCTGACATCCAATCGGGATTAGATTCCCTCCTTCCATTCCTCCCTCGGTACCCTGTGTGTTTGCCCATGGACAGGTAGTGTTGGGTAGTGATTAAATTCTGTGGGCTCTGAAATCTGACTGCTGTTGGGTTCAGAACCAACTACCATCATGAACGCATTCTGGACCTGTATTAAATTGCTGATCTACTCTGTGCCTTAGTTTTCTCATCTGTAAAATGGGCTTAATAATAACACTTACATCACGTGGCTAATGTGAGGATTGAGTGAATCAATGCACAAGAAGCACTTGTGCTTTGTACTATCCTACGTGCTTCTTATGCATTTAATTTATTCAATCCTCACAACAACCATAAGAGACAAGTGGCATTATCAGAAGTGCTCAAATATGCTTAATATTTTTTATATCAAAACAGTTATCACACTGAATTGTAAATCTATGTTTACTTGTGTCTCTACCCCACTAGCCCATGAGGTTTTGGTGGCAGGAAAGACATTTTGTTTATTGTTGTATCTCCAGATCCTAGCTTGGGCTAGCAGGTAGTATGTGTTCAATATTCATTTTAAAATTATTTTTAAATAATTTCAAGTTCAATAATCATTTTAAAAGTAACAACAGTATGTAGGGGCCTTGAAGGCATTGTGCTAAGTGAAATACGTCAGGTAAATACTATACTAAAATACAAATACTGTATGATATCACTTCTAGGTGGAATCTAAAAAAATCTAAACTGGTAAAAATAAAAAGTAAAATCATGGTTACCAAGGGCTGGGGGTGGTAGAATTGGAGAAGTGATATTTAAGGGTATAAACTTAAAATAGTTGATAAATAAGTTCTGGAGATCTAATATGCAGCGTAGTAATTATAGTCAACAATACCATACTATAAAAGGTGCTAAGAGACTAGCTCTTAATTATTCTCACTACAAGAAAGAAAAGAAAATTATGTGACATGAGGTGGTAATTATATTGTAATATATAAATGTATCAAATCAACAGGTTGTACACCTTAAACTCACATAATGTCATATGTCAATTATATATCAGTTTAAAAAACTATGAGGTGCCTGGGTGGCTCAGTCAGTTAAGCATCTGCCTTTGGCTCAGGTTATGATCCCAGGGTCCTGGGATTGAGCCCCATGTTGGGCTTCCTGCTCACTGGGGAGCCTGCTTCTTCTATCCCTCTGCCCCTCTCCCTGCTTGTGCTCCCTATCTCTCTCTTAGATAAATAAGTAAAATCTTAAAAAAAACAAATAAAAAATGAACAAATGGATAATATATCACCCTGGTCCATCAATTCAGTAGTTGGGTGGGGACTGAGGTCGTGTGGTGGTCTTGTGGTATCAATCGGCAGAAAGATGTTTCTATAGAGATCATCCAGGTTGTACACAGAAGAAACCCAAAGCTACCATCTTTGTAGACTGTACAAAGCAGTGACACTGAAAAAGACATCCTTAGAAACCATGAAGAAGTGATAGTTTTGCACATGAATAATTATTCTTAAGATTTGATTTCAATGACTAAAACCATTGGGATACTTCAAGATTGGTATTTTCTAAAAAAAAAAAATATATATATATATATAGTTTGGATAGGACTCACAAATGTGGTACCTGCAATGTTTCTCTCTTCTTTTCTTTTTAAATCACCTAACATTTACACAGGGACTTAAGGAGAACGCTGGAATGGTAGGATGTGTCCAAGTGCTCTAACCACATTGTAAAAATGGTACTCTGCCCTCTCTGATCTTTTCGCTGGCCTCCCATGTTTCTGCTCTTGCCTGCAGGGGAAATACAATCTCTCCTCAGATCACCAGACCACCTCTCTCCCTCTTCTAAGATCCCTCTGTATTGGTATGAAAGAAGATTTTTGATCAGTTGTATCCAAGGGTTCTGTCTCTACTCGCTGCCTTGCATTTCTGCTCTTGGGCAATCATCACACCGTTGCAGGGCTTCATCCAAACCAGAAGGCTAGCCCTCTTCTTTCTCAGTGTCTTGGTGGGTATGTCAGGTTGGTTTGGCTTTGCACATGTGGCTGTCTTTGATAGAATCAGAAGTGGGGAACCCTTCTTATACTGACCATCCCCAGGTAGGTGCTTCACCCCAGCTTATTAGAGAAACCCTCAATTGGGCAATCATTTACTTCATTTCTCTTCTACAACTTTTCTTTGTGTGCACAGCTTCCTTAGTTAAGCATCCTAAAGGGGAGAAGAGCTGCATGTTAATATTTTAGAAACAAATCCCCACCCTCAAGCCCCCCAATGTCACGGTCCTTGATGTCTTATGAGAGGCCAAATGCTATGGAATTTAAGGCTTGGGTTCTAGAATCAAAAGGCCTGTTGAATCTGGGTTTCATTATGCTGGGACTTGGAAATGTATGTTAATCTTAACCTCAGTTTTTTTTATTGTGAAAGGGAAGCATGTTTGTATCTACCATATAGGGTTATGATGTAGATTCTTGTGTGATAATGCATGCAAAGCACTTACTACCCTCATTGCCTGTAGGAGGTGGGCAATAAATGCTAAGTAAAATCATTTTAATTAGTTTCTAATTAAAGATTATCAAGAATATCTACAGCCATGCAGCATATTTTTACTCAAAAGAATATTTAAATTCAATTAAAAATAGCTTTCTCCCAAAGTGGGGCATTGAGCAAGATGTGGATTTTAATATTTTTCTTTTCAGTATGTGGTCAGTTTCCATATGGTTATTTCCCATGGTTGGTTTTCTTAAACACATGTTTCTACCTTTTACTTCATAGAGTCAGCACTTTATGGTCATGGGGGCACACCTAGGAAGGCCAACTAAGTCAGAGTTTCAGGGTCAGGAAAAGTTACGGGAGAAAATGACAATTCAGCTGACAAGAGAGAGCTACCCAAGCATAGTTTGAAGGCAGCAGGTCCTGGCCAGCATCACCCACAAGAGAAAGTTGGGGTTCTGGGGGATTTTCAGATTGTATGATTGGGATTGAGGGAGAGAAAGGAATGGCTCTAGGTAAGTATTCAGTCATTGACAGGTGTTGGGTCATAGAAGGTCTTGCTAGCACATGAGAGAGAGGGCTTTCTAATAAGGGCAATGGGGAATCACTGAGGGTTTTTTTTTTAATTTTTTATTTTTTATAAACATATAATATATTTTTATCCCCAGGGGTACAAGTCTGTGAATCGCCAGATTTACACACTTCACAGCATTTACCATAGCACATACCTTCCCCAATGTCCATAACCCCAGCCCCCTTCTCTCAACTCCCCTTCCCCCAGCAACCCTCAGTTTGTTTTGTGAGATTAAGAGTCACTTATGGTTTGTCTCCCTCCCAATCCCATCTTGTTTCATTTATTCTTCTCCTATCCCCTTAACCCCCCATGTTGCATCTCCACTTCCTCATATCAGGGAGATCATATGATTGTTGTCTTTCTCCGCTTGACTTATTTCGCTAAGCATGATACCCTCTAGTTCCATCCACGTCATCGCAAATGGCAAGATTTCATTTCTTTTGATGGCTGCATAGTATTCTGTTGTGTATATATACCACATCTTCTTTATCCATTCATCTGTTGATGGACATCTAGGTTCTTTCCATAGTTTGACTATTGTAGACATTGCTGCTATAAACATTCGGGTGCACGTGCCCCTTCGGATCACTACATTTGTATCTTTAGGGTAAATACCCAGTAGTGCAATCGCTGGGTCATAGGGTAGTTCTATTTTCAACATTTTGCTGTTTTCCAGAGTGGTTGCACCAGCTTGCATTCCCACCAACAGTGTAGGAGGGTTCCCCTTTCTCCGCATTCTCGTCAGCCTCTGTCATTTCCTGACTTGTTAATTTTAGCCATTCTGACTGGTGTGAGGTGATATCTCATTGTGGTTTTGATTTGTATTTCCCTGATATTGAGTGATATGGAGCACTTTTTCATGTGTCTGTTGGCCATCTGGATGTCTTCTTTGCAGAAGTCTGTTCATGTCTTCTTCCCATTTCTTGATTGGATTATTTGTTCTTTGGGTGTTGAGTTTGCTAAGTTCTTTATAGATTTTGGACACTAGCCCTTTATCTGATATATCATTTGCAAATATCTTCTCCCATTCTGTCAGTTGTCTTTTGGTTTTGTTAACTATTTCCTTTGCTGTGCAAAAGCTTTTGATCTTGATACAATCCCAATAGTTCATTTTTGCCCTTGCATCCCTTGCCTTTGGCGATGTTCCTAGGAAGATGTTGCTGCGGCTGAGGTCAAAGAGGTTGCTGCAGCTGAGGTCAAAGAGGTTGCTGCCTGTGTTCTCCTCAAGGATTTTGATGGATTCCTTTCTCACATTGAGGTCCTTCATCCATTTTGAGTTTATTTTTGTGTGTGGTGTAAGGAAATGGTCCAATTTCATTTTTCTGCATGTGGCTGTCCAATTTTCCCAACACCGTTTATTGAAGAGGCTGTCCTTTTTTCCATTGGATATTCTTTCATGCTTTGTCGAAGATTAGTTGACCATAGAATTGAGGGTCTATTTCTGGGCTCTCTATTCTGTTCCTTTGATCTATGTGTCTGTTTTTCACTGAGGGGTTTTTAATAAGGGTGCTGATATGAGAAAGTGTTTTCTTTAGAATGACCTTTCTGACTACTGTGTGAAGAATGGGTAGAGAAAGAAAGACGATGACAGTGAGACCTCTTAAGAAGTTACTGCAATTCAGATGCCAGGGGTTGTTGATGGTTCACATAAACATGGTGCTCTGGGGGATGGAGAAGAGTAAATGGATGCTAGAGATATTTTAGAGGTTAATGTATGGAGCGCCATGGTTTATTGGTTATAAGGAGTGAGAAAGAGTTGAGACACCCATATTTAAGTAATTGGATGATGTGGGTATTATTAATTAAGGTAAGAGGAAAGGAGCATGTTTTGTGAGAAAGAGAATAAATTCAGTTTTGTACATGGTCTATCAAAACAAGACAAAAACCAGGAGGCAATAACACAGAAGCCAAGGGAAGAAGGCTTCCCTAGGAGAAAGGAGTGGTCACCAGTAACAATACTGACAAGAAGTCAGATAAAAAAAGAAATAAATTAGAAAAGTAGATCCAAATTTCAGTTAGAAAAAAAAACAAATGATAGAATTATTAAATAGGTTAAAGATGTAAAAGGGAGCGATTTTCATGGAGAAAGGTTTCTAGTGCAGAGGTTTGGGAGAGAGGGGAGAAGTAGAAAATGAATCTGTGGAAGGTCAAACAGCAACATCAACATGGTGTGCTTTTATTATATGTACCTTGTAAAGTGTTTTACTCGTATTATTGAATTTGATGCTCTCACTCTTTCATGATTGACACTCTTAAAAGGTCCCTTTCATTGATGAAAAAACTGAAGTTCTGAAAGGTTAAATAAATTCACCTAAGGTCACAGAGCTAGTAAGTGAGAGTCTGAATTTGAACACAGAACTGTAGTCTCAGAATCCTGCTCATATTCACCAACTATGCAGCCACCTAGAAAATGTGCATAAAACACTGTGATGAGTAGAAGATGAGAAATAACAGGTGGCCACAAAGACCTGGGTCTTTGAGAGTCTGAAACTGTGAATTGCATCATTTGGGATCCCTTGCAGGTTGCTCTCTGTTTGGTTTCAACCAATGGGAGATTGGTAGGGAGAAAGAGAGAGATATCTTAACGTGTTTTGGTGTTCCTCATCTGGTAATAGCTGTCTACCTCTGACAGCCCTTCCTCCTTTAAGGCTTCAGTCCTCACTGAGCTCTGGTAGATGACTTCTTTCTCTTTGTCACTTAAGCCATAGTGGGGAGTAATGGCATTCAGCTATTGCTGGTCTCTTGTCACCCCACCATCCCTTTTTTATTCTCTTAACTATATGCATACCTTTCTACATAGGGGCTTCATTAGAGTCTCCCCATTAGAATCATCTGGAAATGAATCATTTCTCCTGCAGTGACCCTGGATGGAGATAGTAGCCAAAGGGTAAGGGAGACATGGGGACTGAAAGATTTAACTGGCTGCAAACCCTGTACACTCCATTGCCATAAATAACAGTGAGGAAAGTCCTAACACTCACTCACAGTTTTTGGCACTCCACAGTTTATAAAGAGCTTTCACGTAAGTTCTATCATTTGAGTCAAGAAATAATCCCCAATAGTAGGTGCGATGATTTGCATTTACGTTTCAGATAAGCAAACTGGAACTCAGAAGAGTTAATTTTCCCAAGATCTCCCAGTTGGCAGAGCTGAGCTTCTGAAGCCAGACCTCTTGAGACCAGGACAAGTGTTCTTTCTACAGCACCTCGTCTGCTTCCCGAGAGTTAGTGAGGTGACAGGATGCCTTTTCTATACAGAGCCTCCTGCAGTGGGCAGGCAAAGAACGTCTAAATTGTGTCAGGAATCCCCAAGGACTCAGTGCGTTTCACATGTAGTTAGATTCATGTGAAACAAAAATTCCCTCCACCCCCTGGGACCTGTCTCACTCTGTGTAGGTTGAAGAAGACTAATAACATGTGCCAACTTCACCAACAGTATCAGTATAGAATGGAAACCGATAGAAGGTCTCTGGGGGCTGAAAATAACTGGACAAAATTCTGTAACTCACCCCATGATGCCAGGAGATCATGCTGATGATTTCATTGAGCTTAATCCTTGGGTCTGCCACCCTTTTCCCACATATTGGACATTTCTCCTATGAATGTTGCTTATTTCTCAGGATCTGTACTAGCTGGCCATAGATGCACATTTGAAGACATCTTTTGTGAGCCTACTCTGTGCCTGATATTTTCACATGCATGATCTCATTTGTATACCCATAATAACTCAGACAGGTGAGGTGGTAGGACTAGTAAGAAAGAGCACGGACTTCAAGGTGGTAGGACTAGTAAGAAAGAGCACAGACTAAAACCTAGGTCTCCTGGTACTTTTCAGAGGATAAGTCCCTTAATTCCACTTATGCCAGTTAGAAAGCAGCTCCTCCAATTTCTTGCCCATTTAAAAAATTTTATTCATTTATTTATTTGAATTATAATTGACATACAATATTAGTTTCATGTGTACAAGATAGTAATTTGATATTTTTATACACTATGAAATAATGGCCATGATAGGTCTAGTTACCATCTATTACTACATGAAATTATTATAATATTATTGACTATATTTCCTATGCTGTACATTATGTAATGGTGACTTATTTATTTTATAACTGGAATATTTGCCTCTTAATCTTCTTCATGTATTTCATCCATCCCTTCCATCCCATTCTCCTCTGGCAACCACCAGTTTGTTCACTGTATTTATGAGGTTGCTTCTGTTTTGTTTGTCCATTTGTTTTGTGTTTTCAATCTTACATAAGGGAAATCATACAGTATTTGTTTTTCTCTGACTTATTTCACTAACCCTTTATACCACCTAGGTCCAGCCATATTGTTGTATATAGAAAGATTTCATTCTTCTTTTTTTTTTTTAATTTTTTATTTTTTTAATTATTTTTTTAAATTAATTTTTTATTTTTTATAAACATATATTTTTATCCCCAGGGGTACAGGTCTGTGAATCACCAGGTTTACACACTTCACAGCACTCACCAAAGCACATACCCTCCTCAATGTCCATAATCCCACCCCCTTCTCCCAAACCCCCTCCCCCCAGCAACCCTCAGTTTGTTTTGTGAGATTAAGAGTCACTTATGGTTTGTCTCCCTCCCAATCCCATCTTGTTTCATTGATTCTTCTCCTACCCATTCTTCTTTATAGGTGAGTAATATTCTATTATATCTATCTATCTGTCTAGATACCATATTTTTAAAAGGCATTCATTTATCAATGGGTTAGGTCTCTTTTATAACTTGGCAATTTTAAATAATGTTACAATGAACATGAGTTACATATATCTTTTTTTAAAAAATTTTTATTTCTTTTCAGCGTAACAGTATTCATTGTTTTTGCACCACACCCAGTGCTCCATGCAATCCGTGCCCTCTCTAATACCGACCACCTGGTTCCCCCAACCTCCCACCCCCACCCCTTCAAAACCCTCAGATTGTTTTTCAGAGTCCATAGTCTCTCATGGTTCACCTCCCCTTCCAATTTCCCTCAACTCCCTTTTCCTCTCCATCTCCCCTTGTCCTCCATGTTATTTGTTATGCCCCACAAATAAGTGAAACCATATGATAATTGACTCTCTCTGCTTGACTTATTTCACTCAGCATAATCTCTTCCAGTCTCATTCATGTTGATACAAAAGTTGGGTATTCATCCTTTCTGATGGAGGCATAATACTCCATAGTGTATATGGACCACATCTTCCTTACCCATTCGTCTGTTGAGGGGCATCTTGGTTCTTTCTACAGTTCGGCAACTGTGGCCATTGCTGCTATAAGCATTGGGGTACAGATGGCCCTTCTTTTCACTACATCTGTATCTTTGGGGTAAATACCCAGTAGTGCAATTGCAGGGTAATAGGGAAGCTCTATTTTTAGTTTCTTGAGGAATCTCCACACTGTTTTCCAAAGTGACTGCACCAACTTGCATTCCCACCAACAGTGTAAGAGGGTTCCCCTTTCTCCACATCTTCTCCAGCACATGTTGTTTCCTGTCTTGCTAATTTTGGCCATTCTAACTCGTGTAAGGTGGTATCTCAATGTGTTTTTTTTTTTTAAATTAATTTTTTATTTTTTATAAACATATATTTTTATGGAATACTATGCAGCCATCAATGTGGTTTTAATTTGAATCTCCCTGAGGGCTAGTGATGATGAACATTTTTTCATGTGTCTGATAGGCATTTGAGATACATATATCTTTTTAAATTAGTGTTTTCATTTCATTCCCATAAATAACCAGAAGTGACATCGCTGGATTGTATGGTAGTTTTATTCTTAATTTTCTGAGAGATATCCATACTATTTTCCAGGATGGCTGCACTAATTTACCTTCCCACCAACAGTACACAAGGGATCCCTTTTCTCCACATACTTGCTAACACTTATTATATCTTGTCTTTTTGATAACAGCCCTTCTGACAGGTGTAAGGTGATAGCTCATTGTGGTTTTGATTTTCATTTCCCTGATGATTAATAACATTGAGTATCTGCATATACAGGATGTTTTCTTTAGAAAAAAAATGCCTATTCAGTTCCTCTGTTCATTTTCTAGTCAGGTTTTTGTTTTGTTTTTTATTGAGTTATATGGGTACTTTATATATTTTGGGTATCAACCCCTTATTGGATATATCATTTGCAATTATCTTCTCTCATTCAGTAGGTTGTCTTTTAGTTTTATTGATGGGTCCTTTCATTATGCAAAGGCTTTTTAGTTTGATGCAGTCCCATTTGTTTAGTTTTCTTTTGTTTCCTCTGCCTGAGGAGTCATATCCAAAATATATTGCTAAGAATGATGTCAGAGAACTTACTGCTGGTGTTTTATTCTGGGAGTTTTATAGCACTAGATCTTACATTTAAGTCCTTAATCCATTTTGAGTTTATTTTTGCAAATGGTATAAGAAAGTGGTCCAGTTTTATTCTTTTGCATGTAACTGTACAGTTTCCCCAACATCATTTATTCAAGGGATAATCTTTCTTCTTTCTTTTCTTTTCCTTAGATATGTCTAGGGGAAACTGAAAGAAGCATCAAATTCATGGGGTTGAATATGTTTATTCAGTCTAGGGGTGTATAGAAGGGGCTGTGCTGAATACATACGGAATGAGGTTGATGGCATGGAGATTTATATTTTCAAACCCAGGTCTTCATTTCATCTTTCCCTAGATACTTAGAGAGAAAGGAAGAGGTCTAAACTTGTTTGTTTATTCTGGATTATGAAAAGGTAGGCTTGGAAAACCTCTCCACTAAAAGTAGCTCCTGAGAGTTGTTCTAACCCAGTGCTCCAGCCTGAGCAGAATAACTCTCAAAGTGACCACGGCAATGACAGTCAATATATACTAGCCATTATTCATTTTATTATTGTTTGTTGCTTAAATCATTGGAATAGTATACTAGCCTCAGCGTTTATAACCTTCTTAAGAACTAATGGTTCATCCAGACATCATTCTTGATAGAAGTCTTCAATCCTCAAGTGTGACAATAACAGCCTGAATGTGGCAGTGGCAATGGAGATGGAAAGACACTTCTGTTGAACAAACTCATAGGTGTTTAGCATGGAGTACATGGCTTCTCAGTTTGATCCAAAATTATGCTCTCGCCATGTAATCTGTTTATGATTCTCTTCCATGCTCACTGAGCTACAGTTCCACCAAATTATTCAAGATCCTTGAACATATCATACCTTCATGCTTCTGTAAGATTTTCCTGCAGCAAACTTCTATCCTTTTCCATTTGAGAAATGCCTGTGTTTCAGACCCAGTTCAAAAATCATCTTTTCTCTGGAGCCTTCCATGATTCCCACTTCTCATTCCTACTGCTCTAGAACTGAACTTTCCTTTTTTTTTTTTTTTTTTTTTTTTTGGTGCTCCTCAAATATTGACATTTTACGTTTAGTACAGGGCTTATTACTTATAGAAAGCAAGCTATTTGCATTTCTGGTAAAATCTCCTCAAGGGAAATAGCTGTTCTAAAGTGGGCACTCAATGGAAGCTGATGCCTGGATAAGGGATTTAATTCTCATTCCGTGTGTGGAGGAGTCTAGTATTTGATAATTCTCTGATCTTCACGAAGCATTCCAGAATGCGGTTACACAACGGCAATTTATATCTTTGCTTTCAGATGGGACCAAACTTTGGCTTGATGCCTAACAATATAGTGGACATAAATTAACAGTGGAGCAATTTATAGTCTGTCATGTCTTATTGCTTAATGAATTTGTCAAAAATCATATTACTCTGAAAATTATGGCAAGCAAGGTCCATGGGGCTTATGTCTTTAAGAACAAGATTGTTCCAGCCTCCCTCAAGCAAAACTGCTTCACTACTTTCTTCTTTTTATGTGGACACCAAATCTCAGAGCACTTCTGTTTACTTATCAAATCTCTGTTGACTTTCACTTTGCATTAGGACTACCAGGGATGTCCTTGGCCAGTTTGCAAATCCTCAACCCCAGTCCACCTGCTGTCAGAGCCAAATAGGATTTAAGAGTCTCTTAAACTCCTGATTCTATGCTAATATGATGTCATCTGTTTCTGGCTTATGCTCACTCTAGACTTTATTACTCATTTTTCAAACAAAGCCAAAGGCTTGTCCTCTATTAGGAGGGTACCAAGCAGCACCCCTAATGCCCCAACTATTCCTCTATCCTCTTTCTCTTTTCCCATTTATTTACTCCCCAAATCTCTTAACATTTATTCCTCTTTGTTTCTCGAATATGAATCATTTTTGAATGCTATTTCACAGGGTAAAGAATCAGATAGGCTTGGGATTTTCTAGACACTACTTTCCTCATTTGTAAAATGAGATTAACAACTAAATCATTTGACTAGTGTGAAGATTAGACTGTGCCTGGCATTCATCCACCCGTCCGTCCGTCCATCCATCCATCCATCCATCCATCCATCCAATCATCCATTCATCCATTTAAAACTCATTCATTCATTTTGTAAATGTTGGAGAACATAAAATGGGTCAGGCCCAATGCTTGTCATTTAGGATGCATAGTTGAACTTAGCGCTACTGTCAAGGACCTCGGAGGTCACTGGGAGGATGAACAAATTAAAAAATAAATAAAAACTAAGATGGCAAGTGATTGAGACATGTTCAGACAAGATGACAGCTTCACAGTGATCTTCACAGGGCTCTGGGGAAGTGTGTGGAGGGCTGCCAGGGCTCTGTTCTGGAGGGACAACTGCCCTTAGGTTTGAGGCCATGGTTAATACTCAGAAATGACAATGGCACTGCTGGTGGAAGCGATAGCACTGGCAATAGTAGTTTTGATTGTTGTTATCATATTTCTCTGTTAGTTTCTCTCTCTCTCCCTCTCTGTTCCTCTTTCATTTTCTTTTTGCAAGGCTCTCTCTCTTCCTTAAATTTCTGCATTTCTCCTTTCACACTTTATCTTATAATTCTTTTGGGAGCATCTAACTATGGATTAACTGATGGCCAATTAAAACACAATTGGATCTTTTTATTATGTATTTTTCCTAAGGAAAAATTGCCCCAGTGACACCTGAGCATATGGAAGAGCCATGGCTGGGTTGCAAACCAGTGGGGGCTGCCCCATGAAGGTGGCAGATGCCCCCGGGCAACTCCCTGGCTCATCCTGTGATCTGTCTCCTTGGCCAAATGGAAGCAGGCCAGGCACCTAACAGTTAACTGTGATGCTTTTTTCCTCCATTTCATTTCAATCTCTTTGTTCCATGCAACCAAAGAGCTAATGCCTGGCGAATTTGTTATGACCCATTGTTTAGCTTGTGGAATAAACCGATTCTTCCCCTTTCTGTGTTCTGACTCCCCCCTTTGTCTGCAATTTTATTTTATGGTTCTTTTTGTACACATCCAACACATGCTGAGGTTATTGAAAAGCACAAATTACACAGAATTTAATTTGCATATCTATTGAGGTCCAATCCCAGAGTCCTTAGTCAGGCAAAATGCCCATTGACTCTTACCTCCTTTACTCTGCTCCTTCTTGGCAGCACAACCTACAGGCTGCCCCTCTGCTGCTTCTAGCAGACCTGGAGAATGGCCTTCATGAATGGTTTCAGCAGAGTCACTCCATGGAGGACAGTGAGTTTGGTTTTGTGAGCTTCCAACAAAGTCACTCAGAGTGTCTTTGTGGGCAAGGCAGGAGAAGAGAGGTCAGATAACAGCCAGTGAGGTCAATTTAGTACTGGTGTGACTGGGAAAGTGCAGGTGTTGAAATCATACGGGATTATGTGTAAATCCCTGTTCTTTCAATTACTTGCTTAAAAAAAAAAAAAAGGTTTTATTTTAAGATGGCTGTCAGTTCACATGCAATTACAAGAAACACAGAGAGATCACTCATGTACTCTATAACTGGTTTCTCCCATCATTTGATTTTGACCTTGGGCAAGACACTTAATTTAGCTAAGTCTCATTTTCTTCACCTATAAAATGGGAGAAATAAAGTACATACCACATGAAATTGTTTGAAGATCATTTAAAAGAGCATCTATGAGACAACCTAGCATGGTACTGGTACCCAATCTGTCCTCAATAAACAGATATTCTCCTCAGAATAAATGATGGTAGCTGAATAATTCTGATCATGAGAAATAGTAACCTTGAGAAAGAGTCTAGCAATATATTCATAATTTTGATCTAAAACCTGCTGTCATGAAAAATAGCATATGTATTTAAATTTTGATGTAAGAATGATTTTTACAGAAAAAAATTTAAAAATAGAGTTATATAAAATAACCTAGAATCCTAATACCCAGTTAAAATTATTGCTAACATCCTGTTAGATATCCCTCATAAGTAGATCATACCTCTCATAGTCTTTATAACCATTATTTTAGGGCTGTGTGATATTGTGGAGTAAGGAATATCAGATTTTATTTACATTTGAGGTGTATTCAGTGTCTTACAATTTCTTTCCTTTCTTCTCCTTCTTCTCCTTCAACTTTCCCTCCTCTTATTCCTCTTTCTCCTTTTTTATTTTTTACCTATAAAGAGATCTACATTAAACATCCTTGTAAATAAATCTTTGCGTTTATCTATGATTATTCAAAGTCCATTTCTAGGAATAAATAATTATGGCTCAAAGAGTCTCCACATTTTATGGTTTTTGATACATAGTAACTACATTAGTATCAGCTATGTAGGTCAATGATTCTTTAATCAAGGTGCACATCCAAATCATCTCTTTAATTCTATAATTCTGAGTCTTGACCTCTGGAGACTTTATCTCAAGGATCTGGAACTTTTAAGATGCTCCCAGGAGATTCCCCTATGCAGATCTGCTTGGGTACCATTGGCTAAGAGGAAGTCAGGGTAAAAGTCAATAAAATTTTCAAATAACAGGAGGCAGGAAAGAATTAATTAATTGGGTGATAATATCAGTTTTCTCAAAAATGCTCATATACTGGAATAATAGGAATGCACTGAGGAGGCTTAATATATAGGGAACACCTTTTGTAAGCTCCAAACTGCATTGCCATAGCACATAGATTATCTGAATGATTGAAACAATCAGGCAAGAATGTGTTCTATTTTACAGATGAGGAAATTGAAACTCAAAGAGTTAACTTACTTGCTCAAGGCCAGTATTTGCAGAGCTAAGTTTTGGCTTCTTATCTCCAAATCTTATACTTTTTAATTTTTCCATACCATAAATTTTTTTAAAGATTTTATTTATTTATTTGACAGACAGAGATCACAAGCAGGCAGAGAGGCAGGCAGAGAGAGAGAGAGGGAAGCAGGCTCCCCGCTGAGCAGAGAGCCTGATGCGGGACTCTATCCCAGGACCCTGAGATCATGACCCGAGCTGAAGGCAGTGTCTCAACCCACTGAGCCACCCAGGCGCCCCCATACCACAAATTTTTATTGGTGAATTTAAGGGGAATCAATACAAAGCAATGAAGGTGGATCTCAAATCCAAACCGACAAAACACCATCAGGAGATACACTTTATCTAAGACATCTGTAAGAAAGATTCGATGTAACATTCTCAAAGTGTAGTCCAAAAATCACTGATTCTAGAATTATTGGTGGGAGAAATTATTTAAAAATGCAGGTTCTTGAGCCCCACCTTAGATCTACTGAATTAGGATCTCTAAATTGGGAGCCAGAAATCTGGATTTCTGATAAACACCCAGATGAATAGCAGGCACACCAAAGTTTGAGAACCGAAAGTTAAAGAGTTTTAATTAAATCTGGGTTTAATATAAATAGACAGGGTAATACTCCTGAAAAGGTAAAGAAATCTTATTGGGAGTCAAATTTATAGAGATCAAAGAGCAAACACGCCTGTGGTGTGGAAGTAACTTTTGAGCAACTCATTTAAGGATATTTAAAATTTGTAGTGTACACAGAGAAGAGTAGCCAGCATGGGGGGTATAACTGATACAGTTCAAGAACTCTGACAGCTCAGCCTGCATTGGCAAAACTTATGTACCAGATAGCATTGCTCTTATCTATTTCTAGTTATAAGTGATGATATTTGCAACTTAGTATAAACTAGCACTTGATTTTTAGGAATATTAGAATTAGATATTAAATTCAAAGAGCACATAGATTCCTGCTTTTAATTATTATGTTAAACTACTTTTGTATATGCTGATTGAATGAACTAGTTAAATAAAGTGTTCATGGAAACAACTATTTTTTTTTCTTGAATCTAGTAAAGTTTGGCTTCCAGAATGTTTTACTCTTTGCTCATAAGAATTAAGCTTATTGACAGTATTTTCTTTAAGACTAGAATAAGAGAATTGCCTTTATGTTAAGACTAAGCATTTAAAAATTATGTTTGAGACTTTCACTTATAATTTAAAAGAAGGTCAGTCAAATATTTCTTAAACAAGATAGAAAAATCATGAATCATTATAAAAAAGATAGATAAATTGAACTTCATTAAAATTAAGATTTTTTTTTATCTCCATTAAGCAAGGGAATGTGCAGTTTGCACACTTGGATAAAATGTGAACCATAAATATTTATAGAAAGAACTTATTCAGAATATATAAAGAATATATAAAGTCTTATAAGTCTTATAAGTCACCTAAACAGCAAAAGACAAGCAACACAATTAGAAAGTGAGCCAAATACTTGACAAGTTTTTCATAGACAAGGATAGACAAATGGTCAATAGGCATTTGAAAAGTTACTCAGCATTACTGCTTAGCAAAAAGCACATGAGAACCTCAATACTATATCAGTACACATCCATCAGACTGGCTAAAGTGGCTAATAAAAAAAAGGTTGGCAACAATGTAGACCTCTTACACTTTCTGGTTGGGATGTAAATTGTATAAATACATTGGAAAACTGACTGGTAATATATACTAATGATGAAAAATATGTTTTCCTTGACACCCTCTTAGACATATACCCAAGAGAAGTGAATGCATATGTCCACCAAAAAACATGTACAAGAATTGTCATACAGAATTTATTTATTTATTATGGCCAGATCAAACAACATAAATGTTCACTGGCCGTGGGGAAAACAAATACATTTGTGGGAATTTCAATGTGATGGAAAACTACATAGCAATAAAAAGGTGCCATTTTGCCTCACACAATAACATGGATGGATCTCTAGTCAAGATTGCATACTGTATGCTTCTATTTTGTGAAGGTCAAGAATAAACAAACTGATGGATGATGATAGCAATCAGAAAGTGGTTATCTCTGGAGAGCGGTGGTAGACACTGACTGGGAAGGGGCAGGAGGGGAAACATTGGGTATTGGAAATGTTCTATATGTTGAGCTATGTTGTAGTTACAAGGATACACACAAACACAATATATATTATAACCTAGGATTTAAGACTTTAATATAAAACTTCAATAATTAATATGATGAAATGAAGAAGGAGACCAGCACTTTGCTATCTTAATATAAGCTAGATCCTACATGCTTGTGTGTGATATCAATAACAACTAAAAGGAAAATAATGATAATTTATTAAATATTAGAGACCCTAAGTTTGTTGTCTAAAAACCACAGTGGTCCTTATGGTTACTTGGGTTTTTCTAGACATGATAATGTCCTTGTGGACATTATTATTTTACAAATGAGGAAATAAAAACAGGAAATCACTTTCCTGCAGTCTGTGAAGCTAGGATTAAAAAGTAATTTTGTCATATTCAAAACATTTGCTTTAGACCTTAAATTTCTTGGAGGATGAAGACGTGTCCGTTTAACTCACTTGGGTATCTCCAGCACCTGGCCCAGGGTCTTGCGATTATTAGATATGCAATAAACAGAGTTGGATAGATAATAATTAAATGAATGAACAAATGGTCATGTTCTTTCCCTTCTACTAGGCCAGATACTTCTCTGCTGGTGATGTCAACATAAGTGAGGATCAAAATTTATTTCCCCCCCACATTTCATTGGTGTGTAGACTAGAATTTAAAAAGTAGCTCAAAACCAACAATACTCCTAGAATTGAAATGTGATGGAAATTCCAGTCAATCCTGAAGTGCCTTGACTTGGTGGCTTTCTCTCTGCTAACTCATCTTCCTCTAGCTCCATGCACTTTACTAAAAGGGCTTCCTGAGGATAAGCCATTACATCTGTCTTCTGTGGCCCTCGTGTATGACCTGGACCCGGGGCTGATATGCAGATGGCAGGGACTGCATCGCCTTTCAGATTGTTAATACTTTGAATAGCACCCTAATTTCAGACCAAAGGGCAATAAGCCTCATGGAAGGTTTGATCACTGCTTAACACAAGAAAGAAATTCCCAAGGTCACACGAACTGCTTCCTGAAGTAGCCGAGTCCCCATTAGTGGGGGTGCCCAATGCTTTGGACAAGTTTCTGCAGATGCTATGGAAAAGATTTGAATACCAATTGAAAACATGAACAAGATCTATAATTATCAAACTACTTTTTGTTTATTGATCCATTTTTTAATGGAACTATCAGGTGGACGCTCAATCCATGAAAGAGGTAAAAGAGATCCTAGGTTGGCATGTCAGGGCTTCCTTCTTACCTTCCACTGCAGGGGCAGGCAGTACAGACAGTTGGAAAACCTAGGACTGGGGACTGTATGTTCTCCTTAGCAGGGTGGTGGAGGCTCTCATCTCTGAGGCCTCTGTGGAAATCTTTCTCCAATGGGAGGAAGGGCTGTCATCACAATGTGGGACTAGGGGCAGCTCCCCTCCACTGTCACAGGATGCTGAAGTTTTCATCTGTCAGGCTGTTTTCCCTCCATTTTTGTTAAATAATTTCATGTTGCCAGAGAAGGTCTCTTATTATGGTCCCCTTTTGGGGGTGCTATCTCATTCATCACCTCTTTCCCCCTCTCTGTCAGTGCAGGGGAATCTGGCCTTCAGCATTAGGGAAGCTGGGTTTACAGTTAGATGGGTGGTTAAGACAGAACCTGAAATCCCTCTGTAGTGTTTCTTTTTTTTTTTTTTAGATTTTATTTATTTATTTGAGAGAGAGACAGTGAGAGAGAACATGAGTGAGGAGAAGGTCAGAGAGAGAAGCAGACTCCCCGCAGAGCTGGGAGCCCGATGCGGGACTCGATCCCAGGACTCCGGGATCATGACCCGAGCCGAAGGCAGTCGTCCAACCAACTGAGCCACCCAGGCGTCCCCCTCTGCAAGTAGTGATCATCATGGCTGCTCTGCTTCCTTACAGTATTGCTGTGAGGGCCAAATAAAGAAAGGCAGTGAAAATGGTATGACCATAAAATACTACACAAAGTCAGGTTTTAGTATAGTTCTTACAACAGATTAAAAATATATGTATTTAAACATCTATGTTGTTTGCAAAC
The DNA here is from genome assembly GCF_009829155.1 of Mustela erminea. Lineage (NCBI taxonomy): Eukaryota > Metazoa > Chordata > Mammalia > Carnivora > Mustelidae > Mustela > Mustela erminea. Next base: position 60,547,756 of record NC_045623.1, read on the forward strand.
TGAGAAAAAGTATTGTGTTCAGCTGTAGCAGGACAGATCATGTAGGAAGGACTAGAACAAATGAAGTATAACAGTAAGTGCTCATCCCTTTCCACAAGCTCTAGTCCCTAACTTTCAGGGCTATTGTAAAGAAGGAGTGTGTATGTGTGTAAGGAAGGACCATGAGTCTAACAAACTTGATTTAAATGCATTGTTATATTCCTCCTGCAAACGTTGAGAAACAGCTGTTGTAAGCCCCCTATTTTAGAGTTGAGGAAACTAAGATCCAGCAAGTGTAAGCATCTTATCCACAGCAGATATTGGCAGCGTCTCATGAAGGAAATTGTTGATGTTATGCAGTGGTGAGAGGAGAGGGGATTGTGTTCTTCTATGATATCATTGGTGAAAAAATGTACAATGATTTAGGTAAGAAAGAGAGACAAGGAGGGTCTTAAGATCAGAGAAGTTGTTTGATAAATGCCACAGGCCTAGGGTGACCTTGTGCCAAGGATGGTCTCCCCTTACATGCATTTTGGTGTTCCTGCTCTGAGACACACTCTGCCAGTTCCCAGAGAGACAGCCAATAGCACATGGTTCTTCCTATTACAATGCCCTGGATACTTGCAAAAACAGTTTATATTTATACTTCCTGTAGCTTCTACTTCTTCCTCCTTCCCCCTCCTTTTCGTCCCTCAATTTTTAGTCTGTAAAAGACACTGTCAAAATAGAGTGTAGATATCCTTCCTCCTCTTCTCCTCACCCTTTGCCTTCCTCCTGGTAACAGTCTCTTATTTATTTACTCTGTGCCAGACTTTGTGCTACGCATTTAATGCAGACCATCTAATTTAGTCTTCATAACATCACTGTGGAATGTTTTATGATCCTATTTTAAAATATAGAACTGGATGTTAATTTCTTCAAAATAGCTTGGCATGGCCAATAAGTGTTCAAGCTGGCTTTCATGCCTGGGTCTTTGGACTTGAAGTATATCACACTTAACAGGATACAATAACTGCTCTATTCAGCATGCATATATGTTTGCTGCTGGCATTGATAATTACTTTGGTAACCGTTAAAAATGAAAGGTTAACAGCTTCTGGAAACCATATTTTAAGAGAGTCCATGCACTATAGTATGAGAATTATAACTAAAGGTCATACGTCTGGGAATTGTTCGTCTTGGAGGCAAAATTAGGAATGGCTACTTCTATGTAGTAATGGCTACTTCTCATTGTTAAGAGGTTGTAGAGTTAGGAAAATTGGATTTGAGTCTTGCTTCCACTATTTAATTGTGTGACCTTGGAAATTTTATTTAGTTTTTATAATCTTTCTCTGTATAATGGGAACAATCATAGTGTCATACATATGGTAATTACAAGGATTCGAAGCACAGCATATTTTCTAGTGCTTGTTATTATTCTTATTTTTACTATTATTACTATGATTGAGACTTGAATGTTTTTTACGCACTCTCATAGGTCTTGTAGAAGATGCTGTCATTATTCATTTTTTTCCTTTTTATACCTAATCAATGTAGAATGGGTGGAAATTTTATGAGTTATTCCACACTATTAGAAGGACATGTTTTTTTCCTTATGCCTTGCTCCATGACAGTTCTCAGTCTCTTTTTCTTATAGAATTGCTTTGTTTCTGGAAAGATGTCAAGACTTCATGAAAAAATTATGTAAAAATAACTGGTGATGCTGTTCTTTCTTCCTCTTGGGAAGAAACAAGACCATTGTCCTGCAGTTAATTTCCTCTCTACCTAGCTATACTGTGAGCGTCACCTGAGCACACTTATGCTGGCTAACTATACTGTAATTGAGCCTAAGTTACCAGGTTTTTGTTTTCAGTGCTAGTAAAGCCATTTTGATTCACCTTCTAGCTTATAAGCTCCAACCTATCAGCACAGACACTAAAGTTGAACTTTGACCTTCACCTGCCATCTTTTGCTTATTCTTCAATATGTTCAGGTTTCAGGGGTAGAAGAGAGGTGCTATTTATTCTAGGTTCCCTCAGAGACCCCCCCAAACACTTTTTCAGTTAATTTGGCCATAATTTATTAAACAAGTCTAGTGAGATCTCATTACAAGGTATTGGTAAGTCTAGGCTAAAAAGGGTTTACAATGATGGGGCAAAGGCAGGATGTATCCCTGGGAAGCCCATGGCCCTAGATGACAGTATGAGTGGTACAGTCAAGACAGGGAAGGACAAAAAAGAAAAACTGGTATGAGCTGGAGTTGGTGGAGAGGTGGGCCCTGAGATGAGGTCTGGAAGAATAGAAATTAAATTGGGTAGTTGAAGAATACTTGACAGGCCTTCTAGGAAGCAAGAGAAACAGCATTCAGGAAATGGCTAGACTCTGAAATTTGAGAAATTTTGATTACTGCCCAAACAGAATATGGACCTCACTTAGCGGTGGAATCCTCAGTCTTTAACTTACTCATTGAATGAACTTGGGCAAGTGAATTCCCCTCTATAAACTATGGTTTCATCATATTTAGAATAAGAACTATAATTTTGCCTTTGCCTGGCAGTTGAGAGATATTAATGAGGCAATAGATAGAAAGCATACAACTCCATGCCTGGCACATAGTAAAAGCTTAATACATTTATTTGCTATGACAGGAGTAACTGCAGTGCCTGTAAATGAAGTGGCTTTCCTGCAGGGAGTGAGTGTCATCTATACTTTTTCTAAAATCATGTCAGAATTCTTTGAGCTCTGAAAACAAAGGACTTAATTCTTAAATGGATATAATCATTATTCAGTAGACCAGAGTTCAACCATTAACTTGTAGTTGCAAAATTCTTTAAGCTCTAATCTTTCTTCAATTATTCATTTTCACTAAATTTTTAATAAAAGAAATGTAAATACAGAACTGGAATGACCAAATTACAGTTTTGATGTTTTGTACCAATTATTAGATGTAGGTTTTAAATATTAAAGACCAGGATTACTAAGGAGGGTTTTATGAAATCAAGTCTTGCTAGAGGTTTCATCTGCCTTAATTTCCTTTTTTTTTTTTTAAATTTCCTTTTTTAATAATATTTTTATTATGTTATGTTAGTCACCATACAGTACATCATTAGTTTTTGACATAGTGTTTCATGATTCATCATTCACCTTAATTTCTTATTACAGGTTTTCAATCAAAGTCCTGTTTTCTGTCAGCAGCTCAAATGTTCATTGTTTTTGTGTTTTCAAGTACTTTAAGCATGAACAGTGGTTGAAAATAGCCACGTCCTTTGATAACAGTTAGTTCACAACTAATAGAATAACAAACATTCTAAGGATATGAGGAATAGTTCTTGACATGCATTCAGAACCAGAAGGCAACTTGAAGAATACCACCCTGCCATTTCCCATTGACCACCCCAGTGACAGTGATTGACAGTCCAGGTCACCCACTTGATGACCATTGCCATCTATATACAGGTGACTTCCAAATCTAGATTTTCAGCCTAGAACTTAATTCTCTGCTCCACTCATACTTGCTCAGCTCCTTCCTGGGCTTTTCCACCATGATGTCTCAATTGCCTCGATGAACATGCTCCCAAAGAAACATGATTCTTTCTCCCAACATCTGTTCTTCCCTATGTCAGGAAGTAAGTGACATGGCCATCCATCCAGTAGCCAACAAAGTCAGAGCCAGTCACTCTTCGGAATCACTGCTGGCAATACAGTGTTGGTTGTATTCATATTAGTGATTAAGAACATAGACTCAAGAGGAAGACTACCCATTCACTAGCTATGAGACCTTAAGTAAGTGACTTAACCTTTTCGTGTCATATTTATCACATTTATAATTCAGGGATGATAGTAGTTCCAATTTCATAGTTTTGGTATGATGATTGAGTTAATATTTCTAAGTGCTTAGACCTGTGCTTGGCTCATAAGAAATGCTATGTAAATATTTCTTAAATAAATAAATCACACATAACATTCTTTAAAAGACTATTAATTTCACATATTCCTCTCTGTCTCCATGGAGGCTCCCTTAGTTCAGACTCTAATTCCTCTGGAATAATTCAGGGATCTTCGTTTTCCCAGTGAGCTCTTGCCTCTAGTCCTGTGCCCCTTCAGGCTATACTCTCTAGGGCAACCAGAATGATCTACTGAATGCAGGGCAGACTGTATTTCTGGTCTACAACTTTGAGTGACTTCTCAGTGTCATATCCAGGCTAACTTGGTTCATCAAGCATAGTTGGACTCCTGCCTGCATCTCCATCAGCCACCTTCCTTCTTCATCACTCCATATACTAAACATGACAAATGAATTCTGTTTCTTTAAGTCTGTCTCCATTTGCTCTGATTCCTGTTGGTGAAAAGCCCCTCTCTGCCTTATTTACCTTCAGATCCAACTTAAACATCTCTCTCTCTCTCCCTCTCTCTTAACTCCCTGATTCTTCCACCAGGACGAATTCCTTCTCTTGTGTTTGCTCTCTCTCTATATTTTTCACTGCATAATGATCTTTTATGCATTTATTTGTTGCACATCTCCCTCCCCAACCAAAATGTGAGCTCCTGAAGGCATGGAGTGTTTTCTTTCTCTGTCTCACTCACATGTAATCTTAATTAACTGTTTTTTGTTTTATTCTAATAACTTCTACAATGTCTGATATAGGGTAGATGTTTAATCAACATGCATTGAGTGAATAAAAAATAAACTTAATGGCATCTTATTGATCACATCACACAACCTTTAATTTTATGAATGAGAAAACAGATCTCGGAGAATTTAATTTAACTTGTTCTAGGTTACTCAGCTGGGTAACATTAGAATCCAGACTAAAACATTTTCCAGCATTTCTTATTACAACATAGCCTCAATTATTAAGGCCATTTTAGGTCAATTACACAATTTAAAATTCTCAACTGGGGAGGCTAAGTGCTCCTTAACCCCATTCTCCTAATATATTCCCATTAGAAATACCTTTCTTGATACCCTGGATTCAGACCTTGTGGTTAAGAATGCTAACTGAATCTCCAAGTCACCAAGGGCTTCTATGGCAGGAGTATGATTTGCCTACTCTCTAGGCACTAGACATGACCTTCACTCTTCAGCATTTTAACTGGGATTGGGTTGGTGCAACAGACCACTTTTTGAAATTTAAATATGGGAACTCTTTTAAGAATTATTATTTTATCCTTCAGAAATGGGTGTGTGTGTGTGTGTGTGTGTGTGTGTGTGTGTGTGATGAGCAAGGGGGTTATAGGTTACTTGAAAGAGTGGTTCAGAGGTGAGAACTTGGGGATGCCACTGGGTTTTGCATTCCCGTTGAAAAGTCATCAGAAAAGAGTAAGGTCAACTCTGAATTCTGCCAAGTTTTGCCTTCCGTGCTGCAGAATGAAATGAGGTAATGTACTTTATGAACTGTGAAGAGCTACAGAAGTGTGAGGCATTTTTAGAATCATTGATTTATGGAAAAGGGAGGCCTTTAGAAATGATGTAGCCCTCCCACTTCCTCATTTCACAGAGAGGAGAAGTGACTCTCCCAAGGTCATAGCTAGAAGGTAGCCAAGATTGGCCTTGCTCTGTCTCTAGCTCATAGCTTGCCTCTTTCCACAGATATTCTACAATCTCACCAAATAAAGTGTCCCTGAAAGGGCTGGACTCTCCCCTCTTCTGTGCTTTTGCAAATGCTCTTCCCCATGTCAGGATACCTTGTCCTTTATGATGCCTGGGATACTTCCTCATCCTCAGCTGATAACCCTCTAGTCTCCTATCTCTGTACTTTTAATGTCTGGTCACAATATAAAACATGTAGAAGACATCGCTCTTCCATTGAAGACATTTACCATGAACTATTTCCATTTCAAAGGGATCCCTTTAAGTACATGTCCCCACTCACAGCAATGATTACTGCTGGAGATCTTTTAGGTGGTGGGAGGTGGGATTGGAACACAGAGAAGATCCTCCTACAATCCTCTTGGTCCTCTCCAAATTACAACTCATAGGTCATGTTCTACTCTACCAATATTTAAAGTCAGGGAGGGAGTTTAATCTTGGTGATCTAAAACATCCTGCAATATCTGTTAGAAGAACATTTATTTTTTCTCAGAGATTAAGTTGCAGAGAGGTGGATTGTAACGTAGTTCAAGGAAGACCTTTCCTATCAGTTAGGGCTAAACATCCATGGGTGGGAGTGCATCCCTTAGGAAGTGGGGATCTCCCTGTTCCAGGGAATGTTCAAACACAGCACCCAGCAGCAAGCTGGGCTGAACCACATACCTCCAAGCTTCCATCTGGCTTTGAGGTCCTTGAGTCAACAAATGAGTTTTTTCACATTGCTACTATTGCAGTTTTAGGTCTGGATCCCACAAAGTGAAGGAGAGAGTCTTTCCTGTGGACCTCTATCAGTGTGTTAGTTTAATCAAGACTGGAATGATCAAGTGAAGGTTTCTTGAAATGTTAAAAAAAAAAAGAAGTCATAATTGTGGTATAAGTGTATAAGTGTTTGTGAGTATGGAGAGGCAGGAATATAGACATATCATCTTTTTCTTTTCTCCTTCATCTCTTCCTCTCACAGGTAATGCTACAGAACACTTCGGTACACATATATTGAGCTCATATTCTGTATCTCACTTTCTAAACTAGATGTTGGGCTACAGATTAAAAGATGAATAAGATTTGGACTCTTCCATTTGCTCAGTTTAGTAGAAAGAGAAAGACACCTCTTTCACTTAGACCTCAGCTGGTTCAGTATCTTAATCTGTCCCTAACAAAATATATGCATTTTCTCCCCATCTTTAATGAATTCCCATGTATTTTTTTGGAGTGTTTTGGCAAAGCTTAGTCCCTGAAAGAAATAGATGGCATACTCAAACTGGGTGATTAGGGCAGACCTGAATAAAGGATTAATTTTCAAAGGTATGGATAGGGTGTGTGGAGACCACAAGGAAAATAGTGTCCAGGGCTATGAGCAGCTGGATATTTTACCCTTGTGTGTGAGGGATAGAAGGAGAAAGCAGTTAACAGAATCTAATGGTATAGAAAATGGTATGGAGCGGGCCACTTGGCAGGAGTTGTGACCTTTTACCAAGTACGTGGCCGCCTGAGATGACTGCAGAGGAGGGAGCTTGAGATGACTCTTCTTTCTCTGGGATCTCCTAGATGTCCTTCACCATTTAACTCAACTAGAAGTTAGGGAAGAAGCCCTTTGATAGAGTCCCCAAGGCACATAGCTGGTGATGAGATCAGGAGTGGATCTGGGGTAACAAACTGAAGATAGATAGTTCATTATACTAGATAAAATAAGCCATTTGTCTGTCTGTCTGTCTTTCATCATTTACATACCATACATACATACCATTCAATCCTATAAAGAGATGGTCAGGGGCTCCTCACTCTGTATGCATGAATACCTATATGCTTCCTCCCATCCCTCCAAATTTATAAGAACTCACTGGTGTCAGATAATATATGAAACACATCATCTACTGTATTTTCTTATATCAACTTCACAATCATGACTCAAAGTAGGTGAAGAGACAGAAAAAAATGAGAATAAAATCTCTCTGACTCCAAAGAATCTGTAGCATGCCAAATTTCTGAGCAGTGTGAACATGTTTGCTTTGGCCTGTTCACTAGGCAGTATCCTCCAGAGACAAACTCTCCTTTGGCTCGACACCCTTCCAAGCTCCATCTACCTGACCAACCATGATTCTTCACTCCTGACTCATGTTGGTTTTCTCTTCTCGTAATCCTTTATAGAACCTCCCAGCTAGTGGTATGCCCCTCTCTTATTCTCCCTTATGTACACTGGCCTCGATTCTCATGTGGCACCAACCATATTGAATTTAATCACCTTGATTATTTTCCCTGTGAAACTATAAGAAATTTGAGATCAGGGATCATTCATTTTTCATTTATATGTCTATAGAGATAGTGTCTGCCATGCACTAAAACTCAGTATTTCTTAACTGAATGATTAAAAAACAAGGACTCTTTCTATAACTAAAAAAGATCAGGTGGAGGGATGCTAGGAAGATAATGTGCAGAATATCTTTTATTTTTCAATGTTTCAGGAACATCCAAATTCAGGAAACCCAGTAGGTTCTACAATCAGATAGACTGAAATGATGTCATGAAAATCCCACTGTTATCACCCATGAGAACACCATCCTATTGTAGTTAATGGAAATAAATGTACCATTTAGTACTTTAAATCACGAAGCAACATAACTGCTTTCTATTTGCAGTGACCTTCTTGTACCCTCATTATTTCTCACTGCGGATGTCTGTTCCTGATCTTGTTGATTCAGCATAAGGGGGTGCATCCAAAAGACATAGATGAGGTGCAGAGAGGTGGCAGAGTTGGAGAAGGAGGAATCTGGAGTCATCTGAGGAGTAGAGAAGGATCACTCATGATTTCTCCACCCTTACCTGCATGTCTTCCCTTAGCACATTCATCACACTGCAATGCTTTACACATCTCCCCACTGGACCATGAGCATCCTGAGGGTTAGTGTCACATTTAGCTTACCTCTGGGTCCTCATTTCCTGGTATAAAATGTTGGACATCAAGGATCTCAGTGTGTATGGTATGTAAATGATGAAAGACAGACAGACAGACACACAGATGGCTAAGATTCTTTCTAGCCTCTATTCCTTATCCAGAAGAATGACTGAAAGAGTGAGAGAGGGAGTTAGAACCCAGTGAAGAAGATGATTGAATTTTGGGGGTAAAACCCCAGACAATTTTTTTTTCTTGGTGCTATCCTTTTCTCTCTGACAGCTTTTTTTTCTCCCCCTGTGTTGACATCCATCGCTGATTCTTTCTAGCCTCTATTCCTTATCCAGAAGAATGACTGAAAGAGTGAGAGAGGGAGTTAGAACCCAGTGAAGAAGATGATTGAATTTTGGGGGTAAAACCCCAGACAATTTTTTTTTCTTGGTGCTATCCTTTTCTCTCTGACAGCTTTTTTTTCTCCCCCTGTGTTGACATCCATCGCTGTAAAACCAGGCACCATAAGCCCTATATTTGTTTGGTTCAATGTGATATCCTCACTGTTTTGTAGAGAACTTGGCACATCGTTGTAACTCAGTATTTCTTAAATCAAGTTAAACTATCTGGGCTTTTATTCCTCCTCTCAACATTTGGTCCCTCCTACCTACCTCCCCAGCCAAGGCTGCATACACGACCTGAGCTGCCTTGCCCATGGACATTCCAAAATGAAATAGGAGGGGGCTATCTTTCATGTTGTAAAAATTTTCCATTCATAAATATTCCCTTCATGTAAGTGGGGAGAGGGCAAAACAGGGAGCCTGATGTGGGCCTCAATCCCAGGACCCTGGGATCATGACCTGAGCCAAAAGCAGACGCCCAACTGACTGAGCCACTCAGGAGCCCCTGTTTTTCTGGTTTTTTGTTTGTTTGTTTTGTTTTAACTAAGAAACTCTTGTTTATATTCAGAAGCTCAATGTGTAAGACAGGCAAAGTCAGCTGCTCTGGTTAAAGTAGCATTGGAGACACTACCGCCAAACTCAAACACAAATGGCTCCTGGGGAGCACAGTTTGAAAACCGTTAATGTAATAAGTCTTTGTTCAAAGCCTTCTAATGAGGGTGAAGGGAAGGATCAATTGAGATTGAGCTCTTATTCATCTTTCCATGTGAGACTACCTAATGGTGGTGGTAGTTATGAAATAGTTGTGCCTAGTAGACAGGAATCACAAAGAAGATGGGGAGGCATGCTAATTTGGAGGCAGAGGTTCCAGGTTCAGGGCTCAGAGCTGCCAATTCTTAAGGGCAAGTTATTTTTTCGAAACCTCTAATTCAGTCTTTATTTCTTCAAGATATAAATGTAGCTTCATAATATCAGTGGTGAACAAGCTATTTATCTTCTAATATTAAGTCAGGAAATAAAAAATATTTAAGTGCTACTTATTTAAATAATTCAAAGTGAAAATAACTTTATGGAATTCTATGGAAAATTATATGCTTATAACATATATTATCTTCTTTATCAAATAGGATATTTTCAATGAGAAATATGGAAGATTTCTAAGCTACTAAAATTGAATCTCAGCATATTTGAGAAATGGCATTAGAGAGGTAAGTTTGTAGTATTCCATTCTGAAATTGTAGAATAATTTAATATTCATTGTTCGCATGCATTGTCTATTCATTAATGAAAAATCCTTGCAATGTGTTATAATTGATGGGGAGACTTGAAGAGGTAAAGTGATTTCTCCAAGTCATCCAGTAAGTTTGCCACAGATTTGGAACTCAAAGTAGTTAACTCTAGTTAAGGCAATGTTCACTAACTATATTAACAAAGGCAAGCCTAACAGGTATAATAAATGGACCTCTAAATCCCAATGGTTAATACTATAAAAGTTTTTTTCTTGCTTATCTGAGAGCCTAATGTGTATGCTTATGGTTTGGGGGTCTTTTTTAATTATCAAGTCAGGAGCCAAGCTCCTTCCATCTGTAGTTGTATAGTCTTAAATTCATGGCCCCCAGGTTACCTGGGGGTCATCCCCATTCCATTCAGTTGGAAAGGGGGAAACACACAAAGGATTGCATGAAGAACACTTTTATGGAGCAGGGCTAGAAATGACTCACACCATCTTCCATGGTCTTGGACAATCACATGACCATTCTTGACCCCAAGTGGGCTGGGAAATGTACTCTCACTGGTAGGAAAGGAAGAGGGCATGATAACCTTCCACATTTAGTATTGTGAGCATCTTGAGGACTAGGACTAGGTTTTATTTATCTCTGTGTATTGAACATGTGCTTTTGTATATGAGTATGTGCTGAGAATCTTCCCACCGTCAGAACATTGCTCTGGTGTTGTTAAAAGGTCTTCTTCCTATTGGTCAGATGGAGTGTGAGATCCTAATTCCTCTCTCTCTACTTCTGGTAGTATCCTACTCCTCCCCCATCCCCATTCAAATGTATACAGCTGCAGCTGCCATATTGTTGAACATAATCTTGCTTCTCTAGACACAATGATTGGTACAAGATTATGAACTCTGTGCAGTATGAGGCTTAGTAGTGGTTGGTAGCCATGTTTTCCATTTTGCAGAAGGCACTCAACAATGATAGATAAAGAAGCCAGCAGTGCAAAACCAGGGAGGTGCAAAAAAGAGATGAGCAAGTCCTTATGGTTCATGTTCCTGATTCCAATGGCTCCAAGACTCAGCTACAGTCATACATTCCTGCAATTTGGTTCAAGGCTTCCACCTATGTGAGATAATCAAGTATCCTTCTAATAAATATTTTCTTTGCCTGAGCACATCTGAATTGGGTATACACCTAAAGCAATCACAAGAGACCTGATCATGTGGTTTAACAGCATAGGATGAGCCAGAACTCTGCTGCCTTCCAGAAGGGCTTTATCACTCCAGTGGGTTGTAATGAACTCATTCTCCTCCCTGCAAGCCATTCCCCAACAGTGAGGAAGGGCACAGTTCCTCCCATGGGATTCTTACAGGAGGATATTGTTCCTGAATAATCTAAGAAAATTTTCTGTGCGGTTGCATGGTAGGCTTTTTCTTTCTCTTTCATTTTCTTCCTGAAACCAAAATCCCTGATTGTATTTCCAAGTGTATTGAAGGTCTTATCCAGAAGCTATGTGGGCCAAACAAGATGCTGGTTCTGGGTTCATTCTTATCTCTACCAGATGATCCGTGGCATCCTTTCCTACTCTGAGCTTTATACAAGTGTTATGGGTTGGAAAAACAGACCCTTTAAGAATGATGTAGTGTTGTTCCTTATCCCTGACTACAGTCTTTAGTTTAAAATCTAATTTATCTGATCTGAGAATCACTACCCCACCTTTCTTTTGAGGCTCACTGACATGAGAGATGCTTCTCCATCCCTTCACTTTCAGTCTGGATGTATCCTTAGGTTCCAAATGGGTCTCTTGTAGACAACATATGGACGGGTCCTGTTGTTTTATCCAATCTGCAACCCTGTGCCATATTATGGGAGTGTTTAGGCCATTCACATTGGGAGTAATTACTGAAAGATACATTTTTATTGACATCATGTTGTCTGTGAAGTTTTTGTATCTACAGATTGTCTCTGTAAATTTCTGTTCTATGACACTCTTGGGTTCTTTCTTCTTTTATAGAAACCCCCCTTAATATTTCTGGTAGTGCCGGCTGTTGGTCACATACTCTTTTAAACCTTGAAAGCTCTTTATCTCTCCATCCATTTTGAATGTCAACCTTGCTGGATAAAGTCTTCTTGGCTGCATGTTCTTCTCATTTAGTGCTCTGAATATGTTTTGCCAGCCCTTTCTGGCTTGCCAGATTTCTGTGAACAGGTCTGACATTATTCTGATGGACTTTCCTCTGTATGTAAGGAATCTGTTCCCCCTAACTCTCTCAAAAGATGAAAAATTATGATTCATTAGTCTCACAATCAAGTGTCTCGAGGTCTTTCTAGATTTGTTGATCTTGGGGGGTGATCTTTCTGTCTCTAGGACACAAACGCTGGTTCCATTCCCCAGATTGGGAAAATTTTCATGGAGAATCAATGTACAAAAATCAGTTATTTTCTTATATGCTAAAAATGAAAATATAGAAAGGGAAATTAGAGAATTGATCCCATTTACTATAGCACCAAGAACCATAAGATACCTGGGAATAAACCTAACCAAAGAGGTAAAGGGTTTGTATTCAGGGAACTACAGAACACTCATGAAAGAAATTAAAGTAGACATAAAAAGATGGAAGGGCATTTCATGCTCATGGATCAGAAGAACAAACATTGTTAAAATGTCTGTACTGCCTAGAGCAATCTATACTTTCAATGCCATCCTGACCAAAATTCTACCAGCATTTTTCAAAGAGCTAGAACAAACAATCCTAAAATTTGTATAGAACCAGAAGAGACCCTGAATTGCTGAGGAAATCTTGAAGAAGAAAAACAAAACTGGGAGCATCACATTGCCTGATTTCAAGTTTCACTACAAAGCTGTGATCACCAAGAGAGCATGGTACTAGCACAGAAACAGACACATAGACCAGTAAAACAGAGTAGAGAGCCCAGGTGTGGGCTCAAGTCATATGGTCAAATAATCTTCAAAAAGGTAGGAAAAAATATACAATGGAAAAAAGACAGTCTCTTCAATAAATGGTGCTGGGAAAATTGGATAGCTATGTGTAGAAGAGTGAAACTTGACCATTCCCTTACACCATACACAAAGATAAACTTGAAATGGAAAAAACATGAGGTATGAATCTACCAAAATCCTAAAGGATAACATAGGCAGTAACCTCTTCACCATCAGCCACAGCAACCTCTTTCAAGATGTGTCCCCAAAGGCAAAGGGAACAAAAGTGAAAAGTGGCACTTCATCAAGACCAAAAGCTTCTGCACAGCAAAGGTAACAGTCAACAAAACAAAGAGACAACCCACGGAATGGGGGAATATATTCACAAATGACACCACAGACAAAGGGCTGATATCCAAGATCTATAAAGAACACCTCAAACTCAACACACACAAAAAAGATAATCACATCAAAAAATGGGCAGAAGACATGAACAAAGAAGACATACAAATGGCTAATAGACACACAAAAAAAGTTCATCATAATTAACCATCAGAGAGAGTCAAATCAAAACTACATCGAGATACCACCTTACACCAGTTAGAACGGCCAAAATTAACAAGACAGTAAACAAGTGTTGGAGAGGATGTGGAGGAAGGGGATCCCTCTTACACTGTTGGTGGGAATGCAAGTTGGTGTAGCCACTTTGGAAAACAGTGTGGAGATTCCTTAAGAAACTAAAAATAGAGATACCTTGTGACCATGCAATTGCACTACTGGATATTTACCTCAAAGATACAGATGTAGTGAAAAGAAGGGCCATCTGTACCCCAAATGTTCATAGCAGCAATGGCCACAGTCGCCAAACTGTGGAAAGAACCAAGATTCCCTTCAAAGGACAGATGTATAAAGAAGATACAGTCCATATATATATAATGGAGTATTATGCCTCCATCAGAAAGGATGAATATCAGTTTTTGTATCAACATGGATGGGACTGGAAGAGATTATGCTGAGAGAAATAAGTCAAGCAGAGAGAGTCAATTATCATATGGTTTCACTTACTTGTGGAGCATAAGGAATAACATGGAGGAATTTGGGAGATGGAGAGGAGAAGTGAGATGGGGGAAATTGGAGGGGGAGACAAGCCACGAGAGACTGTGGACTCTGAGAAACAAACTGAGGGATTTGGAGAGGAGGGGGCTTGAGGGTTTGGGTGAGCCTGGTGGTGGGTATTATGGAGGACATGTATTGCATGGAGCACTGGGTGTGGTACATAAACAAAGAATTTTGAAACACTGAAAAATAATAAAATTAAATTAAATTTAAAAAAAAGAAACTGGGCAGCTATATGTAAAAGAATGAAACTCGACCATTCTCTTACACTGTACACAAAGATAAACTCAAAATGAATAAAAGACCTCAATGTGAGACAGGAATCCATCAGAATCCTAGAGGAGAACATAGGCAGTAATCTCTTCGATATCAGCCACAGCAGCTTCTTTCAAGATAGGTCTCCAAAGGCAAAGGAAACAAAAGCAAAAATAAACTTTTGGGACTTCATCAAAATCAAAAGCTTCTGCACAGCAAAGGAAACAGTCAAGAAAATGAAGAGGCAACCCATGGAATGGGAGAAGATATTTGCAAATGACAGTACAGACAAAGGGTTGATATCTAGGATCTATAATGAACCCCTCAAATTCAACACACACAAAACAGATAATCATATCTAAAAATGGGCAGAAGATATGGACAGACACTTCTCCAATGAAGACATACAAATGGCTATCAGACACATGAAAAAATGTTCATCATCACTAGCCATCAGGGAGATTCAAATTAAAACTACATTGAGATATCACCTTACACCAGTTAGAATGGCCAAAATTAGCAAGACAGGAAACAACATGTGTTGGAGAGGATGTTGAGAAAGGGGAACACTCTTACACTGTTGGTGGGAATGCAAGTTGGTGCAGCCACTTTGGAAAACAGTGTGGAGATTCCTCAAGAAACTAAAAATAGAGCTTCCCTATGACCCTGCAATTGCACTACTGGGTATTTACCCCAAGGATACAGATGTTGTGAAAAGAAGGGCCATCTGTACCCCAATATTTATAGCAGCAATGGCCAAGGTCGCCAAACTGCGGAAAGAACCAAGATGCCCTTCAACGGATGAATGGATAAGGAAGATGTGGTCCATATATACTATGGAGTATTATGCCTCCATCAAAAAGGATGAATACCCAACTTTTGTAGCAACATGGACGGGACTGGAAGAGATTATGCTGAGTGAAATAAGTCAAGCAGAGAGAGTCAATTATCATATGGTTTCACTTATTTGTGGAGCATAACAAAAAGCATGGAGGACATGGGGAGTTAGAGAGAAGGGGGTTGGGGTAAATTGGAAGGGGAGGTGAATCATGAGAGACTATGAACTCTGAAAAACAATCTGAGGGGTTTGAAGTGGCGGGGGGGGGGTGGGAGGTTGGGGTACCAGGTGGTGGGTATTATAGAGGGCACGGATTGCATGGAGCACTGGGTGTGGTGAAAAAGTAATGCTACTGTTATGCTGAAAATAAATAAATTAAAAAAAAAAAGAAAGTGGAAAAATAATTATTTCTGAAGTATCTCTCTTTTTACAAAGTGACTCTCCCATACATTTTTTTAAGGCTCTAAGGAGATGAATGACTCCATCACACATGAGCTTGGTAGCCCAGTGACCTGTAGGATTTCTGTTTCCTCATTTGTAAAATTCGTGATTGGTGAAGATTACATTCTGTTAATGTATGCAAAACACCCAGCCAAGGACAGGAACTTGCTAAGTATTAGTTTCTCCCTCACACCTCCTCACATTACCTATCTCTATATTCAGGGCTCTCAGCAGCAGCGGGAGCTTAAGGCAAGTGGAATACAGTGGTTTTGTCCAAATTCTCTCAGGAACAACCACCTCATCCCCCTAATCCTCCGATTGGCCCTCCTCTCCTTCCTCCCTCCTTAACCCCTCCATGTCTCCTCTCTTTTTTGGTGCATTGTCCTTGTATTCTCCCACAAGCCCCGCTCCCTTCCCTGGTGCCTCTCCCCTCTTCCTGCCAGCCCCAGCTGCTGGTATGCCTGGCTGTTCAGATGCTATTGATTTTCTTCTATAAAAGATTGCTCAATTCATTTTCTCCACCTCGGCCCAGCGCCAGACCTCAGGGTAGGCCCCATGATGACCGAGTTGATTATGTGCACTGCTTCCCCTGAAGGACTGCAACCACATTGCCTCTCGATTCCCAGGCAGAATAAGACAGTGAAGGTGAACATGATTCATAAACTCTGCAGAACTAAACAGAGAGCAGTGGACCCTGACTTACTCATCTCCATATTTACAATGCCTAGCACAGGGCCTGGCACCAAGTTGGTGTTAATAATATTTGTTGAAATTAAATGAATCTCTTTTCTCAGCTTCACAGCATTCTGGGCACACAAGGAGGATCTCCATTGCTTCTGATTGCCTGCAGCAGTGGTTTGCAGCCCTGGCTGCACATTAGAATCACCTGGGGACATTAAAAAAAAAAATACCTATGGTCTGGTCTTACCCAAGACCAATTAACCTGAAATCGCTATCAGTATGGCCTGAGCATTGGCCCTCTGAGCTTGAAGGGTGACTCTAATCTGTGCCCATTGTGGGTTTATGAGAGCTTGAAGGGTGACTCTAATCTGTGCCCATTGTGGGTTTATGAGAGCTTGAAGGGTGACTCTAATCTGTGCCCATTGTGGGCTTACAAGGTAAGACCAGGTTCCCAGGCTGGCACTCAAGGTCTCCATTCCATGTCTCCCTATAGTTTCCTATAGTTTCCAGGATCATCTCCTTCCCCTGTAATCCACATACTCCATGTTCTTGCTACTTTGGCCTTTTTTTTTTTTTTTTTAGTTTCACTGGTAGAATTTATTGATACATCAGTTGCCTTTAAGACCCAGTGCTCATTACATCAATTGTCCTCTTTAATGCACATGTACCCAGTCATCCCTTCTTCCTCTACCCACCTCCCCTTAAGCAACCCTGTTTGTTTCCTAGAGTTCAGCGACTCTTATGGTTTGCCTCCCTCTCAATTTTAATCTTATTTTTCCTTCCCTTCCCCTTCCTTTGACCTTCTTGCTTTTCCCCTTGGGCATCACTATGCATTTGTCCCTGCCATTTCCCCTTCAAGGACTACGCTTCCCTAGTTTCTCTCCCTGGAAGCTCCTACTCATCCTTTAAGACCCGGATTAAATGCCACCTTTTTTTGAGAAGATTTTCTAGCCTTTCCAAGACTCTGGTGCTCCAGATTCTCACCTCTGCCTTATATTCTCTTCTCTGAATGGGTTTGAATGATAACTTCCCATTTTTGTTCTGTCCTGGATTTAGTTTCTTTCACTCTGACAGGTCCCTGCTGCCTAATAGTCCAGGTGGAAGTTTAATCTGGCCGTGTACTGTAGCTTTGTCCTTGGCCAGGGCCTTTTGGGGTCTTCTTTGGCTGTAAGCTTTGAACTCCACTTGCCTAACCCATCTCTCTATCTTTTCTTGGCTCCCAGAACCCCCGCACAGATACAGTGGCTGGGATTGCACATCTCTGAAAGAGGCAAATCGCACTGGTAACAATGGCTCAGACTCACTGAGTGTTTATTATGTGCCACGCTGAAGTGCTTCACTGTATTACCTCCCATAACCCTTTACTATTGAGTCATGGGGACTTAACAACCTTAAGTGAATTGTCCAATGGCAAGTGGGCAGCAAGAGGGAAAGCTGGAATTTCCCTGTGGCTAGCAGTCTCCAAGTCTACATTTCATGCCTACATGATACTTGAATGCTTCTCTGTATATTTGGTTTTCATCCTGTTGTTACATTTCTGTGCTGGAACATAATTTATTGGGTGGTGTGTCTGGTCTAACCCCCTACTCTGTGACCTTCTCAAGGTCAAGGGATGAGGCGTTCAAGTCTATATTCCTAGCATTTAGTAAATTGCCTGGCATGGGACAGAGACAAAATAAATGCTTGTGGTATAAATAAATACATGGCCACTACAGCCTTAAGGGAGACTGATAGGGAAAAGGAGACAGAGCAGTCTAGACCACAGTCAACCGAAAAGCCCACTCTCCTAGGGCTCTGATTGGTGAGATCCGTTAGGCAGGAAAGGCAGATGGGTGGAGGAGTAGGGGCAGCAGGCCTGAGGGCGCCTTTCCCTGGTTCCCTTGAAAGCCAGCGTCTGTCCTGTCCTGTCACCCAGCAGCAAGAGAACATTTGTTCCCCGAAGGACCGGCGCTGTGCCAGCAGCAGGTGGCGGCCTGTCCACTGGGAGGGAGGCAGCAGGCGGGAGCACTGATGTGTGCCTGAGACAAGATGCTGCAAGTCTGCTCTCCGCACGGCCGTGACAGCAGCTGGGACAAGGTTGCAAGCCACCATTCTGTAACCATTAAAAACCAGTTGCTGTCCCTTTCATAATAATAAATTAAAATATCACTCCAAATTGTGCTGGTTTCAGAGAGCAAAAAAACACAAAAAACACAACAAAATCGCCACAAGAAACAACAACAGCAACAAAGAAGCCACCAAACAGTGTTGGACCATATGTTATCAGTTGGATTGTCTATAAAATTGATAGTTTTCTTGGTAATTACAGAAAAGCTTTATGGCTGCTTTTCAAGATGCAATTTTTCATTTCCTCACAGGAAAAAAAAAAAAAAAACAACAAACCTACCATCAACAGACAACGTACACATTTGGAAACAAGAAGATGAGAAGGAGAGCAGAAGCAACGTATTTCTGCCTGCTGAAACCTCAGTGTTTTTACTAAACCAAGTCATCAGTATCTCTTTTAACAACCATCCGAAAATATGCACATTGGATATTGGCAGGACCTGTGTGGAAGCCTGGGGACCTCTGTGGCCTCATGTGCTTTGAGCTTCTGCAGGCCACTTTTTAACAGAATGACCAGATACAGTGTCTGGGAGCCCTTCACCTGTCTGCAGTGGGCAGCTGAGTGCCCTCCAGAAGATGGAAGTGGATTCATGACATATCTCTTCTGATCTTGTAGGGTCTTTTGCTGTGAATTTTGGCTTCTTGAGAAGCCAGCTCACACATTGCCTCCGGTGGCTGCCCTCCTGTCTCTCTATGCTTGGTTCCATTTATTGACAGTTTCTTGTTTATTCTCCAAAGCATCACTGACAGAAGGCAGCTATATGGAACAGATTTTTACTAAAAGTTTAGGGATGACTACAGGATTATAGCACAGAACAGGAAGCGACCTAAAACGGAAACTGGATTATTAGAAGTCTTAAAGACTGCCAGCCTTTATTTCCCACAAGGGAAATCTTCCCTTGCCGTGTGTATTTAGGTCCTACTTATGCACTTACGGACATGTTTCATTTGACCACGGCTCCAAAATTCCCATTTATTTATGTGCAGTGCAAATCAGCATGCTCTCTCTCTCTCTCTCTTCTTTCTTTCTTTCGTTCTTTCTTTTTTTTTTTTTTTAAGATTTTTATTTATTCACTTGACAGACAGAGATCACAAGTAGGCGGAGAGGCAGGCAGAGAGAGAGGAGGAAGCAGTATCCCCACTGAGCCGAGAGCCTGATGCGAGGCTTCAACCTAGGACACTGAGATCATGATCTGAGCCAAAGGCAGAGGCTTTAACCCACTGAGCCACCCAGGTGCCCCTCATTCTTTCTTTCTTTTGTAAGTTCTTACCCATCCAGAACAACATAGGAGGGTACAAAAAATTTTTTTTCTTGTAAACAGTTTCTAAATTGTATTCCAAAAGAAATAAGAATCTAGATTTTATAAATACTAAGAGAGGAATCTGGAGAAGTTTGATATCAGATTCTCACTGTTCAATATCACTACTACTATGACCATTAAAACTACCATACTATACACAGAAAAAGTTGGGCTGTTCTAAATGTTATTTATTTATTTTTAGAGAGAGAGAGAGAGAGAGAGAGAGCGAGAGTGAGCACACAGTGGCAGGGGTGGTGTGGGGCAGAGGGAAAAAGAGAATCTTAGGCAGGCTCTACGCCCAGTGTGGAGCCCAAGGTGAGGCTCTATCTCACAACCCTGAGAGCATGACCTGAGTTGAAATCAAGAGTTGGATGCTTAGTTGACTGAGCCACATGGATTTCCCCAACGTTGGGCCCCTCTGTGCCCCTGAGTTTAGAGACCGAGAGCTCATGCTCTGAGCCCTGGCCTGAGCGGCCTGGGGCTGGGTGGGAGAGTGGCCGTGTGGCAGTCATGGAAAGGTTACACAGTGATCCATTTGGAATGACTTCTTTAAAAGGGAGCTGTAAGTATGGCAGATATTTAAATTTTCGGTCTGGTCTCTGCTAGGATAAAGCTGGGTCTTTCAGTTAAGGGGATAGTGCTGATACCCTGGCTGTGTGCTTAATCAACGGAAGCATAAAAATGTCTCAGTAGGGGGCACCTGGGTGACTCAGAGGGTTAAGTGTCGCCTTCGGCTCTGGTCCGGTCATGATCTCAGGGTCCTGGGTTGAAGCCCCACATCAGGACTCTCTGCTCAGCAGGGAGCCTGCTTTGCCCCCTGCCCCATCTCTGCCTGCCTCTCTGCTTACTTGTGATCTCTGTCTGTCAAATAAATAAATAAAATCTTTCCAAAAAAATGCCCCCGTGGCATAAAGGTCCTCTTCCACATTTGAAATCATAGTAAATATGAGAGATGGTCTCTGAGGTCTTGTTCCTGACAAATCAAAATGAATTCTTCCAGGAAAACTGCAGGTTTTTGTGTGAGATCGGCAGGATACCTGGTATATAATGTATGCTTCACTGCTAAATGAGTAGATGAAACTAATGGTATATCATGACAGAAGCTTTTATGCATATTATTCCCGTACTCTGGAATGTCTTCCTTAAACATCATGCATGTGTGTACACACACCCACACACACACACACACACACAGTCTCTGTCTCTTCTAACTTGGTAAATTCCTACTGACCCCTATATATTCTCTTAGGCTCCTAAAGTCTATGCCATAATACTTGTACAATTTGCCTCTTACACTCTATGATCATGTCACATTTGTAATTGTAGTGTTTAAATATGTGTGTCCACGTATTTGTGATCACTTGTGAAGCCCTTTATTGTTCTCTATATTTTCAACTTCCGGAGGGGAGGCTGTCTCTGTGTCATTCTAGTGCATAGCCCAACTCCTAGAACACAGCAGACGTTAATGGCAGCAACAGCGTACTTTTCACCCAAACCCATTTCCTCTTCTTCGTGGGTCAGGCTCCATTTCCTGCTTTCACGTGCTGCTAAGTATAGCTGTTTGATGGAGTTCCAGCCAATGGAAAGTAAGCAGTAGTAAAATGTGCTGTTCCCTGCTTTTCCTTTTAAAACCCCACATGTTGGGATTGTCCCTGCACTTTCTTCCTACCCCTGGCTTGTGGAGGACAACACAATGACTTTGGAGGCCATGTGTTGAAGATGGCAGAGCCCCAAGGTGGAAGGAACCTAGCTCCAGGATCATCACTTAGCATAAAACAATCATCAATCAGGATTATCTGTTGTGGACTATACTTGAATGAGACACTTTTATTAGATGTGAGCCTTTTTACATTTTAGAGTTTGTCACAGTGGCTAGCCTTACCTCAATTAACACACTACTCATTTCTGTGTGTGTGTGTGTGGTGTGTGGTTAGTAGATATATATAGAGAAGCAGGTATCTAGGATACAGATTGTGTTAGAAATGCTGAGCCCGGCCATATTATGCCAGTCTTCAAGGTCCCTGAAAGACAGATAATTCCATGGGTAAGAATGAAGTATTATTCCAACAATCCAATTCTTGTAATAAATACTTCACATTAACGGTAAGAGACCTGTTTCCCCTTTGCACCCACGAAAGTTTTCTCTTCTCTAAGACACCTAACTTTCCCAGTTGCCATGTGCTCACTGTGTTCCTCTCAACATTCCTATATTGAAACTGAATCCCCAATGTGATGGCATTAGGAGGTGCATCCTTTTGGAAGCTATAAGGTCGTTGGGGTGGAGCTCTCATAAATGGGATTAGTGCCCTTGCAAAGCAGGTTGCAGAGAGCTTTTTTCCTCACCCAGTGATCCGGCTAGAAGACAGCCGTCTGTGAACTGAGTTGCAGGTCTTCCCCAGACAATGGATCTGCCAGCACCTTGATCTTAAACTTCCCAGAACTGTGAGAAATACATTTTTGTTGTTCATAAGCCACTCAGTTTTTGGTATTTTGTTATAGCAGCCTGAACATACTAAGATGTGGGCTTTCTATTCCAAAATGATCTTTCCTTCCCTCCTGTGCCACTGAAAATTCCAGTGTTTTATCAGGCATTAATGATCTTCTGAAACCACCTTGTCTTACAGAGTAAACTACTACTTTCTGTTTTAGTTTCACAGAGACTATGCGTTTTTAGGGAGAATGGCAAAAGCTGATCTCTGGTGACTTTTCAAGAGCAGGTTAAGATGACGCATAGATCACTGAGCAGTGACATGCAGTGCTTATCTGCCTCACCCTGAAGCCTTTGCGATTCTCCACTCGTAATGGCTGAGAAGAATATTCCAGGAAGTTTGAGATATTGATAGCACCACGTGACTCCTTGCCTGTCCTGGATTTCCCCTCTGATCTTCTATTATTGAAGGAATGTAATTCCTAACCGAAATAAGGGCCATGTTTTCTGCCTCCAGAATCATGGACATCAGGAGACTGCTCTCAGTCTGGAATCTAGTGCAGTCCTCAGTGCAGGAATCTAGAAGTTAACTGTATCAGAAAGGCTATAGAAATATTTGGTAGTGGGTCATGAGAGTTGGGGTTTTCCTCTTCTGTTAACAGCTTATCCTATTATTATTACTATTTTTTAAGATTGTATTTATTTATTTGACAGAGAGAGATCACAAGTAGACAGAAAGAGAGGGAGGAATAGGCTCCTTGCTAAGCAGAGCGCCTGATGGGGGGCTTGATCCCAGGACCTTGAGATCATGACCTGAGCCGAAGGCAGAGGCTTTAACCCACTGAGCCACCCAGGCACCCCTACAGCTTATCCTATTCTAACTAACTGATTTCAGAAACTTGCCAGAATCACAAAACTGACCATTAGTAGAGCTGTTGCTTAAGTTTTAAAAGCTACCTGTTTTATCAGGTGTGTTGTCAGACTCATTTTGTGCCCTGTTCCATATTTTCTTGGCCATGGTTTTTGGCTTGACCTAGGAAGATCACCTGATCATTGTATTCTTACAGGCTGAAGAGGGAGGTTTTCATCTTGAGATCTGTAGCCACTTTCTGGCCGGCCAAGTTCTCATGGTACTCCACCTGTTTCCAGCCTCTCATGTCTATGTGATGGCTCTCGTTTCAGGGCTTTCCGGCGACTACAGAGGCAGGAAACACTGATACTCAGTGCAATGCATGCATGCTGGCTCATGGTGGTTGAGCAGCTGGGGTGCAGGCTGCACGTATCCAGACAAGGAGAGCCACAGGTTCACCACCTGCAGTGACTCACCCCTCAGCTACTGCCAGTGGGCTGGTTTCAGGAGTCTAGGGATCTTATGTTCCCGAGGTTGCCAGGGGGCTGGCTAATAGAGCTGGATGTGTGAGGGAATTGATGCTACATTGGGTTAGCTTTAGCAGTGGGGTAATTCTCCCTTTTTCTCCATATTACTTTTCTATGGAGAAGCAATGGTTTCATAGCATCTCTCGGAAGACATCCTCTGAGAGTAAGTTAGGACCAGTGTGATAAGGCTCCTGGTCTCACTCCCTTTCTCTGCCTCCTGTGTCCCTGGGATGTACTCTCCAATAAAGTTTACCATGAAAGCTTTTGACTCAGGATTGGTGTTGTGGGGAACCCTGCCTAAGACAGAAAGCCTCCTGCTGAGTCAGCCTATCTAAATTGGAATATTCGAACAACCTGACAAAAATGAATAGTTATGGGGAGAGAGGGTTGAAGGATTTTAATATTTGTCTATTTTTCTGAGAGTCCTGGGAATAATATGTTTGTTGTAAGAAATTAAAAAAAATACAAACTTTGTTATTAATACACTCATTTTCTCTCTTCCTCTCTGCCCTTCCTCACTCACTCACCCACAAATCCAAATATTTGCTCTTTAATTGATGGGGAAAAGCTCTGGTATTCATTCCCTGAAAGGCACTAGGGAATTGCCACATTGCCTTTTCCAGGGAGAAGTTCAGCATCTTCAGAATTATCCCCCAGAACTGGAACTGACAGGAACGTGGGGCACAACAGGCCAGTGCGCATACGAGACATCGTGCTAGCGACTCGCTTGGCCTGGGCTCAGGTTGTATTCCAGATGCAAGTGTGCATGCACATGTGTGTTTTGTGCATTGCAGGGTGAGCAGTGAGGGGCAAACAGCAAGAGAAAAAAAGTGTCATCCCACTTGTCATCCCATTGAAACATGGAGAGTTGCTAGCGTCACAGCCACATGGAGCCTTGTCTTTCAAAGTGTGCATGGCAGATCTTTATCAGAGGAGCTGAGTCCAAATGCGTTCACATTTTTACCTTTGTCAAGTGAAGCTTTTAATGACTGCAGGGGTCTTTGAGAGATATTGTTTGAAAATAAATGTAGAGGTTTGGCAAAGCGGCCAGAACCCAGACCTTCACCTTTTAAATCGCGTTAGTAATGATAGCATGTGTGGTTGCCGGGATGAAATGGACTTGAAATATCATCAGGAAGGAGAAATAAATCAAGATATGTTTCCTGCTGGTGGCTCACTTTGAAAGCAGGAATAAAAGGCCCAGGGATAAGAGGGGGTCAGATCTGGCTTGCATTTGTTACAGCAATGAATGAACAACAGCAGAAATCCATTCTTGATCCACAGAGCTTGAAGAGAGATCGGATCAGATAAGTAACAGGAGTTCTAGACAGAAAGAAGATTTCACACAGCCTAGCTAACCGGGCAATCGAGATGGACTCCTGAGAGCTGGTGGGGGGACCTGAAGAAGGAGCTTGAGAGGAATGGGAAGTGAGTCCTGTGGGTTGGCAGCTGGGGTGAAGGGCTTAGCTTAAGGCTTCAAGCCTTTGCATCTTAAAATTTAACTTTTTTCCCCATCTTACTCTTGGATTGGGACACCTGAAGGCCTTTTACAGGAAAACCTCAAGATTGAACAGCTGTTTTTAAAATTTGGCTTTTTTGGGTGGTAAGGAATAGAGTGCAGCCTCCATTACCTGAGGGGAAAAAAGTGTTCTTTTGGGACACATCTGGATGGAAAGGGGGTTGTTCAGGAAGCAGGCAGCTCTAATGACTGCTTCCTTTCTCTGCCACGGCTTCATGGTTCTCCTCTGCTCTCTCAGAAGTCTCACTGCTCCTGTGAGCATATCCAATGCTTTCTTCTTTTGCTACCACCTGGATTTCTAGGCACCTGTCTGTTCTTGAGCCCAGTGTCCTTGGCTTGCCCTGGGCTCATCGTAGCTGCACTAGTCCTGACTCTTATCACTGAGCTGCAGTTACCAACAGTAACTTAACTCATCCCCTTAGCATTTCTTATTTCAGCTTTCCAAGAAAGGAAGTCTGATTGTTGACCTCTAGGTCTAATTAGCTGTAGTTAAAGACCAGAACCATGTAGTATACCATATAGTCACGTAGGGGCTGTGGGAGGACTGTGGGGAGGACTTTTTTACTTGGAAGAGGATCTGGGTGAGAAGGTACAATAAATGCCTGATCCCTCCAGCCCAACAGGCAAAGCTAGATTCTGAGTAGCAATGTACACTAGATGGTTTTGGCTGAGTGTGATCAGACCAAGTTCACCTCTAGGTAATCAGCGTGATCTGGATATGGGTATGGCAAAAACAATAAGAAGTAGAAGGGAAGGAGCTAATGTGTCAGTAACCAGCTACGAGTTGGGCATTTACAAGGAGGCAAAATGGCCTCGTATTAGAATGAACAGCTCTGGAGAAACTATTTAGACTCCTAAGATTCCATTTTCTTCACATGAAAATAGTAACATCTACCTCTCTCTGTGGCCATGAGATCCAACAAAAGATTATGTGTGAAACCCAGGGGACATTCAAGTATTTGCTGGTGGAATAGCATGGTATGGCTTGAGAACATACATGACTCAAACTAAATTTAAAAATCTAGGCTAACTACTGACAAGGACTCACTTGGGCAACCTTGAACAAGTTAGTCAACCTTTCTGGGACTTGGTTTTGTTATTTTGTGAGGTTAATAGGAGTGAATGGCATAAAGCATATTCTGAATAGATAACTTGGTGCTATTATTATAGCTATTAATGTTTATTACATATAGAAATAATTATGTACGTGAGACTGTCAGGTGGAGAATGGGAGTAAGGAATTATTTGGGTCAGGGAAAGCAATGTTTGTAGGCATGGAGGTGTGGAATAATTTGTTTGGAAAACAGACAGGGCCCCAGTGGAGCTGAGTGAGATTATCGGGCAGATGGAAAGATTGGCAAAAGCCACTTCATAAAGGACCAGGGCAGAAGTGTTGGCACCCAGTGTCTTGGATTAGGGAGATGCAGAACTGTGGTACAGAGTCAGCCCTGCAGAGGTCTGTCTTTAGGCTTGCCATCTTCAATCCATTCTCCTGATGCTGCCAGAGTCCTCTTTCTGAGTCTCAGGTCTGAGCATATGGCTCTCCAGAGTGCTCCAGTCCCTGCAGGATCAACTTCAAATCCCTTAGCCTGGCGTTTAAGGCCCTCAGGATCATTCCAGGATTCTCTCCCTGCTACCACAGCTGTGCCGCCAAAAGCAGTTCTCCCATCCCTCTGCTTTGTTTCTCCAGCTGTGCAGTCAGAGCCTTAGGAAGGGGCAACGGATGGATGGAGACCAGGTTATGGCCCCACACCTCCCTCTGCCATGCAGCTGGACAAGTGAAGCCTCCATTGCCATCTTTCAGGCAAGCATAGAGTGCAAGTCGCTTTTTCCGTACCCCAAATATGAGTGGCGGCTGACCTTTACAGGGATGTTTGAAGTGAAAAGTTTTTGCTATACTATGTTGATTTTATAGGTATTTTTCTTCCTTCTGTTTCCTATTTGCCTTTACAGATGAATAAAAACCATATTATTTTACATCTAATTTACATGGAATATTAATGATAGAAATGGCCAAAATAACAGAAAATTGGTAATGGCTAAAACTTGATGTGATTATGTATTACAGAAGAAAAAAATGGAGAAAGTTGAAAAATGCAAAGGTCAGCTGGGGAAATGACAGGATTTGGAGCAATAACCTAACAAAACCATCAAAGCCTAAAACTACATATGGGAAAAAATTGACAAAATATTGATGAGTGAATAAAATCACTTCGACAAAATTTATAAACTCAAAACTGAGTCAAGAAAATTGGACTTTGTGGAAAATATGGTCCCCAGCGAAAACTTACCATGGCAGAAGTTACTTTGATTCAGTTCGATGTGGATGGAAAAACAAATCAATGGATGAAAGCTCTATTATAAAATGTATTTGGAAAATGGGATATTCATGAAAATAATTTTAATAAGATAAAAATGAAGTCAGAAAATATTACTAAAAATTGGTCACAGAATTAAAATGACTTTATATATAAATATACATATATATATATACACAATATATATCTGTATATCTATAGATATACAGATATATATGTTTTTTAAGGAAAATTCACTGATATTGATATAATTCTGGGGATATGTTTGTAGTTGTGAATATTGAGTTTAAACAATTTTAGGATCACTACATTTTGACTGAATTGAGCAATTGTCAGCCAAAATAATACCACTCATTTATTGGCAATGGAACTATAAACCTATTTATTAGAAAAGCAAATTTTGGCTGAAGTATCTCTCTGAACTGAAGATAAAAGGCACGGACTTATTCATTTCTTCTGAGTTGATAATTAGATTCTGAGAGCAAGCTGCTATGCAATTTGCTACTGATAGGAGAGGACCCCCACTGGGCAGGACGGCAACTGTCATTCTGCACTACCTGGACACTTACAGAAAAGCCTGTGTTCTTCAAAGGCATTGGGTGGTGAACAACCAAGAACAGCTCAGTCTGAGCTTCTTGGAGCATCCCAAGGGGTCTCTCTCTTTCTTTTGTCATCCCCCTAAATAATTTCTCCTCTCTGTTGCTGGGATCCTGGGGGTCCGCTCCCTACCAAAGGCAATGCTGCGCTTTGCACACCATGTAGGGTCTTACTGTTTTGACGTAGGATGCATAGGACATCCCCTCAAGGTAGCCCCATGGACACTGGCTGCTGAGATCTGTTTCTGCATCCATTAACAACACCTAAAAGCATTTATTAGGATCTCTTTGTAAATGCTTCACTGTGACACTGGACACAATGAAGGGAACAGATGTGGTGAGCCAACCTCCAGGGGTTTGTAATCCAAGGCAGAAGGACAGACAGTGTGAGCACAGATGAGCGCTCAGGCATAACCTGCAAACCAGGACACAGGTATGACAGTTGGGATTGACACAGTGCTGGAACTAAGGCTGAGTTCCTCCCTTTGCAGAAGGATGCTTCTTTTTACCATAGGTTTCCCTCTAGGGCTCCTTTAAACAGCTGGCTCTCTTTGTGCATTTCTAATAGGATCTGATTTACAAAAATGTCTTGAAAACAACTTATGCAACAGCACATTGACTGCCTATTGCTCATAATGTTGTATAAGAAGATGTGGTCAATACTGAACAGGGCAGTAAAGGAACGTGAATGTGTGTTTACACGTTAAACAATCCTAGGCGTTCCTTCCATTGTACATAAGTAGTTAAAAATTCTGGTTCTTTGCTGTGCCCAGCCAAACACCGGGCATGTGGGAGATGGCCAGCTAATGTTTATTAAATGAATGAATGGATTCAAAACAAAATACCTAGCCCCATCATAGGCAAGAGAGATAAAATTCATTTCTGCTCTCTACTTTTTCTTTCTTCTCTGCTTTTCTCTTTCTCCTCCCCCTCCTCTCCTTTCCCTTGTTTTCTTCCTCCCCTTCTTCCTCCTTTTTCTCCTCTCCCTCTCCTTATCCTTCTTCCTTTTGTTCCTTTTCTTAACACATATCATTTTACTAAGTATGTAATTTATTTTGGTATATGGTAAAAGGTGAGCCTTTACACACTTTCCCCCCCCAGGGTATTAATAAATTCCTTGTAGATATTTATTGGTAGTCCTTCTGTTGCCACTAATTTAAGCCTCTTCAGGGAAAGAACTCCTGGTTTATTAAACTTGATGTCTCTAGTACCTGCTGCAAGGCCTAGAACATATCATCTTCTTATTGTATGTTTGACATATTTGTGTTGCCACATAGCACCTGTTATGGGCTGAGTTGTATCCCTCCAGAATTCAGGTATTGAGGTCCTAAACCCTGGTATTTCAGTATGTGACTATGTTTGGAGATAAGATCTTTAAAGAGGTAACTAAGTTACAATGAGGTCTTTTAGAGTGAGCTCTAATCCAATATGACCAGTCTTCTTAAAAAAGAGGAAATATAAATGTGGATACACACAAGGAAAATCACACGAAGACAAAGAAGATGGTCATCTACAAGCCAAAGGAGAGGCTTCAGAAGAAATCAATACAATACTACCATCACTTTCATGTCAGATGTCTAGCCTTCAGAACTGTGAGAAAATAAATTTCTGTTGTTCAAAGCCACTCAGTCTATGGTATTTTGTTATGACACCCTAGGAAACTAATGTGGCACCTATAAAAGTAATCTATTTTTATCTTGGGATCTGTGAGTTATCTACTTAATCTGACCATGCAATCTTACATTGCCATTTGAATATGCATATATTGTATCATTTCAAGTATGCAGCATATGTATAGGAAAAACTAAAGGAAAAATAGTGAAATGTTAATCATGGTTTATCTCTAGGTAGGGGATTTTGGGTTAAGGTATTTATTTCTTTGTATTTTTCAATATTTAAAAAATGTCTATAATGAGCACGAGTTAGTCTTCTAAATAAGGAAAGAAATTATTTTAAAATTATATAACAGTGTTAGTGTATTTATAAATTGGTAACCTGGCTATGACTCACAGGTGAGGTTTATGTGTAGATGAGTTTTTTGATCTCTGATGTTTCTTATCCATTTTTGAATTGCCATAGTGTAGGTTTATTTTGTAAAATGCTTGTTTCTGAAAATGATGATTTGTTTGGATAATTCCCCATCACTTCCTCTTTTGTCTGTTTATTGTACAGTTGAAAAGACACTGTTCACCTATACTAGCATAGTTCACACTTCTATTCTTGTCACTGACAGCATTATTTGCAGCTGCTTTTTTTTAAACCTTTTCTAATTTCCACACTACCACTTATTGTATTTCATTAAAACTGGTTTAGAAATGCAAGGCATATAATTAGATTGAGAAATATGCTATCGATTTAGCTTCCCATTATGATGTTATCACATGCACAAAAAGAAAAGTCATTTGGTACAATTGTTATGATTAAAACCACAAAAGAGATCTATTACATCAGACTTAGTTTTCAGTGCCTGGTGTGGTATAAAATAGGAGAGAGGGGTTAATCCATTTTTATTAGAGCTGTATATGTCATGTATCCATAATGCCTATAGACTAATATTTCAAACAAATCTTCAGTAGACAAGAGGTTTTTCAGGAAGTCATATTAAGTAAAAGTACATCAATACTTACATGTTCTGTTTTTAAGGTTGCTGAGGATAATAAACCATTTCTAGCTCTGCACTGCGTGAAAACACATTCCCCAGGTCTGTATGAGGCAGATTTTTATTGCAGGGAGACGAGGGGGGGCGAAGAGCATGGATACTGGAATCAGACAGAAGTGGGGTCAAAGCACAGTCCTGCTGCTCTCTAGGAGAAGGTGGGATCACTGTTTAATATGTACATGCCACCAGTCAGGCTTTTAGATTTGTTATTTTGGCCAATTCATACAACTAAGTTACTGGCTCAAGTTCATAGCTAGTAACTGACAAGATATTAGTCTTTGTCACCTCAAAGTCCATGAACTTTCTGCAATAGTATTCTCTTTCCTTTTGTTGAGTGACGTTGAATAAGTTATTTAATATTTCTGGGACTGTGTTTTCTCATTTGCTAAACAAGGATAATAATATTTCTTCATAAAATGGTTTTGATGGTTAAATGAGTTCCTATCTGCTTAAAACTGAACATCCTGCTTGGCATTTAATGCCAGTATAGGTACTTGCCCTTCCCATCTGGTAATTTGGGATAATCTGGTGGTTGTTCCCATTTGAAGGAGAGACACTGATATCCCTTACTCCTGCATATACAGGTAAGGAACATACAGCTTGAAAAAAAAAAATCACAATTGTTGGTATGGAAAGATCTTGTTTATTAATTAGAATGGTTTGGGAACTAGGTATAAAGTTCATTTTATGGCTCTATTTTTTGTTTTTTGTTTTTTTTTAAATAGATTTTATTTTTTAGAGCTGTTTTATTTTCACAGCCCAGTTGAGAGGAAGGTACAGAGATTTCCCACATTTCCCCTACCCCACCACATGCATAGCTTTCCCCTTTGTCAACATCTCCCACCACAGTGGTACATTTGTTACAATTGAGTCGACATTGATATACTACTACCACCAAGAGTACAAAGTTTCCATCAGGGTTCACTTTCGGTGTTGTGGATTCTATGTGTTAGGCACATTTACAGCGACAGGAATCCATCATCACAGCATCATACAGAGCAGTCGGTTGGCTCTGAAGATCCCCTGGGTTTTGCCTGTTTATCTCTCCCTTCCTTTTAACCCCAGGAAACTACTGATCTTTTTACTAATACCATAGTTTTGCTTTCTCCACATAGTTATATTGTTGGGATCATATACTATGTAGTCTTTTCAGATGGGCTTCTTTTCCTTCTTCATTTCAGGTTCCTTCAGATCTTTTCACTGTTTGATAGCTTATTTCTTTTTAGTGCTAAGTAACATTCTTTATACTAGAGTTAAGTGGTTAACTAACTACTTAAAGTTCAGTATTCCGAATTTTACTTATTTTTATCTTTACCAGTGTGTTTTACATTTTCATATGTTTTCATGTTGCTAATTAGCATTCCTTCATTGTCAGCTTGAAGAACCTCTTTCAGCATTTCTTGTAAGGCAGATCTAGTGTGGATGAATTTCCTCAGATTTTGTTTGTCAGGGAGTCTTTCTCCATTTCTTAAGAACAGCTTTGTTAGGTAAAGATTCTTGGTTGGCAGTATTTTTTTTTAACTTTTTAAATTTTTTCAGTGTAACAGTATTCATTATTTTTGCACCACATCCAGTGCTCCATGCAATCCGTGCCCTCTCCAATACCCACCACCAGGGTCACCCAACCTCCCATCCCCCCGCCCCTTCAAAACCCTCAGATTGTTTTTCAGAGTCCATAGTCTCGCATGGTTCACCTCCCCTTCCAATTTCCCTCAATTCCCTTCTCCTCTCCATTTCCCTTGTCCTCCATGCTATTTGTTATGCTCCACAAATAAGTGAAACCATATAATAATTGACTCTCTCTGCTTGACTTATATCACTCAGCATAATCTCTTCCAGTCCTGTCCATGTTGCTATAAAAGTTGGATATTCATCCTTTCTGATGGAGACATAATACTCCATAGTGTATATGGACCACATCTTCCTGATCCATTTGTCCATTGAGGGCATCTTGGTTCTTTCCACAGTTTGGCGACTGTGGCCATTGCTTCTATAAACGC
Source organism: Mustela erminea (assembly GCF_009829155.1). Classification (NCBI taxonomy): domain Eukaryota; kingdom Metazoa; phylum Chordata; class Mammalia; order Carnivora; family Mustelidae; genus Mustela; species Mustela erminea. The sequence continues at coordinate 60,580,382 of NC_045623.1, forward strand.
TGGGGTACAGATGGCACTTCTTTTCACTATATCTCTAGCTCTGGGGTAAATACCCAGAAAATGAAGGGACGGAGAAGCATCTTTCGGGCCAATGGGCCTCAAAAGAAGGCTGAGGTAGCGATTCTCATATCAGACAAATTAGATTTTAAACTAAGGACTGTAGTCAGAGATACAGAAGGACACTACATCATTCTTAAAGGGAATATCCACCAAGATGACCTAACAATTGTAAATATCTATGCCCCCAATATGGGAGCAGCCAATTACATAAGAAAACTATTAATCAAGATAAAGAGTCATATTACCGGGTGCCTGGGTGGCTCAGTGGGTCAAGTTAAAGAATCATATTGATATGAATACATTAATAGTAGGAGATCTTAACAAGCCTCTCCCAGAAATAGACTGATCATCGAAGCAGAAAACCAATAAAGAAACAAGAACATTGAATTACACACTGGACCAGATGGACCTTATAGATATATACAGAACATTCCACCCTAAAACAACAGAATACTCATTCTTCTCAAGTGCACATGGAACCTTCTCCAGAATAGACCATGTACTGGGTCACAAATCAGGACTCAACCAACACCAAAAGACTGACATTATTCCCTACATATTCTCAGATCACAATGCTTTGAAACTGGAGCTCAATCACAAGGAAAAGTTCCAAAGGAACTCAAACACCTGGAAGCTAAAGGCCACCTTGCTTAAGAATGCTTGGATCAATCAGGATATCAAAGAAGAACTGAAACAATTCATGGAAACCAATGAGAATGAAGACACCATAGGTCCAAAACCTATGGGATACAGCAAAGGTGGTCCTAAGGGGGAAATACATAGCCATCCAAGCCTCTCTCAAAATAATTGAAAAATCCAGAATACACCAGCTGTCTCTACACCTTAAAGAACTGGAGAATCAACAACAAATCAAACCAGCTCCACACATAAGAAGGGAAATCATCAAGATTAGATCAGATATCAATGAGGTAGAAACCAGAGATACAGTAGAACGTATCAATAAAACTAGAAGCTGGTCTTTTGAAAGAATCAATAAGATTGATAAACCATTGGCCACACTAATCCAAAAGAAAAGAGAGAAAGCCCAAATTAATAAAATTATGAATGAAAAGGGAGAGAGCACAACTAACACCAAGGAAGTAGAAACAATCATCAGAAGTTATTATAAACAGTTATATGCCAATAAGCTAAGCAACCTAGATGAAATGGCTGCATTCCTGGAAAACTATAAACTCCCAAAATTGAACCAGGAAGAAATCAACAACCTGTATAGACCGATACCTAGTAACGAGATTGAAGCAGTGATCAAAAACCTCCCAAAAAACAAGAGCCCAGGACCTGACGGATTCCCTGGGGAATTCTACCAAACCTTCAAAGAAGAAATAACACCTATTCTCCTGAAGCTGTTTCAAAAAATTGAAACAGAAGGAAAACTTCCAGACTCTTTCTATAAAGCCAGCATTACCCTGATTCTCAAACCAAGCAAAGACCCTACCAGAAAGGAGAATTTTAGACCACTATCACTGATGAATATGGATGCTAAGATTCTCAACAAGATCCTAGAAAACAGGATCCAACAGCACATTAAAACGATTATCCACCATGACCAGGTGGGATACATCCCTGGGCTACAAGGATGGTTCAACATTCGCGAATCAGTCAATGTAATAGAACAAATCAATAAGAGAAAAGAGAAGAACCACATGGTCCTCTCAATCGATGCAGAAAAAACATTTGACAAAATCCAGCATCTGTTCATGATTAAAACGCTTCAAAATATAGGGATAGAGGGAACATTCATGAACCTCATCAAATCTATCTATGAAAGATCCACAGCAAATATCATCCTCAATGGGAAAAAGCTTACAGCCTTCCCATTGAGATCAGGAACATGACAAGGATGCCCACTCTCACCACTCTTGTTCAACATAGTATTAGAAGTCCTAGCAACAGCAATCAGACAACAAAGAGAAATAAAAGGTATCCAAATTGGCAATAAAGAAGTCAAACTCTCTCTCTTCGCAGATGACATGATTCTTTATATGGAAAACCCAAAAGACTCCACCCCCAAACTACTAGAACTCATACAGCAATTCAGCAACGTGGCAGGATACAAAGTCAATGTGCAGATCAGTGGCTTTCTTATACACTAACAATGAAAATACAGAAAGGGAAATTAGAGAATCGATTCCATTTACTATAGCACCAAGAACCATAAGATACCTGGGAATAAACCTAACCAAAGAGGTAAAGGATCTGTACTCGAGGAACTACAGAACACTCATGAAAGAAATTGAAGAAGACACAAAAAAGATGGAAGACCATTCCATGCTCTTGGATCAGAAGAATAAACATTGTTAAAATGTCTATACTGCCTAGAGCAATCTATACTTTTAATGCTATTCCGATCAAAATTTCACCAGTATTTTTCAAAGAGCTGGGGCAAATAATCCAGAAATTTGTATGGAATCAGAAGAGACCTTGAATCGCTAGGGAAATGTTGAAAAACAAACATAAAACTGGGGGCATCACGTTACCTGATTTCAAGCTTTACGACAAAGCCATGGTCACCAAGACAGCATGGTACTGGCATAAAAACAGACATATAGACCAGTGGAACAGAGTAGAGAGCCCAGATATGGACCCTCAACTCTATGGTCAATTAATCTTTGACAAAACAGGAAAAAATATACAGTGGAAAAAAGACAGTCTCTTCAATAAATGGTGCAGGGAAAACTGGACAGCTATATGCAGAAGAATGAAACTCGACCATTGTCTTACACCATACACAAAGATAAACTCAAAATGAATAAAAGATCTCAACATGAGATAAGAATCCATCAGAATCCTAGAGGAGAACATAGGCAGTAACCTCTTCGATATCAACCACAACAACTTCTTCCAAGATATGTCTCCAAAGGCAAAGGAAACAAAAGTGAAGATGAACTTTTGGGACTTCATCAAGATCAAAAGCTTCTGTACAGCAAAGGAAACAGTCAAAAAAACAAAGAGGCAACACATGGAATGGGAGAAGATATTTGCAAATGACAGTACAGACAAAAGGTTGATATCCAGGATCTATAATGAACTCCTGGAACTCAACACACACAAAACAGACAATCATATCAAAAAATGTGCAGAAGATATGGACAGACACTTCTCCAATGAAGACATACAAATGGCCATCAGATACATGAAAAAATGTTTATTATCACTAGCCATCAGGGAGATTCAAATTAAAGCCACATTGAGATACCACCTTACACCAGTTAGAATGGCCAAAATTAGCAAGACAGGAAACAACATGTGTTGGAGAGGATGTGGAGAAAGGGCAGCCCTCTTACACTGTTGGTGGGAATGCAAGTTGGTGCAGCCACTTTGGAGAACAGTGTGGAGATTCCTCAAGAAATTAAAAACAGAGCTTCCTTATGACCCTGCTCATTGCACTACTGGGTATTTTGTTTTGTTTTTGCTTTTGTTTTCTTTCTTTTCAACACTTCAAATATATCATCCCACTTTCTCCTGGGTTGTAGTGTTTCTGCTGAGAAATCAGGATTATGGGGGTTTCCTTGTATATGAGGATTTTTTCTCTTACTGTTTTTAAAATTCTTTGTTTTTAACTTTCAACAGTTTAATCATAATGTGTCTTCCAGATCTCTTTAAGTTGAATTTGTTTGGGCACATATGAATTTCGTGAACTCGAATATCAGATCTCTCCTCAGATTTGTGAAGTTCTCAACCATTATTTCTTTAAATAAACTTTCTACCCATTTCCCCCTTTTTTCTGGGACTATAAAAATACATAGATTTTTTTTCATGGTATTCTATAGTTCATAGACTTTCTTTACTCTTTTTTCTTTTTGTCTTTATTCTCTTCTGACAGGGTAATTTCTGATTTCTCTTGTCTCCCTCACAGATTTTTTCTTGTACTACATCAAGTTTGGTACTTATGTTTTTCATTGTACTTTTCATTTCATTCATTGTAATCTTCATCTCCAGAATTTCTGCTTGGTTCTTTGTGAGTTCTGCTTCTGTTTTAAACTTCTTGCTCTGTTTGTGTATTTTTTTCCTTGATTTTGTGAAATTGTCTTTCTGGGTTTTCTTAGCTCACTGAGTTCCCTTAATAAAACTATCTTGAATTCTTTTTCAGGCAAATCACAGATCTCCTTTGCTTTAAGGTCAGTCACTGAAAAGCTCTCATATGCCTTTGGTATGTCACATTTTCTTGATATTTCATGTTCCTTGAAGTCTTATATTGCTCTCTTTGCGTGTGGAGAAGTGGTCACCTCCTCTAGTTTTTATTGACTTACGGCAGGAGAGATATATCTTCCTTTAGACCATCAACCTTCCATCATCCATGGGGATGCTGAGATTTTCTCAAAATTTATAATATGCAGCTCCATTATTTTTCTTTCTTGTGTGGAATTCTTAAAACTGTATGCCTTCTCTCAACCTACAGAACAGGGTCAGGTGCTGACAGCCTCCCATTTGCTTTTCCTGGAACAGTAGTAAGTGTTCAAGTTTGCAGGTTTTTCTTCCAGTCCTATAGAATTGGGCCAGCTTTCTGTGCATGCTCACTAGCTATCTCAAAGGCTTGGTCTTGCCGTTCTCAGGAGCACACACTAGGAGCCAACCACAGCGTACAATGTGTGTAGGTAAGGCACACTGAGTGTTGGGGGCATCCATTGGCCTGTTGGGGGTGTCTACAGGCAAGACGTCCTTACTGGCTCACAGGCAGACTTCTTAATGGAGTCTGAAATGCAATTAGTAGTACTACATCCCTTGGATGCCCTCGGAGGAGCCCGGCTATTGTTCTCCAGACACCTCCTGCCAGACCGCCACCCAACCCCGCCTCCCCGCCCCTGCCCAATTGCACAGCACATACCAGTATATTAGATGAAGTATGTCTTTGGCAGCGTCCTGCATAGCTTGAAAAACCAGATGCTCATTCAAAAATTCTCACATGTCTTTGTGGGAGAAATCATGGGCCTAGAAGGCCTCTTTTGTCACTGAGCTGTGCTGCCTTGGGGGGGGGATGACACAGGCAAAATGAAACTCCCTCTCTTACCTTCTTTGTTATGTCCAATAATGGATTTTTCTTCTAATAGCATGCTGGAATTTCTCTGTTGGACTAGGGGACCTCTATAAAGGCACTCTTGTCCATGGGTGATTGTCAAAATCAGTGTTCTTTGGTGGTATGATAGTAGAAAACTCCTATTTTGCCATTTTGATGACTCATTCTCCAATAATCACCTTTGATACTTGGGATAGAGCTACAAGTGTTACATACACTCACGGTGATGAATTCCTTGGGAATGAAGATATTGTACATTAAGGGACGATGTTATGGACTGAATTGTGTCCCGCCCAAGTTCATATTTGGATGCTTTAGCCCCCCAGTGTAACTATATTTGGAGATAGCACCTTTAGGAATGTAATTAAAGTTAAATGAAATCATTAGGATGGGGTGCTAATCCAGTAAGGAGTGGTATCCTTATTGTGAAGAGAGAGATATCAGAGGCATGCATAGAGAAAAGTCCATTTGAGTACACAACTGAGTCAAGAAGGCCCAGGAGAAACCAACCCTGTACCTTGATCCTGGGTTTCCAGTCTTAAGAACTGTGAGAAAATAAATATATGTTGTTTAAGTCACCTAGTCTATAATATTTTCCTACGGCAGCCCTCGCAAAATAATACAGATGGCATCTGGCCTCTTTTACCTTTCTGGAGGCTTCAAATCATATTAGATTTGTTCTCAAAAGTTTCAATAATTCATGCCTTTTATAATGGTAAATATTCATGTTTATTTAAAGAAACAGTTGTTGTGTCGATTAAATTAAATTGTTAGGATTCAAAAGCAGGATAGCTTTTCATACCATAGAAGAGAGCTTGAGAAGGACAGGTCTGAAAAATGAATAGGCAAGTGGGAAAATGTGTTGTAGAAAAAGTACCAGGTTTTTTTTTCCCTGACACTAAATGTGAACCTGATATATTTGTTCTTTTCACATTAATATGAGCAGCAGCAGGGCCACAGCCACATCCTGAGGGCCTTTGAGAGGAATGAAAATGTGTGACAAGTCATTTAACAAGCAAGAGGATCACACATTCCTGAAAAGACATTAAAGAAATTGCAAATAGGCAAGTATATCGTATTTATCGAGCTCTCCCTCTGTGCCATGCCAGGTGCTGAGCCATTTACTGAGGGTCTTTATAGAGTTTGTATTAGTAAGTACAGTATTTTATTAATTGGGCAATTCTAGCTGTTGTAACAAATAAAAGTCAATATGTTAGTGGGTAGACTTAGGAGAAATTTATTTCTTGATCCTGTTACAGTCTAAGCCAGCATTCCTGTCTAGTGGGAGTCTCTTCCATGTGGTGATTTGGCCGTTGGAACTTCTTTTGCTCGGTTATCCCTGAGGTCCTTTCCCCTGGAAGATGGAGAAATACATGAGCTGCTTCACCACTTCGGTTCATGGTTGATGCTCTGTACTTCTTACGTTCGTCGGTTCGTTGCACGGTACCATTCAAGCGTTCGCGTTCTCTTCAATTGTGCGCATTTGTCACTGGATTGTAGTTGTTCAGACTGGTACTACTGAGTCCTCTCTTGCAAAAAGTTAGGGCCGTGTTACCTGCGCTCATTAATGGAATTTAAATGGAAGCGATGTATGTCGTATCTGGGCCATGCGGGTTAAAAGTGGGCTTCATTTTCACCCTGTTCTTTCCCTTCCGGTGATGATAAGGCTCTGAGACATGGCAGGGACCCAAAGCAAAGAAACCTGGCTCTCTGGATGACCATTTAGAATGTTTCCCATTTCATTCACCATAACTACTTTCATTTTATTGCAGGGAAAACAGAATACACTTTTCTTGTGTTAAGTCTCTGAAATGTTGGGATCTCTTTGTTACAGAGGCTAAGATTACTCTAACAAATCCACATGACCTCATCGAGAAGCAAGAGAGGATGGGAGATGTGATCTTGAGTCATACAATCACTTCTCAATGAAAAATGTCTCAATATTGGAAATAGAGGTACAGCCTGTGGCTGCCTTGTTTGCTGACGCTGCCCAAGCACCCCTCACAGTGCCTGACATTGCTGAATGAATAAATGGCCCATAATTAAATTGATGCCTATTTGGGGGAAGCTCTATGGAATTTGATGTAGCTGTTAAAGACTAGCCACAGTACTTTTTATAAACATTTTGAGTTATTTATGTACATTATTTCATTTAGCTTCAGTGATAATCCAATGAGTCAGGTTTCATTTTACTGTACTCATTTACTTGCATGCTGTTCTTTCTTCTTGAACTGTGATCTCCTTGCCATTAGGATTAGTGTCTCACTTTTCCTTGTGTCCTTGGTGCTTGGCACAAAGAGGAGAGTCAGTGTTTGTTGACTGAAAACATGCATGGACAGGTGGATAGATAGATACCGGATAGTATCTACAAGTCCAAATACCCAAGTACATGTCATAGAGGACTTATTGTCAGAGCTGGGAGGCAAAACAGAGTAGGAAAAGGGTTTGGGGGAATACATAAGTAAGGTGAAGGATAGAGGCTAGGTGGTAGACAGTATGATAATCTTCAGCTGGGAGAAATTCCAGTTGAAAAATTGAAGCACAGTTTAGGAATATATGGTTTTGGGCCAGAGTTCCAGCAAGTGTTGAGTAGGTCTCCAAAGTTAGGGGATCTAGTTGTCCTTCAGATGTTTCAGGCAAGTAGTCCTTAATCGTTTGGGCTACACATTTGTCATCTATAAAGTTGCCAATTTAGGAAAAACGATGTATCTAAAATGCTTAGTTATCTAAGACAGAAGAGCAATCAGAATTTCCTGGGTAATGTCAGCACTTTTTTAAAAAAGCATCAGATGCATAAGATCTAAGTTAATCTTCCGCAGTCTGGTTCATCTCATCATCAGTCTTAGAAGGTGCCCTTTTTGTGTTGTATTTTAGTACTTTCTCCCTTCATCTCTTTCCCTAACTCTGCATCTTCTCTCTCCAAAATGCCACACAAATGATATATTTGATACATGCCCTTTTTATTCATCTGCCCCACAAGAGGTGTTGTGGCCTGCTGTGTAAGAACACGGGCGTTAGAACCTGCAGTCCACCGTCACAGGACAGTGGGAGCTTGGGCCAGCTGGTTAGCCTCTCTGTGCCTCAGTTGCTTAATTTGTATATGATTATTTGATGAATAAATAGGTTAATATGTCTACAGTATAAAATTAGTGACTGATGTAAAACAAGTGCTTGTAAACCTTTGAAAATATACACATTGTTGGAGCGCCTGGGTGGTTCAGTGGGTTAAAGCCTCTGCCTTTGGCTCAGGTTATGATCCCAGGGTCTTGGAATTGAGCCCCGCGTTGAGCTCTCTGCTCTTCGAGGAGCTTGCTTTCCCCTCTCTCTCTGCCTGCCTTTCTGCCTACTTGTGATTTCTGTCAAATAAATAAATAAAATCTTAAAAAAAAAAGAAAATATACACATTGCTGATGTGTTTAAGATGGAGATATTTATAGATCGGTAAATATCATTTTGTTTACTTTCATTGCTGCTAGGGTCTATGGGTTTTGACAAATGTGTACTGTTGTGAATCCCCGACTATAGTCCTATATAGAAGACTTTCCACTGCCCTAAGTCCCTGTGCTTCACCTAATCAACCCTTCCGTTCTACAAATCCCTGGTATCCACTGATTGATTGGTCTTCTATTATTCTGCCTTTTCCAAAGTGTCCTGAAAATGGAGTCATAAAGTATGAATTCTTTTAGATGGGCCCCTTTCATGTTTCGATAGGCATGTAAGAGTCATCGGTGTATGGATGAATAGCTGATTCCTCTCTATCACTGGCTGGTGTTTCGTTGTATGAATTGGCACAGTTTGTTTACCATTCGCCTACTGAAGGACATCTGGGTTGCTTCAGAGTTTTGGCAATTACGAATTAAGTCTCTAAAAACATTTCGATGGGGCTTTTTGTGCAGACCTTACATCTACTTTTAAAATTAATGTTGGCTTGTGTTTTTACTTTCTCACCTTGTCATTTGATTTCGGTATCAAGTATATATTAGCTTCACAAATGAACAGGGTTGTTTGACCTCTATTTCTATTCTTTTTAAAAAGCTTTTATTTATTTGAGAGTGAGAGAAAGAGAGAGCAGCAGAGGTAGTGAGAGAGAGCAGGAGTGGGGAGGAAAGGGAGAAAAAGGCTCCCCACTGAGCAGGGAACCCAATGCAGGGCTCGGACCCAGGCCCTGGGATCTTGACCTGAGCTAAAAGCAGATGCTTAACTGACTGAGACACCCAGGCATCCTTCTTTTTCTGTTCTTAAAAATAAACTTGTTTAGATTAGAATATTTATTTCTTGAAAATTTAGTAGAATTCATCTGAAAGTCTGTCCAGGTTGTGGCTTTTTAGGTGAGCAAGGTTTTTTGGTAACCATTTCATTTTTAAAAACAATTATTGATTCATTAAAATTTTCTAATTACACATGTGTCAGTTTAGACATTATATATTTTTCTAGGAACATAACAGTTTTCTGTAGGTCTTCTTGTTGTTTTATAAAAAAAACTCTATTATATCTGAATTTATTTCTCATTTTTCCTTCTGTGCATGTGTGGGTTTGGGTATGTGTGTGTATATGTGGTTTCTTCTGTGTTTGTCAGTTTATTCTTACTAGAGATTTATCTATATTACTAATCTATTTTAAAAATTATGGTTTGCTGTTTATTTGTCTTTTCTTTTTTTCTTATTTCTACTCTTTATTATTTCTTTCTTGTTTCTTTGTGTTTGTTAATATTCTTTCTCTACCTTCTTCTATTATAAAAAACAGGTAGTGTGACATCTATCCTTTTAACATATTTTTAATTGTATAGTACAGTAGTGTTCACTCTCTGCATATTGTTTTTACAATATTTGCAGTTACAAAGGCAGCTAACAGGACATCTATCCTTTGAGCATATTTTTAATTGTATAGTACAGTACTAAGTATATGCCTATTACTTTACAATAGTTATAAGATATAGTATTTACAATATTACAGATTTCCAGAACTTTTTCATCTTGCATGACTGAGACTGTATTCACTGTGTAACAATTCTCCATTTTCCTTCCATCCTTCTCTTGGCAGTCACCATGATCTTAACAACTTCTATGAGTCTGACTGCTTTAGATGCCTCAGATAAGTGGAATCAGACAATGCTTGTCCTTCTGTGACTGGCTTTTTTCACTTGTGTACAAGATTCATCCATGGTGTAACCTATGAGAGAATTTCTTTCTTTTTCAATATTGAAGAATAATTCATTGTAGGTTTATATTACATTTAGCTTGCCCATTTATCCCTGATGGGCATTTTGTTGTTTCCACCTCTTGGCTATTGTGAATAATGTTGAATGAACAAAAGAGTGCAAATATTTCAAGATTCTGCTTTCAATTGTTCTGGACAAATACCCAGAAGCAGGATTGCTATATCATGTGGTAGTTCCATTTTTAGTTTTTTGAAAAAGCTCCTTACTGCTTTCCATAGGGAATGCAGCATTTTATATCCCCATCAACAGTGCACAAGGGTTCCAGTCTCTTCACATTACTTATTTTCTCTCTTTTAAATACAATGTTAAAATTCCTAACACTTGGGAGGTGCTATTCACTGTGGTTTGATTTGAAATTCCCTGATGATTAGTGATGTTGAGTATCTTTTCGTGTATTTGTTGGCCAACTGTATGTCATCTTTGGAGAAATATCTATTCAAGTCCTTTGCCCACTTTGAAATAAAATTATTAATTTTGCTATTGAACTGTACTCTTTTAGCTTATTAAATGCTTAGTTTATTTGTTTTCAGTCTTCCCTATTTTTAAAAAAGATTTATTTGTTTATTTTAGAGAGAGAGCATGGAAGAGGGAGAGAGGCAGAGGGAGAGAGAGAGAAGCTCTAACAGACTCCATCCCCCCCAACCCTGAGCACAGAGCCCAGGACACTTGAGATCATGACCTGAGCTGAAATCAAGAGTTGGACGCTTTACTGACTGAGCCAATCAGGTGCCCCAAGTTTTCCTTATTTTTTAATTTATGTACTCAGAAACTAAAATTTTCTTTTTAAATACTTCTGCAGTTGTGTCTCACAAATTTTGTCATGTAGCTCCTATATTGTTTCTCAGGTCTGAATTTTAACAGTTTTTTTCTGACTTAATTTTGACTCATGGGTTACTTAGTAGTATTTTAATTATGAGGATTAAGAAATTTTAAAGTTATTCTTTTGTAATTATTTACGATCTTATAGTAGTGTTATTTTAATTATTAGATATATAGGATTATAAATTTATCTTTTTGTAATGTATTTATAATACTATATTATTTATCACCTTAAATTTGATGCTCAAGTATTCTGTTCTTCAGCATTTGCTTGGTATAAATTTCCATCTGCTTATTTTTAACTCTTTTGTTTCTCTTCAATTTATTTATTTATTTAGTTTGTATTTAAATTCCAGTTAGTTAATATACCATGTGATATCAGTTTCAGGTGTACAATACAGTGATTCAGCACTTCCATACATCACCCAGTGCTCATCATGACAAGTGCCCTCCTTACTCCCCATCCCCTTTTTGACCCATCTCCCCACTACCGCCCCTCTGGTAACCCTCAGTTTGTTCTCTATAGTGAGGAGTCTGGTTTTGGTTTGCCTTTCTCTCTCTTTTGGCCTCCTCTTGTTTGTCTTTTTGACCTCGCTTAGCATTATACTCTCTAGCTCCATCCACACCATTGCAAATGGCACGATTTCAGTTTTTGTGGCTCAGTAATATTTAATCTATTTCTTATAGTCAACTTGGATTTAAAAAATTATTCTGAAAATCTCTATCTTTGGAGTAGTTAGAAGAAGCTATTTTCATTATTATAAATAATAAGACTTATTTTTATGATACTATTTATATTTCCTAATAGGCATATATTCTTTTCCTGCCTTTCTTTGCTTTTTTTTCTTCCCTCCCTCACCTCTCTCTTTGCTTCTTTCTTTTCTCCCTTCTACTCCTCCTTCCTCTTCTTTATCATAATTTGTTTACAAAAACCGTATCTTCTTATTCAGGTTCAGAAGTTGTTTAATGTTCATCATTATATATAAATGACAATTCAGTTGGATATAAAATTTATTTCAAGTACTTATCCTTAAAAATAAAGATGTTATACTATTTTCTTCTTGTATTCAATGTTGGTATTGAAAATTTTAATATCGATTTGATTCCTCTCCTGTTTTAGGCAAATTGTTACTCTCTGGAATTCATTTTTTGTCCCCTTTGAGAATTATGTGCTTTGAATATTCTTTTTAATATATCTAGGCATTTAAAAATCTATTCTGTGTCAAACTCTATGATCCCCTCTAGTTTGAAATATTGCAGATCTTTTTATTTTGGCAAATCATTGGTCATTGTTCTTCAAGTATGTTTTTACCTCCTTTCATTTCTCTCATTTATTTCTCTTATTTCTCTCCTTTAATGGTATTACCACTAAATATTTATACCTCTACATTTCTCTGCCGTATCTCTTGACTTTTTTCTTCTTATTTAAATTTCTTTTAAAAACTTTATTTGCTTTTATTAATTTATTATTTAAAATTTATTACCATATTATTGAGCCAATTTGTTAACTTAATAAATATTATCTGAATGAGCAGTGGCCAAAATTTCTTAATACCTCTTGTGATAGTTCTTTGACTATCTTGTGATAGTTCTACTCTTGTGATAGTTCTTCTGGCCAACTCAATCACTTTTGATTCTGTTATTCAGCCTATCCATTGAGTTCTTTACTACAACAATCGTGTTTTTGTACCCAATAAATCCCAAGTGATTGTTTTTCATACTTGTTTATTTCTGGTTTGTTTTCCCATTATGCTTCTTTTCCTCTGTAAATATTTAATTACACTTTAAAAAATCATTGCTCTATTTGTTTCATCTATCCGATGCTACTGTTATTATTGTGCCATTATCTTCCCCATTAGCTAAGTTTTAGTATTTGTGCTGCCAAAGTGAGCCCTTCCCCTGTGACCTAATATTTCCTTGGAACTCTGTTACTTTGGTCATCGGTGTGTACTTAGAAGAAAGCTGACATATGAGCTTCTGCTTGTAACGTTCAAAATAATTTTCTTGGGGAGTTAGTGGTGGGGTGTTCCCCTGGAGGTGTAATCCAGTCTTAACCAGTGCGTGTTTGTGGCTCTCTCCCTCTGTGCCTGGGGGTACTTCCCTTAGTTCATCTTCCAAAGGACTACTATGTTCTGAAGGCTGTCACTCTGCGCTATGTTGCCTAGCCCATGAATAAGTCATGGAAGGGAGATGAAGAAATCAGGAGAGATATTGAATTTTTAAAAGTAGAGGGAACATTCACAGGTAATATTGATCACAGTTTCAGTACAGTAGCATGTGGACCAGACAAGACCTGTCATTTGGCCATGGCTATTTCCCAGCTTGATGTCCATCCAGCCTCTCAGGGGAGCCTGTGAACATCCCCGCCCTCCTTCCCTCCCTCTTTTCTTTCTTTCCTTCCTCCCTCCCTCCTTCCTTCCTCCTCTTCTTCCCCTTCCTTCCTTCCCTTCCTTCCTTCAGTCTTTCAGGGACCCAGAGTAATTACTGGGTCTATTATTGTATTAACCATGAATCCTGGTAAGAACACTGTGTGCTTTAACCTTTTAAAATGCAATCATTTTAGAAATTAGCCAGAACATATATTCCCTGTGCTTGTTAGCTCAAAGAAATGTTTTATACACAGGAAAAGATTAAGTTGTAATATGTTTTATGCTATAAGAGAAGGAAAAAACCGAATGTGTGAATCTATTGCTGGCAAATGATGACTTTGAGTAAGATATGGAAAAAGATTAGAAGTGAGGTTTTAAAAAACATTGCTTTGAAAGCAGGTGTCATATCCCACCTCCTCCTCCTAGTGAGTATAATTACTTGGTTTCCAGTGAAGTCTGTGCTTCCTATGTGAAAGGAGAAATGTGGAAGATATTTCAAAGAGTTTAGCTGTTTATTTTATTTATTTATCTCTTGCTTGTCTTTCCTAATCATAGAGAAAACCCTTGTCTGATTAATAAACAATTTCTGGCTGTGTTTCAGAATCTGGCTGCAATGCATTTGCTATTTGATATCTGGGAGATGTACAACATGTTCACAGTGAATTCTCCAACTGAAAACAGTAGAGTTCAAATAAAGTCAATTAATTCACAGAGTGAATGGATTGAAGCCCAGAATCGCGTGTCTTGTGGAGGCCTTTTTGATTCACTTGCCAAAAGATATCTGTTTATAAATGCATTAAATGTAACTATTTGGGTACTATAGCAGTTACAACCTGATGTGATTTTTTTTTTCTTCCTGTGTTATGGCTGATCTCAAATAATTGAGTTACATTTTACATACATTTCAAATATTCTTTCTAACACCCCCTTCTCCTTGTAATTCACTCGCATTTTCCTGCTTTAACACAGAGATCTTTTCTCTCATTTCTTCTTGTTCTCTCCCTCATTTTCGTTTTCCTCTTTTCTTCCCTTCTTGTTTCTCTCCCCCATTATCTTCTTCCAATTCTCTTACTCTCCATGCTTTCCTTCTTTATCTTACCAATTTCCTCTTTCCTTTCTTCTTTCCCTCTACCAGCTTCCTCACCTGGGGTCCGTAAAGCCGCCCCCCCCCCCCCACCCCGCCGCCCCGCTGGAGCAGAAATAAAGTCTCTCCGAGCACCTTAGGAGCCTCATTCTGCTGTGCTTCTGTTTCCGTAACCTAATTGCATGGTGTCCCTGGGGTGGCTTTCAGCAATGAGTGTTCCCTGTGGTGTGATTCTCACCTAACTTGCGTATGTGCCTTGACCCTTACCTATAGCTGGGTTTTTTGTTGTTTTTGTGGTTTGATCCCCTCCTCCCCTGCGCATTGGATTTCTCATTTTTTGGTGCCACTTAATACTATAGGTGAGCCCTGGCTTAACTCTTAGCCCGCATAACTATTGATCGAACATCTCTGTTATTTAAAAATTTTATTATTTTTTTCAGTGTTCCAAGATTCATTGTTTATGCACCACACCCAGTGCTCCATGCAATGCGTACCTTCCTTAACACCCACCACCAGGCTCACCCAACCCCCACCACCTCTCCAAAACCCTCAATTTGTTTCTCAGGGTCCACAGTCTCTCATGGTTTGTCTCCCCCTCTGATTTCCCCCAACTCACTTCAAACCTCTCTTTTTAAGACTTATTTTTTAAATTCAGGTGCTGTGCCTGATACAAAAGAATAAAAAATCAGTATCATATTCTGAAAGGTTTGGTAAGTAGGATTCTGAATAAATCTTTACTTTGACTTCAAGTATAACAATCCACCTAGAGATTCCTGTGAGATTCCTAGAGATTCCTGCCCATGATACTGGAATATTAGGTTCCTCCTTGTACACCAGGTCCAGGTTCCACCTGCCGGGGCTCCACTCTCTTTGGCCCTCGATGTTGAACCATGGGATACTCTAGTAGAAACTGCCAAACAGGATGTCTCTGGTCACTCTTGCATCAGCACCATCTATTTCCCGGTCTTACTAGATCCTCTTACCATTACTTTACTTTACTTTACTTTACCATTCTTTACTTCCAGCCCTGCATGCTTTCTTCCTTCAGTAGGAACACGGACAAGAATTTGAAGCAGGAGAATAATTAAACCCTCCTTTCTTAATATATTATTTTCTTTTGGTTTTTTGACCAACCTTAATCTTTTCCTTTATTCTTTATTCTTTTTCCTGTTAGAATTGCTTTTTACTTTTCTTTTTAGTATTGCTTGCAAACACCTCATCTTTACTGGATCTTTAAACATTAGAGTTCATGAGCCCTTGGGACCCTCTTCTCACACACACCCTTTCCTGCTCTGACCTCATCTGTTCCTGCTGTTTCACAAGCCATATTTTTAAAAATTTAATTTAATTTATTTATTTGACAGAGAGAGAGGGAGAGAGAGAGAGAGAGATAGATAGATAGATAGATCACAAACAGGGAGAGAGAGAAGGAGAAGCAGGTTCTTTACTGAGCAGAGAGCCTGATGTGGAGCTCGATCCCAGGACCCTGAGGCCATGACCTGAGCTGAAGGCAGAGGCTTTATCCCACTGAGCCACCCAGGTGCCCCCACAAGCCATCTTAATGCTGGTATTCCCTAGTGACTTTCTCAGTATATCTAGCTTTGTTCATCCTGCATGCCTAATATTAATTGACCTGTGTTCACAAATTAACAAAATGAATATTTTCCTTGAGCAATTTTGTGAGCTTTCCATGGTATAGTGTTTGCAAAATTTCTCTGTAAAGCAAAAAACACTGAATAATAGTGGCTTACATTTACTAAGAAGAATCTGCATTTTGGAAACGCCTTTAAGCATTTTATATGCTTCCTTCAGAGGATCATTGCAGCTTCTTATGAGCCGGAACTGCTCTTGTCCCCATTTTACAGACGATGTCACTGATGCCAAAGAGCAATGTATTGGTTGCAGTACTAAATGGGAGGAAAAAGGCACTGACTTTGACTGATTTAAGAAAAAGAACTTATTAAAAGAATCATCAGGTTGATTGCTACTGCCAAAATAGAGTTAGCAATTAGAGGATGATAGAGACCAGCAGGTGGCATGTTATTTTGTAATGGTCACCTCCAAAGGAGAGGATTTTCCATGGCCGCGTTTCTTTGGGTTATGAGCTAATTTAAGGTCCCTGGTGGATGCTACCGATTGGTATGCTCAAGACCTGCCGAAGAGATTATAAAACCAAACATTCACCCTCTTTAGTTTCTATGGTGAGAATTAAGCTGTATTCCAACCAAGATTTATAAGGTAGGAAATATCCCAAACAGGCAGAAGGAGTTCAGATAATAAGTAAATTAAAAGAATGGCAAATGTCCATTATAAGAATTTGCCCAGGGTCACAATGCTAAGATGTTGAAGGAGGGCTTGCTAAGACCCAGGGAATGAACTACTTTACTGTGCTGCACATGGGCTAGAAATGAGAACCAGTGGAGAAAACTATTTAATCAAAAGCATGGAATCCTAAAATACAAGTATTGAAAGGCTCCTTAGAGGTGACCTTGACTGGGATTCTTTTTGGACTGCCCCCCGCCGCAATCACTCCCTTGAGAAACGTTGTCTTCATTAACCCAAGTTTGGTTAATTGTGTTCCAGCAGACTGGTGCTACATAGCTCTCACCACTGCTTCTTAATCTTGGCATTGGAACTTCTGCTTTGGCATCTCTCTCTTAGATTTCTGAGTTTTGGCTTGTGTTGTGTGTTTGGCTCCAGTCACTGTTTCCTGCTAGATAACATTCATTTTTGTAAGTATATGTGTTTTTTAAACAAACATATAGTGAACTCCTCTTATCTCTCAGGCTCTTTCATGTATATTATCTCATTTATACTAATTAATCCTTATAACAAATTTGCAGTGGAGGCACTATTATTGCTATGTTCCAGATAAAGACACTGAAGTTTAGAAAGATTGATTCATTTGCCCAAATTGCCACCTCTTAGAAATTTATAAATAGAGATCTGGGATTTAAAGCCAGTGTTGTCTGACATCTGAGGATGTCCCTAGTCCAACATGTCATCTCACTGTATCTTCTAGTTACCTTGCTTCCTGGACCGCTGTTGACAGGTCAGAGTTATTTCATGCTCAGAGGGGTCCCCTTGACCCCCATTCCCTTTACCCAACACCTGAGATCTTGCTGTTTTAAATCCTTTGTGTTCTAAGACATTCTTAATACGTGAGTGATGAACATCTCCTTTTTTATCTTCCTTTTGGATAGCAACAGGGGAAATGAGATATTTCTGGAAGCTGTTTGAAGTAGAAAGTATAACTTTCAGATGTGTTAATGAAAGCTCCAGTTCATCCATGCTTATACCATTATTAATTAAGAAGTTAATCAGAAAAATATATATTGAACACCTACCATATTATAAACATAATATTTCATCTCTTCAGGGTTTTTTTTTAGTTCCACTTCTTTTTTTCTCTATTTTTCTTTATTGAGATATAATTGACATAACATTATATTAGTTTCAAGTTTAGAGCATAATAATGTGATATCTGTATATTTTGCAAACTGATTATCACAATAACTCTAACATCTAGCACCATGTATAATTACATTTTTTTTTCTTAGGATGAGAATTTACTCTCTTAGCAATTTTCAACTACTAGTTCTCTGTATTTATGGGCCTGTTTCTGGTTTGTTTGTTTGTTCATTTGTTTTGTTTTTAGATTCCACATATAAATGAAGCCACATGGTATCTGTCTCTCTCTGTCTGATTCATTTACTGTAATATGCTTTAGGTCTTTCCATGTTGTTGCAAATGGTAAGATTTCATTCTCTTTATGGCTGAGTAATAGTCCATTGTGTGTGTGTGTGTGTGTGTATCATATTCAAACTGCTGGAAACAAACGAAAATAAGAAAATCTTGAAGCTAGCCAGAGAAAATAGAAGGAAAAAAAATACATATAGAAGGAAAAAAAATAAAGAACTGCAGCAAATAGCAATTTTCAGAAATCATGTACAGTGGGAGATAATGCTGTGACATTCTTATGTTGAGAACCTGCAGAGGATTTCTAATACCACCCATAACTGAACAGGTTTACTCTCTCACTGAAAACGATTAGGGTACTGGACAAAATATTTAAAATGTTTTCTCATACATCAAGCAACAGGTACTGCAGAATACTGATCTCTTAGAGAAGGAGAGAAAAATAAGGTAATTGTCCTAGCTATCTTCTGGAGGAACATTCTAGACCATATTGCAGAAAGGCTAACCCCACACAGAGCATGGCATTTACACTGAGTTGAGGTTATAGGCCTAAAAGTTTGGAAGGATATAGGTGTCAGGAATTTTCTTTTCTTTTCTTTTCTTTTTTTAAAGATTTTATTTGTTTATTTGACAGACGGAGATCACAAATAGGCAGAGGGACAGGCAGAGAGAGAGGAGGAAGGAGGCTCCCTGCTGAGCAGAGAGCCTGATGTGGGGCTTGATCCCAGGCCCCTGGGATCATGACCTGAGCCCAAGGCAAGGCTTTAACCCACTGAGCCACCCAGGCGCCCCAGGTGTCAGGAATTTTCTAGTCAAATTATGAGAAAGGAAAGAGATCTATGGACAGAAAATCTCCAGAAGTATGTACAGAGGTACCGTTGAGTCCTTGGCTGAATTCTAATCTGTTCAGGTATAAAGGTTGAATAAAAACAAATGCCATTAAGATGTCAGCTAAATAAAAAGATGTTCAACATCATTCATCATCAGGGAAATGCAAATCAAAATTACAATGAGATTCATATCATACCTGTCAGAATAGCTAAAATCAACAACACAAGAAATAACAGATGTTGGCCTGGATGTGGAGAAAAAGGAATCCTTGGTCACTGTTGGTAGGAATGCGAACTGGTGCAGCCATTGTGAAAAACAGTATGGCGTTTCCTCAAAAAGTTAAAAATAGATTGGCTATTGTGGACATTGCTGCTATAAACATTCGGGTGCATGTGCCCCTTTGGATCACTACGTTTGTATCTTTAGGGTAAATACCCAATAGTGCAATTAAATGGTGATGCAACATGGGGGCTTAAGTGGGTAGGAGAAGAATAAATGAAACAAGATGGGATTGGGAGGGAGACAAACCATAAGTGACTCTTAATCTCACAAAACAAACTGAGGGTTGCTGGGGGGAGGGGGTTTGGGAGAAGGGGGTGGGATTATGGACATTGGGGAGGGTATGTGCTTTGGTGAGTGCTGTGAAGTGTGTAAACCTGGTGATTCACAGACCTGTACCCCTGGGGATAAAAATATATGTTTATAAAAAAATAAAAAATTAATAAAAAAAAATAGAGCTTCCCTGTCATCCAATAATTGCACTACTGGGTATTTACCCACTAAAATACAAAAACACTAATTCAAAGGGATACATGTACCCCTGTGTTTATAAAAGCATTATTTATAATAGCTAAATTATGGAAGCAGCCTAAGTGTCCACTGATAGATGAATGGATAAAGAAGATATGATATATAATAATATATCTACAACATATATAGATATATATGTCATTCTATTCCTTTCTATCTATTCAGATCTATCTTTTCACATACATATGCATATTATTCAGTCATAAAAAGAAAGAAATCTTACCATTTGTAAGACCATAGGTGGAGCTACAGACTACAATGCTAAGTGAAATAAGTCAGAGAAAAATACCTTATGATTTCAGTCATATGTGGAATTTAATAAAACAAATGAGCAAAGGAAAAGAGAGAGAAGTTGAGGAACAGACTCTTAACTACTGAGAACAAACTGATGGTTACCAGAGAGGAGGTGGGTGAGGGATGGATGAAATAGGTGATAGGGATTAAGGATGCACTTGTGATGAGCACTGGGTGTTATACAATCACTATATTGTACATATAAAACTAATATAACACTATACATTAATTACACTAGAATTGAAATTTTTAAAAAATGGTAATAAGCTAAATAATTCCAAGAGCTAACACTGGGCTGGGAGATGTTTGAATACAGGCATACTTCATTTTAGAGTGCTTCCCTCTATTGCACTTCACAGATACTGCATATTTTATAAATTGAAAGTATTTGATAATCCTGCAACAAACCAGTCTATCAGCACAATCTTTCCAGTGGCATTTGCTCGCTTCATGTCTGTTTCATGTTTTGGTAATATTCACAATACTTCAAACTTCTCCTCTTCTCCTCTTCCTCCCCCTCCTCCTCCTCCTCCTCCTCCTCCTTCTTCTTGTATTTGATATGGTGATCTGTCATCAGTGATCTTTGATGTTCCTGTTGTAATTGTTTTGGGGTGTCATGAATCACACCCATATAAGCATGAGGAAATTGATAATAGACAAAAGAGAGAAAAAAATGAAATTTCAAGAGATTAAAAAATGTAGTATTTGAAATGAAAAATAAACTTACTAGATGGAGTTAACAGATTAGAAAATGCAGAATAAAAGGTCAGTGAACTTGAAATATACAAATGGAACCACAGAGAGGAAAAAGATTTAACAAATAGAGGTAGACCCTACTGCTTATCAAGATGGAGTAATAAGGACTAGATTTACTCTCCCAACTGAAGGAACCAATAAACAACCCCTCCCCCCCAAAACAAATGAAGTACAGTGATTATCAGGAAAGGGGAAAACATAAAGTAAGTCCTGAGATCTCGCTATCTTGCTGCCATGAGAGAATTTCCAGGCCATGGCACAGCTAATGGGAATCTACATGGAGCCCACTGGAGACCTTGAGTTGAGATGCGATAGCTGAGAGCCTGGGGAGACCAAAGCAGGCTCATGGGTCAAAGCACTGGAAAGAAGAGAGCTTCACAGAGAGTGAACCCTAGATCTGTAGAAGATCTCCATTGAGTGTTCTATAGATGAGTCAGCTCATACTTGTAGGGACTCTACCTGAGGATAAGAAAAGAATGTCCTGAAATGATAGTGGGAACAGTATCTGACACCCATCCAGACTGGGAATAGTGCTTGTTTCTACCAATCAAATTGGAAAAAAAAAAATCAGACCTCATGATTTACCAAGATTTGGGTTGAGCAACTGAAGAATTTAGCTCAGTAGTGGAGAGGAAATAGCTCCATACTGAGCTCTGCTCTGATCCCACTAAATAAGTATCTCAAAAAAAAACTTTGAAAGGACCAAACTATTTCCAATTTCCAGCATTTAAGAAGAAAACTCACAAATTTGATAGAATACAGATAATATTTGGCACAAAACAGGACAAATTCACATTATTTGGCATTAAAATATACCAGGAATATATTAAGAAGGAAAACATAAGCCATAATGAGTCAAAGAAAATTAATCAATTGATAATGATTTAGAGTTAATAAAGATACAGAATCAGCAGATAAACATATTAAACCCATTATAACTATATTCCACATGTTCAAAAAAAGACATGGAAGATAAAAAAAGGCCCAAATCATACTTTAAGAGATGAAAATTCAATGTCTGAGATGAAAACTTATTTAATGGGATTAATGGTTGATTAGACAATTCAGAAGAAAAACAATTAGTGAACTTGAGACAGCTATAGAAAATATCAAAAGGGGAAAACAGGAAGAAAAAATAATTTTTTTTATAACTTTTTTTTTTAAGAGTTTATTTATTTATTTGAGAGAGAGACAGTGAGAGAGAACATGAGCGAGGAGAAGGTCAGAGAGAGAAGAAGACTCCCTGTGGAGCTGGGAGCCCGATGCGGGACTCGATCCCAGGACTCCGGGATCATGACCTGAGCCGAAGGCAGTCGTCCAACCAACTGAGCCACCCAGGCGTCCCAAGAAAAAATAATTTAAAGAAATAAAGAAAACATCAATAAGCTGTGGAACAACTTCCAGTGGCCCAACATAGATAGAATTGGATTTCCTAAAGAGTAGGAAAGAGGAGGGGCAGAGAAAATATTTGAAGAAATAATCACCCAAACTCTTCTAATGGGATGAATATTATTAACACATAGAATCATGAAGATTAATGGATCTCAAGTGCAAAAACATAAGGAAATTAAACAAAGGAATATCTCATTAAATCACTCAAAGTCAGTGATATATAGGAAAGAAAAAGCAAATATATAAAAAAATAACATATATAGAGAAACAAAGTTACAGATGACAGCATATTTCTCATTAGAAATGCTGTGAGAAGACAGTAGAATAAAATCTTTAAAATTTCAAAAGATGTCAGTTCTCTTAAATAAAATAAGCCAGTCAAAGAAAAATACCATATGATTTCACCATATGATGATACCTGCACAATATATTGAACTTGTTTTGCAGCTTTTAAAAAGTAAAGTGTATTAGATTATTATCTAAAAAAGTAAATCTATTCAGAACTAAGTTAAGATAAAATTTATTGTTTGAGTGCTTAATTAATATTTAATAATATAAGTGCCAAACTGTCACCCTCAGTTTTACAATCTTAAAATATGGGCCAAATTTTAGATGATCATGAATGACTGGATAGATTCATGAAGTTCTATGAAATATTTTTTGGTTGTAGGAGAAAACTGTGGTCTAGGTAATATTATATAACATTACATGGGTGAAAGTACATTTTGTGATTTTCTGTAGAAGTGGTACCCATTGTTAATAGAGAAAATGACCAGTCTTGGATCAGATGAATGGGAGATGTGAGAACAGTGCAGACACCTGTGCAATGTCACTGATGAGAAATATCAAATATTGGAACAAGGGTAGTGGTGTTGGGATTGAAGAGAACTGGATATATTCTGAACATGTTGTAGAGATAAAATCTTCTAGAATAAGACTTCTTGCTTTTGGCTGCTGTACTACAAATAAGAGTCTTTTATTTGGTAGACAAAAAGCTAAATTTCTAGCTTTGCTTTCCTTAAGACTCCAATTCTGTGCAGACAACCAAACCAGGGATGAGAAATTGCCTTTGTAGAAAAAGGCTTAGAATTGCTTTGACTTTCAGACCGAGCACAGGGCATTTGTTGAAACATTGACATTCTCTTTAGAAAGTTTAACAATCACATGAAGAATGTTAAACTGGGTGTATGTGGATAGTTGAATAGTTGCTAAGATTTGAGGGTCTCAGTTGCAAGTCTGACCTCAAAGACCTCACAGCTTAGTAGCGACAACAAACACTAGCTAAAGACGATTTCAATACGTTTTCACATGTACCAAACCCATGGGCTCTGGAGCTATAGGTTAAGCTTTCGAGCAGGTACTGGCAGGAAAATTAAAGAAAGCTTTTAAAACTTTGTGCCTAAAAATGGTAAGCTGAGTTCTCCAGTAAAGAAAACGGAAAAGGGTATCCCATGAGAATTGTAATGTAAGGAGGCATTAGTAAATCCCTGGAAGACACTTGCAGAATGTGTTGTTTGATACTTTCATTTTTTTAAGCTTTTGCTCTTCCCACATTTAACCGGTAAAAAAACTGATATTTTCAAAGGTGTTCATAGATATTGTATTTTAAAAGGAAACAAAGTAAAACAACACAAACACAAAGATAAAGCAATTATATATATATGTATATGTATATATGTATATATATATATACATATATGTGTATATTTATTTAAAGATTTTATTTATTTATTTGAGAGAGAGGGAGAGAGAGAGAGAGAGAACAAGCAGAGGAAGGGGCAGAGGG
This sequence comes from Mustela erminea, assembly GCF_009829155.1. Classification (NCBI taxonomy): domain Eukaryota; kingdom Metazoa; phylum Chordata; class Mammalia; order Carnivora; family Mustelidae; genus Mustela; species Mustela erminea. The sequence goes on from NC_045623.1 coordinate 60,604,535, forward strand.
AGAGGGAGAAGCTGGCTTCCCACTGAGCAGGGATCCTGATGCAGAACTCGATCCCAGGACCCTGGGATCATGACCTGGGCTGAAGGCAGTTGTTTAACCGACTGAGCCACCCAGGCGCCCCAAACACATAGTTTTATTACAGATTTTCTTGGAGCATTTGCTTTACTAGTATGAATTGCTGTTATCCAAGACGAATGGAAATACAGTGTATGGGATTTTCCAGACTTATCTGACCACAGAACACTCTGGTTTTTTTTTTTTTTTTTTTTTTTTTTTTTTTGGTAAAACCCCAATAAACATCTCAAATATGTGTTCTGGGAACAGTTTAGGAAACATTGTAACCTATTTGTTTCTTAATTTTCTTTTGGCATCTGTCAAGGTTATGGAACAGATATGTTCTTATTCAACTTCTCCTGCTTCTCATTCAAGCTTTTTCTCAAATGACCAAAATCTCATGCTGAATTTGTTTCAGACTTCCGATAGGAGAAAACCTATCATTTCTCCCCGAAATATTGCAGCAATCATACAACAGCCTGGATCTGATTAGTCTGTCCCCAGGGCCAGGACAGGGCCTCAGGGCATCCCAAGCAGACTCCACTCCGAGATAGAGTTCAGTCTCCTTGGGGGCCAGCCAGTACCTGTGCTTCAAAATCTCAGATGCCACCCACATAGCACCCTTTGCCTCCCCCAGGCCCACTACAGAGCTTTATTGGAAAGGAATCTGGGTAGCCGACACGACATGAAGGGCCCCCTCTTTTAACTCAAAATCTTCCTTGAGAGGCTGAGCAAACTTGCATGTGCCCCTGAGTCCTTATGTATTGCCTAATGACTGGTTCTGTGCTATTTACTTCTCATGAGGTAGATGATTGACATCCTTAGCAGATAAAGAAGCTAAAGATTAAAAATTGTCCAAGGTCTTCAGAGGCAGAACTGGCACCAGACCAGATATAAATGACCCCAAAGCCTGTACTCTTCAAACCCTGCCCTCCATTGTTGTTTGGTGTGAAATATGCAAGGCCAGCTGATGTTTCAGTCTTGGTTTTGAGAGCTCACTTCCCTCTCCCCATTGGAATGCCTCACAGTGTAGTTCAGAATGTCTTTATTTTTCTCTTCTTTTCCTCTTTCAAAAAGGACAAGCTCCAAGAAATCCCCTTGAGTATTCCTTACATCATCCCTGATCCAAATTCTAAGTGAAGAAACCTTTTGAGGTTTGGAGATTGTCTTCAGCACTGCATTAAGATGCAGTGTGTGGGATTGAGGTTCCCAGGTACACATTCAGGACATTGATAAAGCAGTCCCCTGCGTACACCCCAAGAACAGTATCCCCCTAAAACCCCTATATACTACTTCTCAGATATTCCAAAATTTAACTAAAATAATTATCTTATTGGATGGCTGTTAGTGTTACACACTTGATAAAAACCACATCTTCTCACTACTTCTCACTTCTCAACTACTTTTGTGTGTTGTCATAACTTAGTTTATCATGATTTCTAATGATAATAATGATTTCTGATGGTATGAATGAATGTATTCTTTATGTTTTTCTAGTCAGAAAAACTGCTGTTTGTCTGATCCCTCTGAGTATTTCACATTTGGTTTTGATCCCCATGCCATATTCCTAGGGAAAAAAAAAAACAACATGTAGTTTTAATTTGATCATGAAGGTTACTGTTTAAATAGAATTTTTTAGACTTCAAGCATGCTGGTTATTTAAATTGACTCAGACAGTATAAACCATGCTCCCTGACATTCCAGAGACTTTGAGGGTCGGTGGCTTCTGGCAAGTGCCCCGAAGTCCTCTACTTGGGCCTTAACTACATCAGCTCTAACACACCAGGTCTTCAGAATTATGTGCGTGGCTGTAGGATTTCAATAAAGACTATCCCAACCTAAAGCCAGGGTACCCATGGCTGTGAGCTGCTCTTGAATAAACTTTCCCCCTGCCAGTCTTTTTTGGAATACTGTAGCCTTTCCATAGATCATGGTCTCTTGCAATCATACAGGCTTCTGTTTCTGGAGTGACCTCTTTGTATCCAGTATTTTGAATTCCTTTTATCCTCATGGTATACCTTCTAGGCAAGTAGGCAAGTCATGAAACCATGACTAGAACAAGTGGCTTCCTTATTAATCGACTCACTCATTAACTGCTATTACATGATATAGCTAAGGTTTAAACCTACACTTGTCATGTATGCACAATATTTATTCTTAAGATAAATTGAGCATTTACTATACTCTAATCATTGTTCTTTTAGGTTGAATTATGTGGCATTGCTGATCTTTCACCAGAAAACAGTAACTTTATATGGTTTAACCTAACATTTGTCTCATTGATCTTAGCTTTATGAAGCAACTACTATTAACATCATTTTATAAGAGAGGAAATTGAAGCTTCGCTAGGTTATAGAATATGTACAGGGTTAAAGAGTCAATAAGTAGTATGCTTTTTTATTCTTTTCTTTCACCAGGCAATTCTTCTTCACTATGAACTGGTGACTATGATGAAGTGATGTGACATTTTTATTGTCCCCAGTGGTGGCAATTTTGAGTTTGTTAGTTCACTGACTTCATTCAATATATTGAGCACATGCTGTGTGTGTGAATCATATATATTCAACCTTCGAAGGAACAGTGAGCTGGGAAATGAAGCTGGGTATTCCAGATTTGGGTTTAAAAAAAACTTGAAGCCATCTGAGGTAGATTTTCTTTAGGGCCTATGTAGGTAGATCTTGAAGACTGTTTGTAAAGGATTCAGAAATTGGTTATTATTGGAACAGTATGTAGTTTTCCAAGTTTTTATGTCTACAGTAACTATGCCCTCTGGATAGTGTGGCTACCCTGTTTGGATAGTGAGAGGTTCTGGGGTATTTGTTGAGTAGTCATGCTTGCTGTTCCCTCTGTCTAGAATGTCTATTTCCTAACCACAAATCTTTTAAATCTTAGCTTTAAAGATTCTTAAAGAATCTTTAAATTCTTCAGAAGGCTATTATTTTTTTTTCCCCCAGCTACGAATGAACTGTCCCTTATTTTGGTTCTCACTGCATATTATTTTCACTTTTTATGTGTCTTCTCGCTTATGTTCACCTGCTAATCCATCCGTCCATCATTTACAAAACACCTGTGAAGTTCTCGTCATGGGTAAGGGCCCCGAGGATACAGAGATGCAGAGACATGGTTCCTCCTCCAAGGCCTGGTAGAGGGACAGGTCAGTAAACAGAATATTTCAACACGACTATCATTCTCTATTTTTATTCCAGCTCAACTCCTCTGAAGTCGCATTCCTATTATGATGGTTCATAATGGTTGCAATTCTGGTAGTTGGTGAGGACTGGTGGGAGGGAAAGTGGGAGAGAATGGAAGCCATGTGCTCCCCTCACCCCGGAACAAGATGGGGATTCATGATGCAGGTCTCTGCAGTCTAGCCTCCTCAGGTGGGGATTAGTGTGAGACATGAGCACAGGTGTTACTGCCACAGAGAGGAGGTATGTTCCCACCTCGCTTGGAGCATCCATGAGGGTGGTATAGGGAAGACTTGCGGGAGCTGATGTTTGATTTACATTGTGAAGATGAGTTCACTCCCTGAGTACAGGAGGGAAGGAGGTCAGGTAGAGGGTGTAGGTAGCCCCGAAAGAGACCTGGAGGCAAAAGATGCAGTGTGTGTGTGTATGTGTGTGTGTGTATGTAAGAAGTCTGGCATGGTTATGTCAGAGAGTGTTGTGGACAAGAATGGAGTGGTCAAGAGCAGTGTCCAGACAATGGCATTTTTGAAAAGTCATGCTTAAGGATTTGGAAAATGGGGACTATGTATGTACACCTACCTTATATCCATCATTAGACTGTGATCTGCCTGAGGGTAGAGATTTTAATGGTGTCCTTATCCTGGTATGCCAGAGTCCTAGAACACTCTAGGTGCTTCAGAATTGCCCTACATTGTAGCTATAGCTTGGAGATCATCTCTTGTCTTTCATTCTGGGTTGGCCAGCTGGTCAGGACCGTGAATTTTAGGAGAACATTGCTAGTTCCTGGGGGATCCTGGGGACAGAGAGGCACTAGGCTGGAAGTGAGAGGGTCTGTTTGGAAGAAATAAAGGAGGCTTAAATCCCTTATCACAACTATACTTAAATACAGCATTCCTTCTCTGAATGGTATCTGTTCCTGTTTACTTTCTTCCTCGTAGCATCGAACGGGTCTGCATTTGCTATTTAGGCATAATTACTATTTTATTATTATTTTTTTCACAGTTAAGTGGAGCATTTGAGCACAGCTGAATGGCTGGGAGCCTCGGTGGAAGAAATCTATTAGTGGTATGGCTTGAAACAATACACAAAAGGCCCCTGCGTGTGGTCTGCCCTCCACGCTTTCAACTTCCTTATGTGGAACAATAAATCTCCAAGTCAGCTAGAATGCAGAGACTCCCATCCAACGAGAGGAGAACTGCATTTTTATCTTTTATTCATTGGCAGGAACATTAGCTGTAGGAGGTATTCAAATCACACTTTTATTTAAACAAACACAGCTGGATCACAGCCTCTTAATATAGCAGTTCTCTAATGAAAAATAACAACATAGTATTTATCTCTTTTCTTTTGTGTGACTCTCAATTTGCTAAAATTAGGCAGACTTCAATCCCATACAAAATTGGCATGTTTTCATGACCAGAGCTCATCGCAACTAACTGCAAAATTATAATGGGGATGTAATTATAGGAGGGCATGTGAAATACACATCCTTTTGCTGCTGTAAGCTATATGGGGTTATACAATTATGTTGTAATAACATCATTTATCTTAAAGGAGTCAGACAGCTGACTTCATTTATTTAACTTGAGCACTCCAATTATGTGCTGTGTCAGTTTAACATAAATGTCTTGCCCAAAGAACACGGTGTAATAATAATGGTAATAGCAATAATAATAATAATAACACACATTTGTATAGGGCTCTATGGAGCACAAAGCATTTTTACAATTGTGATCTTGCTGGGACCTCCTTACCGCCCTGTCAAGCAAGCCTCTGGGCCTGTGGTTGCGTGTGCCCCATTTTACTGGTGAGAAAAATGAGGTCCAGAGAAGTGAAGTGAAGTGAAGTTGTCAAGATGACCCTGTTAGTAAGTGTTGAAATAAGAGCTTAAAACTCAGGTCCTCTGACTTTGACGTTCAGGATTATCATTCTTCTGCTTTTACCAATAGGACCAGATTTTGGATCATGTGACATGTTCATTCTCATCTCTTATCCTATTTTATCTCATGACTGTTTTTAAGGCGTGTAGAGTAGTCTGTGGTGACCTTGAGCAAATTAAATGAAGTTTTTAGATTGTAGATTCCTTCTCAGAATAAAGCAACAATAACAAATAATTCCAACTGAGCAGATGAACAGAGTCGTTATGGGAATTAAGTGAGAAAATGCTTGTAAAGTACATGGATAGGTGCTCAGAAAACAGTTCTGTTCTCTTTCCCTGCAGGTCAAGAACAAATTCTTTCATTTTACAAGGGACAGAATTACTCTTTGTTTCACTTGACTGACTTGCCTATAACTCACCAAGCTAGTAGGGGTCAGGGCAGGGACTGAAATTCACATCCTCCTCTTCCCAGTCTACCTATCAGTATTTTTAATCGTACTATAATGTACTTAATGCCCTCTATCATCTTTCAGCTTTTAAGTGTTTTTTGTTTTTGTTTTTTTACAAAATTTGCTTGCTTAAATACCCGAAGATGGAATAACACACTTGTCTTTTATTTGAACTAAAATCTTGGGGCTCTTTGCTTGAGTGGGAGAAGGGTAGAAAGAACAGGATTTCGAGTCAGAAAGTTGTGTTGAGTTTCTGGCAGCAGTGATAGCTAGCTGTGTGAATTTATGCCAATCCTCTGACTTCTCTCAGCCAGGGTTAGTTCACTGATAAATGTTATTTTAATGTGAGTTTCCTGAAGGAAATCTGAAGTTCAGTAAGAGAAAAAATATCTGTAAAATAACGGACTTTGTTTATCCCATCCTGGTCACCTCAGCATATTACTTAACAAAGACCCTCTCATTTAACCTCACAGGAGGATTTTTTCTTGTTTAACAGGCTAAGAAATGGAGATTAAAATATTTACCAAAGAGGGACGCCTGGGTGGCTTAAGTGGGTTAAAGCCGCTGCCTTCTGCTCAGGTCACGATCCCAGGATCCTGGGATAGAACCCCACATTGGGCTCTCTGCTCAGTGGCGAGCCTGCTTCCTCCTCTCTCTCTCTCTTTCTGCCTGCTTCTCCACCTACTTGAGATCTCTGTCTGTTAAATAAATAAGTAAAATCTTTTAAAAAAATATTTACCAAAGAATTATAAGATTTCTATTTCGGTGAGTTCCACCTAGTGGTTTGGGGAAACTTATTTTCAAGTTTCCTGAATAATTAAGTAATTAAATGGGAATGAGTGGATGGGGTCTCTTTGGATGCCTCCAACGTACAAAATATAAAGTTTTATAAACTTTATCATGATTTCTAGAGGAACCGTCTAAAGATAGGTTTTCTATAACACCAGTGTTTCTGAGTCAGGAAGGATGGAGTTTCTTAACTTAGGCAACTTTGCTTAGTGAGGTCACTCCAACTGTCTCATCTAATCCAGCTTCAGCCCAGGAGCCTAGGTATTTTGCAGGTGGGTAGATGGAGGCACAGAAAGAGGAAATGACTCAGTCAGGAAGGACTAGAACAAGATTTTACGTCTATGTCGATGCTCTTTTTCCTCCTTCATTCTTTCTCTCCCTATTCCTCATATCTATTTATCTACTTATATACTTAATTTGCTAAGATTTGAATTAAAAAAAAAAGTCCTATACTTTTATTGATTTCCGGGAACTTGCAGTGTATCAAGGGAAACATCCAAGGGAGGAAGCATGCAATGAGAGGGCAGCAAGAGAGGTGCTGGACCAGACATGAATATTAGGTTTAAAGTGGGTTCAAAGGTTGGGAGGTATCTGTTCTGCTCAGAGGGTGGAGTCAGGGCGGCTTTACAAATGAGGAGTCCCTTGAGCAGAATTTTTTTTCCCAGATGTTTTTAATTATCAGTGATAGAAAACCTGCATACAGATTTAATCTGACTTTTATTGTAGAGACAGCAAGGAGTTCATAGGAATCAAAGATAGCAACATGGCTAGGCCCAAGGAAAAATTGGGTCCTTTATCTGAACATTAACAAGATGTCTCTTCACGTCTCATCTCTGCCTCACTCTTGTTGCAGACTGGCAGTCTCTGTCTCTTGGTGTTTTTCTCAGGAAGTATGTCAGAAACTGACATAAAGTCTTACAGAGGCTGCTCCAATGAATGGTCCGCATGCCAAAATTCTGAGGCCAAAATTTCTGGGGAAGAAATGTATTGGTTCAACTCCAGACCAATCAGATGTGGTATGGGGCAGGGTTATTTAGAAATAGGCAGCTTCCACCAGAGCTGTATTACCTCTGAGACAGCTGAAAGAGGCAGTTTCTGAAAGACAGAGATAGGATCAGATTAATGATTCCATAGATTCCAGAAGTGACTCTCAAACTATGATCTATGGGTCTCAGAGTCCTTTTGGGGGACCCACATGGTCAAAACCATTTAATAATCCTAAAATACGATTTGCCTTTTCTTTGTTTACTATGTTGACATTTGAGCTAATGTTACAAAAGCAGTCGTAGATTAAACTGCTAGCACCTTAGCATGAATCAAACTGTGATATTGGTATATCCAACTATGAGGTATCCAACTATGGTGGTATCCAACTATGGTTGTCATTGTATTTGTCAGTGCCTTGCATTCACAGCTAAAAGTGCTGGTTTAATTTAAGAATGTCCTTGAATAAACGGTCAAACTATTAATTTTTATTAAATATTAACCCTGTTTATGTGCCTTTTAGTGCCTGTATGCCAAATTAGTTATGCCATGTTGTTATTTGGCTGCGTAATGAAGTACAAAGCCTGCCTCGAGGAAAAGTCATTGCACAGTTGTTTGAGTTGCAAGCTGAACTAGCTGCCTTTTTTCATGGAACATAATTTTTATTTGGAAAAAATAGCTCACAGAATAAGTATGGTTGTTCGGATTTAGAATATTATCAGGAATATTCATGAAAAAAGTAAGCCTGTTGTTACTTCATAAAAAAAAAGCTAACAATATTTGTTGCCAATGATAAAATTTAAAATTTCAAATAAAAATCAGAATTTTGAAAAACTTGTAACCACCGCTGTGAACTTGCTAGTTCCTTATAAAGACTTTGCTGCCTCCTGATGGTGCACAGGAGAAGAATGAGGCACAAACAGGTTCACTGCAAGAGAATGGGAGCAGGGGGTGACAGTCTTTTCTACTTTTCAGACTTTTTGATAAGATTTGTGGTGATAGTAACAAAATATTTTTTTTTATTATAGGGTCAATATATTAACATTTGGAAGATCCACATGGCTAAACCAGTATTTTCTAAATAACCCATGCACTTTGATGTTACAACCATGGGTAAAAGACCCATCCAAGGTTGACCAATGGATTTTAATGTAACAAAGTATGAAGAGCTGATCAATATGGTTTCAGGTTCTACATTAAAGCTAACCTTTAAGGGGCACCCGGGTGGCTCAGTGGGTTAAGCCTCTGCCTTCACCTCAGGTCATGAGCTCAGGATCCTGGGATTGAGCCCTGCATCAGACTCTCTGCTCATCAGGGAGCCTGCTTCCCGCCCCCCACTTCTCTGCCTACCTCTCTGCCTACTTGTGTTCTCTGTCTGTCAAATAAATAAAATCTTAAAATAAATAAATAAATAAAATCTTTTAAAAAATAAAATAAAGTGATAAGATGTAATTGATAAAGATAGGACACGATAAATTAATTCTTTTTAAAAAAAAGCTAACCTTTAAGAAATCACCACTTACTGAGTTTTACATAGATTCATAGAATAATATCCTCAAAGTTCTCCAAATTTTCTTCAGTTACTTCAGCCAAAAATGTATCAAAATAGACCGAATGCAGAAACAGATAGGAAAATCTTCTTTTAAGCCAGAAAAGTCTATTAAGTCAGACAACAGAAAAATTTATAGAAAGCATTGCTACTCTTCTCATGTTTTTTTTGAAAATATAGTTATTTTCATAAAATATTTTATATATGTTGGCATATATTCTTATTTATAAATGAATTCATATGTATTGAAAATTATTGTCAATTAAACTTCTAAATGATAAATATTAATAGATATAACTGATATCAGCAAATGAGTCTGTGGTCCTCAATAATATTTTAGAGTAGACTCTGATTTTGAGACCAGATTTTTTTTAACTATGGTCATAGATACCCACTATAGTCTTTAAATACAGATAAGAGCAAGTTAGGTGGGTGAGAGAGGGAGGAGCATTCCAGTGGAGAGACAAGAAAGCCTGAAACAATGGGGCACATTCAGGACTTTATGCCAATGGAAAATGGAGTATGTAGAGTATATTATGAAGAGATAAGGTTGAAGAAGAAAAGGTCTCTGCCAGATAATCTGGGGCCTTTGAAAGATTTTAAGTAAGAAAATGTTATTGGATTTGGATTTAGACATGGCACCTTGTTGGCAGTGTAGAAAATGGGTAGGTGCTATAGATAGAATGCTTGTGTTTCCCCCCAAATTAATATGTTGAAATCCTAACCACCAAGGTTATGATGATAGGAGGTGGGGCCTCTGAAAGGGGCTTAGGCCATGAAGGGTGAACCTCCTGAATGGGATTAGTGACTTTATCAAAGAGAGATTCTTTGCCCCTTCCACCATGTTGGAACAGAGAAGAAAGGTGCCATCTATGAAATCAGGAAATGGGCTTCACCAGAAATTGAATCTGCTGATGTTTGATCTTGGACTTTCCAGCCTCTAGAACTATGAGAAATAAATGTTTGTTGTTTATAAGCCACCCAGTCCATGGTATTTTGCTTTGCCAGCCAGAGCTGACTAAGACAATAGATAATGGGGTGGGGTAAAGTGTTGGCAAAACTAGTGACAGGGGAACAAGTTAAGAAGTAGTTCACTGCAGAGAAGATAAGGAACTGAATTAAGATAATGGTGGTTGGGGCAGAAAGGAAGAGGTGTGTTATTGAGATTTTTAGAAAACAGAATTGACAATAAAGTCTTAAGGGAGACTATATTGAATAAATTTCATAGCTGGAGCTGTGTAAGAGGCGGAAGTTAGGTTAGGATTCTTTAACATGGATGGTCTCCTAGTAATTATTTTAATACAGTTGTGTTTAAAGCCCAATTTATTTTTATAAAGTTGCAGAGTCAGATAGGATTGGGTTCTGCTGTACATAATAGAACATACCAAATAATAATGACTTAAATAAGAGGAAAAAAAAATATTTGGGGCCATTTTCTATTTCACTACTGTCAGAATATTGCTTTCATTCTCAAGGTCAACTCATTATCCAAGATGGCTGCTGGAACAAAATCACATCTGCATTCCAGGCTGGCAGTAGGAAGAAACAGAGCAACAAAAAAGGGCTCACCTTTTCTGCTTTTTACTTACCTGTTATCATCCAGATCTTTTAAACAGTATCACATTCAGCTGTCAGAAGGTAGAACATGCCGTCTTTTAGTTGGGTTCATTGCCATCTCAAATAATATCAGAGTTCTTTTACAATGTTTATTGGGTGACATCCAGCAATCTCTGTCACAGAGGTCTAGATTCGTGCCTTCTTTTCCCAGAAATGCTGTTATCCAGATTCTTTAAAAACCTTTTCCTTTTACCATTAGATTTTCTGGAAATGAGAAGGATACCTACTTTTTTATCTGGAGGTCTCTTACTTGGCAATCCCAAGTTTTCATAACACAGTCTGGGAACTGAGAATAGAAAAGTGATTCTATGCTGTAGTATAGCCTCTTCGCTGCTTGTTCCATTTATTTGCATATTTCACTCCAATCCTCCCTACACACTGTGGCAAAATTAAGTTTTCTGGAGCATATTTTACATCATGCTATTTCATTTGTCAGGAATATTAATTAATCCCTCATAGCCTACTGAACATTCACAAATGCCCGCCAAGCACTCAAAGTGCTCTTGCATTTTTACCAAAAGCAACATTTCTAGGCATGCTTCCCATACCATATGTTTTAGCCAAATGGGACCTCACCCCTTTGGGAAATCTAACCCCTGTGTTTTTATTCAAGTTGCTTTACTTTTTAGAATTCTAGCTGTGTACCTACATGGGCCAGTGAAACCTACAGAGGATTTCTTGAGTTCCAGTCCCCTCTCAACATTATCCTTTGCTGAGACATCCTAAGATTCAACTCTGTAAAAATTACACATTTTACACTTAAAGAGCATGTTCCTTCAATCCACATTCAACCTTCCATAATATTCTTAAGGAATGAAAGGTTGCTCAGAAGCACAAGAGTCTGGACATGTGCTTAAATGTATATACCTTATGCAGAGCTCTGTCTTATGTTCCCAACCTGAGCCCTGCATTTATACAATGGGCAGTTTTTGTTGTTGTTGATGTTATTGTGTTGTTGTTCACTGCTATCATGTGTTTCTCCTTTGACCTTACTCAACAACACAAGTGATTTTTGCTTTGAAAGAAGATATCTCAACATCATATTCACACACATTTTTCTCTTTTATCTAACATATGTAATTAATCTTACAAACTAAGCATCAATAGAAATAAAAGAACTTGGAGGTTTATCAAGTGCCAGGAGCTCTTTATTAATACAGGAAGCTTTGTGTTCACATTGGAAGACTGATGCTTTCATTTGCTTTGGATCCTTTGAAAAGTGCTAGGGAACCCAAGCCTTTAAGACATGCTTTTCATGTTTCCTCCTGCTGCCATTGAAAGTGTGTTGTGGGAACACGGTGGACTAGAATGAGGATACCCAACATCTCTCCATCTTTGCCTGAGAATCACAGTACAAAGTCATATAAATGGAACAGGTGGTTGATTCAGAGACTGATTCAACTGTGTGTACTATACAATTTGCAGGACATTGGCAGTGCTACATAGTCCTTTTAAAAGTTATAATTTGAACCTGAATTTTCTCATTAATCTATGGAAAACAGCACCTATAAACGGTGTACTTTTCACCTTGACAGCAGTCCTTTAAGAAAATCATGGCATTTACTGTTAGTTGGAACCATTTAAAAAGGTTAGATATGTTAAATATTAAATAATTAATATTGCTTTCTAACTTCCAGGTAAGGACATGTCCCTCCTGAGAGTCCATTCTATCTCTCTTGGTTTCAGCTTTATTATCTATAGAATAGATGTGTGGAATGATCTTATCACTAATCAATTTGGAGCACTAAATGAGATAAGAGATATGGAAAATTCTGACATGTGGTAGGTGTTCACTGGGGATTGGTCTTGAGAAGTATAGCTTTGCCCTCTGTCATTCTAGATTTTCCTCACCTTTGTCCAGTTTTTCAGCTAGTATGGTTAGTTACCTAGTAGAGTAATATAGCCTTCATCCCTGTTAGAAATGAACCTTTAATTGCCTACCTCTTGCTGGGTTGTGATTGCTGTCCTTGGCCATGAGTGATTGTTGCTTGGCATGGAGATATTAGAAGACCTTTCAGCGAGTCTGTTGAGTTCAACTTACAGTCTTCCCTGCTGCCCTCATCATGTAGTATCTTCTTTGTTTGCCTAATTGGTCCACTAGCAGGGTGTGCCCAATGTGGCCAGGTCACAATCCAGTTCAGTGAAACTGTTACTGACGTCCTTGCTGGGTACATTCCACATCCCCAAGAACAAAATTGTTGGGGTAGGGATTACTATAGTATAATTGGGTCTCTGGATGTGAGAGAGGCCATACCTTCATCTACTTCTTAATACCTGACCCAAGTATTCTAGCTGCTGTAGACATAGTACCACATATTGGTTTTTGATTTAATGTATATTCTGTATCCTGGAAGTTGGGAAGCAAGATGAGGAGATGTATTATTCATTCATTATCCATTGCTTCACAAATGCCACAAATATGGTCCCCAGATCTCTTAGTAGTTGCATCCACTTGGTCTCATAAAATATTTCTAGTCAGGATATACAAAGAACCCAGACCTCAGAGAATTCCAAAAGAAATGAGAAGGAGAGAGATTTTATTTGCTTGTCTTGCTCCAATTTCCTTTATCTCATTGGCTAAAGTTAACACCACTGGGAGTTAACTCATGCATACTTCTTGGTTGTATCATCTATTCCTTTGACTGATAAATTATTACTAGCAGTATAGTATTATTAGTACTGTTATCATCATCATTATTAGTACTGTATATTAGGAGAGGGGTATATAAATTTACATGTAAGTCCATATAGCTCTCTTTATCTATAGATCTATCATAGTAAATACAATGATAAATATATTTAATGGGAATGTCAGAGCACTGAGCAGAAAAAATTAATTGTCCTGGGGATCAGAGGAGCTAGCTAGACAAAGGGAAAAGGGCTTGCCTGGAAAGTGAATCTGAGTTACAGAAATAGGATAAACAAAGTCTCTGACTCAAAATACAACTCAAAACATGCAGGAAAGCAGTTTAGTTCTATTGAAACATGAAATCTAAGGTGAGGATGTCAAGTCAAGGAGGGGCAGTATCATATAGGAACATAAGACTTCTATTGAGAACCTTCAAATCAGTTCAAATGTTGGTAATTTATTAAGTTGTTACCTTTTCTGTGCTTTTTAATAACAGGAATAATAACAATACCTACTTCACAATTGTTTTGTTAGGTAGGTAGTGAGGATTCAGTTAATGTTAGCCATTATTAAGCATCAGAGAGCCATGAAACATTTTCAGTGGCAGAATGACATGGTCAGATTTATTACATTGGCGTCAAGAATGGATTGAAGAGGTTTAGTGCCAGAAGCAGAAAGATGAGTTATTTGTTGATATCATATTGTAATAACCCAAGGGGAGATGGTTACCTAATGTAAGTCAGAGTCAGTGGGAAAATAAAGGAAATATCTAGAAGACAAAATGGACAGGGCTTAGCAGGTAATTGATTGGAAGTAGCAAATAAGGGGGAGGTTTGGAGAGGTTTGACTCAAAGAATATACGCAGGTTTTTGGCTTGACTCGAGTAAGTCGGTAACTGTGATGAAATCAAGTAAGATAAGAAATAAAAAATGGAAAGAGAAGAGAGGAGTTTTAAAAAGGAAGACATTCGTGCTAAACTGGAGAAGGTCAGTAAAGAAAAAGACAGATATACATCCATTGCATTTACATTAGTGACTTTAGTAATAGTACTTTTCAGGGAAGTAGTCACTATTTTTACCTTTTTTTTTTTTAATAATTAAAAAAAAAGGGGGGGGCTCAGAGTTGTGAGAATCTCTTAAGGTCATATAACTGGTTAGATCCAGCATCTAGTATGGGCTATATATTCATTAAAAATTGTAGCAGCCATAGAAATAGCAAAAGCAAAACCCTTTTTTAAAATATTTTTTTTATTACAGCTATCAATTTATTTATTTTCAGAAAAACAGTATTCATTATTTTTTCACCACACCCAGTGCTCCATGCAATCCGTGCCCTCTATAATACTCACCACCTGGTACCCCAACCTCCCACCCCCCCTGCCACTTCAAATCCCTCAGATTGTTTTTCAGAGTCCATAGTCTCTCGTGATTCACCTCCCCTTCCAATTTCCCCCAACTCCCTTCTCCTCTCTAACACCCCTTGTTCATGATATTTGTTATGCTCCACAAATAAGTGAAACCATATGATAATTGACTCTCTCTGCTTGACTGATTTCACTCAGCAGAATCTCTTCCAGTCCCGTCCATGTTGCTACAAAAGTTGGGTATTCATCCTTTCTGATGGAGACATAATACTCCATAGTGTAGATGGACCACACCTTCCTTATCCATTCATCCGTTGAAGGGCATCTTGGTTCTTTCCGCAGTTTGGTGACTGTGGCCATTGCTGCTATAAACATTGGGGTACAGATGACCCTTCTTTTCACGACATCTGTATCCTTGGGGTAAATACCCAGGAGTGCAATTGCAGGGTCATAGTGAAGCTCTATTTTTAATTTCTTGAGGAATCTCCACACTGTTCTCCAAAGAGGCTGCACCAACTTGCATTCCCACCAACAGTGTAAGAGGGTTCCCCTTTCTCCACATCCCCTCCAACACATGTTGTTTCCTGTTTTGTTAATTTTGGCCATTCTAACTGGTGTAAGGTGATATCTCAATGTGGTTTTAATTTGAATCTCCCTGAGGGCTAATGATGATGAACATTTTTTCATGTGTCTGATAGCCATTTGTATGTCTTCATTGGAGAAGTGTCTGTTCATATCTTCTGCCCATTTTTTGATATGTTTACCTGTTTCGTGTGTGTTGAGTTTGAGGAGTTCATTATAGATCCTGGATATCAACCTTTTGTCTGTAATGTCATTTGCAAATATCTTCCCCCATTCCGTGGGCTGCCTCTTTGTTTTTTTGACTGTTTCCTTTGCTGTGCAGAAGCTTTTGATTTTGATGAAGTCCCAAAAGTTTATTTTTGCTTTTGTTTCCTTTGCCTTTGGAGACATATCTTGAAAGAAGTTGCTGTGGCTGATATCGAAGAGATTACTGCCTATGGTCTCCTCTAGGATTCTGATGGATTCCTGTCTCATGTTGAGGTCTTTTATCCATTTTGAGTTTATCTTTGTGTACGGTGTAAGAGAATGGTCAAGTTTCATTCTTCTACATATAGCTGCCCAGTTTTCCCTGCACCATTTATTGAAGAGACTGTCTTTTTTCCACTGTATATTTTTTCCTGTTTTGTCGAAGATTAATTGACTGTAGAGTTGAGGGTCCATATCTGGGCTCTCTACTCTGTTCCACAGGCCTATGTGTCTGTTTTTATGCCAGTACCATGTTGTCTTGGTGATCACAGCTTTGTAATAAAGCTTGAAATCAGGTAATGTGATGCCCCCAGCTTTATTTTTGTTTTTCAACATTTCCTTAGCGATTCGGGGTCTCTTCTGATTCCATACAAATTTTAGGATTATTTGTTCCTGGTCTTTGAAGAATGCCGGTGGAATTTTGATTGGAATGGCATTAAAAGTATAGATTGCTCCAGGCAGTATAGACATTTTAACAATGTTTATTCTTCCGATCATGGAAGACCATTCCATGCATTTGTGTCTTCTTCAATTTCTTTCATGAGTGTTCTGTAGTTCCTCGAGTACAGATCCTTTACCTCTTTGGTTAGGTTTATTCCCAGGTATCTTATGGTTCTTGGTGCTATATATAGTAAATGGAATCGATTCTCTAATTTCCCTTTCTGTATTTTCATTGTTAGTGTATAAGAAAGCCACTGATTTCTGCACATTGACTTTGTATCCTGCCACGTTGCTGAATTGCTGTATGAGTTCTAGTAGTTTGGGGGTGGAGTCTTTTGGGTTTTCCATAAAAAGAATCATGTCATCTGCGAAGAGAAAGAGTTTGACTTCTTCATTACCAATTTGGATACCTTTTATTTCTCTTTGTTGTCTGATTGCTGTTGCTAGGACTTCTAATACTATGTTGAACAAGAGTGGTGAAAGTGGGCATCCTTGTCTTGTTCCTGATCTCAACGGGAAGACTGCAAGCTTTTTCCCATGGAGGATGATATTTGCTGTGGGTCTTTCATAGATGGATTTGATGAGGTTCAGAAATGTTCCCTCTATCCCTATACTTTGAAGCATTTTAATCAGGAACGGATGCTGGATTTTGTCAAATGCATTTTCTGCATCAATTGAGAGGACCACGTGGTTCTCTCTTCTCTTATTGATTTGTTCTATTACATTGACTGATTTGCGAATGTTGAACCATCTTTGTAGCCCAGGGATGAATCCTACCTGATCATGGTGGATAATCGTTTTAATGTGCTGTTGGATCCTGTTGGCTAGGATCTTGTTGAGAATCTTAGCATTCATATTCATCAGTGATATTGGTCTAAAATTCTCCTTTTTGGTAGGGTCTTTGCCTGGTTTGGGGATCAGGGTAATGCTGGCTTCATAGAAAGAGGCTGGAAGTTTTCCTTCTGTTTCAATTTTTTTTTTTTTTTTAGAAATAAATCTTATAGCTTTTTTTATATTTTTTTAAAGATTTTTTATTTATTTATTTGAGAGAGAGACAGTGAGAGAGAGCATGAGCGAGGAGAAGGTCAGAGAGTGAAGCAGACTCCCCATGGAGTTGGGAGCCTGATGTGGGACTTGATCCCGGGACTCCGGGATCATGACCTGAGCCGAAGGCAGTCGTCCAACCAACTGAGCCACCCAGGCATCCCCTGTTTCAATTTTTTGAAACAGCTTCTGGAGAATAGGTGTTATTTCTTCTTTGAAGGTTTGGTAGAATTCCCCAGGGAATCCGTCAGGTCCTGGGCTCTTGTTTTTTGGGAGGTTTTTGATCACTGCTTCAATCTTGTTATTAGATATCGGTCTATTCAGGTTGTCGATTTCTCCTTGGTTCAATTTTGGTAGTTTATATTTTTCCAGGAATGCATCCATTTCATCTAGATTGCTAAGCTTATTGGCATATAACTGTTGGTAACAACTTCTGATGATTGTTTCTACTTCCTTGGTGTTAGTTGTGCTCTCTCCCTTTTCATTCATAATTTTATTAATTTGGGCTTTCTCTATTTTCTTTTGGATTAGTGTGGCCAATGGTTTATCGATCTTATTGATTCTTTCAAAAAACCAGCTTCTAGTTTCATTGATCCGTTCTACTGTATCTCTGGTTTCTACCTCATTGACCTCAGCTCTAATCTTGATGATTTCCCTTCTTATGTGTGGAGTTGGTTTGATTTTTTGTTGATTCTCCAGTTCTTTAAGGTGTAGAGACAGCGGGTGTGTTCTGGATTTTTCAATTTTTTTGAGGGAGGCTTGGATGGCTATGTATTTTCCGCTTTGGACCGCCTTTGCTGTATCCCATAGGTTTTGGTCCGATGTGTCTTCATTCTCATTGGTTTCCATGAATTATTTCATTTCTTCTTTGATCTCCTGGTTGTTCCAAGCATTCTGAAGCAAGGTGGTCTTTAGCTTCCAGGTGTTTGAGTTCTTTCTGAACTTATCCCAGGGATTGAGCTCCGGTTTCAAAGCATTGTGACCTGAGAATATGCAGGGAATAATCTCAGTCTTTTGGTATCAATTGAGTCCTGATTTGTGACCCAGTCTATGGTCTATTCTGGAGAAAGTTTCATGTGCACTTGAGAAGCATGTGTATTCTGCTGTTTAGGGTGGAATGTTTTGTATATATCTATGAGGTCCATCTGGTCCAATGTGTCATTCGATGCTCTTGTTTCTTTACTGATTTTCTGCTTCGATGACCTATTTCTGACAGAAGTGTGTTAAGATCTCCTACTGTTAGTGTAATCATATCAACAGGACTATTTGTCTTGATTAACAGTTTTCTTAAGTAATTGGCTGCTCCCATATTGGGAGCATAGATATTTACAATTGTTAGATCATCTTGGTGGATAGTCCCTTTAAGGATTATGTAGTGTCCTTCTGTATCTCTGACTACAGTCTTTAGTTTGAATTCTAATTTATCTGATATGAGAATCGCTACCCCAGCCTTCTTTTGAGGCCCATTGGCATGAAAGATGCTTCTCCATCCATTCACTTTCAGTCTGGGTGTATCTTTAGGTTCAAAATGAGTCTCTTGTAGACAACATATGGATGGGTCCTGTCGTTTTATCCAATCTGCAACCCTGTGCCATTTTATGGGTGCATTTAGGCCATTCACATTGAGAGTGATTATTGGTAGATACGTTTTTATTGACATCGAGTTACCTTTGAAGTCTTTCTTTCTGTAGACTGTCTCTATATTTCTGTTCAATGCTATTCTTGAGATTTTTCCTCTTTTATAGAACCCCCCTTAATATTTCCTGCAGTGTCGGCTTGGTGGTTGCAGTCTTTTAAGCCTTGCCGGTCTTGAAAACTCTTTATCTCTCCATCCATTTTGAATGTCAGTCTTGCTGGATAAAGTATTCTTGGCTGCATGTTCTTCTCATTTAGTGCCCTGAATATGTCTTGCCAGCCTCTTCTGGCTTGCCAGGTCTCTGTGGACAGGTCTGACTTTATTCTGAGGGGCTTCCGTCTGTAAGTAAGGAGCCTCTTTGCCCTGGCGGCTTTCAAGAGATTATACCTACAATTATAATTCCTCACTTTGACTATCAGGTGTCGTGATGTTTTTTTGGAATGTATAATCTTGAGTGGAGACCGTTCAGTCTCTAGTACATGAACGCTGGTTCCATTTGCGAGATTGGGAAAATTTTCATGAAGGACTTGTTCCACTATATCTTCTAGACTTCTTTCTTTCTCCTCCCCTTCAGGGATTCCAATAATTCTGATGTTGGAACGCTTCATGGCATCATTTATTTCCCTGATTCTGTTTTCATGGTTTCTAAGCTGTTTGTTCCAGGCTTCCTCCTGATACTTTCTCTCTATCTGTTTGTCTTCCAGATCACTAATTCTATCTTCTGTCTCAGTTACCCTAGCTTTGAGAGAGTTTAGATTAGATTGGAACTCATTGAGAGCATTGTGAACCTCCTCCCTGGTAGCTTTAAGCTCTGCCCTAACATTGTGAACATCCTGTCTGGTCGCTTTCAGTTCGGCCCTAATCAATTCTGTTTGGTCATCCATGGCTTTCTCCAATCTAGCTATTGCCTGGATAATTGTTAGCCTGAATTCTCTTTCCGACATATTGTCTATGTTGATAGCCGTTAGCTCTGTCGCAGAAGGTCCATCCTCTGTATTTTTCTTCTGTTGGGCATTCCCCCTCCTAGTCATTTTGGTGGGAGATGACTGAACAGATGTAGCTGGATGTATCAACTGTGGTGCAGTCAAGGTGCACCTTGGAACACTTCTGAGCAATCAGGATTCCCCACCCAAACGAGAGACAAAAGAAAAGAAAAAGAAAAGAAAAAAGAAAAGAAGAAAAAAGAGAGAGAGAGAGAGAGAGAGACAGGAAAGAAAGGGAAGATGAAAAAGAAGGTTCAGCCCAGATGGGCCCCAAGGTAAGATTTATGAAGTAGACAAACAAAAAGAGATAAAAAGACTGATACAAGTATATGACAAGAGAAAAAAATATATATATGCAAATAAAGAAAGAACCTCGTCAAAAAGAACCACAAGTGTAAAATTTATATGCTATCAGGACAAACACAAAAAACACAGAAACACTGGTGGAAGAAGATGGGAGAGTTCTTAAAAATTCTCAGTGTGGGTAAGGAAGGTTGTTTTGATTCTTCCTGGATGTATCTCGATATCTTTGTTAAAGGACTCAACTTTCCTAAGATAAAGAGGATTAAAAATTGATTTACCTATAGGGGTAGTATTGATTGGGGAAAGGGGATTACTTTGAAGTTTAACTCTATATGAATATTAGAGGATAAAAATAAAAAGGAATAAACTAGACTAAACTAAACTAAAATTTAAAAAAAGGAATTCAAAAAATAAAAATGCAAAAGAAAAACATAGGTGTATGTATCAAAAAGTTCAGGTTAGAAAGGTATTATGGAATTTGATATACTGTACAACTCGCTGTGATGGTAAATAGGTTAAAAAAATTACCTCTGTGGAAAAAAAAAAAAAAAAAAAAAAAGAACCAGAATAGTGGGAACGAGTGAACAATACAAGTTTTCCTATGAAGTAGTGGTTGTCCTCTTGTAGTCCTTTTTTTTTTTTTCCTCTTTTTTTTTTTTTTTTCTTTCTTGGTTTGTTTTCTGGGGGAGGGGCCTGCCACGTGGGTTGTCAGTCAATGATGTTTCCTGAGTTAAGTCCTCCCGCCCCCCTCAAGGGGATGGGCTCTGAGGAAACTGGTTTTTTTCAGGCTTTTGTTCTCTGGCGGTTTTTATGCTTGTTCACTTTTTTTTTTCTCTCACCTTGACCGCCTTTGATGGTTTTTGTAGTTTTAGAGGAAAACAAACCGCACCCTGATCTCCCTCTCAGAGAGAAGCCTCAGTCTGGGTGCAGAGCCTAAATAAGTTCCCCCTTGGCCGCTGGCAGAGCAGGTTCCAAGTTGCAGACCCTGGGGGCGCAGGATCTTTTTCTTGTACCCAAAGCCAAGGCAGTGGCAGCTGTCTGGGAGCTCCCGACCGTCGGAGAGGTTCCAAGCAGCGATCGCACACTGAGATTTTGGCGCTGGCCCGGGCTGGGAGTGCCCGGCTTGCATGCACCTCTTTCGAGGTGGCTATGGGTCGGGCACACGTCTCAGGCACTGAGAACGGGGCGCTGGTCCGGAAGCACGAGGCTGGGCTTTTGCGCACCTCTGTCAGGGGAGAGTTTGGGGCGCGCGGCTTAGGCTTTGAAACAATGGCGTGGGTCAAAGAGCAACGGCCTGGCCTTTGTAACTCCCGGGAGCATGAGGGACGTGCTCGCGTATCTCAAGCTTTGTGGTAGGGCTCACGCGTTCTGCCGACCCACTGGCGTGGCTCCCATCCCCTCACAGGAACTAGAACCCACGCATTCTCGGGCGCGCTGGTGGCTTAGGGACCAAGAGCTGGTTTCTCCGCCGCACTCTCTCTGCCTCAGCGCCAGGGGAGGCTGTCCTGGGACCGGGGACTTAAGCCCCTGTCCCTAGCCGCCCCGATTCCCACAATTTCCCCCCGCAATCCTTTGCTCTTTTGAAGTGCTTTCAACCAGTCTCCAAGTTAATGCTGGTCCCCAGACACAGGGTATTACTTTCCAACCGGTCGCCTCTGGTGGCTCCCTCCCCCTTTTGTTTATCTTCCAATATCAGTCCGCCATTCCCATTCCTCTTTACCTGCCCACTGGTGTCTTCTGCCCCTGTAGAGATCCAGACGTGTATAATTCTGATCTCAGGCTGATTTCATGGGTGAATGGAGTTCTTTGGTAGGTAATCAGCTCACTTTGGGGTACCAGCTGAAAAGGCGCCTCCTCCTACTCCCCTGCCATCTTGTCCCCCCCCCCCCGACAAAACCCTTATTAAGTGCTTACCATGTAGCAGGCACTGTACTAGGTACTGTGAACCTAAGAAAAGTCATGCACTGTTGTTTAAACAAAAAAACAAAAGTCAGTACAGTTCCTGCTTCCAAAGAGCTTATAGTTTCTGAATCCATGTAAAGAAACACTGTAAATTTATAACAGCTGTGTTCAGTGTAAAGGGCAGTGGGTACAAAAAAACTTTAGCAACTCACACTGATCCACATGAAAGAGCCCAAAAAGTAGAAAGGCGGCAGGAACTACAGAGCTATCCAGAGGACTATTAAGTATGGAGACATCCATCTAAAGAGGGCATTTGGGGAATGTACCACTGGTTGTGGATAATGGAGACATGGCTGTCTCTTTCTGAGGGGTTCTTCAGGAATGGAGGAGGTAAGGAAAAGTCAGGCACCACTCCAAGAAAGCCCAAGATGTACCGTCTATGTAACATTTACTGCATCTTCCACCTACTAGTTGTGGCTCTAGGTGGTTTACTTAACCTCCTTATCACAGTTCTTTCATCAGTAAAATGGGTTACTAATCATAACAGATCTCACAGCATTACTATATTAGATGAGTTAGTACATGTAGAATGCTTAGAACTGTCTTGCACTTTCTGTATTTTATCAATTTTCAGAGGCCATCAGTTGTATCAGTTGTTAGAGTCATCATTATTTTATGTACCCCTAAGAGAGCAAACAATGCTTATAATTAAACCATGAGACTTCATCAATTATAAATCACATTGCTATTTCAGAAATACTGGGATGTGAGAGAATGTATTTTAGAATTTATGAAGTATGATAGCGAGTGCTCAAGAAGCATTATATATCATTATGATTATAGTTATTATTTGCTATGATTATTGTTATTATTATTTGTGGAAATCACTAGGAGAAGATGAACCAGACAAAATCAGAGTATGATCAAAGATGGCTTCCTTTTCCTGATAATGTGATCAGTTATATACTTGATGACCCCTACTTCCTCTATTCTTCTTGGGTCCTTATCAGACCCTAGGATAATTAGATTCAGAAGGGGGTATAGAGGACTATGTATTCAGGGCTTCCATCTCCTTCTCTGGTTGTGCAGGTTGTGTACTGGACAACAATAAGTAGAATGGGTCATATGGTGGATTGTATGAATCTTGTTCCCTGGAGTTGAGCATTATATATCCTCAATGGATCTCATAACCCAGCCTGCTCAGCGTCATCTCTGATACCCTACTCTGTTAAGCCAGAATCACAACCCAAGGCGTAGCTGGGGAAAGGGAAGAGATGAGCTTTAAATCAATTTTGAGATTAAAGTTTTAAACTGTACTGCAGTCATGAAAAATAACTAGATATTATAAAATCTGCCCAAGATGTTGTAAAGAAATTGGAAAGATTGATTTATCAGAATGTGGTGAAAGGTGTTAATGGCAAAATGTTAAAATATATTCATGTTTTTCTTACACCCTATTGAGAATCCCTAGTAATCTGGTTATGTAAAATTGAAAAAAAAAATATGCTCCTGAGGAACCTCCACTCCCCCCAAGAGAAACAGACAAGTGATAATGAGCTCAGTGCTATTGGAGAGGACAGTTCTAACAGGTGTGAGGAGAAAGGATTAGTCCTTTAGGGGAGTAGAGAAGACTTCCTTGGAAAGTGGACATTTTGAACCAGCTTAAAACATGACTAATGGAATCCAAAGCCATGTCTGATTTCTGTAAATGATGAAATAAGATAGTTTTGAAGAGGGGCCCTTTGGTAATATGTGTATTATGGACTTAATGTTTGCCCTCAAATACGTATGTTGAAGCCATAGCCCCCAGTGTGACTATTTGAAGGGAAGGCCTATGGAGAGGTGATAAAGCTTAAATAAGGTTATCAGGGTGGGGCCCTAACCTGGTAGGACCAGTGTCCTCATAAAAAGAGAAAGAGTAACACCAGAGAGATCTCTTTCCGACCCCGTTCAGAAAGCCCTGAGAGGCCAAAGAGGTGATCTGAAAGCCAGGGAGAGAACTCTCTTTAGAAACCAGATCCTACCTGACCTCCATTAGGCATTTCCGGTCTTCAGAACTGTGAGAAAATAAATTTCTGTTATGTAAGCCAACCAAGCTATAATTTTTTGTTATAGCAGCCAAAATAGACTAGTACGCTGTGCCTGCTCTGTTTTCTGGCTCTGTTCAACGAATTCTAGCCCACAATTACAATTTTAGCCCGTAATTCCTCAGCCATACAAAATAGATTAGTTTTTGGTTTGCTTTTTAGCCATCAGATTTCATCAGATCCTCAGAGCAGGCCACGGAAAATAACTTATGAAAAATGCTGAGGGTCAGAGAGTTTCAGCTAACAAGTTGCCCTAAGTTCATTGCTGTTTCTACTCAAATCCAAATACTGTTTTAAAGTCAGGCCTAGGGTCAGGATCTTGGCAATCCTAAATCACAACAGCTGTATCTCCCCTCTTCAGCTAGAAAATAAGAGCTTTTCTTTTTTCTTTCTTTTTCTCTTTTGCTTTATTCCCCCCTCTCTCTTTCTTTTTCCTTTTCTTTTTTCTTTTCTTTCTCTCTCTCTCCCTTTCTTTCTTTTCCTCCCTCCTTCCCTCCCTCCTTTCTTTCCTGTTCCTTTTTTTCTGAAGAGCAAAACTTCCAGAATTTTAGCAGATCA
The DNA here is from genome assembly GCF_009829155.1 of Mustela erminea. Taxonomy (NCBI): domain Eukaryota; kingdom Metazoa; phylum Chordata; class Mammalia; order Carnivora; family Mustelidae; genus Mustela; species Mustela erminea. The sequence goes on from NC_045623.1 coordinate 60,629,037, forward strand.
CTGAAGCTATAATAACATAAAGTGGTTGACTTTTGAGGGAGGGGTAGGGAGAAGCACTTACCATAGTGACTCAAAGAATGATCCCAGAACATATCTGATCTATATTTATTCAAACTATTCTTTCCAAGGATGTGCTTTCCAAGTAATTATACTAAAACATCAATTAAGAGTCTTATCAGGTATGGTAATGCCTCAGGTGCAATTTGCAAAATACAATTATTAGAGTGGTGAGGTGGCCTCAAAACCATCAGGCAATCACATCAGTCTGTAGGGGTGTTGAAGCAAAAACAGCAACAACATGCATTTGGAACTATTACTTGGAAACTCTTGTTCCGGCTGATTTGAAAGTCCAATATCTACAGTACAACGGAGAACTCCATTTCCAGAGGGCCCTCCCACCTGCCAGAGGACTGATCAGTAACCTCCAAACCAACCCACAGCCTGTCTTCCTGCCTGTTACCCAGAGGATCACGGCAGGGTCCTTACCCCTTCTGTGAGGCCACAGTTCTGGTGAGACTCCTTGCTAATCCTCCCCTGCTATGTTTTTTTCCTTACCGTTCTTCCAACTGTATTTAACATTAATTTGTCATCTGGATTGGTTATTGATCGCGCTGGAGCACACTGAGGAAATGGCTAAGAAGCTTCACACTTTAGAAAGTTCTCTTACTTGAATTTACAAAGAATTTTAGTGGGTCTGAACTGCTTGGGGAGAAGGATTTAGGGAAACACATTGCCCTGAGAATAGCAAGCCACACGCATTGGCATTTTCGAGGTGAAAATGAATAGGACTCTTTGTAGTTATGTGGCCACATGACATATACAAATACTTTCTCATACTGGATCTCAGTTTTCTCCTTTTTCCTCTTTTTCAGTCCCTCTTTCCCTCCTCACCCTTTTCCCTTCCCCCCTCACTCTTCCCCCTTCCTTTTCATCTACCCTCCCTTAATTTCCTCCTTCTTTTCCTATTTTTTCTTTCCCTTTGCTCTTCAATTTTTTGTTCTGCAAACATCTGATGACTGGTTGGCACTGTGCCAAAACAATGTGCATTCACAACCAAAAGTTTCTTAGTGTTAAAGGGTTGAATGTTTGTGAGATTGACAGTAAGACTGACTCTAATATAGATAGATAAGTGATCTAGTGGCACAAAACGTTTCCTAGACAAGGAGACTCTAACTCCAACTAGGCTGGGTTCCAGGGCGAGGGTGAGGCTGAGAAAGGCTTTCTGCAAAAAAGTGACCTCTGAGCTACTTCTGAAAGAAGGAATTAAATTTAGATAAGTGAGAAAAGGAGAGAAAGAGTTTTCTAGGAAAATGGATCAATAACGCAAAGGAGTCTAGAGAATATTTTTGCTTTTGGGAAAGTACAAATACGTAGGAATAGCTAGCATTGAAGCTAAGGGAGGCGGTATGAAGGTCAAATTGAAGGTCAGAGAATGGGAGAATGAGGGTTTGGGCAGATAAGAAATGGTGAAATCATGAAAGCTCCTGTTTGCCACATAAAGGAATCTAGATTTGTGTGTGTGGGTGTGTGTGTTCCAGTAAAACTTTACCTATGGACACTGAAATGGGAATTTCTAAAGTTTTCCCATATCCTGAAATACTATCCTTCTTGTGATTTTTCCCTCCAACCCTCTAAAAATGTAAAGACCAATTTGTAGACTCCTGCTCTAGAGCTTTGCTGCTCAAAGTGTGGCCCTAAACTAACAGCATTGGCATCACCTGGAAAGTAGTTGGAAATGCAGAATTTTGAGCCTCAACTCAGCTCTCTTGAATGAAAGGAGTCTAGTTTAATTCTGAAGGTAACAGAATGTTCTAAGAAGGCACGTGTTGCAGTCTGGTTTAACTCTAATTAGATTTTTAACTCTCTTGCTTGGCTCCAAGATTCAACCAAATGCTCAGAGTGCTGTTGCATTCTGACACTTCACCTGACCTGTCTGCTGCCGTTGCTCTGCAGAGAAGGGGAGCAGTTGCTGAATCAGCACTGCGGGGAGGAGCATGTGTAAGGAACATGGATTATTCATGGGGCCTGTGCACTGTTCCAGGTGCAGCCATGATTGCCGTGGACTGGGACCATTTGTAATGCAAAGGCATGGCAAGAAAATCCATTTTCTCATTTTCAGAGCCAATTTTATCTTCATGCTCCTGCCCATGTTACAAATTTAGGCTGATAAAGTGAAACAGGAGGCAGAAGAGCAAAATGAAATTTCTGACGACTGTTTGCAAGAGGAATTTTTAGATGCCAATTTATAAACGCCTTTATTTGGAAGGAAATGATTCAGAGAATACATCTCGAGGCCTTGTGGTATAAAACAATGGAGACTGAGTTTTAGAGTCAAATCTAAATGTGAGTTTTGTGACCTTGGGCAAGTCAGCTCGCTTCTCTGTACCACTATTTCTTTATCTGTAAAATGTGAGTAATGATGCTATGGGAGGTAGAATTATTGGCTCCATTTTTTTTTTCCTCTTTCTGTATCCTTGACTTTTACCTCGTGACTGCCATCACTCCCACTGCAGGAAAATCCTGTCCTTTTGGTTTGGGTTTATTTTGTGATTTCCTTAGGCAATGGGATATGGAGGAGAGGGAGTGACAGCATGATAACCTTAAAGTCTTCACGGGATTCTCCTTCCTTCTTGCACTTCTGCTATTTCCAGAAGAATTTTATAGTCCCCTCTGCCTGTGCCCCATTGAAGCAACGGAATGCAGTTGTGCTGATACCTTGTTTTTTGTTTGTTTGTTTGTTTGTTTAGGTCACTGAGATCAGTATCAGAGTCACACCTACAGAAATGTAAGATAATAAATTTATGGGCTTTTTAAAAAAAATTATGTTGTTCTAAATACTAAGTCTGTGGTAGTTTGTTACAGCAGCAGTAGAAAATGAATGTATAGGGTAACTTCTCTGAGCTTAATGAATATAGATTTTCTTATTTATTTATTTATTTATTTAATTTTTTATTTTTTTTTGTTTTTTTTTGAATATAGATTTTCTTCTCCCTTTATTCATTTTTGAAACAAGTAGACTTAAGTCTGTGTAAGAGCAGTTTGCATGCAAACTTACTAGTGCTATTAAGGATTATTGCTGAATGCAAGCAAGCCTTTAGAGCAATGCACATAAGAAACAGTCAAATGTTTGTATTCCATGGGGAATAGAGTGTTCTTTAGTCCACAGAGGAACTGTGATATAGGCAATAGTGAAAAGCATTGGGCATAAAGCTTGTTATTATTACTTTTTCTGGGAATCCCAAGGCTCAAACTTGTAACTTTACAGCAAAAAGTTTAGGACAATTTACTATAAACTTGTATTTTCCTGAAAAGTAGTCATGTTTTGAAGCATTTCCTCTTGTTGCTAAAAAGAAGTCTCCAGATGTGAGAATTGTCCTCAAATATCTCAGAGCATTGGTTATAATAACTAAAACAAAATTTAAAAATGAAACAAAATAAAGAGAACCTAACTGTTCATTACCTAGAGAGAAAATTTGAGTAAATCAATACCCATGCACTTACTGGGTTATTACGAGGACATTAAATGCAATTCAATGCGATGAACCTATATGACATAAAATATAGAGTATAATTTAAAAAGCAAACAAGAAGCAAAAGGAACTGGATAGTCAGTAAGATAACAACTATATGAAACAAATAAAATGATGCTCAGAAGGTAGAAAAATGATTATGAAATGTATTTCACTATTAACGTGTTTTCTTTTGGGAGAGGAAATCCCCTTCTTTTTTACACTTTCATTTTTTCAACATATTCTCATAATGTGCAAGTGTTACTTCTGGACTGAGAATATAATACACTTTTTTTTTTTTTAAATAGTGGAAAAAAGGTGTTCTCAGAGTTTGTTCTTTCCCAGTACATTTTATTGTCTCTAACGGACTCCAGAGATTCTGTTATATTCACACATATACCCACTCAAAAAACTCACTGTGCAAATTATTCAAAATGATAACCCATTTATACATACAAATAAGTACAAATACCAAAAGAGCTTCCATCCTTATCAAGTACTTACCATGCATTGGGCAGGAGAGTGTTAAGGAGGGCTTTCATTCATTTTTGAGTGGTAGCCATAGACATTAAGTAACATTTTCTGAGGGTTTACTATATCCTGGTGATTTTACATATATTCTCTCATTTATCTTCACAACTGACATGTAAATTAAGTATTATATTCTAAATGTAAAGATACATAAGTTATGGCTTATCTACGGTTGCCCAAAAAAGCACTTGCCTCTATAGGAGTAGAAGCCATGTCTGTTTCTAAAGCCTATGTCTTCCTCGGTACCCCATACCATTCATGCACAGAACATGTGAGGCACTATTTTCTCTACTCTCACTAGAACCATTAGTTTTGCTTTTTATGAAAGTGGTTGAGCCTTCTCACTGATGTCATGTTACTTTATGACTCCTCTGGAAGGGCTACATTTGGATATCATGTTCTTCAAAGTGTTAGGATTTTCCCCACTATTTTACTCTCCTGAACTATTTTCCCTTGGGCTCCATGTAAATACACTATTCGTAAGCCAGACATTCTCCTCCCTCCTTTAAATTTTGCTGGAGAGTAGTTTATGATGCACTACTTCCTTGTAGGACATTTGCACATGTTATTCCAGAAGATTGGTTGCAGGTGACTGAGCCAGGGGTGGCTACCTGTTTCAAGAAAAGTCAACGGACTAGCATCACAGATCTGTCCAAAGCCATGCAAATCACCAAATGAACCAATTAGATCTGACTGCAGTGAACTTGACTAGGATACATGGAGGGAAAGATAATGATTATAAGTGAGGCCAGAATCCCTAAAGCACATACAAAATAGGAATTACTCAAGTTTGACATGATAGACGACATGAATACCAAACTGAGTAAATAAAGGAGGAATCCAGCCAGGAATTTATTGGTGGCAGCAGAAGAATGATTGAGTCATGGTAATGGTGACCATCAGAGAGTGCCATGGATGTTAGCTGCTGATAGAGCAGCAGCAAAGGCTGGTCACTAGAATAGCCGCCCAGTTCTTGAGCAAGATTCCATCTACCTGGTGGCTGGGATCTGCAGCAATTGAAACTTATTTCTCTGTGTATTCTTAAAAAAACAAAAACCTAAAAACAAACAAACAAAAAAAACCCAAGACCTTATGAATATAATGTGTGTCTGTTTATCTCTGTGATTTGAAAGAGCCTAACCATTAAATTACATCTGGCTGAATGGTGTAAGGCCTGTCACAGCATCCAGAAGACTGGCCACATTAAAAGATGGTTAACCAATCATGCATAGCTAGGAGAGCTCCCTTTAAAACCACTGATTCTGGGGGCGCCTGGGTGGCTCAGGGGGTTAAAGCCTCTGCCTTCGGCTCGGGTCGTGATCTCAGGGTCCTGGGATCGAGCCCCACATCGGGCTCTCTGCTCGGCGGGGAGCTTGTTTCCTCCTCTCTCTCTGTCTGCCTCTCTGCCTACTTGTGATCTCTGTCAAATAAATAAATAAAATCTTTAAAAAAAAAACAAACACTGATTCTGGGATTTGTCTGGTTTGGGGAAGAGAGGGAAGGAGAAACACTATGATTACTTTTTTTTCCCAACTTTTTCTAATCCTCAGACTTTCCTATTTGGTGTTTCCATTAATGTGATATCAAAGAGGTTACTGCCTATGTTCTCCTCTAGGATTCTGATGGATTCCTGTCTCACGTTGGGGTCTTTTATCCATTTCGAGTTTATTTTTGTGTATGATGAACAATTATTGCAGGTAGTGTAAATGCCTCAGAGTACAGTCCTATCTGTCTCCCAGACAGGCTTGGTGACATGGCATTGAGAATTTGAAAACCGAAAGGCATGCCCTGTTGTGTGCATATTAGCTGTGTGATTCCTGGAAAGTGGCTAACTTCTCTCAATTTTAAATATTTCTTCCATTAAAATAGGAGGAATAATAGCCCCTGCCTTCTTAACCTTTAGGTTTGCTCAGCAAGATAAAAAAAGATAATGAATTGGAAAACTATGAAATAATTGAAAGAACTAATGTTTTCCTTACCACCAATAATGACACACTGCCAATAAACCAGTTTCTGAATTTGAAGCGTTCTAAGTGAAAAATACCTAAATTATGTAAGCCTTGGTGAAAGCAGGCTCACAAAGAAATGTTAAAGAAACCTTGCGGACCATTTGTTAGAAGGGCCATGTTAATTTCTCTAGGCAATGACCTGAGCTGGAAGTGCCATTGGGAATAGGTTAACCACATTTGAAAGCAGCTGTTGATGATGTGTATTTTGCTAATGATCTTGTCTGTCTTCCATGTCTTTTTAAGAGTTTCACAGAGGAAAAGGCACTAAACTATTACTGACAGTAATGCAGGCAGGTGCAGGTCAGGAAAGGTGGTTGCTTCTTTTATGTTGGCTGTAAAGCCAAAGTTCTTTATTTAAACAGCCATCCCAAGAGCGATGATAGTCCATACATCTTCCCAGTGTCTTTGGTTGTGGAGTCAGCCCACCTTCAACCACCTACCCATCAAGGCCCATCTCAATGGCCAATGCCTCATGAAGCCTTCCCCAGTTTCCCTGAGATGAGAATGATCTCTGTTCTCTTAAATTTCTTAATGTTTTCCCTGTTCTGCTTTTATGGAACTTAGCACAGTCTGCATTGAATTTCACATTCGTCAGGATACATTTCTATCACTAAACTGATACCTACCATGGGGGTCAGCTCTGTTTCTGATTCAGCTCCAGAATGCCAAACTTGCTACCTAGCACAGAAATATTTCTCAGAAAATCATCAATGAACCAGTGGGTATAGACTCATAACAAATAGGAAAACAGAAGAATAGACAGAATCTGACTTACAAAGCTTGTTTTGAAAATAACCCTTCAAGTTAGCTCTTTGAAATCTAGAACTTCATTTCCCATAGAGAATATTATAAGTGGTGAATAGATTCTCATATCAGTCCTTTCTGTCTTGGGCTAAAAATGTTCCAGTTTTAGAACCTATTTCCCCATCTGCTTACGACCATAGTCTCTTTCTTTTTCTTGAATTCCATTTTCATCTATAACTTCAAAAGCTGTAGAAATTAGCTTGACCTTCTAGACATGATCTATTGGCCTGGTGTTCTGTGGATAAAGTAGTATGAATGAGCCTCTTGTTCATTTTTTCTCTTTGGCTTTCCCCAGACTTACTCTCCCATACCTTACTGGGTCCAGAGGTCCTTCCAACAGATGATTTGGTCTTGCTCTAATTTCCTATAACAAACCAAATTAAAATAGCCTCAGCCTCAGTTAAGGAAACATACTTGTTTTAGTCACTGATCCTTTATTTTTCTCCAGTTAATGTATTAAGTATTAATAAAATGAAAGCTACCATGTATTGAATGCTGGTATACCAGGCACTGTGCTAAGATCTTCATATTCTCTGTTTCATTTAATTCTCACTACAGATCTCAAAGTAGGTACTGTTAGGATTCCTATTTTACAGAAGAAGGAACTACACTCAGCTTCAAGGAGATGTTTCAACTCACTTGGCTAGTTAGTGGTATAACCAGTCTTCAAACCTAGACTTGTCTGCCTCTGAAGTCATGTTTTTAATCACCATGCTAGTTTATAGCAGGTAGGCAATACTCTTGTAAATGTGGGGTAGGGATGGGGGCAAGAGAATTGGATAGAGGTCATGCGTTCTTTGGTTTCCTACCACTGAGATCCTGGACAATTGATTTAATCTCAATGAACCTGTTTCCTATAAAAATAAAGGGAAATGATGACATATTTAAAAGGTCTAGGTCATTGGTTGGTGAAACTATTCAGCAAATAATTTATTTTTCTTCTCTTGATCTTTGCCTCTTGCCCTTCTCTTTACTTGAAGTATGGTGACCGTAATTGCCTATTTCCTGGTGTAAATAAGATCATTTCCTTTCACTCTTAAATAGGTCTCCATTTGGACACAATGAATTATATGGGCATGCCCTGGATGTTGGCGGTGTTTACCTTGCCTTCTTTCTCTGGATCCTGTGATATCTTTCTAAGGGCAGACATGATTATACCTCTCCTCTGATTAATACTCCATGCCTCATTTCCCTACAAATAATCCAGCGCCTTCATAGTGATGTATGAGGCCTTCATGACCTGAACCTGCTGATTTTGTATTTTCTTCTCATACTCACCTAGCCTGTTATCCTACTTGCTGTCCATAGCAACTGCCTGCCTTTTCTTGAAACATCTATGCTATTGCTCCCATGCCTCTTCCAATGCCTTCCTGTGCCTGGAATATATTCCATCCCTGTCATTGATATGTATCACTCTTTCTGTTTTTCTGTCATCAAGACCTTTTCTAAGTATAGGGAATTCTCTACTTGGAGATATGGTGTTGAAAAGACTATTTTATTGCATTGGGAATGAAACAAATATACTTCATTACAAACCCTTGCAAGTATGCCTACATCCTAGCTACAGGCAGTTGGCACTAGCAATGAAATTCCACCTCAAGCCATTTACAGTGATTGAGTCTCTGGAGAGCCAGATTATTTTTGGCTCTCTGTCCCATCTTGAGTGGCATTTGTGACACAAGAAGGCAGGAAGAGGAATTATATCTTATTTTCTGACTGAAACAACAACAACCAGGAGCTTCAAGACAGAGAACCTGTCCAAATCCTCTCTGCCTCGGTTACTAGTTATGTTATCTTATACAAGCTTCAGAACTTTTCTTTACATCAGTTTCTTCATCTGTAAAATGGGGATAACAATAGTACCTACTTCAAACATTGATTGGAGGGACTAAACACACATGTAATATGGCTGAAACAATCCCTGGCCCATTGTGTATACTCAAAACGTCAGGTTTTATTATTACTATGGTTGTTGATAATAGTCACAACAATAGCAGTAATAGTAAACTACCTTCTATAGTATGACCTTTTGTTTCTTGCATTTAAAAAGTGTGACCAATACATTTCCCTCTGGTTATGCTGATTTGGGCTTAAGTTTGATATCTAAATTGAGACATTTTTCCTCCCAGAAATCTTTTCTGAAACTACTGCCACATTAGAGACCACAATTATAAATTCACATTTTGTTGTTACTAGTAGCAGAACACTTATCACACTTAATTTAAATACCTGATCTTTGATGTTTCCTCCAAATAGACCATGAACTCCTTCTAGATGACTCTGGCCATTTCCCCTACCTTGAGTCCTTGGAGTATTTCTTAGGTAGTACCTTGAAAATTGTAAGTATTTAGCAAACATGTACCAGATGAAAGAGCAAATAGCCTGCCACCCTCTGAGATGCTGCAATGGGACAGTTAGCCAAGCAGGGGAGCTGGTGATTTCTATTCATATGCTCTGGCTCTTCCTGTGGGTTCTCTCTCTGTGACCCCATGTGAGATTTTTGTAATCAATGTTCATATTTGCATTGATGATCCTAAAATATCTTTGACAATCTCAAGAGAGTTGTAATCAGTATATTTCATTGCTGTAGTGCTCCTGCCTCCCAGGTTTGGCTTAGGAGATGGAACTCACTCCAGAGATTTGATCCCAATCAGTGCTATTGTGCTTCCCTTGAAGAGTATCTTATAAATTCAGGAAGATGCAAAGCAGTTTGCTAGATTGGGGAATAACATGTGTCGTAAGAATCAGCCAGGTACTTCTATTTGCCCTTCTCTGAGTCAGTGACTTGAGGCAACACCATGTTGTCTTCAACCAAATAGAGTGATTTACTGTTCTTCTATTTAGGGATGAACATCTACATCTACTTGCCTTTGTGTATGCTATTATTTCTTTTTTATTTTTTGTTATTAATTTCTAGTTTTATTCCATTATAAGTAGAAAATACACTTGGCATAGTTTTAGTCTTCCTAAATATGTTAAGGTTTGTTTTATGATGACCCACTTATCTTGGGTAATATTTCATTAACACTTAGAATAATGTATATCCTGCTGCTGTTGGGTGAAATTCTATATGTGTTTCTTAAGTCCATATCATCTGTAGTATTTTAGAAGTCTCTCTTTGTCCTGAATGATCTTCTGCCTGAATGTTCTATTCATTGTTGAAATTCCTACTATTTTTCTATGTTTCTAAGTTTTTTTTTTTTACTTCAATTCCATCACAATTTGCTTCATATATTTGTGTGGCTTCATGCTGAATGCATAGATAGAGAGGTAGATATCTATAGACACAAAGAGAGATTATATATATATATATATCATATATATATGATATATATATCATATATATATGATATATATATATGATATATATATATATGATAATTACATATATATATGATAATTACAGATATATATCTGTAATTATCATATATTCTGTTTTGTAATCGTTATATATTACTTTTTTGTAATTGTTATATATTCTTTTTTTATTAAATTGATTTATTTATTTTCAGAAAAACAGTATTCATTATTTTTTCACCACACCCAGTGCTCCATGAAATCTGTGCCCTCTATAATACCCACCACCTGGTACCCCAACCTCCCACCCCCCACCACTTCAAACCCCTCAGATTGTTTTTCAGAGTTCATAGTCTCTCATGATTCACCTCCCCTTCCAATTTCCCCCAACTCCCTTCTCCTCTCTAACACCCCTTGTCCTCCATGATATTTGTTATGCCCCACAAATAAGTGAAACCATATGATAATTGACTCTCTCTGCTTGACTTATTATGCTATTATTTCTGTTTCCTATGGCTTCTCTCGTTTGGAGTGCAAAGCTTTAATAACTTAGCAGGGCATTCAAAGCCCCTCACAAACTGAGCCCCATTTACCGTTCCAGTTTTATCTCTTACTACACCCCATCAGATCTCCTAACCTCCATAGGATGAATCATTTGTTTGTTCCTTTCATATCTTTAACAATAATTTATGGTTGTAATGTGGAGATTGTATCTACAATGTTGCAGTCTACTAGTAGACATAGCATTTAAAAAATAATAGAGGGGTGCCTGGGTGGCTCAGTGGTTAAGCCTTTGCTTTTGGCTCAGGTCATGATCTCAGAGTCCTGAGATCCAGCCCCACATCAAGCTCCCTGCTCAGCAGGGGAGCCTGCTTCCCTGCCTCTCTCTCTGCCTACTTGTGATCCCTCTCTCTGTGTCAAACTAATTAATTAATTAATTAATTAATTAAAAAATAAAGAATAATAGAAAATAGAAATAAAAGTATAATTATAATAAGAACCCTGGCACTAAATCATAACCAAGCATGGCAGGAGACTGTATCCCAGTGGGGTCTGAGCATGGAGAGTTTATGGCAGTTAAGACATCTTCAGAAAGCCCGTTAGAAGTTTGTCGAATCTGGGCCTTGTTCTGTGTCATTGCTGTGTCAACCCTGCTTAGCATCAGGCCCCGGACAGAGCAGGCATGCCAAAATGTTAAATAAATGTATGAATGAAAAAACTACATTGATAAAGAATAAGTTAATCTGTACTGTCTCATAACAAATTTCCACTCTTCATTCTTAGGTAAGAGTTGACAAGAGTACATGCACACACACACACACACACACACACACACACATTTGTGTGGACGCAAATATTAATGTAATTATATATTAGTACTTAACTGTTTACAGTGCTTTTCTAGCCAATGTCTCAATGAATTACACATCAACTTATAATGTAAGGAAATAAAAAGTTTTTCTTTATTTGTAGAAGCTGAGTTTATGAGAAAGTTGCCTAAAATAATTCGTTTAGTAAGTGAGAAACAGACATAGTAGTTTGGTCTTCTGGCTTCAAGTCTGGGGCCTCATACTTTTTTATTTACAAAGATGTAAGGGTGAAATGACTTCAATAATATTGGAATAAGTAGTGCAAATCAACACTTTATGGAATAAAATAGTAAATAATATCTCTTGAAGAAATAGAAACTTTATCAATGCAGTGAAGAATCACAGGGTCGGATCTGGGAGAAGGAAACCCAGAGAGGAGAGTCTGGCAGCTAGAGACCCTCAACATCCAGGAACATCTGTCAGTTTAGGTGGAGGCAGCTGAGAGATTGTGGTATGAGGCCGAAGGCCCATAGTGGATGGGGAACTCCAGTACCTCACTCTTGCTTTGAATTGGGAACGCAGAGGCCTCCTCTCAAGATGGGACAAGGAGCCAAAAATAGTCTGGCTCTCCTGAGACTCAATCACAGTAAATGACCTGAGGTGAAGTTTCATTGCTTGTGCCCCTTGCCACTGCCAGAGGCAAATCTAAATGCTCCTTGGAGCAGGAAACATCACCTCAGCTCCAATTATTTCCATAATTAATTTTTTTCACATAAGCTATTCAGAACTCAAAAAATAACCTGAAGGGAATCATTCTTGGATAAGTTAAATTTCATCTCTTAAATATTACTTTGTCTGTGGAGCAGGACTTTATATTGGGCCTGTTAAAGGACTTTAAGGAGGATACTGAAACATTTGGGTGTGTTTCTAAAGAGAAAACTCTGGAAGCTATAGGAAAATTGGTTTAGTGTCCAGTTAGAATTATCTTAACCAGCTTCCATTTAACCAATTGTCTAGGTTAACTAACTTGCAAGATTAAATGCTGCCAATTCTCCCCTCTATAGAATTTTCTGATCCATATCTACAGACTGCTTGTGACCAGTTAGTAATATTCTAGTATTCTCATGTACTTCTGATCTGATCAGGGAGCTGAATGTTTTCAAAGAGTCACTTGTGTTAGTCACCAAATAATTTATACCAATTAGAGTTATTACTATAGATAAATTAGTTGAGTAAGTATTATGCAAACTAAGAACATATTACTAAGAAAGGACAGTTACTGTTTCAATAAAGTGTGCCAAATGCTTTAGGGAAAAAAAAAAAGTTCTATTCCAAAGGGGAATTACCATCAAATAAGGTATGAAGAAAATAATTATAAGTAGGGAAAATGACAAAATTTTAGAAGGATTCTGTATTTAAATTATTTTTCAAATTTTTAAAGTTTTTATTTAACTGGAAATCATATGCGGCAGTAATGGGTCCTTGCTCTCACAGAAATTACATTCTAGCTTCCATTGTAATTCTGATATGTAAAAGATTTGGAATACAAAAAAGGATTTATTATGCATCTAATATTACTACTATTGATCAGTAACATAGAGGGAAATGAAATATTTCCATATTAATAAAATGACAGATAATAAGATGACCTTTTTATATTGTAATATATTATTATATTTATCATCATCGTAATAACATGATGTATTATATTTTTCATATATGCATATTATTATTAGGGTAATGCCATAACACTCTATTATAATATGAATTAGTAATGACAAAATAATAAGTAACATATTCAATTTTTTCAGTCATTCTATATATAAATATCCTGTATCCTTAATTATTAGCCCAAGGCTTTTCACAGAGTAACCCTCAAGATTACATAATGAATGAATAAATTAATATGCAAACTTTCAGAATCACTCATTTTTCTCAAGTATCACTCAAATTTGGTAACATCATTTGATGAATATGAATCCCACAAATCATGATAATAATTATAGGTGTTCTTTGACCAGCAACGGCCCCATTTTCTCACAGAATTGACTCCTATGGAATTTGTCATCCAATAAACCTATAAATCTATTATCACACAAAATGGTCTTATTCTAGCTCATCCCTCATTCTGGACATGAGAAACTGATTTTTATAACCTCAGTATAAAAGTCTGTATTGATTAACTTACTCATTTAACTAGCTCCACAAACACATAGAATACCTACTATGAGCCAGATATTGTCCTAAATAATCTCAATCAATTGTCACTTAATACATTTTGACCTGTTAAATTGTTTATTTTGGGCTCTTGATAGATATTAGACATTAGCTATTTCTACCAGCTGTTTGTCACTTGCAAATTTTACAAGCATGTTATCATGTAATTAGTCAAGTCATTGTGGAAATAAGTTGATCAGAATCAGGCCAAAAACGGATTGCATGGAGCACGGGGTGTGGTGCAAAAATAATGAATACTGTTATGCTGGAAATTAAAAAAAAAAAAAAAAAAAAGAAGACAGCAAAAATCACTGGAGTATTCCCTCTCAGTTGTTAAATTCCTATTCTCATTCAGCTGGGGATGGATATGGAAATCTCCCAAGGCAGAATTTCAGATAACCTGTATGATTTAGGGATGGTGTGGTATTCCTTAGTAGTGTTTGAGGCTACCCAAGAAAATGGAGAAGGAAGTTCCATTCCAAAGGGGAAATGGTCAATGCCCAAGGGGCATCTAAAAGAGAAGAGGCTAGAAATATAACCAGTATGGGAAGAAGAAACCAGGGAAAGCCAGAAGTTAGGGTTAGAGGGATAAAATGTAAGCCTCTAGGAATTCCATAGGAAAATAGTAGGTGACCATGACAGATTCTTTAGACTACCTTATGTGAGTGTGCATTTTAGTGAAGCAGAATGGAGATAGGTTGTCCTTAATCTACAAATTATTCCTCTTTTATATTATCAAATCTGATTGGATCCTTACTTTAATCCAGTTAGTGGAAAAGGATATTAATTACTTGCAAAAGTAGGGTTTCCTGATCCCCAAAGCAAGGGAGAGCCAACAAGCCATCATTATCAGTACTCTTCCAGGGATGACCTGGAGATATAGAGAGAACTAGCACTTCCTGGCTAATGGGTGAAGGGGTTTTCTCATGCTCTAAGCTAGGATCTGGTTCAAAATTCCTTTATTCTCAGGTCCTGGTCTTTTTTGCTAGGATTTCTTCAATATCAGGCATTTCTCTATCCTGGTAGGGGAATACAGTGCTCTTATTGCTATAAGCCTAGGGTATGGAGACAAATTGAAAGTGGGGAAGGTTTTAAACTGCATCAGTTTAGCAAATATTTGTTAACCATTAATATGGTCTAGGCACTCTTTTAAATGTTTGAAGTACATCAATGAGAAAATAGGCAAAGAACCATGTCCTCATAGAGCTATTGTTCTAGTAGAGAGAAAGAGATAACAAATACTGAAACCAATGAACAAGTACATTAGGTAATTTCTTAGAAAGTCATAATTACTATGGAAAAAAGCAAAAAAGAAGTGTAAGAGAGATGAGAATTTCATGGGGTGGATAGATTGTTGTATTAAGTAAACTGGTCAAGCAGAAGCCTCAGTTGAGGATGTGAGATTTGAGTCAAATCTTGAGAAGTGAGAAATTGAATCATGTGGATGTTAGAGTAAAAAACACCAAGCAGAAGGAATAGAGTAAAAGTTCTGAGATGGTAAGGAGTCTTGCATCTCTGATTAACTATAAGGAGCAGAGTCAGCGGTGGGGGAGCAGTAGAAGAACACAGAATTAATGGTGGCCTAGGTTGCAGTGGGCTTAGTAGGTGTTGTGAGACTTTGGCCTTTACTCTGAATGAAATGGTTATTGGGTTTTTTTGAACATTGGAATGAAATGGTCTGACCGAAGTTTTGAAAGGAGCACTTTAGCCCTTGTACTGAAAGAATGCTGTGGGGAAATGAGACTAGACTCTTTTCTCTAGTGTTTTATTTCTAGGTGGGATTCCTGGAAGGACTCACAACTGTGGGAATCTTTTAACTTCTTCACTCTGCCTCTGAAACTGCCCCATCGTCAAAGATAATCTTTCTTTGATTCTTGACATTTTATCTAGAAGGGCACTAAATTAGCATACCTCTGTTTGAATATGGTCCCTGGTGTAGCTAGTTTCTTTCCACCTTTTTGTTATTTTATTTTTTTTATTTTTATTTTTATTTTTTTTTATTTCCAGCATAACAGTATTCATTATTTTTGCATCACACCCCGTGCTCCATGCAATCCGTGCCCTCTATAATACCCACCACCTGGTACCCCAACCTCCCACCCCCCGTCCCTTCAAAACCCTCAGATTGTTTTTCAGAGTCCATAGTCTCTCATGGTTCACCTCCCCTTCCAATTTCCCCCAACTCCCTTCTCCACTCTAAGTCCCCATGTCCTCCATGCTATTTGTTATGCTCCACAAATAAGTGAAACCATATGATAATTGACTCTCTCTGCTTGACTTATTTCACTCAGCATAATCTCTTCCAGTCCCGTCCATGTTGCTACAAAAGTTGGGTATTCATCCTTTCTGATGGAGGCATAATACTCTATCCCCAGGGGTACAGGTCTGTGAATCACCAGGTTTACACACTTCATAGCACTCACCAAAGCACATACCCTCCCCAATGTCCATAATCCCACCCCCTTCTCCCAAACCCCCTCCCCCAGCAACCCTCAGTTTGTTTTGTGAGATTAAGAGTCATTTATGGTTTGTCTCCCTCCCAATCCCATCTTGTTTCCTTTATTCTTCTCCTACCCACTTAAGCCCCCATGTTGCATCACCACGTCCTCATATCAAGGAGATCATATGATAGTTGTCTTTCTCTGCTTGACTTATTTCGCTAAGCATGATACGCTCTAGTTCCATCCATGTTGTTGCAAATGGCAAGATTTCATTTCTTTTGATGGCTGCATAGTATTCCATTGTGTATATAAACCACATCTTCTTGATCCATTCATCTGTTGATGGACATCTAGGTTCTTTCCATAGTTTGGCTATTGTGGACATTGCTGCTATAAAC
The DNA here is from genome assembly GCF_009829155.1 of Mustela erminea. Classification (NCBI taxonomy): domain Eukaryota; kingdom Metazoa; phylum Chordata; class Mammalia; order Carnivora; family Mustelidae; genus Mustela; species Mustela erminea. The sequence continues at coordinate 60,645,553 of NC_045623.1, forward strand.
ATTCGGGTGCACGTGCCCCTTTGGATCACTACGTTTGTATCCTTAGGGTAAATACCCAATAGTGCAATTGCTGGGTCATAGGGCAGTTCTATTTTCAACATTTTGAGGAACCTCCATGCTGTTTTCCAGAGTGGCTGCACCAGCTTGCATTCCCACCAACAGTGTAGGAGGGTTCCCCTTTCTCCGCATCCTCGCCAGCATCTGTCATTTCCTGACTTGTTTATTTTAGCCATTCTGACTGGTGTGAGGTGATATCTCATTGTGGTTTTGATTTGTATTTCCCTGATGCCGAGTGATATGGAGCACTTTTTCATGTGTCTGTTGGCCATCTGGATGTCTTCTTTGCAGAAATGTCTGTTCATGTCCTCTGCCCATTTCTTGATTGGATTATTTGTTCTTTGGGTGTTGAGTTTGCTAAGTTCTTTATAGATTCTGGACACTAGTCCTTTATCTGATATGTCATTTGCAAATATCTTCTCCCATTCTGTCAGTTGTCTTTTGATTTTGTTAACCGTTTCCTTTGCTGTGCAAAAGCTTTTGATCTTGATGAAATCCCAATAGTTCATTTTTGCCCTTGCTTCCCTTGCCTTTTGCGTTGTTCCTAGGAAGATGTTGCTGCGGTTGAGGTCAAAGAGGTTGCTGCCTGTGTTCTCCTCAAGGATTTTGATGGATTCCTTTCGCACATTGAGGTCCTTCATCCATTTTGAGTCTATTTTTGTGTGTGGTGTAAGGAAATGGTCCAATTTCATTTTTCTGCATGTGGCTGTCCAATTTTCCCAGCACCATTTATTGAAGAGGCTGTCTTTTTGCCATTGGACATTCTTTCCTGCTTTGTCGAAGATTAGTTGACCATAGAGTTGAGGGTCTATTTCTGGGCTCTCTATTCTGTTCCATTGATCTATGTGTCTGTTTTTGTGCCAGTACCATGCTGTCTTGATGACGACAGCTTTGTAATAGAGCTTGAAGTCCGGAATTGTGATGCCACCAACGTTGGCTTTCTTTTTCAATATCCCTTTGGCTATTCGAGGTCTTTTCTGGTTCCATATAAATTTTAGCATTATTTGTTCCATTTCTTTGAAAAAGATGGATGGTACTTTGATAGGAATTGCATTAAATGTGTAGATTGCTTTAGGTAGCATAGACATTTTCACAATATTTATTCTTCCAATCCAGGAGCATGGAACATTTTTCCATTTCGTTGTATCTTCCTCAATTTCTTTCATGAGTACTTTATAGTTTTCTGAGTATAGATTCTGTGTCTCTTTGGTTAGGTTTATTCCTAGGTATCTTATGGTTTTGGGTGCAATTGTAAATGGGATGGACTCCTTAATTTCTCTTTCTTCTGTCTTGCTGTTGGTATATAGAAATGCAACTGATTTCTGTGCATTGATTTTATATCCTGACACTTTACTGAATTCCTGTATAAGTTCTAGCAGTTTTGGAGTGGAGTCTTTTGGGTTTTCCACATATAGTATCATATCATCTGCGAAGAGTGATAATTTGACTTCTTCTTTGCCGATTTGGATGCCTTTAATTTCCTTTTGTTGTCTGATTGCTGAGGCTAGGACCTCTAGTACTATGTTGAATAGCAGTGGTGATAATGGACATCCCTGCCGTGTTCCTGACCTTAGCGGAAAAGCTTTCAGTTTTTCTCCATTGAGAATGATATTTGCGGTGGGTTTTTCATAGATGGCTTTGATGATATTGAGGTATGTGCCCTCTATCCCTACACTTTGAAGAGTTTTGATCAGGAAGGGATGCTGTACTTTGTCAAATGCTTTTTCAGCATCTATTGAGAGTATCATATGGTTCTTGTTCTTTCTTTTATTGATGTGTTGTATCACATTGACTGATTTGCGGATGTTGAACCAACCTTGCAGCCCTGGAATAAATCCCACTTGGTCGTGGTGAATAATCTTTTTAATGTACTGTTGAATCCTATTGGCTAGTATTTTGTTGAGTATTTTCGCATCTGTGTTCATCAAGGATATCGGTCTATAGCTCTCTTTTTTGGTGGGATCCTTGTCTGGTTTTGGGATCAAGGTGATGCTGGCCTCATAAAATGAGTTTGGAAGTTTTCCTTCCATTTCTATTTTTTGGAACAGTTTCAGGAGAATAGGAATTAGTTCTTCTTTAAATGTTTGGTAGAATTCCCCCGGGAAGCCATCTGGCCCCGGGCTTTTGTTTGTTTGGAGATTTTTAATGACTGTTTCAATCTCCTTACTGGTTATGGGTCTGTTCAGGCTTTCTATTTCTTCCTGGTTCAGTTGTGGTAGTTTATATGTTTCTAGGAATGCATCCATTTCTTCCAGATTGTCAAATTTATTGGCGTAGAGTTGCTCATAGTATGTTCTTATAATAGTTTGTATTTCTTTGGTGTTAGTTGTGATCTCTCCTCTTTCATTCATGATTTTATTTATTTGGGTCCTTTCTCTTTTCTTTTTGATAAGTCGGGCCAGGGGTTTATCAATTTTATTAATTCTTTCAAAGAACCAGCTCCTAGTTTCGTTGATTTGTTCTATTGTTTTTTTGGTTTCTATTTCATTGATTTCTGCTCTGATCTTTATGATTTCTCTTCTCCTGCTGGGCTTAGGGTTTCTTTCTTGTTCTTTCTCCAGCTCCTTTAGGTGTAGGGTTAGGTTGTGTACCTGAGACCTTTCTTGTTTCTTGAGAAAGGCTTGTACCGCTATATATTTTCCTCTCAGGACTGCCTTTGTTGTGTCCCACAGATTTTGAACCGTTGTATTTTCATTATCATTTGTTTCCATGATTTTTTTCAATTCTTCTTTAATTTCCTGGTTGACCCATTCATTCTTTAGAAGGATGCTGTTTAGTCTCCATGTATTTGGGTTCTTTCCAAACTTCCTTTTGTGGTTGAGTTCTAGCTTTAGAGCATTGTGGTCTGAAAATATGCAGGGAATGATCCCAATCTTTTGATACCGGTTGAGTCCTGATTTAGGACCGAGGATGTGATCTATTCTGGAGAATGTTCCATGTGCACTAGAGAAGAATGTGTATTCTGTTGCTTTGGGATGAAATATTCTGAATATATCTGTGATGTCCATCTGGTCCAGTGTGTCGTTTAAGGCCTTTATTTCCTTGCTGATCTTTTGCTTGGATGATCTGTCCATTTCAGTGAGGGGAGTGTTAAAGTCCCCTACTATTATTGTATTATTGTTGATGTGTTTCTTTGATTTTGTTATTAATTGGTTTATATAGTTGGCTGCTCCCACGTTGGGGGCATAGATATTTAAAATTGTTAAATCTTCTTGTTGGACAGACCCTTTGAGTATGATATAGTGTCCATCCTCATCTCTTATTATAGTCTTTGGCTTAAAATCTAATTGATCTGATATAACGATTGCCACTCCTGCTTTCTTCTGATGTCCATTAGCATGGTAAATTCTTTTCCACCCCCTCACTTTAAATCTGGAGGTGTCTTCGGGCTTAAAATGAGTTTCTTGGAGGCAACATATAGATGGGTTTTGTTTTTTTATCCATTCTGATACCCTGTGTCTTTTGACAGGGGCATTTAGCCCATTAACATTCAGGGTAACTATTGAGAGATATGAATTTAGTGCCATTGTATTGCCTGTAAGTTGACTGTTACTGTATATGGTCTCTGTTCCTTTCTGATCTACCACTTGTAGGCTCTCTCTTTGCTTAGAGGACCCCTTTCAATATTTCCTGTAGAGCTGGTTTGGTATTTGCAAATTCTTTCAGTTTTTGTTTGTCCTGGAAGCTTTTAATCTCTCCTTCTATTTTCAATGATAGCCTAGCTGGATATAGTATTCTTGGCTGCATGTTTTTCTCGTTTAGTGCTTTGAAAATATCATGCCAGCTCTTTCTGGCCTGCCAGGTCTCTGTGGATAAGTCAGCTGCCAATCTAATATTTTTACCATTGTATGTTACAGACTTCTTTTCCCGGGCTGCTTTCAGGATTTTCTCTTTGTCACTGAGACTTGTAAATTTTACTATTAGGTGACGGGGTGTGGGCCTATTCCTATTGATTTTGAGGGGCGTTCTCTGAACCTCCTGAATTTTGATGCTCGTTCCCTTTGCCATATTGGGGAAATTCTCCCCAATAATTCTCTCCAGTATACCTTCTGCTCCCCTCTCTCTTTCTTCTTCTTCTGGAATCCCAATTATTCTAATGTTGTTTCGTCTTATGGTGTCACTTATCTCTCGAATTCTCCCCTCGTGGTCCAGTAGCTTTTTGTCCCTCTTTTGCTCAGCTTCTTTATTCTCTGTCATTTGGTCTTCTATATCACTAATTCTTTCTTCTGCCTCATTTATCCTAGCAGTGAGAGCCTCCATTTTTGATTGCACTTCATTAATAGCTTTTTTGATTTCAACTTGGTTAGATTTTAGTTCTTTTATTTCTCCAGAAAGGGCTTTTATATCTCTCGAGAGGGTTTCTCTAATATCTTCCATGCCTTTTTCGAGCCCGGCTAGAACCTTGAGAATTGTCATTCTGAACTCTAGATCTGACATATTACCAATGTCTGTATTGATTAGGTCCCTAGCCTTCGGTACTGCCTCTTGTTCTTTTTTTTGTGTTGAATTTTTCCGTCTTGTCATTTTGTCCAGATAAGAGTATATGAAGGGGCAAGTAAAATACTAAAAGGGTGGCAACAACCCCAGGAAAAAATGCTTTAACCAAATTAGAAGAGATCCAAAATCGTGAGGGGGGAGAAAGGGGATAAAAAGAGGTTCAAAAAGGAAGAAAGAAAAAAAAAAAAAAGAAAGAAAAAAGAAAAGAATTAAAAAAAAAAAAAGGAAAACACCTTTCAGAAAGTGGTTGTTTTTCTGTTTCCAGAATTGCTGTTCTTCTTCTCTTCGATCTGCCGATGGATTTTCAGGTGTTTGCAATCTTTAGATAAGCTATCTAGCTGATCTCCGGCTAGCTGAAGCAGTCTCAGCCTGCTACTTCTCCGCCATCTTGACTCCTCCCCCACCTTTTTGTTATTTTAAAAAACTCTTCCCCCTCATCCTTGTCTCTCTTCATTACCAGGGAAACAAGGTCCACTCACCTAGTGGCAATGGCAGCAAGGAGTTAACATCAATAGTTATAGTTGCTCTACCAATGGTTGTTCAATATTATAGCTAATTCTCACTGCTTCCTCTTGTCATCAATGAGGGTGTCACGAGAGGTTTTATTATGTGCTCTCGACTTTGTTACTGACAACTTTTGTGACATTTTGTTACTTGTAAGAGGTCATGTTAAATGTCGCACTAACTTTATGGTATTATCCTGAGCTTTTCCTTGGTAAAATATTTTCCACGTGAATTCAAGGTTGCTCTATGTGATCTCCTTGCTTTTATCACATGCTAACAAGAAATCTCTTTATGGCCATCTTTCTTGCCAGGGATAAAGTCATCCTTACAAACCTTAACTTCTCGGGATTCTTTTATTTACCCTCTTAAAATTATACAAGTGTTTAGCCTGTTTTTGATATTCTGGCATATTTCCAGTTCCCCATGATTTTTCTCACGCAAATATGAATTTGAAAAAAAAATTGCACAGCTTTTCATTAACACTTTCTGGAATTCAGAGTTGGCAAAAGATGTCAGTTTTGAGAGAAAATTAGGGACTTTTGTAGTAAGAAAGAAGCCTGGGATGGTTTTCTGACATATGTTACTATATTTATAAAACAAACTGTTTTTAGAGATCAGTTTATAAATTTGACATAAGGTTTAATATTTCCATTCTATTTTATTAAACTTTTAATTTTCTTATGAAAATAGCACAGGAAACCACATGATTTTAGGTCATGGTCTAGCTATAAAAATATACCATAAAGCCTTTTCTGTACATTGTGTGTCTTAGTGGAAAGATTGTGGCTTTGGATCAAAAATTTGAAATTAAATTCTGATTCTGTTATTGACAAATTTTCTAACTTTGGAGGTCACCTTGATTCTTGTAAACTTTTTTTCATCACCTATCAAATAGAGGTACATGTCCAATGGGTTGTTGTCTTTTATAATTCATATAGTACCTGCTGTATGCTAGGCACTCTGCTGGACACTGAGGATACAAAGATAAAAAGATACAATCCATGTCCTAGAAAATCATTGTCACAGAAATAGAAGTGTAAGTACACAGATAAAATACAGTGGATCCTCTCTGTAATGGAAAGATTCTACTGGAGATGTATCACTTAGTGTACATGACAGATTTGGAAGGTTAATTCTGAAACAGTTCTGGATTCTCCTCATAGTTAAAGGTTTTTAAGTATATTAAGAATTGGAAACTATAGAGCCTCATCAAGGCTAAGCTACCAGGTGGGCATGTAAAGTCTAACTTACATATAAGTTTTAGGCTATGTTAGAACCCCAGAACATCTTTCATGAAGTCACTTATGAAGCAACAATGTCTAGTCTTCCTGGGACTTGGAACAAGCTGAAAAGGCAACCCCAGATTACATGAAAAGATAATATAAAAGGTTATGTGGTATATTATAATTTTTGGCCTGCTAAGTTAGACTTCTTCAACCCTAGAGAATATAGAACAAAGTGAAGAAATCAAGTGGATGCCAAGATCAGGAATATATATATATATATATTTAGGTAATTTACTTAACTTCTCTGTACCTTCTCCATTTCCTTATTTGTAAAAAGGAGAGAGTGATAGGGTGGATATTAGGACAGAGAATGGTGCCTGGAACATAGCAATTACCATGAAGTTGTTTTTACAGTACTACTCTTTACTAGCAATAATATTCAAAATCAATAATATTAATCATAAACTTATTTTTTTAAGATTTATTTATTTGAAAGAGATCATGTATATGAGTGGGGAGATGGGGAGAGGGAGAGAGAACCCTAGCAGACTCTCCATTGAATTTAGAGCCGGATGTGATGCTGGATCCCATGACCCATGAGATCATAACCTGAGAAGAAACCAAGAGTCTGATGCTTGAACAACTGAGTCACCCAGGTGCCCCCTTTTCAACCAAGGATTTTGTACTCAAGTTCCAGGTGGTCAACAGATAAAGGAAAATATGTTAAGATCACATAAACTGGAAACTGGGAAATTAAACTACCGCTATTTGCAGATGATGTGATCATTTACATCGAAAAGTCAAAAGAATTTATAAACAAAATATTGGAAAAAATAAGATTTCAGCACAGTAGCTAGCTAAATCAATATAAAAAACCCCCATGAAACTAGACCACTTTCTTACTCCATTGCATCTATAGATACCAAAGTAAATACTGTCCCCTATTGTTATTAAGTACCTATGAGATCTTGAGCAAGTAATTTCAGCTCTCTGAGATTGGTATCTTATCTGTTTATCAGTTTATCTCTATAAACTGACATCATTTTACTTTGGTCCTTTCTAATTATAAGTTATGATAGAACATCAGATTTTCTGCCTTATCTTCCCTTGCCAGTGGGACCAATTGAGAAATATGCTCTGATATTTGCTAAGTGTGATGCATTATTTTATATGATAATTTTGATATATTCTTTGCCTCCATTGAGTTTATAACCTAGTAACAACAGAAATATTAATGATACATAGCATTGTCTTAGCTCATCAAAATTAATGAAGTGTTTTCATTCCTTTGATGAAATATTTCATGAGTATATAATGAGTACATAAATAATGTACCATACAAAATATATTAAGCTTTTATTGAGCTAGAAACTGAATAGCATTTGGGAGAACTTCTGTTTAACATTGGCCGATTTGCCACATGTTTATTATTTTTTTTACCTTAATAAAATTATAGTAAAGAATTAAATTAAAAAAGAAAACTATTATCTGACAAGGATAACAATGTATTTGGCATTGTTTATGTATTCCCAGAACCTAGATGGATGCCTGGTACCTCATGGTCACTTAACTGATATTTGTAGGAATGACTGAATGAACACCACCAAGAACTGTGGAGAGGTCATCAGCTGATGGAATATTTCAACAAATTTACGAAAGACAATGCAGATAGAAAAGTCCATTTCCAATTATATGGCAGATTAGATAACCAAATGATCCTCCTATGAAAAAATCTAAAAATTCTAAATCTCATGTGAGTCTTTCAAAATAAACTGATTTGCTAGGCAGAAAAGAGACCTAAACCAGCTTGAAAATAGGAACCCAGAAATACAAGCATAGCACTGCATACTGCTTTTGTTCTGAAGGCATTTGATGAACACAGATGACCTTAATTTGCATGGCTTTGAAAGGCACCATGAGCAAGAGATCAAACCCATAGGAACTTTAATTTCAGCTCTCTGGAATACAGAACATCCTCACTCCTTTTCTTATAACTGAAGATACCACTCCAGTGTATCCTTTGGTTAAGTGTGAATGCCCTAACATCAATGAGACAGCAGGGAAAAAAGTGTTTGTTTTAGAGAGGAAAAGAATCTATCCTAAGACTATTAACTACAAAATAACTATCATTAAAATTTGTAACCAAAATTGACACTGGCTAGTTTGTTAAAAAAAAAAAATCTCAATTTGAGAGTTTAGTTAGGTGTTCTAGATTTAAGTATCCAAAATGCCTGGTAGAGGCAAATATACTAACTACTCTGCCAAAATCCTCAAACTAAACCTCAATGAATACCTAACATTAAAAAAACATATAGTTTAGAAGTTAAAAATTATAAAACACAGAAGAAAATGCATACCATGAGTAAGAGCCAGCAGAAACTACAGATGCAAGAATTGGATTCAATCCATAAAATTTCAGATATTGGATTTATTAGTCAGGATACAAACTAAATATGGGGTCCTATGGCTCAGTTGTTTAGGCATCTAATTCCTAGTTTCAGCTCAGGTCACGATCTCAGGATTTTGAGATTGAGCCCCATGTCAGGCTCTGCCCTCAGCAGGAGTCTACTTCAAATTCTCTCTCCCTCTCCTTCTGTCCCTCCCCCTGCCCCAGTCACTTGCGCTCGCTCTCTCTCTCTCAAATAAATAAATAAATAAATAAACCCTTGAGAAACTTCAAAAAAAATTATAAACTAAAACATACACATAACTTTTATATAAGTCTATGTAACATAACACTTCAAAATTCAATGACAAAAATAAGCATTCATTTCTTGCTAGGAATTTGTAGATGGAGCTATGACTACTTGTTTTTTTTTTTTTTTTTTTTTTTCTTGAATGGTTTTTGTGGGATGTGATGGGCCTGGCTGACTTCAAGATGAAGATTGGCTTCAGTCATACTCTATGTGTTTCTAATTCTGGGACTCAGGCAAAAGGTGCAGTAGCCCTCTGGGATATACTTTTGTTATGGTGGATTATAATAAAGCAAGAGACCAAAACAAGTAATGCAAGAACATTTAAAGTTATGCTCAAGCATCATGACTGTTCATATTCCATTGGGCAAACAAGTCACAGTCAAGTTCAACATCAATGAAAAATAATTCTCCCACTGGTTTGAGGGGCAGAGAAGAGTGAAAGTTTGATGAAACATAATCTAATTTACTAAAATAAACATGATCAATATGCTTTAACAAATAAAAGAAGGTTTTGAAAATATTAATAATGAGCACACTATAAAAATGACCAATCAAAATTGAAAAATAATTCAATAAATGCATATAAATGAAAAAAATAATAATTTGTTGGTTGGTTGGTTTTGAGTATATTTGACACACAATATTACAACTTAGTGATTAGACAAGTTTACATGTTATGCTATGGTCACCATAAGTATAGCTATCATTTGTCCCATTACATTGCTATTATAATATTCTTGACTATATTCCTTATACTCTACTTTTTATTCCTATGACTTTCCCATTCCTAACTCCCATTTTGCCCAGCCCCATACCACCCTTCCCTCTGGCAGTAGTTTGTTCTCTGTATTTGTAGTTCTGATTCTAATTTTTGTTTATTTATTTACTTTCTAGATTCCATATCTGAGTGGAATCATATATAGTATTTGTCTTTCCAATCTGACTTATTTCACTTAGCGTAATACCCACTAGGTCCCACCACATTGTCTCTAATGGTACAATCTAATCCTTCTTATGGCTGTGTAATATAACACTGTAAACATATACCATATTTTCCTCATCTATTTATCCATTGGTGGACACTTAGGTTGCTTCCATGGTTTGTCTATCCTAAATAATACTGCAATAGACATAGGGGTACATATATCTTTCTGAGTTAGTGTTTTCATTTTCCCTGGGTATATACCCAATAGTAGAATTATTGGATCATATTTTATTTCTACTTTTAATTTTTTGAGGAACTTCCATACTCTTTTCTACAGTAGCTATACCAATTTACATTCCCACCAGCAGTGCATGAGGGTTACTTTTTTTTTCCAAATACTCATCAACACTTGTTTCTTATCTTCTTGATTTTAGCCATTTTAACTGCAGGAGGGGATACTGCATTATGGTTTGGATTTGCATTTCCCTGATTGTTAGTGATGTTGAACATCTTTTTACATGTCCATTGGCCATATGGATGTCTTTTTTGGACAAATGTCTATTCTGGTCTGTCCATCTTTTTAATCAGATTTTTTGGTGTTAAGTTGTATAAGCTCTCTATATATTTTGGCTATTAACTTTGTATATATCTTTTGGAAATATCTTCTCCCATTCAGTAGGCTGTATTTTGGTTTCTTGATGGTCTCTTTGCTGTGCAAAAACTTTTTTATTTTGATGTAGTCCTAATAGTTTATTTTTGCTTTTTTTCTCCCTTGCCTGAGGAGACATATCTAGAAAAATACTGCTACGGCTGCTGTCAGAGAAAATTACTGACTGTGCTTTACTTTAGGATTTTTATGGTTTCAGGTCCCAAATTTAGGTCTTCAATCCATTTTAGTTTATTTTTTGTGTATGGTGTTAGAAAGCAATTCAGATTCATTTGGCTTTTCCAGTTTTCCCAGTACCATTTATTGAAAAGACTGTTTTTTCTCCATTGTATATTCTTTTCTCCATTATATATTCTTGCCTACTCTGTCATAGATTAACTAACTATAAAAATGTAAGTTTATTTCTGGTGTCTCTATCCTGTTCCATTGATCTATCTGTGTCAGTACTATACTGTTTTGATTACTACATCTTTGTAGTATATCTTGAAATCTGAAATTATGATACCTTCAGCTTTGTTCTTCTTTCTCAGGATTGTTTTGAATACTTGGGGTCTTCTATGGTTCCAGACAAATTTTAGTATCATTTGTTTTAATCTTGTGAAAAATGCTATTGCTAGCAATGTCCACAATAGCCGAACTATGGAAAAAAACCTAGATGTCCATCAACAGAGGAATAGATAAAGAAGATGTGGTATATATATATTTGCAACTACGTGGATGGAACTAGAGGGTATTATGCTTAGTGAAATAAGTCAACCAGAGAAAGACAACTATCATATGATCTCCCTGATATGAAGAAGTGGATAAGCAACATGGGGGGTTTGGGGGGTAGGAAAAGAATAAATGAAACAAGATGGGAACAGGAGGGAGACAAACCATAGGAGAATCTTTTTTTTTTTAATTTTATTTATTTATTTGACAGAGATGACAAGCAGGCAGAGAGGCAGGCAGAGAGAGAGGGGGGAAGCAGGCTCCCTGCTGAGCAGAGAGCCCAATGTGGGGCTCAATCCCAGGACCCTGAGATCATGACCCACGCAGAAGGCAGAGGCTTTAACCCACTGAGCCACCCAGGCACCCCACCATAGGAGAATCTTAATCTCACAAAACAAACTGAGGGTTGCCAGGGGGAGGGAGGTAGGGAGAGGTGGTGGGGTTATGGACATTGGGGAGGGTATGTGCTATGGTGAGTGCTGTGAAGTATGTAAACCTGGTGATTCACAAACCTGTACCCCTGGGGCTAATAATACAATGTATGTTTATAAAAAAATTTAAAAAATTATAAGAAAAATAAAATAAAATAAATGCTATTTCTATTTTAATAGGGATGCATTGACTCTGTAGATTGCTTTGGGTAATATGGACATTTTGATAATTGTAATTTTTCCAATCCTTGGGCATGGAATATCTTTCCATTTGTTTGTGTCATCTTCAATTTTTTTCATGAGTGTTTTATAGTTTTCAGAATACAGTTCTTTCATTTCTTTGGTTAAGTTTACTCCTAGGTATTTTATTCTTTTTGATGCAATTGTAAATGGTGTTGTTTTTTAATGTCTCTTTCTGTAACTTTGTTGTTAGTGTATAAAAATATTATTGATTTCTGGGTATTAATTTTGTGTCCTGCCACTTTATTGAATTTGTTTATTACTTATAGTGGTTTTATTGGTGGAATCTTTAGGATTTTCTATGTATTGAATGATGTCATCTGTGAATAGTGACAATTTAACTTCTCTTTTACCAATATGGATACATTTTATTTCTTTGTCTTGTCTGATTGCTGTGGCTAGGACTTCTAGTATTATGTTGAATAAAAGTGGTGAGAGTGAACATCCTTGTATTGTTCTTGACCCCAGAGGGAAACCTCAATTTTCACGATTGAAGGTGACGTTAGTTGTGGGTTTTTCATATATTGTCTGTATTTTGTTGAAGTATCGTCTTTCTAACCCAGTTTTGTTGAGAGTTTTATCATGAATAGTTGTTGAATCTTGTCAAATGGTTTTTCTGCATCTATTGAGATGACCAAAGATTTTTATCTTTTGTTGATGTGTTTTATGACATTGACTGATTTGTGAATATTGAACCATCCTTGCATCCCAGGAATAAATCCCACCTGATCATGATGAATAATTTTTTTAATATATTGCTGTGTATGGTTTGACACACAAATTTTTTCAGGGTTGAGAGTTTTTACATCTATATCATCAGGGATATTGATCTATAGGCTTCTTTTTTCTTTTTTTTTTTTTAATGTGATGTCTTTGTATCAGGGTATCATGATTTGGTATCAAGGTAATGCTCATAGAATATGCTGGGAAGCTTCCCTTTCTCTTATATTTTTTGGAATAGCTTGAGGAGAATAAGTATTAACTCTTCCCTAAGTATCTGATAGAATTCATCTGTGAGTCCATCTGGTCTGGGACTTTTATTTTTTGGTAGTTTTTTGATTACCAATTCAATTTTATTACTTGTAATTGTTCTATTCCAATTTTATATTTCTTCCTGGTTAATATTTAGAATGTTGGATGTGTCCAGAAACCTGTGCATTTCTTTCTAGGTTGTCCAGTTTGTTGACATATAATTTTTCATAGTGTTCTCTTATATTCTTTGTATTTCCAAGCTACCATTTGCTACTTTTTCTTTCTTTACTTAGGTGTTTCTATAGGTTGGTGAAATAGCTACTTGTAAAGTTAAAGGAATGGTCTTGTATATGTTGACCCCTTATGTAGATCAGGTATGCTTGGTTACTTTGTCTGATGGCTGGCTGTAACTGTAGCTTTAACTGTGTATGCTAGTTAGTCTTTTAAACCACAGCTTTTTTACAAGAAGAATACATTTTAAAGAATATATATATATTTTTTAGATTTAATCACATTTAATAAGTCTGAATGATCTACACAATTTTTCACTATTACTCAAAGTAATCTCAGATGTTTCTACAATGGGTTGAATTTTACACTTTTAATTCAAATAAAGAATATATTTTAATAAAAGAAAAAAGAAAGTGATAAGAAGAGGAAAAAAGAACAAAGAAAAAAAAGAATAAAAAGAAAAGAAAAAATCAAAACAAGGCAAAATTTAAAAAGTAAAAATTAAATAAATCAGTAAAAATTTTAAAAGAAAAAATGCAGTTTGTCTTCTCTGTCTCAGTACAACAAGGCAGCTGGTGTGCACTTGTGGACCTTTGACTCATTGCAGTCATAAGCCTCTCAAGATGACTAGATTTTCCCACCATGGTATCCAGACCCTGCTCTGGTCCAGGCTTCCAAGGTAGAGTGGAAATGTAAACTCTGTAGTTCCCCAGTCCCTCTGACCTGTAGTGCTTCCCCACAGCTCCTCTGTCATTTGGTCTCTTTTTTAAAATGCTAGTGTTGTTTCTTTTATATGCTAGTTGCTATATGCTGGTTGCATATGCTAGTTTATAAGCTAGTTGATAGATACTCTTTTAAGCCCCAGGTTTTTTCCTGTGTCCAAGGACAGAGAAATCTGTTCTTGGTCCCTTAGGTTTTTTTTGTTTGTTTGTTTGTTTGTTTTTTGTTTTTGTTTTTGTTTTTTTAATAAACATATAATGTATTATTAGCCCCAGGGGTACAGGTCTGTGAATCGCCAGGTTTACACACTGCACAGCACTCACCATAGCACATACCCTTCCCAATGTCCATAACCCAACCACGCTCTCCCTACACCCCACCCCGCCCCCCTCAGTTCAGTTTGCTTCATGACATTAAGAGTCTCTTATGGTTTGTCTTCCTCTCGGTCCCTCAGTTTTATCCCTCTCTAATGCTGATAGTAGCATTACTGTGTTTCTGTCTCTCTTGATGTTCTCTTGTTGTTCACTCTGTCTTTGGTTGTTCAGTGACTGTTCAGGCAGCCCTCAGTTCTTCTTTAGGAGGAATTGTTCTATTATAGATACAATTTGATGTGTTCCATGGAGGAGGTGGTTTTAGAGTCTTCCTATATAGCCATCTTGAACCTGATTTGAAAAATATAATATTTGAAATAGTGACTCAGTGGAACTTATAAAACAAATTAGACATAGAGAATTAACAAGTTAGATTATACATCTGAAGCAGCGTTAAGAGAAAAAGAACTTTGTCTCTTAACAAATATATGGGTAGAATGATCTACCCATAGGGAGAGAAAATAAATGGGTAGAATGAGATCTAACAAACATTTAATTAGAGAAAGAGAGAGAGAATAGGAAGAGAAAAATTTAAAGGAATTATGGCTGGCAATTTTCCAGAACTTACAAATGATAAAACCCCTTAAATTCAAGAAGCCTAATTAATTTCAAACAGGATAAATAAAAAAGCTACAACTAGACACATGAAATTTATATCATGTAAAATTTCAGATCATTAAAGATTGAGACAATAGCAGGCAGATGATAAAAAACAGATCACCTACAAAACCGTACTAATTAGACTGTCATCTGACTTATGAATAGCAGCAATGGAAACTGAAGATGGAGAATGATATCTTCCATATGCCAAAGGAAAATACTTGTCAACTCAGAACTGTATAACCAATGAAGCTACCTTTTAATAATAAAAGTGAAGTAAAGTTATTTTCAAACAAAATTGAGTTTACTAACATATTCTTATTATGGGAAATTCTGAATTATGAACTTCGGGGAGACAGAAGTTATCTCATATCAAAGGTTTAAGACATAATGTGGAGTTTAAGGGGTAAGAAAGGAATAAATGAAATAAGATGGGATTAGGAGGGAGACAAACATAAGAGACTCAATCTCACAAAACAAACTGAGGGTTGCCGGGGAGACGCAGGTAGGGAGAGGGTAGTTGGGTTATGGACATTGGGGAAGGTATGTGCTATGGTGAGTGCTGTGAAGTGTGTAAACCTGGTGATTCATAGACCTATACCCCTTGGGCTAATAATACATTGCATGTTAATAAAAAAATTAAAAATTAAAAAAAGTCATGTGGAATGATAAGATAGCTAAATGAATGATAAATGAATGATAAAGAAGATAGCTAAATGAATAAATATTGATTTGAAAGCAAAAATGTTTTAGTGTGATTAAAATAAAATAATGCAAAATGAAAAGACATGGCAACAATATCATATACAAATAAGAAGGAGCATAATGTATTGATAATAGTAGGACTTGGGTAAATTAAGTATGCATGTTAAATAATATATAGTAGAGCAAAAAAAATGAGAAAAATTATCAATCTAAAAAATGAGTTAAAAAAAAAAAAAACATAAAATTCCAGGTCAAAGACAAAGTGCGCAGTAATGTTGTAGTAATAAATTCAGATAATTCATTACTATGATAAATGTAAATGAACTGTACTCTGAAAGACAAAGATTATGAGGATAGCTATATTAACAAACTCAAGATAAATGTGGTTTACAAGAGCCATATCTAGATATACAGACATGAAGGAATGAAGGTTAAGGGATGGAAAAAGATAAATCGACAGGTGGTGGGTTTTAAGGAGGGCACGTATTGCATGGAGCACTGGGTGTGGTGCAAAAACAATGAATACTGTTACCTGAAAAGAAATAAAAAAAAGATATGGAAATAGTTCTCTAATAGTCTTACTTCATTAATGACATTTGACAAAAATCACTTGCTTCAAATTGCACTGGGCTCTAGATTTAAATATGCTCTCTATATGTGCATCTAGCCAATGATTTCTTCCTTTTTTTTTTTTAAGATTTTTTTTTTTAAGATTTTATTCATTCATTAGAGAGAGGGAGAAAGAGAAAGTGTGCAACAAGTAGGCAGAGTGGCAGGCAGAGGGAGAGGGAGAAGCGGACTCCCCACTGAGCAGGGAATCCCATGCAGGGCTCTGTCCCAGGACCCTGGGATCATGATCTGAGCTGAAGACAGACACTTAATGGACTGAGCCATTCAGGTGCCCTGGCCAACTTTTCTTAATGTGACTATTGACTCCTTTCCCTGTGATATAGTGCTATGGGCTATCTTGGTATAATAGCACCTGGTGTGGCACAGAGATTTTCCTTCAAGTGCTTACTGGGAAGGGCTTCTGTTAACATTATTTTGGTGAATGGTCCTGTCACTGGGGTGGCATTCATATTTTCTTAATTCATGAATTAAATCTTAATTCATATTATTACTTGAGCCTTACTTCAGGGAGTTTAATGTAGTATTTTCATGTAGGCTGTTTAGGAAAATATTTTAAGAATGGGGCATTTTGGAGATTTTGGAATTATCTAGTAGTGACAGGTTTTTGTTTTTGTTTTTGTTTTTGTTTTAGCCTTTGTAAGAAGCACTCCATAATTGGGGGATTTTTTTTTTTTTCCATTTTCAGCCCCTGATATTCCTAGTCCAGTTAAGTGGAAGTCACTGTTTTTGCTTTGCATGGTTCCTGAGTCAAGTCTACTAGCTCCCCATCGCCTCTGTGTATATGAGGAAATGGAGTACATTAGGCTGAGGAATGGTTACTAGGCATTTAGCTAGACTCAATTAGTAGATTGAGGGACTTATTTCTACACGTCTGTCTTATACAGGATGTGATTCAGGTTCATGCCTCAACAAAATGAGAAATGTTTTGTGCTAGAAACTTTGCAGGTTTATTATGAATAGGTGAAAAAATGTTAATTTTATATATATTAAGTTTCTACTGACACTTTGCTGATTCTGTTTTGACTGTCATGTCACATGTCCTATTAGAGTTCTGAATAATTTCTCTAATTCTCCTTCCTTCAATTAATTTCACACATGCCCACCATGTTAATTTCCTATAGCAAAGTTCTAAATATGTCACCTTTGCTCAGAAACCTCCCACTGTTGCTTGGTGCTAAAGGAAAATAGTCAAACTACTTATTTCAGTCTACAGACCCTTTGTTAACTGATTAGTCACTCTTTCCACAAACTTTTTTCCCCACTATTCCTCTTTTTCATTCTTAATTCTCTCTGTCAAAGTTAATATTTGTATTTCGTATACATTCTATGTTTCCTTCTTATTTGTCATTGCACATGTGCCTTCTGCCTAGAGTGCCCTTACTCTCATTTCCATAACAATCATTTTTTGGCTCTTAGTAAATACTAGGAAAATAATCCTCAGGCATTATTATATATAAGTAGAGAGTGACTGAATATTATAGTCAACTCATCATGGTCACAGTGGACAAATCTAAAAAAGCAGTCTCCTTAGAGAATTCCCCATTAACCAGTTTGGTTATTCCTAGATGTGTAGGATACTGCCTTAGAGTCTAGCTGTGTGTGTTTGTGTTTATGTTTGTGTGTAGGTGTGCACTTCTGTATGTGTGTGAGAGAGAAGAGAGATAGCTTGGGCACACATGTGTGCACTTGTAGACATTTCACCGAGACCGAGCATCTTTCCTCTGTAATGTCTGTTTTTTAATGGTGATACAAAAGATAGGTCAGGATGTCATATTTTTTTCTCTGATCAAGAGGTTTCACCTAAAGCTCTAGAAAGGAAGGTGAAATAAACTCTTGTTTGTACCATTTTATGTGTACACAGGAGATTTGTTGACTACTGCAGATAAGGTGGAGAAGTTCAACATCATAGGGTCTGAAGACCTTAGTGGCCAACTCCAAAGAAAATGTCCTTTGAAATAAGTACATTTTGGTAAGTAAGTGATCTCCTATTGATCAGGTCTCTTTTGTCTAAACTACTTTTTATTGGTGACTTAATCCTAGTAAAAAGAAACACAAACCAGTGAGAAATACTGGTCAACACATTGTGAGACTTCAGAAGGTTTGGGTGATATAGGTGATCCATTGATCATGTGGACTAGTGTGATTTCCATATTTTTTCCCATAGATTCTTAGATGAGGTTTCTTAAAAATGCCTTAGAGACCATGTGAGAGGCAAGGAAGAGACTGTTATGGACAGAACTATAACCCTCCAAAATCCATGTGTCAAAGCTCTAACTACAATGTTAATGTATTTGGAGATAGGGCCAATAAGGAGGTAATTAAGATTAAATAAGGTCATAAAGGTGGGCCCAACTTTACTAGGACTGATGTCCTATAGAAAGAAGAAGAGATGGCAGTAGTGTACAGGCACAGAGAAAGTCCATGAGAGGATGCTGGTGAGAATGTAATCATATGGAAGTGAAGGAGAGGATTCTCACCATAAACTAACCCAGCTGGCACTCTGATCTTGGATCAAGAATTGGGAGAAAATAAATTTCTGTTATTTAAGCCATCCAGTCTATGATAGTCTACTATGACAGCCCTAGCAGATGAAAGCAGAGCCAAAGTTAACAAATTTGGTCTCTGAAGTCCCATTTAAACTGAATTTACTTTGCTCCTGCTTTTTATATATTCGAGTTTTACATAAGAATGATTTCTTTCGTTCTTTTCCTTCTTTCTTTCTTTCTTTCTTTCTTTCTCTCCTTCTTCTTTAAGATTTTATTTATTTGAGAGAGAGAGAGAGAGCATGATGGGGGGAGGGACAAGGGAGGGAAAAAGCAGACTCCCTGCTGAGCCGGGGGTTCTGATGCAGGGCTCAATGCCAGGATCCTGGGATCACAACTTGAGCTGTTGGCAAACACTTAACTGACTGAACCACCCAGGTGCCCCTCTTTCTTTCTTTTTTTTTTTTAAATAAATATTTTGCTGTTAAAAATTTAGGCAGGTAAGTATATTATGGACCAATTTATTCATGTATTTGTAATGGAAGCATTTCTTCCTGATCCTATATTATATCTCTGATCAGAATGGTTCCATTGGGGGGGTGCCTGGGATCGTGCCCTGCATGGGGTCCTCTGCTCAGCGGGGAGCCTGCTTCCACCTCTTTCTCTGCTCCTCCTCCAGCTTGTGCTAATTTTCACTCACTCTCTGTCTCTCAAATAAATACATTAAAACCTAAAGAAAAAAAAAAAAAGGATGGTTTCATTGGGCTTCTTCTC
Source organism: Mustela erminea (assembly GCF_009829155.1). Classification (NCBI taxonomy): domain Eukaryota; kingdom Metazoa; phylum Chordata; class Mammalia; order Carnivora; family Mustelidae; genus Mustela; species Mustela erminea. Next base: position 60,664,993 of record NC_045623.1, read on the forward strand.
TTGTCTTTCAGGACACATGGACGACCATACCATTGGAATATTAATTACTTTGATGACAGAAAGAAGATCTTTATGATTTAATCTAGCCTTATGCTATGGACTGAATGTATGTGTCCTTTCAAAATTCATATGTTGAAATCTTAACTTCCAATGACACACAAGTGGGAACTTTGGGAATAATTGGGTTTAGATGAGGTCATGATGGTGAAGTCCTCATGATGCTATTAGTGTCCTTATAAGAACAGATCAGAAAGCTAGTTCCCTGTCTAGCTACAGCAAGCCATGTGAAGCCATAGCAAGAAGACTGAGAGCTAGCAACGGCTCTCACCAGGAACTGAATCAGCTGGCACTTTGGAGTTGGACTTCTAGACTTCTGAACTGTGAGCAATAAATTTCTGTTATTTAAGCCATATAGTCTGTGTTATTTTGTTATAGCAGCTTGAGCTGACCAAGGCACTAACTATCTCACCCCATTCTGTAATTATGTGCAGATATGTACTTAAGAGTATTAAATGTGTAAGTAAATTTTATTCCAGCCCATTCAAAATGGCCTCTTGAGCCTCCTTGACAATTTACAAACCTATGCTAGAAATCCTTTAATAACAGAAAGTGTACTAGAGTTCAGGTTTTAAAAAAATCCTTAAGGACTTCCATGAAGAGTTTACATTTTCTTAAATAGTTTTAACCATTTGATTTCCATATAAATTCCTATGTCCCCTTCTATTGCCTAGATTATTTTCTATTAAGAGATTTTACAAAGGGAATATTTACCTGCCATGAGTGATAAATTAGAATTAACTAGCTATTACTGGACACCATTCCTACTCATTTCCTACTACAGACATACCTCATTTTATTATGTTTCACAGATATTGTGTTGTGGTTTTTTTTGTTTTGTTTTGTTTTTTTGTTTTTTACATGTTGAAGGTTTGTGGCAACCTTGCCTAGAGCAAGTCTATTGGCACTGTTTTTCCAACAGAGTTTGCTCACTTCATGTCTCTGTGTCACATTTGAATAATTCCTGATATATTCCAAACTTTTTCATTACTACTATATTTGTTATGGTGATCTGTAATCAGTAATTATGACTCATGAAAGCTCAGAAGATGGTTAGTATTTTTTTAGCAATAATATATTTTTAAATTAAGTTATATACACTATTTTCAAAGACACAATACTCTTGCATGCTTGATGGACTACCATATTGTGTAAACATAGCAACATAACTTCATATGTGCCAGGAGATTCATTTGACTTGCTTTTTTGAGATATTTGCTTTATTACAGTACCTGGAACTGAACTTGCATTATCACTTCAGTGATAATGCCTATATTAATATAACTGCCTATATTAATATAAAAACTACTTGAAGGGAGGCTTCATTTTATAATCTCCATTGATCTTTGCACTATCCTGTGAGGTTGGCTATGGTATTTTCATTTTTCCTATGAGGAAACTAGAACACAAGGAGTTAAAAGTAACTAAAATGATAATGATAATAAGAAGGGCATTTAAGTTTTGAATTATACATTTTATTCCATATCATTTCCTTTGCTTTTTATGTGTTTAACCTACGTAAAAAATAAAAGCCAGAGAAACATATATTAATAGGACGAATAGTCAGATATGAATCCGTATGGTCAATTGTAATCAGGTCCAGATGGTTAGTGCTCTGAGCTACTAGAGACCCCATTTGATGCCCCAGTTACCTACCATCACCACGATTACGATGGGCATCAGCCGACACTTAATAAAGGAGACAGCATAATTTAGTGGAAAGAACATGGGCTTTGAAATCTGTCCCAGAACCAGTTTTCAGCTCTGCCACTTACTAGCTGTGAGATGTGGAACAAATGAAGAGTTAAATTCTCTGAATCCTCATCTCCATGTATGTAAAATGTGAATAATAGTAGTATCTATCTTATGAGGAATAAATGAGATAACAAATAGACAAACATTTAAGATTGTCCTTGACACAGAGCAGGCACATTGTAGGAATTCAGTAAAGGTTAGTTGAATCTGAATTGTAATGTTACCCATAAACACAAATTAATGTAAAATTCAATCTTTCCCTCATCAAAGTTTACCAGCTAATTGGTGAAATACTGAAGAATGTTAGCATAAAGGCAGCAAAACCCAAGGGCCAAGTGAACAAAACCATGGCATGACAGTGGGGGAAGGTATTCTTGAGGTCTAGGACGGGGCAGGGGGGTGACAGTTGAGTCTTCTGAGAATCAAGCTTCTGAAGAAAGGCAGCTCATTTTTAGATAGATAGGGAGGAAGGAGCGTGCATGAAGCAGAAAAGGAGAAGTGACAATAAGAGAAGTGTGTATGGTTGTATATGGGAAAAAGTTGATGACCATGGGCAGACTGAAGATACTGCAAGGTGGTTTGTGTATTGTGCTTTGCAGTGTAAAAAATCTGTTGCTCATGTGAGCTTTCTTCAGACCTAAGAGAAGGAGGGGATGAATTTTACTATCTCCCTTTAAAGAACAGATAAAGATGAAAGAGAAATTTTGAGAAGCAAGTTGACCTAGCTTTACTGTGTAGTAGAGTGGGCTCTCAACTCTAATCTGCTATCTCCCAAAATTTACAAAAGTGACAGGGAGCAGAACAAGGCTTCTTAATAGGAAGTTACAGAAAAATTTATGACCTTGAATGACAATGATAGGGGTTTGGGATTTTTATTTTGCAGACATAGAAAACCACAAAAGCTTGTGACCAAGTGCTATGCAAAGGAGTATTTTTGAAAATTTGTCTGGCAGCATAAGTACAGGTGGATGTCTATTCCTCAGACAAGACAGTGTTTTTTTCTAGAATCTATCTAAGACCATTGTCCAAATGAATTTTAGGCCAAAGAAGGCTCTCTCCTTTATGCCATCTTGGAGAAAGCCCTCTTAATCAGGGAAATGGAGCTATTAGCACACTGGCAGCCTTTTCTGTTCTGCATTTTAAATTGTTAATTCAATTTATTTCTGGATAAAATATCTATGTAAATCAAACCAGTTTGCAAAACTGACAGCCTCATGAAAAAAATATCGGGGGGGAAAAGATCATATGCATGACTAAGCTATATTTTAATTTAAGCAAGTGTTCTGATTAAAACATAAAGGGAATGAAAATGGCATAATGGGAACATCATAACTCACTGAATTGGGGTCAGGTTCCTCTCCCCAGATAGCACCAATGCAATACAATGAGGCATTGGGTTTGGAAGAAAGACTGAGGTTTTGGAACGGGTCAGATCTGGGTTCAGATCTTAAATGTAAGTTCCACAAGGTCACGAGTATTTTGCCCTCTGTTGTATCTCCAGTCCCTAAGACAGTATCTGACTCAGAGAAGGTACTGTATGAATATTTGCCAAAATTAAATGAAATAAGAACTCTGCCTTACCAATTACCATTTGGAAAATATCAGATAAGTGTCTTCACCCTACTGCACCTGCATTTCTCATCTGTAAAAGAGAAATAATAGTATTTACTTTATATAATTATTGTAAGGGTTAAGAACATAAGCAAGACAGGGACTTGTGAAATGGGATGGTTTAGATACTTATTTCTGAACCCTGGTCGTAACCTGGGGTTTCTTTTTCATGTGTTTCCCAGCATGCTTTGCTGGGCTGAGGCATTGTCTTAAAGAGCGTTGAGCCAGACTTAATTTAGGTTTTTATCTTTCTCACGGATTAGCAGAGCACTTTTACTAGTAGATGCTCAATTTGTTGACATTAAAATTTCTAGGATTGTAAACTTTAAACCAAATTATTCTGACTTAGCAACTTGTTTATTTAGAAAGATGATAGATGTCCACATAGTAGACACTTTTTTAATTAAAATTATTCTATGACATTTCCCACTAAGACCTACAGTATTCTTTTATCTCATCTTTTTAATCCCTACAACAGAGTCCCTTCTAAAGTATTCCCATCTAGAAGATGAGGAAATAGACCTGCAGAAATCAAGTAACAAGCTCACAGTCACACATTAAATAAACAGCAGAGCTAACATTTGAACCAGGACTTTTGGGTTCAATGCCGCTGTACTTTATAGAAATATTCCATATACATTTGTTGATTGAATTAATGGGCAAAGGCCTGTCATGCCAGGCTTTAACTTTCCTTCAGTCACAGGATGTTCTTTCAGTTCCCGCCATGAAGATATTAAAAACAAGGACACTGGCTTTGGTTCAGTTGCTAAAAGCATGTGTAGTCTGGAACTGTTAGGTTTTTGCTAGACTCTTTGTAAGTATGTATCAGTCTTACAAGAGCAAGGGCATTCTTTCAATTTATTATGTACTCTCCCTTCCACCCAAAGAAAGAGAAATGAAATAAAATATAATGAAAAGGCCAAGGTAAAGAGGGTATGAATTCAATGTTCATAACAGTGGAAGCTAACATTTATTATTTACCAATTATGTAACAGGCCTTGTGCTATGTGCTCCACATACATTATTTCACAAAGGCCCTTTGTGGGCATATTGTTGTCCTTAAGTTGTAAAATAAGAAACTGCTCAGAGGGGCACCTCGTGGCTCAGTGGGTTAAGCCTTTGCCTTTGGCTCAGGTCCTGGTCTTAGGGTCCTGGATCGAGCCCCATATCGGGCTCTCTGCTCAGCAGGGATCCTGCTTCCCTTCCTCTCTTCCTGCTGCTCTGCCTACCTGTGATCTCTCTCTCTCTCTGTTAAATAAATAACTAAAATCTTAAAAAAAAAAAAAAAAGAAACTGCTCAGAATGTTCCGCTGGGTTCTTGTCTCACTTAAGATAGTGCCAAATGTTCTTACCATGGCTCACAAAGCCCTCCATGACCAATCTGATAATCATAAATTGAGTGTAAGAAACACAATATGATGAGTGAGATTAACACCTATAACATTTATACTACTGCAAGTACTGGGTGTCAGTGGAACTGCATAGGAATATTATGGTCTCCGTACTTCTGTCCAATGTATGGAAATCTCCTTCAGTTCAGGCTCCAGCCAGGGGAGAGAACAAGCGGTGGCAAACCTTTCCATCTTGGTGGTGCTGTTTGAGAAAACTCAAACAGAAAGAGGTAGAGTGTTGCCCTCCCATGGCACAGAGTACAGGGAGAAAATGGGGCTGATGGTCCCAGCAGCCAGGGGACAATACCAAGTTGCAGTCACTGTTGGGGGCACAAATGAGGGTACAGGCTTCCTTAAAGGTACTTTGATTAAAAAACAAACAAACAAACAAACAAACAATATAAAGTCTTCAGTTAAAATAGAGAGTGAATGGTTATCAAGAGGAAGCCCTTCTCGGGGCACCTGGGTTGAGCCTCTGCCTTCTACTTGGGTCGTGGTCTCGGGGTCCTGGGATCGAACCCCACATTGGGCTCTCTGCTCAGCGGGGAGCCTGTTTCCCTCTCTCTCTCCATCTACCTCCCTGCCTACTTGTGATCTCTCTCTCTCGGTGTCAAATAAATAAATAAAATATTAAAAAAAAAAAAAGAGAAAGGCCTTCTCATGGGTTCAAGAGACAGAAGGACGACTTGTCAGTGTGGAAGGCTGGCATCGTTGGGGACATCAGTTTCACTGACAAGAGGATCCACGTTGTTAACTTGGGACTGGTGATCCTGGTGAAGCTCGTCCTGAGTTCAGTTTACTCCTACCTTCTTTGATGGCTGTGGAGGGATGGGAAAGTGGAGCTTGCCGAGTCTCCTTATAAAACCGTGCTTACCTGACCCTCTACTTGGATAAATGAGAGACTTATGGGCCATGTTTCGTGAGGCCTCCTCCGTGCGGCCTCCTCCGTGCAGGACCAAGGGCGGTGCCAGGTGGTCATCCGTTCTGTGTGTGGCCTTACCAGCAGCTCTCTGCCCCTATCCTTTCCCCACTTCTGACAGGTAGAAAGCAAATTTGCATAACAAACTGTTTAAACATTCAATTTTGATCCACCTTCAAGGCACTCTTTGTCCTCAGCAGTTCTAATGGTTAGTGACCCCTTCAAAATCAACATCATTTGTCAAATCAAATTAGGCTTGTTACTAACTGCAAAGCAGTGACATTCATCTTTTTGATGCTTTCAAACCAATCGGAGGTAAAGTTCTCTTATGGAATCGGGTTTGGTATACTGAACGAGTCACTTCCTCAATGAGGCAATTGTCAGAAAAATAGGAGACTTAGCTTGAAGGTAAATATTGTTGGGTCACTTGAAATGTATGCAGATTTGACATTTCCCTTCTGATTAGCATGTCTACACATTAAAGGGGTTTTTTTTTGTATGTCATATTGGATAGTTCAGATGCCAGGGTAATGTCAGTGAACACTTCAAAGAAACTTTATTTTGCTCCTGCTTAAGAAAGTGGGAGGATTAAGGGAGAAACTTCAGGTAGAAACCTTATTTGGAGTGAAACATGGAGTGAATAAAGGATATTCAGAATAAAAATACAGTGCTGGGAAGGGAGGTAACATTATTTAATGTGTGCTGGTGTCCGGTGTGTGTGTGTGTGTGTGTGTGTGTGTGTGTGTGTACGTGTACTAATTTAATCCTTTTAGGGATTATGATCCTCTCTGAATAAATGAGATGAAGCTTAATGTCAAACAGAATAGCAGAGCTGGAACTTCAAATTCACTCTGTTTGATGCCAAAGACGATGCTTCTTTCACTGTAGCATGATACCTCTTTAAAATGTGAAATAGTCTACCTAGCCCTGACAGGAAACATTAAATGAAAGTATTAATTGCTCCCTATGCCTCCTGGCTTTGTCCTTAGTTTGCAGATATAGAATGAGAAACTCAGGGCCTTTCCTGGTCCAGCCTCTTCCTTTAATCAAAAATAAAATAAAATAAGTGAGTATTTAGTCTCTACTTGAATACTTCCAGTGGCCAGGAGCTCAGGATTTCACCATTCATCCATGTCTATATTTATTCCCATACTCTTTCTTTTTTTTTTTTTTTAAGATTTTATTTATTTGACAGAGAGAGATCACAAGTAGGCAGAGAGGCAGGCAGAGAGAAAGGAGGAAACAGGCTCCCCACTGAACAGAGAGCCCGATGCGGGGCTCAATCTCAGAACCCTGAGATCATGACCTGAGCTGAAGGCAGAGGCTTTAACCCACTGAGCCATCCAGGGGCTCCCCTATTCTCATAATCTTATGTTTATTTATGTATCAAGATCTCATGACCTTCCATGCTTGGAGGTAAAAGCATATCTATATCTCATTATGATTTTAGAGTATTTGCTCTGTTAGATACTCTGCTGTCTTTCATTTATGATATTTTGATCATCACAATATGCCAGTAAGATATGTCCCTACTTTATGGAAGAAGAACTTGAACTTAAGAGGCTAAGTAACTTGCCCAAACCATGTAAATACTCAGAATGATACCAGGATATTTATAATTTCAAAATGTTTTATCAAGTAGCCAATGTCTGGGTATCACTGCCACAAATGACTACAAATAAGTCACTTTATCTTTTTGCAAGCATTTGAAGAAAATTAGCATTCTTGTGACTTTACATTATCATATATATGTCAATAACTTGATCTTGACCTTTCTCTGAGCTGCAGACATATTTATTTCACTGGCCACTTGTTATTTCCACTTGGCATTTCAAATTTCACCTGTCCTATCATAAACCTTTGATTTTTTTTCACCAAAGTCATCTCCATCACAGTTAATGGCACTGCCTATTCAGTTGCTTAAGTTCACATCTTAAAATGTTTCCATGATTCTTTCTTTCTCAACCCCTCATTGCTAAGTCCAAAATATATCCTGACTCTGTATACTTCTATCCTCTCCAACATTGCACTAGGTCAAGATGTCATCATCTCTCACCTGGGCCACTGTGAGAGCTCCAGACTTTTTCTTTGACTGGATTTTTGAGCTTATGCAATCTATAATCTTTTCTCTTCAAGGCTCTTAGAGTGAATCTCCTAAAATTATGTCAAGCCACTTTCCTGCTTAATGCCCTCAGTGATGTCTCATTACATTTAAAAAAGCAATGCAGACTTCTTACTGTGTCCTACAAAAGTGACATGTTTTGTCTATTGCATGTTTTGTCCATCTGTATCACTTTTCTCCTCTGTCATTCAAGACAGCTTCATGAGTCTTTCTTCTGGTTCTTGACCACTGAATATGTTTACTTCCAGGGGATTTACCCTTCTTATTCTTTGAGCTTGGACACTTTTTCACCTCTAGTTTCTCCTTAACATGTAGGATTCAGCACAGAGAAGCCATTCCTGACCACCTAGCTAAAGAAACTACTTAAAAGTATTCTTCAAAGAGCTGGAACAAATAATCCAGAAATTTGTATGGAATCAGAAGAGACCCCAAATCGCTAAGGAAACGTTGAAAAACAAAAATAAAACTGGGGGCATCACGTTACCTGATTTCAAGCTTTATTACAAAGCTGTGGTCACCAAGACAGCATGGTACTGGCATAAAAACAGACACATAGACCAGTGGAACAGAGTAGAGAGCCCAGGTGTGGACCCTCAACTCTATGGTCAATTAATCTTCGACAAAACAGGAAAAAAATATACAGTGGAAAAAAGACAGTATCTTCAATAAATGGTGCAGGGAAAACTGGGCACCTATATGTAGAAGAATGAAATTCGACCATAAACTCAAAATGGATAAAAGACCTCAACGTGAGACAGGAATCCGTCAGAATCCTAGAGGAGAACATAGGCAGTAATCTCCTTGCTATCAGCCACAGCAACTTCTTTCAAGATATGTCTCCAAAGGCAAAGGAAACAAAAGCGAAAATAAACTTTGGGGACTTCATCAAAATCAAAAGCTTCTGCACAGCAAAGGAAACAATCAAAAAAACAAAGAGGCAACCCATGGAATGGGAGAAGATATTTGTAAATGACAGTACAGACAAAATGTTGATATCCAGGATCTATAATGAACTCCTCAAACTCAACACACACAAAACAGGCAGTCATATCAAAAAATGGGCAGAAGATATGAATAGACACTTCTCCAATGAAGACATACAAATGGCTAGACACATGAAAAATGTTCATCATCACTAGCCCTCAGGGAGATTCAAATTAAAACCACACTGAGATATCACCTTACACCAGTTAGAATGGCCCAAATTAACAAGACAGGAAACAACATGTGTTGGAGGGGATGTGGAGAAAGGGGAACCCTCTTACACTGTTGGTGGGAATGCAGGTTGGTGCAGCCTCTTTGGAGAACAGTGTGGAGATTCCTCAAGAAATTAAAAATAGAACTTCCCTATGACCCTGCCACTGCACTACTGGGTATTTACTCCAAAGATACAGATGTAGTGAAAAGAAGGGCCATCTGTACCCCAATGTTTATAGCAGCAATGGCCATGGTCGCCAAACTATGAAAAGAACCAAGATGCCCTTCAATGGACGAATGGATAAGGAAGATGTGATCCATATACACTATGGAGTATTATGCCTCCATCAGAAAGGATGAATACCCAACTTTTGTAGCAACATGGACGGGACTGGAAGAGATTATGCTGAGTGAAATCAGTCAAGCAGAGAGAGTCAATTATCATATGGTTTCAATTATTTGTGGAACATAACAAATAGCATGGAGGACATGGGGAGTTAGAGAGGAGAAGGGAGTTGGGGGAAATTGGAAGGGGAGGTGAATCATGAGAGACTATGGACTCTGAAAAACAATGTAAGGGTTTTGAAGGGGCAGGGGGTGGGAGGTTGGGGTACCAGTGGTGGGTATTATAGAGGGCACGGATTGCATGGAGCACTGGGTGTGGTGAAAAATAATGAATACTGTTATGCTGAAAATAAATAAATTTAATTAAAAAAAGCAATATGTCACTTTTATTAAATAATCTCATTCTATTTCTCACATGACTCTTATCTAAATAAAATTATCATCTTTGTTTACTATCCAATTTTCTTCAATAGAATATAGAGTCCACAGGAGTACCCCCAAGTGCCTATAACAATGTATAGTGCATTGTTCTCACTTAATAAATGTTTCTTAAAAGAATACTGTTTCTCTCCCTAATCCTTTTTTTTTTTTAGGCTCTTTTCCTAGTCTCTCAAATGCTTAGTGAAATATACTATGTAGTAGGGTGCAAATTCATTAACTATAACTTGTTCTGTGGTCACAATCTATTCCAGCCAACTTGATATATACTTTCTTGGAGCAGAAACTAATCTTCACCTTTCTTTGAAAGCTTCCTATGTGTTTAGTACAATATTGTGTACATAGTGGCTATTGAATAAATGTTGATGAATGGACTACATAATGGGCTTTTGGCTCCATACATCAAGATTTTCTTGAAGGACAGATAATTACTTCTACTTTATATCTGACATTTTAATATAACTGGTCGTGGTCATTATCTTTTGGAATTGCATCCTAGTCAATTCCTTTAAAAAAAAAAAAGAAGAAGAAAATAAGGCAAAATTACCTTGTGAGCAATCCACAATTGGATTTGCATTTAAAAATTGCTGAGTGAGCAATCCTGCCTGATGGCCAAATGAAATTAATCTCTTGTAACCCAAGGTCTCATCTATTTGGGGGGTGGGGGCTGGACTCAAAAAAGACTGTAGACTTTCTAAATGGTAAAAATCATCTCTCCCATTATTTATATTTATAGGGTGTTCACAATATTCTCTTACCATGTTAGCCAGTGGAAATATAAAGGTTATTAAGATACTGTCCCTATTCCTGATGAGCTCTCTGTCTCTAGCTTACATGATCAAGGTCCCTATCCAGGCTGCATACTGCTCAGAAGTGTTTCACATCCCTGATGAATGGATAGGCTAGGTATCCACATTAGTAATGGTTTATTTCTGTACTGGACATCGTGGTCAGTCTGACCCAATGGAGTCAGTTTCTCTTTCTTCAATGTTTGAACTGAAGGAAGAAACACTGAAGGAGTTGGCCTCTGAGTTATGTAAATGGTAGAACACAGGTGTCCATGAACTCATGCAGCTCTGGTCCTTGGGAAGGCCTCACTCCTGACCTCCTGAGACCCGATTTTTCATTTTTGTTTTTGTATTTTAGTGAGGCCTTAAGAGAATTCGAGTAGTCATCTGTTTCTTGAAAAAAAAAAAAAATCCAAGAGAAACAGTTCTGGAGATGAGGAGATATATACACCCAATATACACCCAAACTTATGCTTCAGTGTGATCTGTGCTAGGGTAGAAGTTTGGGCAGGCTATTCTGTAGGCAGAGAGGAAGCGCCTTAAACCTGACCTAAGAGGGTCTGAGAAAACTTGCAGGAAGCATTATCTAGACCAAGTTATGACAAGTAATAATTATCCTGGTGGAAAATGGTAGAGAGGAAAAAGGGAAGTTTATGTAGCATGAATGAATCTGGGGAACTATAAAGAAGTAGGTATATTTTGGAAAATGCAGGTTTTGTCTTATTTGAGTTCAAAGTATAAGGTGCAGAAGTGGCAAGGAAAACATCTGGACGAGTCCATAGAAGCCAGACCATGGAACGTCTTTCATAAGATGCTAAGGAGTTTGGGCTTTGCCTTGTAGGTTTCTAAACTGCTACATGACTGGCTTTGATCCTTTCTCTGTGAAGATACAAACTATATCCTTAGGCAGCTTGTAGCTACTTCATGACTCTTTTTAAAGAGTGACCCAATGCAAACTTACAGAAAGAAACACATGGCATGTAGACAGAAGCCAAGATTCAAAATCAGTAGTCCAGATTTTAAGCCTCTGTTCATTTGCCCTCCACTGAGTCATATTGTAAAAGGAATCTAATTTCCCTGAGCCTCTGTTTCCTTGCCAATAATATGGAAGTTATAAAATATCTGCCTTCCCGGTTGTAGTTAGAACCAACACATGCATTTTTAGGTAGGGTGCCCTAGAGGCGCTAAGTATAGGTTAGTTTCAAATCTTACAGGCAGCATCTCAATAAATTGCAAGCATTTTTTGAGGCAGATATTATTGTCTCCTCATTCAAATGGAAAAACTCAGTTTCAAAGAGGTAACATGTCTGCTCAGTTTTAGCCAGCTAGATGAGGAGCTGATACTCAGAATCATATCTTAAATCTATTTATTTAATCTTAAATCTATTGCTCTTTCCTCAATCCATGGCTCCTTGATGATAGAGAAGCAAATGAGAATTTTAAAAATAAACATTTTAAGTAAAATATGTTGTACACATACTAGTTTTTGTCCTGCAGTAGGGGAGGTCAATGTCTGAGGAACTCTTATCTCTTTTTGGAGGGTTTCTGTCACTCAAGTGCCCAGTGTCTTTTTGGGCTTCTTGTAGACAAAATCTTTCCGCATATCCTGAGGTCCCACATAGGCTACTTAACCAAGGCGTCACCAGGGCCCATGATCCTCACTGACTACCTATCCAAATTGACTGTTTTTGGTGTTTTATTTCATTACCTATAAATTTACCAGACTAATTGACTTATCCTAAAGTATAAAAGACTTTTGCTTATTTTATTGTCCCTGCATTGCATATTTTCTTTGAAACAGGTTCCCTAAATACCCATTCCTTAATCCAACCTTTCTTAAAGTTGTTCTTAGGAATATTGATGTAAGGAGATATTCTATTAAAAAAGGATTCTTTTTTTAAAGTTTTTTTGTTTTGTTTTGTTTTGTTTTTAGATCTTATTTATTTGAGAGAGAAAGAGAATATGAGCAGGGGAAGTATCAGGGAGAAGGAGAAGCAGGATCCAGCTGAGCAGAGAGCCCTATGGGACTTCATCCAAGGACCCTGGGATCATGACCTGAGCTGAGGCAGATGCTTAACTGAGCCACCCAGGTGCCCCCATTAGAAAAGGATTCTTGATTCTTTATTTGTGGTGAGTGAAGCATAATGTGTAGACTTATTGAATCACTATGCTATACTTCTGAAACTAATGTAATGTATATCAACTGTACTTAAAAATATAAAAAAGAAAAAAGAATTCTTTGGAATCACTATTGGATAACCTATGAAAGGCTCTGAGGAGTCCTGCAGATTACTAAAAAAAGACAAAAACCAGAAACATTACTTTTTTTTAACTTAGTGATTCCCCTTTACTTGACTATGATTTCTCTTTTTATGAGTTACCTGTTAATGTCTCCTCAAATTAACACTGGGTAGAACATACTCTGGGAAACAGTGCCTTAATAGAAAACTGTCTTTGTGGAAATCCTGGCATTATACTGCCTGCAAAAGTGATTTTGTGAGAGTAGCATCATATGAGTATATCTCTCAAAATACAATATACTGGCATCATTCTCAGTGGTTTTGTGGGACTTAAAGATTATATAGTTGGGGAGGATGCTCTCTAAGAAAAAGAAAAAAAATTATGAGCCCAAATTAGGTTTTAGAAATGACTTGTGTAAGTGAAGAACCCTACAGCTTAAGTTCCATCACCTTTATCATCAATGCATGAAGAATTGGTCTTTTTCAAATTAATGTAAGCCCAGCCTGGCTTGTTTTCATGTAGTAAGTGAATGAATAGTAGACCTGGTTACAGAAAGCTCATGGTTTTGTCCAGAATTGCTCACTTTACTTCCACTTACTAGATTCTATGAAATTGGATGAGTTATTTTATTTCTCATCCTCATGGGCTTTATTTATTTATTTTTTAAAATGGGGTGATAATTGTCCTATTGGTGAGGAAGAATCATTTTGAAGAGATAATTAAGGGGAAAGCATTTTTTTTTTTTTTTGTAAATAGCCATGTTGCTTTATACAAATATAGGTTATGATTCTGGTGAATGCTTAATTCTAAGTACTACACATATGTTAACAATCATTAATATTATCACTGACATGTCAAATAAAAAACAAATCTGGACTTAACTAAAAAAGAGGCTTTATTCCAAAAGAATACTGCAACAAGGAAATTGAGGCTGTTTTGCAAATGCTTTGACCATAATGCTTTGACCATAAGATCTACAAACATCTCAGACAGAAAAGGAATTTTCTTTTATAGGGAGGAGTATACACCACCAAGTTCAGCTGATTCTCTGGAGGGCGATTAAGGAGGGGTTTTTCCAAGTTCCATGCTCAGTGGTGAGCTGAAGTTCAGAGACCTGGGGAAAAGAAGGAACTCTGAATAAAGTTTGCTTCTATCAAGTTATGAGCATTTTATCCAGACTGGTCAGTGGAAAGAAATAGTTAAGCTGATCATAAATCATACAAAGAATGGGATTTGGAGGGTCTAAGTCTGGTCTTGTTAAAAGTAACCAAAGGAGTCATCCACAGGTCATATGTAAGTCATGTAGGGAAGGGTGATTCTTTGCATTAAGAGATTTTGGGGGATATAAAAGGGGAGAAAGGAGATTTCTTGACCATTGTATTTTTTTTCTTTTTCTTTTTTTTTTTTTTAAGATTTTATTTATTTGACAGAGAGAGATCACAAGTAGGCAGAGAGGCAGGCAGAGAGAGAGAAGGGGGGAAGCAAACTCCCTGCTGAGCAGAGAGCCCGATGCGGGACTCGATCCCAGGACCCTGAGATCATAACCTGAGCTGAAGGCTTAACCCACTGAACCACCCAGGCACCTGGCCATTTTATTTCTGTCTGCACTGTTTGTGCAGGAGCACAAAGCTTAGGTAATGTTTAACATTGTCAAATGTCACCATTATGATTGTTTTTCTAGTGTTTGATTAGTCATTCAAAACACAGTATCTTTGATTAGTCATTCAAAATACAGTATCTTTGGGCAAATCGCTTAATTTTTCAGAGCTTCAGTTTTCGCATCAGCAAAGTGGGGATAATTAGAATAGCAACAGTTTGTTCACTAAGATGCCGTGAAACTTGAATGACCTAATGATAATACTAACACCTTATAGCTATAAATATTATAGAAATGTTATTTGTTATTTTTTATTATCATTATTAGTGGTTCTATGGGCTCTGTCACTACATCTTTGTTGTGGTCAAAGTTGTTGTTTTTCTCCTACTTTTTTAAAAAAAAGAATTTGTTTGTTTGAGATAGAGAGTGAGGGAGAAAGCATGAATAGGGGACAGAGTGGGGCACCTAGGTGGCTCAGTGGGTTAAAGCCTCTGCCTTCAGCTCAGGTCATGGTCTCAGGGTCCTGGGATGGAGTCCCACATTAGGCTCTCTGCTCAGCAGGGAGGCTTCTTCCTCCTCTCTCTCTGCCTTCCTCTCTGCCTACTTGTGATCTCTGTCTGTCAAAATAAATAAATAAATAAAATATTTAAAAAAGAAAACAAACCAGGGGGACAAAGAAGAGGGAAAAGCAGACTTCCCACTGAGCAGGGAACCCCACACAGGGCTCGATCCCAGGGCCCTGGAATCATGACCTGCGCCAAAGGCAGATGCATAACCTTTGAGCCATCCAGGTGCCCCCTTCTTCTTCCATTTTAATAAGGATAAATAGGCAACACAAGGGGGACGGCATCAGACTTTATAAAATGAATATCAAGTGCAATGCTCACCAATAAAATCCCAAGATGTGTAGTGTCCTCATATTACAAAGAAGGAAACCGAGGCTCAGTGAAGTCTGTGTGCGGAATCTCCGCAGTTCACAAGCGATGAAAAGAGATGCTACAGATTTAGAAGTGTTGGACTTGATTCTGTTTCTCACCAAGTGCATGGAACACGAACGGGTCCTGGGCAGTTAAAAGGGCCCATTTATCGGAAGTGGGCTTCATATGGAAGAGGGGGATATATATGAATGGAGAAAGGGGCACCTCAGCTACAAATGCATGTGAATAATTGATTTTTATTTTATTCTGGAAGCAATGAGATTGTTCTCTGATATAGTTTTGTTTGAAAAAGGCAAAGAAAATGATAAAGAGAGAGAGAGAGAGAGACCCAACCCATCAAGCCCATATTGCAATTTGGCTGCCAGCTATCTTTTTTTTTTTTTTTTTAAATAAAATAAAAATGTTCGGTTGTAGTTTTTTTTTTCTTTTTTTTTTTCCCCTTTTGGAGAGATACAGGAATTGCAAAGAGAGTGCCAGACAGCACTAGCATATGCTTATTTTTCTAACTCAATGTGGGCAGCCTTTCTTAAACATTTTGTATAAATATATTTATTCTCCCACTGAGACCTTGCCTGCCAGGTTCAGGAACAACTGAGTAAGCAGATGAGTTATAAACCGAGGAAAGAAAAGGAGGGATTGCTATGGAAATGCTGATGGCCCCTTTATTCCAGCTGAGTACCTTGCCCCAGTGTAATAAATTAGTAGTTGATGCGTTGATGATAAATCTATAGTGGTTTTCATATTCAAAGTAAAAGATATTTTACTCTGTCTTTGCTGGAGATGTAGTCGGAAAGCAAGGAAATGTTGACATCCGGTGGGCAGGATTGAAAAAAAACACACATACAAAAACCCTTTGGTGCGCAACCCACATTTGCAAGCTGTCTGCATTTCTTGTATTGGCCTCAGCTTTGACAAATGTAAAAAAGTCACTAATATTTTGACACTCTCCCTGCCCAAGTCTGATACCAGCTGGCTGCGAAGCCACAGACTCATTGTTCTGCTGGATTTTAAAGACTGGGTTCCAGCCAAAGGACTGGACTGGATCCATTCATTCATTTTCAAGATTGAAGTTGCAGCTTAACTGTAATGACCATTTCTCAACTCAATCTGGAAACCTCTTCCAAACCCAACAGATGCCTGAGAGGCAAATGTGCATTTGGATTGGAAACCACTCTCCCGGATAAAGAAACAAAAGGTGATCTTTGACTCTGAAAGCAATTCCTTGTTTTGAAAGCAATTAATATTCTGTGTATTGATTATGTCTTAAACTTTTACTTTAAAAAAAGTTCTCATGCTTTTACAACCATTTTAAAGATGCTTATTTTACCCCGTTAAGTGAAAATGGAAATTTAAATTGCAAATAGAGTATGACAACAATTATGGAAAAATATGCCCAGAAAAAAAATTTGGAAGAAAACATCCAAAATGTCAAAAACGTTAACAGGGAAGATCTTTAAGGTTATAGGGAGTTTTTTGTTTCTTTCTACTTTTATGTAGTTTTCTTCTATAATAAGTTTTACATTTATAATTGGGGGAGAAGAAAAATGATTTGTTCCTTTGAAAACATGCTCTCTTTCTTTTACCCTCCCTGTATTTTCAACTCTGGTGACCATATTATTCTAGTAATCATAAGCAACTATTGCTAAAATATGTTCCCACCATGAAAAATAAAACCACTCTATAATCTAAAAAAAAAAAAAAAAACTTTGCTTTTTACTTCTAAAAAAATGCTCCCCTGCTGTGTGTTCCTGCTGTCCCATTTGCCAGTCACTTAATAATAAGAGACATTAACCCTGATCACTTGCAAATTTTCCATTTAAATTTATTTTCAGGTAAGCAGATGCTTGGGAAAATTGCCATCATAGGGCTATAGGAAAAAGGGAGTTAGAGCTTGATCCTGAAATCATTTGAGGGGATTATTCCCAAGGCATGGTGAGATGCCTATGCTATTAGTGTCCTAGTAATCTTGGAGAAATAATTTGTATTAACATTTTGATATAAATATAATTCATTTTGTCCTTCTATGTGCCAGAGACTGTGTGAAGGACTTGTATGTGCTATTTCATGTAAGCCTCAGACAGCTATATAAACGATATACCTTCCTCATAAATACTTCAGCTAGGAAACGGATACCTGGATGGATTAAAGTTCGATTCCAGCCTTGATGTTGCTCACCCCCAAGCTATTGGGTTCTGCCATCAGGGACACTAACCTTTTGATCTCTGTATTTCCACGTAAAACCTGGGGGCGTCAGCCAGTCCCTGTGCCTCTTTAAGTCCCAGTTTCCCTGTTAGTAAAATGGGGATACTAAAGTCGAGGACATAGGGCAATCACAAGAATTAAAGTAGTTAATGCCAGCAACATCGGTTGGAGGGGGAAAGAAACCTCCTCTGATTTCAGGACATCCCTTCCAAGTAAAAACTACTGAAAATGAACACAGAGATAGGCATCTTGGGAAACGTTTCTCTATCCTGCCTGTACAAATTTGACAGCATTTCTCCACAGCCTGTAGCCATATTCAACCCTCTGGCTTGCACAGCACTGATTAAAAAACAGATTGCCAGCAGTCATCTGTGATTGCCTACCATGGAAGGGCTGCTCATCTCTTCCTCCACCCACTGTCCCATGCACTATTCATGAGTTCTACAATATTCCAAACTTTAATTTCCACAGATTAATTCTCACTAATTATGCACCATGCAAACCTTTGCAGGAGAATTCTACTGGATGCTCTTCCATCCTGAGGCGGGGAAGGGCAATGTCGAATCGTTTTCTGATTTCAAGTGGAAAACAAACTAATTATGTGGAAATATGATAATAGATTACGCTGCAGGGGCTCGTCCTCTGCGGGCTTCAAAATGTTTGCTTATGATCGGCTCCTTGTGTTATTTCTTCCAGGAGGAGCTGCCCTTTCATAATGCATCAACATTATTGACTGGCCTGTGATTCCATACTTGGAGTTAAGATAATTTGCATAATTGTGTATTACTTCCGTCTGGTAGAAACAAACAAGATGTTTGGGTGCTAATGATCAAGCAGGCACAGTGGCTGCTGGGAAAAATACCATTAGTAAAGTCAAAAAAACAAGAAATAGCAGTCTTTCTCTGGCCTCTTTCACCACCTTTCTATGACCTAACTCTCTATTCTACTTGGCCACAGGCATTGTTATTTTTATGTCTGTCCAAGCTTAGGAGGTGGCCTGGGCTAGGCATTTATTCCAAATCTATAAAAATATAAAACATTCTTGGGCTGTGAGTTTTCATACTTGTTTGTGTTTGTTTAGGTCATTTCTTCTGCTTGGAATGTCTTACTTCTTCTCTCTGGCAAATGCATCTTATCCTTCAAAATCCGGCTCAAATGCTACTCTCCTTTTGATGTCCTCCAACCTTCCCAGTTAATATGCATTGTTCTTTAAATAAACAAATATCAGATGAGCACAATAGGCGCTCAGCAAATTCATTCTTTTTCATTTGCTTAACAGATTTTGATCTGTACAATTTGCTGGCTCTATTCTAGCAACTCAAGATAGAGTGAACAAATAAGAAAAAAATAAATCTTCCTTTCCTTGATGTCTTCAGTGCTCCTCTTCTCTCTAGCAATTCATCATCTCTATTTAGCAATTATTTATTCTGTCTTGTAGTACACTTGATAGACAGGGTCATAGCTTACTAATCTGTATAACTCCACAGCCAGGCACACAGTAAGAGCTAAATAAATGTTTGTGAATAGACTTGAAGTTTCAAGAGAGTGGATCATGCAAACTGTTTGATGAATGACATCAGGGATAGAGATGTGGTACCTTTCTTGCCAGCTCTACATGACTTGCAGTGGCTGTGGGAAATACCGTGAAAAGGATTTTGAGGCTGCATATGCTTAGTGGAAAAGTTTTCTGTGATTGATTCAGCATGTCTGTGATGGGAATACTAAGGAGGAATAGAAAACTGTGTATTATATATTTGCATTCTTTTTATAGGTATTTAACCTTGGGCATCTTTTAAAAGGCTCAGTGGTATGTGTGTTTCAGTGGTATATGTATGGGTGGAGCTGAAGAATTTATCAGGTTGCTTACAGTTTAAGTGTAAACAGGTAATTATCTACCAAGAAGATTTAGATATTGTGATTTTGAACATTAAACACTTGAAATGGAACATTTTAATTTACTTTTTAGGAAGTAATATCTGCCATTATTGAGCTAGGCACTATCCATATGTTATCCCATATAATTTGTTGTAGCAACGCTGCACAACACTGGATCATTTTAACCGCATTTTACAGATGTAGAAGCTGAAGCTTAGAATCTTGGTCAAGATGAAAAGGTTGTGAATGGCAAATTCAAAGTTCAATTCAATTTATCCTGATTTTATAGTTTATGCTTAAAAAATCTGTCCTCAATTCCTCAATACAAACTGTCATTTAATTCTAGTCTAAAGCATACTGCTTTGTACTTCTGAGAAAGGAGCCTCTTTGACCTAGCAGATAAACCAAACATATGTGAAGTATTCCAGTGATTGTGGTCTTGGTGGGTATTAGAGGATTGGGGACCTGGTGGGAGGGTGTGTGTGCAGACAGGGTGAAGGGGAAAGTGGCTTCAAACAGAGAGGTTGAATATGAAAGAGAACTTCTTTTGTTGAGTGTGTTTTGCATGCTAGGCTTTGGGTTACTTGTCTTGAAGGTCTTTCAGGGATGAGCATTACTAGCTCCATTTCTCAGAATAAGAAAATATGGGATCATTAACTACATTAGTAGCAAGAAGGCTATTGTTTATTCTACCTGTCCAATATTGTATCCCTAATTCAATAATGCATTTTCTGCCTGGCACAAGTTAGAGTCTAAATAAAACAAATATATAGAAATATGTTTTTGTGATGGTTAATAAGAAGTAAACCAGACTCTAAATCTGACTTTGTTCAACTCCAAAGCCTATGTATTTCTATCATGCCAGGCTGCCTTTGGGAAGTTTAAAATGTGCCTAAGACTTTGAAACCAGTTCCCATTTTTCAAGGATAACTTCTTATACAGCTGCCTTAATGCAGCTGGCCCTTTGGGAAAAAAAAAAATGTTTATAAGAAGGTTTGGCAGGTTTCTTGGACATTAAATATCTCTTACAAAATAATATTTTGATGGATTACATGTAAATGAATCAGAAACATATGGCTTCCATTTCCTTTAGAATGCAACCACGGAATGTTTTTATGTGTTTGGCAAAATGGATTTTCCTGAATGGCACCTCCAAGTGCCCCTCCCTTTTCATCTCTCAGTGTATTGCATCCAAAAGGACTGGAAGGATCTTCTAAGAATCCCACAAAAACCTGAAGCCTTCTATCTCCGCTTCTGACTCCACAATCCTACATAGGTTATTTTCCCTTTTACTTCTAACAGCAAAGGCAGCTGCTGTTCAGTATGGCACTCTAGTACCCTATTCTAGGGCTGCTCTATATCAAGAGCCTCTCATCCTAACACATACCTGTCTACTTACCTTGGGAATGCTGAACGCTCAGTCACTGCCAGCAGAGACTCCCTCTTCATGTATACAATGTTAGGTCATACAAACTTTATAATATAAATGGATACATATTTTGAGACTTTTTAAGAAAAAGACTTTGTGCTGAGAGGCATTTCATTTTTAAAAAATCCACTAGACTGGACACAATCAGATATTTATTTGGAACAAATAAAAGCTATTATGTAGCCTGTGGAGTGTGAAATGCACCTGTTGTGACTTCATACCAAGATTGGTAACCCCAACATACATGCTAGTGTAGCTGTAGAACAGACTGATGACCAACTGAACCACAAAGAAAGACAAGGGTGCCCAATCAGGATTTTGAAGGGCTTTTTATACCTGCTCTCAAAACCTGGTGTCTAAATTACACTGGTTGACCTTAATATTCAGCTTAGATCAATGAAAAAGTAAGTTATCTACAGTTTGTGATTTATTATTCTAAACAAGTTATTGTAGCATTCAGTTGTCTGTATGTTGAAGGGAACAGAGCCAAGACAGGAAATACGGTCCTATTCAGATTATGAAAGCAGTAACTTCAGAAGAAAGTAAAGAGTGTGGGTTTCACCTGTGTCTATAGATACCACATTCACATGCTTCAGGGATCAAGGTAAATGAGTGAACATAATTAGGATGAGGGTCATTCAGGTTTGCTGGGGGCTTTGAGAAGGAGAGAGCACACTCTCCCTATAACATACTCAAATTCATAATTTTTATATCACTAGTTGCAGGTAGATCTCTGAATCACAGAAATGGATAAATCTTTGCATACCTGGTTTTTAATCTCTGTGGCCAATCATTTCTAGGTAAACCTATTTCTCTTATATCCGCATACATTCCCTCTCCTTTCCTCCTTCATCTACTTCTTCCATCCTATCTTGACATGCAAATGAAAGAGCTGGGTCAGCAGTAAGAAGTTGGCCTGAATTGAGAAAATTTGCCAGTAGTGAAGTTCTGCCAGATTCCAGATTCCCTTTCTACCCCCTTTCTTACTCCTTATCTTTCTCTTCTCTCATATCATTCCTGTTTTTACAAAAAAGAACATGAATCTGTTGAAAGTGGTATGATTTATACCCCCCAAAGGGAGTTTAGGTTGGAAGCAAGAAAGTGCCGGAGTCGTGTTTTCAGGTTGATGGGCAAGGCTAGAGCATATAAAAGAGAAGAAGAGAAAAGGTCAGTAATAATGGAAGTGAAGAAAAAGAGCAAGGGATGCTTGAATAAAGTAAATTTAATAAAAGGAATATATTTTTAGCTGTTTGCTTAGGTTATTTTCAATTTATTATAGATCCACACCAGGTCAATTGTCACATATTCTCTGTAGCATTTGACTGGAAAAGCATCGTATCCTGTCTCATAGAATTGCCCCATACAAAGGCTTAAATCACTGGCTTTGGAGTCATGTATCTACGTTCAAATCCTGGATCCCCAAATTTTTCTAGGGTCACATTTTTTATTATATCAGAGCACGTTATTTGGTATTTATTCAGCATATTTATTAGTTATTTTGTGGACATTAGATTTTACAAGGCACCTTTACATCCTTAGTCTTATGTATCCTAAAATACTCCTGTAAGACAGAAACGGGGAAAAAAAAGTAATGTCATTGGTCCCATATGAGAAATGTGAACATGGGGGTTCATAGAATTGCTTTGGGTCACAAAGCTAGTAAGGGACAGAGTTGAGACTAGGAATCCATATCACCTAATTCTTAGACTACTTCTCCCCACAAGTGACACTTCACCAAAAAACTGGATTAAAGGGGGTGGATATGTCTGCTTATCCCGTAAAATGAAGATGACACAAAGGATTTGAGGTTATGCGAAATAGTGAAAATAATTTTTGTGTGGAAAATGGATCATCACTTTTTTTAGAAGAAAAAAAATCTATCTGTATACCATTTTCCAGAGAACTGCATTGTGGAATCAGCAATCAGAAAGCAAGCTCCATTATAGATACTGTGACTCACTGCACTTGGAAAGAATTAAACTCATAGTAATAAAATGGTCCTATGATAATAGTGAACTATCTGCAAAAGGCATTGAACTGAATGTATCTCCCTAAAATTTGTAGGGTAAAGCCCTAACCCTCAATGTGATGGTAATAAAAAGTGGAACCTTTGGGAGCTAGGTAAGTTTAGATAAGTTAAGGAGGGTGGCACTCCTGTGGTGGGAATAATGCCCTTATAAGAAGCAGAAGAGACACCAGAGCTTCTTTTGTCTACATTGTGAAGATAGAGGGAGAAGGCAGTCATCTGCAAGTCAGGAATACAGCCTTCACCAAGAATTGAATCTGTCATAACCTTGATCTTGAACTTCCCAGGCTCTAGAATATTGAGAAATAGATTTCTGTTCTTTAAGCCACTTGGCCTACTGTATTCTATTAGAGCAACCTGATCTAAGACAGGAATCTTGTAGAATATAAAACCCCTTCAGATTGCTATGGAAGAAAATTTTATCAGAAAATTTTATTAATTATAAAAATAATTAGAAAGTCTACAGTGAAAAATGTATTGAATTTAAGAGGTTAATGGGTTGGGGCACCTGGGTGGCTCAGTGGGTTAAAGCCTCTGCCTTTGGCTCGGGTCATGGTCTCAGGGTCCTGGGATCGAGCCCCGCATCGGGCTCTCTGCTCGGTAGGGAGCCTGCTTCCTCCTCCCTCTCTGCCTGCCTCTCTGCTTACTTGTAATCTGTCAGATAAATAAATGAAATCTTTAAAAAAAAAAAGAGGTTAATGGGTTTTACAACATATTTGACACAAAGAAAAGAGAATACTTAACTAGAAAAAAGTTACTAGAAAAGATGAAAAACACAGAAAGATAAAAGTTTAGAAAATGTACAAAAGAGCATAAAGAAGTATGGAAATGAAGGAAAGTTCTCTCTTATGCATAGACACCTAGTAGGAGAGGGGAATAAGCTAAAGGAAAAGAATTATGGGCAAGAATTGTTTAAAACTTACAAAAGACAGCAAGCCACAAAAATTGAAGGAAACTATAAATCTCAAGAAGTGTTAATACAGGCAATTTTTGTAAATGTTTCATGCATACTTTATAACACACTACTGAAAATTCAAAGGAAAAAAAATTTTTTTTTTAAAGATTTTTTTTTATTTATTTGACAGATATCACAAGCAGGCAGAGAGAGAGGAGGAAGCAGGCTTACCGCTGAGAAGAGAGCCCGATGCAGGGCTCTATCCCAGCACCCTGGGATCATGACCTGAGCCAAAGACAGAGGCTTTAACCCACTGGGCCACCCAGGCGCCCCCAAAGAAAATATCTTAACAACCAAAAAAACAAAAAAAAAAAACCCAAAACATATTACTCTCAAAGGAATAGTAAGATCGATGGCTAATTTAAAAAAAAATTATTAATATATAATTGAAGTATACTATATTGCTCATATTTAAAATATACAATTAGATCAGTTTCAACATACATTTATACAAATGAAAAAATCACCACAATAAAGATTCTAAGATTGCTGTCACTCCTACAAGTCCTTTGTGTGCTTTGTAATCCAATTATCCCTCTACCCCCATCCCCAGACAACAACTGATTTGCTTTCTGTCACTACAAACTAGTTTAGAGACTTCACAATTTTTTATATGGATGGAACAATGTAGTCGTTTTTTGCCTGCTTTTTTTTTTTTTTTTTTTTACTCAGCATAGGAATTTTGATAGTCATTGACGCTGTTGCTGGTGTAAATAGTTAATTGCTTTTAGTTGATGAGTAGTGCTTCACTGCATGAATATGTCACTGCTTGTTAATCTGGTCACCTGTGATGGACACCTGGACTACTTTTAGTTTTTTTTTTATTACAAATAAAGCTGCTATGAACATTTGCATGAAAGTCTTTGTGTGCGCATATGTTTTAAATTCTCTCGGGTAAATACTTAGCAGGAAAATGGCTGTCTTCTGTGGTAGGGATATGTATAAAGTTTTAAGAAATGATAAAACTCTTTTCTAAAGTTGTACCATTTTCTGTTCCCAAAAAGAATGAAACAGAATTCTACCTATTAACAACAGCACCAATTCTTAATCAGGTTTTGGTTTGGATATCCTAGACATTTAATGATGTGGAGAATGTTCTTAAATGCCTACTGACAATTAATGTATCTTTGTTCATAAAGTGCCTGTTTAAATCACTGCCCATTTTCTTTCTTTTCTTTTTCTTTTTTGAAGATTTTATTTATTTATTTGCCAGAGAGAGAGCGTGAGTGAGCACAGGCAAACAGAGTGGCAGCAGAGGCAGAGGGAGAAGCAGTTTCCCCGCCAAGTAAGGAGCCCCATGTGGGACTCGATCCCAGGATGCTGGGATCATGACCCGAGCTGAAGGCAGCCTCTTAACCAACTGAGCCACCAAGGTGTCCCGAAATCACTGTACATTTTCTTAATGGGTTGTTTGTCTCATTATGATTAGTAAGAATTCATTAAATATTCTTGGTAGAAGTCCTTTGATACATGTGTTCCAAATATCTTATCACAGTTTGTGACTCGCCTTTTGGTTTTCTTAATAAGTTATTTTAAAGAGCAAAATTCTTAAATTTTAATGAAGACTGATTTATCATTTCTTACTTTTTTGGCTTATGTTGTTTTATATTCTAAGAAAACTTTGCCTTGCCCCAAGGCTGCAGAGATTTTTCTCTTATGCTTTAGAAGTTTCACAGTCTTAGTTTTACATTTAATTCTATGGTCTGTTTTGAGTATGTTTTATATATGGAGTAAGAGTTAATGTTTCTTTCTTTTTTATTCCCTCAAATTTTTATTTAAATTCCAGTTAGTTAACAGGCAATGCAGTATTAGTTTGGGGTGTATAATTTAGTGATTCATCACTCACATACAATACCCAGGGCTCATCACAGCAAGCACCCTCTTTAATAAACATTATCCATTTAACCCATTCTCCTACTCACCTCCTCTCCAGTAAACCTCACTTTGTTCTCTATAGTTAAGAGTCAGTTTTCTGGTCTGTCTCTTTCTTTCTTTTTTTTTTATTTCCCTATGTTCATCTGCTTTGTTTCTTAAATGCCACATATAAGTAAATCATATGGTATTTGTCTTTCTCTGATTGACTTATTTTGCTTAGCATTAGACCCTCTAGTTCCGTCCATGTCGTTGCAAATGGCAACATTTCATTCTTTTTTGTGGCTGAGTAATAGTCCATTGTACATATGTATTTCCCACGTCTCCTTCATCCATTCATCATTTGATGGGCATTTGGGTTCTTTCCGTAATTTGGCTATTGTTGATAATGTTACTGGTATTTACTTCTTTATGGGTAGCTAGTTGATTTAGCACCATTTGCTGAAATGGCTTTCCTTTTCTTACTGAATTGCCTTGATATCTTTGCCAGAATTCTATTGACCATATATGTGTAGATATATGTCTGTATTCATTATTCTGTTACCCTGATATATGTGCCAATCTTTTAGCCAATACCAAACTCTTGAATACTGAGGCTTTGGAGTAGTCTTGAAATCAGACAGTTCAAGTTTCCAACTTCATTCTTCATTTTCAAAGTTGCTTTGGCTATTCTAGCTCCTTCGCAGTTCTGCATCAATATTAGAAGGAGCTTGCTAATTTCTACAAAATGAGTCTGTTGGAATTTTGATTAGAATTGTGCTGAGTCAGACCTGTACCCCTGGGGATAAAAATATATGTTTATAAAAAATAAAAAATTTAAAAAAAAAAAGAATTGTGCTGAGTATCCTGATAAGTTTGGTGAAAATTAGCTAATGGAAGCTAGGTTATAGGGAGCCATCTATATAGTGTTAAGAGAAAATAATTGCCAATGTAGAATTATAGTCACATGAAAATATCCTTCTAAAATGGAAATGAACACATTTTCAAATAAATCTGTTGAAATTATTCATGCCAAAGTTTGGAGTTAAAAGTATGGAAGAAGATGTATCATACAAATATTTATCATAAGAATGATAGAATAGGTATACTAATATCAGACAAAGTAGGTTACAAGGCAAAGAGTATTGATAGAGCTAATCAGAGTTTTTTGTAACTGTATAAAGGGGTGGGGCAAATCCACCAATAGGAAGTCACAAATCTAAATTTGTACATAACTGATAACATATCCTAGAAAGCATATGGACCAGAAACTGACAAGATAAAAGAAGTAGTCAGATCTACAATTACAGTGGGAAATTTAATTTTAATTTTAATGTTTTATTTTATTGTTAAGTTTTAGATTTTAATTTCATTATTGTTAACATGCAATGTTATCTTAGTTTCAGCTGTACAATATAGTGATTCAACAATTCCATCTATACCAATCTCTCTATGGGATAGAAAGATGCTTTTAGTGGACAGGGTTCCCAAGTCCACCCTGGAGTCCAGAGGTGACCTTATACTTATACTTCATGATATTAGTTGTTTGATTGTGTTTCCCACTGCACTGACAGCTTTGCAAGAACTTCCTGAAAATGCCCTTTAATACCCATTACCCCCCACTTGTAGTGGGAAATTTAAAATAAACCCTTCTTATTAAATTATAGAAGATGCAGACAAAAGCAGGAGATATAGAGAATAAATTATAAAATATGGTTATCACTGTTACCTAAATGACTTATATAATACACTGAGTAGAATTCATGCTTCCAGCAAGGAATACTCCCCATGGCTCCAGCCAGGAGGCCCCACTACAGTCAGCCAGCCAGTATTGGCAATAGAAACTTACCTGATTGTAGTATGTTATCTCTCATCATCTCTCCCAGTGGCTGACTGGAGCTGATACTCTGGTATCTGTGTTCTGTGCAGAGTCAAAACACATTCCCTTAAGACTTTATGAGAATTTGAGGATGAATATCAGTGACCTCTGTGACCTCACATAATGGCAATGGGCAATAGAAAGTATTAATGCCAGGTCTCACGTTTCAGTTGGATCAAGAGTGTTAATTAAGGCTGCATAATGCAAAGAACATGGGCTTGGGAATCAGACATACTTGGTTCAAGTTCCAGAACTACCACACCCTGCCCTCACTATCAACTGTGTAATGTTTCTGAGGCTTTGTTTCTTCATCATGAAATATGGATAATAATAGCTGGAATGATTACCTGTGGAGGGACAGGCTGGTCAGAAGGGGCTGGGCTCTAGAATGTGCTAGACCAGCTTCGTAACGACACCTGGTGAGATTAAAGATACACATGATACTTTTGCTGACCCTAAATGCACAGAGATCAGCAATCTGACAGTTTCAGCCAACACATTGCAGGTATAGCTGAAATAGTAAGTTAGAATACCTTTGTGTAGTTACTTAAATGTTTTCAGAACATGAAAAGAATGGACGAGGAAAATCCTAGGCCAGATACTAAAGTTCTCAAATCAAGAAGCATTCTCTGGAGGTCAGCAGACAACAAGAAGATGAGATCTGGATGATATAGTTGGGTTGATATGGACATTCACTCTTTTTTAACAAGCAATGATCTCTTGTACTTTTTGCCTTTGCACATTCTAGTCACTCTGCTGAGGCTGCTTTTCCTTCTCTACTTGATTTACTCCTTTTTTTTTTAAGATTTTATTTATTTATTTGACAGACAGAGATCACAAGTAGGCAAAGAGGCAGGCAGAGAGAGAGAGAGAGAGAGAGAGAGAGGAGAAAGCTGGCTCCCCGCTGAGCACAGAGCCGGATGTGGGGCTCAATCCCAGGACTCTGGGATCCTGACCTGAGCCGAAGGCAGAGGCTTTAACCCACTGAGCCACCCAGGCACCCCTACTCCTTCTAATTCTTCATGGCTACCAGGTGAGTAATGTGTAAGCATTACATATCCTCTCCTTAGTGCGCTTGTTGGGATTCTTGGTTACAAGTAATAGAAATCTAAGCCAAATAGGCTTAAACAAAACAGAGCTTTTCATGACTCGTGATACAGGGAGGGTTCTGTCAGGGATCTGTCCTTCAGGGTTCATGGTTCTGCCTCTTTTTCTGTCGGCTTCAGTCTCACGTTAGCCCTGCCACCAGTAGCTGCCAGCTTACATACGGCCATTTCAGCAAGCCTACTGGGAAAAGAGCTCTGCTGATTAATTTCTGCAGAAGTTCCAGGGCCAGTTTTAATCATGTGTACATCACTGAGCCAATCTCTCTATGGGATAGGAAGACGCTCTTACTGGACAGGACTGGGTCCCAAGTCCACCCTGGAGCCCAGAGGTGACTTTATACTTCATGATTTGTTTGTTTGGCTGTATTTCCCCCTGCACTGACAGCTTGGCAAGGGCTTACCAAATTTACAAATCCCACAGGAATGTGTGGAATTGGCAGAGAGCTGTGGTTAGGTGGGTAGAGGAAAGTGATGCAGTGGTTAGGGGAATAGACTTGAGTCTGATTGCCTAGCTCAGAATTCAGGATCTGCCACTTACTGCTTCTGTCAGCTTGTGGTAAACACTTAGTGTTTCTGCACTTGTTTCTTCTTTTCTAGAATAGGAATAATAATAGAAAACAATAATGCCTACCTCATAGACATACGTAGTTGTATTAAATGAATTAATACATACAGCGTGCTTAGGATGGTGCCTTGTATTTTTTATCATATATATAATTTTAATACTTTTCTTCATATATTTAACATATAATTTTCATCACATATTCTTGGAATGTAGCATAGTTCCTAGCACATGGTATGCATTTACATGTTTTTAGTGAGTGAACATTATCTGCTCTTCCTAATGATTCTATGAATTTAGTGTTATGATTCCCATTTTACAGATAAAAAAAAGTGAGACAGCAGTTAAAATAACTTGTTCAAGGCTGTACAGCTACTGGTTATGTAGGATAGGATTGAATTAGGTCTGTCTGACTGCAGAACCTGGGCTCATAGAAACCCCATTAATTGCTTTAAAAACTGAGCTTCATTACTGTCTCTTCTGGGAGAATTTCCTTAGTGCTAACATCTGCTGTGGTGAGAGAGGTTCCCTTCTTTTTATTTTCCCTGTTTGCCTGTTTGCATACCTGAGGGTCAGGTGGGCCTCTTGCTCATCTTTGACTCTCCAGCTTCAGTCATGTTGTTAGTTAATTAAACTAATTGATAAATTAATGAATGTTAAAGAGTCATGTGGAAAGATTCTGGGAGTACAAAGAATAAACTAACCCCTCCTTTTACATGAGAAAGATAGCCTATGGGAGGTTTTTCTTTTTAGGAAGGGAGCTATGAAGGAAGTTTTACATACATTTGCTCACAACAGAGAAGGCCGTGCAGGCTCCATGTAGCAGAACTAACAGAGGATTTGGCTGATGAAGAGCTTAGAGTCTGAAACTAATTCTTCCTTGTGAACAAGGAGGCTGAGGCTCAGAGAGTAGAAGGGACTTGCCCATAGTCTCACAGTCTGGGAAGGTACAAAATGAGACCCAGTCTTCTGAGCCTGCATTACAGATTGTTTCCACTAGCTCATGTGATGAACAATTTGGGAGACTAGAATAGCCCAGGGGAGAAAAGAAGCCACTAATCTTATGGAAAGGGTTTGAAAATGAAAATACATTAAACACTTAGGAAACGAAGAAAAATGCATGAAAAACTACAGCAGGAAAAGAGAGAAAAATTTATTAACTTAATATATATCGGGCCAACATAGTGCTGGGTCTGGCTTTGGAGCAGGAAAGGAATTCTCAACTGCTTTTGAGTAGAATCAATTACTTTGCTACTCTGAAACAAATACAGGCAGATAGCAAATCATTGGACTGTCCAAGACACTGCAGATCTCAAGACTCCCCTACCATTTCTTATGGAGTACAGACTCAGTGCTTACTAAGTGTAGACTCTGGCCTTGGGTCAGAAAGAACACAGGCTCTGGGTCACCCACCTTGATTTTACCACTATCTAGGTCTACGGCACTGGGCAATCCACATAAATCTGCATTTTCTCACTTATAAAATAGAGTTGTTAATTTGTTTGTTTATTACGTTATGCTAGTCATCAGTAGGTTTTGATGTAGTGTTCCATGATTAATTGTGGAGCTGTTAATTTTTAAATAAGGGGCTGGTAAGGATTAGATGAGAAAAACAATATAAAAGTAAAAGTCCTAGACCAGGGTAAGCATTCAGCAAATGACAATGTTCATTATGATTCAAAGATGATGGCACTCATAGTCAGAAGGTGAACCCACTTAATGTGTAGCAAACCAGCAAATGAGACAAAAGAAAATTGGCTTCATTCAATACTTTCTATAATTTTTCTTCTTTCTCCTCTAAAGGTTCTATGCTGTAGGATGAAGAAAAGGGGTGTATGGTGACCCCATTTAGGAAATTTTATTTTCTGTCTGATGGAAAAAAATTTCCTTCAAGGTCAGAGTGAGATCAAGAGTTTGCAGAGGGAATTGGAATCATTTTGGTTATAAGTTTAAAAAACTAAAATGCTACTGTCTATTAATTTGTCTCTCCTTTGATTTTCTAAAATACCAAAAATGGCACATTAGAAGCAGTAGGCATACCTAAAGCTACAGATGAGAACAGAAGAAAGACCATGAAAAACAACAGCAGAAAAATAAGAGCACAGCATTCAGGGCCACTTTGTATGGGTGCAATAGCCAAATATATTTAATTAGCTCCTTATGGGACAGTATAATTGTTAATATTTACATAGGTTTTCTTAACTCATCAATTTAAGAAGACATCTGCCTATCTTCATGTCTTCATGCTGAAAGGATAAGAGATAAGTATTTAATGAAAAAGAAAAAAAAAAGGGAGAATGAGTTCCTTGTCTATGAGAAGTAACATGGCACACCACGTAGATATTGGTGCACAGAGACCCGGGTTTCTACTTTTATGGGAACCACCATCCTCTTTTGCTTCAGTCTCCTCTTGGAAAATAATGAGAAACTTAGGATCAGAAATTAAAAGACTTAAGGCTTTGTGAGATTAAGAGTCAATTATAGTTTGTCTTTTCTTTGGAATTCTTCTGTTTGCAAATGAAAGAAACCCAAACCAAATAAGTTTAAGTAAAAAAAAAAGCATATAATTATTAAATAATTAATATAGTCACTGGAACAACTCCTAGAACTAAATTACAGGAATCATACAAAGGCTCCAGAGAACTGGAACCAGTGGCTTGAATATCACTAGACTCTCTGGTCTTACATCACTGTTTTTCTCTGCAAGTCTGTCTATGTTCTCTTTCTCCTCCCTTTTTTTTTTCTTTTTGCAATGGTTTCCTCTAATCTTCTGGTGCTCCTGCTGGGAAACAGGGGCAGGATCAGGGTAAGGCACTTGGGCCCCAAACTGACCGAGGTGCTCACTCTCAGAGCCCTGTGAAATCTGACTCTAAATGCTGTGCTTCCTGTGCCTTGCTTGCCTCTCCTTGGTCCCTGTTTTGTTGAAAAATATGGCTGTTGAGAGCAACCAAATTTTTAAAAAAGCTATTTCTGTCACTTTCTTCTCTTATTCCTGAGCCAAACTTTTTAAAGCAGGTAAATCTTGGATTGGTTTGAGTTAGTATGCACCATCAGTCAACTAACTGTGGCCAAGGGTTGAGCATAGTTTACACAGTGGGAACCATGGTACACATTTGAATGAGATTGGGACAAGACAAGAGGAAAGTTTCTAAGTTTCTAAGAAAGAAGTAGGCAAAGCAGTTTTTGATGGTACCCCCAAATACTGGATCATTGCCCGTTGTTGGTGCCATAGTGGGATGAATGGGGAGTCCCCAAAAGATATGACCTCATCCATCCTAACCACTAGAATCTATGAATGTGACCTTATTTGAAAAATAAGTGCTTTTGCAGGTGTAATTGAGGATCTTAGGTGGGTCCTAAATCTAGGTGGGTCTTAAATACAATGACAACTGTCCTTACAAGAGATACATAGAGAAGAGACAGGGAGGGGAGAAGGCCATGTAAGGATGGAGACAGAGATTGGAGTGATGCAGCCACAAGCCAAGGAATGCCTGGAAGCTGAAGAAGGAAGGATCAGATTCTCCCCTGGAGCCTTGGGAGGGAGTGTGACCCAGCAAATATCTTGGTTTTTTGACTTTTGGCTTTTAAAACTATGAAAGAATCAATTTCTGCATTTGAAGCTGCCAGATCTGTTGTAACACATTATAGCAGACCTAGGAAACCAATACAGGTGCAAAATAAGAAATCACAAACAACTCACAAGACTTCTGTGGCCCTCAGGGGAAGACATGTAACATAGTGTTTAAGAGCATGAGCTCTGGAGCTAGGCAGTGGGGGTTTGGATACTGGCTCTGCCATTTAATAGATATCATCTTGGACAATTATTTAACCTCTTCTGGGGTTCAATTCTGCATTCCTAAAATTAGAATAATAATATTTGTTAATTCATGCAGAGTTTAGAACAGTGATTAGCATATACTATATACTGATGATGAGTCATGGTTATTCATGTATGAATTTGAGGTAATAATAATATTTCCTTTGACCATACCATTTTGTTGTTTGGATAATTCACTAGGAATAAGTGTGAATTTCATACACGTCAAATGACCTATGTGTATGAGGAAACTGGGTGGGAAGTGCAGGGGGAAATAAAGTAAGTATCTGGCCCTGAGGAGTATATGATCCTGTTACAGACTGCACTGTGTTCCCTCCTAATTCCCATAGTGAAACGTTAACCCCTAGTGTGACCGTATTTAAAGAGACACCTTTAAGGAGGTACTTACGGTTAAATGAGATCTTAAGTGCAGAACCCTAATCTGATAAGGCTGGTGTTGTTATAAGAAGAGACACCAGAGACTTCTCTTTCTCTTTATCTCTCTCTCTCTCTCTCTTTGCATGTGCACAAGAGAAAAGGCCACCTGAGGACACAGTGAGCTGTTGTCTCTACAATGGGAAAGAGAGTTCTCACCAGAAACCAATCCTACTACCACCTAGATCGTGAACTTCCAGAACTCTGAGAAATAAATTTCTGTTGTTTATGTAACCAAATGTGTGGTATTTTGTTATGACAGCTCTGGAAGACTAATATAAGCCCATTAATGGAAACTAGAAAACAATCCATATTTAAGTGATTGTATTCTACTATCAATACTAGCAGCTAATTCTTGCAACCAATATACTTTCTGTGGAATGAAAGGATGCCTCTAAGATACAAACCTTTCTTCATTTTACACTCTGACTCTAAAAACTTGGTGCAAATACACAGTGGAATTCTGAAAATTCGACAGCTCTAAAGGAAATGCTCCTGTGAGGGTTGTAAGCAGGAAAGAGATTAGAATAAAACAAGATGCTTTCTACAGGGAGAGACTTTTTGCCTTTGTAAAATGTGTTTGCTCCATTTGCTCTCTCCTCTATATTTTTACCTTCATTTTGGAAGTATTAAAACTGAAAAAAAAATGTTTTCTTGTAGTATGGGTGGAAATGAATCTAAGGCGGAATATCATTTCCTTAGTGGAAGAGGGAATCATTTTCCTTCCATATATTAGACAAAGACTATTCTTCAAAAATCTCTGTCATAAAATTTCTGTTCAGCTCTCCGGTGCACTTACATGGCACCTCCTCCATGAACCCTTCTCTGATGCCACTTCTCTCAAATTAGCATTAACTAATTCCTTCTCCGTCTGTGTCTGACATGTGTCACAGTCTGACCTGGGGCAGGCACATCTCCCTAGATTATTAGATCTTTAAAGTCAAGGGCAGTCACCTTTAGTTCTCAACTCTTCCATCTCCTTATAGCCAATTGGGTGCCCACACTTAGAAGAACTTTGGTATATGACTTGACAGGAGTTTCACCTATTATTAACACACACACACACACACACACACACACACACCAATTCTATTTGGAATTCTTTTCTTCTGGTGTAATCTAAGTTTACTGTAGGATAAAGGAACAGTAAGGATGAAACATTTAAAGATCAAAAACTGGCATCTTATCCTGACTACTCTAATCATGTACGTTTAAAGTCTGATGGACCTACCCCAATACCCCATCTCTGGAAGCTGTTTAAGCCTGGTGATGGGGAGTCTCAGTGTGCCTGTGGCAATCACCTTAGCCCTTGACTTGATTCCGCACTCCTGGCATTATTCTGGCTTTATGGATATTGGCATGGTATCCAGTTTTCTGCCCTGTCTCTGCCTCTTGAGCATAATGAGTAATTTAGCTATCCTGGTTTCGACTAATAGCACTGAGGGTTCATAACTCAGTATATCAGGGTTTTAGAACTCAGCATTGTGCATTGTATGTTGGGAGGGTGATTTTCAAGGTGTGGTTTCTGGACCAGCAGCAGTAGCATCACAAGGAAATATGCTGGAAGTGCATGTTATACAGCCTTACCCAAGAATTGCTGACTCAGAAACTTGGGGGGATGGGTGGGCAGGAGGTATGCTTTGTAACAGTCTTCCAGGTGATTCTTCTGATGCTAAAATTTAAGAACAACCACTATAGAAAGTTCACCGAATTTCTTCATGTTCTCAACTGTGTAGGTATAATTTCCATTCTGTGGGGTGATTTTTGTGACTCAATAAGCCCTAAAGTCCACTAAGTTCACATTGAAAGTACTAAATAAACAGGGTTGAATCTGAACCTAATAGTCCCATGTTAGCGCTGTGGGTCTGAATAACTACAATTTCACTTCACAGGGCCTTCTATTCACATGGGTTTTGTGCACCTGCTTCACAAGACAGCAGCACTCTCACCCGCACTGTGGCAAGCTCTCTATCACCTGGCGCATATGCTGCTCCCAGTCTCATCACACCTTGGTGAAGGAACACATGGGCCCATATGTCAGACAATGTGTTTATATTCTTTTATACAGAAAGGGGAAATATGTTTCACAATAAATGTTTGCATACTTTGGAGAAGAATTTTTTTTAATTTTTTTCTAAGAGAGAAAGAGAGAGACAAACTTGGGCTAGAGCTCATTGAAGCTTTGTTTCTTTGTACTGTTTTTATCACCCAGTCTTGAAAAGAGCTTGCACGTTCACTGGGAAGAATCTGTGCTAAAATTTGGGTCTCTGGAGACTGAGCAAGTGTAGAATGTGTTTGTTGAGCTAATCCGGAGGGGAAGAATCAACGGATTAGAGGTAAAAATTCTCAGAATCTATGCAGGGAAACCAAAACTATAAGATATAAAAACCCACATGCTAAGAGGTGGGAGCTGAAAGCTGGAGGGATACAGGAGATATGTCATTAATAATTTAGAAGTTTGCTAGGTGATTGCCAGAGTGGCCCTGGTATGCTTTAGTTCGCTTCTGTGTATACAAAGGGAATGGATTGCATTTAGGAATAGTAAAAGAAGTGTTCGGGGGCTCCTGGGTGACACAGGTGGTTAAGCATCTGCCTTCCACTCAGGTCATGATCCCAGAGTCCTTTGATCAAGCCCTGCATCAAGACAATGGGTTGAGCCCTGTACATGGTCTCCCTGCTCAGTGGGAGTCTGCTTCTCCCTCTCCCTTTGCCACTCCCCCTGCTTGTGCTCTCTCTTTGTCAAATAATTAAATAAAAATTTTTTAAAAATTTTAAAAATGTCTATTGGGTAATTGTGATTCAATAATAATGGTAATCCTAACAGGATGGTAGAGATGATACGTGATAGGAGAAACTGATGTGCCTTTATCTCTTCTTGTGCACATCTGTTTAACCTTGTGACATTCTCCCATTTAGGCTCAGAATCAAGAAACAAATATTCCTTCAAAGGAGGGCTTTCAGTGGAGAAAATGAGAAGCCAAATAATAAATGAAAGTATTGATTTGAATCTCCCTAATGGCTAATGATAATGAACATTTTTTCGTGTATCTGATAGCCATTTGTATGTCTTCTTTGGAGAAGTGTCTGTTCATGTCTTCTGCCCATTTTTTTAATGTGATTATCTGTATTGTGTGAGTTGAGTTTGAGGAGTTCTTTATAGATCTTGGATTATCAGCCCTTTGTAGTGTCATTTGCGAATATCTTCTCCCATTCCGTGGATTTCCTCTTTGTTTTGTTGACTATTTCCTTTGTTGGGCAGAAGATTTTGATCTTGATGAAGTCCCCAAAATTTCCTTTGCCTTTGAAGACACGTCTTGAAAGAAGTTACTGTGGCCAATGTCAAAGAGGTTACTGCTTGTGTTTTTCTCTAGGATTTTGATAGATTCTTGCCTCATGTTGAGGTCTTTCATCCATTTTGAGTTTATCTTTGGTATTGTTTTTGTGTTTTAGAAAACAACATTTTAGGTGTAACAGAGAAATATTTGGGAGAAATGAGGCAGAAATAATTTGTTCTAACTCTTCCCCATCCCACCCCCCAGGGAACAAATCCACTAGATGAATATGTTCCTCCAAGCTAGGGAAGAAGAGAACATTTAAAAGATGCAGAAAACAAATGTTAGTCACCACAGAAAACTATCCTGTATCCTGCTCTCCTCCAGCCATGATAATGAGCAGAAACCATAGAACCCTCAGATGAATACAGGGATCTAAGGGTAGAAGAAACCCATGCTCACCTCCTGCCCATAATTCTAAGAGAGTAGATTCACAGATGGTCTCCACAGCACCAAGTCATAGAAACTATACAGAATTATGCCAAGTTTGATGCTAGGTTCTCTAAATATAGTTTCTAAAAACAACTCATATTATTAGACTCCTTTTAAAGAGGAAGAACTGAGATTAAATCCCCATGACTTCACAGCAATTATGTAGGAGAGTGGTAAACAAATTCAACAAAATAGCAGATGGAGAAAAGCAGTCCTTGGTAACCTTCAGAATCCTGTCTCCTTGAAAACTTACGTGAATGTGGACAAAACACTTAATCTTTCATCATCCACAAAAATATGGACATTTACTTTCACTATTTCATGGGTCCTTGAGAAGATAAGCAAAATGCAGCATTTTGTTTTTATCCTGATCAGGGTTCTTTGAGTTTCTTGGACATGTGGTTTGAGGTCATTTATTATTTTTTTGCAGAATTTTGGATCTTTATTCCTTCAACTAATTTTTTTCTGCATTGTTATCTCTGTTTTCCTTCTCTTTGGAGGACTCCAGTTACACATAGGCTAGACTGATACTGTCACACAGTTTTTGAGTGTCCTGTTCTGGTTTTATATTTGTTGGTACGTGTTTTACTTGTTTTCAGTTTTTTTTTTCTTTTTTGTGTTTGTGTTTCAACCTGGGTAATTTCTAGTTGATCTATCTTCGAATTCACTGATTCTTTCCTTGGCTATGTCAAATGTAATGATAAGCCTGACAAAGGAATTCTTTATTTTCAGTGTGGTAATTTTTTATCTCTCCTGGTGCCATTTGCCCTTTATTATTTTCATCTACCTATTGAAGTTTCCCACTAGTGTTTTCCAACTTTTTCCCTTTTTGTATACTGTCATTTTAAAATCCAACACATGGGTCCTTTCTGATTGTGCTACTGTTAAATTTTTTTCCTCTTGACAATGGGTTGTTTTCTTTGTGCCTTTGTAACTTTTTTAATGAATACCAGACATCTCATGCAGAATAATAGAGACTTGAGTAAATACTATTTTATTCCTAAAAATAGGCCCACATTTTATCAGGTCAATGATGTGAAGGTTTGAGGGAACTCTAGCTAAGAGTTGAGTGAGGCTTGGACTTTCTTGTTGCTATGGTTACCTTAAAGCACCATAACCTTTCTTCTAAAAATGCCTTGTGCTTAGGTTGGAAATCATGGTTTTGGGGTAGAGTAGAGTGGTGGTTTCTCAAGGTACTTAGTCCATCCTTATTTTTCAGCTTTTCTTCTGACATGTGTCATGGGGTAATGTTCTTTATTTATACGTTTTCACCTTCCTTAGTGGTGTATTGTTGTTAGTTATCTGGTGTGTGTAACACTGGTGAAGGGGGAGAAGAGGGCCTTCCCTTTTCCCTGTCTAGCCTCAGTCTTAGGAAGATGCTATGTGGGTGGGTCTCCCTTTCCATTCTACATGCCCCAGAAAGGGGTTGCTCCTCAGTCTGGGTACTGACATGAAGATAAAGCAGAAGAGAGCCAGACTTGACCCATGATGAGCAGATAATGTGAGCAGGGAATGCATCTTCATTGTTGCAAGCCAGTAAGACTTTGAGACCTTCTATTACTGAATAATAATTTAGCCGAATGTGATTGATATAACTCCAAAGCACTATTTTTTCCATTTAGGTGATTAAAAGCATTTGCATACAATCAAATATTTTTAAAGCTCAGGGAAATAGTACATTTGGTTACCCAAGTATTCTGATTACTTAAAAAACAAGCCTCTTTGGAATCTCTTACATTTAAATGGCTTAGGCAAAGGGTGGAGTAGGATCGTATAATGCAATTGCACTGGATTTTAAGTCGAAAGATATGGGTTTGATTTCTGACTTCATTTTCTTTACTTGTAAAATGAAAGAGATTGGACTAAATTTAATAATTTTCAACTTGTAGGACTTAGAATACTGAGTGACAATTCAATGGGTTTGCCTGTCCAAATAAGCTTGAACATTATTTGTAGCCTGAATAACCGATGTTTTCACATAGTGTTGTGGATTAGACTGCTTCTCTCTCAAAAAATGTGTGTTGAAGTCCTAACCCCATTTACCTTACAATGTGATCTTATTTGGAAATAGGATCTTTACAGAAGTAGTCAAGTAAAAAGGAGATTATTAGGGTGGGCCCTGATCCAATATGATTAATGTCCTTACAAAAAAGGGATATTTGGACACAGGAATAGACACTCCCAGAGGGAAACCAATGTGAAGACAAGGAGGGAGAAGATATCCCTGTGGCTGGAGTGATGCATGTAAAAGCCTTGGGACACCAAGGGTTGCCAACAAATTCCAGAAACTAGAAGAGATGAGGAAGTAATCTTTCCTAAAGTCATCAGATGGCCCTGCTGATGGAGCCTCTAGAACTGTGAAACAATAAATTTCTATTGTTTTAAGCCACAAGTGTTTTGATACTTTGTTACAGCAGCCCTAAGAAATTAATATAAATTTTGATATGAGGAAGTGGGATGCTGTTGTAACAAATATCTAAAAATGTGGAAACAGTTTTGGAACTGGCAATAGGTAAAAGATGGAAGGGTTTTGAGACATCTGAAAAGGCTCGATTACCTTGAAAGATTATTGGTAAAAATATGAATGTTCAATTTGTTTCTAGTGAGGTCTCAGAAATGAAAAACATGTTACTGGGAACTGGAGAAAAGGTGGTTCTTATTATAAAGTGGCAGAGGACGTGATGAATTTTGTTCTATTGTGTGGAAAGTAAAACTTGTAAGTGATGAATTTGGGTATTTTGCTAAGGAGGTTTCTAAGGAAAGTATTTAAAAGTCTGGCTAGATTCTCCTTCTTGTTTATAGTAAAATCCAGGAGGAGAGAAAAGTTCAAGAAGGAATTTTGTTTCAAGACTGAAACACAGAAATCCTGACAGTATGGGCCTTCTCTGTGGATTTCAAACTCAAGACATTAATTCTTAATTGAATTTGCAGCCTGCTAGTACACATAGATAGGTGATTCCTTTCAAATCTATGTATATGCTATGGGTAATTAATATAAGCAAATTCATGTAAAAGTATCGTGGTTGCTTTTTGTCCCTAGGCAACCACTGAATCCCATGGGTACGGTCTTGCTGCTGCACCTGGTTCACTATGAAGTAGGTCCCTTGTCAGATGCTAATCTGAATGATACTCCCTGATAGTGAGTCAGACATTCTTTAAATCCCTGGATTTTAGTTCTGGCTGAAGGTTTACAAGTAAGAAGTATAATGCTATAGAATATAGAATAGCTATCTATCCTTGTGAAGACAAATTACTGGTCCCATCTAGGATGGAAGGGACCCAGTGTAGTTAACTTGCTATGAAATGGCTGGTTGGGCTAAACATTCAAAATTAATGGAAGCTAGATCAGTCTTGGTAAGGTGGAATCCAGATGTTTGGCTCATGTGTTACACCTATTTCTGCCGCTGTGCCTGCTCCATTCATGTGTCTATCATACCAGTTCTGGGGTGGCTGATTAAAAAGGCTGGTTTATGTCAACTGGCTGAGTCATTTTTTCTCTTTGTTCTTCAATGTCTCTTCCATGATGGATGCTTCCTGCGGTGCATTAATGTGTAACGCAAACCTTTTCATACTCTGTGGTTTCTCACATATGTCCATTCACATGCGTCTATCCCAGACGTTCCTGTCTCTAATCTTCCAGGCTTTTTCATTAAAGTTCCTATGATCTGGTTAGATGATTAACTATTGCCCAGGACACTGTATGTTTTCTCACTTTAAGCCAGTTTTCCTTCTACATAATGTAGATGAATGGGTTTACTGCTCAGAGCTTAGAGTAAAGATTTTCCCTTCTGCTATTTTTCAAGTCCACTCCTGACTTTGGCTGCAATGCAGGTGCACTTTCCCCCTCAAAAACCCCTTGTTCATCAAATCCATTTTGGTATCTGCTTCTCAGAGTAACTAAACTGTAAAAAAGCTGATGTTGAGAGTGATTTGAGAAAACAGGTTTGGGATCTGGCTCGTTCATTGACCAGCAAGCAGGGAAGACCTTATCTTGGGTGGAAGTTGGGTATAGATAGTTTTTGGCACAAAATTTCACCATAATTGCTGATGATTTACCAGAGTAGATGTAGAAAGATATCCTAGTGGAAGAGAATGCCCAGGCCACAGTGGGCCTGGCTTCTGGTGTTTAAGAATTGTTACTTAAAGAAATAGAGGGGCTCCATCATGTCCAGGGCTATTAAGGAGCCCAGTTCTGAGAGCACTTTCCTACTGTCAGCTTTTACCTGCATAGTGCCACTACTATGCTATACTAAAATATAAATATACTACTATTATACTAAAAAGTGCCACTACTACACTTTTTAGTGATGCCAACGCCCCTTCTCATCAGCATATTCTTTTTTTTTTTTTTTAAAGATTTTATTTATTTATTTGACAGAGAGAGATCACAAGTAAGCAGAGAGGCAGGCAGAGAGAGGAGGAAGCAGGCTCTTGGCTGAGCAGAGAGCCCGATACGGGGCTCGATCCCAGGACCCTGGGATCATGACCTGAGCCGAAGGCAGAGGCATTAACCCACTGAGCCACCCAGGCGCCCCTCATCAGCATATTCTTGATGGCCTTGAAGTCATTCTTGAGGTCTAGGCTACAGTACAAGCAACCCTGCTGCTTGTGCAGATCCTACAGAATTTTAAGTATCAGGGGTAGAAGAGGTGTAATGGAGAGTTTATGGTCAGCCCTATTGGGAGAATCACAACATAGGTCCCTGAGATTCTGGAGCAGGCCATGCCATCTGCAAGGGAGAGTTATATGCCTTTTGAGAAACAGTTTCTTGTGTGGAACAGAAGACGTGGCCTTGGAGAACATGAAGGATGTCACCTTCTCTGGGACTCAAAAGAGGGAGGGAAAATTGGATACAAATATAGAGAGGGGAAAGCAAAGTTTAAGTTGCTTCATACAGATGGACTCAATTTTCTCTGTCTGGTATAAAGCAAAGTCCTTGAACAAAAGGGAGGAATGAAGTTGGGTATGGAAATTTTGGGGAAATTTTGAAAAATTCTGAGAAGCTTTTCCTCTGTGTGTAATAAGTATTTTTTTAAAGAACCTATCATGTAGATACTGAGAATACATTGTCCTTGTTCTCCAGAAAGTTGGTACATTTAATAAATTATAAGTTTCTGAATGGTGTGGAGCACATTATAATTATTTACATATTCCCCAATTGTGCATAGCATAGTGCTTTGAGTATAGTAGGTAAACATTAAGGTTTTAGGTCAACAAAATTGAATCCACAAGAACTGTTTATTTTAAGCAAAGCCTCAGAATCTTGAGCCATGAACTGTTTTGGTGGGAGTCCTTTACATCCAAACAACAGAGATCTGCCAGTTGAGAATGTAGTTTGCAATCCTTGGTAACTAAAAATACATATGAAGCAGAGTCTCTCAGCCTGAGCACTATTGACATTTGTACTGGATAATTCTTTGTTTGGGGAGTTGTCTTACATTTTAAGAGGTTTAGCAGTATCTTTGGCTTCTATTGACTGGATTCTGGTAGCGCCCTCCAACTCTGACCCAGTTCTGACAAAAATCTCCAGACATTGTCAAATGTTCCATGGATGGGAGGGGCAGAGAGTGCAGCCAAATAAGCCCAGACCGAGAACCCATAATTTAAAGTATTAATGGTTAATTTATGTAAAAATCATTTTGCATAACAAATAACTAATTTAGAAAATCCAATTATCAGGTGGTAATTACAAAGGCTTGCTGCTCTCCGTTTGTCTACTGACTGGCGTTTGAACAATTTCCATTTCTCCAGCAGGGAAAAGTGAGGTGACCCTCAGGCGATGATTGTTCTCTCCCCTTAGCGGCTCTAAATGAGAGGTTGCCCATATTTCTTTGACCTTTGCCTTCCTTTCTTATGATTGGAGAGAATGGATTGTCTTTACTGCAGATATTGTCCAGTGATTGTACCTGTGTCCATAATGTGCACAATGCATGCTGCGAAAGATATGCTGGACTCAAACCCAAAGGTCCTGTGTTTAAAACCAACTTAGTTGTATAACCTTAGTAAATCACTTATTTGTTTTTTAATTGTTACACGGTCATTTTAATAATGAGATGAAGAATATAATAGAGCTTTGTAAATTATAAAACACTGTGAAAAATTGAGAATTAATATTTCTTGCCTTGTGCATAGATTCAAGATGATCCCTTATTTGGAGATAATGGATCAGAAAGATGATTTAAAGAGAAAACTGGAAATTTTTTGATATTTTTTATGTGTTGGGGTTGACAGGAAGTCAAAGATATTTTCAAGTCACATTTTCAAGGTTAATGAATGTGATTGTGATGGAGTGATGGTGTCATACATTGAAATAAGACTCATAGAAAAAGGTGGGTTTTTTGAAATTGAGATTCATTTCATGTAACATAAAATTCATCCTTTTAAACTCGCAATTCAGTGGTTTTTGGTATATTCACAGAGTTGTGCAACCATCACCACTATCTATTTTAGAATATTTTCATTACTCAAAAAAAAAAAAAAACAAACCTTATGCCCATTAAAGATATTTCCCATCCCCCACTATCCCATTCCCTGGCAACCATTAATCTATTTCTGTCTTGACAGATTTGAATATTTTGTAAATTGCATATAAGTGGACCATATGATTTGTGTCTGCCTTCTTTCATTTAGCATGACCTTTTCGAAGTTCATCTATATCGTATTGTACGTCAGTACTTCATTCACTTTTATGGCTGACTAATATTCTGTTGTATAGATACACCACATTTTGTTTACTCACTCATTAATTTGTGAATATTTGAGTTGTTTCTACTTTTTGGCTATTCCAAATAATGATTCATGAATATTTATGTACAATTTTTGGGGTGGAACTATGTTTTCACTTCTTTGAGGAGTATACCTGGCAGTATAAATTGCTAGATCGTATAGTAACTCTATGTTTGATATTTTTAGGAATTGCCAAAGTGGCACAAAAGAGATGGTTGAGAAACTTTAGTTGAGCATTAACTTGGATTTGTACATTTTGAATTTGGATTGTTTTCAAGACATACAGGAGACTCTTTTGGAGAGATTGCTAGCTATATGTGTTTTAGGCTTAGGAGAATAGTATGAGTTTGAGATATAGATTTGGCATCATCAACATGTAGAGCTGGAGATAACAGAAAGCATGAATTCACCCAAGGAAAGTATTCAGAGAGAAAATGGCAGGGATAATGAAGAACTACATCCCAAAGTCAGTTAAGATAAATACACATGGTCTGTGTAAAGGGAGACAGGAAAGGGGAGATTAATTTGGACTTAGCAGGCAATGATCAAAATATTCTTCTGCTAACAAAACGATTTGTTTGACATGAAGGATTTCACTGGCAGAGTTGAACATACAGAGAAACAAGAATGGCATTTTGATATGGAATCTTCAATCTTGAGGGATGAGA
This sequence comes from Mustela erminea, assembly GCF_009829155.1. Classification (NCBI taxonomy): domain Eukaryota; kingdom Metazoa; phylum Chordata; class Mammalia; order Carnivora; family Mustelidae; genus Mustela; species Mustela erminea. The sequence continues at coordinate 60,709,687 of NC_045623.1, forward strand.
AGGAGTCTACTAAGTGCTGGAGTGTGGGAAAGGCTTTCCAAGCATGGGAACCAGCATGCGTAAAGCACAGTTGTTCAAAGTATAGATGAACTCAGGATAATTAAACAATTAACATTCATTTGGTGGTTAATCTGTGTCAGCACTGTACTAGATGCTTACCAGATGATCTCATTTAAACCTTTCAAATGTTTTCATTGTAGAGATAAGGAAGTAGACTCAGAGATGTTGCACACTGAGCTAAGGTCATGCAGCTAGTAAGTGGTAGAATCCAGACACGAACAAAGATAATTTGATTCCAGAGTCTGTACTCTTACACAATGAAGTTCCTTATATTATTAAAAAAAATTTAAAAATTATGTTACATTAGTCACCATACAGTTGTTGGTTTTTTTTTTGGGGGGGTGTGGTGTTTTTTTCATTTGTTCTTGTTGTGTTTTTTTTAGATTTTTTATTTATTCACTTGACAGAGATCACAAGCAGACAGAGGGAGGCAGGCAGAGAGAGAGAGAGAAGGAAGCAGGCTCCCCACTGAATAGAGAGCCTGATGTGGGGCTCAATCCCAGGATCCTGAGATTGTGACCTGAGCTGAAGGCAGAGGCTTTAACCCACTGAACCATCAAGTGCCCCAATCATTAGTTTTTTTATTAAATTATTTTTATTGACATATAATGTATTATTTGCCCCAGGGGTACAGGTCTGTGAATCATCAGGCTTACACATTTCACAGCATTCACCACAGCACATACCCTCCCCAATGTCCATAACCCAGCCACCTTATCCTACCCCCACCCTCCAGCAACCCTCATTTTGTTTTGTGAGATTATGAGTCTTTTATGGTTTGTCTTCCTCCCAATCCCATCTTGTTTCATTGTTTCCTTCCCTACCTGCCACAACCCCCTGCCCTTCCTCTCAAATTCCTCATATCAGAGAGTTCATATGATAATTGCCTTTCTCTGATTGACTTATTTCGCTCAGCATAATACCCTCTAGTTCCATCCACATTGCTGCAAATGGCAGGATTTCATTTCTTTTGATAGCTGCAGAGTATTCCACTATGTGTGTGTGTGTGTGTGTGTGTGTGTGTCTGTATATACAGACACACACACACAGGTGATTGATATATATATATATATATATATATATATATATATATATATGATGAATGGATAAAGAAGAGGTGATATATATATATATATATATATGATGAATGGATAAAAACAGGTGATATATAGATATAGATATAGATATAGATATAGATAGATATATCTATATATATATATCTTCTTTATCCATTCATCTGTTGATGGACATCTAGGTCCTTTCCATAGTTTGGCTATTGTGAACACTGCTGCTATAAACATTCAAGTGCACGTGCCCCTTTGGATAGCTACATTTGTATCTTTAGGTTAAATACTCACTAGTGAGATTGCTGGGTCATAGGGTAGCTCTATTTTCAACTTTTTGAGGAACCTCCATGCTGTTTTCCAGAGTGGCTGCACCAGCTTTCTTTCCCACCAACCGTGTAGGAGGGTTCCCTTTTCTCACACTCTCCCCAACATCTGTCATTTCCTGACTTGTTAATTATAGCCATTCTGACTGCTCTGAGGTGGTATCTCACTGTGGTTTTGATTTGTATTTCCCTGATGTCAAGTGATGTGGAGCACTTTTTCATGTGTCTGTTGTCTATCTGGATATCTTCTTTGCAGAAATGTCTGTTCATGTCTTCTGCTCATTTTTTGACTGGATTATTTTTTCTTTGGGTGTTGAGTTTGGTAAATTCCTTGTAGATTTTTGATACTAGTTCTTTATCTGATATGTCACTTGTGAATATCTTCTCCCATTCCGTCAGTTGTCTTTTGGTTTTGTTGACTGTTTCTTTTGCTATTCAAAAGCTTTTGATGAAGTCCCAATAGTTCATTTTTGCCCTTGCTTCCCTTGCATTTGGCAATGTTTCTAGGAAGAAGTTGCTGCAGCTGAGGTCGAAGAGGTTGCTGTCTGTGTTCTCCTCAAGGATTTTGATGGATTCCTATCTCATATTGGGGTCCTTCATCCATTTTGAGTCTATTTTTGTGTATGGTGTAAGGAAATGGCCCATTTTCATTCTTCTGCATGTGGCTGTCTAATTTTCCCAACACCATTTATTGAAGAGACTGTCTTTTTTCCATTGGATATTCTTTCCTGCTTTGTCAAAGATTAGTTGATCATAGAATTGAGGGTCCATATCTGGGCTCTCTATTCTGTTCCATTGATCTATGTGTCTGTTTTTGTGCCAGTACCATGCTGTCTTGGTGATCCCAGCTTTGTAATGTGGTTTTAAGTTAGGTAACATGATGCCCCCAGCTTTGTTTTTCTTTTTCAACATTTCCTTGGTGATTCAGGGTCTTTTCTGGTTCCATACAAATTTTAGGATTGTTTGTTCAATGCTTTGAAAAATGCCATTGGTATTTTGATCGGGAGGGTATTGGAAGTATAACTTGTTCTGGGTGGCATAGACATTTTAACAATGTTTATTCTTCCAATTCATGAGCATGGAATGTTTTTCCATCTTTTGTGTCTTCAATTTCTTTCGTAAGTGTTCTGTAGTTTCTAGAGTATAGATCCTTTACTTCCTCGGCTATGTTTATTTTAAGGTATCTTTTTTTTTTTTTTAAAGATTTTATTTATTTATTTGACAGACAGAGATTACAGGTAGGCAGAGAGGCAGGCAGAGAGGCAGGCAGAGAGAGGAAGGGAAGCAGGTTTCCTGCTGAGCAGAGGGCCTGATGCGGGGCTCCATCCCAGGACCCTGGGATCATGACCTGAGCTGAAGGCAGAGGCTTTAACCCACTGAGCCACCCAGGCGCCCCTATTTTAAGGTATCTTATAGTTTTTGGTGCTATTGTAAATGGAATTGATTCAAATATTTATAGGTACTAGGTATTAAGTACCAGTATTCAACATCAATGCTGTGCTCCTGGTAGTTGATTTGGTGCTTTCAATCCTGGTCCTCACTCAATGATTTGACGGCTTATTTGATATGCTCTCCATTGTTCTTAATTTTAAGACAGGGTTTTCAAAATGTCAAAATCATTTGGGAAGTACTTGAAGTATCTTGGCCTTTCTGTAAGATTTACATTCTTCACGATGAGGCCTAAAACTCATGATTGAGTACCCCCTAGGTGATTATGCTGCATCTAATCTGGATCCTGCATCACGTCTGTCATTAAGGACTCATTTCCTAGAGTCCTCAGATGTCCAAACTGGAAGAGAATACTACCAACTTCCCCAGTTCAGTTGCTAAAATAATTTTAAAAATGTTAAAGATGGTTGTTCTGGCTGTTCTGGACCTTATTTATTTTAGAGAATTTTTTCTTTCATACTTACTGAATACTTACTAAGCACCCATCATGTGCTAGGTGCTTTCACCAAAACTGACTTGTTTACTTCTCAAAATATCTCTATGAAACTTATCATATTATTCTAGTTTAATGTAAGAAGGAATTTAAACACAGAAAACTTAAATAACTTGACCTGGTTTATAGGACTAGTAAGAACTAAGATTTAAGCCAGATATTCAAAATTCAAGTCTAGGACCCTTCTACCCTCCCCGACAATCTCTCCCATGGGAAAGGTTTAATAATAGAATCAATACATTTACTAGGTTTCCATTAATATATTCTTCATTCTTGGAATGTGGAAAGACTTGCACAAGGCTACTTATAAGAAAATTCCAACCTATACACTGGCCACACATTGTTATGTGACTTATATATTTTCAAAAGAAATTTTAAAAGTTTGAATTCTTCCTCCTCTAATATGCAAATCAGAGCTGTCATGTGGTCTGAGGCCACAGTCCATTGAAGGATCACAGACCTTGTTGGCAGAGGAAAATAAACCCCAACAGTTGGAGCTGCAAGCCATCTGTCCTTAGCTATTTCACATTTTGTCAAAAATCATCAGCATAGTTCGAAAATAGCTGTGACCAACTAATATTACTAAAATGTAAAGTAAAATGATTAAGTGGAGTATTCAAACTATTTATTCAGAGATGAAATATATATCCTTTGACATTTTGGAAGGACACTACAAATTATGGAAATATTCATATTGCAAAGCTATTATAGAATATTTGATGGTTTGGGAAAGAAAATGATTTAAGAATCTTCCTTTCTTACACTAGAACTGCAACTGACTTCAGAGACCATTTGACAAAACCTGTTTATTTTGTAGGTGAGAAAAATGATACAATGAGAGATTAAATACGTTGTCCAACGTCAAAAAGTACCGAAAAAATGGCACCTAAATCTTGTCAGTATATGAAAAACAAATAGTTCCAATTTATTTGATGCTTATGATTTTGAGAACTTTATATATATCAATTTATTTAATCTATACAGCAAAGGTACATCGTAAATATCATCATTGCCATCTTACAGAGGAAAAACTGAGGCTCATGAAGCTCAAGAAACTTGCAACATGGACTCTATACAGATATGCAGATGACATAAATAAGCAAATAAATACATGAAGAAGAAGTGATTGTTCTTCCTTGGATTAAAAGACCATCTAATCTGTAATGAAGAACATTGAAATAAAAAAATCACCAGTAGATGAGCATGATCATACTCACTGATTAAGGGAAGAATCATAAGATGATAAAACCAGTGGGTGAAACATTAATGAGATTAATATGTTTACTTGGATCCCATAATTTTGACCCATAAGATAATTATTGTTTAAAAATGAAAATAATAGTATTTAAATAATATTTTACAGTGGAGAAACCCAACAGATATCATCTTAACCAATGACCAAAGTTAATATCTACATGAACAGGACAAAAAATATCTTCTTTCTGACCTCATGCATTGAGAAGGACACAACATCACCTCTGGGGTATTCCTGTCAAAAATATATAACCTGAAACTAATCATGAGAAAGCTGAAAAATGAGGGACATTCTAAAATGTATGTCTTGTTCTTTTAAAAATTGTCAATGTCATGACAAAGACTGAATGCAACAGGTGATTTGGGACTTTCTTTAGATATGAAGGACAATATAAGGGCAACTAGAGAAGTATGGATGCAACCAGAATGTTAGGTAACAGAATTAGATCAATGTTAATTTTCTGATTTTGTGATTGTCCTATGGTTATGTAACAAAATATCCTTGTTTTTAGAAAATACACACTGAATTATTAACAGCCATCATGTCTGTAACTTCCTTTCAAATGATTCAGAACAAAATGTATATGTATGTATGTATGTGAATGATAAAAGAAATGTGGAAATGGTTTTATCTTTAAGGACTCTGGGAGAAGGTATAGGGGAATTCTTTGTACTATTGTAAATTTTCTTCAAATCTAAAGTCATATCAAAAAGAAGTCAAAAGAAAAAGAGAATAAATTTACAGCAAGTCACATGCCACGTCTGGGAGACTAATGCTGGTCTGCCTGAATTCAAAGAACATACTCTCTAGCCTCCAGTATTAAAGAACATTAAACTCCCATGGGATGTTATGCATTGTCTCATCTCAAGAGAGGGGCTCTACCTCACCCACAAATCCTCTACTTATTACTGTGAGACAGGGAGTCCTATTTACTTAGATATATACTTCTCATGTAATTTCAGCAACAATAACTCTTACCCTTGTCAGACAGTGCAGTTCAGAAGTGAAGTCTGGAAAGTAATAATTATCTTTTGTGAATCTCAGTTTCCTCATCTAAAAGGTACAGTAATATGTATCAAGGATTGTTATGAGGATTAAATATAATAATCCTTTCCCCTTCAGTATTTACCATGTCATTTAGGTAGGCAGAGGGGGTCTAGGGAACTGACTAGGTGATGACTAACACTTTTTGGAGGTTGGACTAAACTATTCCAAATTGCTCTCCCCAGTGTTCTAGTTCTATAAGGAATGCATATAGCTAAGCATGCAACTTTATGCACTCTGTCACAAGAGTTTGCAGAAGGGAGGTGAGATTATGAGCTTACATAACAGCAGAAGAGCGAGCTACATGGTAGCAGAGGGTGCCTCTTTTCTAACATCTCTTTATACCAGTGTTGCACATCTACAGGATACAAGAAGTTTTAAACTACCAAGTTTTATCAAATTTGTCTATTCCTATGAAAATCTTAGAGAGGATTTTGTGCAACAACATATTTATTCTAAAATTCTAAGTTGATTCTAAAATTTTTATATAAGAGGCAAATATAAGAAAAGTAAAAATACCTTAGAGAGGAAAATAAAAGCCAAAAACGAGGGACATGACCTATTAGATACTAAGATCCTTGTATAAAACACTAATAATTAAAAGTGTAGTATTAGTTTGAGAACAAATAGACTAATAAAATTAGAATAGAAATGGAAGCAAACTCACAGATATATAGAAATTTGATATGTAACAAAACATGCAGTACAAATCATTGGGTAAAGAAGAGACTAATGATACTGGATAAAATAATATTTATACTGGAAAAAATTAGTTGGATTTCTTTCTCTCTTTATAAAAAGCAATTTAGTTAAAGTCTCAAATTTAAAAAAGAACTATGAAATTGTTCTGGAATATTACATAAAAACAAATGATAAGGGAGTTGAGGGAAATTGGAAGGGGAGGTGAACCGTGAGAGACTATGGACTCTGAAAAACAATCTGAGGGTTTTGAAGGGGCGGGGGGCCGGAGGTTGGAGAAACCAGGTGGTGGGTATTGGAGAGGACACAGATTGCATAGAGCACTGGGTGTGGTACAAAAACAATGAATATCGTTACATTGAAAATAAATTAAAATAAATTAATTAATTTTAAAAAAAGGAAATGGAAAGAAACAATAAAAAAATGATATAGTGTATGGTGACTACCATAAAACAATAAAAAAAAAAGAAATAAAATAAAAAAGAAAGAGAACCATTTACTTTTTAGGAGATGATACAGGAGAATATCTATGTGACCTTGGGGTAGCGGAATATTTTCTAAACAGGCCACAAGAGCACTACCATGAAAATAAATTATACATGTGACTGTTTTGTACATACTATTTTGTTTTTGCTAGAATGGCCAAAATTTTTAAGTCTGCTAATATCAAGTTTTGGTAAGAGTGTAGAACAAAACAACTCACATGACTATTGGTGACTCCTTACATTTTACACCCTATTTGGAAGACAATTCAGAATTCTCTCCTAATTTGAAGATACATCCACCTCACAAACAATAAATTCCTCTCCTGGATTTATACTTTAGAGAGTTTCTTACACATGTGTATAAAGAGTAAAGTACAAAACACATTTTTTGATTTGTAATAGACAAGAGAGAAACAAAACAATAGCAACAAATATCACAACAGAGGAAACAACTCCATTGACAAGATGGTGGATAAATATAGTTTAGCTACGCGATGAATTAGTTCACAGCTGTAAAGTACTGAATCAACTAAAGCTATATAACTCAGCATGATTAAATAACAAAAGAACTCACACAACAGGATCCCATTTAATGAAATACTAACAACATATTGTTTAGGAATATATGGGTAATTTGAAAAAAACTATCAAGGAAGGAAAAGAATAATAAATACATAATTCAGAATAGCGATCACTATTAGCGAGTAAAGAAGGGAATGAGATCAGAAGGCACAAGAATTCTCAAAACATTGTGTAATTGTGTACCATATTGTGGTACAGTGGTTTTTATCCTCAAGTTGGATGAGGGTTATGTAGATGTTTATTTACTTTTCAATTCACACATTTGTTATAAATGTTCAGATTGGAGCAACTGTAATTTCACCTATAACTTCTTTTTTTCACCTCTATCTTCTATTTGAGTGTTTTCACTGAAAATCTCAGTTAAATTTTGTCCTGTTAAGAAGTCATGATAAATAATGTTTCTAATTTAGTATTTATTTAAGATTTCAGAGGAATGATGATCTGTTTTAGATTCAACAACTTTTATCTTATTTTTTATTTTATTTATTATTTTATTATTATACTATACTTTATTATTTTATTTATTATTTGATAGAGAGCACAAGCAGGGGAGCAGCAGGCAGCAGGAGGGGGAGAAGCGGGCTCCCCACTGAGCAGGGAGTCCCATGGGAGGCTCAATCCCAGGATGTGGGGCTCAACCCCAGGATCCTGGGATCATAACCCCTGCCGAAGGCAGACAGCTAGCTGACTGAGACACCCAGATGTCCCTAGATTCAGCAACTTTATCTTTTTGTCAAAGTTTTCAGTTCTTGGCAGCTTAAATATGGTAAATCTCCATTTCCAGCAAAATGAAAGCCATTTAGGTTAACCACACTGGAAATAGAGTCTGAAATTGTTGATGTTTCCATTGTGGCCTCTTTGGTGAACTTTCCCTCATTCTCATTGGCTTATTCTCATTCGTCCCTGAATCACATCAGCTCTTGTGCTGGCAGTAGCACCCCCAACACTGTCTTACCACATCCTTCAATGAGTCAACTGCCAAGACTCCCAAATCAATGAATTTGCAACCAGATGATACGAATTTGTGGCTTTTCCTATCCACTTACTGCCTATGTGACTTCAGCAAAATTTGTGTCAGGTGGAGTGGGGGGAGATGGAAACTCAGTGACCAGCAAGAGAGAAAAAAAACAACCTAATACACATTTATTAGATTCTTATGCTGGACACGGGAGTAGACAGAATAATGATATCCCAAAAATGTTCATGCTTGATCCAAGAAACCTGTGAAGATGTTACCTTAAATAACAAAAGGGACTTGGCAGATGTGATTAATGATCTCGACATGGTAAAGCACTATGGCTTATTAGGTGGGGCCAATATAATCCCAAACCTCCTTATAAAAGGGCCTCTAGACGCTGACAAAAGCAAGGTGAGTACTTCCTCCCAGAGGCACTGGTAGGAATCCAGTTTGGCAAACACCTTCCTTTTAGCCAGGTAAGAACTATTTTTGAACTTCTGTTCTCCAACACTGTAAAGTAATAAATTTGTGTTGTTTTTAGCCATGAAGTTTGTGGTTATGTGTTATAATAGCAATAGGAAACAAACACAGACACCTCTTGTATGTTGCTAAGAAACCTTGTGGGCTCTGTGTTTCACCCAGCTGCTGCTGGTGTGACTAGTTCAGACTAGCTTTGTGCAGTAGCAACTGCATGCACCTTGCCCCTCACTTATATTGCTGAAGGTTTCTCTTGTGGCTGCAGGAACTTGCTGATAGGCATACACAACCTGAAAATACATGACCTAGAACTGTCCTTGACTGGTGGGGGATGGTTCCTGACGACTAAATACTTCTCACTTTTTTCCTTCAGTAAAGTGTCCTAAGATGCATTTCATAACCCTCCAGGGAAGAAAGCTCTAGTGCTAGTTATCTGTGCTGGAGACCAGCTGAATAACCTCCTTCTACTAGTTTTCTCCGTTTTCCTTCCTGGACCTTCACTCCTCCTGAGTGATCCTGAGATCACACTCAGAATAAATCCCATGCATACCTCAATTTCTGATTTCAGACGTATCAGACTAAGTAAGAGGTAGATCTTACACAGATTGCTTTACCTGAATTTTCTCATTTAATTAGACTACCCAGTCAGTAAGGTATATTTATTCATATTCCCATGGTTTTATAAAATGTTTTTGACTCCGAGAAATTAGTTAATTGGCAGAAGATAATTCAAACAATTCAACAAGCAGTTGATGAAATCTGGATTCACCTTCCAAGTTACAAATTAGGTTGGCTATAAAGCCTGAATATTTTCTATATTACTTGTGTTTTCTGATATACTTCTCAAATACTATTGGGTGGGTTTAAGTGAGATCATAGGTGTGAGATTCTTGGCGTGGTTAATTCTCAAAAAAGGCCTTCAATTTGTAAAATCAGTTTCCTTTGTTCAGGAAGGAAAATACTCCACAATCTACTTGGCCCTTAAGGAAACATGGAAAAATTCAGCTGAGCTTCCAAATTCCAAGATCTATGCTTAGAATATTTTGTTCCTATGTAAAAGAAACTTGGAAGAATTTGTATCAGGCAAAGACACTGTAGAGGGAGAACAGGAATCCGTCCATCACATTATGCCCCAAATGTAGGAGAGCAGCTGAATCTGATTGCCCTGCCCCTCTAAGTGCAGTGAAATTCTGGGAATTGGGATCATCCGTCACTTCAGACTTGTCATATTCTGCTGAAATAAAACATATAGTCTAATTTGCAAAGTTCTCTTGTGGGAAGAATCTTAAAAATGTATATAACCTCTGCCTCGGTAATTCCATTAGGAATTTATCCAACCCAATATCTAAAATGCAGAAAAAGATCTACATGTTGGATGCTTATGGCAGCCTTCTTTAAAATTATAAAAACTGGAAGCAAACAAAGGCTCAAAAAGAAATACAAAAAGGCACAAAAAGAAATACATCCACCTATACTATGAAATGTAGCAATTGAATATTCAAAGTATATTTTATAGGAGAAATTATTCATGGCCTATTATTTGGTTAAAAATAGAATGAATTGTATTTTATAAACCAGTGTTTCTACATTTTTATGAGCCTGAAGGCTAAGACCATTGACTACTTCTAATTGTTGGGACTAAGGGTGATTTTAATTTTCTTAAGGCTTTTGGTCTTCTCTGAATCCTTAATAATCTCCAATAATTAATAACATAAATACAAGTTTTAGAAGTTTCTTTTCTCAATAATAATATTATAGATCAACATTTTTACAAGAATCCTTAAAAAGTGGTATTAAACCATTTGACAGATATTTGAATTTGCCTACTTAAAGTAGAAGTGAAGAACTAGTCCTAGGCATAATCAAGCAGATATAGACTCTGTTCAGTATTCATTTCCTTTTCTACTTTTACTTTTGTTCTGTTTGATTTTCTTGACCTACTGTAATCTTCCTTTTACCTTGTGCCCACAAAACCTTTCTACCAGGCATATCTAACCATGATACTCCTCTGAAAAGAGCTCTTTGATGGCTTTCTGTTGTCATTAAGATAAAGTTTTTGCCTGTTTTAGTTAATTCTCTCACTTAAAATCAGACCCAATCTCAATATCCATTTTTTTAATTTTTAAAAAATTTTTATAAATATATAATGTATTATTAGCCCCAGGGGTACAGGTCTGTGAATCGCCAGGTTTACACATTTCATAGCACTCACCATAGCATATACCCTCCCCAATGTACATAACCCCACCACCAGCCGCCCTGTTTGTTTTATGACATTAAGAATCTCTTATGGTTTATCTCCCTCCTGATTCCATCATGTTTCATTTATTCTTTTCCTACCCCCCATACCCCCCACATTGCATCTCCACTTCCTCATATCAGGGAGATCATATGATAGTTGTCTTTGTCCGATTGACTTATTTCGCTAAGCATAATACCTTCTAGTTCCATTCATGTCATTGCAAATGGCAAGATTTCATTTCTTTTGGCTTATGGCTGCATAGCATTCTATTGCATATATACCACATCTTTATCCATTCATCTGTTGATGGACATCTAGGTTCTTCCTATAGTTTGGCTATTGTGGACATTGCTGCTATAAACTCAATATCCATTTTAATAAAGGATGACATTAATTTTATATTCTTAAGAAGTCTAGGTAGATAAGAGAGTTGATGAAAGATCTACAGGAGATAATTCCTCAAGTGATAGAACTGGGACTGTAATACTACCCAAAGTTTCTCTGTATAAGTTTTCCACTTCAGTCTCTATTCTCTTTCCTTTTTATTGGTGAATGTAAGCTTTATTTTTCACTGCATTTAGATGTTCTCCATGTAGTAGGAAACAGGACTACTCTCAGCCTGATTAGCAACTTGAAAAGAAAGGGTTTCTATCAATAGTTACATATTAATCCCATCGGAGGATTACAATTAGAGTGTTTGTATCACATGCCCACTCCTAGGACAATTTCTGTGTCCAGAGGATTAGACTACTATGGCCAAGGCTGAGTCACATTATTCTCTTCAATCAGTGGCAAGAATAGAAGCCATCTGCAAAGAGAAAAGGGGGTGTGCTGGGAGATATAAGGTAGCAATTAAGACACACTGTTAAAAAAGGCCCTTGTAAATAGACCCAAGTCCACTTCTTAATTTTTTTTTTAAAGATTTTATTTACTTATTTGACAGACAGAAATCACAAGTAGGCAGAGAGGCTGGCAGAGAGAGAGGGGAGAAAGCAGGCTCCCTGCTGAGCAGAGAGCCCGATGTGGGGCTCGATCCCAGGACCCTGAGATCATGACCTAAGCTGAAGGCAGAGACTTTAATCCACTGAGCCAGCCAGGCACCCCTCCACTTCTTATTTTTTATTGGCCATAGCACTTTTTGTGCCGGATAGAACTATAGGCATTCTAAAATATTCTATGCTGGTTCGCAATCTCTATTTTTATAAAAAGTATTTTCTCAGTCTGAAAACACAATGAATTATTCACCTAGAAAATACTTCTTTTAGTTTCACTCCAAGAAGTCCTTTTGCTGACTCCTGCTGGTAGGTCTTATTCTGATACACTGTACTGATATTCTTCATTTCCCACCATATTGTATGCTTCTCTACAGCAGGTTTGGGGTGGGGCACCGTATCATTTTATGTGTATATCCTCAAAATTATATAAGACTCTTAGTATATAAAAAGTATCTTAAAATGTATTAAATAAATGTGGAATAAATCACCAGTTTTCTAAAAAGACACATAAAGAAAAGAAGGAATCCAATAAGTTAACCTGGACAAAATGGTTATTCACATATAAAGTAAATCATTTGATTCTTATTTCATGCTATATACAAAAATCAACTCCAGGGCCATTGAAAATTTAAATGTGAAAAGCAAAATTTTAAAATATTTACAGGAAATCTAAATAATAACTGGCCCTTGGAGAAAGCTGGGATTTATTAATAGACTTTTCAAAAATAAATTGATAAGACTGATACTTTTGATTATATTAAAACTGAGAAGTGTCATCAAAAGATGTCTCAAAGTATCTTAAATTGAATGTCCTAGAAGCATAACCCAAGATGGGGAATTCTGTGTAAGTAATTTATTGAGGATATGCTCTTAGGAAGAACCTGTAGGGAAATGAGGAAAGCAGTATAGGGAGGGGATGTGGCTGAGTGAAAACATGGTCTCAGCTCAAGTCTAGCCTTGCCTTAATCCCATAGGAAACTCTGGAGCATGAATTGTACCACAGAGCAAATCTTGAGATAAGGGGATGAGCTTCTTTTATATGTTATTAGTTCTTGGTCGCAGGCTGATCCCCAGAGTTTGCGTGAAGCAGATCCATTGCCCAGTCACTTTTCTTTCAAGGATACAGTTGTAAAAAACTAGCAGTTAACGTTCTGAAAATAGCATCTACCAGGAAAAAGTCAGAAAACAAGATAAAAACCACATGAAGATACTTCTGATGCATATAACAACGTATTTGTATCATGAACACACAAGGAAGTTCTATAGATTAAAAGGAATATGGCCAATGTATGAAGATACTCTCTCAACATGATTAGCAATTGGGGAAATGTAAACAATATCATAATGGGATACCTTGTCACATTTACTCTTGTAACAAAATATAAGCCTAACAATAATTACTGCAGAGAATGTGGATCATTGATATTCCTTGCACCCTCTTGGTAGAGATATATATATATATATATATATATATATATATATATATATATATATATATGAATATATATATATATATATATATATGAATAAAAAATAAAATAAGAATAAAGATAATAAATAAATAATAATAAAAGTCTCTCATATATATATGAGAGACTTTTATTATTATTTATTTTAAAGATTTTATTTATTTGGCAAAGAGAGATACAGAGAGAGAACATAAGCAGGGAGAGTGGGAGAAGGAGAAGTAGGCTCCCCCCAAAGCAGGGAACCCCACGTGGGACTTGATCCCAGGACCTTGAGATCATGACTTGAGCTGAAGGCAGATGTTTAAGGATTGAGCCACCCAGGTGCCCCAGTTGTTAGTGGTTTTAGAAATTGCTATTATTCCTTTATAAAAGCAAGTTGGCATTTTCCTGTAAAGAAAAATATTTACATAACTTACAACCCAGCAACTCTACCTCCAGGTATATATTCAAAAGAATGTTGACCTATTCATGGCAACATTATTCAGGAAACAAAAAAACCTTAAAAATAACCCAAATTTCTGTGAATAAAATGATAGTTGAATGAACTATAGTATATTCATAAAATATTCAGCAGTGAAAAATAAGAGCTGCAACTAAATAAAATAGGATGGATAAATATTGATAATGTTAAATTAAAATCAAGTTCCAAAAAACTAAATACAACATAATTTTAATGTAAAGTTCAAAAATGAAAAAAAACTGAACATGAACACAAATTCAAAGGAATGATAAGCATAAAATTCAGATTAAAGATACTTTATGGCTGAACAATAAATCAGATTAGTGAAATGAGGAAGGGGAGTATGTTGATAATAGCGACTGGAATTTTGCTATTTTTATTTAAAAATAAAGTAAAAATAAACATTTTTATTTAAAAATAAACTTTAAACATTTTCGTTGTAGGAATATGTGATGGATTCATGGGTATTAATCATATTAACCCATATATACACATATATTATTATGATTAGTTCACTGTGTGAATTGATGAGGACTGTGATAAACCTAGGGATATGTTAATCCAATCTTGTTCATCTGAGTTCTATGTAAGTAAATTTTAGATCCAATGGATAAACTTATAACCACATGGTTCTGAAAATTCCACTTAGTTGAACATACTGCATTAAAATCTAATATCAGAGGAAGAGAATTGATTTTTCTCCCACTTATTTCCCATGGAATACTGCATAAGACTTTAGAATCTATCTTAACCTTCTCATCTGAAAAATGGGATTAAAAGTAGTTGTCCTTACACTCTTGCCTGTATCTTGATATTCAGGAGAGACCACATCTGTGAGTTCATTGTCTAAATTGTAGATAGACACAGATACACATATGGATATGGTGATGATGATGAGGGAGTAATCTTGTCATCAGAACAAGTATTTACTGAATGTGTCCTGTGTGCCAGGCATGGTGCAAGTCCTAGTCCAGCTATAAAGATGTATGTGTAGCTGATAACTGGTAAATGTTCATATAGGAATATGATCAGGATATTGTTGAGGCACAGAAGAAGGAACAATAGAATAAATTATAGGTGACTTCTCAGGACATAAAATTGTGGTAGGTCTTGAATGATTAGTTGTTTACCAAGAGAGAAGAGAAGACAACATTCCAGGTAGCTTGAACAGTATGTTACCTGGATGGGCTTGGGAAATGCTGGGTTTTTGGAGTCACAGAGGCAGAAAGCTGTAATCAAAATGAATTTCAGCTGGTGACAGCAGTGACCAGAGCTCAAATTCCAGAGAATGAAAAAATTTATTATACCTGTCATGACTTAAAAAAGCTCCTTGCATTTAATTTGTCCTAAACCAAATCTTTTTTCAAATATTCATAAAGTCCTTTCATAGAGAATAAATAAATTACTGAAATGTACTGTGTTTTCTGAGTCTAAGGAGCTATGAAATCCATTTATAATTAACTTTTAAAAAAGAGAACTATTTCATGAATCATATAAATACCATTTGTATTATCACTGTGAGATCATTTCCTTCATACAGAAGAGAATAAACTTCAGGGCTCTATCAACTCCACCCAATTCATTAAAACTTGTCTTTGATTCTTAAGAAATCTCCTCAGTTTTTTTTTTCTTATTCTCTAAATTTCCTACTAAGCTATTCTTTAAATTAGTCTCAGTTCTTTTATATTTTTTAAACTGTCTGAGAAAAACCACAGGACTCGTATCATTTGAAGACCTTTCATTCATGAGCTTAAAAAAAAATCCCCCAACCAACAGCAACCAAAAGATGATTGTATTTCCTATTACTACTGTATGAATGGAGCCTTTTAAGGTGTCCTTTTATTGTAGTAATGTTGGATATGGACTACTATTTTATTGTATGATTAATCCTGTATTTTAGGATGTTTAATTATTTTAAAAGAAGTGTGAACTGGCATATCATCCCTTACTGTGTTAGGGAAAATGTGA
This sequence comes from Mustela erminea, assembly GCF_009829155.1. Lineage (NCBI taxonomy): Eukaryota > Metazoa > Chordata > Mammalia > Carnivora > Mustelidae > Mustela > Mustela erminea. Next base: position 60,725,713 of record NC_045623.1, read on the forward strand.
GAGATGTCCTTCAAAACAGTGGTCAGCAAGTTTTTAATTCTTTCATTTTTTTCTTTCTCTATTGGTTCAATTGCTTTATCTTTCAGAGTCTGTTCATTTCACCTTGGTTGAGAAAGTAAGCAGCTTCTGGAAGAGTTTAATTCAGAATCTTTTAGCAGGTCTAGGGCTTCATTTGGTGTATTGAAAGATCAATGCCACTTAGATGACAGGTATCTTTTGTCATAAATGTTGTCAACTTTTGGTGGTTTCTTCCTTGTTTGTCCTTTCACTTGAAAGGAATTTTCTGAGTTATTAGGTATACTCTCATAATTGCCATTTCTAAGCTTATTATTTCTAAGTTTTACCTGGCCCCAACCTCTCCCCTTAGCTCTAAAGCCATATGTCCAAATTTGTATATTAATTCGAGTGTCCCCTAAGCATCTCAGTCTTGGAATTTTCAGAACAAAATTCTTATTTTCTGCCCACCCCCCCCAGTGCTCTTCAACACGTATTCTAGTATTAATCACCTCCAAACAAGAAACCTGGGACACCCTTGGCCCCTTCTTTCCAAGGTCCAATTTCCAACTTTTAGAGATGGTTTTCTCTAAAGTTTTTTTTTTCATGTCTCTTTGTATTCCCTTAGTTCTAACTCTGATTATTCTATGTCCCCATTCTTATAATGCCCCCTTAAATAATTTTCTGCTTCTATTCGTTCCCTTTTCATGTTTATTCTTCATATACCCACAGGAATGTATCAAAATGAAAATATACATATGTCTCTCAACTGCTTACAACCTTTTGATGGTTTCACATTGCCCCTAGGAAAAATAAATCACATAATTGAACATGTAATACATAGGCCATCAAAGTGGAGCTAATAATCTCTTCAGGCCTAAGGTCTCAGATTACTCCTTTCTTCACTTTCTAAGATCTAAGCACACTGAACTATGGACATTTCCTGAATTTGCTATACTACTTTACCACAGTGGCTTTGAATGTTCCTTTTGCTTGAAACCTCTTTCCTTTCTATTTTTCCTATTCCTACCCTTCCTTTAGAGATAGCTCAAGCTTCACCTCATTTTTGATACTTTCCCTTTGTCCCTGGAGAGAGCTAACCATTTCCTCCTCCTCTATGTATACAGATTTTTGCGCTCTCCATAGCATCCATCAAACTGATGGATTTATTTTATGTACTTTATTCACAAGTCTAAATCTCTCAACTAGGAGTATTTTAAGAGCACAGCCCATGTCCTATACATCTACTAGCATTCCAATCTGACCTAGGAGTCTAGTGAATATTCGTTCCATAGTTAAATGGATTGCTTAAAAAAACAAAATGAGAGCCACAAAATAGGTAATGTTTTTTCTCCTGCCTTCCTTTCAGTCCAAGGATTAAGTTCTTCTCAGGATGATTGTGGAAATGCCCACATTGTTGATGACAATCTCCACCTTTCACTGGAAAAGGTACGTTTGGCTCTGTGGCCATAAGACAATGACACAGGAGGGCAATGGTCCAACACCAATACCATTTGAAATGCTGATACTTACTTCTGACTTCACACTTGCCTAAGGTCACAACACTAGGAAGAGATGGAGCTGAGATTCAAATCCAGTCCAGTCTGAGTGGTGCCAAGCACACCAGCTCTTTTCCCAGTTTCTCTTCTAGCTTGAGTTAAATACTGGGCCTGCATTTTTTCCCCTTATAATCATGGAGTCTCTATTACTAATCTCTTTTGATCTACTACAAGCATATGCATCTTGGTCAAAACAAGCAATAATTTGCAGCCTAAACTTCTACTTAATGAAGAAATCTTTCTCTCAAAGAAGCAACAAAGTATGCAAAACAATAGTTTTGCTAAAACATACATTCAATTTGCATTGTCAAATAGCACACTGATCCTTTTAGTCTAAAACATATGCACTCATGGTTATTTCACTATTTTCTCCAAGAGTGGGGGGATGATGGTGAGATGGGATCTAAATACATATATCCAGATGATTCTTCCCACAACAAAGGAATAATGTGCTTTAAAATTTAATTAAAATACCTACCACTTAGGAAATATAAAGGCTCTGATATTACTTAAATAATTTCCACTTGAGGTTTAAAACAAAAAATGTGAAAGTAATCCAAATGAATGAATGAAAAATAACACAGTAATAGTAATAGTCACAGTAACAATAATATCAGAGCTACTTACCAAGTTTATTTTTAAGCACTTTCATGTATGTTAAACTATTTAATCCTTCCAATTACTCTTTGTAGTAGATAAGTTATCTCCATTTCACAGATATCTTAAGATATTATTTAAGATACTGTCTGAGATGTACAGATGAAGTTACTTGCTTATCACCATATAGCAATAAATGATAAAGCTAGAATTCAAATTCTGAAAGTTGAATTTCAGAATCTATGCTCTTAACCACATCAATACCTAAGTGAGTGATATAGATGCCATATTATAAAACACATGTATATGTGTATGCATGTACTCACTTCTCAGATGTGTATATATATAGATGAACATTTATATGCATACACTACATATAGATACATTCCCACATGCGTTCTATGCATATACATAGAGAAATGGAGACATACATATTTATACACACACATATGAAAATATATGAAATGTGATTAATGTAATATAGAAATATAGTAATCACATTGGTAGCTTTTCCTGCAAAAATCCAACTGGGCCCCTAAATCCAACAATAAGAAAAAGAAAAAAAAATTTCCTCACAATTATATTTAGCAAATGTTTTCCAAGAAATATTGTTTAATCACTTCAGGGAAGCAGAACTTTCTAAGGCTGCAGCCAAGTTAAACTTTCAAAAATTGTTTTTGTAATGTTTACCCAGTGAGATCATATTTTCATTGCCTTGATGAAATACAGGTGCAAAATCTAAATCCATCAGCCCCTATAGTGCTGTTTCCTGCCGAGTTTCTTTCCTAGCAGGGCTAAAACCCTTCTGCCTCTTTTTTCCTACCTTTGTCCTTCACCCCAGAATTTGTTAAACTCATGTGATTCTCATGCTATCCATTGAAAGGAAAAGCAGAAGGAAAATATTATTGACTAAGCACCTACTATATGTCAGTAGCTTTAACAAGCAATATTTCATGAAAGTGACTCAATGATACTATGTGGTAGACATTATTTTTACAGAAGGAGAAATGTGGGCACAGAGAAGTTAAGCAACATACCCAGGAAAACAAAGCTATTAAGTAGAGCCAGAAGATTAGGGTGTTCCCTTGTAATCATAGCAGAATGAAAGAATTATAGAACACTGCTGGAGGGGACTTTATTTATCCCATCGTAATTGTCTGTTTACTATGTATGCCTAGAGGGAAATGAATAATCTTATGTATCTGAACTTCCAGCCACATGCATTGTGCTGGGACAGAGCGCCCACTGGATAGCTGTTTAATTTAAAAAAAAAAATGATTTCAAAAATACATTATGATATCCAAGGGTTAATATGTGTCAAACATTTTGCTATCTTTGTCCTATACCTTCTTTCATTTAATGGACTCTAACACAGCTTCACATCAACTCTAACACATCACATTTGAAGAAACTGAGGTCCAGAAAGGTAAAGCAGTTTGTCCAATGATGGCCAACGGGTTTGGAAGTGACCATTTGGAATTCGTGCTCTTTGCACACCACAAGAAATAATTCTTCATGACTGCTGTATTTGTGTTTTAGGTGATTTGAACTAAACAGATTTGAATCAAATGGAAAAGAAAACTATAGATTCCTTACCCATCTAAATTGCCAGTGCCAGTTCACAGACCAGATGGAAAGAATGTTGACTCTTAATACAGCTAGGAGGTTAGGGCAGCATTTTTGTTTTCATAAGCAGGGTGGCAGCACCTTTAGCCTGGAGCCCATGCTCCAGGGGGCCAGAACAGACAACTATGAACCAGAAGGGTAACAGCCTCTGCTGGGAATTCAGACCCACAAATCCCTGTATGGAAGATAAAATCTTTTTTCCTTCTTAATTCAATCACATACCCAACTGGCAATCTTGCATATCAAAATGGGAATCCTGGGAGGCTGTTGGAATATGCAGATCAACAGAAGCTAATTAGCATTAACTTGCAGCCCTCCCGAACTGATTGGCAGCACAGCTGTGGGGACCCAACAAAACATGCTGAGTTGCATGTTTGTCAGGCCACCTGCCACTTGGCGGAATCCAAAATAGTGCAAACCACCATGCCATAATAACTTGGTGACCTTAGTTTGAGAGGAGTAGGAAATAGACATATTTGGATCATGGAGTAATTAGTACTGCCTTCACCTGACATTCATTCAACAATAGGCTTCATGGAAGTACCTTCCTCATCTGACACTGTGATGTCTTAATTGATATTGACAGCTTCTTCCTGAGGCTACCAGTTCTCCATGAAGTTTGCAATCTTACTCAGAATCACTACAGGCTACAGGCATTAAAACACCAATACAATTCATTTCCAGCCTCCTAGAGCCTGGCTCTTGTCTCTTAAATGAAGGGCATTTTTTAGGAATCCACACAAAAGACATTAGTGCAGGTACAGGGAGCATGAGAGTCAGAGACCTGACTGGGTGACCTTATGTAAGTTACCTAACTTCCTAAACCTCAGACTCCATGTAGCACTTCATGGAGTTACTGTGAGCATTGGATTAGGTAATGTGTGAAAATCTCTAGCACAAAACAGGGGCTCGATAAGTGGCAGCCATTTTTTTATAGTAATTAAAATACATACATACACATACTCAAGAACAGGGGCTAACCATTTGGATCTAAGTTTTATAATCTATCAGTGGGGGAAAACATTGTAAAAATATTTATAATAAATCATTGTTTTTAGTTCGGAAATTTGCAAATTACATTATAAACTTTCATTTTGAGTCTCTATATATATATGAAAAATAAACTTTAGTAATAATGAAGACAATTGCTAACATCTATTGAGAAATTACGATGTCAAACATTATATTATTACATACATATGATCTTATCTAAACTTCACAAGCCCAGGAGATGAGTACTCAAACATCTTACATTTAAAATGAAAACTAAGGCTCAGGAAGGTCTTTTAACTTGCCCAAGGTGAATCTTTTAATTCAGTGCTTTTTGTCTTCCTGCAGATTTTGGATGACCCAAATAATAGCTATATTTTGCACTTACTTATGTTTCATTCTTATTAGAGAACTGAGCTCCCTATTAAAGTCTATAGGAGAAATTGAATGTTTTTCTCGGCTGTAGAAATGATGTATGGAGTGAGTGCAAGGTTGGGAGACGGTTAGGTTTCAAGTTGGTGGTTTCTAAGATCCATTTCAAATCTGAGAAACTAATTGACATATTTATACCCTCTTTATTATAGTTAAGAGATAACTTATCTAAAGTTCCTTTCAGCTCTAGTAGGTGAGGCAAGCGAAGTAATAGCAGCTTCAATTTTAACACAGTTTTGACAGTGGTGATCCTGGGAGAGTAGAATTGAGTGTTCTGAACCTTGAGTGGAATAATCCTTCTTTGGATCTGGCAATATCTGTTCTACTGATCTACTTCATGTCGATGTTCTGAGCTATTGTGGGATTTGCTTTTGTTAGAGTTTTGATTGTTTTTGAAAATCCAAATTCCTTCTGTCCTATCCATTAATGAACCATTTGTAGTCACACTACCAGTCAGCTCACTGTGCCAGAAATCTTCCTGGTCACTTTCCCCCTTCTCTCTACTATTGCTGGTAAGCCCCTGCTACCGTCACACATGACTTGTAAAATGTCTTAATAGTGTATACACTTGGAATGAATGAAACTCCAACATGGAGTTAGCTAAATACGATTCAGCTCGTATCTTGGCTCTGACCTATTGGTAACAGCAGCTGGAAATTGGGTGGCTATCTCTTCAAAGCCCTATTCTAGCTCACTAGGCAAGTGTGAGAATGAGATCAATGGACCATGAACCAACTAAATGTTGTTTGTACTCTAAATTTGCTCATAAGAATTGACTCTTCTATCAAAGTAGGTTTGGATTGGAGAATGGTGGGCAGAGGGAATATAGTCATACAATAGGGTGATAGGAGATGTGGTATCTCTTATGACATTATCAAATAAAGAGGCAAAATACAAGCAACCAATATTTTGAAAGCATCTGCAGTGTTTAAGGAACTCGAACATTCTCACAGTCAGTCATTTGACAGATGAAAAGAACTGAACACAAAGTTGGACAGGTGGACAGAGCTAGCAAATGCTGGTTACAAGATTAGAGCCCTGTCTCTATGTTTATGCTTTTTGCTAAACAATTTTATCTCTTAGCCTAGAATGCAAGAGATGTGTCAGTTACAGAAAAGAGGGATAGCATGAAGACTACAATGGGACACAGAGGGTTCTACTCCTCTCTGGTATCAGTGATCCTGGACAAGTCACTTATCCTAATAATATTAAAAGATACTTTGTATCAGATCATGCAATAAGCACCCAACATAATTGCTTGTTTAATTCTTTTTTTTAAAAAATTCATTTTTTATCTATTTTCAGCATAACCGTATTCATTTTTTTATTAAATTTATTTATTTATTTTCAGAAAAACAGTATCCATTATTTTTTCACCACACCCAGTGCTCCATGCAATCCGTGCCCTCTATAATACCCACCACTGGTACCCCAACCTCCCACGCCCCCTGCCACTTTAAACCCCTCAGATTGTTTTTCAGAGTCCATAGTCTCTCATGATTCACCTCCCCTTCCAATTTACCCCAACTCCCTTCTCCTCTCTAACACCCCTTGTCCTCCATGATATTTGTTATGCTCCACAAATAAGTGAAACCATATGATAATTGACTCTCTCTGCTTGACTTATTTCACTCAGCATAATCTCTTCCAGTCCCGTCCATGTTGCTATAAAGCTGGGTATTCATCCTTTCTGATGGAGGCATAATACTCCATAGTGTATATGGACCACATCTTCTTTATCCATTCGTCTGTTGAAGGGCATCTTGGTTCTTTCCATAGTTTGGCGACCATGACCATTGCTACTACAAACATTGGGGTACAGATGGCCCTTCTTTTCACGACATCTGTATCTTTGGGGTAAATACCCAGTAGTGCAATTGCAGGGTCATAGGGAAGTTCTATTTTTAATTTCTTGAGGACTCTCCACACTGTTCTCCAAAGAGGCTGCACCAACTTGCATTCCCACCAACAGTGTAAGAGGGTTGCCCTTTCTCCACATCCCCTCCAACACATGTTGTTTCCTGTCTTGCTAATTTTGGCCATTCTAACTGGTGTAAGGTGATATCTCAATGTGGTTTTAATTTGAATTTCCCTGAGGGCTAGTGATGATGAACATTTTTTCATGGGTCTGATAGCCATTTGTATGTCTTCATTGGAGAAGTGTCTGTTCATATCTTCTGCCCATTTTTTGATATGTTTGCCTGTTTCATGTGTGTTGAGTTTGAGGAGTTCATTATAGATCCTGGATATCAACCTTTTGTCTGTAATGTCATTTGCAAATATCTTCTCCCAATCCGTGGGTTGCCTCTTTGTTTTTTTGACTGTTTCCTTTGCTGTGCAGAAGCTTTTGATTTTGATGAAGTCCCAAACGTTTATTTTTGCTTTTGTTTCCTTTGCCTTTGGAGACATATCTTGAAAGGAGTTGCTGTGGCTGATAGCGAGGAGATTACTGCCTATGTTCTCCTCTAGGATTCTGATGGATTCCTGTCTCACGTTGAGGTCTTTTATCCATTTTGAGTTTATCTTTGTGTACGGTGTAAGAGAATGGTCGAGTTTCATTCTTCTACATATAGCTGCCCAGTTTTCCCTGTACCATTTATTGAAGAGACTGTCTTTTTTCCACTATATATTTTTTCCTGTTTTGTCGAAGATTGTTTGACCATAGAATTGAGGATCCATACCTGGGCTCTCTACTCTGTTCCACTGGTCTATGTCTGTTTTTATGCCAGTACCATACTGTCTTGGTGATCACAGCTTTGTAGTAAAGCTTGAAATCAGGTAACATGATGCCCCCAGTTTTATTTTTGTTTTTCAACGTTTCCTTAGCGATTCGGGGTCTCTTCTGATTCCATACAAATTTTTGGATTATTTGTTCCAGGTCTTTGAAGAATACCAGTGGAATTTTGATCAGAATGGCATTAAAAGTATAGATTGCTCTAGGCAGTATAGACATTTTAACAATGTTTATTCTTCCGATCCAAGAGCATGGAATGGTCTTCCATCTTTTTGTGTCTTCTTCAATTTCTACACTGCCTATGAGAGAGATGTGATTAACTTTTTCTTACAGGTTGTAAAACTCACTTATAAAATAGTTTTCAGAATACGTAAATACTTTAGTGAAATCATTGCCAGTGAGAGGTAAGTTGAAAGAGAGCTAGGATTTGAAAGGCTGAGAAGGATATTATATTGATAAATAGGAGAACAGATGGTAGTTGGTTAAGAAAATAAGCTCTGTAATGTATATAAAGTGCCTATACATAGTATACAATGACTGACTCTGGGTTCTGCCTTCATCTTCCCCTCCATCTTATGCCTATAAGATTTTGACTAATACTGCAGGGTGGTCTCAACTTTTAAACCCAATCTTAGTTCTTTGTTCAAGGCCCCTTATCTTGTCAGCTTGGGCTGCTATAACAAAATACCATAAACTTGGTAGCTTATCAACAGCCAGCTCTCAGATCTCTTCTTATAAGGGTGCTAATCTTATTCATGGGGGCTCCATTTAATGACCTAATCATTTCCCAAAGGCCCCATCTTCCAACATTAATACATGGACATTAGGGTTCTAGCATATGCACTTTGAGGGACACAAACATTAGGTCCCTGGCATTCTTCCCTTGTGTAAGGTATGCTCTTCCTGTTGCTTAAGAGTATGCATGGGAAAGCAGCAGGAGAAAGAATTCCAGGTTAAAGTGGTCAGGGTTTTTTGGTTTAACATGAAACCCCCATTGGCCCATTGAAAGGAGCCAGAAAAATGTCTAGCACAGAGGGGAAAAGCAAGGAGTCATGAAGCCTGGGAGATCACCAGCCTTAGGCAGGAAAAACAGCATTCAGAATGGACTCTAGGAATTCTCAGGTCTCACTGGGTACCAATTTTTTTTTTTTTTTTCATGGTCAAATTTTGTGGGTTTTTTTTTTTTTTTGAAAGGTTTTAACAGTGGAGAAAAAAAAAAACCCACAACAATCTGATAATGGAAAGGAGATAGTAAAAGGAAGATAATCAGAGCCTTTAATTTGACAACAGGTACACCAGCTCTATGCCCATATACTGTGGTCAAATCAGCCTTCCCTGGTGCTATAGACTAAATTGTGTCCTTTCCAAATTTCTGTTGAAACCCTACTCCCTAGTGTGGCAGTATGCAGAGACAGACCTTTTAACAATAAGGTAAAGTTACATGAGGGTGGTCCCTAATCTGCTAGGACCATGGCTTTACAAGAATGGGAGGCAGATCTCTATCTTGTAATGACTCCGATATCTATCTTTAGGCCAGTAGAGCTTCACCAGAACCAAACCATGCTGTCACTCTCTCCAATTTCTAGCTTCCAGAACTGCAAGAAAATAAATTTCTATTGTTTAAGCTAGCCAGGCTATGGCATTTTGTTATTAGGTATCCCAAGCTGACTAATATACCTGTCATATTCTATAGGAATTCCTTCAAAGACCAAGCCCGGCCTACTGGATCTGCAGGAACACCATGGAACACAGGACATGCTGTGATAATGAGGCTCCAGGGTAACTGGTTCAGTCCTAAGTTTCAGGGTCAAAATAGCCGTCAGTTATTTAGCACCAAGTGTCAAATGATTGACCTAAAATTTCCATTTAGATATTTCCAAAACCCTGGAAGATAATGTCATTAACCACATGACAGGGAGGAGGAAACTGAGGGTCCAAGGAGAAGTATGATCCCTGAAAGTCCCATATCTAGTATGTGTTCAAGCTTCAAAAGAAATTAGTTTCTGTCTGAAATACTGGATTCTGTTAAAGTTCTCTTGGCTTCTTGTTCTTTAAGAGCAAAGACATTTGAACCTGAATCATGCACTGAGATTAACAAGATATGGTCCTTACTCTTTAATCATATGTGTTCCTGTGTAGTGGGGGCAATTTGGAGCACGAGGTACAGAGATAGGCAACTATGCAGAGTTTAAGAATTATCTTTATGGTGTTCATGACAAGAGCCTGCACTTCTGTAGGAAACACCATAGAGAGCACAAGTGCAGCAACAAGGATATAGTTCATCAGAAATTGTTGAAATTGAGGTTCCAATACTGGTTCTTGGTTTCCTGGAAATCTGATTTCCAGTTCCTCCTGAAATAAACCTCATTGTGATCTCCATCAACAACTGCTTTCTAACTCTTATGTATCACACTTTCTCTCCACTTATGGACCAAATCTGGCACTTTGTTGTTCAGCTTTGGCCATTGTTGTACTTTGCTTTGGACTCCATTTCTGACCAGTAGAAATCAGTAGTATGTAATATTGTTTATTCTTAGGGAGAATCTGGAATTCAGCATATTTACATTCAACTTTTTATAATCCAGAAGTTCCAAAATGGGCACATGAAGGGAAAATGGAGACTAAAGCCTTTGGCCAGTATGTTTTTTTTTTTTTATTTTAAACAACTTAACTGAGTTATAATTTATATATACTACAATTAACCCATTTTAACTATTACTATTTATTGACCTTAAGAGTTTTGTAAACATTATTGGACTTGAGAACATTTGCATCACCCATCACAAAAAATACTAGTGTCTGTTTGCCATCACTGCTTATTCCCACACTCTACCCCAGGCAACCACAAATCTGTCTCTATAGGGTTCACTTCCTCTGGATATTTCCTATAAATGTAATAATAAAACATATGGTCTTTTTGTCTGTTTTTTTGTTAGCGTGTGAGTTTTGAGGTATATTCATGTTGTAGACGATATCAGTACTTGATTCCTTTTTATTGCCAAATACTATTCCATTGAATGGATAAACTACATTTTATTTATCCATTCTCCTATTGATGGACATTGGGTTGTTTCCCCCTTTTTTTCCTATTATGAATAATATTGCTATGAACTGCTACTTATATACAAGTTTTGAGGACTTCTGTTTCATTTCCCATGCATAGGCTCCAAGGATTGGAATTACTGTGTTATATGGTTAATCTATGTTAAACCAATTAAACTGCCAAACTCTTCTCCAAAGTGGTTGTAACATTTAACATTCAAATTGCCAGTTTACCAACATTCACATTAACACTTGTTCTAAGATTTTTGTCGACTAGCTCTTTAATTTAGGTCTGGGATCCATTTTGAGTTAATATTGTATATGGTGTGAGGTAAGGGGACAAATCCATATGGATATTTAATTGCTCCAATACCTTTGCACATTAAATTGTCTTGACATCTCTGTCAAAAATGACCATAAAATCAGTTGATCGTAAATAGGAGGGTTTACTCTCAACTCTATTTCATTGATATTTAGGCTATCCTTATGACAGTACCATATTGTTTTGATTGTTGTTGCTTTGTAGTAAGTTTGACATCAAGAAGTATAAATTCTCCAGCTTTGTTCTCTTTCAAGACTGTTTTGGCCCTCTAGATCCTTTGATTTCCGTATGAGCTTTAGGATTAGCTTGCTAATTTCTGCAAAATACCCGCTGGAAATTTTGAGAGGAATTTCCTGAATCTTTGAAGCATAGCATTTTAAATCTTTAGAACTTAAAATTGAATGCTTTTAGAAGAGACAGTTGCCCTCCAACTTGCCAAGATCCCCACCACTTTTTGTTTTATTCCAATTTTACCACAGGACATACCTGGTCTCTGAATCATTTGTATGAACTCCTTACCTCTACTTAGGAATGGCGGAATAAGAAATGGAGTAAGAAGGATAAAGACTGGGGCATTCTAATCTTATTAATGACAAACAATTATCAGCAAGTCTTTATTCCTAAGGATAGAATGTAGAATAATTACTAAAGTTATTTAGTAAGGGTATGAATAAAAATTGGCAGTGAATCCTCAGAAGTTAATGTTTTAGTTCATTTATTGGATATCAATTATATGTTTGATATTTGAGACCTTTTGCATATGCACACTGTTATCTGTATAATACATCTTCAAATTAAGCATTATTGTTCCTGTTTTATAAATAATCATTAGAAAAGATCTGTATTTTCCCCCAATAATTTGGATGCTTTTATTTTATTTTATTTTATTTTATTTTATTTTATTTTTTGGTGTTCCAAGATTCATTGTTGTCTTTACTTGGATGGCAGTGTTTCTGTCCCCTGAAATCCCATGGCATTTTCTCTGGACCCCTGTTAGAACTTATAGAAATACTTCACCTTATTTTACCCATTTATGTAGACATAATGCCTCTTACTAACTGGAAATTTTTGAGGTGACAGACTCTAGAGAACTCATCCATATCCCAGACGTGCCTTTTACAGTAAAGATTAAACATTGCAGAGCATTCGTATTTGCTACATGAGCAAATATACCAAATGATAACTAACTGAGGTTTTAATAGGTTTATTTTTCTAAACAGGAAGAATTTTGGGTCTCATTTTACACTTATTTCCAATAAAAATTCTAGCAAATTTAAAATATAACATCTTAGAGAATTTGGGCTACTAGAAAAATTCCTTTAGTAAACTGACAATAGCACATCCAAATAAGATCTAACATGTAGAATTTCAAAACTCCTATTCAGATTGTGCTATGTTTTATGTGTCCTTCTTTACTGGCATATTTAAATTTATTTTTTCAGGATTGTCCCTGAACTGTCACCCACACAGCACATGTATTATTGTCCTTTCTTGGTTATGAGTTCATGAGAATATTCCATGTCTCCTGCCCCGTTGCCCTGCAGTTGTCCACATAACTACTTTGTCTCTGAGGGTGCCAGGTTCTTACTTTTCTTCTGAAGAGCAGCTTGGGAGTGAAACTGTGATTATGACCTTTATTTAACTATCAGTAAATCAAGAGTAGTTTTATGGGATTTTAAAGCTAAACAGACACTAACACTGAACATTAAATTGCTATAGTCTCAATGGTTAATTTTAAAGGTTGTTTTTTTTTTTTTTCTTGCTCTGAGAACATTTTGAGCTGAAAGCAGGAGATACTCAAGGATTCTTAGATCCAAATAATATATGAGCCAAACCATGGAATACATCTTATTTCAACATGAATCCTGAGCACCTAACATGGTACCTAGCATATGTTTGTTCTTAATTAGAAAGCATTTCTTTCCTAACCCATACTTCTGTGTGTGTGTGTGTGTGTGTGTGTGTGTGTGTGTTAAAGATTTTATTTATTCATTTGACAGAGATCACAAGTAGGCAGAGAAGCAGGCAGAGAGAGAGAGAGAGGGAGAAGCAGACTCCCTCCTGAGCAGGGAGCCCGACACAGGACTTGATCCCAGGACCCTGAGACCATGACCCAAGCCGAAGGCAGACGCCCAACCCACTGAGCCATCCAGGTGCCCCACCCATACTACTGTTTTTATTTTCTTTTTGGTATTTTACTTCTCAGCTCAGTGGTCTCTAAACATCTTGAACTTACCGGGTTTCACATGAAAATAAAACTATTGGTAGATATTAGAGATCATGCAGTCACCTTGCTCCTACAGTGTGATTTAAGTGTTCCTAGGATACCGAGAAAGACTTGAACCCCCTTTCTGGTTGTTGCAATCACATGGTCAGGAGCTAAATTCAACTCTTCTATTTTTATTTTGGAAGTGCCTCTAAGGTTGGGTGTCAGATGGCTAGGATGACTGGACATCTGAAATCTATTCAAATGTAAGTATTATAAGATGTACTCTCATTCAATCATTCAAGAGATAAATATGGACTATCTACAATGTGCCAGTCTTGGTGTTGAAAACTGGGGATAAAAGAAAGATACAGTCTTTGCCCTCAAGAAGCTTATAATATAAACCTGGTGATTCACAGACCTGTACCCCTGGGGATAAAAATATATGTTTATAAAAATAAAAAATTTAAAAAAAAAAGAAGCTTATAATACAATTGGGCAGGGAGATAATAGACTCCAACATGTGCTGATTGTTATATTAGAGTAAATAATGTGCTCTGGAAGCAGAGAAGGGAGTGAAAAATGTTGCCCGAGGGTTGGGGAAGCATGTTTATTTTGTTGGTGTGCATACTCTTTTGTCACCAGAAGCCCTGAGGACAATTTTTATGCATACTCATTTTGTAAAATAATATTTATAAAATATTTTACTGTCCTCAGATCATAAGGAAAATGATTCATACATCATAGCAGGACATGCAGCACCAGAACACTGGATTAATACTTTTTAAGTATTTATAGTCATTGCTGTGAAATGACCTTGAAGGATTTTAATTTACTTTGTGACAATGGATGTAAACAGAAGCTTGCTGGACAAATGACTCTTTTCATCTTGACCCAAGAATATCTTCTCTCTAACCTGCCAGTATTAAGAAAACTTTTTTTCTCTACTTTCCCTTTTGTATCTCCCCCTCCCTTGTCTTTTCCTCTCCCCTTCAAGTATTTTTTGGGCCCTTGCCTTGTGTCAGACTATGTAGTAGGTACTGAGCATACAGAGATGGCTAAAAATAGTCTAGCAAAGGAGACAAATTTACTCTAGTCACTAGGACATATGTTTTAATAGAAGGATGTGTAATATGCTGGCAATGCTTTAAGAAACAATTATATCTGCCTCAGGGGAATCCAGCAAGGTTTATGAGAGGAGGTGGTATTTGAGCAAGGTTGTGACAGACATGCATTATTTCTTTTCTTTTCTTTCTTTTCTTCTTCTTTTTTTTTTTTTTGTTAAGATTTTATTTATTTATTTGAGAGAGAGAGAGAGAGACAGTGAGAGTATGAGAGTGGAGAAGGTCAGAGGGAGAAGCAGACTTCCTGTGGAGCTGGGAGCCTGATGTGAGACTTGATCCCCAGACTCCAGGATCACGACCTGAGTTGAAGGCAGTTGCTTAACCCAATGAGCCACCCAGGTGCCCGAGATATGCATTATTATATACAATCTAGTGACCTAATTAGTATCTGGACAATTGTAGCAGTCTATGCAATTATGAGGGGAGTCTTCATAAGAATAATGTACAGATCACAAATACCCAAAGAAAATGAAAACTTTAATTAAAAAAAAATATGTTCCTCTGCTTATTGCAGCATTATTTGTAATAACTAAGCTATGGAAGCAACTGAAGTATCCTATTGATAGATGAATAGAAATGTGGTGTATACATATACAATGGAATATTGTGGTATATACATATACAACGAAATATTACTCAACCATAAAAAAGAATGAGATCTTGCTATTTGCAACATGCATGGACCTAGAGGGAAATAGCAAAGTGTAATAAATCAGACACAGAAACACAAATACCATATGATTTCACATATATGTGGATTCTGATAAACCAAATAGAAACAGACCCATAAACACAGAAAAAGCTGGTGGTTGCTAGAGAAAAGGGACTGGTGTGGGGAGAGGCAAAATGGGGAAGGGGGTGAGGGAAGTACAAGTTTCTGGTTATGCCATGTATACCTTTCATGGGGATGAAAGGTATAACAAAGGGAATATAGCCAAAGGTACTGAAATAGCATTGTATGGTGACAGATGGTAGCTATACTTCTGAGTATAACATACAGATTTGTCAAATCACAATGTTGTACAACTGAAACTAATGTAACATTGTGTGTCAACTATACTTCAATTAAAAAATTCTATCCCTGAAATCCTTACACTCAATATAGAATTATTTCATAAATGTTCTTTTGAAGCTTTTTTTTTTTTTAAATGAAAGCTGGATTGGCTGAGTTTTCTTGCAAATTCAGTGCAATTGAGATTAACATTCTTTGTGCTTGATGCTCTTTGAAGAATAAAGAGCTACTAAATGTTTTTGAAATGCAATTCTAATAGGTAGTCTCCACAACATTCCTATAAGATCATGCAATCTGTTTAGGTCCGAATCCAAGGGGCACTATTCAGGAAGAACGACCATAATATGATTTTTTAAATATGAGTTGGGCAGTGCAACAGTTATGATAGCTTCTAAGATAATCTCTTATTTGGCTTCTTTTTGTCTTTTGCATATGTATATACATACACATCTACATTTACATATATATGTGCATATGCATATATAGATATATATTTTTCTATATTTTCTGTATTTATATATATATATAAATATGGAAAACTATACATATCTAATGTGTATAACTTACTCAGTAATCACAAAGTGAACATACCAATGTAATAAACTTGCAGACAAGAAACAGAACTATACTGAAATATTTCCATAAATTTCCCCTTATGCCCTTTCTGTTTGTTACTGCCACAAATCTAACCATCCTGATTTTGAACAGTGTTAATTAGCTTTGCTTGTGTGTGTATGAGAGTTTTAATTAGCTCTACATTTTTTATGTATTTAAATTAAATTAACATACAATTTTATATTAGTTACAAGTGTACAACCTATTGATCCAATAATCCTACACATTATTTAATATGCTCACCATGATAAGTATAATCATTATTTGTCATCATACAACATTATTGCTTTATTATTGGCAACGTGTCCTATCCTGTACTTCTCATTTGTGACTTATTTTATAGTAGTTTTTTGGTGGAATCTTTAGAATTTTCTGTATATATCATGCCACCTGCAAATACTGGTAGTTTTACTTCTTTCTTACCGATTAGGATGCTTTTTATTATTATTTTTTTCTCATCTAATTGCTGCATTAGGACTTTCAGTACTATGTTAAATAAAAGTGGTAAAAGTAGACATCCTTGTTTTGTTCCTGATCTTAGAGGAAAACTTTTTTTTTTTTTTCCACCAATGAGTATGATGTTAGCTATGGGTTTTTCATACATGGCCTTAATTATGTTGAGGTATGTTACCTCTAAACCACTTTTGAGTTTTTATGACAAGTGGATGTTGTATTTTGCTAAATGCTTTTTCTGCATCTATTGAGATGATCACATGGTTTTATCTTGCCTCTTATTAATGTGATGTATCACATTGATTTGCAAGTATCGAACTACACTTGCAACCCTGGAATACATCCCACTTGATTTACTAGTGGGAATAAATCCCACTACTTGATTGTAGTGACTGACTTTTTAAAAATGCATTGTTGAATTTGGCATGCTAATATTTTGTTGAGGGTTTTTGCATCTATGTTTATCAGAGGTATTGGAAGACTGTATGTTTCTAGGAGTTCATCTATTTTTTCTATGTGGTCCAATGTGTTGGCATGTAATTGTTCATAATATTTTCTTATAATTTTTCATACTCTGTGATGTTATTTGTTGTGTCTTCTCCTTTATTTTTTATTTTATGTGTTTGAGTTCTATTTTTCTTGAATTTGGCTAAAGGTCTATCAATTTTGTCTATCCTTTGAAAGAACCAGCTTTTGGTTTCATTGATTTTTTTGGGGGGGGTCTCTATTTCATTTTTCTGCTCTAATCTTGATAATTTCCTTCCTCTTACTATCTTTCAGCATTGTTTTTTCTAGCTCCTTTAGGCATAATATTAGATTGTTGGAGATTTTTCTTGCTTCTTGAAATAGGCCCATATTGCTAAAAATTTCCCTGTTAGAACTGTTTCTCCCATGTCCCAAAGGTTTTTGCTGTTTTATTTTAACTTTCATTTGTCTTCATGTATTTTTTTTATTTCCTCTTCAATTTTTTGGTTGACCCTCTGGTTGTTAGAATCATGTTGCTTAGCTTTCTTGTGTCTGTTTCCCCCCACCCCCGCCCCAGTTTTTCTTGTAGTTGATTTCTAGTTTCATACTGTTGTGGTCAGAGAAGATGTTTGATAGGATTTCAGTTTTCTTAAATTGACTGAGACTTGTGTTGTAACATATGATCTATCCTGGAGACTATTCTATGTACACTTGAAAAGAATGTTACTCTGCCATTTTGGGATGGAGTGTTCTGTACATATCTGTTAGGGCCATCTGGTCTATCATTCAAAGCTGCTGTTTCTTTGTTGAAAATCTGTCTGGATGATTTATCCATTGATATAAGTAGGGTGTTAAAGTCCCTATTGTATTACTGTCAATTTCTTGCTTTATGTCTATTAATATTTGTTTTATATATTTAGGTGCTCCTATGTTGGGTGTAATGATATTAACAATTGTTATATCTTCATTATATTGATGCCTTTATCATTATGTAAGGCCTTTGACTCCTGCTACAGTCTTTGTTTCAAAGTCTATTTTGTCTGATATGAGTATCGCTATCCTAGATTTTTGCGGTTGTTGTTGCTTCTATTTGCATAGAATAAATTTTTCCATCCCTTCACTTATATTTCATTTGTGTCTGTAGGTCTGAAGTAAGTTTCTTATAGGTAGCATATACTTGGGTCGTGTGTGTGTGTGTGTGTGTGTGTGTGTGTGTGTGTGTATGTGTTTCCCCTATTCTATCACCCTATTTCTTTTGATTGGAACACTTAGTCCATTTACATTTAAAGTAATTATTAATAACTATGTACTTGTTACCATTTTGTTAGTTTTCTGGTTGTTTTTGTAGTTCTTCTGTGTTCCTTCTTCTTTTATATATACACATATATAACTTATGTGTATATAAATTATATATGCATATATAATTTTTTAAATTATGTTAACTTAGCTGACATATAGTACATCATTAGTTTTTGATGTAGTGTTCAACAATTCATTAGTTTCCCAGAGTTCAGAGTCTCTCACGGTTAGTCTTTCTGATTTCTTCCCCTTCAGTTTTCCCTCCCTTCCCTTATGGTACTCTGTGCTATTCTTTATATGCCACATATGAGTGAAACCATATGATAATTTTCTTTCTCTGCTTGACTTATTTCACTCACCATAATCCCCTCCACTTCCATCTGTGTCGATGCAAATGATAGGTATTCATCTTTTCTCATAGCTGAGTAATATTCCATTATATATATGTACCACATCTTTAACCATTCATCTGTTGAAGGACATCTTGGCTCCTTCCTGTAATATATTTTTGGTGTGTGGTTACCATTAAGTTCATACCTTATGCATATGACAATACTTATTAAAATGATGGTCATTTAAGTTTCAACACATTCTAAAAGAATGAAATTTCTATTACACTTCTGTTGTACTTACATGACATCATATTTCAAGTACTACTTTGTATATCTTTTTAAAAAATATTTTGTAGATTTTACTTTTGCATTTTAGCCTCCATATTACCTTTAGAAGTGATTATTACCTATATTATGTTTGCTTTTACCTGTGAAATTTCTCATTTCATAATTTTCTTCTAGTTATGGTCTCTCATTTCCAGTTAAAGAATTCCTGTTAACATTTCTTGTAAGGCCAGTTTACTGATGGTGAATTTGCTTAACTTTTGTTTGTCTCCTCATTTTGTCAAACTCACTGTGTTTGTCTCTATGCATTAAGTAGGTCAGCTATATCTCCTGGTCTTGAAAGCAGCGATCTTCTATATAGGAGAGTTCCTGTGGTGCCATGTACTACAATTCCCCCTGGTCACAAGAATAAGGTGCTCCAGGAGTGTCCCCTAGTGTTGCACACAAGTAGTGTGGGCTACTTGCACCCCAGTGGTTTGTGTAAGCCATGATTGCCTTCAGCCCAACTGGCTGTGATGATCTGCTTCACTTGCTGTGAGTGCACTGGGCAGGGTTGTGCTTCTGCTGTTGAGACCTGTCTGAGGGTGCAATGGGCTTTTTGGTGAGCAGGACTTGCTTCCTTGCACAGCCAACTAAAAGGTTGGGCTGCTGACACTGTCGGCATACTGGTGTATTTGGTTATCTTCCCTTCTCCCCAGCTTAAGAATCCTTTGAGAGCAGTACAAGTTCCTGCCACATGTTCCTGCAGGAACTGCTTTGGAAGAATCCCTACCAAGGTAGTCAGCTGAATGAATGGGTCTACAGGTTAACAAGGTAGGGGGTAGTGGTATTAGCAAGGTAGATAGAAAGCATTAGTTTTGACTCCTACAAGTGTTTGGAATAGAAGGCTGGAGAATAGAAGAGAAATGGTATTTGCCAGCATTTTGGTTCCTGAAGAAATCTCCTGAAAATCCCTGCCTCTACAGCATGTGTCCTAAGATTAACTAATACATCTCTTTCATGTATACCTTGGGCACTTTTCAAACTGCTGCTTCTGTGCTGCGTCTTGAGCCAAGTTATTTATTATGCTTG
The DNA here is from genome assembly GCF_009829155.1 of Mustela erminea. Taxonomy (NCBI): domain Eukaryota; kingdom Metazoa; phylum Chordata; class Mammalia; order Carnivora; family Mustelidae; genus Mustela; species Mustela erminea. Next base: position 60,745,871 of record NC_045623.1, read on the forward strand.
TTCTTTAAAGGTGGGGACTCCATTTCCTATTATATCCTGGCTCTCCTGAAGTCAAACTCTGCTGTTTTTCAAACCCAGGGATTGTGGGGTTTAGTCCCTTCATGGGTTCCCTTTGCCAGGGGTGACTGCTATAGAGTCTGATCCTCTTTTCATTTGTGGTGTCCCTCCTCTTTGTTAGTCTTGCCCCGGGTTTGGTTCCCAACTCTGCGTCTTCCTCTCCCTTTTTTAATGTGACTTCTTCTCTAATGATTAATTGCAGAAGTCTGTTCTGTCAGTCTTCAGATTTAGTTGCATAGGTGTAGCTGTTTTCTCAGTATGTCCATAGAACAAGGTGGGCTGAGGATCCTCCTATTCTGCCATCTTCCAAAGTCTTTGATATATTTAGTAATGCTTGCTATGAGGTTTGAAATATGCATCTTTAGCTAGATCTTGTCTATGTTTAAATAATATACCATTTCCATATAATATTAAAACCTTATTGCTATATACTTGGATTTTTTTCCTCCTGTCTTTTATGATGCTACTTTTAGAATTCTCATCTGTAAATGGGTTTTAAGCTCTCAAATACATCATCATTGTATTTTGTAGACAAGGTTATTTTATAGAAATTTAATAATGAGAAAAAAAAATCTCTGGGATTTATCTGCTATTTAACCTTTCTAGGTATCTTTCCTTGTAGAAATTCAATTTCCATTTTCTATTGTTTTCCTGCAGCTTGAAGAAACTCATTTAGTATATTTTGTGTTGCAGGTATGCTGCTGATGAATTCTTTCTGTTTCTGATAGTCTGAAATTGTTATTATTTTGCCTTTATTTTTGGAGAATAATTTTTGCTGGGCATAGAATTCTAAGTTAGTTTCTCCTTAGTTGTGTTTTAGCACTTTAAAAATATTCTTCCGTTGTCTTGTGGCTTCCATTTTTTTTGATGTGGAGTCAGTATTGATTGTTGCTTTGTATTTTGTTCCTCTCAAGTTTATTTTAAGATTCTCTTACTGATAGTGAATAATTTTATTAGATACATTTTTATATTTTGTTTTGTATTCATCCTTAAAGTTTATTTAATGTTTTGAATATGAGATGTATATAATATCAAACTTGGAAATATTTTGGTCATTACCTCTTAATAATTTTTCTGCCTCTTCTATTCTAAACACCAGTTATATGTATATTAGACCATTTGTATTATTCCACATGTCACAGCAGTTCATTTCTTTTAGCTGTTAGGGTATGTGCACATTCATTTTGCATAGTTTCTATTACACTGATTTAAAATTCACTGGTATTTCATTTTCCAATGTCAATTTTCTTTCAAGACCATGCAGTGACATTTTTTATTTTAGGTATGAACCTAAATGAACTACTATTCCATTATAACAAAAAATGAAATCCTACAATTTGTTCCAACAGGATGAACCTAGAGGGTATTATACAAAGTGAAATAAGTCAGAAAGAGAAAGACAAATACTGTATGATTTTGCTTACATGTAGAATCTGAAAAAAAAAACAATAAACAAAAAGCAGATGGGACTGACACATACAGGACTTAAACTGTTGGTTGTCAGATTGAGGGAGGGTTTGGGAGATGGGTAAAATAGGTAAAGGTGATTAAGAGGTATAAACTTCCAGTTATCTAGTATGTAATGTGAGTGTAATGTACAGCAAAGGGGATATACACAATAATATTTAATAATTTTATATGGTGACAGATGGTAACTGAACTTAACACAGGCAACATTTCATAATATATACAAATATTAAATCATTATAACATATACTTGAAAGAAATAGGATATTGTATGTCAGTTATAATTTAAAAAATACTATTTGTAGTTAAATTAGCAACATTTGTATTTTGAAATGTGATGTGTTACCTAGGATTGGAAAGTTGAATCTTAATATGTATTATTATGCTTGTTCTTTGTATATAATATATATTATATAATGTATAATATAATATAATATGTTATACATTATATAATATATATTATGTAATATATATTAAAAATTAGCATATTTACATTTTACTTATCGATACACTGATATGAGGAAATTTGAATTTTTTTAATCAAAGCTAAACTTAAATTTTTTTTTACTAATATTTTATGATTGTGGGTATGTATAATATTAAGTAGAAATAAACACTTCTTGGAGGGTTGCTTCTTTCACTTAGTATGGCTTGTGAGATTCATCCATATTTTGTGTGTAGTGGAAGACTATTCACTCATTACTTTATAAAATTACATAAATATATCCTAATTCTTCTAAGCTACTTCCAATGGGCTGCTTATAGGATTTAACTTACAACAGACAAGGGAAGAAAACCAATATTTGTAGAACTATATGCCAAGTGATTTCTTCACAATGTGGCAGCCAGTTATGTAGTATTGCTAAGGACCAGACATTGTTGTAAATACCTGACATATATTAATTCACTTAGTCATCACAACTGTCTTATAGAGTAAGTGATCTTATTATCATCACCCAAATTTCCACATCAAGTTACTTAGGCAAGATTAAATTCCTGGGCCAAGGTCCCACATAGAAACCATATGACCTGGTATTTGAGTGCAGGTAGTTTGCTTTAAAGGACTTGGTCTTAATTTTGCAATATTGCCTGTGCATAAATAAGGCATTAAACACAAACTCATTTAGTTATTGCTACTTCTAGACACTATCTCTTTTTTATAGTTGAATAAACATACATGTAGAGTTTGTCCAGTGGCTAAGAGTCAGGTCTGTTGCTCTGTGGTTTCCTATTTTATATCCTTTTTTCAAGTTTTTTTTTTCACTTTTTATTTTAAAATAATTATAGTTTTACAGGGAGTTTCAAAGAGAACAAAGAGGTCCCATGTACTTTTTGCCTAGTTTCTTCAATGATAATCTTTTTGTATAAGTAAAGCTCGCTGTCAAACCAGGAAATTGATTTTGATGTGGTCCATAAACCAAGCTTGATTTTTTTTTTATATTGGCTTCTAAACACTCTCAAAAGTTCAGACACACAGAGTGAGACAGTTAGTTCTCTTCTCTATAGACAAAGGGGAATGAGAAACAAACCAAAACAATCAAAGAATATTGTGGTTCTAGGAATCAAACCGTCATACCTTCTTATCTTAAAAAAAAAAATCGCATTTCACCCTGATAAGCTTAATGGTGAAACTGGCCAGAAAAATGCTCCAAGACAGTATAATCCTATTATGTACTAAAATCTCACTTCCATAAAAGAAGATGAATTAAGCTATGAATCTGTAAAGATACTGACAGAAGTCCTCTTCAATGCATGAAAGCAATATCTATGTGAGAAATTAGAAAATGGGACCAGGTTCTGAAACTTATTGCAGGAGTATTGCTTGCCCAGAATGTCTTAGAAAATTGATGGCTGGCCTTTCTAAAAGTTTTCCACTCAGTCTGTGGTAGAAATTTTGCTCTGTGGCATTACAATTCTAAAGATCTTTTCATGGAATTCACTAAAAACTTAGATTCATTGCTCAGAAATGAGTATAAAACCACTTAGTCTATAAGGCAAAAGAGACCTGTATTTGCTCTTGTTAGGCCATAAAGCAATCTCACCTCAGGTACTCCAATAGCTACAGCTGCATAAGAATGAGAATTGTGTTATGTTCACAAAAATAAATCTTGGTAGCTTTTCCCAAGGCAGAAGACTAAAGACCAGTCCCATGTTTCTTTCAAATTTGAAAACCAAATTCTTGCCTCTATTTAATCCAGAGCCTGTATGGTTCTGCCCAGGCCATCCATTTACTTTTTTTTTTTTTTTTTTTTTTGCATTTATAGAGCACCTTTCCTCCAAAATGAAGTCTTTGTCAGACCTGGCTCTTGGAGCCACAATTGATCACAAGGATGCTGTGGAGCAGGCAGGTTAAGCAAAATATCAAACACTCCTTTGTTATTGGAAAAAGAAATGGTTTCCAGGATCTTTAATGTGGAGACACTTGTTTCACTTTTTAAAAGCATGATTACTGTTGGAAATTTGTAAAATCTTGGAAAAAAAAGTGAAATCGTTTGCATTCTTTATTATAAAATACTCGTGGCCCTAAACAGTAATGCCTTTGTTACTAACTTGTAACAGTTCTGTAACAAATTAAAGTAGGAAAAGTTTCTTATTTGCCAATCTAAACAAGACACAAAAAGAAAAAAAAAAAGTAGAAACATCTCTGGGTCATCGAAATTGGGTTTTGGCAGATTTGCAGACATTTTGATTTATAAATGTATCTGTCTTTCCAAACTGTGTCATACCTTCTTTTCCAGCATACTCCAAAAAACCATCAGGCAAAGTTCAAAATTTTGAAAAACTTGTTGCAGAATGCTTTTGGGGAATACAGTCTCTCCGACCCTTACGATGACAGTTAGGGATACTAGCATGGAGCTGCAGACATTCTCATCTCTCCACTCTTGCCCTGACAGCATATTGCCACGGGATAAACAGAGGGGCTTTAAGATATTGCCAGAACAGCTTGAAGGGATAGGGGAAGGAATATTGTAGGTCAAAAAGCATGAAGCCAAGAGTCTGGAAACAACTTCTATCTAGGTCCATTGATACTTGCGATGTGACTTTGGATAACTTACTTGCTACTGATGGCCCTTAGTTTCCAAATATCCACCACTAGATAGAGGTTAAATCTCTCTCTCTCTCTCTCTCTCTCTCTCACACACACACACACACACACACACACACACACACACACACACACACACACACACACACACTTATTAAAAGGAAGGAACATTCAATTACCTAAATGATAACAGGCACAAAAAGTAAGTGCAAAAGTAAAATAAAAAAAAAACGTGTTTTCATTTGGTGAAGTAGCCATTCATTGAGTTGTTAGGAGACTTTTGCTGTTGTTCCTGTATTGCCCTTAACAAATTGATTTTGATCTTTTTTGGGGGCAGGAAGTATGTCTTGTTTATATATTCATATAACCTTAAACAATATATAGCACTTCTAAGTACTTAATTTTTTGTGCTATTATTGAATAAGTGAATTTATACATCTAGATTAGGTATAATATTCTTGAATCTTATGACTGATAAAGGAATATCATTCAAATATCACGTTGGAAGAAAATTAGCAGGGTTTTTTTTTGTTTTGTTTTGTTTTTTAAGGTATGCCAAATAGATACCATTATTGATTTAATGCAATATTTCCAAATGAAAAGTGTTTCTTGGAAGTAACTTTTGTTCTTTGAGACTGTGATTTAGTAAATTCTAATTTTCCTTCTGGCAACAATTCTTTTACTGATTTGAAATGCAAGGATTTTACAGAAGTTACAAATAGCATTTAAAAAAAAAGTCAAAATCAGGTTGTCTACATTATTACTCTGCCTCTTGAAGCTATAAGAATGTGCATCTTTCTGCTGAGCTGGAAGACTTTGGGTTATAGTGGAGGATATGGCAAGGAGATGCTGATGGTGACAATTAATTTTAGGGGCTTTAGAAACATAGTTGAACATGTGGAAGATAGAGCTGCTATCTCTTTGTGTGCCACAAATTAGGAATTTCCTTTAGTTCTTTCCTATATAGTTTGGGAGGAAAGTATTCTATGTTCTGGAAATCTTTCAAAAACTAATAACCTTCTCAAAGTATTCTTACATCATAGAGTCTCATAATTGGAGGGGACTTGAAATATTATATGACTAATATATACCAAAAATAGAACTTCCTTTTATATTATCCCCGCCTATTTTTCTCTCAGGTGACAGGGATCTCACTAATGTACAAAGCACCAGCACAAGAGGTTTAGTTGCAATAAAACTCTTTTTGTCTTGGGCTAAGATCTGATTTTATGAATACTTTCCAATATTGATAGTTCATTTTTTTCACTTATTTATCTCAATATGTATAGTCATAACCATTTCTGACCAGGGAATAAGCACTAGGTTACAAAGTTGGAAAGCCACGGTCTTTGATCTTTATGATCTTATAGTAAGTGGGAAAAGCAACACGAAGCAAATAATGACCATACAAAGAAATATTGACTTAATGAGAGTGCATACCAAGTGTAGTGAGTACTTAATAGAAGGAGTCCCTAAGTCAGCTTTGAGGGATAGAGAAGGCATTATGAGTAGTTAATGTTTGCATTGATGTTTAAAGAATAAGTTGTATTGTGGGCAGGGAAATAACATGTACAGAGGCCAAAATATTGAGGAAAAATCTGTGTTGGGGATGGCAGGAGGAGGAAGTTGAAGGTGGAGAGCTGTAGGAACAGCAGGGCACAAAGTATGGGCTTCCTCAGGGAGTTTGTTAAAATGCAAACTCTCACTCTAGACCTACTGAGTCAGAATCTGCATTTTAACTGGATCCCTGGGTGGTGCTTTTATGTATTAAAGTTTGAGAAGCACTCTCTAAAGCAAAAGATTGGACGGGAATGCCCTACACTGAAGTGCAAAGCCCCAGAAGAAAACACCAGAGGTTCTTTTTGCAGCTCAGTTGTTCGGAGTTGAGAGGGGGGATGATTTCAGTGTAGAAGCATTGACAAGTTTGTTCTGACTATGGAAATCTGACTGAAAAACCCATTATACACAGTACCTGAGAGCTCATGACAGATCATTTCAGCAACCATCAGAACATAGGAAATACTAAAAATCATGAGATTAGAGAATATTGCCTAAGAACATAGACCGCCTGCAACCAATTGCCTTATGATAACGATATCCGATTCCTCATCACTGCAAAGATATGGGTTTGTTCAAGGACATTTTCTTCAGTTTGAATCATTTGGTAGCTAGTCTGTGAACATGGCCTCAGGCCATCCTCCCTCCTTATATACATGCTACTATTCACATCAAGAGGTAAGGCTTATTTACCTTCTTCTTGAAACTGGACTTCCCTTTAGACTGGCTTTGTCAATGAGAAGACCTAAGAAGAGACACCCAATGACTTCCACGCCTAGGCCTTAAGAAAATGAGCATCATGGGATACCTAGCTGGCTCAGTAGGAAGAGCAAGTAACTTTTGACCTCGGAGCCATGAGTTCAAGCCCCATGTTGGCTGTAGAGGTTACTTAAATATGTAAAACTTTAAAAAGAGGATGAGTGTCTTCTTCCTTTTTCTCTAAAGTCTAAACAGCAGGGAGAGGACATGTGGAAGAAAACTGAGGCAACACCGTCATTATAAACAGCTGAGCTCCGGGCTGACAACCAGCACCAATGCCAGCCATGTGAGTGGCTGTTACAGTGTCAGATGTCACAGCCCAGTCAAGGCCCTGGTGACTGTAGCCCCAGGTGACCACACATCCACTAGAACTGCCAGGCTGAGCTGCATTCAGTCAACCCACAGAGCCATCATCTATAGTAAAACAGTGGCTGTTTTATGCAGTTAAGTATTGGGGGTAGTATATTACACAGTAGTGAAAAATAGAGACATGATAGCTCCTCACATTTTTTTTTTTTAACAGCCTTGTCTTTGGGCAGTTAGTTGGACACAGGGCAGGCCTCCATTTGAAAATGAACAAAAAACATGCTTACGTATGTATGAGTACATGGTGGATGAAAAGAAAAAATTGGCAATGCTTACTATTTGTAGCTAAAACCAAGGTACAAATCTGGGGGAGTCACTTGGCGTTATGAGTTGATTTTACCCCTCAGTTGTCTTTTCCCCTCTCACCTCTCATTCTTATTGCTATTGCTTTAGTTCAGTTGGTCTGTGAAGTAACATATTTAATACAGTGAAGATCTTTATATCTTCAGTTCTGCTGGCTTACTCATCTTCCTTAAGGCCACCAGAATGATCTTCCTAAAAATCATTTTGAACAAAGAATTCAATGTTCTATCATTGACTATAGAATTAATAAAACTGTTCATTCACTGACTCATTCAGTTAAGCTGCTAATCAAAGCATGAAAATTGTTCATATTCTTATTTGAATCTAATTTTCCAGTCATCCCATTTCCTCTTCCTCCACAGTGATTGTTTTTGGTTCTGTCTACACTGAACCATCTTCTGTTCTCCACATCTTTGGCATGAGGACCACTCCTCTATGCATTTTGGGGGGTTTTATTCTTGGTTTTCAGGTTCAGGTGAAATACCACTTCCTTCGTTAAGGGTTTTTCTATACCACCACTCAGAGCTAGTGGCCCACTTCCCTTAAATCTAGTGTTATTTTTAACCCTTTTCACCAATTAGAAAACACATTATGCATGTGCTGTGTTACATACTTTGCACACAGTGTGTCTCTTAATCTACAAGACAGAACGGCAAAACAAAACAAAAACCCGAGAGGTGAGAGGTAGTGTTATGATTTGCATTCCATAGATAAGACAACTAAGACCCATGGAGATTATGTAACTTGCCCAAAGTCATGGAGTTTTTATACTACAGAGCTAGAATTCTAGTCCAGACTTACCTGACTCAAATGTTAAGTACCAAATTTTGTTATCTTTTTCTATGGAGCCCATTTTAGTCTCAGTTGTACCTTTCAAAGTCATTAAATAGCTATCTCCCATTAGACTGGAAGTTCCTTGAAAGCGAGTTCCCACAGTCTTTCCACTTAGCAAGGTGTTCACTACTACTTTGCCAAGTGATTTGCCAAATTGATACACTTTAATCCAGGTTAGGGAGCTATGCCATTTAAAAGAACTTCCTATATGCTTTATACTGTTTGAGTTGTCAAAAAGGAGAGAGAAGAAAAATTATACCCCAGTGTTCCCTAACTTAAAGTTTATAATAAAACTGAAAAGGGAGACAGAGTTTACTACCCCCCTACCAGTTTAGATGGAGTTAAAAAGAATTTACTCTAGCAAAGCTCATTTTCCAATTAGCCACTCTATGTGCAAGCATTTCCCACATCTATTCTATTCTATTCTATTCTATTCTATTCTATTCTATTCTATTCTATTCTATTCTATTCTATTTTAATGAGGACCAGCATTCCCAAAGTTGATAGGTATTGCTACCATAGATCCATACATCTTAACCTAAGAAAGGACAAAGGCACTTACTGCATGGTAAGATCTAATAATAGACAACTTATTCACCTGGTGTTTACTGCATTAACATTCAGGATGAGCTCATTGTTTTGGCAAACAGCATGCTTACTCTAGGGGAAAAAAATCTGTCTCCTTCCATTTCACACTACCCTGTTCTCCATCCTCTGTCCTCATGCATGCCCTCCCTTTATCCCAGCGTAAGTATTAGCAATGATAGCCTTGGTAATGTGGGGACTATGTTATAAATTACCAAAGGGACAGATACATTTCTGGTAGGATACAGAAATACCAAAAACAAGAATACCTCAAGTGTTCCCCATTGTCTTTACTGAGTACTCCAGCTTTTATCGATCACAACTCAAAGATGATGTAAGTTCTGGATCTTCTCCTTAAGAAAAATATACTCCAACAATATTTTACATAGTTACAATAGAATGTTTCATGAACTACCAGGGATGCAAGGGCTTGTTATTCATAATCATAGTCTAGGAGGATTAAAAAAGATTTCCTGGCATGATGTAAGAGGCCCATTCCCCTTCTCAGTATATGCCCTAACCACATGTCTTGAGTCCTTTCTGGTCATGTCTCATCCTTCTCTTCAGCTTCTAGCAGTTTCTGAGCTTTTTGAGTGTTCATGGAACTTTGTGGTTTCTCATGTATGTTCTGAGCTCTCCAGGGTTTGCCCACAGTGAATACTTACAACCAACATTTCAGACCTGGCTCAAGCACTAAGTACTTTGAAATCTTTTCCCACATTCTGGGCCAATTTAGTCTTTTCTTTCTATATATTCAGATTACATCTTCTAGAAATGACCATCAAACTGCACTGTAATTGCTAGTATATGCCCTCATTTAATAGTACTCCTTTAGGGCAGGAACCCTGATTATACATTTTTGTATTCCTGTAACCTAATATCTAAAGGAACTGATCAACTTTTCTGTTCAATAATGGCTATAATGTAGCTCTCTATTTTAATAGCTTTGTGGGAGAGAACACTGAATGGACTGAATTTAAATCCTCTGGCGACTTCTAGCTAATTGGGCAAAGAGAGGAAGATCTGTAGCAAGAGGAACCTGCTTCCTCCAGGACCACACATTTTGGGGGATTCTGCAAAAGGGAGATAAAAATCCAAAAATGTTGTTGCCAGGGGCTAAGGGAAGGGAGTATAGGGAGTTATTGTTTAATGGGTAGAGCGTTTTAGCTATGCAAGATGAAAAGAATTCTGGAGATATTGGGGTGACGGTTGTAAAACTGCATAATGCCACTGAACTCTACACTTAAAAATGCTTAAAAGGATAAATCTCATGTGTATTTAATTTTTTTTTAAGATAACAAAACATGCAACTATGAAAGAAGATATTGACAAAAAATGGTAAGTGTCCATAACAGTGCCCAAGAAAAGAGCTAAGATATCACTTTCAACTCTGGAGGCTTTGCTGCTGTGGGGTCTTAGAGGAATCACTTTACCTCTCTGAGACACAGAGTAAGATCAAATTGCTCTTAGCCAATCATTGTTCTGTTTCTGCTGCCTAACTCTGTGCAGGTTTTTTGGTGTCTCTTTGGTTTCCAGGTCTGCTCTTCTAAACTTCTGTCAGTGGGATGGGTCCCTAATAACTTTCCAGCAAATGATTTCTCTGCTTTAGATAGTCAGTCTATTTCTTTTGCATGTAACAAAAAGCCCTGAGTAATAAAGCATTTTATTTAAACAAGTCTTCAAGGAGAGATCCTAAGAGGGGTAAGCCATCTAAAATAAGATGTAGGGACCTTGTGACATTATCTCATCCTACATAGAGATTTTCTCTAAACACACACTTTTAATTATTCCTGGGAAGATCTGAGGTTTTACTGAAATAAGATTTGTGTAAATCCTCCTTCAAGATACATCACCTTTCAAAACTGTCATATTCTAATGCGGTGACATTTCTACTACTGCAATGCTTTTTGGATATCTCCCACAACACTCTTCTTAGTTAAGCAACAAACTTGTCTTCAATGCTTTGTTGACTCATCTGTGTTCCTGACTCAACTCAGGTTTCCATGAGAAAAGAGATATATTAAATATGTCTACACTTTGTATCTAGGGAGTGGCTGGAATCTTGATCAGTATGACAGAATTAATGAGGAGGAATGTGAATGGATGGGTAAAGGAATTGCTGAGTATAGTCAATTTGGACTGAAGAACTCTGCTGGATTCTGTTCACCTTTCAATTGATTTCCCTTTCCCCCTCAAGCTTTCTGGACTGCGTACATTTTTTTTGAAGTCCTATTACCATAGTCAACATTTGCACCATGGCTAATAAATTAGCATCACTTTGAAAACAAAAATGATTCCATTTTGCACTTGGAATGCGGTCTGAGAATTAGAAAGGGCAGGGGTGTTACTTGCCCTGAGGCCTGGAAAGTCTCTTGGTGTTTTATTAGGTAACAATTTCTGTTTTTACTGGATTTGCTGGTCACTAGCCCCTGGGAACCTGAATGAATGCCAAGAGTAAAAAAGAAAACAGCATGCTCCCTGCTACCTAGAGACCAAATAACCTCCTAACTAAGAGGTATCTATTATTGAAATTAGAGGCACCTATGATGTTAATTCTGAGCTTGACTTCTTAAAGGGAAAAGGCAAGGAGAAGTAGGTCAATGTTAAGACTTGGATAGAAGCAATTGGTACCAGGTTCCCTTCTGTTGGTCCTGCTTGTGAGAAAGTCTTAGACATGAGGGAGATAGAAATATGTTTCTCAGGATGACTTTCTAAATCATGACTATCACAGAGGTGATCAGAAAATGAGTTCTCTTTTTAAAACATTGTATTTAAAACATATGTTAAAAACAATATGTGTTTCACAGAGGCATTCAGAGAATGGATTCTCTTTTTGGTGATGTGTGACTGTCAGGAAAATAGCACTAATTTTTCAGAACTTTGGGGGTGATTTGATGCTACAGTACTGGTCTTGTTCCTTCTTAAAACTTGTATTGGGCTCTTTCATAAGTCATCCCTTCAGTTATGTTGGAAACCAGAGCAACTCTGTATCCTGGACCATGATACAGTGGTTGGGGCATTAACTCAGGAGTTAGAAGATTGAGGACAACCTCTGTCTCCACCTTTAGCAGATAAGTGACTCTTGCTAAGTTAGTTAACACCTCAGCTTTGGTTTCCTGACTTCCAAATCAAGGATGTTGATGACTGTCCTACTTAGTCACCTTTCTATGTACACTTTTAAAAGCTGCAGAGAATGCAAAATCTGTCAAAATACTTGATAGGGGGACATCTGGGTGGCTCAGTGTGTTAAAGCCTCTGCTTTCGGCTCAGGTCATGATCTCAGGGTCCTGAGATGGAGCCCTGCATTGGGCTATCTGCTCAGCGGGGAGCCTGCTTCCTCCTCTCTTTCTGCCTGCCTCTCTGCATACTTGTGATCTCTGTCTGTCAAATGAATAAATAAAATCTTTTTAAAAAAATACTTGGTAGGCACAAAGACATTATCAAAATGGAAAAGATGATAAGAATATTAATGGGAGGAGATGAAAGGCTAGTTTTCTCTTTGCTCCTCAATTGGCCTGCTGACAACATCCAGAAAACCATGGCACCTCCAGAGTGAGGCTACAGAAAGTGTAGGGCAGAAAAACAAACCCGGGGTTTGGTGATAGGCAGGTTTGATTCAAATCCATAAGGAATCTATTTTCTGAACATTGATTTCCCCATTTGTAAAACAGATGATAATGCCTACCATAACAGGGTTTTCAAGTGCAGGGATAAATGAAATAATGGAATAAAACTCTGCCTGAAACATAGGAGGTCCTTGATTTTAACTTCTCTTTCTCTCTATGTGTTTGGATTTTAAGGGGTTTGGGGGCCAGAGGAGTTGATAGAAAAGGTGGAAATTCTGCTATGTGTTACTGATGGTCTCTATAGAAATTTGCCCAATTGATTTTTTTTTTTTTAAAGATTTTATTTATTTTTTTGACAGAGAGCAACTGCGAGAGAGGGAACACAAGCAGGAGGAGTGGGAGAGGGAAAACAGGCTTTCCGGGGAGAGCAGGGAGCCTGATGTGGGCGAGGCTTAATCCTGGGATCCTGGGATCATGACGAGTCAAAGGCAGTGGTTTAACAACTGAGCCACCCAGGCGCCCCTGAAACTCTTATTATTGAAAGTAAAGTCAGGAGGATGTTTGTGGTCTGTTTTTTGTTTTTTGTTTTTTTTAATTTTTTCAATTATTATTTCAACAATTATTTATTTTCAGAAAAACAGTATTCATTATTTTTTCACCACACCTAGTGCTCCATGCAATCCATGCCCTCTATAATACCCACCACCTGGTACCCCAACCTCCCACCCACCCCCCCGCCACTTCAAACCCCTCAGATTGTTTTTCAGAGTCCACAGTCTCTCATGATTCACCTCCCCTTCCAATTTACCCCAACTCCCTTCTCCTCTCTAACACCCCTTGTCCTCCATGATATTTGTTATGCTCCACACATAAGTGAAACCATATTGATTTTTGACTGTTACTCGTGATTAAAGAATACTAACAGGGGTTTCTCTGAGAAATCAGAAATGTAACAACAACAAAAAAAAAATTCCCCAGGAGAAAAAGAGTACTATCAACAATGAATAAGAGGACAGGTATACAGAGTCATCCAAGAGAGATAGAACAGTTCTCCAGATGAAGGTTCTGACTTTTATCTGATTAAATATATTCACGTAGTTTAGGGAAATGCCTGCGTTTAAGGATAGTGGTCAGGTAACAAAAACATAGAGGAGAAAACAGTTATGTGGGTGGCCAGTGGCACAGTCTTTTTTAGTTTGGTTCTCTAATGACAAGTTATTGGCAAAGAGACTCCAAGTTTAATGGCCCCATTGGCAAGGTCACCCTCAAGTTGGGGAGGAGAGCTGTGTTAGTCTTACAGCATAGCTCAGTACAGGAATTACATAGCTGTATTTATATTACATATAGAAATTACTGCTGTGGGGCATCTGAGCATTAAGTGTCTGCCGTCTGCTCAGGTCATGATCCCAGCATCCTAGGATCAAGCCCTGCATCTGGCTCCCTGCTCTGCAGGAAGCCTGCTTCTCTCTCTTCCACTCTGCTTGCATCTGTGTTCTCTCTCACTGTCAATTTCTCTGTCAAATAAATAAAATCTTAAAAAAAAAAAAGAAAGAAATTATTGCCGTGTCATAACACAGACTGAGGTTTAAATGTTGGCCCTGGCATTTATTTACTAGCAGAGTAAATGTAGCCAGGCTATTGAACTTCTCAACCTTCAATTTTTTAATCTGCAAAATGGGGATAATATTATATTCAATGCATAGGGCTGCATCCCAGTAGGACCATAAGTGCCATCAATGAACAATTCAGAAGGGGAAATTTGATGGGGTTGTCATAGTCCTTTCTGGCTCATTCAGAAACTTCAATTCATTAGTTCATTAGACTAAATTCTTTAAAAAAAAAAATTGTTTCTTGAAATCTTGCATGCCTGGAGGGCTTGGTAAAGCTCAGATTACTGAGCCCCACCACTCAAGAGTGTCTGATTCAGTAGGTCTGGGGTTGGGGTCCAATAATTTGCATTACCAACTTGTGATGCTGGTATTGCAAGTCTGCAGACCTCATTTTGAGAATCACTGCTTTAAAAATGAATATCTAAGTAAATATCCATTTTTGGATAGATATATATTTTTTAATATGAAAACATTTGTTGAATGTATGTCATGTTCAGGTACCATGCTGGATTTTGGATATACAGGAATAAGCACCTATTAGAAGACAGATAAATGAACCAGAATGCCAGTAGTTGGAAAAATTAAATTGGCAAGCCAATTAAACTACTTCATTTGGTTGGCCTTTCCTTTCAAGAAGAATCTATATGGAAATTCAATCAGTCTGAGTAGCTTGTTTGGAAACTGTTAAGCAGAAAGATGTTGAATAATATTAATGAGCGGAGTTGGAGTAGGAAAGGAATTCTTATGTCTTTCTGTCTACTTCTCTGACATTTAAACCTCTTTTCTTGCTTATTCTCCAGAAAGGAGTTTTTAGTCTTTGTAGTCAGATTGGGTCCATTTAGTGGGTATTATTTGATAAAAGGTTGCATATGTGTGGTTTGTTTCTGTTCCTACATTTTCTTTCTATGCTTTTGGAAGGATAAAGTAAACCAAGGCTTGCCTTTTTAGAGCATATCCTGCCACCTTGATCTTTGGCTGAAAGGATAGACCTTTGTTGCGTTTGTTAAGCTACAGCAAGTCCTCCAACCCAGGATCACCAGAGCTTTGTCTTGGGTGATCTTGAGAACCAACTCAACTTCTCATAGCATAAAAACATGTTTCACATTATTCCATTTATTTCTTTAAAATATAGACTTTGGTCTTTTTTACAGCAGTTATTAAGTTCACAGCAAAACCAAGCAGAAAGGCCAGGAAGTTCCCTTATTAACCTCTATCCCCACATACACAAAGCCTCCGCCACTATCAATATTCTGCACCAGAGTGGTACATTTGTTAAAACTGATGACTCTATATTGACATGTCATCCTTACCCAGTCCATAGTTTACCTTAGGGCTCATTCTTGGTCTTGTACATTTTTAAAGTATGGACAAATGTATAATGATGTGTATTCACCATTATAGTATCATACAGAATAGTTTCACTGTTCCAAAATCTGTTCTACTGATCCCTCTCTTCCCCCAACTCCTGGCAACTCCTGATCTTTTTACTGTCTCCACAGTTTTGCTTTTTCCAAAATGTCACATAGTTTGAATCATCACTATTAATTTCTATGTGTTCAGATGCCTCAAGAACAGTGTGGGTGATTTTCAGGAAATATTGCAGACATTTTTGTGTATTTTGGACAAAAAACATCAACCAGAAAGATACCTCCATAAAGAGGAAAGATGGGTGGCCAAGGCTTTGCTGAAGAAAATGCACAGTCAACTCTTATGCTGTGATGAAAACAAATCTAGACTACAGGATACCAGCTTTCCATTAGTCCATCATTTGTTCTTGTGATCAGGAAGGGATATCAAAATGATGGTGGAGTACTTTGGCAAAGGATAAATATTTCAAAGGAGGTCATCTGTGTTGCTGTCCATTGTTGGACAGCTTCCATCACAGTGGATACTGTTTTTATTAGAGTGCTGCTTGAGAAATAAAGACTTTGAGGACATCCCTTAGACTTTAAGGTCTGAAATGGGGTTTAATATTTTGGTGTCATGGACTCATTACTAATATTAAGGTTATGAAATCTTTCCAAAAGAAATGCATATCCATAGGTATTTCCATAAAATGTCAGGTGCTACACTGAAACATGAAGACCACTGACCCAATGTAAAAACAATATAAAAAACAAAACACCCCCCAAAGGTCAATATCTGTCCATGAATACATGATATTGTCTAACTTAACTAGAATTTGATTGACTGTCAATCACTTTTGCTGCCATACCCCAGTAGAGTGGATGTGATTAGTTGACATGATACAATCTAAAGGTCAAACAGCTTTATGAAAATTATAAAACAAACACAGCCTTGATAATTATTACGATAGCCTCAGGTCTCTGATCTTGTGTGCATTTAGACTCTAGTCATTGAAATTCCTAACCATGCCATAACCTTTTCAAGTAATAACGATTCTTAAAAATACATGAATCTTCTTACTAAAAAACAATATATTCTATAATATAGTTAATTAAATTTCAGCTTTCCTTGTTTCCTGTGGTTGTAAGAAAATGGAGATACTCTAGACATTCGTGTTAGATATGGGTTTACTTCCAGGCCTTCTAGCTACCTCTTGTAGGGGCTCACTTTTATGTAGGCTTTTCATTCAATGCCTATTCTTTTTTTTTTTTTTTTTTTTTTTTATTTCCAGCATAACAGTATTCATTATTTTTGCACCACACCCCGTGCTCCATGCAATCCGTGCCCTCTATAATACCCACCACCTGGTACCCCAACCTCCCACCCCCCGTCCCTTCAAAACCCTCAGATTGTTTTTCAGAGTCCATAGTCTCTCATGGTTCACCTCCCCTTCCAATTTCCCCCAACTCCCTTCTCCACTCTAAGTCCCCATGTCCTCCATGCTATTTGTTATGCTCCACAAATAAGTGAAACCATATGATAATTGACTCTCTCTGCTTGACTTATTTCACTCAGCATAATCTCTTCCAGTCCCGTCCATGTTGCTACAAAAGTTGGGTATTCATCCTTTCTGATGGAGGCATAATACTCTATCCCCAGGGGTACAGGTCTGTGAATCACCAGGTTTACACACTTCACAGCACTCACCAAAGCACATACCCTCCCCAATGTCCATAATCCCACCCCCTTCTCCCAAACCCCCTCCCCCCAGCAACCCTCAGTTTGTTTTGTGAGATTAAAAGTCACTTTTGGTTTGTCTCCCTCCCAATCCCATCTTGTTTCATTTATTCTTCTCCTACCCACTTAAGCCCCCATGTTGCATCACCACTTCCTCATATCAAGGAGATCATATGATAGTTGTCTTTCTCTGCTTGACTTATTTCGCTAAGCATGATACGCTCTAGTTCCATCCATGTTGTCGCAAATGGCAAGATTTCATTTCTTTTGATGGCTGCATAGTATTCCATTGTGTATATATACCACATCTTCTTGATCCATTCATCTGTTGATGGACATCTAGGTTCTTTCCATAGTTTGGCTATTGTGGACATTGCTGCTATAAACATTCGGGTGCATGTGCCCCTTTGGATCACTACGTTTGTATCCTTAGGGTAAATACCCACTAGTGCAATTGCTGGGTCATAGGGCAGTTCTATTTTCAACATTTTGAGGAACCTCCATGCTGTTTTCCAGAGTGGCTGCACCAGCTTGCATTCCCACCAACAGTGTAGGAGGGTTCCCCTTTCTCCGCATCCTCGCCAGCATCTGTCATTTCCTGACTTGTTTATTTTAGCCATTCTGACTGGTGTGAGGTGATATCTCATTGTGGTTTTGATTTGTATTTCCCTGATGCCGAGTGATATGGAGCACTTTTTCATGTGTCTGTTGGCCATCTGGATGT
Source organism: Mustela erminea (assembly GCF_009829155.1). Classification (NCBI taxonomy): domain Eukaryota; kingdom Metazoa; phylum Chordata; class Mammalia; order Carnivora; family Mustelidae; genus Mustela; species Mustela erminea. Next base: position 60,763,829 of record NC_045623.1, read on the forward strand.
CTTCTTTGCAGAAATGTCTGTTCATGTCCTCTGCCCATTTCTTGATTGGATTATTTGTTCTTTGGGTGTTGAGTTTGCTAAGTTCTTTATAGATTCTGGACACTAGTCCTTTATCTGATATGTCATTTGCAAATATCTTCTCCCATTCTGTCAGTTGTCTTTTGATTTTGTTAACTGTTTCCTTTGCTGTGCAAAAGCTTTTGATCTTGATGAAATCCCAATAGTTCATTTTTGCCCTTGCTTCCCTTGCCTTTTGCGTTGTTCCTAGGAAGATGTTGCTGCGGTTGAGGTCAAAGAGGTTGCTGCCTGTGTTCTCCTCAAGGATTTTGATGGATTCCTTTCGCACATTGAGGTCCTTCATCCATTTTGAGTCTATTTTTGTGTGTGGTGTAAGGAAATGGTCCAATTTCATTTTTCTGCATGTGGCTGTCCAATTTTCCCAGCACCATTTATTGAAGAGGCTGTCTTTTTGCCATTGGACATTCTTTCCTGCTTTGTCGAAGATTAGTTGACCATAGAGTTGAGGGTCTATTTCTGGGCTCTCTATTCTGTTCCATTGATCTATGTGTCTGTTTTTGTGCCAGTACCATGCTGTCTTGATGACGACAGCTTTGTAATAGAGCTTGAAGTCCGGAATTGTGATGCCACCAACGTTGGCTTTCTTTTTCAATATCCCTTTGGCTATTCGAGGTCTTTTCTGGTTCCATATAAATTTTAGCATTATTTGTTCCATTTCTTTGAAAAAGATGGATGGTACTTTGATAGGAATTGCATTAAATGTGTAGATTGCTTTAGGTAGCATAGACATTTTCACAATATTTATTCTTCCAATCCAGGAGCATGGAACATTTTTCCATTTCTTTGTGTCTTCCTCAATTTCTTTCATGAGTACTTTATAGTTTTCTGAGTATAGATTCTGTGTCTCTTTGGTTAGGTTTATTCCTAGGTATCTTATGGTTTTGGGTGCAATTGTAAATGGGATTGACTCCTTAATTTCTCTTTCTTCTGTCTTGCTGTTGGTGTAGAGAAATGCAACTGATTTCTGTGCATTGATTTTATATCCTGACACTTTACTGAATTCCTGTACAAGTTCTAGCAGTTTTGGAGTGGAGTCTTTTGGGTTTTCCACATATAGTATCATATCATCTGCGAAGAGTGATAATTTGACTTCTTCTTTGCCGATTTGGATGCCTTTAATTTCCTTTTGTTGTCTGATTGCTGAGGCTAGGACCTCTAGTACTATGTTGAATAGCAGTGGTGATAATGGACATCCCTGCCGTGTTCCTGACCTTAGCGGAAAAGCTTTCAGTTTTTCTCCATTGAGAATGATATTTGCGGTGGGTTTTTCATAGATGGCTTTGATGATATTGAGGTATGTGCCCTCTATCCCTACATTTTGAAGAGTTTTGATCAGGAAGGGATGCTGTACTTTGTCAAATGCTTTTTCAGCATCTATTGAGAGTATCATATGGTTCTTGTTCTTTCTTTTATTGATGTGTTGTATCACATTGACTGATTTGCGGATGTTGAACCAACCTTGCAGCCCTGGAATAAATCCCACTTGGTCATGGTGAATAATCCTTTTAATGTACTGTTGAATCCTATTGGCTAGTATTTTGTTGAGTATTTTCGCATCTGTGTTCATCAAGGATATCGGTCTATAGCTCTCTTTTTTGGTGGGATCCTTGTCTGGTTTTAGGATCAAGGTGATGCTGGCCTCATAAAATGAGTTTGGAAGTTTTCCTTCCATTTCTATTTTTTGGAACAGTTTCAGGAGAATAGGAATTAGTTCTTCTTTAAATGTTTGGTAGAATTCCCCCGGGAAGCCATCTGGCCCTGGGCTTTTGTTTGTTTGGAGATTTTTAATGACTGTTTCAATCTCCTTACTTGTTATGGGTCTGTTCAGGCTTTCTATTTCTTCCTGGTTCAGTTGTGGTAGTTTATATGTTTCTAGGAATGCATCCATTTCTTCCAGATTGTCAAATTTATTGGCGTAGAGTTGCTCATAGTATGTTCTTATAATAGTTTGTATTTCTTTGGTGTTAGTTGTGATCTCTCCTCTTTCATTCATGATTTTATTTATTTGGGTCCTTTCTCTTTTCTTTTTGATAAGTCGGGCCAGGGGTTTATCAATTTTATTAATTCTTTCAAAGAACCAGCTCCTAGTTTCGTTGATTTGTTCTATTGTTTTTTTGGTTTCTATTTCATTGATTTCTGCTCTGATCTTTATGATTTCTCTTCTCCTGCTGGGCTTAGGGTTTCTTTCTTGTTCTTTCTCCAGCTCCTTTAGGTGTAGGGTTAGGTTGTGTACCTGAGACCTTTCTTGTTTCTTGAGAAAGGCTTGAACCGCTATATATTTTCCTCTCAGGACTGCCTTTGTTGTGTCCCACAGATTTTGAACCGTTGTATTTTCATTATCATTTGTTTCCATGATTTTTTTCAATTCTTCTTTAATTTCCCGGTTGACCCATTCATTCTTTAGAAGGATGCTGTTTAGTCTCCATGTATTTGGGTTCTTTCCAAACTTCCTTTTGTGGTTGAGTTCTAGCTTTAGAGCATTGTGGTCTGAAAATATGCAGGGAATGATCCCAATCTTTTGATACCAGTTGAGTCCTGATTTAGGACCGAGGATGTGATCTGTTCTGGAGAATGTTCCATGTGCACTAGAGAAGAATGTGTATTCTGTTGCTTTGGGATGAAATATTCTGAATATATCTGTGATGTCCATCTGGTCCAGTGTGTTGTTTAAGGCCTTTATTTCTTTGCTGATCTTTTGCTTGGATGATCTGTCCATTTCAGTGAGGGGAGTGTTAAAGTCCCCTACTATTATTGTATTATTGTTGATGTGTTTCTTTGATTTTGTTATTAATTGGTTTATATAGTTGGCTGCTCCCACGTTGGGGGCATAGATATTTAAAATTGTTAAATCTTCTTGTTGGACAGACCCTTTGAGTATGATATAGTGTCCTTCCTCATCTCTTATTATAGTCTTTGGCTTAAAATCTAATTGATCTGATATAAGGATTGCCACTCCTGCTTTCTTCTGATGTCCATTAGCATGGTAAATTCTTTTCCACCCCCTCACTTTAAATCTGGAGGTGTCTTCGGGCTTAAAATGAGTTTCTTGGAGGCAACATATAGATGGGTTTTGTTTTTTTATCCATTCTGATACCCTGTGTCTTTTGACAGGGGCATTTAGCCCATTAACATTCAGGGTAACTATTGAGAGATATGAATTTAGTGCCATTGTATTGCCTGTAAGGTGACTGTTACTGTATATGGTCTCTGTTCCTTTCTGATCTACCACTTGTAGGCTCTCTCTTTGCTTAGAGGACCCCTTTCAAGATTTCCTGTAGAGCTGGTTTGGTATTTGCAAATTCTTTCAGTTTTTGTTTGTCCTGGAAGCTTTTAATCTCTCCTTCTATTTTCAATGATAGCCTAGCTGGATATAGTATTCTTGGCTGCATGTTTTTCTCGTTTAGTGCTCTGAAAATATCATGCCAGCTCTTTCTGGCCTGCCAGGTCTCTGTGGATAAGTCAGCTGCCAATCTAATATTTTTACCATTGTATGTTACAGACTTCTTTTCCCGGGCTGCTTTCAGAATTTTCTCTTTGTCACTGAGACTTGTAAATTTTACTATTAGGTGACGGGGTGTGGGCCTATTCCTATTGATTTTGAGGGGCGTTCTCTGAACCTCCTGAATTTTGATGCTCGTTCCCTTTGCCATATTGGGGAAATTCTCCCCAATAATTCTCTCCAGTATACCTTCTGCTCCCCTCTCTCTTTCTTCTTCTTCTGGAATCCCAATTATTCTAATGTTGTTTCGTCTTATGGTGTCACTTATCTCTCGAATTCTCCCCTCGTGGTCCAGTAGCTGTTTGTCCCTCTTTTGCTCAGCTTCTTTATTCTCTGTCATTTGGTCTTCTATATCACTAATTCTTTCTTCTGCCTCATTTATCCTAGCAGTGAGAGCCTCCATTTTTGATTGCACTTCATTAATAGCTTTTTTTATTTCAACTTGGTTAGATTTTAGTTCTTTTATTTCTCCAGAAAGGGCTTTTATATCTCTCGAGAGGGTTTCTCTAATATCTTCCATGCCTTTTTCGAGCCCAGCTAGAACCTTGAGAATTGTCATTCTGAACTCTAGATCTGACATATTACCAATGTCTGTATTGATTAGGTCCCTAGCCTTCGGTACTGCCTCTTGTTCTTTTTTTTGTGTTGAATTTTTCCGTCTTGTCATTTTGTCCAGATAAGAGTATATGTAGGGGCAAGTAAAATACTAAAAGGGTGGCAACAACCCCAGGAAAAAATGCTTTAACCAAATTAGAAGAGATCCGAAATCGTGAGGGGGGAGAAAGGGGATAAAAAGAGGTTCAAAAAGGAAGAAAGAAAAAAAAAAGAAAAAAGAAAAAAAAAAGAATTAAAAAAAAAAGAAAACCCCTAAGAAAACTGTAAAAAAGAAAAAATATATATATTAGATAAACTAGTAAAAAATCGTTAAAAAAGAAAAAGGTAACAGTTAAAAAAAAAAAATTTACCCGAAGGCGAGAAAAAAAAAAACAAAAAATGAAAAAGAAAAAAATTAAATTAACTGCAAGACTAAAAAAAAATCACAGGGAAAAAGCCATGAGTTCCGTGCTTGGCTTTCTCCTCCTCTGGAATTCTGCTGCTCTCCTTGGTATTGAAACCGCACTCCTTGGTAGGTGAACTTGGTCTTGGCTGGATTTCTTGTTGATCTTCTGGGGGAGGGGCCTGTTGTAGTGATTCTCAAGTGTCTTTGCCCCAGGCGGAATTACACCGCCCTTACCCGGGGCCGGGGTGAGTAATCCGCTCGGGTTTGCTTTCAGGAGCTTTTGTTCCCTGAGCGCTTTCCGTAGAGTTCCGGAGGACGGGAATACAAATGGCGGCCTCCTGGTCTCCAGCCCAGAGGTGCCGAGAGCCCAGGGCCGCACTCCTCAGTGCGCCCTCAGAGAACAGCGCCCAGTTACTCCCGTCTGCCTGACCTCCGGCCGCGCTCCGAGCTCTCCGAGCCTGCGACCAGTTCAAGGTAACACCGAGCTGTGAGCTTACTGTCGGCTCTGTCTCTGTATCCGGCTTTCCCGTTCCAATACCCACAAGGTCTGCGACACTCAGACACCCCTGATCCTTCTGTGACCCTGCGGGACCTGAGGCCACGCTGAACCCGCGTGGGCTTCGCCCCGGTTTAGCCTCTGGAGCGATGTCCCTCAGCGGAACAGACTTTTAAAAGTCCTGATTTTGTGCACCATTGCTCCGCCGCTTGCCGGGAGCCGGCCCCTCCCCCCGGGGTCTATCTTCCCGTCGCTTTGGATTCACTTCTCCGCCGGTCCTACCTTTCAGAAAGTGGTTGTTTTTCTGTTTCCAGAATTGCTGTTCTTCTTCTCTTCGATCTGCCGATGGATTTTCAGGTGTTTGCAATCTTTAGATAAGCTATCTAGCTGATCTCCGGCTAGCTGAAGCAGTCTCAGCCTGCTACTTCTCCGCCATCTTGACTCCTCCCTCTCAATGCCTATTCTTGAGGTCCATTCAGTGCCAGGCACTATGCTAGATCCTTCGAGTATGATGATAGAACAGGCTGAGATAGTAGAAAGAGACTGGGATGTGGAACTAGATATATAAAAACCCAAATCCCACTTGTGGGACTTATTTTTTACCTTAGCCAAGTTTTGTCTATCTTTTAAAATATTTTATTTAAATTCAATTTAATTAACATACATATATTATTAGTTTCAGAGGTAAAATTTAGCAATTTGTCAGTTGCATACTATACCCAGTGTACATTTCTTCAAGAGCCCTCCTTAATGTCCATCACCCAGTTACTCCATCCCCTCTCCTACCTCCCCTCTGGCAACCCTCAGTTTGTTTCCTATAGTCGAGTCTCTCATAATTTACCACCTCCTCTGTTTTCGTCTTATTTTATTTTTCCTTCCCTTCGCCTATGTTCATCGGTTTTGTTTCTCAACTTCCTTATATGAGTGAAATCATATGGTATTTGTCTTTCTCTGTCCATCCATGTCTTTGCAAATGGCAAGATTTCATTCTTTGAGATCGTTGAGTAATATTCTATTGTATATATAGACCACATCTTATTTATACATTCATCTGTCAATGGACATTTAGACTCTCCCTATAGTTGAGATATTTTGGACATTGGTGCTATAAAAATTGGGGTGCAGTTGCCCCTTCAAATTACTATGTTTGTATCCTTTGGATAAATACCTAGAAGTGCGATTGCTGGGTTGTAAGGTAAGTCTATTTAAAAAAAATTTTTTTTCTAAATTTATTCATTTGAGAGAGAAAGAGAGCAGGCACGTGTGTCCAAGAGCCTAAGTGTGCATGTGGTGGGGGCGGGGAGGATCAGAGGGAGAGAAAGAGGAGCAGACTCCCCACTGAGCAGGGAAGCCAGATGTGGGCTTGATCCCAAGACCCCAGGATCATAACCTGACCCAAAGACAGCTGCTTAGCCAACAGAACCACCCAGGTGCCCTATTTTTAACATTGTAAGGAAACTCCAAACTATTTTCCTGATTGACTGCACCAGTTTTATTCCCACAAAAAGTGTAAGAGGGTTCCCCTTTTTCTGCATCCTTGCCAACATCTGTTGTTTTCTGACTTGTTCATTTTAGCTGTTCTGACTGGTGTGAGGTGGTATCTCATTGTGGTTTTGTTATTGTCTATCTTTAAATCTGTTTCATGATCTGAAATAAAAAGGGATAGTGATAATAACTACATAGTAGGAAGGCTATGAGGACTATATTACATCATGTGAACTGTTCTAACTTATATTAGGTTTAGGGGATTTCTGCTCTCAAGGCGATATTATTTCCTCATCTTGTCCACACAGACTGATAGTACCTCAATGTAGCTGCAATCACTGCTGTTAACATACTCCTCCCTCAGTTATTTTAGGCCTTTTTTCATTTCCCTCTAGTGCATACACTTCAGGGCAAAGTAGTATCTTTTTCTTACTAGTACAGGCAAAAACATCTTGTGCCAAGAACTTTGCTCTGATGTGCTTGGCACAGCAAAGCAACAGAGAGAGAAATGAATGGTCACCGCAATTATAAATGGGTTAACATTCCACTGTACTCCAGAAGAATAGATTTCAGGCCAGGCTGCAATGAGAGTCTGGGGGGAGGGGCGTAGTGTACAACTGATTCCATTCAAACATGGGAACAAACCCTTCTAAGAATGACTACAGAATGAAACACCTGCCACCCAATTCTTCACATAAAAGTTTGGCAGAAACACAAGGGGCAATTTGGAACAACTTTTATATTCCAAGTTAAAGGAACTAAATAAGAGAACTACACAGATGATTCCTGAGAATGGACTTTTATAACTCTCCTATTTAAAATCAATAGAGCAGAAGTCAGAGTTTAGAGCTCATCTTTTCCACTTTTCTTCTCCAAAATGTGTTTTCGTTTTGTATCAAGATTTAGTTTGGCCACTTGAAAAATTACAAAATGCTGGCTGGGCCTTGACCCCGTAGAGCCCTACTCTCCTCTTTTCTCAGCTGTTGGCAACATAATCTCAAACTGTTGGCTCAGAGTCTACCCGGTTCCAGGGCAGAATTATTTTCTGTTCCTTCTCCCTCTTCCCTCTCTCTGCTTTTCTTCCTCCATCACTTTTTTCCTCAACTTTTTTCTTTTCTTTTGATTGGAGTATAATTTTCATACAATGAAATGCACAGATTACAGATAAGCAGTTCAATCAGCTTTGATAAATGCAATTGCTTGCGTAACCCACACACCTATTAAGATAGCATTCCCATCATCCCAAAATCTCTCTGTGCCTACCCCAGACCTGTCCCGATTGCCCTAAAGCCACCACAGACAATCAATTTTCATTTCTTTCACCATAGATTAGCTTTACTGATAATAGAAATTTAGATAAATGGACTCTTAGAGCATATACTCTTTGTTTCTGGCTTATATTTTTGGAATTCATCCACATTGTTGTATTATTAATCTCTTCCATCTTATTGCTAAATTTATTTATAATATGAAGATATGACACAACTTATCCTTTCTCCTATTGATGAATGTTTGGGTAGTTTTTAGTTTAGTGATACTATCAATAAAGCTTCTGTGAACACTTCCTAAATACATTATTGTGTCTGTAGTAAATGGTATTTATAATTTTTTCAAATGCATATTGCTTATATGTAGACAGTAAACTATCTATATCCTGAGATTTGCTGTATTTACTTATTACAGTTATTGAAATATAGATTCCTGAGGATTTTCTATGTAAATGATTATATTCTCTGCAAATGAAGACAGTTTTACTTCTTTCATTCCCCTGTACAGTACTGAATAAAAATAAGGGGAACCAACACCCGTGTCTTATTCCCTGTCTTAGGGGAAATGATTTAGTTTTTCTCTACTAAGTGTGATCATATTTGTACTTTTCATATAGATGCCCTTTATCAAGTTTAGAAACTTTGTGTGTATCCTTAGTATGTTGAAAGGTTTTTTTTTTTTTTTTTAAATCATGAATTAGGGTTGAATTTGGTGAAATGTTACATGGGTATCCATTGAGATAATCATAAAAATTTTCTTCTTTATGTAATCTCAATATTTGCAATGATTGATTTCTAAATGTTAATTTAACCTTGTATTCCTGGGATGAACACCTCTTCTTCCTCATAATATATTAAAGCTTTTCTTTAAAAGCTTTTTAAAGAAGCTTTTTTTTGCCAGATACAATTTTTTGTGTGTATATCACTAGAAAAAAAATTAAAAATATTGTAAGATATCATTATTTTAGTTGAAGTAGGCTATATGTCCTAACTATGAAACAGGAAGGAAAAATATTTTTTATGGATGAGAAAAACTTATTTACAAGGTTTATATCATAGTCCAATTACCCAATGCAACCTCTCTGAATGGGTGCAACCTCCCAACTCCTGGAGTTTGGTGGGACATGATAAGCCACCTTCTCCTACAGTCTCATGCCCCACATGACAAAGTCTAAGTGTTTTAAATATTTAACCATATTCTGTTTTGATTTCTGCTCAACAAAAGTGAGACACTCCTTTATAAAAACTATTGTTTCCCTCCTTCCTTCCATTAAGTAGTATATTCTTCATCTAATCAACCTGGAGATTCTTTGTTCACTCACATAGTGAGTGAAGATGGTTTACAATTCCTAAAGCACAATTTTCTGCTTCTTACTAAAACTTCCACATCAAATACTGTTCTTTTCTGTTTGAATAGTTCTACGAACATTTTCTATCTCTCTCTCCAGGTTTTGCACAAAGACCAAGACCATGAGAGCCAAAACTTTGGTTAGATTTTGAATGTTTTCTTTATTCTCTGAAATTTAAACAATATTTTCATCTACTTTTTATATATGTTACACCTAAAATTGAATATATATTTCTCCTTTTGTGTATGTTTTAATAAGAAAGTTTTTTAGAATATATATCCATTTGTTATTTTCCCCTACCAGTCATATTGTTTGGCCCTTAATTTGTCATTGAATATATTCATTTATTGTCACTTTGAATCTCTAAGATAAATGTTAGACTTAGTATGTTAAAGTATTTCATTTATAAAGTCTTTGGTAGTTACAGAACCCATACTAATATCTGGCATTATTTGGTATATTAACAAATTATTCCTATTTTGTTATGTGTGATAAAGGTATTATTGTTATATTTTCAGATGGTAAGTAAGTATTAATGTTCCCACAAACTAAATGACAAGGCATCTTATATTTTCTTTATTTTTTAATTGAAGTATAGTTAACAAACAATGCTATATTATGTATCAGGTGTACAATATTGATTTAATAGCTTTTTAAAGTACTCAGTGTAATAAGGGTAGTCACGGTCTGTCACCAAATAGCACAATTACAATATTATTGCGCTCCCTGTGCTGTTCTTCTCATCTTTGCAACTTATTATTTTATAATTGGAAGTTTGTAGATCTTAACTTCCTTTATCTATTTTGTTCATTTCCCCACTGGTCTCCCTTTGACAACCATCAGTTGGTTCTCTGAATTTTAGTCTGTTTGTATTTTGTTTTTGTTTTTTAGATTCCATTTATAAATGAAATCATATGGTGTTGGTCTTTCTCTGACTTATTTCACTTGGCATTATACCCTCTAGATCCAACCATGTTGTTGCAGATGGTAATATCTCAATCTTTTTATGGTTAAGTAATATTCTGTGTCTGTGTGTGTCTGTGTGTGTGTGTCCACCACATATTTTTTATCCATTCTCTTATTAATGGACACAAGTTGCCTCCATATCTTGGCTATTTTAAATAATACTGCAACAAATATAGGGATACACATATCTTTTCGAATGAGTGTTTCTGTTTTCTTTGGGTAAATACCAGTAGTGGAATTACTGCATCATAGGGCATTTCTATTTTAAAATTTTTTAAAAACCTCCATAATGTGTTCCACAGTAGCTGTACCAGTTTACACTCCTATCAGCAGTACATGAGGGTTCCTTTTTCTCCACACTATCACCAACCCTTGTTATTTCTTTTCCTTTTTATTTTATTCATTCTGACCAGTGTAAGGTGGTATCTTATTGTGATTTTGATTTGCATTATCCTGATAATTAGTGATGTTGAGCATTTGTTGGCCATCTATGTCTTCTTTGGAAGAATGTCTATTCAGGTCTTCTATTTTTTAATTCAATTATTTTTCTGGTGTACAGTTGTATAAGTTTTCTAATATATTTTTAATATTAACCCCTTATTGGATATATCATTTGCAAATATCTTCTCCCATTCAGAAGGTTGCCTTTTCATTATGTTGATGGCCTCCTTTGCTGTACAAAAGCTTTTTATTTTGGTGTGGTCCCAAGAATTTATTTTTGCTTTTGTTTTCTCTTCTTTTACAGGATGTATTAAAACTTTTGTATTTTGCTAGATGCAATTTGCTAATACTTTGTTATGGATTTTTGTGCCTATATTCATGAGGAATATTGATTTGTGTTTTGTTCCTTACAATGCATTTGTCTAGTTTTAATGTCAGGTGTATAAAAGAAGATGACAAGTATTCCACTTGCTTCTTTTCTTTTTAATGGATTATTATTTTTTATTAACATACATAATGTATTATTTGTTTCAGAGATACGGGACTGTGAACCATCAGCCTTACACACCTCACAGAACTCACCATAGCACATACTCTCCCCAGTGTCCATCACCCAGCCACTCTATCCCTCCCACGCTCTTCCCTCTAGCAATCTTCAGTTTGTTTCCTCAGATTAAGAGTCTCTTATGGTTTGTCTCGCTCCCTGGTCCCATCTTGTTTCATTTTTCCCTCCCTTCTCCCTCTACCTCCCCACCCTGCCTCTCAAATTCCTTATGCCAGAGAGATCATATGATAATTGTCTTTCTCTGATTGACTTCCTTCACTTAGCGTAATACCCTCTAGTTCCATCTACATCGTTGCAAATGGCAAGATTTTGAAATAGATTTTTTTTTAAGATTTTATTTATTTATTTGGCAGATGGAGTTCACAAGTAGGCAGAGAGGCAGGCAGAGAGAAAGGAGGAAGCAGGTTCCCTGCCGAGCAGAGAGCCCTATGCGGGGCTCAATCCCAGGACCCTGGGATCATGACCTGAGCTGAAGGCAGAGGCTTTAACCCACTGAGCCAGCCAGACACCCCAAAATGGATTATTTTTAATATAAGATTGGTATTACTTCTTTAAAAGTTTGATGAAATACTCAGTGAAATGCTGTAAACTTGGTATTTTCCATGTGGGATTTTTTTTTAATTTTATGAATTTATATAATAGACAATTTATTTTCAAGGTCTTATATAAGATTTGTTTCTGTCTAGAAATTTTTGAAATTTTTTTTGTATTTTTCATTATGTTAGCCAGCATATTGTACATAAGTATTTATTGTAGTGTTCAACACTTCATTAGTTGTGTATAACACCGAATGCTCATCCCAGCATGTGTTCTCCTTAATGCCTATCATTCCAATCACCCTATACTCAATTTCCAAGTTGTCAGATTTTTTTGACATAAAATTGTTTATAATAGTCCCTTTTTATTTTTTCTACCTATAGAGATCAGATTAATGGAGTAATGAAAATTTGCTCATGCATGCTAGTGTGTTCCCCCTCCTCCACCCCCAATTTACTCCATCTCTAATTTGATCATTCTCACTAGGATATGTATGTAGATAGGTTGAAGGAATTAAACTTTGGTTTTGCTGAGTTGTTCTATAATTTGCCTATTTTTTGTATCATTAAATTCTGTTTATCTTATTTCCATCCCTTTATTGTTTTTTAAATTCTTATTTCTTCAAGTGGATCTTTAGGTTATTTAGAGATTTATTTTTCTAATATATCTAAAAGTGTAAACTGCTTTTTAAGTAATGCTATAGCTGCATGTTGCACATTTTGATATTTCGTGATTTCATTATTACAGAATTCAAAATATTTTCCAAGTTCCTTTGGGATTTCTTCTTGGACTCATGGATAATTTAGAATTATGCTGTTTAATTTTCAAGTTTTTCAGGAATTTCAAGACTGGTTATAAATCCAGTATTAGTGCATTTAATATTGAGATAATAAGAAGTACATTCTTGGAAAATTAAGAAATAAATAACCAAAAGGTTTTCTTTCTCATCTCTTTGCTTTGTCAAATAGGAAAGAGTTTTGAAATTGCTACCTCTAACTGTGGACTAATTAATTTCTCCTATTTGTTCCCTTAAGTTTTGCCTCATGTTTTTTAAAGGTCTGTTATTAGATGCCTGCATATTAGATTGCTGTGTCCTTTTGATGAATGGACACTTTTAGCATAATAAAATATTACCCTTCACTCCCAATTATGTTCCTTTTCCTGAAGTTTCCTTAGTCTGTATTATTAATATAGCCAATCCAACTTTCTTTAAATTACTGTTTGCATGATCTATCCTTTTTCTATCCCTTTACAAAATCTGTGGCTTTATATCTGCAGTGCATATTTCCTGGAGATAGTTACTAGGATCTTGCTTTTCATATAGTCTATAATGTAATTGTTGATATAACTGCATTGAATATACTACTTTATGAACTATTTTTAATGGTTTTATCTCATTTAGTTGTTTTTTCCTGCTTTTCCTGCCACCTTCTTATATTTCATTTTACCTTCATTATTGGCTTTTTTAGCTATTCCTCCTCAATTTTAGTTGTTTTTCTAGGACTTCCAAGCTATCACTTTACAAAGAATACAAGAATCTTACCCTTGATCCATCCAATCATTGACACTATTCTTGTCATATGCTTCATTTGTATAATTACAAACCCCATAATATATTATTATAATATTTTCTTTAGAGGGCACTAAAAACCTTAAGAAATGGGATTTTTTTTTACACCTACCCACGTATTTACCATTTCCGATGTTCATTTGTATAGATAGGAATTTCCAGCTGTAATTTTCTCTCAGCCTGAAGAGCTTCCTTTAACAGTTCTTGCTGTGCTGGCCTATTGGTGATGGATTGTCTTGAATATTGATGGCCTGAAAAAATTTCATGTTTTTATTTTAAAAGGATATGTATTTAATCCTATGACTTAATTTTGAGACCTGTCTCTTGCCATTGGACCTTTGTCAAGCTCCTTTAAGAACACCATTTCTGTTCAGTAGAGCTAGAGCATGACATACTTAAGAAGAGCTCAGACCTCTTTCATCTGATTATGTCCCAAGCTTGTATTCATTACAACAATTTTTTTATAGTCTTCATAGCCTCAAACTGTGGATTATCAGTTGTTTCTACTATATTTCATCACTCAGTATATATTCATGCCTTGATCAGTAAAAACTTTTGAGTTCTTAATATGTGTAAGACTCTGAACAAATTGCCCAAGGCACTATGTTAGAAATAGCATGGCACAAAGAAATACCCACCAATGGACTAGAAAGTAGATTTGAGTGTTAGCCCTAAATCTTTTAATAATTAGCTTCAGGTTGGTCCCTGAGCATTTTTGAGCCTTGGTTTACTCATCATTTGCTCCTCTGTAAAATGGAGATAATATACATTTCATGAGGTTGTTGTAAAACTAACTAATGACATAGGAAAGTGCCAGACTCACTACCTGAACTCAATCAATCATTGCTGAATCTGAATGGTTTATATAAGCATGATGTGAAAATGCCAAAAGAGTTGCTTGCATAGAAAGTGTCAAGATGAATTATAACATATTGGCTGGACTTCTATTGAGACACAAATAACTTTGGGGAATTTAGAGAATGGATTTAAGGAAAGTAAAAGTGATTTGAAAACGCTGGTTTAAAATAAAACTCTGAAAGAATGGGAATGTGAAATGACGATGCTGGGAAAAGGTTAAATAAATCTCATTCAATTCATTTAATTTCTACTCCATTGTATTTGAGTTTAAGTATTAAATACTAATAATTAGAAGGGACGGGGGGTGGGAGGTTGGGGTACCAGGTGGTGGGTATTATAGAGGGCACGGATTGCATGGAGCACGGGGTGTGGTGCAAAAATAATGAATACTGTTATGATGGAAAAAAAAAAAAGAATGAAAAATAAATCCCCTGTGAAAAGGAACTCAGTTTAATGAGAAACAGGTAAAAAACATTTAGTGAGACAGTAGCATTTTGTCTAGATGTGCAGACTCTTCCACTAAACTACCTGATGTAGAATCCTTACTTAACCACTTACTAGTTATATGATACTTGACAACCTCACTGAGTATTTGTCAAGGTAATGCCAGGCACTGGCAAAGACACAGTATCACTGGTTTAACATAATAGAAGTTTACTTGCTGCTTTTATAAAATCCAAGTAATGGAATGAGTTGGGTGGGAAAAGAAAGTTCTGCTTCAGTATTCATTCGGTGACCTAGGATGAATGATGACTGCCTAGGGCATTGACATCGGCTAACAGGTATGGAAGAGAGAAGGTGGAGAATCACACCAGAGGTTTGTTTGAGTCAGGCCTAGCAGTGAAATAGAGCACACTTACACTCTGTTGGAAAGAACTAAACAAGAACAAGTAGGTCAAATATGTGCCTAGGCAGAAAAGGAAATCGGTTCAGTAAACACCTAGCCAGTCTCTGCCATACTGTGTCTCAGTTTTCACATGTGTAAAAGCAAAATAATAGTACTAATCATCATTTCATTGGGATTTTTTAGCAAAGAGTTATTAGAGGAGTTCAGTGAAATGATACACATAAAGTGCTTAATCCAGTGCCTGACTCATGACCAATGCTTGTTGAATGTTAATTGTTATTATAAGTGCAATTGACAAAGGCACATGGATTCAGCAAGCATATAAAAGGAGCCATCAACGGATAATATCAACTGTGATATTATGTAAGGCTAGGCCAGAGTTGATGGGGCTGTGACTATCAGTGGTGCTGACCTCACCAGATGAAATACACAAAACTTTGTGGTGCAAACATGTATCTTCAGGCTCAGCTGTCCTCACCAACCATCTATTCTATAAGACCTTCCTTCTGCATTTTGGCTTCATTTTTCACCCCAGGAGGAGGGAGAAAAATGCTAATGCTGAGAAGAACCTTTGGTAGGAACCAAATTTTAATCACTGTGGATTATGTTTTTATGAATATATTGAATTTACTTTTGTTGAGATCCATCCTATAATATTTGTTTAGCAGGTATAATGTTTTTAAGCCATAGTCACGGTTATGCAAGACGAGTAGTGTGCACATTTTTTCTACAGTTTGACTTAAACATTATTTCAAAACCCCATCTGTCTTTTGGTACAAAATGTGATCTTAGTCTTTTTCACGTGAATTCAGACATTTCAAGTTTAAATTCAATCTATTTAAGATTTACCTCTCTCCTTGTCCTTCAGGATGATACTTAAAGTTTAAGGAAGTTTACAGAATGTCCTGGCATTGGTAGAGGCATCTAAGCCTTTGTGACTACCAAGTGTCTACATTGTGGCATGTATACAATCCTGACTGGTTCTTAGGTGTTGTATTTTCCCACACTGGCATCTACTGGAGTAGGGAACTTTATGTCCATTTGCCTCGTGCAGTCCTAGTTATACATCCTGTCCTGGCATTTTGCCAGTTATTGTCCCCTTTCCCTCTTAAAATTGCCCTAATTTGGAGAATAATTTATGTAGTCACCCTATGTGAGGGTCTGCATTCCCTCCTGGCCTCTGGTTAGCAGAATGTGGCCACTTTGTGTTTCCAGTCTATTTTCCCTGGCCTTGATGCCTCCTTGAGTTTCACCTGCTCTCCAACTTTCCCCCTTCTTAGAAACCAAGATCCAACTGCGGCTCTACTTCAGAGCCAGGGGACACTATACATATCAAGGACCTGATCTTCTTTGGCTCTGGATACTCCATGCAGTCATCTCCACTTTTCAGAGTCACTTCATTTTTGTCAGACTTCTACTTCTCAATGTTCCAGGTTAAAGTGACTCAGAGTTCCGTTCTCGCTCAGATTCTCAACCTGTTGGAGTACATGGAAGCCAAGATGACAAGTACCTCTGAATGAGGGCCCCCTATTTAGTGATATCATTAGCATTTAATCTCTCACATATTCTCCAAACTATCTCTCACCTCCCCTGGCCCTAGAGAGAGACAAGAGCTGCCTTCACAGAGTATTTAAGTATAAGAAATGAAAATCAAACCAAAGTATGTATTTATTTTGTTATTATCATCATTGGCTATTTTTCCCTTGTGTATTTCATCTCTGTGACTTATTTAGTTGATAACTGGAAATTTTTACCTCTTAATCCCCTTCACCTACTCTGCCCATCCCCTCAACCTCCTCTTCTCTGGCAACGAAAAATTCTCTGCATTTATGAAGTCTGTTTCTGTTTTGTTTGTTTGTTCATTTGTTTTGGTTTTTAGAT
Source organism: Mustela erminea (assembly GCF_009829155.1). Taxonomy (NCBI): domain Eukaryota; kingdom Metazoa; phylum Chordata; class Mammalia; order Carnivora; family Mustelidae; genus Mustela; species Mustela erminea. Next base: position 60,780,669 of record NC_045623.1, read on the forward strand.
TCTGCATGTAAGTGAAATCATATGGTATTTTTCTTTATCTGGTAGACTTATTTCACTTAGGATATTAATTGTTGTAGTAAATGGCAAGATTTTATTCTTTTCTATGGCTGAGTAATAATATTGTAATGTATATATTTATTACATCTTTATCCATTCCTCTATCCACCGACACTAAGGTTGTTTTTGTATGTTTGTTACTGTAAATAATTAATTCTGTGATGACCATAGAGATGCATATATCTTTCAGAATTAGTGTTTTCATTTTCTTTGGGTAAATACACAACTGTGGAATTACTGGATTATTTTTAATAAATTTTTAAACCTTTATTATTGAAGCATAGCTGACATACAATATTATATTATTTTGAGGTGTAAAACAGGAACTGGACTATTCTGTACATTACTCAATATTTACCATAATAAGTAGTCACCATCTGTCACCATACACATGGTTAAAATATTATTGGCTATATTTCCTATGCTGTACTTTTTATCTCCATGACTTGTTTATTCTGTAACTGGAAGTTAGTGCCTCTTAATCCCTTCACCATTTAATGCATCCCTGGCCCATATCCGTATCTGGAAACCAGTTCATTCTCTGTAGAGACTCTTAATCTTACAAAATAAACTGAGGTTGCTGGGGGAGGGAGGTGGGTAGGGAGAGGCTGGTTGGGTCATGGATGTTGGGGAGGGTATATGCTATGGTGAGTGCTGTCAAGTATGTAAGCCTAATGATTCACAGACCTGTACTCCTGGGACAAATAATACATTATATGTTAATAAAATAATTTTTAAAAAAAGAGTATTTGTTTTGTTCTGTACATTCCACATAGAAGTAAAATCCCATAGTATTTGTCTTTATCTGACTTACTTCATTTACTGTAATATCCTTTAGGTCCATCCATGTTGTCAGTAATGCCAAGATTTCATTCATTGGCTGAGAAATACTCCATTATACACACCATGTATCATATTTATATTTCATACACACACATATATCATACCTCTTTTCTATTATCTATCAATGGACAGTTGGTTGCTTCTGTATCTTGGCTATTGTAAATAATGCCACAATAAACATAGGGGTGCATATATCTTTTTGAATTACCGTTTTCATTGGGGGGGAGGGTAAATACGCAGTAGAGGAATTTCAGAATTATGTGGCATTTATTTTTAATTTTTTGAGGAAACTCCATATTGTTTTTTTACAGTGGTTGTATCTTACATTCCCTTCAACAGCATGTAAGTGGTCTCTTTTCTCCACACACTCACCATCACTCATCATCATAAAAAGGCACATGTGTTTTTGATTCTAGCCATTTTGACAGGTGTAAGATAATATCTCATTGTGGCTTTGATTTGCATCTTCTCGATGAATAGTGATATGAAACATCTTTTTTATGTATCTGGTGGTCATCTCTATGTCTTCTTTGGAAAATGTCTAATTCAGATCTTTTACCCATTTTTTAATTGGATTTTATTAATTTTAGTGTGGAGTTGTATAAATTTCATATATATTGTGGATATTAACCCCATGTGAGATCTATCATTTGCAAATACCTTCTCCTATTCCTTAGGCTGCCTTTTTGTTCTGTTGGTTTTGTTTTGTTGGTTTCCTTTTCTGTGCAAAAGCTTTTTTTTGTGTGTAGTCAATAGTTTAATTTTACTTTTGTTTCCTTTGCTTTAAAAGATATATCCATAAATATATTGTCGAGGATGATGTTATGTGTGGGTCTGTCATATATAGCCTTTATTATATTGAGGTATGTTCCCTCTACATTGACTTTGTTGAGCATTTTTATCATGAACAAATGTTGAATTTTGTCAAATTTTTTTCCGAGTCTATTGAGATGGTCATATGATTTTCATCCTTCTTCTTGCTAATGTGATGTACCACATTGACTAATTTGAAAATATTGAACCAATGTTGCATTCCTGGTATAAATCACTCTTGCTTGTGAATGATCCTTTAAATGTATTGTTGATAAGGTCTGCTAATATTTTCTTGAGGATTTTTGCAACTATGTTTATTGGGGATATTTGCCTATGTATATTTCTCTTTTTATAGTGTCTTGTTTTTGGTATCAAAGTAATACTGTCCTTATAGAATGAATTTGGAGTATCATTCATCTTCTATTTTTTGGAGTACTTTGAGAAGAATAGGTATTAAGTCTTTAAATAGTTTGTAAAGTTTACCTGTAAAGTCATCTTGTCCTGAACTCTTGTTTTTTGGGAGGGTTTTTTTTTTTTTTTCCAGTTTTGTTACTAGCAATTGGTCTATTCCGATTTTTAATTTTGTCCTGATCAAGTTTTCTAAAATTACATGTTTCTAGAAATTTATCCATTGTTTTCTAAGTTGTCCAGTTTGTTTACATATAATTTTTCAGAATATTATTTTATAGTTCTTCATTATTTCTAGCCCATTTCTGATTTTTTTCTCTTGATGAGTCTAGCTGAAGTTTTATCACTTCTGCTTATCTTTTCAAATAACAGTTTGTGGTTTTATTGATGTTTTAGAATTTTTTTTAGTCTTTTTTTTCTTTATTTCTACTCTTTCATATTTCCTACTTTCTGCTATTTTTGGGCTTTTTACTTCTTTATTTGGTTTTAAGATATAAGACTAGCTGTTTATTTGAGAATGTTCTTGTTTTATAATGTAGGCTTATATTACTATAAACTTCTCTCTTAGAACTTATGGGGCTCAGATTTTGGACTGTTGTTTTTTTTATTTTCTTTTGTCTATCAGGTATTTTTAAAAATTTCTTCTTGACTTCTTTATTGACCCATTCATTGTTTTTAAATATGTTGTTTAACCTCCATGTGTTGTGTTTTTTCCACTTTTCCCTTATTATTGGTTTTTCCATTTTCCGCTTATAATTGGTTTTTAGATTCATACCCTTGTGGTCAGAAAAGATATTTCGTATGATTTCAGTCTTAAATTTATTGAGACTTGTACCTGGAGAATGTACCTTGTATACCTAGAAATAATGTATGTTCTGCTGCTTTTGGATGGAATGTTCAGTATATATTGGTCAAGTCCATCTGACCTTAGATGTCATTAAAAGCCATGGTTCTTTGTTACTTTTGTTTGGATAATCTATCCTTTCATGTAATTGGGGTGTTAAAGTCCCCTACTATTTGCCAACTTCTCACTTTATGTGTGTTAATATTTGCTTTATGTATTTATCTGTTCCTATCTTGGATGCAATGATATTTACAATTGTTATATTCTCTTATTGAATTGATCCCTCTGTCATTATGTAATGACTTTCTTTGTCTCTTCCTATAGCTTTTGCTTTAAACTCTATGTTGTCTAAGTATTGCGACTGTAGTCTTCTTTGCATTTCCATTTGCATGAAAGACCTTTTTCTCTGTCTATATGTGTCCATGAGTCTGAGGTGAATCTCTCATGGGCAGCATACAGAGGAATCTTGTTTTGTTTTGCTTTTTAAGCTGCTCAGTCACCATATGTCCTTTGATTGGAGCATTTAGAGAATTTATATTTAAAGCAATTATTGATATGGACTTAGTGCCATTTTATCAATAGTTTTCTGTCTTTGTAGATTTTCTCTGTTCCTTCGTCGCTTGCTCGCTTCCCTTGTGCTTTATTTATTTACTTACTTATTTTTGTTATTATTATTTTTAAAATTTAGTTTTTTCAGTGTGTTCTGAGGACTTTCTTTAGTGGTATGCTTAACATTCTTTTTCTTCATTTTATTGTTTTTTTTTCTATTATAGGTTTTTGATTTGTGCCTACTGTTGTGTTTGTATTTAACATCTTAAATGTGCAACAGTTTATGTTGATTGTCCTTTAAGTTCAAACACATTCTAAAATCACTAAGTTTTAAACTTCCACTCCACATTTTATATATATATATATATATCATATTTTACATCTTTTTATGTATCTCTTGACTAATTTTTATAGATATAATTGAGTTATAGCTACTTTTGTGTTTTAACCCTCATACTGGCTTTGTAAGTAATTAACATAATACCCTTTACTATATGTTTACTTTTACTTGTGATTTTTTAGAGTAATTATCCTTTTAGTAATTATCACCTTTAAAGTATCCTTTAAAGTAGTTATCACCTTTCCTTTCTACTTACAGAATGTCCTTATGAAGCTGGTTTTGTGGTGAAGAACCCCTTTACATTTGTTTGGGAAACTCTTCATCACTTTGTCATTTCTGAATAATTAGCTTGCTGGGTTTTGGTTGTAGCTTTTATCCTTTTAGCATTTTGAATATGCCATGCCACTCTTTTCTGGCCTGCAAAGTTTCTTATGAAAAATCAGCTGATAGTTACATACACAGGAATCCCCATAAAACTGTTTTCTTTTCTCTTGATCCTTTTAAAATTCTTCTTATCATCTTTACCATTTTAATTATTTTACATCTTAGTGTAGACCTCCTTGGGCTCATCTTGTATGTATGCTCTCTGTGTTTTCTGGATCTGAATATCTGTTTTCTTTCCCAAATTAAGGAAGTATTCAGCTATTATTTCTTCAAATAAATTTTTTGCCCCCTTCTTTCTCTTGGATCTCTATAATGTGAATGTTATTACACTTGATGATGTCACAGAGTTCCATAAACCTATTCTTTTGAGGAGCACCTGGGTGCCTCAATCAGTTAAGCAGATGCTTTTGGCTCGGGTCATGATCTAGAGGTCGGGATCGCCCTCTGTTGGGCTCTCTGCTCTGTGGGGAGTCTGCCTTTCCCTCTGTCCTTCCCCCTGGTCCTTATCTTTCTCTCTAAAATAAATCATTATTTTAAAAAACTGTATTCTCTTCAAATTTTTTTTTCCCTTTTTGCTGTTCAGTTTTGTTGCTTTCCATTGCCATATCTTTCAGATTGTTGATCTATTCTTCTGTACCCTCTAATTTGTTGTTGATTTCCCCTAGTGTAATATTCATTTTTCAGTTATTGTATTCTTCAGCCTGGCTTGTTCTTTTTTTTTTTTTAAAATTCCTTTTTTTTTAATTTTTTTTATTTTTTATAAACATATATTTTTATCCCCAGGGGTACAGGTCTGTGAATCACCAGGCTTACACACTTCACAGCACTCACCAAAGCACATACCCTCCCCAATGTCCATAATCTCACCCCCTTCTCCCAACCCCCCTCCTTCCAGCAACCCTCAGTTTGTTTTGTGAGATTAAGAGTCACTTATGGTTTGTCTCCCTCCCAATTCCATCTTGTTTCATTGATTCTTCTTCTACCCACTTAAGCCCCCATGTTGCATCACCACTTCCTCATATCAGGGAGATCATATGATAGTTGTCTTTCTCTGTTTGACTTATTTCGCTAAGCATGATACGCTCTAGTTCCATCCATGTTGTCGCAAATGGCAAGATTTCATTTCTTTTGATGGCTGCATAGTATTCCATTGTGTATATATACCACATCTTCTTGATCCATTCATCTGTTGATGGACATCTAGGTTCTTTCCACAGTATGGCTATTGTGGACATTGCTGCTATAAACATTCAGGTGCACGTGCCCCTTTGGATCACTACGTTTGTATCTTTAGGGTAAATACCCAGTAGTACAATTGCTGGGTCATAGGGCAGTTCTATTTTCAACATTTTGAGGAACCGCCATGCTGTTTTCCAGAGTGGCTGCACCAGCTTGCATTCCCACCAACAGTGGAGGAGGGTTCCCCTTTCTCCGCATCTTCGCCAGCATCTGTCATTTCCTGACTTGTTGATTTTAGCCATTCTGACTGGTGTGAGGTGATATCTCATTGTGGTTTTGATTTGTATTTCCCTGATGCCGAGTGATATGGAGCACTTTTTCATGTGTCTGTTGGCCATCTGAATGTCTTCTTTGCAGAAATGTCTGTTCATGTCCTCTGCCCATTTCTTGATTGGATTATTTGTTCTTTGGGTGTTGAGTTTGCTAATTCTTTATAGATTTTGGATACTAGTCCTTTATCTAATATGTCGTTTGCAAATATCTTCTCCCATTCTGTCAGTTGTCTTTTGATTTTGTTAACTGTTTCCTTTGCTGTGCAAAAGCTTTTGATCTTGATGAAATCCCAATAGTTCATTTTTGCCCTTGCTTCCCTTGCTTTTGGCGATGTTCCTAGGAAGATGTTGCTGCGGCTGAGGTCGAAGAGGTTGCTGCCTGTGTTCTGCTCAAGGATTTTGATGGATTCCTTTCGCACATTGAGGTCCTTCATCCATTTTGAGTCTATTTTCGTATGTGGTGTAAGGAAGTGGTCCAATTTCATTTTTCTGCATGTCAGCCTGGCTTGTTCTTATTTCTACTTTCTGGCTTTTTGCTGAAGTTCTGAGTTCATTTACTTTTTTTTTTCAATTTCAGTGAGTATCTTTATGGCCATTACTTTGATCTCTCTATCAGTAGCATTGCTTATCTCTGTTTTATTTACCTTTCTTCCTGTGACTTTGTTTTTTCATTTGGTATATATATTCTTCTTTCCCCTCATTTTGTCTAACTCATTCTATTTGTTTTTACGTATTAGTAGGGTAGTTATGTCTCCTGGTCTTGAAAGTGGAAGATATCCTACATTTGTGCAATCTGCATTGGTTACTAGAACCAGGAACTCCAGGAGTGTCTCCATGTGGGCTCTGTGCATTCTCTGATTGTGGCTGCACCATGATTATTGTGGCTGCACCATGATTATTGTGGGCATGATAGTGGGTGCAGCTGGTATTCAGCCTAGTTGTCTGCAATTAGCCTCTGCCCTACCTGCTGGCATACCAAAGAGCAGAGCCTAATCCCTGTGCAGCCATCTAAAAAGCCCAGCAGCAAGGACTACAGGTATGCTGGCATGTGGAATTATTCTCCCTAGGGCTGGAGTCATTTTGGTGTGCCACCGGTTCCATCCTGAGTTATCTTCTGGGTGTCACAGAAAGGGAGCTGCTTTGGAGGAATTACTACCAAGGCAGGCATGTTAGGTGTGGCAAGTCTGCAGGGGAGTGCTAGGACTAGCAGTGGAGATAGAGAGTATTGGAATTGGCTCCCACAAGTGTCTGTATATATAGCCTGAGGAGGGCACAGACAATGGTTCCCGCCAGCACTTTTGTCCCTGGAGAAATGTCCTGCAGATCCCTGCCCCTTGGCATATGTCCTTTGGTTAGCCAATGAATCTCCTTTATGGATATTCGAGGCACTTTTCAAATGACTGGTTCAAGCTGTGTCTCAAGGTACATTATTTCATATGCTGCCTCCTTGAGAGCAGAGGCTCAGTTTTCTATTGCTCTCTCTGGCTCTCCTGAATTTAAGCCCTGCTGATTTTCTAAGCCAGATATTATGTGGACTAATTTTACCTGTGTGGATACCAGGGTTAGTTGTGCTTGATATGGGACTGATACTCTCACTACTCAATGCTTGTGATGTTCCTCCTATTTGAGGTCAGTCATACGAGGTGTTTGGTTCCTGTCTGCATCTCTGTTCTTCCTATCCTTTTCAATTTGGCCTTCGATAAGACTAGCTGCAGTAAATCTGTGAGATTCAGGTCATCTCCAGAGTTATTTGCAATAAACGTAGTTGTTGCCTCACTGTGTCTGTGGGATGAAGTGAGCTCAACGTCCTCCTACTGGAGAACTTACACTTCATCTTTTATTACTCTCTATTTTTAACTTTATAAGAAACCTCCATACCATTTTCCATAGTGGTTGCACCAACTTACATTCCCGCCAATGGTGCATAAGAGCTTCTTTTCTTCCATGTTTCTTGTCTTTTTGATATTAGTGATTCTGACTGGTGTAAGGAGATACTTCCTGTGGTTTGATTTGCATTTTCCTGATGATTAGTGATGTTGAGCATCTTTCATGTATCTGTTGGTCCTCTGTGTGTCTTCTTGGGAAAGATATCTATTCAGCTACTCTACCCTTTTTAGTGTAAGAAAATAGTCTGGTGTCTGTCTTTTGCATGTAACTGTTCAGTTTCTCCAACAGCATTTAGTAAAAAGAATTCCTTTTCTAATTGTATATTACAGCTTCTTGTTTACCTTAATTAAACATATAAGTGTGGGTTTGTTTTGGGGCTCTCTATTCTCTTCTCTTGATCTATGTGTTTATTTGGTACCAGTACCATATGGTTTTGATTAGTATAGCTTTGTAGTATATCTTCAAATCTAGAATCATGATACTTTCAGCTTTCTTCTTTAAAATTACTTTGGCTCTTTGGGGGTCTTGGAAGGTTCCATGCACATTTTCATATTTGTTCTAATTCTGTGGAAAATGCTATTGAAATTTTGTTAGAATGGCCTTGATTCTGCACTTGTTTTGGTGTGGTATGGTCATTTTAATAGTATTAGCTTTTCTAATCCACAAGCACGCTGTTTTCTTTCCTTGTGTTATTTTCAATATGTTTCATCAATGTCTTACAGTTTTCAGAGGATAGGTCTTTCATCACTCTGGTTAAATTTATTCCTTGGGATTTTTTGGGGAGGGTGCAATTATAAATGGGATTATTTTTTAATTTCTCTTTCTGCTACCTTGTTATTAGTATATAGAAATGCAACTGATTTCTGGGTATTAAGTTTGTATCTTATAAATTACTGAATTCATTTATTCTAACATCTTTTTGGTACAGTCTTTTGGGTTTTCTTGTTATTTACTATCATGTCATCTGCAAATAGTGATAGTTTGTTTCCTTACCAATTTGGATTTACTTTATTTCTTTTTCTGTTATGATTACTGCAGTTTGGTCTTCCAGTACTATGAGAGTAAAAGTGGTGAGAAGGGGATCCTTGTCTTGCTCCTGATTTTAGAGGAAAAGCTTTCAGTTTTTGAGCATTGGTATAATGTTCAATGTAGTTCAGTCATGTATGGCCCTTGTTACATTGATGTATGTTTTCTCTAAACCTACATTGTTGATTATCGTGAACAAATGTTGAATTTTGTCAAATGTTTCTTCTGAATCTATTAAGATGATCCTGTAGTTTTTATTCTTCCTCTTGTTTTTTTTTTTCTTTTTAAAGATTTTATTTGTTTATTTGACAGACTGAGATCACAAGTAGACAGAGAGGCAGGCAGAAAGAGAGAGGGAAGCAGGCTCCCTGCTGAGCAGAGAGCCCAATGCGGGACTCGATCCCAGGACCCTGAGATCATGACTTGAGCCGAAGGCAGCGGCTTAACCCACTGAGCCACCCAGGTGCCCCTTATTCTTCCTCTTTTTAATGTGATATATCGCACTGATTGATTTGCAATTATTGAATTAACATTGCATTCCTGGAATAAATCCTACCTGATCATGGTGAATGATCCTTTTTTTTTCCCTTGAGCATGGTGGGCAAACAATATTACAATAGTTTTAGGGGCACAACATAATGATTCAACAACTTTATAGATTATGCTATGTTTACCACAAGTGTTGCTGCCATCTGTCATCATACAATGCTATTAAAACACCAATGACTATATTCCCAATGCTATGCCTTTGATTCCTCTGACTTATTCATTCCTGTACCTCTCACTCCCCTTCACCCATTTTGCCCATTCCCCCATCCCTTCCCCTCTGGGAAGCAGTTTTTTCTCTGTACTTATAGGTCTGATTCCATTGTTTGTTTATTCATTTATATTGTTTTCAGATTCCACACATAAGTGAAATCATATGGTGTTTGTCTTTCTCTCTCACTCTCATTTCACTCAGCATTTTACCCTCTAGGTCCATCCATGTTGTTGCAATTGGCAAGATCTCGTTCTTTTTTATGGCTGAGATTTCATTACACATAAATACCTCATCTTCCTTATTTATTCACCTATTTATGGACACTTGGGTTGTTTCCATATCTTCACTATTCTAAATAATCATTCAGTAAACATAAGGGTGCACCTATGTTTCAGAATTAGTGTTTTTGGTTTTTTGGGGAGGTAAATGCCCAGTAGTGGAATTATTGGTTCATATGGTATTTCCATTTTTAATTTCTTGAGGAATCTCCACACTTTTTCATAGTGACTGCATCAGTTTACATCTCCTCCAACAGTATGTAAGTGTTCCCTTTTCCCTACATTCTTGACAACACTTCTTGTTTTTGTTTTTTGTTTTTGTTTTTTAACTATTTTGATAGCTGTAAGGTGATACCTCATTGTGGTTTTGCCTCATTTCCCTGATTAGTGATATGGATTTCATGTTTTCACATTGATTTACCATGTGTATACCTTCTACAGAAAAATGTTTATTCTGTTTTTTTTGCCCACTTATTAAATTAGATATTGTGAGTGTTTTGGTTTCAGCTATGTAAGTTTATACACATACACACACACACATTGGATATTAACCTCTTATCAGATAAATTATTGGCAAATATCTTCTCCCATTAGTTGGTTGCCTTTTTGTTTACTTGTTGATTTTCTTTGCTATGCAAAGCTTTTTATTTTAGTGTAGTCCTGATAGTTTATTTTTGCTTTCGTTTCCCTCACATTAGGCATATATCTAGGAAAATGTTGTTAGGCCAATATCACAGGAATCATTGACTATTTTTCTCTTCTAGGAATGCTATGGTTTCAGGTATCACATTAAGTCTTTAATTTTGTATTTATTTTTGTGTATAAGACAGTTGTCCATTTTCATTCTTTTATGTGTAGCTGCCTAATTATTTTCCTGTCATCATTTATTGAAAGACTGTCTTTTCCCTGTTGTATATTCTTGCCTCCTTTGTTGTAGATTAACTATGTAAGCCTCAGTTTATATCTGACCCTTGTATTTTGTTACATTGATCTATGTGTCTGTTTTTGTGCCAGCACCATAATGGTTTGATTACTTCAAATTTGTAGTCTATCTGGAAATCTGGAAAAATGATACTTCCAATTTTGTTCTTCTTTCTTAAGATTGCTTTGGCTGTCCACGGTCTTTTGTGTTTCATAAAAATTTCAATATCTTTTCTAGTTTTGTGGAAAATGTTGTTGGTGTTTTGATAGGGATTGTATTGAATCTGTAGATTGCTTTGGGTAGATGGATACTTTAACAATACTAATTCTTCCAATCCCAAAGCATGAACTATCTTTCCATTTGTTTGTGTCATTTTCAGTTTTTTCATCAGTGTTTCATAGTTTCAGAGTATAAGTCTTTCAATCTCCTTGGTTAAACTTATTCCCAGATATTTTACTCTTTCTGGCATAATTGTAAAGTGTGGAATTGTAAATTTAGTAGGTGGGCAAAAGACCTGAATTGTAAACTGTAACTGTGGAATTGTTTATTTCTCTTCCTGCTACTTCCGTATTAGTGCATACAAATGCAGCAGATTTCTGGGTATTAATTTTGTATTCTGGAACTTCCTGAATTCATCTATTACTTCTTTTTTTTTTTTTTAAAGATTTTATTTATTTATTTGACAGAGAGAGATCGCAAGTAGGCAGAGAGGCAGGCAGAGAGAGAGAGAGGAGGAAGCAGGCTCCCTGCTGAGCAGAGAGCCCGATGCGGGACTCGATCCCAGGACCCTGAGATCATGACCTGAGCCGAAGGCAGCGGCTTAACCCACTGAGTCACCCAGGCACCCCATCTATTACTTCTAATAATAGTTTTTGTTTTTGCTGAAGTCTTATGGGTTTTCCATAGAGTATTATGTTATCTGCAAATAGTGATCATTTGAATTCTTCCTTTCCAAAATGGATGCTTTTTATTTCTTTTCTTGTGTAATTGCTGTGGCTAGGACTTCCAGTACTGTTCAATAAAAGCTGTGAGAGTAGACATCCTCATCTCAGAGGAAATATGATTTTTGTCCAGTCTGATGATAGCTGTGGGTTTTTCATTTAAGACCTTTATCATGTTGAGGTATCTTCACTCTCAACCCACTTTGAGTTTTTATCATGAACAGTAGTTGAATTTTGTTTAATGCTTTTTTGCATCCTTTGAGATTATCACATGATTTTTATCCTTTGTTTTATTAATGTGATGTTTTACATAGATTGATTTGTGAATATTGAAACTTCCTGTATTCACGGAATAAATTCCAATTGATTGCAAGGAATGGTCTTTTTAAATCATTGTTAAATGTGGTTTGCTGGGGCGCCTGGGTGGCTCAGTGGGTTAAGCCTCTGCCTTCGGCTCAGGTCATGATCCCAGGGTGCTGAGATCGAGCCCTGCATCGGGCTCTCTGCTCAGCAGGGAGCCTGCTTCCTCCTCTGTCTCTGCCTGCCTCTCTGCCTACTTGTGATCTCTGTCTGTCAAATAAATAAATAAAATCTTTAAAAAAAAATGTGGTTTTCTAATATTTTGTTAAATGTTTTGCATCTGTGTTCATCAGGAATATTGGCCTGAATTGTATGTGCATGCGTGTGTGTGTGTGTGTGTGTGTATGGCTAGTTATTAGAGAATTTGTTTCTTGAACTAGACCTGCACTGCTATAAACTTCTCTCTTAAAATTGCTTTTGCTCAGTCACAAAGATTTTAGATTATTGTGTTTTCATTTTCACTTGTCCCCATGTATTTCCTAATTTCTCTTTGATTTATTCATTTACATACTGTTTAAGTAGTAGCATGTTGTTTAGCCTCTATGTGTTTGAGTTTTTCCCCAGCTTTTTTCTTGTACTTGATTTCTAACTTCTTACAACTGTGGTCAGAAAAGATTCTTGATATGATTTCAATCTTCTTAAATTTATTGAGACTCGTTTTGTGGTCAAACATGTGAGCTATCCTGGAGAATTTTCCATGTGCACTTGAAACGAGTGTGTATTCTGCTGGTTTTGGATAAGATGTTCTGAAAGTCTCTGTTAGGTACATCTAAGCACATGTGTTGTTCAAAGCCACTGTTTCCTTATTGGTATTCTGTTTGGATGGTTTATCTATTGACATAAGTGGGATATTAAAATCCCCTACTATTATTGTATTACTATCCAATTTCTTACTTTATGTTTGTTAATATTTGCTTTATATATTTTGGTGTTGCTATGTAGGGTGCAAATATATTTATAATTGTTGTGTCTTCCTGTAGGATTTATTCTAACAATTTTTTGATGAAGTCTTTGGGTTTTCTATGCATAGTGTCATATCATCTGCAAATAATGAAAATTTAATTTCTTCTTTTCAAATACAGATATCTTTTTTTTTCTCTTCATCATCATGTCATGACCTACTTTGTCTCTTATTACAGCTTTTTTTTTATTTTTTTTTTTTTTTTTTTTTTTTTTGTAAGTATTGCTAGTCTGGCTGTTACTCCATCTTCTTCTTCTTCTTCCTTTTTTTTTTTTTCCTGCTTACGTTGACATGGCATATCTTTTTATTCTTTTATTTTCAGTCTGTGTCTGAGTCTAAAGTGACTCTCCTTTAGCCAGCATATAGATATGTCTTGTTTTCTATCCATTTAGTCACCCTATTTTTTTTTTAATTGGAACATACAGACCATTTACATTTAGAGTAATTATTCATAAGTATTTGCTGTTACCATTTTGTTAATTGTTTTCTGGTTGTTTTTCCAGTTCTTTTTTATTCTTTGCTCTCTTCTTTTGTGTTTGATGAATTTCTTTAGTGTTAAGCTTGGAGTGTTTTTTCTTTAGTTTTTGTATCTGTTATAGGTTTTTGGTTTGTTGTTAGCATGAGGTTCTTATATAACCCAAATATATAACAGTTTATATAAGTTGATGGTTTCTCAAGTTCAAAAAAATTCTAAAAATAGTACATTTTTATTCTCCACTTCCATCTTTTATGTATATGTTTTTTCATATTTTGCATTTTTATTTTCTGACTGTGCTAGTTTTTAAAATATACTTGATTTTCTATTTTTGTGTTTTAATTTCACATTAACTTTGTAAGGTAGTTGATCTACTAATTGTATGTCTTTTTTTTTTTGTAATCTTTTTTTTTTTTTTTTTTACATACCTCCAGTGTCCATAATCCAGCCACCCTATCCCTACCTCCTCATTCCCCAGCAATCCTCAGTTTGTTTTGTGAGATTAAGAGTCTCTTATGGTTTGTCTCCCTCCTGATCCCATCTTGTTTCATTTTTTCCCTTCCTACCCCCTATGACCCCCTGCCCTGCCTCTCAAATTCCAATTATGTATGACTGTTTTTCTTTGGGAATTTTTTTCCTTTCATATTTTTTCTTCTATTTTTCATTTTCTTGCTTAAAGAAGTCTTCTTTTATAAGTCAAGTTTAGTGATGACAGACTCATTGAACTTTTGGGAAACTATCATTCAGTTATGAATGACTACATTTACTTTCAGTACTTTATTATGCCACTCCCTCCCTTATGGTCTATAAAATTTCTGCTGAAAAATCAACTGATGGCCTTATGAGGTTTCTCTTGTACACTACTAATGTTTTTCTCTTGCTGATTTTAAGGTTTTGTTTTATTTTTTTTCTCTTTAATCTTTTGACATTTTCATTATTATGTCTCTTGATGTAGACTTCTTTGGGTTTTATTGTTTGGGGCTCTCTGTAAATCCTGGACCTTGTTGTCTATTTCCTTCCCTAGGTCAGGGAAATTTTAAACCATATTTCTTTAAATTATTTTTTGCTTCTTTCTTTTTGTTTTTCTGGAAGTCCTATAATGCAAATGTTAGTATGCTTTGTGTTTCCTGATAGTTCCCTTAACCTATCTTCATTTTTTAGAAAAAGTTTGTTTTTTTCTTTTTGCTATTTAGCTTATGTGCTTTTCAATACCCTGTCTTCTAGACCACTTCTAGATCACTGATCTGTTCTGAATTTTCTAATCTGCTATTGATTCCTTTTAGTATATTTTATGTTCATTTAATACATTCTTCAGCTCCAATTGCTTCATTTTTATATTTTCTGTCTGTTGAACTTCTAAGTGAATTCATCCACTCTTTTATTTATTGCCATTATTTGAACATTTTTATCAGGTAAATTACTCATCTTTGTTTGGTTTAGTGTTTTTTGAAGGGGGTATTTTATTCTTTCATTTTGAGAATATTCCTCTGCCTCCTCATTTTCTTTGACTTTCTTTGTTTCTGTGAAGTCAATGGAACAACGACATCTACCCTTTCCTTCCTTTTCTTCCTTCTTTTCTCTTTCTTTCTTTCTTTCTTTCTTTCTTTCTTTCTTTCTTCTAGTTTTGATGGAATGGCCTTATACAGGGATGTCTCTGTGTTGACTGTGTATGCCTGGTAGTTTGGGCTGTCTTTCTGGAGCTATAGCAGTTGTGGGTTGGGAATCAATGAGAACTATGCACCCGGGCTGCCCTGGTAGGTTGGCTGGAGCTAAAGCAGAAATGGGTCAGGTGGTCTGCAGAGGGTGGCCTGGTAGGATAGCTGAAACTGAAGCAGGCACTTGTTGTGAGTTCTCAGACATTCTTCACAGTGGAGTGTCCTGGCAGGGCAGCTGGAGATAAATGGGCACAAACCAGGGTGGTGGTTCTTAGGGAGCCTTGCACAGGTGGCACTTTGGGAGGACAGTTGGAGCAGAAGTACATATGGAAAATATAAGAGATGGAAACTAAATTGAAGAATTTTAGTTATAGTCAAAGCAGATATAAACACCATGCACAGGCCAACCAAATGAAATTTGTATTTGGAGGAAGGAGACCATGTTTAGTTGAAAATAAGGAAAAAAAATTAAGCATTTTTCATGAAGGAAGTGAGCCTTGATTTAATTTAGTTTGGGTTTTGGTGGCTGGCAGGTAAGACATTCTTAGTCATTATGGGTAGGTACAAGTCTGTGACAAAGCACAACTTTTGTTCAAGTAAAGGGACACAGAGCCTAGGACTGAGAACTTAGGGACATGGGTTTAGATGGACAGATCTCTGTTTAAATTGTACCTCTATCATTAATCAGTGGTGACTTAGATAATTTATTTTACCACTATATGCCTCAGTTTCTTCATCTTCATTGGAGATTATAAGCTTTATCAATTAGATTATTTTTAACCTCAAGAAACAAACCGAGGGTTGTTGGAGTGGAGGGAGGTGGGAAGGATGGTGTGGCTGGGTGATGGACATCAGGGAGGGTTTGTGCTATAGTGAGCCTTATGAATTGTGTAAGACTAATAAATCACAGACCTGCACCCCTAAATCAAATAATATATTCTATGTTAATAATAACAAAAAAACAAGTAAAATTAAGTAGCTAATGAATAAAAGGCATGTAGAATATACTTGGTAAGTAATAACTATTGTTTTCATTGTTAATTGTGAGTAGTGAATGGTTTTATTGTTAATAGTTGGTCAAGGACACATGTTAAGATAAGTAAAATGATTTATTTAAATTTTATTAGTCTATTAATGCTAACATTAATTTTTCCCAAGAATGTAGATACTGCTACACTCCCAGGGCACAATAGTTCAGAATTCTAGAAGGAGCTAGTTTTTCTGAACATGAGGCCACACCATACTTTCTCCATCACTGATCTCACAACATTACCTTTTCCAGTAGGATAGATAAAAGACTTGTTAGATGAGTACTAGGTCACTTTCCAGATAAACTACCAACAGCACTTACTCTTTCAAGTATGCTTTAACTGACCAATGCCTGTAATCAGATCCAAGCATGTTCCAGAATTTTGAAAAGGTGCTTTCTTGATAGTTTGAAAGACAAGGTCTTTGGATTATATACCAGGGCACTGGTTTTAGAACCATCTCTTAGTGTTAGGAAATTAGTCTTTCATAGTTATTATACAATCTTTCCTGGTACAAAGCCCATTTTATATCACAGTCCTGCTACTTTAGGACACTAGGACTTGACTTGCAAATACATATACTTAAAATATCTATTCTATAGATTTTCTGAGAGGATTAAGTTATATTACAGATACAGATATAATTTTAATAGATTAAATTAAATATACACAGCATTTTGCTCAGTGCCTGGCCAATAGTTAAATGTTTAAGGAATGGTGGTCTTCATAATAATAATTTGTAGCTGAAAAGCAGTGAAATCTATACTTTTTTTAAATTTAAAATCAATTAGCCAAGGTATAATACATCATTAGTTTTGATATAATGTTCAATGATTTATTAGTTGAGTATATCACCCAGTGCTCATCATATCATGTGACCTCTTTAATCACCCAGTTACACCATTCCCCACCCAGCTCCCTTTCTCTAACCCTGTTTGTTTCCTGGAGTCCAGAGTCTTACATGGTTTATCTCCCTCTCTGATTTCTTCCCAATCAGTTTTCCCTCCCTTCCCCTATGGCCCTCTGCACTGTTTCTTATATTCCACGTATGACTGAAACCATACGATAATTTTGTTTCTCTGATTGACTTATTTCACTTAGCATAATACCCTCCAGTTCCATCCATGTCAGTGTAAATGGTAGATAGTCATCCTTTCTGATGACTGAGAAATATTTCACTGTGTTTATGAACCACATTTTCTTTATCCATTCTCCCACTGAAGGACATATCAGCTCCTTCCACAGTTTGGCTATTTTGGACATTGCTGCTATGAACAGTGGGGTGCAGGTGCCCCTTCTTTTTACTACATCTGTATCTTTAGCATGAACACCCAGTAGTGCAATTGCTGGGTCATAGGATAGCTCTATTTTTAATGTCCTGAGGAACATCCATTTTCCAGAGTGGCTATACCAGATTGCAGAGAGGGTTCCCCTTTCCCTGCATCTTCACAAACATTTGTTCCCTGTATTGTTTATTTTAGCCATTTTGACTGGTGTAAGGTGGTATCTCATTGTGGTTTTGACTTGTATTTCCCTGATGGCAAGTGATATGGAGCATTTTCTCTTATGTCTCTTGGCTATTTGAATATCTTCTTTAGAGAAATGTCTGTTCATGTCTTTTGCCCTTTTCTTGACTGGATTATTTGTTTTTTGGTTGTTGAGTTTGATAAGTTCTTTATAGATCTTGAATACCAGACCTTTATCTGAAATGTCATTTGCAAGTATCTTCTCCCATTCAACAGGTTGCCTTCTAAAAAGTTTCGCTGATTGTTCCCTTTGCTGTGCAGAAGGTTTTATCTTGAAGAAGTCCCAATAGTTCATTTTTGCTTTTGTTTCCCTTGCCTTTGGAGAGATGTCATGAAAGAGGTTGCTGTGGCTGATGTTGAAGTGGTCACTCCCTGTGTTCTCTAAGATTTCAATGGATTCCTGTCTCACATTTAGATCTTTCATCCATTTTGAGTTTATCTTTGTGTTTGGTATAAGAGAATTGTCCAGTTTCATTCTTCTGCATATGGCTCTCCAATTTTCCCAGCATCATTTATTGAAGAGACTGTCTTTATTCCATTAGATATTCTTTTCTGCTTTGTTGAAGGTTAGTTGACCATGGAGTTGAGGGTCCATTTCTGGGCTCTCTATTCTGTTCCATTGATCTCTATGTGTCTGTTTTTGTGCCATTATCATACTCTCTTGATGATCACTGCTTTGTAGTATAGCTTGAAGTCAGGCATTGTGATGCCCCGAGCTTTGGTTTATATATTCTGGAATAAAATGATATGGGTTCAGATTTCTCCTGAGACACTTATGATGCTTCATATTTGCTTTATCTGTAATATGACAAAGATATTGCTTAATGAGATGTTGAATGTATAGTGAAAATAAGAGTTTTTTTGAGCCCCTGCTTTGGGTCAGATTCCTGTTTCCACCTTGTTTCACCTCAGCAATAATACTAAGAAGTGAAGCATAGTATCAACTTTAAGAAATAAATAGAGAGTGGAAGAACCAAATCTTAAGCGATGAGATAATGTATGAAAAGAAATATGTTATATAACAGTGATTCACACAGTCTGACAGTGATAAACACTCTGAATTATGCTAATTAAGAGAATTTTATACTTAGTTTCTTGTTCTATTGATTAGGGGGGACAGAATAGTGAAAATTTAGAGTTTTGGCCTTCTTTGGTGGCATGTATGAAGACACTTCATTTTCCTACCATCTGGCCATGTGTAACTCATACCCAAGGCCTGGGTTCCAGATATAGCTTTCTTTTTCTTTCTTTTTTTTTTTTTTTTAAAGATTTTATTGCTGAGCAGAGAGCCCGATGCGGGGCTCAATCCCAGGACCTTGGGATCATGACCTGAGCCGAAGGCAGTGGCTTAACCCACTGAGCCACCCAGGCGCCCCAGATGTAGCTTTCTGAAGTCATGGGTCACTGACCAGCTTTGTTCTCCCAGCCTCATTTTCTCTTAGGATCTAGAGGTATTTGCTTGTCTCCCTCAATCTCTTGGTCCCTTGGCCAGACTCCTACTCTTTTTAATGGGTGATCTAGATCTGCTTTTGGCCATCTCTGTCTCTTTCCCTGAATGATGGTTGGATGCTTCTTCTCACTGCTGCCTGTCAGACACCAGGCTCTCTGCTGCCTGCACATACTTATTGCCACCTTCTCTTCTCTGCTTGGTTCTCTTATGGCTTCAGCGATGGTTGGATATGCCATAAAATCTCAGCTCCACACCTCACTAACAAAGTGTCTTTTTATGTTACTTACTTTCACTGAGCCCTGAAGTACAATAGTATTTCACTAGTAAATATAATGTTTATTTTATTCAAAGTTGCCTCCAGACAAAATTGAAGATGAAGTCTACTTCAGCCACTCTTGTTTCCTATTTCAGTGGAGGCCTGAGCTGTCCATGGCCTTCCACCTTGCTGTCCCAGACCTGGCTTGCCTAATGATGAAAACTCCAGGCTTCTATCACGCTATCTTCTGCTCAATTTTCTCTTCCACATTTATATGTGCTGCTATTGTTCCATCACCTCTAAGACTTGTTGTCTTTGAAAAAGTTTAATTTTTCTCAGTAACAAAAAGTTTAGAAATAAGCTATCAGCGGCAAATGACAATGGTGGTCTGAATCACTAAAGCCCTAAGCTCCTTGCATCTTCTTATTCTTCCTTCCTTAGCATGTGCTGTCTTTCTTACCATCACAAGATGGGAAGAAATGGGGAAGGGCATGAAAAAAAGACATGTTTCATCTGAATTTGTCCCTTTTTATCAGGAAAATGCTTTCCCACAAGGTACCTTCCACTGGCAGCCTAGTGCCTTTGTATATATCTCATTGTCCAGATCTATATCTCATGACATTCTCCAACCTCAAAGAAGTAAAGAGGCAGGATTTATCCCCCCTAAAACTGAGGTTCATTCATAAAGAAGAAGAAAACCATTATAAGATAGGAAACTTGACATATTTGCCACTATTTGTCTTATTATACCGATGTTATTTCCAAATACTTTTTTCTTTCATTACTTCCTCTCCTATTGTTCTCACTGCTTAGCTGGATGGTTATAATCATCTCCTTAAGTAGTCAGTTCCTGATTTATCTTTACCTTCTTTAAATTTTGTTTTTTCCCCCATAGCAATTTTTCTAAAATGGAGGGCTAACCTATCAATCCCCCATGTAATCTCTATAGTAGCTCCTTATCACTTTTAAGATAGACATCACAATCTTAAGGATGCCATCCAAAGCCTCCCATGTTCTGGCTGCCCCTTCTTTTTCATTCTCACTTTCCCTGCATCCTGCTTCCTGTCCTGGACTTCTCATTCATTTACACATAAATGCTGGCAGTTGTTGCCTCAGCATGCCCTTTCATACCTCTGTGCCAAAGTAAGGGTAATGTCCTCTCCCACTTTCTTATTCTTTTTCATCCTTCAAAGGGCATTACCCTTTCCTGAGCCATTTCTATTAATATCAACACAGGTGAGGAGCATACTGTGTGTGCAGGACAGGTACCATAATTTTTGTGGCTTATTGCAAAATGAAAATGTGGGCCCCATTTTCAAAAATTACAAAGGGTTGCCTAGGTGGCTCTGTTGGTTAAACATCCAATGCTTGATTTCAGCTCAGGTCATGATCTCAGGGTTATGAGATTAAACCCTGCATCAGGTTCCATGCTGGGCAGGGAGTCTGAGATTTTTCTCTCCCTCTCTCTGTTTTCCCCTTCCCCTCATCCTCTTAAAAAAAAACTTACTAAATAAATAAATAAATAAATAAAAATAAAAATAAAAAAAAAATAAAAAAACTTACTAAGAATTTCAGGATGGTATAACATTAAGCCAAACAAGGTCCCTACTAAGCACGACTACACATATCATATATTCTTGAAGTTGACCCTGCTCCTGTGACCCACTGACTTCTTATGTTGTAACTGTTGGTTGGCCTGTCTATCCCACTAGATTGTGTACCTCTTGAGGGCGGTGACTGGGTCACAGTTATCCTTGTATTGCAGACAATGGCACAAGCACATGGGAAACATACTACACTGGATTTTGTTTTACTTCCCTCTCAACAAAAAAGCAACAGAATATTTTCAAAGGTCTGTTCCAGTGGGCTTTTCTCCTACCACCTCTTGATTTATGATGGATCTGATTAAAGATCGAGAATTAGAATCGTGTCTTTATATGGAAGCTACTGTCTATGGGTAATACTACGGTAATTTTGCATTGGTTGGGTTCCCTGAATTCAGATTTAGCAGTGTATGTGTGAGAACTTTGCATGTTCTTCAGGCCTGGTATCGTGACAGTGTAGCTATTGAGCAAGCACTTCTAGGAAATGAACAGACTGTGAAAAACAGTGCAAATTGCAGGAATTAAATTCACTGGGAACAGCAGGACTGTAATGAGTGAGAAAGGAGGAAAATTGCAGGCCCGTGAGTCCTGCCGAGATGTGTACGCAGGCTTGTGCGGCTGCAGGCTGGGTACGTGTTTGGTTTTGTGTGTGTGTGACTTTATTGAAGGAGCGCTGACCCAGCATGGGGAGTCCTCTGTTTGTGTCCTGGTGCTATTGCTCACTAGCCAGCTGATCCTGGAAAAATTGCTACACTTTCTCTGTTTCCAGGATTCCTGGATTCCAGGATTCTTGACTGTATAAAGTCAAGAATAATATTATAGGGGAAATGGTTATAATAATACGACAAACTAAGCTGAATAGCATTATCTATAATAAAAAATTATATAATAAGTGTTCTCTATTCTATATATTTCAGTTATATACTTAAACTACGTATTACCTGAATTCAAACTCCTCTGCTATTAATTTTGCAACCCGTGTTTGCGGGGAATTCTAACTACGCATCTTCATTCAACATGGTTCATGACTGTCCTCCCTGTCCTGATCTGGATTCCTCATGCTCACACAAATAAGGAGGGTCAATAAGAATGTACAGAAGTTTAAAGGCAGATTTGATTTTACTACTTAAAAACTGTGTTTTGGGGCAAGTAATTGAAGTTCACTGTCCCTTTCATATGTTTTCTCTTATGTTCTAACAAGGATCATTTTACAGTCATTGTGAAATATTTATCAAATAATGCTTATAAAGTCCACATACATTGGAAAAAATTGTCAAAAGTCAACACCTAAGGATAGCTAGTTTTATTCTGTCACTTTAGCACTAGTTAATTCTGTACCCGAGTGACTGCTGATTCTAGTTCCTACTGGGTCACCAGTGTCTGTGTGATAGTGGGCAAGTTTTCTACATCTCTCAGTTGTAGAGCAAATAAACTGTGTATAATAGACCAATATTCCACATATTAGTCCTGATACAGTAGCTAATATTTCATTATTGAAATAGCCATAGGACTTAGGAACTACTATGATCTGTTTCACAGACAAGGAAAATAGGCTTAAGGAGATTGAATGAGAGCCACAGAATGCAAAAATTATGAGGCTGGTTTTCCACCCAAGCCATCTGCCTCCATGGCCCTTGTGCTTCAGTTATATGTATATTGATACCCATGGAGTCATCAGAAGAAAGGATCTCTGGATCTGTTAACACTTCATTTCCCTTTCTCAGTTTTTGAGCACCTGTCTATAAATCTGGGCTTCTGAGCCTCCGAATGGTTCCCTGGACCTTGAGCAAACATAATAATCATTCTTCATGCAAAAATAAAAAAGGATAGTAGGCATAGCTGCAGAAGAGCAGATTGATTTTCATGCCCGGGAATGAAATATACCTCTGTTCTCTTTCTAAATCTAGTTATAGTTTGGCTGTATAACACTCTGTCACTGCCAGGAGACTTTGCCCACCATGGCACTAAAGCCGAAGGCACAAGTATCTGGGTTCTCACATCCAAAAGGGGCTCTGGAGAGCTGATTTCTGATCATTGCAGAAGAAGTTGGGAAGGGCATCTGTGGAGTTTGCTGCCCAGCATCTGTGCCCCCTTTCTCTGGCTTGACTTGCTTTTGGAGAAACACTACCCTCTCTTCTTACCCATTAACACTGACCACATATGCTGGTTCTGGGCAGGAGCACATGACTTGGATCAGGTTTATCAGAGTTAGCTGGCCCTGAGATTTTTGAGATTATTGGTGAAATAAGATTTTCTTTTATTCAGAGAGGAACTTTTCTCATTGCCATGGGATCTTCATTTAGAATATATACCTGGGACTGCTTATGGCTATGTTGCCTGTCCAACTGTCCAAGCATAAAGAAAACTCAGGGGAAAGAAGAGTCAAGGGATAAAAAGGGAACACATTTTTGATGATGTTTGAGGACATGGACCCAATTGTACCTGATGCTAGCTAGCATTTCTTTGAGACAACCCATTCACCCTCTAGTTTTTGTTTAAGTCACTTTGTATGGTGTTTCAATCAGGAAAAATCTGCCCCCTCCTCCAAAATGGCTAATACATAAAGAAAGAAAGTGGTACAAAGCTTTAGATGAGCAAGGAAGAATACCTAAATTTTTCTTTTTAACCGATATTCTCCTAACCACGTGTTATTGTTGGATTCACCTATTACTCTTCCCCAACTTACGGCAGACTGGGCCTATGCAGGTGGCATCCAACATGGCAAGAGGATGTGATTAAGTCAAAGATCTTGAGATAAGAGTTTATCCTGGATTATTCTGATGGATCAATATAATCATAAGAGTCCTCATAAGAGGGATGCAGGGAAGATGGGGTCCAAGGAGGTGATGGTACTGAAGCAGAAGTTAGAATGAAGAAATTGTTGACCTTGAATATGGGGGAAGGGATGTAAACAGGCTTTGGAAGCCAGAAGGAACAAGGAACTGGTCTCTCCTAGATCATCCAGAAAGGAATGCTGCCCTGTTGATACCCTGATTTTATCTATCTTGGACTTCTACTTTCGTGTTGTTTTAAGCTGCCAAGTTTGTGGGAGTTAGCTATGGCAGCATTAGGAATTTGATATATAACTCATATACCAAATGCTTATCTTTCAAACAATAAGAGTAATGAATGTCAACTATGAAGTATTAAACATGTATCCAGAAAGGTAAAGATTTGGGAGGTATAGTTTATCTTGTATCCCTATTACAATTCAGTTTGATAAGGATAAGCCACCAACAGCATGTGCTGAAACCCAGTCTGCTAGTGACATGCTGATAGGTTCACATCACTGTGTGTCCAATGTATTGCTTTTAGCTGCAGGTTCCAGGGAAAAATGATATTGACTCAATAAAAGCATTTATCTTATGTAGTAAGAATTTGGAACATGGGGAGATTCGAGGATCTATTAAATCAATAGCTGAATGGTCTCAAAGAATCATGCTGGCTTTTGTCCTCAGCTGTCTCATGATTTCATGTCCATAGCACATTCCAACATGAGCACTTCCTTCAGCAACCAGAGGCAGAAATAGGAAACTTCTTTTCATCCATGTGTTTCAATTTTGAGGGTATAAAATCTTTCTCCTAAATTTTTCTATGGGACTACGCCCCCTTTCTTTGCAGAATTTTACTCTACATTGCTTGTTATAGGAAGTGCAGCTTCTTTTTACATTGAATTAAAAGAATAGTTTGTTTTTCCAAAACTTTATTAACATTTCATCATCATTTTTGAAAAATTCGTTCATTAATGGAAACACTGCTTATGGAATTTGAGTTATCAATATAACACACCTGTATTAGGTTGCATTTATATTCATTGTGTTCACTATGAATCTATACATAGAGAGATATAAGTAAATGACAACTTTATTATATATTCAAGTGTTATGCTTGAGAAGCAATTATATATTGAAATATATAATTACATGTATGGTCAATACTATTCATATATATGAATATGTATTTATGTGTAACATAACATACACCCATAAATATGTTTATATACAAGTATATATGTATATACATACATACATATGTATATATGTGGGTTAGGACATAATACCAATGTATTTTATCTTAGAGTAATAAAGGAGACATTACAAAATATTTGTTAGAGAGGCTTTGATAGGGTAAAGAATGACTGTCATAACTTTAAGCAGGTTACCATTTTAAGGATATGTTATATTTTTTTTAAATCTCTGGGACTTTACAGAAATGTTCCTGCTGTCTGAAAAATCCTTCTTGCTTGTCTGCTTAATAAACTCCTTCTTGCATGTGTTGAGAGGGAGATGACTCCTTCCTTGATGGGGCTCTGTTTTCTAGCATAACTGTGTCTGCTTCCATCATAGGACTCATCACATGGCATCAGCATAATGTATGAGGGTCTACTGTACATTTCTTTTATCTGCAGTAACAAATTACCAAAGCCGTAGTGGCATAAAGCCACACATAATTGTTATCTCACAGTTTTGTGGTTCAGAAGACTGACACAGGTCTCACTGGGCTAAAATTAAGGTGTCAGCAGTTCTGTGTTCCTCTCAGGAGGTTTTAGGGGAGAATCCATTTCTTTGCCTTCTTCCAAGTTCTACTTTCCACAAAGCACAAAATTACAAACAAGGATCCCCTTTCATCTGGTTTCTTCTAATAAAGTGTTCCTCATATCTAGCTGCAATCTCGTCAGAATGGCCTTTTCTGCCTCACATTTCTATACCATTGTGTTCATGATTTTTACATATTCTTTAAGAAGATGAAGACTTTCGCTTAGCTACCACCTTCTTTTTTTTTTTTTTTCCTGAGCTCTCATGAAAATTGCCCTAACATCCACATTTTTAGCATGCACTTTAAAACTGCTCCAGCCTCTACCCATTACCCAGTTCCACTTGGACAGTTTTAGGTATTTGCACAGCAACACACTACTTTTTGGTACCAATATTTGTCTTAGTAACTTAAACAATGGGCATTTATGCTCTCACTGCTCTGGAGGCTACATGTCCATAATCAAGGTACAATTAAATTTGATTTCTATTGAAAGATCTCTCTGGCTTACAGACAGCCTGTGCTGGGGGTGGGGGGGTGAGGAGTTCTCTCTCTCTTCCTACTCTTTTAAGGTCACTAATCGCATCATAAAGATTTTACCTTCGTGACCTAATCTAATCACTTTCCAAAGGGACCATTTACAAATACCATCACATTGGAGATTAGAGCTTCAACATGTGAATTTTTGGAGGGACACAAGCGTTCTTTCCACAACAAACAGTATGTGATAAAGCGCATGTAGTAAAATGTGTATTGTAGAATTTAAGTGGCATAAGTATGGGTGTTCACAGTAAGGTTTTTGGTTTTTTTTTTTTTCAATTTTCCTCTATGTTTGAAATTTTTAATAAGATTTTGGGAAAAAATGTTAATCCAAGCCTTCAGCATAGCAAACAACCTCTATAAATAGTTGTTGAAAGATTGGTAAATTCAGTGGAAATCTGCTTGCCAATTAGCTTTGAGGTTAAGCTGGAGATCAGGACAATCTGTCCTTTCCATGTTTCTGATGCACTGATCCTTTTCTGGAAAGCATTATGCAATATGATCAACACTCCATTTGGAGGTGCTTATGTGCTGAAGGAGCAGTTGCTGCAACAAGCTTGATGATTAGAAGTCCATGCAACTAGTCCCAGCAATCTGGGCTACTGTTGAACGTGGGCTGTAAAGCAGCAGGTGTCTTGTTATCTCAAGCAGTCTTCTGGGAGTCCTAAGGTTACTGTGCATTTCAGAGGGTAGGTTTTATCCAGTTAAGTATATAACATGTTATAATACTCAAATGGAAGGAGAATGAGTGGGAGGTTAGTTCAATAATTTTCAAGTCCAATTACAAACATTAAATTATATGGTTTGTTTATGACCATGTCTAAGAAAGAAAATACATTTTTTGGCAGGTAGTAAGTTAGCAATTACTTCATTTAGTCATTTAGCAAGTATTGTTTGAGCACCTACTATGGCCAAGTCTTGGGTTCAGTACTGATTTATATATACAGGGGGAGAGAGAAATTAGTGACAGACCTTGGGATGGGCTACCCACCCTCATCTCTAGTGATATCTCCTGGAGGCCTCTCAGAGGGGCTGCTCTGGTTCAAGAACAAGATAGATTTTTGAAGGATGAATAAGAAATCACCACAGAGAGTAGTGTACTTTCTGACAGATGCAGTGTTAAACTCGGATCTACCTTGTGACTCATCCTCCACTCTCTGACTTTGGTCATGGTAAAATGAAGTCTAGAAGTGGCATCCTTGGAAGGACAAAAGTAACAAGGTCAGTCCCAACCAGAGGAATGCCTGGAGTGGATGTCTAGATTAGTTTTGCCCTAAATAATAGAAGAGAGGAGATAGAAAAATGGTTTTCAGTTGTTTAATCCAGCATGGCCCAGTAGAGAACTACCTAGGGATTTAAGCTGAGAATGGTGCTAATAATGAAAGGGGAACATCTTTTTTGGAGTGACCATTATATAGGTATGTATTTCTGAGAGTATAAGTTAGAATCATTCCAGAGGTAAACACTTTTCCCCCCCAGAGGTGAACATCTTATCAAGAGTCAAAGCCTAAAATCTCTACCTATCTTTTCTCAGGAGACCAATCTTACATTTAGCTTAGGTAGCTTAAAAGGGAAATTAAATATGCACTCCTATAATAACTGATTATGTTCCTTAATCTTGTGATAATAGTAAATACTCTTTTCCTATATCCTTTACCAGTTTTTGACCTATTAAGATCAGGAATTTCCATTTATTCTTATTTCTATTCCCAGTACCTAGTACAGTGGTGTATTGTTACTTAATAAATGTTTTTTTACTGAATTAAAGAAATGGCAGTAAATTGTTACAGTTTGGATGTGTACCCCGTAAATTCATATGCTAAAACCCTAACTCCCAGTATGGATATATTTCGTGTTGGATTCTGTAATTAAAGTTAAATTAGTTCAGAGGGCAGGGCCCTGATCCGATAGGATTGTGTCTTTAGGAGAAAAGACACCAGAGAGATTGCTCTTTTTGTATACACCCACAGAAAAAAGGGGCATTGTAAGGACATAGTGAGAAGGGAACCGTCTGAAAATCAGGAAGATAGCTCTCAGGAAAAACCAAATCAGTTAGAATATTGACCTTTAGCTTCCATAACTATGAGAAAATAAAATTTAAGTTTCTGTTATTTAAGGCATCTAGCTTATTGTACTATGTTGTGGTAATCAGAGCTGACTAATGCAGTAGTCCAACCAACATGCAGGAAATGCTAGTGCATTTTAAAAGATAAAGATATTCATTCCTTCTGTGGAAAGCGGATGATGGCAATGAGGAAGCAACATTGGAGAACCTTGAAACATATAAGATATTTTTTTCCAGTCAGGGAGACCATGATAAACAAAGAGGAGCAAGGGGGAATATTGGAATTCAGATCACAAAAAGGAGAAGACTTCTCTGAAATTGGAGTTTGAGAATTTCAGTATTGAAGGATAATTTTTGTCCAGCGAGGGCCTTTAAATTTATTTTCATAAGCAACAGAGAGTGATGAAAGTTTGAGCAGAGATACTAATGTGGTCAGAGCATGTTTATAAAGGAATGGTTTCCATGTTCAGGTTTGCTATCTGAGAGTAACTGACATCAGAAATGACTTCACCATTGACAGTCCCAACAGGATAACCCTATCCTGTATGTAATACATCAGCCCCAAATTTGTATGTGATACTCACATAGTTACTGGGGAGTCATTGGTTACATCACTGCTAGTACAAAGGTTAGTTTGGGGCCAGCTCTTATCCAAGCAACTTATCCACTCAGGGTCACAAGGAATCCATTGCAAGAGGAAACAGTAGCTCAGGAACCTTCTTAAATTTACCACTGGATTTATTTCCAATTCCTTTGTAATCTCTTCCTTAGAGCAGTAAATTCTGAGCTCAGAGAGCTTTGCATTTAATTCCTGTATTTGGACTGTGAGAGCTTTTAATACCTGTGGACTTGGCAGTTGCAGAGAGTAAAATGCATCCCCATTAATCAGAACTGGACTGAGTCATGTTACACAAACCACAGATTTCTACAAGAAAATTAAAAGGCAATATCATTTCACTTCTGCTAAATGTTTTCTTATGATTCAGGGGGAGAAATGGGACACTCTATATTGTGTCCAGTGATGCTGCCAAAAATATATCACCAAGAGACACGACAAATGAATGTATAAATAGGAATTGCTTAGAAGGGGTTAGTCATAAATCACTGAATGAGCCGGAACCCAGGCTTCTTTTTTTGTGTGTGTTGCTTAAAACGTGAAACATTATTGGTGACTTCTAGAAAAACAATTTGATTTTCGTACAGTTGCTTTAGAAGGTTATGGGAAATAAGAAAGTGTAATTTCCCTAGGTGAAATCAAAGGCAAGATACAAAATTTTCTGGTGACTCTAGGAACATATAAACTCTTCTGAAAAATGTAATGGAAATTGTTAAATGAATAGCAATGGTGTGGTTTCTAGAATCAGGAGTTTTCATCGTAAACATTTAGAAATCTAGGGTATGGTGATGGGTTGGCTTTAGGTCAAAAACGCACTATAATAAATTGAATTGAAGCAGCAGCAACAATATGGGACTTTTCTGTTGGGGTCTTGTAATTCCTCCAACATACTTACTCTTGGAAAATCTTGCTCTACGTTTAAAAGAAATTGCTTTAATGATGTCCTGAGTTATAGTCCAAATAATTTTCTTCAGGAAAAAAAAGAAAAAAAATTTGTTTTAAAGATGCTAAAGTGGGAATTCAGAAACTACAGATAAAAGACACCAAGACCTTCTCAACTGAAGTGCTAAACATTTTAGTAAAGCTGCAGATACTGTTGATGCTAAAGAAATTTTTTGAAATTTTTCTGACCTATAATATTCTTATTTTGTCATTATTTTGGTTAAAATTAGCACATTTCCTTTTGCTTTAGAGCACACCTGTAGAAATTGCTACTTTTATTTTTACAAAGCCTATAAAGAGGTTTGGAGGGTAGAGAATTTGTTTAAACATCAAACACAACACAGTTCCCTAGAAGATAGGAGTTAGTTGAGAAAGCTTAAGGAATTGAATATGATTCCCAAAGCGCTGTAAGTTCTCAATGGCTTTTTTTTTTTTTTTTTAATGTGCTGGGTTTTGGTGTATAATAAACTACTCTGAAACATTTATTCATGATCTTTTGGGGTTGGCAAGGTAGTCTGGGCTCAGCTGGATGGTTATCTTGGAGGTCCTACCAAGGTTCACTCCTTTGGTTGCCACCAACTAGAGGGCTGGTTGTAGTCAGCTTGTTGGTCCCAGATATTAGGAGTTTGGCTGGGGTGATAGGGGCAACTGGACCACATGTTTATAGTATCTGATAGGTAAGGCCTGAGTTCTTATGATAATTGGGTTCCAAAAACAGCCAGAGAAGGTAAGCTCCAGTGTGCAAATACTTTCAAACTTGCTTTCATCCTGTTTGTTAATGTCCCACTGACCGAATCACGTGGCCAACTCCAGATTCAAGGTGTGGAAAAATAAACTCCAAATCCCATGTGGTTTGGCCTTTCCTTTATATATGTTTGCTGAAAATAATATTAGAAATTTCAATTCCTGGGCTCTTAAAGAAAGGAAATGCAAAATTTTGTAACTCTGTGTGTGTGCACACATGAGAAAGGGATTGACTGACTGTTTCGGTTAACCTATCCTATTCAACTCTTTCTTTAATAATATCCCAGTAGTGGATTAGTATCCTAACTCTACTACTTAATAGCTGTGTGACTTAGGACAATTTCCTTAGCCTCTCCATTCCCTAGTTTCTTCATTGCTTTATGGGACTCAGAATAGTATGTATCTCATAGGTTTATTTTGTGAATTGAATGAGTGAACAACTGTAAGTTTTGGAAAAATGCCTGGAAATAGTGTGTACTCAGTTACTGTTAGTTATTACCAGTTTGGGTCCTATACCTCTCTATTACTTTCCTATCATTGCTGTAACAAATCACCACAGACTTAGTGGCTTAAAACAACACAAATTTATTATCTTACAGTTTTTATTATGATACATTTACTATCTTACGGGTGACCTTTGGGTTAAAATCATTGTGTCAGCAGAACTGTGTTAACGTGTTTCCTTGTCTCTTTTAGCATCTAGAGGTTGCATCCATTCTTTGGCATATGGGGACTTCTTTCGTCTTCAAAGCCATTAATAGCCAGTGGAGTCTTTCTCACATTATATCACTCTGACCTCTGCTTATGTTGTCACGTATTCTTCTCTGACTCTCTTACCTCTCTCTTTTACTTACATGAACACTTGTGATTACACTGTGGCAAACTGAACCATCCAGGAAATCTCCTCATCTCAAGGTCCTTAAAATAAAGAAATCTCTTTATCCATGTAAAGTGACATGGTTACCAGTTCTATGTATTATAATGTAGACATGTCTGATGGGGTCATTATTCTGTCTGTCCCAAATATCCTTGATCTTTCATCTTGGATCATATATCTGTAAAGAGAAATCTCTTGAGAAGGCTTTACTTAGCTGTAGATATTTAGGAAGTTGTTCTTTACCAATGAAGAAATTCTAAATTCCTTCCTCTACAATGATGGGAGTATCTGAGCCCACTCTAAACCACCAGAAAGGAGAATAGATTTTTTGAGTGCTAAGAAAAAAGTGGTTAACCATCATCTATCAGTTAGAGGAATGTGATGGAGAAAATGCTATATATTTGTCAAACTCTATTTTTTTCTCTGGCATTCAGCTTTGACATACTTCACTCCTGTTGCCTCTAAATATGATCATGAAGCAAATTCTCACCAATGACATGAGGCTGTCATTGATCTGTGTCACATCTGAGGTGAATCAGTTAAGAGCAGCTGTGTTATCCTCAGGGCAACTTTTTTGTTAAGTGGTTGCACATAGGAGGTTCACCAGAGGACTCTGAGACCCTAGGAATGATTAGTACACAAGATAGAACTATCCTGGGTCCCTGAGTGACTGTGTGGTTCAGTGCTCCCCCTTCCTGTTACGGCACTGATAGTTGAGGTGGCTTGCTTCAGCCTACCATGACTAAGCAGTTTCTCAAATACTGGTCTTCAGAAAGATCCTTTAGTCTCAGCTTTGAAGCCTTAGTGAACTGAGTTATTGTTTGTGCTCCATCTTGACCTCATTCATTTCCTTCCCATCCCTGGACATCAAACAGAGACTTTAGGTATTTTGCCAGACTATAATATAATTTAATTTAGGGTATACTGTAAAAGGGTGGTTTTTGACCTTTTCATTCTTCTGATCAGAGTAATCTTCACAAAACTGTAGAACTTAAAGAACCAGAAGGTCTTCTAAGAATCCTCTTATCTTGTCTCCATACCACATTAGAAAGTAATGGAACATGTACCATGAGTTTACCAATCCCAATCTTATTTATTAAAATAAAAACTTCCTAAAGACAAAGCATAGTGATGCTTTTTTTTTTTTAAACCAGGTACCTTGAATGGTACTGAGAAGAATATCTTAAATATAATAAATAGATGCTTAATAAATATGTACTGAATTAAACTGAAGTAAAAGCCACATAATACTGGATCTATAAGTTGCTTAAAACCTGAGCCTTTCATATACCTTCCCCAGCTTATTTTTCTTCTTATATATTCTAAGAGCTATTTTAAGGAATTCTCTCAGTCTCTGGTTAATTTATACTTAACAATGAATGTCTTGGAAGTATTTACTTCAAAATATTTACTTTTCCACAAAAAATAAAAAATTAAAAAAAATATTTACTTTTCCTTTCCTAGTCTTTATATTACATTAGGATATCCCAATTAGTATATCTCCTATACAAGAATATGATAGAATTAGTAGCCTGAATGAATACCCTATTGTATCAACTAGGAACTTGGCTTTCCAAACATACTCATTTAAAGCTGTATCTTCAAATAATAAATTAATTAAATAAAAGGAAAGAAAGGAAGTAGCAGATATGAGACAGAGAAGGTGAAAATGTGAACTAATATTACTTTAAACATGAACAAAGAACTTTCAAAAATCTGGAAAACTAGATGTATTAACTGATTATATATATATAAATATATATATATTTATATATATATAATTTTTACTGATTATATATAAATATATATATATATATAATTTTTTTTTTCAGAATAGATAGGTTTATGTCATAGTATCTAACTTACAGGCTCTCCTGGGGAAAATTCAAATTATTGGTCAGGGTGCTCTCTAAGTAATTATGTTACAAAAAAAGGAAGAGACTAGCAGGCCCAGGGTTGTGGTGGAAATATGCTATAATGATATAAAATGTATACTGACTCTTAAAAGCAAGAGTATAGAAGAAACTGGAATACATTATCTGGGGTATTCAGGAATTTTAAATGCTTAAGCACTGAGATTTTAACTCTTATATCTGCCTTTGAAGGTTAGATCCATATGTCCAATTTTGTAATCCAAATTTGGTCCTGGGGGATTTGAGAAAATGATACTGTGGCTATGTCCTCCATTTGCAATAGCCTATTGAGTACCTCACTCTAGATGTCCCAGGGGCATCTCAAACTCTGCATGGCACAGAACTCATCCCTATCAGGAAATCTATTCACTCTTTTTCTGTGCTCCATCATTACTAAAGGGGTTACTAAACTCTCAGTTATTCAGGCACAAAAAGCCTTAGGCTTACTTTTGGCTCTCCTCTTCCCCTCACATGCCGCACCCCTTTATAAACTCACTAGATCTTGTTTATCCTACATCCAAAGCCCAAGAGCAGACTCTCTAGAGACTGTCAGACTGAAATTTAGGACCCAGTTCTGTCACTTACACTTCTGCTAATACTGCCACCACCGTCTCTCCTGCCACTTTCTATTTTTCCTCTTCTCTCAATCAAGATCTCAGGACCTCTTACTTAGGATGTTCTACTATGTTCCTCTCTGATCTCCTGGCCTCAAGGATGTTGTTCCAATTTACTTTTTTACATATTGCTTTTACTCTTATCTTGCTAGTGTTTAGCTCTGACAGTGTCATCACCATTCAAAAAGCATCTGTGTTTCTGCATTCTCATGTCTCCTTTTCCCCAGGTTATGAGAGGCCCCTAACTATAGGAGGGGATATTCCACAGAAAACTTCTTTGTGCTGGGTACTTCCTCAGCACTCCCATTAAAAGAGACCTCAAATATTTAAGAAAATCCAAGGTCAAATCTCAGCCCCTTGAAAGGAGTAGAGGTTTGGGTTTAAAAATAACATGTCCAAAAATAACATGTCCTTCTACTAGAAGCAGAAGTCTGTGTGTGTGTGTGTGTGTGTGTGTGTGTGTGTGTAATGGTATTAACAATTTGTCCATTAAAAAACAGTCTCTTGCTTTGCAGTGCATTTTCTATCCATGGTTCTCATGGCATCCTAAGGGGTAAAGACAAAAGGAATGGGTTAAACCTTAGGCAAGAGCCAAAAATGTCTTCAAACCTCACACATTCAGCCTAAATTATAAGGACAGATTTTGTAGGCCAAAGCACTGTGGTAATGAACAATTTTAATTTCACTGGGGTGTTCTGGACCTTATACACTTTTCCAGGTGTTTTCAGTGCTGTTAGCAACTGGTGGGGGATTCATGATTTTGGAGTTCTGCTTGGGTGGCTTTCTAATTCATTGCAAGCAACAAAGCAATTTTTTAAAAATTCAATTCAGAGAAGGTTCTGGGAGCACTTCCTCTCTGGCAGCCACCACACATGGGCTGGCATATGAAGATACACAAGGGTCAGTCCTTGTCCTTGAAGCATTTAAAACTTCAAGGACAAAGAAGAGATAGACACATAAATAATGCATTCTTCATATTCTCTCTTTATTAAGAGAGGCCGTATAAATTTCTTTGGAAACATAGATGAGAAAGTAATTAATTCTGTCTGTGAGGAGGGTTACAATTTCCAAAAAAAATTAATAGGAATGCATGAAGACAGAGACATGAAAATACAGAGGAATGAAAATGTCTAAGAACATCGGGGGTAGGGTACTTGGGGTCAAGCAGTGAGGCGAGAGAGGTTGACTAAAATTTAAAAAGGGGTGATGAATTAGCTGAGTCAGATTGGTGTGCATTGTGGGGAGTTTCTACTTTCTGCAGTGTTGGCTGAGCCATTTTCCCCAGAGAACCTTGCTATTATCTGTGGGATTCTTGGACAGTTTTTTTTTTTTTTTTAAATAGGAAGTGATATAATCAAATCTATGTCTTAGAAAGATAATATTGGTGGAAGAGTGTCCATGGGTTGAGAGACTACTTAGAAGAGTCTTGTACTAACTTAACTGAGATGATGAAAGCTCAGATGAAGGAAGAAATAGTGGGTTGTGAGAAGGGAAACGATGTGAAAGAAGTTTCAGCAGTGTCATTGAAAGACTTGCTAATTGATTGCCTGTGAGAAATATATCAAGATCAACTCTGAGATTTCTAATGTAGACCATTGGGTTGGGTAAATGAAGACAAACTACATGCGAAGAGCAGACAAATAAGCAGTTTAGGAAGGGAGGTGATTGTTTTGTATATATTGAATTTGATAAATTTTGTGTCTTGTTAGAAATATGGGGGGCACCTGGGTGGCTCAGTGGGCTAAAGCCTCTGCCTTTGGCTCAGGTCATGATCCAAGGGTCCTGAGATAGAGCCCCACATCAGGCTCTCTGCTCAGCAGGGAGCCTGCTTCCTCCTCTCTCTCTGCCTGCCTCTCTGCCTACTTGTGATCTCTGTCAAATAAATAAATATTTTTTAAAAAAAGAAAAGAAAGAAATATGGATTGGGCAGCAGGAATTTGGAAGTATGGAAAAAGGTGAGGGCTTGGAATGTTTAGGATTTAACATAAAGGTGATTAATATAAAGGAGACCTTTGAAAGGAATATGGGTGATGAAGATGCAATATTTTGTTTCAATAAAGGTTATAGCTCTTTTACCAAAAAAAAAAAAAAAAAAAAAAAAAAAGGTAAAAAGCCATTTTCCCTGTCTCCTTTGAAAAGCTGGTAAACTCCTATGTGGTAGGTTTGTAACAGGACATAAACTGAGCC
Organism: Mustela erminea; assembly: GCF_009829155.1. Lineage (NCBI taxonomy): Eukaryota > Metazoa > Chordata > Mammalia > Carnivora > Mustelidae > Mustela > Mustela erminea. The sequence goes on from NC_045623.1 coordinate 60,816,578, forward strand.
ATGATTCCCACACAGGCACAGTTTAAATGGGCCATATCCACAGGCAACACGTTAAAAATATGCAAATAGTGCCAGGTACAAAGAAGTGCATAGTGTGAACACACAAACGGTGATTCATTGGTTTGCTGCACAAGAAATACAGTCATTGGGCAGCACTGCCATCTGCTCAGAGGTAACTTTTCCACAAACCCACCCAACACTGGAGAACAATGTGGAGGCAGTTGTTGGGCTGGTTTTCCTTTAGACAAAAGACTGATTCTTACCACCGCCAAAGGGAGAGGCTGCCCTCCAGCCAATGGCTGGGGCTTGAGCTGGCCCCTTTACCCAGTTCTCAGGAAACCCCACATGGCCTGGAGAGACCTTAAAGAGGTAGGAGCCTTCACAACTGAGAAGGGGAGGCGTCTTTGAGAGGGGAAGTATCTTTGGAGAATTTCAAGTAAGTCTCTTCTGAATAAATGCATTAAATGGAAAACATGGATAACACCCATAAGAACTTAAGATTTCATTATAAACATCTCCCAATAGGCCAGAATACCCATGTTACTGTGGCATTGTGCCTTAAACTATACGCTAAAATGTCTTACCATGTGGGGGTCTGAAAGAACCTGGTGTTCATTTGTAAATGGATGAGATATTATGAAAAGCCGCCAAATACTAAATCCAAAGCAAGTGAACATTTACCTCTTCCTAATAACACTGGATGGGGGCACGGAGGTAGGAGAGTCATGCAGTGGTATTTCACGTAGCTCTTGCCAAAAGCCACAGGCTTTTCTTTCTCATTTATTTTAAACTATCCTTTCCAAACTCACCACATAGTTCAGATTGCCAAAGCCCTTAAGTTCTAGTGGTCTGCTTTCCTTTTCTCACACCCTTTTAAAGTATATTGTGATGTTTGATCTAATGCCAAAGATTGACCACTGGGGAAATTTGGAAATGGAGCTACTCAGTATTTTGTAACCAGAAGGGAAGAGGGGAATATGTAATTTCAACAGTGTTGCCTACACAGATGATTTCATCTGGTTGTTGTGGAATCTTTGTACTCCCAGAGAAATGCAAAAAAGTATAAATGAAAAAGAATAAAGTGTCATCCAAAACTCCCAACCCATAATCCTATCATCCTGAAACAACCATTGTTGACATTTAATCCCCCATTCTTGCAGTCATTACAATTTTTATTTCTAATGTAGTTTAGATATAATGGCTATTTGCGTGCTCGCTTTCTCTCTCTCTCTCTCCACATATATATATATATATATATATATATATATATATATATGTGTGTGTGTGTGTGTGTGTGTGTGTGTGTGTATATCTCCAAATATTTATTTATTTAAAAGATTTTATTTATTTGACGGAGAGAGAGAAATCACAAGCAGGCAGAGAGGCAGGCAGAGAGAGAGAGGGGGGAGGATGCAGGCTCCCTGCGGAGCAGAGAGCCCCACGCAGGGCTCAATCCCAGGACCCTAGGATCATGACCTGAGCCGAAGGAAGAGGCTTTAACCCACTGAGCCACCCAGGCGCCCCAATATGTGCCCAAATATTTAAAACCACAGTGCTAATTACTTTCATTTTATTCTCACAAGGGTTAGGTATGTCTGTTTTGTAAATGGTTGTATAAATTAGATGTAGAAAGGTTAAAAGACTAACTTAATGTCACACAGATAATTAGGGTGGAATATGGACCCAGGCTCCCTAGCATCATGTCTATGATTCTTTCACTACAAATAAAGTGGCAAAATTTTGCTGCTGGAATTGTTCAGAAGGTTAAGCATCTTGAATTTCAACTACCATGTTAAAGGATAATGCAGCTTGAACAGATTGGTATCCACAGGTGTTGAGCTTCAGTAATAAAGCTCTGGCTTCCTTGACCCCTGACAACATTGTTATAGAATAATATACCAGGTTTAATTTTTAATAATAATAATAATTATTATTATTAATTGAAGTATAAGTCATGTGTACAACACGGTGATTTACCAGCTCTATATATTATGCTATGTCAACCACAAGTATAGCTACCATCTGTCACCATACTCTATACTATATTCTCTATGCTGTATCTTTAATTTTTCTAACTTATTCTGTAAATGGATGCCTGTACCTCTCCTCTATCTATTTTGTCCATTTTCTAGGCCGTCTCCTCTGGTAATCGTAAGTTTTCTGATTTGTGGGTCTGTTTCTGCTCTTGTTAGTTCATTTGTTGTTGTTTTAAAAATTCCACATATAAATAAAATCATATGGTATTTGTCTTTCTAAATATGACTTATTTCACTTAGTATAATACTCTCTAGGTGCAACAATGTTGTCACAATTGGCAAGATCTTGTTCTTTTTTATGGCTGAATAATATTCCATTGTATATCTATACCACATTTTCTTTGTCCATTCATCTATCAATGGACATTTAAGTTGCTTCCATGTCTTGGTTATTATAAATAATGCTTCAGTAAATATAGGAATGCATATATCTTTTCAAATTTGTGTTTTTGTTTTCTGTGGGTCAAAGCCAGTAGTGGAATTACTGGATCATATGATAGTTTTATTTTTAATTTTTTGAGAAACCTTGAGTCTGTTTTCCATAGAGGCTATACCAATTTACATTCTCACAAACAGTGGACAAGAGTTCCATTTTCTCCACATCCTCACCAACACCTTTCTTTTATTTTTTATTGTAGCCATTCTGACAGGCCTAAGGTGATATCTCATTATGATTTTGATTTGTACTTCCCTGATCATTAGTGAAATTAAGTGTCTTGTCATGTATATGCTATCTGTATATCATCTTTGGAAAAATTTCTATTCAGGTCTTCTTCCCATTTTTTAATAGATTGATTCTTGGTGTTGAAGTTATAAGCTATTTATATGTTTTGGATATTAACTCCTTATTGTTTCTTGGACTTTTGGCTAAGATCAAGTGTGGATATTAACTTCTTACTGGATATATCGTTTGCAAATATCTTCTCCCATTCAGTAGGTTGTATTTTTTTCTGTTGATGATTTCACGCACTTTGCCAAAGCTCTTTATTTTGGTGCAGCCCCAATAGTTTGTTTGCTTTCGTTTCTCTTGACTGAGGAGACATATCTAGAAAAATGTTGCTAAAGCTGATGTCCCAGAGTTATTGCCTGTGTTTCTTCTAGGAGTCTTTTGCTTTCGGGTCTCACATTTAGGTCTTGAATCCATTTTGAGTTTATTTTTGTGTATGATCTAAGAACGTGGTTCAGTTTCATTCATTTCATTGCATGTAGCTGTCCAGTTTTCCCAGCACTATTTATTGAGGAGACTATCTTTTCCCCATTATATATTTTTACCCCTTTGGTCATGTAAGTATGAGTTTCTTTCTTGGCTCTCTATTTTGTACCATTGATTTATATGTCTATTTCGTGTGTGTCAGTACCATGGTGTTTTGATCACAGCAGCTTGGTAGTATATCTTGAAATCTGAGAATGTGATACCTTCAGATTTGTTCTTTTCTCTCCAGATTGTTTTGGTTATTCAGGTTATTATTTGGTTATTTTTTCGTGGTTCCATTCATATTTTAGGATTATTTGTTCAAGTCCTGTGAAAAATGCTATTGATATTTTGACAGGGATTGCATTGAATCTGTAGATTGTTTAGGTAGTTTGGTTATGTTAACAACATTAATTCTTCCAGTCCATGAGCATGATATGCCTTTCCATTTATTCGTGGTGTGTCCAGTTTCTTTCATCAACATTTTATAATTTTCAGAGTACAGGTCTTTTGCTTACTTGGTTAAGCTTATTCCTAGGTATCTTATTCCTTTTGGTATACCTTTGTAAATTAGGTATATAAATTGTAATTCCTCTTTTTTTAAAAAATTTTTAAAAGATTTTATTTATTGATTTGACAAAGAGAGACACAGTGAGAGAGGGAACACAAGCTGGAGGAGTGGGAGAGTGAGAAGCAGGCTTCCCAGAGAGTAGGGAGCCTGATGGGGGCTCGATTCCAGGACCCTGGGATCATGACCTGAGCGGAAGGCAGCTGCTTAATGATTGAGCCACCCAGGTACCCCTCTTAATTCCTCTTTCTGCTATTTTATTATTAGAGTATAGAAATATAATAGGGACACCTGGGTGGCTCAGTCATTTTAATATCCAACTCTTAATTTCAGCTAGGGTCATAATCTTGGGGTCATGGGACTGAGCCCCATATGGGGGACTCTATGCTTGGCAGGGAGTCTGCTCCAGATTCTCTCTTCCCCTCTCCCTTTGCCCCTCGTCCCTATATGATTTCTCTATCTCTCCCTCTTTAAAAATAAGTAAATAAATCTTTTAAAAAGGGAAAGCAATAGATATCTGTATATTAGTTTTGTACTTGGCATCTTCACTGTATTTATTTATTCTAATAGTTTTTTGGTGGAGTCTTTAGGATTTTCTCCATGTAGTATCATGTCATTTGCAGATAGTGGCAGTTTTACTTCTTTATAAATTTGGATGTCTTTTTTTTCCCCTGTCTGATTGTTGGGGCTAGGACTTCATATATATGTACATGAAGTAGTGACCATAATCATCCTTATCTTGTTCCCAATCTTAGAGGAAAAGCTCTCAGTATTTGACACTTAATATTGCGTTAGCTCTGGGTTTGTCATATATTGTTTGATATGTTGAGGTATGTTGCCTCTGTATGCATTTTGTTGAGAATTTTATAATGAACAGATGTTGAATTTTGTCAAATTTTTTCTGCATCTATTGATCTGCATCTGTTAATCATGATTTTTTCTTTCATTTTAAGTTAGTGTATCATGTTTATTGATTTATAAATATTGAAACCATCCTTGCTCTGCTGAAATAAATCTCACTTAAGTGTGGTAGATGATTCTTTTAATGTGTTGTTGAATATGATTTGCTAATATTTTGTTTATGATTTTTGCATCTATGTTCATCAGGGATATTGGTCTATGGTTTCCTTTTTTATAGTGGCTTTTCTTTTGATATCGGAGTATTTCTAGCCATATAGAATATATTTGGAAGGTTTCTTTGATATTTTGGAATAGTTTGAAGAGAATATGTGTTCATTTTTTTTTTAACTGTTTGTTAAAATTCATTTATGAAGGCATTTGGTACTGGATTTTGTTGGGAGTTTGATTCCAATTCAATTTCCTTACTAGCAATTGGTCTATTCATATTTTCTATGTCTTCCTGATTTAGTTTTGGAAGATTGTATCTTGGAAGATTGTATCTACTTCTAGGTTGTTCTATTTGTTGGCATATGCTTTTTCATAGTAGTCTTTTATAATTGTTTGTGTATCTATGATGTTGGTTGTTACTTCTCTTTCATTTCTTATTTCATGTATTTGGGTCCTCTCTCTTTATTTCTTAGTCTAGGTAAATGTTTATCAATTTTATTTTTCCTCTCAAAGAAACTGATATTGGTTTCATTGATCTTTTCTATTGATTGTTATGTTTTTGTTTTGTTTGCTTATTTCTATTTCATTTCCTCTCTTTATTATTCCCTCCTTCTGCCAATTTTAGGCTTTGTTGTTATTTTTTAGGTCTAAGTTGAGGTTTGAGATTTTGTTTCTTGAGGTAGACCTGTAGTGCTATAAACTTGCCTCTTAGAACTGCTTTTGCTGCATCCCAAAGATTTTGTACATTGTGGTCTCATTTGCTTTTTCCTCCATGATTTTTTTTTCCTTTTCAATTTCTTCATTGACCTATTGGTTGTATGGAAGTAGGACAGTTAGCCTCTGCGTGCTTGTTTTTTTCCCAACTTCTTTCTTGAAACTGATTTGTAGTTTCGTATTCCTGTGGTCAGAAAAGATGCTTAATATGATTCAGTCTCTTGAATTTACTGTGATTTGTTTTGTGGCCTAACATTTGATCTATCCTGGTGAATATTTCATGTGCACTTGAAAAACATGTGTACTCTGTGGTTTTAGGTGAAATATTCTGAATATATATGTGTTAAATCTAATATGTCATTCAAAGATACCGTTTATTGATTTTTCTGTTTGGAGGATCTATCCATTGATATAAGTGGGGTATAAAAATTCCCTATTATTATATTACTCTTTATATATTATTATATATTATATTATCTCGCTTTATAAAGGGATTTATAAATCTGTTAGTATTTGTTTTATGCATTTAGGTACTCCAATATTGGGTACATAGATTTTTACAATTGTTATATCTTCCCGTTGGTTTGTAATGCACTTCTTTGTTTCTTGGTGCACTCTTTGTTTTAAAGTTTATTTTTTTCTGAGAGAACTATTGCTACCTCAGTTTTTGCTTGTTTCCATTTGCATGGACTATGTTCCTCTGTCCCTCCATATTGTCTAACATGTATATGTAGCTTTGAAGTGAGTCTCTTGTAGGCAGTAAATTGATGTGTCTTTTTTTTTTCTTGACTCTTTTTTTTTTGACTCTTTTTTTTTTTTAATAATTTTTTATTTTTTATAAACATATATTTTTATCCCCAGGGGTACAGGTCTGTGAATCACCAGGTTTACACACTTCACAGCACTCACCAAAGCACACACCCTCCCCAATGTCCATAATCCCACCCCCTTCTCCCAAACCCCCTCCCCCCAGCAACCCTCAGTTTGTTTTGTAAGATTAAGAGTCACTTATGGTTTGTCTCCCTCCCAATCCCATCTTGTTTCATTTATTCTTCTCCTACCCACTTAAGCCCCCATGTTGCATCACCACTTCCTCATATCAGGGAGATCATATGATAGTTGTCTTTCTCTGCTTGACTTATTTCGCCAAGCATGATACGCTCTAGTTCCATCCATGTTGTCGCAAATGGCAAGATTTCATTTCTTTTGATGGCTGCATAGTATTCCATTGTGTATATATACCACTTCTTCTTGATCCATTCATCTGTTGATGGACATCTAGGTTCTTTCCATAGTTTGGCTATTGTGGACATTGCTGCTATAAACATTCGAGTGCACGTGCCCCTTTGGATCACTACGTTTGTAACTTTAGGGTAAATACCCAATAGTGCAATTGCTGGGTCATAGGGCAGTTCTATTTTCAACATTTTGAGGAACCTCCATGCTGTTTTCCAGAGTGGCTGCACCAGCTTGCATTCCCACCAACAGTGGAGGAGGGTTCCCCTTTCTCCGCATCCTCGCCAGCATCTGTCATTTCCTGACTTGATGATTTTAGCCATTCTGACTGGTGTGAGGTGATATCTCATTGTGGTTTTGATTTGTATTTCCCTGATGCCGAGTGATATGGAACACTTTTTCATGTGTGTGTTGGCCATCTGGATGTCTTCTTTGCAGAAATGTCTGTTCATGTCCTCTGCCCATTTCTTGATTGGATTATTTGTTCTTTGGGTGTTGAGTTTGCTAAGTTCTTTATAGATTCTGGACACTAGTCCTTTATCTGATATGTCGTTTGCAAATATCTTCTCCCATTCTGTCAGTTGTCTTTTGATTTTGTTAACTGTTTCCTTTGCTGTGCAAAAGCTTTTGATCTTGATGAAATCCCAATAGTTCATTTTTGCCCTTGCTTCCCTTGCCTTTTGCGTTGTTCCTAGGAAGATGTTGCTGCGGTTGAGGTCAAAGAGGTTGCTGCCTGTGTTCTCCTCAAGGATTTTGATGGATTCCTTTCGCACATTGGGGTCCTTCATCCATTTTGAGTCTATTTTTGTGTGTGGTGTAAGGAAATGGTCCAATTTCATTTTTCTGCATGTGGCTGTCCAATTTTCCCAGTACCATTTATTGAAGAGGCTGTCTTTTTGCCATTGGACATTCTTTCCTGCTTTGTCAAAGATTAGTTGACCATAGAGTTGAGGGTCTATTTCTGGGCTCTCTATTCTGTTCCATTGATCTATGTGTCTGTTTTTGTGCCAGTACCATGCTGTCTTGATGACGACAGCTTTGTAATAGAGCTTGAAGTCCGGAATTGTGATGCCACCAACGTTGGCTTTCTTTTTCAATATCCCTTTGGCTATTCGAGGTCTTTTCTGGTTCCATATAAATTTTAGCATTATTTGTTCCATTTCTTTGAAAAAGATGGATGGTACTTTGATAGGAATTGCATTAAATGTGTAGATTGCTTTAGGTAGCATAGACATTTTCACAATATTTATTCTTCCAATCCAGGAGCATGGAACATTTTTCCATTTCTTTGTGTCTTCCTCAATTTCTTTCATGAGTACTTTATAGTTTTCTGAGTATAGATTCTGTGTCTCTTTGGTTAGGTTTATTCCTAGGTATCTTATGGTTTTGGGTGCAATTGTAAATGGGATGGACTCCTTAATTTATCTTTCTTCTGTCTTGCTGTTGGTGTAGAGAAATGCAACTGATTTCTGTGCATTGATTTTATATCCTGACACTTTACTGAATTCCTGTATAAGTTCTAGCAGTTTTGGAGTGGAGTCTTTTGGGTTTTCCACATATAGTATCATATCATCTGCGAAGAGTGATAATTTGACTTCTTCTTTGCCGATTTGGATGCCTTTAATTTCCTTTTGTTGTCTGATTGCTGAGGCTAGGATCTCTAGTACTATGTTGAATAGCAGTGGTGATAATGGACATCCCTGCCGTGTTCCTGACCTTAGCGGAAAAGCTTTCAGATTTTCTCCATTGAGAATATTTGCGGTGGGTTTTTCATAGATGGCTTTGATGATATTGAGGTATGTGCCCTCTATCCCTACACTTTGAAGAGTTTTGATCAGGAAGGGATGCTGTACTTTGTCAAATGCTTTTTCAGCATCTATTGAGAGTATCATATGGTTCTTGTTCTTTCTTTTATTGATGTGTTGTATCATATTGACTGATTTGTGGATGTTGAACCAACCTTGCAGCCCTGGAATAAATCCCACTTGGTCGTGGTGAATAATCCTTTTAATGTACTGTTGAATCCTATTGGCTAGTATTTTGTTGAGTATTTTCGCATCTGTGTTCATCAAGGATATTGGTCTATAGCTCTCTTTTTTGATGGGATCCTTGTCTGGTTTTGGGATCAAGGTGATGCTGGCCTCATAAAATGAGTTTGGAAGTTTTCCTTCCATTTCTATTTTTTGGAACAGTTTCAGGAGAATAGGAATTAGTTCTTCTTTAAATGTTTGGTAGAATTCCCCTGGGAAGCCGTCTGGCCCTGGGCTTTTGTTTGTTTGGAGATTTTTAATGACTGTTTCAATCTCCTTACTGGTTATGGGTCTGTTCAGGCTTTCTATTTCTTCCTGGTTCAGTTGTGGTAGTTTATATGTTTCTAGGAATGCATCCATTTCTTCCAGATTGTCAAATTTATTGGCGTAGAGTTGCTCATAGTATGTTCTTATAATAGTTTGTATTTCTGTGGTGTTAGTTGTGATCTCTCCTCTTTCATTCATGATTTTATTTATTTGGGTCCTTTCTCTTTTCTTTTTGATAAGTCGGGCCAGGGGTTTATCAATTTTATTAATTCTTTCAAAGAACCAGCTCCTAGTTTCGTTGATTTGTTCTATTGTTTTTTTGGTTTCTATTTCATTGATTTCTGCTCTGATCTTTATGATTTCTCTCCTCCTGCTGGGCTTAGGGTTTCTTTCTTGTTCTTTCTCCAGCTCCTTTAGGTGTAGGGTTAGGTTGTGTACCTGAGACCTTTCTTGTTTCTTGAGAAAGGCTTGTACCGCTATATATTTTCCTCTCAGGACTGCCTTTGTTGTGTCCCAGAGATTTTGAACCGTTGTATTTTCATTATCATTAGTCTCCATGATTTTTTTCAATTCTTCTTTAATTTCCCGGTTGACCCATTCATTCTTTAGAAGGATGCTGTTTAGTCTCCATGTATTTGGGTTCTTTTCAAACTTCCTTTTGTGGTTGAGTTCTAGCTTTAGAGCATTGTGGTCTGAAAATATGCAGGGAATGATCCCAATCTTTTGATACCGGTTGAGTCCTGATTTAGGACCGAGGATGTGATCTATTCTGGAGAATGTTCCATGTGCACTAGAGAAGAATGTGTATTCTGTTGCTTTGGGATGAAATGTTCTGAATATATCTGTGATGTCCATCAGGTCCAGTGTGTCGTTTAAGGCCTTTATTTACTTGCTGATCTTTTGCTTGGATGATCTGTCCATTTCAGTGAGGGGAGTGTTAAAGTCCCCTACTATTATTGTATTATTGTTGATGTGTTTCTTTGATTTTGTTATTAATTGGTTTATATAGTTGGCTGCTCCCACGTTGCGGGCATAGATATTTAAAATTGTTAAATCTTCTTGTTGGACAGACCCTTTGAGTATGATATAGTGTCCTTCCTCATCTCTTATTATAGTCTTTGGCTTAAAATCTAATTGATCTGATATAAGGATTGCCACTCCTGCTTTCTTCTGATGTCCATTAGCATGGTAAATTCTTTTCCACCCCCTCACTTTAAATCTGGAGGTGTCTTCGGGCTTAAAATGAGTTTCTTGGAGGCAACATATAGATGGGTTTTGTTTTTTTATCCATTCTGATACCCTGTGTCTTTTGACAGGGGCATTTAGCCCATTAACATTCAGGGTAACTATTGAGAGATATGAATTTAGTGCCATTGTATTGCCTGTAAGGTGACTGTTACTGTATATGGTCTCTGTTCCTTTCTGATCTACCACTTGTAGGCTCTCTCTTTGCTTAGAGGACCCCTTTCAAGATTTCCTGTAGAGCTGGTTTGGTGTTGGCAAATTCTTTCAATTTTTGTTTGTCCTGGAAGCTTTTAATCTCTCCTTCTATTTTCAATGATAGCCTAGCTGGATATAGTATTCTTGGCTGCATGTTTTTCTCGTTTAGTGCTCTGAAAATATCATGCCAGCTCTTTCTGGCCTGCCAGGTCTCTGTGGATAAGTCAGCTGCCAATCTAATATTTTTACCATTGTATGTTACAGACTTCTTTTCCCGGGCTGCTTTCAGGATTTTCTCTTTGTCACTGAGACTTGTAAATTTTACTATTAGGTGACGGGGTGTGGGCCTATTCTTACTGATTTTGAGGGGCGTTCTCTGAACCTCCTGAATTTTGATGCTCGTTCCCTTTGCCATATTGGGGTAATTCTCCCCAATAATTCTCTCCAGTATACCATCTGCTCCCCTCTCTCTTTCTTCTTCTTCTGGAATCCCAATTATTCTAATGTTGTTTCGTCTTATGGTGTCACTTATCTCTCGAATTCTCCCCTCGTGGTCCAGTACCTGTTTGTCCCTCTTTTGCTCAGCTTCTTTATTCTCTGTCATTTGGTCTTCTAGATCACTAATTCTTTCTTCTGCCTCATTTATCCTAGCAGTGAGAGCCTCCATTTTTGATTGCACCTCATTAATAGCTTTTTTGATTTCAACTTGGTTAGATTTTAGTTCTTTTATTTCTCCAGAAAGGACTTTTATATCTCTTGAGAGGGTTTCTCTAATATCTTCCATGCCTTTTTCGAGCCCGGCTAGAACCTTGAGAATTGTCATTCTGAACTCTAGATCTGACATATTACCAATGTCTGTATTGATTAGGTCCCTAGCCTTCGGTACTGCCTCTTGTTCTTTTTTTTGTGTTGAATTTTTCCGTCTTGTCATTTTGTCCAGATAAGAGTATATGAAGGAGCAAGTAAAATACTAAAAGGGTGGCAACAACTCCTGGAAAAAATGCTTTAACCAAATTAGAAGAGATCCCAAATCTTGAGGGGGGAGAAAGGGGATAAAAATAGGTTCAAAAAGGAAGAAAGAAAAAAAAAGAAAAACGAAAAAAAAAAGAAAAGAATTAAAAAAAAAGAAAACAAATAAGAAAAATATAAAAAAGAAAAAATATATATATTAGATAAACTGGTTAAAAAACGTTAAAAAAGAAAAAGGTAAAAGTTAAAAAAAAATTTTACCAGAAGGCGAGAATTAAAAACAAAAAATGAAAAAGAAAAAAATTAAATTAACTGCGAGACTAAAAAAAATCACAGGGAAAAAGCCATGAGTTCGTGCTTTGCTTTCTCCTCCTCTGGAATTCTGCTGCTCTCCTTGGTATTGAAACCGCACTCCTTGGTAGGTGAACTTGGTCTTGGCTGGATTTCTTGTTGATCTTCTGGGGGAGGGGCCTGGTGTAGTGATTCTCAAGTGTCTTTGCCCCAGGCGGAATTGCACCGCCTTTAGCAGGGGCGGGCTGAGTAATCCGCTTGGCTTTGCTTTCAGGAGCTTTTGTTCCCTGAGCGCTTTCCGTAGAGTTCCGGAGGACGGGAATACAAATGGCGGCCTTCTGGTCTCCAGCCCGGAGGAGCCGAGAGCCCGGGGCCCCACTCCTCAGTGCGCCCTCAGAGAACAGCGCCAGTTACTCCCGTCTGCCTGACCTCCAGCCGCGCTCCGAGCTCACCGAGCCTGCGACCGGTTCAAGGTTACACCGAGCTGTGAGCTTACTGTCGGCTCTGTCTCTGTAGCCGGCTTTCCCGTTCCAATACCCGCAAGCTCTGCGACACTCAGACACCCCCGATCCTTCTGTGACCCTGCGGGACCTGAGGCCACGCTGACCCCACGTGGGCTTCACTCCGGTTTAGCCTCTGGAGCAATGTCCCTCAGCGGAACAGACTTTTAAAAAGTCCTGATTTTGTGCGCCGTTGCTCCGCCGCTTGCCGGGAGCCGGCCCCTCCCCCCGGAGTCTATCTTCCCGTCGTTTTGGATTCACTTCTCCGCCAGTCCTACCTTTCAGAAAGTGTTTGTTTTTCTGTTTCCAGAATTGCTGTTCTTCTCTTCGATCTGCCGATGGATTTTCAGGTGTTTGCAATCTTTAGATAAGCTATCTAGCTGATCTCCGGCTAGCTGAAGTAGTCCTGATGTGTCTTTTTTTATTCATTCTTTTACCATATATCTTTTCATTAGAGTATTCAGACTGTTTACATTTAAAGTAGTAATTGATGGGTATGGACTGATGGCCATTTTGTTAATATTTTTTGGTTGTTTTGTAGTTATTCTCTGTTCTTTTTTCTTTCTCTCTTTCCTTGTGATTGATGACTTTCTTTAGTGTTATGCTTGATTTTTTTATTTTTTTGTATGTATATCTGTTGTAGTTTTGTGGTTTGTTGTTACCATAAAGTTCATAAATAATCTAATTAAACACATTTTTAAAGAATTAATTTCACTCCCCCTTCCACATTTTATGTGTATGTGATCACATTTTTATATCTTTTTTATTTTGTGAGTTCCTTTAACTGTTTTACCTATTTTCTTAGATTTCACTACTGTCATAAACTTCATACCCAGCTTTCTAAGTGACTGCTATAGTACCTTTACTGAGTATTTGCTTTTACTCATGGAACTTCTTTCCTTTCATAAATTTTTAATAAGCCTCCCCCTCCCCAAACTTAAAAAAGAAGTTTCTTTAACATTCCTTAAAAGGCTGGTTTAGTGATAATGAGCACTTTTAATTTTTGTTTGGGAAATTCTTCACCTCTCCTTTAATTCTGAATAATAACCTTGCTAGGTTAACTATTCTTGGTTGTAGGGTTTTGTTCTTGTTTTTTCCTTTCAGCATTTTGAATATATCATGCCACTTTCTTCTGGTTTGCAAAGTTTCTGCTGAAAAATCAGCTGATAGTTTTATGAAGTTCCTCTTGTATGTAACTAACTTGCTTCTTTCCTTCTGCCTTTAATACTCTATCTGTAATCATGGTCATTTAAATCATCATGTCTTGGTGTGGATGTCCTTGTGTTCAACTTGTCTGGAACTTTCTGTGTTCCTTGAACCTGGTTATCTGTTTCTGCAGGGAAATTTTTAGCTATTCTATTATTTCTCTATTCTCCTTCTGGAATTCCTGCAATGGGAATATTTGTTTGCTTGATGTTGCCCAAAAAATCCTTTAACCTATCCTCACTTTTAAAAATTCTTTTCTTTTCTTTCTACTCTTCATCTTAGGTGCTTTCTTATCATTGTGTCTTCCAGACTGCTGATCTATACTTCTGTATCCTCTAATGTACTATTGATTCCCTCTAATGTATTTTTCATTTTGGTTATATTTTGCAAGTCTGGTTGATTCTTTTTAAAATATTTTCTCTTTGTTGATGTCTCACTAAGTTCATCCATTTTTCTCTCCAGTTTGGCTCATCACCATTTCATTTAGCATGTTTTTGGGTTTTTTGTTTTGTTTTGTTTTGAGATATTTTTTCTTTCATTTGGAGCATATTTCTCTGTCTCCTCATTTTACTTCACTTTCTGTGCTTGTTTCTATGAATTAGGCACAATAGTTACTTCTAAACTTGAAAGAATGGTCATATCTATGGTCATCCCAAGTGTAAACTGGGTGTGGCTAGCTGACTGGTGCTGTGGCTGACATAAGCTAGGGGTCAGGGGGCACACCACACTGGTACTGTTCTGGTTGGATGCCCAGAGCTGAAGTGGGCACATGCTAGGGTGGTGCCACATATCTCCACACAGAAGGTGCCCCAACAGGAGAGCTAAAGCTAAAGTACATGACCCAAGTATCTCACATAAATTCATACACAACAAATTTCATACATATATTTTAAAAGATTAATTTTCTAATTATAAAATGACAAATTTTATTGTTGAATATTTGAAAAATATAGAAAAATAAAAATAATTAGCATCCACTCAAAATCTGATATTTTAATATATGAGTTCTAGTTTCATGTGTGTACATATTTTTGGAAATATACTGCATATACATACATTTTTATATCCTGTTTTTCACATAGCAGTGCATCTTTAAAATGTAAACAATTACTGGTGGCTTACTCACGTGCATAATTTACTTAGCTATTTTCTTCAATTGGCTATTTAAGCTAGTTTTGGACATTTAGCTGTAAATGAGATTGTATTTAGAACAAAATACAGGAATGATTGGATGTTTATAATCAGATTTCTTGATACCATTGAAAAGTCAGAGACTATTCACTGGTTTAGCAAAGTGTAAGAAAACACTCAGTTAACAAAATCCTTTGTCCTGTGTTGGTTTTAATTATTGTCCCTATCAAGGAGAATGGTTAAAAAATGAATTTGAAGGCTAAACTGTCCTGAATTCTGATCTTGGCTCAGATGCTGACCTCAATGTATTAGTTATGTGACCTCAGACAGGTCATTAAAGTCCTTTAAGCTTCTGAATTTTCCTCCATAGAATGGAGTTGATAATACCAGTTTGACAGAACAGTTGTGATGATTGATGAAAATAATGCATGTAATAGGACTTATAGTTAGAAGTGGTATATAAAAAAGTTACACAGACAACACAGAACAGTGTCATAGGTGCTAGAATGTATGCGAACAGAGTCCAATAGGAGTAAACAAGAGTACTAACTGAAACGGAAATGGCAAGGGACAGGCATGGGTAGGTAGGAAGTAGCTAGGGGTAGTATGGAATTAAATGTTTTTAAAACGGACAAAGAGAGGCAAAAAAACAATTTTATAATTAGAGGATTTGGGAAAACAGGAGTAAGATCAGAATGCAGAAATGGGTAATTTAGAGCATGGGTTGAATGAGCAACCTGATAGGATTTAATAATCTGTAGGCATCAAGACTCAAGAAGGAGAAATTGATAGCAATGCATGACCTTTATGACAGAACCATTTTGATCTCTTCTTATGGTTCTTGTAGAAAAATAGAGGAAAATTGTACCTTCAGTTCTAAGTTCTGAATACAACTACCTTCTTATTTTGATTATTTTATATACTTTTCTACACATGATTGTTTTTAGATGGTGTGATCATTCCGTGTATATAATTTCCTTTTCCCGACAACTTTATATTATGCTGGAAATGTCTTTCCATGCTTTTTTTTTGTTTTGTTTTTAAGATTTTATTTATTTGACAGGCAGGCAGGCAGAGAGAGAGAGGGGTGGGAAGCAGGCTCTCTGCTGAGCAGAGAACCCAATGTGGAGCTCAATCCCAGGATCCTGAGATCATGACCTGAGCAGAAGGCAGAGGCTTAATCCACTGAGCCATCCAGGAGCCCTGTCTTTTCATATTCTTAACCCCTTGGAAACATTTTCATTTTTCATCTTCATCACTGTGTGAATGGGAAAGAAGTTTGTACTCAGTTCCTCTGGGGCCCTGCCTTTCATCCTTTCTGCCAGATCTCTCATTAGAGCTGAGATTGTCTCTTCTGTAGACCCTTCAATTCATTTGTATCTCGTCATAAATGTTTTGCACACCTTTGCTTTTCTTCCCTCAATACCAGGTGTTTTTTAGTCTGTGCATATGTGAAAGTCAACAGTGTTGGGGAGTTAGCACCTCTGAGGGCAGGCCTGACCAAAGGTTTATTATAATCAGATGGTACAATACCTGTACCCATAACTTTGGATAAACAATTTAGGATGACATTTTTTATGCTTCTTAGGAAAGTCTAACAGAACTGATGTCCTGTTGCCCACAGAGTAACCTGGATACTGCAATTATAGTCTGGCTTTTCCTCTTGCTCTCTCACTAGGTCTAGTTTCTCATTCTCACTCTATGGAATGCCTTTCCTGTACATGAATACTTATCAAGCTCTGTCTTGGGGGAAACCCAAGCTAAGGCAAACATTTTTAAGGGCCATAATTAGTGTGTGTCATAAAATTATCTTTTTAAATGTTCATCATTTCTCATAAGCTTTATTCTAATGAAATCTGATTTATTGGCTTTCCCTAAGGTTTCAGCTCCTAAATTAAGATTGTATTTTGGATAATGGCCGAAAAATAAATGCCTGTTTTACTCCATTCAAGTGCCAACAGTAACTATTTGTCCTTTTCAGGTTAAGTTACACCTCAGCCCTAAAAACATTGCAAGCCAGGACAAGTAATACATTTGGAGCTCTCCCTCCACAAGAAGACAAGGCCCCTGCAAAGACCTTGTTGCCATATGCCCAGAGTGTAATGCCTGGAGGAAACCAAGCATAGTGCCACTGCAAGCGTCCCAAAAACCTGACCTGCCATCTGCTACGAAGTTTTGAATCTTACATCCCACTCCTGGCCCTGCTTTAGTCCTGGAGGCCAAAATCCCACAGAAGACCCCATACAATTCCTTGGGCTTTGCTCCTTACACACATGGTACAGATGGTTCAAGGGACTACCTCTAAACAGTATCCTGCTTCTGAGAGTTCCAGCATTATTTATCCATAATTCTCTGATCCAGGGTTTCTGCTTACTTCTAACTCAGTGCCCTTTTTCTTATTGACATGAGTTTGATTGGAATTATAGTCTCTATGAAATATACTGCTGGCACCGAGCTGGATGACTATTTACTTATTTATGGTTTTCACTTTAAAAACAAAAGATTTTATTTTTTTATTTGAGAGAGACACACAGAACAGAAGTTGGGGGTTGGGGAGCAGCAGGCAGAGGGAGAAACAGACTCCTCACTGAGCCAGGAGCCTGATGTGGGGCTCAATCCTGGAACTCCAGGATCATGACCTGAGCCAAAGACAGCTGCTTAACCGACTGAGCCACCCAGGCACCCCTGGAAGACTATTTAAAAAGAAGTTTAGAAGAGGCAAAACAAATGATGATGGGATAGAGATATGAATCTGAGTGAAAAATTAGGTTGGGGAAGTCCATCAGTGTATATTCTTGGAACCCAGATATGGAGATTAAAGATTTAGTGTGTAATTTTTCACTTAGATATCAGGCTTCCTTCACCAAAGCCCACTTAGGTCAAGTGCCACAAGCACATGCCCAATATTTCTAGAAGTGTCTGTAGTGCCTAGAGGACAGACATGAGTTACATATCATGTGCTTTATATTTTACTGAATAAAATGCTCTACTTGGCTCACATGTAGTGATCATTGTACAAGATAAGTCTTTCCCTCTTCCATTGTTTATTAATTTAAGAGATGCTCAGGAGAGTATACAGAGGGCATGTTCTTTATAGAGATGTCTCTTAGTTGATAACTTTATTTAACTATAGGCACATGTCCTTGCTGGGATCTGACTACACTGAATTATTCATCATCAGAACTTAAAACTGTTTCTTTATCTTGAAATCCAACTCTTGCCTTGAACATACTATATAATCTGCTTGTGTACTTTAGATACAACAGAGTTATTTATTCTACCAAAGTTACCTGGAGTCCATACCATTCATCACAGCTTGCAAACATATTTACTTTTTCCTTGATTGCTTTCTTCTCATTTTTTTCCATCTTCCTCTCCTCCAGTGAGTAATGAACTGGAAAAAGAGACTGTTTCAGTTCTCAGTCTGTACTGGGTAATCCCAAACCTGTGATGTTCTGCTGCCAGAAGCGTTCTCACTCTCATTAATTTATTTATTCAGCAAGTATTTATTGAATGTTTTGCTAGGCAGAATATAGCAGTGAATAAAATAAATGTGGTCCTTATTCTTATAGAACACATGATCAATTCTAGACAGTTGTCTCACTTTGTGTTTAGGAGAAATATTAAGCTAACTATACCACCAAGTGTAAGTTGGGAAAGGAGTGTGGAACCAGCATTGAAACCTGGGAACCCAACAAGGAATCTTTATTCTCCCAAACACATGAACAAATTGTCAAGCCGTTGTTAAAGTCCCATGAGTTCTACATAGAAGGTTGCTAGTCATGTCATGGAGGAAGGACAGTTTTTTTCCTATTTCAGTGACCTTGAACAACTACTTTATCACCTTGTGTTCATTTTGTCTCAAGTGTAAAGTGAGTGAGGTAACATTTCTTTTTTCTTAAAATTGTAAACATTAAATGATTAAGTACATGTAAAACACTTAGAACGGTGAATGGCACTGTAGCGCTCAGAAATATGAACTATTGTTATTGTTGTTGACACAACAAAGAGCCTCGAGAGGTCAGTATTTTGGATTTGGGATTTAGGGATGCAGTTATCATCTGTGAGTTTTGTTCACAGGTAGTACAATATTGGCTCTGTGGTTCAGCTAAAGGGTAAGCAGAATACTGATAGTGAGAATGAGAGCTTGAAGAGAAGCAGTTCAGGGGAATGGAAAAGGTAAAAGCTAGGAAGGTGTTAAAAGAGAAAAGAAAACTACCTCTGAGACATTAAGACTTCCTAGAAGATGTGACAGATGAACTGAATTTCAGAGAATGGGGGGATTGCGTCATGAAGAGGGAAATTATAACTTCTAGAGAAAAGATTAAAGTGTTTGAGAAATAAAACAGATACATTTGCTAACATCATGGAACTTAGATCCTAATGGAGAAAGAAATATAAGCAAATACATCAACTACTGATAAATGTTAAAAAAAAATAAAGAAAATGATTGGGATTTATATAATATCCATGATAGTTTTTGAAGGGGAAAAAAACAAGTTGCAGAATATGAAATAATATGGTCCTATTTTAAAACACAATCCTCTAACTAAGGCTATGTATGTATTAATACGAGCATGGAAAAATGGTCAAGGAATGCACACCATCTTGTTAACATTAGTTATCTCAGGGGGCTGGAGTTGATAAAGGGGAAAGAGACAGATTATTGCATTTTAAAATATATTCTCAAATAATTGTGTAACAGATGGTAGAGTCAATTCAATCATTAAAACTATGTGATATGTGAACATATGGATGGCCCATCTCCCACAAAATTGTGTCATCAATAGCCTTTTAAAAACATGTAGCAGAAGATGAAGACACAGTAGAGTTAAAGTCATAGTCCTGGATGTATCCTTAGCATCATATCCATCAGCAGCCATATTGACTTGAGTAGGATCAGTTGGACTCATAGTATAAGATGTTTTCGAAGGTGAAGATGGGTGGTTGGCACTACTATGGTCCTCCTTGCCTTCTGCCCTCAATACTCAATAAATAGGCTGCTTTTGTTTTTTTAAGGGCCTGAAAGCAGCAACATGCAACTCAGTTGTCCTTTGTGACTTAATTCAGATTTGGACCTCTGCCCTTAATTTCAGACACATTACATGGCACATAAAAATAAAAAAAAATCAGAAAGGATGAATACCCAACTTTTGTAGCAACATGGACGGGACTGGAAGAGATTATGCTGAGTGAAATAAGTCAAGCAGAGAGAGTCAACTATCATATGGTTTCACTTATTTGTGGAGCATAACAAATAGCATGGAGGACATGGGGACTTAGAGTGGAGAAGGGAGTTGGGGGAAATTGGAAGGGGAGGTGAACCATGAGAGACTATGGACTCTGAAAAACAATCTGAGGGTTTTGAAGGGACGGGGGGTGGGAGGTTGGGGTACCAGGTGGTGGGTATTATAGAGGGCACGGATTGCATGGAGCACGGGGTGTGGTGCAAAAATAATGAATACTGTTATGCTGGAAATAAAAATAAATAAATAAATAAAGAAATAAAAAAAAAAAATCAAGTGTTTTGATTCCATTTAAAGTAATATAGAGGTTTGGGACATAATCCATAACTCTTATTGGGTTTGAGAACTTAAACTTCACTGTAAAGGAAACATAATTGTACAAACCACAAAATTTAATTGTGAAGGTAAAGTGAGCATATAGCACAAAGTAGTGATAACTTATTGAATGCTTACTATATTCCAAGTAATATTCTAAGTGCTTGACATGAGCCAGGAATGCCTAGTAAATGAGGCATGAATTTGTTAAGTAACAAGGATTCTAACTTCTGTAGGTGGTCAGACTACATTACGCTTTACTATCTCAGATAATTAGCAAAACAGTACATATCTAGTTCTTGTTCTTTTTTTATTGTAGCTATGGTTTTGGGAGCATCATTCTAAACCTAACATTTCTTTCTGCCTTGATTTCACAGATCTTGGTCTCTTTGAGGAGTGTACTTCCTCTACAAACATCCTTTCCCTTCAGTTACCACAATATACCCAATCATAGAGACAGCAACACATTGAGCTGCAGGCATTTTACAAGTGTTCCTTCTCAACCAGCATTATAACCTTACAGAGTAGAAATGGTTTCTCCATTTCTTCGATGGGGAAGATGTGGCTCAGAGTTCAATCACATG
The DNA here is from genome assembly GCF_009829155.1 of Mustela erminea. Taxonomy (NCBI): domain Eukaryota; kingdom Metazoa; phylum Chordata; class Mammalia; order Carnivora; family Mustelidae; genus Mustela; species Mustela erminea. The sequence goes on from NC_045623.1 coordinate 60,837,371, forward strand.
ACCAGAGTCAGAAAACCAATAATTACATCTCATCCTAATCCCCATGGGCTTTCCAGTTAGTTATACACTTCTGTATTTAGAACGTTATTCCTAGGATTAAATATACTAAGCCTGCATTTCTCAAATTTTGTGTTGAGGCACCCTAGGGTGCTTCTGCTAACTCAAGGAACTTTTTCAAAATTTCAAGAAAAACTCAGATATTCATCTTTCAGAGACCACATGACCTGCTAGCTGCATATAGTTCAGAGTTTTGGGTTTTGGCTTTGTTTCTTGTATTTTTTTTTTTTTTAGATTTAATTTTCTGAGAGAGGAAGATGGCAGGGGTTGGGGGGTGCACAGAAGGAGAGAATCTTTTAAGCAGATTCCCCACTGAGCCTGACTGGGGCTTGATCTCATGTCCCAGTAAATCATGACTTGAGCCAAAACCAAGAGTTAGACCCTTAATCAATGGAGCCACCCAGGCTCCCCAAGAGTTTCAACATTAGCTTACACTGCATTTCTTTTGATGATGTCACATCTTTGCAAAGCTACAATTTTTATTAAAAACAAGCACTAGGGCGTGTCTGGGTGGCTCAGTTGGTTAAGCGCTGAACTCTTGGTTTTGGCTTAGGTCATGATCTCATGGGTCATGAGATGGAGCCCCGCCTCCATCAAGCTCCATGCTCAGTTGGGAGTTTGCTTGAAAATTCTTTCTATCCCTCCCCCCACCTCTCTTTAAAATAAATAAATCTTAATAAATAAAGTACCAGGTGTGGGAGAGGAAGAGTTACATGGAAACACCCTGTACTGTCCATTTAATTTTGCTGTGATCTTATAGCTGCTCTTAAAAAAAAAGTCCACTAAAAACAAAACCACCGCATGGGAATCAGTGTAAAACAGGAAGTTAGACTGGGGGTGTCCAGTCTCATTCCAAAGTCTGAGAGGTTATACAGTGTCCAAAAGGCACACAATTTCTGTTAGTAATTTTGGTTCCATAAAAATGAAATAAAATATTTTTCTTTCAATATACCATTTTTTGGTGCTCGCTTCGGCTGCACATATACAATATACCATTTTTTGAACACCCACTAATTAGTTAGGATATGAATATTTATTAGGCTATTTGTATCCCAACTACTTGATAAACAGAATTGTGTTAGTTCTCTTGGCTAGGAAACAAATACTCTGACAAAGTATGTCATAAAACAAAAACATTTTTGAGACTTTTTCCTTTGCTGTATTAAACCCTTTCAGGATTAGAAGTTTGTGTGATATGATTTTAAAATCTTTCTGTCCTATTTGAACTTTGTACTGCTGTCCTGAAAGCATGACTCCATTTATATATAATGTGTGAATAGAGACAAGAAAGTAGGTTAGTGCTTGTCTGGGGCTGTGTGTATGTTTTAGGATGGAGGTAGCTAAGGAACAAGTAGGGTCTGCTAATAGGTATGGGCTTCTTTGGGGGAAATATTTGTGAATATTTGAAAATTCAGTGAATTGTGCACTATAAAAAAGGTTGCATTTTATTATATGGGATTATAGCTTAATAAGCTATTTAAAAGGAAAAAAAAAAACCCTCAGGCTTTCCATTGTGTAAGCTTCGAGGACAATTTTAGCAGTCTTTAATGAACCTCCATGTCACAACTTAATTCAAAGAATTCACAAGGATCCCAGCAAGTGCTAATGGGCAATGAACTCTACCAGTTTCTTGTGGGATTATCTATTCCTTTGAAAAGTATCATAGCACCCCCCAAACACATAATTAGAAATTGGACTGAGTGCCATGAGCCACATCTAGTATGAGACCTAACACATAATGCCAGCTCAATGAATGTTTGTGCGGTTGAAGGTGTGTCGGTAACACTCAATAATGGATAGTATGTTTCAGTGAAGAAGATCGCTTTAATAGAAAAAAATGTCATGTCTTCCCGAGATAGCTTGAAAAAGGCATGTTACCCATTTATGTTTTTAACCCAATCTTTGGATTCCAAATAAGTTATTGGGAATCTTCTTTGTCATTACTGTTTAATTACCATGGAACCTCTAATCCAGGCCAGAAATTCCTCACTGCCCACATTTCTCTCTACTTCAGAATGCGTATCTAATAGCAACCAATTACTTTTCCTACTTTCTCACTTGGAATCTGTTTGGGGAGCTGGGGATCACTATCTAACAAAATCGGTAACATCTGTGATGAAGGGTGGCTAAAAGGGGAGAGGTAGTTGGCTAGACAGATTTCCTGCATGGTAAGGCTCTTTTCCTTTGCAGAGGTTGCTCTGGGACAGTTACTTGTAAGACCTTCTCTGATTTTTTTGAATGTCTTTTTGCCCTTTCCCACCCGACCTTTTTCTCTGAAGGGGAGAAAAAAGAGTTTTATGTTTAAGAGGTCAAGTGACTTAAAGGAACCATTCCAGCCTCCTGAAAGTTTCCATTTCAAACACATGAAAAGTAATTTCAAAGAAACGACCCCAACTCTGCTTTGCTTCAGGTATGGCTTTGATTTTCATGTTGGCGTGCATCTAACACTATTTTAACTGGTCTTCCAAGAAACCAGCCTCAGTGCCTGAACACCGGTGCTTTTTCACATTTGGCCACAACAGAGCTGAAAGATTAGAAACCACATTCATTTTAATACTTATTCTTAAACTGTGTGGAAATAAGTCTTCTATCATACTTAGAGATACAAGTTTATACTTGGAAAACACATCCAAGATGGAATGATGTTGGATGATTTTAAGAAAACAAGGTAAAGGAAATGATCTTTTAAATTTATTAAATAATTTGTTTTGTATTTTTTTCCTCTTGTTTTATTTATTTATTTATTTTTAACAAAAGTCTTTTCTGTATTCTTTGGCTCAATTGGTGCCTTGATACATCTGCAATTTTCAGAAAAGGCAAGTTCAAGGGTGAAAACGATGGTTTTGTTTTGGGGAACTAATTTTGTTGTTGTTGAACAGCTTCCCCACTCTTTAGAGCAGACAACAAAAGTGTCATTATCTGGTTTAGGGAGCCGCTGATAAATTATTCATACCACTAACAACGACTCTGAATCTTCCTAGGGAATGCTGTGACTTATTTTTCTTCCTTGTAAAAGACAAAACCATTTTTTGGTAGGCATTTCTGGCACACCTGCATGCTTGAGGCAATCAGGTGTGATGTATTCCTGAAACACATCCCTTTCCCCTCATTCTCTAGGCAGTGGTTTTAAAATAGAAAAACTTTGGATATTTGGCCTTCTTTTGTATGATAGACACAATTTCTTAAATGAATTCACCAGGTTGAGGGAGGGGGAACTCATCCATAAGCTACTTGTGATTAAGGATCTGACACCATGGAATCACATTAATATCTAAATTGCCAGTTGCAGGTGCACATGCCTTTGAAGCTGCAGAAATGTTAAGAAATGTTAAGGCAGTGTTAATGAGGAGACTAAGCTATTAAGGTGGAACTCAGGTCAATAGTCTTCACCGAGAGCTTCCTCTATGCTAAGTACATTGTGCTCATTATCTCATTTAATTCTTATTTTGCTAAGGAGGAAACTGAGTCTTAAGTAGGTTAAGTCATCTTTTCAATGTTAGTAACTGGTAAAATTAAAAATTGAGTCAAAGCACTGGGTGTGATGCATAAATAATGAATCTTGGAAAACTGAAAAAAATAATAAAATAATAATAATAAAATTGAGTCAATAATATTACTCCAAATACCCTGCTTTTGACAATACAGCTATTTCTTAAGTCCTGTGTGGTAAGCAGCATGTAGGTGTTGGGAGTATAAAGGAAGGTAAGTCATTGCTCCTGCCCTCAGAAAGTTTACATTTTACACTCGTCTTTTGATTATATTATTCATTCACTGAAAGAACATTAATGGCCCATGTTGGGTCAGCTTCTGTGCTGTGTGATGTTTGGTACCAAGACGCTATTTTCAGAAACAAAATTTAGGGTGTGCCATCTAACATGGAATTTGAATAATGAGTTGGAATATAATGGGAACGAATATTTGAATTGGGATGTTTGACACTCCTTGTGAAGAGGAAGAGAGGGAAAAAGAGGAGGTAGGGGAACCAGCTATCAAGAAAAGAGAAGCTACTAAAATTGAAAAAAAAAAAAAAAAGACTGTCTTGGGGTTGTTATTCTGAAGAAAGGCCATGTCCAGATGAGATGGATGTTGTTAGTCTCTGGCAGCTTCATACACAAAATAAAGTCTTCCTTTGGATTCAAGATTAGCAACTAGAGAAGCTGAAGGACAGCTGATGCCAGAGCTCTGCCAATGACCTCTGTTGCTGAATATCTTGTGGTGGCTGAGCAAGGAGCCAAGGATGGGATACCACAGGAATTCCCTTCTCTACTGGGGTATGTGTAGAATGGACCAATCCAGGAGTGAAACAGGGACAGTTGTGAAGATAGGGTTTATTGCAACCTTCCATTTATTCAATTATGCCAACTGGCTAGAAATGGGAATATTTATTTGAACTTGTGTATAATTGCTCTAACAGGCAAAATTTTTGTAGGAAAACTGTTGGCAAGTTAACTGCTCAAATATTAAATTATTTCTACCCTTTAATGATAGGAAATGTCACTTTCCTTCATTGTTAAGGACAGGTTTGAGGTTCCAGTTTTCAACTCTGACCGTTCCAACAGTGTTGACTTTTGTTGACAAAAAGTCAAACCACTTTTTCAACAGGATGTAAAAAATTAGAAGGGAACTATTTCCCTCTCTCCCTCAGGAAGGCAGAGAAGATGGAGATTAAAAAACTTAGAAGCATCTTTCTATTTAATCATAAAATGCAGTGGGAGGCGAGGCAAATTTGTTTTATTCAAAGATAGGCAAATTCAGCCTGAATTCTTCCTCTTGAGGCTAGGTCTCTTTAAGGAAATTACTTCATCTCATTAGACTTTGATAACCCATCCTGTGTTGGACAGAATGTGCAACGTAACACGTGTCAATTGAGATAGACTAGGTTAAGCTGCAGTAAGAAATAATTCTCAAATCTCAGTGGTTTAAAACGAAATGTTTATTTCACACTCAGAGTATGTGTCTAATATAGATTGACAGCAGACCTTTGCTCATCATAGTCACTCAGGGATCCAGCTTTACACATGCTTCCACAGTCACCACAATAGGAAAAGAAGGTATGATAAATCAGTAACATGGGATCTTAAAGCTTCTGCCCACAGGTGACACAGATCACTTCTGCTCTTACTGCCCAAAGGAAGCCACCTATTACTTCACAGAGTTATAGTGTGGGAGTGAAATCCTACCAGGTGCTTGGAAGGAGAGCCAGAAGTATTTGATGAAAACTCTAGAGAGTATCACGGTAGATGAACCTCCTGATGTACCATCCTCTCCCAAAATAAGAAACTCAACATCAGCTATAGGATGAAGAAATGGGAGATATGCATTGTTCCAGCTCATCTATGAAGAAGAAAACTGAAGTTTGGGTGGGGTGAGTATATAAACAAAGTTGATAAATTGATTTCATTTTTCATTAGCTTTAGGAAAACACGAATGAAATCCTCAAATTTTCTATTTCTTGTTTAGCTAACACATGTCATACAGTTACAGTATAGATGAGAACTGTACTAGAGTATAAACATGTATTTCATTTAATTTTGTAGAAATCTTTACTATGTACTATTTTTTTATTTATTATTTTTATTTTTTTAATTTTTTATTTATTTTTATTTTTATTTTTTTTAAAGACTTCATTTATTTATTTGACAGAGAGAGATCACAAGTAGGCAGAGAGGCAGGCAGAGAGAGGAGGAAGCAGGCTCCTGGCTGAGCAGAGAGCCCGATGCGGAGCTCGATCCCAGGAACCTGGGATCATGACCCGAGCCGAAGGCAGAGGCATTAACCCACTGAGCAACCCAGGTGCCCCTACTATGTACTATTTATATAGCTTAGTATCACTATGGACTCATTAATTCCTTTTTAATCCAGTTACTCACTTTTTAGAAAGATTATTTATTTATTTATTTATTTATTTGACAGACACAGCGAGAGAGGGAACACATGCAGGGGGAGTGGGAGAAGGAGAAGCGGGCTTCCCATCGAGCAGTGAGTCCAATGCAGGGCTCGATCCTAGGACCCTGAGATCATAGGACCCGGAGATCATAACCTGAACTGAAGGAAGATGCTTAATGACTGAGCCAACCTGGCATCCCTAAGTTATTCATTTTTAATGAACCAGTTGTCCCAGATTCAACCAGGGGGAACCACTTCATGTTAACTCCTATTTCTTTTTCTTTTCAGTCAACTTTACTGAGATATAACTTATAAACAATAAAATGTATCCAATCTAAGTAATTCTAAGGCTAGTTTACTAAATTGAGAGCATAATACCAGAATGTAATATCATGGGGGAGAATGTAATTTTAGTTTTTAAGCATGCATAGAAACTTCAGCCATATTAAATGAACCAAAGTATCACAAGTTTCAAGTATTTAGTCAGAAATTTTTATGAAGAATAGGAGGAAGCTAAGATTTTCCTCCTTGCCTCATTATTCTAATCTGTCTTCTCTAGTGCTGTCTTCTGACTGATCTTACCCTATGATCCAGCCATTTTATATACTTTCCATACTTCTGGGGCTTTGAATATACTATTCCTTCTGCTTGTGATGCCTAGTTTGCTTGTCTTCCTGGAAAATACCAACTCTTTCCTTTGAGATGCAATTCAATCATCACCTTTTCTAGGAAGCTTTCCCTGAAACACTTTTCTCATATGATGATTTCATGATTTCCACCAAGGAAATAATTATGCTCTGTCATAATTCTTAGAAGAAGAGGTTGTGTTTTTGTCCATATCTTCAGTACCTTACAAATGGCCAGATTTTCCATGTGTGTTGAATAAATCCTTATGCTGATGTCATTAAAGTATTCTTTTTATACTAAAGTGTTTTTTTTGAGGAGGATCTCTAGAAATATAAGTTTTTTATTTTAAAATTTCTTTAATCAAAAAGAGAAGTTAGCCAACAGGCTAAAGTAGATAAACATAATGTGTTTAAATAAATGTATATGCTTGGTGTGGTGGTAGAGTATGGACTCTCAGATCACAGGTATGACTTTGGACATCCAGACTGTAGCTAACGGTGTTATCTTGCTTCAATTTCCCAATATTAGTCCTTCTTCTTAAATTGGAGATAAGACAGGGTTGTGTGTGTGTGTGTATGTAAGACCATTAACATATATGAATATCCAGCACATATTAATGCTCCATAAGGAACGGCTCTTATAGGAGGTTCCTTTGCACTTCTAGAAATTTTCCAAAGAACTAATATGAGACCAGTTTTTCCATCTCCATGTGTCTTGTATAAATATATTTAAGAACAATTTATATGCCTCAAAAGACCATTGTTTTTAAAACTAGAATGATGACCCCATAGCTTTGTATAAACACACCAGTGGACACAAAATATGCATATGAAATTCATGAGCATTTTTCCATTCATTTGAGCATATCTCCACCTTCTCCAGCTTTACAGAATAGATCAAGAGTCCAACCATTCTTCATTTCTTTCAACCAAGCCTGACATCGAATATGCCTGCCTTCGTTGCTTTCAGAAATAATTAGGTGTTGAAAGCTCTGACTAGAAGGATTAGAGATATGAATAACAACTTGACAGATCAAATCAAATACATTCTGATTTGATTACATTACTAAGTCAATTATTATTTCTTGTCACATTAATTATGGCAAGAGTTATAAAATGTGTCTTCCAATAATTCCCTAACTAAATCATAATGGCCATATCCTTGTGGTGAATCTGTGTAACAACAAGGGTACATGTTTGTGCCAGCAGTAGAAGAGGGAATTGAGGAGGAAAGAACTTTTTTAAAAAGATTATTTAAAGTAACTTCTACACCCAACATGGGGTTGAAACTTAACAACCCTGAGATCAAAAGTCACATGCTCCACTGACTGAGCCAGCCAGGTGCCCCAGGAGGAAAGAATGTTTATATTAGTTTCTTTACTGAATATTAAGCACCCTCTCTGTGTTAGGCAATTGGACTTAGTTATAAATGTTGAGGATAGGGAAATAAAAATATTCAGCTCCTGCTACCCTCAAGGAACTCACAGCTCTGAGGGTGAGAAAGGCCTATAAACAGGCAAATCCATTTTAAGACCCAGGAAGGAGATGAACAGCACAGTGACAGAGTAGAAAGAGGCTTAATTCTGATGTTGTGTTCGGAAAAGTCTTCATAGAGGGTTTTCTGTCTGGCTTTCATGTTACTTTGCATCATTTCTACCCAGAAAGTGGCTAAAAGATATTTTGTTGAAAATGATCCTTGTGAATAGAATAAATGACCCAGGAACATACTGAACATTAAGGCTTAGAGAAAAATCACATTGCCACTTTGTCCCAACAGTACACAGAGTTTTCAAGTGAGACTTAGAGATAATGTTGAATAAAATATAAAGTTACTTCACTGTATGAGTGTGTGCTTACATGTATTCTTGAGTTTGAAGGTTCCTCCCGTGGGCCAAGTACATGGCTAACAACATCCTACTACTTTAGCTTACTCACCTCTCACATATTTTTCTTGAAGCAGCAAATCTCAATGTTTTGGTGATAGAATAATGAGAATTAGGGGGACTGAGTAATTTACCACAACAACACAGCTAGCATTTGGCAGCACTAAGATTCAACCTGGCCATCACTGATTTAAGAGAATTCCATTGTGATTATGGAGCAACTCAGAATGTAGACACTATCTTTCTTGAGGTGGGTCAGCATGTAAGTGACTTGTTTAAGATCATAAAGCAATTCAGGAGCAGAGCTGGAATTTACACTTAAATTCCAGGTGCCTAAAGGTAACTATTCTCTTTTCAAATTGTGTATTGAGCCAAAGTACATGATCTGGGACATCCTGTAATCTACATATATATGGTATGTGTAATAAAGTGAATGGTGCAGAGCAGACCCAATAGTTCTAAGAACAAACTGCTCTACTCAAGAATCCTCAAGCAGACTTCTCTCTGAGCGCAGAGTCTGACACAGGACTTGATCTCACAATTCATGAAGTCATGACCTGAGTTGAAACCAAGAGTCAGACACTTAACTGACTAAGCCACCCCAGTGTCCCTACTCTCTTGTTTAATGGAAGAAAGTGGAGAAAAGAGAAAAGGAATCAATTAAGTACTCTTTTAAAACAACAATAATTACAATAAAATTACAATAGCTATCATGAGCCTAGCATATATTATAAAGAATTAGAAGCATTTTATGGATTAACATGTTTCATCTTTCATTACCACCCTAAAAAGTAGGTTTCCTTATGATTCTCATTCTACAGAAGTAGAAACTGAGGAGCAGAGAACTTAAATCTCTAGCCCTAGGTCACAAGATGAAAAAGGTAGCATTAGTTATCATTCAAATGCTCATAGTTTACAAATGTATTATCATTTAACCTTGCATGTAATTATATAAAATGTTACTGCCATTTTGCAGATGAGAAAATAGACTCTGAGAAGGAGAATGAAATGCCCAAGAGTCATCAAGAACAAGCAGCAAAGATAGGATTTTAAGCCCCAGACTATGAGTTTGTTTTGGGTACTAGTTAACTGTTAGAACAGAAGTATATTTTAAAAAGTACACTTAGGGAGCACCTGTGTAGCTCAGTGGGTTAATCCTCTGCCTTTGGCTCAGGTCATGATCCCAGAGTCCTGGGATAGAGCCCTGCATTGGTCTTTATGTTCTTCGGGGAACCTGCTTCCCCCTCATCCCTGCCTGCCTCTCTGCCTACTTGTGATTACTCTCTCTCTCTGTCAAATAAATAAATAAAATCTTTTAAAAAAAAAAGTGTATTTGGATATCAACAAATCTTCATGAGGTCCGTATGGCATGGTGGAGACATAAAGTTGGCTGCTCTTGAATCTATTGGTTACAGGTTCAGTGAATGTATTTGTCATTTCCCTATTGTCTCCAGCTCCTTTCAACTATTGACTGATGACTTCAATTAACCTGTTAACTAAATTATCCAAATTAGACCATGTCCTAGCAGCCTCACACTCACCAAAATGTTAAAACTAGAATTTCTCCTATTCCTTTTAAGGGGTGGCTGTAACATAAACACTACACTCTAGAGCTCATAAAGTAAAACCTTTAGAGCTAACTGTATGTATTCAAATCTTATTCAATCTATGCGACCTTGGGCAAACTATTGGTCCTTTCTGGGATGCACTTTTTTCTGGAGGCTATAATAGTTATGAGTGAAGCCCCACATCTAGCCAAGGCCTAAGCACTGATATGACCCCCAGACCAGTCTCATAATTGTTACTCACAGCCGCTTTTTGGCACCCTTCCAAATCTTGCTTTCCGTGTAGGCCATTGATTGAGACACTGTTTCACAAAGAATTTCCCATCTGAAATTATGATAGTGCCATCCTCATGACTTTAAGAATCTGTGCAGATTCTTGATCTTCATGGATATCAAAGTGAGAGAAGACAAAGCCTGAGTTGTATCTCATTGACGATCATTCCACCGGCTCTTGGTAAATCAACTCAAAGAAGATTCCTACACTGTGTAGTACTACCACAGTTCTGCCCTAACCTTGTGCCCTCCCCTTTCTCAATACCTGCCTAAAATTCAAGTATTACTTGCTATTAAATGTACATGAGTAACATATCACTTAATATAGCCAAAACAATCCAGAGGAAATTTTCTAGTGTTCTATCCTTGAAACTCTCTCATCCAGTATTTTAGATCAAACTTTCTATCTCAGGATGGATTATAAAAGGCATGAACCTAAAATCTGAGGAGATGTTCTAATGTAAATTTACATAATGAGTAAGGGTGGAATTTGGATGGAAACTAAGTTATTTTAAGATATTTTCTGTGATTCCACTTATTAAGATTTTCTGGGAATAAGTTTTTTATTTCCATAAAATTATAAAACATGTTGTCTAAAGTAGGGGATCAGTAAGAATGATGTTTCAAGATTCCAGGCCATTCTAAGATAAAATTATTATGAGACTCATAGTTTTACATTTTGTGTTTTTTAATGACTGCTGTTGGCCCAGCCTACCCCAGAATTCAGGATTATGCAGCAAATCCTCACGTACTTTCTAGCATTTACATAATTGGTCCCTAACAGAGTTTATTTTGCTTTAATTTTCCAGATTTTATATACTAATTCAGTATTTTGCCAGAAGTTGAAGATCTTTCCAACAATCTGTACTCATGAGGGAGGCACAGCTTCCTATATGTAGTGGCTGAAACAATTTGGTCCAAATGGTTGATGCTACAGGCAAAATATCCAAAGATTGTTCACTTGAAAATTATGACACTTTTTCAGGATTTTACATTGCATTATTTGTTTTATGGACTATTCAGTATGCATTGCACCAACACTAATTACTGCACTAATAAGTCAGTGTGTTACTAAGATGTTTTGCCATTATAATTACAGCCACATGTTGTTGTCCTTCCTCAAATAGTCCAGGCTTAATTGCATCGTTTTTCAGGAGAATTTATGTGGTACAGCTTAATTCAAAATTAGTACATGAATAAATGAAGTGCAAACTATTTTCTGCACTGACTCACATGCAGAATAAATGTTGTCAAGAGGAAAGTAGCCAAGCTTTCATGTTCCCAGTTGTCTGTGGTAATTTCCATGATCAACCTCCAGTGGTAATTTATGGAAAGAAGGTCACAACTGGCAGAGGATTCTGAGTGGATGTGTGGGAAGAGTGCTATACAAGGTAGTAGAAGCATGGGTTCTAGTCTCTGCCAGTCATTTGTCATATGGATTTGGGGGGTTGTTTCCTTTTCAGAGGCTCCAATTTCTTTACCTGAAAATTTAGTAAGTTGTTCAAATGATACTAGGTTCTCTCTAGTTTTCTCCTCTAATGATGATTTATATCTACTAGTGTCCTTCTGTAAAGATAATATTAAAAGTCTGCCTTCCCTTAAAAGGATTACTATCTTTCCTATGCTAAAAATTATTGATGATGCCTACTATGGAAATAATCCAGATCATTTGAATTCTACATTCTATAAGGCACCCCCATTCCCAAAATGAACCTATATAATCTCTTCCTTACACTTTCATTTCTTTACTTTTTTCTATCTCTTTCTTTTTCCTTCCCTTCCTGCTAACAAAGTTAATCTGTGTTCGTGAATATGTACATATTGCTATCCTGGTCTTTGGAAGTTGGGCTCTCACTGCCAATAGTCCTGTATGTTACTGTAGAAGAAAGGTCATTTTACCCCTCCTGCCCTGTACACTTAGATTGTTCTTTAGTTTGTGACGATAAGCTCTGATATTTTGAACTAAATTCTACTGGTGGTAGGGTGTTGTAGATCTTGACTCAGAAGGCACACATAAGTCTTAGGGTAGCAGGCTGTGGTTAGATGAGACAAAAAAACAAAAACAAACAAACAAAAAAAAAAACCACCAGTCTTTGTCCAACAGCCCCTGTAAACAACTACATGTTTTATTTCTACAAAGAACCTGGGTTTAAGAGACTGGTTTTATCTCATGGGAATGAGTAGAAAGATAGGTAAGATAGGAAAAGAGAAATAACTATCAAGGATCATAGACAGTTTAGTGCCTCAAATTGCATCCTGTTTCTACCCAATTTGGACAAGTCTCTGATTTTGTCCATCTGGACATTGGGTGTGGTACATAAACAATGAGTGGGTGTGGTACATAAACAATGAATCTTGGAACTCTGAAGAAATAAAATAAAATTTTTTAAAAAAATGTAAATTGGAGATAATCTTACCCACAAGATTTTAAGTGAATAATATATAAAGCATGTGTTCCATGAGGCCCCATAATGTTAAGTCAATCCATAAAGTTAAGTCAGTAAATATATGTGATTAGTGGTTAGAACATTTCAGGTGGTGATAAATGGGTCAACAATACTGTAGAGGTGGAAAAACAAGGTATGTTCAGGGACTCCCAAAATAAAGTGGAAACTTCAAGAAGAGAAGTAAGAAGGAAACATGGAATGGTAGGTGGGGGCCAGATCTTAGAAGGCTTTGGGTGTCAAGCTGTAGAATTGAGCTTTATGCTGGTTCTGAAAGAGAGGATTAAGTAATGGAATCTTGAGTTCATCGTAAAGAGTTTGCAGGGTCTCCACGAGGCTACAGGATAATCTTGTGCAATAATTTTCAAAAAATCACATCTTCTTCAAGATACTTCTTCAAGATACTTCTTCCATCAGTTAGAAGTTTATGGTAAATATACAGTTTTATAGTGCTTATGATATAAGATAGGCATCGCTATGCAGTGCACCTGAGCAAGAGATACTGAGATATCTGTGGGCTATGGAATTTTTAAATTCCCAGTGGTAGAATGGAGCAAGAAGTGATAAAATAATTCATTTTTTTTTCTTTCAAAAATATATTCCAAGGAACTTTCAAATGTCAGAGCATTAGGAACTTGAGATATAGCAATAGAAAGCCACATTCCCTGACCCTGATGAACAGAGAGGCAAGATTAAGATGAGATAAATTATTTGGTTGGTCATAGATTTCTCCCATAATATCAGACAGCTGAAATGATGACATACATCAAGAGTATCTGACATTCTTGACTTAAAACAGTGGTTTTCAATCACCACTGCTGATTTTGCCCCTCTGGTGACATTTGGCAATGTCTGGAAACAGTTTTGGTTGTCACCACCTGGGAGCAGGGAGGGGCATGCCACTGACAGCTACCGGGTAGAAGCTAAAGGTACTGTTAAATATCCTACAAGCCACAGAACATCCCCTTGCCCCAAACAGCAAGCAATTATTTAACACAAATATCAATAGTTCTAAGGTTGAGAAACCTTGCTATGAGTAAATATTTCCCATTATGCTACTATAAGAGTTCATATAAGAGCTAATCAAGCATGAAATAAATTCTAGCAGTAACCCTAGGTACAAACTGAGATTATTATTAAAATTATTATTAAACATAATAATAATTGGAAATGGAGTTGCAGCAAGGGAGAAGAGTCAAAGATATGTCTAAGAATTAATTATAGGCTAATTGACGAGAAGAACAACAATAATATTGCTACTAATAAACTGCTCACAGGGAAGAAGTGATGGATTTGGCTTTAGTATGTTGAGTTGATGATAAGTGATGGACACATACAAGAAGACTCAGAGATGGGAGTGGGAAGACAGTTCAGGCCACTGGAAACCTCAGGGTGTAGAAGTCTTGGGCAGTGTACTTGGAAGATGTGTGGGTGAGTTGCAACTTCATATGCACTTCTGCATTCAACACACTGAATGAAAAGAAATGCCCCATAGGCTGTGGTTTTAGTGCCTGAAGAACTTGGGTGGTTCTCTTCCCCCCACCCCCATCCCTCAAAAAACCACATCTTATCCCTTTCTACACTCATATTTGCTTCCTTCCAGGCTAAATTCTTTTGAAGTTAATGGTTACAATGGATGGGGAAGTGTGGGGAAGGAGTGGAATCTGTCCCACACTTCTTCGATTTCCATTAAATTACATAGGTCTTGAAAGATAAAAGGAAAAGGTCTGGGGGCAAAACACATTTTAGGTTTCACTGAACCATATTTTGGGTTTCCTGATCCAGGGCTTGAACATTCCATTTATTCAGCCAGATCATGAGGCAAACCATTTCAAGGCTGAAACCAGTTGTGTGGAATCTAGGACTCACAAGACCAAGGTCCAGGGATTGTATGAATCTCTTCTCTATCAGAGGAATGCAGCAATTGAATTTTATGAGTGTTTCCATTTTTTTTAAAGATTTTATTTATTTATTTGACACAGAGAGAGCAAGAGATCACAAGTAGGCAGAGAGGCAAGCAGAGAGAGAAGGGGAAGCAGGCTCCCCAACGCACAGAGTGCCCAATGCAAGGCTCGATCCCAGGGCCCTGAGACCACGACCCAAGACAAAGGCAGAGGCCTCAACCCACTGAGCCACCCAGGCGCTCCAGGTGTTTCCATTTTTATGAGATTAGAAATTTGCCATTAATAGGAAAGGAATAGAAGTAAGCCCATCTGCCTGTCTTCTTGCCTTCCTTCCCTTTTTCCTTTTCCTTCCTTCAACAAACATTTATTAAATGGTGGACTATAGGCCATTTTTCTTCTAGGTCTCAAAGATAGAAAGATGATGTTTTATAGTAATCAAAGCAGTTTTGCATTTTGTTGCTCTCTGCTTCTCACAACCTCACAACCACTTTCCTCAAGGGAGTCCAGGTGTTATCATCCACGTTCTTCAGACAGGAAACATGGGCTCAGAATAGTTGTACCTTAGAGTTATATAGTCATTTCTTGATATAGTCAAGACCAGAAGCCCGGTCTCCTGATTTACTAATCTGAGTGAGAGTAGCAGAGGGAGCTTTGTGAAGTGATCCGTAAACTTTGAGATAATTCACTGCAAAGTCCAAGCACATACGAGGTGGAGATGGTAGAAAAATGAGCGTTATCACTGGATTGTTGAGGTATGTGAGATTTCTCAGGACTTGGTTTCCTCATCTGTAAAATGGGAATACAAGATGAAATAAGTGGCTTTTAAAGTTTTGTTTTTTTTAAAGCTAAAATGTATTTTCAAATAAGACACTCTTTAGAACCTTCAGAACTTTTAGAACATAGAACAGATTATAATAGATCTGCTTTCCACTTAGGCCTCTGCAAAACTTAGAATTCTTCATATGAAATCCCCTGGGCAGCACCCTCTTGACCTAACAGTCTGTGTTTTAGTCATGATCATCTCTTGTCTACTATATACATTGTTTTTAGAGCTATCATTTCAGGTAAGGAAACTGAGTGCATGAAAGTTTAAGGAACTTTCCCAAGATTATTTAATTAACATAATATGGCTTCAGTGCCTAGGTTCTTTGTACTTGTTGGTGCTGCTTACAATGGATCTGAAATGTCCTGCCTCTACAGATAGGAATTCCTGGATATTAGGTGTGGTATCTGAGATCCAAGGCCATAGAAAGCTGGTCAGCTTATGCTTCCTGGTCTGTAAAGGAAGAGGCTCTCTGAGATATCCCCTGTTGTGCAGCATAGCATGCCAGCCTGTCTCGTAATGTTATTTAAGTCATGATATATAAGCCAAATGTAAAAAAAAAAAGAAAAAGATTTGGGCTCCTATCTCAGGCTTGGACCATATGGTTATGATGGAGTAAAGAAGGAGGGATGGGGAAAACTTATTCACTCATTCATTCGACAATGTGTTATGCGCTAGGTACTTTATTCTAAATATTGGCAATATGGAAGTAAGCACAAGAAATAAAGTCTTTGCCTATATGAAGTGTACAGTCTTGTGATGAAAATGAAACATTAATAAAGTTAATATTTGTGAAGCAACAAACTGATAAATGATAAGAAGGCAAGGTATTGTTTCTTGAGAATATAGAGCACCTAAACGAATGTGGGAGATCAGAAAAAGCCTCCCAGAGGAGGTGGCTTTGAATTGAGATACAAAAGAACAGAGAAAATTACTTATGAGAGAAAAAGTGGTACAGGGAGAGGAGACAGCAGAAGTATGGGGAAAGAGAGAAGTTTGGCTAGACTGGAGATAATAAGCTGGGTGTGGTATGAGATGGTCTGATGACACAGAGTCCAAGCCGGGCTGATCACAGGCTGTATACATGGTCTCAGTTTTATCCTGAGTGTAATGGTGAACCACCAAAGAGTTACAAATTGGGGGTGACAGGATCCTATTAGGGTTCTAAAAAGATCACTCTTGTTGCTGCATGGAGAATGTGGTATAGGCCTGAAATATTTGGGGTCCTTCTTGTCTAAAAAGTAATCAAAACCACCAAGCAGCCTTTTGAAAACAGAAAAATAGGACTTAATCTAAGATTTGATGAAAGCAAGATTTTCAGTTCTTGAGAAGTTGACATGTATGTATATAATTGGAAAAAAAATGACCTGATTTTAAATCTGGGTTCATTAACTCTGTTATCAGACTAATTATCTCACTTCTCTGTATCTTAGTTTCCTCATCGGCTAAAAGAAGTAACAAAAATACCTACTTTAAATAAATGTTTAAATAATGTTTAAAAGGAGCAAGATGCCTGACACTGAATATTAATTCAGTACCTATTAATGACTTATATACAGTTTAAGTTTTATGTCCTGAGTTGGTAATTGTTTAGTTTGTAAATAAACTAAAGTGCTGTCTGACACCAAGATGTCTAAATAAGAAAACTAAACAGATGATTAAAAATCACTTATTGAAATGAACAATGACAGTTGATATTACCTAAGGTAACAGGTGCTTAATTGCCATTTCCTGCCCAAGGAACATGTTCCCGGGAGCAGTGTGCTCAGCAGATTCCTGAGGCTGTACAGGTGAAGTCTCTCCTTGAATACCTTATCTAGAAGTGCCAAGTGCATATTTTGGCAATCTGAGCCCAAAGGCCCCAACATTTTCAGCAAGATTTAGAGCCAGAGCCTCTTTTGCAAAAGCAACCAATTTAGCTTAAAGCTAGAAGCTGTGCTGATCCAGAAGAAAGACAGCCAATACTTATTTGGCTTCTGGAGCACGCAGCCAGGCAAAACCAGAAGGTTATTGCCCCATCCACAAAGAGTGTAATCACTGCATCCTAGCTAGCTCTTCTAGGGAAGATGCTCATGGAACCCTACCTGGGTTCCCTTTTTGAGGCAAATACACCCATTCATTGGTCCCATGAGTACTGGTTGCTAATAGCACAGAGCTATTCCCTTCCCTGGAGAAATCCCTTTTGTGCCTAGAATGTTAGGCCTGCTCTCATTCTGGGGGAAGACTGCAAAAAGGAATGATTAACATGGGGCTGTAGAAGGCTGGCCTCTTGCCTGATGATGGGACTAACTCTGGGGTATAAACTGGGCTCCAGATCCCGTTCTAGGATAAAGATGAAGCTAGTCTTCAGTTGCAAGCTCATTCTTAGCTTTCTCCCCCCACCCTACTGCTACCTACCTTGGTCCTTATACCTTCTTTCTCCTGAGAATACAGCCTTCAATGAAACATCTGCATGAGAATACCCATTTCAGACTGTTTCTAGGGAATCCACTCACATTTCAAACATTCACTTGCTTCTTGGGAGCCTATCAAGGAGTTATAGTTAAAAGCAGGAGCTGCTAAATCAGATCTGGGTTTGAATCCAAGCTCTATCACTGACTGGCTTTATGACCTCAGGAATGTTTCTTCTGAATAGAGAAAGCAAAAATTTCTCTATAGGTAAAAAAGGGACAAACAGACATATCTCAAAATACTGTTGTAAGAGATAACAGGTTGAAAAGTACTTCATTTTTAAGATAACCTGTGGCCTTATATAATACAGTTGCTCAGAAAATATTTGTTTAGTCAGTAAACCCGTATTTATCTTCTGCTTTATGCCAGAAACTGTTTGTACTGGAGATAGAGACCAGTCTGAGGCAGATCAACAAAGGTTATGAGAGAATGAGATGCATCCTGCAGTGGTGACACTGAGGGAGGGTGGCTGGAGGATATGGGAATAATAGTACGAAGAAACCATGTAAATACTTCCATGTTTCTGCCTGATCATAAACTTTCTGAACAAAAATTATTAGCAACCTGGATTAAGGATAACTGATTAGTAACCCTAAACTAGTAAATTACCCCAGAGAGAGAAAGAGAGAGTTAGGGGTTTATCCCACTAGAGCTAGGTGTTTAAATCTCAAAGGAAGCTAAAACAAGGAGTCATTTGTTATAAAGCTTCCAAAAGATTATATCCACCTTGGGAAATTTTCCAGAAAGGATCTGTTTATATGAAGAAAGGTTTCTCTCCCCTCTCTGAGAAAGGGACCTGAGAAAGGGGTAGGGAGTGGCAAGTATGTGGTGGCTCCTATATAAACACCAGATTCATAATTTCGAGAACCCTTTCTTTATATATGCAGTTTGATGTTTGCTCTCATCACTGTCCTGAGGGGGCAGAATGGGGTACAAAGAATCAATGCTGTTATTGCTGTAAATTATAATAATTCTGGTCTTTGATCCACAAACCTAATGCTTGCTTTCAGAATAAAATAAATAAATATGGGTTTTCAAAATTTATCAGTGGTATATCATGAAGAATAAACTGGGGTTCAGTAGGCAGAAATATATTCCAGGCAGAGGAAGCAAAATGTGCTGAAAGGTGGATACATGCAAATAAAATTCAGTGATACTATAAGTACATAAGCATTTCAACTGCTTATTTAGGATCTATATTCATTCCCCATTATGCACGGCCCCTCTCCTTTTTGCTCTAATAACATAACAGTGTTTCACCATCAATGGTGATGTCTCAGTGGTATCCTCTTTAGGGAAGGAAATATTAAGCAAATACTAACATTATGTCTTGAAGTATATAAAGAACACAATATTTTTTCTCAAGTGTCAAAAACAATGTGAATTGAAATAGAGATGCTTTGCTTCCTCAGGGGGAATTAGAAATCAGCAAGGTGCCAACCTGTATACATGTATGTATTGAAGTGAGTTGATCCACACAGCCCCAACAGAGGGAGATTATCATCTATAGAAACAAAGAAAATGATTCAGGGGAGAAAAATTAAGGATCATGCAGAACACAAGAATTGAAGAGACTTCATTGATTGATGTCTGCTGCCCAGGGCTAGGGGCTTCCCAGGGGATACTTCTGTGGTTAAGAGGTTTGAGGTATTTAATAACATATTTGGAAAGCCTTCTTAAGTCCACTTTAAATGAAAAACATTAACTTAATGATATAAGAATACAGGCTTTATTCTTTGAATAATATTTTTAAAACTATGCAAATACACATACAGAGTTATGATGTTGGCAGGCACATTAATAGAAATGTCAGAACAAAGTCTCTTACTTGCAGTAATAATAATAATGCCTTTCATCTAAGTGGTACTTTCAGTGTAAAAATATTGTCACAAACATGGTCTCATTGGACTCTCCCACAGCCTTTTGAGGAAGGCAACCTAAACTTAGGAGAAAAGAGAAGGCTTTGGAATGGGATAGATTGGGGCCCAAATCCAGGCTCCTTTACTACCATGTTATCTTCAGCAAATCTCCTAACCTCTCTGGAACTCAATTCCTTATCCATGAAGATAGAAAAATGAAGACTTTGTATAAATCAGTTGGAAAATTAAATCACAAATGCAGAAATCACCTAACACAGGCTAGCATAATAGATTATTAATAACATTTTTTTTTTTTTGCTAGGTACAGGTGGATTATGATAGCCTCTCTAATTTTTTTTTCCTGGAGAGAAAATGAAAAATTAAGAGATAAGTGACAATATCAAGGTCACCAATTAAAGAAATACATTTAACACCAAGTTTTTACATTTTCAGAACAAGTCCTTCTGATTAGCACTGTGCTGTGAAACAGTCCTGGTAGAGTCTTTTTTTTTTTTTTTTTTTTGGCATCTCATTTGGGGCCGAAGAAACTGAGTTTATAAAATAAGCTTGTAGAATGTTGATATAAAGCCCCCCCTACCCCTACCTCTCCTACCCCACCAAATATGTCTACCCCACCAAAAAGACCTCCTGGTCTCCAAAACCTGTGACCTGTTATCTTAGATGAAGAATGAATTTTGTAGTTGTAATTTCAAGATCTGGAGAGGAGGTGTTATCCTGGATTATCTGGTGGGCCAGATATAATCACAAGGACCTTTCTAAAAGTAAAGCAGGAGGAGACAAAATGTCTGGAAGAGATAAGATACTATGCTGTTGGCTTTGAAGATGGAGGAAGTGGCCACAAGCCAAGGAAGGCAGGTAATGTTTACAGGTTGGAAAAAGAAAGGCAACAGTTTTTCTCCTTGAGTCTCCAGAAGGATTATAGCCCTCCTGACCCATTTTAGACTTCTGACTTCTGGAACTATAAAATGATAAACTTGTGTTGTTTTAAACCACTAGGTTTATAGTAATCTGTCACAGCGACAATAGGAAACTCATACAGACCCAATAGAAACTTTTAATCTCAGGAATGATGAAGAATTGACTTTCTAAGTTTAATTTGCACATATATTAGCAATGATAATGTTTCCAAAGTAAATGTATGATTCTTCCTGCTATTTTCTATTCCAGGAAAATAGCATTGCAAGTAAGACCCTCATTTTCCTCCACAGCATGAAAGTTACAATAGGTGTTAGAGAACTTAGTGATAAAACAATTCTTAATGATATGCTGTATTAAAGTCTATTTTACATATGTGAAGGTTAGAATTAGCTAAATGTTTAATATTAACACTCTAACCAGTTTAGCTGTGGGTCAGGAGATACTGTAGAGTCCTAGAGATAAACTTATATCAGAGAGATTTATTAGTTGCTTCAAAGAAATGTTTTAAGATATTTATTCTTTATGCTTCAATGGGGTCAACTAGGCATGTGTAACTCCAAATATACAGAAGCTATTATTTAGAATTATAGAATCATAGGATCTCAAGGTTGGAACGAACTTTAAAGGACGCCAGAGTCAATCATTTGGAGAATGCCTATACCTTCTGTTAGGCATTCCAGATAAAAGACTTATAGGGAGACCAGACCTCTCCCTTGCCTAGCATGTTGGAATATCTACCTCTTCTTTTTTGACTCTTGACTTTCACTGCAACACTTTGAAATATGTTGGGCCCATATCAATAACTTCTTTTTATTTTTTAAGATTTTATTATTTATTTGACACAGAGAGATCAGAAGTAGGCAGAGAGGCAGGCAGAGAGAGAGAGAGAGAGGAGGAAGCAGGCTCCCTGCCAAGCAGAGAGCCCGATGCGGGACCCTGAGATCATGACCTGAGCCGAAGGCAGCGGCCCAACCCACTGAGCCACCCAGGCACCCCTCAATAACTTCTTTTTAAAGATGTACTGCAGTGACGATAAAGCTTCTTGCCAAAAGTTACACAACTGGTTAAAGTAATTTCAGGGCATTTCTAAATAAATCCTTTTGAGGCCTCATTGAACTGTGTTTCATGTAAGCCTAGAGTTCTAAATCAGAGCTGGGTTCTGTGGTTGGGGTTGGAGAATCAATGCTGAACAAGTCAAGCATAAATCTTTTCATTATGGAATTTATAGTCCAGTGGAGAGTACAGATAATGAAGCAGATACAATACCATGTGGTTGTTGCAGGTGAATGAACTCATACATGACATGTGGAATAGCAGGTCAGGAAAGCCCTGAGTCCTGCAGTTTGGGCTCCAAGTCCAGGTTGTTTCTTGTACTATGTGGCCTCTGGGATGGTAATTACTTCACCAAATTATCCAGGACTGACCTATTTGTGAGCCTCATTTTTTTCTGTTTTCCCCTTCTTCCCAGGAGTGTGGGATTAAAGCAAAATTAATGGTGGAGGCAGGCACAACCAAGCCTAACTTTGCCCAAATTCAAGAATCCTTCCAAGAATCTTAGTGAAGGTAATGGTCCTGACTATATTTGGAGATCCCTAGTAATAGTAAAATCCTGGAAATGTAAGTTTCTGAAAATGTAAGTTTCTTGAAATAGCTAAGTCAATAAGTTCAAATTATTCCTAGTTTAGGTGAAGGGAAGGAGAAGGACTAAAAAAAAAAAAAAAAAAAAAATAGCTTCTCTCCTGATGAGTCACTAGTTTATGTGAAATTATAATGTCAAAAGAAGTGAAAGTTTGAGCCAGAATAGTATTACTTCAATTGGGATTAGAAGCAAGCTATAGGGAAAGAAACACAATGTTTCTTGAGTATATTTCAGAATATGGAAAAACGTCTTATTCTCTTATGAGTTTGTGTATGAGAGAGAGAGAATACCAATCATTTTCCTTTAGTGATGTGCCTTATTCCAGTAGCATGGTTTGTCATACTGGGCTGGAGGAGGAAAAAAAAAAGTTTTTCAAGAGCTCCATTCTAAAATTTTTTTCTAGAATTGTGACTTGGGTATCAATATCTGAGTCCCACCTACCTGCCATTATATTAATGATGCTTTCATGTAGAAGAAGCTCAATAGGAAAAAAACAGATTTCAGTTCTAGGTCAAACCCATTTGAACTTAGATAGTCTTGGCTCTAGAAGCTGTCCTCTTAAGCACTAAGCTATATGGGTATTATAGAGGGCACGGATTGCATGGAGCACTGGGTGTGGTGAAAAAATAATAAATACTGTTATGCTGAAAATAAATAAATTAATTAATAAAAAAACATTTGAAATATTGACTTGAAGAATATTTTTAGAGGATAAAAGGAAGGAAAGTGAGAATAGGTAGTAGATAGATGATTTGGAATACATTAAATTATTTGCTGAAACGATCATCTCTGATATCATCTCTGATATTCCAGTTACTGGACTTATCGGTTTTCTCTAATAGGGCATTGATTTTCACTTTTTTAAAGTGGAAATAGAGATGACACACAATATCAATTTCAGTTGTATAGCATAGTTATTTGACAATTCTGTACACTACTGAGTGCTCATCATGATACATGTAATCACCATCTGTGTGATTATAATACACCATATTGTGTATTGTGAACATAATAGAACATATTATAATATTATTGACTATATTCCCTAAGCTCTACTTTTCATCTCTATAGGTTATTGATTTTGTAGATGATTTTATAGATTGTGTCCTTCTCAATTTCTTTCATCAGTTCAATAGTTTCTTAATTTCTCTTTCTGCTACTTCATTATTATCCTATAGAAACACAACAGATTCTGTATATTAGTTTTGTATTCTGCAACTTTACTGAATTCAAACAGTCTAACAGTTTTTTAGTGAAGTCATTAGGATTCTCCATATAGTATCATGTCTTTTGCAAATAGTGACAGTTTTTTTTTTTTCCTTACCAGTCTGAATGCATTTAATTACTTTTCTTTTCTTGTTTGATTGCTGTTTCTAGGACTCATGCAAGTATGTTGGATAAAAATGGTGAGAGTGGATATTCTTGTTTTGATTTTAGAGGAAAAGTTCTCACTTTTTCACCATTGAGTAAGATCTTAGCTGTAGATTTGTTATATATGGCTTTCATTACATTAAGGTATATTCCCTCTAAACTCCTGTTATTCAGAGACTTTATCATGAATGTATATTTTGCCAGATACATTCTCTGCATCTATTGAGATGGCTATATGATTTTTATCCTTTTCTTGTTAATGGAATGTATCATATTGATTGATTTGTGAGTATTGAACCACACCTACATCCCTGTAATAAATTCCACTTGATAGTGGTGAATAATCCTTTTGCTATATAGTTGAATGTGGTTAGCTAATATTTTGTTGAGTATTTTGTGTCTATGTTCATCAAAGATACTGGTCTATAGTTTTTTTGTTTTTTGAAGTATCTTTATCTGGTTTTGGTATAAGGGTAGTGCTAGCCTCATAGAATGAATCTGAGTGTTTTATGTTCTATTTTTGGAATAGTTTGAAAAGAATATATATTAACTCTTTAAATGTTTGGAGGATTCACCAGTAAAACCATATGGTCTGGAACTCTTGTTTATTGAGAGTTTTTTCATCACCAATTCAACTTTTCAACTAATAATCTGTTTAAGTTTTGTATTTATTCAGTTTTAGAAGATTGTAGGTTTGTAGAAATTTATCCATGTCTTCTAGGTTGTTCAAGTTGTTGGCATATAGTTGTTTTTTTTAATAGGATTCTCTTGTAATTCTTTTTATTTCTGTGGTGTTATTATTTCTCCTTCATTTTTTATTGTATTCGAGTTCTCTGTCTCCTCTTTTTTTGGGTGGGCAGGTGGGATAATTCTGCTAAAGGTTAACCATTTTTGTCTGTATTTTCAAAGAACAAGTTCTTGGTTTCATTTTTTTTTAATGTTTCTTTTTCTTTCTGTGTTTGTTTTTTCAGAGAGCACCTGTGTATGTGTGGGGGAAGAACAGAGGAAGAGAGAGAAAATCTTAAGCAGATTGCCCACTGAATATGGACCCCTATTTGGGGTTCAATTTCATGACCCTGAAATCATGATCTGAGCCACAACTTAACCTACTGAGCCACCAAGGTATCCCTATTTTTTCTATTTTTCAGTCTTTATTTATCCTCTAATATATACTATATCCTTCTTTCTATTAAATTTGGGCCTTGCTATTTTTTTTTCTTTTCTAGTTCCTTTAGGTATAAGATTATATTATTTGAGATTTTCTTGATTTTTTGAGGTAAAATTGTATTGCTACAAAGTTCCCTCTCAGAAGGGAAGGCTGTTTTTGCTGGGTCCAAAGACTTTGGGTGCTATGTTTTCATTTTCATTGGTCTCCATATATTTTATGATTTCTTCTTTGATTTCTTTTTTGACCAATTGGTTGAGTTGTAGCATGTTGTTAAACCTCCACATATTTATATATTTTTTCTAGTTTCTTTCTTATAATTGATTTCTAGTTTCATATTGTTGTAGTAGGGAAGGATTCTTGATATGATTACAGTCATTTTAAATTTGTTGAGGTTTATTTTGTGACCTAATATGTAATTTATTCTGGAGACTGTTCCATGTGTACTTAAAAAGAATGTGTGTTCTGCAGTTCTCGGGTGAAATGTTCTATACATATCTATTAGGTCCACCTGGTCTAATATGTGATTCAAAGCCATTGTTTCTTTGTTGATTTTCTGTCCTGATGATCTATCCATTGAAGTAAGTGGGATGTACATTCTACTGCTATTATTGGGTTAATACCAATTTCTTTCTTTATCTCTAGTAATGTTTGCTTCAAACTCATTCCTGGGTTGTCCCTGTGTGGGCTGAGAATGGCCTTCATTTGTGGCTGAGCCACAAATGCCCTCAGTGCAGTCAGATGCAATGACCCCCTTTGCTTGCTATGAGTGCACTGGGTAGAGTCTGCTCCTTGTTTTATTAAGAGACCTGGCCAAGGCAGCAGTTGGCTCATTGGTGGATGGTGTCAGCAATCAGCCTAGCTGTCTGCAGTTAGCCTCTCCTTCACAGCTACAGGCACAGCAATGGGCAGGGCTTGCTTCCTATGCAGCCAGCTGAGTGGCTCAGCTGCAGGAACTGTGGTTGTGCTCGTGCATAGCATTCTCTTCTTTCCTCCCCAAGGCAGCAGTCACTTTGGAGTAGTGCTGGTCCCAGCCAGGGCTGCCTGGCAGGTGTGATAAGACAGGAGTCACTTTGGAGGGAAGCCTGCTGAGATTGGCAGGTTGAGAGTTGTGGCTCCACATGGAATGTCAGTGTGGGCTATGTGGCACTAGCAAAGTAGTTGGAGAGTGTTAGAACTGGCTCCCTAAAGTGGTCGGTTATCTAGGCTGGGAAGGAAGGAGAATTGTGCCTTCAAAGTGGTTGCAAGGATTAAATTGTTTAGAAACACCTACACTAAGTTTATATTCAATAAATTTAGTACATAGTGTAATGCAATGAGACAAATGTTAACTTTGAAATCTCATAGATTAAAAAGAGTTCAAGTCCAAGCTCAGCTTCCTATTGGGGGCAAGACCCCTCTCTCTCAGTCTTCTCATCTTTGATACAGAGGAAAGGCCTCAGTCTTCTCATCTTTGATACAGAGGAAAGTTTCTTTCTCTCGGGCATGTTCTGAAGGTTGAGCTAAATTATGCATCTGAAGAGACTTCTGGTGGTATACATGGGGGCTTATCACAAATACGAGGAGACAGTGCACATTTGCTCATGTTTAGGCAGAGGCTTTATTAACTCTCCTTTGCTGAGTTCCTGTCTTGATTCAGGCACTTCCCAAGCTTTTATAAAGGACACCAAGAGGTAAAGGACACAGCAGATATGAACTCGCAGGGGGAGGGCTTAGGGCTAGACTGTGGTATCATTTTCTTTGCAGATGTTCTGATTAAATATTCCCAAAAAACACTCAGACTTTATCTGTAGGCACCTTTGCACATGTTTTCAGAACTCTTTATCATGTACATTTCATAGTAAAAATCAAAGAAGTATTTTTCTTCTTTTCTTTTTTCATGGCTGTCACAGTTCTCTCAGACCAGAGTCTGAATGAAATTTAGCTCTGTTTCTGAAGAGTCAGAAACTGTAATGATCATGTGATCTTCTAAAGAAGGGACACTAGTTATGACCTCATTTTGAATACTGTTTGGGAAGACTTGGGTGGTCCTAGTCCCTGACTACCACTCCTTTACCTTCCTATACACATATGATGAGAGACAGGTCATAGAACAGGCTCACCTTGTATCCACATAGCTCTCTGCTCCTGTTACAGGGTCATGCATACTCTGGCTTTTTTATCATCTCATCCTAGGAGAGAAAGAAACACTGCAGAGAGCTCATTTCTTCTACTTCAAGCCAGTTACTGAAAATGGTAAAATGGAAGAGTGGCAGAGCCAGAAAAAGAAGCCGCCTTGACTCTGCCAAGCATGTGCTTCTGCTGCCAATCGCAACTCTTTGTGTGTAGACAGTCTGTGCAGCAGACTAGGACCTGCTTCAAGTACCGCATCTGCCTGGGGCTCTTTCCCAGTATAGTTTACTGCTCTCCATCCCACCCTGAAGGATATCACCGCCCTGATTCCCTCCCAAGCCTCCGTGACAGCTTCCTGTCAAGTGACTCTCCCCCACAAGTCTTTTTTGACAAATCTCAGAGATGCAACAGCTGGTCACCCTTCAAGACTTGCACATGTCTCTGTTGCCACTTATGTAGATTTCTTTCTTCCTTATTGATTTTTTTCCATTTCTCCTCTTCTGTTTTGTGGGTATCAACTAACAGTTTACATTCTCTTGTATTGCTCAGTTCTCTCTATTTCAAGTCTTTATCTTGTGGCAACTTCTGCACATATGGACCTTCCAATTATAAAGTTATAAGGAACAATAATAGATACTAACTTGTCTGTTTACATTCTGTTCTACTGTTCAAAAAGTTTTTGCATAGCAGTTATGTTACAACTTCTCTCTGAGGTAAGCCTCTGATACAGAGGTTTACTTTTACATTTTTTTTAATGGAAGAGTGAATAGCTTCAAAATAGTTATAACATATATTTTTTAAAAAAGCATCCATATACCCATCATCACTCTTATAAAATAAAGCATTATATGAACCCCTCAGAACCAGCCCTCCATCTCAGTAACCTCTTACCTTCCCCCAGTGTCACAGCCATCTGGATCTTACATTATCACCTCCTTATTTCTCTTTGTAGTTTTACCACATATATGTATCCCTAAATAGCATAACGTTTAGTTTTGCCTACTTTGAAGATGGAATGGAAATCAAATTATACAGTGTGCATCTTTTCAAACTGTGCTGTTCAATTTCATGGTTGTGCAGCTACTGAGCACTTGAGAAGGGACTAGTCCAAATTGCAATGTCCTGTGCATATAAAATGCATGCCAAATTTTGAGGCTTTAGTACAAAAAAAGTCATATAATTTTTTTATATTGGATTCATGGTGAAATATATTAGATTGAATGAAATATATTATTAAAATTTCATGTTTCTTTATTTTTAAATGGCTACTAGAAATTTTAAAATGAAATATGTTGCATCATTTTTCTACTAGACAGAGCTACTCTAGAATTTATATTTTTACTCAGCATCTTCTTTGTGAGATTCGCTCATGGTGGTGTTGGTAGCTGTATTCACTGTGCTGTCACTTTATTATTCTGTACTATTATTGGTAGACATTTGTATTTGTTCCATTTTTTCCCCAGTTACCAACAGTGTTATTTGAGTGGGCAAGAGTTTTTCTAGGGTATTGCTAGGTCCTGGAGCATGTACCTATTCATCTTACTAGATACACAAAATTGTTTTCTGAACCAGTTGTACCATTTTTGTTTCCTGCCAGCAGTGTAAAAGAATACTCATGCTCTATATCAGAGGTCAGCAGACATTTTCTGTAAACAGCCATGTAGTAAGTGTTTTAGGTTTTAGCACCAAGTGGTAAAATTGAGCAATGGTTCTCTGTGAAAGACTAATAATCTTTTTTTAATGAAAAGTGTAAAAAGCATTCTTGGCTCATGGGCTGTACAAAAGCAGGTGGCAGACTAG
Organism: Mustela erminea; assembly: GCF_009829155.1. Classification (NCBI taxonomy): domain Eukaryota; kingdom Metazoa; phylum Chordata; class Mammalia; order Carnivora; family Mustelidae; genus Mustela; species Mustela erminea. Next base: position 60,866,168 of record NC_045623.1, read on the forward strand.
ATTTGTACCATGTGCTACTGTTTGCCAAATCTTGTGCTGCATCATTGTTAACACTTAAAATTGCCAAATTTTAATTTTAGCCAATCTTATGAGTACAAAGTGGTATTTTCATTTGACTTACCCAGCTTACTAATGAGGATGAGAATCCTTTCATTGACTTATTGGTCATTCATGTTTCCTTCTCTGTGAAATGTTGGTTTGATTCTGTTGTCCATTTTTATTAGTCAGGTAACATTTTAGAGGCCATGAAACTAACTTTGCCTGAGAGAAGATGTTTGATATGAATGTTTTAAGATCATAGCTAGGAAGGATCAGAACATGGACTCAAGCTCTGTCCTCTAATTACAATGTTTTTCATGCTTTCTTTAAAAATGAACTAACAGTAGTGGCACCTGGTTGTCTCAGTCATTAAGCATCTGTCTTCGGCTCAGGTCACGATCCCAGGATCCTGGGATGGAGCCCTGCATCGGGGTGGGGAAGATCCTGGGATGGAGCCCTGCATCAGGGGTGGGGAAGATCCCTGCTTGGTGGGAAGCCTGCTTCTTTCTCTCCCATGCCCCCGGCTTGTGTTCCCTCTCTTGCTGTTCCTATCTCTCTGTCAATTAAATAAATACATAAAATTTTTAAAAAAATAAATATAAAATAAAAAACTAACAGTAGTATACTGACTTACACTGTTATTTGATACTGCTGTTCCTTTCTTGGGCAATTGTCTTTTCTTAGCTTTTAATAGATTTCAAAATGCCTGTCTGGATAAGGGTAGAAACTTTTTCTATGATTGAGATTTGCTTTAAGACCATTACTTTACTGGGACTGGGTAGCTGATTTCCTCAGTGCTGATTTCACAGTGTGTCCTGTTTGCTCTTTCTTCTCAATTGTGAGGACCTAATTATAATTTGCTTGGTTGAAAATTCTGACTTTCCCAGGTTGTCTTCCCCTTGTGAGGGCCATGTGACATACATGGAAGAATATTAACTGGGTGTTCTGAGACAGAGGGGATAGAGTGAACTAGCACAAACCCTTTAGTCTTCCCTTGACTTCTGCCTGGAACTTAGTTTCGGTGCCCAACAGTGCAGTAGCCATCTTGCAATCATGGAAGCTAGAAAGATTCCGGATTCCCAGTGACTTTCTTCACAACCTGCATCAATGTTGGGCTACCTCATGATGTCTTATTACTGGAGAACAAACAAGAATTTTTTTACTATTAAAATAAGTTATTGTACTCAGGTTTCTGCTAATGCAGTTAAAGGCAACTCTAATAGATAGAGGCAAAAATGCAGACTTACAGATGGACTACCTCATATTTGAATCACATTTAGGGAATTATTTTTTTAGAAAAAAATAGTAATTCCCAGAAAACATATATCATAGGAAGTCATTTAGAAATTGTTTAAAGAATTACTATGTATTGGAGGAAAACTTTTCCCATTTTCCTCAACTACATTTCATCCTATAAAGATTGAGGTATTTAGCTGTAATATAAGAGAACACTGTCCCTTAGTTCTTTATCTTCATTGATCTAGCAAATGAAATAAAGAAGACTGCAATATTAATGTCTTAGAATTTTGGATAAGACACAAGGTCACCATCTAAAGTCAAAAAAGAACTTAAGTGTGGTATGGGAGAAAAAGCATGGGATTTTGAGTTTGACCAAAGACCCGTATGCCATTTACTAGCTGTTCCATCTTTGACATTCTGGGTTCTAATTAGTCCACAATCCAGTAAGGATAACAAACACTGTCTTTATAATAGAATTGTTATGAGGGTTAAATTCCTTTTCAGCATATAGTACTTCCCAGATCATCTTTCTTCTGAGGGTGATTTTGGTAAAACAAACATATGAGTAAAAATTCCTAGAGATGAGGCACCATGAAACATGAATTTCAATAGTTACAAGGGGAACTAGGCCAAGATGGTAAAGAAGTAGCAGGCTGAGACTACATCAGGTAGCAGGAGATCAGCTGCATAACTTATCTAAAGATTGCAAACACTTACAAATCCAACGGGAAATTGAAGAGAAGAAGAACAGCAATTCTAGAAACAGAAAATCAACCATTTTCTGAAAGGTAGGACTGGCAGAGAAGTGAATCCAAAGCGACAGGAAGATAGACCACGGAGGGAGGGGCCAGCTCCCAGCAAGCAGTGGAGCAACGGAGCACTAAATCAGGACTTTTAAAAGTCTGTTCCGCTGAGGGACATCGCTCCAGAGGCTAAACCGGGGTGATGTCAACACGGGATCAACGTGGGCCTTAGGTCCCACAGGGTCACAGAAGGATCGGGGGTGTCCGAGTGTTGCAGAGCTTGCAGGTATTAGAAAGGGGAATCCGGCTACAGAGAGAGAGAGACAAGGAGTGAGCTCTCAGCTCAGGGTTCCCTTGAACCCGTCGCAGGCTCAGAGCGTGGCTGGAGGCCAGGGAAACGGGAGTAATTGGGCGCTATTCTCTGAGGTGCTCTGAGAAGTGGGGCCCCGAGCTCTTGGCTCCTCTGGGCCGGAGACTGGGAGGCCGCCATTTTCATTCCTGTCTTCCAGAACTCTATGGAAAGTGCTCAGGGAACAAAAGCTCCCAAAAGCAAACCCGAGCAGATTACTCAGCCCGGCCACTGGTAAGGGCGGTGCAATTCCGCCTGGGGCAAAGAACTTGAGAATCACTACAATAGGCCCCTCTCCCAGAAGATCAACAAGAAATCCAGCCAGGACCAAGTTCACCTACCAAGGAGTGCAGGTCCAATACCAAGGAAAGCAGCGGAATTCCAGAGGAGGAGAAAGCAAAGCACAGAACTCATGGCTTTCTCCCCACGATTCTTTAGTCTTGCAGTTTTTTATTATTTTTCTATTTTTTTTCTTCTTCTGATAAATTTTTTTTAACTTGTACCCTTTTCTTTTTTAACATTTTTAACTAGTTTATCTAATATATATATATATATATATATATATATATATATTTTCTTTTTTATACTTTTTCTTTATTCATTTTCTTTTTTTAATGTTTTTTTCTGAACCTCTTTTTATCCCGTCCCTGCCCCCCCACGATTTGGGATCTCTTCTGATTTTGTTAAAGCATATTTTCCTGGGGTCTTTGCCACCCTTTTAATATTTTAGTTGCTCCTTCATATACTCTTATCAGGACAAAATGACAAGGTGGAAAAATTCACCACAAAAAAAAAAAAAAAAGAACAAGAGGCAATACCAAAGGCTAGGGACTTAATCAATATAGACTTTGGTAATATGTCAGATCTAGAGTTCAGAATGACGATTCTCAGGGTTCTAGCCGGGCTTGAAAAAGACATGGAAGATATTAGAGAAACCGTCTCAGGAGATATAAAAGCCCTTTCTGGAGAAATAAAAGAACTAAAATCTAACCAAGTTGAAATAAAAAAAGCTATTAATGAGATGCAATAAAATATGGAGGCTCTCTCTTGGGCGCCTGGGTGGCTCAGTGGGTTAAGCCGCTGCCTTCGGCTCAGGTGATGATCTCAGGATCCTGGGATTGAGTCTCTGCTCAGCAGGGAGCCTGCTTCCCTCTCTCTCTCTCTGCCTGCCTCTCTGTCTACTGTGAACTCTCTCTGTCAAATAAATAAAATAAAATCTTTAAAAAAAATATGGAGGCTCTCACTGCTAGGATAAGTGAGGCAGAAGAAAGAATTAGTGATATAGAAGACCAAATAACAGAGAATAAAGAAGCTGAGCAAAAGAGGGACAGCTACTGGACCCGAGGGGAGAATTAGAGAGATAAGTGACACCATAAGATGAAACAACATTAGAATAATTGGGATTCCAGAAGAAGAAGAAAGAGAGAGGGGAGCAGAAGGTGTATTGGAGAGAATTTCCCTAATATGGCAAAGGGAACAAGCATCAAAATCCAGGAGGTGCAGAGACCCCCCCCTCAAAATCAACAAGAATAGGTCCATACCCGTTACCTAATAGTAAAATTTATAAGTCTTAGTGACAAAGAGAAAAGTGCTGTGAAGTGTGTAAACCTGGTGATTTCACAGACCTCTACCCCTGGGGATGAAAATATATGTTTATTAAAAAAAAAAAAAATCCTGAAAGCAGCCTGGGAAAAGAAGTCTGTAACATACAATGGTAAAAATATTAGATTGGCAGCAGACTTATCCACAGAGACCTGGCAGGCCAGAAAGAACTGGCATCAGATATTCAGAGCACTAAATGAGAAAAGCATGCAGCCAAGAATACGATATCCAGCTAGGCTATCATTGAAAATAGAAGGAGAGGTAAAAAGCTTCCAGGACAAACAAAAACTGAAAGAATTTGCAAACACCAAACCAGCTCTACAGGAAATACTGAAAGGAGTCCTCTAAGCAAAAAGAGAGCCTAAAAGTAGTAGATCAGAAAAGAGACAATATACAGTAACAGTCACCTTACAGGCAATACAATGGCACTAAATTCATATCTCTCAATAGTTACCCTGAATGTTAATGGGCTAAATGCCCCAATCAAAAGACACAGGGTATCAGAATGGATGAAAAATCAAAACCCATCTATATGTTGCCTACAAGAAACTCATTTTAGACCTGAAGACACCTCCAGATTTAAAGTGAGGGGGTGGAAAAGAATTTACCATGCTAATGGACATCAGAAGAAAGCAAGAGTGGCAATCCTTATATCAGATCAATTAGATTTTAAGCCAAAGACTATAATAAGAGATGAGGAAGGACACTATATCATACTCAAAGGGTCTCTCCAACAAGAAGATCTAACAATTTTAAATATCTATGCCCCCAACGTGGGAGCAGCCAACTATATAAACCAATTAATAACAAAATCAAAGAAACATATCAACAATAATACAATAATAGTAGGGGACTTTAACACTCCCCTCACTGAAATGGACAGATCATCCAAGCAAAAGATCAGCAAAGAAATAAAGGCCTTAAATGACACATTGGACCAGATGGACATCACAGATATATTCAGAACATTTCATCCCAAAGCAACAGAATACACATTCTTCTCTAGTGCACATGGAACATTCTGCAGAATAGATCACATCCTGGGTCCTAAATCAGGTCTCAACCAGTATCAGAAGATTGGGATCATTCCCTGCATATTTTCAGACCACAATGCTCTGAAGCTAGAACTCAATCACAAGAGTAAATTAGGAAAGAACCCAAATACATGGAGACTAACATCATCCTTTTAAAGAATGAATGGGTCAACCCGGAAATTAAAGAAGAATTGAAAAAATTCATGGAAACAAATGATAATGAAAACAAAATGGTTCAAAATCTGTGGGACACAGCAAAGGCAGTCCTGAGAGGAAAATATATAGCGGTACAAGCCTTTCTCAAGGAACAAGAAAGGTCTCATGTACACAATCTAACCCTACACCTAAAGGAGCTGGAGAAAGAACAAGAAAGAAACCCTAAACCCAGCAGGAGAAGAGAAATCATAAAGATCAGAGCAGAAATCAATGAAATAAAAACCAAAAAAAAAAAAAAAACCAATAGAGCAAATCAACAAAACTAGGAGCTGGTTCTTTGAAAGAATTAATAAGATTGATAAATCCCTGGCCAGACTTATCAAAAAGAAAAGAGAAAGGACCCAAATAAATAAAATCATGAATGAAAGGGAGAGATCACAACTAACACCAAAGAAATACAAACAATTATAAGAACATACTATGAGCAACCCTACACCAACAAATTTGACAATCTGGAAGCAATGGATGCATTCCTAGAGACATATAAACTACCACAACTGAACCAGGAAGAAATGGAACACCTGAACAGAACCATAACCAGTAAGGAGATTGACACAGTCATCAAAAATCTCCAAACAAACAAAAGCCCAGGGCCAGACTTGTTCCCAGGGGAATTCTAACAAACATTTAAAGAAGAATTAATTCCTATTCTCCTGAAACTGTTCCAAAAAATAGAAATGGAAGGAAAACTTCCAAACTCATTTTTTGAGACCAGCTTCACCTTGATCCCCAAACCAGACAAGGATCCCGTCAAAAAAGAGAACTACAAACCAATATCCTTGATGAACACAGATGCAAAAATTCTCACCAAAATACTAGCCAATAGGCTTCAACAGTACATTAAAAGGATTATTCAGCACGACCAAGTGGGATTTATTCCAGGGCTGCAAGGTTCAACATCTGCAAATCAATCAGTGTGATACAACACATTAATAAAGGGCAAGAACCATATGATAGATGCTGAAAAATAGATGCTGAAAAAAATAGATGCTGAAAAAGCATTTGACAAAGTACAGCATTCCTTCCTGATCAAAACTCTTCAAAGTGTAGGGACAGAGGGCACATACCTCAATATTATCAAAGCCATCTATGAAAAACCCACCACAAATAATTCTCAAAAGAGAAAAACTGAAAGCTTTTCCACTAAGGTCAGAACACGGCAGGGATGTCCATTATCACCACTGCTATTCAACATAGTACTAGAAGTCCTAGCCTCAGCAGTCAGACAGCAAAAGGAATTTAAAGGCATCCAAATCAGCAAAGAAGTCGAACTATCACTCTTCACAGATGATATGATACTATATGTGGAAAACCCAAAAAACTCCACCCCAAAACTGCTAGAACTTGTACAGGAATTCAATAAAGTGTCAGGATATAAAATCAATGCACAGAAATCAGTTGCATTTCTCTACACCAAAAACAAGACAGAAGAAAGAGAAATTAAGGAGTCAATCCCATTTACAATTGCACCCAAAACTATAAGATACCTAGGAATAAACCTAAACAAAGAGGCTAAGAATCTATACTCAGAAAACTATAAGGTACCCATGAAAGAAATTGAGGAAGACATAAAGAAATGGAAAAATGTTCCATGCTCCTGGATTGGAAGAATAAATATTGTGAAAATGTCTATGCTACCTAAAGCAATCTACACATTTAATGCAATTCCTATCAAAGTACATTCCATTTTCTTCAAAGAAATGGAACAAATAATCCTAAAATTATATGGAACCAGAAAAGACCTCGAATTGCCAAAGGAATATTGAAAAAGAAAGCCAAAGTTGGTGGCATCACAATTCCGGACTTCGAGCTCTATTACAAAGCTTTCATCATCAAGACAACATGGTACTGGCACAAAAGCAGACACATAGATCAATGGAACAGAATAGAGAGCCCAGAAATAGACCCTCAACTCTATAGTCAACTAATCTTTGACAAAGCAGGAAAGAATGTCCAATGGCAAAAAGACAGCCTCTTCAATAAATGCTGTTGGGAAAATTGGACAGCCACATGCAGAAAAATGAAATTGGACCATTTCCTTACACCACACATGAAAATAGACTCAAAATGGATGAAGGACCTCAATGTGAGAAAGGAATCCATCAAAATCCTTGAGCAGAACACAGGCAACAACCTCTTCAACCTCAGCCGCAGCAACTTCTTCCTAGGAACATCGCCAAAGGCAAGGGAAGTAAGGGCAAAAGTGAACTATTGGGATTTCATCAAGATCAAAAGCTTTTGCACAGCAAAGGGAACAGTTAACAAAACCAAAAGACAACTGACAGAATGGGAGAAGATACTTGCAAACGACATATCAGATAAAGGGCTAGTGTCCAAAATCTATAAAGTACTTAGCAAACTCAACACCCAAAGAACAAATAATCCAATCAAGAAATGGGCAGAAGACATGAACAGACATTTCTGCAAAGAAGACATCCAGATGGCCAACAGACACATGAAAAAGTGCTCCACATCACTCAGCATCAGGGAAATACAAATCAAAACCACAATGAGATATCACCTCACACCAGTCAGAATGGCTAAAATCAACAAGTCAGGAAATGACAGATGCTGGTGAGGATGTGGAGAAAGGGGAACCCTCCTACACTATTGGTGGGAATGCAAGCTGGTGCAATCACTCTGGAAAACAGCATGGAGGTTCCTCAAAATGTTGAAAATAGAACTACCCTATGATCCAGCAATTGCACTACTGGGTATTTACCCTAAAGATACAAACGTAGTGATCCAAAGGGGCACGTGCACCCAAATGTTTATAGCAGCAATGTCCACAATAGCCAAACTATGGAAAGAACCTAGATGTCCATCCACAGATGAATGGATAAAGAAGATGTGGTATATATACACAATGGAATACTATGCAGCCATCAAAAGAAATGAAATCTTGCCATTTGCGATGACGTGGATGGAACTAGAGGGTATCATGCTTAGAGAAATAAGTCCATCAGAGAAAGACAACTATCATATGATCTCCCTGATATGAGGAAGTAGCGATGCAACATGGGGGGGGTAAGGTAGGAGAAGAATAAATGAAACAAGATGGGATTGGGAGGGAGACAAACCATAAGTGACTCTTAATCTCACAAAACAAACTGAGGGTTGCTGGGGGGAGGGAGCATGGGAGAAGGGGTTGGGGTTATGGACATTGGGAAAGGTATGTGCTATGGTGAGTGCTGTGAAGTGTGTAAACCTGGAGATTCACAGACCTGTACCCCTGGGGATAAAAATATATTATATGTTTATAAAAAAATTAAAAATAAAAAAAAAGAAAAATCAAATTGAAGTAAAAAAAAAAGATTGTAGTCACATAACCACTGGAGAAGAAGAAGCCCACATTTTATCTTTATAATTCAATGTGATTTTTTTTTTTTTTGAGTCAAAGAGATATGGGCAGAATTACGGGTGTTTCTCTAAAATTGGATCTAACACTGACCACTCCCATCTCAATTTGTTATGGATGTTAATACCATGATTGATGATTTCTCTATAGAAAACAAAGACTGAAAGATCTCTGAGCCACCAAATTGAATAATTCCATAAATGTCAAACCTCCATGGATGCACAAAAGAATCTGTAAACATCATATCACAGTTGAAAAAGTTCTGTGTGTTCCTGCCTTAGGTACCACTTGGATCCTACTGACTGTTGACAGTTGCCTTGAAATTCTCGTGTGTTTTTTTTCAACCTTACAATACACAACCAGAAAAAAAAATAGTTACAAGGATCTTTGTTAATTTAATGATTAGAATGAAAAATAAATATTATTGTTCTTTAATCTGAACTGATACTTTGATGACTATTATAATACCCCACCACTACATGTGCATGTGTCCATGGACTCATGCCAATGTGTATGCACACATATACAGAATTTATCTCAATAAGTCCCACTCATTCTTCTGGGCTTAGCATTGATAACACTGTGTCAGAGATGCCTTACCTGACCACCCACTTCACTTCCTGCTTACTCCTGACAGGCCTTTTAACTTCTTACATTGTATCGTCTGCTTCCTTCCTTAGATTGGGAGTTGCTTGAAGTCAGGGGGTGTGTTTAATTCACCATCTTCAATACTGAGTACTCTTCTAACATAGTAGATGTTTTAAAAGTACTTCTTGAATGAATGAGAGAGTCAGTGAGTGAATGAGTGACTTCTACACATCAGGTATTGCGGGGTCCATTTATAGGGAAGGCCAATCCAAACAGATTGTCTCCAAGGAGTTCAAATATATTCCACTTTCACTTAAATTGACTAACTCAAGGACAGTCATATAACTGAAGATAACCGAACTGCATGAAGCCCAGACCAAGAGTAATAATGTGTCTGTGTCCCTCCATCTCTCCAGAACCTTTCTTAAGAGTAGGAAGGAGCTCTTATTCAAAGAAACATAAAAAGGGGTTTTGTGAGTACTGGGTATTATGCACAAGTGATAAATTATTGAACTCTACATCTGAAACTAATGGTGTACTCTATGTTGGATAATTGAATTTAAATGAAAAAAATGCAAAAAAAAAAAAAAAAAAAGGATTGCAATCCTATATTCTAAGATTTGAATATTCCTAAGATTGAAATGCAGTGTTTCTTGAGCAGTATATCTGAAGCATAATAATAAGACATGGCACGATTGAGTATTATTAGGAGGTTGGTGTGAATTCTGTTGGAGAAGAGGATGAAGAAAAAGTAGAGGAATACTAACCATCATTTCTTTTAACCCTGCAGCTTGTAACACTCAGAACTTTAGGTTCAACATTAGCTGATAGTCATTTAAAGCTTTCTGGTTAGATTGTCTTTACTTTTTTTTTTTTTTTAAAGATTTTATTTATTTATTTGACAGACAGAGATTACAAGTAGGCAGAGAGGCAGGCAGAGAGAGGTGGGAAGCAGGTTCCCTGGTGAGCAGAGAGCCCGATGTGGGGCTCAATACCAGGACCCTGGGATCATGACCTGAGCTGAAGGCAGAGGGTTGAACCCACTGAGCCACCCAGGTGCCCCTAGATTGTCTTTACTTTTAACTGTGATCATTTTCTATTTGTATCTGTAAGATTTTTCCATCATGTCTCAAAGTAAAGGCAAGAAAAAAAAATCATGCTTTATAGGACAAATGTATCCTTTTTACATTACTAATCCCAATGCTTGATGTATATATTAATGTACTATTTCTATGACTATAACAAATAAAATATATATTTATAAAATAATATATGCAAATATAAATTATTTATATACATATATAAACAAATTGTTTTAAGCTTAAATTTTTTATCAGTTTAGAGGGAATAAACTTCTCAAAATGTCCTCTACCAGAATCCTGAACAGAATAGCTTTATAAACACAGATGCCCTGGAGACTTGCCTTTCTGTCCTGGTTATAAAAGACTTTTTCCATTTAGATAATCATTATAACATTCTTCATAACAGGCAGGGACAAATTATGTCAAGTTTCAAATAAAGACAAAGAATTGGTCACTCACAAGATACTGTTGAGAGTCCCTGATAAATATATGCTGTTAAGGAAAGTCTGTGAAAGAAAAATATTTTTTGGACTTCATATCCTTCATGTCTAGAAGAATAAAAATGGACCTAGCATATTAATAAAAGGAAGGCCTAGATCTCACATCTTTCAAAATTAATTTCCACTGGATTGAAGGGCTAATTGAAATTTTGAAATTTAAAAATTCAAAAGAAAACAGGGGTGGTTTCTAAAAATCTTACCAGAGGGGGAAGAATTTTCTAAGCTTAAAAATAGTTTAGGCAAAAAAAAAAAAAAAAAAATAGATTAGGCAAGAATAAGAACAAAATAATGAAAAAGAATAATGAATCCAGGAAAGTCACACAGAAATGTGAATTCTAAACAATTTGATAAGAATGGCAATTCAGGATAATAATAAGGAGTTTTAGAGGAGGTGTATATTTAAATCTCTACATTATTTTTACTAAAATGAATTCTAGATACATATATAATACATACATACAAAAACAAGAGTACTAGAAGATAAAAATGAGTAACTTTTTAAAAAAGATTTTATTAATTTGTCAGATAGAGAGTGAGCACAAGCTGAGGAATCTGCAGGCAGAGGGAGAAGCAGACTCTGTTGAGCAGGGAGCCCAATGTGGGACTTGATCCCAGGACCCTGGGATCATGACCTGAGCTGAAGGCAGGCGCTTACCTGACCGAGCCACCCAGGCATCCCAAAATTGGTAACATTTTTATTTAGTAATCTTAGGTAACTCATTAACTTTTTGGAAACTTTGAGTGTGGAAGGCTATTCTAATTATTAAAAAATGAGAAATGGACTCCAAATAAATAAAAAAATGGTATATAAAAATAAGTATCAAAAATAAAAGTCAATTGCTAACTGAAGATTTTTTCTATTATATTCAGTTAGCTAACATATAGTACATCATTAGTTTTTGATGTTGTAGTGTTCAGTTATTGATTAGTTGTGTATAACACCCAGTGGTCATCACAACACTTGTCCTCCTTAATACCCATCACCCAGTTACCCCATCTCCCTACCCCCTTCCTTCTGAAACCCTCAGTTTGTTTCCCAGAGTCAACTGTTCCTCATGGTTTGTCTCCCTCTCTGATTTCTTCCTATTCAATCTTCCCTCCTTTCCTCTATGGTCCTTCACATTATTCTTTATGTTCCACATATGGGTGAAACCATATGATAATGGTCTTTCTCTGCTTGACTTATTTCACTTAGCCTAAAACAAAACAGTATTTATAAACTACTTTACCAACCCCCTCAAAACAGAACAATTCAATTTTTAAAAATCAAAAAATAGTTCCAAATATAGTTAAAAATATAATTGGCCTTCAAATCTATGAGTGGATGTTGCATCACACACATTATGAGAGGCATGCAAATAAAAGCAAGATAACTTATTTTACCTACCAAATTAACAAAGAATAAAAATCTTGGGAAAACCAGTGCTGGCTAAAGAGTAGGGAGACAGTTACTACATAAAGTAGAAGTAAAATCCATGTGTTTTTTTTTATTTTTTTTAAAGATTTTATTTATTTATTTGACAGAGAGAGATCACAAGTAGGCAGAGAGGCGGGGGGGGGCGGGGAGCAGGCTCCCCGCTGAGCAGAGAGCCGATGTGGGACTCAATCCCAGGACCCCGAGATCATGACCTGAGCCGAAGGCAGTGGCTTAACCCACTGAGCCACCTAGGCACCCTGTATGTGTATATTTTGACTCAACAATTTCATTTTTAGAAATTTTGACTACAGATATAACAGATATATTCACACAGTTGTAAAAGATGTGTTGACAAGGATCTTCATTGCAATTTTGTATGAAAAAGACCATGATACAATATAAATGCCCACAAATAAGATCAATTGCAGTACAACCATGTTATGGAATATTATACTATTGTTAAAAATGAGATTTTAAAAATTAATAGACACTTATATGTTTACTATATGCCATTTAATTTTCATAACAATTTTATAAACCAGGAACTATTATCCTCATTTTATGGATTAGAAAACTGAGCTGTACGTAGTTTTTATAACCTTAGTATATTATTTAACCTATTATATGCTGAAGCCAAAATTCAATTCAGGCAACCTAGCTCTGGATTCTATGCTACTTTTTTTTTTTAATTTTTAATTTTTAATTTTTTAAAATTCTTTTCAGTGTACCAGAACTCATTGTTTATGCACCACACCCAGTGCTCCATGCAATGCATACCCCCCATAATACCCACCACCAGACTCACCCAACTTCTCACACCCTGCCCCTTCAAAACCCTCAGATTGTTTTTCAGAGTCCATAGTTTCTCATGGTTCATCTCCTCCTCCAATTTCCCTCAACTCCCTTCTCTCCATCTCCCAATGTTCTCTGTGTAATTTCTTATGCTCCATGAGCAACTGAAACCATGATACTTGTCTTTCTTTGTTTGACTTATTTCACTCAGCATAATCTCTTCCAGTCCCATCCATGTTGATACAAAATTTGGGTATTCATCCTTTCTGATGGAGGCATAATACTCTATTGTGTATATGAACTACATCTTCCTTATCCATTTGTCCGTTGAAGGGCATCTTGATTCTTTCCACAGTTTGGCGACCATGGCCATTGCTGCTATGAACATTGGGGTACAGATGGCCCTTCTTTTCACTACATCTCTATCTTTGGGATAAATACCCAGTAGTGCAATTACAGGGTCATAGGGTAGCTCTATTTTTAATTTCTTAAGGAATCCCCACACTGTTTTCCAAAGTGGTTGCATCAACTTGCAATCCCACAAACAGTGTAAGAGGGTTCTCCTTTCTCCACATCCTCTCCAACACTTGTTACTACCTTCAAAATATGCTACCTGTGAAAATTATAATGTTCATTTATACTTTTAAAGAAATAATGAAGTGAATAATATGGTTATCATGAGCCCATCTGTATTAAATACATACTCATACATATATGTTTCTAAAGTAATAGACATTTCTGGAAAAATACACAAACAATAACAGCAGGTATCTCTAAGTACTATTTTGTATGTATATTACCATAGCAAAATATTGAAAATAATCCAACTTTTTGAAAATATATAGATTATGGTATTCTCCACCATTGTAGCCATTAAATTTTTGTTTGAGAGTTCATAATCATGTAGAAATATACTAACAGAAAAAGATTATAATATATTCATTACAATATGATATTGAAAAAATATATATACAATCATTACAGTAATGAAGGTTCAAACACATTAACAATTTGAGGGTAGCCCAATTAAGAGTTTTCCATCTTCTTACTTTTAAAAATTTCTGAATGTTCTGTAGATATTACATTCATAGTAGAGTACATTTTAATTTACAAAAATAATGTCACCAACTCTGAGAATTAAGAATGCTTGGATCAACCAGGAGATCAAAGAAGAACTGAAACAATTCATGGAAACCAATGAGAATGAAGACACCATAGGTCCAAAACCTGTGGGATACAGCAAAGGTGGTCCTAAGGGGGAAATACATAGCCATCCAAGCCTCCCTCAAAAAAAATTGAAAAATCCAGAACACAGCAGCTGTCTCTACACCTTAAAGAACTGGAGAATCAACAACAAATCAAACCAACTCCACACATAAGAAGGGAAATAATCAAGATTAGAGCTGAGATCAATGAGGTAGAAACCAGAGATACAGTAGACCATATCAATGAAACTAGAAGCTGGTTTTTTGAAAGAATCAATAAGATCGATAAACCGTTGGACACACTAATCCAAAAGAAAAGAGAGAAAGCCAAAATTAATAAAATTGTGAATGAAAAGGGAGAGATCACAACTAACACCAAGGAAGTAGAAACAATCATCAGAAATTATTATCAATAGTTACATGCCAATAAGCTAAGCAACCTAGATGAAATGGATGCATTCCTGGAAAACTATAAACTCCCAAAATTGAACCAGGAAGAAATTGACAACCTGAACAGACTGATGTCTAGTAGCGAGATTGAAGCAGTGATCAAAATCCTCCCAAAAAACAAGAGCCCAGGACCTGATGGATTCGCTGGGGAATTCTACCAAACATTCAAAGAAGAAATAACACCTATCCTCCTGAAGCTGTTTCAAAAAAATTGAAGCAGGAGAACTTCCAGACTCTTTCTATGAATCCAGCATTACCCTGATCCCCAAACCAGGCAAAGACCCTACCAAAAAGGAGAATTTCAGACAAATATCATTGATGAATATGGATGCTAAGATTCTCAACAAGATCCTAGCAAACAGGATCCAACAGCACATTAAAAAGAGAAAAGCTGACCTACAAAGTTGAGGCTTAGCTTTGGGACCATA
Organism: Mustela erminea; assembly: GCF_009829155.1. Taxonomy (NCBI): domain Eukaryota; kingdom Metazoa; phylum Chordata; class Mammalia; order Carnivora; family Mustelidae; genus Mustela; species Mustela erminea. Next base: position 60,881,210 of record NC_045623.1, read on the forward strand.
GTGACCTCAGTAAGATCTTCAAAAGTCATGACAAACATCTCCCCACAAGGTTTTGGGTAGAAGAAAGAAATCAATGTGTAAGAAACTATATCTCTACCCTGAAACCCCTAGTCAAAATCCATTAAAGAGAGGAAGGAAACTCAAGGCTAACACAAAACATCACAGAATTTACTCTTAATTGGGACAATATACTTTGTACTACATTGGTGTAGAAGGTCATCAGAACACATGAAATGCCACCAAAAAAGGTTGGAGAACATACTTCATGGTCCTTTTCAAAAGTTCTAGGGTAGGTTCTGCATTAATTGTGCTTTCCTTGTTACATTACTTATTGAAGCAACATATGGCTGTTTTGTTAAAGCCACATAGATACATGTATGCTCAAATAAATTAATGTTCCCATCTCAACTGGATGATTTGGCAGAAATAATACATTCACCAGCCAATGTATAGACTGACCTACATGACTCTCTCACTCAAGGATCTAAAGTGGAACATTGTATATTACTCTAACAAGCAGATAGAGGCAATACATTTTTCTTTTAAATATTTTCCTAGTAGCATCTATTGACCTTTACCAAACATCCTGTATATTATACACATGCTAGAATTTGAAAATGCAGGAGCGCATCTGGGAAATGGTATGCAAATTGTGAAGGTGCACAGAAGGCACTTTTCAAATTAACAAAATCCAAGAACTGGCATCTCAATGCTTAATAAAAAGACTTTGCTTTCAAGGTGAGTTATACATGCACACACCAATACGCATGCATATATTTATATATAAATTGTTATATATACCATTTTCTAATAGGCAGATTACCTGGAAAGTTTGAAAAAGCTTCTAGATCTGTATTATTGGAAAGCACACAAAAACATTTTGTGTTAAGATTGTTTTTATCCTGTTTGACCCTACTCCAATTCCTTCTACAAGTTATTGCCAGACTAAGCAACTTAAAGCATCCTTGCTCAAGGGAGGATGGAAGTATTCTATAGTGATGGTGTTTTCAAGTTATCTATTCTTCTGTATTGCCAGAAATTGAAATGCACTACTCTCCATTCTAGACATAAAGCACTAACTATAATTAAATATAATCAACATGTATAGTTTATGACCTGGGAGGCATAGTTAAATTCTAGAGAGAGCAGACCTTTTGGTTTCAAGCCTCAGCTATTAGAGGTTACTACATGGTAATCAAATAGAATGGGCTTTCAGTTCATTCTAACCTTGAGTGCAAATTCTCACAGCTTTTCTTGCTGGTTGAGGGATTTGGGACTGTCGCTTGATTCTCTGAGCCTGTTTCCTCATTGGTAAAAGGAGGTTGTCAAAATGCCTAGTACATATTAATTCAGAGACCTATTAAAAGACCTGGTAGGGAGCATAGCCCATTTAAAGAGTAGAGATAATGAAAGACATACAAGCCTGGAGAGTCAGTGACCATGTCAGGATTCTCAACTTTAAGGATTTAACTATTCATAAAGTTGATTAATAATGTTAAGAATTTTGGTATATGTGCTGCCGAAGTGAGCACAATGTTAAGAATTTTGAACTTGATCCTAATGGTATGAGGAAATTGTTGATATAGAGATACATTCCGATGAAGGCTTATTGAGGAGATTATTAAACAGTATCTAATGTGTGATAACACTTTCTTCAGGCATTACTGAGTTCAAGAAAATCAATCAGCCAGGGAATCATTCAAGTTGTCTGAAGTTCAATTCTACCAAAATTTTTGATTCTACATCTTATTAACCATTTTGATATTACCTAGGATATGATGTCTCTGTAAGTTTAGATCTATATCTTAAGAGCAGTTTTTATTTTGTTTTATACCATAAAAATAAAACCCCTCTCTGTCTTTCTTTTTCAGTTCCCTCACTTCTACTTTTCACAGGCTAAATGCCATTTCCTGTCAACCCTGCAAAGAAACCAAATGTCTGCTGTAGTCTTTGTTTGTTGATAATAATGTGGTTTTATTTTTTATTTCATTTTATTTTAATTTATTTCTTTTCAGTGTTCCAGTATTCAGTGTTAATGTACCACACCCAGTGTTCCATGCAATACATACCCACCATCAGGCTCACCCAACTCCCCATTCCGATCCCCTCCAAAACCCTCAGTTTGTTTCTCAGAGTCCACAGTCTCTCATGGTTCATCTTCCCCTCCAATATTCCCCAGCTCACTTCTCCTCTCCATCTCCCAATGTCCTCTGTGTTATTCCTTATGCTCCATGAGTAACTGAAACCATGATACTTGTTTTTCTTTGCTTGACTTATTTCACTCAACATAATCTGTCCAGTCCCATCCATGTTGATACAAAAGTTGGGTATTCATCCTTTCTGATGGAGGCATAATACTCCATTGTGTATATGGACCACATCTTCCTTATCCATTTGTCCATTGAAGGGCATCTTGGTTCTTTCCACAGTTTGGTGACTGTGGCCATTGCTGCTATGAACATTGGGGTACAGATGGCCCTTCTTTTCATTACATCTGTATCTTTGGGGTAAACACCCAGTAGAGAAATTGCAGGGTAGCTCTATTTTTAATTTCTTAAGGAATCTCCACACTGTTTTCCAAAGTGGTTGCACCAACTTGCATTCCCACCAACAGTGTAAGAGGATTCCCCTTTCTCCACATTCTCTCCAACACTTGTTGCTTACTGTCTTGTTGATTTTGGCCATTCTAACTGGTGTAAGGTGGTATCTCAATGTGGTTTTGATTTGAATCTCACTAATGGCTAAAGATGATGAACATTTTCTCATGTGCCTGTTAGCCATTTGTATGTCTTCTTTGAAGAAGTGTCTGTTCATGTCTTCTGCCCATTTTTTTGACCTGATTATCTGTTTTCTGTGTGTTGAGTTTGAGGAGTTCTTTATAGATCTTGGATATCAGCCCTCTGTCTGTAGTGTCATTTGCGGATATCTTCTCCCATTCTGTGGGTTACCTCTTTGTTTTGTTGACCGTTTCCTTTGCTGTGCAGAAGCTTTTGATCTTGATGAAGCCCCAGATGTTTATTTTTGCTTTTGCTTCCTTTGCCTTTGGGGACACATCTTGAAAGAAGTTGCTGTGACCGATGTTGAAGAGGTTACTTCCTATGTCCTTCTCTAGGGTTTTGATAGATTCCTGTCTCACACTGAGGTCTTTTATCCATTTCGAGTTTAACTTTGTGTATGGTGTAAGAGAATGGTCCAGTTTCATTCTTCTCTACATAGCTATCCAATTTTCCCAGCACCATTTATTGAAGAAACTATCTTTTTTCAGCTGTATATATTTTCCTGTTTTGTTGAAGATTATTTGACCATGGATTTGAGGATCAATATCTGGGCTCTCAACTTTGTTATACTGGTCTATGTATCTGTTTTTGTGCCAGTACCATGCTGTCTTGGTGATCATAGCTTTGTAGTAAAGCTTAAAATCAGGCAACATGATGCCCCCAGTTTTGTTTTTCTTTTTCAGCATTTCCTTAGCAATGTGGGGTTTCTTCTGGTTCCATACAAATTGTAGGATTGTTTGTTCCAGCTCTTTGAAAAATGCTGGTGGAATTTTGATCGGGATGGTGTTGAAAGTATAGATTGCTCTAGGCAGTATAGACATTTTAACAATGTTTATTCTTCTGATCCATGAGCATGGAATGGTCTTCCATCTTTCTGTGTCTCTGATTTATTTCATGAGTGTTCTATAATTTCTCAAGTACAGATACTTTATATCTTTGGTTAGGTTTATTCCCAGGTATCTTATGGTTCCTGGTGCTATAGTAAATGGAATCAATTCTCTAATTTCCCTTTCTTTATTTTCATCTTAGTGTACAGGAAAGCAACTGATGTCTATACATTGATTTTGTATCCTGCCACATTACTGAATTGCTGTATGAGTCCTAGTAGTTTGGGGGTGGAGTTTTTTGAGTTTTCCATATAAAATATCATGTCATCTATGAAGAGAGAGAGTTTGACTTCTTCTTTGCCAATTTGAATACCTTTTATTTCTCTTTGTTGTCTGATTGCTGTTGTTAGGCCTTCTAGTACTATGTTGAACAAGAGTGGCAAGAGTAGGCATCCTTGTTGAGTTCCTGATATCAAAGGAAAGGATGTCAGTAATGTGGTTTTAAAATGTACTGGGGGGGGCGGGCGCCTGGGTGGCTCAGTGGGTTAAGCCGCTGCCTTCGGCTCAGGTCATGATCTCAGGGTCCTGGGATCGGGTCCCGCATCAGGCTCTCTGCTCAGCGGGGAGCCTGCTTCCCTCTCTCTCTCTCTGCCTGCCTCTCTGCCTACTTGTGATCTCTGTCTGTCAAATAAAAAAATAAAATCTTAAAAAAAAAATGTACTGGGGGGGTGCCTGGGTGGCTCAGTGGGTTAAAGCCTCTGCCTTCGGCTCAGGTCATGATCTCAGGGTCCTGGGATCGAGCCCTGCATTGGGGTCTCTGCTCAGCGGGGAGCCTGCTTCCTCTTCTCTCTTCCTGCCTCTCTGTGGCCTACTTGTGATCTCTGTCTGTCAAATAAATAAAATCTTAAAAAAAAATAAATAGAATGTACTATGGGGCACCTGGTGGTTCAGTTGGTTAAGCATTTGCCTTCAGCTCAGGTCATAATCCCAGAGCCCTGGGATTGAGCCCCACATGTGGCTTCCTGCTAGGTGGGGAGTCTGCTTCTCCCTCCCCTCTGCCACTCTCCCTCATCATTCTATCTTTCACTCTTCCTCTCTCAAATAAATAGATAAAATCTTAAAAAAAGAAAAGAAAAGAAAACCCTACTATGTGCTGGGGCAACTGGGTGGCTCATTTGGTTTAGTATCAACTCTTGATTTTGGCTCAGGTTATGATCTCAGGGTCTTTCGACTGAACCATTCATTGGGTTCCACAGTCAGCAAGGTGTCATTGAGGATTACTTTTCCTTCTTCCTATGCCCCTCACACTGCTCATGCATGCATGCTCACTCACTCACTCTCAAATAAATAAATAAATCTTTTAAAAAAATGTACTATGCACCTGTCAACGTCATTTTGTTTGAGATAACTGCTTTGGGACTGAGGATTTGCATGTGACATTAAAAAATTTTTAGATGCTGTTCTGGTACCTAAACAGTCTTTTGTACCTTATTGATGCTTTAATATAAAAGGTGAGGCTTGTGGGAAACTCAGGGTTGTAATGATTTAACATCAAAGCCTCAGAACCTGCAGCTACTGAAGAGACAATGATTGATTGAGGCTAAAAAGGAAAATTAATTTAGGAGAGGAAACATTTGGACCTCAAGTCTTCTGAACTTTAATTAAAATGGTGATTTAATTTTTGGAATTACTTTTCACTCCTTGTTGAACTTCATATCCATCTTGTCCAAATCAGGAGACATTTTGTATTACAGGTACTATATTAATTTATGTATTTCTGTGTTGCCACCATTTGGACTTATAACTTCTGGCACACTCATATTAGATAATGTGCCTCAGCAATAAGTTGAAATGGGTCTCAGAATAAGGAATAAAGTTCCAGGCTGGGGTGCAATGTGGCCTTTAGTCAATAAAAATAGGCATCCTATGCTGATTCACATCCATGATGCTTCTGCCTGGAAGGCTGTTGCATAGGCTACACAGGTTGGGGCACATACATTGTCATGTGAATGTCACCACTTAAAGAATGACTACAGTGGTCAGCTCTGCTTCTGGGGGTAAAAGCTGCATTGCCCATCACCATTGCAGGAGCAGATGTTGCTTTTGGTGAAGGAACTACTCTAAGATCATTGTTGTAGAGCTAACCTGCAGGCCTCTGCTTCCAAGGAGATAGTCCACTGGGTATTGACATGGGCTGGAGTGTTAAGATGAATGAAATGAGGAAACAAAAATCAGAAATTATAGGAAACAATATTTTTTGTTCTCTTTTTTTTTGTTTGTTTCAGCCCATAGAATAGGAATTCCTTTCCTCTCATAAATATTGGAAAGTGGTCTTGTGCTTTTTTTCCTCCCACCCTCATGTTTTCTTAAGAATAAGGCATTTTCGCAAGTATGGTTTTATGCAGAATAAGGCCAGCATCTTGATGATTTGGGAAGGAAAAAGGGAAACAAGATGGGATCAGGAGGAAGACAAACCATAAAAGACTCTTAAATCTCACAAAACAAACTGAGGGTTGCAGGTGGGGGTATGGAGAGGTGGTTGTGTTATGAACATTGGGGAGGGTATGTGATATGGTGAATGCTGTGCAATGTGTAAGCCTGACGATTCGTAGACATGTACCCCTCAGGCAAATAATACATTATATGCTAATAAAAATAATTAATAAAAAAGTAATGCACATACAAAGGATATACAATTTAAAAAATTAAACTCCATTCTGCCCCCTGAAAGTGCCAGATAGACTCCTTTTATTTTTTATTTTTATTTTTTAAAAGAAATTTATTTATTTATTTTAGATAGACAAAATGAGTGGGAGGAGGGGCAAAAGGAGATAGAAAGAGAGAGAATCCTTGAGCAGACTCCCCACCAAGTGCAGAGCCCAACATAGAGCTTGATCCCATGACTGTTTGAGATCATGACCTGAGCAGACATCAAGAGTCAGGTGCCTAACTGACTGAACCACCCAAACACTTCAGAGATCTCAGAAATTTAGGTCTCTCCAATTCTTTCTCAAGAAAACTTAGCTATGGAGTATTATGCCTCCATCAGAAAGGATGAATACCCAAGTTTTGTAGCAACATGGACGAGACTGGAAGAGATTATGCTGAGTGAAAAAAAGCCAAGCAGAGATAGCCAATTATCATATGGTTTCACTTATTTGTGGAGCATAACAAATACCATGGAGGACATGGGGAGATAGAGAGGATAAGGGAGTTGAGGGAAATTGGAATCGGGGGGTGAACCATGAGAGACTATGGATTTTGAAAAACAACCTGAGGGTTTTGAAGGGGCGGGGGTGGGAGGTTGGGGGAACCAGGTGTTGGGTATTGGGGAGGGCACATATTGCATGGAGCACTGGGTGTGGTGCAAAAACAATGAATACTGTTACGCTGAAAAGAAATTAAAAAACAAATAAATTAGCAAAAAAAAAAAAAAAAACCTAAAAAAAATTCTGAAAATAAGATTCTATTCCCAGATTTCACTATCAAATTATTCTTTCTTAAGCCCTAGATAGGCATCCACCCTGAAAGATAGACTCCTTTTAGAACATTTACACATGGGGTGCCTGGACACATCAGTTGGTTGAGCATCTGATTCTTGGTTTCTGCTCAGGTCATGATCTCAGGGTTTTGAGATGGAGCCCTGCATTGGGCTCTGTGCTCAGAGCAGTTCAGCTTAGGATTCTCTCTTACCTTCTCCATGATGCCCCCCCCCCACCAAAAAAAAAAAAAAAAAACAAATAAGTAAAAAAAAAATTTATTTTCTAAAAAGAACATTTACATATATATAAAGGTACTTTCTGCATATAAAATCAAGACATACCTTGTATGTCTTGTACCTGCAAGGTATGAGAGTCCTTGATCCTCAATCCCTGATCAAATATCATCTAGTTAGGATGATAATAAAAGCTGTTAGCTCCTAACTTAAGACTGTGCTGAACAAAAAACTGTGTTTAAAGCTATTTGCTGTTTTACATAATTCACCATGGACAGGGGTCTTTTGTCACAACCTTTTCAGCATATCATTAAAGGACTTGGATATTTATGAGAAGCTGTTACTTCTAAGAGAAGAGTTGCTTTTCAGGATCACCAGCTCACAGCATTTTAGGTGCATGTCTCCTCATCCAAATGGTTTATGTTAGAGCACCTGTTGGTGGTGGAGCAGGAAACAGTTGGCAGTGAACTACAAGTGTAAGAATTTGAAGGTAACTAGGTCTTATTACCGTATGCCTGCATAAAAATATTATTTCCCTACTGTGGATGGGGGAACAGAAGCCTTGTGTCTGCTAAGATATGAACATTTGTTTGGGAAATTTATGTTGATATATAACAGCATATGGTCTTTTTCATCATGGATTTATGTACAGGAGGCAAGCTTCATGTTCACAGTTAGAAGCATTAAAGATGGAGTCTCATGAGTGACCTAGTGTGTGGCTGTCTTGTCATCTGCGATAAGAATCACAGTGCTTGGCACATACAGACACCATCTCCTTTCCCAAAGAGGAAAGGCCATCCCTCCTGGTGAAGAAATTGATCTTTGATATTATCAAAGGGACACTGAAACTACACACATAGAATCCAGGAAGGACCACATCTCCCTGGTGTAAAGGAGCCATGGTATTTCAGAGACGTCTCAAGACTGGCGGCCAAAACAAAACATGTGACAGTTAGGAGCAACAAAAATATGTTACTAGGTCTGCCTAACGAGTAGGAATTACTCTTTACACTTGCTTTTTTTTTTTTCATTTTTCAATTTTATTTTAAAAAAATGAAGTATAGTTGACAATATTACATTACATCGAGGTGTCCACAGTGATTTGACAACTCTATATGGTATGCTATGCTCACCACAAGCATAGCTACTATCTGTTACCATATAATGCTATTATAATACCAATCACATATTTTATATGCTGTATCTTTCATTTTTGTAATTTATTCATTCCCTAGCTGGAAGCCTATATGTTCCATTTCTCTTCACTTTGCCCATTCCCCACTCTCTCCCCTCTGGTAACCATCAGTTATGGGTCTGCTTTTCACTCTTTGCTGATTTGTTTTGTTTTGTTTTGTTTTAGATTCCTCATATAAGTGGAATCATATGGTATTTGTCTTTCTCTGCCTGGCTTATTTCACTGAGCAAAATATCCTCTAGGTCTAACCAAGCTGTCACAAATGGCAAGCATCTCATTCTTTTTATGGCTGAGTAATACTCCTCTGTGTATGTGTGTGTGTGTGTGTGTGTGAGAGAGAGAGAGAGAGAGAGAGAGAGAGAGAGACCTTCTTTATCTATTCATCTATTGATGGATGGGAACTTGGGTGGCTTCTATAACTTGGCTATTATAAATAATACTACAACAAACATAAGGGTGCATCTATTTTTTATTTTTATTTTTTTATTTTTTTAGTGTTCTCTTTTTATTTGGGTAAATATCCAGCACTGGAATTACTGGATTGTATAGTAATAGTATTCCTATTTTTTAATTTTTGGAGGAAATGCCATACTGTTTTCCACAGTGACTATTCCAGTTCATATTCTTACTAACAGTTTACAAGGATGCCTTTTTCTCTACACCTTTAGCAACACTTGTTATTTCTTGTCTTTTTGATTCTAGCCATTATGACAAGTGTAAGGTGATATATCATTGTGCTTTTGATTTGCATTTCCCTGACAATTAGTAGTGTTGAACATCTTTTCGTGTGTTTGTTGGCCATCTATATCCTCTTTGGAAAAAATGTCTATTCATGGCCTCTGCCTATTCTTTTTTTTTTCCCCCCTTTGGTATTGTATGAGTTTTTAAAATATATTTTGGATATTAACCCTTTATTGAATATATCACTTGCAATTATCTTCTTCTATTCAGTAGGTCACCTTTATTTTGTTGATGATTTCCTTCAGAAATCTTTTTATTTTGGCATATTTCCAAAAGTTATTTTTGTTTTTGTTTCCCTTGTTTGAGGTGACCTGTCTAGAGAAAATTATTCTAAGGCCAATGTCAGAGATTACTGCCTATGTTTTCTTCTATCAGTTTTATGCTTTCAGATGCTATAGATAGGTATTTAATCCAATTTGAGTTTATTTTTGTATATGGTGTAAGACTGTGGTCCAATTTCATTCTTTTGTATGTAGTTGTCCAGTTTTCCCAGCACCATTTATTGAAGAGACTGTCATTTCCCTAATGATATTCTTGCCTCTTTTGTCCTAGATTAATTAACCATATCAGCATGGATTTATTTTCAGGCTTTCTATTCTGTCTCATTGATCTATGTTATTTTTACTTGGTGGTATGTCTTCAAATCAGGGATTGTGATAACTCCAGTTTTGTTCTTTCTCAAGATTACTTTGGCCGTTGAGAGTATTTTCTGGTTACATACAAATTGTAAGATTGTTCTAGTTCTATAAAAACACTATTGGTATTTTGATAGGGACCACGTTGAATCTATTGGTTGTTTTGGGTAGTATGGGCATTTTAACAATACTAATTCTTCTGATCCATGAGATTGTGCCTTTGTTTCCATTTATGTGTGTCATCTTCAATTTCTTTCATCAATGTTTTACAGTTCTCAGAATACAGTTATTTTATCTCCTTGGTTCATTTCTTACTAGATATTTTTCTTTTGGTTAAATTGCAAATAGGATTTTAAAATTTCTCTTCCTGCTATTTCATTATTAGTTTATAAAAACACAACAGTTTTCTGTATGTTAATTTTGTATCCTGCAATGTTACTAAATTCATTTATTACTTGTAATAGTTTTTTGATTGGTTTTCTATGTGTATATGTAGTATCATGGTATCTGCAAATAGTGACAGTTTAACTTTTCCCTTACCAATTTGGATGTGACTTTTATTTCTTTTTCTCATCTGGTTGTTGTGACTAGGAGTTCCAGTATTATGTGGAATGAAAGCAGTGAGAGTGACATTTTTCTCTTCTTTGTGATCTTAAGTGTGCTCTCACTTTTTACCAGTGAGTAAGATCACTAAGTGATCTTAAGTGTGCTCTCACTTTTTACCAGTGAGTATAATGTTAGGTGTGGGTATATCCTACATGGCCTTTATTATGTTCTCTCTAACTCCAGTTTGTTGAGCATTTTAATTGTAGATGAATGTTGAATTTTTTCTTCTGCATTTATTGAGATGTCATGATTTTTGTCATTCATTTTGTTAATGTGGTGGATTATGTTGATTGATTTGGAAATATTGAACCATCCATGCAGCCCCTTGAATAAATCGCTCTTGATTATGGTGGATGATTTTTATAAAGTACTGTTAAATTAGGTGTGCTAAGATTTTGTACAGAATTTCTACATCTATGTTCATCAGGGATACTGACATGTAGCTTTCTTTTTTTGTAATGTCTTCATCTGGTTTCTGTATAATGGTAATGCAGACCTCATTGAATGTATTTGAAAGCTTTTCTTCCTCTTATATTTTTTGGAATAGTTTAGAGAATGGGTATTAACTCTGAAAAACTCTGCTTTAAGTGTTTGGTGTAGAGTTCCCTGGTGAAGCCATCTTGTTCTGGATTTTGATTGTTGGTAGTTTTGATTACCAAGTCAATTTCATTACTAGAAATCGGTATATTCAGATTTTCTTTCTTACTCATTTTTGGAAGATAGTTTGTTTTTACTATCTTATCCATTTCTTTTAGGTTATCCAATTTGTCATATAATTTTTCACAGTAGTTTCTTAGAATCCTTTGTATTTCTGTGGTGTTTGTTGTTAGTTCTTCCTTTCATTTCTGATTTTATTTGGGTCCTACTCTTTTTTTTTTTTTAATCTTAATTAGTCTATCTAAAGTTAATTTTGTTTTACTTGTCAAACAACCAGCTTTTTGTTTAATTGATTATTTCCTTTCTTTTTATTTTTTAATCTTTATTTCATTTATTTTGGCTCTGATTTTATTATTTCCTTTCTTCTAACTTGGAACTTTGTTCTTTTCTTTTCTTTTTTTTTTTTCCTAGCTCCATTACGTGTAAGGTTAGGTTACTTATCTAGGATTTTTCTTGTTTCTTGAGGTAGGCTTGAAGCTCTGTAAATTTTCCTCTTAGAATTGCCTTCTCACTGTCCCAAAGATTTTGTACCATTATGTTTTAATTTTCATTCATATCTTTATATTTTTTTAAATTTTCTTGTTGAACTCTTCATTGACCCATTGATTGCTTAGTACCATGTTATTTAGCTTCCATGTTTCTGTGTTTGTCTTTCCAGTTCTTTTTCTTTTGTAAGTGATTTGTATTTTTTTAAGATTTTATTTATGTATTTGAGAGAGAGATACAGAGATAATGACAGAGATAGCAAGAGAGAGCTTGAGCAGGGAGGAGAGGGAGAAGCAGGCTCCCTGATGAGCAGGGTGCCCAGTGTGAGGCTCCATCCCAGGACTAAGGCTGGGAACATGACCAGAGCCAAAGGCAGATGCTTAACTGACTGAGCCATCCAGGAGCCTCTCTTGTAATTGATTTCTTTTTTCTTTATTATTATTTTTTAAATTTTCAGCATAACAGTATTCATTATTTTTTCACCACACCCAGTGCTCCATGCAATCTGTGCCCTCTATAATACCCACCACCTGGTACCCCAACCTCCCACACCCCCCTTCAAACCCCTCAGACTGTTTTTCAGAGTCCATAGTCTATCATGATTCACCTCCCCTTCCAATTTCCCCCAACTCCCTTATCCTCTCTAACTCCCCATGTCCTCTATGCTATTTGTTATGCTCCACAAATAAGTGAAATCATAAGATAATTGACTCTCTCTGCTTGACTTATTTCACTCAGCATAATCTCTTCCAGTCCCATCCATGTTGCTACAAAAGTTGGGTATTCATCCTTTCTGATGGAGGCATAATACTACATAGTGTATATGGACCACATCTTCCTTATCCATTCATCCATTGAAGGGCATCTTGGTTCTTTCCACAGTTTGGCAACCGTGGCCATTGCTGCTATAAACATTGGGGTACAGATGGCCCTTCTTTTCACTACATCTGTATCTTTGGGGTAAATACCCAGTAGTGCAATTGCAGGGTCATAGGGAAGTTCTATTTTTAATTTCTTGAGGAATCTCCACACTGTTCTCCAAAGAGGCTGCACCAACTTGCATTCCCACCAACAGTGTAAGAGAGTTCCCCTTTCTCCACATCCCCTCCAACACATGTTGTTTCCTGTCTTGTTAATTTTGGCCATTCTAACTGGTGTAAGGTGATATCTCAGTGTGGTTTTAATTTGAATCTCCCTGAGGGCTAGTGATGATGAACATATTTTCATGTGTCTGATAGCCATTTGTATGTCTTCATTGGAGAAGTGTCTGTCCATATCTTCTGCCCATTTTTTTATATGATTGTCTGTTTTTTGTGTGTTGAGTTTCAGGAGTTCTTTATAGATCCTCGATATCAACCTTTTGTCTGCACTGTCATTTGCAAATATCTTCTCCCATTCCGTGGGTTGCCTCTTTGTTTTCTTGACTGTTTCCTTTGCTGTGCAGAAGCTTTTGATTTTGTTGACGTCCCAAAAGTTTCTTTTCACTTTTGTTTCCTTTGCCTTTGGAGACATATCTTGAAAGAAGTTGCTGTGGCTGATAGCGAAGAGATTACTGCCTATGTTCTCCTCTAGGATTCTGATGGATTCCTGTCTCACGTTGAGGTCTTTTATCCATTTTGAGTTTATCTTTGTGTACGGTGTAAGAGAATGGTCGAGTTTCATTCTTCTACATATAGCTGCCCAGTTTTCCCTGTACCATTTATTGAAGAGACTGTCTTTTTTCCCACTATATATTTTTTCCTGTTTTGTTGAAGATTATTTGACCATAGAGTTGAGGGTCCATATCTGGGCTCTCTACTCTGCTCCACTGGTCTATGTGTCTGTTTTTATGCCAGTACCATGCTGTCTTGGTGATCACAGCTTTGTAGTAAAGCTTGAAATCAGGTAGCATGATACCCCCAGTTTTATTTTTGTTTTTCAACATTTCCTTAGTGATTCGGGGTCTCTTCTGGTTCCATACCAATTTTTGGATTATTTGCTCCAGCTCTTTGAAGAATACCAGTGGAATTTTGATCAGAATGGTATTAAAAGTATAGATTGCTCTAGGCAGTATAGACATTTTAACAATGTTTATTCTTCTGATCCAAGAGCATGGAATGGTCTTCCATCTTTTTGTGTCTTCTTCAATTTATTTCATGAGTGTTCTGTAGTTCCTCGAATACAGATCCTTTACCTTTTTGGTTAGGTTTATTCCCAGGTATCTTATGGTTCTTGGTGCTATAATAAATGGAATTGATTCTCTAATTTCCCTTTCTGTATTTTCATTGTTAGTGTATAAGAAAGCCACTGATTTCTGTCTCTCAAAGAGAGAGAGAGAGACAGGAAAGAAAGGGAAGATGAAAGAGAAGGCTCAGCCCAAATAGGACCCAAGGTACGATTTATGAAGTATACAAACAAAAACCGACAAACAAAAAGACTGATAAAAGTATATGGCAAGAGAAAAAAATATATATATGCAAATAAAGGAAGAACCTCGTCAAAAAGAACCCCAAATATAAGATTTATATACTATCAGGGCAAACACAAAAACACAGAAACAGTGGTGGAAGAAAAAGATGGGAGAGTTCTTATAAATTCTCAGGGTGGGCGAGGAAGGTTGTTTTGATTCTTCCTGGATGTATCTTAATATCTTTGTTAAAGGACTCAACTTTCCTAAGATAAAGGGGGATTAAAAATTGGTTTACCTATAGGGGTAATATTGATTGGGGATAGGGGATTACTTTGAGGTTTAACTCCATATGAATATTAAAAATAAAAATAAAAACAAATAAACTAGACTAAGCTAAACTAAAGTTAAAAAAAAAGAAATTCAAAAAATAGAAATGCAAAAGAAAAACACAGGTGTATGTATCAAAAAGTTCAGGTTAGAAGGTTATTATGGAATTTGATGTACTGGACAGCTCACTGTGATCCTAAATAGGTTAAAAAATTATCTATATAAAAAAAAATGAACCAGAATAGTGGGAACAAGTTAAAAATAAATGTTGTCCTATGAAGTAGTGGTGGTTGTTCTCTTGCAGTCTTTTTTTTTTTTTTTTTTTTTTTCTTTCTTGGTTTGTTTTCTGGGGTAGGGGCCTGCCACATGGGTTTTCAGTCAATGATGTTCCCTGAGTTAAGTCCTCCCGCCCCCCTCAAGGGGGTGGGCTCTGAGGAAACTGTTTTTTTTTTTTTCTTCAGACTTTTGTTCTCTGGCGGTTTTTATGTTTGTTCACTTTTTTTTTCTCTCACCTTGACCGCTTTTGATAGTTTTTGTAGTTTTAGAGGAAAACAAACTGCACCCTGACCTCCCTCTCAGAGAGAAGCCTCATTCTGGCTGCAGAGCCCAAATAAGTTCCCCCTTGGCCACTGTCAGAGCAGGTTCTGAGTCGTGGTCCCTGAGGACGCAGGATGTTTTGCTTGTACCCAAAACTACGGCAGCAGCGGCTATCTGGGAGCTCCAGACCGCCAGGGAGGTTCCAAGCATTAATCGCACACTGAGATTTTCCCGCTGACCCGGGCTGGGAGTGCCTGGTCTTTCTGGGTCTAAGAGCGCCGGGCTTGCATGCACCTCTTTCAGGGGAGGCTGTGGGGTGCGCGCGCATCTCAGGCTCTGAGAACGGGGTGCAGGTCCGAAAGCACCAGCCTGGGCCTTTGTATTCTCAGGGGAGGATGAGGCTCTGTAGCAGGGCTCGCGCATTCTGCCATCTGGCATGGCTCCCATCCCCTCACAGAAGCCAGAACCCATGCATTCTCGGGTGCGCTGGTGGCTTAGGGACCAAGACCTGGTTTCTCCGCTGCACTCTCTCTGGCTCAGCGCCAGGGAAGGCTGTCCTGGGACCGGCGACTTAAGCCCCTGTCCCTAGCCACCCCGATTCCCAAAATTCCCCCCCCACCCCGTGATCCTTTGCTCTTTTTGAGTGTTTTCAACCAGACTCCAAGTTAATGCTAGTCCCCAGATGCAGGGCACTCTCGGATTGGGGTATTACTTTCCAACCGGTCGCCTCTGGTGGCTCCCTCCCTTTTTTGTTTATCTTCCGATATCAGTCGACCATTCCCACTCCACTTTACCTGCCCACTGGCATCTTCTGCCCCTGTAGAGATCCAGACATGTATAATTCTGATCTCAGGATGATTTCATGGGTGATCAGAGTTCTTTGGTAGGTAATGAGCTCACTTTAGGGTACAGGTTGAAAAGGCGCCTCCTCCTACTTCCCCACCATCTTGCCCACCCTATAATTGATTTCTAATTTCATGCTGTTGTGGTATGAGAAAAGATGCTTGCTATGATTTCAATCTTCTTCAAATTTTTGAAACTTGTTTTGTGGACTAATATGTGATCTGTCTTAGAGGCTATTCCATGTGCATTTGAAAAGAATGTATCCTGCTATTTTTGTATGAAACATTATATATATATATATATATATAGAGAGAGAGAGAGAGAGAGAGAAAGAGAGAGAGAGAGATCAATCTATATATATCTATATATATCTGTTAGGTCTATCTAGTCTGATATGTCTTTCTTTTTTTTTTAAGATTTTATTCATTTATTTGAGAGATAGAGATCACAAGTAGGCATAGAGGCAGGCATAGAGAGAGAGAGGAAGGGAAGCAGGCTCCCTGCTGAGCAGAGAGCCTGATGTGGGGCTCAATCCCAGGACCCTGAGACCACGACCTGAGCCGAAGGCAGAGGCTTAACCCACTGAGCCACCCAGGTGCCCCCTAATATGTCTTTCAAAGACACTGTTTCCTTATTGATTTTCTGCCTGAATGATCTATTTACTGACATAAATGTCAGGTATTAAAGTCCCCTACTATTATTATTTTACTGGCATTATCTTCCTATATGATGTTAATATTTGCCTCATGTCTTTAGATGTTCCAATGTTGGGTGCACAGATATTAACAATGATTATATCTTATTGTTGGATTAATTCCTTTATTATTTTGTAATGCCTTTCTTGTCTCTTTTTACAGTCTTTGTTTTGAAGTCTGTTTGGGTGATATAAATGTTGCCATTCTGGCTTTTTCTTCTCTTCCATTTGCATGATGTATCTTTTTTTTTCCCCCCAACTCTTCATTTTCAGTCTCTACGTATCTGTATGTAGGTCTGAAGTGAGTTTCATGTAGGCAACATATAGATGAGTCCTGTTTTTTCACCCATTCCATTACCCTCTGACTTTTGATTGGAACATTTAGATTTACATTTAAAGTAAGTATTGATGTGTGTACTTATTGCCATTTAAAAATTTTTGTCTAGTTATTTTGTAGTGCTTCTCTGTTCCTTCTTTTCTTGCTCTCTTTCCATATAGCTGATGACTTTCTTCAGTGTGATGCTTGACTTTCTCTTTATTAATATCTTTTAACAGATTTTTGGCTTGTCGATACCATAAGATTCATAAATAACATACCAAGTGTATAGCAGTCTATATTAAGTTCAAACACATTCTAGAAGAACTTCATTTTTACTCATCTCTCCATGTTTATGTATATGTTGTCATATTTTACATCCTTTTCTTGTGTGATTTCCTTGAACTTTTTAGATATAATTGATTTTACTGCTTTTGTTTTTTAACCTTCGTACTAGCTTCGTAATTGATTGCTCTATTACCTTTACTGTATGTTTACTTCATTTATGGACTGTTTTCCTTTATAGTTTTCTTACTTTTAATTGTGGCCTTTGTTTGACCACTTACAGAGGTCACTTTAACATTTATGTAAGTCTGATTTAGTGACAATAAACTTCTTTAACTCTTGCTGTCTTAGAGATTCTTTATCTGTACTTCAGTCTGGATAATGACCTGTAGAGTATTCTTGGTTGTAGTTTTTGTTCTTGTTTTTTTCCCTTTCAGAACATGAATATATCATACCATTCTCTTCTAGCTTGATCAGTTCCAGCTGAAAAATCAGCTAATAGCTCTATGGGGTTTCCCATGTATGTAACTGTTTGCTTCTTTCATTGCCTTTCAAATTCTCTCTTTATCTTTAATCCTTGACATTTTTATGATGTATCATGGTGTGAATCTGTTTGGTCTCACCTTGTTTGGAACTCTCTGTGATTCCTGAACCTAGATATCTGTTTCCATTCTCACATTTGGCAAGTTTTCAAATATTATCTCTTCAAATAATTTTCTGGCCCTTTCTCTCTTCTTCTGGGACTCCAGAAATGATGCCCAAGATATCCTTTAACCTGTCCTCAGCTTTGTTGTTGTTGTTCTTTTTCTTTTTGCTGTTCAGCTTCGGTACTTACTATTACTCTGTCTTCCAGGTCTCTGATCTGTTCTTCTGCATCCTCTAATCTACTATTGATTCCCTATAGTGTATTTTTCATTTCTGTATTGTATTTTTCAACTCTGATTCATCTGTTTAGTATTTCCTATCTCTTTGTTGAATTTCTCCTGAATTCACCCACTTTGTCTCCAGTCCAGTGAGTTTCTCTATGACCATTGCTTTTAGCTCTACATTAAGTAGTTTTGTTATCTCTATTTCATTTATTTTTCTGATGTTTTATGTTGTTCTTTCAGCTGGAAAAATGTACCTTTATTTCCTCTTTTTTTTTTTTTTAACTTTCTGTGTTTCTATGAATTGGGCAGAAAAACTACTTCTCCTGAATTTGAAGGGCTGCTCTTATGTATGTTCATCCCTTATATAGTCTATATATACCTGGCACCTTTGCTGGCTGTCTGGAGCTGTGGCTGGAATGGTCTGGGGGTCCCAGGGCCCTCTGTTTGGGATCTCCTGGTGAGATGGCAAGAGCTGAAGTTGGCATGGGCCAGGGAATTTCTGGGCTTCTTTGCACAGGGAGCACCCTGGCAGGAAAGCTGAAGCTGAAGTGGATGTAAGCCAGGGGGTCCAGAGCACTCTGTGCACTGGGAGTCCTGGCATAATGACTGGAACTGAGGCAGGGTACAGGCAATTTTATCCTGGGGTGCTCCACATAGAGGGTACCCTTATGAGACAGTTGGAGCTGAGGTGGGCACTGTCTCAGGGCACTCTTCATTGGGGACACCCTAGTGAATTGTACAGCGCAAAAGTGGGTATGGACCAAGAAATCTCAGGACACTGTGCATCGGGGTGCCCTAGCAAGTCATCTGGAGCTGAGGTAGTATGGGCTTGGTGCTCTGGGGTGCTTTGCATCTGTGTCATTGTGGCTAGAATGGCTGGAGCTGTAATGAGCACTGATCAGATGTGTCCTATTACAGTGCTGAGGCCACCTTGCTGGGACAGCTTGGGCTGGTGTGAGCTAGGGGGCTGGGTGGTAGGCTGGCTAGGATACTTAGATTCTATTCCTCTCTACACTATCAAATTTGCAGTATTGGGTGTGGGGGTTTCTGTTGTTTCCATGTCTCCATCTCTCTTGCTGTTCTCTGTGTGGTCTCTCTCCCTTGTTGGGTAGAAACTATTCATTCAGCCCTCAATTATTTGTTAGGAGGAATTGTTTTATAAATTAAGTGTATATTTGGTATGTCCTTGGAAGAGGTAACTTCAGGGTCTTTATGTGTCACTTTCTTGTACTTCTCTTTCGGTACATACCCCTTTACACCTGCTTTTGAAGATAGAATGTGGGACCTAAAAGACCCTGGCAAAATAAGATTGTCAGTATTTCAGATTAATAAGGTTTAGGGTTTGGATATAATTTTACTGGATTTCTATGGTTGCTGTTGTGTTTTATTTATTTTTATTCATTATGCTAGCCAATTTAGTAATTATCCTTTTTTTATATATATTTATGCCATCCAATCCACATGTATTTATAGCGATAGGAGATAGTTATGTTTAGAAGGTACTAGCTTTGAAACTATTATAGCTATTTCCAGTAGTATGTGAGTAATTTATAAACTCAAAACTCAGTTGCTTTATCCAAGAGTTGAGGCTAGTCATTATCTCGTCTTCTTAACAAGGATGCTATGAAGCTCAAATACAGCAATATGCATGAAAGTGCTTTTTAAACTGGAGGGAAGAAGGGAAGCAGGGATGGCATGAATATGAGTATACTTGTGTTAGTTTTCTCAGGCTGCCAAAACAAAATACCACAGACTGTGTGGCTTAAACAACACAAATTTATTTTCTCACAGTTCTGGAGGCCAGAAGAGCCAGCAGGGTTGGTATCTTCTAAGGCCTCTGTTCTTGATTTGTAGATGACCATCTTTTACTATGTCCTCAAATGGTCTTTCCATGCAGTCCTCATGTTTTTTGTGTCTAAATGTCCCCTTCACATAAGGACATCATATTGAATTAGGGCCTACCCTAATAGACTCATTTTAATCTAATCATCTCTTTAAAATCTGTATCTTTAAATATAGCCATATTCTGAGGTACTGGGGATTAAGACTTCAACATGGGACTTCAGTTTGCTGGGGCATAATCTAATCCATAATAATATTGTACAAACCATTATTTAAAGTTTCTGATTTTCTGCAGACTTTCATATTTCTTTTTTTTTATTTATGAAAAATATTTTAATTTGGTTACAAGTTAATATGAATATGATGAAAGTAGAGGAATTTGGCCATGAGGTTTTTTGCAACTATCCCACTGTATAACTGCAGAATTCAGTTATATTAAGAGATACCAATTAACTTGGAAAGAAATTCCAAAATGGTAGCTCTAGTTTAAAGCAAACTGGATGGCTTCTCAGTTGGTTAAACATCTGTCTTCAGCTCAGGTCATGATCCCAGGGTCCTGGGAAGGAGCCCCATGTCAGTTTCTCTTCACTGGGCAGTCTGCTTCTCCCTTTCCCTGTGCCCTTCCCCCAACTTGTATTCTCTCTCTCTCTTTAATAATTTGATTAAATCTTTTAAAAATATAAAGCAAATTATGAGAGAAATCACACACACACACACACACACACACACACACACACACACACATATCCTATGTAAAATTATTATTGTTCCACTAATAATGTTTTCTAGAAGTCCTGTGAAGAATCATTTGAGAAAGCATACAAGAAATGTTCCAACAGAAGTTTAGCATTAAAAAATGTAATGATAAAATGACTGTCTTTCTGCTGATTCACTCTGTTTGATGGCACATTGCTAACTCCCATCTGCCTCTCACTCTGTTTCCATTCTTCTGGTTCTACAGCTGCAGGTTTCTTTCCTCTGCACCCCCCTCATCCCACACCTTCTGTTCCCTATATCACAGCACAACTCTTCTATAAATAGTGCTAAGGCAACCACCTGCACCATCATTTGTCAATAGTATCTCTCTCTCTATGGCTTTATTTAATTTATT
This sequence comes from Mustela erminea, assembly GCF_009829155.1. Taxonomy (NCBI): domain Eukaryota; kingdom Metazoa; phylum Chordata; class Mammalia; order Carnivora; family Mustelidae; genus Mustela; species Mustela erminea. The sequence continues at coordinate 60,902,062 of NC_045623.1, forward strand.
TATTTTCTTTTTTTACTGATACTGTCTACATTTCACAGGCTGGCCCTTAGCATAGGTCCAGTTATCTAATTTGCCTGCATTCATATTATGTGGAAGGCTGTCATATTATTGACAACATTCACCTGTCCTCTCCTAGATCTCCTCTGGCAACAATTTATTCCTCAATATATGTTCCAGGAGCCTACTTGTATTTCCTCTGTTGTAACACTTGTCACATTGTGTGTACTTGTTTGTAGATGCTGTCTTCTCTGCAGGATGGATGATTCCTGAAGATAGCAACCATGTCTTCTTCATTGTGATTTCCCTTTAAATTAGCACAATGTCTGTTGTAAAATAGATTTTAGTTTACCTTCAAAAGATAGTGGGAATTCTAGGAGGTGATATAGTTAAGCATTTAGAACAATGTCTGATGCATAGGAAACTAGAATAGATTGATAGCTATTATTGTTATTGGCAGTTAAATTATGGTTAGTGGGATGAAGGGATGTATGGGTAAATGCATTTTCAGTTGACATTTGGCACTAAGTTGCTAAGTTAGTATCACTAATAAAGTTTGAGGCATGTTTTATTCTAATTTTAAAAATACATTAGACATTTCAGATGTCTTTAAAATATGGTTCATTTTGCTTTACTACCAGATTTGTCTTGTCAACAGTGATTATATGGGCTCTATCAGAATCAATATTCTGGCATGAATTTTTAAGAGGGAAGGGGTAGGATGCAGTTTTCCCCTAGCATTTCTTTCTTTTTTTTTTTTTTTTAAAGATTTTATTTATTTATTTGACAGAGAAAGATCACAAGCAGGCAGAGAGACAGGTAGAGAGAGAGGAGGAAGCAGGCTCCCTGCTGAGCAGAGAGCCCGATGTGGGGCTCAATCCCAGGACCCTGGGATCATGACCTGAGCCGAAGGCAGAGGCTTTAACCCACTGAGCCACCCAGGCGCCCCTCCCCTAGCATTTCTGAAAGCATCTTAGATTGTATTCACATCAAAAGTTTCCCTTTCATCATATTTTGTCTTTTCATTTTTCAAAAACTATTTTCCCTGGAGTGCTGGCACATAGTAAGGCACTCGATATTGGTTGAATGAATGAATGAATGGCATAGGACAGACAATGTGAGGAATTATTGTTCAAGAAGTTCACTGCTAGAAATACACTGGAATATTACAACTGGAGAATAACTCTAAAGAATAGATTCTTTATGGTGGGATTCTTTGTTTTTCTTTTTTTGTTGTTGTTCCTTGTTTTACATTATAAAATAAGCTTTTATTGTAATAGAGTAGAAAGGTCCCTAGTCTCTATTTTTTTTTTTTTTTGGTTGTATGAAGAGTAGAAGTCATTTATGTTCCATGAGCCTCAGTTTTTCATAGTTAAATGAGGATAATTATATTCATCTTATAGTAGTGTGTGGATTAAAAGATACAGTTGTATTGAAATACCTATGCATAGTGGTGTCTGTGAAGGCTTTCATTTTCTTTCCTCTGGCTGGTCATCAGCCATATTTTTCACTTTCTCATTGTAACAAGAGAATGGTGATGATTAATAAGATACTGTAGTTCTAAGAAACTTGGTGGGGAAAATTCTTTGCTTATTCTGTGAAAGTATTTAACAAAAAAATTCAAGTTAAAAACATCAACTTTATGATGGAAAATGAATGCCTAGATCAGGTAGTATTTTTCAAAGTTTTGGAACTTTGGACAAATAGGAATTTGGCCCTCAACCACTTCAGAAATCTATAGACCAGAGTTTCTGTGAACTTGATCAAACCTAAAGGCTTCCAACTTGAAACAAATTATTGTAAGGGTGATATAGCTATAGGTATTTCTACTAACCATAGAGGTAAAAAGCAAAAACAAAATTCCTTGCATCTGAAACTATCTATGTTCTTCATTTCAAGTTTTTATTTAACTTCTAGTTAGTTAATATGTAGTGTAATAATAGTTTCAGGGATAGAATTCAGTGATTCATCACTTACATATAACATCCAGTGTTCATCACAAGTACCTTCCTTAATACTGTATTTACATTTTTTAACCTATTTCTTCTTTAATTTTTGCAAAAGACTGCCATTTAGTTATATGGGTTCACCTATCACTTTACAATGGCTATTGCATGTCAGCTAGAGAAAGAGCACCTTGGGAGGATAGAGATGTAGTTTCTAGTCCTTGACCTATTCTGATAAGCTACATCCTTTGGTCAAGTCACAACATCCACTTAATGACCAGCATGAAACCAGAACAGGATTTTTCCTCAAAGATTTAAGGTTTTGTACAAGAAATACACCTCACCTATTCTAAGAGTCTTTAAGGTGAGAAGAGGGAAAAGCTATGAAAGCAGTGGTAATTCTAAAAGCAACCAGCTGGCCTCATTTAATGATAATTGACCCAAAGAAGGTACCATATCAATCAACCATTAATCTGATTCAAAGATTTCTGTTTTTCATTTGAGCTCTTTTTCTTTTTTATAAATTTTTGAGGTAACTTGCTGAAATGGAAGGCATTAAACTAGAAATCAGAAGGTACATTTCTTTGTTGGACTCAAGTTTATCATTTCCTTCATATGTTTCCTTGGGTAAGTCTCTCTCTGATTTTTTGAAGTCTGACCTCTTTTTTTTTTAATGAAAATAAATTTTCAGCACTGACTAATTTATATATACTTTGTGATAACCTAATTTAATTGAAATTAGCAAATATTTGTGAACTATTGCTAGGTGTCAGGCACTGTTACTTGATGCATTTATTAGATTCAACAAAAATTCTTGGACATCCACCATTTACTAGATGCTCTGCTGAGTTCTAGCCTACTGTCACAGGAGCTATAATCTCATGAGGATGATGCATGAAATCTATTGATGTGTTCAGTACTATCCCAAAAGTATAACCATATTACTATATGAAAAGAGGATGGGATGATTAACTCTGCCTCAGGTAGCGGCAAGGTCAAAAGCCTCAGAAATAAAGTGACACTTGAGTTTGATCATAAAGCATAGACAGAATTTCTCTAGGTTAAATTCTCTAGGTTAAAGGATTATCAAAACAGAGAATAAATATAGAAATATCTGATTCAAGCTATATTCAAAGCTATATTACATACTTGATGATGTCATCATCAAGACAGCATGGTAACGGCACAAAAACAGACACATGGATTAATGGAACAGAATAGACAACCCAGAAATGGACCTTAAATTCTATGATCAACTAACCTTTGACAAAGTGGGAAGGAATATCCAAGGGGAAAAAAGTCTTTTCAATAAATGGTGCTGGGAAAATTGGAGAGCTACATGCAGAAGAATGAAACTGGACCATTTTCTTACACCATATACAAAAATAGACGCAAAATGGATGAAAGACCTAAATGTGAGACAGGAATCCATCAAAATCATAGAGGAGACTATAAGGATATATAATATGTATTATAAGAATATATTACATATATATGTATAGTGTTATATATATATTTATTTAGAATATATATTACATACATGTATAGTTTATATATATATATGTATATATATATAAACTCACAGCCTATTACTTATCTTCTCTCTTCTTGCCACCTTTAGTCACTTGTACTAAAGATTGGCTTCCTCATATGATCCTACTTATATGAAATGTCTAGAATAGTCTAGATCATAGGCAGAAGGTATATTAGTGGCTAACAGGAAAAGAAAGGGACTTTTAATGAGTACAGGGTTTCATTCTGGGGTGATAAAAAAAAATTCCAGAATCAGTGATGATAGTTGCACAACTCTGAATCTACCCCAAACCCCTGAATTGTATACTTTAAAATACAAAATTCATGGTATGTGAATTATAAAACAATAAATCTGTTATTTAAAAAAACACACAAATAATAGTTTCCAGAATGAAGTAAATGGCCTCTGGAAAATTCCAGATGTCATACTGTGGCTCTTATCACCAAAGGTTGACTCTCATATCCAGTTCCAAATAGAGCAAAACACATCTAAAGGGAGAAAAAAGTATTACTGGCCCATTGGAACAGGAGTCCATTCCCAGACTGTCAGCTTTGGGCAGAAGAACAGAATCATGAAACACAAATATGATCCACTTTTGGCTCAGTGGATAGAGGGTGTGCTTTATAATCAGACTGTGCTAGATTGAAATTTATGTTCTTTCAAACCAACCAGCTATATCACCTTGGACTAGTCATGTCTCTTCCCTTGACTCAAACTATTTTTCTGATAAGTCAGGATAATAATTCAGAGCTTTCAGAAAGATTAAGTAAAATAATATATCAGAAGACTCTAATACAGTTCTTGAGATAGGTGGCAAATTCCATTCTCCCTTGAGATCTAGGCATATGTAGGGAATGTGGGAATTGGCAGAGTCTACCAGGAAGTAGTATTTCCCCTTCTACAGTGTAGGGTTATTTTGGGGGGGCAGGGTCCGAGAGGCTTCTCTATCAGGGACTATATTTTTTCAACTTTCCTTGTGTGACCTGGCCATGGTCTATATTTTTCTAGTGGTGTGTGCATGAAAAGGATGTGTATTGCTCTGAGCCAGTGTTTTAAAGAAGCAGGGTTATATTTTTCTCTCCCTCTTCCTCCTCATCTGGCTCTGAAGCCTTTTTGCATGCCAAGCTACAAGATTGTAGGACTGGATTCTTGAACAATTCTGTGAGGGTGAACTACACACAAAACAGGAACAGAAATGTTAGACTCCTGCACAAGTGAGGAGTAAACTTTCATTGGGTTAAGTTAATGAAATTTGGAATGTATTGATTATAGCAGCTAGCATTATTCCAACTAATACAATATACAATAAGGCTCTATCCTTGCGATCTCATTGAGAAAAGACAAATTATACTATCCTGGGGTTCATTGCTTTGTTTCCTCATGGAATATCAAATCTCATTCATTTGAATCCAATGCCATTTATGTTGCCTTTATGAAAGTATTTTTCAAAAAGATCAATGAAATAAAACTGTAAAATTCACAAGGCTATTCCATGACCCTTGAATTATTTTTTTCTACCCTCTTTCAACATTCATTCAGCAAATATTTATTGAGTGCCTTGGTTGGAAGAGAAGGGCTAGTGGAGATATATTTTAGAAAATAGATAGAAATACTAGACTGGGTAATTGGAAGGTAGTGCTCAAGGCAAGCTATAGATCATAGGTGTATTACAACAGCCTTCATGAAAACCTGCTGACTTTTCAAAGTATATTTGATGATTGCATCTACTTTCAAGTCTTTAGCTATTGCTTACCAGATATAATACACCTAATTAAAACATATTTTTCTCTCCAACATGTTAATCCTATGTGAGCTTATTGCCCAAGGAATTCCTAAGCACTACAGCTGATAATGTTAGAGAACAGAGACCACTGGGGGTTTGTAGAAAAAGTAAGGCTTTAGAGCCATTGAAATCTACATTCAAATCCTGTTTTCAACCTGAAACTGGTTTTCCTTAACTGTAAAATGAAAAATTAATTGCTATTTCTCAGGGTTTTAAAGAGAATTTTAATTCACTTATATATAGTGAGTAGTAGTCTAGTAAATGACTAATAAAAGATAACAGGTACAATAATTGCCCTGCAAAATTCCCATCTAATTAATTCAGATCTCTTATGACCTCATGACTGGCAAGTACACTGTGTGGTTTCTGCGTGATTTAGCTCCTCCACCTCTTTAACATATATAAAGAGCTCTCTGACCAAGTCTGACTCCAGTATGGGATATATGTGTGTATACATGATTGTACAGGTCTACTTATACCATGCATATGTAAACATGAACACATGTGTGCACACATGTACACTTACACATTTTTCTTCTGTTATAGCATTCATGATGGGCTACCCAATTTCCACAGTCTGAAGATTCTAGAGATTTTTCTATTTCTGCCTACATTTTAAAAGTCTCTTCTCAGCTTCCTGAATGAAATTTGTTAATTTGTGTCACTATTAAAAGATTTAGTTTGTCTATACTTATTGCTTAGTCCCACCAAGAAGTGAAAACTCAGTGTATCACACCAGGGAGCAAATGAAAGCTCAGAATTTTTAAAAAGTCATCCTGAGCAATAATCTATAAATAAGCTAAGTTAGAATTCTTTAAAAACAATCTGATATTTCTGGAAATTTTAAAAGCCTTCATAGGAATTGAATATGCATGCCCAAGATTGTTTGATAAAAACACTTGCTCTGATGAGATGCTTAATAAACTTTGGCTTTACCCCTGACAATATGTACCTGCCCAGGTGTGCTCTTAGCTCTTTAAGTCCATGTTACCAAGCAAGAAAGCCAAACATGGAGTATATTTAGTGGGAAGATTTGTTTTTAGTAGATTTTACATGGGAAGGACAGATTTAAGGCATAAAATGGTAAGGACAACACTAATTGTCCTGGTCTCTACTAGATTGCTTGGTGCCCAGCACCATGTTTGACAAATGGTCAATAGAGGTGGAATGGTTGAAGAAAAGAACACCTCCATTTTGAAGGGCATTCATTGTTCTCGGAATCTGTGTCTCCCGTCCCAAAGGGTCACCTATGTTTGTCTTTGGGAATAAGGTTATTGGGATGTTGAAGATATAGGGGCCTTCAGGCAAAGATCCGCCCTTTGCTTAGATAGTTGAGTTATTTTCCCTCCACAAGACCCCACACACTGACACATACTTTCATGTGGGCCAGATTCTCATGAAAAGTGGCATGCTAGCTGGCAGCAGAGTCATCCAGACAAAAATATACATGGATATTTTGGGGTCATTCTTTCATTCAACAAATATTCATGGAATAACATACGTGTTTCTGGCTCTGTAAAGCACAAGAAATATAAAATCTGGTAACATCAGTCCTTTCTCCTCAACAAAACTGTAACCTGAGTTTAAAATGGCAGATATATGTTCCCTATGCCCTTTGTAACCACGCCCACAATAAGGTATGTTAGTTGCCTTCATGTTGCTATTCCTGGGCCAAACAGTTACTAGAAGGAAACTCCTTAGCATCAGAGTCTCTGGTTTATTCACTGTGATGTTCCCAGGATGGGGTCATAATAGATGTTATATATACATGTATATACATATACATATACGTATGTATATACATATACATATACGTATGTATATACATATACACACACACACACACGTGGGTGTGTGTGTGTGTGTGTGTGTGTGTGTATAGATATATATAGATATATACTTGTTGAATGAAGGGATTAAACACAATGGGCACCAAGGGTGAAATCTGTTAGAGGTCTCAGAGTTTGGGAAGTTATAATTCTGATTCTAGAAATTAACAGCTTAGCCAAGGAAATCTAGTCTTACTCTCTGGACTTGTAATTGGTAAACCCTTCCAATGAGGACCTTTGCATGGTTAGTTTAGAAAGCGCATATTTTTTGCCTTTTCACATGCTCCTAGGGACATATCTATTATATATTACAGCTAGTGTATACCACTACCCTTATTTCCTCTTTAATATTAATGGAAAAATAAAATAGAATGAACAGAAAAGTGTCCCAAGGTGTGATAAACATAAAAGCTTCAGAGAACATTCAAGTATAAATCATCTGGCACCTATAGTCACTGAGTGATCATTAAAATGTCAGAAACTCTATAGGCTAGGCTATGTGGGCAATGGCCCACCTGTTGTAGACCAGAGTAGACTAGACTGGTTTGTTGTAAAATAGAATGATTATGAAAATAATCTAGACTGTTGTAAAATGGAATGACTATGAAACAAATGGAAAGAAGAGGCTTCAGAGTCAGACAGACAGAGGTGTACTTCCAACTGTTGCTATGTGGTTTTGAGTGTTACGGAACCTCTCTGGATTTTGTTTTCTTAAGTTGAAAAATAGCCATGTGATCCAGCAATCCCATTTGTGGGTATATATCCATAGGAAATAAAATCAGTATCTTGAAGAGCTATCTACACTCCCATATTCACTGAAGCATTATTCACAACTGGAAACAACCTAAGTGTGTATCAACAGATGAATGAATAAAGAAAATGTGAGTTATATATATGTACACACATATACACACATGCACACACACAATGGAATCTCATTTGGTCATAAAAAAAAGAAGGAAATCCTGCCGTTTGTGACAACATGGATGAATCTGGAGGACATGATGCTATGTAAAATAAGCCAGACAGAGAAAGACCTCTGCATTATTTTCCTTATCCATAAAATCTAAAAAAAAAAGTTAAACTCATAGAAGCAGTGGAGAATAGTATGGTGGTTACCACGGTCTGACGAGTGGAAGAAATGGGGAGATGTTAGACAAAAGGTACAAACTTTCAGTGATAAGATGAATAAATTCTGGTGTCTAATGGTGACTCTAATTAATAATACTATATTGTATACTTAATATTGACTAAGAGAGTAAATATTAAGTATTCTTACCACACATCCATGAAAAAGTAACTATGTAAGGTGATAGAAGTGCTTAGCTTGATTGTGGTAATTATTTCACAACGTATATGTATATCAAGTCATCACATTGTATGCCAGAATTTTTATTTGTCAATTATACCTCAGTGTAGCTAGAAAAAAAATTAAATCAGAAGAAAAAACAACAACTAGGGTTAATACTACATACTTCATAAAGTTTGAGATAGTTATATGAGATTATGCAAACTGAGAGCCTAGTTCAGTGAAAGCCTAAATTATTAGTAATTTTTAGTCATAGCTGTTGTTTTCTTGAGTCAAATTTTTCATCACAGTGCAGCCAGTAAAGGACATGTGCTTAATGTACCTACCACTTTTCTAATTGTCGCTGGTATATGATGCTAATTAAATGAGTTTCAATTATGCAGCGCTTGAATTAGAGGAGGGCTGGAGAAATGAATTCTAATCATCAGCAGAGCCAGTTTCAACCAGTGTGTATCTGTGTCCTGTGATCACCTGGGTTTGTTATTCTAGGTGTTTAACTGGCCATAATGGATTTCCTTTGCTTCTAACCCCTTGAGCTAAAACTTAGCCCTTTTATCATTCTTTCAGCCATAGGATAAAGTCTATCATAATACAATGAAAGAGCCCATATTTTAGAATGAGAACGACCTTGTTTTAAATTCTGCCTCTGTTACCAGCTATACTGATTTGGGGTAGTTACTTAACCTCTCTAAAGGTCAGTTTCTCATCCCAAATGTATACAAATATAATGATTACATATGAGGGGCTCTTACCCCTTCAGATTTGCATTCTAGTCTATTACTGGAAGGATCTATCTAAATCTAAATCAGATCATGTTTCTTTCTTGCTAAAACTCTTTAAATACCTGCTACATCTGTATTAGCTGGTTGGTGGGGGGGTGTTTTTTAAAATATAAGTTCTCTGCTTCCATCCCAGATTAATAAATTATAATATCCTTACATGAGACCAATTATCTATAATTTCATGTAGCTCCCCTGTGAACTACAAGGTTTACATTCATTAGCCTAACTTTTCCATGATTTGACCTCAGCCTCTTTTTTAGTATTATCTCATACCCCCAGTATCACAGGCTATGTGTAGCTATACCAACTGCAGACAGCTTTCCTAACATGCATCTGCCCTTGCTCAGGTAGCTTTCTCTGCTGGAATGACTTTCATATCTCTTTTTTCTAAGAGGTAATCTCATCCACATTTTTTAATATTCAGATAAACCTTATCTCCTCTATGAAGGTTTTTCTTGTTGCACTCCCAGGAAGAACTTCATACTTTGTTTAGGCCCCAAAACGTGATGTACAGACTTGAAAATCAAGTGGATGACTATTACAAACATTCATTTTCTTGCGTGTAAGCCTCTAAATGGCTGGTTGGGAGTTGTATTATTTGTCTTTATGTCATCAGTACAAGCACATAGTACATGGGCAACAAAATTTGATGAAGAAGTGAAGCCTATCTTCTGAAATTATGAACTCTGGTACAGAGATGTGTAGCTTTGATGAATGAGGGCATAGAAACTACGAGTTGTAAATGATCTCTTTGCCTTTGATATGGTAAGAAACAAATCAGTCTCTCTGTTTGGATCATTAAACGTGGACCATTTCATTTGGAGCTCTGGAGAAGCCGTTTCTGCTGAATACTGCCTTCTATTTTTTAGAGCAGTGAGTGGTTTCAGACATTGGTCTGCAGCTGTGGCATTAATACAGATGCTGACATGTCAGTAAACCCAAGGAGCAAAGATTTTTTAGGTGGAAAGATTACCAAAGATTTTCATTTCAGTCCAACCCAGAGGTTCAGGGATGATATAAACAGCATGCTGTTTTATCCATCGGTGATTGCCCAGGGAAGTGTGCTGTGTTTTATGGGCAACCTGGTGGCAGGAGATATATTGTCCAGTGGTTTTTCTACCTGCTGCTTGATTTATGATTGAAGGTCAGCTTTATTATGGCTCACCTGCCAATGCTAACTACCTTTTATAAAATTATGGTCCTTCTGAATGGATGAATGCCTCTTAGTTCACACTTTCCATCAGAGTTTTGTAGGTAACAGTTACTGATGCCAGTTGGTTCTTGGCAATAGCATTAAACTTCAAGCCATAGACGTTGAGGACCCTTGGACCTTCTGATGTGTGACTCAGTCCTTAAAATCTTTACAGGGAATACAAATGGTGATGCTAAATCAGGTTGATCTTTCTCCTACTCTCCTTAAACTTCCTTCCCTCTCTAGTGTCATGTTCCGCTGCTGTAAAGAAGTTAAGGGTCTGTCAAACTGGTATTTATTCTCTGCTGAGTCAGGAACTCACTTTATAGCTGCATATTTTTTATTCCCTTTCCATCTAGGAGCAGTGATTTTGGGCTCCAGTTAGGTGATGAATTTTGTTGAGAGATCCTTATAGGAAGAGGGTACATCCACATAATATTCTGAAGTACCCAGTTGGCTATTACTCAGAAAACTAGGTATAGAGGTTTGCAGCCTGACACCTCTTATATTCCTACAGTTCTTGACCTCTTATAATCCACATTTACAATCTAAAGGTGGCGCAGTAGAATGTTGAGAGAATATACTCCAAAGCTAGATAGGACTGTTTGAGTCCTGCTGATATCATTATGTGATTGGCTGTGTTCCCCGGCAATAATGGTGACAAAGTGTCATAGACAGCATGTAGTTAGCATCCAGTAAATATTACAGTTCTTATTAGCATTTTTAGCTAATGATTTTATCAATGCTTATCTTCTCTTATGGTCATTAATAATAACAACACATTAACCTCAGTGTATGTCTCTGCTTCAACTTTATAACAAGGTAAGAGTTTTCTAAAGCTTATCTAATCCACAGTCTTCCACATATATTTATATTGGGATTTTAGCAAAAATAATTACACTTTAATATAATCTTAGTATTTTTTTATGGAAATAGAAATTTCCTAGAAATTCATTTCCTAGAAATATCCAGACATGTTACCTGAAAAAATATGTCATTTTAATAATTTCCTACTAAGAAGACTCTGTATTGAGCCCAAGACATAGCAGGGAGACTGAAATAAGAGTGCTTTGGTGAGTGCTGTGAAGTGTGTAAACCTGGTGATTCACAGACCTGTACCCCTGGGGATAAAAATATATGTTTATAAAAAATAAAAAATTAATTAATTTAAAAAAAAAAAAGAGTTTAGGTACAAGACATGTAGCAAGGCTATGCTTTGGCTCCTTTGATTACATGCTCCTTCCCTTTAGATCAATTAACCTATCTCAACTTTAGTATCTTTCTTTACTTTTCTCTTTCCTTTTTGATTTTTTTTTGGTAAAATGAATAACAGTGTACAAATATGAGCAACAAAATTCAAAGGAATTTTGTGACAATGGATTAAGAAACAGACACAGATAAAACACTTAGGATAGTCTCTGGCCCACACTTAGCCCTTATAAATGCAAGTTCCCTTCCCAGTAACAGACTTGACCTGAAAATGTCCAATATCTACTATGTATAGAGATAGACAAAATAGCAACAAATAACATACTTAGCAACAAGGAGAGATTTATAGTAAGCACTTACTATTTTCTACTGTAATTTCAAAGAACTTCTGTTCACCAAATAGTGGTGTTGGGAAATACCATTTGGAAGATGTCCAGGAAACTGCATGCATAATACAATATATGACCTCTTTGAAACATTTTTTGTTCATAGCCTCCCTAATAGTGACACCCAGGGGGAAAGTGAGGCAGCACAGCTCAGCACTGCAGTCATTTGATCTCCATGGCCACTGCTGACAGAGAAAGAAATAAAACTAAACTGTGATAATTGACAGAAGACCTTTCTGAGGCATATTGGAAAAAAGGTTGTCTAGTTGAGGCTCTTTGACATAATCTAGTTGTAACATTGAGAATGAGTAGTCCCAGATTTTTAGTCTAATGAGACTAATGAATGAGTCCCTTGAGTACAGAGATGATCTCCTTGTTGGCTTTGTATAGCAGAACACAAGACTCAAAGTCTCAAAATTGCTGTTGAATTAACAGATAAATGAAATTTGAAGATATTTTTAAAAAATTTGCATTTATAATTTGCCTTGCATAAGACAGGAACCCAAGAAATGGTTAATTAACTAATTAGTTAATGGGTATAGAGTAGGAAGGTAGATGACTCTTGAGCCCCAATGACTCAGGCATAATTGTAATTTTTCTTCAACATCTCAAGAATATTTCAAATAACCTTTACTTTTCCTAATGAATGATTCTATTTTTCCAAATACTTACTAGCCAAAAACAGTCAGCATATTTTCTACAACTTGGCCAGAATTATAATGTGTAGAGAGAAGGCCAGGCTAATTTTTAAATGGAGTAGGAAAGGTTCCCTTCAGAGGATTGGATTGCCCCAAGAGTTCTTAACTCTTAATGATTGGTCTAAAAAGTGAAGGTAAAAAAATACTACACTTATTTTTTTGGTTCTCACTGAAGTTACTAACCACAGCACTATGCCTAATTCTTACCTGCTTACAAACTGGTAAGAAAGGTTTTCTCATCTGAAATAGACCAACAATATATTGACTCATTATTGGTCTCCTTTTTAGCTCTCCATTACATTGAATATTAGAGCTTCATAGTACAGACCTTAGGCCACCTTTAAGACATAGCATTCTTTCAGCTATTAGAAATGGTCATGAACCTTTGAGTTAGTATCTTTAAGCATCTGTGGAAACAGGGGCTATTACATCTCAAAGTGAAGTTCACTTTTTACTAAGTATCATCTATCAGTCTCATCAGTAATTTGAAAATGATTAAAGGAACACAACATAGAACTACAGTACTGGCCATCCCATGGGCACTAACTCCCAAAGAAGCATATTTTCTTTCAGTTACAATCACTGTAATCATTAAGCCATCTGGGTCTAATTGATTTCCATACAATAGATAGGAATGCTTTCTAAGAGATTATTCTAGTGGTACTAAATGAAGACTGCTGAAACCTTGGATTGGTTTGTTATTGGATTTTGATATATATTCTTGATTCAATTAGATTTATCCACCCTTATCAAGATAGTCCAATGGGCTCTTTTAATTCTAAGAATTTATTCATGCTGCATGATAAAGGCCCTATATATTCTAATAGTTAACTAACATACCACACATGTGATAACTGTTTCATCACTGCAGGATCTAGAGCTGCACTGTCCAATATGGTAGCCACTAACTAAATGTGGCTGGCAATTCAGATTTAAAATTTAGTTAAAACTAAACAAAGTTAAAAATTCAGTTTCTCAGTCACAGTAGTCTTGTTTCAAGTGCTCTATAGTTGTATATGGCTAGTGTATTGGGCAGCATATATATAGAACATTCCTGTCTTTGTTGAATGTTCTACTGGATAGCACTGATCTAGGGCGACCAACAAAGATATCCCGATTACAGCAGAGTTAATTAACGTCTGCAGGGTAAGCCACATGGTGTTGCATTTATTTCCATTATTTCTGTAAATCAGAAAGAAATGTGTTTACCCTGGATGATATGGAGTCCTTCATAGTCAGTTACTTGATTTGAACTTCAAGATTCTGAAATTCTATGTCACTATTTTTTTTTTTTTTTTTTTTGTCTGCTGCTCTCCTGCCATTTTTCTAATTAACTCTTTGTTTCTCATGTATTTTTTTAGAATGGCGGCACACTGTCTGGCAAGGGGTAAGAAGAGAAAGGGAAAGGGATTAGAGGGTACACTGATGTCTAAGCAGTAAAACCCTGGCGTTCTGGGTTTAGACGTTCTCACGTTGTAAGAAGTTCTAAAGTTTCACTTTAGAAAAAGAAGGAGCCTTTAAAGGGTTGATTTCTGCTTTTTCTGGCAAACCTTAACTTCCTGGTTCAAAGAAAAGACATGTATAAATGAGGCCCACAAGGCTTCTTTGACATCAAATCACTCTTACAGCACAACATTTTGATGAGTTAAGTGTAAATGAACCAGAAACATATGGATTAAATTTCCCCCATGATAGTAAGAGGTTAGAAAGATGGAGGGGGGAAACGTGCCTGGGAAAATGCATTTGGTGGTTTTCTGGGCCCTCAGTACTTAAAACTCAGGGTCTACCATTTTGCTGGAAGCAAACTATAACGTGGAAGCTGTCACCTCAGCTCTGTTCCTTATGCAAAGCTTCCAGGGGAAATTGGAACCGACATTTGGGTTTCTCTTATAATTGATAAGACTATACTCTAGATTGAAAGAGAGCTGTGGCCATATCTGACACAATGGTGAATAAAAGGGAGTGTGTGTGGGGTGGGGGTTGCTCCTTTCCCTGTGATAGTGAGCAGAATCAGCTGATCAGGTGGGGTGGCCCTGGCTCATCCAGGTCTCTTAGAAGAAACATTTTGTTAAAGGCAGTCTTTTTTGCATATGAATATACCAACAGAATCAAATCTGCCTTTCTGGGAGCCACTGAAAGATTTGAAATGGAGGAAGATACGCGATCAGATCACTCTGGCAACCAGCCATGTGCAGGGTGGATGCAGAGGAGAAAAGATGTAAGGGAAGGAGAACAAGTCAGAGCAGATGAGAGATGAGATCCAGAAGTCAAAGAAAAATGTAAATATTTATCAAAAAAAGAAGAATGTTAGGGCTTGGTGATTCACTGGTATGTAAGATGAAGTGAGGTAATTAGGTAGGTAGGAGTTAAGTAATTTGTCCAAAGTCACATAACTTTTTTCATATCCAGCTCTTTTTACCCCAAAGTTTATGACAAACATAAACCAGTCAACCAAGGGTATTCATTCAGTCAATCATTGGTATGTATTTATTGAGAACATACCCTGTGTAAGACCCTGTGTTAGATGCTTGAGATAATAGAGCAAGCTTGGAGATCATTATTGTTGTAGCAGGGAAATTAGCTCACTAGTATCTTATGATATTGTCCTCTAAAATCACTCCTGGAGATAGACCAGATAATCAGAGAAACCTAAATCACTAATACTCCAGCTAGGTTCCTTTGGAATAGTTGCTGTTACACTTTGGTGTAAAGGTTTTGAAATATGTTTGAGTTAAGGGAGAGCTGCTTGCTTTCTCTAAATCAGTTTATCTGTCTGTAAGGAGCTCTTGCCCAGTCTCACTTGACAGGCAGCAATATGTTGCATTAGAAGAAATTGCCACTGTTAATACTTATGGGCCCTTATAAATCACTACCACTATGCAGGGTTTTAGACTCCCAAGATGCACCAAATTGGGCCACTTCCCCAAAGAAGCAAACCATTCCTTCAAAAGGACAATACATCCTCTTATATTATCAATGGAAGTGATAGCCTTTCTGTCTATCGTTGGCCTTGGTCAAGAAAAAAACAAGACAAACAAACAAAAAAAACAATGCATCTCTGTTTTTCTTTCATTTCAAACCTATATGGTTCAATGAGTTCCCACTTGATGAATTCTTATTTAACAGAAAGGACTCAAGAGGGAAAAGTAGGAACACTTACCAGAATTTACTGTACTCACTCGTATATTCTCACATTAAAAATAGGTAGAACTAATTTAGATGAGGTCTATCCACTTCCTAATCCATGTTCTTTCCATACCACCACCAGTTACAGAATTGAGGGTAAGGAAATCTAATGTACCAGAATTGAGGGTAAGTAATCTTTCCTCCAAATTGTTTCTACCAAGAGGTGCCACAGAGAGAAGGGATGGGGAGAAGACACACTGTAGGCCAAAGCGTAAAGAAGCCAAAATTTGTCATTTCCCCTGAAAGCTACAGACCCCTACACTTCACTACAGTATTTCTAACACAGGTTAAGCTTAGATGTCAAAGACGTGATGGTCTCCAAACACACAGTATACTGACTGAGAAATATATGATGATGTGGGGATGTGTGTATTCTTGACTGGGACATGCCATAATTGCTGTGTTTTGTGAAAGATTCTTACTTTCATCTTGTCAACTATCAATTGCTGAGTTCATTTATGTTAAGCTCATGTTTACCTAAATGCCTTCTATGAAAAGAATATATTTTTTTGTTTACACACACAAAAGGAACACTAATGAACATTAAGTATTTATTTATTTTAATGAAGATTTGATATTTTTTCTCTCTTCTAAAACTTCCAAGGGTCATACTTTGTTTTCAGAAAAAAAGTTCAAACCCCTTAGAGTGGCATGGCTCCTCATGAATGGCCTATATAATATAAAGTAGACCCTAGCGGTTAAGAGCAAGATCTGGAAAGTGTGAGTTTGAGTCTGGGCTCAGCCAGTTCTCTGCTGTGTAAACTTGGCCAAGTCACTTCCTCCATCTTAGGTTCTTGATCTTGACAATGAAAAAAGTAATAATACTACCACTTAAGGTTGAAGATTAAATTATCATATTTAAGAGTCTTGGAACAGTGTCTGACATATAGTTAAAACTCAGTAAGTATCAATTATTACTTTTCCTCCTATATTAACTCCAAGCTGTTTTACCTAGTATTTGGTCTAAGCTCAAACTGATTGAGTTAATGCTAGTCATTTCTAAAAATCACCATTTCTTTTTGAAATGTGAGTTATTTTTAAACTCAGGAAAAGTATAGACCTTTTTCAAGGAAAGACTTTATTTGATAAAATCTTCATGTCTATAATAGAAATATTCTTGTATTTTTTTAAAGATTTTATTTATTTATTTGACAGACAGAGATCACAAGTAGGCAGAGAGGCAGGCAGAGAAAGAGGAAGGGAAGCAGGCTCCCTGCTGAGCAGAGAGCCTGATGCGGGGCTCAATCCCAGGACCGTGGGACCATGACCCGAGCCAAAGTCAGAGGCTTTAACCTACTGAGCCAGCCAGGCGCCCCATGTTCTTGTACTTTTGGAATTTTCTAACTTTTCTATAGTTCTAACCTCCTTTTGGAATGTAATAAGTTTTTCTAATACTGCTCTTTGCTCCACTACTACCATTTCTGTCATAACACTGTTGCCGCTGCCATTTCTTGGGAGTTTATTAGGTCAGGCACTGTACCAAGTGCTTTGTATGCATTGTCTACTTTAAGTCTACTTTATATATATAAGGCTTAAAGTGTGTGTGTGTGTGTGTGTGTGTGTGTGTGTGTGTGTATTTAAAATATGTATATTTAAATATGTATATTTTAAATATATATATATTAAATAAAAATATAAAACCTTAAGAGTATTTATTCATTCATTTAACTCATATTTTTTTCAGGGCTTTCTTTGTTTTTTAAATGGATTAAATGTTGTTTTTTTGTTTTTTTGTTTTTTCAAAAATTTTTTGTTTTATTTTTTTTCCAGTGTTCCAAAATTCATTGTTTATGCAACATACCCAGTGCTCCATGCAATCTACCCTCCTTAATATCCACAGCCAGGATCACCCCACCCCCACTTCCCACCCCCCCAAAACCCTGTTTGTTTCTCAGAGTCCACAGTCTCTCATGGTTTGTCTTCCCACTCTAATTTCCCCCAAATCATTTCTCTTCTCCATCCCCAGTGTCCTCCATATTATTCCTTATGCTCCACAAGCAAGTGAAACCATATGATAACTGACTCTCTCTGCTTGACTCATTTCACTCAGCATAATCTCTTCCAGTCCTGTCCTTGTTGATATAAAAGTTGGGCATTCATCCTTTCTGTTGGAGACATAATACTCCATTGAATGTATGGTCCATATCTTCTTTATCCATTCATCCCTTGAAGGGCATCTTGATTCTTTTCACAGTTTGGCAACTGTAGTTTTTATTTAAATTCTAGTTAGCTAACATACAGTGTAATATTGGTTTTAGGAGTAGAATTTCATGATTCATCACTTACATACAACACTCTGTGTTCATAATAATAAATGCCCATCACTCATTTAATACCCATCACTCATTTGGCCCAACCCACACCCATTTTGTCCATCCCGGACTCCCCCTCCATCAGCCCTCAGTTTGTTCTCTATATTTAAGAGCCTCTTACAGTTTGCTTCCTTCTCATTTTTTTTCTTCCCCTATGTTTATCTGTTTTTTCTTAAATTCCATATATGACTGACATCATATGGTATTTGTCTTTCTCTGATTTATTTTACTTAGCATAATATACTCCAGCTCCATCCACATCACTGTAAATGGCAAGATTTCAGTTAACATTCTATGCACTGAGAATGCAGTGTTTAGTTAAAAATAACAACAACAACAAAAACAATTCTTGCTTTCAGGAAACCTTCATTCTTGTGGTAACTTTTGATGCCTCATTTGAAGAAATTATCTTTTTCCTATACAGTTTAGAGTGAGCAACCAGGACCAATGTAATTGGATACTAAATCCCATGCAGAGTCCCTTTTTAAGGGTGCCATTGAGAGTTTTTGGTTTTCCTCTAGTTTCTATTTCCTCCTTTTCCCTTCCTAATAACTTCCATTTCCTGTTCAGAGATCCCTGGAATTCTGAGGAAGTTGATTCTATCTTAGCTACAGTGACTAAGATCTAGACTAATGGAAACAATCCATGCTTTCAACTTTGCAGAGGGCAGAGATTGGTTCAGGGCTGGGGAGGTGATCTAAGCTGGTCAAAGCAGACAGAATTTTCATAACTTTCCTTTGTATGCAGGTGTAAAATTACTCTATTTATGGACAACATGTGTATACATGAACCCTGAAATGGTTTTAGCCTTTTTTGCCTCCATGAGGGAACCCAGGATGAGAAAAAATCAAATCATCAAGGAAAGCCAAGCCAAGAGAATTTTAGAGAAAAGACTGGCACCCCAATGACACCATAAGCCTCTCGCTCAAATGATGCCTGACACTGTCATATTTCACAAACTGTAAGATTTATAAGGCAAGAAATTCTTTCTTTTTTAACCAGTTAGATTTTGGTTATGTGTTTTTACTGTTGTTTTGTTTGATTCGTAACTGAAAGCATCTTAAATGATAGACAAAGCAGAGGTCAGTGCCAGTTCTTCTCCTATCCATCCTCATCACTTTCATCTCCCCATCATCTTTACTTATCCTTCTTTTAGTCGTCCTTTTTATCTTCTCTTTCCTAGTTCCCTGCTGTTTCACCCTCCCAAAATTCATATGGCTCCTATCAACACTACTGGTGGAAACATTAACAGACATAATAATGAACTCCTGAAATATTTATTTCATAGAAAAATATGTTAGGACTGGAAGGGACTTTGAGAGATAATGTGTTCCAGCCCCTTCCTTCAGGCAGATAAGCTATTATTATTCTCAGGAGGAAAATGAAGTCCAGAAATACTAACTGACTTGCTCGAGCTAGTTAATGTCAGACTGGGGAATAACCCCGAATCTAAGGATCAGAGAATCCCAGCACTCAGTAGCTATAAGGATTTTAGACATCGTCTGGATCCAACTCATTTATTTTGTAACTGGGGAAACTGAGTATTGGTGTGCATTAGTGACATGCCCAAGGTCACATTGCTAATCTCTGGCAGACCTGGGACAAATGCATAAACTTTCTGAATTTCTCTCTAGTGCTATTTCCACTAAGTTAAAATGCTTCTGCCTTTTTAATTTATTTTTTAAAGTGTTACCTAATTATTGAAATTAATATGCCAATTCCTCAGGTTCAGTTCCCATTCCAAATGGGAATTGTCCTCTATAGTGCCTTGATCTCTGTCGGAGATTCATTATATTGGACTCTAGGACTCAGAAACAACTTTAACCATAAACCATAAATACTTTCTTCCTCTTTGTTGAAATCAGTCGCTTTATACATAAAGTATCCCTAATTTTTACTATCTGTTTTCTTCTTCTCAATGTGAACCCTCTAGCATTCATGGTAGGAGGGGGATTAGACACTAAAAGCTTGCTTCTCCATCTTGCAGTTACCTGGGAGCAGTCTGGATTTTTATTATAAAGTGCTTCTCTATGAACAACTACTTGGATGAGATTGTTTCTGGATTTTAAAGCTAAAAGAAATTGAGGCAGGATTTCAACATATATAATGACAGGAAATTTCCCATGGGGCTCATCCAAACAAGTATTGTTTTTCAGTCCTGGGAATTAGGGCTGGTATCACCAACTTGAATATTCCTTGACATTTTTTTTTTTTTTAAATTCAAACTTAACAGCTCTTCTCTCCACTCTTATCTGAGACTAATATAGCCAGAGGTCAAAAACTCATCCAGGGAGGGAGGAGGAATCCTTCCCATAGGAGCTTTCCTAATGTTTTTCACCCTTGTCAATGTTTCCTAAGGAAACAAGTTTTAACATCTACAATTGATCAGCCAGTATTTTATATTTAAAACAACTGCAAACTCTCAGTTGGATAAAACAAAGGTTTTTTTTGGTTCTTCCCCCACTCCCATGCCCCCCTTCATGATTCATGCTGCTTGTGTGACATGGGTCAACCAGAGATTCCCCTTTGTGTCCTTATTTTACTTATTCACTACCCAGGCTAAATGGGAAACTTAATATTGCAGAAAAGAGAGAAAGTTCTAGAAGGTTTAACATTCTTAAATAGAAACACTAGTCCCAAAGTGATTCATATATTACCAGTGTGCAAATTCTTTGCTCAAAGAAATGGACACATCTAATTACAAGCAGAGCTAGGGGAAAAAAAGAGAGACACAGTATGTGTGCAAAGTCCTACAGACCTTGCAACAACATTTAATTACATGATCTCTCGAAAAAGTGAGTTAACTGAGGATGGAGGAGGACAAAGAGGAAGGGCATGAGGGCTACTGAACTTCAATAATTTACTGATGGGGCTTGAATGTTAGTATTTTCTCTATCTTGTTACTACAACACAGACTTAGTTTTTCCCTTGGGAAATGGAGAGGGGCTAGAAACATACAGGGTAAGTTCCAAACATCATTAAGTAGCTAGTAAGGATCTTTATGACTGGATCCGCTTGTCTCTTTTTTCTATTCCTTGCTACACTCCATCTAAATAAAAATTATTGAGTGAGTTCTTTATTACTATTGCGTATTTTCAATAATGGTTTTATTTAATAAGGTTAATTAATATTTTTTGCATCAACTGAACGATTATATTAAAATCAGTCCACAAGGGGCAACTAGGTATTTTAATCACTTCTTAAGTCTCTGTCATCAGCTAAGGTCAAGGTCTTATGGTCCTGGGATTGAGTGACGAGCATCTCGAGTGTCAGCCTCCTTGTGCAACAGAGTTTGCTTCTCCCTCTCCCACCCTCTTCCCTCTGCTCATGCTCTCTCTCTCTCCCTCCCTCTCTCTCTTTCAATTAATAAATACAATTTAAAAATAAAATCAGCCCACAAGTTCTACAACTCAAGTTGTCCTTCCCAATCTAATGCTTTCTTGTTTCATAAAGCTACAGCTAATAAAACACTTTAGACCTTTCTAGATTATTTTTAATCTGTCAAACATACTGTTTTTTGGAATATTATTTTGAAGTCGAATGGGCCTAAAGTTAATAGTTAAAATCTGATTCCTTTCCATCATCAGTAAAGGTGACAATTTAGAAAAAGCTTTCTCCACATGATGTAATGAGCACTGGGTGTTACATAAGACTGATGAATCACTGAACTCTACCTCTGAAACTAATAATATACTATATGTTAATTAATTGAATTTAAATTAAATTAAATCTAAAAAAAATTTTTCTCTGGCGCTCTCTTGCCCTAATGTAGACCTTTTAATCTTTGGATGTCTGTTTAAAATTAAAAACAGCTGTGCAAATCATAGCCTTTAGTGACAAATGATCTTATGCCAGTGAGTTACTTTCTTTAGGTGATGCTTGGTTTTCTTGTCCATGGATGACTGTTGGTGTCCAACTTTCCTGGTAGAATTACTGCTTTGATTTTACCTGAGTTTTAACACTGAAAATGTATTCTTGAGTTCAGTCCTTAGTTTTAAAAACTAGAAGCCATTTGATACAGTCATGGATTGGAAGCAACCTTGTTACTTACCTCTTTCAATGTCTCATTCATGCAGAAACAACCTCTCTAGTATGAGAGAGAAATAAATAACCAGCCTCTTTAAAACTCATGTGGTAGGGTTGGTTTTTTGGTTTTTTTTTTGGTTTTTTTTGTTGTTGTTGTTGTTTTTAGGAGGGATTAGAGTGGGGACAGAAGAGTCATAAGATTGGGATGGATTGAAATGTCATAATACTTACATTTAAACAAAGCCATGTTCATGTGCCTCCATGCATTAATCTTATTCCTATTCTTTTTGTGGATATAGAACAAGTCTGAGGCTCCCTTTTTTATATTTAGTCTTCACATATTTAAAGTTAGCTGCTACAGCTCCCCAGATTTTTATTTTCTTAAGCTTATATCAGATGTTCTTCATATGAGATAGATCACAGTTTTTATTTTTCTCCTTTGGACACAGTCATTTGTCACTGTCACTCCTTAGGGCATGGTGTTATATGTATGAATCTTCTTTTATTGGGATCTCACAAGATATGCTGCATGATGTTACTCTCCATCATGTTTGGAGTAAATGTGCCTTAGAGAAGCTGAGCAAATATGCCTTAGGCAAATTTTTGTGAGCAATCAGGAAATGAGAGACTGTCTCAATTGTTTTAAAAGCTGGTGTGAATGGAGCATCATTTTGTGTGTAAGTACACAAATGGAATATAGGTGATAAGAGTCATATGTCCAAGTCTCATAAAGATGGGACCGTTTTAAAAAAAGAATAATAACTCCAGTAGTAAAATGACACTGCTAGTAACTCAACAGGCCCTTCAAAAGCAGGCATCAATTTCCTCCTCTGTTGCGGCTTTCCGACCACAATGTAACTTAGTTCCTCTTCTGGGTCTGCTCTTCATGATGTATTCCCTTTTCTTCTACCAGAATTAACCAAACAGCCATCGCCTCATAACTACAGTTTATGTCCCCAGAGGAATCTGTTTCATATATGAAATCATCATTCTCTATTAGAACTTTTTTTTTTTTAAGATTTCATTTATTTGACAGAGAGAGGCACAGTGAGAGAGGGAACACAAGCAGTGGGAGAGGGAGAAGCAGGCTTCCCACCAAGCAGGGAGCCTGATGTGGGGCTCCATCCCAGGACCCTGGGATCATGACCTGAGCTGAAGGCAGATGCTTAACAACTGAGACACCAAGGTGCCCTAGACAGAGCTTTTGTATCAGTTTATAATAGTTTTGTATCAGTTTATAATAGTTTTGTATCAGTTTATTATAGTTTTGTATCAGTTTTGTATTATAGCTTTTGTATCAGTTTATTATAGTTTTGTATCAGTTTATTATAGGCTATGGTTCAGGTTATCACTTGCCTTTCATTGGGTTAGATGCCACCTGTGGGCCAATCAGGCCTGGTCCAGAGAAAGTTAGTTGTCACCTTTTCAAGAGCACCAGGCACTGTGACATGGAGAGCTTTAGTGATTCCTTTTAGGGACTAAGGAAAATGAGAAGAAAAGAACCTGGATTAACTCATTGGCTGTATGTGAGAATAAGCCAATTCATCAGGATCTTTTCTAAGTCTTATAATTCAGGAAGCAGCTACTAATAATGAGCTATCAATTAGAAAACCTCCAGATAAGGGAAGAACAGGTACAATCATTGGTACTTGAAAAACTTCATGAAGGCAGGGACAATAAGATACTTATTTCATTAAAAAAAAAAAAAGAAGCCTAATACTTAGCACACAGTAGGTCTCAATAAATGTGGATTGGTAAAAATTCCTTAAATGAACAACCAAAGGACATCTCAGGATTGCTTTTTATAGAGATCTCTGAAAACAGCAATATAGACATTGGCCAAGTAGGAAGCAGGAGATAAAATTCTATGGTGCCTGATTACTAGGTCAACATACTATCATTTTGATTACATAATTATTTCCTATTTTTTTTTTAAAGAGAACATTCAGATAATTCAGTTACCTCAAACATATTCTTAAGGATATTATTTCTTCTTAAGATTGAGCTTATTCTGTTTTATAAAGAGACAATAGACTAACATAAATTTACTTTCCCCTTAAAGAAGAATTTTCTAATCATCAAGTTTTTCAAAGCTGAAATCAGCATTTTAAGAGAAATACTTTGATTTTCAGAGGACTCTAGGGGATGTCCAATCTGACATGCATGTTATGAAGTGAACCCCACCATCAAATGCCTTATAAAGTCCTTCCTGAGTTTCAGTGAGTTATTTTATTCTATCTATATTTTTATGGGTTTTGTCTACATCAGCAATGGTAAATACCTGACTCAAATACTATCAGTCCCTCTCCCATGCTCATGGAAGACATCAACAATCAATATAGCCACTGCCAGTAGAGTGGCCGCTGTAGATGAAAATGCTTTGATGAAGACCTAAGACTTAGCTTATATTTGATTCTGTATTCTCATTGTCCTAAATCGAGGATTTGACAGCAATGTGGTGGAGTAACTTTTTAACGTTGCTGTAGTTTCCAATACCTCTTCTTCTAGCTTTTCCTGAGTACAATTCAAATTAACATTTACCATGAAATCATCAGTCATGGTCAGTTTCCAAATTCATTTATTTTGCTTTTCAACCTGTTTTTTCCCTGCCTACATGGGAATATATCTTTTTTGTTTCCGCTTTCAGGATTAACTTAGTACTTCCTGAAGTAAATTAAAATTCATGTCTGGGGCACCTGGGTGGATGTTTGTTAAGTATCTGCCTTTGGTTTAGGTCATAATCTTGGGGTCCTGGGATGGAGCCCGGGCATTAGGCTCTTTGCTCTACAGGGAGCCAGCCTCTGCTCCTCCCTCCACCTGTGCTCTCTCTCTCTCTTCAAATAAATGAACAAAATATTTAAAAAAATAAAATTCATGTCCAAACTCAGATTGATTTCTCAGATTGTATAGTTTTTCATAGAGTAGTAATCTAATGCAGTATAGTTAAAAATCTCATTTAGTCCAAGTACTAAAGTAGTGTTTCTGTCCTGAGACCACATAAGCAGGGAAAAATATTCAGTTGACCCACCATGAAATTCATTTTGACTCAACTGATTATCGGTAAAGAAGAGATGTACCTGTGTAAAAGGTACCTACTCATCAGAGAATTTGTGATTCCAGACCTCATCTTCCCTAGTGATTACATACATGCACACCTGGTATTTATCTCTATCTGCACGTTTCATAGGAATTTTCAATCCCATATGCCCAATATGAAGTTCATCATCTTCCCCTCTTTAAACCATTTCATCATCCTACATTTTCTATTATTCACTAACTCAGCAAACATTTACTGAACATCCATACATGCTAGGAGCCATGCAGAATGTTGTAAATAGCAAGGAATGGACATGAGAGTTCCAGCTCTCATGAAGTTTACACGATTACATTACAAGACCTAATGTAAGCAATTAATTACATAAGTGATGGGTCACTAAAGTTAAAAACTGAGAATCATGCACAAGTCCTTCTCCCGATCCTAACATCTAATTAATCATTATATTTTCCCAGATCACATGTTCTAAATCTCCTTTGAATTAGAATCTTTCTATGTATTCCTACTTTCACTACCAGTGTTCTCTCTCTCATCTCTCATCCTGCACCAATGAAACAGCCACTGTTATATTCTCTTTCAAACACATTTCTCACATAATCATCACCAAATAATTTTTCTAAGGTTCAAAACCCAGTTGCTAAAAAGCTATATTTTTATTATTTTTATATTTTAAAGTATAATTAATTAATTATCAATTTAAATGATAAATTATTATTTATTATATTACTTATTATTAATATACATTTCCAAGATCCTTTACCCAGTCTACAAAGCCCTCCAAGATTGCCCAATATACCTAATCCTATACCTATCATTCTTTACTCTCTGTAGTTATGTTCTCACAACATTTCCTACACATTTTTTTAATTTGAGTTCAGTTAATTAACATACAGTATATCATTTCAGAGGTACAGTTCAGTGGTTCATCAGTCTTATATACCACCCACGGCTCAATACATCATGTGTCCTCAAAGTCTCTCACCCAACTGTCCCATCTCCCCACTCCTCCAGTAACCCTCATTTTTTTTCTATGGTTAATAATCTCTTAGGATTTGCCTCCCTCTCTGTTTTCGTCTTATGATCCTCTGTTTTATTTCTTAAATTCCAAATATGAGTGAGATCACATAATTTTCTTTCTCTGACTTACTTTGCTTAGCATAATTCTCTCTAGTTCTACCACATTTTCAAAAGGCAAGATTTCATTTTAAGATGGCTGAGTAATATTCCAAGGTATATGCATGTATATATATATTTTTTCATATGCATATATATATATGTATATATATATATATATATATATATATATATATATATACACACACACATCACATCTTTATCCATTCATCTGTCGACAGACATCTGGGCTCTTTCCATAGTTTGGCTATTGTGGATATTGCCGTTTATATAAACACTGGGGTGCAAGTGCCCCTTTGGGTCACTACATTTGTATCTTTGGGGCAAATACCCAGTAGTGCAATCCTCGGTCATAGGGTAGCTCTATTTTCAACTTTTTGAGGAACCTCCATACTGTTTTCCAGAGTGGCTGTACCAGCTTGCATCTCCACCAATAGTGTAGGAGGGTTCCCCTTTCTCCACACCCTTGCCAACATCTGTCATTTCCTGACTTGTTAATTTTAATCATTCTGATCAATGTGAGGTGGTATCTCATTGTGGTTTTGATTTGTATTTCCCTGATGCCAGGTGATGTTGAACATTTTTTTCATGCCACAGGCACATATTATATGCCACTGTGATTTTGCTCGGAGTATCTTTCGGCCTGAAATGCCTTTTCTGTTTGGCTTCTGCAGCCTTTTTTTTTTTTTCCTTTTGAGAGAGAGAAGGGTCGGGGAGGAGGAGAGGAAGAGAGAGAAAAAGAAAATCTTAAGCAGGTACCATGCCCAGTGCAGAGCCGGATACAAAGCTTAATCTCATGACCCTAAAATCATGACATGAGCCAAAATCAAGAGTCAGGTGCTTAACTGAATGAGCCACCCAGGCATCCTTGGCTTCTCCAAGCTTAACTATCTTCGAAGACTAATGACTTAGTTCTGAAATCTTTTCCAATCCTCTAAGAGTTGAATCAGGAATTACATTATACTGCCAAAATACCTGGCCACATCTCAGTCATTGTACTTAGCTCTTTGTATTATGATTGTGTATAAATCTGACACTCTGACAGGACTTTGGGATCCTTCAAGGCAAGGACTCAATCGTCATCATCCTTGGGGCCTCAGAACCCATTTTAGAGTTTAACACAGTATGCACCTTAGAAATGCTTGTTTAATGTGCGGATGGATGAACAGTCTACAAACAAGACAACCACATTTGGGGGATAAAGTATTTGTTGGTCAAAATATACTCATTTTTTATTTTATCTGTCCTGCTAAACCATTTAACTTACATACATAATGAATCAAGACTTGATAGCTAGATTGTATCTAATTCAACCAATAATAGTTATGTAGGCAGGACTGCTTTTTGGTTAATGCAAATGCTATCTGGCTAAACAATTTCAGTTGATATTTAAAAAGAACAAAAACCACGTTTACAGCTGTTTTAATGTGCCATCAAAGCTGCAGGCTATCCCACATGTTATACAGATGGATTTGATCCATCCTGCACACCACTTTAAGTCCCAACTCCACCCTGCTTCGAATGTCTTTACCAACGAGTCCAACTTGTTCTCCACTCTTGAGTTGATATTAAGATCTATTTTGCCATTCAAGCATATATTCTTATGATATTTACATATAAAGTAACCTATCACAGATGGAATAGACCAAGTAAAAAGATCAGAGATAGCTGTTAGTGTCTTTTTTATTTCAGGTTCTTCACATGGATTATTTCCAATTTTCCCAATAGCCAAGAAAGTAGGCTCACATTAAGTCTCTTTTATAGATAATGAAACAAGAGTTAGCCAAGTGAAATAACTTTCTTAGTAATCTACAGATCATAGCCGTGGTTCTAGGATTTGAACACAAATGTATCTGATTACAAAGTTCCCATCTTTGCCCATTTCATTGTGTGTATATGGTTTAGTTTCCTCTTTTATAACGCAGAAGTACAGCAGAGGTGTTGGGACAAGGTAATAAAGCTGAGAAGATTATTGAAGGCTAATGGAAATTTGATGGGTGTGAATGAAAGGAGACAATAAGAATTAGTCTAAAGGGAGAAACTAATATCAAGTCAGTCACTATATGAAGCAGACCATGTATTTTTAGTGTATATCTTATCTAATGAATCTTAATGAAATTGAACTGTGTTATTTCCTTTTTATAGATGAAGAAAGTACCTCGGTTGAAATCAAACAGATAATATTATATAAGGAACTTAGATTTGTACCCGAGTTAGTTTGACCCAAATTTCATGTTGTTCATCACTTAAGCCCTTCAGTAAACATTTTCTACAGGTAGCCATACAGATTGTTGTTGATGCTGTTGTTGATGATTATTGTAAATGTTCATGAACAAAATGTCCATGAACACAAATGGCTGCATTACCTCATTTCTCCTCCTAAAAGTCACTCTGCAACCCACCTAATTACCTTTGGGTCTCTCCACCTCTAATTATGCCTTTAGAAGATTGATCTTTAGGCCAATAAGTAGTGTTTTAAAGACAAAATTTAAAAACTATGTAAAGAAGTCAATAGACTGTCCCCTAGTATCCACTTACCTTTAACTTTGAGATGTAAATATATTTCCATTTTCCTACGTAAACAACAAAATGATTGGAACCAACCTCTTTGCTTAAAGAAAGCAATAGTTTCTCTTTTTTTGTTTAATTTTAATTAGCACCATGATCAGAATGTCACATGGATTATTTCACAACATCTTAAATGTTATGTGTTTTTTAAATTATTAAAGTATAACTGATCATGTTAGAGTAGTTTTAGGTATATAACACATTGATTCAACAATTCTACATTACTTAATACTCACTGTCTGTCATCATATAATGCTATTATATTAACTATACTTGGGCTGTATTTCTCATCTCCATAATTTATTTTATAACTGAAAGTTTATAACTCTTAATCCCTGTCCTCCATTTTGTCTATTCCCACCGCTCTCTAGCAATTATCAGTTCTGTGTATTTGAGTCTATTTTCTTTTTGTTTACTTCGTTTTGTTTTCATATTGTACACATAAGTGAAATCATGTGGTATTTATCTTTCTCTGAATTATTCCATTTAACATAATATCCTCAAGGTCCATCTATATTGTCACAAAGGCAAGATCTCATTCTTCTTTACACCTAATATTGCATTGTGTATGTGTGTGTGTGTGTGTGTGTGTATAATATATATACACACATATATATTATATATATACTTTATACATTTATACATACATACACTATAGTTATATATATATATGTGTATACACACACACACACACACATATGGTTATATGTATATATCCATCTATTTCTTTATCCATCTGTTGACGGATACTTGGATTGTTTCCATATCTTGGCTATTGTAAATAATTCTACAAAACACAAGGCTACATATATCTTTTCAAAATAGTGATTCTTATTTTCAGTAAATACCCAGGATTGAAATTAGTGGATATTCTGGTATTTCTATTTTTAATCTTTTGAGAAACCTCTACACTATTTTCTACAATGGTTGCATCAATTTTCATTCCCAAGAAAAGTTCATGAGGATTTTTTTTTTTCTTCCTTACTAACACTTGTATTTCTTATACTTGACATTCTGACTAGGGTATGGTGATATCTCATTGTGGTTTTGACTTGCATTTCCTTAATGATTAGTGATGTTGAGCATTGTTTATGTGTCTGCCATCTATATCCCTTTTTTGAAAATATGTCTTTTCCGGTCCTCTGCCATTTTAAACAGATTACTTGGGATTTTGTTTTATGGTTTTGGTGTAGAACATAAAGCTCCTTATATTTTATTTTAACCCTTTATTGGATATATCAGTTGCAGATAACTTCTCCCATTCAGTACAATGCCTTCTAGTTTTCTTAATGATTTTGTTTCCTGAGCAAAAGAATTTGTTTTGATGTAGTGCCAGTAATTTATTCTTTTATTTTTTTGTTTCCCATTCCTGAGGAAACACATTCATAAATATGTTGCCAAGGCTTATGTCTAAAAGATAACTGCCTATGTTGTTTTTCAGAGTTTTATGGTTTCAGGTCTTACAAATAGGTCTTTAATCCATTTTGAGTTTGTGTGTGTGTGTGTGTGTGTGTGTGTGTGTGTGTGTGTGTGTGTGTCTGATGTAAGAAAGTTGTCTAGTTTCATGTGCATGTGACTGTCTAGTTTTCCCAAAACCATTTGTTGAAAAGACTTTCTAAATTGCAAATTCATGCCTCCTTTATATAGATTAATTGAACTTATAGGTTTATTTCTAGGTTGTCTGTCCTATTCCATTAAAATGGATGTCTATTTTTATGCCAGTAGCATAGTGTTTTTATTACTATAGGTTTGTAGTATATCTTCAAATCTGGGAATCTGTTACCTCCAGCATTGTTGTTCTTTCTCAAAATTACTTTGACTATTCAGGGTCTTTTGTGGTTCTACACAAATTTTAAGATAGTAGTATTAAAAATAGTATTGGTATTTTTATAGGGATTGCATTGAATTTCTAAATGACTTTGGGTGGTATGGATATTTTAATATTAATTCTTCCAATCCATGAACAGGTACATTTTCCCACTTACATTGTTTTCAATTTTTTTCACCAGTATCTTAAAGTTTTCAGATTATAGGTCTTTCACTTCCTTGGTTAAATGTATTCCTCAGTACTTTTTGTGTGTGTGTGCAATTGCAAATGGCATTATTTTTTAATTTTTTCTATCAACTATTTCATTATTAATGTTACACAAATGAAACAAATCTCTGTATCTTAATATTCTATTCTGTAATTTTACTGAATTGCTTATTCTATAGTTTTTTGGTAGAGCCTTTAGAATTTTCTATATAGTATGATGTCATCTGCAAATAGTGACAGTTTTTCTTCTTTTTAACTGATTCCTGCAATGAGGCTTTGAATACTGTGTTGAATAAGAGTGGTAAAAGAGAACATCCTTGCTTTGTCCCTGATGATAGAGGTAAATCTTTAGCTTGTCACCACTGAGTATGATGCTAGTTGTAGGACTGCTATATATGGCTTAATAATGTTGAGATATGTTCCTTCTAACTCCACTTTATTACAAGTTTTTATCATGAATGAATATTGCATTTGTCAAATGCTTTTTTATGCTTCTATTGAGTTAGTTATATAGTTTTTATTCCTTTTATTTGTTGTTAATGTTATGTATCACCATTGGTTTGTGAATATTGAACCATCCTTACATCCCTAAAATAATCCCACTTGATCATGGTGAAATTTTTAAATGTACTGGTGAGTTTTGTTTGCTAATATTTTGTTAAGAATATTTTTTCCTAAGGTATCTTTGCTTGGTTTTCGCATCAAGACAACACTGGCCTTATAGAATGAATTTGGAATTTTTTCTTTCAGTTTTGGGGAATAGTGTGAGAAGAATGGGGATTAACTCTTCTTCAAATGTTTGGCAGAATTAACCTGTGAAGATGTCTGGTCTGGGCTTTTGTTTGTTGGGATCTTTTTGATTATCAATCTTTTTATTCTTACTGATTCAGTTTCTAGGAATTTATCAATTTCTTCTAGATTTTTCCAATTTGTTGACATATAATTTGTCATAGTAGTCTTATAATTCTTTGTATTTCTGTAGCATTAGTTATTCCTCCTTTATCTCTGATTTGAGTCCTCTCTTTAAAAGTCTAAGTTTTATTAATTCTGCTTATTTTTTTAATTTATTTTTTATTTTCAGCATAACAGCATTCGTTATTTTTGCATCATACCCAGGGCTCCATGCAATCCGTGCCCTCTATAATACCCACCACCTGGTACCCCAACCTCCCACCCCCTGCCCCTTCAAAACCCTTACATTGTTTTTCAGAGTCCATAGTCTCTCATGATTCACCTCCCCTTCCAATTTCCCCCAACTCCCTTCTCCTCTCTATCTCCCCATGTCCTCCATGCTATTTGTTATGCTCCACAAATAAGTGAAACCATATGATAATTGACTCTCTCTGCTTGACTTATTTCACTCAGCATAATCTCTTCCAGTCCTGTCCATGTTGCTACAAAAGTTGCGTATTCGTCCTTTCTGATGGAGGCATAATACTCCATAGTGTATATGGACCACATCTTCCTTATGCATTCGTCCGTTGAAGGGCATCTTGGTTCTTTCCACAGTTTGGCGGCCATGGCCATTGCTGCTATAAACATTGGGGTACAGATGGCCCTTCTTTTCATGACATCTGTATCTTTGGGGTAAATAACCAGTAGTGCAATTGCAGGATCATAGGGAAGAACAAAAATAAAACGGGGGGCATCACATTACCTGATTTCAAGCTTTACTACAAAGCTGTGATCACCAAGACAGCATGGTACTGGCATAAAAACAGACACATAGATCAGTGGAACAGAGTAGAGAGCCCAGATATGGACCCTCAACTCTATGGTTAAATAATCTTCGACAAAACAGGAAAAAATATACAGTGGGAAAAAGACAGTCTCTTCAATAAATGGTGCTGGGAAAACTAGGCAGCAATATGTAGAAGAATGAAACTCAACCATTCTCTTACACCGTACACAAAGATAAACTCAATATAGATAAAAGACCTCAATGTGAGACAGGAATCCATCAGAATCCTAGAGGAGAACATTGGCAGTAATCTCTTCGCTATCAGCCACAGCAACTTCTTTCAGGATATGTCTCCAAAGGCAAAGAAAACAAAAGCAAAAATGAACTTTTGGGACTTCATCAAAATCAAAAGCTTCTGCACAGCAAAGGAAACAGTCAAGAAAACAAAGAGGCAACCCATGGAATGGGAGAAGATATTTGCAAATGACAGTACAGACAAAAGGTTGATATCGAGGATCTATAAAGAACTCCTCAAACTCAACACACACAAAACAGACAATCATATCAAAAAATGGGCAGAAGATATGGACAGACACTGCTCCAATGAAGACATACAAATGGCTATCAGACACATGAAAAAATGTTCATCATCACTAGCCATCAGGGAGATTCAAATTAAAACCACATTGAGATATCACCTTACACCAGTTAGAACGGCCAAATTTAGCAAGACAGGAAACAACATGTGTTGGAGGGGATGTGGAGAAAGGGCAACACTCTTACACTGTTGGTGGGAATGCAAGTTGGTGCAGCCTCTTTGGAGAACAGTGTGGAGATTGCTCA
The DNA here is from genome assembly GCF_009829155.1 of Mustela erminea. Taxonomy (NCBI): domain Eukaryota; kingdom Metazoa; phylum Chordata; class Mammalia; order Carnivora; family Mustelidae; genus Mustela; species Mustela erminea. The sequence goes on from NC_045623.1 coordinate 60,935,567, forward strand.
AGAAATTAAAAAAAAAATTCTGCTTATCTTTTCAAAGAATTAGCACTTGGTTTCATTGTTCTTTTCTATTTTTTTCTCTATATCATTAATTTTCTCTCCAATGTTTATTATTTCTTAATTAACTTTGGAGTTTATTTTCTTTTTCTAGTTCACTTAGGTGTAAAGTTGGCCTGATTATTTGAAATTTTTCTTTTTTCTTGTGATATGTCTCTTCCTTTTAGAACTGCTTTAGTTGGGTCCGATAGATTATGATTCCTTTTTTTTTTTTTTTAAATTTTCTCTGGTTTCCATGTATTTTGATTTACTCTTTGACTTCTTGGTTGACTTGTTGGTTGTTTAGAATATGTCATTTAAATTTCACGTATCTTTTTTCCACTTTTTTATAATTAACTTTTAGTTTCATACCATTGTGGTTGGAAAGGATGTTTGGATAGGATTTCAGTCTTCTTAAACTTACTGTGATTTGTTTCATGGCCTAACATGTAATCCATCCTGTTACATGTACACTGAAAAGATGTATATTCTACTCATTTTTGATGACATGTTCTAAATATATCTGTTAGGACTATCTGATCTAATGTGTCAGTCAAAGCTCCTGTTTCCTTGTCAATTTTCTATTTGGGTGGTCTATCCATTGATGTAAGGAGGGTGTTAAAGTCTCTTACTGTTATTGAATTTATGTATTTAGGTTGCCCTATGTTTGGTACATATTTACAATTGTTACATACACTCTTGTTGGATTTATTAACTCACCTTTTCTGTTGTATCAGTTACTTCTCAAACTCTGATTTGAGTCTGAGTCTGATTAAAGGTTTATCAATTTTAACTATACAAAAACCAGTTCTTGGTTTCATTGATCTCTTCTATTGTTTGCTTTTGGTCTCAGTTTCATTAATTTTCTCTCCAATCTTTATTATTAATAAATCTTTATTATTAATTCCTTCACTACTTTGGGGTTTATTGTCCTTTTTCTAGTTAATTCAGGTAGTAAATGCCCTTCTTTATCTCTTGCTACAGTCTTTGTTAAAAAGGCAAGGTAGCAGTACAGATCTTATTCTTTTTTTCCACTTCGGTTTCCATAAACTACATTTTCCATTTTTTGACTTTCACTCTCTGTGTCTTTAGGTCTAAAGTGAGTCTTTTGTGGGCAGCATGTAGATGGGTCTATTTTAATCCATTCTGCCACTCTAGGTCTTTTGATTGGAGCATTTAGTCCATTTACTGTTAAAGTAAATATTGATACATATGTATTTATGCCATTTAGTTATTGTTTCCTGGTTGTTTTCACTGTTTTCTGTTCCTTCTTCTCTTGCGGTTTGATGACTTTCTTTAATAGGATGCTTGTCTATTTTTTTCTTCAACTTTTTTTTTTTTAATTCCAGTTAGCATATAGTGTAATACTGGTTTCAGGAGTTGAATTTAGTGATTCATCACTTACCTATAACACCCTCTTTCTTTTTAGTTTTTTGTGAATCTATCATGGGTTTTTGGTTTGAGGTTACCATTGGGTTCATATCTAGCATCTTATGTGTCTGGCAGTCTACACTTAATTGATGATTCCTTAAGTTCAAACATATTCTAAAGGCATTAAATTTTTATTCCCTCCTCATTTTACATAATCCTGTATTTTACATCTTTTTACTTTCCAGATTTCTTGATTTGATTTTAGTTCTTTTGTTTTTTAACCTCGGTTCTATAATTGATCTACTACATTTACTACACGTTTTTACCACTGATTTTTTTTTCCTTTAATGATTTTTAGTTATGGCCTCTAATTTTTACTTAAAGAAGTCCCTTTATCAAAAACAATGAAGTACTATATGGTGAATAACATAACATAATAAAAAAATAAAAATTGAAAGGAAGGAAGGAAGAAAGAATAAATTGGGGGCACCTGGGTGGCTCAATGACTTAAGCCTCTGCCTTCGGCTCAGGTCATGACCTCAGGGTCCTGGGCTCGAGCCCCACATCAGGCTCTCTGCTCTCTGCCTACTTGTGATCTCTGCCTGTCAAATAAATAAATTTTAAAAAGAAAAAAAGAAAGAATTGCCTTTAACATTTCTTGTAAGTCTGTTTAATGGTGATGGATCCTTTAACTTTTGTTTGCAAAATTCTTTCTTTTTCAATTCTAAATGATAACCTAACCTTGCCAGGTAGGGTACTCTTGGTTAGAGGTTTGTTAGTTTTCCCAGCACTTTGAATATACTGTGCTACTTCATTCTGGCCTGAGAATTTTCTGCTAAAAAATCAGCTGACAGCTTTATGTGGTGTAAATATTTCCTTTTATCTTGCTGCATTTAAAATGTTCTCTTTATCCTGACTTTCTGCCACTTTATTATTAGTCTTGGTGTGGACCTCCTTAGAATCTTGTTTGGGGCTCTATTTTCTGGACCCAGGTATCTGTTTTCCTATGTTGGGAAAGTATTCAGCTATTATTCCTTCAAATAAGTTTTCTGCCCCTCTTTTACTTCTGGGATCCCTGTAATGTAAATTTTATTATGCTTGATGTCTCAGAGTTCTTAACCTATTCTCATTTTTTATTCTTTTTTCTGTTTAGCTTAGTTGTTTTCCACTATCCTCTCTCCCAGATTGCTGATTTATTTTACAACCCCTAATCTGCTGTGATTCCCTCTAGTCTATTTTTCATTTCAGTTATTGCATTCTTCAGTTCTCTCATTTTTTAAAAATTTTTTATTTTTTATAAACATATAATATATTTTTATCCCCCGGGGTACAGGTATGTGAATCACCAGGTTTACGCACTTCACAGCACTCACCATAGCACATACCCTCCCCAATGTCCATAACCCCACCCCCCTTCTCCCCACTCCTCTCCCCCCAGCAACCCTTAGTTTGTTTTGTGAGATTAAGAGTTAATTATGGTTTGTCTCCCTCTCAATCCCATATTGTTTCATTTATTCTTCTCCTACCCCCTTAGGGAGTTGCATCTCCACTTCCTCATATCAGGGAGATCATATGATAGTTGTCTTTCTCTGCTTGACTTATTTTGCTAAGCATGATATGCTCTAGTTCCATCCATGTTGTCGCAAATGGCAAGATTTCATTTCTTTTGATGGCTGCATAGTATTCCATTGTGTATATATACCCCATCTTCTTTATCCATTCATCTGTTGATGGACATCTAGGTTCTTTCCATAGTTTGGCTATTGTGGACATTGATGCTATAAACATTCGGGTGCATGTGCCCCTTTGAATCACTACATTTGTATCTTTAGAGTAAATACCCAGTAGTGTTATTGCTGGGTCATAGGGTAGTTCTATTTTCAACATTTTGAGGAACCTCCATGTTGTTTTCCAGAGAGGTTGCACCAGCTTGCATTCCCACCAACAGTGTAGGAGGGTTCCCCTTTCTCTGCATCCTCGCCAGCATCTGTCATTTCCTGACTTGTTAATTTTAGCCATTCTGACTGGTGTGAGGTGATATCTCATTGTGGTTTTGATTTGTATTTCCCTGATGCCGAGTGATATGGAGCACTTTTTCATGTGTCTGTTGGCCATCTGGATGTCTGTTCATGTCTTCTGCCCATTTCTTGATTGGATTATTTGTTCTTTGGGTGTTAAGTTTGGTAAGTTCTTTATAGATTTTGGACACTAGACCTTTATCTGATATGTCATTTGTAAATATCTTCTCCCATTCTGTTAGTTGTCTTTTGGTTTTGTTAACAGCTCTCTCACTTTGTTGAACTTCTGAGTTTATCTACTCTTTATTTAATTCTGATGAGGATCTCTAGGATCATTATTTGAACTCTTTGTCAGGCATATTGCTTATCTTTGTTTCATTTACTTTTATTGTGATTCATTTACTTTTCCTGTGATTTTGTCTTTTTCTTTCAATTGAGACATTCCTTTCACCTCATTTCATCTGTTTATATATTCGGTAGGTGAGCTTGTCTCCACCCTTCCTACTCTTTTTTAATGTGGCTTTCTGTCTACACATGGCTGTGAAAGATCTGTTCTATGTATTCAGGTCATTTTCAAAGTTAGTTGTATAGATGTAGCAGCTATCTCAGTTTTGTCCTTGGGATGACTAACTGCAGGATTTTGCTATTCTGCCATCTTCCTGCCTTCAAGGCTATACTGTATATACTATTTATATATTTATTTTACAAATGAGAAAACAGGCTTTGCATAGTTAACATATCTTGCTGCTGGTGTACAACTGATAATCCATAGGGTTTGTTATAGAAATAATACAACTCCTTACCCATGTTAATGAAGAAGCAGACTTAATCAAACAACTACTTAATAAAAGACATTTTAAAAGTCAGGATAATATCTAACATGTATAAGAACTTGGACATACGGACCAAGGAAAATGTAATAAATAGAAAAATGTTCTTTGATACAGTAAATTCAATGGATTATTACAGTCTAGTTTAACAATACATTTTATTCTAGCCATTGAGATTTCCCAAGTTGGTGTGGCAAGATATCTGCCTCTGTAAAAATCAAATGATATTTTATGTTAATACACTTTGTAACAAGTTGTATCCTAACGGAAATTTAAGAAATTATTAGAAAACATATATGTGAACCTTAGTTGACCTGAAGAGACCTTGAATTTTCCTTTTATCAAAGATTATATATAGAAAAAGTATCTAACATTTAGAAAACAGGAATGGTGTAGTTAATATAAAGAAGTATATTAAGTAATTTATTATGGTGGGAATTTATGAACAATTTGGCAGTGAGCAGAGAATCTTACCAAAATTACCTAATGAATTATGATTTCACTTTGGCAAATCAGTAAGAAGCTTAAAGAAAATAATTTCAATCATATATAATATATATCTACATTTCTCTACCACTAGCTGACAGGTATATAATATTTTCATATTAGGGTAGCCTTCTAATATAGTTAATTACAGAAAAACACAGGTATCACAATAATATTTACTATTTTGTTATTTTTAGTAATATCTATGCAATAAATTTTACAAATTATGGTCTTAAGGGCAATTTCGAGTAGTAACAGGTTTATAACACTGTTTTAATCCAACTATATTCCCAAGCCAGCTGTGGAAGATGAGGAAAAAGATAGGATCTAATGACTCAAAGCCAATTAGAGAGAAATATCAGAAACTATGGTCCTGAATCAGAGACTCTAGTTTTAGTTTCAGATTGACAATTACTAACATCACTTTTGCTCCCAGTTTGAGGTATACAATGTTAACATGTACAATACTAGCTTTTCTAAAATGTGTTCTCTATTTGAAGTCTACTTTCTCATATTTAACATTAATATATTGCACACAGGTACTGCATACTATATTATAAACTCCACATAGACAAAGACTATATTTTGTTCTTTTTTTTTTAAGTTATTCATTCAGTAAAGCTTTCCTTGTCCTCTTCTGCATTAGGCAAAGTTTCAGATTTCAAATGATTTCTAATTTAGCAGGGGAGGCTTAAAAGTAAATAGACCTAATGCAAAATGATCCATGCTCAGATCACAGCTGCATGGTAGAGAGGGTATGCAGGAGAGAAAGTTAGGATGAAAATTGTACTAAAGAAAGGGTTTTCTGGTTGAGAAGACTAGTCCTCATAAATATTGGGAAATGAAGCTTAAGTATTTCAAGAAAACCCACAAGATAAGATGCATATAAGAAAATGTGGCCAGAGGAGGAGTCAAGATGGCGGAGAAGTAGCAGGCTGAGACTGCTTCAGCTAGCCGGAGATCAGCTAGATAGCTTATCTAAAGATTGCAAACACCTGAAAATCCATCGGCAGATCGAAGAGAAGAAGAACAGCAATTCTGGAAACAGAAAAACAACCACTTTCTGAAAGGTAGGACCGGCGGAGAAGTGAATCCAAAGCGACGGGAAGATAGACCCCGGGGGGAGGGGCCGGCTACCGGCAAGCGGCGGAGCAACGGTGCACAAAATCAGGACTTTTAAAAGTCTGTTCCGCTGAGGGACATCGCTCCAGAGGCTAAACCGGGGCGAAGCCCACGCGGGTTCAGCTTGGCCTCAGGTCCCGCAGGGTCACAGAAGGAGCAGGGGTGTCTGAGTGTCGCAGACCTTGCGGGTATTGGAACGGGAAAGCCGGCTACAGAGACAGAGCCGACAGTAAGCTCACAGCTCGGGGTTACCTTGAACCGGTCGCAGGCTCGGAGAGCTCGGAGCGCGGCCGGAGGTCAGGCAGACGGGAGTAACTGGGCGCTGTTCTCTGAGGGCGCACTGAGGAGTGCGGCCCTGGGCTCTTGGCTCCTCCGGGCCGGAGACCAGGAGGCCGCAATTTGTATTCCCGTCCTCCGGAACTCTACGGAAAGCGCTCAGGGAACAAAAGCTCCTGAAAGCAAACCCGAGCGGATTACTCACCCCGGCCCCGGGTAAGGGCGGTATAATTCCGCCTGGGGCAAAGACACTTGAGAATCACTACAACAGGCCCCTCCCCCAGAAGATCAACAAGAAATCCAGCCGAGACCAAGTTCACCTACCAAGGAGTGCGGTTTCAATACCAAGGAGAACAGCAGAATTCCAGAGGAGGAGAAAGCCAAGCACGGAACTCATGGCTTTTTCCCTGTGATTTTTTTTAGTCTTGCAGTTAATTTAATTTTTTTCTTTTTCATTTTTTTTTTTTTTTTTTTTTTATCGCCTTCGGGTAAAATTTTTTTTTTTTAACTGTTACCTTTTTCTTTTTTAACGATTTTTTACTAGTTTATCTAATATATATATTTTTTCTTTTTTACATTTTTCTTAGGTGTTTTCCTTTTTTTTTTTAAATTCTTTTCTTTTTTCTTTTTTTTTTTCTTTTTTCTTTTTTTTTCTTTCTTCCTTTTTGAACCTCTTTTTATCCCCTTTCTCCCCCCTCACGATTTTGGATTTCTTCTAATTTGGTTAAAGCATTTTTTCCTGGGGTTGTTGCCACCCTTTTAGTATTTTACTTGCCCCTTCATATACTCTTATCTGGACAAAATGACAAGACGGAAAAATTCAACACAAAAAAAAGAACAAGAGGCAGTACCGAAGGCTAGGGACCTAATCAATACAGACATTGGTAATATGTCAGATCTAGAGTTCAGAATGACAATTCTCAAGGTTCTAGCCGGCTCGAAAAAGGCATGGAAGATATTAGAGAAACCCTCTCGAGAGATATAAAAGCCCTTTCTGGAGAAATAAAAGAACTAAAATCTAACCAAGTTGAAATCAAAAAAGCTACTAATGAGGTGCAATCAAAAATGGAGGCTCTCACTGCTACGATAAGTGAGGCAGAAGAAAGAATTAGTGATATAGAAGACCAAATGACAGAGAATAAAGAAGCTGAGCAAAAGAGGGACAAACAGCTACTGGACCACGAGGGGAGAATTCGAGAGATAAGTGACACCATAAGACGAAACAACATTAGAATAATTGGGATTCCAGAAGAAGAAGAAAGAGAGAGGGGAGCAGAAGGTATACTGGAGAGAATTATTGGGGAGAATTTCCCCAATAGGGCAAAGGGAACGAGCATCAAAATTCAGGAGGTTCAGAGAACGCCCCTCAAAATCAATAGGAATAGGCCCACACCCCGTCACCTAATAGTAAAATTTACAAGTCTCAGTGACAAAGAGAAAATCCTGAAAGCAGCCCGGGAAAAGAAGTCTGTAACATACAATGGTAAAAATATTAGATTGGCAGCTGACTTATCCACAGAGACCTGGCAGGCCAGAAAGAGCTGGCATGATATTTTCAGAGCACTAAACGAGAAAAACATGCAGCCAAGAATACTATATCCAGCCAGGCTATCACTGAAAATAGAAGGAGAGATTAAAAGCTTCCAGGACAAACAAAAACTGAATGAATTTGCAAATACCAAACCAGCTCTACAGGAAATATTGAAAGGGGTCCTCTAAGCAAAGAGAGAGCCTACAAGTGGTAGATCAGAAAGGAACAGAGACCATATACAGTAACAGTCACCTTACAGGCAATACAATGGCACTAAATTCATATCTCTCAATAGTTACCCTGAATGTTAATGGGCTAAATGCCCCTGTCAAAAGACACAGGGTATCAGAATGGATAAAAAAACAAAACCCATCTATATGTTGCCTCCAAGAAACTCATTTTAAGCCCGAAGACACCTCCAGATTTAAAGTGAGGGGGTGGAAAAGAATTTACCATGCTAATGGACATCAGAAGAAAGCAGGAGTGGCAATCCTTATATCAGATCAATTAGATTTTAAGCCAAAGACTATAATAAGAGATGAGGAAGGACACTATATCATACTCAAAGGGTCTGTCCAACAAGAAGATTTAACAATTTTAAATATCTATGCCCGCAACGTGGGAGCAGCCAACTATATAAACCAATTAATAACAAAATCAAAGAAACACATCAACAATAATACAATAATAGAAGGGGACTTTAACACTCCCCTCACTGAAATGGACAGATCATCCAAGCAAAAGATCAGCAAGGAAATAAAGGCCTTAAACGACACACTGGACCTGATGGACATCACAGATATATTCAGAACATTTCATCCCAAAGCAACAGAATACACATTCTTCTCTAGTGCACATGGAACATTCTCCAGAATAGATCACATCCTCGGTCCTAAATCAGGACTCAACCGGTATCAAAAGATTGGGATCATTCCCTGCATATTTTCAGACCACAATGCTCTAAAGCTAGAACTCAACCACAAAAGGAAGTTTGGAAAGAACCCAAATACATGGAGACTAAACAGCATCCTTCTAAAGAATGAATGGGTCAACCGGGAAATTAAAGAAGAATTGAAAAAAATCATGGAGACTTATGATAATGAAAATACAACGGTTCAAAATCTCTGGGACACAACAAAGGCAGTCCTGAGAGGAAAATATACAGCGGTACAAGCCTTTCTCAAGAAACAAGAAAGGTCTCAGGTACACAACCTAACCCTACACCTAAAGGAGCTGGAGAAAGAACAAGAAAGAAACCCTAAGCCCAGTAGTAGAAGAGAAATCATAAAGATCAGAGCAGAAATCAATGAAATAGAAACCAAAAAAACAATAGAACAAATCAACGAAACTAGGAGCTGGTTCTTTGAAAGAATTAATAAAATTGATAAACCCCTAGCCCGACTTATCAAAAAGAAAAGAGAAAGGACCCAAATAAATAAAATCATGAATGAAAGAGGAGAGATCACAACTAACACCACAGAAATACAAACTATTATAAGAACATACTATGAGCAACTCTACGCCAATAAATTTGACAATCTGGAAGAAATGGATGCATTCCTAGAAACATATAAACTACCACAACTGAACCAGGAAGAAATAGAAAGCCTGAACAGACCCATAACCAGTAAGGAGATTGAAACAGTCATTAAAAATCTCCAAACAAACAAAAGCCCAGGGCCAGACGGCTTCCCGGGGGAATTCTACCAAACATTTAAAGAAGAACTAATTCCTATTCTCCTGAAACTGTTCCAAAAAATAGAAATGGAAGGAAAACTTCCAAACTCATTTTATGAGGCCAGCATCACCTTGATCCTAAAACCAGAAAAGGATTTCACCAAAAAAGAGAGCTATAGACCGATATCCTTGATGAACACAGATGCGAAAATACTCAACAAAATACTAGCCAATAGGATTCAACAGTACATTAAAAAGATTATTCACCACGACCAAGTGGGATTTATTCCAGGGCTGCAAGGTTGGTTCAACATCCGCAAATCAGTCAATGTGATACAACACATCAATAAAAGAAAGAAAAAGAACCATATGATACTCTCAATAGATGCTGAAAAAGCATTTGACAAAGTACAGCATCCCTTCCTGATCAAAACTCTTCAAAGTGTAGGGATAGAGGGCACATACCTCAATATCATCAAAGCCATCTATGAAAAACCCACCGCAAATATCATTCTCAATGGAGAAAAACTGAAAGCTTTTCCACTAAGGTCAGGAACACGGCAGGGATGTCCATTATCACCACTGCTATTCAACGTAGTACTAGAGGTCCTAGCCTCAGCAATCAGACAACAAAAGGAAATTAAAGGCATCCAAATCGCCAAAGAAGAAGTCAAATTATCACTCTTCCCAGATGATATGATACTATATGTGGAAAACCCAAAAGACTCCACTCCAAAACTGCTAGAACTTATACAGGAATTCAGTAAAGTGTCAGGATATAAAATCAATGCACAGAAATCAGTTGCATTTCTCTACACCAACAGCAAGACAGAAGAAAGAGAAATTAAGGAGTCAATCCCATTTACAATTGCACCCAGAACCATAAGATACCTAGGAATAAACCTAACCAAAGAGACACAGAATCTATACTCAGAAAACTATAAAGTACTCATGAAAGAAATTGAGGAAGACACAAAGAAATGGAAAAATGTTCCATGCTCCTGGATTGGAAGAATAAATATTGTGAAAATGTCTATGCTACCTAAAGCAATCTACACATTTAATGCAATTCCTATCAAAGTACCATCCATCTTTTTCAAAGAAATGGAACAAATAATGCTAAAATTTATATGGTACCAGAAAAGACCTCGAATAGCCAAAGGGATATTGAAAAAGAAAGCCAACGTTGGTGGCATCACAATTCCGGACTTCAAGCTCTATTACAAAGCTGTCGTCATCAAGACAGCATGGTACTGGCACAAAAACAGACACATAGATCAATGGAACAGAATAGAGAGCCCAGAAATAGACCCTCAACTCTATGGTCAACTAATCTTCGACAAAGCAGGAAAGAATGTCCAATGGCAAAAAGACAGCCTCTTCAATAAATGGTGCTGGGAAAATTGGACAGCCACATGCAGAAAAATGAAATTGGACCATTTCCTTACACCACACACAAAAATAGACTCAAAATGGATGAAGGACCTCAATGTGCGAAAGGAATCCATCAAAATCCTTGAGGAGAACACAGGCAGCAACCTCTTTGACCTCAACCGCAGCAACATCTTCCTAGGAACAACGCAAAAGGCAAGGGAAGCAAGGGCAAAAATGAACTATTGGGATTTCATCAAGATCAAAAGCTTTTGCACAGCAAAGGAAACAGTTAACAAAATCAAAAGACAACTGACAGAATGGGAGAAGATATTTGCAAATGACATATCAGATAAAGGACTAGTGTCCAGAATCTATAAAGAACTTAGCAAACTCAACACCCAAAGAACAAATAATCCAATCAAGAAATGGGCAGAGGACATGAACAGACATTTCTGCAAAGAAGACATCCAGATGGCCAACAGACACATGAAAAAGTGCTCCATATCACTCGGCATCAGGGAAATACAAATCAAAACCACAATGAGATATCACCTCACACCAGTCAGAATGGCTAAAATAAACAAGTCAGGAAATGACAGATGCTGGCGAGGATGCGGAGAAAGGGGAACCCTCCTACACTGTTGGTGGGAATGCAAGCTGGTGCAGCCACTCTGGAAAACAGCATGGAGGTTCCTCAAAATGTTGAAAATAGAACTGCCCTATGACCCAGCAATTGCACTATTGGGTATTTACCCTAAGGATACAAACGTAGTGATCCAAAGGGGCACATGCACCCGAATGTTTATAGCAGCAATGTCCACAATAGCCAAACTATGGAAAGAACCTAGATGTCCATCAACAGATGAATGGATCAAGAAGATGTGGTATATATACACAATGGAATACTATGCAGCCATCAAAAGAAATGAAATCTTGCCATTTGCGACAACATGGATGGAACTAGAGCGTATCATGCTTAGCGAAATAAGTCAAGCAGAGAAAGACAACTATCATATGATCTCCTTGATATGAGGAAGTGGTGATGCAACATGGGGGCTTAAGTGGGTAGGAGAAGAATAAAGGAAACAAGATGGGATTGGGAGGGAGACAAACCATAAGTGACTTTTAATCTCACAAAACAAACTGAGGGTTGCTGGGGGGAGGGGGGTTGGGAGAAGGGGGTGGGATTATGGACATTGGGGAGGGTATGTGCTTTGGTGAGTGCTGTGAAGTGTGTAAACCTGGTGATTCACAGACCTGTACCCCTGGGGATAGAGTATTATGCCTCCATCAGAAAGGATGAATACCCAACTTTTGTAGCAACATGGACGGGACTGGAAGAGATTATGCTGAGTGAAATAAGTCAAGCAGAGAGAGTCAATTATCATATGGTTTCACTTATTTGTGGAGCATAACAAATAGCATGGAGGACATGGGGACTTAGAGTGGAGAAGGGAGTTGGGGGAAATTGGAAGGGGAGGTGAACCATGAGAGACTATGGACTCTGAAAAACAATCTGAGGGTTTTGAAGGGACGGGGGGTGGGAGGTTGGGGTACCAGGTGGTGGGTATTATAGAGGGCACGGATTGCATGGAGCACGGGGTGTGGTGCAAAAATAATGAATACTGTTATGCTGGAAATAAATTTAAAAAAAAATAAAATAAAAAATAAAAAAGAAAAAGAAAATGTGGCCAGAAATTAGACTGGACAGTCAGCAGCTAGATCCCAAACAGATACAGATGTTATATAAAGAGTTTGTGCTTTATCCTAGATGAGACAGAGCAATTGAAAATATAAATCAGAGACTGAGACTAAGTTTTAGAATGATTTCTCCTATCAGAGTGGAGGGCATATTGGAAAGATACAAAGAAAATGAATGCAGGTTTGTAGTAGAGATGAAAAGGAGAGGAATAGAGTCTCTAAATACTTAACATTAGAAATGATATAGCTTGAGATTATGCTGAGTGAAATAAGTCAAGCAGAGAGAGTCAATTTTCATATGGTTTCACTTATTTGTGGAGCATAACAAATATCATGGAGGACAAGGGGTGTTAGAGAAGAGAAGGGAGTTGGGGTAAATTGGAAGGGGAGGTGAATCATGAGAGACTATGGACTCTGAAAAACACTCTGAGGGGGTTTGAAGTGGCGGGGGGGTGGAAGGTTGGGGTACCAGGTGGTGGGTATTATAGAGGGCACAGATTGCATGGAGCACTGGGTGTGGTGAAAAAATAATGAATACTGTTTTTCTGAAAATAAATAAATAAATTTAATTAAAAAAAGAAATGATATAGCTTGGATATGGTAATAGGAGGGTCAAAAATTCAATTTTTACTTGCTCAAGGTCTAATCTTATGCTTGACACATTGAAATCACTCAACAAGATGTTCATAGAATAAATGAGTAGAAAAGTAAATGAAGCCTAAACACCATCGTTACTATCTCATTATCATTAGTATCATTGAATGGATGCTTAGTAGGCACCATGCTCTTGTTAGGTTATTCAACTATATTAACAACACATTGGATACTTAAAATAATCCTATATATGATGGGTTGTATTTCCATTTTATAGATGAGAGAACTGAACCTTGCTAAAGTTCCTAAGGGGAGGGTTCATACCTTGGACTTGAGAAGAGTAACTGGAAAATTTTTTATCTACTATAATATTTTAGAAATATGGTCAACTAATCTTTGACAAAGCAGGAAAGAATAATCAGTGGAAAAAAGACAAGTCTCTTTAATAAATGGAGCTGGGAAAATTGGACAGCCATATGCCAAGGAATGAAACTGGACCATTGTCTTACAGCATACACAAAGACAAACTCAAAATGGAGGAAAGGCCTAAATGTGAGACAGGAACCCATCAAAATCCTAGAGAAGAACACAGACAGGAACCTCTTCAACATTGGCCCCAGCAACTTCTTGCAGGACACATCTCTAAAGGCAAAGGAAACAAAAGCCAAAACAAACAATTGGGACTTCATAAAGATAAAAAGCTTCTGCTCAGCAAAGGAAACAGTCAGTAAAACTAAAAGGCAACATGTGGAATGGGAGAAGATACTTGAACTTACACTTTGGATAAAGGGCTGTTATCCAGATCTATAAAGAACTTATCAATTTCAACACACACACACACACACACACACACACACAACCACAAATAATCCAGTCAAGAAATGGGCAAAAGACACGAACAGACACTTCTCTAAAAAAGACATACAAATGGCCAATAGACACATGAAAAAGTGCTCTACATCATTTTCCATCAGGAAAATACAAATCAAACCACAATGAGATACCACCTCAAACCAGTCAGAATGGCAAAAACTAACAAATAGGAAACAACAAATATTGGTGAGGATGTGGAGAAAGGGGAACCCTCTTACATGGTTGGTGGGAATGCAAGATGGTACAGCCACTCTGGAAAACAATATGGAGCTTCCTCAATAAGTTAAAAATAGAGCTACCCTATTACCCAGCAATTGTACTACTGGGTATTTACTCCAAATATACAGACATAGTGAAAAGAAGGGGCATCTGCACCCCAATGCTCATAGCAGCAATGTCCACAATAACTAACTGTAGAAGGAACCGAGATGTCCTTCAGCCGATGAATTGGGAGAAAGAAGATGTGGTTCATATATACAGTAGAATGTTACTCAGCCATCAGAAAGGATGAATACCTACCATTTACATCAATGTGATTGGAACTGGAAGTTATTATGCTGAGTGAAATAAGTCAGAGAAAGACCATTATTATATGATTTCACTCATATATGGAATATACAAAATAATGCAGAGGATCATAGGGGAAGGAAGGGCAAATTGAATGGGAAGAAATCAGAGAGGGAGACAAATCATGAGACACTTTTGACTCTAGGAAACAAACTGAGAGTTGTAAAAATGGAACTGGGTGGAGGATGGAGTAACTGGGCAATGGACATTAATGAGGGTCCATGATGTGATGAGCACTGGGTATTATACATAATTAATGAATAAATGAACACTACATCAAAAAACTAATGATGCACTATATGTTGGCTAATTGAATTTAAATAAGGGAAGTAAAAAAACTAAATTGACATGTATTCACTGTTCTTTGAATTTAGCAATGCTACTAAAAACTAGTCTTAATTTTTAAGGAGATTGCCTTCTATTTTTTTTTATTTAATTGTGTGTGTGTGTGTGTGTGTGTGTGTGTGTCCCAAAATTCATTTTTTATGCACCACACTCAGTGCTCCATGCAATACGTGCCATCCTAAATACCCACCACCAGGCTCACCCATCCTCCACCTCTCTTTCCTCCAAAACCCTCAGTTTGTATGTCAGAGTCTAGTCTCATGGTTTATCTCCCCCTCTGATTTCCCCCAACTGACTTCTCTCCATCTCCCAATGTCTTCCGTGTTATTCCTTATGTTCCACAAGTAAGTGAAACCATATGATAATTGACTCTATCTCTGCTTGACTTATTTCACTCAGCATAATCTCTTCCAGTCCCGTTCATGTTGATACAAAAGCTGGGTATTCATCCTTTCTGATGGAGGCATAGTACTCCATAGTGTATATGGACCACATCTTCCTTATCCATTCATCCATTGAAGGGCATCTTGGTTCTTTCCACAGTTTGGTGACTATGACCATTGCTGCTATGAACATTGGGGTACAGATGGTCCTTCTTTTCACCACATCTGTAGCTTTGGGGTAAATAC
The DNA here is from genome assembly GCF_009829155.1 of Mustela erminea. Classification (NCBI taxonomy): domain Eukaryota; kingdom Metazoa; phylum Chordata; class Mammalia; order Carnivora; family Mustelidae; genus Mustela; species Mustela erminea. The sequence continues at coordinate 60,950,994 of NC_045623.1, forward strand.
CCAATAAAGAAATTGCAGGGTCATAGGGTAGCTCTATTTTTAATTTCTTAAGGAATCTCTATATTGTTTTCCAAAGTGGCTGCACCAACTTGCATTCCCACCAACAGTGTAAGACAGTTCTCCTTTCTTCATATCCTCGCCAACACTTGTTGTTTACTGTCTTGTTGATTTTGATCATTCTAACTGGTGTAAGGTGGTATCTCAATGTGGTTTTGGTTTGAATCTTGCTAATGGCTAATGATGATGAATATTTTCTCATGTGTCTGTTAGCCATTTGTATGTCTTCTTTGAAGAATTGTTGGTTCATGTCTTCTGCTGATTTTTTGACATGATTATCTGTTTTCTGTGTGTTGAATTTGAGGAGTTCTTTATAGATCTTGGATATCAGCCCTTTGTCTGTAGTGTCATTTGCGGGTATCTTCTCCCATTCTGTGGGTTACCTCTTTGTTTTGTTGACTGTTTTCTTTGCTGTGCAGAAGCTTTTGATCTTGATGAAGTCCTAAAAGTTCATTTTTGCTTTTTTTTCCTTTGCCTTAGGAGACTATCTTAAGAGAAGTTGCTGTGGCCGATGCTGAAGAGGTTATTGCCTATGTTCTCCTCTAGGATTTTGATAGATTCCTGCCTCACTTTGAGGTCTTTGATACATTTTGAGTTTATCTTTGTGTATGTTATAAGGGAATGGTCAGGTTTCATTCTTCTACACATAGCTGTCTAATTTTCCCAGCACCATTTATTTATTGAAGAAATTGTCTTTTTTCCACTGTATATTTTTTCCTGCTTTGTTGAAGATTATTTGACCATAGAGGTGAGGGTCCAAATCTGGGCTCTCTACTCTGTTCTACTGGTCTATGTGTCTGTTTTTGTCAGTACCATGCTGTCTTGGTGATCATAGCTTTGTAGTAAAGCTTGAAATCAGGTAACATGATGCCCCTAGTTTTGTTTTTCAACATTTCCTTAGCAATTTGGAGTCTCTTCTGGTTCCATACAAATTTTAGGATTGTTTGTTCCAGCTCTTTGAAAAATTCCAGTGGAATTTTGATCGGGATGGCACTGAAAGTATAGATTGCTCTAGGCAGTATAGACATTTTAACAATGTTTATTCTTCCAATCCATGAGCATGGGATGTTTTTCCATCTTTTTTTGTCTTCTTCAATTTTTTCATGAGTGTTCTGTAGTTCCTCAAGCACAGATCTTTTACCTCTTTGGTTAGGTTTAACACCAAGGAAATAGAAACAACCATCAGAAATTATTATCAACAGCTATATACCAATAAGTAAAGCAAACTAGATGAAATGGATTTTTTTCCTAGAAACCTATAAACTTCCAAAACTGAATCAGGAAGAAATTGACAACCTGAATAGACCAATATCTAGTAACAAGATTGAAGCAGTGATCAAAAACCTCCCAAAAAAACAAGAGACCAGGACCTGATGAATTTCCTGGAGAATTCCATCAAACACTCAAAGAAGAAATATCTATTCTCCTGAAGCTGTTTCAAAAAATATAAATAGAAGGAAAACTTCCAGACTCTTTTTATGAAGCCAACATTACTCTGATCCCCAAACCAGGCAAAGAACCCACCAAAAAGGAGAATTTCAGACCAATATTCCTGATGAATATGGATGTCAAGATTCTCAACAAGATCATAGCTAATAGAATCCAACAGTACATTAAAAAAGATGATCCACCATGACCAGGTGGGATTTATCCCTGGGATGCAAGGGTGGTTCAACATTCACAAATCAATCAATGTGAAAGAACAAATCAGTAAGAGAAGAACTACATGGTCCTCTCAATTGATGCAGAAAAAGCATTTGACAAGATACAACATCTGCTCCTTATTAAAACACTTCAAAGAATAGGAATAGAGGGAACATTCTTCAACTTCATAAAATCTATCTTGAAAAACCCACAGTGAATAACATCCTCAATGGGGAAAATCTCACAGCCTTCTCTTTGAGATCAGGAACCAACAAGGATGTCCACTCTCACCACTGTTGTTCAACATCATACTAGAAGTCCTAGCAACAGCAATCAGACATAAATAAATAAATAAATAAATAAATAAATAAACGGTATTAAAATTGGCAAAGAAGACAAACTCTCTTTTTGCAGAGGACATGATACTGTATATGAAAACCCCAATAAACTCCACCCCCCAAACTACTAGAACTCATACAGCAATTCAGTAATGTGGCAAGATACAAAATCAATGTACAGAAATCAGTTGCTCTCTTATACACTAACAATGAAAATATAGAAAGGGAAATGAGAGAATCACTTCCATTTACTATAGCACCAAGAGCCATAAGATTGCCTTCTATATTTTACAGAATATTCCAGACATTATTGTCAGAGAAGTAGTCAAGTTGGAACATCATGGAAGATCAGTAGAACTATACTCCAGCACAAGCCTTGAAACTTCAGAAAATATAACCAGCATGAGAGAAAGCAAAGTTTCTTTTCATCTGTGAAAATCAACTCAGAGATACAAAAACTAGGAGAAAGGTAACATGGCACTTTTCATTCAGTTGCTCCAAAATCACTAAAAATAACATAAATGATCCTGTATTTTTCTTTTCCCCATAATGAATGGTTTAAATGTATTTGATAATTGCATATGGCAGAGAATAATTTAATTGCAAACGAACTGTGGCAGGAGTGCCTGGGTGGCTCAGTCAGTTAAGTGTCTGCTTTTGGCTAAGGTCATGATCCCAAGGTCCTGGAATGGAGACCCATGTCAGGCTCCCTCCTGAGTGGGGAGCCTGCTCCTCCCTCTACCTGACACTCCCCCTGCTTGTGCTCTCTGTCATATAATTTTTTTTAAGGAAAATAAACTATGGTTTTGCTTTTTGCAAATGCAAGCATCTTGAGTTTCTCACTGGTTTATTATGTTTTACCAGGCATTGCCACCATGAAGAGAGTAAACCCCTCAACCCTGGAGACCCCGTGGATTTTCATGGAGGGATATCTTAACTGACACCATAAATGTCAACGAGTCAGGGGCAATTAGATGTTGTTCCTTGAATTTCTTTCTTTTTTTTTTTTTTTTTACCTCCACGTTACTGAAAAATAATTCATCATTGTTATCATTACCATCTTATCACAGTTCTTGTAATCTTATAATGTTTGAGAATCTACAAAGCAGTTTCACTTACAGGTGAAAAAAAGGTATTTCTTTATTGCTTATGAGAGACAAAATTCAGAGAATTTAAGTAACTTCCCTAGGTTGCATATTTCAACCAGAGTTTGTACCTTAGAATTTAACATAGTATTTTTCCACTAGTAAAAAAAATCACTTACACTATGCATGCCTTTAAGATATGTGAGGAAGGTAGCCAAGAAGAATGGGACTTTATTACAATCAAAATATTTTAAATTAAATATTTAAAATGTTTAATATTTAATACCTGATAAATCATCAGTGAGAAATAATGATAAGAAACTACAAATCAAAAGGTGGTGGATGGCTCAGTCAGTTAAGCTTCTGACTCTTGGTTTTGGCTCAGGTCATGATCTCAGGATGCTGGGATGGAGCCCTACATAGGGCTTTGGGCTCTGTGCTCAGAGGGGAGTATGCTTCTCTGCCTCTGCCCCTCCTCCCTCCACCACTTGTGCATACTCTCTCTTTCAAATAAATAGGTGGTGGGCAAGGAAAGATAGAGGATTCAGTACATCAACTTAAATGGTGTGGCTCCTTACCTGTACCCAGACATTAGAAACAGTATTGAAGACAGAAGCTGAGCAGATTCAGTCCCAAGAATTAATACTACATGCCTCCAAATTGGAAAGAAGGTTCATGATCAGGCAGTCCTAAGATGATGTCAAGTAGTAGTCCATTAAGATATAGTATATAGTTATTTTTTTCTTTTAATTTTTTACTGTGGTAATACATACATAAAATGTACCATCATAACCGTTTAAAGTATAAAGTTCTATAGTAATAAGTACTTTGATATTGTAGTGTAACAATTACCACCATCCATCTCTAGAATTCTTTTCATTTTGTAAAACTGGAACTCTATAACTGTTAAACCATAACTTCCACTTGTTCCTCTCTCATCTTCTGGAAACCACTCCCTGTCTCAATGGTTTTGATTACTCTAGGTACCTCATAAAAATTTAATCATAGTTTGTATTTTTGTGGCTGCCTTATTTCACTTAGGATTTATATCCACAAGTCTCATCTATGTTGTAATACATTCCAGAATTTCCTTTTCAAGGCATTTAATATTTCATTTTACATATATACCACATTTTTTGCAAATCTGTTCTGCTGGTGGACATTTTGGTTTCTTCCCTGAGTTATGTATTATGGATAATACTGCTATGAATATAGATATCTTAGCTTGGGCTGCTGTAACAAAATACCACAAATTAGGTGCTTTAAACAATAGAAGTTTCTCCCAGCATTGGGGGTACAAGTTGCTTGCAGATTAGGTTCTTAGTGGGAACCTCATCCTGGCTTGCTATATGCTCACATGACCTTTCCTCGGTGCATGTGCAGGGAAAGAGATCAATCTTGTCTCTTCTTTTCATAAAGACACTCATGACCATGACCTTATCTAAACCGAGATACTGATTTCAATTCTATTGAGTGTATACACAGAAGTAAAATTGTTAGATCATATGGTAATTCTATTAATACTGTTTTCCACAGGGGCTGTTACCATTTTTAGGTTCTAATTTCTCCACTTCCTTCCAACACTTGTTTTCAGTTTCTTTGACAGGAGCCATTTTAATGGATATGAGGTGGTATCTCATCTTGGTTTTAATTTGCATTGCCCTGATTATTAATGATGTTCAATATCTTCATTTGCTTAGTGGCCATCCATATATCGTCTTTGGAGTGATATCTACTCCTTTGCCCATTTTACAATTGGACTGTTTTTATGTTGCTGATTTTTAAGAATCCCTATATTTTGAATATTAATCCCTTTATGTGTATATTATTTGTAAACAGTTTACCCTATATGTTGTCTTTTCAATATTGATAGTATCTATTGATGCATATAATTTTCAGGAACTCAAATTTTTTCTTTTGTCATATCCAAGAAATTACTGTTAAATCTGTCATGAAGCTTTGTCCAGTTTTCTTCTGAAAGTTTTATACTATAAAATTCTGTTAATTTTTATATATGATGCTAGGTAAGGATCCAACTTCATCATTTTACATGTGGATATTCAGTTTTTCTAGCACCATTGAGGAGACTGTCCTTTCCTCCATTGAGTGGGCCCTGTTACCTTTGTTAAAAATTATTTGATCATATATAGGAGGATCTATTTCTAGGCTATTCTATTCCATCGGCCTTCTTGCCAGTACACATTGTTTTGGTTACTATAGCTTTGTAATTTTGAAATCAAGAAGTACAAGTTCTCTAACTTTGGAGGCTATAAGAGGAGAGTTTGCAGCACTGTCTAACTCTTTCTGTGTCTGAACCTCCATAATCAGAAGCAGCACTCAGTGATCAGTACACAGATCCCTGATTTTTGGAGGAGATGATCCTTATTGCCGACACTGGCTCCAATAAGCTACATGTAACATGTTCCTGGAATATGTACACAGCTGCCTACCACAGGGCTGAGCCAAAGGCTGATTTTGCCTGAAATCAAGCACAATTTACTGGCTCAAGCCTGTCCCTAGAAGTTACAAGCCTTCAATAGATTCCAGAGTTCCAAAACAGTTACATCAGAATCTTCTAGTGCAAGTGTTGTCTAGGTGGGAAGACTGATTCTTAGGGCTTCCTACTCTCATCTTCATAGAATACTCTTCCTAAAGCATATTCTTTTAAGATTCATGTCTTGTTAATGGTCATGTTGATTGTTTACAAATTTATAGCTATCAGGAATAAGACTGTTGTGTACAAGAATTTTCATAAGAGGACCTATTTTCATTTATCTTGGCTAAATATCGAGGAGCATAATTACTGCATCAGGTCATGTGCATTTAGCTTCATGATTGTATACACTCACCAATAGTGTGTGAGACTTGTACTTGCTCCAGAAATTCGTATGTCTTCATTCAAAAAGTATTTTGTATGTTTTCTTGTAACTTTTTGACTTATGGATTATTTATAAAAGGTTTAATTTCTAAGAATATTAAGATATCTTGTTGTTACTTTAAGTTTTTACTTAAATTACAGTTAGTTAACATACAGTATAACATTAGTTTCAGGTGTACAATATAGTGGTTCAATACTTCCATACAATATCCAATGTGCATCACATGTGCACTCCTTAATCTCTTCACCTATTTAATGTACCTTCCCCCTCTACACACTTCCATTCTGGTGATTATCAGTTTGTTCTTTATAGTTAAGAGTCTGTTTCTTGGTTTGCTCCCCCTCCACCCCTGCTTTTTTCATTAATTTTAAGTTCCATGTGTCAATGAAATCATATGGCTAGTTATTTCTAATTTAATACTTGTGATAGGGAACATTTTCTTTATTTTAATCCCTTGAGATTTGGGACTAGTTTTATGGGTAGGCATATGGTATACAGCAGAATATATATATATATATATATATATATATATATATATATATATATATTCTTCACCAAGAAATTAATGTAGTGTCTATCAGGACAGCTTGGTTGGTAATATTGTTTAGATCTTATTCTATCTTAGCTGATGTTTCCCCAAATTTCTTACTATAAATTACTGACAAATGGTTTTTAAAAATCACCAACTATAATTGCAGATTTTCTATTCTCTTTAGCTTTAGCAGTTTCTTTTTCATGTATTTTGAAACTGTTATTAGATGAATACATATTTAGAATTATGCCTTTTTGACATATTTATCTTATGAATTCCCCTTTTTTCTCTAGGAGTACTCTTTCTCTTGCAGTTAACTTTGCCTGACATTAATATATCCACAGCAGCCATTTTACATGTAATACTTATAATGTATATTGTTCCCTACCCTTTAATTTTCAAGCAGTGTATGACATATAGGAAGCAAGTTTTTTTTTTCTACCCAACTTGACTATCTGTTTTTGATGTTTAGTATATTTATATTCAGTATAAATATTTGTATGGCTGAGTTTGAGTCTAGTGTTTTGGAATTTTGATTTTCAGTTGGCTTATTACAGGTTTATCTGCTTGTGGTGGAACCAAATATTTTGACGTTTCAATTAATATTTTTTCCTGTATTTAGTTGTATACTTCTTGTAGTAAAGTTCTAGAGATCACATTGTAAAATTTTAAGTCATTTACGTCCAATATTGTTCTACCATTTATAAGTTGTTTCATCCTGTGTTTCACTTAAACATGGACTAAAAACTACACTATTTATTAATAGTACCTTCAGTTACAAGTTCTCTTATAGAAACTTAAAATCTATTTCTTTTTTTTTACCTTTATCAGAGAATATTTTTATTTCACTATTACTTTTTTTTAATTAAATTGATTTATTTATTTTCAAAAAAACAGTATTCATTATTTTTTCACCACACCCAGTGCTCCATGCAATCTGTGCCTTCTATAATATCCACCACCTGGTACCCCAACCTCCCACCCCCCCACCACTTCAAACACCCATCCCTTCCAATTTACCCCAACTCTCTTCTCCTCTCTAACTCCCATGTCCTCCATGCTATTTGTTATGCTCCACAAATAAGTGAAACCATATGATAGTTGACTCTCTCTGCTTGACTTATTTCACTCAGCATAATCTCTTCCAGTCCCGTCCATGTTGCTACAAAAGTTGGGTATTCATCCTTTCTGATGGAGGCATGATACTCCATTCTGTATATGGACCACATCTTCCTTATCCATTCATCCATTGAAGGGCATCTTGGTTCTTTCCACAGTTTGGTGACCGTGGTCATTGCTGCTATAAACATTGGGGTACAGATGGCCCTTCTTTTCACGACATCTGTATCTTTGGGGTAAATACCCAGCAGTGCAATTGCAGGGTCATAAGGAAGTTCTATTTTTAATTTCTTGAGGAATCTCCACACTGTTCTCCAAAGAGGCTGCACCAACTTGCATTCCCACCGACAGTGGAAGAGGGTTCCCCTTTCTCCACATCCTCTCCAACACATGTTGTTTCCTGTTTTGTTAATTTTGGCCATTCTAACTGGTGTAAGGTGATATCTCAATGTGTTTTTTTTTTTTTTTATAAACATATATTTTTATCCCCAGGGGTACAGGTCTGGTCTGTGAATCGCCAGGTTTACACACTTCACAGCACTCACCAAAGCACATACCCTCCCCAATGTCCATAACCCCACCCTCCTTCTCCCAACCCCCCTCCCCCCAGAAACCCTCAGTTTGTTTTGTGAGATTAAGAGTCTCTTATGGTTTGTCTCCCTCCCAATCCCATCTTGCTTCATTTATTTTTTTCCTACCCTCAAAACCCCCTACATTGCATCTCAACTTCTTCATATCAGGGAGATCATATGATAGTTGTCTTTGTCCAATTGACTTATTTCGCTAAGCATAATACCCTCTAGTTCCATCCATGTCGTCGCAAATGGCAAGATTTCATTTCTTTTGATGGCTGCATAGTATTCCATTGTATATGTATACCACATCTTCTTTATCCATTCATCTGTTGATGGACATCTAGGTTCTTTCCATAGTTTGACTATTGTGGACATTGCTGCTATAAACATTCAGGTGCACGTGCCCCTTCAGATCACTACGTTTGTATTTTTAGGGTTAATACTCAGTAGTGCAATTGCTGGGCCATAGGGTAGCTCTATTTTCAATGTTTTGAGGAACTTCCATGCTGTTTTCCAGAGTGGTTGCACCACCTTGCATTCCCACCAACAATGTAGGAGGGTTCCCTTTTCTCCGCATCCTCACCAGCATCTGTCATTTCATGATTTGTTAATTTTGGGTTACTATTCTTTGAAAAACCTCACTGCTGCTACCTTTCTTGTTAAATAATTGCACTATTTTTCTTTTCAAGGAAATGCAGAGCTCTATAATAATGCTACATATTAGACTTCCAGACTTAGAATATGAGCTCAACCATGTAATGTCTCTTTAAACTTCAGGGTTTTTTTTTTCTCCTTTATAGTTTATACAATTAGATAATCCATATAAAATACTTGGCCTAGTTCCTGGTGCTAAGTAAGTGGCAGCTTACATAAAAATAAGATTGAGCACTCATTCTTTTATTCTGTTGGACTTCTGCCCTACAGGAGGAAATCAAAGGGTTAAGATGGAATATTATATTCGGGGGATATAAAAAGTTCTTAAATACACCTAATCTAAGCCTGTCATTTGAGAGTTTTAAGGCGGGGGGCAGACTTCCACAAGATTCAGGGAAAGCTACTGGCAGAGCCAGTGAAAGGAGTAGATTATACTAAATCACACTGGGAACAGACATTATGAAATTATTCTGTCTTATCAGTGACCAACACAAATGTATGGTATATGTTTAATATTGAATAAATGATTATAAAAGTAGAAATATGATTAGACAGTTCAGAAGATGGGTAGAATAAAATAAGACACAAAAACTAGGCACAGTGTTGGCATCCTTTTGAAATAAGGGGAGCTCCTTTTATTTTTTCTTTGGCCTTATCCCTTCAACTTTGATTGTACTATCCTGGATTATGAAAGGAAGAAAGACTAACTTTGGATTCCTTCACTTGAGAAGGTCATTCAGTTCCAGAAAGCGTATCTTAAGAAGTTCCCATGCTGAACTGTGGTAAAAGCCATTTTGAAAAGAGACAAATGGGGGATGCCTGGGTGGCTCAGAGGGTTAAAGCCTCTGCCTTCAGCTCAGGTCATGATCCCCGGGTCCTGGGCTCTCTGCTCATCAGGGAGCCTGCTTTCTCCTCTTTCTCTGCCTGCTTCTCTGCCTGCTTGTGATCTCCATCTGTCAAATCTTTAAAAAAAATAAAAAGAAGAAGAAGAAGAGAGACAAATGGTATTTAGGGACAACAGACAGTATTGAGGAGAAAGGGACTATAAGAAATTACTGCCTGGAATAGACAAAAATCAAGACCCATTTATATGCTGCCTACAAGAGACTCATTTCAGACTTAAAGACACCTGCAGACTGACCCTGAGGGGGTGGAGAAACTTCTGTCAGGCAAATGGATGTTGAAAGAAAGTCAAAGTAGCAAACTTATATTAGACAAAATAGATTTTAAAACAAAAGACTGTTACAAGAGACAAAAAAGGCCACTATATAATAATAAAGGGGAAGTCCAAAAAGAAGATATAACAATTAAAACTATCTATGTACCTAACATAGGACAATCCAAAATATATAATAACAAAGTAACTAATAGATACTAACACAATAATGGGGGACTTTAATATCCCTCTTATATCAAATGGACAGATCATCCAAACAAATCAAGAAGGAAGTGATAGCTTTGAATGATTAACTGGAACATATAGATTTAACAGATGTACTTAGAACATACCATCCTAAAACAGCAGAATACACATTCTTTTCAAGTCCATATGGAACAATCTCCAGAATAGATCACATGTAAGGTCATAATACAAAAAAACTGAAGTCATGCAATATACCTTTCTGACCACAATTTTATGAAACTAGAAGTCAACTATGAGAAAAATTTGGACAAACCACAAGTACATGGAGGTTAAAAAACATGCTACTAAAAAAATGAATGGGTCAACCAGGAAATTAAAAAAAAATACATGGAAACAAGTGGAAATAAAAACACAATGGTCCAAAACTTTTGGGATGCAGCAAAAGCAGTCTTAAGAGAAAAGTATGCAACAATGCAGGTTTTCCTTAAGAAGCACAAAAAATTCCAACAACCTAACCTCACCTCTGAAAGAGTTAGAAAAAGAAGAAAATGAAACTAAAAGTCTGCAAAGGGAAGGAAATGATAAAGATTAGAACAGGTCAATGAAATCAGGAGCTAGTCTTTGGCTAGAGGTTTATCAATTTTATCATATTTACCAAAAAGTAAAAGACAAATGAGAGAAGAGAAATAATAACCAACACCACAGAAATACAATTACACAAGAATATTATGAAAAGCCATATACTGACAAATTGGACAACCTGGAAGAAATGCATAAATTCTTAGAAACATATAAACTACCAAAACTGGAACAAGAAGAAAGAAAACCTGAACAAGTCAATAATCAGCAAAGAAATTAGTAATAAAAAACTCAACAAAAAAAAAGTCCAGGACCAGATGGCTTTGCAGACATATCTAACAAACATTTAAAGAAGCAGTAATACCGATTCCTCTCAAAAAAATAGGAATGAAAACCTCCAAATTTGTTCTACAAGGTAAGTGTTATCCTGATACCAAAACCAAAGACTCCACTAAAACAAACAACTACAGGCCAATATCCCTAATTAACATAGATGCGAAATCCACAGCAAAATGCTAGCAAACCAAATCTAAGAATACATTAAAAATATCATTATCATGATCAAGTAGGATTTAGTCTTAGGTTACAAGGGTGGTTCAATATTCACAAATCAATGTGATACATCACATCAATAAGAGAAAGGATAAAAACCATAAGATCATTTCAAAAGATGTAGAAAAAGCACTTGACGAAGTACAACATCCATTTATAATAAAAGCCCTCAAGAAGTAGGTTTAGAGGGAGCTTACTTCAACGTAATGTAGACCATATATGAAAATCCCACAGCTAACATCATGCTTAATGGGAAAAGCAAGAGAGCTTTTCCCCTAAGGTCAGGAACAAGACAAGGATGTCCACTCTCATCACTTTTATTCAACATAATACTGGAAGTCCTAGTCAGAGCAATCAGACAACACAAAGAAATAAGAGCATCCAAGTTGGTAAGAAGTCAACTTTCACTATTTGCAGAAGACATGCTACTCTATATAGAAAACCTGAAGGGCTGCACCATAAAACTGTTAGAACTGGTAAATTCAACAAAGTCACAACATTGAAAATCAATGTACCAAAATCTTTTTCATTTCTATACATCAATAATAAAGCAGCAGGAAAAGAAACTAAAAAATCAATCCTATTTACAACTGTACAAAACAACAAGATACCCAGGAAGATACCTAACCAAAGAGGTGAAAGGTGTGTCCTCTGAAAACTATGAAAAACATTCCAAGGTCATGGATGGAAGAACAAATATTGTCAAAATGTCTATACTATGAATCTGTACATTGAATACAATCCCTATCAAAACGCCTATAGCATTTTTTTTAAAGATTTTATTTATTTATTTGACAGAGAGAGATCACAAGTAGGCAGAGAGGCAGGCAGAGAGAGGAGGAAGCAGGCTCCCCGCTGAGCAGAGAGCCCGATACGGGACTCGATCCCAGGACCCTGAGATCATGACCTGAGCCGAAGGCAGCGGCTTAACCCACTGAGCCACCCAGGCGCCCAAAACACCTATAGCATTTTTAACAGAACTAGAACAACTAAACCTAAAATTTCTATGGAACCATGAAAGACCCTGAATAGACAACCCTGAACAGACAACAACCTTAAGAAAGCAAAGCTGAAGGACTCATGATTCTGGACTTCAACAACTTTAAGAAAGCAATGCTGAAGGACCCATGATTCTGGACTTCAAGTTATATGACAAAGCTTTAATGATCAAAGCAGCATGTTTTGATTACTACACAAAAAATAGACACAAAATAGGCACAAAAACAGACACATAGATCAGTGGAACAAGATAGAAAACCCATAAGTGAACCCATAAGTATATGGTCAATTAATCTTCAACAAAGCAGGAAAGACTATCCAATGGGGAAAACTGGCCAACAACATGCAAAAGAATGAAACTCAAGCACTTTCTTGCACCATACACAAAAATAAATTCAACATGGACACAAATGAAAACATGATTGTCCAGATCTTTGGGAAGCACCAGAAACAGTTCTATGAAGGAAATGTATAGCAATACAGGTCTAACTGAAGAACAATCTAATATATATAAAAGAATTAGAAGAACAAGCAAATCCTGAAGTTAGTAGAAGAAAATAATGAAGATCAAAGCAGATGTAAATGAAGTAGGCTAATAATAGAAAAGATGGATGAAATCAAAAGCCGGTTCTTTGAATAGACAAAAAAATAAAACTTTATCCAGGCTGCTCAAGAAAAAAAGAATACAATAAAATTAGAAATGAAAAGTGACAACACTATAGAAATTCAAAGGATTATAAAACCACAAAATATTATATACCAACAAATTAAACAACCTGAAAAAAAATAAACAAATTTCTGAAACTATACAATCTTCCAAAACTGAATCAGGGAGAAATGGAAAATTTGAAGAGATTGATAACCATGAACAAAATAATGGTAATGAAAAAACTCCCAACATACAGAAACCCCTACAGGAGCAGATTGCATCACAGGATAATTATACCAAACATTTAAAAAAAGAGTTAACACCTATTGTCCTCAAACTATTCCAAAAAATGTAAGAGGAATGAAAGCTTCCCAGTATAGTCAATGAGGCCAGAAATCAAGCAAAGATACTTTAAAAAAGAAAACTATAAGCAAAATCCCTTACATATATGCAAAGATCCTCAACAAGATATTTTCAAACCACACTCAACAATATAGTAAAATGATTGATTGGGATTTTCCCTAGAAAAGCAAAAATGGTTCAGTGTTCACAAATCAATGTGATACACCACATCAACAAAACAAATGATAAAAATGATATGGCAATTTCAATAGATACAGAAAAAAATGACAAAATTCAAAATCATCCATGATAAAACCTCTCAAGGGGTTTAGAGGGACATCTCAACATAATAAAGTATGTATATGGCAAACCCACACCTATCATCATACTTACTGGTAAAAACCAATTTTTTTTTCTGTAAGAAAGACAATAACACAAAGATGTCTACTCTTGCCACTGCTATTCAACATAGTTCTGGAAGTCCTAGTTACAGCAATAAGTAAAATAAATAAAAGCATCCACACTGATAAGAAGGAAGACCAAATACAGCTATATGAAAAAAAAATGATACTGGGCTACCCTTTCTTACACCATGCACAAAAGGAAACTGTAATGATTTAAAGACCTAAATGTGAGACATTAAACCATAAAGCTTCTATAAGAAAACACAGGCAACAATTTCTTTCACATAATCCATAGAAAATTTTTCTGCATATGGCTCCTCTGGCAAGGGAATCAAAAGCAAAATTAAACTATTGGAACTGTATGAAAAAATCTTTTGTATAGGGAAGGAAACCAACAAGACAAAAAAGGCAACATAATGAATGGGATATATCCAGTAAGGGGTTAAGATCTAAAATATATAAACAACTTCTGTGACTCGGCACCAAAAACTACAAATAATCTGACTAGAAAAAGTTTTATTGAGATCCTCTGCTCATTTTTTAAAGATGACCTACAAATGGCCAGCAGACCCATAAAAAATGTTCAACATCATTAATCATCAAGAAAATGCAAACTGAAACCATGATGAGCTATCACCTTAAACCTGTCAGAATGGCTAGAATAAAAAAGACAATAATATCATGTATTGGCAAGCAAATGGAGAAAAAGGAATCCTTGTGCACTGTTGGTGGAACATAAACTGTAGCCACTGTGGAAAATAGTATGGAGTTTCCTCAAAAGTTTAAAGTAGAAATACCATTTGATCTACTCCTGATTATTTACCCAAAGAAAATGAAAACACTAAGATACATGCATCCCTATGTTTATTGTAGCATTATTTATAATATGCAAGATGTGGAAGCAACTCAAGTGTCCAGTGATAGATAAATAGATAAAGAAGTTGCTGTATGTATATACAATAGAATATTACTCAGCCATAAAAAGAATGAGATCCTGCTATTTTCAACAATGTGAATGGATCTAGAAAGTATAATGCTAAATGAAAGAAGTTAGACTGAGAAAGACAAATACCATGTGATTTCAATCACATGTGGAATTAAGAAACAAATGAGAAAGACTCTTAAATACAGAGAACTGAAGGTTGCCAGAGGGAAAGTAGGTGCAGAGATGGGTGAAAAAGATAAAGTGGATTAAGAGTACACTTACTGTGATGAGCAATGTATATAGTATATTACATAGAGTAATGTATAGAGTTATTGAAATGTATTATACACCTGAAACTAATACAACACAGTTAAATTTCTTTTTTATTTAAAGATTTTATTTATTTATTTGACAGACAGAGGTCACAAGTAGGCAGAGAGGCAAGCAGAGAAAGAGGAGGAAGCAGGCTCCCCGCTGAGCAGAGAGCCCGATGCGGGGCTCGATCCCAGGACCCTGGGATCATGACCTGAGCTGAAGGCAGAAGCTTTAACCCACTGAGCCACCGAGGTGCCCCAACACAGTTAAATTTCAATTAAAAATTTTTAAAACACACTTCTTACAGATGACATTATGCTACACTTAGAAAACCCTAAAGTCTATCAAAATCTCTTGGAAGTAAAAAAGTTTCAGAATAGAAAATTAACAGAAGGAAATAAGTTGGATTTTTATACACCAATAACAAAGTAGCAAAACCAGATATTTAAAAAAGCTCCATTTATAATTCTGTCAAAACAAGTAGAAGAGGAATAAGTTAACAAAGGAGTTGAAATACCTTTACTTTGAAAACTAAGATATTGAAGAAATTAAAGATGACACAAGTGGAAAGATGTTCCATGTGCTCATGGATTGGAAGAATTAATATTGGAAAAATTTAAATTTAAATTTAAAATTTAAATGTCCATACTACTCAAAGCAATCTTCAGATTCAATGCAATACCTATCAGAATACCAACTTTTCTCGTAGAACTAGAACAAATACTCTTAAAGTGGAACCTCAATGACCTTGAGTAGCCAGAGCATCCTGAGAAAAAAGAACAAAGCTTGAGGTCTAACAATCTGATTGAAGATGTACTACAAAGCTCAAGTAATCAAGACACTATATATAGTACTGGCACAACAACAGACACATAGATCAATGCAAGAGAATAGACATCCCAGAAATAAACCCATGCTCACATGGTCTGTTGATCTATGACAAAGGAGGCAAGAATATATAAAAAGGAAAAGATCACCTTTTTAACAAATAGGGCTGGGAAGAGTGGGCATATACAGGTAAAAGAATGAAAATGGACCATTTTCTTATACCATTCACAGAAATAAACTAAAAAAAATTAAACACCTAGATGTGAAACATGAAAACACAAAACTCCTAGAAAAAACCTAGGCAGTAATTTCTTTAACATTGGTTATTGAAACATTTTTCTACATAAGTCTTCAAAGAAAACAAAAGCAAAATTAAAACGTTAGGACTAAACCAAAACAAAAACTTTTACACAGCAAATGAAACTATCAATAAAATCACAAGGAAACATACTGAATGGAAGAAGTTATTCAAAAAATCATTTTAAGGGGTTAATATCCAAAATAATAAACAACCTACACTACACAATACCAAAAAATAATCTGATTTAAAATGCATAAAAGACCAAAACAGACATTTTTCCAAAGAATATATACAGATGGTTAACAGACACTTGAAAAGATGCTCATCATCCTTCATCATCAGGGAAATGCAAATCAAAACCACAATGAGATATCACTATACACTTGTCAGAATGGTCAGAATGGAAAAGACAAGAAATAACATGTGTTATCAAGGATGTGGAGAAAAAGTAACCCTCATGCCCATCAATGGGAATGTAAATTGGTGTAAACACTGTGGAAAATAATATGGAGGTTCCTTAAAAAATTTTAAATAGAAATACCATATGATCCAGTAACTCCACTCCTAGGTATTTACCCAAAGGAAACAAAACACTAATTCAAAGGGATGTATGCACCTCTATGTTTATTTTAGCATTATTTATAATAGGCAAGATAGAGAAGCAACACAAGTGTCCATCAATGATGAATGTATAGAGAAGATGTGATGTGCATACACGTGTGTGTGTGCGTGCACACACACACACACATACACAGGAATATTACTCAGCCATTAAAAAAGAATGAGGTCCTGCCTTTTGCAACATAAATGTACCTGGAGGGTATTATGTTAAGTGGAATATGTCAGACAGAGATAGACAAATATATTTGAAATCTACACTTGACCTTAGCCAAAAGGCCGAGAAGCGATTATATGTGAAATCTAAAAAAAACAAAACAATTAAACTACAGCAACAGACCCATAAATATAGGGAGAAAACCATTGGTTACCAAAGTTTGGAGAATGGGTAAAATGGGTGAAGGAGAGGGAGAGATAGGCTTTTGGTTATGGAATGAATAAGTCAAGGGAGTAAAAGTTACAGCATAGGGAATATAGTCAATAGTATTTTACTAGTGTTGTATGGTGACAGGTTATAGCTACACTTGGGGTAAGCATAGTGCATTAGATTTGTCAATTTACTATATTGCACACCTAAAACTAATGCAATATTGTTTGTCAAGTATACTTCAATAGAAGTTTAAAAAATTATCTCTGAAACATTCCAAATATTGGATTTATTATAATTTAAATCAGCTACTTTATTATTATTATTATTATTATTATTATTATTAAGAGAGCACATGAGTGGGGAGGAGGGGAAAATGGAGAGGGAAAGAGAGAATTTTAAGCAGGATCCACACTCAACTTGAAGCCCCACACAGGGCTCAATCTCATGACCCTGAGATCATGACCTGAGCTGAAATCAAGAGTTGGATGCTTAACAAACTGAGGCATCCATGTACCCCTAAATCAACTATTAGAAGCTGTGTTAATGTATTAAAGTGTATTAAAGTGTTAGACTCATATGTAACTAAATGGAGAATGTCATTAAAGATATAAAAATAATTTTTACAAGAATCAAGTAGAAATTCTGGAGTTGAAAAGTTGAATAATTGAAATAAAAATTTATTAATACAACTCAACAGATTTGGCCTGGAAGAAGTAGAAATCCATGAATTTAAAAAAAATCAGATTATCCAGTCTGAGGAATAAAAAAACAAGAATGAAGAATAAGAAAGTCTCTTATCTTTTGTAACACCACCAAATAAACCAATAAACAAACAAGAGTCTGAGAAGGAGAGAAAGAGTCGGCAAGAAAATTTTAAAAACTAATGGTTCCAAACCTTCTTAATTTGATGAGAAATATACCTAGACATATTTTAGGCAAACTGTTGGGAGACAAAACAGAGAATCTTAGAAGCACCAAGAAAAAGAGTTAAAAAACAAGAACACTACAATAATAATTAATACCTGACATCTCATCAGAAACCATGAAGGACATACAGCAATAGAATAACATTTGATATTTTTTTGTCCACCTATAATTCAACATTGAACCAAATTATCCTTCAAAACTGGAGGAGAAATTAACATATCTCTAGATAAAACCTGAGAGAACTCATTATTAGTACATTTACTGTACAAGAAATACTAAAAGTAATGTTTTAGACTGAAATGAAAGGGTGCTAAAGATTAACTTGAATCTACATGAAGATAATAGATAATTATAAAACACAGAACAAATGTGCTTTTGTTTAAGCCTCTTCTTCTGTTATCTAACTTAAATAACAACATCTAAAGCAATAATTATAACTTAGGATATAAAATATGTAATTTGTATGACAATAAAAGCACAGAGGAGAGAATAAGTTAATGAAACTCTATTACATCACCAAGCACAACAACATTTGCGATATAGGGATCCCAAAAGGAGGAGACAGAGGAGGACAGAAAATTTGAAAGAGTAATAGCTGCAAACATCCCTGCACTGGAGAAAGAGACATCTAGGTCGAGAAAACACAGAGAACTCTTAACAAGCTGAACCCAAAGAAGTCCACACCTAGACATATAATAATTAAAATGGTAGGAAGTGATGATAAAGAGAAATTTTAAATCAGTATGAAGAAAAACAAATGACTTCCAGCTGATTTCTCAGCAAAAGTTTTGTAGGCCTGAAGGGAATGTGTTGAAAAGAAAAAACCTACAACCAAGAATACTTCTCTCTCCTTCTAGTGTGAATGATAACCTTGCTGGGTAAAGAGTTTCTCAGACAAACAAAAGTTAAAGGAGTCCATTACTACTAAAGGACCCTTATAAAAAAATATTAATGGGAATTCTTTGAGTGGAAAGAAAAGGCTCTAATTGAAATAAAATTATTAAAGGAAAAGAATTTACAGGTAAAAACAAACACATGGTAAAAGTAGATTAGACACTTATAAAGCTGTCATGGAGGTTAAAACACAAAAGTAGTCAAATATGAAAACATATACATAAAACAGGAAGGGGGAATAAAATTTTAGGTATTAGACATGCTTTTAGATGTTGGGAACTTAAGCAACCAAAAACTTACTATAGATTGTTATAAACATAAGATGCTATATGTGAACCAAATGGTTCCACAAATCAAAAACCTATGATATAAAAGAGGTAAATGAATCTAAGCATAACACTAAAGAAAGCCATCAAGGCACAAGTGAAGAGGAAAACAGAAAAACAGAGGAAAAAAAAAAACAAAACAGAAAACGATTAACAAAAAGGCAATAAGTACATATCTATCAATAATTGCCTTAGGGGCATATGGGTGCCTCAGTTGTTTAAGTATCTGCCTTTGACTCAGGTCATGATCCCAGGGTCCTGGGATTGAGCCCCCCATCATGCTCCCTGTGCAATGGGGAGTCTGCTTCTCCTTCTTCCTCTCCTCTTGGCTTGTGATCTCTTTTGCTCATTCTCTGTCTCTTAAATAAATAAATAAAATCTTCTAAAAACGTAATTGCTTTAAATGTAAATGGTCTACATATTCCATGAAAAGACATAGAGTGACAATGGATTAAAAAAAAAAAATTCTGTGCTGCCTAAAAGAGATTCATTTCAGACCTATAGACAAATAAAAACTGAAAGTGAAGGATGGAAAAACATATATCATGCAAGTGGAAGAGAAAAACATTTGAAATATCAATTCTTATATCAGACAGACTGTAACAAGAGACCAGGAATGGTGCTACATCATGATAAAGGGATGAATCCAACAAAAGGATATAACAATTATAAATATCTATGCACCTAACATAGGGGAACCTAAATACATGAAACAAATATCAACACACATAACCACAAATAGTAATACAGTAATAGATGGCTTTAACAATTTACTAGTATCAATGGATAGGTCTTCCAGAAAGATTATCATGGAAATAGTGGCTTTGAATGACACAATAGACCAGATGGACTTAATAGTTTTAAAAACAGCAAATACACATTCTTTTCAAATGCAATGGAACATTCTCCAGGAGAAATCACATGTTAGGTCACAACATGAGTCAGAATAGAAATACGATATGATGAACTTGGGAAGATAGTGCAGTGGGAGAATCCGAAATTCACACTGTTCCATGTTTACAACTCAGTATCACTCACATCCTAGTAAATAAACCAACAGCCATCCAAAGACTGGCAGAACAAACTCCACAACTAAATGTAGAGAAGCAGCTTCAAAGAAGTTAGGAAGGGCAGAATCGGTGGTCAGATTCTCCTGCAGGAAGAATGGAGGTGCAGGTATGGGGAAGAGAAAGTAACAAGGAGCACATACAGGGATGACAAATCTCCATAGTGTCTGGTTTTGAAAAGCAGAGGGACAGAATTCTGTGAGTTTGTATAATCAGCAGTACTTGGAGCCCAAAGCTTTAAAAGTCAGCTAACTCAGCACTGGATGAGCTGGGAGGGCCGGTGATAGCTTAAAAAGACAGCAGTACACAGAAAGGCAACATAGAAGCAACAGTGCACAACACCTGGGGCAAATGGGAAGGAGACCTGTTCATTTGAATTTCAGAGCATGTTGGGGACTTCTCTGGAAACAAAGGAACTGGCAGGTGCCATTTTTCTCCCCTGCCCCTCATCATAAACAGAGCCACCCACAAAAGGCATCACTTCACAGACATTTGCCACCTATTTGGCTAGCAGCGAATCCCACCTAGGAGTTCTGAGAATTTGCCCACTCCAGGCCTGCTGGCTTGGCCCTGGCCTTAGCAAAAACTTTGCTGACACTGAGTACTCCGGGTGCTGGCACTATACATCATACCCTGGCCACTACCATGTGTCATGTCCCTGGCAGCCACTGCACGCTAATGGGGTGGATTGGGGGAGGGAGTCCTGACCTAGAACTAGCAGCTCAGCACAAATTTTGCTAACATTACTGCCCTGAGCTCTCCTGCTATCGTCACATGCCCTCAAAGCTGGTTTGCCTGGTCTCACTAACCACAGAAGATAAGCACAACCTACAACAGGCAGAATCAGTGCAAATGTCTAAACAAAAATCAACTCAGACACAACAGCATGGCGTAAGCAACACATAGGAGACTGCTCTGAAGTGCCACATTCTGATGAATGGGGGACACTGTACTGAAGGACTTCTTCAAAAAGCCACTACTTTCAAGAGTAGAAGTTGTAGTTGACTTTCCTAACACAGAGAAACAGACACAGACAGGTAGACAAAAATGAAGAGACAGAGGAATATAATCCCAAATGGAAGAATCAGACAAAATCACAACATGAGATCTAAACAGAAAGTAATATGTCTGATAAGTTATTTAAAGTAATGATCATAAATATACTCACTAGACATCAGAAAAGGACAGAGAACATCAGTGAGACCTTTCATAAAGAGATGAAAAAAAATGACATATCAGAGATGAAGAATTCAATGAAATTAAAAATACAGTAGTACAATAGATGGACTAGAAAATAGGCTACAGGAAGCAGAGCAACATACAAGTGACCCAGAGGACAGATTAATGGAAAGCAACCAAGCTGAAAAAGAGACAAACAAATAGTGCAAAATAAAAATAGCCTTAGATACCAATGATACCATCAAACATAATAACATTCCCACTATAGAGATCCCAGAAGAAGAGAAGAGAGAAAAGGAGGCAGAAAATATATTTGAAGAAATAATAGCTGAAAACTTCAGAAATCTAGGGAGGGAAACAGAGATCCAGATTGAAGAGGCACAAAAATTCCCCAACAAAATCAACCCAAGGAGGTCCACATCAAGACGTATAGTAATAGTAAATAAAATGATGAAAACAGTGATAAAGTATTTAAAGATTGCAGAGTAAAGAAGTAACATACAACAGAAACCCTCTAAGACTATCAGC
This sequence comes from Mustela erminea, assembly GCF_009829155.1. Lineage (NCBI taxonomy): Eukaryota > Metazoa > Chordata > Mammalia > Carnivora > Mustelidae > Mustela > Mustela erminea. Next base: position 60,973,043 of record NC_045623.1, read on the forward strand.
TGATTTTTCAGCAGAAAACTTTGCAGGGCACAGAGAAGTGGCATGATATATTCAAAGTGCTGGAAGAAGAAAAATCTGCATCCAAGAATGGATAAGAGAAATAAAGAGTGTCCCAGACCAACAGAAGATAAAGGAATTCAGGACCACTAAACCAGCCCTATAAGAAATGTGATGGGAAACTATGAATGGAAAGCTAAAGCAAAACTGAGAAAATTAGGAATCACAAGAGGAAAAAAAAAGTATATCTGTAATAATTAGCCAAAAGAAGCATAAATAAAAGGATGTGAAATATACCAAATATGTGCAGTATAGAGGGGGGAGAAATAAAGAGTAATTTCAAAATTAAGTGATCATCCACTTAATATGGGCTGCTATATGCAAAAGACGTTATATATAAACCAACTGATAACCACAAATGAAAACACAGTAACAGGCAAAAAATAAAGAGTAAGGAATGCTAGTACTTTACCAAAGAAGGCCAACCAATCATGAGAGAAGAAAGGAATAAAGAGAAAACAAAAATAACCATAAAGTAAATAACAAGATGGCCAAAAAAATAAAGCATACACATGAGTAATTATTTTGATCATAAATGGACTAAATGTTCAAATCAAAAGACATAAGGAGATGGAAAAGATATCTTTAAAAAATTAAAACATAAGAGCCAAAAAGTTGCCTACAAGAGACCCATTTCAGACCTAAAGACAAATGAAGACTGTACTTGAAGGGATAGAGAAATGTTTATCAAACAAATGGAAGTGAAAAGAAAGCCAGAATCACCGTATTTATAGTAGACAAAATAGACTTAAAAACAGAGCTGTAACAAAGGACAAAGAAGGACTATGTAATCATAAACAGCGCAATCCAACAAGAATTTATAACAACTGTAAAAATACATTCACCCAATATGGGAACACCGAAATACATAAGAGTTAATTACAAACATAAAGGAAATAACCAATAGTAATACAATAATAGTAAGTGACTTTAACACCTCATATCAATGGACAGATCATCCAAAAAAAAAAAAAAAAAGAAAGAAAGAAAGAAAGAAAAATCAACAAGGAAACAGTGGTTCTCAAGAAGATATTGGACCAGCAGAATCTAACAGATATATTCACAATGTTCCATCCTAAAACAAGATAGAATATTCTTTTCTATCAAGTGTACAGGGAACATTCTCCAGGATAGACCACATATTAGGCCACAAAACAAGCCCCCCAAAATTCAAGAGGGATGAAGTCATACCACGCATCTTTTTTAACCACAGTACTATGAAACTAGAAATCAACCACAAGAAAAAACCTGGAAAGACCACAAATACATGGAGGTTAAATAACATGATACTAAACACTGGATATGTCAACCAAGAAATCAAAAACAAAAACACATGGAGAAAAATGAAAATGGAGAATCTTTGGGATGCAGTAAAAGCTGACCTAAGAGAACAGTTTATAGCAATAAAGTTATAGCAATAATGGAAAATCCCAAGTAAACAACCTGACCTTACATCTAAAAGAACTAAAAAAGAACAAACAAAACCCAAACTAATAGACGGAAATAATAAGAGCAGTAATACACAAAATAGAAAATTAACAAACAAAAATAAGAACAGATCAATGAAACCAGGAATTGTTTTTTTTTTAAAGATCAACAAAATTTCAGTAAACCTTGAACCAGACTCATTGTGTGTGTGTGTGTGTGTGTGAGAGAGAGAGAGAGAGAGAGAGAGAGAGAAGATTCAAAATTAGAAATGAAAGGGGAGAAATACCAACTGATACCACAGAAATACAAAGGATTGTAAGAGAATATTATTAAAAGTTATATGTCAACAAATTGGACAACCTGGAAAAAGTGTGTAACCTCCTAGAAACATGTAATCTCTCAAAACTGAACCAGAATCAGGAAGAAATAGAAAATTTGAAAAGACCAATGACCAACAATGAAATTAAATCAGTAATCCAAAAAATAAATAAATAAATAAATAAATAACCACAACTCCCAACAAACAAAAGTCCTGAGACAGATGGCTTCACAGGTGAATTCTACCAAATATTTACAGAGGAAAAAAGTAGAAAAGGGAGGAAAACATCCAAATTCATTCTATGAGGACAGCATTACCATGATACAAGTAGCAGATAAAGACACTACAAAACAGGGCACCTGGGTGGCCCAGTGGGTTAAAGCCTCTGCCTTCAGCCAAGGTCATGATCCCAGGGTTCTGGGATGAAGCCCTGCATTGGGCTCTCCACTCAGCAGAGAGCCTGCTTCCTCCTCTTTCTCTCTGCCTACCTCTCTGCCTACTTGTGATCTCTGTCAGTCAAATAAATAAATAAAATCTTTAAAAAAAAAAAAAAAGACACTACAAAACAAGAGTGACAGGTCAATAGCTATAATGAGCACACAGGCAAAACCCTCAACGAAATATTAGCGAACCAATTTCAACAATACATTAAAAAATCACTCACTGTGTTTGAGTGGGATTTATCCCTGGGAGGCAAGGGTGGTTCAATATTTACAAGTCAAATGACGTGATACTCCAGATCAATGAAAGAAGGTATAAAAGCCATAAAATCACTTCAATAGATGCAGAAAATGCATTTGACAAAGTACAACATCCATTCATGATAAAAACCTTCAACAAAGTAGATTTAGAGGGAACATAACATAAAGGCCATATATGAAAAATCTACACTTCACATCATACTCAATGGCAAAAATCCGAGATTTCCCTTAGGTAAGGAAGAAGACAGGGATCTCCACTTTTCACTACTATCATTTAATGTGATATTGGAGTTTTAGCTGCAGCTATCAGAAAAGAGGAAGGAATAAAAGTCAGTTTAGGAAGAAGTAAAACCTCCACTAATTACGCATGACATGATACTAGATACACAAAACCTTAAGGGCTCCACCAAAAAAAATCCCAGAACTGATAAATGAATTCCATAAACTTGCAGGATACAAAATCAATGTACAGAAATCTGTGGCATATGCTAATAATGAAACAGCAGATAAATTAACAAAGCAATCCCATTTATAATTGCGCCAAAAATAATAAAATACTTGGGAATAAACCAAAAAGGTAAAAGACCTGTGTTCTGAAAATTATAAAACACTGATGAAAGATAACGAAGATGGCACAAGTGGAAAGATTTTTTTTTTTTAAGATTTTATTTATTTATTTGACAAAGAGAGAGATGGAACACAAGCAGGGGGAGTGGCAGAGGGAGAAGCAAGCTTCCTGCTGAGCAGGGAGCCTGATGCAGGCCTCCATCCCAAGACCCTGGGATCATGACCTGAGCTGAAGGCAGCTGCTTAAGGATCGAACCACGCAGGAGCCCAGTGGAAAGATAGTCTATACTATTGGATTGGAAGAACAAAAATTGTTAAAATGTCCATACTTCCCAAAGCAATTCACAGATTTAATGCAATTCTTTTCAAAATCTAACAGTTTTCAATAAACTATCCTAAGATTTGTATGGAACCATAAAAGACCCCAAATATCAAAAACAATCTTGAAATAAAAAATACAAATCTGATGGCCCTTCTTTTCACTACATCTGTATCTTTGGGGTAAATACCCAGTAGTGCAATTGCAGGGTCATAGGGAAGTTCTATTTTTAATTTCTTGAGGAATCTCCACACTGTTCTCCAAAGAGGTTGCACCAACTTGCATTCCCACCAACAGTGGAAGAGGGTTCCCCTTTCTCCACATCCCCTCCAACACATGTTGTTTCCTGTCTTGCTAATTTTGGCCATTCTAACTGGTGTAAGGTGATATCTCAATGTGGTTTTAATTTGAATCTCCCTGATGGCTAGTGATGATGAACATTTTTTCATGTGTCTGATAGCCATTTGTATGTCTTCATTGGAGAAGTGTCTGTCCATATCTTCTGCCCATTTTTTGATATGATTGTCTGTTTTGTGTGTGTTGAGTTTCAGGAGTTCTTTATAGATCCTGGATATCAGCCTTTTGTCTGTACTGTCATTTGCAAATATCTTCTCCCATTCCGTGGGTTGCCTCTTTGTTTTCTTGACTGTTTCCTTTGATGTGCAGAAGCTTTTGATTTTGATGAAGTCCCAAAAGTTCATTTTCGTTTTTGTTTCCTTTGCCTTTGGAGACATATCTTAAAAGAAGTTGCTGTGGCTGATAGCAAAGAGATTACTGCCTATGTTCTCCTCTAGGATTCTGATGGATTCCTGTCTCACATTGAGGTCTTTTATCCATTTTGAGTTTATCTTGGTCCCCAATGTTTATAGCAGCAATGGCCATGGTCGCCAAACTGTTGAAAGAACCAAGATGCCCTTCAACAGACGAATGGATAAGGAAGATGTGGTCCATATACATTATGGAGTATTATGTCTCCATCAGAAAGGATGAATCCCCAACTTTTGTGGCAACATGAACGGGACTGGAAGAGATTATGCTGAATGAAATAAGTCAAGCAGAGAGTCCATTATCATATGGTTTCACTTATTTGTGGAGCATAACAAATAGCATGGAGGACAAGGGGAGATGGAGAGGGGAAAGGAGTCGAGGGAAATTGGAAGGGGAGGTGAACCATGAGAGACTATGGACTCTGAAAAACAATTTGAGGGTTTTGAAGGAGCGGGGGGTGGGAGGTCAGGGTACCAGGTGGTGGGTATTATAGAGGGCACGGATTGCATGGAGCACTGGGTGTGGTGCAAAAATAATGAATACTGTTATGCTGAAAATAAAAAATAAATTAAAAAAAATACAAATCTGTAGGTATTTCAATTCCAGATTTCAAGTTATACTACAAACCTATAGTAATCAAAACAGTATTATGACTGGCACAAATATAGGCACATAGATCAATGGAACAGAACAGAAAGCCCAGAAATAACCCAACATTTATATGGTCAATTAATCTTTGAAAAGGAGGAAAAAATATACAATGGGAAAAAGATAATCTCTTCAACAAATGGTGTTGGGAGGACTGAGAAGCCAAATGCAAAAGAATCAAACCAGCCCACTGGCTTATACCATACACTAAGATACATTCAAAATATGTTAAAGACCTAAACATGAGAGCTGAAACTATAAAAATCCTAGAAGAGAGCACTGGCAGAAGTTTCTCTGACATTGGACAGAACAACTTTTTTTCTATATATGTCCCCTGAGGGAAGGGAAACAATAGCAAAAACAAACTATTGGAACTACATCAAAATAAAAAGCTTTTGAAGGGGCAGGGGGTGGGAGGTTGGGGTACCAGGTGGTGGGTATTATAGAGGACACGGATTGCATGGAGCACTGGGTGTGGTGCAAAAATAATGAATACTGTTATGCTGAAAATAAATAAAATATAAATTTAAAAAAATTAAAAGCTTCTGCACAGCAAAGGACATGATCAATAAAACTAAAAAGAAACCTATTGAATGGAAGAGGATATTTCCAAATGACATCTCTGATAAGGGGTTAGTGTCCAAAGCATACAAAGAGTTGATACAACTCAATACCCCAAAACCAAATGTCCAATTGAAAACTGGACAGAAGACATGAAAAGACATTTCTCTAAAAGACATGTAGATGGTCAACCGACACATGAAAAGATGCTCAGCATCACTCATCATAAGGGAAATGTATATCAAAACTTCTATGAGATATCACCTGACACCTATCAGAATGGCTACGGTAATAAACACAAGAATCAACAGGTGTTGAACCAGGATGTGATGTGGGAAAAAGAAAGTCTATTATCATGTTGGTGGGAATAAAAACTGGGGCAGCCACTGTGGAAAACACTATAAATTTTCCTCAAAAATTTTAAAATGGAACTATTTTACAATCTAGTAATTGAGCTACTGGGTATTTACCCCCAAAATACAAAAACACTTATTCAAAGGGATATATTCACCTCAATGTTTTTTGCAACATTATTTACAATAGCCAAATTTTGGAAGCAGACCAACCCAAGTGTCCATTGTTAGATGAATGGATAAAGAAGGTAGTGTGTGTGTGTGTGTATACACACATATGTATTTACATATATACATAGACCTATATACAATGGAATATTAGTCATAAAAAAAACAATGAAATCTTGCCATTTGCAACAACATGGAGTTAGAGAGTATAATGCTAGCAAAATAAGGCAGTGAAAGAAAGACAAAGGCCATATGATTTCACTTAGATGTGGAATTTAAGAAACAAAACAAATTATGAAAGGGGAAAAAAAAGAGCACAGTTCTGGTTTGTCTTTAACAATAGAGAACAAATTTATGATTACCTGAAGGGAGGTGTGTGAAGGGGAGAGAAATAGATTAAAGCACACACTTATCATGATGAGCACTGTGTAATATATAGAATAGTTGAATCACTACATTGCACACCTGAAACTAACACTGTTAACTAAACTTGAATTAAAATTTTAAAACTTAATAAATAGAAGTCTGAATAAATTTGAGAATATTAAAATTATATCAAACATCTTTTGAAGCTCAACCCAACCATATAACCACAAAATCAATTACAGGAAAAAGCTAGAAAAATACACACAGGAGTTAAAAAACATGCTATTACTCAACCAATGAGTCAAAAAATTCAGAGAGGAAATAAATAATATATGGGACAAATGTAAAAGAAAACAATTGTCCAAAATCTTTGGGATTTGGCAAAAGTAGTCATAAAAGGAAAGTTTGTAGTGGTACAGACCTATCTCAAAAAAAAACAAGGAAAATATCCAAAAATCCTAACCTTTCACCTAAAGAAGCTAGGAAAAGAAGAACAAATACCAAATTTAGTAGAAGGAATGAAATAATAAAGATTAGAGCAGAAATAATTGAAATGAAGAAAAAAATAGAAAATATCAATGAAACCAAGAGTTGTTCCTTTGGAAGATATACTTTAATTGATTGATATACTTTAATCAGACTCATTAAGAAAAAAAAAAAAGGACCCAAATAAACAAAATCAACAATGACAGAGGAGAAATAACAACTACCACCACAGAAATACAAATACATAGGACTATGAGAGGACTACAGAAATTTATGTCAACAAATCAGACTAGCTAGAAAAAAATGGATAAATTCCTAGAAACATACAATCTTCCAAAACTGAATCAGGAATAGAAAATTTGAATAGATTAAGAGTTATATAATTGAATTGGTAATCAAGACCCAACACACAAAAGTCCAGGAGAAGATGGTTTCACAGGTGAATTTTTACCAACAGTTAAAGAAGATTTAATATCTGTTCTTGTCTAACTACTCCAAAAAATGAAAGAGGAAGAAAAGCAGTGCTAGGAGGCTCAGTCAGTTAAGCATCAGCCTTTGGCTCAGGTCATGATCTCAGGGTCTTAAGACAGAGCCCCACATTGGGCTCCCTGCTCAGCAGGGATTCTGCTTCTCCCTCTCCATCAGCCTCTACCCTGTCCCCGCTCTCTCTTTCTCTCAAATAAATAAATACAATCTTAAAAAATAAAGAAGAAGGAAATCTTTCAAATACATAGTATTAGCCTGATACTGAAACAGATAAAGATACTATTAAAAAGAGAGATTAAGAGTCACTTATGGTTTGTCTCCCTCCAAACCATAAAAAAAAAAAAAAAAAATTAAAAAATTAAAAAGAGAGGAAGAAAGAAAGAACTATAGGCCAATATCCTGGTGAACATAGATACAATAATTCAGTGGAAATATTAGCAAACCAAACTCAACAAAACCTTTTAAAAAACTCATGAATCATTGAGCACTAAATCAAAAACTAATGGTATACTATATGCTGGCTAATTGAACTTAAAAAATCCTTCATCACATCAAGTGGTATTTATTCCAGGGATAGAAGGGTGGTCAATATTTACAAATCAATCAATGTGATATATCACATTAAGAAGAGGAAGGATAAAAACTATATGATCATCTCAATAAATGCAGAAAATACATTTGACAAAATGCAACATCCATTCATGATAAAATTTAAGCCCAGCAGTTACACTACTAGGTATTTACCCAAACAATACAAAAATATTAATTCTAAAGGATACATACCCCCCCATGTTTATAGCAGCATTTTCTATAATAGCTCAATTATGGAAATAGCCCAAGTTGACTGATGAATACATTGTCTGATGAATGGATAACATGTGTATATAATTGCAGGGAATATTACTCAGTCATAAAAAAAAGAACCAAAGCTTGCCATTTGCAATGACAGGAATGGCATGAGAGAATATTATGCTAAGTGAAATAAATTAGAAATAAAAAACATACCATATGATTTCACTCATATGTGGAATTTAAGAAAAATGAGCCAAGGGGGGAAAAATAGGCAAACAAAGATATGGACTCTTAACTACAGAGGACAAACTGATGGTTACCAAAGGGAAGGTAGGTAGGAGGATGGACTAAATAGGTCATGGGGATTAAGTAGTGCACTTGTGATATTTACTGAGTGTTGTATGGCGGTGTGAATAACTATAGTTTTTACTTGAAACTAATATTACACTGTATGTTAACTAACTGGAATTTAAATAAGAACTTTAAAAAATAAACAAATAAAAATTAGGTTTAGATGGAACATACCTAAACAAAATAAAGGCCATATAACAAACCAATAGCTATTACCATACAACTTTCCCATCAATAGTGAAAAATTCGAAGCTTTTGCTCTAAGATCAGGAGCAAGACAAGGGTATTCACTCTTGCTACTTCCATTCAGCCTTATACTGGAAGTCCTGGCCCCAGCACTCAGACAAAAAAAGAAAAAAGAAGTAAATTCGTCACTGTTAGCAGATAACATGATACTAAGTACAGAAAACCCTAAAGACTCTACCAAAAACTATTGGATATAACAAATTAACTCAGTAAAGTTGCAGGATACAAAATTAATAAAGAAATATCTTGCATTTCTAGATAGTAATAACAAAGTATCAGAAAAAAATTAGAAAACAATCTCATTGGCAATTGCACCAAGGATAAATACCTAAAAATGATAGATTGAGATTTTATATTAATCATTTCAGATAATTTTACTCTGCATCAAATGTATTTCCTCTTTAATGTTGTAAATATTTGGCAATTTAAGACATTGTGTAAAAAGCAATCTGTACAAACATCTCCAGGCTTTGATTTTTGTACCATGGAAATTGTATTTAACCATACAGGGTTTTGGTATGTTTCTATTGTTTACCTTAGTGATGTATTTAAGTGGCTAACATCCAAACGATTATTTGAAGGCACCCATAATCTTCAGTGTGGAATGTTAAATAATGCTTTTATACTGTATTTTGTACTATGTTGTAACCTCCCTTCCTTATGGCTAGGCTGCTGTAACACTTGCCTGTAATCAGTGAAGGGCTGTGCACCTTGTACTAGTTCACAATGGGCTCTGCTGGACAGATACTGGCCAGTGTTATTGAGGTAATTAAGCAAGATCTGTTCCACAGGGCTAATGCCACCATCTCCCCTTAAAATTTTGTAGAGGTTATAAACAGAAAGTGGTATGTTGTGTGATGATCTGCACTAAGTCCTGCATTCCCATCAAAGCCACCTGGGCCATGAGAAGGGAGTCAAAATGAAGTCCGATTAGAATTCTACTGCAGAGGCCAAGTACATTTAGTATGGCATTGAGTTGTGATATAGTTTTACTTTGATGTGCATTTTGAATTTTCACTACACCTAGGTAGACATGAAATGATAATTAAAATGCTGTAACCAACTTATTTAATAAAATCGGCACCCAGCCACTAAAAAAAAGAAAAAGAAAAAGAAAAAAGAGAAAGAATTTAACCAACAAGGTGAAAAACTTATACTCTGAAATCTGTAAGACAAGGGGAAAGAAATTGAAGACAATATAAATAGAAAGATAAATCATGCTCATGAAGAGTATTGTAAAAGTGTCCATACTACTCAAAGCCATCTACAAATTCACTGCATGCCCTATCAAAATACCAGTAGTATTTTTTACAGAACTGTAATGAATAACCCTAAAATTCATATGGAACCACAAAAGATCTTGAGTGGCCAGAGCAATGGTGAGAAAGAACAAAGCTGGATGTATAACAATCCCAGATTTCAAGATATAGTACAAAGCTATAGTGATCAAAACTGTACAGTTTCGGTGCATGAGCATGCATACACACACACACACACACACACACACAAAGACACATAGGTCAAAGGAACAGGATACAGAACCCAGAAATAAGCCCACAACTACATGGTGAGTTAATCTAGGACAAAGAGATAAGAATATACAATGGGGAAAGAGTCCTTTCAGTAAGTAGTGACGGGAAAACTAGACAGCTATATAAATGAAAGGAGGGAGGAAGACCCCTTTTTTACCTCATACACAAAAATAAACTGAAAGGGATTAAAGACCTTTATGTGAGACTCAAAACTACAAAACTCCTAAAAAATATATAGACCATAATCTCTTAGATATTAGCTTTACTAGCATATTTATGGATCTGTCTCCTCAGGCAAGAGAAAAAAAGCAAACATAAACTATTGGGGTTATATTAAAATAAAAGGTTTCTACACAATGAAGGAAACCATCAACAAAGCAAAAAGGCAACCTACTACTGAGTGGGAGAATGTATCTGCAAATGAAATATCTAATAAATGGTTAATATCCAAAATATACAAAGAACTTACATAACTCAAAACCAAAGAAACAATCTGTTTAAAAAATTGGCAAAAACTTGAAAAGGCTTTTCCAAAGAAGACATACAGATGGCCAATAGACATATGAAAAGATGCTCAACACCACTAATCACCAGGGAAATGCAAATATAAACCACAATGAGGTATCATCTTACACCTGTCAGAATGACTAGACCCGTAACTAACAACACTTTAAAAAAAAAAAAAAAGGCTAGAATAAAAAAAGATGAGAAAGAACATATCGCTGAGAATATGGAGAAAAAGAAACCCTCATGCACCATTGGTGGGATTGTAAACTGGTGCAACTACTGTGGAAAACCATATGGGAACTTCTCAAAAAATTTAAAATAGAAATACCTTATGATCCAATAATTCCACTACTAGGTATTTATCTGAAGAAAATGAAAACACTAGTTTAAAAAGATCTCTGCTGGGGTGCCTGGGTGGCTCAGTTGATTGAGCAACTGTCTTTGGTTCGGGTCATGATCCTGGAGTCTCAGGATAGAGTCCCACATCAGGCTCCCTTCTCGGCAGGGTGTCTGCTTCTCCTGCTGACCTCTCTCCTTCATGCTCTCTCTGCCTCTCTCAAATAAATAAATAAAATATATATTTTTTTATTTTATTTATTTATTTATTTATTTATTTTTTAATTTCCAGCATAACAGTATTCATTATTTTTGCACCACACCCCGTGCTCCATGCAATCCGTGCCCTCTATAATACCCACCACCTGGTACCCTAACCTCCCACCCCCCGTCCCTTCGAAACCCTCAGATTGTTTTTCAGAGTCCATAGTCTCTCATGGTTCACCTCCCCTTCCAATTTCCCCCAACTCCCTTCTCCACTCTAAGTCCCCATGTCCTCCATGCTATTTGTTATGCTCCACAAATAAGTGAAACCACATGATAATTGACTCTCTCTGCTTGACTTTATAAAATATTTTTTAAAAAATCTCTGCACCTCTAGATTTATTGTAGCATTATATACAATATTCAAAATGAAGAAGCAACCTGCGTCCATCAGTAGATGAATAAAAAAGAAGATGAAAAAGAATATTTAGTATAAGCACACACAACCTGGAGTACTACTCAGCCATAAGAAAGAATGAAATCTTGCCATTTGTGATAACATGGATGGATCTAGAGGGTATTACACTATGTGAAATAAGTCCTACAAAGAAGACAAATACCATATGATTTCACCTATATGTGGAATCCATCTTAAAAAACTACCACCAATAAAAAAATCTCTAACAAACAGAGTCCTAAATATAGAAAATAAACCAGTGGTTGCTAGAGGATAAATGAGTGAGGAGGGTGGGTAAAATAGAAGGGGATTAAGAGATACAAACTTTAGTTATAAATATATGTCAGTCAGCGTAAGAACCATAGTCAGTAATACTGTAATGGTGTTATATGGTGGCAGATGATGCTTACATTGGTAAGCAATGAGTAATAAGTAGAATTGTCAAATAAATCAATATGTTGTACAACTGAAACTAATATAACATTGCATGTCAATTATATTTTCAATTAAAAAACAGAAAACCTACAACTACAGGTATACCTCATTTTATCATGCTCTGCTGTATTACATTTCACAGATACTGCATTTTTTTTAATATGCTGGTCACCATACAGTACATCATTGGTTTTTTATGTAGTGTTCCATGATTCATTTCTTGCATATAATATCCAGTGCTCATTGCAACATGTGCCCTCCTTAATAGCCATCACCAGGCTAACCCATCTTCCCACAGCCCTTCCCTCTGAAACCCTCAGATTTTTTCCTGGAATCCAGTCTCTCATGGTTTGTCTACTCCTCTGATTTCCTCTCCTTCAGTTTTCCCTTCCTTCCTTAATGTCCTCCATGCTATTCTTTATGTTCCACATATGAGTGAAACAATATAATTGTCTTTCTCTGCTTGACTTATTTCACTTAGCATAATCCCCTAAGGTTCCATCCATGTCAGTGCAAATGGTGGTGTTCATTCTTTCTGATGGCTGAGTAATACTCTACTGTATATATGGACCACATCTTCTTTATCCATTCATCTGATGAAGGGCATTTAGCTCTTTCCACATTTTGGGTATTGTGGACATTCCTGCTATGAACATTGGGGTACATATGACCCTTCTTTTCTTTACATTACATTCATTACATTTTCTTTGGGGTAAACATCCAGTAGTGCAATTAGTTGGGTCATATGGTAGCTCTGTTTTTTTGTGTGTTTTTTTTTTTAGATTTTATTTATTTATTTGACAGTTAGAAATCATAAGGAGGCAGAGAGGCAGGTGGAAGGGGGGGTAAGCAGGCTCCCCACTGAGCAGAAAGCCCAGTGCAGGGCTCGATCCCAGGACCTGAGCCAAAGGCAGAGGCCTTAACCCACTGAGGCACCTAGGTGTCCCAGTAGCTCTATTTTTAACTTCTTGAGGAACCTCCATACTATTTTCCAAAGTGGTCTACCAATTTGCATTCCCACCAACAGTTTAAGAGGGTTGCCCTTTCCCCACATCCTCTCCAAAATTTGTTGTTTCCTGCCTTGTTAATTTTTGTCATTCTAACCAGTGTAAGGTGGTATCTCAATGTGGTTTTGATTTGAATTTTCCTGATGGCTAGTGGTGTTGAACATTTTTTCATGTGTCTGTTAGCCATCTGTAAGTCTTCTCTGGAGAAATGCCTGTTCATGTTTTCTGCCCATTTTTTTAAACTTTGGTACTGCATATTTTTAATAGATTGAGAATTTGGGACAAACTGTGTTGAGCAAGTCTATCAGCACCATTTTTCCAAAAGTATTTGCTAACTTTGACTCTGTATGTCACATTTTGGTGAGTTTGCGCTATTTCAAATTTTTGCATTATTCTATCATGGTGACCTGTGATCAGTGACTATGACAGCTAAAAACTAAGTTAATTGTTAGCATTTTTTTTTTGGTAGAACAACCTTTTATTTAACATTTAAGAAAAGGCTAAAAATATCTGAAAAATATTTCTTTTCAGTACATGAAAAACCACTATGTAATATATTTCTTTAAAAAACAAGCTCTATATTATTTCTAGATAAAGTTTTTTTATTAAGTTCAATTACCCAACATATAATACATCATTAGTTTTTCATTAGTTGCATATAACACCCAGTACTCATCAGATCTCATGCCCTCCTTAGCATTTTATCAACAAGGTATTTAACTACACTATGTAAATTTTTTAGACATGATGCTATTGTACATTTAATAGAATATAATACAGTGTAAACATAACTTTTATATGCACTGGAAAACCAAAAATTCATTTGCCTTGCTTCATTTCAGTATTTGTTTTATCAAGGTGATCTAGAACTGAATCCACAATCTCCAAAGTATGCCTATATACATTTTAGTTTCAAAGATACATTTTAAAAATATACTTTTTGATTCAAAGACACAAATAGGATAAAAATAAATGGGTGGAAAATTATATGTCATGCAAATAGTAATAGAAATGGAATGGCTATTCTAATAGCCAACAAAAGGCTTTATGATGAAAATTGTCATTAGCATTTAAAGTATTTATAACAATAAAACAACCAATCCATAAAAAACATAATAATTATAAACAAGTTGCAGCTAACAACAGAGCTCCAAAATACATGACACAAAAGCTGACATTATTGAAGGAGAAATAGACAAACAATAGAATTTAAAGACTTCAGTACCTAACTTTCAATCATGATAGAAATAAGCAGAATGTCTACAGCAAAAACTAGACTTGCGCAACATTATATATGAACTAGCTCTAACAAATATCTGAAATTGACAGCAAACAAGAATGACAAAAGACCTATTTTTCTCAAATTCATATGAAAAATCCAATACTCTTTGATAATTGAAACCAATCAACGCATTGGAAATAGGGGCACCTGGGTGGCTCAGTGGGTTAAAGTCTCTGCCTTCAGCTCAGGTCATGACCCCAGGGTCCTGGGATTGAGCCCCAAATTGGGATCTCTGCTCAGCAGGGAACTTCCTTCCTCCTCCCTCTCTGCCTGCCTCTCTACTTGTGATCTTTGTCTGTCAAATAAATAAATAAAATATTTTTTTAAAAAAATTAATTAATTAAAAAAAGAAATAGAAGAAAACTTCTTCACTTTGATAAAAAAAAAATCTATGAAACAAGGACACTAAACATGGTGTAGTAGAATGAAGATTTACCTCCTAATATCAGGAATAAGACAAGGTCATCTGTTTCTATTCAATATTACAGATATACTAGCCAGAGCAATTGAGCAAGAAAAAGGGAAAAAAATATATCCAGCCTGGAAAGGAAAAAGTAAAATTGTTTCAACAGGTCTTTTACATAAATTCCAAAGGAATCCACAAGAATACTAGTAGAAGAATGACAGATTTGGTAAGTCCACAAGAAACAAAGATCCAAAAAACATTTGTATTTCTAAACCCTAGTAATGAACAATCTGAAAGTGAAATTAGACAATCTTATTTATGATGGCATTACAAACAATAAGATGCCTGAAGCAAATTTAACCAAAGAAGTGCTAGTCACGTAACTTAAAGCTTTAAGAGAAATTAAATAAAACCTAAATGGAAAAACATCCAGATGTTCCCAGATCAGAAGATTTAATCCACAGATGCTGTGCAACCCCTGTCAAAGTCCTAGATGCCTTTTCTGAAGATGCTGATAAGCTGATCCTAAAATTCATGTAAAAATGCAAGAGACCCAGAAAAATCTAAAACATTCATGAAAATAAAAAGAATGCACAATTTCCTAATTTCAAAACTTATTATAAACCTACAGTAAGATGCCTGGGTAGCTCAGTTGGTTAAGCGTCTGCCTTTGGCTCAGGTCATGATCCCAGGGTCCTGGGATCAAATATCACATTGGGCTCCCCGCTCAGGGGTGAGGAGTCTGCTTATTCCTCTACCCCTCCCCCCTGCTTGTGCTCTCACTCTCTCTCACGCTCTCTCTCTAATAAATAAAATCTTAAAAAAATAGAAGCTACAGTAATCAAGATAGTGTGTTGGTATCCTAAGAATAGATATATAGAACAATGAAACAGAATTGAGAATCAAGCCACAGTCCAGTTATTGTTTGATTCTATTTATATAAAATATTAAGAATAGGAAATTTTAGATATAGAATTAAATTAAGGACTGGGAATGGAAGGGGTGGTGAACAGTGACTGCTAATGGATACAAATTTTCTTCTGAGAATGATGAAAATGTTCTAAAAATTAATTATGATGATGGTTGTATAACTCTATAAATATACTAAATACTACTAGATTTTATATTTTAAAAGGTTGAATTTTGTCATATATGAATATTATCTCAATAAAACTTTTAGAAATCACCTCTTCAGTTATGGGTTTTTTTAAAGGATGATATTTATGGCATGTAGAATAGTTTGATACAAAATTAAATATTTCTCTGAATGTAATAAAACAATTACAATAGACTGTTACATAAGGGTTTTATTTTCCTCTTCCAGATTTCCCTAATTCTTTTCTATCCAGTTCATGAGTGTCCCAGAGACTAATTTCTATTGCATTTCTTTTTGTCCTTTTCCTTTTTTATGAAGTATTACTTAATACTTCTATAATAAGTAAAGAAAGAAGATAGCATCTAATTATTATTATTTCTTTTTCAGAAAACCTGTAATTTTCTGTTCATCAGATTTTCCTCAAAGAACATTCTCTGAAGTAACTCATTTTTTGAAACACTAGTTCACCCACAAATGCAAGAGGAGGCTAAGGACAAAGAGAATGGTGGAAAAGGTATTTCACAATTTACGAAGGTAAAAGCAACAACTTCATTTTCCATTTTAAAAAGTAAATAATTAGAGAAGGAAAGAAAGGAAACAGTGCTCGTTGTTGCTAAGTAAATCAACATTCACTGGCTCCTCTTTGAACTATAAAAGTAGAGGTCAGAGGTAAAGATGTGGATAAGGAAAGGGATTCATAGAACACTGAGCTTGAAAAGAACTTTAAAAGTATCTTGTCTAACCCTCATTTGCAGCCATAGCCAAGGACCAAGTGTCCTTCCATAGTGACCAGGCAAGTTACTGAGGTCTTCTGGATTTTTTTTCCAGTGCCTTTTCCTCTTTGTCTTTATGGAAAAGATATAATTGGTCCAGTATTCCTTCTTTCCCCTTCACATTTAGTAAGAGAATTCTGGTCTGGAAGCCAGGAGATGTGCAACGTATGCATTTCTTCCCTGCTTTCCTTGTTTCATTAATCTTATAATTATCTTGAGGTGCAATGGAGAAACTTTCTAGAGATGACAAATCCACAGTTAGAGAACATCTGCATTTCTGTATGACTTTATGGGGCAAAGGCTTCAACAGCCCTGGACCACTTACCTTTAACTGTTGCATGAATAAAACCCAAACTTCTTCTTCTTTTTTTTTTTTAAATTTATTTATTTGACAGAGATCACAAGTAGGCAGAGAGGCAGGCGGGGGTTGGGAGCAGGCTCCCCGCTGAGCAGAGAGCCCCATGCGGTGCTCAATCTCAGGACCCTGGGATCATGACTGGAACCGAAGGCAGAGGCTTTAACCCACTGGGCCACCCAGGCACCCCCAAACTTCTTATATAAGTCATTATATTTTGGAGTTTTAGGTTACAGCATCTTAACCTGTACCTAACAAGTAAAAACATGAAAGATTTCCTAAGACAGAGAAAGTACACCTACCAGCTTCGCAGTCCCAGAGTTTAGAAGAGTGTCTGGTGCATGACAAGTTTGATGAAGCATACTACTCAATAAAGACAAAAGTGCAAAAGGGAAGGGCAAGGAAAAAACAGAAAGGAGAAATTATGTGTTAGCAAAGCAACAAAACTACCAGTTAGTGAAAACTAAAGTTGCTTTTAAGGGAACATTTCCACCGGATCTTTTCATCTTCCTCTGCTAACTATCACAACTTAGAGTCCACAGAGTTATCTGCACAGAAGTGCAGAGGTATTTTGTTATTGAAGAATTCCCCAGGCTTCCCCTGGAAGGGGATTGCTTGCTTTGCCCTGATTCTCATTGGAATCCCACCTTTTAATAGAAGAGTACACTTGCAGTTAGTTTTTTAAGTGCACAGTAGGCATTATTCCAAACCCCCTGAATATCACGGAAATGGGTATCTGCTACCTACAGCAATCATGTTTTTCTTCAGCCTGTGAGAAAGCTGTGTTGGAACATAGATAAAACAGACAAGCCAGACCTGGTTGATAAGTGGGTGATTTGCACTAGCAAGGGACACCTCTAGTCTTTTAAGGCATCTCAAGGGTGGGGTGAGGTGATAAAGATGGTTCAACCCCATCCCCCACCTCAAATAAGAGTCCTATAACATGCATAGAGATTAGATTCCATTCTGGCCCTGAGGAGATCTATTTTCATTCTAGAAAGTACTTTCTATATTAATATTCAACCAGTGAATGACAGTGTCTCAACAACAAAACTAATAAAAAAAATTTTAATGAAGGCAGCAACATGAATGCACAGAAAGTTGTACTATGGAAAGTAGGACTTTAAGGGACCTATCAATTCATCTTGTATGTCCTTGGCCACTAATGGATTGTTCCCCAGAGCAAATTTCTAATTATTTTAACCAGGCTACTTTTAAATGACTCAGGTGGAGAGGGTTTTTACAACTTCCATTGGGGGAGAGTTTTCTGCGGTCTGATACACATCGCTGTTTCGAACTGGTTGGTTTGGTACGAAAATTTCCTTTTTAAATGTATTTGTTTTGTTATTTTCCACCAAGAACTTGCTATATTGGGAAGAATTAGGTTACCACATGCTGGTTTCTTATTCTATTCATTTCATTGTGAATCTCTTATCCAGTGAGGTTTCTATCAGACTTCTGGAGAGCACATCCTGCTATATCAGTTCTCTCCAGCTCTAGGATCCTCAGGTGAAGTCCCCTGGGGAGGGATTCACAGTGCCATCAGGAATGCTTTCTGTCAGTACCTGGGGGGATCCTTCTGTCTGATCCATGTTGTTCCCTTTCTATAAGGGCTGATCTGTTCAGATATTCTCCTCTTTACACACAGAAACTAAACTTTATTATTAACTATTCATTCTACTCTAATAGCGTGTGGTAAAAATTTTGATTTTTTTAAACACAATGTATATATACAGAATCATAGAACACTTTGCAATAACATTTATTATTTCTACTGAGGCACCTGTCGTATTAATTTACTTTCTCCAACCCAAATATTGTGGACAAAAATTATGTCTTTTACTTTTTTTATCCAATGTATCTCATAGAGTCTATCTTTGTGTCTGACATGTAGCAGACACTAAGGACATAATTTTAAAAAACATAACTGAAAGAATAATTATCTGGACTTTTTCAAGATTGCTATGATAAGACTCAAGATACATATAAAAGTATAGTTGAACTGTATCACCTTAATAAAATAGCCAGCATGTTGCTGTCTCCATAATTAATATATTTTCTAATTAAATTTACATTTATACCACAGTCTCTCCAAAGAGTTATCTTAGTGAAATAAAAAATGCATGGTCTAGATTCAAACAGTGTTTGGTTTCATTTACCATTATTTGTTATCAGTATAAAGTTGGGTGAGTCATCTAAGCTCTGTGAGCTTCTGTTTCCTCCTCTTCAAAATGAGCATAGCAATAATTATTCATGGCCATGTTTTTGAGATTAAATGGGATCACTTATTTGCATGTTTTTAGATTGGTGCCTGGCCTATAGTTTGTAAGCAGAGTCAATTAGGGTGCTTTGCTTAAGGAATAAAATAGGTCAACTAAAAGTAGATTTATAGTAAGGTAAATTTATCTTATTTTATGAAAAGACTACATTAGAGCATCTTGGGCTGCTATAACAATATACCATAGACTGGGAGGCTTACACAATAAACATATATATATCACAGTTCTGGAAGCTGGAAGTCCAAGGTCAGGATACCAGCAGATTCACTTTCTATTGAGAAGTCTCTTCCTGCCTTGTAGATGGCTACTTTTTACTGTGTCCTCACTTGGCAGAGGGAGAGAGAGAGTGATCTCTGGTGACTCCTCCTCTTATAAGGACACTAATTCCATTGGGGGGGGCACCTTAATAACCTCATCTAAACCTAATTACTTCAGAAAGTAACTCTCTAAATACCATCACATTGGGAATTAGGACTTCAACATAAGTATTTGGGGAGGATACAAACATTAAATCCATGACAGGCAGAGTCAAGGTTGATAATTCAGTAGCTCAACAATACTTATCATTGTGCTTTGTATCTGCGCTCTATCATTCTCCACATGACCATAACTTCTCTGCTGGTTCTCAATAACTGGTTTCTAAATATGCTGCTTAAAGACATTGCCCTAACCAGCAAATAGGATCTTCTTGGGCATCTTTTTATTAGGGAGGCATGTTTTTTCTTTAGATACTATTAATATTGTGTTACATTTTATGCTCCAGCAGCAAAAAAATTCTAGAAAAACAAGTTCGTATAATTTCAGAGGCTTTTAAAAAGCAGCAGGATCTGCCAGACAGGAAGAAAATGGGGAAAGTTTATTGAGAAGAAAAACTAATGAGTTGTCAACCGCTTTCCCCCTTAATTAGATCCATGACATATTTTATTTGGTAAGTATATAGTAGGTGTTTTATAGTGATTTAATGCTTATAATTTTGCTCTATAAGTGGAAAAATGAAATAGAAGATTATATAGCAAACAAAGAGTCAACCTGAATTGTAAATGGATCCGAAGTCTGAAATGCAGAAAAGAGCTCTAGAAGTACACATTTGAATTACTTATGTGCCTATACATCTTCTTACTAGCTCTGTTAATGCTGGGGGCAAGACTTTTAGTCTCCCTGATCCTCTGTCTTCTTATCTACATGAAAAATTAAATAAAGCTCTATTCTCATAAGCTTTTTGTGAGCTTTAAGACAGGTAATATTCATGTAAGCTCCTAAAATAATAGCAGACATATTGTCCTCCTGTTGATTTAAGTCAAATCTGCATTATCTGTTTAAAAGCTTTTGCTTTTCCCCCCCACTATTACCACTATTCTGAAAATCAAGTGCATCACAAAAAGAAGACTCTAGAACCAGAGGATCCAAATCCTATTTTTTTTTTTCCCTGTGATCCTTACAAGCAAATTTTCCTCCCTGGCTTGTAAAATTGATTCTCCCTATTTATACAGTATTACAAGAACTCATATCAACCAATCACTGTGCCTATCATATAGAAGGCACTCAATCAGTGACTGAACTGCATCTTCAAAGTATTTGGGAAGGGAAGAAATATGATTAAGATATCAGGTATAAGTGAAGATAAGGAAAAACTAGAACTTTCACACACTGCCATTGGAGGTACAGTTGTATAACTACTTTAGAAATCTCTAAAGTATTAAACATATACTTACCATACTATCCAGCCATTTTACTCCTAGATATTTACTCAGAGAAAAGGAAATATATATCCATACAAAGACTTGTACACAAATGTTCATTACAGTTGGTTTTTTTTTTTTTTTTGCAATTGCTCTTACTAAAAGCAACCCAGATATTCATCAACTAGTAAAAGGATAAACAAATTGCAGTGTAAATCCACACAGTGAAATATACTTGGCAATAAAAGGCAATAAAAAATAACTATTAGTCCATGAACCAACATGGATGAATCTCAAAATATTTATGCTGAAACATTCTAGACCCCAACCATAATATATAATGATTCCATTTGTATAAACATCCAGGCATGATAATGGCAGAAAACAGATCAGGAGTGGCTAGGGATAAGAATCAGGGAAGGACAGGAAGGAAGGATTACCAAAGGACATAAAACTTTAGGAGGTGATTGTTATGTTCACTATTCTGATTATTGTGATGTTTCATAGTTGTCTGTATTTGTCATCATATCAATTGTGCAGTTTAAACATGTACAGTTTATTGTATGTCAGTTATATAGCAAAAGGTTTTACGAAAGGAAAAAAAAAAGATAGTAAAAGTCATAACCCAGTAGGTGCACTCTTCTGAAGCATAGAGATACAACCAAATGATTAAGTTAAGTGGACCAGGAACAATTACCATGTAAATGCATTTGTAGGTCAATGACTAACCGAAGTCTAATGAATTATTTTAACCTGCATGAGGATTTTCAACTAAAAGTGGCTTTGGAGCTAGGATGTGGTCTCATTAGAATCTTAAGCAAAATAGGGCGTGCCTGGATTCACAATTCTCACCTTGCTTAATTGAAGTGAGTTTTGCCTTTGCTGTGGAGCTGGGAGCTTGCTTGTACTTTTCATTGTCCCCATTTTGCTTGATCCAGAGCTCTTGATTTATTGCTAATCCCTCCACCCCTTTGCAATTTGATGGCC
Source organism: Mustela erminea (assembly GCF_009829155.1). Lineage (NCBI taxonomy): Eukaryota > Metazoa > Chordata > Mammalia > Carnivora > Mustelidae > Mustela > Mustela erminea. The sequence continues at coordinate 60,994,994 of NC_045623.1, forward strand.
ATGTTCTACTTCTCAAGCACCTCTCCAGCTTATTATTTCTTTAATTGCACCCCTTACCCACGCTGCTCTCCTTGGTCACATTTGCTCAATTAGTTTCTTAATTTTAGACCAGGGACATAGCCTGGTGCATCACAGTTTTCTAACTGCCCTGACACTCAAAATGATGAACATAAATACCTTCAACAGAAGTTGCTCTTCCCATTCCAATTCCAAGACAAACTTGTAATTTTACAGATGGTTCTGTAATCTAGTATCTTATTTTTGGAGAAAAAAAAAAACTGAAGTGGATAGAACAGAGAAGAAATATAGCTTTCAGGATGACCTAGGTGGAAAATATAGGGGAGAAAGAAAGGTCAGATTTCAATTACAGAAAAGTATAGTGTGTGTGTAGAGTTGCCTACATGTGCCCAGACTTGCTAAACTCTTTCTATTTGGAGAGCCTTGCAAGGCGTTCTATTCCAGATGTGCTTTACACTGCTCATCTCCTTTCTTTCTTTCTTTTTTTTTTAAGATTTTATTTATTTATTCGACAGAGAGAGATCACAAGTAGACAGAGAGGCAGGCCGAGAGAGAGAGAGAAGGAAAGAAAGAGAGAGAGAAGCAGGCTCCCTGCTGAGCAGAGATCCCAATGTGGGGCTCAATCCCAGGACCCTGAGATCATGACCTGAGCCGAAGGCAGAGGCTTAACCCACTGAACCACCCAAGCGCCCCATGCTCATCTCCTTTCAAAACAACTCTTACCTCCCTTTTCTTCTCCTGGCAAGGGATTGTGGTGAAAAGGAAGATGTCAAGATTCTGAACAGAGATAAAGACTGAAGCTATTTAGAAGCCAGCAATAGGAGGTAACCCAAGGTAGGTGATATCCAGCCTTACCTCTGGGTATTTCTTGTTCCAAATTTTGGGTACTATTTTCTGCTATTCAGAGGTCTTTTGGAAGAGGGAGTGTTCCATGAGGTCAGTGGGGTTTTAAATTCTATTTAAGATGTTAAGAGTCCTCATTTAATCTAGCCTTTCATTTACAGGTAGAAAAATTTAAAACTCAGAAAATTATTTGTCTAGGTCACATAGTTAAAAGAAACGGTTGGGGAAAGAAAGCTCTGTGGAATGAAGAAGTCAGACAGTGAGCTGGACTTCAGAAAGCAGTACGCATCAACGGCAGCTGAGGCCTAAAGGCGAGCAGACAAGGAACAGTCAAGTGATGCTAAAAACAAGGGCAACAAAAAGGCTGTTTAAGATTGTTGACTGGTTCAACCTTCTGCCGGATGGGCCTCTTGTTGAATATGGTTTCTCAAACAACCATCTCTAGTGGACGACGCAAAGCAGGGCAAACACTCAAAATTCAAACAGAAAATTGTTTCCTCTGGGCTGGTAAGGCACAAAATCAAAAAGCTCTGTAAATCTGGACTCCCATATGTGATTCTCAGCTGGTGTGAGTCCCTGAATGAATTACATGCAGCCACAGAAATTAATGCTACACACATGGGGACTCAACTTAAAAGGAAGAATTGCATCTGAGAGGACTCTGCCAGGCATTAAGAAACTCTGGAAAGCAGACAGAGTCCACATTGATATGGTATGCTAGCTATGGAAGACCCCCAGTGACATTATAATCAAGCACAGGAATAATGTATAATAAATGAGCAAGGACACAAATTGAAAGAATAGCAAAAAAGCAATAAAATGACGCCTTTATATTCAGTTTTCAATAGTCGGGTGGACTAGGTGGGTGTTAGCTCTCACTTTCCTGCCCATCGGAAATCCTGCCTTGTTCTGAGTGAATTTAGTGCTCTTTACACACGTTAAAGCCTGTAGTCAAATGATTTAGGATGACCCCTTTTCCTTCTGGCCTCATGCTAATTGACTTGAGAGTGAGTTACAGTCCCAAGAGAATAGCCGCCACACACTGGTTGTATTTTTAATGTCAATTTCTGCAGGAGCTTTTACATGAGGAAATTGTTGTAACAATTATTCTACCCTGGGCCATAGGATAGATATTGATTTTTAGCCTATTAGTTGAGGAAGGATGAATGGGTCTATGTAAATGCAAAATGGGATGAGGGTCACCTGCATCTTTATGTAAAGCAGAGATACCCAGATACTTGGGGAATTGTGTTATTTTTACTGCTCTTTGGAGAGTCTTATAGATTTGGAAAGCTGGGAAACAAAGCAGCTAAAGTATGTCTATGGTTATAATTATAGGGCTAATAAATAGAATTGAGATTAGTAAACTCTTAAGTAAGGAATATCAACACATGTATTCAGAAATGTTTCTTTTTGTCTTTTTGTCATTAATAGTGGCTTTTTGTATTTCTGAAAAATCTAAAATGTCCAGGAGACAGGGTTGCCATGGTGTACAACTCAAGAAGCAAAATTCGCCAACAGGGTTGCCTGGAGAGACCATAAATCCTCAACTGAAGGGGTGCCTGGGTGGCTCCATCAGTTAAGCAGCTGCCTTTGGCTCAGGTCATGAGTCTGGGGTCCTGAAATTGAGCCTGGCATGGGGCTCCCGACTCAGTGGGGAGTGTGCTTCTCCCTCTTACTCGGCCCTTCCCTACCCAGATCACTCACACTTTTTCTCCCTTTCTCTCAAATAAACAAAACCTTTAAAAAAAATACCCAATTGAAAATCATGTCTTATGTTGCAACATAGAAGAATATAATGTAAGTATGCATTTGAAAGGTGCAAAACAAGGATATGTTAGAAATAGGAATTAAATTTCTATATTTGAAAAGAATTTACTTAAAAACAACTAAGGTTGACTAAAGATTATCTCAATAGTGACATCATTCTATTTGGATTTGCTGGATTCATTTTCTTGGGTAGAAATGAAAAGATGGAAAACATTATGCAAAAGACAGGCATATGATATAAGTTTTGGTCAGAGGAAACAGAAAAAGCCCTATGTTACTAAAGCAGGCAACTTAAACAATATATGCCAGAGAAATCTGGACCCAAATTTATAGGAACAGACATTGTGGTAAGAGAGGAAAAGCCAAAACACATTTCACATTTTGCCTAAGGTCTGTCTCCTAAAGTGGGTAAAGGGCCAGATCTTAGGAGTCAATTAGGAAACAATCTTTCAAGAAAAAAATAAGATCCAGATTGGAAAGATGACAGATTAGGAGGATCTTGAGCTCACCTCCAATAGATTTATGGAGGCAATAACTACATCTATGCAAAAAACTCTAAAAACAACCACAAGACTGGCAGAACAAATCTTATATAGTTAGTCATAGAGAGAAGAAGACTTTGAAAAGGGTGGGAGTGGTGGAGATGCAGTTGAGAACCAAACCTGGGGTGTGACTAACCACAAACAGGAGGACATTACAAGCCCAAAGAAGTTCAGGGATCAGACCCCACACTCGGCATTCTCAGCCCTGGAGACTTATACGGGATAGATGAATCCCCATAACACTGAGCTTTGAAAATCAGTGAGGCTTAACTCCAAGAGCCTTGAAAATCAGTAAGGCTTTACCCTAAGAGAGCCAGAGGATGATAGGAAATCAAGCCCCCACCCTTAAGGAGTCTGCAAGCTAAATGACTCAGCCTGAGACACAGCACAGAAATAGCTTAAAAAGCACCTAAGGTATACATGAAGGGAATATATTGACTAATCTTAAGACATGTGCCAGAGGGGCAGGGATCTGTAGGTGATTCCTCCAAGAACAAAGGTTCTGGTGGGTGTGATTTTTCTTACTCTCTTTCAGAATAGATAGCCAGATGCTTGTGAAAGCCAGTTCTAACACTATCTACCTTGCTAACAATGTGTGCCCCTCCCCAGCATTCCCCTGTAGACCCCTCTCCACCCATACTATATGCTCTGGCAGGTGTTCTTCCAAAGAAGCTTCCCCCTGCTACACACAGCAGACAGCCTTAGCTGGGACCGATGCCACACCAAAGTGACCCTTTCCCTGGAGGGTAGTGGGGGATGGGGTGGAGATAATTCTACACACCAGAGTCTAGTTTCTGCAGCTGAGTCTCTTAGCTGTCTGTGCAGGGAGCAAACCCTGCCATTTGGTGCACTGGAAGCTATGGCAAAGGATCATTACAGACAGCTAGACTAAGTGCTGATGCCACCCACCAATGAGCCTAGGCAACTGTAGCCAGCCCTCTTAAAAGTGTGGGGAGCAAACCCTGCTCAGTGCCCCCACAATGGGGAAAACAGGTCATTGCAGCTGGCTCGGCTGAAGGCCAGCCACATCCACCAGCAAGACTATAGCAACTGTGGGTCAGAACAATAGGAGAGTGCATGATGACTGTACAGAGGGCAGGCCCCTGGAGTTTCTGATTCTACTAACCAATAAAGATTGCATTATTACACCACAAGACCTCTTCTACGCAAGGCTATTTTCAAACCAGGAGACATAGCTTTCCTACCTAATACACAGAAACAAATGCAGAGTTAGACAGAAGAGCATGCCCTCTGGAAAACAAGAATCATAGAAAAGCCTAAATAAAATGACTATAAGCAACATGCATGATAAAAAGTTCAATGTAATGATCATAAAGATACTAGCAGACATGAGAAAAGAGTGGATGGACTTGATGAGAACACTATATCACCTATCTATCTATCTATCTATATACCTATATACTATATATGATTTTACATATAAAAGAACCAGTCTGACCTGAAGAATACAATAACTGAAAATAAATACAGTAAAAGAGAATAGCAGCAGACTAGAGGATATGAAAGGATCAGTGATCTGAAAGATAAGGTAATGGAAAGCAAATGGTAATGGAATTGCAAAAAAATACAAAAGAATAAAAATGGACCACTTTCTTTCAACATTCACAAAGTAAAATTCAAAAGGATTCAAGACCTAAATGTGAGACCTGAAACCATAAAAATCCTTGAAGAGAGAACAGATAGTAATTTCTCTGATACTGGCTCTAGCACCATATTTCTAAATAGGTCTCCTTAGGCAAGGGAAACAAAAGCAAAAAAAAACAAAAAAACAAACAAACAAAAAAAAAAAACTATTGAGATTACATCAAAATAAAAAGCCTCTAAACAGCAAAGGAAATGGTCAACAAAACTAAAGGCAACTTATGAATGTGAGAGGATATTTGCCAATGACTTCTCTGATAAGAGGTTAGTATCCAAAACATACAAAGAACTGATACTCACTACCCAAAAAACAAATATCCAATTAAACACTGGGCAGAAGACATGAAAAGTCATTTCTCCAAAGAAGACCTGTAGATGGCCAACAGACACATGAAAAAAGGCTTAACATCACTCATCATCATGGAAATGCAAATCAAAATTTCTTTGAGATATCACCTCAGAATGGCTAAAATCAAAATTACAAGAATCAAAAGTGTTAACCAGGATGTGGGGGGGAAAAGGTAGCCTGTTATAGTATTGGTGGGAGTATAAACTGGGGTAGACACTGTGGAAAAGAGTATAGGGATTCCTCAAAAGTTAAAAATGGAACCATCTTACAGTCCAGTAATTACATTACTGGGTATTTACTCCCAAAATACAAAAACTCTAATTCAAAGGGATACATTTACCTCAATGTTTATTGCAGCATCATTTACAATAGCATTTACAAATTTATAGATGCAATTTTTATTTGTATTTACAAATACAAAATTTGAAAGCAGCCCAATTGTCCATTGATGATGGATGAATGGATAAAGATGTTTTATATATATACAATGGAATATTCAGCAATAAAAAATAATGAAATCTTCCCATTTGCAACAACATGGATAGAACTAGAGAGTATAATGCTTAGTGAAATAAATGATAGAAAGACAAATATCATATTAGTTCACTCACTTGTGGAATTTAAGAAACAAATGAACAAAGAAAAAAAAGAGAGACAAACCAAGAAACAGACTCAACTATAGAGAATAAGCTGATGGTTACCAAAGTGGAGAATGGGTGGGAGAATGGGGGAAATAGAGGATGTAGATTAAAGAGTACACTTAACATGTTGAAAAAAAATTTATATACACTGCTATATACTTTAGATTTTATATATGAGCTCAATGGTAACCACAGATCAAACAACCTATGATAGTCACACAAAAAATAGGGAGAAAAGAATCCAAGCATCACACTAAAGAATGCCATCAAACCAAGGGAAGAGAGCAAGAGAAGGACAAGGTACAGAAGAGAACTATAAAAACAACTAGAAAACAGTTAACAAAATAGCATAAGTACATATGTACCAATATTTAAATGTAAATGGAGTAAATACTCAAATCAAAAGACATAGGATGATGGTATGGGTAAAAATACCAAAACAAAAAACAAGACCCAATCTTGCCCACAAGAGAGTCACTTCAGACCTAAAAATATATACAACCTGAAAGTGGAGGGGTGGAAAAATATATTTTATGAAAATGAAAGAGGGGAAAAAAGAAAGGGTAACATTACTTCTATCAGACAAATAGACCTTTAAGCAAAAACTGTAGCAGGAGACAAAGAAGGCAGTCTATGATGATAAAGGGGTCAATCCAATAATATGTTATCATAATTGTAAGCATTATGTACCTAATATAGGGTCACTTTAATACATGAAGCCATATTAATAGACATAAAGGAAGAAATTGACACTAATACAATAATAGTAGGAAACTTCAACACCTCACTTACATCAGTTGATAGATCATCCAGACAGAAAATTAACAAGATCAATGGTTTTGAATGACACCTTAGATCAAATGGACCTAACAGATATATTGGGAACATTCCATTCAAAACAACAGAATGTACTTCCTTTTCAAGTGCCCATAGAATATTCTCTAAAAATAGATCATGTTAGGCCAGAAAATAAGTCTCAATTTAAAAGGACTGAAATCATGTTGTTCTTTGTTTTACTGGTGACAATAGGATGATATTAGATATCAATTACAAGAAAAAAAAAATGGAAAAAAACCCACAAATACATGGAGGTTAAACATTATTCTACTAATCAAGTAAGTGATTAAAGAGGAAATCAAATAATACATGGAGACATGAAAATGAAAATACAATGCTCCAAAATTTCTGTGACACCACAAATGAGTTTGAAGAGGAAAAGTTATGGTGATTCAGGCCTACATCAAGAAACAAGAAAAATCTCAAATAATGTGTCTAACCTTACACCTAAAGGAACTAGAAAAAAATAACAAAGTTCAAAGTTAGAAGGAAGGAAATACAGATTAAAAATAAATGAAATAGAGACTAAAAAACAATTGGGAAAAAAAATCAGTCAAATCAATAGTTGCTTTTTTGAAAAGGTTAAATTGATAAACCCTTAGCCAGACTTAGAAACAAATAAAAAAAGAAGATTCAAATAAAATCAGAGATCAAGGAAGAGGAATAAAAACACTACAGAAATAGAAACAATTTTAAAGTAATACTATGAAAGCTATATGCAAACAAATTGGACAAACTAAAACAAAAAGATAAATTCCCAGAACATACAAATGTCTGAAACTGAATCCAGAAGAAATAGAAAGCTTGTATAAATCAGCAATTAGTACCAATATTGAATAATAATCAAGAAACTCCCAACAAACAAAAGTCTAGGATCAGATGGCTTCACAGGTGAATTCTAACAAACATTTAAAGAGGAGTTAATACCTATTCCTAAAGTATTCAAAAATAAAAAATAGAAGAGAATGGAATTTTCCCAGATTAATTCTAGGGTGTCAGCATTATCCTCATACCAAAATCAGACACAGACACTACAAAAAACAAACAAACAAAAACTACAGGCCAATCCCCAAAGAACATAGATGCAAAAATCCTCAACAAAATGTTAGCAAACCAAACTCAATGGATTTAAAAATCATGTATCACGATAAGTGGTATTTATTCTAGGGATGAAAGAGTGGTTCAATGTTTACCAATCTATCAATGTAATACATCACATTAACAAAAGGAAGGATAAAAATAATATGATCAGTGATAGATACAAATATACATTTGATGAAATACAACATCCACTCATAATAAAAACTCTTAACAAAGTAGGTTTAGAGGGAACATATGTCAACATACTAAAGGTCATAAAGCTAACAGCATACTCAATCGTGAAAAAGTTTTTCCTCTAAGATCAGGAATAAGACAAAGATGTGCACTCTGATGATATTTATTCAATATAGAGTGGAATTTGTAGCATCAGCAGATAGACAAGAAATGAAGAGCCTCCAAATTATTAAGAAAAAAATGTTAAATGGTTACTATGTGCTGATGACATGATACTATTTATAGAACCCTAAAGATTATATCAAAAAGTGATAAATGAATTCAGTAAAGTGGGAGAATATAATATACAGAAATCTGTTGCATTTCTGTACATGAACAACAAAGTAGTGAAAAGGAAAGTTGAGAAAACAATCCTACTTAAAATTGCACAAAAAAGAATAAAATACCTAGGAATAAATTTAACCAAGGAGGTGAAAGACCTACATACTCTGAAAGTTATAGAACGCCAATGGCAGCAATTGAAGATGATATAAACAAATGGAAAGATAAACCATGCTTTTATTTTGGCAAAATTAATACTGTTAAAATATTTATACTATTCAAAGCAATCTACAACTTCAGTGCAATCCCTATCAAAAGTATAAATCGAACCACACTGAGATATCACTTCTTGAATAGACAATAGTGAGAGGATGATGAGAAAGGGGAACCCTCTTCCACTGTTGGTGGGAATGCAAGTTGGTGCAGCCTCTTTGGAGAACAGTGTGGAGATTCCTCAAGAAATTAAAAATAGTACTTCCCTATGACCCTGCCATTGCACTACTGGATATTTATCCCAAAGATACAGATGTCGTGAAAAGAAGGGCCATCTGTACCCCAATGTTTATAGCAGCAATGGCCACGGTCGCCAAACTGGAAAGAACCAAGATGCCCTTCAACGGATGAATGGATAAGGAAGATGTGGTCCATATACACTATGGAGTATTATGCCTCCATCAGAAAAGATGAATACCCAACTTTTGTATCAACGTGGATGGGACTGGAAGAGATTATGCTGAGTGAAATAAGTCAAGCAGAGAGAGTCAATTATCATATGGTTTCACTTATTTGTGGAGCATAAGAAATAACACAGAGGACATGGGGAGATGGAAAGGAGAAGGGAGTTGAGGGAAATTGGAAGGGGGGGTGAACCATGAGAGACTATGGACTCTGAAAAACAATCTGAGGGTTTTGAAGGGGCAGGGTGGTGAGAGGTTGGGGTACTAGGTGGTGGGTATTATAGAGAGCACGGATTGCATGGAGCACTGGGTGTGATGCAAAAATAATGAATACTGTTATGCTGAAAATAAAAAATAAATTTAAAAAAAAAGAAAACAAATCTGGAAGTATCAAAATCCTATTTCAAGATATATTACAAAACTATAGTAATCAAAGCAGTATCATACTGGCACAAAAATAAACACAATGATCAATGGAAAAGGATACAGACCCAAGAGATAAACTCAATTAATCTACAACAAAGAGACAAGAATATACAGTGATGAAAAGACAATCTTCTCAATAAGTAGTCTCAGGTAAACTGGATGGCTACATGCAAAAGAATGAAATTGGACCACTTTTCTGACATCATACACAAAACTACACTTAAAAATAATTAAAGACCTAAATGTGAGCTTGAAACCATAAAAGTCTTAGAAGAAAATGTAAGTAGTACTCTTTTATTACACATCATCTGTAGCAACATATTTATGGATAGCTCTCCTTTGGTAAGAGAAACAAAAGAAAACTAAACTATTGGAACTACACTAAAATTAAAAGCTTTTGCATAGCAAAGGGAATCATCAACAAAACAAACAGACCACCTACTGAATAGGACAAGATATTTGCAAATGATATATCTGTTAAATGGTTAATATCCAAAATATGCAAAGAACTGATAGAATCCGATGCCAAAAAAACACAGCCTGATTAAAAAATGGGCACAAAACCAGTCAGGAGGATGATGGTGCAAAATTAGGAGGTTCTTAGGCTTGTTTTGTCCCACAAATACAACTAGATAATTGTCAAATAATCCCAAATACTCCAGAACTCAACAAATTGCACAACAAGAGGTAGAGAACAGGTCACATTGATAAAGGTAGGAAATGTGGGGGTGTTGTCTGAGAAACAAAGGGATCATGGCTTCTGAGATGGGGAGGGAGCAACAGTCATCAAGAGTGAGAAACAGACTACCAAATGGGAGTGCATGGGAAAAATTAATCCCCATAGCAATTATCTTGGAAAGTGAGAGAGACTGAATTTTGTGAGTTCTTGAAGCCAGTGGGGCTCTACACCTGGAATTATAAAGGTCACTGGGCTCAGCTCTGATAGATCTCAGAGGGCACTGGAGCTGCTCTTGGAGAGAAGGCAGAGAAAACAGTCCATGAACAGACAGTGTGGAAAGAGCAATCTGGAGAGCCCCCTGGGACAAACAGTAGGGAAGTCAGTTGCTCATCTTGGAGTGAGTCCCAAAGAGGCAGCATTCATGGAAAGACCCCTCTGAGAACAAAGGACCTGGCAGACACCATTTTCCTCCCCCACCCCTCAGCTTAAGGACAGAGCCACCTGCAGGAATGAGCACAACTTGACACTACCCAACTTGCTTACACAAAGCCCTACCCACCATGCTCCAATGAAACACCCCCCCTTCCCAGATACACTTGCCTCAATCCCAGTGCAGCAGGTCCCCTCCCAACCTCCCCCAGAAGACCACCCCAAACCCCAGCCCACATTCCCTCTTCAAACCCAGGAATTTTGCAAGGACTCAGTTCTAGTGGTAATGGCAAGACCTCTCATTTCACAAGCAGACCAGGGCACACCTAGTTAAAATTTGCCATATTCAGACCAAGGACCAAACACTGCCTACAACAGGCAGAGAACCTCTGCAGATTACCAACCTAAAGGATAAAGTAGCCAGAATACAAAAACAGAACACATGAAGGACACACTGGGGACATTCCCTGAAGCACCAGGCCCTGGGGAACATGGGCCACAACACAGTAAGGCACTGCAGGACCTCTTCTTAAGACCATTACCCTTAAAAACTCTTAAGGACAGCTGACTTTCCTAACACACAGAAGCAGGCACAGAGACCTTGACAAAATGAGAAAAAAGAGGAATTTTTCCCAAATGAAAGAGTAGGACAAAGCCACAGCCAGAGACCTAAGTGTAACAGATATAATAAACATGTCTGCTAGAGAATGTAATGATCATAAAGTTATTCACTAGGCTTGAGAAAAGAGTGGAAAGCATCAGTGAGACTCTTAACACAGAGATAAGGAATAACAGAGCAGAGATAGAGGGCTCAATAAACAAAGTAATAAGCACACTTGATGGAATGAACAACAGGCTGGAAGAAGCAGAGGAACAAATTAATGACTAAAGACAGAATAATAGAAAGTAATTAAGCGGAACAAAAGAAAGAAAAAAGAATTATGCAAGATGAGAACAGACTTAGGAACTCAGTGACTCCATCAGTGTATTAACATTCATATAGGAGTCCCAGAAGAAAAAGAAAAGGGGGAAGAAAATTTATCGAAGAAATAGCAGCTGAAAACTTCCTGGGGAAGGAAACAGATTTCCCAATCTAGTTGTCTCAGAGAACTCCCAACAAAATCAACAAAAAGAGATCCACACCAAGACATTTTGTAATTAACTTGGCCAAATACAGTGATAAAGAAAAAGATTTAAAATCAGCAAGACAAAAGACAATAGTAACATACAAGGGAAGCCCAATAAGCTATCAGGGTTTTTTTGGATTTGTTTTGTTTTGTTTCCGGTGGAAACTTTCCTAGCCCCAGAGGGGAGTGATAGGATATATTCAAAATGCTGAATGGGAAAAATATGCATCCAAAAATACTCTATACAGCAGAGCTATCATTCAGAAGAGAAGGAGAGATAAAGAGTTTCCCAGACAAACAATAACTAAAGGAGGTCATGATTACTAAATAAGCCCTGAAAGATATAAGAAAGGAGACTCTGAGTGAAAAGGAAAGACCAAAAGTGACAATATGAAAGTAGGAAACACAAAAGCAGTAAAAACAATTATTAAAAAAAAAAAAAGTACCAGTTAAAGAACTCACAAAATAAAAGGATGTAAAATGTGATACCATATACCTAAAATGTGAGGAGGAGAGGAGTCCAGAATGAGTTCCAATTTAAATTACCATCAACTTAATATAGACTGGTATATTCTAAGGATACTAATAAGAACTTAATAGGTTCCTAAATCTGATAGGAACCACAAATCAAAAACCACTAATAAATACACAAAGAAGAGAGAGAAATCCAAATATATCACTAAAGAAAACAAGCAAACATGTAAGATAGAAAGAGATGCGAGAATCAATGAAAATCTTCAGAAACAACCCCCACAGAAGTAATAAAAGGGTAATACATATCAATAATTACTTTGAATGTAAATGGAATAGATGCTCTGAAAGACATAGGGTGAGAGAAAGGATTAAAAAAAAGACTCATCTATAAGCTAATAACAAAAGACTTATTTTAGACCTAGAGACACCTGCAGCTTGAAAGTGAGGAAATGAAAAAAACCTTTATCATGCAAATGGATGTAAAAAGAAAACCAGACTAGTGATACTTATATCAGATGAAATAGATTTTAAAAGAGAGGCTATAAGAAGAGATGAAGAACACAATATAAAAATTACAGAGACAATACAAGAAGATTTAACAATTGTAAATATTTTGCACCCAACATGAGTGCACTCAAATACTTAAAACAGTTAGTAACAAAGGAACTAATCAATAATACTATAATGTAGTATATATTTAGCATACATATAATATATACTGTAAGATTAAAAGTATTATTTGAATAATATCCTGCACCAGATGGATTTAACAGAAACATTCAAAACGTTTTATTCTAAAACAGGAGAATACACCTTTTCAGGTGTACATGGAACATTTCCCAGAATAGATCACATATCAGGTCACGAAACAAGTTTCAACAAATTCAGAAAGATTGAAGTTATGTCATGCAACTTTTCTGACTGCATAGCTGTGTACATAGAAAGTAGAAATCAATAAGAAAAAAATCTAAGAAGGCCAGAAATATATGGAGGTTAGATAATATGCTACCAAACAATGAATGGGTCAACCAAGAAAGAAAAGAAAGAATTAAAAATTACATGTAACCAAATTAAATGAAAACACAACAGTCCAAAATCTTTGGGATGCAGCAAAAGCAATTTTAAGAGGGAAGTTTATAGCAGTATAGGCCTACCTCAAGAGGCAAGAAAAATCTCAAATAAACAACCTAACCTTATATCTAAAGAGCTAGAAGAGCAACAAACAAAACCTAAAGCCAGCAGAAGGAAGAAAATAATAAAGAGAATTATATATATATAAAAGAATAGATCAATGAAACCAGGAGCTGTTTCTTTGGGGAAAAAAAAATCAGTAAAATTGATAGACTGCTAGACAGACTTATCAAGAAAAAAAAAAGAGAAGGAACTCAAATCACAAATAAGAGAGGAGAAATAATAGCCAACACCACAGAAATATAATTATAAGATAATATGAAGAACTATACACCAACAAATTGGACAGCCTGGAAGAATGAATAAATTTCCGGAAACATATCAATAATCAAAACAGTACCAGGAGGAAATAGAAAATTTAAACAGACTAATAACCAGCAAAGAAATTGAATCAGTAATCAAAAAACTCCCAACAAACAAAAGTGCAGGGCCAAATGGTTTCATAGGTGCATTCTATACAACATTTAGAGTTAATATCTATTCTCAAACTATTCTAAAAAAATGGAAAGGAAAGAAAACTTCCAAATTCATTCTATGAGGTTAGCATTACTATGATACCACAACCAGATAAACACACCACTAAAAAGAGAAAGAAGAGAAAGGGAGAGAACTACAAGTCAATATTCCTGATAAACATAGATGCAAAATCCTCAACAAAATACTAGCAACCCAAATCTAATAATACATTAAAAATATCATTAACAATGATCAAATGGGATTTATTCCTAGGTTGCAAAGGTTATTCAATATTCACAAATCAATGTAATACATCACATCAATAAGAGAAAGAATAAAAATCATATAATCATTTCCAGAGATGCAGAAAAAGCAATTGACAAAGTAAGCATCCATTTATAATAAAGCCCTCAACAAAGTAGGTTTAGAGGAAGCATACTTCAACATAATAAAGACCATATATGAAAATCCCATAGTTAACATTCTTAATAGGAAAAAACGGACAGCTTTTCCTCTAAAGTCAGGAACAAAACAGGGATGTCCACTCTTACTACTTTTATTCAAAATAGTCCTGGAAGCCCTAGTCACAGCAACCAGAAAACAAAAAGAAATAAATTCATCCTAGTTGGTAAGGAAGAAATAAAACTTTCACTTTTGCAGAGGACTTGATACTATAGAGAGAGAGAGCCTGAATGACATCACCAAAAACCTGCTAGAACTGATAAATTCAGTAAAGTCACTGGATACAAAATCAATAAACAGAAATCTATTGCATTTCTATATACCAAGAAGGAAGCAGCAGAAAGAGAAATTAAGGAATCAATCCCATTTACAACAGCAACAAAAACAAGATAGCTAGGAAGAAACCTAATCAAAGAAGTAAAAGACATGTACTCTAAAAACTATAAAACACTGATGAAAGAAATTTAAGACAACCCAAAAAAATCGGAAGACATTCCATGCACATGAATAGAAAGAATAAATATTGTTAGAAAGTCTATACTACCAATCTGCACATTGAATGCAATCCCTATCCAAAATACCAACATTTTTTTTTAAACAGAACTAAAACAATCCTAAAATTTCCATGGAACCAGAAAAGACCTTCAATAGCCAAAGAAATCTGGAAAAAGAAAATCTGGAGCCATCACAAGTCCAGACTTCAGCTTATTACAGAGCTATAGTAATCAAAACAGCATGGTACTGGCACAATAATAGACACATAGATCAATGGAGCAAAACAGAAAACCCAGAAATGAATCCACAACCAAATAAAGTCAATTAATCTATGAGAAAACAGAAAAGAATATTCAATGAGAAAAACAGTCTTTTCAATAAATGATATTAGAAAAACTGGCCAGCAACATGCAAAAGAATGAAACTAGAGCACCTTCTTTCACTGTATCCAAAAATAAATTAAAAATGGATTGAAGACCTCAGTGTGAGACCTGAAACCATAAAAATTCTCCAAGAGAACACAGCCAGTAATTACTCTGACAGTGGCAGTAGCACCTTTTTCCTAGATATGTCTCCTAAGGCAAGGGAAACAAAAGCAAAAATAAGACACTGGAACTAAATCAAAATAAGAAGCTTCTGCACAGCAAAAGTAATAATCAAAAAAACTCAAAGGCAACCTACTGAATGGGAGAAGATATTTGCAAATCTTTAATAAAAGGTTAGTATTTAACATATATAAAGAACTTATAAAACTCAACACCTGGAAACATGAGAGACTGGATTCTAAGAAATAAACTGAGAGTTTTAGAGGGGAGGGGGTGGGAGGATGGGCTGGCCTGGTGATGGATATTAAGGAGGGTATGTATTTCATGGAGCACTGGGGGTTATAAGCAATGAATCTTGGAACACTACATCAAAAACTAATGACATACTGTATGGTGACTGACATAACACAATACAAAAATTAAAAATTGAAAAAATCTGAGGGGTTTGAAGTGGTTGGGGGGTGGGAGGTTGGGGGAACCAGGTGGTGGGTATTAGAGAGGGCATGTATTGCATGGAGCACTGGGTGTGGTATAAAAACAATGAATACTGTTATGCTGAAAATTTAAAAAAAAAACAGAGCTTTATAAGATGGGTGAGAGAAGTAAAATCAAACATATTAGTGATGATAAATGAAAATTAATTAAATTTCTTATCAAAAAATAGTATTAGAAACATACACAACAGGTAAATATTACTATAGCATTAATATTAATGTTAATATTATACTATTATACTAACATTAATAATAAAACAATCTAATATTTAAAAAAAACTCAACACCCCAAAAATAATCCAATTGAAAAATGGGCAGAAGACATAAACAGACACTTCTTAAAGAAGACATACAGACTGTTTAATAGAAATAGAACATGAAAAGATGTTCACCACTTATCAGGGAAATGCAAATCAAAACTATAATGAGATATCATTAATATATTATATAGAATATTAAATTAATATAATATTATACATGTCATATAATGAGATATCATTTAGAATGACTAAAATAAAAAAGACAAGATAAAACAGGTGTGACAAGGATGTCCAAAAAAAAAGGTGGGAACCTCTTGCTCTGTTGGAGGATAATGCAAACTGGAGCAGCCCCTAGAACACAGTATGTATTTTTCTCAAAGAGTTAATGATAGGACTACCTTATGATCCAGGAATTATGCTATTGGGCATTTACTCCTGAAAGACAGAAACACTAATTCAAAGGGATACATGCACCCGTATGCTTTTTGCAGCCTTATTTATAATAGCTAAGATATGGAAGCAGCCCAAGTATCCTTCAACTGATGAATAGAGAAGATATGGTATACATATACAGTGGAATATTAGTAAGCCTTAGAAGGGATAAAACCTTGCCATTTGAAGCAATATGAATGGAGATAGAGAGTATAATGCTAAGTGAAATAAGTCAGTCAGAGAAAAACAAATACCATATGATTTCACTCATATGTGGAATTTAAGAAACAAATGAGCATAAACAATGAATCTTAGAACACTGAAAAAATAAATTTAAATTAAAAAAAAAGAAAGAAACAAATGAGCAAAGGGGAAAAAGAAAAACCAACAAACAGGCTCTTAATTATAGAGAAGAAACTGATGGTTACCAGAGGAGAGGGAGATGGTGGTTGGGTTAAATAAGTTAAATAGGTTATATAGGGATTAGGGAGTGCACTTGTTGAGCACTGGGTGATATATGGAATTGTCAAATCACTACATTGTAAACTAATAACACTGTATGTGAACAAACTGGGATTACAATAAAAATAAACAAATGGGCAGAGGACCTAAGAAGACATTTTTCCAAAAGAGGACATACTAATGGCCAAGAGAAAAATGAAAAAAATTTTCAGCACCCCTAATTATCAGGGAAGTGGAAATCAAAACCACCATGAGGTAGTACCTCACAGCAATCAGATGCCTAGTACCAAAGAGATAAGAAATAGTAAGCATTGGTGAGGATATGAAGAAAAAGGAACCTGTGCTCTTCTGATGAGAGTGTAAATTTGTGAAGCCACTGTGGAAAACAGTATGCACGATCCTTCAAAAGTTAAAAGAGAAGTATAAGAATTCCACTGCTGTGTATTTACCCAAAGAAAATTAAAGCATTATTGGCTTGAAGATATATGTGCCTCTATGTTTATTACAACATTATCTATAATAGCCAAGATATGGAAGCAACCTAAGTGTCCCTCAAGAGATGAATGGATAAAGAAGATGTGGAGGGATATATAGAGTATTATGCCTCCATCAGAAAGGATGAATACCCAACTTTTGTAGCAACATGGACGGGACTGGAAGAGATTATGCTGAGTGAAATAAGTCAAGCAGAGAGAGTCAATTATCATATGGTTTCACTTATTTGTGGAGCATAACAAATAGCATGGAGGACATGGGGACTTAGAGTGGAGAAGGGAGTTGGGGGAAATTGGAAGGGGAGGTGAACCATGAGAGACTATGGACTCTGAAAAACAATCTGAGGGTTTTGAAGGGACGGGGGGTGGGAGGTTGGGGTACCAGGTGGTGGGTATTATAGAGGGCACGGATTGCATGGAGCACGGGGTGTGGTGCAAAAATAATGAATACTGTTATGCTGGAAATAAAAAAAAATAAAAAAAATTAAAAAAAAAAGAAGATGTGGAGGGGCACCTGGGTGGCTCAGAGGGTTAAGCCTCTGCTTTCAGTTCGGGTCATGGTTTCGGGGTTCTGGGATCGAGCCTCGCATCAGGCTCTCTGCTCAGCAGGGAGCCTGCTTCCCTCTCTCTCTCTCTGCCTGCCTCTCTGCCTACTTGTGATCTCGCTCTCTCTGTCAAATAAATAAAAAATATTTAAAAAAAAAGAAGATGTGGAGTATTATTCAACCATAACAAAGAATGAAACCTTGCCATTTAGGACAACATGGATGGACCTTCAGGGTATTTTGCTAAGTGAAATAGGCAGGCAAAGAATACCAAATGATTTTACTTATATGTGGAATATAAAAGCAAACAAAAATATTAAAAAATTCTCAAATAAAGAGAAAAATCTGGTAATTGCCAGAGAGGAGGTGAGTTGGAGGAATGAAAGAGGTGAAGGGAATTAAGAGGTACAAACTTCCAGCTATAAAATAATTTACACAGATGAAAAATACAACATAAGGAATATAGTCCACAATATTGAAATGATCCTCTATGATGACAGATGGTGACTATTCTTAACATGGTATTGAATAATGTACAGAATTGTTAAATCACCGTATACACCTGAACATAATGTAACCTTTTATATCAACTATACTTCAATAAAGAAATAAAGACATAAGTAAGTATCATAAAAAACTCAATTTCACTAAAGGGATTATAGGATTTGCAATGTTATTTATAACCTACAATCCACTGTTCATTCATTCACCAAGTGAGAATGCACCGGATATGTCAAGATGGAGTATTTTGGCTAAGGTCACAAAGTCAGTAATTTCCAGAAATAAGCCAAGAATTAAGATCTGCTGGTTCCTGAGCCATAGGATTTCTTCTGAACTAGAATAGCCTTCTTCCCTCTCCAGATAGGGCAAATCCCTGGCATCTCACAACCTGCTTTTTGGTCCCATTGTAAACATTTCTCACCAGTCACAGTATTTTTAAGGAAGAAGCCCATGTCAATTAAGTTTCTCTTCAAACAGCCCTGAAGCAGCTGCTGTCATTTGACTGGGATTGGCATAGATACTTGAAAACTCATTATTTTTGCCCTACACTAAGAAGCCTACATAGTCTAAAACCAGGCTAACTTTTTTGCCCTTTTCACTTTGTTTGGATAATAGAACTAGATTGGTCAGCATCATTTGTGCTGATTTTACTTTGCACCACTCTTTACCAGCCTGGAGTTTTGCTGGAATCTATGATGCAATGGGGAAACATTTAGCTCTTAAACAGTATTTCATATATTCTAGAGGGAAATTGGGAAAAAGGCAGGGGAGTGGGCAGACAACACCTCCTAAAATTATTTTCCTTTTAGGGGAACAAAATTTCCTTTAAAGAATCAAACTGTAAGCCTGAGATTTTATATTGAATCTTCTTTTAAATACAGTGTGAAATAACTGCCCATGCCTTGCATTTCTCTGCCTGAACAGTACCTCAACTAGTATCTTCACTGACAAATGACTACTTCTTAAAAAAATGAGTTTTGTTTAAAAAAAAGCTGAATAGTTGATAAAGCCTAATTAAGAAAAGCAAGAAAATGGGATTGAAAGGGAATAGGGAATGCAGAGAGAAGACCAGGGTTTATACTGAGAAGTGAGTCAGCTTTGTTCCTTTGAATAACTGGAAAAACAGTGAAGATCAAGATGACAATATTTTATACAATGTATATAAAGCCTTCTTAGTTACTAAAACCTTTATTAAACTCTTTTAATATAAACTATGAGATAATGGGGGGCAATGGTTCTACAAAAACCAGACAATAGGCAGGGCTGGCAGAATCCCCGTTACTCAGGTGAAGAAACACAGGCTTAGAGAGGTTGTGGGGCCAGTGGGGCAGCTGGAATGAAATCAAAGTTCTCTGAGTGCAAGTTCATGACTCTTTCCACTGACCCTTGGCATTTTAATATACCTGATCATATGAGCCACCTGAAACTCTTTTAAACTATAGTTTCCTGGAGTCCTTACCAAAGCCTGTGGATAAGCATATACTAGAGTGAGATTTATCTATCTGCTTTTTCTCTAGTTCTTGAAATCTTGGACTGATGATTTTCTGCTGTTCTGATGAATTGCTGATTTTATGAAGTATTCTGTAAGAAAACAAAATGTGCATTATGTTGGGATCTCTGACAAATACCCTTAAATTACAACCTTTTTAGAATCCATGTTCTTTATGCTCCAACTAAAGTGATCTTTGTTTCTTAAACATTCCAACCTCTTCTATGCTTTGTGAACTTTAAGTATTTCACCTCTCCCAAGGTGCAGTATCCCAAGATCTTTGCATGTCCTGTTCCTTCTCATAATTAAACTCCTGTCCTAATAATCACCTAATCAGTAATACTTTCCCTGATCACAAGTGGCCCTCTTTCAGTGGACCTCTGCATCATTATCCTGTTTTGTGTTCAGAGAATTTACCTCAACAGGAAATTATATTTGTGTGTGTGTGTGTGTGTGTGTGTGTGTGTGTGTGTGTGTGTTTACTGGGCCTATTGAAAATTAGGTCCTCTGAGGACCAGCATCTTGCCTATCTTTTTCACCAGTGTATTCTTACCATATAGAAGAACCTGGCACATGGTAGTATCCATTAAATGTTAGGTCAATGATGAACATAATCTTTGAAATTATCTTAATTTGTTTTTTTTTTTTAAAGATTTTATTTATTTATTTGACAGAGAGAAATCGCAAGTAGATGGAGAGGCAGGCAGAGAGAGAGAGAGGGAAGCAGGCTCCCCGCTGAGCAGAGAGCCCGATGCGGGACTCGATCCCAGGACCCTGAGATCATGACCCGAGCCGAAGGCAGCAGCTTAAACCACTGAGCCACCCAGGCGCCCCTAATTTGTTAATTTGCACATTACTCATTTTGATTGGTCTTTCTCATGTCACTGGTTCTTATCTTTTGGTCTTTGGTTGTCCAATGATGTTTAAACTTAAAAGCCTGGGTAACAGGTATAGGTTTCCTTTGGTCTTGCACAACCAGACCTGGACTCCTCCAGAGAAGTTTCTATACTCAGTGGGCAAGCAAGAGAGCCCAAGGAGGGTTGCTCATGGCACTTCAGGGCCAGGCTGTAAAGTACCAAACATCACTTCTGCCCATATTCTCTTGGTGGGAAGCCAATGACCCAAATTTAATTACAGAGACACAAAATCTGCCAGTATGCTGGGAGGTAGAAATATTGGTGAAAACCTGACCAGTCTAGCTACACTCTTCATTAGTAGTCTCATGAGGACTGTATTCTAATCACCCAGCATCTCCATTTGCTGCATTCACCAAACTGCTCCCAATTTTTCTCATTTCAGAAACTTGTTGAAATACCTTG
The DNA here is from genome assembly GCF_009829155.1 of Mustela erminea. Lineage (NCBI taxonomy): Eukaryota > Metazoa > Chordata > Mammalia > Carnivora > Mustelidae > Mustela > Mustela erminea. The sequence goes on from NC_045623.1 coordinate 61,016,209, forward strand.
TTCCATTTTACTTTGTGTAATGGATTTGTTTCTCTTTAGATTTTAGTATTTTAATCTTGGTGGGATAAATTTTAAGAAAAATGGAAGCATCTCAAACTGGAAGAAGATAGCTCTATTTTTTAAGTCTTTCAGCTCTACCTTCAAACTGAGAATTCCTCAGGCTATATTAACCCTTAACCTCTACTTCTAAGAGTCTGTCTTTCACTATTTCTTTAGCAAAAGAAATACACCAATATTCAGTATTTGGAACGTAGACTACAAAAGGAAATTAAGGAAAATTTTATATTAGACATTCACCTGTTTTTTTATTTAATTCTTCAGCTCTGTGAGATGGACATAATTACACCTGTTATACATAAAGTTAAGACTCAGATAATCTAATTATATAAGACATGCAGAGAGTTAATTCTAGGTTTCCTGTTTCAATGGCTGGGAATGCTCTCTTCAACATTTCAACATGTTTGCTTAGGGTCAGGTCTGGCTTTCTAAACTGGTATTGAAATATGGTAGAAATACTGGAGATCTGTAGTCAGAGAAACCGGTGTATAAGGCCCAGCTTTGTAACTTGTTATGTGACTCTGGGTAAGTAGCTTAGGCTCTTTATTTTTTTTTTTAATTTTTATTTTATATATATATATATTTTTATTTCTTTTCAGTGTAACAGTATTCATTGTTTTTGCACCACATCCAGTGCTCCATGCAATCCGTGCCCTCTCTAATACCCACCACCTGGTTCCCCCAACCTCCCACCCCCCCTTCAGAACCCTCAGATTGTTTTTCAGAGTCCATAGTCTCTCATGGTTCACCTCCCCTTCCAATTTCCCTCAACTCCCTTCTCCTCTCTATCTCCCCTTGTCCTCTATGCTATTTGTTATGCTCCACAAATAAGTGAAACAATTTCAGTTTGTTTACAGATAAGAAGGTGAGACTGTAATCACTTCATAGCCTTGGGGAGGGTATTAAATAAAATGTAAAATGACTAGTATAATGCCAAGATCAAACAGGTATTCAATAAATGTTAGCTATTCTTATAATTTTCATCCAAGTAAGATTTTTTTGGCTAAAAAAATAGAAACATCTTGGTCAAATCATAATATAGCTGACCCAAGGAAAATCCTAGAATATACAGCAGTATCTCTAACTACTAGACAAATTCCAATTTCTCCTCCATGACATTTCTGACTATCTAGGGCATTCTTAAGAAATAAAAGAGTTACCTGGCATAGTTATAAATATTGAGCTTCAAGAAGTTGGGGGAAACCATTCTTTTCCATTGACTCATCCTTGGAAGGACTTTAACATATTAGTTTGTCTCCTTTGTACAGAAGAATTTAAATGTTAACATTTTTAGGAGGAAAGACATGGTAAATGAACTCTGCAGTACATCTGTAGATCTGGGAATATGAGCCTAGATGCACAATAGAAATGAAGTGATTTAAAACTGGAATGGATAGGCCTATATGTTGACCATCAAGGCCTAAACTAGAACATTTTATCCTGATTAAAATATTTTTCACAGCATCAGAAGAATGAAACCACCAACCATGACACCCTGTACTTTCTTTTCTTAATAATCTAAGATAGACACACACACACACACACACACACACACACACACGTATGTATGCACAAAACCTGCCCATCCACTCCCACCCATCTTCAAACAACCCATACGTGATTCTGGCGGAAAGGATGAAAATCTTATTCAAATATTTTATCCTTTTTTACTGAGTAGTGTTTTCTACATCTGGTTTCAATAACTGTCTGAAAATTCAGGGGTTCAACCCTAACATTAAAAAATTATCCTGTCATACTTCAGTTTTAGGAACTTGCGAAGTAAAAATAAGAGTATTAATTAAAGCAATTTAACCTACTTCAACTTATCAAGTTAATAAAGTATAGAAGTATGAGCATTAAAATAGATGTACTTGGGATTTTTGACATTCTTTAAATCTAGCCACTCTTGAGCAATTCATATTTTAGGGTTTAGATTCTTCATTTGTTAAATACCCTATATTTTATTAAATTATAATTGACAAATAACATTAGTTTCAGATGTGCAACATATTTTGTTATTTGTATATATTATGAAATGGTCACCACAATAAACCTACTTAGCATCCATCACTCACAGTTATAAGTTTTTCTTGTGATGAGACTTTTGAGATTTTCTTAGCATTCCAAATGTACAATACAGTATTAACTATAGTCACGGTGCTGTACAGTACATTCTTATGATTTATTTTTAACTGAAAGCCTGTACTTCTTAAATACTTTTGTCTATTTTCCCCACCCTTCTGCCAACAATCTCTTCTCTTTGTGAGTTCATCGTGTTGTTTAGATTCCACATATGTGAGGCCATCACAGTATCTATCATTCTCTGATTGACTTACTTCACTTAACAGAGTGTCTTCAAGGTCCATCCATGTTGCTGTAAATGATAAGATTTCCTTTGTTTTTATGGCTGAGTAATATTCCATTAATGTGTGTGTGTGTGTGTGTGTGTGTGCATTATATATTGCATATATTTTTTCTTTATCAATTCATCCATCAATCAACGTTTAAGTTGTTTCTGTGTCTTGGCTACTGTAAACAATGTTACAATGAACAAAGATATTTGAATTGGTATTTTTTTTTTTATAAATACCCAGAAGTGGAATTGCTGATATGTCTATCCTATGGAGTTTAGTCATTCATTTTACAGAACTGTTTTTTTTTTTTTTACCATTTTTTATATTCTGTACTGAGCTCTACTGATAAAATATGAATTAAGACACAGACAATTCTCTAGTCCACAGTCCATAGAGGGAAAAGTTATATGAAGTGTTGTGACAGAGTCATGTCCGGAGTACAATAACATCAAGGACATCTGAAGAAATATATAAGGTATCAGTGCATATAGTGCTAGATAGTAAGTGGAGGTGGGATAGGTTGGGGGGTGGGAGAGATATTCCACCAATGTCTGGATTCCTAGTAGAGCTCAAGTTGCTCCTGTCTCATTCTACTTAGCCCTGCCAAAGATTGTCCTATGTTCAGGGTCCCACACTAGATCCCAGAGGCTTACAAGTGCTCTGGGTCATTGAAAATGAAAGAAGAAATTTGTTCCCATGGGATGAGCAGACTAGGAAGTTGATGTGTTGTTAGACAATGGGCAATGATCTAGATAGTGTAAGCAGGACATCCTCCTTAGATCACAATGAGAAGAGTCAAACATCTTTTCAGTGATGCATGGTACATTCTCAAACAGAAAAGCTATTCCAGAAAGCCCTCACATTGGCTCTATACTATTCCCCAGTTGCAGCAGTCACAGATACTTCCTCCCAAAGACTCAGTAACTTCCCTCTGCAGACTTAGCAACTGTCCATGTGCTTCCCTGACTATGGCGTTTTCCAATAGTCAAAGAAAATGGACCAAATTACTTGATTTTACACCTTGGCCATAGATCTTTATATTGAAAAGCAAAGAATTTAGTACCTTTGTCCTTTTGCTCTGAGAACTTGCCCTGGGATGAAGAGTACAGGACAAAGGCCAGGACGTGCAGTGATTGAGGACTGAACCCAGTAGTTGTTTCCAAATGTGATATTACTGGCAGCCAGCGTTTGCAAAGCCAGATTACACCAACTTCTTTAGAAACCCATTCTGCCCCTAGTGTTCTAGCTTTAAAATGTCATGGGGCACATTTCACAGCCTCTGTTATGCTGCAAATTTAGAGAAGTGGAATGATTTGTTCAAATTGACCTAGCTAAGTCAAGGCAAGATTACACTTCCGAGTTTAGGTTTCTTCCCAGACCACTTTCAATTGTCTGGGGTTTGTTTTTTTAGATTAACGTTTCATTATTGTTATTACTTTGTTTGTTGCACAGCCTTTAAATCAGCCTCTTTTCTTACTTTAGCCCTATCTCTTGCTAGTTGGGTGAACTTGAGCAAATCACTTTATTTTTCTGAGCTCGAATTCTCCTTTTTTTTTTTAATTTTTTTTAGACAAAACAGATTTTACTACAAGTAGAATTTCTAGAAATAAGGAAGGTCCCCCTATAATGGTAAAAGTTTGACTTCTTTAGTGGTGATGCAACATGGGGGCTTAAGTGGGTAGAAGAAGAATAAATGAAACAAGATGGGACTGGGAGGGAGACAAACCATAAATTACTCTTAATCTCACAAAACAAACTGAGGGTTGCTGGGGGGAGGGGGATTGGGAGAAGGGGGGTGGGGTTATGGACATTGGGGAGGGTATGTGCTTTGGTGAGTGCTGTGAAGTGTGTAAACCTGGCGATTCACAGACCTGTACCCCTGGGGATAAAAATATATGTTTATAAAAAATAAAAAATTAAAAAAAAAAGATGGTGAAAAAAATAATAAAGTTTCACTTCTTTAGAGGCTAAAGCAATTTAAAACTTGAATCAACTGATAATATAGCTTTGAAATATACAAAACAAAACTTGACAGAAATACAGTGGAAGATTGACAGAACCACTATCATATTGGGAAAAGTTAACACATTTCTTTCCGAAGTCAAGATATTAACTCTGTTAGAATTCTCATCAGGGGGAAAATAAAGCATGCCATTTACTATTATGGCGAAGAGGATGATTTAATTCATGTAAAGTCATCAGCACAGTGGATTATACACGATAGTTGCTCAGTTATTTAAAAAAAAAAAACATTTTAGGGGGTCTGGGTGGCTCAGTGGGTTAAAGCCTCTGCCTTTGGCTCAGGTCATGATCCCAGGGTTCTGGGATCAAGCCCCACATCGGGCTCTCTGCTCAACAGGGAGTCTGCTCCCCCCTCTCTCTCTGCCTGCCTCTTTGCCTACTTGTGATCTCTGTCAAATAAATAAATAAAATCTTTAAAACACACACACACGTATTTTAGATACAGTATTTTCTAAAATGGCTCTCTGGCTCTCTTTCTCCTTCCTTTAAAATTATGATTATTATGAATTAAGTGCTATTATGTGCTAAACACTATGCAGAGCAAACTTTTTAAAGACAAGATTGTAAAAGATATATATTATTCTCTGGGTTTTATGAATAAAATTATTCTTATAGTACTACATTTATTAATATCTACATACATTATTATTTATGTCTCTTGTAACTATGCAGTATACTATAGTATACTATATACAGTATACTATACTATACTATACTCTTGTAACTATATACTCTGTAATAGTATACAGCTGCGTATCTCTTTGTAACTCTACGTTCAGTGACATTACCTTGATTCCTTGAAATCATCCATGGGAATATTTATACCATAGAAATGGCAAATTATAAATCAAGGCTTGATTTGTTTTTTTGATTTTTCTAAACTTGATAGGTTAATAAGGCAGATTCAAATCACTAGTGTACTAATTCTAGTGCATTATAAACAACACAAATAGTTGAGGAAATATTTCAGTATCAGACACTACTAGAGGATTTAACAAAGATTTAGTTCATGCCATTAACAAGTATATGAAGTTTCAACATATCTTTGTTATTTCATTTTGTACTCCTCGTTAACATAAATGAAAGTATCAACCAACATTCATGCTACCACCACACACACTCTTCAGTGAGGGGACTTCTCTGCTGAACCAGATAGAAATCAAGCATATTTGCAGTCTGATTTTGTCAAATCATGATTGAATTTCAGAACAGGTTGTCTGTGGATACAAGAGTTCAGCAAAGAGTAACTGTAGTTTGTGAGACTTAACTGGCTATGTGGAATTTATAATAAAGATTATATATTTTATTATATATATGTAAATTATATGCACCTGTATATCAGTAACATGAACTATAGATTTATGTGTATTTATACACATGCACACACTTTCCCCCCAAAGAATTAGTTATTAAATACTTATCAGCACCATTGCTTAAAACACATTAACCTTCTAGTCATCACCCCTCTTACTCCTGAGCAGACCATAAATAAATTCAAGGGTCCAGACACTAGCCAATACATATCCCACGAACTTCTCGGGACTGAGTTTCCCGAGATGACCTTGTATGAACTATGAGTCACCAAGACTTAGTTTCTTTGATCTGCCCCAGGGAAAAGGGAATTATATCCCATTCACAGGAACACCACTTTCTGAGGAACTCAGCTTGCAAATAAAGCATTAAGAGAAGTTGAAATGCACTGACATTCCTAAAAGCTCAGTGCTCAAGAGAGCTGTGAGGGTCATTTCTTTCAGAACTTTTGTCTTTGTAGAATGAATATTATAAGAGGCCAGTCTCAGGCTTCTGTCTCCATGCTTTATCATTTTCATTCTTCATCTCTAAGGCTGAGCTGACATTGTTTTGCTTGTCTGGGCCGTGGATGTCCCCTGCTGGAAACCAGAGCTCACTGCACTTAACGGGAACTGGAGCAATATCACAGCCATAGATGTGTGTATGTGAGCAAAGGCTTATGTTTGCTGCTGCTTGCACACATCTTGACAGGAAACCACTCAGAAGATTCACTTTCTTGTCCTAGTTTTACAAGGCTGTGCTCATTTACTGGTTCCACCTATCAAGTAGTTAGCATAGTGTCCGTCATATGGTAAGCTCTCAAAAAATATTGAAAAAAAAATGAACATATGCCTAATCCTTGGCAAATCACACATTATCTCATTTAACAATCAGTCAGGTTAGGACATATGATAATCAGTTTTGTTTTTAGATCAAGAAACTAGGATATAGAGATTAGGGAACTTAAGATCAAATAGCTTGGATGTGGCAGGGTCAGCATTCCCCTAGGGACTACCTCTCCCTCTCTCCCCTCCGCACTCCCCCACCCCATTATTCCCTGCTCCAAGCTGTCTCCAAGAGCTTTCTCTAGTCTTTCATTTACAAGCAAAGGACCTGTTTCCATTTGCTTTCATACTTCCCCACCCCCAGCTTTCACCCAGGATCAATGGCTTCCTTTGTCCTGCTCACTATGTACCTTGGCCAAATCCCTTCCGCTTTCAGAGCCCAAGTTTTTCTTCATCAGATAAATTAAGAGGATGGATTAGCTGACTCCTAATTTTCCATCCGATTTTAAAACGCTGATGCTTTCTGAATTTAATTTCAGAATAGACATGCTGAAGCCCAAACTGCTGGGGATTTCCTCTCTGGCCAAGGAAACAAAAACTCAGTCACGTACTACGTGTAAAGTTGTTTCAGGAAGACGGAATTCAGCCCCAAGGAGGGGCAGCCTTAAGGGAATATATTCTTCAGATCAGAAGCTACTGATCACTTACAGGAAAGGTTAGCAGTACGTGGACGTAGAGTGCTCTCTCTCCCTCCTTCTTTCCAGTGAGCCAAAGCATGGTTGGCAATTCAGACAGCCAGTTGGGAGTTTTCACCATGTGACAAGCCCGAAGGCATTTCTAAAGCTGCCAGCACAGAGGCCTGTCGAATCTACTAAGGAACCAGATGCAGCAGATAAAATATCTTCCACAGCTTGGCATCTGGGGCCTGTGCTTGCCAGCTGAGAAGAGGGGCTGGGTGGCACAGTGCTGGAGGTGGGGGTAGGAGAAGGATGGCAGCGGAACAAATGACACACTTTCTCATTAAAGTAGGGGGAAAAGCAGTTCTGGAGTGCATGTCACAATTCTGGAAGTACTCGACTAAATAAAGGTGAATTGCATGTAGGTTATTATTATAGGAAATAGATTGTAAGTAGGTCAATGAGTAAGTAGGTCCTTGTCACCTTAGACACTATTGTTTTATTGAAAATAAAATCGTTACTGCTTTGTATTTCTAGAATATGATAGTCTTTTTGTAATTGACTCCGTACAATTGCAATCTTTACTTACATATGTCTTGGATATTCCGGTTCTGCTCCCAGTAGAAAATAACAAGATTAAGGTATTATTATTTTTTTTTTATTGTCAAGCAATAAATGACTATATGCTGGGCAAAGTGTCCTGATTCTGTTTTTCAGAATTATGTTTCTCACTGAGAGTCTTCAAATGATATTCATTCCACTCCTTTCATTTCAATACAAGTCATCATGTATTTATTGCCTACATACATTCATAGCACGAGGATTGCAAAGATGAACAGAAAGTGTTTGTCTTCAAGGAGCTTACAGCCTGGAGGATCACAGGCGATCTTGTTCGTAGGATCTTGTTCTTAGCCATCCAGTCCACAGACCCAGCAATGTCTAAATTCAGGGGACTTTTGTGATTATGTAACATTCACTCACTCAGGATCAGTGTAAGGAATAAGTGGGGAGGGGTGTAGAAGTAGAACAGTAGCCAAATTAAGGACACCTTTCTGTGTGTCATTGTATTTATGGTTGGGCCTCACACTTTCTAATATGAGATATGTGTGTACATGTATGTGTATTTTTCTTCTCTGATTTGATTTAAAAAACAATATACTAACAGGAGTTTTCCAACTGTGTCAGTAGTCTTTTTGAAAATAACTTTGCTGAGTTGTTTGTGCTAATATAATTTATGGATATATTAAAATGACAAAAAAATGCTAAAAAAAAAAATGGCCCGTGACTCCCTGCCATTTTCAAATCAATGCTTTAGCTTCTTCATGCCAATTTCTAGAACTTTCTTTTATGCCCTCATACAATATCTTAGATATAGAACATTCTAGTTTTTCCATTAATCTATTATCAATCATTTCTCTGCAGTTTCTCATCTATTTTCTTTGTCCTTATTCTTCTGCCCTTTGCACTATCACCCCCAACCCGGGGTGGGGGTGGGAATCAAAGGCCACCTGGAATATATATCCTTCCATTTATACTCAGGCAAACAGTCTTAAGCCAGAAGTATTCTATGTTTTTTCTTCCATTCTAAAATAAAGGTCATACCACCTACTCTCCCCCTTTAGGTTACATTTTTAACTCAATAAGATTTTTATCAACCATTCCACTATTGATGAGTATTATTTTCAACCAGCATACTTTAAAATACAGCTAATGCTGAAAGATCATTCTGCACGTATATCCTCATAAACTTTTATTGTATTGAATAGATTTTTCAGGTGTAGGATTACTGGGTAAAGGGGGTATATATATATTTTAATAGCTACTGTGAAATTGTATTTCAAATTTCTATCAGTAATACATGTCAGAGTGATTTTTCTCCTGCATCTCCACCAGTACTAGTTATTATAACTTTTTAAATTTTGCTAGTTTACTGTGTGGGAAGCAATATCCCATTATTCATTTGATTCACATTTCCTAACTACTACTAAACATGTTTTTTTCCCCACAGGTATCGTCCTTTTAGATTTGTTGTTCGTGGATTGTTTATTCTGATATTACCAAACCAGAGTTCTTTCCCTAAGTTCACAGTATTCCTCTCACCTAATTTTCAGTAGGTGAATTCACTGCTAGGTTCTAGGATGTCATGAAATAATTATGAGTTGCAGTAGCCATCCAGTCCACAGACCCAGCAATGTCTAAACTTGAGGGGAATTTTGTGATTATGTAACATTCACTCACTCAGCTAGTTCATTAGGAAATACTTAATGATTTATGTAGTTCACACTACCTTAGGCACTAGAGACTCAGAAGAAAAAAATGTGAATAAATAATAAAGTATGTTCTCTATTTGTAAAAAGTTTCCATTGTATCTAGAGAACAGACATAAATAAAATCTGTAATATATAAGATGATAATTACTATAAGGGTGCCAAGATAAAAAGGTCTTGATAATTAGAGAAGGGAGAGACTGATTTTGCCAAGAGGGAACAGGAAATTTCCAAAGAAGGAACAAGTTATCTAATAAAAAATTTAAAAAAAAAAAATCTTCCAGCTAGGAGGTCAGAAAAGGAAGTATGAAAGACAATTTATTTCAGACAGAAGGAACAGGAGCAAAGGAAAGGTGATATGAATGTATACAGTGGTCATTAATGGCCAAGAAATGCCACAAGATTTGAGGTTGGAGTTTCTAGAGTCAAACTTAGGGAGCCCTGAAAGTGGATAGGTAGAGTCTACTAGAGCCAAGCATGGGCATTCAGTTCAAGTGATGTTGCCCACGACCAATGTCAAAAGAAATTGCTTGTTATTATAACCTTCACCTAATATTCCCATTTACTTCTGGACCCCAAAATGATCCCATATGGATTTCCCTTCACTTCACAGCATTGGTATTTCTGTAAAAGCATCTTATAACAAATGCCTAATAGCATCCCTGCCATGTACCAAATATTTTATCCTGTCTGTTCCTGGTATGTTGATCTTCAAACCACCTTTGCTTACACTCTGTCTTTAAAGACTTGATTTTTGTTCTATTACTTTTTAAAGATTTTATTTATTTATTTGAGAGAGAGTGAGAAAGAACATGACAGAGGAGAAGGTCAGAAAGAGAAGCAGACTCCCATGGAGCTGGGAGCCCAATGCAGGACTCAATCCCAGGACTCAGGGATCATGACCTGAGCCAAAGGCAGTCGCATAACCAGTGGAGCCACCCAGGCACCCTTTTATTTCTATTATTGAAGAAAATTTTTACTTGAATCTATTTGGATCTGAAGGAGATGATTTGAAACAAAAGTTCTCATTGGGGTTTATCATCCCTGTGGTTGGACTAAAGACTTGATTTTGAAAACTCATTATATCTTTTCCCATGGCCCAACAGGATTCCAAAGGTGAGGGAATAGAAATAAATAAGCTTAATCCCAGTTTTAAAAGGCTTTGAATACCATTCTTAAGGTATCTAGATTTCATGTCATTTTAAATAGGTACTTACTATTTCCACAGTCTTCTAGACTCTGGGCACACAGCGATGAGCAACACAGACCAAGTACCTATGCCATGGAAGGACAATCTAGCAAAAATACTTACAAGTGCCCTATAGAAAACATGACTTCATTGAACCTTTTTAATCAGGCAAGATTATGTATTCTAGCATGACTGCTTCATTTACAGCTTTCTCTACCTTCATGTTTAGAGGAATAAAGAGACTGATTAAGATTCTCTCCCTCTATAAAATTAAGTTTTATTTTTCTAGAGTATATTAGGGGGGATGCCTGGGTGGCTCAGTCAGTTAAGCGTCTGCCCTAGGTTCGGGTCATGATCCCAGGATCCTGGGATCAAGCCCCACATCGGGCTCCTCACTCAGCAGGCAGTCTGCTTCACCCTCTGCCTCTCTCCCTGCTCATTCTCTCTCTCTCTCAAATAAATAAATAAAATCTTTAAAACGAAAATAAAGCCTATTATTAGGTGATAAATCTTATTAAGATTAAAAGGGACATTTCATGAAAAGAACACATGACCCTACTTTTGTATGCATCTAATAACTTCAAAACATGAAGCAAAACTGATAAAAGATAAAACAGACAAATATATAATTATTGCTAGATATTTCAATAATTGTTGGAACAAATAGAAAATTAGTAAGCATAATACCATCACCCAAGATAACCCGATTGAGTTTCATTGGACATTCCACCAAGCAACAGCAGAATATACGTTCTTTTTCTTTTTTTTTTAATAAATTAATTTATTTATTTTCAGAAAAACAGTATTCATTATTTTTTCACCACACCCAGTGCTCCATGCAATCCGTGCCCTCCATAATACCCACCACCCGGTACCCCAACCTCCCACCCCACCGCCACTTCAAATCCCTCCGATTGTTTTTCAGAGTCCATAGTCTCTCATGGTTCACCTCCCCTTCCAATTTCTCCCAACTCCATTCTCCTCTCTAACACCCCTTGTCCTCCATGCTATTTGTTATGCTCCACAAATAAGTGAGACCATATGATAATTGACTCTCTCTGCTTGACTTATTTAATACTATTTTTTTAAGATTTATTTATTTTAGAGAGAGAGAGCATGCAAGCAAGCAAGGAGGGAGGGCACAGGGACAGATAATCCTAAAGCAGACTCCCTGCCGAGCAAGGAGCCCAGTGTGGGTCTCCATCCCCTGACACTGAGACCATGACCTGAACTGAAATCAAGTCTGCTGCTTAACCAGTTGAGCCACCTACGTGCCCCAGAATGTGTATTCTTTTTAAGTGTACTCAAAATATTCACCCAGATAATTTATGAGTCAATAAACCAAGTCACAATAAACTGAAGAGGACTGAAATCCCCATTTTTTTGACAACAATGAGATGAAACTAGAAATCAATAACAGAATAGTAGCTGAAGACTCTATCAAATATTTAAAATTAAAACACTACTTCTAAATACATAAAACTTGAAGAAAAAAGCAAAAGGCAAATTAGAAAATATATTTAATTGGATTGAAATGAAAATTCATCAAAATGTGGGATGCAACTAAAACAGTGCTTAGAGAAAAATTCATAGCATTGAAAATGCTTCAGAGCAGTTACATAGTACTTCATCTTAAAATAGAAAAATGAAGAGCAACTTAAATTCAAGGTATGGAGAAGGCAGGAAATAATAAAAATGACCAAAAAAAAAATGAAAAAAGGCAAAATAAGGAAAAGCTGTTTCACAGGCAAGTCAATACAATTGATAAAACACTAACCAAGCTCATTAGAGACAAAAGAAAAAATATTACAAATTACCAATATCATCCTGAGGGATCCAAGATGGCAACATAAAAAGAACCTGAGTCCCTTCTTCCATGAACACAATTCCCTTCTCCTATGCCTACATACAGAACAATTTCTCCTGAAGAACAGAGGGCTGATTGAACAGCTTTTGCGCAAGAGAAGATAGACCATATACAGAATTGCAGGTGAAACAAATGGTGAAAAGGAAAATGCCCACCCCCAACACCAAACTACAGTGGGGAAGGACAGTAGATTCATCCAGCCTGGGGCACAGAAGGAAAAAAAAAAAAAAAGCTGTGTTATAAAAGAACAACTAGAATTAAAGGAACGAGTCAATGGTGGGGGACCTGCAGAACACTTCACATGGTCAGAGGGGCTGGCAAGTGCCATTGTTTATGTTCTTTCACCTTGAATGCACAGATAGGAGAAGATCTGGACACCTAGCCAGCTTGACAGCTGGGACCCAGCAAGACCCAGATACCCCAGGACACAGACAAAAAAGCCACAGTTTAAGAGAAGTAGAATAGAAAAAGAACAGCACCAGAGGAATTACAGGAATGTTCTCTTTACTCAGACAGGTGAATGCTTTGCATATGCTCCTCTCTCAACACAGACAGGAGCATAGTATGGGCACCCTGTCCAGCCAGCAACCTTAGCCCTTAGCCTTGTGGTCATAGCCCACACCAGCCTCAACAATCCCCCTAAGCCTCCCTCCACCTGAGCTCCAAACATCCTGTCAAGGTGGCCTCAGCATGATTCATGCAAAGGCAGTGGAAAGTGTCCACTATAGCTATAGCCGTTTTGCCACGGTGACACAGGTGCGAAACACTCCAGGATATGACAATTCCACATTTACATCAGCTCTAGATTCACTAGGACACTGGGCGGAGCACCTGAGAACTTCCCAGTCTATACGCACTTGTTACATGTCTTCTGCCAAAGTCCCTCCAACCCTCCATGAACCACCACAGACCTCCTGGCTTGGGCCACCTATACTTCAGCCATCTCACAAGGGCATCCCCTGTGCATAAGACTCTCAGATTCCCTGGGCTGTCTCAATTTCAGCTCTATCCATCTTACCAGGGCAATCTCAATGTAGAATGCCCCAGGATCTCCAGCCCACACCCTCTGAAGCTCCAGCCAGGCAAAGCCACCAGAATACAGTCTACGTAGATGTTCCTACACAAAGCCATTCCTTCAAGATTGAGAGAAGTGGCTGTTCTCATCAACTCAAAGAAATAAACATAGAAAGTCAAACAAAATGTGTTGACAGAAGAATATGCTCCAAACAAAGAAACAAGAAAAACTTCAGGTAAATACCTGAAATAAAATAGAAATAGGCAATATGTAACTATGAAACTGCTTTGAAACATTTTCTTCCAAATGGAATCACTGAATGTTATCAATTTTTCTCTAAGCACTGTTTTTAGTTGCCTCCCACATTTTGATGAATTTTCATTTCAATCCAATTAAATATATTTTCTAATTTGTCTTGTGCTTTTTTCTTCAAGTTATATGTATTTAGAAATAGTGGTTTAATTTTAACATGATAAATAGGCCAAAGTAATGGTCATAAAGATGCTCTCTGGACTGGAGAAGAGAGAATGAACTCAGTGAGAGCTATAAAGAGATAGAAAATATTAAAAAGAACCAATCAGAGCTGAAAAATACAGTATCTGAATTGAAAAATACACCAGAAGGAATCAACATCAGATTAGAGGATACAGAAAAAGAGATATGTGTTTTTTAACTAAAGCATTTTCTTTTCTTTAATCAATTCCATTACCCTGACCAACAAGGTAGTAGAAAGCACCCAAGTTGAACTGCAAAAAGAATTATGAAAAATGAGCATAAGTGAAAGGATCTCTGGGAAAACATTAAACATACCAACATTTGCATTACAGGGATTCCAGAAGAAGACAGAGAAAGGGACAGAAAATTTACTTGAAATAACAGCCGAAACTCCCTAACCTGAAGTAGAGAACAGAAATCCAGTTTCAGAAAAGAGAGTCCCAAACAAGATCCCAAGGAGGTCCACATCATGACACATAATTAAAATATCCAATATTAAAAATAAATAGAATTTTTAAAGCAGCTAGAGAAAAGCAACTAGTTATATATAAGGGGAAAATCCCATTAGGCTTTCAACTGATTTTTCAGCAGAAGCAGGCAGAAGGGAATGGCAGGATTTATTCAGAGTGCTGAAAAGTAAAAAATTACAACAAAGAATACTCTGTCCTGTGTAAGGTTACTATTCAAAATTGAACAGAGATAAATAATTTAGAAGACAAACAAAAGTTAAAAATCTTTATTGCCACTAAACTGACCTTACAACAAATGTTAAAGTGAACATCTTTAAGCACACATACACAAAAAGGTATTAATTAGGGGAAAAAAATGAAAGAAAAAATTTCATGAGTGAAAGTAAATATAAAATAGGTAATAGATCAATCACTTGTAAAGCTAATAGAAAGGTTAAAAGACCAAAGTAGTCAATCAATTTTATCTAAATAATTAGTTAAGAGACTAAAAAATGTAAAATTGGACATTATATACATAAAGCATGGAAAGGGGAGTAAAATTGACTATTTTTAGAATGTGTTCAACCATCAACTTAGTATATACTGCTATATACTTAGGGTATTATATATGGGCCTCATGGTAACCACATACCAAAAACTTATAATAGACAACACACAAAAAAGAAAGAAATCTAAGCATAACACTAAAGTAGTAGGTCTTTAGTCACAAGGGAAGAGAGTAAGAGAAAGAACAGAGAACTATTAACAATTAAAACAAAGGAAACAATTAGCAGACAGACAGTAAGTACTTATAATTTCTTTAAATGTAAATTATCTAAGTTCTCCAGAAGAGATAGGGTGACTGAATGATTATTAAAAAAAAAAAAAAAAAAAAAAAAAACTGGGACTCATCTATATGCTACTCACTTCAGACATAAAGACATATACAGACTGAAAGTGAAGGGATGGAAAAGATTTTCCATGCAAATAAAAATTAAAAAAAAAAAAAGCCAAGGTGCAATGCTCACATCAGACAAAACAGATTTTAAAACAAAGACTATGACAAGAAGCAAAGAAGAGCATTCCTTAATGATAAAGAGATCAATCAAACAAGAACTAATAATTGGGCACCTTGGTGGCTCAGTGGGATAAAGCCTCGGCCTTCAGCTCAGGTCATGATCCCAGGGTCCTGGAATTGAGCCCTTCATCGGGCTCTCTGCTTAGCAGGGAGCCTGCTTCCTCCTCTCTCTCTCTGCCTGCCTCTCTGCCTACTTGTGATTTCTGTCTGTCAAATAAATAAATAAAATCTTAAAAAAAAAGAACTAATAATTGTAAATATCTATGCATCCAACATAGGCACAAATAAAACATTAACAGACAAAGCTAGAAATCAAAAATAAGACAATAGGAAACTATAGCATCCCACTTAAATCAATGGATAGATCATCCAACAGAAAATTCAATAAGGAAACAGTGACTTCGAATGACAAATTAGGCCAAATTAGACTGACAGACATATATACAACATTCCACCCAAAAACAGAATTCACATTTTTTTCAAGTACACATGAAACATTCCCCAGAACAGATCATGTTAGGCCACAAAACATGTCTTAATAAATTTAAAAAGATTGAAATCATATCAAGCACCTTTTCCCACCACAAGGGTATGAAATTAGAAATCAATTACCAAAAAACAAACAAACGTGAAAAAAAAAAAAACACAAATACTCGGGGACTAAACAACATGCTACTAAACTACCAATGAGTCAACAAAGAAATCAAAGAATAAATTTAAAAAAATACATGGAGACAAATGAAAATGAATATAAGCTCCAAAACCTTTGGGACACAACAGAATATTTTCGAAGAATGTTTATAGTTATACAGGACTACCTCAAGGAACAAGAAAAATCTCAATCTAAATTTACAACTAAAGGAAATAGAAATGAATAGACAAAACTCCAAGTTAGTAGAAGGAAAAATATAATAAAAATAGGGTGGAAATAAATGAAATAGAGATTTCAGTAACAACTGAAAAAATAAAACCGAGAGCTGTTTTTTTTTAAAAGATAATCAAAATTGATAAGCCTCATGAAGAGAGGACTCAAGTAAAATTTGAAATGAAAGAGGAGAGTTGAAACTGACATCACAGAAATACAAAGAATTCTGAGACTACTACAAATATTTCTATACCAACAAATTACACAACTTGGAAGAAATGGATAAATTCCTGGAAACAATCTTTCAAAAGTGACTCACAGAGAAATAGAAATTCTGAATAAAACACACAAACAAAATATTCTGAACAGATCCACTACTAGTAATGGAATTTAGTCAGTAATCAAGAAATTCCCAACAAATGAAATCCAGGACCAGATGACTTCACAGGAAAATTCAACCAAACATTTAAAGAAGAGTTAATCCCTAATATTCTTAAATATCCCCCCCAAAAAAATGAATAGGAAGGAAAGCTTCCAAATACATTTGATAAGGCCAGAATTTCCCTAATACCAAAACCACAAACATACTACAAAGATACTACAAAAACAGGAAACTAAAGGACAATATCCCTGATGAACATAGTTGCAAAAATTCTCAACAGAATATAATTCAATAACACATTAAAATGATCATCTATCACAATAAAGTGGAATTTATTCCAGGGATGCAAAGGTAGTTCACTATCTCCATCAACCAATGTGATCCATCACATCAACAAAATTGAACATAAAATCCTCTCAAGAGATGCAGAAAAAGTATTTGACAAAACTCAACACCAATTCATAATAAAAACTCTCAACAATGTGGGTTTAGAGGAAATATACCTGAATATAACAAAGACCATATATAACAAACCCACAACTAATAAAATAAATGGTGAAAAACTGAAAGCTTTTCCTCTAAGATAAGAAACAAGACAAGGTGGGGCACCTGGGTGGCTCAGTGGGTTAAGCCTCTGCCTTCAGCTGAGGTCATGATCCCGGGGTCCTGGGATCGAGCCCCGCATGGAGCTCTCTGCTCAGCGGAGAGCCTGCTTCCCTTTCTCTCTCTCTTCCTTCCTCTCTATCTGCCTGCCTCTCGGCCTACTTGTGATCTCTCTCTGTCAAATAAATAAATAAAATTTAAAAAAAAAAAAGAAAAAAAGAAACAAAACAAGGATATATTTCCACTCTCACTACCTTTATTCAACATAGTGCTAGAAGTCCTAGCTGTGGTAATCAGAGAAGAAAAATAAAAGGTGTGGCCAAAATGGTAAGACAGAAGCAAAACAGTCACTATTTGCAGATGACATGATACTATATATATATACAAAACCCTAAAGTCTCTACCAAAAGTCTATTAGAATAAATGGATTCATTGGCCTTGCAGAACATAAAATTAATAAACAGAAAGCTCCTGCATTATTATGCAGTAATAATGAAGTAGCAGAAAAAGAAATTAAGAAAAACTCCATTTATAGTTACACCAAAAAGAATAAAATACATAGGAATAAATTAAATCAAGGAGATGAAAGGCCTATACTCTGCAAACAAGAAAACATTTATCAAAGAAATTGAAGACAATGCACCCCCCCAAAAAAGGAAAAATATACTATACTATGCGCATGGATCATAAGAAATAATATTGTAAAAACGTCCTTACTATCTAAAGCCATCTACAGATTCAGTTCGAACCGTAACAAAATACCAACAGCATTTTATACAGAACTAGGACAAATAACCCTAAAATCCGTATGCAACAACAAATTACTCTGAATAGCTAAAGCAATCTTGAGAGAGAACAAAGCTGGAGGTATCATAATCCCAGATTTCAAAACATACTACAAAGTCATAATAAACAAAACAGTATGGTACTGGCACAAAAATAGACACTTATCTATGGAACATGATAGGAACCCCTGAAATAAAACCATGCCTATGTGGTCCATTAATCCACAACAAAGTGCATAGGAATATACAATGGGGTAAACAGCTGCCTTGATAAGTAGTGTTGGGAAAACTCAACAGTTACAGACTAAAGAATAAAGCTGGTCTACCTTCTTACACCATATGCAAAAATAAACTTAAAAAGAAGTGAAAACCTAAATATGAGACCTGAAGCTGTCAAAGTCCTAGAAGAAAACATAGGGAGTAATATCTTTGACATAAGCCTTAGCAACACATATATGAGTGTGTCTCCTCAGGCAAAGGAAACAAAAGCAGAATTAAAGTATTAGGACCAAACCAAAACAAAAAGCTTTTACACAGTAAAGAAAGCCATCAATAAAACAAAAAGCCTCCTAAATGGCAGAAGATAATTGCAAATGACATATTTTATAAGGGGTTAATGTCAAAAAATAGAAAGAATTCATATACCACCACCAAGTCAGAATGGCTAGTATCAAAAAGACAAAAAATAACATTTGTTGGTGAGGATGTGGAGAAAAGGGAACCTTCACACCCTGTTAGCAGGAAGGTGAATACAACCACTGTGGAAAATAGTATGGTGATTCCTCAAAAAATTGTTAGAAATACCATATGATGCAGTAATTCCAGTACTAGGTATTTACATAAGGAAAGCAAAAACACTCATGTGAAAAAGATATATACGCACCTATATTTAATGAGGCATTATTTACAATAGCCAAGATTTGGAAGCAAGCTAAGTGTCTATTGATAGATGAATGGCTAAAGAAGATGTGGATAAAGAAGCATATACACTGAAATATTACACAGCCATAAAAAATGAGATCTTGTCATTTGTGACAGCATGGGTGGACCTAGAGAGTATAATGCTAAGTAAAATAAGTCAGAGAAAGACAAACACCATATAATGTCACTTATTTAGGTAATTAAAAAACAAAATAACAGAAACGGACTCAAAAATACCAAGAAGAACTGGTGGTTACCAGAGGGAGGGTGGGTGGGGGAATTATCTAATTTGGTGAATTAAGAGGTACAAACTTCCATGTATAAAGCAAGTCACAGAGATGAAAAGTACAGCATAAGGAATATAGTCAATAATACCACACTTACTGTGGTCAGCATTGCTTAATATATTTTATTGTTGAATCACAATGTTGTATACCTGAAATTAATATTACACTGTGTGTCAACTATATTTCAATAAAAAAATCACTAATATCAGAAATGAAACTATGTAGATAGAAGGAGAGAGGGAGAGGCAGAGGAAAAGAAGGTAGAGGGAGGGAAATTGGGAGGGGAAGAGAATATCTCTGGAGGGTCTACAGACTTTTAAAAGGAATAGGTGGAGGGCACCTGGGTGGCTCAGTGGGTTAAGCCGCTGCCTTCGGCTCAGGTCATGATCTCAGGGTCCTGGGATCGAGTCCCGCATTGGGTTCTCTGCTCCGTGGGGAGCCTGCTTCCTCCTCTCTCTCTCTCTGCCTGCCTCTCTGCCTACTTGTGATCTCTCTGTGTCAAATGAATAAATAAAATCTTTAAAAAAAATAAATAAAAAAAAAAATAAAAGGAATAGGTGGAGATCCTGGAGTCCCAGGATTGAGTCCCACATTGGACTCCCTATTCAGCAGGAGGTCTTCTTCTCCCTCTGACCTTACCACGCTCATGCACCCTCTCTCTCATTTTTCTCCCTCTCTCAAATAAATAAATAAAATCTTTTAAAAAAAGGAATATTATGAACATTTGTGATAAGTTAAACAATTTAAATATGGGAAAATCATTTAAAAGACATAGCTTCCAAAGATCATTCAAGAAGAAACAGATATATTTAATAGTCATATATAAATAAACTAAGTTTGTAGTTAATAACCTCACCACAAAGAAGCCTCCAAGCTCAGATGACTTTACTGGTAAATGTTATCAACCATTTAATGGAGAAATAGTATTACTAGTATTACTTGATCAATTGCTCACAAATTCTTAGAAAATCGAAGAGATAGAATACTTCCCAACTCATGTTATGGAGCAAATATTACTCAGATGTTTAAACCAAAATCATTATAAGAAAATAAAACTAAACGGGGCGCCTGGGTGGCTCAGTGGGTTAAAGCCTCTGCCTTCGGCTCAGGTCATGATCCCAGGGTCCTGGGATCGAGCCCCATATCGGGCTCTCTGTTCAGCAGGGAACCTGCTTTCCTCTCTCTCTGCCTGCCTCTCTGCCTACTTGTGATCTCTGTCTGTCAAATAAATAAATAAAATCTTTAAAAAAAATTAAAAAATTTAAAAAAAGAAAGAAAATAAAACTAAAGACTACCTTTTTTTTTTTTTAAAGATTTTATTTATTTATTTGACGGAGAGAAAGATCACAAGTAGGCAGAGAGGCAGGCAGAGAGAGAGGAAGAAGCAGGCTCCTCGCTGAGCAGACAGCCCAATGCGGGGCTCGATCCCAGAACCCTGGGATCATGACCTGAGCCAAAGGCAAAGGCTTTAACCCACTGAGCCACCCAGGTGCCCCTAAAGACCACCTTTTTGTTGTTTAAGCCATCCAGTTATGACAGCCCAAGATGAAAAGAGCAACTACAAACAATGAAAATTGAACTAAAGAAATACTTACAATACCATCAGCAATATGAAATGCCTAGAAATTAATTTAACACATATACATGTGCATGGGTATTATATATATATATCTATAAATCTATATATTTTTGTACCTTCTAAATATAGTCAATATACAAAAATTGCATAAATAATATCAGTGATGAAGCTGTTATGAGTGGCTTTCATCTCCATACATTATTAGAAAAACCTAAGCAGGTGCTCCTGGGTGCCTGAGTCAATTGTCTGCCTTCAGCTTAGGTCATGATCCCAGAGTCCTGGGATCGATCCCCACATTGGGCTCTCTGCTCCGTGGGGAGCCTACTTCTCCCTCTCCTTCAGTTCCCCTGCTCCTGCTCTCTAACTCTCTGTATCTCAAATAAATAAAATATTTAAAAAAAAAAACATAAGCAGATGATTTTAGGTAGTAGGCATTTATCATGAAAACTCACAGGGAACTAAGTAGGCCTTGGGATGGAGTCCAGCAGATGTGAAGACAACTGAGTCTTTGGTCACAGCATGTATTTAATTGTAATAGTTTCTGGGGTTTTTTTTTTGGAATGAATGTGTGAAATCCTTTCTGCTGATAGCTCTTCCTGCTGACTGCAAGATTCTAGTATGTGGATTCCCTGAAGGAAGTCACCCTAGGCCGTGTCAGAGAGACTGTCAGAGTCTGATTGTGAATCTAGAATGCCAGACAAGTTTCAACTTAAGAGCCAACTCTGATAGATTAGTAGTGACCACCAGGAGAGAAAATTCTGAGAAAGGACTTGGAGACTTAACTTGAACTCAGTAAGGGAGAGGACTACAGTAAGAGAAGCATGTTTACTGTGGTATGTCAGAATGTATACCTTGCATTAGCCATCCCTGGCTGAAACCTCATCACTGGGATCCAGGAGACAGAATCTGGCCCTCAGTGGGCATTAAGTAATGATACATAAAGTCAACCTTTAACCTATGGTGACCATTCAACTCACTGCTCTGTGTGAAATGACCTTATACATTTTTCTTGCCCTTTTCACAATTGTTAAACCCAAATACTATTGCTGATCTTTTTTTTTTAAGATTTTATTCATTTATTTGACAGAGAGAGAGAGATCACAAGTAGGTAGAGAGTCAGGCTGAGAGAGAGGGGGAAGCAGGCTCTCCACTCAGCAGGGATGCTGAGGCAGATGCGGGGTTCTATCCCAGGACCCTGAGACCACAACCCGAGCCGAAGGCAGCTCTGATCCACTGAGCCACCCAGGCGCCCCTATTGCTGATCTTCTGAACTTCACCATTTGATTAGTTATTCTGCCGAGTTACATAAATGAAAAATTCTTTTAATACATCCATGTGCCTCCCACATACACAGCCCGTACATATCACACACAAAGTATAAAGATGTGCATTAACAGAAGGAAAAACTAAAGTTCACAGATGTGTTTTGACTTGCCCATTCAGGCAACTGCTAAATGATAAACACAGACTTAAAATTTAATTCTTCTGTGCCCAAGTCCAGTGTACATTTCAGTATCACAGAGAAGTATCTTCAAGTTATAAGAATCAGAGTCACATGTAAGAACAATGTGTGATTTGGCCAAAAGAAGAAAGTTACTGAGTTGCCAAAGAAAGACTCCATTTACAAATCTGATTACATTTAGGAACATTTTTCTTTTATGGTTATGGATCCTTTCTAGGTGATTATTTCTATCATATGTTGTTTCATACTGTTTTGTAATTATCTATTTTCTGGTTTCTTCTCTACTCTATCAGAAGCAACTTGAAAACTTCCCTTTAATCTCTAGGTCCATAGAGAAGAATACAGTAGCTGGCATAACACAGGCACCCCAAAAATGGTAACTGAATGACTGAATAAATGCAAATGATTTTCAGACGTTTGTAAGATTATGGCATTTGTCAAAAAAGTGATGTGGGGATCTGAGTAAATGTAATGATAGAACTCCAATGATTTAAATACAGTCTGTACTTATTAATATCAGCTAGAGACCTGGTACTGAGCCAGGCAATTTAACAAACTTTTTCTTTCATTTGACCATTCACAAAAAGTCTGTGAAATAAATATTTAGCCCTTTGTACAGAAATTAATGCTCAGAGAGATCAACCAATATGTCCTGTTTCACACAGTAAGATCCAAACCTTTACCTTCAAAGCCCGGTGCTCTTTCCAAATATTATATTAGAGAACTAAATATTTATCTGGAATATTCCCTAGAATGAGGATCAGGATTCTATATAATTCTACCCTTTGAAATTATGAGATCTAAGAATGTATTTGTAAGGTATTTATCTTCCATTTTTAAATTATATTCTTGGTGTCTTAGAATTTGAAGTAAAACCTATTTTACAGTGTCCTGGCATACAATGTTTTTCTCTACTGATCCCTGAGTGGGTCCAACCAGGTCGTAATTCAAACTTACAACAATTTTCCACTTGTAGCCTAGCTTTCCTCCCCGTTTTGTCCTTTGGATAACCTTATAATGACTTTTACTGTATTTATGCAAGACCTTTCCAATTAGCCCATTGGAACTTCCAAGTAGAGAAGAAACAGAAAAGAATGAAAAGAGGGAAGAAGAGAAACGATGATCTGGGGTAGCATTTAACTAGCAGGAACTTTTCACACTGTCGGGTCATAGAAACACAAAGTCAGAAGAGTCCTAGAGTTCTCATAACCCAGCCCTGTAATATTTACAGATGTGTTTACTTTGGCATTTGTAAAAGAACAGAGGGTTTATAGCCAGCCAATCTGGGGTCAAATCCTGACTTTGCTACTTTCAGCTTTATGAGTTTTATTTGGTATGTTACTTTACCTTGTTTTTCCTAATTATAAAGTAAGAATATGGATATTTAACTCATAAGATCATTTTGAAGACCAAATGTGGGAATACATTCAGCACTTGGCACATGCCTGGCACATAAGAGCTTGTAAATGTTATCCCCTCTGTCATCATTATTGTCATTGCATAGTGCTTCATTGGGCAACTCTTATGGTATAGGTGTGCAGTTATTGCTTGGCAGGATTGAACAGTGATGATACGGTTACTGTTCAGCTACTCTTGGGCAATGTCCTGGATCTCAGTAAAAGTGTCAGAAAATAGACTCAAATGCAATGCCACTAGTAAGGTTTCATTTTGGTACTTAAAACAGTATTCTAGTGATAATACCTATGAACTTCAGAGAAGGCTTTTCTACTTCAATGTATGTATTTTCCTGGGGAAACACCCTCATTTTTTTTTCATTCATTTATACAAACTTATTTACTACAAGTTTAAGATTGATCTGCCTCTGCCTCCATTTCTATAATACTACTGAATATTCTCTCTCTCTTTACATACCACAGTCAAAGGAAAGTAAAATAACATACACGTATGTAGTGGGCACATTAGGGAAGTGTGAACTAGGCATGCTCAGTGCAACTCCTTCCTTCCCCTGCTCCACCCCACCCTTGGAGTAGTATTTTCCAGTAGTGTCTTCCATTCTTCCCTGCCCCTAAATGCAAATATTTTATGGGGTCCTGTGGATGTTTGGTCTTGTCTGTACTTAGGGGAATATATCTGTATAATATATAATATTAGGAGTTTACTGCTCCATGTATAAAATACATCCTTCAACTTAGTCTTCCCAAGATGAGAGCCAATTTTTTTTAAAAGATTTTATTTATTTATTTGAAAGAGAGAGACAGTGAGAGAGAGCACAGACAGGGAGAAGAGGGTGAAACATATACTTAGGAATATTAAAGATTCAGATTATGGCTTTAATATTTGAAATAAAATAGATTTTATTAATGGGCAAATAAAAAGAAATGTGGGCTACTATCAAGTTAGAGATTGAAGTTCTGCTTGTATACAGAAAATCAGAAAAATAACCTCAGATCCCAAACCAAAAAAATGCATTAAAGCATTCCCATGACGCCTTAGTCTTGGAAATAAGGTGGCTCAAAAACATACAAGGGTCAAAATCAGCAAAGTAATTAAAGGATGCTCTATAAGTAAGAAAAATGGGGGCTCAGGAAACAATTTTAATTCTGGCAATGACAAAGAATAACCTATCAAGAAATCAAAGGGTAACGAATGTATGTATAAACACAGTTGAGCTTTCAGAGGACAAGCTAGATCTATATAAATAGAGGAATAAAAACAAAGCATCAAACTCACATGTAATTGATCTAAAGGATGAAACTGAAAAAAAATGGAGGCCTTAGGCTGAGCATGTCTAGGCATTTATTCTTCTCAGATTTACCAATCAGATGAGTCACTGCAGCTCCCTTGGCATAGACTGAGTAAAGGGACAGAAAGAAGCCAGAGGTATGACTAACTGGATTCTCTTCACCTAAAAGAAAATACAATAGAGGGAAAAGATTTCCCAATACTCAGCAGTGAAATTCATATGATTAAAATATAAAATTATAATCCATGGAACAACCACCTATTAACCATTAGTGTGAATATAATTCATCTGTTACCAGTATATAGTTTATAGTTTAGCCAAAAAAAAAAAAAATTCCCGATAATCCCCATACCAGCTACTATGTTAGTTACTATAGATGAACTAATATGGAAGATAGATAGAGGGGGATTCCTGGGTGGCTCAGGTAAGTGTCTGGCTTCGGTTCAGGTCATGATCCCGGGGTCCTGGGATCGAGCCCCACATTGGGCTCCCTGCTCAGTGGGAGGCCTGCTTATCCCACTCCCACTCCCCCTGTTTGTGTGCTCTCTCTTGTTGTTTCTCTCTCGGTGTCCAATAAATACATAAAATCTTAAAAAAATAAAAAAGAGTTTCTGATTCCCTGTTTTTAGGGTCTTCAGGTAAAATGATGAATGTATTTAGTGAATAACTTAAATAAGATGTGTAAGTCTTGCAGCATTGAGATAGTCACAGGAGGGCTGGACAAAGAGGGGATGTAACACAACCTGGAAATTGCTAAGCTTCAGGGTTGGCTTTTTGCTTTTTAGCAGCCAAGATGAGGTAGTAACCATGGTGAGTTTCATAACTTTCAACATCTTAAAGGAAAAAAATATATCAATTCTTCAAGAAAGACCGCCTTTTTCTTTTCAGCACTAAATTAGAAATTCATTTCATGGAATTTTGTAGGAAACACTGAATGATGTAATGGGTAATGTTTCCAGCATCACTTTTTCAGGCCTCACCAAAATGATATAGATTTGTCTCTTATCAAAGATTTCGAAGATAGTAAAGAACATATTATACAATATATATTGCCTAACTTACTGCATATCAGAACCACTTTGGGATCTGTTTTAGAATACGTATTCCCCAGCATTGTTTAATAAACTCATTCTCCAAATCTTAAATTCTAACAGCTTATATTTGGATCATAACTCTTTTATGTTTTTATGTTCTCTTACACTGTATTCCCACTAGAGCTGCCTTTAGAACTTACAGAGGTCTCGTGCTTCCTTTTTTTTTTAATTACAATTTTTAATTTAAATTCTAGTTAATTAACACATGTGGTGAAATTGGTTTCAGGGATAGAATTTAGTGGCACATCACTTACCTATAACACCTATAACATCACTTACCTATTACCTATGCTTATCACAGCAAGGGCCCTCCGAAATACCTATCACCCGTTTAGACCATCCCCCATCCAGCTCCCTCCATTGACCTTATTTGTTCATATAGTTAAAAGTCTTTTATATAAGACATCTGAATCAAAATTTAAAACAATTAGAAGGATGGTAACTGGGCTTGAAAAAAGCATAGAAGACACCAGAGAATACCTTATTGCAGAGATAAAAGACCAAAAGTTAGTCAAGCCAAAATTTAAAATGCTACAACCGAGATGCAGATCCAAAATGAATGCTGTAACAATGAGGATGGATGAAGCAGAGGAATGAGTCAGTGATACAGAAGATAAAATAATGGAAGATAATGAGGGGTGCCTGGGCGACTCAGTCAAGTGTACAGCTCTTGGTTTCAGCTCAGGTCATGATCTCAGGGGCATGAAATTGAGCCTCGTCTCAGGCTGTGTGTTCAGTGCAGAGTCTGCTTGAGATTCTTTCCCCCTGATTTTCCCTTCCCCTCTAACACCTCCTCCTGCTCATGCTCTCTATAAAAAGTAAATAAAATCTTTAAATTAAAAAAAAATAGAAGATAATGAAGCTGAAAAGAAGAGGAAAACAAAGGTAAACTTAAGGAACTCAGCAACTTATTAAAATGGAATAACATTTGTACCACAGGAATGCCAGAAGATGGAGAAGAAAGGAAGGCAAAGAAAGAAGAAGGAGGGGAGGAAAGGAAGCTAAACATGAGACTCTTTTTTAAACATTTTTCTTTCTAGTTTTTAATTTCTTTTTTTTTAAGTAAAAAAAAGATTATTAGTAAATAATCTTTATTTTTTTAATTTATTTTTTATTTTCAGCATAACAGTATTCATTATTTTTGCACCACACCCAGTGCTCCATGCAATCCATGATTTCTATGTAGATAACATACAGCGCAGTATTTGTTTCAGAAGTAGAACTTCGGCTCAGGTCATGATCTCAGGGTCCTGGGATCGAGTCCCACATCGGGCTCTCTGCTCAGCAGGGTGCCTGCTTCCTCCTCTCTCTCTGCCTGCCTCTCTGCCTACTTGTGATCTCTCTCTGTCAAATAAATAAAATCTTTAAAAAAAAAAAAAAAAGAAGAAGAAGTAGAACTCAGCAATTCATCTTCATCACTTACATACATACCTAGGGCTCATCATATCAGATGCCCTCCTTAATATCCATCACACATCTAGCCCATTCCCCATGTCTCTTATGGGGTGGGGGTGGTGCCTGGGTGGCGCAGTTGCTTAAGCATCTACCTTCAGCTTGGGTCATGATCTCAGGGTCCTGGAATCAAACCCCACATCAGGCTCCTTGTTCCATGGGGTGGGAGGAGGGTCTGTTTCTCCCTTTTGCTCAGGCTTGGTCTTGGTCTCTATTTCAAATAAATGAATAAAATCTTAAAAAAAACAAAACAGACAAACAAAAAACCTCTTATGGTTTGTTTCTCCACTTCCCCCCCATATGGTTGTCTGTTTTGTTTAAATTTCACATATGAGTAAAACCATATGGCATTTGTCTTTCTCTGACTTGTTTCACTTAACATAATACATTCTAGCTCGATCCAGGTCATTGTGAATGGCAAGATTTCATTCCTTTTGATAGCTAAATAATATTCCATTTTATACATATACCACATCTTTTATATCCATTCATTAGTTGTTGGACGTTTGGGCTCTCTCCATAGTTTGGCTATTGTTGATAATGTTACTATAAATATAAACATCGAGGTGCATATATCCCTTTGAATCAGTGTTTTTTGTATCCTTTGGGTAAACATCTAGTAGTGCAATTGCTGGATCGTAGACTAGTTCTTTTTTTAGCTTTTTGAGGAACATCCATACTGTTCTCCAGAGTGGCCATACCAGTTTGCATTCCCACCAGTGTGCATGAAGTTTCCCATTTCTCTGCATTCTCACCAACACCTGTTCTTTCTTGTGTTGTTAATTTTAGCCGTTCTGACACGCATGAAGTGGCATTTCATCATGGTTTTGATTTTTATTTCTCTGATGAGTGATGTTGAGCATCTTTCCATGTTTCTGTTAGCCATTTGGAGGTCTTCTTTGGAAAAAGTGTCTATTTTTATCTTCCACGCATTTCTTAATTATTATTATTATTGGCTGTTGAGTTTTATAAGTTCTCTACAGATTTTAGATACTAACCATTTATTCAATATGTCATTCGCAAATATCCTCTCCCATTCTGTAGGCAACATTTTATTTTTGCTATCAATAAGTTGCAATGGGTGAGATCAAAGAGGTTGCTGCCTATATTGTCCTCTAGGATTTTAATGGTTTCCCGTCTCACATTTAGATCTTTCATCCATTTTGAATTTTCTTTTCATGGGTAATTACTTAAGCTACCTTCTTCCCAGAGTCCTCAATCCCTCAAGCTACTATAGTACCATCCATCTTCAACCATCCCATGATAAAACATTGATCCTCGGATTTTTAGCAGAATTCCATAGACCTATGAATGCAAGAAGAAAAAAAATCAAGGATTTTAGAATTGATTAAAGAGTAGATAAATTATCTATAGAAAAGGTCTCCAAATTATGAAAGAATATAATCATGTTTACGAGGAAAGAGATTGTGTATGATATCTGCTTGCTATTTATGTAAGACCTTGAAGTGAAATTCAAGTGTTTACCACATGCAAATTGAGAGATAACAGTAGGATACACTTAAAATAATCTTTTTACTTAAGGTGATTATAGGCTAGTATAGAAGATATAACAGGTAACAGTAAGTAAACTTCTTGAATGCTTACTATCTTCCAAACACTTTAAATTCATGATATCCAGGCTTTGCAATATTCCTTCTAGGTAGCTTTTAATACATTAATAAATTACTTCAAAACATAGCAGTGCAAGGGTGCCTAGGTGTCTCAGTCAGTTAAGAATCTGCCTCCTACTCAGATCATAATCTCAGGGTCCTGTGACCAAGCCCCACATCATCTCTCTATTCCCCCTGCTCATGTTCTCTCTCTCTCAAATAAATAATTTAAAAAATCTTAAAGAAAAAAACAACACAAAAACCTAGCAATGTAAAATGGTCATTTTCAAAATGTGGTACCTGAACCATCTGCATCAATATCACATGGAAACTTGTTAGAAATGCAATTTGGGGACCCCACCTGAAACCAATGAATCAGAAACTCCAGAGGCAGGTCCCAATAATATATTTTTTTAATTTTTTATTTTTTATAAACATATGTTTTTATCCCCAGGTGTACAGGTCTGTGAATTACCAGGTTTACACACTTCACAGCACTCACCAAAGCACATACCCTCCCCAATGTCTATAATCCCACCCCCTTCTCCCAAACCCCTCTCCCCAGCAACCCTCAGTTTGTTTTGTGAGATTAAGAGTCACTTTTAAAAAGCCCTCAAAGTCCTTCTGATGCAAGCTGAAGTTTGGGAAAGACTAGCTTAAAATAGCCATGTATTTTTTAAGCTTACAATTCGAGTCTATGTGTTGGTAATTTGTGTTGGGCTCAGTGTGGGTTTTCATATCACCTGTGCTCACTGCTCACTTATTCATCTTCCCGTGAGTCCCCTAGGTGCTGGCTCATCTGCAACGTCCTTAGTAGGACAGCCTGTCTCTGCTCCAAGTGGGCTCACATAATCCGGGAAGTTAGTGTTAGTTTGTTCAAATGATAGCTGAGCAAGATTTCAAAAGGGTAAATGGGAATAGGCAAGGTCTCTTGAGGCCTAAGTTCAGAACTGGCACATTCATCACATTCTATTAAAGCAAGTCCCAAGACTAGCCCAAGTTTAAGGAGTGGGGAAATGGACTCTACTGATGCATGAGCTACAAATCACATTCCAAAGGGCAAAGATAGGAGATGAAGACTGGAGGCCATTGTTGGCCAACAGTGTACAACCTAAGATACTCTTACACCCAATCTGTTAGATTAAGAAATTGAAGTTCAGCAAATTTAAATAATTGTTATAAGGTTATTCATCTTTTAAGTGCAGATTCTAAATTTGAACCTAAGCTTGTCTAATTCCCATGAATCAGATCTTATACAGCTATAGATTGTGTACAGCCATAACGTAACATAGTATGTAAAAAATAAAATAGAGGCCCAGATAAGAGTTTACAGAAGTTCAAAAAAGGGAGATATGGTTTCTGTTTCTGGTGAGAGAAAAATTCTTTGAGAGTAGTGAAATTTGAGTTGAGCCATGCAGGATGAGTGATCTAGGAAGAGAAAGAAGTTTGAGCATAAAGCTCCTGTTGAGAAATACCAAACTACCATCAGTAAACACATGGAGTCTCTTTTGGAATTTAGGGTATTCAAAGAGGAAAAGGAGATACATGTAGAAATATAGGCTTTCGCAAAGAGATCTTTGAATACCAAGGTAAGCAATTTGAGCTTAAATATTTTTGAACAAAACATGAAAAAAAAGCATTCTAAATTCCAAGGATTCTTATCTTCATGAAAATTATCCTTTCATGGATTTATACATGGAAAACATTTTATTTTGGAGTCATTTTCCTTCTACAATTTCTCAACTGTCGTCCATCCTCTTTAAGCAAGTATTGTTCAGGAAAACAGAACTACTAAGCTAATCCCATCATTCAGATAGGATACTGAAGAGTTGAGTTAGGTCACACTTTCTCTAAATCAAAGCTTCCTAACTGGGCATGTGCAGTGACACATGAGTATAAATGTGCCAAAATTAATCCTCCCTGCAATTTGGGCATCATATTGTGTCTAGAGTGGCTGGAGCCCCATTGGGCTGATTGCTTCAGGCCATAGCTACTGTGCTCCTTTTCTCTGTCGTACAGTTCAAACATTAAGCATTATTGTTTTCTATGTGTTCCATATATGTAAAAATAGAAAGGCACTACCCTAGAGGCCCTCAGTGACTAGCATCCCAAATCCTGGGGGATGCTAAAACAACTCCTTCACTATAAAAAACAAAAGTCTCTGGAACCCTGGGGTACATCCCAGAATGGTGTTCTGAGACTCCCAGATAACTCTAATAACCCACCAAGTTTTGTGATTCACTGTTGTAGAACATTCTATAGTCCAGTAAACTGATCTCCTAAATTATGTTTAGCTCCTGACAAATTATAGAAGGGAACATAAGGGGTCACACCCTATTCCCATTCTTACCCTGCCTCCCAGTAGTGACCTCTTTAAGAGTAGAGACCACCTTCCCAACCTCTTTAGCTACCAAGGCTTTCCAATTTCATTCTCACCATGAGCCACATGTGGAAGAGTTGGACTCCTCTGGGATGAACAGTCTAAGAATGAACAGATATTCAAACACATATTTTGATTTTCATGTGGTTCTAGGAACTTCCTAGAAAGGAGCATAAATCTAGACTATAACCATGCAAAAAAAAAAAAAAAAAAAAAAAAAAGGAAGTTTGTGAAGGGGCCTGGACAAAGAGAAAGAAAAGTTTCTAAGAGAAAAATCACACTAAATGAAGTCTGTCAGAATGGACCAGAACAAATGGGCCTATTAGAGAGGGCTGTGTTTTCTTTTACACTAGCAGATTACATTTGAGCATTCTCTGACCCAGATATAACACCACTATGACTATTACATTCCGAAGTTACCTATGTGTTCTGCAAGGAAGACTCATTTGAAAAGAAGAATGGTATCACTAGGTGCATCAATCAGCTCTGTTATAGAAACCCCCACGGAAGGAGCTGGTCAGGTAAAATGGAAGAAGTACACATGTTGGTGGTGGAATCCTAGAGGTGGGCTCACAGAGGTCACCGGTGGGATGGGCAGCTGTCTGAGCACATAGAGTGCCATTGTTTAGAGGAGGTCAGGAGAGAGCCAGGTGGCAGCATAGGCAGCAACTTGTGAGTGGATAAGTGATTAGTAGTCAGTTAAGCAGGATGGTGAACATATGGGATGATAGACTGAGGGATGGTAAAGAAATAGGCAAATTTGATACTTTTTGATTACTTTTAACCTAAAATACTTCTTGAGTTTTTACTAGGTACTGTTTAAGGCTATGGATTTTTGTCAAACTCAAACTGAAAACAAACCAAAAAAAGGAACACTTGCTCTTACAGAATTTATATTTTGTAGTGGTTTTTTTATATAGAAAAATCACATCTCCTCTGGAATACTCAGAATAATTTAAAATAAGGATCCTTGGCAGGTAGTGGAAGTAATGGTAAGGAATAAGGAAGGACTGTATTTCAGGTCAATCAAATTAGTCGAGGCTCAAAGCTTTGATAATGAAGGGATAAATTTAAATATTAAAACATACTTAGAAGGGTAAAAGTCCTTCCTTCATATAATATAGTCTAGCATATAATCCCAAAGGATTTGGGGAGTATATCTGTTTTGGATTATTCCAATCACACATCCATGCATGAACATAGAGAAATAAAAGACAATTTGAAATTACAATTACTTGAATGGTGACCCATGTTTTTGTTTTTAACAACTATGAATTAAACAACATTGAGCTCTGCGATAATTCTTAGGAATATAAAGATTAATAGAATACAGTCCCTGCTCTGAATGGACTCATAATTCTCATGGTGTATACACATAAAAACAAATATCCATAGTAATTCTTTTGCTCTAATTGAGGTATATGAAAATTGTCAAGGAATGTAGTTCACTGCATCTATTGGGAAGTCAGAGAAATCTCAATAATGGAGCTATCATTTACGCTGGTTCTTGGACAACCCAAAAGGGTATTTATCAGTCGACAAGGAGATGAAGGGCCTCTCTGGCTAGAGAAATAGGACTCATATATGAGTGGCAATGTGCAGGAGCATAGAGTATTCAGAGAATCACAAGATACCTCAATAGCATTAGAAAACTGGGTAACATATTTTCCTTTTCCCTAGCTTTCCCCAGTCTTATCAAGGCAATATAGATTCTGGCCCTGAGATGTATCAAAGATAAGTAATATAAGATTGCATAATATTAGAATGTTTAATTAGGAAAGAAAGGCCTCTTTGACCTTGTATTTTGTGTAGGAATTGTATGTTTTGCACTGTCTGTATTTTATGCCTTACATGTATGCATATGCATTTTTCAAAGAATCATAATAAAAAGTAAACACCTTATGTTTACCCATCTTAACGGTTGAGAAGTTCTTAGCAGGCTGTTCATGCGACCACTCACACGGCGTTGCTGTCTCTCAACACAATCACAGGTTTACCAAGCCTTTTTATAATTAGTTAGATTGACTACAGGTGCTACTAAATTAAGATTGTGCTATTTTTAAGCCGGGCAGGTGTAAACACATTCAATGAATCACAGTGATTACAGCTGGGAAATCATCTCCTACCACCCCCATTTAACCTTTTAGGAGAGAAGTTGAGTAAACATGGATTAAACAGTACTCTTAAAGTGAAACAACAAGGTAGGAGTTCATAAGAAGTGCCTGGACGCTTACATCCTGAACCATGAAACCATGTCTCAAACATTGTAGCAATTAGATAGTACAGAAAAGGACTTCATCAGCTATGCTTTGTTATGGAGACATGATGGCTGGATTTTATATGTATTTCCTACTTATGGACACTTCTCTCTAAACCTGCACTGTCCAATACAGTAGTCACTAACCCAACACTGCATTGTGTAGAACTTAAAATTCAGTCCCACCTTGTTGTGGGTACTAGGGAGGGCAAGTATTGCATGGAGCACTGGGTGTGGTGCAAAAACAATGAATACTGTTACGCTGAAAAGAAATGTAAAAAAAAAAAAGTAATAGGAAAAAAAATAAAATTCAGTCCCTCGATTGCATTAGATATGTTTATTTTTTAATATTTTATTTATTTATTTGACAGAGAGAGACACAGAGAGAGAGAGGGAACACAAGCAGCAGGGAGCAAGATATGGAGAAGCAGGCTTCCCATCAAGCAGGGAGCCTGATGTGGGCCTCCATCCCAGGACCCTGGGGTCATGACCTGAGCCAAAGGCAGCCATTTAACGACTGAGCCACCTAGGCGCCCTGCATTAGATACATTTCAAGCTCTCAGTAACTACAGGCAGCAAGCTTTTCATCACAGAAAGTTCTACTGGATAGTTCTGCTCTAGATAATATATTAAATGGGTCATTTAATATAACCAAAAGGAGTAAAAACAATACACGTGTATTGTGTATCTATCAAATACAAGGGAGATAGGCTGGACGGGGATTCTACTAAATGAACTGTGTGGGCTTTTTTTTTTTTTTTTAAACTCCTTGGGTCCCAAGATAATATACAATAGTAGAAATTAAAGAAATATTTGTTGACAAAGGTACTTGTTGGACCAAATTGTCTACTTTCAGTCAAATCCTTTCTTGGCCACTTTAATATCCAATCTACTGCAAAATCCATTAGGACAATCAATCGAATCATATTGTGAAGACATCCAAATCCCATCGGATCAGTTATTTTTAAGTGTAGAGCTTTTCATAGGACAGATGCCATAGTAGGAAAAAGATATTAAAATACACTGGAATTTATTTTCCTCTTATTCATCCAGGGCTCCTAAAAAAATATAATTACTCTTCACGAAGCCCTTGAACGTCTGGCCCAACATTGTGTTCCCAGTCTCTTCTCCCCTGAAACCAGTTTGCTCACTCACCCTGAAAATGCCTTGCTCTCTCCCATGTCTGCACATCCCCTCACACACTTACTTTCCCCTAGAATCTTTTGCACTGCCCCCACCAACTTTACCTAATAAGATTCCTACTATTCTTTCAGTCCAGGTCACATCTTTTCCTCTATTTAAGACCTGTTCCTCCCTCCTCGACCTAAATGTGCCTCTTCCCCTCTCTAATTAAATCTCTGCTTAAGAGGAGTTCTCTTAGCGGTTCACTTAGGGCCTTACGGTAAATAGATCCTCAGTAGCTATTAGGTAAATGAAAGTGCACACTGCAATAGAAAAGAACAAAAAATTTACAATTATAAACCTTTCAGTAGTACTTTTAAATTTTCAAAGTACTTTAAAATTTTAAAATTTTAAAACCTTTTAAGCAATTTTTCTTTAAATTTTTTTTTAATTTTAACATATTTTAGTCTTACAGAATTCTTAGGAATCACATTGTTAATCCCCACATTACAGATGAGGAAATTGAGCCTGGGAGAGATAAACGGAATTGCCCAGAGTGTGTTAGTCCCTACCTCAACAAAAATGGCACACTCCATGGGTTATTAGAAGAGCTGCATGAAGTACTGTGTATAGAGTGTGGGCAAGGTTAAGGGAAACGGGAGAGAAAATGTACCTCTGGGAGATCCTCATAATCTGAGAGGCTTTATCATTCTTGTGCTTGAGTAGACAAGAGAGGAAGCTGCCATGACACCCTGGGAACCTCTACAGGGTTAGCACCACCTTTGCTCAGTTTCCAAGAGCAGGGAGCTGTCAGGCCCTTGCCTAGCAGTGAGTAAATATGGTAGAGGGGGAGTGAAGAAATGCTTTGAAATCTTTCTCCTTCCTCTGATGCTTGCTGTTAGCTAAACCCAACCAAAGGCAGACCATAAGAGAGCCCAAGACAGCAGTCCATGGAGGCCAGTGTCACAGTGACTCAGGCAGGGCACACATGGGGATGGGCATATGCCTTGGGTTGAAGAATTAATGTAGGGAGGAAAACAGATTTTATCCCAGATTTAAAGCAACAGAGCTACTGGACTACAGAGCCATGAACCAAGACTCAGAATTTCTATTCTTTTCAGCCTTGACACATAAAAAATAACTTTTTGCAAATTGTGTGTGTGTGTGTATGTGTGTTATTATCATAATTAAATTAAAACTTGCCCCAAATATAAAGATTACATCTTGTGTGACCTTGAACAAGTGATTTAATTATGTGGAGCTCACTTTCCTAACCTGCAACATAGAATCAATAGTACCTCCCAGGTGTGGCAGAGATTAAATGAGATGATATTTATAAAATGTCAGCATGGTACTTGGCACAGATTAGATACTCCATATATTTTAGTCCTTTTATTATGCTTTGTGAATATTCTCTATATAACCAAATGTAGGACCGTGGTCACACTAGAACCTCAATAAATATATAGTGATTAAGTAAAAGTCCTTAATCAAGGAAAGCAAAATATGATCAGAGTCTCTTGGAAATATTTAGAAAGAAGTTTGTTTTTTTGTTTGTTAGTATGATTGTGACATTATTATAGGCTGGTTTTGTAGAAATGACACCATAAAAAGAGTGGAGGTTCAACTATGATCCCCTCCCTTGAGGAGATACCTGTCTATTAGGGACTATGGACATATAAACAGCTAATTACAGTATAGTGTGAGAAGTGGCTGAGCATAGGCAGATGGAATGAGGAAAAGGGAGTCACTACCAGGGAGTCAAAGAAATCTTCAAAAAGAATCTAACTTTTAAGTTGAGCCTTAGAGAACATGTTAGAATGTGTTTGAAGGATGAACAAGAGAAAGCAAAAAACAATTCCAGAAAAAGAGAAAAAGAAATTCCAGAAAAAGAGAAAATTGTGAATTTAAGAGATAATGTGTGTCACACAAACTGTGTCAACTTCTCCACTGTTTTCTTGCAAACATAAATGAGAAAATGGTCTAGCAATATAGTTCTAACCAGCCCTGTTGTACTTATCCTGTGGTGTACATATTTCCTGGAACATCTCCTTCTAGGTGAACATTTATTATAGTTTGAGAAGGTGAGACAGATGTAAAAGTCCTATGTAAGTTCTTTACAAATGTGAATTACCCTTATTATTTACAGACTTTTAAACTAAAATTGGAAAAGTGTGGTCAGTTATTCTGGCCTTCTCAACCCCACAGGAGAATTTGTTTCCATGCTCTTTCCTTCCTTCTAATATTGGTCCAAACGCAGTGGTCCAATGGCTCATGGCCATTTAAAGCAAGATTGAGAAAATATTTCTTAGTTTGGCAATGGAGTTTGGGAATTGGCCAGACCAACTTACTTCAGCGATTTTAATGCAAGGCACTCAGCAAATTAAACTTGTTGCTTATAAAATATTTTCCATTTACCCAGTGTCGGCCCTTTTATAGGAAAATTTGCATCCAGTTAGAAATGCAAAGTAAGAGTATATATAGTTTTCCTAGCTCCTAAGGATTGCCTAGAGGAAAAAGCAAAATGGAGCCTGATGCAACATGTGGTCTGTCTCTTCCACTCCCAGTGTAAGAGAGAAGTTTCACTGCCTAGAGATTCATTACCTAGAACATAAGAATAATGAGAATTTCAGCCTTAAATAAGGTATACCTTGGAATCAAAGACATCTCTAACCTTTTGCTCATTTATGTATTCACTGAATGTTTACCAAGGAATTTATTATTATTTATTTATTTATATTTATTTATTTAGTACAAGGCATCATGCAGAAGCTGGGAATGCAAAGACAGAAATGAATTAGACCTGCCCCATTAGAGAGCTCACGGCCCAGTGGATAAGAAAGACACAGAATCAAGTAATTAAGAAACAATGTGGTGATATCCATTCAGCATTCAAGGGGCACGAAGAACAAGCAACTAAGCTA
The DNA here is from genome assembly GCF_009829155.1 of Mustela erminea. Classification (NCBI taxonomy): domain Eukaryota; kingdom Metazoa; phylum Chordata; class Mammalia; order Carnivora; family Mustelidae; genus Mustela; species Mustela erminea. The sequence continues at coordinate 61,054,181 of NC_045623.1, forward strand.
GCATCTGTCCAGTAATGGAAAAACTACCAGTGAAACAGTGAACACTAGACCTTGACATATTCCTTCAGAGCTTTGTAAATTCTACTCTAGACAAACTTAAGGACTAGATCAGAGTTTTTTTGATAGCAACACTACTGACATTTTGGGCCAGATAATTCTTTGTTGTGGGGGCTATCCTATGCATAACAGGATATTTAATATCTGTGGCCTTTACCCTCTAGATGCTGGGAGCACCCACTATTTGTTAATCAAAAAATGTCTACATATAAATAGGTTGTGGGGGCAAAATTACTCGTAATGAGAACCACTGGATTAAATGATTTTCAATGTTCCTTCTATCTTTAAGGATTGAGCTAGTAACCCAGTTGGCATTATTATAATTCCCAGAAAATGCTCATTTCTCCCAACTGATATGGGAACTACTTAGATTTGACCACAACCCTGTAGTCATTTGCTCTTAAGGAAACAATCTTAACCTAGAGAGAGAAAAACTCAAATCATAAGTCTCAAACCCATAAGTACTCTCTATCTCCAATATTATAATGCAGTCTCTGTTTGGTCAATGTTACTCAAACAAAGATATTCTGTGTTGAAGAAGTTATGCTTCCTGGAAGCCAGTTATTGACCCGGAGGAGATAGCTTTGCTACTTGGGCAGAAACAGCACTTAAAAGAGAGAAGTGCATTTTATCTGTGCTCTATGTAACCCCTCCTTCAATCAAAGCAATTCTGTCCTTCATCTTATTTATCCATTCTTTTTAAGCCTATGAAAAGATAGAAAATGTTTGGTAGAAATACTGGAGTTGGATCTAGAGCCCTGAGTTTGGATCCTAGTCAGATCATTAAACTCACTCTGTTAATTTGGGCAAATTACTTCATATATTGGCTTGCTCATTCAACAAACTTTTTCCAAGTGCCTGCTGCACACGACAAACTATAACAGTTGGCTGGGGATGCACAGGGAATGACACAGCTCTCCCACTAGCTTTTCACAATTGAGAAAAAGGAAACTACCATATCCCATGTGATGGTATTAGTGTGTCATTAGGCACTACTCACAGGGAAATTACAACTAGTTATGTTTGTTTTTGCCTTGGCCAAGGAGCTAGGTTCTTCCTCCATGAACTTGTCCTCACCAATTTGTCCAAAATCCCTCTCTCTGTTTGGTCAATTCTCATTGACTGGGACAAACCATGCCCAGTAATGTCAAAGGGCAGGTTGTCATCAGGTGGAATATCCATATTCAAGGATAGCTTGTTCTGTATTCCTAGCATTTGATCTCTGGCCCCTAAGGAATGTTCTTCCTTCTGCCTCTAAATTAAAGAAATCCTTCTCTAGTTCTCCCACAAGTCCTTCTCCCATTTAAATCACTGTTCTACCTTTCTCTCTTCTTCCCCCATATCTCAGAATTATCTAATCTCAGAGAGTCTCCATACATGTATCCAAGAATTTGAGATAGTGCCTTGACCACAGATGTAAAACATTTTTTTAAATCTTTATTTTTGTTTCATTTGGGACAGAAAGAAAGAAAAAAATTTGTCCTAAAGACCAGTGAGAAAGAAATTATTTTCACACAAAAAATAATGAGGTAAATGCTAGCAAGATAAACTCATCACATCCTGTAGTAACTGATATGAGACTATCAAGCTCAGAATGCTAGGGACCATGGCCTTTCCCAATAAATGGCAGCTGGCAACCTGGCCATCAGTTTGTAATTATATAAACATTTATCCCATGGTCAAGCACTTTTTCCAAATGACAGGGATGGCTCCGTAGACTATTATAAACAAAAGCTTCAAATAAATTTTTACTTCTTTTTAGGGCTTCAGATTACTCCAACATAAAAATTAAAGGCTTGATTAGGAATATATTAGTCCTGAGAAAACATTAATTTATTACTCAGTGTGACTTGGATTCCTTTCCCCACCAATATCCCTGCTACATATTTCTCCTTACTTAAGAAGGGCTACTTGATCCGAATGTGGAGGCTGCAGGAGGAGGTGAAAAGAACAAGACAGATTCCTCAGAGGAGGAACTCAGTAGAATGTGGGTGGAATATCAGGATTTGAGGAGATCCAATGAAAGCTTTCACATCTTGCGTACATTTTTAAAAATAACGCTCTACAAAATGTAGTCTCACTTCCTTGTTATTACATAGAACTCTTTTAATTAAACTTTGGAAATAAATGAATAAGGGTCATGAGGATAAACAGAACTATTCAATTTTTAAAACACTTTTTTTGAGATACAAGTCATATACCATCCAACCATACTCACTTACATTGTACAATTCAGTATTTTTTAGTATATTCACAAGGTTGTGCATTCATTTCCATATTCAATTCTAGAACTTTTCATTACCCCTAAAAGAAACCCTTTAACTCACCACTCCTTGATCTTTCCTCCCCCAGTCACTAATCTACTTTCTGTCTCTATAGATGTTCCTATCCTGGACATATCATATAAAAAGAATAATATAATAGGAAGTCTTTCGTGACTGGATTTTTTCATTTAGCATATCGCTTTTCTATTTTATCCATGTTGTAGCATGTATCAGTACCACTGGGTAGGTCCTCCAGACCTTTCATTCCCTGGGTAGAAATTCTCACATTGATAACTGAAGGGATTCCCCCTAGAGGCTGCTCTACTATGATGTGAACTGTTTTTGTGCTGTCGTTTGTGACTCTACAGGATGGATTTGAAGTCAGGCTTAAGTGGATATCCTAGCACCTCCACTTACTTAATAGCTGCTGTGACATTGGGCATAACAACTGAGTCTCAGTTTGCTCATCTGTGAAATTAAGAAACAGGATATTTTCAGTGTAGTCCCTACTTCATGGTAGGTGCCCCTTCTTTTATCCGTACATTCTAGCATCCAGCCCAAAGTAGGCATGCATTAAATGTTAGCTGCAGTTACCTCCTCTGTTCTTACATTCTCTTTTTAAAGGGGATTTTTAATAGGCTCTTGTGTCAGGCCACAGAGATATCTTCTTCCTACCATAATTAAGCAACTTGAGAAATCCTGTGAGGTCGATAAATTTGGAAAACGCTTACATAAAACAGAATATAAAATGGCAAGTCCTGCCATCAGAAGCCAGTAAAAGTCAATTGCTTTATGCGACACCTCTACAAATGGCATTATGTCATTGCATAATATTAGTAAGAAATTGTAAGATTTTGTTCAGGCCTATAAAATGTAATGAGTCTCACATCATCTACCAATATAAAAATAAATTGAAAGAAAGTAATATTTTAAAAAGAAAAAAAAACAAGCTTCCAACTTCTTGGCTTTTTCTGTGTTTGAGGAAATTTAGTCCATAAAGAAATGAATTTAAATGTTTTTCAGTGTGGTTAGTTGGCGTTCTTTCTCTTTCTCTTTTTTCCTTTCTTTTTATTATTTTAATTTTTCATCTTTGCCTTTTTTATTTAACTGGGAACACACAAAAACTCTGTTTCAGAAATCAGGTGGTCTTGGCTGAAAAATCCCCAATGCATAAAAAAGAACTTTAAGTGTTTAAAAAATGGAAAGTCTTCATGGTGCCAATAAAGAGATAGATTTATTCATCTGGGCTAAGGTACAGGACATTAACTTTCACAGATGCATTTGTTCATCAGCAGTTCACACTAAAGCAACCTGAAAAGTCTTTGTAAATCTAAAGAAATGAGGCTGTGTGTGCCTGGCCTAGAACACTATTTCTTTTGGTAACAAATAATGATATGGGAATCCAAACTTACCCAGTGGGTACTTCTCTTAGGCAAGGTTGAATGCCTATTGGTTCTGGAACAGAAAGAATTGATCATTCTGATAAGAATATGCTATCCTACCAAAATCTAGCCTGCATCTGTATTAAATATGGCCCAGAAAAAATGGAAGGAATAATCTCATAGCTCCCCAACAGTGTAGTCTTACGAATGTAAGCAAACATGTCTATTAGGAATAATATATAACAAGAGCTGAGCCATTGGGCTCTCTAAATAAACTGTCTTCATATTTGGGAAAGGGAAAAACAAATGTGGTGTGTTTGGCTCAAGGAATGGGCTCTGTTTTTCTTTCTTTGTCAGCATTACCATTCAGTGGTGCAGATGGACAGGACACCCTTGGGGATGGGATACATTTGCTGGCTCAAAATGGAAACAGCATGGAGTGGTTTAAGCCAAGGAGGAAAGCTTAGATTCATGCAACCAGTTCAAGTTATTCGTAGACTGAGATAAATCTAGAGTTGAATGTAAACCTATAGATCATCTCCTCTACCTTTAACCCAGTACCGGAATTCCTTCTTTAGATGGTTGAATGATGACCACCCAGCCACCAGTTGAACCTTTTCCAGGAACAGGGAACTCATTATTTGTGAGCAGCTCTGTGTATATTATTATTGATATTACCATGTGGATCATTACCATTTTTACAAAACTATAGCAATTGTTGTAACCTCCAAGGAGAGACAAAACTGGAATGGTTGTGAAAGCTCATTTCCTTACTCTTATTAGTAGTTTTTCAGGAAACCATCTTAACATTCCTGACCTCTCCAGGAATAGGCTGATACCAGAGGCTGGACTTGGAAGATCCTCCCTTTACAAACAAGAAGTCAGTTATATTGTCCCTACTTTTTTTTCCTTTTTCAGAGGAAGAGGGTTATGGGGTCAGGGCACCCACCTGTTAGGACACTTTTTGTGGTGCATTTAGTAGTGCTGTCTGCCTAACACAACTCTCTGTGGAATGAGAACCAAGAACCTTGTATGTGCTCCCTCACCATTTGTAAAACTTATTTTAGATTTATACGAGCAGGTATGTATGTAGGACCCCTTTGCATAACACAATCACTACCATTTATTGAGCACTTATAAGGCCTTGAGCTTCAGGCTAAGCGCTTGAGATTTATTATCACATCTAATCTTCCAAACAGTACTCTGAGGATAGATACTATACTCACCCCCTTTTTTTCACTCCTTTTTTGAAGAGGAAGAACCTAAGTCTCAGAGAAGATGACTGGTCATGGCAAAAACTGGGCTTCTAGGCAAGAACATGTTCTTTTTTTAATATATATATACACATATGTATATGTATATATATATATATATATATATATATATATATATATATATATTTACATTTATTTGACAGGGAGAGAGAGAGAGAGAGAGTGAACACACAAGTAGTAGAGCAGCAGGCAGAGAGAGAGGAAGAAGCAGGTTCTCCACTAAACAGGGAGCCTGATGCAGGGCTCAATCCCAGGACCCTGGGATCATGATCCAAGCTGAAGGCAGACACTTAACCGATGGAGCCACCCAGGTGCCCTGGCAAGAGCATGTTCTTAAACTCTTCTACACAGTTAACCACCACTGGTGTTGTGACCAAAGAACAACCAGGCATAGGTTGTTTAAAGTCAGCCAGGCATAGGTTCACCCCCTGTCTCTTCCCCTTCCTTGGAGTGAATATTAGGTACTTTCTTAGACATCATGCTATCTAAGTTTTGTGTTTCTTTATGAATTTTCATGAAGCTTAGGTGGGATATATCATGTACAGTAAAAAGAATTTTTCTAGTTACCCTAGAACTGAAAAGTAGGACTCCAAACAGGGTTAAAAAGTATTAGATATCCAATATTATAGAGCAAGAACAACCAAAGAACTACCAACAACTTGGCCTGTCTTGGGGAACACTAAGTAGGCTAATACCTCTGCTACCACTTATGATCAAGCAGATCTCCTGTTGTCCAGAACTTAAGAGGGAAAATGACAAAAGGGAAAGCAAGCATTATGAGAGTTATAAGCAATTGATCTAGTATCAGAGTGTTGTAGCTTTGTCTCTTCCTAACCAGAGCCAATGAGGGAGGCCCCAAGAGAATCAATGCCAAAGAATAAGTGTTACCTTCAAGAAAGAGAAAATTGTGTCTCATTCCCTGGTTAGACAACTGTGTATGCAATGAGTCTTTGACCTAACCAGTGCCTCTTAGAGCAAGGAAAAATAGAGTTGGAGGAAGATAGTCAAGTTAGTAAGTGGAGATTTCAAAAAGATTCATGACAACACTTGATGTAGTAAGCACAGGTAACTTTCTTGTATCAATGGGGGCTAGAGAAGGTGATTTGGAGTCATCTTACCAGTGTCACCCAAGAAAGCAACTCTACACAGCCACACGGGACTCTGGCTGCAAAAGAATAAGGCACATTCTCAACAGAATTGCTTTAAGTGTATTTTATGGAGGAAAGAATTAAAATAGGAGTGGTATATCCTAATTATGAAACTGCAAAAAGATATACATGAGCCCTACCTATGAGAGAGCCTGCATTTATTTGGACACCTGCTGCGCAGACCAATTTATGTCCTGAGGAGGAATAGCAACATCTTACAAAATATATAACTGCAGATCCAGTTAAATATAAATGTTTTTCCCCACTTCCCCTAATTCCTTCCTCCTAATGAGGTAGAACAAGAGGATGGATAAGGGCAAGGAACTGGAAGTGTGATCACAGGATCACAACATACACACACACACACACACACACACACACACACGCACGCACTACATAGCTTCTAGGAGCCATGGGTCAAGCATGACCTAGAGGGTAAGAAGGGGGTGGTTAGTGAGTTTAGAAATTAACTATGTACTGGACAAAAATTTTAATAATTTAAAATGACCAGAAAATTGTAGCACTCATCACAAAAGTTAATAAAAGAGGATAAAAGTGGGGGACGCCTGGGTGGCTCAGTTGGTTAAGCAGCTGCCTTCGGCTCAGGTCATGATCCCAGCGTCCTGGGATCGAGTCCCGCATCGGGCTCCTTGCTCGGCAGGGAGCCTGCTTCTCCCTCTGCCTCTGCCTGCCATTCTGTCTGCCTGTGTTGCTCTCTCCCCCTCTCTCTCTCTGATAAATAAATAAAATCTTTAAAAAAAAATTCTTAAAAAAATTCTTAAAAGTGGAACATCTGGGGGTGGGCACTGATTGGTAAAAAACAAGTATTTCATGTCTATACCCAACCAACTTGAGACTATTACTGCTTTATCTAGTAATATATGTTAAATACTGGGCAAATAATATCTCCTCAATAAATGTTAGTTCTCTTTTCTCTTTACCATTATAGCATGTATTTGATTTCTTTTCTGACTATAACATAAATTATAAATCTTTAGAGAGGAAAAAACTGGAAAATACAGAAAAATATGAAGAGTACAATGAATATCAATCACAACCCTCTTCCTACCTTTAGAAGCATCGTTGAGCAGCTCACTTAGGAAATTTTCCCATATCATGAACCCAAGTCTGCTCCCTGATGTTTCCATGCACTGGTCCTAACATTGTCTTCTGATGATACATAGACTCAGTATCCTCTTTCCTCCATGTGACACTATTTTACATATGTAAAAAGAGGTATTTTCATTTTGTTTTGGCCCACCCTGCTTTTTTTTTTTTTAAACAGGTGAAACATTTTAAATTTCTTCCACTATTCTAAATGCCTCCTGGTTTCCAGCCCTTTCCTATTGCAGTCAATCAACCTCTAAGGATGTCTTGCTATGCCAATGTCACTTTTAAAATATGACATAGAATCAAGCCAAGCCCTAAACTTGACACAGGCTGATTATTACCTCCTTCATTTGAACACTGTTCTTAAATTTCTGTCATTGAGTACAGCCAAAGAACACAAAGAGACCAATTTGTCAAGTTGGAAATATTGCCTTAGCTTATGCTGACCTATTTTCTTCCTCAGAACTTCTCAGGGCAAAAAGAAGGATCTGGCAGCTTGATTTTGAGATTTTCCCAATTCAACAGAGAAGTTTTTGTGAGCCTCTTGAAAGAAATAGAGATTCCTGACATCTAGAAGTAAAAAATAAATTGTTTTAGAAATAAATGCCAATATGGTTAGAGGCTCTTTTTTTTTTTTTTCCCCAATTCATCCATTCATAAGTTGTGAATAAGAAGCATAAATTCAAGGGCTTAGAGTTTGGTAAGATGTCGCATTAATGCTCTTTTCAAACCTCCTTTTACTGGAGTGCCCAATTGGTAGTCATACCAAGGACTAACTCGAAGTCTGTGTTTTTAACTCACTGTGCTCTCGGGGCTACTCCTACCCTCCCATGATGGGAGAGGAGAGAGAAACAGCAAGGCGGAAAGCATCTTATAAAAGCGGTGTAGGCTGAATGGTGTCTCTTCAGAATTCTCCAGAATATGTTGAAGTCCTAACAACCAATACCTCTTTGAAGAGGTAATTAAGTTGAAATTGTGTCACTGAGATGGGATCTACTCCAATATGACTGGAGTCCTTAAGAGGAAATTAGAACTAGACATATCTTGAGGAAGGACCATATAAATAGTAGCTGGCTATGTACAAGTCAAGGAGAGGGACCTCCAGAAGAAACCAACCCTCCTGACACCTTGATGTTGGACTTCCAGCCTCCAGAACTATGAGAAATAAATTTCTGTTCTTGATGTCACCAAGTCTGTGGTAATGATCCCAGAAGGCTTAGCAAACTAATATAAGTGAGGACATTAACACAGGTGAGAAAGTAGAATGAAGCCCAGTGAATGTGAAAAGGCTGTTCGCACATCTTCTACCCTTTTAACTTTCCCCAAGAAGTCATGACATTATTCCTTTGAGATGCCTACGTTTTCTTCTGCAATCAATCATTCTAACATATCTTGTAAGAATTACAAAAAAAATCTCAAGCCATTGGAATTCTCTCCTGCTCTGACTTGTAAAAAAGTCTCCATCAAGAGGGCAGATAAGGGTAGTGGGTGTGATCTGAGGGCAGGGCACTCAGAGACAGTGGTAGAAGCTAAATCTATTTGCATTTAAGTGAACAAAAATACACGAGGAGATTCCAGAGTCATTTGTCCAGAGAGATCAGTTTCAGGCTTGAGAAGAGATCAAGGGAGACAGTAAAACAACTTGGGCTCTGAGACTGGGTACTGTAGACAATAAAGATCTGTCAGAAATTCCACTGTATGCTGTTGCCGTACACCCCTCATCACTGAATTTTTAAGGAAACGTCAATAAATTTCTATAGTGCTTTTTTGAATCAGATACTTCTTTCATTCTGATGCATTTCTTTGCTCTAAACAGCCTAAAAGTAATCTGGCATATTTTAATTATATACAAATAGAGTGTTGGAAAAAAAATTCTGTCATTCATTTAGGATTAATTAATTTACCTGATTGTCTTTTCCTCATGAGTATCACTGTATTGAAAATCCTGGGCTATGTATAAACTGTGAGGTGAGGAGATTGCATTCACTTTGGTTGATCTAAGTATCCAGGCACCTAAATCCTATTCAAATTCACTTACTTAATTCATTCTACAGATTTATTGTACAAACAGGCATTGGGAACCCATGATGTAAGGATCTGTCTACATAACAGAAATAAGATAAAAGTGTTTCCTGCCCTTATGTAACCTATGGTCTAAATTAGGTGGAAAATGTATGAGGGAACAGTGCCCCCAAATGAGCATTATTTGAAGAGAGAAAAAACTAGAATTATTGAATGTCGTGGATTTGATATGTGACTTAATCCTCATACAGCTACTATGACATAGTTATTTAGTAACTCACTTGTAAGATAGAAATACTGCAAGTCAAAAAGATTAATTAGTCTGTTCAGCATCACATGTATGGTATGGTAAGAGGTAGGGTAGGATGAGTGTTCCTTGATGGTGATCTTTGCAATACACCAACCTACGTTCCTTGAGGGCAAGGTCTTTTTCTTATAAATTTTGAAATCCTTATTACACCATAGAACATGGCCCACCTAAGGATAGGTTGAATAATTTTGTGTTGAATAAGGCCTTTGTAGGAAATTATTGGAGTACTCCAGGGATCAGTCCTTCTTTCTAGGAATTTCTCTTCTTAATCTGCTTTACTTCCTAGGTGCTATCCAATTCCATCACTTTAAGATATAATGTTAACTACTAAATTTTTATTTTTATCCCCAAATGAATTTTGGACTTATATCTACTGCTTACTTATCTCCCTGAGATGGTTTATAGATCTCTAGCCTAATGTATTGAATGAGAGCTCTTGATATCCCACTTTAAACCAGATTCACCACCTTCCACCTTATTCCCCACCTTAATGCACTCAGTTCAAGCCAAAACCTTGCTGTCAGCAGTTTCTCCTCTCCCCTCCCATTCCATATGCAGTAAATTGGCAACTCCTTCGGGTGCCACCTTCAAAATGCACTTTGAAACCTATGCTTCTCACCATCCACCTCTATCTCCACCCCCCGTCTAAGCCAGTGCTGCTCGCCTATGGAAGGCAGCAAAAGCATCTTCACTCTTATTTATTTTAAAGAGAGAGGATGAGAATGAGCCCACAAGTAGGAGGGGTGTAGTGAGAGAGAGAGAGAGAGAGAGAATCCCAAGCAGATGGAGACTGACACATAGGCTCAATACCATGACCCCAAGATCACGACCACAGCTGAAACCAAGAGGTGGATGCCCCACTCATAGCACCACCAAGGTGCCCCTCCTTACAACTTTTAGAACACACTGACATGTTCTCACTTCAAAGCCTTTACACATATCCCTGCCTGATAGCCAGTCCCCCAATCTTCACATGGCTCACTTCATTAAGCTTTCTGTTAACGGAAACTGTATACACTCCTCTCTGTGTATATGTGTGCAGTACAGTAAGGGTATAATAAATTAATATACTAAATACATGTGAATCACACCATGTATATAATGACCAAGTCTGGATAAAGTTGGAGTTTCTTTCTTTGCTTTAAGAAATTTTCTTTTTCGGCACACTCCTGTGTGAACATTCATAATCACTCATCTGCCGGTTTCATTGCCATAGATCAGTCCCAGAAGCTGCCAAGGAAACCACATAAACCTCATACCATCCAATGTCTATGGCCAAGAAAGTAAGAGTACATGTCGCCCTACATTCATTTCTTTCACATTTGTCTTTGGTTACTTTTGGCAGTCATGGGAGTCTGGAGAACCTTGTTATCACTCTGAAACAAAACCGATTCTGGACCTGAGGTCAGAAGGAGTTTAGAATGTCAAGGATGTGTTCTTTGGAAAGGAGACGTTTCTTGGACAAAGTGCCAAAGTTAGACAGAGGTTGGACCATGTGCGGCAAGACAATGTCAGAGGAGCCTGCTCTTGCCTGCGTCTTCCTTTCTCCCCCACACCCAAAACCTTTGTGGCCAAACAACCAAAAATCAAAGTCACCTTCAAGCATTTGGACAAGATACCAGCCTAGCCAGATGCATAAGAACGCCTGCTTGGCAGCAAGTCTCCCAGAAATGAAGTATAGAAAGACTGGGCTCAAGTGTGGACATATTTCTTCTCTTCTGCGGTCTCCAAGTTGTGAGATCCGTCCATAACTAGGCTGGAACCATGTTCTGGTCACAAATAATTTACCCTCCCTTCACAAGTTTGCAGTTCATAGTTTATAAGGCAATATAATTTATTCTTGATTCACAGCTTTCTTTCCTCTAAAAACAGGGGTGGGGTTAATTAAGAAATGTGCCCAAGGGCAGTTTTTTAAAAGGTAAGAATTATTTGCCTTCACTCTTGATGTAGACGTTGGAGGCAGAGAGCTCTGGGTTTGAGTAGCTGCTTGAGCACTTCAGATCTAGGGGACTTTGGGCTTATTGCTTCATTTTTCTAAACTCTATTTACTCATGTCCAACATGGCGTTATTGTAATGATTTAATGAGGAAGTATATGCAGGATGCTTGGCGAACTATTAGCACATATAATTCTTAAATAAGCATTATTTACTTATTCCTTTAACAAATTTGTACCTATTACCCACTACCATGTTGCCAGGCACGACTGGGAGCTAAAGACACAGCACCAAATAAGGCCTCTTTCCCAGTGTGCTTTAAATTATAGAAAGAAAGAAAGAAAGAAAGAAAGAAAGAAAGAAAGACAGACAATAAACAAGCACAAACTAAAAGCTGATTAGAGTACCTAAGTTACCACTCTCCCTTTCATTAACTCTTAGCCATACACTAAGAGAAAGGTGTCACGTGTTCACATACACACATCTACATCCACACCCAGAGAACCTATCTCTCAGTATGCTCTTACTGCTATGAACTCAGTATTAGAGTTGCTTCATAGACTGTGACAGTACCAGGTATTCTTTTTTATTCAAACCATAGTTTCTGAGGACATATTAAGCACTAGATTCAGTGTTGATGTTAGAAAAGAAGTAAAAGGTAATAATAAAAAAATGTTTTCCCCATCCATCTGTTCATGATTTTGTGGTAGACACAGACCACTAAATGCACAATTACAATACCATTTATTATTTGTTCTATGGAATGCTCACATCTCGGGCAACCTAGGAAGACTGAAAAGGAAGCAGAGAGCACCACTTCATGTGGCCTAAGAGAGACCTCCCCAAGAGGGTGAAATTGTGTGGAGTAACTCAGATTTAAACAGGTCAATAAATGAAGAATTTTCCACACACAGAGAACATTTTGTGGAAACAAATAACATAGAAAATTGTTTTTATATGTCTGGGCATTAGGGAGCTTCTATTCAATTCAACATCTTATACTCCAAGCAATGTGCTGCCAGTGGAAAACAAGAACAAGGCACAGTTTAAGGCAGGAGACCAATAAGCACACAAGAAACATTAATATATCGAGTAAGTGCCAAAATATAAGTAATACAAAGAAGGAGCAGGCTTCCAGCAGAATCAAAGATAAGAAAGAGAAGTTAGATGAAAGAATGGGTGTGCGGGCTGGAAGGGAAGCTTTCAGGACAGCAGGTCTAATCCATATTAGGAGACTAAGGTAGAACACTGCCAAATTCTAGGAACTTCCGTTAACTTGTTACAGCTAGAAAGAACTCATCCTTCAGAATTCAAACACCACTTTTCAAGGAAGGCATTCCCTGAGCCCTCAGGTAAGATCAGATATCCCCCCTCCAGTTCAGGTAGAAAGTAAATTCCATTATGAGAGACAGGACTATGTCACTCTTCCTCCGTGATGTTCTCCATTGCGTCTTATGATGCCTGGCACAGAATGAACTTCAACAAATAATAGATTGAAAGAGTGATTGCAAAGAGAAGGATTAGAAAGAACTGAAGCTGAAGGGTTACACAGGCACAATAACAGACAAGTGTATTTCACACTAGGAATTTGAAATCTAAAATCAGTGGTCTCCAAACTTTGGTTTCGTCACTTACCCTAGTTATTCAATGTTTGGGACACTCACTCCTAATATACGTACATTTATTAATATACAAATTTACATGTATTGCTCTAATGGATTTGTATATTATAAAATATGCAAAAACAAAATTAGAAAGCTTATTATAAAAAATAAACAGGAATAGATATCTTAATATGTCTTTCCTATGCCTCAGCACCAGATTATATGCCCCTAGGGTAGTCATATCCCTTTAGAAAACACTAGGGCATGAGAAGCCATAGAAGCATTCCAAGAACAATAATAGATATCCAAATTTGCATTTTAGGATGCTGTTGTAATTAGCCAGGTGATCCAGCCCATCGTATGCTCCTAAGCACTTCCCATCTCTGGTACCCTGCCCTGCAGTCCACATCTAGGTACCAAAACATGGGAGTGAATGTTAACTATGAGGGCAAGCTGAATTCATCACTTCTCTTCTCCAGGTTTTTAGTCTTTTACGAAGGAATGCAAGAAATAAAATAGTGATTAAGTTAGAGTTCCAGTGCTGTTCTTAATCAAGTTGGATTGAGAATATGATAAGGTCTCCTACCTCCATACTGAACACACAAATCAGAACTCAGGGGAAGCTGACTCTCTGACTGAACTGCAGCTGGCAGTGATGAGGCAAAGACCAGTCTCTGCTTCCCCCTTTTATAGTGTAGAGAATAGAAGCATGGGACCTCACTATGTGTATGACCAAGCAGTTCACAAAAATGAGAGAGATGGGCCAACACAGCTGAAATGCCATTTCAACGGTTTTGCTCCAAGTTGGCAGAATTGTCAGGTTTTTGCCATCTCTCCAGTTATGGAAATCATTCCTCACGTCCTGGGGGGAGCAAGTGAAAAGATGGAGAAAAAACCAGAATTATTCTCTATTAGCCCATCCTCTCTTGACAGTGGAGAATAGCAACCCCCTAGTGATAACGGGATAAATAAATAAATGTGACGCCTCCAATAGCAATGAAGAAAACCCAAAACTGGAAATTAAGATGATAATCAAGAAAGTTCTAGCATTTTATTTTAGTGCCTTAAATAATGAGATATGCAACAATGGGCAAATCACTTACCTCTCCTGGGCTGTACTCTCTCCATCTGTAAAATAAGTGGATGATCTCTAAGGGCCCTTGTAACTCTGACATTTTATGGTTTCTATAAGATATTCAGAAATTATTCTTGAACTGCCTTTGTCAAAAAGCAATAAAATTTAATATAATATTTTAAAATCCACTATTCAAATACTAATGGACTTAAATGACAAGGATGCTAGAAGAACTAAATGAAAATCTTGGACTTTCTGACCTAATCAATCAACATAAATGGATGGCAGGAAGAAGTTCAGAGGATGAAATCCTGAACATTATCAGGAAAATGCACTTTTGAGTTAAGGAGTCAATCAGCAAGAATTTTACCAATTTTGAAATGTCCAGTGTTAGGGATTCTGTGACACCAACTTGAGGCAGGACAGGACAAAGACTCCCATGGGCCGATAGTGATGAAAACCAAAGATGAACACATTCCATAATGGAGGGCAAGGATCTAGGGATACTCTGTGACATGAGAAACAGAGTGTACAGAGAGCAGCCATGCTCCAAAAAAGGACACCACTGTGCAGCTCTGCAGACAAAAAGGGACCAGCTGTCAGAATATGGGAATATTTTTAAAGATGATCAAATCAGAGCTGGTAAAACCTTTCTTCATCTGTTGGCTGCTTTAAATAAGTTACCTCATACATGGTACTGATTTCTAATGTTTAATTTATCAAATATGTATAGGTATATGTATGTGTGTGTGTGTGTGTATATATATATTATATATATATTATTTATTATAGATAGATTTTTATAGATGTAAATTCTGGACTCTCCATTCATGTATTTGTCTATACTAGCATAAATAACACAATGTACAGTATTTTAATTATTATAGCTTTGAAGCATTTTACAGTTAGGGATTGCATTTTTCTTGTGTCACACAATAACAGAAAACTCCCTATAGCCGCTTAGTGAAAGAAGAACTTCATCATTCTCACATAATAGAAAACTGAAAATTAGAGTCCAGTGCTGGTGCAGCCCTTGCGGACATCAGTAACAGAGGATTCTCTCATTTTGCTCAACTATCCTGGGTGCGGTTTTCATCTTCATGTCATTACTTCATGGTTGCAAGATGATTGCCTCACCTCCAGCACTCTATTTGTGTTCCAGACAAGAATAATAAAGAAGGCAAAGAGCAGAAGGCATGTATGGGATCAAAGTATCTTTTCTTCTCTTTTTTTTTTTTTTAAGATTTTATTGATTTATTTGACAGACAGAGATCACACGTAGGTGGAGAGGCAGGCAGAGAGAGGAAGGGAAGCACGCTCCCCGCTGAGCAGAGAGCCTGATGCGGGGCTCGAGCCTGAGCCTAAGGGAGAGGCATTAACCCACTGAGCCACCCAGGCGCCCCAAAGTATCTTTTCTTTTAAAGAGCTTTTCTAAGAAGCCCTGCCTAAGAATATTAGTATGAACAGCAATAAATGGCCACTCTATTTGCAAAACAGGTTATGAAATGTGTTTTATTATCTGAGCATACTACCTTGAGGAAAGTAAAGGGTAACCTTAATAAAAGAAAGAGAAACTTTGGCGTTGAGTAAGCAACTAACCAAATTTGCTTCTCTCCTCTCTAGATGATAGATAGATAGATGATAGACAGACAGACAGATAGATAGATAATAGATACCAGAGATATTTTATATATATCTATGCATACACACACACACACACACACACACACACACAAATTTGGTAGGGAATTTTAATCTTATGCATTCATCCTTTTCAAGTTTTTTTCTGAAGTTTTGTGCAGCATTTCATCAGGAGAAATCTTAAAATCAGAGATTAGTAAATTTAGTGATAATTAACAGCTTTTAAAAATTAAATAAACTCTTCTACATTTATTCACTTTTGCTTGAATGGTCCCTATCAAAATGTTATAATTTTCTTCATATGGTTCTCACATGTTTTGTGCTAGGTTAATTTCTTGTTTAAAAAAAAAAGATTTTATTTATTCATTTGAGAGAGAGTGAGAGCAAGAAAGATCACAGAGAGAGAGAAAGAGGGAGAAGTAGACTCATCACTAAGGAGGGAGCCAGATTTGGGGCTCAATCCCAGGACCCTGAGATCATGACCTGAACCAAAGGCAGACGCTTAACCTACAGAACAACCCAGGTGCCCCATAATTTCTAAGTATTCTAGATTCTATTTGGCTTTTAGATTTTCAATGTGATTTCTTTTATCTTTAAATTATTTTGTTTCGCTGATAACTGGAAAGCTATACTTTTTTATTAATCACGTATCAAGCTGACTTACTGAATTCCTTTATTAGTCCAAACATATTTTCTGTTGGCGCTTTCAAATTTGTACACTTAAATAATCATATTATCTGCAATAAAAGTCTTATCCATACTTACAGTGAAACATACTTGTATTTTTTCTTGTCAAATTACATTATTTCAGGAGTGAAGGGGAAACTTGATAAAATAATTTCATAGAATTGTACTAAATTTTATCAAATGTTTTCAGTTATATTTTAAGCTGATTATTTGGTTGTTTCTTTTTAATTGTTTAACAAACTGAGTTACTTTTTAAAAATTTTTATTTTTGTAGTTTCAAGTTTTTTTTTCCTGAGTTGCTATTTTTATTTTGTTTATTTTTTAAATTTAATTTCATTTTTCCAGTGTTCCAAGATTCATTGTTTGTGCATCACACCCAGTACTCCATGCAATACGTGCCCTCCCTAATATCCACTACCAGGCTCACCCAACACCTCACCCCCCTTCCCTCCAAATCCCTCAGTGTGTTTCTCAGAGTCCACAGTCTCTCATGGTTTGTCTCCCCCTCCAATTTCCCCCAACTCTCTTCCTGTCTTCTTCTCTCAATGACCTCTGTGTCATTTTTTATGCTCCACAAGAAAGCAGTTTCAAGTTTTTATTTAAATTCCTATTAGGTAACATACAGTGTAATTAGGTTCATGTGTAGAATATAAAATCACTTACAGACAACACCCAGTGCTCATCACAACAGAAACACTCCTTAATCCCCATTACCTATTTAACCCATCCCCATACCCCTCCTCTCTGGTAACCATCAGTTTGTTCGCTTTAGTTAAAAGTCTGCTTTATGTTTTGGCTCTCCCTTTTTCCACCCCCCCCATATTCATTTGTTTTGTTTCTTAAATTCCACATATGTATGAAGTCATATGGTATCTGTCTTTCTCTGACTTATTTCACTTAGAATTATATTCTCTCTCTCCTCCCATGTCATTGTAAATGGCAAGATTTCATCCTTTTATCTGGCTGAATAATATTCCATTGAGTAAATATACTATACTTTCTTTATTCATTCATAAATTGATGGACACTTGAGTTCTTTTCATAATTTGGCTATTGTTGATAATACTGTTATAAACATTGGGGTGCATGTGCCCCTTTGGATAGTGTGTTTGTATCCCAAAGTGAGTTACATTTAAAAAAATTTAAGATGTAAACCTGGTGATTCACAGACCTGTACCCCTGGGGATAAAAATATATGTTTATAAAAAATTAAAAATTAAAAAAAATTTAAGATGTGAAAAATTCTTTCATTTTTGTGATAAAACCTCATTGCTGATGTTATTGTTAGTATTAGTAAACTGCTTGATTTGATATCCTAATATTTTGTTCAAGATTATTTTACCTATGTTCATAAAAAGTTTGACTTTTTTTTTCCTTTTATCTATTTTTATTCATTTTTGGTATCTGGATTTTTCTAGGCTCATAAAACAAGTTGTTAAGTTTTGTATCTTTTTATTTGATCTTGAAATTTTATATCATATGGGAAATATTTAATCATGAATGTTTATTAGGAATTATAATTTAAAAAATTATGTTTAGTATCTGTCTTAGAAGTTTATTTTAAGATCTCACTATTTCAGATTTATAACTTCTTGTGTCAATACTGGTAATTTTTAATTTTACTTTTAAATCAACTTTATAGAGGTATAATTTTAAAACAATAAATACAACCAATTTAAGTGTACAGATTGATGAGGTTTGACAAATTAAAAATCCCATGTAACCACTTGAACACCAAGATATAGAACATTTATATCATCCTGATAAATGCTCTTTAAAAATTTTTTTTAAGATTTTATTTATGTATTTGACAGAGAGAGCGCACAAGTGGACAGAGAGGCAGGCAGAGAGAGAGAGGAGGAAGCAGGCTCCCCACTGAGCAGAAAGCCCGACTCAGGGTTCAATCCCAGGACCCTGGGATCATGACCTGAGCTGAAAGCAGAAGCTTTAACCCACTGAGCCACCCAGGTGCCCCCTGATAAATGCTTTTAAGACACTCTGTACTCAATTCCTCTCCCTCACATACTAGACAATCACTGATCTGCTTTCTGTCACTATAAATCAGCTTGCATACTCTAGAATTTCATATAAATAGAAGCATACTATATGTGCTCTGGACTCTTTTGCTCAGCATACTGTTTTGGAGAATCATTTATGTTGTTGCATGAATCAGCAGCTTTTCTTTTTAATTGCTGAGTAATATTCTCGTGTATAAATAGATGATTAATTTTTATCCATTTTCCTGATGAGGATATTTGGGCTATTTTTAGTTTGAAGTTATTGTGAATAAAACTGCCAAAAACATTTGTGTGCAAGCGTTTTGGTGAGCAAAATATTTTTATTTCTCTTTAGAAACTAGTTAGTTTTAGAATTGCTTGGACAAATAATAGTGCAATAAAAATAGTAGTTTTTATTTTTAAAAAAGTGATGAACTTTTTTCCAAAGTACTTACAATATTATATACTCTCAATACCAATCCATGAAATTTCCAGTTGCACTAAATCTTCTATAAAATTTAGTTTTGTCATTCATTTTATTTATGGCCATTTTAGGGGTTATGTAACTGGTCTCTCTTCATACCTAAATTTGCATTTCCCTGATAACTAGTTACATGGAACATCTTGTATATATCTATTGGCCACTCATATATCTTCTTTTGTGATATGTCCATTTAAATCTTTTTCCCATTTTTTATTTATATTTAGAAGATTATGCTGTTGAGGTTCTTTTTATTTTCTGGTGCAACATGTTTGCCAAATGCAAGATTTGCAAATATTTTCTTCTAGTCTGCAGCTTAACACTTCGTTTTTAAAAATTAATTAACTAATTAATTAATTTAAGAGAGAGAGGCAGCATAAACAGGGGAAGGGGCAGAGGAAGAGGAAGAAGCAGGCTCCCCACTGAGCAAGGAGCCCCACACTGCACAATCCCAGGATCCTGGGATCGTGACCTGAGCCAAAGGTACACTTAACCAACTGAGCCTTCCAGGTGCCCCTTTCATTTTCTTAGTGGTATATTTCCAACATCAGAAACATTTCATTTTGATTAAGTCCAACCTGTTGTCTCTTAATGTAGTACTTTTCATGTTCTAAGAGATCTTTGTTTAGCTCAGTATCACAATAAAGCACATTATACTTGTCCCCTTACTTCCTAAAAATACATAATTTACTCTCATGTCTGGGCATTTGCAACACTATTCCACTTGCCTGGTGTATGGAATATTCTCCCCCAGACCTCTGTAGCTTAGTCCTTCATTTTGATCTACTTTCTGTTCAGTGTTA
Source organism: Mustela erminea (assembly GCF_009829155.1). Taxonomy (NCBI): domain Eukaryota; kingdom Metazoa; phylum Chordata; class Mammalia; order Carnivora; family Mustelidae; genus Mustela; species Mustela erminea. The sequence goes on from NC_045623.1 coordinate 61,073,972, forward strand.
CCTACTCAGAAAAACTCTCCTTCACAAGCCACTGTAATTTTCCTGTTTGCTTTTAGAAGTCTTATAGTTTTAGCTCTCTCATTTAGGTCAGTGGACCATTTTGAGTTAATTTCTTATGATTCAAGGTAAGCATCTAAATTAATTTTTTGCACATGTATATCCAAGAGACTCTGTACTTTTTGCCAAAAAGATTATAGAATTGCCTCGCCATGTCTGTCAAAAATTAATTAACCATAAATATAAAGTTGTCATCCTAAACTCTAAATTCTGTTTCATTGATCTATATATCTAACCTTACTCTAATACCACATGGTCTTAATTACTGTAGCTTTACAGTAAATTTTGTAATTGGAAAGTGTATGTCCTCCAACTTTCTTCTTCTTTAAAATGTTTTGGTTGGGGCGCCTGGGTGGCTCAGTGGGTTAAAGCCCTGCCTTCAGCTCAGGTCATGATCCCAGGTTCCTGGGATCAAGTCCTGCATCAGGCTCTCTGCTGAGCAGGGAGCCTGCTTCCCCCTTCTCTCTGCCTGTCTCTCTGCCTACTTGTGATCTTTGTCAAATAAATAAATAAAAAATCTTTAAAAAAATGTTTTGGTTATTCTGTGTCCTTTACATTTCATACAAATTCTATAATCAGTTTGTCAAGTTCTGTGAGGGAAAAAAAGGAAAACAATTGAAGGGTTTTTCTGAGGAGTAAATTGAACCTGCAGATCAATTTGAGAACTGTTAATTAGCAATATTGAAAATGCCAATCCATGAAAATGTCTTAATTTGTTTAGATCTTCTTTAATGTTTTTCAACAATGTTTTGTAGTTTGCAGTATACAATCCTGACACATCTTTTGCTAAATATATTCCTAAGTGTTTTGCTCTTTGGAATGCCATTGTAATTGTAATCATTTTGTCATTGTAGTTGTTTTCTTAATTTCATTTTCAGACTGTTCATTGTTAGCATATAGATGCATAATTTATTTTTGTGTATTGATCTTATATGCTATGATGATGCTGAACTCATTTACTAGCTTTTTTTAAAATATAGATTCCTTAGGATTTTCTACATAAAAGATTATGTTTTTGCAAATAAATACAGTTTTACAACTAGTTTTTCAATCTGGTTGCCTCTAATTTCATTTATTTGTCTATTATGTACTAAGTATATATTCATGCATTACCTTGTACTGATTGGAAACCTCCAAGTTAATGTGGTAAGAGGAGAAATGTTTGCCTTGTGCTTGATCTTTAGAAGAATGCACATATGTTTTATGAAACAGAGAGGATGTTCCCCTTCTTTTAAATAAATACCTTGGGAAGAAATCGGAGGTTTTATCTAAAGTGAAAAATCTAAGTTTAATTCTTTTCCCACTTAAGGTTTCCAAAGCTGTTTTTGAAACCAACCAGCCAATCAACCACATGTATTTTTGTTTGTATGCTTTCTCTACCCCATCCAGTCTGACCTCAAGAAACCATTTTTAAATGTTCAAACTTCATGAGACAGCTGGAGAGATCAGACCCTCCCCCCACCCTCACTGGGTCCCCATCAGACACAGTGGAAAAGAGGAAATGAGGTGGCAGTGATCTAGGGATTTCTCTGAGGGCCCTCCTGGACACACGGCCCCTCACATGACTGAATGCTGGAAGGTAGGAAAGACACTGAGAGACAAAGAGGGACTGGCGCTGACATGTTTTAAAGTGCCGTAATATAATTTGTATAATCCTCAGGGAAGTGATTTTAGTCTATCCCATAGTAAATACTCAATACGTAGTAGCTCCTGATAATATTATGACCGCTATTACCATTAACCTTATCATTACTATTAAGATGTGCTCTGAATATACTCTCTTCTCTCTAAAGAGGTTTGATCATTCCTATTTTTCTAATGAAAAAACCCATTATAATAAAAATCCATTATGAGTATAACTGGTGACAAAAACGTACAAATCTGTTGACAATAATGATTGCGTGTCTCCTGTGTGCTGTTCCCCAGCCATAGAAGTGACCAGGGGGAATGCGGGGAGTAAGAAACTGTGAAGCTTCAGCTTCATGGGTAGGGGTGACCCCTCCCTCTCCATCCCCAGCTGTATGATGACAAAGCTGTCATTAGTTAGGGGAGCTCTGAATCCCAAGTGCAAGGACCTTATGCTGTGCTCGAGAGACAGGAAATCACTCCTGTCAGCTGGAGGGAGGGCGGGCGGGTGTGGAGAGCCAAGTGAGTAGGAGGAGGGAGGGATGCGGGTCTTGCAGGATCCTTGGTCATCTTCCCCTGTTAGGAACTGTGGAAAAGCTGCTCTGAGAATCACTGCACAGACCCTCTCTGCAATAACAAAGAGATCACCTGGAGAGGAGGGCATTTTGAGGTGTGAGTCCTCTTTAATTCCTGGCCAAGGCAGCTACAACTGATGGAAGGTGGGTCTGTGAAGTAGAGTTCTGCCAGGGAGAGATTGGCACAAGAGAAATGGAGACAGTTAATTCTCAGGGGGTCGTCTTTGGCAAAATCCGCTATTGAGGCCTCATGCTACTTGTGCTCATAGCTGCCGAGAACCAAGAGTGCCATCTGCAAACTGTGACTCATAAACACTCTGTCAGTCTGCCATCTACTCTGACATCATAAAATAACAAGAAGCGGCATTGTAATAAAGAGGGGAGGTTTGCAGCCTACCAATTAAATGCATCTAATTTATTTCTCTTACAGCTGAGGCTTTATTTATTAGTAAACAGCTGCATTTGTTACACTTTTTTCTCAAAACGTGCCAACTGGCACTTTGGATGATCCATTAATCCTAAATAATCATCTGTGTACTCATAGATCCTGGATATATAGGCCTATATGTAGAAGAAGGTTATTAAAAAGCTAAAGCCTAACCTTGCCAGTCAGCTGGAGGGTGTAGCTCTGGGTGTCAGGCTGGGTGAGTTAATGTGACATGAAGTATGTGGATATGAATGAGGTCTGGCTGAGCTTTTGGAAAGATTTTGCATGTGGCTTTATCTCTCCCTTTCCCCCAAGTACATGTAGAGAAATGTGTATGTTAATTTTCTGCAATTGAGCATTGCCTGAATTCTTGTCAAAGTCTAATTAGCATGAGACAGAAGTAGATGATAGGGTTACCTGTTTTTAATTGGAGGTGGGATAAGAGGGAAAAGGTGTATTCCCTCAGCACCTGAACTTTCTCCAACCCTGCTAACTGGCATGTGCTTCTGAGGTTAGAGTTCTTCTATTTTCATCTATTAAACGTGATGCCGGTACATACATACATGCATACAAACACACACACACCCCTCATTTTTATTTAGAAATGGCTGTGGTACATACAAAAAGGGTCCACTCTAACCCAGTTTTTGTTTTTTTCCTTAATAAGTGGGAAGAGCAGATTACTGAGAATCACTGCAAGGGAGAAGAACTGTGTTCAGCAAAAACTAAACATCTCATTCGGCCACCTTAAAAGGGGAATTGATTTGTTGAATATCAACTTAGACTCATCCATATCCACTGATTATATAATGATCAGTTTCATTTTTTTTATTTTATTTTTTTCTTCCATTCCAGTGGATTCCCATTGAAATAAGTCTTTGGGGGCAATATTTTTATCTTTAAAAAGGGTTGGTCATCCTTCTGAGTATTATGCTTTGTTTTTATTTTCTGGGAAGTAATTGTAAGTATAATCTATGCAGAAAGATATAAATGACTGACTTTGGCCTACTTTAAACTCAATTAAATTAGAAGCCCTCTATAATGTGACATTGAATTTATGGTTGCTTAAATTATCTAGCTATGTGATGGTCACTGGAATATTATTGGTATACCAATATTCTGTCATGACACTTTTAAATTTTAAAAAAATATTGATAAAATGATGACTTTAATTTAATCTTTTTTAAAATTTTTCACAACAATACCCATTGACATAGGCTGGACATGCTGTTTAACTTGCATAGTAATTGAGATTACAATTTCAGTAAAAAAGTGAAGAGGAAATATAGAAGGAGGAGACAGTTGAAAAAATCAAAATACAATTTATAAAGGTTTTCCTTTCCCTTCATGAAGACAGAAACATTTTTTTATTCAATTACCAACATACAGTACACCATTAGTTTTTAATGTAGTATTCAATGATGCATTAGTTGCATCTAACACCCAGTGTTCCTTACACCATATCACATGCCCTCCTTGATACCCATCACCCAGTTACCCCATCTCCCTACCCACTTCCCTTTCTGCAACCCTCAGTTTGTTTCCCAGAGTCAAGTGTCTCACGGTTTGTCTCCCTCTCTGATTTCTTTCCCTTCAGTTTTCCCTCCCTTCGCCTATGAGACCCTGTGCTATTTCTTATAGTTCACATATGAGTGAAACTGTATGATAATTGTCCTTCTCTGCTTGGCTTATTTCACTTAGCACAATATCCTCCAGTTCCATCCACACTGATGTAAATGGTAGGTATTCATCTTTTCTGATGGCTCATTAATATTCCATTGTGTACATGAAATACATCTTTTCCATTCATCTGTTGAAGGGCATCTTGCCTCCTTTCACGGTTTGGCTATTGTGGACATTGCTGCTATGAACATTAGGGTGTAAGTGCCCCCTCTTTTCCCTACATCTGTATCTCTGGGGTAAATACCCAGTAGTGCAATTGCTGGGTCAAAGGATAGCTCTATTTTTAATGTCCTGAGGAACCTCCATACTGTTTTCCAAAGTGGCGGTACCAGCTTGCATTCCCACCAACAGTGTAAGAGAGTTCCCCTTTCTCCATATCCTCTCCAACACTGCCGTTCTCTGTCTTGTTTATTTTAGCCATTCTGACTGGTGTGATGTTGTATCTCATTGTGGTTTTGATTTGTATCTCCCTGATGGCAAGTGATGTGGAGCATTTTTTCATGTGTCTGCTAGCTATTTGCATGTCTTCTTTGGAGAAATATCTGTTCATGTTTTCTGCCCATTCTTGACTGAATTATTTGGCTTTTTGGATATTGAGTTTGAGACGTTCTTTAGGGATCTTGGATACCAGACCTTTATCTGATGTCATTTGCAAATATCTTCTCCCATTCCATAGGTTGCCTTTAGTTTTGCTGACTATTTTCTTTATCTTTGTGTATGGTGTAAGAGAATAGACCAGTTTCACTCTTCTGCATGTGGCTGCCCAATTTTCCCAGCACCACTTATTGAAGAGACTTGTCTTTTTTTCCATTGAATATTCTTTCCTGCTTTGTTGAAGATTAATCAACCACAGATTTGAGGGTCCATTTCTGGGCTCTCTATTCTGCCAGTACCATGTTGTCTTGATAATCACAGTTTGTAATATTGCTTGAAGTTTTTAATATTTGCATCCCTCTCCTTTTTTTTCTTTGCCAAAGATAAATTTCTATATGACATTTTTCATGAACCATACTAAGAGATCACTAAAAGTTACATGTTGAAACCATGTCTCATAATGGACAGATAATAATCAATGAATATACACATATCTGTTGGAAATAGTCATAAATCAAATGTGCTATGTTATTTACAAAGTTGGTTCCCAATTGATATGTGGGGTTTTATCCAGAGTGTCTGGATCTGAAAGCTGTGGGAATTTCACTAAGTTGCTCAACCATTCTAAGACTCAGTTTCTTCTTTTTAAAATGTGGCTAATCCCAGTCCTTGCCTCAGAGGATTATTACATGATTGAATGAGTGGATTCATATGAAGTGCTTAGCTCAGTGTCTAACACCTACAAGCTGTCAATAAATGTTAAATTTAAAAAGAATCAAATCTGTACAAAAACCAGGTGGAAGGTATTAAGGAGGGTACATATTGCATGGAGCACTGGGTGTGGTGCAAAAACAACGGATTCTGTTATGCTGAAAAGAAATTAAAAAAAAAAAAGAACAGAAGAAATAACCACCAATTAGGACTACTACTGTGGGCTTGGTCTTTTTGAGATTCCACATTTCAGAGAGTGTTAAGTATGCTGATGAATGCTAATGTTAGCGGAATAACAAGTTATTTTACAAGAGTCTCCTGTGTCTTCAGTACAGTAGTGTGCTGGAGTGGGCTAGTTTGTGCTCATCTTTTGCCAATTTCCTGTATAACAAAGTCTACATTCAGTGGTACCACAAGGGTAGAGATGGTAGTATTATTTACAACACAGAAATCAGCAAATTCTATGAAGGGGGCCTATTCCACTCCCAACTGGTGTTAAATATTTATCAGTTCATCCTCCCTGTGGAGAACAAAGCCTAAATGCAGAAAATGAGTCCCTTACCTAGCCACTGTGCAGCCAGTTGAAGAAATCCTTGCAGGTGTCTAATTAAGAATAGGTCTTGGTGTCCTCACTCACAGTGTCATTACTCTCAATGTCACATACAACTAACACACTTAATCACTGTGTTTCATTTGACAGCACACTAGAAGCAGCAAATTAAGAGGCAAGGAAGATGGCAAAAAGGAAGCAGGCAAACACCTAACTGACATGAACATTCAAAGATGTATATAATCTGAGGTTGTTTACTCTAGTTAAAAAAAAAAAAGAAAGAAAAAAGTGCAGTGTAGCCTGAAGTCCTTTACTCACAGCACTTCAAAACTCCTGTGTTCCTAAAGAACTCCACGAGTTATCAAAGAAGTAATAAGGTATGATTATTTATTATATAATATGTTTGCTGCCTCTGATTGGTTAGTGTGGAATATATTTAGTCACAGTCTACAAGTTAGGATATCAATGCTGAATGGGATCTTGGGGACCATCAAACCCAGTAGATTTGAAATCTTTTAGCCAGAGGACAATATTTTGGATGATCTGTTGTCTAAAAACCAAACAGCTCTACTTTGCAGTCTTTTTTTTTTTTTCATCAAATTTTTTTTTTATTAAATTTTTTATTTTTTATAAACATATGTTTTTATCCCCAGGGGTACAGGTCTGTGAATCACCAGGTTTACACACTTCACAGCACTCACCAAAGCACATACCCTCCCCAATGTCCATAATCCCACCCCCCTTCTCCCAAACCCCCTCCCCCCAGCAACCCTCAGTTTGTTTTGTAAGATTAAGAGTCACTTATGGTTTGTCTCCCTCCCAATCCCATTTTGTTTCATTGATTCTTCTCCTACCCACTTAAGCCCCCATGTTGCATCACCACTTCCTCATATCAGGGAGATCATATGATAGTTGTCTTTCTCTGCTTGACTTATTTCGCTAAGCATGATACGCTCTAGTTCCATCCATGTTGTCGCAAATGGCAAGCTCCTGCAATGAAGCATATCCCTCCTGCGGAGGTCCTTGGGCACATTAGAATACAGGCTCACGGAGGGAGGATACTTCCCACATGTTCCAGACTTAGAGATAAAATATAGACTTCTTTAAGTCAACCACAACTTTACTAGGAAACGAAGCTTAGCCTAACTCTTACTCTGGGGAAGGAATCACATGAGAGGAAGTTCTTAGGGTTAGGTCGGGAGTTGAAAATACTTATATCCCAGAAACCATGCTATTGAATAACAGTTTAAGCTAAAGACTGATAACATTAATACCTACTACTTATTTGCTACTGGCTATATGTCAGGCATTATGTCAGGCATTTAATACTTGATAATTCTACTTGATAATTACCATGGAAAATCTCACTTGACAGGTGAGCAATGCAAGGCTGGGAAGGTTAAGAAACTTCCCTAAGGTCATTCAGCTGGTATGTAGCCAAATGCTCACAGTGACTTTAAAGCCTATACACTAGAACACAGTACTCATTTGTTTCCCCAGTATGCTACATAAACAGGTTACACAATCCTAGCAAGTGTCCTGCTCTGATTGACAGATCTGGAGAGACCAGAGACAATTGTCAAACTCAGAGTACCAAACGAAGGCACCAACCTGGCAAGATAAGAATGAGCTAAAACAGTGGGATCAAAGGAGAAATCTTGGACTACAGCTTGCTTTAATGGGCTGGAGAGAGCAAGATAAATGCAACTCAGCTGCTCTTACAAAATCCAGATTTGGGTGAGCAGTTTGGTGCAGAATTTCCAAGAGATGTTAAGTGGTTTTCCTGCAATCACGTGGCCCGTTAGCAGTCCAAATCCATCAACTACATCATAACTTAGGGAAGAGTCTCCTTGAAATTAATGTGATCATATTAAAGAGCTCTGGCACTAAAAAGACTTAACTTTACTAATAAAGAAAAGTATTTTTTTGTGAACCTTACGAAGCCAAATAATTGAGCCTTAGTTCAATCTGGAGTATAAATTCAAATATATGGTCCTAAATAATTTTGAAATCCAGAGCCTAGAAATCAATGTTTATGACTTCCTTCTTTGAATTTTTGATCTGCGCTCCTGTTACCTGTCTTACGAGACTAGAACAGAGCATCAAGAAGAGATGATGAAAGAGACTTCCTCCTGGTGGCCCAACCTGGAGGAAAGAGTAGAGGCAAAACCACCCTTAATCACTGCCAGACAACCATTTTGTTCCTACCATCAAAATATGAAACAACTGAGTCAGGGAACAAGCTGGATTCTGTATACCCTCTACACAATCAACAATTAAAACTGCAGTTGGCTATAAACATGTTGTTCCCTTCCAAGAGCCCCATTTTAATGTCCTGTATGGTGTGTGGTGACCGGACTAAAAGGTACAGACAAAACTAGAGTTCATCTGCTCTTTTGTCTACTCCTTCCCTGACCCTCCCTTTTGCTGAAAAACCATTTTGTTTCCCTTTACTGCCCTTTGAGTTTGATGGGGCAGATGTGAATATATTTCATAAAATCGAGCAGATTATCTCCCCCCTCCCATCTCACCATGCAATGGCAATCATTAAGTCCCTGAAAGCCCATGGTGCCAACAATATTGGTCCAATAAGTAAAGCCGCACTTCCTAAACAGATGGGAATGATGTTTCTTTGCCACTGGGTGAAATTGCTTTAAAAAGCGTCAGCAACAAACATAGGGAGGGAAAGCTGAACCATTGCTGCTGGAAGTCCAGCCACATGTAATACTCGCTGCTTAAAAATCCAATATTGCATTTGTTTCATTATAGTACTTTGTCCATCAGCTCATTTGAGTCTATTAACTTAATTGTTCTTTATTAACAAATGGGTCATTCTCTCTGGCAGCAGAGCAAAGCTCAAATGCCAGTTAAATACTTTGATAAATGCAACACCCCCTTCCACTCTGCTCCCCCCACCGACATGCTGTGAATACACATGCGTGCGTGCACACACACACACAGAGATACTTAATCAAATGTATTTATACAAAAGGAGCATATCAGAAATTGGTTTTTAGAGTTAGCAAGCTGGGAGGAGTATCTGTCTTTACAAGTAGATCCTATAATTATGTATCATATCTCTTACAAATGTGTTTCATGCCTCTGGTAAAAATGTTCTTACTCTATAAAATGAGCTAATGTTTTAGCTAGAGAGAACAATGACAATAATCTTTTGGCAAACCTTTTTCCAAGGAAGCTCTTCTTTAAAATTGTGGGTACTTTTTCTCATTTTTCTCACTCAGTAATTTTTCCCATTGTTATTATTCATTCTTCGCAATTTAAAAAAATAAGCAAACAAGATTTCCTATTGTCTTTTTGTATCCTTTCTCTTCCCTCCCAGCCCCCAACACACATCCCCTTCTTCTTAGGTGACATTATCCTACTCACCAAACCTGTAACTTTAACAGAGGGTGACAGGGTGACCTTGACGACAGATGTTCTTATGGCAACAGATGGCACTGGCAAACCCGAGAAGCTGCTGTATGCCGTCTCCGTGCCACCTGTGCCTGGTCAGATTGAGTCCATCAATTATCCAGGCTGCCCCATCCCCTGCACAGCCAGTCAGATGGATTGGCCCAGAAGGTTTGCTGTGTGCATGACAATAGGCAAGGGGCTAGTGAGGAAGCAGTCAGGTGAGAGGGTTTCCTCGTCCCTCTCCTCCCTTCCCCACCACAACTCCCACCCACACTCACTCATGTGTTTAATGACCTCAGTGAAGTCTAAAAGATTAAACTGGTTTTATCAGGGAGAGCTCACCATATGACCTTTACAGATAGCCAGCCATGAGGGTGGCTTACAAGGAAACAAACCATCATTGCTATTGCTTTATCCATAGCCATGTATTTTTATTGTCTGACGATTCTGCCACATTACAAAGCTATTCTAGAAACAGGCACATAATAAATAATATGGTCTTTGCTTAACATACTTGCGATTTGACTTCTCCTTCCACATCCTGATCCCATCCTTGGTCTTAGTCTCTCACCTTGCTTCTCTGTGCCTAGGTTGAAGGAAAGATGACTAGAGAGAGGAAAAGTAAATAATAATAATAAGCCATGATTTCCTACCCTGTGGCTGTGTAAAAGAGATGTTTGGCTAGAGATTCTATACTCATAATCCTTAAGTGTCTTAACCAATCTACCATAAGTAGAATTATTCCCATTTTATAGTTGAACAAATTGAGGCACCGAAAGATTCAGGGATAAGCCCTTCATCTCATAATGAGCAAACGGGAGAGTCAGAATTTGAACACAAGGCCGGTAGGCTTTCCATGGCAGAACGGTGCTTCTAGCAACCAGGAAAATCCATGATCTGCTTAGCTAGAAAGACAATATTGGGAGATGAATACAGGCCCTAACTCACTTTCTTAACACAGGCATCTGGCTTGCCTTCTGTATTCCCAGCTACTATGATAATTATATAATTTATTTATAAAGCAGTATGTGATCTCCAGTAAGTAGGTCAAACATAAGTATAACCTTTTATTATTTTTCATTAGTACAACAGGGTAGTTAAAGTTGGAACAGTTTGGCCTCCCTCTACCCGAAGAAAGCTGGAGTATTGTATGAAATCATCAGTGGACCTTAATCCAGATGGTGGTGTCATTTCTAAGAAATAGCATATGCTAGCTATTATGATACTTAAATGTAATGGTTTTATATCTCTCCAGTGGGCAAAGAAACTGTACAACAGGTTTTAGTCTAGGAATTTTTTAATGGTACTTTAACCCTCCAAAATACAGCATTTCCACAAAGAAATTCAATTGATAGAGCTTGGTTTAATAATAAAGGAATGTAAATTTCTGCCTTGTTTCATGCAATAATAGGACAGCATCTGGATTTACTACTCCCTGAGTCTTCTATTTTACATAATGTTGCTGAATTGGGGACTATTACATGCTTTTTTGATTTTAGAAAAATTGCCTTAAAAGTTATTTACACTCATTTTATAACAAAGAGGGCAATATAACTAATTTTATTCTTAGCGTGATTAGCCATGAGTCATTTCCTAAGAAATGAGTTTAATTAACCAGGGAAAGAAAGTTGTAATAAATCATGAAAGTGGACTGTTTCTAAGTGGGGTTAAAAACATCTTATTTAAAACTGCCATCAAATAAATCACATACCCTAAGTTATGTGTGAAGGGAAGAAATTTTTCTGATTTTGAAAATTTCTGACAAAAGGGAGGAATGAATATGTGACAAAACGGGGAAGAATATGTGGTCAGAGAGGCAGGTTAAGTTAGTTGGAATATTTTAAGGAAACAGTTGCAGTAAGGAGACCATTATGCTAATTCAAGGTCTATCGGTTAGCTGTGGAATTCACTTAATTTCTCTCTGCTTGATTTTTGGAATTCACTTAATTTCTCTCTGCTTGATTCTTTTTCTCATGATTTAAAGAGACTGAAGAGATTTTGAGAGCCACTCCTGTTATTCACAAATACTTTCAAGTATCTCCTAATCCAAGCACATGAGAGGAAGTAGAATCTTCCCCTGTATTGAAGTTAAATGTGGACATGTGACGTGCTTCAGCCATGGAATGTGAGAAGTGTTACTTCCATGCAAAGCTTTAAGAACCAGTCCGTGATTTGCCCCATCCCTTTCTCAGTACTGTTATGGACTTGGTAGATACCTCTAGATGAAGTTTCAGGCAATGTGTATCCTTTGAGGATGAGGATGATTAAATTTCCTGCGAATCTACACTTCCCATGTGGCATGAGTAAGAAATAAACTCCTGTAATATGGAGCCATTGAGATTTCAGTGGGGTTTTTTGTTACGGCTGCATAACATAGCCTATCCTGTATCTAGGGTGATTTTCCAGCAAATATAAGCTAGGGCTCATTCCACAACTATGGAATCAGAATTGTCTAGTGCAAACTTCAGATTTCTGTGTTTTTAGAAAGTTTCTCTGGTGATTCTGTTGTTTACCCTTACTTAGGAAACATTGAAGAGGTCACATGTGAGTGGGCACATTAGTAACAAAATAGCTTTGCTGTAGACTTTTAACTGCATATTACCCTAATGGATAAGCATAATAAAATCTTAAATTTGCATTGCATTTCAGTTTACCCAAACACTTTTGTATTGCTTATCTCATGGCAGTTAAAACAATAGTAGATGATATTGGGTGACCATAACACCTATCAATGTATTGGAGGATTTGAACCATTATTTTGACTTGCTGAAAATTTTCCCCTTCCTATCTTACTGCTCATTGTGCATTCTCTCAAAAATTGTCTGTTTAGTTGATGGTGATGAACTTTGCAATGATAGAAGATCCTCTAAGGATCTCTGAAGAGCAGGATTTTCCTGCCTGTGAATTTGCCTTTGTCTCCAAGGACAGTTGAAGCTTCCTGGCTATACCCACACTGTTCAAAATATTTTGAGTTGTGTTGGAAAATATGTAGGTTTTATTTTTTATTTTTTGAAGATTTTTATTATTTATGAAGCAGGCTTCCCGTTGAGCAGGGAGCCTGAGTTGGGGCTTGATCCCAGGACCCTGAGATCATGACATGAGCCGAAGGCAGCCGCTTAATGACTGAGCCACCCAGGTGCCCCAAAATATGTAGGGTTTGTTTCTGACTTTTTCTATACTTATTTTGGAGACCTTAATATTACTTTTATTCCCAAGTTGTTCGTAAGAAAATGTTATATTGAAGACTGAACTATTGAGCAAATATTATCAACTTGTTTGACCTTAAATACCATCCTGAGGGCTCTTGATTTTGACCCTGGCTTGCAAGCAGAATACTAAATTGAATCTAATCTATTAACTTAAAACATAAAGGCTGACCCTTTACTTTTGAGAAACTCTTAAACAATTGTTACTATTTATATGTGAGGATTATATATACTTATTCACACATAAGCTGTAAGTATAAACAACACCTAGACATCAACAAAGCCTACCTTTAGTGCTCTCATTAAGGGTATAGATCCTAGAGTGAAACTCCACACTGACAACTTGGCTCCTTCAGTTGGCAGCTGACTTACCACTAAATAGATTTTCTACTTCCTTGGCTCTCACTTTCCTCAGTTTATAAATGGTCATAATAATAGGACATACCTTATAAAATTATTAATTAAATGTGATCATCCAGTTAATTGTTTACCAAAGGAAGACAGAGAGCAAGAAACAGAAAGAAGAGAGGGAAGGAGAAGGAGGAGAGAAAAAGTAATAGGAGTGGGGGGAAGAAGGAGCAGGTTCGAGGGGGAGAAAAGAAGAGGTACAGAAGGAGGAAGGAAGGAAGAAAAAAGGATCTGAAAATTAATTTAGGGTGTCAAATAACTTTGGGGAAAACTGGGTTAAAATAGATCAACTAGGGGCGCCTGGGTGGCTCAGTGGGTTAAGCCGCTGCCTTCGGCTCAGGTCATGATCTCAGGGTCCTGGGATCGAGTCCCACATCGGGCTCTCTGCTCAGCAGGGAGCCTGCTTCCTCCTCTCTCTCTCTCTCTCTGCCTGCCTCTCTGCCTACGTGTGATCTCTCTCTGTCAAATAAATAAATAAAAATAAAATCTTAAAAAAAAAAAGATTAAAAAAATAGATAAACTAGTTTCCTTAACAAGTAACTTCTCAGAGCTTTTAATATGTTAATATTCATTGTGAGTCTAGGAAACCATTGACCACAGCTGGTAGTGGGATACCAAGGACCTTGTAGAGGAGGTGATACCTGAGTTGCATCTTCAGAGAACAAGCTAGAGCCAGAGAGAATACGGAAGTGGGGGTGGGGAAGGATCTGGGGGCTGAGAGGCCCTTTCTTGAAAGGAGAGGACAAGGGCAGAGGCACAGAAGTGTGAAACAGAACAGTGTATGTGGGGAGCCCAAATAGGTAAGATAGTGAGGGCAAGGGCTACAGTAGTGGAGAAACTGTTAAGGCCTGGGTTTTAAAGGCCTTGCTCACCATATTTTGAATTTGAACTTGTAATTTTGTTGGCAATGAGAGAATGTATCAGTAGGCCTGGGAGGAAATAGATGGCACCTACAAAGACATAAGCAAAGAAAGTGGAATGAAGGGACTATCTACAGAGGTGTGGGCAAGGTCAAAGAGATACTAACAATGCAAGGTAAAGCAACAGAGGGCCGCCTACAGTGCCTTGGACTCTAAAGGACAAAGAGAGGAAGATCTCCCCAGTTCCTGGAGAGCACTCCATCTGAAGCCATCTGAAGATGAAGGAGAAGGAAATTCAGCAGGAACTGTGTCCTTCAGGAGAGGAATGCAACCACACCAATCTGTAGCCGGACAAGGTCTGCCTCACTCTCTCTCAGCATCCAGCAACAATGGAGAAGGGCAGAGAGAAAATCTGGGAGCAAACATACAATGTCCGGCACAGCAAGGTGGAGTCACAAGGTCTGATTTGGGTTCTAGATAAGTCACCCTAGCAACTAAATGGAAAATGGATCAGAAGAGACATGAAACTTTAGAGAGGAAGACCGCCACTACTATCCACACAGCTGATGAGGAAAACCTAAACTGGAGATGTTCTGTTACAGACAGAGTGGAAAGGACAGATTTATAGGAACACTGGTGTGTCAAAATTGGGGAAACGAGATGACCGGTTATGGCCAGTGAAGAAGAGAGGTGATGCAAGGATCACTCCCAGGTTCCTAGCCTGAACGGTCAAGGGCGAAGGGATGTGAGTAACAGCGTGAACACAAGTTTGGGGAGGGGGCGGGGGTTGAGGGATTCCGTTTTGAACCCGTGGCATTGGAGAGGCCTGAGTAATGTTCACACAGTGATTTGCCACAGACATTTCAATATAGAACACTGACTCTAAGTAGAAATAACCAGGGATGGAAATACAGATCTGCAAGTCATCAGACTCTAGGGACTCTAGGGTGGCCAAAAGTATGAGAGTGACAAAGCAATATGGGGGTGAGCCAAGGAGAACACCGGTATGGAGTACCTGTTTTCCACTGCACCGCGCTCGGGAACCTGGCTGCGCTTTCCCTTCTGGGCTCTTCATCACCGCTCACCTGCATTTCCAACCCGAATTCTCCTTCAAGGAATTGTATTGGTCTGTTCCAGGAACAGAGAGTTAAGTTTCTGGGCCTCTGTCCGTAGCTTCTATAGAGACAGAATGTATCCTCATTTTAGACTTACTGTCCTTTAAAAACAGAACTGATGATTTCGAATAGGCCCAGTTGAACCAAATGAGGCCAATATTAGTTAAGGCATGTGTTCTTTATTTGTTGGTTCCTAAGCCACAGAAATCTTCAAAGAACACATCTCAGAAGTTCTGATCATACAGAGTGGCTGTATAGCGCCTCACTGAAAAGAAGCCGTCAGCTCCGCTGCCCCTTCCCCCAACTCTGCTCCTACCCAGTCTCCTCTCAGTTCTTCCCAGTCTCCTGCCTGGATAGTTCCTCCGTGGGACACATGAAAGCAATTATGCTAAGAGCAGCTATAGGCTGGGTAACTCATGTGTACGTGGCTAACACAGAACTTTGCTTCAGGTGGTGGAAAATAAGCAATTTCTCATGGACATAGTCATAGATAAGTAGATAGGTAGATATAGATAGATAAGGGCTTGATGTACATGTACATGTATTTGCACAGGTGTGTGCATATATTCACCCAAGATCCCACGCATGTATGTGCACGTGCGCACACACATGGGTTGGTGTGAGGCTATACACATGTGCATGTGTGCACATGTAGACGAATGTGGACGTGTGTGTACAGGTATGCCAGTATGTTGTGTGTGCAGAGATGTGGGTGTGTACATGCCTGTGAATATGTCTTGGTGCCTATGAGAACACCCTCCTGTGTTAATGAGAAGACATTAAAGGGTTAAAGCAATCACTTTGGAAACCATCTTCCAAAAAAGCTGCACCCTAAATTAATTTTGGCTGGTAATCTATATCGGGTTAAATAACTCCTCATTATTCTGTAACACAGCTGAGGCATCTCCAAATGTTTATCTTGTTTTGTAACCGGTACCTTCTGGTACATTCTAGTGCCAGCACTCCCAGCTCCTGCTATATTTCATTCTCACTATTTTTGGACTGGAGCTGCTGGTTCCAGGTGATTTAATAAATTGCTTTTTTTTTTTTTTTTTTTTTTGGTGTTCCTTTTAACTTACCCATCTGCTCAACACATGCGTAACTTGCAATCTGTCGGCAGTTTGCGGAAAGACAAACTGTCAGAACTGCATGCATATGACAACTTTGTTCCCAATTAGTTTAGTGGTAATTTTAACAGATTTCAGGGCAATGGAGAAAGGGATGGCATGTTATTAAAGCATCAATTCTGACAGACCCGAGCACATATGATTTCAATGTAAATTATTTTAAATGCTTTAATTAAAACTACAGAAAGATTTACCCTTTTAAATGGTAAGTGATAGCAAGACAAATTTAAAAGGAAAGCGAGGAACCGAGTTTTCTAAATGGTTTATGTTGTGCAAGGCAGTCCAGCAGTCAAGACGGCTGTAATCTACGGCGGTGATGTGGAGGCCGAGTTAATTATTCATTGCTTCCTCTCTGTAGCAGATGTGCCTCAATACACGAGTACAGGATTCAGAGCCTGGAACGCTCTCTGTGAAAATCTCAGATCAGGCTTCTTTTGGAGCCATCAGGAAATTGCCAGAATCTGTTTAACACGTTAAATATATTCATAAGAAAAAAAATCTTTTTTTTTTGGCTCTTTGTTTTTTATATGTTTCAATGCAGCTGCTTCTCTCCTTCACTAACCCAGCACCCCAGCCTTCGTACTCCCACCCCACCTCCAGTCTGATACCCCCGAAGCACAAGCACAGATGTAGACAAGTGACTAGAGGAGGCACACCCAGGGATTCTGTACCTCGGGTCACTGTGCAGGCACACGGCTCACCAGAAAACCCCCTCTCTGTAATTTAAATGTATTGCAATAGTCACAACTCATGAGTGAAGAGCGCCCCTGACAGAACGGCTGGCATTTTGGGAGGGAGCTCTATGGATCCAAGGACACATATAGGTGGAGGGAATTTCCCTGATGAATTTGACAACATGCTTGATTTATTCAGCCATAAATCTAACCAGCGGTTTAATGCTTTCCATTTGTTCTTAGACAACACTGGGCATTTTATTATTGAAATCACCAATACATTAATTAAGGCCTAATATTCCCTGAACATAATTGCATAAAATTCTTTTTACATGCACATTTCTTAGTCACTTGGGAAGGACTCACCATTTTATATATGGCCTTTTGAGTTGAGAGCTGTCTACTCTTCTAGAATTATTGAAATGACTTGAAAGAGAAGGTTATTACTGTCTTACATGTAGGCTTCCTTAATTTCTCAAACTGTTTCTAGGCAGCTTGTTGCCTTGTCTCTTTAAGGAAGGGCATCTTTAAGGCGCATTGTTACTAGGCTGAGCTGGATCATGACTAAACGTTCAAGGCGAGCTGGATTTTACCTCATTCTGTTGTTACTATTACATGTAAGAAGTGCATGTATTCACATTTTGAAGGGGAAGAAATTAGTAATAGCCTTTGAAGAACTTAGTCTTCAAAATCCATCAGCCGCAGATAGGAATTTGTCTTTACCACCTCCTCCATAAATGACCTCCGGCAGGCTTTTATATCTTCCTGAACCTCAGGTTTTTAATCTCTACATATGATAACAAACAGCTATATTTCAGAGATCATTTCAGAATTAAATAAGACAACGCGTTTCAGGTGTCTGGTATGTAGTTACCGCACCACAAATACAAGTCTCCCCCATCCCTCCTCTCTCGTTTTACTGACGCTTTTATACAATTCTGTGATTGTATTTGCTTCTTCTTGTGGATAAAGAAATGCAGAGAGGGATGGAAAACTCTGAAAAACAGGGGAACCTATCTTTTGCCTCTTCCGGGTGGGAATCATAGCCTGGTAGGTTTATCTCTGAGGGGATACACCAACAAGGTGAGGCCAACTTGAAGTCAAACGAGGCAAAACAAGCTTGCATACCTCCCCTGTATCACTGGTGTACTAAGGAACTTGGGGTACAAAAGTATACATATTTTTAAGTTTCTGCATTATTATTTAATCTGCTCTGAGCCTGAATCCTGCCTCAATCTCCTCTATGAAACTCTCTCCTTTGTCCAAGGTGGTCCCCTGAGAGCCTAACATCATCTGGTATTCAAGACAAGCATCCTGGTCTTGTCCACACTAGTCATCTTGGAAGCTCGATGCCAAGTTCTTTACCGTCACAGAGCTCTGTTACTGAAATCCCAAAACTGGTCAGAGGGAGTCTTGGCTGAAGATGAGTACCAAGATGTCTACCGCCTATTTCCCTCTGGAGAGCTTCATATCTCCAGGCTGTCATGAGACAGGAATGTAGATGCTGGATCCTTGTTCCTTTTCCTTATCCCTCCAAACTAAATGCCCTCTCCAATAGCTTTAGATTTTGGAGGTCCAAATCACCTCCTTATGCTATACCTACTAAGTTCTTTAACTCAGGACCCCAGTTCTTAATTAAAAATAATAGTAACAATAAATAATTGTAATTCTGCCCTGAGGACTGGTAAAGTGTCAGCTCTTGAGGAAGGAAAACCATGCTGGCTAAGACTGAGAGGGGTAGTGGTAACATTATGGTCAGTCTTTCTGATTCTTTTACAGAAGGGAGAAAGAAACAAAAAATGTAAAATTCAATAACTACCCAATCCCTTGTGGATGGCTGCAAGGATTTGGGGAAATTTTCCTTTTATGTATTGTAAAGATGAACTTTTAAATACCACTGAATGGAATATAATGTAAAACCATTATGGATTTTCCTAAAGTCATGAATAAGGATGCCAGGTTTTAAAATTCTTTGGTAGCAAAATAATTCTGCATTTCTTGAGCAATGCATCCTAGTAGCTAAGAATAGACACTCTTCCCCAGGTTCAAGTTCAGTCACTTAAAAACTGTAATATTTGGCCCATTTCCTTATTTTCAAAATGGCAGGATAAATAGTACCTGTAGAATAGGCAGGTGTAATGATGAAATGAGTTAATATGACCAAGCTGCTTGACACCTCAACAGTCTAGCTAACATTGGTGATGAATTGAAAGACCCACATTGAAGTCCTTGCTTTGCCACTTGTGGCCAGTGCAGTCACACAGGGTTCCACATTCAGAGGGCTCTGAGCTTGACAGTTAATACTTTGTGGACCCCTTGTTGAAATCCTTAATAATTTATCTTTGAATTTATGGTTTTTTGAAGTAAAGTCTGAATGGACAAGAGAACATGTCTCCTGAGCTTAGAGCACCAGCCCTCATGTGGCCCCACCTGCAATTGCTTCCCTAAGATGTGTTCTTGGACACACATTACCAACCCTCTTGCCTCCCTGTGGCCTCTCTCTCCATGTCCTCCCGCAATATCACTCTCTTCCCCCAGTGGGACCTTAATATGGATGAAGAGAAGTCTGGTTATGCTCTCTGTGGCACCATGGGGTAGGGCATAATGGTGGCCATCTCCTCCCGCGACTGACAGCGCCATCTATCCTGGATCCAGGTACTGAACACATACCAGCCTGAAGCTGCAGCTCCTTTGAGGCTGCATGTCTCTAATGCGGTGAGGCAGTGGACGTTCAGCAAACCGGCAGGAGAGAGAACCAAGCTACAGGTAGCCTGCACAGAGGGTGGGTCTCCAGGCACCTGTGAAGGTGTGCACTCACCCTGAGTATCTCCAGCATCAACTAGCAAACATTAGAGTTGACTGGAGAGACCACAGAAAAAAGCAAAAGATTTTACCATTTAGTACCTACCTTTAATGGCACTTACTCTCCCCTTTTTTGAATGAGGGACCCAATTTTTCATTTTACACCAACACCACTTGTTAGGCAGCTGGCCCTGCTTATTCTCTGTGTGCTTTAGGCAAGTCCTCTAACCTTTCTGAGCACTGTTTTCCTTGAGTGTGAAATGAAAAGAAAGTGGATTTTCCCTCCCTCATCATAGGGAATTGTTTAATAAAAAAATGAAATAAATATGAAAAATGTTTAAAATTTATAAAATTTGCATTAATATAGGAAGTATTATTTTCACTATCATATTGCATAATGTATTTATTTCATTGTATAATTTTATACCTCTTTTGGGCTTAGAAAAATGATGACACTAAAATGCGTTGCATTTAGAATTTTTAGAATTCTGAAGAGTATCATAATGTTTTTTGCAATAACAGGCTATAAAATTTGGGGGGGAATCATAGTTCTAAATTGTTCTCTTCTGAATTTGAAAAATGGAAACTAAGGGAAAAATGTATTTTCATAAATGTGGAAAGTGGTCTGAGACTCCCTCTCAGTGATGTGGTGTCTTTGCAGACTTCTCTGAACTGCTTACTCAATTCCATGTTTCTGTCCTCTGCAGACTTTGTGTTGTTGCCGAAATGTCACATTTCATGGAAGTTCCATACAAAATGTACTCAAATGTATGTTTTAAGAAGTAGATAGAAATAACCTTTGAAACACTAGTGCTTCCCAAAAACTAACTTGATTTTTTTTTTTTTTTGCCATATGGGATGCTTATTAATAGAAGGGATTCTTTGTTGTAAATGGTCACTTTTTATATAAAACAATTCTCTTTCTTTAAATTGAAAGAGTAACAGCTATGTCAGGCAAAAGCAAAAACTCAAGAAAAATTATCACACCTGATCCAACAGTCAGAGGTAATTACTTAAAGCAATGACTTAATTCAGCACCCTTTCAAAAATAGTTACTCTTATTGTTTTTTTTATCTTCATAATAAAGTTTATTTAATTCTGCATATAAAAATATTATCATTTCAACATGTAATTGATTAAAAAAATTAATGAATCATTTATATTCTTTTGCTCATACTAAGTCTTTGAAATTTGGTATTAGAACATTTTTAAAAAATATTTATTTATTTATTTATTTATTTATTTATTTTCAGCATAACAGTATTCATTGTTTTTGCACCACACCCAGTGCTCCATGCAACCCGTGCCCTCTCTAATACCCACCACCTGGTTCCCCCAACCTCCCACTCCCTGCCGCTTCAAACCACTCAGATTGTTTTTCAGAGTCCATAGTCTCTCATGGTTCACCTCCCCTTCCAATTTCCCCCAACTCTTATTCTTTTAACCAAAATTATGTTGTATATAGTATTTTCAGCTGTTTTTCACTTAAAGTATATCAATATGTGATACTAAATATCTTTACAATATAATTTTTATAAAGATTGTATAGCCACCAGCCATATAGATGGACAATAATGCACTTAGCGAGTTCCTTTTCTTTCTTTTTTTTAATCAGTATTTTTGTAAATACTTTTAGTAAAAATCATCCTGGTATATGTGCCTGTGTGCACATCCCTAATTTCCTCTGAATGTAGTCCCAGAAGTGACATTTCTAGGTAAAGAGTGTGGGCAATTTCTAAATATTTTTCTAAATTTTTGCCTGCAGAAAGATTACACTAATTTATATTCACCTCACTTTAGCAGTATATGAGTATATATACCTAATTATATTAAGTTATGATGGTTTTGGTATTGTTTTAAGTAGCATTATGGTGTCTCTCTTCCTTGTATTTTATTTTTAAAAATTGTAAGAATGGATGGAACATGAGCTTCTAGTCAAGCTATAACGGTAGGAATTCTTCTTCCTCATAAATAACAAGTGAATCCGTAACCAGGAGGCTAGTCCTCAACTATTATTTCCAACCCATGTACCAGGGGAACCTCTGGCACCTCCAATATGTTTAAATATTTCCATGAAAAAGCATGTTTGGGGGCACCTGGGTGGCTCAGTGGGTTAAACCTCTGCCTTCAGCTCAAGTCATGGTCTCAGGGTCTTGGGATCAAGCCCCGCATCGGGCTCTCTGCTCAGCAGGGAGTCTGCTTCTCCCTCTATCTCTCTGCCTGCCTCTCTGCCTGCTTTTGATCTCTCTCTCTGTCCGGTAAATAAAATCTTAAAAAAAAATTTAAAAAAAAATAAGCGTGTTTGGCGCAGTAGGGAAAGAAATGTTTTTAAGTAAAAGCTTTAACACACTGTTATGGATTGAATTGTGTCTCCCTAATTCATATGTTGAAGTCCTAACAGTATATCAGCACGGGAGCTTATTTGGAGATAGTGTATTAACAGAGTAGTCAAGTTAAAATGAGGTCCTGATCCAATATGACTGGTGTTCTTACAAAAAGGAGAAATTTGGAAACAGACGCACACAGACAGAAAATGGTGTGAAAAGGCACGTGTTGATGACAGACATCTACAAGCCAAGGAGAAAGGCCTGGAACAGATCCTCAGAAGGTAACACTCTGCAAAGATCTTGATTTTGGACTTCTAGCCTACAGAATACTGAGAGCTAATTTTCTGTTGTTTAAGACACTCAGGTTATTGATAATTTGTTACATACAGCAGCCCTAGCAGAGCAATACACAAATCCAGTTTAACTTTATTGAAGAAAGGTGAAAAATAAGTCTCAGGTCTTAAGCCTATAGTTATTTTTATCATGCTTTGAAAATAAAAATATTATTCTCTGCTATGAACAGTTTCAGTGTGGAATTTTCCTTGTTTTTAAGACAGTCTTCTATTTTTTTTCATTGTCTCTGAAACTGGATGTATCTTGCAATTGATCGCAATTCATTGTACATTTGGACTCATTCTTTTCTTCTTTTTGGTGATCCATAAATTAATGATGCATCTTATAAGAACAGCATCTTAAGTTTAATGAAATACAGTATAATGTATGTATATAAATGTTCATTCATTTTGTTTATTTTATTTTTTATTATTACTCAGCCATCAAGAAGAATGAAATCTTGTCATTTGCAAATAGAGTGTAGTAGGCTAAGCTGACTGAAATAGTCAGAGAAAGACAAATAACATGATTTCATTCATATGTGGAATTTAAGAAACAAAACTGATGAACATAGGGCAAGGGAAGGAAAAATAAGCTAACAGAGAAGAAGGCAAACCATGAGACTCTTAACTATAGGAAACAAACTCAGGATTGCTAGAGGGGAAGTAGCCAGGGGAATGGGGTAACTGAGTGTTGGGCATTAAGGAGGAAACTTGGTGTAATGAACACTAGATGTTAACGTGCAACTGATGAATGACTAAGTTCTACGTCTAAAACTAATATAGTCTATGTTAACTAAATTGAATTTAAATAAAACCTAAAATAGAAGAGTAAATAAAGAAATGTTCATTCATTTTAAATTACCAGCATTCCATGCACACACACACACACACACACACACACAGAAAGGGTGGAGGGACAGAAACAGAGAGACTAATAAGAGACAAGCAAAAAAATGAGTAGCTTAAACACAATCACAGTACATGTATGGTGTAGTATGAAGCATAGATAATGGAGTAATTATTAGAGATAGACTAAAGGAAATCTTTTTGATAGGGTAGATTGAGAAGGTGTGCCTTAAAGGGTTAACAGGGATTTTTCCAAGTGGACAAGGTGTAATTTAGGGGACTGAGGGCTGAAGGTAAGAGATAATGTTCCTTAAAAAAGGAAAGTGCTTGAGCAAAGACAAAGGTACCACATGTATATTTAGAGGATCTTAAGTGGCTTCCAATATGATAGAGTAGAGAATAGCAAAAGTAAGAAGAAACCAGCCAAAGGAGAACTTCCACAGAATGAAAAAAATAGAGAATAACCTACAGAATGTATAACATACTGGATTAGTTAGCAAGCTTTCAGATTTTACATAATGGAACACCTGACTGAATGTGGCTCAGACAATATGGATTTGCTATCACATAAAACAAGGAGACAGTGGACACTATTAATTCAGCTGATCAATAGGGTCAAGTTTCCAGGTCAGTTTGTGATTCTATTGGATTTCACTAAAGAACACCCAAATTCTGCTCAACTTTAAGTACTGTATGTCCATTTCTATAAAAAAAACAATATGAGAGCCTTTCCTTTAGTGCAACTCTGTTTATTGTGGAGGGGAATCTTTGTCAAAAGTCTCCCAGGAGATTTGCACACAGATACTGTTGAAAGAATTCGACCACATGTCCTTTGTAAACAATAATTTCTAAACTCTAGAGCATGTTGGCCAGAAGAATGTCCACATTCCATAACTATTGCCTAATAACTAGACAAAATTGAGTTTGGATACCAAGAAAGAAAAGAATTGACTAAGAAGTATCTGACATACTTTGAAGTTTCTGAAATGTGGGGAAAAATGCTAGTAAAAGAAGACTTTACTCTTCACCACTGGACCTTATTAAAAGCTCATTCATTTGGTCTGTAATTCTTTCAGTGAATATTATTCAAGCACTAAACAAATGCCAGGCAATGTTGAAGACAAAGATGAATCAGAAAAAGAAAAAGGCACTTAAGTGGAAGAGCCAGAGATTGATGTTTACAATGAAACAGAGAAGATAAGGCATGTATGAGGCTACAGCGCAATTATAAGGGTGCCAAATGTCAAAAAGAAGGTAGAGTTTTACACCAGAGCTGACTTGCAGAACAGATTACACACCACCCATCACAGGTTTGCATTTACCTGTTGGTAGTCTGAAATTGTCCATGATGGAAAAATTTACACCAAAGAAATTGGCAAATCCTACAAATCAGGGCTTTTAAATTTCTTTGTTTTTGTTTTTCCTCAGAAAGCCAGTTTTTACACATTCCCCAGAAGACCAGTAGAGATACAGATACAGTGCTAAGAGCATGTTTTTCAGGAGGGAAAGATCAATTATTTTAAACTTATCATCTCATCAAACTCAAGCAATCTACAAACAAAGGAATGAAGCCAAATTTGAACTGAGTTTCTGACATTAAACATTCATAAAATGTCCTGTAAGCTTTTATCTTCTGCTGTGGTGTCTCTATACCTCTGTGGGCTTCTTGAGGTGAGCTAACCATGAAGACAGGAAGTCATGGAAATCTCCAGGAAAATCTTCACAAGAAAGTATAGTCTCTCCAGGTTTCCTACCTAAATCAGCAAAAAAGGTGTCCTGGGTTTCAGAAAGCATATTGCTAAAGAGATGTCTTCCAGCCTCTCAGCTGCCTCTGTATTTACGGTGTCTTCTACACACAATCTCAAATTGTGAATCTTTTCCATATGGCAAGATTTTCCTACTGCTTTTCACAAAGAACTGAATACTATCTGTACTACAAGAAACCATGGTCTCCTATGCCCTATGGGGTCTTAATGGCCATCTCCTCCTCCTCAATCTTTACAGAGACCCGCTCTTAAGCCAGTTTCCTTAAACAGAGAGGGTTATCCTGTTTTGAAGACATGTGCAAAAGTCCATAATTTGCCTTTACTCATGCTTATAAATAACAAGCCTACATAGATATGAAATTCTTCCTCAGATCAACTTAAATCTCACATTTTAGAATTCAAGCTCTTATTTGCTATCCTGTGGGGATTAGAAAACAGATGGCAACCATCCTTAGTGTAAGAGGCATTTAGACAGATGGACCTCCTTTCTCTGAAACATTTTGGGTGAATTAAATTTTATAAAATGAATTGATTTCTATTTGGGATATCCCCTGTGTGAGAGAGAATCTGTTTGGGAGGTGAGGGATCCTCTTGTGGAGTGATTGATTATCCCTTGTCTTGGGTTTTGTAAACTTCAGTATTCAGATATTGGGTTTTGTTAAATCAAGGCCTCTTTCTATGTTTGAAGTGCATTATAAATCTTCTTTACATGGCAAATAACCTCTCTTTCTTTACTCCTTCCTCATAGGTATCATTTTCTCACTATTTTATCATCTGTCTTTCTATATGCAAACCCATATATATATGTATGTATATATATGTGTGTCTGTATATATATGTATATATACATGTATGTGTATATATTATATATATATATATATATATAAAAATATAAACAATTTAGTGATTTTATATACTTCCAGTGCAAGAAAAGCAAATATACAGGGAATGTATATGACCTGGTTAGTCCTATCATATTAATGTAGCTAATCAGCCTATAAAAGAAATAATATTATCTAACAGTTCACAGTGTTTTGTATTTTTTATATGCATTATGTGACCAGATTCTCACAATAAACCTGTGGGATCAACAAGAAAATTATCATCAATTGTATTTTCTGGATGAGGAAGTTAATATGAACACATGTAGACTGACTTACTTGGAAAGCAAGCTTAGTACATAGCCAAATGTTGGAAGGTAATAAATATTTTTGTTGCACCAATTTTATGCCAGACAGTGTTCTCAGGAGCTCATCCATTTTCACAACTTTACCAATTATTTTCATCTTCAGTCTACAGATGAAGAAACTGAGGCTCAGAGATATGAAATATCCCCGTGTTTGCATAGCAAATAGATAAGAACCAGCATTCAAACCCAGGTCTCTGTGACTCCAAAGGGTAGGACTAACAGGCGCAGTCTGACCTAAAAGCTCACGAGCTCCTATTTTAACCTAGGAGCCAACAACAGTTCTGGCAGCATCTTCCTGATCTCCAAGATGCAGCTAAGGTGATAAAATTTTGGAATCAACAGCTGGATTGGCAGATGCTATAATGAAGGGTAACATAATGAGGTCCCAGAAATTGAAATTGGTCCAGCTTCTTGACAATAGCAGAGGTAACAGTTCTCATGAAAGGCCAACTTTAGAGTGGTTTGGGGAGTCTTTTCTAAAGGTCTACCTCCTCAATGATGTTATAAACCCCAACTTTTGAATACTGAACCTCTTTCTATTTGAAATAGGGTGGTCTTTTTTTCTTCAACTGAACCCTAGGTGTTAACAAATCTAATACCCTTTTCATATGTATAACTAGTCAAAGCCTCCAAAAAGCTTCAACGTTCCCACATTAGTGAAATTAGAAAATTGATTTTTGCTCTGAGTATCATTCAATTGAAATCTGAAAAAAGGACCTCCTGACTTCTATAGTTTTGAGTCTAGGTGTTTGAGTCTCAATCACAATGTGAATGGTAAGATGATTGTTGAAAGGGGTAGTCCCCCCAAAAAAGATTCCTGCAGCTATACCGATTAACCGCAACTATTAGATATGGCTGTATGTAGCATCACTGCTTGTGGAAAACTCAAGAATTATTTTTAGAAATGAGATAAAGCTAAAGCCAGGAAGACAACAACTTAGAAGTAAGTACGGAAATGATAAATGGTAACATCAGGGACAAAGTAGATGGGATAGTCAAGTGATGATGAATGAGATGAGGATGAGGAATGAATTAAGGTATTTGCATAGAAATGTCAAGTATGTTTATTGAACACCACTGAGCAATGTACTAGGCTCTGAGGATAAAGCAGTGAAAAATCCAAACTCAGGTATTGTTCTTGTGAATTAACAGTCTATCAATATCCATCTTATTCATAGTGGCTAACTTAGTCACTAAACTTTCAGGATCTTTCCAACCACATGCTAATCACCCACTCTACTATTTCCATGTCCTGAATTTGTTATCCTGAACCACACTTCATCTGTCTTTATTTATGTGTCCAACACACTGAGATGAAGAACTATCTGGTTTTCTCTCTCAACATGTTTTCCAAGTTATACCTCTATGTAAATAAGAGAGTTATCTCTAACCTGTAAGTAGATTCAAACTCCAGTTAATGTGATTAACTAAGCAAACAGAGGTGGGTTAACCATCTTCAACTATTTTTCAAGCTCATGCAGTGTGTAAGTGAAAAAGTCTGAATTTGCACAGTTCATACCAAGCAAATTCCATTTGAGAAATAATGGAGAAAAGTATAAAACCTGGGAAACCTATGACACCATAGGTAAAAGAAAGTAGAAATCTACCCCATTAGTTCTATTTCCACAGTCTGGAACACAATTAAGAAAAAAAAAAAAACAAGAAAAATTCTTACTGAAAAAAATAGTTTATGGTTTATAAAATGACAAATATATATGAGGAAGTATGCTACCATAAGAGATAAACAGCAGATCCAATGAGGAAGAATTCTAACTCAAGCATCTGAAAGTAACAAAATAAATTGAAAAGGATCTTAAATAGTTCAATTATGTTTAAATATATTAAGAAGGAAAATGTTAACAATAGGGAAAACTAGCTGAGGGGTATAATATTTATACTGCATCTGCCACGTTTGTGCAAATCTAAACTATTCTAAAATTAAAAATTTTATTTTTTTTTAAATTAATTTTTTATTTTTTATAAACATATATTTTTATCCCCAGGGGTACAGGTCTGTGAATCACCAGGTTTACACACTTCACAGCACTCACCAAAGCACATACCCTCCCCAATGTCCATAATCCCACCCCCTTCTCCCAAACCCCCTCCCCCCAGCAACCCTCACTATTGGGTATTTACCCTAAGGATACAAACGTAGTGATCCAAAGGGGCACATGCACCCGAATGTTTATAGCAGCAATGTCCACAATAGCCAAACTATGGAAAGAACCTAGATGTCCATCAACAGATGAATGGATCAAGAAGATGTGGTATATATACACAATGGAATACTATGCAGCCATCAAAAGAAATGAAATCTTGCCATTTGCGACAACATGGATGGAACTAGAGCGTATCATGCTTAGCGAAATAAAAATTTTATTTTTAAATAAGAATGAGCACAATTCCTAAGAATAGAAAAATGCAACCAAAGCAAAATTATAAAAAATGGAAAAAGAACTTAAATTCTAAAAAGTAAAGTAATTGAAAGAAAATTGAAAGTAATTGAAAGAAAAATATTTTAAATTTACTTAACTATAGATTAGACAGTTCAGAAAATTAGCTAACCTGAAGACAAAGTTCATAAAATTATCCTAAAGACATCCAAATCAAGAGTGTAGAAAATATCAAGGGGATATTTTTTTAAAAATAAAGAAGAGATAGAAGCTGACAAATACACTAACTAATTAGAAATTTCAGGAAAAGATAATGAAGAAAAGACTTAGATGAAGAGTTAATGGCTACAAGTTTTAATAATTTAAGAAATATATGAATCTTGATACACCTGGGTAGCTTAGTTGGTTACGCATCCAACTGTTGGTTTTGGCTCTGGTCATAATCTTGGATCATGAGATAAAGCCCCAAGTGGGGTTCTGTGCTGAGCACAGAGTCTGCTTGAGATTCTTCCCTCTCCCTCTGCCCCTCCCCCTTCTCACATGCTCATGTGTGCTATTTCTCTCTCTAAAATATACAGATAAATAAAACCATTAAAAAAAGGAATATATGAATCTTCATTAGATATCACATAGGAGCAAGGCTACAAAATATCAAGGAAATAAAAGCAACCAAAGAGAAAATGTGGCTTGTCCATTGAAGAACAGTAAGATGTTCAATTAGCAATAGCAGATATTAGAAGATAACAAATTTAGTGCTGAGGAGAAAACAAAAACCAAGAACTCTATACCAAATTGTATTAGTCTGCTAGGGCTGCCATGAAAAAATACCACAGAAAAAGTGGCTTTATTTTCTCACGGTTCTGGAGGCTAGAAGTCCAAGATCAAGATGTCATCAGGTTTTGTTTCTCCTGAACCCTTTCTCCTCCCTCATGGCCACCTTCCTGCTCTATCCTCTCACAGCCTTACATCTGTGTGTGCATATTCTTGTTATCTCTTCCTCTTCTTCTAAGGATACCAGTTATATTAGATTGGGGTCCCACCCTTAAGACCTTATTTAACCTTAATTACCTCTTTAATTGCCCTATCTCCAAAGACTAACATTGGAGCTTAGGGTTTCACTGTATTAAATTTAATAATACCATATCAATAGTTATTTAAGAGCAGGATATGTATTTTCAAAAACATAAAGTCTAAAAATGTTTTCCATCTACATACCCTCATTTAAAGTACTACTAAGAGTGGGGCACCTGGGTGGCTCAGTGGGTTAAGCCTCTACCTTCAGCTCTGGTCATGATCTCAGGGTCCTGGGATCGAGCCCCACATTGGGCTCTGCTCAGCAGGGAGTCTTCTTCCCCCGACCTCTCTGCCTCCCTCTCAGCCTACTTGTGATCGCTCTCTCTGTGTCGAATAAATGAATAAAATCTCTTAAGAAAAAAGGACTACTAAGAGATATAGTTCAGTAAGAAGGAAGTTTAATTCTAACTAAAGGCAAAACAAAAATGAAAAAAATAAATCCTTAAAAGATGTTAGTAAATTTCAATACAAACTGACTCTAAAATAGAAAAGAAAAAAAGGGACTAATAAAGGAAACAATTGAAAACAAGGCAAAATAAGATACTGGTTATCATATGTAAAATGGGACAGGAGAATTTGAAAAGGAGCTAGTCTTGATTTTCTTATTTGAGGATGTGGCTGTAGAAATTATATTATATCCATATTTCCTTTTTTCATATATTTGGCAAAGTTTCATAATTCCCAGCTGACTCTTGAGACTAGGTATATTTATGAATATCTTGTCAATTAAAAACAAAAAGTGTGTATGAGATGAGATAATATGAGAAAGTATGAGTATGAAAGTATGAGGTAAAGAAATCAGGAAGATTCCTTTAGGTAGTATTATTCAGCCTTGTAGAAAATCACTTTTCCTTCACCTTCTCCTCCTTATTCAAGGAATGGGGCATAATAGCTCAAATTCCAGCAGACATATTTGATAATAAACTGATCTTAAGGATGGAAATCACACCATAGGAAGACAGGGCAGGAAAATTGAAATGTTCTAGGTACCCAATGACCAAAAATCTGCCATGTTAGCCCTATAATTTCCATTTGTGAAATTATTTTATACATAAATAAACTCTTATGTTATTCAACTGCCACTATTTTGGGTTTTCTCTTAAACGTACCCAAAACATAAACTTAACTGATAAATACATATGGGAAAGACTCAGATCAACTTTAAGAATTTTAAATAAACATGTTTACCAGCAACCATTGAAGTAGTAGAAATAGTATGTAAAACTTCTCAACCAGAATTGACATAAAAATGTAGGGGTAGAGGGTTCTTGGAGTATTAAATAATGTACATGAAGAAAAATTAGAAAAAGAAATTAAATGACCTAATAATTATAATGACATTTAGGTGAACTACACATGTAAAGAGGTCTAATAAAATTGTTTTATGAAATGTAAGCATGGAAAAAGCAATATATTTAAATTATGCTATTATTTTATGCAATATGTAATTTAAAATATGTATGCAATTAAATTCATAAATTAAGTATGTTATTCTGCCAATAAAAACACAATAAAGCCAAGTCAGCTCCATTTGTTATTATAGTCTAAGACCCTATTCATTTCTCTTCTAAACTCATTTTTTTTCCATTACCATCCTTGTCCTTGACCTCTTCACTTGTTTTCAGACCTTGTTTACTGACCTTTGAACTTGTGGATTAATCTGAGTTCTTTTGGTCTCAATCTTGGCATTCAAGTTTCAGGTTTGCCATCAGGTCTACAGATCACCTACTATTGCTAGGTAGATACTGATCTACCATTTTATATTGGTTTTTAAAATTCAAGCCTAGCCAACATGCTCACCGTCACAGGACTTGGGGAAAAATTTTGGTTTCTATGGAGTCATGATGATGTTAAAAGGAACTGGCTTTTCAATCACACTTACTTGAATCCAGAGAGAGAAATGAAGCATATGTTAGGAGGTTAAGAAAAAAAAGGGTATCCAATTAGGAATACAGAAAAAGAAAAAGACATTAACAGGTAATTAGAAAATAAGTCATACAAAGGGTTAAAGTACATATAAAAATATGTCCAACCTCTTTAGAGATTTTTAAAACTCTAAGTTAAAAAAAGACCGGTTATCTTTTACCCTTTTAGATTGGTAGAAGTTAAATATAATGGCAGATATACTTATGGCGAGCATAGCATAATGGTACAGAGAAGTTGAGTCACTATGTTGTATACCTGAAACTAATCTAACATCATCCATCAACGATACTCAATAAAACAAATGTAATTGCTTCTATTCTGTTTTGACAAGGCATTGAATGGGCACTGTCATGTACTGGTAGGTAGCAACTAGCTATTTACTGCAGGTCATTCTTTCCTCTCGTGTAAATAGTTGGGTAATGTTTCTCCCCTTGCACATAGCTGTTCTCATCTGACTGGGTTCTTGATAACAACATATGGCAGAAGTAACGTATGTGACTTCTAGGCCAGGCTTATGGCATCCCCTGTTCTCCTCACTGCTACTTCCAGCACACATACATATTCACCTACTCTTTCCCTTCTGTAACATCTGGCTGGGTTTAGAAGTTCAGCAGGATTTCAGTAGTCCTATGTTGGAAGTTGGCACACTCCATCAACCTGGGTCTCAATGACTGCATGAACTCCTGTTTTGAAATCCATGGCTAAATAAAGCTATGAGAAAGGAATAATTTCCCAGGGGTGCCCGGGTGGCTCAGTGGGTTAAAGTCTCTGCCTTCAGCTGAGGTCATGATCCCAAGGTACTGGGATCAAGCCCTGCATCGTGGGGGCTCTCTGCTCAGCAGAGATCCTTCCTCCCCATCTCTCTCTGCCTGCCTTTCTGCCTACTTGTGATCTCTGTCTGTCAAATAAAATAAATAATATCTGTAAATAAATAAATAATTTCCCTTTTCTTAAGCCTCTGAGATTTGGGGTTATGAGTTTAAATAGCTAACATTGCCTTAAAACATGCAAATGTTATAGGTAGGATTTTAAATTTATAATAAATATAAAGGACATTCTGGCAATGTGCATACCAACCCAAGAATTTCATATATAGATATTGATCATAAGGAAATAATCAAATAAATGTAAAATATATATGTATAAGGACATTAATTTAGACATTGTTTATAATAGAAAAAAGAAAAAAAAAGAAATTAATTAAATCCCATAGAGAATTGGCTAAAATGTCACTGCATAAACATAATGGATATTTCTTCATTCATTTACTTAGCAAATTTTTAATATATGCCATGTGACATATCCATGTGATGAATACTAGGCAACACAGTGAGAAAAGATAAGGTACCTGACACTGTGAAACCTATAGTTCATAAAATTAGACAGATATTTACAATGTAATTTTAAAATTTGAATTATAGTAAGTTGTCACAAAGGAAAAGTATGGATTGCTATGAAAGAATAGGAAATAGGAAATAGAAATAGGAAATGCATAACCTAGGCTGTTGGTCAGGGAAAGCTTCCTATATTAACAAATATGCCAAAAGATCTAGCAATGACGAATAAAAATGATCTGATTTTCTCAATAATAATATTTCCTACCACCACTGACCAAAATGCTTTCAACTTACTTGAATATATAAACTTCTAATGATAGAGATGAAATAATCAAATGTATACTTTTAATATCCATGTATTAATTTACTTAATCATATCTTAGAACACATTATGCAAAATAATAAACTACATTAGAAATATTGTTTTGTTCTACTTTGTATTCATGGAATACCAGTCAGACTGCCTGGAATTAAATTTTGGCTCTATCGCTTAATAGTTGTGACCTCAGGCCAGTTTTGTCACCTGTAAAGTGGTGATAGTAATAGTTGCTGCCTCTAGGATTGATGGAGCTTTCCCTTATAAAAAAATAAATATTTAGGACAATTGCCTTGGCACTTAGTAAATGCCAAATAAGTGTCACTATCACTATTGGTTTCTAGAAATGCATCTTATACCCTAATACCCAGGTTATCAATAGAGACACAGAGGAAATGTGACAAGCATCTTTGTTTTTCCCTAAATTGTGTGAGATTATTTTACAACTGTAAAATTATGTCCCTGAAATTTTTATTTCAAGTAATAAGTATCCATTTGCATGGCATTCAGCTACTGTTCATTCATTTTTCCTGCAAGGTTACATTCATTATCTGCACAATGAAGCAACTTACTATTGTGTCCTTTCTCTTCTTTCCCTCCCCTCTTCCTTCCTGCTTTCACCACTTGCTTCTCATTTTTTAAAAATACAATGTTTATTTTTATTAAAGTAAGAACTATTAATTGTATCTAAAGGTAAGTATTGGGCACCTGGGTGGCTAAGAGGGTTAAGCCTCTGCCTTCGGCTCAGGTCATGATCTCAGGGTCCTGGGATCGAGCCCCACATCGGGCTCTCTGCTCGGCAGGGAGCCTGCTTCCTCCTCTCTCTCTCTCTCTCTCTGCCTGCTTGTGATCTCTCTCTGTCAAACAAATAGATAAAATCTTTTAAAAAAATAAAGGTAAGTATTACTAACAGGGTTTTTCTTTTCTTTTGTTTTCTTCTTTTTTTTAAAGTAGAAGTCCCAGGCTTCATTCCTCTTTGCTCTTCCACTCCCCTCCCATGCCCAATGTATCCTCAGTCCACTTGCTAGGGTAACTTCTAACCAAACTTTTCATTCATTTAGCAGACTCATTGCCCACTTTGGCACTTAGTGTCTTACTTCTAATAACATGATTATTTTTCTTTTTCTTTTCTTTTCTTCTACTTCAGACATTAGGTATTAACTTCCTATATGGAAGATAAGATTTAACTCTGTAATACAACCTTCCCATCAAACTATGTTTCCTCTATTTGCACAGTCCTAAGATGCATAGCTACCAACAGTTTTACATGAATAGTCAATGTGTCTATGACCATTCAATCGTTGTTCATATCTTCGTCAGGTATCTAAGCCACTCAGAGTATTAAAATTACACTTCCTATATCATAAAAATTAAATTTTTTCTTAGAGTTTTTGTTGATTTAGATTTTTCTTTCCTAGGTTTTTCCAATGATCAATTCTTAAATCAGACCTAAACCCTCATCAAAAGCATAACATTTATTTCAATATAAGTATATCGAGTAATTAATCTGTCAGTTTATGAATCAAATATTCCAATATGAATGGTATATCCAGTGTACCATTAGTGATCACTCTCAGACATACACAAGGAAGTTTAAGTTGTACTTTTTTGCATTCCACCTAAGGAAGTTTTCCCTGCCACAAAGATTTTCTCCCATATCTCCTCTTAAAAGGCATATAGTTTTAACTTTTATAATCAGGTCTATGATTCCTTTTGAATTAATTTATGAATATTGTGTGAGGTAAAGATCAGATGGTTTCACTAGAGAATTCTATCAAAAGTTCAAAGAAAAAGTAACTCCAATTCTATACAATCTCTTCCATAAACTAGAAGAGGAGAAGACACTCTCCAATTCATTTTTTAAAGTTCATATTTCCCTGATACCCAAATCAAAGATAGCACAAATAAAGAAAACTATACAATATGCCATACAAACATAGACACAAAAGTCCTTAACAAAACGCTAATAAATAAAAATCAGTGACCTATAAAAAGAATAATACACCATGACAAAATGGGGTTTATTCAAGGGACGAAAAGCTGTTTCAACAATGAAAAAAATGTCATATTAAATTAAGCAAATTTCTTCTAATATTTATTTATTTTTCTTCTTGTAACTTGACTCTTAACTCAGAATTTTATATTGGTTTTAAAAGGGCATGTATCTAGGATTTACAACATAACTTCTCACTTAACTAAGAGTTAATTTTTATTTGTCTAGAGATTTGGACACTCAGACAGGTCAATCTGAGAACTAAAGACAAACACAACAAAAAATAGAACAAAAAATGTATAGATGAGGCCATATGCCAAAAGAATATGTTCCAGCGGGCAAAGCAATTTTTTAAGAAAAACACTGAGACACTGAATTACAATGAGCACAGGACCACTAGGAAGATAATGTGCGAGCTATATTTCATGTAGTTCATCAGAGGAAACTGGGATGTTTAGCTTAAAGAAGAGAAGATCCATGGAAGGCATGAGCAATGTCTTCAGATACCCAAAAGGCATTTGCATAGAACGAGGAGTGTTTCTTCGTCTAGAACCACTACTAAAACAAATGAATGGAGGCGAAATAGGTTTCATATAAAATACGGCAAAATCTTTCTAACAGTTGAAACGGATGAAAATTTCTTTGACTTAGTGAATTGTGTATATGCAAAAGTACTCAAGAAAATTCTGCTAAAACACTGAGTTGTATATTAGAGTAGGGTCTCCTATATGGGTGGGAAGTTGAGCTAGCTGACACCCTGATATCCCTTCCAACACAAAGATTCTATGATCTTATGGGAACAAGGAGCTAGATGAGTTATTTTGAACTTCCCTGACAAGTCTTAAGCACCATGTCTAGCCTAAATTGTCCTGTTGCTTAATGTAAATGGCTTCAATTAGCTAATGTAGAGATGAGGTTTGAGTGATAAATGTTCACATTAACGGGATTCGAGATATGATCTTGACAGTTCTGCTAGACTGGTCTGCTGAAAAGCACTTCAGGAGCCCTACAAATAGCTCTCATTATTTTTCTTCATTTTAAAATGATGTTTATTTTAATTTTTCAGAATTCTGGAATACGTAATTACCTAAGGTTTATATGGAAGTGAACAACTAATTACTCTTTTTTTTTTTTTTTAAGGCAAAGGTTTCAGATTTTGTAATATATCCATCACTTATCTCTGGTGCCAGGCCAAGTCATGGGGTTCTCACTTAAATTACAGCTTCACCTTTAATGGTACTAATGGCCGTACCATTCCTTCAGCTGCCTCCTCTAACCTGCCAGCTTTAGTGTGTCTGTTAAATCAGCATCACAACCACCAGAGAGATGGCCTTGGGTACTGGTTCAGGAGTTAGTCTTGTAGAAAGATTAGTTTTGACCAACTCTCAGTCACAAGTCCCAGGACAAACATAGTCAAATCTTAACCCTATACTTTCTGATATGTAGTGTAGGTTCAAATAAAACTCAAAATTAAACAGGGATCTATTATAAATTAAATAAATTTAATTTACTTCTTAGGAAAAAATGATTAAGTATTATTTCCATCTTTTAGATGTGAACAGTAAAGCTCAAAGGGTTACATAACCTGTCCCTGAACACATTACTATCGAGAAGCAAATCTGAAATTTGAACCCTAATGCCTCACCCAGAACACATATCCCCATGAGACCATGGAGTTCTAGAATTATGGCAAGGCAGGAATAAAAGAGAAACAACACTTTTCAACTTAGCATAATTTGCCTTTGGCACTACAGACATAGAATCTGTGTGTGCATGTTTTTCCACTGGGAGCAATAATATCATCACTGTGATATACATTTTATTATGTGGGGATACTACTTCTAATTATATTAATACTTGAACCCTTAGCACCTGTATTTTTGTTGCTGTTGTTTTGCACTGCAAGAGCAGTGTAAAACCAAGACTTAATTAAGAATATTCCCTTTGTGCTAGTATAGCTAAAGACTTGAACCTATGCTTAGCTGATAAAAACCATCTCAAAAGCCATAACTCTTTTTTAACCACTTTTCTCTTGTTGACATCTTTTTATAAATAGGGCAGACAAAGAACCAATGGAAACCAATAATTAAGTTACACGTTTCTTAAACCTCTTTCCCTACTTCACTAATCAATAGTCATGAGATGACAGCTGGAGAAATATCCCCTGAGAAGGACAAAGCAGAGACAGTGTAGTGGGTAACTAGACAGTCACTTGGAAATAGGGTGTGCCCCTTACAACGTAGGTGATCAAAAAGTGTGAGGCAAACAAGAGATGGGTGATCATTCTGGAGTTCAGAGGGATTAAGTGGCACAGTGGTGGTGACTTGCTTCCCCAGCTTCTTTGGGCTGAGAGAATGAAGGCCTCTTGACCTGACCTTAGTTTATCCCTCATCTGTCATACTACTCCCTCCCTTGTATCCAATTTACTTGTTACCCTAAACCATTTGCATTCCTGGAACACATTGTATTGTATTGTATTGTATTGTATTGTATTGTATTGTATTGTATTGTATTGTATTGTACTGTATTGTATTTTGTTTTATTTTATTTTCTCTTTTCTTCCTTCCTTCCCTCCTTCCCTCCTTCCCACCTCTTTCTCTTCTTTCTTTCTTTTGTAGTAAGAACAATGAACATGAGATTTACTCTCTTACATTTTAAGTATACAATACAGTATTGTTAATGATTGGCACAATGTTATAATAAGTCTACAGAATGTACACATCTTGTGTAACTGAAATCATACCCCTTGAACAGTAACTCATATTTCCCCCAATCCTCAGTCCTTGGAAGCCACCATTCTCTGATTCTTTGAGTTTGACTAATTTCATTACCTTATGTAAATGGAACCAGGATGTATATGTCCTGTCACTGGCTTATTCCATATTATAAAATGTCCTCAAAATTCATCCATGCTATTGCATATTGCAGAATATTCTCCTTTTTTAAGGTTGAATAATATTCCATTGCATGGATATACCACATTTTTTAAATCCAGTCATCTGTTCCTCAGTGGACATTTAGGCTGTTTCCACATTTTAGCTATTGTGACTACTGTTGCAATGAAGATAGAAGTGCAAATATCTCTTTAAGATCTGATTATTTATTTTGCATAAATATTCAGAAGTGAAATTGCTAGGTAATATGGTAGTTCTATTTTAATTGTATGGAAATTTCTAAACTATTTTCCATATGGCTATATATTTTTCATTCCTATCAACAGTATATAAGAGTTCCAATTTCTTGACATCCTTGCCAAAACTTACTTTTTTTTTTTTTAATGTCAGACATCCTAATGGGCATGAGGTGATATTTAATTGAAGTTTTAATTTGCATTTCCCTGATGATTAGTGATGTTGAACATCTTTTCATGTGTCTGTTGACCATCTGTATGTCTCTTTGGAAAAATGTTTATTCATGTCCTTTGCCCATTTTTTCATGGAGTTATTTGGGTATTTTGTTGTTGTTATGTTGTAGAAATATAGATTGTGGATATTAACTCCTGATCAGATGTATAGGTTGTGTAACTGTTACCATTTTACTCTGTTGATTGTTTCCTTTGCATTGGAGAAGCTTTTTAGTTTGATATAGGCCCTCTGATATATTTTGTTTTTGTTTTCTATGATTTTGGTCTCATATCCAAGAAATTATTGCCATGATTAACATCATGAAGATTTTCTTTTATGTTTTCTTCTAGTAGTTTTACAATTTCAGGTCTTTAAACAACTTTGAGTTAGTTTTTGTAGATAAAATAAGGGTCCAGTTTAATTCTATTCATGTTAAATGTATTCATTTATTAATTCTATGCTTTCTGTTAGTATCTGCACAGTAGAGAAAACAGCCATCTTTCCAGTCTTTGTGGACTGACCTTATCTAGGAGAAGACCCTCACTGATTAGCTGGGCCAGACATTCTGAGACCTCTCAAACCATGTATCCATCTTCTCTGGGCTTATGTGTATAAATTATCAATTAGGTGGATTTGCCAGGTTTCCTTTTTTCATTGTTTTTTCAGGAATTCATAATTTCTTCCTTCTTCTAATGACTGTCTACTACATGTTTGTTGTCCATGCAACTTCTGGAGCAGTAGCATTTCCCAAGCAATTTTTTTGTTCTTAGTTGCCTCTAGGGATCTAGAATATGTTGGGTTTGTCCACGCTCTGAGATTGAAGAAAGTCTCTTGGGCAGCCACCTGAAAAGTCTGAACATTGGGCACACATTTCAGTGATCTTCTTCCCTCTCCATAGATAAGCTAAGGACTGGGAGTCTTGCCAAACATTTTGCACTGAGCTGGGAAGACAGCTCTGGCAGGTGATTGTGTACTAGTCCAAACCTTAACCTTTGCTCTCATTGGTTCTCCATCATCTGGGTATGCCAGATCTACTCAGTGCTCTGAGACAGGTGACACAGAAGCCAGTCCTTCTGGTTGCTCCCTGAAAATGTTGGAACATTAGATACACAATCCAACTTATTCTCTTCCCAAGTAGAAAATAGGCTCCATGATTTTTAACTGTCTTACTCTATACTGAGACCATGGGAAGGGCTACAGTGAATGCTTACATGCTAATCCACTGCTGTATTTGTTCTCAGCAGCCTCCAGTCATCTAGAGTATACCAAGTCTTGTCAGCACTCTGAGAGACACAACAGAGACAATCCCATCGTCAGTCCCTTGAAAATTTGGGACATTGAACATATGGTCTAATTATTTCTCTCCCTAGAGAAAAGATAGGATTTGGGTTTTTAACCCTCTTGCTTTGTGCTGAGCTTGAAGGAGGGGGTATAGCAGATGTTTACTTGCTATTCAAACTACCATCTTTGTTCTCAGAGGTTCCCAATGTGGGATTCCTTCCTGTCAGCACTCAGAATCAGGCAAAATAGAAACTAGTCCCTCAGGCAGCTCCCAGAAAAGTCAGAAACATTGGACCTATGGTCCAATAGTTTCCTTTCCTTCCCAGGGAAAGTCTGGGGACTGGGTGTTTTCTTTCTATTGTATAATATGTGTTGAGGGTTGGGGGTGGTAAAGAGGGAGAAGATAATGGTGAAAGAGTATCTTGGCTTTTCCTGCCAGCTTCAATATGTTTGATTTCATGCTTCCCCAGGGTGGGAGCCTCTCATTGGTTTCTGGGTTTGCCATGTGGAATTTGGTTAGTGTACTGTTGTTCAGTCATGGTGCCTGTGGGAGAAGGAGGGTCCAGAACTTCCTATTTTCCCCTCTTATGGACATTACCACTCTGCAACACAATTTTTTCCTCTTATCTAAGGACATTTGTACATACTGTTTCTTCTGTTGAGAAGGAAATTCTCTATCTTTTCTGTCAAATATCTAAATACCCTTTAAGACTATACTCTGATAACACCTACTCCCTTACTGCCAGTCAGATTTATATGTCCCTCATGTACATTCAGGTAGCACCCTGTGCTTATCTTCAAAATGGACTTACAATGTTGAATTGCAATTATTGTTATACCAGTATGCTTTTACCCATCAGACCTTAACCCTATTTTTGTTTCCCTAGAACCTAGTATGACCTGGAACACAGTGGGAAAAAAAAACATACAAGGGACAATGGAAAAACCAACCTTTTAGATACATCCTTTTCTTTGTAAGAAACAGCAGACTGAGAGACCATGCACTTGAATTTTAGTCACAGCAATGCCACTAACTATGTAAACTTGCATAAAGTCACACTGGGTATTAATCTCCAGGATCAAGTCACACTGGGTGTCGGTCTCCAGCTGCTCTAGTTCTTTGACTAGATCATGATTGGTCAACATTTGTGGTTAGCAGCAATGCTCTTTTTTCAATCCAATCATACTATCAAGCTTTAATAAAACACTAGAGCTATTCTACATGAAAAAAGAGACTATCTAGAGTTCTTTTTAAACTCCTCTTTCCCATTGTCTCATCCCACCTCCTCCATTCTTGGAACACATTTTGAAAACCATAGAACCAGGTGATCTCTAACATTCCAACCACCCCAAATACTCTTGAATTATTTGTACACTGAATTGAACTGACCTCTTCCTCACTGCTGTACCCCTTTTGTACCCATTTCTCAGGACCTCAGGTACATTTCTATCATCACTGAGATTAATTTTTGTAAGCCCAACAGAGTAAGGAAATCGAGTTATTCTGGAAGTCAAAATGTTTTGTTTTGGCATTCAGAATATTTTTTGGCTGGTTTACTGAGGTCTGTATTCTATCTTATTAATGAAGAAAAAGAACGGCATGTGTATCTTGGCTTTGAAATAGAAATATCATTTTAGAATTCTGTGTGGGATCAAGGCA
Organism: Mustela erminea; assembly: GCF_009829155.1. Taxonomy (NCBI): domain Eukaryota; kingdom Metazoa; phylum Chordata; class Mammalia; order Carnivora; family Mustelidae; genus Mustela; species Mustela erminea. The sequence goes on from NC_045623.1 coordinate 61,115,591, forward strand.
TATAGTGGTGGCCAAGTGCCAGGGATAGAAACAAATTTGTGATCCTACATGTGTAGTTTTTAATTCCTTGTGGTTTCTAAAAGGTGCTAAATAAAATTATTATTGACCTGAGTAGTCAATTAAATTTTGGCACAGAAGAAACACCAGTTAATTCTTTGGTGATATGGGGGAATAATTAAAATAGGGCAACATGAGATCACTGTTTTTAACTTGCATCTAGTTGATTGTTTGATTTATAGGAAAGATAAGATTATTTAACAATTCACTGGAGACAAATACTAGTGACTATAAAACTCTACCTTTTTTAAAGCTATGGTTTCTTTGACTGTTAATTATATGATAGAAGCATTTGTTGATCTTTTTTTTTTTTTTTTAAAGATTTTATTTATTTATTTGACAGAGATCACAAGTAGGCAGAGAGGCAGACAGAGAGACGGGGAAAGCAGGCTTCCTGCTGAGCAGAGAGCCCGATGCGGGGCTCGATCCCAGGACCCTGGGACCATGACCTGAGCCGAAGGCAGAGTCTTTAACCCACTGAGCCACCCAGGCGCCCCGCATTTGTTGATCTTCGTCTAAGGACCAAACTTTATAAATCTGATTATTTCTAGTCTCTACAAACTCATGAGATGAATACTATTATCACCATGTTATAAGGAAAATAATAGATATGTTTAAGAACTTTCTAAAATACACTTGTAACTTGTAAGTATGGCATAAGTAATAGAACTGTCAAAAGTACATGGAATAAACTACATACATTTTTTCCCAAATCTGTTTGTTCTGGGGGAACATAAAAATAAAGTTTTCTATCAAGATAAGAGATTAAAACTTATAGTATCCAATCATAGTGGAGTAATGGAGGTAGATTTGCCCTCTCACAGTATACAACTAGAAAACTGGACAAACCATGTGAACAACTGCTTTCTCAACATTAGGCAGCAAGCTCAACAGGGTTGTGATTCTTAACAAAGGTGAACAAACAAGATAACCTCCAGGTTTTCTCCCTGGAGGCATTTTCTATATCTCTAGGGGAAGCAGGAGCCCAAACAGAACACTGGTCTCTCCAAAAGAAGACAGAAATCAGAATTTGGAAGGTTGAAGCACATGTAATTTCCAATATAAAGTAACAGAAAAGAAGGAGTTATTCTGAGAAAAACTTAGTAAATCTGCATGGATTCCCCTTCAATCTGGCTGAACATGAAGGAGCACATGCATCATATGAGAATATATGAAGCTAAATGAAAAATAACAATCATGAAAAGAACAATTACCACAAAGCTATAAACTGAACACTTTCTAGAGCTCACAAATGGGAAGAAGAATTTCAAGTTCTAACCATCTAGAGTACAGAAACTTTTTGAACACCTAAAACACTTAATAGGGACCCTAGAAAAATCATTCTTGATGGAAAATCTAAACTGAGCCAAGAGCAAAAGCTATCTTTGGTCACCTTTTTAAAATCTTAAAAATAAGACTCTAAAGAATCAAACTGATGCACAAACTGAATTCAAAATGAAATTTAACAATCTTCAAAAGATGACAACAAAATTCATATGCTCAGCAATGTTATATCCATAAATTTAGCATCTAATAAAAAACATTATATTACATGTGAAACAGCACAGGAAAATTTGACCATAACAAGGAGAAAATATAGTAAAAAAAAAAAAAAAAAAAAAAACCACCCAGAAATGTAAGAACTAATAAGTTTAGCAAATAGGGACTTTAAAACAGTTATTATAAATATGATCAAAGATTTAAAGAATGTTTAAACATAATAAAGTTAGAAATGGAATATATAGAAAAGACTCTCTAGAGTTAAAAAATATAATATCTGAAAAACTTCTTAATTTTTTATTTTTTTAAGATTTCATTTTTTTATTTGAGAGAGAGCAAGAGCACAAGAGAAAGCACAAACTGGGGAAGAGTGGAGGGAGAGGGAGAAGCAGACTCCCTGGTACAGGGATCCTGACATGGAGCTCCATCCCAGGACCCTGAGATCATGACCTGGCTAAAGCCAGACACTTAACCAACTGATCCTCCAGGCACCCCTGAAAATTTTTTTAAATAACTGAACGGAATTAACAGCAGAGTAGACACTATAAAAGAAAAAGAGCAGTGAACTTGGAGACACAGTAATAGAACACATCCAAACTGAAGCATACGCACAAAGATTGGAAAAAATGGTAAAAGCTGCAGTGACTTAAGGGACAATATTAAACATACTAGTTTATATTTAAATGAAGTCCCAGAAAGTGAAAGGGGATGGTCAGAAAAATCCTTTAAGAGCATAATGGTTAAGTTTTAAATCCGTTTTATAAAACCACATATCCAAAAACTAAAAAATAAACAGACATACCCAAAAGGAGGAAAAATAAGAAAATTATACCAAGGTATATAATAATCAAAATGCTAAAAAGAGAAAAAAATATTAAAAGCAGCTAGGAAGGGGTTTGGAGAAAGACAGATGAGAAGACAAATGTCTTGTAACTTCTCTTCAGAAAAGAGGTAAAAGTAAGAAGGACAATTGGGACAAATAGGAAACATGTAGCAAGATGGTACAGTTGTACAAACACTTATATTAAATGAAAATGATCTAAAATGCAATTAAAATGTAAAAGATTGTCAGGCTAGATAAAAATGTAGTACTCTACATTGTCTAGAAGGAACTCACATTTACTACCTTCACTAATTAAAAGCAAAAAAGAGTAAAAGGTATACCATAATAAGAAAACTATAGTGGTTATTTTACTATCACATAAAGCAGACTTTAGGACAAGGACTATTACTGGGGATAAAATAGGTCACTCATAGTTATAAATGGGCCACCAACTCATCAAGAAGATGTAACAGTCTTAGTGTGTATGTACCTAATAACAGAGTTTCAAAGTACACAAAGCAAAAACTGAGATCTAGAAAAATAAATGAACATTTAGCTGCTCCACAATTACAGTCAGAGATTTTAACATATCTTCTCTCAATTATTGATAGCTCAAGTAGACAGAAAATCCGTAAGGATGTAGAAATCTTTTTTTTTTTAAATTTTATTTATTTATTTGACAGACAGAGATTACAAGTAGGCAGAGAGGGAGTCAGAGAGAGGAGGAAGCAGGCTCCCTGCTGAGCAGAGAGCCCGATGCGGGGCTTGATCCCAGGACCCTGGGATCACGACCTGAACCGAAGGCAGAGGCTTTAACCCACTGAGCCACCCAGGCGCCCCGCCATGCAGTTAAGGGATGGCACACATGGGGACATCAGAGACCACACCGCCAAACCCCAACCTCATGCCCAGGATGTAGAAATCTTGAACAACACGATCAACAAACTTCAACTAGCTGACATTTATAGAATACTACACCAAATTATGTAGAACAGACATTCTTTTCAAATGCACATGAAACATTCATGTCAATAGACTATATGTTGGCCCTAATAAAAGTCTAAGTACATTTCAACAGACAAAAGTCACACAGAGTATCTTCTCTACCACAACACAATTAAATTAGAAGTCATTATCAGTACAATATCTAGGAACTCCTTAAACTTTTGGAAATTTGCCTGAGACAAACACCTGTGGAAAAAAGTCTAAGAACCTAGGGGATGGTTTGTGTTAATTTCACATTCCAGAGTCTATTAACTCTCAACTAAGAATCATCCCTCTTCTTGTCACTTACTATACAACTGCTTATTTCCATGTGCAGAGAACTCAAAAACTTTAACCATCCACACTACTGTCTCAGAAAATATTTATCTCCTAAGAACTGGAAAGGCAATCAGATATAATTTATTTTATTTGAGGAATAAGTTAGATAAAATGTCAAGATGTAACAAAAAAATCAATGTAACTTGCTTTTTTTTAAATTAATTTTTTATTTATTTTCAGCATAACAGTATTCATTATTTTTTCACCACACCCAGTGCTCCATGCAATCCGTGCCCTCTATAATACCCACCACCTGGTACCCCAACCTCCCACCCCCTGCCCCTTCAAACTCCTCAGATTGTTTTTCAGAGTCCATAGTCTGTCATGGTTTACCTCCCCTTCCAATTTCCCCCAACTCCCTTCTTATTTGAACATATCCCACTTTAACTCAACCTGCAACCACCACTACATATATCATCCTCATTGAGGGCCTCTGAGCACCCACCCTCAGGTTCCACAAGCCATTTAAAGATGAAGGACACATATTCTCTGACCTCGAAGAGCTTGCAAGTTACTTCACCTAAATCCCCTGAATTAGCAGGATATGTTCACATAGTAAAGGCCACATTTGTGAAGCATAATTTTTCCTGTGGTTTTACTAGACAAAGCTAAAGGACAAAGTGAAACAAATAGAAAGTGAGAGTGACCCAGCATCTTTTCTTTTTATAGATGTCAATTCAGTACTCCAAAATTCTGAATTACTAAGAGGTTGATAAGCTGTTGATTTTGCAGTAAGTTAAAGGACATGGATAAAGGTCATATATTTTCCTTCTCTGGGTAAAGAAGGTGAGCAATGAGTGGTGGATGATAATTTCACATTTTTATATTTGCCACTCATTCTAAGATTATTACCCATCTCAAAGGATAAAATTTCAAAAAATGGTAATCTTTTAAGATTTGCCAAAAAAGAGTGATGTGTGTTAGAGAGATATTAGAAGCTATACTCAACAATGATATGTTTTAGAGAGATATTGGCAGTTCCTCTAATATCGGTTGTTATATCTCCCATCCACCAGAGTTTGTTTCCCATTCTGAGAATGTCCAGGGGCTTGACTCATGGTTCTGTGGCTCCTAAAAGAGCTTACTTTTCTCCATTTGTTTTCTTTTTTTTCCTAATGCAAAATAGATTCCAGAAAGAGAATTCAGAAAGATTCCCCTACTAATCTTAGAAGTGAGACTTTTTAGAGGCAATGTATTTTGACAGCACCTGAATTTTAGGAAGATGAACAAAAAACTAAGAAAATAAAGACCCCCTTTTATTTTTATTTTTTTGAGAGAATAGTTTTAAAGTTATTGAACTTTTTTTTTCAAGCTTCTCTGTGCTATTTATACTATGAGTCATTGTTTATATAATTTAATTAACATTGGCCAGTGCCTGCAAACTAAAACACTGTCTTAAAGCATTTGCTTGAAAAGTCTCCTTGTCCCTGAGCTGTCATTTCTTAGCATGATGGATAATGGATAGAAATAATTACCCTGAACAAGGCTAGACAGCTTAAATGATTAGAGTTTCAAAGAATTAGCAGCCTTAGCTAAACATCTTATTTTTCAATATGCATTATTGAAGGAAAATACCATAGAGACTGTGATGAATCTGAAAACCTTCTTAAAACTGTGCCATTGTCTATGACAGGTAAGTTTATCCCAAGTATATTTGCAGAGACTAATTTAAATCAGCCTGCCGTCTAATACCTCATAATCCTTCCACCATCTCTTGGCTCTCATGGAATTGCCTTCTGTGCTGCCCCTTGGAAGGATTTACCACCTTTACTTTATTAGATCATTTTTATTGCTCAATAAAATTTTTTACTTTTATGTCCAATATTGTAAATGGTGAGAAGATCATGGAAAACTATGTGACCAATCAAATATCAAAGGAAGTAAGCAAATCAATTTAATAAAAGCTGCATTCTTTTTAGAACTATTTCTTTATCAGACACAGTGAGCAGAGAGGCTAAAGGACCTTGGTGCTGATGTCTGTTTATCTCTTCCCAGTGAAAAAGAAGTCGTTTCTTGCCTATGGTCAAGAGTCAAGTTTCTTGCCTGTCTTCTTTTGGCATTCAGTTTCAATCCCATCCCATTGGAGTACATTTAACAAACATTGGAGAGGAATTTGAGAAATAAAAATTGAGATCATTGAAAGAAGCTGAGTTGCACATGTGTGTGGGGCCCGTGATAACCATCTACTTTCTACTTGTGTGACTGAGTTTGTGTTTCAACTGGAGAAGATAAAATTTTTTCACACTGATGATTTGAAACTCTAATGAGATTACGTATATGAAAACACTTAACAGTATTTAACCCATTGCAGGCACAACAGGAAAAAAAAGTTCACATTTTGTAATGAGGGAAGTGTGACTAACGAATACGAAACACACTCATTTGACACATAGAGGAGGCCAAGTCGGCCCCAAGATGAATTCAAACAGGCAAACACTATCTAGGGATCATTGTTTCTTTACCCTCCTCCTACATCCTAATGCTGATAATCCCCTCGGATAATCAGCTTATCACCAAGATCAGGTTTTTCCCGATACAACAGTGCCTGGTATTTTAAAATTATTTCTTGCCAATTCATCTTCATCTCGTAAAACTCACTTTTCCTTAGAACAATGATTGTCAAATTTGGCTGCCTAAAGTAACTAACTGAGGATCTTCCAAAACAGAACAACCTGCTACCAAGATCCAACCCATCGAGTTTATAATGTGATTGAACTGGGGGGTAATCTAACCCCTGAGATTTTTGAAAGCTCCCCAGGTGATTTGAATGTTCACCTAAGGGTGAGAACAATGTCCTGGAAGCTGAAGATTAGGAAAGCAATCTGATGGCTGACACTAATGATTTTTACACATGAAACCACATCGAGTAGTTTGGGGAGCTTTCTTAGAAATACAGATTCCAGGGGCGCCTGGGTGGCTCAGTGGGTTAAGCCGCTGCCTTCAGCTCAGGTCATGATCCCAGGGTCCTGGGATCGAGCCCGGCATCGGGCTCTCTGCTCAGCCGCGAGCCTGCTTCCTCCTCTCTCTCTGTCTGCTTGTGATCTCTCTCTGTCGAATAAATAAATAAAATCTTTAAAAAAAAAAAAAGAAAAGAAAAAAAGAAAAGAAATACAGATTCCAGAACCTGTGTCAGATCTACCAAATCAGAACTGCTGGGAGTGGGACCCAGAATATAAATTTTTAGCATGTCTCCCAGATGATTCTTACACAACCTGCACAGCACCAAATCACGGTGCAATCTGATTACACTCTGTGACCTAAATGTGAGTCATACCTGTTACTCATCCCTGGTGTTTGGTCCCTCCTGTCCAGCTGCTGGCCGCTGGAAGTAGTTTATAGGCAGTGTTTTGCCAAGAAAGTCAATAAAATATTATTAAAATAACTAACATTTACAAAATGTTTACCAAATGGCAGGGACAGTGATGAGAAATTTACTTGCATTATCTTATTTGAGTCCACTGGGAGCGGGGCTCATTTTGTAGCTGAAGAGATGGTACTTTGGAGGGATAATTTTTCCATGGTCATGTAAATGGAAGAGATGGGATAGATACCCAGGTCTAACATGAGACTTAGAGCTTGTGATCCTAATTAACCCCTTCATCAGTGGTTCCCAAACTGTGGTCCCCCAACCACCAGTATCCACAGCATGTGAGAACTTGTTCAAAACATAAAACCTTGGGCCCCACCCCAAATGTAATAAATCAGAAATTCAGGGGCGTAAGCCCGTCAGCCTGTGTTTTAACAAGACCTTGAGGTGGTTCTATTGCACGCTAATATTTGAGAAGCACTGATCTTCACTAGACCACCTGTCCACTGAAACAGGAATCTCTTCCTCCAAGGCACTGAGCAGAACCTTTCAATCTCCATGTCATATAGGGTTCTCTGTGATTCTTCCTAGTAAATGACAAAAGACATGCACTGGGGATTCAGCTGCAGGTGGTACAGGTCAGACCTGTTAAGAGACCGGTGATGGGAAAAGTAATTAACTCCACCCAACAGCAGAACAAGCAATAGGAAGGTAGACTCCACGGCCTCCTCTCCTTTTCCTAGTTCTTCTCCCTACAACCACTTCTTCTGGCAGACTCCAGAAATGCTAGAATTGAGAGAGCACCCACAACAGTAATTATTTTCTTATTGTAAATGACTTACCATGTATGCCTCGTTACTATAATGTACAATAATAATCATGCACATCATTACAGAGGCTTTTAATTATTTAATTTCAACCTTAAATCTTTCTCATGTGTATGCAGTCCTCACAGAATTGGGATACCTCTCATTATTTAAAACAATTACAGTGAATATTTCTTCTGGGTTTGTTTTTGTTTTGTTTTGTTTTATTTTTCTTACCTATGCTCAAATGAGTCTGATCATTTTAAATGCTTCTCTGTGACATGTGTGTAAATATCATCACTGCATATGCATTTTTTCTCTTAAAGTTACCACAGTGATACCTCTTCCTTTTGGCCTTGTTTCATAAAGTCCTCTATCCTAATTGAGACTGATGGATTTTCCATGCAGCTTGCAAAGAGCTGCATATATTGCTACTATGATAGCATGAAGCCGAACGGGTGTTGATATTTCAAGAGAGATGTGGGGAAAGACAGTTTGCACAGAGTAATGGATCTTGGAAAATTCCACTCTGGCCTCTCTTCCCAATGTCCTTTTAATAATGAAGTCACTGAATAAGTCAAACATTCTAGGAGCATTTTAAACTTTGTTTTGCTAGTGGAGCAGCTGAGCAATATGAAATATAGGGCAAAAATGAGACCAAAGACCTAAGGACAAATAAACCACAACTTTTATTTGTTACTAAGCCCCACAATTTGATACAAGGAACAGAATTTAACAGAATTTACCAGTGGGTCAGATTGGTCTTCTTTTCTTCCATCTTAATGAACCATTTATGGAATGTGCTCCGATGGAAAAAAAGCTGGGTTTTGAGTCACTCAAATCAAGGTTTGCTTTTCAGATCCACCACTATGAGCTGAGTCCTGGCATGTTTGGACAGTTCACTTACCTTCTCTGTGCTTTGGTTTCCTCACCTGTAAATGGATATAAAATGAGTTTATATGAAAATAAGGTAGGTGAGACTGTATGTAAAATCTTAGCATACTGCTTGATCTATGACTCTATAAATAGAAATCTTATTTATCTCTACCCCTTCTACAGAGTTGAGCTGTGGTTATCTTCAGTGTAAAGTTTCTCTTATGTTCTTTTTCAGAACCTCCAAAAGAATGGCCAACACAACACTCTCCCTGACACATAGTTTCCTGTGTTATTGGGTATCCCTCTGAAGGAAGAGAATGGCCTCCTCAAAACGATACTGTTGATTAGTAATGATGGGGGATGTCTCTCAAATATCATCTCCATTATCTTCTAATTTGGAGATGGCTGGAAAAATTAAGGAATTTCGTTAAAAAAAATCCTGTATTCATTTCCCAATTTCTCTATTATGCCCTCTGATATCCCAATTCTCATGTTTGGCATGGGGGAGCATAAGTCAATAATGTGCCCAAACAGACATAGTTTTGCTCAGCCCAGAAACTCAGCAGCTGATTCTGAAACCTTCAAATCTATAAGATTGCACACTCTGAGTCTAAGACTTGAGCTGGAATTATTCTCAAGTAGAAATAGGTTGTTGTGTTAGGAAGAGCATGAATTTTACTGTCAAGCAGACAGCATTTGCTGCACTTTCTGGCCATGTGATCTTAAAGCAATCTTGCTCAAAATCCCTTTGAGCCTTATTTTCCAATAATACTCATTCACACAGGTTGTGAGGATTGAATCATATGATGACTATAATATGTTAGGTATATAGAAGGTAGTCAACCCTTGAAAACCATGAATATTTTTATTTAAGGTGTTTTCCTCTGAACTTTTATTTGTTACTAAGCCCCACAATTTGATACAAGGAACAGAATTTAACTCTATCTTGTAAGACACAATAAGCAGCCACCAGTCAATCTCATCCAGCATGGAGTTCATTCTCAAAAATTAGCATTCACCAATACATTCTTCAGTAGGTGAATGGAGAAACCATGCTACATCTAGACAATGAAATATTATTCAGTGCTAAAAAGAAATTAGTTATCAAGCCATGAAGAGACATAGAGGGATCTTAATGCATATCGTTTAGTGAGAGAAGTCAATCTGAAAAGGCTGCATACTGCACAATTCTAACTATATGACATTCAGGAAAAGCAAAACTATAGAGACAGTATGAAGATCAGTGGTTGCCAGGAATTGGGAGGGGGAGGGGGAAGGGTGTTGAATAGTCAGAGAGAGCACAGATCTTTCAGGGTAGTAAAAATATTCTGCATCATATCATAATAGTGGATACATGGCATTATACATTTGTCCAAATCCATAGACTTTGGATTAATATTATTATATATAATATATGATATGTAATATCTATAAAATATTATAGAATGTACTATACCAAGAGTGAACTCTAATGTAAACTGTAGACTTGGGGTGGTTATGATGTGTCAGTGTAGGTTCATCAATGGTATTGAATATAACGTACTACTCTGGTGGACAATAATGGGCAAGGCTATGTACATGAGGAGAGGGGTATGTGGTAAATCTCTGCACCTTCCCCTTAACTTTGTTGTGAACCTTAAACCACTCTAATGTAATAAAGTCTTGATAAAATTTTTTAAAATGACACTCTGACCTTGGTCCAGTCCCAACTGTTTAACCCTATCTTTCTTGATTTGTAAAGTGAAAGAAATGTACCTGAATGAATCTAATAGTCATATATCTTATTTTATATGGTTTGTAGCATATGTCACAATTACAATGAATTGCACACTTACTTAATTACTATCTATCGCTCACATCAGATTCTAAACTCCACGAGAGACTATCTTGTTCATCCTAACATCCTCTAGGATTCTAATGTAGTACCTGGCACCTAGAAAATATTTAATAACTCTGATGAAATGAACCAATGAATATGACACAAAGGTGACACAGAAATTAATTATCCTTTCACTCAACTCATGTATACAATAAATATTTTTAAATGATTTATATGAATAAGACCACATGTTTTGTGGTTGGCAGGACAAGATCTTCCTTAGGTGATCTCATTCAATCCTCACAAAACACTGTAGGGAAACTTTGCCATTAGACCCATTTCACAGATAAGTAGAAATTAAAGACATTAAGGAATTTCTTATAATTTCACAATTTTAAAATTTTACACAAATGTCAGTAAAAAAGTGAGCTAATAAATCACTTTTTAAATTCCAAGTTATTTTTATATAGTGCTTATTATTATAGGCACAATTCTAAGTACTTCATATGTATTAAATTCACTTAATTTTTAACCAGAAAAAAAATCCTTTGAAGTGGTGACTGTCAGTATCACCAGCTTTCAAATGAAGAAACTTCAGACCAAAAAACATAGATGACTTTTCCAAGGACACAAAGATAATTACAGAGTAAGCCATTGTGAAGGAAACACCAAATGCCATTGAGGCTCCTTTGGTTGGAGTCAACTGAGTTACTGAGGGGATAGTAAAAACTGATGTATAGTGGGATTGATACATGACACTCTTTTTTTTTTTTAAGATTTTATTTATTTATTTGACAGAGAGAGAGATCACAAGCAGATAGAGCGGCAAGCAGAGCGAGGGGGAAGCAGGCGGAGCAGAGACCCCAAAATGGGGCTCAATCCCAGGACCGTGAGCCCATGACCTGAGCCACCCAGGTGCCATGATACATGACACTCTTTATTTGTTTCTCTTTATGAAATTATTTTTTATGTCTGGGTTAACACAATGATGTGCTATATTTGGTATATGCTTGATAATTTTTACCTATGTTATTATCAAAGTATACATTGTGAATTATAATCTAAGTCATAATCAAGAAATTCAAATAAAGCATCAATCAAAGCAATTGCTAATTATTCAGCTGGCCTTCTTTTCTTACCATAACGTCTGATGTTCCAGAATAAGAGCTTCAACAAGAATTGGCCTGGAATTTATCCTCAACAACTTCAATTCAGTCTAGTTTGATTTCAGTACAGTAAATGGGTTAATCCCTTCATCTAAAAAGCAATCAAAATGGATTTGAATTCACTCTAACATCATTACTGTTCAAAGGTAAGAGTTCATTCTTATAGCTGTAGGGAGAAGCAGAAACTGGAATAAGAATCTCTATTTATTTGAGAAAAACGTCATCTTCCATATTATGATGGTGATTTTAGTTTATGAACTCCAAGCAATAAGAATACCCTAAAATATAGGTAACAGGATCTTACAACTTAAGTTTTTTCCAACTGAGGACCTCCCTACACCCTTGAAAAATAAACTAGCTATAAAATCATGGAACTTTAACTGTTTTCAGTTCTAAGCAGTTGTAAAATGAGATTGTGCCAAGGAAAACTTCAGAAGTAAGGGTGAATGCACAGAAAATAGTTGGGCTATAATGAGCCTTAGCTTCTCACAGCTACCTTAGTTTCAGCCAAATGTATTTAAATAACATTGGCACTAGCCCATCTGGCTGAGGTTCAAAAAGAATGAACTCTTCTCTTTGTTAAGGTGACTTGGAGACCAACTAGACAACCCCTGGGACATGTCAACAAATCCAGAGTTTTTAAAACAAATTTCCTATACCTGTGTTTTTATTTTCTTCCACTAGATTGTAGTTTTCCATTGTACCACTCAGGGATATATTATGTATTCATTTATTCATTTCACAAATGTTCATTGTGTGCCTACTATGGATAAGACAATATGAAAACTTACATTTACTACTTCAGTGTCTATTATATAACACCTCAATAAAAATGGTTTGAATAATGCAATTTTTAACTTGTCATTAGTCTCATGTTCATCGCACTTATAGAGTGTCAACATTTATTCTTTACTTAATATTCACTTAATAAATCTTTATTGATGATTCTCAAGCTACTATACCAAGTACTGAGAACACAATGATAAGTCAAACACATGTGACCCCTGCCTTGTGTGGCTTATGGTCAAAGATGAACAAACACAGAAAAATTTTTTGGAATGTGCTATGAAGGAGAGATTTTCATCATCCGGAGTGAGCAAAATTTAGATAGGAATTTTTAAGAAGTGACATTTGAGTACCAGTTATCTGGGAGTCTTAGATGTGGTTCTCTAAGGGCAGGCCTCAAGACACAGGTTCCTCTACTAGAGATTTAGTAGAGGAGAGAAAGGGAAAAAGCCAACCAATAGTGTGATCTTAGTCACAGCTATGCAAAGAGTAGCTTCAGCCAGAATCTTCTTGGGGACTCGAGATTGTAAGCCTTCTCAGAGAGTTGTCCTTATCAGTGACAATTTTGTCCATTTTTCAAACTTTCACTTAGAGCTGTTAGTTAAAGGCCTCTGTGGGAGGGGGTCTAAAACTCCCAGGCACTTCCTGGGTGCAAAGTAGTTGTAGTAACCAGAGGGCAATCCTCCACAAAGTTGCTAAAGGTATTACAGAGAGCACATAAGGAGCTGTACAAAGAACTGATGGAAATAGCTTCTAGGAAATGGGGGGAAACAAAGTCCTCTACACTAGATAAAAGAAAAAAGTGTTCCAAAATATGCATAGACCCAAGATGGATTAGAGCATTGTCCGAATGAGGGACTAAAAGAAATGCCAACTAGTTGGAGTCAGCCAAGACTACAGGTAGACTGATGTGGGATGGACTGGAGGAGCAGGTTAAGCAGGTCATAGCAGGGCTGAAGGCCATGACTTTCGTCCAGTGGGAGGACACTGAGTGGTTTTGATTAGGAGAGCAACACAATTGAATTTGCATTTAAAGTCTTTTTCCAGCTGCAATATGGAGAACAGTTTGAAGAGATGCATGTGTGCAAGTAGGTAAGCCAAGCTAGAAAGTAATCTAGAAAAGGAATGATGAAATATCAGAGTTGGATTTGGTAAAGAGCAGGCAGATTGAAGAAATTTTAGGAGGTGACATCACTTGGAATTTTTGATGGATTGGATGGGGGAGAAAAAGTATGAGAGGCTTCACAATTTCTGGCTTGTCTAACTAGATAGACGGTAGTTGCATTCACATACAATCGTGAACACAAGGTTGGGCCTTGGGCCTCAAAAGCAACAAAGACATACATGCAAATGTAGGTGGGGGCCATCACCCACAGACTGTCTGCTTTCATTCTGACAAGAGATTACCTGTTCACTGGGTAGTATTTGGGGAACAAGGAGAGGAACCAGGAACCAATTTCCAAATAGATTGGGCAGATCTAGACAAACATTAAACAGTCATCTTGCTCCAGAGAAGGTATTATCCTGTGAATGAGATGGTACCTACTGGGAAGACTGACTTAGTACAGAAAGAACCATCAAACAACACTAAACAAGATATAATTAATGTTCATCCTGTGATTTAACTCTAAGTCTAAAGTACCTTAAAAAAAAAAGTTTGAATTGAGTGAAATAAACAATACTTTACTTTGTGATTGGACACCAAATTTGGTTCCAATTTTTTGGCATGCCTAGTAATGTTTGTTATGGGGTGATGATAGAGGGGTAGTATCTTATTGCTTTAGTTTATTTTTATCTCATTTCTTATGTAATTACAGTTTTTAGTATCATTTTTTAAGTCTGTGTTTATAAAGGTTCTTATTGACTTTTTCCAAATATATCCTGGGGTATTAGTAATTTTTCTCTCAGTTTCTATGGATTCTTTACATATGACAAACTTTGTGTATATTTAATGTAAATACTTTCCCAAATATAGTTTTTATGTCTTGAACCTTTAATTCTAGCCTATGGAAATTCTGTAAGATTTTCCTTGGGGATTTTGGGAATTTCTTCACTGCATTTTTAGTTTAAAAAGCTTTTCCTTATTTAGAGATCAAACTGTATGATTTTTGTTTAAAAAAAAATACAGCAGGGTGTGGGGGTCAGTAATGAGTAAGTATATTAATGAACCAAAATTACTCAGATGTATTGTTCATGTTGAAGTTGAGTATTGGAGTTCATTATGCTATTTTTGTTTTTTACTTCTCTACAAAACTTCACTAAAAATTTCATAAAAATTTTTTTAAAGCTTATTTCTAATTCAAAGACCAAAAAAAAAAAAAGTTCTGTATCACTGCTCTAGTCTTCTATCTAGATTTTTTGTTCCTTTCTTCTTTCCTATGATCTATTCTCAATATGACAACCAAGGTGATCTGTTCAAATGTAAGCATTTTAGCTCCTTGTTTGAATTGAAGAGCTTCAATGGCCTACAAGACTCTACATGATCCATACGCCACCATCTTCATTTACTGATCTGATCTCACTACTCTTCCTCTTTGCTGACTCTCCTTCAGCTACACTTAATCTTTCCTATAATTTGAACAAGCAAAACACACTTCCACCTCAGGGTTCTTGCACTTGCTTATCTTCCTCTTGCCCCCAAGGGGCATGTGAACCCCATTTCCTCCAGGTCTTATTCAGTGACACTACCCTTGAATTCTCTATGAAAACAGTACCTCCCCAGGACCCTCTATCCTCTTACCCTTCTTTTATCTCATATCATCAGCCATAGTTATATAGTTACTTATTTTTTTATCATATATCTTCCAGATTATAACTCTTGGAGTCCTTCTCAGTTTTTAATTTTTACCATACTTCCCATGCCCAGAATAGTGCTGATAAAAGAAAGAATCACTAAATAAATGTCAACTGACTGACTGAATGAATGATATAGTCAGGCATTAAGGAAATTCTTAAGGGTTTTAGTCACATCTTTAATGGGATACAAATGTATTAAAATTAAGATGACTTGGGGTGTCTCAGTGGTTCAGTCAGCTTGATTTTGGTTCAGGTCCTGATCTCAAGGTCATAAGACTGAGCCCCACATCCAGCTCTGCAGTCAGTGCAAAATCTGCTTGAGAGCCTCTCTCCTCCTAAAAAAGCCCCCTACCTTCCTCTCACACTCACTCTCTTAAAAAAAAAATTTAAATTAAATCTTTAAAAAAAAACTTAAAAAATTAAATTGAGATGACTTTTTAATAATATGGAAAAATGTTCATGCTGTAATGCTAAGTAGAAGAAAACAAAGAGGACACAAAATTTTCATGTTAAGAAATATTGGTGAAAAATATAAGGGGGAAATTAATTTTAAGAGGTGTGTCTGAATAGGAGAATTTTATGTGATTACTTTTGTACAGTTTTCAAGTTTTCTTGAAAGGTTTTTATAATAAATAGGGAATTTTAAGAAAATGTAACAGCAAATTAAAAGTCTAAGTTTTCACTTCCAGGTCAGTATCTTCTATGACCAATCAAAAACCTACCCTCTATGATAATACAATATACATCACTAGATTCTTTTGGACAACATAAAGATAAGGATATTGATAATTTTATATTAGGACTGTTAGCTAATGTCACTGGCAAGAAAAAACATACCCTGAGTACTTGATCTGTTCCAGGTCCTGAGGTAACCACCTTGGGAATTTCGAGTATAAGCAGGGACAATGCCCATCTTGCTTATTGTGAAATTCCTAGTACATAACACAGCAAATAGCACAAAGTTTGTGCTAAATAAATAATTATTGCATAAATGAGGAAATAAGACTTGGGACCACCACCCTCAAGTCACCTAGACTAAAAGAGAATTAACACCCATAGCACTAGCCTTGACTTCTTCTTTTACAAGATTTGTAACATTGACAATTATTTGTATATATGTCTTTCCTCCATCTTAGACTACTAATGTTTGTGGTGACAGAGGCCATATCTCTTCTGATGATCACTATACTCCAATTGCCTATCCAAGGTCCTTCCACATAATAAAAGTTCAATAAATATTTGTGCCATGATGAACAGATGGATATGTCCCAAATTTCCAGGTAGGCAGAAAATATTAAAAGTCATAAGAGGTACAAATGGGTTTAAGGTATTTAGAGAAGCAGAATCTGCAAAATAAAAAAAAAAAAAAAGGTATTTGAGCTCAACAAAGAATAGATTGGATTTTTACAGGTGTGATAGAAAAATGTCATTTCAGCCAAAAAGAACAGAATGATTGGTGGTAGGCAATGTACTTGTGAGTTTCTGTGACTTGGCGCCCTTTAGAAACTTAGTCCTATTTAAAGAAAAGTTTAATTGTTGGGACCCACAGCTGGTACCTTAAGTGCCAGATGCTGGTTTTGTTTTATAGTTAACGGTGGTGACACTGCTTAATTGTATATTTACAAGCAAACACATGTTGTTTCATGAAAACTACTTGATAATTACACAGCGACTACTGGAACCCCTGATAATTACACAGTTACACGTGTTACCGCTACCAAGTTATCTCCTGATAGCTGAGTAATTAACTTGTCAACTCAGCAAATGGGGCTGCAGGGGAGGCATCTGAAAGGCTTGTTCCTTTTCTTACAGATGTCTGTGGGTTCGCCTGGCACCTGTTGAACTTGGTACCACCCAGTCCCTGGGCACTTTACCTAGACACTGAAATGCTTTCTGCCTCCTTAAACTCCTAAATCTCTTCACACTTCTTGCAACTCTGAACACATTGTACTTTGCTGGGAATTGGGGGAGTATGTGTCCATCTATGCATGCGTCCCCCCCATCCAGCAGTCCATCCATCCATGATGGAAGAAATACCAATTTAGCCCCTCCTGTGTGCCACAGCCCCTGTCTGAGAGTCATTACTCTTGCTTCCTAACACAGTGTGGGCCAGTGCAAAGAGCACAAATTGGGTTCCAAATTTTGGAACTATTATTCATCATGTCTATGATTTGGGGCCTATTCCCTACTCTATAAAATGGGCTTAATCATGGCAAATAGGGTGGCTGATGACAATGAGAAAGCTTAACATAAAATAGCCCTTGAAAAACTTCAACACCCAACCACTGCCCACCCCACCCCTAGGCCCCAATGAGTCTTAACTGATTCATCTTGCCATCAAAATAGATCCCAGAATAACCTCTACTTAAGACTGTTAAAACTTCCTGATCAGTTGAAATTAAAATTAATTAATTAATTCTCAAAGTTCAGATGTATTCCCTAAACCAAAAGGCCTTTTTCTAAAATACATTGAAATTAAGAATTTCGCTAAATGGTGTCCAAAGTACTTGAGATGATAGAGACAAATCAGACCATAAGACATATCTGTTTACTAATTCAATAAAACCAATACTCAAATAAAAAACATGGGTCCTGATCTCACAAAGCATCTCCACTTAAAAGGTAGAATTTAGGAGTCAATGTTGATGATCATTGGAGATTTCTCCCTGACCTCTCCTCTGCTCCTGCTTTAGGTAACATGGTCTGTCACAAAGCTTTGGTTCATCAAGAAGCAGCTCTCTGTCTGGAGAACAGGGTGCCAGACACTGTGTAGAGACACAAATAAAACAGAAGGTGAAAATAACACCCACCTCTGGGATTAAGTAATACTGAGGCTGACACAGATTGAATGGCTTGTCCATATTAATGAAAGTAGGAGGTGACGGATCTCTCATTCATACTCCTCATTCTTACTCCCAACCCACCCTCTTTGGAGAACACCACCCTGCCCCAAGTCACTTTGCACAGTGCCTTGAAAAACTTTCCACCATTCAATACTTCATTATTTGTTTACATTTATGGAGGACCTACTATATGCTGATAAAATTGGAGGAATAAGAGCCTGTATAACTAGCAACTATCCAATGTTTGCTAAGTGGCCAGTACAAACACATTCGCTCACTGGATCATCTTAACTATGATGTAGAAAAGACATTATTATTATCCTCACTGAATGCATGAAGAAACTGAAACACAGAAAGCTTATTTCACCTGCCTGAGGTCACTTGCCCCTGAAGCGGTACAAGTGGGATTTGAACCTAAGCAGATTATTTCCAAAGTCCGCGCTGTTTGCCACCAGGCTAGCTCTTCCGTTTTGCTGAGATAGCTACAAGACCAGGCACAGTAACAAGAGGAAATGTGCTCCAGACCCTGGACACAAAAAGCTCACAGTCTAATAGGGAAGAAAGACACAGAAACAAATACAATTCAGTGTTTGGGGGTGTTATAATGTGTGTTTGTGATAGAGCCAGGATCTCCAAGCCCTGCTCAGTCACTTAAAGCTCCTGAGAAAATATAACACCAAGGATGCCAACCATATGTGCCCTGGTTATTCCTTGCCATGGTTTTTGTCTGAATCCTTGCCTACTCTAGAGAACTGGAATAGATCCCATATGGGGCAAGTGAATCAAAGTAAATTTCAGGGGAGAACTCAAAGACAGAGTTCAGATCAATCTCAAATAAGTAGTTTTGCTCCCCTTTTTGCATTCTCTCCTGGTATCTACCTGGTCCCATTTGTCCGTCTCAGTCTCAGGACCTCCCTAGCAAAGGTCTACCCAGACTAAATTTTATATCCAGCCACAGGAGAAGAAAGAGAGTGGTACATGGCAGGTGGTCATTATGACCTCTTTGTTCCTCCAACAGAATGGGAGGCTTCACAGAAGAAGGAATGTTTGGGGGATGAATAAGAAACCACAAACACATGAGGAAGAAGAAAATACCTGACAGCAAGAATGTATAGAAGCACAGATTGAGAAGTGGTAAGAAATCCAATGCACACCTGCGTACCCGGACAAGTACAGGGAGACAAGTGATAAGAGACATAGCTAGAGAAGTGACCGGGGCAGATTATGAAGAATTTTGCTTGTCAAGGTGAATAGCTCTAATTTTCTAATTTTTCATGGGAGATCTTTGAGCATGGAACTGGCATGATTTATTTTAACATCATCAGGGGCAGAAAGACAAGTCAAGAACCTATTCCAACTATTCAAAGAGTGTGAGGTTGTGAATAAGCCAGAGACTGGACCTGAGGGTCATTTATGCATGAAAGCCTTCAGGGCTTACTGTTAAAGATGGGGACGGGTGGAGAGAAGCCTCGAAGGCTTCAATGGAAGGGAGAGTAACCCACAGAAACACAAACAGTAAAACCCTATAAATCTGCTCTTAATTATAATAGCAAACTAGCCAAAACAATAGACAAGCTTAAGCTTCAGACTCCTAGTCTCCCGACAGGTAGATGGTGTTAGACGTGGTTGGCAAGGTAGGGAGAAAGGGAGATTTAACTACACTTCCAGGAAGAGCTCTTTTCTCTGTGTCTTAAGGACCCCCACTGCAGACTACAGCATCCAGTGTGGGTGGGCAGCCCCCTGTGACAGAATATCCTGTCTACACCAGAATTCCCCCCACCAAGTAGCTTCTGAATTACCTACATCTGCCCTAAACTCCAGAATCTTAACTTTCAGGTTGGATCTACTCAACCGAAGTATTCTTTGACAAAAATGCTTGAATCCAACCTGTAACTCCAGGCATGAAACAAAATTTTTGACAATGACTGACCCCATTCTTTGAAACTGTAATATTTTAAGTAAGGGCTATGTTTATGAAAGCCTTCTTTGTTCTCAGCCCCATACTAAGGGGATTTATATATAAATTGCTAATGCAATCCTTGATGTAATATAAATTTGAGTTTAGGTGCCTATTCTCCTCCTGAGTTCGCTCCCACGTAATTCTCCGCAGCATTGCCAATTACCATGGGAGCAAAAACAGGTCCATTGCCTAT
This sequence comes from Mustela erminea, assembly GCF_009829155.1. Classification (NCBI taxonomy): domain Eukaryota; kingdom Metazoa; phylum Chordata; class Mammalia; order Carnivora; family Mustelidae; genus Mustela; species Mustela erminea. Next base: position 61,135,846 of record NC_045623.1, read on the forward strand.
TCGGGCCAAAATGTAATAGAACTTTTACAACTGGGATGGGAGGCAGTGCAGTATAATGGGAAATGATTTGGGATTTGAAGATAGTAAGCACTGGCTTCAGTTCAGTTCAGTTCAGTTCAGTGTAACAGAGAGACATTGAGCCTTGATGCCAGGATTGTTAATAAACGCCTACTTATTGTCAAGCAAGCACTATATCTGTTAGTAGGTGTACAAACAAGAATGAAGATATGATGCTTGCTCTTAAGGAACATGCACACAAATAGACACTTCCACAATAAAGTGGACAGTATTAAGGCATAGGTAAGGAGAGAACCATGGGAGCACAGAAGAGAAACAACACAATTGAGGTGATTCCTGACCTAGATATTAAGTGATAAGGAAGTTATTGCAGCCAGGAATGGTGAGAACCCAATTCCAGATCTTGAGAATATTACCAGTGAAGACACAAAGGAAGGACACAGGGAGGGTGAATCAAAAATTATAAGCAAGATAAAGTAAGAACCAGGGCAGCTAGACTGAGAGCAAATTCCTTTACCTTTCCAAGCCCCAGTGTCCTCCTCCCACCAAATGCTTATAAACAATGTATATGTCACAAGCTGGTTGGAAAGATTAAAGATGAAAACCAACAAAGGTCCCAGAACAGGGATTATATCAGAAATTCAAAGTATGATAATTCATAAAACACGGATTCTGTGGGATGTTAACAGATGTTTTGAGCTTCACGGTCAGTCATGATTTGGAATATGGGTTTGAACCAGGTACAGACTTCGAGCATATTTCTTTAGAACTACAGCTTTTCATGTGCTAATTTTCATTGTGAGTATTTAAGGGTATAAGAGAGTATAAATTCAGCTTTTCCAAACCTTTATTTTTTTTTTCTAACTAGGCATTCTAAAGGACTTATGTTCCATAATCACACTGGGAAATATTGGCCAAGACCGACAGAGCATATAGGATGCCTAGCACAGCTGCAGTCCCTCTGGTTCTTACCATTAGGGACACTGTGCTTCATTAACTCATTGCTATATATGAAAACCAAGATTTTTTTTAATCCCATGACAAAGCAAATCCTGTGTCAGAACGACCCACAGTATTGGAGAGCTCTACGTATATAAAGTCATTAAAGAATTTACCTTCAAGCCTTATAACAGCTGGCTTGAAGGCTTTAATCCCTAGCCTTTAATCCCTGACTTCAGAAGAATTTGAACCACCATCTGGATTATAATCTATTGCCTTCAATGTAAGGAGGTGGTCGATGTGGTGGTTCTGAGCTCCACAGTGATGAAAGCAATCACTTGATTCTCCAGGCCCCAGTTGGCAATTCCGAAAAACAGGATACTGTTATGCACCATCTGTCAGCACTCCTCTAAGAGTCTACAACAATATCACTCCTAGGTCAACCTGGGGAATACGTGGTCTCAAACCTCTGAATTGGGTGAGATAGGAAACCATGGCTTAGGGAACAGAATTTTGTAGTTCCATGGAGATTTCATATCTAGTGATAGCTGGGTCATAATGTAAGGAGTCCCAGGAAGAATGCATGAGACAAGAGAAAGAATAGTCCTTCCACCTAGCCTAAGCCTTCTTAGAAGAAAGTGAGGTCTAACAGTTAGCATGTGTTCAATTGAATTAAAAGAGGACAGTGGGACAGAAAAGACCAGAAAGAAAGTTATTTGCTTAAGTACAATTTGACCAATTCAGGAGACTTCCATATCTTCACCTAGAGTTCTGCTAAAGTTCCTGTAGACTTGCACCTTCAACTTGCTGGTAAACATCTCCACCTACCTATCCAACAGATACCTCGAACTTAATGTGCTTAAAACAGAACTTGTGCTTTTCCTCTACACATCTCTGAAGCAAGATGCCTGCAGGTCAAGCGAGGCATCTTCCTGCACCAGATGGGACAGTCCTGAGAGCATTTTCCTACCTGAACAGGATTGAACCATCTGGAACTTGTGATCTTTGTCTTGTGCACTTGCACTTGTACTCTTATTTAATCCCTCACAAAACCATGAATAATTGTGTCATTGTCCCTATTTTTACAAAGGGTGAAAAGCAAAATGCTGAAGGAGTAAAAAATGAGTCAAAGTCACATGGGTGGCAAGTCTGGGAGCTAGAATTTCTACCTACACTTGACTCCAAAGCCCACGTTCCTTTGACTAAGCTGTCTGTCCGAGTTAGAGCAAACGATGGCACAGCTCCAGGCTGGTGAGCCCCGGGCCTGGGGAGAGTCTGCTCCTTGTTCTGTGTTGTGCTTTCTGTCACAAGTGAGCATCTCGGAAGTATTGGCTATCACTAGAAGAAAGTTCTAGAACTGTCAGGCAGGGAAAGAGATGTTGAGGTACAGGTTCAACAATGGTCTCACACGATGTATGAAGAGTGCTGTGGTCCCTTTGCATGTCACATGAGAGCCTTGCTGACACACACTGTATAGCTCATGCTGTCTCCCTTCCTCCTTCCTCATTTCCTTCTCTCTGCCTCTGTCTTTCTCACACACATACATACATACACACCCTCTGCCTAGTTTCTGCAGACATAGGAAAAAATAGGCAAGATTTATTTTGAGTTACCAGACAGCTACCCCCAGCTCACATTTTAGGCATCAAAGCTCTCGTCTATCAAACACCTATTATGAGCTTCTTCTCCTGATGCCCAACCCAATTTAGTTCTCACGACAGTCCTCTGAAACAGGTATTATCAATGACATTTTGAAGATGAGGAAACTGAGGCACAGGAAGTTTCAAGACTGTGTACAGTCACACAGCTAGTAAGGGTGGAGGAGTAGAGGAAAGAGCACCCAAATGCAAATCCAGGTCTGTCGGGCTCCGAAGCCCAGGATTTGGCCAAGGCCCTTGGCTGTCTCAGCAGGCACTCTTCGTGTGGTGCTGGGTAGACAATCCCATGAAAACGGCTTCCTGGTGAAGAAAATTAATTTTAAAAATCACTGATCCCTTCGTTGCCTTAAACTTAACACAGCAGCTGGAAAAGTAAATATCAAAAAGTTCTTATCCCTCCTCTATGGAGCAGAAAAAACAAAAAAACAAAAAAACTAATGAATTCTATTTCATCCTGGTTCACCTAAGAGTGAGTTGAGTAAGAGGAAGCATTTCCTGCTGCCAAAGACAAGGGCCAGAGGCCTCCCTCCAGTGCAGCAATAGTGACACCTTGTGGCCAAGTCGGGTCTCCCCAGCCCCTCCCAGGATCCCCTCTCACACTCAGACTCTCAGGAGGGGTTGCTAAGGGGGACAGAATCTTTGAGAAAGAACCAACTGCTGGGTTGGGATAGCTGCTGGTGGAGTTACTTTTGTTTTCGTCAGAAGACAAATCGAGTGGAAAGTAACCAAATACAAGCCTAGTTTGTGGGCATGGGAGAATAGGAAATTAGACTTCTTTTTTTCTAATTTCTGTATTTGTTAATTGATCACTTTATGTCTCTCTTGCTTTGTTCCAAATATACTTATAGGCAACTTAAAAAGATAGATTGACATTCAGTTAGGTAATTCATTTTATAATTTGATGGGCAAGATGAAGCAAAGGTAAACAAGGGTAGAAACAAAACACAGGTCCAGACACAAAATATATACAATATGCATAACTAAAAAATGCAACCAAGGGTATGGATAGGACACAGATTCATCTCTGGGTCTTCTATAGGCCAGTGGAAGGATGGAGGCCTCATTGCTTACAGACTATGAGATAAAAACAAACCACAAGCCAAAGAGGAACACAGCTGCTCTGCATACTAACAGCTGGGGAACAAAACCCTACTAAACACCGCGCAGACCTTTAGGTCAGGAATAATGACAGGACACAGTAGCATAACTGGCTCAGATGATCTTTCTCTATGGCTCAGCAACTCAGAAAATGCTAACATTGAACTCATCCTTCTACTTTTGCATTCTTAAAATGGTGCAAGGGTTTGTGGGTTTTTTTTTTTTTTCATTATTGGTTTTGATTGTATATGTGTGTTTAGAACACTTTGTGCTTCCCTTTTAAATGATTGCTGCCAATTAGTTGTGTTTGTCTCAAATGCAATAAGATTCCATTTTAAGACGTCGATGCAGGGCTTTTACTGAGGAACACAATAAATTAATCATTAAATCAATTGTATTGATTGGACCTTATAAGACATGAAAAATTGCAGTGTAAAGCATATTTCCTCCAAGGGATAGGAAGAGACCTCAGCATCCTAGAGGAAGATAGGTCAGTATTCTCTGGTATTACTGTCTTATCCCTTCCATGAATGTTAGTTTTATCAACTCTGAAGTAAATATGGAGACCATTTAATTTTAAACATCTACCCTAAATAAGTTTCCATTTATGAAGTACTCACTAAGCACTCCATGCTCTCCTTAGTGCTCTCATACATCATCTCATGTAATCCTAACAATCAGCCTGTGAGGAACCCATTCCTACCCCCATCTTGTAGATGAGAATACCGAGGCTAACGGACACAGAAACTTGTTCAAGGTGACCCACCTAATGAGAAGTGATCTCAGGATGTGAACCCTGGGTTCTGAGTAAACCCAAAGCCCATGCTTTAAAAAAAAAAAAAAAAGATTTATTTCTTTGAGGGAGGTAGGGGCAGGAGGAGAGGGAAAGAGAGAATCTCCAGCAGACTCCGATAAGTGAGGAGCCTGCCACGGGGTTGGATCCCACGAACCTGAGATCATGACCTGAGCCAAAATCAAGTCTCCTTAAAATCTCTGAGCCTCTTTCCTCACCTAGTAAATGGGAGTCATGTCTCCCTGGAGGTGCTGTTGTGAGTTTTAAACAGAGTAATATCTGTGAAGCTCTAAATAGAGCATCTGCAGGCTAATAAAAGGGAGTTCCTTTCTCCCCTCTCTTAACCTCCCACAGCAGAGCCTCTACTAGGGATCCTCTGAAGCTGGACTTAGCCACATCCTGTTCTTACCCTAGCTGTCTCCCATGGTTCTAGTCAGTTTAACTCTTTGCATGCCAACAAGCAGGCCATCAACCTGAAATCCAGCTTTGCCACTTTTGCCCTCAAGGGAATCTCCATTGACCACCGCATTCACAGACCAGGTACCAAAGGGCAATCTGCCAGTAATCTTCACAAAGATCAGGAGGGGTGGGGGTGCTGATGACAAAGCTGTCTGCTTTGTTGCCTGCCTCTGCTCATTTTTATGAGACAAAGAAGGCTTTTTTTTTTTTTTAAGATTTTATTTTTATTTATTCATGAGAGGGACACACTGAGAGAGAGAGCCAGAGGGAAAAGCAGGCTCCCTAAGGAGCAGGGAGCCCGATGCAGGACTTGATCTCAAGACCCTGGGATCAGGGCCTGAGCTGAAGACAGATGCTTAACCCACTGCACCACCCAGGTGCTCCTGAAGACCACTTGATTGTCAAGGAAGCAAAGCCAAAAAGAAACCAAGGCTGATCTCTCCTGCTACTTCTCTCCCAGAAGCAGAACCTCTCCCAGGCTTCAGAAAGTCTACAGAAAAGGCAAAGGAGGCACTCCGGCTTGACAAAATTCTAGCCCCACACACATACACACACACACACACACACACACACACACACACACGCGCGCGCACACACAATTGTCAAAAACTCAAGTGAGCTTTTATTTTGCTGTACAAATTTGACAGATGCATACCTGCTGGCTAGTGAAAAATAAGGGTGGTTATTTACTTATGCCACCGCCTCTTGAAGAAGCCAGAATGAAAACAAGAGAAAAGAAGTGGGGATCACAGTTGCAGCAGCCTGTAAAGGGTGGATGAGCATTCAGCTGAGATTTGAACTTGAAAGTCTGGTACCAAACACAGTTGAGGATTCTGGGGAGCAATAGGAAATGGCCTAACTCAGAGTACTCCTTTTCACTTCTTGAGTCCATTTATTTTATGGTTCTGACTTCACGCCAAAGCCATTTGGAGTTTTCAAGAGTTTAAATAGCGAGGTCCAATTAATAAGGCATAAAACTCTGCAGCTTCCTCACCCCCATGCACTGAGCCAGCCTTCTCTGTTCTGAATGTCTAATTGATGGGAGACACTTGCAGGCCCATGTCTTGGCATCCAGGCCCAGGATGGGAGCAGTCCTAGTGGTCTCCTGCAAGGGTCTGTGTATTTGGAACCCTCTGAGCAGCCCTGTCAAATGAATTACACTTCCTCATGGACATGTGTCTAGGATTGGAATAGGATGAAAGTTCTGAAAGTTTTATTCCTTTTTGAGACATTCTGGAACATTTTAGCAGTGGATTTGTCTCCTGGCTTTTTTGGACTAGAAACTCCCCACATATTATTTTAATAATGAGGCATTCTGCTGAGGAATTAATGAGAGAGCATTGCGGTGTTCAAAGTGACAATTACAGCTATTGTTTTGTTGTTGTTGTTTTCTCCCAGAGATGCATTCATCTCTTTCAAAATGATGATTAAAAAATGAAAGTTAAAAAAAAAAAAGAAAAAAAGAAAGCTCATGTTTAGATTTTACCTTTCCTTGAACAGAGTCAAAACTGGAAAGTATATAGGAAACAACTTGGTTCCAGGAATATTTGATCATATTTAATGAGAGAGTCCATTAAATCTTTCCTCCTCTGTGTGTATTTTTTTTAAACTGGTTTTAGGTTATAGCAGGTATTCACTATTCTATTTAGAAAGATTTTAAAAAGCTCCTTTTTTTTTTTTTTTTTTTTTTTTTGCTGAAGCTTTTAGGGTTATTTTGTTGGGGGCCGAGGGGGCTGGTACACAGAGAGGATCTATAATCTTTTCCCTCCATAATTTGTAGATTACAGAAACCCTTGTGCTTTTAATAGATGATTCTTCCTTAGACAGCACAACAGAATAAAATAATTGTCCTCTATTATCCTTGAGAGGCAGGCCAAGTTCCCCCCACCCCAAAGACATTATCATATCAAACAACTGCTTTAAACGCAACTGGAAACACAGGCTTTATGGGAAACCTTTGGATTTGTCACTCTTGCCAAAGGAGTTCTAAAAGATGAGCCCCTTTGTTATGGATGGCTCTGGAACTTCTCTAATAGGTGTACCAGATGAAAGATGACTAAAGGCATCCCAGATGGAAGAGTTGGCTAACGGCAGCGCCATAAATACCTGATGGATATACAAGCCTCTTGGCATGAAATATGGTCTCTGCTCTGATTTACACTTTTAGGGCATATTTAAAAGAATGCCTCATTTGCTGGGGGGTGGGGTGGGCATTAATAAAATTTAGATCTGTGGGGGGAAAGTGAAGAGAATCTCTACTCCTTAACGTGTGCCATGTTGTTTTTCCTCACTATAGCCCCTCTTTCTAAGGACACCTTCACTTTTCGGAACAGGAGTTTTTGCTAGAGAGGCAAATCTTCTAGAGGGCAATCTTCTAGATTGACTCTGAGCAATTTTGCTTGATGAAGAAGATGAAGAAACTATGGTATTATGGAAAGAATGCTGACCTTGGAGCCCAGAGATAGGACACATAACTTTCATATATCTGTACTTATTTACTTGCTTACTTTTGTCACACCATTGACAACAGCACTGAGTGGAGTACTTAGTACACACTTGGTGAGTATTTATTTATATGAGCCTCATTTTTTTCATCTGCAAAGTGAGAGCTCGTGATATCTATACCATAAGGATCCATGTTTATTCTTTGCTCAACACCTGAAGAAACCTACCTGTACAGACACAGGAGGGAAGGAAGAAGACTAACAACATACCAACGTGTGAAGCGGTCGTAGCCTAGTGAAGTCAAGCAAACCTGAATTAAAATCCCAACTCAGCTACTTGCTAGTTTAGTTACTCTGGGAAACTTACTTGGCTTCCAACTGCCAATCTGTAAAACAGAATATTAAAATTTCTACCCCATGTTGAAAAGATTAAATAGGATGATTCGTTAAAACTCTTAAGAAATTGCCTACATATTAAGCACTCTATCAATCTCAGTCAGCAACTTGGCCAGACTTCATGAAACCTAGTGCCTAGAATGAATTCTTCACTACCCTTCTCTGATCAAACCCCATCTGGGATTCTGGGATATTCTTTTTATTTGTAGACATCACAACTAAAATATATGTTGATACATCAAAAAAAAAAAAAAGACAAACAGATTTTGAAATTATCTTATAGGAAAAAGGGTTGAACTGAATATTTCAAAGGGAAAAAAAAAATCTATTGCTCTATACACATTTGAATAGGGATTTAAGTCCTAAGGAATTTTTAAGGGCAAAACTGGCACCATCTGGCAGAAACATAGATATTACTTCTGTCTAGAAGAGGACATCCTGATACAAGGCTTCCTAAAGAGAAATTTTCTCTTCTGTTATCCAGCTTCCAGGAGGATGAATTGACTGGTTGCAATCTCCCACCACTAACGTTAAGAGAGTAGACCTCAGCTCTGTCTGATGGAGATCCAAGCACAAGGTAGAGGACTGGACTTCAACCTTCAACATTCTGTGACTCCACGTAATTATTAGCAGGCTGACTCTCCTAATGTTGCACACAGAATGGCAGAAATCTAGAGAGATCCTGACTCTCCAGCTACTTAGGGGTAGTGTGTGTGTTCTACCAATTCACTCTGCTCTTTCCAATCCATTTATAGAAAAGTCACCAGTTCCCGGTGAGCTTCTCCAAGTGTCCATCCTTGTGTGCAAGGCCAAGCCCTTCATGTTTCTTCTTGATACCATTCCCATTCATATTCTCTAGCTGTACATCATAAGCATCTTCCTAACTTTTTGCTTCTTGCAAAAAAGAGCCCAACTTCACTGAAAAACATGTTCCAAGCTCTTCTGTGTGTCTCCCTATTTAACACTTCATTTTTCCTCTTGTATCTCAGAGTGTTCTTCGTACCTCCCATTACTCAACTGCCATGTGATCTTCAATCCACCAGCCTCCCTAACACACAACTGAAACAATTCCAGCAGAAGCTTCTCAGACCTTTCATACTGCCAAATCCAAGACATCTTACAGACTTCACATACCACAATTTCCTACTCTCATCTTTCCAGGCTTTCTCTGCCCAGGGCCACTATACATGTCGACGTGCAGTTGGAACAGGAAGCGTACTTCCCTAAACAGAGCAAAAGATTAGCAATACTATGGAGGCAAGACATTTTGAGGACATATAAGAGCAATGATGAGTGGTTCATTTTGGCTCTCTTTAGCCTACATATAATGCTGGTGGTGAGGCAGAGAAGAAGTTTGCAAGGCCTTAAAGACCAGGCTAAGGAATTGAGAATTATTTATATCTGTCACAAGAAACCATTTTATGTTTCTCAGTTGAAGATTGTCACAACCTTTAATTTTGATACATTGGATTGAAGACTTGGGATGGGAAAACCATTTAGGGGAACCTATTCATCTTAAGAATCCTTCTATCTAGTAATCTGTGTTGTTTCACTTGAGATGGTATTCAATGTGAGCACTTTCTTGACTTCAGAATAATATCACCACCATCCTCTTTGAGCTTCCCAAAGTGTGGGCACGGAATGCTGTGATCCTGGAGAGGGCATAGGGTGGGCTAGAGAAAGAGCATAAACAGCTTTGAACCATGTCACAAGATTTTCATTTATCTTTTGATCAGTTTGAATACACCAAGGAGAAAAACATTCTCGTTCTCTATATCTTCAGCCCCTCTCTAACAGTTAGTTAATCCTCACTTTTCAAAAAGAAAGTATGCCTTGGGCACAGAGACTTCCAGACATAAAACTCAATGGCAAGAATTTAATAACACTATTTTGTTTTCATTTATTTATTTTTGTTATTACCACCTATTTATGGCAAGTGAAATTGCTTTCCATATATGATGGCCTCATACAGCTTCCTTTTAAAATGTACTCATGTAAGTAAAATTTAGGAAGAAAAGGAGTTGGTCTGTAGAAAAATTGTTGAGTAAAATTACAAGCACCTGCAGATATGGTGAAACATGAAAGGGAACATAAGCAAACAGAATTTGGAAAACCACCGTTGGTAGAAAATGTGGAATTTGGAGTCAGACAAAATTGGCTTAATATCCAAGGTCTGCTGAATAATGTAAAGCAATTTACTTAAACTTTTTTGGTCTCAGTGTCTTCATTTGGAAAAAATGAAGAAAATAATACCTACTTAATAGGACTGTAGAGAGGAATTAAATGAGGAAATCTTTAAAAAGTCCTGAGCACAACACAGTGCTGAGCACTAAGTAGACACAGGTTACATTTCAGTTCCCCTTCCTTTTTCCTTCCCCTCCCACCGACTGCTGAGACTCGTCATTGTGCCTGCTGCTAAGGTCTCCCTTTCACAGTGTAACCTGTGGGCAGCACTTGTGCCCAACAGCCTCAGAGGAAGTTCTCTTCTTGCCAGTTTCTCCACAGACAAGCTGGCATGGGGCCTGCCATCCAGCTTCCAGGAGGATGAAATGACTGGTTGCCGGTGGCAGGAGCTCTCAGACAAGCTCTCCTCACAGACAACCTCCCTCCCTCCCTCCTCTGGCCAGGAGTCAAGTCATTTGATCCTCCTACTCTCCCCCTTTCTGTGTGCAGAGCAGCTAGCAACCTGTCCTTTAACTGGGTCTTCTATGGAATAGTTCAGGAGCCCAAACCAGTGCCATTAAGACAGTGAGAACCAGCTGGTTTCTAGCTTCTTCCAGATGCTTCAGATACAAAATTGGAGCCTACGGTACCTCTTACAAGCTTGGGAAAAACTATCTCCCTGTCTGAGTCAGTTTTCTCACTGGCAAAATGGAATTGTTAAGGCTTTCTCCTTAGGGTCCCCATGAAAACATCCAGGCTTCTCCCACAGTGCCTGGCATGTGCTGGGAAAACTATTTCACAGAACTGGTCCTCTCCAAGCCATGGCTTCATTTACAGACAGAACCACCTTTTCAGGGCTGAAAAGAATTTAGAGATTATCAAATCTCTTCTCTCATCAGAGGCAAGAAACTTCTCCAGCATTCAACCTTTCCACTCTCCAGCTGGAGGGTCCCTACCTTGAAAGGTAGTTAGTTTTATTGTTGGTTATGAATTTGATCCAAACGCTGAGTCTAAATTTGTCTTCATTATTTATCTGTTGTTCTTTCTGGAGCAAGACTGTGTAAGTGGAAGATTTAATGATTTATTTGTCATTATTAATCTGTTTTCAGATTGCTTCCCATCTGTTATTTCTCCAACCTCTCTGGTTCCTGTGAAGGATTCTCTCACTGCCTTTGGTTTCTCAGTACAAGATAGTTTTTTTCTTAATGTACCATCAGTCCCATGAGCCTCATTATGGTTATTCTGATATAGAAAAGACCCTAAAATATTCAGACAAATATCTTGCATTATTCTGGGACTTCTGGCCAGCTAATAAATTAGCATCTAAAGGGGAAGACATCAAAACCTAGGCTTATAGAAAGATTGAGGAAGAAGGCAGCCACATGGTGGTTGGGCATCAACCGCTACATAGGAGAACAAATTCAGAAAAGCATGCCTGGAAGTTCATGAATAGAGCAGAATCTCAGAAGGTAAGACTTGGAATAGTTCTTGAATTTGATAGCTATTTCTTTCTGCTGTTACTGGTGAGGAAGTTGGAAGCTTCCATGGAGAAATGCTATGTGACCAAGCTTCACAGTGTTCAAGTTAGGTCCCAGTTCCCTGACAGCTCATCCAGGGTTCTTTCCCCTACACAACAGGGTCTCCAACCCACCTACCACCACTCTCCCTCCTGATTATTGTCCCCATCCTCAAAGCCTCCTTAGATCACAGTCACTGGTATTATCTTAGCTCTACAGAGTCTACACAGGATTAGGCTTCCAACAATTCTCCTGAGTCTTGAAGCCTTTAGTCCTTAGAATCAAAAGATATAAGAATCTGGAATATGGGAAAGAGAATTGAGATCGTCTACTACACACATGCATTTATAGAGGGAAATATCGAGAAGGAAAAAAAGAGAAGACCAGACCAGACCTGAATTTACTTTACCAAGGTTACACATCTTGTTACTAGTGGAGCAGGGATACAAGGCATTACAATAACTAATTTTACTGAATGGTTATTATGTGTCAGATATAATCTGCTATGATCTTTACAAGCATTGCTTATTTAATGTTCTCAGCACCTCTGAGGTGTGCACAGTTTTGCCTGCATTTTTCAGATGAGGAACCCAAAGCCTGGAGCACTTAAATATCTTATGAGAAACCATACATACATTTAGTTATCTGGATAGAAAGGTGACAAAGACCCTTTCCCTGCCATCCGCAGGGAGTATGCCGTCTGGTCCTGAAGACACACACATAAATAAGGGAGTCTTAGTCACTGTGATGAGTATGACAGTAAGAAACATGGAAGGGCAACTCAGGAAACAAAGTGACAAATTTCCATCTGGTCTATTTTACATACAAATCTGAATTCCATTACTTTTTCTTAACATTATAATAAAGGCATTTTCCCTGTTATAAAAACTGTTTTGTAAGATCCTCGTAGTGTTCTATGAATTAGATGAACTGCCATCTATTCAAACAAAACAGTTTTATAATATTCATTATTCTAAATAATTCTTCAATAAGCATTTTTGAATATGAAACACTTTTTTCCCCTTTGACTATAAAACACAATTACTGACTCAACATGTTCCAATTTCTTTCCCCAAAGCCACTTTTTCCTCATTTTATATACAAGCAAGCTGAAGTCCAAAATCATTAGGTGCTTGATCGTACTAAAATAATTAATAAGTAGTTGATCTGAGCCTGGAACACAAGTCATACAGTTTCCAAAGTGATGCTTAAAGGATGTAGGAGAAAAATATTCCTCTGCATCAGGGTTTCTCAGTCTTCATATTATTGATATTTGGGCCAGGTAACTCCTTCTTGTGTGAGAGTACCCTGTGGTTGGGTTTAGCAGCACCTTCTGCCTCTTCCCAATAGAAGCCAATTTCACCCTACACACATACCAGTCACCCCTCAAAATACCTCCAGACATCGCCACTGTCTGGATTCGGAGTGGCAATACTGCCACTGGTTGAGAACCACTTCTTGGATTCTGAAAACAGGTCCTCCTGGACAACTATCATCAGTAAGAAGTCCTCCTTTTCAATACTGAATGTATTTCAATTCACAACCACATGTGGACAAATAAATCAAGTGTAACATATTAAACCTCAGCAAATCTGGGATAAAACACTTATGAGAGTCTTGAAGTAGATTAGCCCAAAGAACAAGAGGAAATATATTATTCTGAAAGGCTTTTAGGATTCCTGCTGGTGTCCAAGAGAATATATGATCTGCATGGACAATAAAATGAAGGAAATGAACATAGAAACAGACATCAACTCCATGGCTATCATGGTTTTCCGAGCTGCTAATCTCCTAGGATTTCTCTGAAAAGACAAACCATATGGAGAGCTTGTTACCTGGCACTAGTGTTTATGAGTCCTTGGGTAGTGATACGGGGCCTTGGGAAGATTCTGACAGTCGACGGGGGAAGAGTGTAAAGCTGGAGGAATCACTTGCAGCTAATGCATAGGTGTCTGGTTTCTTAGAACACAGACTTACGGGAGACAAAATCTTGTACTAGGTCCCCATATGTTGCCAATGACTGCATCCTATACCACTCTGATTTCAAGGGACCATGGTTAAATGGTGCTAGTTACCATTCAGCTACCCAAACATACCACTGCATTGCAGATACTCTGGGCAACTGTTTCCCCTAGTAGCTGCAAGGTGTATAGAATTGGCTTCAGGAGACCATCTCTACCTGCTTCTGGAATCTTCCCCATGAAAAGTAGCCTTGGGCTATTGTTCTCTTTCTGACCCAACCCAACTACTAGTGCAAAACACACTGTTCTGACTTTGAGGCCTATGAATTGATCTGTGACATTTTGTGTGGTAGGACATTGACCTGAGTTGAGTCCCGGTTACCTAGGGAAAGTATAACAAGGGGTACTTCCCTGCCCTTGACTTAATGTATAGAAGTGAACAAGGCCAGTATTTGTCATGCCGGAGGCTGGATTGAGGGGCCTGTCCAGGCTCAAGGACCATCATTCTTACAATCCCTGGAGGAGGCCAACTTCCCAGATTCACACTTTCTTGGAGAGCAGGGCTTCTTCCGGGGCGGGGCGGGGGATGTCTTTGAAATAGAAAGGAAATGAGGGTCAGTGATCTCCCTAGGATGAGTCTTTTGGAGGTAGATGTAATCTTAACTATGTGAGCTGATAAAGCCTATGCCTTCGGAAGGCTGGAAGCTTGTTGTTGGCCCTAGGCACTTTGGACAGTTCTTTGGAAATAGGAAAGTCCCTGGGTCTTTTACCCTGTTCACCTGTGTCTGCAGGCTATGGCTATTGGGCAGGGAGAGAGCTACTGCTTAGGGTGTCTGGTGTCAGGCTCATTGCCAAGCGCTGCTGAAGTGCAGCAGGAGCTGCCTCTATCCCTAGCCTATGGGCCGCCATACTTCTTCCATGTAAGGACTTTTTGCTGAGCTTACACCTGAGCCTAAGCTTGAGATTACTTGAGAGACTGACTTGGGTCCCAGGAATCCTCTAAGGGTGACTGGGATTCAGTCACCAGCCACAACAGAGGAGGGGTCTGAGCTCACTCCATTTGGCCTCATTCTTCCACTCCTGCTGCTTGTCCAGGTGTCCAGGCTGGCCAAGCTGTTGGGTCATGTCTCCAAAGACCTTATGCATTTCAGACTATTCTACCACCTGTTCGTAAATCAGGGACTCAAAGCTGAGCTGGAATTAACGTAGTTGATTATTGTAGTATCTTATGCAGGAACTACTTATTCTTGGCGCCAAAGTCATCCCATGCAGGCCAAGGCTCTGCTTGGACCTGGGGGAGTTTGGCCAGCACTGGCCTTGACCTGTCCTCTTTCATGTATTTTTCCACCTTGGCCTGCGATCTTCTACAGTCCTATGAGCGCTGTTCTGCCATTTCAGCACCATGTAAGGCTAGGGAAGATACTGCCAAACTTCCATAAGGGTTCAGTCACAGTCTTTTGGATTTGGTTCCTCTTCCCTTGATGAAGGGCATTCGTCCACTTCATGGCCATGTCCTCAGCTGTCAGTAAGTTCAGAAAATCCTGGGCTTGCTCACAGAGGGGGATGGAAAATAAGTCCAAGGTTATCTCACACTTCATGTCCTTCCACAGCCTCTTGCTCAGCTCTTCCAGATGCTGGAGTTCTCTCTACACCCTTTCAGAGTTTCTTCCCACTATCTGGGGATACCCTGTTTCTTTGGCTGCCCACTCTTGAAAGGAATACAGCTCATGGTCTCAATCTTGACTGTGTCATGAGGGTCCTCAGTGGCAACTTGGTCCTCTTTTTTTTTCTTTTTTTTCTTTTTTTTTTTTAGATTTTATTTATTTATTTGACAGAGAGAGAGATGACAAGTAGGCAAAGAACCAGGCAGAGAGAGAGGAGGAAGTCGGCTCCCTGCTCAGCAGAGAGCCCAATGCAGGACTCCATCCCAGGACCCTGAGACCATGACCTGAACCAAAGGCAGAGGCTTAAACCACTGAACCATCTAGGCGCCCCTTTTCTTTTTTCTTTTTTAAGGAGACTACTTGTACTTAGAGTTAAAAATTATGCAAAGGATTAAGTCAACCCAAACATATGTGCAGGATATTACATATACAAAAAATTCTGCAGAGGGTTATATTAATGCAGAATCAAGAAGCTAGAAGCAAGGAAGCACTTTCCCTTACAGGTTTCAGAAGGAACATGACCCTACAAACACTTTGATTTCAAACTTTGTGCCTTCAAAACTGTAGCATGATGAATTTTTTATTGTTTTAAGCCACCTAATTTGTGGTACTCTTTTATGGCAGCCAAAGGGAATTAATGTATATCCTGTACACAAATAATGGTCTAGCAATTAGAACATCTCAACTCATTTGTGTTGAACTATACTAAACCCCTCTCTGGAAGGAACGTACTTCTCTATTGTTGGAGGTGCTCAAACACAAGTAGAAAGACCACGCAATGGTAATGTTGTTGAGGAATTTCAGTTATTTCTAAGACTCCCATCTAAACCAGATCCTGTGACCTTCAGTAAGATATGAAGAACTTGGAGGGGAAGGAGTCTGGGTTTACGTTACAATGTTCGGTGGCAGCTCTGACTCATGGTTCTGGTTCAGATGGAGTTTTACAAATTTGCCCAGTCTTACAAGCCACAGCCTTCAACCAGGAGATTTTTTTAAAGTGCTGTTAAGATCTTTTTCAATAATTTATCCACCTTCAAACAGTGTTTGCCTTTCATGTGCATCTGTGAATTTAATTCCTTTGTCTATCTTTTGTCATTTTTCAGCCCCAAGAGGAAAAATCTATGTTTCAGATGTAAAATACACTTTTGAACCAAGAAAGCAGGAAGAGACTCACTCCCACCCTCCAAGGGAGCCCCAAACTCCTCACCTTCTCTTAGATAAAATTAGATGACTACAGCTGTGAAAACTGCCAATGCTATAATGAAGCAAACTGCACCAATTTCAAATTTCTCCTCCTGGGTATGATTCTTGTTGGTAATGGAGCCCCCTGCCTTTTTATTGTTAAAGATGTCCCTGTTCCTTTCTTCTGATTATTTCCTACTATTGAATATTGATTTATCATTTTCATAAAATTACAAAAGGGGGCCTGTTGTCTGAGACCAGTCATAAATTATGAAAATGTGTTCAGTTCCCCTGTAGGAACTGATCTTCTTATGGGGAGAATTTCACAGAGCTCAATTTAAGTGCTTGTCATGGGTTTGCCAAGTCTGATGTTTCTGACCTTCTGATACGGAAGAAAAGGTAGAAAGAGATTAACATTTGCTAACAACCTCATAGGGACCAAATTCTTTGCATCTTACTTAATTTAATGCTACTAACACAATAGTGCATAATCACTGTCTGCTTTGATAGAAGGTAAAACAGCAGCCCAGGATGGTAAAAAGACTTTCTCAAGGCTAGCAAGGGACAGAAACAGGTTCAAACCTAACTTTGTCTGCCTCTGAAATTTAACATCTTTCTACCTACTGCATTGCCTTTCATTCTAAAGTGGAATAGTAATATCCCAGATAGGGGTGGCTAGGGTAGTTTTCATTAACATCAAGATAAGCCTTGTGCTCTTCAAGTTCTGATAGATTTGCTCCAAGGAGCCATTAAGAAAGGCCACTGATTCAAGGGCTATAAATTAACACTTTCTTCATACACAGCTATAAGCAGCTATTTAAAACCTGAATAATATCTTCCTTAAAATAAGTATCAGTTTTCTGGGTATTTATGCTCTGTCATTCTTGGTTTTTCCATCCTTGACTCCATTAATAGAACTTTTTTCTTAATTCCTTTTCTCTTTTTATGGCTTTGCAAGGGGCTAATTTGCAGGCAAAACTGCTAATTTTACAGTTGCTTTCTGCTTTGTCAGCATGAGGCTGACTCTCAGCGTTATTAATAGAAGAATAGGATTCCCTTTTCATCCTTTTGCTCTTGACTGTTGTAGGAGGTGGGACAAAATCCATTATTTAATAACATTTGTTCTTCTTGAAAGGTCATCATTCCAGCCTTTCAGTTTCCACTCAACTATAGCAGTATCAGCAGCAACAGCAGCCACTTTCTCTTCCTTGAAAAGCTTCTGGAATTCTTCCAGGTTATATAGTTGATATAAAACTGTCTTTGAGATCCACCTTGGGAATGGGGTCCAGCTGGGAAATTTTCCCAGTATTTCTGCACATTTTTCAACTAGTAATTTCTAACCATAAGTATTTGTAAGTGCCCCAGTCATCCACCCTCCTGGAATTGATACTGAATTTGGGATACATTACTCAGGAATTGTATTTGGCTGCAATAGCAGAGGACAGAAATAACAGTAGTTGAAACAAGATGGAAATTTATTTTTTGCATAAAGAATTTCTTTAAATAGATATTCAGAATTGGTAGGGTAACCTCACACTGTAGTCAGGGACAGAGGATCCTTTCACTGTCCAGTTTTATCATCTCTATCACATGGTTTCCAACCTCAAGGCTGACCTTTGGTCCCAGCCACTGGACCCATGACTGTGAATGCATGGTTCTAAGAAGGAATCAGAATATATGAGAAAAGGCCAAAAAGGAACAAGCTGTCTATCCATCTCTTTTAGAACTTTCCAGAAGCCTTCCTCACAATTTCTGTTTATGTCCTCAAGCTGCAAGGGAGGCTAGGAACCACAGTCTTCTGGCTAGGGGTATACTGCCTCTTAAAAAAAACAAAACAAACAAACAAACAAAACAACAACAACAACAACAACAACAAAACCCGAAACACGTTTTCTTACTGAGGAGAAAGGGGAAGGCAATATTAAAGAGGCCAGGAACATGTCTGCTGCATAGGATAAAGAGAATGACTATACAAATTAAGTCAACAAGACTTTATTAAGTGCCTCATTTGTGTCTAGAAATGAAGGGAAAGTTTAGGGGCACCTGGCTGGCTCAGTTGGTGGAGCATTCAATTCTTGGTTTCAGCGTATGTCATGATCTCATGTTCATGGAATCAAGCCCCCAGGCAAGCCCCACATCAGGCTCCATGCCCAGCCTGGGGTTTGCTTGTGATGCTCTCCCTCTGATCCTCCCCCACTAGTGTACACATGTGCACACACACTCTCTCTCAAATAAATAAATCTTTAAAAGAAAATGAAAATGAACAGAAAGTTTTAAGTCATTCCTTTAAGGAACAAAAGCTTCCATACCTTTTGCTCATACCTGTTGTCTTCTTAGCCTAGAATGCTTTCTCATTCCTGGCTCACCTGAAAACATGAATTAATTATTCAGAGATGTTCTCAAATACTATTGTTGTCTGATACTTCCTTGGAAGACTGTTCCCAGGAAGAATCCACTGATAGCTCAGCTCTGTCCCTATACACTTTATCCTTACATTACGCCACTAAATTCCTCAAAGACAGTATGCTGAAGTGAAGACAAGGGGAGGGGTAGATGATGCCAAGAGCAACACCCAAGCCTGTCACCCACTAGTAATGGGCCACAGATTTTTGCCCTTTGAACTGTTAATTTTCAGTCTTTAGAATAGAAAATCCTCAATACCACCTCAGGGGCTTTTGTTAAGATTAAATGAAATAATATGTGCAAAGCACAGCTGCAAGCAATTCTTGCTTTAGTGTATCTTAACATGCTGTTTTATGTGCCTGTTATGATGTACAGAGAAAAGAAATAAACGTCTACCTTATTTAAGTCATGATTATCTGTTTTGTGTGTGTTGAATTACTATTATTTTGTGAGATTTCTTTTTATCACATTCAACAGAAATTTAATATTCTACTTAGTAAAGTTTTTGGAGATGTATTATTCCTATGCCTTTCCTTAAAAAGCCTAGTGAAAGACACACTTCATGCAAAGGAAAAAGATATCAGAATTCAGTGGTCAAAAGTAGAGAAGTTGAATATGAAAAGACACAATAAATGCTAACCCATGCAGCCCAGAAGGAAGTTTAAATAATGATAGTTATAGTTACACAACCATGATTTGCACATTAAAAATATATAAATATGAAAATAACAATAGGCTAACTATGATAGAATGGTATAAAATATCCAGATCATACAAACAAAAACAAAAAAATAGAATAAAAGAGCAGAAGTTGATGACGGTGAATCATGTGATTTGTCTTCATCTTTCACAAGAGAGTTGACAGAATTCTGTAAGTTAGAATTTCATAATATACAGTATATGCTATGAAATACAAATGTGAGTAAGTTACTTAAAATTACAAGCATAACTACGAGTAGAGCTAACAACAAACTGTATGCCTTTCAAAATTTCCAGATAGTAAAATAATGACAAAATTCTCAAACTTTAAGAGCACCTGGGGGGCCCACGCAGTTAAACAACCAACTCTTGGCTTCAGCTCAGGTGTCAATCTCAGAGTTGTGAGATCAACTCCCACACCAGGCTCTGCGCTCAGCACAGTGTGCTTAGGACTTTCTCTCCTTCTCCCTCTCTTTCTCCCCTGCCTCCTCTAAAATAAATAAATAAATAAATCTTTAAAGAAAAAATATCAAACTGTATTAAAGATGCTTTTAAGGGAAGGAAAAAGGGCATATCCTAAAAAATAAGAGAAAATGAAGCAGACAGATGTAAAACCACAATAATTTTGTTAAAGCAATCATGAGTAATGACAATAGAATAAATAAGCAAATTCTATTTTAAATGTTGATATTAAATCAAAATAAAAACTCACATGTCCAACACAAAACATCCTCAAAAAGCTGCTAAGAAGGAAGGGCAGAGGAAAAACTTGACTCATTAAAAAGGAAAGTAAGAATACATTACTATTATTATCAGACTCAGAATCAAGGTAAAATTGATTAAATGCCTGAAACAAGGAGGTTTACCAAAAATACGTCATATAAGACTATAACTAGCAACTTTTAAAGCACTGAAATAAGTAGAACTGAAGTATATGGAGCAAAACCCATGAAAATGCAGGTGAAATAGGTAAAAATTTGTGGGCATGGAGCACTCAAGTAATACAAAAGCAATTTGATATAATAGGTAGATACAAGCAAAACTAGAGAAATAGATACATAAATTTAAAAAGAGCTAAATCAAACCTTATCATCTGTAAATATAAAATACACATTCTTTTTAAGGATCCATGGAATACTTTTAATAATGATCATATGTCAGAAAAATTTAAAAACCTTCAGAAAAGAAGACTATTACATACTGTATTTTTTTTAGGATTTTATTCATTCATTTGACAGAGAGAGAGAGAGACAGAGATCACAAGTAGGCAGAGAGGCAGGCAGAGAGAGAAGAGGAAGCAGGCTCACCGCTGAGCAGAGAGCCCGATGCAGGGCTCGATCCCAGGACCCTGAGATCATGACCTGATCTTGAAGGCAGAGGCTTAACCCACTGAGCCACTCAGGAGCCCCTACAAACTGTATTTTTGGCAACAGTACAACAATTCTAAAAGGAAATAAAGCAGACACACAAAAAATTTATTGAGAAAAACATACATGGTTTCTTTAATATGCATGTCAGAAGAAGGCTATGTAGAAAATACTTAGAAATATCTGGAAAATTACAAAATGAAAACACTGATACTGAAATGTATATAACTTTGCCAAAAATAGACTAAGAGAAAAATTCACAAAATCTAGATAAATTAAAATATACTAATCATACACTTAACTAAGACTTAGAAAATAGACTAAACAGTGTAATTGCTGAATAAATCCAAGCGGAGTTCCTTTGAAGAAATAAATGAAATAAATTGGCCATTAATATTTCTAAGAAAAATAAATGAGAGAAAACAACATACAAAATAAGGAATGAAATGGAGACAAATGTCTTAAAAGTTCAGGAGAAATTACTGAAAATGATTATTTGTGCAATATACTGTACTAAGTTTTTAAGTTCTGGATGAAAATAACTATTTTCCAGGGCAATCCATGGCTTCACAAGTAGAATTAAGAAACAAAATTTCTAATATTTTTCTGTAAATATGTTTCATTGAAAATGCTACCTACTTTCTTTCTGTAAAATACCTAGAAATAAAGATAAAATAAGAAAAGGGTATTTGTAAATACTAAGAACTATGCTTATAAGACCATAGGAAAAATTCTTAATTATGAGATACAAGTAAGAGCATGAATTCAGACTGGTAAGCAAACATTTTAAAAGTAACCGCCCTTGGGGAGCCTAGGTGGCTCAGTGGGTTAAAGCCTCTGCCTTTGGCTTGGGTCATGATCCCAGGGTCCTGGAATCAAGCACCGCATCAGGCTCTCTGCTCAGCAGGGATCCTGCTTCCTCCTCTCTCTCTCTGCCTGCCTCTCTGCCTACTTGTGATCTCAGTCTGTCAAATAAATAAATAAAAATCTTTAAAAAAAAAAAAGTAACTGCCCTTTATATATGTACAGATTCAAATACTTATTACAACCTTCTAGTTGTCCAAAATGAGATTATGAAACATAAGGCCAGTACAAGGTAGATAGTAGAAATAGAGGCCCCTCAAAGAGCTGAGATTTCTAAATCACTATATCAGTATCATTAACAAAAATGTGAACTAAAAGAGGGGAGAAAAGGAAAAATGCCTCACATAGAAAGTTAACTCTTTCAGCATTGGATAGGAATGAAAGGAGAAAGAGTATCTCTCCTATAAATTGTTGTCCGTATGTCATCTTTCCTAAAAAACAACTTAAAAACTTAATTTAAAGGTCTTCTGGAGATGCCTGGGTGGCTCAATCAGTTAAACGTCCAGCTCTTGGTTTCAGCTCCAGTAATGATCTTAGGGTTCTGGGATCAAGCCTCACATCAGGCTCCAAGCTCAGAGGGGAGGCTGCTTGAGGATTTCTCTTCCTCTCCCTTTGCTCCTCCCTCTGCTCCAGCTTTCTCTCCCTCCCTCTGTCCCTCCCTCTCGCTCTCTCTCAAATAAATAAATCAATCTTTAAAAAAATTTTTTTTAAATAAAGATTTTCTGGGTCAAAAGCCCTTTCCAGCACTTAAAATATACAAACACAATTCACTCTTGGGGCACCTGGGTGGCTCAGTGGGTTAAGTTGCTGCCTTCGGCTCAGGTCATGATCTCAGGGTCCTGGGATCAAGCCTCGCATCGGGCTCTCAGCTTGCTCGGTGGGGAGCCTGCTTCCCCCTCTCTCTCTCTCTGACTGCCTGCCTTTCTGGCTACTTGTGATCTCTATCAAACAAGTAAATAAAATCTTAAAAACAACAACAACAACAACAACACAATTCACTCTTGAAAAATACATCCTTGGGGCACCTGGGTGGCTCACCAATCATGCCTTTGGCTCAGGTCATGATCCTGGGGTCCTGGGATCAAGTCCCACATCAGGCTCTCTGCTCATCAGGGAGCCTGCTTCTCCCTCTGCCTGCTCTTCTGCCTGCTTGTGCTCTCTCTCTCTGTATGTTAGATAAATAAATAAAATCTTTAAAAAGAAAAAAAAAAACTACACCCTTAATCTAGGTCCTATAGAAGCACCAATAATAAATTTCACAGTAAAATAATTTCAAATATAATTTCACAGTAAAAATGCTCAAACTGCATGTAGCACAAAGCATACAAACAACAAGGCAAAACCTCCACAGGTGAGTCAAGAGAAAACATCCACAACAAAAATAGATTCCCAAAAATATATACGTAAGATAAGTATATTCAAAGTTTGATGAAATGAAAGAGGAAGGGTGCTTGGGAGGTTTAGTCACTTAACCATCTGATTCTGGATTTCAGTTCAGGTTATGATCTTAGGGCCTTGAGATCAAGCCTGGCATCAGGCGCTGCACTCACTGGGGAGACTGCTGGAGATTCTCTCTTCCTCTGCCCCTCCCCCTGCTTGTGCTCTGTCTCTGGCTCTTTAAAATAAATAAATAAATCTCTAAAAATTTTTTAAAAATGCAAGAGGAATTCCAAGTAAAGGCAAGCAATTATTAAAATGAACCAGGAGACTTAAAGAATCAAAAGGAAATTTTAAATGTTGAATGTATAATAACTGAAGTTAACAACTTAAATAATACATTAGATGTCAGAGAAGATAACTGAAGACTGAGTGAATTGGAGAAGCATCTAATGAAACTACCCACAATGTAATATACACTAAGATGGGGACAATATGGAAGAGTTTATGAGACCTAAAGAATAAAGTGGGGAGGTCTAATATGTTTCTAATTATAGTTCTGTCAAAAGATGACTTCTAAAAAATGGAGACAGGAGGGCATTTGAAGAGACAATCACTAAGAATTTTTCAACCTTGATAACAATAGAACAATGAATCCCAAGCTGGATAAATAAAACAAATCTACACCTGGACATATCACAGTCATATAAAAGAATATCAAAGACAAATCTTTTTTTTCTTTTTTACTTTTTTTTCTTTTTTCTTTTTTTTTAATTTATTTTTTATTTTCAGCATAACAGTATTCATTTTTTTTGCACCACACCCAGTGCTCCATGCAATCCGTTCTTAAGCACAAATAAAGAAAAGAGTAAACTCACCACAAGGGAATACTAATCAGACTGACACTTAACTTCTTAAGGACCATAACAGAAACTTAAAATGACAGAGAGAAAATATACATGAAGTGCTATTAGAAAATAGCTGGAATGTTAGTGTTTATACAGTAAAACTCTTTTTCAAGATTACAGTGGGAAATAGGTTTTTAGGTAAACAAAACTGAGTAAGTTTACTGTCAACAGACCCTCAATAAAGAGAACTATAAAAGATGTGTTCCAGGCAAAAAACAATAGCCCCACAAGAAAAGTTGGAGATGCAAGAAGGAATATTGAACAAATGATATGGTTAACATGTGGAAAAAGAAATGCTGACTCTATAAAAACATAAAAAATAATTTTCAACTCACAGCCTTAAAATAAAACTAGTTGAAGCTAAAATATTGTAAAGGACACCATGTAAGAGAGCTGGTAAACCATTAGAGTGAGAGTATTTTAAGATGTTTATATTATTCAAGAGAAGACAGAAGATAATTTAGACTTTAAGTATAAATATTTAAATTTCAAGGTTGACCAGAAAGAAATAAAGAGTATATCACTTTAAAATCAGTAAAAGGGGAAAAATAATATGAGAGTTTTAAAAATTTCATCCAAAAGAAATAAGAAAGAAAGGTAAAGACATTGAAAAAGTAAAATTAATAAAAAACACCAAAAAGATGCTAAAAATAAATCCAAATATATCAGTAATTACAACAAATATGGCTAGATTAAAATCCTTAAGTAAAATTCTTTAGTTTAGTTTCAATTTTTTTTTAAATACTAATACTTCTTACTTTTAAGTGATCTAAGTAAAGCCATCCAAACACCAAAATATTAAAATGCAGTGGAAGGAATGAGATTACCCAGGCAAATGCTATCCAAATAAATTTACATCAGTTATGCCAAATAGTAAGTAAAATTGATGTGAAAACCAAAAGCTTTTTTTTCTTTTTTTTGTAAAGTAGTCTCTATACCTAGTATAGAGCCCAAGATGGGGCTTGAACTCACAACCCTGAGATCAAGACCTGAGATGAGATCAAGAGTTGGACACTTAACCAACTTAACCAACTTAACCTACACTGCCTCCCAGGTGCCCCAAAAACACTGTTTTAAACTAGAAAATGTTATCACATAATCGTCAAATATCACAAATCTACTGTAATTTTAATGATTTTAAATCTGTATACACTTCAAAAGAGGACCTCAAAAAATATAGAAGGCAGGGGCGCCTGGGTGGCTCAGTGGGTTAAGCCCTGCATTCGGCTCAGGTCATGATCTCAGGGTCTGGGTATCGAGTCCCGCATCAGGCTCTCTGCTCAGCAGGGAGCCTGCTTCCTCCTCTCTCTCTGCCTGCCTCTCTGCCTACTTGTGATCTCTCTCTGTCAAATAAATAAATAAAATCTTAAAAAATATATATATATACATATATATATATAAAAGGCAAAAAGAAGTGAGACTTTAGGTAAAAATGGATAAACCAAGGACCCATTAGAACATTTAAAATAATTATCAGTCTAAAATAAGCACAAAGGGGCACCTGGGTGTTGCAGCCAGTTTAGTATCCAGCTTGGTTTCAGCTCAGGTCCTGATCTCAGGGTTGTGAGATAAAGCCCCAAGTTGGGCTCCTCAGTCAGTGCAGAGTCTGTTTGGGATTCTCTCTCCCTCTGCCCCTCCTAATCACGCTCGCTTTCTCTCTCTCTTTCTCTCTCAAATAAATAAATAAATCTCTAAAAATATATAATTAAGACCCAAAATCAGTAGATATAGAAACTTTGAACAACGCAACTAACAAGTTTGGCCTAATGGACACATATGTAAACAGTGTTGCATCAAGTTGGAGAACACATATCTTGTTTAAGCATATTTTGACACTTTTTGAAAAATCATGTCCTATGTCATGAAACAAGTCTCAACCAATTTCAAGGATTTGTCACCATACATACCACATTCTCTGACCACAATATCACTAATGCAGTGGAAAGTTACTCATAGAAAGATAATTTAAAACAATGGGAAATTTTTAAATTTACCTTTTTTAACTATTGAAGTATAATGAACATATAATGTTATATTAGTTTCAGGTGTACGATATTGTGGTTCAACAATTTTATAGGTTACCCAATGCTCACCATGGTAAGAGCAGTCATCATATGTTACCAATTAATACCAATCTCAGTTAAAACAATGCTGTACTTACTCTGAGGTCCTCACAGCAGAATTGGTTAGAGGAAAAAAGCAAAACCCTCTGCTCTCATTTTAAATTCGTAATTATTAAACTCAAGCAGAATTTTAAGAACTTCTGCTTAGTAATTATGCTAATTTCACTCACTCCCATACTCTTTTACATGACTATTCCATCTATTTTTATTTTTTTCTCCTCAAACCCCACACCTACTCCCACCCTTTCTCAAAACCTTGCTTACTGTTTTCCTCAAAGAAAGAAGTAATCAGATGATTGACAACCTCAGAACCCAAGATATATTCACCCGCTTCTTCTTTACCTTCTGCCCAACCCATTTACACCCCCATAGACACCACCACCCTTCCACTCTTAACAAGATCCCTGACATCTCCTCAAAAATGTAGCTCCAGAAATTCTCCACTCTATTTCCTATATCCACAATATTCATGATCATATAGACAGGAAAATTTTCCCATTTTATAAGAAGAAGGTTTTTCTCCATGCGCCACAATATTTCCATTTACCCTTTTTCAGAAAATAATCCTTCTGGCAGCCATTAAAATGCATCTGGTGGCCTCCAACTACAGGAAGTGTAACTAAGAGGTCAATTGCTATGCTCTGAAATCTACCTCTACATTTGCACGAAGGTCATGTTCCCACAGTTACTCTTAGCAACTGACTGCAGTGGGACACTAAAGCAGGTACATTTAGTTCACTAAAATGGGACACCTCAGATGGTGGACTTTGGTTCAAGGACTCTGATAACCCATGGAAATGTCTTTAAGCTGCATGGCAGTCTGATGTGTCCCCTCAATCTTCTACCCCTTTCTCCTTCATGCAGGGTCAAACTTGTGTCACAGTCAGAGGACTATTCCTGATGTTTTGTTTTTGTTTCTGTTTTTGTTCTTTTAAGCTCCCCCACCATTTTCTCTAACATAGAACCTATGTTCCCTAATAGAATCTGTGTACATTTAATCCCATCTTGGAGTCTGCTTCTCAGAAGACTCAGTCTAATTCACTCCTCTAAAGAGTTCACTTTTCTTAATTCTCTCATTCCTCTCTTCTCACTTTGTCTTGAATCTTTTCTAATCAAATTTTTGAGCTCTAGTGCCATTAAAACTGTTTTTATCAAAACACCCACAATTCCAGATCACTATTTTGAGAGTAAATGACAAACTGAAAAGTGAAACCTTATCTACATTGTAATTTGCTCTACTACCAGCATTTAATCTAGTTCCTCCTTCCCTCTTCCTTCATACACTCAGCTTATAGGACACTCTAAACTACATCTTGTTTATACAGCTTCCTCTCAACTTCTCCATTTAGCTGTTTTATTGGTATCTCAGATTTAACCAGTCCAAAACTGGGAGTTTTTTATCCTCCCAAAAGAGTCCCCCTCTCTTTATCTCCCCCAATCTGTAAATGAACAGTCCATCTTGAGAGAAGGACATTAATTACTACAATCCCATGTACACTGAAAAGATACTGAAGTGACACTAAGAAAACTCTATGGCCACAAATTTGATAACCTACAGTAACCTGAACAACACAATTTGCCAAAACTCACACAAGAAGACATACACAATCTGAGTAGGCCTATATCTATTAAGGAAATTGATTTGGCTAGAGCTGGTCCTTGTCTGCCCTATACTGGTAGATTGCCAGACATCAAACATCTGTTCACTTTCTTTGCTGAAGAGCAGTTTCTGATGATTACTATGGCCACTATAAATTTCCTTTTATTGAGTATTTTCTATGAACTATTATGCTGTGCTGGTTGCTTTTGATATATACTTTTCACTCCTTTTAACAACCCTCCCCATTTTACAGATAAGGGAATTGTAGTCCAGTGAAACTGTTGCCCAGATTGTGGTTGTTGGTTGTTGCCCAGATAAGCTGGGATTTGAAAACCCTTATCTGACTCCCAAGCCTCTGCTTTCTCCACAGTTCCACACTGGTGCATAAAAAAGGTAGAGCTGGTGCCCAGGAAATACTGTGTATCAGTGAGAACTCACTGTCCAGTCTCTAAAGGGTTAATATTCTAGCCTGCTTCTGTTCTAGCTTCTTGGAAGTAGGTATTGGGTCTTTGCCTCTACTACATCTATCTTGACATCAACTTCAAAGCACTCAACCTGTGTGTTTGATCTCCTGCTGGCATGGTTTCTGACACGTGCTGGAAAACGAAAGTCGGAAACAAGGAATGGTTTAGTCATCCTTGTTAAACATTTCTGGTACTAGTCAGGAAAGATGTTGACCTTAAAATTAAGAATTAGAAGCACACATTCTGAAAAAAATAAATCAGTCCAATAAGAACAAAACCAGCAAGACCCAGGAAAGACTTCTGCATGCCCACAACAAACATGAAGCACAAGCAACTGTAAATGTTCTCTCTCCTCTGGCTTTCACTATTTATGAAGCAACTCTAGCGTGGTACAGTTTTACACTGTACACATGTTTTTCTGGAGAGTTGGCGGCGGGGCAGGGGAACCATGCCATTTTTTTGTAGTTTCAAATACACAAGACAGAGTAAGTGGTTTGGGAGGGACAAAAAAAGTGACCTGCCCATTTCTGCTGCTTTTCATTGCCTTCCATGTGTGTGACTTAAAGAAGAAGAAATCGTGTAAACTGCAAAGTTAAACAATTGTTTCAGACACATCTGCCCTTGAGACCATTTCTTTCATATACTTTGATTGTAGTAAAGTATACATAACATAAAATGTACATTTAACCATTTGGAATACCGCAGGTGACCTTAACTACATTCACAGCGTTGTGCACCCATCAACACCACCTTCTTCCAGAAGTTTTTCTTATCCTAAATGGAAACCCTATGTCTATGAGTACTCACTTCCCATCCCCTCCAGCCTCTCATAGCCATTGATGTCCTTTTTGTCTCTATGTATAGATTTGCCTATTCTGAACATCTCATATAAATGGAATCACACCATACGCCGTCTTTCATGGTGGCCTCGTCTTTACTTAGCGTCATGTTTTCAACGTTCATCCATACTGCTGCACAACAATATTCCGGATAATATTCCATTCTTTGTTCACTCCACATTCGATTTCCAACAAAACAATGATGGATGTTTGGGTCGTTTCCACCTTTTGGCTATCTTCAACAGTGCAGCTTGGAGATGGTTTTGTGCAAGTAGATCTGTTAGGTCTTGAGGAAAGTTATAAGAACTCTACAGTCTTCTTGAATGCCTCAAGGGGCTGCACACTTACACGAAGGGCCGGTGCCACACCCACACTGCTGTACCAGCTTCCATGTCCTCTTCTCAGAGCCCTCCTCTTCCACCAGCATAAAGCAGTTCCTGCCTTGCCATCCTCGATCCGGGGCTCTTCTGTGTTTTCTTCTACCATTGCAATTTATAATGAGGTTGTCAATTTTTTTTAAGTGCTTATCTCTTCTAATCCCTAAGGGATGTCAACTCCTTAAGAATCAGAGATCCCATCTGTTGGTTTACTGAAGAGTTGTCCTCAGCACTGAAGTCACTCCCTGCCACATACAAGTGTTTAAATACTTGGTATTGGAGATATGGAGCTACATGGGCTTTAAGACATTATCAGACTTGATCCCTTGCTGGACTCTATTTAAATTCCAAAGGCCAAATAAAGTGTAGCTTAAATCCCTATGTCTGTGGATTACGAAAGGTTGTCGAAGCACCAGGAGGAGAGCGAGTGCTTCTGATGCTACTGTTTTGCTTGCTGGGAAACAGATCACTCGGAGCCTTTTAAGCCAGATGTCCTCTTCTTAGAGTGCTCTCACCCCAGTTAGTCATTGGGGTCACTCCCTGGGTCTTGGCTTCAAGACCTTTCCTTTCTGAGACATATATTAACCATGCTATTTAAAACTGTATGGGAGGGGGCCTACTTTCTTACATTTATTATCCCTCCTTTTGAGCTTTTCCCCCCCTTAGCACTTATCACTATCTGACAAACAATCTTCTCTATTTGTTGCCTCTTCCTATAAAAACATAACCCAGGAGGGCAGAAATTTTCACCTTGTTTTGTTCACTGCTGTAATCTAGTATCTTGAACAATTACTATGCACACAAGTGCTCAATTAGTATTTGGGGAACGGATGAATAAATGCGCATGCACAAGATTGTTCCTAGGGGTGCAGGTTGGCAGCCCTGCCAGTCTATATATTTCTCAATCACATCTAAAGCAGAATGTGTGGGACTCTATGATTCTTGGCTTTAAAAGTGGTCTTGGTCTTAGCAGTAATCCTGGAACTCTTGGGTCCTACTCTGGTTCCAAACTATCAGAAATACAATGTGCTTCTCTAATTTTTACCCAAATATTCCCCTCCTGACCTCCATCCTAGTCCCCTGCCAGAGATAAGTGTGGCTATTATTCCGACAAGTCATTGTATCTATCATGGGCTGTTTCCATCTCTCCTGAATAGCCTGGTCCGTCTTACTAGAGGATGGAAAATAAGGTTTATCCTGTTCTATGCATTGTGTAAGATATATCTCATTTAATTTGTGACAATAGTCCTAGGAATCAGGTGGGTAATATTCTATCCTTTTTACATATGAGGAAATAAACACCTATAATTAAGCCCAAAGTCACTTAGCCTGTGACAAATGACGTTCAGGATGAGCCCCTCGTTGACTACATACCTGCGTTCAAACTGTTACCACCCTTGGATATCGCATAGTTTTCTATTACAAATGAACAAACAAAAAACAGATCAGATTTAGCAGCCTAACATGACACCCATTCATTATCTCACAGCTCTGTAGGGCAGAAATGTGGTCTGTATAGCTGGGCTCTTTCTGCACGCCAAAATTAAGGTGTCAGCTGGCTGTGTTCTCATCTGGAGCTCAGAGGCTTCTTTCAAGTTCATTCCCATTACCCAGGGAATTCAATTCCTTGCATTTTTAGAACCAAAGTCCCTATTTCCTTGCTGGCTATCAGCTGGGGCTTTGCTCAGCTTCTAGAAACCACCTGCATTTCTCATCACATGGCCCCTCAAGTCAGACAGCACATCACATCTTTCTCATGCTTTTAATCTCTCTGACTTCTTCTGACACCAGTCAGAGAAAATGTTCTGTTTTTAAAGATTCCATGTGATTATATTATACCCATCTAGATAATCTCCTTTTCCCATAAAACAACAATCTGGATATCTACAGGTTCTACCTATATTCAAAGGGGAAGGCATTATTCAGGGATAACGATGATTGGGGTCATTCTTAGAGTAAACCTGGTGATTCACAGACCTGTACCCCTGGGGATAAAAATATATGTTTATAAAAAATAAAAAATTAATTAAAAAAAAAAAAAAAAAAAAGAATGTGCCTACCATGGATACTACAAACCGGAAACCCAGCCTAATGCTTCACTGGGAGCCACATGGCCTCAAAGCAGGCACCAGTATCCTGGTAGCTCTCCTGCAGCCCATTGGCTTCCTAAAAGTGCCAGGAGAAGATTCCCATCTTTTCTTATTTCAATCTCCTCCAATTCCAAGAGATTCCTTCATTCTCTCCAAGAGCTGGCTGGCCTAAACAGGAACTGAACCAATAACTTGTCTAAAGGATATGATGATGACAAAGAAGTTGGGGACCAATAAAAGTAAACATTTAAATGTATTTATATGTCTAACTAGAAACTAGAGGACTATATCAAGAAATAGTAGCGAAAATTATTTTTCCTGTCTTTATAAAAAATACAGTTGGTACTACGCTTCCCCCAATAATTTTTGTCTTCTCCAACTTCACGTCAGCTCCAAGCTGCAAGAATGCAAGCTCTCCGCTGGTTCCCCACACAATGAAACCTGAAATGTCTGAAATGGCGACCAGCAATTGGTGCTAATTATGATTCAAACCTGAGGATGTGAAGGTCTCTTCAACTCAGACAAGGCACCCTGCTATCTAGAGAGCCACTGGCTCAGCTTTTCCCCTACCCACCACAGCACACAACTTGACGGGATGACACATCTGCCTCAGATTTCAATAAATGCCCCTGGGGGAGAATGCAGAAAGTAGGCTTTCTTACTTGAAAGAACAGAAGGATCCTATAACCCTCCAAAGTATAACAACATGTCCTAATGGAACACTTTAACCAGTAAGAACTTTCTGTCTAGCCTAGGATTTCTATGTCATCTTTCAAACCTCCAACAATTAAATGAAAATTTATAGCTGCTAGTTTTCTAAATAGCTCTCCTCTGTGGCCTTTCCTGAGACCCTGAGAAATTGCAGAGTTCTTTTTTTCCTCAAGTCTGTAAGAGACTGTGCATTTTTTACCTTGCATTGCCATTATTTTTCTTATCACTTCTTGAGACTATTACCCTCTTGAGTGTGGAAACTATGCCTTGTACATTTCTATATAATTCAATGTCTGGCACATAATAATTGATTAATAAAATGTCTAGTGATGCATGACCAGTCTGCTCAGTGTTCTGTGTTATTTTTCCTGTTGTGCTGTTTTGCTTCTTAGTCTTCTTTAAGTCCAAGGTTATAGATTTATAAGTTAGTGGGTTTAATTAGGATATTGACTTTTAGTGTGAGCTAACCAAAGAGACTGGCTCTGTTTCTCCTTGCAACTAGTCACAGTGTGAGCTTACTGGGAGCACCTAGGATGGATTCACAAGGATCTAGTGAAAGCAACAAAACCACAGAAATTGACTGACAAAGTTCAAACAGGGACTGGTAAATCCCTCCAGAGAAACACTGAGCTCCAAAGGAAGGTTTAATTTGTGTACAGACAACCTCTCACACCACCCAGATCCATTTGCTCTCCTCTGTCATAGGAAACTCCAAGACTATAATAGATGTCTTAAAAAAAAACAAAAAACAAAAACAAAGAAGGGATTCACCTTCCTTTGCTGAGAAGAGAGGTACAAGTCCAATAATTCATATTCAATATGGTGGCCAGTTGTGATATCCTGGAAGATTAAAACAAGAGTTTCTAAAACAAGCTACAGTCTTACTGATTTAGTTGGTCTAGAGGGAAAATTTGATATTCATCAACTCCTTTATCAACTATGCATCCTAGATTCCCTTCACCTTTGTCTGGTATGTTAACTGGGCTTGGTTGTTTGCCTAGTGGTGTGACCTAGACTCTAAATCTTAAGGGATCTTAGTTCTTAGTTGTTCATTATTCTGCCTTTGTTTAGACATGCTTGCTAAAGTTGACCATAGTCATTACCAGACATGGAAGTATGAAGGGACACCTCAGAGATTCCTCTGGATTATAGACCTAACCTCTTAGAGTAGCAGTCACTCTTTCTCCTTATAGTGATAGGATAAATTACTGTGGCCATAATAGTCATGCTCTTCTTAGTCTATTGGTCTACTGACATATGAGGAGTCCAAAGTGATTTGGTAGTAGTTACAATACCTAGTTTAGTAAAAATTCACTTTATCCCCTGGAAAAGAATTTTCCCTCACCATGAAACTAGGTTCTGTAACATGGCAGAATCTAAGATTAATGGAATGAAAGCACAAATTCCATAAGTGGATCACTGGGCATGAGTGGTTGGTGGTCATTTTCACTTTCATTTCTAATTCTCTGGAGCAATGTATTTGAATTAAACAGTTGAATTAAACTACCAGTTCAAAATATATGCTATATCTTGAAAGACAATATCTTATACTGTAAGCGTTGTCCCACTGCTCTGTCCTAAGGCACTCGGGTGAGTTTTCACTGGCCTTTCCACTTTTATCAGACTGGCTGTGTCTAGGGAATAAGGCGCATAGCAAGATTGTAAACCCATAACCATGAGCCCATTGCCATATTCCCTTTGATATAAAATGGGTCTCTTTATCAGAGGCCATGTTGTGTTGGATCCTTATCAATGGATAAGACTTTTTGTAAGCTTGCAGAGGATCCTTATGGGAAAAACTCTATAGGAAGGGACATTAAACTGATATCTGAAGTATGTGTCAATTCTAGTAAAGATAAATGACTTCCTTCTCCAAGCAGAAGGATTATGTGATCTGCTACTAGGTGGTTGCTTGGTCTTCCTGAGGATCTGTTCCTTGATTTTTGCTTCTGGCATTTGCCTTCAGCAGTGACAGTGGTTATATCAGCCCAGGGGAGGAGTAACTTGTGTTGTTGAGCTTATGCATAACCTACCTATATATCTCCACGGGGTATTTATTAATTTTCCAAGCACAGAGATATTGAGGAAAGATGTATGGCTGACATCCTAAGCATAGGTCATTCTGCCTTCCTGCATTAGATGCTTTCTGGTAACATTAAATGAGAGACACAGAGATCTGTATTTTCTGACCACCATTCCCTCCTGTTCTTCCTGATACACATCAGACAAATCCTTGAATTGCTATGACTTGGGAATTATTCTTTTCAGACCTAACCTTGTACTTTTCTATCATGGCTATGCTGAGACCTAACCCTGATTGCCAACCAAGAGGGGTGGTAGAGGTGAGTCTGGAGATAAAGAGAGTCACTTTTTGAGACACCTGCACCAGGAAAGATAATTACATGGTCTCCAGGAAAGTAGAGACTATTCTCTTCTAGAAAAGACAGAGATGTTACTTTTACTGGCCAGAAAGATCCAAGAGAATTGGTGGGTTCCAAATTCTCACATTTATTTCCTCAAATGTTACTTCCCTTGGTCTTGTGCTTCTATTCTTTTTCTATCAAGGGCAAGATTTAGGCAAAGAGACCTATTTAGACTATGTCTGTATCTCCTTTGTAGTCCAGTCATGCTTATAGTAAGTTCCTGGACCTAATTTAATCATTTGTACTCCGAGACTGCCAGAGAGGACTGACCTATAAAGCTCTGATAAAAATCTTCTGGTCCTCATATTCTTCCTTACGTAGAATTTGACTATCTTTTGTCTTTTATTTTCTCAGCTATATCTCTAATGTTATCTAAGGAGCCACCTAACTTTATAACTTTTATTAAAAAAAAAAAAAGCTTTGCTGCCATACCAAGTAAGAGCTACAACCTCTTGATCTCCCAATGGCTTGCCCTTCAACTGCACTACACCAATATCCACAGGTAAAAACTCAAGTGATTACAATTTATAGAATCCTACTACCAGAAATGGGTCTTACTGTTTCTAGACAAGTGGGCAATATAATTTTAAAATCTTGTTTTCTAGAACCACTTCTGGTTTTATCCAAGTCCCTATAAAGCAGAGCTTAAGGCAATGATTGAAGTGATAATACCTTATTTAGAAGAAACAAGCCTAAAGGTACAAAGGTGAGAAAAAATGAGTAAGTGAGGGAAGGAAATATGAGAAGCAATGCAATGCATTTTGTCACACTGGCCACTTTCTCTCAGTAAGTCAGGAAGACTTAAAGCAGTTTGCTGTCAGATATGTTTGCTTGACCTGCAGGATTTCTTTAGAGGGTTTACAAAGAATTTTTCACCTCAGAGAAATCCCCCAAAAGATAAATGGGGTGAATTTATCTGACTAGCTCCCTTCTATCTCTCATATGTCATTGCTCTTGGCTTGCCCCATTGCACTAGATCAACTTTATAGCAAATACGAGCCATTGCATAGTGTTTGCAAAAATATCTAACCTTGAAAGCAACCAAATATTTGGAAGCCATATAAAACAATAACAGTTCATGAAACAAAATAGACAGATATGTGAAATTGACTCTTAAATAAGTTATTATATAACTTATAAGTAATTAACATTATGGAGAAGAGTGAAGAAGAAAAAACCAAGAGAACCAGAAATCCATAGAGAATTGGTAGGAATTTTCTTCTGACTTGATTCTTTAAAAAAGAAAATCCAAGAAAAAAAAACAACATATCTTATAATTCTACCTTAACAATAAATATCTTCGGGGCACCTGGGTGGCTCAGTGGGATAAGCCTCTGCCTTCATT
Source organism: Mustela erminea (assembly GCF_009829155.1). NCBI lineage: Eukaryota > Metazoa > Chordata > Mammalia > Carnivora > Mustelidae > Mustela > Mustela erminea. The sequence continues at coordinate 61,171,728 of NC_045623.1, forward strand.
TCGGGTCATGATCTCAGGAGCTCCGCATCACGCTCTCTGCTCAGCGGGGAACCTGCTTCCCTTCTTCTCCACCACAACACCCCCCACCCTGCCTCTCTGCCTGCCTCTCTGCCTACTTGTGATCTCTGTCTGTCAAATAAATAAATAAAAGTATTTTTAAAAAATGCATAAATAAATATCTTCTACTATAGAGAAGCAGCAATGATTTGAAAATTAGCATACAAAAATTAAAATACTTAAATAGTTGGTGTGTACTCTTTTACAACAAATTTGTTTTAAAACTTTAAAACAAATCAAACACTTGGTGTAAAGTAGAGGCAAAGGAACAATTTAAGGAGTTCCCATTCTTGAGTGAATGGATAACCTACATGGGCTCAAAATAATAAAAATGTACTAAGACGGGTGTTGTTTCTTTTCCTGGAAATGTAGAAATGTCATTCTATAGGGTACTTGAGAAACTTCCTACTTGTTCCACGGTATCCCCATATGTTGCTGAAGTTCAAACCAAATGGGAATGAGGATAATGACCTGCAACACAAGGGAGCTCACCAATTCTCCATTCCAGCAGTATTCTTGCCCAAATTTAATCAGTTTCAAGAGTCAACATTTTTAATATATGATGACTTTGTCAACACGAACCAACTGAAAATATGTTGGGAGCATTGATTCTTGGAAGAATATGCAGTTGGGGAAGTTCTTGGAGAACTCCATGGGAATAGAAAATGACTTCCTGGCCAATAAAAACATCAAAGATATGAAGAGAAGGAAGATATTAGCTAACAGTGAAGGGAGCCAAGTGCTTTCCATCCCTGGTGACATCAGACAAAATGTCTGTAATATTCATGCTTCAGGAGGCAATCGATGCTAGACAGATAACAGCTAATGGGGATAGCTTCTTTTCTTAGAAAACAAGGTGTGACTAGATCAGAGCTCAGGCAAACTCAGTGGGACTGTACCCAGTTAAATGGAAAGATGCTGGTTAAAAAGGGGCACAACTGAATTTTCTTGTTTCATCCAAGGCTAAATTCACATAGTAGAGTCTTGGGAGAGTTGGGAGTCTGAACACAGAAATCTCTCAAGTTGTCCATGACTATACAGGAAAAAGAGTAAAACATCAGTTGTGCAGGTTAGCTGAATAGCTCTTAAAGAATGAAGCTGTTCAGCAATTATCAGACCCTAAATCCACTTACTCATTTCTAATCTAGTGTTGTAAAGTATGATCTGCTGATTGAGCTTCTTAACATATCTTCAAGATATTTGCCAATATTCTAAAAAAGAAAGAAATAGGAAGAGTGAAAGAGAGGGAGAAACGAAGAGAAAAAGAAAGATCATTTGTCAATATTGTAGTGTCAGAAGCAAATATTATTCAAGCCCACATTCCATGAAATTTAACAACCTAGTAAGGTCAAAGATTGCACAGGTTAAACCTTCCCTTTTTTAGTGTAGGCAAATAAGAATTTTTTTTTTAAGATTTTATTTATTTATTTGACAGAGATCACAGAAAAGGCAGAAAGGGAAGCAGAGAGAAAGGAGGAAGCAGGCTCCCTGCTGAGCAGAGATTCCCGATGCGGGGCTCGATCCCAGGACCCTGGGATCATGACCTGAGCTGAAGGCAGAGGCTTTAACCCACTGAGCCACCCAGGTGCCCCAGATAAGAATATTTTAAGATCTTTTCTTTCTCCTCAACTTTTTCTCCAGTAGAATTCTTTAACAGTGGATTTTTCCCATCTATATTACTAGAGAAGTGATCAATATTCTTTCTCCCATCTCACCTGAGCAACCTTCAGGAGCTCTAAGACTATTGGTCTCCCTGTCTGTGTCTCTGAAAGCCAGTATGATAGAACTATAAAGATCATAGAGCTGGAGATGGGGCACAAGACTACTGATCACAGCTCTGTCACTAACTCATGTTGTAACCTTGAACAAGTCATTTTTCTTTTCCAGGTCAAAGTTTTCTCATCTGTCAAAGGAACACATTCAGTGAATAATCGGTAAGTTCAATTTACAACTTAGAGATTCTTTAATTCAAAATGTAATTTGGGATCTACATTTCCCTGATATTTTCAGACAGCTCATTTACTTCAATCAAGATTGGAGTTTCTGGATATTCAGTATGTCTATGTCACAGGTGTATGAAAATAATTATTAACTTTCTTAAAATTTGTGAACTTTTCCAAGTTCACTTTGGGTACTTTTGAGGAACTCTGGAAGAACTTATTTGCATATCCAGTCTCAGTGGCCTGAGTGATTTGAAACATGTCTCTCAGGTGGACAAATCAATTCATTCTCATAAATGGGTCAGTACTTGTTGGTGCTCTTTGGGAATAGCCTTTCTGCTTAAGAATATTTTAAGAAGGAAATGGGAACTATTCAATGCCTAGTGTCTTTCAAACTCTGCCTCCCAGGTCCAATGGACCTTTAGCAAGTATCCAATATGAGAGAGAACCAGCGGGTTACGAAGGCATTTGCAAAAGAGTATCCATTTGGATTCAGTAATTAGTGCTGCTCAATTTTTTATTATCCTCACTATGGCTGATTGAATGCAAATTCTTCATATATACAGTTACTCAATGGTTTTCTTTTTTTTAAGCACACACCCTAATATGTAAGATAGAGAGAGAGATGAAAGGATCCCTCAGGAAGCTTTACTCTTCTTACATTGCTAGAAAAATGCTTCAAAGTTGGCGAAAGACCAATTTTTAAAACCGTTTAGAATATTGTTTCAAGGAATGAGGTTGTGTGATATCAGATGCTGCAAACTCTCAGTTCCCATCTATAACAGAGTACTCTTTCAACAAATGTTTTATCTATTTTTTTTTTTTTTAGGAGCATTATCAATACCGGAGAGTTGGCATTCTACTTGATTCAACCCTTTTCCCTAAAACCACATCCTCACTGGAGTTATAAGGGTTGAATTGAACAAGTATATTGTGTTGGAGATCATCTGTTTCTCCTTCGGATTGACTCTCTACCCTTTGTGCCATGTGACACAGGAGACTGGTCTGTATGAATGTATTATTGGACTAACCTGCTCTCTACCTTCGGGTGGGTATGGTCAATGGGGAATACCATCAGGAAATCAAAGGGCAAAAGCAAAGTGAGGCTGAGTGTTTATTGACCCACACCTGCCCATTATAACTGGTGACTTTCCATCAACCAAAGGTCTAATTCTCGTCAAGCAGTTTTCTTCTTCCAGCTATCTCTGCCTCTAGGTTAGTATCCAGTCATTCCTCTTGCCCATCAAGCTAGTGTTTCCATGCTACTAGCCAGACAACACTCCACTATTCTTTATGGTTTACCTGTACCCAAGAACACATTGACAAATACTCCTTTTTTTCAAATTTCTTTTTATCATCCAGTTTAAGTGTAGCATACCTCTCTTGACAGAACCCTGCCAATGCACATGGTCTCTAGACCATTAGCTGTATGGGGACAGGGATCTCTGTTTTGAGATGTTCACTGCTATATCTCCAGCACCTAATACAGTGCCTAATAGGCACTCAAGTAGTAGTTGTCGAGTGAGTTGTTCTCTAAATAGGGCTTTTGCACAGGCTTCATGGAGCCAAAAGCCTTTACAGTTTTGGAGGTTCTCTTTAAGGAAAAAAAAAAAGACTATCTCAGCATTGCCAGGTTTACAATAATATATGACTTTACTTGTAATGCCTCTCCCAAGACCCCTAATGAGTCCCATACAGACGAAGGGTCCTGAAACTCAAGCTTCTCCAGCTTCAACTTGCCTCTCTGTGGAACAAACCCAAAGTTTCAAGGAATCTGCCAGTTGTCTGCATTGAAATATGAAGAGAACAGCACAGTGTCATGCAAAATTCATAGAAGTAGGAGTCAGATTCACATGGGTGGGGTTTCAACTCCTCTGCCTATTAGTTATGAACTTGGATAGGGGACTCAACCTCCAGAAGACTTGGTCTATTTCATCTCTAAAATGGAGTTAATAATTCTCCCCTCAGAGGACTGCTGTGAAGATTACCTAAGATCACGATGTAAAGTTCCTGGCATACAGTAGGTGCTTAGTGATCCTTCAACCTTGCCTGGTGAAGGTCTTTTCCCAATAGCTTTCTTTTAAGCCTTCGCTAGGCCCATTTCCTCTCTGCTGTGATTGAATTGGATTTTACTCCTAACTCCCCTGAGAGCCAGCTAAGCAGCTGCTACTCCAGGGCCAGATCATGGCCCTATTCACACCAAGTTCTGGAGTCAATATTTGCACACTGGAAAGTCTAGCATGCAACACAGTTTTCCTGCGGCCAAATATTCAGTCTTATTTGCCAGGGATTCCTTTATGTCACCAGCCATAACTCAGCCAGATCTCTGAGGAGTCCTTTAGATGCTCCAAGCAAATTTTTTCATTCCTTTCTCTGAGAAAAAATTCTCCCCATATTTCATTTTCTAAGTGATCTCAATGGCATGTCATTTGCCTTTTTACACAAACATTATGGGGTTGAGCAATCCACATTTTAGAGCCTGGCTTACAATTTTTTTTAATCTATGTGCTCTTTTATTAATGTTCTCCTCTTCTAGTTACTCAGATATGAATTACACCCAAATCCTTGCTTAAACAACACAAAATCCATGAGGACGGGGATGATATGTGCTTGATTCATCACTGCACTCTCAAAATAGAACATAGTGCTGGGCATGTAGTAAATGCTCAATAAATATTTTTTGAATTAACAAACAAATTGTTGAATATATCATGCAGAAAGGAATACAAAAGAATGACTTGGGGGATTTCAGTTACAAGGATAAACTTAGAAATCAAATATGGGCAACATTTTCTACTGTATAATCTTTTCTACTGTATAATCAAGGGTTACTATCTTGTAGGGCAATAAGGTCCTCATCCTGGAGGACTGAAGTAGGAACTGGTCTCAGGAATTCTATAAAGAAAAAGTTTTACTGAATTGAAGATAGAAGTTGGTCACCTCTAGTTTTAATTCCAACTCTGAGGATATAGGATTTCATAGAGTAATATTGCCTAAGTTTAATTAGTGGTTTGTGGCAATTTGGGAACCTAATTTGTCTGGGATCTAGCTTCAGTTCCAGTATACTAGCTTCAGTACCTTGGCCAAGTTACCTTCTCTGAGCCTCAGGCTCTGCATCTGTAGAGGAAGCATAAACACTGGCTTCAGGATTATTGTGGATTAAATGAGATATTAAATTTAAGAACCCTCAAGTGCCACTCTAAGTATCTATTAATCATCCAACAAATACCAGATTCCTCCTCTACCCCCATCCCTTAGATGTGCATTCTTAATAAAGGTAGAACAGTTAAGGAGTTCCTTTTTTAAAGAGGTTGCTACTTCAGTTGGGAAGACCTGGTCTGTTAGTCTGTCCCTGGACCTAACCACCTCGGTGACTTTCAGCAAATTGTCATATACAATATTTAGTCTCTGGATCTTCAGTTATGACAGCAAAGCCTTAAATTAAGACTTTCTCAAGTTGTCTTATGTCCTGAAGATAAGTTTCTTCAGAAAGTTTCGTTCACCTACATTTTGGGACTCCTTAGATACTTGGGAGTGATATCCCCCCACTTCTTGTTGATTTTTCTGACCATTACAGGCAGGATCCCAGCATATGGCTGAATCTGACCTGGTCTCATGGGTATAGTACAGCACACTTTGGGCTTTGTAAAGTACAGTAAGCCACGTGTGTAATACATGAGCTAAAATCAACCCAATCTGGCTGACATGCAGGTATCTTTTTTGAGACGGACCTCTTTCATGATAACTTAATTTCTTCCTGGAATGAGATTGAAGAATAAATACACTGAAGCTATTAGGATAAATATTCAATTTTTCAAAAGGGAATGTTCTTAACATGGCTCTGGTATCCCTCTTGCGCTACACAATAGGGCCTTCCACTCCCTTCTAGAAGCCCTCCCTCTAAAGCCCAGAAAACTTATTCTCTGCTAAACCTGTACTTCCATAAGCACAGCAGGGACCAGATCATTTTTGCCTCCTTCCAGGAAACCCTACAGCACACTGACTTCTCTGCCTCAAATCTGATTAGTTCTTCAAATGAGAAGCCTAATACCTTGTCATTGTAACCTGCCCTCCCCTGGGAATAATTTTCAAAAATAATAATATGAATAATAAAGCATAGCATTAAAATGGGGTGAGCTATTCAATAAAGATAAAGAGCAAGCGGTCATGAAAAGACTCCTTTGCTTCTAACTGGGAAATTAAACTACCCTCTCCATTTTGGTTATAAAGCAAAGAAAAGATTTCATTCAAGTGTGAAGGCAAAAGTTCTGATTGATAGAGCTGTTATCCTTGGTTAGCGTTATAATAACTTAAGTTGGATGGGTTGACTTTAAGAAAAATTGATTTCGAAAATATGCCTCTGCCTCCATGTCTGTTTTGAAGTCACAGCCACCCTTCTCCCATCCCAACATAGCACTTGCTCAAAGCACTGTCATCATTAATGAGTGGTGTTCAGGTTCCACATGGTTTCAGGCCTCCATCCACAGGCACAGGCACAACCTGGAGTGTTAAGCTTTGAGGTGTTCTTGTCCAGAGGTTCCAGTGAGACCCACATGTTTCTGTCACTTGTTCTGAATTTCAGCAACTTAACTTGAAGGTCTGCCACACTGAGATTTTCAGGAACCTTCTCCAGAACTATGTTGTCCCAGCTCAAAGGGTCCATTAGGATGTGACTGAAGTTTGAGTCCACAGGCACAGGAATGCTGTGGACTAAAATAAAAAGTGGAGAGGAGGCCACAATGCAGACACCAGCCTCCAAAAAAGGAGTAGAAACCAAAGCACCTGAGTTTCAGCAATGACAAATCCCAAGCACCCTCTGTAAGTTGGGCTGTTTCACTTAACTTCAACCTGAAATCTCTATTTTAAGGTGTCATTATTAACTCCATGTTATGAGATAGGCAATGAAGCTCAGAAAGGTTACATGACCTTAAGGTCACAAACTTGTTTCAGAGGTGAAATTTGAACTCACATCTTCTGACTTACAGTTTTGTTCTTTTCACCATATCACAGTATTTCTTCATTGAGGTTGGAATCCTGGCTCTGCTACTTGGTAGCTGGGGGTCCTTGGTCAAGCCACTTACTCCCTCTGTGCCTTTTTCTATAAATATTGAGGATGGACCAGAGGACTGTTCTGGTCCCAAGAACCACTGAAAAGGACAAATTCTCTGACTCTCTGATGTAAAAAGAATTGTTACTGATTGTCTCTCAGAACCAAAAGAACAGCATTAAAACCCCTCTTGGACCAGAATTAAAACCATTAATTAAAACCATCAAACCATTAAATTAAAAGTGTCTTGCAATCAGTAAGAATTTTTCGAATGGTCATGGCTGCCCATAGCTTCAGGATAAAGTTCAAAGTTCTTACCTTAACCTACAAGGTCCTTGATCGCCTTTCTTCCTATTCCTTTGCCTTCCTCTCTCCTTAATTCCCGAAGCAGGTCTCCCTGTACAGAACTACCTCTCATCCCAGGCCATAACTGCAATTTCCCAGTCTGCATGCCAATCCTCCACTAGGTGCCTTCTCCCCTTTGTTCATCCAGATACCCAAACATATCTTTTAAAAAATCAACTCTGCAGTCTCCTCTTCTGGGAAGCCTACCTTGAGTCTGGCTACATTTAAATGCCTCTCTTGTGTTCCCCTACATACTATGGGGACCTTACTCATAGCAACTCTCCATAATGGCCCGTTGACTTGCTTTTCTTGTTCACCAGATTGAGAATTCCTTAAGGACAGGACTATGCAGAATTTGCCATGTATCTTCAGCATCTATCACAGCAACTGAGGCATAAAGAGTGATTTATAAATGAATTTGAGTAAAATGATTAAGTCAAGATCTATTAGGAGATGGCCAAAAACACAAATGGAAAACACTTTCTATTTCTAAACACTTTCATATCAAATTCTTTCCACCACCTTGGGGTTTTGCTTACCTACACAATTTTATGTATCACTCCCTGCTGTGCCTTTCTACCTCCTCCCATCTTATAATAGAAAGACAATTTCCTAAACTCATTCATAAGTATCTTTGATACGTTCAAGCTTAGCATGTGCTCTTGACTTTTACCCACAATTGCTATGAAAAAAATCTCCCTAAAATCCCACTATTGTTTCTTATGGATTTCCACATTGGAGGTTTTTATAGAGTTGAGCCCTAGGTAAGTTTAATTTTCTCTCAATGAATTTGTGTCCTTTCTCCCTTTTGACGTTATAAGCTATAGAATTAAGGATAATTTCATTTTCACTTTAGCTTCTAAGAAGTATTTAGAGCCAAATTTCTGGTCTAATCAAAGGAAATATATGAACCTGGTGTGTGTATTTATATTGTTATTGTATTTTCAGGTCTCTACTTCAATTCAACAACATTTATGGAGAGCCTACTGTATGCACAAATCTGTTCTGGGGGCTCGATGTATACCAATTAACAAAACAATTGAAATTTTACCCTCATGGAACTTACCCAGTTTAAACATATATAATTTTTATGTATGTCATATGAATTAATTCCAAAGTTAATGCAGTATAAATGAAAGCTGATATATCTATACATATACTCATATCCATCTATCTACTTATCTATTTATCTCTCTGTCTATATATAGAGAGAGGGAGAGAGAGATCAAGTTGATGCTTATATTTTTTAAATACCTGGCTCCTTCTTTTATAATGCATTTATTAGAAATATGTCACTCATCTCAATTTTATAAATGCTGACACTCACAGATTTGAAACCTATAAGAAAATTATAAAATGCTGGTGGAATTAGAACTAACTTATTTCAGACTTTCTTAAATAATGGTAATAGAAAGTTTATAGGCAGCTTCAGTAATCCCTAATCAGCGTTTTCTAACACATTAGCAGTTGGTGTCTGGAGTCTGACATTTTCTGTAAATGAGTGCCTGACAGTTTTAAGTTTGGGCTTCTTTTGCCTAGTAATTCACTCTCTGCTGTCTAAGGAGGAAACTTTATTTTCCAAGATGCCCTACAAAGTATCAAGGTCAGTCTCCCAACCTACCCCCCAGGACTCTCAGCTTCCTACCAACACTAACTACCTTGATTTGAAGGCTTCCTAGCTTTAGGTCAGATAGTACTTATGCTAGGATTAGAAGGGCTTCTTCTGAGATGTACCTGTCAGTCTTTAGAATTATCTAGAGAGGTTATTTGGTGTGGTTTGTGTTTCATGGAGAAGGGTGTTGTGGGAGGAAGTAAAATGGGCAATGTGTTGTTTTGTTTGTTTTACATTTTAGGACTTAAAAGATAGCCAAGGCATCAGTTAAGAGCTGAAACTACTTTACTGACTAATAATATATAGTTTGTAATATGGTTAACAAAAGCATAATGTACATTCCCTTGTACACATGAAACAATGGGAACCTCATATATATGTCCTATTCGACTTCCTGCAAAAGAGTTAGAGAATACCTTTAGAGTAAAATGGCTAAGTCAATATGATCAACTGTGTCTATCCTCTCCCCCCACTCCAGCTGTTGTTGAAATGCTTCCTTGGGGCCTCATGCTCTTAATTAGTATGCTAGCTCTAGATCCACACTGCTTGATCTGTCAGAGTAGCAACCAACAGGGGCCTTCACTGGGGAGGAAAATGGAAATCCATTCACTAAATCAAACCCAACCTACCCCATCTCAGTTTACTTTTCTTTCTCAATACCATATAGAGTACACACACAACAATGCTATCTAATCTAGCTTAATTCACCAATCAAAGATTTAATGAATTACTACTGAATATGCAAAACAGGCAGATTGACTACAAAATGTGGATAGAAAAATCACCAAAGACAGGGACCTGATACAAGGTCACTCCTGATTGTGGGATCACAGGATATTGTCACTTGTTGACTGGAAGAGTTCACAGTTTTTCCTTTTCTTTCTTTCTTTCTTTTTTTTTTTTTTTTAACATATTGGAAAAAAAATGTGAGTTTTGTACTACTACAGCAAAACAAAGAGCAAAGCAAGTCCCTAGTTCATCATTTACATATTTGGTTCCATTTCCTTTTGAAAAATGTACCACACTCCCAACAACTTATTTTCTTTTCCCTTCATGAAATTGCTGGGAAAACGTGCTCCCAAGCTATTGATACAGGAAACACCAACATATCTTGAGTGCATTTTACTAGATAAAAGAGCCCCTCCCCAAAGGCTGCACACTCTCTGAATTCATGCGTGCAATATTCAGAGAAAGGTCAAACTGTAAGTGCTGGAGCACAAATCGATGGTTGCCATGGTTGGGAACAGGGACTGGGCTGCTCTAGAAAGAAACTATATGAGAGCATTTTGGTGGAGAGAGAGAGGTAAGTCTGTATTGTGATTTCAGGAGTGTTTGCCTTACTCTCTGTGTTTATCAAAACCCACAGGATTATATGATCAGGAATTAATTTTGTTTTATATAAAATAAAAAATAAATAAATGTTAAAGTCCATGTAATTTGTTTGGATGGTGTGATAAGAAATCCAGTGATGTATCTAATAATTATGAATTTACTATACTAATTAAGATATATATTTATATCATCCTTAGCCATTAACTTTTAGCTATAATGATGTCTAAAGCAATAGCAGAATTTTGCTAAGATAGATCCAACTATTTAAGTAATTTGTAATCATAGACACACAGAATCTAAAGGTTCTAAAAGATGTTGAGAGTCATTCACCAGTAGATAGATTAACAAGAAAAAAAAAATCCTCTCAATACATTCAGGAAAATCATCTGACAATAGCTAACATCCAATTCTGACTAAAAAACAAAAATAGAAACAAAACCCTCACAGCAAACGAGGCACAGAGGACAACATCCTCAATCTGATGAATCACATCTACAAGAAACCTAAGGCTAACATCATACATAACAGTAAAAGATTGAGTGCTTTCCTCTAAGATGAACAAGTCAAGACACCACGTTGAATGACTTCTCTTCAGCTTTCCACTGGATGTTCTTTCCAGGCCCGTGGAGAAGCTTAAGGAACTTAGGGAATGATAGATATTTCATTATCTTGATTATGGTGATTTTTTTTGCATGGAGATATATACACTCATACACATATATATATGTATGTATGATTTTACATATGTAAGATTACCTAATATATAATTTTATGTATTTATATATTATATATAATAGGTTATATATAATATATATGTATACATAAATTTTTATGAATATTTACCCAGCTACCACTTCAAATATATGTTTTTTATATAACAGTTATACTTCAATTAAGCTTTAAGGAATGATGTGATTTAAGCCAGGTGCCTTCACCAGCTAGCAACCAAAGCCTAACCAGATGCTTAAGCTGCCAACAATCAGTCTGCCAACATTTGCCTTAGAAGTAGCCCGGAACTCAGGAGTTCATGGGGAAAAGATGCCTGATGTTTGAGACATGGCTGAACATTCTCTTCTGGCAAAATAGAGCAAAACCAATCAGACCTTCAGAAATCCTATACCTTAGAAGCAGACCAACTATGAGTTCCAGTCTCACTGAGAAGTAGGGAAGAAATAATATTAAAAAAAAAACCACTATTTTCTTTTTGTATTTCCAGTTAACAGTATATTTAAAAATATAAAGTTAAGCTCAATGGCAAGTTCAATATTTTTCTGAGATGCTTAATACGCCAAGATGTAATTGGGCCAGATAATGAAAATTAGTACCGGAAAAGCTCTCAGCAATCTCTACCCTCTCCACGAGGGTGGAGATGATAGCTATAGCTTACTGCAGCACCCCAGCTCTTGATATGGTACCTGGTATGCACAGATGTGACATAAATGAATGGAAATGAATGAAACTAGAAAAAAAAATCCTTTGCTTTCCCCAAATACTACTCCCTTGATTTTCTTGAAAATGCAGAGCTCATGAGATGTCAGCTCATGAGATGTCGCAGGCATTGCAACCCGTGCAGTGACATGGGGCCACCTGGTTTGACACTCTGCTGTCACTGGCATGAAACTCAGAATTTTTCAACAAGGGGCTCCAGAAATTATGCAGTTGGCCCTACCTAAGACTTTCTAGGACATTTAAAGTCATTTTATTAACAAAGTGAAATGGTTTTCAACATCCCCCCCCCACCCCCAGGGCACATTATTACATAAAGAAAGGTAAATCTGGTTGGAGAGGGTTGGTTTTGGAATCATATAGATTTCAAGTCAAATTATGAATTCACTATGACTATGTGACTTTGATACATGTATTACACTTTCTGAGTTTTAGCTCCTGCTCTGTCAAATGAGGACAGTAATATTTTTTTCTCTAAAGGATGCTATGAGGAGCTAATGAATTATTTTATGTTAAATGGCATAAATATTAGTCATTCAATAAATATCGTTATGTTCCTCTTCTTGTCTCCAAAGTCTTTTAAGACTTTTCTGCTTTTGTTTTCCTCAAAGTCTTGTAAATAATTATTTAAACAATTAGTTAAGTATTCTCTCTGAATCATAAAAGATTCAGGCATAGCATTTATGTGAAGAGAGCTCACAGTGTGTTAAGGAAGATCAATATTACAGCAAATGCTGGGGCACCTGGGTGGCTCAGTCAGTTACGCCTCAGACTCTTGTTTTCAGCTCAGGTCATGACCCCCGGATCCTAGGATCTCTGCATCAGGCTCAGTGGAGTCTGCTTGGATAGTATCTCCCTGTGCCTCTTCCCCTACTTGTGTATACATGTGCTTTCTCTCCTCTCTCAAATAAATAAATACTTAAAAAACTAAAAATAAAGTAAAATAAAATAAAAGCTATTTGGCCATCCTGTAGTCAAAGTGATTACTGTAAACAATAGAGCCACAATGAATAGAATGATTAATTGTGTTTAAATGGCTTAAGCCGCTTTCCAGACAAGGAAGCAGTTTTCCAGACAAACCAAAATAGGTTTGAAAGGATGGGTATAGAGGGCACGGATTGCATGGAGCACGGGGTGTGGTGCAAAAATAATGAATACTGTTATGCTGGAAATAAATAAAAAAAAAAAAAATCAAAAAAAAAAAAAAAAAAGAGTTAACTAGGTTTACGTGAGTTTGAACGTGAGAACAAACAACTCATACTGAAAAACCAAAAGCTGCCCATTACATTCACAGGCATAACTAACAAAGTGCATTTATGCTTCATGGTATAATTCTGAATCCACATATACTGAAAGCAACTTCAGGGACTAGCACAGCAAGTATTTAGCTACCGAGCAATCCTCTCAGAAACTCCATGGCCCATTCCACAGGGTCTCGTTATTCTATACGGGCCTTCATGTTCTTCCTGTTGGCCAGGCTCTGGGAGAACAAATAGGCCCAGACCATTGGAAATCTAATCTTAGAAAAAGAAGTTGTTTTGTTGGTGATGACTTTCACAGTGAGTTTGTGTCAGTCATGAGTTTGTGTTTATCACATTAACATTATTTAAAGATGTCTCCGTTCTTGGGCTGGAAGTCAAATATGGAGATAAATACTGATTGTTATTATTTCCAAATTACTGTGAGAAAACTCATAGTTCCTTTGAGGCAAACTACTGTTTGACTCAAAGGAAATTGCTGGACTGGACACCTTAAAGAAAGGTACCAAATAGTCATACCATGAATAGCAAACCTGAAATGTCTGGAATCAGGTATTTTGGAATACACATCAGAAACTGTATATTGAATACATCAAGGCAGTCTTCTGGGTTAAGCCAGTTAATTTGATTTAGAGTTACAGAGAGCAAACAGTTCTCCCATTTTATCTCTTTTCATGAAGAGTATTCAAATATGCTGGCTTGATATGAAGTTGCTTTCATGTGAGAAGCATCTGCAAAATCCTATAAATTCTTGATTTCAAGACTTCTGCTCACTTCATTGCACATGCTGCCTCTCCCCAACCCCCACCATATTTTTTAGAAGAGCCATAAGTCAATGAAACCCAATTGCTAATTTTGATGGGTAAAGGGAAAGACTAGATATCAGGAACATAAGTCCAAGGATATCCAGGGATAAAATGTCCTACAAACAAGAAACTTAAGAACTAGAAGGAGCTTAAAAGAACCAAAGGAAAGAACTAATTATGTGTTTGGCACTATGACTAAGTACTTAATCAAAACCAGTGATACTTAATAATACCTCTATTGTATAGATAAAGAAATTGAGTCTGAGGGTAGTGAAGCATCTTGTTAAAGAATAGAATATTCTTTGCATGGCAGAGTAGAGACAGGAATTAAAATCAACCTGAATCCAAAGCAAAAGCTCTTAGCCACACTTTTATTCTGGAAAAAAAAAAAAAAGGCAGGAAACCAAATTGCTCATATAGAATACTTCACAGAGCATACAGTGTGCACTGCACAGCATATAGAGACCCCTCTTCCCCCCAAAGCCACAAGGTCACTCTAATCTTCTTAGGATTACTAGCCACTGGATATCTTCATGGGGACACTTGGGACAACTGGCCATTGACACCAGCAGGGACTGTATAGTTCCCGAGATCCTAACAGCAACTGAGACGCTGTGATTAGTTGAAGTTGAGTTTCCCTGCTAAGCTAGCAGGGTTGCCACTCCTTGCAAAGATCAGATCCATGACAGAAAATGTAGTAGCTACATTTTCTTTTATATCTGAATGTAGTGATTTTGCCCTCTCACTAGATACGAACAATGCTGTGACAACTATAGTGAAGTTAATCTTTAACAGAGAAACCTCAACTCATCTGCGGGATCAGGTAAGGCTGAGCCGGTGATGTGTGAGCTGAAATCAGGAGTATGAGTTAACTACACAGGAGAGTTAGGGGACCATCCCAGGCAAAATAACCTATGGAAAAGTCACCTCTGGTAGGAAGAAGCAAAGGAAAAGGCTTGAATAAGGCCCTGCTGTCATCTGATAGTCACCGGTCATAGCTAAAAGCGCTCTGTAGAAATTCGTTGCACAAATATAGAAAGAAAATAGAATTGTTTCTGGACCTTCAATCAACCAATTGGTAAAAGCATTCTGCCCTGTTTTCTCTGCATTCAGCCCTAAAGTGACCTGATTTCTCTTCCCAACACTTGCTCATTATCCAGAAAATCTGCTTGGCTGACTTTCCATGAGACCCTCATTCTGGTTATTTTAATGTCCCAACATAGCTGAAAGTTGCGAAGTTTCACTAGAGTACTATCCCTATGTTCTCCATGATTGCAGACATTAAAAGGACATTTGGTGGGCATACCGCATATTAAAAAGGCCACAGTGATCTAGGAGCATATCACTGAGACATGTGACTCTAATTAAAATCCTTACACAAGCATTTTATAAAAATTTAACCTGTTCACTCCCTCCTTTTGAATTGCAGCTTCGCATCACCCTTGAAAGAAGTCTTGAAGATTGTCACGGAGTCATCAGCCTTTTGCAATCATCATGATGACCTTATCTGAATGTCACTTGGTCATTTACAATATGCTGTAAATCCATTCTTTCATTTGCTCTTTTCATCTGTATGAAGCAGAGAGGACATATACTGTTGTTATAAGTTCTAGTTTATACATGACCAAACTGGGACATGAAGTACTTTAATGTATTGTTGAGAATTAAAAAAATAAAAATAAATTTAAAAAAATTAAAAAAATAAAAAATAAAAATAAAATAAATAAAAACGCCATTATTCCAAGCTTAAAACAAAAGCCATTTTATGGTAGCTCGTGATTTTGCAGTTAAGTATAAGAGCAGGGCTCAGTTATACGCATTGTAATCTCTGAGTGGTATTTATCCAGCAGATCCACTTTGGAAGATCAAAAATGGTATTACTCCTATGTCCGGTGCCTTGACAGGCATAGCTAGAAGGCTGCACTCAACTTCGATTTTTTCTTAATTTTATTGAGGAATAATTAACAAATATAATTGTATAGATTTAAAGTAAACAATGTGATGATTTGATATACGTTTATACTGTGGAAGGATTATCAAGATCAAGGGGACTTTTGACCAGAGTGTCTATACATGGCCTCTCCACCATGATGGTCTAAGGTTAGTTCCAAAAGAGAGTGTCCTGGTGAGCAAGATGGAAGCTGCATGACATTTATTGCTTAAGCACAAAAGCCACATGGTCACTTCTCCCATATTATATTGGCCAAAGTAATCATAAATTCACACAAATTCAAGATGAGAGAGCATAAACTCCATCTCTAGATGGGAGGAAATGTCAAAGGAGTTATGATTATGTTTCAAGACCACCACAGGCACACAGGAAATATTGGAATTGTGATTTAAACCCATGGCTTTCACTCCAAACCCCATTCCTTTGCACTGTCTGAGGATCCACCAAGTCACAAGCTTGCAGGGAACTACTGAAAACTGGAAAGCACCAATTTAGGACTAGACCGAGAATCCATTGTTAGGTGTGTTGATCTATCACCAGAAGCTAGAAGTCCAGCTTTTTATGTGAAATCTCCCAATTGAAAATTGTTAGTAAATAAATTAGTAGATATTTATTAGTAAATCAATTTGAATTATAGTAACTATAAATTTTAATGCACAGTATGCAATGTTTAACTGTTTACCATATGGTTTGAAACATTCTGTTTAGTTTTGGTGTCTGGAGGTAATTATTTGTTTCCTTCAAAGCAAGAAGAACATAGGTTGCAAGTTCAGGTTAAAAGTCAGCCTTATGGTTCAGTCCCAATTTTACCACTTGCTAATTCTGGGCCTGAAGTTAAGTCACTTATGCTCTCTGAGCCTACATCCTCATTTGTAAAATGAGGATGATGCTAATAGCATCTCGTAGGACTGCTCCGTGAAAAAATGATGCAGTGTATGTAGGGAGTCCAGCATAGCTAATGACACACAGTCAGTTCTGTCAATCAAACCCATCATCATGTAGGCAAAAACATCCTCCCACATTTTGGCATGAACCAGTGTGGAGAATTTTCACCAACAGTCAAAAGACCTGAGTTTTATTAGGGGTTCTACCTCTGACTTTTTTTTTTTTTTTTAAGATTTTATTTATTTATTTGAGAGAGAGAGAGAGAGAAAGAGAGCACAAGGAGAGGAAAGGGCAGAGAGAGGGGGAGAACTAGACTCCCCACTGAGCAGGGAGCCTGAAGCAGAGCTTGATGTCAGGACTCTGGGATCATGACCTGAGCCTAAGGCAGATGCTTAACAGATTAAGCTGCCCAGATACCTCCCTACCTCTGGTTTTTTGACTTCAGTTTTCTGGTTTTATCACTTCAGAGTCTTGGTGACCTCTTGTACAAAATCAGAATAGTAACATCAGCCCTACCTACCCCAGTATGCTAAGAGAACCACAAATTATCCTTGGGGAAGAACCTCATAAATTGTTCCCAGTATCTAAGGCATAAATATAAATACCACCATGGGTCACTGGACATTCTGACCCCCCAATCAGATGTCAGAATCAGAAAAAAACAAAAAACACAGGATTGACTCTTGGCTGTGGAGCAGCAAACAGAGAAGCTAAGAGGAAGGAGGAGCCTGCAAAGCTGAGGACCATTTCAGGCTATGAATCAAACAGAGAAAAAACATGAAAAACAGAAAGCATGAAAACAGAGGTCATGGTCCACACAGAGACTAAGGACCAGGCAAGCAATATGATGTGCACTGGGCTGTGGAGATTAACTGAACAAGCTCGTGTGAATTCTATGACAATGTCTTGCACATACATTCAATGAGTGTTTATTGAATTTGACTCTAAGCTATTACGAAGTCAGGCAGAAGACTAAAGATGTTTCCTCTTTAAAACTCAGAGCACGCACACACACACACACACACACACACACACACACACAGTGCATCTAAAACTAGTCAAACCTGAATAAGCTCCGGGAATTGTACCAGTGTCAATTTCCTGGTTCAAATAATGTTGTACTTAGTTATGGGAGATGTAACCACTGAGAAAAACTAGTTGAAAGTATACAAAAGACCTCTCCATACATTTTTTTTGCAACTTCCTATTAATCTGCAATTGTTTCATAATTTTTTTTTTATTTCCAGCATAACAGTATTCATTATTTTTGCACCACACCCCGTGCTCCATGCAATCCGTGCCCTCTATAATACCCACCACCTGGTACCCCAACCTCCCACCCCCCGTCCCTTCAAAACCCTCAGATTGTTTTTCAGAGTCCATAGTCTCTCATGGTTCACCTCCCCTTCCAATTTCCCCCAACTCCCTTCTCCACTCTAAGTCCCCATGTCCTCCATGCTATTTGTTATGCTCCACAAATAAGTGAAACCATATGATAATTGACTCTCTCTGCTTGACTTATTTCACTCAGCATAATCTCTTCCAGTCCCGTCCATGTTGCTACAAAAGTTGGGTATTCATCCTTTCTGATGGAGGCATAATACTCTATCCCCAGGGGTACAGGTCTGTGAATCACCAGGTTTACACACTTCACAGCACTCACCAAATTTTTAAAAAATTTAAAAATAAGGCACAAACAATGAATTCTGGAACTCTGAAAAGAAATTTTAAAAAAATTAAAATTAAAAAAAAATAAGGGGAAACAAAATATAAACCAGAGAGAGAGAGAGAGAAAAAGAAAGAAAGAGAGAGAGAGAGAGAAATCAGCAAGACAATAACAGCAGAAAATGAAGCAGAGAACAGAAAAGGGTGGAGGGAGGCAGAAGAAAGTACAGGAAATCCACAAATATTGGAAAAGGCTACATGAAGCCTCCAGGGAAATGAACAGCTGTGGAGTGCGAGGCCTAAGGTCTCAAATCTGAGGTCATTTTCTCTCACAGCCTAGAAGTTTCTTGCATAGTTACTATTCTACTAAGAAAAGTATCTCAGGACCCAGCCAGATCAACAGCTACAGATAGAAATAGGTAAAAGGGAATACATGACTAGAAAGAGACGGTGTGCAACATAACAAGAAAGGAGACAGGGAAAGAAGAGTGGCCATCGAAAAGTTACCATAAGTAGGTCATTCATCATGCTGTGTGTAGTTTATGTATGTCCCAGAGCTTGCTCTGAGGCAAAATCTTGAATGGTACATTTGGCTTTCATGCAGATTGGTGATCATTCTCTTGTTTATACAATCCACAGAAAGGTTAATTATGCTAGTGACTGTGGTTGGGAAACAATTCCTGGAAAATGCTTTGGTAACAACAGGTTGGCAGTATATGGAAACCATCTGCTTCCCACAAATGTTAAGGTAAACTTTCAAACTTGTGAGGTTAGCAATTACAGATTGTATACTAGTTTAGTGGAGGGAAAATACATGCTGTGCTGATGTACACTTTCTGGATCTTCTTGACACCCAACCAAAAAGGAACACCGTGTTATAAGAAGGATGGTCTTTGGGCATATCAAAACTTTGAGTAAGTCATCTTTGTTTGCATGTATTAAGGCCAACAGAACAAGAACATCACACAAGGGAATACAGTATTTATACTGAATGTCTCCTAAGTAAATTAAGCCTCTCTGGTTTGCTCTTGCCTTGACCCACTAATGGGAACAGGATCATAGATGGAAGATTTGTTTCTTATAAAAATATTCAGTTTATTCTACAAAGGAACATAAAATGCTGCTCCTCTGACCCCGTGGCCTGAGCTGTTCTCAAGGGCTGCAATTGTGGTTGTTCCAGCTGCTTTGTCATGAAGCCGTCTACTTCCCAACTCTTCTGAAGGCAGAGCTACTTGGCTCCCACCTCCCCTCTGGAGGAGAGAAATGGAAATGGCTAATGTGCTCCCAACTTACAAATGCTGTCAGGGCTGGTAATCCATCACTCTGAGGGTACTTCTCAAAGAGGCAGATTCTTGTGAAAATCATTCAGCTGAAGCTTAAGTAGAGTGGAATTCCAAATTATGAATGGCAGTAGGGAGTGGACACAAATCATATATGCTAATGGAAGTGAAAAAGCTAATTGGTCCCTTGTGGTTTCAGCCTGACTAGCAACACTTTATAATACTTGGGACCTAGGTGGCTTGTGTCCATTACATACTGGGAAATGGCCACATAAATATAAGTATTAAAGTTTTAGGCCATCTTAGATCTATAGATGATTAATACTTTCTATGTAGCATTCTTACCCTGACTGTGATGCTTCTGCTAGAGTCTGGGAAGGTAGGGGGAAAAATGTTGTTTTTTACCTCAATTTGTATAGGTGAACACCCTGTAGGAATGTTCATAAAAAAGAAAACTTATATCCCTATTGGAAGACTACAGAGTATTAAAACAAGCACAAAATTGGAATCAGATGGCTTGTTTGAATAGAGACTCTGCCACTAAATACTGCACCTTATGCTGGGTAAATTTGATCACAGAATTCTCATAACTATTGTTATGATAGATGGATAACAATAATATGTTTCTCATAGGACTGCTGTATGAGAGTTGGGTATCTCTCCCTGGGACAGATACCTATGAATCCCTCTTCCCTGTTCATCAGGTCTCTGTTTGGTGTAGGGGTTCATAGTTTCCCTGCCTATATTCAGAGTAAGGACCTCTCCCTAGGCCTAAGTGGTTAATTTTGACCAGTCTAAGTGAAACATAACCATGCCATTGTCATAGAAAATATCTGGTTTAGGAGTAAGCATGTGACAAAATTCTGGCCAAAGAAACATCTGAGAAGACTTTGGGGGAAGGAGTTCTCTGTAAAATGGATTATTCACTCTTACATAGAGCCCCATAAAGACAAACTTCACTTTCCACCTCAAGACAGTTTCAGCTACACATGGCCCCTGTAACTTCATCAGCCATGTAAGGACCATGAGAACAGAGCTAAGAGAACTTTAGAGAAGCTGAGCTCGATCAGTGATAGGATGTGTTCATGGATTAAAAGCCAAAGAGCCTCATCCTATCTCTGGACTTCTCATTGTATAAGATAATAAACTTATTTTGCTTGAGCTACTTTTTTTTCCTTTTTTTAACTTGTAGCAGCCAAGGTAATTCTACCTGATAACAATATAAAGACAAAATAAATAATGCCTGAGAGGACTACTGTCTTAGGTATGAGGTAAACCAGAGACAAATGGAAACAAAGTAACCCAGCTTTCAGTCATGTCAGATTAGGACTATACTAATAATAGCTGTCCTCCACTTATTATCATGAGCATATGATAAACTCACTTTGGAGGAAAATGTCATCACCAAGAACTTCTATAAATTCCCATACATAGAATCTGGGATTCAAATAAACATGCTAGACATATCGACAAGCAGAACAAAGAGAAATACACAAATAATAGAAAAGGAACCAGAAATGACCTGGTTTGGGGAACCTTCAGACACGAACTTTAAAATAACTAACATGTTTTTAAAAAAATAAATGAAAAATCTATCAAACCAAAGTCCAGGACCAGATGACTTCCCAGGCGAATTATACCAAATATTTAAAGAAGAGTTAATGCTTATTCTTCTGAAATTATTGCAAAAAGTTGAAGAGGAAGAAAAGCTTCCAAATTCATTCTATGAAGCCAGCATCACCCTGATACAAAAACCAGATAAAGACACTACAGAAAAAAAAAAGAAAGAAAGAAAGAAAGAAAGAAAGAAAGAAAGAAAGAAAGAAAGAAAGAAAGAAAAAAAAGCGAGATCTACAGCCAATGTCTCTGATGCCCATAAATTCAATAGCCTTAACAAAATATTAGCAAACTAAATCTGACTAAACATTTAAAAAAATCATTCACCACAATCATGTGGGATTAATTCCTGGGATACAAGGGTATTTCAATATTCACAAATCAACATCATACATTACATCAACAAAAAAAGCATAAGAACCATATGATCATTTCACTAGATGCAAAAAAGCATTTGATAAAGTATAGCAATCATTCATGGTAAAAAAAAAAATCTTCAGCAAAATAGGTTTAGAGGAAACATGCCTCAACATAATAAAGGCAATATATAGAAAACCCCATGGTTAACAGCATACCCAATGGTGAAAAACTGAGAGCTCTTTTCCCCTAAGGTCAGGAACAAGATATGGATGTCTACTCTCACCACTAGTATTTAACATAGTACTGGAAGTCCTAGTCACAGCAATCAAACAACAAAAAGAAATAAAAGGCTCTAAATTGTTAAGGAAGCAGTCACATTTTCACTATTTGCAGATGGTATGGTACCTTATATAGGAAACTCTAAAGATTCAAAAAAAAAAAAAAAAACCTGCTAGAACCGAAAATGAACTCAGTAAAGTTGCAAGATATAAAATCAGTGTAGAGAAATCTGCTGGATTTCTGTACACTAGTAATGAGGTAGAAGAAAGAGAAATTAAGAAAACAATCCCATGTAGAATTACACCAAAACTAGTGAAATACCAGTGGAATTCTGATCAGAATAGCATTGAAAGTGTAGATTGCTCTAGGCAGTATAGACATTTTAACAATGTTTATTCTTCTGATCCAAGAGCATGGAATGGCCTTCCATCTTTTTGCGTCTTCTTCAATTTCTTTCATGAGTGTTCTGTAGTTCCTTGAGTACAGATCCTTTACCTCTTTGGTTAGCTTGATTCCCAGGTATCTTATAGTTCTTGGTGCTATAGTAAATGGAATCATTTCTCTAATTTCCCTTTCTGTATTTTCATTGTTAGTGTATAAGAAAGCAACTGATTTCTGTACATTGACTTTGTATCCTGCCACATTACTGAATTGCTGTGTGAGTTCTAGTAGTTTGGGGGTGGAGTCTTTTAGGTTTTCCATATAAAATATCATGTCATCTGTGAAGAGAGAGAGTTTGACTTCTTCACTGCCAATTTGGATACCTTTTATTTCTCTTTGTTGTCTGATTGCTGTTGCTAGGACTTCTAATACTATGTTGAACAAGAGTGGTGAAAGTGGGCATCCTTGTCGTGTTCCTGATCTCAATGGGAAGCTGTGAGCTTTTTCCCATTGAGGATGATATTTGCTGTGGGTTTTTCGTAGATAGATTTTATGAAGTTCAGGACTGTTCCCTCTATCCCTATACTTTTAAGCATTTTAATCAGGAACGATGCTGTAGCTGGTCAAATGCTTTTTCTGCATCAATTGAGAGGACCACATGGTTCTTCTGTCTTCTCTTATTGATTTGTTCTATCACATTGATTGATTTGCGAATGTTGACCATCCTTGTAACCCAGGGATGAATCCCACCTGGTCATAGTGGATAATATTTTTAATGTGTTGTTGGATCCTATTTGCTAGAATCTTGTTGAGAATCTTAGCATCCATATTCATCAGTGATATTGGTCTGAAATTCTCCTTTTTGGTGTGGCCTTTGCCTGGTTTGAGGATCGGGGTAATGCTGGCTTCATAAAAAGAGTCTGGAAGTGTCCCTTTTGCTTCAATTTTTTGAAACAGCTTCAGGAGAATAGGTGTTATTTCTTCTTTGTAAGTTTGGTAGAATTCCCCAGGGAATCCATCGGGTCCTGGGCTCTTGTTTTTTGGGAGGTTTTTGATCACTGCTTCAATCTCATTACTAGATATCAGTCTATTCAGGTTGTTGATTTCTTCCTGGTTCAATTTTGGGAGTTTACAGCTTTCCAGAAATGCATCCATTTCATCTAGTTTGCTTAACTTATTGGCATATTACTGTTGATAATAATTTCTGATGGTTGTTTCTACTTCCTTGGTGTTAGTTGTGCTCTCTCCCTTTTCATTCATAATTTTATTAATTTGAGTTTCTCTCTTTTCTTTTGGATTAGTGTGGCCAGTGGTTTATTGATCTTATTGATTCTTTCAAAAAACCAGCTTCTAGTTTCATTGATACTTTCTACTGTATCTCTAGTTTCTATCTCATTGATCTCTGCTCTAAATCTTGATTATTTCCCTTCTTGCATGCTTAAACAATGAATTTTGTTCTGATGAAAAGAAATTAGAAAAAGAAAAAATAATAATAATAAAACTAATGAAATACCTAGGATTAATCTTAACAAAAGAGGTGAAAGACTTTTACTCTGAACACTATAAAACAGTGATGAAAGAAATTGAAAAACACAAATAGAAAGAGATTCCAAGCTCATACATTAGTAGAAAATTGTTAAAAATGCCCATACTACCCAAAACAGTCTATAGATTTAATGCAATTCCTAACAAAATACCAATAGCATTTTTCACAGAACTAGAACAAATAATCCTAAAATTTGCATGCAATCACAAAAGACTCCAAATAGCCAAAGCACTTGTGAAAAAAACTGAGTAGTATCACAATCCCAGATGTCAGGATATACTACAAAGCTATAGTAATCAGAACAGCTTGGAGTGGTACGAAAACAGACACGTAGATCAATAGAACAGAACAGAGACCCAGGAAATAAACCCAATCAATTTATGACAAAGGAGACAAAAATAAGCAAAGGGAAAAGACAGTCTAGTCTCTTCAACAAATGGTGTAGGGAAAACTGGACAGCAACATGCAAAAGCATGGAACTGGACCATTCTCTTATACCATGCACAAAAATAAACTCAAGTGGAGTCAAGACCTAAACATGAGGCCTAAAACAATAAAAATCCTAGAAAAGAGCATAGGCAATCGTTTCTCTGTTATCAGCCTCAGCAAAATTTTTCTAGATATGTTTCCTGAGGCAAAGGAAACAGAACCAAAAATAAATGATTGGGACTACATCAAAATAAAAAGCTTCTACATAATAAAGGAAAAAATCAACAACAAAAAAAAAGACAACCTACTGAATGGGAGAAGGTATTTGCCAACGATATTCCGATTAAGGTTTAGTATCCAAAATATATAAAGAACTTATGCAATTCAACACCAAAAACCAAACAATGCAATTTAAAAATAGATGGAAGACAGACATTTCTCCAAAGACGACATATAGATGGCCTACTGATACTTTAACCCTCACTATCACTCATCGTCGGGGAAGTGCAGATCAAAACCACAATGAGATATCACCTCACACCCATCAGAATGGCTCCAATCTAAAGTACCAAGTGTTGGAAAAAACATGGAGAAAAAGAAATCTCCGTGCATTGCTGGTGGGAATGCAAACTGATACAGATACTATGGAAATAGTATGGAGGCTTCTCAAAAAATTAAAAATAGGATTGCCATATGATCTAGTAATTCCCCTACTGAGTATTATCTAAAGAAAATTAAAACACTAATTCAAAAATATACATGCAACCTATGTTTACTGCAGCATTATTTACAATAGCCAAGATACGGAAGCAACCCAAGCGTCAATCAATAAATGAATGGATAAAGAAGAGGTGGTATGTATATACAATGGAATATTACTCAGCCACAAAAGAGAATGAAACCTTGTCACATACAACAACATGGATGGTTCTAGAGGGTATAAGGCTAAGTGAAATAAGCCAGGCAGAGAAAGACAAATGCCATATGATCTCACTCATAAGTGGAATTTAAGAAACAAAAAAAAAAAAAAAAGAGAGAGAGAGAGAGAGAGAGAGAGAGAGACAACTCAAAACACAGATTCTTAAATACAAAGAACAAACTTGTAGTTATTAGAGGGAAGATGGGGGGTGGGGTGGGATGGGTAAAATAGGAAAAGGAGATTAAGAGTATACTAATCCAGATGAGCATGGACTGATATATGGATTTTTTTCCAAGTCTTTATTTAGATTCATGTAGTTAGTATATAGTATAATATTAGTTTCAGTAGTAGAATTTAGTGATTCACCACTTACATACAACACCCAGTGCTCACTGTAAGTACCCTCCTTCGAACTGTTGAATCACTATATTGTGCACCTGAAACTAATATAACACTCTATGTTAATTATACTGAAATTTAAAAATACATACAGAAGTAGATTCTCTTCCTTAACAACAAACAAACAAACAAACAAACAAAGACTCTGGAACTAAAAAAATATAATAATCTAAACTAAAAATCCAATATGAGCATCACAATGAACCTGAAGTCAACAGAAACTATTCAAGCTAACACAAGGAGAGCAAAAAGCATGGAAAATTTAGAAAATACCATTAGAATATATGAGAGATGATTAAAAGGTTTATCATGTATATAAATGGAATCACATAAAAAGAGAAGAGAAAGGGTCACAGGCAATATTTGAAATAACTAAAAATTATCCTAAGTAGACAAAAGACATAAAGTTATAGATTAAAGCAGGATATAAACAAAGAAAACCACACCTAAGCCTATCATACTAAAACTACTAAAAACCAAAAACAAAAATCATTTTAAAAGCTGCCAGAGGAAAAACCACATTTACTTTCAAAGGAGCAATAACAAGACTTAATGGCTGACTTCTCAGTAGAAACTTTAGAAGCTGTAGAACTATAAAAATGCTTTTAAAAGTGCTTCAAGGAAGTAACTCTCTACCTCAAAACTAAAACCAACGAAAACTGGTATATACTCAATAGAAATAAGGGCTTACATCTACAAAAAGAAGACATGCACAGTCATGTTCATCACAGAGTTACTCTTAATGGCCAAAAATGAAAAACTCTAGCATCCATCAGCCCTCGAATGGATAAACAAATTGTGGTATATTCATATACTGGGATACCACATGGCAATAAAAAAAATGAACGTATAGTACTCATACAAGATGAATTACTTCACAGACCTCATGTTGAGTCTAAGAGCCAGAAAGAAAAGTAGATATTGTAGGATTCTATTTATATGAAGTTTAAGAACAGACCAAACTAACTCATGGATGAGAACATGGCATTGTGGTTAAATCTGTAGCAAGGGTCTTGTCTGGGAGAGGGAATGAGAGAGCATTCGAGGCATTCAAAACCTTGACTTGGGTGGCACATGCAAAAATTCATCAAGCCATAAAAAACTATGTTATTTATATCAAGAGAAAGAAAGCAAAGGGTAAATAAAGATATTTCCATACAAGCAAACAAACAGAAAACTCTCAGAAAATATGTTGTCAACAGAATTACACTAAAAGAAATATGAAAAGCATTCTCTAGACAGCAGGAAAATGATCCCAGACCATAAAATAAAAATTCAGGAAAGCATTAAGGGCAATTGGTAAAGATACATAAGAATATAAAGTTAAATGACTACTCTCTGTATAAAACAACAATAATAATAATAATATCTTGTAAATGTTAAAATGCATGTATTACTTGACTTGGCATTAATCACCAAAAATCAGGAAGAGAATAAATGAAGTGTAAGGGTTCTAGATCCTAGCAATGTCTGGGAAGTTATAAAAGATCTAATTAATATTATACTGTAATTAGTTAAGGATTCTTGTTATAACTTCTTGGTTACCCACTATGGTAAAAGAATGTATAACTAGTTAATGGAGGACAGATCACAAAGACATACACGGTAGAGAAAATTGAGCCAACATACCAGTATACACATTAAGTGGACTAAATATTTCAACTAAAGACAAAAGTTGTCAGGTTGAATGAAACACAACACAACAACATGCTCCTTATAAGGGACACTCTTTAAACATAAAAACATAGACAAACTGTAAGTAGAAAGATAGCTTCTTCAGCCAGGTTTCCACAGAAACAGACCTTGGCACAAGACTTTGAGTTTAGCTTAGGAGATGACAGGATTGTGCATAGGGTAGTAAGAAAAATAAGATGGAGAAGAAAGGAATATGGGATCTATTAATGAACAGTTTAATTCTTGAGGCAGCCATAACTGAATCCTGGCATGGACAACTGAGAGATAGTATAAAATATGTATCACAGTTGTCTCACCAGAGGGATGAGGAAACTGACGTATTTACCCCTAAACTCCCTACCTTATTGGTAGAAGTCTGTATCTGGGAGATCACTCACCACCTACATCCTGCCTGCCCCATGAGTCATACCAACAACACTTCAGTAAAAAAAAAAAAAGAAAAAAGAAAAACATTTTTAAAGGTAAAACTGTCAGGGAGAGTCATGGCTGACTTCACAAGGACTCCGGAAGATCCTTTGACAGGTCCTGGAAGAGGGAACACTGAGGAAATACGGACAGGGCATCAGTAGCTTCAGCCACAAATGAAAAATGTCTATCATGCAAACACTAACTAAACAAAACAAAAACAAAAACAAAAAACGAGTGTGGCCACCCAAATATCAGACAATATAGACTTTCAGGCAAGACATGCTACCAGAAATGAGTATTTCAAAGGAACGCCTGGGTGGCTCAGCCAGTTAGGCGCCCAGCTCTTGATTTCAGCTCAAGTCATGATCTCAGGGTCTTGAGATCAAGACTTGTGTTGGGCTCTGTGCTTAGCAGGAGTCTGCTTAAAGTTCTCTCTCTCCCCCTCTGCCTCTGCCCCCCCCACACCCATTCTCTCTCTCAAATAAATGTCTTTTAAAAAATTTCATTAAAGATTTAGCATTTACTAATTAATATAAATTCAGTTGCATAGCTTCACAATATATAAAATATAAATTGATATAAGTAAAAGGAAAAATCAATCAACAATCATAGAAATATCAGCATGTCTCTCTCAAAAATGATATGTATGCTGACAAAAAATATCAGTTAATAAAAAATGGCTTAGCTATTTGATCATCTGACTTGGTTCTGGCTCAGGTCGGGGTCATGGGGTCCTGGGATTGTGGGATTGAGCCCTGCTTCTAGCTCCATTCTCAGCATGGTGTCTACTTGTCCTTCTCCCTCCTCCTATGCCCCTCCCTCCTACTCTCTCTTCCCTCAAAATAAAATAAAATCTTTTTTTTAAAAAAAGGATCTGGGTCACCTGGGTGGCTTGGTTGGTTAAGCAGCTGCCTGCGGCTCAGGTCATGGTTCCAAGGTCCTGGGATCGAGCCCCGCATCTGGATCCCCACTCAGCGGAGAGCCTGCTTCTCTCTCTCTCCCTCTGCCTGTTGCTCTTCTTGCTTGTGCTCTCTCTGTCAAATAAACAAATAAAATCTTAAAAAAAATAAAAAATAAATAAAAATAAAACAAGGATCTGAGGAGTGCCTGGATGGCTCAGTGGGTTAAAGCCTCTGCCTTTGGCTCAGGTCATGATCCCAGGGTCCTGGGATCAAGCCCCACATTGGGCTCTCTGCTCACTCGGGAGTCTGCTTCCCCTGCCCCTGCCTCTCTGCTTACTTGTGATCTCTGTCTGTCAAATAAATAAATAAAACCTTTAAAAAAAAAAGGATCTGAATAACACAAATAATACTCTGGAACTAACTGACAGAACACTGCAAATGAAAGCAAGCAGTAACATAACACACATTATTTTCAAGTGTATATAACATTTTTCAAAATTGACCATAAGCTAGACCATAAAGTAAAGCCTCAACTACTGGCAAATATTTGAAATCATAGAGAATATGCCTTCTCAAAACAGTGGTTTACAGCTAGAATTCTGTAACAAAAATCTAAATAGAAGATCCCTAAAATTAGGGCAGCTGGATGGTTCAGTCAGTTAAACATCTGCTTTTGGCTCAGGTCATGATCTCAGGGTCTTGGGATCTAGCCCCACAAAGGGCTCCCAACTCAGCATAGAGCCTGCTTCTCTCTCTGCCTCTGTCCCTCCCTCCCACTGCTCATGCTCTCTGTCTCTCTTTCTCTCTCTCTCTCACTCCTGTGCTGTCTCTCAAATAAATAAATAAAATCTTTAAAAAAATCCCTAAAACCAAAAATTATGTAAAATATTTCTAAATGATTATTGAGACTGAATAAAAATGGAAATTAGGAAATACTTTGCATTAAATTACAATAAAACATATAAAAACTTGCAGGATACTGCTGAAGTATAAGATTAGAGGAAAATGTGTAGCCTTAAATGCACATTATTAGTAAGGAAATTTTAAATATCCCAAATCCAACATTGTAAGTAATAATTCAAACAGTAGAAGGATGGAAAAGTTTTTAAAAAGCAACAAATAATGAAATGGAAAAAATACAATAGAGAAAGTGAACAAAGCAAATTGATTATTAGAATAACAACGTGAATAAATTCCTAGCAAGGCTTAGCATGAAGAGAGAGATAAAGAGATAGAGATGATAATCAGTTATGTAAAAGATCATTTCATAATATATTTTACAAATATATCTTTAAAAAAAAGAAAGAAGGATAAGAGGATATTCTGAATAACTTTATGACAAAATTTTAAATTTTTAAAATTTAAATAAAATCACCAAATTCCTTAAAAAAACAAAACTTGCTTAAATTGATACAAGAATAAATAGAAAATTTGAATGAGCTATATCTATTTAAAAAGTTAAACCTCCAATTAAAACAATCTACCATGGGTGCCTGGGTGGTCCGTTGGTTAAGCTTCTGCATTTGGCTCAGGTCATGATATCGTGGTACTGCAATCGAGTCCTGTATCATGGTCCCCACTCAGCACAGATTCTGCTTCTCCCTCTTCCCCTCCCCTCTGCTCGTGATCTCTCTGTCTCTCAAACAAATAAATAAAATCCTTAAAAAAAAATCTAGCAAATGTAGAAGTCTCAAGGCTCAGAAAGCCTAAGTGGTTAGTTCTTTCATATATTTAAGGAAGAACTACCAATCTTAGACATTTTTCCAAATAATAGTAAAGAGAATTTAACTTTATGAAACCAGCATGACTTTGATTCAACAATCTAGCAAGAATAGTACAAAAAACGAAAATGTGAGAAAATTGCTCTCAAGAACATGTAAAAATCCTAAACAGTAAGAACAATTAAAAATTAACCAGTCCAATCTAGCATATGCAAACATGATTGTTCCCAAGGCCAGTTAGGGTTTATTCCAGAAATAAAAATCCCTGGTTGGGTTAGCACTCAAAGTTCAATCCATGTAACTCAGTATATTAACAGAATGAAGAATAGAATCATGACAATCTCAATAGATGAAAACATTTGATAAAACCTAACACATTTCATTCTAAAAATTCCTAGCAAACTTGGAATAGAGTGAACTTTCATAATTGGATATGTATTATCCTTTAAAAACATATCAATTATCACACTAAATTGTGAAATCTTGAAAATTTTCTCCATGAAACTGGGAATAAAACACATGCTTAAGGGGAGCCTGGGTGGCTCAGTCATTGTCTGCCTTCGGCTCAGGTCATGATCCCAGGGGCCTGGTTTCGAGACCTGAATCAGGCTCTCTACTTGGCAGGAAGCCTGCTTCTCCCTCTCCGACTCCTCCTGCGTGTGTTCCCTCTCTCGCTATGTCTCTCTTTGTCAAATAAATATATAAAATCTTTTAAAAAACCATGCTTGATACTAATGTTTCTATTCAAAAGTGTAGTGAGGACTTGACTGGTAAAATAAGGGAAGAAGAAAAATTAAGAATGGGTATGGAAGAAATTAAAATGTTCTTATTCACAGATGACATGATTGTATGCAATAGACAATCTAAAAGAATATACAATTAAAAGTAACCAATGAAATCAACAAGGTTAATAGAAAATGTTTTTGTATAGCAATAACAAGTATAAAATAGCATTTTTTTCATTTTGTAAGTTTTTATTTAAATTCCACTTAGTTAACATACGGTATAATATTAGTTCCAGGTATAGTTTTCAATGACTCATCACTTAGAACACTGAGTATTATCACAGCAAGTGCCTTCCTTAATATCCATCACCCATTTAGCCCATCCCCCCACCTGCCTCCCCTCCAGTAGCCCTCAGTTTGTTCTTTACAGTTAAAAGTCTGTTTTCTGGTTCACCTCTCTCTTTCTTTCCCTCTCTCACTCTTTCCCATCTGTGTTCATCTGTATTGTTTTTTAAGTTCCACATATGTGTGAAATCATATGGTATTTGTCATTCTGACTTATTTTGCCCAGCATAATACTCTCTAGCTCCAATTGTAAATGGCAAGATTTCATTCATTTTTTATGGCTGAGTAATAGTCCATTGTGTATACACACATACACACACACACATCACATCTTTATCCACGGACACTTGGGCTGTTTCCATAATTTGGCTATTTGATAATGCTGCTATAAACACTGGGGTGCATGTATCCCTTTCAATTGGTAAAAACAAAACAGTATTTTTAAAATGCCATTTACAGTAACATCAAAGATATGAAATACTTAGGAAAAATAATGAAAAATGTGCCATGCAAGACTTCTGTACTCACAATTATGAGACATTCATTAGAGAAATTAAAGAAAACCAAAATGAAAGGAGGGATATGCCATGTTTAAGTATTAGAAAATTCCTACTGTAAAAATGTTAATTCCCTTCAAAGTGGTTCACTGGAA
This sequence comes from Mustela erminea, assembly GCF_009829155.1. Classification (NCBI taxonomy): domain Eukaryota; kingdom Metazoa; phylum Chordata; class Mammalia; order Carnivora; family Mustelidae; genus Mustela; species Mustela erminea. The sequence continues at coordinate 61,203,731 of NC_045623.1, forward strand.
TCAATACTACCCCATTCAACATCTCCGGCTGAATTAGCTATTTGTTTTTGTGAAAATTGATTAGCTGATTGAAAAAGTCATGTAGAATACAAAAGACTAAAAGTAGTGTCTTGAGATAGAAAATACTGGAAGATTCACCTACCAAATACAAAGACTCATTTAAATCTACACTAATTAACACATTGTAGTATTGGTAGTACTGACATGAAGCTAGACAAATTCAACAATAGAAGACTAGAGAGTATTCAAAATTAAACCTATACTTAGGTGGTCCCTTGATCTGGACAGATAATTCTCCACAGTGCAGTAAGGAAATAATGCACTTTGCAATAAATAGTACCAGGTCAACTGGAAATTATTATGGAAAAAGTAAGTCTTGGACCCTTCCTAACTTCCTAACTACAAAAACTACTGCCCATGAAATGTAGATCTAAACATAAAAAGTAGAACATTAAAACTTCTAGGAAAAGAGATAATATCTTTATGACCTGAAGGTAAACAAAGATTAAACAGGACACAAAATCAACAACATAAGAGAAAATGTTATAAATAACACCATATAAAACTTAAGTATTTTATATGCCAAAAACAGCATTTAAGGAGTAAAATGTCCAAACACAGAGTGGAATATATTTGCCAACATATATACAGCAAAGAATCCATATCCAGAATTTTAAAAATAATTAAAAAAAATAATTTTTTAAGAAACTTGAAAAAGTTTCATTTCATAAAAGGAGACATGCCAATAAGCATATGAAAAGGTATTCAACTTTGTTAGGCATTAGAGAAATGCAAATTGAAATTATAATATCACTACATATCCAACAGAACAGGCAGAAATTAAAATTTTTTTAAAATATTTATTTACTTATGTGACAAAGACAGAGATCACAAGTAGGCAGAGAGGTAGGCAGAGAGAGAGAGAGAGAGAGAAGCAGGCTCCATGCTGAGCAGAGAGCCTGATGCGGGACTTGATCCTAGGACCCTGGGATCATGACCTGAGCTGAAGACAGAGGCTTTAACCCACTGAGCCACCCAGGTGCCCCGAAATTAAAACTCTGACCACGCCAATTGTTAGTGAGTATGTGGAGCTACCAGAACTCTCATTCTTCGCTGCTGAGTCAGTAGGTTGCACTACTCTAGAAAACCCCTGGAAGTATCCAATAAAGCTAAAGATTCACACACAGATGGTCATGCTAGCTACTGGAAACACAGAAATAACCTGTCCTTGTACAAAAATACTTTACAAGAGCAGCAGTCAATTAAGTCCTAGGTAGCAGTCTCTGGGTTTTTCATCAATAATGCCAAGTAGGTATTTTTACACCCAATATATAGAGGAGTGTAATGAGGCTTAGGGAGGTTGAACAATGGTGCAAACTCACAAAACTAGTAAAGACAGAAAGATCTGATCTCTGTCTGTGGGATTTCCAGGCCTTATTCCTAACTGCCACCCTCTACTGTGAACACATTGCCAGTAGTTACCTATTTAGGTAAATAACCAGACCTAAGGATCTCCCACTTCCCAAATGATTTTCCTAGCACCTATCTTTCTTGATCTTTGATGAACAGTGTAGATGTGAGTTGGAAAAGGAAACATGTTAGGACATAGCAACAGCTTGATTTCTTACAAAGTTGTCTGGATTTGGGTCCCTAGAAGTGTTTTCAGGGTTTGCACATGCTGAAGCCAGAAGGGCTCTAAAAGTGTTTGTGCATGAGCACTCATCTCGTTAAGTCACTGAAGAAGAAACATCCTTCGCTCTCCAAGCAAACTCTGGTCCTTCCACACTGTAGAAGAAACTTCTCCTTATTCTCAACCTGGCCTTGGCCTCAGGCTTCTCATTTAACAGCAGAGAGGAGACCACACTGAAAACCCTTCTGTGGGACGTCTTCCTTTCCCCGTACACGTCTTTCACTGAAGCCAGCTCAAACGTTCACGTACTTACTCTGCACACTTCAGCACTCAGTTTCCTATTCCTCTAAAATCTCATTAAAAATGTGTTTGTTGTGGACTCCAGGCTGACTCAGTCACTTAAGCATCCAACTCTCGATTATGGCTCAGGTCATGATCTCAGGGTCATGAGGTGAGGTTCTGCACTCAGCAGGGAAACTGCTTGAGATTCTTTCCATCTTCCTCTGCACCCCCTCCCTGTGCTCATGTATGTGTGCACACATTCTCTCTCTCTCTCTTAAAAAAAAAAAAAAACAGACAAAAGTGCTTGTTGTTCACCTAGTAGTGATTTTTATGGTCTTATCTCAATTAATCCTCATCACACATTATTAGGGTAACTTCTCAGATTTCCATTTTGGAGAGGAAGAGAGGGAAGGTCAGAGGTATGAAGAGGTACACTCAAGGTCACACAAATATTAAGGGACACAGTCAGGATCTATAGGATACTCAAGATCTCTCTTGCCTTTCTACATACTACCTAAATAAAGCCCACAGCCAGAGGTAGAAACACAGACAAATACCTTCGTTACCTGGGGCTCTGCAAAAGGCCGATCGGACATATTTCAGTAGCTTCTAAAATATTAGTAATTGAATTGCATTACAATTATTCAGGTTCATTTTATAATTATTTGGGCCAACTTATACATGCATTCATGTCAGGCCTTTAGTTGACACTGGATGCCAGGTACTGGGCTAAGAACTAGAAATTCATACGGGATTATTGTTAACATTATGACAGCATGTTACCCATCCTCACAGACCTTACTATCTAATTGGAAAAATATGCAATTTAATTAGCAACATGATCAAGTGTGCTGTCTATTATGATAGGGACAACTATGACCTAGATTATCAAGTCGATATACAGTCATAATCAGAATTCTGTTGCCAAGAGCTATGATAGAGTAAAATATATTTTAGGTTTAAATCAAGGCATTATCAAAATAACTTTGGGCCTTTTATATGTATGTACTTTAATAGCTAGAAAAATCTTTTTTTTTTAATAGCTAGAAAAATCTTAATTTTTTGGATGATTCAGAATAAATGAGAGCTTATTCCAATATGATTGATTATCTGCCTTTGTTTTACAGTAAAACCAAAGCCCATTAACATGTATGGTTCTACCTTCTCTATCTAACAGAATATTGTAGAAAGAGCATGGTCTCTGGAAACACAGACACTGAGTGTAAATATAAAGTGTGTCTCTAGTTTTTCTAGTTCTTTATTTTATTTCTGTTAGAAAAAAACCATTCAAGAGAATACTGGCAGAGACTTGCTGTGAGAACTGAGGAAAACAATGTATGTAAATATACTTTGTTACGTGTTCTATCAATCAGAACCTTTTGGTTCTAAGTGCTAAAAATCTAACTTAAATTAGCTTTAAAAATGGTATTTATTCCCACCAACAGTGTAAGAGGGTTCCCCTTTCTCCACATCCCCTCCAACACATGTTGTTTCCTGTCTTGCTAATTATGGCCATTCTAACTGGTGTAAAATGATATCTCAATGTAGTTTTCATTTGAATCTCCCTGATGGCTAGTGATGATGAACATTTTTTCATGTGTCTGATAGCCATTTGTATGTCTTCATTGGAGAAGTGTCTGTCTATAACAGGCCTCTTTGGATAACAGTGTGGAGATTCCTCAAGAAATTAAAAATAGAACTTCCCTATGACCCTGCCATTGCACTACTGTGTATTTACCCCAAAGATACAGATGTAGTGAAAAGAAGGGCCATCTATACCCCAATGTTTATAGCAGCAATGGCCATGGTCGTCAAACTGTGGAAAGGACCAAGATGCCCTTCAACAGATGAATGGATAAGAAAGATGTGGTCCATATACACTATGGAGTATTATGCCTCCATCAGAAAGGACGAATACCCAACTTTTGTAGCAACATGGACGGGACTGGAAGAGATTATGTTGAGTGAAATAAGTCAAGCAGAGAGAGTCAATTATCATATGGTTTCACTTATTTGGGGAGCATAACAAATAGCATGGAGGACATGGGGAGATAGAGAGGAGAAGGGAGTTGGGGGAAATTGGAAGGGGAGGTGAACCATGAGAGACTCTGGACTCTGAAAAACAATCTGAGGGTTTTGAAGGGGAGGGGGGGTGGGAGGTTGGGGTACCAGGTGGTGTGTATTATAGAGGGCACGGATTGCATGGAGCACTGGGTGTGGTGCAAAAATAATGAATACTGTTATGCTGAAAATAAAAAATAAATTTTAAAAAAAACCTCCTCTAAACCAATTTTGCAAGCTAAGTGCCTCCTGCTTGAAGGAGTCATTAGAAATTATCATAAAATAGTCCTGGTTTTCCAGGCAATACTTTGGAGGAGAAGATGGGACTGACACGCATATGGACCTGCCGGGCACACCTACGGAAGTCAGACTCTAAAGGCAGTCAGCACAGAGTGGCAGGACATCCGAAGGCACCAGGGATGGAAGTCACATACAGAAAATGCCTATGGAAAATCTCTAGAAATTAAAGTTTTGTTTCTTTAAGAAATATTTTTATTAAAAATTTCCCAATATTAAAAAATTGGTATTTATTGAAAATCATGTGCACACAGAAACCACACATAGACGTAAAGCTGCTTTACACATCGTTGCCAACACCTGGAGGCATCCAAGAGGTCCTTTAGTTGGTAAATGAATTGATAAACGGTGGTACATCCATGCAGTGGAATATGATTCAGCTCTAAATAGAAATGAGCTATCAAGCCATGAAAAGACATAAAGGAACCTTAAATGCACACTCTTAAGTGAAAGAAACCAGTCTGAAAAGGCTCCTTACAATATGATTTTGACTTCATGACACTCTAGAAGAGGCAAGGCCATGGAGACAGTAGGTCAGTGGTTGCTGGGGATGGCAGTGGGGCACAGGGAGGAGGTAGAGCCCAGAGGACTTCTAGGGAAGTGAAAATACTCTGTATGTCACTATAATAATGGATACATATCATCATACATTTGTTCAAACCCATAAAATGTATAACAGCAAGAGTGAACCATAAGGTAAACTATGGACTTGGGTGACTATGTATCAGGGTAGGTTCACCAGTTGTAACCAAATGTACTGTAGTCAGGATAATAGGGGAGGCTCTGTATTGTGGGGTCTGGAGGATAGGGGAAATTGCAGTACTTTCAACTATTTGGTGAACTTAAATTTGCTCTAAAAATAGGTCTTTTGAAAACAAAAATGGTATTTACTGATGCCAGTCACTGAGAAGGGTGGGGTGGTTCTCACCCCATCCACCGTTGGACCTGGGGGCAGAAGTGAAACCACTGGAATGCTCTCCATCTCTTGCCTTTGGTACTCTGTTGACTGGATTCTTTCCCACCATAAATAGTCTTCTTGAGTCTTCATACCTCATCCTGGTTGGCAAGGCTACAGAAAAGAAGGTGTCTCTCTTTCCACTCTTGTATATATAAATCCTAGGGATTCTGATTACCCAAGCTTTCATTCTTTCCCTACTCCTTGAGTCAATTAATGAGACTAGAGTGAATTATTGTGACTGGCTAGGAATGGTCATACTTTTACCCTATGGCGACAGGAAGAGGTATGTGGAATGATTAGCAGACCTATCAGAGCACTGTGGAATATGTTCTGCTGGAGGGGCAATTCTCCAAAGAAGAAGGGATAGAGGTAAGCAAGCTGGAGAGTCAAATCTATGAAATCCACTACCCAGCATACCTAAACTTAAGGTCTGTGGGTGTCTACAGATACCTCATGTTATTCTAGCTCTGTGATCTAGGCTTGGACCTTTCTCTGCTCTGTGCTTCATTTTCCTCAGCTATAAAATAAGGCACTTCATAGGGCCATAAACATAACATGAAATCATAAACCTAAGATGCTTTGTATCTTGGACGTAGAATTGCTCAGTAGATGGTAGCCATTCATGATAATATGAATTCCCAGCTCAGAGATATGGGAACAAAGGCTCAGAGAGGTTGTGACTTGCCCTTGGCCACATCCCCGAATACCATGATAGAGAGATCATAACAGAAAGTACAAGAGCCCGGAGCTCTGCAGACATTCTTTGCATGCTGGGAATTACACCAATGATTTATCAGTGATGACATCTGGTCCTGAGGGACATAAGGCTCACTTATAGCTGTGCTTATAGCTGTGCTTCGGGATACTCGTATAATAATCATAATGTCTTGTACTGCATGGTGCTTTTATTTTTCAAAGTGTTTCCCATCAATTACATCATTTTACTCTTAAATATCCCTATGAGTCAGGGAAGACATTATCACCATTAGTTGTTCTTATTATTGATTTTTTAATGCCCTGTTTGTTACAGAGCAAATATAGCCATTCTCATTTTTTAAGCTGTTACAATTTTTTTTCAATGAATTCTGGTGCTTAGCTTTCTCTAACTTGAATTGTTGTCTCCAAGTTGAAAATGGCAAATTTCCTTGACAAATGCACAGCAAGATGGCTTAGAAGAGAATCGCTAAGGAGTGGGAGAGCTGAACATGCATTTTTACATGCAAACAAATGGATTACAAAATATGTGTTTCCCAATCCTGAACTTCTGCAGGAGCTCAAATCAGGAAGACCAAGGAATCTGTGAACTAGCTAATTCCACAAGTTAGCAGATGTTCACATGGGTCCCAGGCAGTTGCCAAATGAATACATTTCTCAATGTAAACAGAACCAATGGAAAATCTGGGCTTCATGAAATCTTGAAATCTGCCAAATTACTCCAGCTGAATGAAAATGAATTCTTACCTTTTCTCATTATTCAGAATAGAAAGTCTGATGTAGAAGGGGGAGGAAAAGGCCTAAAGTTCCAGATTCTACCACTCAGCTTTGCCACTGACTAGCTGTCTTACCATAGCAAAGTGATCCCTGCCCCCTGAAGCCCCAGTCCCTTCCGGAGAATAGAAATACCATTAACTTCTGAGGAAGGTAGATCTGAGTGTAAATCCAGCTTTCCTACATTATGAAGGCATGACAAGTTATCCAATTTTCTCAGCCCTAATTTCATCACTTGAACTGCTTATATTTGACAATTAAATAGTATCAATATACATGAAGACCTAACAATGTACCCAGCACATAACCAAGGTCAATAATCATTAATTTCTCTTTCACTAGAGCAAAACAATTAAGTCTACACAAACTTAATAAATACACAGATACATACATAGGTACATACCTACATACTTAGGTACATATATATATTTATATACACATATACACATATACATATATAGTATTATGCAGATAAATTAAAATACAGTCATTTAAAATAATCATAAGTATATGTAATATATAATGTGTAATATATAGTACATTTTTATACTCCAAGATTTTTGAATTCTTGAATAAATATTTCCTCTTCAAAAAAAGCATCATTGTGTAAAAGTAGGATAGGCTCAGTCTGTTTTGTCACACAATAATTATTGAATACCTCCTCTGTACCAAGCACTTTCATGCATAAAACTACTAGTAAAACAGATGTGGTCTCTGCCCTGTATCTAATGGATGTTCAGGCAGTGATAACAAAGTGTTGCTCCTCCATGAGCAAAAGTACCTAGGGAGGGAATCTGGGGAACATGTCAAAGGGCCCCTAAACTCATTCTTAACAGAATTTAGCCAGATGAGCATAGAGGCAGAGGATTCTAGACAGAATGAAGGACATACAGGTATTACCTTTAAGGAAGAATCTGAGAGATGTTTCCTAAGGCAGAATCTGTAGGAACTAACTGGTCAGAGACAAAATCTTTATCTACACATGCATGATAAGCAGCTACCATATGACAAAGTTGATCCTTGCAAGGAATTTCAATTTCTCGTAAAAGGAAAAAAAAAAAAAAAAAAGGTCGGTAGGCACATCTATAAACACAAAGCAGAGAAAAGCTTAGCTGTTTGGCATGCTTGGGTAGCCAAAAGCCTTGAACAGGTCTCTAAAAGTAATCAGTGTCACTGCTCATCCAATGTCTAATGGGAAATCCGGTTTCGCAGTCTGGCTAAATCACTCATGGGTCATATGCCTTTGGGCAAGTTGCTTAACACCTAGACCTCAGTTTCCCCATTCTTAAATGTTGACAGTCATAAACCAGTCCACTCCTCTTCTCGACCATTCACATAAGACCAACAACTTTAATGAAAGGGGTGTTTTGATATCACCTCCTGCCCTGTGATTTTACGTATTTAACATAAAACCTGATTTTATCATCAGCCAATAATCACTTAAAAAAAATGGAAACATCCTTGTATAAAAAGACTCTTGTGGGAATAGTAAAGGAATTGGAACTCACTTATAAAAATCAAGTAGCAAAACGATTTAGCTGTTGGTTCTCTCCAGCCCGGCCTGTGCTTTGCATGAGAAATGAGCTCATCTTTGAATGTAGCAGATTCTGCTTGTTTGGGTAGTGCTTCTAATCGAGGCATATATATTTTCCCTCAATCACAGGAAAACAAATTGTCAGTGGCATATTGCTTTGGTATTTCAACCATTTGTTGGATTTCCTGCCTCCCTAAATGTCTTAAACAGAAGCATGAAGCATGAATAGGCCAAACTAGAAAACCCAGGATTTATAAGCCTATTCGAACCTTGTAAAGATTTGATCAGCAAATATGCCAATTGATACACCATAATGTTTTACAACTGCAGTTGTCTTGGTCTATAAAACTTATTATAATTCTGAAGGGATTTCTGCTTTCTTTGCAGACATTTCTGTTTTACTGCCACCTAATGTTGTATATTAGAACTAGCACTTCTGCCGTTGGAGTTTCAGGAGGCAGATGTTTCCAAGTATAGGAGAAAGAAATGATTCCGACAGGCATCTTTCTCTCCTGTTCTACCTTGCTTTTCCCATGCACACATACACTATTCCAGCCAAAATCTATAAGGTTCTAGGATAGATAATGGCCTAGGATAGAGAAAATATCCCAAATCTACTTTTGCCAAAAAGCCGTGATCTTTAATATCTACTGGACCATTAACAAAGCTGATATTCTGACTCCTATCTGACTCCTCTTTTCAAAATCTCTACAAGTTCGAATGCAGCACAAGAAGCTTCTGGTCTGAGAAGTTAGCAGCCAGGATCAGTTCCTCAGATTACTAGGCTGAACTTGGCAGACTCATTGCCCTGGACCAGCACACTGGGATGGCAAGTAGAGTTCTTTCCTAGGAGATTCCAGAAGTACAAAGCAAAGGAAGCAAGAGAAAAATCTCAGTCCCAATGTACTGAGCATACAGAAAGAAGAAAGGTCCTGTTCTACGGAGACTCAATGAGTTCCCACAAGAATATTGATTCTAAGGCTGTGCAGAAATGTTGAGTCCCAGTAGATCAATGATTTTTAATCCAAGAACAGCATCCCCACAATGAGAATTTGAAATGGATGAAGGCCGTAGGGAGCCTGGGTGGCTCAGTCAGCTAATTATCTGACTTCCGCTCAGGTCACGATCTTGAGTCTCAAGCCCCAAGTCGGGCTCCCTGCTCAGCAGGGAGTCTGCTTCTCCCTCTCCCTCTGCTCCTCCCCTCCCACTTGTGCTCTCTCTCTCAAGTAAATTAATAAATCTTTTTTAAAAAAGAGATAAATGGATGAATGACTATGTTTTGATTGTTATACGGAATGGAAGAATCAAGGGTTCAGGGGTTAAAGTGGCTAAATGTCCTGCAATATTCCAGACCGTCTTGCACAAGAATGCCAATACCATCCCACCAGGATTGAGAAAACTCTTCATTCCTTCTTTCTTTCTTTGATAAAGGATTTTCTGAGCCCCTTCATGTCAGACCTCAGATTAGCATCTACAGATCTGATAATAAAGACACAGCTTCCCATAAATTTCAGAAGATCCTAGTGGGTAATTAAAGCCTTCTCACCAACACACCTACACTTTACTGTTGTTTTCTTTTTTCCCTTCAGAATTTGGTATCTGGTAAGAAAGCCAGTTGAGCATAGCATCTTGCCCCTGTCAGAGATGAGGGTGTCCTCCAGGAGAAGGTTAATTACTGGCCAAAGATGCTATGGTCCAGTGCACTGAAAGCATCACACCCCCAAGAGACTCTAGCAGACCTGCCTTCTAATTGTTAGTGTTCATACCAAAGTGGAGAGAAACATCCTCTCTTTTTTCTTTTGTGTCACACTTTGTCATCTGCTTACCAAACAGATGCTGCTTGTGTCTCTGTCCCTTGGAGTCTCACTACACTATCTCTTTGATCATTTGCTTCTAGTTATGTGCAGATGTGGGCTACATGGGTGGGATACCTAAATTTCAGATAAAAACCATAAGGTCTCTCCTATTTCAGGCTCAGTCCTACATAGTCACATAAAACCAAGTCATTTTTCTCCTTCATGCAAACCCAACACCTCAGGTTCAGTTCATTGGATACTTCTAAATCTCAATGTGAAACACTCCCTCTGGCTACACAGGAACTGAATCAATGTCCTTATACATGTTAATGATAGACGGTTGACTGATAGATGGATGGACAGGTACACTAGAGTATCACATGTAAAACACCTGACATACACCTGGTTCACCATTTTAGCTATGATAATTAAAACATCTTTGACAGCTCTAATGTTAGCAATGCTATTTCGACGTAGAGCTTGAACTCACCACACTGAGATCAAGAAGTGGATGCTTAACCTACTGAGCCACCTGGGTGCCCCAGCAATGCCATTTTTAAAATGAAGAAACTGACACAGAAGAAGAAACAGAGCTAGGCTTCTAACTTATGTCTGACTCCAAAGCTCAGACACTTTTAATCAAATCCTACCAGTTCTATATTCCACACTGTGTAAAAATAATATCTTTGAGACCATGTAACATGTTAATATCACATGTAGGCCACTGTGTGGCTACTCATCAAGTTGGTGCCCTTAGTTCTTTAAACATGGGTTTCTCTCTCATCATGCTCTGGTGAGGGGGTGTTCCTCTGGAAGCTCTGGTCTATACTGGTTAGACTGCAGCTTGCAGCTGAAGCCAAAGGAGGTATCAGCTGTGTCTTGGCAGAGCCTACATCGCATGCAATGTATACCAATTCATGCTACTCTAGAGATAATAACAGGCAGATGACGGAAATAAGTAGATGTCTTTCTTTCATTATGTGCTGTGGGTGGATAAACCGTAAACAACATTTCCTGCATTTGAAAGTGGTAAATGCAACAGATGGAAAATTTTCTGTTAATAGTATATTAGAAATCTTACATATCTTAATTTTGTTTGTAAATACGATCTTGTTCTGAATCATAGTAATTTTTTTCTGTAAGTGTGAATGTGGTAGACATTACTAGGGCTCATCAGTAGCCACTTCTCTCTTCTCAGGCATACAGAGACCATACTTCCCTGTCCCCTTTTTTATGATGTAGGCCATGGTACTCATCTGCCTAATGGGCTTAAGCAGAAGCAGTGCATATGTGATTTCTAGAACAAAGCACTTAGTTCCAGATGGGTAACCTTCCACAACTTTCTTCCTTTTTGCCACAGTCATCACACAAGTATGTGTTGAAATGAGGTGCCATGGGGTCCACAGAGACCAGATTGCTGAACCAACACATAGAGGTAATTGTCCTTGAGAACTGCCTAAATCTAGAGCAGAATGTGCATGAATAAAAATAAACTTTTCTTTTCTTAAGCCACAGAGCTTTAGGCATGGTCTCTAACCACAGCATAACTTGGACTCTCATGAGCAACACTCTGGGTGAGGTCACTTCATTCATATTCTAAAGTAGAATCCATATCTCTCTGTCCAAATCAAAAATAATATATGCATTTTAATCTAATACTCAGTGTCTTCAACAATCTGGGCCCAACCTACTATCCAAATTTTATTTTCCACCATTGCCTGAATGGAACTAAACACAATCCCTTGACCACATCGTACAATTTTTTTTTCTTTTTTTTATTACCACTCCCCCCGCTTAGAATATTGTCTCTCCCCTTTTCCCCTGTGTGTTAATATCCATCAACACACAGCTAAAAAATTTCCTTTTTGTGATGAGAACTCTTAAGGGCTAGTGGGCTCCTGGGTAGCTCAGTCAGTTAAGCATGTGTCTTCAGCTCAGGTCATGATCCCAGGGTCTCGGGATCGAGTCCCACACAGAGCTCCCTGCTCAGTGAAGAGCTTGCTTCTCTCTCTCCTCCTCCCCTCATGTTGATGATCTCTCTATCTCACTCTAAAATAAATAAGATCTTTTTAAAAAGATCTAGTCTCTTAGTAACTTTCAAATACATAATCCATTATTATTAACTATAGTCACTATGCTGTACATTACATCCCCATGACTCACTTATTTTATAACTGAACGCTTGTACCTTTTGAACCCCTTCACCCATTTTTACCCATCCCCCACCCCATACCTCTGGAAACCACTAATTTTCTGTACCTATGAGTTTTGCCTTTTGTTTATCAGATTCCACAGGTAAGAGAAATCATACCATATTTGTCTTTCCCTCTGACTTATTTCACTTAGATAATGCCCTCAAGATCCAGTCATGTCATTGCGAATGGCAAGATTTCCCTTTTTATAGTTGTGGGTGCCTGGGTGGCTCAGTGGGTTAGGCCTCTGCCTTCAGCTCAGGTCATGATCTCAGGGTCCTGGGATCGAGCCCCACGTCGGGCTCTCTGCTCAGCAAGGAGCCTGCTTCCCCCTCTCTCTCTGCCTGCCTCTCTGCTTACTTGTGTTCTCTCTCTCTGTCTGTCAAATAAGTAAATCAAATCTTTAAAAAAAAATTCCCTTTTTATGGTTGAATAATATTTCATTTTATAAATATATAATAGTTTCTTTATCCATTTATCCATCAGTGGACACTTAGGTTGTTTCCATGTCTTGACTACTGTAAAGAATGCTATAATGAACATGAGAGTGTATTATCTTTTGAGCTAGCATGTTCATTTCTTTGGATAAATATCCAGTAGTGGAACTGATGGATCATATGGTAGCTCTATTTTAATGGTTTTTTTAAAATTTTTTTTATTTAAATGTTTTGAGGAACATACATACATGCATAGTGGCTGCACTAATTTGCATTCCCACTAACAGTGCATGAGGATTCTCTTTTCTCTACATCCCTGCCAACACTTGGTATTTCTTCTCTTTTTTGATGCTAGCCATTCTGACAGGTATGAGGAGATGCCACACTGTGGTTTTGATTTGCATGCCCCTGATGATGAGCGCAGTGAAATACCTGTTCACATACGTAGTCATCTGTGTATCTTTTTTTGGGGAAAAAAAAAAAAGGTCTTTTCAGAAACCCTGCCCATTTTTTTCAATTAAATTGATTTATTTATTTTCAGAAAAACAGTATTCATTATTTTTTTCACCATACCCAGTGCTCCATGCAATCCGTGCCCTCTATAATACCCACCACCTGGTACCCCAACCTCCCAACCCCCCACCACTTCTTTTTAATTGGATTATTGGGGTGGGGTTGCTATTGAGCTTTTATGAGTTATTTGTGTATTTTGGATGTGACTCTCATATCAAATATACGATTTGCAAATATTTCCATTCAGTAGGTTGCCTTTTCATTTTGTTCATGGTTTCTTTTGCCATGCAGAGCTTTCTGGTTTGATATGGTCCCACTTGTTCATTTTTGCTTTGTTGCTCTTGCTTTTGAGGTCAGATCCAAAAAAAATATTGCCAAGACCAATAAGAAGGAGATTACTGCCAATTTTTTTCTTCTAGGATTTTTATGGTCTCAGTTCTCATATTCAAATCTTTAAACACTTTGAGTTGATTTTTGTGCATGGCATAAGACAGTGGTCTTGTTTCATTCTTTTGCATGTGGCTGTCCAGGTTTTTCAACATTACTTATCAAAGAGACTGGTCTTTTCCCCATTGTACATTCTTGGCTCCTTTGTCACAAATTAATTTACCATGGGTTTATTTCTGACTTTCTGTTCTGTTCCATTAATCTATGGGTCAGTTTTTATGCCAATATCACACAGTTTTTATTACTATAGTTTTGTAAGATACTTTGAAATTAGGAAGCACAATGCTTCCAGCTTTGTTTTTCTTTCTCAAAACTGCTTTATCTATTTGGAGGCTTTTGTGGTTCCTTACAAATTTTACAAATTACAAATTTTAGTATTGTTTGTTCTATTTTGTTCTATTCATGGAGTTTTGATAGAGATTGTTATTAAATCTGTAGATTGCTTTGGGCAGTATAGGCATTTTGATAATATTAATCTACCTAGTCATGGATTATGATTATTAATGAATAAGCTTTAACTCTCCTATTGGTAATTTTGAGAGGATCATTCAAATCTGATTCATCATTGTATCCTCAGCAACTTGACCTGGGGCCTTAAAATTAAGCCCAGTAAATATTTAATAGATATGGATATATCCATGCTACGAATATAATAAATTTTACCATAAAATCAATAGAGGCCTTTTTAGGGCACTATCAAGAAACATTTCTTTTCTCAACTACTTTCTTACCTCCCCTACAAAAATGCAGCATTGTCTTAATCAAGCCATGCTTAGTAGCTGGTGGGGGTACTGGGCATTGAAAAGTCCTACAACTACACAAATTCTTCTTCCAGGGCATGAAGCCATATTAGGAAATGGAGTTTCCCACAAGAATTTCAGAATGGAGGAGTTTATGGCATCAGGCTTGGTGGTTGGCATTAAGTAGACTGGAACTTGGAAGAGGGTGGCAACAGCACTGATATTGAGAATATAAAGTGTGTGAGGACCAGTTTTAGGTTTGTTTTATCACTTGTTCTTCTCCATACATCAGGCAGGTATTATAGAATGGTGGATGATGCATAAGCTTTGTAGGCAGACTGCATGGGCTTAAATCCCAGCCTTGCCACTAATTGACCTGGTACAAGGTAATTAAGGTAATTAAGGTAATTAAGTCTCCTCTACCTCAGTTTCCTTAATTGAAAACAATACTCCCAGCCTCATAGAATTATTGTGATGATAAATGTGCTGGTAAAAATAAAACAATAAAAAGAGGGCCTGCAACTATTGGGTATTTACCCCAAAGATACAGATGTAGTGAAAAGAAGGGCCATCTGTACCCCAATGTTTATAGCAGCAATGGCCACGGTCACCAAACTGTGGAAAGAACCAAGATGCCCTTCAACGGATGAATGGATAAGGAAGATGTGGTCCATATACACTATGGAGTATTATGCCTCCATCAGAAAGGATGAATACCCAACTTTTGTAGCAACATGGATGGGACTGAAAGAGATTATGCTGAGTGAAATAAGTCAAGCAGAGAGTCAATTATCATATGGTTTCACTTATTTGTGGAGCATAACAAATAACATGGAGGACATGGGGAGATGGAGAGGAGAAGGGAGTTGGGGGAAATTGGAAGGGGAGGTGAACCATGAGAGACTATGGACTCTGAAAAACAATCTGAGGGTTTTGAAGGGGTGGGGGGTGGGAGGTTGGGGAAACCAGGTGGTGGGTATTAGAGAGGGCAAGGATTGTATGGAGCACTGGGTGTGGTGCAAAAACAATGAATACTGTTACGCTGAAAAGAAATAAAAAATTTAAAAAAAAAAAGAGGGCCTGCATATAATAAGTGTACAATAAATACTGCTTTGAAAAACAGAATGATGTAATTGTTATCATCCTTTCACAGATTAAGATGCTAGGCATGAATGCTAAACCCACACTCCAAAGACACACAATAGTCTATGACAAGGTTGAGATTTGGACCCAAGCCTTCTGGCTTCAGAGTCAATGTTCTGAATTCTTCTACCACAGCTTCTCTGAGGGCTTCAGAATCACTAGGCAAACATGTTACAAAGAGTATCCATGCTCCATCTGGCTGGGTGGAGGAATGATTAGACAAGGTGCCTTGTGAGGATCCTTTCAACCTTGAGATTCTATGATTTAGAGATGTTCAAAGCTAAAAGCAAGTAAGGTTCCTAACAATCTGGGGCAGAAGTGGCCAAAAGGGTCTTTCTGTGGTCTCAAATTTCTCTGTGGTCATTCTCTAGAACTTTTAATCCAACCACATTTTTCCAGGCCTCTTGTATTATACTATAAAGGTTAAAAGCGCATGTTCCAAGAGAAGATGTAATGCTTTAGAGTCACACAGATACGAATTTTCACCACTGCTCTGCCATTTATTTGCTTTAAGTCTTAGGCAAGTTATTCAACCTCCTTTCTGTTTAATCTCTACCAGATTCCTATGTTTTGTAACCTTCTGGATACTGGCTGTATTGGTCTCTTGAATGGAAACGATGTAAACTCATGACTTGTTATGGGTGACTTTTCTTCCAGTGGCCTTGGGATCAGAAAACAGCAGTGTATAGTGGAAAAAAAGAATAAACAATACTGATGCACAGAGAGAAGTAGAAAAAAACAGTTAGAAAAGGAGAATTTTCCTCCATGTCCCTGATTGTGTCAGAGGGCTATTCATTTCTGCACTTGGGTTTCATGACAAAAACACCTTTTGCTAAAATTTGCTTTAGTGGAGTTTCTGCCACTGGCCACCAATACTCCTGTATAATCCAGCACTTGAGACCAGATTCCACATCAGCAGAACAAATAAAATAATATACCCCTTATAGGATCATTATTGAAATTAAATGAGTGCCTCCCTCAGTGACTGGCACCTTAAATAAACAGAAGATGCCATCTTTTGTTAAATTGTGGTTACTTAACATTGTCATTATTATACTATTACAAATTATCCAACATGTGTTTATGATCACGTACTAGGTATCAGTACTGTGCTTAGAACTGGCCACGTAACGAATAAGACATTGCACTCACCATCAAAAGGGCAACTCAGCAGGGGAGAAAGATCTCGAACCAGTAATTATAGTGAAGAGTAGTGGGCGGTAAGACTGCTGGTTTACTGAAGAGAGCACACTTACCTGCCTGGGGATATTGAGAATAGATAGCTTCACAGAGCTGGTAACATTTGACCTTACCTTCAAAGTTAGAAACGGGCCAGGTGGAAGATATTTCAAGCAAACACAACCACCTCTGCAAAGACGTAAAAGATAAAATTTATGGAAGTTTTAAGGAATTGCAGGTAATGTGGGGACGCTTCGGTTAGGTGATGAGAGACAGAGAGAGAGGGCAGAGATAAGCGTGGAGAAATGGGCAAGAACCAAATCAAGGGGGCCAGAATAAAAGGTGTGCATATTATATTAAGGAAGTAAGGCTAACAACAACAAATTCTTACCAGATACCAAACACTGTTCTAAACGTTTGTTAATTCCTTTTGATCTTCCATTATAGTAGGTCTTGGTATTATCCACAAAGAAATAAAGGTACGGAATTCTGGAAGTAACACCATACTAAGGGCAGAGCCAGGTATGGAGCCCAAGCAATTAGGGTTGAATTGCATCTTAGTGCTGTAACAAAAATACCACAGACTAAATAACGCAAATAACCACCACTCATTTCTCACAGTTCTGAAGTCTGGAAAGTCCAACATCAAGGAGCCAGCCAATTCAGTTCCAAGAGTACCTTCGCAGGGCCCAGAGAAAGGGAGTACGTATCCCTTCGCTTCCTTATCCTTTCAAGGGAACTACTTCCATCATGAGGGCCTGCCCTTATGACCTCACTTAAACCTAATTATCTGCTAAAGGCCCCATCTCAGATGCTATCACATTGGGGATTAGGAATACATATGAATATTTGGGGGGGCCACATTCAGTTGATAGCAAACTCTATCCCCTTCAAATTAAAATCCTAACCCCCAGTATATTAAAATGGGAGCTTATGGGGAGCCTGGGTGGCTCAGTGGGTTAAAGCCTCTGCCTTCGGCTCATCATGGTCCCAGGGTCCCAGGGTCCTGCTCCCCACCACCTGCCTGCTTCTTTGCCTATTTGTGATCGCTGTCAAATAAATAAATAAAATCTTAAAAAAAAAAAAAGGGAACTTATATGGAACCAGGATGATTGCACAGGCAATTAGTGACATTATCCTGGAGTAGAGTGGGTTCAGGTGTGCACATGGGGAGAGCACTACGTGGGCAAACATAGAGGCTTAAGTTTACCAGCCAAGGAATGCAAAATATTGTCCGTAAACCACCAAAAGCAAGAAGACACAAGCATGGAACAGATTCTCCCACACCTCCGTCAGAAGGCACCAACCCCACTGACACCTTTTTGGACTTTCAGCCCCCAGAATTGTAAAATAATAAATTTCTGTTGTTTCATCCCCCAGTTTATCGTATTTCATTATGGCGAACCTAGCAAATTAATGTAGGGCCCAAAACTGGCCTATCTAATCAGTATGTGATATGATCACATGATAGTTTCTCCATATCTATGGGAGGGGTTTTAAAAAGGAAAAGAAACTTGGCCATGTTTGCACTCCATTCTGAAATCAGCCTGCTGTTACTCTTTTTACCCGAAGTCCTCCATTAGTCATGACAATCATTGGCTTGGGTCCTGTATGTTTCTTAGGAGGAAAAAGTATGATGCCCCAAATTCTTTGCACTACAGCTCAAGTTAATGTCAGTATCTGTCCCTTCTATTTTTGAACAGGGACCTCAATGCAAAATCCTTCATTTTTATAGATCGATGATTAAACTGTTCAAAAAAGCAGTGTTTTATTTTTTAATCTTTTTGAAAGATTGTATTTATTTTAGAGTTGGGGGATGTGCAGAGCAGAGGGAGAAAGAATCTCAAGCTTACTGCGCTGAGCACGAAGCCCGTCCTGGGGCCTCAATCTCAGGATCCGGAGATTATGACGGAGCCGAAATCAAGAATCGACCCCATAACCAACTGAGCCACCCAGGCGCCCTGCAAAAGCAGAGTTTTATTGCTTCCTGCTTATAAATTCACTCTACTTTGACTTACATGGGCAAAAACAAAACATTGGAGACAAGTATTTTTTCTCCTTTTCCTTACTCTATTTGATGGTAAATGTAAAATCATGAAGTTTTAAGAGGGAGCATTCTTTGGTTTCCTTATTACAGCTATTCATCTTTCTTTGGGGAAAGAGGGAGCCGACTCTTTTGGAAGACATTTCTCTGGAATATTTCTCTGGTGACTTGTAATCTAAAGCTGTTGAATTCAAGGAAAGTTTTAACCACAGCATTTAATCTTCTAGAGACATTTATTACATAGCTTTTTGTTTTGCCTTGTTTAATATAAACCACTAGAGAGATGTTTCCTGGTTGTGTCATTTCATAAACCAGAGTGTGAAGTAGAAAATCCCAGATAAGAAGAGGCCACTCCTCCTTCTGAATTCTGTCAGAAAATCTGCATTCTCAAAGGGAACTAGAACCTTAAAACAGCGCTAATGAAAACATTAACATTAATAATAATAGTAGTAACAACAATAAAAATGGCAAACTTCCACAGAGGAGGTATAGAGTAGTGACGATAAAGATACTTCTAGAATCAGACATACCTGAATTTTTTTGCAGCTCTTAGTCTTCCTAGCTACATTCTCTCTGAGCAAGTTATATTCTCTAAACCTCAAATTCCTCATCTCTAAAATGGGGATATTAAATCCTTATTTCATAAGATTGTTGTGAAGATCAAAGAAGATATCAAATGAAAAGGTTTTAGCACAATGTCTAGCACATAATAAATATTCACGAAATGTTAGCTGCTATTGTTATGAACAAGAATGCAATTTATGAAAGCTTATTACATGTCAAGGGCTCTAAGAATATTATCTCCAATCCTGATAGCAATCTTCAGGGTAATTATTGTTTGTCTCCACCTCAAAGATAAGAGTGAAATTGCTTATTCAAGGTCATTTGGCTAGGAAGCAGCAAAGCAGAGGTTCCCTCCGGTCTGAAAAATATATCACATTTCAAATGAATACCTTCAAACTGACAGAAGAGCTACAATGAAAAGTCTCCCTCTAGGTCACTGTGTTTCGAGTTGGCATTTATAAAATCTGTAAGTCAAGATAAGGTTAAAGGAGAGTCTTTAGTAAAATATCTGATCTGATCAAAAGCCATTTACTTCTTCAAGCTTCATCACAGAATTAACAATGAAACTTAGAATGGCATTGACTCACTGCACCCCACATATGAACCTTAGCAACCTGAAATCTGAAAATCTCTGCATTCACAAGGGCTCTTCAGGTAAAGATTAACAAATCTCACCTCAAAATATCTTAGACGGAAATTTTTCACTTCTGTGTTTGGGAATTCTAGAATCTTTCTAGCTTCAGGCATAGCTGGATCCAGGCTCTTTGCTCTCATCCTTTTCCCACACTGGCTCCATTTTTCAACTCTGATCTGGCTTCCTCCTTATCTGCTGAAAAGAAATCGATGTATTGATATAAATATCTTCCCACAGCCTCAATACCTTATCCTCACACTTTAGTGACCCCAACAGATAGGCCTCTTTTTCATCCAACAACTGTACATTGGTCATCAATAAGAACTCTGTTTGGCCTACTTAAGTCACAGACTTGTGGTCAGTTCTTTGAAGAAGTGGGTCCTTCAATAACATTGCAGTTGTTTCCTATGGGTGCTATAATCAGTTATCACAAACTTGGCGGTTTGTGATAATACAACTTTATTCTCTCAGAGTTTTGGACGCTGGATGCCCATAATCAGTCTCACTGGACTGAAGTCAATGAATTAGCAGGGTCTGGCTCCTTCTGGAGCCCCAGAGGAGAATTTTTTTTTTCCTTGTCTAGCTTCTGAAGGCCACCTGCATTCCTTGGCCCAAACCCCTTCTTTAAATCATTCTAACCTCTTGCTTCCATAGTCACATGTCCTACTTCCTCTTCTGTAGTCAAATATCCCTCTGCCTCCCTCTTCTAAGGACACCTGCAATCATATTTAAGACCCACCTGGATAATCCAGGAAAATCTCATCTCAAGATTCTTAACTTAGTCACATCTGCAAAGTCCCTTTTGCCACAGAAGATAATATTAACAGGTTTTAAGGATTAGGACATGGATGTCTGAGGGATCATTATTCAAAGTACCAGAAGCATAGTCCAGGAAGTTATGGCAACCAATGCAAACAAATAGTCATACCATCAGGCAAAGAAAGACAGGTTTTATAAAGAGAGAAACCATATTATACAGAGAATGGAGAAACCATTTGCAGCTTCTGGGGTCTGACTTGGCTTCTGGACAGATAATTGTAATAATGATGATAGCAAACATTTATATTGCCCACTATGTGTCAGCCATTGTTCTAAGTGGCTTACTTATATAACTCAACTAATCTTCATAAAAAGTCATACTCATTTTATAGAAGAGGAACCTAAGGCACAAAGTTTTGCCTAAGATCACTTTGAACTAGGACAGCTAGGATTTGAACCCAAGGTATCTGACTCCCAGGTACATACTCTTGACCATTTGAGAGGTAACTTACAGAATGGATGGCAGGCTGTCATAGTGAGTAAACAGAAGGGTCCTACAGAGAGAGAACAGAATGAAAAAGGCACAAAAACAGAAAAATAAGAAGCAGATTCAAACCAGTTGGTAGACTGGGTGGGACAGAGCATAGCAAGCCTGGGAGAAGTACTGGGAGATCAAACTAGAAATCTAGCCTGAGGATAAGGCAAAGAACACTTTGAAACCATAGACAACCTCTGTGACTGGTGGGAGTCCTTTGAGACATTGAGCTTGAGGCGGCTTCTCAGAATTGTGCCTTGGAGGACTAATCTGAGATCAAGGTAAACCTGGGCTGGAAGAAGAAATAGGAAGCTGCCCCCCTTCCTCTACTCTGAGGTACTTTGTATATCACAGAATGTGCCTGTGTGTCTTGCTCCCTGAGAGAGACCCCTAGAGGGAAGTTGAATGTATCACCATGCTGCATGTGCCAACAGATGATACAGAACCGCAAAACACAACAGAGCCAGAGGGCAGGAGGCAGGTAGTACAGATGCTGGGCTGCTGCTGGAAATAGTAGGAACATTTTAGAGTCAATTTAAAGTGTCTTTACCCATGTTTGTTGAAGTCTTTAAACATAACAAAAATTTTCTAGAAATTCGGGAGATATAGGAATATATATATATTCAAATCTAGGTTCTGTCCTTTGCCTTGGTGTGGTCTTGGGTAATTAGTCAACACCCCAAGCTCTATTTTTTTTTAAATCTTTAAAATACAGGGGCCCCAGAGTGGATCAGTTGGTTAAGTGTCTGCCTTCCGCTCAGATCATGATCCTAGGGTCCTGGGATGGAGTTCCACATTGGGTTCTCTGCTGACAGGGAGCCTGCTGCTTCCTCAGCCTCTGCCTCTCTTTCATTCTCTCTATAAATAAATAAATAAATAAATATCTTTTAAAAATAAATAAAATATAAATCAAATTATGTTACTAGTAATTGTTAATGTATAAGGTAAGAATAGTTGTCTGGCTCCACTGTGGGATCTACTTTTCCTCATTTTACAGATAAGGAAATTGAACCTCAGAGAAAAGAACGGATTTATCCAAAGCCATACAGTGGAAGGGTCTGGATTTGAAAGGACAAGTGCAAGATTCCAATTATCCGCCAATCTCACCAAGGGAAAATCAAGCTTCAGGGAAAGAGCAAGACTAGTGTGACTACACAGGTGAGTGGGATGAGCTTCAAGAAAGATGCTCACAGGTCTTGGAGAAGCTCCAAAGCACAGATTTGATAACGCAGATACTCTTTGCCTCTCTGCTGGAGCACTCAAGCGCCAGCGGCAGGGAGGCCTGAGCCACGCACAGCTGGATGGAAACTTGGTCCCCGCCTAGCAACAGCCTCTGCATCCTTAGCAACCTGGGAGGGAGCAGCTGAAGGAGCCGGTGCAGTGATCCACCTGACTCCGGAGCTCCTATCGCCTGTCCTGTTCCCCGCAGGCCACCGCAGTTCTCGATCCCCAAGAGTACCCCTGAGCTGCCTGGGTGGGGAAACGCTTGCCTCAGCAGTAATGCCAAGCCCCCTGTTCTATCTCAGGAAAGGGCTCAGGACTGACGCGCAACTGCTGGGCAGAGAGGGTACCACACTGTCAGAAATTGTGGTTCCTAAAGTTTCCAGACAACTTCAAAGAGGCTGCAGGTCCCGCTGGAGAGGGCTACCCACTCAGAGCATGGCTTTCTTTCCTGTAGACCACATACTAAGTGAAGCTGGAGTCCAGGGAAAAGCGCTGGTCTACCTCAGACCTGGGCACTAGAAATGGGTCTAGTCATACTTGCTGTGTGAGTTTGGTCAAATGATACACCTCTCTGGGTCTTTGCTTACCAATCTGTAAAGCATTTGGATTAGAATGATCTCTGAAGAGCTTTCAGTCTGGGAAAGTCTCTGAAAGAGAGTGATCAGCCTGGGGCCAGGTTTATAGAACTTTTAAGTTGTCCTTGGCCTTAGACCTGTATAAGCACATAGTATTTATCTAGTACAGGATCTCAACTTCAGATTCACCAGATTATTGCAGAAACACACAGCAACAATAACAACAAAAATCCCTCTTTCCTATGCACAGCACTCCTTCAGATGCAATCTTATTGGATTCACCCTAAATCCCAGAAATGAGAACTGGAATTATCCCAGTTTTGTAAGCAGGGAGACTGAGCAGTGAGAGCTGAATATAAGATCTTCATATAACCCAATAAAGCCCTGGTTTCCTCTCTGACTTCATGAGAATCCTATCTGGCGTCAGGAAGGTAGTGTCTCCAAATGACTCAGTAGACCTGTTTTGCAGATCTCTTGAGTGGGATTCCCAATTCTGCTCATTGCTGATTCTATGCTATTGAGTAAGAGACATAACTACATTATGCCTGTTCCCTCAACTGTAAATCAAGAATGATAATAGTAGTTAAGAATATCTTATTATGCCTTTATTAAGAATGTCAAGTGAGATAACATAGGTAAAGCATTTGGTCCTGCTATTGTTTTTGTTAATACTGACAAGGATGCTAAACCAACTAATGGAAAATCAAGAGGAAGAAAGATTTACTTATTTTCCAACCCAAGGATTTGAAAGGGCTTTGAGAAGAAGTCTCCATTTGGGAGACTCCCCTGGATCAGAAGCAATGCATGAGACCCCAACTATTTATTTTTAAGGATAAAAAAATGTGGTGAAAATCATTGGAAGTAAATACTTTCGGTGCCTTCTGGAGAAGCCAAATATGTAAGTTTACTGTTTGACAAATATCTGCTTCACTGGGAAGATAATGAAGTCTGGGTCTTTTTTTCTTAATCTAGAAATTTACATTTTTAAAATGTTGTCCATGGGAAATTAAGTCATTAAGAAGTAACAGTAGAAATAAAATAGTGTTGATAACTTCCATGAGCCCTGTTTTCCTGATATTTTTCATCTTTTTAATTCCCCTTACTCTTTAATTACTTAGGCAGTTTTCTCAAATTGATGAGGAATATGAACATTGAGACATTTATAACTATTAATGGGGTATTGCTGCAGCTTCTCATCACGTTTGTAATCTCCTATAGTAGGAATTTGGAGGGGGGAGGAGGAAATAGTGTTAGTCAATTTTTATGGATTAAAGGAGTGGGATTAATAATGAATCATAAATTATAAGACTTTCACTTAAGATTCTATACTCCTCCAAGTGAGGGCTTCTCAGAGCATAGCTAAATGGTCTTTCTTCCCTTCAGGCTCATCACAGTCATATTTGAGGGAGCACACTCAGGTATCTCTAAAATTCTCCAGATATTTGGCACAGAAGAGTATGACTAGGTCTCTCTTCCAGCATTTTGGTGGTTTACAAAAGAAAAGGAAGGCACCAGACCTATCTTTCATGTAGTAGCCGTTCCATTAGTAGCAGCAGTCAATAGCTTTTCCCACCTGAGATTATTTCCATAGCTTTTGCCTTTATTTCAGAAACCCACAGACCAAACAAATAGACAAGCAGAAAAAATCTGGCCTCACAGAACATAGGTGCAGAGAGTAGTGGATATCAAACCTGGCTGTCATCAGAAACATCGAGAAAATCCTTTAAGAACAAGGAGTTAGGGTCCAACCCAAGACCTACTAAATCAGAATCTCTGAAGATGAGGCCATCCAGAACACTGCTGGGGAGCACAAGCTTAGCAGGGGAAGTTGGTTTAACTCTCCACCATCACTGTTGTCAGACTAGAGAAATTCCAAAGTGAGTGCTGTAATGAATTAGTAATGTCTGTCCTGACACAGGAAGTGAGTTTTGCAGCCCATGAGTCCTGCATCTGAGATATCTATAGAGCTGAGAGATGTGGACTTTAATTCTGGTTCTGTGCCTTCCTGGCCTTTTGACATTGAGACAATTAATCTCTCTGGCCTCAGATCCTACCATCTCTCAAGTAAGGCTAAAACCCATATACCCAGTAGGGTTGTTGTGAAGACCAAATGAGAAAAAGTATGCAAAACCCCTTTTCAGTGCCCAGTAGTATATGCAACATGCTCAATTCGTGATTCTATTATTATGATTGAAGCATATCTTTCCAGGGATGTGAGATATTTAATTAAAAAAATCAAATCTCATTCTATGGAATGCTTGCCATCCCTTTTATATTCTGTGTCTGGGATGCAGTCTTCCTCTGTGCTGTAGATGAGAAAACGAAGATGCTGTGATATAACCTTATAATAATCATAATTATAATAATAAGATCTTCCACCAAAGGCCCATGGTTCGTGAGGAACGTACTAGGATCTGTGTGGATGCTCTGCTCAGCTCTCCTCCCATCCAGAAGCTGACATTGCTACTAGACTAATTCCATTCCCATCCAGGGTTCTTTGTTTAGCCTATTTGTTCCAAATTCCCCCCCCTTTTTTTTTTTCCAAGAGTATCAGAATCTAATGTTCCTAAAGAGTTTGCTGGGGAAGGATCCTTGTCCTTTTAAATATGGAAGGAAAAATTCCCTCTGTCTTATAAAAAAAGTGCCTTTTATTTTTTCTATGCTTTAAATTTCACAATCTAAGAAATAAGAGAGTACATTAGATTAGATACATAAATTGTGAAATAAAAGGCATAGTTCTATTTCTTCTGTGATAATGGTAAAAAAAAAAAGTTTTAAAAAATATCAAGATAGGTTGCTTTGTTTCTGTTTTCTCTGGGCTTGATGTTGCTATTGCTGGAACTACATAGGACCCCTGACATGCTTTGATAAATAGTTCTGTATGGTTCAAAAACAAATGATTCTCAAAAGGGTTCTTATTGCTGAGGTAAGAACAGACCCACCACTATCATGTCATGTGTGTCCCAAAATCTGTCTCGGAACCATTTTAGTTGGGCTATCTCTGTAGCTTTCAGCCTGAGCCTCAAAAAGGCTTTTTCTATGGGTTGAATCTGTTGAGTCCATTAGTAAAATATCTATGTATGAAAGATTAGTGAGGCTTTTTCTGCCTGTGGTGTCTCAAACTCATTCTTAAGGAACTGAGAACATAATCTTTCAAAATGTCAATAAGACCATTTTATGCCTCACCTCCCACCCCAGCTCCTACAACACAAATGCCCAGCACACCAGAGTTTGTGGGATATAATCCATATGGCCATCTTGCCTGCAACAACTAGAGGCTGGGAGGGAACCTGGGCATCAACAGTCAGGTCATGGCATCTTCTGGTATTATGATTCCAAACCCCCACAAACTACCAGATGAGCCACTGATGGCCTACATAAGGTATAGCAGAAAGGTCTGGGATCAAGTAAAATCTTCCAACCCTGATCTAAAGTTGTGGGAAATTGGCAAGATTATTGGTGGCATGTGACGAGATCTCACTGATGAAGAAAAAGAATATTTAAGTGAAGATGAAGCAGAAAAGATAGAGTACAATGAATCTATGAAGGGCTATCATAATCTCCGTGCATACGTTGCTTACGTAAATGCAAAAAGTCATACAGGAGCTGCTTTAGAGGAAGAAAGTCAACAGAGACTCTTGCGTGAGGAAAAGAGAACCTTACATGAGCATCCAGCCTGCCGAAGATCCAGATGGCTATGATGATGACTTTTCACTGAAGCATACGGCTACCACTCGTTTCCAGAGAAACCACCACCTCATCAGTGAAATCTGTAGTGAGAGGGTAGAGCCAGACGTTCTGTCAGTTGTCACAACAGCTAGTAGGCAGGTCCTTAAACAATGGGTTCAGTATTTAATGGTTCATCAGTGAAAACTAGAAGCTGAACTTCTTTAAATGGACGAGCGACACCAGAAAAAGAGGACATTTCTGGAAAGCACAAATTCATTTAACGATGAACTTAAATGGTTGTATGGTTTGAAGTGGAATGGACATAGAAAAAATTGTCGCTGAAATTGCACAGGAAGAGGAACGGGCTGGTGAAATAAAGGAGGAAAGGGAGAAAGAGGCCACAGAGCAAACTGAATGCAGTCAGCATGGTTCCTGAGGGAGAGCAAGCTGTGAGTAAGACCTAGGAGGAGAAAGACCAACAAGAGGAAGCCTGGGTGGCTCAGTGAGTTAAGCCTCTGCCTTCCGCTCAGGTCATGATTTCTGGGTCCTGGGATCGAGCCCCACTTCAGGCTCTCTGCCCAGCAGGGAGCCTGCTTCCCCCTCTCTCTCTGCCTGCCTCTCTGCCAACTTGTGATCTCTCTCTTTCTCTGTCAAATAAATAAATAAAAATCTTAAAAAAAAAAAAAACCAACAAGAGCATCCCAGTGGAGACAGAGAAGACACACCTTGAAGAAGCACCAGAAAGACAACAGAATAGTGAAGAAGAAGACACATCTACTCCTGATGACAAGGAGAGCAGGCAGGAGGGGGTGAACAGTATGGCTGAGGAAGGGACCCGTGAGAGTAGCACTGGCTTAGAGAACAACAGTGGAACAGCGGAAGAGCCCAACAGACCCCACCCCAGAAGATGAGAAGAAAGAATAAATGTTGCCTTGTTTGATGTGTTCTAAGTACTTGTTTAAATGAAAAAAAAAAAAAAAAGTTTTTTGAGTTTTTAAAAAAAGGAAACATAAGTGAAAGCAAAAAAAAAAAAAAAAAAAAAAAAGGAAAAAGTCTCCAAAAAGAAAAATCACAAATGAATAATGGATGAAAAAAAGAAATCTTCCCATCTAACCACATTTAGTTCGTACTTCCCGTAGGATATTTGGAGAGGATGGAATAGGATGGCAGACCTGAATGTGACCTTCATGGTGTCAGTCAGGGTATTAATTTGCTAGGGCTGCTGTATCAAAGCTCCACACATGGGGTGACTTAGACCACACAGAAATGTATTGCCTCACCGTTCTGCAGGTGAGATGTCTGAAGTCAAGGAGTTGGTAGAGCTGTGCTCCCTCTGCAGCTGCCCAGGAAGGAGAGCTTGTAGGTCTCTCTCCCTTCTTCTGATAGTTTTGTGCCTCGTGGCAGCATAACTCTAAAATTCATATGGCAGTCTCTCTATCTGTGCCTATGAGCAAATTTCCCTTTCTATAAGAACGCCAGTCAGTTGGTTCGGGGGTCCATCCTATTCTAGTATGACCTCAATTTAACTAACTATATCTGCAATCACCTTATTTCCAAATAAGGTCATATTCTGAGGCCCATGGGGTTAG
The DNA here is from genome assembly GCF_009829155.1 of Mustela erminea. Taxonomy (NCBI): domain Eukaryota; kingdom Metazoa; phylum Chordata; class Mammalia; order Carnivora; family Mustelidae; genus Mustela; species Mustela erminea. The sequence continues at coordinate 61,232,021 of NC_045623.1, forward strand.
GACTTCAAAATATGAATTTTAGGGTTCAATTTAGCCCATAACAACTAATCTCCCATTTTATAGATGGAACAACTGTGAACTCTATTGGGCTTAAAGGGAGGCCAGTTACTAAGAACTAAGACTGGAGTGGAGCTCCTTTCCTCTTTTCTTAATTTAGCCGGTACAGTTATTGACAGATGAAAGGAAAATACTCAATACCCATTTAGTAGTCAAGTTCTTTACAAAGGAGATCAGTCTCCAGGTTATAAAGAGTGAAACAAGTGTACCTGAGATTCACGACCATCATTTGCCTCTCAGATAACTCCACCAGACTTCCAACCTGCTCTTTCTCTCTTTCTCTAATCCACTTTATAAAGGCGTGCTCCCTAGAGGGTAACCTATGGACCACCAGCATCAGCCTCACCTGGGAGCTGGCTAGAAGCAGATTCACAATCTGCATTTTTGTTAATTCCCAAGCGACTCCTGTGTAACATTCCAGTTTGAGACACCCACTTCTCAACTATGGCCAGCATCATCTTCCTAAAACACAGATCTAATGAGATGCCACCACCTCTAGGCACAGATTTACCCCTCCCTCTCCCCCATAGGTTTCCACAGCACTGTTAAGGGACTGTTATACTCTGTGACAATTTCCTATGCATTTCTGGCTCCTCCATTGAACTGTAAATCCCGTGTGCACAACTGCACCCCAGCACTGAGTACAAAATCTGATACATATTGAGAGCCTAATAAATGAACTAGAGCACGATGGATGCCAAGAAAAATAAAGATCTAGAAAGACAATACATAGTTGCTTTCAATCCAAGTCTAAAGGCCCAGGTTGCTAAAGTTGCATGCAGATGTTACCAGGGGACCCTGAGGAGTCATCTTTGATGATAGCTCATGGAAAGCAAGATAATACCAACCGAAAGGAGACAAATATTCCCATTTTCTAAAAGGAGATAAAAGTAGGTAATAAAACCACAAAACTAGAAGCTTGTGGGCAATCCCTGGCAAAACTGCAGGCCAAAGAATTAAATATATTCGTTGTGAAAACAAAAACAAAAGTGATGGACACTAAGGTTGGCAACACGTTGACTAAAACCAGATTATGCTAACACGGTGGTGACTGAACAATTGATGTCAACATTCTGTGTTAGAGGCGGAGAGGCTGAGAGGATTGGTGTGGGGCCCTGTTTTTCGTCATTTTTAATCCATAACTGAAACCACTTCAGTAAACATGTAGGTTTACTTAGAGGAATGCTGAAAAGCCTTGGCAGGAAAATGAGCTAAAACCAAAAAAAAAAAAAAAAAAAAAAAATGAAATCAACGGAGATATACGCAAAGTCTGTCCTCAGGTAAGAGTGCATGTAAATGATCATATGGAATAAAAGTTTGGGTTTCACTTGCTGCAAAAGACTAGAAAATCTATCTGTCGTTCTCTGTTTCCAATTCCTGGCATGGAGCTCTTAGAACGCTTGCAGTTTCCCAAGAGATAAGAGCACCAGGTGCATCTTTTGTCCTAATATTTGGTCTTTAACCCTGGTTCCTGACACAAAGCCCCTAAATACCTTGGAATTTCCTGTCTCTACTCCCCTGAGGATACTCCCATAGGGATGGAGAGCTCTGGAGAGTTAAGGATGGAGGCTGGTCACCAGAAAGACCAAGCCACGATTACCAACTTAGAACTTTCAGCTCTACCCTCTACCCTCTGGAAAGGGGAGAGGGGCTGGAGATTGAGTTAATGATTAAGCATAACTACATGATGAAGCCTCCCTAAAAATCTCAACTGTATGAGGTTCAGAGAGTTTCCAGATTGCTGAACACCTCTATGTGCTGAGAGGGTGGTGTGCCTGGAGGGCCCATAGATGCTCCACACCCCTTCCCACATACCTTGCCCTATGCATCTCTTCCATTTGGCTATTCCTAAATTATATTCCTTTATAATAATCAGTAATCTGGTAAGTAAACTGTTCTGAGTTCTGGGAGCTGCTCTAGCAGATTCATCCAACCCAAGGTGGGGTTGTGAGAATCCTATTTTATAGTGGGTCTATCAGAACCACAGGTAACAATCTAGACTTGTGACTGATGTCTGAAACGGGTGGGACAGACTTGTAGGATGGAGCCCTGAACCTGTGGGGTCTGTGCTAAATTAGGTAGATAGCTACAGAATTTAATTGAATTGTAAGGATACCCAGCCGGTGTTGAAGAATTGTTTGGTATGGGGAAACCCACACACATTTGGTGACTGGCTGTATGTGGTAGTCGTAGAGAGTAGAGGATAAAATGGAATATTTTTTTCCTTTACATTTCTGTTTGTGCTCAGCATGAGCCGAGAGCATCCACAGAGAAGGATGCCGGTGGCCCAATTATTCAGAATTGGATACGTCCCCTGTGCAATACTGCACCTCCATTTGTATGCATGCCATAATGTAGGAGGGACCCTGCCACACTAGAAGTGTGGATGCTAAAGGTATAGCATAATAGAAGATCCAGGGTATAAATTGTGGCATAGGGGAACATTTACAGAATCTGGGGATTGAGTTGTTAAATAAAAAAGGAATTGGATCCATTTCAAGAAATTCCCGTGAGTAGAGATGCTTCCAGTGAATAAAGCTGGCTTCTCTAGTTCCTTCCAGTGCCAAGACTCAATGACCCAAAGCACTTCGTTCTAGTTACACTGCTGTTGGTATAGTATTGTCATGTACAGGGGAAGTGGGTTGCAAATTTTTATAAGAAAGGGTAGCAAATACTTGTAATAATATGTGTTGATATTGATAGCCTAGAAATACAAAATTTTGGTATTTTCCCACATGACTATCCTGGAGCCTGTCATTTTTTGGTCCCTCAAAGCCCTTCATATTAATACATTATTGTTTCCCTTTCTTGAACTTTTTAAAAGCACTAATGTTAACAGTTTTATAAATTAATGCATATATGGAATTCCATCATCATTCCTTCCAAAAGCATTAATTGAGCACCTACTGAGTGCCAAGCCTTAGGAATACAGCAGTATACCTAAACTTCTAAATGATATACCTAAACTTCTAATACCTAAAACTTCTAATGATGGGAGACAACATAGCAGACACATGAATAATGACTGTTTAACTGAGCATAGTGCCATGAAGAAAAATAGAGGAGGATCATAAAGGGATGTTGAGTCACAAAAGGTGTTCCTAGAAGGCCTCTGAGCAAGTTATTAGTTAGCAGTGAGCTGGCTAATATTGGCCCTAATTTATCCAGGTGGGCATGGTTCACCAGATTCCAACTTCCCATATAACTAACAGTTCTAGTTTCTTCTTCCTGCTCCTATCTCAGAAGAAGAGGCTGCAACTTCCCACAGCCCCAAGTTCTTTAAATATTAGACATCTGGCTTTCCTAGCAACTACTGTACACAGCACCTGCTGCAAACAGCACCTAAATTGACCACCTGGAGCCCAAACAGATTTTTTTGTACAAGGCTGCCTTATGCTCACTTCATAAAAAGTGAGACTGTGTGGTTTTCCAGAAGCACAGAACTCAGAGATCAGGGAGCCCATGTAACCACCACTATCCTGTCCCAAGCGACACCACAGGTGTTCACCATGATCCTGGTAGAAAGTAAACCATGAAGATCTCTGGAGAAAGAGCATTGTGGGCAGAGGGAACAGTGAATAGAAAGCCTTTGTGACATTAAAGAAGGAGCAAGGAAGCTAGTGTTGGTACAGCCGAGTGCACAAAGCGGGAGGGGGTAGGAAATGAGGTCAGACAGGCCAGCAGGACTCAGGTCACGGGCTATGTGGACCATGGTAGGAACTTAGAATTTGTTCTATGTAGAGTGGGAAGCCATTGGGAAATTGGGAGCACCATAAAGAATAGTTCTGGCTGCTGTGTGGAGGACAAGTTGGAAGAGACATGAGTAAAGAGAGAGAGATCATTTAGGGAGTCATGATGGTAATCTATGCAGGAGATTGTAGCAATGACCAATTATAACCTCTATGTAAAACCTGGATAAAAATTTGTGATTTATTCTTTTTTGAAAAGAAATAACTGATCACAATGCCTTATCTTTTTTTATTGCTTTTCTTGCTATATAATCTACATACATTAATATCCATGAACTCAATCTTTCCTTAAAACAGAGCAACATCAGGGCACACACTATTATATCCATTTTCACAAGTTCACAGTGATGGAGTATTATGTTAAAATCATACGTCTCATGCCTTTTTACTGCAGAAAGCTGTTTCTTTATAATCTCTACAAAGGGTTGCAAGACATAGGCATGAAACCTACAATAAGAGTATATGACAGTACGTAAATGAATGCCAAATCAGTGTTGTAAAAAAAAAAATAGGCCCCCATTAATCCTAACTATTGAGACTATGAAATAAAAGTTGTAATTTTACCATTTAAAAAATAGAATAAAAAGTAAACAGAAAAAACAAAACACTATTTACAAGATTATGACAGGGAAAAATTAATCCTCTTAAATGTGTGAGGTACTCCTGCAAATCAGTAGGAAAAGGAAGAGCAGCCCAATTTCACAAAGTGACAGATCTATGTGGGCAATTCACAAAAGAAGAAATAAAAATGAACACTCTATATGTGTGTGTGATGGGGTTGGGGAGATTCAATCTGGGACTAAAAAAAAAATTTAAACAGCAACTAGACATTATTTTTACCAATAAAATCAGAAATATTTTTGTAGTGGAGATATCCAGGGTTGACGAGAATTTAGGAAAAAAGTACTCGTATGCCATTGGCTTTTTTTTTTTTAAAGATTTTTATTTATTTATTTGACAGAGAGAGAGGGATCACAAGTAGGCAGGGAGACGGGCAGAGAGAGTGGGGAAGAGAGAGCGGGAAGAGAGAGAGGGGAAGTTGGCTCCCCACTGAGCAGAGCCCAATGTGGGGCTCAATCCCAGGACCCCAAGATCATGACCTGAGCCGAAGGCAGAGGCTTAACCCACTGAGCCACCCAGGCATACCGCTATCAGCTTTTAAGTATATTTATTAAAAGCCTTAAAAGTACATGTAGTTTGTGATGAACACTGGGAGTTGTACCTAAAGTGATGAATCGCTAAATTCTACTGAAACCGATATCACACTATATGTTAACTAACTAGAATTTAAATAAAATCCTTAAATAAGTGTATGTACTATGGCATAAAACAGCCCTATCCATGAACCACTTATGTAGAAACAATTATAGATGGATATATGGTTTGGTTTCAAAAATTTACATAATAATGTACAAACCCGCTAGTAGGAAATAGATGACCTAATTCAGAGGAGGATGATTCAGAAAGAGTTTGTTTATAAGAGTAAGAGAAATGCACGAATATAGCAGGAACTGTGGACCAGCAGAGGCAAAGTTGGACAGCCCCCTGCAATGTTGTCAAGGAGGGACACTCTGTAGAGGAACCCTCTGTAGCTCAGGCTGCTTAGAGAAATGTAGTGACCTTTGAGCAAGAAACACAAGAAGTTTAAGGCAATGTTGCACAACAGAGCCATCTTCTGCCAGGGCTACACATTGGCCCAAACCAGCCAGAACCAGAAGGCATGAGAGGAGATCTTTAGTCCACACAGATCAGCTTTCTGGGGTAAGGAAGACTGCAGGGAGCTAACACAAAGGAACATGTCCAACAGGGAAGCAATATTTAAATGAGTAAACATTGGGGAAACAGTAAATGTTCAACAAAAAGGACTAGTTAAATTAACTCTTGTATCTGCATGCAATGAAACAATAGTTACACATATAGAATGTTCTCACAGAGACGAAGTATCAATGTGTAAGGATATCGGCATTATATGGTGGACTGGAAATTCTTTTAAAAGATTACAAACGTAGTGATCCAAAGGGGCACATGCACCCGAATGTTTATAGCAGCAATGTCCACAATAGCCAAACTATGGAAAGAACCTAGATGTCCATCAACAGATGAATGGATCAAGAAGATGTGGTATATATACACAATGGAATACTATGCAGCCATCAAAAGAAATGAAATCTTGCCATTTGCGACAACATGGATGGAACTAGAGCGTATCATGCTTAGTGAAATAAGTCAAGCAGAGAAAGACAACTATCATATGATCTCCCTGATATGAGGAAGTGGTGATGCAACATGGGGGCTTAAGTGGGTAGGAGAAGAATCAATGAAACAAGATGGGATTGGGAGGGAGACAAACCATAAGTGACTCTTAATCTCACAAAACAAACTGAGGGTTGCTGGGGGGAGGGGGGTTGGGAGAAGGGGGTGGGATTATGGACATTGGGGAGGGTATGTGCTTTGGTGAGTGCTGTGAAGTGTGTAAACCTGGTGATTCACAGACCTGTACCCCTGGGGATAAAAATATATGTTTATAAAAAATAAAAAAAAAATTTAAAAAAAAGATTATAAAATGGTATAATTCTAGTTTGGTTTAAAAGCAAAACAAAACAAGTTCTTGTGTGTCTAGGTAGAAATATTCTATAATGAAATAATGTAACACCTTGCCACATTTAATTTAACCACTTATAATTTTGAGAAATCACAGATTGATATTTACATAGTACACTTTTTTTAGAACTTAATTTTTTTAGAGTAGTTTTAGATCCACAGCAAACTTGAGAAGAAGGTACAGAGATACCACATACACCCTTTGTCTGGAATTTTGCATCATCTCCTCGATTTTCTGCAGCCCCCACTGAAGTGATACATTTTTTACCTTTGAAGAACTCACATTGACACAGCATGATCCCCTGAAGTCTATAGTTTACATTAGGGTTCATTCCTGGGGTCCTTCATGCTAAGGTTTGGGGCAAATGTATAGTAGTAAGTATCCATCATTATAGTAGCATACAAAGTATTTTTCCTGCCCTAAAAATTCTGTGCTTCATCTATTCATCTCTTTCCCCCTTCCCTATAGTATGCTTTTTAATTCAATAATATCCCGATACCCCTAGTCCAACCTAATTAAACAAAGTAAAATAGCAATAATTATTACTCCCCATTCCCATAGACCATGTGGATGTATCCAGAGGGTAGTTTAGGGAAAGAACTGTTTGTGCTACATCCTCTTACAATATGGACAGAAGTCCTGGCTCAGAAATTGTGCCTTAAAGCACGAGATAATTGGGGGAAAGGTAAGCCAGTTGCACAATCACTTTGCTTAGAGTTGCAAAAGCAGAACAGGCTAGACTGCTGTGCAAAGGACATTAAATTTCAAGCTGATAAAGACTGGCTCAAATATTTAAAGGCAGCACAGTCTGCAAAACTCTTGGGTATAAGCCACCTGAGGACATCATGATGAGATGATGTTTGGTTTTTTTGTTTTTGTTTTTGTTTTTTTCCTGTAAAATGAAGGAAACAGATTCTGAAGAATTGTGCTTAATCAGAGCAGGTTTTGATACTGATTAACCTGCGTTGGTTTTTAAAGAGAGTGACTTCTAGAACTCCTATTCACGGTTACTCGTAAAATACAAGGTGGTCAGTTAGGTTACATCATCTCTTTTTATCTATTTAAATAAATTTTCCTCAGTTCTTATGTACTACAAAACTTTGATCTTTTGAACTTTAGTTTTGCCTATCAATAAAGAAAGTTCCAAGATTCCAGTGGCTTTCTTATACACTTACAATGAAAATACAGAAAGGGAAATTAGAGAATGGATTCCATTTACTATAGCACCAAGAACCATAAGATACCTGGGAATAAACCTAACCAAAGAGGGAAAGGATCTATATTCGAGGAACTACAGAACACTCATGAAAGAAATTGAAGAAGACCCAAAAAGATGGAATACCCTTCCATGCTCTTGGATCGAAAGAATAAACATTGTTAAAATGTCTATGCTGCCTAGAGCAATCTATACTTTTAATGCCATTCCGATCAAAATTCCACCAGTATTCTTCAAAGATCTGGAGCAAATAACCCCAAAATTTGTATGGAATCAGAAGGGACCCCGAATCACTAAGGAAATGTTGAAAAACAAAAATAAAACTGAGGGCATCACGCTACTTGATTTCAAGCTTTACTACAAAGCTGTAATCACCAAGACGGCATAGTACTGGCATAAAAACAGACACATAGACCAGTGGAACAGAGTAGAGAACCCAGATATGGACCCTCAACTCTATGGTCAGATAATCTTCAACAAAGCAGGAAAAAATATACAGTGGAAAAAAGACAGTCTCTTCAATAAATGGTGCTGGGAAAACTGGGCAGCTATATGTAAAAGAATGAAACTCGACCATTCTCTTACACCGTACACAAAGATAAACTCAAAATGGATAAAAGACCTCAACGTGAGACAGGAATCCATCAGAATCCTAGAGGAGAACATAGGCAGTAATCTCTTCGATATCAGCCACAGCAACTTCTTTCAAGATATGTCTCCAAAAGCAAAGGAAACAAAAGCGAAAATAAACTTTTGGGACTTCATCAAAATCAAAAGCTTCTGCAGAGCAAAGGAAACAGTCAACAAAACAAAAAGGCAACCCACGGAATGGGAGAAGATATTTGCAAACGACAGTACGGACAAAGGGTTGATATCCAGCATCTATAATGAACTCCTCAAACTCAACACACACAAAACAGACAAGCATCTCAAAAAATGGGCAGAAGATATGAACAGAGACTTTTCCAATGAAGACATACAAATGGCTATCAGACACATGAAAAAATGTTCATCATCACTAGCCATCAGGGAGATTCAAATTAAAACTACATTGAGATATCACCTTACACCAGTTAGAATGGCCAAAATTAACAAGACAGGAAACAACATGTGTTGGAGGAGATGTGGAGAAAGGGGAACCCTCTTACACTGTTGGTGGGAATGCAAGTTGGTGCAGCCTCTTTGGAGAATAGTGTGGAGATTCCTCAAGAAATTAAAAATAGAACTTCCCTATGACCCTGCAATTGCACTACTGGGTATTTACCCCAAAGATACAGATGTAGTGAAAGTTCCAATATTCCAAATGAAAGAGCACTCCTTTTGAACTCAGGTGATGCAGGAGGTGTTTAAAAGGAGACAGCACTCTACTTTATGACTAACATAAAATTATCATTTGTCAAAGGCTGAGAGAGGCTCTGTGCTAAATATTTTATATATCATATTTTGATAAGAATTATTTTTCTAACATCACAGAGGAGAAATTAAAAATTAGAGATGTGAAATAAATTGCCAAAGTGAAATGACATTTGGAGCTAGGATTCAGAATCAGGTCCATGAGACAGATAGTCCATGTCCTCAACTTCTATACTAATAGTGATTGTAATTATGGGCAAATTTTGCACAATTATGGAAAAGATTTCTTTTTCTTTTTCTATGCTGTTCTTTCTCAAACTGTAGTGTACACAGGAATCATTTGACATGTTTGCTAAGAATACACATTTTCTTGTCCTGTTTTCAGAAATTCCAACTCAGTGAGTTTGGTGTTATCCAAGTTTGTGTTTTATTATCCAGCATCCTGCATGATTATGACCCCCTCGGGTGGTCTGAGGTTCAAAGGTTAGAAATCACTGTCACTTTCTCCAAGTCCAAGCACTTCATCCAATCTGGAGTATTTTTCTACCTCTCATTTCCTCTTTCAACTACATTTTTTATGTCAGTTCCTTGGTGAAAGAAGATTCCAAAGTGAAGTAAGCATTTCTAAGAGAATCATTCAAAACACGGAGGGGAGAATATTGAGGAAGCAAGGCCTGTGCACTGTCTCCTGTTTCAATTTTTGGACTATTGACTTTTGTCATTTGCAACTTGACAATTGCATCTCCACCACCTCTTGAGACACATCTTTCACCTTTGGACTAAAACACATACAATGTAATATCTATCAACTAAATAGCCACTGTCTATTAGTTTAACTCTGTCAGCACCGATCATAATTCCTTCATATATAATCTCGTGGCTTTTGCCTTTTTAAGCTTGCACTTTCCACTTGCAATTTGAAGCACACTTTCAATTTTGGTCAACCCTGTGTCTCTGAGATTGCAGTCCCTCAAGACCCCACACCAATGTTTTTCCCTGCTTTCTAGACTTTTCCTCTTGGCCAACACCTTCATAGAAACATTTCCATCCTCTTTAAGCAAATTTGGTTTGAAATTCTTCTATGATCTTTTTACATCCTCTATTTTTTTTCAGGTATCACACTATTTTTTCATAAACTTGAAGACAAAATAGTCCATTGGATGCCAATACAACATTGACCAATAAAGTAGTAATGCACAGCTGAAGGACAAGTTAGATAGAAGGAAATATCCTTGGTGTAAATATATGTCTAATGCTGTAGAACTGCGTGATTAAGTGAAGAAAGAAGGACTCAAGGGAGTAGGTGTGCTGGAGTATCACTTTCTAAGAGCTAAAAGTACTTCCTACCAAAGAACAATTGTTGATTGGATGGGTTGCTAATTCTGTGTATAAAATAACCCTTTTATTTTATTCTTCCCTGAAAAAGTATACTTTGGTTATTTTCATTGATTTCAGAATTTGGCTCAGTGTTTTAAGGAAAAAAATGAGATACACTGTAAATATCTTTGGGAACATAATGAATTCCTTGCGCCTGGGAAGTTTACAAACCAAAGTTGAATGTCAGCCACTTAAGTGTTCCAGAAGGGGACTTTAAGTCTAGCTGGGAAGATAGACTAGATGGCTTTATATATGTTTTCTTTATTAACACTAAAAGAGGATAAAAATCCTATTGTTTAAAACAGACAGTCTGTATATTATGGGTATAAAATTGAGGAGTAATGTGGAGGAAGGGGCATATGCTTTAGATCCACACAGATCTAGCTGTGAATCCAAGATCTCTACTTGCAAGGTGGCCTTGAGTAATGTACTTAACCTCTCTGACCGTCCATTTTATCGTTGGCAGAATATAGTAATATCTACTTTTCAGTATTATTAGGATAACATGAAAGAATTTATGTAAATTTATATGTGGTATCTGACACAGAAAAGCACTTAGAATGTTAGCTCATATAGTTCATTGATGAAAAGATGATGCTGGTATAGGTTTGGGAGTTAAAGTACTTTAAAAATCTTTCTGAAGACTAAATTTCTATGATAATAATATATGGTATGGCTCTCTGGAATTTAAAAAAAGAAGAAGAAGAAGAAGGAGAAGAAGGGGAAAATAAAAGCCTCACACTTCATCACAATAACATTTGCTACATTAACACAGACTTCACATTTCAGCTTCCCCATGGAGTTTGGTGAGATTTTCAGCTGCGCTCCCCTCCCCAGTCCTATTTTATATTTTTATTTGGTTGTTGTCTTTTTCAAAAAGGAAAGTCTGGTTGTGTTGATTATCTGCTATTACTTCCAAATAAGAACATGCTTTCATTTACTGAAATTAGATCCCCATTCACTGTGTTGGCACGCTCAGGACTGTCTTCTCCAGAGGGTTGGAGGCCTGTTAGATGGCGCACAGTTGGAAATCGGTGGCACTGAGTCGCTGCCAAGGCTGGCAGACCTTTAAGATGGCATCTGGTGACCTTTTTGCTGAGCCCCCCGGGTCCTCCATTTGAGATTTGATGTTCTCGGCAGGGGTGTAATCCAAATCAAATGTGAGATCTGGTGAGTTGGAGTCACAGGGGAGGTGGGCCTTCGGGCAGACGATGCTACCAGACGCCCTTGCAATGTTTCTTTCTAACCCTGAGCCTCTGAGCTGTGGTAGAGGGTGGCACTGTAGGGCTGGTTTGCAGGAAGAGCCCAGTGTGACAGGAGACAACGGAACAGTTTTCGCCTCATTTATTTATCATCCAGCAATACAGTAATCCTCTCTAATTGCTGTAGTTCTGGGATGACACTAAACTCTTCACAGCATCCCGAAGTGCAGCAGCTGAGGTCAGAAGTCCCTATGAAGAAGCTAGTTCTGCCTTGCTTCCAAGAGAGTGTTGGTGGCATTTTTTTTCTTTCTTCTGAAATGGCAAACTCCTATTTCCAGTACCTCAGGTAGATAGTACACAAGTCTAGAAGAAAGAGCTAGGAGTGTGTGAAAAGCATAACAACCAACGCATATTGACACATTGTTTGTGCTAACAGGCACATGCCATTTCTCAGTTGGGGAGGCATTTCATGATAATTTTAAAGTGCTATGTATGTTGTATTTTGTTTTTTGATTTTTGTTTTTTTAAACCAGCTTTTACTTTGAACAGATTTAACAGGTTATTTTTGGTTTTACATCTCCTGTGACTGTTTTAAAAGGCAGGCAGATACATTTCACATTTCTTGGGCAATTATATCCTGAGACTGTGCACAAAAGGATTCCAAGGTGATTAAAGCAAAGTTGATCGTCTTCAGCCTGAGGAGTTAACTCTCAGCCCCAAACCCATCTTTGCTTTTAAATTTGCACTTCCTGGGCACCTGGGTGGCTCAGTGGGTTAAGCCGCTGCCTTCGGCTCAGGTCATGATCTCAGGGTCCTGGGATCGAGTCCCGTATCGGGCTCTCTGCTCAGCAGGGAGCCTGCTTCCTCCTCTCTCTCTCTGCCTGCCTCTCTGCCTACTTGTGATCTCTCTCTGTCAAATAAATAAATAAAATCTAAAAAAAAAAAAAAAAAAAATTTGCACTTCCTCCTCCTCTCCCTTCTGCTCCTTATATAATATAAACATCCATGGATTCTCTCTGGACCCTACTACCACTATGTGGGCATCTCGGTGCAGTCAGGCCAACTTAGGTTTAAATTCTGGTTCAGCTTCTGAAAAGCCATGTAAATTGGACAAACCACATAAACTCTCTGAGTCTTCATTTCTTCATCCTAAAATGAAAGTAATACAAGCACTTACCTAATACAAGTAATACAAGCACTTGATCTGAAGATTAACGAACTAGTAGTGTATGTTGAGTGGCTATAATGGGATTGTCATGTATTTAAATGCTCAGTAATATTATTTTTGCAACCATTGCAAATCATAGTTATTTCTCTTTTATTTATTTACTTACATATTTATGTATGTATTTATTTTTTTTAGAATTCAGTATTATATTATGTTAGTCACCATACTAGTCATCATTAGTTTTTGATATAGTGTTCCATGATTCATTGTTTGCGTATAACACCCAGTGTTCCTTGCAATACATGCCCTCCTTAATGCCCATCATCAGGCTCACCCATCCCTCCACCCTCTCCCCTCTGAAACCCTCAGTTTGTTTCTCAGAGTCCACAGTCTCTCTCCTCCTCTGATTTCACCTCCTTCATTTTTCCATTTCCTTCTCCTAATGTCTTCCATGTTATTCCTTATGTTCCGCAAATAAGTGAAACCATATGATAATTGACTTTCTCTGCTTGACTTTTTTCACTCAGCATAATCTCCTCCAGCCCCATCCATGTTGATGCAAAAAAGTTGGATATTCATCCTTTCTGATGGCTCAGTAATATTCCATTGTGTATATTGACCACATCTTCTTTATCCATTCGTCTGTTAAAGGGCATCTCGGCTCTTTCCACAGTTTGGCTATTGTGAACATTGCTGCTATGAAGATTGGGGCAAATATGGCCCTTCTTTTCACTATATCTGTATCTTTGGGGTAAATAACCAGTAGTACAATTCCCGGGTAGTGGGGTAGCTATATTTTCAATTTTTTGAGGAACCTCTACACTGTTATTTCTCTTTCCTATGAACTTCAAACAGCACTGATTCTTTGTAATATTCATTTGACATTGATTTATACACTAATTAGGTATGTTTCATATTTATGCAAATTTTATATGAATTTCTTAAAGCATGTTATAACAATGTAATATCTATCTATCTATCATATACACACACACATAAAACCACACATATTATATATATAGTCTTGCTGAATTTTCACAAAAGTGATACACCCTTGTGACAAACACCAAGATCAAAAAAACAAAAAACCAGAATAGTACAAATACCATGGAAGGCCCTAGGGCTCCCTTCTGGGCTGTCTATCTCCCTAAAAAGGTAACCACTACATAGAAGCTATCAATCTGACTTCTAGAAGCAAGTTTATACCAGTTTGTGGGGCACCTGTGTGGCTCAGTGGGTTAAGCCTCTGCCTTCAGCCCAGGTCATGAGCTCAGGGTCCTGGGATCAAATCCTGCATCCAGTTCTCTGCTCAGCGGGGAGCCTACTTCTCCCTCCCTCTCTGCCTGACTCTCTGCCTACCTGTGATTTCTGTCTGTTGAATAAGTAAATAAAATATTTTTTAAAAAGTTTATACCAGTTGTTAACTTTATTATTTGTGTTGTTTTGGGACAGCCAAATGAAATTAAATTTCTTGAGGTCAGAGATCAGATGTTCTATGTCTTCTCTTATTGCAAGAATTATTTGTTAAATATACACTATTTGTTCTCACATTCCCACCTTGCTCTGTTATCATTTGACTGCACCTGTCTGGCAAATCCCAGCCTGGAATGAGTCTGACTCTCTCCTTCTCCGCATCTCCACAAGGACGTCCAGGCAATCCTAGAGAAGAACATGCGTCCTCTCACACTGAAGCCACAAAATTGTGGTCTCTAACCTTCATGGATACTTGTTCTGATCAGCTCTTCTCCACTCATCATAGCGGTTATCTCAGGCCATCTGCCCTTAGTTCAGACTTCCTTCCCTAGTGCTTCCCCCTTGAGAGCCAATAGGTAAGCATATCTTCTATAACAAGATGAAAGGCAAGCTGTCACCTGATATACAAATAAACCTGCCTATAGCCTCACCTATCTCCCTACTACCCCCAATCTGAGATTTCATTTCTATCCCTGTTCTCTCAATGATACCCCATCTCCCTTTGTCAGTGTTCATCATATTTCATCAGTAATGTCCTCTCTTTCCCTCTGGCCCAGTGGATTCTTAACCATTGGCATTTAATGTGTTGAAGTGCCCACAGTCCTTCAATATAACAATAAAGCCCTATTTGAAACCCATATTGCACTCCAGTCACCAATCCCTCTCTTTCCTCTCTTGCAGCTAAACTTCTTCACAGAGATTATAATCCTGGTATTTGGTTTCTTGACTCCCTCTTTCCCCAACCCGCTTCAGTCTGGGGTCCACCTCCATTACCTCACAGAAGCACCTTTGTCAAGACGCTTGTCGGTGTCCTTAAGGCTTACTTCAATGGACATTTTTCAGAACCCACATTTCTTTAGACCCTCTGATACTGCTGACAATGCCCTCTCTCTGGAAACATCCTATCGTACTTTGCGTCCAAGACCCCATACTCCTGATTCCCCTCTACTTTACTGAGAATTTCTTCTAAATCTCCTTTAGGGCTCTTCTTCTCTATGTAAACATAGGTGTTCCTCAGAGTTCTTTTTTTTTTTTTTAAGACTTTTTTTCTGTCTATGCTGCCATGACCAAGAAGATTATTATAAAAAGTATACATACATTCAAATCATTGTCTGTGGTTTGGCTTTTTCAAATCAGTAAATACCAGAGCAACTGTTTTATGCTCAGATAATACTTTTTTTAAAATGGATCTTTTCCATTGCATCAGTACTAACGGCTAAAGTTTATAGAATACCTTCTATAGTTATATTGAAATTGACTTTCCTGATTTCAAAATAATATTTTATGTAAAAAATTTAGAATAATAATGTTAAAGATAGTATAGTAATATTCTGAGTTCTACTACCCAGAGAAATTTACTATTTACTTCTGGCATTTTTTTTACACATTTTTCTCACATAAACATATATATATATATATTATGCACATGCATCTTACACAGTTGAGATAATTATATTTTTCACTTATTTGTATAACTGGACATGTTTTTGTGTCATTAAAATTATTACTATTTTCGTAGCTTTATAAATTCTATCATATGAACACAAATGAAATGCTCAACATATTCACCTATTACTAAATACTTAGAGTTTGAAATTTTTCTTCTTCTATATTTTGACCCATAAAAAACAATCTTAAATATTGATTTAGTAGGTTAAACCATTACAACTTCCTGACTGACTCTTCAAATGTTTTGTCAGGTCACCCACTATATTAATTATGTCTATTTATATGGCCATTAGCATTTCACTTTCTTACTTCCAAAGACATTTCCTAAATTAAAAATGATGTCTTATATACTTGTTTTGATTTGTGAGTCTTCAGTTATTAAACAAGGTTGAATCTTTTAAAAATTGTGCTGTTTATTTGCATCTATTTGAATCATTCCAACAGTTTCTTTTTTCCTTTTCTTTTCTCTATTTAATATTAAACTTAAATGGAGGACTACTGAGAGAAAAAGAAGCCACAGGATGAGAGACACGGAGCAAGACTGCAGCTAGCAAACCCCCTTGACTGGAGGTCTTCTTCTAGTGGCCAACCCTAAAAATACCCATTAGATTTGTCAGTAAGATATGTGATAACCTGCAACGTTCATTTTTTACACCGCCATTACTTACCTTAAGGATCTGAGAGGATTTGGACTCTCTTCATGAATATGAGGAAGAGGATAGAGTTAAACTCTGAGAAGATAACACAGTCTCTCTATAGTAAATGATTCATACAGATAATCAATGTGTACTCCTTCGTTCCACCATGCTGAGTTACCACTGTTCACACCACGAGACTCATACCTTCTGTTTCTTACGCCAGCCTAGTGTATGCAAGACTGCCCTGTGATTAACAAAGAATAAAACTGTTTCTTCACAGCAAGGAAAATGAGAACTTGAAGTCAGAACTCAAACAGTACTCCAGAAATCCATGAATGGTGGTACAAGGCAGATGAGCACAGACTCCCCAGTTACTACTTATCCTACTGATCAACAATTCAATCATGACCCAGAGGATAAGGAAGAAAGCAAGGACCCAGAGAACAATCAGAAACCAGAGGACAACCAGAGAGTCCTAAAAGGAGCACTCAGTAGCAGATTTCTGGATAGCAAAGGAGTGACGAATACCCAAACTTTCCTTGGTAGTTGACTAGGAAAATTCAGGATTAGGTTGGAAACAGATTCACACCACAGGCTCTTGTTCTATTCGTAATTATTATATTTTTCTTAAGATAGACTTGGAATTTGTTTCTTTTAAGTCCAAAACTAAATTTTTAGGTCATTTTGTATATTCCATCCTGGTTGACCACCAACCAAGTTGGCCAACCTACTCTATCGGTGGCTATCTCAGTGATACTCATACAGCAACCTGAGTAAATGTACATGCAAATTCAGGGTGTGTTGGGTGGGGAAGGTTTGTCTGCTTTAACTTTACAGGAAGAGATCATTTATTTTCAAAATGCAACGCAACCATTCTACATATCAAAAAATTATCAGCCAAAAATCTTGACAGAAATATACATCTCTGTACTCTGTTAAAAATCAACCAAACAATCCACAACAAACTAACATGATAATGATAAATCTATATTATTAGTAATTTGTGATTAAAAGGAAAGAATAGCAGCAATTGAAAACTGGATCCAAATCAAAACAAAACTAATGATTCATTGATAACAAAGTACCATTTCCAAAAATTGCTGAAATTGCAATTAGACGGATACATAGAGTAGGAGTTTTGCAGTGCTGCCAAGCATTAAGTGACAGCCAAATATTTTAGTAGAACACTGAATTAGAGTCTGCAGTAAACTCTAACATAACTATTTTTAGTTTATAATTTTAATAGCCCTTGCTAAATCACTCAGATACTAGCTAGTCTTTAGTCATCTGAGAAAATAAAAGTCTATGGATTTGTGGTCTTTTGCTCATTAAGAATTCTGCAAAGCTTATAATTTAAAGTGGTTAATGGCCCCCCAGTGGACCTCAGACCATACTCTGCAAGGTCTAGTTGAATGTGGGTCCAGAAATGAAAGTATCTTGCCCAAAATGTCGGTGGCACAGCCTACACTGCAAGCTGAACCTTCGAAATCCCCAGTTAACGCATTCTTTTGACTTTTTTTTTTTTAAGATTTTGCTTATTTATTTGGAGGAGAGAGAGAGAGAGCATGAGTAAGGGAAGGAGGGTGGGCAGAGGAAGAGGGAGAAGCAGGCTCTCTATTGAACAGGGAACCCAACTCTGGGCTCCATCCCAGGGTCCTGGGATCATGACCTGGGTTACAGGCAGAGGATTAACTAACTGAGCCACCGAGGTGCTCCTTTTTTGCCTGTCTTACAAGTAGTTCTTGAATTTAAGGCCTGGTTGGAATAGGACATAGTACATCGGCAGAGGTAAAATGATCCATTCTGAACTTCTAAAGACATCTGAGTTTTTACATAATTTTGACTCTAGCTTTAATGTATTTGTTGTTACTCCCTAAGGATGACCTTGGTAATAATATTATAGTTATAAAACATTTTATTACTGCCTAAGTAATTTATGATTACTTCCAGGTAAATTTTAATATTTATTCCTTGGAATTAATCCTTTGCAGTAGAAACCGGTGTTTTTTGTATCACTATAGTATAGATGATAAAACCAAGGCTTAGAAAAGTTGAAGTCACTCTTAAGTGTAGAGATAAGATGTTTATCCAGGTTTTCTTCTCTAGTCCTTTCTTCCTTTTTTAAAAAATCATCTTTTTTATTATTAAGTATTGCATATTCATGTACAATTTTGGCAGATGGAGAATATAAATAAGAAGAAAAGAAAACTCAATGAAAGAAAAAATAATAATAATATTTCTTTCTCTCCTTTTCTCTATGCATAGATATAGAATAATTCTGTATATAGCCTTCATTATGTTGCTTGATTCATTTCATATTAAGAAATTTCATCCTGGCTTCAAAAAATTCATACAAAGCATCATCTGGAAAGGCTATGAGAATCATACTCAGAGTGAACATTAAATAGCATTTACTATGTGCCGGGCATCATTCTAAGTTCTTTACATGTGTTGACTAACTTACTATTCCCAAGCACCCAAAGAAGTAAGAACTCTTACTGTCTTCAGTTCATAGATGACACAAATAAAAAACAAGGTCAAGCACCTTGCCCAGGTCAAAAGGCTGAGAAGTGGCACAGCCATAACCAAAGACCAAATCCTAAATCCTTAATCACCAACTGTATTCATTCCATTGTATGGCTATAACATGGCTCATTTGACTAATCCGTTAATGGTGGGCATTGAAGTCATTTATAGTTTTTCTCTTACAAACAGAAATTTCTTTCTTGATACTCCCTCTACCACATCAAGCTGCCCATTTCTGGTACATTCTGCATTCGCCATTATCATCGGCAGAATGCTCTTTGAGGAAGCTGTCCTTGGACCTCCAAGATCTGGATTCTTTGCTAACTCTGTCCTGCCAGAGGGAGATGATTTGCCCCTCCCCTTCTACAACTTGATGAGGTTTCTTGTGGAAGACTCAGCAGAGCTGACACCCAGCCACCAAATACAGCAAGACCTCCTGGGAGGTGTGGGGCCTGACTAATTGGTTCTGTCTGCCGAGTGTGTGGTGCTGGCCTGCCAGATGGCAGCCACAGTTGCCTGGTATGGAGACCCTCATTACCACCTTGACTAAGTGGTAAATGGAATTCTGCTGCAGTGAAAGAAGCAAACCAATCAGAACTCCTTCTAGATCCTTCTCCCTCACACATAGATGAAAATAAGCCTTCCTGCCTGGGATGTAACAGGCAATCTGGACTGCCTGAATTTGTTCCAAAAGAAAAGTTGCTGATAAAGACTGAGCTAACGTGGGTGAGGACAGGCAAGTGTGAAACTCTTTTCTAAATTACAGATCAAATTTGAAGATCATCATTAGTTAGTAGGAGGTAAGTAAAGCTGAAAATGCTATGAGAACCCATGATTTCACATATCTGAGAACAGCAAGATATTTTAGAAATCAACAAGTACAAACCTTCACTTCAGAAATGAAGAAGGGGGAGCCCAGAGAGCTTAAATGATCAGTTTGAGGTCTCACGAGTCAAGCACCTGACTCGTCTCAACAGTAGCCCTACAATATTTTTACTCCAAATTCTGTAGCTTATGTGTCTTTGAAAACACAAATATCATTTGTATTATTTCTCAGAAGAATCAGCTCAGCCTGCTCTCAGAAAATAAAAAAGAATGTGTGACTAGCTACAAACCCTGTAGCACGGTTTCAAAAATAAAATTAGAGTGTGTTTTTTGCATCTGGCAGCATGAAAATGAAAGTGTTAGTGCTTAAATTTTAATAATTATCGTAGTTGATGGGTTATGTGTTCTTTTCAAAGGACTTGTGTGTTTTATCTTGTTTGTTCTGCACAGTAGCCCTCTGAGATAGGTAGAGGCACATGATGTCATCCTCATTTCGTAAGTGAATAGACAGATGTCAAGGACATTGCCACTTGGCTGTGCATTGGTAGATTCACTAGGTTCAAAACAGAACCTTTTTTCTTGTTCTTTTTCTGTGGTCTGTGGCTCTCAGAACAGTTTCAGTACTCTCCCAATTATTCCAGCAAGAACCCTGAGCATGCTTTCCTCTTCCCTCTCCCTGAGTCAAATATCCATTGATATTTGCCCTTTAAATTCTGCCCCCTATACCTCTCAAAATACCTTCTTACTTCTGCTTCATCTGCCATCAATCTAGTCAAACCACCATACTACTTCAACAAGATGATTTTAATTATCTTCAAACTGACTCTGCTTTTCTCTGCTTCCCTCTCTGTACAGGTCGGCTGTTACTACTACAGCGCAACAAATCACCCTAGCACTCAGTGGCTTGTAACAATAAGCATTTGTGCTCCCAGCTCCAAATATGAGCTAAGATAGCTTTTGCTTTTTTTATATATATTAGATTTTTCTCAGCTTGGTTCCAAATGGTAGATTTGGTTCAGGTCTGCTCTGTGTTTTTCTTATTGTTCTGAATCCAGGGGACTCCTCAAAGCAAGTTCTTCTTATGGTAATGGAAACATTTCAAGAGGAAAGACTCAACCACAAGTACATTTTAAGTCTTTGCTTATGTCATGTCCACTAACATCGAGCCCCTTGGCCAAGGCAAGCCACATGGCAAAGGACAATACCACTCAGGTAAGGATATATATATTCTGCCTCTTTTAGGAGGAACATCAAGATTACTCAAGTGTGGCCACTACTTAAAACACTTAAAACCATTATTTAATACTCTTTGCCCTAGTATAAAATGAAAATTCCTTGACCACCATTCCAACTCACTTCTATCCACTCTCTACTTCTCCCCTTATTCACCCTTCCCTAAACAACCTCCATTTCCCCAATAGAGTTCTGTTCCATTTTAACTTCTAGGCTTTGCCAATGCTATTCCTTTAGTATGAAAATTTCCCTTCTTCATTTAACTCCTAATTATACCAGGGGTTCAATTTAGATATCAGCTCTACCAAGAAGCATCATTGTCCGATTGCCAAAATAAGTGTTTTTCATAAGGTAATCATAAATCAGTCTGTACATTCCCTTACAGCAGTTGTTGCTATACTATTAAAATGGGTCGTTTCTTCTAATATAACATTGTGTGTCAATTGTGCTCAAAAATGAATTAAAAAATTCAAAAGCAGTGGTGTGAAGTAGGGGCTAATATCTCCATTTTATGGGTGAGAAAACTGAGATACAGTGACATTAAGAAACTTGCCAATGCTCATACAACCAGTCGAATATTGGTGGGTCTAGGATGTGAACCTAAGTTGTCTGGATCCACCACACCCATGTTTCCCAATCTCTTTTTCATTATTGGACCTCACCACTTAGGAGAAAAGGAAAACTCTCCCTAAAGAGAGAGGAATTAAATAACAAGAAACACTGTTTTGTTGAGTAGAGTTGAACTTTGAAGCACTAGAAACCACTGTAATATTTTAGAAATATTTGCCCCAAAGAAACAATCTTTACCACACTTAAGGGCAATATTTAGAAAAATGTGTGCATTGGGACAACTGGGTGGCTCAGTCAGTTAAGCAACAGATTCTTGGCTTCAAATCAGGTCATGATCTCAGGGTCCTAGGATCAAGCCCCCGCATCGGGCTCTGTGCTCAGCTGGGAAGGCTGCATAAGGATGCCCTCTCTCTCCCTCTCCCAATACCCCTCCCCTGATCACATTCTCTCTCTCAAGTAAATAAATGAATCTTTTTTAAAAAATGTATGCATGGGGCGCCTGGGTGGCTCGGTGGGTTAAAGCCTCTGCCTTCGGCTCGGGTCGTGATCCCAGGGTCCTGGAATCGAGCCCCACGTCGGGCTCTCTGCTCAGTGGGGAGCCTGCTTCCTCCTCTCTCTCTCTGTCTGCCTCTCTGCCTACTTGTGATCTCTGCCTGTCAAATAAATAAATAAAATATTTTTTAAAAAAATGTATGCATTACACTATAATGCTTCTCATAAACACATAATTTATGGTAAAACTTCTTGAAAATACTTGCAAATAAGTGAATAGGTCTTTTAAAAATTAAAAAAAAAAGGCTTCCTTGTCTCCTTCCACAAGTCTGTAAATCTCCTGAAAATAAGAATTTTCTTCTTCACTTTTGTTTCCAAAATGGTTTTCTCTATATATTAACCCAAAGCCAATATTCTATTAATTGACAAATGCTAGAGGCTGGAGTCCGGAAGAAGTCAAGGATATCTGTTATTTCCACTGTTCTTTAATATTATGTTGGAAGTATTGGCCAAAGTAATTAAACAAAAGAAAGCAATTATAGGCATAATAATTAGAAGGGAAGAGGAAAAACTATTTTCAGATGGTAAGATTATACATATAAAATTTCAAAACAGATTATGAAGAAACTACTAAAACACTAAGAGAATTTGGCAAAAACATGATTTTATCATCAACATATACAAATCAGTGTCCCTCACATATATAAACAAAAACTAGTTAGGACAAAAGACAGAAGACAGCGTTTATAATAACAAAGCATAATTAAATTAACTAAAAAAATAAATAAATCAAATGAATAGCCAAACATAACAAGAAATGTCCAAAACTTTATGAGAAAAAAAAAAATAAAACTCTCCTAAAAGACACAAGAGTAGATTTGAACAACAGAAAGGTATAGTATGTTCTTATACTGAAAAAAGTTTACATCATCAATCTCTATCATAATTCCAATGGCTTCTTTTTGAAGAAATATAAACCCATCCTAAAATTCATATGGAATCTCAAGGGACCCTGAAGATCCAAAGTAAACCTGAAAAAGAAGGTACTGCAAAGGTACAATAATAAAACCATTATGGTACTGTCATAAAGACAGATATAGAGACCAACAGATTAGATAGGGTCCATAAATCCTCATATACACGGTCAAATGATTTTTTTTAACAAGGGTACCAAGATGAGTCAATGGGGAAAAGATGGTCTTTTCAAGAAATGGCATTGGAAAAACTGGATGTCCATATACAAAGTTTGCAGTTGGACCCTTATCTAATACCAAATACAAAAATTAACTGAAAATGGATCCACGACTTAAAATATAAGATGTAAAATGATAAAACTCTTAGAAGAAATATCTTCAGATTGAAGACAGAATCTTCAGATTGGACCTGACAGTGATTTTTTGGATATGACCCCAAAAGCATAGGCACCAAAATAAAAAATTGACAAATTGGGTTTTATGCAAATTAATTTAAAAAAAAAAGTTGTGTACCACAATACACAGTTGATTGTAAAAAGGCAATCCCCATGTTGGGAGAAAGTACTGGCAAATACCATATCTGATGTGAGATTACTATTCAGAATACATAGAGAACTCCAAAGCTAAACCACCAAAAAAGAAGCAATCTGATTCAAAAATCAGCAAGGACCTGAATAGACATTTCTTTAAAGATTTAAAAATGGACAGTAAGCACATGGAAAGATATTCAACATCACTAATTAGGGCAATGAAAATCAAAAGTACAATGAGATACCACTTCACACCCATTAGGATAGCTACAAACATAGAAGACAAAAAAAAAAATGTTAGCTGGGATACGGATTCATTGGAAATTTTGTGCATTCTTGCTGGAAATGTAAAGTGGTATAACTGTTCTGGAAAACAGTATGGTGGCCTCTCAAAAAAATTTTTAAAATTAAAAACTTAATTACCATATCATCCATTTCATCCACTCAAAAGAATTGAAAGGAGGGTTACATATCCATGTGCTTAGTAGCATTATTCACAGTAACTAAAATGGAGAAGCCACCCAAGTATTCATCAAAGGTAAGTAGGTAAGCAAAATCTGGGGTATAGGCACATGATGGAATGTTATCCAGCCTTACAAAGGAAGGAAACTCTGACACATGTTATAAAATGGATGAACCTTGAGGACAGTAGGCCTGTTCCAAAGAGGCAAACTCTATGTAATTCCACTTACAAAAGATACTAAGAGTAGTCAAATCCTAGAAACAGAAAGTAGAAGAGTGGCTGCCAGGGACTTGGGTAAGGAGGGAATAGGTAGTTATTGTTGAATTGGTATAGATATTCAGTTTTGTGTGATGAAAAGAGCCGTGGGGATGTATGGTGGGGGGGTGGCTGGACAATAGGAATGTACTTAATCCCAATGAACTGTACTCTCAGATATGTATATTTTTATACATACATATTTTTATGTTTTTATGTTATGTATATTTTACCACAATAAAAAAAATCTTGAAAAAAGTTAACATTATCGATCCTCCTTAAGGTAATTTATAAATTTAATGTGATTCCAATAAAAATGGTACTATATTTTTGTTTCATTTTCTTTTGGAACTAGTCAAATTGATTAAATGTTAATTTGAAATAACAGGAAAGAAGAGTCAGGAATAGAAGAGAAATGGGTGTAGGGCTAGCCTTAACAAATACAAAACACAAAATCTCTGTATCTAAAAGAAAATGATTTTGGCCCAGGGATAGATAGGAGACTACGGAACTGAAAAGAAATATCAACAAACAGACTCAATGGCATATTACAGTTTTGCATATAATAAAGAGGATATTGCAAATTTGTAGAGAAAAGATGGACTTTTTAATAAATAATACTGGGATTATTGGATAGCCATAGAGAAAATTTTAAATTGGGCCTCTCATATATTGTACATATATATGATACACTGGGATATATTCCAAATGGACCAGAGGCTGAAATATAAAAAAATAAATTTACACAATAGTACAAGAAAATGGATGATTTCCTCTGTAATCCAAGATAAGTGGAAATTTCTCAACTATGACTCAAAATGCAGATACAGTAAGAAAAAATGTGATAATTTTGACTAGCCATATGTGGCCAGAACCACTGTGTACAAAGTATACATACATACCTGACAAACTGAAGGAAAAAAATCTGCAATTTATATCATAAATATATCCCTAACATATAGCATCTTCTATCAAAAAGAAAAAAGAAAAAAAGACAGTAAACTATTAGAAAAATGGGCAAAACAGGGGAGGAGTCAAGATGGCGGAGAAGTAGCAGGCTGAGACTACTTCAGCTAGCCGGAGATCAGCTAGATAGCTTATCTAAAGATTGCAAACACCTGAAAATCCATCGGCAGATCGAAGAGAAGAAGAGCAGCAATTCTGGAAACAGAAAAACAACCACTTTCTGAAAGGTAGGACGGGCGGAGAAGTGAATCCAAAGCGATGGGAAGATAGACCCCGGGGGGAGGGGCCGGCTCCCGGCAAGCGGCGGAGCAACGGCGCACAAAATCAGGACTTTTAAAAGTCTGTTCCGCTGAGGGACATCGCTCCAGAGGCTAAACCGGGGTGAAGCCCACGCGGGGTCAGCGTGGCCTCAGGTCCCGCAGGGTCACAGAAGGATCGGGGGTGTCTGAGTGTCGCAGAGCTTGCGGGTATTGGAACGGGAAAGTCGGCTACAGAGACAGAGCCGACAGTAAGCTCACAGCTCGGTGTTACCTTAAACCGGTCGCAGGCTCGGTGAGCTCGGAGCGCGGCCGGAGGTCAGGCAGACGGGAGTAACTGGGCGCTGTTCTCTGAGGGAGCAATGAGGAGTGGGGCCCCGGGCTTTTGGCTCCTCCGGGCCAGAGACCAGGAGGCCGCCATTTGTATTCCCGTCCTCCGGAACTCTACGGAAAGCGCTCAGGGAACAAAAGCTCCTGAAAGCAAACCCGAGCAGATTACTCACCCCGGCCCCTGATAAGGGCAGTGCAATTCCGCCTGGGGCAAAGACACTTGAGAATCACTACAACAGGCCCCTCCCCCAGAAGATCATCAAGAAATCCAGTCGAGACCAAGTTCACCTACCAAGGAGTGCGGTTTCAATACCAAGGAAAGCAGCAGAATTCCAGAGGAGGAGAAAGCCAAGCACGGAACTCATGGCTTTTTCCCTGTGATTTTTTTAGTCTTGCAGTTAATTTAATTTTTTTTCTTTTTCATTTTTTGTTTTTTTCCTCACCTTCTGGTAAAATTTTTTTTTTTTACTTTTACCTTTTTCTTTTTTAACGTTTTTTAACCAGTTTATCTAATATATATATTTTTTCTTTTTTATATTTTTCTTATTTTTTTTTAATTCTTTTCTTTTTTTTTTTCTCTTTTTTCTTTTTTTTTCTTTCTTCCTTTTTGAACCTCTTTTTATCCCTTTTCTCCCCCTCACAATTAGGGATCTCTTCTAATTTGGTTAAAGCATATTTTTCTGGGGTTGTTGCCACCCTTTTAGTATTTTACTTGCTCCTTCATATACTCTTATCTGGACAAAATGACAAGAAGGAAAAATTCAACACAAAAAAAAGAACAAGAGGCAGTACCGAAGGCTAGACACCTAATCAATACAGACATTCGTAATATGTCAGATCTAGAGTTCAGAATGACAATTCTCAAGGTTCTAGCCGGGCTCGAAAAAGGCATGGAAGATATTAGAGAAACCCTCTTGAGAGATATAAAAGCGCTTTCTGGAGAAATAAAAGAACTAAAATCTAACCAAGTTGAAATAAAAAAAGCTATTAATGAGGTGCAATCAAAAATGGAGGCTCTCACTGCTAGGATAAGTGAGGCAGAAGAAAGAATTAGTGATATAGAAGACCAAATGACAGAGAATAAAGAAGCTGAGCAAAAGAGGGACAAACAGCTACTGGACCACGAAGGGAGAATTCGAGAGATAAGTGACACCATAAGACGAAACAACATTAGAATAATTGGGATTCCAGAAGAAGAAGAAAGAGAGAGGGGAGCAGAAGGTATACTGGAGAGAATTATTGGGGAGAATTTCCCCAATATGGCAAAGGGAACGAGCATCAAAATTCAGGAGGTTCAGAGAACGCCCCTCAAAATCAATAAGAATAGGCCCACACCCCGTCACCTAATAGTAAAATTTACAAGTCTCAGTGACAAAGAGAAAATCCTGAAAGCAGCCTGGGAAAAGAAGTCTGTAACATACAATGGTAAAAATATTAGATTGGCAGATGACTTATCCACAGAGACCTGGCAGGCCAGAAAGAGCTGGCATGATATTTTCAGAGCACTAAACGAGAAAAACATGCAGCCAAGAATACTATATCCAGCCAGGCTATCATTGAAAATAGAAGGAGAGATTAAAAGCTTCCAGGACAAACAAAAACTGAAAGAATTTGCAAACACCAAACCAGCTCTACAGGAAATATTGAAAGGGGTCCTCTAAGCAAAGAAGAGCCTACAAGTGGTAGATCAGAAAGGAACAGAGACCATATACAGTAACAGTCACCTTACAGGCAATACAATGGCACTAAATTCATATCTCTCAATAGTTACCCTGAATGTTAATGGGCTAAATGCCCCTGTCAAAAGACACAGGGTATCAGAATGGATAAAAAAACAAAACCCATCTATATGTTGCCTCCAAGAAACTCATTTTAAGCCCGAAGACACCTCCAGATTTAAAGTGAGGGGGTGGAAAAGAATTTACCATGCTAATGGACATCAGAAGAAAGCAGGAGTGGCAATCCTTATATCAGATCAATTAGATTTTAAGCCAAAGACTATAATAAGAGATGAGGAAGGACACTATATCATACTCAAAGGGTCTCTCCAACAAGAAGATCTAACAATTTTAAATATCTATGCCCCCAACGTGAGAGCAGCCAACTATATAAACCAATTAATAACAAAATCAAAGAAACACATCAACAATAATACAATAATAGTAGGGGACTTTAACACTCCCCTCACTGAAATGGACAGATCATCCAAGCAAAAGATCAGCAAGGAAATAAAGGCCTTAAACGACACACTGGACCAGATGGACATCACAGATATATTCAGAACATTTCATCCCAAAGCAACAGAATACACATTCTTCTCTAGTGCACATGGAACATTCTCCAGAATAAATCACATCCTCGGTCCTAAATCTATTCTCCAGAATAGATCACATCCTCGGTCCTAAATCAGGACTCAACCGGTATCAAAAGATTGGCATCATTCCCTGCATATTTTCAGACCATAATGCTCTGAAGCTAGAACTCAACCACAAGAGGAAGTTTGGAAAGAACCCAAATACATGGAGACTAAACAGGATCCTTCGAAAGAATGAATGGGTCAATCAGGAAATTAAAGAAGAATTGAAAAAAATCATGGAAACAAATGATAATGAAAATACAACGGTTCAAAATCTGTGGGACACAACAAAGGCAGTCCTGAGAGGAAAATAGATAGCGGTACAAGCCTTTCTCAAGAAACAAGAAAGGTCTCAGGTACACAACCTAACCCTACACCTAAAGGAGCTGGAGAAAGAACAAGAAAGAAACCTTAAGCCCAGCAGGAGAAGAGAAATCATAAAGATCAGAGCAGAAATCAATGAAATAGAAACCAAAAAAACAATAGAACAAATCAACGAAACTAGGAGCTGGTTCTTTGAAAGAATTAATAAAATTGATAAACCCCTGGCCCGACTTATCAAAAAGAAAAGAGAAAGGACCCAAATAAATAAAATCATGAATGAAAGAGGAGAGATCACAACTAACACCAAAGAAATACAAACTATTATAAGAACATACTATGAGCAACTCTACGCCAACAAATTTGACAATCTGGAAGAAATGGATGCATTCCTAGAAACATATAAACTACCACAACTGAACCAGGAAGAAATAGAAAGCCTGAACAGACCCATAACCAGTAAGGAGATTGTAACAGTCATTAAAAATCTCCAAACAAACAAAAGCCCAGGGCCAGATGGCTTCCCGGGGGAATTCTACCAAACATTTAAAGAAGAACTAATTCCTATTCTCCTGAAACTGTTCCAAAAAATAGAAATGGAAGGAAAACTTCCAAACTCATTTTATGAGGCCAGCATCACCTTGATCCCAAAACCAGACAAGGATCCCATCAAAAAAGAGAGCTATAGACCAATATCCTTGATGAACACAGATGCGAAAATACTCAACAAAATACAAGCCAATAGGATTCAACAGTACATTAAAAGGATTATTCACCACGACCAAGTGAAATTTATTCCAGGGCTGCAAGGTTGGTTCAACATCCGCAAATCAGTCAATGTGATACAACACATCAATAAAAGAAAGAACAAGAACCATATGATACTCTCAATAGATGCTGAAAAAGCATTTGACAAAGTACAGCATCCCTTCCTGATCAAAACTCTTCAAAGTGTAGGGATAGAGGGCACATACCTCAATATCATCAAAGCCATCTATGAAAAACCCACCGCAAATATCATTCTCAATGGAGAAAAACTGAAAGCTTTTCTGCTAAGGTCAGGAACACGGCAGGGATGTCCATTATCACCACTGCTATTCAACATAGTACTAGAGGTCCTAGCCTCAGCAATCAGACAACAAAAGGAAATTAAAGGCATCCAAATCAGCAGAGAAGTCAAATTATCACTCTTCGCAGATGATATGATACTATATGTGGAAAACCCAAAAGACTCCACTCCAAAACTGCTAGAACTTGTACAGGAATTCAGTAAAGTGTCAGGATATAAAATCAATGCACAGAAATCAGTTGCATTTCTCTACACCAACAGCAAGACAGAAGAAAGAGAAATTAAGGAGTCAATCCCATTTACAATTGCACCCAAAACCATAAGATACCTAGGAATAAACCTAACCAAAGAGGCACAGAATCTATACTCAGAAAACTATAAAGTACTCATGAAAGAAATTGAGGAAGACACAAAGAAATGGAAAAATGTTCCATGCTCCTGGATTGGAAGAATAAATATTGTGAAAATGTCTATGCTACCTAAAGCAATCTACACATTTAATGCAATTCCTATCAAAGTACCATCCATCTTTTTCAAAGAAATGGAACAAATAATTCTAAAATTTATATGGAACCAGAAAAGACCTCAAATAGCCAAAGGGATATTGAAAAAGAAAGCCAACGTTGGTGGCATCACAATTCTGGACTTCAAGCTCTATTACAAAGCTGTCATCATCAAGACAGCATGGTACTGGCACAAAAACAGACACACAGATCAATGGAACAGAATAGAGAGCCCAGAAATAGACCCTCAACTCTACAGTCAACTAATCTTCGACAAAGCAGGAAAGAATGTCCAATGGAAAAAAGACAGCCTCTTCAATAAATGGTGCTGGGAAAATTGGACAGCCACATGCAGAAAAATGAAATTGGACCATTTCCTTACACCACACACAAAAATAGACTCAAAATGGATGAAGGACCTCAATGTGCGAAAGGAATCCATCAAAATCCTTGAGGAGAACACAGGCAGCAACCTCTTCGACCTCTGCCGCAGCAACATCTTCCTAGGAACAACGCCAAAGGCAAGGGAAGCAAGGGAAAAAATGAACTATTGGGATTTCATCAAGATCAAAAGCTTTTGCACAGCAAAGGAAACAGTTAACAAAATCAAAAGACAACTGACAGAATGGGAGAAGATATTTGCAAACAACATATCAGATAAAGGACTAGTGTCCAGAATCTATAAAGAACTTAGCAAACTCAACACCCAAAGAACAAATAATCCAATCAAGAAATGGGCAGAGGACATGAACAGACATTTCTGCAAAGAAGACATCCAGATGGCCAACAGACACATGAAAAAGTGCTCCATATCACTCGGCATCAGGGAAATACAAATCAAAACCACAATGAGATATCACCTCACACCAGTCAGAATGGCTAAAATCAACAAGTCAGGAAATGACAGATGCTGGCGAGGATGCGGAGAAAGGGGAAATCTCCTACACTGTTGGTGGGAATGCAAGCTGGTGCAGCCACTCTGGAAAACAGCATGGAGGTTCCTCAAAATGTTGAAAATAGAACTGCCCTATGACCCAGCAATTGCACTATTGGGTATTTACCCTAAAGATACAAACATAGTGATCCAAAGGGGCACGTGCACCCAAATGTTTATAGCAGCAATGTCCACAATAGCCAAACTATGGAAAGAACCTAGATGTCCATCAACAGATGAATGGATCAAGAAGATGTGGTATATATACACAATGGAATACTATGCAGCCATCAAAAGAAATGAAATCTTGCCATTTGAGACAACATGGATGGAACTAGAGCGTATCATGCTTAGCGAAAGTGGTGATGCAACATGGGGGCTTAAGTGGGTAGGAGAAGAATAAATGAAACAAGATGGGATTGGGAGGGAGACAAACCATAAGTGACTCTTAATCTCACAAAACAATCTGAGGGTTGCTGGGGGGAGGGGGTTTGGGAGAAGGGCATGGGATTATGGACACTGGGGAGGGTATGTGCTTTGGTGAGTGCTGTGAAGTGTGTAAACCTGGTGATTCACAGACCTGTACCCCTGGGGATAAAAACATATGTTTATAAAAAATAAAAAAATTTAAAAGAAAAAAAAAAGAAAAATGGGCAAAACATATGGACAGTTCACAGCAAGATAAATGTACATGGTCCTTAAGCATATCAAAAAATATAGCGTTGCTCTTAATAAAAGGAACATAAATTAACACCACCCTGAGATATAATTTCTCACAATTTCATTGGCAAAAATCCAGAAAATTGACAACATACTTTGTTAGGAGGTGGAAGAAATTTAAAGTAGAAAACTGCTTTGGCAGAAAATTTGGCAATAATTAGCAAAACTACATATGCATTTATTTGTTGACATGAAAAATCTCACTTTCAGTAATCTATCCTAAGGATACACTGGAAAAAAAGTGAAAAGATTTATGCAGAAAGTATTCATTGTAACATTATTTGTTACAAAAAAATATATATAAAGACCTAAATTCTCATCCATAAGGGATTGGTTGAATAAATTACAGTACATCCACACAGAGTATTTTAAAACTTTAAGAAGGAATGAAGAATATCACAAGGAAATAGTTTGACAGTATATGAATATCACTGTGTATCATTGTATGGAGTAATCTAGCTAGATACAGCAAGGTGAAAAAAATACATAGACTATGCTTCGAGGTATCTATCTATTATCTATCTGTCTGT
Source organism: Mustela erminea (assembly GCF_009829155.1). Classification (NCBI taxonomy): domain Eukaryota; kingdom Metazoa; phylum Chordata; class Mammalia; order Carnivora; family Mustelidae; genus Mustela; species Mustela erminea. Next base: position 61,264,159 of record NC_045623.1, read on the forward strand.
CTGTCTGTCTATTGTCTATCTATCCTCTATCTATTATTTATGTTTTTCAAAATGAAGGAATTAATAAAAAGGATTTTTTAAAGTGATTATCTCTTGGAGATAAAGGGAAAATGTTGGAAGGATCAAAAACAGAAATAACTCATCTCTGAATTATTTGTTTTTCTAGATTTGGCTTTGGAATCACATAAATATTTCACATAAATCTAAAACAAATTTAAAAATTAAAAAACCAATTCCTAAAAATCAAAAACAAAATAAGTCTCTGTTAGTTATCTATTGCTGAATAACAAATTGTCCCAAAACATAGCTACATAAATCAATATAATAACCATGTATCATCTTGCACTATATCTGAGGGACAAGAATCCAGGAGGAGCTTAAATGAGTGCTTCTAGCTCAAGGTCTCCCCTGAAATATCACTCCAAATGTTGGCCAGGAATACATTCACCTGAAAGCTTGACCACAGCACGAAGATGCACTTCTCTGCTTATTTGAGTGGCTATTGATAGAGGCCTCAGCTACTTGCTAACTGTTGCCAGAGATAACAGTCTTTTTTGTACTGGGGCCTCTCCATAGGGCTACTCAAGACATGGTATCTGGCATCCCATAGATGAGCTATGCTGGAAAGGAAGATAGAGAGGTGTGCGCACCCAACCATAGCAGTAAGCCCAATCTCTGTAATAACCTAATCTCAGAAGTGACACGTGATACTCCAATATTATACTGGTTACAGAGATAATCCTCATGAGATGTGGTGGGGGGAGGACCACACAAGAACATGAGCCCTAGGAGGCAGGGACTACTTAGAGCCACCCTGGAGGCTGGGTACCACATGGACCTATGTACTCACTGAAAATAAAACCAAAGAGAATGAAACTATTGTAAATGATTTTTTTTAAGTGGTATTTATTTATTTGAGAGAGAGTGTGCACGTGAGCCAGAGGAGGGTCAGAGGGAGAGAGAGAGGGACTCACCGCTGAGCGTAGAGCCTGATTCAGGGCTCTATCTCACAACTCTGATCTTACAGCCCTGAGATCATGACCAGAGCCAAAATGAAGAGTCAGAGCCTTAAGGAACTGAACCACCCAGGCACCCCAAAATGATTTTAAAACACAATGACTTCACTGTGTGTCTCTAATGGGATGTATACCCTGAGGAAAATATTTTTTGAAAAACTGTCTCCAAGTGTTTTCAGTAACTGTTATGTTGACATTGTTATTGTGTGTATGTATTGTAGAATAAAGCAAATGGGTCATTATATTGGTGGTTTTAGATCTGGGATTTCTAGTGTAGGAGAAAGGAAATATAGATATAGTATTGATGAGCTTTTATAAAACCCCAAAGTCCTAACATTTGAATTGGGAATATCAGTATGAACTCCTTTTAAGAAAATAGATTTCCTAACTTTGTTCACTGGAAAAAACACAGAAACAATGACCAATCCTATAACAAGGAGTACTTGAGTACCTGCATCGTGTTTGGTAAATTCTGAAGGCTGATCCCAGCTTTGAGCTGGAAAATCTATTTATAACAAAAGCAGTGAAGATAACCAACACCACTTTTTGTCAAAAAAAAAAAAAAAGATTTGGAATCTAATTTAAAATGGCTCTCACTACAAACAAACAATCAAAAAAAAATCAAAAAACTCAAACCACTTATATTTGGCTATCAATAAAACAATATATACAATAATAGTGATTTAAACACATTATATATATTTAAATCTCTTCTACCTTTATAGTGATTCTTAAGAAAAGAAAATAACAAAAGCTTATTGGTCACCTCTGAAGAATACTAGGGAACAAACTACTTTTAAAACAGTTCAATCAAAGGAGCATTTATTGTTTTCCTTTTCTATACAAACTGTATTTTAGATAATAGTTAATGAGGGCAGTTTCTCTGGAGAATAGTATTCCGATTAATCTATTAATAAAGGAAGACTTATAATGGGATAAAAATATCAACATTTCCAAAATTCTAATGAAAAAAATAAAAATTAAAAAAAACAAATGGACTAAAGCAATGAGTAATCAGCACCTATGAAAAGAAAGACAACCTGACAGCATTTGTTCACATGAGGCAATGTACCAGCTATGTAAAGATCTTACTTAAAACAATTGAACTTGAAGAAGATCAAGACCCTAGTTCTGGCTATTATTTTACAATAAATAATGTGAAAGTTTGTTGAAAAACATAGAAATACAGGCAACAAAATCCAGACAATTTTATAGGGCAGACAACACAGCTTCTTCAACAAATAAATTTCAAGGGGAAAAACGGCGCACAAAGGGGCAGGGGGTAAAGGAAGAAGTAGAATTTTTAAAAGGTGTAGAAGATTTAAGTCAATGGCAATATATGGTTCTTATTGGTTCCTGTTTTGAATAAACAAACTGTAAAAATAAGATCTATCAGATAATTGGGAGCTTTTGAATAATTGCCTGGATATTAGATGATGTTAAGGGATTACCATTTTTTTTTAAGATTTTATTTATTTATTTGACAGAGAGGGATACAGTGAGAGAGGGAGCACAAGCAGAGGGAGTGGGAGAGGGAGAAGCAGGCTTCCTGCTAAGCAGGGACCCCAATGCAGGGCTCCATCCCAGGAACCTGGGATTATGACCTGAAGCCAAAGCAGTCACCTAAGGACTAAGTCGCCTAAATCCCTGGTGCCCCAAGGGATTACCATTTTTTAAGGTATTATAATGTTATCATGGTTATATTTTCAAAGAGTAGTTATCCTTAAGGCAATGGTTCTCAAACTTTAGCATGCATTACAAGTACTGGAGGGCTTACTAAAACACAGATTTGGGGACCCCAAGCCCAGAAATTCTCATAAAACAAGAATGTCAGTTGATAATTACAGCTTGGAGATGAGTATATGGAATTCCCTTATCTTATCCTGGACACATGTGTCTATGTTTGAAGTTTTCCATAATCACAAGTTAAAATCTAAAGAAAATATAAATTTTTTTACAAACATAAACAAAACAGTCAAATGATTAATTCTAATATTGTGTTGGTTTATGGTATATATTAACATCCTATGTTAAATCTATTAATTTGGAAATACTGCTTTTTTTTCAATTCTACATTTCTTGAGAAATCTTATCAAGCTTTTTATATGCATCTTTCTTGTGGTTGTATTTATTATCACTAGCATCCCTTTTTGAGCCATTTAACAGCTTTCTAGAACACGTCAACACCTTGGTCTAAAATGTTGAAAAAACAGGAATTTTCAAATCTGCATTTGATGCTGTCTCTGCAGATTTTCTCACAAGCCCCAGCTATGCATTGCACAATATTAAGATAATTTGTTGTGTCACTTGTCTTGGAGGAAAGTGTTCACGGACTGCACAATACAACCACCTTAAAATAATTTATTAGTGATCTGAAAAAAAAAAAAACTTGCAAGTTTCCAACACCCCAAGAAGATTTACTAAATCTGTGTTAGATTTCTGTGCTCCTTTTGTAACAATTCCTCTAGGTAACTATCACAAAACTAGTATTATGCCCCAAACTCATTTCAGGCTATCGTGTCATCCACAAACACTGTTTTGTGATTCAAAGCAAAGCAAATGACAGAAACTTAGTGTACTGGAGATTTTATAGATATTCTGCTAATTCCTAAAGTCAGAAACATGGTGATTCTTAGTCAACATTTTCCATTTTATCTATTTTGACACTTTGTGGATACATTGTTTTGAGAAACAGCAGTCTAGCGTGATTGATGTCAGTGAAGAGAGAAATGTAAACTCCCACATATCTGGGGCCTGAACAAGCCATCATCGCCACTCTGACACCATGTTTCTCTATTTGTTCTTCCAATCTGGCAGTGTTCTTAAATGCTGGGAGTCAGCAGGACACAAGACAGTTCTGGCCCACCCATAGCTCACACTCTATTGGAGGGAGACAGCAAATACCAAAGTTCTGGAATTCACAAAGTGTTTAAAATACATTATAATACTCATTGCTTGCAGCAGTCCTGGGAGTAGAAGGTATATTCCTCTTTCCATAGGAGAGGCCATAAAATTTATTCCGTGATAGTTGGGCTGAAAGATGAATGAGGGCCGAAATCCTACCTGCCTTGCTCACTTGTACTCATAGTGCTGAAAACAAAGGTCCTCAGTAAGCTTTGGTGTTTAAATGAAAAAAGGGACACCTTGACTCCATGGGCTTGATGAAGTATTGATACATGGTCCTTCAGAATACTGCAGTGTAGAAATTTATCAATTCTCAGAGACAGAAAACTATTTATATGTGGCTGAAAATGGAAATGTTTTCTATTACCGAAAAAAATTTCCAGTGAAACATATTGTTCTAAGAAACACCTGATGGGACACCTGGGTGGCTCAGTGGGGTAAGCCTCTGCCTTCTGCTCAGGTCATGATCTCAGGGTCCTGGGATCCAGCCCTGCATCAGGCTCTCTGCTCAGGAGGGAGCCTGCTTCCCCCCTCTCTTTCTCTGCCTGCCTCTCTGCCTACTTGTGATCTCTCTGTCGAATAAATAAATAAAATCTTAAAAAAAAAGAAGAAAGAAAGAAAGAGAGAAAGGAAGGAAGGAAGGAAAAAAGAAAGGAAGAAAGGAAGGAAGGAGAAAGAAACACCTGAAATGGCTAGCCAGATATTTAAAAGATGAATCTGCCTTGTAGACAGAATGCTGAATCTTTTCTCATGCTGGGGTAGTGGTACAAAGCAGGGTTCAAGTCTCATCTGCAAATTTACTAGGAGGTAAGTTTTGGAAAACTCTGACCTAGTAATAGTTCCACTGAAAACATACCCATGGCTCCCACTGCCCTCAGAAGAAAGCAGAAGCTAATCAGACTTGAGGCAATTCACCCTCATTCTCCTGTCTCCCTCTGCAGCCTTATCTTTTGCCTTTTCAAAACTTAAACTATGCTCTGGAAGTATTCCTCTCTCTCTTAGGAGCCTGTGTGTACCGTTAAGGTTTTCAATATCCAGTTTCCTTTTCCTGGGCCCTTCCTTCTTTTCTTCTTCCTCTCTACTCGTTAGCCTATTCAAATCCAAATCTAATTCATCTTTCAAGCCTAGACTTAAATGTCATTGCCTCCAGACCTGGGCCACCAAGCCCAGATTAGGTGGTTCTCCAGACAGTTCTGACAGTGACCCTCACTGCTCCATGTGGTGCAGTCATGAGTGCTTGCTGTCCCCTCACATCTACAAGCTCTGTGAGAGCAGGAGCCAAATCCGTTTTGTTCACTGTAGGGCCTATCACCAGGCTTGGCCCAGGTTAGCAAGCTATAAATATTTCTTAAATTATATTTAATAAACTTACTTAACTTCTGAAATATAAAAGGGTGCTAAGACTACCTGCCTTATAGGCTTGTTGTAAAGATTTTTTTTAACAAAATATTTTATTCTTTTATCTAAGTTCTCATAGCCACTTCATAACCCATCTTTATTTTTTTATTATGTTAGTCACCATACAGTAGTACATCATTAGTTTTTGATGTAGTGTTCCATGATTCATTGTTTGTGTATAATACCCAGTGCATCACTGGGCTAGCCCATTCCCCCACCCCTGTTCCTTCTAAAACTCTGTTTGTTTCCCAGAGTCCATAGTCGTTCGTGCTTCATCTCCCACTCCAATTCCTCCCTGCCTTAGCTTTTCCCTTTCCTTCTCCTAATGTCCTCTATGCTATTCCTTATGCTCCACAAATAAGTGAAACCCTATGATAATTTACTTTCTCTGATTGACTTATTTCACTTAGCATAATTTCCTCTAGTCCCATTCATGTTGATCCAAAAGTTGGGTATTCATCCTTTCTGATGGCTGAGTAATATTCCATTGTATATATGAATCACATCTTCTTTATCCATTCATCTGTTAAAGGGCATATCAGCTCTTTCCACAGTTTGGCTATTGTGGACATTGCTGATATGAACATTGGGGTGCATGTGGCCCTTCTTTTCACTACATCTGTATGTTTGGAATAAATACCCAGTAATGCAATTGCTGGGTCATAGGGTAACTCTATTTTTAACTTTTTGAGGAATTTCCATACTGTTTTCAAAAGTAACTACACCAACTTGCATTCCCACCAACAGTGTAAGAGGGTTCCTCCTTCTCCACTTCCTCTCCAACACTTGTTTCTAACCTTGTCAACCTTTGCCATTGTGACTGGTATAAGGTGGTATCTCAATGTGGTTTTGATTTGAATCTCCCTAATGGCTAGTGATGATGGACATTTTTTCATGTGTCTGTTAGCCACTTGTATGTCTTCTTGGAGAAGTGTCTGTTCATGCCTTCTGTCCATTTTTTGACATGGTTATCTGTTTTGTGTGTGTTGAGTTTGATAAGTTCTTTATAGATCCTGGATATCATCCCTTTGTCTGTAATGTCATTTGTGAATATCTTCTCCCATTCCATGGGTTGCCCTTTTGTTTTGTTGACTGTTTCCTTTGTTGTGCAGAAGCTTTTCATCTTGATGAAGTCCCAAAAGTTCATTTCACTTTTGTTTCCTTTGCCTTTGGAGGCATATCTTCAAAGAAGTTGCTGTGGCTGATGTTAAAGAGTTTACTGCCTATGTTCTCCTCTAGGATTTTGATGGATTCCTGTCTCACTTCAGAGTATAAAGGATAGAGGGAACACTCAACTTCATGAAAAACCCACAGTGACTACCATTCTCATTTAGGGAAAAGCTGAGAGCCTTTCCCTTGAGATCAGGAACATGACAGCATGCTCATTCTCTCCACTATTGTTCAACATAGTACTAGAAGTCTTAGCAACACCAAGTAAGACAACAAAAAGAAATAAAAGACATTTAAATTGGCAAAGAAGAATTCAAACTCTCTCTCTTCACAGAGGACATGATACTTTGTGTGAAAACCCAAAAGACTCTATCCCCAAATTACTAAACTCATACGGCAATTCAGTAATGTGGCAGGATACAAAATCAATGCACAGAAATCAGTTGCTTTCTTATACACGAACAATGTAACTATAGAAAGAGAAATTAGAGTTCCAGTTCCATTTACAATAGCACCAAAAATCGTAAGATATCCTGGAATAAACCTAACCAAAGAGGTGAAAGATCTATATTCTAGGAACTACAGAACACTCATGAAAGAAATTTAAAAAGACACGAAAAGGTGGAAAAACATTCTATGCTCATGGATCAGAAGAAAAAACATTGTTAAAATGTCTATGCTGCCCAGAGCAATTTATAATTTCAACACCATCTCAATCAAAAAAGTGCTGGAACAAACAATCCTAAAATTTGTATGGAACCAGAAAAGATCCCAACTTGCCAAGGAAAAGTTGAAAAAGAAAAACAAAGTTGGGGCATCGCATTGCCTGATTTCAAGCTATATTACAATGCTATGATCACCAAGACAGCAAGGTACTGGAACAAAAACATACTCATAGGTCAATGGAACAGAATAGAGAGCCCAGATATGAACCCTCAACTCTATGGTCAACTAATCTTCAACAAAGCAGGAAAAAATATCCAGTAGAAAAAAGACAGTCTCTTCAACAAATGGTGCTGGGGAAAATGGACAGCTATATACAGGAGAACGAAACTTGACCATTCTCTCACACCATACACAAAGTAAACCCAAAATGGATGAGAGCTTGTTGTAAAGATTAAATGGAATGGCATAAACAAAGCATCTATATTGTGCCTTGTACAGATTATGTGTCCAATAAATGTCTTGTTATTTTTATGTCTATTCTAGAACTCTCCACTACTCCTGCTCACTCCTCCCACTCTAGAGAACCTCTTGATTTTTCTTTAAAATGCTTCATGACTATAAAGCTCCTTTAGTTTTTTATCCATACTGACAGGTTTTTTAACATGCCAATCAGTTGAGTACAGACATTGAGTTTTCAGTGAATCATTCTGGGATCTGTCTCCTTTCAATTGTCTGATACTAAAAATAACCATGTGTGTCAATTTGTACCCAAGATGTTATTTTTATCTGGTATGATAAGATAACAGATAGAGTGACAACCACTTTTGAACGAATAGTTTAGTAACATTTCCCACAAAAAGGGGACATGAGACATCACAGGATCACATGGGGGAGCGCCACACTCAGTCAGGACGCACAAGTGAGGCAAAAGCCCAGGCTATAGCTTTTACTGAGGTTTCCACAGGAAAGGCAAGGCAAGGTAAGGTAAACAGCTTAGAACTGGCTAGTCTGAATAATTCCAGCAGGCTTCAAGCCTAAGGACTGTCCCTAGCTGTTTAGTATCTGGACTGGGTTGATTTGGGGCAGGGGAAATATTTGTTTGAAGAGAAATTAATTAACCCTGGGAAGGGCAATCTCTTCCAGCCAGCAAGGCTACCCAAGATGTCAAAACATCATAAAATCTAGAAAATTTTTAAGCATAATTAATATACCATATTCCATTGCAAGAGGGAATGACACTTTATCCTTGACCTTTGTTCCATCATTTATTCCATTGTAACCTTTAATAACATTGCTCTTAGGATAAAACATGCTGAGCTTTTTAATCTCTTCTATCCCATTCTTGACAAAACTTATAGTTGCCTTGGCTGCCCTTCCTCAATCTGCTAATTAAAACAGCCTAAGGAGGTGCCTGGTGGGCTCAGTCAGTAGAACATCTGACTCTTAATCTCAGGGTTATAAGGTCAAGCACCACTTTGGGCTTGGAGCCTACTTAAAAGAAATAAATAAATAAAAATAAAACAGCCTAGGATACCTTTATCTCTAATAAGAACTTTACTTTTGCCTATGAATAACTTATGTTAGATCTACTTTTCCTTTGTCTAACACAGACACCTCCTTTCTTGCACAAAAGAAACAGCATTGTTTTATTGTTAATATATTTGTCAGACATGTTAATTGCATAATGCTGAGATTGATGTAGAGACAAGCTTTCTTTTGGGGTGACTGAATGATTCAATGACTATATGGGCTGAAGTTATTTGGAACTGGGAATGTGTTTTAAAGGTTTGTTCTGAGGTGCCTGGGTGGCTCAGTGGTTAAAGCCTCTGCCTTCGGCTCAGGTCATGATCCCAGGGTCCTGGGAGGGAGCCCTGCACTGGGCTCTCTGCTCAGCAGGGAGCCTGCTTCCTCCTCTCCCTCTGTCTGCCTCTCTATTTGTGATCTCTTTCTGTCAAAAAAAAAAAAAAAGTGTGGTTTCCTTTTGTTTATTTTACTTGTATCCACCAGAGTAATAGAATTAAAAGGTTGGTTTCTTTTTAAAAAATAACCTTTACTATTAAGCTCTAAGATACAAAGCTTATTTTTATTCATATGTGAAATTCTCTAGTCAGAATAGACAAGAATAGAAAATAGATTGTCTCAGCTCTATTTGATTTCTTTTTCAAAGACTACTCTGTCCTGACTTTCATTGTCTGCTCTTAGCAATATTGAGGTGGTTACAGATTTAGGATAATGGACTCACTTGAGTCTCATTGACAAGTTGGTCAGTCTGTAAGTTATGAGATAAGAATGGTGAATTTGACTAGGATATATCAGGACAGTTCCTAGAGAGCTACAGGTGCGAGGTATCTTTGAAATATAATATAACCACCATTTTTCTAATTAGGAAACCAAGACCCGTAGTTGGGAAGGAAATCGTGCATCACACCCAGAGAATTAATGGCAGACCCAGGGCAGAGATAAAGGCTCCCCAGTGATAAGTCCAGGGCTCTTGCTCTGAGCAATGCACTTTCCAAGCTTATACTTATGGGTGGATACAAAGCACAGTCCAAGTGCAACCAAATTCTAGAGGAATATATTCTACAATAGGAAAAGTAAGAGCAGTGGGTAACTCATGAGTGAGCATGTGCTGATAGAAAACCAGGCCAAAACCAACCTCATAGGGGTAGTATGAGAATTTAGTAATATAATAAATATAAATTATCTGGTCATGTGCTTAGCATTCAGTAGACACTCAAATAAATATTGGTTGTCCCTCATGCCCATCTCTAACCAACTATAATTTGTTGTATACTGATGACAAGTATTTAGTGATACAATGTCACTTAGTACAACCACTATGAATCTTCAGCTTCATCAAATTCTCTGGTGTGAGACCAAGTTTATATCAGAACCTTATACAGCTTCCCTCCCCAACCGTTACCTCCTCCAGCACTGTGGAGTTGTCTGCCCACCAGAGGTCCCTAGGATGTCATCTAGACCAGAAATGGAAATAGACAACATTCCTTCAGTCCTTTCCTGGGGGCAAAGAGTCGGGGAGGGGGAGGTTCTTAAGATTTTTCACTTAGCTTAATAAGGCCTTTTTCTCAAATAATCTGAATATATCTGTTTGATATATCTAAATATAAGCCTATGCTATATATAATAAATTTATAAGAGATGTGAGAGAGACAGAAGCTAAAGGCTAGGTTAGGCTATAGTAACAAATAGTGTCAGTGGCCCAAAACAACAAAAGTTTATTTCTCACTTACATTTCTATAATTAGTCAGCAACCATATTGTCATCTTAGCTCCAAAACCCAGGCTGATGAAGCAGTGACTCTGGTATATTTTGGGATGTGCTGGCAGAGGGGAAAAAAGAAGGCTCTAGAGCATCTCATGTGAGCAGTTTAATCCTCAGCCAGAAGGAGCACACGTCACTTCTGCTCATGACTCATTGGCCATAAATGTTCCCATGGCCCTTTCCAATCACAAGACAATCAGGAAGGGAGAATAATAGGAATAGTTGGTAAAAAGCACTAATAATTATTATATTCTATTTTTAAAGCCAGTTTAAAAACTTTTATTGAAAGGGTTTTTTTGAAGATTTTATTTATTTATTTATTTATTTGAGAGAGAGAACACAGGTAAGAGGGAACAGAAGGAGAAAGAATCTGAAGCAGACTCAGACTCTGTGCTGAGCTTGGAGCCCAATGCAGGCCTCAATCTCACGGCCCCGAGATCATGACCTGAGCTTAAACCAAAAGTTGGACACTTAACCAACTGAGCCACCCAGCTGCCCCTTTATAAATTCTTTTATTAAAACATTCCCAAATGCTCTATCTCACCTGGCATTTCCCTTATGGGCATTTCTTCCTTTTACATATCACTAAATGAGGATGTTCTGTTTCCTATTGGATTTTCAGGTGAATTATGGAAAGCTCCTCTGGTTTTTAAAAGCTGCAGCTTCCAATGATCCACCACAAAGCAAAGAAGCTGCAGGCAGCAACCAGAGGAAATCTCAGGGTTGTCATCATCATGGCCAAAGGGTCTTTCTTTCTTTCCTTGGGCATAGTGCTCCTAGGCTTCTAGAACAGGTGGTAATTTTTCAGGTCATTTACCTTAAAAGTTCACCCAATGTAGAATCACTGAGCCCTTCACCAACAGCCATCTTACGCTTGTCATTTCCCCTCTCTCATACACAGGCCAGCACAGAAATTTGTTTGCAACAATTGCATAGGTTTCTTGAGATCAAGCATGTGTCTTATTTTAATGAGGTTGCCATGTGACAATGAAAACCCTCATGGAATAAGAAATGATCATACACTGGTGCAGAACTCCAGTCTATAAAATGTGATTACAAAACTATGTTCAGTCAATGAACTCCTGGCTTACAGGCACTAGCAAAGAAGGGTTTCAGGTACCAGAATCAATAATGTAATCTAAAGGGTAAGAAATGACATAAAGTAAAATAGGATGTGAGGGGTATCTTCAGAGAGGAGGCACAGTAGAGTGTGCTAGTCTCTGTGTTCTCCAAGGAAGTTGACATAACTACAGTGGTTGGGAGCATAGCCTCCATTACCAGAAGCCCAAGCTCAACCCCTGTTTCTGCCATTTAATGGCACTGTAACCTTGGGCTAGTCACTTACCCTCTCTGTGTGTCCATTGTGAAATGGGAGTCATAAGAGATACCCCTTCACTTCATAGATCTTGAGAGTAACTTAACCAATGCAAAGTTCTTAAAAATAGTAACTGATACATAAGAAATGCTATATAGGAATTTTTTTTTAAGATTTTATTTATATATTTGACAGAAAGAGATCACAAGTAGGCAGAGAGGCAGGCAGAGAGAGAGAGAGGAGGAAGCAGGCTCCCTGCTGAGCAGAGAGCCCGATGCGGGACTCGATCCCAGGACCCTGAGATCATGACCTGAGCCGAAGGCAGCGGCCTAACCCACTGAGCCGCCCAGGCGCCCCTGCTATATAGGAATTTTTAAAATTATTTTTAAACTATCCTACCAGAAGACACTCTTTTCGGTTACAAATAATGTGACATAGTAGTTAAGAGTTGCCTTATTGGAATTGATCCCTTCACTCTAGGATAGTAGTTTCCTGTAAAAATGGCCCTGGATCAAGTATTGGACTTGCTTCCTTTCTACAGTGTGCCCTTTTAATGCCTTTTTATATTCATTGAATACCAGCTGCTGGCCAGGTGAACCTTGTCTAGCACAGTGAATGCAGAGGTTGGCAAGGTCCAATCCTTCCCTCAAGGCTAAAAGTGCAAAGAAAGACACTGTCAGGTAGGTATACCAGTCAAATATCTGGGAGCAGCTGTCCTACAAGGGCCGTGAAGTCCCAGAAATAAATAATAGTCAGCAACCACACTTCATAAAACACAAGCCATGAGATCTGGGCCCTGCGAGGTGGCAGACTATGCATTAAAGACATGGCTACCCACTGGCAGATATGGGTCTTAGGAGTGCAGGACAGGATGGAACTCCTGAGCCCTAGACTAGGTTAGATCTCTCTGTCACTCTGTGGTATTTGGTCCCACCATCCTTTCTCTTTCTGACAGCCTGTAACTACTCCCTTGACATTTGAGGTTAGTAATAGTGTCTATCCTGGATAACTGAGTATTTAGTATCATTCCCAACACAAGGTAGATGCTCACTGAATATTGTTTAATATAATTGGCACCTCCAATGATCCACTTGCAGAGACATCCGGATACCTACTCTATAAAAATGGTGTACACAGAGGGATCACTTTGAACTCATGGGAGAAGGTGCTGCTTGATACATACCAGACGGCATATCTGTGGAAGTGCAGAACTGATGGCCTATCATGAACCCAGGTTCTTTGTTAATTACCGTGCTGCAGAAAAAGGCCCTCCCGTGTTCTGTCAGGAATAGCCTTTAGGGGGTCAGCTCTGTGATGTTTAAAAAGCCTCCAGCATCACCTGTGGCAACAAGCGTGGCAAGAGCTCTCCTTACCTAAGTTGGACCAGATGAAACAATGTCCCACAGCAGGTTTCCTAAGAAACCTCACCAGCTGAAGCAAATGGGTTCATACAACTCCTGCCCATTTTGTACTTGCTGTTCAGAGACAGGGGCCAAAGTTTCATGAATTCCTACCCCCAGGAACTGGCATTGCAAGAAAAGGAAAGAGGAAGGAAAACTGGTGATTCAGATCTGGGACAGATACATCTGATGACCAAGGTCTTGGTCATGTGCTCTCTCAGCAAAGAGAGCCTTATAAACCACATAGTTGGCATTTTCCTCCACTAGATTGAGAGATTCCTGAGCTGGAGAACATTCTGAATGGGGAAGGAGGGTGTAGAAACGGTATGACCTAAACAAAATTAAACAGCCATTCCGTCTTTCCTGTACTAAGCTTTCAGAAAATATGAGCTATTAGGCAAAACTCAAGTAAAAGTCACAGGGCAAAAAGAGGATAGAGGGGCACCTGGGTGACTCAGTTGGTTAAGCAACCACATCTTGATTTCAGCTCAGGTCATGATCTCAGGGTCATAAGCCCCACATCAGGTATTGCACTCAGCAAGGAGTCTGCTTGAGATTCTCTTCCCCTCCCTCCATCTCTCCCTCTGCCCCTCATCCCACTCACATGTACACCCTCCCTCCCTCTCTCTCTCTCTCAAACAAAATCCTTTAAGAAAATACAATATGACCTCTAGTAAAGGTTAAATACATATAAAAATAATCAATTCCATGTACTGTACAAGATCCTCAGGAAATAGTAAGAAACAAAACAGACTTGAACCACATCTGATGGAACAGTCTAGCAGGGAAATCAGACATGAAACAATAGCTAAAGAAATAAAAATGTGATTGCAACCTGAGGAAGACTTATTAAGGAAAAGAAGAAGGAATTATGAAAGAGCTGATCAAGCACAGGGTGCTAGAGAACCACTGAGGGCCAATTAGGAGCACCACTTCCAAGATCCTTATTCAGTGACAGCCTCTTCTTTTTTTTAATTGTGTTATGTTAGTCCCCATAAAATACATCATTAGTTTTTGGTGCAGTGTTCCAAGATTCATTGTTTATGTACAACACCCAGTGCTCCATGTAATACATACCCTCCTTAATACCCACCACCAGGTTCACCCATCCCCCTACTCTCCTCCTCTCTAAAATCCTCAGTTTGTTTCTCAGAGTCCACAGTCTCTCATGGTTCATCTCCCCCTCCGATTTCCCCCAATTCACTTTTCCTTTCCTTTTCCTAATGTCCTACATGTTATTCCTTATGTTCCTCAAGTAAGTGAAACCATATGATAATTGTCTTTCTCTGACTTATTTCACTGAGCATAATCTCCTCCAGTACCCCCCATGTTGATGCAAAAATTGGGTATTCATCCTTTCTGATGGCTGAGTAATATTCCATTGTATATACAGACCACATCTTCTTTATCCATTCTTCTGTTGAAGGGCATCTCAGCTCTTTCCACAGTTTAGCTATTGTGGCCATTGCTGCTATGAACATTGAAGTGCATATGGCCCTCATTTTCACTACATCTGTATCATTGGGGCAAATACCCAGTAGTGCAACTGTTGGGTCATAGGATAACTCTATTTTTAATTTTTTGAGGAATCGCCACACTGTTTGCAAAAGTGACTTCACAACTTGCATTCCCACCAACAGTGTAAGAGGGTTCCTCCTTCTCCACCACATCACCAACACTTTTTGTTTTTTGCCTTGTCAATCTTTGCCATTCTAACTAGTGTAAGGTGGTATCTCAATGTGGTTTTGATTTGAATTTCCCTGATAGCTAAGGCTCCACCCCCAAATTACTAGAACTAATATAGCAATTCAGTAATGTGGCAGGATACAAAATCAAGGCACAGAAATCAGTTGCTTTCTTACACACTAACAATGTAACTGTAGAAAGAGAAATTGGAGAATCAATTCCATTTACAATAGCACAAAAAAACATAAGATATCTTGGAATAAACCTAAGCAAAGAAGTGAAGGATCTATATTCTAGGAACTACAAAACACTCATGAAGGAAATTGAAGAAGACATAAAAAGATGTAAAAACATTCCATGCTCATGGATCAGAAGAATAAACATTGTTAAAATGTCTATGCTGCCCAGAGCAACGTATAATTTCAATGCCATCTCAGTCAAAATACATTTTTCAAAGTGCTGGAACAAACAATCCTAAAATTTGTATGGAACAAGAAAAGACCCCAAATCACCAAGGAAATGTTGAAAAAGAAAAACAAAGCTGGGGGCATCACGCTTGATTTCAAGCTATATTATAAAGCTGTGATCTCCAAGATAGCATGGTACCGGCACAAAAACAGACACATAAGTCAATGGAACAGAATAGAGAGCCCAGATATGGACTCTCAACTCAATGGTCAACTGATCTTCAACAAAGCAGAAAAAAATATCCAATGGAAAAAAGACAGTCTCTTCAACAAATGGTGCTGGGAAAAGTGGACAGTTATATACAGAAGAATGAAACTTGAAAATTCTTTCACACCATACATAAAGATAAACTCAAAATGGATGAAGGACCTAAATGTGAGACAGGATCCATCAAAATCCTAGAGGAGAACATAGGCAGTAACCTCTTTGACATCAGCCACAGCAACTTCTTTCAAGACATATCTCCAAAGGCAAAGGAAACAAAAGCAAAAATGAACTTTTGAGGTTTCATCAAGATCAAAAGCTTCTTCACAGCAAAGGAAACAGTCAACAAAACAAGACGCAATCCACAGAATAGGAGAAGATATTTGCAAATGACATTATAGACAAAGGGCTGATAACCAAGATCTATAAAGAACTTCACAAATTCAACACCCAAAAAACAGATAAACATTTCAAAAAATAGGCAGAAGACATGAATAGACACTTCTTCAATGAAGACATTCAAATAGCTAGCAGACACATGAAAAAATATTCATCATCATTCAATGATATTCTATTGGCACCTTGAAGTCATCCATGGTGGGAGTACTTACACCATGAAAATTAGTAATGCAATAAATTAGGGCATTATCTTTGAGAGCAGGTTATTAAGGTTTATTGACACATCACTGAAAAGAAGATGATTTACAGGAGTGGAAGCTTGGAGAAGTCACAGACTGTCCTTGTAGGGAAGTGGCACGTTATGTTGAGACAGTGGAAATTAGGAAAAGCTTCACTGCCAAGAAGATAGCTGGATCCAGAAGGAGACATCACTTGAATGTTAAATGAGTAAACATCTCAAACTAGTTTCATAAAATAAATGACTATAATGCTTTATCACCTACCATGGGTTTTCACCTTTCATTTAAAGTTACAATAGTCATTGAGATAAACAATCATAATTATTAGAAACATTTGCAAAATCATTACTGCCAAAACTTTTCTGAGTTTTCCAGATACTAATTGCAGAGTCAAAGATAACATGGGAAGTTTACTTGATTCAAGATTTCCTTCTATAGAAGGAAATCCATGGTTACGGGGATCTGGCAGGATCCACTTTGCTTTGCCTGTGGCAAGGGACAGTTTGGAAATTTGAATTGCCATCAATAATTATATGGGCTTAAGAGAAGTAAAATCAAGCAGCTAAAGTAAACTACTGTGGTCACTTGTAATTTTTCTTCTCAACTTGGAAAAAAGTTTTGGTTTATGTTCTAGCCAAATTCATTGGTGCCTCCTGGAGAAGAGGCTCCAGTGGTCAGTAGAATAGAACAGATTGGAGATAATCTGTGAAATCTCCATGCAAAGACCCCATGATAAGGTTTCTGAGATCTAGAAGCTCTTATTGGGTGGGTTCTCTGGGTTCGTGGTGTATGTCAGAACTGAGAAATGTGGTATGGAAACACAGCAGCTTTGGGAGGTTCATGTGTCACAGACTTTCCCCTGCCCCTCCACAGAGTACTGCTCCTCCAGAGGCCAGCCCACAGTCAGAAGTGAGCGAGACCCTACTGGAGATCCTGATGGCACTAAGGACAATCCATGGCAAACTCAACATAGAGGGCCTCAGTCTGAATTTCCAGAAGGAAGACTACTCTTTCTCTGGCTCCCTGCCCCCACCCAAGGTAACCAAAATTAGAGTTCCAGTGTGTTCATTTCCAGAGCCCACCTCAGAATATAGCAGAAAGCGCAGCTATAATCTGTGTTCTGCCCATGGATCACATTATACAACTGTTTGTTTTCTGTGCCTGAAAGGAGAAAAACAAAAGGAGAAAGGAATTGTAGAATGTACATAATTGGTCCAGGAATTACTTGGGCTGAGATATGTTCTATGTTAATAATAGAGAATATGACAACACTCAAATACTATTTCACAATGGAAAACAAACAATTTTTCCAAGGCCAAATGTTCATTTCTCACACGCTCTACCAGCTTCCAGTGACATCAGCATGTGGTATCCCATTCCTTAGGAACACTGAGTTTTTAGGAACTAATGTGATTTATCGCTGATAGAGATTAATGTGCTGTTTTGGAGAATTAACAGTGCAGATGTGTTTTATGGAAGAGGATACAGAACCACATAAACTCAAGTGTTGTCTTGAGCCAATGAAACCCTAGTCATAAGGCTACCTTGAATACAGGCAAAATAATAATTACAATTATTACTATAATTCCATCAATAACAACTTATCACCTCCACTTTATTGAGTTCTTACTAAGTAAGTGCCAAACCCTGCACTAAATGCTTTATTTACTTTCTCTCATTTAACATTTACAGATAACTATAAAATCCAGATGGATATTATAATACCAATTTAATGAAAAGTACTGAGTCTCAGGGCAGCTAACGGAATCATCCAAGGGCCACAGCTAGCAAGTAGCAGAGCCAGGCTTCAAAGTACAGAAGAGTACTGGATATTGAAAGTCAGAATTTGAACTCTATTCACCAAAAGATATCTGGAATTATCCATTGAGTTAAGGATGTAAGACTTAGAATTCCAGAGGAGTAGAAGGGATTTACAATTTGGGGGTGGGGGGGAATAACAAAGAATGTGCTAGAGAAAAGATTGGAAAATACCTTTCATCTAGTTAAACAAGAGTTAGAATGGAGGGGAATTAAGAGGAATACATGACATTTATTAAAGAAGCAAGGACACAGGATGCTGGAAGTAGATTCTTATTCCAGGACAGAAGCAGCTTTCTCTATGCTTTCATACAAAAACAAAGGTCATGATAGTGTGTACATGTGTCTGTTATGTATGTGAAGATTACACATGCAAGCATGTTTCACTGGAAAGCACACTGCAGAAGTTTCCACACAACATAAATGGCTTTTATTATGTTCATAATATCAGTGGAAATAGAATAAGAAGCAGCAAATATTTGTTAGATTGGAAATTACGTGACACCATCAATGAAGCCTGTATGTTCTCAGGTGATATTAGTAGAATAACACATAAATAACTTGTAAAGCAAAATAAATTTGTATAAACTCTTTTGAGTCTTCAGATTTTTCAGCTGGAAAAAAAAAACTGGGTTCAAATATCTATTTCCTGTATCTGTTGTGAGGATTAAACAAGATAAGTGTGTGAAGGCACTTCCTACACTAACATAGGAGGCACTCAGTAAACACTAGTTTCTTTCTCTTCTAATAAAAAAAAAAAATCAGTATTTGGTTAAATTATTACTCAAAACAGCCCAAGGAAGGATATTTCCAGGGTCAAGTGATGGCCACATTGAGCACTGGCTATGAGAGCTGGCCCTGAAAGCTTAAATTTGTGGTTCATGTCCAAAGAAATGGGGCACATTTTCCTTGAAGCTGGTCTGTCTCTTTTGAGCCATCTGGCATCTCTTAAGACATCTGGAACTCACTCAGAGTATATTGCAGTCTGGGAGGCATGTAAAATAGAATTCTGTTTCCCCAGAACATGAGACAAATTGAGGCCCAAGGGACATTGGATACAAAAAGCAGCAGCAGCTGTACCCTTGCATTCATGTTCCTGGACATAGGACTTCAGGCTAGACTGGGAAAGGCTACGAGTTGGAAGGGCTTCTCTTTTTGAACAGCAATTTTTAATCTCCTTGGAGTGTAGGGGAAAGAATCACAGGCTTCTTAAATTTCTCATGAAATCTACATTCCCTGTGCCCTTGCAGTGTGTGTGTGACAGGGGTGCCACCCTTGCAGTCATTTCAGAGGGCTCACAGATCACCTGTAGCTTCTCAGATAAATAACTGTAGTCTTGAAGGATAATCTTACATCTTGCCACTCAAATGAATGAAATTTTGCCATTTTCAAAGAATAGTCTAAAAACATGTCAAATATCTACCATCCCCATTCCGTGGACTCACACCTCCTGTTCCTCTAGTTCAACTTTGATGCAATGATGGCTTCTGGCAGGACTGCTGAGGCAACATAGATCCTCATCCAGTGTTCTGAGTACTCTTATAAGCCACTAAGGACAAGAGACTATTATGAACTCAGTTCCTGAGTTCTCCAGGAGCTCAGGGGAAAGGTGCCATTTTAAACATGACATAGTTCTGTATGACAAAAGCAGTGACGGCAGTAACTTGGAACACAGAAAAAGAACAACAACATAGCCTGGCTCAAAACCCGTCCAGAGGAGATGATGCAAATACTAAATCTTACGGGACAAGTGAATTTGGCAAAGAATTAGGAGGAAGGCAGAGACAATGATGGGAAAAGTATCTTAGGTAAAAAGAACAGTGTGAAATGGGACTGAAATAAGAGAGAGCACAACTAATTCAGGAAACTGGAAGTCATTCATATAGACAAAATATCGTGGGTGTGTGGTGGCTGGGGCTGGGGATGGTGGGAGATGCTGCCCAAGTTGATGTTAGAAAGGAAAGTTGGAGCCAATTTATGATGGGTCTTTCTAAGGAGCTGAACTTTGTCCTGAGGCCCAAAAGGATCATCACAGTATATTAAACAGTGAATGATATGATCAAATTTGAAATTTGGAAAAAGCACTCTAATGGAATATGAAGAATCAGAGGCAAAGAGACCCTTTAGAAGGCTATTCCAATAATTCAAGCAAGAAATTAGGAGGTTTTAAATCAGGACGTTAACAGGAGAGATAGAGATATTAAGGAGGTAGGAAAGTATATCTTGGTGACTAACTAGATATGGGCCCTGAATTAGGAAGATCAAAATGACTCCCAGGGTTCTGGCCTTGGCAACTTGGTGAGTGGTGGTACCATTCTCTATGATAGAAAACCAACAAGGAGTAGATTTGAAGGGATGGGGGATAGGATGAGGGGCTCAGTTTTAAACACTTTGTTCTTGGTTGAGACAGTAAAGCTAAATAATGATTTAAAGGTCTTTAATATACAGGTCTTTTATAGATAGATATAGATAGATAGAGATATATCTTATATCTATCTATCTATATATATAATATAAAGGTCTTTAATATAATGAAGCCATGGGAGTAGTTAGGGTTACCCAAGGACATAATGGAAAGTAGAGGAGGACACTTATTGTTAAGGAGTAGGTAGAAGAGAAGCCAACAAAGGAGACTAAAAATAATCACAAGAGGCATGGGAGTGGTCAAGAAAGCCAAAAAAGAGATTTATAGAAGGATGGCATGATTAGTCATGTTATATGATGTGAAGAGACAATCTATAATTAGGACTGAAGGGTACTCATGCAATTTCAAACCATGGAAGTTACCAGTGACTTGGCAAATACAGTTAAAGTACAGTGATGGGGTAAAATGCAAATGGAGCTTTGAGTGGGAAGAGAGGAAGTTGAGAGAGCATCTGTGCACCACTCTTTCAAGGAGCATTTTGGGGAAATGAATATTTATTTCACATGTCATTTTCTAAATAACATAGACATTTTATTTACATTTGATTAAAAAACATTTCCTTACTAAACAGAAGAAACTACACATAATGAAATGTTTTCTTTTTGAACAAGGGTCATCATGATGAATATTCAAGCTTTAAGCAATTTTAGTAATAATCCTGAATAACACTAAGTTGCCAGGATTCTGGTAGATGTTTTTTTGCTCCTTTATAACTGTCAGCTCTTAGCAGCCATCAATCAATCTGCTTCTAGGAACCCTGATGTACTATTTCTAATCTGCTGTTCATTTTAGCCTAGAGCAAAACTCAGTGTTGCCAGAAGTAAATGAACTGTTTTAAGAATAACCTCTTACACTGATGTTTAAAAATACATTAATATGCTATAACCATGAGGATAATTCAATTTTTATTTAAGGAGTAAAATGGCATAATGTGACTAATTTCTACCTCTCTAAATTTATTTTTGCCACCCTCTGCCCATACACACTCTAGTCTTTACTGTCTTCAACTCATTCATTCACTTCCTTGTTCATCTATGTATTTGTTTGTTCAATAATTATTGGCATTATATTTTTCAATGTGGTGCTAAACAAATGGCCATTGAAAAATGAATAAAACACAACTGCAGGCCTCACTAAGCCAGTGTCTTTTAAAGAAACTCTAGTGACCACATCATTATAAAAGGGTATAAAATTATAGTAGAATGGATAATGTCAAAATATATGCAGTTTCTAAAAAGTACCATACTCTATCTCATCCATTAATCACACATGGTTTTCTTCTGCCTGGAATTTTCCCTGACCCCTTACTCTTCTGTAAACTCTAACTCGTTGTTTTGCTTTGTTTTGTTTTGTTTTTCTGTTCCAAACTGATCTTCTTTCCTCTGTTAAGCATCCCTGACAGGACTTCTCCATACCTAGGAAGTAACATGTACAAGCATTGAACCTAGATGTATTGTTTGTTTCCTTCCATAAAGATAAACAAAGATTAGTTTTTATGTCACTGTTTTACGGTTTAGGTTCTATTATTATTCTGCTATGTTCTGACCAACAGATCAGGAGATGAGTGCCACTGAAGAGACAGTTTGTTATACACAGCTTCCAAGGCAAGGGAGCATGGCACACCCACACCAGCAGGGTTGGTCAGGCGGCAGAGGGGATGAAGCGAAAATGTGGACAGGAGCCCTTATTGTGGAATAGGAGAGGCAGGGTAAGCCAGTTTAGGATTGGCTAGTTTGAATAATTTCAGTGATCCCTGGGGCATAGGGGCTGTCCCTATTTGCCTAGTACTTGACCCTGGGGTGATAAGGGTAGGGAAATAGTGGCCCCAGTGTGAGAGCCCCCCTCCCCCGATAAAAGAAGAGGTTGCTTTGCCTATGAAAGAAAAACACACTTTCAAGCCTGTCCTTTACCCTTGCTAGGAACTGGTTAGCCTTGAGAGGGGCAATCACTCCAGGGTCAGCACAGCCCTGATGTCAAATCATTAGAGTAAAAAAACATGCATAATACAGTCACTGTACTGAACTTCCTCTCAGAGTAATAACAGTAGCTACAGTTGAGATCAAGCACAAATTAGACATCTCTTTCTTTGCCCTTTCCTTCCTTCCTTCCTTCCTCCCACCCTTTCCTTCCTCCTTCCCTTCCTTTCTTCTTTCCTTCTTTCTATCCCTTCTTCCCTTCTTTCTCCTTTTCTTGTTGTCTCTCTCTCCCTTCTCCCCTCTCCTCCCCTCTCATCCCTCTTTCCTCTCTTGCCTTTCTTCATCTCTTCATTTCAACAAATATTAATCAAATGCAAACTAAAAGCAAGGCATTATTCTAACTGTTTATTTTCTCATGTAACCCTCACAGAACCTTAGGAATTAGAAAATACTAGTCTTGTTTAGTAGATGAAACACTGGGCACAGAAAGGTCACACAAATCACAGACAGCAGATCTTGTGTCCAAAATAACTCCTGCTTCATTCCAAAGTCTATGTTTAAACATTGTGCTAGGGGTGCCTAGGTGGCTCAGTCAGTTAAGTGTCCACCTCTTGATTTTGGCTCAGGTCATGATCTCAGAGTTATGAGATCAAACCCCACATGGGGCACCACACTGAATGTGGAGCCTGCTTAAGATTCCCTCTCTCCCTTTCCCTCCCCACTTCTCTACTTCCTCTGCCTCTCCAACCCCCACATGCCCATGCACTCTTTCTCTCTCTCTCTCTCTCTCTCTCTCTACACACACACACACACACACACACACACACACACACATATGCTAAGCACACAATATATGCTATCATACCCCTAAATTCTGAAATGTCACCCATCCACCAAACTGAGAAATGATTTGTCAGCTAGACTCAGAAAATATTAAGTACCTGGGAAACTACAGTGACATTTTATTCACTTATCCAACAAAAATTTACTGGGCGTCTGGTTTCTAGACTAAGTTCCATCATTTATGAACTGTGTAACATCAGGGAAGTGACTTAATCTTTTTAAGTATTGGTTTTGCCATGTATGAAATGCAGATAACAACACTAGCTGTGCTAATATATCAAGCTTGTTTTATAAACCAAAGGAGATACACAAAAATATCTTACACTTTACCTGTATATTAAGTACATATAATTTCTAGGCCTTGACCACCCATTTCATTGCTGGCAAAAAAAAAAAAAAAAAAAATTTGAGAATACAGTTATCTTTTATTAAGACATATCAAAGAAAATAGCAAAAATGTGGCTGGCAAAAATTTAAGATCAGCATTTCAAAGTTCAATGGCTTCTGAGTAATGAACTGCACCTCTGCATCAATCAAATAAAAATTTGCTAATTTTATTTTAATTTTTTACATTTTAATTCCAGCATAGTTAACATACAGTGCTGTATTAGATAAAATTTAAATCTTAATTTCATTATAATGAAACTCCAAATCCTTTCTTACTTTGCAGGTCAGGACTATATATGGAAAACATGGACTATATCTAACTTTGAGTCTCCTGGAGACATTGCTAAATCATCAAGCTCTGGGTTACCATGGTGAAATAAAGTAAATTGATTTTTTATTCACATAGTCCTCTATTAGGATACCAAACACTGAGATCTGTTTTTAGAAGCTTCATGTGTGAAGCAATCAATTTCTATTTTTAAAAATATTTATTTATTTATTTTAGAGAGAGAGCACATGTGTGTGGGGAAGGGGCAAAGGGAGAGGAAGAGAGAATCTCAAGCAGACTTCCCACTAAGCATGGAGCCTGATGCAGGGCTTGATCTCATGACCCTGAGATCATGTCCTCAGCTGAAATCAAGAGTTGGATGCTCAACCAACAGAGCCACCCAGATGCCCCTGAAGTAATCAATTTCATTAATTGAAAATACTTAAGAAATGTTTGCTTAAATTAAGACAGCCTTCTTGGTCATCAAAATACAAAGCAGAAAACTTCGAATTCCAACCATTATAGACTATCAAGAGTCAGATTTACCATTTCATCTGAAATAACTTAAAAATAGGACAAAATATATGAAGCAATGGTTTTTCAGATGTTTATACCAGGCAGCACAAAACTGTAATTCCCTAAAGAAAGAAAAATAAATGAGGCAAGCTAAGCTTATGGGAACAAGAAGAGGAAATCCTGACCCCAGAATTCTTCTTCCACTAAAGAGATGGCATTTGGAGTTATGGAAGGCCAAGAAGGCTAGAATGCACAGTACAGAGAAGTGGAGAAGAGAGATCCCCCAGAGAGTTCTCTCTGGAGATTTCTAAAGAGTTGCTCTTGAGTACTGGCTAATGTATCCATTTGAGGAAACTACCCATAGCCCTGGGGTGAGGAGGAAGAAGAACAAAAAAAAAGAGACAGAAAAAATTTTAGGTCTTGCACAAGGGTTGAGAATAGTTCAGGTCAACTTAAAACAGACTGTTATAAATATAAGCTGTTATATATAAGTCTCATGGTGACCACAAAGCAAAAAGCTATAAAAGAGACACAAAAGATAATGAGAAAGAAATCTAAACATATCACTAAAGAATCATCAAATCACAAAGGAGGAGACCAAGAGATAAAGGAACAGAGGAACTACAAAACAACCAGAAGGCAATGAACAAAATGGCAGTAAGTACATACCCATCTATAATTACTTTAAATGTAAATGGACTAAATTCTCCAATCAAAAGATACAGAGCGACTGAATGGATAAGAAAGAAACAAGATGCATCTATACGCTGCCTATAAAAGACTCAAATCAGACATAAGGATAACACACAGACTGAAAGTGAAGGAATAGAAAAAGATATTCTATGCAAATGGAAACCAAAAGAACGCCAGGGGAGCTATAATTACATCAGACAAAATAGACTTTAAAACAAAGATAAAATGGAGATAAGAGTGTTCATAACCGGGGCGCCTGGGTGGCTCAGTGGGTTAAGCCGCTGCCTCGGGCTCGGGTCATGATCTCAGGGTCCTGGGATCGAGTCCCGCATCGGGCTCTCTGCTCGGCAGGGAGCCTGCTTCCTTCTCTCTCTCTCTCTGCCTGCCTCTCAGTGTACTTGTAATTTCTCTCTGTCAAATAAATAAATAAAATCTTAAAAAAAAAAAAAAAGAGTGTTCATAACCATCAGAGCTATACTACAAATATTAAAAGACCTCAGGTAGAGGAAAAAGATAATTTTAGATCTACACCAAAACACTGAAAAGTACTGGAAATAGTAATATATGGATGAATAAAAAAATATATTTCTCATTAAAAAAACTCTTTAAAAGAAAATTTACTATTTAAAGCAAAAATAATAACAATGAACTATGGGATTCATAACATAAGTGCAACATTTGACAATAACATACACAGCTGCAAGGGGGAAAAAAAGATGTACTTGATAAGGTTCTTATACTATAAGTATTATAATTTTGTTTGAAAGAAGAATATAATGAGTTAAAATGCTAATTAAAAAGATAAAAAGGATACACATGCATACTTAAATAATAAAATATTAAAAAGAGGAAAATGAAACAAGAAACAAATAAGATAAATAGGAAATAAATATCAAGGTATTAGATTTAAAGCCAACCATATCAAGAATTACATTAAGTATTAATGATCCAAATGTACCAATAAAAAGTCTGTGATGTTCAGATTTCATATAAAAAGCAAGATTTAACTAAATGCTGTCTACAACCAACACATTTAAAATAAAAGACATACTAAAAGTAAAAAGATGGAAATGATACACCATGTTAACTCTAATAAAATGAAAGTCACCTTGGTTACATTAACATCAAATAAAATGCATTCCAAAGCAAGGGATGCCAAAAAGTTGATTCATCAAGAGAACATAACAAACCTAAATGTTCATGTCCTTAATAATATAGCTTTAATTTACATAAATCAAAAACATAAAACTTAAAGAAGAAACAGACAAATTTATAATTACAATTGGAGAATATAATATCTTTGTCAATAATTGATAATAAGCAGTAATAAAATAAAAAATTGGACAAATGATCAAATAACTTGATCAATCAAGTAGCAATTACAGAATACTCCATATAATAGCAGAATACAGATTCTTTTTCATCATACATGAAATATTTAAAAAATTAAATCATATTCTGAGCCATAAAACAAGTCTCAGTAAGTTTAAAATGATGAAATCGTATAAAATATGTTCTCTGATCACAACAGAATTAAAGTAGAAATTAAAAGCAACAAACAAAAATCCTGGAAATCTCCAAACATTATGAAACTAAACAACACACTTCTAAATAACCTATGGTAAGAGAGAAAAAGGAAATTAGAAAACATTTTGAACTGAATTAAAATGAAAACACAACATACCTGTAATTTTTAGCTGTTCTCTTTTTCTCACATTTCCTATTCAATCCATCAAAAATTAATTAGGGAAGCAACTCGATCTTCAGAATACCCCCAGAATCTGGTCACTTCTCACCACCTCTATTGTTAATTAACTACATCTCATTCAAGCTACCATTGTATGTCTCCTGGATTAGTATAATAGCCTCCTAACTGAACTAGATTTCTTCCTTGTTCCTAGTTTATCCTCAGTACAGTAGCTACAGTGATTTGTTAAAACCTAAAACAGTTTATGTCATTGTTTTGCATGGAACTGTAAGAGAATCTTATTTCACTAAGAGGAGGAAAAAAAGAAAAAAAAAAAACCCAAGTCCTTATAAAGAGTGCTACCTGATTTGCTCCCCGATTACTTCTCTAGCTCCGTCTACAACTACATTTGCCTATTCTGTTCCAGTTACCCTGTAATCCTTGTCCTTCTCACACATACCATGCATATAACCACCTTAGCAACTAACCTCTGAATACTTCCTCTACTTAAAACACTTGTTTACCCAGATATCTTCATGTTAACTCGATCATCTTCTTTATTTTTTACTCAAATGTCACCTTGTCCACCTAGTCCATAGCCTACACTAACCACCCTAGTTAAAGTTGTACCTCTCAGCCCCTCTTCCTCTTACCCTGCTTTCCTTCTGCTTTCTTCGACACACTTCTAATGTAGTCGGTGATTTGCTGATGTATTATGTTTATTGTTATCTGTTGATCTCTGATAGTCTATAAGCTATACTGCCAGGGGTCAGGAATATTATTTGTTTTTCTCACTGATGTATCCTAAGCGTCTAGAGCATGGCCTCTTAGAATTTAATTCGCACATATTAGAATTCAATAAATATCTATGAAAGTGAACTGAACAAGGGAAGGGGTAGAACGTCAAGGTACTCTCAGGGATGCCTAGTCAGACACAAATTCTGACTAGTCCCTCTCGTGGCCAAATTGAAGAAGACCATTCCTAAAGACCTCATCAAAATCAGGTTCCTTGTGCTATCTTTTTAGCACTCAGCTATTTTCTTTCTTAAAACTTATCTTTATTTGTAATTACACATTTATTTATGTGATTTGATACTTTAATGTCTAGGTAGGTATCTCCATGCTGGCAGGGAACATGACTGTTTCCTTCACATTATATCCCCAGCATCTTGTAGGCCAACACTTGGCACATGATAGTCACACAGTAAATATTTGATTAATTCATTTATTAATTTATTTAACAAATACTTATTGAGCTGCTACTGTATACCAAGCACTACTCTAATCACTGGGGACAGAGATATGAATGCAATAGTCTCCTCTCTTGTGAATCTTGTATTCTAATGGGGAAGAGAAACAGTAAAGAAGCTGGAATATGTGACATATATTACATGATGATTAGAGCAATACAGAAAAGCAAAGAAGGGTAAAGGTTACAGCGAACATCAACTGATAAATAAATGATGGAAGGAGACTGAACCTAGCCAATGAATTTCCACCAGGCCAGCTTCAGGACGTGGGGGTTTCCCTCATCTAAAACCTTGGAGATGGCTGAGTAGCAGGGAGGAAGGTGGTTAAGCAAAAAAAGCAGAAAAGTGGGCTAAGAGCCAAGTAAAAACAAATCATCTAAAATTGGGAGTCCCAAAAAACCCCTCAAAATGGAGAAAAGCAAGTATCAGCACTCACATTATACCTGCTACATAGTATACTTGATTAAAAGATAGGGTCCAGAACCAAGATTCCGGAAACAGATATATGAGAATAAAGGGATTGGGGAGCAAATGAGGTTAGGCTACGTATATCAATATTGTCAGTTTCCCGCTGTTTTATGTGCATATCAGAGAAGCACACTGGTTTCTTTATTCACCTGTCTTTGACCTTTGAATGTTCAAGGACATCAAACCATGAGAACTAGTAAAGAATTGCATTTATAAGTGATAAACCTGTTTCATCCTTAAACAGTCATTGGCTAAAGCTTCTTCTGTTGAATTAAATCCATTCTGTTAAGGGTTTTGTATGCAAACCTATATCCTTAAGAGATTAAAGATGCAATTTAGACACACATTTTAGGAGCTGAATGCACGAATCATTATTTTAGTACATATTGTCCATTAATCTGCTGTTCAATTGGGAACCCATTTGGAATGTGGCTGCTTGCTAATTAGCAGGATTCTAGTGCTGAGCTGCTTCCTGATTAAATGTCCTTTAGAATCAATAAAACATCAGGAGGGATTATGGTGATGTGGGATTAGCCCCATCTAACCAAATAAAATGAGTTGTGTTCCCTTCTTAAACTGTCACGTTGCAAGAGCTGATGAGAGGAGCAATTTCACGAACGATGTTACAAAGTTGTTGTTTTTTGTGTTGTTGTTGTTTTTTTTTAAAACTGAGATTTTGTTTTTTGCCATTTGCCTACAAATTAGCAGAGACATTAGTGAATGTCTGCTAGGGTAAGGCGATTTTGAGAAAGACTTGATTACGATTTCAAATCTCTACTCTGAATCACCCTTATGTAAAATGAGTTCAGGTTGTGTTGGATGGAAATTATTATCCTCATTCTTGGCCAGGAACACGTAAGTCAGAATTAGCATTTAATGTTTCTGTGTGACTTTGCAATAAATGGTAATTAAGGAGGGCAGAGAGAGAACAGGAGGCAAACTAATACCCTAAAATTGTATTGGCAAAATTAAATGCTTCAAACCCAGTTTAAAACACAGGCACACAAGCCAAATTGTGTTGGGGGAGGGGATAAATAATGAAGCTGCTCTGGAAGCTGCATAAATAGAATGTAGCAATTGACACAGCCACAAGTAGGACTTATCATACACATCTGGTCCATTATGAAGAGTGCAATTAGGTTGAAAAGGACTGGTTTGATAATCCCAGGAACAACCAGAGGATTTTAGGAGATAAAGCAAACATGAGGTGTCCGATTCAGCAATTACTTGTAAATGGGAATAGGAAAATTGGTAGATAGTGAGCAATTAGAGAAATGTTATGGATCTGCCCATCAGCTGGGTCTTGGGAACTGGACCTGGCTCTTAAGAGTTCACTAATTTCGTCTTCTTTTGCAGAAGTCCATATCCATATGGGGTCTGAATAATAATAATGATGATATTATTATTATTATTATTATTATTATTGAGTCAACATTTATATACTGGTAACTATATTATAGGCAATATTCTAAGTGTTTTATAAATATTACCTCTTTTAATCCTTGTAAATGCTCCATGAGGTAGGTACTACTATTTTTCAAAAGAGGAAACTAGGGCACAGAGAGGGTAAAACCAATAGGTAACTGATTAATGAATTCATCAATCAGTCTGAGTCAAAAGCAGGCTCTCTAGCTTCAGAGTCTTCACTCTCAATACACCATATAGACTCTCCTGCAAGTCCTAGGAAACTCAGACGCTTCTAGGACACTGACTAAGCATAAGAGCTTTAGGCAAACCCACTGAGTTCCATGGCTGGCTCCATTCTTGGGCTTGGTACTGAGCAGTCTGGATTTGAGGAGCTCAGTATCTTCAGTCCTCTCCCCTAAGACCCAGGAGAGGTGTGAGATACAGATACAAAAGCAAGGAGGCTCCTAAGTTCCAGGGTGAGTCATGATCCAAAGAAGCCCAGGGCCCAGCCCAAGGTAACTTCCCCTCACTGGTGGAGCACCTCCCCTAGCCCTTCAGCCACTTACATTGGGGAAAAGCAGCTTTAGTCCTGGAATCATATGGACCTAGATAGAAAACCTTGTTCTGAAATGCTCTAGTTTGGGAAAGTTTGGCAGGTAACTAATTTCTCTTAACCTTAATTTTCTCATCTGTCAAATGGAAACAAAAATTATTTTGTATGGATTTGAGAGTTTATTCCCTTCACAGTTAACTGGAAGGCAAAAAGAATACAATGCAGGGCCCTCCATCAAGAAGGTGAACACAAAGGAAGATGGTGGAGAGGAATGAGCATCCCAGTGGCTGAGTTAAATGACATAACAAAAATAACCTCCTGACTTGACGCTGAAAGGGACTGATTCACGTGGTACCTTATATGCGCCAGGCATGGGACTAAATGCTTTACATGGCTTATCTCATTTTACTCCTAATAGCCCCATGAGTTATGTTTTTATATCCACTTCACAGATGATCAAACTGAGATTCAGAGACCTTAAGTAAATTGTCCCAAAAGCTGGGCTTCATTGAATCTTTATTTCTGTTATGGGCTGAATTGCATCTCCCCAAATTCATACACTGAAACTCTAACCTCCAGTAACTTACCCTATGACCCTGTTTGGAGATAAAGTCTTTAAAGAGGCTATTGAGTTAAATAAAATGAATCTATGAGGGTGAGCCTCAATCCAGTCTGACTGGTATCCTTACAAGAAGAGGAAATTTGGAAATAGGAACCCCAAAGATGGGTTAACACAGAGAAAAGACCATGTGAGGACACAGTGAGAAAGTGGCCATCTACAAGCCAATGACAGAGCCTCAGAATAAGTCGAACTTGCTGATACCTTGATCTTGGACTTCCAGCTTTCCAAGCCATAGAAAATAAATTTCTATTGTTTAACTTCCAGTCTATGGTATTATGGTACAATAGCCTACCTGCCTCCTCCTTCTAGAATATTCTGTACTCTCTCAGCTGGAGGAAAATATTATAGGATCCTTAAGGGAATGGCATGATAATTAAATGCTTCAAACCATGATATTTAAACTATGATTCTAGCAGTCTGAACAAGCTGGCACCTCAGTGCTATTTTACACTACATTTCAGCTGAGCTTGGGGAGACCTGTAGGGACTAACCAGATAAGAGAAGGAGAAGAGTGTCTCAGAGGGAAAAAGAACAAGGCAAAGAAGTAAGCAAAAGTATTGTGGATTTGGAGAACTAGGACTATTGGTTATGGCAGGAGCATTCATTTCATAAGCTGGAGAAAGGTAATGGACTTAGGAAGTAAGCACCGACATACTTTTGGTTTAAGCCTTTATGAAACTCATAAAGAAACAGGTCACCTGTAATTAACTTAATCAAGATTACCAGGGTGTTTCTATGAAATAGGCCACCTTTTGTATGTTTGGTATGTTTAGGCTTTTGTTCCATGTTATTTTGATATATAAGACTTACTATATAAAATTACTTATTGTATAAAATGTCATCCACATACTGTATAAAATATTAGCCACTTAATAATCCATAATTAAATTTTAATGAATAAATAAAGAGGCAAAAACTTCACCAGTAGCCAAAACTAATAAGCACTCTAGTGCCAAAATCTAGAAGGAATCTTACTAACTATAAATAAATGGAATCTGGGAAAATCAGTGAGTTGGCATTCATCCTTGGCCCTGTCTACCTGTGAGAAGTACAACTGACAGAAGATCTCTCATTCTTTCACCAGACTTCCCCTTGATTTGGAGGCCCCAAGTCTTAACCCACTAAAAAATGACACAAGCACCACTTTCTGTAGCTGCAAGAGTATTGTTAGCCTGTGTCCGTACCCACCCAAGGGTACATACCCATACGCTTACCCACATACTGCTTTTCTGTACCAATGCAGAAAGCACAACTTCAGAGAATGACAGTGCAAAAGTTTGGGGTGGGGAAGGAGGGCAGGGGCAAACCTGGCTGTGATGTCTGCATTTGATGAGGCATAATTCCTGCCAATAAAGTCATGTGGGTTGGAGCAGAGAGAGTCAGATCCCTGGTAGTCATATATGCGAAGTATATTGATAATGACATACATGCTAATTTCATGTCTAATACGCAACCCACCTGAGCTGGTCCCAACCAAGGGCCACCAGGTGTCAGTGAGGGTTGGCACTCACTCTGTGACTGTAGGACTAAATGAGCAGCGAATAGGACCAAGGAAAATCTATGCAACTGATCTGTTGAGTTGTGCAGAATGTGAAGAGTTCCTCATTTGACAGTGAATATAGAGAACTCCAAATATGAGATCTAATTTTAAAAATAATGCAGAATACAGAGAAGCAATGAGAATCCTGCAGATTCCAAATAGCAGCAAATTCTTGAAAATGATTACTCTAAAAACTAGGAAATGTTTAGAAAACCACTGATGTTCTCTATAGGCTGTATGGAGCCATGTCCTCTATTGAAACCAACTGGAAAGTAATAAGCATAATAAACTACTAAAATGAAATTTAGAAGCACTAAAGTGAACAGAAGGAACTGAAGGAACTTGGTAAACATGGACAGTTTCAAGAAGCAGAAGCTTCTATAATCCAAATAAAGTGATAATCAGGAGTGTAACTATATTTGCTGATGTATGTCCACTAGACTAAATGGGATCCCTTGTCTATACTGCATCATTATGTTATACACCAGAAACTAATATAATGTTACATATAAATTAGATCTCAATAAAAAATTATGAGACAATCAAGGAAATCTTATCATTGCTAGATAGTTGATGATATTAAGTTATTTGTATTACATTTTTAGGTCAACAAACTTTTTCTATAAAGGACCTGATAGTAACTCTTTGGGTTTTGTGAGTCTACAGTCTATTTCCACTACTCAACTGTGTCAGTGTAGCTTGAAAGCAGCCACAAACAACGTATAACAAATGGCTGTGGTTATTTTCCAATAAAATATTAATTAATTGATTTTCTTGAGAAAGAGAAAGCAAGCATGATTGGCCAAGGGAGTGCAAAGGAGGAGGAAGAGAGAGAGTCTTAAGCAGACTCCATGATGAGTGTGGAGCCCAACGTGGACCTCAATCTCACAACCCTGAGATATTGACCTGAGCAAAAACCTAGAGTTGGATGCTCAACCAACTGAGCAACCCAGTCACCCTCCAATAAAATACTATTTACTAAAATAAAAGAGGTAACCAGGGATCAAAAAAAAGTAAAAGTGATACTAGGTAAAATCTATTAAGAATATCAAACTTGAAAGTTTTCCACAAAATTTAGAGAAGAAAATGAGAGAAGATAGTAGACATAGAAGAGAAAAAATAGAAATTGAACCTAAGAGACCTTGGCATTGTGGAAGAAGAAACTAGAAAAATGGAACAAGAACTAGCAACAAAACCTACAACTGAAAAAAACTTTACAGAGATGGGAAAAAAGAAAAAAACCTCTGTGTACAGATCAAAAGGACTCAGTATGACTAAGATAAATGAAGGGAAAAATACATCCATGTCTATCCTAACAAAAGTTTTGTGTTTACAGAGACAAGAAAATTACTTAAGGAGGCAGACCAAAACCAAAATAAAACTAAACCAAAGCAAAGGAAGGAAAACATTAATTTTAAATGAACCCAAATCAGATTGACCTCAAACTTCTGCAATAAAGAATACCAGAAGACACTGGAGCTGTGTTCAGGAGAAAAAAAATGTAACTGAAATGAAATTATATTACATTCACGTGTAAGGCCATATAATTCAATGGTTAAGCATGCAAGATTTGGAGTCAAACAGCCAGAGTTTAAATTCTGGCTACCTCATTGAAAACGTGGGTCCTTGGGCAACTCTTTTACACGTTTCATAGGATGGCTATCTCAATTAAATGAGATAATGCACACAAAGTACTCAGAATACTTACTAAAGGCCATTTTAACGTAATAACCTAGTGGAATTTAGAATTTGAGCTCAGATTTGCCTGAATATAAAATCAGGCTCATAGACCTTATCCTCCAGTCCTGAACTCTCTGACTCCGCATTGGAAGTTTGGCACCTGCTTCTGTGATTAGATTTATAGTGCCTGTTATGGTAACTGGAACCCATTATCCCATTTATTTATTTATTTATTTATTTATTTATTTTGCTCATTAATCTGTGTATTTGTTTATTTCCTTCTCGTTCTTATTATTCTTTTTTTTGTTTTTTTTGTTTTGTTTAAATTTTTTCAATTTATTTATTTTCAGAAAAACAGTATTCATTATTTTTTCACCACACCCAGTGCTCCATGCAATCCGTGCCCTCTATAATACCCACCATTCTCCCATTTAAATTGTCAATGGCTCTTTGAAGGTCCTAGGGTAATGTAAAGAATACAGAAGAAAGAAA
This sequence comes from Mustela erminea, assembly GCF_009829155.1. Taxonomy (NCBI): domain Eukaryota; kingdom Metazoa; phylum Chordata; class Mammalia; order Carnivora; family Mustelidae; genus Mustela; species Mustela erminea. The sequence goes on from NC_045623.1 coordinate 61,298,871, forward strand.
AAATTTAATTAGAAGGATCTCAAGGATTCCGTTGATCACATAAATCCTATACATTTAAATCAGGCAGTGTCCAGTCTCAATACTTAATAAACTTTTCTCACAGTCTCCTCCTCCTACTATCAGCACTATTCAAGAAGGGGCAGAAGAGTTTCTGGTGCTGTTGGTCCAGATGACTTGTCCCATATTTGATAACTCCTAACAGCTCTGAAAAAACAAAAGTTATGCAATATGGAAACATCGATGATCTAGATTTTTATTGTCACATTGTCGTGGCTGTTTTTCTAAGGGTCAGAAGATGCTGTAGGCCTAAACCTGGCCCTCCTAGGAGGACAGAATTGCAGCAAGCATCGAAGTCAGGAGTTGCTTCCCCTGTAGCTCACTTCAGATCTGTGCTAATATCAGACCTTTGTATGATCATTGATATTTCCCAACAGTGCTGCTTTTCCAACATTCTTTCCCTGTGTATCCCTTCAGCAGCTGATAGAGTCATCATCTTATCAGGCTTATGATTTCTGCATACCTCCACCTTATCTATTCTTGTGCCCAAACTGAAATGAATCTCCAGAGGCCAGATTTCCATACCAAAAAAAAGAACTACTCTGACTTGAAATGTCATGTATGGGAAAAGTCCTATGAGGTATAAGCAAAACAATGAATCATTTTTATTTAAAGAGTAAAATCACATGATATTAAAACTCTTCTAGAAAATCCAGGGCTTCTATATCTCACAACTTGGGCTTTATATTTCCTTAACAACTGATGGGCAAGGAGGAGATAACAATTCTTACCAGTCGCAGTTTGGTGGCTAGCAACAGAAACTGCCTTTTGTTAAGCTAAATAAAAAGAAATATTTTGAAAAGATATGGAGTTATACACAAAACTGGGGAAAAATAAAACTTTGGGAGGTACCAGAGCCAAAAGTTAATGAGAGATACAGAGACAGGGAATGGGAGAGAAGGAGGAAGGTAGGGAAGGATATGTGGAGAAAGTGATAAATAGATAGTGATTAATTAGACAAGGTGAGTCACAACACTGGCCAGGGTAGGGATATTGATTATAGTCCATCATCCCAGAGAAGACCATATTTGTATATAAATGGAGGATGGATGCCAGGCAAGCAAATACAGGTAATTTTCATGACCAATGTTTCCTAAAGTACTTGTAAACCTTCAGTGACCGTCACACGTAAATATATGCTTAATGCTCTTCCTGCTTAGAGATTTCACTAAATGTTATCTATTTGAACTCAGAACTCATTTCTATCCGCTCTTGTGTTTTTTCCTGTATCACAATAGTTCCCATTCTTGGGAAGACTACAAATAACATTTCTAACTCCCTTGACACCAAGGTTCTGGAATTAATTTAAGTTCCATCAGTGAAATGCAACTGGATGAGATTTGAAAGGCAGAAGTGGCGGGGGTGGGGCCAGAGACATTTTAAGTATTTACTTATTTTCCCAAAGTAGTAGCAACTCCAGACCCTGGCAGGCAACAGTTTTTGCCTTGGCCAAAATGCATTTTGTACTGCCTAGTCACCAACCTCGCAGTCAGGGACAACTGAGACATTTGTCAAAATTTTCTGCAGTTCACTGGTCTCCAGAACTGGTGAGGCCTAATTCTGAGCCTAGCAGCAGATGCCAACCTCCATTCTACTAACCCCTGCAATAATTCTGTAGGCACCAAATTTCCTATATCAAAGCCCTGTTCTAGTGGAGACCCCTAAAATAGTTTCTGTTTCCTGAATTATACCTTGAATGATACAGGTATCAAAAAGCTCCTTCAATATCACTATCAATATAAACATTGACCTTATTTCACATTCTTTCAGAGATTTCTACATTGAGTACCAATGCCACGTTTACTTCTCTTGTACAGATGGCATAATTTTGTTGAATTGTTGAACAAAGCTTCCTCTGATTTGCCCACAGGTGAGTTTGGCGGTTTAGTTCCTTGAGAGACATCCCAGTTCTCAGAGCCACTGTTGACTCTGCTGCTTTGCTTCAGTAGTTTTCTGGTTGGGTTTCCTCTTATTGCTCTCAGAAATGTAAATGGCACAGCAGTGCAGAAAAAATAAGACTCAGGATTGCCTTACTGGCTATTCTTTTAGACCAGGGGGATCATAAAAGGCATAATTCTCCAAGTTGTATTATATCATGAAACATTCTCTAGTGAGCACCCTTTCAGATGAATGCAGCTCTTAGAGAAGAAGTGGACATGATTTATTAGAACTTCAGTTGCACAGTCCCTTAGATCTAGGAATGCCACAGCTAGGTAATTACCCTACTGGCATCTCAAAAAAATAAAATTAGAGTAAAATAAAATAAAATAAATGTTCAGTGTATCATTTTTTGGTAAATGCCTGTAAAAACAGAAGTAAAAAAAAATTTAAGTTAAAAATAAGAATGGAAACAATAAGAAATCCTTCAGGGACAATTTAATTAAATTACGGTATATCCAACTGATAAAGTTATGCAGCTGTAAAATAACATAGCTGGCCTTGATACAGGAAGATTTCCAAGACATATTATTAAGTGAAATTATAAAGATTAATTTGGGCAAAATATTTAGCAATTAGCAAGTTTTAAATGTGACAGGTGAAAAAATATGCATTGATATTAATCTGCTGTTGCAAGTTCTGTTTACTACATTCATCAACCATTTAGTGATTACCTTTTGGATCAAAACACAAGGTACCAAAAGTTTGAGGGGAGTGGTGGTGTCTCAGTTTGCATTCCAGCAGAACAATAACCTTCCTGGGTATTTCAAACAGGGAACTTAAAACAGAGGATTGGGGGACAGGTTGCACAAGCTTTAAACAAGCAAAAAGAGGATAGTGTGTGTATTCATTTCCTTAGGGCCACCATAACAAAGTTCGACAAACTGGGTGGCTTACAATAACAGAAATCTATTGTCTCACAGTTCTGGAGACCAGAAGCCTGTCCTGAAAGCAAGATGTCAGCAGGCCATGCTCATTCTGAAGTCTCTAGGAAAACATTCTTCCTTACCTCTTCTAGCCTCTGGTGGCTCCAGGCATTTCTTGGCTTGGCTTATGGTTGCTTAATTCCACTGTCTGCCTGCACCTTCACATGACCTTCTTCCCTCTCTCTCTTTGGTGTCTCTGTATCTCCTTTTTCATATAAAGCCACCACTGTTCATTGGATTTAGAGCTCTCCCAAACCCAAAATGACATCATCTTAACTTGATTACATATAAATGAGCCTGCTTCCAAATAAGGCCACATTAACAGGTACTAGTGGTAGTACACAATTCAACCCATGACAGTTGAGGTAACCCAGAGCTTAGGAGTTGTGGAAACCAGCTCTCATCTTTAGTGCTGAAGGAACATAGTGAAAGTTGTACTGTTAGCAGAATCTTGGCAAGTGCTACTACATCGCTGATTCTAGGATCTCCAAGAATAGGCCAAGCAGCTAGAGAAAGAATTTTGAAGGAGGTGCCACATAGCTGGTTACACCATGTAGTTTGAAACTCAGTGTTTCACAAATAGGGCTGGTGCTTGGATTTTTCACAGAACACAATGTGGTGAATGCTGGACCTACTGAATGGGATGTCCTGTCGCTATTCATCTAGATTTTGAATTTTCACATATGACTTTTGCTCAAAATGTTGAAAAACACTTCAGAAGTCTCCTTCAGACCCAAGAGTGAGGTTCAGGAGGCTTCTCTGACAGCTCAATCTTAGCAACAGCAGTAGCTCTCCCCTGATGATGGACAGATACTAACAAACTCCAAAAACAAGAAGAAAATACTTCTACTCTACTCTCCCCACAGTTTAATCTCCCTCCAAGCTTCTCCCCTTTCTGGAATTTAGCCTGAAGCCAGTAGGCCAGGGAAATATACTTGTAGATCCCCATCCCAGCATTATAGAAAAGAGATAGAAGGGATGTGCTAGAAGACAATAGGGTAATAGCAAGTGAGGGTTCATTTTTCACGATGTCATCTATAACTTCAGAGAACTCAGTTTTGTTGAAAAAACAAAACAAAGACATTCAAAGGTGATCACAACAAACGTTTAAACCCAATACTTTCTCTTTCTCGCTCTAATATAAATCCAGGTCACTTGATGCATTTGTTTGCTAGAGTCGCTTACACAATAGATGTTTACTTTCTCAGAGTTCTGGAGACTAAAAGTTTAAAGTCCCAGTGTCAGCAAGTTTGAAAGTGTAGTGAAAAGAAGGGCCATCTGTACCCAAGTGTTCATAGCAGCAATGGCCACAGTCACCAAACTGTGGAAAGAGCCAAGATGCCCTTCAACAGATGAATGGATAAAGAAGATATGGTCCATATATACAATGGAGTATTATGCCTCCATCAGAAAGAATGAATACCCAACTTGTGTATCAATATGAACAGGACTGGAGGAGATTATGCTGAGTGAAAAAAGTCGCAGAGAGAGTCAATTATCATACGGTTTCACTTACTTGTGGAGCATAAGGAATAACATGGAGAATATTTGGAGAAGGAGAGGAAAAGTGAATTGGGAGAAATCAGAGAGAGAGACAAACCATGAGAGACAGTTGATTCTGAGAAATAAACTGAGGGCTTTGGAGGGGAGGGAAGTAGGGGGTTAGGTAAGCCTGGTGCTGGGTATTAAGGAGGGCACGTATTGCATGGAGCACTGGGTGTGGTGCATAAACAATGAATCTTGGAACACTGAAAAAATAAAATTAAACTTTTTAAAAAGAGAAAGAAAGAAGCCTTTCTCCCTTTGCCTTGCAGATGGCCTCTTTCTCATTGTCCTTACATGGTCTTTTCTCAGTGCAGGCACATCCCTGGTGTCTCTTTGTGTATCCAAACTTTTGGTCTTATAAGAATACCGGTCAGACAAGTGTCTTCATTTTAATGAGTTCAGTTGAACTGAATCACCTCTTTAAACAGCCTGTCTCCAAATACAGTCACATTCTGAGGTACTAAGGGTGAGGACCTCACCATGTATTTGAGGGGGGCGCAGAATTCAACCCATAATGTATGACATAGAAAAGTGTACAAAAAGATGAGCCAAAGTCTCACCTTTGCAACTAAATAACCATCTTCTATTGGAACACTTATTTTACTTCTCTTGGACTCATTTTTCTCATCTTTAAAATGAACCCAAAGTAGGAAAAAAAAATACCTGCTCTATTGCTATGAAAAAGTTTTTTAGGCAATATTGCACTCCACAGAGCAATAGGACTTTGACTTTGGTGATACTTCTATTGCACTGTTGTTGTGATAGCCCATAGCTTATTGAGAAATTTAATGCCTTAATCTCTTCCCATTTCTGTGTTGCTGGAGCTGTGATGATTAAGTGCTTCTAGGCACTGAGGGAGGTACATCTTACTTGCCTGTTTTCTTGAAAGAAAATACATTATAAGAAACTAAAGGCAGCTACTCCTTTTGGGTGTGAAGAATTGTGATTTTTTTTTTCATTCCTGGAGCCTCATTTCACTCAAAAATTCTATAATGACCTACTAAAATGACTCCTTTTTATAGGTACTGCCTTATATAACAAATTTATCTCACTGGGACCCCCAAGAATCCTGTGAAATTCTTTTTTAATGCATACATGATAATCATATAAATACTTAATATCTGTGACTTGGGCTAAGGTCTAGAATGCACTAGTTTACAGCAGACCAAACCTCTTGGCAAGACCAACTAGAAGACTAGATAAAATATAAAACAACATCTTTTTGAAAGCTATTATTTGGAATTCAAACTAAATACCAGAAAAAAAAAAAGAGGAAAAAACCCTCTGGAAGAAGTTAACATCATATAAAACCTTGAGACTTATTTATACAAAATGTCCAGCATTCAATTACAAATAATCAGGAATGATACAAGACAGGACATGGATTTTCAAATAACTGTAATTAATATGTTTAAGAGAATGGATAAGATGGAGAATTTCAGTAAGTCATTTGAATTTATAAAGAATATCTAGAACAGAAAAACATAAAAATTAATTTTTAAAAACTCACTAGATGAGTTGAACAGTAGGTTGAGTGTAGCTGAAGAGAGGATTAGTGAACTGAAATATAGTTCATTAGGAAATATCCAGATTGAAGCATGAAGGAACAATGAGGATAGAACATACCAAAAAAAGTATATGAGACATAAAGGAAATGGCAAGAATATTCAGTATACATCTAAAGAAAGATAGGAGGAAGAGAATAGAGCTAAAGCGGTATTTGAAGCAATTATGATGAAGAAATTTCCAAAAGTGATAAAGACCTCAAGCCACAGATCCAAGAAGTGTTATGAACTCCCATGGAGACAAATAAAAAAGAGCTTAGACCCCTCCAGATATGCTATTGTCTGAGGTCTAAAATAGTATTTCACGAAAATGAAGTATGGCTCCAACTTTAAATCTCTTTGTTGTAGAGCCTGTGAGTGAGGAAGAGGAAGAAAAAGCAGGAAGCACAGAGCAGGGTTATAGCAAGGCTGCTAATGGAGGGAAATTGGAAGGAATAATCATAATTTCAGAGTCTCATTGATCCCAAAAACATCTCTTGAAGACCTATCACTCAAGACAACACAGAAAAAACTAAGACGTGAAAAGAAGAGCCATCTGTACCCCAATGTTTATAGCAGCAATGGCCACGGTCGCCAAACTATGGAAAGAACCAAGATGCCCTTCAACGGATAAATGGATAAGGAAGATGTGGTCCATATACACTATGGAGTATTATGCCTCCATCAGAAAGGATGAATACCCAACTTTTGTAGCAACATGGATGGGACTGGCAGAGATTATGCTGAGTGAAATAAGTCAAGCAGAGAGAGTCAATTATCATATGGTTTCACTTATTTGTGGAGCATAACAAATAGCATGGAAGACATGGGGAGTTAGAGAGGTGAAGGGAGTTGGGGTAAATTGGAAGGGGAGGTGAACCATGAGAGACTATGGACTCTGAAAAACAATCTGAGGGGTTTGCAGTGGCAGGGGGGGTGGGAGGTTGGGGTACCAGGAGGTGGGTATTATAGAGGGCACGGATTGCATGGAGCACTGGGTGTGGTGAAAAAATAATGAATACTGTTTTTCTGAAAATAAATAAACTGAAAAAATTTAAAAAAAAAGAAAATAAAACAAGGAAGAATAACCACTAAAAAAAATGACTAAGAGTTTAAACTCCCTTTTATTAAGGAAAAAAAGTAATTCCTACTTAGAACGGTTTCTCTTGACAGGACAGAAAAGCTAACTCAGTTGGTTTAGACAATAAAGAGTTTTGGTTTATGTAAATAAAAAGTCTAGTGGCAGTAAGAACCATAGGCTGGTTTGATGTAGTCATTAAAAATGTCAAAATCTGGAGGACACCTCGGTGGCTCAGTGGGTTAAAGCCTCTGCCTTCGGCTCAGGTCGTGATCTCGGGGTCCTAGGATCGAGCCCCGCATCGGGCTCTCTGCTCAGCGGGGAGCCTGCTTCCCTTCCTCCCCTCCTCTGCCTGCCTCTCTGCCTACTTGTGATCTCTGTCAAATAGATGAAATCTTTAAAAAAAAAAAAAGTCAAAATCTGAGATCTGGTTTCTTTCTGGCTCTCTGCTCTGCTGTATATGGTGCTAGCATCAACTTTAGGCTCTACATGGTAGTGCCTCAACTTCTCCAGACACTTGAAGAACAAAATAGCTATGGTAGCCAAGGTCATCATATCTTGACAGCACTCTCTTTTGGCCAGCCCTGCCCAGAAGAAGAGAATTTTATGAGTTGAGAAACTGTAGCAGGTGTCTCCTCTCATCTCAGAGGCTTAGACTGAGTTTTATATCCACCCTAGAACCAAGACTGTGATTAGAACACCATGATGGTCTTCAACTAATCAGAGACCAACCTCAGAGCTGGAACTAGGTGTCATTCTTACCAAACCACAGCACTGGGGGGGGGGGCACAAAGTAAAATATAGTTGCTATCACCAGAAGGGGGTAATGAAGAGGACAATTGCCAGAGAAGAAATGAATGATGGAAGAAAAAGAAAATCAATTCCAGTCACATGCATGGCCCATGAGCCCTTCAGTTCTGTGAATAGTTAAACTTCTCTTCCCCTTTCATCCCACTTCAGCTAAGCTGTCCTCTAAGCAATTGCCTGAATGTACCAAACACTTCTCCCTCCCTTGGACCTTTGCCTTTATGATAGCTTTTCCCTGAAATGCTCTTTCTGCAGACATTTGCATGCCTTTCTCTCATGTTTCTCAGGGCTCTATTTGAATGTCACTTGGAGAGGCCTTTGGTGAATTCCCTCCCTAAAATAGCAACTGCCACTGGGACACCTGGGTAGCTCAGTCGGCTAAGTGGCTGCCTTCAGCTCAGGTCATGATCCCAGCATCCTGGGATGGAGTCCCACATCCAGCTCCTTGCTCAGCTGGGAGCCTGCTTCTCCCTCTGCCTTTCCCTGCCACACTGCCTGCTTATGTTCTTTCTCACTCTCTGACAAATAAATAAACTAAAATTATATAAAATAAAATAAAATAACAACTGCCAAGGCATTCTACCCCCATAAATGGCTTTAGCTATGTGTCTAGCCCGTATAACTACTTGCCATTACTTTACATATCTTTTGCCCTCACCACTGGAATGCACACACTCCATGGGAAGATTCTGTCTTGTTCATTGTTGTATCACAGTTAGCATTTAACAAATGTTTGTTGAATGAGTGAATGAATTAGGATCTAGACCTAACCCTACCTCTGTTGTCTTTTTTTTTTAAAGATTTTATTTATTTATTTGACAGACAGAGATCACAAGCAGGCAGAGAGAGAGAAGGAAGCAGGCTCCCTGCTAAGCAAAGAGCCCAATGCAGGACTCGATCCCAAGACCCTGAGATCATGACCTAAGCCAAAGGCAGAGGCTTTAACCCACTGAGCCACCCAAGCATCCCTACCTCTGTTGTCTTAAGCAAGAAACCGAACCTGGTGTTGCCTCAGTCCCCTCATTTGTAAAATGGAGGTAATTTCTACCTCACAGGGTTATTCTTTAGGTTGAGTAAGAAAACCTGTGAGAAATGTCTGGCATATATAGATATTTAACATATATTTATGCTTCCTTCTCATAAAAGTTTCATTCACTAGGTCCAATGAGGCCAGAAGCCTTTATTCAAATCTGTTTTCTCCCGTGGCTTCACTTTAGAATTACCTAGGGAATTCTTTAGAAGTCCTGAGCTGGGTTCTCACCCTTCGAAATTCTGATTTAATTGGTCTGGTGTGCCGCCCAGGCACTGGTAATTTTTAAAGCTCCCCAGGTGGGAGCACATTAGCAGCCAGCGCTGAAGACCACTGATTCAAAGTCATTAGTGGGGAGGGGGGGAGGGGAGGGCCGGCTGTGTGACTGTCAGAATCCACTGGAAGCCCTGTAAAACCTGGCCCTTCCAACACCTGGAAATCTCTAGAAGCCAGCTTGGCTTATTTCCTCCAGTACAAATCATCAACTGGCAGACTAGACAGATGGTTATTATTTATCCTTCCTGCTGTGTTAGAAAGAAAAAAAAAAAATTAGCTCTGCCTCGGGTTTCTCAAACCATTTTTACATGTGCAAACCATTACCTTTTTATATGCTCCTAGATATTAGAAGGGAGAAAGGGAAGCTTAAGTGAGATCAGGAAGACCAGCATTTATTTTCTGCTAATGTAACTTCAAGAAGTGCAGACCCCAGAAAGAAACTGGCCTGGGACAAAGACTAGGTTCTAGATCTTAGGCTAAAAGGGATACTATACAGGAACAGTGCCCAGAAAACTGCCTGGCACATGATAATTAATGTTAAGTCCTCTCTTCTGGGGAAGCTAGATTTGTTTAAGACCACTGAGCATCTTCCTGGGTTGAGTATTTTTAGTTGGTAACTTTTTTTTTTTTTTTAATCTCCACAATCTTCCTGCAAACTGCTGGTCCACTTTTCACAACGGACAAAATTAAGATCTGAAAAGCTGCAGCTGGTAAAAGCGAGAATCAGGTTTAGCATTCAGGTTTGACACCGAGTTTATCTTATATGCTCTATACTGCTTCTAGAATCCTCTTAACTCTCAACCTTGGTAATTCAGAGTTAATTAGAACTTTTCTTCACTGGCAGCAACCAGAAGGCTTTTCTCTCATATACAGGGTGAGAAGAGCAGGGCCCCGGGCTGCCTGATGATGATGGGTTCCTATGACAAATTTGTAGCAATTAAAACAGATCTGCCTTAGCTGGCTATCAGGATTCTCATGAAGCATCTATTAAGTTGTACTCTATCTAGCATCTGGGTTAGGGATGGGCAGATAAAGAAATGCAGAGAAAAAATCCTCCTCCCATCCGGTCTGAAAAGGAACTGGGAGAAATACAACTATCCACTCAGCAGCTTTAATTTCTAAACTTCCTATCAGGGCACATGGTCATTCATTTCATCTACAAACATGGACTGAGTACTTATTCTACTGCTCGGTGCCCGGGTTGTGGACATTCTGAAGTCACATTGTCTTCATCAGGAGACTGAGGGTAGGGGGCTGATAATGATTAACAGGTGCAGTATTAAAGGGGCAGCAAAAGCTTTTTTAATCTGATACGTACATTAATTTACATGAACGTCCTTACACAGATGACACTATTAGTTCACATTAACTGAACACTTGCTATTTCCAGGTGTTTGCTTTACAGCTTCTAGCCCATTTATCCGTAATAAACTATGGGTGGTATTAGCCACCTTTTGCAGAAATGGAGAATGAGACACAAAGAAGACAAGTAACTTGCCCAAGGTCACACAGGTCATAGAAAAAGGAGCCAGGACGGACTCAATCCTAGGGCATCTGGCTTCAGAGCCTCCACTCTCTACCACAATGTTACACTGCCACTCTCCACCTTTTGAAAAAAAGAAAAAAACTTAGTAATTGAACCATCTTTATCGAAAGCGGTGAGAAACCATATACATTTGTTAATGGCATACTTGAATTATGCACCAAATACAGAAATCAAAGCTCCCAGAAATCGGTACGGTGTGGTAGTTGCTTGGATTTGTAAACTAAATGAGTAAGTCAACAAAGGTGCTAGTGACGAATGAATGATACCCACCATAAGCCTGAAAACACCTGAGCAGAAGATCTGCATGTCTTTTCCTGGCTCCTAAGGAAATTTCTATTCATAAGGCAACAGCCTGAGCAAGTAGTACCTGGACGGTAGAATCCTCCAGGTTAGGGATAATGTTCAAACTTCTGAACACTGACAGGAGTAAGGAAGGGGGAAGACAAAGTTTTTACCTGATCCTTGAGGCACACACCTGCATGGAGTGAGAGGCAGAAGTTCGTGCTTTGGGGAAAGAAGCTGAACTATGGAAAGAGGCCCCTTGCTGCTGCTTGCCAAACTCCTCCTGATTCAAGGCGATGCTATAGGCTATTGTCTCTGCTTATCTGGAACAATCTGCCACACAGGAGGCATTGCCAGCATCACTCTGACCTGGAAACTCCTATTCATCCCTCAGGGGCCCCCAGTTTAAGTGTCACTCCTCCAGCAAGCCTTCTCCGATCCTCCCCAACTCCTGCCCCATCTCAAAATAAGTGTAAATATTTTCACCTTTTCCTTGGTTGTGTTTATAGTAGTTTGTAACCCAATAAAAATTTTGAGTAGTAATTTAGCATCAACTTGCCCTCTGTGAGCTCCAGCAAGACAGGTACTAAAGCTCCAATCTACCAATGTATCCCTATCACCTAACACAATGTCCGCCACCTAACAGAGCCTCCACATTCTCTTGGCCTGGGTGCATACGTGTAGATGTTAACATAAGGAGAACAAACTAAACCCTTCCAATTTTTTCTTGCTTGTCTAGGAAAGAACTTAAAGAAAACCTCTGGCAACACAGGCTAAAGTCCCGGAGATGTCTCCAGGCAAAACAAAACATGTGGTGTGCACCTGGCTCTACAGAGCTGGAGGAGGGGCTTGGCCCATTTTTTGCCTTGTATTCTCTGGGGCTGGGTGGGGCCCTCCCTTCTGGGTTTTTGGTTTCCACCCAGCACCTTGATGTCAGGCTCCCTTTGACTTTGAGACTCTGCTGCAACAGAGAAGGGAGGCAGAACTCTGAGAGTCTGTGGGTTGGTTCCTGTCCTTGCTGATATGCATGCAGAAATCACACAGCGATGGACCTACTGTCTGCCCCAAGAAACTGGACTTGTAGCTTGTATACAGGTGTCCTTCTAAAGCCCGTGACCAATCCACCAACTGCCATCAAAATAAAAGATGGTTATGAGACCTATTTTAACATCGAAAGCCCAGCTTCCAGAAACTGAGGGTGACCTTTTCCCCAGACATCACATTTTAAAATGTAATGGGCTCTTTGATTTAAAAAAAAAAAAAATCTGGCAAGCAGTTAAAATCCGTATTAATATTCCCAGCACTTAGCCAAAAGAAGATGCAGACGGAATTGAAAAACAGCCTGAGTTTTTCTGTTGTTGTTGTTTTTTAAATGCCCGGATTAGAACATAATTCATCTTAAAATGACGGGAGGCCTCTTCACGCACTTCACACTTTGAAATATTTTAGAAAATAGTATCCATTTTGGCAAGCCTCTTGCCACGCAAGAAACAACAGCAAATGCTTTTCTCCTTGAGTGTTAAGTCTGTTGTGAATAAGATTATAAAAAATATACTTTGCTCTTTTATTTTGCCTCTTGTTTGAGGATTTTACTGCATCTCTGCAATAATTGATTCTTCTCACATTCCTCTATGAGTAGCATTCATTGCCCCACTTTTAGAGAGTGAAATTGAAGCAGAAGTTTGGTAAAGCACATTTCCTCTTTTCCCAGAGAAAATCATTTGTTCATTCCCTTATTCATTCAGTAAACATGTCTTTAGAACCAACTATGTGCGGGCCACTAACCAGACCTTGAAGGTCCATGGATGCCTACCTCAGAGGCCCTGTCTCTAGATCTCTGGTAGAGGAGACAGATACTCTAACTTCAGGTCACAATATCCTCTAATACATGCTGTGATGGACAAAGGGGTCTATAAGGAATCACCCCTCACACCACCTGGAGCTTTGGGGAAGGGTCCCCCCCAAGAGGTGAAATATGAGTTGAGTCTTGAAGGATGAATGGAAGCCCAACCAATGAAGACGGGAGTGGTAAGAAGGGCTCTCATGACAGAGGGAATGGCATGTATAAAGCATAAAGACATCATACAGTTTCATTTTTTTTCCTGGAGAAAGATGAGAGAAAAAGATACATACATACGACTAAAAGAAGAGAAGCAATAATGATAACTTGAATGGTCTTATGTGCCAAGTAAGGAATTTGGACTTTATCCTGATACAGTGGGACCAAAAGAGTATAGGGCATGTTACTTATTTCCTTACTACTTACTCATTTAGTTAAGCCTAATTGAGGTCCATACAACCACCCCCCACTGCCTTTAGTGGTCAAAGAGAATGTTGAACTATCTGAAAGAATACAAAAATTTATTTAAAAACAGTTTCTCAGATCCAAGGACCTCTCTGAATTCTCTAAAATCATCCACCAAAATCTCTGCCAATGTGCATTTAGCTAGGTAGATTATCCAAGTACTCTTCAGATTTCTAAAGTGGTCCAAAGCTCTAAAAAGTATAATAATACTATTTATTTACTTTGTGAAAACCTTCAGCTCTTTCTCAAAATTGATTTTATCAAAGTAGAATTCTTTTATATTAATCTCTTAACAATTTGCTGGCTGCTGGTCATCCATATGGTTATAATTTCATATAGCATTCTACTCTTTCAGATAAAACAGTGCTTCCCATTCCCCACAGCAGCCTAATGAGTGTTTGTTAACAAACTCAAAACTTGGGGTCTTATTGCAGTTTCCATTCTTCAGGGCTGTGGGATTTTCACAACTTGTATGTGAGAAGTTTGAGACAAAGGTACAAAATGAGAAATTCGGATATTTCAAAATTGGGGAAAGCACAGATTTATAGAAGTTAGAGACATAATTCTATAGCAAATTAGTTAAGATTATTTGCATCAAGGTGAACAGAACCAACTCTACAAATTTAATACAACCTAAGGACAGACCCGTAACAATGAACTAAGATCAGGATCTTGGCCAACATCATGAATTCCTGTATCTTTTCTCTTCTCTCTGCTGTCAGCTTCATAACCTCTATCTACCTATTTTTCCATCTGTCTGTCTGTCTGCCTCAGTAGACCATCTTTTTCTCATTTCCAATGCAAAGAGGAAAACCGGCTAGAGTTCCTACATCTCACAGAGAATGGCCTCTGTTTTTCTATCTTTCTGTCATTATCACTCACAAATAGTTCCAAAACCACTGGACAACAAACATACTGTTTGTTGGCCCATTTTGCATTTGATGCCCAGGCCTGCACCATGTACATACCAATTCTTTCCATAGCCATGGTGATAGGGAGGATGGGAAATTCCTGGAGCAGCAGGGTTCGGCAGATCGAACAGGTGATGCCACTGTCTCTCTTCACAGTGGATGATGGGATGTCTTACATGGTGCAGTGGGAACTCATCTATTTGTGCTAAAAGCATCTCATTTTGTGCTGGACACTTAGTTAGAATATCAAAATGAGCTAGATGTAACCTCTATACCCTCCTTCTAGTTTTGGGTCTACCATTGACTTGTGATCTTAGTAAATCACTTCCACTCCCTGGGCTGCAGCCTCCTCTGTTAAAGGAGTAGGATTGCCAGACCACAGAGGGGCTTTATGGTTTGTTAGAATGAACCCATGAGCCTAAGATAATATCAATACTGTTTCAATCACCTTTTGTCAAGAATCTCACACTCATGATGCATTTTCCCATCAAGAAATTATAAGCATTGCCTGAAGCCTATCCCTTGTGTATCCCACTAGTATAAAACAAAGTAGAATATCATGAAAAGTCTGTTACAAAAACCTTTGTTTTGTGTAAATCAGAAGTGTAAACTGAATAAAGTCATGATTCCACCCTTCCCTTAAAAAAATACTATTTATATACAGCAAGAATTGGCATATATGGTCCTATGGCACTGAGGATTTGAAACACATCCTCTAACTTTACAAAACCAGACCTTACAATAAATATTGCTAGCTGTGTGGCTTCATCTTTGGCCAAGAGACCGGAGGAGCTCTGTGCAGTATATGTATTGCCAGTAAGATGCTTGTGTTATTTTGGTGGAAAACTCCAGAAGAAGAACCACAACCAAAAAACCTTCCTGCTGAGATTTCAGCCACCTAAGATCCCCTGAATGCTCTGAAGTTCAGGCCAGTCTCACAGCCTTTTTTAAGTCCAACCATGAAGAACCAGTCTGAAGAATACAAGACGTGGATTGACAGGTTCAAGAAGCTGGAAAATGCCCTCTAGCTGTGTGATCGGAGTAGTACAGGTAAAGTGAGAAGCTTAGAGCTGATAGGACTTTCCGTGTGTGTTCTAGTCTGGAAGTGAGCACCTCCTTTTCTTTCACTTCTTAACAAACACAGTTTGTCCATAAACCATGTGCACTGGCACTGGGAGCACAATTGGGAAATACAGAGACGAATCAGAGGAAGACCTGAATCCCCCACCAAGTTACTCACAGTCTCTTTGTGTCTTTGATCCTCCTCCATTCAACTCCTGGAGTCTAACCTACAATCCAGTCTTGTAACTCCCAACTGAAATCTTCAGCGTGCCCACTGAGAGGCTGAACTCCAAACTCCCTAGCAAGGCAAAAGCTAGCTCTGTCCACCTAACCAGTCTCTTTTTCTTCAGTGGGTATTCTCCCAGTATCTCCTACCCTATCGTAATGGATAACCTGCCTTCCTCAAACATACCATGCTTTCTCCTGTGGCTGCTCCTTTTTTCACCCTATGCTCTCCATCTGAGTTGTCTGTTTTTCTTCTTCCTACCCCACCCCTACCAACTCCCTATCTTATCCACTTGGCTAGCTCATGCCTAAACATGTTTCAGGTTAGAACTCAGGCTCTACTCCTCTGAAACTCCCCAAATTTCCCCAGACAGATCTAGGCTAACCTTTGTCTGGCCTCCTAGAGCTCTGTAACAACTATTACCATATTTGATAAATATCTTTTTCATTTGGAGACTTACTACAATCTCACCGGTAGGCTATATTCCTTTTTCCACGCTTGCACCTTGCACAGTTCTGTTCAACTTTTTTTTTTTTTTTTCGAGGGAAAGAAGAAAGGAATGAATGTAAACACATAAATAAATCCAAGAAGAAAGGTAATAGATACCATTACAGTGTGCAATGTGGACATTCAGAGAAAGGAGTATTCCTTCCTAGTGAGGCGGTCAGGGAAGGTTATCTCAGTGTAAAATTAACCATTAAGGATAAAGTGCAGTTTATATATAAAGTAATGACATAGATCTTTCTGGCAAAGGTGTGCATTAGCCAAGAAAATTGTTATGTGTGAAGCTCGGTGCAAGAAGTTTTGATTGGAAATAATATAAGGGTTATTAAGAAGAATGTTAAATGATAAGGGTAGAAATGTAAGACTCCAGATATAGAAAGATCTTAGATGCCAGATCAAGGAATTCAAGTTTAGTGGCAAAAGAGTAAGTAGCATTGAGCATTTCTAAGAAAGGAAGTGTTATGATGAAGTTGTATTTCAGAAAGATCCTTGATGGCTATGTGCAGATGGAAGGAGAAAGAGAAAGTAGGGAAAGGGGTAAGGATTTGCAATGTCCAAGTGAAAATGAAGTCCAGAACAAGGTCAGAAACCTGGAGAAGAGGGAGTAGATACAAAAGGACATGGACTGAAATGGTGGTACTTTTTTTTTTTTTTTTAAGATTTTATTTATTTATTTGACAAAGAGAGAAAAATCACAAGTAGGCAGAGAGGCAGGCAGAGGGTGGGTGGGAAGCAGGCTCCCTGCTGAGCCGAGAGCCTGATTTGGGCCTCAATCCCAGGACCCTGAGATCATGACTTGAGCCGAAGGCTGAGGTTTAACCCACTGAGCCACCCAGGCGCCCTGAAATGGTGGTACTTAATTACATTCTGTAGTTATGGTGAGTTAGTGTGTTACATGTGGAGCCTAAAAACATGGAACCCACAAAAGTGGCGACTAGAATGGTGGTTGCTGGAAAAAATGGGAGCTGTTGGTCAAAAGGCACAAACTTTCAGTTAGAAAATGAACAAGTTCCAAGAATTTAACATACAGCATGATGACTCTAGTTAACGATGCTATATTGTATACTTGAAAGTTGCTATGACAGTAGAGCTTTAATGATCTCACCACCATAACACAACCACAATAAAGTGGTAATTACGTGTGATAAAGGATATTTTAACCAACCTTATTGTGTTAAACATTTCCCAATATATACATGTATCAAATCATCACATTGTACACCTTGAACTTATAATATGGTATGTGTCAATTATATCTCAGCAAAAAAATAGGGGATACATTAGCACTCTCTAGAAGTAATCACATAACAGTAGCAATGCATTTTCTGTTTCATTTTGTTTTGTACTCTAGACCACATAAAGTATAACTACCATACAATACCTCAGGACTTCTAATAATCACTTTACCAAAGAGAGGAGGAGATGAAAATTTTAAATAAAAAATTCATCTAGTTTATTAAACTTCTTAAACATGAACTTTTAAGTGTTTAAACTTGTTAAACACAGAGCCCAGCACTGTGCTAGAGGCTGGACCAGAAGGGAAAACAAAAGAATGAGACATGATCTCTGGCCTCAGGGACATTTGGTAAGATACCAAAGGGGTCGGTTATGTGTCCGCCTTCAGCTCAGGTCATGATCCCAGGGTCCTGGGATCAAGCCCCACATCAGGCTCTCTATTCTGTGGGGAGCCTGCTTTTCATTCTCACTCTACCTGCCACTCCCCCTGCTTGTGCTCTAACTCTGTCAAATAAATAAAAAATCTTTAAAAAAAAAAAAAAAAAAGTCAAGGACCTTTTAGGTAAGACGCCAAGATAGATAATAGTTAAGTGCTAAAAAACAAACATTCTCAAGGGCAACATATAGCAAAGTATTATAACTGAAGAAACAAATATGAATTGAGTTTTCCGAAAAGGTTCCATGGAAAGAGAGCTTGAGTGAGACTGCAGGAAAGGCTGAGGTTGACTTTGGATAGCTGGAGAAGGCATTCTGAGTTGAATGAAACCATCTCCTGCAAAGCTTAGAAGGTTTGTGCTAGATTAGATAGTAAAGCTGAGACCCTACTGTAACTCTCAAGTGCTAGGCTGAGGCTTAATCCTCTACCCAATGTTCACCAAAGTTTCGGTCAGAGGAGAGCACCATAAAAGAAGAGACGGATAATTTAGGGAAGATACTGGAGAAAAGGAAATCATCAAAAGGTTACCGAAATAATCACGAGGATGGAGTAACTGGGTGATGGGCATTAGGGAAGGCACCTGATGTGATGAGCACTGGGTGTTACATCACCTGATGGACTACTGAACTCCACCTCTGAAATGAGTGATGTTCTATATATTGGCTAATGGAATTTAAATTAAAAAATAAATCACGAGTCTAGGTATTTATACCATTAGAGTGGTGACGGGGTTACAAACAAATACAAAAAAAAATTCAGGTGGAAAGGGAAGACATTCCTAAAGAAAGAAGTGCTGAGTGGCAGTGATGGATGATGGATCATAAACTTAGTTGCTAAGAGACTCCCCAAAGACTGGGACCGTTCTCATACTTCTGAACTGTTCTAAGGAAAAATCGAGTTTTGTTGACTTTGGAGGCAGATTCCGGCAGATTTGAAATGCCTCTCTCATGGCCTCTTCACTATTTATGCTTGTTTTCTCTGTTTCTATGAAATTCATTAGCAACTTGTCAGCCAGGGAATGTGTCAGCCTGATCTATAACTATCTTTAATGAGGAAAGAGGATTAACTGAGGTCATTTAGTTGGTTTATTAACCACAGTATTTAGCTGACCACCACAGCTTCATTCGAGACACTGAGCAGATGATACCTTCTTTGCCTATTGATGAATCAGTGTTCTCTATTATGTGCAAGGAAATATGTAGGCCAGAGTGTTCTTCATTCAGGGTGAAGACAGACCATCCATCATCAAATTAGTGTTTCTGGGAACCTACTCTGTGCTTATGTTCTAACAGGGGTTGTCAAGAAAATATCCTTGAGGAGAAAGAATAAGAAATGACTGTGAGTAACTGGTCATGTTTTCTAAAGAAAGAAGGGGGTTGGGATAAATGCTTGGGTGAATGGTAGATTTGGAATTTTCCCAATGAACTGAAGGCTAGATAGAAAACGTTTTCCAGTTCAAGGAGGCCGAATGCAATGAGAACCCTCAAGGACATTCTTTGCATGAGTCTGGCCTTTGCACACAGCGAAGCACTAACTCCTCACATAAACCACATGCTGAAGGGATTAATGGCCTTATTTAAGGAGGAAAAAGCCAAGCTCAAAGTGGCAAAAGACTAGCCAGTGGGAAGTGGAGCCATAATTCAAACCCAGTTCTGTTGGACTTCTCCTACACTAAACTCCCATGGCATAACAGAAAGAACATGAGGTTTTGCTTGTTGCTTTGTTGGTTGTTTCTTTGATTTTACTGGGAGACTTAGATGCAAGTCCAGACTAGACTAATTGCTGAGCCCTGAAGACCAGTTATTTAGGTTCTCCAAGCCTATTTCCTCATCTATAAAATAAGACTGATAATAATAAAACATACCTCCCACATGGAGAGAGGATCACACGAGATTTGAGAGTTTCTTTGCAAACTATAGAATGAAGTGGATGTTAAGGAGTTTCTTCTTCTTATGCCTTTCATTTTGGTTCTGGTGGGACAAGAACAGGCTTTTCAGCACTAAAATAGATTGTAAGGGTTATTTTATGCAGCTTTCCTGGGCAGCCCCAAATGACAGTAAATTAGATACAAATTTCAGTCAATGGACTTTTGTTTGACACTAGGATTCCTCTACCAATGGTAAAACTTAGAAAATAGTAGAAAATGCCCCTACCCACACCAGTGGTGATTCCTACATGTATTTTTTAACACTACTTTTAATTTTTAATTAAATATAAACTCAATTTTATACATTTTTAAAATTTCTTCCTATTAAGACACATTCTTATTTATTTTGACTAATATTGTTGCTACAACTATTATAATCGTCCTATAAGAATGCTTGTATTATGGGTGCTTAATAGTTCTGAACACTGTGTTAATATTTGTTATTTTATTGATTTTCATATTGTTTAATTATTCCTATTTTAAAGTTGAGGAAACTGAGGCTCAGAAAGTTCAAGTGCCTTCCTCAGTCAGACCCTTACTCCAAAGCCCATGCCTTATATTTCCAGAGGCAGAATATGAGGAAATATCTTGAGGGATCCAACCTAGACCAGACCAACAGTAGATATCCAGTGGAGAAAATTGCAAAGATGTTATTGACCAACTCACAGAAAGATTTCTGCAGAGGAAAGGATCAACATTCTAATAGAAGAGAGAGACATAAACAACCCTACACAGAACAGAAGATAAGCAGAGATGGGATGGGGTGGGATGGAATGGGACAGGATAGAAATGAATTAGAACTGGATAGAATACATCACATTAGGGCCCCAGCTATCTGCAGCCCACTGTTAAGAACACCCATCACAGAGAGGTTCAGAAGGGAGCACCATGCCCAACAGTCCTTGCTCATTTAAATATGAACAATATTTGGCCACTTAAACAGAGTTAATAGGTGTCCAAACTCTAACTCTAATAGACTGGTTGTGGTGTTTCATTTTGTAAATGAAATGACAAGAGGACCGCATCTGGCCTCTTTGAGAAAGAAATTCTCTATCATTGTTACAGCCTGTACAAGTACAGGATGATAAAAGAACAAACTGTAAGGGATGCATCTTCAATTTCTATAAAAGATACTGAAAGCTTTTCTTGACACCTGTGGTATAGATCTCCACAATTCAAAGAACATCTTTAGGAAACGATCTGAGCCTTACTTGCAACAATCTCTTCCCCCTTATTCTGTGATGGAGTGTAGTGGTTAAATGCATGAATTCAAGCAATCTTGGACAAATGACTTACCATGTCTATGCCTCAGTTTCTCCCTCTATAAAATGGGTTGTTGTGAGCATTAAATGTATTACTACTGGTAAAATGTTTGGAGGCATAACTGAAATATAGTAAATGTTATATACATGTGTAAATATCAGTCACTGTTGTGATACTCTAGCTAATTTTCTTCATATCTTACCATCTTAAAGGTTGGGGAGCTTCCTGAGGTAAAAGGTCCCTTCTTTAAGTCTTCTATATTCTTAAGCATAGTATCTGACATATATGAGCTCACAATTAGGGGCTTAAGAATGAGTTATTCATCTTTGCTGATGCCATGCTCCCCACTTAAAGCTCCTCTCCACAACTCCCCAAGTCCACCTACCCTTAACTTGGAAGGGACCTTGGCATTGATGCATATAACGGACGGGTACAAAAGAACATCCTGTGGTGATACACACTACCAGCCCAATTACACAGATTCAGACTCTGAGCCATGAGAAACGAGAGGATGTACCTGTGATCACACAGCAAGCAGGAGGGAGTCACAGTAAATACATGAATAAATGAAATGAATAAAATGAGCTGTTTGAATCCTGCATGTTTAGGAACGTGTTTGGCTACTTCAGTAAGAAAAAAATAATAATAAACCAGAAAAATTAGAAATTTATTTTAGCAGGCACCCCCTTGTTTTAAAAATTGGCCTTTAAAGTTTTATAACCACAAAGAAGAAGCTTAAATTGCTTTAAGAAGCTGAAAGTGACAAAAATATTAACATTTTGCTTTTACTCAGAAGTCATTCAAGCTAATAAAGATTTTTTTCTCTCTCTCTCTCTTTTTTGGTTTCTCCACAGGCTTTTCAAAACTTCCCACCCACCCAAACCAATTGCAGGAGTCCTGGAGAAGGAATAGGCCAGATGCCTCATTCACAACTACAATCTCATTTACAACCTGTCCCTGAGCCCTCAGAAAATTGACCAAGCCTTGAGGTAATTCCGTGCGGGAGAAAATCTGCTCTTGGAGCCAGCCCTTCAGTACTTAAAGGAGCTATGATAACAAGCCCATATTGTGAGAACAGATGTTTCTTTTATCTTCCTTTTTACCCAGACACGTGTTTCTCCCTAGCCTCAGTGAGGCTGATACGGTGACTGGAGATCTGGAGATGCTCTGGACTTGGACTTTTATTCTGGCTATAATGCTCCCTCATAAGCAGCTCAGAGTGACCCCCCCCCAAAAAAAACCCAGGATTCCTCTGCCAAGATAGCAAGAGCCCAATTTCTTTAAGTCCCCTTCTATTCTAATAAAGCTCCTTATTAACATTACATGATTTTTTTCTATATTCCTGATGAAACTTTGTTTTTGCAAACCCTGCAACTCCATAGAGTAAAAAATATGCTAGATATTGTTGTCAACCCCCCAAAATGCCTGTCACATAAGAGACCTTGACACACCATTTTTGGATGAGTAAACTAGACTTTTCCTATACTTACTATTCTAGGAAGAATTTACATCATAAGAAAAATAAAGAATTCCCAGAGAGTTCTCTGAATAAGTGAGATATTTCCTATAATACAAAACTAGATGACGCTACACTGTCCCCAAAGATATTTTCCCAAATATATCTAAAACTTGGAAGTTTTAATGATTGACATATCGGACAAAGGGTTCTGGAAGTAGGTAACAGCTTTACTCTCTCTGGCAGGAAAATCAAGCAAAACTTTCCACAAGTTCCCATAGTTCTTCTATCCAACTTTGCATCTCCCACAGAACTCGTACTCACACGCACATCACACCACACAGATAGTATGAGCTCACCAAAGGAATACTGACCCAGGACTTCAGAGAAAAATGTGTTCCCAGAACCATCATTAATGCTGAGTGACCTGGATTCTGGTTTTCAAATTTGTGTGGGAGACAGGACAAGGGAGTTAGGTCAAGGGGGAAAGTAAAAAGCTCTCTGAGCATCCCTTTTTATCCATTTTTATGGGGGGGGGTCTCATAAAATCTTATAAACAAAACCTTAAGAACAAAATAATTTTGATCCACTAACATTGAAGATCTCCAAGGGCTCCAAGTCTGACCTGCTTCAGTTTTAATAATCCCTGAGTAACCCAGAAAAATGCCTCCTGAGGCCAGCTGACCATCTCTCTAACATTCTAGAACCCTTGCACCTGATAGCTGCCTTTTAGGTCAGAGAAGTAAGCAAACAAATATGGCCTTTCTCATGCTACCGAAATGTCAAATGAGGAAAACTAGAATATTAGAATATTAGAAAATTAGAACATTAGATCAGACAAATAAGCATACATTGGGCAACTAACATGTGCTGGGAACTGAACATACTTTGTTTCATCCAACTCTGACAATTCAGTGTGGTGTGTTTTACCATATTGAGTAAATGGTACTCAACACTGTTGAGGAAAGAGAGGCTCAAAGAAGTAAAGGGTAGAAAAACTGTTGGGCTGTTCCTATTGATAACTGGCCAGGGGGATAGAGCCTTTTGGAGATCATTGGTCACATACCTAAGAATGTCCTGTCCACCCTACATCTCTGTGGGGAAGTAGACTGGAAAGAGGGTTGGATGATGGGAGGCCCGCAACATGAAGCCAGGGTTATCAGACTCAATCATGAGATTCTGGAAGCTATAACCTTACCTTACCCAATTCTTTGTGTGCAACATCTAGATAGCCTCAGCACTCACCAACTCACACAATTAGAGGAAACTCTGTTGACATACAACACAACATGAAAGATGCCCCAGAGCTATGCGACTAGAGGTCATGCACACCACAACCTCCTACAGAGCTGGCTGACTGAATGAATGCTTCTGCAAGTGCATGGCCATATCTGGATCCACAGTCACCCCACCACTACTACCTACCCTTCAACAGAGAGCAGAAAAAAGAAAAGGCTTTATAACCAGCCAAAATCCAGCTCTGGCACTTGTAGGTGGTAGCCTTGGCAAGTGTTTAAGCTCTCTGAACTTCAGTTCCTTCAACTGTAAAAGAGGAATAATATAAATACTTAGAGTTTCACAGGAGTGTTTTAAACACTGAGAGTCATGCCGTTTGGAAAGTTCTTGTACAGAACTTTCTGGAGATGGACCTTTCTTGGGCCCTTTCCCTCAGCTGCCGAACATTAGGACATTTGAACGATAGTCCCTGAAATGACATAGGGACATAAGGCTACCCCATAGCTAAAACAAATTTTGAGGTACATCTGTCTTCTAGAACTGAGAGACAATTGTTTTTGGATCATCTTCTGTCTGGAATTGTCCACTATTTTACCCCAGGGGTGTGCGTGTGTGTGTGTGTAAGTGTCTTCATGTGTGTGTGCACACAAATGTGCACGTGAGGGCCTTTGCAAGACTTCAACTTTGCAAAAGTAAATGCTCATTAGATTTTCTCTGAGTAAACATTAAAAGAACCAAAATTCAACTTAAGTCATTGATAAAGCTAGGATACCAAGGTGACAATGTGATAGCAGATTTTGGATGAGGTCTTACCTTGAGACAAACCACTGGACAGAGAAAGGAAAATGCTATGAGGTCATTATGCTTTAGAATCCGGTTTGACCTGTATCCCAGGACTTCTCCATGATTTGCTTATGGAAAATCTGTTACCTTTCTCTCTCTCTCTCTCTCTCTCTCTTTTTCCCTCAGATCAGTGTTGTTTTGTACACTCCCTGTAACTGTATCACTGGGATTTTCTAATACTGGGGAGAGAAAGTCTGGTGTCTGTGGTCTTGAACAGGTTTCTCTAGCAGAACCTTTCTACATAGGTATCTGTGTACAGTGGACTGTTCAAACTCCAGTATGCCCTGGAGAGACTCAGGGTCAACTGTGTCTGCCCTAACTGTCTGAAAGCCTCAGCCCCTAAAGACGGATCACTGAAGACATGGTAGAGGCTGTGAATCCCAACAGCTGGGCAGACTCCTTCCCAGAAATATGACCATGAGCAATTCATGACCTATCTCACAGAATCATTCATATTGAAGGAGAGAATGGGACAAACTGCCCAGTACTATACCTCTCACATAGACATACTCCATTAAGGGAAACTGGCTTTCTATTTTATTCTTATACAGTATCTCCATTTACCCCATTCAGTGAACCAAATCACTGATGCCTTTTCCAAGTACAGACCCCTTCCCAGCTAACAGGTGGCTCAATGATCATGTGGTCCTGGAGGACAGAGATCCAGCCCCCCACATTACTGTTCTCCATTCTCTCACTTGCTCTGACTCCTCCCAGTAACCCAGCTCAGGTGACATTACTACTATGCCCATTGTACAGATCAGAAACTCAGATCAGAAGCTCAGGGTGATCAAGGTACTTGCGTAAGGGCTAATAGCTATTGAATGACTGAAGCAGGATTAGAACCCACGGCACCACTTCAAGTCCAACAGCGACTTACAGGTCACAGAGCAAAGAACCTGCAAAATTCTCTCTAGGATGCATGGTCTCTCTCCCCAGTAAGGGCTGGTGTCTTTCCCAGCTTTGTCTCCAACACAGAGCACAGATTCATCCCCAAGTAGGCACCTGGAAAACACCTGTTGAATGAGCCCCCACATGAAACTTTGGAAGCCCCACAGCCTTCTGCCCTCTCCCGGCTCTCCCAGCTACATCACTGCCTTGTGGGGACTTGAAGGAAAGGTGTTTTCAGAACTCTTGGCATTGTGTATTCACACAAGCAGAAACACAACTGTATAGATCACGCAGTCCAAAGAGTTTGCTAAGTGCTCCCTGACTCTTCAGAGGAATTTCCCAAGATCATTAAGAGAAAGAATACAGGGTTTGATATTCTAATTGGGATCAGCAACTGGACAGCTTTGGAGCAGGCCAGAGAACTGTGGAGCTCTACAAACAAATGCTGGCCTTTCTTCTCTTTCTCTCCTCTCCCCTCCTTGTTAGAGCCTTTCAGCTACAGTTCCAATGCTCCCTAGCAACAAAGGCGGGGGTCCCCGAGCTGGGGTGCCTCAGGAATGCCAGCCATCCCTCTCATTAGCATTCAGGGCCCTTCATCTGCCTGCACAGTTAGCCGCAGGACCATGCAAAAGGCAGTGGCTTGGGGGAGGCCCCGCACTTAGCGTGGCTTGTTGGGAAATGGGAAGCCTCCAAGAAAAGTTTCCAAACAAAAGGCATCAATATTATTTGTGGAGCCATCAGACTGCCTGGGACACAATATGGCTCTGGCTCAGCCACATGCTCTCTCCCCAGGTTCTATGTGAAGTCCTGGTGGGGACTTTCCAGACACGTCATGGCCCTGTGTGCCAACACACTGGAAGGTCTCCCTTCTCCTCCCCTCTCTGCTGCACAGTCTCTCCTCAGACTCAGTTTATGTAGCTTGGACAATGGGTAGACTCTAGCTGGCAGTGGGAGAGTCCAGAGGAAGGGAGTTGACAGAGAGTAAATGGTCAGATGGAAGGGCAATCACAAACAGATGGTGCTGCTAGGAATGGATTCCAGACAAATTCGCAAGCAGATTGAGCTCTGACAAAGACTTAGCTGGTGGAAAGCAAGCAATTGGTGCCTTGCACCAAGCCTTGCTCAAAACACACATCATGCTCTCCAATACACTCTTCAACAGTTCCACGAAGGGACCTCTACTGGGTTCTGTCTCACTGGAATTCCCAAATACTGTTCAATAAGCCAGTCCCTGGGAGATTCCAATCAGCAGGACCATTTTCAACAGTCTCATATTGTCTCTAAGTAGAGTTTCCTCCAGACTCCCTATGTTTGAACACCTCCAGGGATGAGGACCTCATTACTTGCCATCTCTAAGACAAGTCCTTCTCCAGACAGCTCCAATTTGTTCTTTTGCAATTGGTCTCTATCTTAATCTCCTTTCTACTCTCCATTGTGGCCAAAGAGGATGTAAAGTTTCATCAAGAAATCATGGCAACAGCAACTGTACTAACCTTGTGTCTGGCCCTTCCAGGCATCAGGGAGTTAAAAACAAAAAAACAAAACACCACCACCACCGCCACCACCAACACCAACAAAAGCAACAACCAAAAAAAAAAAAAAAAAAGAAAAAAGAAAGAAAACTTTGTTTCTCTCTTCTAGAACTGACTCCAGTTGGGGAGGGTGCTAAGGAAGGGGCCCTTACTGTATAAAACTTTCCATAATCCATACCATGACCTACACTCTCCATTTCCACCTTCCTATGTATGTACCTCCGAATAAGAAGCCCATCCCAAATAAGTCATCTCAGCCTCAGAATACCCCCACCCCTTCCCTTGGTTAGCAACACTACTTACTCCTTACTCAACCATGGCACCACGTGCCCCTGCATCCAGCGTGTGACAGAGAGCATGAAGCAGAAAGGCAGGTATGAGAGGCACTCTGTTCCCTTTTGGGTCCATGAGTGGAGGAAGGACTGGATAGGTAGATGGATTTTGATTCAACCAGAGAGAAGACATGCTAGCGATCAGAACTGGTAAACAATAAAGCGGGCCACTCCCTAAGGTCAGTAGCTTTCTGTCCACCAGAAGCACTTGAGATGGATAAAAATTCATCAGGGACGGGAACGATGAGCAGGTCCTTCCAAGTACAGGATAACACAAATGATGGAATATTTGGGTTATGAAGCATCAGATAGCTTGCCAGGTCTTGGACACCTTCGCCCAATGACAGAGGAGAGAAAAGGTACCGCTATCCTTAGACAGGCTTAGTCTCCTCTGCTCTTATGTAACCATCATCACACTTGTAATTAAATCAGTATTTTCTTGCATTCAGTCTAGTCAGGCCCTGGCTCTTTCTCAGGCAGACCCAAAACAAAGAACTCTACACAATGGGAGCTTGCAGAGCCTGAGATCGAATCTACACCCTGCCTTTGGAAGACACATTTGGGGATCATTATTCCCCCACCTCCTGAAGGAATTGGTTTCTGACCAAGTCAGCTGTGATGTCCTGTGCAGTATCTAGGGCATGTTTCCAGGTAAACCCTCTATCCTGAGGGAAGACAAAAAGCACAAGAACCGGCTGGGAGTGGAGTTGAAATGCAAGAATGGTGGGCATTTTGCAGGTGAATATGATGAGCCTCCAAGAAATTCTGTGGCTTTTCTAAAGGTGAGGGAGGAGCTGGAGACAGATGAGAACTCTCCTTCCCTCACACCGCCCTTAGGGGCCTTCCTCGCCAGTCCTGCCAGTCCCACTCCCTCCTGGCTTGTTTTCTAGCCGCAAGCAGTACGTCTGCCCACTCCAAGAGCCAGGTTGGCAGAGTGCAAGAAACTGTGTTCCCACACACTGGACGCCTTGGGATCTGTGTCCTGCTGCCTCATGCCAGGGTTCCCTGAACCCAAGGGAAGGGGAAGGGAGCTCTCAGCATTACACACATGCTGTGGGCCCAGTACTATAATTTCTCCTAATACTCATGACAGCCTTCAGAAATGGGAATTATTCCCACATCACGAATGAAGAGCGGAGGCTTAGAGGTTCCGCAAAAGAGCAGTAGGGACATGATTTAACACAGACCTTCCCAGCTCCAAATCCTGTGATGACCCCCACCCTGGGTTGTCTATGGGGGCAGAAATGACCTGGTGCTGCTTCCTTCTGCGGCTTCTAATAACCTGGGATCATTTGTGTCTAGGGAGAGAAAAGAGGAACTCAGACCTGTACAGTTCTCTCTTTTTTATTTAACAAGTATTTACTGAGCACCTACTATGGTCAGGCCTCAGTAAACAGTTTGTGCACATTTCCCAAAATAGTTCTTAACTTCCCAGAAAAAATGCTTTTGCCCAAACCCTGCTGACCGACTTGGACTTCCTTCCTTCTAATACTGACCTCTGGCTGGAATTGGAGTGTTGGTAGCTTCTCTCCCTGGCTCTTTTTGGATCAGAAAATGCAAGCCTACTCCCCTTTACCTCTCTCCTCACTTAATCCTTCTCACTCTGTGAACACCACTCAGCCAACACTATGGTTTCCCTGGGCCCTCTCTGGGATCTCGATGAGGCATGAGTGACTTATTCCTACATGGATAACTTAGTTATTTGCTGGTCTGAGGCCATATGGAAACCACAGATATACCACACAGATCCTTCAGCAGGAAGCATCTGTCATTCCTATCCACCCATCCATCCATCCATTCATTCATCAGTTCAACAACAGCAGCAAAAAAACACCCCACTGTGCTTAGAGCTGGGCTGGATACCAGACATACGGAGATGAATGAGGCAAGACTCACAGTCTGGAAGCAAAGGCAGACACTAGAGATGTCAAGTCCAACAGAGTCTAAGAGCTGTGCAAGAGAGAAGCCAGGAGTACTCGGCCACAACGGAAAGGCACACAGCTCAGCCCAGTGACCACAGCGTGGCTGTTGTCAGGGAAGGCTTCCTAGAGTGTTTAGGACTGAGCTAAGTTCTGGCAAAGGAGAAGCAACTGGCCAAAAGGGGGATGGCGTTGGCATGCTTGGGTGGCAGGGTGGAGTTCTCCAGGTAGGCCAAAGATGATGAACAAAACCCCTGAGACATGAATCTACCCTCTGTTCTGGGAACCGTGAGCTGTGGTTACCTACACTTCAAGCATGATGCTCCAGGAGAAAGTGGAGGAGGCAAAGCTGGAGATGGTAGAATCAGGTCTTGAAGGCCCTTGATGCCCAGCCAAGACTCCATGCAAAGCAGAAAGGGCTGTGGTATGATCAGATGAATGTTTTGATCGCTCAGGGGCCATTTAGGGGGAAGCTCTGAGATGCAAGACGAGAGGCAGGAAAACCTCTTACATACGATTTGTGTGACTTGGGTAAGTCACTGAACATCACTGAATCTGAGATTCTTCATCAGTAAAACAGTAGGATTTAAAGTACCGATTTGCCAGAATCATTATAAAGACTGGATATAAGGTGTGGAAAACACGCACAGTGCCTAACACTAAACAGGTCTCATAGAGTGATAGCTACGTGTTTTATAATATTCATGTTCTAGAATAACCTGATCACAAAGACGAAGGACCATGCAGTAAGAACAGCCTTTCTTAGGAAGGGCATGAAGGATAATGCCGTCAGCAGAACCGCTTCAAGGGAGTCATTGACACGGACGCACACACACAAGTAAATAATTTATGTGTTTGAACCATTTTTTGAAGGCCCATTATTATTCCTACTCCCTGCCTCACAGTGACGCTGGTAGTCACAGTGCATTAGTTAATTTCATGGCCCTGTTGTGAATCTTACAATATTTCATCCTCCTAATTCAAAATATCCATTCCAAGTGGTTCCAACTTCACAAATAAATAATTCCTGTTGGAAAATGGAGTTTTTCCATCTGCCCAGCCCATTTTCCATCTGTTCCTACGAGCTCGTGGTAGGACGGAGCTGATCTTGAGGCCCGTTGATTAGTCCTGATTTAAGAAGGAATGGTTTTCTCCCAGATGGATCGTACATTAATGATGAAGATTCATTTCCCCTGTTATTAGTTACTATGTTAGGAGACAGTTTTAGAGATCTGGAAGTGGACCAGAAGCGTGCTAGATAAAAGGAAGGAGAGAAAAGTCACATTGACCTCACTCCCACCAAGCACTTGACCTTATAGGCACTGTATGCGCGGCACCCGCGTGATTTGACCATTGCAACAGCTCAACAGGTAAATGTGATTACGTCCATCTGACACATGAGGGAACTGAGGGTCTGCAGGGCTTTAAAAAGTGCCTAAAATCAGACACTATGTAAATAAGGGAGCTAGAACTGAGTCCCCAACTCAGACTCTTTCCATAACGCCAGGGATTCAGGGGAGCACTGTGCTTTTTGAATGGAAAGTACATTGACCAAAAAATTATGATGTGGTTTCTTTGGATAACCATGTCATATTATAAGAGAAGAGGATCCAGAAAGGAAAGATAATCCGTTTTTAGGCCCTTACAATAACATGGAGCCGGACAGAGGAAGACAGTCACGTATTGATACGGTCAGAATACAGCCCGATCTTAGAACTTACACCAGTGAACTATGAGTTAGAAAACTTGGACTCCTATTTTGGACCCCTGACTTATCTTAATAGCCAAGACAAATCACTTAATACCTCAGCCTCAGTCTCCTCAACGGTAAAGTGAATCTACCCTATGTTGCCTCTTCAGGGAACCCCAGAGGACGTGGAAAGGCACACCTAGAAGGAGCATGTAAGCTTACAAAAGGGAGGACAATTTGTCAATGGTTAAATTCAGTGCAAGTATTAGATGGCATTTTCATTTCTGTGCCTGCTTGCAACAAAATGTTGGCCGGCAACAAGATCAGGAGTTTGTGTCGGCGTATACATCCAGGCAGTCCTTTCTTCACTGAGAAAGTCTGGTTACAAAAAGACATCAGTTAAACTAAATGGGGTGCTTGGTGATGCAGATGATTTAGGCAAACAGTCTATTGGCCAACACCAGCCTGTGGCCCACACACTGAGTTTTGCCGTCTAGACTACCTCCAGGAAAGCGGATGGTATAAGCACTGGCGTAGACAGTTTCAGCAGACTACTTACCAGCTTTATGTGATCTTTATCAAATTATTTAATCTTACTGTACCTCAGTTTCCTCTTCTAACAGAACAACACAAAACTCATTGGGAGGTCGTAAAGATGAAAAGAGGCCATGACTACAAGTGTGACTGTGTAAAACAGGGCCTGGGACATAGTGGCCAGAGCAAAAGAGTTATTCACCGTCATCACCAACCTAAAGCATCTGTCCTCCTGGTCTACCACCGTGTGTAAATTCCCACTACTAGGGGTTGAATTTGGTGGTGGTACAACCAACTCAACTCAAGGAGGTTGTGGAACTATTGGCATCCCGTGGACAGAGCCAGGGATGTTGTAATACACAGGACACCCCCCACAATGAGGTATTATCCAGCCCAAAACATCAATAGTGCCAAGGTGAAGAATCTTGCATTGGACTCATTCCTTTGGTTTGAGGTCTCCTGCCATCATATGAAGATTTAATAATATACTTCAGGCTTTACATAAACTTGTGGTTTCATAGAATGGCAGTCCTAAAAGAGACTTTCGACCCTAAGAGTCACCATTGTGCCATACAAATACCCATTTTACCGGAAGTAAACCTCAGAGGGGCAAGGACTTCCCTTCTCCCTCTCTCATGTAGTAATGGAAATGGTAATTCTGTTTCTTCTATCTTTCAGTCTTACCTCATAAAAACACACATGCCCAGATTGATCAGAGAAACCCAAGGTCCAAGTCACCAGACTACCAACTGAGAGAGCTAAAATTACACCCCATGTTTCCAGATCCAGTGACTAAGAAACTCAAGCAGGGGAGAGGTCAATGTAGCCTTGGGCACTTGCAGCTCAGAAACGAGGCTTCGGCATTTCTTGACCCTTCACATCCATAAAGCTCAGCACAGAGAAGGGAGGTGGGTGGGAAACACAGGGTAGCTCAAGAAGCAGTGAACTTGGAGTCAGTCTTGGAACCAAGTACTGCTCTCTGACTCTTCTTCTGTGTTACTGACCAATTATAGGAAGCCTGGAAGACTTGCACTGTATCTGTTGAACACTCCAAGCCCAAGGTCGGCAAGTTCATCCTCCTTTATTCCATCTCTCTCTTGGTCTCAGATTCTCCACTCATGAAATAATGATAATAAAATGTACTTATCTCATACATCTGCCTGTAAGATCGAATAAAATCAAAAGTGCAAATGCAACTTGTTATTAATGACTAAGAGTACAAACAATTATTAGCTGTATAACCTTGGAGAAGTCACTTAACCTCCCTCTGCCTCAACTTCCACATCCACAAATGGGCTTCATAATATTATTACTTTCCTCATACTGCTGTTGTGAGAATTTAATGAGTTAATATACATGACGTACTTAGAACAGTGCCTGACATGTAGCAAATTTTATGCAGAGTGTTAGCTAATATTGCAACTAATCATCTTTTGCCCTCTGGGTCTTCCTAGTGAGGTCTAAGAGCTATCCAAATGCAATCTTCCTAAGTAAATTGTGGAACTCTACGACAGCCAACAAGGACAGGGCAAGATTCTCCCAAAAACTCCATGATGGTCACCTTCCTGCGGACGTTATTTCAGGATCAGGAAACAACAGCTCCCTCTGCTGCTCAGAACTGAAACAGCACCATGGTCCCCTCTGACAGCTTCATTAATATTCTGTCCTTTCTGCCCTGCCAATCTTGCCTCTTGAAAATGCTCTTCCCAGACTGATGAAATTGCTTCTATGTACTAATATCATCAGTGAGGCATTTTCCTAAGCAGCTGACTCATGACTTTTTTTCTTTTTTTTTTTTTCTCCAATCACAAGGAACCATCCTTCTAGGCTCTAGTTAGAATTTGAATAGCTCCAGTTCCCATTCGGAAGCAATGCTCGGGAGCCTCAGTAACTGAAGAGGGCATTCTCCCCACTGGGAAAGAAGCAATGGAATTGGAGCATATAACAAATTGTTCCCATCCAGCAATCACTTTGTAATGTGACTATTTTCAAGGTAAACTCATTCGTCTTGTTGAACAGATGGCAAAAAATAAATAAATAAAGGTCTATCTTTGCATTTCTGAGACCCTTTAAAAAAAAAAAAAAAAAAAAAAAAAAACAACCTCTTTCCCAGATTCAGAGATGAGTAAACAGGATTTTTATCCAGATGGGTCCCATGGCCTGAGTAAAATGGGACAGGGTAAAATAAGTAAACACTTATTTCCTCAGTTGGAGGCTAACACTCACTGAAAATCTACAATGTCAAATATTTTTAAGTATAATCTTCTTCAATCTTCACAAAAGTTTGGTCAGCTAAAATGTGCCGTGCCCTGTTATAAATGCAGGAACTGAGACTCTGAGAGGTTCAGGCAGTCACACGATTGGCACATAACAGGGCCAAGGATTTGAGCTTTTTCTAACATACCATGCCGTCTCCCAAAGACTCAAAATCATTCTTGGAAGATGGTGGCCTACAGGTTGGTGAGATAGCCCCAGAAGTGATTGGAGAAGAGGAGTCTTCTGTGCCTCGTTTGGAGGAAAGGGATTCCTCTTTTCAAAGGGGCTTCTAAAGGGCTTGAGGAGGGCCACCTCTCCAAACCTTCCCAGGAAGCACCCTCACTTATCCTGCAGCCTCCTAGAACATGAACAAGCTTCCAAGTGATGGAGTCTACTGAGAAATTCCACCAAACATTTGAGGAAGAAATAATACCAGTTCCATCTGAACTCTTCCAGAATATAGAAGAGGAGAGAACACTGTCCAATTCATTTTTCAGATTACCCAGATACCAAACCAAAGACATTACAAGCAAAGAAATCTATAGACCAATATCTTCAACCACCATAGGCTCAAAATCCTGAACAAAATATTAGCAAATGAAGTCCAACAATACATGAAAAGTTTAATGCCAAATAAGGTTTACCCTGGGAATGTAAGGCTGGTCCAGCAATCACAACCCAGTCAATGCAATTCACCATATCAACGGACTAATGAAGAAAAAACATATGATCACCCGGTGTTCTCCAGATGAGAAACTAAAGCCCAGGGTGGACAAAATACATTCTCAGTGTAACAAATCTGGTGTGACAGATCTGACAAATCCAGATTTAGAATCCAGCTCTCCAGACCTCAGAGTTGTGTGGACCTATAATCCCACGGTGGGAGCCAGAGAAGGCTCTAAAGTATAGACAGACAATAAGCCAGAGACTTCTTAGCAGCTCTCACATGACACAGTGAAGTGAGGCAGTCGGAATGAGCTCCCTCTAGGCCACACTGTGCTCAGAAACACCTGAGGTCCATGCACAAAGGCACAGACCCGAGAGAACACTGGGTTGGTGGGGAAGGACTATGTGCCCCCTGTAAACTTTCCAAAACAGGTCGAAATTCCAACGGTTGAAACCATGACATAAAAAATCTACTTTGTAATTTGAGAAATATGAGCCAGGCTTCTTTCGAGGCAGTTTTTATTTTTTTTATTTTATTTTTTTTTAAAGATTTAATTTGTTTAACAGAGAGAGAGATTACACCTAGGTAGAGCAGCAGGCAGAGAGGGGAGGAAGCAGGCTCCCTGCCGAGCAGAGAGCCCAATGTGGGGCTCGATCCCAGGACCCTGAGATCATGACCTGAGCCGAAGGCAGAGGCTTAACCCACTGAGCCACCCAGGTGCCCCTCGAAGCAGTTTTTAAAAAGTCACGGAATTTTTATTAAAAAGGGGGGGGGGCGGAGGAGGCTGTAAACACTTTGGTATAGCAGAAATGACCCAAACCTCCCCATTCTACCACCGCGCTGGGGGCCGGATCAGCAATGTTCACTTTTGTCAATACCCTACACTAAGCCATTCAGAAAAGCTTTTTGACTCTTCCTTAGTAATCTGATATTTGAGTCACTATCATAAAGCTGGTAGTTCCTTTACCTTATTGGAAAATAATGTTCAGACAAAAGTGTCTTTTTTTCCTCCAGGCAAATTCTCAGTGGTTCTGTCCCCAGAAAACCTTCTCTCTCCCGGCCATTTCCCCTCCCCCAAACATAAATACACACACACACACACACACACACACACACACACACACACACACCTCTCCTTTCTCTGTCTCTTCCTTACCGGATTCAGAACTGGTTGGGCGAGGTGAACGCAAAACACCTGTGTCACCAGGGGACTAATCAGCTACAAACTAGCCCCAGCCCCAGCATCTTCAAAGTGAAGTAGAAATTCAGTATGCCTCTGCTCCACACATTTCCTCTCAGACAACTCTTTTAAGTAGACTCAAATTGCTTTTGAGCTTTACAGTTTAAAAGGGACTCAGATATGTAATGCTGCTGCTGATCTCATAACCCCAATTTACAGACAAGGAAAGTAGAGCCCAGCAGGGTGGGGAAGTTTCCTCCCTTCCCCCAGCCATGAGCTTGGATCACGCTGCAAGGTGTAGAGGTATTAGAGCACCTGACCCAGCAAATATGTAAATAGTGAATTAATAATAGCAACCATTTAGTGAGGTTGTTTGTTTGTTTGTTTGTTTTTTAAGAGAGAGAGGGAGGTCAAGCACAGGAGTGGCATGGGGGAGGGGCAGAGGGAGAGAGAGAATCGTAAGCAGGCTCCAGGCTCAATACAGAGCCCAATTCAGGGCTCGATCTTAGGACACTGAGATCTTGACCTGAACTGAAATCAAGAGTTGGATGCTTAACCGACTAAAACACCCAGGCGCCCCCCATTTCATGAGTTCTTACTGTGTTCCACACACTGAGCTACTTACTTTCTCTTCAGTATCTCATTTAATCCACACGCCTACCCTGTGAAATAGGCGGGATTATATGCATTTTAACAATGAAGCTGGGAGGTCATTCAACATGCCCAAAGTTAGACGTAACAAGTCAATGGCAGGCTCAGGACGGGAACTTGAGCCTGAGGCCAGAGTCTGTGCTCTCCACAGCCCTTGACCGAATCCTGGAAAGCCACGGATACTGAAAGAGGGGCACACAGTCTGCTGTGGGGTTAGTGTGCGGTGGAAGTGGGGGTGCTGGAAAGGGGTCTGTGGTTGAGAAGCGATCACATGGGCTTGGGGGAGGGCATATTGGAGAAGACGAAACAGGAGTTGAAAGCTGTCTTGATTGAGGAACAGGATTTGAAAAGGCACAGATGAGTGAGAGAAGGACACCAGGATTCTGGATGGAGGCGATGCCGCCGACAGAGGCTCAGAGGTAGAGAGTGTACTTTGTGTGCAGAGAACAATAATCCTGTCTGGGGGGAAGACACGGGCACCTGCTCTCATGACCCAACCGTCATGTATTTTGCAAGAAATGTGATACTGAATGATACTGAATGATAAAGGATGGAAGTCTTCATGCCATGCATTTTTTTATGAATTATACTCAAAATCATTCCTGTAAATATGGTTTCTGCACTCAAGATACCTGCCTTCTAAGAGAAGGTAAACAAATGAGCAATTTCAACCCAGCAGTAAGTCCTAGGAGAGGGTTGGAACGGGGTGATCCTACCAAGTGGGACCTCCTGAAGGCATGCCAGAGAGTGATGAGGGGCTGGTGGGCATTGCCCACGTGGCGAAGGATGGGGTCCTGGATAGAGGCAACCGTTTGTTTTGAAGGCCCAGGCAGGAAATGGACCAGAGCTTATGTAGGGGGTTGCAGGTGTCGAGCACGGCCGAAAAGGAGAGAGCAGGTGGGAGCTGAGAACATGTGAGGCCAGAGGGGCCTGCAAGGGGTCAGCTCGTGATGAGGCTGTGTGCGATGTTGGAGGATACGGTGTCCTGGCCCAGCGCGGGCACGGGCGGGCTTCCCACTGCAGCCAGCAAATCAATTACGCCCTCCACCGACTTTCGCCTTGTGTGTTTAGAAGGCACGGAGCCAGCCTGCCAAACATCTGCTCTCGCTATTAAGCATGCCATGGTAACCATTGCACTCCCGGGCGTCAGCGCCACCAGGATCGGTAATAATCACAAGTGTCAAAAACGAGAAAGAATGGAGAGGGAAAGCTGGGCAAAACCCAGCGGCAAGATGATTGGGCTGGCGGCTCCACTCCGGGGCCCCGCCAGCTGCACCTTCTGCTGCCCCCTGTTGGGGCAGGGAATTGATGCGGCTCTGGCCTCCTCTTGCCCCTTCTGTTGATCCCTCTCCCTGTATTATTCATCCGCTGCTTCGACCCGACATTGGAAAATGCGCCTCGCCTTTGCCAGAACAACATATTTGCCCCTGCGTCATTGTGTGTGATAGACTAAACCCGCCAAACAGCTCGCCAGACCCGGGGGCCCTCTGGGTGAAGACCCCACATTGACACAGGCAGGCAGCGTGGTGTCCTGGCAGGAGCGCAGCTCGGAAGACAGAGCTGGCTGAGGAGTGCAGCCTCTGAAGTGGCAACTTCGCGGGCTTGAGACCAGGGGCCAATCTCCTCTCGTCTCCAAACCCCACTTGTCTCTTTTGTAAAATAAGGGCATAGACGCTCGCCTCATCGGGTCGTTGGAGGACTCGGAGATCATGCGTGGGAGACGTCTCAATGCCTTTCACGGAATAAGCATCAAGGTTAGCTTACTGAGATCTTCTGTGGGAAAAAAAAAACTGAGCTAAGAAAGAAAAAGGAAGGAAGGGAGAGAAAGAGGGAGGGAGGAAGGAAGAAATGCTAGGCGCTATGCTGAATTCTTTCTCCAAATGATGGATTCTCACAACCTGCAAGACAGGCATCATTATCTCCCTTCTACAGAGAAGAGGACTGAGGCTGAGTGGTGAAGTGACTCGTCCAAGTCACAGAGCTAGCAATGGCAGGCCAGGGGAGCACAGGGCCTCCTCCACAGCCCACACCTACTGCCTGAGCCACGCTGCCTCCCACCCCTACAAAGTTCTCCCTGTGTTCAAGGGAGACCTCCTCCTTGACCCATATCATTTTTAAGTCCCAGTTCTGCTGCTGGAGCCCCATGAAACAAGCCTAGGCTCTCTCCCAGACAAAGCCCTTCAAAACCTCAGAGCCAGATCCCATCACCCCAGTCTCCTTTCCCCGGACGGACAGGCCCAGGGCGGCTCGGTGGGTTCTCACAGAGCCCCTTCCTGCCTGGAGCCCCGGGCAGGATTCCCTGCAAGCTAGCTGGCCAATGCCTCTCTCCCAGGTGGGCCCAGATCCCGCGCTGCTGGAAGCCAGCCGGGGCTGATATGCTCACTTTGAGTCTCTGCATCAGGGTACACACTGAGTACCTGAATCCTCGAGCTGGCAGGGCTGGTGCCATCAATTGGAACACACCCAAGCTGCTTTTCAGCCTTTCCCCATGCTGGCGTCCAAGCCAAGCGCGCGGTACCGTGGGCTCCAGCGCCCTCTTGTGTAGAGGGAGAGACATCGCAGGAAATAAACACGGGACAGAGGGGGGAGAGGAAGAATGGGGGTTGTCTCTGTTTAAGAGCTGTGAATTGTGTAAGCCTGATGATTCACAGACCTGTACCCCCGAAGCAAATAATACATTATATGTTAATAAAAAATAAAGAAAAAGAAAAAATAAGAAGAAATAAGAAAGAAAAAGGCGGTTGACCCAATCCACCCCCACAGCTGCTGTAAATTTGTGTTTCTAGCTTGAATGCCCTACCAGGTTGTTGTGAGGTGGGAGATTACCCTGCAGGGATCTGTAGGTAAACCTGACTCCTGATGACGTCAGTCTGTGCGGGGGTGGGGGGAGCCTAGCCCCATCCCTCTCACCTCATTCCTTTGGTAAAAATCTCATTAAACCCCCCATCTCTAGCGTTCTTCAGCCATGCTAAGGACATAAGGACAAGAATATGTAGCCATGCCTAGTCCAAGAATCTGAAGTAGAGACACCTTCCTCACCTCTGCCCCATAGGGCCAAGGAGACAACTGTGTGAGAAGGTCATCCAAAAAATGTGCCCACTGCCTGAGCAGTGAGCTAGTCTGGGGGCATTTGGAGACTCCTTCCTACCTCCCCTGTCCTTGGAATAGAGGTTCAGCTTCCTTTCCTACCCTCAGGAGCTGCTGCAAGGATACAGCCTTGAAACAGTAACGGGGTACTGAGAACACCTGCCCAACATTCATGACTTCACCCAATTAAGACCTTTTATAACCTTTTAAGGTTTGGTGGGTGGGGGACGCCTGGGTGGCTCAGTGGGTTAAAGCCTCTGCCTTCGGCTCAGGTCATGATCTCGGGGTCCTGGGATCAAGTCCCACATCGGGCTCTCTGCTCAGTGGGGAGCCTGCTACCCACCCACCCCCGCCCTCTCTGCCTGCCTCGCTGCCTGCCTCGCTGCCTGCCTCTCTGCCTGCCTCTCTGCCTACTTGTGATCTCTCTCTGTTAAATAAATAAAATCTTTTTTAAAAAAAGGTTTGGTGGGTGGGTGGGGGCAAGGGTCCATTCCTCTTGCTCCCGCCCCAGGCAAGCCTCATGGGTAGGTTCCCTTTGCTTATCAAAATGTCCACCTACCAACCTGGAGTGCTGTGCCTCTGGGCCCCATCTCTTCCTGTGTTCCTCGTAGAGGGGGCCTGGCTTCACTTTATGTCTGTGAAGCTCCGGATAGCGTTTACAACCAACAGCAACAGCAGTAAGAGAAATGGATTGAGGAAGGCCATATCTGAGGCAGTGACAGGGAATAATTAAGCGCAAGCTAAGGTCGAAGAGCTCCTCTCAGGGTTATGGAAATACCCACCACGGGTCCCACTCTCCTGCTTTACACAAATGTTATATGGGAAGTTTTGCCCAATAAATCAAGCAACCATTCCTTTCTCTACCAAAAACTCTCTGGGGGGGTCATTGGGCAAATCATTTCTCATCCTCTGTGCCAGGTGGTGTCAAAGGTCCCTTCAGTTCTAATACTCAATGAGCTCTAACATAGAATCATCTCCAGATCAGTTGCAAGTGCCCTGCAGACTCCTGAGAGACTGGGCCACAGGATGACCAGGATTTCATAGCAAAATACAAAAATATACAGAATACCTTCCCACGGAACATAAACCATCATCAAATATTTATTGAACATCTACACTACTCAACAGACATGGTGTGGACATCATGGTTTTCTTCCTTCGTGGAAACAGGTCAGTCTTCAAGAAGCTGAGAATAAACAGCAATATGAAGGATTTTTATTGCCTTCATTGAGCATCCTTACAA
The DNA here is from genome assembly GCF_009829155.1 of Mustela erminea. NCBI lineage: Eukaryota > Metazoa > Chordata > Mammalia > Carnivora > Mustelidae > Mustela > Mustela erminea. The sequence goes on from NC_045623.1 coordinate 61,339,287, forward strand.
CGAAGGGAGCTTGTATGTAGGAAAGGAACTCAAAATTACAGCTGTCTTATCCCTCATATAGAGGGCTATAGAGCATCAGCTTTCCCTGATCAAAACTTTTCAGTGGTTTCAAAACTTCATGAACGTAGCATGAGCCACTGAGTCCCACCTTGATTGGAGCCATGGGGAGAGGTATATGCCTATCAGAAGAAATGCCACATAACTGCCCTTTTTGCATTTTGTGTGCTCTGTCCCTCTACTTGTGCCCCTCATGGCTCCCCACCACTCCCACAGATCCATCCTCTGACTGGTGACAACCAGTCCATAGAACCACACACAGGGTCCCCATCCATGCAACCGGTGCTGAAGACCAGGACTGCGGTACCCTAGAGCTCTGCCGAAACCCTCCATGGAGAAGCCCTGTGCGGTGAAAGCCAGCCACTAGCTGCCCTGGCCCCCTTCCGCATCTCTCCTCCCTGGTTCTCCACCAACCCTGCCAGCTGTCCTCTGCTAGGAGAATCTAGTTACTTTCTTCTAGAAGACAACTGGGACAAAAGGGAAAGGAATGAAGTGGGAAGGCAAGACAGAAAGAGGACAGGACAGAGGGGAGGGGAACGAGGAGAAGAAAAAGAGAATGGTGAAAAGAGGGGGTTATAACATAATTTCAAATGCATTCATGGGATGCCACTCAGGTAATCCCATCTCTTGTTTGAGAATTTTAGAGATCTTTTGTAAACAAATATTTGGAGGAGGGGGCAAAGGGAGCCGGCACCACAAGGTTTTTGTTGCGAGCATAGTTTTGGCTTCAGATAAGCCACTCTGGATTCATCTCTGCTTCCTTCAACACCACCATCTACCGATGGAGATCCAGTGAGCATGGGGCTCCCTGCATCATTGTCAGTTCACACCCCACCCATTTGGAAAGCACAGAGGAGTTGTTCCTTCAATAGGAGCTTTGGGGTAGATGACCTGGGGGCTTCCTGGGGATGTGAACCACACCGTCCTGGCCAGGCTGGAAGACGGTCTGGCAATGTGTCTTTTTACATGGCTTGAAAAAGTTGAGTCTTTGACCTCGATCTCAAGACACAAATGATTCAGATTTGTAAAAATACCAATAAACAAGCATGATACTACCCCAAAAGGCCAGTATTTTGGTACTCAAAAACAGCATGTAGCAGCACAATTCCATCATGTCTACACCCAATGCGGTCCATTCTTTCTCAAGAGATACAAATACGAGCGTGAACTTTGCCCCACGACGTAGACACAGGAGCAGAGGCTGTGCTGAGTGTGTTTTCCATCTCATTCAAATTAAAGCCCAGAAAGCCAAGCCTTGCTCACAGAGACATACCCAGAGAGACGACGCACACAAAGGCAAGTCCCATCTGCAGGAGGCAGATAACAAGGCAGGTGCAGGCAAGCAGAGGCTTCCACAGCCCAGAAAGGAAACGCCAGCCCAGAGGACACCTTGATAACAGAATCCTATCCCTGCTGCTCGTGGTAGGCCATGTTAATGCAGCTTAAGGGTTATTTTCTACTTTAAAGAATAGGTCGAGTTTTAAAGCCTCGTCTTCTTCCAGCTGACAGGCTCATGCTTTGCCAAGCTCCGTTAAATACGGACTCATTGGAAAGGAACAGCCCTTTCTAAAGAAGAAATTGGATGTGTGTTTGTGTAAACCTCCTTTAAGAGGTTTGCATAAGCCCCTTGTGATTACATGGCCTGGAGATTTGTTCCTGGCTTTGTGGCTCCTCTGGCAAGAGCTTCCTTTAGTAGTTATCACAGCTCTTTCTTAAAACTTGTGTAAGCTTTTGTATCGGGAGTTCTCAACCAAAGCCATAAAACCGCATCTGCCCAAAGGCTGGCGGGTTCAGAGACGGAGGCCAAGGTCACATTTCAATGGGAGAAAACCAGGCAAGGTGAGATAGATACTGGGAATGCAAAATGAATGGTTTGGGGAGTACTTTTGCCTGAAGACCTCAGGTTTCCTTGATCGCAATACCTTGTCCCCTTCAGCCACCCACCACCAGCACTGCCTCAGACATAAACGCCCTATCTTCACAGTGTATTAACAATTACCCAGAAAATAAAATATTCAACCCCAGGTGTTTGGTTTGGAGACATGGAGCAATGTATACTATTTACCTCTTTCTTCCAACATGAATTTAGCCAACTTGGTCAGTGTGTGAAGACGGTCCCAAATAGAGCTTTCGTCTGCCTTCATGCCCACTCACTGTTGCCAAGAAGTTCCTACTAAAGAAATCCAGTAGGGGCTCCTGGGTGGCTCAGATAGTTAAGCGTCTGACTCTTGGCTTGGGCTCAGGTCATGGTTTCATGGGTTGTGGGATCAAGCCCTGCGTCCTCTCGTTCCTTACTTAGCAGGGAGTATGTGCGAAAGATTCTCTCCCTCTGCCCCTCCCCCTGCTCACATTCTCTCTCTCTAAAAATAAATAAGTAAATAAATCTTAAAAAAAAAAAAAGAAAAAAGAAATCCAGATTTGGTTTTTGTTGTTGTTGTTGTTTGTTTGTTTGTTCATTTGTTTTTTATCAGTCCCACTTGCATTTTCCCTGGGAAAACCTACTTAGTCCTCACCAACAACCACTAACAGTTTTGTTGCACATCTGCACTGATCACATTAGGTGTGTCATTAGTACAATAAAGCAAGATGAACAAGGACTTCGGAGTCAAACGGGCCTCTGGTTCTTAGTTCTGCCCTTTACCTGATGCATGGTCTACCTGAATCTCGGTTTTTTCAACTGTAAACTGTGGATAGTAAGAACTAAAGAAAATGTATATCATAGGATTGCTATGATAATTCTTAATTAAATGAACTAATAAATATTCTTAAGGTACCCAGGATGAAGCATACTTTTTAGAAATGTCTTCATGAAAGACTCCAAGTAAAGACTGCCCAGAAAGGTCTTTGGACATGGGAAAAAATGAGGAAGGAGAAGAGAACTGCTCTGGAGGTTTGAGGCACCATCATAAAAAGTCTGGGATGAGCCTACATTACTCCCAGGCTGAGGGTCAAGCTTAACCAGCACTGCTTCTATCTTCCACTCTCTTGCTTCTGGGTCAACTAATGACAGGACAAATAAGGATCTATGATACATGTCAGAAGGTAGATCTAAATATCACAACTCTTCCAAAATAAATTAACCATGCCATACACCAAAACCATGGGACCTTACCAACTCACACAACTAACTGGTTACCAACTAACAAAATCTTAACACCTGTGATGCTCAGTTATACTATAACACCAAGGTCACTGCCATTGTTTCACTGGGAAGCTGATGGTAGGACCATCACACAGCAGCCACAGAAAAAGGGTATCTGGGGAGTCCATGCTGCCAAACAGACAAGCTGGACCACTGTGGCAGTGGCTGACTACTCACAGTGTCTCTCACACTCTGTGCCTTTTCTCACAAGTATGATAACTCTCTTCTTGGGTTAGTGGCATAGAGTTGGAGGAAGCCACGTGTCTGCTCTCTGAACACTGCTCTTCTTGCTCCAAACACACCCTCAGTTGATTTCATCTGGCCCATGGATTTGTGTGCCACCTACATCCAGTGTTTCTCATTTATATTTCCAGCCTGGTCCTCTCCTCTGCACTGCCGACATCCAACTCACTACTCAATATCTTCACTTGCATGTCTAAGAGTTACCTCCAATTTAAGAGTTCCAAAAATGAACTAATTCCCCACCGCCATCACAACTTCAAACCTACCCCACCCTCTTTCAAAAACATGACAACTCAGTTGATCAAGCCAAAAGTTCAGAATCATTCTTGTTGCCTCTATTTTTCATATACTCCATATTTATGTTATCAAGTACTATAAATTCCCATCTCAAAATGCATCTTCATTCCACCATATTCCTGTGACCTTCCAAATATCTATCTAGCCAAAGATCCCATACATTATTACAATAGACTCTTAATAGACCCCAAGCTTCAACAGCACCCCCCCAATATAAATCTTCTTTCCATATAACATGAAGAGTTAGTCTTTCAAAATATAAGCCAAATCATGTCATTTCTTGAACAAAACCTTCTGTTGGTTTCCCATGGCATTCAGAATAAAAGGTAATCACATTTTTTAAAGGCAATCACTCTTTAAATCTTTATAATCATTCAAATTTTACTGAATCAATCACACTGCAATTTTAAAGTAAATTCACAATATGGAATATTCACTCCATTTTTCAGAGAAAAGAAATCAGGACTTCAATGGACATGAGTCTAATTGGTAGCCAACCATGAACTTTGGATATATTTCTTATACACGGGGAACTCCCCATATTATACATGTTATCTCCCCAAAGTAGAAGGCAGAACTCAATTTTTCTAGTCTCCCTTGAAACTAGGACATAGGCATGTGACCTAGGCCCACCAATTAGTTGCCACCTTAGCAAGACTTGCATTCACAGTATAAACTGAAAGTAAGCAGGCAATGCTTAAATCCATTCCTGGAGTGGGTAGGTGGCACTGATGTAAACTTCCATGGACCTCAGTGCCAGAAGTCCTCCAAGTAGTACTCAGCCTCCACACTGCCAGTGCCTGGTAGAGGTAAGATGGCAATTAAAGGCATTCCAGAAGGCATATGGGTATTGTTCTGCCTGTGCAACCTTGGGCCCCATTCTCTGTCCAACCTGGAGTTTCTTTGACCTGCCTAATACTTCTCATATATTTTTCTTAAACCAGTTCAGATGGATTTTCTTTTTTGCCATGATTAATCAGAGATCAAATCTCTTAGAACCTTGAAAAAATTAAGTGGATGGTCTTGTGCTTTCAGAAAGAGATGTATTAATGGGTCAAATATATCGCCCTCGCCCCGCAAGGACGACAAGAAGCCCCAGTTCGGCTGCATCTTCTCTCTCTTTATTTCCGCAAGTCTACACACTTATATACGCTTACATGACCAATCAGCGAGCAGGGTACAGGAGGGAGTGAATCAGGCTGTGCACCTAAACGAACAACTTCGCTAGCAACCAATGCTGTTTACTTCCTCTTTGGGCGTTCCGCTTAGTCTCACGAGGCAATCCTAACCTGGCAACTAGCCAGGCGCCATCTTTTAATGGCAGAGGCCGCCCTGGCCAGGGGCCTGCCTCCGACATCTCCCCCTTTTTTCTTTTATGGCAGGGATCGTGCCTGTCTTAGGTTGTCAGTGGCGGGGAATATCCTTACCCGTCATCAGACGGCAGATATCAATGATCTGCGTCCTGTCTTAGGTTGGTATATTTCCCCCACCAATCTTACCCGTCGTTGACTACCGATCCAGCATACTTAGCCACACTTGGGAGGATGTTTCAGCCTCGATGGCTAACAAGGCCTGCACCATGGCTTGCTGTTGCCTAGGTTGCTGTCGCCTCCAAATTTGCAGTTTCCTTACTAGCAGAATCAAGCCCACTCCGAGGATTATCATCAGACCAATTACGCTAGCCCATTGTTTCATAAAGGTTAACACATCTTGCATTGTTTTGATTATCTCTAGGAGGGTTGCAAGCTCAACTCTGGTGTTATTTATCCTTGTTATGCCTAGTAGCAGGTGCTGAGTATAGTTTTGGAATTCTGCGGACTAATTCCCCCGCAAGTATTGGGAGAGCTGTCAGGAGACATTCTGTAAGTCACTCATATTCGTATAGGATATGGGAGTTACACAAATTGCCAGGAAGGGTATATACATCCCAGTCCCAATAGGGCCCCCCATATGTCCACTTGTTCTTGAACCAAATCCACTCTCTGGTTGACTATCAGGATTCCTGCTTGCAGATGTGCATTGATCTGAGTCTATGTTTGAAGAGCAACCGCCGTTCCTTCTGCAAGGGTGTTCGCAGCTTCCGCAGTGGGTATAGTTGCAGCAAGCAAGACTGCTGCTGCCGTGGCAGCTGCTGTAGATATAGCCAATGCTGTCACAACGGCGGCTGTGATACCAAAATCTCTCTTCTTTCTGGATAGCACCACCGGTAACTTGTCCTCTGGAATGGAAACTGGGATAGGAACATGGGTAGGGATACACATAATCACAGCCAGCTTGAAGGCCGTGACATTCCAGCACTGGGAAAGATAGCAATTCTTAGTGAAATTCAACGTATCATTCAGCTCGCTAGCATTTGTTACGAGGAAAAGGAATGGTGGCCAGACACATATGGGAGTGGGCTGATAAGTAATATTATTGGGACAAGACATATTAACTGTTGTCTCAAAGGTACTAGAGTCATTTTGTTTATAAGAACAGTTGAGGAATTTGCCACCATTTAACATGGACGCTACTGAGATATCAGTACATGCTCCTAGCAAGTTACAGACCTGCCATGCATCAAAGGGAGAGGAGGGAATATGAGAGAAGAGTTAGTCACTGGTAAAGTATATAGCCATGCTTTAACCACTGCTCACAGCTCTCTGGCTTGAGTCTGCCGCAGGAGGTTTAGCATCCCCAGAGTTATCATCAGCATCTTCAGCATCATGACTGGTGTTTGGAGGCAAGGCTGCACGCACCAGCCGCTCTGGGATCCAAATTGGAGCCTCCTTTTCCTGTGGAAAAACACATACAAACCCCCTACTCCATACTAACACTGGATCTGGTCCATTTCACTTTCCTGTGAGGATGTCCTTCCAAAGTACTAAAGGCTTAGGGGAAGCAGCAGCATCACTTGCATGTCTGTCTGCAGCTGATTTACCCATTTTGTCCAACGTTAAAAAATTCAAAATAAAGAGAATGGTGTTGAGCTTATCTTTAGGGGACCTGAAGTTGTCCCCTATTCCCCCTTTTTGTTTATAAAGCACATTTTTTATTGTAAGATGCGCGCGCTCCACAACACCCTGTCCTTGTGGGTTATAGGGTATTCCATGTATCAAGTGAATGTCAAGTTGTTGTAGGAAGGCTTTAAAGGGTTGTGAGGTGTAGGCTGGGCCGTTATCTGTCTTTAATTGGCGTGGCTTTCCCCATGCCACGAAAGCCTGTAGGCAATGGGCGATAACATCTCTGGATTTTTCCCCCATATGCACTGAGGCGAAAATTATTCCAGAGCAGGTATCTACAGAGACATGAACATATCTTAACTTTCCAAATTCTGAAACACGTGTGACATCCATTTGCCATATATGATTAGGTAACAAACCCTTAGGATTAACCCCCAAGGACGGTGCAGGTAGTAAGATCACGCAATTTCTGCAGGAGACTACTATGTCCCGTGCCTGTGCTTTTGTTATGTTAAATTTGTGGCAAAGAGTTAAAGCATCCTGTTTCTTCAAATCCTCCCCTAAGTGGTCCCATTGAGGTATGTTTAGCAAGCCTTCATCTAGGAACCATGGAGCCGCCTTTTCCACTGTATTCAAAAAGGCCCGAGCAGTTTTTGCTTTTACGTGGACGTTAAAGACTCGCGGCTAAATTCTGGCTCTAAGGCCACCCCGCTTCTTATTGCAGACTTGTACAAGTTAATCCCGGCTCTAAGGCCACCCCGCTTCTTATTGTGGACTCGCTAAATCCCGGCTCTAAGGCCCCCCCACTTCTTATTGCGGACTCGCTAAATCCCGGCTCTAAGGCCGCCCCGCTTCTTATTGCGGACTTGCTAAATCCCGGCTTTAGGGCCGCCCCGCTTCTTATTGCGGACTTGTACAAGTTAATCCCGGCTCTAAGGCCGCCCCACTTCTTATTGCGGACTTGTACAAGTTAATCCCAGCTCTAAGGCCACCCCGCTTCTTATTGTGGACTTGTACAAGTTTCCCACCACCTTTGTCGTGGTTTTACCCCGCTTACCTGTGGACTTCTCCCTTGCAAGGTTTTTCTATTTTTACTCCCCGCTTTACCGCGGAATTCCCACTTTTGAACGTGGCTAATGTCCCCGCTTACCTGCGGACCTTTTCTCCCCACTTTCCTGTGGATTACCTTGCAAGATTCCTTTATTTAGTTCCCGGGTTTCGGCACCATTTATCGCCCTCGCCCCGCAAGGACGACAAGAACCCTGGTTCAGATGCATCTTCTCTCTCTTTATTTCCGCAAGTCTACACACTTATATACGCTTACATGACCAATCAGCGAGCAGGGTACAGCAGGGAGCGAATCAGGCTGTGCACCTAAATGAACAACTTCACTAGCAACCAATGCTGTTTACTTCCTCTTTGGGCGTTCTGCTTAGTCTCACGAGGCAATCCTAACCTGGCAACTAGCCAGGCACCATCTTTTAATGGCGGAGGCCGCCCTGGCCAGGGGCCTGCCTCCGACACAAATAGATAAAAACTCTCATTAATAGTCTCAGATTTCATATCTTTGGTATCAAAACAGCATAAATTATGGTCACTGTTTTGTATTATAATCTTGAATTTACAAAATATGTTTGTACTAATAGAATACAACTTTTATGTGTTTATCTTTCAAGTGAAATCTTATGTTATACTCTAGTATCCATAAGTATTCTAATAAAAAAATTTTAGAGCTATCTTGTATATAGATGAGAGAACTGAGCCCAGGGAGAAAGTTATTTGTTCAGGAACTTACTGCAATTCATAGACAGATGCAAGGATACACTTGAGACCCCCTGACTCCCAATTCCATGTAAGTTTTAATTCAAGATGGTGTCTCAGTGGAAAGTGGGGATTCAAACAGGTACTTACACAACCATGTTCATGGCACCCTTCATCACAATAGCCAACAGAGAGAAATAACCCAAATGTCCACCAACAGATAACTATGTATAGACATGGAGATCCATATACAAAATAGGATATCATTGTTTTAAAGACAGATGAAGTCCTAATATAACCCACAGCATGGATGGACCTTGGAAACATTGTAAGTGAAATAAACAAGACACAAATGAAAAATACTGTATAGGAAACATCTAGAATAGCCAAAATTTTAAAGATAGAAAGTACATTAGAGGTTACTAAGGACTACATTGTAGAGGCTTGGGGGAGTTACTACTTATTGTTTCTTAGACCTTCTGTATGAAGCGACAAAGAAGTTTCAGAATTAACGGTGATGGTTGCAATGAACTATACACTTGAAAAATATATATTATGCATAATATTATATGTAAATATAATATAGTATGTCGTATTGTATTTATATATGATTTCATTTTCTATAATTTGATAATGGAATACCAACAAACACTGAACCATACACTTTCAAGGAGAAAACTGCATCTCAAGTTGAGATTATACATATATAGGCGAGTGAATTATATCTCAGTAAAACTGTTTAAAAACAAAATGTCCAGATGACATGAAACAATTTTTAAAATTATTGGAACATTAGAAATGATACTGTCTCATCAGTTCTCACTCATTGGAACCATTTTTGAGTTCACAGGGGAAAACAAAAAAGTATTCAAAAGTCGAATAGTTGCAAAGAGCTGTAACTTGGGCTCTTCTCAGAAACTAATGGGATGAACCCTACAGAATAGATGCTTGAAACACCCTAGAGTGAAGCCAGTTATCACTTTTAAACCTGTGAGATAGAGTGCCAGCCCAGTGTTCTGGCAGACATTGAATTCAAAGAATACCCAGTTCAGTTCCAACTTAACCATGTGCTCATTGTACTACATTGTCTATTGTCCCCTGGGTAAGGCCAATTGTATCAATATTCAGTTATTTGCCTGGATAATGAATACAAGCTTCCAGCCTTTGAAACAGCAGGTTATATGAAGTTGGAATAAATTAGCCCCTAGAAAACCTGTCCAGTGTGTCTCACAAAGGCAGAGGAGGAAACGCCTCGTTTCCCTTGTAAATCTTTTCACCTGTTAAAATTACTTTGGGTAAAAAGACAAAACATAACCAAACTTTGGACATTCAAAAATCAGTGCTGTGCACTTTCCTAAATGTCCGACTCATGGGTTTAAATTCGAATGTGACCCAGGTTGCAAAAAATACACCTGCATTTATTGGATTCAGAAACACACAGAACTATGGACACCTGCAATATTCCTTCTGTGAAACCCTCTAACATCTTCCCAGCACTCCTGGAATAAAACCTATACTTCTTACTCTGGCTTACAATCCTCTACAAGATATGACCTTGACTGTTACTCCAAGCTCATCTCCTGTTCTCTTTCTTGGATTATACTCTGGCGACACTAGTCTCCTTGCTACGCGTTGACGCCTACCAGATTTTCACCTTATCAGAAACACTTTGCACACACCCTCCCCCACCTGGGATGCCCTCCCCACTACCTTCCCACAACCTCCTGCCTCGGTCTAGTTAGGTCCCCATTCAAAGGCCACTTTGTCAACAAGGCCACCCTTGATTCCAGTACCCCTTCCTTTCCCTCTGACATCTCTCTTTGGCCACTTCCTCCATTTTTTTTTCACAGCAATTATCACTACCAGAAATTATATTCATTTGTTGCTTTTTTTTCTTTTCTTTTCTTTTTTTCCTCTAGAATGAGGACAGTGTTTTTACTCTATCTATACACTCATCATGATAGCCCCAGGGCCTAAAGCGGTGTCTAGCACAGAGAATTTGCTCAATAAACACGGGCTGCACACATAAATGAATGCCTCCCCCACTCACCACCAGAACCTCAGTAAGACGGTTACGGGGTCTTAGCAAACATTCCAGGGAGGAGTGGACCTGGACTCTGAGACAAAGGGCAGTCTCCCCTTATCAGAAGGGCTTTGATTTGCCCCAAACATCCTGGCCACCATCTGTATTTTAGCCCCAGCAAGAGCGACTATGACCAACCAGAGGAGAGCTTTTCCTGGGCTCTCCTAGGATTTCGCCAGCTCTGTGATCGTCCTTATTGCTCTCATTCTGCTGGCAACACAAACTTTGAGTCTCTTCCAGTTGCTGAATATCCTTCCCATGCCGGTTGCACTGCCTACCTGAACCTCTTCCTCTAAAGCTAAGTGAGTCATTTGTTTGCTTAGGATACAGCATGCATGCATTTAATTATGCGCATGCAAACCAGCCACAGATCCAACAAGGACCAATGTCTTGTTCACGGCTGTATCTCAAGTGCCTGGGTGCACTGGATGGAGCCTGGTACCCAGTTAGGATCTCAGCCCATATTTGTTGAATGGAATCAACGGCAGGTCCCCGTTCATGTTCCTGGTACGTTGACTGCATACCTGTCTGTGTCGTCACAGTGCTGGACAATGAGCGCTCAGAAAAGAAAGGAACTATTCTCTGCTCCGGAGCTGCTCCTGATTTCCTGGTTTCCGTGGCCTTCCCTGTTTCTGCCTGGCTCCCTGATTAGGGTTCTTTCTAATACCCCCTCAGCTGTCCTCACTGCCTCCAACACCAATTAGACAATGCCTGATAACTTCACCTGGCATTCTGCGTGTCGGCATCTGGATTCCCCCACCCCTAACAAGTCCCATGCCTCCTCTTGAATCTGCCATTGCTAAGCACCAGCTGATGATTGCCCAGACAGAAGCCATCTGCTGGTTATTAAGGAAAGTTAAATAAGCAAAGGAGCTCCAGGGAAGTTTAGCAAGAAAAGAGCACCATATGCATAGAGAATTGGCAACCGGTTGGCCCCTCTGACACAGGGTTCATTATGGCTATGTTAAGCATGCTTCACTCGAAATTATTCAGCTTATTGGCTCATGGGAAGCCCGTCTGATAAACCTGCCCTCACGATCCTCCCTAGCACAAAAGCCGCCCCAGGGCACTTCATTATATGCGTCTGTCATTCACTCCCTCTCAAGCAGGGACCAGGGTGGGCCTGGCTCAGGGCACCAGTAGTTCAAACGACATCATACTTTCTGAACTTTGTGTTTGTAGTGAGTCAGACACTGTCCCTGTTCTTGTGAAGATTATCATGGAGTCATCAAAACCAAGGTCTCAATGACAGACCTGGGAAGCAAGAAAGGAGATCCAGTCCAAAGTGGTTCTCAGAGGTCATTAAAGGTCAAGACTAAGAATGTCAAGCCATCACGTAAAAAAGGAGGTAAAGCTATGATACTCACCCAAAGGGGGAGAAATTAGCTGGATATGGAAGGGGAGAAAAGCAAGATCAAGGGAGAAGCCAGGAGCATCCTGAGTGACTAAGAAGAGTGGAACCCAGGTTCTGAGAGCTTACTTTTTTCTTTTTCTTTAAAGATTTTACTTATTTATTTGACAAACAGAGATCATAAGTAGGCAGAGAGGCAGGCAGAGGGGCTGGGAGTGGGGGTGCATGGTGAAGCAGGCTCCCTGCTGAGCAGAGAGCCCGTTGTGGGGCTCGATCCCAGGTCCCGGGATCATGACCCGAGCCTAAGGCAGAGGCTTTAACCCACTGAGCCACCCAGGCGACCCTCCTAGAGCTTACCATTAATGACCAGAATTTCCCAGTGCATAGAGAGGCTAGAATGGTGTTTAAGAAGCAGGGTGGGCTCATTCACATGTTTCTTCCTTCAGTATTAGCTAATTAACAGATACACTAGACCTCATGCTATATGATCCAAAAGATAGAGAGGCAAATAAGAAGCAACCCCAGCCACAGGGTTCTTTCAGGATTAAGTAAAAACCAAAGACACTGAAATACTAGACACTCAGAAATGTCTGATTTAGTTATATGAAATAGCGACCAGTTTTTTGTTTTAGTTTTTTAAAGTGAAGGACCTTTAAAGAAATGCCATGGAGGGTTGAGTTGAAACACTATTTCAAGGTTAGAATAATAGATAAGGTTACATCTTTTTTTTTTTCTTGGGCCTTGAAAGCCACATGGAAATTGGACACACAAACACATAGTCAGGAAAAGCCTTAGGGATAAACGAAAGGAAACTGGTAAGGCAGTATTGTGTAAAGAACATAAACGTAGGGGTCACATTGATGGGGGTCACACTGATGGGGGTCAAATTGATGGGGGTCACAATGATGGGGGTCAAATCTTGGGAAAGTTATTCAACCTCTCTGTGTCTCAGTTTTCTCAGCTAGTGTGGAGACTGTTTTCAAAATTTGGCTGTAACGTTCCCTCCCCTACTCCCTATAAAGTATCTTTGCCTCTCTTCCCTTCTTAAGAAGCCAAGAGAATATGGCAAAAGTGATCCTGTACCAATTAAGGTTTAGGCTTCAGATCTTCCAGGCTCAATCAAGCCACTGCAAATAGCACGACATGGAATTGAGATGAACATCCTTGCAGAGCTCGGAAAGCGCAACGCCCTGACCCACAGAACTGGGAATGATGAAATGCTGTTCTTCCAAACCCCTGTTTTGGGATGATTTAGATACCTGCTATAGCTGGCCAACAGCCCAACTATCTAACTCATTCCATACACCTCGATACCACAAGAGGTGGCTGAGTGTGGTCATTAAAACAGACTCAACTCCACATATTCTGGCTCTGTGGGAGTAAGGACTTAGGCATCCATTGCAACAGCTAGAGGAGCAAATGTCAGGGAGAGCGAATGTCACTGAAGGCTCAGCCTTGCAAATTGCAGGGGTGGTTCTAAAGAGCTCAGCATAAAGCTGGTACCGATCTCTGGGAAGTTCCCACTAACTGTGTCAGCCTGTAGCAGTAAAGCAAATGGTGCCAAGAGCTTGCAGGAAAACCTCTAAGAACCCCTAATCTTCCCTGGCTTGTGGCTGCAGCTGACCCTTGTTTCTCCTTTTGCTTGTCCTTCCATATCTCCTGCTAGTACCTCTCACTGGCCAGTTCTGACCTGAAACCCCATAGGAAGAGGATTCCAGCAAATGGAGTCCATAGCTGCTCAGGGTCCTTGGAGAGCACCTGTGACATGGAACTGACAACAGAATGTGCAGCCCAAGATGCTAGTCCATAATGGTTAGAAAGTCTTACTTGTCCTTTTTGGTTTCTAGAACTGGACCATGTCCTTCCCCTCTCCCCTCAAATCCTCTCAGGTTAGGTGATAGAGAACATGATGAAAGAAAGAAAAAAGGAAGGAAGGAAGGAAGGTGGAGGAATAGAAAGAAAGGAAGGCAATGGTGTAGGGAGGGTTGGAGAGGAAGGAAGGGAGGGAAAAAGGGAAAGAGAGAGGGAGGAAGGGTTTGAGAGGAAGGGAGGAAGGGAAAGAAAGAAATGATCATCACACAGATAATAGCAGCCACCCTAGGGCAAAACATAGACAATGGAGCAGAATACTCCTGGGTGACTAGGGCCAGTATGAAAAGTCCCTGGCAAGAAATCTCCTGCAAAGGAACGACATATCAGATAAAGGACTAGTGTCCAAAATCTATAAAGAACTTAGCAAACTCAACACCCAAAGAACAAATAATTCAATCAAGAAATGGGCAGAGGACATGAACAGGCATTTCTGCAAAGAAGACATCCAGATGGCCAACAGACACATGAAAAAGTGCTCCACATCACTCGGCATCAAGGAAATACAAATCAAAACCACAATGAGATATCACCTCACACCAGTCAGAATGGCTAAAATCAACAAGTCAGGAAATGACAGATGCTGGCGAGGATGTGGAGAAAGGGGAACCCTCCTACACTGTTGGTGGGAATGCAAGCTGGTGCAACCACTCTGGAAAACAGCATGGAGGTTCCTCAAAATGTTGAAAATAGAACTGCCCTATGACCCAGCAATTGCACTACTGGGTATTTACCCTAAAGATACAAACGTAGTGATCCGAAGGGGCACGTGTATAGCAGCAATGTTTATAGCAGCAATGTCCACAATAGCCAAACTATGGAAAGAACCTAGATGTCCATCAACAGATGAATGGATCAAGAAGATGTGGTATATATACACAATGGAATACTATGCAGCCATCAAAAGAAATGAAATCTTGCCATTTGCGACAACATGGATGGAACTAGAGCGTATCATGCTTAGTGAAATAAGTCAAGCAGAGAAAGACAACTATCATATGATCTCCCTGATATGAGGAAGTGGTGATGCAACATGGGGGCTTAAGTGGATAGGAGAAGAATAAATGAAACAAGATGGGATTGGGAGGGAGACAAACCATAAGTGACTCTTAACCTCACAAAACAAACTGAGGGTTGCTGGGGGGAGGAGGGTTGGGAGAAGGGGGGTGGGGTTATGGACATTGGGGAGGGTATGTGCTTTGGTGAGTGCTGTGAAGTGTGTAAACCTGGCGATTCACAGACCTGTACCCCTGGGGATAAAAATATATGTTTATAAAAAATTAAAAATTAAAAAAAAAAAGAAATCTCCTGCAAAGGAAGAGTAATGATGTCTTTTAGCCACAGGAGATTAAGGTGTCCCACTACAGAGATTAGGATCTGCCTCTCCCGTGATTGGAGGTGACTGAGGTTTACTCATGATGAAATTATTTGGGAGACATATGGAGTCTGCAGACTTCATGGTAGTTATTGGCATTCACTCATTCACTATAAAACCATTTTCTGAACTCCTCCTATGAACTAAGAAGGTTGTCAAAGATAAATAGTTTCTTCCCTCATCTTGCAGAAAACTGGGCAAAAAAAATCAAACATCTATAACACACACACACACAAGTGTGTGTACATATATGTATGTATATATCTGGGGGACAATGTAAAGATGTTATCTAAGCACCAAGTGAGGAAGCAATTGATTCTAGGGTTCAGGGGTGGAATTTGGAAAAGCTCAAAGACAAATGACTTTTCTATGCATACTTTTGAAAGCTGTCTAGAAACTCACCACAGACAAAGGAGGTCAAGGGCACTTCATGCATATGCAAAAGCATGGAAATGTGCAAGTGTGCGGTGCCACCTGGGACCCAGAAGTTGTCCAGAAGGTCTGAGATCAAGTATTTCAGAGGAGACAGCCCTCAGACTCAGGGTAGAAGAGTGGGTTGTGTCAAGCTTGAAAGACTCCTGAAAGCTATTTTGGAGAGTTCAGATCCCATTCTTTAGGTCAGCAGTTTCCAAATAGATTTTCATTCCAAATAGATTTTCATTCCCACCAAGTGTTGCACAAGACTCTCCACTGGGATACTGAAAAAATGTTTGAACTTCTATTATTATTGATGACAATAGCAATGAAATGGAGTCCCAATAAACCAAAACAGAATAAGGTGTTGAATAAAAAATTTCAAAAATAATCAAATATAACCAATCATATTGCTCTCACCATAAAATGTGACTATTAATACAGTGAGATGCTTTATAATGCTAATTAAAACATTGTAAGAACTGTTCTTATTTTAAAGTTTTATTTTTATGTGTTTCATAACATACATGATTTATGACTATAGTTGTACTAATAGGGCTTATAAATAAGTAAATAAATCTGTGTTGTGGGTGCATGCTGAAAAGAATTTTACTAATAAATGTGCATAATCAGAATATTCAAAGGGCACTCCAGCAAGTAACGGAAAGTCGGCAGAGAGTTTCATGTAACTTAGTAGCTGATTAATGTCAGTTTTTGGACATTTCACTCTGGCAACTGTTCGGAGAATGACTGAAGGAGGGGAAAAAAAAGAAGCAGGGAAACCATTTAAGAAGATATTTCAGTAGTCAAAGTTGGAAGTAAGGGTGCCTGAATTAGTTCTTTCCATTGTTTAAAACTCTTAGGAAAAAATGCAGTTAAGACTATTTGGAAGCGAGGGCACCAATTTGCTTAGTGGGTTCTGTGGTGCTAGGTTCCAGGTTATGCAAGATCAAAGAAGCTCTCCATCCCTTAAAAATAACTCAGGCTCTTGGTAGCAGGGACGCAGGGGTCCATTAGAATTTTTTAACTGGGTTTTGAGAGGTTATGGAGATTTCCTCTATTATAAAGCGAGGCAAAGGGCGTTCCAGGCCATGGGATCACACATTCAAAAGCCCAGAGTGAGGAGTGTGCCTGGCCTGTGCAGAGAAAACAGAAAAATACCCTTACATGGAACCAAGGATAGAAAGGTTAGCTGGCCTCAGATCACAGAAGGCTAGGAATGCTATGTTCCCTACGGAAGTTTTATCTTGTGATGAGTTTAAACAAGGGACGTTCTCTGAAAAAAATAGTGGCATAGCTAGATTCTCCCCAGTAGCCTTCATCAGGGGGCTTCGTGGGTGGAAGGAAACCAGGACAGAGCAAGAGTTCTCCCAGAGGCTGAACTTCTGTAATTTCACCGTATAACCACAGGGGGGCGGACTCAACCCATTGCATGTCGGATGTGCTCGGGCTCAGCTCAGAAGAGCCATCCGACTGCACCTGAGCGTCCCAAGAATCACGCACTCTCGAGCAGTTCTGTGTTGCTTGTCTTGGGGAGAATGCACTTTTCAGAAATTATGGGTGTTTTTAGGATTCTCGTGAATGTCCTTGGGATTCCTCAGCCCCAATTCTTCTCTGTTCTTTTAGCTTTCAAAGTGCACAGACGACATCCTCTAAGACAGGGCGTTGCAGCCCCGGACAGACCTCATAACCACCACTTGCTTCTCAAAATTCAGGACACCACGTAGCCTCACCCCATTCCCTCCATTTTCTAGATGAGAAAGCTAAGTCCCAAGCAGGGCCGTGGCCAGAGCCAACAGTACAGTTGGGAAATGCACGCAGCTGGAGAGACAGAACAATAAGAAAGATTAGGAGCACAGGTCATCTGGGTCCAATCCTGTCTTCTCTTACAGACGACTAACCTGCGGCAAGTTCCCTTTTCTCTGTTCCTCCGTCTCCCCATCTCACCGTCCTCGGGTTAAATTAGTTTCTAAAACTCTGTTCAAAATGCTTCCAATGATGCCAATGTGTTTAACAAGTACCACGTGTACCAGGTGTTCCTACATGGAAGATTATGTTTCCATGTGGAGAAGTTCCATTGGCGCTAATGGAAATAGAGCAGGGTTTTTTGTTTTGTTTTGTTTTTTTGTTTGTATGTTTTGTTTTGTTTTGTTTTGCTATGCGTGAGAAATGTTATTTTTACCTTATGAGAGCTATCCTCTTCACTATCTTTTTGAATATTTGACCTACCTACGTTAATGTCTCCTTCAGATTGCTTTATTTTCTGTACTTCCAAAGATGTGAATTTCTCTTCTTCTCCTCCTCCTCCTCCTTCTTCCTCATTGCTGACACAGTCAGTCAACAAATACTTATTGAGCATCTATTATGTGCTAGTCACTAATGATATCACAGTGAATGAAACAGATTAACATCCTAGTTGGGAGCAGAGGAAGAGAGAATAAGCACAAATAAGAGTATACAGCATGAAGAATGAGAATTTGTGCTTTAAGGAAAAATGAAACAGGAAGGAGAGAAGTTGTCATTTTACACAGGGAGGTCAGAAATATCCTTTGTGAAATGATAGTTTCTGAGCAAAGACCAGAAGGAGGTTAGGGACACAGCCGTGCAGGTGTCTTGGGAAAGAGCTTTGAGGGCAGAGAAAAGAGCAGGTGCAAAGGCCCTGAGTCAGGAGGGTGCCTGGCACATTCACAGATGTTAGCATGACCACAGCAGGCTGAAAGGCAGCAGGTAACAGAGAAGGGCAGGGAGATGAGAAGAAGCAGGTGACACTGGGCCTTTCAGGACATCACGAGGCTTGAAGCCAGTCAGCTGCTCTCCGAGCGACTGAATGGTATGACCTGATTTTGGCTTTTAAAGAACTGCTCTGGGCACAGTCTCTCCCTTGCAGTCCTGCCCACTGCTCCCTTGCAGTGTATTCAATACACTTCCATCTCCTTTGTTTTGCCTTGAGTGAGTTCTTTCGCCGCCCATACTGCTGGTCTCCACCCAGTCGGGTCCCCCCACATTTGGTGGCCCTTACAGGGACCTTCTGCCATCCCCAGACTTTGATGGGATTCGCCAGGAATTTCTCATGTCTTTCCCTGGGTGGACCAGCCCTAGGACCCTCCGGGGGAGCTGACTACTTCCTGCCAAGCTGACTCCTTAGCCAGGATCGGAAGCCCCAGGGGGGACCAGCCCCACCAACCTTGCCTGAAAGGGTGAGGGATTCCCCCTCTGGCCCTTCATAGGGACCCTTCCCACCCCCTCCTTTCTGTTTACAGCCCTTTGGAAGCCAAACCCTAGTCCAGTTGGAGATCTCAGACAGCTGGAGATCTCTGGCCAGCGCGTGGAGGTCTGAGGGTGAACACGCCCGACGGCGCGTGCCTGTGATGGTGAAGGACCCCTTTCCTCTCCTCTCACGCTCTGTCCGCACTGGGGCCTCTGTTCCCAACGTGCAGCGGATTTGGCAGTGGACCCTCATCCAGGGTCAGTCTGCGTACATTATGGGCTCGACTGGGACTTTCCCTGACCCTGGCTGACCCCCAGCCACCTTGCAGCTTTCTCAACCCTCCCTTTCTACTTTGTTCCTGAGGATCCAGCGGCCACTTTGATCTGCAGCCAAACTCCGCTTCTCCACATTTGAGGAGCTTCCTTCTCCGGGACCGTGCAACCCAGCACTGGTTTTCCTGGAAAGAAACCTGGTCGTGTGTCTCCTGGATTCTTCCCTTCTTAGGACCCCTGGCCTCAATACCCCTCCTCCTAGTTACTAGTCCCCTTCAATCTCTTTGTAGAATTTTTCTCTTCCATAATCCAACACTTCTACATACAAAGGATGGTTCGACAAGGATCCCAGCCCATACGGTTGCAGGGTCCCCTCCCCCAGGTCCCTCAGACCTGGCCGCCAGGGGTTTTCACTCAGATTGCCTACCAGCATGTAAATACAATCCCAGACCATGCTCCGATCTGCAACTGCCCAGATGCCCTGGTGGGCCCACAGGTGTGGGCAGGGACAGCGCACTGTGCCCCGCCTACAAGGGACAGCTACTGAAGATGAGACTTGCACCCAGATGCCAAAGATCTGTCACTATCCATCTGTCAGAGGGGAGCCTAGAGGCCCTCCTGGGCTTGAGCCATGGAAACCTGAGTAAGGCAGGAGGCCCACAGTGACCGCCAGGCTGAACGCAAACGGGTTCCTTCGATGGTCCACCTGCACACAGCCATAAGCCCCAGCTGCCCCCCAGGCTGCTTAAAACGGGGCTCGGGTACCAAAAAAGGAAAATTCCAAACATCTCCACACCTCCTCATCCCCCGGCTTAACGACAGCCCCCCACCACGGCCTCCTGGCCGTCTGTCCTTTGCTGTCCTGCTTGCTGCTCCTCTGCAGTATATTCAATAAAGTTCTAGCTCCTAAAAACCACCACCAACAACCACAACAAAAACCCCGAAAACCTGAAAGTGTATAAACACCCCAATGGCAGCCACAGAAGCAGGAAGACCAGCCTTTCTGAAAAGATGTTAGCAGCGGATGCAGGGAGAAATGATTGCCTTCTGGATGTAGTCTGGATTTCCTGATTAACATCTGAAGTATAAGAAAGAGAGAAAATGAGTTATTATTCAAAAGCTCTTTGCCTGAGAACCTGGAAGGATGGCTTCCTCACGCCAGAGAGCCAGGAAGGCTCTAAGAGGTGTGGCTCAATACAACGGAGTCAGGTTACCACCAAGATGTCCCTTGTAACTGGCGAGGTCAGCAGGCTCCCCAGTCCATGATGAAAATCAAAATGGAAAGAAAAGCCAGAAAAAATATGAAATAAAGGAAAGTTGAGGAGTAGGGGGAATAAGACTAAAACTCTATTGAAGAAAATAATTAAGCTTCTATAATTTCATAAACAAAGGCGTCTACTAGCGTGGGAATAGACTGATCCACCGACGGAGAGCCCACATAACATTAAATCCGTACATATGAGCGCAGGTAGACACAGCGGTTAAAGAGAGGGAGAGAGGAGTATTTTTAAAAATCTTTTTAAAGATTTTGTTTATTTATTTGATGGACAGAGATCACAAGCAGGCAGAGAGGCAGGCAGAGAGAGAGAGGGAAGCAGGCGTCCTGCTGAGCAGAGAGCCCGATGCGGGGCTCGATCCCAGGACCCTGAGACCATGACCTGAACCAAAGGCAGAGGCTTTAACCCACTAAGCCACCCAGGAGCCCCAGTATTTTACTTTTTAGAAAAAGAGTATTTCAGATTGGTAGGAAGAAGACAAATTAATTATCAAATTGGATAGTCATTCTGGGGAAACATGAGGTAAGAGCTACACCTTCTTCTCATAGGAAAATAAGCGTCAGATGGGTCAAAAACATTAAAGTAAAAACCAAACCATAGCAGAAGTCAAAGAAAATGTGGGGAAGCTATATTATATTATCACATTTGGGATGGTTTTTCTAAGCATGACATGAAGCTGGAAAGCTCTGGGGGTGGAAAAAAATTGGTAATTCTGACTGTGTACATTTAAAAAACAAACATTTCTATATGGTAAAAAAAAAAAAAAATACTATAACCAAAGTCAAAAGACCAGGAACAATGTGAGGAAAATATTAACAATGTAAATAATAGATAAAGGTTTACTTCCCTTAATGTATTATGGTATACACAAGTTAGTTAAGAAGAGAGCCAACTAACCAATTGGAAAAAAACTGGGTGAAGGTCATGATTTCATAGAAAAACAAATGTAAATGTCTTTTACAAAGATAGGCACAACATTACTTTCATTAAAAAATTTAACTTTCATTAAAAGTAACGTAATTAAAAAAAAAATAATAGGAGCGCCTGGGTGGCTCAGTCGGTTGAGCCTCTGACTCTTGATTTTTACGAGGTCATGATCTCAGGTTGTGAGATCAAGTCCACATCAGTACGGAGTGCACTTGAGGATTCTCTCTCTCTCTTTCTGCCTCTCTTCACCTCCCCCATGCTCTCTCTCTCTCTCTAAAATGAAATAAAGTTTTAAAAAAATAATAATAACAAATAACAAAACTGAAGTCAAACAAAATCATTCCTCATTAATCCAATTAGCAAATAACCATCAGCTCTAAGTTGGCAAGTCAGTAGGCGAACTGACACCCTTTTACATAGGTCACAGAGACTGGAAAAACTGGTCATATCAGTATTTAAATGAACCTACTCTGATCCAATTAGTTTACTTGTATGAATTTAGCCTGTAGACATATTCACACAAGAATTTTTAAAATGCAACTACATGCGCCTTCCCCAAAGCCTTGTTTATAATTCAGCTGCTAGAAACAGCATCAGTGCCCATTGGAGTAATTTTTAAAAACTACTTAGATCTGCACGTCCTTACATAAAATGATTGCCGAGACATGTCAGTACCTGAAAATTACAGGGATCAGGATCCTATCTATGGCCAGCAACACTGTGTCCATGAACAGGAGACGAGCGCACATAGACGTACACAGCTACACACGGAACACCGAGCCCCGGGCAGGGCCTCCCCTTCCTCAGCTCGTGACCCTTCAGCATGCCCCAGTCGGGATTTCTCCCCACTCCACGGGGACATGCTCAGATGAGCAGTGATTTCCACCATGACGACTCCAAGTGTCCCTTCTTTGTTCTGATCTGACTTTACCTCCACAGATCCTTCCTTAACGGAAGATCTTTCTTCTCATTGTCCTCTTGAGGCCAGTCCTCGGCAGGAGCTTGTTCAACCTAAAATCATGGGAAGAAATCCAGACTCGCTGACACTGTCTGGAGACTCTCAAAACGTCAACTTCTGAACGTACTCGCCCAGATTTGTTTGCCCTACTTCCAAGAACCACTGGCTCCTCTCCTTATCATCCCTGTCTCATATCCCTCTTCCTCCATGCCTATTTTCTCATGACCAATCTATACGCTGGTTTAAAAAAAAAAAATTTCACGTTCAGAACTCTCCCAGTGCCAGCAATTATGAAAGCCTTTTTCTTTTTTTTTTTTTAATTAATTTTTTATTTTTTATAAACATATATTTTTATCCCCAGGGGTACAGGTCTGTGAATCACCAGGTTTACACACTTCACAGCACTCACCAAAGCACATACCCTCCCCAATGTCCATAATCCCACCCCCTTCTCCCAAACCCCCTCCCCCCAGCAACCCTCAGTTTGTTTTGTGAGATTAAGAGTCACTTATGGTTTGTCTCCCTCCCAATCCCATCTTGTTTCACTTATTCTTCTCCTACCCACTTAAGCCCCCATGTTGCATCAGGGAAATACAAATCAAAACCACAATGAGATATCACCTCACACCAATCAGAATGG
Source organism: Mustela erminea (assembly GCF_009829155.1). NCBI lineage: Eukaryota > Metazoa > Chordata > Mammalia > Carnivora > Mustelidae > Mustela > Mustela erminea. Next base: position 61,362,103 of record NC_045623.1, read on the forward strand.
CTAAAATCAACAAGTCAGGAAATGACAGATGCTGGCGAGGATGCGGAGAAAGGGGAACCCTCCTACACTGTTGGTGGGAATGCAAGCTGGTGCAGCCACTCTGGAAAACAGCATGGAGGTTCCTCAAAATATTGAAAATAGAACTGCCCTATGACCCAGCAATTGCACTATTGGGTATTTACCCTAAAGATACAAACGTAGTGATCCAAAGGGGCACATGTACCCGAATGTTTATAGCAGCAATGTCCACAATAGCCAAACTATGGAAAGAACCTAGATGTCCATCAACAGATGAATGGATCAAGAAGATGTGGTATATATACACAATGGAATACTATGCAGCCATCAAAAGAAATGAAATCTTGCCATTTGCGACAACATGGATGGAACTAGAGCGTATCATGCTTAGCGAAATAAGTCAAGCAGTGAAAGCCTTTTTCTGTTTCTCCACTTGACTTGTCTTTACTTCAGGATGCTGGTTTGTTCCTTCTCTCTTCCACGTCTAAGCGCTGGCATCCCCAAGACCCTCTCCTGGGACCTATTTTTTCCTCCAGGCATACTCTTCCTCCGTGATATATATCATCCAATCCCACGATTTAAACACACTTCTTCACAGAACACCAGACCTGAACTTTCAACTGTCTACTTGACATGTCCACTTGGGTAGTCAATAAACACATCAAATTTAACATGGCCAAAAGGGAATTCTTTATAAACCCGATCTTCCTTGAGTTTTCCCCATCTTAACAAATAACACCACTACCTACAATCAAAACATTAAGCTAGTTTTGTTTTTTTTCTTAATTGTTAAAAATTAGGGGCGCCTGAGTGGCTCAGTGGGTTAAAGCCTCAGCCTTCAGCTCAGGGCATGATCTCAGGATCCTGGGATACAGCCCCACATCAGGCTCTCCGCTCAGTGGGGAGCCTGCTTCCCCATCTCTCTGCCTGCCTCTCTGCCTACCTGTGATCTCTGTGAAATAAATAAATAAAATCTTTTTTAAAAAATCAGATGCTTTAGGGGCACCTGAGTGGTTCAGTGGATTAAGGCCTCTGCCTTCAGCTCAGATCATGATCTCAGGGTCCTGGGATCGAGCCCTGTATCGGGCTTTCTGCTCGGTGGGGAGCCTGCTTCCTCCTCTCTGCTTCTCTACCTACTTGTGATCTCTGTCTGTCAAATAAATAAATAAAATCTTTTTTAAAAAATTAGATACTTTACCTTTCTGTGCCTCCATTTGTAAAATGGGGCTCATAACAGCATGTACTTCAGAGTGTGGTCATGTGGACTGAGGAAAGCATCAAAAGATCTTGTCATCATTATTTTTGATTACTCTTTTTCTATCACCAAGCTCATCTTATCAATTCTCCTTCCAGAAAACTTCCCTGAATCCCTAGTACTTCTCTTCATCCCCCCTAGGACTCCATGCTAAGCCATTATCTACCAGTTTGCTTCCTACAATGATTTAACCAGTCTCCCTTTTTCTCTCTCACACTTAAAACGTATTTTCTTCAAGGAAGATAGGGTCATTTAACAGGAAAAAAAAAAAATCAGATCATGTCACTTTTTGATTAAAAAGCCCCGATGGCTTGTAATCAAAACTAACATAAAACCTAAACTTCTTACCCTGGCTGAGAAATTCCTTGCCTGACATAATCTCCCTACCTCTCCCTCCCCCATGCCCCTTTTCTTCTTCAGCCTCTTCACTCTGCTCTGGACACACAAATATACCAAGATCCTTCCCATCGTAGAGTCATTAGTGCTTCTACGTGGATTCGCTTCCTGTCCCCAACAACTCGAGCATTTCAGGCTCCTTCTTAGCATCAGATGGAAACTCCCTGCTCAGGGAGAACTTCCTAGGCCACTAAGCCTCAGGTAACCACTAGTCCTGTTCTTTGGCCCCTTTGTTATCTTGTTTTTTTTTTCTGATTAGTGTTTTGGGCTGATTTTTTTTTTTATTGGCTTATTATCATTTGCCTTCAAGCAGAACATAACATCCATGTAAGCCGGGGTTTTATCTCTCTTCTGCCTCATTGGTCAGAATAGATACTGACCCATGATAAATATTCAACAAATAGTTGTTGAGCAATAAATGAATAAAATTCCTCAGCACGTGCGGTACTCACCTGCATCACCTCACCCCGCTCTGCAGTCTAGGGCAGGGTTAAAGGTCCTTAGTCCCTGGTCACTGTCGAGGGTGTGTAACAAGTTTGATCAGCCACCGTATCGTTAGGCTTCACCTTGTTGAACTTCCAAAAAGATTATAAATTAAACCAGATCAGCAAATTAGTATTATGAGTTCGTTGTGCACGTAATAAAAGTTCACAGATGGGGAGCTTTCCATCCCAGAGCTGAGGTGAAGCTCGAGACGTGTCTTTGGAGAATGGCTTATGAAGTCAAAATGAGGAGGCTATTTAACTGTTACAAATGACCGGGTCTTTCAGTGGGGGGTTCCAGACAGCAGGGATAGGTAAAAGAGATTATCTTATAGCATTTCAGGAAAATGACTTAAAGTTTCTTTAGGGAGTATCAGAGGCATTTACAAAGAATAACCCAAGTTAACTTTTGCTTATGTTCATGAAATAAGCTAGATTTTGTGTTGGTCACATGACTTAAACAGTATTGTATGCTCAGGGAATTTTCAATTTGGCCTCCATTTTGTATTTTACTTTGACAACCTTTGAACGTAACTCCTAACCTTTTCTGCACTAACATTACGATAAAATTGGCATCAGACACCGATGCCAACCCTCTAGCCACATCCACCTGTGTCCTTGTTCTTCTATTTAATCCATCCTATTTTGCCATCTCTTGTTGATTCTTACCACCTGAAAACATTTGTCCTTTGTTGCATGAGGCAATGTATTTACAGGAATATGTATGCATTGTTATGTACGTCAGTGTGAAAATGTGTGTATATTTATATGTCTTTTATATGTACTACATATATAGTAATGTGTATATATGTATATATGCATATATATATAAATCATATATATATATATATCTTACAGATATAATACATATATACATAAAACTTTGGAACTTTTCACATCCATTATATTTATATCTTAATAGCACCTGATTTTCTTTTGGGAAATTACAACTTCTCCATGATGCAGCATCATAATGGGATTATAAATCAAGGCACCTGATCTAGCAGAGGCTCAAGCTCAGGACCTAAGCCAGGCCAGCAGGAATCTCAAATTTTGAAGCCCTGAAAGATTAGGATAAAGGGGATAGAGTTCATTCTTTCCAGCAGCAGCCCTAGATGGAATGGTGGAAGATTCCGGAAGCCTAGATGCCTAGAGATGCCTTAATGGGGCTCGGGGTGGGCTGCCCTCAAATGTGTCACTTTGAAATATTGATTATTTTGAATAAAAATTACTGAAGAAACAGCCAATGCAAGAAAGACACTCTGAATCTCCTTTGGCCTCCTGAAAGCAGAAAATAAATGTCCCATGTGAAGGGTGCCCTTCCTGCACCTGGAGGGTGTAAGGCATTCTTAGTGCCAGCTAGAGGAAATTCAGGACCAAGAAGCCTGGATAAACAAACTTTGTAACTTTTTTCACTAATTTGCCATCCCAAACACAAACGCCTTTGTTTTGTCAGTTCTTCACAAATTATGGTTTCTTTGTCTAACAGGTATAAAAGCTGACCACTTTGGTCACTTTGAGCTTAATATCTTTGGGGTTTTCCTGTGTACAAAATTTATTTATTTTTTTCTCCTGTTAATCTGGTCTCTGTCAATTTAATTATTAGGCCAATCAAGGAACCTGAAAGGGAAAAAAGGGACTTATTTTCTTCCCCTACAGGTTTTAATCCAGTCCCAGATCTTGTACTGTTTTGAAGCCTATTCTCTGAATTTTCAATTAGTTCTCCAATCCTGTCCCTTTGTAAGTTTTCTAGAATTGATTTTGGGGTTTTTCTTTTTTTCTTACATGATTGTTTCTTTATTCTTAAGAATCAAATACTATATTCCACGTATATATGCAATATACCTCATTTTTAACATTTCAGTTTCTATCTCCAATAGCTACTGAAATAATACCTTTATCATATTAACACTTCCATCTTTCCCCCTAATTTTTCTGAATTTATCAGACATGATGGATCAATAATATTTGTAAGTCATTTCAAAACTAAATAGAACAAAGCAAAGAACCCTAAAATAATAAAGCAAAGGTAGGCAACAACTTAAAAGTGCATGCAATCAATAACATCATTTGCATGGGCACAAGTGTGTTTGTGTGACTGAATCAATTGGAGCATTTGTTCTGGGAACTTTATGAAAGTTTCCAACTGCATAATTTTGGTGTACAGAGAATGTCAACAAAGTGCTGCAGAAAGTAAATGCTGAAGAGAGAGAAACTCCAAAGTTTCCCAAAACTTTCCAAAGTTTCCAAAATTCCTACAAAGAATGTAGGAATGTAAGATAAAACTATAAAGATACTTCACAGATCATTTTCACCCTCTTTACCTCACTGGAGTTGCCCTATGATTTCAAGGAAGATAATTAAGAATTGCTGGTCTCCAATTTAGTCCTAAAGAAAGTATAGCTCAGAAAGGCTAAAGGATTTCCTGAAAACCCTACAGGAATAGACCTTGTGTCCTTAACCTTTCACCTAATTCTCTTTTTGTACATTATAGTTCCCTTTTATCTTTTTTCTCCAAAAAATTTCAATCTTATGAAAGAATTGGTCATAATACTCCCTTCGAATCCTCCCCTAGATTTGCTAGTTTTTCACTTTTTACTGCATTTGTGTTTCTGTTTTTTTCTCCCCCTGCTCTACCTCTCCCTCTCCTTCCTCCCCTCCCCCTCTTCCTCCCCCATTTCTGTTGCTCTGAACCTTTTGGGAGTTAATTACAGGCATCATAATATCGAAAAAAATTATGGCATGTATATACTAAAAAGAAGGATGTTCCTACATAATCATAATAAATTATCACATTTAGAAAATTTAGCATTGACACAATGAAAAGTTATGTAATTTGAAAAGACTTTTCTTAGAGCAGTTTTAAGTTTACAGAATACTGAACAGATACTACAGAGTTTCTGTATATCCCTTCTCTCCCTCACTCAGTGGCCCCTGTTACTAACATCTTACATCTTGAATTAGTGTGGTTCATTTGTTACAACTGATGAATCAGTATTGATACATTGTTATTATTAACTGAAGTCCCAAGTTTACATTAGGGTTTACTCTTTGTGTTGTATAGTTCTGCGGGTTTTGACAAATACAATGTCATGTATCCACGATGACAACATCATACAGAATAAATTCCCTGCCCTAAAAATCCCCTGTGCTCTACTTGTTCATTTCCCACTTCTCTCCCCAACAAACTCCTGGGAAATTTTTACCTTGTTACTGTCTCCATACTTTTGCCTTTTCCAGAATGTCGTGTAATATCTCGTCTTTCAGACTGGCTTCTTTTACCAAGCAAATTGAAGTTTCTCCCATGTCTTCTTTGGCTTGATAGCTAATTTCTTTTTATTGCTGAATAATATTTCATTCTATCCATGTATCACCATTTGCTTGTCATTCACCTTTTGAAAAACATTTTAGTTGCTTACGGTTTGACATTTTTTTTTAAGATTTCATTTATTTATTTGACAGAGATCACAAGTAGACAGAGGGGCAAGCAGAGAGAGGAGGAAGTAGGCTCCCTGCTGAGCAGAGAGCCCAGGACCCTGAGATCATGACCTAAGCTGAAGGCACAGGCTTTAACCCACTGAGCCACCCAGGCACCCCTATTTGGCAATTACGATAAAGGTATTATAAATATGTGTGGGCAGGCTTTTGTGTGCACATAAGTTTTCAGTACATTTGGATAGATACCTAGGGGTATGACCGCTGGATCATAAGGTAAGACTATCTTTAGCTTTGTAAGAAACTGCCAAACTGTCTTCCACAGTGACTATATTGTTCTGTACTACCATTGGCAATGAATGAGAGTTCCTGTTGCTCCACATCCTTACCACCATTTGGTATTGTAGTTTTTGTTTTAGTGGGAGATTTTTATTGTTTTATTGTTGTTGTTTGGTTTTTTGGTCTTTTGATGATTTTTTTGGTTTGTTTGCTTTTTTGTTTTTCCTTTGCAATAGGCTGTGTTGGTATTTTATTTTGTTTTTGTTTTTTAAGATTTATTTATTTTAGAAGGAGAGAGAGAAAGAAAGAAAGCATGGGGGGAGGGGCAGAAGGAGAAAGAGAGAATCTCAAGCAGACTTCCTGCTGAGTAAGCAGCCTAATGCAGGGCTTGATGCCCCAACCCTGAGATCACCACCTGAGCTGAAACCAAGAGTCAGATGCCTAACTGGTTGAGACACTCAGGTGTCCTATATTGTTCAAATGTACAAAATTCCCCACTGACATACAATGTTAAGGGTCTTTTCATAAGCTTATTTGCTATCTGTGTATCTTCTCTGGTGGAGTGTCTATTCAGATCCTTTGCCCATTTTGTAATTGTGTTGTATTGTTAAGCTTTATGAATTCTTTGTATATTTTGGATATATTTAGAATTTTTCTGAGTATGGTCTATGCAAATATTTTCTCCAAGTCTGTGGCTTGCCTTTCCATCCTCTTAAGAATATCACAGTACAGTTTTTAAGTTTTAAAGTAGTACAACTTAACTTTCTTTCATGGTGTGTGCTTTTGCAGTTGTATCTAAAATAGAATTGCCTTTGGCGGCCACAAGATGATTAGGTTTCCATACCTACCTGCCAAATCTTAAAAGTATATATAGAGGCCTTAACTAGCTTCAATCATGTATACCATCCAGATAGTCTCAATGCCACTTTCTTTTAAGGTTGTATTCTTGGGGCAGCTTCCGGGAACACGGATGACAATCAGGTGTACATTCCAAGGATGGTGGGGGTAGAAATGGAATCTCCAATTGCCTGGATCCAGCTCTAGAGTCAACTGACACATCTTCTTGATGACCTCCCCCAAATAACCATGAGGGAAGATTTAATCCCATGTCCTAAAACAAATGCCTTTGGCCTGGCCTTTGATGTTTGGGCAGAATTTCAGCACATGTCCCAAGCAGAAAGATTGGAGGGGAAAAAAGTAAATGGTAGGATAGAGCATGATACAAAAGTATAGAACATCACAAAGCAAGTAGGACTTAAATTGAGGCTTGAAAGATGAATAGGATGTTTAGAAGAAGCAGAAAGGGCACTCCAGGCAAGAGGTAAAGGTGAAAATAAATATGACTTGTAGAGAAAAGTGTGAAGTCAGGCTTACCTGGAGCCAAAGTGCTTTTTTGCAGGTAATTGGACTCTAAATCAGATGGGTTAGGCTAGATAGGAAGGAGGCTGGCAAGAAGTCTGGAGGCTTTAGAAGCTGAGAATGAGTGTTTACAGGTGATCCAGGGAAGAGGAACTCCCTCCTGACATACAGTTCAGGAAAACAACACTCATTCTTCTCTCAAACAGAGCTGGATTTGATTTTTTGCTTTGCTACTCACTGGCATTTTTAACTTGAACAAGCAATTTCACATCTATAAACTTCAGTTTCCTAATCTGAAAAGTCAGGACAATACCACCTACATCTCAAGTCTGCTAGAAGGATTCAATGAAATAATCATGTAAAATGTCCTAGTAAGGTGCTTTGCATATAGGCAACCAGAGGATTAAAATTCTTATTTCAGGATTAGAAGACTTAAATGCCAAGGGTGTGGTATGTTCCTTTAATCTAGCCACAAGATTAGAGTCACCATGGGGTTTTTTTTGGGTTTTCGTTTTTTGTCTTTTTTTTTTTTTTTTTTTTTTTTGGTGACAGTATTTAATATTCTCAGAACTTAGCTCATACCCTGCCAGGGAGCAGTGAAGGAGCCAAGCTGAACTACCAGAGTCTGAGGGCATTATGTGAAAACTGACAAGCAGGCAGACTCTGAAGATGATATAGTTAGTAAGATGATCAAACATAAGAACAAAACTCAGTCCAAAAACAGCTAGCTAAATCATTCTTGGAATTCTGGTTCCTGAGTAAGGCCAGGAAGAGTGCAGCTTGGTTCAAAAAGCATGAGACAATCCGGAGTTTTATAAGCCAGGGTAAAATTTACCCCTGGGTAAGAGATAATGTCTGGAAATTGTCAGAGGACAGATTGCTGTGTAATATTTTGTTTCCTGTTTTATGTGTTAATTATACTGGATGTGTTAGCTTTATGCCGACTCATTGAGCTGTGCACTTAGGATTTGTGCACTCTTCTGTGTGTGTGATAGACTTCAAAAAACTGTAACGTTTTTTACACTACAAGCCCAGGCCAAAAGGGTCTACTTACCACACATTCACATAAATGAGAGAAGTATTGTAAATGTGCCTTGCTGTAGAAAAATGGTCAGTTTTTGTGGAATTAAAAAACTGAATCTCAATCATTAGAAAGTTGTGTGTAAATTAGAGTATCCTGTAATACGGATGGTTTTATCTTTTATGAAATGGAACCTACCCATCACCTGCAAAGAACAAAAAATAAGAGCAATTTTTTAAATGGCATGTAACTATATTCCACACTCTGTGTTTTCCCTGGAGAACCCATAAAATCATAGAATCTCTGAGTTGGAGAGTCTGAAAGTCCTTTTTAATCCAGCATTCCACCTGATATGTATATTTCTCTCCAGCAATCCTGTTCTAATTTCTCTTTGAATGATTCCAGTGACAAACAACTCATTAGTGCCTGTTCCACAGTTACTGTAATCAATTTTCTCATCGGTTATATTAGAAAATAATGAGTACAGGTCTTTGAATATAGACTAGAGTTCTTATTTTGACTGTGTCACTTATTCTGCCTTTGTAAGCTCCATCAAAACACTTCACTGCTCTGAACTTACTGGGCCATCAGTAAAAAAAGGAATGATAATTTCATTTTATTTTTTTAAAAGATTTTAAAGTCTTTTTAATGAGAGCAGAGAGCAGGAGAAGGAGAAGGAGGGAGGAGAAGCAGGCATCCTGCTGAGAAGGGAACCTGATGGAGGGGGAGAGCAATCTCAGGACCCTGGGAGCATGACCTTGGCCGAAGGCAGACACTTAATGACTGAGCCACCCAGGTGCCCCATAATTTCTCTTTATAGAGAGGGTTATGAAAATTAAGTCCGATTCAGCCATAAGTTCCCAAATATTTAATACCTACCAGGTTTTCAGTAAAAGTATGGAATTTTACCTGCACTGATCAGTGGATGCATTCCACCGAAGCTCTTAACTATAATTATCTGAACACTAATTATGTGAAAGGAATAGTGAATGCATTTTTTTCTAACTCTCAAAAGTGTACTTTCATGTAAGTATGAAGATACCCCTCTGTTTTCTTATAGAGGCTTTATAGTTTCAGGGCTTATGTATAATTCTTTAGTCCACATTGGGTTGATTTTTGTATATGATGTAAGATAAGACTCCAATTTCATTCTTTTGCAGTTAGATCGTTTTCCTAATGCCACTTATTGAAGAATTGAAGACACCGCCCTTTCCCCATGTGTAGATCATTTGGCACCCTTGTCGAAGATCATTTGAAGATATGCATGTGGAGTTGTTTCTGGGCCATGATATTCCATTGGGCAATATGCATGTTTTTATGCCACATACTATTTTGATTACTAAATATGTTTTGAAATCAAGAAATGTGAAGCCACCAGCTTTTCTCTTCTGTGTCAAGATTGTTTTGGCTAGGGACGCCTGGGTGGCTCAGTTGGTTGGGCAGCTGCCTTCGGCTCAGGTCATGATCCCAGCGTCCTGGGATCGAGTCCCACATCGGGCTCCTTGCTCCGCAGGGAGCCTGCTTCTCCCTCTGACTCTGCCTGCCTCTCTGTCTGCCTGTGCTCGCTCTCGCTCGCTGTCTCTCTGACAAATAAATAAATAAAATCTTTAAAAAAAAAAAAAAAGATTGTTTTGGCTACATGGGGTCCTTTGTGGTTCCATATGAACTGTAGTATATTTTCTATTTCTATAAAAAATATTATTGTGATTTTGATAGGAATTGCACTGAATCACTTTAGGTAATATGAACATTTTAACAATATTTAGTCTTACCATCCATGAACATGGGATGTCTTTCATTTATTTGTGTCTTCTTTAATTTCCTTTAACAGTGTTTTATAGTCATCAGTGCATAAGTCTTTGCCTCCTTGATTTATTCATGTGTGTTTTATTCTTTTTTGAGAAAAACTAATGTTATTTCTGTTCATAATTGCATAATCTTATATATAGAAAACCCTGAAGATTCCACACCAAAAAAATAAACAAAACAAAACAAAAAAATAAAACTGTTAGAACTAACAAATGAATTCAGCAAAGTTGCAGGATACAAAATCAACATAAAAATTCAGTTGCATTTCTATACACTGACAAGAAAAACTTGGATGCCCAGGTGGCTCAGTGGGTTAAAGCCTCTGCCTTTGGCTCGGGTCATCATCCCAGGTTCCTGGGATCAATCCCCGCATTGGCTCTCTGCTCAGCAGGGAGCCTTCTTCTCTTCTTCTCTCTCTGCCTACTCTTTGCCTTTGATCTCTGTCTCTCACATAAATAAAATATTTTTTAAAAAATCTAAAAGAGGTCTTTTTTTTAACACTCTGACACTCTTGGTTAGTATAGTTAGACCATTGACATTTAAAGTGATTATTGATATAGTAGGATTAATATCTACCATATTCATTACTGTTTTCTACTCATTGCTCTTGGTTTTTGTTTCTTTATCTTCAACTCTCCTTCTGCCTTTTCTGGTTTTAATCAAGCACTTTAAATAACTCCATTTACCCTTTTGTTTTAGCATATCAATTATAGTTCTTTTTTTTTTAATTCGTTGCCATAGAGTTTACAATATATACATGTCCAACAGATCCAAATCCACTTTTTTTTTCTTTTCAGCATAACAGAATTCATTGTTTTTGCACCACTCCCAGTGCTCCATGCAATATGTGCCCTCCTTAATACCCACCACCTGGCTCCCCCAACTTCCCACCCCCCACCCCTTCAAAACTCTCAGGTTGTTTTTCAGAGTCCATAGTCTCTCACGGTTCACCTCTCCCTCCAATTTCCCTCAACTCCCTTTGCCTCTCCATCTCCCTATGACCTCCATGTTATTTGTTATGCTCCATAAATAAGTGAAACCATATGATAATTGAGTCTCTCTGCTTGACTTATTTCACTCAGCATAATCTCTTCCAGTCCCGTCCATGTTGATACAAAAGTTGGGTATTCATCCTTTCTGATGGAGGCAAAATACTCCATAGTGTATATGGACCACATCTTTTTTATCCATTTGTCTGTTGAAGCGCATCTTGGTTCTTTCCACAGTTTGGCGACCGTGGCCATTGCTACTATAAACATTGGGGTACAGATGGCCCTTCTTTTCACAGCAACTTCTTTCAAGATATGTCTCCAAAGGCAAAGGAAACAAAAGCAAAGATTAACTTTTGGGACTTCATCAAGATCAAAACCTTCTGCATAGCAAAGGAAACAGTCAACTTAACAAAGAGGCAACCCAAAAGGAATGGGAGAAGATATTTGCAAATGACAGTACAGAAAAAAAGGTTGATATCCAGGATCTATAAACTTCTCAAACTCAACACACACAAAACAGATAATCATATCAAAACATGGGCAGCAGATATGAACAGACACTTCTCCAATAAAGACATACAAATGGCTATCAGACACATGAAAAAATGTTCATCATCACTAGCCATCAGGGAGATTCAAATTAAAACCACATTGAGATATCACCTTACACCAGTTAGAATGGCCAAAATTAGCAAGACAGGAAACAACATGTGTTGGAGAGGATGTGGAGAAAGGGGAACCCTCTTACACTGTTGGTGGAAATGCAAGTTGGTGCAGCCACTTTGGAGAACAGCATGGAGATTCCTTGAGAAATTCAAAATAGAGCTTCCCAAACCCACTTTTAAATAACACTGTCCTGCTTTATTGGTAATGCAAGTATTCTTTAATAGTTTTCCTACTTCCTTCTCTTAAAACATTTCTTCATTTATATCTCTTATTTATAAGCTATAATCACTGAATATGTTATTTTATTTTGATGTTATTAGATTAATTAAGAATAAGAAAAACAAAAGTTTTTGCTTTCAAAAGTTTTACTTTCATTTATTTCTTCCCTAATGCTCTTCTTTTCTTTATGCAGACCTGAGTTTCTGACCTCTATGTTTTCCCTTTTTTCTGAAGAACTTACTTTAACATTTCTGGTAAGGCGTTCTATTGGCAGCAAATCCCTTCAATTTTTGTTTGAAAATAATCATTACTTCTTCACTAGAAAAGCTTTATAATTATATTTAAGATTTACTTCTATATAAACATATCAGCAAATATTAAACTGTTATACTTGTAATTTGAATACTATAATATAAACACAAGATACAAACTACCCAATGTTAAATACTGATCTCCTCTGCCTGACTCTGTAAATATTGAGTATTTTATATTTTATTAAAGGAACTTTTAGAGTCTTGTCAATATTTACATTATGTACTATTATTCCTCACCAAAATCTTCATGAAATCTAAAAGGCTGGTATTAAGGTAGTTATTTTTTTCTTCTTGAATATTTTAAAACATGCCAGTTTAGATTAGACTTCAGATTTCCAGGGCGCTATGGATATACTAACACAGGACACATGACTATTTTTTGTCCATTTAAGTTTGTTTGCAATATGACAGAAATGCCTTCAAATTTCAGATAATGGGAAAAAAGCATCCTAAGCAAATAAAAAAGATATGATGGGTCAAATTATATCTTAGTAAAAACAATGTATCACATCAATCAATTTTTAAACTAAATCCTTAAAATCATTTGAAAAATATTTGTATCTTCTAATTGTCCATGTACTTATGTCATGGAAGAAGATACAAGACAAGTAATAGAAATTTTAAAAGTCTCAAACTATTCTAATTCCTAAAATAGAGAATTTGCAAATTAAGAAATTATCATTATTGTTTAGAAAATAGGCCTTATGCATAATCTCAAATTCACTTTAAATGCTTGACATGTAATTTAATATCTAAAAATACTCTAGCTGAATAACTTATTAATATTTATAGAATGTTCCTTCTTTGGGTAGACAGGATTCACAACAGCTTTCAACTAATGCTGAAAAAAAATCACTTGAGAGCTGTTATCATAATTACCGATTAACTTATTAGTGGCTTACCACTTTATTCAGGAATTTATTGACATAAGGACCAATGAAGAGAATAATTTGAAAATTTCTCATTGTGCAACTGTGCCCATTAGTAAAACTAAGAATTTGAAACATCGTTATGTATTTTATATTACTTATACTTAATTGCTTTACATGTTTCTATGTGTATGATTTGACCAAGTAAAAAAATGATTTGACCAACAACAACAACAAAAGCCACATGTCAAGCTTTTTCCTTTTTCTTGCTTTCTTTCCTTTTCTTTTTTTTAAGAGCAAATCAATGATTTGGAAGATTTGTTAGTACAAGACAGAACACAGGAGAAAATCACAAAGTGGCACTGAACGCCAATGCCAATAATTATCTCGTGTGGCTATAACTAAGGATATTAATAATGTTTGTGCTATTCACTATTCTTTATTTATTTTTCTTTTTTTTTAAATTTATTTGTTTGATAGATCACAAGTAGGCAGAGAGGCAGGCAGAGAGAGAGGAGGAAGCAGGCTCCCCACTGAGCAGAGAGACCAACGTGGGGCTTGATCCCTGGACCCTGGGAGGCTTTAACCCACTGAGACACCCAGATGCCCCGATTCACTTTCTTTAGAACAAACCCAAAGCCATTAACTTGAACCTGAGGTATACACAACTTATGCAAAATACTTTAGCAAGTTATGTTACATTTTAAGACATTAGGAACCAAATACCTGTACCGGTTTGTATTTTGACTTAATGGAACAAGAAGGGAACAATACTCAGCTACAGAAGGTTATATTAATAGTAATAAGTTCTTAAAGTTAAAAAATGTCTTGCTTTTTCTTTATACTTTCCACATGCTACACAATGCCCTGAAAGTATTCATTATAGGAAAGCAAGGTTAATCATAGACTTTAGACTTTGCTTTGGAAAGTGATGAGAAGCAAATTAGAAGGTGAGGTTTCATCGTTGTTTTTGAATAAGCAGTCTTAACTTTTCTTCTCATGGAAGTTTAAATCAGCTTATTATAAATCCAACTAAACATCAATTTTTGTGGCTTTCAGGTAAAGTCCAACACTTCATTTATATAGTCTGTGAAAAGAGGTCCTGATTTTGGAAAGATAGAAAAGAGACTTCAATTCTGTTCTGTTCCGTTCTATTTTATTTTATGCGACTGTTTATCTGTATGTTAAGACTATGCGTGTGTGCTATTCCACTTCAAAACTGTGCTTCATGATTTGAGTCCCTCACAGATGGGGAGACACAGGATGGCAAGGAAGGTTGGAACCTGGGGCTCTAACACTGTTTTGGGGCTTCAGAGGAGGAATCTCACATGGCAAACCAAAAAGGAGAAGAAGGAAGACACCTTCTTACAGTGTGAATTAAGCAACTGTTAAAGACTAGGCTCAGGGCTAGGGGCTTTGATGTAATGCTTTTTAAAATTAAAATTTAATTTATTACTATATTTATACATGTATACATTTATTTATATACATATGTGTATATACATTTATTTATATACTTAAGTGTGTATATACATTTATTTATTTATATGTTTGTTTGTTTGTTTGTTTGAGGGCAGGGGGCAGAGGAAGAGGGAGGGAGAGAATCTTAGGCAGGCTCTACACCCAGCCCTGAGACCAGAAACTGTGGGCAAATCAAGAGCGCGTGGTTTAACCGACAGAGCCACCCAAGCAATCCTTGATGTAACGCTTTTCAGTCTTCAAAAAGTTACAAATACAGTATCTTGCTCAGATGTGCGGCAGACCCGTGGATTTATTGATTCACCACCTATTTGCCACTTAACATTTAGGTCTCAGTTTCCTCAACTGTAAGATGGAGCTAAGAAGAGCATTTTCTGTCTGCTTTTGTCAAAATTAAGTGATTCATGCACAGAGGCGAGTGTGCCGCCTGGCATTTAGTTAAGGCGCCCAAGAAATGCCAGGTGCTGCTGATAGCATCACTGTTTACCTGGCAAGATTCCAACTGTGGGATGAGGGAGGGTGATTGAAAAACACAGAGTTCAAAGGCCTGCGGTGCTCTCAGAGATGTGGAAACGCTCCGTGGTCTCAGAGACGAGCTTCGTCAACGGAAAAGAGCAACGCTCCGAGCCTGGCCTTTTCCAAGACCTCTTCTGGAGGGCAGCCTGGCTGACGTGGGGTCTGGGGTCCAGGGAAGGAAGGAGGGGAGAGGGAAGCTCTCTGGGCGCTGCACGCGGCGGGTGGGGCGAACAGCTGGGACGGAGTTCCCACCCGGGGCGCAGCGGGGAGGGCGCCAGGGGCGGGGCAGAGTGGGGGCCGGTGGGGAGAGGCGAGTTGGGCGGGGCGAGTTGGGCGGGGCCAGCAGGCGGTCCTGCAAGCTCAGCTGCCGGGACCGGCAGGGACGTCGCCTGCTCAGAGCTCCGCAGAGCAAGAGGAAGAGAGAGCTATGCTCGGGGCGGTGGGCTCCCTGGTGGCCACTGTCTGGGCGGTGCTCCACCTCCGCACCCTCCTGCTGGGTGCCGTCGCCTTTCTGTTCTTTGCTGATTTCCTCAAAAGACGGCGCCCAAAGAACTACCCGCCAGGTCCCCTACCCCTGCCCTTCGTGGGCAACTTCTTCCATCTGGACTTTGAGCAGTCTCACCTGACGATTGAGCGGGTAGGAGCGGGCGAAGGTGCAGGGCTGTGCCGGGACCCAGACTTGCAGGACAGGGGCTATCCCGGGGATCGAGGGCGGGAGGCTGGGTGGCTGTGCAGCGAATGCAGGTTCCTTGGTAAATCCTGCTTTGAGCCTCGATTTCCTCGCTGTCTACTGGTATGATTACACCTGTCCTTTCTAGAAGTGAAATATTATTCACTGATTACTATTTAAGGGTGCCAGACATGTTACAGTCTCTAGCCCATTTAGTTGTGTATCTTGTTAAGTGTTATTGCCACATCCGGTTTATAATAGGATCACTTTGTCCTCTTTAATATTTTTGTCGTGGGGGTGGGGGTTTGGGGAAGCGGTACTTACCTTCTTCGCTGTGTTTCCTGAGTGTAAAATGATACAGGACTCCCTAAATCCTCACCACTTGTCAGTAACTTAGCCCCTCCCTTTCCGTCTCCTCTCCCTGATATCTGGCGCTCACTAAAGTAATTTGTTTTAAAGTGTCCCTCTGCTTAAATATTCTTAGCGCTTCCTACTGCCTTCCAGAGTTAGGGATCCACTTGGAACTTCTTCTTCTTCTTCTCCTTCTTCTTCTTCTTTCTTCTTCTTTTTTAAGATTTTATTTATTTATTTGACAGAGAGAGAGATCACAAGTAGGCAGAGAAGCAGGCAGAGAGAGGAGGAACTCCTCTCTGCTGGGCAGAGAGTTCCATGTGGGGCTTGATCCCGGGACCCTGGGATCATGACCTGAGACGAAGGCAGAGGCTTAACCCACTGAGCCACCCAGACTCCCTGGAACTCTTCTTAACTCAGCCTCTTTCAATCTTTTTATAATCATGTCCCACCAGGGTTTCCTAACTGTCCTCTCTGATTTCCTTAAAATTCCCTCCAGCATCCAGCCCTCTCTCAAAAATCCTCAGCTGGTTTCCTGTCACTCAGCTAGGTACTTCTGTTATCTGTCACTACCTAGCTGAGTGACAACACTGTGGTAGGTAGGTGACTGTGAAGGTTAAATAAAACTATCAGTGATCAAACATGGTTTTTAGTAGGTGCACAACAAATATTTGTTCCCCCTTTCCTAGACGTACCCGGGCACTTTAAACACATGCTTCTATACTCAAATACAGGTGGAGAAGGTTTTATCAATTTCTTGGAGAAACACCCAATTGGGAACACTAAGTGACAGGAAACACTAAGTGACAGGATTAGTAACAGAATTTTAAAGCTAGGCTCCTAAACCTATACCCTTGTTTAAGAAATGTGTTGGGCGACTGGGTGGCTCAGTTGGTTAAGCAACTGCCTTCCACTCAAGTCATGATTCCGGAGTCCCAGGATCGAGTCCCACACTGGGCTCCCAGCTCCATGGGGAATCTGCTTCTCCCTCTGACCTTCTCTCTCTCATGCTCTCTCTCACTCTCTCTCTAAAATAAATAAATAAAATCTTGAAAGAAAGAAAAGAAAGAAATGTAGATGTTGCTTAAGGGTGCCTGGCTGGCTCAGCTCAGTCAGCCGAGTATGTGACTCTTGATCTCAGGGTTGTGAGATGGAGCCTGAGTTTGGATGAAGAGATTACTTAAAATCTCTTTAGGAAAGAGAAAGAAATATGTTGTTTAATTTCCAAGTATTTGGAAATTTTCCTGCTTTCTATTAATGATTTCCAGTTTGATGTCACTATGGTAAAAGGACATATGCTTTATAATTTCAGGTCTTTTAAATTTGTTAAGGTTTGCTTTATGACCCAGCATACAGTCCCATGCATGCTTGAAAAAAATGTATGTATTCTGCTACTGTTGGGCTGAATATTCTGTATGTATCAATTCGATCTCATCAGATGATCCTGTTGTTTGGTTTTCTATGCCCTTCTATACCCTGACCTCTTACCTATTGATTCTGTCAATCACAAGGAGAGGCATGTTGAAATCTCCAACTATAATTACAGGTCTGTTTATTTCTCAATTCAGTTCTGGTAGTTTTTCCTTTTTGTATTTTTCATCTCTGTTACTTGGAAGATGCATGTTAAAATTAATATATCATCTTGGTGAATTGACTCTTTTGTTATTATGTATAATAACATATGTATAATGTATAATATATCTCCTTATCCCTGGTGATTTTCATTGCCTAGGCTTTTGCTGATATGATACAGACACACCAGCCCTTTGATGATTATCTGCGTGGTGTGTACTATATTCTTTCACTTTTAACCTATTTGTATCATTCTATTTGAAATGAGATAGTATATAGGGGGACCATTTTTTAAAATTCTGCCAATCTCTTTTATTTTTTTAAGATTTTATTTACTTATATGAGAGATAGAGAACAAGCAGAAGGAGCAGTAAGCAGAAGGAGAGGCACACTCCCTGCTGAGCAAGTCCCCATATGAGACTCCATCTCAGTACCCTGGGATCATGACCTGAACTAAAGGCAGATGTATATCTGACTGAGCCACCCAGGTGTCCCAATCTCTGTCTTTTAATTGGTGGATTTAGATCATAATAGTTAATGTAATTGTTGATAAGTTAATACTTAAGCCTGCCATTTTGTTATTTATTTTCTATTTTTCCCGTTTCTTATTCCCATATTACTCCTTTTCTGTCTTCCTGTGGGTCACTTCAACTTTTTTTTAAGAATTCCATTTAATTTATTTATACTGCTTTTTAGTATATCTCTGGATTGTGTTTAAGTGTCTGCCTAAGGATTATAAGAGGCACATGTAGCTTAATACAATCTACCAATATTACCATTTTACCACATCAAGTATAATATCGATGCCTTACAACCAGTAGGGACTTTCGTTCTCCCTGCTTGATAATTATCTTGAATATTATTTCTATATATATTGAGAACCACATCAGACAATATTATAAACTTGCTTTTAACTGTTAAACACACTTTTTTTTAATTCAAGAGGAGAATAGTCTATTATATTTACCAATTTACCCTTTATGTTGCTCTTCCTTCGTTCCCAAAGTTCCTAATTTTCTACCAGTATCATTTCCTTTTTACATGAGGAACTTTCTTTAGCCCTTCTTCTAGAGCTGGTCTGCTGGCAAAAACTTCTCTTAACTTTCCTTTACCTAAAAATGCCTTTATTTCGCCTTCATTTCTGAAGTATATTTTCATTTAACGTAGAATTCTAGATTGACAATTTCTTTCATTCAACGTTTTTAAAATGTCGTACCACTTCTTTCAGGCCTCTGTGATTTCAAATGAGAAAATTGCTGTGATTTGAATTGCTCCTCCCCAAAAGTAATAAGTTGTTTTTCTCTGCCTGATGTCAAGAAGATTTTTTTGCTTTTATTTTTTTAAGATTTTATTAGGTTATATCTTTTGTGTGAGAGAGAGTGAGAATCTGAAGCAGATCTGTGCTGAGTGCAGAGTCCAACCTGGGGCTTGATACCATGACCAAGATATCATGATGTGGGCTGAAACATCAGGAGGGGAGAGAGAGAAAGAGAGAAAGAGTCGGACACTCAACTGACTGAGCCAACCAGATGCCCCAGTTTTTTTGCTATTAGTTTTCAGAGATTAGATTATGGAATGTCCTGGTGTTGATTTCTTTGAGTTTATTGGGTTATTAGATCTGTAGTTTGATCTCTTAGCAAATTCAAGAAGTTTTCAGTCATTATTTCTTCAAAAATTTTTTTAATTCCATATCCTTTTTCCTCTCTTTCTGGGACTCTTGGATGGTGATGGTGCAAATGCTACATCTTTTCTTATTCTAACATAGGTCCCGGAGGGTCCGATTTGTTCTTTTTAATCTATTTCCTCTGTGTTGTTCGGGTTGGATACAGTCTGTTGATCTGTCTTCAGTTTCACTGGTTCCTTTCTCATTTCTGTTCTGCTGCTGAGTTGCTTTATTGAGGTTTTTGTTTGGGTTATTGTATTTTTAAGTGTTAATTTTTCCCTTTGGTTCTTATATATATCTTTTATTTCTTTGGTAAGATTTCCTAATTTTTTATTTTTCAAAGATTTTTTAATTAAAACATATTTTTTATTATGAGGGTAGGGAGGAGCAGAGGAAGAGAAGAGGAGGGGAGAGAGAGAAAGAGAGAAAGAGGGAGAATCCCAAGCAGACTCTGTGCTGAGCATGGAACCTGATGGAGGGCTCAATCTCATGACTCTGAGATCATGAACTGAGCAGAAATCAAGAGTCAGATGCTTAAGAGACTGAGCCAGTGAAGTGCCCCCCCAATTATTTTTAAAATTTTTAAGAATATTTGTAATTGTTTATTGAAACATTATAGCTGATTTAAAATCTTATTTCTATAATTCCAACATCACTGTCATCTCAGTATTAGTATCAACTCATTCAAACAGATTTTCTTGGCTCTTGGTAAGGTGAGTAATTCTGGAATATGTCCTGGACATGTTGTGTTTTATATGACTTGGGACATGTAAATTCTTCCATTGTGGTAGAGAGTCAACCTGTTTATGGTCAGAAGCTCACTTTTGTGGATTGTGGCTCAAATGCCAATTTAAGTTATAAACCCTCTTCAGCGCTTCTAATCTTCCCCTCTTATGTGTTATCCACGCACAGAGGACTCCATCTCCACATTCTCATCAGTACAGGCTAGGGAGAATGAGAATGGGGACAAAAGACCACACCCTCCCCCAGTTCTGGGTAGGGTAGCCTCTTCCTTACTGTCGGGAGGATGGAAGTCAGAGATCTATCCATATATGCTCCATGGGGAAGGAACATCTCCTTATTTCTGTAGATAAAGTGTAGAAATAAGAATTCTTCCTCTTAACCCCTCTAGTTTGGGGGTGAAATTTACAGTTCAGCTCACAGACTGGGCAGGCAAGGGGCATCACCTTGTTACTACAAAGATCGGTTGGGTAAGGACAAGTTCCCATCCATGTTTTCTACTCATGCAGCACCCATTAGGGTGGGGGAGAATCACACCTTTTTTCATGCTGTTGTCTCCAGAATAGGGATGGAGAAAGGTTAAAAAGTTTCTGTCTTCTCTGGACAAGCTTTTTCTGTCACTTTGGCTAGAGAAAACAGTACTTTCTTGGAGTTATTTTTGCTGTGCTAATTAGAGTAATGATTAGTAGGAGTAAAATGGAAATTCTTTTACTCAATCTTGTCTGGAAGGGAAATTTGATCTGTGCCCTTTTTTTACCATTAAGATAGAGCTGATCAGAAAGGGTAAATGATTTACCTGTCAAAACTGGCTAGTAGTGAAACTGAGGCTAGGATCTAATCCATGGTCTGGTGTTTTCTCATCAAGTCAGACTGTTACATTTTACTCCATATAGGTCCGCATTTTTTATATTTTTGGTTGTAAAACAAATGGAGTCAAATGGTTCATTCAGTTACAATGAATTTTACATTCCAACAATTTGGAAACATTAAGTCCCAATGATTTGCTGGGTCTTGTAGCAGGATTTAGATGTTCATTTTCATTAATCTTCACAAAAAAAAAAAAAGCACACAAGTCAGGTATTCTCTTGTGGTGGGTCCACTTTGCCATTGAGGAAACTGGCTGAAAATAATAAAGTTTTTTGCTTGAGTTACTCAGCATAGATAATGGCAAAATGAGAAATCTCTGGAATTCAAGGCTTCTTGACTCTTACACCTATCCTCTACTTACACCACTTGACTTTTCGTGGTAGAGGATAATGGATTCATTGATTCAACCCACATTTATGAAGTACTTACCATAGGACAGCCACAACACAAAACAGTGTATGATGAAATGTGTGGTGTAGACTCATGGTAACCAAGTGAGGTATCGGGAGATGAGATCACAGAGAGTGGGAAGCCCTGGAGACAACCTCTTGTAGAATGTTGGGATAAATTGGGCTGAGCTTTTAAATGCATGTCAGGCAAGTGGCCATGTGGAGTTAAGGGGACAGGAGATTTTTTTTTTTAAACCCAAGGAAGTGGCATGAGCTAAAACATAGCAACAGTACAGTGAGGAAACTAGCCTGTTTAAATGGCATGATGGGAACTTTTTGTGTGTTATTTCCCCTATTTTCTAAACTTTCTCTATCATAGCTATATGACCTATTAGATGAGCATTTATCAAAATAAGAGAAAACTGGACTAAGGTGGGAGAATGGTAGATAAGGTGGATAAATGAATTAGTTAAGATACACATTAAGCTGTTTATAACAGAGGCCTAAAAATACAGTAATGTAAAAAAAGATATATAAAAAATGTAAAAAAGAGACTTACTCTTATTCCACAAATGAGTTCAGATGTAGGCAGGAAGTCAAGGAGCGAGAGGCTGCTTTATATCTCAAGGTCATCCAAAAACTCCAGTTCCTTCTACGTTGCAGTTCTGGTCCTGAAACCCCTTTTTGTCTGAGTTCTGCTCTGTAGAAAGGGAAGTAAGGAAGGTGGTGAGCAAGCAGCTTTCATTTAAGGCTGAGACCCAGAAGGGCAGAAGGGGAACATGTGCTCTCCATCACCACAACTCCTATACCATTGTCCACACCTGGAGAAGCTGGGTAATGTGATTCTTGATTGGGAAGTCATGTGGCTCCTTAATTCTTAGGGAGTGCCATCACTCAGAAGAAGGGAGAATATCTTCATCCTTCCATTTAAAGATGAAAACTAAAGAAAGAGTTAGAAAGAGCCCAAACTTTATTCCCACAGTGCTAAATCTCTGTGCCTCCTTTTCTGAAAACTGAAAATGCTTTCTAGGATGGTTAAAAAAAAAATCACATAACCCCATGAACATCAGTTTGTTGTCAGAGTGCCAAGCAGTTGATGCTTATTTCTGTAGCTATACCACTCTTCCCTTTTTTAAAAAAATTGATAGCAAGAAATTAAAGGAAAGCCACTGTGTTGCATAGCAGGCATACCTTCTCTGGCCTCCTCACTGGATGGGCTCCATTATCCCACTCTCTGGCCTCTTCCCCTTCATTGCTTTGTCAGTACCTTACCAGAGTCCCTTTGCTAAAATATGCTCCCAAATATATCAGTAACAATACAGAAGTTGATTATTGATATTAGTATTATGGCTAATCCTGCTATAACCTCCATTTTATGGATTTGGAAACTGAGACACAGAGAAGTCAGATAACTTGCCCCTAAATCACACAGAAACTCACAATTGGATTCAAACATTTGTAGGACTTCACAATCCAAGCTCTTAAATACTCAATTCTATTGTGTCTCCTATTCAAACATCTCCAAAAGTTTCAGTTACAAACAGGACTTAAA
The DNA here is from genome assembly GCF_009829155.1 of Mustela erminea. Lineage (NCBI taxonomy): Eukaryota > Metazoa > Chordata > Mammalia > Carnivora > Mustelidae > Mustela > Mustela erminea. The sequence continues at coordinate 61,385,017 of NC_045623.1, forward strand.
CTATTTCAGCTGGCACGAAGGGCCTCCTCCATCTAGCTCAGATCGCCTTGCCAGCTTTGTCCCCTATCTCCTTACTCAAATGAAGAGCCTTGTCTTCTATATCCTTTCTTTTCCCAGGAACCTGTCCTGGCACCTGGTCCCCCTATGTGTTTCCTAACTTGGCCCCATTGAATGACTTATTGTACAGAATAGTAAAAAGAACTAATTATATTCCTGTGTGCTCCTTTAGACTGTGGAGCTTCTTTAATATAAGAGCAGATCCATGACATATACTAGATTTTTTAAAAAAAAAATTTATTTCTTTTCAGTGTAACAGTATTCATTGTTTTTGTACCACACCCAGTGTTCCATGCAATCCGTTCCCTCTCTAATAGCCACCACCTGGTTCCCCCAACCCCCCACCCCCCTCCCCTTCAAAACCCTCAGATTGTTTTTCAGAGTCCATAGTCTCTCATGGTTCACCTCCGCTTCCAATTTCCCTCGACTCCTTTCTCCTCTCCATCTCCCCTTGTCCTCCATGCTATTTGTTATGCTCCACAAATAAGTGAAACCATATAATTGACTCTCTGCTTGACTTATTTCATTTAGCATAATCTCTTCCAGTCCCGTCCATGTTGCCACAAAAGTTGGGGATTCATCCTTTCTGATGGAGGCATAATACTCCATAGTGTATATGGACCACATCTTTTTTATCCATTCATCTGTTGAAGGGCATCTTGGCCCTTTCCACAGTTTGACAACCGTGGCCATTGCAGCTATAAACATTGGGGTACAGATGGCCCTTCTTTTCACAACATCTGTATCTTTGGGGTAAATACCCAATAGTGCAATTGCAGGTTCGTAGGGAAACTCTATTTTTAATTTCTTGAGGAATCTCCACACTGTTCTCCAAAGTGGCTGCACCAACTTGCATTCCCACCAACAGTGTAAGAGGGTTCCCCTTTCTCCACATCCTCTCCAACACATGTTGTTTCCTGTCTTGCTAATTTTGGCCATTCTAACTGGTGTAAGGTGATATCTCAATGTGGTTTTAATTTGAATCTCCCTGATGGCTAGTGATGATGAACATTTTTTCATGTGTCTGATAGCCATTTGTATGTCTTCATTGGAGAAGTGTCTGTTCATATCTTCTGCCCATTTTTTTATATGATTGTCTGTTTTGTGTGTGTTGAGTTTGAGGAGTTCTTTATAGATCCTGGATATCAACACTAGATTTTCAAAGGATTCTGTGACTCAGAATAGAGTAGGAACCCATCGTTAATGAAGTTTATTCCTTATTTCCTTAGGTCTGTTTTTCTTTTCTTCTTTCTCTCTTTCATTCTTTTTCTTTATCAGATAGAAATACTGAACTATAAAAGAAATACAGGGATGGCTAGGTGGTTCAGTGGGTTAAGCGTCCGCCTTCTGCTCAGGTCATTATCCCAGAGTCCTGGGATAGACTAATGCATGGAACTCCTTGCTCAGCGGGAGCCTGTTTCTCCCTCTCCCTGCCACTCCCCCCAGCTTATGCTCACACTCTCTCTCTCTCTATCTCTGACAAATAAATAAATAAAATCTTTAAAAAATAAAAATAAACAAAAGGAATACAAACACATTAAGAAAATATTTAAGAATACAATTTAGTGAGAGGGAGAGAATCTTACCGCTCCTTATGCCAACCCAGCCCCCCACACATACCCAAACAAGCTGAGCAGCCACTCTATAAGATTTGGTATGTATCTCTCCAGACTCCTGTGTAATAAAATAAAAATATTCCTATTTCTAACTTTTTACTAGAGCTTCTACCAGTGAGTAAAAAAGTTGAACTTCCCAATTAAAAAATGGTTAGAAGAGATAAACAATCTTTTTAAAAAAATAATGCATATATTGGGGAAAAGGCGTTAAACCTTAGTAACATATAGAAACAGCATGCATTGTTTTGTCTATTAGAATGGTATGTGCATTTGTGCACACATGTGCGTGTGCACACACGTGTGCGTGCACACACACACACACACACTGCTCAGGGCAGGTCATATCTGGAAGGAGTCGACCTTCTCCTGCCTGGGAAATGAGAATTGCTACACTTTTACTCTTTTTCTTTTCCTTTGTGTCTTTGTTCTGTGGGTTTTTGAGTTTAAGAATTTAGAAGAAGTGGAATCTTCCCAGTTGTCTGCCTCGTGGGTATCAGGGTTCAAGCTGTTATCTCACTAACCCTCCCTTCTAATTTTTCTTCATTCTAAAAATTTATTTTGTTCCACCTTATTATGTAAGTACTTAATCCCACATTTGGAATTTTGACCGTTTGTCTTAAATTTCCTGTGTCCTATTACTTTCGTTCACCTTTTATAGTTCCTGTGTGAATTCTTTTCTCTTTTCTTTCTTCCTTTCTGATATTAAGCCTATTTTAGCCTCCTGAATCGTATTTTTAACCTCTTTTGTTCTGTTGCCCTCTTGTTTGTGTAGTGACTTGGTGATTGTTGTACATTGGGCAGCATGCTCTACACTACAATGTTCTCAGTGACCAGTGTGTTACACATTTACCTCCTGTAAAGTGATCAGCAAGATTATGGGCACAGTGCACGTGAGAACGAGAGGCAAGGGTAGGGTCTACTGAGAGTCATCTCTTGAAGGAACAAGTCAGGAAATACCTTGATTAGTAGCCATTCACTCTCATCCAGCTCACTTGCACATACCTGCGTATTTGTGCATACTTGTGACACACCACACACTCTTCCGTTCTCTTCCTCCCACTCTCTCCCTCCCACTAAACTCTAAGGGTCTGGTGCCTTCTCAGGCTTGAGAAGCAAATCTTACATAATGCCTGACAAATTCCCTCCACCACCCAACAGCTTTGTTACCTTGGTGACATTACTTGGGCTAGGACTCTTTTTCCTTTTCTGAAAGACAAGGAAGATCATTAATGCCAGAGGGTGGTTGTAAGATTAAATAAAACAAACAGTGAAAAGGGCCTCACATGGCACGCTGTGTCTATGTGCCTTCCTCCAGCACATCACCCATGTGCTCCCGTCCTTTCTGTTGCCATGAGCCCGGTCATTCCTCAGAGACTCAGGCAGCTGTGCGCCAGGTACCAGAAAACCAAGTGCCTTTCACACAGTTGCTTTCATTCTTCCTCACCAAACTCTTTGAGGGAGTTTGTTTTGTTTTGTTTTTTCCTTTCTGTAGCTGAAGCTCAAAAGAAAAAAAGAAAAGTGAAACAACTTTCCCAAGAGCCCACAGCTAATGAACCATAAAGCTAAGGTGCCCACATTAGTCAGGAACTAGAGTGCTTTTCTGCATAGTTGGTCCCAGCTAAGACTTGAATTTTCAAGTTGAGGAAAGGGATATTGTCTTCTACTTCAACACTTACAATTTACTAAAAAGTCCATGATTGCAACTCCAGACTTACATTAACCATATCAGCCTTCTTTGGCCTGTCACGTGTTCTGAATTATCTCCCCTCACTAGACTCTAAGCTAAGATGCTCCTGGGTTGGAGACCTTGTTTATTTTATTATAGTTACATCTTCATGCCTTGTTCTTAGGAGAGTGGTGGTTGCTCACTCAAGTTGTGTAGGTTGAATATATGAATAAATATTTATAAAGAACATCCACATCCTATAGTGAATTCAATCCAACTCTAGTAGAGAGGAGGAGAAAGGGAAACAGAGAAGAAATGTTCCCATCATGCCAAGGTACACACAGACTCTCCTCAGTACAAGATCTTCCCCAGCTACACAAACCCCCTCCATTCCCGGACACACAGACATGTACATATTCAGCTGTGACTATTTTTCAGTTTGTGAAGAAATATGGAAACATTTTTAGCATGCAGCTTGGTGACTTACCTGTAGTTGTTGTAACTGGATTACCCTTGATCAAAGAAGTCCTTGTCGACCAGAACCAAATCTTTGTGAACCGCCCTGTGACTCCTGTCCGAAGACGTATCTTTAAGAGCAATGGTAAGTTTCTTAACCAATGTAAGATGGCTGTGTTCAATAGTCTATGATCTGTTAAAGATGCCTCTGTGGCTATAATTCTCCAACACTCTCATGGAGCAGGCCCATTATAAAATTTCAGAAATTAAAGAACGCTGGATGCTGGATGCCCACAATTCTCTACTGAAGGCATCTCTTAGAGAACCTGGCAGGTTCTGTCAGGGATTTAGAAGAAGCTGGGTCTCCTGCATGAACTCACTCTGGAAACTCTGATGAACAGGTAATTGCATTACTCAGTGATGGCAGAGAAAGAGGCAATGCATTTTTGTTATCTCTTTCTGCTTCCTGCTCCAGTCTCTTCCCCTAGGCAAATCGATGCTTCCTTCTGCTGCTTATGTAAGTCCCTCTTCTTGCCTCTAGTTCAGTGCTTTCTTGTTAGGGCTCTTACAGCATCTTAAGCCTTCCATTTTGTGTTAGAACACTTTGGCAAGAATACTTAAAATTGTCATTAATAGATATAAACACTACTGTATGTTGGCTAACTGAACATAATAAATGAATGAATGAATGAATAAAATCTCTGTAAACCCCCCAACAATAGAAAATAAATTAAATGTTTTTTCAGTTTCTTTATTGGCTATATATATTCAAATTTTTGTGTTATTTCTTAAGTTACTTTCAGTAATTATTTCTTAGAAAATTCATTTTAAAAAATAATAAATGCAAAACATTTAAAAATCTAAATGGATAACTCAAATCTATTACTCTACCAAAGCACCATTTCTTTCAGTTGCTTCCCAATTCCTTTTTGATATAGTTAATCTTCCAACACTACCAGGCACTACCTACAGGCACTACCAACACAACAGTGAGTAGTGCAGATAAAATATGTGTCCTTAGATAACTTACATTCTATTCAGAAAGACTGCATCAATTAGCTCTCATAACTTAAAGCATCAGTCTTATTAAGATATGTACAGGATGCATTTATTAGTGGCATCTAACCTAGTCCTTGGATGCAAGGAAAGCTAATGTAGATAAATGACAATCAAGTTAACAAAATGAAGAGGCAATCAGGCATATAGACTAGAATAGAAAAAGTTCTTGAGGTGGGAAGAAGATCAGTGAACTTGAGGAAGTAAAAGGTAGCCAGTGTGGCAAGTGCAGGGATTAAATGGAGATAATGGAAGGAAGAGGAACCTCTTGAGGTTGGCCAGGAATTGTTCACACAAGTTCTTGTTAAGTGTGTTGGGTTTTTTGCTAATAAAAATGGAAATTCTTGGTTTTAAGTAGATGAAGGAATCACCATATTTATGTTGTACATTTTAAAATCTTATGTAGTTTGCCCCATAGAAAATGGCATACAGGGAGCAAGAGACTATGGTAGCATTTTAGGTTAGAAAAGGTCGCAGTGTAGACTAGGGAGATGGCAATAAATGACAATAGAGTAGATTAGACCAGGTTAGTAGCAGTGAAGATTCACGAATTTGAGGTATCCAGGGGGGTAAATCCAATAAGATATGATGACCTAAATGGAGATGGAAAGCTGAATGAGGTGATGTAGAGAGCTAATAGAGAGGAGGAATATTTGGAGTAGGACAGATGTTTAGCTTGGGTGTGGAGTTGCATGGAGAACATCATGAATCTAATCATGGATATGCTGAGTTTGAAAGGCATTTATGTAGTCTAAGCCAGTCAAACAGTGGTGTATGTTTGGAGCTCAGGGACAGAAATAAATATTCACTATCAATAGATGCTATTTAAAAATTTAGGAGTTGATGAGATTTCCCAGGCATGGGGTTTTGGGGAAGAAGAGAAGAGGCTTTATAGCTTATCTTGAAGAACTCCATCATTTCAAAATTTGATAGAAGAGGATGAGCTAGCAATAGATATGGAAAGGAGGAAAATCTGTAGGGTGTGTTGCCCTGAGCACCTGGAAGGGAAGGCTTCAGGGGAAAAGTCCCTCATACTGCTGAAAGGTCAAGAAAAGTAAGGTTGAAAAGTTCCCCTGGATTTGACAAAGATGGCTATCTCATGCAGATTGTGGAGGCCAAAGTCAGGCACTCAGAGGAGTTGGAGTACTCTCTGGAGGTGAAGAAAAGAAAGGAGGGTGGCCTTATCTGTGTCGTAAAACAAATGAATTTTTGCATATAACAAGATTTTTTTCCTTTACCTTTCCGTGTGCTATTCTTTCTGCATGGAATAGTCACTCTTCCTTGCTTTCTTGAGTCATTCCTTATCTTTCAAGATCCAGTTTAGATAAGATGTTCTTGGAAAGCCTTGCCTCCTTATGAGTGTGTATTTTATCTTATCCATGAGTGCATTCTTAGTATGTAGCATAAAACAAATATTTCAGTATATTTATGTGACCAGTAATCAAAGCATGGACTTTGGAATCCAGCAGACCTGAAATGCCTCTTCAGCTGGTTATTCTGACCCTGCAAAGTAAGGGTTATACCCATCTCATAAAGTTTCTGTTAAGTGCTAACATACATAATGCAGTAAAAACACTCAGGTCTCTGCACTAGCAATGAGGCTAGCCACTATATCCACTAGTTTGGGATTATTTCCCTGAATAGTTTTCAAGTGGCTTAATGCCCTTCGTCTTCCCACCAATACATAGTCCCATACCATTTGCCATATATTTACATAACAGAATAAGAATAACATAATGTTGGCTTTTTTTTTTTTCCAGGATTGATCATGTCCAATGGCCAAACATGGAAGGAGCAAAGAAGGTTTACCCTGGCGACACTAAGAAACTTTGGTCTAGGAAGAAAAAGCTTAGAGGAACGCATTCAGGAGGAAGCCCATTACCTCATCCAGGCAATAGAAGAAGAGAATGGTGAGTTGTTTCCTAGGACAGATGCAGGAGATTGTGACTCATTCATTCACTCACTGAACAGATACTTACTAAGTGCCTAAGTACCTACCTTGTGCACAGCACCATGCTAGGCACTGAGAATATTACAGTGACCAACCAGTCATGAACTTGCCTTCACGGAGCTCTAGGGTTACGCACAAGAAGACTGGTATTAAACACATTACTGATTTTAAACGCTGGTCGTTAGTATGACTTCCCAGGTATTGACCGAGTTCTCGCTGTATGTCAGACCCTGTGTAGGGGGCTGTGGTCAGAGCCTCACAGGCAAATCTATACTCAGTATGTTAAATGTCATGAAGAGCAGACTCTCAGTAGAAAACAGAAATAAGCGAATCAAAGGATTCATCTCTTCTTCCACCTCCAGGACAGCCTTTCAACCCTCACTTCAAGATGAACAATGCAGTTTCCAATATTATTTGCTCCATCACCTTTGGGAAGCGCTTTGAGTATGAGGATGAACAGTTTCAGGAATTGCTGAGATTGCTGGATGAGGTCACGTGTCTGGAGGCATCAATGAGATGCCAGGTAAGGGGTTCTCTTTCTGCATCTTGGACAAGAATACTGGAGCTGATGTCAGACACAGATGGGTTCCAACTAAATATCATCTTTTTGTTTAAGCTAAAGTTATCACCTTTTATAATTGACTTCAACTCAAACTTATTTGAAATCAATCTGTTGACTTTAGTGTTCTTTGATAATATTATTGGATATTGACTATATACAAAGAACATTTCTAACATGCATGCAAAGAATAAAATGTCCATGTTATATACCTATACATCCATGTCATTTTATCTAAAAGCAGGATATTGCCACTGCCTTTGGGTCCCGCCCCTCCATGTCCCTCCCTAACTCAGCCACTCTGCTGGCCCCAGAAGTACTCTTCTGTGCTTTGCTTCTCCCTCGGCAGGTTGTTTGCAGATTATCTGTGTCAGTTGCTCTTTTCTTTTTAAAATTCTGAATAGTATTTCATGGTATGAATATGCCACTGTTTGTTGCTTTATTCTCTATTGATGAACATTTGGGTTGTTTCCAGTTTGGGGATGTTATGAATAGCTGCCGTGAACATTCTTGTACCCTTGTTCATGTGGACATGCCCACTCATTTCTCTTGAATTTATACCTGGACGTAAAAGATGTCTAAAGGTTTCAAAAGCAGTTACACTACTTACCTGCCCGTCCACACTTGACATTATCAATCTTCTCATTCCATATAGACCTTTGGGGTTCAAACATCACCCTTTCCTTGGTGGACCCTGCTCTCCATTTTGTCCCTCTGGGTCTGTGAGTCTGTCAGAAACTGCTCAGTTTCTTGGTCTCTCAACCACTTTCCTGGATTTGGAAGAGACTTCTATGGGAAAAGTGGCCCTGTTAAGGCCACCTCTCTAGTACCTAAAAGTGGATTTATTTTTATTTATTCCTGAAAAACATCTTTGCCTGGAGCTTTATGCTCATCGCTTCAAAACCAATAAAGCAGTTAGCTTTTAGCAGTTAGCAGTTAGCAGTGTGATTCCTGACACATTTGAAGTATGCAATGAATGTGAGCTATTATTATTGTCAAAGCTATTTTGAATTCCTTGTTCTCATTTCTAATCACAGCAGTCCCAGTTCAATAATTCCATGTTCTCCAGTCCTATTAAGACAGAAAGTCGTAAGAGTTCAGTGGGTACCCAGCTGATGTTCCCCAAGGAAAAGTAATTCCTGAGAGTGTAAGAAGGGGCAGTAGGGTAAGGTTATTAAGTATTTCTTGGAGTCTCAAAATAGGCCAGGCATCTTGATGGACAAATATAAACTTTATCTGTTAATTTAAAAAAAAAAAAGAAAAAACCCTTTAAAAATGAAATGACACATCATGGTGTATACAAGCAGACATGGGAATGTGTAAGTAAATCCAGATAGTGGTCCACTGGTTTTGTGCTAGGTGCTATATGGATCTCGTGTCATCCAGCCACCAGAATAATCCCAGGGCCCCACTGGCAGCTATTTAAACTAAGGAGCAAAAAATTGTATCATCATCATCACCACCACCACCAAAATATTATAGTTAAAAAGCAGCAGAGCTAATGGACCTATATCTGTCTCATTTTAAGTCTAGGTGACTTTCCATTCTGTCATGCTCCTTTCTACCAGATATTATTAGAGAAAATATTTTTAAAAGTGCTTTCTTTCAGTAAAATGTCTTACCTAAATGGAGCTTATGTCATAGCAGGGCAGGCAAATACATACACATGAAACACATATATGTATCTTACACACACACACACACATATTAGTGATAATTCTCCTTATGAAGGAGAATAAAACAAGATAAGGGAATGGAGAGAGGGTAGCAGGGGTGCTTATAGGATCATTATGTTTTAAGACCCCTCCAGGGTGTTGATATTTGGAGCAGCACTTTAATGAAATGAGGGGCTAGAGTTCTATAGATTTCAGAGGAAGAGCGTTCTAGCTGGAAGGAATAGCAAATGCAAAGGCCCAAACAAGAACATCTTTGATGTCATCATAGAGGCCAGTGGTGCTACGCTGGAGTGAGTAAGAGAGAGTAAGATGGCAGGGAGTGATAGCAAAGGGGGAGACGGTTTTGTGTGTGTGTGTGGGCAAGGAGGGGTTGGCTGGTACATGCAGAGCTTATGTCAGGAGAATGATGTAGAGTCATGGAAAGTCACTTGAGGATTGAGAGCCAAGAAGGAAAATGATCTGATTGAACTATTAAATGATGCCTCTGGGAGCTCTGTGGGGAGTGGGTTAAGAATGGAATCAGTGAAGCTGATGGAGGCTGTCACAGCACCCACGTAAGAAATGCTGGTGATTTGTACTAGGGGACAATATGGCTGGGGCAGCGGGATGTGGATACACTTCAGATGGAGTGCTGAAATGCTTTGCCAGCAGGTGAGAAGAGAATGAGAGAGAAGAGTTAAGGTGACCCAAATTTTAAGAGCAAATAAATGAAAGACAGAGATGATCAATTATATTGTCTTAAAAAATGGGCATCAGATTGTCTCTATGAGTGTTTTGTTTTTCTCAATTAGCTCTACAATCTTTTTCCATGGATTATGAATTTTCTTCCTGGACCTCATCAAACACTCTTTAGCAACTGGGAGAAACTGAAATTGTTCATTGCTCATATGACTGAAACCCACAGGAGAGACTGGAATCCTGCTGAGCCAAGAGATTTTATTGATGCTTACCTCAAGGAAATAGAAAAGGTGAGGGAACCAAACTTGTTTCTTTGTTCTTAAAGAGCAAATGGGGGTATACTAGTCTCCCATTGCTGCTATAACAAATTACCACAAACCTGGGGTTTCCGAACAACACAGATCTATTCTCTTTCAGTTCTGGAGGTCAAAAATCTGAAAGCAGTTTCACTGGGCTAGAATCAAGGTGTTGGCAGGGCTGGTTCCTTCCGGAGGCTCTAAGAAAGAATCTGTTTGCTTGACTTTTCCTTCTAGAGGCTGCCTTGATTTACAGCCACTTTGTCTATCTTCAAAGCCAGTATGTAGCCTCTTCTCTGCTATCATTCTTACAGCTTATCTTTATGACCCCCTTGCCTCTTTCTTATAAAGACTCTTGTAATTACTTTGAATTATCCATAATAATTGTCCTGCAACAAAAATCTTAACTTATGGGGCACCTGGGTGGCTCAGTGGGTTGAGTCTTTGTCTTCAGCCCAGATCATGATCTCAGGGTCGTGGGATTGAGCCCTGCATCAGACTCTCCTCTCAGCAGGAAGTCTGCTTCTCCCTCTCTGCCTACTTGTGATCTTTCTCTGTCAAATGAATAAATAAAATCTTAAAAAAAAAAAAAAAAGAATCTTAATCGTAACCACAAAGTCCCTTTTGCCATATAAGGTAACATCCACAGGTTTCAGAGATTAGGATATGGATACCTCTGTGGGTCATTACTTAACTTACCACGGGGCAGTCAATATAGAGGCAGCCTTTCATAGAGTATAAGAGCAGCATTTACTCAGGATTGACAAGGTAAGTAGAAATAAAGATAGGGGTTGAACAATATTTGGGTTGAGGCCTTGAGGATGCCCAAATACTACCTGTTCATCTTCTGTTCTCCATGCTTTGCCCATATCTGAAGGAGCTATATATAAAAGGAAAACTAACAAATAATCTTCAAAGGACTCTTTCATTTTTAGCTGGACCTGTGCCCAGTTGACTGCCCCTTCCCTTAGCCCCCAGCGCAGAACACAAGAAGAGCTAAGCTGGATGCCAGAGTTCAAGCTCAGGGCCCGGGTGGGACTTTTGCCTTCCTCCCTGATCTTCCTGCCACCCACTTTCCAATATTATAGGAAAGACTCAGGGAAAAGCCACATTGGGGGGACTGCCTTCAGCACAGTAAACCCTGTGGTCAATGAACATCCAGGCATCAGTGTCATAATCTTTCACTCATTAGCTTAGTTGAGCCTCCTTGGCATTGATAGATTGGTGGATTTCTATCCACCTCCTCTTTTATTTCACCATATTGGATAACATTAGTAGAAGCACTGATCTCTCCACAGAGGAGGAGACTTTACTTTCTATATGTTGTGCAGGTATGGGGCCACACATTGACAGGTCTGTTGACAAATTGAAGCTTCCAGGGGAAGGTGACAAAGATGATGGAGGGCTGTGAGGTTGATGGAATCAACCTTTCTTGGTTTCACCTAGAAAGGAAGAGATTAACAGGGAAATATGAGAATTGTTTTACATAAGAGGAGTTCAGTTTATTCTTCCTGGTATCAGTACAAGCATGTGTTGAGTATTGTTACGTGCTCTTTATATCTCATGTAATTCATAATGCCATCTTAAAGGGCATGTGTATTTCATTGCTCTTTTTTGAAACAGAAAACTGAGGTACAGAGAGATTAAGTGACTTGCCCCAGGGTCATGCAGATAGTTCACAACGATATAGCTAATATTGGAATCCAGGTCTTTCTATTAATCTGTTTCTCTTTCCACTGTACTAATAGATTCTCCCAAATTATAGGCATAAATGAAAAAGTTATCTTGATTTTCATCCACCAAAGCCAACAAAAGCTTCCAGCACTTGGGGCAGGAGGATGCTAGTGATAATGCATAATAAGCCTCTACCTCTTGAGCTGGCCAAGAGGGATCTTTTCTTTCATGTTCTCACCCTAGGGTGAAGCACTGTGTATTGTAGCAACCAAGAACCAACTGAGTAAACCCCAAAACATTGTGCTTTCTAGAACAGGGACAATGCTACATCAAGTTTCCATGAAGAAAATCTCATCTATAGCACCCTGGACCTCTTCTTCGCTGGAACCGAGACAACTTCAACCACACTGCGCTGGGGTCTGCTTTACTTGGCCCTCAACCCAGAAATCCAAGGTGAGCATGTCAGGGAGTGTCCCTGGGCCCGGACAGAATGGTACCTCCTGGAGCATACTGCCCCCTAGCTGGGGCTAGAAGATAACATGGTAGAATGAAAAGCCAGGACAATCATGAGGTGGTACTTGAAAACAGGTACCGTCTTCAGGTTTTCTGTTGGATTCGGATGGGTTCACATCATAGCAATATAACAAAGTCCCTGCCCTCAGGAAACCCAGAGTCTAGAGGGGAGTCAATGGAGTGAATTGACATTGTGGTGAGCTCCAGGAAAAGACTGACATTCTTACATGAAATCTGGTTACAGCCTTCCGTCCTTGTAAGTAATGTATTCTGTTTCCCTGTGGATAATGTTCAAACTCCTTAGTCTGGCATATCACGCCCTCTGATGTGCCTCCTTCTGTCTGTCCAGCCTCAGCTCTACCCACCCTGCATGGTGGTCTCACTAAATTACATGGTTGTTTTTTAGTTTTTGTTTTGTTTTGTTTTGCACTGTCCTTATTTATGCCTCTGCCATCAGGACTGCTCTTCCCTTTACCACTTATGCAGTTCCCCAGTTTCTCTATATGGCAAATCACCAGATGGCGCTTGAAGAAATCTGCTCAAATACAACCTCCTCTAAGATGTTCCCTCATGCTTGTAGGAAACTACTTCCTTTAAAGATGACTTTAGGATTATTAGGATTATTTTCTTCCTCTAGAGATGCCATAATATGCCTCCACTGCTGTGCTGATTGCACATTATTCATGTATCTTCCCCAAAGACTATTGTCCATTCAAAGCAGTGATGGTTGCAATTTTCTTCTTCTTTTTTTTTTTTTCCCTCTAGGACCCAGAACAGTTTGAGCATAGGAGAGACTGGATATTAGGATACAGTTTTTCAAACTGTGGGTAACAGTTTGTTAATGGGACATAAAATCAATTTAGTAGACCAAGACCAACATTTTTTCCTAAAATAAAAATAGAATAGAAAAGATCAGAGTACTTCCCATGTAGTAAGGATAAATTTGTTCATGAAACTATTTCTTTCCATAATTATACATAGAAGTATGTTTTACATGTGTGTATATTTGTGTTTATGTGCCTTTAGTCATGATGTAAATGCTTTTAGAACTATGAATTATATTTTCTAAAAAGTTGAAAAGCTACCTCATTAGGTTATAGATTTGGCTTCTGTAATAAGGTCTCTAAAATAACAATAGCTTAAAATGATGGCTGTTTATACCCATCTTCATAGCAACTTTATTCACCACACAAAGACAGAAGCAACCCAAGTGTTCATCAATGGAAGACTGGATAAACAAAACTATTCAGTCTTAAACAGGAAGGAAATTCTGACACATGCTCTAACAGGGATGAACCTTCAGGACATTATGCTAAGTTAAAGAATACAGTCACAAAAAGACATATACTGATAGTTCCATTTACATGAGGTTTCTAGAGTAGCCAAATACATAGAAACAGAAAGTAGAATGGTGGTTTCCAAGGGCTTCAGGAAGGGAGAAAATGAGAAGTTATTGTTTAATGGATGTACAGTTTCAGTTTTTCCAGATAAAAATTCTGGAGATTGGTTGCACAATGTGATTATATATATATATAAATACATATATATATATATAAAATATTTTATATATATAATGTATATTATATATGTGTTTTATATATTTTATTTATATATTTTATATATTTTTATATATTTATATATAGTATATATATAAAATATACATTATATATATATATAAAATCACATTGTGCAACCAACATTGTGTGTGTATATATATATACACACATATATGAGTATATATATATATATATATATAAAATCTTTAAGCTGTATGCTCAAATATGGTTAATATGGTAAATTTTATGTCACATACCTTTTACCACAAGTTTAAAAATGTTTTAAACGGCCAGTGAGAAATAAATTCACTTTATCTATTTCTCTCTAAAGTAAAAAAGCCTGAGCTGGAATCTGCAGAGCCCTCTGGGCTCTAAGGTCCTCCCAACATGTTGCTCTGTTGTATCTAGAATGATGCCCTTGTTTGCACTCTCAAAGATGGCTCACCTCAAGGGCTGCCTTTCCTCGAAGAGGTAGGGAAGAAGGGAAGAAGGAAATGCATACCCTTCCTTTAAGGATATGTTTTAAGTATTAAACATCCCTTTTACATAGAGTCTGTTGACCAGAACATAGTCATGTGGTCACACTTAGTCACAAGGGAATCTGGGAAATGTAGTCTATAGCTGGGCAACCAGGAGTCCTGCTAAAATCTCTACTATTGTAGAAAAAGAAAAAAAAGAGGGAAAAAAGGTATATTGGGGCACAGTTAGCATTTTCTTTGACTTGCTGGGTGCCCACCTAAACTAGTTCATGTAAATCTCAAGATCTCCTTAAGAGGAATATAGAGCATCCTCACTAAGAAGAGAAAACAGAGGCTCAAAGAGTTTAAGTAACTTGCAGCAGTAATGCTGCAGAGCAAGACTTTGCAACCAGATATATTAAATCCAGGCCCACTTTTCACTCTGAAATATCTCCTGAAAAACCAGAATCTATAATGCCTGCTATAGTTTTAGCCTATTTTTCTTTCTTTCTTTTTTTTTTTTTTTTTAGTCATTTTAATCCTGATCATTCCATTCTTCAGCTTAATCAGGCTTAAGGAAGGTTGTGGAATAATAGAATAAAAAACTTTCTTTTCCAGAAAAAGTCCAAGCTGAGATCGACAGGGTGATTGGTCAGTCACAGCTGCCGAGCTTAGCCACTCGAGAGGCCATGCCCTACACCAACGCTGTCATCCATGAGGTGCAGAGAATGGCAAATATCATCCCCCTGAACGTGCCCAGGGAAGTGACAGGTGATACCACACTTGCTGGATACTACCTGCCCAAGGTAACCAGGGACTCCCGGCCTCAGATCCTCAAGTCCATCTTTTTAAATGGTAGAAACTGTGACCCATACCCTTGTCCTAGGGAATCGCTTACATGCGAAGAGTGCTGTGTTACACCTGAGATAATACTGGCTTTTTTTCCCTATTTGTGGTCTTTGGAACATAAATTCAACTAGACATTAACAGGTATTATGGAGGGGAAGGGGGATTCCATGGTCAAGTATGATTAGGCAAAGACTGGCTTTTCTTTGCTGTGGGATGTCTCAGTTTTTTTGTTTTTTAACCATGTGATGTGCATTATGGATCTTTGTGCGGATCAGCAAGCAGCAATTCTCCGTCAGACTTGTCGTGTGACCCTTTGCTTTGCCAGGGTGGAGTTTCTCACAGCACTAGGGACCTGCCAGACTTGGAAAATTCTGCCTCATAATCATGGGGTTATAGAATATTGAAGAATGAAAGGACATTTGAGACCATTTACACCATCTAGTTCCATCCATGTTGCTGCAAATGGCAAAATGCCATTCTTTTTGATAGCTAATATTCCACTGTTTATATATACCACACCTTTATCCACTCATCTATTGACAACTGGGCTCTTTCCATATTTTGGCTATTGTGAACATTGTTGCTATAAACATTGGGGTGCATGTGCCCTTTCAAATCACTAGGTTTGTATCCTTTGGATAAACACCAGGTAGTACAATTGCTGGGCTGTAGGGTAGCTCTATTTTCAGCTTTTTGAGGAATTTTCATACTGTTTTCCAGAGTGGCTGCACCAGCTTGCATTCCCACCAACAGTGTAGGAGGGTTCCCCTTTCTCTGTATCCTCACCAACATCTGGTTTCCTGAGTTATTCATTTTAGCCACTCTGACTGGTGTGAGGTTGTATCTCATTGTGGTTTTGATCTGTATTTCCCTGATGCCCAGTGATGTTGAACATTTTTTCATGTGTCTATTGGCCATTTGTATGTCTTCTTTGGAGAAAGGTCTGTTCAGGTATTCTGTGCATCTCTTGATTGGATTATTTGTTCTTTGGCTGTTGAGTTTGATAAATTCTTTGTAGATTTTAGATACTAGCCCTTTATCTGATAAGACATTTGCAAATATCTTCTCCCATTCTGCAGGTTGCCTTTCAGTTTTGTTGACTGTTTTCTTTGCTGGGCAAAGCTTTTGATCTTGGTAAAGTCCCCATAAAGCATTTTTGCTTTTGTTTCTCTTGCCTTTGGAGACGTGTCTAGCAAGAAGCTGCTGCCGCCAAGATCAGAGAGGTAACTGCCTATGTTCTCCTCTGGGATTTTGATGGGTTCCTGTCTCACATTGAGGTCTTTCATCCATTTTGAGTTTATCTTTCTGTATGATGTAAGAAAATGGTCCAGTTTCATTCCTCTACATGTGGCTGTCTAATTTTCCCAGCACATTTGTTGAAGAGACTGTACTTTTTCCATTGGATATTCTTTCCTGCTTTGTTGAAGATTAGTTGACCACAGAGTCATTGAAGGACCATTTCTGGGTTCTTTATTCTGTTCCAGTGATCTATGCGTCTGTTTTCGTGCCAGTACCATGCTGTCTTGATGATGACAGCTTTGTAATAGACCTTCAAGGCTGGCATTGTGATGCCCTAAGCTTTGGTTTTCTTTTTCAATATTCCTCTGGCTATTTGGGGTCTTTTCTGGTTCCATGCAAATTTTAGGATTGTTTGTTCCAGCTCAGTGAAAAACGTTGATGGCATTTTGATAGGTATTGCACTGAATCTGTAGATTGCTTTGGGTAGCATAGACATTTTAACAATATTTGTTCTAATCCATGAGCATGAATGTTTTTCCATTTCTTTTTGTCCTCCATGGTTTCTTTCATAAGTGTTCTATAGTTTTCAGAGTACAGATTTTTTACCACTTTGGTTAGACTTGTTCCTAGGGAAGTTATGGTTTTTGGTGCAATTGCAAATGGGATCCTTAATTTCTCTTTCTTCTGTATCACTGTTAGTGTATAGAAGTGCAACTGACTTCTATGCTTTGATTTTATATCCTGTGACTTTGCTGAATCCCGATGATCAGTTCTAGCAATTTTGGGGTGGAGTTGTTTGGGTTTTCTACATAGAGTCATCAAGTCATAGGCGAAGAATGAAAGTTTGACTTCTTTGCTGATTTGGATGCATTTTCTTTCTTTTTGTTGTCTGGTGCCGATGGTGGGACTTCTAGTACATTTTAAACAATAGTAGTAAGAGTGGACATCCCTGGCATGTTCCTGTTCTTGGAGGAAAAGCTCTCAGTTTCTCCCTCTTGAGGTTGATATTTGCTGTGGGTTTTTCGTATGTGGCTTTTATGATATTATGTTCCCTCTATCCCTACATGGCCGAGAGTTTTTATCAAGAAAGCATGCTGTACTTTGTCAAATTTTTTTTCCCTGCATCTATTGAGAGGATCATATGGTTCTCGTTCTTTCTCTTATTAATGTACTGTATCACACTGATTGATTTGCCGATGTTGAACCAACCTTGCAACCCAGGAATAAATCCCAATTGGTCGTGGTGAATAATCCTTCTAATGTACTGTTGGATCCTATTACTAGCAACTTAGTGAGAATTTTTGCATCCATGTTCATCGGTGATATTGGTCTATAGTTCTTTTTTATTATTATCTTTGTCTGGTTTGGGGATCAAAGTAATGCTGGCCTCACAGAATGAGTTTGGAAGTTTTCCTCCTATTTCTTTTCTTTTGAGACAGTTTCAGAAGAATAGGTATTAATTCTTCTTTAAATGTTTGGTAGAATTCCCCTGGGAAACCATCCAGTCCTTGACTCTTGTTTGTGGGGAGATTTTTGATTACTGACTCAATTTCCTCACAAAGGAAACTTTGTTCTCAAGCTGCCCACCAGTCTTAAGATCTCCGCGACAGCTCGGCCCTCTGGTGTCCTCTCTGCACACTGCACATATAGTTCCTTTTCTTTCTCAAGGTCTTGGTCGGCTTCTGTGGATCCATTCCAATTTGTCTAGGTCCCTTTGTGTGTGCCTTACCTGGGGACAGAACCGGAGGCGCTTACCCATTCCTATAGCTATTCCTACAGCTGTTTCCATTCACTGTTTTCTTACTGATTGCCATCTTGTGGGTGAAGGCTGAGGTCTAAGTTATTTCACAGGTGCTGTTTGCATTTTTCTAGCAATTCGTTTAGCTCAACAGAGTCGTTCTACCACTGATTTTTAATATCAGCTTTAATAAAGACCATGGGAACTGAGAAATCTCACTGACTGTATCTTATAGAGGCATGGAGCCATGGCTTTGACATAAACTAGACCTTGAACAAATCATGGCTCTACCTCCTTCCACTGTATGACTCTGGGCATGTCACTTCATGTCTCAGAGCTTTGACTGACTTATCCGTACAACTTTAAAACTACTCCAGAGGTGGAGATAAAATGAGATCATTCATGTAGTGTTTAGAAAATGCTCAAAATAGCCATTATTTCTTTAGTAATTTAATAAATGTCCATTAAGCATCTAAAATGCCCCATCTAGGAAAACAACTCTGAATAAAGTAATCATGCAAGTATATACTTACAAACCATGATAAATGCTCAGCTGGGAGAACTCACTGGATTCCATAAAGATACAGGCCAGCTGGAACTAGGAGTAAAGGGCTTCCAAAGGGAAGTGTTTGAGTTGAGGATTAAAGGATGATTGAGAGTTACCTCAGTGATAGAGAAAAAAGGCATTCCAGGCAAGGTGAAGAGCTTATAAAAGGCCCTGGAAGTGAGTAGGAACATAGCATTTTTGAGAAACTGAAAGGAGGCCTCTGTAGTGTGAGCGCAGGTAGAAGGAGAGCGGTCCAAACCGGGGGGCGGGGGGGGGGGGTCAGCAGATGGGTCTCTCAGCTAAGGGTGGTGGGAAGCTACTGAAAGGTATTCAAGATGTGGGTGTGTGGATGGGTGTGGCATCACTAAATCCTGTTCAAAGCTCACTCTGCGTTTCCAGTGTGGAGCAGTCCCTGTAGGAAGATCCCTTCTGCAGACAATAGAATCTACACTTCCCTGGTCAAATGCCCTGCAAGCCCATCACTTGAAGCTGTCCCATCACAAAGAGCAGGGGCCAGGGTGGGTGGGAGAGGGACTGGGCTCGAAAGACAGTGAGTTGGGGAGGGGGAGGGAGTCTGTGGGGTGGGGTGTGATCAGCCCCTGGTGTGGGAGTCAGGGGACTGCTATTCTTCTGAGTAGGTGTGTTGTGTGGGTCAAGCCTTGCCTGAGTCTTTGCTGCCTTCTCCAGGGGACCATGATCCTGACCAATCTGACTGCACTGCACAGGGACCCCGCAGAATGGGCCACCCCCGACACGTTCAATCCGGAGCATTTTCTGGAGAATGGACAGTTTAAGAAAAGGGAAACCTTTCTGCCTTTCTCAGTAGGTGAGTTATAAACAAATAGGAGTGTCTGCATCTAGAGTCCCTCTCTTAGCCCTCCCCCTCCTCTTCTCCTTGCTACACATTACACAGAGCCCTCACTAATGGAATACACGATAGTCTGCTTATCATTAACTTAAAAATAAATAGAAATTGAATTTGTGGTCCACTGTCATTTTGGTGATGACACTAAGGCTGCCAAGGGGAGGAACTGGAATTTGAACCCAAGTGGTATGACCTGAAGCCCAAGGGGCATACCACCCTGAGTATACCTCGACAGATTCTGATTAGATCTTTGTCTTACTTCACCTTATTCTATGTCATCTTTGCCCACATTGGACAAGTCCTCCCTAATAGGAAAGCTGCTATGAGATGTAAGAATATCTTCCAGTCTTCTGTCTACAGTAGCTTCAAAGTTTGTATTTCAGTACCAAGTCCCAGCTGTAAATTTCAAGGATTATAATTATTCTTGCCTCACTGGTGCTCTGCTATTGAGAATTTTATCATACCCTCTTAATTACAGACTTCATTTGCAAGCACATGATCTCACTTAATCTTTGCAGCAACCCAGTTATTAATAATTAGACAGGAAAGTGAGCTGTATTTCCATTCTTAATATGAGGAAATGAAGAATAAGGGAGAGGTTTCTTATCCAAGATCCTGTGCCCCAGAAATTGGCAGAAGAGGGGCCCAAGACTCAAGGTTTTATACTTCTGGTCTACTGCTCTCTTTACCACAACTGGAATCTAACTCATCTTCCCACTTAAAGGCCCTTCCACTTTGATTGAGAATTCATCCCACAGCTATCAGTTAGCATACGCATGCATAACAGTCCACAAACTCAGTGGCTTAAGACAATAAGTTATTAAAACTGTATTATTGCTTACAAGTCTATAGTTCAGCTAGGTAGCTCTGCTGGGTCTTGGCTGAGTTTGTTTGTGTGTTTGGGAGGTCAGCTAGCTGAACAGCTGATCTAGGATGACCGCAGCTGGAACAACAAAGCTTTCCACATTACCTCTCATTCTGTAGCAGCTAGCCTGGTTTGTTTACATGTTGGTGTTAAGATCCCGAGAGAGAGAATGGAAGCATAAAATGTCTCTTAAGGCTCAGGCTGGGGACTGACATTCTGTTGCTTCCACAGCATTCTGTTGGCCAGTGCAAATCATAAACTCGGTTCCACCTAAGGGAGTGGAAAATACTATAATTTTTGGTGGGAAAGGGTATGAAGTCACATTACAGATCATGTGAGTACATGGAGAAGAGGGAAATTAGGCCGGTTTGCAGTCAGTTTTATCCCTGTGATGGAGGAGAATGAAATTCAAAGAAGGCAAACAATTTGGGGATTCCCACAGGAGGGATGACAGAATGCGAGTTAGCTGAACAGAAGAAACAGAAATCTAAAAAATCCAACGAGTTAAGAAAATGTCAGCACACTGTTTTTTTTCTTTCCCACCTCACTCCCATCTTTGGCACACAGTTGCTTTTCCTGCTTCTTGGTCTAGCACTTTCTGGAGACAGCGTCCCTAAGAGAGATATGGATGGCCCCTTCTTTTTTCTTGGGAAAGAAGATCATGTGTGAAATTACTACTTGTACATAACCAGGGAATATTGTGAAGCTATTTTGGCAAATTCCTATTTTCTTTTCCTCACTGAAGTCCTTCCAGGTTGATCTGACATGGCAGCAGGCAGCTTCAGGAAAGGCAAGAGTTTGGTTCCTTATTTTTCAAATAAGATCGTTTGGTCACAGAGGATGAGGTTAGGAAGAACTTTGCTCACTACCCACAGCTGGTTACTACTGGTTTCTGACTATCTGGGTCTGGTTTTGTCATCATCAGTGGATTCTTCTAGGAGAATCTTAGTATTCACAGGACAGCTGACTAGGTACCATTTTAACAAATTTGCTCATCATGCTACGTGTGATGGGTAGAGAGAAAGACAGAGGGACCAGAGATGAATGAGACACATGCTGGTAGGAAACACAGGCCCCAAATAATGTAGTAGCGGCATAATTGTGCTGCACGTTTACATTTACTAAACACTTCTGCAGGTGTTACCTAATTTTATTTCCTCAACAGCCCCTTCTAGGCAAAGGACAAAATGAAGGCATGCATACATTAATGAGTTTTCAAGAGTATTTGATTACATGGGAAAATACAAAGTAGCACATGCAGCACAGAGAATTATACCAGTTATAGTTTCCAGGGGGATCCCCATAAGGACCGTGAGGAAATATGTCAGAATGTTAACAAGGGCTCTTGTAAGGATTATGGGATTATAACCATCTTTTACATCTTTTATCATCTTCTTTATACCTTTCTTTTTCATGCATTTAAAAAAGAAGTCTGTGATGAATATGTATTACTTAGGGAGAAAGTAAGTTATCATAAACACACACACAAAAGAGATGGCAGAAGTGAAACTGCAGGAGGTTGTTGCAACGAAGAGGACAGTAGAAGCCTAGAGTGGGGGTCAGAGCACAAGTGAGATGAGGTGGGGTCTGCGCAGGGTGGCTGTGGTGGTGATGGGTCGTATACAAGGGATACAGATCCAAAAAGTAAACCTACTGATAATAATGGGAGGAAGTTACAAATAGGGAAAAAGAGAAGATAGAATGAACTCTGGTGTTGAGTTGGAACCAGAGGTTATCGATATGAACTCAGATTTCTGATAGGTAGGTAGGCAGATATAGAAATATAGATGTAAACATGGATACATATACATATATTTAAATATATACTCACAGTACATACATACAGATTCCCCAGCTCTAGCCTCTGATGTGCACTGACAGCAGCACAACCCTGATATCAGCAAGCATGCCAAATGCCCAGATCTTGGTTTCTAGATATCATTATCCACTAAAAGGAATTTGGACTTCTAGAAAGATGGCTGATTCTAGGGTTGGGAAAAGGTAAGATGAGCCTGAAACACACTGTTGTGCCCAAAAGTTAAGGAAATACCAGCTTGAATGGGCAGCTAATAGCCAAATCTGGAACACCTTGAGCATCAAAACAAATAGTGATAACAAATTATAACCCTTTGAATAAAAATAGGAATCTCTGAACTCATACTGATATAAATAAATGGGTAGAAAAGTGGGTATGAGTGAAAGAATTTCCTTTAGTAGAATTCTAGCTAATAGATGTGGAAGGAATGATGGAATTTTAAAGCTCATGACTTGGCAACCATCAGAGTAATAAATAATTTAGCCAAGAGATAGCAATGGAAACTAGTGGATGAAAGGTCAGTGAGGAATGGCTCATTAACATAGTCTTAAAGTATTTACTAGCTACAAAGAGAAAAATAATCATTTTACAGGGGAAAATTTGGTAGACACCACCTTAATTGAGTGACCAAAGTTAACACCACCAATAACGGGACAAATCAAAACTGTGTACCACCCAATAGAAGGAAATGAGAACACAGCCTCACTTTGGTGTTACTCCTATCAGAAATGCATGACCTCACGACCTGAATCTAATCATGAGGAAACATGAGAGGCATTTATCAAGTAATCTGTTTGTTGTCTTCAAAATAGCCAGTCATATAGACCTGGTGTGGATACACACACACACACACACACACACACAGACACACACACACACGAATAGCATTCAGCCATAAAAAAGAATGGACTCTTACCATTTGCAACAATATGGATGGCATTAGAGAGTATTATGCTAAGCGAAATAAGTTAGTCAGAGAAAGACATATACCATATGATTTCATTCATATGTGGGATTTAAGAAACAAATGAGGAAATGGAAAAAAAGAGGCGAGAGACACAAACCAAGAAACAGACTCAACTATAGAGAATTCATGGTTACCAGAGGGGAGGGAGGTGGGTGGTTGCCTGAAATAGGTGGTGGGGATTAAGGAGCGACTTGCCATGATGAGCACTGAGCAATGTGTAGAACTGTTGAATCACTATGCCGTACATCTGAAACTAATATAATACTGCACGGAATTAAAGTGAAAAGCTCAGTAAGAAAAAAAATGTCAGACATGGCAGCTGAGTCGTCACTTGCATGACAGCCAAATGCACCAGTTGATACTCAACTGGCCCTTTTCCAATAAAAGGCATTATTGGGACAAATAGCAAAATCTGATTGGGGATCTCGGGGGCAAAATGGTAGCAATGTGTCAATGTTTGACTGAATTGGTGGTTATACTGTAGCTATGTCGGAGAATGTCCTCGCGTTTAGGAAATCCATACTAAAGATTTCATAGGTAATATAGACAAGGCACTTTCAAATAAATAACTCAGAAGAAACAAGTTCTTTGTATTATTCTTGCAAGTTTTCTGTACTTCAAAAGTGTTTCAGAATAAAAGGCATGCTATGGAAAGTATCACAGTAAAGAACTGTAATATGCAGAAAGCTATTTTAGTAATCCCACCATCCAAAATGTTTTTATTGAAAGGTAGTCTTGTGATAGGCATTAAGGAGGGTACATATACCATGGACCACTGGGTGTTATTTGTAAACAATGAATCATGGAACACTCCATCAAAAACTAATGATGTACTGTATGGTGACTAACATAAAAAAATATATAAAAAATAAAGGTAGTCTTTTAAATTGTATTCTTCCATTTTTTGAGAATTAACCAGAGGAAGTTAATGCTAAGCTATTTTATAGCTAGAATGTTTATTATTATCTAGGTGATGTGTTAAGCTAGTTTTTCAATGTAAGTTATTAAATTCTTTGATCTATTTGGATTCAGTGTGTAGCCCACCCAACATATAAAATAAGGTTCCCATTTTTAGTGTGTGGGTTTATTTGTTTTGTTTTGTTTTTTTGTTCTATTTTGTTTTGTTTAAGGAGTAGAGGACAGAGGGAGAGAGAGAGAATGTTAAGCCCAACACTGGGTTTGATCTCATGACCCTGAGATTATGATCTGAGCTGAAATCAGGAGTCAGACACTTAGCTGACTGAACCACCCAGGTGCCCCTAAAATAAGGTTCCCATTGTAAACACACACACACACACACACACACGCTCCCCCTGATGCCCAAATCACATGGCTAGAAGGCGCAAGGAGTTGAACTGGATCTCCCTCTGCCTCCAGTTCCTCCCTCACATAACAAGGAGTGAAATGGTGCCAACTGTGGGCCAAGGGATTCGGCAAGGGACACGCCCCCCTCGTTAGAAGCAAAATCCCCACTGGAGAAGGACTGCTATGTTTAAGGACTATTCAAGGAAAGAGCCTGAGAAAACTCCAATGTAGAGGGCCATCCATGGCCATGAGACCCGCAGTCATGAGGGAGGAAAACATGACGTAAAGGAAAGACATCTTGCATTTTAGAAACTCTGCTCTGAAATTTATTGGCTTATACTTTTCTACAGTCTTAAGGAATGAAAAAATTAATCAACACAGAGTTTCTTGTTTTGCTGTCTGCTAATGTTGTTTGCTGACTGATTTTTGAAAAGCCTTTCAGCTAACAGTTCCACTTTTGAGGTCAACCCAGGCCTCCCTCCTCTTTTGTCCTACACCCTGTGCCTTCACCCTGTGGGGCAGCTGCCTGACCCCTGAAAGCATTGGGAGTTTTTGAGTCCAGACTTACACTTTGGCCTGGATGGTTGTCAAATTAAATGAGCCTCTGTACATAAAGCTCTGGGACCTATCAGCCCCTTCTTCTGCTTAGGTTTTGCAAGAAGTAGGAGATATCAGTTCCGGGTGGGCACCCACACCAGATGGAAAGATGATTTGTCTTATGCTTTTGCCTTTCAGGAAAGCGGGTATGCCTTGGAGAACAGCTGGCCAAGTCTGAGCTGTTTATTTTCTTCACGTCCCTTGTGCAAAAATTTACCTTCAGGGCCCCCAACGATGAGAAGCTGAGCTTAAAGTACAGAACGGGCATCACCATCTCCCCAGTCAGCCACCGACTCTGTGCAGTCCCTCGGTCCTGATGTCTGAAGTCGCCGGGCAGGGAGAGGAGAAAGGAAGGCCAAAAGTGGTGCGCCCTTGAAGGCACTGGCACCTACTCAGAAGGGAGGTGATGAAATGGAACGTGACTCTAAGGGACAGCCATAGGAATTGAACTCAAGAGGAAGCACAATCCAAATCCCAGCCTTGCTGTTTTCTCTGATGGAACCTTGAGCAGATCTGTTATGTTGTGAATGATTTACCTTTTCATCTGGAGATGAAAATCAGATAATGATTCTTCCTCTAAAGGAATGGACTTTGAGTGGTTTGGTAACTATACAGCTTATCGAAAAGTTAGAGCTGAAATCTGCCTTTTTCCTGCTTGCTTCTTTAGACATGGATTTGCTTCTAGCCTGTGGAGGTGGCTCAGGTCACAGTGGTGCCAAATGTTTGATAAGAGTTAGAATTTGGAGGCTGCCCTCAAACGCTGTCACACTTGGTGGCACTATCCAAGCTTTACCTTGCTCCCACCCTAGAATGGCCCTCTGGGAAGTCAGCTAGGCAGCTAGTACTCCCTATTTATATGCAGGTTTCTACAAGGAAGCAGTTTCTGTAGTTTACTTAAGGGAATACTACACTGGCTGTGGAATCAGGACCGAGTAGAATGTGACCACTACCAATTAAATGAGGGGAGCATGTTTGGGAAAAAATGTGGAATTTACCTTCCATCCTTAAGAGTATCTGTTTGCCTCAATTCCTCTATCAGGCATCTTTCCTCAAGGATTTAACTATGGGGTGGGTGTGAACTTTTCTGGCAAACAGATGGTCAGCTTTTGAATGGTTAAATATTACCAGCCTAAACTCAACAGAGCCCTGGTACAGTATTTTATAGTAGGGAACCAGAAATGCCAGAATCTTGCTCAGTCCTTCTGCATGTAGTTGCTGAGGGGAGACAAGGGGAAGAAAATTGAAGGTCAAGTAATGGACCATCAGTAACACTGATGGTCCATGGAATTTGACGTCAAACCCCAATACAAACAAACACAAAAACACCTGCCAAACTGGACTAAACCATATGGGAGGTCTTTTTCCCCAAGTTGGAGACCTTGTGTGCTTCTGCCTGCTCCTCTGGAACTCTGCTACCACCATGTAAACAAGCCTGTGTAACCCGATGGAGGATGAGAAACACACTCTAGTCATTGCTGTTGCATCTCTAGCTAACAGCTGGCTGACCCCCAGAGCTCTGCTGAGACCATCTGAGATGAGCTGGACCCAAGCATATCCAGCAGCTGAATGCAGATGCATGAGTGATCCCAGCTGAGACAAGAATCACCCGGCCGAACCCAGCCTAAACTGCCACCCAGAGCTTTAGGAGTTAAATGGTTATTGCTTTAAGCCACTGTGTTTTCAGATGCACTGTTACACAGCAGTAGCTAACTAATATATTCCTTGAGGGCAGGAACAGTATCTATCTTTTTCAAGAACAGTGCCTGGAACATGATAGGACTCAAAAAATAGTGAATTAATAAAATAAGGTAGAATCATTATGGGCGGGTGCTAGATTAGACCTATCACTCTAAATCAGATCTCTGCCACTACCCCTCTGTCATTTTCACCTGATTCCAATGACCTGTTTCTCAGTCCTCATGCCAACTTCTGTTACAGTCCTTCAGGAACGAGGTAGGAGGAGTGCAGGCTTGTTCTTACCTCACTGTGTCTGTTCCATTTCCCAGGTGGCTTTCTGAAATGGGGCCACCTATTCCTTTTCCCCATGCTTATTTCTTAAGAATAGGCTGATGTCCCTGGATGGGTATTTTGTACTATTTGGGTCACACTGTGTTTTTGTGCATTCACCATCAGCTGTGTGTTCTGCTCTGAAAAGTTAAGAACTTTTCCCTCTGCTTTTAAAGCAGATAAGAAATTAAGCAAGAATAAAGGGTCGAATGCAAAGGGCCACTTTCAGGGGCTGGCATGGAATCATTGATGATGCCTGTTGCAACAGTCAGGGTCAGAACAGAGGTCTCTCTTAGTCCAAATACATCAAAGGTCCAAAGAGATCACAGGGCTCTGAGGTACCTAAAACAACATTAAAGATTCAAGGGGGTGGACTGAGGGCCATGCCTAAATTCAGTTCAAGGTTTTACCATTTATTAACTTCTGCCTGTGAATTAAATAGGCTACTTTACTTTCTTCAACTCGTATCCTAATCTGAAAAATAGAATTAAATAATAACTACTTTGGTAAATTATGAAACTGATCAAAAGAACCATTATCCCTCTCTGGGTTGTCTCTCCTTGTGGTACTCGGCTCCATGGAACAGTTATGGATAACCGTCTTGATACATCCAAGAATAGCCATGTCACTTGCTCAATAAAATAGCAGAAGTTCCACAAGCTCAACATGTTTCTTTCTTCTCTGCCACGAGATCAGCAATGTCCCAGATAAAGTTCTGTCAGCTTACATCCAGGTGACAAAGACATAATGCAGAGTCCCAACTGATTCATGATGGACATGCAATAAGACAAACCTATTTTGTTGTGAGCCACTAAGATTTTGGGATTTTGGGTTATGCAGCATAAGTTATCCTCAACTGTCTGATACATCAGCACTTTAATTGAGAGGACCATATATATTTGTGTTTGTAGTTACTGTGAATACCAAATATGCATGTGGGTCTCTCTATATATATGCGTGTATATACATATAATATATATACTATATATATAGTACTGTATATACATATATACATACACACACACACACACACACACTACATACACTTGGCATGTAATAGATTAAATTGTAGTTGTAATGCTGTTACAGTCCTTTCAGGAAAAAACTTGTGATTTATACAGTTTTTCTTCTAGACAATTTGATCTTTTCCTCGCTGGATCACAGAGCAATAGACTCTCCCTATTAACTATAAGATCATTATAAATCCTCTGATGGGCTGCCCAAACTTTGCAACCCCTGGGGGCCTTCACGGGCAGTCTAGGGGAACGGCGCCCTCTGTGTGTGGACTGTGCAGCGCCCTTATGTGTGGACCTGCTCCTTGGCCGGGCGTATAACTTTTGTGATCTGAAACCTGCTTGCTTCATCAGTCACATCTTTTAATGTTTTTGCCCAACAAGTGAGCTCCTCTCAATCTCCTAGACGGACTAGGTCCTTTGTCATTGTCATGTTTTTAAAGATGCTTCTTTTTTCTGTAAGAAGTATCTCATGACACAGGACAGAACCAGTCTGAATGTCAACTCTTCAGTGACATTTTTCTTGACTCTCAGCCAGTTGGTTGCTCTCTCCTCCATTCTCCGAGGAGTTTATTCAAAAGTTTTCATTTCCTTTATCCAGATAATCTCCCAGTTACACTGAGGTTTTTGGAGGCAGCTGTGCCTTGCTCACCTAGGCTCCATCCCTAACAGTTTTGGGGCAGAGTCGATGCTCAGTAAATGTTTGTTGGACTTATAGGATGGGGGAGAGCAGCTGAGGGGCTGAGGCAGAGCAGGAGCACCAACGGTCCAGTGTCAGACATTTCCTGTGGCTACGTAGCAAGTCTCTGGGCTCTCTGTGCCCTAACCGCACATTCAAAGACTATACACTAAGGTCCCTTCTTGTTCTAGAAATCTCACCTGTGCAGAGAAAATTCTGAAATGGCAAAGTGAGGACCTCCAAAAAGCCACTCTTCCACAAAAGCATCTAGAAAACTAACAAAAGTTGTCAAAATCCATATTCCCAGAACTCTGAAAAGTAATCAATGTCTTGCCATAATCTGAGCATTTGTTTAAGGTGGAAAAAAAAATAAAAGAGCTGGATCTCAGTAAGAACAGCAAGCTCTGTGGCATTTAACTTACCCTAGTCCCATTCTCTTCTCCCCAGCTCTGCAGTCTCCTTAAAAAGCAGCAGCCTCACAACCACAGAGCTGAGAAAACCAAGCGCCAAGGAACCACTGGAGGGGGCAGGATGGGTTTGGAGCACCCCCAAAGCCCGTGCCCAGACAGCTGTCACCCTTTGACCTGTCTGGCAGTTCACCGAAAAACCCCATTCTCAGGGCTTGTCTTTATTTGACCTGACTCAAAGTGGAGTCTGTGTGAAAAAAGTCCGTATTTGTTGAAAAAAAAAAATAGGTAACAATTGTGCAACACTATGGTAACCAGGGTGGGGATACCAGTTGGTGCTAACAAGAGGATTACAAGAGAAACTGGGGAAGGAGAAGTCCATGGGAGCTTCCAACGGCTCTGACACATCTCTGGGAATCTAAAAGGCCAAGCACATGGAAGGACTCTGTGCACGGCCAGGAAGGATCTGAGAAGGCCTTAATATCTCATTCTGGCTGACCTTGAGTCTCTGCATGAGCAGCAAATTAAATCTAAGAATTGTGAACTACCTGCTAGCGTGTCCAAGACGTAACCTGCCTCATAGGCAGAGCCTCGAGAGACTTACTGGTTTCAGGGCATTTAATGAACCCTCTGTCCGAACCTGAGCTGAACACGGTACTAACAGCAGAACATCCAGTCGCTACACGTGATGAAAAACAGAAATTTTACAGAATCCGTCCCAGAAAGTCACCAAACAAGAAGCAACACAAACTACAACAGTAATAATAACAGACCTACAGCAGTAATAACTACCACCTCAGGGTGGTTCTTGATTTCCAGAATTTCCACATTATATCATTTAATAGGTCAAATTTTTAACAAACCAATTATACACCACATAAAGAAATAGCAAACTATGTTCGGCACACAGGACACAAAGTGTCAACAGAAGTTCTCTGAAGACACCCAGGCACTGGATTTATGAAACAAAAAACTTAGGATGTTATTCTTAACAACTTAAAATATTAGTAAATTCTAATTAATACTATTTCAATTGAAAAGCCTTTAATAGGAGACATTTTTGCATATACTTATAATGTAGAACTTATTTTTATATGTAAGTACGCATTGTGAAAAAAATCACTACAATCAAGCTGCATAACTTATCCATCATCTCTAGAGTTAATTTTGTTGGGAGGGGGGACAGTGGGCAGTGGGTTAGGAGCTATCCTTTCAGAAATTTCAAGTATGAAATGCAGCATTGTTAACTGTCATCATCACGACGTATATTAGATCTCCAGAACTTACTCATCCCACTCATGACTGAAACTTTGCACCTTTAACGAACACCGCCCCATTTCTCCTGCCCTCCAGTCTCTGGGAAACCACAGTTTTACTCCGTTTTTATGAGTTCAGTTTCAGATTTCACACTTAAGGGACATCATGCAGCATTTGTCTTCCACTGTCTAATTTCACTTAGCACAATGTCCTCCAGGTTCACCCTTGTTGCCAACGGCAGTGTTTCCTTCTTTTTTCAAGGTTGAAAAATACTCCTGATTTCTTCTGGTTGCCATAGGAAAGGACTGTCTTCCATTTCTATTAGCACTTTACTTTCTAGCCTGCTTTATTCTTTCTTATGGATAGCACATAGTCCTGGGTTTTTTTTAACCCATTCAGCTGCTCTGTACCTTTTGTACCTTTTGTACTAATGTACATTATACATTAGTGATTTTGATAAGTTTAATCAATTTTCATTTAAAACAACTATTGATACAGAAGAATTTATTATTACCCTTTTGTTAAATGATTTTATCGTTCTTTTTGAAATTCTTCTCTCCTGCTGTCTTCCTTTGTGTATTTTTTTTTAATTGATAGGCTTTGATTTTTTCCTCATTTTATTTTATGTAACTTCTGTATTTTTTCTATAGGACTTAACATAAACTATCTTTTTTCTTAAGATTTTATTTATTTATTTGACAGAGATCACAAGTAGGCAGAGAGGCAGGCAGAGAGAGAGAGAGGAGGAAGCAGGCTCCCTGCTGAGCAGAGAGTCCGATGCAGGGCTCAATCCCAGGATCCTGGGATCAGGTCCTGAGCTGAAGGCAGAGGCTTAACCCACTGAGCCATCCAGGAGCCCCAAGAGACTTACATAAACTATCTTAACAGTCAATTTCAAGTGGGTAATTAAACTTATAAACAATTCTGTACACTTTTACCTCTCTTTTCCCCTAACATTATACATTAGTGATGTCACAATTGACATCTATTTATATTGTGTGTCCCTTAACATCATTTATAGTTATTAATATTCTGCCGCTTACCCACCACTGTGAAGTAGTATCACATTACATTTACCTTGGCCAATGACTTTCATGCTTCCTTACGCTCTTGTGCTGCGTTTTAGCATTATTTCATTTCAACTTTAAGAACCCCCTTTCGTACTTCTTTTCAGGCAAGTCTAGTGGTGATGAATTCTTTCAGTTTTTGTTTATCTAACAATCTTTACCACCCCTTTATTTTTGAAGGACTGGTTTGTCAGGGTAAGTATTCATGGGTGGTGGGATTTTTTTTTTTCTTTCAGTTTTCTGAATTTATCATCCCACTTCCTTCTGGACTGCAGGATTTCTGCTGAAAAATCTGCCCATAATCTTAAGGGAGTTTCCTTGTGTGTAACATGTCATTTTTCTCTTGTGTCAAAATTCTGTCTTTAACTTTTGACAATTTGATTATAATGTGTCTTGATGTGAGTCTCTTTCATTTTACTTGGTATCCTTTGGGCCTCGTGGATCTGGATTTCTATTTTATTCTTCCAGGTTTGGAAAATTTTCAGGTGTTACTTCTTTGAATAAGCCTTCTGCCCATCTCTCTTTCTTCCTTGTGGGACTTCCATAATGAGTATCCTCTAAGTCTCATAAGCTCTCTTCACTTTTTCATTCTTTTTTCTTTTTGCCCTTTTTACCAAATGATTTCCAATGACCTTTTCATTTGTTAATCCTTTCTTCTGCTTAATCTAGTCTGTCACTAAAGCTTACTTTTGAATTTTTCATTGTAGTTACTGTGTTCTTCAACTCTGTGATTTCTGTTTGGTACTTCTTAATATTTTCTCTTTGTTGACATTCTCACTTAGCTCATGCATTATTCTCTACACTTCAGTGAACACCTTTATCATAATTTTTTTTAGTTCTGTTAGATAAATCAGAAATCTCCATTTCATTAGGGTCAGTTTCTGGAGATATACCTAGTTCTTTTATCTAGAACAGA
The DNA here is from genome assembly GCF_009829155.1 of Mustela erminea. Lineage (NCBI taxonomy): Eukaryota > Metazoa > Chordata > Mammalia > Carnivora > Mustelidae > Mustela > Mustela erminea. Next base: position 61,417,363 of record NC_045623.1, read on the forward strand.
TTTTCCTCTTTCTTCATTTTCCTTGAGAGTGTACATCAGATAAAACACCCACCTCTCCCAGTCTTCACAGAATGGCCTCAAATAGGAGATAAGCTTCACTAATCAGCCTGGACAGAGACTCTGAATGCCTCTCAAGCCTTTGTGCTTGTCCAAGCTGTCACCTTTGTTTTTAGTGGCCCCCAAGAGAATAGAGTATGCCAAATCCTGTCAGTGCTCAAGACAGATAAGATAAAAGCCAATTCCCCGAATAGCAGCTGGAAAAGTTTGGAGCACTAGGTGCAAGGTCCAATTCCTTCTCTTCTCAGGGAGAAGCTGGGAGCAGGAGTTCATCACTCATCTGCTCTACACTGAGTTTGGAGAGGAGTTGTGGCAAATCCCTCTCTCTCATGGAGACCATACACTCTTTCAAATGGCTCTTTTGTTCTCTGTTGCCCCCAGGGTCCTAGCAAGTGCTGGGTCATGCTCACTCTCATAGATAACTGGGTTAGAAGCCAGTCCATTGTTAGCAGCTGAAAAGCCTGGGGGGGAGAGAGCCAAAGTGTGAAGTTGAACTGCTTCTAGGGAGAAGCTAGGGACTTAGTTTTATTCCTATATCATGCTGGGTATAGGAGCTGTGTGAAGTGTGCATACACTTGTTCAAAAATTCCAAAAGATTGGAGAGGAGTCAAGATGGCGGAGAAGTAGCAGGCTGAGACTACTTCAGCTAGCAGGAGATCAGCTAGATAGCTTATCTAAAGATTGCAAACACCTGCAAATCCATCGGCAGATCAAAGAGAAGAAGAACAGCAATTCTAGAAACAAAAACAACCACTTTCTGAAAGGTAGGACTGGCGGAGAAGTGAATCCAAAGCTACGGGAAGACAGACCCCAGGGGGAGGGGCCGGCTCCTGGCAAGCAGCTGAACAACGGAGAACAAAATCGGGACTTTTAAAAGTCTGTTCCGCTGAGGGACATCGCTCCAGAGGCTAAACCGGGACGAAGCCCACGCGGGGTCAGCGTGGCCTCAGGTCCTGCGGGGTCAGAAGGATCGGGGGTGTCTGAGTGTCGCAGAGCTTGTGGATACTGGAACAGGAAAGCCGGCTACAGAGACAGAGCCGACAGTAAGCTCACAGCTTGGGGTTACCTTGAACTGGTCAGGCTTGGTGAGCTCGGAGCGTGGCCGGAAGTCAGGCAGACGGGAGTTACTGGGTGCTGTTCTCTGAGGGCGCACGGAGGAGTGGGGCCCTGTGCTCTCGGCTCCTCCGGGCCGGAGACCAGGAGGCCGCGATTTATATTCCTGTCCTCTGGAACTCTACGGACAGCGCTCAGGGAACAAAAGCTCCTGAAAGCAAACCCGAGCGGATTACTCCGCCCCGCCCCTGGTAAGGGCGGTGCAATTCCGCCTGGGGCAAAGACACTTGAGAATCACTACACCAGGCCCCTCCCCCAGAAGATCAACAAGAAATCCAGCCAAGACCAAGTTCACCTACCAAGGAGTGCGATTTCAATACCAAGGAGAGCAGTAGAATTCCAGAGGAGGAGAAAGCAAAGCACGGAACTCATGGCTTTCTCCCAGTGATTTTTTAGTCTTGCAGTTAATTTAATTTTTTTCTTTTTCATTTTTTTTCTCTTCTTCTGCTAAAACTTTTTTTTAACTTTTACCCTTTTATTTTTGATGTTTTTAAACTAGTTTATCTAATATATATATTTTTTCTTTTTTATACTTTTCTTTGTTTTCTTTTTTTAATTCTTTTCTTTTCTTTTCTTTCTTTCTTTTTGAACCTCTTTTTATCCCCTTTCTCCCCCCTCACAATTTGGGATCTCTTCTAATTTGGTTAAAGCATATTTTCCTGGGGTTGTTGCCACCCTTTTAGTATTTTACTTGCTCCTTCATATACTCTTAACTGGACAAAATGACAAAGCGGAAAAATTCACCAAAAAAAAAGGACAAGAGCAGTACCGAAGGCTAGGGACCTAATCAATACAGACATTTGGTAATATGTCAGATCTAGAGTTCAGAATGACAATTCTCAAGGTTCTAGCCGGGCTTGAAAAAGGCATGGAAGATATTAGCGAAATCCTCTCGGGAGATATAAAAGCCCTTTCTGGAGAAATAAAAGAACCAAAATCTAACCAAGTTGAAATCAAAAAAGCTATTAAGGAGGTGCAATCAAAAATGGAGGCTCTCACTGCTAGGATAAATGAGGCAGAAGAAAGAATTAGCGATATAGAAGAACAAATGACAGAGAATAAAGAAGCTGAGCAAAAGAGGGACAAATAGCTACTGGACCACGAGGGGAGAATTCGAGAGATAAGTGACACCATAAGACGAAACAACATTAGAATAATTGGGATTCCAGAAGAAGAAGAAAGAGAGAGGGGAGCAGAAGGTATACTGGAGAGAATTATTGGGGAGAATTTCCCCAATATGGCAAAGGGAACAAGCATCAAAATTCAGGAGGTTCAGAGAACGCCCCTCAAAATCAATAAGAATAGGCCCACACCCCGTCACCTAATAGTAAAATTCACAAGTCTTAGTGACAAAGAGAAAATCCTGAAAGTAGCCTGGGAAAAGAAGTCTGTAACATACAATGGTAAAAATATTAGATTGGCAGCTGACTTATCCACAGAGACCTGGCAGGCCAGAAAGAGCTGGCATGATATTTTCAGAGCACTAAACGAAAAAAACATGCAGCCAAGAATACTATATCCAGCCAGGCTATCATTGAAAATAGAAGGAGAGATTAAAAGCTTCTAGGACAAAGAAAAACTGAAAGAATTTGCAAACACCAAACCAACTCTACAGGAAATATTGAAAGGGGTCCTCTAAGCAAAGAGAGAGCCTACAAGTGGTAGATCAGAAAGAAACAGAGACAATATACAGTAACAGTCTCCTTACAGGCAATACAATGGCACTAAATTCATATCTCTCAATAGTTACCCTGAATGTTAATGGGCTAAACACCCCAATCAAAAGACACAGGGTATCAGAATGGATAAAAAAACAAAAGCCATCTATATGTTGCCTCCAAGAAACTCATTTTAAGCCTGAAGACACCTCCAGATTTAAAGTGAGGGGGTGGAAAAGAATTTACCATGCTAATGGACATCAGAAGAAAGCAGGAGTGGCAATCCTTATATCAGATCAATTAGATTTTAAGCCAAAGACTATAATAAGAGATGAGGAAGGACACTATATCATACTCAAAGGGTCTCTCCAACAAGAAGATCTAACAATTTAAAATATCTATGCCCCCAACGTGGGAGCAGCCAACTATATAAACGAATTAATAACAAAATCAAAGAAACACATCAACAGTAATACAATAATAGTAGGGGACTTTAACACTCCCCTCACAGAAATGGACAGATCATCCAAGCAAAAGATCAGCAAGGAAATAAAGGCCTTAAACGACACACTGGACCAGATGGACATCACAGATATATTCAGAACATTTCATCCCAAAGCAACAGAATACACATTTTCTCTAGTGCACATGGAACATTCTCCAGAATAGATCACATCCTCGGTCCTAAATCTATTCTCCAGAATAGATCACATCCTCGGTCCTAAATCAGGACTCAACCGGTATCAAAAGATTGGCATCATTCCCTGCATATTTTCAGACCATAATGCTCTGAAGCTAGAACTCAACCACAAGAGGAAGTTTGGAAAGAACCCAAATACATGGAGACTAAACAGCATCCTTCGAAAGAATGAATGGGTCAACCAGGAAATTAAAGAAGAATTGAAAAAAATCATGGAAACAAATGATAATGAAAATACAACAGTTCAAAATCTGTGGGACACAACAAAGGCAGTCCTGAGAGGAAAATAGATAGTGGTACAAGCCTTTCTCAAGAAATAAGAAAGGTCTCAGGTACACAACCTAACCCTACACCTAAAGGAGCTGGAGAAAGAACAAGAAAGAAACCTTAAGCCCAGCAGGAGAAGAGAAATCATAAAGAACAGAGCAGAAATCAATGAAATAGAAACCAAAAAAACAATAGAACAAATCAATGAAACTAGGAGCTGGTTCATTGAAAGAATTAATAAAATTGATAACCCCCTAGCCAGACTTATCAAAAAGAAAACAGAAAGGACCCAAATAAATAAAATCATGAATGAAAGAGGAGAGATCACAACTAGCACCAAAGAAATACAAACTATTATAAGAACATACTATGAGCAACTCTACGCCAACAAATTTGACAATCTGGAAGAAATGGATGCATTCCTAGAAACATATAAACTACCACAACTGAATCAGGAAGAAATAGAAAGCCTGAACACACCCATAACCAGTAAGGATATTGAAACAGTCATTAAAAATCTCCAAACAAAAGCCCAGGGCCAGACGGCTTCCCGGGGGAATTCTACCAAACATTTAAAGAAGAACTAATTCTTATTCTCCTGAAACTGTTCCAAAAAATAGAAATGGAAGGAAAATTTCCAAACTCGTTTTATGAGGCCAGCATCACCTTGATCCCAAAACCAGACAAGGATCCCATCAAAAAAGAGAGCTATAGACCAATATCCTTGATGAACACAGATGCAAAAATTCTCACCAAAATACTAGCCAATAGGATTCAACAGTACATTAAAAGGATTATTCACCACGACCAAGTGGGATTTATTCCAGGGCTGCAAGTTTGGTTCAACATCCGCAAATCAGTCAATGTGATACAACACATCAATAAAAGAAAGAACAAGAACCATATGATACTCTCAATAGATGCTGAAAAAGCATTTGACAAAGTACAGCATCCCTTCCTGATCAAAACTCTTCAAAGTGTAGGGATAGAGGGCACATACCTCAATATCATCAAAGCCATCTATGAAAAACCCACCGCAAATATCATTCTCAATGGAGAAAAACTGAAAGCTTTTCCGCTAAGGTCAGGAACACGGCAGGGATGTCCATTATCACCACTGCTATTCAACATAGTAATAGAAGTCCTAGCCTCAGCAATCAGACAACAAAAGGAAATTAAAGGCATCCAAATGGGCAAAGAAAAAGTCAAATTATCACTCTTTGCAGATGATATGATACTATATGTGGAAAACCCAAAAGACTCCACTCCACAACTGCTAGAACTTATACAGGAATTCAGTAAAGTGTCAGGATATAAAATCAATGCACAGAAATCAGTTGCATTTCTCTACACCAACAATAAGACAGAAGAAAGAGAAATTAAGGAGTCAATCCCATTTACAATTGCACCCCAAACCATAAGATACCTAGGAATAAACCTAACCAAAGAGGCTAAGAATCTATACTCAGAAAACTATAAAGTACTCATGAAAGAAATTGAGGAAGACACAAAGAAATGGAAAAATGTTCCATGGTCCTGGATTGGTAGAATAAATATTGTGAAAATGTCTATGCTACCTAAAGCAATCTACACATTCAATGCAATTCCTATCAAAGTACCATCCATCTTTTTCAAAGAAATGGAACAAATAATTCTAAAATTTATATGGAACCAGAAAAGACCACGAATAGCCAAAGAGATATTGAAAAAGAAAGCCAAAGTTGGTGGCATCACAATTCCGGACTTCAAGCTCTATCACAAAGCTGTCATCATCAAGACAGCATGGTACTGGCACAAAAACAGACACATAGATCAATGGAACAGAATAGAGAGCCCAGAAATAGACCCTCAACTCTATGGTCAACTAATCTTCGACAAAGCAGTAAAGAATGTCCAATGGAAAAAAGACAGCCTCTTCAATAAATGGTGTTGGGAAAATTGGACAGCCACATGCAGAAAAATGAAATTGGACCATTTCCTTACACCACACACAAAAATAGACTCAAAATGGATGAAGGACCTCAATGTGCGAAAGGAATCCATCAAAATCCTTGAGGAGAACACAGGCAACAACCTCAGCCGCAGCAACATCTTCCTAGGAACACCGCCAAAGGCAAGGGAAGCAAGGGCAAAAATGAACTATTGGGATTTCATCAAGATCAAAAGCTTTTGCACAGCAAAGGAAACAGTTAACAAAATCAAAAGACAACTGACAGAATGGGAGAAGATATTTGCAAATGACATATCAGATAAAGGACTAGTGTCCAGAATCTATAAAGAACTTAGCAAACTCAACACCCAAAGAACAAATAATCCAATCAAGAAATGGGCAGAGGACATGAATAGACATTTCTGCAAAGAAGACATCCAGATGGCCAACAGACACATGAAAAAGTGCTCCATATCACTCGGCATCAGGCAAATACAAATCAAAACCAGAATGAGATATCACCTCACACCAGTCAGAATGGCTAAAATCAACAAGTCAGGAAATGACAGATGCTGGCGAGGATGTGGAGAAAGGGGAACCCTCCTACACTGTTGGTGGGAATGCAAGCTGGTGCAACCACTCTGGGAAACAGCATGGAGGTTCCTCAAAATGTTGGAAATAGAACTGCCCTATGACCCAGCAATTGCACTACTTGGTATTTACCCTAAAGATACAAACGTAGTGATCCGAAGGGGCACGTGTATAGCAGCAATGTAGCAATGTCCACAATAGCCAAACTATGGAAAGAACCTAGATGTCCATCAACAGATGAATGGATCAAGAAGATGTGGTATATATACACAATGCAATACTATGCAGCCATCAAAAGAAATGAAATCTTGCCATTTGCGACAACGTGGATGGAACTAGAGCATATCATGCTTAGCGAAATAAGTCAAGCGGAGAAAGACAACTGTCATATGATCTCCCTGATATGAGGAAGTGGTGATGCAACATGGGGGCTTAAGTGGGTAGGAGAAGAATAAATGAAACAAGATGGGATTGGGAGGGAGACAAACCATAAGTGACTCTTAATCTCACAAAACAAACTGAGGGTTGCTGCGGGGAGGGAGGTTGGGAGAAGGGGGGTGGGGTTATGGACATTGGGGAGGGTATGTGCTTTGGTGAGTGCTGTGAAGTGTGTAAACCTGGCGATTCACAGACCTGTACCCCTGGGGATAAAAAATATATGTTTATAAAAAAAAATTTAAAAAAAATTCCAAAAGATTAGTCATTACCTGTGCAAGTCAACTCCCAGAAATAGGTAAAGTTAGAAGACAAACTATCAGGCAGCAATCGGAAAAGTCAGGCAGTAGTATAGTCTCTCTATCCAGATGCTGGATAATATTGCAGAGTGAGCCGAGATGAGGAGTCATAACAAGAGCCTGCAGGGTCACTCAAAACTGCTGCTTTCTCTGTAGACCCAAAGGGACTAGTGAAGGCTGTGCCTTGTCAACTCCTAGAGACAAGAAAGAAGTTAGACCATCAGGCAGCAGCTGGAAAAGTCAGGGTAGCAGATGGATATTTCAACTCCTTCCAGAGAGAAGCTGAAAGCTAGGTTTTTCCCACTGGAGTGAGCCAGTAGGAGAAGCTACAGTTAGTGCTCACAAGCTTGCTCAAGCTCCCAGAGAATGGTAATTGCCTATCCCATCAGCTTCTACATGCAAGCTAGTTAGTAGGTAAATCCTCAGGTAGCCGGTAAAGTTAGAGTGCTAGATGTGCAGTCAACCCTTCAGGGAGAAACTCTGAGATTTACTGCCTGCTCCTTAGCACTGAGCCAGGGGAAGAGCCCCAGAAAGTGTCAGTGCACCCATTTAAAACCACATCCTTGTAACTGGAGGGTATTGTGCTAAGTGAAATAAGTCAATCAGAGAAAGACAATTATATGGTTTCATCACTCATACGTGGAACGTAAGAAATAGCACAGAGGATCACAGGGAAAGGGAGGGAAAACTGAATGGGAAGAAATCAGAGAGGGAGACCAACCATGAGACACTCTGGACTCCAGGAAACAAACAGAGTTGTGAAACGGGAGGTGTGTCGGGGGCTGGGGTAACTGGGTGATGCGCATTGAGCATGACACATGATGTGATGAACACTGGGTGTTATAAGCAACTAATGAGTCACTGAACATTACATCGAAAGCTAGTGATGTAATATATGTTGGTTAATTAAATTTAAATAAATACAAAATTAAAAATAAATAAATAAAACCACGTCCTGGCTCTTTGAGGTCCTAGGAGACTAGCAAATACCAAGCCCCATCAGCTCCCAGAGATGGCTTAGTTAGAACCTCATTCTTCAGGTAGCAGCCATAAAGGTTGACACGGCAGATGTATGGTACAAACCTTTCCCCAGGGAGCAGCTGGTTGTTGGGGGTCTCCCTCCAACAGCACAGCACATTGCCGGGGGCGGGGTTTATGCTGAGAGTCTGTTTCAGCTTTTCCTACCTGTTTCAATGGGAGCACATCCTTAGTCACCTAGTATGCACAAGTCTCCCTCAACTGTTTTTCCAGATTTCTCTCAGAGCCATGGATCCATGTGAGACCCCGTATTCGTTGAGTCCATGGACGGAGGGTTTCTTAATTTCTTGTCTATTCGGATGCTCCTTCAGTGCACTTCCCTTATCTCTTCAGAGCGTCTTGAGACTGGATTTCTAAAGAAATTCTGTACCTCATCAGCAAGCCTAGTTTGGCTGGTACATATGTACTGACTGTGTAGAAGACACTGTGCTGCAGGGGAAACAGATAACCAGGTATGGCCAATGATCTCAAGAAACTTAGTGCAGTGGGGCAGACAGTTGAGGGAAAAACAAAGTAGATCACACTAAGGTCACGAAGACAGGGTTGGAAAATTTCAGAAAAACAGCGCTTATCTTGTTTGAGAAACCTTGGAAGGATTTACAGAAGAGGGAAATATTTGAGCTGAAGCAAGAGGCAAGACATCTAAATTGCCGCTTTTACCACTTACTGATAGCAAGGTGGCTGCAGCCCAGGCGACCAGGGAGTAGAGTGCTTCGTCATCCAAACCATAGACAGCTTCGGAATCCGACTGCAGCTGTATCCCTGAGCATGCCATTGTGTACAGCAAGACATCTGAAAGCTTTACTTCACTATATTTCTGTGATTGCAAAACCACCTGAAACTTCAGAGATGCAGAATGTATACATTCAACCTAGGCATCCAGAACAGACCTGTCCAATTCCATTTTCTGTGACGACTGAAATTTCCTTACTTGAACTGTCTGACACTGGAGCCACGAGGCATGTGTGGCTGTGAGGGAATAAAACTTAATCAAAATTTATGTTTTAATACCTGTTGTGGCTTGCAGCCACCATATTGGTCTGTGCAGGTCAAGAACCTTCGGTTGTTCTTAGTGAACTAATCACAAAATTATGTGATGATGTTGGCCCAGGATTTATTGCTAAGTTCAGAAAGTTAGATTTATAGAATCACATAGTTTTGGGAATATGGGGATCAATCTAAATCGAGATGAGTTTTCACTTTTTTCACCATTTTTGCATATTTGGCGCATGAAGTTCATTCATGTGATAAAAGAACTATTTATGAGCATTTCTTAACAGCAACAGCGTTAAACCTTTCCAAGACCTGTTCCAAGAACATGGAACACCTGAATTTTCCTAAAAATTTCACAACTCATTTTAACAAACATGTAGAGATTGGGGGGGGGGCGGGGAGTAGGATGCTGGGGAAAAAAATAAAGTAGCTTTTAAAAAAACTGCTTATGAGAAATTTGGGCTGGAAATGACAGCTGGTATGACTGGACAGCAGTATCAGAGATCCAAGTGTCTTCTTCCTTGTTCTATTGTCCCTGAGGGCTCCCCCTCACTACTATTCATACCCTTTTGGCCAGAACTTAGTTAAATGGCCCCACCTAGTTACAATGGTGTCTGGGAAATAGTTATTCTCCCTGCCTCCACTCCCCATCACTGGATGGCAAAGGTGACAAACTAAAAACATGGCATTCTCTTACTGAAGGAAGAAGGGGAGAATGGATGTGAAGAGATAAGTAGTAATCTCTGCCAAAGAAAACCCAAAAATATTCTGGATTTCATGGTAATGCAAAATGTCTAGATTACAGTGATGAAACTGGAGACATAAAAGGAAACATCAGCAAATCACTTTTACACATCTTCTTATTCACCAAAAAATTCAAATGAAAAACAAAGTTGAAGAATTAAGTTGATGCAATTATTTTTCTTTAACAAACTAAATATTTGAAGTCCTTTATTTAAAGCAGCAAATAAACAGTGCACTTGTACCCGCTAAAAAATCCACTGTAACTGTCAGACACAGAAATCAGGAAATTTATTTAAAACCTTTCACAACTATTATACTGTTATTGGACAATCATTTAAAATAATACCCTAAATACTTACAAAAATAAATCAAGTATTGCTTCTATTTTTCAAGTGTCAAAGTCTTTGCCATAGAAAATAGAAAGAACCTTTTATAAACTAAACATAACATTGAAGCTACATCAAGTTTCATAACTGCACGCTATTTTCTTTAATGGTTGTGCTTTACAAATTTCCAAACTACTTTGCGATGTACAGGTTCACAATAGGAATGTATGCATATAACCATACACACACATTTTTACATAGGAATGTTTCGCATTAAATATGCATACGGAGAACCTAACACAGTACTGTAACCTAAAAGCCACCCCACAGAGCCAAATGTGCCAAAATACAGAAAGAGGTGTAGATGTAGAAGCATTATCTAATGCTCAAATTAGCAATCCAGTTACCAAAGGTGATGACATTTTAATGAAGGATACTCAGTTTAGTGTTTCTAGATAAGACATTAATTCTTAATCTATATTAAATCATCAGTTCAATAGCCTTACTCATTGAAAAAATAGAATGAACTTCAAATATTTCTCAATATATTAACTGATCACTGTCATACATATACACACTTTTTATTTTAAAAAGAGGAATATTAATCTCAGAGCAATGCTCAAAATTACGGATCATTTCCAAATTGGTCTGTGGTTTAATCTTTTATCACTGAGACATTCAATTCCTTATCAGACAGAGAAATGCTGGATTTCTCCTCCCTGGCATATGCACTCAAGCCTCACAAAACAGTCATGTATAAATCATGGTTCGTGATGAGTATTTATAATGCTGCACCACCCACAGGGTGTCAATCTCACTACATTAACCAGATGTGGAAAAGAATCTCACTTCTGATCAGTTCCTGAATTTCCATATGGTTAATCACAATAATACAGAACTTTACATTACTCTTGTATAAATACCTCTATATTGAGCCTCTTAAATTCTACTTATCAACTAGAAAAGTGGTAAATCATAAAATTTTTTCTCTATTAAAAAAAAAGAATCTAGCCTTCTGTCCTAATTCAGAAATTGCATGAATTATTTAGAAATTCCAAATATAATAATTGAAAATCTAAGAGTAATTGACTGTGAAAATACTAATTTATTGAAATTGATGTTTTACAATAAATTCCAATAAAAGGGAGCTTGAAGAGCTTGTAAAATCTCAAGTAGTAAAGTAACTACTACAAACCAAGTAGTAAACACCAAAGGAGCAGATGTTTTACATTGACCAAATATACCAAAATGCCATAATATCTGGAAAATTTTAATAGCATGCTAAAATATTTTCAAAGGGCTATTTCGTTTCACTAAAAGTTGCAGGCAAGCAGACTCTAAGAATATACAAAAATGCAAACCAACAAAAAAATTGCACCAATAAAAAAACATCAAAATCTAAGAGGTAGTCAACAGAAGTAACCCTGATGAGACAACACATCCCGGGAGCTGCTTCCTAGTCTTAAGAGACCTAACTGCAGTAGGTAATTCATGTATCATCAGTGATTAGAAAAAAATGGACCAGTAGAAAATCTAGAAACCAAGTATTTAAATGAGTAATACTGTAAATGGAACAATACTCATATACGCAAAGAAAGGCTGACAATAAAATCCAGAACAGGGTCTACTGCAGGCCAAATCTGTCCTATGTCCAGTTTTTGTAAATAAAACTGTATTGAAACACAAAAATATCCATTTTGCTTATATATATATTTTTATGGTTGCTGCTCTACACCTAGAGCAGAGGCCAGTACTTGGGCCCGATCACATGGCTCAGACATCCACGGATAGGTATGCAGTTGTCAAATGGCTGGAAAGGTTAACAATGAACGTCACAACATAAACTATTCAACTCTAAGGAATGCAAACTGCTTGTTATGTCACAATTCAGTTCCGTTTCATATCTGAAATAGCTCTGAAGTTTTTCTTCTTTTGTCGTCAAATATCAAAGAGTATTTCAAAGTTACTATAAAAAGGTTTAGTAGAGCACCGTCCAACAGAACTTTTTGCAACGATGGACATTTTTATATCTGCACTTTCCAATATAGTAGCCACCAGCCATAAGTGGCTGCTGAGCATCTGGAAATGTGGTTGAAATTCAGGAACTGAATTTTTCATTTTAATTAGTTTTATTGAAATTGCCACATGTGGCCTGTGGCTACGATACTGGACAGCACAGATTTAACTCAACTAAAGTTCTGAAGTGTGACTCTTAAAAATGGCCCCCCAAATTAGAAAACAACACCTGTGAAAAGATGAGCTTTGGACAGAAGCTCACTGAATACCAAGAACTGAGTCCCAGACAGGTTCCTTAAATTCGTAAACAGAAGTAAGACGGATTCCAGACTGTTTCCTCACTGTACTACCTCCTTGCAGTGCATGGAAAAAACTATTATAGTATGTTTTTCAACAAAAGCCCTGATTATCTTATGCTTAAAAGCAATAATTATAATCATACTAAAAACAGGTATAATGTTTCACACAAATTATACTTTTTGCCTTGCTTCCCACCAGAAAAATCACCTTTTGTAAAACTCCGTTCATTCCACACCATGAGCATGTCAACCATGCTGTACAGAAGCCCTCGTTTACAGCAGGGACACAGAAGAACTGTGACGTCTCCTGGATCTGCAGAATCTCCAACTAGTCCCTTTTACTATGGCAGAAGTCACTGCAATAGTCCAATCTTCTATTACATGATAAAATAGACCCACCTGATGACAGATTTGAGGATAGAGGTAAAACCTTTTATATATATATATATTTTATATATATATATATATATATATATATATATATATGTCACAGGAGACATCATATATATAAAACATATATATAGTCAAAAAATATAACTTGTATAGTTCTCCATGTACCTACCTCAAGACTATTTTTATAACCAAAACAATAAAACGAATATAGATATGTTTTTAAATTACTTACTACTGATTACACATTGTAAATTAACCAAGCTACTGGTAAAACTGAAGACATTAAACTAAAATATACCAAGTCAATACGAACTTACAACACTCTCAGAAGACAACTGTTTGAGATGTGTGCCTAATTACCTCTTCCAATTACTCAAGTGCGCTCCCTTAGAGAAACAGCTAATTCTGTATTTTGTTTCCAAAGTCAGCTGGCGAAATTCATTTTATGCATACTGATTTTTAAATAGCTGATATCCACCACCATAAATTTCTTTTTCAACCTGGAAGTTAACTGAAGGATACAAACTATTTTAAGGGCACTTCTGTTTATGTTTTCTGTTGTAGTTTAATCGGGTGTGGCAGCAGGAACTTTGACAGAGAGGTTTCTTCTGGTGTTGGTGATGTGCCGCTGCTGTGCCAGGAACGACCGTGCGGGAGCACACGCCCCAGGGTCCTTGCAGGCACCACTGCTGCTCACGAGTCTAGATTCCATCCCCAGTTTCTGGAATGCTAGACTCTGAACAAACATAAGCAAACAAATAACAAGACTATTTAGAGTTTGTAAAATGCTTTTCACAAAAATTAAGTCATTTAATCCCCCAAATTCGATAAAGCTGCTGTCCTCCTCATTTTATAGAAAAAGTAAAGAGTTCAGAAGCTCATTGACCTGTACATCATCATGCTAGCAAGGAAGAGGAAACGAAGGCATAAAATCCAGTTTCTCTATTTTAACCTACTGAATTTGAAGTCAATAAAAAGAGCAGCTTAAAATAATAAGGTTAACTTTAATTATAGCAATAAAAAAAGGTAAGTCTTTATGTTCGGGCCTTCACTATACCCACTGTGAGCATACACAGCACAAGAGAAAAACTCAGATCAACGGATCTCAAATATGGTCCCCAGAATATCATTTGCACCAATGGGAATTTGTTAAAAATGCAAGTTCTCCCCTGTAGACTCTGGCCAGACCTACTAAATGAGAAGTTCTGCACATGAGTACAACAACTTGTGCTCTAACATGTCTTCTGACGCCGACATTCACTATCGCCTATCTACATACTGATGCATGACAAAGGAGGGTGATTGCGGACGGTGAGTTCCATAGGAAGAGGAATCATTCCCTTCTCTTACTAGACACACAACACAATTTTACTAAGCTTAGAATCATGAGTAACTAGTGTAATACATAGAAAATAGTAAATGTTCAAAAGACATGGGTAGAAAATGAATGAATAATGTGTATTTGGCTCAAATGTATTTAATAATTTATGTATCAAAAGACTACAGAGGAACAAAGACAATAATACACCAGTCCTAACTAGGCTGACTGACTCATGACAGAAGGTTCCAGGAACACCTCACCTATAATTTCCTCCACAGGCTTGCTAAATTAAGCCGGATTTTACCAAGCAGAGAAGGGAAGGAAAGAGCAGACAAGAAGTACAGCGGCACAGAAGAGCAGGCATGTTTGAAGCAGGGCACCCAGTTCCGTGTGGTGAAGCACCATGTTCACACACGGACAGAGTCCATAAACTGATATTCTCTCATACTAAACAAGCAGCAGCTAATGTAGATAATGGCTGTGTCCACTCTCTCTGTAGATTGAAATAACCCAAAGGAACCATATACATCATGAAATATGATGAAAACATCTTGCTGAGAATAAGGATGATAAAATAAAATACACTTCAAATAATGTTATACTACTCTCTCCTTGTTTTAACAGACTATTACTGAAGAGCATTCCTGATTAAAAAAAACAAAAACAAAAACAAAAACAAAACAAATAGTGAGGGGCACCTGGGTGGCTCAGTGGGTTAAAGCCTCTGCCTTTGGCTCAGGTCATGATCTCAGGTCCTGGGATCGAGCCCCACATTGGGCTCTCTGCTCAGCAGGGAGCCTGCTTCCCTTCCTCTCTCTCTGCCTACCTCTTTTCCTACTTGTGATCTCAACCTGTCAAATAAATAAATAAAATCTTTAAAAAAAAAAAGTGAAAGATACAGAGGTTTTCAGGACGTTAAAATAAATGTTGAGTACTAGATGCACTTAATTTTGCCTTGCACAGATATTCCTACTTCTACAAAAACCCATATGAGGCACAAATTAAATATTTTCACTCAAATAAGACCATTTTTTGGATCAAGAAGATGTGGTATATATACACAATGGAATACTATGCAGCCATCAAAAGAAATGAAATCTTGCCATTTGCGACAACATGGATGGAACTAGAGCATATCATGCTTAGTGAAATAAGTCAAGCAGAGAAAGACAACTATCATATGATCACCCTGATATGAGGAAGTGGTGATGCAACATGAGGGCTTAAGTGGGTAGGAGAAGAATAAATGAAACAAGATGGGATTGGGAGGGAGACAAACCATAAGTGACTCTTAATCTCACAAAACAAACTGAGGGTTGCTGGGGCGAGGGGGTTTGGGAGAAGGGGGTGGGATTATGGACATTGGGGAGGGTATGTGCTTTGGTGAGTGCTGTGAAGTGTGTAAACCTGGTGATTCACAGACCTGTACCCCTGGGGATAAAAATATATGTTTATAAAAAATAAAAAATTATTAAAAAGGCAAAAAAAAAAGACCATTTTTGAAATATTTATGAACTGTTGTATATGTGCTTCATGAGTATCAACTAAAAGTTGATGAGTCACAAAATCAATTTAGTGATTCTGAGAAGGTCAAAATCAACCAAAAACATCAAACTAAAATATACAATTTTAAGTATGACTAATGTTAAAAAAAAAAAAAAAAGAGAGAGAGAGATAGAGAGAGAGAGAATGTGCCAGGAGATACCAGAGTATCAGGTACACAGTCAGGGTAAATTCTGTTCAGTTATATATGTAAACATATACAGGTACTGATCTTTGGTATAAAATGTATTCCTCCTATGGTTCATGGTCAAAATGTTTGATAAACACAACATCCAATCACTGGCTGCATGTCAACTCACCTTATTGTACCAGGCAGAAACAATGAGTTTTTCTTCATAATCACGGAATTTTGCTACTTTACATTCACTCTAGAAAAAGAAACAAGGACTATCAAGATCCCAGAAATAAACTGAAACTACCAAAAATGGAATCATTTTTCACTGTGCTCATTTAGAATTTAAAAAATGCACTGTGCGGCATAAAGCAGTCAAAATCTGAACACAATCATGGAGAATGCACACACAATGCCCTTAAGAAAAGAGTAAGACCATGACTAGTAGATACTTATTTCAGAAATTTTGCTGGGAGAACAGATGTTCAACAAGAAGAAACTGAGATTTTCATGCTACTGTCCCTACCTCTAGAAAAGAAAGTAGCAACTGGCTTAAATGACAAAACAGAGCTGCACCTATGGAGGAGTGAAAATGAAGGAGAGAGAGGATATAGTAGAACATATCCCAGAAAATCCTTTAAAATCCCTATAAAGCTTAACACAAATTTTTATCTCTTCATTCTTGGTGATCTGAATACTAGACTGCCTGTGGCCATGTTTGCATACTACCGTCGACATCCATGTCTTAATTCCTCGAATATAGCAAATATTGTAATTTCACTGAGCACTTGATACAACTGACTCATATAAAAAGCTATAAACTAAACCATCAATGTTCCTACAGCAAGTTGCTCATGTGCCTCTCCCCTTTCTTGTATGCTTTCTGTACCGTGAGCATCATGCTATAATATATATGATAGAAAACATTTTGCAAAGGAAACTACAACATGCCTAATCATAAAATCTACGAACATACAATTCCAGACTGAAATACGTAACCTAGCTGTAAAAACGATATCATTAGCACAAAAATAACTTTTAAAACTTAAAAGACTCAGCAGCTAATTAATGAAAAGATGTCATCACTACCACAGCTGTGCATGATTAATAACCAATACTGCCACTTTAGTGCAAGGGCTTACTGGATTCTGTGAGCACTTTCTTCCCCTAGGAATTGCAGCTGAAGAGTTTACTTAGTTTCAAGTGTTCAAGGAACAGGGAGAAGAAAAGAGAAAGAAAATCTGGTTAACTGAGTACAGTACCTTTTTTAAAAGGTGAGCTTGGTCCTTTTCTTCTCCCTTCCTCCCTTATTTCTTTCATATTTTCTGAATGAACTCTAATCTGTATAATTTTAAAAGGAGCTAATATAGCAGAACTCTACTAGACACTAAGGGATATCCACACGATTGGCTGTTGTGGGGAAGAGAGATACAAAGCAGCAGAGTACATACACTTGCAGAGACCAATCTCATGGGCTAGAGAGACTGTAATAAACACAGAGTGCTAAAACATGACATCTCTAACTTCTGACCTCAACCAACCTCTTGCGAGACTTGATCATTTACGGCAGATATGTGACAGCAATTAATCACCAGGGTTACACAGGATAATTCAAAAGAAATGTGTGAATATGAAAATTTTACCTCTAGAATCTCAATTCTTCTCTCTTTCTCTGCCAACTGCTTTCTAAGTAGCATTATTTCAGCTGATGCTGGATTTAATTTGGGATCTAAAGTTTTTATTACCTGTTTAAAGAAAAAAAATTATACTTTACATTTACTTTATCTTATAAATTATGGAAATATAGTATCATCATCTATAGTATCTCTGTAAATAAAGTGGTAAAATATCCAGAAAGTAAAATTATCCAGGTACTAACTATGGATTACTTGGCAATTAAATTTGAAAAACATAACTAGCATTCCATAAAGGTCCAATGGTTATCAAACTTCAGTACAAAAATGGAAAGATCCCTCTCCCCAAATAAAATTTCCTTTCTCCAAGGCTTGGTACTCAGACAGTAATTTAGTGTTATTAACCTTTGAGCACTAAGGTCTTGAAATAACACTTTCCATATTTATAATGATGAGTATTTTTTTTAATTAAGATGAATTTGATAATTATATGGGAACTTACTGATTGTACAAAGTATCAACAAATTTCATAGAACAATCTTTTCTACTATCATTACCTAGTTAAATGTAATTCAATACATAAGGATCAATATAATGGAAATTGGTGATTTTAATCTGCAAACCAGAGGGTGGCTCAATCACATTTATGGAAATTACTAAAAGCTAGGTAAAAGACATTCAGTCAGAATGTTGTTCAGAGACTCAACCAAACTATGTAGCCAACAGTATAACAAAAAATTAACTCAGAAATATCAGGTGTACATCAGGAACAAACAAATTTCCAATAATAAGAGCATCAGTATGATGTAATTACAAATCTATTAACAAAGATTTAAAATGATCTAAAGACTTAGGAAGATTTCACCTATATTTATAGAGGTAAAGGAAAAAGACTAAAAGGTAGTATGTTAAACATTCCTGCAGGTCGTTCAAAGCAATTTGCTGAGTGCCAAATATGGGAGGCACTGATGGGGACAGTGGGGATGTAGGGGACTTGGTATGTGCCCTCATAGAGGTCACATTATAAAAACAGAGTTTAAATCATAATTTAACTACAAAGACACACTACAAAGACACTGCTTGTGACTAAGAGCATTCACACTTTTGCAGTTGAGAGAAACAGGATGGTGGCAGCGCCTGACTGCATACGTTTAGCAGGGGTCTCTAGGTGGGTGGGTGGAGCTGGGTGCCTGCATTCTGCCCATGAAATGAGGGTGAAAGTGGTTCACGGCTCCCAGGCCTGCCCCGTCACGAGTCTCCTCCAGTGCAGTCAAGGCTGGCCTCCCTCATCTACCAGCTGGACTATCTCCAGTGAGCTTGGGAACGCCATGTTCAAGGAGGCAAAGCCTCTGTCAGCTGGGGGCTCTGGCAGATTGCACGGAGCAGAGCCCCTCCCCCACTGAACGATGGGCTTCCTGTGATCAAGAAGTAACTTCTACCTTCTGAGGTCATGAGGTTTAGCTATTGATGCAGGTACGATACATAACTTATAAAGCTTAAACATAAAAAGAACAAAAATACTAGCAGCATTTTAAAGCTTCATCATATAATCCTTTTATTCAATAACTAGAAAAAATATATTAGCATTCTCTAAGAGAGAATACTTACAATTAATTAGGAAAATATCCAGTATTCATGGAATAGAAGATTTTATGAGAACAATACTTACAGATATTTAAGTTTCAAATAAGGCAAAAAATATTAAGTCTGGTAAACATCGACTGAATAGTGCTTAACTGTCTCATCTAGACTGAAGACTAAAACTTTAAACAAGTCTGAAGAGCTAAATTTTCACAAAAGGCAAACTTTCACTTTAAGAGCTAACGCCTCCATACTTCCTAACAGTCATCTCCCCTAATGAGGTCACTCCAGTCCCCGCTGAAACTGTCCCAATAAAGCCCCATGTTTGTTTTACCTGATGCTCATGAGTGAGAGTGAGAGAGCACGAGAACTGACCCGCAAGGCAGGTGGGAGGGAGCAAAGTGATGGGACCCAGAGACAGGAGGAACAGTCCCACAGATGGGACTGGCCTAATAAGAAACTGAGTCAGAAGACTTGGGCTCCAAAAGATTAGTCACTCACATTTCTAGCTTTCTCCAAGTACATTTTATATCTCTCCTCCATCGCTTTCATATCTTCATCTTTCTTCTGAAGAGCAACTTCAAGTTCACTGATCTTTTGTGCTGTTATTGAAAAGGGAATGAAACATGACCGATTTAAAATATTCCCTTTTCACACAAAAATTCAATCATATTTTTCCTAAAGACTGATAAGAGAACTTAAAAGAGAAATGTTTATTTCTTCTTTGTAATGAATTCTTATCTAAAACTTTTGAACTACAAACAATACATTCTTGATCAGTTCATATTATTCTTTCTTAAAAAAATATCTATAATCTGCTTTATCTAGCTATTTTTCTACTTTGTCTCCAGTGTTTCGATGAGCAAACACACTTTACAATGTAATCACAAACATCATTAGAAAATAAAGCATTCCTTCTACACAATGTTTAAAGGTTATTTTAATTTGATTATATATTATTTTATTTATATTTCCATAGTATTAATTCTACTATATTTTACAATGTTTGATACTCCTATATATCAATCAGTTCATTTTATTAGATCTTTTTTTTTTTGCTTTAAGATTGGATCATTTATTGATTACTTAAATCACTAGAAAATTATCATGGTTCTTCTTTGCAATGTATGTATTTATGGAGTGTCCAGAAACCGGTACACAGTTCTTGCATCCTTCAACTGAAGAGGGCAAGTCCTTAGACGCAGTCTGATCCAGGTTTTTATAAATACCTACCGTTCTGGTTTACATCTGGCTGAAGATCTTCAATGAGTTCCTGTTTCTTCTGTAATTCTTCCTGGACCTCAGTTAGTTTTTCCCTAAGTAGTGGAAAGAGCATGGAGTTTTGGAAGCAAACAGACCTAAGAATGAAAACTGATTTCTGCCACATAATATCTGTGGACTGTGGGCATATCACTTTCTGATCCTGAATCTCCTCACCTGGGAAATGGGAGTAATACCTGCCAAATATTATAGGGGTTGCTGTGAGAAAGTAAGCTGCCTGGCACATGATAGGTGCTAAAAATGTTAATTTTTTCCCCTTGCCATCCTTGTTTCCTAAGAAAGTCAAAGGAAATATTTTATTGGTTAAACATCCCACATCACATAGTCAAGTTGTGACAGTTGTCTGCTTTGTAAACTCTTCAAATGACATTAATGATTGAAAAATGTAGGATCTGGGATCACTGGGATCACTGGGATCACTGGCAGGCTGAACATTTTAGAACATTGTTCTTTTCGCTTCTTGGTGGCAGTGATGAACCGTTCATTGCCATCAGGGGATTTTTCTTATAAATGAAATCAGAAAAGGACACTAACATTAGAAGTTTTTAAAACCCTTCCCCTTTCGTATTTGAAATGAAATATCAGTTTTACTTACATATGAGCTTCCAACTTCTGCTTTAGTTTGCTGGACTATAAAAATTAAAAAAAGTTGCTGTAAGATATCTATTGTGACAAAGATAAATTTTCCAGACATCAAAATCTCTTTACTTCCTTTTGAAGTATATTACTTAAAATTATAAATGTTTAAAAAAATTGTATTTCTAATAACATACTTGTAAAAACATAAAATTTTAGGTATTATTGACTTCAAAGGGAAAGGAAAGGAAGTTAGGAAATGAACGAAGGATGGGTACAATAGTAAAAAGAAAAATACTTCCTACTTCTTCATATTTCAATACCATGAAAATAAAATTTAAACTTGAAAGAAAAATAGCAAATGCAAGCTGAATGTGATATACTGAGGAGTATCAAACACTTAAAAATCATTATTTAAAATATAAATTTTAAGATTTTAAGCCTTTAATGAAGAATAGACTTAAATAATTATCTTTAAAATAAAGCTTTAGCACTACAAATATAAGCACTTTAATATTAACATCAAAATGAAGTAAATTTTGTTAAAAAATAAAATTTAAAACATAAAACTTCCTCTTTAAAAAGGAGGACTTTAAATTGCAATACTTGTTCAAGATCCTCTACTGACTAGATAAATGAAAGTTTTAAAATATATGATCTGAAATATAACTCAGACACTAATACCTTTTAAAAAGAGAAACATAAAATCTTTAAATTTTTAAAATTCTGCAATCCAAAAATGTACTCCCCCCAAATAGATCCCACTTTAAAAGTATTCCCTAATGTGGCTTAGAAAAATATTTGTATTAGAGAGGTTACAATACCGTATATATGCACATACGAGATGCCGCCATGCATGAGACGATTTCTATTTTCCAAGCCCCCGGGGAAAAAAGAGAAAATCATATAAAGCATATAAAAGACAGAGAGGAAACACAACCCCTTCAGTCTTCTCCCTCATCTCTTCACCTACTCTTCATAACCATCTCCCCCGTCAACACCGGCACAACCACCTCACGTTCTGTCTACGGACACTGAGCCCTATCTTTTTGCTGTTAAATGCCTTCCTCCCTCCACTCTTGCTTCTTTTCCCCACTGCACACAGAGATCCAACTACAGACACACTGCTAGCTATACTCAGATTTGGGCTGTTCGATCTCTGCTGAGTCCTCTCATCTGCCTCCTAGAATGTTTGCCATCTAAGCCCACTAGAAATGGTGAGGCCCTAAGCCCGCATGCAGGGAGGGAAGAAATAAGGAGTTACTGAAGTCTTCAAAACTGCATTAAGGTTTCTGTCCTCTGGAGGTTGGTGTGATCCACTTCTCTGATGCTCTTTAGTAGAAATCATTGTCTTACTCTCTCCTTCCTGTTAAGTTTTCCTCAATTCTGACAGCTGACTACACTTAACTAGGCCTTTTCTCAAGCCTGAGAAAAGAGCTGTGAAGACCTCACTTGCAGCATGCTCTCAATCAGGAATTCCTGAATTTAGGTGTAGCTGTTGAAGTAGGACAGATAGAAATCACCTTCCAAGACATACGATTAACGTATAGGTTCCAAGTTGGCAAAATCACTGCATCTTTATGCAGATATATACGGTATTCAAGGGCACCCCCAAAGATAAGGGTAGGACTTTCAAATACAGGACTAATTTGGGCATCAGGACCCATGGCAGAGAGTCCACACACAGCAAATTATGACAATACTTAAGTCACTTACACTTTCTCCTTCAGCCTTGGAGCCTTGCTCCTGTAAAGATTTCTGGAGGTCCTCAATCTGCTGCTGCAATTCTCGGATACGCTCTCTGCTCAGCCTGTTGTAGGATGAATCATACATATTTACTTGTATTGAAAATCAACATAGTTATGGATCTATAAAGGTACACCTGTGCAATTTAACTCATGAAGTTTGTATTTCATAGCAATAACGAATGCCCAACAATTGTCAGTGGCTAGGTATAATAAAGAGTGTAAGTATAGTAGACTACCAACAAGAAAATATTTTTTAAAAAGAAGATATTTTATCATGGAAGTACATATGCCCGCATTTAAAGATGTCAGATACTTACGTGCCAGCTGCAAAAGCACATCAATTCTGCACTGTCTTCACTGGTACAAAAAAAATCAGAAAACGAGCTCAGTTTTCCTATACTTATATCTTTAATGAATGGGAACTAGGTTTCTTCTTCTTGTTTCAGATTTTGTAGGCAGCCACGGAACCAGCTAGAGGCGAGGGATCAAACCAGGCCCTGACTTCGTGTCTCCTGAATATCAGTTGAGTTGCGCTTGAGAAAAAGCCTGAGCTGACTCATGCCTCCTGATTATCAGTTGAGTTGCGCTTGAGAAAGAGCCTGAGCTATGGACCCTAAGACTGGCTGACGTGACTGCCTGCATGTATTAAGAGGCAAAACTGGGTTGTACATTTAAGTGTTACAAGATTACCCTGTACTTGCACGGATAATAAAATTGTACCATTGTAAACTCATGAATTGCTAGTTAAAGATTAGCTAAGTAGACAAAAAGTTACTGGCATCAGAAGATCGGCTACCAGCGCTTGGGAAATGAGCTTCATAAAAGCTTGAGGGGTTTCATGTAAATGTTACGTGTGTATGAGCAATCAACCGAAAATAGATACTTCCTAATAATTGTTTCTGTTAGCTATATAATGCCTCACAGCCTTGAATAAAATTGGCACTGCTTGGACATCATCCACTGTGTCCCTCCTGTCCCCATTTCTTTACAAGTCTTATTCTTTCTCCATTCTCTTACCCTCTCGACCCTGCTCATGTCGTCACATCGGCTGTGACAAGTGGCGCCTGAATAGGGACCTGAGCACATACAAGAAGAGCTCAAGTTTTTAGGTAAGTGGTTGCTGGTATTCAGGTAAGAGGAGCCCGGACTCTAAGGGTCACAACAGGAGTACAATAATATGGGGCAGTTGCAGTCTATGGAAATGGTCTTCTTTATGACCGCTTTACAGGCCCTTATGAAGCAGAAAGGGTCCAAGGTCTCTAAAAAGGCCTTGCAGCAATTTTCCTACAGTTTCAGAATTGTGCCCATGGTTCCCAAAGGAAGGAACTGTAAGTTTGGATGCATAGCAAAGGGGACTCTGACTTTATCTCTCTCTGTTCCTCCTAATAGACATGGGGGGCTTCTCCCTCACTCACTTCCCGTGTTAATGGCTATAACTGAAGCCAACTGGGGTTAGTCTAACTCGAGACAGAGACTGTAAGGAATATTCCCAAGCAGCTGCCGAAACTCTCTTTGTTTCGGGGAAGTTTCCCAGTGTTCTCTGGCCCGACTTGGACTGCTTAGCCCCTCCCCCATTCCAAGTGGAGTGGGCCCAGGTGGAACCTAAGTCAGTATTGAAACTAAGTTAAGTTTGTTGGTTTAATTAAGATAGACATGTCTTTGAAATTACAGCAGTAAATGTGAAGCTTTTATTCTATCAAAGTTTACTGAAGGTCAAATAAGCTTGTGTTATTTGTTAAAATCTGTTAGCAAAGAAATGACTAAACTGATGGTTAATTGTCTGTCTCAAAGTTTTAATGGGTAATTGCTGAGATAGCTTTCAAAATCTTTAGTAACCTAAAAGTTTAAAGTTTTGGTTGGATGACAAATGGAATTAAATTATGGACATCTAGGTCTTAACCAAATAGGATAAAATTACTAAACATAGGTTTGTACTTTTGATTTCTTACAGAAAAAAAAAAATTTAAATATGTTGGTAAACATGTTTTACACTTAACTGATTCATAAATTTGCCATCTAAAAAATTCTATTGTAACAGTTCACAATTGGTTAATACTTAGTCTTCACTAGAGATAAAGGTGTTTCTTAAGTGATTAAGAGTACAAAATTCTGCTAACTGTAAGACTGATAAAAATAAAGAAAGCAACTCTATGGAAAACTAAATAATATATAAGAAATATTTAAAAAATAGAAATATATTTTATTAAAGATAAAAAATAATTTTGTCCTAAATAAGATGGTTGTTTAAAAAAAAAAAAATGGCTTGGGACAAAAGCTGAATGCAAAAAAAAAAAAAAAAAAAAAAAAAGTTGTAGAAGTTTTATGAAGGGAAACCTTCAGAAAAGGAGAAAAAGACCAGATGCCTGATCCTGCTTAAATAAAAAAGAAAGAAAAACAGCCCCCAAGGTGATTTAACACTCTCCTAACATACCTCCACATAGATTATACTTCCAAGTGAAAGGACCATTTGGCCTTGAGAGATTAGGAAAGTAGCCCAATCTTGAGGGACTGGAAAACACCCCATTACCATCCCCCATTGCTGTAACCATAGAAACTCACTCTTATTCCTAAGGAATGAAAGGGGAGACTGATCACCTCCCATTACCCAGAATGGGGGTATCCAACCTGTCTAAATCTACAAAAAGTGCCTGACTATGTAAATCTGTCTATACGGCTCCACTGCCTCAGCTACAGAGTCTGAGTGGGCTGCATCCTGAGTCTCGTGGGGCGTCATATGACATAACGGTCATCTACTCTACGGAGTAGCCTGGTCCGGGGCTTATATCGACAGACCTTAGCTAAGACACTCACGAGGGATGCGAACAGGACAGCATCTAGAAGATCCCCCTCCTTTTGTCTGCGACACCATTCACGATGGGAGGGAAACCCAGTAAACCCACTATCTTAAGACTGTATGTTTAATAATAATAAAAAAGAAAAGACACTGGTATAGAAAAGCTGGTTTTCTCTCTGTTTAAAAGGACAAAGTTTTCTTTTTCTTTTTTTTTTTTTAATTTTATTTATTTGTTAGAGAAAGGGAGAGAGAGAGAGCACAAGCACAGGCCGGCAGACTGGTAGGCAGAGGCAGAGGGAGAAGCAGGCTCCCTGCTGAGCAGAGAGCCCAATGTGGGACTCGATCCCAGGCTGCTGGGATCATGAACTGAGCCGAAGGCAGCCGCTTAACCAACTGAGCCACCAAGGCGTCCCAGGACAAAGTTTTCTAAGGTTAATTGATCTGTTATGGTTTTCTCTTTGCCCAGAAAACCCAGTTTCTATGTTTTATCAGGTGTTTAACATCCCTAATTATATTTAGGCATGTGTTTTAAAACTTTCTAAGGTTTTAGCAATTGTCGACAAGATTTAAATTATAAATGAGATCTCTTTGACTCATAAGGCTTTTCCTTGGTATACTAAATTACTCAGTAAATACTGCTAAACCAATAATAAACCTTGGGTTGCATTTGGGTAAGTGCTGTAACTACTCTAAGAGTTCTAAACATTTCCTAAAGTTTTAATGTTTTGATAAGGTCATCACCTGGTAATTTAACCATATCTATTCTGAGTTTTTGTCATTTGTAATTGTTTTGATTCTCTTATAAATTCTGTCTTAGAGGAAATTCATATGGGAGACTTTCAGGACAAATACAAATATTTGATACACTTGAAAATCCTAAAACTGAAATGGGTAAGAATTTCCAGAACTAACTAAAACTGCATTCACCAGATTTAGTAACATGGAACTAAATAAACTAAAAGATTATAGTGTTGTGTCTCTTAATGTTTTGTTTTATTTCAAACATTGCTGGTTCTCTAATGTTTACTCTTCCAGACTAGGGATATATATTTTTTTTCTTAAGATATCTGTGACTTACAAAAATGTAAAAATATTTATTTGCAAACAAATCAGAGCATTCAACTTTTCTATCTGAACCCTCTGAAACCAAAAGGTCTCAATAAGTATTCTTTCTTCCATGGCAACCAGTCATTTGCATAAATTCAATAAAAATCTGTTCTCCTTGTAACAGGACACCATTAGAAACATGGGCTATTTTACCAAGGCTTTGACTGAAATGCCATATTTGAGAAAGACTCAGATATGACCAGATAACCTAAAAAAAAAAAAAAAAAACTAAGGTGACTTTGTAAAACCTGGAGCTGTAAAGCCCTTTGAAACTGTTGGCCTGATACCTTGCTTACAGAGTTCCCAGCAGCCTCACCAGGTGAGTAAAGAATATCACTTCCTGACAGGATAATTTGGGAACCTCAAAAAGATAAATTCACCCAAATCAAAAGGTATTACAGACGTGCCTGATGGCAAATACATGCCTTAACTTCTGGCCCGGAGAGGCTACTAAAGGTTCAACCTACAGATTCCTTATAAAAAGTTCTAGCAAAACAGATTCTAAAAGATCTATATGATCACACTCACTGTTCTTACTAAACTTATGTAAATAATTAGGCCAAGTTTGTTAGAACTGGACATATAGGAATCTATAAGGAATCTCCTTATACAGAGGCTTTTTACCAAGGATACTACCCTACTAAGTCAGTACAAAGAACTAAGTTAAAAACTGTTCAGTTAGCCCTGCAGACGTATTCTGAACCGTGCAATCTATACACAGACAGCCATTATGTGGCACAAGCAGTACCCTCTCTGCCACAGGCTTATATGCTTACCCATGATGAGGAATTATATCATTTGTTTTCTAACATTCAGCAACTTCTGAGATCAAGACAAACTCCGATCTTTATTTCCCATATACGGGCCCATACTAAATTACCAGGTCCTTTATCTAAAGGCAATGATAACGTGGATACGATTACTCATGCATATGTAATTGATGTCACTAATAAACAAATGACTATACAAAGTCACACTAAATTTCATCAGAATGTGTCAGCCCTACGCTGACAGTTTCAAATAACCAGAGAAAAGACTCATCAAATAGTCAAAAGCTGTCCTGCCTGTCCAATTCATTATCCATTACCCACATATTCGGTAAAAACTAGAGGACTGGTGCCTAATCACTTATGGCAAATGGATGTAACACTTTTTCCTGCTTTTGGCCCTTTTAAATTTATACATGTCTCTATTGACACCTTTTCAGGGTTTGTGCACACTACTGCACACTCAGGAGAAGCTTTCGTAAATGTATAAATCACCTCTTTTCCACCTTCTCCCAAATGGAAACTCCTAAAGCCATTAAAACGGACAATACTCTGCATACACTTCTAAGGCCTTTCAAAAATTCTGCCAAGTTTTTCAAATTACACATTCAATGGGGATCCCTCATAATTCCCAAGGACAAGCTATTGTTAAAAGTGTTAATGGAATCCTCAAATCTTACCTCAAAAAATTAAAAGAGGGGGAGATACTATAGGGAACAGTGAAATATTCTCCTTATATGCATTTAACTTTAACTCTATGTTTTAAATTTTTTGAATGTTGACGATATAGGCTGCACAACAGCTGAACGCTTTTGGCAACTAGATTTCTCTCCTCTCCCTTATACTAGGTGGAAAGACCCCCTGACGGGCAGTTGGAAGGGTCCTGGTCCTGTCCTCTGCAGAGGACGCGTTTTTGTTTGTATTTTTCCTCAGGATGAAGATAACCCACGCTGGCTTCCAGAAAGGTGGTGCCAAATCCTCGCCTCCCCACCAGAGGATGGCTCACCTCACACTGAACGGCCAAGGCAGACAGAGAAGGAGAAGACATCTCCCCCACTACAACTAGGGCCTGTTAAGGGATCTCCTGAACCAGGCCCTGGAAATAGCAAAACAAACCCAATCCAATGAAGCACTGATCACTCTATTATTAACATTATTAGCTATGGTTGGCCTCCCTCGTAGCTAGTAAGCGAGGCCACAGTTTATTAGGGATATTTGCCTAATCTACCCACTATAAGGCCTGTCATTGGGATGATCCCACTTCTCGGGTGCGTACAAATGGCACTAGTTATTTTGGGGGATGTAGTGCTGATGGTATAGAATCTGCAGAGCATTTTATTAATTGGACACACTTAGCGGCTCAAGTACCCATATGCTTCCAGCTGCCCTCTTCTGGCTATGACCTCATCAAGGGACATGTGATAGTGCAGTCTAGGTCCCATATAGTTACTTATCTTGTAAGAGATACAGTAAGTGGGATTAATCGGTCTAATCCTGTGATAGGGGTGGAAAAATGGATTGTTTATGGAGTCATGAGAAATAAGACTCCTAATGTCCCTCAGAAAGGTATGCGCCCTCCTGGTTACCCCTATTGCCCTCAGCGGTTGAATTATCCCTACCAAGGCCCTATATGGACGACTTGTCTCCAAAAAAGGCCTACGATCTTTTCTCCTCACAGCGTTCCTTATTTTTCTATTATTGATTGGTCAAGGAAGACTAGAGAAGAACTGCGAGGTATCGCCTTTCCACCTAATCTGCCAATGCATAATGTAACTATCCCAGGAAGAATCTTCTCTATGGCCGGAGGAATGTTCCATTCAGAACTGTGGAAGTTAGTTGCTACTATGGGACCTCTTGTGGTGCAAGTAACTAGGAATGGCTACATCCCCACTATGAACATCAATTTAACCTTACGGGCGTGCGTCCCAAGGCCTTTCTTGTTAGTAGTAGGTTCCGGAACCATAAATTCAACCTCCTTTTCAGGCGAACACTTGTTGCATAACATCCGATGTAACAATTGTGTATTGACTAACTGTTTGCCTGTAACATTGCCTTTACCGAGTACTAGTCCCACAGTAGTAGTGTTTGTAACTATGCAACCCCCATATATGCCACTGCCTGTAGAAGTAGAAGGACCATGGTATGCTAATTATGGTTATCAATTTGCTCTCGAAATGCAGCTACAACTTAAATGGATCAAGCGCTTTTTAGGCTTATTGATAGCTGGAATAGCTGCCTTAGTAGCCCTTATAGCTACGGCTACAGTAGCCTCAGTAGCGCTGTCCCAAAGTGTTCATACTGCCGAACATGTAAACAATTTTGCAAAAAAATGCCTCATATGCCTTAGCTACACAAGAACATATTGATAAGAAAATTCTTATGGATTAGAAGAAGCGACAGAATATTGAGGAAGCCAATTTGTCTATCCCAAAACTCAAATGTCCTTGGTCTGTTATGGAGGATTTCAAGATATCTGTGTAACTCCGTTAAAGACAAATAATATTACATGGGACTGAGTAAAAAGACATCTTCAGAGGATATGGAATCATACCAATGTTAGCCTGGATTTAGCAGACATGCAGAAGGATATTTCAAGCATCAGTCAGCCTCATTTGGACTTAGTTAATCCTGCTGAAGTAGTATCACATATTTTTAGTAGCCTGCATGGGTTTAATCCCAGGAATTTGCTGAAATATTCATTCTGGCTATTCATTGGACTTTTTATTGTTTTACTTTCATTTTGATTTGGTGCATTGTACAAATCCATGCAAGACAGCATAGGTTTCGTTTGAAGGCTCAAATGTATTTCCTAGATCTAAAAACAAAGAAAGGGGGAGATGTAGGCAGCCACGGACCCAGCTAGAGGCGAGGGATCAAACCAGGCCCTGACTCATGCCTCCTGAATATCAGTTGAGTTGCGCTTGAGAAAAAGCCTGAGCTGACTCATGCCTCCTGATTATCAGTTGAGTTGCGCTTGAGAAAAAGCCTGAGCTATGGACCCTAAGACTGGCTGACGTGACTGCCTGCATGTATTAAGAGGCAAAACTGGGTTGTACATTTAAGTGTTACAAGATTACCCTGTACTTGCACGGATAATAAAATTGTACCATTGTAAACTCATGAATTGCTAGTTAAAGATTAGCTAAGTAGACAAAAAGTTACTGGCGTCAGAAGTCGGCTACCAGCGCTTGGGAAATGGGCTTCGTAAAAGCTTGAGGGGTTTCATGTGAATGTTACGTGTGTATGAGCAATCAACTGAAAATAGATACTTCCTTATAATTGTTTCTGTTAGCTATATAATGCCTCACAGCCTTGAATAAAATTGGCACTGCTTGGACATCATCCACTGTGTCCCTCCTGTCCCCATTTCTTTACAAGTCTTATTCTTTCTCCATTCTCTTACCTTCTCGACCCTGCTCGTGTTGTCGCACCGGCCGCAACAAGATTTCACAGGCTACCATTTCACCATTTCCCAACCAATTCTTTATAACTCTTTATTTAAATTAAAGAGACTGACACTCCAGGGCAGATTTCTAACTTGGCAGAATCCCATTCTTTAAAAACCCTTTAAGAGTAACCTGAAATGGGGCGCCTGGGTGGCTCAGTGGGTTAAAGCCTCTGCTTTTGCCTCAGGTCCTGATCCCGGGGTCCTGGGATCGGGATCGAGCCCCACATCGGGCACTCTGCTCAGCAGGGAGCCTGCTTCCTCCTCTCTCTCTGCCTGCCTCTCTGCCTACTTGGGATCTCTGTCTGTCAAATAAATAAATAAAATCTTAAAAAAAAAAAAAAAAAAAAAAAGAGTAACCTGAACTGAGGTTACCAGCAAGATAAAACATCTGTCTCTTTTCATGTATATACGACCTAACACACCTGTCTATTATAACGCTCCACTGTTTCACAATTACAGGTATCACATAATACAAGCGTCATTCACATGTCTATCTTCCTATAGTAATTCTCTGAAAGCTGACACGTCCCATCTCCAGTGCTGATATTGAACTGAATGGGATAGTAATATCTGATGGTCCCCTCAGAAAGCTACAATGTTGATGTAGTACTTATACATACAAGTTTGAGACAAGGTTCAAGTGTATCTAAAATTCTTGGTGGGCTCTAAGATCTAATAAAGTTTGGTCAAATAGAATCAAATACTTTTATAGCAAAATATGCTATTTATAAGAGGCAAGTTAGCATATTGGTTGAAGAGTCTGGATTTAGGAATCAGACTGACAGAAAGTTCAAATGTGGGATTGAGAACTCACTAGCTTATAACTGTGGATGAGTTACTTAGCCTCCTTGGACCTCAGCTTCCTTATCCATGAAAGAGAGATAATTATAATTCTCACTTCATAGAGTTCTTAAGAGGATTTCTGAGTGAATACCAAAAATGTGCTTAGAAAAGTGCCTGTCATATAGTGAACACTGTAACAATGTTATATATTTTTAACATTCTATTTCTTGAGCACCTCATTGGTATCAGATGAGTACACCATTTACTTTTACAGCTGAAGATACTAAGTGTGAGTTTAACTTGCCCAGCACAGAACAGCTAATAAATTTAAAGAGAGGAGGGGCTTAAATTTGACTCCACAGTCTATGTTCTATCCATGTACACACTGCAGCCCAAAGCCAACCTGTCATGTATTCACCTGTTAAATTTTCTGTGGATCTGAAGACATATAAATGAAATTCAAGAATAAGCAAACTGGTTAATAAAGTATGCTGAAATAATGAACATGAAAGGCTGAAAATAATTTAAATATTAAATCCTATTTTTTTAATTTAATTTTTTCACTGTTCCAAGATTCATTGTTTATGCACCACACCCACTGTTCCATGCAATACGTGCCCTCCTTAACACCCACAACCAGGCCCTCTCAACCCCCCATTCCTCTTGCCTCCGAAACCCTTAGTTTGTTTCTCAGAGTCCATGTGGTCTCTCTTGGTTTGTTTCCCTCTCTGATTTCCCCCAACTCACTTCTCTCCATCTCCTCATGTCCTCTGTGTTATTCCTTATGCTCCACAAGTAAGTGAAACTGTATGATACTTGACTCACTCTGCTTGACTTATTTCACTCAGCATAATCTCTTCCAGTCCCGTCCATGTTGATACAAAAGTTGGGTATTCATCCTTTCTGATGGAGGCATAATACTCCACTGCATATATGGTCCACATCTTCTTTATCCATTTGTCTGCTGAAGGACGTCTTGGGTCCTTCCACAGTTTGGCTATTGTGGCCATTGCTGCTATGAACACTAGGGTACAGATGGCCTTTCTGTTCACTACATCAGTATCTTTGGAGTAAATACCCAGTAGTACAATTGCACGGTCATAGGTAGCTCTATATTTAATTTCTTAAGGAAATAGCCACACTATTTTCCAAACTGGCTATACCAATTTGCATTCTCACCAACAGTGTAAAAGGTTCCCCTTTTTCCACATCCGCTCGAACACTTGTTTACTATCTTGTTAATTTTGCCATTCTAAGTGGCGTAAGGTGGTATCTCAATGTGGTTTTGATTTGAATCTCCCTGATGACTAATGATGATGAACATTTTTTGATGTGTCTGTTAGTAATTTGTGCATCTGTTAGCCATTTGGATGTTTTCTTTGGAGAAGTGTCTGTTCATGTCTTCTGCCCATTTTTTTTATGTCATTTCTGTTTTGCATGTGTGGAGTTTGAGGACTTCTTTACAGATCTTGGATATCAGCTCTTTGCCTGAAGTGTCATTTGTGAATATCTTCTCCCATTCCGTGGGTTGCCTCTTTGTTTTGTTGACTTTTTCCCTTTGCTGTGCAGAAGCTTTTGATCTTGATGAAGTCCTAAAATTTAATTTTCCCTTTTGTTTCCTTTGTCTTTGGAGACATGTCTTGAAAGAAGTTGCTATGGCCGATGTCGAAGAGGTTACTGCCTATGTTCTTCTCTAGGATTTTGACAGATTCCTGCCTCAAGTTGAGGTCTTTGATCCATTTCGAGTTTATCTTTGTGTATGGCATAAGAGAATGGTCCGCTTTCATTCTTCTACACACAGCTCTCCCAGCACCATTTGTTGAAGAGACTGTCTTTTTTCCACTGTATATTTTTTCCTGCTTTATCAAAGATTATTTGACCATAGAGCTGAAAGTCCATATCTGGGCTCTCTACTCTGTTCCACTGTTCAAAGTGTCTGTTTTTATGCCAGTACCATGCTGTCT
This sequence comes from Mustela erminea, assembly GCF_009829155.1. NCBI lineage: Eukaryota > Metazoa > Chordata > Mammalia > Carnivora > Mustelidae > Mustela > Mustela erminea. The sequence continues at coordinate 61,450,901 of NC_045623.1, forward strand.
TGATGATCAGAGCTTTGTAGTAAAGCTTGAAATCAGACAATGTGATGCCCCCAGTTTTGTTTTTCTTTTCAACATTTCTTTAGTTTTTTTTTTTTTGTTTTTTTTTGTTTTTATTTGACAGAGAGAGATCACAAGTAGGCATAGAGGCAGGCAGAGAGAGAGAGAGGAGGAAGCAGGCTCCCTGCTGAGTAGAGAGCCCAATGCGGGACTCGATCCTGGGACCCCGAGATCATGACCTGAGCCGAAGGCAGCGGCTTAACCCACTGAGCCACCCAGGTGCCCCTCAACATTTCTTTAGTTTTATCTGGGGTCTCTTCTGGTTCCATGCAAATTTTAGGATTGTTTGTTCCAGCACTTTGAAAAATGCTGGTGCAATTTTGATCGGGATGGCCCTGAAAGTATAGATTGCTCTAGGCAGTATAGACATTTTAACAATGTTTATTCTTCTGATCCATGAGCATGGAATGCTCTTCCACCTCCTTGTGTCTTTTTCAATTTCTTTCATGAGTGTTCTGTAGTTCCTTGAGTACAGATCCTTTACCTCTTCGGTTAGCTTGATTCCCAGGTATCTTATAGTTCTTGGTGCTATAGTAAATGGAATCGATTCTCTAATTTCCCTATCTATATTTTCATTGTTAGTGTATGAGAAAACAACTGATTTCTGTACATCGATTTTGTATCCTGCCACATTACTGAATTGCTGTATGAGTTCTAGTAGATTGGGAGTGGGGGGTTTTGGGTTTTCCATATAAAGTATCATTTCATCTGCAAAGAGAGAGTTTGAATTCTTCTTTGCCAATTTGAATATCTTTTCTCTCTTTTTGTTGTCTGATTGCTGTTGCTAGGACTTCTAGTACTATGTTGAATAAGAGTGGTGAGAGTGGGCATCCTTGTCATGTTCCTGATCTCAAACGGAAGGCTGCCAGCCTATTTTGAATGTCAGCCTTGCTGGATAAAGTATTCTTGGTTGCATGTTCTTTCATTTAGTGCCGTGAATATATCTTGCCAGCCCTTTCTGGCTTGCCAGGTTTCTGTGGACAGGTCTGACATTATTCTGATGGACCTTCCTCTGTACATTAAGAATCTCTTCCCCCTAGCTGCCCTCAGGAGCTCTTGTCTGAAATTATGATTCATGAGTTTCACACTTAAGTGCCTTGAGGTCTTTCTAGCTTCATTGATCTTGGTGGGTGTTCCTTCTGCATCTAGGACATGAATGCTTGTTCCATTCCCCAGATTGGGAAAATTTTCATCCAGAATTTGTTCAACTATATCTTCTAGTCTTCTGTCTTTTTCTACCCCCACAGGGATCCCAATAATTCTGACGTTGGAACGTTTCATGGCATCATTCATTTCCCTAAATCTGTTTTCATGGCTTCTAAGCTGTTTGTTCCATGCCTCCTCCTGATCCTTTTTCTCTATCATTTTGTCCCCTAGATCACTAATTCTATCTTCTCCTTGGTAACCCTAGCAGTTGAGTATTTAGATTAGATTGGATCTCATTGATAGCATTTTTAACTTCTTCCAGGTCAGCTGTCACTTCTGCCTTTAGAGATTCTACATTGTCATCAATGGTTTTCTCTAACCTAGCCATTGCCTAGATAATTGTTACCCTGAATTCCCTTTCTGACATATTATTTATGTCCATATCCAATAGTTCTGATCAGGAGGGCACAGTCTCTGAATTTTTCTTCTGTTGGGTGTTCCTCCTCCTAGTCATTTTGGTGAGATGTGGTTGAGGGGATGTATAGCTGAATATATCAACCACGATCCAGGAAAGGTGCATCCTGGAAAGTTTTGGAGCAACTGGAAGTCACCACCAAAAAGAAAGAAAAAAGATAAAAAGAGAAAGAGAGACAGAGAGAAAAAAGAGCCCCCAAAGTAAGATTTATAAGGTATACAAACAGAAACAAACAAAAAGACTGACAAAAGTTAATGACAAGGAGAAAAAAGAGAACCCAACCAAAATGAACCCCAAGGATGAGATTTATATAACACCAGAACAAAAATGAATACACAGAAACACTGACAGAAGAAGAAGATGTGAGGGTGGTTATAAATCCTCGATGTGGGTGGGGAAGGTTATTTTGATTCTTCCTGGGTGTACCTTGGTATCTTTGTTAAAGGACTCACCTTCTCAAAAATAAAGGGAGAATAATACTGGTTTATATATAGGGGTAGTATTGATTAGGGAAAGAGGATTACCATGAAGCTTATAGCTGTATGTACATTAAAAAAATAGAAAAGAAAAATAAAAACAGGTATATGTATGGGAAAAGTTCAAGTTAAAAGGTTATTATGGAATATGTTGTATTAAACCTCTAGTTGTAATGGTAAGTAGGTTAAAAAAATTAAAAAGAACAAGAATCATGAGAACAAATAAAATAAAAAGTTGTATCTATGAAATATACAGGTATTAGGGCAATACCAGGAGCTTAATATATTGTTTTCCACTGATGTCGGGGCTTTACAGTTTTATGGGGACCCTTTGGTAGTTGTCTTCTCGTTCTTTTGGCTTGCCTTCTCGGGGAGGGACCTGCCGCATTGTTTTTCAGTCAGTCTTGCCAGGGTTGAGTCATCCCGCCCCTATCAAGGGGCTGGGTTCTGTGGAAACTGGTTTTTCAGACTTTTGTTCTTTGGAGGTTTTTGTTCTTCCGGGTCTTTTTGCTTTTTCGAGGTTTAGTGGAAAGCAAACTGCACCCAGACCTCTGTCTCAGAGAGAAGCCTCAGTCTGCTCCCCTCTGGGTGATCCAGAACACAGAGACTCCCCTTCTGCAAACTCCAGTGAGCTGTGTGACCTCCCACAGGTGATGCACACCACCAGCCACCATCTCAGGGGTCGCCTGAAGCACCCGCTTGTCTCTGCACCCCTGTGCCACTAAAACCATGAGCAACATTGGTCCAGGCAGCCCACTTCTGGTGACTGCCTTTGCCGGGAACGCTGTCTGGGGGCCAGACCTCATGGTTGCACAGGTCACAGGAGGCTGTTGGGTTCTCTCATGGGCAGGTTGGGAGTGTTCAGACCCTTGGCCAGGAACAGGCGGCCAGGGTCCTAAAGAGTGCTGGCTGGCACCCACACCAAGCTCTCTCAGGCACAGGGGGTGGGGGTGGGGGGTGTACTCACAGCCAGCAGTTGTGCAGGGTGTGCAGAGCGGAGAAGGGTGTGGACCTAGCAAGTGTTGGTGGGTGCCCACACCAGACTCTCTCACATGCAGGTGGGAGTGCACCCAGCCCAGCGGTGGTGCAAGCAACCAAAAGCCATGAGCTCGGGGACCAAGGAGGCTCCGCCACACTCTCTCTGGCATGGTCGGCGGCGGTGGCCGTCTTGGGTTTGTGGGCATAGGTCCATGCCCATGACCACCCAATTCCACCAGTCACCCCTTAGGCTCTTTTGCTCTTTCTGAGTGCCTTCAACCAGACTGCAAATTAATGCTGCCCCACCACCACCACAGGGCACTCTCGTATTGGGGTATTACTTTCCAGTGGGTTGCTTCTGGTGGCTCCCCCCCGCTTCTGCTTATCCTCCGGTATCAGTCCAAGCATTCCTACTCTGCTTTACCTCTCCACTGGTGTCTTCTGCCCCTGTAGAGATCCAGAAGTATACAATCCTACATCTCAGGCTGATTTCATGGGTGTTCAGAGTGTTCTAGTAGATATTTAGCTCACTTTAGGGGACCAGTTGAAACAGGGTCACCTACTTCTCTTCCATCTTGCCCCTCCTCCACCTAAATCCTACTTATTTTAACTACAGTGACATCTCCCACCAGATTTCATGGCTAGCTAATGAAATTACAAGGCATTTCACCTTTGCTCGGTTTCCAGTTCGTTCATCTTGCGGTGCTTCTGTTCCAGCTGTTCCTGAAGTTCCTCAATACGCTCGTTCTCGCTACCTTCCTGTTGTAAGCGGAGCATCTTATTTTCATGTTGCAGTCGAATAAACACTTCCCTGATGTTGAAGAGCAAAGTTTGTTTTTAAATTTTTTAAATGTACATTTTACATTTTTTTACATTCTTAACTTTAAGAGAATTCCTGTTCATGCAGCAGCTGTCATTTAAAAATGCTACCAATGCTCCTGAAATTTTTTAAAAGAAAACTACATACACTGTAAGACTGTCTCAAAAAAACAAGTAATAAATTTTTCAAAGCAAAAGTATTATATTATATATTATATTATATATCATTAAATATTACGCAAATCCCAAAAGAAATAGGAGTTATTTTACTGGTAACTTAGCTGCTATTCACTATAGCATATCTTCAGAAAACATATACATTATAAGCAATGGATTTAAAAAATCAGTTTGCTTAATATTTTTTTTTAAAGATTCTATTTATTTACCAGATAGCGATCACAAATAGGCAGAGAGGTAGGCAGAGAGAGAGTGGGGGGGAAGCAGGATCCCTGCTGAGCAGAGAGCCCAATGCAGGGCTCGATCCCAGGACACTGGGATCATGACCTGAGCGGAAGGCAGAGGCTTGAGCTACCAGGCACCCCTGTTTAATATTTTTAAAATATATTCTTATGACAATTATATTACTGCACCTAGGTTTTTTGCTTTCAGAAAACAATTTTTATTAAAAGTTTACAAATACACATTTTCTAAAATGCAAACAAGAAAAATTATATTAAGTAGAAAAGTAATGTTCTCCTACCTGCTGCCTCCTTAAATGTAATTTCTTAAAAGCAAGTAATTTCAATTAATCTCAATTTGTGTTCTTCTGAATGGCAACATCATGACTTTAAGATACAGGTTCATATTATGGCTTTTTTTTTTTTCACACAGCTATTTTTAAAGTGATATTAATATCACTGGGTATTAACGACTTTTAAAAAGTTGCTCTCCAGTCCAGCATGTAAAGAGCTCTGTCTTAACAACAAAAAATCTAACAGAATGAAAATTAACATATTTGCAAACTGTATCCTGAGTAAAAGCAGGCACAAAAGGCCACTTATTGTAGGACTCATATATGTTAAATTCCATAAGAGAGTTGATTTTCTGCTGCCTTGTGCTGGAGCCTGAGGGAAGGCAGGACTGAGGAATGACTACTCAGAGGCACAGGGTATCTTTTGGGGGGAATGGAATGTTCTCTAATTAGATGGCTGCACAACTCCATGACTATGCTAAACACCACTGAGCCATATGGTTTTAAAGGGGTGAACTGAATCTCAATAATCTGCTTAAGGAAAGAGTAGAGTCTGAAGTAGTAAATAAAACTGTTACCACAAAAAGGAAAGGAAAACCATAAAAAATACCAGATAAGTCAAATACCTAGAAGCAAACATAGCAGTAAAATACCGGGATAAAAGTTGGTTAAGAGATTCTAAAATTTGTATTTTATTTAACTTCAGCGTAATCCTTTTGCCATATTGACAACTCTTCACCTATTTGTTTCACCCACGTGGATTTGATGCCAGGTGTAAAAATGGTTTTCCATTGAGGTTAGAGGTAGGAAAAGAAGTTCAACACAATAAAAGTCATATTATAAAAACTAGAATATTTTATTCATGTAGTTTGTGAAATTTTACTTCTAATAAATTCTAAAACTACTGTAGTAGCAGTAACAATCTAAGAAGTTCAAGTAGATGAGACAAAGTAATTTTGAACTCCATGACTAATAAAATGGAAAATCCTGAAGGCTAATAATTTTTTTAAAGAAGAAATATTTCTAATATTAAGTATAGATTATTAATTAATAAAAACAAATTTACCTATATTCCACTGGCATAATCTCAGCAGCAAGATTCTCATAACTTTTTGTAGCAGATGCATCTAAACAACAACAACAAATGATTAACATTTCAGTATTTCTACTGTTAAAAAAAACTTTTCTAAATCCAGCAAAATTCACCTGTTTGGTTTAGATGATCTTGTTGTACTTGTGAACATCGAAGTTCTTCATTCGTTTCTTTCAGAGTATCACGCTGCTCTATTAGTCTCTAAAAAAGAATTATTTATGAGAAAAAATTATTTATATGAGAAAAAGAATTATTAAAAAGAATTATTTATAATTCTGCCCACCAGAAATGTACTTTATGCTTATAATAATTTATCTTAGTTTCATAATTTTTGCTTAGTTACTTAAAAGTGACGTTTTAGTTTTCATGCTAAGAGGTAATTTTCTCTTACATAAATCCCATAATCTTTATACAACATAAATCTTGTGATTTCCCCATTAGATAATTTATTTGAACCAAACTGACATAATTACAAATGTGCAACAGCATGGATTTTAGAGGCAAATAGATCACGGCTTGAACTCCAGTTTCATTATTTACTAGTTATTGTATCACCTACGGTGAGTTATTTGACTTTTCGGCTTTAGTATCCACATTACCAAAATGGAAATGTAGATACATAACCCTTGCAGAAGTGTCTTGAGTAATGAGTGAGGTAAAGTTAGTGGTTACTTGAAGAACTGTGATCTTCATGATGGGTATTAAGGAGGGCACGGATTGGATGGAGCACTGGGTGTTATACGCAAACAATGCATCATGGAACACTCCATCAAAAACCGGTGATGTACTGTATGCTGACTAACAAAACACAATAAATCAAACCAACAAAAAGAACTGAGGAGCAGGTACTGATACACTATTATTAACTAAAGGACATCAGGGTTCCCTCTATTTTACTTTTATGGGTTCTGAGAAATGTATAATATATCCATCATTACAGTATCATGGCCAATTGATTTTCAACAAAGGTATTAAGACAATAATAGGGAAAGAATAATCTTGTCAACAAACAGTTCTGGGACAACTGAATAGCCACACACAAAAGAATGAAGTTGGACCCCTATCTTACATCATTTACAAAAATTAATTCAAAACTGTTCACAGAAACTGTAAAATTAAAAGAAAACATAAGCACAAATCTTTATAACCTCATATTACTCAGTGACTTCACAGAAATACAGCCAAAAAAGCATAAACAAGGAAAGAAAAAAATAGGTAACTGATTTCATCAAATGAGAAATCATTCCATTGTAAATAGCACCACCAAAAAAATGAGAACCCACAGAATAAAAGAACATATTTTCAAATCATATATTTGAGAAGGAACTTATATCCAGAATCTATAAGGAGCTCTTACAATTCAATAAAAAAGCAAATAACCTAGATAAAACATGAGTAAGGGTTTTGAAGAGACATATCTCCAGGGAAGACATACAAATGGCCAATAAGTACATGAAAAGATGCTCGACATCATTAGTCATTAGGGAAATACAAGTCAAAACCACAATAGCAGACCACTTCATACTCACTAGGATAGCTAAAATTAAAAGTCTGATAAGTGTTGTCAAGGATATGCAGAAATTAAAAACCTTTAGAAATTGCTGAGAATTAAAAATGGTTTATCTACTTTAGAAAACAGCATGGTAGCTCCTTGAAAGGTTAAACATAGTTACCATATGACCAGCAGTACCATGCCTAGGTATGTACTCAAATGAAAATACATGTCTACATAAACATTTGTAAATAAATGTTCATAGCCACATTATTTAATAGCCCAAATGTCCATAAAATGATGAGTGGATAAATAAAATGTGGTATGTCTATAGAATGGAGTATCATTCAGCATCAAAACAAAGTACTGATTCATGCTATAACATGGATGAACTTTGAAAGCATTAAAGCTACGTGAAGGTATCTAGTCACAAAACTGACACCGTGTAGGATGACATATTCTGGACAGACTGGCCAAATCTGCAGAGACAGAAAGTAGATTAATGCTTTCAAAGGCTGAGGGGAGGGGAGCCAGAATGTAGGGCGCTGCCAGTACACACACTAACGAGGTGATGACAGTGCTCTAAAATGGGCCTGTGGTGAGGGCTGCACAACAGGGAATACACTAAGTGGTATTCAGGGAATACCACTGAATCGTGCACTTCAAGTGGGTGAAATTTATGGTATATAAATTATATCTCAATAAAGCCACTAAAAAATAAAATCTGTGGCCCTTGCTCTCGAGAAGCCGATGGTCTAGAATGGGAAAACATGCAATGAGACATATGGCCTTGCCTCTGTGACTTCATCTTCCCTCATGAAGGAATAACAACACTGCACAGTAAATTTCTACTACTTTCTTCCACAGCAACACTTGGATTGGGAGTAAGACGGAAGTTTTGATTTACATGACTTCCATTCTTAGAACAGCAAGGATAATATTAAACACTAAAAGAGAAGACAGACATATTACTCATCAACTATATTCATGTGTACCTCTTTTTCCTTAAGTAAAGCTTCATGTTTTTCTTCAAGCCGCTTCATTTCAAATGCTAGTGTATCTGCCCTTTTGGATTCAGAGGAAAGTTTATTGTGAAGATCTTGAACCTTTTGTCAGAAACAAAAGTAGATAACAAAAATATATAATATTAATAGTTTTTAGAGTTTAATAAATAAGAAACTGATTGGAAATAAAATCTATAATGAGAATATAAGTAATCCTAAATAGTTGTAGAAATAGCATGTAAATAAGAGCCTAAATTTTAAAATACCCAAATAATAATTTAGTATGAAAAAAAAAAAAAATCAGTCTCCTATTCCAATGTTTCTCCAGGTTGCCAGATAAGTAGAAAAACAGGGTATCAGCAGTTATAGCTCCATTCTCCAGGCAATTACTACTGGTTACCAGAAATGTTAATAAGCAATAAAATGCCCAAAAATATATATAAGCTCAGAAGACAGTAAAAAGGGAAAGACCTAGATAACTTAAATTCAATTATCAACCCTGGAATTAAAATTACAGGTAGAAGAAATCTATCATAAGTTCATAGCCAACTATAGGCAATGTTTCTTCAAATCTCTATCATTCTGAAAGTATCAAAAGGAATCAAAAGAAAGTTGAACTCTTTTGATTTTCTTAAAAAAATTAAGATATTTTCTGGGGCACCTGGGCGGCTCAGTCGTTGGGTGTCTGCCTTCGGCTCAGGTCATGATTCCAGAGTCCTGGGTTCAAGCCCCGCATTGGGTTCAGTGGGAAGCCTGCTTCTCCCTCTCCCACTCCCCCTGCTTGTGGTCCCTCTCTCGCTGTGTCTCTGTCAAATAAATAAAATCTTTAAAAAAAAATTAAGATATTTTCTTACCTGCCTCTTGTATGTTTCTAACTGTGTACGTGCTGCATTTGCCTTCTTCAATTCTTCTTCTAAGCTGACTGTATTATGCATATACATCATGTTTGTTTCTTGTAAAGTTTTCACCTGCTTGCGAAGGTCGTTCAGATCTTGTAGTTTCTGACGATATATCTCGACTGTTGACTCTAGTTTATTTGCTTTATCAGAGGTGGCCCTACAATAATAAAGACTGCACATTACTGGGTAAGAACCAGTAAATGCATAAAGAAATTTTATTCTATCTGTAAAATTAGTCAACCAGATAGTCAATTGGCTGAAACAAGGGAAAAAAGGAATGAAGAAAGACAATGAAAGACAAAAGAAATAAACTTTATGGGAGCTTTGGAAAAAGACTAAAATCCATCATTGAACCTTCTTGTTGCAAAGGTATCAAAACAAAAATGTTTTGAATTTGGCATACTAAATTATCGAACTGTTTCATACAGCACAATGTGTAAAAAAGAATGGTTTTACAAATTCAACTGAACAATTCTAGGCTCCTCTGTAGCTTATAGGCCAATTTTGCTTTGTGTCTAGCATTTAGTAAGTATTTGATATATTTAGGATGTTGACTCAACTTACAATTTGTCTGACAAAGCACTTTGCTTTAGAATTGTATCTACCTGACCAACTAGGCTAGAGCAAAAGTAAATACATAAACCAAACCACTTTCCATCACATGCAGGTTCAAACAAATGGGTATAAATATTTTTATTTCAAATGGACAGAAAAACTGTGCAACAAAATGGCCCATTAAGAAAATTTAACAGAAAATATAACAAGTATATAGATAGTCTATTTACTTGATTAACATTCCATAGGCAAAAACCAAATAAAAATTTTATACATTGTCAAAGAGAATAAGAGAACCTTGGGATAACCCTGAAATAAATATTAAGATACTTACCTATACCTATTTTATATCAAATGCCAAAACATGGATTGAGAATGCTTTCCCTTATGTAAAAAGTTCACAAGATACACTAATGAGTACAAGGAGGTCAAGCTAAATGTATCTAAAGGTGATTCCCAGCTTACACAGTTTTAAGAAAAAGGTATCATTTGGGGTTTATGAATTTTAACATGAACTTGTGCTACCATGGGTGGCTCAGTTGGTTGGGTGTGTTCGACTCTCGAGTTTGGCTCGGGTCATGATCTCAGGATTGTGAGATTGGACCCCATGTCTGGGTCTGCGCTAAGAGCGGAGCCTACTTGGGATTCTCTCTCTCCCTTTCCCTCTACTCCTGCCATCCCCTCATCCTCCCTCTCTTAAAAAAAAAAAAAAAATTGTGCTAAGAGAATTGAATATTATCCTTAAACTGCAATTATCATCAACAAGCATAAAATAAGTAAAGACTAAGAGCCTGGATAAAAACTGACCAGTACTTGATACACAGGAATCACCCTAAGAATCCCTGATTAGACTGTGGAATACCAAAATGACTAACGAATAACTTAGAAGTGACATCATTATATTTAGACACGCCATACCTAAGAACATCTATTTCATCCTTCAGGGCTCTTGTTTCTTCAGCAAGACTAGTCAGTTCATCATTCCTATGCTGAAATTCAATTAGTTGCTTTTCAAGTTCTTCACAATGAACACGGTAATCATCCTTTGCAGCTTCAAGCCTTGAGTAAAGAAAACAAGTACTTATAATGTGATTTTCATCACTTGTTTTCTTACTGAGACATGTTAGCAAGGCATACTTAAAAAAAATTTTTTTTTTTTAAATTCCACACTCAACACAGAAAGGCTAAGGATTAAGACACTTTCAGCTCCTGGATTTGAATCTGGCTGAGAATAAACTTATTGTTCTGAATTTTTATTTTCACTTCTGAAACACTGTGCTTCATTATCTCTAACTCTAGTAAGAGTTTTAATATCTCATAAGATAAAGAGAAAATATATAGATATTTATTAAAATTACTCAAAAATATATATCACATGAGAAGTGGTAAAATAGTAACTCTAAGTAGACTATAATAAATTAAGGATATACTTAAACTCTATAGCAACAACAAAAAGTAAAAAGACAATATAGTGAATAAAGGCAAATATTTAAACAAGTATTTAATTTACCCAATTAAATGCAGAAAAGAAAAACAAAAGGATATGACAAATGAAAAACAGCAAACTGACAGACCTAAATATAACTGTAACAAAAATTACATAAAAGGGAAACAGACTGCACACCAATTAAAAAGGCAGAAAGCATCAGACTAGATAACAAATATATGCTAATAACAAGAGATGGTTTAAATATAAAGGCACAGATAGACTAAAAAGATTTAAAAAAAACACCATGCAAACAGTAAGCAAAAGAAACTGGGGTGGTTATGTTGGCATCAAACAAAATAAATTTTTAGAGTACTATTAAAGTATTTAATTAATTTTTAGAGTATTATTAAAGATAGAGATATTTCTCTATAAAAGGGTCAAATCATTAGAAAGCCATATCATAAAAGGGTCAAATCATTAGAAAGCCATATCATAAATGTGTATATGCCTAAACATAGCTTTAAAATACATGAAGCAAAAACTGACAGAATCAAAGGTGGAAATCCACAAACCCACAATCATTCTTTAATACCAGTCTCCAATAAATGACAGAAACAAAAATATCAGTAAAAATACAGAAGAGCTCTGAACAACACTATTAACCAAGTTGATTTGACACATATAGAACATGTCAATCAAAAACGACAGAATACACATCCCCTGCAAGTTCAGATGGAACAGTCATCACAACATGCCGAGCAATAAAATAATATTAATAAGTATCTAAAGACCAAATCTTGTGAAATATGTTCTCTAAACATAAGAGACTTAAATTTGAAATTAGACGACAATAAGAAGTCTAGAAAAGCCTTCAATAGTTGGAAATAAAACAACACACTTCTAAATAACACACAAGTCAAGGAAGTTATCACAAAGGAAATTAGAAAATATTTGAGAATGAATAACAACAGAGACAGGCAGTCAAACTTTGGGGACCCAGCTAAACCAGTGCTTAGAGGAAAATTTACAGTTTTAAAGGCTTATTAGAAATGAAGAAAGGCTTGAAATCAATCATCCAAGTTTCAACCTTAAGAGTCCAGGAAAAGAACAGCAAATTAAATCCAAAGTAAGTAAATAGAAAGAACAGAGATCTAAAACTAGTAATATGGAAAGCTAATAAAGTATTTGAAAATATTAATAAAATTGATGAAACCCTAGTAAGAATGACCAAGAAAAATGAGAAAAAACACAAATTACTGATATCAGGAATGACAAAGTGAATATCAGTATAGCTCCCACAGTCATTAAAAGGACGATAAGAGAATATTATGAACAACTATATGCCAATAAATTCAACAACTTAAATGAAATAAACATATACCTTGAAAAGCACAACTTATCAAACTGACATAAATGGAACAGAAAACCTGAGAAGCCCTATGACTACTAACAAAACTGTATTTGTCATTAAAAGCCCTTTCACAAAACTATAGGTCGACTGCTTTATTGATAAATTCTACCAAACATTTAAGGAAGAAATATTATTATTCTTACATAAACTCTTTCAGAAAATAGAGGAGGAGAGAACACTTCCCAATTATTCTATGAGACTAGAAGAACTCTGACAATAAAACCTGAAAAAGATATTACAAGAGAAAAAAAGTTATAGACCAATATCTATATGAAGATAATCAAAAATATTTTCAACATATCAGCAAACCAAATCCAGTCATATATATGCAAAATAAGTATGACCAAACTGATCTAACCATGAAATATAAGATTGTTCAACATCCAAAAAATTAAACGATCATAATAAAAGAATGAAAAGAAAAACTACACTGTCATTTCAAGATGTAGAAAAATCATGTCAAAAATCATACCAATTAATGATAAAAACTCTCAGCAGCCATATATAAAGGGGAACTCCTCCAAAATGATAAAAAGCACATTAGAAAACTCTACAGTGAGTATTATACTTGATGGTACTTAACTGAGTGTTTTCCCCCTAAGACCTGGAACAAAGTAAGATGTCTGTTCTTGCTAAATTAAGGAAAAACAAATAGAGGGCAGAAATAATAAAAGGAAGATGTAAAGCTCTGTTAATAGATGAGACGACTGAGGATGCCTTAGATTTTCTATACAAACAAATTACTAGAATCAATAAGTGAACTAAGAAACTTTATAAGACATAAAAGTTTCAAAATGAAAGATCAATTTCAATATATAAAAAAATCACTTGTACATACTTGCAGCCACTTTTCAGAATAACTTAAATTGTATATGTAATAGCATCTACTAGGGAATAAATTTAATAAAACACATACAAGACTTCTCCACTGGAAACAACACAACACTGCCGAGACAAATTAAAGATTTAAATAAATGAAGATACCATATTCATAGAAATTCTCAATATAGTTATCAATTTTATACAACCTAAATCATAATCACAAAAGGTTTTTTAAATAGAAACTGACTAGCTCTCAATTTTAAATGAAAATGCAAAAGACTTAGAATAGCCAAAACAAATTTTGAAAAGAAAGAACAAAGTTGGAATACTTATACTACCTGATTTTAAGCTTATTCTAGAGCTAAAGTAATCAAGACCATACCACATAGGTATAAAGACAAACAGATAAAGGGAAAAGAATTAAAAAGTCCAAAAAATGACCCAAATTTTATGGTTATATCATTTTTCACAAAGGTACAAAGCAATGTGGAGTAAAACTAAAATTCTTTTGAATGATGATACTGTAACAACTAAATACCCATATGGAAAATAAAAATAAAGTTTGACTGTACACTATTTTTATAAAAAAAAAATCAATTCGAGATGGACCATAGACTTACATGTAAAAGAAAACACCAAAGACTCACATGTAAAAGACAACACTGTGAAGGTTCTAGAAAAGAACAGTAGAGAGTATCTTCATGGCACGGAAGTAGACAAAGATTTCTTGGGCAGTACACAAAAACACTAATATTAAAAATATCGATAAAATAGACTTCATCTAAGAACTTCTACTCATTGAAAGTCACCATTTAAAAAATGCAAAGGCAAGCCACAGAATGAGTGGAAAAAAAAATATTACTACACACATATTTGACAAAGGACTTGCATCCAGATTTTTAAAAATTCCTACAACTAATTGATATTGACAAATAACCCAATTTAAAAACAGGTCAACAGTATGAAGAGACAACTCACCAAGTAAGAGATATATATATATTTAAAGATTTTATTTATTTATTTGACAGACAGAGATCACAAGTAGGCAAAGAGGCAGGAGAGAGAGAGGAGGAAGCAGGCTCCCCGCTGAGCAGAGAGCCCAATGGGGCTTGATCCCAAGACCCTGGGATCATGACCCGAGCTGAAGGGAGAGGCTTTAACCCACTGAGTCATCAGGCGCCCCATAAGATACATTTCTAGTAAGATATATTTCTAGTAAGATATATATTTCTAGATATATTTCTAGTAAGCACAGGAACAGGGGCTTATCACATCACTGGTTATCAGGAAAATGCCAATTAAAGCCCTAAGGAGATACTACTACACTCTTACTGAACTATTTAGTTAAAAAGATAAGAACTATGCTATGCAGGCAGAACAAGAGCAGACTCTGCTCATGGAAGGATAAAATGTTATGACCACTGTGGAAAATGGTTAGGTAGTGTCTTTTAAATTAAACACAGAACTACTATATAACTCTGCAATACCACTATATATTTACTAATGAGAAATTTAAAAAAATATGTCTACAAAATTCTTATATTACCATGTTCAGTCTAGTTTTACTTAAAACCTGGAAACCCAAATGCCCATCATCTAAAGGAAAATGGGTAACTAAAAGTGTGTATGGGGCGCCTGGGTGGCTCAGTGGGTTAAGCCTCTGCCTTTGGCTCAGGTCATGGTATCAGGGCCCTGGGATAGAGCCCCGCATGGGGCTCTCTGCTCAGCAGGGAGCCTGCTTCCCCCACCCCACCCGCCTGCCTCTCTGCCTACTTGTAATCTCTCTGTCAGATAAATAAATAAAATCTTTTAAAAAAATAAATTTAAAAAAAAGTGTGTATAATGTGGAATAATTCCAAATATTTGAATACAACTCAGGCATAAAAAATAATGAATTACAGATACATTCAAAACATAGATGAAGGCTCACAAACATGCTGAGCAACGGAAGCCAGTCACCAAGGAGTTCATACTGCATGATTCAGTTAATGTTAACATTCTAGACCAGAGAAAACTCATCTATGGTAAAAAAATAATCACAAGAGTACTTAGCCTCTGGGAGGTGGGTGTCGACTGAGAAAAAGCATAAAGGAACTTTCATCTCTAATACATAAATCTTACCTTGCAAAAGAACTGTAAACATACTGAAGTCTTATTAATAGTTTGCTTAAGACAAAGGTAAGGTTAGCTACTCTTAAATTACTTTCTATGTGCTTTGGGATTGAGTATATGAGTACATATATTGAGGAAAATAGGAGCCAGGTTTCCCATCACTGGAGAAGGAGTTTCCAGTATGGAAATGGAGAAGATCAGAATGAACCATGAAAACACAGAACTGAAATGAAGGATATCAAAATGAGATCACTGTTCACTGTTCACAGTGAGAGACATAAAAACCAATGCAGACATGTGTCCATATAAGCATATGAACACAAGCAGGTGTAAATGTGAACATAGGTAAGCATACTTCTTAGCTCTGTACACTAAAGGGGCCTACAAGCAATGACAGAAAAACTCATGTGGAGCACTGGATCTTTGTTTCTAAATAACACCGTCCATAAAAGGAATTAGAGATCCTTAAAGAAACGGCTGACTGCAGGGTAGGGAAAGGAAGAGACGAGTCTAGAATATTTTGTTGCACCCGAAAGTAAGAAAGTGCTCTTAGGACAGTAACCGGTGAAAGGCCACAGGGGCCAACTCAAAGGGCTCCCAGTGGTCAAATCTGGAACAATTTCACAATTAAGTTAATGATGATACTACGGATTTATAGATCATTAAGAATCCATTAATAAATGCAGTGCATGATCCTGGACTGGATTCTGAACCAGGAAAAAAAAAAGTCATAAAAGACAATGAGACAACTAATGGAATTTGAATATGATCTGTGGATTAAATAATAATATTGTATCAATGACAGATTCCCTAATTTTAATCACTATACTATGGTTTAGAAGGAGTTCTTTTTGTTTTAGGAAATACATGCTAAAGCATATAGGGATAAAGGTGCATGGCTCCAACTTACTCTCAAGTGGTTCAGAAAAAAATACGCAAATTCCTAAGAATATGCAGAGTGATAGCGAATGGGGAAAAAATGCAAAACACTTGTGGAATCTGAATAAAAGGAATAAAGGAGTTCTTTGCACTATTGTTGCAACTGTTTTTGTGTTTAAGTTTGATATTACAATAAAAGAAGGAAAAAAAAGTCATAGAGTGCAATTAGAGTGCCTACTCTCAAGGCCTTATAGCTCCAGGCTCAGCAGCAAGCACACAAGAGACAATGTTTATTAAAGGCAAGATGTGTAACACCTTTTTTTTTTTTTTTCCAAAGAAGAAACATAAAAGTTCAAAGAGAAAGCATTTTTTTAGCTTTCTAGATTTTATTTTTATTTTATTTTTTAGATTTCCGTTTTTTCCATTTATTATCAGGTTTCCTTTCATCCAGAAGAAATACCCCATTCTCTCCAGGCCTCAGCAGTCACTCCCTTTCACTCCTATTGCATTTGCACATGGCCTTCATTTGGCCCTTATTACATAAAGTTATTTTGAATTGTTTTTTTGATTTTATAGACATATCCCACTTGCCTACCTAGCTTGCAAGCCCTGTGAAGGCAGGAACCACCTGTACCATTAGGTATTTTCAGAGCTGGATTAGTGTCCTAAGCATGCTATAAAGCTCCAGGATGCTACAGCATACTGTAAAATGCTTAATAAGTAGTTGTTGATAGGATTTTACACCTCTAGTTTAACAGAACTCTGTGGAAGGATTTTTATTAAAAATGCTACCTGAAGTTTTCTTCCTGTAATTGTTCTAGCTGTAACTGTGCATGAAAATACTTTTTTGCAACCATTGTATTTGGATCATCAAAAGAGCCATCCAACTGGTCAAGTTTTTCATTCATCATCTCATTTTCAGAAACTAATGAATTCTTTTCATCTTGAAGTGCAGTCACCTAAAAAATAAATAAACAGAAGAATCAATACCAAAAAACCCTGGAGTCCAGAGTTCACATTATAATTGTGACTAAACCATTAAATTAGTTTGGTCAATCAGACTAGATAATTTTTAAGGATCCTTCCAAATCTGGAATTCTGGGTATAAGAGGTTTGAGTCAAACAAAAAAGAATCAAAATAATTGATTTTTATTACTTTATTAATATATTTATTAATTTATTAATTATTAACTAATACAGAGAAAACAGAGTTAATTCATATAAGGAGAATATTTTCAAAATTATGTGCTTGCCTAGTTTTGGGAAGAATATCATTCTAAGTCTCTAAAATTATGTACCTATAAACTTCAAAAAATTAATTTGTTCCCATTTTAGTTATAAGTTTGTTATTAGGATGTTGATACCTTCTAAACCAAAATACACATGTTTATGCACAAAGTTAGTTTAGGTTCATAGTAGAAAATTATCAGTTACATACCATGCCTTCAGGGACAAGCACATTATTTCATTAATGAATCAATAACAAAAAGCTGAATTAAATCCATTTGCACATTAAGACTATTCGCTTACATTTTAAAATGGATAAAAATATGTAATTTTAGAACCACATCAATATCAGTATCTGATACGCTGTTATTTTACTTACATTTTTATGCAACTCCTTTTTCTTTTCCATTTAAAAATGTCTTTAAAAATTTATTGGTAGACTGTAACCCTTTAGAAGACCAATTTATATATGATTTAATTACGATCTGTTTGAAAAAAATGAAACTTTGACCTCTTAGGACTTTCAACATATTACTATATAGTCTTGTGGTTATTCTCTTTTCAATAGGTGTAATTAAATCAACCCAGTTATGTGAATGAGACTATATACTGACACAGACAACTGGTAATAGAAAATTAAAGTCAAATGATGCCTTTTTAAAAAAAAAAATAATTTTCAGAGTCCATAGTCTCTCATGGTTCACCTCCCCTTCCAATTTCCCCCAACTCCCTTCTCCTCTCTAACTCCCCATGTCCTCCATGCTATTTGTTATGCTCCACAAATAAGTGAAACCATATGATAATTGACTCTCTCTGCTTGACTTATTTCACTCAGCATAATCTCTTCCAGTCCTGTCCATGTTGCTACAAAAGTTGGATATTCGTCCTTTCTGATGGAGGCATAATACTCCATAGTGTATATGGACCACATCTTCCTTATCCATTTGTCCATTGAAGGGCATCTTGGTTCTTTCCACAGTTTGGTGACCGTGGCCATTGCTGCTATAAACAATGGGGTACAGATGGCCCTTCTTTTTACAATATCTGTATCTTTTGGGTAAATACCCAGGAGTGCAATTGCAGGGTCATAGGGAAGTTCTCTGAAAAACAATCTGAGGAGTCTGAAGTGGTGGGGGGGTGGGAGGTTGGGGTACCAGGTGGTAGGTATTATAGAGGGCACGGATTGCATGGAGCACTGGGTGTGGTGAAAAAAAATGAATACTGTTATGCTGAAAATCAAAAATAAATAAATAAATAAATGATTTAATTTTATGCTTTTTTCAGTGTTTCAAAATTCATTGTTTATGCACCACACCCAGTGCTCCATGCAATACATGCCCACCATAATACCCAGCACCAGGCTCACCTAATCCCCACCCTCCCCTCCAAAACCGTCAGTTTGTATCTCAGAGTCCACAGTCCCTCATGGTTTGTCTCCCTGTCCGATTTCCCCCAACTCACTTCCCCTCTCCATCTCCCAGTGTCTTCCGTGTTGGTCCTTAGCTCCACAAGTAAGTGAAACCATATGATAATTGACTCTCTCTGCCTGACTTATTTCACTCAGTATAATCTCTTCCAGTCCCATCCATGTTGATACAAAAGTTGGGTATTCACTCTTTCTGATGGAGGCATAATACTTCATTGTATATACAGACCACATCTTCTTTATCCATTTGTCCACTGAAGGGCATTTTGGCTCTTTCCACAGTTTGGCAACTGTGGCCATTGCTGCTATGAACATTAGGGTACAGATGGCCCTTCCGTTTACTACATCTGTATCTTTGGGGTAAATATCCAGCAGTGCAATTCCAGGGTCATAGGATAGCTCAATTTTTAATTTCCTTTTTTTTCCCCTTTTTTTTTTTAATTTATTTTCAGCATAACAGTATTCATTATTTTTGCACCACACCCAGTGTTCCATGCAATCCTGAATAGGGAAGTTCTATTTTTAATTTCTTGAGGAATCTCCAAAATGTTTTCCAAAAGTAGCTGCACCAACTTGCATTCCCACCAACAGTGTAAGAGGGTTCCCCTTTCTCCACATCCCCTCCAACACATGTTGTTTACTGTCTTGTTAATTTTGGCCATTCTAATTAGTGTAAAGTGGTATCTCACTGTGGTTTTGATTTGAATTTCCCTGATAGCTAATGATGATGGACATTTTTTCATGTGTCTGTTAGCCATTTGGATGTCTCCTTCGGAGAGTGTCTGTTCATGTCTTCTGCCCATTTTTTGATGTGATTATCTGTTTTGTGTGTGTTGAGTTTGAAGAGCTTTTTATAGATCTTGGATATCAGCCCTTTGTAGTGTCATTTGCAAATATCTTCTTCCATTTCATGGGTTGCCTCTCTGTTTTGTTGGCTGTTTCCTTTGCTGTGCAGAAGCTTTTGATCTTGATGAAGTCCTAAAAGTTCATTTTTGTTTTTGTTTCCTTTGTCTTTGGAGACATGTCTTGAAAGAAGTTGCTGTGGCCGATATCAAAGAGATTACCGCCTATGTTCTCCTCTAGAACTTTGATGGATTCCTGTCTCACATTGAGGCCTTTCATCCATTTAGAGTTTATCTTCGTGTATGGTTTACGAGAATGGTTCAGTTTCATTCTTCTACACATAGCTGTCCAATTTTCCCAGCACCATTTATTGAAGAGACTTTTTTCCACTGTATATTTTTTCCTGCTTTATCAAAGATTATTTGATGATAGAATTGAGAGTCCATATCTGGGCTCTCTACTCTGTTCCACTGTTCAATGTGTGTTTTTATGTCAGTACCATGCTGTCTTGATGATCACAGCTTTGTAGTAAAGCTTGAAATCAGGCAACGTGATGCCCCCAGTTTTGTTTTTCTTTTTCAACATTTCCTTAGCTATCTGGGGTCTCTTCTGGTTCCGTACAAATTTTAGGATTGTTTGTTCCAGCACTTTGAAAAATGCCGGTGCAATTTTGATCGGGATGGCCCTGAAAGTATAGATTGCTCTAGGCAGTATAGACATTTTATTTTAACAATGTTTATTGTTCTGATCCATGAGCATGGAATGCTCTTCCATCTCTTTGTGTCTTTTTCAATTTCTTTCATGAGTGTTCTGTAGTTCCTTGAGTACAGATCCTTTACCTCTTCGGTTAGCTTGATTCCCAGGTATCTTATAGTTCTTGGTGCTATAGTAAATGGAATCAATTCTCTAATTTCCCTAATCTATATTTTCATTGCTAGTGTATGAGAAAACAACTGGTTTCTGTACATCGATTTTGTATCCTGCCACATTACTGAATTGCTGTATGAGTTCTAGTAGATTGGGAGTGGGGGGTTTTGGGTTTTCCATATAAAGTATCATGTCATCTGCAAAGAGAGAGTTTGAATTCTTCTTTGCCAATTTGAATATCTTTTCTCTCTTTTTGTTGTCTGATTACTGTTGCTAGGACTTCTAGTACTATGTTGAACAAGAGTGGTGAGAGTGGGCATCCTTGTTGTATTCCTGATCTCAAACGGAAGGCTGCCAGCTTTTCCCTATTGAGGAGGATATTCGCTGTGGGTTTTTTCATAGATAGATTTTATGAAGTTGAGGAATGTTCCCTCTATCCCTATACTTCGAAGCGTTTGAGTCAGGAATGGATGCTATAGCTGGTCAGTGCTTTTTCTGCATCTATTGAGAGGACCATGTGGCTCTTCTCTCTTCTCTTACTGATTTGTTCTATCACATTGATTGATTTGCAAATGTTGAACCACTCTTGCATCCCAGGGATAAATCCCACCTGGTCATGCTGGATAATCTTTTCAATGTACTGTTAGATCCTATTAGCTAGGATCTTGTTGAGAATCTTGGCATCCACATTCATCAGGGATATTAGTCTGAAATTCTCCTTTTTGGTGGGGTCTTTGCCTGGTTTGGGATCAGGAGAAGCTGGCTTCTTAGAAAGTGTCTGGAAGCTTTTATTCTGTTTCTATTTTTTTGAAACAGCTTCAGGAGAATAGGTATTATTTCTTCTTTGAATATTTGTTAGAATTCCCCAGGGAATCTGTCAGGTCCTGGGCTCTTGTTTTTTGGAAGGTTTCAGATCACTGCTTTAATTTCGTTACTAGATTCAGGTTGTTAATTTCTTCCTGATTCAGTCTGGGAAGTATATAAGTTTATGCATCCATTTTTTTCTAGGTTGCTTAACTTATTGGCATATAACTGTTGATAATAATTTCTGATGACTGTCTCTACTTCCTTGGCTTGGTCGTGATCTCTCCCCTTTCATTCACAATTTTATTAACTTGGGTCTTCTCTCTTTTCTTTTTGGATTAGTTTTTCTTTTGGATTCAGTGGTTTATTGAGCTAATTGTCAAAGAATCAGCTTCTAGTTTCGTTGATGTGTTCTACTGTATCGCTAGTTTCTATCTCCATGATCTCTGCTCTAATCTTGATTATTTCCCTTCTTGTGAGTGGGGTTGGCTTAATCTGTTGTTGGTTTTCCAGTTCTTTAAGGTGTAAAGAGAGCTTGTGCACTCTGGATTTTGTTATGTTTTTGAGGGAGGCTTGGATGGCTATGTATTTCCCCCTTAGGACTGCCTTTGCCGTATCCCATAGGTTTTGGACTAATGTGACTTCATTCTCGTTGGTTTCCATGAATTGTTTAAGTTCTTCTTTGATTTCCTGGTTGATGCAAATATTCTTAAGCAGAGTGGTCTTGAGGTGCCTGGATGGCTCAGTGGGTTAAGTCTCTGCCTTTGGCTCAGGTCAGGATCTCAGGGTCCTGGGATCGAGCCCCACATCGGGCTCTCTGCTCAGTGGGGAGTCTGCTTCCCCCTCTCTGCCTGCCTCTCTGCCTACTTGTGATCTCTCTCTCTCTCTGTCAAATAATAAAATCTTAAAAAAGAAGAAGAAGAAGGAGGAGGAGGAGGAGGAGGAGGTCGTCTTTAGCTTCCAAGTGTTTGAATTCCTTCCAAATTTTTTCTTGTCGTTGAGTTCCAGTTTCAAAGCATTGTGGTTTGAGTATATGCAGGGAATAATCTCAGTCTTTTGGTATTAGTTGAGCCCTGATTTGTGACCCAGTATGTGGTCTTCTGGAGAAAGTTCCATGTGAGCTTGAGAAAAATGAGTATCCTGTCTTTAAATACAGTATAGGCAGATTACAGACACTGTCCTCCAAATGAGCAACACAAAGGCTTGGAAAATTGTTTCCAGACAGACTGCAGGAGAAAGAAGCTTCTCTTCCTAAATTTAAGGCATTCATCCATCCTTGCCATGCAAGCAGTTTAGTGACTATTACTTAACATGTACAATCCTAAATGACTGAGATACACAAAAGAATGAAGAGTTTGAACCCTCCATATCTTTATGGTAGAAATGTAAATAATTATGCAACAGAAAATATTCAAGGTGCTTTGATGGGAGCATACCATAACGTGGGGGTGGGACACAAAGAGAAGAGTAGCTCATTCTAGCTGGAGGGAAGACACTGTCACAAAAAGATCAACTAAAAAAAAACAATACCGTCCGTCTTCCAAAATGGGTCAGAACCCTCTAAAGAAGGCAGAGAAACAAGGGCAAATTTAGTTTTCAACACCTGGTGCATAATTAACCTGGTTCCTATCCATGTTTTACAATGCATGTTCAGAGCTATCTTTAACCACAGACTGAAGGAAGGGGTAGTAAACATGCAAATCCCTTGTGCCACACCGTCCTGTCTATGCCTTAGAATGTACAGTGGGGGGTTCTAGACATCTCCTTTAAGAAGCTCCCATGGTTATACTTTCTTTAGGTTCATAGTGTACCCATCTTTATCCCTCCCTGTTTTTTTTTTTTCCATTTCTTTGTTTCTCTCCTTTTTTGCCATCTCTCACCCTCTCTCTCTTTCTGAGTTATTCAAGAGACAGAAACATTCAAAAGGTTTAAAAAAAAAGTCTCATTTTCTTATATCACCCAGATTTAACTTAATTCTTACATTCCATCTACATAGTTAAGAAGAATGAAATACAAAATTCTATAGCTACAGCTCCCCTTTATCACATTAGAGTCAAACCACTGCCTTGGAAAGAACTTATCTTGTACCATGGTGGGCAGGAATATGTTTTCTCTAACTCATCATGAGCAGGAATGACCGGCCACTGCTCCCGCAATAAGTGAAGGATTGCTTCCTATCTCTGCCAGGTGGTAGGAAAAAAGGCTGGGAAAGGCAGAATAAAAGCCACCGGCAAACACATCAGAACTTGCCTGAAGGCCCCATAATAATCCTGACTAGAACAGAACCAGATGGCCAAATCAGAGTTTCTCAAAACTTCACATCAAAATGTCACATGGAGATTTTGCTCTCTTTTTTTAAAGAGAGCCTGCCTTTATGGGGCCTGCCTCCTCATTTCTTGGATCAGAATTTCACTTGTCCCAGTACTTAAAACTGTAATTTGCACAGAACCAACACAGTTCTGTCTTTAAAAGGATTCAATCTTCACCAGATCTTTCACCACAGAAAATCTCCACTTTTGCATTCTTTATTTCGGTTAAAACATGTGCTACTGAACTGCGTCAACAAGTAGTTTCTTCAAAAAGGGCTCGTGAGTCTGCATCTGAACTCTGTCCGAGTGCACGGCTGCTTCCCTGCCTAGGCACTCTGCAGATACCATGCTTCCATATTCTGGGATTCAAATCGTAGGGGAGCCTGATTTTTTCTTTGCGGACAGTGTGCCTTATTAACCTGAGTGACTGGGTACTTTTTTCCCTTTATTCTTGAAGTTCAATATCTTACCTAGGATAAAGCCTGGTGTTCAACATTATTCACTGATTTGTTTCTACAGATCTACAACTTCTTTTTAAACCTCACTTTGTTGTTCTACCACCTAGTCTATTTTACTGATGTGTTCCTATGAAATTGTTACACAACATGAAGCAAAGTTTATTTTCTAAGCTTGGCTAAAGTCTTTTACATGCTCTTTAACCTGAAATGTTTGCACCAATGCCATACTTTTATTCTTTTCATCTAAATCATGCTTCACTGGCAGTTAAGACACCCTATATTTTCAGTGTAGTTGAAGACTTCCTGGACACCCTTTCTACTGTACCAAAGTTCCAGTATATCTTCCCTTCTAAGTTATCGTTGGGACTGTTTTCCCTCCACACCATTCTACAGCCTTGTGAATGGTTAGGGAAGGAGGTGAGTGAGCTGGGGCGATAGGCAGTGCTTTTTTGTGATGCCTGGGCTATGATCTCATGTCTGAGGTTTAAATACCTTCTACCAGGGTGTGAAAAGTGTATCTCATTCCCAAGAAGGCATTTCTTTAGGCCTCAGACCATTCCCCCAATGCAGTATGTAGCTCTAAAGCCTTTGTTTTTATCAGGAGTCAGTCTGGGTGGCTCAGTCAGTTAAGCATCTGTCTTAGGTTCAGGTCATGATCCTGGGGTCCTGGGATCGAGCCCCACATCAGGGTCCCTGCTCAGCAGAGAGCATGCTTCTCCCTCTCCCTTGCCTGCCACTCTCCCTGCTTGTGATCTCTTTTCTGTGTCAATAAATAAAATCTTAAAAAAAAAATTTTTTTTTTTTTTAAAAAGGGAGTCCGGTCCCCTAAGCTCTTAGTCACTCCTCCTCAGTCCAGTGAAAGAAAACTGGAAGAAGCAAAGGGTGGCTTCCCTCCTGACTGGGTAGACTGCAGTGAGAAGTATCAAGATTTCTGTGGACCCCCCACTCCCACATGGGCTAGGAATAAAGGTGGTGAGATCGAGCCCCCTGTTGCTCTGTGAGGAGTCTGAGATTCTCTCCTCCTCCCTCTGCCCCTTCCCCTACTCATGCTTTCTCTCTCAAAAATAAATAAATAAAATCTTCAACATTAGCTTTGTTCAAACACAGGACTGGGTTTTTTTTTAAGTTAAGGTTGAAAAGACCAGGATTCCAGTGCTGTCACTGCCTTAAATAGCTGAGTCACTTAGACCCGCACCTCTTCTCTTCTCCTTATTTGCAAGCCCTTAAGGATTAGAAATATTACTCAGCCCTATCATTACAGATATTTATCTCATCAAACAAGGATAATACTACTACAACCCTTGTTCCTTGTCTTCATACTTTGCAGAGAGTAAATTATTTATGTAACTCATTATTTGAACAAAAACATGCAATTTACATACAGCATATTATGATGGTACATCTATCCTTTTGCATAATTTTTCAAGACTTACTGTATAACTTTTGCATATGCATTTTCATTTAACAATAACAATACATGCAAACACACATAGTACTTACATGTGTCAGGTCCTGCTCTAAGTGCTTGACATATATTAACTCATTTAATCCTCATAATCACTCTGGAGATATATACTATCATCATATTATTTCTCAAAAGAGAAAACTAAACTATAAAGAAATTAAGTAATTTTCCCGAGAGGACACAATCAGCTAGTAGCATAGCCTGGTCTAAGTGGGCTGGTTTGACAATCTACCCCACTACTAATTACTGTCTCTCATAGTAAGTTTATTTTGCCAACACATATGTGCATATGAACTCAAGAATTATATACACATGTTCAGATACATGCATGTTAGCAAAACTTACCTGGTACTCGCATTTATGGGGGGGGAGGGTCCAAGCACTTTTAAATACTTCCATAAATGACCTCCCTTATATATTCACACTCTCTGCAGTTGGTATGTTAATTTTTTTTTTTTTACGAAAGAATCTAAAGGCTCATCTAAATACCTGAAATCTACAATTAAAACGATTCTCTCAAAGGAGTAAAGTTAGCAACTTTCAACTCTTAGAGAAAAATAATTATGAAATTCATACTTGAATATTCAAACCTGTAACAAATACTTTAAATTTGCCCTCCATGAAATGAAACCCAACCTCCAAAACACATTACCAGTGAATTATTTACAATAAAACCTTTGTAAAGAGGACCTTTTTCTCAGACTGGTTCTTTTCCGCACCTGCATATCTAGTTCTTGGCATCTTTGCCTCAGTTCTTCTTTTTCTGCTAGTGCTTCTTGAAGTTCTTCCAATGCCCTTTTAAGCTGAAACGCAAAATGTCCTGATTCTTAATAAGACGTGTTTTGACACAAATTGGAAAATAGACTATATTAAACATGGTTATATACACTATATTAAACATGGTTATGAAAATGTATTAGCAAGTCTCCATTTGAAACTTTCTAGGGTTACCAAGCCAATTACACAATATGGGAAAAGGACTGAGCACAGTGTCTCTGGCACATAGGGACACTCAATAAATAACTGACTACTCAGGGTCGGCAGGAAGATTTTAAGGTAGTTGCCTTATGCAAATAGACAGCTGTGTGAAATAGCTGTTTGGGTAACGGGAGAAGGTGTTGATTAGTACAGAACAATGATGAAGGGCTAACTGTGGATGGAAATCATGCATTTATATTCAAACAAATGGCTGTACTTTTCTCAACAGTGCTCAACTGTATGGATGTAGCAGTAAAGAAGGTATTCATTATAGTTTGATTTGCATCTCCCTGATGATCAGTGATGTTGAACATCTTCTCATGTGTCTGCTGGGCATCTGCATGTCTTCTTTGGAAAAATATCTATTCATGTCTTATGCTCATTTTTTAATTGGATTATTTGTTCTTTGAATTTTATAAGTTAACTATAGAGAACAAGCTGATGGTTACCAGAAGGGAAAAGGGTTGTGGGATGGGTGAAACAGGCCATGGGGAGTAAGGAGGGCACTTGTCATGATGAGCAATGGGTAGTGTATCGAACTGCTGAATCACTATACTGTACACCTGAGACCAATATTACACAGTATGTTAACTAACTGGACTTTACATAAAAACTTTTTAAAAATTCACCTATTAACAAGTAAGTCTCAATGTTGGTTTTTCTGTCAATAATATTCGCACAGTCTCATTAATGTTTAAGGCCACAGTCCCACAGAAATAAAATTTTATGTAAATCTTAATGAAAAAAAATTTTTTGGTTCAATGTGCCTTTTTTAAAAACTGAAATATCATTAACATACAGTATCATATTAGTTTCAAGTATACAATATAATGACTCAATAACAACAATGAAAGGATGCTCAGATGCCATGAGATAGGTGGCAAAGCCTGAACTATGTTGGGTGCTATCAGGCCCAAGGGCCTCTTCCAACCCTTGTCAAAGGAAGTGCTAATCTCCTCCCCTTTCACAGAACACTCCTTATGAAATCTTTAAACCACAGCATATTAGAGGATATTGTTTAATTTCATCACAAAAAAATTTAGAAAAACACAGTATGTTTAAATTCAAGTAAAAATTTCATAGAAAAAGTTTTGAAGTATTTCATGAGAG
Organism: Mustela erminea; assembly: GCF_009829155.1. Lineage (NCBI taxonomy): Eukaryota > Metazoa > Chordata > Mammalia > Carnivora > Mustelidae > Mustela > Mustela erminea. Next base: position 61,478,726 of record NC_045623.1, read on the forward strand.
AGAAGTGATACTCATGAAAAACAGATGTTCAAAAATATAACAGAAATAGCACTAGATGCATTTGCCTGTCATTATACCCTTTCCCCTACAACCCAGGTTGGGTTACATTTCAGAGTAGAGTGCCTTCTGCCCAGGTGAAACAGGCACGCCATAGAACCAGGGAAAAGAGAGCTGTTTCTTCAACAAGGCAAAAATATATTAACTTATTAGATAAATTAGAAATCAGCAGAATTTTTCCATTGTCTACTATTAACAGTGTAACCATCTAGAATGAGCCACATATGTATTACAAGTTTCAGAAGAAAAGTTCAATGTCACTCAATTCTTTGAACATGAGCATAAAAAATTCTGGAGACCAACACTACTTGCAGTCATGAAGGAATGCATAATAATATTCAGCTGAGATATTACAGAATAAACAACCTAAATTTCATGGAGAAAAATATTCTTGTAAATGTTCTCCAATGAAAGCCTTATGATACTAATTGGCCAAGCAACTGTATGACTGTTTTCAACATTTTCCCCAGTTACTGAGATACTCACCTGTTGCTCTAATTCTCCAACAGCATCATTTGTAGGAGAGCTCAATATTTCTTTACTCATCAACTAGGAAATTAAAATAGTAAACTTAAGTACAATAAAGAGATGTTATGAAGTAAAAATAGGCTTACTTGAAAGGAGAGTAAGATGTTTTACAGTTAGTTTTCCTTTGTCATACTTTGATGAACCTTAGAATATTATTCAAATAAGAATTTTATTAGAGGCTTAAGCTAAATAACACAATGTTCAACCATTACATCAGTGAGAACATCAGAAGTAAAGTGTACTTGAAATACAGAAATATATTTAAAATACCTATATACTGAAAAATTACAATCTAAGTTCTAAAAGATGAACTACTAAATAAAATTGATAAATAATAATAATAAAGATTCTTCCATAAAATAACACTTTTAAAATACTGCCTTTAAATGAGTGATATGATAAAATTCCTAATCTGAGAAGTCATTTTTAAAGTAGGAATTACAGGGCATCTGGGTGGCTCAGTGGGTTAAAGCCTCTGCTTTTGGCTCAGGTCATGGTCCCAGGGTGCTGGGCTGGAGCCCCACATCAGTCTCTCTGCTCAGCAGGGAGCCTGCTTTCCCCACCCTCTCTGCCTGCCTCTCTGCCTACTTGTGATCTCTGTCTGTCAAATAAATAAATAAAATCTTTAAAAAAAATAAAGTAGGAATTACAATTATATGAGAAAAATGGAGCCTATAAAAAATAACATTTTTGCACCTGAAAGGCAAATTTATGGCTGTGATGCTTTAAATTCAAGCCAACAATGCAAACTCAGAGCACACAAACTAACTTCCTGTGAGAGATCTCCCTCCAAACCATGCCCCTGCCAAACTATGCTTGCCCTCCCTAATCCCTAGGTTTCTTCTGCATTCCACGTCACTCACTCTGTTAAGAATTAACATGTACCATGTGAATTCTGAATCCTTCTGGATGACTTTATACAACTGGACTGCCTTGAACACAGGCTACCTGGCTTCCAGACATATCACCCACCATTATTTGCTCACAGTACTAATGTTCTGAAAATGAACACAAGATATATTTACACACATGCTTTACCATTTTGAGAAAAACTGTTCTCATTGGCAGGGAAAAAAGAAGAAATAAAAATTCTGTTCTGGTTAGAGGTTGTTTATCCTGCTTAGGTGAAGTTATCTAAGGGAACCTGACATTATAATCTTTTAAAATACAGAAGAACTAAAATTGGGCTTGAAGTCTTTTTAAGATATTCTGGGTAAAGAAAAGAAGGGAAGACACACTAGCTTAAGATAAGTAAACCTGCTGCAAAGGGCAAGTTTGTACAAATAAAGAAAAACATACATCCATAAGATTTTATGTGAAAAATTTTGTGTCATTTGGTTAAGGATTTTCATATATATGTAAACAAAATAAAAACTTACCTCTTGAATAGCAGTCATGACCACATGTTGAACAGATTCTTCCAGTGTCATTATATTTTGAATATGTTCTGTGATTCGAAAACAAACAAACAAATCTGATAAAAATCTACTCTTTACCCATGGAACTTTATTCATTCAATTAACAGCATAAAAGTTCATTTATTATACACACTTCTTTATGCAAGTATTTTTCCACAAGAAATAGGTCCATTAAAATTAGATAATCAGAACTAAAAATATTCATATTTTTAACATTTTATTTTTCATAAAGAAGAAACCTCTAATTTTCTTATAAGGAAGAGAAAGAGAAGAAATTATAATCTTAAAACAATTATGACAATTTCTTCCCTGTTCTTAGATATTCAATATTACAGGATGAATCCATACATATTAAGTGAATTCCTAAATCTTCGGCCTAGAAAGTTACATTTTATCACCTACTTAGTTCATTTCAGGAAGGCTTTTAAAGAAGGGACTTATATAACCTCCTTAAACGCATGCTCGATATTCATCAAGCCTCATCTATGCCTTACCACACACAGGCAGTAAGTTGATTCTGTCCCAATAAGAAATGAGAAACCATTTCTTATTTGAACCATATTCAAAAATATGAAAAAAAGTTTCATATTTTTGCATATTTCATATATTTGCATAATCCACTACAATTATGTTCTCCAGCTAAAACAATTTCCAAAAAATTCCCAATTTAAAAAAAAAAAAGCTTACTATTTTCAAATGCTTTTATTGTTTTAATAATTCTTCTGGAAAACTTCTGAAAGTTCTTGTCTTTCTTTTATTTGTAAAGCCAAGAACCGGACAAAGATTCTGATAGATTCTGGTATGCACCTGATCACTAAGTAGGGAGTGGTTGGAAAAGGGGAAGAATTAAGTAGAGAAAGGACAGAGATGCAATTGTTTCCTTTAACTGGATTTTCTGGAAAATGGAGTGTTTCAAGCCTGCTAAAACCTTCAAAAAAATTATTTTTTACCCCACCAAGATAAACCAGGTACTACTAGCCAAACAAATTCACTCTTTCAAAACTGAGATTGCTGCTATACCTTGGAATCATTTTGAACTCAATTTTCCCTACAATGTATAAAGGTGTGTTAAAAAAAAAGAAAAGAAAAGAAAAGAAAAGAACACACATACAAGGAGGCTAAACAATAGGCTATTCAACTATCAATGGGTTAACAAAGAAATCAGAGGAAATAAAAAAAAAAATACATGGACACACAATGGTAACCAAAACACTACAGTCCAAAATCTTTGGAATACAGTGAAAGCAGTTGTAAGACGGAAGTTTATAGTGAACCAGGCACATCTCAAGAAACAAGTCTCAAGCAACGTAACCATATACCTAAAGAAACTAGGAAAGGAAGAGTAAACAAAAGCCAAAGATAGTTGAAGAAAGGAAATAATAAAGATTAGAGTGAAAAAAAAAATGACACTAAAAAACCATAGAAATAATCAATGAAACCATAAGATGATTTAAAAACATAAAACTGAGAAGCCTTTAACCAGTTTCATCAAGAAAAACAGAGTCAACTCAAATAAATAAAATCAGAAATGGGCCGCCTGGGTGGCTCAGTTGGTTAAGCAACTGCCTTCAGCTCAGGTCATGATCCCAGAGTCACAGGATCGAGTCCCACATCGGGCTCCCAGCTCCATGGGGAGTCTGCTTCTCCCTCTGACCTTCTCCTCTCTCATTCTCTCTCTCTCTCTTTCTAATAAATAAATAAAAATCTTTTAAAAATTTAAAAAAATCAGAAACGAAGGAGGAGAAACAGTAACTGACAACCACAGAAATACAAAGAATTACAAGAGACTATTTTGAAAAACTATATGCTAATATATTAGACAACTTGTAAGAAATGAATGGATAAATTCCTAGAAACATACAATTTTTCAAAATGTAATCAGGAAGAAATAAAAAAATTTAAACAGACCTATTCTAAGTACTGAAACTGAATCAGTAATTTAAAAAAAAAAAAAAAACTCCCAGTAAACAAACATCCAAAAGCAGCTGGCTTCACAGGTAAATTCTACCAAACATTTAAAGAGTAGTTAATACCTATTCTTATCAAACTATTCCAAAAAAATAGGAGGAAAACTTCCAAATTCATTCTATGAGGCCAGCATGACCTTGATATCAAAACCAGACAGAGACACTACAAAAAAAGAAAATCAGAGGTCAATATCTCCGATGATCATAGATGCAAAAATTCTCAACAAAATATTAGCAAACCACAGCAATGGCCACGATCACCAAACCGTGGAAAGAACCAAGATGCCCTTCAACGGACAAATGGATAAGAAAGATGTGGTCCATATACACTATGGAGTATTATGCCTCCATTAGAAAGGATGAATACCCAACTTTTGTAGCAACATGGACAGAAATGGAAGAGATTATGCTGAGTGAAATAAGTCAAGCAGAGAGAGTCAATTATCATATGGTTTCACTTATTTGGGGAGCATAACAAATAGCATGGAGGACAAGGGGAGATAGAGAGGAGAAGGGAGTTGAGGGAAATTGGAAGGGGAGGTGAACAATGGGAGACTATGGACTCTGAAAAACAACCTGAGGGTTTTGAAGGGGGGGGTGGGAGGTCGGGGTACCAGGTGGTGGGTATTAAGGAGGGCACGGATTGCATGGAGCACTGGGTGTGGTGCAAAAACAAGGAAACAACAATGAATACTGTTATGCTGAAAAGAAGTTAAAAAAAAAAAGGAATACGCAAAAAAAAAAAAAAAATTAGCAAACCACATTCAGTAACATATAAAAAGGAACATTCACCATGATTAAATGAGCTTTATTCCAGGCACCCAAAGGTGGTTCAGTATTCACAAATCAATGTGATACATCACATCACCAAGAGGAAGGATAAAAACCATGTGATCATCTCAAAAGATGTAGAAAATCATTTGACAAAGTATAATATTCACTCATGATAAAAACCCTCAACAAAGTAGGTTTAGAGAGAACGTATCACAACATAATAAAGGACATATCTAAAAATCCCACAGGTAACATCATGCTTAATGGTAAAACAATGAAAGTTTTTCCTCACGATCAATATCAAGATTAGGATTTCCATTCTCACTACTTTTATTTGACATAGTACTGGAAGTCCTCACTGCAACAAGCAGACAAGAAAGGAAATAAAAGGCACCTAAAGTGGTAAAGAAGAAGTTAAACTGTTACTATTTGCAGATGACATGCTACTATATATATAGAAAACACTAATGATTCTACCAAAAAACTATCAGAATAAATAAATTCAGTAAGGTTGCAGGATACAAAATTAATATATAGAAATCTGTTTTGTTTCTATATACTAATAATGAAGTAGCAGGAACAGATATTAAGAAAATCCCACTTACAACTACACCAAAATAAAATACCTAGGAAAAAATTTAACCAAGGAAGTGAAAGACTTATATTCTGAAATCTTTAAAAAATTGATGAAAGAAATTGAAGATGACACAAACCAATAGAAAGATATATCATACTCACAGACCTAAAGAATACTGTTAAAATGTCCATAATACCCAAAGCCATCTACAGATTCATTGCAATCCCTATCAAAATACCAACAGCATTTTTCACAGAAGTAAAACAAATAACCCTAAAACTCTATGGAGTCACTAGAAACCTTGAATATCCGAAGAAATCTTGAGAAAAAACAAGGCTGGAGGTATCAGAATCCCAGATTTCAAGACATACTACAAAGATGTTGTAATCAAAATAGTCTGGTACTGGCTTAACAATAGACACATAGATCAATGGAAAAGGATACAGAGCCTAGAAATAAATCCACACCTATATGGCCAATTAATCTATGACAAAGAAGGCAAGAATATACAATGGAGTAAAGAGAGTTTCTTCAATAAGTGATGCTGGGAAAACTAGACAGCTACATGTGAAATAATTAAAGTGGACCCCTTTCTTACACCATACACAAAAATAAACTCAAAATGGATTGAAGACCTAAAACCATAAAATTCCTAACAGAACACATAGGCTGTAATCTCTTGGACTTAGCAACATATTTATGGATATGTCTCCTCAACCAACGGAAAGATAAGCAAAAACAAACTACTGGGACTGTACAAAAACAAAAGCATTTCCATAGCAAAGGAAACCATCAACAAACGAAAAGGCAACCTACTAAACAGGAGAAGATATTTTTAAATGATGTATCCAATAAGGGGTTAATATACAAAATATGCAAAAAACCACTACAACTCAACACCAAAAGTACAAACATTCTCATTAAAGAATGAGCAGAGGGCCTGAACACTCTTCCAGAAAATAAATACAAATGGCCATCAGATACATGAAAAGATGATTAACACTAGTCATCACAGAAATGTAAATCAAAACCACAATGACATACTACCTCACAACAGTCAGAATGGCTAAAATAAAAAACACAAGAAACAAGTGTTGGTGAGGATGTGGAGAAAAAGGAGCACTCGTGTACTACTGATAGGAATATAAATTGGTGCAATCACTGTGGATGACAGTATGGAGGTTTCTCAAAAACAAAGAGAAATCCCGTATGATCCAGTAATTCCACTGTTGGGCATTTACCCAAAGAAAACCAAAACACTAAATCAAAAAGATATATGCACCCCTATGTTTACTGCAGCATTATTTATAATAGCCAAGATATGAAAGCAACCCAAATGTCTGTCAATAGATGAATGAATAGAGAAGATGTAGTACACACACACACACACACACACAGTGGAGTATTACTCAGTCATAAAAGAAGAATGAGATCTGGCATTTTCAATCACATGGATGGATCCAAAATGTTTAATGGTAAGTGAGGTAAGTCAAATAAAGACAAATACCAAATGATTTCACTTACATGTGAAATCTAAAATAAAACAAAATAGAACAGAACAGAACAAAACAAACGAACTCCTAAACACAGAGCTAGCTGGTGGTTGTCAGAGAAGGGGTGAGTGAGAGGATGGGTTAAACAGATAGAAGGGATTAAAAGGTACAAATTCCCACTCATGAAATAAATGAGTCACAGTGATAAAAAGTAGAGTGTAGGGAATATATTAAATAATATTTCAATAACATTGTATGGTGATAGATGGTAACTAAACTTATCTTGGTGAGCTCTGAGTAATGTACAAAATTGTCAAAATCAATTTACTATGTACCTGAAACTAACGAATGTCAATTATACGTCAATAAAAATAAAAAATAAAATTAAAATAAAATTAAGCAAAAATGTTATAAATAACCAGTAACTGAAATAGAAATGAAGCATAAATTAAATAAAAAATAAGAAGGATAAGAACAGAAAAATTCTAGATTTATAAATTAATTGCTATTTGTCAATATGTAATTAAACATTTATGGATGTTTACCATGAGCAAATTCTTCTTATTTTGTGGGGAAAAACCCAATATATAGATCTTTGACACTATATCTAAGTGAAAAATAAACGCCTAACGAAAAACACCTGCCCTAGGAAAAAAAATAGCTAGCTGATGATAGAGATGGACTAATACCAAAGTTTTCTGATACTCAGTCCTTGTTCTTTTTTATCAATAAGAAATTAATTTCATACATTTTCTTTTTCTCTGTCCTAAATTTGTTCTTACTGAATTTAACCGGTCTCATATTCTTATTTCATTAGTTAGATAAGACTGAATTTGTCTTCTAAGGTCCTGGTTTAAAGTACTATACAAACTTAAGTACCCAACATATTCTTATAAAGGTGATGTATTAAGACCAGGTTTGGACGAATCACATAAAAAACATCAGCATCAAAAATCTCACCACCCGGCCTGATGTAAGCCCTGAGAGAAGTAAATCTTGGTCTGTTCAGTTCATCACTTCACTACATCCAACCAAAAATGATCTTTTGTACTCATTAGGATATTGATCACACCGTTTGTATCTACCAGTATAATATACCGATTCCATTTATGTCATCAGACCGCTTAACTGGAGGATACACTAGACAGGCATTCTTCTGAAAAGAGCAGAGTATCACTTGAAGAAGCCTGGATTATAATTTAGTATCTGCATATTTATTTACAAAAATCTGAATCAACCTAAGCTTCTTAACATGTGAAACAGAAAAATGTATCAGATAAATAAGTAAAACTTTTACTGAATGTCCACTAAGTCCTAAGCACTGAATATACAAATTAAATTAATTAAACTAAAACACATTTAATTCGGTCACTGATTATAAATCTCAGAATCTAGGTACTAATAGAATACTCAAGATTTGTAGCTTTTTAATGATAGAACTGGGCTAGGCTTAAGATCTCCTGGTTACATTTCCAGGTACTCTGTGACAAGATACAATAGTAAATTGTTGTACTACTTTCTATAACAATGTAGGTTGTTTCTAGAAAGCAAACTTCCCCAAATAAACTTTGAATTAATTGAAATTCACTTACCTTGCTTCTTTTCACAATTGACTGCACAACCTAAAATAAGCTGGAGCAATCTCCCAAGCTCCACAGAATCCGAACATTCAGTTATTTGGTTTAAATCAGGGATAAGTTCTTCAGAAATCTGCTGCCCCAAAAACTGCAGTATTGAGACAATAAATTAGATCACTCATTTCTGTAGATTACAAAGAATTTATTACCTTTAACTATTACAAGGAAAACAAATTAAAAATAGGATTGTGAAATGGCTCAGATAAATTAACAAATTGATAAATCCATAATTATTGACTAAAACCAGTTGGCAAAGCTCAAGCAGCATCCCAGAATTTTGAGTAACCAACCAACAGCAACTAAAATGATTTTACATCCAATATCCTTTGATCCCACCATCAGAGGGATTAAGAAAGCCCTAGACTGATCTTTTATGACAAAACTTAGGCCTTTCCAAAAATAAACAGATTTATGTTAAGCTGAAAGATAAGCATATTTTGGTGCATGACTGATTAATAGAAAAACACAATATAAACCATCACACTTGCAAATGAACAGCAAAAACAGCAAATCTAACTGGATTAATCTTTCCTAGCTTTATCTTTCCTTTTTTTTTTTTTTTAGCTCATTAAAAAGTTTTCTTCGCATTAAAATAGCTCTAAAATGAGTTTGAGGCATTAATAGGTTGAAAAATTTAAGTCTTAAAATTGCTGGAAAAAATTACAAGTATAAATATGTGACAACTTTAAAAAATAGAAACCAGGTCTTTTGATGGCAAAAGCAAACCAAAAGTTTTCAAACATAAGCAATAAGCTTTCTTATATCAAATAATCATACTGGGGAACTTGTTATGATACTGAATAAGAAAAAAAACCTACTTGAATAGTACTATCTGAAGTGACACTAATACAACTTTCATTTTGCCTTTTTCCTAATTTACTTGTACAGAAGCATAATTTCACAGTATACTTTTGCTGCTGTTTGCATTGAGAAGAAATGTCAAAATAATACTTTCCATAGGAAAAACTTCAATTTAATTATAAAGTCTACTTTATAGCATTGCATAAAATCAAATCATTTAGAAATGAAGGTAATTCTCTTGGAGAAAATAACAAATGTCAAAAGTATTAATATAGAAGCAACATTATTTTACAAATCAATAAATTGTGTTTAAGCCTGTTCATGTTCACAAAATTTGAGTGTTCTGAGAATAGCAAAAAAACAATATTCTAATTATGAATTACGTTTTAGTAAGATGTTATAAACAAAAACCCAGGTTATTTTTTCTGGTGTCGATATAAATATCATATAGAATTCTGTATTTAAACAAAGTCAGATTTTTTCATACCTCACTGTAATAACTCATAATTCCTTGAAGTACCTTCTTTAAATTACTAGCCTAGTGGGGAAAAAAAGAGTAAGAATTCAATAAATTATTTCAAATTAGTAATGAAAGAAAATTTATGCCAAGGTGAAAGACATATAGAAACTCTGGCCTCATAAAAATGACAATAAAAAAACATGTATTAGAGTTTTATAAATACAAGCATATGATATTTTTAAACATGAAATCTTTGATCAAAGTTTGATTAAAAGTGTCTTCATGCTTCTGCAGGTTAACCAGAGTAGTTCTACTTAAAGTGAGGTGCAGTGGAGTACCAACTTTATTAGCTATGAGCATGTCCATCTCCAAGTCACAAGTGAGTAACAGGGTTTCTACTTATTTTCTTGACACAAACAACAGATAACAGGACAAAATGCAAGGAATAATGTCTTCTAAGCTTTATCCACTAGACAGTGTGGAACTCTAATTTCTGAGAGAAGAAAAACAAAAAAGATAAGCCCAACTCTAGCCCAAGATTTCTCTCAGGAGGCAATTTTCATTCCATGAAATAAACTGGTAGAAACTAAACAAAGCCTGATGTTTTCACTGAGTTGAGGAGATAGACATCAGAAGTTCAGGAAGGCCAAGAGAGTTAGAATTTGCGGGGCAGACAAATAAAGAGGTAAGCACTATGGAGAGAAAATGCTTCAGAAATCTGCACAGTGGTTTGTCACTTTCAGCTGAATACCAATTCACATGTGCATGGGTGAAACTCACTGAGATTAAACAAAAATAATTTCACTTTTTTTTCATTTTTTTTTTTACCAGTCAAGAATAACTCCCAAGAAAAAACAATTCAAGGAAATTTAAGTGAAACAATTCCCAGAGATTACACAGGGCCACAAAACATTGAAATTCCCACCAGTCAGAATGAAGAGACTATCTGCATCGACAAGCACTCACTAAAGACCCAGAAAGGTCACACCTTGTTAATTGGTCTAATCTAGCCCTAGAGGAAAAATAAATCTAGATCTGTCTCCTAACCTTCAAAGCTTTGGAAGGATCAAACCAATTCACCAACTATCTTAACTGCCTGCAAGAACAAAGTCCAACATTCTTTAAGGAAAACACAAAATTCAGTGCTCAACAATGAAATTCATACTGTCTAGCACCCAATAAAAACTACTACACATGTGAAGAAACAGGAAAATGTGGATCATAAGGAGAAAACTCAGTCAATAGAAATGTGCCAAGTAATGAGAAATGAAAGAATAAGAAGACAATAATGTTAAAACTGCTAGCTTCAAAATGTTCATGGATTTAAATGAAAACGGGAATATAAGAAGAGAAATGGAAGATTCTCTTTTTTTCTTAAAGAAAAAAATAGAGATGGTCTCTAGATAAACAAAGGAAGACTCAACTGTTAGGCATCTACACAAAAGACCTAATATAAAGACAGATTAAAAGAATTAAAAAAAAGATACACTAAAGCAAAAAATAATAAAATTTAATTTTAATTATTAATTTAATATATGACAAATTAAGACTTCAGAACAAAGATGGCCAGAGATTAAAAAAAGGCCATTCATAATGACAGATTCATTCATCAAGAAGACATTCAAAAATTAATGTATATAAACTTAAGAACAGAGATTTGAATTATATGATTTAAAAGTTAGCAGAACTGAAAGGAGAAATCAACAAATCCATAATCATTGTTAGAAATTTAAGGACTCCTCTTCCATAACTGATAGAATAATCAGCCAGAAAAATCAATAAAGATATAAAAGAGGCAATAGTACTATCAATACATTTAACATAATCCATCTGCAGAATACATGTTTTCAGGTACACAAAAAACAGTACCCAGACAGACCATATGTTAGGTATAAAATAAGTCTCAATAAATGTAAAAGAATTTCTCAATATAGAGTTATGTTATCAAACAAAAACTGAACTAAATTAGAAATAAATAAATATAAGAAAAGTACCTTAAAAATCCTCAAATATTTATAATTTGAAATACCTACTTCTAATCTACCTGTGGGTTGAAAGAAACCCCATGGGAAATGAATAATTTTGAACTTAAGGAAAACAGAAACACAGTATGTCAAAATGTGTGGGATGTGTAAGGCAATGTTTAATATTAGGAAAATAAAAGACTAAAACTTGGGATTTCATTTCCCACTTTAAGACACAAGAAAAAGAAAGAGAATATGTAAGTAGAGGAAAGGAAATAATACAGAGAGGAAATCTATGGAATAGAAAACAAAAGCTAGTTCTTAAGAAGAAACCAAACAAATTTGAAAAATGTCAAGTCAAACTTATCAAGAAAAAAAAAAGGCAAGACATAAATAGCCAACATCAGTAGAGAAAGAGGATACATCACTAAAGATCAGAGTCATTAACATATTATTATCAAAATAGTTAAGAACAACTATCACAGAAACGATTCCAAGATCCATCAGTAGGTGAATGGGTAGGTGACTGTGGTGTATCGATGTATTGAAACACTACTCAGGGGAAAAAAGAAAAAGGAAAGAATTCCTAACACAGGCAACATGGATGAGTCTCAAAAACATCAGTGACTGAAAAATGCCAGACACAAAGAATAGTAAGAATATATACCATCTGATTCCATTTATATGGAACTCTAGAAATCTACAGTGACAGAAAGCAGATTCATGGGCCAAGCGAGGAGTGGGGATTAACTGGGAAGATGCATATAAGTGCATGTTTTGGGTTAATGGAAATGTTCCACATCTAATTACAATGCTAGTTACATAGGAATATACATGTGTCAAACTCAAACTGTACACAATAAAATGCACCCTTAGGTTAATTTATTAAAAAAGATTTAATTGATCTTAGTGTTAATTTTAAAATCACTGTTTGGATTAAATGCTTCTACTACTTATTCTGCATACCTTTATTCTCCAGTTGTCACCAATATCCTCTTTAATTCGGCTTAACCAAGATTCATTGAACCAAGCTACATCACTGAAACAAAAATACAAAAGGAAAACATTAAAATGTTTTTGTTACATAGAAACTACTAAATTAAATAAATATTATGTTATAACAATATTTTATATCCTAAAGCCTCCCCTTAATAAGAATAGTAAATATTATTTAAATGAATCCACTGAATTTTTAGTGATTCCTAAGGATTTCTTTTGTGATTTCTCATAATAAATTACTTAATTCATTAACATTTTCAATTTAATAAACATTTACTAAGTATGTCATATTAGATACTCTGATGGCAGGCAGATGTAAAAGTCCCAATCCTAAAAGGGGAAAAAAAGAAGAAAACTAACATTTTTAATGTGCCTACTCTGTATCAAGCACTGTGCTTGCTGCTTTTCCATAGTGCAACATTTCAATGTCATAGTAAGTGGCAAAGGATTGATTATGATTATCCTCAAACTTACTCTTCAGGGAACAAGATGAGAAAAGATAAGTGATTTTCCTAAAGTGATACTAGTACATGGCAAAGTCCAAAATAAATCTATTTGATTGTAATTGAGTAGAATAAGTGTAATGAGAAATCTACAAGGACAAATTTGGTTTTAAACTTGTAAAGTTAAGTCATATTAATATGGAATGGCAAGACAAAGAATTGCTATACTGATTGCTTAGGTTTTAAAGAATAACATTTGGCTAGAGTGAACTGTGCTAATAGATCATACATACTCTAAACAAATATTTGGATGTGTGATCTGAGTAAGCAAGTGAGCAAGATTAAACTTCATATGCAACCTCATAACTCTCTGGACATACCCTTCTTTTGCTTTTTTGTACTGACACATCTACATATCTTAACTAGACTCTTGGCCCTAACATTTAGCTCCTTTTCTCATATTTCCCAGAACTTCAGTGAAACTCAAGGGACACCCAATAAGGGGACATAAGACTGAGAAAGCAAAATATGGATAAACTGTTTTATAAAAAAAACTAAGAATCAATATAAAAATTATTTTTTAACTCCATGATGGTATTTGTCCTCAACAGTTTAACCAACTAAATACAGACAATAATTAACACCTGTGGGTTACTATACATAACATAGTTGTTTTGCTTCAACAGACACCCTGACACTTTCCTTCTTGAATAATCAAAAGGTTTACTTGTTAACACATCAGACTGTGATTTGTACAGATGCATGTGCAACTGGCCTTTTATGTATTAAGACCTCAAAGTAAAAATCTATCAGGAGAGGTTCAAGATACCAGATTTCAATGATTACAGCTGAATCCAAGCACTGGTGTTAAAGTCAGGCCAAAGCTATGCAAATCCAGGGTTTCAGATAATTACCTTATTCTTTGACTTTAACCTCCACTTCATGTATAGACTGAAGAATATCTGAGTACCTCACAGAACAGTAAGAACTAAATGAAATAACATATGTATAGGGTATATAACAATGTTTTATAGTTTAATAAATACTCAGATGTTGGCTATCAGGATTTATCATTTCAAATGCTCAAATATGTGCTGAATAAATGAATGAACAAACAAGTACATGGTACTTGAGGGCTCTGGGTTTCTATATTCTTGTCTCACTCTTTTTCCTCTAGCAAAAATGTCTAGTCAAAGGCAAAAGAAACAAGCAGAGAAGCTATCTATAGTTTAAAGTGGCCAAAGTAAGCCTTTTAGGGGAAGTCACATGCTATAATATTTATAGTTCTAGTGGGTTGAATTGTGTCTCCAAAAAGATATGCTCATCTCCTAACCCCTGACACCTGTGAATGTGACCTTATTTGGAAATAGGGTCACTGCAGACATAATCAAATTAAGATGAGGTCAAACTAAATTAGGGGTAGGCCCTAATCCAATATGACTGGTGTCCTTCTAAGAAGAGGAGAGGACATACAGACAGAGAGGGAAGACAGACACATGGAGAAGAGACAGAGATTACAGCTTTGCTCGGGTGGGGGCACCCAGAAGCTGGAAGAAGGAATGATCCTCCCCTACAGGCTTTGGAGAGAAGATGGCCCAGCCAATATCTTGATTTAGGACTTCTAGCCTCCAGAATTATGAGAGAAGAAATTTTTGTTGTTTTAAGCCACCTACTCTGTGGCACTTTGTTAATGCAAACCCTAGGAAATGAATGCAGTTGTAGTTACAGTTTTTCCTCATGTGCTTTTTAAAGATCTACATATATTTTAAAAAGAAATATACACAGATTATGTATTCAGACCAGAGATAATAATTAGGGACTTGTAGAACCCTAACGATAAGCCCATGGTTCCCATGTCTAAGTTACACAGTTTGGGCACTGAATTTCTTTTTTTAAAGATTTCTTTTTGTGGGGGAGTGAGCCAGCAAGGGGGGAGGGGGTCAGAAGGAGAGGGAGAGAGAATCTTAAACAGACTCCATGCTGAGTGCGGACGCTAATGTGGTGCTGGATCTCATGGCCCTGAGATCAGGACCTGAGCCGAAATCAAGAGTCAGACATGTAACCAAATGTGCCACCTGGGCGTCCCGGGCATTGATTTTATGACCTTATTCTTTAGCATACCTGCCTCAGGTGAATAATAAAAGAATTATTCATTTAATCCTGCTACTTCCTTAGAAAGCAAAATTTCCCTTCTCATCTTCAGTAACAACTTTGATGTGATTTGATACGAGTCACAGTAGCAATCAATGCAGTAAATAAACTGTAACATATACAAAGTGCTTGAAGTGTTCAAAGAAATATGGTAAAATGTGCCCTTTTAGCAGGAATATGAGAGACTGATCCAACTAGGAAAAAATGTATGCTTCCAAGTTTCACTATCCAAATCCAGACTTCTGGAAAGGAACAAAACAAGAAAGGAACTGAAAAAGAAAAATAAATTTTAAATATTCCTTAAATGACAAGGAAGCTTAGACAGCTAAGTACATGCAAAAACAGCCAAACAAAGCAAAAAAAGAGGTTTCGATCAATTTTAGGCCAGTCTTCTGTTTTATGAAAAAAGAGAGCTTTATAATGGGTTGACTATTATATTATTTTTGGAGAGAAGTATTAGTAGACAGTAAGAGACAAAAAAGAAAACAAATAAGAGGAAAATCCGAGAGACAGAGGATCAGCAGTGACTGTAGAATCCACCAGATTATGGAAAATGAGTTGGTGATAAAGGGTAGACTTTAAATTTGAATTGGCCCTACTCATCAGGTACAGTATAGGGAGTCAAAGAGCCACTGTATCACATCTTGGCAAAAACAGGTCTCTTCCATTATGTTACAGTAGAAAAGCTATCAGAGCCACCACAACACATATAAATAAGAGCTTTGGATGACACTGTTGAATCAAAGAATGCATACCAGCCTTACAGTCTATACCAACCACAATGTAGCTGCATCTACACCAAAACCCACAACTTATGGCAATGAGAAAAGGCAAGGTGTACATTCTAACGACAAAAAACAATGAGGACTTTTCCCAAGTCAATATCCAGAAGGCTTCCTTCTGACCAATGAAATCACTTTGAAACTAATCAGGGTATAAATTAAAAAATGTTTAAGAACCATTTTTAAGAAAACAGAGGAAGAAGGCATATTTTAGAATGACTACCAAAAAAATGTTAACATGTTAAGTTTGTCTCTTAAAGTGTTAATCTTGAGTTAACCAAAAAAATCTATTTAAATTACATCATGTTGAAGATGCCAAGTAACTAGAATTTTGACATTTTAAGTTGTTTTTCTGAGGGTGAGAAGGAATTTTGGCAAATCCACCTACAGGGTTTTCAACGTCAATCACAACAAACCTTGACAAAATGATGGCAACAATTAAATAAACAATCTCTGGCTATGAAACAAGTGACAGAGGTACGATTCTTGTCTCATTGAAGGATTATTATAAGAATAAGCAAGTACAAAATCAATATGGCTATCAATTAATAAATTGGCTCCATTTGTTCCTACAAGGTGTAGAGCTCATATTGCAGATGTTATAATCGTAATCCTTGCACAACGTTTGGCAAAAACTGGGAAATAATGGACTTAAGAGCTTTTGATACTATTAATTAAACCTAATGGGTCTAACATAAACAGAATTATTAGTTAAGATTCCTCAATATTTGTGACTTCAAATTTCTTTTATACCTCATTTTATTATTAGTAGAGTTATAGAAGTTCTACTTTTAATTCAAGTATAGATTTTAAAATTTAATATTTTCCAAATCCAGTATTTATATTTCAGTTATCTCTAAAATAATAATCTTCACACACTGACAGCTTCCAATAACAGTAATACAACTGGAAAAAATTAAAAGCAATTATACCATTCATTTAAACTACATACACTCTATATATATATACACACTATAACGTGTCTGTGAACAGAACAAGTTTAAAATTAAAACCTCTTAAATAGATAAGAATCTTGTTTGCTCATTTAGTTAAGATGGACCTCTGTGAATAAGCAAGAAATAATCAGGTTGTAAACTTTTTTGTTCCCCAGATGCAATAGTGCGTTGGTACCATATGGCTCTCAGGACTTTGTAGGATACAGTTTCAGTGACTTTTAGAATGTGAGTCTAAGCTTTCTTCCTTGGTATTGGGTTTACAATTCTTTCAGAATCAGTCTAGACCACCACTTACATTTGATGAAGAACTTGTGCCATGGCAACTCCATTAGTCAGCTGTTTGACATCTTGACAAGGTGCAGCAGTATTGAATGTCTGCAGCTAAAATGACATAGAGCAAATTACTTCACTGCCTCTTTATACTTACAGGGTAGTGTTACCAACCCTCCCAAACATATATATACATAAATGAACATGACCGAGTTAAAAATTGTCCTGTTTTGTTTAAATTCTGATTGTGCCTAACAAATGAAACTATATTAATAAGTTTCTATGGCTATGTAATATTTTTATAAAAATAAACACTTAACAATTCATAAAATCATGAATAATCATACCTAAAATATTTAAATTCATTGATGCAGTGTATGAAGTATTCCAGAATTTCTGAAAGCTGCATGTAATGCTCTTAAGACAGACAGCACTGTGTTCATTTTTAGGAGAATAACATCAAAAGGAGCTTTAGGAAAACCTATTATTTCAAATTAAAACTTCACTCACATCATGTGGTAGGACAACAAAGGCTAGAAATGTCAAGTCTAAAACTACGTAACTGACCACTAAGCTCTGAAATAAGGCAGGGCCTTAGCCTGCCATCCAACAATTAGTCTCAATGCATGAACGGTCCAGAGCCCACCCATCACATCAAGTTGTTTCTATCCACTTCGGTTTTAGATACTACTCTTTTCAAATCTCTATGTTAAACATTCATGTTCATGCTAAAAAGAGAAGTGGGGGTGCCTACGTGGCACAGTCGGTTAGGTGTGTGACTCTTGGTTTTGGCTCAGGTCGTGATCTCTGTCTGGGTTGTGAGATCAAGCCCTGTATCAGGCTCCACACTCAGTGCAGTATCTGCTTATGGCTCTCTCTCCCTCTCCTTCTGCCTTTCCCCTCTCAAATAAATAAATCTTTAGAGAGTGAGAGAGAGAGAAAGCAATAAGCAAATACAAGACAGAAGAATTTTTCTAATAAGCAAATACAAGACAGAAGAATTTCTGAAAAGCAAATTACAACAGAGCTACAATGGTTCATATACTTCCTAGAAATCTCACCTGAACCCATTATGATCTTAAATTAAATACGTTATGACTCTCTTTTCCTACACATATTCATCTCCTTTACTATTCAATCATTGTTCTTTAGTTCACCACTTAACTGTCTTAATCTGATACAATTCTCTCCCCATGATTCACATTTAGTGATTGTTTGAGATTCTATAAATTTATCTCCATTATGCCAATACAACATGAAAGGATGACACAGACAAATCTAGACACAGTCACTTTCAAAGTATACACACAAAGATAGTTTACTGAGCTCCTACTCTCGTGGGCACTGTAATATATGATGGGGTTACAAAGGAAAATCACCAGTTTTCTACCCTCAAGCAGTTTCAGTCAGGAGTTGAGAGGAGAAAAAGACATAAATTAGAAAACGCCATTCCCAGTCTCATGACACAGTATGCACAAATTGTTCTGAAATAGATGGGGGTTAACTAATTTAATTAGGGCTGTATTTAGGAAAGACTTCTTAGGGATGATGCCTGAACAGAAGGTCTTGAGTAAAGAAAGGGCCAAGACAAGGAAGCTTCAGGAAATAGAAACATTGTAAGAGTGCAAATACATGAAAAGAAATGGTATTTTTAGGCAACATACAGTTTGGTATTACTGGATTTCCAGTGCAAAGAGGAAAGAGAAGGGGTGACAACCAAGGAGGGGTAAGAAAACAGATATGGGTCAGGACTCTGGAGGGCTATGACAAACCTGGACTTACCCTTGATGGTATCATCCTTATAATAGGAAAGAGAATAGTTTCTACCTCAAAAGATGGTGGTGAGAATTAAACGAGTTAGCAAACAAAGCAAACTTAGATCAGCACCTGGCACACAGTGCAAGCTCAACAGCTGTTAGCAATTAACTATGATTCAGGGTTTCTCAAAGTTTGGAGTTGAAGAACAATACGTATGAGAATCCCTAGACATATTAAGTCAGAAAATCCCTAAGTGATTCTTGTGCACACCGGTTTTTAGAACCGTCACTCTGGGTGATGATGAATCACTGAAGAGTAGTAAGGAAGAAAGTGACACCTTTAGCATATTTTGAATAGCAGCAATAGTGACACAGAGAAAGGAAGGGAGTAATTTTACACCTGAGTCTGATAGAAGATTCCTGCAATGGTTTTGTTGATAAAATGGACGGCTTAAGAGATAATTAAGGTAATGCTAACTAAAAGGACAGAATGAATTGATGGAATTTAAAATATAAAATAACCAGGATTTTGTAATGAAATGGATGTACAGGGAAGAAAAACCCCAGGGGATCTTTAAAAAGAAGACAATCACATATTTTCAGGTAAACTGTGGCTCCTACTTTTCAACCCTTCCAACTGACCGTTTCCTTCACGGACTTTTTACAAAATGCATATAAGTTATCTAAAAAGGATGATTTTAGAAGCAAAGAATATTAAGTAGTAAAGAAATATGTAAAAATGTACATATACTAAGTAGTTGTCTTATCGCCCACCATGCCAATTAAGATTAATTTTTCCTTCCTACAAACACAGAAATCAAAGTGTCTCTTGAAAGTTCTTTAACTAGTTGCAAAGTAAACTAGATAACATAGATTATGAATTATTTGGCCAAATATAAAGGCTTTATAACTAAGAAGAGTGAATAAATTAAAAAGTTTGGTATGGGTAAGGAGGCCAAAACAGAGGGCAAAGGAAAAACATCTCCTTTCACAATATTCTTTGTAGAAGTGAAGAAGCCAAAGTCTTTTTAGTGAGTGGCCCAAAAGGGACAGACAGAGCTTCCTCAGTAACCACAGTGTTCTGGCAAATAACCATCCTAGTTTCTTCTTTATCTATAAATAAAGCAAATAATCAGAACTGTGGAAATGTTGTCCCTGAATTGCTTCAATGTAAATGTCACCAAGATCAAGGGGAAAGGGGGGATTTTCACAACTGACAGCCAATGAAAACTGAACTTTGGGTAAGCTCTATTCTCATATTCTCTTCCTCTACATGCTCATTTAAGAAAAAAGATTACTGTTTTGAGTTTCATGGTTTTCATAAAAATGATTCAGCCTTCAATATTTTTTGTTAATCTGGGCATATATTTGGCACGAGTTTTTCCTTCACCTGCCTGTCAAAGTCAAAGAAAACAAGAACTGAGAAAACCATTAAAACAAATACGGTTCAACTCTAATTTTATTGGTGAAATCAAAGTCCAAAAATTTTAAATTTCCAAAAGTCACCGAGCTGAGAGGCAGAATTAAATTTTTCTTCATATAAATACTTAAAACTCTCATATACTCCCTCTACCTTGTAAACGGTGCCCAAATTTATCCTTCAGCCCTAAGTTTTTTGCTAAGTAGCAGTATAACATTTTTAAGAAAATTATTTTAAGATGAGTTCCAAATTATGAAATATAACTTAATTGCCAAAAGAGGCACCTCTTTCCTAACCAGCTTTTCTTTATGAGTTCTCAAATTGTTAATGTTGATTGTTCTGTCCCAGAACACCGTCTGGTGCTGAAAGAACACAGTCCACTACCAACTATCTTCTCATCTCCATGATTTAGCCCCATCATAACTTTTTAATCTTTTATCTCCTACTAGTTCCCCTCAACATGTAACATCACTCAGTATGGTAGGGAACACATTAAGAGATGAGAGGTATCATGACAAGATGTGTGTCTTCCACTAACTCTTTTGATCTACTGCCAAAGGAGACCATTTACATTACTGCCAGGGGTTCTTCCCTATGTTTAGAAATTCATTTCCCCTGATTTCTACTGAAATTTCTACTGCTGAAATCCATCAATCCTCTATAATACAGTTAGAAGTTCACCTCAGGTATCGACGAGAACCTACTTAATGGTGAAATACTAGTCTCTGAGGTCAGGACCAAGACCAGGATATTGACTATCACCACTTTGATTCAATGTTGTATTGGAGATTCCAGCCAGTTCTCGTTCGTGGGGACAGAGCAGAAAACCAGTCATACAAGGGCTCTGACCCCAAGGAGCAAATAGGAGGACTTCAGAAACTGTTAAGTATTATAGACACAAAGAAAGTGGGTAACAGGTTACAAAGGGATAGGAGTGGGGGCGGGGGGGGGGAGGCAGGTCAATCACTGTTAACTGATTAGGAAAGATGACAACAGATCCAAGAACCAAATGATGAAAAGAAGTCAGCCACTAGAAGAACTAGAAAGAGAATATTCTAGGCAGAGGAAAGAAAAGTTAAGAAAGACCTGATGTATTAAAAACTGCTTAACTTCCTCAAGAAATAGAAAGTGCAGCATAGTAGGCATGGCGAGTGTGGCATCAGGAAAGTTTGGAAAACTTGGGGAAGTGAAGTGACATCAACAATGCAATGACTGGCAAAGACAAAATAAGATACCAAAGTTCACTGGGAATCATCTGGACAGGTAAAGAGAAGCCAGCAGACAGAAGAAACTAAGGCAGAATATCATTTCACAATGGAAGCATCAACTAAGATAAGGATAATATATCATAGTTTGTCAAATCCAGCAGGTGAAGGCCTTAGAAAAAAGGAACTCAAGTGCAGTGGGTTGAGGAGTGAATAACAGTTCAAGAAGTATAAAGGATGAGTATTAAAAACTCAAATAATTTGACTGCACAGGAAAGGAGAAATACAGTGTGGTTTTAAAAGGAAGTGACGGCTCTTTGTTCTTTCTCTTTAAGGTAAGGAAGATTTGAGTAAGCTTACATGTAGAGAGGAAGGAACCAAAGGAGAGGAAGAAACTGTAAATACAGAAAGAGAATAAATGATAAAGCAACATTTTAGAACAGGTATAAGGGACAGGATCTAGAGCAAGAGCCAAAGATAAGGAGGAGGTCATTTTCCTGAGAGGAGAAAAGTTGGGGGCTCAAACAGGGTACTGACGAAAGTTTGCAAAGAGAAGCAGGGGGAGCCGTGTGGTTGTTCTTAGTCTTTATATGGCTGGGCATGGTTATGCCAACAGGAAGACTTCACTATAACAGTATTCGTAAAGGCAACAATGCTGCACAATAATTCCACCTTCTCTGCAGTGTTTCAGCAGCCTGAGAACTAGAGAAGCAAATAACCTGTTACACTCTGTCATCTATACCAGTTTTGTAGTTTTGAAGGAATACTGCCTCTCATTGTAAAAGTACACAGCTCTACCACTCCAGCAAAAAAATAGAAATTTCTTTGATTATTCTCAGTATCTGTCTTCCTTAGTGCCCTGACCAAAGTAGGAACTCAGTAAATATTAGTTCAAAGAATAGAAACAGTCACATAACATTTTAAAATACTGCAATACAATTCAAGAAAATCCTATACTTCTCCACCACCTCATATAAGTCAATGACATCATAAAGACTAAATTTACTATTTAACTCAGATGTTTGAAGCAATAAAGTAACAGATTAGGATACACCCTTTAATTAGCCAAAAACACCTCATTAAAAGCAATGTTACCTCATTTCATGACAGTTTTAAAATACAGCATCTAAATCCCAATACTTATTTTAAATGAAAGTACAGATGAACAGTTAGCTAACTGCTTTTAACCCAGAAACTCTATATACTTGTATTCCACTTATAACAAAAGCTATTTACCTCTATACTGTTTTAAATTACGCTTATTTCCAGTAGACTTCATACAGGGCCAGAAATCTTCTCTGATTTCTCTCTTCTTGTGAATTACTCAAATTAGGAGATTGCTAGGGAATCTCATCAACAAATTACTACCTCCTGATCCAGTCTGTATACATCCCATTGTGTACACAAGTAAACAACAAGTTTGGGGATGGGCACCATCAAAAGCACCTTGTGGACACACCATTAAGTATCAACCCTGCCCGATAAGGTTTATAAATAAACTACTGGCTGAGCACCTCCAAAAGGTGAGACATCATTTTACTGAGGGGAACACTGGAGACAGAGTCTGCCTGTCCAAACCGAAAACAAATTAATTAGAAATACTAAACATGCACAGAGGCGCCTGGGTGGCTCAGTGGGTTAAGTGTCAAGGACTTCATCTCAGGTTTGTAAGTTCAAGCCTTCCTGGGCGCAGAGTCTACTTAAAACACGCACACACACACACACCCCAACCCCAAACACGCACAAAGTGCAAACGAAAATGCCAAGTCTCTTTCTTTAAAGAAAATGCTGTCCACTCAAGGGGGGAGGCAGCAAGAAAAGGGAAATATAAGCCCCCCACCCCAACATATCTTTTTCTGCACACAGGAAATATGTGCAAATATCCCTTCTAAATGCCTTCTACAAAATCAGATGTCCTGGGATCCTGGAGGAGCTCTCATGATTCAGGAACCAAAACCACCTCTTGGCCACCTGCGTCCAAGCAGAGCAAAGTGGTTCCGGTGGGAGGGAAGTTTCGGAGGGGGCCTTCGCTCCCGAGTGGCACAAAGATCCGTATAGGAAGGCTCTTCAGCAGACAGAAGGCAAGAGAGTCGGTGGCCCAGAGGGAGAAAACAGGGCGGCAAGGAGTAAAGGGGATGGACACTAGGCTCCAGCCACAGCTGTCAGAAGCACGATCAGGGGAGTAAGAGGAGCGTTCTGCGTCCCTACCTCCAGAGCTCCCTTTACCCCTCCCTCGTCTCCCACAAACATACACACACTCGAACATACACGCACACCTGCCTCGAGACCCGCAGGTGGCACTCTCACGGTCAAGGGCGACGGGAGGCGCGGAGGGCAATGAGCCGAGTCTGCGGCGCAGGTGGTGCGATTCACTCCCCAGGCTCACCTGCGGAGAACTCGCCTGGGCCCCTCGGCCCCCTCGACCTCTCCTACTCACCCAGATGATAAGGCTGTCGCACAGCGGCAGCTCGGACTGCGAAAGCGGCTGCGTCTCTTCCATGGTCGGGGCCGCCGTCTGCGACGCCGCTGACACCGACACCTCCCTCCTCCCCGCGCTCCGCCAGGAGCCGGCGTCGACGACCTGCGCGCCGGCCGGGAGAGCTCGATAGCCAGGCCCAGCGCCCGCGCGGCTCACGCGCGGAGCCTCGCGCTGCCGACGTCGCCGGCGTAACCCCCTCCTCACCACCGCCACCGCCCCCGTCCCCGCTCCGCCCCGCTCCGCGGCTCGCCCCCTCCCCGGTCTGGGCAGACTGCTCCGCTCTGCACCTGAGCCCCGCCCCCTTCCGCCCCTCCACTCCCTCCACTCCCTCCCCTCTCCTCCCTCCCCTCCCTCTCCTCCCCCCACTTCCCGCCCACTCCCGCACACCTCTCCCCGCCGCACTGAGTGACCAGAGCGCGCACCAGTCACAAAGAAAGTAGGTGCCCGAGAGGGGCGTGCGGGGCGGGAGGGGGCGGGAAGAGCGGGGATAGGTTGCGCAGGAGGGATTGCTGATTGGACGCACCCTCTTGGCTTTGACCAATCAGTGTGAGACAAGACAGCCTCCGGGAGGGAGTGCGAGAGGGTGGGAAGGGGATTGTGACCTGGCAGGTGCGGTGAGGGCGGGGGCGCGGAGCGCGCGTGCGCGGCGAGCGTTGTAGAGTCTGAAGCTCGCGCAGCCCCAAGGGCGAAGAGGCAGCGGGGCTCCAAGCGTAAGTAGGGCGGGCTCAGGCATCTTCGCGCCTCCTTTCTCGAGGTAGGGCAGCTCCTGGCTACACCTGAGGAGACCCACGCTCTGCTGCCATGATGTCTTCAGAAATAGATCCCACCCAAGAATAAAAACCACTCGCGATAGGGAGAGCTGATTATCTCCTGGGCGTTCGTTGGCAAAGGACATTTTAATTTGCAGACATGGGAAAGACATGTGTTTGCTAAGGAGGGAAAACTACCATAAAGCTGTTTTAAATAAGCTCTCACGAGATCACGAGCCACGGGCCACGGGCAATTTTATTTTAAATGGGGTAAAAGGGAGGACCATTTTCAGGTAGGAAAATGGAAAATGAAATAATCTTCTAGTTTTCAAAAAACATGGAATTTAACAATGTAAAATGCTCCCGATTTTGTCTTTTTTTGAGAAGGGGGGGGGGGTGACAAAGTTGGAAGCTCTCCAAGGTACTGATGTATGGCTTAGGCAGTTGAAATGGGTTGGGATATTCTTAATCTTGCTGTTGATTTCCATCACTTCACTCATTCATAAACTCATCAATTCATGCGCTGTGTAAAAATGCAGCTGGCTCAGTTATATTGCCGCGTCTTTATATTTAGACATTTAAAGTTTAAAACTGATGGATGACTGCAATTAAAAGCCATCAAATGTAAATCAGTCTCATTCTAAAAATAGAGTCCTTGCATTTGCTATCAAGTCTCTTAACATTATTCCAGAACTTTCTTACCCCATGTGGAGTCATTTTATATTTCTGGACACTAGCAACATCAGTAAAGTAATTTAATGAAGAGGAAAAGATCTAGGAATTGAAGACCTGGTCTTAGTCTTGACTTTACTCCCCACTGCTTTGTGCTGTGGAACCCAAGGTCTACATTTCTACAGTGATGCTAATGACACTAACCTTCCCAGTCTCCCTCACAGGGACAAAACTGATACTGGATGTGTAAGAGTTTTATGAATTGAATAGTCTTTGGAAATATGAGTTACTACAATCATACATGCTTATCAGGAAGAGTCACAAGTGAATTACTAGGAATATTTAAGAAGAGTAACTGGGGGGCAAATGAGTTATCCTTCTAAGCTCTGTAGAAGCAGAGAATAGATCCTCAGGGAAGGATGTTCAGTTGTCTTCATGATACTGGATCTAATAGAAAAATATGTGAAGGACATGATCAGTGAATTCAAAGATGAAGAAATACAAATAATTCAAGCAAATATGAAAAGGTTAGAAAAATGCAAAACATGAATCATTGAAATAAAACAATGAAAAAAATAAATGTTCAGAAGAGTGAAGCACACTTTCTTTCATATAAAGCTGGAACAAACATTTTTAGAATAATTTTTCTAATTTTCTACAATATTTATCAAGAAACTTTCAAATATCCATGCTATTTAAACCCATGATTCTGTAATTCCACTTCTGATCATAAATTCTATTGAAATAATCAGAAATGTAGTCAGAGGTTATGAACAATGTTATCTATTGCAATTCTATATATTCTGATCAATGTACATACAATAAGCCAGAAAGGTTAACTACATTATAGCCAATTTATAAGATAGAATATTTGGCAACTAATAAAAATAATGCTTTGGAGAATATTTAATATAAGTTCATCATGATATATAACATTAAATTGAAAAATCATGTATTAAAAGTATGAGCCATATGATCTCAAAATTTTATTTAATATGTGCATTACAAGAAGACAAAGGAATGTTCATTAAATGACTGTCATTTTTATTTATGGATAAAGGGATTATTTTCTGTAATCTGTATTTTTCATCCTGCAATTAGTTTGTATTATTTTATAATCAGAGAAATATATATATTTTAAAAGTGCCTGATACAAAATAGTCTATCATTTTCCAACTGTTGACATTCATTTCCAAAAGTTGGCATCTATATTTGGAGCATTGAATGAAACTGATTTTTAAACACTAGTTGTGGGGTTTTAAATTGGAATAATCTTTTGAAAAATTTTTGACAATATATATCAAGAATATTTAAAATCCTCAAAGTGTTTAAACCAATAGTTTCTACTTCCAGAATCTATTCTAAGAAAATAATCAGATGCAAACAAAATTGTTGATTGCAGTGCTAGTTATCAAAGTAAAAAAAGAAACAGCCATTAAATGTCTGAAAGAAGAGTGATTAAACACATTATGGTATATCCATACAATAAAATATATTGTAGCTATTAAAATATTTTGAAAGAAGTTTAATTGCTCAGGAAAAAGGCTTAAAGAATAATACTAAAAGAAAAAATTGATGAAATAAATCTGTATATACAGTATGGCTCTCTCCCTCTGTTATATATATACTGTATTTGTATGGATCCCTATTTTTGTATCCATGTGAGTGTACATATACACACTGAGAGAGAAAAAGTAGAGAGACTAAACAAACCAAACTGTTAATAGTAATTTTGATGATATCAGGGTATTGAAATAATTCATAAGTTTTACCTTCTTTGTACTTTACAGTAATTTTAAATGTTTCTTTGGTGATGTTATTATCAGACAAAAACCTGTAGGATGAAAATGATTAAATTTTTAATATGGTTAGAAGTTAATTTGGAAGAATACATAGAAGAGTATACACACACACACACACACACACACAATCTGTGTATATGTACAGAAAGAGATTGAAAAGAGAGTTGGTTAGAATTAAGCACAAACTTTAGAGTTACGGAGACCTGATGATTTCTTATTGCCTGCGTGATTTTGAGCAAGTCAGTTCATTTCAGTAAGCTTCAGTTTGTCTCTGCAAAATAGAATAATACTTGTATATATTTCTGTCTATTTCTACATTGGTTACGGATTTTTTGGTGGGAAGTGGGAGAAGTCAAACTTGGGCAACTTTATAAAGAACAATGTTGTTGCAAGGATATGAGAAATCTTACAGATTCAGAGGAGTATCTGAAGAAGCCAGCATGGGATAGAGCAGGTCCCAAAGCTGCTCATCAGAGGCAGGTAACAAATCTATGGAAGTCTTCTCAGGAGAACACCACCTAGATGAACATGATCAAATGGTTGCTAAGTTTTTCTCAGTCGTCTATTCAAGATTCAAGTTCCAGAGAAGGTGCCCAATTGGATTGTCATAGGATATGTGTTCAGCCCTTTGCCATACACAGAGCAGCTCCGCAGATACTTCTGCAGGACTAGTACCAAGGTGGTGGTTGATGGAGGGTGAGGAAGATGGATGCCTGCAGGCAAAAATAAAAACAATTCTCTCATAATTTCACATGGTTGTTGTGAAGATCAAATGCATATAAAATGCTTAACATAATTGCTCAGTACATTTTAGCTGTTATGGACACTGTGTATAGGTCTTGGGATGTGTGTGTGCATGCTTATGTTTCAACTCATTTTTTAAAACAAAGTAAATATATTAGAATATTAGCTGTGGTTATTCATGGTGACTATTTTTCTTTTCCAGTTTCATCAAAGTGAACAAATATCACCTCTACTTAAAATAAAACAAATAAAAGATAAGCAAAATTTAATTAAAATTCAAAAATACATTTTCTTAGAGAAATATCGGGTCAGGATGAGATTTTAAACTCTAAATTGGGCTAGAAGTGGATGGAGAAATGCTAAAAGAGAATCCCTGATTAGGTATCTCCAATAGAACTGTCATAGGCTCTACTTGTAAAGAGGAAACCTGTACTTTGCACCTACAAGTGATGGTGAGAAGAGATGGAGACGTCGAAGGTTTTCCCTACTGATATCTAGATGCCCTGAATAGCTGAGAGTGGACCTCAGTTAGAGGAAAACTCTGGCCTGGACAGCCACCAATCTAGATATTCAGACACAGCACCCACCCCAGCAGAGTAACCAGCTGCAAACATTCCAAGTGGACCTCATTAACAAAGCACTGATTCCTGAAGCAAACTATTGGGCCCCCAACACACAAGATCCTTACAGCATTATTTAGATGCAGCTGTACCTTGGGTAGTCCCTCAAACAAAAGTCCTACAGATGTTTTAGGGACAGAAGGAAAGAAAAAAGGGTAAAGAAAGGGAGGGAAGAAAGAAGGAGGAAAAACAATTACAACATAGGCTGGATCTCAGCAACAGAGAGATAGAAGCAGCCAGAATGATGCAAGATCCATCATAGGGGTTAACTTGGTTTTCTGTAGGATACCCCCAGGACTGGTCTGCAGTCCATGTAGTTCCAAAGAACTACGGCGGACTTGGGTTATGTCCAGTCAGCATCAAGGTCCAGAGGCAGTTACATGTAACAGCAGATACTTCTAGATCGATAATTTTCAGAACCTGAGTGAGAGTTTGGAATGATAGTGTCTAGGTTCTGGAAAAGATTCACAAGCCCTTGTCAGAGTTCTTGGGAAGAGAAATGATGACGAAAATTGACATTTTAAAATTGCTTCTACTAATTAGGCCTGTGATCCCAGTGGGGGTTAGTGCCTAGCTCTACTAACTACTGTTCTGGGTGTAGGGAGTAAAGACCAACCCCAGACACCAGCCAGGCACAAGCTTTGGCTTTTCTAATAAAGAGAAAATCTTGTACAACGTTGACTTGGCCGCTCAGTGGATCTGAACGTTTAGGTGATGGGGTTGGGACAGACTTCATCTATCTCCACACATACTTCCAGCTGGGGTGCCTATTCGGGTAGAGACTGGAGGAAGGGAATCAAGAACGGGGGCTACTTTCCCCTGTATAAAAGGAAACAACTTACCTATTCCTCACAGTGGCCAGGAACTGAGTCCTGTTATGAAACTAATGATACAAGGAGATTGTAGGTGGCACCAAGAATTTTGCTTCTGGTGCTTTTATAGTTCAAGCTTTAAGTTCAAGAGACTTTCATATCATTTAGTAAAACTGCCTTTTCATGCAGTTTTTCAGTTCAGTGCTTGTGAGCGATGTTATCACTAACCTGGTTGGCTTCCCAAAGAGAAGATTTCGATGGAGAAGTTCAAATTAAGGGTGAAGCCCTCTCTGTTACTGGGGCATGTACATCTATATAGTACAAGGGAGTTTAAACGTATGCTATAAGCAGAAAAACTGCAGGCAGTGGGTTCTGAGATGGAGATTAGCAGGCAGGAGGTTTATTAAGAAGCAGTCTTGGGAATTAGCTGTGGAGGAGAAGAAAGGGAAGCAGAAGTGCACAGAGGGAGAAAGCAGGCTGTGGGGCAGTCCTAATGAAAGTTTCAACCAGCTCCTGGGGAGCTCTGAAGCTAGAGTGGCCCTTCCAGGTTGTCTAAGTTTGGATGAAAGTGACTTAGTCTACAGGCCTCCATGTTGATCAATCTCTGGATGTGAGCTCTCCTGGAAAGGTGATGTACCAGTCAAGGCCATTCACAATAGCATCCCCAAATGTCGCAGGCCTGGGCATCACATCACATTATCTTCTGGGTGGACGTGGTATGCTATCATTTAGAATGGTAAAGCATTATAGGGGCACCTGGGGGACTCAGTGGGTTAAGCCTCTGCCTTCAGCTCAGGTCATGATCTCAGGGTCCTGGGATCAAGCCCCGCATTGGGCTTTCTGTTCAGCAGGGAGTCTGCTTTCCCCTCTTTCTCTTCCTGCCTCTCTGCCTACCTGTGATCTCTCTCTGTGTCAAATAAATAAAATCTAAAAAAAACAAAAAAAGTTAGAATGGTATAGCATTCTAAGTGTCAGCAATGGAAAATTATCTCTAACTGCAGCAATAGTATAACTGTAAAGTTAAAACGGTCTCAGAGGAAGAATGTTGGCATTGTTTCTTACATTGAAAAAGTTCCAAAATGGAAGGGGATTGTGGTCACAGATATAATTTCATGTGGGGACTTGGTGTCAAATCCCTAAACAGAGGCCTCCTTAGAGTACTTGGGAAACAGAAGTTAAAAAAGATAAATCACAGTACAGGGTAATATTATAAATCATATTTTTTTAAAGACTTATTTGCTTATTTGACAGGGGAGGAGCAAAGGAAGAGGGAGAGAGACAATCTCAAGCAGACTCTCCACTGAGTGGAGAGCCCAGCACTGGGCTGGTTTCCCCAACCCATGAGATCACGACTCAAGCCAAAATCATGATGAGCCAGATGCTTAAAGGTGCCCCTATAAATTGTATTTAAAGGGATGAAAGGGATGTTTAGTCAGCTATTTATTGAATTAAAATTAATATTACCATTTTATTTATTAGGCATACTTAAATTCATCCCAAAGTCCTCCATGAAGTAAAATTGGACATAATTATTTTATTTTGTCCTAAAGTAACTCAGATGATAAAAAAATAAAAAGTTGTATGTACTATTTTTTTCAAAAACTTAAAAAGGCAATAAAAAGACATATAGTAAAATGTACTGATAGTGTAATCAATCTAAAGTATCACTGAAACCTATAAATCCTATACTTTATATTTCAGTTTAAGTGAATCACAAGACATGTCTTCATTTTACACTCTGTTAAAGAGATGATCTATGCTTATCATTCCATTGATGACCTATTTTTTATGTACAAAAATCCTTCTAATCCATGTAAGCAGATTTTAAAAATAAAGGCCAAACGCTGACACATAGTGGCTAATCATTTAATCCACGGATATCTATCTCTAAAAAACAAGTAAAATCTAACTTTACAGTATAACTATCTAAGGTACCTTCTATTGTCTCCAAGGGTATTGAAAATTAATATTTTTAAATGAATGATTTAATTTATATAAATGGAAAGTGGATAGAATCATGTCCTTGAGACAAGATTCACGGAAATAAGAACAGCATGATTTCTAAAGACGACATGGATCACTGTGCGAGAAATACTGCTTATATCTTATGAGAGCCTGAGAAAACTATATTGGATACCACTGTGGTTAAAGACAGTATTCTGAAACCTCCACACATGTACGAGTTGAAAATACATTAAAGTGATGTTTGCCAGAGGAAATGTATCTTGCTCATTCTCCACGTGTTATATCACATAACTTATATAGAATGTAATACATCTTAAAATACGAAAATGCTAGAAGAAATTTATCAGGGCATTCAAGGACAGAGGAGAGGGGCTACCTAACCATAAGCAATAAGTGGGCCTTAAGAACAAAGAATAAAATGCCAGGAAAGATGTGTGAAGGGTTTGTTAATATGAGCCATTGTAGGAAGTACCTAGAAATCCAGCTACTGGAATTTTTGAAATTACTTAACTAAATAAACAAATACTATGTAATGCAATTTGGAAATATTTTCCAGAGATTGCAAAATCAAAACAAAAACATAAAGTAAAAACAACAACAAAACTGATCTGGCTTAGCCTTATATAGAAAAGAGAGAAGCTGCACATTTTATTAAAGTAGGAGATTTATACCATAAACAAAAACAAACTCTAAATGATGAAAGACCTCAATGGAAGACATGAATCCATCAAAGTCCTAGAGGAGAACATAGGCAGTAACCTCATTGACATTGGCCACAGCAACTTCTTTTAAGACACATCTCCAAAGCCAAGGGAAACAAAAGCAAAAATGAACTTTTAGGACTTGATCAAGATAAAAAGCTTCTGCACAGCAAAGGAAACATCAACAAAACAGGCAACCCACGGAATGGGAGAAGATATTCACAAATGACACTACAGATAAAGGGCTGATAGTCAAGATCTATAAAGAACTTCTCAAACTCAACACCCAAAAAACAAATAATCATGTCAAAAAATGGTCAGAAGACATGAACAGACATTTCTCCAAAGACATACAAATGGCTAACAGACACATGAAAAAATGTTCATCATCATTAGCCATCAGGGAAATTAAAACCAACCACACTGAGATAACACCTTACACCAGTTAGAATGGCAAAATTTGACAGGGCAAGAAACAAATGTTGGAGAGGTTGTGAAGAAAGGGGAACCCTCTTACACTGTTGGTCAGAATGCAAGGTGGTACAGCCACTTTGGAAAACAGTATGGAGTTTCCTCAAGAAGTTAAAAATAGAGCTACCCTATGACCCAGCAATTGCACTACTGGGTATTTATCCCAAAGATATAGATGTAGTGAAAAGACAGGCCACCTGAACCCCAACATCCATAGCAGCAATGTCCACAATAGGCAAACTGTGGAAGGAGCTGAAATGTCCTTCAACAGATGAATGGATAAAGACGATGTGGTCCATATATGTAATGAAATATTACTCAGCCATCAGAAAGGATGAATACCCAACTTTTGCATCAACATGGACAGAACTGGAGGAGATCATGCTAAGGGAAATAAGTCAAGCAGAGAATGTCAATTTTCATACGGTTTCACTTATTTGTGTGGAACATAAGGAATAGCATGGAGAACATTAGGAGAAGGAAGGGGAAAATGAAGGAGAGGGGAATCAGAGGGGGAAATGAACCATGAGAGACTATGGACTCCAGAAAACCAACTGAGGGTTTTAGAAGGGGGTGGGTGGATTAACCTAGTGGTGGTTATTAAGGAGGATACCTATCGCATGGAGTACTGGGTGTTACACATAAACAATGAATCATGGAACACTACACCACATACTAATGATGTACTGTATGGTGACTAACGTAACATATTTAAAAAAATAATAAAGTAGGAAACTTCACACTTTAATAATGTTTTATATGAACACAACTCATAACTAAGAAGATATCCAATCCTGAGGCTATAAACACCACCACCACCTAAAATGGGTTGAGCAGTTATTAGGTGCTGTTCACTATTCTAAGTGCTTCATCTGTGCTACTTCATTTGTCCTTAACAATCTGACAAAGTAGTAATATTTTTTATTTTCTAGATGAGGAAACTGATGCATAAGAGGTATACCCAAGCATATACTACAAATAACTTGAATACTTCAGAAAATCTCTTTTCAGATGTAAAGAGAATTGTCCAAGGGGAGATCAGAATGGCTTTTTTAAATCTTATTGAAGTATAATTGATACACAAAATTTTTCACACATTTAACAGAAACATATTGGTGAGTTTGGACATGTCCACATACCTATGAAGCCATGATCACAATCAAGGTTCTACACATACCCATCACCTCCAAAAATTACCTTGTAGAGGTAAAACCAATTTTTAAAGATAATCATTGCAAAATAAAATACAGCATGTACAATTCTTCAGTATTTATTGTGTCTATATTTTCCCTGTTACTGAAATATTTTTTCAGGCAGTCAAGATTCTTTTTGTGCAACACTGTGAAACAAGTGAAGCCATCACATCTCGTTGACTGAAATTAACTGTTACCTGTTAGAAATCTGCTGACTAAAGGCCAATGACAACAATAGATGTTTCAGAGACCTTAAAAATATTTGAGATTTTGACACCTGTTTTTCATTGAAGTACAGTTTACACAAAATGTTACATTACTTTCAGGTGTACAAAATAGTGATTCAACAACTCTCTACATTATGCTATGCTCACAACAAGTGTAAACTTGAACTTTTACTTCAAACATAATTCTACTTATAAACTCCACATGATTTTTCTGAAGAATAACTGGCCTATTAATAAATAACTGGCCTATTCTTTGCGGTGTATTTTATTTAATGTACAAAGTTCTTTTTTGGTTATAGTTAGCCACATTTTTTTTCTCTCTGCGTATATATATTTTAAGAGTAACAAAAATAATTATCCTTTGCCCTTAAATACTTCAGCATCTATCTTCTAAGAATAAGGACACTCTCAGGCGCCTGGGTGGCTCAGTTGGTTGAGCAACTGCCTTCGGCTCAGGTCATGATCCCGGACTTCCAGGATCAAGTCACGCATCGGGCTCCCAGCTCCTTGGGGAGTCCACTTCTCCCTCTGACCTTCTCCTCTCTCATGCTCTCTCTCTTTCATTCTCCCTCAAATAAATAAATAAAATCTTAAAAAAAAAAAGAATAAGGACACTCTCTTAAGATAACCATATGTAATGGTCAAACTTGGGAAAATTAAATTTAACGTTATTATTTGATGCAATCCTTCTTTAAATTTACCTAACTGTCCCCAGTTTTTTTATTCTTTTTTTTCCCCTCTGGAACCCAAATCAAGGAATCAAGAATCATGCCTTGTGTTTATGGCCATGTCTCTTTTGTCTCCTCTAATGTAGGTCAGTTCTCCATCTGGGTGTGTGCGTGTTTATGTATTGTGGTATTTCATGAATGCAACATTTTTAAATAGTTCAGTCCAGCAAGATTTGTCAGATTGTTTCTTCATGATCAGACTTATTGCATGATCATGTTTAGCAGAGATTATGCTGTGAGCTCAGTGCATCACATTGGTAGGAGCATCGTACTGGATTGTCCAGTTACGGAAAAGGTTAATTTTTATCATTTAGATAGGATGGTGTCCACCAGATTTCTCCATTTTAAAGATATTTTTCCCCACTGTAATTACTAAATAATCTTGAGACTCTGCGGATATATGGTTCCTCAAAACTTTATCAAAGAGGGTTTTTAGCATTCATGTTACTGTCTGAATTAATTATTCCTATGGTGGAATATGATTTTCTATTTCTGTTATCCCTTTTATATCCATTAGTTGGCACTACTCTTTTTACTTTTTTGTTTTTATTTTTTAAAAGATTTTATTCATTGAGAGAGAAAGAGAGACAGAGAGAGCACAAGCAGGGGGAGAGGCAGAGGAAGAGAGAGAGGCAGACCCTGCTGAGGTGGGACCTGGATGTGGGGCTCTATCCCAGAACCTGGAGATCATGACCTAGCTGAAGGCAAAACCTTAACCATCCAAGCCCCCAGGTACCCCACTATTCTGTTTTTTAAAGAGTTTTTCTTCTTCTGTCCATTTCTACCTTTAATATTTTAAAGTATAAATATGGATTCATAAATGTACTTTTATTCAATTTAATATAATACATTCTAGTCACTATTCATTTTAATCATCAAATTGTCCTAAGCTCAGCCAGTGGAAACCCTTCAAGTTGGTCTCTGTGTCCTTTCTGCACACCTCTCCTGTTTTTTAAATGCTTCTATACTTCTGGGACAAGATGTTTGAGGTTTACTTGGTGTTTTCATGTCCCTAACCTGGAATCATCCATTGGCTCCATTTTGTGAGGAATGATGTTTAGTAAGGCTGAATTTCACTTATTGGAACCAAACCAGGTTCCCTTACCAAACCAGGTTCCATTTTAATGTTATTTCATTCATTGGACATTAGATTTTAGGCTCCCTGTTGAAATGAATATGTTCTTATAAAAGTTCAATATTGAACTTAATAGTCATTTATTATATTTTAGGGTGAAAGTATATATCATGTCATGTATTTTATAAGGGATAAGAAGCCAAGGGAATGACAACACTGAGCTATGTGAAAATGGAGGGACAATGGAGAAGTGAGAGGGACCCATGATGAGGAAAGAAGGCTGGTGTGAATTTTTCCTCTTCCAGGCCCCTCACATACAGGACATAAATTAATCCTCACATATATTCTTATTTCTGCAAATGAAGAAGTAACTTGTTCAAAGTTGCAAAGCATATGGCAGATAGCCCAGAATTAACCTCCCCCCTTTTTTTAAATTTTTTCAATTTATTTATTTTCAGAAAAACAGTATTCATTATTTTTTCACCACACCCAGTGCTCCATGCAATCTGTGCCCTCTATAGTACCCACCACCTGGTACCCCAACCTCCCACCGCCCCCCGCCACTTCAAACCCCTCAGATTGTTTTTCAGAGTCCATAGTCTCTCATGATTCACCTCCCTTTTAATTTAATTGTAGAAGCCTCACCTATGCCTTCTACTACTACACCATGCCATTCTGCAAGCTGAGCGAGGAGGTCTGTGGGTTGAGAAGACAAAGTTCACCCACTTCTGTATTTGAGAAACACAAGCTGTGAACATGCTGTCTTCCTATTTCACTTGTAGTTATTCATTGTGATTTGCATGCACAGCCACCCTCACAAACTTTGTCCTTCAATTGACAAAAAAAAAAAAAAAAAAAAAAAGCAAAGCTTCAAGTGTTTCTCTGTACTGCTCAGGAAGCCTGTGGGAAATAATTCTATTTCATTTGCTTTCAGTGTTGATTCAAAATGAACAGATAAGCGTCTCAAATTGAATGCTGTCTCGGTTGGATTATTCATTACAAATATTGCCTGTTGCCAGAAGTTAGTGCTAGTGGTGGGAAAGCTTGCTGCAGTCTTGTAAGAGATAACTGAGACAAAATGCCTGGAAAACAACGTTGTGTAGAAAGCCCAGAGGAACATGTTTTTCTCCCCTTCTTCTTATTACCTTGGTGGGGTTCCTGAACCCTCTTGGTACTCAGTTTCTCACTATAAATGTGGATAATAATAGCTTGCCTGCCTGAAGAAAGAAGGTAGTATATCTAGGGCAACATCACCATCACATTTTAAGTGCATTCTATAAATAGAGTATTTCCTTTGACTCTGGAAATGTGGGGAAATATAAGGCAGAGTCTCTACCTTTACTATGCTTACCATGTAATTAAGGATGCTGGACTTGCACATCAAAAAGGCAAATGAATAATATAGAGACGTAGCTGTAACAAATCATGTGTCAAAGAGGAGAGAAAGGATTAATCACTGAGGACATTATCAGCTTCCCAATTTAAAATAATAGTAAATTACAACTTTCTCTTTTTTCCTACTAATGTCTGAAAGAAAGGAAAGAACAAGGAAAGAATAAAGGAACAAAAGGATGAGTGAAAAGTGAAGGAGGGGAAGGGAAGGAAAAAAGAAGACACAGAAGGAGCAGTAAAGGTAACTACATAGGTAAATGTATGTCAGTATTTTAATGTGTAACTCCTCATTTTTCCTATGTGATTCTTAAAAAAATTGCATAAGATAATTACAAATCTATGTTGATGAGTACACAATGTATAAAAATGTAATCTGTGGCAATAATATAAAGGGAATGACAGAGTTATATACAAGAAAACATATATAAAATTGAAACTAACTTGACACTCACTCAAAGTATATTGCTATAAATTAAATTGTTAATTGTAACCCCCCTAATTAGATGGCAAACCACTACGAAAATAACTTAAAAATGTGTAGGGAAAAAAATGAGAAAGGAATCAACATGGTATACTAGAAAATATATATATTTAACACAAAAGAAGGCAGTTA
The DNA here is from genome assembly GCF_009829155.1 of Mustela erminea. Classification (NCBI taxonomy): domain Eukaryota; kingdom Metazoa; phylum Chordata; class Mammalia; order Carnivora; family Mustelidae; genus Mustela; species Mustela erminea. The sequence continues at coordinate 61,516,628 of NC_045623.1, forward strand.
AGGAGGAAATGAGAAAAAAATATATGACATATAGAAAATACATAGCCAAATAGAAGTCCTTCTTTATCATTGATTGCAAAAAGTGTAAATGGAATAAAAACTACAAACAAGGAGCACTGGGTGGCTCAGTCGGTTAGCATCTGACTTTAGCTCAGGTCATGATCTCAGGGTCCTGGGATTGAGCCCCAAATTGGGAATCCCAACTCAGTGGGGAGTCTGCTTCTTCTCCATATCCCTCTATCCCTCTACCACTCATCCTCTCTCTCTCTCTTTCTCATAAATAAAAGTCTTAAAAAACAAAGATTCCAAACAAAAGGCAAATAATGGGAGAATGGAGTAAAAAACATGACTCAGCCACATGTTTTCTACAGGAGGCCAACTTTAGATCCAAAGAAAGCTAAGTTGACAATTAAAGGAAATGAAGTAAATTCCATCTAAATACTAACAAAAAGATAGCTGGATTGGCTATATTAATACAGATAAAATAGAGTTTAAGAAAGAAATTGTTACAATGGACAAAGAAGGACATGACATAATGAGTAAAATATCAGCCCGTCAAAAAATATACCAACTATAAACCAAGCCCCAAAATATATGAAGCAAAAACTGACAATTACAGATAAAATAGTTTAATAATAATAGGACACTTAAATACCCCACTTTCAATAATGGATAGAACAATGAGACAAACAATCAAAAAGGAACTAGACATCTTGAACAACACTATAAACCAACTAGATCCAAGCGACATATAGAGAACACACTACCCAACAGCAGAAAATACATTCTTCGCAAGTGCACATGGAATGTTCTGCAGAAAAGACCACACATTAGGCCAAAAATAAATCTCCATACATTTCAAGTGACTGAAGCCAAACAGTGCATTTCTTCTGACCACAAAGGAATAAAATCAGAAGTAACTATAAAACTCCTAGAAGAAAAATGGAGGAAAAGCTCATGACATTGTGTTTGGCAATTATTTCTTGCATATGACCCCAAAAAACACAAGCAACACAAGCAAAGGTACAAAAGTAATTAAACAAAAAATCTCCTGCACAGAAAAGTAGGTGGCCAATAGAATGAAAAGGCAAATAAGAGTGGGAAAAAATATCTTAAAACCAGATATTGGATAAGGGATTAATATCCAATATATTTAAGAAATTCTTACAACTCAATAGTGAAAACAAGTAACTTGATTAAAAAATAGGCAAAGAACTTGAGTTGACATTTCTCCAGAGAAGGCAGAAGGCAGACAGTTGCTAACACATATATGAAAAAATGCTCAACATCACTAATCATCAGAGAAATGCATATCAAAACCACAATGTGATATCACATCTGTTAGGATGTCTAATATATTTATATATATAATGTATATTATATATATACATACATATATATATATAAGTGTGTATATATATATATATATATATATATATATATATATATATATATATAACAAGTGTTCATAAGGATATGGAGAAATTGGAGCTCTTGTACATTGTTGGTACATGTAAAATACAGAATGATACAACCTTTGTGGAAAACATGATAGGATTTCCTAAAAAAATTGAGATTAGAATTACCATCTGGTTTAGCAAGTATATATCTAAAAAAATTAAAATTAGGATTTCAGTGAGATATATGTACTCCCATGTTCATTGCAGCATTATTTCAATAGCCAACATATAGAAATAACTTAAACATCTATCAACTGATGAATGTGGAGTATACATACAATGGAATATTATTCTGCTTTAAAAAGAAGGAAATCTGCTGTATGAGATGACATGGATAAACCTAGAGGACATTATGCTAAGTAAAATAAGCCAGTCAAAGGACAAATACTGCCTGATTCCACTTATGTGAGGTATCTAAAATAGACGCTTAAAAACAGAGAGTAGAATGGTGGTTGCCAAGGGCTAGAGAAGGGGAAAATGGGGAGTTGCTGTTCAGTGTGTACAAAGTTTCAGTTATGTAAGATAAATAAGTTCTAGAGATCTGTTTTACAACGTTGTGCCTATAGTTAACAATACTGTATTGTACACTAAAATTTTTTAAGATAGTAGATTTCATGTTTAATATTCTTACAACATACACACACACACACAAACACACAAATCCTTTTAGAAAGGAAGGATGGAGAGAGGGAGGAAGAAAGAATAGAAGGAGAACTGGCAAATTCACAAATATGAAGAAATTAGACCACACATTCTTACACAACCCATGGGTCAAAGAGAAGTGACATAAAATTAGAAAATACTGTGAGATGAATGAATAAAGAAACATATGATACAGTTAGAGAGTGCTTGCTCTGAGGGAAGTTTATGGTTCTACATGTCCACATTTTAAGAAGAAAAATCTTATGTCAATAATCTCAACTTCCTAAGCAACTAGCAAAGAAAGAGCCAACTAAACCTGAAGCAAGCAGAAGAAAGTAATAAAGATTTGAATAGAGATAAATGAAATAGAAAAATAAGTGAAATAAAAAGTTGGTTATTTGAAAAAGTAGCAAAATTACCAAAGCTTTAGCTCTACTAATCAAGGAAAAAAAAGATTCAAACTAAAATAAAAAATGGAACGGGACATTACTGTTGACTTTACAGAAGTGAAATGATTATAAGAGAATACTATGAATATTTTTAATGTGATATTTTACATTATTTTGTTAAACACACACAGTTTCTAAAAGTTGCACAGCAGTACACAGCTCACATGTACTGATTTCATGTAGCCATGGTCCATTTCAAGCCACATACTGTTATACCATGCTCTTTCATACTTGGCCCATTGCCAGCAAAAAGCCCAGATGTGTGTTCTTTTTTTTTTTTTCTTAAGCTTTTATTTATATTCCAGTATAGTTAACATACAACATAATATTAGTTTCAGGTGTGCAATATGGTGATTCGACATGTCCATACAATACCCAGTGTCATCACAACAAGTGTACTCCTTAATTCCCATCACCTACTTGACCTATCTCCCCATTAACCTCCCCTCTGGGAATTATCAGTTTGCTCTCTATAGTTAAAATGCTGTTTCTTGGTTTGTCTCTTGGTCTCTCTCTTTTCTCCTTTTGCTTATGTGTTTTCCTTAAATTCCACAGATGAGTGAAATCATATGATATTTGTTTTTCTCTGACTTATTTCACTTAGCATAATACTTTCTTGCACCATCCAGGTTGTTGGAAATGGTAAGATTTCGTTCTTGAGTAATACCCTGTTGTATACATATACTATCTCTTTTTGGTCAGCTCACCAGTCGACTCACATTTGTATATCAATAAATTAGATAACCTAGATGAAATAAACAAATTTCTCAAAACACACTACACACACACACACAGACCAGCTATCAAAATTGATTCAAAATGAAATAGAAAATCTAAAACAAGTAAGGAGATTGAATCAAAAATCAAAAGCCTCCAACAAAGGAAAGCTCAGAACTGGATGGCTTCACTGGGAGAGTCTACCAAATGTTTTAAGAAATAACACCAATCCTCCTCACACTCTTCCAAAAAAACAGAAGAGGAGGGAACACATTATTCTATGAAGCCAGCATTACCCTGATATCAAAACAAGACAAAGATATAACAAGAAAAGAAAATGATAGGAAAAATATCCCTTGTGAATTTAGGTGCAAAATCCCAACAAAATGCTACCAAACCAAGCCAACAGCATATTAAAATTATTAGATCCCATGACCAAGTAGGATTTATCCCAGGAATGCAAGGGTGGTCCAGCATATGAAAAACAATCAATATATTATACCATATTAATAGAAGGAAGAAAAAAACCCACACCATCATCACAATTGATGCCAAAAAGTTACTGGATAAAATTCAACCATCTCTCATGACAAAAATACTCAGAATAGTAGGAAAACAGGGCAACTTCCTCCACATGATAAAGGCCATCTATGAAAATCCCACTCAGTGTGAAAGAATGAAAGCCTACCCTAAGATCAGAAACAAGACAAGGATGTCTACTTCTGCCACTTCTGTTCAACATTGTACTGGGAGTTCTAGTCAGAGCAACAAGACCAGAAAAACAAAATAAAAAATTAAATTAAATTAAAAATAAAAATAAAACACATCCAGATTAGAAAGGAAGTGGCCAAACTATCTCTAGCCACATATGACCTGAATATATCATATATACATATTTTTAAGTAAAAACTTTTATGCAAATGCTTATAGCAGCACTATTCACAATAGCCAAAATGTGCAAACAACCCAGTGTCCACATAAATAAAATGTGGTATTCACATCCAATGGGCTATGAAAAAGCCATAAAGAGGAATGGAAGTACTGACTCATGCTACAACACAGATGAACCTTGAAAACATTAAGCTCTGTGAAAGCAGACAGACACAAAAGGCTGCATACTATAGGACTGTATTTACAGGAAATGGCACAGACACAGAAAGCAGATGAGAAGTTGCAAGGTGCTGCAGGGATGGGGGAATGGCCAGTGACTGTCCAAAGGGCAGAGAGTTCTTTGTGGAATGAGGAAGGTATTCTGGAATTTTCAAGTTGTAATAACTGCAAAACATTGCGAATGTACTAAGCACCACTGAACTGTACACTTTAAAATGATTAAAAGGGTGAATTTCTGTGATGTGAATTTTACTTCAATTAAAAAATACAGAAGAAACCATAAGTGACTCTTAATCTCACAAAACAAACTGAGGGTTGCTGGGGGGAGGGGGTTGGGAGAAGGGGGGTGGGATTATGGACATTGGGGAGGGTATGTGCTTTGGTGAGTGCTGTGAAGTGTGTAAACCTGGTGATTCACAGACCTGTACCCCTGGGGATAAAAACATATGTTTATAAAAAATAAAAAATTAAAAAAAAATACAGAAGGAAAGAGGATACATTTCATAATTCTTATTTTATGCCCAGCCTAGTGCTAGTCATTTCCCAACTGTATCTCACTGATCCAAGTGGACATTTGTCCATAAATAGGTCATGACTTCATTGAAGAGAATTTGCAAACTGGAATTAAAACTTCAGAATTTGCTCTAATTCCACCTTCTCTAGGAAGCATCCCTCTTAACTCTTCTAAAACAGAAAAAAGTGACTACATTGTCCGTAATGCTTCTCTACCTTCACCTCCTGAACACATCATGCTTTGGTCTTAACTTTTGAATTTCCTTTCTTTCATGATGTGACGTGCTTCTTGTCTCTCTTACTAGTCTGTGAGCTCCTTAAAATCAGGACTTGTCCTTTGTTTTTACATTTCTGTGCTCAGCACATAGTACATGCTCAACAAAGGTTTTCATTGGCCAGCTGGGATTTCATATTTGGTTCCTATAAGTATACTGCATTAATGGCTCCTAAAATAGCCATGTCTGTTTGACTTGCCTGTGCAACACTCAGCATCTACTTCCCAGAATGAAACTAGGTCACATCTGGGACACATGAAGAGTTTTAAGAAAATTTCCCTCTGAAATACAAAACCCTTAAGTGTATATCAAATAGAATCAAGCTGATCATGCCAAAAAATTGTAAAGGATTAAAACTTTGCTTCCTTATTACATTTTTGGGTTTTGCTCTTTTACTTCATTTAATAAGTTTTATAGCAACAGGATGATTTACACATGTTGAAAATCAAAACAGGATGAAAACGGCAAAAAGAAAAGCAAAGTGTTTTACTTTATGAGTCTTTTTCTTCCTGAATCCTCCCCTACACTATGGTTATTTTATACAAGATCTGTCTGTCTGGTTATGAAGATAATTTATAAACAAAGGATCTAAGACATCTTTGCTCTCTTGTAAAAAAAAATCCATCAAAACATGAAAAAAATATGTATCAACAGAGAGGCTCTGAGGAAGAGGACCTCTCCTGACTACAGTCACAGGATGGTTTATTAAGAGAAACACTTGGAATGAGCTGACTTTGGTGATTTCTGGGAATAGCAGCAGAATTTGCTAGATCCCCATAAATGTTTTGTTGTGCCTGCTAGATCCTGGGAACAATACACTTTGGGGGCACTAGTTACTTCTGCTATTGTATTAAGTCATTCTGAAAGTTGACCCCCTTTTTTTGTACATGAAAAGGAGGCAAAATATTTTCTGATGGTACATTATTTGAACATTGTAAATCATTCTAAAAAGTGGGTTAGGTACATGAGAATACTAGTCATTCCATTAGTCATATTTTGCCCACTCACCTCTACCATACACTCAAGTATATAAAATGGCACAAAGAACTATGACTTGCTCTTTGTCACCTCATTTGTCTTTAAACTGTATTAAAACTGAGGACATTTTCCATCTTCAAAATTCTAGCATGCTGTTGTTGTCCAGAGTATATCAACTCTGATTTCCTTTCTTCTGTTCACATTCTATGTTGGGAGAAGGGGGCCATCAGGTGGAAAGGATCTGAGTCCTGTATCTCAAGTTCTTGAGATACCATGATTTCTTTTATCCTCTCTCATTCCCCTTTGTTCAGATTTATCAGCATTTATTGAATATCTATCATAAACAGTGTCTGTGCTTGGCCTGGATTAGGGACTCAAAACTAGGACTCTATTCCCTCCCTCTTCCATCTTGCTATAAATATTCATTGTATCAGTCAGGGCCCTGGCCACGAACAGAATGGATGCTCACAATGGACTCTGATGAGAACTTAATGAAGGGACTCAATACAAGAGTACGAATGCAGTTGAGGAAACAGAAAAGTGATCAGAGGCACCAGGCATCTAGAAGCTGTTACCACTCTTAGGCAGAGTATTTTGGGAGCTTGGTGAGAGGTGGCACTATGGAAGGCTTCTGCCATCAGTAGCTGTAGTTACAGAGGGAGGGGTTACCATTACTCTCAGCATTGATGCAGTAGGGAGAGGTTACTTCTTATTGGCTGAGCCAAACTGGAAGCCACAGGGCAAAGGGGTCCTGGGGGACGTAGTTTGCAGGGTCAGCTTCCCATGGCATGGAGCAGGGCAGAGAAGAGAGGGGAATGGAATTAGGTGATCAGAAGAAGAATAAAGTGCATTCACTTTAGAATTTAACTTTGAAACAACATGTTTCAAAGTAGTATTATCCAAATTTTACAAATGAAGACATTGAGGTCAAGTTTAAGTAATTTGCTGAAAGTCGCATGGCTACTAAATATAGATAGGATTTAAATTCATGCTTTCCAGTTCCACTTCTGTTCTTTTTTACCAACACATTTCTTTTATGCTTTCCTTATAGGGCTTTCCTTACATCTTTGACAATGTGGATCTTGTAAATGATTTGTCTCCCATTTTTAATTTAGCTACGAGGAAGTTCAGAGTCAAGTTTTAAGTCCCCCTTTGCTAAGGGTGTAGGATTTTATGGATTGCATTTTCCAGTGGCCTTATCCCATTATTTGATCTAATTTTCCTTTTTTTTAATTTCATATTTTCACATTAAATATTTTCTTCCATTTTTTTTTAAGAAGTAAAGGATAGGAAAATGAATAAATGAGTGTGTAACCGTGGGCCTGTGCTTAATCAGTCCTTTTCTCAATCCAGTCATGACTCACTGCATAGGGACTGCCAGCCCCTCCCCTCCTCCCTCAAATATACACACCCATGATCTTTGCTTTAGAGTTTGATTTTACCACCACAGTTGTATTCTACAAAGTGCCCCCAACAGCCATTGCCAATCAATTAGAATTGGCAGGGGAACTAAAATCTACTTACAATGTAACATGACCGGTAAATTAACTGATAATACCACAAGATATTTAATATGGAAATGCCCAATGGAGAGAGTGGCTTCCATGTTTAATGGCAGGCACCCTGAGAGCTTTTCACTTAGGCTCATTGTATGTGATGAGCATCAGTCTAGTCTGTTTCATACTTCAAATACTTTAGTAAAAGGCAGGATGAACAATACATGAATGCACTGCTTCTTCAAGTAATTGATTTTTCTTCTCCAGACTCAAATTTGTGGCATTATTCCAAGCATGTCTCAATGGTTATTTTTTGAAAAAGTGCTCTGCTATTTGTTTTTCTCATCCTCGATAAGGGCTTATTTGGCCTTATTAATAGAGTTAGCTCCACTAAAGTTGAAGGGTCACAATTCCATTAACTAACATCCTGAAGCAGCACTATACCATTCAGGAGAGAGTAGAATTCATTTTAGCAATTCAAGACTTGGATTCCACTCAAGACCATTTAGTGAAAGCTCCCAAGGGGCTATTATTAAAAACTCTTGCCCATAAGATTATAATGGCATGAAGCAATATAACAGTAAAATATTACTTATAGTAATACTTTCTTAGAGTTCTATAAGTATTTGTAGATTATAATGTGTTTTCATATGTAATATCTCATAACCTCAAAACAAAACTTTAACAAATTTCTTTTTAACACATGCATACTCTCTCTGTGTATATAAACATATAATCAAAACAAGAGTTTGATTCTGCAGGGAAATCTATCCAAATTCACTGATTTGGCATCATGAGTTATGTTCTTAACTGAATTGTTCAACTCCCACTGTTGTGTGAAACTCAGGTACAGTGACTTGCAAGCTTCGACCATGAGAAATGACTATTCCTTTACTCCAGCTGGTAGCCTGAGCATTTTCTCTTTCTCCCCCAAGTCAGGTTGATGAGACTTCAATGTTAACACGGATGTGGCTATTTCTGCTTTAGATACAGAGAATTACAGACTAATATTTTATGTGTTTTGAGACTAAATTAACAAAATGTTCAGGATTTTGACCTCTACTAATGATAATCTTCCTTGATGTCCTTTTCCATGCCTTTTCCATTCCACTCTTTGTTTCTAAGATGAACAATGAGCATGTTGATGACGTTTTTGCATATTAAAGATTTTTCATATATTATCTCAATATATTTCTATATTGTTCTATGTAGTAGGTATCATGATGCACACTTTACTGTGGAAGATATTCATGTTCTAGCCTTCAGAACTAGACAAAATCTGGGAGGGCCCACAGATCCAATGGTGTCATAGTCATTGGTAGTTTTCATTTATTATTGATTCCAAAATATCCATTGTGTGTCTCTGTGTGTACAACACAACACCAGAGATTATGAGGGATACACAGATATACAGAACACCCAGAATATGTCATCTATGTCCCAGAAGTAACTTACAGGCAATATACTTCTTCCTACCCTCAGGCCATCCCAAGTGCCATTTTGTCTACAAGAGCCTTCCTAACTTTCCTTAAGTCTTTGTAACTTTTCTAAGCTCCATGAAGATGTATCAGGCTCTGTTCACTAGTATATTCCCTGTCAGCAGCCCAGTGCTTTGTGCATAGCAAATACGCCATCAGTGTTTGTTGACTGTGTACACTCAGCATATAATCTTGATGTCTCTTGAAGCCCCTATAATAATTACAGTTCCTACTGTCCTGATGCAACAGCTCACATTTCTTTTGCTCTTGCTTCTGACTCTCAAAATTCTGAAAAATAGATGATTCTTCAGAAGGTCTCAAAAGTCTTTCCCCACGACAATTTGTACTGAAACTCTGCCTGGGCCCATTGTCAGTCTGAAATGGAAAAGCTGATCAGAGAAATCACTGGAACTCAACATAACACCTAACAGAATTCACCAGTTAAATGTAAAATTAACCAGTTTCTCATTTTTTTACTAGAAATAATAGCATCATAAATTATAACCTGTTTACAAGTCCAGAGTTTCAGCTACATGGTGACATTCAGTATGTAATATCCATGAAAAATTTAGAATAAAATTATTTCTTTAAATGACTAAAACTCCCAAACTCATTCTATAAAGCCAGCACTACCTTGATCCCCAAACCAAAGACCACACTAAAAGGGAGAATTATAGACCAATATCCCTGATAAACATGGATGCAAAAATTTTCACCAAGATACTAGTAGGTAATAGGATCCAAGAGTACATTAAAAGATTTATTCACCACAACCAAGTGGGATTTATTCTTGAGCTGCAAGGGTGGTTCAACATCACCAAATCAATATGATATACAACACACTAATAGAAGAAAGGACAAGAACCATATAATCCTCCCAATAGATGCAGAAAAAATATTTGACAAAATATAGCATCCCTTCTTGATAAAAACTCTTTGCCATGTAGGGATAGAGGGACCATATCTTAATATCAGAAAAGCCATTTATGAAAAATCCACAGTAAACATCATCCTCAAAGGGTGAAAAGCTCTCTGTTTTTTGACCTTTCTTGATTCCTGAGAAATTAAGGAATAGATCCCATTTAAAATTACACCAAAAACTGTAAGATACCTAGGAATAAACCTAACCAAAGTGGTAAAGGATCTGTACTCTGAAAACTAGAGAACACTCATGAAGAAAACTGGGGAAGACACAAAGAAATGGAAAAACATTCATGCTCATGGATTAGAAGAACAAATATTGTTAAAATGCCCATGTTACCCAAAGAAATCTATAAATTTTGCACAGAACTGGAACAAACAAACCTAAAATTCGTGTGGAACCAGAAAGACCCCGAATAAACAAAGGAATATTGGGAGGGAAAAAAAGCTGGAGGCATCACAATTCCAGACTTCAAGCTGTGTTACAAAGCTATAATCATTTAGACAGTATGGTACTGACCTAAAAACATACACAAAAATCAATGGAACAGAACAGAGGACCCAGAAACGGACCCTCAACTCTATGGTCAACTAATCTCCGACCAAGCAGGAAAGAATATTCAATGGAAAAAAGAGTTTTTTCAACAAATGGTGTTGGTGAGAATGTGGAAAAAGGGGAACCCTCTTACACTGCTGGTGGAAACGCAAGCTGATGTAGCCACTCCGGAAAACAGTATGGAGTCTCCTCAAAAAGTTCAACATAGAGCTACTTGGTGACCCAGAAATTGCACTACTAAGTATTTATCTAGAAGATACAAATGTAGTGATCCAAAGGGGCACTTGCACCCCAATGTTTATAGCAGCAAGGTTGAAAAAAGCCAAAGAGTATGGAAAGAGTGCAGACAACCATCAACCAATGAATGGATAAAGAAGATGTAACATATATTTACACTGGAATAGTACTCAGCCATCAAAAAATTTTTTGAAATCTTCCATTTGCAATGTTGTGGATAGAACTAGAGGGTATAATGCTAAGTGAAATAAGTCAATCAGAGAAAGATAATTCACTCATATATGGAATTTAAGAAACAATACAGAGGATCATAGGGGAAGGGAGGGAAAAATAAAAAAAGAAGAAATCAGAGAGGGAGACAAACCATAAGAGACTCTTAACTCTAGAAAACAAACTGAGGGCTCCTGGAGGGAAGGGATTTAGGGAGATGCGGTAACTGGGTAATGGGCGTTAAGTAGGGGCATGTGATGCAATGAGCACTGGGTGTTATATACGACTGATGAATCCCTGAACTCTACCTCTGAAACTAATAGTGCCCTATATGTTATTTAATTGAATTTAAATAAAATAAAAAATAATATTCTGAAGTTGTTACATAGATATAAGAACTATTACATATATTTTTAACTCTATGCAACTTTGGTTGTTGTCATTGTCATCATCATTATAACCACAGCCTTCTTTTCAAACATCTGCACATTTTTGGCATGAGCATTGGGTCTGGCACATAGCTTGTGTTCAATGTTTTTGAGATCAATGCATACACATATACTATGATTGATACTTGACAAGAACTTTACAGTGTACAAAGCAAACGGTTTTCCAGCCATTATTCCATTTGCACCACATAACAACCCAGTGAAGAAGGTACAGGAATGAATACTGACTTTTTTTTTTTTTTTAACCAACTCTATCTTAAAAAAAAAAAAACTACCTCCAGAGATTGATTGTCCAAGTTCAATAGCAATTAGTATGTGTGGAGTTGCCATTCAAAGTCAAGTCTTGAGACTCCAAGCCCCAGCACTCTCCTGGCTTGACTTTCAAACTTAAATTTATGCATGGGGGAAGGACTGAGAATTCCTTAACATGTTAAATGGCACTCAATGGATTTTTTAAATATCAAAATAGAATTGGTGTATTTTTTAAAATTAGATACTCATTAATCTAAACAGACACAGGCACCATTAAAACAAATTTAGGACCTGAAAGCAATTTAATACATTGTCTTAGGACTAAAATTAGAGGAAACCGCAGGGTGTGTGGAACAAAAACAGCCATGCTGTTAGTGAACTGTCAGCATCTCTTAGTCCGAAGGAGTGAATAATTATCACAAAAGGGAAAGAAAAATAAACCATAATTAAGCAATGGCTGTAATAGTGTTCCCCTGGGGATAATTATTTGTCTCTATTGCATTCTAACAGCACTACTCTAGAGTGATGTTGAATCTTCTATCTTCATTTTTATAGTTATATTTGACACGTGCAATTTTAAATTTTGCCTTTTAACAAGCAAATTATTTTCTTAATGTGTCTTACACTTAGTAAACCTTTATATTTTACGTAAGACACTATAAACTCCTTAAACAACTAGTGCCTCATTATTTAACAACAACAGACCATTGTTTATTCATTTGGCACAACAATCAATAAACATCTAATAACTTTGCAGTAATTAGAGCTGTTCAGAAAAACAGAACCACCTCAGGAGTTCCATGTAACTGGAATCCTCAGGATAAGGCGGGTGGTGGTGCTAAAGAGAAAATTCTTGCTCCAAGTAATAGGATGGGCCTCTTTATATCGTTGTTAATTTTTACAAAGTGTTAATTGTCCTAATTTCAAAAGACAGCCTCAATTTGCTTACAATGAAAGTACAGTTATTTATAATAATAAAAAATAACAACAATCCCAGCATTCACTTAAGGTAACTAATCAGTGAGGAAGAAGGAGAGGGGATATATTTTATCATGAATTCATAGGTTAGGAAAATGTAACTATGTAGAAAACATAGTCATGAAGCACCTGGGTGGCTCAGTTGGTTAAGCCTTCAGCTCAGTCATGATTTTGGGGTCCTGGGATTGAGTCCCACATCAGGCTGCCTACTCAGTGGGGAGTCTGCTTCTCCCTCTCCCTCTGCCACTTCCCCTGCTTGTGCTCTCTCTCTCCCAAAGAAATAAAATCTTATTTAAAAAAAAAAAACAGTCATGAGTTTTTAGCAACTGAGTAAGATAGAGAACCATTGTCCCTCATATAAGTGTATGTTATAGATAAGGCCTGATGAAATCCAAAACCTAGAAAGGTAGACTATGGTGTGGCCTGGTGCAAAACTTCCTGGGGATGATTGCCAGCAGAGAAAAGCTTATGGGAGGTGGGTGGGGAGATGAGGAAGCTGGTGAGGTTTCTACTTCACATAGCTCTACATTTCTCAGTTAAGCAGGATGCATCTCCTTTCCTATCTAAAACCCTTTGATGGCAACCCATTACCCTTATGAAAAAATTTCAAATTCTTACCACAGTCTTCAAGGTCCTGCATGATCTAGCATTTGCAGTCACATCTTCCCAGGATTACTCTGCTCATATCATGATGGACCTCTACCAGTTCTTCAAAGGCATTGAGCTCTTCCTACCCAATGCTTCTGCAGGTACTGCTCCTTCTATCTGAAGTGCCTTCTCCATGCCCTTCCACCTGAATAAATTTCTATTCATTTAATAGATTTTGGTTTAAGTATCCCTTCTGCAGAGAAGACCACACTGATTTCCACCTCACTCCCTTTATCTTAATCATACCTTTAATTCTTGTACGTGGTATCTGGCATTTTTCTTCATTTCTGCCATTAATAACAACCTATTTGTACCCTTATCTACTTGAAGTTTATCTATGGGTTAGTATACATCAACACATATATTTTCTAGCTCTTTCTCCAGAGATTCTAGAAGTACATCTAGCCTGAGAACTTGGGTTTCTAATACCTTTCTTCAATAAAAGGATCCAGGCCTCCTTGGAGAAATAGTTGACTCTAGTACTAGGGCAGAGTAAATTCAAGGTGAGTCTGGAACATCTTGGAGTGACAGGAAGCAAGGAAGTGCTTTAAAAATAGTGATACGTGAAAAAGACAGTAGTCAACCTGCAAGAGCTCACACAGACCAAAGCTGGAAGAGTTGGTTCCAGAAAATAAATAATGATAGCACTGGATTATAACCTAAAGAATAAAATAAACATCCATGAATCCACACTGATATAAATGATTGAGGAGGAGGGACTGATGTTTCTTACAGATGAATTACAGATAATAAATGCAGTCGCTCCCTCCCTCCAGGAGGTAGAACTGCATTCCTCTCCCTTGAATGTGGGCCAGGCTTAGTCACTCACTTCTAACTAATAGAATATAAAAACATTAAAAAAAAATTAAAAAATTAAAAAACTAATAGAATATAAACATAAAATAATAAAACAAAATAATATAAAATAAAATAATAAAACATTTTTTAAAAAGCCTTTACAGTTTGACTTACAATACCTCAACTAAATGCTTAAGGTTAACATCACCAGTGATAAATCATGTTTTTGGCATGCATCCTGGACATGGGGTTATGAAAAAGGCTCTTCACTCTTATATTATCCATTCAAAAAAATCCATAACTACCATCTCTTATGAAAAAGTATCAGACAAACCCACACTAAGGGACTTCCTACAAAATATCTGACCAATAATTTTCAAAGGTATCAAGGTCATATAAAACAAAGGAAGTCTGAGAAACTGTCATAGGCTGCAGAAGACTCAGGAGATGTGATCATGATATTGTCTATTGCAACATAGTTAATAGTATTGCACCATTGTGGAATGTTAGTAATGATAAATATGTTATGGTTGTGTAAGATGTCAACATGAGATACAAGGGGAACTTTCTGTGTTGTTTAAACTCTTCTCTAAACTGATGGCAAAATGAAAAGTTAAAAATCGAAAACTAAGGATGTACTATATGTTGGCTAATTGAATTTAAATAGAGTTAAAAATATCTTCTCCTGGGGCGCCTGGGTGGCTCAGTGGATTAAAGCCTCTGTCTTCGGCTCGGGTCCTGATCCGGAGGTCCTGGGATTGGACCCCGCATCCGGCTCTCTGCTCGGCGGGGAGCCTGCTTTCTCTTCTCTCTCTGCCTGCCTCTCTGCCTACTTGTGATCTCTGTCAAATAAATAAATGAAATCTTAAAAAAAAAAAAAATCTTCTCCAACGAAACTGTAACTCCACTAGCAGGAGTCATCCTCTAGTGATCACTGCTGTATGCCCATGCACAGGGGTACATGCTGGATATCCCTTTGGGTTCTAGAGTAGGCTGTGTGTTTGATTCCTGGCTCAGCCACTTGTGGACCATGCAATCAGCAAGTCCTGTAAGCATTCCATTGAAATACTTCAGCTTACTCATCTGAAAAAGGAATATAAGGTGGTTGTGAGAACTGGAGGCCTCAATATGCGTAAAACATGTATAACAGTGCAAGTTATCATTGAACCAATTCCCATTTAATCTATCAACACTGAGTGAGAGAATGAATGGCACAAGGCTTTTTTCTTTTTTGTTTCGGCTAAAAGCAAGTCACAATTCCATCAGCAGCAGAAAGAATCTGGAGAAGAGGTTCAGAGGACAGAGTGGGACGAATAGATTGGGGGCTTCATGAGGTACACAGTAATGGGTTGGCATCAGGATGGCAGAAGTAAGAGGATAAACTGGGGGATGGCTAAGCCAGGAGCAATACTGATATGGAAGTTCATCTGAGGGCCTGTGTTTTGATTGGTAGTGAAAGTCGACCAAAAAGAGCAATTAGCCTCTCTGGGGCACAATGCCCTCAGGTGGGTTCTCCATGCTTCCCCGGTTTGCCTTGTGTTTGCAGGGGTCCGATTCTTGCACACTGTATTTCTCAGCCTCCTATGTCAGCTGGTTTCACATGAATGTGGCCAATAGGAGCCACGAGTGGGAGACTGGACGGTAGGAGAAAGTGAGAAGCCCAAGTTTTATCTCCTTTCTCTGTCTTGGACAGTAATTCCAGCAGCAGCTACACCTCTTCTGTCAACAGACCTGCCATGGTCTCAGCTTCTGGCCAGGGGCCAGTAACACCACCTTTTCCTCTGTCCTTCCAGTCCAGGGTCTTGGTGGCTTCCTTCCGTAGTTATCCTCTGGGCTGCCTCACTGTCTTCTCTTTAACTCTTAGCTTGTCTATCGCCTGTGTCAGGTAGCTTCTACTTCCTGGTTAGACTACAGAAACAAAAGGCATGATGGGGCTCCCTGTTTTCCAGACTGACCGGAACTCTGAGGAGGGCTTTCCAGTACTACCACAGGCAGACGCTGGTAGTATTCCTAAGCATCTATTACACAGCCATTGTGCTGTGAACTTGCCTGGGCTTTGGGGCATTGTCAAGTTTAGAAGCAGGTGCCAGTGAAAACCTGTTTACGTTTCCTCATACACCACTGCCTTCTGGGCCGTCCCACACAGAACTAACAAATCTGATGGTAGGAGGAACTTTCAGAATCCTAGACACAACAACAGATCCAGTGGCAGGTCGATCGGGGTTATGTCATCTGAAGAGCCCAGCCTGCTCTGAAGTATGCCAGAGTACTGGAGCCAGAGCAGGGTATCTATACCATTCTAGCCCCTGTAAATTCTAGCTGGGACTTCCTACAAAAAGATGCTTCTATCAACAGCATTTTGTCTCTGGTATTCATTTAGACCACGCTTTGCTTGAGTCCTCCCTCTTTGTCCCCCTCACTTGGCCTCCATCTCTTCCGTCTTATTCCCCTTGGGAATAAGAATTTGGCTTGGCCAGCTATCCTACCCTTGACCTTGGTATCTCCTCCAGGACATCATCCTGGCATTTGTCTTCCAGCTTCTCATATATCCACCACTTTGATGAAGGATTCTACTGCTACAACTCCACTGAAGACCTCACCATAGTCTCCCGTTTACTTTATTTTACCCCTGAAAATAGGAAACCAAATGAAAGACAGGACAAGAGCTGATGATAAGACTGACAGCCATAGTCAGGCTTCAGTAAAGGAAAGAGGGATAGAAACAAAAAATTGGCTCAGGAGCTATTTGCTATGGTTAGAGCCTAGACTCTAAGGTGGAAGAGGTAAAGATGCATGGAAATCCAAGAGATTTCTTTTAAAGGATAGTAAAAGTAAAAAATATTTAATTATAAAGACACACTATAGCTTACAGTGTACCTAATTCATCCCTTTTAACCCCATACTGATGGTTATATAAACATTCACATTCATCTGAGGGACAGCAGCAATAGTAGGTTTTTGGGTTTTTTGTTTGTGTTTTGTGTTCTTTTAGGGTCAGGAGGCTTTAGCTTCTCAACAACTTCCACCAGCTTTCCTCCTTAGTTCTTTGATCTGGACACTTGACATTTTCTCATTCTATGGAAAGGGATCTGCAAAAACAGTTTTAGGACAAGCTGTTAGGTTTTCCTTTCTACCATATTGTGTTCCCTAAGAAATTTCTGTTTAGAAATTCTAGATTGTCTACTGAAAGTAGTAGTTTGGGTGCCTGGGTGGCTCAGTCGGTTAAGCCTTAGCCTTTGGTTCAGGTCACAATCCCAGAATCCTGGCACAGAGTCCAGTATTGGAGTCCCTGCTCAGCAGGAAATCTGCTTCTCCCTCTGCCCCTCCCCCTGCTCGTGCTCTTTCCCACTTTTTTTCTCTCTTGGAAAAATGAAAAATCTTTTAAAAAAATAGCCAAAGTAGTAATATCTATCAAATATTGACCACTGCACTTAAAATATATACTTTAATACCAGTGGGTACCATGTATTTAAAACACTATTATTCAATAACTCAGAATAACCAGTAGCCTTATGCTGTACTCTCAAGTCACAAATCATATATGCCTTCTTTCTATCACGTGTAAAATTCGATCCGGCATTATTCACTTCCTCAGAGATGGCTATTTGATGAAGAATAATGAGAATCTTGATCACTACAAGCTGATACTCAGCTGTGATTTGCTCAGCCTAGACAGCAGACCATTATTAGCTAAGAGTGAGAAACAAAATGTATCTGAAATGGGATATTGTGAAGAATGGGTTTTGCATTCATGCAGACCTGGTCTAAGTCTTGGCTTCACTATCTACTGGCTTTGTGACCATCGATCATTTATTTAACTTCTTTGTTTGTCAGTTTATTTATCTGTAAAAATACAGATAATAGTATGTCCCTTACAGTTTTCTTTTCTTTCTTTCTTTCTTTTTTAGAGGATTAAATAACTAACATTGTCTGATCTGGTATGTCTGGCATTTAGTGGCTTGTTATTGTTGGTGATGGTGTTTTAAAGTATATTTCCTGGAGGATATTCTTTCTCATTCCTGTTCCATAGAGCCCCCTCCCAGAGACAGCACGAGGTTGGAGCCATAGTTATATTGAAATGGTTCTTTCTATTTATTTATTTATTTGATAGAGATCACAAGTAGGCAGAGAGGCAGGCAGAGAGAGAGAGAGGAGGAAGCAGGCTCCCCGCTGAGCAGAGAGTCCAATGCGGGACTCGACCCCAGGACCCTGAGATCATGACCCGAGCTGAAGGCAGAGGCCCAGCCCACTGAGCCACCCAAGTGCCCCAACTGAAATGGTTCTTAATGCCAGGTGCACTTTAGAATTACTTTGGCATTTTCTTTTCTTTTTTTTATCATGAAAGATTTTATTTATTCATTTGACAGAGATCACAAGCAGGCAGAGAGGCAGGCAGAGAGAGAGGAAGGGAGGCAGGCTCCCCGCCATCAGAGAGCCCGATGTGGGGCTTGATCCCAGGACCCTGGGGTCATGGCCTGAGCTGAAGGCAGAGGCTTCAACCCACTGAGCCACCCAGGCGCCCCTACTCTGACATTTTCAAACATAAAAATAGGCAACATCCCAGAGAAATTCAGTTCAAAGTCTATTGACATAAGGTCCAAGCTCAGCAGGTAATTCTAATGTGCAGCTGGGAGTGAAGGTCAGTAGATCAGAGGAACCATGGATCTGAATTTGGATGATGTGATGGTTGATATTATTTGTCAGTTTAATAGGACCATGGGATGCCCAGATATTTGATTAAACATTATTTCCTGGTGTGTCTATGAGGGTGTTTTGGATGAGATTAGACCTGCAGACTGAGGAAAGCAGATTGCCCTCCTAAAAGTGGGTGGGTATTATCCAATCTCTTGAGAGCCTGAGCAGAACAAAAGGGCAGAGGGAGAATCTGATCTCTGCTGGACTGAGTGAGCTGGGACATTGTTTTTTCTTGCCCTTCTACTGGGACTTAACACCATCAGCTCTCCTGGTCCTCAGGCTAGAGTATGCCACCAGATTTCCTGAGTTTCCAGCTTGCAGAAAACAGATTGTGGAACTTCTCAGCCAATTCCTTACAATACATTGCTTTAAATACACATATACATCTATGTGTGTGTGTGTGTGTGTGTGTGTGTCTTTATCTACATTTATATGTACTATTGGCTCTGCTTCTCTGAAGAACCCTAATACAGATAACGTTCTTATGATCCTTGGTGCTCTCCAAATTTGAGAAAACAACCTATTTTTCTCTGTTAAGAAACATGAACCTCCATTTCCCTAAAAACACTAATTATAGTTGGGTATCACCCTAGACTCAGGCCCAAGGTGGAAGGATTTGGCCAAATATATTTGTATAAATATATGTACAGTATGCTGCGGAGTTATCTAGTGGGTAAGTATAAATTAAGTCATGTCTATATTCAGGGGCCACTCATGGATGTTTATATATTTGATATGTGAGTATTAATACATTGTAGTCATTACTTTTTTGGTGCAAAATTTTTCCTATCTTAGGCCTTCATGTTGGCTCTAGCATTATTTTAATATGACCTAATAGTCTTTAATAGCGCTTATCCAACGTTAACCACTATTGCTATTAGCTATACTTCTTGGTACATGGATGGTAATATTCTTGAAAATGAAGGCTGTGATTAAAATAGAGTCCGAGAAACAGTGAAGTTTAAAACACCAAGTTTTTATACAAATGTCAAAGGGTTATGGCGAGAGTAAAATAATAAGGAAAGGCTTAAAAAGGGCACACATTGTTCTCTCATGCTACATTTACAGTCATAAAGGATTTTTTAAACTACTTCCTTACCAAGTCAATCACCTTTATAACAAAGTCAACATTGTATTTACTTCCTGTAGATTTTATAAGCTCCCAGAAGTTTCCTGGTAAGCCCCTGTATTAAAAAGAGCAGGTGATATCAAGGCCAAATGCATGTTCCTGACATAAATAGCAGGAAGTCTAAGAAGTGTTTGTTGTAAGAGGAGTAGGATTGAAGCATATGCTTGAATATCTATAAGCACAATATGTCCCACAGCACTATAGAGCACCTGTGTAGAACAGCTAAGCCATATGTTTCTGAAATCATACTTTAAAAATTACTATGTAGATGTCAAAAAGGAAAATGCACATTTGCACAAAAAATAAACATGTGTTTGCTATTAACATAACTCTTCATGGTTTCTTCAAATCTTTCTTAATTGTAACAAGTTTTTATCTTGTGTATACCAAAATGTCTTCTAAAATCATGGAAGTGTAACAAACTAAAAATCTTAGAAGCATATTGTCAAAAGAACGATATTAAAATTTCTATACAATATTGGACTTCAACCAGCATGTCTTTAATGCAACTCATGGAGTTAGTATTAAAAAATCCATGGGTCACAAAAGAACCAGCAGTCTATTAGCCTTTCGTATTTGTTTAGTCTCATGTGAAGAACCTTCTACTCTTTTTAGCCAAAGGCTTAATGTTATGTTAAGGTGGTCTGTGAGGTCTGTGTGCAGGTTTAGGGTTAGAGTGGGCAGGAAAGGGACATTAAGAGAGATGAGGGAGATGTCTTCAGCCTGCTGTGTGTGGCTAGAATATATAACGGAATATATATAGAATATATGTAGAATATATATATATATGTATGTGTGTGTGTATATATATATATATTCTACATATATTCTATATATATTCTACATACATATACACACATACATATATATATATAATATAACAGATAAGAGATATACCTGGAATATATAACAGATGAGAGGAAGACTTAAAAGTTAGAATAGATGGAAATACTAAGTTTAAAAAGATCACACAGAAATGCAGGATTGTATTATTAGTATTTGACACTTGCTATCCCAGTGGTTCGATTTATGGTTATTCTAGAGCTATGATTAATTTAACTGAAAGGATAATTTAATTGAAAGACTTCTTACAATGCATTTCCAAATTGAGGTCGTCTTTGAACCTATTTTTAATGGCTAGCTTAGACATTGATAATTAGTAACATTCATTTGTAAGACATTATTTGATAAAGCAGTGAATATAGTAAATTGATATAGTAAAGGAGTGAATAGCATTTTGTTTCTATAATTAGGTAAGACAACCAAATTTCATTTAATAGCCATTAATTTGCTGAGTAAACCTATTCACAGTTCACATGAAAGAAAACATTCATACAACTCCGGTCAAAACATTACGACCTCTTGGTTAATTAGGGTCCAAATTACTGGGGCGGTTCTACATGAGTACAATGAGATGCTCTGTACAAACCTTTGATGGAGTAAGTCTGGGATATGCTTCACAGCTCACCTCTCTCTTGGAGAGTCACAATGTACATAGCATATCAAGACTATTCTAAGATATTCTTTAAGAACAAAGCCTATTTAACTCACTGTTTTCCAAACTTAGTTGACCATGGCTCTTTCTTTTCCAAGGAAAACCTATCATTATTCTTGTAAAATATGTTGGCTTCCCTGTGCTCCCAGGCTTCATTGGAATAGCAGCATGCCCAGTCCCAGTACAGCTTTGCCAGTCCCTAGCGGTGGGCTGGGGATACGCAATCTGGCCAGGGAGACCAAAGAAGTCACTAAGGGGCTGTTCCTTGATTGGGAAAAAAAAAAAAAAAAAAAAAGTGGTGGCATAGAGAAAACTTATTATGCTTTGGATGCTGTTACCTGAAAAACAGGATGCCTCTAAAGGCTGTGGCATAGTGCAATCAGGAGTGACAAACCTGAGGTCAAAGGCTGGGGGAACAGAAGGATAAAAGAGCTTGTCTCTGGTGGGATGGTTGAATCCACAAGTCAACTTAATGACAGCTTGCCTCTATATTTCTTATAAAGGAAATAAATATCGTGCAAGTCACTATTAGGAAATCCTGGCATAGAAATGCTGCTGATTTCCTGTGAGATTGAGCATTCGGTGCATGGTTATGGGGAAATGACCCATGAAGGGTTGTTCAGGGCTCAGACCACAGGGATGAATTTAGCTACAAGTCTTTCCCGATACGAGACTGAGCCTGTTGTTCTGATCATGGCGAAGCTGGCCTCATAGGGGTCAATGTAGCTCAAATAGTATAGGATATTAACAGTGAAGATCGATGATGCAGAGGTATGGAACAACCTTAAAATTCTGTTTTCCACAACAAAAGTTGATGTCTCACTTTAAGCTACGTGTTCATTGTGGGGTGCTCTGAGTCATCTTCACTCTGGAACCCAGGCTGAGGGAGAATCCCCATCTGGAACATTGCTAGTTGTTCTGTAACAGAAACAGAAAAGCTCTGGGGATTCACACACTGACAATCAAGGACTTGGTCCAGAAATAACACCCACCATCTCCCCACGGCTCATTAATCAGAACTGGTTGCAAGATCCCACTTAACCACAAGGGGGCCAGAACAGGAAACAGAGAACACCCACCCACTGCTATCACTCACATCAGAATGGTTGCCACAGCGATAGAAGCTTCTAGTCAGAAAGTATGCCTGAGTACCTTGGATTCTTTCTGGGAGGTTTGTCTAAGGCCCAGGTTGGTGGCTAGAGCATTATAGGGCACTGGATTTGGCATTTGCTAAATGTTAGATAATGTATCAGGATTCTAGCCAAGCGGCCTCAAATTCAAGGCAGGATTCTAGCCCTAGGAGGAAGACTGGAGGCCCAGTGAGGCACTTAGCCTTGGTTTCTATTAGCTGAGTCCAGGGCGATAACCCTTTCACGTGGCTTAACTTGAGACGGGACGTTCTGGGGCCAGGTAGGACAGGAGAGATGATTTTAAGTCAGAGGAGCAGGAAAGAGAATTTAACCAACCTGTGGTTGAAGGAAAGCCACAGAGAGTTTCAAAAGTCAAATTTGAAAGAAGTAGTGAGGCCAGAAATAAGAGAGTAAGTAAACAAAGCCTGAGCTCAGGAGAACTGCAGGTGTAATGAAATGTAACATGAGGTGTGGACTTTGACGTAGGGCTTAGGAATAAAGCAGTGTGCCACGTGGGAGGACTCAACATTTCTCTCGCTTTGCGATTAGCAAAGGATCATGGCACAGCGTTAAGGGGTCATGCTGGGTTTGACAAACATGTATTTATATTTTAGGGGAGAAGTCTATGATTTGGTGGGGATCAAGGTGCCCAGGGGCTAATGGTAAAAAGATAAATTCCAGACCCACTGGCAGGAAGATGGGGCTGGTCTGAACCGGATACATATGGCCTGCTCTGTCTTGGTTACCTCAGGGATGGAGCAGAGCTGAATCTAAAGAGAGAAGATGTTCAGTACCTAGAGCTTAACAGATCTCAGAAAGGCAGGGCTGGACATGTTTCCACTTGGCTCATTTCTGGATGAGCCTCTCCAGACACACCCATGTTACTGGCATCCTTGGGCCTCTTGAAGTGCCTATCAACTCTGATGCTCATTGGCACCTCGCTCGACATTTCTGTGAAATCTGTTCCTGGATATGTCTGTCCCCTCTCCCTCAAGCCTAATGCTGGCCCCTTCGTGCATCAACAGGGACTGTTCCAGATCTCCTGACATTGCAAAAGCTCAATAGATGGCTGGGTTGTTGATGATGGAACACAGAAGATTTACTCCTAGAAACAGGAGATGATGTTGTCCACCTTGACCTGAAGCAATGCTTCTAGAAATCTGCTAACGTAGAAACGGACCGGTTCAGGAGAAAAACTGGCATTTGTGGTACTTCTTTTTTATGTGAGGCATGGTGCCGGGCACTTGAAAACATCATCCCATTTATTCCTCACATCAGCCACGAGGCAGATTTTCTTTCCTCCTACATTATAGGATAAGAAACAGAGACGCAGAGGTCAACCGGCTCGCGGGAGGTCACATACCACGTCCATTAGTAAGCAGGGGAGCTGTGAGGTGAAGGACTCAGTGACTCCATGGCTAGAGGCTTTCTCACTTTACCACTCTGCTTGCCAAGAGAAATAACACAGGACTTTGATCAACCAATGAGCATCAGAAGGGGCCTCCTAGATATTTATACATCTGCTACAGAAGGGAACCGTGGAGGAGAGAGCAATTAGCGAACTAATGAATCATCCTCTGTTGCGCAAATAAGCTAATTGAATTTATTTAGGAAGAAGCGGTGGAGTCCTGCTGCCTCTGTGTTGCAGTCACACAATCCCGGGCCAGTTGCTTAAACCCTCGGAGCTGTGGGTTTTGTCGCTGGAAGATGCGATCCCACTCCTTGCCAGGCCTCCCTCACCAGTTCATTACAAGGAGTTGCTGAGGTAAGGTATCGGCAATCAACATGAAAACAGTAAAGAAATAGTCAGGAGAGACATCCTCATTGGCTTTGTCTAAATATCAGACACACACCTTCCCCCTCAAATGTGTTAACGTTGTCCGGCAGGCAGCCGGGATCCTCCCCGCCCACAACCCCGGCCCCCAATTTTTAATAAAACACTTCTACTGAAGGCTTCAGGCAGGACATAAGTAAATAAAAATGAGGTCCTTAGAAACACTTATTTAAATATGTAATCTTTAAGTGATCTGTGCAGAATGGACATTGACCGTAAGATTTTGGGTATGTTAATGATACATAACACCTGCATTGATTAGTGGTAGCATTTGTTTTTAAGTTACTTTTGTTTCATGACTTCATACAATTGTCGAATATTCAGAAGTACTGGATAAAACATCCTTTAAAAAATGCACTTTTTCTTTTTAAGTTCTCCCTCTAGAAACTGGAAAAGTGGGGGGGGGGAGCTTTTTATATTTGACTCCCTCCTATTACTGTCAACAGAAGTTAAGTGCATTTATGGAGACACAAGGCAGCACAAAGATTCCTCTGTGATTCATCAGAAGGCCCATCTTAAGTATAATTACATTACACAGCCCCACTCAGTTGTTAGTTTCTTGTTTAGTGACAATGTCCTTCATTTAAAATCCTTTGATGGTAATTATCTGTAACTATGCCCTTGAATTTTGAAAGCATGCATACTGTGGCCCTGCTGAACAATGGCTATTTCTAAACTAGAACGCAATTGCCTTCCCCTAAGGGACCGTACGGGAAATGGTCTGGAACAACACTGAAAATCTGCAAAAGGTTTCGGAGCTTGAACTACAATCCACAATGAAGGTGTGTGGTTATCCGTATGTGTGTGCAATAAAATCCTAAAAGCAACTTGTTAGGTATAAGGCATGATTTTCTTAATCCTTCAAGGACGGACCATGGCCAGCTTTCAAGTGTTTGGCTTCGCCTAAATGAAGGCATATGAACATGTATCACAGAGTGGCCCCAAAGTGAGGTACTTGTGAGTTATTTCTAGTTCTCCTAGTCTACTTTGTGCAGAAAAGTATCTTGTGTTTGTGTATTTGTTCATCCATCGAGCACCCAGCATGCTGGCACTGTTCAGGTGCAGAGGACACAGATCCTATGAGAGTCAGTGCGCCATGCAAGAGTTCACAGGCCAGTGACAGGGGGAACAAAGAAACAACCCCAAAGAACCTGATTAATCTCAGGCTTGGGAGAAACAGCGGATCATGTTAACATTTTAGCTTCCTCCCGGGGCGCCTGGGTGGCTCAGTGGGTTAAAGCCTCTGCCTTCAGCTAGGGTCATGATCCCAAGGTCCTGGGATTGAGCCTGCATTGGGCTCTCTGCTCAGCAGGGAGCTTGCTTCTGCCTCTCTCTCTGCCTGCCTTTCTGCCTACTTGTGATCTCTCTCTCTGTCAAATAAATAAATAAAATCTTAAAAAAATTTTTTTTTTAGCTTCCTCCCGACAACTGCTGATTTGGTCCTTCTTTCCAGGTGGGAGTTTCCGGGATGTGTCCTACTGTGTTTTGCCCGCTCCCTTTGGAACTTCCATCCATCTATCTCTCTACTCCCCGGCACAACTGGCACCACATGCAGGATACTCCGAATATCAAGTCCGGCAAGCAGTCTGGGTCTCCCCAGGAGAGGGCATCCCATCTGGATGCCTCGTTTGGACCCCAGCAACCTGCGGCGTCGGGTCTGAGGGTTACGGCATCTCTACAACATGTCAGACTGTTCGGCCGTCCTGGTCTTTCATTCCCTGCCTCCCTCTCCCTGCTTTTGTTCTCTGGGCTCTTCTGAAAACCACATTTATGTTCTTCACATATGGCAAGGATTTTTGGTCAAAACTAAAAACCTATACAATGTGTTCCTTGGCAAAAGGATTCGTTAAGCCAGGCTGGCTTCAACTTGAAAGAAAAGCTTTCAGTAGGCAGCAAAACAAAACAAAAATCCCACAAACCACTCTGGCCACATTGTAATTCTTATTCACAAAAGCAAAACATACTTACCCTTCACATGTGTGCATTAAATAAAGCCCCCTTTCCCAGGGCAGGAAGGTGAGTGTTGGAGTCATTAAAATTTTTGTTCTCAAGCTACACGTGTTTCTAGAAATCCACATAGACACTTAACGTTTTTCTAACCCGCTGGCTTTATAGTAGGGAACTGAATCATTTTCTTAGGAATTAACCCTCCGGCCAGATGGCCCAAAGAGAACCCTGTAGAAGTGGTTATCTGGGGACTGCTATTATCTACAGGGCACCATGCTAGGGACCTTACACGTAGGTTTCTCAGATTCCTTACCACTAGCCCAAGAAGGTAGGTAGTAGGATTATCTCATCCATGGACAAGGAAACGGAGGCCTGGAGGTTAAGAATCTCGCCCAAGACCTTTCAGCCCTTCTATCAGGCTCCTCATCACTGCTGAGATGCCAGAGGCTTCCTAGTGTTCCCATAATCTTTGCCTCATCTGGGTATGTTTTCCTTTTTCTATAAAGTGTTGGGAACCCAAGATCAGGTTTGAGCGGGACAAGCAACTGGCCTCGGAGCATGGGTCCCCCACAGCATGCGCCCTGGGACTAAAGAGTGAGTGCTGGGGGCAGAACTGCTTCCCAACTGTCACAAGGGGGTGACCCCCAATGCTCTGCCCCAGGGCGATTCTGAAAGGGCGGACTCTGGACAAGCCTCTTCTCCGTGCCAAGCCTCACTTTCTCAGCTGGGGCGCGAGGTTCGTGCTGCCTGCCTCGCAGCCCTGGAGCAAGGACTGGAGAGAACACAGAGGAAAACAGCTAGTCATTCTTCATTCCTGCCCTCCGTGTTCCTGCCGTGGGCAGCTACTGCATTCACTCCTGCTTTGCCAGAGCAGGCCCAGGCCTGTCCCCGTGTCCGAGTCAGTGCTGATCAGCGTTAGCGGTTGGAGCTCGTCTGGCTGTGGCCCTGACCACCTGCCTGGGTCCTGCTGTTCCGGACTTTTCCTCCGAGGTGCTGAGTCTGACTCCCCAGTCCTCCTCCATCACCCCCTCTGCTCCCTAAGCACTGGCTGGTGTCTAGCTGAGTGAGCTGGGCTCTCTCCTGCTGCTAGACTGGACATCCACTCCCACCTTCAACCTGGACCGTATCTAAGATGTCAATATCCTTTGGACACCATGGAATGCCATCGTAGAGCCGGCCTTTGCAACTGGGTGGGGTTGTCCTACTCAGTAACTTTTACTGTTCTTATTTTGAGCATCTTCTAGGTACCCGGCCCTGCAAAAGACAGATGTGGCCTAGGCAGCTGAGCTGAGTGCTTTATGCATATCATCTCATTGAAGCCTCACTGTCATCCTGCAGAGTAGGTACTGTTAATATCTTCATTTTAAAAATGAGGGAACTGAGTCTTAGGAAGGGTAAGGGTCTTTCTCAAGTCACACAGCTAGTGAGAGGGAAAGGCAGCTCTGAGCCCCAAGCCAGGGCCCACAGCCCTTACACCATGCTACCTTTCCCTCTACCTGTCAACCCTCTGCTGCCTCCTGCTTTTCTGGGTGTTGGATCTTCTTCAAGGCAGCAGGGACCCTCTTTTATGGGAGCGTCTCTTACAATGTACTCTGATGGATTCACTTATGTCTCTCTCTCTCATTAAAGGGGGACCTCTGGGCCCTGCTTTTAGATAATCCGTGTGCTCCAATGCTTTCCACAAGACCTGGAGCAGAGTAAGTACTTCGAGATGTTTGCTGACTGACTCATAGTGATTCTTCCCTCTACTTGCTGAAGCCTATACGTCCTCTATCCAAACTCATCTGACTTCTGAAGGCTCTAGACTCAACATTAGTAGTTACTCATGGGTCTGAGATGGCATGTGAGTGTGTGTATATATACGTTATGTGTCTGTGTGAGTTTATGCATGTATTATGGTGTCAACAAAGGAACTCTTTTTTGTTTTGTTTTGTTTTGTTTTCCAAATACTTGTCTACATCAAAAGCTTTTAGCCATTATGCTTCTTTAGTTTCCTTTAATCTGGAAACTTTCCACAGCCTTTCTTTGTCTTTATGACACAGACATTTTTGAAGAATATAGTCCATTAAAAAATAGAATGCTGCCCATTGTGAGTTTGTCTGTTTTTTTTTTTTTTTTTAATTAGATTCAGACTATGCATTCCTAGCCAGACTGTTGCTATGACCTCAGGCTCTCACATCTGGGGGCACGTGATATCTACCCATCTGAAATTAATTTTGATGACCCAATCAAGATCCCGTCCCATTTTGTCCCAATATAATCAAGGTCATTTCTCCTCTTGTAACTAATAAACTATCTGTGAGGAGACATTTTAAGACCATGCACACACTCTGTGACTTGTCAAAATTCCCTCCTGGATCCGTTCACGACTCCTACCTGTACCTTTTTTTTAATATGAGGATTGCAAGATGAGGAGTCTGTCATTAAATGCACTGTCTGATTCTAGTCTGGACCCTGTACAGGAAGGGAAAACTGCCCTAAAGGACTTGGAGTTACTGACGAAACTGGAATACAAACAGAAAATTGAATCAAAGTGCTCTATAGAAGTTAAGTCTGTGGAAATTCACTCTCAAACGACTCCAAAATTCATATATACAGACATGTGTGCATACATGTGTGCACATGCATACACATGTGCAGAGAGAATGTACACACAATAAAGTAAATGGGGTGAAATGTAAAAGGTAGTTGCATGGTTGTTTCTGGTATCATCCCTACTCTTGCCACCTTCTTGTAAGTCTGAAATTATTTCCAAAATAAGAGGTTGAGAATAAGCTTTTGGACACTTACAAAATAAGCATTAGATGGCCTACCTACAGCCATGCAAGTCTTTCATTCAATGGCTGACACTCAGCCACCAAGTACGAGCTTCACCTGGACTGACTGAGCCCCAAGGTCTAGCGGCACAGGAGCCCCTGGGACCCTGTGTGAAACTTGTGTCTTTCTGGTGGTTTCTGCAGAAACTGCCAGCTATATAATGGTGGTACTTTGAAATGGAAGACTCTAGTTCTGGTTGTACACGTCTCGGTTGTCTTTATTAAAAGACGATACAGAAATGATAAAGCGATACCTAAAGGATCTCGAATGTAAGATGAGAAGACAGAGGTCCCCGAAGGACCTTCTGGCACCGACACCTGCAAGGTCTCTTCAGTCTCCTTTCATGATCGCTACGTATTCCTTCTGGTGCTCAACCAACTTCAGGAAGACTTGGTATTTCTTGTCATAGTATCTGTGGGAGAAAAATGAGTATGCTGAACGGTCTCAGACCAAACCGTAATGCAGCTTCCCCTTATATTCAGAAGAACAGGGATGTAGTTCTTTGGTTGTGCAGACTTCTCCCGTTTTCTGAATGCTGAGAGCATCCCGAGCCATGGATCCTCATGACTCACAGCTGTTATCTGCAACCTACACGGGCTGTTATTATCCTCATTGTAGAAATAAAGACATTTGCTCAGACAGGCATACTGAAAGTCTAGCTCAACACTGGCCAGGCTGGAATGCAAACTGAGGTCTGTCTGACTTCATAGCTTCCGCCGTGACATACTAAAAGGGCCCAGGCTCAACACAGGCCCTTTCTCACTGCCAGCTTCAATAAGTATTTCATATATGAGTAGCCCAGGTTTGATGACTGGTTTAGAAACCACAGGCTGACCAGGGATAAGAATGAACATTTTCATCACCCTTTGTGGATTCTACACCTGTTTCCTTTGTAATCCACACCAATGTTTCCTTTGCAGACACCTTTATCTGGGAGTAAAACCCCGTGAAAATGTCCCTGATGTTTTCCCTCTAGATGTGCCTTGTGGTCCAGGCACCCCAGAGTGGACCCTGCCCTCCCTCTACTCTTTGTCTGGGTCCCGGTAGACCTGTCATCCCTGAACCTGTTTGAATGAGGTATTGGCCCTGAGACAGAGGGCAGAGCAGCCTGATTCTGAAAGGGATAATAGCAGCTAGAATAAGTTATAAGTGAACACTTGCACCTTTGTCCTTACTCCTCTTAGGCTGGGGGAGCTGACGTAGGGTGAGGATTGATGATGCCAGTTGAGCATGTCTCAGAAGATTCTGGAATGGTCTGGAAAGAAGTCCTCAGGAAGGAGTTTTGATGTAAGCTTGTGAATCAGAAGAAAGAGACTGCAAAAGCAACCCTGGGTATACACGGGGACTTCTTATAACATGCAAAGCTAAGTAGATTAATATGAGATCTACCCAAACCATTCTTACGAGCTGTAATGGGGCCAAATACAGAGTCAAGAGGTGAACTCTGAAGCCTGGGTTGAATCTCAGCTTGGCCAATACTAGCTGTGTGACACTGGGTACACTACTTAAACCATCGGTATCCAAATTTCCTTATATACATGTGGATGAGAGTAGTTATAGGAGCTATCTCAGCAGAGCGGTTATGTGAATTAAATGAGGTAATGCAAGAAAAGTACTTCAAACAGTGCCTGGATCTTAGTGAGTGTTATCAGTACTAGTTACCGTCACTACTTTTTAAAAAAAAAAAATTAATATTCCAACAATATCATCAATCTTGTGGTAAATAATTTCTACTAAAAGCTGCTCTATGAGCCTTGAAATTTATTAATCCTAGAATGATTTGAGGGACAGAAATTTTATCCTTCTAATGACACTCTATGATGGTTTAACATTAAGTACTTCTTATATTATATGAGATGGATTTTGGGTTGTTTCTGGTTATTGAGTCTTAAGAATACTCTGTATATCCTATGTATTAAGTCTGTCAGATATATGATAAACAAATATTTTCTCTAATTCTGTAGATGACACTATCTGTTGATAGTGCTTTTTAAAGCACATTTTTTTCCCCAGGGCACTTTCAAGTGACTACTGTGAGTGCACAGATAAATTCGGCCAGACATAGGCTGAGATTTGGGATCTTCCTAAAAAGTACATTGAACCATGGTCACCAGATTATGCTCTCTGCGATCCTGAATTTTAACATCCACTGCATCCCCTTGCTTCCAAATTCTCCTCACACTCAGTCAGTGGATTCTGTGTGGCACAGACCTAAGCCAGTGTCTCATACAGAGAGTAATGTGATTTGAGGTAACGAGATGCTGAAGAGAGTCATTCTGAAGGAAATGCCATCATTCAACTT
Source organism: Mustela erminea (assembly GCF_009829155.1). Taxonomy (NCBI): domain Eukaryota; kingdom Metazoa; phylum Chordata; class Mammalia; order Carnivora; family Mustelidae; genus Mustela; species Mustela erminea. The sequence goes on from NC_045623.1 coordinate 61,548,144, forward strand.
GCAAACCTTGGGGCCGCCTGTAGATGGTGCCAGAGTACCACGTGTGCTGCCTCCACAGAAGAGGGCTCCCAAGGGACTGAGAAGCTAAAGATTCTTTTCAAGAGAACATGTGGATTTACTGAAGGAACTTATAAATAGACATCCCTCAAATGTCTTGGGAGGGTCAGCAAAGAGATGGAGAAGAATAATCTGTTTCTACAAAAGAAGGAAGCTGCTAGGCTATGTTCCCAAGGCCATTGGGAGCTCAGACCTCTCCATGTTCCTGACTTGAGTTTCCCCCAGGTAATGGCCTGCCTCTCTAACCCCTATATATAGAGGGTTTTACATTCAAAGGGTTAACAATCCAACTCCACTTGGAGACCTTCTTTCAGAAAGGAAAAGAAATTGGATTGCTTTTTCATGGACATTTCCAACTCTGTTAAATACCAATCATGCTTTGGTGGGATCAATACCTTTGCTGTTACAGAAGGTGGAATTTGTTTTTATGCTTAACTTCAAATACAACTGTAAAGTCTCTTGCACAACTGTTCTCCATTTTTATTTAAAAAAATTTTTTTTTAAAGGATTTTATTTTTTAAGTGATCTCTATGCCCAGTGTGGGGCTCAAACTCATGACCCTGAGATGAAGTCACATGTTTTTTAGACTGAGCCAGACAGGCACCCCACCTTTCCATTTTTAAAACTCACTACTGATGGCTTAACACAGGTCTTTTTCATCTGTCACTAGATTATTGCAAAAGCCTTCCGTGTGGCCTCTCCTTTCCCCTGTGGGCCTTCTAATCCATCCTCTCAGAGGTATCGTTCTAAAATCCGCATCTGAACAGGTCTATCACTACGTAAAGCTCAGTATCCCCAATCTGCCCACAAGGTGAGGTCTGAGGTCTTCAGCAAGGCCTCAGAGTTCCTTATGAGATGACCCCTTCCCATATCCCCTCCCCCGTGTTTTACCTCCTGCCTACCCCCATCTCATACTTTGTATTTCAGAATTCTGAACTGTTTATAGTTATCTGAACATGGCATGCTGTTCTCACCTTTATAGCTTAGCATATGTTATTCCTTCCAGTGAGGACGTCCTCCCCATCTCTTTTAAGCATTAAAGTCAGTGAGACTTCATCTCCTCCCAAAAGTTTTCTCTCACATGGTCACACTGCTTTCTTCCTTGGGCTACTCTGTTACCTGGTAATACTTCTATTGTAGAACTTATCCTTTCCTTCTGAAATGATCTATGTGCACACATAAGATTATGTCTCAGTCTCCTGTAAGCCCTGCTTATAGGCAAATTAGCATAATGCTGTGAATATAGCAGGAGCTCAAAAAATTAGTATTTTGTGGATTAGGGTTGAAATACTGATCAAGGGGCGCCTGGGTGGCTCAGTGGGACCTCTGCCTTCGACTCAGGTCATGATCTCAGGGTCCTGGGATCAAGCCCCGCATCAGGCTCTCTGCTCAGCAGGGAGCCTGCTTCCTCCTCTCTCTCTGCCTGCCTCGCTGCCTACTTGTGATCTCTGTCTGTCAAATAAATAAATAAATAAACTCTCAAAAAAAAAAAAAAAAAAAGGAAATACTGATCAAGGTCATGTTAAGTCCTCAGTGCCAAGTGATGCAAAGGGCAGAAGAACAGACAGATGTTCCTGTGTCCTTTGGTGGAACCTATAAGAGATCCCCATTTCAGAACAGAAGCTCAGATGTACTGCTAATGACCTCTAGGGGAAAGAACCCTGGCCTGGGAGTTCAGAAGTCTGTATTTGACCCCCAGGTCTGGCCCTACCTAGCTCTGTGACATTAGGTAACAAAGTGACGTCACCTCTCTGGGACTTGGTTGTATCAGCTATTAAATGAAAGAACTGGATTCCTGGCCCCCAAGGTTTATTCTAGCTCTCCAGTTACATGTCTTTGTCCTCATTCCTCAGCACGGTGCATATAAAAAATATAAGCTTACCTTTTATCCTCAAGTCTGGGAAACACGACCTTCCCAACTTTGCTCATTCTTGCCATTGCCTCCTGTCGAATGGAAAACAGAACACAAAGAGCTGAATTGGAAAGTTAAGATCAAAGCAAGAACATTCTAGTTAGAATTCCCTCTCCCTTAAGATATTTAGTGAGTCCATTTTTTTTCAACTTACTCTCTTTGATAGTAAGAATAAAACCCAATGAACATTAAAAGTTACACCTATGACCACACACAGCCTGGGCTTAATAAATGATTCAGTCTTGGGGCGCCTGGGTGGCTCAGTGGATTAAGCCGCTGCCTTCGGCTCAGGTCATGATCTCGGTGTCCTGGGATCGAGCCCCGCATCGGGCTCTTTGCTCAGCGGGAGCCTGCTTCTCTCTCTCTCTCTGCCTGACTCTCCGCCTACTTGTGATTTCTCTCTCTGTCAAATAAATAAATAAAATCTTTAAAAAAAAAAAAAAAAAAAAAAATAAATGATTCAGTCTTGAGGGCTCCGGGGCCTAACCAACCTCAACGGCAAGGCACTTTTGTGACCACCTGCAGGGAGTGGGGAGAGGAACTTACTTAGTCTTCTTGTTACCTGGGCATGAGGGCTTCAGAAGGCAACATAATCAGCCACTAAGTGCATTGTTTACTTAAACTCAAGGTAACTACAACTGAATGAAAAATGGAACCCACTTTGCACCTGCTCTCTAGGATAACATCCGTAAGATCTCTTCTGCTCAACATTTAAGTTCTTTTTCCTCAAACTATGAGCACAGATGTGAGGCTTCTGGGCTGAGTCTGATTTACTCATCTTTACAATGGGGCAATGGAGCAGACAGCGAATGGCAGCATCTGGGTGGATGTGGCTGGTGTGTGTGGCACTGAGATCAGCCACAGTTATCATTATCAGAAGGCTCCATTATCAGAAGGAGAGGGTTAGGTTTCCTTGGGCAGTCTCCCCAAGCCAGTAAAGCAATGGAAAAGTTAGGGGGAATGGAGTGGCCTCAAACTTTGGAGTCCGACAGACTTGCCTAGGGAGAAGGCAGGCAGTGGGGAGCCACAGTAGGCCCACCTTAGGAATCGTTATGGAGCCCTAATTGTTAAGGGTATAGTTATCCAGGGTTCACATAGGTATGACCTCTCATTATATTTATTAATTACTCACTATGTACCAGACATTAGGTTAGATTTGCAGAAGACATATTCTTTGTCCTGGGAAAACTTACATAGTAGCTAGGGAAGGAGTAATTTATGCATTATTTATATAAATTTATTTATATTTACATAAATGTACACATTCTGTTTATTATTTACAACTGATTCCCTTCTGGTATGCCCAGAATTTACTGGTTTACGTGTTCCTTCTCTCTCACTCCCTGCCCTCCCCAGAATGGAAGCTACTTGGGGCCAGGCACTCTGTCTACTTATTGCTTACCCAACATCTAGAATCTCCATAAAATAAACCAAGCCCCTTGTATGTGTCAAGAGCAGCACTGAACAGAAAACAGAGATGAAGACGGCACGGGTCCCTTCACCATAGGGCTCACCACAGAGTGGAAGAGACATTTACTGTGATCAGAATAGAGGGTGATAAACTTTGCTTTGTTAGAAATAGATAAATTTCTTTTCAGTAGTTATTCAAGGGTTAGGAAACTTGGTATCGTCTCACGGGCTAATCACTTATCCATACTGCCGCTCTGGCGAGGATGCTCTACCAACTTTTCCCCAAGGATGGCATGAACATTCTGAATGAGTTCTCTGGTTTCCCAGCCCTCAACGGATTTAAAAGTGCTGACTAGGAAATCAAAGATGCTGACGTTAGCAAGCACAGTGACAACAGAAAGAAACAGCAGTTTTAAGAAAGGAGGAGATTTTCTAAATTTTGAAAAACTACTGGAAAGGAAGCCAAGGTTAAAAGAGCTGGAAAAGGACAATCTGGGGCCATTTTGTGGAGGGATAAACAGCCAAACACATCTTGAGGTTGCTGCCGTTCCAACTCACAAGGATATTTGAAGAGCTCTGCTCACCCTGTATTTTCCTTCACAGACTTAAGTTTTGATTCCCTTAAAGTAAGCCTCACTCCATCTTGTGGAGATGGGCTCAGCAATGCCCAGTGCTAACTCTGCCCCTCGTTCTCTTGCCCTGTCCTTGCTTTTTCTTTCTGAGTAGCACTCTGCAGGGTTTCCAGAATGGTTCTGCCTCTTCTCACTCCTTGGAATCCTGAAAATGGCCTTGGGAAATACTCCTCTGGGTTGAGCTTACGCCTCAGCCTTGAGACGACATTCCAGGACTGCCTTCCAGGGTGGGACCCAGGAAACTTGTCTCATAGAAGGTGCTCCACACACGCCCCTTCCCTTCCCGCTGAAACAGATGTGTGGACACATGGAAGATGGTAAGGCTTTCTTCCTTTCTTCACATTACCTTTCCTGTTTTTAAAATAAATTACTGAGAAACAAATAAAGGCACTAGAGATTTCAAAGGTTTGAAAAGAGGTTCTTTTGTTCGCTTAAAAAAAAAAAGCACAGATTTAAACATTAAACTTAGCTCAGGTATTGACTCCACTGAGGAGGCTTTTTCTGACTCATCCCTGCTGCCTGCCTCCCACCAAGACTGAATTATTTGCTCCCACAGCAACTCGTGCTATGCCATCTATCCTAGCGTTTATGACATGGCACCACAATTTTTTGTTAGCACACCAGCCTCCCCAGCTAGACTGCGAGCTCCTTAAGACGGGAACTGTTATAATTATTTCCACTGCCAAACTCAGCATCTGGTATATCGTGTGCACTCAGGGAAAGACTACGGGATGAATGAACTTCAGGGTCATACACGTGACAGAATGCTAAAATGGAAGTTTTGGCTGAGATCTAAAGTTGACAGATATAAGATACCAAAGCGAGCTGGAAAACAGACCACCCTGAAGAATTTGTAAAAAGGGTGGTTGAGGACCCATTAATCAACTCTTAAACCTTTTATCCACATGGAAGGACAGAAAAAGAGATTTTTTTTATCTTCCTTTCTTTTTCTTTTTTTTTTTTTTTTGAGCTAATTGTTGGCTTATTGTGCGTCAAGCTTACTTCCAGGGGAGGGCTGAGAGGAGCCTCCCCCTTCACAAGTCAAGAGAGCAGAGCTTCACTGAGGACAACAGGGAACGAATCTGCTGTATCCCTGAGGTTGTGGGACACTGTGGACTGAGTGGGATTCCCGTGTGGAGGAGAAGGGCTGGCGGCAGCTTCAGTGTGGAAGTGACGGAGCCAGCACTGGAATCAGCCAGCAGTGCCAAAGTCTATCAGACTCCAAAAGGCATGGCTGGTCCCCATGGACCCTAGGTGCCCCACATGTGGGAGAACTGTCATGGACTGTCTCAGACACTGTCTAATATAGCTACCGCATGAGGCAGAGGGAGTCTGCATGAAGAAGCTTGAGTTGACCTACTCAGTGTCTTAGGAAGGAAGAGAAGAATAAATAGTCTACTAGAGTAGCATTAACAAAGACAAGATACTGTATGTGGGAGATTTCCAAAAGTAGAGGATTTCCAGAAAAATCTTTGATGGAGCCTAGTTACAAACACATAGTAGGCAGAAAGAACTAATCAGATAAGAACTTTTTAGACCTCTGACCTCTCTTCCCATACGCCCTCCAACTACCTCAAGGAATAAGAAAAAAGTGAGTCTGCTAGAGAGGCTCTGCGTGGGGAGGAGAAGACTGATCCCAGCTTTGTCCTCTCATGTGCAGCAGACCCCAGCTGGGGAGTGGGGAGAAGCCTCATCTTTAGAAGAAAACTCATGTGATGATTATTATATATTCCTTGATCATCACATTTCTGAATTTGGGCCATGTCTTACAACTTAAAAAGGCCCTAAAACTTGTGCTACCTAAGAATGACTTTGTACTTGATCTAAGAAAGCAATGCAACTACAAGCATTTTTAACCAGGGCAGAGAAAAACTTGTTCTACTGCACAACAGTGAGGGGACGGTGGGAGTCATAAACACAGTCGTTTCTCACTTCTATCTCAAGAACCGTGTTTGTCCTAAACACAAGTTATATGTGCACAATAAATACTGGATGAAAATACATTGGAACGTTAACAGGTTCAAGAGCATGGGTGGTAACTTTTTTTTCTCTTTTTTGTCTTTTCTAAATATTCTGCAGTGGCAAATGTGGATCTGATAATTTAAGGATAATAAAAAATACTGCATTCTAAAATATATATATATATATATATATATATATATATATATATATATATATATATATATATATATATATATATAATGCTTCTATAGTCACTCAAAACGACTCGTGTTCCTTTCGTATCCTGGGAGGTAGAGCTCATCACTGGTCCTGGACCCAATATAGAGGGTGCCCAGGGAGTCACTGCTGTCATCAGACACAGCATTGCTGGCTTTTTAAATTTCTCCAGATCACTAACATAAAGCCAAAACCTCAGGAACCCGCCGGCTGCAATAAATCTGGAAATTACCACAGCATAACAATATGAATTTATTATGGGAATGCTGACACGTGCTAAATATAGTCACCCCCCCCACAATATATTTCTGTTCAGAAGGGTTTGTTTGAAGTTGGCCTCAAAATTCATACTTTTTGTCAGCAGGCAGGGGCTGGACAATCTTAATTTGCAGCACGCTACCCTCTTTGTGTGAGAGTCTAGACAGCACAATGAATACAGTGACTTTTCTCTTTCCTTTTTGCCCACACAATGAAAGCTTTTTACAAACAAAATATTTTGTAAAATCGCATTTTAATCACTTCTTTTCTTTCTCTCTATAAGGCAGCGCTATAAATAAACCATGAAAGTTCACATTTGATCGTCACTTCTGAAAGCAAGTGAAGGGTTTCTGTAGGAAAAAATAGGGGCCCTGTACCATGGTCATGAAAGATCGCATTCATGGGGTTTGACCCTGCCCTGCTGTGTCAAGGCCGCGCTACCACTCTGCAGGCCACAGCACCAGCAATCCCCAGGCCTGCGTGGGCCTGGGAGACACCCAGTTCTCATGTGTTACAGCCTGGCCTGGGAGCTAGCAAAGGGCTTGAAGCCTACACTGGGTGAGTTACCCAGGGAAATTAGGTTAAGGGAAGAAAGGGGCTCTTCAACACCCACAGAGAGGATGGGGATCCCCTGAGTGGCAGACACACTAATATTGGTAATGTGAGGAATGGGGCATCTGGTACCTTCTGCACTAGCCAGGGGAAGCGAAACAACCGCCTCAAGAATTTGGGAAGGCCATCAGGTAGCCTAGACCTAAGCACCAAAGGCCACAGCAAGCTTGGCAGTGTCCACAGTCACAGTCTACGGGGAAGAATGATTGGGACCTAGCCTGGTGGGAGCTATACCGTGCGTTCCCCAAAGGCAAGAACTGTGTTACTGCAGGTGTCAAGCCTAGCTTGGTCCTCGTACTCACAGGTGCCTGGCTAATGTTTGCCGAGTCGCTGAATGAAAGGGTGAGGACTTTCATCACGGAGGCAATGTAAGATCATGTAAGCCAGTGTTTCTGAAACAGCGTATGCACTCCAGGGAGTGCACAGGAGGACCCATTAGGATTCCAGGAGAAAATACTAAGAGTATCATATGATTTCTAGTCTCAAGAAATTAGTTAAGCTTTACCAGCATTGAGTACGCAGATCATCACCAGACTGGTCAGTTGGTCCACACACTGGGTAGACATGAGGCACGCAAGAAACATGAGGCTTCTTAAAAGAAGCACGGGATCTCTACACCACGCAGGGCAAGAGAGCACGGCGACTGCCCGTGTTCCCAGCATCCAGAGACATGTCCATGTTGTCACTTACACGTTCCAGGCTACTAGATTTACAGGTATTACATAGTTTCATTTACATTAACCTTCACAAAATGGACAAGCAGATGAAAAAGATTTAGTCAGTGGATTAAAGGTAACAGTGATCATTCAGATCCAAGTAAATTAAAAAACAGTGACACTTTTACTTGGTACTAGCTTTTCATATTACAATACAACAGCAATGAAGACCTGGTCAGATAAGACAAGAACTGGGAAGAAATCAAAATGATCTAGAATACCAGCTGAGATATAAGTACACAGGCACATGCACAATCATTCGGAAGTCATCAAAAAACTAAAAAAATCATTAGAAACTCATCTGGCCATAGATATATAATAGACCTTGATGTACTGCATAGTGTTAGTATGAAAGTAAAGTAATAGGCAAGAATTGGAAATATTTTATTGCAGCTGTACTTCATCTGCCTTACAGTGCATGGAATCTACCATTACAGTACAACACAACTATGCCTTTCCATCAACAAGTTTCCATTTATTGAAGATCCAAGCTTGAACGTTTTTTGACTGATTGAAAAAGCGTGCTGTCCATTGACTTAGCCAACTCCAATGGCCATTGCTATGTTACTGATTCAAACCAACATTTCCCAAGTACTTTCTACTCTTATGCTGTGCATGGTGCTAATGGCTTTATGTATGTGACCTTTTAAAGCCCCAACATGACTTTATGACGTCGATATCATCATCTATCCCCACTTTATGAATCAAGGAAGGGAACACAGTACAAAAAGCCATAAAGCCATTTGTCCACAGCCATAAAGCCAATATGCAGTGAACCAGAATTCCAGTCCAATTCTGAGTCCAGACCATTGCTTAGTCCCACACACAGACTCGATGCTCCTGTCCTCCCTGTAATACAGAAAGCTTGACCCTTGAGTGAGTCCCCTAAGCTTGAGTTCAAATCCTACTTCTGCTGCTTATTACTTGTGCAAATTTCCCGGGTGAAAAGTGTGTGTGTGTGTGTGTGTGTTTGTATGTGTGTGCACAATAAGCCAGTACACAGTCCACAGCACCTTTTTCCAGAGATGCTGACACATAGTTCTGAATACATGAATCTGCCTTCTTCACGAACTCTGAGTCATTTTACTGGAAAACAAGTTCACATGGTAAAGTGTGGGCTGAGGCACATGACCCCTCCATAGAAAAACAGAAAGTAGAGCAATGTGATTTTGTTCCTCCAACAAACATGAAGAAATGGCTAGTTGTTCTCGTATTTATTTTGTTTTGCTTTGCTTTTGGATACAGTCATCTTTTGACCTGCACCTGGTATTCTGTGAACCTCCAGGCATTGATGACAACAATGTTAATTTAGAAGAAGGGAAGAGAGGAAGGAAAGAGTGGGAGAAGTCTTCATCATTAATCATGATGTGGAGACTTGCCCTTTGTTTGTAATTTTTAAGTTCTATCCATATATCTGTATACCCACCTACCTATCACATGTGTGCACACATAGGTCTTGTTTAGGGTGGAAATTACACAGGTATAATCATTTACCAAAATTCATCACAGTGTGTGCTTAAGATCTGTGTATTTCACTTTATGTATAATCTATCTTAATGCAAAAATTAGAAAAAAAAGAAAGAAAAACCACTCTATATGTATATAAATGAATGTGTTGGAATATTCGTATTTTTTGTAATTTTTAATTATATAATACCTTCCAAACAAAACAAAATCTAAATGCCCAGCTTTCCAATCTTGACTGCAAATATACCTCATATTAGCCTCCTGATCATAAAGGGGGACGGGTATGCCGAGGCCCTACAATGCTTCAGGAGATGGAGATGCTAGCAGAAAAGATACTGGGTTTTTGAGATAGCTTTGGCATTGTATCTGGGCTCTGCTAACTTACCAGATGCGTGAACTAAGCTTCAGTTTTCCCATTTATAATGTGGGAAGAATAACACCTCTTTGCATTGCCGCTGAAAATTCCCATATCCCACTCTCTGATTAACCTGGGCTAACTTGTCTCCTGATTTCCACTTTGGTCCCCTAAGACCCCCAAGCCCAGTCAGACTGATTTGCAGAAAAAGCAAATGTAGTGCCGTGATTAAGACAAAAGACTGAGGGGCGCCTGGGTGGCTCAGTGGATTAAGCCGCTGCCTTCAGCTCAGGTCATGATCTCAGTGTCCTGGGATCGAGCCCCGCATCTGGCTCTTTGCTCAGCGGGAGCCTGCTTCTCTCTCTCTCTCTGCCTGACTCTCCGCCTACTTGTGATTTCTCTCTCTGTCAAATAAATAAAATCTTTAAAAAAAAAGAAAAAAAAAAAGACAAAAGACTGACTACAGCCCAACTGAAGTTGGGCTTGACCATGTACTGGCTGTACAATCGCGGACAAATGATTTAGCTTTTGTATTAGCCTCTGTTTCCCCTTCTAAAAATGGGGACAGTTAATAGTACGCCTCTCCCTGGGCTGCTGTGAGAGTCACACGAGTTTTTCAGGTAAAGCACTTAGTACCAGTACATAGTAAATGCTCCATGCATTTTTACGTATTTATTAGCCTACTAGCATGTGGCCAGGGGTTGTTACTGGATTCATTCACTGCACTAAGAACTGTGCCTGACCCGAAGAGGGGATCAATAAAATGTTGAATGGATCCGTGAATGACCTAAGTTAGATTCTGTCTCTCTGCGCTGTTTTTACACACAGTACATCTGACACCAAATTTGTGGGTTTTTTCCTCACGCCAATCAATTTCTCACCTCTTGAGACACCAACGGGGTGTCCTACAATTCAATCCAATTCTGACACCACCCAGAGTTGGCATTAGACTATAGACTTAAGAGTTCGGTCCCACATGACTACCTCCTACCCTAGATGCCAGTCACAAGTCCCTCCGTACTTCTGACTGACTATGAACTGGGGGTTCCCGTGACCAGCTGTCCTATGTAGGATTGGATAATTTGCTAGAACAGATCACAGGAAACCAGTTCACCTACTCTTATGGGTTTATTATAAAAAATGTGATTCTGGAACAACGAAATAGAAGAGATTCATAGGGAATGTTTGGGGGGTAGTGGGATGTGGAACTTCCATGCTTTCTGGGGGGCACTAACCAAAGCTCTCCAAACTCTGTTGTTCTGGGGTTTTTATGGAGGTTTCATTACGTAGGCTTGATTGATAAAAATCACTGGCCACTGATTGAATCAACCCTTGCGGAAGCTGTCCGTGATTCCCAGCCACCAGTCATCTCATCAGTATACAAAAGACACTTTTTACGCCAGAGATTCAAAGGGTCTCAGGAGCTGTGTGCCAGGAACCACGGACAAGGATAAAATCTTTAGTTTTTGTTCTATTACAGTTACTCTCACTATTAAACGCGCAATGGACCCCTACTGCTTTTTGAATGACGTTCAGATTTTACAAAATGGCATAGACCCTCGAGATGGTGCTTTGCTATCATCTACAACCTTATTCTCATGCCCTCGCTCACTGTCCTGCTCATACTGGAAACAACCAGTATCTTGCTATTGACTGAACAGGTCAAGCTTGCCCCTGCCTGCTCTTGCTCTCCCAGGAATGCCCTATCTCCTGGATGTTCGACAGCCTGCCTCTTTCATGATTTAGGTCCTCTTCAAATGTAATCTTAAAGCGGCCAGACTTTGCCATTTGTCTGAAACTTCTCCCAAACATCTTCTATCAGATCGTCTCATTTTCATGTCTTTAAAACCCTTCATAGCACTTAGCATCACCTGAAATTATATTGTTAATTTATCTGCACCCTCATTGACTGTCTACCTCTCCCTTTGTGGCCCTCACCTCTGCTCCTCCTTTCTGAAACTAAGCTCCACCAAAGCAGGGTCCTTGGCTTTCTTATTCTTTGATGTATCCCTAGCTTTTAGCAGGGTTAATATTAGTTAAATGTTAGCTGAGCATACATACTCACTGAATTCTTATTTTAGCAAAGGCACTGTGTATGTCTCGCCTCACGTGATGCTCAAAACATTCTGTGACAAAGGTCTTGGGATTTAAGTTTACAACAGAGGCTCAAAGAGGTTAAGTGACTTGCCTACGCTAATAAGTAACTTAGGTAGGATTTACAACTTGCCTTAACTCATGAATAATACCAGGCCTATTCCTTAAAGAGCTCACAGTCAGTCCATAGGCAGATCTTCAGGTTAGTTCCTGATAACTTATCTTCTGCTGATGACAGTAGGGCCCCGCAAAACCCTAAAAGCTTGCTTTCTCCACAAAGACAAATTCAATTACAGTCATCAGCCATTATACTGTGTTTACAAAGGCAGGAAGGTGGGTTTATTGATGTATAGAAAGACTGTTCATATTAATTTTTGAAACAAAATGACTGCCAGCTGTATGACCCTGAGTGAGCCCCTTCTCTTCCCTGGGACTCCCTTTCCTTATCAGTAAAATGAGGGGGTTGGATTAAACAATTTCTAAAGTCTTCCCAGGTCTGCAATTTGTTGGTACAATGCAAGTAGCTTTTTAAAAAATTATCTTAATTTTTTTCAGTGTTCCAAGATTCATTGTTTATGCACCACACACAGTGCTCCATGCAATACGTGCCCTCCTTAACACCCACCACCAGGCTCACCCAACCCCCACGTCCCTCCCATCCAAAACCCTCAGTTTGTTTCTCAGAGTCCACAGTGTCTTATGCATCATCTCCCCCTCCGATTTCCCCTAACTCACTTTTTTCTTTCCTTCTCCTAATGTGTCTTCTTTTGATTCACTCTCAGTTGACAAGTGAAATGGTTAACTCCCGGTGGTATATTTTAGTAGGGTTTTACTAGGTCCACTCTGAGAGGCAACATGACCACTGTGTTTCTCCAGCAAGGAGCAGTCTCATTCCAATTTCAGTCACATGACCCTGGGAGGGTTTCTACCATAGGGAAGGCTACCCACCATTGCTGTAGTATCTGGAGGCCAGGGTAAGTACTGGGGTCCTAACACATGGCTTGGCTGCAAAGCCTTTGGGTCTGAATATGAATGGCTGAGCAACTGCCCATCCTTATTTACCTGAGTTTCACTCGCCTTCTATGGGTTTTCTAAAAGCCAGAATATCAAGCTTCTTAATATAAGCACCAGACAGATTACAGACTCAAAATTGCAAGCCATGACCCATCTAGTAATCTATTATCGACTGGGGAAAAGGGTCCTGCTGATATTTCTGGCTGAGATTTCGGCAGTGGGCTGGAACGGAAACAGCCATAATAATAACCATCGACAACAACAACAACGATTAGTAGTAGGAGCTAACATGTATTGTTACTTCCTGCGGCCCAGAACGGTATTAAACACTTTACTTACTTTATATCCCCACTTGAAATATGGGGGAAACACACAGCTTTGGAACTTGTACCCTTACGCCTTCACTGTAGAACAAGGGCTTCAGTGATAACTGAGATCGTAACTCCAATCCTAGCTCTACCATTGAGCACTCTGAGTCTCAAATTCTTCAATTTGAAAATGGGAGTTTTGATACTTACAAGTTTGTTTTGTACAAATTAAATGCATAAATCTAAAGTTATTATTACTACTATTATCTACCCATCAACCGAAACAAACCCTATTTTCCCAGAAACTATTAAAAGGCAAGAGTTGACAAGCATATACTTGGGTATATGTTTTAGGCTGGTGACATGGGTGGGCTAGGGAAGGTGTTGGGTGTCAATATTCTCATGGCTCTGCAGAATCATTTCCAGACAATTATTCCTCCATCAGCAAGCAAAAAGCTTTGCCCCTTGGAGGTTTGTATCACATGATGATAGGCATACAATCATACCCGCCTCCTGTGCAGCTCACGGCTATCACCCTCGGGCCTCTTGCTTGGATTCCTATGTTAGAAGAAGCTGAAACCTACATCATCTGGTCTTCCCATCTAGTCATTATCTTGGAAGATTTGAGCATCCAATTACAAGACCCAACCAATGCTTGAGTCTTATGGTTTCAAAATGCTTCCAACTCTATGACCATTCATCTCCACTTTACTCCAGCATTTATCTCCACAGCCATACTCTGAAACTTATCATCCACTTACGAGTACATTTATGTATATTCCAATGCTCTAATAGCCACTTTCTGGCTTCAACTACCCATCAGTCCAATGATCTCATTTGTCCCATCATTCCTACCAAAAGTCCTTCTTCACCTCATGGTAATATCCAGATTCTCAATCCCTTCCTTTTCTTTCATTCTGCAGATCCCTTCTGGCTCTAATTTCCCTGGTTAGCTAGGGTAGAATCCACCATTTATTATATCAAACACATTGACAAATAAGAATCATCACAAATACTTTCTTAGTTGCAAAATTCAACTGGTACCTCTAATTCACAGAAATTATATGGCCAGGATATGCCTCATTTATAACTATAAGACAGAAACCTTATTTAGGGCAGAGCAGGCCAGTGGGAGATTGCTACTCGAGAAAGTACAACATCCTGAAAGTTCTCAGCATTTGAACACCTTAGAAATTTATACCGCCTGTCTCAAGTTAACTCCATACAGAGAAGATTCTCTGGCCAACAGATCAGGATCCATAACTAGCAGCAAAAAACAAAAACGTGACAGTATTAAGATAGTGCACAATGACTGAGCTGCAAGGAATGTTGGGTAACTACTAGGATCAATTTCTCTCTTTAGGTTAGGTGGTAAGAAATCAAATTATTGAAGATATAAAGTGTCTATACACCCATCCATCCCACTATATTCTTTAAAGCTCCCTGTATTGGATATCCAACTCTTTGGGGCCAAAGTCATTAAAAGTTGGTCCTGGACGCCCTGGTTTAGCTTTGGGGGCTGGCCTCTGACTGTCTTCAGTATAAGAGTCCTTCTGGCAAAGCCAGAATTCATTTCAAACCAACTTCAGGAGGGAGAAGACAAGGAGGGAGCTTGCATCAAAAGCCAGGAGTTGGGAAGGCCAAGGAAGGTACCAAAGGACTAAAGCAAGACAAGGGCTGGAGGGAAACTGAGAAGCCAGGGGAAAGCCGAAGTCAGACAGAGAGAGGGAAAGGAGTGGAATGCAAGTCCTGAATAAACTATCATGGTGTCCTTTCAATTTGGTTTATAAGCTTTCTTTGTTTCCAGAGTCCCGGTTTCCCTCTATCTGAGCACTGAACACACAGTAGGATAAATGTCTATTTACTTATATGTCTCCCAACTAGACTATGAGATCTAAGAAGATAGAGGCCAGCAATTTTTATCAGTATTCCCAGTAATTGATATAATGTGACTCTTCAATAAATGTGTGTTGAGAGAATGAAAAAAATGAATGAGCAGATGGACTAATGAAATAATGAGTAATCAGGAGTGGGGAATCTGTATAAAGCAACTTTGGGATCTCCCTCAGTTGAGCTTTTTGGTGTTTCCTAACTCTCATTTCAACAGTCTTCATTGTCAGATGTCACAGTTACAGTTCTAGGCTCTGGACCAATTAGATGGGAACCCTGGCTCTTCTAATTGAATGGCCTGGCCAATTTACTAACCACTTTGTGCCTCGGTTTACTCATCTTCAAAACAGAAATAATGGAACTACTCACAGAGTTATTAAGATAAAAAGTAAATGCATGCAAAGCATTTAAATTAGTACTTGGCACAAATTACTAGCTTAAAAATTGGGATTATTTGTATTGTTATAATTATTATACCCATCTCCACCCCAGCACTACACAGGACCCTGTAATGTTTTCTTGAGTGCTACTATTTAAAGACAGTACAGTACTTCCTAATCTTCTGCTCCATGTGACATGCTGCCTGGGCTGGGGAGTGATAAAGAGCGTGGAACGAAGAAACTATCCAACAATGAATACCAGCTGATTCCTCTGGTTCATGAGGGGAAAGAAGATGAACAATGAGCACAATGGAGGCTGTGGAGATTAAAAGTTTAGGAGCTTCTGGGTTTAGAAATATGGCATCTATTTTTGGATTGGACTTCTAGGCCTTTTACCTATAACAAACAAAGAAAACAACAACTATGTCACCTGTAGTTATGACTATGAGCTTGCTGTGGCTTTCACAGATGTAGGGCATTCAGTCCACTTCTCTCTAGTGACTAAATTATAGACAGGCACATGATGTACTGGAAAGAGAACTGATCTGGAAATAAGGAGGCTATGGTCTTGCAATAACCTTAGTCTAGGCTCTATAACTCTGAACAAGTTGTTTCCTTTTGTTGGATCCCAGTTTCATTCTTCTCCAAAATGGCAAGTTTGAGCCAGATGTTACTTTCATGGTTTAACAAATGGTTACTGAATGTTTGCTGTGTGCCCCAGGCATTGTGCTAGGCACTGTGGATACATCAGTGAGCCTGACAGCTCTGATCTCTAGACCTCCTGGAGCTTAGAGTCTACAAGAGGAAAACTGATGCTATAGGAAAAGATCAGAGGGAGATAAAACTACTTTGAGGGAATGACCTACAGGTACAAAGGGAGTTGGCCCCAAAAAGATGGCTGATGAAGAGACATCTACACTGTACAGAATGCATATTTGAAGTTGAAATATTATAGCACATTTAAAGGGCTGAAAGAAGTCCAAGAGTAGATACAATGAACAGAAAGAGTGAAAACAGTCAGAATTTGATGGTCTTATAAATCATTATGCCAAAGTGAAATGGAAGCCACTGGAGGGTTTTAAGCAAGAGCAATCCTATTCAAATTGTAGAAGGTCACTTTGGCCAATGCACAGACAATGGATTCGAGAATGGTGAAAATGAAGGCAAGCACACCATTCAAGGGCCCTTGGAGCAGTCCAGGTGAGAGATGACGGTGACCCAGAAGAGGGTGGTGAGTGTGGAATTAAAGCCAAATGCAAGGATTCAAGAGACATGAGGTGTAGTTACAAAGTGACTGTGAGAGACTGAAGTAGAAAGGAAGGAGAGGATGGGTTCATAATGTCCTTGAGGTTCTGGCAGAGGAGAGTGAGTAGACGTGGCCCCATTTACAGACTGTGCCATGAATGAGATGGTGCCAGTCCTGCAAGCGAAGGTCGAGTTGATGAATTCAGATTGAACACGTCTGAATCCAGGTACCTGTGAGCCCTCTAACAGGTTATATGGATAGCTGCTGAGCTATGGGTTGTAGACAGCAAATTAGTCCTCAGAAGTAGATAAGATGGACAGAACCCTCTAGAAGATCAACATATAGTGCTGAGTGGAGGACAGAGGGGAGCTGGCAAATGAATCTGAAAAGCAGTGTTCAGAGCAGTGGGAGGAAAATCATGTATGTACGTTGTCAGTGGAAGAACGTGTGATAGTGGGGACTGTTCCATGTTGCAAAATGCTGCCAAAGGTAAAGCCGGGTTAGGACTGAAAAGTCCTTTGTGCTGAGCAATGGTCTAGGTTAGCATCAGTGACCTAGGCTAGTACAACTGTGGAAGTAAAATCCTGCAAATCCTTGCTTAAGGTTACCACAGAGAGTGGTAGTGAGGAAATCAGGACAGTGAGGATAGCCATCTTTTAAAACATTTTGATTGTGAGAAGATAAGAATTGGAGGGGGCTGACAGGTAGGAGAAAGGATTTTATGTTTAAGATGAGAGTATGTGTGGTAGCACTGTCCAACAGAAATAATGTGAGTTATGTTAATTTTAAAGTTTCTAGGAGTCACTTAAAAAAGTGAAATGAGTATTTTATTAGCTTTTATTTAATTTATTATACCCCAAATATTATCATTTCACAAGTAATCAATACAATTAGTAGACATTTGATGTTCTTTTATTCACAGTGACTCTTTGAAATCTGGCATATATTTTGCACATTTCAAGTTGCACTAGCCACATTTTGAGTGCTCAGTCATCACATTCAACTAGTGGCTGCTATATTGGACAAAACAAGTCTAGAGCACATTTCCATGCCGCTGAGAAGGAGCTAGCAAATAGATAGGAGTAAGAATGGATAATGGATTGAGTGGGCTGCCAGAGGCAGTGGGGGATGGAGGAGTCTCCAATAACAGGCTGTTCCATTATAATCTCTTTCAACACAATAACTGTGAAGGAGAAAAAGTCTGCATCTGGATATAGGCAGTGATGTGCTGATAAAGGTTAACAACTGGCTCTGCGAAAAAAAAAAAGCCTACTTTGTAGCATCTGTCAATTTCTCTAGTGTAAATCCTTCCACTGTGGCCATCTTCAAGCTACTGATGTGATGTCAGTGAACACAGAGCTGGGAGGAGACATATGCAGTCAGCTCTCATGCCAGGTGTGAACCAGCAATGGTACATATGACTGGACATACAGCTGGATGGCAGTTATCTTTCTAATGGCTTCTATTTTCTCTTCAAGGTGGATGGTAGCTGAGAATAAGTAGGTCCTGTGTCTGAACATGAGAGGGAAGATGAGGCTGAGAATTGAGGGAAGTTTGATGGGGTTATTACAGAAAATAGGCAATTGAGCTGATATGTTAGCTTCCTGTCAGGCAACAGAGGGACACTCAAACTGGGCAACTGAGGCAAGGCTTAATCATGGGTTTGTTTAAAAGAAGATTTGGGAAAAGAAACCAGCAACCCGTGACTAGCAACAGTGGGGAGCCATGACTGCCTCCTACCCTAAAGGAGCAAGGAGAGGGGGCGAGACTCCCAACACCCAGAGAGAAAGCTAGAGCGAGAGGGCCACCTGCAGGAACCGTGGTCCATGGTGGATGGATCGGCTAACCTGTGGGAATGGAGTAAGGAGGGAAGCCATAGCTTCCATCTCTCCTCTAGGCTCCCGCTGGTGCCTCCCAGGGGCCACACCCAACTCCACACCCGGGGAAGGGAGGCCGGCTGAGGACAGTGACACAAGCCTGCCTTATGGTTGTATAGTACTTCCTCACAGTGCTCAATTAAGGCAGGCAAAAGGCTGGCTTCATCCTGGGTTGGGGTTTGGTAAGACAAAAATGATGGGTAAACAAATAAAATGGTCATGTAGATACTGGCCATGTGGAAAGAGAGAAGAGGGACAGGAGGAAAAGAAAAGCATTCCTTCAAAATGCATGTTAACTCTGACAGGCCAGGAAACTGAGCAAAGCAGTAATGTGGCTTCTCCAGACAAAGCTTTAGTGGTGGAGTCAGGAGACATGTCTGCCCAGCTTGAAAGCATTTTAACCTACTGTTGCATCCACAAGCAAATAAACTGCTCACTTATATACACAAATCATTTAAGCAAACTATTTCTGGGGGGAGGCAGGGCATATTTTCATGTTCCTTTTAGCTTTTAGTTGAAACTAAAGCACTATTAGAATTCTCTACCTCCAATATTTAAACTAATCTACACTTAAAAGTAAGGATGCCCTTGGGTATTTTCATTACAGAAGCTCATCCCAAATGTACAAGCTAAGAGTTAAAGTAGGCTAAGATGAGGAAGGTAAAGGGTGTCTTTACCTTCCCCCCTCCCCCCAAGATTTTAATTTATTTGAGACACACAGAGAGAGAAAGAGCACAAGCAAGGGGATCAGTTCAGGGAGAGGGAGAAGCAGGCTCCCCGCTGAGCAGGGAGCCCAAAGCAGGACTGGATCCCAGGACCCTGGGATCAGGACCTGAGCCAAACGTAGAGGCTCAACTAACTGAGCCACTCAGGTGCCTGCTCTGGTCTTTTCTCAAATAAAAGGGGAGTCAAGTTCTCAGGCATGCTCAGTTCCTCGCTCCATGTCTGCTCTGGCCGCCCCTTCCAGCATGCCTGACAGAGCACTTATGAGGGCTTCTTCATGCCCCACGATGTGGGCAGACGGGGACAAAGTGCCATATGACCTCCCCCGTGTGTGCCACACAGACAGAAGCCATGCACGTTCCCTGCGGCTGGCACACGGGGAGTGCTCAGTGGTGATGGGTTGAACGGAATCTTTCAAGGACCATGTTTTCTGTGTCCAATATTACATGGTCTGAGAGCAGGATAAGAGATTAAAAACCTCAGCTGTGGAGCCAGAAGCAGTGCCCAGGAAGACCTGGAAACAGCTAGGCTGGAATTCCGAGGGCCTCCTCCCTCTTCGCCCATTTATGAAACTTCCTCATTCATTAAACGTGACTGATACCTGACAGGGAGCTGTGAGGGTTCGGTGGGCCCAAGGATGCAAAACTCCTGGTACTCATCAGTGCTCCGCCAAGGCCGATTCCTTCCATCTCCCTGTTCTCCTCTGCTCCTTCTTCCTTTCTTTCACTTCCCAGCATTGTCATATTTTTCTGACACTGTATTCCATTCACTGAAGTTAGCCGTGATTGTCCTACAGCTTCCTAGCTAGCCATGATCACTCCTGGGTGTGAGTGTGTGTGTGTGTGTGTGTGTGTGTGTGTGAGTGTGTGTGTGTGTTGTGTTTTGTTTTGGTCACCTTTGGGCCTCGGTGACCCCAGGTGACCATTTTGTGGAAACTGCGGCATTTTGGATTGTGGCTTTTCCCCCTTCTTTGAATAAACACTGAAAGCTTTCTTTCCCACTTATTCCAACTCTCGTTTGCCATCTGGTGCCTGGGTTGGCCGCATCTGTGTTTGCTTAATGACTTTAGGCAAAGGCCGAGTTTACATATGGGAAGAAGGAGAGGGCTTTGCTGATTTCTTCCATATGTTCATTTATTCGTATATTATGATTTTTGTAATCTCACCAGCAAAGATCCCTTCAGACAATCCTTGCGCTGTTCCTGGGGACCTGCGTCTCTGTGTGTTCAGCTGGGAGCTGCCGTGAGAACATTTTTGCAGCGTCTGTTACCTTTAGCATAGCTCGGTGAGGCTTTCAGACAGGTACAAAATTAATGTTCGGGAGATTCTTGTTTTTGAACTGAGGAGGAGGCTCATTAGGCTTGGGTGATTCTGTGGAGCTGGGAGACCAGGGTTCGAGACCCTTCTCTCCATCTGTGAATGGGGTGGACTCAGACAAGCTCTGTGACTCTGGCCCTCGGTCTGCTCACTGCGTGTCAAAGGGCTTGGGCTGGGTGTGCTCCCACCTCTGCAGGTCCCATGAGGACACAGCTTTCCCTCTCCCCTTTCCTCCTCTTCCTCTGGTTCTGGGCTTCCGGCTCTTCTAGAGCTACACCTCGAATGTGTGCTTTCCTTCTCCCCAGCTCCTAGGCAGAGGTGTGCGCGGAGGGAAAAAAGCCAAGAAAGGCATTCCACCTTCTGCGTAATGCAGGAATGGAAAAGGACAAGCTCTATTTCTTGTTTTGGAAGAAGACATCTTGATTTCTTTTTCTACAATACACTTGGGCCTCAACTTAGGGTGATGGCTCACGAGCTCTGGAAAGACACAGACCTGGATTGGAAACCTACCTCTTCTCTTCCCAACTTGTGGCCCTGAATAGGTTTCTTTCATTTTCCTAAGTGGTAACTTCCCTCTCTAAAGTGGGACTACTCCCTGCCTTGCAGGGCTGGTGAATGGAGAAGTGATCATTAATCCTAATGGTGTTTTGCATAAAGCAAGTGCTCACAAATGTTGGTTACCTCTGTGCACAGTGGATTCAGTGGTGAAATACCACAGTGTTGGCAATGCCTCAGAGCAGGAAATGGACAACGCCCAGGGAAGATCACAAAACAGCAGATGCCAAACCTTGACCTAGAACTTGGGACTTCTGACTCGTAAGCAGCAGATCTTTCTCATGAGCTGAAGAGAGCTGGGGAAAAATAGGGGACTGGGTCGGAGTCACTAGAGACCAGATGATGGCTAAGGAAAGAAGGTGGCCTAAGCCTTACTCGAGAGGGCTGGTCAGTGGAAGAGAGATTCTCCAGGGAACCAGGGATATGCACAGGCCGGTGGCAAGGGGGACTGGACCTCTTTTTGTGAATGTCCTCACATTGCTCTGAGACGTTTTCTCTCTCTTTTTCACTCTCCCTCTTTCTGTTCCCCTCCCTCTCTTTCTGCCCTTAGTCCTTCCTGACTAGTCTCTGTACCCAGGAGAGTGAAACCCAAGAGAACAAAAATTATTTGAATGAATGTTTTTGGATCTGGCCTGACGGGTGAGGTTGTGTTTGATAGTTTAGGCAGGAAAGCTTTGCTAGTTTATTTGAAAACACCAAGTTAATCTGAGGTAACTGAGAAATAATCAGGTCAGAGGCATGAAGAGAACGAGAAACTATCTTGTCCACAGCCTCTTCCTGTGGTCCTCTCTGCTCAGAAGCATGAAGAAGAGCAGTGTGGGAAGGGTGCTGTCTCTAAATCCTTTTTCTGTCACAGTGCTCTCTTTTCTGTCAGAGATGAGGGTTCTCTCCTGCTCCAGGGACTGTTTCAGCGTATGGAGAAGCAAGGGTTGGGGGCGGTCTTGGCATTCCTTGTCCTCCACTGCCTCACGTTATGTATGATATATACGTATGTGTAACACCTGCATCCTGTGTGTTCTGGCTTAGCTGACATTAAAGGGACGTGCAGGCTTTAGCATGCATCCAGCAGAGGACAGAACTACATGGAAGCAAGGAAAGACACATGTGAGGAATGAGAAGACCAGTGTGGTTGGAGCAGAGAGCGAGGGCAAGTGTGGGTGAGAGAGAAACCAGAGGCAGGCTGGGACCAGGGGAACTTGCAGTCTCCCGGGAGGCCCTGGGAGGCCAGAGGTGCCACCAGCGGGCTGCCCTGCTACATTCAGTCTGCCAGGAGTCAGGTGCAGAGGTTGGGGGGAGGGGGCACTGGGCAGCGCTGGTAAATGAGGGAGATGCACATAGGTAAGAGAGGAGTCCGGGAGGCTTGGGTGATGGATCCAAAGAGGTGTTAGGGGAAAAAGAGTTGTCAGAAGTAGACAAGAACTCTTAGATTTTCAGGCTTAGGCTTTTGCTCCCATTTCTCCCCACCTCATACGTAGAGGCAGAGTGAGGACTGGTAGGCACCAAGAGGTGTTTGCTTCTATAGATTTAACCTGGCTCCTTCAAGGTCACTGGGTAAGGGAGAAGCAGAGCCTCAGCCTGGCCTCCTGTTCAGAGAACAACAGCTACAAGAAAAGAACATCAAGAGAAGTAATGTTGCAAAATTCCTCACAGACCTGGCCAAAGCTTACATCAGCCAGTCATGTGCCTTTTAAGCTCTATTATTCAGTTAAGAAATGAATTTGTCCTTGTAAGTGCTACAAGATCTGGCACTTAACACCTGAGATGTGAAGGCACTTTTTTTTTTTTTTTCTTTTTAAAGTAGCAGAAGCTCTGGACAATCTGGGAGTCCTAAGTGCAACCTCTGGACAGCCAACACAGGGCCTGAGGCTCAGACCCTTCCACTGAGTCATCTTCCAGTTTCCTCAGGGTGGTGAGCGGGAGACGGAAGGACAAGGAATTGCCTGTCAAGACAGAAGACATGAGGCCATCGGCAAAGGTAGGGCCCTTATGCACAGACATCTTGGAGTAAAACTATGGCTGCCTGGAATAAGCCTCGATCTGGGTGGGGGTGGGGGGCAGTGGTGGGGAGACTCCAGCCAGGAGTGAATGTGTGTGAGATTTGGGCAGGCAATTCACAGTTGGGGGAGGGAGTCAGCAGTTTTTTAAGGCTAGAATGCAATCAGGAGCTCCTTTTAAATCAGAAACTGGAAGGAAACTTCCTCTCCTTCCCCCACACGCATCAGCATCAGGTTCCTACTTGGGGACCACACTTCACCTCCACCTTTGTGGAAAAGGTAGAGACAGAAATAATCATCGCGACGCATGAAGCACTCACTAGTAACAGTGGCTAACATCCTCGGGTACCCTGTGGGCTTGGCATCATGTCAAAAGTGTACATGTCTCATCAATATTTGCAGCAACCCTGAGAGACTAGTATCACCATTACTGATTCTGTTTTATAGGAGAAGAAAAGAGAGGTGAACAGAGGATGACTAACTTGCCCAAGGTCACCCAGATAATAAATAGCACTATGTTCAGGATTCAAACCCACGCAGGAGAATCCATTTGCTTAACTCAGGGGCTACCAAAGGGCAAGTTGGTGGACAAGGAGTGGGGGACAGGTGTACACTGTCTCTAAAGAATTAAAATATAATAATAAAACAGGTTAAAAGATCCACTTCTTTTTTCTTTTTTTTCTTTTTACCATTACATTAACAATACATGAGTAGTAGAATCTCCCCTCTGGAGCAAACATCTCTTACTCGATGAATCCCCACCCCTCCTAAGCCACTGGTTCAACCATTCTAGAAGGTAGAAATTTTATGTCACATTTTGCAGATTTCTAATCCCATCTGAACACTCTCATTGTACTCTGTGCTACTCCTTTAAGCCCTAACAAGTATACTGGCTATATGCGCCTGTGTTTCTTTCTTGTGTATCTCTGCCACAGGACCATCAACTCTGTGAGGGTAGGGGCTGTGTCTACAGTTCATGCTGAAGCACCTGGCTGGGGTTTATGCAAAAAAGATACTTGCTGAATGAATAGATGGGTAAAGGAATGATCAATCTAAAATGCCGCTTCCTCCATGAAGTCTTCCTTGAGGGAAGAAAAGCCTTGCTTTTCAGAGGGGAAGGTGGAACAGGTAATATTGGCAGAAGCAGTCAGAATGAGCTGCTCTTCTCTCCAGAGCCACCCTGGAAGTTCTCTGTCAGGTGTGAAAAGCATGGGTCCCCAGGTAGCTTTGAGCTTCATGGCACCCCAACATTCCTTAGGGAGCCACCATTCCCAGGAAGGAAAGACTCCCCTCTTGGCACTGATAGTTGAGAGCTGGTACTTTCCAGACCTGTCTAGGGCCAGAAACCACTCATACTAAGGCACATATTTAGGATTATTTTTAGGATGCCCAAATCCTTAAGATCTGGATACAGAAGATCCCAGCGTGTTCCTTAGAGAATCTACTTGGTTTTTGGCACGTTTCTAAGTTGCTAGATAAATGGAACTCTACAAACAGCTCTTTGACCTGGGATGTTTTTATTTTGAAAGGGGAACATGTTCGTTTATAAGTTCGGTAAAACTAAGATATATTTTGCTAAAGCACTATGGAATCAGCATGCCTTCAGCAGGTTTCTTCAAGCCCATTTGTTAAACAAGACTGTAATCCTTTGTACAACATTCTAGATGTCATGCTATATCACGTCCTCTCCTTTTTTTAATCCTTTAAAATACATTTCTGTATTTTGCCCCTAAAAATAAAATGATGTATGTTCCAGGCAACCTTTCTGGGTGGTCCACTGTGAGAGAGGAGTTCCCAGGTCTTCTCTGTGAGGTGGGTCATGGCAAGGTCAGTCCTGCTCAAGGCCAGCACCCAGGAGTGGGGGCTGCGTGAATCGCTTGGTAAGGTCGCACACCACAGGCAGAGGTGCTCTGGCATCACGGAATGGTCTAGAGTTTAACATGGAGTCTGGCAGAAAAGCGGCAAAGACGAGGTCACGTAGAAAGTTTCCTGAGCCCCAAATTCCGCCATGATATATTTGAAAAGTTCCCTGGGGTTGAGGGAAGGGTCCTAAAGAGGAAAGACCCCGGTGAACGGTGACACCGAAAAGCTTGCCTATTTCTCTGACTCACTACCTGGAGTTTTCAACCTACAAGTCACTTTAATGAAGGCAGTAACTGGAGAAGATGAAGGCTTACACATGTGTTATGTCTGGCAAGAAAGGATTCGTGGAATAGTCCACGTACTACAAGGCACGTTTATTGTATCGACTAGCTCTAAGATGGGGAAGCCAAGAGCAGGGTCCCAAGGGAGTGGGACATGGTGGGGGGAAAGAGAAGTGTGGCTAGCAGGAACTGGAGGGCCAGGAGGTTCTCTCCAGCCCTTCCGATCTTAAGGAGTGGGAGACCACTAGATCCCAGGCGGAGTGAGCTTTAGAAGTATTTTTCCCTTTTGCCCAATGATGATCCTATCCTTTCCCCTGTCCCCCTTCCATCCCCCTCTCTCCTTTCCATCTTCCCCTCCCTTCATATGTGTTTATTGAACATCTACCATGTGCCAATTACTATTTTAGGCTCTGGCAGTCACTGGTGAACAAAATCAGCATGGGCCCCGCCCTTGGGAAGCTTGGAGCCTTGTAGAGGAGACAGACAGTCAACAAATATTCCGCCAAATATCTGTAATCACGCATTACAGTAAGTGCTATGAGGCCGAAGGACAAGGGGCTACACCATGTTGTGACAGCAACACTGGCTTAGATGCAGGGAGAGGGGGCGGTCAGGGGATCCTTCTCTCCAGAAGTGCCATGTAAGCTCACAGCTGAAGGAAGAGGAAAACCTAGGTCAAGAAAAATTTATATGTGTGTGGGGGGGTGCTGCTGCATTACAGCCAAGGGAATAAAAGAAATAATAATAACAATAACAATGATGACACAAGCAATAGATAAGACTTATTGAACAGTTACTATGTGCCAGTCACATCTCTAAACATCTAAACTACTTATTCATTTAACCCTCACAACAACCCTGCGAGGCAACTTACCATTATGGTCCCCACTTTTCAGATAAGAAAAATAAGGCCCAGAGAGATGAAGGGGCCTGCCCATCACATAGTGAGAGGGTAGAGAAACCTGGATAAAACTCAGGTAATCTGGCTCCAGGAGAGGAAGACCTGGTGAACTAAGGAATGAAGGATAAGACAGCGAGGCTGAGCTGTAGCAATTGCAGGGGTGGAGGGAGACGGCGCAGCTAGCCACTCAGGGACCATCTGTTGTAGAATTTTGCCTAAATTCAATGGTGGAAACCTACTGCACAGGTCTTGGGAGGGGGTGAGACTCCCCTTCTCCTGGGCCTTCTCTGGCAGTAGTGGGGAGCCTGGAGCAGGTGCCCAGCTGGGGGAAAGGGCAGGAGTCCAGGTGGGAGTAACAGGGGTTTGGGTCAAGTACCTGGTTATGTAACTAAGCAATGAGCTGAGCTGAGCTTCTCAGTGCTTTCCTTCCCTTCTCTCTCTTCGCCCTATCCCCACCCTTCCTCCTCCCCAGGCTCTCTGCTCCTGCCCCCCTCAGCAGCAGGCAGAGGACCCCTGGTAAGACCCCGCTCCTGTTCTGTTTGCTAAGCTGCAGACTCTGGCATTCTGTCACCTTCCCCAGGGCACCCTTCCCGCCTCCCGGACTCAGGATCCTTGTCTCCCTCGCCTGTGTGCCTGCCGGGAGGGAGCAGCTGCTGGTATCTAGAACCCAGCTGTTCTCCCAACTTCTCGCAAGTGTTTCTAAGCGTCAATGCTTCTAATTAGTTAAAATAGGAAGGGGGGGTGGTAAACAGAGGAGCAAAAGAGAGACCTAATTTTAGCTGTAGCCAAAAGGACTTTCCCTCAAATACACTGTGATCTCAAAATACTTAGCTAAGCGCATATGGACACGGTGGGGAGAGGATCTGAAGAGCTGCAGAAGGAACACTCAAAGCCAAACGGGACAGCCCCTGCCTTCCCGGAACATGGGGCTGGATCAGAGAGGAAGGCAGTGCGAACAGACTGGATCCGGACCCTGTGCCAGGCACTGTGCGAACCCCGGGTGAGCCTCAACGCAGCAGCGCGCCTCCCCTTCCCAGCCTGAGGATGCTGCAGGGACTAGGACCCCCCTCGTTCTACAGAGGAGGGAACTGAGGCTCCGTGGGGCTGAAGGTGTTTTGTCCAAGATGACGCAGCTAAACCTGGGTCTCTCTGACTTCAAAGTGCCTGGCGAGAGGAAGATGGGGTCTCAAACTGAGGACAGAACGAGGGAAGTGGAGGGCGGGGGGACAGCTTTCACAGAGATGCAGGGCAAAGCATGAGGACAAAAACCCAGAGGATGCCGGCTCTCAGAACACACAGTGGCATTACTGTAGAAACTGGCATGGATCATGTGGGAGCCTTGATGTTCTCCACTCCCGAATCCCCTTCTAGCCCTCACGAGATGTCATCAGCGATTTACAGGTATATCAATCATTTGGTGAATGCCCCCCACCTTTCACTATGGCGAAAAATGAAAAAAGATTAAAAAAAAATCTCCACCGCTTTCTGCAATCAAAAAAGATACCATTTGGCAAAAGAATCTGAACTGGCTAATCCCACCCCCTACCCCCAGATCACCTTCCTAAGGTTGTGATGGAATCTGGGCTCCTTCAGAAAACGGGCCACCTGGCAGGACTCATCACGTCAGCTTCCTTCATCTCAGTTCAAGCTTAAAAGGCCTCTTCACTGGGAAGCTCCCCAGTGAGGGTTTCCACACACACTTGGAGACTTTCCACAATAGGCCTTTGAAGCGGCATGAAGGATTCCGGGAAGCCCGGCTCACTGGGCTGAGGTTTGAAGAGCAGAAGCCCGCATTTATTTTTCTTTCCCGCCTTCTTTGACAAAACTCCCCCCAGCGGTTTGTGGGCCCTCGCAGAACGGCCCTGATTTTCAGGTTACTACTTTTAGGGCTTAAGTCTTAAAAGAAAAACGACAATAAAGCACATTCTAAGGAAGCACTGATATCATAAAGATCTGTTTCTGAGTTTGGCTCCTCGGCCAGACTCTGAGTCGTGCCTTAGTCATCGTTGTCGCAGAAGGAAAATGAACACTGGCCCAACACAGACTCGCTGCATCACGCAGCATGGGTGACATTCTGTCAAGTCACTCAGACTTTCGGATGGATGGGTGATGGGAGTTACTACTCCCTACCTTGTGCGGAGTACTAATGATTATCTGAGGCGGGGTGAGAAAATCACTTCACAGGTTGTCTGCCATGGACTTTATCAGGTCCCTGCTCTTCCTCCCTTTCCCCCCTGCCCTGGCCAGGGCGGCCCTTGCTCACATGGTCTAGCCCCTACTCATTCTCTACAACTCGACTAAGGTGATGCTCTCCTCTTCTGGAAATGTTTTACCTCCCTCTTGCCCAGGCCAGTTCCAGCACATGGCTTTTTTTTTTTTTAAATTCAAATTCAATTAGCCAGGTATAGCACATCATTAGTTTTTGATATAATGTTCAATGATGCATCAGTTCAGGATAATACCCAGTACTCATCACATCACATGCTCTCCTTAATACCCATCACCCAGTTACCAGAAGTACATGGCTTCTGTGCTTCAATACCTCCCTATCCCCTAATCGACAATCTGTGTTTTTTTCCATTTTCAGTGTCTGCCCACCATGCCCCCTACCACCACCGGAACAACGTAGACATGCGGTGTTTTCTTGTTCATTGTTGTATCTCCTTACTGAGTACAGTGCTTGGCACACTGACGTGCTCAGTGAATATTATCTGACTCATTGAATTACTTAATTTTACTTACCTACTCTGAGCAGGTACTTAGTCTAGGTACTGAAGGTAGAGCAGTGAATAAAAGACACACAGTCTCTGTTTTTCTATAACTTTAATCCTGGTATGGAAAGTCAGGAAATATGTTAAGGAGAGCGCTTCGGTGGCTCAGTTGGTTAAGTGTCTGCCTTCAGTTTAGGTCATGATCCTGGAGTCCCGGGATGGAGTTCCACACTAGGCTCCCTGCTCAGCAGGGAGTCTGCTTCTGCCTCTGACCTTCCCCTTCTTATGCTCTCTCTCGAATATATAAATTAAAAATCTTTTTTTAAAAAAAGGAAATACATTAAGGAGACAGACAGCTATCCCTTGAACACTACAGGGGTCTGAGGCACCAACCCTCTACACACCTGAAAATCCTCATACAACCTCTGACTCCCCCAAAACTTAACTACTAATAGCCTACTATTGACTGGAAGCCTTACTGATAACACACAGTCAATTTATACATATTTTGTATATGCATTATATACTGTGTTCTTAAAATAATAGAAGATGTTGAGAAAATCATAAAGAGAAAATGCATTTACATTACTGTACTGTATTCATTCAAATAATCCACACAGAAGTGGACCCACGCAGTTAAAACCAGTGCTGTGCAAGGGTCAACTGTATGGAAGGATTCCTGGTGATAAGCTCCAACATGTAAAAACATCAGAAGTCCTTACTCCCTTCCTTCCAACAAGAAAAAAGCTAAAACACTGAAAATCACTGATCTTTCTTGGACTGAATGGAGAAATGAGATTTCAGGACAAGCCACCACCCTGAAATCTAGAGAGACGAGAATCCAGACAGTGATAGCCGAGATCTTCTACTGGAACAACAAACTGGTATGGGCCATTCAGTGGTCATTTTGAAGCACTAAGGATGAGTGTGAGACTGAGAAACTTAGGGGTCGCAGTCTTCGTAAGAAGCCCATGCTAGCATCTGTGTTTACTGCCAAGAACCTACAGGATCTCACTGTGAAGAGGCAAGAATGTTGCCCCCTTGACTCCAGCAGGGGGAGAAAAAGACTAAACGCTGTGAAGTATGCCAGAGTCCAGTGGACTCCAGCTTTCCTGTCTCACCTAAGAAGGAGGAAAAAAGACAAGAAACATTCGTGAAGGTCACAGTCCAGGGACAAAGGTTCAGTAAAAGCTAAGATTTAATCAAAACATCACAGAGTTCTTTCCCTTCTTTATACCTTAAAACTACACCAACAGGCCTCCAGTATAATATCTTAGAACAAAAAGAACTACAAGACACAGCCTCTATCTAAGGAGGAGCTCCTGGGGAAGGGCAAGGACGGAGTAGGCAGTTTAAGCCTAAAGTAAGAAGCAGCAGCCAAGAAAAAGAACAAAGAAGAAAAGAAGTAATAAAAAGATAAAAGAAATAAAAAAGCAGAACTCAATTAAATTGAATACTGGAAAATATTAGAGAAAGTGAAAGAAACCAAAAGCTGTGAAAGAAACAAAAAGACCAGTAAAACTGATTAACTTTTAGCCAGGCTAACCAAGATAAAAAGAGAGAAGGCACAAATTACTAATAGCAGAAATTAAAGACAGGTCATTACTACTGATCTTACAGACATTAATCAGATAATGTAAGAATCCTATGAGCAACTCTGTGTCCATGAATTTTATAATTTAGATGCAGTGGCTTATTTCTTTAAAAGATGTAAACTATCAAAGTTCCACAAGGAGAAATAAATAATCTGAAGACAGCTATATCTATTAAAGAAATGGAATTAATAATTAATTACTTTCCAAAAACAAAGAACCAAGTCTAGAAAGTTTCATAGTGAATTTTATCAAACATTTAAGGAAAAAAAATTATACCAGTTCTTTACTACCTCCTCCAGGAAAACGGAAGCAGAGAGAGACATCCGAACTCATTTTGAAGTCAGCATTAGTCTAGTACCCAAACCAGATAAAAACATTACGAGAAAGGAAAACCAAGAACCAATGTCTCTCATGAATATAGATGTAAAAGTCATTAACAGCAAATCAAATCCAACTGCAAATAAAAAGAAGAACACATCACAGCTAAATGGGATTTATTCCAAGTATACAAGGATGGTTCAACATTCAAAAATCAATAATTTAGTTCACCATATCTACAGATTAAAGAATACAAATCATATAATCATATTAATAGATGTAGAAAAAGCATTTGATAAAATGCACACCTTAAAGTTCATTCTTTGCACTATAATGTTCAACTTTTTTTTTTAAGATTTTATTTATTTATTTGTCAGAAAGAGAGAGCGCATGCACAAGCAGGGGGACCAGCAGCAGCAGAAGGAGAAGCAGGCTCCCCACTGAGCAAGGAGCCTAATTCAGAGCTTAACTCCAGGAGTCATGACCTGAACCAAAGGCAGACACTAAGCCAACTGAGCTACCCAGGAATCTCCAATGGTTTTAGCAAATGTGCAAGGTCACATATTCACAATGACAGTATCGTGGTAGTTTCACCCCCCCACCCCACAAAACAATCCCTGTGCCTTACCTATTTAATCCTCCTCCCACTCTCCCCAAGTTGCCAACCTCTGATCTTTTTACTGACCCAATGGTTTTGCCTTTTCCAGAATGCCACATAAGTGGAACCATGCAATATGTAACCTATAATGCAATGTGCTGTATGTGTCAAGCAAGCCAACTGTATTACGAGTATATGAAACAATCTCGCTGAAGGTTGTGGAAGATAAAGGCGCTGACCTTAGGAACTTTGGAAATGAGAAGAGTTTGTAAAATTAAAGGCAAAAGAGACTGTATAACAGCACTGTACTCCAGCTGATAAAGTCATAGTGCACAGGGGTGAGGGTTAAAAATTCTGGTATTTCTACAACTGGACAATTGCAATTAAGGAAATGTAGGGTGGATGGTAGGAGCCAGGTCTCTCAGTATTTGAGTGGGAACTTACAGATAAACAAGAGAGGGAGGCTAGGATGATCAGTGTGGTAAGAGACTATGGTTGGAGATAAAGTAAAAAAATGGTTAGTTTCATACAGACAGAGCTAATTGCACATACACATATTTATAGATACGGTTATACACACTGGTTAGTACACACACAGGTATTGGCAGGGAGGGTCCAGAAGCAACAATAGCTCAGTAGCAATGAGCACATTTAGTGGCCAGATCTTGGTTTCTGAGATCATACTCCAATAAAAAGAATCAGGGCTCCTTGGAGAAGTGACTGATTCTAGTACTGGGGCAGGAAATATCAAAATGAGCTTGGAGGATCCTGTAGTGTAAGAAAGGAAGGAATTAATGAAAAAGATCACATACAGTTAGGGGTCATTCAGAGAGATAAAAGATCCAACTGAGGAGCTCCATTGGCCAAAACCAAAAAAACTGAGGAACAGAATAAAGTAGTACTGGGTTATAGCCCCAAATTGCACATAAATATCTATGAGTTCACACTGTCCTAAAGAAATTGAATGAACAAACAAATGAATGAATGAATAAATGAGAGAGAAATGTCCCATGCAGAAGAATCCCAAAGTTATACAGATATCTCAGCTTTGAGGAAGTGCAGCATGATTTTCTTATGTGTGGGCTGCACACAGTGACTTCTTCCAAAGTGTACAGGGAAAGAGGGAAAACAAAGGAATTTTACAGTGGAAAAAGATGGCACACATGATCTCAGCTAGATGATCAAAGTCAATGCTAACAGTGATAAGTCATGTTGATAGTATGTATCTCGATACAATGTGATGAGAGTGGCACTTTGTCTCTGTGGTCTTCTCCCGTTAAAACTTTAACTCTGGTCGAATCACAAGAAAAATATCAAGTAAATTCCAACCGAGGAACATTCTACACAATATCTAACCAGTACTGCTCAAAACAGTCAAGGTCATCAAAAACCAGAGAAGCCAAAGGAGACATGATGACTGAATGTAATGTGATATTCTGGATGAGATCCTGGAACAGAAAAAGGCCATTAGGTAAAAACAGAAAATCTGAATACATCAGGAACATTAGCTAATAATGTACCACCACTGGCTCACTCATAACACCCCTAAGACGGTAACAGTAAGGGAAAGACGTCAATCTTAAGGGAAACTGGGATGGTGTTTATAAACACTAGAGTCCCACAGTTTTTCTATAAGTAAACAAACAAACAAACAAACAAACTGTTCTAAAAAATAAAGCTTGTTAAAATAATATATATGCATGTACATATATTCCAGTACACATATATTATGTCAGGCGGTTCTATGACCTAGAAGGAAAAGACAAGTTGGGTGAGGACGATGGAGAATGAGGGGGACAGGCAGTCTGCATGGGGGGCCAGTAACAGCATCTCTCTGAGAAACTGGTATTGGAAATGATATCCGCTAAAGCGTTATCGGAGGAGAGATGGAAAGGGAGTGAGGGAAGGGGCTGCGTGAACATCTAGGGAAAGAGGATTCCACGCAGAGGGGACCAGAAGTGTGAAAGCCCTGAGGCTGGGGGTGTGCTCAGCTCGCACAAAGAAAAGAAAGAAGCCAAAGTAGGTGGAGTGGCCTGGGCCAGGAGCAGAACAGCTGGTGATGGAGTCAGAAAGGGGGTGGGCGCCAGGCCAGGGAGGCCCCATAGGCCACAGGAAGCAGGAAGCCAGTGAATCAGTAAATGAGATGAATGAAAACTCTTTCTCCTGAAATTTATTCTAGGTACTCCAGCCTTTCTTTTTTTTTTTAAATGAAGGGTCATCATAATACACCTTCCCACAACCCCCCACAAGAGCACACAGAAATATTCTATCATAACAATGCCAAAATTTCTTAGCCTGCAATTATTCTGACAAAGCCCTCTAGTCCCGTAGAAGCTAAGGCATGCCATCTCCTCTCTCAAACAAAAATCTCCGATGGTTTCTAGGCAGGCAAAGTGAAATGAAGGCTTGAGGCCAACTTTTCACATAATTCAATTGAAAAGAAACTTACATATGCCTGAAATCTTTAGATAATGGAAAGAAAAGTGGATTTTCCTCTCTTCGTTATTAAAGTAATTGGCTCAAACTCTCATTTCATTTTGTACTTGTAGGCACAACCCAGAGTCTGTAATTAGTTTCAAACCACCAAAGTAGAAACAGAATAAAACCTCAACTAACTGAAGGGCCTTTTTTTCCTTGACATACTTGGCTTTGAATGGCTACAGGCAAAAGGCACCAATCCAAAGAGTAAGCTTATGACTGGGACTTGCTTAAAAAACAAAATAACTTGCAAAGTATGTCTTGGGTGAGTCCAATATAAGACCCTTACCAGTCACCTTCTCCATCTCTACTCCTAGTCCCGTGTTATGAAGAGACAGTGTCCTGGATGAGGACAAAAACCCCACTCGTCAGAGGCAAGCCCACCAGGCTCATCACCTGCATGCCAAGGTGGGCACCAGAACTCTCACCAATAAAGATGAAATTAAAAACACCTTTCTGTGAACTTTCTCTGTAACAGAAATGTACATAAAGACATTCTACTGCATGAGCATGGGCGTAAAATGTGGCTCTTAGTAATGGGGACTCGATCTCAGAATATCTTGATCTATTTAAGATCAAGGTGCGACACGCAATCATTGGACATGTCTTTGGGGAGCGAATCCTTCTGAACCTCAATGTTTCCATCTGTAGAATGACAATTATGGTATCTGCCTGTGAAGCCCTTATCAATATTAAATGAAATAATGTTCTAAATGAAATAATGTCCCTAAACCCCTAGAACAGGGGTTTTTTTCTAGCTTTTTTTTTTTTTTTGAAGATTTTGTTTATTTATTTGATAGAGTGAGAGAGAGAGGCAGGGAAAGGGGAGAAGCAGTCTTCCTGTGCAAGCAGGGAGCCCGAGGTGGGGCTTGATCCCAGGACATTGGGATCATGACCCTTGCTGTAGGGAGACGCATAATGACTGAGCCACCCAGGCACCCCAGTGTCTAGCTTATAATAAGTGACTGATGTATGTTTTTTATTTTCTTTCTTTTTAAAGATTTATTTATTTATTTTAGAGAGAGAGACAGGATGGGGGGACAAGGGAGAGGAAGACAATCTTGTTTTTAATTTATTTATTTTTATTTTTTTAAAGATTTTATTTATTTATTTGACAGAGAGATCACAAGTAGGCAGAGAGGCAGGCAGAGAGAGAGGGGGAAGCAGGCTCCCCGCTGAGCAGAGAGCCCGATGTGGGACTCAATCCCAGGACCCTGGGATCATGACCTGAGCCAAAGGCAGAGGCTTAACCCACTGAGCCACCCAGGCGCCCCAGAGGAAGACAATCTTAAGCAGACTCCCTGCTGAGCACAGAGCCCCTATGGGGTTCGATCTCAGCCTTGATCATGCCCTGAGCTGACAACACGAGGTCAGACATTTAACTGACCATGTCACCCAGGTGCCCCTGTGTGTTGCTTTCTTTTATAAACCTATTTCTACAGCCTGTATTTGTATCTGACATGGATGTGTCTCCTGATAAATGCTGAATACGTAACTGTCAGAACGAACTGTCTCACCAGTGATACCTTCTGTAACGTCATCAAGCCAGGAATGATCTTTTCTGTAGTGACACTATGATGCCGATAGTCACAACCATTGATTGGGCACTTCCGGTGGGTCAGGGGCTGTGATCTGTGCTCACACACATCACTTCACTGAGTCCTTGCACCTGCCTAAGAAGGCAGGCCTTCTCTCAGCTCCATTTCATACGTGGAGAGCTGAAATGAGCAATTTTCTAGGCTGGCGCGGCTGGCAAGGAGCAGAA
The DNA here is from genome assembly GCF_009829155.1 of Mustela erminea. Lineage (NCBI taxonomy): Eukaryota > Metazoa > Chordata > Mammalia > Carnivora > Mustelidae > Mustela > Mustela erminea. The sequence goes on from NC_045623.1 coordinate 61,583,648, forward strand.
CCGGATTGAGCCCACATCCTTATGATTTCAGAGATCATGCTCTTAACTGTTGGACACCCCGTACAGTCATTTTAGAGCATATTTAAAACATAAAAGCCACTTTTGGCTTCTTTCTTAAGACAGACTCAACTAGAGTGAACGAGGCTTCCTGTTGCTCCCCAGAATAGCCTCATCCAGCTGGACCGGTGGCTACCAGGAACAAATAGGACTGGTCGGGCTGCCAGGCACTGGCCTTGAGAAGATGTCTGAACAAGTCATTCAGTTCTGTTCTGAGGAGCCAGCATCAACCTGGTGGGGAGGCCAGGCATGCCAGTGCTGGCGGGGGAGGGGGGATCCTGGCTGCTGGGGGCAGGGTCATCTTGAGTAAAAGAAGTCAAAGTGCCCCAAGGGCAAAGCAAATTATTCCAATAAAAGGAGCTGGAGGAGTGGTCCTGGGTGACGCCCTACTGTTGCAGGAAGCTAAAACTAAGGACATGGGGAGTGGCCAGGAGGCGAGGGGGGAGGGTCTGGGGTCAAGGGATACAGTGAAAGGTTCTAGACAGGCTATGGGAGACACCAGGCTACGGCAAGCCTTCTGACTTCCAACAGTTCTCAGGGATTTGCTGGGTTTGTTCCTCTGGGATATTTCTATTTCTGCGTCTTCTCTCTGTGGCTCCTTCCCATGATGCCCTAATAGGAGCTTCTTCTTTCTAAACCTGCCCGGTGTTCAAGACCCCCCACCCCCTGATGCTGGGCCATCTCCTGGAAACTGTCCACGCACCCCACGCCCCTGGTCCATCCTCCTGTCCCACCTCTCTAGATTCATAGCCACCTACAGTCTGGACTAAAGAACTTTTGAATGCTTGCCGTTGTTCTAGTATTTTGATTTTTTTCACCCACTTAGACTGTAATTCTTTTTCCAGTAACAGCTGAGATTGTTTTCTTTAATGTCAGTTGCAGCATAAAACAAATGTTCTAAAAGCTCTTACTGACTTTTATTGTGAGGGTTCCCAAATGGAGTGTAAAAATTCCTGGGAGCTCAGGGGCGCCTGGCTGGCTCTATCCGTTTAGCATCCAAACTCTCGATCTCAGCTTAGATCTTGATCCCACTGTCGTAAGTTCGAATCCCACCCTGGGCTGGAGGCTACTTAAAAATAATAATAATAAAAAAAAATTCCTGGAGTTCAGAGGTCGGGAGTGGTTTCTTCTATTTATTTATTTATTTAAAGATTTTATTTATTTATTTGCCAGAGAGAGAGCACAAGCAGGCAGAGTGGCAGGCAGAGGCAGAGAGAGAAGCAGGCTCCCCGATGGACAAGGAGTCCGATGTGGGACCCGATCCCAGGACCCTGGAATCATGACCTGAGCCTAAGGCAGAGGCCCAACCGACTGAGCCACCCAGGCGTCCCTGGTTTCTTCTTTTAAATCAAGACAGTAATACCAATTCATAGAGTTGTTTGATGGATTGAGATAATGGGTATAAGCCGGCTGAGCTGAAAAGACAATCTGGCAGTAGAGAAGGAAAAGGCAGTTGGAAGTAGTAGGAGACGAAGGCAGATGGAAAGGAATTCTATGGGAGGATGCGAAGAACTGCTAGTGAAACTGATGAAGTCAGTGTCTTCCGTGTATCAGGCACTGTGCTAGGTGCTTCGTCTACATGACGTACAAGACACTGGTAAAGAGCACCCATCCTGGAACCAGGTTACTGGGTTCCAATCCCAGTTCCATCTGCTATCAGCTGTGTGAGCTGTTATTCAAAATGCCTACGGCGTATTTTCTTCATCTTTAAATTGGGATAATTTAAAGCAGGAGTTGGCAATTTTTTTCTTTCTGCAAAGGGCCAGATAGTAAATATTTCAGGGTTTCTGGGATACACAGCTTCTGTTACGACTCAGCCCCCCAGTTGTAGCATGAAAGCAGCCACAAACTCTATGTAGGCAATGGGCGTGACTGTCGTCCAATAAAACACTGTTGGCAAAAACGGGCAGCGCGCAAGAATTGGCCCACAGGGAGTGGTTTGCCAACCTCTAATATAGCATCTACTCCACAGGGTCCAGACGACTGAAGAGCTAACGAAGCTTGTGCTTAGAACAGTGCCCTGCACGGTAACCACTCCACAAAGGTAATTATAATGAACCCGTGCAATAGGTGTTGGAGTGCCCTTTTACAGGGAAGAAAACCGACGTTCAGAAATGACTGAGTAACTTCTCCAAGACCTGGCATCTTCTAAGAGTGGCAGGGTCAGACTCAGGGCACAGACTTATGAGACTCTGATGTCTATAGCTGTCCACTGTGACTTTTATTAGCTTCCAGGATCTTATCAGAATCGAGACCTTATTTCACAGACCCAAAGGGAAACTGGCTCTAGTCCTGTATGTGCATGTGTTCGGGGACTTGACTCAAACACGGGGCACACCGCAGATGATGAAATCGGGTCCGAGATCCAGATGGGCATTGTCGGAAAGTCCCCAACTTCACTTCCTTTCCATCCTGATTCCAGTCAGTGGAGAACAGGTGCGGAATCCGTGTTCACGACCCTCTTGGGTGCTTACACAGTTCTCAGCTCTCCCCGGCCTCGGCGTCGGTTTCCTATGACACCGGTGGATCAGCTGCCTTTGGGGAGCCCTAATTAAGTGCACAAATAGGGCAGCTTTCCCAAATCCCACATTCGTTCTGCTTTGGAATGCCAGAACTCTTCTACCATGGAAAAATGCTTCATGCCCTGACTCTTAACAAACCCAGCAAGTTCAAATGCATTTCTGGGGTGGGGGGTTGGGGGTCAAGAATCCCAAGCTGTTATGTGAGAAGGCAAGGAAAGAAAGGGCTTTTCTTGAAAGAGGGAAACAAAGGGCATGCAGAAATGTCACCCAAATGCCCGCAAACCCTCTAGCTTGCCCCAAGTTGTTCTTTTGTCTGAAAGCCTTGAAACTGTGATTTATGTAACTCTCTCCTCAGGTCAGTAACTGGCTTCTTAAGCCTGAGACTATGAAGCCAGTGATGGCGATTTCTTTCCGTATGTCATATACACGGAATAACAAGAAAAAGAATCTCCATTAAATGGCACAGACTTGGTGCATTTCAAAACTAGCCACCTTTCAATTTTATCACCATTTTTCTCTCTTCCTCCTCCTCCTCTCTCCCCACTTCCACCCTATAGCCAAGTCTACTATCCAGTCTATTCTAGGGAAAGTCTCTCTGGTTCTGAGCTGAGAAGACACCGTAATGATGGGTTTTGTGCATGCGGATTTAATAGCAATCGGCTGTCTTTTATATGTTTAATTCCACATCTTCTGGAGTAAAACCGTTTAGGCTGCAGTCCCCCAAAGGCACTGTATGTTGTCTACATCCACAGTTCAGTGGACCACTGTGTTGATACACTTTCCCTCATCAAAGGATGGAAAGTGGCTTTGCCTTCAACTTGATGTTCCTACGAGACAATGCAATGGTAGAAACCACTGGGCTGGGAGTCACCCAGATCCATCCACCACTAAGTCTTTGAAGACCAGAATCTAAGTGGATCTTCCAGGCTCCAGGCTCCAGGCTGACGGATGCAACCATTCCACTGGCTGCCATGGGCTTTCTGCTCAGGGAAACAGTGGCCTCTGTGGGGCTTGCTGTCTCAGGAGAGATGAAGGGACCTTTAGTTAGGGTGGCTGTAGTTTATTATTATCCCAATAAAATTCACCTTTGAGTCCTAACGTTTCCTAATTGATTATTATTAACTACACCAGGACACAGACATAGGCTGGGTCTGTGTGGGATGTATAAACTGTCAGTGGTGGGTGATTTGGAGAAGTAACTATCACAGGTCCCGTTCTCTCTAGAGTCACAGGCTATGGGGAAGTTTCCAACTCTTAATTTTGATTTCAATGCTCCCATTTTGTGTTGCTTCTTCTGACAGACGGCCCCAGAATTCAGACAAACCCAACTCCTCAACATGTACTCTGACCATTATGTCGTAACAAACAGGAGATCTTAACATGAAACAAACAAAAAAATCACCATGACCTCAGAATAGATCGATTTACATTTAGCTTTGTTAAAAACTCAATACACTGCTCTTATTTTTTCAATTCCCATTGGCTAGGGAAACTTCGTTAGGGGCCTGCAGGGAGGGCCTGCTTCATGGGTGTGTCTTCTCTGCTGTCGCCCACGGCCCCCCGCGTCAGAAAGAGCCCAAGCCTGGGGCTTAGTGATCTGTAGTCATTGTCATGAAATCCTTCATAATTTTATTTCTGAATCTGTGCTTTGCAAGTGAAGGCTGATGGGACAACGGAGTGTGGGCTGGGGGGCCTGCTGCCGCCTTTCCTTTCCTAGAGCTGATTCTTGGCCGCCTGCTCCCTGCGCTCTGCCCTAATGCATATCCCACTGCTGACCCTGCACCTCAGGGGCGGTGACAGGGCTACAGAAGGTGGGGGACGTGGAGGGGCAAGCACTGATGTGGGGAGATCCAGCATCGAGCCTGTGGCGTCTCGGGGTGGGGCAAGGCAGCGGCTCTCCCTGCCACTTCCACTGCCACCGCGAATGGGGTGGGTGACTGGGAAGCTGGAACCCCCTGGGGGTCACCTGTCAGCCAGGAGCCGAGGCATCAGGCCAGTGGGAAGGGGAGACTCCCCTGTCTGTGATCAGGGCCTCCCACTTTCATTTGGCACTGGATCCCACAAGCTATGCAGTCGGTACTGCCTGCCGTAGCCCTCAACGGCATCTCAGAACTACCGGACTACTCACAGACCCTTGTCCCTAAATAGCTCCCCACTTCCTCTCACTTGTGAGGAGACTCTTTGAGCAGCAGCTGTGAGTCCCAGACTTTCTTGTGGAGGGCCAGTTTCCCCAGGGGCTCAGCACTGGCCTGTCGGGAGCCATTTTACACTCGGCTGAACTGGGTGGCAAACTGTCATATTTACCATCCTTCCCTGGTGGGCGGCCCCTCACGGTTTAGAAAGCACTCTTGTCCTATGTCTGTGTGTGTGTGTGTGTGTGTGTGCGCGCGCACACTCATTAATCTCACTTTCTCCAGCTGGGTGAACATGAAAGAGTTTATACTTTAGATATTCAGACAAATCCAGGTTCGGGTCCTGACACTCTCACTTTCCAGCTCTGTAGCTTAGAGCAAGTGGTTTGCCTTTTTCTCAACTTCAAATTCTTCAATTTGTAAAGGGAAATACTAACATCTACCTATCTCACTATGCTAACTTACAGATTAACTGTGGCTATATAGCCAAGTAAGTGACAGGCGATCCATTGAGAGATGAGGAACAATGCCCCAGGCATCCTCCTGGCTGAGGGGACCCCCCACTGTTCATGGGGGCAGCACTGCCTTAAGAAGGAAAAAGCCCATTCTTTGACTCAAAAAGCCCATTTTTACTTGAGTCAAAATGGGCAGAAGACATGAACAGACACTTCTCCAATGAAGACATACAAATGGCTATCAGACACATGAAAAAATGTTCATCATCACTAGCCATCAGGGAGATTCAAATTAAAACCACATTGAGATATCACCTTACACCAGTTAGAATGGCCAAAATTAGCAAGACAGGAAACAACATGTGTTGGAGAGGGTGTGGAGAAACGGGAACCCTCTTCCACTGTTGGTGGGAATGCAAGTTGGTGCAGCCACTTTGGAAAACAGTGTGGAGTTTCCTTAAGAAATTAAAAATAGAGCTTTCCTATGACCCTGCAATTGCACTACTGGGTATTTACCCCAAAGATACAGACGTAGTGAAAAGAAGGGAAACATGCACCCCAGTGTTCATAGCAGCAACGTCCACAATAGCCAAACTGTGGAAGGAGCTGAGATGCCCTTCAACAGATGAATGGATAAAGAAGATATGGTCCATATAACAATGGAATATTACTCAACTATCAGAAAGGATGAATACCCAACTTCTGCATCAACATGTATGGGACTGGAGATTATGCTGAGTGAAATAAGTCAAACAGAGAAAGTCAATTATCATATGGTTTCACTTGTTTGTGGAACACAAGGAATAGCATGGAGGACATTAGGAGAAGGAAGGGGAAAAATGAAGGGGGGAGATACTGGAGGGAAAAACAAACCATGAGAGACTGTGGACTTCAAGAACTAAACTGAGGGTTTTAGAGGGGAGGGGGTAGGGGAATGGGTGAGCCCGGTGATGGGTATTAAGGAGGGCACGGATTGCATGGAGCACTGGGTATTACACGTAAACAATGAGTCATGGAACACAACATCAAAAATAATGATGTACCATATGGTGATTAACGTAATTTTTAAAAATTAAAAAATAAATAAATAAAAAATAAAAATTAGAAAAAGAAGGAAAAAGTTCTGGATAGGTGAGTGGCAAGAACTCTGGACATCTGAGAAAATGCTTCTTGAGGAGCGAGATTTGAGCACACAGCCCTAGTTATTTTGGCAGGTGAGAGGAAGTACTGAAATTGAGGGTAGAGTAGAAAGCATGAAGTATAAACACTACCTCCTTCTCATCACTCCCACGTTCTTGCCCTGCCTTCTGGAGAGGCCAGCAGACCTTCTGTGATTGCACTGGAAAGGTTCCGGAGGGCAGCATCAGATGTGTTTGGGATGGAGATCCAGATTCCAGTCTCAGGCTGTGTCTCTACAACCTTGGAACATCACCTTCCACTCGGGAACCAATGTCCCTTTTAAACGCATTAGAACTAGATGTCTTTGAAATGCATCAAACTAAACGACTTGTTCAAACTTATTTCAGCTTTGACAGAGAAAGGACAGTTGTAGGCACATATTCTGTAACATGCTGAGCCATGCCTGCTGAACTAGGGTGGGCCCCGTCAAAGCAGTGGCTCTCGTCCAGGGGTGCTGCGGATGCCTGGAGCAAGGCCGTGGGCTGGGGCTCCGCAGTGGCATCTGTCCGAGGACTCCCGCATCTTTATTCACACCAAGGCACATGCGTATACTCCAATGGGCTGTGACTGACTTCGTGACCCAGCCATTTTCACATGGGGTGTTTGAACAGTCACCGCCAAATGGAAAGAGCACAGTGGGCTGTTGTGATGGGAATTCTGGGAATACTATTTATGGCTGCGTTTTGGTTTACCTTTGGTCTAGTACACAGGGTACAGTTGGAAAACAGCCTCAGCTGAAAACACTCTTCTGTCTTTCAGGGCAAAATTTCCCAATCTTTACACACAGCCTGTCAGCTCCAGGCTCCTTCTACCCGTGCCTCTGCCTCCTCTAGTCTCACAGAAAAACGGGGTCATCCCTCCCTCCTGCACTCCCTCTCACTTGGCCTCTGAGTCATTCACAACAGAAGCAGGACATATATTAACGGCAAATCATGAGAGATTGGGGGCTCGACAGACCTGGGCTGAAATTCCAGTTTCTCCATTTTTTAGTTGTATGACCCTGAGCAAGTCAGTGAACCTCTCTGACCCTTACTTTCATACGTAAAAATGGGAAATAATAGTTTCTACCTAAGAGGACTGTTTTCAGAACCAAAATGAGATGCGTCACTGCAGATAGATGCTGATTGATATGCTTAATTGTGTTTTTCTCTCTGCCCTAATCATTTTGGCTTGCTCCACAGAAACCAAGCTTCTGCCTCAGTTTCCCTTCCTGACTGCAAGTCTCTTTTCTCTCTTGTATTCCAGATGCAGAATGGACTGAGGTGGGAATGTGGCTGTACAGCCATTCCTTTTGCCGAGGGATCTGTCCGCAGGCAGGGATCCTCCCATGGATGAACAGGAGATATGAGTATCAATAATAGCTCATTTTATTAAGCATTTTCTTTGGGCCAATTTATTACCATATCCCCCTTATAAAAAGCCTAGAGGTAGGCACCATTACCCATCCAGTTTTACAGATCAGGAAATTGCATGTTGGAGAGGTTAAGTCCAAGGTCCCAGGACCAAGAGTGGTGGAGACTGAATTCTAACCCAGTGTCTGGACTCTAGAACCTTCTTTTGTAATCGCCAGCCTCCCTGCATGTTCACTCCTGTCCTTCTCTAGAATCATCATCACCGTAGCCCCCACTGATTGAACACCTATAATCAGTACAGATGTTATCCCATGTGACTTTCCCAGCAATCCTATGAAGGAGATGTTTGCACATCCATTTTACAAATGAGAAAGCCGAGTTAGAATAAGTATGTCATGCAGAGTTAATTGGCTATGAAAGGGGCAGATGGGATTCAGGTATTATATATATTCTCCTTATAGTTCCTTGAACACTATACAATGGGCCACCTGCTTTATAAGCATTAACTCTTGTAAGAGCTCTGTGAGGCAGGTGACACTAGAATTCCCATCTTAATAGACAGGAAGACGGAGGCAGAGAGAAATTAAGAAACTCCCACCCAGGACTCACAAGTAAGATTAGCAGAGCTGGGGAGAGGGTGGTTGGGTTATGGACACGGGGGAGGGTATGTGCTACGGTGAGTGCTGTGAAATGTATAAGCCTGATGATTCACAGACCACTACCCCTGGGGCAAATAATACATTATACGTTAATAAAAGTAATTTAAAAAACAAGAGTGGCAGAGCTGGATTTTGAAGGCAGCACTAAGTCCAGCTCGAGCGCCTGAGCTCCCAGCCTCTAGAGCACTACATTGATATAAGAAATGAACGATGCCAGCAAGGTGAGGGGAAGTGGGGAGGGTTTCAGAGGCGGAGGGAATTACCTCTGCGTGGGCTAAAGGCTAAGGGAGCCCAGGAACTACAAAAGCTCTGGAAAAAGGAACTCTCCACCCACATGGATTGAAGCAGTCCCCCAGAGCCCTGCCTGGCTCTCTCCTCCAAAAGGGGTCGGCCACCCTAGAGAATTTTCCAACATTGAGCAATGGTGTAGGTGTTTTGTTTCCCTTAGGCCCACTGAGATGCATCATGAGGAAATTGCCTTAGTTAGGCTCTTGAGCAAGCTGATTCCACTATTCAGCTACAAAATCCTCAGAAGAGATGGAAGTCAAGTGTTTTAAATGACCAGTTGTATTGAAATATCCAGGAGGGGGGAAAAAAGGCCTTTTGTCAGGAAAGACAGAAACAAACATGTATTGAGCAATGACCACATGCTGAAACGTGGGAGTTGTTAAACCTCATAATAACCTTTGAAATGGTGATTCACCCCATTTTACAGAGAAATAAACCAAGGGACAGAGCAGCAGAATCATGTCCCCAACTCGAGTAGCAAGTAAAGGATCCTAGATATGGTCCAAGGCCCATATATATGCCTTTAGGCTACATGTTCTCAGCTGGATCTCTGCTGCCTTTCATTCGTCTATGACTGATCCATATGGTTTCAGAATTTTCCCATAATTAATGGTGAAATGACCAAAAATGTCTGCATAAACCCAGAGACCATTCTGCTAACCTGGTGTGTTCTGGTCTAAAATGTTAACATTCTGAAAAATAGCTTGAGAAGAAAAAGTACTTTATAGGGAACATTTCCAAGAAATCCCAAAGTCATAAGGACAGGGAAGAGCAGATGTGAGTATATGAAAATTTAAAACTTCTGTACAAGACATCATAAGCAGAGGTAAGCAGAGGTAGATGGTGTGGGACATATTATAAGAAAGTCTTCAATATAGATGACAGAAAACAGACGGATATATAGAACATATAAAGAACTCCAAATCAGTGAGAAAAAGACAAATAATCCCATAGGAAAATGAAGAAAGGATATTCATAGGCCATTAACAGAAATCAAGGGACCAAGGATACAAAGAAAATGTTCATTCTCACTACTAACAGAGCAAAGGCAAACAACTATGAACAGTCATTTTCTGCCCAAGAAATTGGCAAAAGTGTTAAACGACTGACAATACCCAGTGTTGGCAAAGGTACAGGGCCACTGCTGGCAGGAATATAAATCGGGACAGCCTCTTTGGAGGATATTTTGGCCACAGTTAACAACATTTTAAACATGCACAATCCTTCCAGTAGTAATTTTTTTTTCTATCTCTCCAAGAGAGATTTTCATACTTGTATATAAAGAGCCATACCAAGGAGGAGCCTTGTATCACCGTTTACAAAAGCGACATACTAGGAGCCACCTAAGTGTCTATCAACAGGATGACGGTTAAATAAATTTTTAGTATACTTAGACTCTGAAATTACTATCAGTGATAGACCTGGGGCAGCTCTATGTGCAATAACACATTCCAGGATATCTTGTAAATGAAAACAAAGTTGTAGAACAATCTGTACCATACTATTGTACATAGGCCCCTCTCTAGGTCTGTGAAAGCATTAAAAAGGTTAAGAAAACATATACAATGTACAATAGTGATTACCCCTAGGAGCAAGAGACGTTTGTGCCTTATGGCTTTTACTCTACAGTTCTGTACTGTTGGAGGTCTACTATCATTTTCCCCATACCTAAAAAGAGCAAGTTGGCCACTGAGAGGGAAGCACTTGCCTTGTTCTATGGGTTCTGTTGAGCCAGGACTGAGAAATCCTCTGACTCAGGGCTGAGGTGTCGCCTCTGCTGAGGGAAATGGAAAGCAGCTCACTTGGAGGCTGCCTTTCCCTCCTTCTCTCTCTAGGAGCCACAGGTGCTTAGAGGTCGGGACATGTGTGTGCACACATCCCCATTCTCTCGTACACAGTGCCACTCGAACTACCGCACAGACTAGTGCACGGCGCAAGAACTTCTGAATCATGGGCCAAAGTGATTCTTGTCATCCTGATAATACTTGTACACAATCACACCCTGATGCGGCCACAACAAAAATAACAACTTGTCAGACCCCGTCAGCACCAGCCTTGATTTAAACCACGGGGTCCGAGGGGCACAGATTGGATGTGGAGTTCCTTAAATAATGGCTCTGCTGGCCTAAAACATAGCAGATGTTCCCTTAGCCCTAGCTCGCCCAAGACATAAACTATGTGTTCGGGGGAAAGCAAAGTCAAATGACTCATGACAGAGTTTGTTTTTAGTATGAATTATTTTTTCTGGCTCCTTGCTTTTAAAGACGGATCTTTTTCAGATGGGCTGAAGCAAGGGCTGCTGGGAACTGGGCTCAGGAGCCTTGCCTTCCCACTGCTTCTGAAAGCAAAACGTGGAGCCCTGAGCAGAGAGCTTTATTCCCCATCAAGTTCACTCCCAGTGTGCTTTGCTGCTGCTTTTTCTTCTCAAAATAAACCACGTAAGGGCGGCCTCAGGGTAGCTGGGTGAGCCGGTGGAAAGAGCCCTGGATTTGGGGTTCAAGGGAACTGAGCTCTGTTTCCAGCACTACCATTTACCAGTGGCAGGATGCTGGGGAAGACACGTGACTTCTCTGGGCTGCGGTCTCCTGGGGTGTGAATTGGGAAGAATAAGCATCGCATTGGGTGGTGGTGGGAATTCAATGAGGTAGTCCAGGCAAGGTGTCTGCTCCTCCCAGGAGGCACTCAGTTAATGGCACTGTACTGGATTCCTCAGGGCAGAGATGGTGTTCTATTTGCCTCAGTATCCCCACAATTTGCCCAAGAATGGGGCAGAAATATTTAAGCGATGAAGGTAACAATGTACTTTGTACTTTTTTCACTGCTTTATAAAAATTATCTCACTAGTGTTACAATTAACCCTATCAGGTAGAAACAAATGTTACCCACATTTCCCGATTGACAGAAAAGGCAGAGAGAGATTAGGAGAGCTGACTGAGGCCACGGAGGTGGTCAGTAGAGGGGCTGGGATCTGAAGGCTTGCTGTCTGGCTCCAGCCAGAGCAGGAAGAGAAGAGGGAACACGGACAGAGCAGAGGCTCCCCATGTGGAATCCAAGGGAAGGCTACATCAGGAAGAGCCTACCTCTTGGATCACTTCAGAAGAACAGACACAAGGGGAAGGAGAAGGACATCAGAAGTGTGGTCATTCATGGCCCTGCGAGAGCACAGGTCATGGGCAGCCAGAACTAACATGTGTGTGGCAGATTAGAACAGCTTCTCAGGGTGCTCCGGGCCTGGAGATGCCCATGTTTCTGAAGGAACGAGTACCTCAGGATAGGGCTGCTGCCCAAGAATGATGAGGGAGTTCCTCAGCAGGTGCCCATATATGTTCGCCATCTCTCCCTCCTTGGCCGAAAGAACTAAAACAAACACAGAATTCCAGGGCTGGAAGGGACCTTGGACATTGCGTGGCATTCCACCGTACGGGTTAGAGAAACATTATCTACTCAGTGCCACACCACAAGTTAACGGTGGAGCAAAGACTGGAATTCAGATCCCTACTCCCCAAACCAGCAATCTGCTTCTGGCATCTAAAACACACCTGTACTGGGGTGCCTGGGTGGCTCAGTTGTTAAGTGTCTGCCTTTCACTGGATCGAGCCCTGAATCGGGCTCCCTACTCGTCGGGAAGCCTACTTTTCCCTCTCCTACTCACCCGGCTTGTGTTCCCTCTCTCTCACTGTCTCTCTCCCAAATAAATAAATGAAATATTTTTTAAAAATTAAAAAAAATAAAACACACTAGTAGCCATTTTTCCTTCTATGCACAGCCCTTAGGTGAAGACTTCTTATTTTAGTCATTCATTCATTCCATAGTTTTCATTCAAGCAGTGTTTAGGAAAGACAGGAATGTTGGCCATTGGATTTTAGGTATGTCCCAATCCCATTGATAAAGCCATCCCCAGAGTAAGATGACTGCTTAGCCTGCTACCCCAATAAATCACTGAATAACCTACTAGGCAAGCAACCTCTTGAATAAGAGTCTGCTTACAGGAAATGATGGGAAAAATCTGGAACAGCGATTTATCAAGGTGAATTAACAAAATACCTTTTGGCTTTATGCTTCCATCCCCTGAGCTGCCCCTACAACGTGTGTATAAACAAAAACGCTAAGCATTAATTTATTCATTCATACACTCAAATTCACATTTTCTTCACAATATACAGATGAGTTTATTTCTGGATTCATAAATCCTTTGTTCCCAAGATCCACAATTCTTCATACCCCTCCATCTCAGACTCTCTCTCTCTCTCACACACACACACACAATGTACGCACTTTGTTCAATTAATATTCCCAAACTTTGTCTCAACTATCATTCCTTCCGAATGTTTTTCCTGACTCCTCAAGGCTGGGGAAGCTGCCTCATCCGTCCTAGCACACAGCCCCTTCTATCACAGTTGTCTATTTCACTGTATTTCTCCTCTGCACTACTGTAACAAACTTGAACACAAGGACTGAGTCTCTCCTGTTGTGATTTCTGTCTGTAAACAAAGAGACAGACCCTCAAGAACCATTTGCTGAGTAAATGAACAAACTCAAGAAAACACACAGGAGAATGATTATGAATAGACTCTGCCCTCAGGAAGCTCCCAGTCTCGTGGGAGGCAGACACACAAAGGAGCATCACGACACATCTGAGAAGTATTCTATCCAGGGTCTGCCCTGTGCTGTGGCAGAAATGACTCATGAATGACTGACCACCAATAAGGTTGGAGTTCACTTAGGCCATATATTTACCTTAATCTGACTTTATAGAGTACAAACGTGTGGCATAGGAGTCTATGTGGAAGACACACAGAGTGTAACTTTTTTCACTCCAGTTCTCTTGCTTGTGAACTTCTTATCCCCTGACTGTCATGGATGGTATCTCAGGATTTTTCCATTCCAGACCACTTCTTTGGATTCCGTGAAATCAGGGTCTGAGACAGGGAAAAAAAAGAAAAGAAAAGAAGAGAGAGAAGAGAAGGGAAGGGAAGGGAAGAGAAAATGCCAGACAGCTGAGAAGGAAAGACAGAGGAGAGATTCACTTCACAGAATTCTCCTTACTCGACACACTCCAGCCTCCCACGTCTTTCTGCTTTTCCTTGGACATGTTCAATTCATTCCTATCTCAGGGCCTTTGTACTTACTGTGCTGCCACTCAAGCCCCATTTCATACATCTCTTCCTCAGGGAGGCCTTTACCACTGCTCACACAGCTGGTCCTTCATGCTCCTTCTGCTCAGTCTCTCTTTGTTCCCTTGTGTTGCTTTACTTTATTTCACAGAATTTTTTGCTAGCTGAAACCATACTATTTGTTGTGATTACTTGTTGCTACAATTACTTGTCACTGGATTCCTCGCTACTAGAATCTATGAGGACAGACATTGCTTTCACTTTCACTCTTTTCTTTTTTGACATTTCTTTTTCAAAAGACACAGCTGGAGGTACTGAGCAGGAAGACAGGTATCAAAGGGTGAAAGAGATGCACAAGCTCCCAAAGGGAAAGGCAGTTAATGGGACAAAGAAAATGAACCAAACTGACTCTGAAAGTTCAAGAAAGAATTAATAATATTAACTCTTTTATTGCACACTAACATGGCAGGCTCATGCAGGCCAGGGTTTAATTTCCTTTTTGGGAATACATAAGCTTTCTGTGAACATATGTAAAATGGGGATTACCTGGCCTATGATATTTTTGTGGTGACTAAAAGAGTGAATTCAGGTAAAGTGATTTGAACAGTACTTCGCAAAGAGAAATCATCAATAAATGTTGCTTATCATCATCATCACCATCTACAAAAAGACATGACATACAGGCACTGGTAAGAATTTTGGGGGGGGGGTGTGCTTAGGTGGCTCAGATGGTTGAGCATCTGCCTTCAGCTTGGGTCATGATCTCTAGGTTCTGGGATCAAGCCCCGAACTGGGCTCCCAGCTCAGCAGGGAGTCTGCTTCTCCCTCTCACTCCGCCCCTCCCCACACTCGTGCTCTCTCTCTCCATCGCAAATGAATAAATAAAATTAAAAAAAAAAATTTAGTTGTTGTGCACTGCTGTGCACTGTATTTACTTTTTCTTTTTAAAACGAAGCATAGAATTTCTACAGTAGACAAAATTAAACATATGTCCCCTGTTTTGAATTGAATACAGGACAAAAACAGTTTCATAAGAATCATTCATCCCTATTCATCACCAAAGGATCTTATTGTTCTTTAATAAACACATTTCTGATGGTATTCATCGAATATGCAGAAGTTCTCAGACACGGAGACATGAAGAACCAGGTAGGAACTCTGAGAAGCTGCAAGAAGAGAGAATGAATCATCCGTGGAGAGGATACATAGGCTGACAGGCCGAAACAGAACTTTCTAAGGACTAACACAGAGAACAGTGAAGAAAGATAAGAGAAGGGCATTTAGATAGACGAGAAGCAAGAAATTGGCACAAGACAATGAATCGAACTGCCACAGCCAGTAACCATTTCAGTGAAATCACTGTGGGAAATCCCTGTTAGCAAGGACAGAAACAGCAAAGAAACTGCTGAAAACAAGAACAAGAGTTAAACACTTAAATAAATCCAATTATATTTGTTAAGAACTTAAAAAAATCAGCCAGAGAAGAATATATTACTCTTAAGTTTGGCTCATGCTTTATAAAAAGTTCTTCCTAGCTCCAGCCCCTTCTGGTTTGTCGCCAGAGTGAAAGCCTGGTGGATGGAACTCACAACCTACCTCACCAGGCTGACCTTGCCTTCTCTCTCTTTTAACCCCAAGATCCACAAGCATTTTTGTCATTGCATCTGGAAAGAACAGGGGGATTCCTTTTTTAAAGGTTACTGAGAACCTGCTAGCAGTACATGTCATATTCCCTACAGCCCCTAGGTGTCGCTAGTACAAAACAGAAATCTGAAGCGTCAAAAGAAAAAAAAAATCAAGAGTACATTTAGTACAAAACACTAAAAGCAATAACAGCTCAAAGGCAGACTACATTTATTACAGAAGCTACGATTTAGTATCTCTAAGATAATTATTAATTTCCTTTTTAATTCAACTGCTCATCCCACAAAGAGACATCTCATTTTTCAGTCAGGAAAAAAAAATCTCAGGGTTATTTTCTCACTCTAAAACATTTACACTGATGGGCTCAGTGCAACCCCACACAAGGCTAACAGTCTGTAGTCGAAATTGTTTTATAATCAAGATTGGTTTGATAGAACAAAAGAACTAGCTCAGAGTAAAAATATAAGACACAAATGAGGGTTGGCCAGAGTAAAAATACAGTTATGTTGGTTTGATAGTCTACCAAAAGCTGTAATCTTATTAAATATATTTAAACATGGTTTTCATTTAGATTTGGCAGCTTGATTAATGGGATGTATTAAATAATACCTGGCTGCTAAGAGTCTATTTGGGAATCCGTGCCACATAAAACACGCAACACGTACAATTCAGTTTCATTGTTATTTAAGGCTTCTCTGTTCTCTTGGCGGTGTGCACACACATATTAAAAATTAAGTACAAACACTCAATGTATGCTCAAGCCTTTTAAAAGGCTTTCTCTTTAAACAGAAACATGCAATGGAAAATGAACTCAACTGTTGAAAGGTAATGGATTCATCCCTTTGGGAACAGCTGTCCTGTTTATCAAAAGAAAGAAGGGGAGGGTCAGAAGCAGAAAAAAAAAAAAAGAAAATTCCTAACTGGTCTGCAAAGAGAGATGCCCAACTTCAGAGAGGAGCCGAAATCAGTTTCTAGAGCCAGGCTTCCTTCTTTGCCTGAGTTGAGAGGTCGCATGAATGGTAACTTTCACCAGGAGGCCATGGGGGTATTGGAGTGGGAACAGAGTATCTTAAGATTTGGGGAATGTGTTAGTAGCCAAATAAATGCAGGCAGATGCTGCCTGATTCCCAATTCATTAAAGAAACACTTTTATTTTTTAATGGTGTGGGGGCATCTGTCATTTTTTGGTGAATTCCATTTGGCACTGCTCAAGGCATTAAGAGTCTGGGGGTGGGAGGGTTCTTAACCTCCGGGGTGATTAAGAACAATCCGGGAGACAAATGGGAATAATGCAAAGAGCCATGTACGATGATACAGTTCTAACCAGTGTGTCTGAAGGAAAAATAATATATTTGACATGGAAAAGCTGCACAATAATGAGTATTCTCTCTTTTCTAAAGTCAAGAGGTTCCTTAAAATCCTCGGGGTGGAACAAGACATATCAGAGTGGCCAAAATGTCAGATGACTTCACATTATATCCCTGAACAACCCAGTGAAACGGGTCACATTATTATTATTTTTTAATTTGAGAGACTATGTTTAAGTCCAGAAAAGTCCAGAAAAGATCTTAAGCCTCAGAAAGAAAAAAGAGCACGCTTTTTTGATACAGGTATCATTCTGTCCATTTACAGATGGCAGGATGGAGGCCTGAGAGGTTCAACACATTACCCCAGATCATGCATTTAGTAAGACACAGAGGGTAGCACTGGACTCCAAGGCCATTTTACTTGGAAATCCACTTTTAAAAAAAAATATTTTATTTATTTATTTGACGGAGAGAGAGAGAGAGAGATCACAAGTAGGCAGAGAGGCAGGCAGAGAGAGAGGGGGAAGCAGGCTCCCTGCTGAGCAGAGAGCCCAACATGGGGCTCAATCCCAGGACCCTGAGATCATGACCTGAGACGAAGGCAGAGGCTTAACCCACTGAGCCACCCAGGTGCCCCTACCTCTGCAATCCCACTGATCTCCCCATCACCTCCTTGCAAAACAATGGAGGAAGAGGGGCCGAGGCCTTTCAGAGATTCCTTCCCCTGCTGCCATCATCCACAATGAGCTGTCTATGCCCCTTGCTGGATATAATGCATGGAAATGTTGAGCATGCTGGTCTTCACAGCTATGATGGGTACAATCAGGAACCACAGGGAACAGGCTGTGCTGCATTAAGAATACGACCAGGAAAAAAAAAAAAAAAAGGAATACAACCGGGGAAGAACAGAATTTGGACAAGCCCTACCAAATGGATGAAACTTGAGACCACAATGCTAAGTGAAATGAGCCCATCACAAAAAGGCAAAGGCTATATGATTTTATTGACGTGAGGTTCCAGGCGTCAACAGAGTCAAGTCACAATCATAGAAACAGAAAGTAGAATGGTGGTTGCTAGGGGCTGGGGTGGGGGGATGATTGTTTAGTGGGTACAGAGTTTCAGTGTTGCAAGACGAAAAGAGTTCTGGAAGTTGGTTGCACAATGATGTGAGTAATATTTAAGACTACTGAGCTGTACGCTTAAACTGACAAGGTTTTTGTGTATTTTGCCGCAATTAAAAAACAAACAAACAAAAAACCAAAATACAATTAGAACATCTTCTCCAGTGGTCACTAACAATGGTCTCTTGCCTGGCATGGTATGAAACATGACCTTCTGAATTATTGGATTTGTGGAAGTAAAACTCCTTTTATGGTACATCCTGGCTACTCTTCTGAAAAGCAGGAAGTCTGGAGGAAACAAGTCTTTTTTGTTTTTTTAAACATGTAAAACTTTATATCTGCATGCTTTATATGAATTCTCATCTTGGTTTGACGAGCTAAGGCTCAACAAAGCACTTCCCGGCTCTTGAGTTCCAACCTCCTCATCCATAAAAAGAGGGAGTGAGTGAGGTGATCCCTGAAGGCCCTTCCAATTCACAGATTCGGATTCCTGCTTTTCCAAATGCGAACACTGTCTACCTCTTCAGTATACTTCATTTGTCATTGACATTTATCAGAACATTTTTGCAAGCCACTAGTTGCTTCTGAATGACCTATTCATTGCAGGGAGGACTAAAGCAGGGAGGAAGGGTGCAGGAGGAGGTAGGCTGACAGGAAACAGAAGAGTTAAAAATGTCCCGGAAGGAGCACTGGACTGGGAGTCTGAGCCTGTGAGGTTCAGCTGGGACTCTGTCATTTGCTAACCGTGTGACTCAGAAGGGAACAAAGCATTTACTGGGGGATTCTCGGCATGAGGCGTTTCCATACACATTATTAATTTACAATCTTGGCACTCACAATCATTTCCATTCCCAAGTTCTTCCTGGAGTATTTATTATGTATAATATCTTTTCTAAATTCCAAATAAACCCCTTTTTCTCTTTGCTTTAAATGGCCGTGTCTGCATCTAAGCACTAATACCCATGAGAACCCAAGTATGATGCTGGTGATACTTCTTCCTAATACACATTAAAATATATACCCAACGATTAGAAAAAGAGTGTCTGCTTGCCAACTCAAGTGATCTTGGGTGCCGTTGGTGGTGTATGTGTACGTCTGGAAGATGCCACACTCTCGTACTTAATTGCCAGTTATGGCTGCTGGACACTTGAGACATAGGCTTTAGAACTCACCCAAGTTTGAACCAACACACCCAAAGCAATGTGCTGGTTCACAGTCTTCTTGTGTTTAGAATGAGTGGGTTCTATAAAACAGACTAGAGAGTACTCCCAAGATTTTCCAATTTCAGGGACACTAACATTTCCAAAATTACTTTGGAGACTGACATACAGTAAGCACATTTTTATTTTGCCAAGTAAGAACTCAAAAAGTATTCTCCTACAAGGTAATTAAAAAAAAAGAGAGAGATAGGACTTTCTATACCAAATGAATGGGAAGAGTCCTTCTCGGTATAATGTAAATCATTCAAGAAAAATATTTATGATGTTCTGCTTCCTGGTCTACATTTCTCCATCTGGTGAAAACTGCCATGGGCCTGCCACAGATAGGCTCAGCACCATGGGCCCCAGATACAATGGGAGACTGCTCTGGCGTCAGTGGAGTCTGAGTTCAAGTCCTGGCTGTGCACTCACCCCATGTGCACCTTTGTGAAGCCTGAGTCTCAGCTTTTCGGGTGTAAACTGAGGCCACAGCTCACTGTGGTGAAGATCAAATGTGGTTCAGTGCAGAAAGTACCTCATACAGTGCCTGGCCTGGGGTAGGAGCCACAACTTTGCTTTTTTTTTTTTTTTTTTTTGCCTTTCTCATCCCATTGCAAGGAGGGTTGCTCTCGGAACACAAAACAGTGATGTACGGGAAAGTGCATTGAAAATGTGTTCTGCGGCTCTAGTTGTTTCTGTGGATCTCAGCTTAGCAGCTACTTCCTCTGGGAAGGGAAACTTTCCTTGGCCCACCAAGCTGGGTAAGAAGCCACTGCTCCTGGTACCACAGTGCTCTGTGCCCTGCATCTGTCTGTTCACTTGCCACACTGTATTCAAATTGCCAGGCAACTTCTCCCTTACCCCAGGAGGCCCCAAAGAGCTCCCAGAGAGTGAGGACCACAGGGGTCTTACTTATTTTGCTGCTTTTCGGCCATCTTACACGTACTTGCTGCCGAACTCAACACAGGTGCACTTTTCATTTGTTAAATGCACACATTAACTGATGGGAACATTGGCAGAATTTTTCCAATTGCTTTGTGGTATTGCTTGATGCTTTGGACCATGGGTTTATGGCAGCATTTCCAATGTTTGGTCCTAGAAACTTTAGCAAAGTAAGATGCTCCAAAGCTAATTCTTTGGTCAAGTAAATTGGGAAAGACTATGCTCTATATGCCTCTCTGTCCCAGGAAATTCACTATGTACATTTACATGGTAAAGTCTTATAAGACTTGCTATAAGGATACCTAGTTATCTTGAACATAGTATTTTCCAAATGAATTCCTTTCATTTTGTAATACACCAAAGACCACTCTTAGGAAAACTCTGGCCTATAGAGAACACGAGCTCTGAGCAAATTTTTCTGATGGTTTCTATCAGTTCTTTGTACTGGTTCTCCTTCCCCCACTTAAACCAAGCAGCTGGAATCAGGAGAGACGTAACATATTGGGTTGGACCAAAAGGCAATGCAGACAATAGAATCTTTGAGAAAACCAGACATACGAATGAGCTGAGCAGTCCAGGAACTGACCAAAAGTATTTTGACAATGACCAGAATGCTCTCATCTCTGTCTCAAGTCAGAGCTTTCACACGTCCATGCACATACATCACTGCAACTGCATTTCTTCCCCTACTCTTCCATCATCATCACTGCCATCACCATGACCACCACCACCATGACCACCGCTATGACTGCCATCACCATGACCACCACCACCATGATCACCATGACCTCACTTCAGTTGTATGGTTCACGGCCTGTGCCTGGCTTTGCTCTAGTTACAGGTACTTCCTGTATTAACGTATTTAATCCTCACAACAAGCTCTTAAGGGAAGGGCTAGTGCCATGTCTGTTTTCCAGAGATGGAAACTGAAGTGTGGAGAAGTTAAGGAAGACTTGCATTTTGTAGGATTGGTAGATCAATATACAGATCTGTGCTAAGAAATCTCACTGATTAAGAATCTGAGCTTGTGCATTTCAGTGACTGTTTCAAGGTGAAGCAGTCTGTGAACAGCCACGTCTATCTGATTCCGGTGCAAGCCCTCTCTACCACATCAGGCTGCTTCCTGGTGTTAATAATACTTGATCTTTGTGAGTTATTTTATGTTTCCTAAGTACTTCCATACCCTTCATTGTTTTTAAATCTCCTGACAACACTTTAGACAAATATGATCATTTTATAGATCTTACAACTGAATCTCAGAAAGTTACTACTGGTCGTAATAATGATGACAATATTAATGATCACTACCTCCCACTTTTGACGAACTTATTGTTCAAGGCAAAACTGCTCAGAAAGGGTAGATTTGGGGCTCAGATGCAAGTCTTCCCATGCCAAGTTCAGAGTCTGCTCCACCCGTGAAAGGCGGGTCTCTCCAGCAAGATTAGCCCAGCTGTGGCCGAGGAGAGAGGTTTACAGCACCAGCTCGGCATTCAGTTGGTGTGGTTTTTAAAGTAACTCCACATCTGTCATTAATTAGAGTTCCCGTTGCCATGGTGATGGTTTATTATTGCTAGGCTGATAAGATGGCCAATTCAAGAATACTATCTTTCTCCTTTTCCCTCTCACTCTCCAACAAAGATTGTTCACTTTCTTTCTCCTTTTACTTATCAAACATAACTGACCTTTGGCCACAAAGCATGATGCCGTGTTCTCAAGCATGGACCCCTGTTGGTTCCCTAGAGATAATCTCTGGAATTTTTTTTTCCTTTTCGCTCAGTGCAGAGGCTTTGTCAGACCAACTTTGATTCACATTTCATTTCTCATACTTATTAGCTCTCTGAACAAGTTAATTATCTTCCCTGGGCTTTACTTTTTCATCTGGAATAACTGATAAGGAGGCCTAACTGGCGAGTTTATTTTGAGAATTTGATGTAACAAATATGAAGATGCTGGCACAGGGTCTGGAAGGTAGTGGATACTCAAGACAGGATAGCAGACGTGATCATTAACATAACAGCAATAATTATTATTTACAAAAAGATGAGACAAAACAGGCATTTAGGGTTGGGGCCTGAGGTCATTTAGCCTTCACTTATTCATCAATCATTCTAATTTCTTCTTCCTCTGAAACTGTCTTTTTCTTTACAGCTCCTAACCCAAGGCTCAGTGTATATTTACTTGTATTTATTTATTTAGCTGCCTCTTAGCACTCAACTCTAAATGTGATAAGAATTGGTGCGAAGGTTATTTTGTTCATCATCGTACCTAAGGGGATATTTGTGGAATGAAGGAAGAAATATTTACCAAGCTGCTATTCCAAGTCTGTTTCTGTGTTAGGCACTGGAGATATGGAAATAATTAAAGCACCATTCCTACCCTTGAGGCATTCACATAAGGGATCTATGAAAATTGACAAAAATAAAGGAAACGAGTCATTCATCCCAACTCCAGAAGGGGTTCTGATAAATCCAGTGGCATAAATGGATTTAAATCTGCAGTAATCTTCTAGCACAAAGCATCAATGTGGTGTGTGGTGTGGATATCTCAAAGCTCTAGGTGCCAAGAGGGATTCAAATTGGTGGTGTTAAGCCCCCCAAAGGAATTAGAAATTCTCTTTGAAACACAGAGTTTATAAAGAAAGAAAGAAAAAGAAAGGGAAGGCCTTTCAGAGGGCTGGCTCCCCGGCTCCTCCCAGAACAGTCTGATCCCCTCTGCCGGTGAAGCAAGAGGTCAGATCCCCAGACGGAAAATCAATCTCTAGTAAGAGTCGCTGGATAGAATTTCTAATTCACCAGTGCCATGACACGCAGTCTGTTTCCAGCCAAGGAAGATGAGGCCCAGAGGCTTTCACTTCCCCAACCCACTGTACACGGTCAAGCCAAGCTGACACCCCCTTGCTAGCAGCACACTGCGTCCAACCGTCACGTAGGCACAGAGGGCCCGTCGTGACAGCCCTCGCACGCACCTTTCTCTGGAAGGCTTGGGTCTTACATTTTTATTTTATTATTGTATTATTAAGTAATAGCATTAATTCTGGGTTGATGCCTTTGAAAAAATCGAGTCCATTGCTGCTAATGCTCTACAGAGCCCCTCCAAGGCTGCCATGCTTACGGGGGTGGGGGGGAGACAGGGAGTGACGGGGTAAGCAGGAGCCGTGGCTCCCCTCTGTCTTTTCAGGTACCAGCCTCCCACATGTCCAACTGCTTTACATTTTTTGAAAATTAGACCTGATTCTTTCAGTGTAAATATGAGGAATCAGAGGCCCGAAGAGGTAGACCTGTTGCCCCAGCTCACACATTAGGCTGTTCTGAACTGAACCACTAAGGATAGGGAAGCTTATTTTTGAAATGTGAGGGTAACTGAGAATCAGAAGGAGCAGTCTGGAGCGAGTGCTGGTGTGAAGAGGGAAAGCTGTTTCAGCTGTAATCTAGGTGGTCTTGGATCGGATTTTATCTGTTAAAGACTTTAAATCCAAGTCTATCCACAGAGGCACCACAGCTTTAAGCGGCTGGCTTTCTGTGTAAGCAGCCAAGTCTCTATAAAATTTCACCCCCAATTCAGTATAACATACATACATCCAGCACCTACTACTGGCTAAGAACGAGGAAGACTTGGCCCCTTATTCAGAACTCCCACTCAAATGGGGTAAATGGGACACTGAAACATCTAAGCACCAGAGATAAGCACAGTGGGGTAGAGAAGGGTAGAGGTGAACCTTACTAAGAAGAGTTTCCCAAGCGACTTCACAGAGATGGGCTTCAGTATTATCCCAATGAGCAGACTCTAGGGTCAGAACATCCAGGTTCATAGCTCACCAGTCTTGTGACCTTGGGAAAGTACTTAACCTCTTTGTAATTCAGCCCTCCTAGAACGCAAAGCACAACTCCTATCAGGACTTCCTGGCACTCTGGTGTGTTAATATACAAAAAGTACAGGGACAGGGGCCGGTGCATACTACATGAATCATTTTCAGAAGCCCCCTGAACAGAGGGGTCCCGGCAAACTACAGTACACTGGACCCACTACTGCCTGCTGTTTCCTCGTAAGCCGAAGCACTTGCTTGAACCTCCACTTCGGGGTTGTCTATGAATTTCTCCTCCGGCGTCTGTAGTGGTTAGTCAGCTTACTGAGATGAAGACAACCGCTATAATCCAATTATCAAATTGTCTGGACTGCCAGGATCTCTCCTCATCAGAGATGCTGACAGGTGAAACTGACACGGCCAGCTTGGTAGGAATTTCACTCTGACCGGCTCCATCCAACACACGGGCTCCTCCCAGCAGAGGTGTCCGCTGACAGGGAGGGTGGTAGGGAAGGGAGAGGGGGTGATTCTGAGCTGGCGCATGGTGGGTTGCTTGCTTCCCACAGCCCAGCGGCATTGTCTCAAAAGGTGCCTTCTCCATCCTGAAATCCTCAAACATGGTATGTCCCAAACCCCCTAAACACAGACAGATGTGCTCTAGTGAAATGAGACAGTATCTGGGGGCATCTGAAGAGCGTTCCCTTCTATTTCAGGGACTCCTCAAAACTGGAGATAAGTAATAAGGCTTTGTTATTACTCCCAGCCTAAATTAATGTATAGGCTATTTTATTAAGCAGGAAGCAGTGTTATCACCCAAGCACTATTATCACCTAAGCACTAATGTTGTTGATTTTTTAAAAGTGAGACTATTAGCCTACAACGTTTTTTGTTTTTAACAAAAGAATCAAGGGATGTTGGGCAAAGGATTCTCCCAAGACTCCTGATCAAATTCCTAGTTGATCTGTTTATAGTTAACCATCCCCACCTCCAAACAACTCAGTTATTACACACAGCCTTCTCTCTGGCTACACCGACCTGGGGCTCTTCCCAGGGGTTCAGCTGACTGTCCTCCCATCCGTGTTTATTCCTTTGCTCTCACCAGCACCTCCAGAAAAGTCCTCTTCCTACTGCTTCTCTGCTTGTAGGTTAACATCTCCATTTCAAGCCCCACTTCTTATCCCAAACCATGCTTTTCTTTCTTCCCTGCTCTGGCTGTTAGCTATCAGAGAGCAGATGATGTACTGACATGCTCTGGCTTTGGGTTGCTTCATTTTTACTCATCTAGCCTATCAGCCACTTGACAGGTGGCTTTTCCTTTTTTAAAAAAATTTTTTTAAATTTTATTTGTAAAAAACATGCTTGGCCCTATACCACATAATCCAGCACTCTGATATCACCCATAGAAAGAGTGTGTGCTTGGGGACAGAAAAACCTGCATTCAATTTCCAGCTTGAATGTTAACACCCAGTAGGACTTGGTGAGTTCTTTCAGTTTTGTGAGTCTGTTTACTCATTTGTGAAAATGGATACAATACACTTTCCAAATATTGTCAGAATTAGGTAAGAACAATTAAATGTCGTCCCATAAGGAAATTTTTACAAGAAGACCACAGCAAGATGAGTCACACATGAGGCCTCCTTACTATCTGCTTTGAACCAGGAAGAAAGCTTGGAAAACTCTGGGGAACGGATGCAATTCTCCAATAAACACAGGCTCTGAGACATATAAACTTAAGTTCAATTCCTTAATATGTGACTTTGGGCAAATCACTCGCCCTCTCTGAGCTTCCACATCCTTATTTGGGGGAGTATGAGTAATCACATACCGAACACAGCGACTCAGGGGGTCCGGGGGATGACGGGAGGCTGTGGTGTGGCTCGAGCTTAGAGCTGGGGATGCCAGGCTGGGGCTGAAACTAAAGCAAGCCTGAATGGCCAGAAGTGGAGGATGAAAGGAAGAGGCTGGGAGCTGGAATCACACGGGAGCTGTGGCAGCTGCTTTTCTAGTAAAGGGAGAGATGACCTAACGATGCCCCTCTTCCTGCCCGTCAGCCTTCCACCGGTGTCCCCCACTGGCCAAACCTACTCAGGGACCAGCTGCAAGGGAGCCTGGGAAATGTAATAGAGAGCAGAGTGTGGCCGGGAGTGGGGGAGGGGAGAATAAAGCTATCTGAGACCAAATAGGCAAATGACCAGCCCAGCCATCTTTGAATAATACATCCAAAGCAATGGCACAGCGTGATTTAGACAGTTGGCTATTAATAGTATTGATATAGATATCACTATAATTTTGTCCAATTCGCACTGAAAGTTTATTCATACCGGTAACTGTGCTAAATACTTTATACGTATCATCTCCTTGAATCTTCACAACAAACTTAGGAAGACGCACTCTTAATAGTCTTATTTTCACAAATGAGGAAACCAGCTCAGAGTAGAGAAGGGGTTGACCAAAGACATGGCTATGGCTTCTGAACACAGGGTTAGAATACAGATGTAGGGGATCCTGTGCCATTAACTGTGCTCTTGGCTGTGGTTCTAGCTATGACTTATAATATGAATCATAGTGCTAACAGAAAAAGGGAGGGTACTGGAAAAGCGGAAACTTCTCATAATTACTGGGAGGATATTTTGAAGACCTACACTTCCAGGGATGAAAGCCTAGAACACTGTGAGCATTAAATGTGCCCTTAAAAAAAGTAGAGATTTTTAAAAAATGCATCACCTAATGCAGTTTATGTAAGTCCATGGTGTTCCCGCTTGAAGGCAACAGGGTATTTTTGCTAAGAGGATGCCAAGTTCAGTGGCCTCTGTAGGCTTGCTGTTTACTGATACTTGATATGCCTCAACATCTGTTGCCCTTCTCGATTGATGGGTGCTTCATTTTAGCACTTCCCCGATGCCAGGCTGCTGAAAAGCTTTGGTACTGAGGTCCCATAAGACACTCTTGGGTCACCGACACAGCTTCGCTTGTAAAGCTGGCTGAAGGCAGGAATATTGAGGGAGGAGAGGTGAAGGGCCATGCCATCCAACAGCCCTGCTGCATGTTCTCAGCTGTACCCCTAGGTCAAGTAACACCTTCAGAAAGTTATAAACCCCTGTGATCCTTTACTTGAAGTCAAGTTTCAATATCATGCTCCAGGCTCTTCACAAAGTAGTATATGATGAATTCTGCTGCTTTTGTGAAAGTTCCATGGAAGGAATTTTTAGGTTGAATTTTAAAGGAATAGCAATTTTAGAATTTGGTACCAGGGAAAATGTAGTCTCTTTTGGTGAGCTGGTATACTTTCTTGAGTCCGTAGAGACCATATGACTTGACACATTTCCCAGTTTCGTCTTGGCTGCCTAGAGGCTCAGAGTAATTTCCTTATTTATGGGTCAGAGACCTAGAGGCCAATCTGCCCCATAAATCTGTTTGGTTTGGCACTCCCCAATCCAGGGTTAAAATAATCTGAATTTCAACGTCCTCAGGCAGAGTATACACTCTACAGCTTGGCGAAGAATCAAATCATTTTTTTCTTTGCTGGTATCTTCCCATGTTTATATGGATTACCTGGCACCTGAACACCTATGAATTTGAGGATCCCCTGGTCTAAGGGTTGGTGTATTCTCTTCTTTCTACATAGTTTCTGATTTTTGAGTTTTATTTTGCTTAGTTTTATTCTGCTTATTCAAATATTATAAGCTTCCTCAAATCCTTTAAGGAAGTAGAGTATAAATGATAAATAAAGAAATTGTTTTCTTCCCTGAGCAAAATGACCAAGATCAGTACAAGCAGCTGCATTTTCACGGCAGCCAATGGCCGGTCATTCCTCTGGTCATTTAGCCCCACCTGCTCAAGGGTTACTAAGACTAAAGGTTACTATACCATGGTGGGCTCAGCCATACCTTTCCCTCAAGCACAAACAAGAGAGAATTTCTTCCTTACTCGTGAGTGACGGGCCTGGACATAGTCACATGATGTCTGTTCTGTCTCTAGCACGTGTGACATAAATCTAGCTCTAGGTGCTCTCCCAAGGGCCGCAGGGCGCCAGTGGGGTGGGCCTGCCATAAGACTGCCTGAGTTGAAACCCTCATTCCACGCTAGCCCACGTTGTGACCTTAGGCCAGTGTACTGGTGTCTTGATGCCTCAATTTCCTGCTTTATAAAATGGGACAACAGCACCGCCTACTTCACAGGTTTGTGACGAGGATGAAATTAATACAGGAAATGACGTTAGTGTTTTCTTGTGCACCAGGCAAGTTTGCAGCGACTCAGTGGGTCCATTCATACGAAAGTGAGGCTCAGAGAAATTAAGTAGTTTGCCCACCTGGGTTTGTTCACAGAGCTAGCTGGCCGAGAAAATGCCACACCCCAGAGTGTAGCAAAGTCACTTAGAGGGCTACCTTTTCTCTTCCGTCCCATTATTTCCTCTCATAAGTCCAAAACAGATTCAGCTCACTTAACCCTCTTCCACTGCACCCCCATCCCTGACAGGCAGCTAACAGAACACCACACAACTGAAGCTCCAACAATTACTAATATTTATTAGGTTGAGCTGAAATGGAGAGAGATTTGTGTAGGAGTGAGGCACGGGTTCCTTTCTCTGCTTTCTAGAAGCCCCTCCACTGCAAAGCTTAAGAGCAGACCTGGGGCCATCTGGCCCCTCCCCTAAGTTCCAGCTCCTTCACTAGCTAATCCTCCATGGCCCAGTTCAAATGGACTTTTAAGGACTTCCCCAGAAGACACTTGTTTATTGGTCCATCACCCCACTGTATAGCAACTGTAGTCTAAACAAATGATATCCAACATTAACTAGACACTTCACATTACATGTCCTAACGTGTTCACTTCTTACAACATGAATTGTGAGATGATATCTCTATGATGCAGATACTATGGTTATCTTTTATAGATGAGGGATCTGAGACACAGATAAGTAACTCACCCGAGGTACATACAGAGCCATGATTTAAGCCCAGGCAAGGCCCTAAAGTCTTTGCCATTCACTTAGTATAGAGTTTTTCATAATGGTATCTGTCTGTGTCTATTTCCCCCACACTAAGTTGGAACTACCTAGGACTGTCCTTGTCGCATAAATGACTCCTGCTGCTGAACCCTAGCTTAAAGAATTATAAAGGGATGGGGCACCTGGGTGGCTCAGTGAGCTGGGCATCTGCCTTTGGCTCAGGTCATGATCCCAGTGTTCCTGGATCGAGCAGACTCCCTGCTCAGGGGGGGGGAGTCTGGGTCTCTCTCTCCCTATACCCCCTCCCTAGGGTCATGCTCTCTCTCTCTCTCTCAAATAAATAAATAAAATCTTAAAAAAAAAAAAAAGAATTAAACAGGGATCCTTCTCACCTACTTGAATCAAGGCCTACATGCACGCCTTTCCCCACTGAGTCTGCTGGCATCTGGCTAGCAGAGCCCACCCGAACCCCTGCAGCAATGGAGAGCAGAAAATGCATCCTGACACCACAGGAAGGACCGAAGTAAAAGGTACATTAATGGGGACAAAAACAAGCCAGTGGAGTGATTAATTTGGCCTCCCCTTCAATATTATGTTTACACAAGTTGATTATATAGCACTTAATTACTAATTTGCCCTACTTAAACCAAGAGTGCTTTTAATTTTTAATGAGATAAGGGAAGAAGATGCCTTTACTTAGTAAGGAGAGCTATTTTATTTCCTTCTCTTGTTTGGCCCAGCCAATTAATAACATTTCTAAGGAAATGCATCTCTCTCATGAATTCTTTCTCCCCACCATCTTCCCGACCTCCCAGGTTTACAAAGAGATGGAAACAGACAACAGGCCACTTAGAAACAAATCAGTTTCACCTTCTGATCTGGCTGGCTGGGTCAGGAAAGGCCTTGTGAAATGTAGAAACATGGGACCTATAAATGGTGCTATCTGATTCTTGGAGCATGGGGTACATCTTTCCCAAAAACCATGAGTTGGTAGTTACTGACAACACAGAACACAGCCATGGGCGTCCAAACAAGCCAATCCCCTATGATCCTGCATTATTTCCTGGATGTGAATGTCAGGTAATTTTAAGAACACCCCAGGGCAAGTCCGAGATTGGCATCAGATCTGGACTTGACTGTCAGCTCTGCCGCTTACTGTCAGAACACGGACACATGACTTAAACTTCCTGAGACTGGGCGGGCACCTGGGTGGCTCAGTCGGTTAAGCATCTGCCTTTGGCTCAGGTCGTGAACCTGGGACACTGGGATGGAGGCCTGCATTGGGCTCCTTGCTCATCAAGGAGTCTGCTTCTCCTTCTGACCCTCCCTCCTCTCATGCTCTCTCTCTCTCTCAAATAAATGAAGTCTTTTAAAAAACTAGAAAAAAAAAAAAACCTTCCTGAGACTCAGTTTCCTTACTGTAAAGGTGAGGTGAAAAATCTAACTTTTGAGAATTAAGTACCATCGTTATAACACCTTAGCACAGTGCCCTGCTCAGAGAACCTGCAGGACAGTATTAGTCATTTTTTTAGTGGAGGTACGGCAGGAAAATGGAAGCAGGAATAAAGGAGCACCTTTTGAGGACCCTAGGATGTCTGTTCTTGTCTGCTGTGGCTTCTCCATAAGTCTCATTCGGATAGCCTCGCCATAATGCCGTAAGGAGCCTGCCCCAGAATGTGAACGGATACCCAGACTCTTTCACCGAGAACACTGCAGTGTGAATGTTCTGATGCAAGTCCCTCACCTCATCACCAATCAGTGACAAACCATTCACAGATGAGCCTCTGGTCCATAGTAAACCTAACAGCCCAGCTTAGATGCCTGAATTGGTCCTTTGTATGTGCTCCTGAAGACCCCTTGCCCACCCTTCTCTGGGCCTTGCCAGTCTCCCTTGTACCAAATGTATCAATGAGTTCCCGCTAAGTCCAGCCAATGAGGAAGCCAGCTGTAAATCAGAGAGTGGGAGGAAAATGAGGTCAGTTACTCAGTTTTCCTTCCTGAGTCACCAGCAAACAGGTTGACTTAGTAGTCTCCACACAGGCCTCTATTCTGGGGTTCTAGAAACTGTACTCTTCACCTCTTACGCTCCAACTGTTACAAACCCCAGGGTACCACATCCTCCCCCGTGACTTCTCCATGCCCTGGTCTACAGTCTTGTACAGAGTCCCTCTACTAAATTCTCTCCGATTATCCTAATATGAAAGTGCCTTCTGTGCAGGTGTAGACTAACACAGTGACATTTTAAGGTATATTTAAATTCTAGTGGTCTATTTTTTAAACAACTATTTATTTATTTATTTATTTTTAAAAGATTTTATTTATTTGGATTAGAGAGATTGAGCCTGAGGCGGGAGGGTCAGAGGGAGAAGCAGACTCCCCAGTGAGCAAGGAGCCCAATGCGGGGCTCAATCCTGGTGTCCCGGGACGTTTAGCCAACTGAGCCACCCAGGCGCCCTGTAAACAACTAGTTTTTTAAACCAGCAGTAGGTTCTTTAAACAACAGCAATCACACTCAGCCCCAGAAGAATCCATTTTCATTCATGACAAAGTTGAATAACCCTTCGCTTTGAAGTCCTAAGCCAAGCCTTGGATTCCAGCTCCATCCCTTTCAGCCACTGGCTCTGTTTGGTAGGTCATTTCACCTCTGCCGCCTCCCTTGTACAATTATTCTAACAGGATAGGAAATGTCCTCCTATACGACTTTTAATGTCGTATCCAATTTCTAAATGTTCGAATTTCTTGGCTATGCATATTATGAAAGACATGCCATTCCACTTTCTGAACACAAGGTTCTTTCCTACGCCTCGCAGAGTTCCAAATACCTCAGATAAACAAATGCAAAAAATTTTTTCTTTCTTTTTGAATATTTCTTGATCACTTGCCTCCATGTTGCAAGCAAAACTCTTTCATTGACCTCAGTACACCCTCTGTACATCCCATGACCCGGAATCCAACTTTGTCCAATGGAACGTGTTATGTAGGTACGTATGTACGTGTGTATGTATGTGAGTATCTGTGTGTATCATCTTTTGGGGCCTTTTCCCAATTAAGAAAAATTCCTGACTTACCTAAAGGTCTTGTTTTTCCTGGTCTCCTATTTAGGTCCACAACCCAATCTATTGTTCTGAACACTAAGCTCATACATCAGGGGTCTGCTCTTCATGAGTTATGAGTAGTGAGAAGGGAAAAAAAAAATTATATCCAACTTACTCACTTCCAGTTTATTCCAAAAGGGGATTTTATTATGGATGACCATTACAATAGGAAATCAATTACTTGCAAGCCTTTGTTTCCACAGAAAGATCTTATACAGCTTTTTAGATTTGCACCAGTATGAAACAAATGGTATCTTGAACAAAACAAAGTTAAATAGTTTGGTAAACTCTATTTTTACAGTTCTGTAACCCTTCTAAGTTTCTAAAGGCCTCAGTTGAAGTTTGGCCCTTGTTTGCTGTTATAAAAAGTCCCATTCTTAAGTTGCTAACTAAAAAAAATGGGAGGGACATACTTGGGGAAAAAAAATGTTTGTTAGCTTAAATCTTTGTATTAATAACAATAGCATAAAAAGTGTCTCTTAATTAAAGCTCTGAATTAGTTCAAGTGCTTTTCTGTATCTACCTCCTTAAAAAGTAAATATAGGTGGATTATGATTAAAAGGAAATAAATAAAATAAAATAAAATAAAAATAAAACAATACAGGTGGACAGGGTGTGAAGTCTTTCCCAGGCAAAGGAATTAGAAAATTTCCAAACCAAAGAGGGCATACTTCCTATTTTTTATTTCTAAACTTGATAGCCAAACAGTGAGGACAAATGTGTGCTGTTGAGAATTTCTGTAAACCACACCACCCTGTGAAGGGCAGCTGCACTGCCATGCTGAAATCCATGCCTTTCCCAGGCAAGTGTGTGTATTTACTGGGATATGGTTTGATGGAATAAAAAGAACATGGACTTTGTATCAAGTACATCTTGATGTTTCAGAGTCTCGTCTGCACACCGGGGACTGTCATACCTCCACTCGATCCACAAAGAGTCTATGAATGGTCAGGGATGGAAAGTGGCAGGCTCTGCTCCTACATCACCCTGGAAGGAGCAGCAGAGTCAAATGTTATATACTCTCTACTGAAATAATTAGAATTTTGAGCTAAAGTTTTGACTTTCATACTCATGATTCCATTCTGCAAAATAGATTGGAACAGGAGATTTACAATTAATCAGAATCTGAATACATCGCCTTTTTTATTTTTTGAGAGTGAGCGATACTTGAAAAGAGAAGAATGTACTGTTAACCAGGTGTGGCAATAAGTCTAACGAATGTTAGGGCCAGCATCACATTCTTAATTTAATCCTTCTTTAAACTACTAATTCTCATTCCAGGATTTTCTGTTGACTTTCTATGAGGCATTGACATGTGGGACAGGACACTCAGAAAATTCAATCAGAAATCTGAATCTACTTAATTAGAAACCAGAATCTCGTATCTCCAGAAACACACGCTTAAGCAGCAAAGGGCAAAAGGCTACTAAAGAAAGTTGATAATATCAGGACCATATGTGAAATGAATAGGATTATAAAGGGCCTGAGGATGAAAGCTAGATGGAACTAAAATTCACAGCAGTAGACTCCTCGTATGAGAGAAATGGGAGCCCTGGATTTTCATCCACCGTCGGTGGGAGGATAAGCCATTAATATGGATCCGAATTCTAAAAGTTGGGAAACTTTTCAGCCAAACAATTATATCTCCCTAATTTATTTTATGGAAATAATTTAGGGTATCTGCAAAAATTCAGCTACAGAGATGTCAGCTGCTGCATTCTTTAAAATAACAGACACAAGGCAAATATTTAAAATGAGGGGATTGCTGAAATAAGCGGATATAGCCCATGGGATATAAAATTATGCGACCCATAAAAATGACAAATAAAAATGTTTACTACATATTTTTGGGTGGGAGAAAAACTACAGAAGATGATACATTGTATGAACACATTTTTGAAATTTAAAAAAGTGTAAAGCGGTTTAAAATTATGTATAAAAATACTAGAAGTATAAAAACCAGAGTCTTCCATACTGGCAATTTTAGGCTAGTAAGATCAATGTTTTTGTATTTTTTTCAGCTTTGCTGAATTTTCTTACTTTTTCCCAATGAACACAACTAATAATTTGTAGCCCAGGAAAGGGGGGGGGGCGCGAAGCAAATCAAGAGAGAATGTGCCAAGAAATGGGACGGTTTCCAATTTCCGAACATCCCGTGATCTGTCAGTCTCTTCAAACCTCCAGCAACGAAAATCACTATCATCAGCTTCACTTTGCAGAACGTAAATCAGGCAAGTAGCTTGTGACAGAAAGCCAGACAGATCTCAGACTCACAGAGAGAGGGCTCCCACAGAGTAAGACAGAATGGAGACGTACTGGGTCAAAATGAGATCACAGGCTTTGTAGCACAGAACAGGTGAGGAAGAGAACTGGCTCTGAAGGAAGTAAACTTTTAAAAAAAAAAGAATAGAAGGAGAGGCTTCAGAGAAGCCATGCGGATGTCTGTAAGGCCTGACCTCCAGGCCAGACCACTGTGGTCAGTGTGGATGGTTTCCCTTGTGGGCGCACATCACAGCAAGGGTGAGTAATCACGGCTCTCAACAGGCCACTTACACGAGTTGGTCTGCAAGACACAGGAGTCTGTCTGGAACGTGACAAGGAAAGCTGATGGTGGGAACACACGGAGTCAATGGTTTACAGAGGTGGCAACCCTCACGCCATGGGGGGAAGAAAGGTTTTGATTAACTGGTTGATTCCAAGGGCTTATTTTCTTTATAGTGGTACGTGCCTTACATTGATCGGGAATTCTTTATCTCTTGTTACAGTCCCCTTTTGCTGATTTCTGTTTCAGAGGCTTCCTCCGCTGCTTTTTTTGGGGGCGGGGGAGTAAGGAGCGAATGTCCACATAAATAGCACTGTTAGAATTAAAGCTTTTTTTGAATAAATAGATTGGGAACAACAACAAGAAAGCTCTGTCTTTTAAGATAAGAAATTACAGAAAGCTGATGACATCTGCAGGAGCTTGAAGGAAGCAGAAAGTGGAACGTCATTTTGTATTTCTGCCTCTTTGCCATTCGACTGAGTTTTCTTTCATAGCATCTTGAAACTGGTTTCTCGTTTCACGTGTCCTTTGCATTTCTTCAAACTTCACTACTCTCTGTGCCTAGAGAATGTGAGCACATTGGTATTTCATGAACTTTTTTTTCCCCCCCAGTTTGTTCCTTTTCCAAGGAGCAAAAAGGAGGGTTTTCTGGGAGCCTAAAGAAGGGTTATGGGATGCTCCCAACTTTCTAATCACTATTATTTGCTTTCTAGGACATTCAGAATTAGAGAATCATTTCATAGTGCATGGACAGCCAAGGGAGTGATAAGGGGTGACTTCTGGGAGATCAGGAGAGGTCAGATAGAGAGGTCACAGAGGTCAAGACTGCATGGATTCCATATTCCAGTGAATAAAAGGAGGAAGGAAGATGCCCCTTGAGTCTCCTCCCACTTACTCAATAGTTGATCTTTTACCATGAGGTGGCATCTCTGTGGTTTGATTCCATTCTACTGATTAAGCTACAGATCTGAGCTATCTGTGAACATAACCATGCCATGGTACCTGCCACACTATCTATTGGAATAGAGTTTTGAAAACTACTAAATGGAGAACACCATTTCTAGAGAGAGACAACTCTTTAAGAATTATTAGTCATTCTAGTCTTTAATGCAGATGGATGGCTACATCAGTACCCTCTGTGGGATCCTCATTTGAAAGGGGGACTAGCAGGAAGCTTTTGATGTCTAAGGGATGGGAGGGCAGGAAGGAAGCAGGAGGTAGTGGGAGAGAGAGACTATGAGGATGGCCACATGAATGAATAAAAGAATAAGAAGTGGAGGCCAGGCACTGTTGGCAGGCTTTAAAATGTGAAATAGTCATGGCCCCCATGCTGACTAATCTCTCCCCTTAATATTCCACCAAGACATTCTACCCACGATCCCTCTTCATCTGATAAAATTTCCCCAGGACTGCAATAGACAGACAGGTTTTCAGCTATTATAAATAATAAAACTGCAATTCTAAATCTTTCTGACCTATTGCTATCACTATAGGAAGGCAGAGGGCTCTACCTCTTACTCATTGGCCCAGAAAATCGGGAAACCCTGTCTTCCCTAAGATCTCTTTCCTAGGTCTGTAGTCTGGGTCTTCTAAACTCTTCCTAGTCTTTCATTCTTCTGGAGGAGATGAGTCTGGCAGGGTCTACCAAAGTCTGTGCACTATGGTAGTGTGAAGTGAAATCCTCCCTCCAACCACTGAATGTGTGGTCTATGAGAAGAGAAAGCAACATTGAGTTGCTCGCAGGAATTGCTCAGCTTTCTTACAGGAAGGGGTAGCAGGCACCTTGAAGACCAAGCAGGATCTCTCAAGTTCAAAGGACGAACTGTACTGAAGTTCTAGTTGAAAAATATGAATCACAGGGAGAAAGCAAATCCATCGATTTGCCAGAGCCTTCAGCTCATCCCCAGACCTGGGGCACATGGGGTTGGTGCCTCTTCTTTGAAGAGGGGTGAATGAAGACAGGCCTACGTGCATTTACATTTCCAAAGTGGTTCTGAACATCATCGCTATAGCGATGTTGATAATTATACCTGGGGCTCATTCAGGTCATTAGAGTTTTCAAGGCTCTTTATCTCAATAGTCCCACACGAGTGGCAATTTTAAAAAGGAAATAAGCAAATTAAGCAAGTACCTGGATAGGCCAGGTGACACTGCCTGAAGACAACAGC
The DNA here is from genome assembly GCF_009829155.1 of Mustela erminea. Lineage (NCBI taxonomy): Eukaryota > Metazoa > Chordata > Mammalia > Carnivora > Mustelidae > Mustela > Mustela erminea. The sequence goes on from NC_045623.1 coordinate 61,620,174, forward strand.
AAGCAAGCACAAGGGTCAAGACGACACGGTTCTTTTGGGGATACAAGGACAGATGAGCTTTCAGTGCTCTCTCAGCTGGGGACTCTCTTTACTAGATTATAGCGTCTCCTAGAAATTCTAGTCACATGGGGCTCATACTTCTTTGGTTTTAACAGGAGAGAGGAGCTTGTCTTTAAAATGCTGTAAGACTTGCAGCTGCTACTCGAATCACCAACCCCAATATTCGATGCACCCTATCTAAGATTCTGTTCCAGAAGATTCACAGAAAATCTCATGTACTGACGATGATGTCAGTGTGGAATTAAGTTCAGTTTCCACTTAGGGAAAGATGTGAGCGGAATCGTCTTGGAGCTAGAAACTCCAGACTTGACCAAGATATCACTGAGGTCCCTAAAGTCACGGTATTGCATTATCTATCTCATGAAGCAGGCCCCCTCCCACACTACTCTTTGTTCAAGCTGCAGACTGACTCCTGATTTGTGACTGACGGCATTTTTTTCAGAAAACACAGCTTTAAACATTTAGGAAGCCAAAAACAATTTTTAACACAAAAAGAGAGAGGAAAAAAAAAAAAGTGAACATAGTATAAAAAGAATGAAAAATCGGGAAGGGATATAGATCCAGAGGACCTCAGTTTCAATTTTGCGTCTGCCCTGTACTGCAGTCTTGGGAAAATTACCGAAAACCCCTCGGAGCTTTGGTTTCCTCTATACAGAACACAAGAATGAAAACATCTTCTCTTCAGGCAGAGAGACCGTCAAGATCAATGAGATGCCTTAGTCCGCCCATGCCACTGTAATGGAGTGCCATAGACTGGGCATGTAAACAACAGAAACTTATTTTCTCACGGTTCTGGTGGCTGGACACCCAAGATGAAGGGGCCAGCAGGGTCAGGTTCTGGGGAGGGCTGTCTTCCTGGTTTGCAGAGGGCCTCACATGGCAGAGAAAGCCCCAGTTCTCTGGTGTCTCTTCCTAGGAAGGGCACTAAGCCCGTCATGCGGACCCCACCCTCACAGTTTCACGAGACCCCAATCACTACCCCAAAGACTCAATTTCCAAATACCATAACACTGGGAATTAGGGATTTAACGCAGACACATGGGGGGACGTGTTCAGGGAACAATATGATGCCAGACTACGCAGGGCCCCTCAGAGCATCTCTATGGTTTTGGTTTAGCTACTACTTGTCCCCGGAAGGGCATCTCGTTGTGAGAACATCTCCATAAGCGGACCCATCAAAATACTAACTGACAAATCATTGACAGTTCAACAATAAAGAACTCCATGCAGTGTTTTTGAGAGAATACCAGAAAATCCAGAAATCGTTGAGAACTGAACTGCACCAGCTGATTATAAACTTCAGTTAAAAGCCACTTAGCATTCATGACTTGGGAAAGGTATTTCACAGACATCGTTCCCCAGGTTTGGCTACTGTGCAGGACATCACACGTCTCAAAATGTGTACAAAGTGCACAGATAGCGAATTAGACTTGTGCACCTGTGTTTCTAACAGTGTCCCCTTTGGTTCTGTTACCTTTTTGGATCTCTATTGTCTAAACTCTGTTGCCCGTGTAGATTACAGATGCCAGGAAGATCACAGGAAGAGCTCCCAGCACAGTTACTAGTACACAAATAGCACTCTAGTGACTAGGTTTCCGGTGGAAAACCCGGCTTCTCATCCTGACCTGGAGACCATGGATAAGTCATTTAAGCTCTCTGAACAAATATTTCTTGAACTCTCTGTTGAGGCTGGGTAGCCAGACTCCTTGGTTCTGGCATTTACTAGCTCTTCCAACCAAGGCCAACTTATTTCACTTCTTCATGCCTTAACTTCTTCAACTATAAAACGGGAATAATGGGACTATCTGTACATTCCTGATCTAGAGAAAGAACTCATAATGTACTCCTGATGATTATTACAGATAAAGAAATGGAGTGAAGAACAAAATGGTCAGGTCACAGAGCTAAGGAGGCAGTCAAGACAGGATCTGAGCCCAGGCAGCCGGAGTCCTCCTCTGCTGCTTCTCCACCTTTTCATGAACCCATTGTTAATATTATTATTTTATCACTCAGAGTCTCTCCATAAAACCTACGTATGAGATGTCTCTTTTGCAATTTGGTGGCAGGAAAAGCCTTGTCTCCCACAAGAAACTAACATTTCCTCTTTTTTGAAAACAAGAATTACGCAATTTATCATGGGTTCGTTTTTTGTCTTGGCTGCCAGGAAGCTCAGAATCAAATTCTGTGCTCCATCACGGCCACTGAGTTATTTCCTTCTTCCTATATCTTTGTTCCTTATTTTCCTCTTTAATTCTTCTCCTTCTTCTTCTTTTTTTTTTTTTTTAACTCACATTCTCATTTGTATCCCTTATTGATAGAGCCCTCGAAATTATTTGGAAAGTGGTGGGCAGAGATGAAATAAGCAAACAGAAACCTGAAATTTACATGAAACACTGACATTTTGAAACTTACCTGTGTCATTTGCTACAAGAAATTTTAGAAAAAGGTCAACAGGAAATTAAAAGAAATAATTTAAGAGCTATTTTAAAGGAGAAAACAGAAAACTAACAGAAAAACAGAATGACCAACACTAACAGAGGCCAAGTCAAATGAAAACCGCAATAAATATGTCTGAGGCTAGAAGTGTTTGTGCTTTCTCTGGCTGGAACCTATCATTTCTTAATTATATCCTATGTGTGTTTTGCAAGATGTGAGCTGCTGTCGAGAGGAAGGATAGCCTCAGACAGGGGAGGAGCCATGTCCCACACCTTGGTCCTTACATACCTGTACAGAAGCGAAATCTCCCGAGGCACAGGCACCCAGAATAGCAGCGCCCACAAGAACAGACTCCACCTCTTGCGACAGGACCACAGGCATGCCTGCACAGGACAAGGCACACCTCGGTTAGGGAGCCAGTAACAGAAACACCTGACATGATGTGGCGTGAAGGCCACGGTGGGCACCCTCTGCCTCCTCCCCAAGTGCTCAGGTCCCTGGGCTGACCTGATTCTAAAGGATTTCACAGCCTGCGTCTGCTGGTAAGGCAGCCAGGAGCCCCAAGGGACCCGCCACCCCATATATCAACTCATGAGACCTCTTTGCCCAGGTCTCCCAGGCTCCTGCTAGCTGCTACCTGCCATTTGGTTCAAGTTCCCTTCAACAAACACTTCTTGAGTGCCTCATGGAGCCCGGCAAATACAGAGATGGATCTGACCGGGTCCAGCTATCCGGGGCTCAAAAAGGTGGTGGATAAGAAAGAGATAACGACCATGCTGGAGGTTGGTTCTCCAGCTGAGATGCACTAAGAATGGGGAAGAGTAAGGGAGTGTAACTAATCCTTCTGGCAGCTTCTTATTTCTCTGCCTATAAGCCTCGGACCTGATGCCCACCCTGACTGTCCCCTCCTCTCCTGGCCATGCTGGCCTGGCCTCCTTGTTTTCTTGAATCAGCTTCAGGGCATTTGCCCATGCTGTTCCTTCTGTCTGCGTCACTTCCTCCCAGATGCCCACACAGCAACTCCCTCTGTGTCCTTCGTGTATTTGTATAAACACCCATTTCTCACTGCGGCTATCCTGACCCATGACTCCCCGCCCCCCCCACCCCCATTTTCTCAGCATCTTCCAACACTGCATGATTACTTATCTTGTTTACCATCTGTCTCCCCTGCTAGAACAGAAGCTCCGTGAGGCCAAGCACAGGGTCTCGGCCACAGCTGAACTGAGACTAGTTAACCACGATCTAGCACATGGTAAAGGGCTTAAATGGTGAAAGAACCCATGTCCTGGAGAGGGAATGGAGGTTCACCAGAAAGGCGATGGGCATTATGGAGGCATCTGAAGGATGGACAGTGGTCCACCAGGCAGCAAGAAAGTCCTCCACATGCCAGCTCCTGGAAGTGGAGGGTTCACAGTGGGTTTAAGGTGAACAGAAAGAATTTAGAAGTCTCAGGATTTTCCATGTGCGTATATATGTATAATATAAATAAAAAATGTACAAAATGTAAGTATAAATGCATTTGCTAATCAGGAGGTGGCAGCAGACTCCACAGAGGTAAGCTCTGTAGCCAGACCTGAAAATCTTCTACTCTAGACAGAAGACTGACTTTTCCAAAGACTTGTCTTCCTGTCTTTTCTGGGAAGAACTTCCTGACACATTCACCCTGGGGGGTGGGGGGCTCCCACTACCTCCTGACTCCTGCTATTCCCAGGCTGGGTCAGCTGCCCAGGCCACCTGGACAAAGGGCGGGAACAGAATTACCACCCCCCAACCCCCGCCCCCCCCCAACCCCGCTACAGCCAGGGGGCTCCGGAATACCAGATCCCCAGACTGCAGGGCCCACCTGAGATTCTGCTGGAAAGTATCAGGGGCGGGGTCTCTGGGAAAAGTTCAGAGCCAGTCCACTGGCCCTGGGTCTTTCAGAAGTTACTTAAAGGTTTAGCTTCAGTTTCCCAGTGTATAAAATGGTGATAAGAGTAAGTCTTGTTACACCCGTGTGTGGTGAGGATTCAGGAGAGATGCACCCATGGGACTCAGCACATCTCTAGCCTCTGTCAAGACCTTGAGAACGGTGGCGGCTACCATCCCAATGAAGACTGATGGCGAGTGAAGGCCTTCTATGTGCACTTCAGCTGGGCTGGAAACGGGAACAGTGGGAAGGGACAGCGCAGGTGCCCACCCACTATCTAGAGGGGAAGGGCAGACACCGGGCCGCCCAGAAGGGCTGTGTTGGCCAAATCAGGAGAGCACTGCATGTCTTTGCAGAATCCAGGGATCACGTAGACGGGAGAGTGACTGCGGCCATCCCTGTGGACCCAGCCTCTATTAGAAGACAGCAAACACCTCCAAACGCTATTCACCTCAGAGCCCGTCCTGACCCTGTCAAAACCCTAACAAGCTCTGAGCAGGAAGGAGTGACCTGCAGTGTTCCCTCCCCTTGGGAACAGGAAACCAGAGTGAACCTGATGAATCCCCCATCAGCTCTCCGGCTGCATCCTAAGTCATCCAGAGCCAGACGGGGAGAGTTTGAATTCTGGCTTCCTTGCTGATCTAGCTGTGTGAGCCGGGGCCAGTTACTGGACCTCTTTGTCTCTCAGTTTCCCCATCTACAAAATGGGGTTAAAAATTCACCACCCTCTAGGGCTTCTCCAAGGATATTGTAGGGAAGGCACTTACAATAGTGCTTGGGTTGGAGAAAGCAATACATTAGCATTAGCTGCTAGGATTCTTAGTATTGACCTGATCTCTAAAGGCTCTTTTCACCCCGGCCCCCCTGGGGGCTGAGGTGTGGAGGGAATCCAATTCACTGCTTCCGCTTCTCCTTCAGATCAGTCCCTGCCCACATCCAGCCTCTGTGGGTCCAGGGACAATGGCTCGCTTGTCCTCATGGTCATGTCCTTGACCAAGCTGTAGTCCAGCAGCCTCTTTACATAGCCCCTCAAGTCTCAGGTTGGTTAGGTCCCTGCCTAGACTCTGCAAGCTTCGGGGTGGTAAGACTGTGGGTGGCCCCAGGGGGCTGCCTGGTCATGGGGGTTTCCCTACAACCAGCCCACACCTCTGCAAGTAGACTCTTTGTTTGACTTTCCTCTAAACCTCGAGTGTGTCAACTGTTCCCTGCCAGGCCGTGCCTGGGCTTGACTTATACTGACACCAGCATCCTCTGGTCCCCAATCTAGTCTCTGGACATTGGGCAGAATACCCAGAGCACTTTCTCTCTTTGCCATGACCCTTTTGGCAGGACGTTATTGTTCTCCTTTGCACCCCCCTGCCAAGCCCAGTGCTTGGTACACTGGTGTGCTCAGAGATGGCCTCTGACTTGAATAAATAGAAGGACAAATGATGAAAATACTGAACAAGACAGAATGGGGGAAACCCTCGCTGTAACTGCCAGAGCTGAAAAAACAAAATTCAGATGGAGGAACATTTAGTCCCAAGTCAATGGGGGAAACCTACAATTACTTAGTACACACCAAGTATTTCTTGAAACCACAGTGAAACTAACTGCCAGAGGTCCAGGGAGATTCTTCCTCCTCACGTAGAAGACATTTTCCCAAGTTGGCAAAGCCCCAATCTCTCTGCTTGCACAGAGGAGCCTGCTCCCCAAATGGCAAAGATTTGCTTACAAAATATTAAACTGCCTTTTTTTTTCCCCTCAAACACACTTTTTTTTTTTTTTTTTTTTTTTTGCACGGGGCTGCTTTAAGGGAAGAAGCGAATGGACATGTATTGAAACTGACTTTGAGCCCCCCCAGAGCTTGGTGCTCACATACCCGCCAGCGGGTACTTCTCAGCGGGACGTATGCGAGGGAGAGAATATTCTTTATTTCAGAAGAGGACAGCGAGGCTCGGAGAGGTAAAGCAATTTGCCCAAAGTCACAGAGGGGATCCCTTGCTGTTTCCATGACTGCACACGGTCTCCAGAGAATCTTCTAAGTCCCGTCGTGTTTGTGACAGGTATCCCTAAGACTCACGTAGGTCCAAAGAAAACTAGAGCAATTACAATGTTGAAAGGCATCAAAGACGCTACCTACCCACCCGCCGCTGTGTACGTGCCTTTTACAGGAACAGATGCAAATGTGTTCTTTTCTCCGAGCGCTGGGTGAAGGCGAGGAAGAAGGCAGCTCTGCCTGGAATGTGAACTATTTTATCTGATGCATTAATGAGTTGAGCAGAACCCAAAGCATCTAAAGGCAGATGCACTTTGCCATCACTTGTCAGTCACAGCTTTCCAAAGCAGAGGAATTCTAGCCAAAGAAAAGGTCCCTTTGTCTGGAACTGGAACTGGTCCGCAGCCAGAGACAAAGGGTCCAGTTTCAATCGGAATCCAAATAACGATGAACAGCCTTTTCATTTAACAGCCTGAAGACCAGTTTCCAAAGCAGAACTTTCTGTAAAGCTGCTGCACCCCCTGCTTCTGAGTCAGCTCAGGGATGTGAGGCCTGGAAGAGGACCCACTTTCATTAAGGGGGGAGCTACAGTGCAGGGTCAGGACCCAGGGGCACTCACACTGCTCTGCTCTCTCGGGCCCTCTGCCCCATTTCCCGCAGGTGATGTGTTAGCCCAGGGGGATCTTCTCCTGCACCCAGATAGGAAGTCTTCGTGGTTTTGAGAGGTCAGCAAATTGGGAATCACTCACAGATCACATTTTAAAGGGGGATCTTATCTGACCCACCAGCTGACTTTTAGATAAAATGTGGTTATTGGTTTTCTCTTGGGGAAAATTACAAGGTAATTGGGCTCCTTTTTTAGGTCTTTCTACTTTTTGCCTCAGAATGGCCCACATCCATAGGCTGTAGACTCTTTGGTAAAGAAACAATAATCATCACTTGATTACAAACTGCTCAGAAAAGCTAAGAAACCTGGATGGGCAGTGCAGTGTAGGGGGCGCTGGGCCTAGACACTCCCGGGTCACGGTCCTAGTGCCACCGCTCCACTCTCACTGATGTCTGACTTCGGACAAGCAATTTCACTGACCTCCCTGAGCCTCAGTTTATTTGTCTCTAAGATAGCACCAATTTCTACCTCTCAGCAGTTCATGAGGTTTAATATATAATGACTCCAGCATCACACGGTGGGAGTTTGGTTAATGGTAGTAATTTCCATACTAACATTCTGATATATTTACCCTGGGACTAGGTAAACTTTTTTGGAAAAGTCCTCTGGCTTGTGCCTCAGTCTTCTTACCTCTATCTAAAATGGGGATAAGTATATTAATTAGCATTAATAAGTATATTAATTAGCAATTAATTTGTCTCACAAAGGACAAGGGTTAACTATGTCCTTGGCATTTGGTAAAGCTCTCCTTTGCAGGGATCTGCATGGTCTGGAGGGGGCACTGGTGACATGATGAGGCAGCATCCAGGGCAGGGACCTTGACCCACCCAATTGTCAGGGAAGGAGCCCACGGGATGGGGAAGAGCAAGAGACCATGACGAAGAGATGCCATTGAAGGGTGGGCTCATGTCACGCTTGAGCTGGGGCTGTGGGCAGGGTTCATTCCCATTCTGCTTCCTTTCCCTTGTCCTGCTCTGGTGCTTGGCCATGATGTGTGGGTCCCGGGCTGGGGTGGGGAGGATGCCAGTCTCTAGGAGACACCATGGGAGAAAGGAGCAAGAGACCTGAGGCCACGAGTTCCCGAGGGATGGAAGTCCAGGCTCGGCTCTGTAATACTAGCAAGCCTCTGGCCAATGGGGTCCGTTTCTTAAGGTCCAGGGATCTGCACAAGCAATCCTGCTCTGCTGTGCTCATATCACAGAGGAATCAGCCCATGACCCTAGATTTTCTCTGTGTCACACGCTATGAAAGAATCGTAAGATCTTGGGGTCTCAGGGCTCAAATTCCCATCTGCAGCCAGACCCCTGTTCCCATAGCAGTTGGCTCTGTCTTCTTTCTTCAAGACAGCTTCCTTGTCCCTTCCTCCTGACCACTTGCCCTGCCTCATCGCAGGTCCAAACCAGGGTGCAGTACCCCACCAGGTCCCCATAAAACTCCATGTATTTCTTACTCTGAGCTCCTGCCACACTACGTTTGCACATCTGTCTGTCCTTGTCAACAGACTTCGAGATCTTTGGGGACAGGAATCCTGTATTACTCGTCTCTGTCTCTTCAATATTCTCCACAATCGTGCATCAGAAGAGGTGTTCAGACAGTTTCAGAAGTGCTTAAATTACAACCTAGCTCTTGCTGACATCTCTCATCTTGTTTCTTGGGATTATTCAATCATTGGATTCACAGAGAAGTCACTTTCTCTATCATGACTATAAACACTTCACGGTTATCAATAAGAAAGAAAATACATTTTTACCTAAAGATTCAAAATAATCTATGGGGCACCTGGGTGGCTCGGTGGGTTAGGGCCTCTGCCTTCGGCTCGGGTCGTGATCCTGGGGTCCTGGGATCGAGCCCCGCATCAGGCTCTCTGCTCAGTGGGGAGCCTGCTTCCCTCTCTCTCTCTGCTTGCCTCTCTGCCTACTTGTGATCTCTCTCTCTCTGTCAAATAAATAAATAAAACCTTAAACAACAACAACAACAACAACAGCAAAATAATCTGGCACATCACCCCTAACCTCTGCTATTTCCAACCCCGTGCGGTCCTCAGCCAGGGACATCTGCTGCCAGGCCCCAAACGACCTATTCTCTTCCTCCCCAGACTCACCAGTGATGTCTGCATGCATCTGTACAAAAAGGGGATTCTTGCTCAGGCCTCCGCACAGGAAAAGCGTGCTGATAGAGTGTCCCCCCGCCTCCATGGCCTCTATGATGAGGCGGGTGCCAAACTGAAAGGGAAAAGCAGAAGAAAACATCAGTATAGCAGCGCAAGGAAAAGCTCTGGAACCTTCACTAAGCGTTTACCCAGCCCCAGACACCACACTGAGAGCTTTGCACACAGTCTCAGAGCGCTGAGGCTCCGAGAGTTAGGTTGCTTCTGATCACACAGTTAATGAAGTCGCAGGGTGGGAATTCCAACCTGGGCCCGTCTGACTCCAAACCTTCTTAATTACTCTACCATGTGCTTCCGCCAGTAGTTACACAACATTGACAAAACCAACCGACAATGTTCACACAGTTAATATGAACGGGCTTCCCCGAGGCAAATAATTACGGAGTGTCCACTGTGGCCTGGATCCTCTAGCAGGGATGGGGGCTGGAGGAAGTGGCCAGGGGTCTCTGAGTCAGTCCTCCTTCCAGTGATAGGAGCTAAAGAGGTTTGTTCTTTGGAAAAGGGTGCTCAATTACACCAGCAGCAGGAACAGGGCAAGAGAGCTCTAATCGCATGAAGTGAGAGTAAGACGTCAGACTGACAAAGGGCTACTCTGACCTTTGTTATCACCTGAAACCAGGTAGCGGTTCTCCAGAGTTGTTTCAGGAGCCAGAGCCCATCCGTCAGTCCTTTGCGGGCTGGGATGTTGTGGAAATCACACACTCTGCCTTGCTTGTATTTTCGTTTCTGACCTCGTGTGCCAATATCTCCCTAAAATCTGCTATGCTCATCCTTGCTCAGTCTACTCAACCCAGTCAAAATCGTGGATGCCTGGGAAAGGGACACCACTGTAGGGTCGCCTGGGTGAATGTTAATGTGCAATTCTTTAGTTTTAACTGGGCTACACAAACAGCTAAAAATCTTAGTTTATCTGCAAGTTCAAAAACGAGAAGCTCATGAATCAAATTTACTTGCGTCAAGGATTAAAACCAAAAGATGAACTGTGACATGACTTCAGGAGGCTGCCACATGGCAATGGTTGAGGAAGGGGCTCTGGATGGAAGTGAGAGAGAACTGGTTTGTTTCTGGTGGAGAGAGAGCTCTTGAGATGTTTAGAGAGTGATTAATTCTGAGGGATAACACAGTGCCAGGTGTGGACAAGGGGGTGAGTTGACAAAGCAGAGGGAGTTGAAGGTCAAGGATCTGGGAGGCCACAGATGGGGCAGCTGCCAAGAAGAAGGAGGGTTGGGGCTGGAGAGAAGATGCGAGCCAGTGTCACAGACTTAATGACAGTGTTGCTGGGAAGGTGGTACCCAAGCATGCAGAGAAGGAGGTAGTTCAGCATGAGGGCGGGCTGTATCAGAGGCTCAACCAAAGTGAAGGAAGAGCGTTTGGGAAGTAGTCAGGATGTCCCCCGACCACTGTCCCCTTGGGGTGAGATGTAGGGCAAGTGAAGCCTCTTTTGACCTGGCTGCTTGGAGAGCTGTCTCACCTGCGCCTGGGGGCGCCTCTGGGAGACGGAGTGGCTAGAAGGTGTTCTGGTCATGAAATCCTGAACGCTGCGTAGTAAATTAGGAGAGACGGGGGCACTTCGGGAGCAAAAGCACAGCAGTTCCAGCCCAGAGGCCTTCGGCTATTAGCGAATCTGGTAAGAATATGGATTAGGTAAAACTTGGGCCTCCAAAAATAATCCACAGATGTAGTGTGTTAAAAAAAAATTAAAACATGTTGTACCGTATAAGGCCAGATCCTGCTTATTGCATGTGGCTGATTACCCACAGATGTTCTTTCTTAAGCTTTTGGGGGGTCATGAACCCTCTTGAGAATATGATAAAACCTACCGACCTTTCCAGAAGAAAGTCACTGACAAAATGGCATAATAAATGATTTCGGGAGGCCTACAGACGCCCTGGCGTCCACCATGGATCAGTCAGTGTCTGTGGACGGCAGGACAGCCTAGTCTGCTGGAGGGGCAGCCAAGAGCATGACTTCTGAACTCAAGAACGCTAGGATGGCATTAGGACATTTCACCTCTTTCTTGAATCCAACCTGTATCCAACCTTTCTAAGACTCAAGCCTCATTTTTTTTTTAAGTAATAGTAAGATCATATTCATGCATTGGAAAACTCCATGAATTGTCAGAAATGTTAGCACGCAGAAACAATTTTAATGCGGTCTTAGATTTGATGAAATATCAATGCCTGCCTTGCAGGGCTGTTGTTGTGGACAGTGTATGCACAGCACACCCAGGAGTGCTGAGTACATGGAAGGGGCCTGGGGGTGAGTGCCATTCTGGTTATTAGCTGTAGTTTAGGCACTCTGCTATGCACTTTGCTATCCTCGCTCGTCTTGGGATAAACTAAAAAATTGCACCTTGTTTTCCCCATGTAGGGGTTACGGGATTTGCCTGAGGCAGTATGGTCGGCCTTGGGAGAGGATGGCTGTACCAAGCCTCCCCTCCAAACCCGTGGAAATACCAGGCAAAACTGGTATTTCCCATACTTCTAAAACCACAGACCTGCGGCTCACGTGATTAGCAGGCCAGAGCAGAGGGTAACACAAAGCACATTCCCTTGGGAAAAGGCAAAAAAAGTATCAGAACAAGAGGCACTCCCTTGGGAGGGGCTGAGACAGCCTGCGCCTCCCCCCCCCCCGGGGCATTGTTGGCTGGAATTTCCCACTGGGGCCGGCAGCTAGCAACAGGGCCTTCCCTTCGGGTGTCCCAGGCTCCACTGGGTGAAACGCTCCACCCTCCTTAAATGCCCCGCCACAGGGCTTTGTGCTAAAATGATTTTGTGCTCACCTTTCTGGAAAAAATGTTTTCACAGAGAAATTTAAATTAAAATTAGGCTATTCCACTGGGAATGTACAGAACTAAATGCAAATCGAGAGACTTCAAATGCAAATAGTACTTTTTAAGGGTCTATTCTGAAAGGAAAACTATAGATGAACAGGCTATGGATAAACCGGTTGTCTGACAAGTCTTTCAATTAAGTGTGATCAAGAGAGAATTTTACTTCACGGAGAGTTTCGCACAGGCCTAAGTTAACTTCATTACAATGTCTCTTTCATTCTCTTCCTACAAAATACCAACCACGGATATCACGACAGAGAGCAATTTGTTTAACTTTAACGTATTCACAGCAAGCAGAGGCTAGGGTAATCTTCGGAGCCAGTGAAACAAACAAACAAAAAAATTTTTTTTTTCAAGTTGAACATCATGGGAAAATATCGGTGCTCAGACTCCTTCATTAAAATGCACATTTTTGCCTGAAAGATCAGCAGAGCCTGGTACCTTTGCAAAATGGACTGAACTCACAATTCAACAGACCCCGAGGAAAAACCTTATCAAATGATCCGCCTCAAATTTCCTCCCCTTCATGGTATTATAAAGGTCATTAAATGACGGACAGAATAAATATGATAGCTCTTAATACACATATGAGCCATTAAATACAAGATTGCTTTTTCGAGTGTGTGGTGTTTGGGAAACTGGAGCCGGCTCCATCTAGCTCGTGTCCCGTTTAGCCCCATTTATATATTCTTGGACGGCTGCAGCATTCTCACCAGGAAGGGGGCCTCTTGTGAGGCGATCCCGGCCAAAACAACAACGTTTGCTAAGATGTGTGAAATAAAAACTGGTCTTGGAAATGCCTGAAAGCGGATTCCATCCGTGCCGCTTTTATAAACATTTTAAAGGAAAAGGCAGGTTGGCGGAGTGGAAAAGAGCCGAAGAATGGGAGTGAGGCAGGCAGTTCTCCGACGGGCTTGGGTTCTGACTCCACCACGTGCCGGCTATCTGACCCTGCAAGGTGGTTTTCCCTCTGCCTGGAAAACAAGGACAATCCCACCTCCTCACAGGGTGACTGCCCTAAGCCACTCTGGGTAGATACTCTGGTGCCTGGCGCAGCAAGTGGGTGTCAGTGAAAGGTGACAGTCCTTACCATCATGTGACGGTGCCCCTTGGTCGGCCTTAGCGTGTACTCAGAGGATGAACAGCTCACAGCTCTCATGTCCCATTTCTGCACAGTCACTTCATTCCACTCTAAGACTTTTCTAAGACACTAGCACTGATAACCAGAAAATGAAAGTTCCTCAAAACTTCATATACCTTTATTTCAGAAAGCCGCGGCTTCCCATCCTAGCTCTGCCCCTTACTAGCTGTATGAATTTGGGCAGGTTAATGAACCTTGCTGAGGCTTAGTTTTCTACTGTGTCGAACAGGAATACTCACATCTATCTCACTAGGTTACATCATGCAATATTTGTAAATATTTAGCACAGTGCCTGTCACTTAATACCCCAGGACTATATTATTTATCATTATCATCATTATTACCGTAAAACAGGATCACTGAACCATTATCTTTACTACTGATGCACATTAATTTCTTCCATATTCATTTTACCCTTCACTCCCTCCACTTTGATAGATGCCAGAATTGTGTTTTTGACCAAGTTCCCATAAATAGTGCCAACTGACTGATTTCACTGAACTGGCCATGCTATTAAATCCATGACAGTTGCTTCAGGAAGATACAGTCAAACTGGCATATGATCTACAAGGACTGTTTCCTCTAATCAAGTTGGCCTGTTCCACGAAAGACCATATGTTCCCTTCATGGTCGGGAGGCTCTGCTCTCTTATCCCACCTACACGGCACCTGGACAAACGTGAATGTAAGACACGCACTTCTGTTAGTGGTACGGATGTATGGAAAAAATGTATGTAGTTCTGGTATTTGAAGGAATGAGGCTTTGAAGGAAGTGGCATGTAGAGAAACGAAATAATTAAATGGCATAGAGTCTGTCCATGTAACGTTAACAAAAAAAAAAAAAAAACTTTGTGTGTCTCTGAAAAATAAATTTGGAATCAGAATTGAGTGAACTTATTTTTCTTTTCTGTTGGTCCATGCTCTCTTACCAGTGGCTAAGCCTCACTTAATTAATTGTAATTTTGGGATTCCTCCCAGCTCTGAAACCTCGAAAGCCACGACCCACTCCTACAAAATGTACTTCCTAACAGACGCACACATACAGTCGTCTGTGCATGTACCCCATTTTTGGATCACTGTGGGAGAATAAGACCCTTTAGACTGAGATGTTTACGCTTCCAGGATTTTGTTTTCATTTTGGATTGATCTTCAGCGTAGGAGTTCCTAATACGTTAAATTCTTCCCTCCTTCTCTCCCTAACCATCCAAACCTCTCATTGAAGCAGCTAATTATCTAAAAACAAACACTAAGGATGCTTACTATTTAAAGGAACCCTGTAATGAATCCTTTTGCAAAGTGAGCGATATCGTGTGTTTTAGAAGTCTGCACATTCTTAACATCGGCTTTTCTTAATGCAAGCATAAATGGCATCTGCTTCTCCTTAATTGAACTTGGAAGACAAATTAAATAAATGCCAAGAATGATGTTCAAAGACCCGAACTCCTTTCAGCTTTCATCTATGTGAGGTGACTAGTAAAGCAGGTGAAGACCTTCGTCAAGATTTCCTTCCGAAAAGACACGCATCTCTCTTTGGCAAGCTCCCTTTTAATTAACAATCTCTGTCCCACAAGCACATGACGTATCCTGGAGGAGCATGTGGCCTAAGGTTTATTGATAGCCCTAAGTCTCTTTAAAAATGGCATTAAAGTGTCTTACAGCAATGGCTTGAACTGTGGCCAGGTAGAGAATGGCAAGATCATCGAGGTCCTGAGACAGTTTCAACCCGGTGACCTGTAGGGAGGAAGAAAAGAAAAGAAAGAGATGGCCACAAGGAACTGCCATGGATAGAGATAGTTCCCATGAAACACGTTCAGATGTGTTTTCTTGCCCAAACAAGTTCATATGCAAATCCCCTTTTTGTGAGCTGAACGTGAAATGACTACCAAATTGTTTAATCTCCAATCTGGGAAAAACTATCATTTCTTCTCCAAGAGAAAGTGCCCTGCCTTGTATTAACGAAACAAAACAAAACAAACACTCTACGGAGATCGTGTTTGATATTCCTTAGCATGGAATTAAAGGTCTTTCTTCCCCTTTAAAGAAAATGTTCTTTTATGACAAACACCCATTTTCTTCGGCTTACAGAGATCAACATGGAGCAGTGGCTTCTAGCAAAAGATGATCTTATTTCGAGTTCTGCCGTTGTCAGAAATTCAGTGTAACAGCATCCAGGGGGTATTCAGGGTAAAATAATATGTCTTCTATAAATGTTATACCTACTAGGGAATAATTTACAATCTGTGGTTTGCAAGGGAATCCCATTAAAGTCAATCGGAACCACATGCTTCTACAGAGTATGTCAATTTCTGAGAGATTCCAGAACTGAACAGGATGCTGAATTTGGATGCCTTCAAGACCTGTTCAAGACAAGTCCCTCCTTCCCATCACCCATTCACGAATGCCTTCTCTTGGGACATCCTTAGATGGTGAAGAACTGTGGGGTTCTTGAAGCCTGCTCTGAATTTCATGGGCATCAATACCAGAGTTTACTTTGTATTTTCACATTACAAAATTAATTAACATAACATATGTTTACTCATGGCCTACGGTGGGCACGATCCTAAGTGCAACAAGGCAGCGACAGGCAGCCTGCATTCAAAGTGGGGTAGCTGAGTGGTCTACCCAGGTCCCTTTCCTTCATCTCTCCAGTCCCCTTTAATTACCCTTTCCAGATTGCGCCCTGAGCCATGACAAAGGGGGGCCAGTGTTGACCTACTCAGGGCACAGACACCATGCCATGGCCCAGACCAAGACCTGTCAGCACTCCTCCCTGACTTTTCCCTTCTTCCCGCATTTACACAGTGTCCACGTTTTGCCCACTTGCTCCCCCGAATCTTTAGTGAATCCATCCCTTCTTTCCATGCTGTCACTCACTTCCTCAATCCAGGCCACCATTCTGTCCTTTATGTGTGCTGAAGGGCCCTTCCCTAATATTGCTCTTCACCATGGGGTAGTAATTGTTCTCCCAGGAGAATCTGATCATGTTCCTCCCTGTTAACACTTCCCTGCTACCCTCCTCTAGAGACAGAAATGCCTGTGCTGTTTTAGATGCATCCTTCCGGGCTCGCCGCTGCTTACTTCTCCAGCATCCGTGCAAACCCTTCCTCACTTAGAATCCTGGGCTTCGGCTACTCTGATCCCTCATGGAAGTCCACTGATGCAGGAACTCCTGAATTCTGCAGAGCCACCTGCTGATAATATCTCTCAGCAAATAACTGGGTAAGCAGATGAGAACTGTGTCTTTGATTTTAACACAAGGGAACACGGAAGGTTTGAGTGAGAGGCCAGAAGGGAATTCTGGGTATGCATCCTCGCAAGCCAACAATCCTGAGGAGGAACATCCCTTGTGAAGTTCCCCGGAGATCTCAACGTACAGTAGAAACGCTGGAAGGAAGGGAGAACGTGAGCACTACTGACACTGCAGAAGTTCACTTCGTCACGTGTGTAAGGAAATAATGTGGCCCAGGGAACACAGAGGATGGAAACCGACCCTAGCTCTTCCAACAGACTACCTGGGATACTCGCGCAGCAACCTCCATGCCTAGCACCGAGTCCGGCACCCAGTAGGCACTAGGTTCCTATCTGTTCAATGTGTGAATTAGTGACAATGCTCCTTTTTCCTTTTGTATACCACTGTCTTTCCTGACATTCTAGCCTTTTTTGTCTAATGCAATGATTATAGGGCGATCGTGTTTACCACCTTGGCTCTTCATGTATTTGCAGAGGGGAGGGTCATTTGCTCTGTGCCCCAAGAAAGAACACTGGAACATCACTCCTAGTTGCTCCATTCCAGGCTTCCCATCGACCCTCCTCGCTACACTTAGCTTTCCTCGTCACAGTGGCTTATACGAGGTTGGGGCAAGAGGACTGTCCCTGTAGCTCAGATGGAACCCTTGTATGAATTAGATAAAAGTACTCCCTCCAGGTGGACTAATGCAGAAGGCATCCCATCTGGGAGAGTGAACTGTGAAAAGGAGCACAGTGGACAAGATCTTAGCCCTGTCATATGTCCCTTCATGCAAGTACCCTGTGTGATCAACCAGCTCCTTGGCATGCGATGTCCCTGGATAAACCGTACTCATCCCGAGTGTTCTCCCTCTTCTGTACTGGCCTGGCCTCAACAGCATCTCTGCCACTTGTCTGTTAGAAAAGTTAAGTGGGCCCAGGCCTAGACCTCTCTTCCAGGGGGCAGTCAGGGAGGCAGGCTATCTCTGGCACCTTTCTGGGGTCATGACTACAATGGAAATCAAGCCACGATCCTTTGTGTGACTGGGTATGTATCTGCTTAGCAGACTCACATCTCCTGCAGGTGGGTTCTAAAGACAATATTTGGATAAACTGTCACTGAATGGGGAAGAAATTTGACTTTGTACATGAGATTAGTTGATTAGGAACCCCAGTGCCGTGTATAACACTGACACTGTAACTGCTTCTGATATCCTCCTTGATCAGTAAGAACCCTTTACTAAGACAGAAGGGGTACAATATCACCAGATTTCATTTTCTTTATCCCCAGTAAATATTCATGAGAACGTCCCCCAAAGTATTGGTATTCAAGCAAAAAAAGAAAAAAAAAAATCAGTCAATCAATCAATGAATCATGGCCCCTTCTCTAAATGTCTAATAACTCCAGAGTTCAGAAATCATAGAGGAGAAAAGAGAAGACAGTTACTTTTCTCCAGAAACCGAGAATGAGCTCATGCAAATGAGCACTAAATTTAACTCCGGAGCTTGCTAGTAGCTCCGGCAAAAGGGACACAGGATGGGTGACATCCTTTTTCTTTTTCTGATAAATAGAACATGGCTATCCTTCATAAAGGACAACGTTATTCTAGGGAAGAAGGTGCTCAGCAACAAAAGGGAATAAGCAAGCACAGCTCTCCCATCGCCCCCTCCAACACCTCGAACATCAGAGCCACAGAGTTGAAATGTGACTCCGCGGAAGTGTGAAGTTACTATGGGTTGGGGCCCTCTTGCTTCACATCTCATCTGATACGCAGATGGAGACTCTGGATGGGCAGGTAATCAATTCCATTTGATTTTTCTCTCCAGTAAGAGGGACCTCAGTCCTGTGTTGGCAAAAGTCAAATGACTGTTGGCCCAAAACAGAACTATCTAAGGAATGCCTAACATGTGGACCATTCAGGAGGCTGCAGAGTCCCCTTGGGGAGTCATCTTGGCAGGGAAGTGGCAGCACCCCGCGAATGCCAGGAATGTGCTGGGGGACATGCGGCTTTGTAACCAGTGACAAAGCCACGGTGTGACAGATGAGCAGAGAGGGCTGGATGGTTCCATCCATAAGAGGAAGTGGGAAGAAAGAGTAAGTGGAAGCAGTGCGTTTATAGAATATGTGCATGTCCCCATTATGAATGTTTGGGCAAGACAATGAAATGTGTGGGGGAAGCCCCATGGGAGAGTTGCGCTGGTAAGCACATTTTATTTATTTTGCTACTACGTAATGAGGAGAATTGCAAGAGAAAACACTTACAAGTAATATTTAGAGATGTGGGATGTATATGGTGGCCACAGAAATGCAAACTACAACTAATGCCTTCAACATCCTATATAATGGTTATAAAATACTTACATAAATCTTGGGATTTTTGAGCTTGGAAGGGAAATGTGGGGGAATGGAAAGATGACAACCTATGAAGGAAGACACCAGGGTTCAGATCTTGACATTCTCCCAACTGGCTGCACAACGGTGTGAGTTTTGTGACCTTTCTGAGCCTCAATTTTTTTTTTCTCATTTATGAAATAGGGATAATGATGCCTCAAGGCATTTGTGTGAAGATTAAATAACATTTGCAAAGTGTCTTACTTTTTCAGGAAGCTAGACTGCATCTATCAGAGCTAAACCCTTATAGCGCCAACCCCGTGAGCATAGGTGGCAATTAATGTTGATTTTCTTTCCCTTTCTCTCCATAAATGTTCATTCTCTCTCTCTCTTAAATGCATGTAGGGTTCGATCCCATTCATTAATTGGAATGTGGCAATAAAGCATCTCCTTCAACACGGTATGGGTACCCACAGGGTGTTATGAGGGGCACTGAAGACTAGTGTACATACAGCCTGGAAAGACAGGGCAAAAGGCATGTTGACTGTCAGCATCAGGATCATAATGGTGAAGATAAGAACGTCAAGAGTGTGTATACCCCTGATGAGTGCCCAAGGATAGGATAATGAGGGACTCACCTCCAAGGACTCCTTAGAGAAGCTTTATCTCCCTACACACTTTCATTCACTCTGTAAATAGGAAGCACAGATGAATTTCACCCTGGACTTCACCTTACATCTTGCTGCCACTTAGTAGCTGTGAGAGCAATGCACGTCTCTAACCCTTCCCCAGGATCCTCGCTGAACGCAGACTTCCTGAGCTCCAACTCTAGATTTATTGACTCTTTGGTGTGGGCCCAGCAATTTGCATTTCAGCAAGGTCCTAATGTGCAATAAATTGTGGAAATAATTGTCCTTAACCTTGGCATTGTGAATTATGGGTTGATAGGTCCTAAAATAGTTGAAATTACTTAAAAAAATGTAGTAGTAATTTAGTTAGCTCTTCTTTTCCTTCTTAGTTGTTAAAGGAATTAGTTACATTTTTTAGTAAGAAAAAAAAGCTTAAAAAAAATTTCAAGGGGTCTCTAAAGATTACAAAAGACAAGAGAACAGGATCCCCACTCCGGAGATTTTTCTAGGGCCATCAGAGCTTGATGGGGTAGTATCCAAGGCTCAAGGGAATTGTAGAAAGATTTTCAGAACACGAAGAGCACAAAGCTCTGTTCGCTTAGTCAATAATATAGGCAAAGCTGATGGACAGATAGCAAGGATATGAGAAGGACGGGAGAAAAAATTATAGAAAACCTCTGGAGAGAGAACAGTGATTGAAGAACAGGTCTGAAATAATCAGCAGCTTGGAAGAAAAAGGGAACAAATCTCCCTGAGGTTTCAGTTAAGTACCAGGAATCGAGGCTAACACTTGGCATTGCCTAAAACTCACCCAGATTTGGGAAATGCGATAAATGTGTTAACACAGTGTGGTGGTGGAACTCTAAAGATGCTCCCCAAGATTCCTGTCCCCCAGTTACGCAATCAAACACCAATACAGACACTGCTGTAAAGGGACTCTGCAGATGGAACTAGTTCCTAGACAGGTGACCTTAAAATACAGAGATGATCCTGGATTATTCAGAAGAAACCCAAAGTAATCATATGAGCCCTTAAAAGCAGAAGAGGAAAGCAGAAGAGTCAATCAAGTAATCCAGTAAAAGGCAGGAGAAATGAGGCAGAAATGGAAACCAGAGAGATTCAAAGCCTGAGAAGGACATGATTGGCTACTGGAGGCTTTGAAAATGGAAGAAGGGGGTAATGAGTCATGAAATGCATGCAAGTGGCCTCCAGAAGCTGAGGACCCCTGGCTGACAGTCAGCCAGGGAACAGGAACCTCCATCCTACAACTGTGCGGAGCTCAATTTGGCCAACAATTTGGATGAATCTGGTAGATTATTCCCAGAGTCTCCAGATAAGAGCCCTTGGTTCTATTCTTATGAGAACTGGAGCAGAGAAACCAGCTGAGGCAGCCCAGGCTTTTGACCTACAGAACTGTGAGATCATAACTTTAAGCCTTTAAGTTTGTGATTATTATTAAAGCAGCAACAGACAATCAATAAACTCACAATGACTAGAGTGACATTCTCTCTTGCAACCTTATTCTATTGGCAAACCGTCTGTGATACGCTGGTCATTTGCTGTTCCCCAGATGAAACAGACATTTCACATCTTGGTTCCCCTTCTGAGACTCTAAATCTAAGTCACTTGAATATTCAGTGCTCTGGTTGCCAAAGCTATTCCGGTCAACTGTCCTGGCCCTTAGTGTGTGTCATCCAACCTGTCTTGATTTACACAAACTTGGATCCCATCTTTGGTCCCTTGGCCTTAGAGCTATCCCTTTATTTATCTGTTGGGTCCTCCCAGCAGATTTCTCCTGATTCACCCCTCAGTCTTGTACCATGCCATACTACCTGGGGAAGGACTCCTGCCTATAATCCATATTCCCCCTGCCTGCCTCCCCTGGGTTTTACTTGTTGTTCGGTATAGTTACAGAAGATAGAAAGCACTAAGAAAACAATGTCTGAATCTGACATAATTTTTAAAAAGTCCCGAAAATGAGGGGGAAATATGGCAGATACACTGAAAGCAGAGTAGGAGCCTGAAAACGCAAAAACCTAGGGTTTTTTTTTTTTTTCCCCCCAAAAGGATGTCAGTGACCTCAGTGTGAACTGACTAGATTGTAATACTTCTGTTTTCCTCTCCTCTAGGCAAATAACTCTGACTCTCTGGGCCTTAATCTCTTCACCCCTTTGAATGGGGCAACAACACTGTCAAGTAGGGTTCCTTTTTTTTTTTTGGAAGATTTTATTTATTTGACAGAAAGAGACACAGTGAGAGAGGGAATACAAGCAGGGGGAGTGGGTGAGGGAGAAGCAGACTTATCGCTGAGCAGGAAGCCCGATGCGGGGCTCTATCCCAGGACCCTGGGATCATGACCTGAACTGAAGGCAAACGCTTCACGGCTGAGCTACCCAGGTGCCCCTCAGGTAGGGTTCCTATTGGAGTTGGTGATGATGTATGTAAAGCATCTGTCATGGGACCTGACATAATGTGGTTCTAGAAAAAAATGACCCCTACTATGAAACCAAATACCAGCTGCTAAATAAGTTGTTCAGTAAGAAAACATATTAAGGGAAACCCAGCTGAAAGACACTTAGGATATCAAGCCTTGTTATAGGACTCAATTTGTCATAAGCAAAAACAATATGTAAAAAAAAAATGGTGAGATGAAACAGCATTACATTGTAACAAAATCATCAACAGACTCACGTCAAAGAGTCCATGTCTTCATAAGCTTGATAAATGTACCAGTCCAGAGCTGCTTGAATTAGCTCATGAGCTTCCATCTGTGTCATCTATCTTCCCATCAGAGGAAACCACTGGGTTACCACCTCTGGCTTCTACCGAGCTCTTGCAAATACCCATCCGAGTTGTTGACTCCATCCACATCTGACTCTCTTTAGTAATGCTCATCTCTAGCTGGGGTTCAGTCCTCTGGGAACGGGCTGAGATCTTGACATGCTTCTTTCCTGACTCCCTCCTACTTTTTCACATGCACACTTGCTCTGTGCTTGCTTTGAAGAGCCCTTGGAGCAGCACTCAACCTCTCCAGCAGTTTGAGCAGCATATGGCCTTATGTTAGAAATCACAGCTCTTCAAAGCACCAGAAAATAACTTTCTGTTCTGGGTAGTGCTGTACTTGCAAAATGAAGCAGAGAAAACACGTTTCAACCCCTGGTGAATAGGGTGTTTTCATGGCCTGATACGCCTGAGGTGACTTGCACCTGCGATTAAATTTGATTAATTCACTTCTTGGATATTTCAGGAAAAGAGTAACACACACACACACACACACACACACACTCTGAGACAAAGTAGTAGTATTAATTGGAGAACGGAAATTGGTCACATATACAAGGAGGCAAGGACCCTTTCAAAATTCCTACAGTACTCCCTGTTTTGTACATCAAATGTGGGCTTCCCACTGTGTTGAGGGACTTGAGGGCCAAGGACTTACATACGGAAAAAGACTGATCTCTGTACCTGTGTGAAACTTGGTCTGTATGGACCAGGTGACTGCTGAGCCACACCTGCTGGCTGTCCACAGTGGACGGCCTCCACGGCTGGCGAGTCCAGCTGGTCCCCGGGCTATGGTGTGGATGGCTCGGGGCTGGCTGCACTCAAGGGCCACACTTAGAATCCTGCTAGTCGTCTTCTCACAGGCAGATAAGGGCCACTAAGCAGAAGCTACAGACTTCAAAGTATGTGCTGTTGCTGTCTGTCCATGATGGGATAGTCTCCCCATCTGATCCTTGACAACGACCCTGCAAGGAAGCTTCGTGCTACTCCTGCTTACTAATGAGCAGACTGACCACACATTGCTAACCTCAGAGGTCACCCCTTTGCAGGCCAGAGAGAAAATACAGATCTGACTTCAAACCCTGGGCTCTCTTTGCTGTTTCACAGTGGTAAAGAACTGTCCATCCAGTCGTTCCAAAGAAAACCAATCACACACACATACACACACACACACACACACACACACACACCTGAAACAAGCAACCGTTCCTGATGGTTGGTGAATATTTAACTTCCTCTTTCCTTATGCGTGACCATGCCATGTTTCCTTAAAAGTATGCATTTTTCTTTTGCTTTTAAAGAACCTAGAGTCACCAGCGTTAGATGTTTCGATACTGATGGCTATGACCCGAGCTTCTGCTGCCTTTACACATCACAGGCATGGCCCTTACCTAATTTACCAAGCAGAAAGGAGAATACTTGCGTGGGCAGCTACTTGGTCCAGGCCCACGAGTATGTGGCCCACGCACTAACCTCCATGCCTTTCTCGCCCAGCACCACGGGCCAATACTGCATCCCCAAAGCAATGAAGCAGTGAGGCACAGGGCAGGGAGGCAGCTGTTACCCGGAGAGAAGAAAAGGATGCTCTCCTGCATAATGGAGAGTGTCCTGGGTCACGCCTCGCTCCTACTTCTGAGGGGAAGCAACTAAAGCAGGTCAAACCAGGAGGGCTGATTGCTCCTGGAATCCAAGTCAGCGAGGGTGCGAAGGAAACAAAAACCATGACTGAGGAGAGAGCGGTCAGAGCTTAAATCCAACGCCCAGGGTAGGGACAGACATGGAAGGAGTGAGAAGACTGGTTTTCATAGCAGGGAAGCGAGGACTAGGCTGCAGAGTGTGGTTCAGGATGAAACCACGTACAGGATGGCTGGTAGGACTCCCAGCTCACAGTCCTCAGCGCCTCGAGTGAGTCCAGAGGTGGGAGTTAAGGCAGTCCTGTGGGGACCCGCGTGCTGGAAGCCAGGATGCACGTTTTTATTTAAGCTCCCCATTTCTTGTCACGGAGACTGACCTTAGGCAGGTCACCGCTCACTTCTCTCTTGACAAGTAAAGACTGACATAACTGCTTGGCTATAGGGGAATCATTCCATACCCGTTGTTGACCTAAACACCAATGAAATTCTAAAAGTAAACAAGCCATTGGTAGCCTCTACCCTCAAAATGTTTTTCTAATAAATGGAAAGTACAGGCTATGTCATATGGCAGCTCTGATATTAGTTTCTTCTGTAAAAATTATTTTGTATTGCCTTCAATGCATGCTTTAATCCTGCTGCTGTATTTTGTCTTCATCATTTCCTTTTTCTTCTCATTCCACTGCCTTTCCATCTGAGATCATTTCCCTCCACTAAGTTTCTGCCCTATTTCAGAAACGTGCCTTTAAAAAAAATCCTACTGAAAGTGCCAAAGAGGTTTTAATATTTTCTTTTGGTTTCAGCAGTATCTAATTCTTTGAGGCCTTCCCGAAAGTGTTCCAACGCTATTTCTTTTGCTTTGTATGCAACACATTTTCCTAATGGACTCCCTTTCCTATTTTTTGATTCATTTTAACTTGAGAGCTATATATATTCAGTGTTTCCCAGCAGAGTGTATGTATGATTTACTCTCAGCCCTACTCACTGCAACATGGATTTACCTCTTCAGATCTACACCTGGCTGCCAGTCCCCAGAGTCCAGCAGTTTTTATTTTAGGTGGCTTGGGTGGCCTCACCGTATCCCCGTTTTTCAACCCTAGAACAGAGAGCAGACATGCAAACCTATACCCCTCTTCCAAATTCCTACCTATGTCCCAGTAACATAGTGTTACTCAGGATCCTTAGAATGCAGGGCATTACCCGCCATCCCAAATCAGACTTTGTGCCCAGTTGGTTTCCTGGGTTGGCAGTTTTCTGATGGATTGAGCTAAAAGGGACAATAAGGTCTGGATTGTGGGAGAGTTCTGGAAAGTTAAGCTCACTGGCTGCTTCCAAAAAACCAAAACACCCTAAAACCATTGGCAGGGGAGGGAGGACTGCCCTGTTCTGAGGCTTAAAGGGCCCTCGCGACATTCAGCTGAGGAACAGAAGGTAGAGAGGTCCGAACCCCGGTAAGGCCAGAGGTTTACTTTGTCCTTATGTCATAGATTTATCCAACAAGTCCCAGTTAGTCTTTTAGATTCGGGAAATTCTTCCCAGATTCTCTCTGAGGCTGTCAATTCTAGTGTTGCTCGTTGAATGACATGTGAATTTTCAAAGTCAGCATGAGTTTATGCTTTTTTTTTTTTGCATCTTCACATATATTTTCAAATGGAGTAGAGGAAGGCGGCATTAATGCTGGCATTAAATACTTATATGGATAGTAGGAGGAGCAACTGATCTATTTCATATTAGTAAATTGTTTGTACCTATGTTTTTAAAGCCATACGTGATTTCTTTCTCATCTCCATGTTGACCATCGATTAAGTACATATTAATTACTTAGTATATGCCCAGAGAAATGTTTCAGGAGCCAAAAGAAGTCATGTATGTCTCTTTCCCTCCTGGGAGTATCCTGACAATTCTACCTGCTATTATACCCTTGATCAAGCACTTCCCTCTCCTCCCCTGAATCGTGCTCCAGGAACATCCTAATTGTTGCACCTTCCTGCAGTTGGCACATCTAGGTACCAAATAAGTATTTACTGAAGGGTGCTGGAGACAGTAGTCATTGTAGGTTCTGGCAGAGGAGAACATGACAAGAGAGACTGCAAGGTGATTAGTTTGATGTTATCTGAAACTAACTGAGGGAGAGAAATATTGGGAGAAATTTTTAGCCCAGAATTTCCTTCCTTCCGTCTCATCGAGGTCACCTTCTCCTTCCAGCGTGGTGATGTAAGCCGACGGAGTGGCAGCGATTCCGATGTAAATCCAACACAAGAACAGTTACAGAGGGAAGTCAATGCTCAGAAATACCATGTGATAGATGAGGTTTGCTTACTAAACAATAACACATTTTCGGGGGCGCCTGGGTGGCTCAGTTGGTTAGGCGTCTGCCTTTGCCTTTGATTCCAGGGTCCTGGGATCAAGTCCTGCATCAGACTCCTTGCTTGGTGGGGAGCCTGCTTCTCCCTCTGCCTGTCAGTCTGTCTGCCCCTCCCCCTGCTTGTTGTGCTCGCTCTCCAAATAAATAAATAAATAAATAATCATTAAAAAATATATATATATAACACAATAAAACTTTTTTAAAAAAGTAAACAGACTGATACAACTGGGGAGATGTCCCCATATGCAAGGGGTCTTCTTTGGTGGGTACGTCCTTAGCTGTGTTCATTATAATGAGCCAAACATTCTTCAAAGCCCTACACCGACTCCTTGGGGATTACATTCTGGATCTAGTTACCTTTCTAAGAATATCCTTATGAGGGTAACTCTTACATCTTTGGAAATCAGGCTTGGTTTTAAGAAACAGAGAAAAGCCACTGGGAGCCATGGGTCCAGTCACGCTGGGTATGACAGAAGTTGGCAAGAGAGGGCCCCCAGGGAAGGACTCAGATCCAAGTCCATGGACTCCAGACCCACAATCATTTCACTACATAGTCCTGCTTCATTATGGGGTCATTTTATGAACTGGCCATGTTTTTTTAACATCTCTCACATTTTAAAGGCCCATTATACTTAGTTTCAGATACTTGTCTTCAATTCAGACACCAGCTTTAACTTTTGTATCCATACAAAATGTGCTCTTCCCCAATCCCTGGTTGTACCCAGAGAGTCAGTTTATCTGCAAGTACAGCGCTCTGGCCGCAGCCTGTGGCCACATGGTCTCTCCCAACATTCCTCTTCTGCTTCCACAGGCCAAGGAAGCAGGCCAAGCTCATTATCTGTTGTGTGGGCACGCTTCACGGACTCCAGACAGACATAACTTACGCTATGTCCAATTTTCTTCTCTTTTCCCGTGATTCCTTTTTATTAGCAGAAGTTGATTATGTCAACTAGGTAATGAAAATAAAGATCAGTCTTCTTGTTGGCATCCCAAAAACAATGAAAACAATCTCAATAAAATGAATCACAAAAACCATAGAATTCTGAGCCTTGGAGCTCTCTAAGCCAGCGGCCTGCGCCACAGTCACGCCACGTAAACCCTGCGATGCTCACAGCCTCCACTCTGAGCTCCCCGCCTCCGTTCACTGCATACTCTGCTTCTCAACTTTTTGAAATCTTCCTGGATTCTGAATTCCTGGCTTATATTCTTATTTGCAGCCCCTCCTGGCCTCTGAAGCTTGGTTCTATTTCTCCAGCTTGAACATGCTTCCTCCAGCCTCAAATATATTCTCCATGATTATACGATTCTCAGCGACCTACTCTCGCCTGGCCACCAGGGTGTCCTGTCTTGGTGTAGGGGGCTATGAACGCTGCCCCAAGTTCACCCTGGCCCTTCTGGGGGGCCCAGAATCTTCTGCACCACCAGTGATCCCGAAGGTCACCCGCAGCTCCATTTACCTCCTGACATAAGTCATTAATTTTATTTTACTTCTAGCAAAGTTGAACTGAACTCCTAATACTATTAACATGCACTCTGAACAGCTCTGACTCAGACCCTGAGCAGACATGTGGTTGTGGCAATCAAGACCATGGGTGGTAATATTTACCACTTATTTACCCGGTGGCCTGGGGAGGGAGACAGAAAACATGACTCTGCAAAGTGAGGTAAATAAAAATCACACGGGCAGGGGCTCGCGACTTCCAGCCGCTCCACAGGACAAAGACGCGCAGTAGCTAAATATAAGAAATAGTGCTTTTAACACTTTCAAGGTTGGCTCAGAAACAATGAGAACTTTCAGCAGCTCATGCTGGGGGGTGGTAAGAGCCTTCGCACCAGCGGTGCAGCTGCAAAAAGCCCGTGCGCCCTTGGCCTGTCCTGGTAATTTTTCCTCTTTTCCTTTCTTCTCGCTTTGCTTCTTCCAAACTTTGTAACCCTTTGGCCTGCCTTCACCTTTGTGCAAGGACTGGCTGTTACTTACTTACCATGCCCTTCAGTGTCAGATCTGCTAAGGGAGACCGGTTGCCATGGAAATCTGGCCAAACATGTAAATCAACAGTGAGAAAACCCACAGGCTGAGCCTTCTTAATCAGATCCAGGTGACTGTTCAAATATGCATATACACTCTGGCATCTGGAAGAGAAGTTGATTTTGTTTTTAGAAGGGGGGGGGCAGGGTCAGGAAGCAAACTGTTCTGCAGAAAGAAACGATTTGTACTTCCATATCAGATCCAGAAACAAAGCAGGGTCCCCAAACCCTTAGCAGAGAAACTACCCAAACCCACAGGAACCAGCATACTGCTCTGTCTGATCGTACTGGGCCATCACCGAGAACAGGTTGTGTGTCCCAGTACAAAGTGGAAAGGCTTGGAATCAGTGCACAAGGTCCAGGAGTGGCTTTACCCCTAGTAGGTATGTAACCATGAGAAAGTTATTCAAACGTTCTGAACCACTTTCTTAACATCTGTAAAAACAGATATTATAATCCCTGTCCAACTTACCTCATAGGGTTATTGTGAGGATCAAAGGAGACTATGTATGTGAAGATAGCATATTTTGTAAACTGTACAATAATGTACATATGTAAAGGATTTTTTAAAAAATCAGTATTCCTAATTGTAACAATAATGACAAGGTGACAAAATATAAAGGTAAGTTTCGAGACTCGGGATGGGAGTTGGCTAAAGGAAGTGACAGGACAGAGGAATGCAGTTAGATCAGGAATTAGGAGACTTGATTTCCAACCCCAATGCACCACATGGCATGGCATATGTTCCTTCTCCTTTCTAAGGCTCAGGTTCTTTGGGTGAAGAATGAGGGAGTCCCACCACCTTTCAGCCTTCACATGTTTGCATGAGAGGGAGACATAGATGAGTGGACTAGAGCCAAGGTAGTCCTGGGCTCAGATCTGGGTTTCACCCATCCTAGCTGGGTGACAGGGACCAGTGACTCACCCTCTCTGAACTTCAGTTATCCCATATATAAAATGGGCATCCTAATACTTATCTCACGGAGCTAGATCTTACTGCATGGCATCAAGACTGAAGTGGGTTACCCTTCCCCTCTTTAAATGGGCTTCCTTCTTCAAGTCGTGAACCAATGATTCTAGAGGGAAGTGGGTTTATCAAAGGGTGGCATCCATGCCACTTCTCACTGGTGACCTTGGAAAGATAGCTTTAAAGGTTAAAAGCATGGCTTGAATAATGGCAGGAAAAAAGTATAGGAAACTAATGTTCAAGGGAGGTTAGTATCTGAGATACCCAACATGATACTATTTGCATTTTAAAAACGTAAATAAATAAATAAATAAATAAATAAATAAATAAAAATTTAAAAAATGCTTTAGGAGTGCTTAGAGATTTCTAATTCCAGTTTTGTGACACTGTGACTGCTCCCATGGAGCCCATGAAGTTCCCAAAAGTTTTCCAAATTAAGCTTAAAGGAAGAAACAAACAAGCAGAAGAGTGGTTTTCAATTCTTCTGTTAAATAAAAATTTCGTGTGTTACCTCAATACAGAAAAGATAGCAAAACAAAATTGGTCTATGAAAGTGCAGGAGTGAGTACAAGTGTGTGTGTGTGCGTGCCTGTGCATGTGAGCCTGTGTGTGTGTGTGTGTGTATGTGCCTGTGCACGCATGCCTGTGCATGTGCACGTGAGCCTGTGTATATGTGCCTCTGCGTGTGGATATGAGCCTGGGTGTGTGTGTGTGCGCCTGTGCATGTGAGTCTGGGTGTGCATGCATGTCTGTGTGTGTGTGTGCCTGTTCATGTGCCTGTGAGACTGTGCACATGTGCCTGTGTGTGTGTGCATGCGAGCCTGTATATGCCTTTGCCTGTGTGTGCTGTGTGCCTGTGCATGTGCATGTGAACCTATGTACATGTGCCTCTGTGTGTAGATATGGGCCTGGGTGTGTGTGTGCACCTGTGCATGCGAGCCTGGATGAGCATGCATGCCTGTGTGTGTGTGTGTGCCTGTGCATGTGCCTGCGAGCCTGGATGTGAATGTGTGCCTGCGCATGTATATGCAAGCCTGTATGTGCCTTTGCCTATGTGTGCTGTGTGCCTGTGCGTGCGCATGCAAGCCTGGTGTGCACGTGTTCCTGTGCATGTGCAGGCATGCCTGCGTGTGTGTGTGTGTGTGTGCACAGGTATGCTGGGTGGAGGTAATTTCTTTGCTTCTCGTTGTGACACCTCATTCCCATCTAAAAGTCTTCCGCTTTGGATGCTACTAGGACAACGATGTTGTTGGAAAAGGGCTGCGCGACACAGCATTGCAGCTGCCACTCCCTGCCTGACAGCACACAGTCTTCAACCCCAGCCCTGATACCACCCCTTCCCAGAAGGATGCTCAAAGTGAAGACCTCGAAAACCCAAGAGAGAGGTTGAATTTAAGCAAACACTCCTCTGTGTGACTCTCATGCCATGTGCTTTCTGCAACTAAGGTCAGAAATAACTGGTCAAGGCCCACATTTGAACCCTGTTTTAGCATGACTCTAGGGCAGTGTTAGGAAAGGGTCCCAGAGGCCTCTGTGGAAGGCCAAGCCGAAGCCTTGCACTTGGGGAGAATACGATCACATTCCGCTTTTCGATTTCCCACGCTCTCTGCTCACAGTCCAATAGGAACCACAGCGACAACTAAAGCCACGAGAACGCCCTTTCAAGCCGGAAGTCGAGTCTTTCTCAGTTCTACCAACACCCCACTTCAGAATGCCGTCACGGGACTTAAAATGAAGGGACTTTGTTTTTTTAAAGCACACGTCTATAAATCTTTTCATTTGCCTCTCAAGGAATCTCAGGGCAGGGCATTCGGTTTCAGACATCTGGGTCAATAAGAACCTATAGGCCTAATTACTATTGATTCGTCATTGTCTCATTTACCGCGGGTCTTTGCAAACAGTGAGATCCGTCTAGCCTCTTACATATATGGTCACTCATGCACTAATGAGATCCCTGGGGGACGGGGCATAGGCTTACCCCTTTGACTCCTAACCTCCTCACAGCTGTATGTTTATTCTTTGAATGCAGCCATTCTCCTGCATGTTTTTTCAATTATACCTTACCATGTGTGCTATCTGAGTATATCACTCAAAATGAAATGCACTTGGAAAACATTAGAATAACAAATGCACATCATTATTCACATAATTTTAACCTTACATGATGCCTTTTTTGGTTCTGACTTTGCTTCATTTGGGATTTTTTTACCAATTCCTTCTCAAAAGGCGGTCTGCCCTCTTCCAGCTCGGGAATCACATGTTAGCTGTTTCAAGTGGGTGGTTCTCCCTCCCTCTCACAAACTCCAGGCTCACATACTTACTCTTGGAGAGAGGAATTCCTGCTGCCCTCATCCCCCCTGTACATGATGAAGAAAATACAGTTTCAACAACCACACAGCGACTTCACCGTGTCGTGACTGGGTGGTCAGGTACCATTAAACCCCCCAAGCCTAGTTTACTTTTCTGTACCTGGGGCTAATTCTATCACCTTATAGGCTGCTATGAAGATTAAATATTGAGCCTGCGCACTATAAAATAATTGGTAATCAATAAAGAATTCTCCCTCTGTTCTTGTCATAGGAGTTTCATTTCTAGCTTTAAAAAATCCAAGTCAGGGTGCCTGGGTGGCTCAGTGGGTTAAAGCCTCTGCCTTCGGCTCAGGTCATGATCCCAGGGTCCTGGGATCAAGCCTTGCATCGGGCTCTCTGCTCAGCAGGGAGCCTGCTTCCCCCTCTCTCTCTGCCTGCCTCTCTGCCTACTTGTGATGTCTGTCAAATAAATAAATAAAATCTTTAAAAAAAACCAACAACAACCTAAACCCAAGAGTCAGGGACAATTTTTGTCAGACTTCATTGCTTACAATCCTAAATGAGGACAGCACCCCTACAATCTCTACTCTCCCCTGCCTCCCTATAAGTTATTTAATTCTTAGGATTCTTGGACTGCCCAGAAATGCAGTGACCATATTTTGAAATGAAAAATCAGAATATATGGTCCAACCAAAAGACATCTGCGCCCCTTCAGGAATTGAGAAAGTCTGCCAGTCTCCAGTTCCTCACTTCTTGGCCTGCCATAACATGGAGTCTACTGAAACTGGTCCCACAGTGAGGGATAACGCCCTTTGCTGCCAACTCCACTGGACCATGTTTGCCTTTATTTCACTTGAGTTTTCTCTCGTTCTGCACCACTTGACCACTTCTTAGTCGTTTGTTCTCCTTGCCTTGATTCCAGACACTATACTCATTTGGTTTTCCTGCTTCCTCTCCAGCTGGCTCTCTTCCATTACTTGTCCCTTAAATATTTTCAGCTTCCCAGAGATCTGCCCTTGTCCGTCCTGTCCCTCTTTCTGTACCCTATGTGATCCATCCTCCTCTCATGGCTTCAGGTACCATCTAGGACTAAGGACCTTCAACTGTACACTCCTAACTCCTGCCTATTTCTCTTACGAGTTCCAGGTCAGATAGCCAACAACCCACCCAATGCTTCCTCTTGGATGTCCACTGATGAAATGTAGAATTTATCTCCTAAGTCAACACAGTCCTCAGTTTTCTAGAGCACTTTCTTATCCTTGCATGACCAATAGAAGCCAAAGAAAGACATGAGAATTTCTATCTTATTACTGTTTAAGAAACATTTCCCATCCAAGAGCCATCAAGAATTTAGTGGTTATCCTGGCACACCCTAGGGAATGAAAGCTGTGAATATCGTCACCCTTGTTCTACGACTGTCGTAGCTCAGGGGAGCCTAAGTAAACACTTGCTGATAGACTGATGGCCCCAGTTGTCAGATGGACAGACTGAGACTGAAGAAGCCATCAAGGCCAAGGAAGCAATATGAGAATACCAGAGCACACTGGCAAGTGAGAATCATCTTTGGAAGTGGAATCTAAGAGTTCCCTATAATCCTCATTTCCTTATCTAGAATTAAATGAGATAACAAACAGAAAACTAGCAGCAAGTACAGGGCTAGGAACATTGCACGTTCTCAATAAATGTACTTACCTTTTCTGTTGCTTTCCTTGCACAGCCTTTAATGGGGAGTTTTACACTTGATCTTAGCCCAAAGGCCAAGAAGCGATAATGGGGAGTTTTAAATGTAACCGAGATTTGACATATGGGGGGTCAGTGCATTTGAAGAAATTGATCCTTAGTGGGATTATGGGAATCACAGAGGCAAAGGGAAAAAGAGCCCTGAGGAATAAATCAGATCAATGATTGTGGGGTGCCTGGGTGGCTCAGTTGGTTAAGCATCTGCCTTCGGCTTAGATCTCACGCTCCTGGGATTAAGCCCCGCATTAGGCTCCCAGCTCAGCGGGGAGTCTGCTTCTCCTTCTCCCTCTGCCAGCTGCTCTGCCTGCTTGTGCTCTCTCTCTCTTCCTCTTTCTTTCAAAAATAAATAGATAAGGGGCGACTGGGTGGCTCAGTGGGTTAAACCGCTGCCTTCGGCTCAGGTCATGATCTCAGGGTCCTGGGATCGAGTCCCGCATTGGGCTCTCTGCTCAATAAATAAATAAATAAATAGATAGATAAAAGCTTAAAAAAAAAAAAAAAAAAGACATTGATTGTCCTTACAGAAATGACAGAAAAGTCCAGCGGAAGTGGGAGAAAACAAAGGTTGGAAGAAAAAATGTGAATTAGGAAAATTTCATTCTGATAATCCTAAATTAGGACCTGAAAGCAGCAGCAATCACAACAGGAAATGCTTACGAAAGTGACTCAGAACAGGCGGGCTTCTCTGATTACAGTCCTTCTCCTTCCAGGACACTGTGAGCTCGTGGAGGTCAGGGGGCCTGTCTTCTACTCTGTCCCCCTCTCCACAGAGCAGCCAAAGTAATCCTTTTAAGTTAAATCTGAGGGTATCTTTTCCCTGCTTGGAGACTAAAACCTGGAATAGATTCTAGTGTCTTTACTGTTATCTACAATGGCCTCCATAGTTTGGCCTTCGCTAATGTCCAAGCCCTCACCTGTTTCCAGCTCCCTTCCACTCTGGTCTGGCCACAAGGGCCTTTATAGTATCCTACAGCCTGCCAAGCTGGCTACTGCCTCAAGGCCTGGGGCCTTGCCGTTCCTTACGTCTTTTGGGGTGACTTGGGGCTCTCTGAACATAGAATACCCCTGTCTCAGAGCTTGGCATCAGCAAGTCATATCTGCAAGTAGAGAAACAGGTACTGATAAACAGACTTTGTATTTTATACCCCTGATTTGCCACATAACCCACAGACGCATGGTTTGCTCCCATTCTTTATTCAGAGGCCCTCTTACCTGTCACCTTATCAAGGATGGCTTCTTTACCTGAAAGAATTTCCAACACCCCAACACCCCTCATCCATCTCTTTACTCATTTCTGTTTTTCTTCAGAAAGCTTACCAATTCCTGGTCGGCAAATGTGCTCTTCCTCTATCTACACACACACACACAACACACACACACACACACACCACACACACACTCGTACGTACATATGTGTGTGTGTGTGAAATTTACATGAAAGTAGGGACCTTTTTTCTTTTATTTTATGATCCTAAATGCTCATAAGAGTCATCACCTTTGTTCTGCTACCAACCTTGAACACTTGTGGTTTATGGCAACACCTTCCCACCAAACCCTGCTATCACTAGAACCTCATTCTGAGACGCTGGGAATTAAGGTTCGCAATAAGAGAACTAAAGTTCCCCATAAGGTTCCCAATATGGTTCCTAATAAAAGAATTAAGACAATAATGGGACGTTTAGAGGAAAAGGGCCAAAGTTATGATCAATGTCAGGCGATCGCTAAGGCGTGAAATCTCTGGAAATTTAGCCTCACATAGAGAAAGATTCTGCTTGCCAGTGACATGCATGAGTACATGTAGTTACTGCTGACTTAATTTATAAGCTCACAAAACATTATTCTTCAGGGATGGATCTGAAAATATAATGGCAAATCAAGAGTATAAAATACTGTGATAAATCTTTTTATCAACACTTGTTCCTACAGTTTTAAATAGGATTTGCCGATGTTAAGCTCTGAGGCAGGGGTGACTTGCATTCTGTTTTCAGAGAGCCTCAAGCCACACCAAAACAGGCATGCAGTTCCTGATTCCAAGGAATTCGCTGTCCTTTCCGAACAGCCAAATTCACTTTAATAATAGTTATGCCTATTTCTTCCTAAGACCCAATGTATAATGGGTCCTATAGTCTTGGAATAGTGTATTCATATATCTGATAAGACAGAGATGCACTTTCTTTTACAAGACAATAGAAAGAAAGTGAAAGGAAAAAGAATCAGCATTTATTGAATACCTACTAAATATACAAGCTGGGTGTGAAATTTGAGAAAAAGAAAGAAATGAAGGCAAGAATTAGATGGGACCACCTTGAAAGAGATGACAAAGAAAGAAGGGAAGAGGGCCAAGACCCTAGCTGTAATGAACTTTGATGCAGGGGTAGAAAAAGATCTTGAGGGGCACCTGGGTGGCTCAGTTGGTTATATGTCTGCCTCTTGATCTCAGCTGAGGTCTTGATCTCAGGGTTGTGAGTTCGAGCCCCACACTGGGATCCACGCCCATGCCCATGTGGAAGGAAGCTAGGAGGGAGGGAAGGAAGGAAGAAAAGAAAGAAAGAAGGGAAAGGGAAGAAAGAAAAAGATCAAACTTGAGCTTGAAAAGGAGACTTAGAAGGACAAGCCAGAGATATGGGAGGAAAACTGGGAGGAGGCAACATTCCAGAAAGAAAGCCAAAGGAAGAGAGTGTTATAGAGGAGAGGAAGGTGGGATCATTGGTGCCACATCCTGCTGCGACCCAAGGATGGGGACTGGAAAGCACCCTACAGACTCATCAACAGAGGCTGCTGAGGACCTTATCATTAACTGTTTCAGGGGCCAGTGGGGACAGAATTCAAATTGAAGTGGTCAAGGGATGGGTGCAAAATGAGGAAGTAGTGACCACGAGTCTAGGCAATGCACTGGAGAAACTTAGCTCTAAAGGGGAAAAGTACAGGGAGGTAGTTTGAAGGCGGTATGAAGTCGACTAGTATGTGGAAAGAGTTGGGATTTAAAACCAGTTCTGACTCCACATCTGAATCCTATAATTGCTGCTTCTGGACCCCCCGTGCTGCTGTTTCTCTGAGGCTGCACTGGTAATCCATAAAGCTCTCTTTCTTCTTCTCCATAAAAACTACTCACATGAAGCTCATCTACAGAAGAAAGTTCTGGAAAGTTTGAGTATTTATTTATTTATTTATTTATTTATTTTTATAGATTTTCATTTATTTATTTGATAGAGAGAGATCACAAGTAGGCAGAGAGGCAGGCAGAGAGAGAGGGAGAAGCAGGCTCCCTGCTGAGCAGAGAGCCCGATGTGGGGCTCGATCCCAGGACCCTGAGATCATGACCTGAGCTGAAGACAGAGGCTTAAACCACTGAGCCACCCAGGCGCCCCTAAAGTTTGAGTATTTCAATGCAAAATCTAACTACCCCTTAGGTTTGTGTTGGGTTTTAAGATCTTCAGAGACTGCG
Source organism: Mustela erminea (assembly GCF_009829155.1). Taxonomy (NCBI): domain Eukaryota; kingdom Metazoa; phylum Chordata; class Mammalia; order Carnivora; family Mustelidae; genus Mustela; species Mustela erminea. Next base: position 61,656,813 of record NC_045623.1, read on the forward strand.
ACTTCCGCAATCTATTTTCCTCCACAGAACACCTGTAAAATGAGTTAAGCCGGGTGGTATTATTGTGGTTTTATGGGCGAGGGAACTGAGTCACAGAGACATTAATGGCAGAACTGGCACAAGAATCCGAGACTTCTGATTCTTAATCCAGGGTTCTTACTACTTTACCACACTTTGCACAAGAAGGTTTCAGCCCTAGAACCACCACCACCAAGTAAGTTTTCCTCTTCTATAAAACCATGAGTAATAGTGGCAGAAATAGCAGTGGTGCCTGCTATCATAACTGTCATTGTTATATTTATTTGCTTAGTTGTAGCACACACCATAAAGCATTTTCAGAAGAGCTAACCCAGAAACTCATGAAAAACAAATTTAGGAATATACTTAAAATTGTTTTAAGGACTGTATTTATTTATTTATTTGAGAGAGAAAGATGAAGAGAGAGAAAGGGAGAGGGGTGAGAGAGACAGAGAGAGACCAGGAGCCAAGGCAGGGGCAGAGAGAGAGGGAGAAGCAGGCTCCCCACAGAGCAGGGAGCCCGACGTGGGGCTTGATCCCAAACTCAATCCCAGACCCTGAGATCATGACCTGAGCGGATGGCAGATGCTTAACGACTGAGCCATGGAGGCACCCCAGAGTATAACACTGATAAACAGTTATTTTATCTTCAGTCATACATCATACTGTCAAAATATTCTTTCCCAAAGTTACTTGGATTAGTTCTTTTCTTTCTCAAATCCTTCTTACTGCTGTTATGTTATTCATTATTAATACAATAGGTTTAGATTTTGCCAATTGTATTTCATTTTGCCCACTCCCACTATACAAATACATCTTGGTATCCATCCATCTATCTACCTACCTACCTACCTATTAACTACCTATTACTATCTAACCTACTTACCTATCTACTTTCTATTTTCAAGGGGCACGTAAAGCATCACCATGGTTCTAAGAATTACAGTTTTATATAAAGATCTACTCGGAAAAGTACCATCTCCACTTCTTACCCACTTCTCACTCCCCCATTTTTCCATCCCATTCCTAGTTCCCACCACTAGGGCACTAGTCTCATCAGTTTCTGGTTTAACCTTCCAGTATCTCTTTTGCACAAATGAGTAAATGCACATATAGTTTCTTATCATCTCCTCCCTTTTCCATGAAAGGGAGCACACTGTAAACACTCCTTTGTGTTGTTCACTTAATATGTCCTAGAAATCACTTCACATCACTTACTATCCTCTGTTGTATAGACGAAGAGACGGGCGTAAAGAGGCTGGATAAGCTGCCCAAGGTCACATCCCCAGTAAGGAGGAAACCCGGATTTAAGCCCAGGAAGTGTTGACTCCAAAACCCACGTTGCTTCCACTACATCGGAGTCTCTCATCCTTGGTTCCCGGCATATCCTTTGGGACCTCTAGTTCCTCTGAATTCTCCTTAGATAACTTTGAAAACTAATACACATATGTCCTGGATCATCTGGATGACTGTCTAACCCAACAGTGCCGGGCATGCTCAACGCCCAAAGGAACGGAAAATCACCCAGCTGCCTAAGGGGAACGCCCTCATGCAGGAATGGGGTGGAGGGGTAGGGGCTGTAAGGGGACGGGGCAGCAGGTACCTGGCTGTGGCCTTGGCTTGTAGTTCAGGGAAGGCAGCATGGCCCTGCACCATGTGGTCTATCTGAAAAAGAAGAGAGATAGGTCGGTTTTACAGTTTCTCTGATTTATGTTTAAACCAGAAAAAGATACATTAAAATGTCAGTTTCTTTCAACTCTGTCCACAGAGGATCTAAGAATGTTAAAGTGCTAACTCCACTAGAGTGTCTCAGCTTTTTCAGAAATTCAGCTTTGCTTCTTCACCTAGTGCTGGCTGCTCGATCCACAAGAAACAGCAGCAGGAAATGAAACTCTCAAGGCTAACCTGGTAGCAGAACGTCCAAAGTAACCTGAAAAGCAGAGGCGTGTGGACAGGAGGGAGGAGTAACTCCAGGTACGTGGTGAAGGGCCTGGGTGTTAAAGCCCCCCAGGTCTGGATCACACCATTTCCGCCTCCTGATCCAGGCTGTCACCCCAGGAGAAAGTCAGACCTTGAATTACTCACCCAGGCTTACTAAAGGAGAAGCTGAGTGAAGGAGACGAGGAGGAGGGATTACCAGTTCAAAAACCAACACCAAAAAGTTGCCCTAGAGCTGTCAAGAGGACCTCTCCTAATTGTCAAGTTGTCACATGAAAAAAAAAAAAAGTTATTACATGAGAAATGGGGGTATCGCTCTCCCAGGACAGAAATGTCTAAGCTCTGTGGATAACTGTCTTCTCATTTGAAATCCCTTATCTAGGATTTTATTCCTTAATCTACTTGGTAGCTCTGAACAAAATAATTGTATCAGAAGGAGAAATGTCTCCCCGTGATGCTCCCCTGCTTGCTGAAACACACCCAACAAACACTGTGTTTGTGCTCCTGAACCTAATCTGGCTGTCTTCCTGGTGTTCACATGAGTCTCTAGGACTCAACCATTGGGCCAATTCTTTTTCATTCAGACTATGAACCAATTGGTTATTTGGGCCTCAAGGAGATAGTCTCTCTAGTATGTTTCCAGACAGCTAGGGTTGTGTAAAGGTGAAAAGAACTTTTTCTGAGCCATTGAGGTCAGGTCTGGGTTGAGCTAACTACTCCAGAGCCTACCTACCCCTACCTCCTCTATGGGCTACTGCTTCCCTGATCTAAGCACCCCAGGGCCTGGTACCACAGGGAGAGGGAAAATTCTGTGGCCCGATATGACGGTATGGTGTGCCCCCTCCTCTTGAGAACTGTGAGCCATGAACTATCCTTTCAGTGGCAATCATCCCCTGATCTTGTTGGCCTCATCATATGGGAATAATAATACAATCTGAATTTTACAACAGTGGCTTAGTGAAAAGAACACAGGCTTTGGAAACAGACAGATGCAGGTTTGAATTCATGGTCTATGTTCATATTTTGTGGTACCGAGGAAAGGTTACTTGAACTCTCAGAGCCTCATCTCCTACAACTGTGAAGTGGTGATAATGAAATTCGCCTTGCAAGAGTGCCTGCTATGGAGGTGGCTCTCAGTTCCCAACATATATTATTAAGAAGGATGTGTCATCAAAAGGGCAAAAATGGCTCGGACAGCAGAATCCCCAATGGTCAGTTGCATTTCTTTTTTCCCCCTAACAGCATCTGGTAGGAAAGGTCCACTCTGGTTAGTGAAGACCAAGCCAGTTTTTCAAATAAACGAGCACTCATTTCAAAAGCCTGGAGTGCCTGATCCTAGGACTGATCTCTCTGTTTATGTTCTATTCTCCAGCACATTTAGCACAGTATAGAACATAGTGTCCTATTAGTGGTTATTTGTTTCCCAGTGAAATAACCAGTTTAACCACAATGACTGTATTTGCCAAGTGGCTGCCTCAGAAATATACAGACAGAGCTTGCCTAACTTTATGACTACTTTTTTATTTCCCCCATCTGCTCAGATTTCAGCTCTGAGAGCAAGCAGAAAAGTCCGCAAACGATATGCATAGGTAGGAAGCTTGAGCTGAGTGGAGTCAGATCTTCTTCAGGATGGCTTTCTAGATCAAGAGGGAAAAGCCGTCTTATACACCTAGGGTTGGATTTTTAGGTCCTTCCTCATAAGGTGGCATGCATCAGCATTTGGAACACAGGAGAAACAGAAACGCAATACGGTATAACACACAGATCATAAATGGGTAGTACGAGGGGACATCTGGCTCACAGATGTATTTTATTTGGGTTATATAATGTTTAAAAAAATCAGCCAATATTTTTAAATTGGGAGATTCCACTTCAAACCCAGATTTTGGTTTCTCCTGAAGAACAGGCAGATGCAAGATACGGGGCCACCCATAGTCCCCAGGGCAAGAGTCGGCTGGAATCCAGTGATGACTGATCCTGTCAGACAGAACTGTGCCCTTCAGTATCTAGAAGACACCACCACTCCCCATCCCTCCACCCCCAATAACAGACATCAGATTTCACCAATTTCTCATCACGACTGCACAAAGGCTTTACTTGTAGGGGAGCTCTATTTTTCTGTGCCCATCTCTCTGTGAAAGGAAGGAACATAAAATCATTCCCTAGAGTGCCATGAGTTAAAAGAAAAACTTCTATGTCAAAGTAAGAAACGAAACAAAACAAAAAAACCTGTTTGCCTAATCTGTTTATGCTATCTGTGTGACTCCTTTAGGCATCTGAGTTTCCTATTCTTGAAATGACAGAACACAGACAAGGGAGTCCTGAGACCTGAGTCAGTTCTGGCTCAGGGAATGACCTTAAACAAGACCATTTCTAATTTTCTCCCTCTACAACATTTAATAAATTAACATGACAAAGAGCCAAATGTTTGTAAAATTAGAGGACTGCAATTGCCTGAGATCTCAAAACTGTGGGCACAGAGTTCCTAGGCAAGAAAAACACATGACAAAGCCAAGTTTAGAATCCCAGAATTCTAGGTTCTATGATCATTTTGCTGAGACAAAGCCATCTGATGGCATGATGGGCTTTTCTCTATTAAAATCCATTTTATGTATTCGTCTTGAGGCTTTACCTTGCTTTGCAGATAATGAAATCATTAGGCTCAGATACATGTTCATTGCTTGCCACAGCTCCCATTTTTCCATTTGCATTTACCTGAAATGTCACTTTTTTCATCTCAGTTTTTCCAACGCTTTACTTAACTTTGTCTTCTTATCTCAAAGCGAAAACATTTTGTCTGATTTTTTCCCAGCCTTGAAATTCTCATAAAAATCTAATGAAAGAAGAAAGCCCAGCCTAGACAATGTCTTTTACTTTGCTGAAAGAACTGTGGAACTGTGGGTTTCAATACTGAATGGTTCCTAAGAACAACAAACATTCCTGAAAGAAAATGTAAACCGTTTTTTTTTTTTCCTCCCACAACTTTACTATTAACTTGTGATAGAACAACTTTACTTACAAGTGGACAAATTCTGACTTAATCCAGAGCTAATTTAGTCAGTTTCATTCAAATCATTCAACATCAAAGTTAATAGCTTTGTGCATTTTTATACTTTGTTAATTAACTCACTTATTCGGGAAACTAATATGATATGTGGCTACCCTGTGCTAGGCTAGATACGAAGATAAACAGAAGTCATTGCTCTCACAGAGCTCTGCTTGTCAGTGGAAAATGAGCATGCCAATATTCAAATATGGTCTCGACTGATTAGGCTCTTCATAGATTCTGCAAAATGTTTACTGAACATTTACTCTGCTCTAGTCATAGTAAGCACAGCCATAGAAAGGCACCTCAAGACTTCATACAAATACTACTCCAACTTCTGGATGATCTCTGAATTGCATTATAAGTAGCCCAGCTGAAGCTGAAAGAACTCAACAGAGATTTCAGTAAGTGCTCATCACAGGAAAGACAAAACTTGAGAGTTTGAGTTTGACCAAATAAACCAACTGTTAAAAAAATACTCTTCAGCGGAATAAGAATAACCCAGTGTATCTCCAATATATCAATCATAATGTTCAAGATATGATCTCAAATTGCTAGCCATATAAGAGGGAAGGAAAATGTCATCTATACTTAAGAGAAAAGCCATTTAATAGCTTATGATCCTGAGATGACACAGATGCTAGAAATAGAAGGCAAGAATTCAACAGTTTATCCTACATTTGTCTCCTGTGGCAAGGCAAACAAAAGCAAAAATAAACTCTTGGGACTCCATCAAAACAAAGAGTTTCTGCACAACAGAAAAAACAGTCAACAAAACCGAAAGAGGACCTACTGAACAGGAGAAGATATTTGCAAAAGATGTCTCTGATAAGGGATTAGTATCCAAAACATATAAAGAACTTATACAAATAGGTGAAGGGGATTGAGAGTACATCTAGCTTCATGAGCACTAATATATGGAATTGCTGAATCACTACATTGTATACCTAAAACTAAGAGAACACTACGTTAACTACACTGGAATTAAAATAAAATAAAGAACATATACATATATTGCTAAGTGAAATGTGAGTCAGAGAAAGACACCCTATGTTTTTACTCATATGTGGAATTTAAGAAACAGAACAAAGGGGAAAAAAAGACAAACAAAAAAACAGATTCTTAACTAAAGAGATCAAACTGATGGTTACCAGAGGGAAGATGGGTGGGGAGTGAGGGGATGGGTGAAAACAGGTGAAGGGAATTCAGAGTACACTTATCATGATGAGCACTGAGTGATATATAGAATTGTTGAATCACTGTATTGTACACCTGAAACTAATATAACACTGTATGCTAACTATACTGAAAATAAAAAAAATAAAGAGAACAAAGTCAACATGAAAAAAAATTCATCATACATCCAAAAAAGGAGGCGAGGTTAGAAGAACACTATAAAGTTGTTGCTTGATCTGAGCACTGGTATGTTTGGACATTGTTGTATGTCAATAAATACTGCTTAAATACCATTGCACACCTTAATAAAGAAATAAACATATAAATAAATAACAAATAAATTTAAAACATGAAATCGATGGTTTAGTAATGCTTTTTGGGATATAAATGATAATATTCTCATAATCAGTAAATAGATAAGAAACAAAAACTATTAAGAATGGAAATTCTACTATTGAAAAAGGCAATATCTGCAATATTTAATGAATAGGCCTCACAGCTAATTGAAGATCATAGAGGAAAGAGTCAATGAACTTGAAAACAGACCAACAGAGACAGTATCTAATTGTGAGAGGAAAGAGGGGGGAGGGACAGAGCAAGGAGGGGAGGAAAGGAGTGACAGGCAGAGGGGGATAGAAGGAGACAGAGAGAGATGTCAGAGAGGTAGAGAGACAGAGAATGAAAAAAAAATAAAACCATTCCTTCACAGGCTTGTGGGACAATAGCCAAGGGTCTCATATATATGCAACAGGAGTCAGAGGAGGAAGAATAAGAGCAATATGTGGCCTTGGTACTGAGGTAGGGCTGTTAGTATGGGTACGAACTGAGATGCCCATATATAATACAGACATACCCTCTGATGATATTCAGGGGAAAATATACAGTTTCATCCTCCAGGGAAAATACCTCAGCCAGGGGTGGTACTGGCTCTTGAGGACCAACACTACTGTACTTGATACATGAAGATGTGCCGTGTCTACTGCCTGTAAACATTTGTCATATTGCTCCAACTTCGCAATACTAATGTTTCTTACTACTGCATTAGGGAATGTATTCTTGCCATGGCCACCACCTGTGCTAAGTTTATAATCACTTCAAATGCTGGGTCTATGGAAAGAACCTCTTCCTGAGTCGGTCACTGGGAACCATAGTTCTAAGTATTTTCTTTTGTCTCATGGGTATATTAATCTTGTGTTGTTGTTTATATTGCTTCTATGGCATATGGATGCAATATTTATTTGTTTTTAAGAATAAATATTGACAATTTCCCCAACTTGGTGAAAGACAAAAATTTATAAATTCAAGAAGTTTAGCAAACCTGGGAAAAGAAGGATAAATCCAAAGACCACCACATGTGGGCATACCACAATAAAAATAAAAGATTAAGAGAAAATCAAGAAAGTAGTAGAAGAAAAATTATAGACTCTAGACACAGGAAAAAGCCATACAAATGATGGTTGACTTCTCATACGAAACAAGGATTCCAGAATATAAAACAGTAGCATCTTTAAGTGTTGAAGGAAAACAAACAAAGAAAGAACCTGCCAACCAAGAATTCTATATTGAGCAAAAATATCTTTTGAGATATAAGGTAAAATAAATTCATTTAAAAAAAAACTAAGAGAATTTTTTTTCTTTTTTCTTTTTGTCAATATCTGTAAGAAAGAATAAATGCTGAAGGAAGTTCATCAGGCCAAAGGGAATACGAGACAGAAATTTAAATTCTCAGAAAGAAATTTAAAACCATGGAAATGGTAAATATGTAGGTAAATAGAAAAGATAATGTTTGTTTCTCAGATCTCTTTGAAATACATATGACCGTTACAGATATCCTCCCAAAATTCAGATGTGAAGCCCCAACCTTCCATGTGACTGTATTTGGAAATGGGGACTTGATGGAAGTAAATAAGGCTCTATGAGGTCATAAGGGTGGGGCCCTAATCCAATAGAAATGCCGTCCTCATAAGAAGAGCCAGGATCACCAAAGCTCGCTCTCTACATGCATGTACCCGGTAAAGGCCATGTGAGGACACAGTGGGAAGGCTGCTGACTTCAAGCCAGGAACAGAGCTCACATGAGAAACTGTACTTTCTAGCACTTTGATCATGGACTTCTATTCTCCAAACTCTAAGGAAATGAGTGTTTACTGTTTAAGCGACCCGGTGGATGGTATTCTATTATGGCACACTGGACAGATGACTCCATTATTGAAAGCGAACAACAAAGCAGTTACTACATTGTTGGACGTAGAGCATATGTAGGCATCCCACATACTATGACTACAGCATAAAGAGTTGGGGGGGTGGCAAAGGGAACTCTAGAGTTGAATACTTTTTACATTTTACATGAAAAATATGTATATTTTACAATAAATACACATATAAAATGTATATTTTACATAAATAAATATACATACAAAATATGTATATTTTACAATATACAGTCTAAGGCTGAAAAGCTTAGGACATTTACTGTATGTCATTACTAAAGAAATCATTTAAAAAAGGAATTCAAAAAATCATGCCTGGAAAGCAAACAGGAGAATCCAAATGGAATTCTGAAAACTGAAAGATACCTGAATAATCCAAAAGATGGAAGGAAAGGAGAGAGAGAGAAACAAAAAAAACAGAACCACCACAGAAAACAAACAGCAAAATGGAAGACCTAAATCCGACAATATTCATCTTCACATTAAATCATGGAGAGTTTTCAACACTCTCAGTAAACATCAAAAATTACAAGATTGCAGAAAAGCGAGACCCAGCTACATCCTGTGTATAAAAGATGTACTTTACATAGACTGGGACAGAGGTGATGGTGCTTTGACTGATGGTGTTGGGAGTCAAGTTACAAAACAACCAAAACAGATGGAGTGGCGAGATACATTTCGGCATCAGAATCCATACGAATTTCTGACTGGATGAGGGCAGAGAAGGGAAAGGAGGAGTAAAGAATTAATCCTAATTTTCTGGCTTTAATAAAAATATAAATGATGGTGGTCTTTACTCAAATGAAGACAAATACTTGAGGATCAAATAGAGACTGTATCAGTTACTAGAGTCAGAAAACCGTAATTCCAGAATCCTTCCTCCCTCTGCCTCCCTGACATCGAACCCATCCTCTCTCCATCGACAGCAATGCTATCCTCCAAAACCTTGATCTCTCTTCACTTCACATCCAATCCATCAAGAAACCTCATCATCTCCACCTGCAAAATATATCCCCAAACATGACCACTTGGTGACCACTGCCACCACCCTCAAGTTTCAAGTGGTTTACTGATACAGTAGCCTCTCTCTGGCGCCCCTGCTGCCATCTCCCTCACCCCCACCCCACCATTTATTCCCCAGGGAGCAGGCAGCAGTCTGAATGAGCCTTTAAAAACCAAGTCCTGGGGCACCTGGGTGGCTCAGTGGGTTAAAGCCTCTGCCTTCGGCTCGGGTCGTGGTCCCAGAGTCCTGGAATCGAGCCCCACGTTGGGCTCTCTGCTCAGCGGGGAGTCTGCTTCCTCCTCTCTCTGCCTGCCTCTGCCTGCTTGTGATTTCTGTCTGTCAGATAAATAAATAAAATCTTTAAAAAAAAATAAAAATAAAAACCAAGTCCTACTTGGCCTGTGCTCATTCTTCTCCAGTGGCTTTCCATTTCACTCAGAAGTAAAAGCCAAAATTCTAACAGTGGCCAAAAATATAGCCCCATATTACCTCGTGAACTGATTCACAACTCTCATTTTGGTTTATTTGGCTCCATCTTTGTGGCCTTGTTTGCTATTTCTATAATATACTACAGGCAGGCCATCCTCCCTCAGGACCTTTGCACTGGTTTTTCCCTTGGCCTGGTATGTCCTTCCCCTAGGTTTCCAAATGGCTAACTTCCTTCCCTTCCTTTTTATGTTTGCACGTCACATCAAAAAGGCCTACCGTAAGTAACCACCTTATTTAAAATTGCAAACTGTTCACCTGAACCCATAAACTTACTTCCTCTTTTATTTTTAACGACTTACACCATAAAATAAACTTTATTGCTTTCTCATTTTATTTATTTTGTAGGATCTGTCTTCTCCTGTTAGAATGTGAGCTTGACAAGAGGGCGATTTTTGGAGTGAAGGGCAAGAGGAACTGTTTTATTCTCTGCCTATTTCTCACTCAGAACACTACCATGAACATCGTGTAAATAAGCATCCCTCCAAAGAGTTTAGATTTTTATTCTACAGATAACTTGGGAGGTATCAAGAGTGACAGGGTCAGGTCTATGTGCTTTCACCACAATCTTAAAAAGGATGCTGTGGAAAGTTTGTGTTCCTTCAAATTTCGTATGTTGAAATCCTAACCACCGGGGTGAATGTGCTCAGAAGTAGGACCCTTGGGAGGTGAGTAAGTCTGAGGGTGGAGGCCTCATGAACAGGATTAACACTCTTGCAAGGGTCGGAACGAACCAGAGTTCTCCCCTTCCACCATGTGAAGACACAAGGAAAAGTCAGCCCTCTGCAAACCGGAATAGGATCCTCACCAGGAACCAACCTTGCTGCTACCTTGATCTTCGACTTCCAGCCTCAGGAGCTGTGAGGAATAAAGTTCTGTTGCACATATGCGCCCCCCCCATCCCCCCTGTCTATGGTAGTTTGTTCAAGTGGCCAAACTAAGACACAGGACTTAGAGAGAGAAGAATTGGAAGAAAGAAGGTAATCAGGGAGCTGTGCAGGAACTGTTTTATTCTTTGACCCGGGTGGGTATACAAAAAACAAACAAACAAACAAAAAACAGTGCAAGCCCGGGTGGGAGGGAAAGCAGAAACATTTTTAATGCAGAGTTGGTCTTCGTATCCACCAAGTCATTCAAATTAGCCAACAAACAATGCTGGGGACACACCTAAGTCTATACATACCTTCTGTCAATACTACACACATACATTTCCTTTCTCTCGTGGCCTTATGAAGCCTACCAACTGAATCTGCTTCGATGTACCTGAAAAGTCACACTAACTCACAATAATTGCTTCTCCAGGGACTGTATAAGACAAGTATAAGAAAAACTCAAAAATGTGGCTCCGCAAAAGTCAGGTCCAGTTATAGAGAGATATGGGTCTTGCAGTAGCTGACTTGGATTTGAATCAAGGCTTTCCCACTTACAACAATTAAGATCTTGATCAAGTTACCTCATTGTTCTGAACGTATTTATGCACTAGTAAAACTAAATCAACAACACTGACCACACAGACATGCTGTGCATATCAGAACGCTAAATCTTTTTTTTTTTTTTTTTAAAGATTTTATTTATTTATTTGACAGACAGAGATTACAAGTAGGCAGAGAGGCAGGCAGAGAGAGAGGAGCAGAGAGCCCAACGCGGGGTTCGATCCCAGTCCCTGAGATCATGACCTGAGCTGAAGGCAGAGGCTTTAACCCACTGAGCCATCCAGGTGCCTCAGAACGCTAAATCTTAATGAAGGGCCTGAAAGTATTTGTCCCATAAAGATCCTCTCAGGAGGCTGCGGGGGTTGTGCAATCTACTTCATGTGCTACGCTAACTTGTAATCATCAGGCCTGTATTCAACCTTCCCATTAGATGATAAGTTACTGGAGGACAAGAATCATGTGACTATTCTCGCGTGGCCCAGAGTCATCCCTGTCACATGATGGAAGGAATGAACAAATAAAGAATTGAATTCACTATCTCCATCCATGCACAGTATGTGTCTAATCCAAGCTCTTCATACACCCACTTGTGGGGGACGGGTGGACTTCCTGAGGCTAGTCCCAGGCTGAGTGGCACTGGGGATAAAGCAGGAGAGAGGCGTCTTAATGCACAAAAGCTAAAATTCTGAACACACTGCATTTTGCTACACGGTGACCCTGGGGCTCAAGTTCATAAATTTAAATTCTGGGTTCAAACAATTCAAAGGTGGGATACCTGGGTGGCTCAGTTGGTTAAGTATCTGCCCTCAGCTCAGGTCACCAGTCCTGGGATCAAGCCCTACATCGGGCTCCCTGCTCAGCGGGAAGCCTGCTTCTCCTTCTCCCTCTGCCACTACCCCCTGTGTGGGCTCTCTGTCAAATAAATAAATAAAATCTTAAAAAACAAAAATAATTCAAGGGTAACCCCCACCCAAGCTCCATTATTCCAGAAAGCCAAAGCCACCACCACTTTGGAAGAAGAGGCAGCTTAGGAATTTGACTTAGCCTCCTTACTGCACACCTCCCCCAATGAAAAGGACTCCAACTTCAGAGAGTGCCTGGAGAGAGGGATGGCCAAAGGCCAGCTGGAAACCAGCATCGGCATCTGGACGCAGTGACTGCATGGGCTGGTGTTCTATGGAAAAGGTCTGGGCAAAAAAGTGATGTTTTCTGCACAGCTATTCTGGAGAGCGTATTGACAAGCACGAGGCAATCCCTGCTGGGTGCCCGACTGAGGCAACTAAAATCAATCATCCATGGGCTGGAGGCATGTGCCCTTCTAAGAGGAAATGAGTGTCAGTGGCACAAGCTTGAAATGAGTGAAAAATGAATCCAAATCTCAGTCAATTGAAACTGCAAGAGGTCCAGAGCCAGAAAAGATCCTATTCTATTTTTTTTCCTTCATCCTGAAGTTAACCAGATGGAGATTTTTTTTCTTTTTCTTCTTCTTCTTTTTTTTTTTTTTTTTTTTAAGTACCAAGCTATTCACATACTTGGAATGAAGAATTTGCTTTGGGATGAAAGATTTTTTTTTTTTTTAAATTGTAAAAATGAGACAAAATAGCTATTCCCCCTCCCTCCCAAATCTAGAGTTTAGGTAATTTTTTCTTGTTTATTCTCTTCTTTCTCCTCCTTCCCTTCCCTCTTCCTCTACTTTCTCTCCTCTTCTGCTGCAGATGGTACATCTGTGACTGTGTTTAGAATATACTGTGGACAATGTAATAATGGGACAGTTTCAGACCCAGCATTTCAGGCATGTGTGTTTGAAACAATGAACACAAAACATGCAACTTCCTCTCACCGTGTTCTCCGTGAAAACAATGTTGTAAAACCAGAGATTAGAATTTCACAACAGAACAAACAAGAATAAGTAAATGGAAAGGAAGGGCAAATGGCAAAGGAGTCACATAAAAAGGACACTGACAATGCACCAGGGACCTCTCTGGGTTGTGCTTGCTCCCCTGAGTCTGCATTCTTCATCTGTGTATTTGGATAATCACTGTACCTATTTCACAGGGATTCTGAGAGAATTAAATGAGATAGTATATGCCAAGCACTTGGCATCGAGACTAGGAAAGAAGCCTTCAAAATAAATATGAGGCATTGGGATTATTATGTATTAATAAGATTATGTATATAATTATGTAAGATTAATAAGGATTAATAAGATTATGTATATAAATCCTTTTCTCAGAACATTCTCAATAAGGTAGGATTTTTATTATTATCATCATTATTGTATTTATTTCATTTCTTTATTTTGTAGGCTGTTTCTGTCTCTTTGCTTGCCTCCCCTGGACTGGACTGCTGCTTTACTGGGCAGTCTCTTCTGTTCTTGATTCAGATTTTGCCCCATCAGGCTAGCTTTTGCTCTCTAAACTGCACAGGTCAATCACACCAGCTTGTACGGCCCATGAAATATAAGCAGAATTGCCCAAAGTGGAGCTCCAAGGGCAGCTTGGTTGGTGATGGTGCAAAATCACTAACTAGAGGAAAGGCCACAATTCCCATGACTTCAAAAGTCACAGTAGACTATTATGAAGACTTTATTAATGGCCAAAAGGAGGTCACATTTTTTATTTAAATTCTGAAACAGGCATAACCAATTCTTATCCACAAAGATATGTCATAATGTTTGGGCAAAGATGGCTTATATCCATAGCAACAGAGCAAACTTTGAGCCAAATACTGGGGAAAGTATTTCCAGACTGACACAGATGTTCAATTTGCATACTAAGTCTCTGAAAACCTGTTGATGGACAGCTTCATGAACAATGCACTCTGCACAAAGAATTGGTTTACTGGATCATTGTACTTGTTTTTTAAAAAAAAAAAATGCCTCTGGATTGTGCCCTCTATGAGTTCTGGGTCTGCAAAGGGTGATTATACCATGAGGCAAGGTTGAAACAGGCTATATTTCAGCAATGGGCTTTTATTATGTCGTAGAAAGGGAATGGATATTTAAGTTAAACACTGTGTAAACACATGACACTTACTTCAATAGGACGATGCAAAATCCGAGTCCCCTGGCACCTTCATAAGGCTGTGTTGTCTTCTCAGTGTCTCTAGCATAGTGTTCTTACAGACCAATCAGATGTTCTTTCTTTTATAGGCACCGAGATTCCCTACTACATAAAGAGCTCCTCAAAACCAGAGCCCGCGGAGGTCTCGCTCATTGAATGCATCTCTGTGGCCGGGCACAGAACATGGGCTTCAATGCCAGCCAGATACCTATGTTTCCACTGACTTTGAAAGAGAATTTGAGGCAGCTAAGTATAAAATAGCCATATACTAAGAAATGGAAAAAATGGGCATTTGCATCCAGAGTGAGCTTTGGATCTGATCAACTATCATTCAGTTGAACATTTGGAAGAGTTGGTATGGGAATGAGACCATAAACAGACGATGTGAGATTGGCTAACTGAACCTTGGTCTCCTTTTCCCTTGCGTTCCAATGGAATCCTTCCAAGGCTTGCTGATCTCCTGACCTCAGTTCTTATTAAGCACTGCCCTGGTCCTCATTCAAACCCGCATAGCTTTCTGTTTGTGGACTAACCGACTAAAACCGGTCTCCCCACCTTCAGCCATGTACCCTCAGGCCTTCTACTCAAGGCTGCTAGCCGGTCTGTCCACCTGAGACCTGAACATGAGCATGTACTCTTCCAACCTTGCACTGCTCCCCCTTGGTCTGCCAGAGAGAGATCAGTTTCTTAGCATGTTCTTCAAGGACTTATGATGTGTTCCCTATCCAGCTCTCTAACTTTCATTGTCAGTCATTCTTCTAATAACAGTTTATGTCACAGCCTATGTGCCATAACCTCAAATATGCCTTATTATTTGTCACTCCCATATCTTTGTTCCTACACCAGTTCTCCTGCCTAGAGGAGTATATCTACCCTTCTTTGCCTGGTTGGTCTCTATTTACCTTTCAAGACTCAGCATAAATGCCTTATCCCCTGCAAAAAGTTTTTTTTAGCTTTATGCCAACTCTGTGCTTTGTCCCTCTGGTACAGTACTCATCTTGTTTTTATGGGTCTTCCATCTTCCCTATGAGACAACCCCACAAATTCACCAAATTTTTATCAACTACCTTCTATAAACCAGCCACTGAGCTAGATGCAAAGAAATGTCAAATATGGCCTTTGCCTTTAAGGAGCTCCTAGTTTTCTGGAAATGACAGATTAGTAAACCAATAAGAATAACAGAATATTCTAAATAGAGTTGTGTCTTGGGGTGCCTGGGTGGCTCAGTGGATTAAGCCGCTGCATTTGGCTCAGGTCATGATCCCAGGGTCCTGGGATCAAGTCCCACGTTGGGCTCTCTGCTCAGCAAGGAGTCTGCTTCCTCCTCTCTCTCTGCCTGCCTCTCTGCCTACATGTGATCTCTCTCTCTCTGTCAAATAAATAAATAAAATCAAAAAAAAAATAGAGTTGTGTCTTAAAGGACAAGTAAAATTATCCAAGTGGTAAAGAGCTTTCTGAGCAGGGAAAGAAAAACATCCAAAGGCACAGAAGAGTAGAATAACATTAGTCATGGGGAAGCTGCAGGTAGGGTAATCTAGACTCAGTGACAAGTACATGCGTGCGACTGGGGGGAATGAACCATGAGAATATGACATGCCCAGAAAACTATGTGAATGATATCCCCAAGGCTATGGAGAACCACTAACGGGTTTCAGCTGGTAAGTTAGTTGGTCCTTTTTACAAAGTAAAATACCACTTTCACTGCCATGAAAAAAAAAAAAAAAAGGATTTTTGTCTGAAAGATAGGTGACAAGATGGGTTAGTCATCATTGCCTGGACCAACATTTATTCCTTTGGCAAATGCATGCTGCCTATGCACCATATGTTAAGCGGTATGCTAAGACAAAGCTAAGTGTTCTGATTTAGGAGCCTGCAAATCTTCCAGATACTGGGTATATGGTTAACGTGACAGAATGGGCTGATCAAGACTATAAAAACATTTAGACCATACTGAGAAAGTGTCAACTTACCAGTTTTCCAGTAACGCTCTGACCACCTTCATTCAGCCAGAACCCAGGGACCATGGCTGAGAAATAAGGGCCCCAGACACCCGGTACAAAAATTGGATCTTTGCTGATCTGAAAAGAAAGAGGCAAAGTAGATGAAAATAACTGATCCTCAGGGCGAGAAAGAAGCCTTAACCTCCTTCTATCTGATGTTTCTATGACTGTGAAATTCAACTTCCCATTAAATACCTTCTTTGAGGGGCGCCTGGGTGGCTCAGTGGGTTAAAGCCTCTGCCTTCAGCTGAGGTCATGATCCCAGAGTCTTGGGATCAAGCCCCACATCAGGCTCTCTGCTCAGCAGGGAGATTGCTTCCTCCTCTCTCTCTGCCTGTCTCTCTGCCTACCTGTGATCTCTGTCTGTCAAATAGATGGATAAAATCCTAAAAAAAAAAATACCTTCTTTGATAATAAAGTCATTCCTTCCGAAGGAAGGGCTTGGTTTCATCTCTGGAAGCCTTCCTGATAAATTTATTTAGATGTCAGGGTAGCAAAAGAGATCATTTTGGAAAGAAACTGATGAGACACTTCCTTGTTGGCTCCCTCTCTGTGGCAGACTCATTGCAAAAATGGTCCCCAATCTCTACCCTCCATGTATCCAACCCCTTTCCAAAGTGACTTGGCAGCTCCTCTCATTGATGGCGGAGTCCCCATCCCTCGAATCTGGGTCAACCTTGTGCCTTGTTTTGGCCAACAGAATGAGATGGAAGAGACACTGCACCAGTTTTTCAGGCTTAGGCCTCAAGAGGACTGTATGCTTCTATTCTTCCTCTTGGTTCTCTACCTTTGCCAGAAGAGCCCAGAGTAGCTTGCTGGACAGAAGGACAAGCAAGTGATGTCTCCCATATAAGAAGCAGCCCAAACAAGATCAGCAAATCATCCTAGTCAACCAGCACTAACAAGCCCAGATCACCAGAATCACCCAGTCAACTGGTAGACCTGTGAACAAAAATACATGACTTGTTTTACATCACCAAAGACTGTGTGTTTGTCATCTAGGATTTCCATGGTGAGAGATAACTGATACATTCCCTTCCTTCACAAATACTCACTAGTCACAACTAACAGCATGCTATCTCCCTTAATTGGGTGCTGGAGATACAGAGATGAATCAGAGTTCCTGTCTTCAAGAAGCTACCTATTGAGAGGGGAGCTCTACAAGTAAGCAGACAAATAGGATACAGTGTGGTCTACAGGATGATAAAGAGAAAACACAGAATGTTATGGAGGGACAGAGCATGCAAGGCATGGATGGTCTTAGAGAACAGGACATAGACCAGGCATGCATGCTAGGTCAAGGGAATGGCTTGAACAAAGCCATGTAAGTGAGGGAGAGGTTCTCTTAGGATTCAAGACACTCTATTCCACAGAAGTTCTTTCAGGTGTTAGGAGAATACACCAAGACACGAACCAGGTCAAACAAGGATGGATCACGTGTTACCTCATCTGAAATGGTACATGCCTCTCATCCTGCCCATCTAGCAGGGACATATATTTCTGGTTGTGGAGGCATGCAGTTCAAGGGTGGGGAAGAGAAGGGAGTGAAGCATACTAGGTCTACTCCCACATGTCTTCTGGACAGGTAGAAAATCCATTCATTTATCCCACAAATATTTATTCAGTCCTTATTATATATCTGGTACTTTGTCACATCCTGGGGATATTGAATTGAACTGAATATTCATGATTTCTGTCCTCATGAAATTTGTAGTCCAGCATTTTGACACTGGAACAAGCTTTCTTTAAATGTCTTCACCCGCACTAATCCAGTTCCCTTTTTACTAAACTTGTGAGTCTTCAAATCAGTAGGATTTCCAACCCTCAGATATGAAGAAAGTGAGGGAAGGCAAGGGAACTACATAACACTGTCAACTTTAAATCTTGTGAAATAATAGAATTTATGAAAAGGGACATTTAGCCCCTAAAATAGAAAGAATGTCAGGGGAAAAAGAAAGACTTTTACAAGAAAAGACAGTTTGGCTTGCAATGCCATATTCATTCATTTTGTGGTTGGTTGAATAGGTATTTCCTGAATTCCCTCTGTGGTACAAGCTGGTGCCAGGCACTGGCAATGAATATGAAACAAAGCAGCATAGTCCCTGTCCTCATGAACCATTCTGTCTTGAAATGGGATCAGATGAGAGTGGCCCATCCTTCAGGTTTGGCCGGGAATCTCCTAGGTTTAACACTCAAGGTCTTATGTCCTAGAAAACCCTGCAGTCCTGGGCAAACAGGACAAATCTTTGGATACCCCAGATAGCTATTAATCAGATCCTTACACAGATGTGTAATTATAAACTGTGATAAATAAATGAATGAAAATCAAAAGGTATTATAAGGGCAAATAAGTGAGGTACCTAATTTAGTCTAGGGGTCTCGGAAGGCCTTTTTCAGGAGGCAATATCTGAATTAAGATGTAAACCACAGACAGAAGTTACTCAGTAGGTGTGAGGGTGTGTGTGTGAATATACATATGATTGTGTATAAGCATGTGTTTGTGTATGTGTATATGATACAGAGACTATTCTAGCCAGAAGGAGCACACACTAAATGGTCTTTGTTTTTGTCACTTTGTCTTTGCTCATAAAAATTGATCACATGCCGGGCCTAGACACTACTCATCCCAGAGTGGCTCTGGGGTGGATATGATAGCTCATATTCACAACCACTTAGGACCCAGTGTTTGAACAGGAAGATGGATAACCACCAAAGTCAAATCATCTCCTGTCAATGCCCTGCACCCCTTCCCTTCCAGAACTCTCGGCCCCATTTGATAGATTAGTCTCAAAGAGTTTGTTGTATAAGACCTCCACAGTCACACAGTAACCACCCAAGGCAGGATCTGAACCCAGGCAGCTATTGCCCTCAAATCGTATGATATGTTTTAATTTTAACTCATACACATAAATTGCTTTGGAAGGTCACGCATCACCCCCTACCTCCACCCCATCTCACAACTTCTTTAAGCTTGTTGCTGAGTCAGCCAGGGCAGAGCTTCACTGGAAGATGAGGGTATGCTGCTCAGAAATGTCAGGTGAAGGCTCTGCCTGGCTCTGTCCCAGGGAGAGGTTTTGAGCTGACTCCCGTTTGTGCTCACTCCTTTGCAATGGCACATGCTTCTCATCAGACATCTAAGTAAAGCAAGGAAACCAACACACAAAAATGTTTCCCAGAGCGTTTCCAATCGCCTCTAAACCCTGTGTTCTTGGAGAAAACAAGTAATAGTTTGTTTTGACAGAGGGGTGGGAGGAGCACATTTGTATATTGCTGTGTGCTTTAATTCTTTGCAATAAACCTAAACATTTAAAGATATTTTTGTGAAAGCTCTTTCTCATGCCGATGGCTATCTTGGCCTGGAGGCTGTTCTGTTACCCAAAGAAGGGAGTTCATTTTACTCCACTGATAACAACTGTCTATAGAGGACATTGATTTCCTAGTCATAGCAGTGCTATTGGCAACAACAAGAGTCAAGATTGACTGGGTACTTACTAAAGGCCTTCTTCCAAGCATATTATAGGAATTAAACCACGTAACCCTCATAAAATCCCCGAGGGAAGATTTCATCACAATTTCTATTGAATAGATGTGTAAACTAAAGCAGAGAGAGTTTAACTCCATGTCCAGGGTTATAAAAATGCAAAGCAGCCAGGCACCACACTCTGCAGGTTCTAAATTTGTCTCTGCCAAAGTATGGTCTTATTTTTAGGCTACCATTGCTTCTTTGAATCCTTCTTAGGCTCCCAAGGGCAGAAAGCAAGGGCCATCACATAGCCAACACAGACTCATTCAAATGGAACAAACCTTCTGGCCTTGACGACAAATCAGGGAATCTGCATTTCTAAAAAGCTTTTGAAAAATTTTCCCCAACAGGCTTATGAAGGGCAGAGGAGCGAGTGTGGGTTGAGTCTAAGACCTATCTTGATTCTATTCCAGCCTGCTGTATTCTAGCCAGGTGATCTCACACAACCTCATCTTTCTGGGCTTCAGTTCCCTCAGTTCAAAAAAGGGAGGACTGATACAAACGTTGGAGGACTTTGGTGAAGACAGAATAAGCCATCAACTACAAATAGCTAATTATATGTTTAATACCAAATACACATTGGTTCTCCTTGAAATAAAGCTTATGATGGAACAGTCAGGGGACAGAGTTGAATGACCACAGTCAAAAGTAATTATGGCCTGGTAAGAAGGTCTCTAGATTGGCCCGTGGTCTGATTTAGTGAATATTCTTAACAATGAAGTAGACATGATTCAGAAGAAAAGCTTATCATGTTTTCAGAGGATATAAACGTGGCAGGATATTATGCTCCACATGATGGAATACGTCCAAATCAAGATTCAAATTCAAAACTACCTCTAAGAGCTAGAACATTAAGCAAAATACAAGAAACTAGTTAACATTTGTTGAATTGTATGGTTAAACCTTCATACCTAAAAGGTACTAGAAATATTCTCTTCCATAATACTCTTTCTCATGGGTGGTGGCACATGAGTATTCAATTTGGTAGGGTTTGAAGCACCATGTAGACTTTTGCTATATTCTTTAATTATGTGTGATATAAATAAAATTATAGAAAACTGCAATAAAACAAAACATTTGGTTGCTCACTATATGCCAGGCACTGAGATTAGGATCAAGCCTATAAAAATGATGAAGTAAAATAATAATAACAATGATAATCACTAATAAGGAAGGCATGACCCGTTTCCACAAAGAGCTCCTCGTCTAACTAGGGGTCTGACAAGCGACGGAAATGTATAAATTACAAAAAAAGTGTGTAAAGTACTACGGTCAGGTTGGGGAGGGCAAGCGTGGTAGAAACCCAAGCTGCGGGCACTTTCCGGAGGTGGTCACGTGTGAGCTGTGTGAGCCAGGCCCTGAAGGAGAAGTAAGTGTTTCCTCAAGTCAAGAAGGAAGGCAGCCTGGGTGGAAACACTCATTTTGGGCTCACACTCATTTTGGTTTTCATGAGAACATACAGCTCCTAATTCTACTTTAATGTAAAGGTCATAAGGTTGAAGGATAGGTATATTTTTGTACCAATACACCCTACTGTTGGTCAAAAATTCATTAAAAAAAAAAAAAAAACACGGTTTTTGAAAAGGTAAATAGTCTCAGTGAAGCCACCCTCTAAGTCAGGCAATGACAGTAAGAAATAATAGTACAGAAATAAGGGTAACAATAAGAAATAATAAAAGAGTAGTTGCTAACAATTACTGCAGGCTTACAACATGCCAAATACTCTCTTAGGCTCTTTACAGACATTCTAGCATTTAATACTCATGACAACCCAGTGAGGGAAGTCCTATCATTATACTGACCCCTCAAACGAGGAAATCTAATGGAGGAGGTCAGATGGCTAGTATCGAAAACTGGAGTAACTTCAGATCCAAACAAGATCCAGGCTATGAACTTATTTCCCTCTGCAGATTCTACTTTCCTCATCTATAAAATAAACAGATTGGATGAGAATGTTTAGTATCTCCTTTGTCTTTGAGATTATCTAAGATTCCATGAAGCTGAGTCATTCCTCTCCAGCTGGCCAATCAGAATTCTCTGGCAGGCTATTTCAACACACACTCTGCCAGGTGGCTCAGGGGATCCCACCCAGTGGTCTCTTGGGGCTTCTCTAAGTATCAACTTTGCCCGGCTACCCTCGTGACCATGTCCAGGACTACCAGGGGCCTTTCTTGATGACTGACACCATGTATCTAATATATTTAACGGCTACTACCCATAATATTTGACACTCACTGAGCAAATACTCAGCAAATATTTCTTGGATACACACGAAGTTCAAACTATGGCTTCAAATATGAAGAGATACAGAAAGATGGGCATCAGAGGCATGTATCATCCCAAGGTTTGCAAGCTAGTAGAAGTTAAGGTACGCAGTGGGCTGGGGGGAACTCAGGTATGAAGTGATTTTTAAGTTTATATTTGTATTGAAACATGCAATTACCCTAGATAGTACGTGGAGTCCAACAAGCACAGCCCATGTGATAGCTGAAGACAAAGGCATGAGGAGGGTAGGCCAACTACCCAGGATCACAAGGATGAGAGACGGTCGAGCAGGGATTAGAAGCCTCTCTCCGTTTGTCCCGGCCTCTTCATGCCTGTGCCCAGGCTGGCTCTATGCATGGATGCCACTGGCTACATTTCACCAAAGGCTATGCTCTTGTCAGCTGAGTTGCCCTGCAGTGCCTGCTCACACCTCTTGCTGGGAGAGATGACTGGGCTCTGAGCAGGGAGCCACTCTAGCAATTTCTGTTCTGCCTTGCCCCCACCCCATCACCCTGAGGTTGGTCTAAACCTCTGGCAGGGGCAGCAGGCAGGCTCCAGGCGCCAGTGGTCCTGGGAGGGAATAGGAGGTTTTGTTTTGAGTGCCTCCAGCCAGGTTGGGAATTTCAGAGGGTAGCCGCAGGCATGTGTGGGGCTGAGTATTTCCGTGGTGGCTCATCTCTCCCTCCAAATGGACTGTGCTATCGTCTTACTAGAAAAAAACCATTTATACACATTCCAGCCAACTCCCAACTCACTACACAGTACAAAAAAGAGCACAGAGAATGTGGTTTTTGAATGGAGCTCTTAGCCTTGACCTCGAGTTCTGTACTTCTCAGATGAAATTGTAATGAGTTGTTTGCCTCTCCTACGAAATAGTGAGGAGATACCTCTTAGCTCAAAGACAGTGAATGTGACTTAGTAATGCGAGCACAGACCTTGGAGTTAGAAAAACCTGAGTTTCAATTCTGGCTAGGCTGTTTATTAGCCACGTGCCTTTGAATTTGTCTGAGACTCGGTTTCCTCATCTATAAATGGGATAATCTCACCTCCCACAGAGTTCTATGTGAGTCCTAAGTGGTATAATGTGTATAAAAATCTTAGGACATAATATGCTCTCAAGAAATGTGAAATAACAGATGGTTTAACTCTATTTCCTTTTGGGACAGTGGAAGGATCTGGAGTCCCAAGTCCTGGGTTCAGGTCCAGGCTCTACCCCTTCTTAGTTCTGTCCCTTTGGGAGGTTCTCCTTCCTCTTCCCTCCTGGACTCACTCATCCATGCTTGTCATTCACCACATCCCATGGGGTCAGACCATCTACTCCCATGGATGCAATGACAATTTTTATGCTGTTGAATCCCAGACTGTTCTCCCAAACTCAGTCTTTGCTGTTGAGTTCCATATTGGACACTTGACCTGGATGTCTAATCAATGTGTCCAAAACAGAACCCTCTATCCTTCCTCCCAGGGATGCTCTTGTGCTGGGGTCCCTGTCTTCCCATCTACCCAACCACTAGGATACCATTCTTTTTTCTTTGTTTTTAAATTTTTAATTTATTTTTTTGACAGACAGAGATCACAAGTAGGCAGAGAGGCAGGCAGAGAGTGGGGTGGGGGAAGCAGGCTCCCTGCTGAGCAGAGAGCCTGATGTGGGGCTTGATCACACCACTCTGGGATTGCAACCTGAGCTGGCGGCAGAGGCTTTAACCCGTGGAGCCACCCAGGCGACCCTAAGATACCATTCTTAACCTTACGCGGAGTCATCTTTCTCCTCTGCCCCACATTAGGCCTTATATACTGTCAACTCTATTTTTTAAACAAAGCTTGTTTCTCCCCATTGCTACATTGCTCTAGTTCTTTATCATCTCTTGCTTGGATTAGTGCAGTAGTAATTAAGCTGGTTTCTCTGTCTCAAATCCTGCCCTTCTCCTGCACCCCCAAAAACCCTGCTCAGAGAATTCAACTTCCTTACCTCCAATACAATGATCCTTCTAACACACAAACCTAATTATAATTGTATCACTCCCTTACATGCTTTAGGACTTCCCCATGGCATATGAGACCTTTCTGACCTGGGTTTTATCTATATGTCTTAACTTATCACACATGGTACCATTTCTTCACAGTACCGTCATTTTTATTCCAACCAGCCCATCATAGCCTAGAAATTCCCCCAGCTGTGCCATTTTCTTTCTCATCTCTATGTCTTGATAAATGCTCCTCTTTCTGTCTAAAAGGCATTCCTTCTGACCTTCCCCTGACTAACTCTTCCAAGTCCTTTTATAGGATTTAGCTCAATACTATCTGCTCTGGGAAGCTTCTCTAAACCCTGACTGGCTGAGTTCTTTCTTCTTACATCTTCCTTTACCCTCTGTACTTCTATACTGTCAGCTGTCACAACATATGTTATATGTGTTCATATACATACCTGTATCTATAAATTGCATATAATATGTATTTAGTATATAAGATGCATATAAAATGTTTTTTTTAAAAGATTTTATTTATTTATTTGACAGAGAGAGATCACAGTAGACAGAGAGGCAGGCAGATAGAGAGGGAAGCAGGCTCCCTGCTGAGCAGAGAGCCTGATGCGGGACTCGATCCCAGGACCCCGAGATCATGACCTGAGCCGAAGGCAGCGGCTTAACCCACTACGCCACCCAGGCACCCTATAAAATGTTTTATAAACTAAATCACCCACTGCAGCACACGGCTGAAGTTATCAACAATGTCACCGATATTCGGAGCAACAATAGCACAGGACACATGTTCAATCACCTATAAGTAGCACATAGTTCATAAAACTCAGGCTTGCCAAATTTTCTTGTTCTCTGTTTGGAGGTTTCTGAAAGGTTAAGAGTCCTCTAGTAGAGAGTATGCCCTTTCTAGAAATCCAATCCCCTTATTTGAGTTTAAGCAAAACAGGAACACATGAAACCTGTCCACAGGTATCTCCTGGGGCCGAGCAGTTCAAGCTGGCAGGCAGGGAGGGCACTGAACGGGTTTGTCACCCAACCAAACAGTCCCCAAATTTGGGATGGAGGGAGGCAGCCCAATGCTGCTTGCAATGTCCTGAGTTATTTGCCAACTATTTTGGACTTGCTAAACCCCGAATTCCTTATTCTTCATCACTTTGAAATCTGTATGTGATCACAATAGAAACTTAATCCATATGCTTCTCATTCGCATACACTTAACGCACACCCAAAGTTGCTTTGCAAGAGACGGAGGAGCCATGAAAACTTTGAGGACTGCCTAAGATCTCCCACAATTTTGTCTCCCTTGCAGATAAGAAGCCACCCTTGGCCTCCTCTATACATATGCCTGACTGGCTCCAGGGAGCTCAGACCAGCTTGAAAACTCCAAGAGCTGTGGGACCCCAAAGATGTAAAAATCATAGCTTGCATCTTTTTCACAGCCTAAACAATCTGTGGTGGGTAAACAATTCCTGGTGAATCCCATGAGTCAGGGAGGAGGGGCTGGTGGCGTGGGTGGGGGAAGGGGAGGCAGCGAGTGAGAGGAGAGAGGGCACCCTTTCTGTGTGCCGGTCACCAGATGGACTCTTAGTTCTGTTTCAATGTCACATAGTGACCTGGACTCTTGGTGTCAGAACCGTATCTTCTATTTCTGCCACAACCCCAGGAATGAGCAGAGGACTAATCGAGTGCTTCTCAAATATGACACAGCCAATGTCCTCCTTTGATTCTGAGCCAGCTGTTAGGGAAAGCAGCTCTCCCTGATAGACTTCAGTTAAAAAGATGCCTCCGGCGGCCTTAGAGACAAGGCTGATAAGCAGGTGCAGGCAAGGATGACACAGCCTTTTCCCTGTAACAAGCACATGGCACCCAACCCACAGCACCTCTCCCAGATAGCCCTGATTTCTGACCGCTGAATTGCAGACACTTTCTCCTCCTGCTTGGCTCCTGATTGGCTTCTGAGCTTCCCTTGTTATGACTTTTTGCTTTGATACCACTGTCTAGTCTCAGATATTGTCTCATAAATCTGACCACAGATTGAGAGACTGGTCTGACTCTCCATGTTTAGTCCTAAGTTGCTGTATGTCATCAGTCCTCAGGGTGTTCATCTGAAAAATGGGGCAGATAGGACCTCTTTTATAGACTTGTAAAGATTAAATGTGGCATAGTCTATTATAGGCCTTGGTACAGTGCCTGGTACATTCAGTGACCCAGAGAAATGGAGCCTATCCTAATATCATCACCCTTATACTGGCCAAGCTGCACTTCTTATTTATGGACCAGATTAAA
This sequence comes from Mustela erminea, assembly GCF_009829155.1. Classification (NCBI taxonomy): domain Eukaryota; kingdom Metazoa; phylum Chordata; class Mammalia; order Carnivora; family Mustelidae; genus Mustela; species Mustela erminea. The sequence continues at coordinate 61,683,237 of NC_045623.1, forward strand.
GAGAGGCATTTAATTTTCAAAAGTAAGATCTGACACCATCTTGACTAGAATTCCGAAGCAGGGTATAGGGTTTGTATTGGCTCTGGAGAAGAACGAGATAGGAATCAACAGGATCATTCAAATGAATTAATTTCTATTTGGAAGACCTATGAGTGGGAACAAATACAACTGAGACACACCCTGTTAACAGAGTATGGAATAAAGGAAAAGAGAACCTTGGCTAAATTATATTGGGGCCTCATTTGAAAAAAGTCAGAACTGCTGGGCGTACTCATCAATCACTGCCTTCCCAAAACAACCTCCTCCTCTCTTCTCAGGTTTAGCTGGGGGAATCTGGGACATGTCCATACAAGTCTGGACCTGAAGGATCCCGATCTTCAGAACTCTCTCTGCACTTGTGGCCTAAAACATGACAAGAAGGCTAAAGGGGCCAGGCAAAGAGAACTAAAAACTCTGCATACACACCTGTGTCATTCCAGAGTGAAGGACTGCGAAAGTACCAGAAACTGACCAGTGTTTATCGAGTAGTAATTAGGGTGAAGGACTTCATCCCTCCCATCTTCTCTATGACAAAGCACGTTGCAAGAGCATTAAGAAATCATGATGGTTAGATGAGAGGAGGTCAGGAGAAAGATGGAGAGAGAGGGTGGGAAGTCCATGTACTTTGGTTACCTAAGAAGTCACCAGGGACAGCACATAAGGGGCACATGGGCCAGAACGTCCATGTCAGACAGCGAGCCGGGCCCCCTTCCTGCTGTCGCTGGGCCAGGCCTCAGAATCCATCCCAGATGAACTTCTATAGTCCCCACACGGGGCACTGTTACCTCCATTTCCCCCACCTGAGATGCTGAGCAAGCCCATGTCCCCCAGTTTCGATGAGAACTGAGTTTCAGAGACATTAGGAGAGTTCCCAGGCTCACCAAGAGGGCAGAATCAGCTCTTAGACACATATCTGGCTCGAGTCCACAGGCTTCCTGAGACTTTTTTTTTTTTTAAGAGAAAAAAGGCTATAAACAGGCAAGGCAAGGACAGAGAAGGTAGCACCATCTTCAACATCTAGTCTGGGGCCAGCCCAGTGCCCCTTGTACCCTGAGGAGAAGATGTCCCCTGAAAAGTCAATGGACATGATGGGATTTTCCTACGTCAAGAAGGAGAAAGAGAGAGAGAGAGAAGGAAAAAAAAAATCACACATTCCAGAGGAAAAAGGTATCTTTTCCCTCTTCTCCATATTCAACAGCAGTTCCTTGAAAACGCTAAGTGACTCTCATGTTAAAGAAAAAAAAAATAGGAAAGATTTAAAAAATTGCTTCCTTATTTGAACGAGTCCCTGTGAAAAAGAAACGGTCCCAGAGGTAAGGAGACTAAAGGAAGAAAGGGCACTGAGAGGGAAAGCAGATCCTGGGGGGTTGCCCTCAGCTTACAGTCTATAAAAGACCATGCTAATAAGTAAGATATGTAAACACTGCGGCACAATCAGAAACAAATGAAAGGAGGGACTGAGAGGAACAGTGTTTGGCTGTGGCCCAGGGCCAGGAGGCAGCTTTTGTTATGAATAGATCATCTGCCTGTGAAACAGACCTGATTTTAACCCTTGGCAGAGGCGACCCAGTGTGTAAGAATCTATCGGGCCCATCTGGACTTCCTTAGAGAGAAGGGGGAAGAAAAGGGGGTCACAGGGAAGAAAAAAGGGGGTAAAAACAGCTATCTGTGAAATGCTATGACATGATGTAGGGCAGGGTTATGGTTCTGTGAGCGTGCTTTAAACAGTTTCTGTGTTATTAATCAGTAACACATGGAGCTCACAAAATAACAAATGACAATTATAATGGCTTTTTTTTTTTTAAGGCATTACAGGTGAATGGATGGGAGTGGCGTGTGGAAGGGAGGGAAGGCAGCTAACACAGGCCAAGCACCTACTAAGTGCTGTTTTATACACATCCTCATGCATAATCTTCACGACAATCCAGCCATTTCCTTCGGTTTACAGATGAAGAAATGGTGACTCACCAAAGTTCAAAGACACGTTTATGATCATATAAGTGCCAAGTGGCAGAAGCGACTGAGTCAGTCTGATTCCGAAGGCCATGCTCTTATTATACCCAGCTACTTGAAGAACCACAGACGTCAGATGAAAGGAAGCGGCCAGTGGAACCAGCCCTTCCCCTTCCCGGACATTTGAGCTGTTGCTGTGGGTTGACAGAGAAGGCACAGGGCAGTGCCTAAAGGTACTCTGAACAAGCAAAACAAACCTGGCTTCTGGAGATCTGTGTGCTTCCTACTGTCCTGCCTTCCTCTCTCTCTCCACTCACCACGCGGCCATCAGAGGCAAGATTAAATGAAACCGGCCACCAATGCCAGCCTGGCTTCCAGGATGTGCGAATTCCGGCAGAACTCTCTGTGTGCTGATACCCGGTGTGCGTGGTGTAGACCGATTTGCCACTGGCCTCGCAATTTGAGAATCTGGCTCTCACCTGAGGGACAGATGCCAGAGTGAGGAGTAAGAGCTATTTTCCACTTCATTGGCTCATGCTCTTAGGGTGGTGACTGAGCTCTGAGCTGCGGGGAGGAAACATCCTTGCACACCTGCCTCTGGGGGATACAGAGAAGGTGTGGGGGCTGGGGGCAGTCAGGGAGGCCTGGGGGCCAGTGACATTATTTCCTCCAGACTGACTAGTGCCGTGGAGAGAGAGAGTTGTAGTTCAGCCTGGTCAGGAATCACAGCTCCACGAATCCAACTCTGAGACCCTGACAGATGCCAGTTTCCTCCAGTGTAAAAGGCACACGAGAACATTCACCTTCCAAGATGTTCGGAAAGAACAGAGCCAATGCAGAGAAAGCCCGGACATGCCACCTGTCCACAGTAAATAGTCAATAAGTAAGAGATGATTATTTAACTCTCTGTACTCTCCTTATTTAAAGCCAGGAAATGTTTAATCTCTATTTTTCTGAGTTCAGAGTATAGACTGGTCTGGTTAATCTGGGTAAGGTGCAAACAACTGCAGTGCCCGTAAAGGGTGGAAATAGCCAGAGATAGAGATCTGGGTCTCATTTTTCATGCCAGACCAAGAGGATTGTTTGGATCTCAGTTTGGGTTCCTAGTGGGTTCATGGTGAAAAAAGTCATCTAATGTTTACCCTTGAGGCATTTCTGTTCATTGAAGCTCTGTACTCATCTGTCAAGAGTTTACATAATAGTTGCCTTCTGGGGGCAGGCGGGGCTATTAGCTGAGACCATGCAGGCCAAGCTCCTCATGTGGTTTCCCCACATACAGTAGGTGCCTAATATGGGTAAAGGGGGGGGGGGTGGTACTCATGAAGCATCTGCTGAGAATCAAGACTCTCCAGAATAGACACACTTCATGCATTTCTTCAGCAAACATTTAACTGAGCACCTACTACGGGGGTCAGGTTCTGGGGAAACAGAGATGAAAAGATACTGTCCTTGTCCGAGTTTTCAATGTAGTTAGGGTGTGTGACAGTTACTCTACAAATGACAAGGTACTCTGATAAGCACCTCAAAAAAGGGCCAAGTTTGTAGTACAAAAATGGCTTGAAGAGAGCGCTATGGTTTCACTGGAATGCGTAGCATTTATAGTAATAATTACAAAAATCTCACAAATGTCAAGTTTCCATATACTGTGAGCAAACCTCTGTTAGTGGCTTTCCGTGCACTCATTTAATAGTTAGTACAGGCCTGTGAAGACAGGTATTGGTATCCCCATTTCACAGACACAGGAACTGAGGCTAATATAACTTGCTCAAGATAAGGCTTCCATGGAGCAAGAGATTAAAAAAAAAAAATCAAGCCTATGAGCGGGAGGACGGGCACAGGACAGATCATGAAGGTTCTTCCATGACAGGCTGAGTAGCTGGAACTGTTCTCTTGAAGGCAATGGGGAAATAATCCCAATTAGTGTTTTGGTTACTTTGTAGCTCAAAGTCTACACACCCACCGCCATCAAGCACGTATTCAGGATTACCAGAGGCTGGATTTGCACAGTGGTTCATTTTACTTTGCTCTGATTCACAACTGAACACGTAATGAATGATAATCACCCGTTATGTTGCCCAAAAGTTTGTGGTCACAGGCTACGTAAGTGTTTCACACAGAGCTGGGCCTTCCCTGGCCCTCCGGAGCCTCCGAGCTCCAGATCAGCTTCGTGGTGTGGACGTCTGTGTGGTTTCTTCTGTTTTGCTAAGTCGACAGTTCCAAGCAGGGGAAAAGAGGCTTTGCCTCAAAATCTGTTTCTCTAAAAGTCCTTCAGTGCCTCACCTCATTCCATCCATCTCTTCTTTCCCAATTCACCCTCTCCACAGCCTTCAACTCTCCATACTTTAAAGGGCCCCAAACTGCTACCTTGACCTTGGACTTTTAAACCACCTGATGTGCCAATACATAAATGGTGATCCCTGGACATTGCAAAGGGGCAGGGGGCAACAGTCAGCCACTTCAGACGTGCTTCTGCCCTGATTTGGTTAACATCTGGCCCAAGATTCTCACTTCATCCCTCTTCCACAACATGTCTGGTCCAGAGGATTAGCATTTTTGAATTTAGTCTTCTAAATCCTAACTGTGCCTGATGACTTTGGCTTAAATGCACTCTATTAGCTCTCCCTACTCTGAAATTCTTGATGAGGATCATCACCCAGAGTTGGACTTAGATGACGGTACCAGCCTAGGACCCAACACCCTAAAGAGGGGCTCTTGCATGTGGCCAAAGGTAAAGGTACTCTTCCATACAGGCAATACCCCATATCCAGTATTTTCCCCACTAAATATCCCCACCTCCTACTCTGCTTTAATGCACCTAAGATGTCTCCTTGCTACGGAGGATTTCCAGACAACTGTTACAATCACTAGTTCAACCAATGCTTGATACATCTAGAAAGTAGGAAAGTCCAGTGCTTTTTATTTTAATTTTTTAAAAAGCTCTATTTATTTGGGAGGGGGGAGGGAAGAAGGGCAGAGGGAGAGAATCTCAAGCAGATTCCCTGCTGAGCAAGGAACTGGACATGGGACTTGATCTCACAATCCTGAGATCGTGACCTGAGCCAAAATCAAGAGCTGAACACTTAACCAACTGAGGCACCCAAGTGCCCCAAAGCCATCACTGTTGAGATAAAGAGATGGAGGCTCTGAAAAATCAAATGATTCACTCAAGTTCACCTAGACAGAAAGTGTCAATGTCAAAATTAAGACTGTTCCTTTTATTTCTAAGGCCAGTAAGTTCTCTGCTGGTTTAATATTGAGAGTGGATGTACATGATTTCAGATAAGTCAAAAACACCCTTATATTCCCCAAAAAACACCATCCTTCTGGTCTCCTGTGGGATGATGCACTGGAGGAGAAACTCATTCACTTAATTTAAAGCTTTGATTTTGGTAAGAAGACAGATGTTGCACAGGGATACATACTGTAGTCAGTTATGCCACACTACGAAAAGAACACAGATGCACTATTTTCCCCTTAGTGACAGTAAAGAACAGATACTATGAGATCATCAGTATTAGGTGAGAGGCTCTCCTGCATATGCCATGCCAGACCCTTCTACAGAAGTTCTTGGTGCAACTCAACAAAAGCACTCAAACATTACAAATACCAGTATATAGTTGCGGCATTAAGAAATGGTGGGGTTCCTTTGGCCCCTCAATACTGGAAGAGTCTTTAAGAACACCTTCGAGATTGAAAGAGTCTTCAAGAACAGCTTCAAGATATCAAGAAGGTGAGCCTTCACCACCACTGCATCTCCAAAGCTTGTCACCCTTCACAGCGGTATCCTGCCAAGTGGTTGTTTCATTCAAAATTTACTGAAAGCCACCTTTGATCCAGGGACTGTACTAGATACAAGTGCTATAGAAATGAAAGAGCCACAACACCTGCCCACAAGGAATTCACAGCCACGTGAACAAGGAAGACAGAAACCCAGGTAACGAACAGCTGGGAGTGTGCTTTGTGCCAGAGCTACGTGCCAAGGGAACGCAGAGACTCCACCTCATTTAACCTGAGATCTTCCCGGACGAGATGATGCCCAAGCTCAGATCTGAAGGCTACGTGGAAGTGAGACAGGAGAAGGAGTGGAGGGGAGGGAACTGCAGGCGGAGGGAAAGGAAGCAAAGGGAGAGGCAGCAGAGAGTATAGCGGAACGGGGCCGGGGCCGGAGGACAGAGAACGTGAGGAGTAATTCCCTGGGGAGTTGACTGCTAAGGATTAGGGCAACAGAAAGGAGGATAACATGTTTCGAACTAGTAGGAGCAATTCTGGCTGAGATCTTTTTTCTCTCTGAGACTCCACTGTGTCCTAAGTGAGAGTACTGAGTTAGATGATGTTTACATGTTCCTTCTGTTCATCAAATGGACGAATAGAGTTACAGGAATATTTTTCATGTCGTCACAGAGCTGGTAGCTAAACATTATAGAGGGGTGCATGAAAAATGTGTTAAGCTCTAATGAAAGAGACAGAACACAGAATATGGCTTCAAGTGACTTGAAATGAAAGCTAGGTCTGCCACTCATTATGTGATGGAATAAATCCCTCACCCGTTCATCTACAACAGAGCGGTAGCTATGCTTGGTTGGGAAACTATAAGGAATAGAGAAGACCAAATATGTTAAAATATAGGGCATATAAGCAGTTACTCAACAAATGTCCACTGACTCTACTGCCTGGACTAGACAGGCTGTAGTTCAGTATATTCTTGTACTTGTACTTGTACAGTCTGTTACATGGAAGACCTTGAGTATGCAGGGGTGCATGAGCCACAGAGGCGGCCCTGGGGAACTCAAGGTCTAGTGGCAGGGACCCACATTTAGTACCTTTGTATAAAACAAAATGAGTGTAACAGACATATAAATAAAGTGCTACAGTAACGCAAAGGAAGGTGAGACTGTTTTGCGTCACGGGAGGAAGCCAGGCCAAGCTTTGGAGAAGAGGCAGTGTTTACGCTGGTGACCAGCAGTCCATAAATAAGGTGCCCAGCTACTATTTAACACATGTCACTCAGCACGAGCTGTGAGGTCATTTCATCTCTCGGCCCAATTTTGTCCAATGAAGCATTTTTCGCCTGGGGATTCTAAGGAAATTCCTCCTCATGCAAATGGTCTCAGAGAATAAAATTATTTTATTATTTTTATTATTTTTATTTCCTTATTGGAATATGTTAAAAGGAGGAAAGGAAAAAAAAAAGCATTAACTCATCTGTAAATTTTTAACTTTTCCAAGTTCTGTCATGAAATATTACCAGGTTCTTGGCCAAAAACCTAATGGGATCTTACTAGGCAGGCACAGAGCTGAGGTGACTGATCGACCTCATCCCCCTAACCCTTTCCGGGAAGATCTAAAATGACCTCATGCGACCCACAGTTCCAAGTCATTGCCCCCGTTCACCTAAGCCATTATTGACCGCCACCACTCAGTATTTGATTATAACTGATCAGGGGCATTTCAGCATTTAAATACGCCAAGTGAGAGGAAGAATTCTCATGCCCCACAGTCATGGGGAAGGATGCTCAGTGGAAGAGGTGGGCTTTTTCATTAACATTAAACAAAAGAAGCTGAAGAAAATGATGGATGTGTCATGTGCCCTTGAACATTTGCAAGATTATGACGATGATGGTGATGATGAAAAACGAGGCAGAGGAGGTGAAAATCAACAGGAGAAAGAGAAGGAGGATGGAAAATACATGTGGCAGGCCTGCGGAACTGAAGATCCTAGATTTAGGATGCACACTTTTGCACAGAGTTCAAAGATAGCCACGTTCCAGTTCTATACCATGGGAAGGACCTGCAGTTGCTGAGTTAGTCATTTGTAAACCTAAAAATCAAGAACATGTAGGTCTGACAGGCAGTACCATGTAGCGGTTAAGAGCATGAACTTGATTAAAGTGAAATAGAACTGAGAGCTAGGAGTAAGTCCTGGGGATAGAGATTAAATCTGCCTAGGGCAGTGGCACAGAGGAGGGGGCATGGAAACGCAGCCTCAAAGGATGCCCAGAATCTTAGCAGGCTCAGCTGGGGCTCCGTTGTAAGGAAAAGGGGTAAAAGGAAGCTTTCTTGCCTGAAGGAATGGCATGTGGAAAGGCTAAAGCAAATAGAAAGCATTCCTTCATTCAAGAAGTATCTCTTGAATGTGTCTACTATATTCAATGCACTGTTCAAGGGGCAAGGACACAACTATGAAAAAACAAACTCCTACTTTCATGGAACATAGGATTTGATGGAGAGTGGGGTGATGAAACACATGAATATTCAAATATATAGTATGTCAGCTCTGATAATGCTATTGAGAGAAATAAAGCAGGAGAGAGAGGCTAAGTGGTATGGGGAGGGCAAGTGTTGTTGTTTTAATAAAGGGTGATCTGGGTGGACCTTAATTATCAGGTTGCATTAAGCAGAGACTATACGGGAGGGAGGGAACAAAGCATGCACTTAGGCATGATATGAGCAGAACGGTAAGAGCAAGTGCAAAGGCCCTGTGCCAGGGATGTGCTTGCTATCTTATATTAGTTCTATAGCTGGAGTGGTAGTACGAATAAGGAGAAGAGTGATAGAGGGAGGAAAAGTAAAGATGAGCAGTTTAATGGGGAGTTAGGAGTGGGATATGGGGTCAAGAGAGGTTTTTTTTTTTTTTTTCCCCTCTGTCCCTCCCTCTGGTTCTTTCAAAGGCAGCTATTACAGCATGCTTAATCTTAAGTGCTCAAGTAGAAAAAGAGATTTGTCAATGCACGAGGCGGAGAAGGGACAGAGAGCCTTGTGTATGTCCTACTTTATTGGACATTTTCAGGTAGGTGTACAGAGGGAAAACAGCTTTAGTCACTGCACTACTCCCTGTTAAGGTTGTTCCTTGAACTGTTTTTCCTTGTCCTGAGATGGAATTTTAGGTGGATCCATAATGTTCCTCTTAAATAACAAAAAAGTCTCCTTTTTATTACTAAAAAAGTTTACCTTCAAGCACTCCACTGTGATAACTAAAGCTCCCCATCTCACTGAATTAAAAATTCCCCCTACTAGAGCGAGAGTTTATTTCAGGCTTAGAAGCATACCTGGAGAAGGGGGTGGGGAGCTATCCTGCCTCTCTGTTTTCTTGCTTCACCTTCTCCTCCATGGACTCTGTACTCCACATAGGGGTGGGGTGCCCAGGGAAGGTTTTACTTAACGACTTTACTTAACTTCGTGATTGGGCTTCCATATGTCCTCAGGGTGGGGTGCCTATCCAATACAGGTTCTCTTGTCCTGTGGTCTTGGTGACTCACTACAATGTCCCCACGAGGACTCCCTCCACCTTCCCACAGTAGTATGCTTGAAGCTAGCTTGCACTCTGTCTGCTGCTCAACTCCCAAGTCCCCTTCAGCCCTGGTCTTCAGATGGTTTACCCGTCTATCGGGATCACACTGCTCCTTCAGTTGAACCTTTTGGATGGGGTCCCACTCAAGATCCACACAGGTGGCTCCTTTGTGCTCGACCCCCACACACCTTTGCCTTGTTTTTAGTGGTCATACAGCCTGTCCCCAAAGCAGCCCTCACTCTCTGCTTACTATTCCAGATACAACAGTCAACTTCAGCCTCTTTCCTGAGTCCTCACCTTTGACTTCTTCCATCTCTACTTAGTACCCCAGGGTGGGTTGTGCAAACTTTTAGCAAATCCTGCGTAAGTGATCTGGTCTCCGGGGTTTCTTCCAACAACTCCAGAGAAGACCCCCTACCGTAAGAACCCATTACATGTAGCTGGAGCAATGTGTGTGCAGGGAGAGGAGGTAGACAGAGCTGGAGATGCCTAAACAAACCGACCTTTACTTTCTAGGGAAAATGGTATTGTCAAAGGCTTTCTGACCAGAGTCCCAAGATAGGAAAAGGTAATCCATTTTGAGCCACTGGACATTCTAATATTGGGTGTTACATGAACTAACTTACTAAATGAAATTCCCCCTTTGAAACGGATAGTACCCACAGGATTTGAACTACCATCATCAGGTATTTAAACTACTAGACATTCTTACCTCACTTCCTACCTCTCTGAGGACAACCAACCTCCCTCAGTTGTTCCCCTGTAAATCTGTGTATGTCCTTACTCAGTTGTTCAACCCTGTCTTTTTGATGTAAACTCTAAGCCTGCCACTGTACCCAACCCCTCTCCAGGTTAATACTGGAATTCTAAACTCTCTCGTCACACAATAGGACAGTCTTTTATGAATACTTTTGACTTCATTCAGAATAATCACTTTCATTACCCTGTGGACAACATATATAAATTGAAAGACAGTGGCAGGAGATGAATGGCTAACTTTAAAGAGAAAATGAAATAAGCAATTATTCTATTAAAGAGCGCATTTTATTTTTGTCCTGATTAAATCATCTTTAACCACCTGGCTTCAGTTCAAATAAATGTGAATCTTTAGGGGCAAAGTCTAATGGCCACGGGCAGAATTTTCTGGGACGGACTCACTTATTTATTCCTTCATATGTCAAATGACTAGCTGACCGTGCCAGGGGCTGAGAGGAAGCAAGAATGGCAGCACCATGAACTCAATTTATTTTACGAGGGGTATGGAAAGGAGTGAGATATCTGGCTCACTTTAAATAATAATTTGCTAACTTTAATTCCTTCATCCAACAAATACGTATTAAGTATCTTCCATTCATTCATTCGTTCATTCATTCAATACAGAATGCCTAATGAAGTCCCAGGCACTGTGCCAGACACTGTGGATACCCTAACAAGTTAATGGTCATTGCCCTCATGAAGCTCACAGTGACAGAGCTCTGTGACTATGGAATTAGACTGCCAAATAAAATAATCCTTAGTGGCTTTTCAAGTTCAAGCTACTGATCATCCATCCCGAAGGCTGTAGAAGATCATTTCCTCAATGTCATAAAGGGCATATGTATCAGAAACCTTCAGCAAATATCATGCTCACTGGAGAAATTTTAGATATATTCCCTCTAAAATAAGGAACAAGAAGAGATTACTTTTTAGTATCCTAACTGGTCGACAAAATACTGGAGGTCCTGACAAACACAACTGGACACAAATTCACACAACAAAAGGTACTGAGGAGCAAAGAGACAACATTTTGCAGGTGGTATGATCTTACAGACATAGCTCAAACCGTCCCCTCTGCTTGGAGCACTCTTTTTTCTAACCAGAATATTACAGTTCAACCTCAATGGCTAACAGAGGCCTTCTCTGACCAGTCAGACCACATCAGACCGCTGAGCTCTTTAGTTTAAAAATCACTGGCAAAGATACTATGCACGTGTGCATTTTAAAACTCTAAAGAGTATTTAGCAAGGTTAGTGGACATAAGATCAATGTCTTAAGATCAAATATATTTTTTCTACTCCAGCAACAACCAAATAGGAAATAGAACAGATAACTAGATGCAATTCATAAAAGCGCTTGGAAGTCACAATATAGGAATCTGATTCCTTTATCTGTGTTCCTTTGCTATAGATAAATTAGAGTGTAGAAATAAACTAATATATCTAATTTTTATTTACTATTAAGAAGGTATTTATATGTCACTTCTTTTACAAAGGGTGTATGTGGGATGCTGAATAATGATGTCCTAAAACATACCCTGTCCAAACCCCTCCAACCTGTCAATGTTACAAGGCAAAAAAAGAATCTTGTGGGTGTGGTTACAGTAAGGATCCTGAGATGGGGAGATAATCCTTGATCATTCAGGTGGGTTCTCAGTGCCGTCATAAGGGACACTGGCCACAGATGTTGAGAAGGCAGTATGGCCATGAGGGCCACGATGAGTGATATGGCACAAGCCAAGATAAACCACAGCCACCAGGATCTCAAAGACGCAACAGACTCTACCCTGGAACCTTCAGACAGAGTAGGCCCTGCCGACAGCTGATCTCAGCTTAATGAAACTGATTTTGGACTTCTGCTCTCCAGAACCTGAAGAAAATAAATGTGCATTGTTTTAAGCCACCAAGTTTGTAGTCCTTTGTTACAGCAGCCATAAGAAACTAATACAAAAGGTTGAATACATTTTAGATACTTCCCCAATTAATAGGTGTGCACGTGTGCACGCACACATAACACAGATTTTATAGTACTACAGAATAGAAGACTGATGAACATCAGAGTGGAAATATGGCACACAGAAGGTTCCGTACTTTAGCTTGAGGGTTCAATTTTAACTCTGAGCTTCCTGGCTTCCAGGGTTACAAGAAAAGATGATCGGTTGTACAGCTTTTGTTACTAGAAAACAGAAAATATTGTGAAGTTCAGATTAAAGATCACTTTTCCAGTCATATAGATTCTAAAATAAACTCTCCAGCAGGACTTTAGAGGGGGTAAAATGTGTGACATATTAGCCCGTCAGCATGGGCATAGCAAATACAGGCATGGCCTTTATATGGCTAGTACGTTTTTAGTTGTTTTATTTTTTTTTTAATTTTTTATTCAAGAATGATTTCAGAGTTACAGAAATGTTACAAAAACAGGAGAATCCCATACACCCTTCACCTAGGTTCTGCCAATACTTTGCATAAGCATTGTACTTATATTTTATATGTGTGTATAAATTATTATTATTTTTGAATCATTTGAGTAGGCTACTAGGCCCATTTACTCCTAAAGTCTCTTATCCAGCCATAACACAACTACCCTATCAGGAAATAAACACCAATACCAAATTATTTAATCTACAGACCTTATTCAAGTTAGATCAATTGTTCACAAAATGTCCTTTACCTGAAAAGAAAACTGCAAAAGCATACACAGCCTTTAGTTGTCTTATCCCTTTGGTCTGCTTTAATCTGGAACCCTCCTGTTTTAACTTTTTTTTGGCCTGGATATTTTTGAAGAGTAGAATAATTTACAAAAATTATTCTGTAAAGACCTCTCCAATTGGGTTTCTGACATTTCCTCATGATTAGATTTGGGTTAGGCATTTTTGTCAGAAGTAATCATGTGTTCATAGGGCTACTTCTTGGGGAGACCTTTGCTAAGAGGCAAGGGCAAAACACTGAATTTTTATATAAAAAAAGAGCTGACACTGTTAACAGAAAAAACTCCTGTCAGTTGAATCTGTCCAAGGAATGCCTAAGATCCTGCTGCTGTCTAGCCAGACCTCTGTTCACTAAGCACTAGCTGATCCCGGAAGACTGGGTGACTCACCTAGGAAGGCTATATAGCATCTACTCTGCAAAGCTGGTGTTACACTTCCAAAAATGTCACTGATTGCATCTTGTAAACATTCTTCAAATATATCCTCTTCTCCCCATCTCCTCCACTATAATCCAAAGCAAGCTGCCATGATCACGTCTCACCCAGAGCCCCCATCCCTTCTACATGGTCCCCTAGCATCCACGCTGATCTCTCTCCAACCTGTTCTGCAAAATTGCAATTATTTGGATCCTTTGTAAATTCAAATATGTTACCTACTATCGTAAGACCTTTCAATTTCTTGCAGGATAAAAGACCAAAATCCTTTATAAGGCTTATAGATCCAACCTGTCCTGCCCCTCTTTGCTTCTTTGGCCTGAACAGGTACCACTCCACTCTCCTATGTCACCTTGAACCTGCCAACTTCCCTCCCATTATCCTGTGGCAATTTCTGGACCACTTTCTTCTCAGCCACTGCCATGCAGATACCTCCTTCCTTCCCTATCACATTCCGCTTAATTACTTAATCAAAGTATCTCAGCCCAAACATTACTGCCTTACAGAAGCCAACCACGCAAACTCTATTGGTCACTTGGCTTTATGCTCCTGTGGTTGTTCCTTTGCTTTACAGCACCTATATATCATATACACTGAAGCATGTATAAAACATAGGTGTACGTTTTAAAGACCGATAGTAAGTACTCATGCTGGGCACTTGGGTGGCTCAGTGAGTTAAGCATCTGTCTTCAGCTCAGGGCATGAGGATCTCAGGGTCCTGGGATGGAGGCCCGTGTTGGGCTCCCTGTTCGGAGGGAAGCCTGCTTCTTCCTCTCCTCCCTGGTAGTGCTCGCTGGTCTCACTCGTGCTGTCACTTTGTCTCTCTCTCAAATAAATATTTTTTTTTTTAAAGGAAAAAAATAAGTACTCATGTATATTTCACCAGTAAATGCCAGCTCCTCAGATTCCCACGGGAAGGCTTCTTCCCACCTCAATAACCAGCACCCCCCAGCCATGTAATGAACTAGTGTCCCGATACTTGTGGCAATCATTTCCTGACCTGTCTCCCTAGGTTTGGCACCTATATATGCATTCTGAAAAGGTACTGCTCCTCTTGCCTCTTTTTGAATTTTACATGAATAGTTCTGTATTTCTTCCATGTCCTGTTTCTTTCACTTAAAATTAATTGTTCTATGTTGCTCATATAGCTTTACTTCCTTCATTTTAAATAGGCATACCACTGTAGGAATATTGTAATCTAATGAACCATTCTATGACTGGTAGAAGTCTGGGATGATTCACATTTGGGGCTAGTATGGGAAATAACGCAATGAATTTAACTGTCCCTGGGTACACATAGGTACGCGGGTGCAATATCTTCTCCAGATTTTTACCAAGGAACGAACTGGTGGACTGCAGGGTACATGCATATTCAAAAGGCATCACTTTGCTGTTTTCCAAAGTGATTGCAGCAATTCATACTCCCACCGCCGGATATGACTGTAAACCATTTATCACGGTCTGTAATCATATATTTTTGTGACTGCTTAATATCTTTCCTTTCCAGTAGCCGGTAAGGTCTAAGGCTACTTGTGCTATTTTTCACTCCAGCACCTAGCACAGAGTAGATTGCTCAGAAACAACTGTCTGAATAAAAGGAGGCACTCTGGATAAAAAAAGTCTCGTATCTTTGAAGTGAACATAGGTCTGACATCAAAACTCATGTCTTCCCTACCATGTTATATGTTATATTTTCCTTATCTCAAAAGGTGATGATCATTTGTATCCTACTTACTACTTTCCAATGTAATGGTAGCAATCAAATGAGAGTACAGATGCCAATCCAACAAACACGGAGAGCACTCCAGCCGTGCACCTGGACCCAGAGATCCACAGATGGGGTATATGCAAGCTGCCTGTCAGTGGGAAAAGCCTTATGAATGTATGTGGACTCAGATTATTTTGTAGAGAAGACGGGGGAGGGGGGGTGTCTCAGATATCACGGCAGGGAAAACCAGGGAGACCAATTAATGCTTTCAAGTCCACGCTGCACCTGTGTCCCAAATTATTCACCAGCACAGACAAAAGAAGCTTACTCCAATCCCTGATCAGAACAAACATTTTTAAATGCTTTCACCCAGGTGCATCATCTTTCCTCTGTGCTAGGGATCCAGGAAGGGCTGGGCAGAGAACTGGGTTAGACACTTGGGTTCAGCTTGGCGCTGTGGGCTCAAAAGTAAACTCTGACTTCCTATTTACACGGAATGATCTTAGGCCTTTGTGGTTTCCTGATGCTTCTGGTGTGTCTGTGCTTTGGTCTCTGTGTTTGCCTTTGCAGACCTGCAAATGGGGTGTCTGTTTCACTTCATTCTGCTTTTCAGGAGAAAATAAGAATTCCACAGTCTCTAACTGTTGGCAGATTCTACCAGCTACTCTATCTAGGTCCTGACTTCCCATGCCATCCGCCCTTCAACTCACTGAGAGAGACCTTATTTGAAAGGAAGGGGATTCAAGGAACCTCCTAGTATGTCCCAAATGGACGGGGACTGACTATCCTAACTTGATTTCCTTCATTTTGCAGTCATTTCACATTCACCGACTTCACGCTTACCTTCATCAAGTGTAAATTTAGAGTCCTCCTATGTACAAGATGCTGTGTGAAACCCAGTGGAAACGCTCACAGGAAGATACTGGAATGCTGCTCGGGAGAAGCGGATTGCGGTTTTTCCACAAGTCCTCCCTTACAAGCACTGGGGTACATGTTCCAAGTATAGATTTGCAGATACTCCTCCCAGGGAGACTTACTCCATCAGACTCTGTGGGAGTGGGACCTGGGTGAGTGCCTTTTTAGGGAGTTCCTCAGGTCCCTTGTATGCAAGTGAACTGAGAGCTAATGGCTTACAGATCAAAGAATTTCCAGTCACAATGGAGACTACTGACAGAACCAGGAGTCTTTCCAGTAATAAACCAGGTCTCCCCCAGCTGCCTGATTCTTCAATTTAAGTAAATAAAGATGAATCCACTAAGCACGCAGAGGAGAAGGCTCAGGGCTTCCTCAGAGAGTATCTGAGTCTCTGCCCTATCACTTGCTAGCTGTGGGACATGGAACAAATCACTGTTTCTTTGAGCCTCAGTTTAAAAAAGAAAACAGCGCCTGCTCTGAAGACCTCACGTAGTTATTTTGAGTATCAAATTCCACTAGGCATTTAACAAATTTCAAAGCACCAAGAAAAACTTAAATCTTTTTATCATTACAAAAATGTCAATAAATAAGAAAATAAAGCCAACTGCTTCTCTCAAGCAGTCAGAACTACCCCACCTTCTAACTATCCCAAGCTCTGAGAAATCTTTTCTTTCCTTTTACTATAAAGGACATTTTGTGGACAGGTGATGTAATTTGAATAAGGTCCATAGATTAAATAATAGAATCCTATCTGTGTTTATTTCCTGGCAAGATAATTGTATTAGGCTATATAAGAGAATATTCTTGTTTTTATAAAATAGATACTGAAGTATTCAGGAGGAAATGAGCATTATATCTATAGTCTACTCTCAAATGATTGAGGAAAAAAATATTTATACACACATAAAAAGTATGAGTACAATGCTTATGCAAATATTAAAAGAATCAAGGTAAAAGGTATACAGAATTCTTTGTTCTATTTTTGCAACTTTTTTAAAGATTTTATTTATTTATTTGATAGACAGAGATCATGAGTAGGCAGAGAGGGAGGCAGAGAGAGAGGGGAAAGCAGGCTCCCCCCTAAGCAGAGAGCCTGATGCGGGGCTCGATCCCAGGACCCTGGGATTATGACCTGAGCCGAAGGCAGAAGCTTTAACCCACTGAGCCACCCAGGCGCCCGTATTTTTGCAACTTTTCTGTAAGTCTGAGATCACTTTCTAAATATTTTATTTATTTGAGAGAGAGACCTCAGGAGCCAGAGCTGGAGCAGGAGAAGGGGCAGAGGGAAAAGCAGACTCCCCATCTGCTCAGCAGGGAGTCCCAGGATTCAATCCTAGGACCCTGAGATCATGACCCGAGCCAAAGGCAGACACTTAACCTACTGAGCCACACAGGTGCCCCTGAAATCATTTTTGAATAAAAAAATGAAAAACAAAAAAGGGGGGAGGCAGTTTCTCCTAAACATTATAACTGTGTATTATATGCTTCTTTCCAGGTTTAGGTTCTCTCAGATTTTTCTGAAAGCAGAGCTCAAAGCCAGGCCCAGCCCCTGGTAGGCTAGCAGGATACATTCTTTTTTTTTTTTTTTTTTTACCAATTTTAAATTAATTTTTATTTTTTTATAAACATACATTTTTATCCCCAGGGGTACAGGTCTGTGAATCACCAGGTTTACACACTTCACAGCACTCACCAAAGCACATACCCTCCCCAATGTCCATAATCCCACCCCCTTCTTCCAATCCCCCTCCCCCCAGCAACCCTCAGTTTGTTTTGTGAGATTAAGAGTCACTTATGGTTTGTCTCCCTCCCAATCCCATCTTGTTTCATTTATTCTTCTCCTACCCACTTAAGCCCCCATGTTGCATCACCACTTCCTCATATCAGGGAGATCATATGATAGTTGTCTTTCTCTGCTTGACTTATTTCGCTAAGCATGATACGCTCTAGTTCCATCCATGTTGTCGCAAATGGCAAGATTTCATTTCTTTTGATGGCTGCATAGTATTCCATTGTGTATATATACCACATCTTCTTGATCCATTCATCTGTTGATGGACATCTAGGTTCTTTCCATAGTTTGGCTATTGTGGACATTGCTGCTATAAACATTCGGGTGCATGTGCCCCTTTGGATCACTGCGTTTGTATCCTTAGGGTAAATACCCAATAGTGCAATTGCTGGGTCATAGGGCAGTTCTATTTTCAACATTTTGAGGAACCTCCATGCTGTTTTCCAGAGTGGCTGCACCAGCTTGCATTCCCACCAACAGTGTAGGAGGGTTCCCCTTTCTCCGCATCCTCGCCAGCATCTGTCATTTCCTGACTTGTTGATTTTTGCCATTCTGACTGGTGTGAGGTGATATCTCATTGTGGTTTTGATTTGTATTTCCCTGATGCCGAGTGATATGGAGCACTTTTTCATGTGTCTGTTGGCCATCTGGATGTCTTCTTTGCAGAAATGTCTGTTCATGTCCTCTGCCCATTTCTTGATTGGATTATTTGTTCTTTGGGTGTTGAGTTTGCTAAGTTCTTTATAGATTCTGGACACTAGTCCTTTATCTGATATGTGGTTTGCAAATATCTTCTCCCATTCTGTCAGTTGTCTTGATTTTGTTAACTGTTTCCTTTGCTGTGCAAAAGCTTTTGATCTTGATGAAATCCCAATAGTTCATTTTTGCCCTTGCTTCCCTTGCCTTTTGCGTTGTTCCTAGGAAGATGTTGCTGCGGCAGAGGTCAAAGAGGTTGCTGCCTGTGTTCTCCTCAAGGATTTTGATGGATTCCTTTCGCACATTGAGGTCCTTCATCCATTTTGAGTCTATTTTTGTGTGTGGTGTAAGGAAATGGTCCAATTTCATTTTTCTGCATGTGGCTGTCCAATTTTCCCAGCACCATTTATTGAAGAGGCTGTCTTTTTTCCATTGGACATTCTTTCCTGCTTTGTCAAAGATTAGTTGACCATAGAGTTGAGGGTCTAATCAAAGTGTAGGGATAGAGGGCACATACCTCAATATCATCAAAGCCATCTATGAAAAACCCACCGCAAATATCATTCTCAATGGAGAAAAACTGAAAGCTTTTCCGCTAAGGTCAGGAACACGGCAGGGATGTCCATTATCACCACTGCTATTCAACATAGTACTAGAGGTCCTAGCCTCAGCAATCAGACAACAAAAGGAAATTAAAGGCATCCAAATCGGCAAAGAAGAAGTCAAATTATCACTCTTCACAGATGATATGATACTATATGTGGAAAACCCAAAAGACTCCACTCCAAAACTGCTAGAACTTATACAGGAATTCAGTAAAGTGTCAGGATATAAAATCAATGCACAGAAATCAGTTGCATTTCTCTACACCAACAGCAAGACAGAAGAAAGAGAAATTAAGGAGTCAATCCCATTTACAATTGCACCCAAAACCATAAGATACCTAGGAATAAACCTAACCAAAGAGACACAGAATCTATACTCAGAAAACTATAAAGTACTCATGAAAGAAATTGAGGAAGACACAAAGAAATGGAAAAATGTTCCATGCTCCTGGATTAGAAGAATAAATATTGTGAAAATGTCTATGCTACCTAAAGCAATCTACACATTTAATGCAATTCCTATCAAAGTACCATCCATCTTTTTCAAAGAAATGGAACAAATAATGCTAAAATTTATATGGAACCAGAAAAGACCTCGAATAGCCAAAGGGATATTGAAAAAGAAAGCCAACGTTGGTGGCATCACAATTCCGGACTTCAAGCTCTATTACAAAGCTGTCGTCATCAAGACAGCATGGTACTGGCACAAAAACAGACACATAGATCAATGGAACAGAATAGCAGGATACATTCTTAATAGCATGTTAACGTTTTTAAGGAATAGATACAAAAGTCAGGAGCCTATTCAGATCTCACTTCCCCTAATATGATCTTGCTCTCCAATCTCTTCAACCTCATTTCTGTCATCTCTTAGATGGAGTAATATACTCTCGGGGGCCATTTTAGGTTACTACCTTCTAATGACATTTACTTTCTGTTTAACCCTATATTAGTATTACCTTTTATTAGGATCTAAAACATGGCTACTACATCTTTCTCTTTCTTAAATTAACCTTACATATCACAACAGTGAGGATTAGACCGGCACAGAATCCAGCATATGGCCCACGGGGAATAAATTCTAGCTGTTATTAAGT
Organism: Mustela erminea; assembly: GCF_009829155.1. Lineage (NCBI taxonomy): Eukaryota > Metazoa > Chordata > Mammalia > Carnivora > Mustelidae > Mustela > Mustela erminea. The sequence continues at coordinate 61,703,227 of NC_045623.1, forward strand.
ATAAACCTATTTCTTGCTCATTTTTGAAATGCTGTCCCCAACAAATTCTTCTTTGCACACCAGGCAGGAACCTGAGTAGACTTTTCCTTTCTGAATATTTCTATTTTTCAGATCCAAGACTTTACACCCTTACACTTGGGGTTTGGTGTTTCATATCTATTTCAAGGGGGATACAAATTACTTGCTGTTAGCATATCTCTGGGGGTTAGCCTGATTATAAACTATGTGTCGAACACCTAGGGTGTTCTCTAGAGACAGAGCATGAAGTAGGCTTTTCCCCAACTGCTCAAGGAGCTCAGGCTTATGGGGAAGACACACAGAATGGCAAGTGCTGGGCTGCAGCAGTGCAGAAGAGCCAGGAGGGTCTGCAGGGGCATGGCAGACTAAAGTTGGCGGAGGAAGGAAAGAGAGCCTCAGAGAAACTCCTGAGCTGCGACTTTGGCAAAGACGCACACCAGGGATGGCACAGTGTCTGAGGACACAGGCTTGAGGTCCCTGTGCTTCAGTACAACCTCAGCTCCACTCCTTGCTCTGTGACCTTTCTACACCTCAGTTTACGCTTCTGAACACCGGAGATCATAACTCAATGAGAACCACCCCAGAACTTACTGTGAGTATCAAGTAACACAGAAAATGCTCAGTAAATGTGAATTATAACAATGGTGAGGATTCTGGGGATAATGGTACTCACCACGAAGAAAGAAGATGCAGCCGCTCTGGGCAGAGAAAACACAGGCTCAGAGGCTGGTCAAAGGAGAGCACACGGACTCTTCTCCAGAAGAGTAAACACAAGTCTGTACCACTTCTAAAGCATTCCACATGGCAAGTTTTTCCCTGATTCATTTGATGGTCAAATCCAATGTAAACTGATCAAGAGATATTTAGAATCTCTTTAATTGGTGTGAATCCTCTCAAGTTTTTTTTGTTTTTGTTTTTTATTTCTTTTCAGCGTAATAGTATTCATTGTTTTTGCACCACACCCAGTGCTCCATGCAATACGTGCCCTCCCCAATATCCACCACCTGGTTCCCCCAACCTCCCACCCCCTGCCCCTTCAAAACCCTCAGGTTGTTTTTCAGGGTCCATAGTCTCTCATGGTTCACCTCCCCTTCCAATTTCCCTCAGCTCCCTTCTCCTCTCCATCTCCCCATGTCCTCCATGCTATTTGTTATGCTCCACAAATAAGTGAAACCATATGATAATTGACTCTCTCTGCCTGACTTATTTCACTCAGCATAATCTCTTCCAGTCCCATCCATGTTGTTACAAAAGTTGGGTATTCATCCTTTCTGATGGAGGCATAATACTCCATGGTGTATATGGGCCACATACATCTTCCTTATCCATTCGTCCGTTGAAGGGCATCTTGATTCTTTCCACAGTCTGGGGACCATGGCCATTGCTGCTATAAACTTTGGGGTACAGATGGCCCTTCTTTTCACAACATCTGTATCATTGGGGTAAATACCCAGGAGTGCAATGGCAGGATCCTAGGGAAGCTCTATTTTTAATTTCTTAAGGAATCTCCACACTGTTCTCCAAAGTGGCTGCACCAACTTGCATTCCCACCAACAGTGTAAGAGGGTTCCCCTTTCTCCACATCCTCTCCAACACATGTTGTTTCCTGTCTTGTTAATTTTGGCCATTCTAACTGGTGTAAGGTGGTATCTCAATGTGGTTTTAATTTGAATCTCCCTGATGGCTAGTGATGATGAACATTTTTTCATGTGTCTGATAGCCATTTGTATGTCTTCATTGGAGAAGGGTCTGTTCATATCTTCTGCCCATTTTTTGATATGATTATCTGTTTTGTGTGTGTTGAGTTTGAGGAGTTCTTTATAGATCCTGGATATCAGCCCTTTGTCTGTACTGTCATTTGCAAATATCTTCTCCCATTCCATGGGTTGCCTCTTTGTTTTCTTGACTGTTTCCTTTGCTGTGCAGAAGCTTTTGATCTTGATGAAGTCCCAAAAGTTCGAATCCTCTCAGGTTTTACTGTAGAAATACTAATGTGTTTCATTGGGGTACAGACCCAGACCTGTTTGGCAGTGTCATGTAATACACTGCAGACACACAGTATTAACTTTAAAAGTCTCTATTTTCAAACATCTTGGGCCCCGTGGAATTCAGATAAGGGTGTGTGAACGTGCCTGCCAGACTATAGAGAAGTGAGAGACAGGGAGGGATAAAGCTAGAGGTGGGTAGGGCCCAGATCACGTGAGCTCTCTCATGCCCTGCTAGGATTCTGGGACTCAGGAGACACACTGAGAGATTTTACTCAAGACTGTGAAGCTACCAGACTTAATACAGGAAACAAGACCCTCTTCACTGTGGGTCTGTCATGGTGGTCAGGGCCATATAAACTAGTGTCTGGCACAACCACAGAAAAACAAATATACATATTAATAAAACTGGCCAATTTGTCTCTTTTTCACAGGCCATTTCCCTAATTCCAGAGAACCCTAGCCCTGTATTCCAAGACCATAGTAAATCTCTCATTAAGGAGTTACATGGAAACATAAGGAAGTTTCAGTAAATTTTAACATGCAGGCAAGAGGACAGATGCCCAAGTCAGGGAGGATCCACAACTGCTCTAAGCCAAGCAGCACCTTCCACCTAAATGTCCTGTTGACCTACAGAATCAAGACCCAGTGCTTTCCTGGCTCCACACAAGGCCACACCCAATGGCTGAGAAGCCCACACATAAATTTGGCAATTGGATATAGTGGATACTTTTCTATCAGTTTTGTGTTTTTGCTTTTGGCCAGTTTCAAGCCAAAACTCACTGAAAAACTCAGTTCTCAAGTAGGTGGAGTTCGGTTACTGGATTGACCAATGCTCTGTGTCAACTGGGAAGAGTCTGTTGATCAAAGAAAGAACCAAAGCCTTACAGAAGACTAGGTAGTTCACATAACCTTAAATACATTAAAAAAAAAAAAGTAAATCAAACTGGTATGGCATGATCTGGTCTTCAATAAACTTGGATGTGTATGTGGTATACTATATTTGGCTACCTAGTATGTTTCTGTCTGTCCTTCTGTTCATCTATCAATCCAACAGGTACTGGTCCCAAGCACATGTCAAAGACTGTGCTAAGTGCAAGGAAATGGAAACCTACTATTTTGAGACCTCTTTCTGTCCCCTCCCTAAGTAATAAAGGCTACATGCCGGTATCTTCATCGTGTAACCAAAAGGATGCACACTAAAATTTTCTCCTTCTCAAATACCACTAATCTCAGTTCTATAGAGGCTTTAAAGATACATGGTAGGGGTGAATTTTAGAACATGTGAATGATCTTTCCTTAGAACAATTTTTTTAAAAATACATATGACAGAATGCAGTCACTTTCACCTCCACTGGATTTAAGACTCCTATTTTTTTCTAATTGAATGTATCCTAAATTTTTAACAGCATGGTCAAATGCCCATTTAGTTTGCTTTTGAATAAATTTTTCTTTTGGCAGTAGGGAGCCACTGACTATTCATTAGGAAGAGACTTTCAGGCTCAATCTTACAGCCTTCACTGTTCAATAAACTTCTCATGGGTCCTTATTCTGGGATCTTTGGTTTCTTAGATGTTTGTTCCTGCTCCTCACACTCTAACACTGTTTAAGCAGAAGAAGAGAAACTGTCTCTCACTTATAATAGCTCTGGAGGACAGAATTTATGAAAATTTAATTAACATGTGAAAAAAAGAGGCCCTTGGAGCACACAAGGAGAATGGGAAAAGGGAGTGAAAAAAAGAAGAGGACATCTACAAGGCCAAACTACTAAAACTTCTGAACTAAATGCACACAGATCTAAGTGAATGGGAACGTGTCAAGGACCATGGCACATACCCGGTCCTTGGAGAGGGCTCTAGGAAGGCTGTCTTCGGCATCTTTTTCACCCGCCCTGAGTCTCTGGAGAAGCACAGATACTCCTATAACTGCTAGATCGCTCTCAGCGGCCACACTACCAGAGTTACCCCCACAGCAGATGAGTGGTAAATGGGAAAAGGAGGAACAAAAAAATCAATGTGGTTTTCATTTCATGCTCTTCCAAACCAATATAAAAACATCTTCATGAGTTGGGAGGTTGGCTGCCTGTCTTCAAATTGCCTTTTCAAGTACTTGACCACAGAGCAGCAGGGAAACAGGGAAGACTCATAAATACTCTCCTCCCCAGGGACAACGGTGACAAGTGATGCTGTTTATTTTTATTGTTATCATTAGACGGGTGGCCTCTTGAGAGGCAGTGACTTGAAAGCCCAGGAAGTGGGGAAAACAAGAGCACTGTGGCTAGTTTTGATCCAAGCCTAACTTTGCACTTCTCATCAGGCATTGGAAAAGATGTACCTTGTAACCACTCCACCCCCATTCCCACAAAACACACGTGCTCTCGGCTAGCTCGCCCTGCCGCCTGGGTCTCATCATTCTGCTATGAGTTGAGAATATCAGTTCTGCAATCGGGGAGTTGGAAACTGACCTCTAGGACTTGCTAGCTCTGTCTCCTTGGGCAAGTACTTGGTCTTTCTGAGCCTCAGTGTCCACTTGTAAAATGGGGGGGGGGTAATTTGGATAACTGCATAAGGTTATTAGGGAGGTTTGACCAGAAATTTATATTTCTCACCCCATCATAAGCATGTAGTACACATTAGCTGTGACTCTTACTGCCGCTAATTTTATTGTTTCCTTGCTTCTTTCATCATTCTTCTGTCTCTGTGGACAGCCAGGCCCAGGCCAGTTGACAAAAACCACCAGAAGCTTTTGTCTCTGAACTTCTGAGAGGTCTTGGGTCACCTCACCTTGTGTTGTTCCTGTCTTCCAGAAACATGCAACCAGACAGCCCTGCCCAGCTTTTATAGGAGTGGAATGGCTGGGTCACACAGAAGTGTGACTTTGTAAGAAAACGCTAAACTCTTTTCCAAAGTGGTTGTGCCGGTTCATGTCCCCACCAGGAGCATGTAGGAATTCAGTCCCCACATCCTTGCACAACTGTGGCCCATCTAAAAGCGTGCAGTGGATCTCAAGGTGGTGGCAATTTACATTCCCTTCTAAGTAATGATGGGGAGCATCCTTTGCTCCTCTAACTCTGGCCTGTGTGCGAGAGTGGCCCAGGCCCAGGCCACAACTCTGCTTTGGGGCATCATCTTCTTCCCTGCTGTAAGGAAGCTGCAGAGCTACACCACAGCCATCTCCCAAAGAGCAAGGCTCTAACAATATGGCACAGTCTGATGGGGGCACAGATCTGGTCAGAGTCCAGAGCCTAGGGCTCCTCAACTCTCTTTTCCCAAGAGAACAGACAGCAGGCTATAGAAGGACTCCGAGCCAAAATGCGTCCTGGTGAGCTGGTGGGGAGTGTCAGTTCTACTCCCAAGGGTACAGGGTATGAAGGAGGGTGAGCAGAGCACAGAAATGGAAAGCTCTGGAAGGCTGTCATGGTGGGTAAAAGGAGAGAAAGCAAGTACGGCTGGCCTGTGTCTCCCAGGCCTCACTAAATAACATCACTCAACGAAAATCTGACTTCCCAGAGAGGCCAAATGAACACCCAGATGTCCCGGGTAAGGTGGAGTGGGCAACAGAATGCCAGCAGCTCACACGGGGCGGCGGTGGGGGGCGGGGGCTTCTTCCACTCAGTCAGGCCCCCTCAGCAGAGACGGACGATGAAAGGCGATGCCACTGGGTCAGGAAGGAGTGAAAAGAGCCTCTGGAAAATGCAAGCACTTGCACACTTCTGGGGTGGTGGGCCATGTGAGTGGGAAGCAATCCAGCCATGCAGTCACCAGGCATCGGATAAGCCCAAGCTCCCGAAAGGACAGGATGGGCCAATAGGGGCATAGGAGACACGGGCCCACTAAGCAAGTCTGCTTCACCGAGATACAAGTTGGTACCAGTAAAACGCAAATAACAGTAACTATTGCTCTGTGCTAGCGGCCAAAAGAAAAGAATCATAAACCATGTCAGAGTAGTTGGAGAATAAAGCTGGGCTGGAAGGAAACAAGTGAAAACTAACATTTATTGTATGGTTTTTTAAATGATAATGAAGTAATTTTTCTTTAGCGATTTAATTTATTTCTTTGTCAGAGAGGGAGCAGAAGCAAGGAGAGATATAGGCAGAAGGAGAAGCAGGCTCCCCACTGAGCAAGGAGCACAATGCAGAACTCGATCCCAGGACCCTGGGATCATGACCTGAGGTGAAGTCAATGCTTAACCAACTGAGCCACCTGGGAGTCCCAATGATGAAATAATTTTAATAGATGTGTTTAGAATAGGGCCTGAAATACAGTAAGCACTATAGAAGTGACTGCAGATAACTACAATTTTTACTTTGTATTTTTTTTTTTGGTCTTCTTTTCTGTTTTTTTTTTTTTTTCCAACAAGCTTTGTCGAGGTGTAATTAGCATGCGCCAAGCTGCATATATTGAAAGTGTCTGATGTGATAAGTTTTGACATCGCATACACCAGTGAAGACATTACCATAATCAAGGTAAACATCTCCACCAACCCCCAAAGTTTTCTTGTGCCATTTGTGTTCTGCCTATTCTCCTGGCTGCCACTGTGCCTGCTCTCCCACCGAAGAGAACCAATGATCTGCTTTCTGTCATTATACGTTAGTCTGCATTACTTAGAATTTTAAATAAATGGCATCACAAAGTCTGTACTTCTGGGGAGTTTGGTTTTTATCAGCATACTTATGTTGAGATCAATGCATGCCGTATCTTATATGAACAGCTCATTCCCTTTTATTGCCTAGTAGTAAAGCTTTATAATGGACATCCCAACAGCGTATTCCTCTAGTTACCGTCAAAAGGCATTTGGGCTGTTTCCGGGGGGTGGGGGGTGAGGTTGGCTATCACAAATAAAGCAGCCGTGAGCATCTCTGTACAAGTCTAGGAACGGACATAAGCTTTCGTGAGTGGGATGGCTGGATCACATGGTGGGTGTACGTTAATTCCGGCAGAAACTGCTCAACTCTTTTCCAAGGTGGTTGTGCCATTTCACATCCCCAAAAGCAGCGTGTAAGTTACAGTCCCCAAATCCTCACCCCGAGGTTGGCCATTCTGGTAAGCGTATACGCCACTGTGGTGTGGGGTTGCCTTTTCCTCGTGACAAGTGATGATGGTTACCATCTTCTCAGGTGCTTGTCATCCAAATCTTTTCTTTGGTGAGAGCTCTGTACCAATATTTGCCCATATTTTCATTGAGCTTGTTCTCCCTCTCCTCTGCACCTTTGGGAGAAGCTACTTAACTAAAAGGAAGAGCGAGGACTCTGAGGTCAGTCCCCTAGATGGCTTGAACATGGTATGATCCACCGAACTATTGTTTGCCTCAGTCTTCTCACTTAGGAAATGAAGACAGTAATGGTGGCTATCTCACAGAACTGTTGATTACCTTACATAAAGGATCCAGCACAGTCTGGGTACACTATAGGTACCTGATAGATGATAGCAGCTAACGCCATTGTCTTTCTCCTCATAATGACTGAGGCTGGGCCAGAGATGTTCAATGACCTCTGTCCAGCACAGTGTAGAACTTCCCTAGCCTCACATGCCAGGAGAAGCACTGCCCTGAGCTTCCTGAGCTCAGTACTGGTCACTGAACCACATCAACCCTTCCCTTGACAAACTGATACCTAGCATGTAATCTATTTTCAATAGATGTGGTTATGAGGTCCTGGGACAGCCTCCACATGGAATGCTGGTGAATGAAGAGGGAGCGGGGCACTTCATGCACAGAACCCTAACAGGGGTCCTATTTGTACCAGGTGAACCCCCTTCCCTGTCCACCTTTCTCAATGACCTCTGCCAACGCCACCTGCTAAAGAGACTAAGATAGAGAAACTGGTCCTTGTGCCTACTCGCTTCTTAGCAGTGACACCTGCGAACAGAACGTCTCTGTTCAAGGCCTGTGGCTGTTCTGCCCACCCATGGTGCCCTCCTGATGGGCTTTTACATAACCATATCCCATCCAGACCACAGAAGTCACCTCCATGATGTTGTAGACACAGAAAAGAAAAAAAAAAGTGCAGAGTGAGGACAGGGCATGTGACCTGAAACTGGGCTGGCAGGAAGTGTCCCAGTGGGATCAGGGGAACATTATATCCTATAGGAAAACTTTTCTACTCAAGACTTTGGGCAGGCCCTTCTCCCTATTCCTACCACACTACAGTCATGCATGGACCATAGCGATCTCCATCTAGGCTGAAGTTGTCTCCTTCTTGTTTCTTTCTCAATGAAGGCAGGCATGCCATATCCATCATAATGATCTTAGTACCCTTACCACTTAGCCAGGCAAGTACAAGAAAATGCTTCCGTCATGAGCAAATTATTTAATGAATGATTTAAAAATAAACTTTTCATTTTAGAACAGTTTTAGGTTACAGAAGACTTATAAAAATATACAGAGTCCCCATATACCCCACACCCAGATTCCTCTACCATTAATACCCCACAGAAGGTATAAATATCACAATTACAGATAATATTGATATATTATTACTAAATGCCTTACTTTATTTAAATTTGCTGAGTTTTCACCCATGTCCTTTTTCTGTTCTAGGACCTGACCCAGGACCGCATATTGCATTTAACTGTTACAACTGTTTAGGCTCCTCTTGGAGGTGATGGTTCTTGGGACTTCCCTTATTTTTTTGATGACCTCCCCAGTTTAGAGGAGTAGGGGTCAGGTGTTTCATAGAAATTCCCTCAACTTGGATTTGCTGATTTTTTTCTTAGGATCACACTGTGGTTATGGGTTTTGAGGAGGATGATAAAGTGCCATTCTCATTAAATCATATCAATAGTACATATTATCAACATGGCTTATCACCATTGATGTTGACCTTCACCATCTGGCAGAGGTAGCATTTGTCAGACCTCTCCACTGTAAAATTATATGCCCCCCTCCTTTTTATACTGTCCACTTTGAAAGAAAGTCACTAAGTACCGCTCACCCTTAAGGAGTGGGAAATTATATTCCACCTTATTGATGGGGAAGTATCTACAGAAATTATTTGGAATTCTTCTGCAGGAGACATCTTTCTTATTCATTTAGTCATTTATATGTATCACTATGGACTCATGACATTTGTGTCATACTTTAGGTTATTATCCAATACCACTTTATTTTGCTGCCCACATTGTTCCAGTCTTGGTCACTGGGACCACCTTCAGTTGGCTCCAGCAAATAACAACTCAATACGGGTTATTATGGCAGTAAACCAGGTAAAAAACATTTGTCTTTTAGGACAATGGCTGGCATATGGTACAGATTAAAACAGTACAAATAATCCTTATTTTTACTGTTAATAATAGAAGAAATGGTAAGATAAGAATTGATATGTGTGTGTACCTACATATGCACGTATGCTTACACACGTACACACATATGCACAAAGTATAGAATACATGGTAGGATTACATGTGATCTATAACGAACTTAGAATTATAATCAGTTATATATAATTATAATCAATTATATAGGATTGTTTTGAGGGGTGACTCTATTTCACAAGTGGATACAAATTATTAGGATTTGGAAGCTAGACTGGAGTCAATTGTGACACTGGTGGGCCCCCAGTCCACCGAACCTGCTGGCATTCCCATCCTCATAGAGTTCCATATTGACTCAGGCTTGGCTAATGTGACATTAGCAAGAATGATGTAGGTAGAGGCTTATTCAGGGCCTGTACAGTGGGGCTTGTCCTCTTGGAACATTCCCTGGAATTCAGCTGCCATGTGTAGGGAAGCCCATAGAAGGGTACTTAATGTGGAGAGGACCCTGCAGGATAAGAGATGAATGTGCGTGTTCCAGCTCCCACCACACTGCCGGCTCGATGCACCTGAAGGAGTGACCTCATCTCGTTGAGCCCCATCAACCCAGAGCATTTCCTCACTTTTTTGGTAGTACTAGATGCCCCAGGCTTAGCTCATCCATTTCCTGTTCCAGTCCTAGAATCAACCACTTCTCCAAGGAGTCCAAGCTCTTTTTATTGGAGAAATGCATTAGAAATCAAGATCTGGGTATCGGCGTGCTTGGAACAACTAGCTGCTGGGGTATCCTAGTTTCGAGCTCCTCTCAACTGTCAGAGCTAGGAAATAGAAGTATGTTTACTAACACACAGACATGTGTAGATATATATACACGCATCTATAGATATCTACAGATACTTGCATACTTTATATATATATGTAGATATATGTATCTACAGATATTTGTATATACTGATATATGAATCTATGTATAAACTAGATGAAGCTGAACATGACTTCACTCTGATGCCTCTAATTCAAATCTATTACCAAATGGATCATTCTGGCCTTCACAAATCATTTTTTAATAACAGCACTGTATTTGGTCTTTTATGCTGGGCATAGTGATGAACTGTTTGTAAAGATCACCCCACTTAATCCTCGAAACATCTTTAAGGGTAAATATTACCGCCCACACTGAACAGATGAGAACACTGAGGGAGTGGAAGAAGGAGTATCTGACCTAAAGGAAGTAAGTGGTGGGGCTCGCATAGGAGCCTACGTCCTTGAGATCGACAGAGGACCACCATCCCCACATTCATCTGAGTCCTTGCAAAAACCGCAATTCTGAGTGATTTACGATGCAGACATAATTCCCAGCCCTCAACAGCCAGTGTTCTGTTCACATCTTATCTCTTCAATACTTCTTTCACTTCCCAGGGTCCTCTCCTCATCTGACATGCTAACCACAACACAAATTGCCAAGTTACAACCTGACTTGACGACCCCAGGGAAGGGGTGTTGGAGCTATGGCAAGGATCAGCTCCATCTGACCCCAGGACTTTTTAACCTCGGGCTAACCCCTGCTGTGTGTTATGTTGGGTTTGGGGGACTTGCTAGTAATTAACTCTGAGCAAGCAGCTCTGCTTTCATGGAGTTAAAAAAAGAACAAGCATTCTTTTTCTCTTGCTAATTAAATCACCTAAAGGAAGATAAATGTACAGCCCACACCTGTATCTTACAAAATATCAAAGGCCTGATTAGTCTAAGTCTTACGTTCAACCTCAAGCTTTTTTTCCAGATTCCTGGAAGTAATAGGGACCAGGAGGTAAGGAACTTCTAAGTATTTATTAGTATTTGCTTACTTGGACATTCATTCATTCATATGTAGAAAGAGGCAATCTGGATCAGGCACAAAATATTCTTGGGAATTTTGACTCAATCAAGATACCGAATCAGAAACATCAGTGAACAGACAGGAAGAAACAGAATCCTTTAGACCAGGTTGAACACCACTTTTTGAAAAGCCCAGAGTCCCCTCTGGTCCCTGTGTTCTGTTTGGTGAATTTTTCCTGACAGTTGGTGGGTTTTTTTTGCCAGAACCACAACAAAGGGGGTCCTTGAGTTTCCCTGGGAGTGTTTCCTTAGACCTGCACCTCTCCTAGACCTCACAAAGGTGTTATTGTTGCTGGCTCACTGGGCGCCCGGCACCTGAGCAAGATCAAAGGCATTTTCTGATGCTGGCATGACCACAGTCTCGCCCTCGCCACATAACATTAAAGCTGATGATTAATCCCGTTGGCCCAGAAGGTCCCTTCCCACTCCCAAGTACAAAGCTGGATGGGGGTGGGGACTTTATTTCCAGCACAACACGACCATAATAAACCGGCATTTTATGGCCCTAATTCATTGCAACCAACTGCAGCTGCCCATCAAACTCGTTAAAGCACCAACAGTTGCTTCATGTGACCCTTATATATCACTAGGAGAACTTACTAAGAATCTCCACCATTTCTGAGTGTCTGCTCTAGACTAGATACATACGTGCACAGTTCACACTAACCAGCAACACCAGCCCCGATGGGATGGAGGAAGGATGTGAGATTTGGAGAAGTAGCTCACCTCTCCGGTCACAAGCTCAAAAAGTGCATGAGCAGGGGTTCACCCAGCATCTGGAGAGCTCTGAAGCCCAGGCCAGCTCCATGTCTTTGAGGGAGGGACCATGGGGCACAGCACTGTGAGAGGCACTGAGTGGGATCTGAGTGCTGGGTCTGAGTGCTCTGCTCCAGCTTAACAGCTTGTGACCCAGGGAACATTTCTGAATTTTTCTATGCCTTAGCTGCCTAATTGGCAAAATGGATCCTGTAGGAAAAGGGAGTAGCAATCCCATTAAGAGACAAGGAGAACGAGGAGTGGGGACATGACAGAGTCCCTCACTTTCGTTTGGATTTGCGTCTGTTCAGAAGTCTGAACTGAGTGTAGTTAAAATGTCTGAAATTCAGATTTCACAGGAGGAACCAGGTTAGATGCGTCCCTGTGAAAATGGGAGTGATTTTAAATAGGTTTCAGTCGGGGTTCAGTGAAGAAAAGCTAGGCGGTGCAGACTCATGTCCACAGAGGTGAGGGCAGGCTGCCCGGCCTCAGGGTACCTCCTGGGCGAGGCGGCCTGAGGCCTCTGCAGACCTCTCCCTTCAGGGACAGCTGGGCCCTACAACAGGGCGGCTGAGGGGATTTTAAAAACTCAATTAAAAAAGTTTCACTTAAGACCTTGTCCATAGAAACAAACAAAAGGAAAACATTTTTTGTTTTGTTTTGTTTTTTGGGCTTTCTTTTGGTGGGGGGAAGGGGCAGGATCAAGGGAATCTATGACCTTAGAATCCAACATAAATGTCCCCTCAGGAAGGTGTCCCTAACCCTGGACCCTTCCCAGGCAGAGTCAGTCCCTGCGTCCTTTCTGCCTGACAGCACCAGCCCAACTCTTCAAGAGCTACCTTCACACTCAGAACACCAGGAGCTGTGTACTTGGACTCTCCACATTTTGTAGAGAAGGAATCTGAACCCCAAAGGGCTAAGTGCCTTGCTGGGGGCCCCATTCTTAGTACGCAGAGGAAGTACAATTGGAAACCAATGCGGCTGGATCTACCATGAAATGGGAAGCAGTGGACATTGTGTGGCGCATGGTAGGTGCTCAGGATCCCGGGTTCCATGTGCACGGATATTCTGGGGCCTTGTACTGGTAATGCCAGCTAGGATGATGCCTCATCGATAGGAGGACTTCTGTCACCCTTATGTCCCCAAGGTTTAGCACAGCTCCAGACACAAGAAGGGAGAGGAGTAAATACGTACTCAACCAGAATATTTAATGGTAAAAAAGGCTCACTGGTCCCTACTGCTATTCACCATAGTTTGACATGGCACCTGATTCCCTCCATGGTCACAGAGATTCTGCCCTGTACTGGGTCCACGCTCATCCTCGCCCACCTTCCCCCTCTTCCTTCCCCCGCCTGCCTCCTCCTCCTCCCCCTCTCTCCCTCTGTTTTACCCATCTGGGAAAATTCCAAGGAGTCGTCCATCTAAGTTTAACAGAGTAATGACTTTTAAATAAAAATATGGTAGAAATGGGTACTTATCGAAATGGAATGCTTTCAGACTCATGCATTTAAAGGAGATATAAATTTTAGGGCAGGCACTAAATTTTAACTGCAGTCTTGGAGAACGCCTTTCCACTAATTCATGGAGGAAAATTAACAAAGTGAAAATTGCTTATCAGTGTTCTTTTGAAGTCATGATATGCAGCCCAATTCTATAGATCATCAGGGCGCTTCCAGGGAGATGGATTTATATTGATTTGGAGAGAACTCAGCGGCCAAGGAAAACAGACACCCCTTTGCAGAGAAGACTCAGCAACCCATTAGGGACAGATCAGCCTGGGAGCAAGGCGTTGCCACCCTTGGATCCAATTTCAGCCCTCACGCCTGAGCTTTCTGACCAGGGAGATGTCAAAGACAGACTCAGACCTCTACACTTTTTAAGAATCTGGCCCCTGAACAAAGATACAGCAAATTTAAGCACAGCTTTTGGGAGACGGGCTGGGCTTCTGGCTACATAGAGCAGGTGGGCAGCAGGAGGGGAAGGAACTGACAGGCAAAGGGGCCAGCAAGTCACGTCTCCTCTTAGGCTGCCCCCCTCCCCCCACATCCCGCTCCCCACCCACCTGCCGGTGGTCGCCCCGCCCTCTACCCAGCAGACTCACCCCCATGTGACAAGAAGATGTTCCACAGATGACAGCCAGCCGTGACGTCACTGGCTGTCCCTCACAGGCAAGGCCATACCCTCTCACATCTGCTCCAATCACTCCTGTGAGAAAGCAAAACAAAACAAACCCCTCTTTAAAAAAATAATAAAATAAATCATGAGAAAAGAACACTAAGAACAAGCATACAACAACACTCCTTTATATAGCCAAACACAGAGAGAGCGTTCCTGTGTAGGCCAGCGTGGGGAACCTAGGAAACATGTGATGTCCGTGCTTTGTCTGGTCCATGTACAGCATCTAACTGTTGTAGGAATCCTAGTCACTGTCATTAGAATAATCAAAGCCGTCAGGAAATACCAGGCACTATGCTGAACATTTATGTGGAGGACCTCCTTTTATATTAACCCTGTCAAGTCTGTCTTGTCAATGCCACACCCATAGGTGGAGAAACTATACAGCACGTGTCAGGAAGTGGGAGCTGCAGACATGCCAACATTCCTCACTACAACACAGGCAGGGGTGCAGTGTGCTGGGGCAGGGCAGAGACTGGGCTCTGGGTGACCTCCCCAGCTCCACCCAGCACCAGCCTTGACCCCACTCTCCACTGTCTTTTCCACTTCAAGGCCTTTGTACTTGTTCTTCCTTCCATCTGAAATGCCATTCCCCAACCTCTTTGCCAGTCTATTCCTATTTATTCCTTACTCAAATGTTACTTCCTCAGGCGGCTTCCCTGGTCCTCCAGGAAAGATGGGAGTCTCCCTGTTCAGTATTCAAACACACCCTTGAACTTCCCTAGCACACAAGGCAGTGTTTTGTTTTGTTTTTTAAATTTAAACTCAAGTAGTGTATATATATTTGTTATATATGTATATATATATATCTATATATATATATATGGCCAATATATAGCACATCATTAGTCTCAGATGTAGTGTCCAATAATTCATCAGTTGTGTATAACACCCAGTGCTCATCGTATCACATGTCCTCCTTAATGCCTGCCACCCCATTACCCATCCCCTTCCCAGCTACTCTCCAGCGACTCTCAGTTTGTTTCCTATAGTGAAGAGTTCTCTCATAGTCTTCTATGGAGAAATACCTGTTCATGTCTTCTGCCCATTTCTTGACTGGATTACTTGTTTTTTGGGTGTTGAGTTTGTTAGGTTCTTTGTAAATCATGAACACTACCCATTTATCTGATATGTCATTTGCAAATATCTTCTCCCATTCCATAGGTTGCCTTTCTGTTTCTTTGTTTCCTTTGCTGTGCAGAAACTTTTTATTTTGATGAAGTCCTAAAAGTTCACTTTTTGCTTTTGTTTCCCTTGCCTTTGGAGATGTGTCTACCAAGAAGTTGCTGTAGCTGAGGCTGGAGAGGTTGCTGCCTGTGTTCTCAAGGATTTTGATGGATTCCTGTCTCACATTTAGGTCTTTCAACCATTTTGAGTTTATCTTCGTATATGATATAAGGAAATGGTCAAGTTTCATTCAGCAACATGTGGCTCTCCAATTTTTTTGGGTGCACCATTTATTGATGAGACTAGACTTTTTCCATTGGATATTCTTTCCTGCTTTGTTGAAGATTCATTGACCATACAGTTAAGAGTCCATTTCCGGGTTCTGTATTCTATGTGTGATCTATGCGATCTACGTGTCTGTTTTTATGACAATACCATACTGTCTTGATAATTACAGCTTTGTAATATGGCTTGAAGTCTTGGATTGTGATGCTACCAGGTTTGGTTTTCTTTTTTTAACATTCCTCTGGCTATTCAGGGTCTTTTCTGATTCCATAAGAATTTTAGGATTATTTGTTCCAGTTCTCTGAAAAGTGTCGATGGTATTTTGATAGGGACTGCACTGAATGTGCACATTGCTCTGGGTAGCATAGACATTTTAATAATATTTATTCTTCCAAACCATGAGCATGGAATGTTTTTCCATTTCTTTGCGTCTTCCTTAATTTCTTAAGTGTTCTGTAGTTTTTAGAGTTCAGATCTTTTGGCACTTTGGTTAGATTTATTCCTAGTTATCTTAGTGGTTTTTGATGCAACTGTAAATGGAATTGATTCCTTAATTTATTTCTTCTGTCTCATTGTTACTGTATAGAATTCCAACTGATTTCTGTGCATTGATTTTATATCCTGTCACATTACTAAATTCTTATATGAGTTCTGGAGTTTGGGAGTGAAGTATTTTAGGGTATTCCATACTGAGTATCACATTATCTGTGAAGAATAAGAGTTTGACTTCTTTGCCAATTTGGATGCCTTTCTTTTTGTTGTCTGATTGCTGAAGCTAGGAGTTCCAGTACTATGCTGAATAACAGTAGTGAGAGTGGGCATCCCTGTCATGTTCCTGACCTCAGGGGAAAGCTCTCAGTTTTTCCCCATTGAGAATGATATTTGCTGTGGGCTTTTCATAGATGGCTTTTATGACACTGAGGTTATGTGCCCTCTATGCCTACACTGTGGAGAGTTTCAATCAAGAAAGGATGTTGTATTTTGTCAAAAGCTTTTTCTACAACAATTGAGAAGATCATATGGTTCTTGTCTTTTTAAAAATTTTTTATTAATGTGGTGCATCACATTGATTAACTGATTTGTAACCACCCTGGAAGCCCAGGAAAAAATTCCACTTGGTCATGGTGAATAATCCTTTTAATGCACTGTTGGAGCCTACTGGCTAGTGTCTTGGTGAGAATTTTGGCATCTGTGCTCATCAGGGATATTGATCTATAATTCTCCTTCATAGTGGGATCTTTGTCTCGTTTTGGTCAAGGTAATAATGGCCTCATGGAACAAGTTTAGAAGTTTTCCTTCCCTTTCTGTTTTTTGAAACAGCTTCAGAAGAATAGGTATTAAACACTGGTGGTTTTAAAAGCCTACATTGCCTGCCTCTTCTATAATAAAAGCTTCTGGAAGCTGGCACTTTCTTATCCACATGCTGAGAAGCCCAGCCCCTACATAGATGCTGGTGCAGAGCAGGAGACAAAAGTACCAATGCGTGGGAATGTAAGGATAAGGAAGACAACTCCCTGTCCTAGGAGTATTCCCAGTCTGGTGAGAGGAAAGAGAACCCTAAAGGTATGGGGGTTCAGTATGGGGAGTCAGGATAGGATGGAAACGTGGAGACCATAGGAGCAGCCTAGCTCAACCAGCAGGGGTCAGGGAGGTTTCCCCAGAAGGTGTGTCTACACTGTTCTGCAGGAATTGGCTAGGGGAAAGGCAGGGTGGGGGTGCCTCCTCAGGCCTTAAATCCCCAGATATTGACAGTATTGGCTGCTCAGCAAGCAGGCCTTTCCAGAAAGCAGGATCTCAAGGGCCAATGAGAGGCTCTCACATTCCAACAACTTTCTAGGTTTTTCCAAGGCTTTTTCCAAATTCTACCTTCCTAAGCACAGCCACTTAAAAACCTGGGCCATTGTTCAGAGGCCCAGCAGCAGGGGGAGGTAAGACTCTTTTAAACTTCCTGTGGTGATTATCACCGCAATGAGGTCCCAGCAACCGGGTGACTGAGGTCTGAGACTGAGCCCGTAAAAGTCCTGGGCCTACGGGCTTTCATCAGGTCCCGTGCTCTGCTCAGCACTGTGGGATCCTGCAGACTGCAGTTCAACATCGGCCGGGAGATCTGAAGGCTGTAGGAAGTAGAGAGCCAGAGTGTGTCTCCTTCTCCTGTATGACTTCAGTTCTGCTGACAGGGCCACATGGCTCTGATATCTGCTGACACCTTTGGACTCTGGTAATGTCCTCCTTCTTTTGTCACTCTGGCCTGGGGTAGTAGCAGCTTCCATTTTGCTGATCGCTGGCTAGCTTCACAAGGATGTAGCCCGCCCTGGCGACTTCATTATTTGGGTCATCAATTTTCTGTACTAAATTTCCTGTTTTTTAAATACTTAGTTTATATTTTTCTAGGTGGACCCAGAGTGATACAGCTCCTCATCCAGGGCGCAAAGGGTTTTGCACAGAAAGAAACCCTAGATCTGAGCTAGTATTAACTGAGCTAGTATTAACGCACTCTCTCCATACCTACCTCATTTTATTCTTAAAACCACTGAATGTGACTGGTACTGTTATCATCCTCATTTCAGAGAAGAGGAAACTGAAGCTTACAAATGAGGGGTAACTTAACCACGTTTACATAGCTCACAAGAAGCAGGATTAGCATTCATATCCAGGTAGGTTCGTTCCTAGGTTGTTTTCCAAGATAAAAACCCAATAACCGGGTGGCTGATATTATCTGTAGATCTCAAAATACTAGGGTCTTAAAGATACTGATCCTGAGATCCCTGACAGAAGAGGGGTCAGCCACTGGTGGTCCACAGTGTTATAAATAAGTTCTGGGAATTCCTGATGATGGCCTATACTTACTGACTCTACATATATAAAGCACAGGCAAAGCATATCTCACAGGGTTTCAAATGGGAAAGTGAGAAAAAAATAAGTCTATAGTACTATTTCCTTGTTTCTTCTCCAGTAGTTTCATTGTTGGTACATCTAGGCTTGGAATCTGAAAACTAGGGCATTGTAATTGGAGAAGAGTAGAATTTGGAGACAGGAAGATCAGCTATAAAATGAAGACAACAGCAGTATCATATGGTCACTGGGATACTAAGGAGATTTCAAAAATAAAAGTTTGAGTAATGGTAGCTATGTCTCCATTGCTACTATCACAACGACCCTCACCACTAGCACCATCATCAGCACCAACAACCACTCAATGATTTCCTAAGAGACAACTGTATTCTTTCTTCCCTCCTAGCAAATATATCAGACATCTAAGATAGGCTGAGTGCTGTGCTGAGCTCTTTAAATATTATCTCATTTAATTTCCACAATGCCTACATTCTTTCCCTCCCTCAACAGATGCAGAAGGAAAGGTTCAGAATATTCAAGTGACAAGCCCAAGAACATGATGCAGATAGGAGTGTCGGGACTGGACGTTGTCCTGTCTGATTCCAAAGCCCATGTTCCTTCTACACTCCTTCACTTTTTGATGTTATATTGCCTCATGTGAGGGAAACACATTTGTAAATATCGGCACACCACAGAACACTGGTAAGAGCCATGGGTTGAGAGTTAGAAAAGCTGAGTTTAGTCCCAATTGTGCCACACTACAACAAGGTCTGAGTCATTCCTCCACATCCACAATGTATATGTGAAGTCGCAAATGGGGATCCTTTCTCTGCTCTTTTCGACATACAACACACGGTGCTTCTTCAAAAAACCAAGTAAAGTGTCTCCTTTTCTAAAAACAGGAAGGCGGAAAAATGCTTCCCCAAATCTTACACTCTCAAGCTCTGAGATGTTGATCACCTCAGGCCAGGCTCACCTCACATGGGCAAGAGGCAGGTCACGCCCAATTCCCTCAGGAGAAGCCCTCTAACCCTGCTTCATGTCCAACCCAGTCCCCAGCAGGGCAGAGCCGACGCCTGCTCTGAGGCCACAGGAAGCGGAGAGCTGATGGATCTCATCTCGTTTTTCCTTCAGACACACAGAGCTTGGAGGGGCCTTCCCTGAGAAAAGAGGCCCAAAGCAGGGAAAGCAACCAGGCGCAGGAGGAGCTTTCTCGTTTCTGAATAAATACACTGCACAATCCAGAGAGAACTCAGGCTGCACGTGTACATCAGGAAACAATTCACAAGACGAGATTTTGACAAGCGCAGCCCTCAACGCTGCTGGGGCCCTTCATGGGACTGTAAAGTGTCAGTTTATTCAGCATTCTGCAGAAAGTTATTTAAAGGGCAAAATTAGCAGCTGAAGAAATAGGGAGGCCAAAGAAGTGAGACATTCAATCTTATTTTTCCTGAAACTTGCACAATGCTCGGCTGATGGTAGTTGCTCAATAAATTTTTGTTGAATGAGAAAAAAAAAAACAAAACCCAGCAGGAAAACAAGCTTAAGGGTCACTGAATCAATGCAAGCCTTCTTATTTAACGATCCCTACCCCTCCACATACACAGAACACAGTTTGTACCAAGGAACAGTTTTATAATGAAATTAAAAAGAAAAGAATTAAAACTTCACGTATAGCTCTCCCATTTTCCATTATAAGCTGTCTCCCTCCCTCTCCCCTATCTACCAACCATCCATCCATCCTTCCATCCATTTTCTGAACATCTACTACATTTATGTAAAAGAAAATGGAAACTTTGCAAATATTATGATTAAGAAAGCCACACTGCTTTGAAAACTTTAAAGGATTTTATATGGAAGAAAATCATCTCAAGTTCTAGCCTTTGTGTTATAATTATCTCGTACTTTGTAAAGTACCTTATAGCTTGCAAAGCATCCTCAAACACTGTGCCCTTCATTTAGCTTTTAGAAAATCCCATGATATGTTATTTTCTCTCTAGGTCATAGTCAAAGAAAATTTCAGAGACATGAAGTAAGTCAGTCAAATTTATTAAGCTACTTAGAGGCAGAGGTAAGGACTCAAACTAGGATTTTCTAAGTCTGTAGATTTTGTGTTTTTTTGGGGGGCGGAGGGTTGGTTTTCATTCTGGTTTTCCCCTATGTTGGAAAATAAAAAGGTCTGCTACAGATGTGTTGGCATCTTGAAAAAAATTCCCTTGAAATAACAGTCTCAGACACATTTTCTGAAGAGAAAAACAAGGGTTTTTGAACACTACATAAGACTCTATCATCTTTTGATCATGGATTTGGCCATTTGGAGGGAAGAATAGATTGATAATTCTATCAATCTATTGATAAGAGAATTCTATCAAATGAGTTGTTCTACTATGACCCTATCAGCCTCACCGGGGAGGAGGCTTTCTGGAAACCATCAGCCTCACGTTTATAAGGCCTGCACCAGCAACAGTCAGCTCCTGGAAGGGTTAGAAACGTCTTGAAAACGTTTCACTCTGCAGAGGACAAAACACTAGTCTCTGCACAAGAAAACATGGCACTCTATTCTTCTAACACTCTTTCAGGCTATCCGGAATAGAACATACGAGGTCAACATTACAGTGCTGTGCTTAAAGACATGGGCTCATTCGTTGTGTGCCCTTAATCACATTTCTTCGTCTTTGTTTCCATTTCCACATCTGTACAATTTGAATAATGGTATCTTCCTCTAGGACTGCTACAGGGATTAGATGTGTGAATATATGTAAAGTGCTGTCCAACAGAGGGACAATGCTCTGAAATGATGGAAATGTTCTAGATCTGCACAGTCCGATACAGTAGTCACCAGGCCCACACGGCAACTGAGCACCCAAAACACCCTCAGTGCAACTGAGGGACTGATGCTTCTCTCTCGTTCAGCTTTGCTGAAACAGCCACGTGTGACCCACGGACGCATCCAGCGCAGGGCAGAGCGCGCCCAGCATATATGAACATCTGACTGTCTTTGTTACTGAAGTTATTGTTGTCCTCAGACTGCGAGACTTGACTGTCACTTATATGCCCTTGGGCAAATGCCTTGATCTCAAAGAACCTCAGGACCTCAATCTGAAGATTCTGGAATACCAACACTTACCTAACATTGCTGTGGGAATTAAGTGAGATGCATATGGAACATACCAGTACTTAATAAATGAAAACCCTTAAATCCAGGACCTATGGAAGTGCTTGGCACAACTGTACAGTCTTTCTACTTAGTCCTGTGTCCTGCTCATCCATACCACTGGTCATTTGCTCGTGCTGTTCCTTCTGCTGAGAATATTCATTCTACAATACACTCTACCCCCTGACAATCACCCTGACAAAAACAGACTACATTTTGAAGACTCAACTCTTTCAAAAGAAGTCTTCCCTGACCACATTTTCCCTCATCCCCCCAGGTACGTCGGCCAGGGAGAGCCGACAGAGCCTCTCTTACACCCCACTCCCTGACACTGTCCGGATTTATCCGTGTATCTGTGATTTCTTTGTGTGCACAGCTGTCTCCCTCTACTACACTATGAGTAGACTGAGGCCAGGGCAGTGGCTCACTAAGTTTTGCTGCTGTTGTTATTTTAAGCCTTTTTTTTTTTTTCCCAGTACTTTATTATTTATTTGTCAGAGAGAAGGAGAGAGAGAGAGAGACAGAGAGCACAAGTGGAGGGGGGGAAGCAGAGGGAGAAGGAGAAGCAGACTCCTTGCTGAGCACAGAGCCAGATGCGGGACTCGAATCCAGGAATCTGGGATCATGACCTGAATTGAAGGGCAGACACTTAACCAACTGAACCACCCAGGTATCCCACTATTGTTGTTTAATGTATGAATGGATGGATGTGGTAGAAGGCAGAATACTAGTAAAGCCCAAGGCATTTTCTAGAAAAAAGTGGCAGATGTAATCATGGAAAAATGCTCTATGTCTTAATATGACTAACGGGGAAAAGTGCTGAAGCAGTTTGAGTGACCACACCTGGGTAATAGTAAAATTATTACTAGAGCCTCACAACACACCTTGTTTAGAAGAGTTAAAATCACTGGCAAAGAGGAAAGTTCCTAAGATCCTTATGCTTACTGCAAGATGGCTTTGTGCCTAACACTTGCCAAAACTACGGTATTAACTCTTCTCACAATCCCGAGAGGTAGTTATTACTTCAGTTTTACTAACACGGAAAATGAGACCAAAGTTGTCAAGTAACTTGTTCAAGATCCCTCAGAGGAAGAGTGGGGGAAGAGGGTATCACAAGTGGTTCCACTGAACCCTAAATCCTAAAGAGCCCACAGAAATTAGTTCCTTTCTTTTCAGCTGTGTGCAAGAATGCGAAGGATTTACACTCAGCATAGCTGGACTCGGATCCCTTTCAGGATTTATTGTTGTAATGCCACTACAGCAAGCCCACGGGGGTCATCTCAAGCCCAACACAAGATGGAGAATGAAACAGCTGAAAAGATTTCTGTGAGCCTAGCGTTTGATGAAATATCACTTTGGCTTTTAAATTCGGTTTAGAATTCACCCAGTCTAAATCCTGAAGTAGACTTATCTTTAAAAACAACAACAATATAAACCCATACATGAAAATCCTACAAAGAAATTTTACACACCTTGGCACGGTCACTGTCTCCTGTCCCCACACTGCACCCTCCACAGAGCCAGAAAGAGAACAGTGAGGGGTCTCCATCTGAATGAGAGGTAGACAGACTTTCACCGGCTACTTGAACTCGTTAGGGTGTAATGGTTAAGAACAAGGGCTCTAGAACTGGACTACCTGATTTAAAGATTACTTCACCTTCCTGTGCCTCAGTTTCCTTGTGGAAAAAATTGGAATGATGACCATGTAGAACTCAGAAGGCTATTGGGCAGATGAAGTGTGGAAAACAGGGCATGGGACACAGTTTACTCAGTATATTTTTGCCATTGTTGTGACGACTGGCAACTCTTGGTCGGGGGTGTTAACAGCACGGCTTGGCAAGAGAGCAGATGCTCTCGTTGGCATGATGTGTGCCTTGCCTGAGTTATTTGGGTTTACTTGGATTGACTGGAACATTTTTGTTTTCCTACCCTTGCGTACACAACCGGTGACAGAATAATGGGGGGCTCCAGGGAATAAGGAAGATGAGGTACCAGATAGCAGCAACAATCCGGGCTAACATTTTAAACATTGTTGAGAATAAACCAAAAGCTGTTTCTATCTCTAAAAGCTGCAATAACATGTAGCACTCCTCATACCACAATTCTACTTGGCGATGGCATTTCTCACTTCTTTCTAAAAGCTACACTCTTCCATGATTGGCACCAATCAGAAACCAATACAAGAGCCCTGGGAGGACCAGAGAACAAAGAACCAACCTTCAGAGAACTGGGTCTTACTCCTATGTCCCTCCCTTCTGGCCAGAAAGATCAAATCTCGAAGGTAGACTAATACGTAATAGCTTGGAAATCTGAGCCTTGGGAGAATGCTAGCAAAATCCACAGCAAAGACAAAGCAAAAACTTGGTTTCAGAAATTCCTTTCTCCCCAACCTCAGTACGGCCTCCAGACTACTTGGACATTCTCATCTATGACCTCATCAAAGACAATTTTTCACTTGCAGCATTAGACATGGTAAAGGGTCAGGCTGAAATCCAATGCAAATAGCCAAGTTAACACACAAAAATTACTTTTAAAATAAAGAAAGCAAAAGAAAGAGGACTGGTCCAAGTATAAGAAATGTATCTTATGAAATAAATCCTTAAACAGATCTGAAACTGATTCTAAATCACACAGCTTCCTTCTGATATCTTACAAACTAATTCAGCAGCTATATCCTGAATCCCAATTATATGCCACGCACTGTATTAGGGGTTAGAGATCTACAGATGGAAGATGTTTCCTTTTATTCTACGAGGTCCCAGCCCAGTAGGGGTGGAGAGATATATAGGCAGACACATAGAAGACAGCATGGAATAAGTCATGACTCAGACCTGAGCAAGTCTAATGGCAGTATGGAGCCCTGGCCCCCGACCTAGCTTGGTTAGTCAGGGAGGACCCCCTGGAGGAGGTGAGGCAGGAGTTACGTCAGTCAGCAGGGGGAGGAGAGAGGGAAGGAGAGGCGTCTCCAATAGACCTCGAGACCAGACAAAAACACAAGAGAAAGAAATAGAGGACGCATGGCCACTGGGCCACACAATCTGAGGAGATGAGAGTCTTGTATTCTGAAGGCCTTGGCTGGTATAAAGCTCTGGGTCCGAATCAGACAGATCTACACTCGATTCCCAGTTGAACAGTGTGCTCAGCAACCTTAGACAAGCTAACTTATCTCAGCTAACTTTGAGGCTTGGTTTTCTCAGCTGTAAGGTGGGAAGAATGACGCTTCCTTTACAGAGTCATTCTTCCTGGCTTTAGCACTGTATGTCCAGTGTCCCAGGACACCTCTCCACAGTCCCAAGCAAACTGGAATGGTTGGTCACCCTATGTATAGGGCAAGTGGCCTTGTGCCTGGCATAGAGGAACTGCCAAATAAATGTTAGTGTCCCACTGCTCCCTGGAGAAAGCAACAGTATGTTTCCCTCAGCAAGCTTCTTGCCCCTAGACAATGATCTCATTTATAAAATTCTTGGATGGCTCCTTCAAGGTGGAGAGAGGAACCAGCAGCCCTGATAATGCCCTCAAATAGAGAGCAGACCAGGGAGATGCTGCAGGAAGACACCAGGAGAGACACAGGACCGCTCGGACAGCTTGTAGGACATTCAGATTATGGGGCAAGGCCTGAAATCTCAAGAGAAAAAGAACTCATCTCTCCCCAGCCTCTGACGCCAAACTCAGCACCTCCACCCTTGGTATGATTTTCGGTTCCATCAAAAACTTCCAGAGGTTTTGTGGGGTTAGTTGAACATTGACAGATTCTTCAAAGCCTGGAATTCAGTCTGCCAGCCAAAACCGAGCCAAGTTTCTGTGGGGCGAGGAGCTCCCCCAGGGAGGGTCACGGGGCTCCACCACACGTAGACTGATTAATCTACCCTTACCCCAAGCTTCAGACAACAAGGAGACAAGAAAGAAAAGTAGATCCTGAAGCTGGATCCTGATTCAACACCCCCACCCCCACTCCCTGGAGAGCGTGGGTGGGAGTGTAAGGTGACCCTCGGCACCGGATAGGAGTCAGGCCAGAGCAGCAGAGAATTAAAAGTGATACGCAGAGCAGCTGGAAAGAGGGGGAAAAAAAAAAAAAAGAAAAAAGAAAAACAAAAAACAAAATCTGAGCAGGATGAAGGGCCCAGGTTTTAACACAATGAATGACATGTGGCTGAAATAGTTTCAAAGAGAACAAAAGCTTAGATAAATAAATAGTGTTGGAAGATGAGAGCAAAAATGAATTACAGGAAATCCCCCGAGGAATACACAGGCATTTTTCAAAAACTGCAGTTGAAACAGCATCTCTGCTTTGGCGGAGATCAAGACTCGGCTTTGGCGGAGATCAAGACTCATAGCCTACCTATGCACCTGCTCCTGAAGCCTGCTTCTTGGGAGCAGAGCCCTGGCTAAGCATGGCTGTCCTTCCTCTGAGCCCATTCCAGGCTCCATGGGGGTAACGGGCAACAGCCAGAAAGGGAAACACTTCCAGGCACCCCAGTGACTCCCTGTATCATCTCAGGCAAATGAGCTGAGCAACTTGCTTCTCCGATACCTCATCTGTAAAAGGTTAGTGATGGCTTTAAAGTAAAAGTAAAAATATCACCTTGGTTTGAAAGCACAGTGCTCGTATGTGTGAGGCCCTGAGTAATGTCCCCAACCTACTGCGCTCAGAAGGAGTCAACGTGAGCAGCATTTATCCAGCACCAGCCTACGTCCAGGGCCGCACTTGGCATTGTGTGGGAAACAGCATTCGCAGAAGCCCAGTCACTGTCCTCGATGAGCTTACAAACTCACAGGAGCCACAGCCGCCAGAACACAGCAAACTGACAATGTCTGCAACAGAAGCACCAACAAGCCTCTGGCAGGCAGAGCGGAGGCCTCTCCGGTGGGGGTGGGGGTCACAAGCATTCTCCTCGTCGGCCCTCTTCCTCCTTCGCCCTGATGACTTGACCCACCTGTGCTCCAGGTCCGGTCCCGGCCGATCTCAAAAGCCTTAGCACTTCACATCACTTTACATCACTCGTGTGTAGTACCTACCCGTGCCAGGCACGGTGCTAAGTGCTTCATGGAAATTAACTGATTTCATCCTCACGACTACTACTATGATGCCCACCTTGGAGACGAAAACTGAGACCTTCCAGGTTCAGTAACTGACACTCGATCCACACGGAGCAGCGGGTGATGACGTGGAACGTAACTCAGTCTGGCATGAGGAGTCATGCTTTCCCCCAAGCACTCGGCCGCTGGAATGCTACAGGTGGCTCTGGTGCACACAGCCACACTTTCTATTGGATAGACGCTCTCTACCCACATCACTGTTCACTCTCTGTCTCCTCCGAAACTCTGGATTTCAAAGGGAAGAATTTTCCAGCGATTTAAAAAGTAACTCCCGGTCTGCCACCTCAAAGCACCTGCAGGCAAGTCCAGACTGCGGCCAGCTCGGGGCTGTTCCCTCCTGAGCACGCCACAGCAGGGACTCAACAGCCCCTTTCCATGTGGTCCAGAAGCAGCAACCCATGGGAGGATGTGAAGCAGATGCCACTGGCCAGGGGCTTCCAACCTCGTGGTGGCCCCCTGGGCACTGTCCCCAAAGTGAGCCTGTTCTTCTCATCACACATGTCCTCCCCATAGCCAGCCTTCTGCCTGTCACCCTACAGCCTCAGTGCTGGCAGGCCAGCAGGCATTCCCTCATTTTACCCTCTGTCACCTTCCCGTGGGGCTGTGCGGCCCGAGTCCATCCGGGCTGTTGACACAGAATGGCGTAATCTGCTGGCTGAAACAAGACACATTTCTCCCTCACAGTTCTGGTGCCTGGACATCTGGCTGAGACCAAGGTGCCGGCAGGGGCAGGTTCTGCTGTCAGCCTTCTTCTTTATCTACAGATGGCTGTGGTTTGGCTGTGTCCTCACAGCAGAGAGAGAAGTACCAAGCTTTCCCATCTCTTCTTAGAAAGGCACTAACCCTGTTCACAAGGGCTCCACCCTCAGGAGCAAATTTTCTCTCAGAGGCCCCACACTTACTTACTTTCTTTCTTTCTTTTTTTTAACGACTTTATTTATTTATTTGACAAAGAGCAAGCACAAGCAGGGGGAGAGGCAGAGGGAGAGTGAGAAGCTGACTTCCTGCAGAGCAGGGAAAGCTCGATATGAGACTCGATCCCAGGACTCTGGGATCATGACCTGAGCTGAAGGCAGTGGCTTTACCAATTGAGCCACCCAAGTGCCCTTCTAATCCCATCATATTTGTGCTTCGAATTTCAACATATGAATGTGGGCAGGGGGACACAAACTGTTCATAGCACACATGGTCCCAGATAGAGACAGAAAGGGCTTGGAGTCCTCGCTTACACATACAATGGAAGGTCCCTGTGTTAATATGCTGTGGAGAGAGCAGTAACTGATGACCTCATTTCAGCCAAGGAGGTTGGAATTCTACTTAACACACTGGTAAGGGAGGCTTCCTGTTTAGACATCAAAAAAGAAGAAAAAATATGTTACCACCTTTACCCCTAACATGTACTGTACACTGAAAAAAAGGACTTTGAACATCATCTCCCCCTTTCTGGATGACTTCTCAGTATACCAGGGAGGAAGGAGGAACTACTTTCATTAAGCAACTAATACAGGCCAGCAAGTGCTGAGTTTTAAGTTGTCCTGTAGCGTGCTGATAGTGTTCTGAGTTCACACCTACCCAATTACTTCTGATGGCCCGTCACATATTACACCACTCATCTCCCCCTTCCACTGCTGATGGCCAGACTAGGTCATTCTCCTGATTGCACTCCCAGCGCCTGGCACAGGGCTACCTGATGCTAATGCTTAATAACTTCTATTCCCATTGGTATTTTTAATAAACTTTACCAATGAAGTATAGCATGCAGCAAAAGGTCACAGATTTTAAATGCACACTTTGGTGAATTCTCACAAAGTAAACACATCTACACAAATGATGAAATTATATCACTTCATACCCTTTTCCAGACACCACACCCACGAAAGAAAACTTCTACCTGGATGTCTAGACCATAGGATTTGCCTGATTTTTCATTTTTAAACTATTCAGATATTTTCTTTGTGCCACTTTTTGTCATCCACATTTGTGAGATTCAGCCAGGCTGCTGTTTGGAGAATTTTCTGTATAGTTTTATCACAGAGTGAGATGCCACCACATGAATACATCAATCATTTATTCATCTACTATTGATGGACTCTGGGGGGTGTTTCCCGGCTTTGGCTATCACAAATAAAGGTGTTCTGTATATTTGTGTGCACACTGCTGTTAGGGAGATGCCGAAGTAGGACCGCTAACTCAGAGAATACGGAGATACTGCTGACCTCTGTCCAGGTCGGTGCGCCAACTCCTGCCCCGACCCAGTGTTTCAGACCCTCCCGTGCTTCATAGCCCCGAAAACCCTTGGTATCATTGATCTTCTTAATTCTAGCCAACATGGTGGGTGTGAGGTGCTCTCATATCATGGCTTTAATTTAGACTTTCTTCATGACTAATGAGGTGAAGAAACGTTTCCCATTTTGTTGTTCATCTGCCTATCCTCTTCACTGCACAGCCATCCAAAGAAGTTCTGCCGTCCTCCTGTCAGCATGGCACGACATGGTTTTTTTTTTTTGTTTGCATTTTTTAAATTTTATTATTATCATTTTTAATTTACTATTATTTTTTTAGTAGAAATTCCTCCTATACATATTATGGATATAGGTCCTTTGTTATATGTATTGCAAATAGCATTTTTCATTTTGTGGATCCCATTTTCCGCCTTTCACGGCATCTTTTGATGAAAGAACTTCCTGGTTTTAATGTAGTCCAATGTATCAACCCTTTTCTTTATGGTTGTGCTTATACTGATGTCCTATTAAAGAAATACCTCCTCATCCTAAAGTCATAAAGGACTTCTCCCAAATACTGCCTTTTAGAAACTTCTTATTTTACATTTCATACGAGGCCTATAATCCATTTGGAATTCAAGTTTTCCTGTATTGGCATCTGACACAGCCACCGTCTTTTTCTCACTGTTCAGTCTCTTTTTAATTTTTTAATCTTTCCCTCTTTTCCCTTCCTAGTGGTTCTGCCTTGGGCCCAACATTCAACACCTCTTACCTTAATGCTCTCCTATCCTGAGCCATTAGATCTGTGGTCTCTAGAGTCTACTTAAAAGCTATTACCTTAAGGATAAAAATCCAACTCTTTAAGATGGCATTCAAGGCTCTTGGAACCCTGGTCCCCACACATACCTCCCACCTGTCTGTTTCCACGTGCACACTCTGGATAACAGCCCTCAGTACTGTGCAGCCCAAACAGATATCCTCATGCTTCTGGATTTTAGCACACGCTATCTCCATCTGCCTCCTTCTCCCCTCTCCCCATCATCCCTGCCTGCCCCACACCTACTTTACCCATCTAATAAATTCCTTTCTTCTCTCTCCTATTTGTCTTTCAAATCAAATCAATATCATTCCTGAAAGAGACATCTTTCCGATCTACTCGGGTAAAATGAGTTTAGACTCCTGGAATATTCCATGCATGTTTCTATCAAACAGTTCCCACACCACATTGTGACCGTTTACTTGTCTGTTTCTACAACTAGAATGTGAGCACCTTGAGGGCAGGGACTTAGATTTGTTCATACGTCTATCTCTACTTCCTAGACCAGTGCCTGCCAGTTAGTGAGGGTGTGTTACCTGCTGGCTGAAGGTAGAAAAAAAGAGACTATATTTTCACCGCCAGTTATTATTTCTTACTGCCAATCTACTGTATTTTACCAAAATTTTAAGTCAGCGGTGCTGGGTGACAGCTCAGAACAGTCCCTGGACTTTCCTATAGAACGTGGACTCTGAGACAAGTGTTTTCTAAACTTTGGGAGGTCTTGTGTTTTGCTTATTTAACGTTAGGATCCACAGCTCTGCTTTAAATGGATGAGTTCACTGCATACCTCCACCAAAAATAAGGGACTTTAATGAATGCTCAGTTTAGAAATCAGATGAATTACTGACTTGAAATTAATAAGTTATTACCTTCTTGCAAACACAAGAGAAAATGTATTTCAAATAAAGAAGTCACTTCCATGCATTTAATTTAATAATCGCGAGAAGTCATACAAAGAGAATCCAAAAGTTTAAGTAACTCTTGCCTAATCAACGTATTCAGAAAAAAAAGTTGTCAAATTCCCTGTCTTTTCAAATTCCCTGTCCTCCCTTCAAGGTCCCTGCCACACCCCTATTCCAGGTTACCCCTTCTCTACCGCTCTTTCGTCCTCCCCAACTACTGTGTATTGAACTACATAAAGCACTGCTGGAAATGACTTGGGTAAAACTCCCTTCAATGGCTCACCAACGCCTGGAGGAAGAGGGAGGAGCACAAACTTTTCAACATGGCGCTCAAGGACGGCCATCGTGCCTACTCCTTGATGTTGATAGCCTCGTATTCCAGGAATCCCTTAGGGACACCAGAAATTTCAACCAAACTGCAAAGCTTAATCATTTCCCAACCCCTTATCCCCACATTTATGTTACACTGTTCATTCATTAGACTCTATATTTCATTGCTTCCAGTGGAGATAAATACCTATGGTCTTATGCTCAGTTCAAAGCTACTCCTCTGTGAAAGTAAAGGAAATGCCATTACAAATGGAGTTGGGCAGCCCTGCGGAGGGTAGCTCTCACACATGTGCTGCTCACTGCAGCTGGCAACACCAGCAGAAAGATGGAGGAGAAGAATTATCTTGGAAGGGAAGCCATTTTTCACACAGGAATTTCATCTCCTGCTCGTAAGAAAAAGGAAGAGATCCCTCCCTGCCCCAGAAACAACACACTAGCCACCACTTACAGTCACTGAGAAACCACCGCGCCTCGAACTCTTATTCTTCTCCAGTGAACTTTTGTTCAAAAACAACCCTCCCCAATTGCTTCCTTCCTGCTACAAACATGAGCTTCTCTCCTTTGCTCTCGAGACATGTCAAGGGTTCGCCATAGTTAGCTTGTCCCATACTGCAACTCCTCTGACATTCCCGAATAAACTCATTCTGCTAGTTAGATAACTGGCTGTGTTATTTTTAAGGCTGACACCTCCCACTTCCCTGGAGGAGCACGGTACCTGATACTCGGGGGTTATCATTATGAGCTGTGTGACCCGGAGCAAGCTGCAGGAGTTGACATCAAGATTACACATGGAGATGATCCAGCACCCGGTTCTGGCACACGGAGGTCATTCAATGAATACTAGCATCTTTGTCCTTCCCCTGCCTTACTGTTTCAACTGAGGGATTTCCTCCTTTTTCAAATCCCTGTATAACCTGGTCCACATTCTATCGTTAAATCACTATCTTCACCACAGTTACTAGTATCGTGCTCAGCATGTTGTTGATAAACAAACCCATTAACTACTGTATATAATCATTCATTTAATGAGTGAAAGGCCGGGGTCTGAAGTTACAAAGACGAACAGACTGCTTTGCCCATAAGAAGCTCACAGTCTAAGTGAAGCAGAGAGTAATGCAACCATGTCTTCAATCATTTCAGTGTTACTGTTCATGTGTTACCTGTACTGGTGGACAGGCACAGGGGGAAGAACAGACAGGCCACATGCATCAGACTGGGCAATCATGTCACACCACAGTCACGCAGATAACTCATGAACAAGAGCCACATTATTCGGGCATATTTAATATATTTCACAGAGTTGAGTTGTGTGGGTATTTCTTTACAACTTTCAGCTGTGAGAGGCCTGAATCTAGAAGGCATGCAGTTTCTGCTCCTATGACCAGTTCTTGTGGGGGAGGCCCCCTGTGGGCTTTACAGTGGGGGAGCGACAGGTTGGTACACTTTTAACTCCTGAAACTAAATTCCGCCCAGGGGCTTGCAGCACTACAACTCCATGACCCCATCCGTCCTACTTACACCAAATCTAAGAGCTGAGGCTTTCCCTAGACCTGTGCATTAGATGCAAAAATTTTCCATGTTTCCTGTGTTTTGAAAAATTTTTAAAATATTATCTATGGCTAACTCAGTTAACACAAGCTTGGGGAAAGCTTTACGATGATAAGACCTGAAGTTGGACAGACCAAGGTTCTCAAAATTCTGCCAGACTCACTGCCTGAGCCTAGGTTAAGTCTCATCTTTGTCTTTATACAGCTGGGGTAAGAATGTACACAGCTGCAAGCTTTTCTCGCATCCATACCATGTACTGCCTTGGTGAACACTTGGGTAGTGTGTGGCTTGGGAGAAGTGTCCCAGACCCAAGAGCTCTTCATTGTTCTGCTTTTGAAAAAAAAAAAATTTATAAGATATACACTTTCCATTAGCCTGGGTTTAATTTTGCTCCTCTTGGACTATACACAGACAACTTTTGACGGTAACCAACTAGACTTTAGGCTACCCCCTCATGCTATCTTTTAAGATACCAGTGGTAAAGCACATCAGGCTTATGGGAGGATACGCTCCCAGGGACACCCGGCGCTGGTTGTGGGGAAATCTGCATTCTAACTAGTTCTTGGGGCAACTCTGCTTACTCATGCTTGAAAAGTAAACAAGGACAGAAGTCAGATAGTTTTTAAAAACACCTACAAATCATTCTAAGTTTAAATTAAATTTAAATTTAAATTAAATTAAAATACTTTTTTGTGGATTAACTGCATCATGAATTCAATTTATTATGAATCATTGGAAATAATCTGAAGAACCCATTCTTTCATGACATTTCTCCATTTTCCATTCTCCATCTCCTATAAACGGTATTTGCTAAAATGGGAACAGAGAAGTGGTATGCGAAGTCTGTCTTGCCACCAACAGAATGAGGATGGAACATTTCGAAGTATGGGCACAGAACTCCTTAGGGCTCTGGGAGAATTTCCCCCAGTTCAGACTTTAGTGAGCACACACAAACTCTGCACATTCTCTGTCTGGATCTGAAGCCAGAGAAGAGAGAGCCATGTGAAGAGAAAGGACTAGAGATAAAATTCCTTGCGCAAAAGACACTGGCAGAGATCAGAGGAGGTAGGAGACAGTAAAAAGGAGCCCTGCCAGGCCTTAGACCCGGAGGATGAGGGAATAATCAGCTGGAGATGGGTAAGTCAGAGATGGGGAATCAAGTTTCCCTTCCAGCTACGATGCTGCAGGTTGGTTAAGGGAAGTTGCAAGGTGGAGTACAAAGTCCTGGCAGGGACTGATTTATTTCTGAATCCCCAGACCCTGGCAAAATACATACCTGCTTAACTCTAATGAAGGGAGCTTTTGCTCTAAGCTTAAAATGAGATGGTATCTTTCTTACTGGACATACCTTCCTTTTGGAGTACCATCCATTGGTATTAAAAACCACAGCTATACCCCCGAAGGCAAACACCGGCTGCAGGACACCTGACATGGTTTTCAGATGACAGTCAGCGCCGAGGAAGCTTTTTGAACGGATAGGGTTGATCCAACTTCGTTTCAGCATCCCGGCTCCTTGGCCTGGAATTCCAGGACATTTATAACTGAGCTTCTCACTGGGAAGGGCTAAGACTGGATGGGCACCCACCACATGTCAGGAGAGTGTGTCTATACAACCACCCAAGGAGGTACCATCATGATCCCCATTTAGAGAAGAAAAAGCTGAGACACATCGCCATTCCATAACTTGCTAGTAAGTGGAAAGCTGGGAACTCTGGTGTCCGCAGGGTCTGCTTCACGGCTTCTGTCTCCCCACCAGCTGCTGGAGCCCTCCAGAGAAAGGGCTAAGTCATCAGCTGCCATTCCCCATGCCTAGGGCATTACCTTAGGCCAAGCACGGGCCTAACACAGATTTGCCCACTGAATTTGTCTCCACCTTCTTTCTTACGCCATGACATGTCCCCTCACTATATTGAGGTCTGTTTCCCCCATGTTAGCACTCTGGACTAAACTTCAGAACTCTCTGTACTGGTAGCAACACCTGGTACTTTCCATCACTTACATAAATCTTTTCTTCTTTTTTTTTAAGATTTTATTTATTTATTTGACAGAGATCACAAGTAGGCAGAGAGGCAGGTGGGGGGGGGTGGTAAAAATACACATGCATATGTTTATTTGGGGCTTTAGAAACTCCCCCAGCAGATAAAAGCTCTAGGAGAAGATGAACTTGTCTTTGTTCACTACTGTATCCAACACACCTATAAATGGTACACGACACATAATAGGAAGACATCATGTATATGTTAAATAAAGGAATCAATCTTTAAATCTCTCTTGCCCACTGCTATCATTCATCCTGCAGATCTGTTGAGATCTTATCAATCATAGCTAAATATACACAGTACTGCCACACACTGCTCTAAGTTCTTGGCTGATATGAGTTCATTGACTCCTGAAACAACTCTATGACGTAGGTACTATTATTATTTGCATTCCATAGATGGGGAAAGTGAGGCACAGCATGTCAGGTGGCTTCCCAGGGTCACACAGAAAGCAAGTGGCACCAGAATTTGCAACAGTCATGTGTTCTTAACTACTATGCTGGGTTTCCTCTAGATTTTTCATTTGCATTGTCTTCTGAAGCCAAATTCTTTTTTTATTTTTTATTTTTTTTAAAGCTATATCTATTTATTTTAGACAGAAAGAGTGAGCATGAGTGGTACAGGCAGAGGGAGAAGGACAGAGAGTCTCATGCAGACTCCACACTGAACATGGAGCCCAACGCGGGGCTCGATCTCACGACCGAGACCTTGACCTCAGCCAAAACCAAGAGTCGAACGCTTAACCAATGGCGCCACCCAGGCATCCCTTCAGAAGACAAATTCTTACATCAGAGTCACAGTCCAGAGTGTGATACAGACTAGAGTCACGCAAAGCATGCTGTTGAATAACGTAACTGGAAGCTACTGCAATTTTTCTATATTTCAAGGACGTTTCCTTCCTAGTTTGTCCAGACATCTACACTGGCCACAGGGTGCCATGAGGCAATCCTCAAGATCCCCCAGGGTGGGGAAATGGAAAATTCTTTCTCTTTGCTCTTTATACTGACTTCTCCAAGTGACTGGTCAAGAGGAAAGTGGACCGAAGAAAGCAACCATGCCCGTAGGCCAATGCTGAGGAAGGAAGCAGCAGCTCAGACGGGAGGCTGCCACTGAGGGTGCTAGCTGGAGAGGTGCATTTTCCCACCAACAGCTGCTGGTGTGCAAGCCCCAAAGTAAACACTGGTGCTCCGAAATGTTATATGGACCGAAGTGCCACGTGGTCAGTTCCTGTGCCATGAAAAACAGTGGGCCTTTGGGGTAAGCCTACTCTTGTCACCAGTGACGCAAGTGCGGTATTAGACACTGGGCCCCCAAGCAAACACTTGGCTAGCAGTCTTCTACCTTGGAACTTGGAATGGGAAGGCCTCCTAACAGGTGGCTGGCAGGGTCAGAACCTGGGGCTGTGCTCGTGTGTGTGCTGTTTTTGTTCCGAAGCTCAGCAAAAGAAAACAGCAACTCATCTTTTTAGTCATCTATTAATACTGAATATTAGTATTAATATTGCTGGAGCTAATGAGTCAGTAGAGATTTGCTTACAACTGGGGGCTCTGGGAGCGGGCCCTCCTGCTGGGTCAAGACACTCTGCTCCATTTACTAGGCAGCACTTGCTCCCTTGTTTGATGCAAAGGCTACACCAAAGCCAATGCGAAGTCACAGGAAGAAACCCACAGATCAGGGTCTGGGCCTCAGATCCAACCCTTTCTGGTCCTGTAACCTTAAGCAAATCCCTTCACTTCCAGGGTCACCATTTGCAAAATGAGTAAAGGAGGCAAAAATAGGGGTGCCTGGTTGGCTCCATTGGTTAAGCAACTGCCTTTGACTCAGGTCATGGTCCTGGAGTCCTGGGATCGAGTCCTGCATCGGGCCCCCTGCTCAGCAAGGAGTCCGCTTCTCCCTCTGACCATCCCCCCCTCATGTCCTCCCTCTCTCATTCTCTCTCTCAAATAAATAAGTAATATATTAAAAAAAAAAAAAGGAGGCAAAAATACCAGGTGGTGGTTTCCAAATGACAAGTTACCCCACAGAGGAGATTAATTTCGACATTAATCAACAAAGTTAACAAAATTAATACCCTCTTGAATATTACTGATCTCACCAGGATGCAGTAAAAAAATGACCAGGCTGGTCTAGTAAAAGCCTGGTCTCATTCCCCATGACCAACAGAGTCCTGGAAACCTGTGCTGCTTTAAGTATTCATTATTAAGTCACTTTCCCATTCTGGGCCTCAACTCTCTCACCTACAAAATGGGTCTAGAGATACACCTGCCCGGCAGAAGGTTAAACAGAAGCCCTATCTTCTGTTACAGATATCTATATCGGTATAGGTGCAGGCTACCATAAGGAAGCCAGGGCAGGCAGGAGAAAGCTCTGAGTCAGAAGGCCTTGGACCTAGAACCCAACTCTATCATTTATTAAAATGTCCCCTTGAGCAAGTTATGGCATTCTGATCTCCTTATGCTAAAATCAACAAACAGGAGTAGCTCCCAGGGAGGCTGGGAGCCGATGGCGCTGTTAAAGTGGCCAGTGCCACACTCGGCACGTTCATTAAGTGGTGGTTCATTAAGTAGCTGTTCATTAAGTGGTGGGTGAAATAAAAATACTACTTTGAGATCTTCACAAGGAACCTGAATACCAGGTGCTTTTATTATTACCAGGTTTTGACGGAGACTTAGTGCAGGTTGTGACAGCCAAACAAAGCAGCTTGTTCATGTGTGGCTGAGAACGGGTTTACTTATTTAAAAGCTCCCCCGCCCACAAGACTGACTGTGGCATTAAGTGGGACAGAATGTGAAAAATGGAACAGTATCTACACATGTACCACAGTACACATACACACACGGACAGACACACATGTATATAAGCACATGCAAACACGTGCGATGCATATACAATGGTCTACGGTTGTATGCACACAGATACACACACATACTGTGTGAAAACACTCTTCTTCTCCTGGTCTAGTAAGAGCCCCCCACACGTGGAATCATTCCCCTTCCCTAATTTGGAGACAGCGCAGCCTAACAGGGGAAGAGGCGCTGGCAGACGAATAAGGAGGCCTGTTTCTAGCTTCAAGTCTGACAGTGACTGGCCAGGCTAACCCGGGATGACTCACGGGTCTTCTGGGCCTCAGCTTTCTCATTTGCAAAGTGAAGAATCTGAGATAGAAGATGTCTGAGTAATCTTTCAGTTCGAAGCCTGTGATCATTCATTACCGAGCAGAGCAGGTGTCATCACACTGACGATGGTACCGTTTCTTAGCAGGGCACGAGGGGGTGGGACAGGAAGGGCTGGCCGTGGCCCCAAGGCCCCACATCCTCTCCACTTTCTGACCACAGATGAAAAGACTTGTCTCCCCGTTGAGGCCAGCACTTCCCAGTCCAGAGAAACCCAGCACTCCAAGAGAGCCTGGGGGCCTGGGGACAGGAACCCCAAGCTCTCCCTCCCTTCAGCTCCCCTAGTCCCTCACCAGGGTGCCTGCAGCTTCTAAGGTCCCAGGCAGTGGTGGCTCTCATTAACACAAACCTCAACTTAAAACAATAAAGCTGGAACCCACATTACCACGTTCTGCCCCCACCCAGCTAGGATTCACATCCGGAGACTCCAGGAGCTGCCCTTGCTCTCTCTGCTCAGGCATTGACACCGCTGTTCTCCTTCCAGACTCCCCAACATGGCCGTGTCTGCTCTTCATTCCCCTCCATTTCTTACAGACCGCCTGCCTCTCTGGACCCACCTTCCCTTCCCCATTGGATATGTTTCCTCCTGCCCGGCTCCTCCGCACACCTCTGGTTTTTTCTGATCTGTCCACTTGGCAGCACCCAGGGCCACCTTCTGTCCCCTAACCAGTTTTCCAGGTCCCACCTGATGTTTAGGCTTGAAATCTGTGGGCAGTGGGGTGGGTGGGCAGGGCCTAGGAATCTGGGTTTTTCAAACTCTCCTCCCCCAAAATAAAATAAAACAAAATAAAATAAAATAAAGGCTCTCCCCGGTCCAATTTAGCAATCTTTGATCTTTCAAAATCATCTCATGGCTATTATGTTCATCGATTCAGTGTTGACTGAGGACAGACTCTGTGGGTTGTAGGTTGGACGGGCATAAAAAGGTGAGCAAGATTTCGGGGGGGAACACTGAAGTAGAGGCAACGTGTTACGGGTGGGGAGGGACTCGTTCTTTTCTAGGAGCGAGGTCAACTTTGGAGGAAGTAACATTTAGACTGAGTGCTGACACCTGAGTAAGCCAGTGCAGGTGATGAGGAGAGGCCTCTGCAAACAGAGCAGACAGCAAGAGGGAAAAAGGCGAAGGGGTGGAAGGTACGTGGTGTGCAGACAGAGGAGGACGGGAGGTCTGGTGAGGCCTGCCTCTCAGTGAGACACACGGGGGACGAATCCTTTTGTCCCTCTGCTCTTTGCTCCCACTTTCGTCTTCTTACCTCCCAGTTATTTTCACCTAAGAGTTAAATGCATAAAGTACATGTTGACAATGTACTAATCTATTAGCCAAACCCTTACTTTGGGCTGCTTTTTGGCTTCCATAGAAATAAGCTGGTGCAGAGAAATGCTATCAGTGAGGGCGCTGGGTCTACAGCGGGCCTCGCGTCCTCAGCCCTTACTGATGTCGGAGGCGGTGTCACTCGTTGCCGTGGGCCTGTCCTGAGTGCTGTAGGGTGTTCAGTACCGTTCCGGTCCTCCAGCCGCCACACGCCAGTCTGACAACCAAAAACTCTCCAGATGTGGCCCCGTGGCCCCTGCAGCGGAGGTAGGGTTAAAAATCACGCCAGGTTGAGAACCACCGGTCTAGAGAAACAGAAGGTGAGCTCTGGAGTCAAACGCAGACCTTGCCCAGACCTTGCCATGACCTGAGTTATGTGGTTACGGAAGTGTTCTGCCTCTGGCCTTCAATGTCTTCATGTACAAGACGGGACATAACCTCTCTGGAGTAGGATACTTGTGAGGGACAAGAGATAGAGCAGGTAAAGGGTCAGGCCGAGCACTTGGCACAGAGGGCAAGGAAGAACGGTCCTAATGGCAGCAGTGCCAATAAGAGTAGTGGTTCTGCTACTTGTTTTTATTAATCATGCTGATGTCATCCTTGCTGGAGTGATTTTTAAGAAGAGAGCCTAACTGAAGCTAAACAGTTACAATGACTAAATAAGTTCTGTTTTACCAAGATGCCCTAACAGGGCTGTGAAATGCTGCGCTTACATTGCCAGACACCATGTCCTCTAGGGATCCTTTTATAATTCTTCAAGTCTCAATTTGGGGCATATTCTATATTTTTCTGAAGCTCGCCACACTTGGTACATATAACTGTTATTGTTTATTGAATGTTTACTTTTTCTATTAGACCATAAATGCCCAGAAGTCTAATTTTCTCTCAGATTCACCTAATACTCCCATCAACTAGTAATTGGTTATCAATAGATATTTACTGAAATCCTTTTGGTACTATTTGTTACTTGAGAAAATGGTATTAAGGGTCAAATTCAAGAGTAGACTGGATCCCATCTTAATACATATGCCATTCCACATGTCACAGGAATTAGAATGTGAGCTCTTGAATCAGAAGGCATGCTTTAAATGACTTACCACTTATTAACTGCGTGGCTTTGGGCAAGTCAGGTCGTCTTTGTGAGCCTCATTGTTTCATTTGGTAAATGGGAGCAAAATAATAGAATGTATAAAGTTGTGCTGAGAATCAGCACTGCTCCTAGATGACTGATTGTGGCCAGAGGGGCAGCTGACAAGTTTTACTGCTCACTGGAACAAACTAGGTTTTGCTAGGAGGGCATGGACCAGAAGCTCTTTTTATCAAACTGGTTAAACCAATTCTTCTGCTATTGAGGGAAAAAAATAAGAATGGAAAAAAAGAAGGGAGGGAAAGAGCGAGGGAGGAATTCAAATATCCTCATTCTGGTTTGACTCTGAAACTCAGATGAACAATTTATGCCAATTCAACACCTGACAAAGAATCCAGTATCTGGAAGCAAAGAGCAATGCTAAACCTAGGCACAAAGTCTGCTCTTAGCCAACACCTGCTAATATGATGGGACCCCAAGGACACCAATTTCCAGACATCCAGGAACGGATCAGGGACTGCCCAAACCCAACTTTTGCTGCATGGAGAACTGAGCTACAGTTGTACTGTACTGAGCGTACACCTACTGTGTAGGGATAATTGCCTCTGTAATGAAAAGTTACTCTCTCTCTGTGTTGTAGCATCCATCCCTTGTGGAGGGGATGCGCTCACTCCTTCCATTCATTGAGTCACTAAACATTCATGTGTTAAGGGTCCTCTATGGGCAAAGCCCTGTGCAGGCTGCCGTGATAGAAGGATGAAATGACACAGTACTCTCTCTCAAAGAGCTTTCAACTAGTAAATGAGACCAAGATGCACATACAAGACTGGGTGACATGCACGGTAAAAGGGAAGCAAGTTCAAAATACATGGGAACAGGGAAAGGAGTGCTCAAGTCAGCTCGAGGGAGTCAGGGAAGGCTCCCAGAGGAGGTGGCACTGGAGTCAAGATTTGAGGGATAATCAAGAGGTTGTCTGATAAATTTAGAATGAGAGCCTGAGGCAGAAATCGGATTGTTATTGCCTTTCAGGACAGCTGGGGTGCTGGAGCCAAGAACAGACCTGGAACAAAGTTAATACTATTTTTATAAGCTAGAAAAATATCAGCAGCAGGAGCCCTGGCCAGAACCGCCCCCACAAAGAGCAAACAAAGCTACTCCTATCTCCTGGCTGTCTGCTGGAGAACTTACTAACCAGCACCTTGAGAACAACATGTTCTTTAATCTTTGATTTTTATTCCCACAAAGTCCTTCCTCTTCTTTTTCTAGAATTGGAAAAAGCATGGCTTGAATTTTACTTACCTCTTTGATCTTTATCCTCCTGTCCCTGGCTCCCTTAGACTCCCTTAGCCCAAGGAGAATTCTCCAAAGCAGAGTGCCGACCCCTCCTACCAGTCAGAATGCAGGGTCCAAGGTAGGTCATGCCGGGTCAGCACCCAAAGGGACCGTGACTGTCAGGACCTGTTGGCGGGAGGCTTGCACAGCCTCCAGTTCTGACCTCCAGAGCTGGATTCTGAACCTGACATTCAGCAATTTCTTAGCATGGCGTTCATCTACCCATTTCTTGAGATTGCTTCTGGCCTCCACCAAAACACTATCTAAAGCAGTGAATCCTGCATTCTGTTACCAAGTGCCAGACAAGGACAGTTAGGGTACATTTGGGGAAGGCACACAGAGTCCAGAAGCCTGAGGTTCTTCTCCAACTGTCCACCCAAAGAGAAGACAGTTCTCCTAGTACACTTCTCACTACGGTAGTAACCTGGAGAACTTCTAATGTGAAAGCTCTTACTTTGCATCAGGTATTATGATTCCAGAGTGAGAAAACCAAAGAGAGATGCCTCATAACAACGTGCCTACTATATGCCAGCTGCTTTACCTACTCACATCACTGGCTCTCTAAACAACCCTGTGTGTGTGTGTGTGTGTGTGTGTGTGTGTGTGTTTATCTATGTGGTGGGGGGTATTGCTCTCTCTTCTTGCAGAAGAGGAAACACAGGAGTGAAAAGATAAGATATTTGACCCAAGGAACATGGGTAGAGAAAGTAAGAATGTACATCCAGATCTTCAAATTTCACATTCAGAGCCCTTACCATAACATCGCAACAGCAGCTGTCTCCAACCAGTATTACAAAGCAATAAACACGCAAGCCAGGAAAGAACCAACAGAATTTTCTCTTCAGAAGGCATGGAGTTTGGTCACTCTGTTGACCGCCATAACCCCCAGAGCCCGGACCAGTAACTGGCAAGTTTGCAAGCACTCGGTATGTTTCTTTAGTGACTATGCGGCTGGATGGTGGATGATCTTTCCAAGACCCTTAGGGATTCGGAGGGCACATGCAGGGTGAGAAGCAAAAGGAAGGCTCTGTTTCAGGCCTCCTCTCTTTCCCAGACACCCTCATCCTGAATTGGCCAAAAGGGGAGAGGAGGAAGTATCAGAAAGTACACAGAAGGACAAAACTTGGTTAAAAATATGATCTTGACTGACTCACAGTTGCCAGAGAAACCCCTCCCTGTGCCTTCCCGGAAACTACTAGCGCCTATGCTTAGCCCTTTAAGAATCCAAGGTCCTTATTCTACCTTTCCACATAAAGAACTTACCTGTGGAAAACACAAGGGAAACTCACTAACTGATGAGCTTAATTAAAAGGAACAAAAAGCCTCAGCCAAAGCCTCAAGGAGTAAAATTCCCATCACCAAATGTCTCTGATTTAAGAAAAAGGCGGTGGGGGCGGGGTGTCCTGTAATAGCCTGGATTCCCCCAGTACAATTCAACCCACACTTTCTGAGTATCTACACACAGCAAGTGCCCTGTAGGGCACAGCAAGTGCTGGCCAGAACTGAAAAGGCGTGCTCTGGTTCGTCCCTTCCGGAGGTCTGGGAAACTGACAAGGAACCAGGAGCCCCGTAGGTGCAGCCCATCTTTCAGAACACAGTGGTCCAAGCCCAGCACTCGGCACCTGGGTGGCGGCAAGAACACTGAAAAAGCATGATGGAAAAAGATTCCCTGGCCTCAAATGTGGTACAGGATGTCAGGATTACGAGGAGACAGGAAAACTCCCTATCTCTCCAGACCACAAGTTCTCTCTGTGCCTGCTCTCTGAAACCACAATCATGCCATGCTAATCAAAAGCACACACTGCTCACACTAAAAAGGGAGAGAATCACCCTTGTCTCTAACTCAGTATTATCTACCATTCAACCGACTCACATGCGTTACTGGCTGTTGACAACTTCTCAGGCATTGTGTTAGATCCTGAACATGCAAAGATGAACAAGACAGCCATGTCTGTAGACTGATGAGCACTGGCCTGCCCTGGATGTCTGTGGACTGTGTAGAAGAACCAGACAGTGCTTATTATCCTGTTGCTTAAGGAAACATGAACTTCCACTCTCCAGGTTAAGGTCATTTCACCTTATTCTTGCCTTGATGTGACTGTATTCATTTACTGAATTTATCAAGCACCCACAGGACCCTGATCCAGGGCTCAGCACAGGTGAGACAAGAATAATAATACAATGCCCTCAAGTCGCTCAGGGTCTATTAAAAAAGACAAGCAGGAAAAAAAAAAAAAAAAAGGCAAGCAGATAAATCAGTGATTACAATCCGATGTGATCATTTCTCCACTAGGGGTAGATAAAAGTGTTGAAACAAGTATAACTTAGAGATTTTTACAGTAAATCTGAGTGTTTTATGGAAGGCTATGCAGAAAAGAAAACCTCTGCTACAAACGAATCTTCAAGTTAGAGTACAAGGTAGCCAGCGGGAGCAGTAGAGGACCAACCAGTCAGTCTGGGAAGAGAGAAACACACGTGTTTACACAAACTGAGTTCTGGAAGCACAGGTCTTCCTGTGTAAGTCTTTGAAAGTCACCTCCAGCCTGTGATACAAAGTATGGGATAGGGTACATTTCCACGTTTCTTTGACTATGATCCATAGTAAGAAATTCCCTTTCATTACCGGCCAGTATGCACATGCACTACACACAAAGCATAAACATAAGTTCCATAAAAACAGTGTTCCTCTTACCGTGTGACACGTACTCTGATGTTTTCTACTGCAGTGGGATCTATTCTGAAAATGCAATGCTCGTGACCAACCACACTGATCGCATGAAGCCTTAACCATAATTTGAAAAACCAACAACACTGTTACAAAGAAAGGCTAGGGGGAAAAAAAAATATGGCTCTGGTCGCGTAGAGATATTGAGAATCTGCATGCCCCCCTCCCACAAAAAGAACGAAGGAAGAAAGGGAAGGAGGGAAGGAGAGAGGAAGGAAGGGAGGAAGGG
Organism: Mustela erminea; assembly: GCF_009829155.1. Classification (NCBI taxonomy): domain Eukaryota; kingdom Metazoa; phylum Chordata; class Mammalia; order Carnivora; family Mustelidae; genus Mustela; species Mustela erminea. The sequence continues at coordinate 61,747,537 of NC_045623.1, forward strand.
AGGGAGGAAAAAAGAAAAGAAAAACAGCAGTAAGGATAGAGAAGACAGAGTCATCACACTTGACTGTAACCCTTAGCTCACTGTCCACTTTCCTATTAAGATGTGGGGAAGAGACCCCTGGGTTTGGTTTGGTTTCAAATTCACTGCTCCCGAGCACCATGTCTAGGACTCAGTGAGCATTTATTGGGTCTTTGAAGTAATGACGACATTTGAATGCCAGATGTGAGAGTTACTTAGGGGATGAAACGAAGGCTACACTCAAGGAACTGGATATAGGATGGAAGCCAAAATTATGAAAACAAATCAATGAGACATGTCTGGGTTTTGGAATACCTTTAGAAAAAACATACATAAGTCTACCACCACCATACATGCTAGCTAGAAATTAGTATTTCTTTTTCAAATTTTCAGTTAACCAAAGAACCATCCAGATATTAATTCAGATCCTTTTTTTCCCTGTTATTCTGTATGGAGAAATCAGTAAAATTATAAGTAAATTCTCCATTTGATAAAATTCTGTAATTCTATCCAAATGCCTAACTGTAAAAGGGCTTTCTGTTCCTGTATCTTGAACCACTTGCCCTTGATCCCTGCTTTAGAAATAGGAAAACAGTGTGTTCGGTTTGGAGGAATATTCCACTCGAACCCAGTGTTGCTCACACACGCGGAGTGAGCAGTTACCTAGGCCTCCTGCGTGGGCGTCAATCAGCGAAGCTGCCACCGCGATTCCTGCAGGAAGGCCAAGGTCCTTCGCTGCCTCTGGTGTGAGCCCATTTCCAAGAGAAGCTCCAGGAGGCAGCACTTGGTTTCCTGCGTAGACAGGAGGAAAAACAAACATCTGTCAGTTTGAAAAACACAAAAGCAAACGTAAGGCTTTCTTCAGGGAACCTCTCTACTCCCTCCCCTCTCTTCTGCCTTTCCTCAACATCATGAAGATAAAAACCATGCACCCACAAACAGTCCTTTTTGCTCATTTGGTGACTTAGGTATATGTCCTTGGTTCCTATGGGTTATGCTCTGTGGTACTTTATAAAATCAAGAGCTCCGAGGCACCTTTCAAACTGGAGAAAGATTCCATTCACGGGAAATTCCAAAAGATATAAACACAGTGGCCTCTTAAAGACTAGGTTAAAATGGTTAAACTGTTCCAACAGGCTTCCTAACACAGCAGCAGCTCTACAAGCATAGCCTACACACATGCACTCGTGCATACCCGGTCCCTGATGAACACAGTTTCCTAAGGAAGTTAAGAACATTTACTTGTATAGTTGCTTCCTGTCAGAGGATAAGGGGGGGAATTATTCTGTTCCAATAAAAAAAAAAATGTCTTGAAAGTTTTTCTCTGGTGAAAAAGAGAGCCCAGTCTAAACCCTGCAAACTTGACAAGGCTGCTACTTGCACAACCACAGAATACAATCTGAATGGTGTTCTTTGGGGTTGTGCAACGCCGCGACCCTGATATTTCAAGTGACCTTGAACTCCTGCAGTCAGTCAGGCTTTCAGTTAAGAATTTATTGATTGTCTTGCTTTGTGTGGGCACTATGGTGCTGTAAAAGGCAGTCCTTGCCCCACACCTAGTTAGGGAGATGAGATCTGGACCCCGAGAGCCATGTAAGTCAGAAGAGAATGAAGAAACCTATCTGTTCTCAGGTGTTTAGAAGAGGCTGAATCCTTCCCTTCCCCCTGCCAAGAAACGTAAACTAAGTATTTCTGCATTGCATATGTGGGTCCACCCCCTCCCATGTATGGACCCACATATATGCTCAGAGCCCTCTGAGCGCCAAGATTCTAAGACTTTGAACAGTTAGACAGCAGTCTGCTCAGCGCAAAGATGCCTATCACTTGTTAATTGTTCCACGGAGCTCCAGGGGTAGGCTGAGGTGTTTCAGGACTCCTGGAGGTGGAGGAGAGGGTGGGGGCTGAGGGAAGCAGAAGGTTGAGGGGCTGACCAACCTCCTCTAATTAGAAACAAAAAACCCCTCCACAACACCATTTTTATCCATTTTAGTTAATGAGCTTCTTCTATAATTGAATCTGAAAAAAGTCTAGCTAAGAAAAGCAAGCAGAAGACTGAAACCCCTACGATGCGTTCTGTGGCTTCAGTGCCCAATATGGTAGCCACTCAGCACGTGCAGACAGAGCACTGGAAATGTGGCTGGAATAACGCCAAGGACCTAAATTTTCCATTAATGTCATTTTAATTCATTTCAATTTAAAAGCTGATACTCAGGAGCGCCTGGGTGTCTCAGTCGTTAAGCATCTGCCTTCAGCTAAAGTCATGATCCCGGGGTCCTGGGATCGAGCCCTGCATTGGGCTCTCTGCTTGGCGGGGAGCCTGCTTCACCCTCTCCCACTTCCCCTGCTTGCGCTTCCTCTCTCGCTGTGTCTCTCTTTCAAATGAATAAATAAAATCTTTAAAAAAAAGAAAAGAAACGAAAACAAAAACTGATAATTCAGTTACTGAAAAACTTTGAATTATGTTTGAAACCACACTGGTGTGCAAATCTACATTTTCAATGTTAACTGAAGAAACCTAAGTATTTATTTACAATGAAAATTTGGTGTCAGAATTGGGATGTACCAAGTGGCAAATACACATTAGGTGTCAAAGACTTTGTACGGAGAAGTAGAGGAAAAATGAATGTAAAATGTCTCATTAATAGCTTTTACATCAAATATATACACTGAAATGATGTTTTGGGTGTTTTCGGTTACATAAGATACACTTACATTAATTTTACCTATTGCTTTTTACTTTAATGTGGCTACTGAAAAGTTTTAAATTAGGTATGTGGCTCATATCTAGGAGATAAAGTCAGGATGCTCCAGTGATGGGGCGGAGGATATTGTCACTGTCTACACCGCACAGATGCACGGAGAAAGTCAGTTCAAAATTTTTTTTTTAAAAGATAGATTTATTTATTTATTTATTTATTTGACAGACAGAGATCACAAGTAGGCAGAGAGGCAGGGAGAGAGAGAGGAAGGGAAGCAGGCTCCCTGCTGAGCAGAGAGCCCGATGTGGGGCTCAATCCCAGGACTCTGGGATCACAACCTGAGCCGAAGGCAGAGGCTTTAACCCACCGAGCCACCTAGGCGCCCTTAATTTTTTAAAAAATTTTTTTTTGAAGATTTTATTTATTTATCTGACAGAGAAAGATCACAAGTAGGCAGAGAGGCAGGCAGAGAGAGAGGAGGAAGCAGGCTCCCTGCTGAGCAGAGAGCCCAATGCGGGACTTGATCCCAGGACCCCGGGATCATGACCCGAGCCAAAGGCAGAGGCTTTAACCCACCAAGCCACCCAGGCTCCCCGGAAAGTCAGTTTATACAGGGAAAGTAATTTCCCCACAGCCGAATGGTGTAAGTGTTAGAATACAGCCCACGGATTCCATTTTGATGGACACAAACCTGCACTCTCATTCATTAAGTTACACATCAGTATATGTATTTTTTTAAAAATTTAGGTGAATGAAGAAAACAAGTGAAGTTCTTTTACTTTTTTAAGAATCTTATTTACTTATTTAGAGTGCTCGAACATGCGGGTGGGGGGAGGGGCAGAGGGAGAGAGAGAGAATTTCAAGCAGACTCCCCATGGGTGGGGCTCGATCACAAGACCCTGAGATCAGGACCCCAGCCAAAATCCAGAGGCTGGATGCTCAACAGACTGAACCACCCAGGTGCCCCAAAAGAAGCACTTTTGGAACGAATATTATGTTTAAAAAGTAGCACTGTTTGGAAATCATGCTCACTACCTTCAGACTTTTTTTAAAGAGTTAATTTTCATAGGAAGGTAAAAAGGTTACACCTTCATCCCCGAGTTCACAAACATAAAGGGTATAATTTTCATTAAAAAAAGATTCTGGAGAGGAGGATTAGCAAGATGGCGTATGCTGGGAAGACTTCCGGGCAGTAGTTTAGAAAGGCTTCCGGAGGACCACAGGTAGATTCCTCAGCACAGGCGGCATCTGGAGCAGAAGTCAAGAAAACACAGGACACGGCCAAACGCACGGAGTGCGGAGGAAGAGGAGCTGGGCGTGGAAGGGCAGATGAGGCTGGAGATGAAGTGGGGACGGGGCTCGCACTGCCTACAGACGGAGGGGTCTGACCTCCATGATGAAGACCACCATGAGCCTCTGGAGAAGCATTCAGGACGGGGCGTAAGAGGTGGGATTTGTGCACTTTCCCAGATATCTCTGGGACGACGCGCAGCAGGAGACAGACAAGGTCAGGGAGAACACTGGTGGAGCCATTTCGGTAAGAGAAAAGATGAGGACCTCCATCAAGGAATGGGCGAGAGAGATGCAGAAATAGGCAACAGGAGAGATTTTGTGAAGAGGCTGTGACAGGCCATGGCAGTCACCTGCATATGTGGAGTAGGGGAGCTACAGAGATGCCAGACTTGTGGCCCAGGAATGGGAGAAAAATCAGCAGACGGCTGCTAGCTGCCAGCTCCTCTGAGCCGCTGTTCCAAGGTGACCCCTTTCCCAGGGCAGCCACACCTGATGACGTAGCAAACTGGGAGCAGAAGGCCTCTGATGAGCACCACTCACTCCAGAGCACTCTGCTGGCCTGGCCAAGGGGCGTGGGACTGTATTATAGCTCTAATCCTCCCTCCGCGCAATGCCCCTCTCTCTCCCTTCCAATCACAGGGGGCAGCCCCTAATAACCACCTTGTACCTCCAAATCTGTCTCAGCATCTGCTGCCAGAGAAGCCAATTTAGGGTAGTCAGCCAGGCCTTCTCCTCAGACCAGTGGTCCCAGAATGAAAATAAACATGCACAAAGATTTACATCCTCCTTTGAACTGGAACCACAGCCTTCAGGAACAGTCTACCTCTACTAAAAGCAGGAAGAAGCTTTGTTGATTTTGAGACCAGAAAGAAACAGCTTGGCATTAAGAGAAGATGGTAGAAAACGAAGGACTCTCTGAGAAATCACCCCATCAGATCATGCTTTAAGTTTATCATCCAGGGGTGCATCTGAGGGACTAGAACGGCTGTCAGAAGCAAGCTTTAGTACGCCTTGACAACTTTCCTGGAAATAATCCCCCTTTTGGCTCTTCCTTGACCATGAAATTAAGTTAATCACAGCATCCACTTCCCAGACGTAATCAAGAGCTCACAGCCTCAGCACCGGCTGTCTCCTAGCCTTTGTTCGCCCGTTCATCCATGCATCAGGGGTGGCCACTGTGTATTTCTGCCCACCTGTGGGAACACTGACATGCGAGGGCGAAGTGAAAGAGGTTCACACAGGGCTCTGGGTAAACCAAGGCTCTCAGCCTCTCATCAAGGGCTCGGCAGGTGGAATATACATGGTATTCACAGAGCACAGAGGAGGGACAGTGAGTTGGCCCAAGGGAAGGCAGGAAATCCAGATGCAGGTGACATATGAGCCTCATCTGGTAAGACAGGTGGCGGATAGCTGGTTTCACAGCTAGAAAGCTCAGGGGAAATGGATGCCATTAGAGCAAAAAGCAGTTCGCTGCAGGGAGCCCTGAGGGGGACAGAGGGTTTGAGGCGTTCAGTATGTTGGCAAAAGGGGCAACCAGGGAGGAGCGGAGAAGTATGGGTCTCCAGAAGGGGAAGGAGACCCAACTAAGGCAGTAAGGCCCTGACGGCCAACAGCTTTGAGCACCAAGATTTGTTTTTTAAGAAGATAAACCTGCAGTGGAGAAAGGCTAGAACAGGAAACAGTTTGTATCTGTGAAACTATCAAACCAACTGAAATGCAGGCTGTAAAACATGACGCAGAGTATGACTTCATCTTAAGAACAACAACAAAGGGGGTAGATGGGCTATTTGTAAAAATTCATTACTGAGGGAAAAAGAAAAGAAAATTGTTTCTGGATGAAGAAATTATAACTACTTTTTTTTTCTTTTTACCAACCTTGTAATTTCTAAAACTCTTCTACCTTGAACACACATTCCTTGTGTACATTTTTTAAAGGTGTTTCCCCCACAAATCAGGGTAAATAAATCAGGGCACATGTATCCAGAAAAATCCCAACACAGCCATTAAAATGAATGAGGAAGAATTAAGGTATGAACTTGGAAGAAAGTTCAAGATAAATTTGGTGAAGCCTTCAAGACACAGAAGAGTATTCAGAGTGTGATCCCATTTGTGAATTTTGTTAAAGTAGACCAAAACGCATGCATGTATACTTCCAGGTCCTAGAAAAGTATGCAGAATATTATTACAGCAGGGACTGGGACCCAGGGTAGGGCACTTTCCCTAAGATTGGTGCTTCCTTTCTACCATGACCTTGTATTTCCTTTGTGATCAAAACTTTTAACTAGCTTAAGTTAAAATAAAAGCAAAATGAATTTAAGGAGTACCCTGGGCACATTTTCCAAACCCTGCTCATCAGCCTGAAGGCAGGAGAGGTCCAAGGCCAAGTCACGTCTTTTCCCGATTTGGCTGGCTTCTGTCCCTATCAACACACACTCACGTTGGGGTATAAAAAAGTAATCACTCTGAGGGTTTGTGGGCTCATGTCCACTGAATTCCTATTCAGACGGGCAGATGCAGTGGGAGCGGTCAAGAGCTGGGGCCTACAATTATCTGGTGGTTGAAGTCCCTCTCCACAGGCGGGGGCTACTATTACACCAAATTTTTCCCTACCAGTTTTTCAATTATCTATGACTAATGAGCACTTTGGGAACAGTTTCAGACACACACATAATCCTCCTTCCTGACGTCAGCAGGAGAAATTAATGACTGTGTGGATTGCTGGGAGACAGAAAATGCATTATAATGGTCAACAGAACTGTTATCCTCTCCAGGAAGAGGGAGATGGGGGAGGGGCATCGTATTAACTGGAAGGTTCAGTGTTCTTTTGTATCCCTACACACAGGAGATGAAACCCAGGGTAAACGTTGGCTCATGGCCTTGGAAATGTCAGAGAGAGGTTTGGGCACAGGCGGCATGCAACCCTGGTTCCTCTGCACTTAGCACCAGGGCGGTGGTCCCTGCTCAGCTTTGCCAAGGTCAACAGGCCAACCAGACTGGCTGGGACGGTGCTGTCACCTGGCCCTGCCAGCAGGTGAGGCTCTCCGAGTGTTCTGGGACTGAAGCCGCTTTCAGTCTGGTTTAGGAGGGGAACAAAAGATACAAATGTAGTAATCTAAAGCAACACCTGATCCCACTGTTTATAGCAGCAACGTCCACAATAGCCAAACTATGGGAAGAGCCTAGATGTCAGTTGACAGATGAATGGATAAAGAAGATGTCACACACACACACACACATAGGACTACTATGCAGCCATTAAAAAAAAGGTGAAATTAAAAAAAAAAGGTGAAATCTTGCCATTTGCAATGACGTGGATGGAACTAGACGGTTTTTTGCTAAGCGACATAAGCCAATCAGAGAAAGACAATTATCATATGATCTCACTGATATGTGGAATTTGAGAAACAAGGCAGAGGATCATGGCGGAGAGAGGGGGAAAAACGAAACAAGACAAAACCAGAGAGGGAGACAAACCATAAGAGACTCTTAATCTCAGGAAACACACTGAGAGGTGCTGGGGGTGGGAGAGAGGGATGGGGTGGCTGGGTGATGGACATTGGGGAGGGTGTGTGCTATGGTGAGCCCTGTGAATTGTGTAAGCCTGATGATTCACAGACCTGTATCTGTGAAACAAATAATCCATTATATGTTAATTAAAAAAAAAAAAACATGAGTGAGGGAACAGACACAGGATTGTACTCTTACACTGTCCAACACTAGGCTGGAGTTATCTTAAGTTATGTTAATACATGGCGGTGTATGTAAGGTTGCCATTTCATGCAGCCATCCTCTGGGCTGCAGTGATGTCACAGGTGGTTACGACCCAGTCTGACTCTGGCTGAGCTCCAGCCTTTGGGGAGATACGAACGCTCACCAAACAAGACAAAATAGCATCATGTGTGTATGGTAGGCAATAGACTGGATACTGATACTTTAAAAGAAGGGACACGATTCGGGGCTTGACCCATACTCAGTACCTAAATTCCTCTGTAGAGATCTCCATTTGGGTAGGTTAGATCAGGGAGCCTTCTGGAACCACAACTGATAAAAGACTGAAGGACATTCTAGTAATTCTTGCTCCGGAATAGGAGTCACACACATCCACAACTATTCACTCAATCAGGGAAAGTCACAAACAACTCAAATCTGATATGCTCCACCACCTGTTGAAAGACAATTCCTGAAAGGTTAATATGTTCATTGCCTTTCATTTGCCTTCTAAAAACGACCCCATTTTAACTAGAAACTAGACTACTTTCAATTATTAACTAAATGTAAAAATTTCTGATGATAGTTTCATCATTCACTATTTATTGCAGAAGTGTTTACTGAGTGCCTACTATGTGCCAGGCATTGATGTGATACAGAAAGGCATTAAGGAACTTCTCTATTTGAGAAGTTCCCCACCCTCAAAGGGCTTACTTTTGGTAGACATAGGATTCTCATCCAACAGCTCTTCTGAATTACATCTTGTAAATAATTTTATCTTCTAAGCTCTTCCATAGTGTGGAATAGTGTCACAAATCTTTGTATCTCTTGTCTTATATTTTGACCTATAGGTTGTATTTAATAAACATATCACACAGTTTAAACCAAATTCTGAATGATCCTTACCCTATGTTTTGTTTTTTTCCCCATGCTTCTCTCTTCCTCTCTCCTGCTAAACGCAGAATTACTCAAAGATGGTTTTATTTCTCACTGCACTCAGGTCCCCTCCCCTCTAGGACACAGCAGTGTCTAGAACAGTTCTCAGTAATATCCATTCAACTGAATTGATAGCTTTCTTTTAAAAAGAGAAGGCCACAGACACAGATCAATCAACTTAGATAAAAATGTTAAACACACACACACACACACACCACACGATCCTGCACATCAGCTAGGGGAGTAAAGAGAAAGGGAATGTTTCCTAATATAATCCCACCAGTTACACATGCTCACCTCTCCAACTCAGAGACAATGTAAGGTATCAAGACCCATGGGTATGCCTAGAAAATGGGGACCAGCAGGCTCACATCTCTCACCAAGCACCCAGATGCGATGGTGCCGAGACATTGTGGACATCACCATCGAGCGGAACAGTGGCTCTCAAATTCTCCTTGCCTGGTCAAGTCTGATTCAGGGAGTGGATGGTGGTGATCCTACAGGTGAAAAGCCGCAGGTCTCATTGCCAGGTGGGTCTGAGGAAGGCAGGATGGACACCAGGCCAGGTGTCTGGACTTGTTCTGACAGGCCACTGCTAATTATTATACAGGTCGGTGAGGCAAGGAAAGGTACACACAACTTGTATTTTAGGAAGAGAAATATCACAACAATAATAATGCCTGTTGACCAAAACCTACAGGCTTTCTGGTCATGTTTCTGGCATTTTTCAGCTGCTCTCACCTTTCATGCTAGCAACAGACCTCTGAAGCTGTATTAGAATCGCTGCCTTGCAGCTGTAGAAACAAAAGCACAGAAGCGGTTATGTAATTTGTCCAGTCACCTATCTGGTGCGGGGCACAGTCAGGCTTCCGATCCAGGATTCTCAGATTCCGGAGTGGAGGATCTCCCTACTAGATCATGCAGATTAGAAGGGGCTGATAGTGGAGCCAGGAAGAATAATCCCAAGTGTTTGTTGAGTCATGAGCAGAAAAGGAAGGCAGTTTCATTTGCAGAGGCTCTCCTGGTGGGTCATGTCCAGGGACAAACCCCCAGGAGCCATGAAATCCCAGCATCCTCAAATCTCCTAGCTCCTTCCTTTACTCCCTTATGCAGGTTCCCAAAACCCTGGACTTTGAATGGCCTGTCGCGACCACTGACCTCAGCATCTTCCTTCTGCTGTAGAGAAAACCAAAGTCAGAGAGGGAAGTGGCTTCTCTGTGGCCACCCTTCTTGGGGGTGGGGGGCCAGAGTCTCCACTGAAGACTGCTGTGGCAGTCCACACCTCCTGCTGTGGCAATACTAGCCTGTACCCAGCCCCAGCTGGGGCAAGGAGCTCACCCGAGCCAGGACTCAAAGTCACAGGGCAAACAAGAGGGTTGGCAGAAATCCAGCGGATTCCAGCGGTGTAGGCTGCCGATTCTCAACTATTCAGAGCTTACAGTGCAGGCTTTTCAGCTTGAAATCATCCACTTTGACACCCACAGTGACCTAATTCTCTAGATAATTGCCAATGCCCTAGTTTGCTCTCACCTAGCCTAAGGCCACCTCCAAAAGCCTTTCCTGGGTAGATCATAATTAATCACTTTTTTCCTCTATAACCCCACAGCATGTTTCTTGGAATTACATCATTCTGTTCTACATAATGACTTTTTTCCTTGCGCCTCCTTCTTTGGTGTTAGATGATAACCACCTTAGATGATAACCACGCTCTTTTCACAGGTGTATTTGCAGGAGTTATGCAGTTTAGCAATTCCCCTCCGGAGAGGGAAGCTTTGTGATGGTGGGTGAGTGATTTCATTTCTTTGCTCCTGTTTCTTCGCCTGTAAGATGGCTACAATAACACTATTATATCCTGTGAGAATCAAGCAAGGTCGTACTGATAAAGCACTTTGGGTGCTGTCATATGGCAAATGCTCAATTAATAGGAGACACTCTGATGGTTACCACAAAAGTTCTGTGTTCCTGGTCTATGTGGTATCACCTGGCATAGAGTGGTCACTCAGTTCATTCGGGCTGAGTTTATAATGCTTGAGGAGAATCCTTGATGTTACAGCACGTGGAGATACATATGCTTTGGGGGTCATGAGAGCAAACCACAGAGACTGTGAAAGCTGTTAAAATATTCACAGTAATGGAATTCAGTCTTCCAACACAAAAAGTGTCCCCCTGTAGTCATATCTCCATGGCACATCTCCAGAGTGAAATGTTTTAAAAGTGCAGAAGGTGTTCTCTTTGAAGTTATTTTAAGGACTAAATGCTTGCTCCACAAGGAAAAATTATTATTTTGTCAGCAAAAGTCCTGACTGTTAAGATGACCCATGCCAACAGTTCAACCACAGACAGTTTCCCCACTTTGAGGGAAAGGCAAATTTGGGAAACAAAAATATTTTAACTCTCTCTCTCTCTTTTTTTTTTTTTTAAACGATTTTATTTATTTATTTGACAGAGAGAGATCACAAGCAGGCAGAGAGGCAGGCAGAGAGAGAGAGAGAGGAGAAAGCAGGCTTCCTGCCAAGCAGAGAGCCTGATGCGGGACTTGATCCCAGGACCCTGAGATCATGACCTGAGCCGAAGGCAGAGGCTTAACCCACTGAGCCACCCAGGCACCCCAAAAACATTTTAAGTATCATTATGCTTAAGATATTACCGGGTTTAAAGCAGTAGTCTTCCCAGTTTTGGTTGTTTTTGTTTGTTTGTTTTTGGTTTTGCTTTGTTTTGTTTTTCCTGGAATCTACTAAAGAAGTCACATAAAGAAAACTGGGACTCACACAGGCACCTTCATTTTTTCTTTAGCTCCAAAGAGCCATTAAACACAAACATTAGAGGGGCTCCTGGGGGGCTCAGTAAGTTAAATGTCTGACTCTCTATTTCGGCTCAGGTCACGATTTCAGGGTGGTGGGAAAGAGCTCGGCTTAGGGCTCTGTGCTCAGTGGCGAGTCTGCTTGAGATTCTCCCTTTCCTCCTCCCCGTCCCCTTTGCTTGTGCTCTCTCTCTCTCTCTCAAATAATCTTAACCCCCCCCCCCAAATAAAAACCCCAAACATTAGAATCAGGACCATTTAATAGAACATTTTATCACTAAAAAGATAGGAAGGAGATGATCTCAAAATAAAGAACGTTTTAAAAAATTAAGTACAATTTCCTTTTATGACCTAATTTTCTCATCCTATCTCACATCCCTTTTTCAGGGGCGAGCATTGGGTCTCTAGTCTAGACTACTGTTTGCAAACTGCTAGTTTACAGAATACTAACAACCTCCTAACAAGGGGCTGAATCTACAGGATACTGAACTGCACGCTCTCATGTGGAAAAAGTCAGTGGGTCCGGTGTTCACCACACAACACCAAACATCTGGTGATCTGAAGACATCTGGGGCTTTTTTATCATGTAGACCAAACATGATTCAGGTAATTGACCAAATTTTTCACTTCCCAACCAGATGTCTTACTTTCATATAAATGAAGCCAATCTTGTACTTTCATGTGCAAATAAGCTAGACAGAAATTCACCCCTGGAGGGCAGAATTAATTGCTCATTCTCAATGAATACTAAATTACATATTATTTTTTCCCATGATTCTACCTTTGAAAAAGGTTTTCCACTCTTGCTTTAAAAGCATATATTTCATCTTAGAAACATTCTGTCTTTTAAAATGTTTGTTCCTCTTTGTGTTTTTTACAGCAAGGCAGTGTGCTGTAATGAAAAGAGTGTGGTCTTAGGAGTCTGGATGAATTGGGTTCTAATTCTATGCACACCGCCCTACCCCCAATCTTTTAAGGGCCTTGGAAATAGTTATTTAACCTCTCTGAGTTCAGTTTGTTTTGCAGTTATAAATCATTAAACCCATCTCTAAGGGACACCATGAAGATTTAAGACCATTCTTTCATTCTTGTGATACGCATCAGGCACTCATTGTACGTGCCTGTCACTCAGAGACAAACAGAGAGCCACCATGCTGTCCTCTGGGAACTGTCAAGACACAGGCAGGTGCTCCAAAGGGTGTGCTAGAAGAGTCACGCTTCCCTATGCTGAATGGCAACATACTGTCCAACAAAGGCAACACTTTTATTTAGGATTTTTAATAAAAGTATAAGCAGCTTCAACTGTGGATAATTTTTAAAGGAAGTATCAAATTAATAAAAAGGAAGGACCTGTCTGAAACCTTTCCTCTTCTTGTACTGTTTTCAAAGACAGACTGGGATTTGCTCTCATGGTATTTGTTTAAAGAATTCATGTGGTTATCAATGACCCTCCACCTTCTATGCCGTTGTCCTGACAACCAACCATTTACTAGACAGAATATGGAAAGCAGACGACAATGTATCCCTTCAGTCTGGTTTGGTAGGTAAAACTCAACAGTGCAGAGACAATATTCAAAAGACCAAGGTCTTTGTGCATAAGATCCTTCAAGAGGAAATAAATACATAGATATGAACTTACAAAAAGGAGACAGCACTGCATAGAGAACTCAACAAAGAGAGGAGAGGCTGCCATGTGGACCTCACTTCTGGCTTAAGAGCCCTTGTGGTTCAGTAGCCAGGCTACAATAAACACAGCACAGAAAGACAAAGGGCTAAGTTTGTTGTTGCTATTGTGTTTATCTTGAGATGTTAGATTCTTTTATCACCAACGCCCAGAAACATCTCAAATATATGAAGAAATGAAATGCTATTATGGTTTTTTAAACTTTCTTCCAATCACCAGAGTTTTGTTTTGTTTTTTTCCCCCCCAAAAGGAATCTCTCACAGAATCCTAGCCTACAAATCTGATTTAGTTCAAGGAAAGAAGGAAATGCCCAAGAGCAATGTGCCCTAGCACTGACGTTTGAGGAACACTGAGATATAAGGGGCTGAGCAACAGAGGTTTGAATCTAGAATTTAATCTACGGTAGAGACTGCCAATCTGGACACATGAAAGAGGAGAGGAATGGGAGTTTGGAGCTGTAATACTAAGCCCCTTCTCTCAGGCTTTTCTGTAACACAGGAGCTGAAGAAGTGGAAAGTGTCCACTATTTAATCAGAGAGACCATGACCTCACCCTAGGTGAAGGAGGACCTTGGCACTGCAGCATCCAAAGAAAGGAGTGGAATTTGCCAGTTTGGCATTTAGCCAAAATGTTAGAGTACAATCCCTGAAGCCCTCACCCACACTGCCATGCGAATTCAGCAGGGGAATATTCCAAAAATGATGCTCTCACTTAATGTCATTTAAATCTCCAACTATGTCATCCGGTGTGTATGTTGTGCACTGGGGGAGGCTCATGCAGCTCATGGGGACAGCGCTCCAGAGCTACGATGCAAGCTTCAAGCTTTGTCAATGAAATAGAATCTGATTTCTCCAGTTTTTGAGTTTCTCATTCTTTGGACACAAGACCCATGAGAATGAAGGACCTTAGGCAAAATGGAAAAGGCAGACTGGCCCAAAGCCCAGAAGTGTCCCCAGCCATCAAATCCTTTCACAGTGGCCCCAGGGGCCGCTTCTAGAGGGAGCACTGAGGGCAGAGGGAGGGCGATCCAAGCTCCAACAGCCTTCAGTGGATGGGGCTGAGAGGAGAGACCGATAAACCGCAGGACTTCGCCCTCTGGCGCTGTCTCCAGGGCAACACTTAGGGATTGTAAGACCTCTGGAAGGTGATAAGGGTGGACATCCATGGAAAGGGCATCCAAGAGGCCAGTCCCCTGGGCCCTTGTCTGTATGATCATAACTGATTTTTTCAAAAACAAAAATCAAGATCACAAAACTATTACTCAATGTGGTTTTCCTTCAGTTTACAAAGACAATACAGCTTCATTAGAGATCAAACAGTACAAAAAAAAAAAAGGAGAAAAGACCCTCCCCTTAATTTCCCTCCTCCCAGAGATAACTACCACTGAAATGTTAGAAACTATTTGAGACCACCATGCCAAAATATAAAGATACACACATATTTAATTGTAAATAAAAGGTATAATATAAGTGTGCAATTTTATATTCTGCCTTTTGAAGTCAATAGTATGTCACAGACACCTTTACTCACCAATAAGTATAGTATATCCTTCTTGGAAATACATCATATTCTGTAATTTGAAGGTACCATATTATTTAACCAATCCCTTAGTACTAGACACTTAGTATATTTCTGTCAAATTAAAAACACATACATACTTAGTAACAGGTGGCTTAATAAGGATTACTATAAGGAGGTGAGGGGCTTTGCAATTAGGGAGAGGAATTATTGTGATACAGAGAATGTTGTGACCAAAGATCTGCAAGTGTCTCAAAAGTTAGACAAAACGGGTCTTTCTTTTACATAGTGGAATAAACAAGGTGAGAAAAAATGTAGGGAAATGGGGTAAAAGAGTGGTGTGCTGGAAAGTAGACCAGAGAGTGTTTTATTCTGAGGTCAGTATATTATGACGGAGGGACCTGTGAGAGTTAATTTTATATATCACCTTGACTGGAAGTTTGGATCTGTAAGTTACAATTTTACCCCAGATATTTTGGTCAAACATTATTCTGGATGTTTCTGTAAGGGTGTTTTAGATGAGATTAATAATTAAATCAATAGACTGAGTAAAACACTGAGTAAAGCAGATTGCACTCTGTAATGTGGGTGAGCCTCATCTAATCAGCTGAAGGCCCGAGTAAAACAAAAAGGCTGACACCCCTCCACAGTCTGGGTCTCCTCGGTAAGAGAAAATCCTTTCAGCAGTTGCATTCACCTTCTTCTTCTTCCCCTTCCTCCTCCTCTTTCAAGATTTATTTATTTATTTGACACAGAGACACAGAGAGAGGAAGTATGCATGGCAGGAGGGCAGAGGAAGAGGGAGAGAGAATCCCAAGCAGACTGACAGGCAGCCTGACACCAGGCCTGCTCTTACAACTGAGATCACAACCTGAGCTAAAACCAAGAGTTGGATGCTTAACCAACTGTACCACTCAAGCACCCCATCCCTGATAATCTTCAGTTTGGTACATGGGCTTTATCCTGCTTTGTGATTTGAACTGAAACATCAGCTCTTCCTGGGTCTCTAACTTGCCAGCTCACCCTAGAGATCTTGAAGCTTGCCAGCCTCCACAATCTTATGAGCCAATTCACTGTACTGGACAAGTGCACACAATATGTGCATGAAAGCACAAGCGTACACACACACACACACACACACACACTTGCTGTTTCTCTGGAGAGCCCTGACTGGAGCAGGACTCTTAAGGAGGACTATATCCTGGCCCAGGGTGAGGATGGGGCAAAGTTCAGGGCCCTGGCGGAAGAACAGAATTGTAACCAATGTTTGGTTAACAAGCATTTTGTTCCAACTGATCAGTGAGGCCAAGCAGGTCAGCTAATCATTCATAAGACAGAGAATGGGAGTTTAGAGGGTCTGTGTCTGGTCTTGACCTAAGTAAAACAAGGGAGGCATCAAGAAATTTTATCAAAGTCAAATGGTTAAGAGTAATTCTTTGCTGTAGGCCATCTCCTGGAACACACAGCATGGTGGGATTTATTAATTTTCATGGTTTTCTAGGAGCACAGGACTTAGGGAAAATCCAACACTGTCATTTAATTATTCTTATTATAAACAATACTGTAAAGAACATCATTGAACATGCATGCTTGCCACAAGGCATCATGGCCTTTTTGAGGAGCTTAGGAATGGCACTTCTGTTACCCTTCTGTAAGGGTGTTTTAGATGAGATTAATAATTAAATCAATAGACTGAGTAAGAGGAGAAGCCATATATAAACAGGTGCCTGATCTCCTCCAGCAATCCTCGAGGAACTAGGAAAACAAGGCAAAGTATGAATGGTTTCCTCTAGCCTGAAAAATCACATCCGAAACAACCTGAATCCTTCCTTTGATGGATGCTCTCCCAGTTTCCTTGCTCAGTGTGATAGACTAGACCTAGCCCAAATGTTGGATTCAGGCACGCTCAGGTTCAAATCCACACCAACATTTACCAGCCCTAAACCTTTGGGTTATGTAACTGCTCTATTTCTCCTTGTCTAAGATGGGAAGAATAGTACATGAAAGGAATGCTAGAAAATGAATGACATGATGGACATGAGAGCCCAGCACACCGTATGCCCGTTAACTGATTTTCCATATTTTACTTTCCTCTCCCCACACCCCCCCCCCACAGAGGACCTTATATAGAGGACATCATGAAACTAGGGAAGGGGACCATTTTGTACTAAGTGCCAACTATGATCCACGCAAGGTATGACACCCTCCTTTACAGCTCTTATCTCACTGAATCTCATTAATCCTGTGAGGGAAGGGTGGCCATCCCCATCCTGAACACAAGACAGACCTATAACTTGTCTGAATCCCACCTTCCAGGAAACATCGGGAATGGACATAAGATAATAGCTGCTCTGGTTAGAGAGCCCATTTCTTCTCTGTCAGCCAAATGAGGAAAAACACTGGCCTCCCAAGGCCCAGGCTGTAAGAGTTCTTATTCTTAGTTCTACCCATTCCTTCCTCCCTCTCCTAAACGCGGCACTTGCAAATTCCCTCGCTAAGGTTCTGCTTGGTAACCTCCAGCCTCCCTCTGCAACGCAAGACTGGTACTGCTTTCCCCTGGGGCCTAGAATCAGTGACCCAGGCCACCGACCAGCTGACTATCCAGCAGATGCTCCAGGATCCCGCTGTCTTCCCTGCCCCTTGCGGTTCCTCTTGGGAACAACGCGGGCGCATGCAAAAAAGCCAGGAGAAACCAGCTCCATCAGGCCTAAATAATTCACAAAATGAATGCAGAACCCAGCTAGCTCCCACAGTGCAGATAACATCCTGCAAAATGAAGCCTCTGGGTTTTCACAATTCTTATCCCAAAGTGAGTAGGAAGGGAATAGATGAAGACAGAACCATTACTGACTGAGTTCCTGGGCGGGCAGCTATTGTCATCTCCATGTCTCAGCAGAGGGAACTGAAGCGCGGAGACTTGCTAAGCACTGAGGTTGAGAACTGATCCCAGCTGCCTGACTCCAAATCCTACTCTAGGGCATCGCCCTTCCTATTTCTTAACTTAAACCTTTGGTCAAAACCAAATAAAACCTCAAGGGCTTAAAAAAGAAAAGGAAGAATGAAAAAAAGGCATGAACACTCTTGCTGCTAACTCTCCAGTTCTTATCCCCTGTCCAGTTCCCTTGGTTCTCACCTGCTGCATTAGGCCAGCTTATCAAAGTGGGTTCCCCAACAGGCAGTGTGTACAGCTTCTGGGAGCTTGTCGGGAAAGCACAGGGCAGGCTAGACCCACGGAGGCAGTTTTGATGAGAACCCCGGTACTATCACTGGGACCCCATCCCCGACTTCTGGTCAATGGTTATGAAGGGAAACTCTAGAATCTTTATTTTTAAAAACTCCCTGGTGATCCTGATGCCCAAGGAAATGGAAGCACAGACTCCTACCAAATGATTATAATTAGCCCATTTAAGGGCGTTCTGTGCTAAATGTACCAACTTTACAACTGCCCCTGAGGTGAAAGTGATGGCTTCTTTTCTAACCAGCTGAATGACCCCGGGCATGTTCTCCTCCTTTGTAAAACAGAGTTCATAAACACATACTGCAGAGTGTGAAAATGAAAACGGTAACATAAAATCCTTATTATCGTGTCTGGTATGCAATAGACGGTAAATCAAATGGGGGCGATTTTTATTAATCACCTGGAAGAAAGAAGCAAAAATAACCCATGTAAAAAACAAAATAAAACAAAACAAAACCTCCATTATAACCTACATTATAACAAACAGAATGGACTGGCTGCACAGGAGAGAGACCTTTGGCATCTGCGAACCTTTCTAGTTCGCTTGGGTCCTGCCAGGCATGCAACTCTCTCTCGCAGGGAAACGCGACATCCTCTAATTATGCTGCCGCTGCCTTGCACAAATCAGATGCAGAAATGAACCTGGAAGGATGTGGAAGGGAAAATGCGGTGCAGTGTGAGAGCATTCAGATCACACTGTGAAGACAGAAACAGCAGTGCCGACAGAGCTGGAGGAATGAACAGGAAACCCACACTTCTGGGAGGGCTGAGCCATCTGACACACGGGACAAAGGTGCACAGCAAGGGGATTGCTGTCTGGCTTTCCCAAGACTGAGCTGCACAGCATGTGCAAGCCACAGGAGGAGAAAGGTGCAGAAAGGGTACTGGCGACTCGCAGAAAGGCAGACTGTGGCAACAGAGGATGGCTGAAATCAGCATTCGGACTCAAATCCAGATGAGGTAGATTGCATTCTACTCTGCCTCCATTTTAAAACAACTACTCCCCCAAGGCATGAAAGTAACAAACTTTTCCTCTGCCTCTTGAAATCTGCAAATCTATCTTCACAGGATGATCATGTGCTTTTTTTTGGGGGGGGGGTTCCCCGTCTGCTCTGGCTGAGCTTTCTCGATGGAATACCTTCCCTGCCTCTTCACATGCCTAACCTCTATTCACTCCTCAGAAAGCAACTCAGCGGTCACCTTCTCCAGGAAGGCCACCCTGAGTCCCTGCCCCTTCCACATCTGAACTGAGCTAGATCCCTTCTCAGGACAGCTGCCACATCTAGCACACAAATCATATAAACGAGTTAAAAAAGCTGCTGTTATTTGAAAGCTGATCTCAGTGCAAGTTAAGTTCGGGAAATGCCAAGCTGCACTGAGACAGGTTTCTATACCGCAACGATTCTCAGACACTTTAATATGCTGGTGTGCGCTGAGAATCTCTAAGGAGATATGAAATATGAAGCCCCAATATGATTTGATCACAGGAAATTTTTTTTTTCCCTGAAAACCATCTGTAGTTCCAGGGTGCACATGATAGGCTATCCTGCTATCTTTTACTGACACCGTCTGCTTTCGTGCTTCCCAGACTGTAACTTCCTTGGGGGCCACAGTATCTGTTCAACAGAGCGCTTCTGGTATCTCCATAAGCACCTGCTATCAGTAGACACTTGCTGAAAGCCAACTGCATGTTACCAAGCTAACATCACATTTCCCTCTTCAAAACTCTACAGTGGCTTTCTCTTATTACCCCTTCGGATGCCTTACTCCAAGGGTCACGGGGCTCTACATTTTCAAAATCTCTTACCCCATCTCTTGCCATTCCCCTTTTGGACTGCATTCTACTAAACTGGACTTTTTTACTTCCTCAAACATTCCTACCTTCTCTTTCCCCCTGGGACTTTGCACATGCTGTTGTTTTGTTGTTTGCCAAGAACATTGCTGCCCCCATGGTCACATTGCTGAAACCATCTCCATGATGAGGCTTCAACCCAAAAGTCTTCCCTACATTTCAGCCAGCATCTTATTTCCATCATAATACACATCTATAGTGGCCTACTGACATATGTTCAAGATCATGTTTCCATGATGTTCCCTTGTGTGTTCTCAGTCGGAAGTCAAGCCAGGGAGGAGCCTTGGAGCAATGGGACTGGCAATGGGGAAAGGAGAGAAGACCATTGGAGGTGATGATGAGCCGAGGTGGCCCAAAGTTCTGTAGGCCCTTAGAGGTATCAGGCATCTCTGGATAATTATGTTTCGAGGGTTTCTATAGCATTAGAGCGCACAAGCCCAGGCAGGTTTCTCTCTACCCTCGGCTTAACTGAGTGCCCCTGCTGCTACAGATGTCAGCACTGAGGGACCGAGAAAGAGGTTCAGTGAATCTTCTTGAAGGCAGGAGAGTAGGAAGCCATAACAATGTCTGGAATGGACCTACTCCCAAACTGGGCCAGGTACTGTGTTGATGCTGGAGCCATAGCAACTAATGAGGGGGACATAGCCCCTGCCCTCATGGGATGTATAAACTAGCAGGAACATTAAGCCCATAATTACAAACAATCCATGAAAATTTCCAATTTAATGAGCATTATAAAAGGAAGTGCAAAAGACCTGTGGTTTGCACAAACATGATACTCAACTCAACTGTACACAGGATTCAGGAAGCAAATGTATTTCCCTCATTCCTTGCTTTTTCTAGAGTGCTTCAGGCCTTCTCTCCTTGACCCACCTGTGGGCTTCTTCCAAGCAGAGCTCCCACTAACACATCTGTGTACATGGCACAGTGTCAAGCTCAGTGTGCATGGCCCACAGGCCTGCTGAGGGACTGTCTTATTGGTGAAGAGTTTGAGGCATGGGGAGTTAAATGATCCGATCATTTAACTCATAATCACTGACAAAGTCAAATCTAGGGGATAATTCTCTTATATGCAGAAAAGCTGGAGTCTGAGTACAGCTTTTTTTTTTTTTTTTTTTTTTTAAGATTTTTATTTACTTGAGAGAGAAGAGAGAGGGAGAAGTAGACTCCCCACTGAACATGGAGCCTGATGCAGGGCTCCATCCCAGGAAGGCAGATCCTTAACGGACTGAGCCACCCAGGTGCCCTGCTTGTTTTTTAAATATTGTCAAGTCATTCTCCCACACTGATTTCAGAGAAAGTTCCAGAGCTGACTAACTGGCTTCAGCTTGGCTTGGGTGTATGCCCTTAGGCAAATTATTTAACCTCTCTATGCCTCTGCTTCGACATCTGTAAAATGGGGATAATAGTCTCTTAGAAAACCGTTGAGTCAGTTATGAGAGTTATTAGAAATAAAGCTCTCACAACAGTTCCTGGCATATAGAAGATACTCAATAATGGTAGCTAAACTGATTACATTAATGCACTTGCTCTTTTCCCCAAACCTGATGAGTCACTGTTTTTATTAGTTATGATTAGTGCAGCTATAAATCCACAAAATAGTAACATAAGAAAAAAACAAATTTCTCTCTCTTATAAAGTCCAGAGATGGCAAATCCAAGGCTGGTATGGTAGCCTGATCAAGCTCACTGTTCAGCCTGCCTAGAGAATGGCCTTTGTCTTCCTTACCTAAAATGGCTGCAAGACTCCAGCCACCCTCCCTGATTCAGGCTTGCAGGAAGAGAAAACACATCTGCACTCTCCCTACCCACTCCTTAAAGGGACCTCTTAGGAATGCCATGGATCATTTCCACTTATATCTCATTGGCCAAAACTCAGAAGAACCCGTGTAGCTGCAAAGGAGGCTGGGGAATGCAGTCTTTAAAAGCCCTGTGTAGGGGCACCTGGGTGGCTTAGTGGGTTAAAGCCTCTGCCTTCGGCTCAGGTCATGATCCCAGGGTCCTGGGATGGAGCCCTGCATCCAGCTCTCTGCTCAGCGGGGAGCCTGCTTCCTCCTCTCTCTCTGCCTGCCTCTCTGCCTACTTGTGATCTCTGTCTGTCAAATAAATAAATAAAATCTTAAAAAAAAAAAACCTATTAAAAGCCCTATGTATAGTTAAAAGTCTGAGTCTTGTTAATAAAAAGGATAACAGGGATGCCTGGGTGGCTCAGTTGGTTAAGCGGCTGCCTTTGGCTCAGTTCATGGTCCCAGGGTCCTGGGATCGAAACCAGCATCGGGCTCCCTGCTTAGTGGAGAGCCTGCTTCTCCCTCTCCCTGCTGCTCTGCCTACTTGTGCGCTCTCTCTATCTCTCTGTCAAACAAATAAAATCTTTAAAAAAATAAAAAATAAATAAAAAGGATAACAGTATGAAGATTAAGTGGGCCTTTAGCACTTTCTGTACTGCTGGTCATATAGCACTAGCTAGTGATGAAATTGTTAAGTTCATTCCAGTCCCGTTCCATTTTACCAACGTTTTGGGGTTCATAACAAATCAGAAGACATTTTCTGAGCACACTTTCTCAAGATCTATAATGCTATCTCTACTTTAATTATTTTGAAAGCACATCCTCCTTGAGGGAAATGTAACTATATGGGTCTGATTCACTCTAAATTATTGAAAAATTGATTTTCTAAAAAGGTGTTTGCTGGCCAAGACTTTCTGAACCATCCTAATGAGCTTAAAAAATAAAACCACAAACTCTTTCTTCTGAATAGCAGAATGTTTTCACCAATAAAAAGAGAAAAACTGAAACCCCAAATTATGTGATTACGTATTCCTCAGTGATAGATAACCTACCTTTTATAAATTTTGACTTTCCAAAAAAACCCTCATGCTCTCATCACTATCACGATGACTTTTATGTTAAAATGCTTATTATTTACTTCATATTAATTATGGATTACCAATAATTTGAGTGCTTTTATTGGCTCATCTTTTACAATAATGGGCAAGATAGTGACTCTTCATGGAAGCCTTACTTACTGATGTATTTTTCCAATCACACGGATATAGAATGAAGCTCATAAAAAAGTCAAATCTATGATTGAACATCCCTTTCAAGTAAACATTACAGTCCTGAACAAATGCACTTCTATTCCCTGGCAAGCTCACCAGACATCTCTGGGATCACAGAAACAGGCCATAAGAAGCTATTCCTTTAAGGGCAATAGGAAGAAAGATGCCAGAGCAGGAGGACTGCACTCCTCTGGAGTGCAGGAGAAAAGGGCCAGAATAGAGAGGATACAAGACCGAGTGCAGAAGATATATCGGGTCTGGCCCCGTTCGCTGAGATGACTCAGAAAACCAGTAAGCCAAATGATTCAGCAGCATCCCTATGAAAAATGCATGGAAATGACTGGAGGTTTAATTGACTGGTAAAAAGCATGCGCTTCTGAAGTCACACAGCCCTGGCTTTGAATCCCTGCTCCTCCATCGGATAAGTAGGAGATTTGGGGCCAGTTAATCTAACCTCTGTGAGCCTCGATTTCCTTATCTGTGAAGGAAAATAATAATCATAATAATACCTGCACCTCCTGGGTTTGCTGGGAAGCTCAGCAAACATATAATGGCTTGGCAGGGGTCCCTGGCACATAATATACACTCAACAAATGATCACCGTGATCAGTACATGACTTCCTTCTTTCTCTTTTCAGATTAGATATCCTCCCTTCGAGAGCCCTCTATCCTTCATCTTCTATTCCTTAAAAAAAAAAAGGGAAACAGCTGGAGGTGCAGGTGGCGGTGGGGAGGAATATCTGAGTTCATCTCCCTAGAACCTTCTAATTTCATTGAGGTGAAGAATCAGAGTAAGGAAATGGCTTTAGACAGGGTTTCTGCTCTTGCTGTTGATTTAAACTGTCACTATCTGCTAAAAATGAAAATGCAAATTTTGAACAAAGCCAAGGT
This sequence comes from Mustela erminea, assembly GCF_009829155.1. Taxonomy (NCBI): domain Eukaryota; kingdom Metazoa; phylum Chordata; class Mammalia; order Carnivora; family Mustelidae; genus Mustela; species Mustela erminea. Next base: position 61,771,231 of record NC_045623.1, read on the forward strand.
TTCATCTAGGACAGGAAGGCAAAGTTTGGGTTGGCAAAAATTAGATGAAAATGCCACTCACTGAGCTGGCACAACAGAAATATCTCAAAAAGCAAAGAACAAAAGTCACACTGGATACAGAAAAATGGGCAATTTACCACTTAAGGCTACAGCAGCAAATAAGCCTCTTTAGGTGAAGTATAGTTATAACTACTAATTCCAGAGGGGGATATTTTATTCTTTATAGGCCCATGCATTTCCTTTTCAATAATAACAAAAAATACTCTGTTTCTTCATAGTCTGTTTTTCAGTAATAATAAAAAAATTAATAGTCTGTTTTCTCCACAGTCTCTATACATATCACATGCAGGGGCCTAGGTCTTCTTAATCACGCTGTCTCTCTCGCATCTAAAACGATGCCTGGCACATGGAATGCTCCATAAATATCTGTTAAACAAATGAGTAAATGAATATATGAAGAAATGATTTTCCACAGCATTTTCCTCCATTCAAGCTAACAGTTTTCCTGGAGAACCACTAAACTTGGCCAAAGCAGCGTAGTGTTTCTGATCACCAACCAATACAGGACTAAAGAAGCTAGCCAGGCTGCTGACCTTCCAGTATGTAACAGCTGGAAGAAATCTGAGACACCATCTACTCCAATGGTCTCAAAGTATGGCTGGAACCATCACCTGGGAACTTGTTGCAAATGCCAGGGCTCTAGTCCCACTCCGCATCTTCTCTATTGAAACTCTCAGTGGGACCCACAGATCAGCATCTCAAGAAGCTCTCCAGGTGTTCTAACACATGGTCCAGTCTGAGAGGAACTGATACAGTTCAGGGCCCTCAGTTCACAACAGAGTAATGGAAGCCTAGAAGGGAAAATCAGTTTTTCCATAATCAACTTCTATAATAACTGGACAAAGAAAAGGTGACAAATTTACCACTTCTTGGCTTTGTGCCATTATTTTGCCTCTCTGAGCTTCAGTTTCCTCACCGTAAAATGGGACAACTACTAGTTACTCACGGTGGTAATAGTTAATAAATTACACTATATATAAAGGACATAGACCATAGTAGATACTCAACAAAGCTTAGTTCTCATGCCACCCTATTCCATGATGCTCTAGGGGAGACTGCTAGTGTCATAGGATTTAAAATCCATTACTAGAAAAGACAGAAAAAAGATGTTGGAAAACTCACATTCAACTAAATCACTATGGTGGAGACTGAGAGTTGGGTCCTGATTCTCTCTTCCTCCTCTGGTATGAGATATTTCAGCTGTGTACATGGCCTCCAACTAGAGAATGCATTTCCCAGGCTCTCCCACAGCTAGTTCTGACCTTGTGACTAGGTTCCGGTCAACAGGATGAGAGCAAGTGTGATATGTACAATCACTTGTTCCTGACCTTAGACGAAAGAAACATGTTTCCCTTCTTATTTCCTTCCTGAGGACTGGAACGGTTTTCCCCTCAGTCATGTGGACCAAACCCTATGGAAGGCAGAACACCAGTGAAAAAGCCTCTATCTATGAATCCATTCAGGTGCCCACCAGCCTTGGACCAGGAGAAATAAAATCCTTTCTTGTTTGCACCCTGGAATTTGAGATTTTATTATGGCAACAGTCTAAGTTATAAAAATCAGGAACTCTAGTCATATATATGTTTATTCAAAAACAACCATACAATTATATGGTATATACTAGATTCTTTCTTTTTGGACCCATAAGCCATTAGAATATTCTAGAAATGCCCATATTTCAATATTCAAACCAAATCTCCTAGACTATGCAGGATTGTCAAATAAATTAAAACTCTGTTATAAGGTCCTATAACTATGTTTGTATATATGTGTATACATGTACTATGCATATATATATTATATATACATATTCTATATTATAATATAAAGGGGAAATTATATAATTCTATATTATATAAAATAATATATATTATATGCAATATATATTATATATTAAATTATATATATTATATATGACATACCATATATAATATTATATATGCCAATACTATTATTAATTGTATTATAATATATATATAATTTCATATACAATGAGGCAAGAAAAGTTATATATAAACTATATATATAATTTCCCCTTTATATAATTTCCTTTTTGGGAAATTAGTCAGGATTCTTTTTTTCTTACCATTTAAGATTCTTATATCTAAAAATTGTGTGTGTGTGTGTGTGTGTGTGTGTATATATATGTATATATATATATATATATATAGTCATTTTTGGAGGGGCAAGAACTTGCTCAAATATGAAAACATATGTTCAGGATTCATACAAGTGGGCTTGAGGCTGGAGTCTGCCACCAAGAAGACAAAAGACTTCACTTTAGATTTGTGTCTGGCAAGCCCACAAGAGGCTCTAACATTAGGCTGTTTTTGAAATAATTCCAGGGTGACCTAAGCCATTAAAAGAGGACTCAGCTGGTGATAAAAGGATCTTGGTAAACATGATCATCAACTTGACAAACACATTCATCTGGAGACATCTAACCCTTGGTCTGTACCCCTATAAACTGACTCTCCTGCAGAGTTTAGCATACCCAGGAGAGTCTGGCTCTTGCTTGCCACCTGGCTATCAGAGAGTCTCTGCTTTTCCCATACTTGCAGCACTGGGCTGGGGTGGCATGGTGGAAATAAATCAGTTACCTTGGCCGGGAAGTAGTTAACAGAGAGCTGAACGAGCATTCCCGGCATCAGGAAATAGGATTTTATAAATCAGACGTTTTTCCCTATCCATTTTTACAAGACACTCTCTATGAAATATATCCAAGCACAGACATGGTCCCATGGGAATACCTCTTTCTTTTGATGCACGGAACTGCATTAAGTGAGTGATGCACCCCGTGGATGGTCTCCCTCTTCCCAAGTCAGAAACCTGTTCTATTCAGTCTCTCACTTTCGACTGTTAGTCTCTTACTTTCGACTGTTAGCATGGCAAGGACAATGTCAAAAGGCTTGCCAATGAGCTGAACTGTGGATGATTTGAGCCTCATGGAAATAGAATCTGTGGTTATCCATGCCCCAAAACTTCAGGTGGATAGCAAAACGGTTCGTAGAACCCTGAGCGAAGTGGGTAATTCATTTCCACGCCACTCTATTTGGTTGGCATTTATGTTTATTAAAAATGTACACCCTTACTCCCTTCTTGGTGCTCATGTGTCCATGGTTCTGATGAGGCACGAAAGTAATTGCAGAGAAAGAGGATGAGCATCAGGAAAAGAAAAGAATCCTGTCGAGAAAACACACAAAGGATGGATGGTGAGGAGATGGGATGTGGGTTTGAGCCCCAGGTCTGGCAGACTGATTCAGAGATCATCCTTAATTATTTCACCTCCCTGACCTTCAGTTACCTTCCTTGTAAAACAAAGTACATGTGTGCTATGTTCCTTTCCAAATACTAACACTCTGAAATTATTTTTTTTTCCTTGATATAAGTTTATTTTTTATTTTATTTTTTTAATTAATTTATTTATTTTCAGAAAAACAATATTCATTATTTTTTCACCACACCCAGTGCTCCATGCAATCCGTGCCCTCTATAATAACCACCAGCTGGTACCCCAACCTCCCATCCCCCCGCCACTTCAAACCCCTTAGATTGTTTTTCAGAGTCCATAGTCTCTCATGATTCACCTCCCCTTCCAATTTACCCCAACTCTTTTCTCCTCTCTAACACCACTTGTCCTCCATGATATTTGTTATGCTCTACAAATAAGTGAAACCATATGATAATTGACTCTCTCTGCTTGACTTATTTCACTCAGCATAATCTCTTCCAGTCCCGTCCATGTTGATACAAAAGTTGGGTATTCATCCTTTCTGATGGAGGCATAATACTCCATAGTGTATATGGACCACGTCTTCCTTATCCATTCGTCTGTTGAAGGGCATCTTGGTTCTTCCCACAGTTTGGCAACCGTGGCCATTGCTGCAATAAACATTGGGGTACAGATGGCCCTTCTTTTCACGACATCTGTATCTTTGGGGTAAATACCCAGGAGTGCAATTGCAGGGTCATAGGGAAGTTCTATTTTTAATTTCTTGAGGAATCTCCACACTGTTCTCCAAAGAGGCTGCACCAACTTGCATTCCCACCAACAGTGGAAGAGGGTTCCCCTTTCTCCACGTCTTCTCCAACACATGTTGTTTCCTGTTTTGTTAATTTTGGCCATTCTAACTGGTGTAAGGTGATATCTCACTGTGGTTTTAATCTGAATCTCCCTGAGGGCTAGTGATGATGAACATTTTTTCATGTGTCTGATAGCCATTTGTATGTCTTGATTGGAGAAGTGTCTGTTCATATCTTCTGCCCATTTTTTGATATGTTTGCCCGTTTCGTGTGTGTTGAGTTTGAGGAGTTCATTATAGATCCTGGATATCAACCTTTTGTCTGTACTGTCATTTGCAAATATCTTCTCCCATTCCATGGGTTGCCTCTTTGTTTTTTTGACTGTTTCCTTTGCTGTGCAGAAGCTTTTGATTTTGATAAAGTCCCAAAAGTTTACTTTCGCTTTTGTTTCCTTTGCCTTTGGAGACATATCTTGAAAGAAGTTGCTGTGGCTGATATCGAGAGATTACTGCCTATGTTCTCCTCTAGGATTCTGATGGATTCCTGCCTCACGTTGAGGTCTTTTATCCATTTTGAGTTTATCTTTGTGTACGGTGTAAGAGAATGGTCAAGTTTCATTCTTCTACTTATAGCTGAAATTTTTTTTTTAAAATTAAACAACTTTATATTCTAAAGGAAAAAGAACGGCACAATGGACCACCTCATTTCACCGTTCAGAATTCAACAGGTCCCTGATGCCTCATGCAATGGTTTCTAAACATTTTCAGTGTGCATCACAATCAAAAGTCTTCAGGATGGATTCCCAATGTATATTATTACTTATCAATTATGTGCATGGGCTAGTGGATTTATAAGGTATAGGTGCATATTGTGAAATGTACATAAAAATTAAAAAGAATGAAATAAAAAGTAGAGCTAAATAAAAACTCTAAATTTCTTTCCATTCTCATTGGACCATCTTGCTTGACATCACCTGGGCCATGAAATCCCATTTACAGAACATGGATACACAGATCAAGTTTAAGCAACTCCTCATGGCACAGAAAGGCCATTTTAATTTGGTCCCTGCGGGCTTCTCCAACTTTACATCTTTTTCCTGCGCCAAACTCAATGTTCCAGCAACTCCTTGCCTGCATAGACCATCACTCAGCTCTGAATCTTTACTTAGGCTCTGACTTCCAACAGCAGTAGCCTTTCCTCAGCTCTGCACCTGAAAACTACCTCCTCACCTAGAGCAGAAAGACTAAGTTGCTTACTTAGCACACACCCTCCCCTTCTTTCTTAATAATGCAACTCCAGTGTTGCTGGGGGCTGCAGTGCAACCAGGGAAAAACTTCTCTTTCCCAGCTTCCCTCACGGACGGTGGTATTCATGTAATATACCTCTGGCTTCACAATGAGATACACACAGAAGTGACCGGATGACGGGTCTGAGGGGACATCCCGAAATGGAAGCAGCCTCATTGAGCCCCCCACCCACACACACTTCTGCCCTTTGTTCTTGTCCTTTTCCCCCCTACAACACGGAGGCAAGACAATAAGACCAGAAAAGCCTTCCATGTGGTGAGGGGGTTAGGTGCAGAGAATTAAAAGAAAGGCAGTGAACTGGGGGACAGAGATCAGAGGGGAGAATGGTGCCAGAAGGGGAGGCCATGGTGCAGGGGTGGGGGGCTTTCTGTTTTGTGCCCCAAGAGCACTGGGAGAAATTGGGAAGGTTGATACTAGGGAGTCACGGGATTAGATTTTTATTATGAAAAGCACATGTTGGTGGCCATGTGCAAAATGGGAAGAACGCAAGTTTCTATTCAGTGAGACGTTTAAAAGCCTGTGGCACCGTCAAGGTGGAAGGTTCCAGGAACCCAAACATAGAGCATTTAATATGCAGAGACTGTGTGGACGACATGGGAAGCACAAAATGGCCAACATGTGGCCATTCCGATTCCGGTGGTCAGGGCAGAAGCTGGACGGGTGGTATTACTATTCACTACAATGAATAACACAGCAACTGAACAGCCCCTGTCCGTGCTTTGCAACCCGCAGGCTGTGCATAGCAGGGGACAATCACACAACAGGGCAGATTAATGATAAACTCATGACCGCTCCCCAGCAAGGCTCTCAGTATCACTCAACAACCCTCCAAGGTTTCTCTAGTCCTCTTGCTCCCCACCCCCCATTCTCTCTCTCAAACCCTTTCCACGCTTCTCAGACTTCTGACTCCCCAACTTCTTCACCACACTCTCAGATGATCATCTCACCTGCTTCACAGAGAAAACAGAGGCCACCCATAGAGAGCTCCTTCCACTTCCACTTCAAGCATAACCTCCCCTTCCAGGTCTGCCCTCATAGCCTTTTCCATAGTGCAACAGGATGACTACATCCCCACTTCTTTCTAGAAGCCATTCCTCTTATTTCCTCTGGAAACTCAGCATACTCTATCGTCTCTCTAGTATTTTGTCAATCTATTGCTCTACTACCCGAACATTTCCACCAGCTATTAGAGCTGCCCGAGCAAATCTCTCTCATCTTCAACCAACTGACCAAGAACAGGAAACTCCAACCACTTTCAGGCATTCTTTCTCCTCTAGCCACTGCCTCCATTTCCCTTTCTTTCCCTCCCAACCAAATTTCTTACAGAGATGTCTAAACTTGGCTGTTTTCTCAGCTAGTACTCTCAGTCTGGCACCCAACTGTCTTGGCTTGAATCCACACTAGCCAGCTGTGTGACTCTGGGTGATTAACTTCATTACGCCTCAATTCTCCTCTTCTGCAAAAGAGGGGAAAGAGACAACATTCCCTCATAACATTGTTGTTGCTACATGTTAATCCATATTAAGCACCTGGCACCAGGTCTGGCATCTAATAAATGCCTGGTAAATGTTTGCTGTAGTTTTTATTAAATTATCATTTGCTCCCAACCCTTATCTTCTACCCCACTGTCACAATATTATAATAAAGTGGGTGGCTTTCCCTGAGGTCTCTAAGTCACTTTATCAAATGGACAGTTTTCAGTCCTCATTTTCTTATCTCCCATTACTCCTTGGCATCCCAGCAGGCACCTGGCTTTTAAGTGCTGAGATTCCCTTTTCCCGGATCCTGTCTGCTAGACTCCTTCTACATGTACCCACAGCTCTAATACCATCAACACCAATGAGTTCCAAACCTCTATTTCCAGCCTCATGGCTCCAACTTCTTACTGCTTTCTCCAGGTCTTTGTTTGGATATCTTGGAAGCATGAACTCATGGCCTTCACCTTCTTTTACTTGTTTTCACTCTCCTCTGAACCATCTGTCCCTGAATGTATTCTCTAACACTTACTCATTCGTACATTTATCAATATCTATGGAGCACCTGCTACATTCCAGACTTTCCTCTATGTGCTATCTTGTCTTAGTAAATATTTGAGGGAGCTTGTAACTAGTACATAAAGATGAAATAAGGTCAGTGGGATTAAAGGCTAAATAAAACCACAGATGGGAACAAAATTAATTGAGGCAGGGTTAAACATATACACCAACGGCTTAAAAACCCACTACAGAGGAGTCTCAAATTTGCCTTAAATCTTCAAGCAGCCAAAGGGATGAGGATATCTTGTCAGTTACTTAATATAATGCCCATGAGAGACAGAGAAAATAAAGAAACTATTCAGAAAAACTAGGATAAACCAAAAATAATTTAGGTACTCAGACTGGACCAGATTTTTCCCATGAGACCTACCTTATGATGTATCTGTGTGAAGTCATCCTAACTACCGGATACTACTCAGATATTACTCAATGTGGCAGGTAAGTGAACTTAGACCCTCAGGGTTAAATAACTTGCTTGATACTAGTCACACAGCTGATAAATGGCAGCACCAGGATTCAAACTCATATCTATATGGCTCCAAAACCCATTTTCTTGCCACCACCCCAAAGTGCATTTCAAAAATAAATATCCCCACCCAGCAGCACCAAGATCTCTACATACAAGGTTCATAATAGGACAACACATGACACTGCAGAAACTCTGTATCTCAAAGATCCCCTGGCAGCTTCTGTACTTTCAATTTAAAGATAGATGCATGGTCCTTAGTAGAAAAGAATGGGGGGAGGGAAGCAGAACATGAAGTATTAATAAACATCGTAAGATCATTACCTGGTCCCTTAAGTAGCCTCTGAAGTAAGAGCAATGAGGAAAAAAAATTGCAAGAGGCTATTTTCCCCTCCTAATAGATTGTACATTTCAACAGCTAAAAGGATATGAAAATTTAACGGAATTTTTAATGTCTTTCTAGGTTTTACGATACCACAAAGAGATCATCTTTGTTCTCCTTGCCATGAGAACAGACGGGTGGTACGGGCGTTGGGGCCGTGACTCACCACCTCCTCATGCCCACAGAGGCTATACATGCAGCAGGCCAACTTCTGAGATCAATAGGGTTCACAACAACGCAGTATCTGCCAGCAAACCTTGGAGGGGCCATTAGTCAACCAGTGACCTGCCAACCTGACCACAGCAGCCTTCTGATGTGGATTCTCAGAAAGGTTAGCGCATGCTGGGAAACGGAAGAGGTCATGGGTACCTCACAATCAAAATCCACAGGACTGGGGTGAAGGGCATCACAGACGAGCTAGGAAGTCAGGTATAAGGGCTACCCTGAAAACCAAGGTCACTACCTACCGGCTACATGCCCAAGAGAAGCTTAGTAGAAGAGGCAGCAACTAGGACAGGCCACACACAGCAGACCAGGGCAGCCACTGGAAATGGCTGCCTTCCAAGAACACTGAACTAAATGACCTCTCAAGGACGGCAATGATGGCAAGAGGTCAGATTTCCAACTGGGGTCTGGATGCAAGTCTCAAGTTAGTAACTTTCAGAAAAGGGGAAAAATCCAAAACTGACTTGGAAATTTTTTTTTTTTTTTAAGATTGTGCTTATTTGACACAGAGAGAATGAGTACAAGTAGGCAGAGAGGCAGGCAGAGGGAGAGGGAGAAGCAGGATCCCCCCGAGCAGGGAGCCCGATGTGGGGACCAATCCCAGAACCCCGGGATCATGACCTGAGCCAAATGCAGACGCTTAACGACTGAGCCACCCAGGCGTCCGCTGACTTGGGAATTTTAATGTGAGTGAAGCACATGGCTTTGCAAGTGTCAATCTCTCTACTCACTCTCTGCCTGGCATTTCAGAGAAGCCAAGAGAGCTCTCATCTTCCGAAAGCCCTATCCTCAGGCCTCTTTTCTCTGTACCAGTTCAGAGCGAAGGAAGAAGGAACCTCTGAGATGGGCTTGCATCTTTTGTTATCTTCTTGAGTCAGCAAAGAGGAGGGGCTTTGGTGTCTCACGGATCTGAGTTAGGATCTAACTCCATGACTGATTCATGTGTTTGACTTTGGGCAGATTTCATCAGGTTAGACAACCTCAGACTGGTCAGCGGTTTTGTTTTCCACATTCACTAGATCTAAATTATCTTCTTTACCTGGGTCATTCTCCTGTGGATACGCTATTTTTTTTTTAAATTTTTTTCTGTCCATTGGCCCTTATAGATGTGAGACCTGGAATGGGACACAGAATTTCAGATATAATCTGACCAGAACTGAGGCTCTTGTTGACCTCGACCTGAACGTTGCAGCTCTATTAACACAGCCTAGCCTCAGGAGGCTCTGCAGCCTTGTGGTCAGAGATGGAGGCTCTAGAGAAGATGTATCTCTGGCTCCGTTACTTACTGTGTGACCTGAGCAATTTACTTAACCTCTCTGTGCCTCAGTTTCCTCATCAGTAAAGTATAATAGTATCTACCTAGACTGGCTAAGAGGATTAATAAGTTAATAGTTACAAAGCATAGAGAAGTGACTGGTACACAATAAGTACTCAGCTAATACTTATTGGTTCATTGCTCCTTGACAATCAGGCATTCTCTAAGAAATCAAGGCTACTACTGAGATTACGTATAAATTTTTGTTTCATTTTGTTTTTAATTGAGGTATAACTGACATAGAATATTATATTAGTTTCAAGGGTATAACATAATGCTTTGATATCTGTATATATTGTGAAATGATCACATTAAGTCTAGTAAACATCTGTCACCTTACTACAAATTTTTTTGTGATAAAGACTTTAAAGGTCTACTCTCATAGCAGCTTTCAAATATGCAATACAGTACTACTAACTACAGTTACCATGCTGCACATACATCCCTAAGACTCACCTGTACTAACTGGAAGTTTGTACCTTATGACCTCTTTCACCCATGTCACTGGTCCACCAACCCAGCCTCTGGTAACCACCATCTGTTCTCTTGTATCTATGAGCTGCTTTTTTTTTTCTTTTTAAGATTCCACATGTAACTGAGATCATATGGTACTAGTCTTTCTCTGACTTATTTCACTGTGTGTAATGGCCTCAAGATCCACCCATGCTGTCTCGCATGGCAAGACTTCATTCCCTTTGTACCTGAATAATATCCCACTGCACACACACACACACACACACACACACACACACACACACACACCCCTTCTTGATCCATTCATCCACTGATGGACATTATGTTTGCTTCTATGTCTTGGTTATTGTAAATAATGCCACAGTGAACATGGGAGGGCATGTGTCTTTTTGAATTAGTGGTTTTGTTTTCTTTAGATAAACACCCAGAAGCAGAACTGCTGGACCAGTTGGTAATTCTACTTTTAGCTTGTTGAGACCTCCCCCGTTTTCCACAGTAGCTGTGCCAGCTTGCACTCTCAGCAACAGCGCACGAGGGGTCCTCTTTCTCTACATCCTCACCAGCACTTGTTATTTCCTGTCTTTTGGATAACAGGCAATCTAACAGATGTAAGGTGGTATCTCATAGTGGCTTTTTATTTTTCATAGTGGATTTGATTTCATTTCCCTGAGGGTTAGTGATGCTGACCATCTTTTCATATACCTGTTGGCCATCTGTGTATCTTCTTTAGAAAAGATGTATTGTCCTTTTATTTTACTTTTAATTTACTTTATAACATATAGTCAGATCTTCTACCCATTCCTTCCATGAATTTTTTAATGAAAAGACATACCCTGATAAAAATTCACATTAATTTAACTTACCCTTCTAATCTGTTGTTCTTTAAAAACAATTTTTTTATTTTTTTGAGGGGCAACTGGGTGGCTCAGTCGCTTAAGTGCCTATTTTGGGGTCAGGTCATGATCTTGGGGTCCTGGGATGGAGTCCCATGTCAGATGCCCCTGTTCAGCGGGGGGTCTGCTTCTCCCCCCACCCCAGCATGCGCTTGTTGTGTGTGTGTCTCTCTCTCAAATAAAATCTTTAAAACTTTTTTGAATTATGGTATTTAATGTATTAATTATGGTTCCCTACTTTGTATCATTTACATATTTATTCAGCAAGTCCTCTATGTGTTCACTCAAGTTGCTAAATGAAAACATTATCAAGGGCAAGTTAAAAGGCAACGAATGTCATGTGTCTTGCCACTAGGGGCTCACAGAGACTTGAGATGAAGTCCTTTACCCATAGTCTTTGAGGTAGTTTCTCAGCCCTTTGGGAATCCATTCTGAATGTATCACTCATTCCAAGGTCCTCTTTTTTAACTAGGAGAAAACTGCTGGAAATTCCTCAAAAATGTGTAACACACAAGATACGTTTCATCTATGCCATTTTATCAGTAGTTCTCCAATTCAAACTCATTTATTTATTCAGTAATATTTAGTGGACAGCTAGTCTGTCAATCAACACATAAATACATACAAGAATAAGGTAGTGACAAGTACTGAGAAGAAATACAAGAGAACAACAATACTGCCGGGGCAGGGATGGGAGTGGTAGCTCACAGGGTGAGGAGGCTCTTCTCTAATGCATTTAACCTGAGATACAAACAAAGAGAAAGAGATAACCCTGCCACTATTTTGAGAAAAGCCAAGGCCAACAGAGGGCCATGTTAATGCAAAGGCTACACGCACCAGGAATTTGGGGAAACAGAACATCACTGTGGTTAGACAGTAAGTATGTGGACGCATGGCAAGAAATAAAAGAAAGGGAGTATAAGGAGAGAGCTATCACACAGGACTTTGAAGAGCATATCAAGGAATTTTTATTTATTTACTTTTTTGAATTGTAATAGAAAGCCACTGGAAGAATGTGGCCATGAGAGTAGCATCATCTGACTTACACTATTAAAAGAATAATCTAACTGTGGCAGCGAAAGGATTATCAGAAGGAAGAACATAATCAAGGAAACCAATTAAGAGGCTGGTACACAAATTCTGCAAGAGATGAGAGGACTTTGAACTAAGAAACTCACAGTGGGAATGGGTAGAAATGGCCTAATTCAGGATTCATTTTGGAGCCAAGCATCCAGGACTTGCTGGCGAACAGAATGTAAGATGAAAGAAAAGTATCAAGAATAACTTCTGGGTCTGGGTCCTGACTAAGTGGGAGAGCTATTGTACCTTTTATGGGAGAGGAGACAAGAAGAGGAACATGCTGGGTGGTTGGGCTGTGTGGGCAAATCAAGAGTTCTGTGTTGGATCTCCATCTCCAGCAGCCAGCCAGCCAGCCAGCATTTATTCAGAGGTGATGCTGGGCAGAGGAGATAGCACAAGCAGTCTGGTTAAGGATGTAAGAGCAGATGGACAAGATGTAAGCACGAGATGCTACTGGAGTTTCAACTATGCCCAGCAATCTCAAGGAGAGTATTCCTGCGAAAGCAATTTCAAGAAAAGACAACATCTGAGGTTAGGTTAGCAGAACTCATTCATAGTGAACCTGTGTGACTTCCTCACGACATTCTCTTTTATAATTATATGCATAAAAATCACAACCAAGATACCTTGTGTCATTAACGTGAAGCACACAGGTCATTTTTAAGGACCAAACTTTTGGAAAACTGGAAGCAGTAACTTATCTAAGCAGCGATTCAACCTTGCTCTCCAGGGCTCCGAGATCACATCTGCAACTTATTTTCTTAGTTGTGAATACCCAGCTGAGCATGAATATACAACACTGACTGAGATGTCAAAATACTTCCCTAGATTTTCCATTTCCTCTCAACCACATTCAATCTGAATGAAGCCAGTTCTATGAGATCATGATTTCAGCATCATCTTACAACCTGTTTCAAGTTTCTCAGCTCTAGACACAGTGGTCTTCCTTCACCATGCTTCCTCCTGCCACAGTCACTGCAAATGCTGTTCCCTCTAACCGAAACACTGTTCCCATCCTTCTTCTCTGAGTGAACGTGTATCAACCTCCTCTAAACATCCATTCCTCAAAAATTTTCTGTTTCCCTTACAAGGCCATATCCCATTACTACACACTCTGAAATTCCCCATGACCTATTCTTTGTGCCATTTATTTTAGTGCCGATCTTCTGACTGAATGCACTCTTTACTACACTGAAAACTTGGAGAAGGCAGGAACACTGTTGGTGTTGATTCATCATTATTCTACTAAAAGTAGCATGATGCCTAGCATTAAGTTAATGAGTGAGAACAACAACAACAACAAAAAAATGAGTGTTTTCTCTCTCTTTTTTTAAACAAAATCCTTAATATGATCTAATCTTTGCAAACTATTAACCAAACCTTCTTAGTTTATCCTCCTATGGATACCAGTATCAAAAGTCTTTTTAGGTTGCTCATAGAATTTGACATTAGGGGAGCCCAATATTAGCTCCCTTTATTGCTACAATTTTTATATAGTATTAAATTTTCTCATATCAATTAATTTAGCTACTATCTACTGGGGTCTTACCAGAAGTCAGACACTTTACATACATCACCACTCCATCATGAAGACTATGCAAGGTAGGTATTCCCACCTGTTTAATAGATGAGATCAAGTCTCAAAAAGACTTAGTGACATCCACAAGGTCATACAGTCAATAAGTGCTGATTCTGGGATTCGATTATAGGTCTTTCTATCTCAAAAGCTTCTAACTTCTGGTTTCCCCAAATGCAAATCTGGAATAAAGACTATTTTTCAAACTGGACAGGAAATCAGTGTGAGAGTGAATGAAAAGAAATATTCTTTTAAAGTCATAAAGCATTGTAGGAATATTAATCACTGAGTTTCTTAGCTCATTATCACCTATGTATCCTGTATTTTTTATTTACCTATGGATATGTGCCCTTTTGTTCATGAGAAAAAAGCTAAAGATTGCCAGTTATGGTGCCGAAGAACTTAGGAAAACCTATAATTCTGGTCAACGTAAGCTCTCAAGGAGGTAAAGACTGGAATGTGATTATATTTTGAAGCAGAAGTCTGATTATTTTATTATATGCTGCTTGGAACAAAAGCTGTGTGAACCCAAGGGTACAGCTCAGGAAAAAAACAAAAAACAAAACAAAACAAAATTCCCCAAAGTCAGAAGAAGCTGGCAGTAATTTTATGGCATTATTCATGGGGTACTAACTTTGGCAGACATGACCTATTACCTAGGGAGGAATCTGAGTTCAGAAGAACGAACAGTTATTAAGATAGTAAGAAGTGATGTTTTTTGAGGACTTAGTATGTGCTAGGATCTTTACCTGCATTATTTACTTTAATCCTCCTAATACACTAATTAAAGCTCAAGAAAATCAAGTACCTCAGCCAACAATACACACGGCAGAGCATGCATGGCTTGCAGATGACAGAGTCATCTCAACTCAGGCCCGACACTGGTAACCGATTCTCAGCCATTAAAATAGGCAACAGCTAATATAGTATTTTATTATTTTAATTTATCTACATCAGTAGCTTAGGAGCTTGACTGCTATATTCCTAGATCCAACTATCCCTGGTTGCTTGGGCGCAGTCCAATTTCTGCATTCGCAAGGCTGAAAAGTTGACTCTGGATTGGGTGAATTCACATATGTAAGCCCATCCCTCAGGGACATTATTCTGGTGCTTAGTCCCTTCCAAATGACAGTAACCAGATTGGTTAAATGACCAAAATTTGTTGGAAAAGGTAAGACAAGGATAGGTGACACAGAGTACTGGATCAGCTACAGGACTGGGGCACCGGGAGACCCGGTCTCTGGTCCCAGCTCTATCACTAAAGGGCTCTAAGATCAAGGAAATTCAACCTACCTCCCTGAATCTTGGGTTTTCATCTACAAAATGAAGACGTGAGAGCAAAATCTCTATGATCCCTTTCAGCTCTGCTATTCTCTGACTGCCCAGCAGTAAGAGAAGTTGGAAGCTGATCTCACTTTTGGGGGGCTTCCAATTATCTTCCAGATGCCATACTGAAAGGAAGAGCAGTTCCATGAAACCTTATACACAGCAAGCCTTCTGAAAGCCATTACCTTACAGCACGATGTGGTCATCACTGCTCCCTTGCCCTCCTGGCTCTGCATGGCTATTCCTGGAAGGGTTAGCAACTGAAACAGTACTTCTGGGAATCTAAGAGTGGCAGTGGTGGTTGGGGAGGGCACAAAGACTTTTTTCAGGCCCAAAAGGCAGGGAACAGAATGCTGAGAGAGTAAAGATGCTTGTATTTTTGGTGCCAAGATACATTTAAAAATGATAACAACTAACAGGTCTCTAGGCTTTGTAAACCACATGTCCTGTGCTATGTGGTATCTCCTTTCGACCCCCTCCCCACCCAGCAAAGCTCTATGGTAAGGAGGCAGTTAACAGGTACTGGATGTGATTAGAGGAAAGAAACAGACCTGGTGGGCACATGCGCGCGCACACACACACACACAATCATCTTCACAGGAGCTACAAAACTTCTAAAACTACCCACAATTTTATTTAGAGCATGGGCAAGAGTAATAATTAGAACTACCTCTTGGGAGGAATGGAGAAAATTTTGTGTCTCCAACCAGTGGCCCCTTCTTTAAGGAAGGACAGAAGCTCCATTAGAAATGAAACCCAGTTCCTTGGGGCACCTGGGTGTCTCAGTGGGTTGAGCATTCGACTCTTGAGTTCAGCTCAGGTCATGATCTCAAAGTCATGAGATAGAGCCCCACATAGGGGCATATGTAGTATGCAGAGTCTGCTTGGGATTCTCTGTCCCTCTGTCCCTCCTCTCACAAATAAATAAATAAATCTTAAAAAAATAAAAAGAAATTAAATCTAGTCCCCTCTCCTTTCCCACCCTAGGTCCACTATGCTCCAGCCACATCCAGAAATTCATGCACACTTAGTCTTCTGTGCCTCCATGCCTTTGCCTGGGCAGTTTCTCCTGCCTTAAAAATCATGTCCCACGTGAACTACTACTCATAATTTTTGGACATCTCAAATGCCATCTCATAAGAAGACTTCCTTCATACCACCTCCAGTCGTGACTTTCTACTCTGCTTGCCCACAGTATTTTGAACATGGCTAGACTTACTGAAAAGCAAGAAAAACACTGAGAATATTAATTTGCCTGTTCCCTAGATATGAGATGTCCAAGGGCATGGACCATGATGAGTATAGTTTTATATCTCCCAAATTTAGTTTAGTGCCTGGCACATAAGAGGCACTCAGTAGTGTGGCTGTTTGGATGGATAAATGATTGGATGGATCACTAACATGAAGACCTCTAGGTCATTCTCCATTAGGCAGAAGTCTTATTTTAAAAGATAAAATAAGACAGTACAAAATTCAGAGGATATGAACTTGCCTCAGACACTGAAAAGACCTTATTCTATCACCTGGATAGGAATGAGAAGGGTAATAAGAAAAAGTGGGGTCAGACCAAACACCCAGGGTGAAGGGCAAAGACAAAGCCTAGTCCAGGGCACCCAAAGGGATGGCCACCCCCAGAACATGGGATCTAGTGATGTGAGAGGCCCCATAAATCCTAGAAAATGCTGGGATTACCTGTGTCCAAAGATTTCTCCAGACCCCCCAAAATATATTACTAAAAAAAGGCACCAGCCTCTCATGATATCAAGGTAGAGCCAGCAGTTGAGCAAAATTCTAAACGGAAAGTCTCATATTCTAAGGAATGAATGGATAAATCCTCGCAAACATATCTAGTTCTACCGGGAAAATTCAGATCATTGGGTATTAATAGCCATGAAAGGATTTTTTATAATACCCACAACTACGGATGATAGGATATCCCTGGATTCAGGCTCCCAACGCTGGCCATGATGTCTATCACTGGTAGAAACCCCTTAGGCCCATTTCCACATGCCAATTTCCTTTTCTCTCCCTCACAGTGGAGCAACATTCATAATGAGCACTTTCACCTCTTACTTGCATACTCTTACATATTCCATCCATGGGAAGAAGATCACTTAGCTGATCCATGAGGCTTGAAGAAAACCAACCTCCCTGGGCCATTTTAACAAGGAAAGGGTGCCACTGCTCTGACATGGAGTCAGTGCAGGCTTGGCATGGGTCTCTCTTCTTGAACTACCTAGATCCAGGCCAGCAGGCTCTTTCAGTTTGTGAAGTAAGCAGATCAAGGTCCCAAGCAAGCCCAGCCAGGTCTCATCTCTTTGTGGGAGCTCCTTGGCCTACGGATGAATGGATTAGGTAGGTGTCATGTGGGTCCCAAGGTCTAGCCATGTTCCGAAAAGAGGTAGGATTTCTCTACTGTGTTCTTTAATTCAGTACTGCACTTTGCTTCAGCTGGCTCTGAGAACTGTTCTCTATTGTTCAGACTTTATTTCTCTTTTGTTCATTTATTTTTTTATTATGTACGTCAGTCACCATACTATATACATCATTAGTTTTTGATGTAGTGTTCCATGATTCATTATTTGAGTGTAACACCCAGTGCTTCACGCAATCCATGCCCTCCTTAACACCCATCACTGGGCTCACCCATCCCTCCCACCCCCTTCCCCTCTAAAACCCTCAGTTTGTTTCTCGGAGTCCACAGTCTCTCATGGTTCATCTCCCCCTCCAATTTCCCCTCTTCATTGTTTAGACTTCAGAGCAGACCAGTGGTGAATACTGGGGCAACAATACCTTCAACCCATACTTGTGAGGAGTCATGAGTCTTTGTCTCCAGGGTGAAGCCTACATGATAAAAATATCTCAAATGCAGCATTAGTTAACTGCAGGGTTACCTGACTCTATGGAAAAGCAATAGTCCTAATCTTCTTAAAGTAAGTTTGCTCATTTTTTGTTTGTTTTCCATCAAGGAGTTTGAAATTATTTCCTGTCATGGAAAAGTCTCAGAGAAATGCTACAGGAATGAGGCTGGACCACAACTATCACTCAGGGTTGTGTGTCCTCCACAGAGTCCTTTCTCAAGTGGCAAATATATTCATGACAAAAGTCATGTGAACACTGAAATTATGAAATGAAATCACTGCCTGTCACCTAGTAATGTCACATAATTCAAAAACAATTTATAGAGAATACGTAAGTACCTTGGACAACTGAGGCCAAAAAAGGAATTGTTTATCAAATCTGTCATTCAAACATATATTCACTCATTCACCAACTATTTCGTCAGTCTCTACTACATGCCAGATAGTAGCCAGTGGCCTATGCCTAAAAGAGTCTCCCAGAGGAAGAGAAAATAAGTTTAAAAAGGTAGCCTTCCTGCCCCGAGGGAATGGTCTTCTTTCAGGGATGCCTATCTTCAACTTTGCCTCTCACTTAAGTTAGGAAGTCCTTCTACCTGAGCTTGTAAGTCTGTTTTTTGCCTGATTTTCCTGACCCCACATAATGCAGGATCTGGAGGCTAGCACATTACATCCTTATACATAACAAAGCTCTTTCTGTAATGCAAATAAGCACTCTGTAATTCTGCCTTGTGCACAGGAGTTTCTATGAAGTGGCCTGCCCCAATAACACAGGGAAGTACTCTGCCCAGGAAGTAAAAAAGCAACTGGGATGTGCTGAAAGAGAGCCTGGATAATGGATGAGAGCAGGTGGGATGCCGCTTGTCTTCCTAAGGGTCCTTTCTCCCCACGGATCTCTTCCTTCCTGTTGCTTTTGAGAGCTATGTAGGATTAGATGGGTGACCAGCAGATGATTCACGTGGAACTGAAGGTCAACATTTATTGGCACAGATCGTTTTATTGGACTATGGGTAGATGATTCCCTGCAAGACACTGGGTTGGAGTGTTTCCCATCAACTCTGAACATTCAATAGTTCGTCAGTATAGTTTCAATTGTGAAGAAATGTCTACTATATTCTTTTGATTCACAAAACTATTTTTCACCTTACTTTGTATAAATGTTCCCTAATCAAACCATCCAAATACCTCCTTGAAAGAAGGCATTAGGTGGTAACATTTTAGCTTTGAAAATTTGCATGTAAGTTACTTAAAACACTGTAAATTTCTTCCCCTGTCCTTCAAATGTACCATATAAATATTGCATTTCATCCTTAACTTACACTCCATCAATAATTTATTTCATAAATATCCCTCCGTAAGACCATCAGTTGCTGAGGTGTTCAGTTTTCGGGGAAAGCATTTATTTACTGCACGAGCCCAGGAAGGCTGGTAAAGACTTGGCTAAAAGCTCCACATGGAGCGAATTATGGTAATTGTATTAATGCTCAAATCCACGAAGCTCTGCTCAAATCTGCTAAAAGGTTTTGCACTTTATTGCCCGCATCTTGACGGGCAATGAGTCCACTAGAAATGTTTAACACTTCACAGGGAAGCTTCCGAGACGCATTTCTCATAGTTACAAGAATTACTGAAGAATCTCTGGAGGTATCTCCCAGAGCAATCTCTGAAAGTCACAACTGAGAGTTAACAACCTCTTTACTATCTTCCACTTTTGAATCAGACTGAAACTACAAATTCAAGTCACCAGAAATGAAAATCAAAGGAAATATCACACAAATAATTTTGATGAATGGGTAAGTTTTAATTCATGTACAGCAATATTCTGGTTAATGATATGTCTCCTTAGGACATCCATTAAAAATCCATTAACGTAACAGGCTAAATCTAATAAAGTTACTCTGGAAATCTTCTGCTAGATTAACACTATGGATTTTTAACGAATATTTCCTGTAGGTATTGCTCTATTAGCAAACCTAATATACTAATTAAACATGGGTTTTGTGTTAGGGCTGGGGGGAGCAGCAAATGTTAACATTAAAAAAAAAAAATCAGAGTTGAAGTTGGACCCAAGTCACCAAAGATATTATTAAAATCAGTAAATACCATTATAGCTTTTAAAAGCAAAAAGTGCCAACCTACCAGGACCAGCCATCTCAGGTCAATTTATTTACTTACTAACCACATAGTATTTGAGCTACTGAAGTGTACCATCCCCTACGCCGGGACTGAAGACACAAAGGTAAATTAGTGAAAGTCCTGAAGTCAAGGAGCTCACAGTCTAGTATAGAATCAAGACACATACAGGTAATCAAAGTGTACTACACTAAGATACAGTTACTACATCATGAGAACACTCAGAAGGAACAACCAAATTTAGGGGATGGGGGGGCACATGTAACTGAAGTTTAAGTCTGTGTTCCAGTAAGATATTAGCTCCTTCTAGGGCCTCCCATTGGGAGTGTTTACCATTTATTTTATTACTTCTGCATGGGGTTAGATGAGATTATTTATCAAATTTTCATCTGCAAACAAAGTAACATTATTTTTGTCACAGACCGTGAGAATTACATGCAATAAGGTCTGCAACAGCACAGAGAAATGTGCTTGAAATATAGGAGGGAAGAAGCAGGGTTAGTGCTTATTTGTCGCCTTCCATTCATAGGTACATAATGGATATTAATTGGAAGTCAATATAGCAACATGGCTCTGGATTCTGCCTCTACCTCTTGCAAACTGTGCAACCATCATTTAAACACTTTTCCCTTTTCTGACCGTTGGTTTCTTTAGCTGTAGAAGAGGATAAATAAAAACAACTCCATTACATAGTTTTTAAAAATCGACAAAGATAATGGTTAAAATGCAATAGTATCATGTCTGAGAAGCAGTAAACTATTAGTTTTAACTGCTACTATTAATTATGCCTTCATGGGTAAGAATTTATGGTATGAGACTTGTCTAAGTTCACACCATTAGTGCCAGAACTAGAACCACTCTAGCCCCCGGTTCAGTGTTTTAGACCCATCTTGCCTGTACCCCTCAATTATAAGACAAGAGACCTTCTCTTGGTTCTCAGTCCTGGTGGTTCTCCATCAAGGCAGCAAGCTCCTGGGGTGCTTCTAGAACAGCAGCCTAGGAACTCAGGACTTGATGTCCCTGCTCTAGCTCTAATGACCAGTGCACTCATACCCTGGTGCTATGGGCTGAACTGTCTCCAAAATTCATATGTCAAGACCCTAATCCCCAATGTGACTACACTTGGAGAGAGGATGTGTAAAGAAGTAATTAAAATTAAATGAGGTCAAAAGGGTAGGGCACTGGGGTGCCTGGGCAGCTCTGTCAGTTGAGTGTCTGATTCCTGATTTCAGCTTAGGTCATGATCTCATGTGAGATTGAGCCCTGTGTTGTGCTCCGTGCTCAGCAGGGAATCTGCCTGTGAGTCTCCCTCTCCCTCTCCTCCACCCCTCCTCCACTTATACTCTCGGTCTCTCTCTCTCTCTCTCAAATAAATAAATCTTTAGGAAAAGGGTGGTGTGCCCTCAGAGAAGAGGCACTAGTGAGGCACTCTCTTGAGTACAGTCTCTTCACATGTACAAAAAAGAGATCACATGAGCACACGGTGAGAGGCAGCTGCCAACAAGCCAGGAAAAGAGGCCTCAGAACTAAACTTACCTTGTTGGCACTTCCCAGCCTCCAGAACTTGAGAAATAAACTTCATTGCTCTAAATCACTTAGTCTGTGGTGTTTTGCTACAGCAGCTTCACAGATTGAGACACCCAGGACATCTCTTTGCCACACTTTTGTCTTCACTCTTGCCTCCCGTCTCCACACCAGCAACTGTGTTTGTGTCTCACACATTCCGTCAGCAGATACTCAACGTCACCTGTGCCAAGACACTTGGGGTAAGGTGCAGTGATCCCTGCCCTCCGGAAGCTTCTGGTTTAGCATTGGCTTCCTGTGTGGCTGCCCATTCTCTCTGGTGAACCGGAAGCACTGTCTAAAAACCCAGCCCTGTTGGCAGGAGTCCCAACACTCCAGCCTCTAGTCACCTCACTCATCCCCCAGAATAAAAGTCTCACCCTATTTCTCAGTTGATGTCCAAGCTGCTGCTTGCAAATGGGTGGAACACCCAAAATTTCAAAGCCAACCAGCATATGACTTATGGTATTAACACCTTTATACACCTTGTGAAGTTATACTCCACTTATCAACTGAGATCCCATCATACCTTTCTTCTGTTCAGGTATGTGTACTTGTTCCAGTCTAGCTGATACTGACTTTGGGGGCTAAATCCTGGACTACTGTGTAATCCCACTGGAGGCCAACCATACAGACACACCAGCTCCCTTAGTCTCATATATCCCAATAGTCAGTGTGCTTTGGTATCAAAGTGTGGAGTTAGAGACCCCAGTTCTAATACTAACTCAACAACTTAATGGTGGACAAGGAACTGAATCCCAGTTTTCCCATTCACAAAATGGGAATAGCTATTACACCAAAAGGTTTGTGAGGGCCACATGAGATGACGTACATAAATCAACTACCAAAGGACTCAGAATATAAATGATGATGAATGGCTGCTGCTTTGTTTTCTTCTTCTCTTCTCTGGTTCCAACCTCCTCCCCTTCTCTACCAGCTCAGATATAGACGTGACTTCAGTAGAGCCACAGAAATCCCAGAATGACTCTTGCTGCATACTACTCTGTTCTTTTACCCAGACTTAGCAATTAGCAGTTGAAGAGACCACAGACAACCAAGTTAAGCTATCTACAACATAGCAGGATAGGTGCTGCTTGAATCTTTCATGTTTCTATCCTTAAACTCTTGCCCTTCAATAGATGGGTCATGAGGATTTCCCCAGAACAAAGTTAAACTGAAATGACCTACCATGTGACTTGCTTATCAAGGGCAGTCAGAAACTGTAGCACACAGCAGTTTTTCCCCAATATTTAACAGCACAACTCTCAAGTTTTAGCTGGCCACGTTCATGGACACATGGCTGCCCAGCCCATGCCACAGTCCTCAGCCACCCTTGCAGCCTCATGGGGCCGTAGTGCTGGTTAATGGGATGTGATCAGAAATGATGTGGCTCATTCTCCAGAAGAATGGAGATGGATTCCTCTCGTCCTTTTCATTCCTCCCACTCACTGACTGGGAACTGATGGAAACTGGAGTGACTGACTTGGACCCAAAGTTGGAGGCCATGTTGTGACAATGACAGAGCTGACCTGATAGTCACTTCCCTCTATGCTATTACGCCAAAAAAGGGAATTACCTTCCATTTTGTATAACCCACTGTCCTTTTCATTTTACTGTTACAAGACCTTAGCTTAAACACGAAACGGTATGGAAGGATTTCTATTTAATTAGGGATAACTGCCTGCCTGATGACAGCTGACTGCAACTGCAAGAAGTAACTACAGGAAATCAACAACTTCCTGTGAAATGAACATGCCAACCTTTAACTGTCAAATGCCAGCTCCTGTTATATGTATGTACCCAGCATCGCAACGCTTTCACCAAGGAAATCCCTCCTCGTCAACCACATCTTTATTAGCTGGCCACATAAAATGACGTCTGGGACTCTAAGGCCTGAGTCAGAAATCATGCTGTACACCTCATGCTGTAGTTTATTCTCACTTTTATCTTTTCAATTGTTTTTCTTTCTGTTCATGGCCTTGTCTGGTTCTTTGAATCTAATGCACAAAGCATCTTCCCAGCTGATTGGGAACAATCTATATACACCCTCTTGATTATGCTATTCCCAGCTACTCCATGTGACTGTCTTCCTCAATCTAGTCCAATGTCTACAATTCTATATTTCAATGAAGACCTCCACGCAGTTCCTATGAGCCCCAACACAAGGCCCAACTGGATATGGTCTATGGTCTACCCATCACAATAGACTCATTTCTCTTAGAAAAACAGGGCTGAGTCTCTGCATTCCTTTTCTTTTCTTTTCTTTTTAAAATTTACTTGAGAGAGAGAGAGCACATGAGCAGAAAGAAGGGCAGAGGGAGAAGGAGACTTCCTGCTGAGTAGGGAGACCAGATGGATGTGAAGGTTGACCCCAGGACCTTGAAATCAAGACCCGACCCAAAGGCGAACACCTAACCAACTGAGCCACCCAGGTGCTCCTCTTTTTTATTTTTTTAAAGATTTTGTTTACTTATTTGAGAGAGAGAGAGAGAAAGAGAGCGAGCACACAAGTGGGGGGAGAAGCAGAGGCAGAAGGAAAATGACAAGCAGACTCCACACTGAGCAGGGAACCTGACACAGGGCTCAATCTCAGGATGCTGAGAACATGACCTGAGCCAGTCATACACTTAACTGATGGAGCCACCCAGGCGCCCCCTGAATTTCTATTTATAAAAAACAAACAAACAAACAAACAAACAAACAAAAAGACAATATCCTCACACACACACACACACACACACACACACACACACAATTACTCTCCAGATGTTTTCATTTTGTTTGCTTTTTACCTATTTTGTTGTAATTATCTGCAACAAAATCTTCCAATCCAATCATCTTCCAGAAACTGTCATCCCAGCCTTTCTCGGCAGAGTATGTCCATTTGCACACCAGGGAGCAGAGAGACCTAAGTAAATGGGAGAAAAGTAGAACCAATAACATAAGTCAGGCTTCCTCTATATTTCACCAACTACCTACCCGGATATCTGCATTAGTGTTAAAGAAGTAGAATAAATCAAAGTAAGTAATTACACACCCCTATTCAGATACAAAGTCTCCCTTTCTGCCTGGGCATGCGTTGGTGGTTGTGGGGCTGAGTGATGGGTAAATGTGTTCGTGATCTACTCTGTTTTGTGCATGTTTAAAATTCTCTATAATAAAAAAGGTAAAAAGAAATTGAGAAAGTAGCTGGTGTACTTTTACAGCCTAAAGCAACATTTAACAGGAGGAAGACTGGAATGCTGGAAGGTACTTTCCTCTCCAACTTTATTTCTCATACATTTACCCTTAGTATTCTACATTCCAGCAATTAAAAAAAAATCATTTGCAGCTTTCTTGAACAAAAAAATTCTTGCACATTTCTGTGCCTTTGCCCTACTCCTTTTTGTTTGGAAAATTTTCCCAGCTTATTCCCCCTAGTAACTCAAATACTTCTCCAGCCTAGGCTGAGTTTCCACTGACTTCAACATCGGCCATAGAAGCTTCTTTCAAGGAGTTCTCCAAAGGCAAATGAAATAAAAGCAAAAATGAACTTTGGTGGGGCACCTGGGTGGCTCAGTGGGTTAAAGCCTCTGCCTTTAGCTCAGGTCATGATCCCAGGGTCCTGGGATCGAGCCCCACATCAGGCTCTCTGCTCAGCAGGGAGCCTGCTTCCTCCATTCTCTCTCTGCCTGCCTCTGTGTCTACTTGTAATCTCTGACTGTCAAATAAAATAAATAAAATCTTTAAAAAAAAATGAACTTTGGGAACTTCATCAAGATAAAAAGCTTCTGCACAGCAAAGGAAACAATCAACAAAACTAAGAGGCAACCCACGGAATGGGAGAAGATATCTGCAAATGACACTACAGAAAAAGGGCTGATATCCAAGATCTATAAAGAACTTCTTGTACTCAATACTCAAAAAACTAATAACCCAGTCAATAAATGGGCAGAAGACATGAACAGACAAAAGACATACAAATGTCTAACAGACACATGAAAAAGTGTTCAACATCACTAGCCATCAGGGAAAAACAAATCAAAACCACAAAACCTTATACCAGTTAGAATGGCAAAAATCGACAAGGCAAGAAACAACAAATGTTGGAGAGGTTGTGGAGAAAGGGGAAACCTCTTGCACCATTGGCGGGAATGCAAGTTGGTGCAGCCACTCTGAAAAAGTATGGAGGTTCGTCAAGATGTTCAGAACAGAGCTACCCTATGAGCCAGAAAATGCACTATAGGGTATTTACTCCAAAGATAAAGATGCAGTGTAAAGAAGGGGTACATGCACCCCAGTGTTCACAGCAGCAATGTCCACAATAGCCAAACTATGGAAGGAGCTGAGATGCTCTTCAATAGATGACTGGATAAAGAAGATGTGGTTCATATATACAATGGAATATTACTCAGCCATCAGGAACAATGAATACCCACCATTTGCACTGACATGGATGGGACTAGAGGGGATTATGTTAAGTGAAGTAAGTCAAGTAGAGAAGAACAATTATCACACAGTTTCGCTCATATGTGGAACATAAGCAATAGCACGGAGGCCCATGGGGAAGGGAGGGAAATCCAAAGGGGGTGAAATCAGAGAGGGAGACGAACCATGAGAAACAATGGGCCCTGAGAAACAATCTGGGGGTTTCGAAGTGGGAGGCGGGTGGGGGGGAAGAGGTAAGAGGGTGATGAGTATTGAGGAGGGCATGAGCTGTGATGAGCACTGGGTGTTATATTTAACTAATGAATCACTGAACACTACATCAAGAACTAATTATGTACTATACAGTGGCTAACTGAACATAATTAAAAAAATAAAATAATTACCCAAAAAAAGGCCAGGGTCCTTTCATTCCCTGAGGTGTTGTGTGAGCAGCTTGCAACTCCCAGAATAACTTGTCACCATCAGGCAAGCTGACCTACCAGCCCACTAGGGGTGGAGGATGTACTTTGTAGGATTACAAATGCAGGTAGGGGGCTGCGGCGACACTAGCAGGCTGAGCTGTGTCACAGATGGGCAGCCAGGGAGGAGTGCAGTCCCCAGGGAGAAGAGGCCACTGGCTCTTTGTTCTCTGGAGCCAGAGTGCCAGGGCAGACATTCCTGGGCCTTCACTGCTCTCAGGTTTGTTAATGCCGAACAGACTGTAACATCCAGGTGTAAGCTGAAAGAGGAAGCGATCGGTGAGCAGGGAGAACAAAAACGATATCTAAGTTCAGGGACTAGTTCACATGAGAGTGGTTTCCAGGAAACATGTATAGGAGGCAGGTCACTCTGAAGAGACAATGGTGAAGCCACAGGGACTGAGCATCACAAAGGGACACAGAGGGAGCTCAGAAGGAAGCAAGAAAGACTTTCTGAATGAGAACCACTGATTTTCAGTTTTCTATTTAAAAGTTTCTGCAGAAGGACTAAAAAGAAGATCAGTGGCACTGTTGAAATTCAAATGAATGATCTGGAAGACCAAATGAACAACATATCATACTACCCAGAGCAAAGACAGGAAGAGAGAAATGATGAGAGAACAAAGAGGCGTGGAGAGCAGATCCAGTAGCGTAACATGAGAATAACTGGAATTCCAAAAGGGACTTGTTTTTTTTTAAGAGAAAAGGAAAAATTAAAAAAGATATACACACCCAAAAAAAGATGAAAAGAGATGCTATAATTAAATGAATACAGTACCAATTTTGGGTTTTGTTTTTTTGTTTTTTGTTTTTTAAATATACTGAGCTGAAGCAAGATTTAAGCTTGCAGATTAAAACTCTCATTAAGTCCAGGAAATGAATCCAGGAAATACTTGAATTTCAAGCGTAAACATAAAATTATACAAGCTTCCAGACAGAAAGAATAAGTTACTGCAAAGGCAAGAGATTCAGACTAGCTAAGGAATTCTCATCTACACCTCTGGAATGTGAAGGACAGCAGGACAACGTACAGACTATTAAGAAAAATGATCCAAGAATCCTATGCCCAGACAAAATATTATTCAGCTGTCAGGCCAAAAGAAAAACATTTTCAACATGTGAGGATTCAAAAAGCAAACTTCCCATATACGTGCTCTGAGGACAACACTTGAGAATGAACTTAAACAAAAAACAAGTGATTCACATAAGGAAATCAAAGACCAGAGGAGCCAGCGGTGGTGAGCACTGACGTTCACTCTCCATATGTGTGCACACACATATGTGCACATACAGACACATATTTAAATCTACATAGATCATGATAAATAATGTAAGCAGGAATTTGGAATGCTAACTTTTCCTGGAACACCTTCCTGCTATAGAAGGAAAAATCTAGTAACAGCCCGGAAGTGAAAATACTGTGAGCAGAACCTCAGACCCAGAAACTAAAGAAGGGGTACACAGAAGAAGTACGCAGACACATGCATATGTAAGTCTGGACAGAACGCTAAGTTTAGTACGGAATGAGAAGGTAATTTCTAAAAGAAACAAAGAGCTTAGTAGAACTCTCAAAATAGCAAGGAATAAAAAAAGAATAAAGAGAAAGATGTCAATGAAACCAAACTAAACCAATCAAAAGGGAAATGGAAAGAGGGTACTGGAATACAAATAGAAAATAAAAATACCATAAAAAGAATAGTCACTTATTTCAGTTATCACAACAAATGTGAACAGGCTGAATTCCACATGTGGTTAAAAGAGAACA
This sequence comes from Mustela erminea, assembly GCF_009829155.1. Lineage (NCBI taxonomy): Eukaryota > Metazoa > Chordata > Mammalia > Carnivora > Mustelidae > Mustela > Mustela erminea. Next base: position 61,799,599 of record NC_045623.1, read on the forward strand.
GTAATCACATTGGGGTAAAACTGAGTTGCATCTTGTTTACAATACAGATTTTCTTAATGTGATAAAAAGATTTTTTATAAAAAGGTCAACAACAAGGTGTGCCTGGGTGGTGCAGTTGGTTAAGTATCTGACTCTTGGTTTAGGCTCAGGTTCTCATCTCAGGGTCATGAAATTGAGCCCCCCATCAGGCTCTGCAGTCAGCATGGAATCTGCTTGGGATTCTCTCTCCCTTTCCCTCTGCCCTTCCTCTACCTTCCCCCTGGCTCTCTCTCTAAAATAAATAAATAAATAAATAAACCTTTTTTAAAAGGCCAACAAAGAAATAACAAACACATTTTTTTTAAAAGATATTATTTATTTATTTGTCAGAGAGAGAGAGGGAGAGAGAGCGAGCGAGCACAGGCAGACAGAGTGGCAGGCAGAGGCAGAGGAAGAAGCATGCTCCCCGCCGAGCAAGGAGCCTGATGAGGGACTCGATTCCAGGACGCTGGGATCACGACCTGAGCCGAACGCAGCTGCTTAACCAACTGAGCCACCCAGGCGTCCCCAAACACAAATTTTTAATATGACAATTTAAATATCAAAGTAGAATACAAGATCAAAAATATTAGCCAAGTCTAAGAAGGGCATTCTATAATGACAAAATACTCCATCTGAGAATATTATTGCACATTAAATCTCATGAATGAAAAACACAATGCGAAATATATAAAACAAGAGCTCCCAGATTAAAAAAGAAAAAGCCACTTGAAAAGAGAATTTATTTAAAGATTTTACTGCACTTTCAGAATTTAAGGAAATAGGTAAACCAAAAGAATAATAATATTACTATTGAGGAATTAAAGGACTCAAATACAATCAGTAAGCTAAACTCTGAATGTTCACATAGGGCAAGAGAAAGGGAGAACATTTTATAATACAAGCAGAGACTAGATAGGCAAAATGGTATTTTACAAAGAAATTTTGAGTTTAAAAGTTTTTATTAGAAATGAAACAAGTCTGAAAATTAATAACCTAAGCAGACAACTTAAGAAATTATGAAAAACAAAAATAGATTAAATTGAAAAAAAGATCAAATGGCGTAGTAAAGATAAAAACATATGAAAGATATAACAAGATAAAATTCCAGTAATCAAAGAGCCAAAACATGATTCTAAGAAAAGACAATACGAAAATCAAACAAACAAACAAAAAAACCTCTGGTAAATTAAGGAAGGAAAAAGGAGAGAAGGGAAAAAATAACAAATATCATGAATGAAAATGGGGGATATAACTACAGAAAAAGCAGATATTAACAGAAAAAAGAGATTAAGTAAATAACATTATGTTAGCACATTTCAAAATTTAGATGGGACAGATAATTTACTAGAAAGACAGAACTTACCAAAACTGACTCAAGAAAACACAACAAAACCGTAATAAACTTATTACCATTAAAAAAAATAAGCCACTAGTTAAAAATTATCCTTCAAATAAAATTTTAAGCCTGCATGGTTGTACCAGAAACTATTAACAAATGTTCAAGGAACAAAGCACTCCACGTTATTTCAAAGACTAGAAGAAGAAATGCTCCCTAAGATATTTATGAAGGTAGGATAACTATATTATAAAACCAAACAAAGAGAGCATAAGAAACAAAAAACAGAGGCCACTCTCACATTACGAATGAGGGCATAAAAATTCTAAGCAAGATATGAGCGAATTTTACATAAAAATAAGAAAAAAGTACATCATGAACAACATTCCAAAACATTTTAATAACTGAAGATCTATGCATGTATTCTGCCCTAGTATTTTATTAAAGGAGGGAAAAATGATCAATTCATACTGAAGGAAAAAAAAGCATTTGAAGGAAAAAAAGCATTTGATGAAATTAACGGCCACATCAAGATAGAAACTCCTTTTTTAAAAAAAGATTTTCTTTATCACTTGAGAGAGAGAGAGAGCATGAGAGGGGAAAAAGTCAGAGGGAGAAGCAGACTCCCCGTGGAGCTGGGAGCTCAATGCAGGATGTGATCCCGGGACTCTGAGGTCATGACCTGAGCCGAAGGCAGTTGCTCAACCAACTGAGCCACCTAGGTGCCCTCAAAATAGAAACTCTTAATGAAGTAGCAACAATAGAAGCTTCTGCTTCTAAGTATGATGGACTAACAGGAATTGTATTTTACCTCCCCAACCACACCTTGAGAAACTGGAAAAGTAGGGAAAAAAAAATTATGACACAACTGCTCTCAGACCCTGAACAACAGGCAACACAGAACTGTGGTCCCTGAGAGAAGGAAACAAATGAGGTGAGCCTGAAAATCACTCTGGCTTTCTGCCAGGAAGCCCATACCTGACCACAAAGCAGAAAGAAGGATGCCAAGGACAACAAGTCAGGTCACAAAACTGAGAAGACTGAGATGAGAATTCAGGGAATCCAGGTGCGTGGAAGCCGTGATGGCACAGACATGCAAGGAGGAGGAAGGTCTGCAGAAAGAGGGCCTTGGAAAGCTGCACAGGAGTCCCACAAAATCTTCAACTATGAAGATGCAGATAACAGACACTCTAAGAGGTCTGGTGAGAAATGACTGAAAGGCTGTGAGCTGAGACATTCTCAGGGCTCACAAAGACCTGAGAATGGGAATCATCTGAGTGACTAAAATTAGAATGGAACATCTTCGTTGATCACTTGGGACATTCAGTGGAAACCCCAAAGAATGCCTTAGAAGTGTAACTGAACTTTCCTGTGTAAAGGTTACAATAAACAAAGTTTTGAAGGAAGATTCCAAAAGATAAAACAAAGCCAAACATTATCCAAAAGATAATACATTAAGAGCCTACTAGAAAAAGTAGCTCCAACATTCATTAGAAAAAAAACAAAACCCAGACACTGAATAACATAAAATTAACAATGTCAGCATCCAATAAAAAATATTTGAAGAAACAATGTCCGATTTTTTTTTAATTTGATAAAAGCTATCAACCCACAGAGCTATGCTCACTGAAACCAATGCAAGATAAACACAAAGAAAACCATATCAAGATACATTACATGATGAAATTATTAAAAAAAAAAAAAAAGTTGAGGATCTTAAAAGCAGTCAGAAGAAAGACACATGATAGAAGAACAGTCCAACAATGTCAACAGACTTTTTACCAGAAATAATGCAACCCAGAAAAAAGTGGAATAATGTCTTAAAACTACTGAAAACTTTTAAAAAGGAAACATCAAACTAAAACTCTATATTCAGAATAAAAGCTCTTCAAGTAATTAATATGAAGTAGTCTTTCAAAAAAAAAAAACTGAGAGAATTCATTTCCAAGAAACTTGCATTGCAGGACATGTTAAAAGGCATTTCTTTAGGGAAGAGGAAGAGGATACTAGTAGAAATATGAATCGATACAAAATAAGGAAAAAGTATCAGAATCAGTAAATATGTGAGTAGATGCAAAAGCAGGTTTTCATTTTAAGTTTCTTTAAAAGAGAATTAACTATGAGTCTTCATCTTTAAAAAATAATTTAGAAAAAACCCCCAATGTACTGTGAGGCTTATATATACAAACAAAACACGACTATAAAAGCAAAAATGAGAGAGAGATGAATGATCTTATATGTGATGGGGTGTAAAATTATTTTAAGGCAAACTACGATAACTTAAAAAAATGAGTATTATAAATCCTAGAGGAGCCAGTTTAAAAAAAGGATATAAAATCAATAAGCTAATTTGGGAGATAAAATAGAATACTAAAAACATTTCAGTTATCTGGAAGAAGGCAAGAAAAGGAAAAAATTACATAGAATAAAAGGCAAATGGCAAGATGGTAGATTAAAACCTAGACTAAAGGGGCACCTGGGTGGCTCAGTGGGTTAAAGCCTCTGCCTTCGGCTCAGGTCATGATTCCAGGGTCCTGGGATTGAGCCCCGCATCGGGCTCTCTGCTCAGCGGAAAGCCTGCTTCCCTTCCTCTCTCTCTGCCTGCCTCTCTGCCTACTTGTGATCCCTGTCTGTCAAATAAATAAATAAAATCTTAAAAAAAAAAAAAACTAGCCTAAAAATTTCAATGAAAAGGCAAAAATTGTCAGGCTGGACTAAAAAATTAAAAAATGAACTCGAACTCCATTCTCTCTGTAAGAAAGTTATTTAAACACTACAGACAAAGGCCTGATATCTAAGATCTATAAAGAACTTCTCAAACTCAACACCCAAGGACAGATAATCAAGTCAAAAAGTGGGCAAAAGACATGAATAGACACTTCTCCAAAGAAGACATACAAATGGCTAACAAACACATGAAAAAATGTTCATCATTGTTAGCCATCAGGGAAATTCAAATCAAAACCACAGTGAGATATCACCTTACACCAGTCAGAATGGCAAAAATCAACAAGGCAAGAAACAACAAATGCTGGAGAAGTTGTGGAGAAAGGGGAACCTTTTTGCACTGTTGGTGGGAATGCAAATTGGTGTAGCCACTTTGGAAAACAGTGTGGAGATTCCTTAAGAAATTAAAAATAGAGCTATCCTGTAACTTGGAAATTGCACTACTGGGTATTTACCCCAAGGATATAGATGTAGTGAAAAGAAGGGCTATATGTACCCCAATGTTCATAACAGCAATGTCCACAATAGCCAAACTGTGGAAGAAGCCGAGATGCCCTTAAACAGATAAATGGATAAAGAAGATGTGGTCTGTATACACAATAGAATATTACTTAGCCATCAGAAAGGATGAATACCTAACTTTTGCATCAACATGTATGGGACTGGAGATTATGCTGAGTGAAATAAATCAAACAGAGAAAGTCAATTAACATATGGTATTACTTATTTGTGGAACATAAGGAATAGCATGGAGGACATTAGGAGAAGGAAGAGAAATCGGAGTGGGAGATGAACTATGAGAGACTATGGACTCTGGGAAACAGAGGGTTTTAGAAGGGCGTGGGTTTGAGCAATGGGTGAGCCTGGTGATGGGTATTAAGGAGGGCACGGACTGCATGGTGCAAGGGGTGTTATATGCAAACAATGAATCGTGAAATAATACATCAAAAACTAATGATGTACTGTATGGTGACTAACATAACACAGTATAAAAAAAAATAAAAAAAAATGCAAGACAGGTTCAAGAGTGGAAGGAGAGAAAAATATATGCCAGGCACATACTGATAGTAAGTACAAGTGGCTGTATGAATATTAGAAAATAAAGTTCAGAACAAGAATTATTACCAGGGAAAAAAAGAGGTGCATTACATAATAACAAAAGGGTCAATTCACCAGGATGACTTGTGGGGTCAAGAAGAAATTGTAGTTTGTCAGAATGGCAACTTAAACTCAACTAAGTTTGATTTCTTCCTGTTTTGTTTGAGCTCTAACAAGCTTGCATTAACAAGCAATGTGAAACTGTACATGACATCAAAGGTTCACAACGGTGTAACTGGATGTGACCACCTAAGGTCCCCCTTGGTTTTTTTTTTTAACACAGGTCTGCCTAAAACTTCCCAGTCTCAGCAGTCCATGTTGATTAAAAGGTGTGGCGGGCTGAAGGGGTCCAGAACTGTGGGCTTGCTGTCTTTTTATTGTATTTTAGATAAGAGCCTGTTTGAGTGGGTAAGGTCAGGAGGGACTAAAGCACCTACCTCCTTCTGATAAAAAAATGTTACTTTGTTTCATTTCCTGACGCTCCATCGAGCCTTCTGGGAATTTCAGCACCTCTGGTCTGGCCATGACCTCCCACAGCAGGGACCCTATCTGCTTTATTCATCACGCCACTCCCAGCACCAGGCACAGTGCCTCGCTGGCAAGTTTTGAGAGTTCAATCCATGTTTATTAAGTAAATGAATGAGAACCCCAGAACGTCAGTTACAGGAGGAAACTTTCAGGCTCCTAATAAGGCCTGGATCTCCAGCTATCCCTCTCGCATAGGCTCTAGAAGAGAAAAGGCTAGATTCTTGACCCCTGGAGAGACCAAGAGCAGCAACAGACCACTGGATTCTTTGCACAAACCACCCACTTTGATAGAACAAGGACCACTTTTCGAAAATGTGATTCATCTGCCTTCCATACCTCCCATCACCTACTTCCCCAGCCACAAAAACACGCGGAATCTCTAACACATCCTCCTTTCTTTCTTGAAAAAAAAAAAAAAAAAGCAAAAATCAAAAAGGGCCCTCCAGCTAAAGATGACAGATTAATGACACATGTTGACCTCTGCTCCCTTTAAAGGTTCCAGTAAAATGGCAGTATAAGGATATTTTAAGAAGGCAAAAACCCACAATGACAAAGCTAACAGGAGAGATGACAGCAACAGAGATGTGAAAGGCAGAAAACACAGATGGAAGAGTTGTAAGGCCCTTGGCAGACTTGGAAAGATAAAACCTAAGTAGCAGAGAGAAAAGTCCAGAAGCACAACAATTTCCCTGCAAAGGTACCAGGTACTTCAGAAAGTGGGAATACAGGTGGGGCTAAAAACGGCAAGATGGCTGAAAGCTGCGTAAGCAGGGAGTAGACCCCCGTGTGCCCTCATGAGGTGCAAGCAGGGTACTCCATCCCCTGCACCCTGAGAGACAACAAAGATCCGTCTGAGACTGAGTAGGGTATAAGGACCTGCCACTACAAGTAGGAGCACTTTGACAAGAACAGGAGATAAAGTAAGGAAATGCCTCTTTGCAAGTCAGCCCTCAAGCTCTTTCCCCCAACTCAAAACCCAGAGCTCTGGCTGCCAGGTTTATAGCCCCAAGATTCGTTTTTGGGGAATCACAGCAGACAAAAGGAAAGACAGAAGGCCAGCAGGGAGGGCAAGCTGAGAGATAAGCCACTCTAGTCTTAGGAGGAGTAAAACAGCAGTAAAACCCATTTTTGATGATGACTAGTAGTAACTGATAGAATGATCATCATCGCCATCCTCCTCCTCCTAATAAAACACAACAGCTCAGAAAATATTGCCTGCGGACCCACTGTGTTTATATCAAGGCTTTTCCAGGCAGGGAGGAGCCCCTCAACTCTGAGAGAAACAAAGGGAAAGTGCCACCAGGATTCTAGCCACAGTCCTGAGACCATGAAGAAGCCTTAGTAGGAGCACAAATTTCTGACTTCCCTGCTTTTACCCAGAGAAAGGCACACATCAAAAGCACACGCCCGCTGAGTTCCAGAGTTCAGATCATTGCCATGCCTTTCTCAACAAGATTTGATAAAAATGAAGTCGGCACTGCTGTATTATTTATATGCAGTTCACTGTACTGAGATTGCCAGGCCCCCACTTTCAAGGGAAGCCTTTTGTTCTCTGCTTGGGGAAGGCAGGACCTGGAGAGTCTCAATCGAACAAGCCAGTGAATAACAGAATACTCAGAGCCCAAGAGTGGGGATAAATTACCCAGCTATTCCTGGCTGCAGCCTTTGGTACCTCTCAGGCCTGCAATGGCTCTGTTCTTCCAGGCCATACAACAGACCGGATCCCCATCTCTGAAGGCAGAGCTCAGCGGGGAGATATGACTGCGGCTGGATTGCCAATCGTATCAGCAAAGACACCAAGATGGCCTTCTTTCTGAAGAAGCACCCTGCACCAATCAGAAGCCACTTCTGAGAAAGAGGTGTCCGACTCCAGGCTTGGTCCTACAGGCTCTGCACCTCATCAAGATGTGCCGACAGGTCCGTGACAGACCGAAATAACGCAGGCAATGATGCAACGCAGGGCAATATGAAACTGCCTTTTCAGGGAGACCTGCTGATAACATGGCTTGAACATGGCTGTGACAAGATGGGCGGCAAGAAAGAAATGAATAAATAATCCAGTTCAGGGAGTTTCCCCATCCTCCCAAGGAAAAAGAGATGTAAGAGTCAGAAAACAAAAGATCCTAGAGTCACTGCTGAAACATTCTAAGCTCTTGGGGAAGCCCCTGGATTCGTGGACCTAGATTTATCTCCTAAAAAATAAGAATAATAATTATTAGAGGCAAAATGGGAGGTGGGGGAGGAAAAGGGGAAGGGAAGGAACCTAGGGACAGGTCCTAAGTCCCTGCCACAGACCAAGCACTGTACCCAGTACTTTTTTTTTTCTTTTTTTAAAAGATTTTATTTATTTTGTTTGTCAGAGAGAGAGACAGCACAAGCTGGGAGTGGTAGGCAGAGGAAGAAGCAGGCTCCCCACTGAGCAAGGAGCCCGATGCAGAACTCGATCCCAGGGCCCCAGAGTCACAACCTGAGCCAGAGGCAGACGCTCAACTGACTGAGCCTCTCAGGCATCCCTGTGCCCATACTTTGATGTAGGCTATTGCAATTGATCCCATAACAAAATGGTAAGGATGTCGTCAGTATCCCCATTCAACAGAGAAGGACATGAGGCTCACATGAGTTGGGTAACTCATCTGAGGTCATACATTAGGAAAGAGCAAGGCAGAAGTTTAAACACCCTGGTCTGCTCAATTAAAAGTCTACATTGATTCAACATGTGCTTTTACAGGTCCATTCATGAATAGATATTTACAAATCAGAGCATGGGAAAAAGTGTAATACATTTGAGATATTTGATTTCACTGTTTATTTTGTCTGTTATCTCCTTTTCTTAATATGGGGGAAATATAAAAATTAAAGCAGACGAAAAAACACAGAGATCTAAGAAGCAAAGAAGTAGCTGTTTGCGGTTGCCTGTGAAGATGTTCCAGTAAGATGTTCAAGAGATGCATACCATCATCCAGGACACAAGGACAAGAGTGAGATGCTCCCTCAAGAGGCAAAAATGGACATTGCTGTTGAGAGTTAAAGCTGTGAAGTCAACTCACATTGAGGAGGAGTAGAAACAGGCAAAATTAGCATGAAAAGACACAGTGGCTTCTAGAACTCAGGGTTCACAGTGAGAAGACTGAAGGCATTTAGGTGGCAAAAGAAAGAAGCTGCAATCAGACCGATGGTTAGTTTTCATGGAGCAGAAGGAGCAGAAGCCAGGGAAGTGCCCATGGGGACATGGACTAGATGGGAAGTTTTCAAAACTTTCAAGATACCATGTCTCTAAGAAAAGGAAGGAAAGGAAAGGAACTGAAAAATGAAATGGAAAAGAAAAAGAAACAAAGAGAAAAACAGCCTCAAAACTAGATTCTAGAGGGATGAATAGGCAGAGCACAGAGGATTTTTAGCAATGAAACTGTAGGATATTATAATGGTGGATACATGTCATATGTTGGTTCAAACTCATCGAGTAGCCAACACCAAGGGTGAACAGTAACATAAGCCATGGGGGTGCACCTGGGTGGCTCTGTCGGTTAAGCGTCTGACTTCGGCTCACGTCATGATCTCTGGGTTCTGGGATTAAGCCCCACATTGGGCTTCCTGCCCAGTAGGGAGACTGCTTCTCTCTGGATTCCTCTGCCCCTCCCTACACCTCATTCTCTCTCTCAATAATAAATAAAATCTCTGTCTCTTATTTATTTATTCCTGACATATTCCTAATATATTAAATATATTCCTAATATAGTAAATATATTAAATATGTTATATTTAATATATAAATATATTATTCATAAATAAATAAATAATCTTTTTTTAAAAATGTAATGTAAGGGGCCACTGGATGGCTCAGTGGGTTAAAGCCTTTGCCTTCGGCTCAGGTCATGATCTCAGAGTCCTGGCATTGAGCCCCGCATAGGGCTCTCTGCTCAGCAGGGAGCCTGCTTCCCCCACCCTCTCTGCCTGCCTCTCTGTCTACTTGTGATTTCTGTCAGATAGATAAATAAAATCTTAAAAAAAAAAAAAAAGTATGGTTTAAAAAAAAAATGTAATGTAAGCCATGGACTTTAGATGAACACACGATGATGATGTGTCAACATAGTTCCACCACTTGTAATGAATGCACCACTCCAGGAAAACATGGATAAGGGGCAGACTGTGCATGTGTGGGGCGGGGGGCTGTATTGGACGTCTCTGTACCTTCCAATCAATTGTGCTGTGAACCTAAAACGCTCTAGAAAACTGAAGTGTATTAAAAACAACAACCAACCAACCAACTAACCTCACTTCTCAAATGTCCTTCAAGGAGCAAGAACCAGAAACTAGTAGAAACAATATGTCTGGTCTTCAGGAAAATGCAGTCCAGCTTGCTATTCACATCAAGAACGCGGTGATTTTGTAACTTAGGCATCTAAGCCACTCTGAGTAAATATCATCCCTTGAGGCCAAGGGATTCACAGTCTCTCAGGGCCAGAAGAGCACCTGAGATCACCAGTTGACATGGGCAGAGCTGGCACACGAACCCAACAGTTAGCTTCAGAGCTCTTATCCTTAACTACTACACACACCGCCTCCAGGAACATACCCCTAACACAAGAAGGGGATTTCACAGATAAGAGGAACACCCGAGAAGGAGGGCAACTCTACTTGGGGAATATATTAAGGGAACTTCTCACAGGGGAGTAGCTTGAGCTGTGAGTCCTGAAATAGGAGGCCCTCGTCAGGTGGACAGAGGGTGCAGAGACCTTTCAGGAACAGTGCATATATCAAGAAACTCAGTTCAAGCATGATCCTGCCTCCGGAGAGGAGATGGACTAGCAGACTCCTAAGGACTCTTCCTTCGCTGCTGATATGAGGAAGACATTACCAAGCAGTACAAACCACAGGTTCTGGATCGACATGGTGATGCCATCTTTCACTAGTGAGTGAGAGAGCCTCCCTGTATTTCATTTCCTTCATCTATTAAGGAGAGCAACAGTACCAGATAAATGGAACCAGATAAACAGGAGTTTGCCTCATAAATTCAATAAAGTTGAGTTAATCCACATAAAGCAGGTAGCACAGTCCCTGGTCCACAGCACATGCCCGACAAAAGGTGGTAAGATTTTCTTCTCATTTTCATCCATGTGAGCAGTTTCCTCAACATCTCATAGCTTCCTCTGAGGAAGAAAATTTCAATGAAAGAGAAATAATCAAATGAAAACTCACTTTGATGCCATGCTAAGGACACTACAAATAAGATGGGTTTTCAGCTCTAACTTGATGAGTATTATCTGACCTAAATGAGCCTGATGACATAAACCATCCAGCTCAGCCCTGCTCAACTCAACATAAAACTGAGTTGAATACCCAATTCTTGAGGCGCCTGGGTGGCTCAGTTGCTTAAACCACTGACTTCGACTCAGGTCATGATCCTGGAGTCCCAGGATCAAGTCCCACATTGGGCTCCCTGCTCAGTGGGGAACCTGCTTCTTCCTCTGACCTTTACCCTCTCATGCTCTCTCTCTCTCTCATTCTCTCTCAAATAAATAAATAAAAATAAATAAAAGTAAAATATTTAAGAAAACCCAATTCTTGATTCATATCTTGAACTTAAATGCCAATACTGGGCCCAAACTGGGCCCCTTCCTCAAAGTTAGGACTAAAGCCACTCAGAACACTCTACCTATTCATGGAGTGGTTCATTATTCCCCAAACATATTTTTGCCAGCACTGAGCACGGTGACACAGAGTAACAGAGGTGAGGACTAGATCTCTTCCCTTGAGTAGTGCCGAAGACAGAAGGTAAAGAGAGACATGCAGAGGGACATGCAAAACGTAATTTGAGAAGGGTCTTCATATGGTATATACAATGGTCTAGGGGAGCACAGTAGGCTAGAGAAACTATCTGCGGAGGTTCTAGAAACCTCACTGAAATACCAGAGCAAAACGAAAACCTGCCTCAGATGTGTGTCCTAGGGATTCCAGGGTGAGGAGCATGAGGGCATCCCTGGTTTGCCTCTTTTCTGGTGAGAACACACCTGTGAGAACACACCTGCGACTTCCAGGATAGCGAATGCCTGCTCTCACTTCGGTGCTCGCTCATGCCGGAAACACCTTCACCTTACTGAGCCCCAGTAAATCTTCATCATCTTCAGGAGAACTATCCTTTGGGAATTCGTCCAACGGTGTGGACAACTATGCTTCCAGCATTCCCTGCTGTGTGGTGCCTACTGCATTTCCATCACTACCTCAACAATCCTCTCTCCCACCCTGGACAGCAAACCGGAAGGACTGTACTTCCGGCATCCTTGGCTTCCGAGGTAGGTTGACACATACAAGATGTTTACTAAGTGTTTGCTGACTGGACCACCTGTCACTAAGGTCCTCTTTAACCTACTACTGCATACAAATACAGCCATTTGGTTCTTGCCCAGGAAGCCTGCTTTGAGCGTTGAACTGGAGCCCAGCCCGTAGTGCTGAAACTTTAAATGAACTCATGCTATAAACAAACAAAACAACCAGCAAACTAAAGGAACCAAGGGCCTCTGCTCAAGTGTCAACCAATATCCTTGCTAAACTAAACAAGGAAAGGAAGTTGCTTGTTTGCTATCCTTCTTAAGAACCAGCATGAAGGAGCATGTGGGGTTTCTTAATTGGGAAACCATACAAAAAGGTAAGAGTGCACTCGGAGTGTACCATGATCTTTTTTTATCTCTTGGAGAATTATCATGTGTTTTTCTAATTGAGAAAGACTTATTTATAAACCAGATCTGAAAAAAAAAAATGGCCTAAATTTACTCTATTTCCCTTGTGCATCATTTCTGTTTCTTTTGAACCCTGCACGGCAGTTTATGACAAATAAATCATGTCTTATAAATTAAGCAACTGGAGAAACTGAGATGGGAATGGCTGATGGCAGACTTAAAAAGACACCCCCATATATCACCTGGGTCATAGCATTTTAGTCACCCACCAATCTGGCTGGTTCAACTGATTTTAATGGTATGAGACATATTTCCAAGTACACCTGAAATCAACGATCACTCACTAATCATACCTAGCCTGAGCTTGTGTGTGTGTGTGTGTTTGTGTGTGTGGTGTTTTAAGCAAAAGACCAATAAATTTAAGAAGTAGCATTCCAATAGTTTGGAAATGGAGAGAAAAAGAAGAATGTCAGATGCTAGGCAGAATTACACCAGGGGAAGAGAAGGATATGGAATGATGGAATAACCATCTTTAGGAAGGGAAATATTTTCAGTTGAAAGCAGCTGTTTTTCATTTCTATGAAAGCAATGAGCATAAATTTCAGAAAGGGAGGATTCAGATTAACAGAGGGAAAGCTGTCTAACTTACAGGGTCAGAAGACAGGAGGGGTTGGTATGAGAAGATAATGGCCTTCTTTGAAGGGATCTTTGAGAAAGAAGAGACCCCATCAGCCTCAGGTGACCATGGAAATGTCTGGATTGAAGAGAAGGGACTACACTGACTTCTGGTGTTTTTATCATGATTAGTGTTAGAATTCTGGTTTGAAGATTGATTCTGTGATTCACTTCATTTACTGTAAAGCCAACCTCTTCGATTGCCACAAAAGAACAATACTGAAGAATAGCATTTCTGAGAATTTTGAATTCATGAAGACAGTCGTGCCAAATTTATGGGCTTATTTAAATAAAAGCACACAAGTTTCCTTTTAAATTTCAATTTAATAAAATATATTGAGTGGCTATGAAAAGCAAATTCCGTGCAAAGTGTCAGGAGCATGGAGATAAAACATGAGTCCTAGTCCCCCATCCACTGGAGAGAAAATAAGCCCATCAATTACTGTGATGGAAGTAGCAATGGGGTACAAAGAACAGAAAGACAATACGTAGTACGGCTGTCAAGCACTGGACAAAATTTGAGGAAAAAGTAGCTTATGAGGTGGATATTAAAAATTTGTAAAACAGGGACGCCTGGGTGGCTCAGTTGGTTAAGCATCTGCCTTCGACTCAGGCCATGATCCCAGCGTCCTGGGATCGAGTCCCACATCGGGCTCCTTGCTCAGCAAGGAGCCTGTTTCTCCCTCTGACTCCGCCTGCCACTCTGTCTGCCTGTGTGCACTCTCTCTCTTTCTGACAAATAAACAAGTAAAATCTTTAAAAAAAATTTCATAAAATGGTAAATGTTATAAACCTTGTAGACAAAGACATAGACACATGAACACTTGAATCATGCCTGGGAAGAGGCAATGTCCCTGTTTAATGTGAACAAAGGTAAGTGTTGAGAGATTAAAAATTAAAAAACTTGAAAGTTGGCTTGAGTCATGTAAGTGACCCACAATGTAAACCTCCAATTGTGAGGCAAGATTTATCTATTATCCCTGAAGCAAAATAAATTCATTTCCTAATTTTTCCCCCTTCAGCTGGACTAAATCAGGCCAAATATATTAGAGTATTATTTTTTAACAGAAATCCTCATACTGGAAAGTCAAATTTAGGCAATTAACTGAGAGCTGCCAAACACATGTAAAACCTTTGGCTTCCCATCCACTGTAATGGATCCATAAGGGACCCATATGGATATGATTGCCTAGTAGAACAGTCAACGGGATGGACTTGGCACTTTGAGTAAGGACAGAAAATGTTATCACAATATATATCTGATTCCAAAAATCTTTCCAAACCAGAAGCAGAGAAACACTGACACCAGCCATTGTTTATAAACCTATGATGTGCCTAAACCCCTAAACCAATGTCAACAGATTTTGTAGACCACTCTGGGTTGTCCGGTGAAAGAAAGGCGTAAGTTCCTGACTCGTACTTATCTCTCAAGTAAACAGAATGATTTAGGCTGCTGTGTCGTATCATGGAAAAAGCGAAGGCTTTGGAAATTGGTGGGCATAGATTTAAACCCCAGCTTTGCTCCTGGCCATGTGATTAGGTTTGGGTAAATCTCCAAATTTCTGGATTTTCTCCCATCTATGGTGTAGGTAAGGACAAGAGCCTAAAACCTTGATGTGAGGAAGAGATATACTGTAAAAACAAAACAACCCTGCATGGGGACGCCTGGGTAGGTCACTGGGTTAAGTGTCTGCTTCACCTCAGGTCATGATCCCAGGGTCCGGGGATCAAGCCTCAAGTCAGGCTCCCTGCTCAGCGGAGAACCTGTTTCTCTCTTCCCCTCAGCCTGCAGCTCCCCCTGATTGTGTTCTCTCTCTCCTCTCTGTGTCAAATAAGAAAATAAATCTTAAAAAACAAAACCCTAGCACAGCAACCCCCCCATATAGGCCCTCAATAAACAATATCTATTATTAGCAGCACTCGTATTTCTTTACCTTAACTCACCACATTTAAACTCACACACACACACACACGTACTACTGAAATCTGTGCATCAAATTGAACAGAAAAACCTCCACATTAACTGGTCTCTTCTGAAACACCAAGATCTCTCCCTGCCCAGTGCAGAGACCACGTGGAAAGGGCAGGTGTTAACATCATTTACAAAAATCTCTTGACAGCCTATCAATTGGCTCAGATTCCCTCCAAAGAGCCATTCGGTTCCCCTCAATCCTCTACAGTGAGAAAGGGTCTGAAATAGTCACATCTTGAGTGGGATTTCTGTCAACCTACCAACTAGAATGTTGTAAGTTAAACCTCTACCATCACCCCGGCCCACCAGTGCAATCACTGACACAGGCACAGGTGTACATGGACAGACTCTGCGGAGCGAGCCACGTCCTGACACTCTTACAACATCAGCATTCAGGTATCTCAACCACTTCCCTCACAAAGCAGTCCCCACACCCAACACTTAGGAAGGAAGATGCGGCGCAAATATATTCTCAGCCACTACGTGTAACAGTTACCTGAAAGTGCTTTTGTTTAGTTGTCTGCCTTAAAAATTTTTGCCAGTAAAAAGTAAAAACAACTAATGAAGGACTTAATGGCATGGGATGTGCCTCATGCTGACCTTAGTGGAAGTCAGTCTGAACGTCTGCTCAGTCTGAAGGCCAGTCACGGAAGGAATTTAGATAGGGTGCTAGCCACCCTCCTGAGCTCGGAATGAAGGAAGAGCGACCAGCATTTAACATAAATATTTATAATCGTCTTCAGTGGGAGAAGTGCAGGTACCATGAAATCACATCAGAGGGGCCGAATGGACGCTGAGCGTCAGCGAAGGACTCTAAGTGGACACCTGAAGGATCAGTCAGTTCCAGTAATGATGGTGGGGAAGGGGAGGGAAAAGGCAGCGTCCAACCAGGGTGCGGCCACACCGATAGAGGGAACAGGTGGTGTCACATCAGCTCTGAGCCCAGCACCTTCTTGGACACTTTTCTCTCCTCTGATTTTTGCCTCACCACAGTCCTGGTAAGACGAAAATAAATTAAGTAACTAATGCACAGGTATGTTGCCAAAACTTCTCACTAGTAGCACGAACTGGGATTCCTTTTCCAGACGCTCCCTAGCAGAGATACTGGTTGCATGACTTTGTAAGTCCCTATACCTGTGTACACAGTAAGATGTGCACACATAAGTAGTTGTGCCGGGATTAGAAACCAATGAAGTTCTAGGTCTCAAGCATTTTTATTAGCTTAAAAACAAAAACAAAACTAAAAAATCTCAAAAGGGTTTGTGTGCCTCCCCTAAGCTTTAATAAGGTACAGGAGACATGAAGATGAGCTAGGAAGTGATCTCTGGATCTTACCATGACTCAGAATGCCTAGTCTTAAAGGGTGTAGCTGTGCGCTCAGCGAGTGCCTGGCCCATAGAGAGAGCTCCACCATGGGATGGGTGGTATGAATTTTACCTCAAAGTTTTTACCCCAAAGGTGGGTTTATCTCTCTCCTAACCCTTTTCCTTCTGGCTGAATCTCTGTATGGATCTGGCTACCAACCACCAATCCAGAGGAACATCCAATCTGGTGGTCATGGCAGAGAGCTTCACATGTAATCCAAATTAGGCCACTGAACTCCTTAGGAGAGAAGAGAACTCTGACCCCCATGGCCCCCACCCCACTGCCCAAGGGCCATGAGGAAGAGAAGCTCTTAAGGAGGGGGCACCATACAACCTGGTGAGACACTGGGCATGAGGGAAGACACCCTGGGTTCTGGATCCTTCCTCAAAGACACAAAGTAATGTCTTCATTTCCTCGAGTGGAACGTCATAAGTCCCTCAGCTCTAACGAAGTGAGGGGTCAGGGAAATGAGGGCCTGCGGTGTGGTATTATGGGACAGTTTGGACAGAACTTGTAAACACCCACCTCCTGTCCAGTTTCTCTTGACCTTCCTCCAAGCACAGCGGCCTCAGGCCGTGGTAAACAAAGATCGCCCCCAGTGAGCTAATTTTAGCCTGAGTTTTAACAGTAAAAGACCAAGTTCTTCCCTTTCCTGTGTTGTGACAAGACAAATGCAAGGCTCTCTTGCCCCTGTGGTCCAGTTTCTCTGTTAGCACACAGAGGGAGACATCCACAAGGAGCAAGCGCACCCGCCTGGGCCGGGAAATCTTACCCTGGATGAGGATCCCCAGAGAGGGGAGATGGGACAGAAGCAGAGTGAGAAGCTTTTCAATCACTCGCTCACGCTTTATTTATCCATTAATTCACTCATTCCCTCGACAAATGTTTATTTAGCACATGGCACCTACCAGGCCCAGGGGGAGCTCCTGGGTCGACAGAGATGAGCGGGACAAACAGGCTGCCAAGCTGGAGGAACGGGCAGAAGAGCCAGAAGTAGATGGTGGCATTTGTGATAAATGAATCACTTGGGGGGGGCAATCTTGCCCAGGAGCTTGGGGGGACAACTCCCGGCGAAGGGGTGTTCACGCTGAAACTTTAAGGGTTGCAAGGGCTGTGGGAAGAAAACTGACAAAGGGCATCCACTGAACATGACGTGGCCTGACTGAGGGATGGGGCTGTCATGTGGTGACACCGCAGGGAGGGTGTGTAGACAAGTGTGGGAGTGGAGGCCAGAGGGGCTGCTGGGGGGCCAGACATCAAGGACAAGAGCCCTGTCAGGTGCTAAGAGCAGTGGGAAAGCAATGATGGGTCTCAACCAAAGGACTGTGCTGATCAGCTCAAATCCTGACGAGGCCACTTGTTACTCTGTGACGTTGGTTAAATCCCAATCTCTAACCCTGCCCAGGTTAGTCTCTAACCACACGTTGTTTCATTCAGTCCACAGATACTTCTTCATTGTGCGACTTCCTGGTGCGAGCCCCTGTGTCACACAATGGGATGCGGTAGGGAATAAGCTGAGTCCGCACACGCCAGCCTACACACGGGAGGGAGCTATTAAGCAGCGTGAGAGGACGAGAGTAACCTCCGGGCAGCACGGGCAGAGAAGGCCTCTGAGGAGGGGACGCTGGGGCTGAGACGAGAGGAATGAGAAGCGTCCTTCATCATAAGGAGAGGCATGGGCAGAGGGGAGGGTGGCTGGGACAGCCTGGGACAGGGAAGGGGGGGCGGGGTTGGGTGGGGGGACTGTCCACCTGAGCTAGTGCAGCTGAATACAGAGCAGGAAGAGGAGGGCCAGGCTGGTGAGGAGGCGGCAGCCAGAGGGCACAGGGCCTCAGTGGAGTGGGGACGTTACAGCGCCAGCTGGTGAGCTGCTGAGTGACGTGACCTCAGTGACAGGTTAAGAACACTCAAGCTGCTGTGTGGAGGAGGGACAGGAAACGGGCAAGAGTGGAACGGGTGAGATCTAAAAGGGGGCTTCTGTGCTCTCTCTCATCACGGCAAACAGCACTTTACACTTTACTATTAGCCAGCTACTGGCCTCATGACCCTGGGCAAGCAACTTAACTGTCCTCCTCCATGAACTAACATCCCCTACCTCACACTGGGCCACGGTGAGGGCTAAATACAGGTCGCTATTTGTAAAGGATGTGGAAGAGTGCTTGGCTGAGCTCTGAACGTTTCCTGGCTGGTCTCATGATTCGTTTCCTGCCCTCTCAGCTGCTGGAGTCCAGGTCCCTCGTCTTTACCTGCCAGCACCTGTCCAGCGTTTATCCTCGGTACTGCGTAAATTAGGAGGTGCAAATCATTGACTGGAGACCTAAACTGGCCCAAAGACACATTCTGTCGGCTGACGCGGGGACTTCAAAACATGTGACTATGAATGTCTTCAGGTCGAATACGTGGGGGTGCCTGCCCATGCTGTCTGGTCTCACCCTTTCCTACCTATGTACTGCCCCTACAGGCACTGAAGTTGGTGACCCCGAGTAAACACTGAATTCCTAAAAGCATGACTGTTGGGGATGTCTGTCGCAAATACAAGTGACACGTAAACCACACAACAACCCTCCCTCCTCCTCCTGCCCCCATAGAGCAATGGACCCCACAAGGTCGAACTTTCTCACTTTTCTTCATGCAGGTCATTTACCACCTATTCTCTGAATACCTTCTAGGACCTGGGAATTGGGAGAGAAAGAAAGCACAGAGTCAGGCTTAACTGAACTTACAACCCAGGGCCCTTGAATGAGGAAGCCGTAGACTCCCAGGACGCCACAGGCACACTCATAGTCTACCACACTAGGGAGTCCAAGACTTCTACACAGATCATCTTATTCTGCTCTTATAACTCTGTGGGGGTTGCTTGAACAAAGAGGTTACTCAATTTTGCAAACGAATGAAGAGTCCAAGCATCTAAGTTTACTGTCCAGACAGAGCTAATGAATGGTGCGCCTTGAATTCCCGACTCTGGTCATCCATAAAGGCATTGCAAGTGGGGAAGGGTTAACCCTATTAGTGAGATAACCTACCAAGTTTTCTCCTTGCCACATGCTACGGGCGTGAGAAGAAGAAAGGTGAAAATGCCACCCAGGCACTGCCCACCACGTGGGTAACAGGACCTAGGCTGGCTTAGACAGTGGGAAAAGCATGACAACAGGGCTGGCGAAGAATAAGAGACTTGGGCTCCCAAGAGAGCTCCCGCTGGCCTCCCTGTGTCAGTGACACATCTGGAAATAGAAAAGAGAACAGAACACGGCCCCTGTTTTGCCAGATTTACAAAAGCGTATTTTTGGTTAAGGCGATGGGGCTCTGCCAGGTGGTGGCACGCCAGACAGCAGGTCTATGTGGCCCAGGGAGATCTGCTTCCAGAAGGACCCCTGGTGGTATTCCCCAAGAAGGCTTGGTGCACTCCGGGACTGCCTCCCAGCTGCCCCCACGGCGGCCTGTGAGTGCACTGCCTACTCTCTGCTCCAGACACACAGAAGCCTGGAAAAGACATCAGCATCCTGGGGAGACCCGACAGCCTCTCCGATCCTGAAGATGCCTTTCTGGATGTCAGTGCTACTTGCAGCTTCTTGGCCGACATTTAATTTCAATCAGTGATTTTTAACCAGAGGGATTCTGCCTCGAGGGAAACAGCTGTCAATGTCCGGAGATATTTCTGGTCTTCCTTGGGGAGGTGGGGGGCGGAGGGCTGTGCTACTGGCATCCAGCGTGTAGATGATGCCAAGGAAGGTGCTAAACACCGCACAGTGCACAAGCGAACAGCCCCAGAACAAAGAACAATCTAGTCCAAGATGTCAAGAGCGCCAGGGTTAAGAAACCCTGATTTAGATGTCTCAAATATTTCCTGAGTCATGACTACATGCTCAGCCTGGTGCTAAGCTCTGCAAATACAAAGGCGAAATGGGTAAGTCCTTTTTCTCAAGGAGTTCAGTCTAGTGGGAGCCCCTCAGTGGGACAGGACTAATATCAACCACAGCCTAATACTGGGCTTAGAAGTTAAGACAGGTCTGCATTCTAACGCGGGCTTTGCCCTTTATTTACTCACTGTGTGACCTTGGCCAGGTCATTTAACTTTTCAGTTCCTTCTGACACTGTGAATGGAAACTCACGATACTATTTCTGCTCCTCCCCCTACTCTTCCTTGTACTCTTACAACTACAACTAGAGATCTACTGTTACCACCATCACCACTATCGTTCCAACTGCTGCTGCCAGGGTTGGGGGTGGGGGGAAGTACCAGACAGCCAGGGGGCATGAAGACCTGGGAAGGTCAGATGGTATAGCATCTCAAATGGGCCCGTAATGGGAGTAGGTGTATTTGTTTGTCACCCGTGGAAAGAGGCTGTGGCTGGAAGCCACCACGGATCGTGGACACAAGGGCATCACATTAAGGATGGCTTGATGCAAAAACCACCTGCCTTCCTGGAGGACCCTGCGGAAAATATGCTCTCTGGCCTGCCACGTGAGAAAGAAGGAATCTATCTTACTTAAACCACCAGTAACACTATCACCTAATAATACCGAAGTACAGGAGTGGGCTGGTCAGGAAAGGCCATCACTAGCAGAGAAGATAGTACATGCAAAAAAGTAAAAGGAGGTGAAAGAGAATCAAGCTGAGAGAGAATTAAAGGGATTGCTCTTTGGATCTCCCCTAGCAGAGGAGAGTTGATGGGGCAGGAGACAGCAGCATCAGGGAGTAGCTGGAATCCCGTGGGCCTCACATGCCACACCAGGGAGTGAAGACTTAAATCCTGCAGGCATGGGGCACCACAGGAGGGTTTCAAACAGGTAAGGAATATGATAACTGCATTTAAGAAGAAAGGTTAGAGGTGGACTGGGGTATCTGTTGGATGGGGGTAGGGGAATAAGGAGTGGTAAGATGAGGTGGGGCAGAAGCTGGGGGAAAGGCAGGGAGGGTGGCTGGCACCAGTTAGGCGGCTCACAGATCCCAGAGAGACTGAAGAGGCTATATCATACTCTTTGCCCATCCTCTAGGTAACAGTAAGAGATACAGAAGGTATGGTGCATCAAAGCTTTTGGTCTGGGTAACTGATGACAGTTCCTTCACCATGACAGCAAACGCAGGAAGAAAGGCAAATTTATTTCAGCGACTGTCACCTGGAGTGGAGATGCCTACGAGGAAGCAGGCAGGGATGCCTGATGCTAAGCTTGCTCCTCAATCTGGAGCACAGTACGGTGACATGGTGGAGCCATCAGTGGAGAGGGAGTGTTTAAATCCTGGGAAGGTGTGGCATTTCGTTGCACTCTGATGGGACTAAGCTCTCTGACAGACTGTCTTCCGGTCACTTCCAATAACAAATAAAAAGTCCACTGCCTCCCCTGCATGTTGATTATGAGGCAGGATACTTTAAAAAGCCTTTTCTTTTTCTTTTTTTCTTTTTTTTTAAGTTCACACATGGAGAATAGAGGCAACTGGGCATATTTCAAAACAGAGAAAGGTCTAGAAGACACAGGACCTTCTCAGAGACCATTCTCTTCTCAGACCCCTGCCTGTTCCTGAAGGAACTGTGATCTGGCCCAAACTTCAGTTTGCACGCAGGGCCCGTGACGGTATCTGACACCTGCAAAAGCCATTCTCCTTTGTAAATAGGGTATAAAATGTCTCACTGCCCTGGGATCTCACTGCCCTGGGAACGTTGCGATTGGGCTTTCAAGGCCCCTGGAGCAATATATTGTTTTAAATAGAAGTGGGCGTGGACACTGCAATGAAAGATCTGCCTGGGGTTCCGGTTATCACAGGGCAGAAAAAGCCGAGTAATTATTTTCTCCCCAATTATGGCTAATTCTCTGCAAGCTAATTTTCTTGGCTTTTCTAAAACGGGACCAGAAAATTAGCTCTTCGTGTGCAAGACTGAACACACCGGACCCAGCAGCTTCTGGCCTGGGGTTATTACTTATTACTTCTTAAGGAGCGAGGAGCGGGGCAGGAAGTGGGGTTTTGACTTAGGCACCGTTTAGTCAAGTGAAGAGAAAAAAAATCTCCCTTTGGCTCTGAAACAGGATCATGCAGCTATAAACTTTATTGGACACAACTCAGGCAAGGGTGTTGGGTAAAAGAATCAAAGGAAGAGCTATGGGCCGAGTTCAGAGGGTGGAACGAAATGTGCCCCTGTTGTCACTCACTTACTACCCCAGATCTCCCAGGCCGTGTAGATTTAAACCAGACAGGCCTGTGGCCCAGCCTAGATGATGCTGGCCTTTTCTCACCGACTAGCATGCGGTCGCAAACGTGTGCACGCACACATACGTATTCACAAGGCTGTGCACGGGTATGTGTGGATGTCTGCTGGACACAGGCTGGGAAGGGAGACCTGGAAGAGGAAGAGACGGACTGTGGCGGGGAGGAAGGGCGGCACAGAGGCAAGGGCAAATTACTTCAGCCTAGAAAAGGCAACGCTCAGATTCCCTGATGTTTGCGACTGGAGGACAGTGTTTTCAATCTGTTCTGATCAAACCTCCAGAAGTAATTGTCTTCACGAAAGGGAAACAATAGCACCAAGTGGACTGAGTTGACGGGGAAGACGGAAACTCACCCAAGGGGAAAAGTCAAGAGGAGAAACTGCTGAAGCGGAAAGTGATATTCACTCCTCCTCTGAAGACCCCTATTTGTGCCCCTTGTTTAAACCCCTACATGTATATTTAGGTATGTACAGTTATTATCGTTTGACTCTAAGTTTCTAAGGTAGTTTAAAAAAAAAAAACAAAAAACCAGTTAACTGAAATTAACTGGATCAGAGCCACCAGAGGACTCACTTTTCTCAAGGTCTATTCCAGGCCACCCATGTGCCACGTCACCTCTCTTCAACCCTCTGCCCTCAGCGAGGCCATCCATTGCAGGGTGCGGCATTCTCCATTTCCATGAAAGTGAAGGGAGTCGTCTGCCACATAAGGTCAGTTGCTCAGGGACTGACCCTGAGTCCCTGGGCAGGGTCACTCCTAGACCGGAGCAGTTTTCCCGCCCCCGCCCAGAGAAAGGTGCACAGGAGGGCCAGGGTCATTCTCTCTCCTGCAGCTGTGAGTAAGGGTCAAGATTTTCACTGAGTTCCAGAGAACAGAACAGGCATACTCGTGAGAGGTATCTCGGCCCCTCCCCTTTTATACTGAAAAAGCCCCTACTTCTGCTGAGCTGTCCACTGGGGACACTCCACTACCAGAAAATGTCACCAAAGACTCCAGAGTGGGCGGGCCTTGGCTTGGATCCCAGCCATGTGACCTTGGGGGCCAGCTGCCTTCCCTTCTGAGACTCAGTTATCTCACCTGAAAAATGGAGCAACAGCTGTACAAGTTTAAATGAAGAGAATCCAGGTCAAGCATTCTGTGCCGTGCCCCATACGTCTCCAGCAATCAGCATATGCGCACAGTATTTTGAAAGCACTTTGTGGGCTCAAAAGAGCTGTGCAGCCATCAGTTATAACAAGTCTTTCAAGCACGTTTCTGATCTCTGCATACTGACAGGCCATGATGTCCGCACACTTTGACAGGTCATTATAATCTGTGTGGAGGGATTCTCCAACTGGAAGTCGAACAAGAGGGTGGTAGAGCAGTTGGTTCTGGAGGCAGACAGAGCTGAGCCTGGATTCCAGCTCTGTCTCAGATTCGCTGGATGACTCCCGGCAAGTCACTTAATCATCATGAGCCTTAGCTTCTCCATGAAGGACGAGGGTTAGACTCTCAATAAAAGTCAGCTTATAGGTCTATGCCTTGGCATCCTTCATCAAGTCCTGTGCCATTATTAAGACTAGAAAATGTTCCATGTTCCCAGTGGAATCACCTGGAGGACACATGGAACCCTCAAGTAACAGAGGCAGAAATGACCATCAGTCAGGTAACAGCATCAGTCAGGCAGCCACTGCTGCCTGTCCTCACTGCTGCCTGGCACACAACAGCGCATTGTCCTTTCCCACTCAGCTGAGACTGGCTTCCCTCACACTCCTGCAGACAGCAACTTCCAGTCGCTAAGAACCGGCATGAGAGCTCGTCCATCTGCAGTTTCCAACCAGTCCTACCATCTAACGCAAGAGAAGAGAAAGCAGAAGCCCACTGAAGTTTTAAGGGACCTGCCACGGGTCTCCCATCTAGTGACAATCCTGGCCCAGAATGCACATCACCTAACTCTTCATATGCGGTCACTCCTCTCTCTGTCTCTCTGGGTAGATGGTGGAAGGTATTCTGACACCCTCCTGGGCATTGTCCTCAGGGCTGCCCAGAGGGGCTGCTACATGTAGCAAAAGACTTATAATCTAATTCCAGCAAGCCCCCTCGTGTGGCAGGGGAAGAAGGGGTGGGACCAACTAATTATCTCTTCCAAATGCTTTGACTGAGGATGTGGAGATCAACAAACATTCCTGGCCATGTTTGATTCTCAGGAGCATGAACCTTAGAAACTCTCGCAGAGCAGCCAACCTGAACTGAAACTCTTGCTACAAGCAAAGTGAGTCACTTCAACTGAGGATGGGAATGTCCCCCGACTGCCCCTCACCCCCGCCGACCCCTGTCTCACTGGCCCATGAGTAAAGCAGTAGCAATGTGGTCCAGGCCACCAGACCAGCAGCAGCCTGAGGCCATCTGTTTCCGTCCCATAGGCAGAAGCCCAGCATGTGCTGGTTCCAACTGGATTTCTGTGGAGAGGGAAGCAGAGAGAGCCCCAGCTGCTGTCAGCAGACAAGGAGGCGCCTTCTCCTCACCTCTGTCCTGGGTGCCCTCTGTGGACCTGAGTTCCCAGCTGTCCTGTGGCTAGAGGCTCTACTTGCCTGACTCAGAATACTAAATGTGCCCTACCTCCAAAGGCAGAATGAAAAACATTTTTTGTTGTTGTTGTTTATTCATATCTGTGATAGGGAGAGGAGGGTTGGGTTTAAAAAAAAAAAAATAGATCTATTCTCTTTTGCAGGTGGTACCATCTGTTCCAAGATTTTTACTTCCCTCCATTCCACCACATGCCTGGCATCCTAAAAGGGCTTTGAAACAAAATAATAATCGTGATAGTAATACCCAAGCCTGTATCAGCACTACCTGACTGGGTTCCTAGAACTGCAGGCCACTGTACCCCTTTTCTCAAGGTTAGTCTCCTTCACAGCAACTTGGATTGCCATGATGATCCCCACGCGTTCCTCTGACAAATACTGAGTGGGACCAACTATTTTCTAGACGCAGTTCTAGGCACTGGGGAGAAGAGGTCAGGCCCCTGCCTAGACGGAGCTCAGATTACATTTCTGGGAGTCAAAAAAAAAGTAAACAATATACTTCCAGAGAAACCTAAGTGCTATGGGGACATAAACTTGGACAGTTGAGGAGGCCACTCACAACAGGGGCCAGAGAAGGCCTCCCTGAAGAGGCGACTTGTGAAGCCACATGCTGGGTGAGAATTAGGGATACACCACCACATTCTGGTATTAAAGCATATTGTGCTATTTTTTTAGTCCTGAATTAGCGCTATTTTTGTTGCTGTAATACTGTTATTTCAGACATCAGTCAGCAATTTCTCACATCCTTCTTGATTCTTCCCAACCCGTTCCTCCTTCCTTTCCTCCTCGGCCTCCTCACCCATCCTGGATACCCTACTGACAAGCCTCCCCTTCCCTGGGCCCCTCTTTGCTACCCAGCCGGGGCAACTCCTCCACCTGGCCCATCTCTTGCTGGGGAAGGAGAGGAATTAAGTCTCCAGCAGGGCCATCCCTCCAGGACTGGCAAGGAGAGGAATAAAACTGGCTGGAACTGGGTGGAGGAAGTGTGCCCCAGGAGGCCATACTGGGAGCTCCACAGGGTTAAACACCCTCCATGTTAGAGACAGTAGCTCCACAGGGAGCCCAGATGGAGGGAACAGAAGCTAGGAAAAGTACCACCAGAAGCACTCAAAGGAAAGCTTACTAAACTATGCCTACATTTTTGTATTTGACAGGTAATAAATTTCTCTGGTTTAAAAAAAAAAAAAAAAAAGAATTGCAAACACTCTTACAGTATTATTCCTTGGTATTATGCAAAATAAACACGGAAAACCCAATTCCGTCCTTTTGCCCCAGAACAACTCCAAGGACCAGGAGTCTGCTGATTCTCTGAAAAATGGAAAGAGGCAGAGGAAAAGAATTTCCGTCCAAGGGAGGCAGAGAGTCAAAGAACTGGAGGCTGAAGGGCTGCATGTTCAGGGATTTTAAAGACTCAGATATGGCTGGAAAATGGTGTGTGTGTGTGTGTGAGTGTGTGAGAGAGAGAGAGACAGAGAGAGAGAGAGAGGGACAATGGGAGACGAAGTAGAAGAATGAGGCAGAGGGCAGAATCAGGAGCACAGTGAAAACTCAAATGTGAAGATCTGCAGGGAACCACGCATGCGCGCACATGCAGAAGGAAAGCCAGGTGTGTCCCTAGAAAAGTCAACAGAAAGCTCATTGCCATTATCTCTTTTACACATTAGGTGCCCGTCGCCTTCCAACAGGCCCCAGTCTAAGGGACAGGGGATCTACATATCAGGTGAGTAGAACGGGGGTGCATACCCATCCCCAATTTTCAAAGGCTTAAAGAAAAAAAAAAGTATAGAAATGTGAGAGAACTCTATGAAGTACCTCAAAATGGTTAATGAAAACCGTGAAATCTATTGTAACTGCTCTGGGCCAGCAGAAGTATGCCATTTTAATCAAATTTAACAAACTCATCTAAATAACCTTTGTTTCTCAGGCATGTTAGTTGTACCGTAGCTATATTAGCTTTTACTTACTAGAGCCTCCTACGGGCACCCCTCATTTTATCGTGCTTCTCAAATACATGTTTTTTAAGAAACTAAGGTCTGTGGCAACCCTCTTGAATGCATCTGTTGGTGCCATTTTTCCAGTAGCATTTGCTGACTTTATGCCTATTTGTCACATTTTGGTAATTCTCGCAATATTTCAAATTTTTTCATTATATTTGTTAGAGTGATCTGTGATCAGCAATAATGACATGCTGAAAGCTCAGATGATGCTTAGCATTTTTTAGCAATAAAGTATATTTTTAATTAAGGTATTACACTATAGTTTTAGACATAAGCTACTGAACATTTAATAGACTACAGTGTGGTGTAAACGCAACTTTTGTATGTACTGAGAAGCCAAAAAATTCATTTCACTCACTTTAGTACGATATTGGCTTTACAGCAGTGGTCTAGAACCCAACCCACCATATCCCCGAGGTACGCCTGTATATGCTGAACATTGTGCCACAGGCTTTATATATGATATTTTTGTCCTCACGAGAATACTCTAAGGAAAGGAATACCAATTTCATTTTAGGGGTGAAGAAATTTAAACACAAAGATCTTGAAGTCACATAGCCAGTAAGTGAGAGAGTCCAAATTTGAACCCGGGTCTCTTTGGTTCTAAAACTCTTATTCCTTCCAGTATAGCAAGAGCCTTTCTAAAGCTCTGATTCTTAAGACTAAAACTCACGGGGTGCCTGGGTGGCTCAGTCATTGGGTGTCTGCCTTCGGCTCAGGTCAGGATCCCAGGGTCCAGGGATCGAGCCCCACATTGGGCTCTCTGTTGGGTGGGAAGTCTGCTTCTCCCACTTCCTCTCCCACTCCCCCTGCTTGTGTATCCTCTATCCCTATGTCTTTTTCTGTCAAATAAATAAATAAAATCTTTAAAAAAAAAAAAAAAAAAAAAAAGATTAAAGCTCACAACCAGTTCTGCCGATTCTCAAAAGCCTAACCTTTACAACCAGCTTACTATGAAGGCCTCCTTGTCCACTCCAGCCCACACTAACCATGCCTTCCTGTAGCCTTGAAAAGCACTGAATAGTGCCTACCGTTCATTTATTCACTGAGCCCTCATGTTAGTGAACACCCACTCTGGACTGGGCATTGTACCACGGAGATAATACAACAGGAGACAAGACAAAGCTCCTGTCCTCAGGGAGCTTACAGTTCAGGAGCAAAGACAGCAGACACGGAAAAATCAAACACTGCCAGCACTATGCAAGTTAGAACTAAATTGTGTATTTTCTTGGGATTCTTTTCCATTCTCTTTCTCAAATGGGTGGCACAGTTGTCCAGGGCCAATCTCTGGCTGTTCATGAAGTGGGAAGGAGTGGGAAAGGCAGCTGGAGAGACAGGGCCACACCAGGAAAAGTCTTCCCTGCTATGTTCAGAGGCTCAGAATTTTTCCTCAAGAACCAAGAGTCACTAAAGGGACTTCACAAGGAAGACACATAATCAGACCTGCATTTCTAAAAGGTTTCCTTGGAGGACAGTGACTTGGAAGGCAGGGAAGGCTGCAGGAAGGAAGACCAGAACATGGGCTGCAACAGTACGTCAGGGGAGTGAGCATGAGGACCTGGAATCCACTGGGGGACTTTCCCTTCCCATCTGACATTTTGGTCTTCACACCATCAAAGAATGCCAACAAGCTGGATGGTGTCCACAGCAGCACAAAACTCTCAACACTCAGGCCTGTTATAAGGCGCCAAGGAAGAAATTCAGATATGGGCAAATATCTAGAAAAGGCTTCTGTCCCTCAGCTACCACTTTCCTTTGCCAAATAGTTCCCAGGGATGACCCAGTGATGGGCAGTGACAAAGGCCCTCAGGGGGACCTTTACCCCGTACTGGACAGGAAAAACAAATGTGCCGGTATAGCCTGGCCCAGGGAAACTTTGGTGGCCTGCACCACTGGCTGGGTTTCCTGATCTCTACACAGATTTCCCCTCCTGTTACACAATCCTCTGGGGCCAAGGAAGGACAGACAAACAAACAGGCTGCAGTGCTTAGAAAGGCTGCATGGCACAAGAGAAAGACACATCCGAGGTCAAAGACTCCTTTACCACAGGTTTACTGTGTGACTTGGGATAAAATCCTGAGCTTCTCTAAGCTTTAATTACACCAAATACAAAACTGGGTAATAATAATTACTTTTCATGCTGTGGCAAGCATTAAAGGAGAAGATAAGATGATGAGTCAAGTGTTCTATAATAACAGGTACTTGATAAACATTAGTTGCCCGTTGCTGCTCCTTTTTGGATTTGCCATTTACTTGCCTAGTGTTTATATGATAACTACCAGATACAAGGACTTGTTCAGGAACAAGTCATCTTAGATAAAAACAATTAAAAATAATAATACCAACCAGAAATGGGCTACATCAGTTGTAGTAAGGCAGAATTACAGGGGATAATATCTTGATCTATTCCTTGAGCAACGAGAATCCCTCCATTCTATCAAAAACCACTGAATCTAATAGATCTCCAACCTAATGATCATGAGGCTCGTGGGGGAAGCTGATAAAATTATAGATTTTTCGTTTCTGTTGTCACTCAGACTTACTGAACAGAATTCCCAGGGTTACCCATGGATTTTTTGGTGTAGTACTTTTTTTTAATGAAAAATTGAAAATATCTCCAAGTGATTTTTGCCATCCTGACTTACTTTCTGAGGCTAGTTTGGGATCCAGTGACCTAACCGTTTGCCTACTCAGGCTGTGGTTAGGTCAGACCAATCTCACAGCAAAATCTGAAAGCCAAGAACTCATTCCAAATCAAAGATAGTAACAAAGTAAGAGCAAGATCCTAACATCCCGTTCTGCAAATCCAGACTACTGATAAAAAGAAGTTAACTTCAACCCAAATCCTTCACATTCTAATCATGGCAAAATGTTGAAAAAAACACGCTGCTGTGACCAACTGTGGGGTGATCTAGGCAAGTTTGCCCTCAGCCCAGGTCGACGACTTAGGGGCCGGGCAGGCCCTCCCAGTCTGCAACACTCTTGAGACTTCAGCACTGCCCAGCCTTCATGTTGCCATGAAAACAGGCCCCAAGTCTATTTGCAACTTGATACAAAACATGTGTCCTTTCTTCTTGTCAGCCCAAATGACACGAAAGGAAAAAGAAAGAAGAAGACAGAGAGACAGAAAGACAGACAGATAGGCAGTGGGGAAGGAAGGAAGGAGACAGAAAAACAGAAGCACAGAGAATAGGGAGGGCGACCACCCCCTGCGTTGGGGAGAAGCAGCTTTGGAATAGAAGCTGAGGCAACCCAAGAAGTACCCGTAGGAACCCAAGACTTGCAGAGATTCCAAACTGCTAATTTCTTTAAAACATCTGAAGTATGTTAAATTTCAAGAATATTCAAAATTAGAAAGAACAGTGAAGTGAACCGTCATGTGGTTATCGCCCAGCGCCAGATCATTCCTACGCCTAGCCAGCATGTTGCATCTATACCCCACTTCGATTCTTCTTAAACCAGTTCCAGGCTCTGTATTATTTTTCTGCAAATAGCTCAGCCTGCACCCATACAAATGGAGAGTACCGGAACAGGAACTGTGATATGATTATCGTAATTAAAAATAACACTTTCCCATCACTAAATATCCATGCTGCGTTCATATTTCACCTCATGTTTTACTTTTCTACTTTTAACAGCTGTTTTGTTTTTGTTTTTTTTTTTTTTTTTGCAGGAGGGCTCAAATAAAGGCTTTGACCGTAAGCAATGCAGGTGCCTCCAGAGCTGAAAGTTCATTATAGCTGTCCTCCATCTCTCTTTTTACCCCCTCACAATTTGCTGTTGCTATTGTTAATAAACGAGATCCCCTAACTAGCTTTTCATGCTGGAGGCTTTTTAATTCTTTGTCAGAAAAAGGTTTCTCTGTTCAAAGAAAAGACTTGGGAAGCTTCATTAAAAGAAAAAAAAAAAATGACTGCTGGACAGTTTTTTAAAACCTGCTTTTCTGATCAGGTATGTACAAAGCAAATCAGAAACTCGTCCTAGAAAGCCCACTGGAACAAATAACCCAGGAAATACATATACGCAATGCTTCTTGGTGGCCGCAAGTTGGGGCCAATGGGGGCCTCTCTGCGGTCACTGGGATCACCCACATCTATTAGTTTCATTAAAGCACACACACACACACACACACAAAAAAAATTCAAAAATTCAAAAGAACTTTCTGGACTTCAGAGATCTCAAAGGTACAATATTTTCATTATTCAAGGGCAGACAAATCAGAAATGTACGGAGTACATGGCTCTTAATAGACACCAATGTGCAAGCACTTGGCCAAATTCATATGGGCAAGTCCTAAACCCTACAAGCTTAAAAAAGTACTCTGCCGAGTTCGCTGAATCCTAAGTGCCCTGCATTCAGTCTGTCCCTTCTGTTCCAGGGTGCTGGATTCAGAAAACGGATGAGGTTTCCTCAGCCCTCATGGAACACCTGCACCACACGATGTGAAAGACTGACATTCAAGGCACATCATGGCCTCCACCCAGGAGCGTTCCTGGAGAAGCCGGGGAGCCCTGTTTCCACAGCAGCCTGTAGAGTACAGCGCCGCCCACCACCCGCCCTGGGGAAATGACTTCAGGAAGCAGGCCTGTCCGAGGGTCAGTTTCTTTTGATGTTATCACCTCTGTCTGTCCTACCCTTGGAAGTACTCATAATTCCACTGGACGTAGGCCTGGCCATTCAAAATGAGATTCCGGAGATATTTTCTGATTATATATATAAGATATTCGTTCATTTTCCTGCCTGGGGTGAGGTGCAACTGTGCTCCGTAAAAGGCCCAAAGCTGTTTCTTGCAATTTATATTTTGTAATTTTAGGAATCAGTGAGGATTTAACTAGCAAACAAGCCAAAATGCTTTCTTTAAAAAAGGATGGTCTCAGATGGGACTGTCAGAAATCACTACTTACTATACCAGAGCATTCTGCACTAAAATTTTAAGTAGAAAAACCAACTATTAACGGTTTAGTAACTTTTATTGTAGTGTTCTTATTATTCAGCCTGCCAGACCAGCTTTGAAAATATGCTGTGTACTCACAGGCTACGGTTACCACATCGAAGGAAAGATCCGCGGATACAACGTGCATCTGCAATTCTCTAAGCCCACGTAGACAATTCCTCTTTACTGATGGCAAACACTTTCATGCAGACCTCCACCTTGTTCTTAACTTGGGTCCTAACTTCACAAATTAGGGGTTCATCAAGGTTTCTTTTCCCCTCCAATGGCCTGTCAGAACTGGGTGGTAGAGAACGAGCTCATGTCACCATCTAGAAGTCAACTCTTCCAAGGTCACAGTGGGTCTCGCCTCGACCCAAGACCATTCTCCTAGCTCCCAAGAGTCACTGATGTTCTCAGGATAACCAACACTCCACACCAACTCCCTGGCCCACAGATGCCTGTCCTGGAACAGGAAAAGAATGTATCTAGTCCCATTCTTCATGCCTCATTTAAATCAACATGACTTCCTGCCCAGCCCACAGCCAACCCGTGAGCTGATTTACTCAATTCGCACAATAATTACCAGATCTTTATTTTAAAGACACACAGCCTTGACATGTGTCAGAATTACTGGTATATTGTAAGCTCTGGATTATCTGGCAGAATTAGGGACAGGTATATACTTCCTGGCAGGATTGCTCGCCCTTCAACAGCTTCTTAACTGCCATCCTTTACCTTTCACTCTTCACAATGCTGCCAGAAGGTGGTCTAAAACGTGAATGTAATTGTATAATATCTGACTCCAAACCCTTTGATGGCTTCTTGTCACCTGCAAGACTTCTAAAAACAGACAAAAATACCACAATAAAACAAACCAGATATGTACTGAGGACCTTTAAAACTTGGTTCTGTCTTCTTTCTTACCTTCCCCACACCATCATCCTGAAAGCCTACTTTTCCAGACATACCAAATATGTCACCATACTCTTGATTACAGCACACTGGCCCCTATAAGCTTTCATACCTTTCTATATAGAGTTCCTCACAAAATAAGACCTGGGGTCCCAACCCTGCCCACTACCTATTTTTGTAAATCAGTTTAACTGGAACACGGTCATGCCCCTTCGTGTAGGTATTGTCTCTGACTGCGTCCTCACTACAGTGATCAAACTGAAGAGCTGGGACAGATCCCACAGATCTGGCAAAGCTGAGCATATTTACTATGTGGTTCTTTACCCAAAAAAGGTGTGCCAATCCCTGGTCTAGAGCTGTGTGTTCTCACCTACCTCCTGTCTGAGATCTTCCCTTGGGAAACGTTGATGCATCTTTAGGAGAGACTAAGCACATCTATCTCTGTATGGACCAAGACGGCTAACTTTTATGGAATTGTGTTCCATATCCATTCTCCTCCTTCCTCAGCTTACCAAAACCCTAATTTTATTTAGAGTGGCCAGTTCCAAGTGATCAAGCCAGTGCCGTCCAGCAGAACTCTCCGCAACGACAGATATGCCTTATGTACGCAACTGCCCAGTAATGTAGCCCCTATCCACACATGGCAACTGAGTTCTTGAAATGGGCTCGCATGACTGAGGAACACGACTTCTAACTTTATTTAAATTCAAACAATCTATGTAAATAGCCAGCATGACTCAACAAGAAAAAGACAACCCAATTACAAAATGGGCAAAGGATCTTAGAGACATTTCTCCAGAAAGATACATGAACAGCTAGTTAGCACATGAAAAGATGCTCAGTGTCAATAACGATTTTGTAAATGCAAACAAAAACCATAGTGAGGCACCACTTCACATCCACTGGCATCGCTAGAATCAAAAAACAAAAAATTACAAGTGTTACTAAGAGTGTGGAGAAATTGAAATCCTTAATCAATCCCATCAGGATGTATCAAATGCTACAGCCACTTTGGGAAGACAGTCTGGCATTTTCTCAAAGGATTAAAAATGGAGTTACCATACAATCCAGTAATTCCATTCCCAGGAATTTGCCCAAAAGAATTGAAAGAAAAATGAAAATACATTCACACAAAAACTTGTACATGAATGTTCATAGCAGTATTATTTACAGTAATGAAAAAAGTGTCCTTTGACCTAAATGTCCATCAACAAATGAGAGATAAAATAAAATGTGCCACATCCATGCAGTCAACTATCATTAAGTTATAAAAAGGAACAGATTTTTAAAAATACTTATACTGATATGTTCTTTAACAAAGATGAGCAGTGAAAAAATTATGTTAGGTGAAAGAAGCCAGACACCAAAGTGCTACATATTGTATGATTTCATTTATATGAAATGTCCAGAACAGACAAATCCATGGAGACAGGAAGTAGGTTAATGTTGCCAGAGGACGAAGGTAGGGTTAGGAAGGGGGAGTAACTACTAATAGGTACTGCGTTTCTTTTGGGGGTGATGAAAATGTTCGGGAATTAGACAGTGATGATGGCTGTACAATCCTGTAAATATATTAAAAACCACTAAAAGGTACAATTAAAGTGGTAAATTTTACAGTATGTGAATTATATCTCATTTAAAAAAAAAGCTTTAAAGTAGTCCGGTGTGGCTATCATATTACATTGTGTAGCTCTAAGCCAACCATGACCATATTATTCTGTACTTTCCCAGCCTCCCTTGTAGCTAAAAAGTAGCCACACAACCTAATTCCAGCCAATAAGAACCCAAGCAGAAATTTAGTAAGGCGAGGAAATGTCCTCTTCTCATTAAAACAAGGAGAAAGAAAAAAAGAAAGAAAGAAAGATAGATTAATTCTGTTTTCTCCAGTTCTCACTCATCTTTCAGCATTAAAGGTGGATATAATGTCTCCTGCTACCATGAGGTAATTAGCAAGAAGGAAAAATCTGAAGAAATAAAGATATGCTGGCCTTGATATGATCAAATCACCTTTGGATTTGTTTAGAGGTAAGTGAACAGGAACTCAAGCCTATTTATTTAAGATACCGTTAAATGGGTATATTGTCCCATGAGTTAATAATATATGTAAAACATCTGAAACAGCTCCTGGCACATGGTCAGTTAGTACTGTAAGAGTTAGATATTATCACTGTCATTGTAACTTAGCGATTCTTAACTTTTTTTTTTCTTTTTTTACCATCAGCCTCCCTGCAAAGTCTGTTCAGACATTCTTTTCCATATCACTGCCCCCATGACAGTTTAATACCTATCTACTGGTTTACATTGTTAGGTAGGTCTTGACTTTAGAAGGCTACAATCCATCACATCTATGGATATCTTTGTTATTCTGATGGTAAAAGATCTGAAATATAGAAAAATATAATGAAGGGGAAAAAAATCAAACTTTATCTCACAACACAGTCTATTTGTTTTATATAGGGAAACAATTTTGTGGAATGCCTG
The DNA here is from genome assembly GCF_009829155.1 of Mustela erminea. Classification (NCBI taxonomy): domain Eukaryota; kingdom Metazoa; phylum Chordata; class Mammalia; order Carnivora; family Mustelidae; genus Mustela; species Mustela erminea. The sequence goes on from NC_045623.1 coordinate 61,835,083, forward strand.
GTGGCTCAGTCAGTTAAGCATCTGCCTTCGGCTCAGATCAGATCTCAGGGTCCTGGGATCAAGCCCCACCTTGGGGCTCCCTGATCAGCAGGAAGCCTGCTTCTCCCTCTCCCTTTGCCTGCTACTCCCCCTGCTTGTGCTCTCACTCTCTCCATCAAATAAATAAAATCTCTTGGAAAAAAAAAGGGGGGGGGGAGAAACAATTTTGCTGAGGTGTCCTGCTCATATTTTACTAAATCCTCTAGCAACCTTCTCCAAGTCTGTCAAAAGCACTGGAATAGTTTCTGTTTTGAGCCTCCCCAAGGCGCTCTGATGTAGGCAGTACCCTTCTCCCATGATCCAATGAGGAAATAAGGCCTTGGTGAACTGAAAAGACCTGAGAATCACTCAGCGAGCAAGGGAAGCAGATGTGATTCTGCTCCAGACTCTCTGACTCCAAAGCACAGCCCCCACCACCACCTGACTCCTCCACAAATATCTGACCACAAGAGCCAACCAATCAAGAAGAATGTCCAAATGTCCCAGACATCTTCCACGTGCCTCTCTTGAACCTTCTCCACCCTGCTTTCTGCCCAAAGATGCTGACCAGAATGAAGCATACCCAGAGACTCTCCACCCTGTGGTCTCAAGCAGGTTCTAGTCAGAGAAGACAGAGGGATATCAGCAGGAGGAAAGAAAAAGCAGCCTGGCTGTGGTTCTCTGCACCAAAGGTCACACCTGTGAGACTCTCTATACAACAGTCTCTTTGGGACCTCGTGACCTGCCCGCCCCTTGTCTCTGGGGCCCAGAGCTGGTACCAGCTCCACTTTTGGTGGCCCAAAGATCCTGCATTATCCACTGTGGTTTCAGTACACTTAACCACTCTTCTCAAATTATCCCCTATGACTGTGCCACCTGTTTCTTGCAGGGACCCTGGCTGATACACTAAAAAACAGAAGGGACACAGGTGTTCCAATGGGTACTGGAGGAACACCCTGGGAGCCCTCTCTTTCCATAATGGCAGCTTCCAGAAAGGCAAGACAAAGAACAGCCATCATTACAGGGAGATGGAGACAAATTGTACTTGCCATCCCCTTTTTCAGAATACTGCCTGATCTGGAGACCCTGAATGGACACACGATGTTACCTGGGAACAAGAATCTGGATAAGCAGTATTTGAGGGGAAGATCTGGGACTTAAAGCCTGAGCTGTTTGCCAGGGGCTATTAATCACCCTTCCTTCCCCCTCCCACCCTTGTCCTCTCATGTGGCCTTGAAAAGCTGAATTTCCTGCACCAATGGAAAAGGACAAATTAATTGTAGCACAAGGAAGAGCTTTAACCCCAATTTATACTTTCCTTACCCAGTAAGAACAAGTGTCAAAATACTCATGTTAGAAGAAAAATTCAAACACATTTTGATAGAGATATGTCTCATGTCTCATCTTCTGGTAGATTTTTATAAGAGATGTATGCTAAAGGATCAAGGAGTTTCTGGAGGGAGAAAAACATCAAGGAAATGGCCTGGGAGAGCCATTAAACTGACTGTGGCCTCATACCTTTATTTCAAAAACTGAAAGTAAAAAAGCCTTTGCAAGTGAAACCACCAAAGCATAAATGAAAACCTTCCTATATTTTTGCCCCAAATAGGCTGTGTACTACATCCTAATAAAATTACAAATAACGGGGGCGCCTGGGTGGCTCAGTCAGTCAAGCACCTGACTCTTGATTTCGGCTCAGATCATGATCTCAGGGTCACAGGATCAAGCCCTGTGTCAGACTCCTCACTCAGCATGGAGTCTGCTTGTCCCTCTCCCTCCCCGCAACTTGCTCACTTGCTCTATCTCTAAAATAAGTAAATAAAATGCACTGTTCCATCGGTAGAAATTAACAAGGGAGGTGATAATAGCACATTCAGTTATCTTTTAAAAGCCAATTTTCTTCTTTACTTGCTAAATAAATCTTGCTCTGTCTTGTCTCTCTATTTTGCGCATCCTTTTCCTTGTCTCTCCTCTAATGTCTAACCATCAGGTAATTCATCAGTACGCCTGCTAATTCCACCTCCTAAATCCACATGGGCTCTACCCTTCTTATGATCACCCATAGTCACTTCTGAGCTCATGTCCTCTTCACATCTCAGTTGGACTGGAGCAAGGCTTCCCAACCTCATCACTCTTGATATTTTGGGCGTGGGGCTCTCCCACACCTTACCGGATGTTTAGAAGCCTCTCTAGACTCTTCCTACAAGATGCCAACAGCACACCCGCTCCTCACAATCAAAAATTTCTCTTTGCCAAGTGTCCCCTGAAAAGCAAAACCGACCCAGGTTGAGAACCACTGGCCTAGAGCATAGTCTCCTAGTAGATCTACCGGCATCTACTCCTATGCCCTCTGGAACTTATCTACCTTACCACGGACAGAATGCAAGTCCAACCATGTTATTCCTTAGCTTAAACCAGCGACTTAAACCACCACTCGACTCCCCACTGACTAGAGGCTGAAACCCAAAATTAGCAAGAGATACAAAACAGCCCCACCACTTGGCCCTGCAGGCTTCTCTGACCACAGCCAACCCTGTGTAACTGCCTACGAGCTCTGGGTGCTTCATCTGGATAGGAACCACTCCAATCCTCCATGTAATTCTCATGACTCCAGGCCTTTCCACTCGCTGTGACCCCCTTCCACACCAGACTACCCCTTCCCTCACTTCCCCACTTAGAGAAATTCCAAATCACCCTCTACAGTGGGGGTCTCAAACTCAAGTGCACTCAAGGGTCAGGATGGGGAGCCGCAGAGCACACGCCCACACGTGCCTCTCGGCTTCTCCTTACTACATCATTTCATACGGGACAAGGGGCCCAGTGTGACTGAATCTGGGAAGCCAGAGGTCTGGGTGTTTACATTTGCTACCTGAATGATTTAAAAATAAATAAATAAGTAAATAAACATGGAAGAGCTGAAACAATGTGCTACCTGTCATCAGCTGTTTATGCTCTACATAAACATTATCTCTAAGTATTTCTCACTGTACCCTGACAGGGTTTGCATTTCTGTCTTCCCTACACATGTGACAAGATCTCAAGGTCCCTGTGTCATTCATTGGTTCTTTTATTATTTTAATCCATGTGTCATTTCTTTCTCCCATCTACCCATCCATTCTTCTATCCAACTCACCCATACACAGAATTAAGTCCCCATGAGCACTTTATTAAGAATACAAAAGTAAACAGACACAGTCCCTACCCTCAAAATGTTCCTACTCCACAGGGGAGAGACATAAGCAAGCGATTATGATCCACACACTCATGAGAATATCATAAATAATATCAGAGCACAGCACACGGACAATAGAAAAAAACAAAAACAAAAACACTTAAATCTCCCTGGGGGAGTCAAACTGGCTTCTGATGAGATCTGAGCTAAAGGTAGGAATCCACCAGCTTGCTAAGAGAAAGAGAGCATTCCACACCACAGGAACAATCTGAGAAAGTGTGCAGGTAGGTGGAGAGAGGGCACATTTGAGGAACCACAATAATGCGATTTCAGCTTAAAAAGAGGTGAAACTTCATAGGACCCCATTCTTCAGTGTAGAGGGTTAAAAGTGTAGTTCCTGGCAGTTCCTGTAGAAGATACCCATTCTCTTTGTTTGATTACTTAATTCAAATCTGGACTGGAAGACATGTGGAACAAGAACAGCTGGACAGTAGTTAAGGAATGCCTTCAATGTGTGAGCCCTACTGGGAGAATACATCATAGCAGCAAACTCTATATCCAAAACTGTTAAATGAGCCAATACAATAATAATTACCATAATAACAACAGTAATAGCTAAAATTTACTGAGTGCTTGCTACGCACCAAGTACTCAACTAACACTTTCACAACATTTCACTTAATCCACATAACGATCCTATGCAGTAAGTACTATCATTCCCATTTTACAGATTAAAACTAGGCTCTGAGAAATGAGCTGGGGCTTCAACCCAGGAATGTCCGAATCCAAAAGTTAAACTAGTAACCATTATAGATTCATTTTTGGTGGAAAAAAATCCCTGCAGGTTTCTTGCAAAGCCTTTTGATTGTGTTTGAACCCAGAGCATCAATGCACCAAGGAAGAAACTCGTTCTCCTGGGGATGATGAAAATTGTCCTTCCAAAATAAAAGCTATCCTCTGAAGAAGTAGGCAGAAAACCAACCACTAAGTGGGTATTGCCACACGATCAAAATATAGTTGCCAGCGGTTTTCTATTGCCAGAAAAGAAAGAAAAAATCTGGAAAATGCCATGAAGAGGGGTGGCAGGCAGAATCTCTCTCTTGGAGCTGGGCCAGACCAGGCCTGTCTGCTGGAACAGCTGGGTGCAGGCAATGAGAGAAACCGGATGACTACAGAGTGCCCATCCGAAGGTGGGGCTCAGAGCCCGCAGGCAACCGGCCCCCCGTCAGGACAGGTCACTACTTTTTTCTGTCACACACCTGGACTCCCTTCCATCGACATATCTGTAAATGGTATTAAAATGATTTCAATGTGAATACCAAACTATCACAATTTATACTCAGTGTCTCTGTGATTCAGCTGATCTCATGGATACAACAAATTTGTCTAAAACAGGAGGAACTAAAAAAATCTATAAAAGAAAGATGTGTTTTCAAATACTCTCTGAGGATTTAGCAAGCATTGTTTCATAGCTAGAGGATACTGTAATTAAAAACATATTCTTTTCTTAGCTTCTTTAAAGGTTTGATTCTAGTTGATGACCTCCACTTCTCTTTATGTGGAAATCATTTAGTTTTTATTTTTTTATGCTTTTGCCACTAAATTATTTTTTTCCGACTTTACTAAGGAACAGCTGACGAATACATTTCAAGTATACAAGGTGATGATTTGATATGTATACAAATTGTGGAATGATTAACAAAACTATATACTTGTCATTTAAATCCCTAGAATAAAGATCAATTTATTATTTGGTACTGATGAAGAGTACGCATTCTCCAATAATAATGCCTGTGTTCAGATGGCCGCTCTGATATTTGCTACTGTGTGGTTTGGTCAAATTACAAGTTTTCTCCAGATCTCACTTTCATTGCCTACGAAATGGGTATAAGGATGTGAACTTAGCCATATTGGTTCCAAAGCCAGATGAATGACCAAATTAAGTTGGTAGCAGAAAGGGACAGGAGGTAGCACATTAAAAAATATTTAGAAAGGGACACAAACAAGACATCCATGGATCTCTTAATAGGCAGTTTCTCAGCAGAGCAGGCAGCAGGAATGAAGGCAGGTGTCAGCCTGAGCCGCCGAGAAGAGATGACCCATCACTAAGACGCAACAGGCAGGAGAGCGGCAAGGGAGTGGGAAGTCTGAATCCGGAACATGCTGGTGGGACACGACCGTGGAGAGCTCTGGAGCTCGGTCTAGCAGCTATGACACTTCCAAGAACAGAGCTGGGAACACAGACTCAGAAGTCGCTGGCCCATAAATTAAATCAATAAACCAAGCCACTGAGTAACCCCAGAAAGAGTATGTCTGCAGAAGCTGCAACCCAGTGGTCCAAGGACCACATCTGGAACACAGACTAGTTTCGTTGGCCCCCACCACCACCCAGAGTTCTAAAAAAAGGTTCAGCCAACATACCAAAATGTTAACATGGGGAATTTTTAAAATCTGGATTTCTTCTCGCTTGTCTTGAAAACTCAGGAGATTCTGCAATCCTGGGTGCCAGCATTCCCGCTCTGGATAACATGGGCAGCGAGAGCTCGTTTCAGGAAGCCCCCCAGACCGGGCTCAGACTGCACATCCTGCCTGGGTTTCCTGCCCCTGCTTGCACAGAGCCAGTGCACACCGGTATTCTCTGCCCCTGCCTCCCCTGTGCTGCCTTCTGGGATCCCAATCCCACATGAATGTGAGTCTGTGACTTGTGTTGTAGAATCGCTGATGAATGAGAAGAGCAGAGAGCTAAGATCAGAAGGCTCTGAAGACTGACACAGAAAGACTCCAAGAGAGGAGTCTCTGAATGAAACCGAGGAAGAGCGTCAGAAAAGTGAGAGCAGGGGCACCTGGGTGGCTCAGTGGGTTAAGCCTCTGCCTTCGGCTCAGGTCATGATCTTAGGGTCCTGGGATCGAGCCCCACATCGGGCTCTCTGCTCAGCAGGGAGCCTGCTTCCCCCTCTCTCTCTGCCTGCCTCTCTGCCTACTTGTGATCTCTCTCTCTCTGTCAAATAAATAAATAAAATCTTTAAAAAAAAAAAAAAGTGAGAGCATGTGTGGTACCACTGAGTCAAGGGTATAGAGTGGTCACACATTCATCCCTGACTGCTTTGCTGACATCTCCCTTCCCCCACATCAGCAAAGCTTTTCTGCACCAACTTTGACATATACCCCACATCTCGGCACATGTCCAAAATACCATCACTTTTCACCTGAGTTATGGCAATTGTCTCTTCTTTTTTACCACCTTTTTTTTTTTAAGATTTTATTTAGTTATTTGAGAGAGAGAGAGAGAAAGAGAGGGAAAGCTTGAGGGGGGAGGAACAGAGGAAGAAGTAGACTCCCCGCTGAGCAGGGAGCCCAAAGTAGGGCTTGATCCCAGGACCCTGAGGTCATGACTTGAGTCCAAGGCAGACACAACCAGCTGAGCCACCCAGGTGCCCCTCTGTTTCCACTCCTATGGCCCAAAAACCCATTCTCCATACAGCAGATAAAAAAAAGCTCATTAACAGGTAAATCAGAGCACATCAGTCCTTTGCCAAAACTATCCAATGACCTCCCAGGACAAACAGAAAAAATGGAAACCCACCCCTATGGTCTTCCAAGAAGGGGTCTCTTTCTACCTCTGTTGGCTGCATCTCCAACAACTGGCCCCTCTGTGTTCAGTCACACTGAGCTCTTTGCTGTTCTCCCAATAGGTCAAGCATGTACACCTGCTTGAAGGCCCGTGTACTTGTACTTGCTCCTCCTCCTGAATGGATCACTCTTCCCTCAGCTCCTTTCTTCTCACTGGCCCCTTCTCCATTCAAAGGTCACCTTCTCACAGAGTAGTTATTAACCTTCTCAACACCATTCCTGATTTGGCCCACTTTCAACCGCTCTCCCTGCTGCATTTTCTTCAGAGCACTTATCAATCAGCTACATGTGTATTTGTTTAATTGTGTATTCAGTTAATTTCCCGCACTATAGTAAGTTCTATGTGGTCAAGGACTTTGTCTATCATTACACAATGCCTCACACAGAGATGGTGTCAATAAGTTAAGTTTGTAGTGAATGAACGAATGGACATGCGATACTGTGGAAGGTAAGGGATTGCAGAGAATGGGTATTCAATACAGTATATCTTCGCTTGGATCCTCTGGAAAGCAGACCCTGAGTTTATGTAGGTTTATGTAGCAGGGTTTATGTAGGGTTTATGTAGCAGCACTGCATTAGGGTTTATGTAGCAGCACTGCATTAGGAAGCGAAATCTCCCGGAGCAGGAGGAAAGTGATGGACACCGGGAGTGAGACAAATAAGGAGCGGGAGAGGCAAGATAAAGTTGTGTTATCAAACTGGTTCCACAAGAGTGACTCATTCTCCATCCACAGGACCACCCACACCCTCCACACTCCAGTCCCCCAAGCCATACAGAACAGCCATCTTAGAACCATCCACAATGGGAGAGAAAGGAGCATTAATTCCCCACAGGTCCAGGTTGTGCACATGTGGGCAAAGAGTGAGACGCAGAGGTGGCATCAACCGGGAAGCATCAGACGGCATGTGAGGCAGGGGGGTGCCATGAGTGGCACGAGGTGAGGCCCTGTTTACACCTGCAGAACACCCTGGGCAGCACTGGTTGCCACACAGGCAGCTGGATCAAGAAATGATGTGACTTTTCTTTACTGCCCCACTGAGAGGATCTGACGCAGGACACAGAGGTGTCTGAGACACATTAGCAGTGACCTTAATAGCAGCAGTATCAGTGCACTAGAAAGGGTGAACATCATATTATAGCGGATGGAGGTACTGACAGGAAGGAGAGGAAGCAGAACAGCAAGAGAAGGCTTCTCTCAGGGTTCCTTAGAGTATGAGCTGATTCCAGACCTGGAGAAAGGAGATGCCTAAGTGACACCCAATGGTGTCATGACAAAAGGAAAGACGTGCTCCAAAAGAAAATAAGGACAAATCAAAAGGACACAGAAGCCAACTTGAAGGGGTTCCCAATGGCGAAATCTGTGACTCTTTGAGCAAGATGATGATAGTAATGGACTGAAGGCAATAGAAGAAAATAATTCGTAAGTGCATACTGATATAAATAATTGAAAGAATAAATAAATGGTAAACAAAGAGAAAGCCACTGACAGTAAAGATCCTAACAAACATAGAAGAAATTATGAACAGAAAAATGCCATCTGGCAAAACCACAGGAATAATTGCTACAAGCAAGAATTAACAATGGATGTTAAAATTAGTAGGAAACAGTATGATAGGGAGTATGATATTTACAAAATCGCAAGGTATTTCCCCACAAGGCAGTTATTAATTACAAAAGGGAAAATGGTGCCTTTACAGTGCAGACTGAAAGAAACCAACTTAAGCAAGTACCATCCCCTGTTAACTTCACCAGCGACAGTACAAATTCACATCACGTGCCTCCTGATACTGTGCACTATGGAGAGTACAACATCGTTTCTGGGGTTTTCCTGCCAAAAATGCATAATCTGAATTTCATCTTGAGGAAGCACCAAGCAAACTGAGAGATGACACAAAATAACTCTGTGATACTTCAAAAGCATCATGGTCACGGGAGATGGGTAGTGACTGAGGACTATTCCAAGTCACAGGAAACAAAGCAGATAGGAGAACTAAAGGCACTGTGTGGTCCTAGGTTAGATTCCTACCCAGAAAGAGACCTTAGTAATTCAACGACAAAACTAGGTAACAATGCAGCATGAACCTTTATCACCTGACTCGGACCGCTGCGGAGTGATTACATAAAACACTGGGGAGACAGACAAGAAGATGATATGATGGGGAGAGATACATGGAGGGGCCCTAGAGTACCTTAGTCCACTTTTTCAGGAGGTGGTAATTAGTCCACTTTTTCAGGAGGTGATAGGTACACAGATGTCCATCAGATTATTCCGTATATTTTGCATATACTTTATATTCTGTGTATATGAACAGGTCGTATTTTTTAAATGAAGAAAATGTAAACATACAATGAAAATATAATGGGTGCTTTTATGTTTTAGAGTCTGTTGGCTCAGCCTCAGAGCAGAGTACTGTTCTTTCTTGCTTAAAAGAACAAAAAAAAGTGCAAATATTAGATAGTTGTTAAAGGCATCCTGGAATCTAACTAAGACTCGCGTAATAAGACAGTAAGACAACTAAAAAGGGAAGAGCCACTTCTCAAGCATGTGTGTCTATGTTCTTTAACCCGTGTCCCTATAGTACTATAAATTGTCTTACATGCCACTGGAAATTCCCATATACACTCCCAGGGGCAGATGTCCCATAGGCTGAGAGGAAAGACTAGAGTTTTGGTGACAGAAGTCTTAGGCTCTGATCTTCACACCTCCACTGACTTGGGGTGTGACAAAGGGCAGGCAAGTGACTCAACTTCCCTGTTCCCACATGTGCAAATAGAGAAAATGTCGGGGTTGTCACAAGGTTGACATGAAAGATGTGCATCAAGACCAAGTACTTTGGCGGGCACAGATACTCCCATTTGGTAGCAATACCAAGGCAATCACAGCTCTTATCTTGGTTTCCGAGGAGATGGAGACTCAGAAAGCAAGCCCATCTTTGCCTTAAACCTCCACAATTCTAGAAATGAAGGGAGATCACAAGAGAGCATGAAACACAAGTCCTCTGCCCCGACCACCTTGCAGTGACCGAGTCTGGTGTGAGTGGCCTTACGCCAACAGCCCTCCTCTTAATTTGAAGATCGAGTGTAGCAGACAGGCAAAAGTTCTGGATCCCAGTCACCCTTTGTGTCCTGTGTGATCTTGAGCACATGACCCGGCCCTCTAATGCTCAGGGGTTTTCTCTCTCAGTGGGGGTGATACCACCCCTTCGCCAGGTTACTAGAATGTACACTGCATCAACAGCTATTGCGTAAAATAGTGTCTGATGCATAACTGACTCCAGAGATCTCAAGGCCTCCCTCTGGCTGCAATATTCCAGGAAGGAAATCTCCAAAGGGCCCTATAAACCAGGGAGGAAAAACCTTGGTGAGAAAGAAAATCTGCTACCTGAGTAACCCAGACTTGTTGTAATCCTAGTTCTTCCTTCCCTTTCCTTAACCACCCAGAGGTTTGGTTTCCTCACCTATAAAAGAGAACTCCTCCCTGCTTCTCCAGAGAGTTGTGGCGGGGTTAACTGAGGGATGTGGTATCCTCCCTCCTGCTGGGGACACACCTGGAGATGAGTACAGGCAAGCCGGAGCTGAGGGGGACTGTGAACTCCCTCACCCTCTCAGGTCTCCTGCTCCCTTCCTCACGAGCCTGAGTGATGGCAGAGTGTTCAAGGATCAGGGTCTGGAAGCAGTTATCCCTTCAATCCTTTCCTGTCTAAGCCATCCACACAGCCTTGGCTCCCGCGCCCCTCCCGAAGGAAGGAAAAGTCTGTATGAAGGCCGAGGGGAAGTGTCCTGATGTTTTCCAAAATCCACACTCCCACTCCCAAGCTGCACCACAACCTCTGTCAGCGCGTTTCCGAGTCGACATTCTGAAACCTTTGTTTATCTTCCTACGAAATCCAGAAGACAGTAATGCTATGTGTGCGTTGTGTTTTAGACACTTCCTAAAGGATGGATTTAAATGTCACTCTCTTGACTTTGGAGGAAAATCTGAGGACAAAAGAGGGATTAGGAATTGTGGGATGGGAGAGGATGGAGATCTGAAAACTAAATTAGGTTTAAGGTTACGAGGATAAAAGTTAAATAAAAAGACAAAAGGCCAGTCAAGGCTGCCATGATGAAAGTTACAAATACAAACACTCCATAGATCTCCTGTTCCTGAACCCAAGCAAGCTCTCGGGAGCTTGAACAACAGGATTATTTTCAAGCAAATCAAAGTGGTTGGGCCCCAGGACAAATAGGTTGAAAGCCCAAGCATAAACCCAGTCTCAGAGAGTTAAAAGGAATGCAGACTGCCCCAAAACACACCAGCCGTTTGTTTTTCCTGCTACCTTTCCAACGGTCATGTCTGGAGTGAGGATAAACGGTTCTGGGGAGAAGAAATGATGTGAAGTACAGACTTTAAGAAAACAAAAAACTAGAAGAACCCTTCTTGAAGAGTTATATATGTGTGCCTGCATCTACATACATACACATATATACAGAGAGAAAAAACACACGAACACACATATGTGAATGTGCATGTGCGTATGCCAAAAATTATCCAAACTTCTGATGTTTTCAGGTATGAATAAAAAGGGCTGAAACAAACCATGGAGATGCTGTAGAGTTGTTTTATTTTATTATTATTTTTTTTAAGCAAGGTCAAGATTTTTAAATTTTATTTTATTTTTACAAAAACATTCCAAAAATGGTTTTGTTTAATGAGATTATACTGGGTGGTTTTGCTGAGAAATGTATTGAAATGTATTGGGAAAGCCCCACATAAACCTACAAAATAAGGAGAGTGAGGTGAGAGCTTCATAGGATGGCAGCCCCCCCACCCCACCCTGGGGCCGGGGAATTGTGTTCAGTGCTGGGCGTGTGCTGCCTCTTTGCTGCCTCTTTGCAAGAACACAACAAACTTGAACAGTAAATATCAGTTCCCCAAGCCCACACAGCATGCAAGTGGCAGAGCCTATTCTGCTTGCCCCAGAATCTGGATGTTTTGCCCCCATCATTGCTGATCAGGGCCCCTCCCCCAGTGAAAGGCTGACAGAAGCCATCTTTCCTAGTGTTTCCCTAAGGACAGAGAAATGTTCCTTATTCCCGGTACACACAAACAACTGGCGGCAGGGTCAAAAGCAGCTTCTCTGTGATCTCCACTTTAGCAGAAACAGGAGGAGAAACATTCTGGTTCAAGAGTTAAAGCCAGAAGATGAACAATTTACATGTGGCAGGTGATCAATATTTAATGCCGCCTGGTGTAGTGGTTCTTCAAAAATGCCTTTCAGCTCTGAAGGCCTTTCTGTTCACCCACACTTCAGTGGGTGCACAGCAGACTCAGAGAAAATGCATTTTTAATAAGGACTATGTCAACACAAGAGGCTCAGAATGGAGTAAAAGACTCACAAGGGAACACACACTCTTGGGAGAAAGGGTCCTAAGGTGAAAAGGGGAATAAAAAGAAGCCAGAAATATGTATTTTTTACTCTTGGAGAAGAGGCCCTGTTAGAGCCCTGTCAGAATAATTATCAGAATAGATTTTTTTTTTTTTTTCTCCCTCAGTGGATGAGCTAGTCAAGTTTAAGGGAATCATATTCCAGACAAATAAGCTCCAGATGAGAGGTCCTGGGCTGTGTTCCAACCATCCATGGCATCTTAGCTGCTTAACCTGTGCATGCAAAGCTCCAGCATCATGCACTTGACACGTATGGCCCATGGCGGACCACTCCCTCCACCCCCGCTCAGTCCCTCTCGAACACTGTGCAACTCTTGCTACCGTTCTCTCATTTTTTGTCCTGCCTTGGGTTTTGAATCTAATGTTTACACATGGGGACAGGGAAGAAACTCAGATTAGCAACAAGAGGAAGTTGAGAGAACAAGGGAAGGAGGTACAGTTGCTGGGCTCCGAGAGCCAGAGTCATCTGTTAGCATCTGGAGGCACAGGGGCCTGTCTGGAGGGTGGGAAAGCCACTAAGGGGATGTGGCCACTGCCAACAATGTTACCCAAGGCAGAGAGGGGGAAGGACCTCCCTCTTCCTCCTGCCCTCCCAACTCCCATAAGTGTCAAAATATCAGATGGCAGGGGTCGACCCCTAGCAATGCACAATGGAGCTATACAAGGACGGCAGATGGATCTGAGCACAAACAGGCCAAAGGTCAACACAAGTGCTAAGTTAAAACAGTGTGTCATCATTGCTAAATGTATGCGTATGTAATTTAAGCAAATGTATACATACTATATACGGTAGAGATTGAGGTATTGTCAGATAGAAAGATCAAGAAAGAACAAGTCGGGGGCGCCTGGGAGGCTCAGTCATTAAGCGTCTGCTTTCGGCTCAGGTCATGATCTCAGAGTCCTAGGATGGGGCCCTGTATCGGGCTCCCTGCCTGGCAGGAAGCCTGCTTCACTCCCTCTGTTTGTGTTCCCTCTCTCACTGCATCTCTCTCTGTCAAATAAATAAATAAAAATCTTAAAAAAAAAAAAAAAAAAAAGAGCAAGCGGAAGAGAGAGTAGAAAGATAGTCCAGTTCTCATTATTTGCCAGAGTCATGTTCTATAAACTCTCTGCAAATGCTGCATTAGTGAATACCGAACTGCTGTTCCCAAAGGAAACACAGGGTTAGGTTCCTGTGAGCCACTGGTCACATTTTCATCAACGGATCAACACACAACCTTGTTTCATGCGTGCTTCTGTTTAGAAACATGCCATTAATTATATACCGTTAACTCGCTAACACTGACCGCATGGCTCTTAACTCATGTGTGTATCAAGCTTACCTTCATGAGTATTTTCTCCATGAGACACAATGCAGCTCTCTTGCACTTAGAAACACAGCACTTCGGCACAGTACTTGAAGGCTATTTTAAAAACTGAAATCACCCACAAAAGGCACCAAAATGAGAAAAATGTGGCACTATAAGACCATAAAAAGGACAATGTTTGGGTGCCTGGGTGGCTCAGTCAGTTAAGCATCTGCCTTCAGCTCAGGTTATGATCCCAGGGTCCTGGGATAGAGCCCCACATACGGCTCCCTGCCCTGCAGGGAGCCTGCGTCCCCTTCGGCCCCCTGCTCATGCTCGCTCTCACTCTCTCTCAAACAAATAAACAGATCTTTAAAAAAAATTAAAAAGGACGGCGTTTATAGTATGAGAGCAGAATTAAGAAGGTGGAGGGCATCTTGCTCAACCTCAGCTGGGAACATGTGCATCAGGAGACTGGAAAATTCTTCATCGCTCTGCACATGTCTAAGAATGACTGCAAAAACCCCACTTAGTATTGATTTGGGAGTTACAAATAAAATTTTACAAGTAGAAGAGTTTGCAAATATGGGGTCCACAAATAATCAGAATCAATTGTACATCAAGAGTTTTTTTTTTAAGATTTTATTTATTTATTTGACAGATCACGAGTAGGCAGAGAGAGAGAGAGGAGGAGGAAGCAGGCTCCCTGCTGAGCAGAGAACCCGATGCGGGCCTCGATCCCGGGACCTGGGATCATGACCTGAGTCAAAGGAGAGGCTTTAACCCACTGAGCCACCCAGGCACCCCACATCAAGATATTTTTAAAAAATTAAGGGCGCCTGGGTGGCTCAGTGGGTTAAGCTGCTGCCTTCGGCTCAGGTCATGATCTCAGGGTCCTGGGATCGAGTCCCGCATCGGGCTCTCTGCTCGGCGGTGAGCCTGCTTCCTCCTCTCTCTCTCTCTCTGCCTGCCTGCCTCTCTGCCTACTTGTGATCTCTCTGTGTCAAATAAATAAATAAAATCTTTAAAAAAAAAAAAAAAAGATTTAAAAAAAAAAAAAAAAATTAAAAAGGCCCTGGATGTTATGAGATAGAATGCTACTTGTTTCATTATTTATCCGTCCTTCCTCGTATTCTCAAATGTTGTCTAGTTGGTGTTAAGTCTGCAATTAAGAGAGAGGATTCTTAATGTATGGTTCAAAAAGGAAAGTAAAACAAGGGGCAAAGGCATTATGTAGTGGAATCACTTAGCTTAACAGCGGATTGCCCTAAATATGCCCCCAGGAAGTCCCAAGGTGTCCCCACTCTCCGGGCCAATGACCCAAGGTGTGCAAAACACAAAGGCTGACTGTGGGCCAGGCTAAAGACAGGAGGGGCACTGGAGCTAACTTCCTGAGGAGACAGCAAACAATCCCAGAAAATAAGACAGCCTAGAGTCAGAAACTCACACGTGCCCCTTCTGCTCTAACCAAATCTCCCTAATGCTCATTTCACATTTACTAATGAGCTGATGTGAGCCTCTTTCGTCTCAATTCAGCAACTATGACTTGAGCCCCTACTATGTACAAAGCACTGTACTAAATGCTGGAAGGAATAAAATATCCTTTTGTCTCAAATCATGTTCTACCTGTTTTGCGAATAATCGAAGGGTCTGGATCCCTAGTTATATGATCTTATATATGTAAATAGCATCTATCTATAGAGTACCTTATATTTACAAAATTCATATATACATATTATCTACTGCCTCTAGTTGTGTTAATAATTTCGACCTCTCTGGCACTTGAGATGTATCTTCTGCTACAGTACAATACGTTACTCTGATTTATTTATTGGCCTATTTTCCCCTTTGGTGTTTGAGCTTCTTGAGAATAGACCCTCAATAATCCTTGCAGAATTACTGCATTCAGATTAAATCCTTAACAACACAGAAGTAAGAATTCTTTAACAATGTATACAGGTGGGAAAGAGGATCAGAGGGGAAGAGATTTGTTCGAGATCTCAGTTATGAAGTTAAGCATTTCGTGCAGTATTCCTCCCACCATCCCAGACCCACTGACACTGAAGCATGCCGCAGGGTGCACATTATAAAAATGACATGAGTCCGGCCAAGTTCTAGAAGCACGGCTGTATAAACAACACCTGAAACATTTATCCGTCTTTTTTTTTTTTATGCATACTTTGAGGCAAGAGAAGGAGAGAAGAATATGCCCCTGGTTCTGCTCTGTTTGTATTCAAAAACATTTACCAAGAGTAAAGGATCCTTCTGAGCTTAGAATGAAAATTCAAATAAATAGTGTCCTCTGAGTTTATTCTAGATGCACAAACCTACTCTGGTGATGGGGGGGGGCGGACAAAACAAAACTGAAAACCCAATCTATGAGATTCTTCAGTTTCAAACCAGGAATAAAACTAAGTTTCAGAACTGAAAAAGCATCAGAATAGCACAAAGGCATGGTAATTTAGCTCTGTGTTCATTCCTTATGCCATTAACGAGCGACTTTTAATCTTTAATCCTCCCTCACTAAGCTGCTTTTACTGTCCCATCTGCTCCTCTTACTCATGCCTTCAGGATCTTATAATTAAATTCTAATTAAAGTTTAAGGCATGTAATAAAGAAAACACTTGCGGAATGCCTTTGATTCAAGAGGCCAAAATAACATTTCAGCAGTTTGAAAAATGAATTATATCCTTTTGCTTAACAAGCATCTTTAAAATGGAATTAAAATGGGAAATTCCAATCTTCCATGATTTCACCAGCCACACATTATGTAAATATGTTCATCATCATGTGTTACATGGGAGTCAGCTGAACCCATGAAGCCATCACAAAGAGAACACTGCCCAGCGTGCACAGCGTAGACGGGAGCTCAGCGGGAGCATGTTCAGCGGAGGTCTCACAAACGCCCTGGTGGTACCTCCATGTCATAGGGACCTCAGCATCCACCCAGCATGACTCCTGAATCTGAGAGAAGAGGCTTCTCCCCATCCTCACCTTATCTTCCACCAAAACCCAAAGGGTCTGCCTTCCTAGCATCTTCCAGATCTACCTTCGCTCTAGCTACGTGAGCAGGACCCTCCAACGCTCCCCGGAAATACCACGGTACTTCCTGACCTCTAGCCTCAGTCCTCTGTTCCAAGTGACACTCCACCCCACACGGCTGCCAGTCACCTTTCCAGGCATCATCCTCACCAGGTCATTCCACTCTGACAGTAGGCTGAAATTTAAGAATAACTGCTAGCCACATAATTATACTATAGCATCATTCGTAATAACGAATATTGCAGACATGTTTGAAGTGCCTTATGGTATCATTTCAATTCTCACAACCATGCTGTGATCTCGAATAAAGAAACAGGGACACAGAAAAGTTGGGACACTGGTCCCAGACCACAGAGCCATGCATCATTGGAGTCAGGGTTTAGTGCCATGCAGTCTGATTCCACTGCCCATGCCAGAACCACTCCTAGAGCCCCAAACCTGAGTAAAGTCTGGGAGGACTTTCTATTCTTCTCTCCAAATCCTAGGCATGCTCATGATTTTGCAGAAGGACCACAGTTTTCATGGCTACACTTTTGTACATGCTGCCAATTTGCCAGGTGGCCCTCACCTCCACCTCGTGGATTCCACTCATCTTTCATTTCATGCCTTGTAAGACCTTGCCAGAATTCCTGGATGGAGCTGACCACTCTCCCTTTTCCTAGTGCAGAATCTAGAACCTACCAGATTTCTGTTAGGTGCTAAGAGCACTGCCAAGTGACTATCTGGGGAACCCCTGCACTCAGCCCCCATATTCTATAAAGAAAGGGCACTCAGCAGGACTTTGATGAATGTATGAAGAATAAAGAAATGGAGGGCTCTCTAAATCTGTACATTGCCACTCTTGTTCAGCACAGTACTAGAAGTCCTAGCAACAGCAACAAAAAGAAAAAACTAGAAGTCCTAGCAACAGCAACAAAAAGAAAAAAAAGAAGAATGAAACTGGCAATGAAGAAGTTAAACTCTCTCTCTTCACAGATGACATGATACTTTATATGGAAAACCCCAAAGACTCCACCCCCAAACTACTAGAACTCATACAGCAATTCAGTAATGTGGCACTATACAAAATCAATGTACAGAAATTGGTTGCTTTCTTACACACTAACAATGAAAATATAGAAAGGGAAATTAGAGAATTGATTCCATTTACTATAGTACCAAGAACCATAAGATACCTAGGAATAAACCTAACCAAAGAGGTAAAGGATATGTACTTGAGAACTACAGAACACTCATGAAAGAAATTGAAGAAGACTCAAAAAGATGAAAGAGCATTCCATGCTCATGGATCAGAAGAATAAACATTGTTAAAAGGTCTATACTGCCTAGAATGGGAGAAGATATTTGCAAATGACATATCAGATAAAGGGCTAGTATCCAAAATCTATAAAGAGCTTAGCAAACTCAACACCCAAAGAACAAATAATCCAATCAAGAAATGGGCAGAGGACATGAACAGACATTTCTGCAAAGAAGACATCCAGATGGCCAACAGACACATGAAAAAATGCTCCACATCACTCGGCATCAGGGAAATACAAACCAAAACCACAATGAGATACCACCTCACACCAGTCAGAATGGCTAAAATTAACATAGTCAGGAAATGACAGATGCTGGCAAGGATGTGCAGAAAGGGGAACCCTCCTACACTGTTGGTGGGAATGCAAGCTGGTGCAACCACTCTGGAAAACAGCATGGAGGTTCCTCAAAAAGTTGAAAATAGAGCTACCCTATGACCCAGCAATTGCACTACTGGGTATTACCCTAAAGATAAAACGTAGTGATCCGAAGGGGCACACGCACCTGAATGTTTACAGCAGCAATGTCCACAATAGCCAAACTATGGAAAGAACCTAGATGTCCATCAACAGATGAATGGATCAAGAAGATGTGGTATATATATACAATGGAATACTATGCAGCCATCAAAAGAAATGAAATCTTGCCATTTGCCACGATGTGGATGGAACTAGAGGGTATTATGCTTAGCTAAATAAGTCAATCGGAGAAAGACAACTATCATATGATCTCCCTGATATGAGGAAGTGGAGATGCAACATGGAAAAGAACAAATGAAACAGGATGGGATTGGGAGGGAGACAAACCATAAGTGACTCTTAATCTCACAAAACAAACTGAGGGTTGCTGGAGGGAGGGGGGTCGGGAGAGGGTGGTGGGGTTATGGACATTGGAGAGGGTATGTGCTATAGTGAGTGCTGTGAAGTGTGTAAACCTGGCGACTCACAGACCTGTACCCCTGGGGCTAATAATACATTATATGTTTATAAAAAAACTAAAAATTAATTTTAGAAAAAGGTCTATATTGCCTAGAGCAATCTATACTTTTAATGCCATCTCGATCAAAATTTCACCAGCATTTTTCAAAGAGCTGGAATAAACAATCCTAAAATTTGTATGGAACCAGAAGAGACCCTGAATTGCTAAGGAAATGTTGAAAAAGAAAAACAAAACTGGGGGCATCACGTTGCCTGATTTCAAGCTTTACTACAAAGCTGTGATCACCAACACAGCATGGTACTGGCACAAAAACAGACACAGAGCAGTGAAACAGAGTAGAGAGCCCAGATATGGACCCTCAACTCTATGGTCAAATAATCTTTGACAAAGCAGGAAAAAATATACAGTGGAAAAAAGACAGTCTCTTCAATAAATGGTGCTGGGAAAATTGGACAGCTATGTATAGAAGAATGAAACTGGACCATTCTCTTACACTACACACAAAGATAAACTCGAAATGGATAAAAGACCTCAACGTGAGGCAGGAATCTATCAAAATCCTAGAGGAGAACATAGGCAGTAACCTCTTCAACATCGGCCAAAGCAACTTCTTTCAAGACATGTCTCCAAAGGCAAAGGAAACGAAAGCGAAAATTAACTTTTGGGACTTCATCAAGATCAAAAGCTTCTGCACAGTAAAGGAAACAGTCAACAAAACAGAGGCAACCCACGGAATGGGAGAAGATATTCACAAATGACACTACGGACAAAGGGCTGATATCCAAGATCTATAAAGAACTCCTCAAACTCAACACACACAAAACAGATGATCACATCAAAAAATGGGCAGAAGACCTGACCAGATACTTCTCCAAAGAAGACATATAAATGGCTAACAGACATATGAAAAAATGCTCATCATCATTAGTCATCAGGGAGATCCAAATCAAAACCACATTGAGATACCACCTTGCGCCAGTTAGAATGGCAAAATTAACAAGACAGTAAACAACATGTGTGATGTGGAGAAAGGGGAACCCTCTTGCACTGCTGGTGGGAATGCAAGTTGGTGTAGTCACTTTGGAGAACAGTGTGGAGATTCCTTAAGAAATTAAATATAGATTGGTGAGTGCTGTGAAATATGTAAACCTGGCAATTCACAGACCTGTACCCCTGGGGATAAAAATACATGTTTATAAAAAAAAAATTAAAAATTAAAAATTAAAAAAAAAAAAGAAAGAAATTAAATATAGAGCTTCCCTATAACCCTGCAATTACACTACTGGGTGCTTCCTGCACCCCAATATTCGGTCCAAGACCTCAGAAGCACAGAGCTGCTGTGCCCAGGGGTCCCAGAATCCCTCTTCATCGGGTGAGGTGTGAACAGCTGACCATCTCACCCATTACTTGATTTGTACTCTGGGGCCCCAATGAGATGGAGCCTTTTCCTTGACCCTACGAGCCTGGGTGAGCCTTGCCTCTTTTGCCAAATAATCCATCTCCCAAGAGATTCGACCTCCCTCGACCGGCTTGGTACTGTTCCAGAGAGGCCAGCCACTCTGAACCACAGACCTGCTACCTTACCAACGCTCAGAGTCCCTCATGCCTGGAAGCCCTGGGCCTTGTCTCCCACTCAGTGAGTAAGTAGCAGGCACAGTACTAGGTCTTTTATATAGACGCATCTCAAATGCCTCAAAACCTTCTTACAAAAGCCTATTGTTAACTAATCTGTTTGACAAATCTTTTCAACTAACTACCCTGTAACGACAAAGCCAGGTCTCACGCCAGTGTCACACAGCTGACAGAGTAGCAGAGGTGGGATATGAACACAGTTCTTTTTAACTCTCATAATATATCCCAGCTCTTGTTCTTGGAAGAGATGAAAGTGTATTAGGTAACAGCATGCACCCAGAAATCTACTAATATCTTTATTATGACGTATCTATACACATGGCAGACCCAACTCTTCTCAAGACTCCAGTCTCCATTTTCATGTTCCATCCACTCCACACTACCCACTGTTCCCTGAACTTGCAATGAATTGTCATACCTTCATTCATGTTCATGCGTTTGTAATGTCCTGTCTTCACCTGTCCACGGTATTCACTCCTGCAGACGTCATTTCGTATTTACGAAACCCATTCCTACACTAAGTGATAAAAATACAGCTTTAGCCCCTGTCCTTACAGAGCTTACAGTCTACAGGGAAGTAAAGATCAGTAAATAAGTCAAAACACTAAATAGTATGTTCTATGGCAGGGGTGAATATAGGTTGTGTGGTAGCTCTAAGGAAAGGGTTGGGACCCAGAATCAGTGCCTCCTCTCTGAGATGCTACTCTCTCTCATTCCTTCCCTCATTCTGTCCCTAATCCCGCCACAATTTACTACCACTCATAGACTTCTTACTGCGCTGTTCATTCTGCAGTCACAACATTTTTCACATTGACTTACAGTTAATGATGATTATCTATCTTCATCACTAGAATCAATTCCTTGAGGGAATCGATTTCCTTAATAGACAGATACATATCGAGTGGCTTGCAGGACTGTAGTGGTTAAAAGCATGAGTTTTATCATTTAAATCCTGGCAAGTACTTAACTAGCCACATGACCTTGGGCAGGTTACTTAACATCTCAGACCCTTCAACATTTTCTACATGTCTAAAACGGGGATCAATCAAGAATATACTCCAGTTCAGCATGGCAACAGCATTTACCCATTACTACTATCAGCTTTATTGTTGGCCTCAGTCTCTGGCATTCTTATTTCAACACCCATTCTGGAATTATTTAGCCTGTGTGTGACCAGTGGTGGTGATCATCACAAGGATCTCTGCCATCAAGATAGTTTAACAATAGTCATTAATACAAAGCAGTTTGGGACTTATCGTTAAAATCATAATGTTCCCTTCTAAATATTTTTAAGTGGTCCAGATTCAGCTTGGGGGGCAGGGGATGAAACAAAATTCTTTATGGGCTTTGTATGGTGAAGATGTACCAGTTAGATGAATGTAAGTATTTCATTATTCATTTTATTCATATTATTGTGAATGCAAAATGCTGTTAATGATGATTTTGAAAACTGCTAATATCATCTATGAAATCAATTATTGATTGATTTTTGTTAATCATTATTAACAAAAATGTTAAATAATGTAATAATAATAGACTGATAATAGATAAAAGATTGACAACATCAAGAGACAGGGCATGGGGCGCCTGGGTGGCTCAGTGGGTTAAAGCCTCTGCCTTTGGATCAGGTCATGATCCCAGGGTCCTGGGATCAAGCCCCGCATCGGACTCTCTGCTCCGTGGAGAGCCTGCTTCCCCCTTTCTCTCTCTGCCTGCCTCTCTGCCTACTTGTGATCTCTCTCAGTCAAATAAATAAATAAAATCTTAAAAAAAAAAAAAAAGAGAGACAGGGCATTACCTAGTTGAATTGACAAAGAACACTGTATCTTTTATGAGACTATGAATCCACATTAAAAAGTTAAATAATATAAAGCAAAGTACTATTAAAAGTGAGATTTTATTCTCATCTTTACAGCACTGCTTGTTTCCAACACTTATAATGTAAAACAAGAATAAAGAAACATACAATATGTGTCACATGGCCCCCAGATTACATTTATGTCAAAGGTCCCATCCCCCCAAAAAGAAAAAGTTCCATTTAGGAATTCTTCATATCTTACAAAGGTAAATTAAAAGCAGAATGTCAATTTTACAATCTGCAAATTTCTCACCTACGGATCAGGAAGCAAAACTTCAAAATTTTGTATAAGAACAATAATGATAACTCATCTGACACAAAATTTTAAGAACTATAAAGAATACATAAAATTAAAGTGTTAGAGAAAAATGAAGTTCCTACTTCAGAGAGGAAAAATTTTGTTCCTGCCAACCAATCTTTAAAATGATAAACTTTACAATATGCCCTAAGAGGATAATTCCTTAAAACTTTGTTTTTCTGGAGGATGTTGGCTGATCCGCAGGTGAGAAGAAATGTCTGGGATTTGTGTTAATGACCTAAACCACAGTAAAGAGATTAAGGGTGTCTCTATGGTGGGTGGTAAGGTTGAAGCTGTACCACTGGGGTGGAGAAGTGAAAGAGCTCAGGGGATAAACTAAGCAAGTGGGTGCTGATTCTTCAAACAGAAGTTCTGACTACAGCAGGAGAGGAAAGAAATGGAGAGGTGGTCCTCAGTCCAATTCTGTAATGTGTTCTCACTTACTAAGGTAAGACACAGAAGCTAAAACATCACAGAAAATTACATGGACTGTTGTTGCTTCTGAATGCCTGAAAAGTACGTATAATGCTGACCCCACCCTGCCATCCAGACTCACTTGATTCCCAGATGCATGGCTTTCACTGAGCCATTTTCCTCAAAACCTTTCAGAATAAACAGAAAAGCAAAATGGTGAGCCCAAGACACTGACCTATCCCAGTGCATGAACATTTGTGCTTTTCCTTATATGGCCCCCAGATTTCATATCCATCCACTTCTAGATGGGACAGAAAGTACAATCCACATAGATGGCCCGGTATACACAGCATCAGATCAGGCGTATGATCCTAAAATTCTCAGAAATGCAAGAACCCCTCCTTGAGAACTTTCTTCCAATCCCTACAGATACCTCCATGGTACGAGGAACAGAAAAGAGAAAAAACAAAATTCTGTCATATGGAAACCTCTAATCAGAGAGGATAATAGTATCCCCGTGCCTCATGTCAACAGTGCCCAATAACTGCCAAACACTTCATGTAAAATACATAACCCCTACAAATAATTATTGTTATTCCTATTAAAAATGATAAAACCATGGCCCGGGAAACCTATAGCTAACTCAGAGCAAGAACTTTAGAGTCAGCTTTGCCACTGATCTAGCTCTGTTACACTGGGCAAGGTCTTAAACATCTCTAAGCCTTACCTTGCCCATCTACAAAAATGGATATAATCTTACCTACTGCAGAGACTTATAAAAAGAATTAAGAGAGAAGAAATGTATATGAAGTCCCATCATAAGGCCTAGCATTGTAGATTAATAGTCAATAAATGGCAACCATTTTGATTGTTACTGTTATTGCCCAATACTATACAACTTGTAAGTGACAACACGGACATACAAATTCATATTTGATAACCAAGAGCATTTATGGAGAATTGATCATATGCCAGAATTACTATGTAAATGCTTTACACGTATTAACACTGTCCATGGTCACAAGAACCCTATGATACAGGGATGATCATTATCTCCACAATACAAATGAAGAAACAGAAACCAAAATGCCTCGTAGCTACCAGAAGCTTGACCAGCTGTCCTCACCCCCAATTTCAGGTACTTCCCATACTATGACCACACTCACATTTCCTTCGTGATGACATGCCTGCATTCTGAAACCCCATTCAACACTTCAGATTTATTTTGGAAACAGAAGGCATAAACAAAGGGACACTGCCTTGAGTTCTTTAAAAAGATGGGAACTCTGGAAACATGAAGTAATGCTATTCATTGATATTTTGCAAAGACATGAACAAGTTCCACCAGGAATTTTATGGTCCTAATTGGCCCATCGGGTCCTGGTCAAATCAAATCAGACTTCTCTCTAGCTTTTCTTTCCTCATTTTTTAAAATTTCAAAACATCTGGACTGCTTAAAACACACACGGAGTAGTCCCAGCAGCCACATGTGAACTGACCTTTATGGCCCAAAGCCCCCAAACAGACCCATGTAGAAAGGTCAGTGTACTCTGTTTGCCCCTGACAAATGGCTTTTGGAAAGACTTTTTTTCTTTTTATACTTTTACAGTTCAATAATCATGATCAACAAGAATTAGATAAAATTGACTACAGCTGGAGGTTAAAAAATGCTGACACCAGTGGCTAAAAACACCACGTGCAACTTGTAATAAAAGGGGACATGATCATAATGTAAGTCGAGGCCCCACAGACTCAATCCTTCAATACTCGCATCTCATTGAGACCAGAAGCAGCAGCTGGTTTCTCCCAAAACAACTCCTGGAGGAGTAAAATTAGAAGGGCCCCCAGCCTCTCGAAAATAAGGAGTCCTTGATGCAGATGGATTTGTACAGATGTTGACAGGTCAGACCCAAGTGGGCAGGGTTCCGAAGGTCAGAGAGGTGGCAGGAACGGGTGTTGGTGTGACTGTTGTCAAACAAGAATGAGCTCCTTTGAAAGGCTGAGGCTCTCACGAGCTGATTCCCCAGTGCTCGCTGACTGCAGCAAATGCGACAATAAAAAAAATTTAAAAACTGCCCTCTGTAAGCTGAGACTTCTTTTAAGTAATGCAAGTATACTTCCCCATCTTTCTATGCTAGCATGACCTGCCATTCAAGTCTGGGTGAAAAGGAGCAGCCCACGTAGTGGGATGGTGTCCGTGGACATCCATGTGGACAGTCCACTGCCTATATCCTGCAGGTGTCCGTGAAGAGCACCCCCCAACAAAGTCCTTCTACTCCCTGCTTTAATCTGCTCAGTATCTGCCTTGTTCTTTAGGTATCTGTGCTGCCCTACTTCTTTTTCCTCCATATTCCTCCTTATTCTGTGGATAACCTCTGGCCAAACTTGCTATTCTACCCACCAAATACTCAACTTGTCTCTGTGTCTGTTATCATTCAGGAAACTTGGCTATATTGTTATCTGAACCTTCTCTGACTTTCGGTTTAGTCAATCAGACTGACACTCCACCTCATTAATCAGAAACACAATCCTGCGTCCCTCGTCCCCACAGCCCCGGTAGTTGTGGAATGGAATACCAGTGGAATTCAGGGAAGTTCTTGGAGACTCAAGTATCACAGAAATGCAATAATTTGTCTTTATTAATAGAAGGTCAAATACCATGTACCTCTGACAGTTGCATCAATATTTTTACAGTCCTTAGGCCTTGACTTGCAGCACTGGCCTCTTAGACACAAAGAAAAACTTAGTCTAAATCCTGACATTGTTAAATCACTTTTAGATACCTTTCTGAAAACAAAAAGATTTAAGACATAAAGCGTTCAACCTGGTGCCTGGCTTTCTCTGGTAGTGGACCTCCCAGAACTCCACTCCTTGGAATATCAGCCATTTGGAATACTTCGGAGTCCTTGCTGCTCTGTAAAACCTACACTCCATTTCTCAGAACACCATCCGATAAAGAGGTCAGTGATTAAATTCTAGCTCTTTCTGCTTCCTCTCAACACAGTTACCATAGGCAGGACTTAAATGCTCACCATGTGCCTCTATAACTTCTCCCATCACCATCATCTTCCTCATCATCATCAAGTAGGTATTTTATCCCCATGTCACAGATGAAGAAATTGCTGCTCAGAAAGGCCACTTTTCTAAAATCACATGTAAAGAAGCTGAACCTGGATTCTATTTTTTTTTTAAGAGATTTTATTTATTTATTTGAGACAGAGAGAGACAGGGACACAGAAAGAGCACAAACAAGGGGGAAGGAACCCAATGTGGGACTCGATCCCTGGGATTGTGACCTGGGCCGAAGGCAGACACTTAACCAACTGAGCCACCTAGGCACCCTGAAGTATTTTTAAAGAATATTTTAAGGTTTGGTGTTTTTGTTTTTGTTTTGTTTTTTAAGATTTGTTTTATTTATTTGAGAGAGAAAGAGACAGAGATAGAGAGCACAAGCAGCAGGGAGTCGCAGAGGGAGAGAGAGAAACAGACTCTCCATGGGGCAGGGAGCCTGAGGTGGGGCTCAATCACGGAACCTGAAATCATGACCTGAGGCAAAGGCAGCTACTTAGCCCTCCAGGCATCCCTGAACCAGGATTCCAAGTCCAATTCAGAGCCCAGTGTTATTTTTCCTACCCTGTGTAAACCAAGGGTCCACAGCAGCTGAGGATATTTCTGGGAAGTGTAATGACATGAAACTCAAGTTCCTCCATTCCTGATTCCATTACCTTCCCCTTCTCTGTAATGCCTGTATCTCTGGGCTCCTTCCTCATCCTCCAATTAGAGTAATCTGATAGAGCCGGCTGGAGGAAGGGGGTATTGTATTCATAAAGTTCTCAGATCCTGAAATCTATCACCACAAAAACAAACAAACAAAACACCATCAAGCTACAGACCCACCCAGAACTTCAAAATCTCTCAAGAATCTTAGCAAGAGCATGCAGGAAGGTTAGAGCTTGGTTCCCCCATATAAATGTCACATAGATCAGGGGTACACAGAGGTGAGATATTCAAAAATATGACTCATTTTAAGAAAAGCTGTATCATCCAAAAGAGATAAGTACTGGCAAGCAGAACCCCTCATGCACTGTTGGTGGGAACACAAAATGGTGCGGCCACTGCGGAAAACAGCACGGAGAAAAAGTTAAAACTACCATATGAACTAACATTCCCACTTCTGGGTATAGATCTGAAGGAAATGAAAGCAGGACTTCTAAGAGAGAGCTGCACTCTCATCTTCATTGAAGCACATTCATAACAGCCAAGATATGGGGAAAAAAAAAATTCTAAGTATCCATCGGTGGGTGGATGGACAGATATAGATGACATGGTACATGCAGAAAATGGAATATTATTCAGCCACGAGAAAGGAGGAAATCTTGCCATTTGCAACAACAGAGATGGACCATAAGGACATCATGGTGAGTAAAATAAGTCCGACAGAGAAAGACAAATAGTGTATGATATCACGTATAAGGTGAATGCTGAAAAGTGAAACTCCTGGAAACAGAGTAAAATGGCAGTTGCCAGAAGCTGTGAGGTTGGGGAAATGTTAGGTCAAAGTGTCCAAACATCTAGCTGTAAGCTGTGGGGACCTAACATACAGTACAGTGATTAGAGTTAACAATGCCATATTACATACTTGAAAGCTGCTAAGAGAGTAAATGGCAAATATTCTCAACAAGAAAAGAAAGGATAATTATGGGATGTGATGGAGGTGTTTGCTAATGCTAAGATGTAATCATTTTGTAATACACAAGTGTAGCAAATCAATACAATGTATACCTTAAACACTTTTTAAAAACAATTATACCTCAATAAACCTGGAAAAAAAAATGTGTTTTTTTTTTTAATTTTCTAATCTGAAACAAAACGGAGAAAGAAAAGGAGAAAAAAAAGTAAAAAAAAAAAAAAGGGTAAAATTCTGGAGAAAATAATTTAGTCGTAGGAAGTGGTTCTCAAACTTTAGCATCCATCAGAAACTCCTGGAGGATCTGTTAAAGCACAGGTTACTGGGTCTCCCGTTTAAGTTTCTACTCTAGTAGGTAGGGGGTGGGGCTGGAAATGTACATTTCTATTCTGTATCCAGGTGACGTTCATGCTGGTCTGTGGCCCACACTTTGAAGAACTACTGATTTAAAAGAATAATCACCTAACAAATGAACTCTTTAGAAAAACAGGTCTCATTAGATGCTCTTAATAATCAGTTAAAAAAAACACACTGCTGAGCTAATCAGTACTAATCGGGGCAATTTACCACAGCAGTAAAAAGCCTGGACTCCAGGAATAACTGCCGGGGTTCAAATCCCAGCTCTATCACTCATTAACTGTGGGACCTTGGACAGGTTCCTTGGTCCTTTTGAACCTCAGCTTCCTTTCCTACCAAATATGCATAATAATTACAGTACATACAACACAGGATTACTGGGGGGAAGGAAAGGGTGAGCATATCTGAAGGGCTCACAAGGAGCCAGCACATGGTAAGTACACTGTAATGAGTTTAAACTACTAATACTATTATTAATACACTTTTTTTTTACCTCTAGAACTATTCCTCTATGCTAATTCCAGCGTTAGGATTTAAGGATGGAGCTGTGGGCCAAACACATGCAAGGTCCTGTACTCACAAAGTGAGGAAGGCAACTTAAATAGTTGTTTATCAAGTGTTACCTGCTTAAATCAGAGGTTAAAAGCAGGGAAGCAAAGAGAAAAGGCTACAGAGACATTTCAAATTGAAGATCAATCAGATGTCAGGAACACTTCTTCAACTGGAGCCTAAACCAATGGAAAAACATGAATCTGTGCAATAACACCTTCCAGCTTTTCTGGAACAAAGTATTATGACTTCTAAGACATAAGAGCATGATTAAAGAAAGTCTTCCCAATCAATGCCCCCAAATTTCTCAGCCCCTAAGGCTTCATGTACTCTGCATCAGGGGCTGCAAAGGTGAATAAACTGTCATTTCTTCCCCCCAAAGCCTGCCAAGAAACAGCTACACTGCCCTTGACCCTGGATGAACACAGGTTTGAATTCCATGGGTCTACATACCCATGGATTTTTTTCAATAAATACAGCACAGTACTGTAAACATATTTTATCTTCCTTGTGACTTCCTTAATAACACCTTCTTTTCTCTAGCTTACTTTTTTGTAGAATGCAGTATATAATACATGTAACACATAAAATACATGTTAGTCAACTGTTTATGTTATAGGAAAGTTCTGATCAACAGTTGCCTATTGGTAGTTGTTGAGGAGTCAAAAGTTAGATGAGGATTTTCAATCACATGGGGTCAGTGCCAGTGACCTCTATACTGGTCAAGTGTATAAAAGAGGAGTCCCGGGGAGTCTGACGGCCTTCACAAAAAACATGACATGGAACATGGACCCTAAGGAATGAACAACAGCAACAGCTCACCAAGTAGAAAAGAGTGCATGAGGGACATTCTAGAGAGAAGGAACAGTATGGGCAAAGGCAAGAGGACACGAAGAGGCGCAGAGACCCAGGAGAACGTCAGATGGGGCAGGGATGCTAGTGTGTGATGAAGAGCGCCAGAACACGAAGGCAGCTCACATCTCAATTCTGGGAAAATATCACCAGTTTTCCATGTAATAAATTTATTTGAAGCCATTTGGAGGATGGTCAAAGGTGGCAAAGAAATAAATGCCTAAAGTGATATAATCTGTAGGTTTTTTAATGAAAGTCTAAAGCCGTCCTTGCACTCTACCCTCCAGAAGGTCAATGTTCTAATGGCAGACACTAGTGTGAGGCTCTGTCGACTGAGTCAAGCAGATGAGCAGCAGCAGGGCAGCTAACATCAACTGAGTCCTTATCAGGCCGGACTACAAGCTCTATACACACCGGTTCTTTCTGTCCCCAGAACAACCCTGTGAGGTACAGAAGAGGAACATACAGTGCAGACAAGGTAAGTAACTTGCTCAAGGTCACAGCACCCATTCCTGGGCTCTCACGTTACCTCAGAATCTGAACTCAACCTTCCACTCTTCAGTTCACCTTCCTTCCTCTCACAGCATTACCCAGGGCAAATCCAGGTTTGGGAGCTGTTAGGGGAACTCTTTGAGAAAAGGAATACAAAGTTACCCAAAAATAAAAAAATATAAATAAATAAATAAATAAAATTATATATATATATGTATATATAAAAAATCAGATGTAATGACAAATTATTTACAATATGAAAAAATTAAAACAAATAACTAGAGCTTTGGGAATTAAAGTCCCATTTTTTTTTCTGAGATCAGAAAGGTAAGTAGTAGGTAGAACTACTTCCTACAGCAACCTCGCCCCACCTGAAATGAAATATTTTACAACTCCCAACAACTCCCAACAACTCCCAGCACTCAGAAGGGCCCATGCAAGTGAGGGTCAAGCTTAAGGTTCACTGCATTCACTTTTTTAAAAGGACACCCATCTCTGGCACTAACCAAAAGTTTCTTAAGCTTTTCCAACCTACTGTAACAAATGCCAGATTTGGGGAACCAAAATAGGCGGTAAGTTCACCCCAAGACAAAAAAGAAGGCGGAGCCAAGTTCTGTGTGAGAAGAACTAGGGTTTAGCATCCTGCACCCCTGCTAGTAAGATGGGCCACACCAAGGGGCATGGCTTGGGAACCATGGAAATCTAGCTTCAGATTTTCTCTGCTCCTTAGTAGCTGTGTGATCCTGAATGCATGGCTTGACCTCTCTGAGTGTGATTTTCCTCATCCATAAAAATGATATATGGTAAGGATCAAATAGCATAACACTGCCAGGAATGCCCGCTCTCTTCCCTCTGGAGATGCCTTTCCTGTGCTTTCTTCTGCTCCACCCTCCTTTCCCCACGCCAAGTCTGAGGGTGAGAGGGTTGATCTCCTCTCCTCTCCGCATCCCCAGCAAATCCGGTGGAGATCTCCAGCAAAGCGTATCATTGTCTTGTTGAT
The DNA here is from genome assembly GCF_009829155.1 of Mustela erminea. Lineage (NCBI taxonomy): Eukaryota > Metazoa > Chordata > Mammalia > Carnivora > Mustelidae > Mustela > Mustela erminea. Next base: position 61,866,040 of record NC_045623.1, read on the forward strand.
TCAGCAAGCCCTCTGCAGATATAAAGATGAAAACACACACACTACTGTCTTCAGGAAGCTCATGGTTGGTGGATAACCACGGACGGTCATGGAGCCTGTCTCCACTTTGAGGGAGATGCTTGCAAGGGCAGGAGCCATGCATCAGACACCGGGCAGGTCGGACCTAATGGAAAATACTGAGTTCACCTCCCACCTCTTAGCCAGGGCCCTCGCCAGCCTCACTCTGGCCCACTCGCCCGACTCCACTGGGCCCTTCTCCCAACAGGCCCCAGCAACGCTGGCCTGTACATCCTCTGCATGGCTGGGTTGATGGAGTTTGGTTTGCAGGGAACGAGGCCCATTGTTGGCACTCACCTCTAGAACAAAGAAGAATAGTGGCCCTTCCAAGGCCAAACAAAAGCAGACTTCTCTCCCATGAATCTCTGCTCCTTTATGAGCAACAGTATGCAGACCCCTGGTCCTCCACCGAACTACATTTAAAATAGCTTTTGTGAACGACAGACACAGTGGCCATTTTTGTGTATGTGTGCCAGCAGCAATGAATTGATTGTAATACGAACAATGTGCACTTCTTTCCACTTCTGCCAGAAGAGATGACATTGAGTCGCAGGCTGGGGAGGGGGGAGGGGGCGGAACTAAAGAAACCAAGCCTTAAGGTTTATTATACGAAATTCTGATAAAAAGCACTTCGAAGCCTCTTTCCCATCATCAAAAAACCACACTGGGCAAGATCAGAGCTTAACAGCCAACAAAAAAACACATTCAATCCCTGAGATCATTTTCCTGAAATAGAAAACTACATATGTTTCTCAAATTTCACATCAAGCCACTGCAGAGGCCAGACTGCAGGGCTGAATTGGGCCAAAGTGAGTGAGTGAGAGAGGGAGAGAGAGAGGAGCGGAGAGGAAAGGGGGATGGGGTAGGAGAAGGAGTAAACAGAAGAAAATGAGCCCATTCTTCCACATCACCACATTTCTCTAGCACAATCTAAACTTACAGACACCCCCAGTTTCACAGAACTTGTAGTCAGGGTTGCTTATCGGGCAGCCTTTACTTTGTCAAATTAAGACACATTGCCTTGGATTAGCAAGACTCCTTAAATTCAAAATGACTTCATGGTTGGCTCAGAGTTCGGTGTCTCTGGGGCCAGCCGCCAGGAACATATCCACTGTGGAGCCTCCCTCCCCTCTCCATACTGACCTGCCTGACTTTTCCATGGAGACAGCAGAGCAAAATCCCAAGCAGACAGGCTGTCAGTGTTAATTAAAAGTCCAAACACCTCTTTAGAAACTATCTCCAGCTCAATATTTATACAGAATATAAGAGTCCTAACAGGCAGGGCTGGAGAGAGGAGCGGGAGGTTGAGGCGGAAATAGGTTTGAATGGCATTTGGAACCCATTAATTTTTAAAAGACAGGCTGCCACCCTATATAGACCCGGAGAAGTTCAAAATGTAACGAAACCAGGAAGATGAATGAGCCGAAGATTGTTTAGAAAGCCTGGGGAGAGCGCTCAGCTTTTGAAAAGAATAATATCAGGGCAATAATGGGAGCTGATACTTTTTATTGGTGAATGCGGTTTTTGGCACATTTTAATGACACAGGTTGACAGTTTTTTGTATTTAACAAAAGGCAAAGCAATCTTCTAAGTGGCTTGGGAACAAAGGACTCCCTGACTGCAATTTCTTAATAACCTTTAAGAATTCTCTTCAAAGGCCCTTGACAATAATTTAGAGAGAGGAAGAAAGGAAAATGAAGAAAACAAGAAAAAAAATAAGGTATATATAAAAGAGAAACTAAATAGAAGTGAAGACGAAAAAAAGAAGAATAGGATACAGCATTCTGACACCAAATCCCAGCCCAAGGGTTGAACTGCAGAGTTTAACAATAACTTTTTACAAAGGAATGACTTTCAAGAAAGAATCCAAAGACAGACTTTGGTCCATACCAATACATCTCACAGACTGAGAACTTCAGTCCTGGGAGGGCTGAATGGATCACCTACTCCAACCACCGAGTTGGACAGACAAAGAAACCGAGGACCATGGGGCCCAAGGTGAACTGGCTGTGCCAGACACCAGTCTTCCCAGTTTCGAACCATGCCACCTTGTGCATCTCGTGATATAGGTCCTGGGCACCAGCAAGCCTTTCCAGTAGCATGGGCCCCTAGGACTGAATGTTATACCTTTCATCAGCGCCTGAAACTGGACCCCCAGAATCACAGAGGTACAACATATTCCAAAGGCCCAATAGCAAAGATCACAAGAGAATTGTCCAAGAGAGGCAGTCACCCTGGACCAGAAAAAAATGTCAGACGCCACAAGGACCGTGACGCCCTATCCGTCTGAGGGATGCCTTCTCAGGGCACAGAAGCGACCCTGCAGCGATTCATGATATGGGGATGGCCCTTTAAAATCTAGCCACTACTCCATCTCTGGGTTCAGTCACGTCACCTGGAAAATGAGATGTCTGTTTAACGCTTTCGGTTTTAAACCATTTCCAGCAGAGAATTCACCATCATACTATTTGTAAATGTGGAACCATATTCAGAGGTGTTTCTACTTTACCATACTGAAAGAGCACATGGTGTTATATTCTAAAAGTGAGGCAAGGTCTTAACGAGCAAAGTATTAGGTAAAGGAAACGCTATAGTGCTGCTCGGTTGGAAAATCACAGTCACATCGGCTATCATCTTTCAGGCACAGAAAATTCATGTCTAGATGTATGCAGCAGAGAGCTGAAAAAAAAGTGCACAGACTCTGAACAAATTCAGACTAGTGGTTCTTAACAAAGGGTGCACAACACAAACACCTGAGGTCATACATTTTTATCTCCTCTGTTCCAAAGGACAAAGGTGGGGATTCTTAACCCTTTTTGTCCAGATTTATTTCACTGATGAAAAGTGAAGGAAGAAACTCATCCTTCCGCAGCAGGTAGAGGGACAGTCAATGATCCCACAGTCAAGCATCAGTGTAGGGCAGGAGAAGTCCCAGTCCTGGAGGATTTGTGCCCAGACTCTGGTGTTTCTGTTAGGGATGGATGAGAAGCCCTCTCCTTTCCACTGATAGACCTGGAACATTCCATCCTCTTCTGCCTATCTGGACTTTCAGCCTCTGGATATTGACCTTTCTGTGGTCTCTTGACATCTACCCGGGGACTGGGAGGGATTAAATGACTTGCCCAAAGACCACTTGCCCAAACCCACCCAGCTGATAAATGGCAGAGCGAAGTTTTGGGCTCCAGTCTTCACATACATTGGAATAGTTTAAACAAATGTGTACCTACCTGCTGCTAGATTAGAGGGAGGGTACTTCTTGGGTACTCTATTAATATATATGCAAGGAATAAGTGAAGAATGAATGAATGAATGAGCAAATGAATGACAAATTGTGAGCTACTGTTACTTCAAAGCATATACCACTTCCCCCATGATTTCCACCATCCTCAACCTCCTGCTGATTGCTATCACTGATGAACTGCACATTGGTATCTGCGATACAGGTCAACATAATTTCCTAAGAAATGACAATTCTGCAATTATCTTTTTACCTACCCCATGCTAATTCTCCTTTTTTGCTTTAGTAGTAAATGAAATCCAATTTCATTCAGGTATCAATGCCTCTAGCTAAAAGTCTACTTCATCTGGGCTCCAATCAAACTTGGCATAACCATAAACCTAAGAGCTGGCCAAGGACAGACAAACAGAACAAGTATTATGTAGATCTTCTATGAATGTTGTTTAAAGAAGGCTGACTCAGGTCTGTGGGACATCCTTTCTATGCAACCCTGCCTTCCTTCTCCCTGCTACAAAGAATGGAGACTGGACAACAGAGACTCCAGCACCCAACCTGGACCATGGGGTGACCTTGAGAATGGAAGTCAGGGCTAAGGATGGTGAAGCAAAAATATCAAAAGAGCAACGGTCCTTGATGACTTCATGGGGCTGACACAGGAGCTCAATACTCCATATGTCTCATTTATTTACAGAAGAGAATGAACACTTAAGTGTTTAAGCAACTGGTTTTTTTTTTTAATTTTCTATTACGTCTGTTATTTCTCAGTGAAGACGTAAAAATCATATTTCTTCTTTAGAGAGTGAAAGCACTCCTGCTTCCCAAGAATAAAGGCAAAGGAAAGCTAATATTTACAGGCCATTTCTCATCACTATGAGATACACTAAAAAATAAGATGATGTGAGAAGATGGCTGAATCATTCTTCCTAGAACCCAGAAGCACTGTTTTATACCGTTGTTCTGGAAATCATCTTCAGTACAGTCATAAAATAATGCAAGTCAAAGAGCCTCAGCATTCATCATGTCAAGAACAACTGTGATCCCCCCCCACCAGAACTATTTAATTTTATAGCACTCCTCGAGTATCCTTATTCAGTTTCAACTAAGGTCTAGCCAAAAAAATGTTATCTCTAGGATGATTTAAATTCCATCAATTTTACTTTCATTCAGATTTCTAACATTAAAAAAATCAAGCCTTAAGTCATAATGAGAATTTACAGTTACAAGGATGCCCATGATAAAAAAAAAAAAAAAGAAAGAAAGAAATACAAAAGGAGATAAAGTATTAGTGAAGAGACAGAAAAACTGGCATCCCCAAACACTGCTGGTGGAAATGTAAAATGGTGTAGCCACTACCCAAAAAGCTGGTAATTCCTCAAAACGCTAAATGCAGATTAACCATATGACCCAACCATTTTACTCCTAGGTATATACCCACTAGAAATGAAAGCTGACTCAAATGGATACTTAGAGTCAATCCTTACTACATTATTCACAATAGCCAAAAGGAAGAAAGAACCCAATCATCCATCATGGGTTCATCAACAAATGATGGAAAAGCAAAATGTAGTATATGAATACAATGGAGTATCCTTCAGCCACCAAAAGGAAATAAGCCAGACAAAAGAAACCAAATATTGTATGATCCTACTTCTATGAAGTATCTAGAGTAAGCAAATTCATGGAGACAGAAAGCAGATTAGAGGTTACCAGGGCTGGGGGAAGAGAGGAATGGGGAGCTACTGCTTAAAGGCTACAGGTTTTTGTTTGGGGAGAAGAGTAAATTTTGAAAACAAACAGTGGTAATGGTTGTCCAACACCACGAATGTAATTATCGCCACTGAACTATATACTTCAATTATGGTTGAAATGGTGACTTTTATGCTATACTTATTTTTATAATTTATAAAACTTAATAATGTAATCTATCAAAAGCAATGAACTATAGATTTTATTTTTATTTTTTTTAATATATATTTTTTTAAGATTTTATTCATTTATTTGACAGAGAGAGATCACAAGTAGGCAGAGAGGCAGGCAGAGAGAGGAGGAAGCAGGCTCCCCGCCGAGCAGAGAGCCCGATGAGGGACTCGATCCCAGGACCCTGAGATCATGACCTGAGCCGAAGGCAGCGGCTTAACCCACTAAGCCACCCAGGCGCCCTGAATTATAGATTTTAAATGGGTGACTTACATAGGCTGTGAATTATACCTCAACAAAACTTTTTTTTTTAATCAGTCTTATCTTATCTTATATACCACTATAAAAGGTAATCAAGAAGTAAAGTACTAAGTAAGGGGCATGGATCTCAGGCATGTCACCAAAGGCAGATACTGGAGTGGAAGTGTCTCCTTTCTTCTGCCATGCCGCTGTCTCAGCCCTCAGGATGAGACTGCCACCCAGCCTGCTCTCTTCACACAGAGTAGCACCAGAGGAAGCACAGAGGACTTCCCACCCCATGCCCTTAATTTTCCCCAAGAGGGTAAGGGCTCATCTGATGGCTGAGAGAATGGGATATATTAAGCTACATTTTAAGGGTTACTCTGTGAAAGACAGGTGACAAGCCATGCCTTGAACAACATCAAACACAATCCTTCCAGGGAGCCTGGTGGCTCAGTCAGTTAAATATCTGCCTTCAACTCAGGTCATGAACCCACGTCTGGCTCCCTACTCAGCAGAGGAGTCTGCTTTGCCTTCTTGCTCTGCCCCTCCTTGCTGCTTGTGCTCACTGTGTCAAAGAAAGAAACAAAGATCTTCAAAAAAAAAAGGAAGAAAAGTGCACTCTTTCCTTTCTGTGTCCAATTACAACCAGCATGCTTTGGCTTCAGGTAAGCACACCTGAGCAGGGTCTACGGTCATGCTGCTGACTCAGTTCCTTAACTAGAGAGCTGGTTGACATAACTGGTCTTCCTTCCCCCATATACATTCAGTTCAGTTCAGTTCAGCTCACTTCTGAGCTGCATTAACCATCCAATATACCAGAAGCTCTACACATTAGAGGCTAGACTGTCATTTTCTGAAATAACAAGGTAGTTTCCATCCTTCATTTAGCTAATATGCTTTTTTATGTCGTCTCTATCAGTCAGAAGCCAAGTGGCAATCAAGAGTGAGTGACACTTCGAACCCTTAACAACAGGAATATCTGTTAGGAATTCAAATAAAGAACATCAGTGTTAATTGTTCTTAGTGCAGTGATGACACTGGTTACACAGGAGAAGGTTAGTTCTCTTAGGTGTTCACACTGCAGAATTTAGGAGGACGTAGGTGATTCAGCTCATTTACAGATGGTTTAGCAAAACCATTTGTAAGACAGCACTTGAGACACAAATGGAACAAAATGTGGAGGAAGGTAGGTAAAGATACGGCGTTCAATAAGCCATTCTCTCTACACTTTTCTGTAGGTTTTAATTTTTCTTGAAAATAACACCTGGGGAAAATACCAAAACAAAAATTCAGTGCATCTGATAGATAATACAGAGTTCTCACCAATATTTAAGAAAACACCAAAACCCAATATAAATATTAGTAATGGACATTTATAATACTAATGGACACAATAACTGACAATGACATAAACTAATAAAACCAGTGATTGCTAAACATTTGAAAAATAAACTGCATTTAATAGTTAAAAATGGAAATTAAAATAATATACCATTTTGGGGATGCCTGAGTGGCTGAGTCAGATAAACGTCTGCCTTTGGCTGGAGTCATGATCCTATGGCTCTGGGATCAAGTCCTGTGTTGGGCTCCTTGCTCAGCGGGGAGTCTGCTTGGCTCTCTCTCCCTCTGCCCCGGCCACTGCTCATGCACGCGCTCTCTCTCTCTCTCCCTCACGCTCTCTCACTTGTGCATGCTTTCTCTCTCAAATAAAATCTTAAAAAATAAATAAAATAAAATAAGCTACCATTTTAATCCTAAAAACTTGGCGAAATTGACAAAGACATTATGCTAACATAGCGTAGAATATTATACAGATATCAAAATTATTTTAAGTATTATACTGGTATCAAAAACATGTTTTCAGATAATATTTAATGATATGGAAAATAGAATACTACATGAAGTAAAAAACAAATTACACAAAGTAGATTTATAATTTTTAAAGAACAAAAACACAGTAGAATAAAAGTCTAAATATGACACTATTTTTGAGATCCTGGAGATTATGTCTGGAAAATAATTACAGGTCTGGATCAATAACCTGACCGAATCTTCTCCTGACAGACTGGCAAATAACCATAAAAAAAATAACAGTACAAAAATATCTACTATAAACTCAAAACATAAGAAAAGAATGCAAATCAGGAAAATACTTGCTATTTTAAAAGGGATTAGTTTCTTAAAGCCATAAAATTCATCTCTTTAAAGTAGAAGACAGAAAACTGACAATTTAAACAACTATACACCGTAATGGAGAGGAAAGGGAAGGGAAATAAATAAACATATAAAGAAATCTAAGGGGGAAATCAACCTGTGATATTAAATCAGCCCTCTTTTCTCATGTGCCATAGAAAAGTCTCAGAAATTTTAACATGTAACTTCTTTTTTATTTAAATTCATTTTAATTAACATACAATGTATTATTAGTTTCAGAGGTAGAATTTAGTGATTCAACACTTGCATATAACACCAAGTGCTCATTACTTCAAGTGTCTAACATGTACGTTCTAAAGAAAACTTACCAATGTGTCCTTTATGCTTAAAGAGCCTGGCCATCAACTTCTTTAAGTCCAAAGAAATAAAAATAAGTGAATTGGAAACAGACAAATCTCCCATATAGAATAATTCAAAATACTATATGTAGATATTCCACCCTCAAGGAAGTGAAGCATAACTCCCCGCTCCTGGAAATGAGGGTTGTTCATGCTGACTTCCTTCCAAAAAGCACCATCTAGAAGGAGGAGAGGAGTAACTTACAGATGGAAAAATCTAACAAACAATACCTTAGCCAGGTGATCAAAGTCAACATCAACATGATGTCATACTGATAGCATGTACCCTTGATATGATATGATGAGAACAGTACTGTGGTCTACCAAAAACATACTACCCAAGCCTCATCATGAGGAAAACATCAGACAAATTCCATTAGAGGGACATACTACAATACACATGACTAGTCCTCTTTGAAACTGTCAAGGTCATCAAGAACTGTCACAGCCAAGAAAAGCCTAAGGAGATATCACTAAACCATGTACATTTATGGTATCCTGGATAGGATCCTGGCCATTAGGTAAAATGTAAATAAAGTATGGAATTTAATTAATGATAATGTCTCAATATTGGTCCATCAATTGTGACAGAGGTACCATACTAATGTAAGATACTAATAATATGGGAAACTGGGTGTCAAATATTTAGAAATTCTCCTATACTGTCTTCACAACTTTTCTACAAATCTAAAACTGTTTTAAAATAAAAAGTATACTGGGGATTATAATTAAATTTAATAGGTCACATTTTTAAATAATTTAAAGACTACTGCCAACCAGGAGAAATTTCTCTTAGCCTCCAGTGTTAGAAACTGAGTTCTACTTCTGAGAGGCAGTAAGGTTCTTATCTGTTTACTCAGTTAATCTTGATAATGCTCTAATCTTTGCTTTGGCCACTAGGAAGCCTGGATACAAATCTATTAGTAATTATGAAGAATCTTAGAGCTTTTACAAAGTTCATACCTTCACCTCAGTTGCTCTAGTAGTATTTTCACTCCTTTGTGATTTTTCATACATATTTTATCACTTTTAATCTTATCCTATTATCAGTCTTCTTAAATCTCTTTAGAGGGAGGATTTATATATATATGAGACTATGTTTTTATCTGATGATATAAAACTGCATTGTTGAAATTGCTGACTTCCCATTTGTCACGTCACTAAAATTCTGGGTAGTGACCCACTCAAGGGTTAGAACGGGGCAAATTATTAAAGCATCCAGCGTCAGCTTCTGAACTGCAAAATGGTGGCAACACCACCTGCTTTAACCAATGGTCATGAGGGCTAATGGGGTTCACATCTGCTAATATGCCTAGCACAGATAGAGAGAAGGAGCCTGAAAATGATAACGATCACATTATTATTAGTAACAAAAATAGCAATCATTATTTTCATTCTTAAAATGTAAAGAATGGAGCTGAATTACAAATTAATCATAGGCCAGGTGGGGACTTGCTCGGTGACCCAGACACACAAGGGAAGCTACCAAATTTAGGGGAATGAGAACAATAACTAAAGGTGGGTGGACAATATGGGGAGGGTAAAGCCAAACGGGAAGAGGAGGAGGAGGAGGAAGACTTCTTACACAATGTCATTGCCAAAAACAAGTCTGAAAGCTTTAAGACAAGGTGAAATCTGATCACTCTTTAGCCTTGACTCCACTAGAATAATAAAAAGCGAAAAAAGAAAGAAAGAAAAAAAAACACCCTCTAGTTTTACTGGCACTCATTTCCCCAAAGCCTCCCAAACACAACAATCTCAGTAAGAGCCAAATAAACACCAAATCTGAACCTCTCCTTAGCCCAGACGATGCCAAGTTTATGTCTCACTGCCCCAAGTTTTTTGGTATTAGCACATTCAAACTCACACTTATTCTAGAAAAGGAGACAGACAATGGGGATTTTTCATTAAAAGAACCATGCACTGTTGCAGCACTGGGTGCACAGCACCTCTAACTCCCTCGGTGATCCTAAGAGAACACATCCAGATGAGGACCTGAGGCTCAGCGGTGAACTAGTTCACTCCAGGTTCTTATAGACAGTACATGTCGGAGAATACTGAGCCCAGGTGAGTCTGACTACCAGGATTTCCCTCTTTCCACTATGCAAGAAACGTAATGCAAAGATTCCCTGCCAAAACCCATAGAGAAGGGGAACTAAATAAAATAGCTAATTCCTTCAAAAAATTGCTCAGCAGTGTGTTGGAAGTTCCTCTGTTACCTTATCAGCTCACACAGTAACACCCCAGACTGGGTGTTGTCATTGTCCTAAGTCTATATATGAGAAAGCACAGAGGGCTTACTTGTTTCATCCTCACTGTGCAGGTTGAAACAGAGAAGGGATAAGGTATGGAGAGAGTAGGGAATCAATAGGAGAGAAAGACAGGGGGTAAGAGCCAGGGGTTCCAGAGGGAGGGCAGCCACGTCGCAAGAGAAACTCTGCACCTGGTCCCCAAGGCCACCAGTCTCTGCTCGAGGAGAGAGACACTGGAGAAAAGGCCTCTGAAGGTGCTCATGACTCCGGGGCAATGGGCAGATGAAGGTGGGATTGCAGATTCGTACTAATGAAAACAGAACGAGTCATGAGTGTCATAGCCAGTAAGAAAAAAAAATGGCAAGGAAGACTGGACAGCCAATAAATCATTTCTGAAAAGTAAACCTTCTGCTTCCTGAGGGTTTCGGATTGTTGTGGGTGGGGATGGGAGCCCCCAAGCACATTCTGATGGGCCAGAAAGAAGCTCGTTTTTAAATTTACCGAGTTCACTAGAAGTTTTTAAATACTTCCAACCTCTCACAGGTGAGAAGTACCTTAGAGTCGTACATCACTTCCCTGTATATTCTGTTAAGCAATGTTGTCTAAAACTACCTGATCATATATAGCCTCCTGGAGTACTTGTTTAACCTATACATTCCCGGGTACCCCAAGGAGATTCTGATCAGTAGGCTCAAAATTGGAGGCCCTGGGGATCTGTGCTTTGAATAAACGAGTCAACCAATTCCTATCTTCAGGCTAGTTTGGAAAAACTGCCTTAACAGGACTCTTCCAACAAGCTTTCAAGGTAGATATCATGATCCCCATTTTAAAGATAGGTTCAAAGAAGGAGAAGACATGCCCAGGGTCACACAACTCACATCCGGCAGAATGGAGAACTACAAATCACACTATGACTCCACAGTCCGCATGCATGCCACCACACTGAAGTCTGAGCCAGAGCTAGCTTCGAAAGCCCACTCCTTGCTATCATAATACGGTATCTGACACCAGAAAATGCGAGTAGAGTACTATACAGCACCAGCAAGAAGAAATCAACTCCCTGGGTTGAGTAACACTCAAGAAAAAAGGGAAGGAAAGGAGGGTCGTCCTACTCCATCTGCAGTTCTTTTTTTTTTTTTTTTTTTTTTAAGATTTTATTTATTTACTTGAGAGAGAGCACAGAGGAAGAGGGAAAGAGGGAGAAGCAGACCCCCAATGAGCAGGGAGCCCAACACAAGGCTCAATCCCAAGATCTTGGGATCATGACCTGAGTTGAAGACAGACACTTAACTGACTGAGCCACCCAGATGCCCCTGCAGTTCTATTTTGCCCTCAAATTTTGTGGGCCAATGGGGTACTGCCAACACCCACACTATTAGCAATGCTTTGATTAATAGGTCCATTTGGCTAAAATGATGGAAATATTTCTTCCACTATTGCACGAAGGTAGAAAAAAAAGTCCCTCTAGAAATAACGTTAGACAATGTCACACCACAAGAAGAATGCCCTAGATGAGATCTTCACCCACACCCTGACATCCCCATTGGTGACAGCAGTACAACACTGACTAACTGTACCATCTGTGGTAAAGCTCAGACACACACACCCCCACCAGAGCCTGCTCCCACTGGCGGGCTAAGTAGCTGGGGTGTGCAGAGGTCATGTTTATGCATGGGTCCCCACTACCCTGAGACGAGCGGCTAATGATCATTTCCCAGGCGGCAGGGGAGGATAATCACATGAAGAATGGCGTGCTTGTGAAACACGTCCTCTACTATCTCCTTTCTGGAAGCCTCTCAGGCTGAACTCTTATCAACTCTTATCAAGAAAAGGTCCAAATATGTATTTATACAGGCTTACCTGTCCTCTGAGAAATGATCCTCTTCTTCACAGATCTGTTCAATACAGATTATCTAAATAATTTTCAAGATGAGAAAACCCCTCCCTGTCCTGCTGTCTCTCATGGGTATCCCCTGAAACCTGTGGTCAGGATGACAACAGACTTGCAGACTTTGAGATTTCATGTTCAACCTGTCTCTACACACACACAGCCACTCTGTTAATTATAGCAGCTGCTACTTGACACCAAGTATATTTTAAATTGTCTCTGCCATGTAGCACATACGCATTTATAATATTCACAATTTACGGAAAAATATTGTGACTTCAACATATAGACCTCTACACTCTGCAATGATTCAGGTACATTAACATAAAAAGCAACACACTCATCCAGTTAAAATCAGCTTCCTCGGAAAACAGATCTCTTCCCTTCATTTTAGGGCCCCCCAAAACTCTTTTATTCATCATGTAAAAAGTGCCTTTGGGAAAATGGTCACATTTCATGATGGACTGTTCACGTCTCCTTCAAATGTGTCCAATTTTAATGAATGGTCTTCACCTTGGACACCAACATTCCAGGCCTCGTAGGAACAATGGTGTTTGGGCATGTGCAGTGGAGGTGAAAGATGGATTCAAGATGTTTCAAGTATGCAAAATCGCATGCAGATGTACAAACAGTACGTCCAGTCAAAGCGAGTTAAGAAAGCAATATATATACAGACACCCGAGAATGGATGAACGCAAATAAAATCCAACTTGTAATTAACATACCGTGCTGTGACACCTGTTGCCTTCCACGATAAGAAGTCTGGGAGATCAAAGAAATGTCCCGCCTTATCCCAGCACGTCTCTCTCAAGTTCTGCCAAATTAAATATATATTAGAATCAATTATAGGCCTTTTTCCCCTATCCCTCCCCTCTTTCAATAATGTTTCAAATTTTTCAAAACAAAAGCACAGCCAACAATGTCCCATAAAACATCTGTTCAGGGGCTGGGGGCCGGGGCAGGGCAGGGATGGTATGTATAGTACCTATACAGGAAAGAAAAACTGGCAATTATTGATCCTTCTAAAAATGACCATCATTTCCCTTTTATCCCCTTGGCCGGGCTGGAGGGGGAAGGAGCACACTCTGTGAGGGTGTGCAATCCATCTTCCCAAGGAGGGGTCACAGAATACACTTCAAGACACACAGCAAGATTTCAAAGCTGAACGGTCATCAGCTGGGAAGAAAACTGCACTAAGAAACTACCCCATGAGATGGAATGTGTTCCGCCATGCAGAATTCTCCCCACATCAACGGGTTCCAAAGGCAGGAGAACAGTTGGTCCCTGCCTTCAAAGAACGTCCAGTCTGAGCCAAAAAGAATGGCACATACCCAAATTATTCTTATAAAATACCTAAATGTTTGTTTCTTCCAGTGTCTTCCACATTGCCAGTGTGGTCAGATTTTTTCTTGCGATTGGGCTTTTTCTTCCCTCTGCCACCTCTGCCTAGGACACTGATTCCTCACCCACCACCCTGTTGCCTCCCGGGGTCCATATGACCTGCCCCTGTTGGTTAACCCTATCTACCCTTCCTTAAAGAAGCCTTCCAGGATCTCCCACTCGGGGTAGGTCTGAGTCGCATATAACCCACATCACCCCGCAATTATTTCTGTACCATCTTTCTTTACTGCGAGAACATAAGCTCTACAATGTCGAGGACCTTGTCAGGCTTATGGACTATGATATACCCCACAACTCTCTCCTCTCCTCCCCTCCACAGGACTGGACGGTTAGCCATGAGGCAGAAGCTACCAGACTCCAGTCCCCCTTACACATTTAACTGGACCAGGGATGGACATGTGACCTAACTGAGCCAGTCAGGTTCCTTCTACTCAGGATCCAAATGGAGTCATTTAACTTCTGCCTATGAATAAGGGGAGATAAACCTGGAAACTGTAAAGTGGACATTCTCTGCCAAGTACCTAGAGAAGTAGAACTTCACAAAGAGAAGAGTAAAGCAGACAGAAGCAGTAGCAAGAAAGGTTTCCTACCAACCAGGCAACTCTCCAAGTCCTGGTTTCAATTATTCCCTTCCCAAGAGGCTACAATAAAAGGAATGTATCATAAGCACAAGAGTATCTTGGGGAACCTTAGGGCCACAGTGAAGAAGATCCACAAGAGAGATATTCTAGAATCTGTGAGAGGGTGACACACAGCAGACACTCAATAAATATTTGCTGAACAACTAGACAACCTCTCACTTTCACCTTCCAACCTTACACTTGAGGCGCACTTCAGAGTCTAGAAATGGATTTCACCTGTGTTATCTCCTCAGCATGAGGGAAAGTTCTGAGTATTATTACATCTACTTTATAGACATATGACTGGCCTTTATCTACATTTGCCCTCAAATTCTCTGAGTCCTTCCTACTTCCCCCCCTTCCCTATCACTACTATATAAGCTATTAATGTGCATGACAGCAAAAATATAATCCCAGGTCCAGGGTCCCATTCAAACAATAGTAATATCAAAAGGGTTCAGCAGTAAATGACAGTGTGAAGCCCATTTTCCATTACTGTTATTTGTTTTAAATTCCTAAGCACTGAGGTGAGAGCTTACATCTAGAAAGAGCTAGGCTTCTCTTTGAATACCCATACGTGTTCATGACAAACAAGGCAAAACTTAGAGCTGACTAAATGTGCCTATCCCATCTATAAACTAGAGGTATCCTCAGGCCCTAACAGGGTCACAATCAGGAAAATGGTAGCCTTTGAGACTGTGTGAGTCAACCTAGCAGTCTGCCTTCTTCAGGGCAGTCCCCGACATCTCTTTCCCTGTGCTCTGTGGTCTCAGTGATCAGTTTCTAGGGAGAAGGACAAAAGGTAGCCTCCTTCCACGGGCTCCAGGAATCCAGGGCTGGTCACTAGAAATGAATGGCTAAACCACAGCAGCAACAACCAGCGCTTCAAGCCAAAGCTGAACAAGATTCCTAAACTCTGAAAACAACTGCTTCTGTTAGATCTTGTATACGGCCATTAAGGATTTCGCATAATGAGAGCTTTCAGTCTGGACAGCCTGGAGCCAAGCAGACAGCCACCATGGACAATGGGACCTGAGCAAATGTCTCCAAGAAAACTTCAAGCTTCTTGACAAGAAGAGACACACTGCAATAGGAAGCTTGAGGAAGCCAGGGAATGTCATTTCTTCTTGAGACCAGGCCAGCTTCACCTACCAAAGCCACAGACCCAAGTCCAATGTCTGTCTATCGGATGAGAAACCAGAAGCATCTAATTAGAAGCATGAGGTATCCTTAAGAACACACGTGGTCTTGGAGGAAGAGAGAGCAGTCTGGTCCCTGCTTTCTCTAAAAGCAGTCTGGAGATTAGCCAGCAAAGAGAAGGGGGCAGAGTTTGCAGGGATGAGAAGGAATGTCTCCTGATGCCTGATCTCTCACTCTGAGATGCTGACAGACTGTATGTAAGGATCCCATGCTGTTCTCATGTTGGGCTACATGATGCACAAGTGCATTGTCATCAGATGCCGGGTGGGCCAAGAGCATGTAGCCCCATGCATGGATTTTTAATGCAATTCTGTGGGGAAAATCTCTCCTTCCCTTCCACTCCCCAGCCAGTACACAGTCCCAGCTGAGGGGCTCAATCTTATTGAATTAATTCTATTTTTTGAACCATCGGGCCTGTCACTATCTTTCCTATATTCCTCCGCAGCTCACAAGAGAGCCCCCACACACCTCATCTCATGTGATTCTCAGGGCGGTTCAGAGGTGTGTAGGTGAATATACAGTAGTCCAGTTTCAGACAGGGCTTAGGCTAAAGTCACATAGGACTTCTAGCTCTAAAGTGAATGTTCGTTTCTCCCACTGTGCCACAGTCACCATCCTGAGGCTCCCGGACCCATCAGAAATGTGGGGTTTGGCCTCTGGGGAACAACATGATAGAAGCCACTGCCATTCTTTACTGAAGAAAACAAACAAATAAAACACATTTCTGTACACTAAAAACTTTCAGAGATTTCTTCCAATCCTGATCAGCTCATTTAACTTCTACCAACTGAAAAATACCTTCCATGCACGGAGGGTGAATGGGGGAGGAGAAGCCCAGAGCAGGCCCTCAACACTAGTCAGGCTTAGCTGTATCCCATCATGTGACAGCTGAAGCCAGTGCACACTAGACACTCTCCGTGCAGAAGGAGTTAAGCCTATCTTCCGGTTACCAAGCAACTAACAAAAACTAGTCTTTTCAAGAAAAAAAGAAATCGGTGGTGATTTGGGATGTATGACTTGGCATGAAAGGCTTCTGCATTCCAATAACAATCCTTTGAGCTAAGCAATCCCCCAGGCTTGAAAGCAGCTAAAGAGAACAACTTCTTACTTTTTTTTTTTTTTAATCATCTATTACTTCATAAAACCACAGCATTTCTTGGGAGGTGGCTACAACTCCAAGTGCACACAGCTGCAGGTCTCAGCAGAGGGTGGGGACAGAGCAATATATCCAAGAGTTGGAGCCAGGCAGCAGCCGCCCTGCCCGCCTCGGGGCAGAGCGATGTAACTTTCTCCCTTGCCCTTTCCTTGTGTGTCGGGGGAGGCAGGGAGGTATCTTCCAGCTTCTCGAGGCTGAAGGAACTAATGGGGAACAGGAAACAAGTCCTGCAGGGTATGTCAGAAGACACCAGGGTCTGGGAGCAGCATGAGAAGGTGGGGAGGAGCAGCTAAAACGGGATCATCCAAGGATTTTATTATGAATTGCATAGAGACTCTGTCTGGGTATCTGCTGCATGCAGTGAAGAAAAGTGAGGAAACAGAGCTCCCTGATTCCCCACCCACTGAGTGATCCTGCCTAAGCAGCCCAAGTCCTCACAGTGTCGTTTTCCAGCATTTAACTTCCAGTGAAAAAGCAAAACCTTATCCTCACTCTACGTCCAAGAGTCCAAATTAGGGCACAGACTGATAGGCCAGAGAAGAAAGATGTTTCAGTAGGAAACGTAATCTTCAACGTCATTCTGAAAAGAAAAATGATGCTGAAAACATAGAGCGGGTCATAATCTGCAGCCAGAAACCTCCCAAAATGAATGAAACAACTGTGTGTTTCAGACTCCCATCCACAAAGAAAAGACCAAACACCAGACATATTTCAGGTCAGACAGGCAGATACACGGAGAGGTTTGTGCTACTAGAGGCGTCTTTCTAAAAACTGAAAACTTACCATTGCGTTCCTTTGTTTAAAATGATCCAACAGTTCCTCATGGCCTAGAATCGCTGAACTCCTTGGCATGGCTCTCAGGACACTCAACACCCTGGCTCGAGCACGGCCATTATAATGATGAATCCTTCCGGGCTCATCTCCTAGCACGCTTCAGCCGGCACTCACCTCATTTCCTCCATGTGCCCAAATGCATTAAGCTCCTTCCACATTTCCACACCTTGTGTGGAGGCTCGTGCCTCTACTTGGATTGCCTTCCCCACCTTCTCCCATAACCAAACTTCTACCTTTGATTCAACTCCAATTCAAATGTCATGGCTCAGTGCATCCCTCCAGGCCCTCGCTGTATCCCAATTATATATACATGTGCCTAAATCCACCTGAAAATGACAGACTCCCAGAGGGCAAAAACCAGCTCAAAAATAAAAAAATAAAAAAATAAAAAGGGAAAAAGTTTCGGGAGTTATAAAGAAATTTAAAGTCAGGCCTTTTCAAAAGAAAATGACAGCAGGGCTGGAGAAAGATGTGCACAAAAGGAAAAGGTAATTAATAAGATGACGTATGGCAATAATGTAATGAGCCTGATACCAAGGTTTGGTGAGTCAGCCTCATAACTTTATCGTAATATTTTGTGTAGGTCATATATTTGCCTCTAATGAGTAATCACAGACAAGGTTCATAGGAGGGAAAGGGCTTCAGGGTTGGATTAGCCAGAAAAGGTTCCATGGGGAAGAGATGTGAGCAGAAGACTAGAGGTCAAGTTGAACAAGCATCTATGCCGCTACTGAGAATGAAACCCAAGAAACAAAAATCTGAATTGACAGGATTGCCCCCATTAGAGAAGGATTTATTTAACTGTACCATCATAGAACTTATTTGGGAAATGAAATAATTCCATTGCATAATTTAAATTAATCTTTAGGAACTCGATTTGTACCCATCCTTCCCCACCCTCTCCCTAGAGCCCTATGGTTGTACAGAAAGGCAAACTTATAACCCACAATAGACTTCATTTCCCAACCATAAAAAAAAAAGTTAACCATTTTCACAAAAACCAATCATATTTAGCAAAACTGACTTTGCCAGGAATATGATACCACCACATGCATTAGGAAAACAAGGCTGTGGAATGTGGGCTCTAAGAACACTGGAGTCAGGCAGACCTGAGTTTGATTACCAGCCTCACCACTTCACAGCTGTGTAGCTTTAGGCAAATTAATTCTCTAAGCCCCAGTTTCCTCAAGTGCCATATTACTAGCATCTATCTCAAAGGATGTTGTGAGAAATAAATGAAATAATGTAGAGTGCCTGATCAGTCAACAAGTTTTACCCTCATTACTGCTATAGAGCTCCATGTGTTTCAAAGCACTTTGACATGCATGATCTCATCTGCCCTGTATAATTCTGTAGGGCAGGGAAGGCAAGAAATGATCAACCTTACCTTGTAGGTTGAGAAACTAAAACCCAGAAAGGGAGGACACTGTCCTAAAGCTACACACAGATCAGTACAAGGCAGACTGAAATGTAGCTCGCTAATGATGAGCCCAGGACTAGTTCAGGTGCCCACCTCCCAAAAGCATAGTAAGATGCAGAAGGACCAGGAGGAAAGGGGGGAGGTGATGGTGATCTAGACAACACAATTCTTTGTGTGTGGTACTGTCAGTGGGAGGGAGGGATGGACAGGGTCCTAATATGAAGAGAAGGCCTTGGAAGGGGTTAGAAAGTCTTGAAACAGACATGAAAGAAAGCAGAAGATCTGGACCAGTGAGAGGTTTTCCCTAATAATTCATTCTCCTGGATCCCTTGAAGCCCTTCTCATTGCTTTTCTACTTCTTAAGCAACTTTTTCCTTAGCTGCCCTTTATGGATATACCCCAAAGTTCCTCCCTCACCATTCACGTGCTGCCTGGGAACTCTCCATTACTACCATCGTTCCAACCAACTACAAGCCAGATGACCTGCCAAATCTCAAACTCCACACTCTCCTCTGCAATGTGCCTCCCGGATGTTCCACCGCACCCCTCACTCAACATGTGCAAGGCAGACTCTGTAGTCTTTCCCAAAATGTTTTCCTCTGTCTTGATTTCTATATCAGTTGATGCAGTTACCCAAAGGGCCATCTACTTCTACTTCTCCTTTTCTTTCATTTTGTACATACAATCATCCATCTAATTTAAGCTCCAAATTAATTGATGAAGAGGTCCCTACCACTTCATCCTCTATTAATATTAGTCAGGGCTCTCCAAAGAAACAGAACCAAAAGGAGAATAAATAAATAAACAAACAAATAAGTGTGTGTGTGTGTGTGTGTGTGTGTGTGTGTGTGTGTGCATCCTTCACATATATGAAATTTTATATATATATATGAAGAAAATTATTATAAGGACTGGCTCACACAATTAGGGAGGCTGAGAAGTCCCAAAATCTGCAACAGACAAGCTGAAGACCCAGAAGTTCAAATCTGAGTCCGAAGGCCTGAAACCCAAGAGAACTGATGGTGTAATTTCTAGTCTGAAGGCCAACAGCTCAAGACCCAAAGAAAACCAGTCCAAGTCCAAAGACAGGAAAAGACCAATGTCCAGCTCAAGGAAGTTAGGTATGAGAAGTTCCCCCTTGCTCAGCCTTTTTGTTCTACTCAGGTCTTCAACTGACTGGATGAGGCCACCTTGGGGAGGGCAATCTGTTTTACTTGGTCTACCAGGTCAAATGTTAATCATATCCAGAAACACTCTCTCAGATACACTCAAAATGATGTTTGAACAAATGTCTGGGCACTCTGAGGCCCAGTCAAGTTGACACATAAAATTACCCATCCCACTGTATCTTAGATAATGATCCTATTTTCAGGCCATCCCATTCCACTGCCTAGATTACAGCTACCATACCTATAGCATACTCTACAAGTGGCCACAACTCTTCCTTTCCCTGTATTAATGCCTTCTGCAATATATAACCCTGTAGCTCTCCATCAAAAGGTCAATCTGTTTCTCTACCACTTTACTTGGTCTGCCTTACAATTTACTTTGACCAGTGGAAGGGAGCAGAGGTGCCACTTTGCTACTTCTGAACAGAGGCTCTTATCTTCTTGGGGTGGAGTGCTGCCTAGTGAGGCAGCTCAGGCTGGCCTACTGGATGACAAGAGAACCCGTGGAACAGAAATGAAACACCCAGTCAAGGCTCCAGACATGCAAGATTGCTAAGCAAAGCCAACACCAAAACCTTACCCGGGAAACCTACTCTACTCTTGACTGAGTGGAGATCAGAAAGATAGTCTATCTTAGCTCATCCCAAATCAGCAAGCTGCATAATTACAAAGTAAATAAATAGTTGGTTTTTCACTCCATTAAGTTTTGAGGTGGTTTGTTACCACCCCAACTGATAACAGCAGCTAACTTTACATCTCACCCCCTCTGATTCCCACCACCTACAAAGCCAATTAGAACACAACCGCCTATGTAACATGTACATTTGACTATAAAAATCATTCACTCTGGGGCGCCTGGGTGGCTCAGTGGGTTAAGCCGCTGCCTTCGGCTCAGGTCATGATCTCAGGGTCCTGGGATCGAGCCCTGCATCGGGCTCTCTGCTCCGCAGGGAGCCTGCTTCCCTCTCTCTCTCTCTCTCTGCCTGCCTCTCTGCCTACTTGTGATCTCTGTCTGTCAAATAAATAAATAAATAAAAATCTATAAAAAAAAAATCATTCACTCATTCCTTCATTAAGTATTTACATGGTATTGTCTACATGTCAGGTACTGTGCTCAGTGATAGGGAAATGAACAAACAACACACAGCTCCCACCTACAGAGAGTTTTCAATCTAGTATACTTTGTACCCTTCAAAGTTTTCTACCTTTGTAGTTAAAAATAAAATTCACTAACATGGCATATACAATCCATGTCTTACCAGCTTCATCTCCGATCACTCTGAAATACTATACTAGAATCACCCACATACACCGTGCTTTTTCTTACCATAACATCTTTATTCCTAGTGTATCCTACTCTTCCCTCTTCAACCTGGCCAACATGTACTCATCATTCTGTACTCAACTCAGGTATTACCCACTCTACACATTCTTCCCTGATTCCCCTAAGCTGAGTAAGGTGCTCCCATGCTACACCCCCATAATACTCTGTGAATATCCCCATATGGCACCTCCCGTCATACCCATTCATGGGTCTGTCTTCTTCATTAGACTGAAAGCCCTAAGGGGGGGGGGCAGTGAGTCGGGGAGAGACTGTTGGTTTTTTTTTTTCCAGTCTCTCTATTCCTAGGACCTAGGATTGTATCTGCTTTATAGATGACGAATAATGTTAGCTGAATGGACGAATAAATTAGTGAGCAGAGATGTACAAGCTAAAAAGGAGTTTGTGGAAATGGGAATAAGGAATGAATGAATAAATGAATGAGACTGTGAATAAGAACGGTCCCAGACTCTCTTTCCTCATTCAAGTTAATGGCTTTTCACCGTCTGTCTTAGGAGCAGAGACATTCTAGCCAAGCCAGACTGCCAGGAAGATAAATTTCTCTTCTTGGGGGTGAGTAGGTCTTTGGAGAAGTTTCATTTTAATTGGAAAATGGATTCATTCACTTCCTGGCTTGGATTCCTGGGTCAGTGCAACCCCGTGCTGAATGGCTGCCAAGTACCACTGCAGAGGGGGCTGAGGCGGGAACAGCATTCCATCAAATGGGCAGTGTTCCGGGACACCTGAGGACAACCTGGCGTCAGGTCCAGGCTGGCCCTGACATGGATGCACCCTCTTCTTTCTTCCCCAAATTTCCTTCAACGTGAAATTTACTTATCCCCTTCCAGTAAAGGACAGATACACTCTACTATTCCATTTGGTGTTTCTCTGGGCCTTATTTGGGCAGGCATATCCCACTGTTCAAAGTTCCACTGTCATTTCCTGCAAGGCACAGACAAGGTCCACAACGGAGAAATCCCTTCACAACTCAACTAGTAGAAAGAGATCGTAACTTCATAACCTCTTATAATGGATGCGGACTAGCTCAGCATCACAGGAAACATCCCTTTCATAGAACACTTCTAGTGTCTTTTGTGAAGGTCTTTGTAGAGGGTACTGAAAACTATGATTTCTGTGACCCAGCTCCAGCTTCCTCTCGTGCCTCATCTCTCAACACCTTCACCTGTCAGCTCCCCACCACCCCAGTCCCTGATTCTCCAAATGGATTGAGGCAGTGGCAGTTCTGAAAATACAATATGCTGCTCTCCACAGAGGTGCCTTGAACATTCTGCTGCCTCTTCTCCAGAGCCAGAAGGCAAGGGTGTGTATCCTGGCTCTTAACACTTCATAGCCGTGGCACTTTGGGAAAGCTACTTCACCACTCTTCACTTCAATCTCCTTGTCCTATAATAACTACAGAGAACAATACTGCTACTTACACCATTGAGTTGTTGAGAGAACAAATGAGCAAATGTATGTGAAACGTTTAGAGCACGGGGCACAGAGTAAGCACTTCTCAAATGACTGTTCTTATTATTAGAATGTCAGAGGCATGACTTGGTTCCATCTTCAGGAAGGAGCAGGAGCCTTAGAGACTGACCCATTCAGCTTCAAACCTTGGTTCTTCTCCTTTTTAGTTGTGTCTCTTCTGGCCAGTGAATCGCCTACTCTCTGCGGGTCTCATGTATGTACACGGCAATGCCCAGTTCACCGTTCTGTTAGTAGGATCCAACTTGATGTGTTTATAGACATTAATGTGCCCATCTTGGTACATCCCCAATAAGGGTTAGTTTCCTCCGCAATCCTTACTCTTCTCAGATTATATGGGGGCCTATCTGTCTCCAACTAGACTATTTCCTCCTTTAAGGGAAGGACCATAATTTTCTCATCTGTTCCACTATAATTAGCATGAAATACTTATTTCTCAAATGAAATATTTATTGACTATGCTACAATATGTCTACAAGCCCTGGTTTGTGGTCAAGTTTGTGCTAAAACCATGCATGAAAAGGCAGGTGTATACTGGCCCCAAGTCTCATGTTGTTTATTGGGTAAGTGGAACAGAGTCTGCGTATGAAACACTTGGCAGCCATGTATAAAGAGTACAGAATGGTCCAAGTTTAGGGGTGCTTGGGTGGCCCAGTCAGTTAAGCATGTGCCTTCGACTTGAGTCATGATCTCTAGGTCCTGGGATCTTCTGGGATCGTGCCCTGAGTCAGGTTTCCTGCTCAGCAGGGAGTCTGCCTCTCCCTCTCTCCCTGACCCTCCCCCTGTTCATGCTCTCTCTCAAGTAAATCAATAAAATCTTTAAAAATAATAATAATAATCCAAGTTTAATCATACCTGTTATAAACTAAGGATACTGCATGGTCATGAAAGAAAGAGATGGCTGTGGGCAAGCAGCCAAGGAAAGGTGTTATGTGGGAGGTAGTGTCTGACCTCAGCGTGGAGGGAAGGCACAGACCAGGAGAGATGGGGTGGAGGGTGGTCCAGCTGGTGCTGAGAAACTGCCTGAGAGAAGCTCAGGAAGAAGCATCAGTTGTATCCCCAGCCATGGAAAAGGAATCCTGAGAAGTTCAGCCTGAGAGAAGGATACTGAAGTACAGTAAGCGGAAATCTGAATTTGTATTAGACACTGAGGTCAGAAGGGAAAGGGAGACACCATCAGTCCTGGTGGGCAGTGGTTTGTGAAGGCGGTTTTAGGAAGTTTGGACAGAACGCCATGTGGGCAGTCTGGGGGACGGAAGACAAAGGAGGCAGGACAGAAGGCATATGCATTTCTGACACAGAAGGAGGAGAAAGCACAAGAAAAGGAAGGGAGGAAGAAAAAGACAAAGCAAAAGATGGACAAAAAGAAAGGGGAGATAGGGCAAAGTAAACTAAACAAACAGGTTAAACAAGAGAAATGAATAAAATAAGACAGAAAAGAAACAGAAAAATGAAGACGTGTGGAAAACAACAGCAGGACCATGGCAGTGTCCCCGACGAGACACACCATGGAGAATGCAGGGCAGGAGCCAGAGTCTGCTGTCAGTCTCTATCCTCTGGGTGAATGAAGTCATGGCTGATGTCACCGCCTCTGAGTCACATGTCCACCAAGGGAGAGGTGGCAAGAGCCCCTGCCTGGAGTTTAGTTCCACCCTCCTGGACAAGAGGGGTTCAATCACCACTCATTCTCTGGGGTACTGTCTAGTCTGGTCCTGATAGCACTGAAATGAGGACACTTCTCCTCTGTTCAGGGAGGACACGGCAGCCACGTGAGCCCTGCGTTTCAGCTTCAGGCTCTTGAGATGGGAGTATCAGAAAAGAGGAGACAGATAGTTCCTAGCCTCTCTCTGCCTGTGACTGAGGTACGGTGGCTCTATCCATGTGTAAACAGGAAACTCCCATCAGGAATAGCATTAAACACACAGATGGAACTCGAAAGGTGCTTTCTGAATGACTCGCTTCACTGCCTTCCCACGCACAGGACTTGCAGCCCCGCAGAGGTCTCATCTCCGCAGATCAGTAGAACTTGACCAGTGTCGAATCCACGTACCCAGCCTGCCTTTTGCAACCCACCCCACCTGAGGGCTTACTTAGCTCCCCTCCACCATCAGCCCCTGCCTACAGACCACTTCCTCCTGACTCCTCCCCTCACTGGGGTGTACTTCCACAGTGACCTGAATTCCATCCAACTTGCAGTGCACTGTGACTTCCTTTCTTCATTTCTGTCCCTTTTCTAGAACAGAAGGACCTGGGGGACAGGGCCTCTTATGTTCACTGCTATAGTCCCAGCACTTTGCCGAGTTCCTGGAATACAGTACATTTTCAATAAACATCTGCCGAATGAATGAATGTCCCTGACTGATTCTGGTGGGAACTGAGGAGCACGCACTGTTCATAGAGCACTTCTGAAAGGTGTCCTCATTCTCATAGCCGTCATCCTGGGCATGTTTGTTGCTGAAGACAACACCCCATAAGTTACCAGTAATAGGGGAAGTGAGACTGCCCTGGGGCATCTGAGGATGGACTGACCCTCTCGCAAGCTCTTCCGCTCTCCCTGATCCTTGGTCTGTGAGCTGTTATGAGCACGTGCTTGAGGAACTTCGAGCTGGATCCCAGCCTGACCACTCATGAGCTGCAGGAGGTGAATGCTCTCAGCCTGTTGCCACCTGTTCAAACAGGACAGTAATACCCGCACCCCAAGTTGTCCCTAAAGATTAAGCACACTTTCTTTGTTAATTGCCTGCCCTCACAATAATGTGAATTTTTCCCTTCCCTCTCAGCTTTCTCAGCTGCATCTAGAGATAAGAATATGAAAAATAGACCTAATTTTCTTTCCCCAAATCAACTACTTCCATCATATTCATCATTTGAAAATATGTCATTATATCAGCATTCTACAACTTACCAAACACCCCACCACCACCACCGGCCAAGACACAGAGAAACAATATTGCCACTAACACCATTTTATAGACAGAAACCTAAGGCCTGGAGTGAAGAGAATTGCCCAAGATCATGAAGCGAGTAAATGAAAAGCCTGGGTGAAACCCCAGCCACTTGAATTCCAAGGCCACTGCACTACTGTCCAGTTGCCGCTCCCCAGGACAAGGGAGGTTCTCCAAAAACACTTGCACAGTGATTCACTGTCTTTCTCAGGTCCATGGGCTGGTCTCTGACCCCCAGCCAAAGCCAGACCACATGGCTTCACACCAAGACAACTGCACTAGGGTTCAGTCGGGTCCCAATACTCTTCTCATGTATCTTAGATCCACAGAGTGCCAGGCTTGCGGGAGAATCTCAGGGCTCACAGAGACCCCCTGGTTGCAAATACCAGACCACGGATGGGTGCGAGTCCATGACCCTTCATTTTCACTAATTGATGAAGCGAAAATAATAAATATATTGGGGAAGCTAAAATCCTTATTACTAAAAATATATGAATAATTAATTGGTAAAAAGATCATCTTTCCTAATTGCTCGCTTTGCTTTACTTGGCTTTACTTGGGCAAGCTCCAATAGGCTTTACACGCCTGCAACTGGGAGAAAATGCCTGTGCCACAGTTCAGACCCTCTGGCAAAGCCCGAATGAGAGGCAGAGGCCAGGAAGGGCAGAGCCACTGACTCAGGCAGCTCGCTCATTCCCTCTGAACACTCCCTAGTCTTGCATTTTTTGAGCCAAAAGACACTGACTGTTGAGATTACGAAGCTTGGAAGGCAAACTAAGGCAGCTTTTGAAGAGGGTGTGGGATGGGTATTGATGAGGCTGGAGAGTTGAGATCAGACTTTTTATTACTGAGGTCCCTCCCAAGTTTTACCAAATCTGTAGCCTCTCCATACAGGAAGGATTCGGGAGACATGGGGTTTGAAGGCGATCCCTGAATGACTTTATCATTCGGCCAGGAGAGTGGCCACAGCTCGGTGCACAAAGATAACCCTTGAGTGAGGTCTTAGCTGCAAAGGTACCTCGAGGACCCCTGGGTTCAGAAGAGGTAAGGAGCTAGTTAAATAATTTACTAATTTTTTTTTTTGAACTATAAACACTTTGAGGTGAATGCCAAGGGGAGGAAGAAGCCAGCTCTTCAAGAGGTAACTAACGTGCTGGAGAATGGACAAATGGATAAGGAGGAATGGGTTGGAATTTGTGTCATGGAGGGTCTCAGGCATGGTCCTTTAACTGGGAGTCTAACTTGGGATGACTAAGATAACTTTTTATTCTAGAATTCATATCTAACTTCAAAATTTCAGTCAGGTAAATTTGTTATCTGGGATTTTCAGCCTGAACTATGGGAACTAGCTCTCTCTACCCAGGTGTTTCATCTGCAGAGAAGACCGGGGACCGTGCCTGATAAAGGCTGGAGTTGGACCAACTAACCTCTGCAACTTCTTTTTTAAAACCTAGGTTTAGATTCCAGCCCTGCCCAATGCAACAGTCAGTAAATGGTAATCTATTTCACTTCCTCTATCCTCACCTTCTCTACCTGCAAAGTAAGTGAGAACATGTACCTCACAGGAATTTTGTAAGCATGAGGTCAGCCAGCAAACTTAAAAGCACATAGTAGATATCTTACAAGTTCTAGTACAAGTGTTAATGATGTTTGCAGACAGCAATCAAACAGGGTCACTATCTTAAATAGAATTTACTAAGCTTCTCAATAAGGTAAAAGGGCTTTAACATTTCAAACTGCTTTTAGAAGTTTCACAATGTCTCAGTTTACTGAAAAAACTTGAGGACTGACAATGGATGGATTGAAGGGTAGAGAGATGGACATACACATGATAAAGCAAGTAAAATGTTACTGGCAGAATCCAGGTGATAGTTCTGAGTATGTACAATAACATTCTCTCAAACTTACTGTATGTTTAAAGATTAGATCATAAAATGCTGGGGGGAAATCACTTTTATAGCCTCTTAGTGGTCTTAGACTTGGAAACAACTTGAGATAAAGGTCACTCTTGGCTTCTACTTTGTTTCCCATCACCAAGCACAAGTTAGCAGCGGAAAGTCTGTTTCACTGTTGAGAGTATGTCCCTAGAAGAGCAGAACAGCTTTCTCATTTTGAACAAAAACAACAACAACAAAAAAAGAATAAAACCAAGCCATATATTCAGAGAAATGAGACTGACTTATCTTTCCAGAAGACTCCCATCCATCTAGCATCTTTTCCTGACTTCTGGCCTGCCTCCTCTCTTGCCTTGATCAACATCTATCTACCTTGAATTTCCAGATTTCCAAAGTGACCGTTCACCTCCACAGGGCTGACTGATCTGAGTTCCTCTATCAGGATACACATTAAATGCACTGTCTGTCTTCTTGTCTTTTCTAAAGCTAATATTCCCTCCCATAGGTGCATTTTAGCTACTATATGAAAAGAATGTTGTTCATTTTCCTATGGCATCATCTATAAGGCATAAAAGCAGCTGAACTTAGCAACCTTGCTCTTGCCTCTCCGGTTACACTAAAAAATGTCTGGATGTAGCTGACATCCCTGCACAGTGGTCAGGAAGGCAGGCAGCAGAAGTGCTGGGCACATGGGACTTCCTGGTACAGCCATACATGTGGCTCTGACTAGGCAATGTGAATTCATTTAACAGGTATTTACTGAGGATAATTTTAATGCCAATCACTGTGTTTGGCTCTGGAGAGACAACTGCCAAGTATGGATAGAGAGATTTAGTCCCTGCTCTTACTGAGCTAAAAACCCATCGACCCAAAGGAGAAGGAACTTGGTTTAACGCGGGCGGGGGGGGGGGGGGGCGGAGAACAAGACCTGATTTAGGTTCATGAGAAGGTTCATGAGAACCTTCACTGAAGACCCAATTCTAATCCCTGTAGACAGTCACTTCATTTCTTTGAGCCTTGTGTATTCACCTGTAAAATGTGGCAAATAGTAATATTTATCCCACAAGACTACGTCATAGATCAAATAAAGAAAATATACATCAAAGTCTGCCATAAGCCATAAAGTAAAATACAAAATATAGTACAATAATAGCTACCATTTATTAGATGTTACTAGTTATCTGACCAAGTCCTTTAATGACAGGGGGAGGGGTCTCCTTTTTAAAATTACTTTGTTGGGACTATAAAACTAAAAGAATACCATACATACTTGGCAGAAATCAAATATGCAAATGCAAGGATGATGAGGAAAGGACTCGCTGTCCAGGTAAATGAAGGCACCAGCCTCAACACTCCGTATATTTAGTTACGAGCCCAGTTCTTGGGCAGACCCTTCCCCCTCCCCCCTGCAAGAGAGAAAATTCACAAAAGATGCCCTGGCAAAAGCTGACAACACGGTCCACACTGCTCAAAGGCTGGGAGGAATCTGGTCCAAAGGTAACAGGGCCCCTGGTATTAACATTCCAAAGAGAGGCTGTTGGATTCCATATGTTCACCTCAGAGTCTCTCTCACAGGGTAGAGGGAGCAGCTTCAAGGGTTGAGCTCCTCAAGACATAGAGCCACGGAAGAGAGGCCAGGAGTTACTGCCTCCATCTGGGGCCTTCACTGCCCACACAAAACAAGCCAGGACTCAAGGTAACAGGACTGCAGCCAAGGGGTGGCTCTGGGTAGAAAGGAGTGGGAATACTCCAAACTTCTTTCCACAATGGGGAAGAGAAAAGGAACTTATACATAGTGTGCAGGAGATATGTACTTTAGAACGGAACTATTGGTCAGTTGTATACAACAATCAAAAATGGCATAAATAGTGATTTGGAAAATTCAGCCATCTGTTCATCCATCCATCGGTTAAAATATCCACTGAGTGGTTAGTGTTAGATGCGAAGCAGTGCCCTAGACATGAGGGACACAGAGATAAATGAGGCACACGTAGTGCAATAAATTCCAAGGTAGAGGTAAGGGGGGGAATGCCATGATGGACAGAGGGCAAGAGCCTCATCAACCCCCGATGGAGAAAGTCAAGGAAGGCTTCCTGGAGTCTTGAAGAATTAATACAAGTTTTCCCAAGTGAAGGACAAAATCTTAAGTTTGCCACAAAGGAAAAACCTAAGCGAAGACTCAGAGGTGTGGGAGAATGTGAGTACGGCATCGCTAAAGTCACTGACCGAGAAGCTCCCCGTCTGGAAAAGCTTTCCACTTCTCTAAGCATTTTGTTATAGGAAAAGTAATGATGGATTCCTTGAACAAATTCCCAAAGCCTGGGTCTCCAATCCAAACGCCTAGAGGGTAGTGCTGGGAAAGGAAATGAGCAGAGTAAGCTGGGTGGGGGGACACTCGCCCCTCCTAAAGGGGGCAGCCCCTGCTCAGCACCAGCCAATTCCTTCCACATGGGAATGTGGGCCCCCGACTGCCAAATCCTTTTGTTATTTCTTCTAAAGAAGCAGAAAATCTGGATTTTTACGTGAAGTTTCTTAGTTTTTAATTGTTGAAAACTAATTAAAAAAAAAAAAAAAGTTGTTGGGGTGTGTGTGTGTGTGTGTGTGTGTGTGTGTGTGTGTTTTTCCAAGCACAGGATAGGTCAAACAAAACCCATCTGGGGTCCAGATTTAGCCTGCGGACTGCCAGGCGGCAGCCCTCATGTGTTGCAAGAAATGAGCACTATTTGAGTGCAGCCAGTAGGGCCGGTGGAGGCCGGCAGGATTTGGTGAGAATCCTTGCGCCACCCACATTAGCTGTGTAGCTTTGCAGAAGTTATTTAAGCCCTCTGGATCTTGTTTCCCTCATCTGTATAATGGGATAATAATACTGTGTTGGTGCTTTTAAGGAAAACAAGCCCAAGTAGGAAAAAAAAAAAAAATCCTATGCTAAATAATGAACTAATATAAACCCGAAAAGTTAGCTAGGACTACAAGATCTTTTTTTTTTTTTTTCATGAAAAATTACCAAGAAGTAATAAAAGCATGAGCACTATGTTATAAGAGAAGCAAACTCTTCCAACCATAGATACTGCACCCCATTAGTAACGTTTTTTGTACACATAGTCGGTTTTTTTCTATACTGATAACTTTTTAAAGATTTTATTTATTTGAGAGAGAGAGCACGCATGCACGAGTAGGAGGGAGGGGCAGAAGCAGAGGAAGAACCAGACTTTCCCCTAAGCAGGGAGTCCAACTCCAGGTTCCCTCCCAGGACCCCTGGATCATGATCTGAGCTGAAGGCAGACACTTTACAGACTGAGCCACCCAGACATCCCTCTATACTGATAATTTCTTAAAACAAAAGTATCCATAAAACTGCATG
This sequence comes from Mustela erminea, assembly GCF_009829155.1. Lineage (NCBI taxonomy): Eukaryota > Metazoa > Chordata > Mammalia > Carnivora > Mustelidae > Mustela > Mustela erminea. Next base: position 61,896,997 of record NC_045623.1, read on the forward strand.
TTCACTTTTATAATTTTTCCTTTTAACATTATAATGTAAACTTTGTTGTCATCATCCAAATGTTTATTACCTAACTAGTACTATCCAGAGTGATTTCTAAGTCATAAACCAGAGATCACGTCACACTTATCATTAAAATCCACTGACCCTTTCCCTTCTATTAGAATAAAATCCAAATTCCTGCCCATGGCCTCAAGGCCATGCAGGAGATGGTCCCTACCCACTGTTCCAACCCACTTCCCACTACTCTGCCTTGCTCACAGCCTCAGCCCTGCTGACCTCCTCTGCTGATCTCACAGGTACTTTCCTCCCCTCATGAATGTGCTGCCCTTTCTTCCTGAAATCATCATTATTCAGGTCAAAATAAAACCTCCCAAGAAAGAACACATCAGCCATGCCAAATCTGTTCATCTGTATTTTTCCTTCAAAGCATTTTCCAGAAAATAGAATCACTGTGTGTGTGTGTGTGTGTGTGTGTGTGTGTGTGTGTGTGTGTCTTTGTCTATTTTCTGCCTCTCTGTACTAGAATCTTAGTTCTCAGAAGTACCCAGGACCCTCATCTGTCTTGCTTACTTTGGAATCTCTAATGCCCAAGACAGTGCCTATCGCATAGGAGACAATAAACAACATTAGTTAAAGGGGGGAAAAAAATGAACCCACCACCCATTGTTCCTGGCCTCAGATCCTCCTAAAGTTATCACTTACAAATTTCTTCCCCGAACTAATTTATCCAAACCCTGCAAGGCAAGCACTTGAAGATGGCGGGAGGGAAAAATGGTGACAAGCCCAGATTTTAGATCTGAAATGCCAAGGTTCCAATCCCAGCCTTGTCACTTATTAGCTGAGTCACCTTGGGCAAGCCTCTCAACATCTCTGAGCCTGTTTTACCATCTAATACTTACTTCATAGGGTAGAAGTAAGGATTAGAGGAGTTTAACAGATAAAATGCTCGGTAAAGTACTAGATAATTAGCATGATACATGCTTTAGCCACTGTCTATATCTGTTCCCTCATTCTGATCCGATTGCTCAGGTGAGCTGTATCTTTCTTCTCCCCTCAGACTATAATCTCCTGAAGGCAAAGACCACTTCTGGGTCCCTGCAGTGGATTAGAGGCCCTCACAGGACGGGGATGGGTGTGGAGCTACGGTGGGGCTCCCCGTGTAGGCTGGCTCACCCAGTACGAGGCTGTATGTCATTTAATGTTTCTGAGTTTCAGTTTTCTTACCACAAAAAGAGATCACGTCGATCCCATAAGACAGGTGTGAAGATTCAATACAATAATCTTTGTGAAATAAAATAATGCTGAGGCTGGAGGCAATGGTGAATTTCAGGGGCAACAGCAGAAGGTATTAGGTGAATCTGCTTCCAAGTTCAAAGCCGGCTGCCTTGTGATATAGGAATTACACATAGGATGTGGATGATTCACATACAGGAATGACTCTGAAAATACGTTTTGTACTATTGTACTGGATATTTTCTATGATTGCCTCTGACAACCTCGTGATGGTTTTTAGAAACTATCCTTAGTTATTAGTCAAACAGGAAAAATACCACTCGTTACAGCCAACTGCGTGAAATAAGATATTCTAATGTTTAAAATTCTCTCAGTTCGTGACAGGAATTACTGACATGCCCATCAGTAGAACACATTTTTTTTTTAAGATTTTATTTATTTATTCGACAGAGAGAGAGCGGTCACAAGCAGGCAGAGAGGCAGGCAGAGGCAGGGCGGGGTGGGGGGGAGCAGGCTCCCCGCCGAGCAGAGAGCCCGATGCAGGGCTCAATCCCAGGGCTCCAAGATCATGACCCGTGCTGAAGGCAGAGGCTCAACCCACTGAGCCACCCAGGCGCCCACAAACATTTTTTAAACACAACGGAAGTGAAGATGTAACTGCTATCTGAGTATCTACTTTTGCATAAAGGGCTTTACAAATATCTGACTCAATTATAACATTTCCTCAAAGCTGACACTGCTCTTCTCATTTTACAGCTAAACGCTGAGATGCAGAGAGGTTGACTTAGTTTGTCTGAGGCCCCAGGATAGGTAAATGGCAGAGAGTGAATGCAAGTGAATCTGGCTTCAAATCCTGCACTTCACTTCTGTTACAGAACTGTGATTTATCCCCCAAATTTCCCCAATATCTTGTATCAGCTCTGCTGCAAAGGTCAGATGAATGTGGGTGGACAGTAATAGCCCTATACATGCAGTTTAAAGCCAGAATCACTAAAGAGAAAGACCACAGTCCCCACCATAACTGCCATTAAAAATGAAATGGTATATTTCAAAGAAAGGAAATTAACATTATCTTCCACAAAGTTTGAAACAAAAAGAAATCAAAGATAAAATAATAGGTATTATTATATAGTCAAGAAGAAGGAAAGAATGAGGCCAAACAAGGAATAAAAATGAGCTGGGACAAGCCTCTTACTTCACAGGACTAGAACCAGGCTTTCCTGACCTCTAATGGAGTTGTTTTGTTTTTTTCCATAGTTCCTCACAAAGAGCACTCTACTCACACCTTCCACAGCTAACAGGAAGTTATCAAACTACCTCTCTATGCATCCCGACTCCCTTCAAAAAATCTATATATACAGGAAAAGGCACATTAGAACCAGAGAATCATTTCATTTCCCCAGTACACTATCAGGGCAACAGAGCAGAGAGGCATGAACTGGGGAGAAATGGGAGGGGCCGACAGCATCTAAACCCATCAACAAAATCCTCTGACATTCCAGCCCATTGGTTCTAGTTAGAAATGAACAATGAAAATCTCAAACTATGAAATGATTAGCTTTCTGCTCTGCTGACAATGGCAAAAAGAGGAAATGAGTTAAAAGTCGGATTGGAAGATCTCCACACAGCCCCTACACACCAGTTAATTATCTTCCATTAACACTGAGCTGTCAGGATCTGCATCAGCCCTTAACTCTCTTGACCTTCCCCAGTCTGCACCTTGTTACCCTGCAATGTTTCATGTTTATAAAGATAGGAGACTCCAGCTGTTCCAGCCTGACAGAACTTAATTTACATTTGGCCTTCATTAAGATGAGAGTCAGAATCATTGATACCAAATGGAAAAGCCAGACTGCTGGGGGTTATGAAAAATTCAAATGGCATTTTTCCTTTTATCTGACAATTCTTATTAAGGAGACATACATCAACCTGAAACACACAAACTTTAAATGTAAAGGACATGATTAAAATTCCACATTGCAAAACCAGGACCCGCGTGACTTTGCCCAAGAGCTGCGGTGGTCCTAGTCTATCACCTGGGTCTTCTGGGACGGCTGAACTCCTGATTCTGCCTGACTCTCCATGTCATCAGATTCCAGGACAAGGAGTCCACGAATGACAGCAGTACTAACGTGAGTGGTCAGCTCTAACTCTGCCATCTTGCTTGCTCCTAATAGCCAATCAACCTCCACGTCCTGCTGATAGTATTCCCTAAAAATTCTAGAACCTATCTCTTCTCCACCCCACAGTACCTACTTCAAGCCTCATGCCTTCTCACCTGGGGGAATACAAAAAGCCCCCTTACTGAGTCCCTCAAATTATTCAAAACTACTACAAATTATTCAAAGACTACCTACTATATACCAGGCATTTTATTAGAGTTGGGAGATAGCCATGAATAAAACAGATAGGCTCTCCATGCCCCCCATGGATTACAACTGTTGGAAGATCCATGCACCATGCGAATCATCGTTACAAAAGGATACATCACTACAACTTATGAAAGATACAGTGAAGTAATAAGAATGCAATAGAAAGAGAACTCTAATTTATTGGAGGGTCAGGCAAGGCTTTTCTGAAGACATAACAATAAAGCTGAAACTTGAATAATTAGTTAGGATCGGCACTGAGTAGAGGGAAGAATATTCAGGGTCAGAAGGCACAGCATCACATCACCAAGACCAAGGGATCAGCAAACTTTTCTGTAACCGTCCAGAGTCAGTATTTGCAGCCTTATAGGCACACAGTCTATATCGCAACTACTGAGCTCTGTCATTGTGATGCAAAAGCAACCACAGACAACACATAAAGGAATGAGTGTGGCTGTGTTTCAGGAAAACTTTGTGTCCCTGCAACTCTGAATTTCACATAATTTTCACAAGTCACAAACTATTATTCTCTTTTTGAATCCTTTTTCCACCATTGGAAGTGAAACCCATTCTTTGCTCCCAAAGCATCCAAAACAAGCAGCAGGCCAGATGCGGCCCCTGTGCCGGAGTTTGCCAGCCCCTAGTCAAGACAGAGGTGGCAGAGCAGAGCATGTCTGAGACACCCTGACTGAGTCCCGGTGGAGAGACTGAGCAAGGTGAGGGGCACACAGTAAGCAGAAAGGGAAAGTGAAAATGACATCACATACCATCTTCTGCGCTGTGTTACAAATTTAGGAATTTATCCTATGAGCAAAGCCAAGCCAACAAAGCGCTATAATCAGGAAACTATGAAAACCAGTTCTTAACTCACACACACACACATTTCCTCACCCCTAATCCAGTCTCTTCATCCCTGTCAAAGGTACTGAAGACATTTCCTTCCCCTTACTTAAAAATCTTCTATCACCAAATAAGGCAAACTACTTACCTGGCCTCAGCTCCTACTACCTTCAGAGAAGCATTCAGGGCTCTCAGCCCAGGACCTATGTACCTTACCAAAAATGAGCCATAGTCCTTCTCTAGCATTTCCTCCCTGTCTTCTCTAATAGGCAAAACCTCCACTCCTAACTTGAGACTCATCTTCAAGCACACCTCTCAGAAGCAAATTATGTTCTCTGGAAGCAAATTATGCTCTCTGGAAGCACTTTGCATATTCCTTTATCAAGGTGCTTAGAACATCTTCTAACAGTTCTGGTTCCATGTCTCTTTCCTCCACCCAACACCCACCCACCCCCACCTTTGCTTCCCCACCACTGCCCCAGAGGACACTGGGCCCCTTAAGGGTAAGCCTAAGTCCTCTTTGTGCTTGTGACCCCAGTACCTGTGACACTGCTGGGTCCTAGCAGAGCCTCTGTTAATATTTGGTGAATTAAAGAGTTAATAGGGGAGTAAACAAATGACAGCCCATGAGCTTAGCAGAGTCACACTTCTGACTTTGATGTGCTGTTAAACTCTTTGAAAGCTACCTTTCTGGCTCCCAGTCTCCCATTGCCCCATTCAAAAGAAGGTACTGTATCCTGATTCTCCACCAATGTATGCTCTTCAAAATATAAAGGGCAGAACATTTTTTCATGTGTCTGTTAGCCATTTTTATGTCTTCATTGGAGAAGTGTCTGTTCATGACTTCTGCCCATTTTTTGACATGATTATCTGTTTTGTGTATGCTGAGTTTGAGAAGTTCTTTATAGATCCTGGATATCAGCCCTTTATCTGTAGTGTTATTTGTGAATATCTTCTCCCCATTCCGTGGGTTGGCTCTTTGTTTTGTTGACTGTTTCCTTTGCTGTGCAGAAGCTTTTGATCTTGATGAAGTCCCAAAAATTCATTTTCGCTTTTCTTTCCTTTGCCTTTGGAGACATATCTTGAAAGAAGTTGCTGTGGCTAATGTCAAAGAGGTTATTGCCTATGTTCTCCTCTATGATTCTAATGGATTCCTGCCTCATTTTGAGGTCTTTTATCCATTTCGAGTTTATATTTGTGTACGGTGTAAGAGAATGGTTGAGTTTCATTCTTCTACACATAGCTGTCCAATTTTCCCAGCACCATTTGTTGAAGAGACTTTTTTCCACTGTATATTTTCTTCTGCTTTGTCAAAGATTATTTGACCATAGATTTAACACATGAAACAATGTTCATCATCACTAGCCATCAGGGAGATTCAAATTAAAACCACATTGAGATACCACCTTACACCAGTCAGAATAGCCAAAATTAGCAAGACGGTAAACAACATGTGTTGGAGAGGATGTGAAGAAAGGGGAACCCTCTTACACTGTTGGTGGGAATGCAAGTTGGTGCAGCCACTTTGGAAAACAGTGTAGAGATTCCTTAAGAAATTAAAAATAGAGCTTCCCTAGGACCCTGCAGTTGCACTACTGGATATTTACCCCAGACATACAGATGTAGTGAAAAGAAGGGCCATCTGTACCCCAATGTTCAGAGCAGCAACGGCCACAGTTGCCAAACTGTGGAAAGAACCAAGATGCCCTTCAACGGACGAATGGATAAGGAAGATGTGGTCCATATACACTATGGAGTATTATGCCTCCATCAGAAACGATGAATACCCAACTTTTGTCTCAACATGGACGGGACTGGAAGAGATTATGCTGAGTGAAATAAGTCAAGCAGAGAGAGTCAATTATCATATGGTTTCCCTTAATTGTGGAGCGTAAGAAATAACACGGAGGACATGGGAAGATGGAGAGGAGAAGAGAGTTGGGGGAAATTGGAGGGGGAAACGAACCATGAGAGACTCTGGACTCTGAAAAACAATCTAAGGTTTTTGGAGGGGCAGAGGGTGGGAGGTTGGGTAAGCCTGGTGGTGGGTATTATGGAGGGCACATACTGCATGGAACACTGGGTGTGGTACATAAACAATGAATTCTGGAACACTGAAAAGAAATTTAAAAAATAAATTAAAAAAAAAAAAGATATAAAGGGCAGAGCTTCTAGAACTAGAAGTGGTTCTATAAGTCTGTGGGCCAGCCACATCAGCATCACCTCAGACCTTGTCAGAAATGCCAATTCTCAGTCCCTATTCCAGGACTACTAAATCAGAAATCTACAATTTAACAAGATTCCCCAGGTGATTCATTTACACCTTAAAGTTAGAAAAGGGTCATAAGCCATCTGGGTTTTAAGGAGAAAATGCTAAAACTGGTATTAGCAATATCTTTTATTTTGAATTTGCAATCATGATAAAAATCAAAGAAATTCTCAGCATGGATTCCTGTACCAGCTTACCAAAAATAAATAAATAAATAAAAAATAAATTTAAGAAATTTGAAAAACAGATTAGAGGCTCAACCATCAGGTAGTTAAATACACGATGAGATAATGTTTCAGGCCTTTCTCAGAAAGCTCTGAAACGGAACTGATTAGTTAGATGGATGGATGGTCAGTCTCAGGAGGCCACAGTCACGACCACCATGCACTCTAGAACCTAATTGTTTTCTGTGTGCTTTCATTAGGGCAGTTTGATCTCAAGCACACAGTACTGAGCCTCCAGAGAGGCTTGCACCAGATGTGTCATCAGACCTCCTGGGATATACAGTCCAAAGCGGGCCATGAAGCAGGCGCCCAGTAAGGCCCTGATGATGTATGTACCAGTGGCCACCTGCCTGACCCTCAGCCCTTAATTCAGTATAGCTCTTTCTTACTTGAGGCCAAGAAGGGGGTGATGTATCCAACCATCTATTTCCTTGCACCATGTTTAGGCTGGTTTAAAAACACCACTGCCCCTGTTCCTGGTCCTATCCTAAGCAACATAGGCTTTTAAAGAGGGATTTCAGAGCAGAATGTTATGATGGGGTGAGCTGGGGTTTGGAGGCCAGCAGACATGGGTTTAAATTCTGGCTCTATCCTCTGTTTAGGAAAATCATACTGTTCTCTCTGGCAGCCTCAGTTTCCCATGCTTTCCCATGTCAGAGCTTGCTAAGGCTAAGCTGAGCTTGCTAAGGCTACATCAATTAATGCCTACAGAATGCAAAGCAGAGGGTGGGGCCAGTGTGGAGTAGTTCTGTATTCTGATTGGTATTTCAGAATATACTGATATCAGGTTTTCAAACTGGTCCAGACCAGCTCTCTCACTTCATAGATGGAAAAAATGAGGCCTGGGATGAGAACTCCTTTGCTCAAAGTCACACAAGGTGGTGCCAGTAGAGTCGAAACCCCTGACTCCTAAAATGCTCTGTTTTCAAACTCTTAATAAATATAGAATCTTTTTGGCAAATTAAAGCTTACACAACAGCTCAATATGCTAAATAAGAACCCATACCTCCCTTGATTACTGATGCCCTCTCTGCTTCCATCTCTCCTGCTCCCGGTGGCAATCCAGGGACATGTTCTCAACACCCTTACGCTCACCCACCCCCAAACACATTTTGAGTAATCGAAGACTCAGCCCACCTGAAACCCCAGAGCCAGTAAATGAACCATTCCTGATCTTACTCATTAGATGGATCCTCACCTCACCAGACCACTGAGGGATTTTCAAGTCCCTGAGGTTCCCAGAGGACATGAACTTTCTCGCACATCCATCCCTACCAGGCACCATGGAGTTGACAGTGCCATTATCCACACTTCATAACAGAACCGAACACCGTTATCTTTCAAGGACATGGAAACTCAAGTTCACGTGACATGAGAAACCCCAACATGCCACCAAGGTCAGATTAATCCTTGGGGGATACAAGTACACAGAGAAAGAATGTTCTGGTCAGAAGATGTGAACTTAAAGCCCAGCTCTGCCACCTTCTCTCTGGAATGGTCATCAGCCTCTCGTAACTCCAGGAGAGTCCTAGATAGTAAGAGAATAGATTTTGGAGTCGGCCAGTCTCAGATTCCAACCCTCGCTCTGCCACGTACTTACTATGTCATTTTGGGTGAGTTGGTTCATCTCTAAGAGCTTTAGTTTTCTTGTCTACAGACAACCCTCACACCCTCAAAGGAAGAGAACAACCAACCCTTAATTTCGTAAGGCGGCTGCTAGGATTCAAAGACATAATCTGTGTCAAACACTTATCACCGTGCCTACCTACGGTTAGCACCTAAAAACAGGAATGATTTAACTGCAACCTAATCAATAAATTGGGATCAACCTTCCTCAGAGAGGTGCTGGGAAAAATCAAGCGTAACAGACTTTAGCACGGCGCCTGGTACAGAGGGGTTCGCAATAAATGGCATCCCCAGCTGCAATGAGCACGCTCGCTCCACCCTCGGCGCTCACCTCTTTGAGCCACAGAAGCTTCGGGGCCTGCATCTCCACGGACATGACGCCGCCAACACACTGCAGGACGCTGTGCTTGGTCTCGTTGATCCTGCGGACCTGACTGACCGCCCGGTGGTCCAGCCACATGATGATGTTTCGGTGGGCATCCCCTAGCAGAAATGAGAGGAGGGGGACACATGCATAATCTTAGCCTTCTAATTCACTTCCTGAATCCCAAGGGCACCAACCTGCACAGCTACCATAATTCCACACGTCAACCACAGCAAGGGAGAGGGCCACCACTAACACAAGCCAGTACACTCCACCCAGACCCAGGATTTCCCTTCCAGCCATGTGTCTGTCCTTCGAAGTGTCACCTGGTTAAATGTCGACACTAAAACCCATTGAGATCTACCAATTAATTAGATTCTCATTCATTCTCTCCCAACTTCTTCCCCTCCTTTCCTAGCCCTTCTGTTCCAGAAAACCTTTTCTGGGTCTATATTCAGGAAAAGAGCCTATGAAGTAAGCCTAAAACAATATGTTGGCTTTTTTTTTAAGATTTTATTTATTTATTTGACAGAGATCACAAGTAGGCAGAGAGGCAAGTAGAGAGAGAGAGGAGGAAGCAGGCTGCCGCTAAACAGAGAGCCCGATGCAGGGCTCGATTCCAGGACCCTGGGATCATGAACCAAGCCAAAGGCAGAGGCTTAACCCACTGAGCCACCCAGGAGCTCCCAATACATTGGCTCCCAATACAGGGCTCGATTCCAGGACCCTGGGATCATGAACCAAGCCAAAGGCAGAGGCTTAACCCACTGAGCCACCCAGGAGCTCCCAATACATTGTGCTTGGACAGACACATCAACAGAATAATATATCCAATATAACACACCGCCTACCTCCATACAGTGGCTTTTATCTGCTTATAGTTCCACTACTTCTAGTCATTTTGATTGAGATTAGTTAACTTAGGTGTTTTAATCTCCTCTCTCGGTTTGGTGGAGTAGGAAGCAATGGAATTTTTTTCAGTTTGGGGATCAGGCAGACCTCATGGGGAACGTGCACTATTTCAGTTACAGGTGGAGATAGAGTGAAAGAGTCTTTAAGTTTTTCTTAGCCTAAGTGTCCTTACCTATAAGACAGGGATAACACCTAAGAGCATATAAGGGTTTGGTTCACCAAACAAGACAATGCACATAAAGGCAAGTACCTATCACACAGTAGGTTCTAAAGAAGATGAAGAAAGAAGAAACAGAATTTAAAACCAGGTGGAAAAGCAGCATAGGCAGGCACCTCACACCCTTCTGCTACAATCCTGCAGCCCATATGGGAACGAACTGTCCCCTTCTCCCTTCCATGGCCGCGATTAATTCCTCACATACTAACGGGCAAGCCGATATTCTTTTTACAGTTCTCTGCTTCCTCAGATGGCAAAATGCAGAGAGCAGCAATGACTAAACTGGGAGATAATAAAGGGGAAAGATAAAAGGGCCCCAACAGTAATCGAACCAGGCATTTCACACATTATTTTGCAATTGGAGAACAGCCGCAGCAATTCTATGTCTTTGCTAATAACAAATATTTATAAAGCTGTGTGTGTGTGTGTGTGTGTGTGTCCCCCAAATGTTTTATATGATCATCTCATTTAATCCTCAAAACAACTCTCTGATCTAGGTCATTTTCCACGATGAACGGACTCTGAGATTTAAGATATGCCTCCTATCTCACAGCTTGGAAAAGCATACAGCATGCTTTGAAACAGATCTGTGCAGAGAACAGATAAATAAATTGGTACAACAAACTTAAACTCAAGCTACACAGATCAACATGAATAATGATACCAACTGGGATATTTTTAAACACCATATATACTGTTTGTTGTTGCGGGTATACACATGTGTTGGGAAAGCACAGAAACGATGTGTTTGCGAACACCCACTACAGCCGCATGGTCACCAGCTAGGCAGAGGGGGAGGGCAGGAGCTGAAGCTTCAAGTAATTCTCCTTTAAAAAATGTCTGTGCAAAGAAGGCAAATTTTCACCGGTTATCCTCTGTAGTGGGTACATAGGGGGCTGACGATTTTATTTTCCTTACTTTGCCATGTCTCTGAAAAAAAAGAATCTTTAAAACTGAAAGAAAAAAAAGCCAACCTAAGAAAATATGGAAGTCAGGTGATCAGCACCATGATAAGACAAGGACTCAGTCTCTGCTTTGCCTGCGGGTGGGGGGGATGGACTGTTCAGACCCACAGAAGCTCCTCACTACAGTAATACTTTGAAAATAAGAGGAAGTACCTGAAACCTTCCAGAAACACATCTAAGATCTGTTTTTTTGTTTGTTTGTTTAAAATCTTTTTTAAGATTTTGTTTATTTGAGAGTGAGCAAGAGAGAGAGAGCACAAGTTGGGGGGGGGGGTGCCGTGGAAGAGGAAGAAGCAGGCTCTATGCTGAGCAAGGAGCCTGGTGTGGGACTCATCCCAGGAACCTGGGATCGTGACCTGAGCCGAAGGCAGACGCTTAACCGACTGAGCCACCCAGCTTTGTTTTTAAATAGCTGAGTGATTACACTGTATAGTATCACTGCTTTAAGTTTTGGTTCTCAACTCTTCTTGCACATTAGAAGCACCCAGGATAGTTTTAAAAACAAAATGATGTCCAGGTCTCATTCCAGAAACATCACGGAATCAGACTGTGGGTATGTGGGCACACACACACACACATGCATTTGCGTGTGTGTGTTAAGGGGGACAATGTCGGGGCGCCTGGGTGGCGCAGTTGGTTAAGCGTCTGACTCTTGGTTTCAGTTCAGGTCATGATCGCAGGGTTATGGGATCAAGTCCGACTGCAAGCTCCACATTCAGCAAAGGGTCTGCTGAAGATTCTCTCTCCCTCTCCCTCTCCCCTCTGCATGCTCTCACACGCTCTCTCTCTCTCTCAAATAAATAACTCTTTAAAAAAAAATGGGGGGCCAATGTCAATATTGCTTCTTAAATATCATAAATGCAACTGCAGCTGCTTCAAGACTTCTGTCACCTGTTGCTGAACTTTCAACTGGAATGCCTTTCAGCTGGCAGCTCCTACTGCCTCGACAGGAAGAGGCTCCCAGAACAAACACAAAACCACACAATGCAGTTGTGAGAATCAAGTAGCTTATTACATATATTGGAAGATTATTGATTCATGATTCACACTGTGGACAAAAACAGGAAGTTAATCATTTTTCAGCTCTTACAGAAAATCACAAAGAAAGGATTCCACTGAAAGCTTGTTTAAGTACTCACTGAGCACTTGTCATGTGCCAGGCACAGTGCTGGGTGCTGGGATGCCGCCAAGAATATGTCACAGTCCTCCCTGCACAGAGCTTGTGGCTGCCTGGGAAAAGCCAGTCTGTCAGGCATGTCAACAGTCAGAACAGAAGTGGGACACGGAGCACAGAGGAGGCTGTGCACAGCTGAGCCCCAGGCTGCACAGAGAGCTTTCAAAAGGCACGGAAGCTTTCCATTTGGTTCTGAAAACAACGGGCCACTGGTTAGCCAGTGGTGAAGAGAGGACAAGGAAGCAGGCTCTGACACAAGACAGTAAGCATGTGAAACAAAGCACCGGCCTTAGAAAGTGTCATGTTTTCAGAGAATTAGAAGCAAGGGCTAGAGCGGAATTTGGGTTATACAATCCGTGGACCCATGGGCAAGACTTTTCATCCATGTAGTCACTCTGTTAACATTCTGCATATCTCACAGGAGGTGTGCCAAGCATGCTTGTGGGAAAGCACTATGAATTAGCAAAAACATCTCAGTATTAGGTTTCCACTGCAGAGTAACCTAAGTGGTAATTCCCTTCCCGGCCCTGAATTACCACCCTTGCTGCTTCTTGCTCCCAAGACTCCTGCGGCTGGGATGACCCGAACAGAGCTGTGCTGGGAGTTAGGGGGTTGCGGAGCAGGGAGCAGGCAGTCCTGACACCACAGTCCAACCTGGGGGCTCTCTGATCTTCAAAGGAAGGAAGATCAAACACGAAAAAGCTAAAATGAGAATATTTTATCATGTAGTAATGATTACTGTTCTTAAACAACTGTACTTAATTTACTTGGGGTTTTTTCCCTTTTCTTTTTCCTTTTTTTGTTTTTGTCTTTTATTTTTTGTTTTTGTTACCATCTTTACATTTTTGCTTGTGTTGGGGGTTTTCTTTTAATGGTAATGGTTAATTTCCTGACCCCACTGCCTACTCCTCACAATTACTCCAGTTAACCAAGAGGTGTTCACTACCACACAGGTATAAGAAGCCTTGAAACAGCCTTTGAGTCACCTTTAAAATTCAAATTTCATTTTCTAGCACAAGATAATCCATTTCAGATAAAATCTAACAGGTTCTAATAGAACCTGTTGAAAGGCAAGAAGCTGGTAAGGGGCATCTGACACTGGACGCATTTGATGAATGGGTACACTTTAACCTTTTGGGTGGAATAAAATTATTTCAACACTTATAATTAGGGTTGCAACCTAACTACCCTGTTAATAGAAAGCCTGTTAACAGGAGGCAATTCCACCTACACCGAGAAAAAGATGGCACCCAGAGAGGGTGCATATGTAAGCAGGCTTAACAAGAAAGACCTCTCTTCCACTTGAAGTGTTCTTGCTCCTGGTATCTTAGCTACCCATTTAGCAGCAGCCAGTGATTCTCCACATACCAGAACGATGGAAGAAACTCTGACAATGCTGATGATACTGAGCTCTCTCCACAAGCCAAGTGAATACAAATCTTGGGGGTAAGCCTCATGATTTGGGGATTTTAAAAGATCAAGGGTTAATTTTAATATAAAGCCAGAAATAAAAACCATGCATTTTAGCAGATCAGAGATTAGCATCCTTGGAACACAGGGCTGGTAACATCGAAAGTATCACCCCAAATGAGAATTCAACCAGCAGCATCCCTAAGAGACCATCGCCTGGTCGCTACCAAAAGGAACTCAATCGAGGAAATGCTGACAGCCTCCCAAGGGGCCAGCTCCGTGGCTGGCCGTAATCTCATAACTGGAGAGTGCATGTTGCTGCTACGAGCTGAGGTCTACTAGTCCAGGCCCATTTCTTTGGTCTGTGCTTTCCGAAGTGGCCCAGACTAGAGCTGTTCTGCCCTCCTAGGCCAGAACAATGCCAGGGGAGCCAGCAATCAGCCACTAAGAACAGGAAACATTCTTGTCTGTCTTTGACACCCCAACACTTAATGAGACAGGGTATGGCACACAGGAGGTACTAATAAATGTGGCCAAAAGGAGGAAAAGTGTGTGTGTAGAAAGATGGGCACCATGACCACTATGTTCTAACCATTCATCCACCTGTGTACTTTTACCAGCACATGTAATTTACATAAATCACTATTCTATGAATTAGGTCAATAAAAGTCAGTGGGACACATTTTTTTTTAGGAATTCAGGATCGGATGGAAGAAACGCTTCTGAGCATTCAAATGTCAGGTTCTCCATCCTCAGAGCAAAGCTATAGTTCATTATTCCAATTCTTTCAGAAAATGCAGAGGGAAAGTGACTCGCTCAAGGTGTTATATACAGCATCAATAGAGCTGAGATCTGGGACCTTCCTGACTCCAGTTCCAAGGTGTCCCAGAGTACCATGGTATCCACAGCTGGACTCTCAAAAACAGGCTTGGCCTAAAACACATTTGCAATGGCCACCTCGGCAACACTTTGCTGGGGATGCCTAGAGCCACACTCAGATGGAACATGCAATTTCCAGTGTGCCGTGGTCTCCACCACTCCCAGATGTCTTCTGTTCACGAAAAGGTTAAAAACTGGTTGAAATTTATCTCCACACATGTGCTATTGTTTTTGTTTGTTTGTTTGTCCAAACCTGGTGTACTTTACTCATTTTTGTTACCTACATGACCTTTATGGGATTTTGGGTTTGCAACCTCAATGCTAGTGCTATTTGCTAAAATTTCCCAAGAGGGAAAGATCTTGACCCATGAGAAATTTCTGATGGCAAACCCAAGTGGCACATACATTTGAAACAGCTCATTACTGTACTCACAAGTCTCTATAAGGACAATATCATTAAATGGGAATGTCCTTTGGTTTGGTTACTGAAAGAGAGAGGACAATCTGTTTCCAGCTTCTGTGTGATGCATGGTCCTGTCTGCCTTATTCTATTTCCTTTAAATGGACTTGGCTCACCTGTTCAAATGCTGTATGATGCCATCATACACAAAGCAACTTAGGCACTGACACTACCTTCCCAGGAAACACGCAGACCACTTGCCCATTTCAAGGCTGCTTACTCTGAGCTAATGATCCCATGTCCTTCCTTCATTCTCCACTATGGCTTTTACACATTAGAGAGCCAAGTCTCTCCCTAATCCAGCCCCATGTCACCATTCCCACCAACTGTTCTCCAAGCATATAACCTCCAGGACATGATTCTGGCCTCCGTGCTCCATCACTGTATCTCATCCTTGGCAATAAGAGACACCTGACCTTGTGCTCCACCTGGGGCCCAGCCAATTTCCCACCACCAGGGAAAGAGAGTGGAATGGTCCTACCTTCATGGTTTACTGGCAAAGGACGAAACTGCTTATCCAAAACCACCAGAGAACATGTGGCATCAAACCCAAGCCCTCGGATTTGGTTTACATCAATCCCTTGTACAACTTGCTGTTTTAAAAACAAACAAACAAAAACATAAATTACAAACAGGCTTTTACAAGACTTAAAACAGTTATGACTAGAAAAAAAAGGTGAATGGCTAAATTGAATAATATTTACAACAGAAAATAGATAAAAGTTGAATATAAAATAACAGAAGATCCTATAAATTAATAAGACAAAGACAACCAATTTAATTGGAAATCAAGCAAAGGACATGGCAAGTCACTTCATAAAATAAAAAAAAAATAGTCAAAGAGCATATAAAAAGATTCCCAACTCCAGTTAAGTAAATTAATGCAAATACAACACACCAATCTCTGCCTTCCACATTGGCTAATATGTATAAAATTAACAGTATGCAGTTGTGGCAGACAGAAGGGGAACTTCTCTTACATTATTCTAACAGTGAAATAACTTGGCACAGATTTTGGAGAATAACTTCAGAGTATTTAGTAAAAATAAAAACATGCATAACTTTTGCCCAGCCAACTCACTTCTAGGAACATACCTTAGTGATTTATTAGCATAAGTTACTATGTAGATTAAATTTAACTATAGCACTACTTAAGAATATATTTAAAATTTGGAAAAACTATTTTAATTAGAGTATGGTACATCTGCAAAATGGAATATTGTGCAGCCATTAAAAAGAGGTCGAGAAGTAACTCCTGAGTGTGGTACTCTGAAGGGGTGCAAATTCTTTTAGCAAAATAAAAATATCAAGCTGGACAAAATCATCAAAAACAAACATCTGGGGGCTAGGGAACATGAATAAAACCACATTTATTTATTTATTCTTAAAAAAATCAAAGCATTTAATTTTTAAGGATTCATTCTTGAAAAAGCAAAATTGTATTTAAAACATTCACACAAAAACAAAATAAAACAAAACAAAAAACTCTAGCACCAGATGGCTCCACGGGGGGATTCTGTTAAGCACTCAAGGAAAAAATAATTCCATTCCTTCACAAACTTGTTTAGGATACAATGAAGGAGAGAACATTTTACAACAAATCCTACATGGCAAGCATTACTCACATACCAAAGCCAAACAAAGACATCAAAAGAAAATAACACTATGGGCCAATATCTGACACAAAAACAGGTGTAAAAATCCTTAACAAAATATCAACTACAAAACATGTATTACATAATATGACCATGTGGGGTTATCCCAGGAATGCATGGTTGATTTTACATCCATAAATCAATCACTGTATTATACATATTAATAGAATAAAGCACAAATACCAAATGGTCATCTCAACAGATGCAGAAAGAGAAAAACAAAACAAATCAATAAACTCAGAGACAAGAGAACTTCTACAATCTAATAAAGCCAACTACAAAAACCTACAGCTAACATTAAACTTCATGATAAAATGAATGATTCCCTCCTATATTATAAACAAAAATGTCTCTTTTACTTCCATTCAACCTGTAGTTAATGTTTCCAGCCAATGCAATAAAGCCAGAAAAGAAATTTAAAGCACAGAGATTGGACAGAAAGAAGTTCAAACATCTTTTTTTGCAGAAAATATGATCTCATATGCAGAAAATCCTAAGGCATCTGCCAAAAAAAAAGCTACTAGAAGTAATCAGTAAGTTTAGTAGGATCACAGGATACAAGATCTGCATATTAAAATTAATTGTATTTCTGTATACAAGCAACTAACATGTCAAAACTCAATTAAGGAAATAACTCCATTCAGAATAGCATTAAAAAAAAAACCCTGAGGATGAATTTATCAAAAGAAGTTCATAACCAGTGCTCTGATAAGTATAAAACATTGCTACAGAAGAAGCTACAAATTAGAAAAATATGCTATATTCATGAAATGGAAAATTCAACCTTGTGAAAATGGCAATGTCCTCAAATTAATCTACAGGTTCTCCATAATCCCTACAAAAATTACAGCAGGCTTTTGGATATTTGGGGTTTTTTTTTTTAATATTGTTACAAATTGACAAGCTGCTCTTAACATTTATACAGAAATGTAAAGGATGAAGATGAGCCTAAGCATTTTTGAAAAGAAAGAACAAAGTTGGAGAACTTAAGCTACCTGATTTCAACTTTATATAAAACTATTACTACTAAATCAGTGTGGCACTGGCATAGGATAAATTTACAGAGTAAATGGAACAGAAGAGAAATATGAGAAATAAGCCCAAACATTTATGGTTGATGAATTTTTTTATAAAGGTACCAAGACAATTCAATTTAATAATCGACTATTTTTATTTATTATTTATTTATTTATTTATTTATTTAAAATATTTTATTTGGGCACCTGAGTGGCTCAGTTGGTTCAGTGACTGACTGCCTTGGCCTCAGATCATGATCCTGGAGTCCCAGGATCAAGCTCCCTGCTTGGTGGGGAGACTGGCAAAAGGACAGTCTCTTCAATAGCAGCACTGGAACAACTAAATGTCCACATGCAAGAAAAAAAACCAACTTATACTTCTAGACTTTTATCTCACACGCACACAAAAATTAATTCAAAATGTATCATATCTCCAAATGTAAAAAATAAAACTAAAAGACTTGGAGGTGAAAATTTTCTGACATAAGTTAGATAAAGATTTCTTTAAAAATAAGAGTCATAAAAGAAAAAAAAATGGATATATTTGACTTTATCAAAATTTTTAAATTTTGGTCTTCAAATGCAACCATAAGAAAATAGATAAGCTACAGATTGGAGAAAATATTTGCAATTCATACATCTGATAATAGATCTACATATAGAATCCATAAAGAACTCTTAGAACTGAAATAATAAGAGAAAAATAACCCAATTACAAAATGGACCAAAGATTTAAATATACATATCACCCAAGAAAACATACAAATGTCCAATAAGTACATAGAAATATACTCTACATCACTAGTTATTAAGAAATTGCAAACTAAATCACATTTGGAAAATACTGACAGTACTAAGTGTTAGAAAATTCAGAAGAAAGGGGAAGCCTCATACACTGCTGACGGGAATGGAAAATACAGCCACTTTGGGAAAACAGTTTGGCACTATTTAAATATAACTTATCATACAACCCAGCAATTTTACTTGAGCATTTACCCAAGAAAAATAAAAACATATGCCAACATAAACACTTGTATGTAAACAGATATAGCACATTATTTATAATACCCCCAAACTGAATACAAATCAAATGCCCGTCATAGTTTAATCAAAGGGCTAATCAGTGTGGTACACCCATACAATGGAATAGTACTCAGCAAGAAAAAGGCACCAACTATTAAGTGCAACAACATGAATGAACCTTAAAAACATTATGCTAAATGAAAGAAGTCAGACACAAAAGAATGCATGTTATAGGATTCCCTTTATATGAAATTTCTGAAAAAGATTAACTATAAAGACAAAAAGCAGATAAACAGTTATTATGACTGGGGCTGGGGAATGACCAGAAACAGCCACAAAGGAATTTTTTTAAAGTAGCAGAAGCATTCTAAAATGTGATTATGGTAATCATTGTATGAATGTGTAAACTCAATAATATCACTGAATTATATACTTAAATGGATGGATATTATGGTATGTAAATTATACCTCCAACTGTTATGTATTTTTAAGAGGTTCAGCTAAAGATGAAACGAAAAGACATCCATGACATGTTAGTAAAGTTAAAAAAAATACAGATCTTCCTCCACTTTGGATGTGGTTACATCGGATAAACCCATCATAAGCTGAAAATAGCTTTAAGTCAAACATCATAGCTTTGCCTAGCCTGCCTTAAATGTGCTCAAAACACCTCCATTAGCTTCAGTTGGGCACAATCATCTATCACAGAGCCTATTTTACAGTAAAGTGTTGAATATCTCATGTAGTGTGTTGGATACTGCATTAGACGTGAAAAACTGAACATTTACATGGGTTCAGAATGGTGTAAGTATGTTGGTTCTTTACGCTCATGATTACAGGGCTCACTGGGACCTGCGGCTCCTTACCACTGCCCAGCATTGGGAGAGAGCATCATATCGCATTTCACTAGCCCAGGAAAAAAAGTCGAAACCCCAAATTCCAAGTACGGTTTCCATGGAATGCCTATCACTTTTGTACCATCATAAAGTTGAAAAATCGTAAGCTACAGACAAATTTGTATACAACAAATCATTAACAGCAGTGATTGCCTCTGAGAGCAGAAACTGCAGTTGGAAGAAACTGGAGACTTTTTATGCTGTCATATAATTTTTAAAGTAGTAAAACAAAAGATTATTTCTATTTTTTAATTTTTGTTTCACAATAGTGAAATGGAGCCCCACATGGGGCTCCATGCTGAAAGTAGAGCCTGCTTAAGCTTCTCTCTCCCACTCTGCCCCTCACCCCTGCTTGGGCATGCAAAACCGCACACCCGCTCTCTCTCTCTCTCTCTCTGAGAAACCAAAAATGGTAATAACCTCTTAATCCCACAAAAGTCAGCTCAAAAGTGTCCACATCCATTTAAACTACACAATTCTTCTTTTTCCTTGTTTTAGAATCCCAGACTTGTAATTTAGGATTCCAGGAGGAGCATCTGCTAGTGAACTGTCTGTGACTGTTGGCAATATCTTTGCCCCACAGCGTGAGGTAAATGCCCTAAATACCTTTATGACATCTACTGATCTACATGTATACCTTCATGAAATCTTTCATATGCAAAAAGCACAGCACACTCCGTGTTGCGTAAGCACATGTACAGGTGACAGGCAAAGGGAACAGTGATCAAGAAGACTGAATAAACTCAAACCTTCTCAAGGATTATGGTGCGACTAACCTCCCAGTGGGTGCAAAGAAAATACTCTCTTCAATCTATTTTATGAACCCTTCTGAAGATCTAGAGTTCTATATTCTATTCGTGGCCTTTCATTCACAAAGGCCCAACCTCTCCATCTCTATAATAGAAATTCATCACAAAGAACTACAAGACTAGCTGTGACATGCATTTAAATCTGATTTGGTTAGATGGCCACATCCCCAGCCTTACCTAAAAATGTGTTATGATCATGCTGACCAAGGAGTAGGACCAACCTACTCCCCAACCCCACCCCCACCGAAACCATCCCAGAAAGACGGCTGTCAAGGTCACACTACCCAGAAGGTACCTGGCACTTGACCTGCTGACCTGAGGATTCCTTTAATGCTCTTATTAATGGAAGAAGAAAGCAGTCTAGTAAAACCACCCCAATGTCTTGGCATCGAGGGATTTTCCACAGCTAGAGAGAAAGCACATTGCTCTTCTAAAGAATTTCCAGAGAAGATTTCTGCAACTTCATTTGGTAACCTGGTCCATGTCTAACATCTGTCAACTCGTAGCTATGGGGCAGCAAACAAATATTTGGGAAAGGGATTGTGCATAGCTTTGTTCTAATAGTGGGAACCAGTTCAATCCTACATGTGTTTTAAATCAGCGGGCTCTGCCATATTGGGTGGGGAGACAGTATTCCTTTGAAACCCTCCAAACTGAGAACTGGAGGGTCAGAGGCATACCTGGCTTTTTCTTTAACTCTATTTGGAGCCAAGGGTCAAAGCCTAGTGCCTCACCGAGTCCAACTTGCAACTGAGTTTTGTGGCTGGTACTGTATTCTTTTCGATCTTGATCTGAATGCCTCTGTCAGCCTTGAGGGTGTGTGGGGTTATGAAATCCCTGGTTCCCTCAGGCTCATCACTCCCTGTTGCCTGCACGATTCAATTACTCACACGTTCAATCAGTCAGCAAATATAATCAAACCTCTTCTAGGGTCAAGCTGAGCACTCTTCTGGGTATTTAGGAAACAAAGAAGAGAATATTAAAAAAAAAAAAAAATCCTTGCTCCTTTGGAGACTACATTTTATTAGGAATAGACAACACCTAATATAAATAAAACACAGAGTGTACTAGAAAATGATAAGGGGATGAGGAGTGCCAGAAAAGAGGGAGGTAGTTGCTGAGAAGTGAGATTGGAGTTAACACATGAAGGACCTGAGGTGCTGACCTTATGGAAATCTGATGGGAAATTGTTGCAGGCAGGAGAACAGCCAGTGCAAAGACCCTGATGTGGGAAGAGCAAATGGGCTAATATAGCTTGTATGGGGAGTATGTAATCTGCAAGGCCCCCAGAGACACTCTATTTAGCAAAATTAACTCTAGTGACTAATCCAACGCATAAATACAATCTTGGACCATGGCCTACACAGCATCTTAGCTTAGGTGTGGTGCTGTCCCTTAAAGACAAACAGGGAAATGGACACCCAACACTTCCATTTACATCAGGGGCACCAACATTCTTCTAAGAAGGGAAATTCTGAAACTACCTTCATCTCCTTCCTCTCCACTTTCACCAAGTCCTATTAGATCTTCCTTCCAAAGTCAGTCTTGCCATCTTTATTTATTTCTCTGCCAACATTCTCATCCAGCCATTCATCATTAAAGAAAAGTTACTGAACTGCCTGGGTGGCTCAGTAGGTTGTGTCCAACTCTTGAGTTTGGCTCACATCATGATGTCAGGGTCATGAGATCAAGCCCCACACCAGGCTCCCTGCTAAGCAGAGAGTCTGCTTAAGATTCTCTCCCTCTCCCTCTGCCCCGCCCCCCGCTGTACACACACTCTCTCTCTCTCTCAAATAAGTAAATAAATCTATAAAAAGAAAAAAGAAATTATTAAGCACCTGTATGTGCCATCATGGAGTACCTATGCTGAACAAGACAGATGTAGTTCTAGCCTCCCAGAGCTGATAGTTCAAAGGAATCTCAGCCTCCAGAACTTCATTAGAAGAAAAATGCCTCCTAACTGGCATCCTTGAATTTAGTTTCTGTTCCTTGTAAGTCATCCTGAACCAGCTGCTGGTCAATGTGAAACTCAGGATGATTCTAGAAGATACCCTACTGGTCTCAAAACTGGCTATCCCAGGTTTGCCCCCTTATGCAATGCAGTCTCCCCTCCTCCTCCAACTAGAACCCATCTGCCCCAACCTGGGCTGGCTCCTTTACAACCCCTTGTCAGCACTTCTGTCCATGCCATTCCTCCAGCTCTGAATGTCATCTCTTAGAGTTCTCCAGAGTCCATGTTGGCCATATACCCTTTCTCAAGCCTTCACCATTGACTGGGAGTAGAGAGGTCCCGATTTTTTTACTCATTCGTTCTTTTGATACTTGAGTCTACTAGGTGTTAGGACCTGGGTGAGCAAACTGTAGTTCTGACCCCACAAAACATCAAATCTAGGAGATAAGATAGAGATCAACTAAAAAAAAAAAATCAGATTTATTATTTGATTATAAAATGACTATTATTTTGTTATTTATCAAAAAATGGATGCTTCACAAATCATGTGACATTCTATAAAGGAAAAGTATAAGATACTGTGACAACATTCAGTAAGTAAAATAGAACTTAGTTTGGAGGTGATATTGGGCAAGAAAAGGCTTCTTCCTTGAATAACTGGACTTCTGAGCTAAGATTCAGTGCAGCGCCATCCAGTGGAACTTCCTACAGTGATGGAAATTTTCTGTTTTTTACCTGTAGCCACCAGCCGGGCCTGGCTCCCAAACATCTTTAATGAAGGGGTGCCTGGGTGACTCAGTGGGTTAAAGCCTCTGCCTTCGGCTCAGGTCATGATCCCAGGGTCCTGGGATTGAGCCCCAAATCGGGCTCTCTGCTTGGCAGGGACCCTGCTTCCTCCTCTCTCTCTGCCTGCCTCT
Source organism: Mustela erminea (assembly GCF_009829155.1). NCBI lineage: Eukaryota > Metazoa > Chordata > Mammalia > Carnivora > Mustelidae > Mustela > Mustela erminea. Next base: position 61,920,209 of record NC_045623.1, read on the forward strand.
CTGCCTACTTGTGATCTCTGTCTGTCAAATAATAAATAAAATCTTAAAAAAAAAATCTGAAATGTGTGGCCAGTGCATCTGAGGAACCAGACTTTAAACTGTTTTTTTGTTTCAGTTAACTTATATTTAAATAGCCACATGTGCCTAGTGACTACTGTATTAGATGGTGTGAATCCATGGATGAGGAGGAGTTAGATACATTGACAGAAGGTGGGAAGAGTCTGTAGAAAGGAGAAAGAATGTGACAAAGGTCCTGAGGCTAGAGTGAGCATTGCCTGCATGTTTGGGGACAGGACAGAAGGACAGTGTGGCGGCAACACAGGCAGTGGAGAGAAGCATCCTGAGATGAGCCAGGAAAGTAGGGGGAATCCAAGCCAGACAGGGCGTGAAAACCTCAAGTTAAGGATTCTGTCTTGTATCCAAATAGCAGTGTGATGCTATGGAAGGATGGTGAGCAAAAGAGTGACATGATCAGGTTACAATGGGGAAAAAAAAAAAAAAAATCATTCCGGCTCCAAGAAGGAGAAGAGATTGCAAAGTCAAAGTGCATACGTGACATCAGTTAGGTTCTTGCATAAATCCAGACAAGTGACAAAGGTATGTGGCACTGGACATGGAAAGAAGGCAAAGATGTGGCCTGAGTTGAGGCTTATCACTGACTTCCTAAGTGGCTTAGGGAAAGGCCCCTAACTCTCTGGGTCTCCATTTCTCTCTTCAGCTATAAAATGGGAACTACCACCCTGCCCCACCTACCTTGCATGACAATCAAATGGCTATGAACACGCTTTGTAAACTACACAGGTTCTGTGACTGTGAGGGGTTAACATTATTGCTCAATCCCACATGGGTTACTCCCTCTCTGCTCCTCCTCCCTCCAACCATTACTCACATAGCTAGTACAACTTAGAACAAAACAGTACTTCACTGGCCTCATAGGTGCTGAGTTACAACTTAGAACAAAACAGTACTTCACTGGCCTCATAGGTGCTGGGTTTTTCCATTCAACTGGACTATTTCATCCTTAGGGGCACAGAATTTGTTATATACCTCTTCTGTACACACTCCAGGACTTAACAAAAACCACAGCACATAGTAGTGCTCAGAGAATAAAGTGAGAACTAGAGGATACTTGACAAATGCCTCTTGGCTGAAAGACATCTCCTGCTTATCTTTTTCCTATTTGCTAATCGAAGCTGGTACTGACTAGACACCAACTTGAACATTTTCATCTTCTTGGGATGATTAAGATTGTGGGTCCAAAAAGAGATAGAGGTCCTTGAAATTAGGGACAGTATATATCGCTAAGACTTATGTGTTCCCACTGCACTTTTTAAACATGTGACTATCAACCCAATAAAGACCCTCCAATTTGGGGGGCAGTGGAAGTAGTCAAACAGAATATAGGATTTGGAGCCATCTTGCTGGGAGTCTTGTCCTGTCTCTAACACCTGTTAGTTTCAGAGCCTCAATATTCTATGTGTCAAACAGAAAGAGCGGCAGTCTATCTCATACAGTTACTACGACACTTAAGCAAGATGAGGGATACCACCATTTTGCTTGTTTGTTTTTAGCTCCAAGTAACATTAATGCAGTGACCACTGATTGAGCAGCAACACTGTGTCAGGGAATGTGTTAGCTGCTGGGAACAAAGGAGTGATTCTCTTCAAGAGTTCAGCTCATGGTTTTGAGGAAACCAAACAAGTCACCGATTACAGTGCAATCCAATAAGGACCAGATCAAATGCTCTATGGTGAGGACAGGGTGAAGACAGTGGGCTCTGGGGCAGCAGAGAGGGCTTTCTCACCCTCTCCTTCCTCTCAGGTTGGCAAGAGAGGCAGGGGTCAGAGGTCATCAAAGAAGGCTCCCAGGAGCAAGTAATGCTGAAGATTACCAGTACCTGTGTACGAGGTGGGCAGCTGAGTGAAGAAGGTAAGAGAATATTCCAGATAATGAAAATAACAGACATCTCATCCATTCATGTACTCAACAAACATGAAGCAGGCATACCAGAGACAAGGAACTCTGGAACTACAGATAGATAAGGCCTGAGCCCTGCTCATGGGGCACACAGTTTCCACAGGAGCAGTCGGAAAGGCACCTGCAACGCAGTATGGTTAGTACGACAATGAGGGTGAGCTCAGGGTCCCCTACACAGCGGCAAATTCTGAAAACTTCAGGGAGCTTAATAAGACTTCCAAGCAGGGGGCATGGGGAGTGAAATGGGACTGGAGAGAGGGGCAAAGGGTAGAGCATGAGGGGGGCAGCAGCAGCCCACCCCTTGCTCATATTAATCATGTGACCTCGGGTCGGTTACTTAACCCTTCAAAGCTCATTGCTTCCAGTTACAGAACAGGCAGAATAATACAAACTCTCTCAAGAGGCTGTCACGTGGACAAAAGGAAGCCACGGTAGCAAGTATTCAGCACGGTATCTGGAACGTGAATGCCCAAGAATGTCACCATCGCCACCATCTTATTACTTTTGTTGCTGATGTTCTGATTAACTGGACTACGAGGAAAACCATCTCCAGCGGTGGGAACCACTCAGGGAAAGGAAAGTACTACCGCCACTCTCAAGCTCTTCCTTAAGTCTTTGAAAAAGAAGACACAGAACAAGATGTATACTGCGTTGCCCTCTGCCCTATGCCAGCACTTGCCAAAGCCTCCCACACAGAGAACCCTAACCAGACAGGGAGGGAGCAAAGGGTTCCAAAAGGCACCTCCCTAATTGACTCTGACATTTCAGGGTTTTATCTTCGAAGTTCATTCTCCTCCGCAAGCTACCCATTTCTGTGACTGTTAACCTTCCTCATCGCCACAGGAAGAGGCAATGCTTCTTCATTTCCAGGCACTTTTAGGGTACTAGGAGTTTACTCACTTAGTCCTCACAATCACCCTTTGGAGATAAGCTACAATGATCATTCCCCTTTTACAGATAAGGAAACTCGTGCAAGAAACCTGAAGTAATTTGTCCAGGATGATGAGCTCATCAATGTTGGCAACGGGCTGTCAATCCAAACAGTGGGACTGGGGAATCTATCCCCTACGGTGAGCTACCTCCTTGGTATAAAAATGCTTCCTTCTCTAAGTCTCACACCAGCAATGAGCTGCAAGTAGTTGGGTCACGCCCATGCTATGCCTTCTGGCACATGGCCACGCAGCCATACTCCATGTGAGGGGACAGCCTAAGACCCAGCAGCTTTACCCTAGGAGCCTCGATAAAATAGCCTCACTTAGGACAAAAGCCCATGGCACTCCTGGGGCTCACGGGGTTCACACGGATGACAAGCTGGCCGCCGCCGGGAGGTGATTAAAAATCTACCATTAAACCAAGCTGTACTTAGAGCAGACCTTTTTTAAAGTAGCTTTTCATCAGGGGATTATATTTTCTTCTTGACAATTTCCTTAATGGCAAGAAAAGCTATACGTTAGAAGAACAAAGGAGACCCAAGGGCAAAGAGTAGAAGATTCTCACTAAGGCAGGGGTGGAGAGCAAGGAGGGAGGTGGAAGATTAAACAGGCAGAAGGCATGTGCCCCCACTTTTATTCCTATAGAAGGCTCCGGCTCTGCCCACCCCCACCTCCCCTCTCTGCCTTCTTCTCTGGGGGCACTAACAGCAGCCCAGAGCTCATTAAAGTTTAAACAGACTGATCAATACAGACAGAATGGTGAATTGTCCATCTGCAAATTACCAAGCTCTTCATGAATATTTAAGGAACAAAACTAGGAACAGGGAGAAAAGAAAAACCAGGACTTTATTTTTCCCTCTGAAAGAAACAAAAGACAAAAGTATCTCTGTCCTTCCTGTTCACCAGGTTCTAAAACCAGTCAAGTGTGACAAGCGAGCGTCACTTCCTTTCCCAAGCCAGCGGGCAGACTACAATCCAAGGCCATTCCACATCAGCGGGTGTCTGGCACAACTCGATGTCCTTGCTTTCTCAAAACACACCACGTGTACCTGCTACTCGGGCCTTTGCACATGCTGTTGCCTCTGAATGAAATGAGGCTCCTCCGACCTGTCCACCTGGAAGGTAGGACAGTCCAGCAACTCACAGTGCAGCGTTGGAGTCACTCCCGCCTACCTTCTAACTGCATGAACTTGGGTAACTGACCTAACCTTTCTGCACCTGCTTCCTCCTCGATACAAAAGGGGTTGTAATAGGGCTACCTTCCTACAGTCGTTGCAAGGATTCACATACACCACGCATGCTAACAGAGTTTATTATAGCAGTGGACATGCATGAAGGCATGGGTGTTAGCTATGATTATCAGTGACCTCTTCCACATTTGGTTACATGTGAACAGAATCTGCATGTTCCACACCCTGGGTCCTGTCTCCCTGAGCTCCTCTGGATTACCCTTTCCTCAGCTCCAGCCATAGCCACTGAGGACCCTGCAAGTACTAAGTCACAGTTTAACCATCTGCTGTTCTCTGCCACTGGACTGTGAGTACCCGAAAGTCAAGGCCTGCATCTAAAGCATCCCAACACTGTCCCTGGTACCAGGTGTGCACAGCAGACATGCTCAGCAGGTGGGAGCAGGGGAGCATAAGCAAGGATAGAACAGCACAGCTGTGGCCATACCTTTGTGACAACACAGCATGCAGCCCAGATGTCCTCGGAGGACTGCTCATGGTGGTTGAGCTGAGGCTCCCAGTGGTTGATCGGCTGGTCTGCAAAAGCCAAAAGGATGCCCCTCTGGTCTACCAGAGCCGCACGCACACTTCCTGTTCCAACGTCCACACCCACGTAGTAGTTCCCTGGTTCCTGATCTCCGCCAAGCATTATGGTCCCTCCACCTGCAGTGACCAAGGACAAAAACCACATGAAGACCCAGTGGGTCTGCACAATCAGGCACAAAACACCTTCAAGTGGAAATGAAAGGGGCGCAGCTGACCACTGGTGGTCATTTACTTATTCTACCCAACTGCTCACACTATGCCAACAGGTAGGTGGTGGGTAAACAAGACAGGCAAGGCCTCAGACATGGAGTTTCCATGCTTGGAAGGAAGTCAGATGTTCAGCAGTTGTGAGTTGCATAATTAAGTGAAGTCATGATACTGGGTGAAAAGGGCTATACAGGAAAACATGGGGCCGTGGAATCCGGCCAATCCGGAGGTAACAGACATGCATTTATTCTCACTGAATTTGACTCAGGAGGAGGACAGTGGCCACAGGACTACAAAGGAACCTCATCTACCCTGTCAAAAGCTCACTCCAAAAATGGTCTACTAAGTACCTGTTACATGCCCAACACGGTGAAAAGTCCATGCACCCCCTCTATCCCTCACTAGGACCCTGGAAGGAGTACACTTAAATCTCTAATTCACAGGTTATCGGGGGAAACTCCAAGAGGCACATGCTACTCTCTTACAGCAAGGTCCACACATGTGAGAAGAGTAAATGTACATGATGCACACTGTACTGATGGGGAAACAGGTCTCAGGGAAGCGAAGAGAGGTGGCGGCATCACTAACAAGCAGCCAGGACCCGCGGTCTCCCCTCTGCGCACTGCCAAGTCCCAGGCCTTTCCCACTCGCTCTTAACAGCTTGCAAGGTCGTTGTGGAGAAGAGGCAAATACACTGCAGCCCAGTGTTGAAGTGACTGGGAATGGGGAAGGAGCCTCACGGGAGACAGGATCAGGAATTTGTTAGACAATCTGTTTTCTTTACAGACCCCTTGTGAGTTACAAGGAAATCGGACCAGAGAACACTCAGGAATTCCTTAGCCTTCATTGCTGCTCCAAGTCCCTCTGGTCAGATTAGCCCACGTGACACAGAAATCTCACAGGGGCTTTCATTTCCCAGATCAGCCTTCCACTGAGTAAGAACAAACCCCCAAGACAAGCACTCGGGTGAACAGGCTACAACTCCCCAGGTGAGCCCGGGGCAGCCGCAGCACCCGGAGTCTCATTTCCACCCAGAAAGCTGTCTGAGCCCTTCCATTTCAAAAAGGTAATGTTTCCCTCGCAAAGTCACACTTGGGGTTTCTAAAACGAGGCCAGCCCGCAGATGTTCAGTTACTGCTTCCTGGATATTTATCCCAGTCAGAATCAGCTTCATTAAAAGTGATTGCTTCTGACTTAATCACAATGATTCCCCAAAGGTATCTGCCCCCTCCAGCTTGCAGGCTCCGGGGCAGGTGGAGAGGGAAACCGGGAGGCCATGGTGAGCCTAAGTGCTACCTTCAGCTGGGCTTCGGGAACAGCTCCTGAGCTCCAGCCTCTGCGCTTTCCCATCATCCTGCCTCCCTCCCTTACAAGGTTTCAGGAGCTACATGGGACCCACGGCCCGTTATCAAGCTACGCATTCCTTCATTTTCTTCAAGCCATGACTCAAAGAGAAAGTTGAGCTGCTCCCTGTGAAACAGGCTGGGCCTGGCCCTGCCCTCCGTGCCTCCCTTCCTCCCCGCCTCCCCAGAGCGATCCCTCTGGCCCCTCTGCAGGGTCCTTGCTCAGGACTCAGGACGGCTGCAGAACAGCCTGATGCCTGGGGCATGGCATCCCAGGCCCACCAGGAGCTTCCCTCTGCGGCAGTCCTTGAACACAATCCTGCCCATTCTCACAAGAAACATCAGATGTCCTGGAGCTCCTCCAAACCTCCTAGGGTTCCTCGCAGGTTCCCAGGTGCGTCTGGCCCACTGCTTTGGACTTGCCCTTCCCTTCCTAACCCCTTCTTCTCTTGTGTGCCTGGTGATCACGGACTTACATTTTCAGTTCCAACTCGACCAATCTCCCCTTCAGGAAAGACTTCCTTGTCTTTCTCCAACCCTTGGTGCCAGGAGAGTACCGCATTCCTACTTTCTTTTAAATCCTAACCATTCTGAAATGTGATTTATTTTTGGTTCCAAGTCTGACTCCCTTACTGGCCTGAACCTGAAAAACAAAGGAATTTAGTGATTTCTGTATCCCTAGCTCCTAGCAGTGTCTGGGATAGAATCAATTCTCAATAAATGTGTACTGAATGAACAACTAGCTCGGTGAAATCAATAGAAAACAAGGATGAAAAGGTTCCTGCTTTAATCATTTGAATTCTTAACTGTGTACTTATGGGCACTAGTGTTTGGCTTTGATTCTAATCTCTATATGCTTCGTTCATTCAATTAACAACTTTACTGAATGCCTACAACCACATTTTATTAATTCTAGGATACTCTTTTTTTTTTCACATTTTGCTTCTCTGAAATCAGTGACTCCCACAATCAATGGCATCTTACAATTAATTGGTAACATTGTCTTTCTTTCTTAGTGGTAAATGAAATAATAATGCATCCTGCAACTCCATGATGGATCTTCAAAGAAATGCAGAGGATGCCAGGGACGAGGCACCCCTGCTAAGAGCTAAGGATCCCTTAAAGGACAAAATAGAATGGTGCACTGGCTCAGAGCTTCCTCAACATTCTTTACCTGCAAATATGAGGAAGACTGACCAAGCCAGCTGCCACACTCACCTCTTCTTCACTTGGAATTCCCTCTTTTCACATCTCACTGTCTCAGGTGTGAAGGCCCAGGGATGCCGTTCCTAACACTGATCCTAGCGTACCAACAACCCTCTGCCCTTGGCTGGAGCCCTCCAAGACTATTCTAAGAGAAACAAGGAAACAAATAGGAAATGAAGAATGCATACAGGCTGCCCAGCCATCGCCCAGGCTGCTCCCCACTCCTGCCAGCCCCAGTAACAAGACAGATTCCCCCAAGAGACGGGCCCCGCTCCTCGAGTCTGAGCTCCTTGCTTCTATCTCTATCTTCCTCAGTTGGGAGCACAACATCTTATTACCCACCACCCAGACATCGATTTATTTCCAGCAAAATCCAAAGGCAGATTTCTACTCTGCAGCTCACCCAGGGCTTATCCCAGTTCTGAGTTTTGGACCCATGTCTTCACTAAACAGGAAACAGCCCACCTTTTAGGAGAGCCCCTGCCTTTTATGAAGGCTGGAGCTTTACTGGTAAACAATTAACTCCATTGTTGCTGGGGATCACAGCTGGCCCCTGTGCCAATGTGGTGCCTGGCACACAGCAGGAACTTGATAAGTCTTTGTGACTCCGTGGATACCTTTAAAACCTATCCTCAGGGAATAATAAAAGGTACTATGTTTACTGTATCTCCAATGCTCTGTTCCATAGCTTGCTTATATTGCCATACCACTTTTAATCCTGACCTCAACTCCTAAAGACAATTCGGAAAATACCATCCCATTTTACGGATAAGGAAAATTGAGTCCCAGGCAGGTAAAGCAGCTTGCTCCTGTATGTCATATAACTAGTAAGGAATAGAGTTGACAGCCATCCCACTTCCTCTGGTTCCAAAGTCACCAACCATTCCTAGGGTGCTATACCACCTGATTCTCCTCCATTTATTAAACGCATATTTGCCAAGGACTGTCCCTCCTCTATCTAAGACTGCCTACCTCTGAACTCAAGCCTCCTACCTCTAGAGCCTGACCCTTCCCCAATGCCAAGCTGCCTCTCGCTGACAACCCCCCGTCCCCCATTTCTAGACCACATTACCAAGGCATCGGTCAGAGGCAGTCAAATCCACAGGGACCAGGGCACCAAACCTCCCAGCACTGTTCCCGCACACCTCCAAGTTCATGTTTTTCTAAGAAATAGATCCTAATTAAATATTTCAGGTTCACCATGTTTCCCATTACTATAGTTTTAAGTGATCTCTTTGTGATTGTTTCCACACCTGGACCCTGAAAGCAGGGAAGCAAGCAAGTTCAAGCCCTTGGGCGGCTTCCCTGAAACTTGACCCTGAGAGTTTTAAAAACCCTGCCAGAGAATTTTCTGCACCTCAGATCCCTTGCCTTGCCTTCTGTGCCCTTTGTTCCTCAGTCACAAGTACTCGGCGGTGTCCTGGACTCCAAACTATATCCAGTTCCCCTTCTCAATAAAACAACTGCAAAATGGAAAACATTCCATTTTCTAATTTGCTAAGAAAAAAAAAATAATAACGTAGGATCCGTCTGTGTGTCTGGCATTTGCACATATGCCTTAATCTCTTCCAAATGAAACTCAACCAAGTTGGTAAACCTATCACCACTTTGTAATTCAGGGGGATGGGGAAATTCGCCCAAGCCCCACAAACTGCTAACAGCAGCCCCAAGATTTGAACCCCGGCCTCTACCGCAAGCGTAGGGCTCCCTCCACAACACCCACATAAAACTGAAAACAGAACTGTTAACTTCTTCAATAACAATTATCAACAAATAGCAATTTGTTCCTACAAATGTAGCAACAACTAGCAATTATAAAGCTCTACTCTGCAAATCACCCACATGATTTTGCGATTCCATCACTCCCTGTGAGGTAGGCAGTATGAGCCCAATTTCCAGTTAAAGAGACTGAGGTTCTCAGCAATAAAGCTGTTTAAGGTCACACAGTACAAAACCTGAGGAGCTGGGATTTGAAGCTAAGTTGGAAAGGCTGTAAAGCCCAATTTGTGAACAGTGAGGGTCAGAACTCTGGTTCTATCTCATTCTTTCTGGGTGAAGATGAAAACTCTAAAAAGAGAAATTACTGTTAGGACTACGGGGATGGTGACCGGCAGACAGAAATGAGGACGTGGGCTGTGGGGACTACAAGAAAGAATATAACAGAGAAAAAATTCAAGCTGTGCTGGACACAAGTCCTGGGACACCTAACTTCTCAGCCTGCAGCCTCCCATCCAAGTACCCAGAGCGGAAGGTGAGGTAGGAAAGACATTAGGGTTGGAAGCCAACAGCCAAGAAAGAATTCTTGAGACATCTTTGGTGCAAAAGGTGGTTTCAAATCAAAGCCTGGTGGGACAGGACCCTGCCCTGGGGTCAAGAGGAGTGGCCCATTATATACTTTCAAGCTGGGAGAGGTTAAGGATAGCACAAGCCTCCCAGGTGTTTTGGAAACAAGGTTTCCAGGATCCCGATCTGGGCTAGCTATTGTTGGGACAGGTCATTTATTATTGTTAGTAAACCCTCAGTCATGAGACCCTTCAGATGCATATGGGGAGGGGGTCACAAGCTTAGAGGATGATTGCTGACCTGTATCTGCGGGGGAGAGATAAAGGAAGTTTCCAAAGGCATTTTTATATGTTAAAGTAGACTCACAGAATCCTGAGGGTTGGGCTATGCCCTTAGCAAAGTATTAGCATAGAGGCAGCTGCTTCCTAAAGGAATGTCACTCTGCCTGTTTCAAGGACTTGCCAATGGGCTGTAGATAGTGAGGAAATGTAACATTTTTCTTCTGCCTTTGTTTCCCACATCAGACAGGACTCATTTTTAGTCCCTACTCATGATCAAAATACTGTTCCTATGATAAATATTTACACGGTTCATCAAATAATAGCTTGTATAAATATTATTAGTAATATGCTGCAGGAAACCACAGACTTCACGGCTGATTCTTCAACAAACGTGCAAGTTGCTCAAATGCAGCATGACCAAGGAAGAGGGACATGGGCTTGGGGGGCCGTTCTCTGCAAAACTACTTCAGCAATTCTAAGAAGGGGGTCAATGCTACAAATACTGTGCTGAAAACCCAAAAACCCACCACCTGGGGGTTGTTCTTTGATCTTTCCTTCCTCCTTTTCCCCTCCATAACTTAATAGTAATAATATTGTTTCCTAAGACTACAATCCTCCAGAGTGGGTGAGCTTACCTTCAGTCTTATTTCTTAAAAAGTCACTCCTCCAGGACCAATTAGTTGACAGTGTGAGCAGAAACAGTGTCCCAGGGATCTGAAAGGGAACGCAGTAGCCTCTTCAACTTTGATCTTTGGACTTTGCTGGGAGCTCAGGTACCAGAGTACCACACTATTTAGTTAGTCATACTGCAAGCAGACAATGGTAAGTTTGGAAAGAAAAATATAAGCAATGAGTACGCCTGTCCACTTCAGTCTTCTAACAGAAAGAACTAAACAGCACTTTATTATTTTTTTTAAACAGGAAACAACAAGTGTTGGAGAGGATATGGAGAAAGGGGAACCCTCTTACACTGTTGGTGGGAATGCAAGTTGGTGCAGGCACTTTGGAAAACAGTGTGGAGATTCTTCAAAAAATTAAAAATAGAGCTACCCTGGGGTGCCTGGGTGGCTCAGTAGGTTAAAGCCTCTGCCTTCGGCTCAGGTCATGGTCCCAGGGTCCTGGGATCAAGCCCTGCATCAGGCTGTCTGCTCAGCAGAGAGCTTGCTTCCTCCTCTCTCTTCGGCTTTTCTGCTTACTTGTGATCTCTGCCTGTCAAATAAATAAATAAGACCTTAAAAAAAAAAAAATAGAGCTACCCTATGACCCTGCAATTGCACTATTGGGTATTTACAAAGATAGAGATGTAGTGAAAATAAGGCCCATCTGTACCCCAATGTTCATAGCAAAACTGTGGAAAGAGCCAAGATGCCCTTCAACAGACGAATGGATAAAGAAGATATGGTCCATATATACAATGGAGTATTATGCCTCCATCAGAAAGGAGAGAAAGGATGAATACCCAACTTTTGTATCAACATGGACGGGAATGGAAGAGATTATGCTGAGTGAAATAAGTCAAACAGAAAAAGTCAATTATCATATGGTTTCACTTACTTGTGGAGCATAAGGAATAACACGGAGGACGTTAAAAGAAGGAAGGGAAAAGTGAATTGAGGGAAATCGGAGGGGGAGACAAACCATGAGACACTGTGGACTCTGAGAAACAAACTGAAGGTTTTGGAGGGGAGGGAGATGGGGGTTGGGTGAGCTTGGTGGTGGGTATTATGGAGGGCACGTATTACAAGGAGCACTGGGTGTAGTGCATAAACAATGAATTTAGAACACTGAAAAAATAAAATTAAATTAAAAAACCTAAGTAGCACTTTAAATAAATCGCACACATGGTATGTAAGATGGTAAGAAAGCTTGGGATCGGAAGAAAAGAGTTAATCTGGCAATAATAACTGGTTGTCCATTGGTTTTACCAAGAATACACAGGGGAGAAAACAGTACAGGTCACTCACGGTTACTTATTCTCTTAACATGAAATGCTGTCTCCTACAGTTCCAATGTCATAGTGGTTTTTGATTAATTGAGATTATATAACTGAAGTTATTAGCATGACTAACCTGATGTGCGGCACATGCCCTGTCAACGGCAGGAATTACTAGGGCCATTATTATGTCCCTTACAACAATAAATCACCTCTGGACGTCTGCAGTATACAAAGTCTAGACCTGGGTGTTCTTACAATATCTAACATCTCCAATTCCAGTAAATACAGCAAATGTTAAGTGCTTTCTCTGTCCTGGGACAGTAGGACTAGGAAGCAAAAAATACAGCATCTCTGATTTTAGAGTCAACAACTTAACATAAGAATCTGATTTTTGAAAATCAAATGGCGATGACAAATTATTCCTAGTTTTTGTACTTCAAGCTAAACCGAATGCACCTAGTGAGTTACGTAGGACAGTAAAGTGGCTTCATGCTACCACCAGAATCCTAGCCACACTCCCAGGGCCAAGCATCCTATTCCAGGACCACCTTTCCCCACAAAATGCAGAGATGATGGCTAGAAAAGGAAGTACCAATTGACTGTCTTCTCCACTGTTCCAACCACTAGATCAGACATGGGATTTTTCAGGATGCTGAAGATCTTCACTATACGTCCCTTTTCAAAGACAAGCACCAGGTGATTCAAGGAGGTATACAGTATTAACAGCAGAAAGGCTGGCTATTCTTTTAATTCAAAGTTGGGTTCCAAAAGGCGGGGAAGTCAGAACTCATCCAACCACCCTGCCTGCCTCACCATGTGGCAGCCACAGAATGAAAACAGAGCCAGTTCTGCATGTGGGCCGAAACCACCACTCTCCGCCAGCCACACAGGCAAGACACAAGAGCTGACACGAATGCCAAATCCAACCATGTTGGGGACAAATGCACAGCATAGGTCCTAAAGAAATCATGGATGGAAAATCTGACTCATGAGAAGACATCCCCAAACTCCAACAACAAAGAGTGCCTTAAGAGCAGATGAAACTTTGCATTTCCCACATCCTCTTCTGTACGACACTGCCGGCTCCCTCTTCTTTTCAATCCTTGTGATCTGATAAAGCAATCCCTTATTTGTAATAATGCCTCCCAAGCTCCTTATAATTTATAATGCCTTACCAAGCTACTCTCTCTGCAGAAAAAGGGAGAAGGGATGCCACATTTATAACACCCAGTGACGCATGCGCTGTTTCTCCCAGTTACAGATGGGAATGCTGAAATTCTGCAAGTATCAATCTCCAGTTGAGGGTCACAAAGCCAAGAGAGGAAGGAGGCTGTATTCAAATCCAGGTTTGTCTAAGCTGGAGCAGTGCTCTTGCTACTGCTGTCCCTGAAATGACTTGGTTTTCCACGTGAACCAAGTTGCCTTTATCCTGGGCTAACTCAGAAGGCCCTTCCAACTGTGTTTATCCTATGAAAACTTCTTGGACACACAATCATTAGAAATGGCCTCTCCCTGATTCATAAAGATGACTTATATCACTATTCATGCCACTGTAAGAAACATTAGGTATTAACCGAGAATGTTCTACCTGCTACTTCCTTGTACCTGCTGATAGGCACAGTATATCTTAATATAATAACAGGGGAAGTACTGGGTTGTGGGAGAGGGGAAGATTCTTAATGTATAAAATGGTCAAATACCTTGTAAAATAAATAGCCTCTAAGGACTCAGTCTCTGGAGAGTTCCAGAAGCACTATCAGCAAGCCTCTCTTCTGTGTGTGGCACCCCGCTCCTCCCCCAGGACAACCTCCCTCCTTGGCCAGGCACGTATATAGAGGGGAGAAGGAAGATAGAGAGGGTCCTCAGACCAGGGGTCTCATCGGAGTCCGTCTATCTTCTACAAATCCATTTTACAATGAGTTCACTAAAAGCCAGAGTATAAATCTGATGGTCTCACACTCCCAGGGTCCTGGAAGCAGAAAAATGGCAAAAAAAGAAAGACAGTGAAGACTGGCATCCTGATTCTAAATGCTAAGTTATAATATTTTAACCCCAATATGCCAATTACCAAGCTAAGCCCATAACAGGGAAAACTGTACACACACTTAGTGATTTATTATTACGTGGACTCTTCTTTTTGGAACATGAATTCCTGACCTCTGAGTTCTGCATAATTTAAATATACGTGTAGTTTCTCTCCCTCTGTCACTTTCTTCTCCAAGAGGCTGCTGTTGATTTGCTGACATAATTAACTATGAAATGATTTTCTACAGAACTAAGCAGCCTTTCAAAGCAAGGCCGTTATCATTAGCATATTGGCTGGAATCCACGGCTTTTCCGAGAAAAATCACTCAAATTAAAACAACAGAAGAACCCACCAACCTCAGTGACTGCTGTCAGATATCAGCAAACTCAGGAAAGGCTGAGGGCAGTATTAGCTAGAACAACAAAATCCCTTCCCTGCACAATCTTCCAAAACTCCTTCCTCAGAGACCAGGGTCAGCCAGAAGCTGGCTGAGGTCTTTGGCCTCTTCTTGTGTTTACCTATTTATGAAACATGACCAGGTGGATTTAAGGTCCAAGGTGAAAGGCATAAAGAACGAGTTATTTGAAGATTAAACTTTACACTTGGGGGACTGGACAGCGCCTTTCACAAACAGGACCTGTTGAAATTACCAAGAGCTACAGGACAAGCTCAAATTGCTGACTACAACAGTGCTGCTTCTTCCCAAAATAACCCCAAGGACCTCAAAGCTCTGGCTCCTGCCTGCCTCCCTAACCTCATCCTCCTACCTCCCTACCACTTCCCCCTCCAATCTCAACCCCCTATACTTCAACCCAAGGACCTGTTAGCAGTCTCTCAAATACAGGTTAGGCACCTTTGTTCAGACTGCTCCTTTTTCCTATAATGTAAAGAATACAAATGAGCACCTCATAGAATCAGAAATATAATGAATACGTATGAACCTTTAGCCCCACAAATAATGAAGAAATGCAATATAAAACAATATAATTTTACATGTAACAAGTTGGCAAAAATGGAAAATATTGATACTACCCAGTTTGGGCAAGAGTGTGGGGAAATAGGCAGTTTCACATACTTTTAGTGATAGAGTAATGGGTTCAGCCTTTCTAAACAATCTGGCACTATCTGTCCACTTTTAAAAATCAACCCTTTTACCCAACAATTTAACTTCTAAGAATTTATGGATTGCCAAAAGGTAGATATCAAAATATACATTATAACATGTTTTTATCAAGGCAAGAGCACAGTCATAAAAACTCTGGAAACAAATTAACTGTTTATGAATAGGGGACTTGCTAAAACCTACACACAAGCAGCTATTAAAACCAGTGAGGAGGAGCTGAAGAAAAACGCTAATGATATGTTATTAAATAAAAGAGCAAGTTCTTCAAGATGCCAGTATGACCCCATTTGTACTTTTTTTTTTAAGAAGACTGTAAGTGGTTCTCAAACTGTGATCTCCAACAGAACAACGTCAGCATCACCAGGGAAGGCACTAGAAATGCAAATTCTCAGGCTCCAGCCCAGATCTAGGGATGCCAAAACTCTGGGAGTGCAGCTCCAAGGCCAGTGCCACAGAGGCCCTCCAGCGATCCTGACCCACGCTGCAGCAGGACAGCCAAAGCATCCTATAAAGACCTAACAGACGAGATTCAGAAAGAACACACAAACTCCAGCTTCCCACAGGGACACCCAGGGAAAAGAAAGGTCATGGAAACTTGGAGGGCTATCTCTAAATGCCTCTCTCCACTGCCCCCATTTTCACAAGAAGCACCTATTACGGTAATAATAAGGAAGATCTTCCTAATATGGAGTGGAACTCGTTGTGCATGGTTCCCACCCTCCACACCTCATTCTTGTAACCACAGGATCATCCAAACTACCTAATCCCTTTTAGGTAAGCTAGCCCTTCAAATGCTTTGAGATGATTCTTGTAACCTCCTGTTGGTCATCTTCCTCCATGCTATAGATTTCTGGTTCCTATAACGGCTCCCCGATGCCCTGGCTTTTTCTAAAATAAAAGGGATGAGGCACACTTGATACATTTCACAAGAAGGATCTTCAGACTCTCGTGTTCCCATATGACATTGTGCAGAGCCAAGGTAAGTGGACTGAGAGCACACAGTAAGCACATAGGTCTCCATCTGTCTGGAGAACCCCCTGGGATGCGACAAACACCAGGACAAATCAGGGGCCCATTCAGCCCAATATCCAATCTCTGACACTAATATCAGAATAATCTGTTCGGGGGAAAAAGGAAAGGGAGCTCAAATATCTTCACAAACTATGATGGAGGGTTCTGAGGGAGCCCTCATCTAGTACCCGAGTCTTCTCCTACTAAGTCCCTAAAATTAGTGCGACCGATGCTTTATCAGTATGTATCTTCACACGAGTCCAGATGTTTCCTGTATGTGTTTTGAGTCAAGCCTCATCTTGGATCAGTAAACTTCTTAGGAGCACTTACTCTGTGCCAGGCACGGTACCAGTGACTTAGGACATGGGCTTGCTATTCCTCCCAAAACCCTAGAGGGGTCCATGCTTAGAAATAGGATAACTAAGGTTCTGTGCACTTAGGTTACTTAGCCGCCGTCACAGAGCCAATAAAAACCAGAGAAGGACTTCAATCCTATGCCCCTTCCTCCACGCCACACAATTCTTCTATACATTCTAAGAGTAGCCTCATTCAAACATCAAAGTTGGTGAGAAATTCTATAATCCCAGAATTTGGTGAACCACACCAAGATTGGTCCGCTGAAATCACACTTAATTTTATAGAGCATCTTCCTCTCAGCCTTCATCCCTCACAACCCACCAGTAACGAAGTCCTTTTTTAAACTCTCCATCCCGTGGCCAGCTGAGCAGAATGCAAGCTACTCAGCCAACAGCCTGGTCTGTAACCAGAGACCCAAATCTGGATGGCCAAGGCGCTGGTAACACATTGAGCCTGAATGATTTCTACCTCATTTCTCTAGTCTCCCTAAACCTACCTCACACATACATCACTGTATATGTACCCACTGTTTGAACTCGTGCTTCCTCCATATTGATACAGACCTCGTCAATAATTTAAGATGATAGGGTGGAGTGGGGGAGGAGGGTTGTTATAGAAGTCTCCTGAGAGAAGTATGTCTCATTCGGGAAGGAAATTTCATCATTTCTCCCTCGCATGCCAAACCTACTTCTCCGAGATATACTATTCCCTTCTCTCCTCTCTCTCAGTGAGCGGCACCACCAACCACCGGGCTACTTAGCTGGGCATCTGGAGGTTATCATGACTCCCTTGCAGTTATTCTCAGCTTCTCTTCCTCCCTACACTACCTACTCAAACCCTTTCCTGCCTACCCTGTGTCCCAGGGACTATAATTGGGATTTCCTGGCACTCCAATCCTCTGTCCTCTAGTTGGGGTTGGCCAATGAGAGCACCAGCTTCAAGGAGGAAGGAGAGTAAGGTCAGGACTCCCTTTGCTGGGAGATGAACTGAACTACCTTATCTCTTGAACAAAGGTGCTGAATCCTCTAAAGGCAGCTCTCCACACATAGTTACTCCTCTGGGATTCTGGTAACCATTCCTCACCTTGCCCCCTTATTTTATTTTTTTTAAAGATTTTATTTATTTATTTATTGGACAGAGAGAGATCACAAGTAGACAGAGAGGCAGGCACAGAGAGAGAGGGGGAAGCAGGCTCCCCGCTGAGCAGAGAGCCCAATTTGAGGCTTGATCCCAGGACCCTGAGATCATGACCTGAGCCAAAAGCAGAGGCTTAACCCACTGAGCCACCCAGGCACCCCAACACCTTGCCCCTTTAAATAGAAGGATAGAACAATCCTATTGTTATTAGCCCTAGGGATGATTCAGGAGGCCCACATTCTCCTCAAATAGTTTGATTACTGAAAATTATCCTAATTGGAGGGTGTCTTGTTTCCTTTTGATCTACTTCCTGGATTGTGCCCTTTTGGGCCTTAAGAAATAAGTGGTCCTATTATTGCTGATGCCTGGATACTTCAAAATCCCTTCCTCACACCCTCAAATAGTCCCTTCTTTAAATTTTCTTCAGAAATTGAAGTTGAAGTTGAAGACCTCTACTGCTAGCCAAGATGGAGTTACAGGAACTGTATTTACCCTCCCACTAAAAACAACTTAAAAAAAAAAAAGGAAACAAGCTTCCAGAACTGTGAGAAAATACATTTCAGTCGTGTAAGCCACTCCCCCACACCAACACACACACACAAAAGGAAACAAAATATAGGAAACAAAGGTTCTCAGGACACTGGACATTAGGCAATGAAGTACAGCATGGGGGAAAATGAAGTGTCCTGAATTGGCTCAAGCTTAATGCGTGGGACTATGGCACAGAGGCGGAAATCAGCCAAGCCCTACAGTCTCCCTGAATGGAGGAGACAGAGCCAGGAGTTTGCAGAAAACAGGTTAGATTTCTTGGGGCAGAGTACAAGAAAGGAGAGAGTTGCACAGAGGGAGAAATCCAGAGAACTGCAAAGGGTGCTCCTCAAGTATTCAGTAGAGTACCAACCACTGTATGCATGTGAAGAAACCATCTGAGCCAGAGGCTCCCAGAGTGAACAACTTCACATAGCACCATGAATAGTACCTATTCACACCAGCCACAGTGGAAAACCTTGTCACTGAGTATAGTACATAGAAGAGTTTGACCTCAGCAGTGAGGAAGGATTAGCCCTGGTCCCACCTAACAAAGCTTAAAGCAAGACTCAAAAGAATCCAATGATTTCCTAATACCTCACACATGCCCCAGAATAAAGTTCGAGGGTATTTATAAAGTTACAAAAATATCTAGCACCAAACAAGGTAAAGTACATAATGTCTGCTATTCAATCAAAATTAACCAGACACACGAAGATGAAGGAAAAGACTAACCAAAATGAGAAAAAGCAATGGGCACTGACCTAGAATTGACATATTTGATAGAATTAGTAGACACAGATATTAAAACAACTATGATACCTGTATTTCATATGTTCAGAAAGCTAGAGAAGAGATTGAACTTGAAAGTTCAGACATGGAAGATATAAAAGACTCAGGCTGAAATGCTAAAAATGACAACTAAGATGTCTGTGATAGAAAACTGTATAGAATGGGACAATACAGAAGAAAGGATTAGTGACCTTCAAAATACAGTAACAGACACTATCCACTGACAAAAAGAGAAAAAAGATTTTTCAAAAATAAACAGCCATCAGTAAGCTGTGGAAAAACTTCAAATGGCATACTATATGTGAAATGGGAATCCCAGAAGGAAAGAACA
This sequence comes from Mustela erminea, assembly GCF_009829155.1. Taxonomy (NCBI): domain Eukaryota; kingdom Metazoa; phylum Chordata; class Mammalia; order Carnivora; family Mustelidae; genus Mustela; species Mustela erminea. Next base: position 61,939,451 of record NC_045623.1, read on the forward strand.
AAGATTTCAGGAGCAATATTTGAAAATATATTGGCCACAAATCTTCCAAATTTGATGAAAACTATAAACCCATAGATTCAAGAATATCAATGAACCCTAAGCACAAGAAATATGAACAAAACTAACCCAAGAAAATCATATCCGAACTGTTCAAAACCAATGATAAAGAAAAATCTTAAAAGTAGCTTAGGGGAAGGGGTGGCAACAATATGCACAAAAGAAAGAAACATATGAGAAGGGCAACAGATTTCTCATCAGAAATAATAATTTAAACTATGAGACAGTAGAGTAAGATCTTTGAAATACTGAAAGAAAAAACTTCATATCTAAAATTCTCTACCTTGCGGGAAAAAACTTTCAAAACTCAAGCTTTAATAAAGACTAATTCAGACATAGAAAAGATGAAAAAATGCATCGCCAGCAGAAATCCTCACAAGAAGCAGAGAGGAAAATGTCAGCACATGAAAATCTGGATCTATAAAATGGAATGAAGGCCACAAGGGTAAATATGTGGGCACATATACTTTCTAAAAATTACTTGAATGTCTTAAAAAGATAACTGACTGCTTAAAACTAAAATAATAACCACATATAGTGGGGCTTAAACTTATGTGTAAGTAAAATGTACTACATAAAACACAGTAGCACAAAGGCTAGGAGGCAAGAATTATAAACATACTGTTATAGGGTTCTTATATTATATGTTAAGTAGAATAATCTCACTTGAAAGTTGACTCTAATAAATTAAAGATGTATACTATAAACCCTAAAGCAACCATTAAAATAATACCAAAAGAAGAAGTTATGTCTAATAAGGCAATATAGGAGGAAAAAAATGAAATTATAAAAAAACTAATCCAAAAGAAGGCAGAAAAAGGGAATAAAAAGAACAAAGAACAGATGGAACAAATAGAAAAGAAAAAAAAAAAGCTAGATGGTGTATTTAAAACAAACCATATGAATAATTATATCAAATATAGTCTAAATGCCTCCAATTAAAACACAGAGATTATCAAGCCCTACTTAGTTACCCAGTATAACTATATGCTGCCTACAAGAAACCCATTTTACACATAAGAAACACACAAGTTAAAAGTAAAAAGAAGAAAGATAATGCCATTAAATAGCATTCAAAAGAAAGCTTAATCATTATCATACTAAGTAGATTTCAGAGCAAAAATATTATATATATATAATTATATATATATATATAATAACTAAGTAGATTTCAGAGCAAAGAATATTATCAGAAATTAAGAAATAAAAAGGGGGATGATTCACCAAGATAACCCAACAATCCTAAATATTAACACACCTAATAACACTGCATAGAATACATAAAGCAAAATCTGATAGAACTGCAAAGAGAAATGCATATATCCACAACTATCCTCAGAGATGCTAATACTATTATCTCAATAACTGATACAGTACGTAACACAAAATCAGCAAGTTACGATGTAATATACCATGGTCAATATGGCTGTCATAATTGATATGTAAAACGCACTCTACCCAACAAGAGCAGAACACACATTCTTTTCAAGTATACATCAAACATTTACCAAGACACACCACATTCTGGGCCGTAAAACAAGTCTCAAGAAGATAAAAGGATTCAAATCATACCAAAGTACCTTCTGTGACCACAACAGAATTACAAATCATAATAAAAAGATGAGTATAAAGTCCTCAAATGTTTGGAAACTGAGTAACACACTTCTATCTAACACATGGATCAAAGAAGACATTTAAAAAACAGAAAGTACTTTAACTGAATGAAAATAAATATGTAGCAAAAGTCATAAGATGCACCTGAACCAATAAATTTATAGCATCAAATGCCTATTAGAAAAGTCATCTCAAATAAATAATCTTAATTATCCACCTTAAGAAATCAGAGCAGAGTTAAAGGATCTCAAAGTTGGCAGAAGAAAGGAAATAATAAATTTAAGAAGAGAAATCAGTAAGTTAAAAAAAAAAAAAAGAATATAGATGATAAATAAAACCAAAAGCTATTTTTTGAGAACAATAAAACTAATAAATTTCTGGACAAAATGATCAGGAAAATAAAGAGAGAAGATAACAACATTAGGAATAAGGGAGATGAAATCACAACAGATTCTATAGATATTAAAATGCTAATGAAGGATTATCATGAGCAATTTAGATATGTACAAATTCCTTAAAATACAGAAACTATCAAACCTCACTCAAGGAGAAAAAGATGATCTCAATAGTCTTATATTATTAAATCAATTGAATACTCCCTCTTCTCCACAAAAAAATAAACAAACTAACTCCTCGCCTAGATGGCTTCATAGGTGAATTCCATCAAACATTTAAGCAAGAAATACACCAATTCTATATAAACTCGTCCAAAAAATTGAGTTGGAGGAAACATTTACCAACTTATTTTATGAGGCCAGAATTATCTTGATAACAAAACTTAAAAGACAAGGTAAGAAAACTATGTCAATATTCACCATTAACACAGATGCAGAAATTCTTAAAATTTTAGCAAACAGAAGCCAACTAAACATAAAAAGGATAAAAGGTACTGACCAAGTGGGATTTATCTCAGGAAGACGTTTTACGTTTAAAAATAAATAAATAAGTAAATAAATAAACAAATAATCAATGAACGTAACTCATCATATTGAGGTTAAAAAGATCTTAACAAAAACAAAACAAAACAACAACAACAACAACAAAAAAAAACAACTGGGGCGCCTGGGTGGCTCAGTGGGTTAAGCCTCTGCCTTCCAGTTGGATCATGATCCCAGGGTCCTAGGATTGAGCCCTGCTTTGGGTTCCCTGCTCAGCAGGGTGCCTGCTTCCCCCTCTCTCTCTGCCTGCCTCTCTGCCTACTTGTGACCTCTTTCTGTGTCAAATAAATAAATAAAATCTTCAAAAAAAAAAAAAAGCAACCAACAATATACAACATTTATTCTTCACTAAAAAAAAAAAAAAAAATACAATGTCTCAGCAAAGAAGGAATAGACAGGAACTTCCTAAACCTTCCTAAAAGACATCCGCAAAATATGTTCAACTAATATCATACACCATAGTTAATGATGAAAAAAATGTTTCTCCCTAAGATCAAAAACAAGACAAGGTGTCTGCCCTCATCGCTTCCTTGCAAGAGTAGTGGTTCTAGCCAGTGCACTATATCAAGAAAATGAAACAGGAGGCATCCACACTGAAAGGAAGACATAAACTGTTATTTATTTACAATAACATGATCACCTACATAGGAAATCTGATGGCATCTGTAAAAAGTTCTTACAGCTGACAAGTAGTTGAGCAAGACTGTAGGATATGTGATCAATACCCAAATAGCCACAAACTGGAAGTCAAATTTTAAAAGATAATTACATTTACAATGGCATCAGGAAATATGAAATACCTACAGATAACCTGACAAAGATGTGCAAGACCTAGCTAATGAAAGCTGCAAGACATTGCTGAGAAAAATTAAGACCTAAGTAACTAAATAGATATACTGTCCATGCATCAGAACACTCAATCTTTATGATGTCAATTTGCCCCCAAATTAAGGTAGAGATTCACTGAAATTCCAATTAAAATCTAAACGGTCCATTTTTCTGAAATTGACAAAATGACTTGTGAAATTAATATGGAAATGTAATGGACTTAGAATCACCAAACAACATTTGAAGATGAAGGATCTATTCTACCTGACTTCACTACTTTTTACAAAGCTATAGTCATCAAGATTATGATACTGGGATTAAAACAGATGAAAAGATTACAACAACCAAATAAAACATTCAGAAATAGGCCCATATGTATCCGTAGTCGATTGATTTTAGCCGAAGGCACAAAGGCAATTCAACAAAGAAAGGATAGGCTTTTCAGCAAATGGTGCTGGAATAATGACACATGGGAAAAAATCAACTCTGTTCCATATCTAGTGTTACAGATTAACTTAAAATAACTCAAAATGGATTGTGGATTTAATGTAAAACAAAAACAATGAAGCTTCTTAAAAAAACAGAAGAAAATATTTGAGCGCTCAGGCTAGTCATGACTTCTTAGACACAATTACCAAAACCGTGATCCATGAAAGAATAAATTGATAAAACAGACATCATCAAAATTACAAACTGACAAATTAAGCTTCACCAAAATGGAGGACCCTGCTTATGAAAAGATACTGTTAAGAAAATGAAAAGCCAAGTCATAACATCGGAGAAAATATCTGCAAATTACAGGTGAAGTAAAGAACTTGTAATGAATACATACAAAAGCTCTCAAAACTCAGAAAAACAAAGAGCTTTTTTTTTTTTTTTTTAACAAATAGACAAAAGATTTCACAAATACCTCACCCAGGAAATCATGTGATATATATATGGGCAAGTAAGCACATGACAGGAAGCTTGAAAATATCAGTCATTAGGAGAATGTACATTAAAACCCGTGAAAAAAGGACTCCACATTATTAGAATGGCTAAAATTTAAAAAAAGAGACCACACCTGGTACTGGAGTCATCACAAGTTTCATACTCCAGTGAGGGGAATTAAAATGGCACAGCACAAGGGCGCCAGGGTGGCTCAGTGGGTTAAGCCGCTGCCTTCAGTTCAGGTCATGATCTCGGGGTCCTGGGATCAAGTCCTGCATCAGGCTCTCTGCTCAGCAGGGGGCCTGCTTCCCTTCCTCTCTGCCTGCTTCTGCCTACTTGTGATCTCTGTCAAATGGGTAGATGAAATCTTTAAAAAAAAAAAAAAAATGGCACAGCACTTTAGAAATACAGTTTCTTAGGGATGCCTGGGTAGCTCAGTGGGTTAAGCCTCTGCCTTCAGCTTGGGTCATGATCTCGGGGTCCTAAAACTGAGCCCTGCATCAAGCTCCCTGCTCAGTGGGGAGCCTGCTTCCCCCTCTCTCAATGCCTGCCTCTCTGCCTACTTGTGATCTCTGTCAGATAAATAAATAAAATCTTAAAAAAAAAAGAGAGAGAAATACAGTTTTTTAAAAAGTTAAACATATACCTACCATATGAACTAGCCATTCCACTTCTAGGTATTTAACCAAGAGAAATGAAAGCACCCACCCACAGAAAGATATATATGTATATGAATTGTCATGGCAGCTTTACTGACAGTAGCCAAAAAGCAGCAAATAATCCAAAAACCCATCAACAGATAAATAAACTACAATATAGCCATACAATGTATAAAAGGAATGGGGCCCCTGCGTGGCTTAGTGGGTTAAAGCCTCTGCCTTCGGCTCAGGTCATGATCCCAGGGTCCTGGGATGGAGCTCCGCATCGGGCTCTCTGCTTGGCGGGGAGCCTGCTTCCTCCTCTCTCTCCGCTGGCCTCTCTGCCTGCTTGTGATCTCTGCCTGTCAAATAAAATCTTAAATAAATAAATAAATAAAATTTCAAAATAAATGAAATGAACTCTGTGTGCACACTCACCATGGGATCCTAAGATGAAAAGCCACCAACGCAAAAAGAGATCTATATTGTATGACACCACAGATATGACGCCTAAAATAATATTAAATAATTTCTAGTGGCAAAAAGCAGATCACTGTTCCTGAGGGGTATCGGGTGTGAAATAACCAGGGAGGGAGGGATTATAAAGGAGCATGAGAAATCTGTATGGGTATTAAAAGTGTTCTTTATCTTAATTGTGATGATAGTTTCACAGATACCTACATATGTCAAAACATCTCGTGTTAGACACTTTAAATATATACAGTTTACTGTATGTCAAGCACACCTCAGTAAAGCTGTTGAAAAAAGCCCCAGCTGGGAATGCCTTTTCCTGGATGGTAGGCTAACTGCTACATTCTTTCTCCACACAGTACCTTCAATCAGTAGTTAATTCCTAATCATTCCACAGCCAACCTTTGAACCATGCAGGGGCTAGAGGCAATGACCTCCTGCAATGTCAAAAATCTGTATATAACTTTTGACTCCCCCAAAACTTAACTTTCTAATAGCCTACTTTTGATGAGAAACCTTATCCAAAACATGAGGTCAATTAACACATAGTTTGTATGTTATACGTATAATATACTGTATTCTTATCATAAAGTTAGTTTGAGGAAAAAAAGTTACAAAAATCCTAAGGAAGAGTAAATATATCTACGTAAAAAATCCACGTAGAAGTTGACCTGTATTCAAGCCCATGTTCTAGGGTCAACGGTATTCTCATCTCTCTCTCTCTGTCCAGTCCCAGAACTATTACCCTAACCCATCTCTCATCTGTACTATAAAAGTCTCTTCCCAGTCTGCACCTCTCCAATTCTCTTTCCACCCTGCAGCCAGAATTAACTTTCTAAAACACAAATCCATGTCACTTCAGACAGCTCCTGATGCTCAAACTCCCTTACTATGCCTCACCTGACCCTCCCTGATCTGGCCTTTTCACTTTCCCCAGCTTTCTTTCTGGTGATTTCCCATCTCATCCTAACCTATTCAGCCACACAAGTCAACAACAGGCCAGGTTGTAGAGTTTTGCACACACTGTTCCCAAGTCAAATAACCCCCTTCCCTTTTGTCATTTCCCAGCTCACTCAAACTGAGGCTTCCAAATTCTGCTCACAGCATTATCTCCTCCAGGGAAGTTTTCCACAAAACTCCACACCGGGCCATTTGCACTTCTCCCAGTTCCTGAGAATTTCCCGCATATCTTGCAATGGCACTCATCTTGGTATGGTATAATCTCCCTCATCAGATTAGACAGAAGCAGACTGAGTGAAAGAATAAAAGTGGAGACCAAGTCTTGCTCATCTTTCCTTTCCCAGAACCTGCCACAGTACCAGGCTCAGAATACACAGTGAACAAATGAATGAATGAACAGGTTTGGATGACCCCTTACATCACCACCTGGATTGATCCTGTATTTCTTCTAATAAAGAGATGGGCAAGGGAGGTTAAATGATTGTAGTACATGCTGGTAAAATGATTATTTCAAATCCCCTGGCAGGAGGCCAGGGGTCCCCACTCTGGCTGGGCAAGATTCATTACCTCAAACTGTTTTCAAAACCAGCTGGTAATTGACTGTGATTTGAACTAAGTGAAAGGTTACGGAAACGGAACCAGATTCCAGGAAAAGACAAGGCCCACAGCAAAAATTAACACAGCCTGGAAGAAGGCCCAGTCTCCTCCCAGTAAACTTCTTAATTTCATCCAGAAAGACACAGATCTCCACCCTCAGGGTTATTCCCTTCTCCTAATATACATGTTTTGATTTCCAAATCCAGCAAGGGAGGCTCCCAAGCTCCCTTCCCCTCAAAATCAATCTCCAGGCCCTTCTCACCCTCTCTGGTCTGTTCCCCCATCATCCTTAATCAACAGTCCTCTGGGCCTCCCACAAGCAGGTCCTCCTCAGCTGATCCCACCAAGAGCCAGGCCAGTGATCATCAGGCCAAGAGCCAGGCAGAGAGCCTCATTAACAGGAGACTCCCAGAAGACCAGGAGGCAACCAGAAGGCTGCAAGACCCAGCTGGCAACATAAAAAGTTAAAAAAAAAAAAAAAAAAAAAATCAGGATATGCGTTTGGTGGATCATTTAAAAAAAGCGTTTAAAAAAAAACGCAAGCAAAACAAAGCATAACTGTACCATCTGTGTAAGAGTCACAAACGTAGAGAAGACGTGCCTTCTTTCTTACTAATTTGCAATTCAAAAGTGTAAGCACTTCCACCCTCCAGATCTCCTATTTTAAAAAAATTAACCTAATGCCCTTCCATATTTTGGTAATGACTGACCCTTTCATTTAGGGACAAAATTAGTTAAGATTTGAGAAGTGCTCTCATGGAGAAGAGCCAAGGATTAGGGAAATTCACCATTTTTGCATCTCGTCAATCCTTCAAAGAAGGGAAATGAATTAAAAGGGAAAGATAAGCTTAGGCCTTTCCTACCCAGGATAGCTGTAACCAAACAGCGTTACACCATCTAAACTAAAATGCACCTCAAACATTACCACAAGCTGCTGAAAGCTTTTGAAGTTACAAGCAGCACTGGCCTTTACAATCCTTTAGGTAGCCAGATTTTTATTAAAAGTTCCAAACTGCCTGGGAAAAAATATCCTAAAATAAGGGCCCGGGGGATAGGAAAGAGTGAGGAAAAGGGGGAGCGAACACAGTTAACTGGACAGGAATGGCAGTGAACCCCGGGTTCCCGACATCTCAAACGCAGCCCTGAGGGATGCAATAGAGGCCGACCCTTGCCGTGAGTGGCCGGAAGCCTCACCCAGGAAAGGACACAGGGAACTCTACTTCGTCTCGGGGGGCCGAGGCTGGGCTGGCACGAGACTTTAGCGGCTGGAGGCGGAGGGCGAGCAGGAAGAGGCGGCGACTGCGGGAAAGGGGAGGGAAGCTGGGGCCCGGTGCGCTCTCGGGCTGGAGAACTTGGGCGCTACGAGCCTGCGCGCCTGCAAAAGCCCCTACTGCACACGTGGGACTGGGAGGAGGGTCACTTACTTGTCCAATCTGAAATTACATTTTAGCTAGCGGGGCTCTGCAGGTGGCCGCACCGAGCTGCACCGCGCGGGGTTGGGCGGTCCCCGAGGGCGACTGAGGCTGTGCCCCGCCCCCGGCCCCGCCTCCGCCGGGCGCGACCCTTGTAAAACGCGCCCTGATTGGTCCTTTGAACGGTTCCGGCGATTGGCCTGCGTGCCCGCCCCCGGCCTGGCTCCGCCGGCTGGGGGCGTGGACTTCAGCCTGCCGTGGCTCCTCCCACATCTAGTACTTTTAAAGGCACCGAGCTGACCCGCGCAAACTCTGCAGCCTCTGTTGCGCGTGTGTGTGTATGTGTGTGTGTGCGTGTCGAGTGTGTATCCTATGACCTCTTCCCGACCATTTGCTGAACTCCAGGACTGTTTTAGGCGGATATAATTAATAAAAATAATATTTTCTGAATGCTTATTTTATGCGAGGTCTTGTTTCTGATACTTTAAATGAGTTTACCCATCTAATCCTGTGGCCAGCCCTCTGAAGTGCGATCACAGTCTTCAAATCTACAAAGCAGATAGGTCCTGCCTTTGTCCATGTTACAATCTGTGGGCCCTGGGCACATCCACCTCATTTAATCCTCACGATGCTTGCCTTTCCTATAAATTAGGTAGTATCTGTCCTTATCTACAGATGCAAAGAGTCGGAAACGTTTTTTGCTTGTTCTGAAACACACAGCGAGTTACCAGGGAACCAGGAAGAATTCCAACCTGGGCTCCAATCTAAGCTGTTTCCCTTGAAAAGGCAGGTTCCCAGGCTCATGGGACCGGAGATTTGGAAGATAGTTTAGCAAGTCCCTGGAGCCAAACCCTTTGCTTTTTTAGAAAAGTAAACTGAGGCCCGGTAAAGGGAAGGGAGTTTTCAAGGATACAGCAGATATAAGAGGTAAGCCCAGGTAATAGCAGTGATTTCACTGAACTAGCCTATTTACCATGCGCATTAGAGTCCTTGTCTGCTGTTCTCATAACAACCCCTAAAATCAATAGATGCTCTTATCTTCATCATATAGGTAAGGATACTAACTCAGTGAGCGTGAGGTCCTATGATTAGCTATATCTGCTCGGGGTCCCGTTTTGGGGTCGTTTTCTTTCTTCTACACCAGTACTGCTCCCCTTTCATTTCCAACAAATATCCAAAGATCCAACTATGGACTCTCTGGGATGATAGGAGGGATCTGGGATCTGATTACTTACCACCTGGTAGAATTATAGTATACAATAGGAATAATAATATTAAGACCTGTTTATCTTAACCTATTGAGAGAACTATGAAGAGCAAATAAAGTAATAGTTATGGAAATACTTTTTAAAGTGTTAGATGCTGAATACACAGAACATGTGGTTTATAGATCTTCCCCAGCACATCCCAGGAATAGAACACGCAAAACACACTTGTTGCCTCATGAGCTATGGCAGGAGGTCTTATTTTGGCTAGACTTGAATTAATGTGGATTTGCTGTCTAGACTATGTATGTCTCTGTTTCTGGGCTTTTTGTATTCGATTTTTGGTTTGTTTCCTGTTGTCATCAAACTATCTTTAGTAGTAATAGCAATAATAGCACTGTGGCTAGAGCTCCAGTAGCTATTTTGGCCCATGAGAGAAACTTGGGAATAAAAGCCACGCTCAGCAAAGCAACGGGTGGGAAGGCTGGGGTTGCTGACACCGCCCCACCAGACCAACACCCACTGCTCATTTCCACATGAAAGAAAGACACTGCTGTCTTATGCAGGACCCCTTCATCCTGTGTCTTCTGTCACATGGGGCCAAACATAATCGTGACTGATACATATACCTTACCTAGTGCAAATCCTACAGCAAGTCTGTAAGGTGATAGAGGCACAGAGAGTATAAATACCTTGTTCAAGGTCATCCAGCCAAGTGTCAGAGGTGCGATTCTGAGACCGATTCTCACTCTCAGCTTCAGTTATGACCCACTGCCTATTATGAATGAATGAGTCCATTTTTTTCTATCTACTTCCATTCCATTCATTTATTCTAGGAGGTAGTAAACTTTTTCTGTATGGGACCAAATATTCAATATTTTACACGTTATGAATCATACCTTTTCTGTTCCAACGACTCAACTCTACCTTTGTCATGCAAAAACAGCCATAGATAATAGTAAATGTGTGACTGTGAAAAACTATTTACTAAAGCAGGCATGGGGTAATGTGGCCCCTGATTTTTTGATATTGATGTTTCATCACAAAAATGCATTAGAATTACATTCCAGAAGGTGGGGGATTGTGACATCACAGACACACCCCCACACTGTTGACCAATGTAAAGGGTGGTACATGACAGAAGATCCCTAAATTGAGAGTTGTGAGACTAGGCAGTGAGTTTATATCTGCCAGTGAAACCAGATCTATATCCTGCACCACCACTAGTTGCCTCAGTTTCCCTGGGTATGAGGAAGAAGTAACAATACAAATGCTATCCAGCCATCCCCCTTTTCAATGGCTGCAGTGAGGCTAAGACGAGATGATACACATGATCATATTTCGAAAGCTGTAAATATTAGCCAACTGTGTGTATATTTCCTCGTCTCAGGCATAACCATACATCCTCTTCTGTATTCTTCAGTTCCCGGTCCTTATTCTTATCATGGAATTCATAGAATGTATCAAATGCCTAGTAATTATTAGTGCATCTATTTATATCCCCTTTCCTCCTCTCCAGCTCTACATTAGGGGTTATTGCGTTGCATTAGGTCAGAAGACTTGATTATTGGAAAGTCTAGACACCCCTCCGAGTTATTGCCGGGCAGTGTGAGGATCATGCAGAGTCATTGTGCACTAGGCAATTCACAAGTCACAATGGAAAAAGCAGCACCACGGATTTAACCAAGACAGAAGGAAATGAGTTGTGAAACCCTGGAGCCAGCTGAACTAGAAGTTTGTGTAATTTCCTTCCTTCTCAGGAACACTTATGTAGAGCACCAGGACACACACACAGGAGACCTGGGGCTCCCTCTGATCACCCGTGAAGCCCTTGTGACTCTCCAGTGTCATTCTTTGAAGGCTTTTCCTTCCATTAGCAACCCACCCCCTCACCAGAGAAAAAATGGATTTTCCCTGAGATTCTTAGAGTCACAGCACAGAAATAGATTAGTTATTCATTTACTTATGAATTCATTTATTCATTCATACATTCCTGTATCCATTCATTAACAAAGATTTACTGAGTGCCTACTGTTGTAGGCACTAAAGAGATGGTGTTGAGAAGAACAGAGAAGAACAGATGTTGTCCCTATCCTCACAGAACTTACTGTCATGAAACAGACATTCAATAAATAAGCGTGCAGATATGTAATTGACTTGATTGCAAGTAGAAAGGGAAATAGGATACTGTGAGAGAAGGAACTAATTTATATTAAGGTCTAACTTAGATTGATGATTTTTGAGGAAACAGGGGCTTTATATACATAATATCTATATAACATATATTATACAATATATATTATACATAAATTATGTATATATAATATACATAATCTCAGGTCTTCAACAATACTATGATGTGGCTATTCTCACAACCATTGTACAGGATAGGGAAACTGAGGGTCAAGGAAATCAGGTGGCTGGTCTAAGGCTCTTACTAAGTTTGGAGCAGGCCGTGCCCTCTCCAATACTCCACAAATCCAGAAGGTGAAAAATTTCCTACCTCCCACCTTTGGACATGCTATGCCTCTTTCCTCCTTGAAAACCACCCCCTCCCTTCTTCTCTTATTGGGTTCATATTCTGCCTTCAGCATCTAGTGAAAGACCTATTCCTCTGCCGATTTGCCACTTCTATTTGAGGCTTCCATACATCTCTTTTGGACTCCTACAAGCATCCTTATCTACTGCTCACATGGTGCTGAATATAGGACACCTTGTAAAGGGAATTCTCTTTTTTATAGACTTGCCCTGATGTCCTTGCTCACAATCCCAGGAACAGCATAGGCCACTAAAGTCAGACAGACCTGGGCTCTTCTCCCCATTGTGCGTGTTTGCGGGGTGACCTACAAGAAGTTTCTTAGCCTCTCTGTATTTTATTTTTCTTAGAGAATATTAATATTGAACTTCTTGAGGTATACCCTAAAACTTTTGTCCCAGTGCTAAACAGGTACTAAGTGAACTGCAGTTCTCAGTCTTCCATCAATTTCCATTCCATAGATTAGAAACTTCTGGAAGGTAAGAACCATGCCTTCTACTTTATAGCCTCAGCAACTAGCACAGTGTTTCATAAGAGCAGTTTTGTGATTAGTGTATGATTATGGCAGTGATAGCTTTATCGGCCAGCTGGGTCCCTCACTGCTATGAAATTTGTTTTCTCCTGTCCTTCTTCCTTTCTTTCTTTATCAACTTAGACTCCTTTAAACCTTCCTTAAACTTGATCTTCTGGCAGGAACAAGTGCCACTGCATATACACTCTCTTTTTCTCAAATCTGTGCATCATCTCAGGAGGCAAATAACTATAATAGTTCACTGGAACCAAAAGAGATGGTCAATAAGGGGAAACCACTTGCTAGAATGGCCCACTGAGCTCTCCACTCTGACTACCACCTAGAGCCATACTTTATCCACAAAATCATGATTTTGTCCAGCCCTCATCTCTGAGGGATGCCCGTAGCTCATTTCCAAAGACAGGAGAACGTTCCAACCTAACTTTATTATTTACTGACTACTTACTACCTGTCCTCTGGCTGCCTGCCTTCATCTCTTCACTCAGCAAACATCTACTGAATACTGAGCACTTGCTAGAGCTGCTGCTATCATAAAAGCACAGACGAAGTGCTATGGGCACCCCAAGGCCAGTGAGAAGAAGAGGGGGTATGGAGTACTAGGGGAGAGGAAAGATTGCATTAACTTTCCGCTGAGTACTATGTTCTGTACCTCCTCGTGCAGTCTCAGTGATTCCTCCCGAACTCCTACGTGACGGGGTAGGGACTGCTGTTGAAGAAGGGAGGGCTCACAGTGGTGGAGCAACTTGCCCAAGGTCATCAATCACAAGACCACATGTCAAGCTGCCAAAGAGGGAGTTTCTGCTGAGGAGCTAAAGTGGGCAGAGAAGCTCATGCTTGATTTAAAGGTTTCTGATGAAGCAAGTCCTAGTAATCTCACTGATTTCAACCCACAGCCCCAATTTCCCCCTCTGGGTTTGAGCTGCTCACCCACTTCCCAGTTCCAAGGCCTCACTCACCATCAAAACCAATTCCACACCATCGGTATCTTTCTCCCCTATCACCACCCGATCACAGTCCCACAGCCTCCTGGCCATGAGTCATTTTAATAAAAGTGCAAACTATGTGATGAGCCATGGCAACAGCATGCAACCCTAAACCCCCACCAGTGTTTTTCAGCAACAAGGCAACAGGTGGAAGCAGAGTGTCCAGGGCCAGGAGATGATGACAAGGTCAAAAGAGAGGTGGGAGGCAGCCTGTTGAATGAGCTCGCGTGTAGTCTCAGGAACCGAGTCAAGGAGGGAAGCCCCTGGAGCCTGCACAGGATGCAGACTTTGGTTGGAGGAAGTGTGCCATGAACTTCTCTACGGTCATGTCATTTGGAAAGCATTAGAGAGCATTGGTTTGGGTAGTTCTCAGAGTTCCTACAGAGCAAAGGAGAGACTGAATGAACTTTTGTGCCTTCCAAAGTGTCCCCCTTTCCTGCCAAATTGTTCTTTTCCCCAAGACACAGGGTTAGTGGGGGCTGATATCCAGTCTCCACTCTGCTAGCCAAACTCTGTGCCTGCAAAGCTACTCTGCCCCACCAGAGAGGTCAACATTTCCCAATCTGCACAATGTATAAAACAGAATGTTGGTAGCTTTGTTCTCCTCCCAGCCCCCACCATGCATGCATGCAAACACATGTACACATACAGCCACACAACACAGACCCACAGACCCACACACAGAAGCACAATCATGTGCACATAATTGTACAAACACACCTGTAGACATCTATCCACACTATACACAGAGCACACAGACACAAGCACACATGCACACACAAATTCACATCACATACCACACATGCATAAATAGACACACACAAATGCAAATCAGACCACAATAGGGGGCACAAATACCCACAGACACAAATATAGTCACATGGAAATATAGACACATACACAAACCACACAAACACATGTACCCTCAGACACAAAGACACATACACATATAGTCTCAGACTCACTTTGTACACTCACCTATAAATAAATACACTTGAATATAGACACACAAACCACACAGATACATACACACAGAAGTATAGTTATATACAGACACACACATACATACGACTGTACCAGGAACAACTCTGTTTTATCAATTTGACATGACAAATTCTTTATGAAATACATTGGACAAATGTTCCACTACTGAAAGAAAGGGAATTAACTTGCTCTTTTAGAGGATTCATTTTTTTAAGTCCACTTATCAAATATTACTGATGACAATATGTAGAAATTAAATGATAGTGGGAAGAAAGGTACACTCAGCTATGATAATAGCAGGTCTTCTCATGACAGGAGTCTAGCAATTAATTTTGTTTTCTGCTTATATCATGATGAAAAATTTGTAATTTTCAATACTGTTTCATAACATATAGAATCAGGACCCCAGCAGGGCCTGGGTTGCTCAGTTGTTTGAGTGGCTGCCTTCAGGCTCAAGTCATGATCTCAGGTCTTGGGATGGAGCCCCATGTCAGGTTCCTTGCTCAGCAGGGAGTCTGCTTCTCCCTCTACCCCCCCCCCCCGTTGTTCATCTCTCTCTCTCTGTCTATCTTTCAAATAATTAAAAATAAAATCTTAAAAAAAAAAAGAAGGAGGATTCCTGCTTTATGGTTTATACACTTTCAGAACTTACAAGTATTGTAAGTATTGTATTGTACAAGTGTTGTAAGTATTGTACAAGTATTGCATTCTTCCCCTCTCAAAGGACTTCTGGAGCTGTGTAAAACATTATAGGGACTTGACTGTAAGGGTGTAACATTATTCAGGAGTATACTAGACAGGAACGTTTTGGTCATAAGAAATAAGAAATAACTCAGACTTGATTAAACAAATAACAAATATACAAACAAACCAAAAGGCAATTTACTGTCTCATATATTTTGGTAGTTCAAAAGGTAGGTAAACTTCAGGAAAGGCTGGATCCAGGGATATGGATTATGTCTTCAAGGATCTTTATTCTCCATTTTTTATGTCTCAATTCCTATGTTGACTTCATACTCAAGTAACATCAATTCCTGTGGTAACAAAGATGGCCAGCAATTGTTTTAGCATTACAATGTCCTTATGAATCTTGATGGGAGCTGGGTGAGTGTCTCTCCATGTTCCTATTTCTTGCAAGACTCCTGGACAAAGCTTTAATTGGCCCAGTTTTGATCATGTATCCATCCCTAGGGATGGATTAGAAAAAGATCATCTTCATGTAAACCAGAAAAACTGAATAATGAGGGTTGAGGATGATTCCCCAGAGAGATAATAGACAGAAAAAGGAATATTTATTTCCTCCTCACTACTTCTATATTCATGGGTCAAGATCTGTGCTGGAGGCTGGGGGCACAAGATAAAAAATGTTCATATTCTTTTCCTCTAGGAATTCACAGCCTGGTAATAGAAATGGCATGTAAGCAAATACTATAGGATGTGGAAAGCAATAACCACAAAATAAAAATCTGAAAAAGTAAACTTCAATACACAACACTGAGAAAATGAATAGGCAAGCATAGAGTGGGAAGAAATATTCATAAAACATTTTTATTTTTCAACAGACAAATACCCCAACCATTCCAATTTTTAAAAACAGGCAAAAAACCTGGGCACTTCATAAGAGAAGGCACATAAGTGGCCAATAAATCCATGAAAAGTTGTCCAACATTATTAGTTACCAGAGAAATGCAAATTCAAACCACAGTGAGATAACACTACCTAACATCCAGAAGGGCTAAAGTGGAAGAAATTGCCAACAAATATTGGAGATAATATGGAATAGCTGACCTCTCCTATATTCTTGGTGGGAGCATAAAATAGCTTAATCATTTTGTAAAATCATATATTTACACTATTTCCCAGCAATTTATGCCTAGGTATTAACCCAAGATAAATGGAAATACACATTTACAAAAAACGTTTATGTGTGAAAGTTCTTAGAAGCTATATTGTTAATAGCTCCAAACTGGAAACAACCCAAATGTCCACTAACACGAGAATGGAAAAACAAAGTGTGGTGGACCCATACTTAGTCATAAAAAAAGAATGAAGTACTGATACATGTAATGACATGAATGAATCTCATAGAAAGTATGTCAAGTGAAAGGAGCTGGCCATAAAAGAGTATCCACTGCATGACTGCACTTTCATGATGTTCTAAGCTAACAAGATGTGAAGTAATTTACAAAGGAAAATAAATGGCATGGGTTTGTCTGGAGGGTGCAGAGATGGAAGTTAGGAGGAAGACTGACATGAAAGGACCCGAGACATCACTCTAAAACAATGGAAATGTTCAAAATCTTGATAGATGTGTGGGTTACACAAACATACCCATTTGTAATTGTGCATTTCATTACATGTAAACTTCACATTAAATTAAATAGCTAGTTATAAATTAAATAACTAAAAAAAAATAGGGTAAAGAGTGATGGAAGGAGTAGAAAATCAGGAATAACACAATGTTTATAACTGTGGAAGCTGGATGATGGGTACATAAAGTTTTGCTAAACTGTTTAGTTTATTCTGTGTTTATTTGAAATTTTCCATAAAAACAAGTTTTTAAAAAGCAAATCAATACATATTTAACAATATGATGACTTCCATGAGAAACATACAAACCAAAACCACTAAACCTAGGGCAATTACCTGGCTGTGGAGTTAGCGGTGGGATCAAGGGATGAAAGTGGCTCTTGGAAAAGGCATTCAAGTAGAGAGGACATTGAATTTGGGAGTTACTGGCCAAGAAGGACTAATGTGGTTGGAAATGCCCAGAATAGCCAGTGAGCCATTAGAGAGCACTGAGGAGCTTCTATGACAGGGAAGCACCCAATTGTCAATGATGCTTATAGTTCTGAAACTCCCCTTCCCCCTCAGGAACCAGGGCAGCTGAGCGTGCAAGGTAGAGGAAGTACAGTCAGCACCTCCTACTCCAAGTGTCCTTGGATAGTCTAAGTCACAACCCTTCTCTGCACTTCATTTTCCTTACCTGTGAAGTAAGAGGATTCAATAAGATTGTTCCTAAGGTCTCTCCCAATGCTAGAAGGTTTTCTGCAGCAGCAAGCTAGTTGTGGCAAAGGAGGAATGAAACAAAGGTCTGAGAAACTCTAATTCCCAGACTTTTCCTACGGCTGCATTTCATGTATTCCAAGGTGCAACACTCTTATTTATCATTTAACATCCCAGAAATCAAGGCATGCCTTATAACCAATGACATCAGATGGCCAGGTTTCAGCGATGCCATAGTCACATTTCCTGCCTGGAGGCCCTTGGTTATTATTTTGGGGTAAAATGACTGACAACTGCAGCCTTTGACGTTTTAGTCAACAAACCACCTGTGGACCTTCGGAGAAAAAAATGTGAATTGCAGTTGTTTTCTGGAAAACTTCTACTCATACCTTCTAGTGGAATAAGAAAATGGCACCAACATCAGAATTTGCAAACTGGTACCAGCGGGCTGACAGAATCTTCCCAAAACAACAGCATTCGTTGAGGAAGTGCTGCATTCCGAGACCCTCTCAAGGACTCAGCTGACAATATTGTGTGTGAAACGCATCAACAGCTCAGCCAAAAGAGTACTGTGGAAGAGGTGAACCATTCTGTGTGTGAAGAATTCTCTGTAATATTTTCACCAACGTATTTTGCTTTTATTTTCCTTTTTACATATACCCAAGGGTGATACGTGATTTTAAAAATGCATGTCTAAATAAGTCTAAAAGACTCTCATTCAAAATATATCTAAATCATGTCTACTCATGTCTAAAAGATTTTTCCATATTAATAAACTAAACTAAACTTGAAGTTATTAGAAAGCATCTTACAGCTTAACTGGTGATGCTTTTACTTTCTAAGAGATATGCAAATTAATAGTTTAGTTGGTAGTCTTAAGTGTGATAAATTATGATAGTGAAACCTAATGCCTGCCCCAGCCCTCACTTCCTGCTTCTCTATACTCTTTTAAGGCTCTAGATAAAGTATCATGTCGGAGGGCTTTCTATACTAGGAGCTGTCCGCAAGGCTTTGCAAACATCCCCTCACCTATCACACAATAACCTTATAGGAGATACCATTATCATAGCCTTTAATGTTGAAGAGACTGAGATACCTTGTCCAAGGGCACATAGTTTGCATCACTTCCTTTCTGAAATTAGTGGAAAATCACAAACTGAACTTTTCTCAGCTTAGATAAGCTTTCTAGAATCTGTAAATAAACAGCAATGCGTGGAGCCCCTGTGACTTGGGGCAGCACCGCAGAAGGTTCTCAGGCTTAGAACAGGCTCTCACTTATCCTCAAGGGAGGTCAGCAGCACACAGCAGCACAGAGACAAGCTTTGGAGTCAGGCAGAACCAGGTCTTAATCTCAACTCTAGATGAGTCCTAGAGGAGGACAAGAAAGCTCAGAGAGGTTAAAATAACTTGTTTATAGGACCAGCTACACAATTTTCAGTGCCTAGGGTAAAGTAAAAATGCAGGGCCCCATCTGAGAAATTGTTATAAATTTCAAAATGGCAGAGCACCTGGGTTGCTCAGCTGGCTAAGTGTCTTCCTTTGGCTCTCAGGTCATGATTCTGGGGTCCTCAGATCAAGCCCCTTGTTGGGCTCCCTGGTCAGCAGGGAGCCTACTTCTCCCTCTCCCTCTGCCCCTCTACTGAGCTCATGCTCTCTCTGGCATGCCCTCGCTCACTCTCAAATAAATAAATAAAATCTTTTAAAAAAGAGAATTTCAAAATAGCAACAGCAAAACATTAAATAAAGTTCAGAATCCTTCTGGGCATGGTTTTCCCCCTACCCTCAACCCCATAACTGCCCAGGTCATATGCCCATAAGGTTGGTCCAGCTTGCTTAAGCTAGTAAGTGGTGAAGCTGAGACTTAAAGAGCACTTTTTGATCCAGAAGTTCACAGTCTCAATTTATAAGTAACTCTACACTGGGAGTGCCCCAGATCAGAATGATTCTGACACCCATTCCAGATCGTTCAGATTGGCTAGGCATTGCCCTCAGCCTCTACCCCATAGAGGAGCTGAGAGACTCAAATGGAAACCAGAAAATGATGAGGACCTCAGAGATGCCTAGGTAAAAGTCATTAATCTAGGACAGAAGTGTGACAAGTCTTATTGTCCTCTGCCTGCCTCTGGTTTTTCAATTAAGACCCCACCCTTTGAGAGGGTTCTAGGCTAATTAGAAAAAATGTGGAAGAACGTAAGCAGGATGGTGAAGGAACTGCGCACAAGGGTTTATGAGATTGTAAGTGGTTAGCCTGTAGACCAGAAGAATCACAGTTGCCATCAACTCTCTTTCCTTCCAAGACAGAAGCTCTGTGAGAAGTGAGCTCTCCCCTGCTTACCCCAAGTGTCTGGCATAGTTCCTAGGCCCTAGTTAATGCTAAATAAATAGTAAATGAAGCAATTAATTAAACAGTTTGCTGAACGTCTGTCAAGTGGAAGAGGGATTAGATGTGGTTTTTTTCCCCAAGGAGGAGCATCAGTTCCAATGGAATAGACAGGTATTGACTCTCAGATAGAGGAAAGCTCTGCATCCCCAGGATGGAACAGGCTCCCAGGTCCCCTTCAAAAGAGGGACTCAAGTGTGGAGATGTGACCAGGGTATTCCCCAAATGCATTTCCTAGAATACCAGAAATAGCAAAGAGGTTTCTTCTCCTAAGGTATTTCCAACTGATTGATGGTGGTAGCTACCTCCACTTCTGTGGGAAAATTGCTCACGTGGAAGGTCAGAGAGAAATACTGTTGTTCTTGAGACATCTCTCTAAACCTTAATGTTTGTGAATCCATGACCTTGTATATTTTATTCAACCCAGAACACTTGGGTAAAGCTAACTTCAATGCTCCCATCAATGTTAGGTCAAGAATGGAGACTAAGTTCACCAGAGTTCATCTCCATGTTTAGCCAGACCAACCTGCAACTCTCCTGCTTTCAGGAGAATTTTCTACCCTAATTGGGACAGTTGTTTGAAAGACATCATCATTTAATTCTGATTAAATCTGTAGTTGTGGGGGTTTTGAGGGTTCTTTGTTTTTTGTTTTGTTTTGTTTTGTTTCAGTTTGGGGCTTAGATACTGTCTCTATAATATCCAACCCTACTGGGCAATGCTGGATGTCAGATTCACAGCACTTACAGACATCTGTGGGGAGAGAACTCTGAATAAATCTGTCTAAATAGTAATGATGAATTACATTACTTCATAGTGATGTTAACCTTTGGAGGCAAAAGTCCAGACAGGTTGAGGAATGGAAAATGAGGACATAAGTGGGGGGACAATTCCATTAGCTGTAATCAAGAGAAAAGGCCAAAAGGGGATTAAAATCTATAGCATGTTCAAAAAGGGCAGAGACTAAACCACTCCAACTTTGAAGAGGAAGGATTAAATATTTGCCATTGTTTCCTGTTTCTTCCACCAAAAGAGTTTATTAATTTATACTTAACACTCTGCCTGCCTCACTTAGCAAGAGTTTTTAAAATGAATGATAGCCTTACTTATTTAAAACCGAGGAAAAAATAATCTGCCAGTACAGTTCCCATCTCCTCTAACCCTTATTTTATATTTATTTAGATCAGGGATTTTAAGCCAGGAGATCCAAACACTCCATTTTTAAAAATACAATCCAGAAGGTCGCTACAACTTTATTAGAATTTTAGATTATACATACACACACACACACACACACACACACACACACACATATATATATATATATATTTTTTTTTTTTTCTCTCCCAGGTCAAGTGATTCAAAGTTGTATACCACTCTTGTTCAACATAGTATTAGAAGTCCTAGCAACAGCAGTCAGACAACAAAGAGAAATAAGAGGTATCCAAATAGGCAATGAAGAGGTCAAACTCTCTCTCTTCCCAGATGACATGATACTTTATATGGAAAACCTAAAAGACTCCACCCCCAAACTACTAGAACTCATACAGTAGTTCAGTAATGTGGCAGGATACAAAGTCAATGTACAGAAATCAGTTGCTTTCTTATACACTAACAATGAAAATACAGAAAGGGAAATTAGAGAATCGATTCCATTTACTATAACACCAAGAACCATAAGATACCTGGGAATAAACCTAACCAAAGAGGTAAAGGATCTGTACTCGAGGAACTACAGAACACTCATGAAAGAAATCGAAGAAGGCACAAAAAGATGGAAGACCATTCCATGCTCTTGGATCAGAAGAATAAACATTGTTCAAATGTCTATGCTGCCTAGAGCAATCTATACTTTTAATGCCATTCCGATCAAAATTCCACCGGTATTTTTCAAAGAGCTGGAGCAAATAATCCTAAAATTTGTATGAACCAGAAGAGACCCCGAATTGCTAGGTGATGTTGTTTAAGATTATTAAAAAAGAATCTCTGATTACACTTCTAGAAAAAAATATTAAGAATTCCAGATGGACAACCTCACTTTTAACGTATCCTCTTTTCTTGATTCAGGTATTCAACAAATATGGAGCCACATGCTAAACACTATTCTAGCTATTTTTACTAAATGCTTCCTCATTTAACCCTCCTTAGAGATAGGGAACATTGCCTGCTTCTCATCTTTTTCTTTCTTATAGAAAACAGACTGAGCATTTGAATAATAATCATTGTCACCATCTACTGAGTACCTCTGAGATGCTCATGGTTTTTACATCTCATTTAATCTTACAATAGTCCTATGAAGTAAATGTTATTTTTTGCCCATTTGTACAATGATAAAGTAAATCATCTAGGAAGTTTTAACTTGTCCGGGGATATTTAAGTTGGTATATGACACATGGGTTTGAGCCCAGGCCTAATTTCCAATCCAGTTCGTTGGTCACTACACCCCACTGTTCTTTCTTGATAGCCCGTAGTACTTGCTCATGTGAACCCTTGACCCTGAGCGTTAGAACATAACCAACTAGCAGAGGTTCCACGGGTGTTCGATTTCTGACTGACCTCACCTATTAAGCAGTCTTGTCGGCTTCCCTTCCATGGATACACACTTTCAGAAGAGGAAATATGTGTCACCAAATGGGAGCAACATAAAAACCTCCTATAACTTTCCTCCTCTGGAAATTGTTCCCAGGCCACCCAAAGCTGTATCTACAAGTGCTTGTGTGTTTCCTGTGAGACTCTCTCACAAGAGAATCATCTTCTGCCTTACTGGAACCCAAAGGAGCTCTGTCACTAGGAGGGGGATGGCTCCTCTGGGTGCAGATCAAAAAGATAACAACTAGGGACTGATGCTATCACAAAGAAGATATCCTCTTTCCCATATTTCTGATCCTCCAAGGCTCCACACAAAACCCCCTTCTCTGAGAAACCTCCAAGCCTGGACACTGGATGTCATTAACACTCGCAGGCAGCAGCACCCCATCACAGTCAGAACAGCCAGTGACAAGGGAGGTATGAAACATTTAATGTAACAATCTCTCCCCGACTCATGCATGCAAGCTTTTATTGGCCTCTCTGTGACGTTCCAGACACTTCTGAGATGGAGTAGGTATAGTTTCTCCTCAGGAGTGTTGGAGGGGGAATTTGTGACTTCATAGTTACAGTAACTGTGTATGAAGAGCTAAAATAGTGGTATTTTTCAAGGAATATGAAAGCATAGAAGAGGTAGCAACAAGTCCTCCTGGGGGTGTTCAGAAAATCTTCACAGAGGAAGTCACATTTCAGTGTGGTTCTGAAAGAAGCATAGGAATTTTCTGAGAGGAAAAAAGAAGGGGGGGATAAATGTATTCCAGAAGGGTCCGGCACAGAGGTAGAGCAATTACAATGTGTTGTCTGTGGGCAGACACCATGACTTTCAGTTTGACTGCAATGGAGAGGTTCAAGACACCTGAGTCTGAGTCTGGTGTGAGACTGTGAAAACCTTCTGTGCAGGTTCAAGGTCTTGATGTTCTCTTATTTGTATGACACCACTCTCTTCTCAATTACTTACTATCTTACTGCATTTCCCCCTTATTATATTAGAAACGTGAGGGGGAAATGGAAGTTTAAAAGGACTCAGGACAGAGAGGAGAAGCAAAGGATTATTTCAGTAACACAGAGTCCAAAGATGGAAACTATTAAACAGAGCTATACCAATAATTTTCAGCTTTAATTAAAGACATGTGGGATAAGGGACTGTGTATACAATGCGAAGAAAACAAATTACATCAAAGAAAATGCTTTGCTCTTTTCTTCCTTAATTTTTCTTTTCTTTTCTTTCTTTTTTTTTTTTTTTAACATTTCCAGAAATAGAAGAACTTCAGAGAAGCAACCTGAGATGGGAAGGTATAGTTACTGAGAGTCTGTTCTGTGTTATTATTGCACAACATTGAATTCATTTTAATTCTTAGTTTATAATATACTCTTATCATTTTAATAATGAGTAATCCTCCTCATCATCATTAACAGTAAAATAATCTATTGTTGCACCTTCCACGGAACCTGAGAACTAGGGTATTGGTGCTTACCTGTGTGTTCCTCTTTCCTTCCTCCTCTAGCCTCATCCCAATTAACCACTTTCCAAGCTCTCCAACTTGCAGAGTGAGTTCCCTTCATTTGATGGACGGTATGAAAAAAATGGACACTTTGCATATGCACACATTTATATTTATTATATTATGAAGACTCAGCCACTCAGGTGCATATAATTTTGGTTAATTCCTTTCCCTGTGCAGTATTTTGTGCTCATACACCACCATGGACTTATCTATTCTGCTGTTGAGGGGCCGGGGTTGGTGGGGGGTGGGACCTGGGTTTTTCCCCGGTTACCTACTCAACAAAGAACTCTCTAATTTTTACCCATCTTCAATTTCAAATCTCCCTCCAACTCTGTGAACTGGGTATTATTAGCTTTACTATATAGGTGAGAACATGGAGACTCAGAGAGGGTAAGAAACTTCCTGGCCATCACATGGCCATTCAGGAGCAGGGCCAGAGTTTAACTTTAACCCGATTCTCTGTGAATTCAAAGCCTGCAGTATCACTTCCTCCCTTCCTTGGAGGCCCAGTTTTTCCTCTCCATCCCATGTGTTCAAGGCTCAAGACACTCTCCCCCAGATCACTTTTGGATTTTCTGAGTCTATTTTATGAGTCACTGCTGGGGTGAAGAGGGGATTTCCTGAGCTGCCCCTGCCAGGGGATGTCAAAACAACCTGCTCACCCGAGCAATTCCATGGCTAATAGTCAGCTACACTGAAAACTTTGGGACCAGCCAATTGGGTGGGGCTGCTTTGACCCAGCGATCTACTGGAATGGGTTTCCTCCTTTCCACCATGTGTGTCCTCAAATAGGTAATAATAACAATAATAACCCTTTACTTGGGAACAGAGCTGTACCATTTCCAAAGCTCTCTCTCTGAGTAAGAAAAATAAGTATTATTAGCCCCATCTTGCAGATCAGGAAGCCAGGTGTCAGGGAGATAGTGATTCAGCTGGTAAGAGGTGGCTTGGAAAAACGGACTCGGGTGCAGAGCATGTTCTGTTTCTCTATATGCACATCCCCTCCTTAAATGAAATTTATCACACAGTGATAGAGATTTGAGGAGAATCTGAAAACCTGATATTCAGGACATTCCCCAATATAATCTTCACTACTAAGAGTCCCTTTCTTTCCAGAGGAAAAATACCCAGTCAGCTCTCTAACCGCATACTGTCTGCAAACCACAGATTTTGCTAAATGACAGCCACAATACAGAAAGAGGCAGGTGACAACATGATGTGGTTTGAAGCTGCCAGGACAGAACCCTCCCTTTCTGTCTCTCTCCATGGTCTGTCACAGATACTGAAGGCTCAGTACTCCTGCATTGGTGGGTTGTTATTTCCACCTCAAAAGTGTGAGCTCTAGCGTAGGTTGCATTAAGAAAAGTTACTGACAACTTAGACCTAACATTAGCTGTGTGTTCTTTCAATATCATACCAGGACATTGTCCAACAGGCTTACCCTAGGATTATTTAATTTTCTACTGTTTAGTACATCATGTACTATGATGTCTATATGTTGGTGAAGAAACACCAACATATAGACTCGTTTTTCAAGCCAGATGAAAATTATATTTGTTTGGAAGAAAAATAACCCCAAAGTTTACGGTTTTAGTGCCCTGCCGGACATTAACCAGTTTTGTCTTATTTGGACATTTGTTTCTTCGGCACACATAAATACTTTCCACCTGACATGGTTTTTTTTTTAATGATTTTTACTAATCTGTTGGTTTTCTCATTAAGGATTTCGATTAATCTTATATATGTGTTCACTTTATAATTGCTTATATTTTTAAGAAATTGTACTTAGACAAGCCTAATGTTTAATGCCAAAATGAGAGTTTCAGTCATTGCTACCGCATAACAAATCATCCTAAAATTAGTGATGTAAAATAGCATCCATTTCATTTACTCACCATGTGGGTTGGGACTTTGGGAAGGGTTTGCTGGGAAGTTTTTATCTGGGGTCTCTCGTATGGTCACAATCAGCTATCTGCCGCAGTTGTGGGCATCCACAGCCTCCACTGGGCTGGATGTCCAAGATGGCTCATTCTCATGGGTGCAGTTGATGCTGGTTGCTTCCTAGCAGCTCAGTCGGCCTATCAACAGGAGCCCCTATAAATAGCTTCTAGAGCGTGTTAGTCTCAGGGAGTCAGCCTTCTTACACAGTGGCTGGCTTATCTCAGGACAAGCATCCCAAGAAAATCAGGTAGAGCTGCATAGCTGTTACTGACCTAGCCTGGGAAGTGCACAGTAGCACTTCTGTGACACCTGACTGGTTCAAATAGAGCCATGGAGAAAGAACACATACCCCACCTCTTTTGGGGAAGAGTATCAAAGAATTTTTGGACTATGTTTAAAAAAGTCACATGAGAGAACCACTTTGAACCCTACAGTGGGGAGGAATACACACATCTGAGTTATTACAGTATCAAAAAGATAGTTGGGGACAGATCGAGAGGGCAAGAGGAGGTAGGAGCTCGGGGTAAGGGAGTCAAACAGTAGAGTTTGTACCACTGGAGGTTAAGAAGTGATTGGAGCCTTGGTTCGTTCAGTATCGTGGGAGGGGGAGGGAAGAGGCACATATTAGAGGTAAATCAAATTAAAAATTGAAAAGATTTAGTAGCTGATTAGCTAAGGCTTGCCCTATTAGCTCTGTAATAAAGAGTCTGACCCCATTTTCATTATTATTTTTAAAAGTATTTGGCTGCTGACAGCTTTTAAGCCTCACCCTGCCTCTGCTCCTTCTTCCCCACAACCGGGGAAGCTGATAAGAAAGCCCAGTACTCCCTCCTTTGGCACCGTGGGAAGTTTAAACCAAGTGTGGAAACTCTCCCCCCAGCCCCATCTGACCACCATAAAAACCCCAGCCAGCTCTCCTGTCCCTGCTCTCTCATGCCATTTTTGGATGGGCTTGGAAGCCACCCTGCTCTCCCCAGAAAGCCTCATTGTGCGAATAAGAGACCTTTTATAATTACTCCCTTAGCACATGAATGCCGTCATCTTCTCGACAGGCCAGCCACAGTCTGTGTGGGCACCTTTAGAGTGACGATGATGAGTTCCCAGTCATACCTTATGTATGCATTTTGGTTTCTGAATAGAAAAATAATAATAGTTAGTATTTATTGCCTTCTATACGCTAGGCACCATGCTGACACTTCTTCTATTTGTACTCATTTAACCCTCACAAGAGACCTCTGAAATGGTACTGCTATTATCTCCACTTTACAGATGGGAAAATGGATCTGAGGAGAGCAACCAGTGGAGGGGAAGGATTGACCAAGATAGCTCCCTCCCCAAGACTCGAAGTGTGATGAAGTTGGTGGCCCCACTGATTAAGAGAAACTTCCACTTCTATGGGAAGTTTTGCTCAGTTTCGGGCAGGTTTAATTTCTGATGAAAGAGAGTATACAAATGAAGACATCCTTTGGCATTTAGAGATGGGAGTGTATTCAATAGAAAATATATTGGGCTCCAATTAAGTGCCAGACGCTAGATAGGTCTCCAACGGAGCTCTAGTAAAGGACCAGAGTCACCAACATCCTGGATGCTGGAGGTAAGATGCCAAGAGAAGGAGAGAAGCCAAGGGTTATGAGCTCACATTCAGAGCATGGGAGAAAGAGGAAGAGCCAGACAGAGAAAGGACAGTCCTCTAAATAGTGGACCCCCTGAGTAGGTGAGTCTGAAAATATTTTTTTAAGAAGCTGCCATTTAAAAATTGCACAAAACCTGGAAACTGGTGGAGTTACTTTCTTCGATCTGGAAGTTCCTCTTTGCTTGATGGCCCTTATGCAGACAGAGGTAAATGGATACCCACTGCCAGAGGGAATTCTAGAGCAAAGCACTTTATTTTTGCCTTTGGGAGGTTGCCCTCCCTGAGGTAGGAAAATTAGCAGAGACCCCAAAGGCTTGGGATCTGGACTCCCTTTAAAAAGTTCAACTTTGCAATCGGAGAAAGACAACTATCATATAATCCCCCTGATACAAGGAAGTAGAGCTGCAACAGGGCGGGGGGGGGGGGTGGTGTTAAGGAGATAGGAGAAGAATAAATGAAACAAGATGGGGTAGGGAGGGAGACAAACCATAAGTGACTCTTAATCTCACAAAACAAACTGAGGGTTGCTGGGGGGAGGGAGGTTGGGAGAGGGGGTTGGGGGTATGGACATTGGGGAGGGTATGTGCTATGGTGAGTGCTGTGAAGTGTGTAAACCTGGCAATTCACAGACCTGTACCCCTGGGGATAAAAATACATTATATATTTATTTTTAAAAATAAATAAATAAATTTATCTTTTAAAAAAAAAGTTCGACTTTGTTACCTCTTCCCAGTGATCAGAGATGGCCCCAACTGAAGTGTACTGGCCAAAGGACACCAAGGGTTACTGAAAAGGGATTCCCCATGAGGAAATCTCTGAACTGATTCTCCAGATTTAATATCAGTATTTAGGCAGCGAAGAGCAAGGGTCAGTTCCATCAAGTGCGTGGCCTGTGATTCCACTGGTGGGAACACTTTGAGCACAGTTAGGAGCACAAAGGTGCAGCAACCTTGGCTGAGAATAACAGTGGAAGAGAGTATGGACCTTCCTTAAAGCTCTGCAGCTTCAAAAGTGTCTAAAACAGCTAGAATGTCACTGAGTCCGGAAGTGAGGGTGAGGGTAACCAGCCAGGACCAGACCATGATGACGACCTCATGCAGCAGTGTCAGAAGCTAGAACCACTGAACATGAAAATGTAACCTTATTGTAGCCCAAGTTGATGACGCAGGTCATGCAGTTAAAAGGAAAAAAAAAAAAAGGCATAATCTTAACAATCTTGCTACCATTCTTGGAATACTCATTATGCCCATTGTCTCGCAATGTTCCTGATAGAGGAAAGGAGCTTAACCTATGGTAACTGATCAATAACATTCTTATTCGTCTCAGTATGTTGTTGCTTCTGATGGTTAAAGCACTAACTTGGACTTAGTGGTCAAAACAGTCCTGGTAGAATAATCAAGTGACGATGCCAACAGCCCCCTGCCTTTCGAATCTCATTGCTCACTGAGAACAGTGCAAGAAGAGCTATTGTTTGAGATAAGGAAGGAAAGGCTGCTGCCAAAGGCATCATCACAACCCCACCGCAAGTGGTGACGATCTTCTTCCTGCAGCTGGAACCTTGACGGGAGAAGGGAGGTAGTCCTCACCCTCTAGGGACCATTATTAACCGGGTCCAGGATTAGCGGCAGGAGGTGGATTTGTTTGCTTCTTTTTACCCTGAACACACAGCCCAACTCTGGGGACTTTGCCAAGGGGAAAAATAATTACTTGTAGATGGGGGCAATCTGGTCAACCTGCGGATTTGGGAGGGGACCCTTCCTTCTTGTGGATGTCTGTCCTCCTCTTTCTTATGTTTCTCCTCGGCTTCCCTCTCATACCTCCTCCTCCACATCCTTGACTTCTCTCCATTCTAAACACAAACCCCACATTTCCTATACTCCCATCCACATGACCTTGGGAACATTTCCTTATCCCACAGATGTACCACCAAGTATGGCTCTATTGTGTAAGCAGTTTTGGGAAACCCAGGACACCAGACACCTACCTTTCCTAGAAATTCACAGGGCAACTCACCATGCCCAGGGCTCTGGGAAATCCTGTGGTCAAGGCACCATTTAACTCTTGAACCTGGGGCTTCCTGATCTCCTTTGTTTACAAATGCAATCACATTTAATTACTTTTCCACAATGCTTATTCATATAGCTCAGCACTAGGACTCCCAGGGATTCAGATTAGGACAATCCAGGAAGAGGGGGACAGTACAAGGGCACAAAAGTGTGGGACAATTTTGCTGGATGGGGCAATGTGGAAGGAGTGCTGGGAGACAGTGTTAAAGAATTGTGTTAGGGCTCATGTGCATAAAGAAGAGAAAGTGGGTGCATAAAGAAGAGGCTACTCACAGAGGGCCCTAAAAATTCTAGTCTGAAAGCAAGTAAGGAGGCTGCAAGTGAATTCCATTGTCCTAGCTCACCGTTGAACCTCATATGCGTCTCTTATATCTGGGGGGGTGAATTGGGAGATGGTGATAGATGTGTCCAGCAGGAAAATTAGGGAAGAGACCTGAGTTGTAAGCTAGATATTTTCATGTTATTCTCTTCAGTACTTTCCAGCTTTTGTCTCATTGTAGCACACGTGAAATGATCGTATTTTGGTTTTGTACGGCACACTGCAGTAAACAGAGGAGGATGCTTGGTCCAGAAGAGGAGGGATCAGGATCTCAATCATCCCATAAGCCATTTGTGCCCTGATGCGGCTGCGAAGTGCTATTCCAGGTGCTAGGGAGTACCTGAAGAGTTTTAAGCATCTAAGTGATCTGATCAGGGTAGCATCAAGGGCTCTCGTAGGTCTCAGCTGAGACCCAGAAAAAGATCAGGAGCAGCTGGTCCATCTAGTTCCACAAACTTGCCAGCGTCCTCCCACTGCAGGATCTTGGGCATATGTTTTGCTTCTGCCTGGAGTTGTTCCCTTCCGCATCGCTGATCTCCACTTTGTCCTCCTCCTCATCCTTCTGCTCACAGCTCGAATATCACATTTTCAAGGAAACTGTCCCTCATTCCTCAAGATCAAGTCCCCTTCATATCTTCATATGTATTTTCTCCCATGTCGCTAATTTTAATTTACAGTTATGCATTCATGTTATTATATAGGCTGCTCCCAGAGAGACCAGATATTTGTCATGCTGCTTCCCCACTCAGAAAAAGCCCCCCCCCAACACTTCTCATAGCCATCCTTCAAGATCATTCTTGGTTCCATTTCCCACCAATCTCTCCAGCTGCAAATACTTTTGCCCTTCTTTTCTGGTATCCTATAAGTATGATTTCTGCACATCTCCAATAACTTTGTAGAACAGACATTTAGGGATGTTTTGCCTACCACTGCTGTTTTCTGGGACTTGCCCCCTGGGTCCCTCAGGTCCTAGTCACTGTGGGACTTGCCAGCTTCATTCTGTGTGACTCCACCTGATGCCCCAGCCCAGAAGAGAGCAGGATGGGTACCTGAACCAATCAGTCCTTTCTCCGGGATTTTAAGGTCTGGGTTAGAAAAGGTTTCATCAACCTGTCTTATATACCAACATTCTAAGATGCTGCACTCTGGAGCTGAGAAGGGCCATGGTTTTGCTTTGTAGAGAACTGGGTCTCCAGTTTTCTGGAAGGAGAAAAATGAAACTGTGCTCAGAGAGAAGCAGGGACAAGACAGTGTCCCATCAGCACTGGAGTCTCCGAGGCCAATTGTTCCTGAACCCCAACTACACCCAACCCTCACTTAGTCTTGGAGCTGTGACCTCTCCGTGGATGCTTCCAGTCACTTCTATGTGGCTTAATTTGAATGGGTGTTTGCCACTCTGTCACTAAGAATACAAACAAACTCTTCTGTGTAGATCCCTCTTGAGAGATTTTTGGGGTGGTATTCATTGCTTGGATCAAGGACAACCAGGATGGAGAAAGTTAAAACTGCAATGAAGCATCACAGAGTTTAATTTCTCATTTCTAAAATATGTTTATCTGAAGTCTCCACTGGGACAGCACAGTACAATGGGAAGATTATGGGTTTTGGAATGAGATTTGGGTTTGAGGCCAACTCTATTTTTCTCAAGCAGAAATTGTGAGTCCAGGCAATTGACTGTACTACTTTGAGCCTTATCTGTCAAGTGGAGATGCTAATACCTACCTTAAAGAGTTATTATCACTTGGAATCCTGAGTGATCTATTGGAGGACTTGACACAGAATCCGGCTCAGCACAGGTGCTCGGCATTCCACATGTGACTGGATCTAAGACACCATCAATCATGGCAGAAATCACGATTTTATGTACCACTGAGAAAAGAAAAGCTGATTAATCTATGCCATGCAATCGCTTCCATGAGATATTCTGATTTCAGAGTTGTTAAACTACCAAAAAGACCTGTGGCCGAGAATCAATGAAATGCTGTACGTGTATCAAGCATGGTGATGTAGGCAATGATGTCAGGTCCTGGTGATACAGGAGTGAACGAGGCTGAGCTTGCTTCCCAAGGTGCTAGGAGCTAATAACTAATACATTTCAGATTTTCAAAAGGACCCCAGATAACCTTAGATGGTGAGTTTATTACCATTGCAAAGATGTCCAGAATCAAGAAATAAAGCCACAGAGAAATACTAGACTTTAATCCTCTTATATGTTGTTAGATCCTATAGCAGTTATATTTTCATGCTCTGCATACAATCCAAAACAAATTGTCTGCTTACAATTAAAATCCTGCTGAGTTTCCAAGAGTCCAGCCCCCAGGGAGCTATTTGAACCCCATGTCTTATCCACAATGACGCCATTCTACTTTTAAGGGACAATTAAGGGGTTTCCTTGTAAGTCAGGCCAAACTTTCTCCAAAATTCATGAAGGAAGTGCCTGGAAAAGAAAACGTTCGAGACTTGTTTTCGTACTGTCACTTAAGAAGAACAATTTCCAAAATGGACTGATTAAAAAAAAAAAATCAAATTTGGAAGGCCTGTGCTTTATAGCCCTTTATAGCCTTTTAGTAGAACAGAACAAAGTCCCTTAGGAAACTTAATGTAACAGTAACCAAATGTCCTTGTTAAGCAGCCATTTATTGGTCTATTAAATCTGATCTGAACTGTGATATTTTGTGGTAAATCTTTTCTCCAACATAAATTGCTCAGTATGGGCTTCTTAAGGCGTCTTCCCCTCTGGAGACGGCTTTACATCTCCCAGAAAAGGCAAGGCTCTTTGCATCATCCTGGGCAACTTCTGAAGGAGGGGAAATCTGAAAACATTTTCTTTACCTCACTTGCTTCAGAAGACTTTAAAAAAATTTTGGAAATACTTCAGCCCATTCCTTCATTTTATAGATGAACAGAACCGACCAACAATTAATTAATAAGTACTTAGTGTAGATCAGGCGCTGTCTTAGACCATGGGAATGCTGAGATAAATAAGAGGTTTTCTCTGCCCTCAAAGCACTACCCATCCAGTAGAGAAGAGAGATCTGTAAGCTCAGTGGTAAATGCTAGACAACCAAGGGAACCCCCTACAAACTAGAGCTGGCACCTGGGAGAGGGAAGGGAAAGGATCTGTATTGGTCAAGTGCATTGCCAGGGTCCCTGCAGGGACCAGGACTCATGCAGATGCTTTAAAAGAAGTGATGAAAGGACTACTTACATAGAGCAGGGCAGAGAAGGGCAGAAAACTGGGTCTGAGGGAGAGGATAAATGTGGGCTAGCCAGCACATCTGCCATTCACAAATCTCTCAAGCAGCCTAGGTGTGCAAGTGTACACTCACATGCATGGGCGCTCACACCCACACCACTTACTTACTTAGCAGACATTTACCAATTACCTATCATGTATATAGTGTAAGTAAAAGCTGCTGGAGACAGGGTACTTGGCTTTGGAAGTGCAGGATCAACAAAATGAAAACCATTTTTACCTATATATGGGGCTTCTAGTCTAGTGAGAGATAGATGAATAAAATAAATAACCCATAAAGCATAATGAGTATTGCATTAGGGAGAGGTCAGGAGGCCTTGGGAGTATACTGGGCAGGGAGGGAGCTAATCCAGTCTAGGGCCCATAGAATGATCCCCTGGGAAGGTGACATTTCAGAGACTTGGTGAGGGACAGAAACCCTACTCACTCACCTACAGGAGTGAGTGGCAGAGAGGAGTGTTTCTGGTGGAATGAACACATGTGCAAAGGCCCAGAGGTAACAGTGGGTGTCAAGTTCAAGGGTCTGAAGGACATCCAGTGTACTTGGAGCATGAAGAGTAAGTGCTGAGAGGTGAAGATGGTGTGGCAGATTGTTTGGGGCCAGATTTTGAAGACTAAAGACAATGAGGAATCATGCAAAATCTTTTTTTTTGAAAGCGAAGGTCAAGCAAAGCTTTATTTCGCGCCAAGAATCTAGAATCTAACTGAACGTTGGGGCCGCACCTCTTACAAGAGAGGGCGACCCTTCTCGGTTTCACAGGCTAGCTTTTAAGGGCAAAGGCCATGCGGTCGGCCTGGCCACGCACAGGTGGCCAATGAGATTGTAACACACACAGGAAACTCCACAGTGATGCTAGGTGACCAATTGAATTACAATTTACCCTAGTAGACATTTGAACCAGCCTATTACACCTTGATTGGGATTGGCGCCAAAAGGGCTCCAAAAGGGCAGGGCCCATACTCCTTGATAACCAGGGAGACAGTATGCTTGCCCCCCACTGATCGGATGTCTCCGCTTGGCCTGACCCACCTTTTTTTTTTTAGGTCGTAAGGTCTATTTTTAATTTTTTTTTCATTTATTTATTTTCAGCATAACAGTATCATTATTTTTTCACCACACCCAGTGCTCCATGCAATCCGTGCCCTCTATAATACCCACCACCTGGTACCCCGACCTCCCACCCCCCTGCCACTTCAAACCCCTCAGATTGCTTTTCAGAGTCCATAGTCTCTCATGATTCACCTCCCCTTCCAATTTACCCCAACCCCCTTCTCTCTAACTCCCCATGTCCTCCATGCTTTTTGTTATGCTCCACAAATAAGTGAAACCATATGATAATTGACTCTCTCTGCTTGACTTATTTCACTCAGCATAATCTCTTCCAGAAAGGACGAATACCCAACTTTTGTAGCAACATGCAAAATCTTTGATTTGGATTTGCAGATTTGAAGAGTCATACTCAGGATGTGTTTTTCTCTCAGTCATCCTGATTTAAGGGCATATGGACATGGTAGCACTCAAGATGAGTCCTACGGACAGTAGAAGCCAATCAACTAATAACCATTGAGGATGGTGGTACCGGTCAAATGAAGAGCACGTTCAAAGGTTGGGAAACAAAAGAAAGCAGAGCAGGACCCAGGAATTTGGCCAGTCATGAATTGGTAGGACAGGTGAGAGATGGTGTTCTATCTCATGCACCCTGAATTTCTGGGTCACCAACCCTCTTACCACCACTATGCTCATATGCCTTCATTTCTCTTAGGTAAATACTTGGAATTGGAATGGCTGAGCCCAGGGGTGGGCGTAAGTTATCTGTGTCTTTGCTTGTGCTCATTCCTCTGTCTGGAATCCCCTTTCCCACCATCTAAGAAAGTTCCTTGGCAGCAGTTGTGCCAGGGCAAGAGCAGGAATTGGACAGCCAGCTGTAGCTGAAGTTGGAGCAAAATGGGGGAAGCACAAGGAGAAGGGCTCAGAAAGGACAAGCACTGAAGGAGTGATGACAGTAATTTCAAGAGAGAATCTTTAAAATGAGGAGCTTACAAAGCAGTTGAGTTTTAAGTCATGATAGGGCCATTAAGTCAGGGTCATTCTGTGCTTCCCTTAAAGCTGCAAGTCTTGGTGCTTGTTGCCAAACCAAATGATTTGTTCATTCCCATTAATATTCTGTAATATGCGAACACGGCCTACTTCATTATCACCTGCTGGGTCCTCTCTCAGACCTGTGATTCCAAATGTAGACTGGTACAAATCATTTGAAAGAAACTTTGTGACCTGTATGTAAGAATTTTCAAAATGTCAATATCTTTAATCCAGGAATTTCACTAATAATTTTTTAAAAAGATTTTATTTATTTATTCAACAGATAGAGATCACAAACAGGCAGAGAAACAGGCAGAGAGAGAGAGAGAGAGAGAGAGAGAGGAGGAAGCAGGCTCCCTGCCGAGCAGAGAGCCCAACGCAGGGCTTGATCCCAGAACCCTGGGACCATGACCTGAGCCGAAGGCAGAGGCTTTAACCTACTGAGCCACCCAGGCGCCCCCAGGAATTTCACCAATAATAATAGCTAATGCAACTGTGGTAGTTAATTTTATGTGTCAACCTGACTGGGCCATCAGGTGCTCAGATATTTGATCAAATACTACTCTGGGTTTTTTCTGTGAGGATGTTTTTGGATGAGATTAACATTTAAATTAACAGGCAGAGGAAAGTGGATTTTCCTCCCTCGTGTTGGTGGGCCACATCCAATCAGTTGAAGGGGTGAATACTACAAAAGCCTGACCCTCCCCTAAATTACAGAAAGCTCCTGCCTAACTGCCTTTGAGTTGGGGTATCATTTTTTCCCCCTGCCTTTGGACTTGAACTGAAACATCTGTTTTTCCTGGGTCTTGAGCCTCCTAGTGTTTGGGCAGAAACTATCCCATTGGCTCTTCTGGGGCTCAAACTTGTACACTGCAGGTCTTAGGGCTTGTCAGCCACCACAACTGCATGAGCCAATTCCTTAAAATCAATCAATCCATCCATCAATCAATCCAGCTTCTATGGTTTTGTTTCTCTGGACAACCCTAACACAGCAGCAAATATTTACCAGATACAGGCAATATTTTAAGTGTAATAGGACAGTTACAACTCATTAAACCCCCTGAAGTAGATACTATTATTTCCATTATTGATGAGCATAAAAGTAAGAAAATAGAATTGACATGCCATGCTCACACCTGGCATGCCAGCTCTAGAAATACAGAGTTGGAGTTTAAACGGAGGCAGTCTGACTTCAGAATCAGTGTGCTTAACACAGTACCACATGGCCTCTCCAATCTACGTAGACAGTTTATGTGGGTTAAGATCTCTGCACAAAGATATGCACTGTCATATTACTTATCCTAGGGAATATTTTGATACTTTTCAAAGGCACAAAATATTCACAGTAAAGACGCACACATCTTAAGTGTTTAGTTCAACGAATTTTTTCATATGTATGTAGACCCATGTAACCACCACCCAGATCAAACTACAGACATTTTCAATTCCCCAGCCATTTCCTGCTTGCCTCTTCCTTGTCAATATCCCATATGCAGAGGTAATCACTAATCCAATTTCCATCAACATCATTTTGCCTCTTCAAGAATATCATATAAATAGAACCATACAGTAAGTGTATCTGGTGACTGCTTTTCATTATGCTTAATGTTCATAAAGTTCATCCATTTTTTTTGTATGTGTACTCAATAGTTTGTTCGTTCTTATTACTGTGTGCTGTTCTACCAAAGACATTCTTCACAATTTATCAATCCGTTCTCCTCTTGGTGGACAATTGTGTCATTTCCAGTTTGGGACTGTTATGAATAGTTGTTATAAATGTTTTTTTACGTGTCTTTAATGGATACGTACCTTCATTTCTCTTAAGTAAATGCCAGTAAATTCCTGCTTCACTGTCTTAATTTATGCTGAAAAACAGTTTTCCAAAGTGCTTTAATTAGTTTACAATGTCATCACTAATGTATGAAAGTTCTAGTTGCCCTACATCCTTGATAGCACTTGATATAGCCAGTCTGATTAATTTTAACTGTTCTGGTGAGTCTATAGTGATATTGTGGCTTATCTTGAATTTCTCCTATAGCTAATGAAATCACACATTTTTTCATGAGTTTAGCCATTTGAACAGCCTCTTTTGTGTAGTACTCATTTAAGTATTTTTGCTTTTGAAAAAATCAGGTTGTTTGTATTTTTCTTATTGATTTTTAGAAGCAATTCTTTACATATTACAGGTCTGAATTATCTGTCGGATGTATGTATTACACAAAATGCCTTCTAGTCTGAAGCTTGCCTGATTACTTTTTAATGAACAGAAATTCTTAACATTAATATAATCCATTTTATTATTTTTTTTTTCTAAGCTAAGTTCTTGTTGTGTTCTTTCATATATCAAAGTCAGGAAGATATTCTTCAATAAATTTTGCTAGAAGCTTGTTTGTTTTAGTCCTCACATTAGGTTTTTAAAGCACTTTGAATTAGTTTTTGTGCATGCTGTGAGGTATAGAACAAGGTTCATTTTTTCCACATGGATATTTAATTTTCCCTGCACCATTTATGGAAAAAATTATCTTTTTCCTACTGAATTTCAGGGTTACAAATCAAAAGACCCTATATATGGGGATCTATTTCTGGACTCTATATTCTGTTTCACTTGGTCTATTTTTATAACTTAATTTTCAGCACCAATATTGTGCTGCCTTAATTATCATAACTCTGTAATGAGTATTGAAATTTGCTGAAATCCATCAGCTTTGTTCTTCTTTTATTTATTTTTTATTTTTTTAAAAGATTTTATTTATTTATTTGACAGAGAGAAATCACAAGTAGACAGAGAGGCAGGCAGAGAGAGAGAGAGAGAGGAAAGCAGGCTCCCTGCTGAGCAGAGAGCCCGATGTGGGACTCGATCCCAGGACCCTGAGATCATGACCTGAGCCGAAGGCAGCGGCTTAACCCACTGAGCCACCCAGGCGCCCCCTTGTTCTTCTTTTAAACATTGCTTCAATGGATACATTTTTAATTTTCAATACCAAAACAATAAAGAAATGGCATAAATCATATTAAAGCCATAAAAATGCAGTATTATGCATCCATAAAAATCAAGTTTATAAAATTTTGAATGATGGGGCAAAATACATAAGAAATAATATGGAGTGCAAACAGAAGGACATCGACTTGCAAAACCCGTATGATCTCAATTATGCAAATAAAAATATAAGAAGACGAGAAAAAGGAAGTATGCTGGAATGTCAACCGTGGCTCTCTCTTTAAAGTGAAATTATTGTTAGGTTTCTGTCATTTTTTTGTTTGTTTGTTTGATCTCAAACCCATTCACCACTTCCTATGATCTTTTTTGTATTGTAACAAGGTAAACCTGCAAACTACATTTTCCATTTCTCACACATTTTGGCTCTTGGTCACTCTGTTTGGACTGGCCAGTGCAAGGCGACAGACAGAGGTTAGGGGTGGGAGGTAGAGAGAAGACAAGGGATTTCTCTACTCCTCGCTGCTTGTTCAGAAAGCCTACACAGGGTTCCTATGGGTTCTCGGTGGTTCCCCCTTCCCTTGTCAACCCTTCCTTCTAGGCAGCTCTGTGTCTTAGGTCTGTTAGCACTACTTCTTTCCTTTGTCCTGCCATCCTTCAGGGTGACAGTGGGTTTCTGCTAATCTCTGGGTTACTTCTCCATCCCCTGTTTGCACCTTTAGCTCTCCCAAGACACGCGAAATGAGTTTCTCATATTCAGTTTCCTCCCTTAAATTACTTGGTCTGGGTTCTGTTTTTCTCACTAGACCGTGACTGACTTGGTAATTATTATTGGTGTAATTGTATTTTCTACATTTTTCGACATTTGTTCAACTGTACGTGGAGGGCTGTTCTAATTTTTTTCCCCAGTTTTTACCCGAGATGCTAACGTGGAGATCAAGCATTTGGGAAATTAACTAAAAATTAGTGTCTACTGTGCACCAGGCACAAAGTTATCAGTGAATTGGCCACAATGTTTGTCCTAGAAGGTTTAGATAACGGAGCTACAAAAGATGTTACAGCTGGACTGAGAGGCTATTTTATTTTATTTATTTACTTATTTACTGATTTACTTATTTTTATTAGAAGAGAGCACACACAGGGGTGCAGAGGGAGAGGGAGAGAATCTTAAGCAGACTCCCTGCCCAGTGCAGAGCCCGACGTGGGGTTCAACATGAAGGTCAATCTCATGATCCTGAGATCATGACCTGAGACGAAATTAAGAGTCAGACGCTTAACAGACTGAGACACCCAGGAGCCCCTGGACTGAGTTGTTATAAACGCTCTTCCCCCCGCCCCTGCCCCAGGAAATTTATTTATTAAGCTTTTGTTTTAATCCCAGTATAGTCAACATACAGTGTTATATTATTTAAAGCTTTTCTGATCTGGGATTCTTTGTCTCTAATTTCTATAATCACAGTGAGCAGAAAGTATATCACAGAGGAAATAGAATAGAGAATTAATGTATTTTTAGCAGAAATGATAGACAAAATTTGTTTGCATCCTAAAATCATGGAGAAAGGGCAGGCTTGAAGTGTTGGCTCTCAGGAAGGAGTCCAGAGACAAGATAATGAGAGATCCAGAGCGAGAAACGGGGAGAGAGAGAGAGAGAGAGGGAGAGAGAGAATATGAATCTGGAGGGTTTTCCTGTTACTGGTTGAGCTCTTCTTTTGAGGGCAGAGCTGGAGAGAGCAGCCCCTTCTCCTCACTGCAATTTACTTCCCTTCCTGTCAACATAAATCCCTTAAGGGGCATAGGCAGAGAAAAGTGTGGTTGTTTTGTTTTTCAGAAGTTGGGAAAGAAAAACTAACCTCTGTAGAACAACAGAAAAAAAGCTCTGGGAGGTAGGCAGAGGCCAGGTTAGTGTTAGCTCAGAGACAGAAGCACATGGGGCCTCTGCACCCTCCATGTTACACGTCTCTGAAATGACCAATGATCAGGACTTGGCTTCTCCCTTTCACAAGGCATTGCTCTCAGAGACAGTACAGTGATGTCTAACGAACTTAGGGTTTGGATTCAGAACACCATAGTCTTGGTCTAGGCTCCTGCTCATTCTCTCTCTCTCTCTCACACATACACACACATACACACACACGCACACACACGCACGCTGGCTGACATGAGCAGTTATCCTGTGAGCCTCACAGTTGCCCCATCTCTACCGTTGGGGATAATCATACTCACAGGACAAAGTCCATCTGTGAATGAACTCTGTGAAGAGGGTCCCTGCTCCTTGTGAAGAGAGTCCCTATTCCTTGATATGACACAGCTTTCATCTATCACCTAATTTTCCACTCTCTGTTCATCTCACTCTCCTCTCTGTCCTCTGTGAGAGACTCACCCTGAAGGACGTGCATGTTTCTCTCTGCCCCAATTCTTGCACGCAAATACTTCTCTCTTCACACAAAGCCCCTCTCCCCATGATCTGGAAAGCAAGCCTCTCCTCTTACTTGAAAATTCAACTCTTACGTCTTGGTGAAATGCTCCCTTGTTCCACAGGCTTAGCTAACTGTGCACTCTTTGTAAATCCATTTCATCTGTGTAAACCTCCAACGTCCTGACTATAACTGTGTGTGCATCTATCTTCCCGGAAGGAGTAGGAGTTCCTGCGGTATAAACCTTTGTGTTCTCAGTGAGTAAACCATGAATTGTCCCACAGCTAGTGACAAGCAAATGTAGTGAGTAAATAAATACAATTTCAAGTTTGGAGGTGAAACATTTCTAGTAAAGTGTCAGGGACGAGCAGAAAAATTGAAAATCCAGAGGTGGATTTTGAAGCCAATTTTACCTCAAGTGACCTCCGTCTCTCTGGGCCTTGGTTTCTCATCTTAAAGCAAGAACACGGACCTAAATGGTCTCCAAGATCCCTCTCAGCTCTTCTGATGGTCTTTCCCTTGTGAAACATAGCAGAAGATTCTAGCTCTTTGGCTAAGGGACCCACCTCTGAAGGCAGTTAAAAACTAATCACAAAGTGAAGCCTGAGGTGGACAGGCTTTGGAATAGTGGGAAGGGAGTTGGAATGGGTAA
This sequence comes from Mustela erminea, assembly GCF_009829155.1. Taxonomy (NCBI): domain Eukaryota; kingdom Metazoa; phylum Chordata; class Mammalia; order Carnivora; family Mustelidae; genus Mustela; species Mustela erminea. Next base: position 61,980,907 of record NC_045623.1, read on the forward strand.
GAAAACCTAAATTCAAGTTTTATCTCTACTACTTCCTATGATCTATGTGATTTTGCACAGAGGAATCGTTTCTTTTCTGGAAACTTTATTTTTCTCATAGTGTGCGGGAGAATAAAGTCTTAAAATCTGTGTCAGGATTAAGTTGGTAATACATTTTAAAACTTTAACTCTTTCTACAAAAAACAAAATATTGTTATTTTCATTATCATCTCTTTTGTCAATTTTGGGCCTTAAGAGATCCACCATGAAACTCAAAGGAGCTTTTTGAGATGATTTCTTAAAAGGGATCATTGACCTTAAATTACTGTCCAGGAATTCACACTCTGAATATGGTAGTCAAAAGCTTTACAGTGCTCACCCTACCATCTGCTTGATTGCTCAACTGCAGCCCTCAACTACTTTAGCTTTGAAGTTAGACATGAATTAAACTATCTCCAGCTTCTACATGGATAGAAATTATTCAGTGGTAAATTGTCTCATAAACTGTGGTCAAATGTACCATAAAGCAAGCACAATGAACAATGTAAGCTGTATAATAATTTCTCAGTGTTACCAGGATGGAGCATGAGGGCTCCCGGAACTTGGAGAAGTTGATACATATCTGCTTAAATAAAGCAGTATATTCTTCTTGACTGTTATTTCAGTGGGTATACGCTAAGATATCAATTGTCTGTCTGCATATTTCTATATGTATATATGTTAGTGTATGACCGATACGATCCATGCACCAAAAAACATACAGTATTTCATAATATTTTCATCATAATGAGGATTGAGAAGAAGATGGGCTTTTTACTATCTTCCGTTCCATATTTTTCTCACAATTCATCTATTGACCTACAACTGAGCTTTCTGAGTAATAAAAGAGAGGAAAATGCAGCCACCAATAATCTATATGAGCCCATTCATCTCTTCTGTCCCTATTAAGGACACTGAGAAGCAGCAAGCCAGACAGATCTGAGAATCATGGGGCACCACTCTGGAATTCCTGCCGAGACTATAGAATTATAGGTTGGCCAGTAGGGTTCTAGAATGACCTAGAGACTCAGAAAGGAGCTGAACCAGGAGGAAAGTGGCCATTTGTGTTCTTCTCTCATCTCCCACCTACCATATCCCAGAGAAGGGGGAGAGAGATGTGCTTTCCAGAAAACAGGGAAAGGGAAAATTGTGGGAGTCATCTTGCAGTTGGCCAAAATATGAATTTGTGTGCATCATCATTTTAGCAAAACAGCATTAGATTTATTGTTTATTTACTTCAAAGGTTGCTTGGCAAAAAAAACCCCTGCTTTCTATTAGTGATCATGTCTTCATATACAAAATGTGAATTACTACTCATATGATGATGAAGGGCTCACAGAATAACGGTGAAGGACTCAGGCCCTGAGATCAAAGGACTTAGAGTGTAATCTTTGTTCTGCCACTTATTAACCATGTGTCTTTGGATGAGTTACAAAAGCTCACTGGTCTCAATTTTCTCATGTGTAATGGGAGATGTTCTTAACACTATATTTTGTAAGGATGCTGTGATGAAAAATGGGATACTCCCTGTAAGCCACTTAGAAGAGTAGCACCTAGACTTTTCCTGTGCATGTTAGTTGCTTACTATTCTACTTTGTGAGCTTCTTAAAGGCAGGGACTATGGATCCATTCATTTAACAAGCTATTACCAACCATGTACTTTGTGCCAGGCATGGGAGTTGCAATGAGATGGTTAGCACACAGGTGCTGAAGAAGGGGCTCAGTGTCTAGTGGAAACAAATAAGTACTTCTCTGTAATGACTCAGATAAGTACTCTACAAAGTAGATGGAAGAGATTAAGAGAACCCAGAGTTGAAATGACTAATTTGGGCCTAAGAGATTCAGAATTCAGCCTTGAAGTTCAAAAGGCATATGCCAGATTAACAAGACAGAGAGAACTTTCCAGGGGTGTATATATTCTCTGTGTCAGATACTTACATGTGTGTAAATGTATGTAGACTCAAGACCTCTAAACCATCCTTGAGACAGATGATTTTAAATTTGCAGTCCTGATTACAAGTACTCTGATTTGCCCATGTTCTCTATGTTTTCAGTCAATTTCAGGTAAACATGAGTTTATGACTCCCATATCTTCTTGGCAGAGGTTCTTTTAATTATCTAATATTTTTTATTCCACTAATGCTTTTTTCCTTAAGCTGCTTTTGACTTAATACTAATATTGCTATACCAGCTTTATTGGATTTATATGTGACTGTTATATCTTATTTCATCCACTTAGTTTCAATCTTCAGGCTATTGTGTTTTGGATATGTTTTTTTCATGAAGCATGTGGCAGGATGTCTTAAAAATCCAATGTGATAATCTCTAGCTTTTAATAGATGAGTTTAATTCATTTACAATTAACTTGATTGCTACTTTTTGGATATATTTCTATCTTTTCAAATATTTTCTTTTCTTCTTATCATAAATAGCATTTGACAGTTCTTTAAGCAAGTATCTATAGGTAATAAATGCTCTATCTTTTGTAACTCTGAATATGTCTTTATCTCTCTTACTGTTTGTTATGGACTGAATTATGTCTCCACTCCACCCCAGAATTCATCTGTTGAATCCCTAACTGCCACTGCCTACATCAGAATTTGACTGTATTTGAAGGTATGACCTTTAAAGGGGTGATAAGTTAAGATGAGGCCATTAGGGTGGCCTCTCATCCAATCTGACTGGTGTCTCTATAAGAAGAAATTTGGACACACAAAACAAGTACAAAACAAATATCTATTGTTTCAGCTACCCAGTCTGCAGTATTTTATTATGGCATCCCTAGTAAGCAAATATATTTCTGAATGATAGCAATATAAGATGTAGGAGTCAAGGTCTAAGTCTTTTCCCCATCAGCACCTTGTAGACACCTATGGAGCTCTGGCTAAGATTGCCACTATGAGTTACCTGCTGTCCACCTCACAGTTATTCAATGGTAGGTAATCTGCCCTTTATCTGTAGTACATTTGAAGATTTGCTTGGTATCCACGATGTTCTGCACTTTTTATTTAAATACAGTTTGTTCTATTTTATTTATCTTTTGGCCCTCATGGTGCTTTCAGTCTCAGTCCAATGGTCTGGTGTGTCTTCCATGCTGAAAAATTCTCATCCATTATCTTTTCAAGTACTGCCTTTCCACTCTTGTCTAGAAGAGAATCAACAGCAGATAGCCTGGCCCAAATCCTAGTTGCACAGCTGTTCTGCTCCCTCCTGGAGCTTTATACAAACCACAGCTCTGGGCAACAGATGGTAAGACTTTAAGCCTCCCTTTATGGATTGGAGAGTCCTGCCCAGACTCTCAGTTTTAGTTCATGGGATTCACTCTGATTCTCTGCCACACTTGGTTCTCCTTGTTCCAGAAATTCAGCTGCCTGAAATCTTGGCTGGCCAGGAGATGAGCCTAGTTGGCCACACCTTTAGACCCTGATTAATGCTACGTTTTGGTTCTATTCTGGGTGTGGCCACAGAGATGCTTATCTTTCTTACAACTTTTATTTTAAAATAACTATGGACTCATAGAAGAGTTTCAGAGATAGAACAGACAGTTGCCATATACCTTCCATCCAATGTTCTCCCTAATATTAGCATGTTACACAACACAATTGGGTTTTTAATATTTTTCTTTTTGTAGCTTATCTCTTAGTTCTTGGTTATTGGCACTCAAAAACAGTGGAAGGATGAACTCATTAAGGCATACTGACCAGAAGTTCTGGGCCAGGAATCTTCCTGTTGACTAACCACATAATCATTCATTCATTCATTCAACAAATATTCAGACACTTACTATGTTCCAAGCACTTTCTTAAACACAAGGGATATAACAGTGATCAAAACAGGCAAAAATCTCTGCCCTGGGGTTGCTAAGATGTTAGTGGTGGAGACAGGAGATAAAGAAGATAAAAATGGCAAAATACTAAGTGTGTTAGATAGCGATAAGTACTGAGGAGAAAAAACAAAGCCTGGGAAGAGGATCTGAAGTGTTGGGGGGAAGGAGGGATGACTGTGGTATTAAATATGGAGGTTTAAGAAGGCTTTACTGAGAAGGACAACTGAATGAAGACCCAGAGTCCTACACATATCTGGGGTGGGAGTGGGGTGGAAACTGTCCTCAAAAAAAAAAAAAAAACCTTGGGAAGTAGGCATTACGGCCACAAGAAAACCAAGGTTGGGAGGCACTAAATAACTTGCCTTTGCATGCGGCCTGTGATTTGGATCCAGGTCTCCCTGACCCTAAAGCTTGTGTTCTTATCTGGGCAGCTAAGCACAGATTTACAAGGAGACACACATCCCTTCAAAGGGTGCATTCTGGTCCTTTTACTCACAAAACTCAGTGCTAAGCCATGGTGTTCTCATAAACCTTTCAAGAAAACCCTAGAAATCTATTTACAGAGTACTTGAGGTTTTTCAACAAGATGTTTTCATTGAACTAGCTGAGCTTCATAAAATATGACTTTGACCTTTCCAGCCAGTGGTCTGGGAGCTTGAGTGGTCATGGCCAGCCTGGAGGGTGGCCAGTGCCTCTGTGCAGGGCAGCTAGTTTGTCAGCTCCCACACTAATAGGGAAGCTAGTAATTCTTTCCAAGAGTGTTTGTTCTTATTTTGCTACCTTTGGCCACTCATATCATCTGCTTCCATCAAAATATATCATGGAAAATGACCCCATATGAGCAATCCCTACTGATTCTTATAAAGCAGAGAGACAGCTGTTTATATTGTAAAAGGTTTGGATTAGGGGGATTTTAAAGGATAGCACATATAATTTGTTCTTTAAAAGGAATGCAGCCATAACAAACTGCACACCAGCGGAGGTCTCCTGAAGTCATTTTCATGTTTGTAAGACTCTCCCGGAGAGTTTAAATGCAGATTCCTGAGCCTGACCTTCAGGAGTTGGATTCAGGACTAGGATGATGACAAGGAGTTTTCCTACTCAACAGTTTCTCTCTCACAGGTGAGATTCTTTCATCCAGGAGGCCAAATGCTCATTCCTGCTGAGGGAACTAATGGTCTCTCCAGGATCAGCCTCAACCTACCATGGTTGCCCTACTACCCCTTCCCCTTGCTCCTTATTCTTTGCCTCTTACACTCATCAACTCCTGGACCCATGCCCTGACCAGTCACAGGAATTTTTATTTCCTTGGACTTCCCCACTAGTATAGTTTTATTTCACTGGGTCCCTTGATGAAAAGCTTTTTTTCTCATCTCTGGATATCAAAGTCCTCCCCTTTGTTCAAGGACTGACTCAGGGCTCCTCACTCCAAACGTTTTCCTATATCTTCCAGTTAAAATGACTTTCTCACTTTTCTGTGTCTCCATTGTTTGAGAGAAAAGGAATAAGGAAAAAGAGAGGGAGAGGAGAGGGAGGAGGGCGGGGAGAGAAAGGGAGGGAGAGAGGAGAGAGGAGGGTAGAGAGGACGGATGGGGAGGGGGAGAAGGAGAAAGAAAAGAAGGAAATTTTCTGTGATGGATCTTTATTTTTTTTTTTTTAAGATTTTATTTATTTTTTTGACAGGCAGAGATCACAAGTAGGCAGAGAGTCAGGCAGAGGGTGGGGGATGCAGGCTCCCTGCTGAGCAGAGAGCCCGATGTGGGGCTCGATCCCAGGACTCTGGGATCATGACCTGAGCCGAAGACAGAGGCTTTAACCCACTGAGACACCCAGACGCCCCTCTGTGATGGATCTTAACATGGCTTGGCTCAATAGGTCCAAATGAGTGATTTTATCCTTCTATCCCTCTGACACCCAGCACTTTTTTTTTTTTTTGTGTACAAGATGTTCACTAAATCCTTGTTGATTCGAAAGAACAGATGACTATTAGTAGCGTCAGCCCATTCATGATTAGTTTGAAATAAATGAACTTCTACCCGAGTCACAGAAATCACTGGTCTCCTAAGTAAATTAAACGACCCTGCAAAGTTTTGCCTATATACTTGTACACTTGGCTAAGAAATTACTTATTTATTTATTTTCCTTTTCACATTTCAGCTTTCACCCTAAGCTATGGATCCAATCTCATTGGAGTTTTAAAAGGTCACTAGTAGATGTACTTTTTGAGACTGTGTAGTATACTGGGGTTAAGAGTAATAAATATAGACTCTGCAGTTAATACTTCCATTCATTGTCAATCGCTGAATCTCCCTTATAGCAAAACAAGTATGTTTTCTCTCTATTTCTTAAGATGTTGACAATACCCCCCCAACAGGCTTTTATATGCATTAAATTAGATAATATATTAAGAACATTAGCACAAAGGCTAACTCAGAAAGTAGAAAATAAATGGTATAATTATTATTACAATTGTTCATAATGGTTCCCTCTCCTGCAGCACCTTCAGAAAACAGCTGTACTCAGTGGGGTAGCCTTTGTATCTAAAGGGTCAGACACTATCACAGGCACGAGTAATTCAGGCCCAACTGTTCTGTGGTTGCCCATGCCTGTGATGGTATGTGACCTCTTCTCATGAACTTTGTCAAAATGATCACCTTTTTCTGCTGGCTTCTTCCTTTCCCAGCTAAGTAAGGACCTACCTCTTCCTAACTCTGTGGAGAACTGTGCTTGAAAAAATGAAGCTAAGTGTATGTACAGAGAAAGTACAGCAATGGCATTCTGTGTATTAAATGTTTTATTTTTTTAACTTCATTTTGAAATAACTTCAGAATTGCAGAAAAGTTTCAGAAATAGAACAAAGAATGCCTTTCTGCTTTTTATCCAAATTCCTCAAATGTTAACATTTTTTTTCACATAACCATCATACTGTAAATCAAACTTATAAAAGGAACATTGATATAATATTAGTAGATAGTGTAAATTTCTCTAATGCAAATTTGCCCCAATGCAAATTTCCCCAGCTGACCCACAGATGTCCTTTCTCTGGTCCAGCATCCCAATGAGCGCATCACAGGTCGTGTTTTATTGCCATTATCTCCTCAGTTTCCTTGAATCTGGAACAGGTTCTGAGTCATTCCTTGACTTGATACTTGATACATAACCTTGATATTTGAGGAGAACTGACAAGTTATTTAGTAGAATTATTCCATAATTTGTCTAATATTTTTTCATGATTACATTTTGGTTATGCATTTTTATTAAGATTACCACAGAAGTGATGTTGTGTCCTTCTCAATACATTTCATCAGGAGGCCCGTAATGACCATTCTTCTCTGTCTTGGTGATGTTTACTACGACCTCTTAGTCAAACTGTCCTCAAAAACGAGATACTGTGGAAGTATGCAAAAATTTTGTTTCTCACCTTCTTTTTTCCCCTCACTAATTTTATCATCTGTTGAGGATTCTGGCCTGAAACAATTATTATTTTTTCTGGTTGCCAAATGATGATTTTCTATTTTTCTCATTTCTCATACATTCATAATTTGGAATTCCATGCTAATAAAGGATTTCTCTTCATTCATTCATTTAGTCATTCATATATACATTCATTTGTTTCAATATGGACTCATTGATTCTTATTTTAGTCTTTGGTTGCAACATATTACAGCTAACATTATCCTAGACTGGCTATCAAGAGGACAGTGCTTTCAAGTTGACTCTTGAATCCTTTTGACATATTCTTACATATTACATTGTTTTTCCTTCTAAGGGTTGTATTGGGATTCTGTTGATGCAGATGAAGAAAATAAAGGCTCTCTGATCCACCGCCCAATGAATTTAAACAGCTCTGGTGGTGAACCTGTCTTCCCAATGACTGTGACTTAGCTGTGCCCACTGCTACTCCATATAACCTACATGTAGGTGCTATCCAGATGGTGTTTGTGTGTACATTTGATCTTTCAGTGACTCCTATGTGGTCTGCCATTACTGCCTTTCCATTGGTAGTTTTTTTGAAACATTTTGTAGGAAACCCAACAACACAATTCTCTCTGGCCTCTTGAGCTCCTAACCGTGCTCTTTCTGCATCGTTCCTGCACTGGATTCTATTTAATTAACATCTGATTTTGCATTGCAAGACCCAGATATACATTAGGAGGTCACCACCCAGCCATTTATCTTTTAAAGTAACTGGGCTGGTTATTTTTTTAAAGTTCCATCAGGTTAAAACAGTTAGCAATTTTTCTCCTTGCAGTGTCCCTTCAGCCTGGACCAGACGGATAATAGATCAGTGTAGGTTCAGATGCATTACAACATTAGTCATCAATTAGGTTTAAACCAGCACTGTAATATATCATTTATCTTGCCTGCCACGGCTCTTTTGAACATTTAATTTTTTAAGGCCTCTTAGGATTTTTTTTTCTTTCTTTCTAACTGGCCTCCTGCCTCTCTCCTCTGTCTCCGACACAGCCATCTCCTTAAGGAACAATAAAAATTAGATTTGTTTGACCTGCTCTCAGGGTTCATTTCAGCAAGATGGATTTTAATAGCTTTGACTGGTTAGGCAGACAGCTTTTATGTAATATTCCAGACATTTACGCACTGTCTTTTGCTGAGCCCTGAGCAGGTGTGTATGTGAGAGGGTGTGTCTGGGTGGCACTGAAGAGCTCCTTATTATTCCTTTCACATCAAACAGTCCTCTGGGAAATTGCTTACTCCTAGCTATGATGGGCATCTCATTAAGGGCTCAAGTCATTGGCATGTCTTTCTTCTCCTAATAACATTTTTCTAATCTCCTGCTTTTGGCATTTATTGCATTGTTCATATTAAACGGATGCTTTTTGTTCAATGGGGTATTTCTAAGTTGATTTGAGTTGTAATGGGTTGTCTCTTTTTTTCTAGGTGTACAATGACACCTTCCCCATGAATATTCGGATTCAGGGATGGGCATTTTCCGATGGAAAGGTGGGTTGCGTTTATGGGAAGAGCTACAATTTTGAGACCACATGACCTAGGGTTTGAATAGTGACCCAGTCCTTTATTAGATGAATTGCTCTCTGACTCAACGTGGTTACTCCATCTGTGTGAATCTCAGTGTCCTCCTTCCTAGAATGGTAAGGCCTTACAATGTAGTTACCAGTTTTCAGCAAAAGCCTGCTGAACTTGGAATGCCTGCCATGAGAGCAGGGATTTTTTTCTTTTTTTTTTTTTTGTATCTCTAAATTTAGCTTTTTCTTTGCAAAGTAGAGATAATAATATGTATTCAATATTCATGCCGTGAATGCTTACTGAACCTATATTTGATACTATGTTGTTTTCTAGGCAAAGGAAGCAGCAGTGAACAAGACAAAGATTTCAGCCCTTGTGGAGGCTAAATTCTTGTGGTGGAAAAGAATAGTAGACAAGGTAAATAAGGAAAATATATGGTGTGTTAAATAGTGCTAAGCATTGAGGGGAAAAAGATAAAGCAGGGTTGTTGAAATAAGGTAACATAAAATGTTGTTAGCCAGTGTCTTGCACACAATTGATAGTCCATTCGTGGAAGTTACTCATATCAATCATTCATTCATTATTTCACACAGTTATACAACACCTGCTGAAACCATACTTTTAAGTAGGCACAGATTTTATAATTTTGGGTACTTCTGGAACTTTAAGAAAAAAATCATTCATTCTTTATTGTATCAGTTGAGCTCCTACTCTATGCAAGGCACTTTACGAAATGCTAGAACCAAGAGACGAATAAAACAAGTCTTTGTCCTAATGGAATCTCAACTCTGAGAGGAGCCAAAGACATCAGAGGAGAAGTTTGATTGGGGCTGAGAAGGAGCTAGGATCTGGGAAGGGAGAATAGAAATAGGGATGAAAGAAGGTTGAGAGATCCAGCCTGATTTGCTCCGGCTTCTAGAACAAGAAACTTATAATTCCTTTTTTTTATAATTTTTTAAAAATAAAGATTATTCTTTATTTATTTGACAGACAGAGATCACGTAGGCAGCGAGATGGGGGGAAGCAGGCTCCCCGCTGAGCAGAGAGCCCGATGCAGGACTTGATCCCAGGACCCTGAGATCATGGCCTGAGTTGAAGGCAGAGGCTTAACCCACTGAGCCACCCAGGCGCTCCAAGAAATTTATAATTTCTTGGTGCTGATGGTAATGACTTTTAGTGATTTAGGCTGCTGGACAGCCCCCTCCAGCTTCTCAGGACTGTCTCGGAAGCTCACCAATAACTGAGTGGGAGCAGAGACCAGTCCTGTGCTGACACTCTAACCAAACTGCTCTGCTTTCAGAGAAGCTTTCAACTTTGTTGGAAGAAGAGCTATAAACTATAAGCCAAACCCAAGTTTTGTGTGCTAGGAAAAGGTCTTTGGAGAACATGGGTAAAATTAGTCAGGATTTTTACCACATTTTAGTATGAAATGACCCACTTTTAAACTTGACCCTGCCAAGAATTTGTTGTTTGAATGTGGGGTCTGAAAAGTGCTGGGGTTGGACTAAAGAAAATCCTAGCTCTATAAAGAAAAAATTGGTTAATTTAATCACTCTATACTCATTTACATAGTTATTCCTCTAATTATTCACTTTTTCATTGTTTTATTTATCTAGCCAGGGTTTTCAGCATGGTCTTTCTGCCACGCACTGTGATGTGTTTCACTACAGTACGACATGGTTCCAGGATTAAGAAGATAATACTCTAGATCACATTTTTCAGAGATTTTTAAAATTTCCTTTGACTTGGTTAGACGTAATCCAAAATTAACAATAACAATCCCCTCTCAACATTACTATACAGAATAATAACCCTGTGAACAATAGGACAAACATTAGCCTCCTTTGTTTCCATTCTATAAGGAAGGAAGTCGAGGCGTTGAGAAATCCAGGGGCATAGCCGAGGCTCATCACATTCCAAGGGCTGGCCTGGGTCTGAGGAATACAGAGGTGAATGAGTAGAGTAAGCAACCATTCAGATTTTCCTAACCCTGTGTGTGATTTTAAACAGAAAGACCTACATCATAGGAAACCCTCCAGTCCTGGACAAACCAGAGCAGGTGGTCATCTAAGATGTCTTATAGAATTACTCTTCTATCACAGAACACTTAGTGTCATGCCAGGTTCATGAAATGAAATTCAGTATGATTTTATTGATTTGGATTTAAGCAAATAGAAATCACACTAGAAACATTTAAATTCTTACCTAGGGACCCCAATTTAGAAAGCTATTGAATAGATGGGAGAGAGTCCCATGATGAGAAACTAGGGGTAAGAGAAAACACTGATAGAACGTTGGAAATGACCAAGGCAGGCCCCTTCCCTTCACACTCTGAAATACCAAGAACAAGGACCGTGGGATCTTCTTTGAAGGATATATCACTCAGGCACTCAGGCATCTTTGAAGGATTATTTTACTTAGAATGCAGATGGGGGGATGGATGGTGGGGAGACGAAATTCCCTGAATGCTATCAACCATGAACAAATCACTTTACATTCTGTATAGTTTCACTCTTCTTGGATCAGAGAACTCCCTGCCTCTAGTTACTTTGTAAAAATGACATTATTCTATGGGTTATTTCATGGAACAAAGGCAACGGTGGGCAAGGGATTTGGAAAGGTCTTGTCCTTTATATAATTTGAAACCCTAGGCTACTTCCTTTGTCTTCTGGTCTCAACATTTTTACCTCGAAAAAGGGACAGCCCTATCTGCATTTCTGGAGAGGCAGAGAAGATAGAAGTTAGAACATCCCTTGCAAAATATCCTGAATCTGATTCTTAATGAACACTATTGGTAGAAATATTTGGCACAAAACAAAGTTGATGATGGATAAAGCCACACATAGTATAATGTGATATTGGCTACAAATTAACAGAAATGTCAATTCTTCTTAAACAAGAACAGATTTTAAAACTGAATTTTATGGAAGCAATGTTTACAAAAGAAAACTGGCAGTGGCAGAAAGCTATAATCAGCTCAGTTTGACAAGAAAAACTGACTGATCAGTAAAATATCAGTTTTGGGGGGCATCTGGGTGGCTCAGTGGGGTGAGCCTCTGTTGTCAGCTCAGGTCATGATCTCAGGGTCCTAGAATTGAGGGCTGCATTGGCCTCTGCTCAGTGGGCAGCCTGCCTGCCTACTTGTGATCTCTCTCTGTCAAATAAATAAATAAAATCTGTATTTAAAAAAACCAAAATATCCATTTTAGAATTTACAAAGAAATATTTGAGGGGCGCCTGGGTGGCTCAGTGGGTTAAGCTGCTGCCTTCCGCTCAGGTCATGATCTCAGGGTCCTGGGATCGAGCCCTGCGTCGGGCTCTCTGCTCAGCAGGGAGCCTGCTTCCCTCTCTCTCTCTCTCTCTCTCTGCCTGCGTCTCTGCCTACTTGTGATCTCTGTCTGTCAAATAAATAAAATCTTTAAAAAAAAAAAGAAAGAAATATTTGATTCTAACAAAATTTAAATGGGAAAATCATAAATAGTGAAACATGCTATATAAAAATTCAATCAAAAATATAAACTGACTCAATAAAAGTTGCTCCAGAAAACAAATTTTTGACCCATTTATGTTAACATAATTTAGATTAAAAGAGTTGTGTTTTCTTTTTTAAAGAAAATGAGAAGGACCATTAGTATTGCAAGGAGGTGGTATGGCATAACGCAGAGTCAAAGCAGTGGAGTCAAACACTTGACTTCTCTTCCTCACCCTGGATGGAGCTCCCCACACTGGCATTTGCTTGAGCCCCACCTGAGCTGGCCTTATTCTTTGGACATGAAGTATTGGAGGAGAGAGCTGCATTAAAGGGCTTTGTAGCCTTGTCTGTTTCCCTATTCACTTCTTGCTCAGTGCTAGCCTCCTTTCCTCTTTGTCAACTTATTCCAGGCAAAGCTTGCAACTGAATTTGAATAAAAAAAAAAAATTATTTTGATGAAAAAAATTTTTTTTAAGATTTTATTTATTTATTTGACACAGAGAGACACAGCAAGAGAGGAAACACAAGCAGGGGGAGGGGGAGAGGGAGAAGCAGGCTTCCTGCTGAGCAGGGAGCCCGATGCAGGACTCGATCCCAGGACCCTGGGATCATGACCTGAGCTGAAGGCAGATACTTAACGACTGAGCCACCCAGGCATCCCAAAAATGTTGTTTTGAACCCAAATTTGTCATGAAGAGGAAAAAAGAGCCTGTTGACAAAAAGTCTCCACATAATGCCTGCCATAGTGGTCCTTCAAATGTAGAAGTTTGTTCCTATATCCTTGTGCTCTGGCTTCTTCCCTTCTCAAGGAGGGAGCATAGCTCAACAGAAGGGGCATGGGCTTCAGAATTAGACTGAGCTAGGTAAAATCTTAGTTCTCCCATTTTGTAGCTATGTGTTCTTGAATGAGTTATTTCATTTCTTTGACCTTCAGTTCCACTGACAATAGGATGGAAAGAAAAAATATTACTTCATTTCTTGCATTGTTGCAAAGAAGAAATGACAGTGCATGTGAAACATTCATTCACCCAGACACTGAGAACACATGATGAACACAGCCCCTGTCTGCATATTGCTTAAGGAAGGACTCAGACTGCTGCAAACAATGATCAGATTGATACATTTTTACAAGCACAACTGCTACTATGAAAGAGATGCTTTAAGGGCAAATAACAGGGATATCTAATCTCACTGAGGGTTGGTAGGGAGTATCACTGAAACTGTCCTATACATGATGATCATACCACACTTTCATGTATACGAGTGTAGGGGGATGTATGTGTGTGATGTGTGTGTGTGTGTAAAAAGTGATTATAAGTAGAGTCTTTAAAATTGGGTGGACATGAGCTTGAATCTTGGATTTCCATTTATAAGTGGATTTTGGCATAGTACTTAACTTTCTAAGTTTCAGTGTCTCATCTGTAAAAAGAAGGTCATAACATATTTACCACATAGAACTGTCCTGAGAATGTTCTTCCTCTTCTCCACCTTTACTGAGTGCTTTCTAAGAGCTGGGCACCATGGGCCCGTGAAATTGGGACTACTGTAATGCCCCAGGGAAACAAAGGCCAACAAATGTCTAGGGAAATTGTCCAGGGTTGTATACTTGTAAGTAATGGACTAAGATGGAATTTCAAGCCCAAACTGGCTTCCAGGGCCCTGTTTTTTACATTCCAGTTGCATGGAGAGATAGCTCAATACTGGGGAGATCTTCTCCTTATGACTCTTCGTCATTGGGTTTGTTTTCTCCAACAAGGGCATAGGAATGTGCATTATTCCCATCCATCTCTTCAAGACGTATAGGATACAACTGGCGCTCTGTAAATGTATCCCGAATGGATGAATGTACCGGGCCTGGCAAAGGCCGTGGTGTTTTAGAGTGGGCGGGTGGAGGTGGGAAAGGATTAAGGCCCCACACCCCTCCTTAGTACTTTCAGAAAGGCTTTCAACACCCTTGATTGCTATGTGCTCTGACAAATGCATAAAATATGGTCCCCTTCCAGCTGCTTGCTCGGTCCATTTCTGGAGAGGGGCCAGCCGCCTATTTGATCAGCTTCGAACAGCCATGAGGTAGTTAAGACTGAGCAGGGTGCAGTCGGCTGAGAAATGGGTAAATATTTTATAGACTGTATAGTAAATAATGTATACATTCAGAGAAACAAGGTGAATCTTTTATAGGCCTGAGCCTCTGTTAAGTCTGCAATTAAATGCTGGTGCTAGAAGAAATAAAAGTGAGTCCTAAATCTCCCTACCTTACAGAAGTCAAAAGGCTGCCTTTAAGCCCTGAGTATGGAGTTCAGGCTCTGTCCTTGGCTGCTTTGCTCAACTGGGAGTGTCTTTCTGCAAAGAAGAAAAGTCCTTTTCCTTATCCCAACACCACTTACAGACATACATTTACAAACTTTCCTTTATGTACGTTTATATTTTTATGTTATTTATTTGTATTGCATGTCTGCTGTTGAGCTTGATTCCTTCTCATAGAAGATTTATTTTCATCCTTAAAGTGATTTCAGTGAGGTACATGTAATAGGTACGTATCAATATTGGTATTTTATTTATATTTGTTTGGGACCTACTTTGTACCAAGACCTCTTCTGAGGAATGGAGTATCCTAGGTCTGGAGTATACAATCTGATAGTAGGAGATGGATAATATATAAGAATTTCAGGTGCAGATAAGTGCTGGGAAAAAAATGAAACTGGGTAAGAGGAATAAAGAGAGCCAAGGAGAGGCTTCACTGGTAAGATGACACTTGAGCTGACACTTGCAGTGTGGATGGTGGTGGTAAGAGCATTCCTCTATTTCACGATATTGTAGAGAATGTTGAGTTGTGTGACCCAGATCAGGATCAAGGTACTCATTCTCCCAGCTTCTGCTCCCCTCCCCTGAAACTGCCCTTAACTGGAGGAGCTAACTTGACCAGATTTTGCTCCTCTCTCTAGGAGCTGTCCATATCCAGTGACAGGTTGAGGCAGAAGTGTGAAAATTTGATGCCTTGTTTCTGGGAGGGATGACCTGGAATAAGCATCCTGGTTGGCAATAAGAACCTATCATTTGTGGTATGTGAAGCCTGGATAGCCCCGGGAATGCTCCAGCCATACAACTGTTAACACTTCTGTTAGTGGTGCTTCCGTTAGGGAGAATGGGAGACCGAGAGAGAGGAATGCACTAGGCATTGCAATATCTCAGCCATTTAAGAGGTTTAGGGAAAAGAATAATTAGAAAGATAATGGAATTGGATGGTTGAGTACAGTTAATGCATTAGAAAAACATATGAGAAAATATATGAAGGACTGGAGTGTATAATCATCAATTCATAGTAAAATATAAAAGTTAGAGTTTCTTGGCAACACACAGGGAGAAGTTCATTTACGATAGCCAGAGGACAGGAAAAAAAAGTGAGGCTGAGGCCCAAAACCTAGTTATAAAAGTACCAGAGATCTGGAGAAGACTGGATCCTCAACCACAGTGAGCCAACTCAACCAAGGCCAAGGACTTGATTGGGGAAGAACAGGATCCTGAGACTTGGGGTGAGAAGAGCTACACTGATTGCATGTGAAAACCTTAAGACTCCACATATCTCTGAACCCTCTTGGCCTGTAGAATTGGTGCACTCCTCCTTGCTAAAATATAGTGCTGCCTTTGATGATGTTGGAGGAGCCTATGCCGTGCAAGACAAAATGCCCCTGCCAAGTATTCAACTCCACTTATCCTCATGACCACCAGACCAGTAATTTTGTCAAGACTTATCATAACCAAGCAGAGGAAGTGCTGGGCCCACTAAGGGAGGAGAGCAGCTATACCTTAATAAAGCTGAAGGACCTAGACAACCTAGATGGTACAAAGCAGCAAGACTGGAAGGGTACATTAGGACATGAATCCAAAGTGTGGATCAAGGAAAGCAGGACATAAGGTGAGATAAATGACAGTGTATTGGTATAAGAATACTATCTTGTGATACAGGATTTAACATCTGGAAAGTTCCTCAGAAGATAATATAGTAGATCCAAGACACTTTGATAAAAGAATTAGCCAACATGGAGTAAAGTAGAATTGACTGAATGGCCATGGCAGATGGTGGAAGAGGGGATTGAAAAGAAGTGAGTACATTAGAATGAACATACAAGAAAGGCCAGAAAACCTACCAATTATTTTTTGTGAGGTGATACCCTGTTTCCCAACAATAGGAACTATCTGGACAGAGGAGGACAAACATTGTTGAGAAACCTAGCTACCTGTCCTATAGGGGTGTGAGCTAACAATAGAAGGTGGTATCACAGAATTGGGCTCCCTGGTAGTATTGGAGATGATAGAACCTTCAAATAATAGGGGTTACTTGGTGGCACATAATCTGATATAGGTTTGCCTTTTCTGTTTGCAGGTTGTTGGCCAAAACAGCCATCCAAAGATTTATAGAGTGTTTGATCCATCAATAAGACAGTCTGCTTAATATCCCATTACACAAACAAACCTACTTTATAGCAAAGGAGGTAAGGCAGGGCCATTCGTCCTATCATGTATTGTACGGCCTGAAGCTGCTCCTTGATAGAGTGATAGAACGGCCTTTTGAAGAATCATCTAGAATACCAGCCTTGAAATGATACTTTGCAAAGATGGTTACCATCTTCCAGAATGCACTAGGCAGGCTAAATCAGTGACTATTATATGGTGATGTCCCCAATAGGTAGAGTTCATGGGCCTAGGATTCAAGAAGTAGAAGTAGGAGTGTTTTGTTTACCAGGACTTTTAAATGGTCCACTTGGAGAATTTGTGCTTTTTATCCCCACTACTCTCGACTTTGTGAATTTTGAGGTCCTGGCTCTCAAAAGAAGAAAACTTCCATCAGGTTAGACTCCAAGAATCCCATTAAACTTTAAGCTATCACTAGTCGAGTGACTATGGTCACCCTGGGCTTTTTATGTCAAAAGACCAGCATGCAAGGAAAGAAGTCACCATTTTGTCAGGGTTCATTGATTCTGAACACCAGCAGGAGGTGGGATTGCTATTATACAATAGGGGCAGGGAGGGATAGGTCTGATACTCAAGGGATTCACTGGGGTTATCTTTTGGTACCCCAATGCCCAATTTTGAGAGTAAATGAACAAGAAGGACATGATGACCAGAGACTCAGATTTCTCATGGATGAGAATCTGGATTACCCCTGTTCTCCCACATAAATCAGTAGAGGTGCTAGAAGGTGAGGAGGATATAAAATGGGGTAGGAGAGAGAAATGATGCAAATATGTTCTTTCTAGGAGACAAAGTGGCAGTGACTAGTTCGTCCTCTAATCTTCTTCTTGTAAGTTTCCCCTTGGAAGAAAAAAGGCAGGATCTGAAAGAAGCTGTGCAGTTGAATTGAATTTGTTATATAAAGCAAGTACTACTGTAGTACTATGCCCTCCAGTATCCTGTTTAGGACTTGGGCACTCACTTTCCCAGCTGTCAGGTGTTTGATGAGCTTCCATGCTGGGGAACTGTTGGAGGGGGAGGGGGCAATTGACTGGATGCAAGAAGGAGAATATCCAATTAATCTCAAGTCCTAGTACCAGTGGTTCAAGGATGTGGGAGAGAAAACAGCCACCACTTGAGGGACACGTTGAATATTGAATGAATCAATTTTTTCTATTTAACAAAGAAACCAAGGGTTAAGGTAAGGTGTGGTTAGGAGGCTGAATCACCAGAAGTTACAGGGTAGGTTTGCAGCAAGTGTGATATTTGAGCTCAAGGATTTGAATTCAAGACCAAAGGTCCTTCAGTCATCTCAGAAAGGTATTTTCAGGCTTCAGATCTTAAGTACTGGTTTTACAATGAAGGAAACTGAGGATCTGGCAGACCAAATGACTTGTACCAAGACTTGTGACCAACATTTCTGACTCAGAGACCCAGATCCATTCTGCAATACCATTTTCAGTACAATTCAACGTGCTGAAACGTGTTAGCTGTATGTCCTTGAATGTAGGTTTTGAAGAATTGGGCTGTCAAAGCTGCCCAGTGTCATCTCATCTCACTTGTCACCCAGATCTGTCTGACTCCTGAGGCATGGCTCTTTTGTGCTATCCTCCTTTCTATATTAATAAGAGTGACTGAGGACTCCAACGCTGGTCACCCTGCGGCCAAAGGCTTCCACAGGTGAAGCTTCATAAATGTTTGTCACTTAGATGAAGGTAACTAATAAATGTTTGTCACTTAGATGAAGGTAACTAACCTGACTCAAGGAGGTTATGGGGACAAACGGAATGGCCTATGTCTGAGAATATCAGCTTTGTTATTAGATACATCTGGGTTCGGATCCAAGTTCAAGACCATTTCCTGGCTGGTTGACTTCAGGGAAGTCACAATCTCTTTGACTGTTAGTTTCCTCACTTGTAAAATGAAGTACAGTCATGCCCACCAGAGAGATGCTGAACTATTAAATGGCATCATGCATATCGAACACTTCCAGAAGGCTTGCACACAGAAGGGTTCAGTCAAGATGAGCTATTACTAGCTACTCCTTGGCTTGAATCTCTGTTCTCTCTTTGTACCCCAGGTTGTCTGTGAGTTCTTTATGTTTGCTCTGCGGCCAAATGGGCCCAGGTTCCATACTTGGCATTGACCACTAGATCCTGTTTTTTCCACCTTCACACCCACCCTAAGGTCTCTTTGTCTTTGCCCACTCATCTCTGGATCTAGGACTATGCTTCTGCCCTGGTCATGGAGTCCTTGTCATCTACCCAGTCAGTCTTTTTCTTGGGATCCCATCTATATGAGCCTGCACATTCTGGCCCTGCGTATTCATAGGATAGTAGCAATCTAATTAACAACTCACCTTCACTAAGCATTTACTCTGAGCTAGGTGCTTTGCTAGTGCTTGTATCTATCATCTCATTTAATCCTCATAGCGCCCCCAGAGTGGCATTTTATGTGTTTTAATCTCTTTTGTAGAGCTGGGGACTAAAGTTCCAGGAGGTTAAGTAATATGCCCAAGGCCTACAGTTTGTAACTGGTGGAGTGAGGTTTCCTCCTTGGGCTGCCTGCCATCAGAAGTTGTGCTTCCAACTTGAGTAACTGTGAATTGCTCCTGCTGCCCACTCAGGGACAGAGGCTGCTGATTCTATGCCCTACCTGGCCTTCTGTCTCCCTCCAGAAATTGAGGGTTGACTTGTCTGAGTGAGGGAAGTACTATATTAAGTGGCCACCTGAAAGATAGTGGGTATTTATTTTTGTTCCTCCAATAGAATGTCAGCTCCAGGAAGTCAAGGACAATGACTTGTTCTCCACTATAACCCTAGTTTCCAGAACCAGTGGCCGCCATGCAGTGGGTCCTCAGTAGAGAGTTATTGAGTGATTACTGGCTGAACCCCACAGAGCTTACCACACCCCTTAGACCTCACCTTCCCTGTATGGCTCAGGTGCACATCCATTCAGGCTCAGTAGCTAGACCTGCTCCCCTGGCCACTTGGCCTCTTGGAAGCTCTCTTTTGCCCTTTATATTGCTGCAAAAAGTCTCTGTTTCCCCTCCCTGCACTTTAGAGACCTCTGCTCTGTGGTTGGAAACCAAAGCTAGTCTCATAATTTGTATATTTCCGTCGGGATGCAGGATGATTCAGAGAGGGCCTAAACTGTGCATGCGGCACACAGCCACTCCACCCAGTTGCCTCTTCCAAAACATTAGCTGCCGTTGATGGAGCCCCTCCAAGGATGCGGGATGAAGGCATTATTACATTATTTCATTGAGTACTTTAAAAAATGTTGGAGAATAGATGTTTGTATTCCTGCTTGGCAGATGAAGACATTGAAGTTCAGAGAGAGGAGGTCACTTGCCAAAAATCACATATTAATTAGCAGAGCTGGGTCTGGAATCCAGATGTTTGATTCTAAAGGGAGTCCCCTTATCTAGTAGGCAGAAGTTGGAGACTGTCAATGGGTGTGCCCTGGAAAGGACTCCTGTATACAGAAGACAGGAGAGAAACAAAGGAAGAGAAGTCCCATCTTGGCACTACACCATATTAATATGCTTGGATTCCACTGGAAACTTCACGGGGCTTAGCCTGTGGCAACTCCAGCTGCTCTCCTCTCTCACCTCAGTGGGGTGGGTGGGTGGGGTCCCTGGGGTATGCCATATTTCTCTCGGACATTCTTGGAATATTTTATGAATCATTCTTGGAGTGTGAACTTTTTAACTCTTTTCCTGAGGAAGAATGTCTTCTTCCTTAGCAGCAGGTCTGCATGGAAACTCACAGAACTTACATTTTAAAAAAAAAGAAAGGAAGAAAGAAAAGAAAAAAGAAAGATACCCTTTGGTGCTTCAACTCTTATTACCCTCAAAGTGTGACTTACTGGAATCTAATAATTTATTAGCTTGTTCTGGAGACCATCAAGATTGGAAAGGACCTTATTTTTCAGAGAGGGGACTTGACCAAGAGCATGGACAGAGTTAGGAGCTGAGGTCTTACTATGTCGAGTTCTGGGTTCTTTACATTCTAACTTCATAAATCCAGGGTGTCTGACTTGGTGTGTTTTACTAACATAAATTCAAATGAGCTAAATGTTTTAGTTTGGTCAGTGGAACTCATATTTTCACACAATACTTTCCTAATTCTCTTACTAGGGCAGAAACCTGAACTGAGTGGGCCCAGAATGAACAATAAGTAAAACACCACAAGAAGAACTAAATATATCCTGCCAACAATTTATAAATATTTTGTTCTTTGATGGTCCTAATAACTCTGTGAAACATTATCTCCCTCTTATAGATAAAGAACTGAGGCTCAGAGAAAGTAACTAACTTGTGTAAGGTCTCATAGCTTGTAACAAGGCCAGGACTCTGGGACACCTGGGTGACTCAGTTGGTTGAGCATTTGCCCTTGACTCAGGTCATGTTCCTAGGATCATGATCAAGTCCCGTTCCTAGGATCTTGGGATCGAGTCCCGTATCAAACTCCTTGCTCAGTGGGGAGTCTGCTTTCCTCTGTCCTCTGCAGCTCCCCCTGCTTGTGCTCTCTGTGTCAAATTAATAAATAAAATCCTAAACAAACAAACAAGGCCAGGACTCAAATCCAGATCAACCTTACTATAAAGCTTGAACATCTATGTCTCTAGGAGTAATTGGGTTTTAAATGTGAAAGGTTGGATTTCTCCAAAAGTGCAAGGACTTCTTGATCAGTGGTCCCAGGGGGTGATCTGTAATTTCTCAGGAGGGAAGGGGGGGACAGTGATAGCAGCTGTTACACCCCTTCCATTCCCCATGTCTCACCCCTCTGACATCATGGGCCTGTAGCTCATTTCTAGAAGGCCCCACCCAGAGAGGCTCCACCCAATGGCCCAATACTATGGAAGTGAGCCCATGATCTGGGCTAGGGGTGTCAGTCTCTGCTTCCAAGGCAGAGAATAAAGCCAAAGCCTGCATGGATTTCAGGCTGGACATCAGAGGCTAGGACCCAGAGGTAAGCTGTTGGAAGCATCCAAGAAATTCCAGCAGTTCCATCTCAGTGACTTAAGATCATAGTTTTGTGGGATGTTCTTCAAATGGCTCCCAGGAGCATTGAGTATGAAGCTTAAACTCTCATCCTGGCATACATGGTCGTTCATGACCTAGCTCTAGGCCTTGCATTTGTCTCCTTCCCACTGATACCTTTTCTCTAACATACCAACTACCATCAATATTTCTTGCTCCTAACTCTTTTCTCAAGCTGATCCTACTGTCTAGAATGGTTGTTACTTCTTTGCCTGGATGACTCCAGCACGTCTTTCAAAACTCAGCTTCTTAGCTATCACACCTCCTCTGGGAAGTCTTCCTGAAAGTCCACACCTGGGAGAGGTACCAAGCTGTCCTTCATTATGCTTCTGGGTTTATCTGTCACCTCTCTCAGGATATGAGTGATCCATTGCAGATACTGGGTCTCAATCCATGCTGGTGTCTCCAGTGCCTAGGCAAGCTTGGTTATAGTTTGAACAACACGTCTGGACGAGCTGGTGGATATTTCTCATCATCACAGTGAAAATCCCTTCCATGGCTGGGTGTACATAAAAATGATGGGAATATTTATTTTCCCAAGTCACCATCTCCCACGCCAGAGTCTAGTTCACACAGACATTTGGCATTTAGGGCCTTTATTCCTCCCTTGCCTTCCCCTTGTTTTTTTTTTTTTTTTCCCCATACCCATTTCCCACCTGTACTTCCCCCATCCCCTGCCTGGAATCTTAGCTTCAACCCAAAGGGGCGGCATTAAGTCTGTCAAGCTCTAAGGCCTTTCAAGTCTTCAGAGTGTAACATCAACAAGCTAAATCAGCACTTCTCTTCCTGACACCGACCAGCTTTCTTAATAACCCTTTGATGCATTTTTGTGCTGACACAAACTTTATGTCTTTACTCTGTCTTACTAATGATCTCTTCTCTGCAAAGGGTTTGTGACAGGAAAAAGAAGGAAGTGAGAGGGAAGTCAAACACTTTCTTTCATGTGAATATTTAATGTACAAGGGAATGGATGGATGGTTGGATGGATGCACAAATGGGGGGCAGGACGTGCAGATGCATGAATAAATGAAATGCCCCTAGTTTCGCCACGGCCCCTGACACAGCAAGGCTGGTCATGCTCCCCCTTGCTCCCCATTTTTCCTCACTCTCTCACATACCAGTGCCCTGAGCTTGAATATTGATGGAGATTCAATTATTTGCAGAGTCCTACTTGATGCTGATCACAGACTTCTTAATGTCTCCTAACTCAGGGTCCCATGTTCCTAGCACACCCTCTTTGCCAAGAAAGTTACAGAACAGATTTGCTCTTCTGTCTGCCCAACTTACTGCATTTTTAGGTCCAGTTTTTAGCCTGAGTTGTGTATTACAGAAAATTTCTAGGGAGCACTTAGGAGATCCTGATGGAGACCCCCTCAGTGAGGAGGGGTTATGATGGGAAAGACAAGCCTTTATCTTGCCAGGAACTATGATGGTTACAGAAAGTCCATGGAGATGAGATGCCAGTGCAGCCATTCCTTGAGTTTGCTTCCTATCTTTCTCCCACCGTTGGAATTCCTAACCCTTTTTTTTCTTTCCTGATTTTAACTCTCAGCTCTAAATGCCCCTTGCCCTCCCTTTAGGCAAAATCCTTTAGGATTTGGTGTCACCTCCCTTTTGATGTCCTTCCCATGCTCTTCTATAAGAGTTATGTGCCCACTCATTGTGACAGATGCAGGAACCCACAGCCCAGATCCCCTGCAAGAAAGGAGTATGGTCAGCAGGTCATCTCCAGCTGTCAGCTCTTCCAGGGTCAGCCCAAGCTATAGAAAACCACTTTGTCTGGAATCATAGCCTTCTATTCATTAGTACTGAGCAAGACAGTGACATAAAGGATCTTCACTGTAGCCTCATGGAAGACCTTGCTGTTGGACAGTTAGCTCTAGAGCACTTTGCCAGGTTGTTCTGTATTGAGGTTCACCTTCTCCCTCTGCCCAGTCCTGCTCCTGCCTTGCACAAATGTCCACAACCAATAAACACCTTGTCCTCCCAAATCCATCTCAGTGTATGACTCTTGAGATCTCCCCGCCCCGGGAAATCCATCTCCAAAGAACAGAGAATAGCAGGAAACTGAGAGCTTTAGAGGGATAGAAACCACTGTTTGAATCTAGTCTTTCTACTTACCTAGGTATGTGATGATGTTAGGCAAGTTAGTTGACTTCTCTGAGCCTCACTTTGCTCATCTGTAAGGTAGAGGTCGTAGTCTGTATATCATTGGACTGCTATGGCAATTACATGATAAGTACATCCAAAGTGCCATGTGCACAGTGTTCAGTGCATATTAAATTTTAGTCCCTTGTGCTTCTTTCATCATGGTACTTATCACACTTACAGTTGTTAAAAAATCGATTGTCTCTATTCCTTGGAGGCAGGAGCCATTTCTTATTTCTTATTGTGTCCTTTTTTTTTTTTTTTAAAGATTTTATTTATTTATTTGACAGAGAGAGATCACAGTAGGAGAGAGGAAGGGAAGAGATCACAGAGAGAGAGGAAGGGAAGCAGGCCCCCTGCTGAGCAGAGAGCCCGATGTGGGACTCGATCCCAGGACCCTGAGATCATGACCCGAGCCGAAGGCAGCGGCTTAACCCACTGAGCCACCCAGGCGCCCCTTATTGTGTCCTTTGTACCTAGTACAGATCCTGCATGGAGTGAGCTCTCAGTAAGCCCTTGTTCAATAAGAAAGTTGTGTCCTAATTTTGTAGATTAGGGGACTGAGCACAGAGGTCACACCAATAATAAGTCACAGAGCCAGAATTGGAACCTGACTCTGACTTCTTCAGAGCAAACAATATTCTAATGTAGACTTTCAGAGCCTGCATGTAAAGACAGAGTCTTTATAAATGCTAAAGAATTTGAATGTTATTCTAAAAGCAATGGAGAACCATAGCAGATTTTTAATTGGGGAAATTTCAAAGTCATATTTGCATTTAGGGAAGTCATAAAGGGTACAGGGTGGAGGGAGACAGAGAGAGGCCCAGTCTGAGGGGAGGGAAATGTATCAATTGGCTATTACTGCATAACAAATTACCACCCCCCCAATTAGTGGTTTGAAACAACAGTACTTCTCTAGCCATGACTTATCCAAGGATGGCTTAGCTAGTCCTCCATTCCAGGATCTCTCACATACCTGCAGTCACGTGTTGGCTGGAGTCAGTCAGCTTGGGGCTCAACTCAGAGAGGAGTGGTATCCAATCTAACTCCCACAGTTCTTGGCAGAGTTCAGCTCCTTGCTAACTGTTGGCTGGAGGCTGCCTTCAGTTTGTTACCAATGACCTCTCTGTTGAGCAGTTGACAACATGGTGATTTTCCTTTACCTAAACAAGTGAGAAGGACCAGAGAGAGAATGACAAAAGTCATACTCCTTTGTGTTTTTTGTTGTTGTTGTTGTTGTTGTTGTTGTGTGTATATTCTTTTTTTTTTCTTTTAAGAGGGAGAGAGTTCATGAGAGTGAGGGGAGGGGCAGAGGGAGAGAGAGAAAATCTTAAGTAGACTCCACATTCAGTGTGGAGCCTGATGTGGGGCTTCCTCTCACAACCCTGAGATCATGCCCTAAGCTGAAATTAAAAGTCAGATACTTAACCTAGTGAGCCACCTGGGAGCCCCCCAAAGTCACACTCCTTTCTAACTTTATGTTGGAAGTATTGCCCTGTCTTTTTCCTGTCTTCTGTTCTTTAGAAACAAGTCAGTAAGTCCGGCCAACACTCAAGGGGAGGAGATTGCATCAGGGCATAAATACCAGTGGGGTGTTATGGGTTGAATTGTGTCATCCCAAAATTTATATGTTGAAGTCTTAACACTTCATACTTCAAAATGTGACAAAATATGACTTTGGAGATAGGGGCTTTACAGAGGAATTCAAATTAAAATGAGGTCGCTAAGGTGAGCCCTAGTCCAGGATGACTGGTGCCCTTGTAGGACAGGGAAATTTGGAGACTAGTATGCACACAGGGAGAACACCGTGTGAACACTAAGACAGCCACCTACCAGGGGAGAGGCCTGGAGCAGACAGATTATCCTTCACTGCCCTCAGAAGGAACCAACTTTGCCAACAACTTGATCTCAGACTTCCTGTTTCCAGAACTGTTGGACACTAACTTTCTGTTGCTGAAACCACTCCACTGATGTGGAGCTTTGTTATGGCAGCCAGAGCCACCTGGTACAAGGATCATTGAAAACCACTTCAGAAGCTGCCTCTCACAGAGTGCTACCGTCTGGGAGGTCCAGCCTGATGCTGAGAAAGGGCTGATCGGAGATGAAGTTAAACGGAAATCGCAGGTCTTGGTGGCTGATGGACAGAGCGGGGAGAGGAAAAGGAAGGGTGTCTGCTATGCCCATCTGCACACGGTCTAGGTAACGTTGGTGAGGACTGAGGAAGGCGCTTCCGGTGGAGTGTGTCCGTAGGCAGAGAGACACGCTAGCGCTGGCTTGCCGCCAAGGAAAGATGTGTCACACCACCTAAGTGATGAGCCCAGATTACTGGCTCCTGTGAAATATGGACGGCCTGGAATACTATCCTAAGGAGGTAGTAACTACTGTTACTCCGGCACTGCAGCCCGGACACAAAGTTACTTAACTAGTTAGAAGAGAATGAGCATGCGCTGTGCCTACGCTCACAGCCACCTCTAACTGCTTGATTCCCTCCCTCCACCACCATGTCTGTCAGGATTTACAACTTTCACTCACATTTTTATCAAATGTAGAAGACCATTTTATTACATTTACCTACTCCCTCCCCAGATGAAAAATAGCACATACTCATTAAAAAAAAGAAACAAAACTGGAAAGTATCTTTTTAAGAAAAGAAAACCTTGCATTACCCTGTGTAAATAAATAAGATCTTTGTTTAGATATTGACATGTTTTTATCTATTTTCTGAACATAATCTGAAAAAAGAAAAAACAAACCCACAATTTTGTATCCTACAGTTTCCTCGAATAACACACCACAAACCTTCTCACGTGTTATTTGTTTGGGAAGGAACCAGTTACGAAGAATCTTCTCTTTACTAGAGACACAGGGCGCAGGAGGCAGATAGAAAGAAGGGTGCTGGCTCTAGGGCTTCAGATGTGCAGGCGACAGGCCTTCGTGCTGGCCTCTGTGTGAGGCTTCCCCACACTGCAGCAGTTGTCAACAGGCTGGCCTGGCTCCAGAAGCCCTGCCCACCCCTATCCTCTGCCCCAGTAGAGGATGGATCGGCAGTAGTAGTGGCAAGCTGTCTGTGGATAGGCTGGTCCCCTCAGACATGCTGAGGTGGGCATGTCTCACACCAGCTCCTCAACTCCGAGAAGCACTGATCCAGGGAGAGGAGAGAACTTTCCCTTCTGGCAGAAGCCAGGGACTTTCTCTCCTCTCAGCTGCCCACTTTCCTTCCTGAGCCTGGCGCTCAAAAAACCAGAACAGTAGGTTAAGGGTAACTGCTGTTGGAAGCCTTCTCCCAAGGAGCCCCTGGGTTACCTGTCACGTGTCTCCAAAGCTCCCTTAACTCACCTGCATCACTAGTACTTGGTTTTTGGCATGAAAATGACTTATTGTCCCCTCTTCCCCTCATGCTGCGGTATGAGCACCCTGAGAGCAGAGAGAGACCCATGATTTGACTCACTCTTGGCCTCTCAGAGCTCAGCATAGAACCTGGTACAGATCCTGAATCAATGTTTGAGAGATACAATGAAGATCGTACTCAGCTTCCTTCGTTTTGTAAACTCCTATCCCGTCCCTGGCTCTGCAAAGTTCCTATGTCTGGATTATTCTGGGCCTCGGCATCACCTGTCAAGTGAAGTCAGACTTTCAGGACAAGTAAGTCCAGCGACTGTGAGGGGGTGGATGGATGCCTGTGCAGCCTGGTCAAGTCCAAAGGCAGAGCCCCAGGGGACCAGCTGGAAGGCGTGTGATGTAACCACATCTCCAGGCCTGGTATTAGACCCCTCTAATTTGGTTTTGAAAACATGTGGTTTTGTCCTTGTTCAAATATTGATTTTAGGTAACTTGAGCCTGGCAGAAAAGGCCGCTACGGAGGCCAGTGGGGCTGTTTGTTGCCTTAATGACATTTCTGTGTGTTTGTATAACGCGGGCTGGCAGCCGAGTTGTCGCTCCCAGGGAAGATTTACGGGACTTTACACTTTGGAAGATATTGAGGCAAACTGTTGATGAAGGCCCAGGGCATAAATCAGACCCACTCAGGCCAACAAAGGACACTTTGGAAACCTTGCCAACTGCCTCTCTTGGTGTGAGTGAGGGGTTTGGATGAGGTCACCTGGTTATGGAGTGTGCTCCCCACAGCCCTCGGATTTCAAGGAGCAGGTGTGGGGAGGCAGAGAAGCGGAGTGCTTTTTGGTGGGCGGCTGAGCAGTCAGGGTTCCGTGGCCTTCTAGAACTTTATCGGTTTTAGAATCATTCTTACTATATCTCTGCAGGTAAGAATAAAGATTTGAGAACCATAAGAATAGAAGACTTTTGACACACCTTCCAGATTTAAAACTCTAGCACTGAATTATTCTGGGTCCCAAAGGAAACAGCTCAGCCGAATGGGGCTCCTTGAGAAGAGTTTAATGCAGGAATTATTAACAAAGCTATGCGTGAAGCTAAGGGACCCAAACAAGGGATGATGAAGTACCAGCCGCTGGTAACAGTGCCCTGAGAGAGAGCCAGAGCTCTGTGGTTTAAACAGAGAGCTACCTGATAGAAGTTGAGGCCTTTGGTAGACGAAGACAGCCACCGCACACCAACCAATGACCCCGAGGGAGGGAGTAGGGAATAAATACCTTGACCTTTCTCTCTCTCTTTCTCACCCCTGGATCTTCTGCAAGTGCCTCCCACTTGCTGAACTCAGCTGGGAGCCAGAGGTTTGATGGGGTCAACAGAGGCCAGGCCCCTGGGCTGAGAAAGACTTTGCAGAGGTGAATAAAAACTACGAAGTCTATATCAGATCTGTAAACCACTGTAAGACGGCAGCAGGTGCAAAGCCCTGCTTCTCCATGCTCTGTCTACTGCCAACCTTCAGCAGCACATCTCATAACTTCAGCTACCTTGTTTCTCTTTTTAAAACAATTGGAATCTGTTGATTTCTTCAAATCTTTTCCTATGTTAAGACAAATGATTCTGCATCTGCCCGAACTAGGAAGTGTTAGTCAGGTTGAAAAAGAAACAGACAGTAAAGGAGATTGACTAAGGACGTGAACCTTGAGGCATCCATCACTGTGTTTCCATATTGGCTCTATCTCTTAATGGCAGGTGACTTTGGGAAAATTGTGTTACTTCTTAGAGCCTCAGTTTCTCACTTATGAAATGAGACAACCGTATTGTCTTACAGCACTGGGGCAGTGACAAAATCAGTTTGAACATGTCATGCACTCAGAATCAAGCACGTGGTTAGGAATCACTTGGCAGTAGTTACTCCCAGATGAGACCCCACTGGAAAGTGCTCATAGACACAGCAGTATTATAGTCCTCATTCTCTACTAATTCTTTGCATTCTTGTGTCCCCTCTGTCCTCAGCTCTTCTGGTCAAAATCCAATTTGGAGGGAGTTTTCTTGCATTAGTGCCACAAGCCAGTTAACGAGTTGCTCCGCAATCCTTGAGCCAACCAGGTTATAGTGAAGTTCAATGTCTGCCCTTGAGAAAATGGTCTCATCTCTCCGGAACTCATGTCCTTCAGCTCTGCCATTCTGCATCTTCACAACAGACCATGGTATCTTCAGGGTATGCCAAAGCATCTGGAGCCCCAGCTGAGCCCAGCAGTTTTTCTCTTTCTCTCTTTACGTGTGAGAGGTTTTGCCAGGGTGGACTGGTCCCAGCTATGCTCTTTGGCATGTAAAATCTCATCTCCTATCAAAGCCAAAAGAGAGAGATCTTGGGACCCTGGTGACCCAAGGCAACAGCTACTCCTCCCTGTTCTACTTAATGTCCCCTGTGGACTGGGGAGATAGATAACCAGCTCACATCTCAGCAGCTGGCCCCAGCTGTAAGTCTGCACGATTTAGCTTGGCTTTCATTGGCACTAAGAATGAGGTCATGGGAGGAAGGAGACAATGGAGAAGACCTCTGGAAGGGCAGCAGTAAAACACACTGTTAGGAGGCAGGAGAGGACCCTTGAGTCATGGGGTCCTTGGCTGCTGTCTTTGAGAGGTAAATAATTTCAAGAAGTCCTTGAAGGGAAGATAAAATGTGTGCTTTTATGTGTACCCAAGGCCATCTGGAGATTCTTCTTTCATTTGATTATTTTTATTAAATCAATTGCCTTACAGCTCAGGAGTATGGTACGGTAAGGGATGGGGATAGGGGAGATCCCAGAGTTCCAGAGCCAGAGAGGGCTGATGCGCCTTCTCCAGTACTTTCCTCCTCATTCCCCTGGGGTCAGAGTCACTGGACTTCTCCAAGCACTCCCTTGTCCAAGTTTCCTTAGACCTGCCCTCTTTCAGTCTTTCTTCTGGAAAACTCTTCCTTCTTCCTCTTCCCTTGGATAATTATTGTACATTTTTCAAATCTCAATTTATAGGAGCCTTTTCTCATTCTACGTCTTTGTTATTTTCTCCTTCCAGACAGATGGAATGCAGTTGTGATCACTGGAGCTTGAGCAGTCATTTTAAGCCAGGAGGCAGAAGGAAAAATTATGGATGGTAGAACTATAAAAAGAAGGAGCCTGGATCCCTGAACTTGTCATAAAGCTGTCTATCAATGCTGAATTTCCCAACTCTGTATTTCTTTTATTTTTTAAACTGATATAAAATTCATGTAACATAAAATTAGCCACTTACCAAAGTGTCCAATTTAGTGACATTCAGTATAGTCACTAGGTTGTGAAACAATCACCTCTATTTAGTTCCAAGATATATTAATCATCTGAAAAATAAACTCCCACTAGGCAGCTCCATTAACCTTTCCTTAAGTCTTTAGAAACCACCAGTCTTTAGTCTGCTTTCATTCTGTATGGATTTGTCTATTACGGACACTTCATTTAAATGGAATCATAATATATGTGACAATTTGCATCTGGTTTCTTTCACTTAGTATAACATTTTGGGGATTCATCCACACTGCATAATGTATCAATATTCTCTTCCTTTTTATTATTATAATAGTTCATTGTATGTATAAACCATATTTTATCTATGTGTTCATCTACTGAAGGACATTTGGGTTGGTTTTACTTTTTGACAACTGTGAAGAGTGTTGCCACAAACATTTGGGTACAGGTCTCTCTAGATTTCTTTTACAAGAGATGGGAATACACTTCTGTCTATTTAACCCATTATTATTTGGACTTTTGTCACTTTCAAATGATCATACTTTCAGCTGATACAAAGGGTCTAGCAATTACCATGAAAAAAAAAATCGACTTCCTCCTTATCCATCCTGTCTTGAAGTAGAGACAGTTAAGAAGCAGAAAGATCTATGTGATTTTCTCCCTACCACCATTTCCTGTGTTTCTTTAGGCCTTAGCAGCTTTATCTATAAAATGGGGATAAACAGTGCCTGAAAGGAGAGGTCTAAACCAGATAATCTCTTGAGGGCTTTTGTATTTGAGTCTTCAAAGTATGTTTTGAAAGGGCTGGAGGTTACAGGAAACAGTATGCAACCCATTGAAATGTCATATCACTTTCTTTGGAATGTTGTTCCAAATTCATCCCCTTGCCTTGCCCTCGAGTTGGACTTACTGCCCTCATCTCCCTGCCTGGGAACACCTATAAAACTTCATCTTTCACAGTCTATCTTAAATTTGTTGTGTGCATACCTGTTCTCCTGGTAGAACATGAAATCTTTCAAAGGAAGTCCGATAAATGCAGCCTGCTCTTCTGCACAGAACAAGCATGTAAGAGCCAACTGTAGCAACAACATATATTCTAGGTATTTCTTTTTACCCAACTCCTTCACCTTCCTAAAGCCCTCTGGTTCCTTGGGCCTTGGTACCTATGTTTCAGTATCTCTTCTAGTTCTCCTGGATGAAAATATTATCCTTTTAGTTGGCAACCTTGTCCTAAGCTATGGCTTAGAACCATGTCATTGAAAGCCCTGGGCCCATGGAACTCTCAATGGCTGGTTCAGTCCTTGCCCGACTCCCCATCCCCAGGGGAAAGGAGTTCAGAAAGGTTCTAGGTCAAAGGTGCTCAGAAAGTATTTATTGAAGGAATGCCTAAAGAAAGAAATAATTCAACTGATCAAAGTGTTTTTTATCAAGGAATAAAACCTAGAGGCAAAGACCAATTCTGGTCCCTTTGGGAATCTGGATTGGAGATAGGAAGGAAAACAATTAATTGGAATTCTTTAATATAAGTCTGAAGATGTGTTGTTAATTCCCTTATTTCTCTTTAAACTAACCATCTCTTAGTTAGAGATGTCTCCCCTAATCAGTCAGTTCTTGATAAATACAAAGGTTGCATTAAATGTGAAAACTTTCTAAAGTTAATGACATCTAATATCTTACACAAGTACTTATCACATGACAGGCACAATGACTTTTCTTCACATGGATCTTCTCATTTATTCTTTGCAAAACCCTATGTGGTAGGTTTTATGATAGTTTTTATTTTATATGCAAGAACACTGAAATGTCTCAGGCTAAGTAACTTGCCCAAAGTCTCATAGCTAATAAGGGAGGGGACATGGTTTCAGTAAGGTTATCTGATTTTATTGTATCCACAGAACCACTCTGCTATTCCCAAAATGTAATTCAAATTTGTGCAACTATTTCCTTATGATCTTTCCTTAATCAAGCTTGTATTAGGGTCTCTGCTGTGTCACTTGGTTGGGATAAAGAGCTAACTAACATGGGGTTCTATACAAGGTAAGATGAACAATTTCAACATTATTATTTCTGGCACACTTCCATAGTCCTTAATTCTCAGTTTCAATCACAAGATTTTTCCAGTGGTGGGGTCCTTCTGGGATTCTATATCTCCTTAATAACCA
Source organism: Mustela erminea (assembly GCF_009829155.1). Taxonomy (NCBI): domain Eukaryota; kingdom Metazoa; phylum Chordata; class Mammalia; order Carnivora; family Mustelidae; genus Mustela; species Mustela erminea. Next base: position 62,013,605 of record NC_045623.1, read on the forward strand.
GGGAGAAGTGAGTCAGTGTAAGAGGGACACTACTACTTAAACATCCCGAAGTGTAGCTGAATAATGAAATTCAGAGATACCGGGTCCTAACACCTGGAACCTGTACATGTTACCTTATATAGCAAAAACATTATAGATGTGATTAAGGTAAGCATTTTAAGATTAGGATATTATCTTAGATTTCCCAGTGCACCTTCAATGTAATCATACAGGTCCTTATAGAGGAAGACCTGGAACCCCACTAGAAGAGGAGGATGCAATGTGACCATGGAGGTAGAGACTGCGGTGATGTACCAAGGAAAGCTGGAGGCCCCTCAGATGCTGGAAGAGGTAAGGAACCCATTTTCCTCTAGAACCACCAGTGAAACCGATTTCATACTTCTGTTCTCCAGAACTGTTAGAAAATAAATTTCTGTTGTTTTAAGCTATCCAGCTTGTGCTAATTTGTTACAGCAGCCACGGGAAACTAACACACCAAGATAGGATACTTTGCTGCTCTGATGGCTCTTGGGATCATTAGGACCCCGGACAGGTATGAAACACACAAAATATGAAAGTGAGTTTCAGAAACATAAGTTGACTTGCCCAGGATCAAATGGCTAGCCCACAGTGGAGGTGAGATTAAAACATGATTCTAACTCCAAGTTTTGCAAATCATTTTATAATTTATAACCACCTTGACTTAATAGTCTTTTAAAGTTTTTCATGGAACCCAGAGCAGACTTCATTCTTTTTTTTTCTTTTCTTTTTCTTCTTTCTTTCTTTCTTTCTTTCTTTCTTTCTTTCTTTCTTTCTTTCTTTCTTTCTTTCTTGTTTTAAATACAGATAAGGAATCTGAGGTTTTGCAAGCTCAAAAGACATAACAGAAGAGCTGAGTTTGGAGTTCATGTTGGGCCTTTGAATTCCCTGCCCTTGTGGCCGCATCTCCTTGTCTATGATGGGTTCAAATACTGGGTGATGGGGTCCTGTCATAAGCTTCCTGCCAGCCTGCCTGCAGACACCACCAGCTTATCAGTCTGACCTTTGGTTTTCCATGGCAAACCCCTGTGCTGAGGAAGCTGCCAACAGGCAGCCAAGGCTTTGTATTGTCCTTATTTAGAATTGCTTTCACTTAAACTAGCCCTGCTCTTGCAAAACATGTTTATTCTGGTTTCCTCTCCCTCCTGGCTGCCTGACCAGTGTGGGCCCAAAGTGCAGATGCTCCAGCTCTCAGAACTGGGCCAGACAGGGCAGGGCACAGAGAAAAACACGAGACTCCAGGGGAAGGACGCAGGAGGGCATGGTTCCCCTTCTGAGGCTCAGGTTGTGTGCCAGATGGGATGGACACCCTTTCTTCTGGGTAATGCTGTGGGTCCCCTGGGAGAAGGTGACCATTCAAAACACATCCCCCGCTGAGATTGCCTTCAAGTTAAGATCCCAAGAGTTTGAGAGTAACAATACTAATGATGATGATAATTTTAATAAGATAACAATGTCCTTCTCTTAAATACTATAAACCAGGCACACTGTTAAATCTCTTATGTAATTCATTTCATTTAAGCCTCAGGATAACCACATTAGCTAGGTTGTATCTCATAACCTTGCTTTATAGATGGGGAAACTGAGGCATCTGGTTCATACAGCTAGCAGGCCACAGGAACTGAGATCCAAAGCCATGTCTGCCTGTCTAGAGTGTGCTCTCTTACATAACACACTTCTTTTTTTTTTTTTTTTTAAGATTTTATTTATTTATCAGAGAGAGAGAGGGGGAGAGAGCGAGCACAGGCAGACAGAATGGCAGGCAGAGGCAGAGGGAGAAGCAGGCTCCCTGCTGAGCAAGGAGCCCGATGTGGGACTCGATCCCAGGACGCTGGGATCATGACCTGAGCTGAAGGCAGCTGCTTAACCAACTGAGCCACCCAGGCATCCCCATAACACACTTCTTTAGGGACTTCCTGGTCCAGCCCCTTAGTGAGAGCAGAGCAGAGTTCAGAGAGTACAGTGATCTGCCCAAAGTCACACAGTGACTTCTCAGCAGAGCTCATTTCCCAGGATTCCAGAACCTTGTTCTTTCCAATAGGTGACGCTGATAGAAGCTGGAATGTAAAGAGGAAGAAAAAGCAGTCCGGGATTTCTCACTTGTAGTTGGAAAGGCTTCTTCTCTCCTTGCTTCATCCCACTGAATCCCATTTTGTTATTGTCTTTGGAGCCAGTGCGTTTCTTCCATGGGCATATCTGGGTGGAAGCTGGCAGTGAGAGGAGAGAGGAAGCCTGGAAGTTGAAGGGGGTTGTGCATGTCAAGTTCCTTATGATAAGTCTGCATGGAGCGCATTTTTACAACACCTGTCTCTTGGAGTCCTCTCAGAGTTTACCCACTCTTCAAGGGAGAATCCTTATTACACAGGTGAGTAAAATGAAGTTCAGAGACTGTAAGTCATTTATCCACAGCAAGCAGCTGGAAAAAGAGATAGGGCTCGTCCTCTAACTTGTGTTCCCTGAATGCTTGGTGGCAGTACCCACGTTTCCCAGGCCAGAGAGCTCCTCACTGAGCCCCCATCTACTTTTTTAATCATTTTGAAATAAGAATGTATTTAAAAAATTCTGATCTTCTTCTGTAAAGGGAAGGAGAGGGGAAAAGGAAGAATCTCAAGTGAATTTTCTTCATAATGGGGAGAAGGTGATAGCTGGGGAAGCTGGGGAACCCTGAGAACTTGACCCTTTATTTAAATCATTCAACAAATGATAACTGGGTTGTTGATAAGAATGTTGATTCTGGGAAGGCACCGTGCTTGGTACTGGGGACATGGAAGCTGGGGATCTGCACTACAGACAAGAAGACAGACAATAGGAGCACGTAGCCAGAATCCCCAAATCAGCATGGGGATGGGGAAGCACTGGGGCTCTTTGTGGGTCCTCTCACTCTCTTCCACTCCTGTTCAGGCTGACCTGGGCTACTTTTAAGTCCCTGAACATGCTGTCCTATTTCTCAGTCCTGACTTCCCTCATGCTGCTTTTCTGCCCTTCTGCACCTGGCAAGCCTCTGTGCTCTTTCACTACCTCTATGGCAAATGGCCCTGCGATTGTCTGCAACATTGTGTATCTGTCCCTTTGAGTTCCTTCAAAGCAGGGATTGTCTTTTGCCATTTTGTCTTCCCTGCCTTTTGGAAAACAATAGATCGAATTTATACCATGGAATGACCTTGAATAAAAGCAGCAAAGCTGGGTTTGCGAATACAAACATCTTATATCAGGTATCACACTCAGCCCCGAGTGACTTCTGCATTTTGTTTTTGGTTGTTCATTTTGGAAAATCCTGACTTGCCCAGATGAGCAGTCACAAGATACAGTTCTTAAAGAATGAGCTTTGCAACCTTAGGGGAGTGGAGTTCAGGGAGGGGGCACGCAGGTTCTCATTCAGCACATGGCAAAAGGTGATTTGACCTGGCAGCTCGCGAAATCATTAGATAATGATCTTGCAACCAGAAAGGGAAAGGTAAGTATAGATTGTGTTTCCTACTGACGAGACTGATGTTTCAGACAGTAACTGGGGTGCAGAGAGCAAAGAGGGGGTCTCTAGACAGCTGCTGGGGAAGGCTTCTTGGAAGAGGTGACCATTGGGGAGATAACTGAAGAGTGAGAACCAGCCATGTATGCAAAGGGTTGAAGGAAGACCTTTCTGGAGAGGTAAGATTAAGTGCCAAGGTCCCAGAGCAGGAAGAAGCCTGGGATTCACTCCACACCTTTGGTTTAGGCAACCCTGCCAGGGACTTTAGATAAACCTAGATGTCCTCAGAGGTCTCTTAGAAACGCCTGACTTCTTTTCTTAAACACGGCTTCCCTTGAACAATCTTGGGAGGCACTGGGTGGCTTTTACAGCTGAGTAGAACAGGCACGTGACAGTCACACACAGCTGGTTATTGATAGGCCATAATGAGGTCCCTCCAACACGGGTTTCAAGGCCACGAGTCCTAACCACAACATCGCACCACTCTCCATCCAGAAGGTAGAGTCGTTCCTAAAGCCAAACCTTCTTCTACCGGAAACCAGGGACTCGGTGCCAGGCAGGATTTACGACCTAGTAACTGAGGACAGAAATAATTGGTCACATTAATGCCTGGCAAGGCCCCGCCAGGCTGCACTCTGGGGGGGCAGTGCTGCCTGAAACAGTGGAGGTAAGTTTACTTCTGTCAGCCCAGGTGCTCTGCTGTGGCCAACACAGCCCTAATGAGCTCTGCATATTCAGGACCCAAATAATTGATGGCCCAATTTAAAGTGTGCAGAGGCCACATTTCTTTCCAGGCTCTGAAGGAAAAACACCAGTGAGGAAGAATGAAGAACAGCCTGTTCTAAGTTATTTTCCTTCTGTGGTCATTCAATCCCCAGGAAGACCATATCTAGCCCATCAAGAGCCTGGAGAAAGGAGGCAATTATCTAGAGAAGCCATGCAAAAAGGAAAGCACAGAATAAAATTCCTGCACAGGAAAGAGGTCTCAGGCTCCACAATGAAATGCCTACAGCCTTCAGCATACCCTGCTTCTCACAGAAGTTTGAGTTAAGGCCATGGACTGTGGGGTCAGACGGATCTGGATTTGAAAACTAATTTCACTCCCTATTACACGTGTGACCTAAGTGAGACTTTGCTTCTCTGTGCCTCAGTCTACTCGTTTGCTAAATGGAGATTAAGAGCACAGACTTTGGGGCAATGAGACTTGGATTTCAAACCCACCTCTGCCACTGACAGTGTGATAAAAGGCAAGTTACAAACCCACAGTGTTAGTTTCCTTATTTTGGAAGAGGAGGTGGTTAACTAGTTGCCTTGGAGGACTGTTTGGGAGGACTGACTGAGAGAAGACAAGCATGTGTGTGCATAGTGTCCCCGAAAATCATGGTTAACTTGGTAACCGATCACTGGTTAAGCTCTAGGGCAGGCGTTCTCAAAGAATGGTAGCATTAGCCTCTCCTGGGGACTTCTTAGAAATGCAAATGATAGATCCACTGAATCAGAAACTTTGGAGGGTGGGCCCAGAACTCTGTTTTAACAAGCCCTCCAGAAGATTCTAGCACATGCCAAAGTTTGAGAATCTCTGCTCCAGGTCATCATTCAGAATGCACCTGAGACATTTCAGTTTATCAGCAACTGTCTCAGGCCTCTGAGTGCCTCAATGCCACAACCCTTCAAAATTAGCTCTCTGCTCATTCCTTTCTGTCCCCAAACAGGAAAGAAATACCTCATTACTCAAGATTTTGAAAGGGCCCCTCAGCACTAGGTAGCATTTTCTACATGCTTTCTATGTTCTAGGCATTCTGATAATAGTTTCACATGGATTATTGCAATGTATCTCTTCAGTAATCCTCTATGGTAGATATTATTGTTTTGCTGATAAAGAAACCAAAGCTCTGTGAGAAGAATTGCCCAAAGATTTACAATCAGTGAGTGGTGAGGCTGGGATTCAAACCCTAGTAGTCTACTGCTAGAACCCATGCACTTCCTAACTCACCACACTGCTTCTTTATACCAATATGAAGAACCAGGGATGTCTAGCTTAGTGAAGGGAAGCATCTGGAGAACACGTGCAAAGTTTCTTCATGGCTGTGAAGGGCCATTACAGTCATGGGGTCGACCAGTTTGATGTGGTTCCACACCACTGAATATGGAACCATGAGCGTGGCTCAACAGAAAGAATGGCTTTCAGCAATAGTCTGAATTGGCCAGAACTGTCTTGCCTTAAAAAGTAGTGAGCTCCCTATCCCTGATGATGTCTGAGCATAAGCTGGGTGAACATATGTATACATGCTTTCATGTTTATGAAGAAACGAGACACATTTCACTTATACAGGAAGGAGACTGAAGTGAACTTGGTCTGGAGAAGAGAGAATCCACTTTCCCGTAGCTCCAAGGAGCCAGATCCTCTCCGATCCTCTAGCGGGAAGGTGTCTTTCTTTCCTCTGCACTCTCCCTGAGCCCTGTCTTACTGCACTGTAGCTATTTATGGGTGGTTATGTTCTTTCTGTTAGGGAAGAAGCAAGACACATGTTCATGGAGGCTGATAGGTCCATGGGATCATGAGCAATTGTCTCAGCCTCTTGGGGCTCTCAGTTTCCTTGTGATGTAAAGGGGTCAGTAGGGATTCCTTCCTGAAGCTAGAAGGATTCAAGGGGCCAGGAGTGTGGTGCCTCATACCCTGTGTTCCTCTCCTGTTCCCCATAGATGGTAACATGTCTTTAGGGAGAATGCACTTCTGATTCATTGAGAGACCCATTCTACTGCTCCCCATGACTCTGTAACCCTCACCTTTCCATCTGAAATATAGATATCAATATGTGGTACATAATAGGCATGTATATATTTATTGGAAAAATGACAGGGAAAGAAACAAAAGAGAAAGCAAGAGACAGAGAGGGAGAGAGAGGAAAAGAAGAAAGAAAGGCAGAGAAAAATGTAACAAATAAATGCTCTTCCTCATTTGCTGCCCGTCACCTGGTAGGCACTCTACCTAGGTGGACTTTTTTCTTGGGCACACCATGGTATGTGTGTGTGCATTTAATAGAACAATCCATAACAGGCAATGGTATGAAGAGACCTATGGGAGCAGAGAGGAAACAGGAAAGAAAGACTTGAAACAATCCCTCCATAGGCAGCTAATTGCCATTTTGTGGTTATTGGAGGCAGTTGTTTACTGTGGAAGAAGCTGGCCTCTAGGGTAACAAGCCTTGCACATACTGATCTCCATCTTGAACCCCTTTGATAGGTGCTGAATGTTTCAGGGGCAGATTCTGGAAGACTTAAAAGCAGGTCTGGTTTTCAACACAGTGCCTATTGAACTTTCTCCACTGTGGGAGGCAGGCCAAGTGGTGGTTTTTGAAGCTTTTAAAGGCTCACTGGCCCTTCAAAAAAAAAAATGGCTGTTGTGGACATATGGTTTTAGAAGCTTTTTAAAAAGCCTTGTGGGCTTATTTTTAGAGCAAACCTTAACCTTGTAAAACTTCTTAAAGGAGCTACGGAGAGCCCAATCACCAGAACCTCCTTCAAGCCCTAGGAAGGTACTCCCTGAGATTTCCAGTATAGGCCTTCCTTGTGCTTGATGTGTGTCAGGCACCAGCTGAGCCTCAGATAGGCTGCCCCTTGAGAAGGTGTGTCTTGGGAACTAGAAGACCCAAGACTTGGGTCACAGGTAAGTTACTCATGGAGGCAGAGTTTGCTTGCCCATGAGTGGAATCATAAATGCACAAAATCTCAAAGAGTCTCCTAAAGGAAGAGAACCTTAAAAGTCATGCAGTCAACCCCAGTCTGATGCTAGAACCTCCCTTAAAGCATGCTTACAAAAAGGTGGTTCCACTTCTGCTTGTACATCTCCAGCTATAAGAAGATCACTGGGCATTCTTTCATTCATTCCATCAACACATTTGCAATTGAGTATATATTATGTCCTTGGTAGTGCAAAGCTCTGGGGTTATATTTGTGAATAAAAAATCAGACACAGTCTCAATGTAGATTGAACATCAGTGGGAAAGGCAGACATGGGTCAAATGATCACATTAACACATAATAACAAATACAAAGATACTATTAAAAAATTCAAGGATTTATCAAAGCTTCTGACTGGACCTGCTCTGGTCAAAGATGTGGGGGCAGGTTTGGTGAAGAAGTGATCTTTGACCACGCTCTGAAGGATGAGTGAATATTGGCAAGGCAACAGAAGATAAGGGAGGGCATGGAGGGCTGAAGGAATATTTCTGCAGAGGCCTTCAGGCAGGAGGAAACATAGCATTTTAGTGGGAATGGAAGCCCAGGTGTATAACATCAAAGGGAAAGACCTGGTTTGAGTCTGGGGGCATGTAGCATATAGGGCATGCATGACCTTGCTGCCACGTTGAGGATTTTTATCTTTATCCTGAGACATATTGGAAACCTCTGACTCCTTTTAAACAGAGGCTAGGCAACTCACACCAGAGCCGCAAATTTGTTCTCAAGGTGTTAAGTGTGGTGGTCTTAAAACATGTCCATAATTCTCCTCCCTTCAAACGTCAGAGCCTAATTTCCCTCCCTTGAATGTAGGTCTGTCTCAGTCTAATTGAAAAAATGTGGTAGAAGTGATTCTATGGGACCTTAGAGGCTAGGATATCTTCCCTGGCACTCCTTCCCTTAGGTGGCTTGTTTTGGAGGAAGTCAGGCGTGATGCTGTGAGAATACTCAACCAGCTAATGGAGAGGCCCACAAGGAGAAGAAACAAGGCCTTGCTTTCTACAACCAGCACCAGATTGCCTACTTGGCAATTGGAAGTGGCTCTTCCAGCCCCGGTTGAACCTGTGGATAACTCTAGCCTCAGCTGGTATCTTGACTGTAGCTCTCAACAAACCCTGGGCCAGAATCATCCAGCTAAGCTGTTCTTGAATTCTTGACTCACAGAAACTATAAGACAATAAATGCTTATTGTTGCTTCAAATGATTGACTTTGGGTGATTTGGTAAGCAGCAATAGACACCTGGTTCAGTGAGATACCTCAGAGGAGGAGGAGGAAAGCAAGAACTTTGGGGTCGGAGAGACTTGGATTTGAAATCTGACTCTTCAGCTTCCTGGTTTTTGGACTAGAGGTGTGTTCTTTATCTCCTGGAGCTCCCATTTTTTCATCTGTAATGAGAGATGATACCCAAAGAACCCCCAGGAAATAGTACTGTGTGGCCATTCTCAGTTTCCTTGCCTTCCCCCACTTCATATCCAATTGAGACATGCCATTCTCAAAGTTGAGATTAAAAAAAGGCTGTAGAATGTGGGTATCTTGATTCCCCTTAGAAAGAGAGGGCTTGAAAAATGTTTGTCTGAGGCTGCCTTATGCCCTGTTCCATTCATCCAGTCTACATCTTTTCAAGCCTACTCCCCACTTGGGCTTATGAGTTTTATGAGACCATTTCTTGCTATGTAAACAGAATTGCCTTTTATTTATTTATTTATTTAAAAGTTACCTCTTCATAGTTGCATGTTTTATTTTCTTCATTTGCATTTCAGTAAGGAAATAGATTTATGATGAGTTTTCTAATGAAAGAGATTCACCAAATCAACTACTGTGTGTCATATACATTGTGAGGATATTTTTAGTTAATTCTCTAAGCACAACTCTGGGGTATCCCTTATTTGTGCCATTTTACAGATGAAGAAACAGGTATAAAAGCCAGAAGTATTACTTTGCCATCAAGTATTATGTGATCTTGACCAGTTATTCAACTTCTCTTGTATCTAAGTTTCCTCATCTGCAAAATGGGGTAATAGAATAGAACTCATGCAAAACCAGGTTGATATGAATATTAAAGGAATTAGTATGTATAAAATACTTAGAAAACGGTTGGATATTTTAGGATATATTCCCAAATAGCTCCTATCATTATTTTTCTTATTTTTAAACCAATATTTCAAAAAGTCAGAACAAAACTTCTGTCTAAGCCATTTTGCTCCATCCGTGTTATCTCCCGTCTGATATAATAGTCCTTTCCATTTTTATGGCATTTTAAAAAATAATCATTTTGTTCTTGCAATAATTCAGTGACTTAACATCACTATCTTGATTTTTCAGCCAAAGTTAAACTCAGGTTCAAAATGGTGAATGGGAATTTTTCAACATTGCTTTGGTTGCAAGCAACAGAAACCAAATGGATCTGGCTTCAGCTAAAGAAAGAAATTTCATTTTCAGATACAGGGTGATTTAGGGAACCAAGCTCATGAGCAAGCCTTGGGGAAAATCTCCAAGAATGATAGAAACTGGGGAGAAGAGGGCTACCCTGAACCTGAGAAATGGTGCTTCTCCTTCTCTCCCCTTTTCTCCACTTGGCTGTTGGGCTGCCTCTGTCTTTCCTCTCTGAGTCTGGCTTTCTCAGCTGCTCAGTGCAAATGGTTTGTGTGTGGCAGCCTCCCATAGCGTCCAAGCCCACAAGTTATCATGCCAACCATAGAAGAGATTGACCTTATCCTTCTCTCTGTTCAGATTCCCCTTTACTCCAGATGGGACCCTGACTGAAACAGCTTTGACTCAGGGGCCTTTCCCCAGTCTGGTCAAATGCAGCTCAGGGGTGGGGTTACAGTGTACAGAGTGGGGCCAGTTGCTGCTAGCCACTCACTCCTGTAGATTCCTGTAGGAAGGTCATGAGGAAGTGAAAAACACTCCAGAGGGAACCCAGAACATGAAGTGAGTTTCCTGCCATTTTATATACTGGAATGACTGAGGCAAGACTCCCCTCCAGATCTTCCTTTCCTATGAGGTGAACACTTGTCCTATAAGGCTTCAGCTACATTCCTTTAGGAGACCAGCACCTCCTGGGATTCAGGTCGGGGAGGATTTGGGCACTGCTCTAATTGTGGTCAACCCAGCTCCAGAACTGTTTTATCTTGCAACTGAAACGTAGCCCTCATTAAACAACTCCTCCCCCTTCCCCCCTTCCCCCAGCCCCTGACAACCACTGTTCTAATCTCTGTCTCCTTGAATTAGACTACTTGGGATAATTCATATCAATGGGATCATACCATATTTATCTTTTGTTGACGGGCTTATTTCATTAGCACAGTATCCTCAAGGTTCATCTATGCAGTAGCATATATCAGAAGGTCTTTCCTTTTGATGGGCTGGACAACATCCCATTGTATTGTATGTACCACATGTTATTTATCCATTCATCTGTCCATGACTACTTGGACTGCTTCTGCCTCTTTGGCATTGTAAATGGTGCTGCTATGAACATGGGTGTGAGGAATTGTCTTTTTTCGACATAGAGGACAGAAGGAAGATCCTGAGAACATAGTGTGAAAACAACAGAAGGGATGTCATTCCTGCTCTGTATGAAAAAGTGAGGGGAGTTTTGCTCCTGGTAGAAATGGGGATAGAAGAGAGGAAAGGCACCAGTGACCCAGAGTCACGGGTGAACTGGAAAACACCTGGGGAGAGGGGCCAGGGAAGAACTCCCACTGCTCTGTGGTCTATCACTCAGTAGAAAGTGGTTTCAGTGGTTGTGTTGTCCCATTCCCACTATGTAGCGAATTTGGGAACATTTCCTACACACATATACACAAATGCTCTGTGTGAGTTGCTTTTTGGTATAAACTGAAGAAGGAATTAAGTCTTCCATCTGGTCTGATGTGAAGCAGACTGAAACAGGAGCACAGGAGGGCAAAGTCAGCCATACACCGTCCTATGTGGGGGAAGCAGATGTTCCAGGGGTGCCCCTGAGAGAGTGAGCTCGCTGGTAATTAATGGACAATTTGGGAAGAGATTTTGACTTCCATGGAACATACCTAGGAGTTGTGAAGCAATCTTACCTAGATCAGTGCTTCTTAAGCTTTAATTTGCCTGAGAATTGCTTCAGGGACTTGATGAGGTAAAGTATTTGATTCAGTCTGCAGTATGGCCTGGGATTCTGCATTTCAGACAAGCTCAAGCTCATAGCTGTTGGTGATACTGGTGGTCTGTGGACCACACTTTGAATCAGAGGGTTTCAGATCTCAAAGGGGTATAAAATTCCTAATAGTGTCATAGTGCCTGTCTGTCTCTCTCTCCATCTCTATTTGCCTGTCTTTCTTTTCATGCATATACCATCTCCTGGTGTTCCTGGGAAAACATGGCTCTCCTGTCCTCTTAGGGTGAAGCTGTGACAGAGAAATCCATAAAGGAGCTATTGCTCTCTTGCTAGCTTTCATCTCAGTCCTTGTTCTATCCCCACCCAGGGAGTGTGGAGGTCATGCCAGGGGACGCTCAGTGGTCCATTCTGCATGCTTTGGCCAGGGTATTAGAACAACAGTTTTCAGGGGGGGAACCAAAGGCTCTTTCTCAGTGGTTGGCCTCAGAACTCCTCTCTCAGAAAGATGGAGAGAGGCAGAAAAAAAAAAAAGTTTTAAGTGGTATTTTTCTTGAGAAAGGTCATTCTGGGGAGCCAAGCATTAATTGAGTACTTGATTGTGAGAGGGTTGTGTGGTAAACTCCCTTGTTTTCCACAGATGTTGAAGGACTCTGAGCCAGAGTTCAGGAAAAATGTTTTCCCGCATATCCACCCCTGCCCCAGAGGCTGTGATGAAGTTGGCAAAGGACCTTCAGGTCAAGTGGGGCTCCAGCAACCTCACAGAAACATAAGAATTCACAGAATCTGAAGGGGAAACAGTGGCTAGGGAGCATCTAACATGAAAAGAAAAGAGGAAGAGAGGTACCCCACTTCTACCCTAGCAGAGCCCTGTACCAGGACCTTCAGTTAATACAGGTGATGAAAGAAACCCTCCACTGCTTTCTTGTCTGGGCAGGTGTTTCTTTTGCTGGGGTTTGCTTCCTGCCTCAGACACAGCGCATCTCACTCAGGAGCACTCACTGTGGAAGAACTGTCTTCACTTTGAGCTGAAATCTGCCTTTCTGAAAACATCCAAGTTCAGGACTTCTGTGCTAATGCTGCCCTTCAAAACTACAGGAAGTGAGAAACTATCATGTCTCTGCAGTGCATCCCACAGTTAAAGCATATCCCGGCACACCCATGGGCCCATCTGATCCTCAGAGCTGTCTGAAAGAAAGCAGGGGGGCAAGTGGAAGCATTGCTCACAGTAGAGGTTGAGAGCACAGGTTCTAGAGTCTGGCTGCCTGGCTTCACCACCTCGCCTCTCATGGTTGTGTATTTTTGGACAAACCCCTTGACCACTCTTATCCTGGGTTTCCTCTTCTGTAAAATGGGCATAATGATATTACGTACTGGAGAGGGTTGTGGTAAGGACTAAATTAAAGTGCTCAACCTTTGGTTTATAGAACTTCCCTTCTGCCACTGAGGAGAGAGAGGAGAAAAAGATGGAGGTCAAGTGATTTGCCCAAGGCCAGAAAATGGTGGCACCAGATCTAGAACTCAGATACCCTGATGCTAACTCTAATACTTTTTCCATTACAATCAACATTTTGCATTCGTAAGCCCATCAGAGATGGAAATTCTCCAGTGAACCTCACATTGGCAGGAGCTGTGTATACAATAGGAAGATAAATAGTTCTAGAGAGTTTGGCCTGCTCGGGACAGTTTATAGCTTCTCTCATCCTTCCTTGTTTGTTCTCTCTTGTCTGCTCTGTATCACCCCAGATGGGAAACTTAATCACTTCCTCAGTTTCCACAAAAAAAAAAAAAAAAAAAAAGTCTCATCTGATCTTCCCAATACTTTGAGTTGGTCACTGGTGCTCTTAATAGTATAGCTGATGAAACTCCAAAAGATTAAGTAACTTGCCTGGTAGTCATATAACCATTAACTGGGGTCTCAGCTAGCTCCTTCCTCTATACCTCTCTGCCTGCAAGCTTGCAGGCAGCAACTAACACCCTGGGGGCCTTAAACAGATTCTTTTAGGATGTCACAATAGGTGCAAGGGGTTAAGCAGGCCTTTTGTCTAGCCCCTCCAGAAATAAGCCTCATTCACCAGGGTGGGGAGGACACCCAAAGGAATGCGAGGGCAAGAGTGGGGAGTCCAATTAAACAGGCAGAGCAGGTTTCCAGAGCGTTTGGGATGGCAGTGAATGAATGGTCCTGGGAGGTTATCAGGTGAGGAATTCCAGCTGCTTTCCAGAGGGTAAGTCCGCATCACTATGAATCTGTAGAATCCAGCCACCTGAGTGTCCAGGCAAGCTAGAGAATCCACAGCACGTAGTTAAAAGTAGGTGGGAGTGTCCCACTGGGATCAAATGTCAAGGGTTTACAGATAGGATGAGGCCCCAGGGAAATAGCTGGAGAGGTGGAGTATCCTAGCAGTCAGGAGGGAATTCTTGAGGCCATACTGCCTGGGCTCTCATTGGCCAGTTAAACCCTCTGTGTCTCAAGTTCCTCATCTAGGATCCTAATAGAGCTCAAGCACAGATTTTTTTTTTTTTTTCAATCACAGATTCGATGTGAAGATTAGATAAAGAAGGAGAAAAGCAGACCCCTACATCTGTGAACTGACCTCAGAATGAAAGCAGGGCTTTGGTGGTGTTAGTTGCTGGCCTAGCATTTGCAGGTAGGCTGTGGTGTTTCTCTTGCTAAACATAAATAATCTCATAAGTAAGACACCCCCTCACCCAAAGGTAGCCTTTTTTTCCAAGCACATACAAAAACAATCACTGTGCGAACCACAAAAATACTAAAAGTCCCCCCTCCCAGCTAGTATGAGTGATGTTACCACTTTACTAATTACTTCTTTAGCTTTCTATTATTCCCTCTTTCTGGTTAAGATTCATTGAGATATCCAATCAAAATTATACAGAGTAAGCCCTGCCTCCTTCAAACCCTCCCCAAAATCACCTGGCACTGACTTTCATCCTATAGGTCCCTTTTAACATCCTCTACGGCAACACTCCATGGTTCCTTTGGATGTGTGGTCTCCCTCCTTGCAATGAGTCAAGCAACCCAGTGTTCCATTATAGATGTGTTCCTGGTGGTCTTTGGCTGGAGGGCATGGACACAAATTAATAAATGGAAGCATGTAGAAAGCACCATGTCAGTGATGCCATCATAATTACTGGTTAGATTGCCAAGGAAGCCTCAGGGACAAGGAGATCTAAGAGGGAAAGCTACAGGACAGAGGCCAAGGAGAATAGTAGATTTACAGCCAGGAGGCTTCAATTTAAGTGCCAACCTACCACTGAAAATAGTAAATAATTCTTCATTGCATACGTCAAAAGTACCAGACACAGAATGCATTTTTGATGTAGAGGGTCTCAGTTATTTATTAGGACACTACGGGCAAGTTCCTTAACCTTTCTGAGCCTCAGTTTCTCCATCTGTACAAAATGGAAAAAACAAAACTATTTCTTGGTTTGCTGTAAGGTTCCAACAAGAACATAAATGCGCTGTAGGCCACTAATTTTATTAAAATGTTACTTGGATGGGCATAGTCTAGGTGATAGGCATAAGGCAGTCCTATAATTCCAATTTGAACCAAAGTTGGCAAAAATGCTCAGAAAGTTAAGTTGATTTAAAGTAAGTTTGCTGAAATCCCTGTATTATTATACCTTCTTATAGATGAGGACTACACTTGAACTCCTAATTTTGTTGTTCTAGAAGAATGGTGAAAAGACCTCTCTAAGGAATCCCTTCCTCGGCCTCGTTTCCATGTAGTTCCTTGTCCAGCAAGACCAGGAATGATGAAAAGCATTTGGCTCTGTGTCACTTATTAACATGAGCAAGACACTTATTGAAGACCTGGATTCTCGAAATGGGAATAAAATCAACACCTACCTTATATATTTGTGGTGAGGATCCAATAAAAAGTGTCCATGTTACTGTGTTATAAGCTACAAAGGGGACACTATTAGTCCCTCTGAGGCTGCATCCCATAGAGTAGTCTCTCGCACGGGGACCCAGCTGTCTGCTTTCCAAGGGCCAAGCTAATAGCCATTGATCAAGGTGTTTGCTCATGTGTCTCCATGAATTACCACTTCCTGTAAAACTATCTGCATGAGGGAGGGTGTGGGGAGCCCCCACAATGGGCTATGTGAAACAGGTTTCTCTCTTCCCTAACAATCCAAAGGAAAGCATCAGGGAGATGAGTACTGGTCAATTCACCCCTTGGGTCTCTGAGTAAGAGAGGCTCTATCTGTACTGAGTAAATCTCTGGACGAAAATAAGAGCGAACTTATTCAGATGCTTGAATCACCCAAAGCCAAAAATCAAATATTTGGAACCATCCCAGTGAATCTTCATATTTTTGGTTTCCTCCTAGATCTTGGCACTAAGGAGACAGAATCTTAGCCACACAACCCACTACATGAACACTCACATACACCCAAACACATATAGACATTGTGTGTGTTTATACAAACCTATATACAAATGCAATATAGATTTACACTTGCACAGATCTTAGTTTTGTACTAGAGGAACATAAGTGTTACCTAGTTACCTGCCTCTTTTCAGTGGGATCACAGCATTGTTGAAAAAAGTAAATACTTAGAAGCCAGAGGTCTAGGTTTAAATGCAGCCTACGTCATCGATACACATTGAAACTCTGCGTGAGATACTCTATTTTCTTGACTTCTGGTCCACATTGATAAAATGAATATTACACGATCTGTCTCAAAAAATTATTTTGAACTTAAATAAAATGCCATACTTATTTGTCACACTCATGTTGCAGGTTTAGTTGGTACATAATCAATATTAACTGTTATTTTTTATGAGGCAAATGAGCGCCAGCACTAGTTAATGGCAGGACAGGAATTTTCCATCCTCTGCCTTAATATGAAGAATAATCCTTCCTAAGCTTGTACTGCTCTCAGCCTTACTTACTTCAAAAAAGAGAAGTTGTTAAGATAATTTTTCAAAATTAATTGTTTATGGAAGTGTAACATAGATACAGAAAAGTGCATGAGGGCGCCTGAGTGGCTCCGTTGGTTAAGCAACTGTCTGCAGCTCAGGTTATGATCCTAGAGTCCTGGAATCAAGTCCTGTATCCGGCTCCCTGCTCAGCGGAGAGACTGCTTCTCCCTCTGATCCTCCCCCCATCTCATGTAAATAAATGAGATAAATAAATAAATAAATAAATAAATTTTTTAACCGTGATGCCAGTAATTTGTGAGGAGTCCTGTATTTTGCATTTGGATGACTTTTCAGTATGCTTGCACCTTTTGATTTGACCTAAGGAAGCACTAATAGGTTTTGAATGTTGTCTGTGTGTTTGAGAGACCTGAAGTCATTAAGATAAGATCTAATATCAAAAATTAGAAGCCAAGTAACTTGTACAGAAGGAATACAAGAAAACTCTGGGTGGTTTGGTAAGCAAAATTAGGGTGGGTACATATGCTAGATTTTCTGAGTAAGAGAGGCTCTCTCAAATAAATAAGTAAAATCTTAAAAAAGAAAAAAGAAAAGTGCATGAATCATAAGCATATAGCTCACTCATTTTTCCAAAAGGAATCGTGCTCATGTCATCGGCACTCAGATGGAGAACCAGAACATTACCAGCACCCCAGATGCTCCTTCATTACCCTGTCTGAGAATAACTACTATCTTACATTATAGATTAATTTTATCTTTTTATACTTTATAGAAGTAGGATCACATACAGATAGTCTTACATCTGGCTTTGTTTTACTCTATGGAAAGATTGAGACATTCCTCCATATTGTTGCATGTAGTTGTGGCTTTGGTCAAATCACTCTCTGCCATACTGCGTTTTGGTGAATATACTACAGTCTATTGATCTATGCTACTCTCAATGGACATTTGGGTGGTTTCTGGGTTTTGGCTATTTTCAATAATGCTGCTACAAACATTCTTGCATGTGTCTTTGGTGAATGCATTTCTGTTGAGTACATAAGGGTGACTGGAATTTCTCGGTGTTTAGATTTGTACATGTTCACTTTTTCTAGATCTGTCATGAAGAAGATAGTGGAAGTATTTCTTATTTTTTAACTAAGATTTATTTATTTATGAGAGAGAGCACACGTGTTGGGGGTAAACGGAGAGGGAGAGAGAGTCTCAAGCAGAATTTGAGCTGAGCACGGAACTTGACATGGGGTTCGATTTCATGACCCTGAGATCATGACGGGAGCCAAAACCAAGAGTCGGACACTCAACTGATTGATTTAATTTGTGGAACCCTGAGAGACTTTGAGGCTTTTAATCTCCCTTATTGGGCCTGTATATCCTGGAATCCAGGGATATACTCTCATTCTTTGGGAAGAAAGAATCAATAGCTTCTGGATAACCCAAGGTATTAGGTATCTATTGTTATGCAACACATCCTCTCCAAACACAGAGGCCTAAAACAGAAGTACCTATTAACTATCTCTCACGGTTTTTGTAGGTGAGGAATTGGGGCATACCTTGGCTGGTGGTTCAAACTTAAAGTCTCCAATGTGATTGAATCAGATGTTGGTCTGAGCTAGAGTCTAAGGGTTTACTGGGGCTAGAGGATCCCCTCTCAGATGGTTGTCTCCTAGAACTGGCAAATTGGAGTTGGCTGTTGGTAGAAAGCCCCAGTGTTTCCCCATATGAGTCTATCCACAAGGCTGCCCTAGCGTCCTGACAACAGGGTAGCTGGCCCCCTCCAGTGTGAGCAATCCAAGAGCCCAAGGTAGAAGCAGCAGTGTGTTTTATGACCTCACCTTGGATGTTACACTGTCACTTTCTCAATATTTTATGGATCATCCAAGTCATTCTTGTTCAATAGGAGAAGGCTTTGCATAAGGGTATGAGTGTCAGAAAGTGAGGATAATTAGGGACCATGTTAGAGGCTTGCCACCACACCACACCACACCATTAAGCCCTTCTTGCCGCCAGATAAAGACTTTTCTATGATAACTGGATCCCCAAGTGATTAGCACAGGGAGCAGGTAAATTTTGATGGACAAGGAAAGAAAGAGAAAATACACAGAATAAGTAAGTCTAGGGAGAAAGGCAGGCCTGGATATAGTAACCATGAGGCAGTTCGTTGTAACATTTTGAGTATCTGAGTAGGAATAAAGGAACATGTGCTTGGGGCAGGGGTTTGGAAGATTATATGCAGGGGGCTAGAGAAAAATATTCCTTTGTTTACTAATTAGATCATGTTTTTGGACCATGAAGACTAAACTCTGGTATTGTTTGCCTGAAAGTAATAGCCCAAATTGAATATTCTCAGATTTTCTCTACAGTTTATTCAATTTGTCATCCACCCTTATTAAGCATCTGGCAAATGCCAGGTCTATTCTAGAGGGAGACAGGGGATGCAGAAATGATCAAATACAAAACCTGACATAGGGAATGGAGGAGAGAGAACTAATATTTATTATGCACCTACTGTGTTCCTGTACTTCACATTTATTGTTTTAATAATTCTCATAACTACTTCAGATACTGGGCATCATGGTTCCCACTTGGAAAATGAATAAAGAGACCTAAGAGTTCATTTCTTTACTCAGAGTTGGAGGTGAAAAGTGGCAAAGCTGAGTGCTCTGCAGATAACAATGGTACAAAGTAGAAAGAGATTAAATGCAAAAAAAAAAAAAAAAAAAAAAAAGGTCTGCCTGCAGTGCAATGGCAGCTCTAGAGAAGAGAGTGAGTTCTTTGGCCTGGGGAGGTAAGAGAAGGCTTTATGGAAGAATTAGCATTTCAGCTGGATCTTGATACATGGGTAGGAGATAATAGAAAAATGTCATATGCCAGGAGTAAGAATATCAAAAACAAAGGCATGAAAGCAGGAATACATATTAGTAATGATCATGCACACAGAGACAGATGATGTGGCTAGAGAAACAGGCATGAAGGAAAGAGATGGCTGATAGAGCTGAGCAAAATGAGCTCAGGCCACACAGAGATAGAGACAGATACCAGACCTAGCTATTCTGTAATGTGACAGGAAGCCAGGGAAGGCTAGAAATTCACTGTACACCTGAGTGGGAACTCCTTTCAGACTTCTTGAATAACACCTTCCTCAAGGTTATTATTAATTCAGTTATGATTGTACCTTCATGCCCAGCAACAATAACAGAAAGACTGACAAACTATATAAGATTATTCAAATTACTGAATAGGAATGAGAAATGCCATTGATCAGTAACAAGGGTAATAAATGTACTGATGGTGAAGTGTGCTGCTAGTTAAAGACAGAAGAAAAACGATGGGGAAAGTCAGCAGGCCCAGGGCTATTGATTCCCAGAAAAAAATCCAAGAATCTCAGAGTGGGGAGTGACCTGGAGGATGTTTCCTCTAATTTTGCAGTTTACATTAGAGAAAACTGAGGTCAGAGAGTAGGAATGACTTATTCTTCTAGAGCAGAGCTCCTTCTAAGACACCTCAGCCTTTTGAGAAGAACAGAGTACAATCCTTGATACGAAGAAGGCCATGAGTACGGAGGGTGCTACGAAAATCATTAGTTATAAAACATGTCTGTTAGAGTTGAGTTGTGTTTTCTCCAAATTCATCATTTGAGATCCTAACTTCCAATACCTAAGAACATGGTCTTATTTGGAAAGAAATTTGGTTGAGATAAAATTAAAAGAAGGCCATATTGGAGTAGAGTGGGCCCCAAATCCAGTATGACTGGTGTCCTTATTAAAAGGGGAAATTTGTACACAGGGAGTATGCCATGTGAACATGAAGGCAGAGCAGTGTGTCTACAAGACAAGGAATACGGTTGCCAACAAACCACTAGAAGCTAAGAGGGAGGCATGGAACAGTCTCCATTTCTGCCCTCAGAAAGAACCAGTCCTGGGACACCTTGATCATATACTTCTAGTCCCCAGACATTCCTATTGTTTAAGCTACCTAGTGTGTGGTACTTTTTATAACAGTCCTAGAAAAGGAATACAATTGCTAAAAGAAAGAAGGTTATACGAAGCCATGGGAAGTAGGCGGTGTGAGGAAGGAACAGTGGATTAATGGGATAATAAAGTCATTCATTAATCTATTCAAGTGCTGTGTGTGCCTGAGGCACCTCACTTGGCCCTGGAGCTGATATATGAAGTGAAATATAATTTTCCTGCTTTTGAAAAGTTCAAAGTGTGGTCTAGTTAGGCTCACAACAGAAGTAAATGTTATGGGGACCCAAAGGAATGAGATAGGCAAAGGTCTGGATGCAGGAAGTAACATCTGAGCCAAGTTTTGAAGGATGAATGTGTTTGCTTCCTGGTTGTTAAATGGAGCTGATCATTTCTGCCACTGGAAAGAGCTTCCTAAAATCTCCATCCTGGTTCACAGAGCCATCAAAGAGACAAAATCACAGACTTGCTAAGTTTCTTCAGTTCAGCATTTCAGACAAACAGCCTCAACAACTGAGGCCAGTTATCTCAATTTCCTGCCCTAGTTGGCCTGCCATTCATAGAAAAAAAACAGGAACAAAGATGCTGACCTCTAGCTGCTCAGCCCAAGTCCCCTTGGAGTTTCAGGCTCGTGTAAGAACTGGCTTCAGAAACTCACCCCAGTGGGGGGTGGGAGGAGGAGTCTTCCTATTCTGGCTGCAGAGACCTCTCTGCAGGGCTGAAAAGTCATATTTTGTTATTTATGTATAAAAACAACAACAAAAATAGCCTCTTCTTTCCAAATATTCCATGTATACGAAGCCAAGCCTTCAGTAGGTCATCGCTATGATATTCTGAAAGACTATGCTTCCAGGCCCTGGAAAATGAGCCAGGTCTGCTGGCCTTGGTCTTACGATGTCTTGGCTGTCTCCTATTAAGGACCCCCAGGCTCCCAAATTTGAGCTCTCAGCAGCCACTGCTCTGAGTAATGCTGGTAAGAAACAGAGCAAAGAACAGAGCCAACTGCAGCTGGAGCCACATCTGCCTCTGTGGAATGATGTCAAGTGTGTTAGGAGGAAGGCAAGGGGTGTCTCTTAACTCTAATTGCTTCCCTGCTGGTCAGTCATGTTCCCTGAAAGTCCATGAAGATTATGGACAGATTACAGGTCACCTGGGTGGCTCAGTGGGTTAAGCCTCTGCCTTCAGCTCAGGTCATGATCTCAGGGTCCTGGGATCAAGCCCCCCATCAGGCTCTCTGCTCAGCAAGAAGCCTGTTTCCCCCTCTCTCTCTCTGCCTGCCTCTCTGCCTACTTGTGATCTCTCTCTCTGTGTCAAATAAATAAATAAATAAAATCTTAAAAAATAAAAAAATTATGGACCTATTCCTTTAGGTTTATGAGCGAGAACAATGGGACATGACAGGGTCTGCATACAAATCAGCAGTCTTTGCTTGGTTGGTTACATTGGAAAATCTTAAAGCAGAGCAAGTATGGTCAGTTGCCCCAGGACCTAGGTTTTCCCTAGAGTACTACATCAAGTCTCATTCAGTGGTTGTTACCTGCCTGGCCCCTTTAAGCACTTTTGGTAACCTCTGCTCAACTCATCCACACATATGGTTTTGACCATCACCTGGGTAGAAATATTTTAAAACTTTCACCTCCAGTTTCATACCTTTTTCTTCATGCTTTTGAATCTTCTAACTGCCTGTCCCTACACACCTGATCTTCAACTAATTCATCATCTTTTCTCACAAAACTATCCTTCTTCAGGGTTTTCTTTGTCCTACTTCCCAAATCAGAAAAATGGAAAACATCCTTGACCCTTCCCTTCCTAATATATTAAATCAATAACGTAAGATTTACTAATATCACTTCCCAAAAGTTTCTTTTAATTGTTCTTCCTCCCATGCTTTCTGATAATTCTCTAATTCAGGACTATATCATCTTTCCCTTAAACTACTAGAACAGCTTCTAAGAGGGTCTCCTTATTCTCATCTTCCCCCTTCCCCATTCTCTACTTAACAGCTGAAGTATCTTTAAAAATTATAAATCTTCACTCAAAAGTCTACTCTTGTAAGGAAGCTGCTTTAACATAATAAGGACCATATATGAAAAACCTACAACCAACATGGTATTCAGTGGTGCAAAACTGAAATGAAAGCTTTCCCTCTGTGATCAGGACAAACATGCCTGCTTTAGCCTGCTTTCTATTCAGCATAATAGTGAAAGTCCTAACCAGAGTAATTGGGCAAGAAAAAGAAAAAAAAGGCATCCAAATTGGAAAGGCAGATGTAAAATTGTCTCTGTTCCCAGATGACATAATTTTATAGGGAGAAAATCCTAAAGATTCTACAATAATCCCCTATTATAGCTAGTAAATGACTCAGCTAAGTTGCAGAATACAAAATCGACATGCAAAAAATCAGTTGCATTTCTATACATTAACAATGAACAATCTGAACAGAAAATTAAGGTAACACCATCAAAATGGATGAAATACTTAGGAGTAAATTTAATCACGCCTGCTAAAGAATTGCACACTGAAAACTGCAAAATACTCGTGAAAGAATTAAAGAAGACACAAGTAATGGAAAGACATCTTGTGTTAATGGAAGGGAAAACTTAGTATTGTTAAGATGTCAGTACTACCCAAAGCCATCTATAGATTTAATGCAATTCCTGTTAAAATCCCAATGTTAGAAATGGACACACCCTTTCTAAAATCCGTATAAAGTCTCAAGGGACCTGCAATAGTCAAAACAATCTTGGGGGGAAAAAAAGAACAAAATTAGAGATTTCACGCTTTCTGATTTTAAAGGTTATTACAAAGCTATGGTAATCAAAACAGCAAGGTACTGGCATGATCAATGGGGCATTGATATGATAATAAATCCTCACATATATGGAAAATGATTTTCAACGACAGTGCCAAGACCATTCAATGGGGGAAAGGACATTTTTCAACAAATAATGTTTAGAAAATTGGATATCCAACCCCCCCCAAAAGCTGGATCTTTACACCATACACAAAAATTAACTCAAAATGGATCTAAGATCTACAGGTATATACATACACAAAAATTAACTCAAAATGGATCTAAGATCTGAAGGTAACAGCTAAAACTATAAAATTTTAGAAGTATGTGTGTGTGTGTGTATGTATATATAATTTACTTTTATTGGTATCTTCACAATGTAATTGCCAAACTTTAAAGAAATTTTGTTATACAAAAGAGGAAACTGAGACTAGAGAAAAGAAGAAATTTGCTTAAGATCAACTAGGTCTTTTTTTATTTTTTAAGATTTTATTTTATTTATTTATTTGACACACAGAGAGGGAAATCACAAGTAGGCAAAGAGAAAGGGGGAAGCAGGCTCTCTGCTGAGCAGAGAGCCTGATGTGGGACTCAATTCTAAGACCCTGAGATCATGACCTGAGTCAAAGGCAGAGGCTTAACCCACTGAGACATCCAGGCACCCAAGATCAACTAGGTCTTTAGTGGATCCTGAATAGATCATGACTCTTAAGGTTAGACCTCTGGCCAACACAACGTAAAACCTTATAAAGAACACAGACTTTAAAACCAGAAAGAACACTGACTAAAGTCATAAAATTGGATGTTTTTCAACCTTTCTGTTGACCCAATGTGCTCATCGTTAACAGGAAGATAATATCTGACCTTTTGAAAGTTACAGGAGGTGAGGACTAATTAAAAGGAGGCGGGGACAAAGAAGAAGAAAGCCCTATGACTTAGCCCTTCAGGCTCTCTAGAACCATAGAAATTCACAGCTGAGTCTGAAGAAGAGCTGTGTGGGGAGGTGATTCCTAACTCTGGAAATAGGAGGAGATGGAAATAGAAATAAGAGAGGGAAGGAAAAGTAAAATGAAGGTGAACTCTGTTTAAAAAAAAAAAAAGTGGCATGAGAAAAGATTTTGGAATCTCTTTTATCTCATTGATCAATGAGAAAGGAATTAGAAATACGTATATCATGTAAATTACCTTTAAAAAAACAATTCTGAGTGATTTCCAAAGACGGTGTGACATAGCATACAGAGTATTCTAACTCCAGCTCTGGTTTCACAACTTCCTACCCTTGGTGACATTTGGACATGTCATGGTAGTGCTCCAAATTTCCAGGTCCCTCTTTCTAAAACAGGAATATTAATACCTACCTGACCTCCTGGGAAGAATGAAGTGTGAAAGAGAGGTACATATTACTTGAAAAGTTAAAATGCTATTTGGGTCCAGGTTAAAAATTAGTTTTCCTAACCAGATGACCCATATACCACTTCACTGTTTTTGAACCTGTTTACTCACCTGTAAAAGACTTAAAAACAGATTCTACACCATAGATTTGTTAAAGAGATTAAAAGAAACGGTGGAGATAAATGCATAGCATGGCGTCTGGTACATATTAAGGACTAAATAAATGGCTATGTTCACAGTAGATATCAGCAACAACAGCCAAAGACAAATTTCTTTACTGCTGGGAAGGGGGGAAAAAAAAGTAAGATCTATGGGGAATTCTAGGAAAAGAATTCATGGCAATTTTAAAAGAATCCAGCTTGGTGTTCTTAATTTCTCCTTATCCCGAGTGACAGCAGGAGAATGGCATGCTGGAGGTGGTGTGTGTCTCTGTGAATTTTTTTTTTTTTTTAGACTCTGCAAGGTTAGAAGCTTCTTGTCTCCTGTGATTGAATACCCCCAAGACATTGGATCATTTCCTGAACTTCATTTATTTAATAACTAATCTTTTATTGCCTTTCGTCCTTTAAAGCCCACCGGCCAGTCTCATTCCCAACTCCGCCCTACAAGGTCTCACCTCTTTAATCATTTGGATAATGCTGAGACACACTACAAACCATCTTAATGGAGGGCTGATAAGTGAAGGCCATGTTTCCTCCCGTCTGCTTCTCTACCCAGCAGTATATCGGATGATTTTCCATAATCCCAGCAAATCACTCATGTCATCCCCCCCACAGTCACCTAGTTAATATCTCCAGTCAACAGGTTTCTTTTGGCTCTTTTGTCTGGGAAAGCTGGCTACACAAGGCCCCAGGACTCCAGAGGAATGAATCTGTATCTGGGATTTGTACAAACTAAGAGCAACTGCAGGAGTAACATTTTCACTAGTTAATACGAAGAGCTACCATCTCCGAGCCGTAATTGTGGCCAGGCACTGTGCCAACAACTGTATCTGTATTATCATGTTTAATTCTCATAAAACCTACTGAAGAATGCTCTCATGTCCACTTCATGGATGGAGGCACTTACACCCTGGGCCACTGGTATTCAACACGCCGTCCTCCAAGCAACAGTTTTATTTGGGAAACTTGGTTAACAATGGAAATTCTCCAGCTCTGCCACAAAACCAGTGAATAAGAATCTTTGGGGGGTGGTGTTCAATGATTTATGTTTTAACAAACTCCCCTGCTGATTCTGCTGCAGACTAAAATTTGAAAAGCACTGGACTACAAAAGGTGTGTAACTTGCCAAATTCACAGACCTAATAAGTGGCAGAGAGAAACTTAGAAATCAGAGTCTGACTCCTAACCAAGTCAGAGGGGCTCTAGAATGAGATGGCCCACAAAGTTTTAGGACTTCAAGTAAAATTTCCTTGTACAATATAGACATCTAGATGTCATATAATAGATGTGCAGAAGTAGCTCAGTTCTGGGATTGATTTAATTGAGCACTTCAGTGCCTGTTTGGGTCCAGCTCAGAGGCATTGCTCTCATTCTCATAGATTTCTCTTCATGGTGATAAGAGGGCTGCAGCAATTCTGGGCATTACATTTTGTCCCTCAGTGCCCAGATGTCTGGAGTGGAGGCAGGAGGAAAGGACCTGTCTGTTCTTCCATGTCTTTTTGTGAGCAGTATTTTTTTTTTCCCAAGAAGTACTTTCCCCAGTAGACCTCCTCTCATGCATTACTGCTCAGCATTTCATCACATGCTCATTCTTAAATCAATCCCTGGGAAGAAAAAGGGAATAACATAATTGTATAAAACTAATTAAGATTCATCTTACTTGGGCACATGGGTGGTGCAGTTGGTTAAGCCTCCAACTTGGTTTCGGCTCAGGTCATGAACTCAGGGTCTTGAGTTCAAGCCCTGCATCAGGCTCTGGGCTCAGCATGGTGCCCACTTGAGATTCTCTCTCCCTGTCCCTCTGCCCCCTCCCACTCATGCTTTCTCTCTCTAAAATAAATAAATAAATCTTAAAAAAAAAAAGCTTCACATCCCTTGAAGCACATGTATGCCTATATGAACACAGAGGATGGAAGTTACAGCAGGGCACTGAGTACAAATTACGAAATGGTGAGAAAGAAGTTTGGATTCACAGGGTAACGTTGGATGATAGGAATCCAGATAGAAAAATGAAGAGTTCATGCCATAAGAAATAGACAACCTGTAAATTTTTTAGCAGGGGAGACAAACATGTAAGGATATACACACAAAGAATCTGCTGTGTAGGACAGAAGGGTGTAAGACTCCGGAGTGGCAAGGAGGTCCTCCTGTGGGAGGACCAGCTGTTGCTGTAGCTTGGGTAGAATCTTTCAAGGCCCTAGTTTAGGTAGGTGGTGATGGCTATGAAAGGTGGGTAAAGATAAGATTCCATCATTCAGAAGGAAAATTGGCCAGAGTGGGTGACTGATTGGCCACGAGGGGACGAAGGGAATGAGTCAGGGGTTAGAGGCCAGTTTCATGTCTGTGCCCAGCTGTGTGTCTGCGCCCATGGAGCCATGATGGGGAGAAAAGTTCTGACTCCTGCAAAAGACATTCTCTGGGTTGCACAACTTGCCTAAATTCCTGCAAAAGGAATTTAGACAAGTTAAAGAAACACTGTCAGAGGGACAGTGGGTTATTTAGGGGAATATGCTTAAATTCTCAAATTCACCACTTGGTTCTGTGAATAATAATAGTGCCATTTATTGCCAGTCAGATATGTCTTACTGTTTCATTTATTTAAATTTATTTTTATTATAGAAAATTTCAAAATAAAATGAATTTTATTATAGAAAATTTGTC
The DNA here is from genome assembly GCF_009829155.1 of Mustela erminea. Lineage (NCBI taxonomy): Eukaryota > Metazoa > Chordata > Mammalia > Carnivora > Mustelidae > Mustela > Mustela erminea. The sequence goes on from NC_045623.1 coordinate 62,040,797, forward strand.
CCTACAAAAGTAGGAAAATTCGTGTAATGAACTCCTGTGCACCTGTCAACCAGCTTCACCACAATCAAATCCTGATCTTGTTTCCACTGTTTTCTCTCTCACTCTTTCCCAAACCCTCCAGCCCATGTTATCATTGTTTCAAATAACAATGTTACTGAGACATAACTCACATACTGTACAATTCACCTATTTAAAGCATGCAACACAATGGTTTTTAGTATATTCATAGAATTGTGCCACCATCATCACAATTGATTTTAGGACATTTTGTCACCCCAAAAAGAAACCTCATCTATCACCCTCTGACCCTGCATCCCCCTACCCCCTCCCCCAGGGCAACCACTCATCTGCTTTGCCTGTTAGGAATTTGCCTGTTACAGATATTTTATATACATGGAATTATACAATATGTAATTTTCTGTGACTAGCTTCTTTTACTTAGCATAATGCTTTTGGGGTTCATGCATCTTGTAGCATATATCAATACTTCATTTCATTGCCCAATTATACTCCACTGTATACATCTAGTACATTTTCTATTCATCAGTTGATGGATGTTTGAGTTCCATCTTTTTAACTATTTTAAACAATGCTACTAAGAACATTGGTGTACAAGAGCATTCTTGTACCAGTGGATGTATGCTTTCATTTCTCTTTGGTATATACCTAGGAGAGGCATTTCTGGGTTGCACAATAACCCTATAGTCAACTTTTTGAAAAATTGCCAGACTGGTTTTCATAGCAGTTGCATAATTTTACATTCCCACCAGCAGTGTATAAGGATGCCAATTTCTCCACATCTTCCCCAACACTTTTTTAAAAGATTGTATTTATTTATTTGAGAGAGACAGAGAAAGCATGAGTGGGGAGAGGGAGAGGGAGAAGCAAGCTCCTCGCTGAACAGGGAGCCCAATGTGGGGCTGGATCCCAAGACCCCAGGATCATAACCTGATCTGAAGGCAGATGCTTAACCGACGGAGCCACCTAGGTGCCCCTTCCCCAACTCTTTTAATTAGTTTTATTTATTTTTCAATTTTCAATTTTTAATTTTTTAAAATTTTCTTAAGGCTTTCATTTTTTAGTGTGGTTTTAGTTTCTCAAAATTAAGAGGAAGGTATAATTCCCCATATACCTTCTGTCCTCACACATGCAATGCATCTCAATTATTAACATTCTCCTCCAGAGCAGTGCATTTGTTACAGCTGATGAATCTGTATTGACATGTAACAATCCCCCAAAGTTTGCATTAGTTTATTCTTATATTGTACATTCTATGCATTTGGACAAATGTCTAATGACATATATTCATCATTAGAGTATCATACAGAGTATTTATACTGCCCTAACAATAATTCTGTATCCTTGTTGTTTTAATTCACATTTCCCTAATGGCTAAGGGATGTTGAGCTTTTTCTTCATGTGCTTATCAGTCATTTGTTTCTCTTTTTTTAGAAAAATACCTATTCAGATCATTTACCCTTTTTAAATTAGGTTGTTTATCTTTTTATTATTGAGATACAAAAGTTCTTTATATAGTCAATATAGAAGTCCCTTATCAGATATATAATTTCTCAGTATTTTCTTCCACTCTGCAGGTCATTTTTTCTCTTTCTGGATCGTATCCTTTGAAGCACAAATGTTCTTAACTCTAAAAAAGTCCAAGTTAACCAATTGTTTTCTCTTGTTGCTATATTTGTGGTTTTATAGTTAAGTAACAGTTGCCTCATTCAATATCACAAAGGTTTACACCTATGTGTTCTTCTAAGAGTTTTATAGTTTTAGCCCTTATATTTAGGAGTTTGATCCATTTTGAGTTACTTTTTTATAGATGGTGTGATAGGGGTCCTACTTCATTCTTTTCATGTGGATATCCAGTTGCCTCCACACTATTTGTTGAAGAGAATAATCAAAAGACTCTTGAATTGTCTTGGCTCCCTTGTCAAAAATCAGTTGACCATCGCCCCAATTACTTTGAAGAAGATGCCAGATATCAGGTCAATGCATCTATAAATATATCAATATGCACCTCTAAATTGCAATGCCCCATGTTTTGTCTATCTTATCACTGATCCTCACAACAAGGTATCATTATCTGCATTTAATGGAAAAAGACACTGATGCTTGGCGGGGTTACATGACTTGCCCAAGATCAAGCAGCTACTGACATTGATAGAGCCAGATCTGCAGGCTGTGTTCTTCCTATTCTGCCCTCATTGAGTGTAGCCGAAGCACGGTGGAATGTAGTAATAATGAGGGCAGCCTGACCCAGCCAAAGCTTGCTTTCACTCTCTTACACGTATCATTTAACTTGTTTACTTTTTTCATTGGCACCATCATCTCTACTTGTCCTTTACCCAGCATTTGCCCATCAGAAGAGAAAGAAAGACAACTCTCAGAAAACCCAGAGATGATCTCCTGAGAACCCAGGAAATGTGAGGTGGAAAACCCAAAAGCCCAAGGTAGAAGTCTATGAATTTGTATCAGCTTGAGAGGTGACACTGTTTATTGTGAAGTGAGGAGCAGGTTGAACAATTTTAACTTTCCATTGGAAACTGAGATTTTGTTTATGAGAAGGAAAGCTTGAATTACCAAATCTTAACATTGAAAGACTTCAAGTAAAATTCCAGCAGTAGTTTGACCTCTTTTTTCACTCATGTCAAAATTCTAGTGACTTCCCAAGGTCACAGGGCTGATTAGTGGCAGAAAGGGGACTGAAAGGCAGGTCATCTGATTCTTGTATTAGGGAATATTGGAATTTCCTATTCCTAAAGCATATTGGGCATTGAGTGCTAGATAACTTGCCTCACCAAACAAAGGTATATAATAATCTCATGAGACTCTATAAGAATTACAGGAATAGTGGAAGGGGAGAAAAATCACTGAAGAATGGGATTTTTTTCTTTTTTAAATATTTCATTTATTTATTTGAGAGAGAGAGAGTGGGTACAAGGTGGGGAGAGGCAGAGGGAGAAGGACAGAATTTTCAAGCAGACTCCTTGCTGAGCCTAGAGCCTGACAGGGGCTCACTCTTGTAACCCTGAGATCATGACCTGTGCCAAATCAGGAGTCAGATGCTTAACTGACCGAGCCACCCAGGCACTCTGAAAACTGAGATTTTTCTGAACCTGCCCCTGGGGAGCAGAAATTTTCAAAGATCTACAATGCAAGAAGCAATCCAACTTCTGAGTCAGAGGAAAGATACATGATCCAGGAATTAGAGCGCATCTTACACATTCTGTCATTTTTTTTTTTTTCAATAAGGCAAACAGATACAGAGTTGAACTCAGACTCACCTGCAATGTACTACCTCAGGCTCCGCAGAAGCACAGTAGAGAGAAGATGGATCTAAAATACCTGGGGTGAGGAAAACTGTACAGCCCAGGCTAGGGTTGGTCATGTATACATCAAAGGGCTGAATCCCACCAAGTTAGGCAATGGAGGGGAGAGGACACGACCGTCAGGACTGGTTCATCTTACCTCTCACGCTGCCCTAACACCACCTTTAGCAGAGAACAACCTTAGGAAGGGTTCTGATGACAGCTGAGTATGGGTGCTGTAACAAAGCTTTAGGGCCAGCCAGGCCAAGTTCAAGTTCTCGTTCATTTACTAAATAGCTATGGGATCGTAGGCAAGGCAGTCCACGTCCCTAAGCCTAGGTTCTTGCTCTAGCCACTAAAGGGCATTGTGAGGATTTAACAGATGGAATGGTATAAAGCACGTCATCATCCCCGGGACTTAGTGGACATTTTACTTGTGAATATCTGCACCCCTCCTTGGTCTTCCTCAGATTCATATAAATTTTGGTCTCCGTGCCACTTCTCCAAGTACTCGTTGGATCTCAGGACCTAGATTTTTCAGTATGGAATTAAATACTTCACTCTCTTATTGAGAGAATTTTAGAACTGAAGTTGCAGAGGCCCTGCTTAGGAACCAAGGCCAGAGCGCTCATGGCAGAGTGGACGTCTGGACACCATTCAGAGCTCCCTCCTTAGCATCACTGTGGTGTGCCTGGGGATGTTGGTTGCCATGACCACCTAATTATTTTCTCTAGGTCTGACCACCATGACGAACTGAAACCCTTGCCAAACTCCCATATAAACAAGCAGCAGATGTCCAATTTGAAAAACATCATTCCTGAACAATAATGTTTGGTTTCCCATCCATCACATGGACCCATCCCCAGAAATGGATCAGGGAGAGGCAGCTCTGCAAGAGGCAGGAATAGGAACTGGGATGCAGAAGGGGGCCAGACTTATGGGCTGTGCCTTGCCCTGGACCAACCATGCAGGAGGCACTCCTTCCTGACATGACAGGCTGGTTCATTTATGGAATCACTAACAACGTTTCAACAGTCTTACAACAAGCTCCTCACAGCCTCATGGCAGCTGTGTCTAGACTCAGACAGCTGTGGATACCAATACCACTTTTGCCTCTGGCAAGATGGGTAACCCTGGTCAAGTTACTCCTCTGAGGCTCAGATTACTCATAAAAGATGAAGATAACGATACCTGTCTCTTAAAGTCATTGTGGCGTTAAAGCAAAATGCACAGAGTTGTACCATAGGGCTTGGACCTGGTAAGTCCTTGATGAATGTCAGTTATAAATTTGTTTTTAAATTATTACACATCCTGATATACTCACTCTGCCATGATACATGATGATGAGCGATTGCTTTTATGAAATACAGAATATCTGTGGACTCTGAGAAACAAACTGAGGGTTTTGGAGGGGAGGGGGGTGGGGGTCGGGAGGGCCTGGTTGTGGGTGTTAAGGAGGGCACGTATTGCATGGAATGCTGGGTGTGGTGCATAAACAATGAATTCTGGAACACTGAAAAGAAATAAAATGAAATGAAAAAAAAAGAAATAGAGAATATCATGCAAACTGAAAATTACCTTACGAATTGTTTCATACAGTGCTCTTATTTTATGGAGGACAGAATTGAGACCCAGAGAGCTTAAGGCATTCACCTGAGATCACACAGCTAGTGAACAGCAGGGCTTGGAGAGAATGCCAAGGTTCTGAAATCCAACCCAATACCTTTTCCGCGTCCTATCATGCCTAAGAAAGGGAAGGAGGGAAGAGAATCAGCACTTATTGAGCATCTACTGTTCACTGGATATTCTTCATGAATTGTTTCCCTTACAGCAATAATAGAAGGTAAAGTATTATTACTTCTACCTAACATATGAGCAAATTAGAATATAAGCTTTAAAGAGCAGGAACTATGTCTTTCTTATTCATTCAAGTATCCCCAGCAGGCAGGATAGTGACTGGCATGTAATAAGTGCCCAATAAATATTCGCCAGTGAGTAAGGAGAATTAATTTGCCGAAGTCAGATAATTAATAATGGCAGAGTCAGGACTTAAAATAACATCTGTGATTGCAATGTCCATGGTTTTTTCTGAGCTGACTTTCTTGTACTTTCTCCCCTAGGGGAAGTAGGATATGCAGGAAGGAAGAAAGGGAGATTCTTTGAGAAACTTGTAAGTTCTAAGGTATTAAACGAGATGCGTTTATATATGTTATCTCATTTGCTTTTTGTAACCACTAAGGATAACTATTTTCCTCTTTGTTGGAAATTGAGAAGCAGAAAGCCTCAGTGACTCTTCCGAGGTAAAATGAGGTATAAGGAGAAACGAGGACTCAGATTCATCCCAGATTTTCATCTCCATCCTGGGCTTCTCTCCTAAAATCACAGTTGCTTACTGAATGGGCCTTGAAGGAGGCCAGTGGTGGGACAGGAAGTAACCAGGCCTGTCATACAATGGGGGACAAGCATATCCCTTGCGGTTTGCCACTGAATGGTCAGGATGCCAAGAGCTATAGTGGCCTTTTATGATCAAAAGCACCAAGATAGAAAACCAGGAAGCTGGGGATGGCTGAATGCTTGGTGACACTCTCAGGGATTGCAACAGACCTGGGAGCTGCCTGTCTTTTATTAGTTTTATTAGTTTTATTCTGTTATCTGCAGTGAAAAGTATTTTTGTCAGATTTGCTGTACTTTTCAGGAGTGAAGGAGTAATAAAATCCGTGGGGCTTACTGTCTATCTGCTCACAGACAGGCTCATCTGTCTACTTCTGGGACTCGCAGTGTTCGTTTTTTTATCGGTGGGAGAGACCTGTTGGTTGAAAGTGTCAGGAAAGGGGACACCTGGGTGGCTCAGTCAGTTAAGTGTCTGCCTTCGCCTCAGGTCATGATCCCGCGGTCTTGGGATAAAGTCCCTCATCAGGATCCCCCCCTGCCTGTGTACTCGTGCTCTCTCTCTTCCTCTTGCTCTCTTTGTGGCAAATAAATAAATAAAATCTTAAAAAAAAAAAACCCCAAACCTAAAAACATAAGTGTCAGAAAGGAAATTGAACGAGCTTATATGAATGAAGGCAAACTGTTACAGGAATAAGGAGTATCTCATGGAACCGAAGTATAGGCATTCCACTGAGCCTGGCAGTGGTCTGGGACAAGGACCTCAAAAGCATTTGGCTCTCTGTTTCTCTTTCATAATATCTGTTTTCCTCTCCCCCTCCCCTCCTCTCTCTTCCCACCTTCTCCTCCTCCTCCTCCTCCTTCTTTCTGTCTCCCCTTTCCCTCTCTCCACTGTCTCTCTCACTGTCCTCCACCAGCACCTGCATTGATGCAAAGCCAGTTCAACCACTGGAAGAGGGACTGAATCCCAGGGCCCCATTTAGCAGTTGTCAGAGGGCAGTTGTGACTGACCACACTCAGCACCCACTGCTGGAACACTCAACCCTTCCCCCAAGGAAGGAGGGCTGAGTAAGAACCTGGCTTCCTGCGGACAGTCCATGGAGATGATGGGGCAGGGATGTTCTAAATAAATGGACTGGGGAGCTAGCCCCAAGCTCCCCTGTCAAGGTCTGGTTTCAGCTACTGTCATGGCCAGGTGGCAACTCTGTCCTTGGTGCTGTTTGATCTCTTACTCATTCAACATCCAACAGGTATGGGGCCTTGAGCAGTGGACAGAGCCGGTCAGGTCACTGCAACTCAGAAGTCTTACACTTTCCCCCTACAATCATGTGGGATCTCCCATATCCTTCCAAGTAGCATCTCTTTGCCTAAGCTTGTCTGAGATGGATCTTTGTCACTGCTAACCAAAAGAGTGCCAACAGCTACAGGAATGGGCACAGAAAGGGAGAAGTTGCAACGAGCACATCCCTGAATGTGAAGCTGAGTTGGGAAAGAGCATGGAGTTGTAGGGACTCTGCCATAAAGGGCTGGGATATCAGCAATCCTCACTTGGTGGTAGGAAAACAGTTGGTTAAAAAATTATCAGTTGTCTGAGAGAACTCAGACCATTGCTCACCAATTAGGAACTTTAGGAGGACTGGTAGAAAAATGTCCAAGTATTGCTACATGTGGCTACCTTCTTCTAGTACGTTAGTGATTTGGGCCCATCTGATAGCACATAGAGAAGAACCGGGCAGGTTTATAGCTTTGTTTGGAGAATTAATTTCTTTCTATCTGTAGTTAGCAATTTGAACCTGTGGAATCAGATAATCAGGTGCCTTAAGAATATAGCCTTAAATTGTGCACCGATCAGCCTACTGGGTATTGGGAGGATTTAGAAGAACCCAGGAGGCCTGATGGTTCAAGATGCTTCTAAGAAGCTCACCTATGCCTCTCTGTCTGGGAAAGTAGGAAATGCACATCTGGGGGAGCAGTGATGTTGAGAGAGGAACCATAGTGTTAGGAAAAAGGAGGTTTGCCTCACAGCTCCAGAAGATTATTCTTCAAACTCAAAGGCAGAGGCCAATAAGTAAAGATTTAGACCTATGGGCAAAGTCCCCCAAATTGGGGGAAATCCATGCTACCAAAGAGAGGTCCAAATTCAAAGTACAATTTTAGAAAGATCTCTGGTGTTCATTACCAGCAACTGAGTCTCTCCTGCATCCTCCCTGCTCTAACCTTGTGTAATTAATAGGCTGGGCTAAGAAAGGACTTAAAAGTTGTCCCGTAAGAAATGCTCAAGCCTAATACACAGAGGCCGGTGTTCAACCCTGAAAGCAACTCTGAGTTCATGTTCACGACTCAAACAGAAATGAACTACCAAGGTGGTACAGCCCCTATCCTGGAACCCCTCAATTCTACTTTCAATTTCAATGTGGATTAACACTGGCCTAGTTGGTAGAACCCAGTGAATCTAGAATGGCTGGTTCAAGGAACAAATAGATAATCCGTGAGAGTGAGTGGCCCAACTGAATTCAAATGGTGCTCCAGCCCATTGAGTGTCTTATTGCTTCTCCCACCCACACTAGGTGAGTCTTGCTATCCTTTATTTGCCTGACCTTTGAGTAATGAGTATATGAGACAATTAAGTACATTATTTAACTTTTAGTTTGCAAAATCTCAAGGAACCATAGGGAGCTATGTTCAAGGGGAGGAATTGGCATTCACCAGAAAAGCTGAGCTTGGAAATCACTGGCCTGGCATTTCACCTCTGAATTTATCAGCTGGAAAGGTTGCCTTTGGATGAAATGAGATGATTTCTGCAATAATAATAGCTAATGCTTATTAAATCCTCACTAAATGCCAGGCAGTGGTCTCAGGGTTTATGTGCATGACTCATTTAAGTGTCCCAACTAACCTATGAAGTAGGTACGATTATTATCTGCATTTAACAGGGGTAGTTAAGTGCCTTGTTTAAAGTTGAGCTGAGATTTGGATATATGGCTTGGGTTCCTCACCATTACATTTGTTTTTAGGTTACTTACCTTCCTGGATTTTGCTTCCTCCTCCTCCCCCCACCTCCTACCTCTGCATCTTCTTGGCACTGATTTTTTTGAGGTTCGGTTGACATAAAATAACCAGTACAAATCAACAAGTTTTGAGATATGTTTACACTCATGAGAACATCACTACAATTCAAATAAGGAACAGAGTCATCACTTCCTCCTTCCGTTTTCCTCCTATCTCTTTGTAATCGGTCTCTTCTCCCTCTCTTCCCCACCCTCAGGCAACCACTCTTATGCTTTCTGTCATTATGGAATGGTTTGCATTTTTTGGACTGGCCTGCAGTCAGCATTTACAGTATGTATTTTTTCTGCCTGCCTTCTTTCATTCAGCAAAATTGTGAGATTCATGATTTAGAGTATGTCAATCATTTGTCCTTTTTAGTTTCTAACTATTATTTCATTGAATGGATACTATGTGTCATAGTACACAAAACAGGGTTAGTACAGCTACTGTGAATAGTCATGGTCAAGTCTTTGTGTGAACATACACTTTGATTTCAATAAATATCTTGGGGAGCAAAGGCTGGATGGAATGTAGGTGGAAGTTCAACTTTTTAATTACTGTCCAGAAGTTTTTCAAAGCAGTAGTATTATTTTACATTCTCCCCAGCAATATTTGAGAGTTCCAGTTGCTCTATATCCTCATCAACTTTTGATATGATCGATCTTTTTAACTGTAGCCATTCTAGTTGTCATGCAGAAGTTTTTCATGGTGGTTTTAATTAATGATGTTGAAAATCTTTTCATGTGCTTATTTGCCATCTATATCTCCTCTCTGTCAAAATGCCTCTATTGACAAACATTTATTCCTTTAATTTTTTATTGAATTCTTTATATTTATTTAAACTTTGTTTTGTTTTGTTTGGTCCTATTTCTTCCCTCTGGAGTCAGCTTCTTTTTTCTCTAAGAAGACATTCGACAGATTAGAACACAGATGAAGGAGATGAACATGGTTTAGTAGATAGGGCACAGGTTTAGAAATAATCAGGTCTATCTGTACTTGCATTTTAGCTCGCTCTTTGGTAAGTCAAGTTGCCTTGGGCAGTGCAACTCATGCCCCTGCACGCCAGTTCATTTGTCTGTAAAATGAACCTGGTGACCCTATCTATCTCCTACTGTTTCTACAGACAATGAAAAAAACACTCTTCTTAAATGAGTGGCATGAAACAATGGGAAGAACCCTTGTTATGGCCATGTACTAAAAAGGAGACTACTTATGAGAATTTTGATTGTAAGAATTATTAGAATACCCTCAAGGCCAGATATCCCTGTAGAAGGATATCGGAGTGGTGTCTTATTTCCCTTTTTTCTTTCTTTCTCCTTCCCTTCTGTGTGCATAATATACACAGTTTGCAAAAGAGGTAGATCATTCACACACATCTGATGTTATACCCCAATACCCACTGTGGTACTAGTCACTCACCAGGGAGCAGGGAACCCAGGCTCCTCTTCTTGGTCATCCTGTTTTTACACCGTCCTCAGGCCTTTCTGGGTCCCTCCCTGTCTACATCCTGCTCAGGTAGACAAAACCATGGTCCCTTCCATGTGGGTTATTTTGTAAAGCAATGGCAGAGAATTCCCAGTCTCTCTGTGCAGGGGCTTATAGACACAGTCATCAACATCTAATGAGGGGATTTGTTTTCCTCCATTGTCCACAAAGCACAGAAGGAGCCCTGTGGATCTCTACCCTGCACTCTGAGCATCAGTCTCCACCAGAGTTGAGCTGCTTGTGCTGTGCTCCTGCGGGGTGGGGGGGTGGGGCGCAGGGCAGGAGAGAGGCCCACAGCTATTGCCCCTGGCTCTGTGACAAGAAAAGAGCATCTTCCAGGTGGGGCTCAACCTGCAAAAAGGCTCCCCTGCTGTGTGGGAATTATTCACTCTAGGACATGCTTCCTGTGTAGGAACATCAAATATTCCCGCTGGCTACAGAAGAGCTCAGAATAGGCCAGTTTAACTGCTTCATGTCCAGTCTGCAGGAGCTACAAAATCCCCTGTTGGACATCTAATAGGTACCCACTCATGGCAATTTCCTCCTGAATTCTGACTGCTACTCCCAAACAGGCTTCTGTCTAGATTCCCCTGTGGTTGCTGTCTACGTAAGGAGGCTCATCACTACCATTGTCCCAGGGAATAGATGAATTCTTGTGAGGTCTCTTCCCTTAGTCTTACCTGCCCTCGAGGAACCTAACTGCTGGCTTGGTAGGAGATGCTGAGGGGCACATGGAATGTCAAAGACTCATCAAAAGGATCCACAGCCTTCCCAGTGTTTCAGGGCCTAGGCCTTTCCTAAAGAACTTATGGTATTCTCTACCCCAAGGAAAGGTGGTGTATCTTGATGAAAGACTGGTGACATATCTGAGATAGCCATCTCTCTCACTAAGTGGAAAACTGCTGGTCCTTTTGGTGAAGAAATGCATAGCAATAAACCTGAGGTAGATTACAAAGGGCATGTGGAAGGAGACATTGCATTAAATCCAGAGTCCTCCGGGATACCACAGGAAGACTGGCTTAGACTCAAATGCTAATAGCCCCACTGATGAGCATGGACAACATGATTACACAGGGAAGGCAAGGCCAAGTTCTGCACTCTCTCCCCAGCTGGCAGGAGCAGTCTTCCTGGAAAGGCTCCCTCCTACCTCCCATCCTCTCTGCAATCAAAAAACTTCCGGGAATCTGATTTCCTGCCCTCTGCCTCTTCAAACAAAATGAATGGATTGAGAAATCACCCTTCTCACAAACCTCAGTGCCTTACCTTTGGGCCCCATAATTAGAAAACAAAACACTAAATTAATGATTTTGAAGAGCAAAGTGTTAACAATAGAAAGAAAACAAGGCCAGGTTTAAGGGGTGGCAGGAAACAGAGGCTCTGAAGGAGCTTGTGGAGAGCTGACCACGTGGCAGTTCCTCCCTGTGCAGGGCGGCTGATGCTTTGAGATAGGTTTTAATCTCCAATTTATGAGCAAGGGGACAGAGGCTCATGGAGTTTAAAGAATTTGTCTCAGGCCCCAGAAATTAGCAACAGACATGGGTTTGATCATGAGTTGGTCTGATTTCCGAAGCTCACAGGTTTCCCACTGTCTGCTTTTTAGATTTTTGCACTGATGAGGCCCCTCATTCCACATGTCTGTACCTCACACAGCCAACCCCTCTAGTCTCCAGCCACACTTGCCTGAGACCCTGAGGGAGTGCCAACCAGTACTTGTTTTCTCCATTCTTTACATTTTTCCTGAAGCATTCTGACAAGCCAACTGTTTGGAACTACCCAGTCTCTTCCCCTTCAATCTCTCGTGGCCTCTCTGTGGTTCTCCTCAGGGCCCAGGGGTCTCTGTAGAGAAGAGTACCATCCCACAGTGAGAAGTAGGGCCTGAGTCTCCTGTTTCAAAGCTGGCACTGCCCATTCTTTGTTACTGGAGTGGTGGCGACATGTTTGTTGGTTGGCTAGTCTGAGAGCACTTTTCCCTCAAAGCTCACTTGGTGAACACAAATAAATGACCTGCCTCAGCACCCCCGGCAATCAAGCCTCTCTCCACCTCAGGTTAGGGGCTCCACCTACTTTTTTAAGGGGTTCATTTTCCAGAAGACTCTCTTAGCAAGGATGAATAGGACATGGTCTTAGCCTACTAATAGCAACTCTCAGCAGGGTGAGGGAGATAGACACTATCATTCAGTGCTCAATTCAAGAAATGGGAGCCATTCTAGATATTTCAAGCAGAAACGATTTTAATATGGATTAGATGCTAATAAAATCATAGCAAGTTTCTGAAGGAGTAGGTTGTAGGCTCCAGCAATGACTTCCAGAGGGACCTGTTACTGCTGCCCCATCAGGAAGGTAGAAATCAGCAGGATCCAAATTGAATAATGAGTTCTAGATTCTAGAATCTGTAATAGATCACTTACTTTTAATCTAGGGATTCAGAAAGGCAGCACTGGGAAGTTGTGCTGCTGTTCAGACTGACTCTGGGTAATCATGACACTGTTGACTAGTTTCTGGAATACAATGCAGAAAAGTGTCCTATCTGCACAACTCTGCTCGCCAGCAGAAAATATCTAAAACAGCAAGATTTTCTTTGTTTCTTTTCTACTTTTCCAAATCTTACATGTGTGCATCTGTTTGTGGAATTTAATTGGCATTTAGAACCCTATCTCTCTACAGAGAAGTCTGGAAAATGGACTTATACTACAGAAGATGAGCACAGATATTAGGAGCATAACTTGCAGTGTCTTCCATAGACTCGTGAACAGGTGTGTGCATTGAACTATAGAGGAAGCGTGCTCTTCAAGGAATGACACGGGTCATAAAGAAGGGAGAGAACAGTTCTACCTGGGATTGGGGGAAAGGGGCAGGAAAAAGGCTCCTCTAGCTGGGTCTTGAAGAATATCCCTGAGTAGTCTGCCTCAAAGAGGGCTGAGGGCATTTGAGGCAGAGTAAGCATTATGACCTATGGCAGAGAGTATGAAAAGTGTAGCATACTTGGGATCAGGCTATGCTTCCTTTGTCTGAAGCAGAAGGGAGAAAGAGGAAAGCACTGAACAATGAAGCCCACAGCTGGCTAGGCCCGAATCAAGGCAGACCCCACGTGCTGTGCTCAAGAGCTCAGACTTTCTCCTGGAAGTGATAGGGGCCTTTGGAAGGTTTTACACAGAGGAATGACAGGATGAGATGGGTTTTAGAAAGCTCCCTCTGGATGCTGTGTGGAAGATACAATGGAAGGGGTAAGAATCAGGATAAAGAGAGCCGTTGGAAGGATATTGCAAAATGGCAGACTAGACATGGCCAGGACCTAACCTAGGACCATGGATGTTGGAATGGGAAGAGAGAGCTTGCAATATATCAGGAAGCTGAATCAATAGGCCTCAACTCAGCTAAAGTAATTAGGAACAATTAGTGTAGGTATACTACGTGCCAGGTTCTACTCTACACACTCTGCATTTATGAATTCACCCAATCCTTACAAAACTCTGTGAATTGGGCTCCAGTATCAACCCACATCTACAGTGAAGAGACTGAAGCAAACAGCAGAGCCAGGGTTTGAACCAGGTAGTCTAGTTTTAGAAAACAAATATTCAACCAGTTTGCTATGAAACTGATAAAACTTCGCTTTCCTGAATTTACTGATAAAATTCACTTTCCTGTACTTAATGATTCTGCATTTCACTTACAAATTCCCATTTTGACTCTGAATTAGGAGTTCTTTTTAACCTAGATGTTCATGGACAAACTTGTGCAAGTCTGACGAATCCTGAAATTATAATCAAGTTTTTACATTTTTTTTTTCCAGCATTTGTGTAATTGCTTTTTCTGGGAAGCGGTGGCAAGGCCTATCAAATGGGTTGTCAAGGATTCTCAAATGGATCTTTGACCTAAAAATACATTCAAAGATACATTTAAAATACACTCAAGAAAACATTCACCTGAGAGCAGGGTTCCCAAAGGGTCATCCCTGAACCAAAGCATCAGCCTCTCCTGGGAAATTGTTAGGAATGCCTATTTCCAGGCCCCACCCAAGACCTACCGGACCAGAAGCTCCGAGGGCAGGGCCCAGGAATTCGTGTCAATCCATCTTCCAGCTGCTTCTGATGGATGCTTAAGTTTGGGAACCCCTGCCCCAGAGCAAGCATGAGCCTGAGTGATACGGCAACAGAGGCCGCACCCCAGCCTCTGTGGGCCTTTCACAGTGGGTGTGGTATCAAGGAGGGCAGAGCAAAATCTTAGAAGTCTGAGATCTTTTTCAGACATGCTCAGGATAGAAATACTGCAACATAAGCTCTGAAGCGTGCCAATATTTTGCACAAGGCACTCCCTGAGGGCTTCTGCAATGCTCAGAACATGCATTTCTGGGAGCTGCTGTGCTCCGCACCAGCAGCTGAGAAGATCGAACCCGTAGACTGGGTACCAGGCCCGAGGTGCCTCAGTTGCCAGCCCCCACCCCCGCACCCCACGCTGCTGCTTCTAGGGCTGCAGTTCAGGGATCTTGTTTCCATCCAAGGTACACAGACCTCTAATGGCATTTCAGCAGAGGATAACCTGCTTGGCACCCAGGGCATTTAGTACCCACTGACACCTTCACTGCTCACAGGGAGGTGCCGAGGCCTCTGGTCCACACCTTGCCCAGTTGACAGGACAGCTGTGCCATCTCTGCAGGATTCATGCTGGCCAGTCTTTCTACATCTTCTTGGAGACTTAAAAAGTCACAGAAATCACCTGCAGCGCTTGATAATGGGCCCCCTAACCTCCACCCTGCCCCCCCCCCCCGAAGGATCCCTGAACCCTCCTCCCCTGCATCCCCTCCCTTCCAGAAAGGCCCAGCTCCTCCTTTCTGCTAAGTCACAAAGCTGGAAAGCTCTAAGGGTAGGGAGAGAGCATGTGCATGCTGGTTGGCTTGGAGAGGTTCTGGGAATTCATTCGGATCTAAACAACTATTCCAGTTACGCATGTGACTCAGCCCCTGAGAGCGGGATCTTCCTGTGTCCACAGGGCTGGGTGTTGCTGACTCAGTGCTGAAGAGGGCACCTTGTCAGCCCTCCTGGTCTCTGAGCTCCGAACCCCCTCCCCTTCGTCCCCAGAGGACACCAAAGGGAAGCAGACAGGGAGGGTGAGCTGCTCAGCGGGTTTGGTTTCATTTCTAAATAAGCAGCCAGCCTCCTCCCTTTACAGCTGGCACTGCACACTTCTGTCAGTCTTCTGGGCATTCTGGAAGGGACATAATCAGAAAGTTACCCATATGCATTCACGTATGCCTTTCACACATTTTATCCAGCACCTACTATGCGCCTGACTGACTGTTAAGGGTACCCTTCAGGGAGCTGGTGGGGGAAAATACATGAGCGGTCATTCAGGAAGGAATGGAAAAAGCACTGTAGCTTACGTGACTAAAGAGCTTCGAGAATGCCAAGAAGCAACAGACACCCCTATCTAGGTACTTAGGATTTCTTTTCAACATGAGGAAAAATTCAGAGTGTGGTGAGAATTACTTCCGTCTTTAGAAGACAGAGAGAAGAAAATGCCAGGAACCAACGTGATACAAGAGAAGGACTTTCTGGAAGAATCAGGCAAGAATGAAGAAAGAGGCAAAAGGGCAGGAACACCAAAGTGGCAAATTTTCCAGTTTTGCCCAAGGGCCTTTTCTTAACTTGAACCAGCTGCACATTGTATCTACCACGAAGGATGGCTCAATTTCCCCAAAGTAAACAGCTTGAAGTTTTCTCCCGCCTTGGAGATGAGGAGAAAATAAAGATCCCATGCATGAAAATTTTCTGGATGAAAATTAAAGAAAAGTAAAGACACTAATACAGACATCGACTGGGTATCAAACCTTTATATGTATGATATCCTACCTCATTAAATATGAAAAGAATATACAGTCACATGCATACATTCCCGGTTAGGTGTTGAGGCACAGAGGGGTTAGATAAACAGCTCGAGTGGGTCTGAACTGAGACTAGGGTCTGTGTTCTTGACACTAGTAAACTTATGGAGTAGGAAGTACCTAACATAAAGAGATGCTCATATCCCCATTTTATGGATGGGGAAACTGAGGGCTGGAACTGCTGAAACTCTCCAAGGTCATGCAAATAGAAAGTGATTTAACAGTACTTGAGACTCAGGTCTGTCTAAATTCAAAGTCTGTGCCTTTCTACCACAACACCCTGTTTTGAGACCAGCTTTTATCGCTCTTTAGGATCTACTGTCTGAACCTCTAAAAATAAAACCTGATATCATCCGGGATTATGATTTTATCGATGGTGATGTTAGAATGAAAATGCTTCATCATGGCCCCAAGCATACTTTCTTATCATGCATTCCTTCATTCAATCAGTTTATATTGAATATTCATCCCCTTTGTGTCAGACACAAGATCCTGAGACTAGAGCAAGGAGAAAGGTAGGCATAGTTCCTTCTTCTCATGAAGCTTGTAGTGTGGCAGGGATAGGGAAAATTGAAGTAGGAGTTACACAACCAAGCAGTTTATGACAGCTGCCGTAAGTGCTATAAAAATGATAGCTAACCCTTCTATTGAATTTTCTGCGTGCCAGGAACTAAGTGCGCTACGTGAACAAATGCACTTCATTCTCACAGGGCAATGAGGGGAAGAAGAGAAATCAATGAAGGCTTCCTGAAGGAAGTGTCAGCTCAGCCGGGAACAGGAGGAGTGGGGTAGACAGGAATAGGGGTACAATTGGGACTGTGTTGTCCCCGTAGCCACTAGCCTCACATTGCTAGGGGCTACTTGAAATGCAGCTAGTCTGAATTGAGGTGTGCTATAAGTGTAAAACAAATACTGGGATTTAAAGACTTAGAACAGAAAAAAAGAATGTAAAGTATGCCATTAGTTTTGTGTACTGATTACATGATAATGTCTTAGATATATTGGGTTAAATCAAATATATATTATTAACATTAATTTTGCCTTTTTAAACTTTTTTTTTCTTTTTTTGCTATTTAGAAAAATTTTTTAAAATGTGGTCATTCAGAAAATTTTAAATGACCTATGTGACTCCTATTATATGTTGGCCAGTGCTGCTCTAGAAGGCTGGGAAGGCTCGAGAGCAAGCACATCAGGGGAACTAGAGCCTGGAAGAGGTGTGGGGAAGGATGGGGAAGGAGGAGAGGATGCTGAAAGCAAACGTGACCTGCCAACCTTCCATCTGAAGGTCTGACTCGGTGACTAACTGCAACCCTTGTGAGCCCACATCTGAGATACGGGGGTTGACTGACGTACTGAAAGCCACCTCTTCCTCAATCCAGCTTCAGTTATGAGCCAGGGAATGGTTAATGTTATTCTTGAGCCTCATGTTATAGATGGAAGAGGTGAGAACAAACAGGGCAAAAAGTCAAGAAAAACGCAGAAATATCATAGGATAAAAGTCAAACCCCTAACAATGATCCTTCCAACCCTAAAACATCTTCCTGCCAGCCCCGTTTCCCCTCAGACCTCATCTACTCAGCTCCTCCTTCCACCCTACCTCTACTCCTCCAGTGATGCTGGTATCTTTGCTGGGCCTCAAACATACCAGGCAGGTTCCTGCCTCAGGACCTTTGCACTGGCTGCCTGACCTGGCTGAAACATTCTTCCCCCAGCTAGTATGTAGCCAACTACCTTAACTCCTGGTTTAAATACCACCTTCCCAGTAAGGCCTACCATGACCATCTTTTCTCAAATGAAAACCCATCAGCACTCCCTTACCCTCCTCTTGTTTTTTCCCACAGCATCTTTACCTTTTAACATCCTCAATAATTTAGCCTTTTGCTATGTTTATTGTTAATATCCCTACTAGAAAGTATTTGCCCGAAAGGTAGTGACTTCATTTTATTTCCCACATTATCCCAGACTGAGACAGTGCCCAGTGCCCAAGATACAGTAGCTGCTCAATTAATACTTTTTTAAATAAATGAAAGTGTCAGTGGCACTGATTAGGGCACCATGGGCTGATGCACAGGCACCCTCCATGCGGTCTTTGCCTTTTTTCCCCTTCCCTGCAGCCACACTTGGTTAACCGTGCTTCCCATTCAGCGTTCACTTCTGGGGGTTCTGCCCTGTTCTGCATCCCTCACAGGGGCCTCCCAAGAGACTATAGGCAGCAGCTGATGCTGCAGAAAGCATCCCTCCCCACCCTGTCCCCATCCTCTGGAAGTTGGGACTCCCAGGTGCCCTTTCCACTTTGCTCATATGCAGGACCCTCCTCCCCCTGTTTCTCCAGCTGTCAAGGATTCCAGGCTCCCTGGGAGGCTGAACAAGATACTTCGTGGATTAAGTGAAAGGGAGACAGGGCAGTGATTCTGAAGGGATGGTCCCGGGACCAGAAGCATCTGCATCACCTGGGAGCTTATTAGAAATACACAGTCTCAGGCCAGACCCTAACTGCACTGAATCAGAAACAGTGGAGGGAGGGTAGCAACGGTTGTTAATGATGAAATCATTGACTTAATTTATTAAATTAAGAAAATTAATAAAGGTTCCGCGTGATTCTGATGCACTCAAGTGTGAGAATCCCTGAGCTGGGGAAAATAGGGGACTTTGTTAGAGCCTTGAGGCTTAAAAGGTCGGGTGAGAGGACCAGTTTCCGTGGGCGGGCTAGCAGTGGGTGGCTTGCCTACATCAGAGACCTGCCTGGTGGTCCCAGCCCCCGTGCGACCTAGGAAGCTTAAACGCCAGCGCTCCCAGGTCCTCCCAGCCACACCCGAGGAAAGTCCCCGCAGCGAGGAGGCCATGACCTTCCGCGGCCACGTCCCACTGCCGGCTGCCTTGGGTTGGCGGCTCAGGGCCTCAGGGCGGAAGCCGCTGTGCTCTGCGCTCTGCCCTCCCCACCCGTCCTGGGGTGCGGCACCTGGTCTCCCTGCCCCAGCCGGCAAGGTCCCACCCCTTCTGCCCTGCACCTCAGGCGTGGAGCCCTCTTTCTGTCTCTCCCCTATCGGATTTGTTCTCTCCGCCTGACTTGGCTTTTTCATTCCCGTTCAGTGTTTTTAACCAAGTTACTAAGCGCCCACCGCGTACCTGGATGTGCTTCCTGGACTCCGGGCTGTCCGGAGGCTGCCTCTGGCAGGGAGCTGAGTGCACCCCCTTGTTCTGTTTCTCCTCCTGTCCTCTCTTCAAACAATTAACACCTGTTAACACCTCCACCAAAATTGGTTTATTAACCTAATGCAGACAGCCGTGTCCTATGGGTGTTAGCTAGCTGAGTGAAACTCACCTACTTTCACCTCCGTGCTAGATGCTCATTTATTCAAGAAGATGTATGCCTTTAGTCCACGATTATTAAGTAGCTAGCCGTGCAGATTTGTTCAGGAGGAGCTGAACACTGTCCATTAGAAATGATCATCTAAACATCAGTGTTCTCCATAGTGCTTTGAAGAAATTAAAACAATTACATAAATGTAATCTAAGCCTTACAATCCCCCTTCAAGTTGAATGATACTATGTAACCATTTTAAATAGATGAAAACTGAGCCCGAGAGGCCATGCCAGTTTCCAAGTACCTGCAGCGGGGAGTGGTATGGCCGAAAATCAGACCCCAGTGGGGTGACTCCCAGCTGGTTCTCACTATCCTGCAAGGCCAGGCTGAAGGCAAGGCTACCATAAAGAAGAGCGAGATGAAGAGAGGAGCGGCATGGCTTTGGCCATTACCCTCTCTGTGCTTTGGTTTCCTCACTGGTTAAGTAGTGATGATAATGCACCTCCCTCTCTGGTCCTTATTGGGGAAAGCCACATTAAACACAGTCATGGCTGGTGCAGAGTAGGTGCTCTGTAACTTTCAACTCTTACTAATATTTCTGTCTTTCTTATTTGACAGCAAGGACTGGGTCTTCTCCTCAGTGCCCAGACATATATGGGACAGCTTTAACAAACAATAGCAGAATGAATGACTCAGAGAATCCCACATGCCCTGAATTGTTTTGTCTCTATGCAGCTCTCTCCCCTCCCCACTGGGTTTGCCCACTCTCCAGTTTTCCTCGGAAAATGGGTTTTGCAGCTTCTGCTTTCCATTTGGTGCCAGTGCTGCTTTCTTGGTCAGAGGCTCCCCCACCTCTTGCCAGGCTTCAGTTCTTCCTATCCCATTCCCCATCCCCCCATAGCTCTGCTTCAGACCCAACCTGCTCACTCCTCCTCTGCTTCTGATTCCTCCAGATCTCCTGTTTTCTACTGAATTAATTCAGAGGACTTCACCCAGGGGTTTTAAGGTCCTCTAGCATTTGGGTCCCCCACAACCATGGATGCACTTGTCCCTTTCTTGCTGCTTGACTGTGCCCTTCTCTAGCATGGAAACCCCCTCACCATCTTAACCAGCCATCTACCCGAAGCACTCACCTGCCTGGACAGATGTTTGTGTCCCCCCAAGATTTATCTGTTGAAGCCTTAACCCTCAATTTAACAGCATCAGGAGGCAGGGCTTTGGGGGCTAATTAAGTCAAGATGAGGTCATGAGGTTGGAGCCCCCATGATGGGATTAGTGATCTTTTAAAAAGAAGATACATCAGAGCTTCCTCCCTCTGGCTTGCAAGGACCCAGCAAAAAGGTGGCCTTTGGTGAGCCTTGAAGAGGGTCCTCAGCAGACCTGACCATGCAGGCACCCTGATCTGAGACTTCTTCCCTCCAGAACCATGAAGGAAAAACATGTCTCTTCTTTAAAACCATGTAGTCTAGGATACTTTGTTACAGTAGCTGGAGCTGGCTAAGATGCTGTATACCAGGTTCCCATTCCTCTAGTTCTTCAACATTAGCTACCTCCTTGCTGAGAACATAGGAGTGGGAGAGAAAGAAGAGGGAGGACACTAGCCTTCACTGAGCACTGGGCGAGGCAGCACCAAGCTTTCGAAATAAGTATATTATCCCTATTTTACAGAAGAGGACGCTCAAAGAGGAACAGCAAGGACCACAGCCACACAGTCACAAGGTGAGGATTTGAACCCAGGTCACTGAGACTCTGGAATCTGGGGATCTCTGCCTCCCTCCCAGGCTCGCCAGTGGATCAAGCATATCACTGAGTAAGCACTTTAGAGCTGTAAAACATGGCTTGCTCATGTAAGTGAAGATGTTGTTGTCTGGGCTTAGAGAATGTTAAAGGACTTCTACAAGCCTAAGGAATTGCGGTCATTAAATTTTCAACAGCCTCCAAAAAGAACGACCTTTTCCTGTGGATTCTGCCCATGTAAAAGGTCAGCAAGTGTTGGCTCTCTCCCAGAGTGTTATCAGGGCAATTTCCAGGAACAAGGCTGGGCATGGGGCAGTCACTCAGCCAACCCTTGTGGGTGGGTCTGTTGGCGGAGAGGGGCTCCCAGCCCCCTGCCAGCCTGCAGGGTCCCCTCTCCTGGGGGGCTCCACCTGGTGAGGTCGGCAACCTGTCTTAGTAGAGCCGGCAGGAAAGGGGTAGCCTTGAACTGCCTTGTTGCCTGCCACCATGGGCCCTGCCGGCAGGACACACACTCCCAGGCCTGGGGGTTTCTCAAACTCTAAGCAAGCTGGAGTTCAGGCTGACCGCCCACCCAGATTTCTTCCCCTGCAGCCTTATGTTCCCCCACGCTCCCCCCATTGCACTAAGGAATTCAAACTCAGGCCAAAACCCACTGGACCTCTTGCAAGGGTACAGTGAACCAGGTGACCACTCACCTCCCTTCCAGTCACATAAGCCTGGGGTGGATTAAGGGAGAAAATAATTTTTCAACTAAAATTGTTTTCTCCTTGAAGGCAAAGACTGTATCATTCCTTGACTTGGCCTTATAACTAGCTTTACCCTCCCTTCCTCTCCATGCCCTTGGCCCTCAGCCGAGTCAAGAGCACAGTCATTGCCCTGAATCACTGCTACAACTTCCTAAAAAGTGTCCCCGCGTGCATCTTGTCCTGTCCCAGCTGGACTCAGAAGCCAGACCGGTGCTTCAAGATGGACTGAATTCCATCTCTGGCTTTTTTATAATTCTTCAACTGCTCTCCTTGATGGATTTTGAGATCTGACGTTTTTCCAACTGCTCAAGTCTCCTAACTTATCCTTTGATCCCTCGTGTCTTTGCTCCCTACTCTCTGGCCCCCTCACCGTTCCCCCAGCACGGGTGCCTCCCCTGCGCTTGTCTCCCTGCTCCTGGCACCCTCAGCTTCCCCGCTGCTCTTCTCCACAGCCTGCAGGTCTCTGGCACTAAGGCAGGGAACCAGTCCTTTCCTGGAAACCCTGCATCTCAGGCAGGTGGCCTCCTTGGGGCCCCGATGGCGCTCATTCGCCCTGTGTTGTAATTTTCTGGTACACTTTCTGTCTTTCTCACCAGCTGTAAGCTCCAGGCAGGATGCGCCCTTTTGCCGGCCTATTGTCATCTTTCAGCGTCCAGCCCAGTAAGACCCTCACTCACGTAAGGGGCCCTTCATTGATCCGTTTTCATTCCACTGAGCAGGACTATTCTGAGGCCAGAGTTGCCTTCTTCAGAGCCTGAAAGGCTCAGTTGCAGAAGGCCCCCCAATGTGGAAGCCATTAGCGCACTGCCCACCCCCTACCCCCCCACCCCCCACCCCCACCCCCCACCGCTCTTAACTGAATTTGCTCAAAACAGGCCAGGGGCCTTTGATGGCACCTGAATCCTATTACAGAGCTTGGCCCCCACAGCCAGACATAATTGGGCGGCCTCCCCCACCACCCGTTTTTAGCCAGATGACCACCATCCCATCCCCTCAGGATCCCTGACTGCCTCCCTGCCAGCATGTTCTGAATGTTGCCGCTGAATGGGCAGCTGCGGTCACATTCAGGGAGGATGAGGCAGAGAGACTCACTTCAACTCTGACATTCAATCTGTCCCTTGTGACTCAGGTTGCCACTTACCGCTGGGGCTGCAGGATGCAAGCAGGGATAACCCTTTCATTAGCTATGTGTGACATGGGAAAAGGTCAGACAGGCGGGCTGGGCTGCTGAGTCACTGAGCGCAAGTGCCCACCCCCTCCGGCTCCACGTGGTTACTGGCCCAGCTCAATCAGCCCCAGGTCCCCTCGCTGAGGCCGGTGTGATGCATGGCATGGGTTCAAGTCAGGGCAAGCAGGCAAGGATGTACCTTGTCTACTTCTGTAGAGGGAGGTGATAGTGATAAAATATGGTCGGGAGGAAAGCCTGCTGTAGGTCAGACACTCCTGAGTTAGGATCCCAGCTCCGCAGCAGCTCGCTAGCTGTGGCACCCACCACAAACTGCTTAGCCTCTCTGACCCTCAGCTGCTCCTCTACCAGGTGGAGGTAACATTACCTAATGCACTGTTGTGAGACTTCATGAGGCCGAGTGTGTAAGCAGTTGAGCAGAGTGCTTGGCCGGCAGTAAATGGGCTGTGCCGTGAGGGTTATCAGTGAATACCCTGGGCTCTCAGGAGATGCTCGCTTCCCCCCTCCACTCCCCTCCCCCAGTCGCCAGGTTCCGGCCCCTGCTGCCCACATCTGCAATCATGCAGTCCCGACTTTGGAACATGGAGTGAAAGTAGGCTGAGGTGGGAAGAAGCAAAAGGAACTGAAGGGCTGGTGACATTTGAAAAATTTCACTATTTCAGACTGACAAACTATTTCCTCAACTTGAATGATTCCTGGGTGAGTTTGTCTGAGGGGAACCAGATGCACAGGTGGGCATGGGGACCACAGGAGCCCAGAAAGCAGGGTTTTATGGAGGCAAGTTTTTGCCTTAGAGAGCTAGGAAGAACAGAGCTCTGAGACCCCCGAAGCACACACACTTCCCTACGACTCACTGAATTCAGACTGAGGCTATGCCCTTTGCTCTTGGCTCAACATCCTCTCCCTGTTCCTCCAATACTTCTAACCCTCTGGATAGAGAAAAGACATCACAGGACTCTTTGGACCAACATGGAGAAGACCGAATTCGCTCAGCGTCAGTTGGCAAGCTGGTTAACCTCCCTTGTAACCTAGCTATCTTTAGCCTCCTTGATGCTATTTTGAAATGTCAAACTAGCAAATACTGCTTCCAGAATGGTTCTGATCTGGGATGTGACAGGATGCTTGGGGGTGGGGAGACGAGGAGGAGGTGGGGACGGTAACGAGCCTTCTGGTAGAGGGTGAGATAATGCACTGACTTTATGACTGCCAAGATTCCCTCCCTTCTTCTCTCCTAGCCACTTTCTCCAAGGGCCGGCCCATTTAAAGGGAAGTGGGGCATTGAGTCCCACCTGGGCCTAATCTGGAGGGATGTCTGCCTATCTGACTCTGGAGCCAGAACTGGATGTCCCATTAGCCAACAGAGCAAATGGACTCTTGGGTGCCTAGCCCAGTTCTAAAAATGTTTATTCATTCACTCACTCATTTATTCATTCAACAGGTATTTTTTTTTTGAGTAGCAACTACGTGCCAGGTGCTGTACTAGGCACCGGGGATGTGGAATCTTGAAAAGGTTACTATCCACTGGAATCATTTGGGGAGTCAATTAAAACACAGCTGCCCAAGCTCAGCCCGAAGAGTCAATACAGGAGGTTTGATGCACACCTAGGAGGGTGTGTTTTTGTTCTGATGCAGGTAGTTCAGAGTGTATGAGACACCCCCGTCTAGCTTGTAGTAACCTTTGTTTCCTAAGAGGCTCCCCAGTGTGGAAAGCTAGGGATATAGAAATACATGTTATAGCCCCAGACCTTGAAGAGCTCACAGTCCATAGTATCCAAGAGAGACAGAGAAATATCATTTCAGGTGCTAAGGGCTCTGTTAGGCCCCATGGAGGAGGTAGCTAGCTCCGGGAGAGCTGGGGAGGCTTCATAATGGAGGTGATATTTGAGCTGGTTCTTGAACATGAGTTCTTCATATAGAAAGAGTGGGTGCAGGAAGTAGTTTCCAAAGACAGACTCATCAAGGTCTCACTCCTATCCCACCTTCTCTTCTGACCATGGGAATGAAATGCCTCACAGGAGTGGGGCTCTGTGTTCCCTGCTCTTGACTCATGGTGGGGGCCTGTGACCACTTCCACCCAGAGGGTGTGGCAGAAGTGACGCCTGGGACTTCTGAGGCTAGGAGACCACCAGGCCATACGGCTTCTTCTGGGCTCTTTCTCTCTTGGGACGCAGGCCTCAGAAGCCCTGAGCTGACCTGTGAGAAGTCTGGCTTTCCAAAAGCCGCCATGCTGTGGACACCACGTGGAGAAGCCGCAGAGAAAAGCTATAGAGGGAGAGGCCAAAGGAGCCCACCTTTGGAGAACTCTAGGCCCCAGCCTTTGAGCCTCCGCAGCTGACAATGAGTAGAACAGGGAGGAGTTGTTCCCTCTGAGCCAGCCTACACTTCAGCTTTGTGAGGAGAAGAAACGTTCTCCTGCTTTCAACTGCTCCCTCTCGGGGTGCTTCACTGTGCATTAGGCACCTGGAAGGGGTTGCAAAGGGATTCTGGGAAGAGGAAATGATTGCGGTTCAAAGGCGTGGAAGGTGAAAGGTGTGTCAGCTCTTTTTGAAACTTAGTATCTCATGTAGAGTTTAGGGGACTTGGTTTACTATAGACCAAAATGTACAATGAGGCCACCTGTGTGTTTGCCTCGGCAGTGAGGTCCCTGCTCTTTCCCCAGGCCTCGCCTCCCACCCACTTGGCGACGTCCCAAATCGTCATACATGGTTTCACCTGTCCTGTCTTTCTAGTGATGTAGTTTTAAGTGTGTGTGGGCAGGGAAGGGGGGCACCCTCTCAGTTCCTAGGGAAAGAGTTCAGAGGCTGTTGAAACTATAGTGATTTGGGTGTCATTCAGTCTAATAGCCTCTCAGTTCTGACCGCATGGACCACCGTGTCCGGAGCAGAGCAGGCCGCTGACCATAAGACCGAGTGTTTGAATGAGGCCAGTGTGTGAGTAATGACATCAGAACCAGGGCCTGCATCTATGGCTCGTGGGATCCCGGAATCCTGGTCATGGGAGAGATCTTCACGGGTCATCCTACCAGCAAGCCTGTCGATATCAAGCAGCTACATCTGCTTACACACCTCTTCTAGCAATCATTCCTTCCTGTTACAAAGTTCTCTTTTTGACTGGAACCCTGTTGTCTTCCCATGAGGGAACAGAAATCCAGTCCATGAATGAGGAAATGGAAGCTCAGGAAAACCACCTAGCTTCTGACTGATGTGACCCCTTAGATGAATGCCTTTCCACTCCCATAGACTGTGAACCCTACAAGTGGAATAGGAGCCCACCACTTCTGTACCTTTGCCCCACTGTTTCCCCACCTGAAATGCCTCCTCCATCTTCTCTCCTTTGAAGTCCCTGCTTTAAGCCAAACTCCTATGGGAGACATCGTCTATACGGTGTAAGACCCCAAGGATGAAGCTTGTGGCTGAACACTGATGTGTGGCCCTTTACTCCACAGGGCTCCTAGGAAAAGAGCCAGCTGTCACCCACTGGGGGCCCAGGTTCTTCCCCAAGTTCTCCTGTCACTGTGGCTCTGATATGACCACAACATTCAGAGTCCAGTCCAGCCAAGTACGAGGAAGATCTTTGTGCTCCTCAAAGGCTCAATATGGCAAATTGCTTGGATAGGAATTAGAAATTATACTGAGAATTTCTTTCTGGAGTTCCCATGAATTCTAGGGTCTCTGTCTTTTCCATGATGCCAATAACAGTCTAAGGCACATTTTCCATGATCACACCTGCCTCTGACCCTGTGATCTCTAGTTGCTCCTGAGTAGCCCATTACATTTATATTACCTCCTGTGGGGCGCCTGGGTGGCTCAGTGGGTTAAAGCCTCTGCCTTTGGCCTCAGGCTGTGATCCCAACTTCCTGGGATAGAACCCCCGCATCAGGCTCTCTGCTCAGCAGGGAGCCTGCTTCCTCCTTTCTCTCTGCCTGTCTCTCTGCCTACTTGTGATCTCTGTCTGTCAAATAAATAAATAAAGTCTTTATATTACCTCCTGCATGGCCCAAAACCATTCTCAAAATGCCTGATTTAGAGCTTATGCCATACCTTCAATGTAATAAGGCTTATTTATATAATTTTTTTTAATTTTGGATCTCACAATTAAATTTTTATTTGATTTCTTGGAATTCATATGCATATAGATGAGGGAGATTTGATGCCTATTAACACATAAAATAAGGAGAGTTTCTTGGGTTTTTAAGGAGAGAGGCTTGTGCCAAGAGAAGTCTGGCAATTTCCTGAAATAAGTGGAGGTATTTCAGGGCCATTGTTACAATTGGAGAATCTCAGCCAAATGATAAAGTCATACTGGAGAAATTAAAACCATTGTGGGTCAAGGTAGTTGGAATGATGGAATGAGCACTAACTCCACAGGCAATGGCTTCTAATGAAATGAACTATAAACCCAGGATCTAGGTTGTCAGTTCGTCCATCTGTCGTCCATCCATCCATCCATCCATCCAGAAAGAAAGAAAGAATCATTCCAGGCAGATGAATAGCATATGTTTTAACCCAGCAGTAAGAAAATGTATAGCATATTTGGGAAAAGATAAAGAGGTTCCATATGGGGGCGCCTGGATGGCTCAGTGGGTTAAAGCCTCTGCCTTCAACTCAGGTCATGATCCCAGGGTCCTGGGATCGAGCCCCGCATCGGGCTCTCTGTTCAGCATGGAGGCTGCTCTCCCCTTTCTCTTTCTGCCTGCCTCTCTGCCTATTTGTGATCTCTATCAAATACAAAAATAAAATCTTTGAAAAAGAAAAAAAGATGTTCCATATGAATGAGTTCAAGGGTAGGGGTGGGTCAGGGCAACAAGAGATGGAGTTTGCTGGGTAAGCAGAGGCTAACTCTTAAAGGACTTTGTAAGCCTTGCCCTAAAGTTTGTCTTTAAGGCAATAGCAGGGTTGGGGTTGGTGGTATTGAAGAGATGCAGGGAATGGAATACTTATGTTAATTCATCAATTTATTATGAAAATACTTGAACATTTCGGGAATATTTTTGAAGCTCTACATACTCTTCATGTTTTGGTGGTCCTGAGTTGTAGGCCAGAGCCAAGAATTAATTTCATTTCTAACTCAAAGCATGACTTGGGGAAATTGCTTCTTACTTGGGGTCCTTAGTTTTCTCACTTATAAAAGAAAAAGAAAATGGATGCCTGGGTGGCACAGTCGGTTGAGCACCCAACTCTTGATTTTAGCTCTGGTCTTGAACTTGGGTCATGATCTTGAGTCATGAGATGGAGCCCCCCGCTGGGCTCTGCACTTGATGCAGAGTCAGCTTGAGGTTATCTCTCCCTCTCCCCTTCCTGCTCATGCTCTCTCTCTCTCTGAAATAAATAAATAAATATTCAAAAGAAAAAAAAAGAGAAAGAAAGAAAGAAAGAATGAATGAAAAGAAAGAGAAAAAGAAAAAAACAGAAAAGTGAGGGGATTGGCAAGTTGAGCACACTAAATAGTTTTCCTTTCCTGAACCATTCCCAGAGGGTCAACTAGATTTCAGTAGGTGTGATTAATAAATTACAAAAGATAAACAGAGTGCCTTGAAAGATTTTATGTTCCTTATTTAAATTTTACCTGTCTTTACAGCCTGCCGGGAAGCCTGTCATTCAACCCTTAGCAATAAAACAGCTTTGCACAAATGAAGACAAAATAAATCAGAAGCCGTATGCTTTTAAACTCACTAAATGAAAGCCCAGCATGCATGCTACCTCCTTCCAAATTAATCACTGGATTAAATGCAAGACATGCACCCCAAATCAATAGCTTGTGACAGAGAACTCCTGCCTCTGCTTCAGGAAAATTCCACTTCCTTTCAGATGTTGTCGCTTGAAATGTCAGGAAGTCTCCATTCATCACCCACCCTTGAAAAGGCCACCATCACCATACTTCACATTTCCTTGCTGCATTTCTTCAAGGGAATCAAGGCATAATTCCTAGGAAGCTTACTCACTGTTATAGCCTCTTGTGGAGGCTGGAAGAGCCAGGGTGCCGAGGGGAGATGTATAGAGATGCCTGAGTTAGAAATAAGAAAACTAAAGTGTAAAGATGGCCAAAGTCTTGTCCCAAAGTCCCAAAGAAACAAGACTCATTTATTCCCTTGGATGGCAACACTGCGCAGTGGGAAGAAGATGGGCTTAAGAGTTTGAGAGACGTGGATTTAAATCTTGGATCTACCACCACCCTGAGCTTTGTTTTTCTTATCTATGAACTAGAGGAACTACAAATACAGTGTGTCACAAGCTTGTGCAAGTTGTGTAAGGTCTCTGTGCCCGAGCATCTTCGGTTGTAAATGAGGTCATGGAGGTTAAATGCCCATCCCATTGTCACGGCTCATCTCATGATGAGAATGGGGTGTTTCATCTCCAGATCAAAGCTCTACCCACTTTCTCTGCTTTTCAAAACTCAGTTCTGCCATCACCTTCTCCAGTAGCTCCCAGATTGGTTTACATCCCTTTTGCTCTGTCATTACAATATTATTAATAGTAATTAAGAAAAAAGTGATAATGACAACACTAAAAATTAACACTTATTGATCATTTACTATACGACAGGCTCCGATTTACTTGAATTTACTCATTCAGTTCTCAGACCAACCCTATAAGCGAAGTGTTGCTGTGTTCTACATTTTACAGAAACTTACGTAGCAGAGTTTACATCAGCTACCCAAGCTCTCATCAGTGGTAAGCAGGAGAACTGCCCTATCTCCCAGGACATCCTGGGCTTCACTCTTTGTTGATGTGACAGACTCATCAAGGTCTAACTCGCATCCCACCTTCTCTTCTGACAATGGGAATGAAATGCCTGTGACTGTATGACACTGATAATTCTCCTTATGTGACTTTCATTTCTACTGGACTTCAGGTTCCCCTGAAATAGTGACTGAGTGTTATCCAATTTTGTATTCCCAAAGATTAGCACAGAGTAGGTGTTACTGAATTTGAAATGAAAGGAAATTGACTCATCATGCAAAGATAATAGGCTCCCAGTATTTAATACCAAGGGCTCTGAATTGAGAAGGTGACTTCCTAGGTCAGAATGTTGCAGAGCTAGACATCATCTCACACTGAAGGGACTCAGACAGACTGGGACAAAGCAAAGACAAGAGCAGTACAGATGAGACAACCAAAAACAAAACCAAAAAAAAAAAAAAACAAAAAACAAAAAACAAAAAACCAAAAAGCCCCAAAACCCACACAAAACTCTCCCATTAGTCATACAAATGAAAGACCCTTAATAGATGCTTGATGTTGCTGGAAGTTACCCTCAAAACTTCAGTGCATGGTGTGTATGGTTGTCAAACACAGCGATGCCAAGTAAACTCCAAAAGAAAGCAGTCGTTCTCAACAAATTCTTGTCAGTATCACAGTCTTGAATTGAAACTTCCTGGGGGTATTTGTAGAGATGGATTTTAGGACTGAGGGGAACTCATTGCAGGCAAGATTCTGATAGTCATGGCACAAAAGAAAAACCTATAAACATATAGAAAGGTGCTCAACTGCCTATTATTCAAAGTTTGCAAAAGTTACAAAGATCAACAATATAAAGGTTGGTGAGGCCCTGAGGAAATGGGTGTGATTATACCTAGTTAGTGGTGGGAGTAAAACCTTGGAGTCCTCACCAAAATTCCATTTGTAGGACTCGATCACAGAAATACGTGCACATGTGTTTGCAAATATATTTTCAAGTGTGTTCATTCTAGCCCCATTTTTAATAGTAAAATAATTAGATGTTTCTAAAGTAGGGATGTGGTTTCAAAATTATATTCATACAATGGTTAGGGAGTGATGACAACAAATTCAGTGGGTCCATATGTGTTGAAACAGAAAGATGGCCAGATTCTAGCAACCAAAACATGAACCCTTGTCTCCACAGGAGGCCTTTAGTAGTCTGCTCCAGCTCTTTGTTCGGATTGGTCCATGTCTGTACCGTACCAGACACGTAACTAGGTGATTATAAGGGATAGGATCGGGAAAGGAAGGGTTGGATGGGACTTTTTTTTCCCATTTATATCTGTGGCTTACCCCCTTTCTTCCTTCCTTTACTCTTTCGGTATAATGAACATGCATTTTTTTGTTATCGATATTACTCTATCTGTTCTTTTTTAAAAGTTCTGGGATCCAGTGATGGCAAAGTCAGACTCCTGATGAGCTTTAGTTCAGTGTGGGCATACTGTGTGTTACAGTATAATAAAAGTATGGACAAAGCCTCGTGTTACTAGAGACAAAAATGCGAAACAAATGACATAGGCCTAGAAGCACAGGGGGAGATGTTACAGAGGAGGGTCTAAGATTCAGCCTGAGCCTTGACCTGGAAATAGGAGGTCTCTGAGGAGGTCTCAATGAAGGCAAAGCTTCCCCAGCAGAGGTGCACAAGGGCCCAAACCTAGAGGCATGGAACAGGTGGAGTATTGTGAGTCCATAGCTGGAATGACTCCCTCGGTGCTCAGACAGTTTTTCCTTCTTGGGATGGGGCACCAGAAGAAGCACAGTCTGAGGAATAGCCCACATTGAACTCTAGCTGGGGAGCAGCCACCGGGGAAGAAGCCGAGGAAGCCAGGATGAAAGGTTTGCTCGTTGTTTTCATCTGACCTGCTGTGGAATGTGGCTCATAACTCATCTGCATAGGCAGCTCTTGGAGTGGACAAAGGAAACCCAGCCAGTGGAAATTCCTGGGAAACTGTGGTGGGGCCCAAATAGGAAATGCCAGTCAAGAGATTTTACTGGTGCTAACCTCAAACCCTGATGTTGGGGCTGGGCTCCTCAAAGATCCTGCTTGTTAACTGCAGAAGAGACACTTTGGCAAAAGGGGTATAGATAATAATCAGGGTCCCATTGATACCATCCTTTCCAACCCTTTTGCTCTCACAATCTAACTTGAAGAAACTTTGAGCCAGGGGTGATTACCCACATTTCATATACCTCAGAATTGAGACTCAGGGAGATTTAATGACTTGCTCAAGGTCACATAGCTAAGGGAGACTGGATGGCATCAGAAAAACAAAAAATCTACTTTTGGAATGATACAAACTTGATTTAAAAATTTTATTCCATAACTCATTATTTGGGGTGATTTTGGCCAACTTACTTTCCTCTCTGACTCTATTTTCCCATAGGTAGACTATGGATAACATTATCTACCTTATAGAACTGTTAGAAAAATGGAGTGAGACTATATATGCTGTCTACTTGTTACCTATTTGCCCCTTTCTTAGTCACTCAACCCTAATTTGGAATTCAGGGGGAAAACAAATACATTCTGTTAAAATGTTCCATTTCCCAGCTTCCCTTGCACTTGAGATTGGCCATGTGACAGAGTTCTGGTCAATGAAATATAGCAGAAGTCTCTAGAAAGTGTATCTCATCCTAAATTAGAAAGTTAAACCTTTTTAGGAAAAGCCTTTCTTCTCTGCTTCTCTCTTCTTGGAATGGAAATTCATTCCAAGGAATAGAAGAAATGCAGATTCAACAGTCATCTTGGAACGATGGAGGAACTCGTATCCGTGATGGTAATATTGGACTTCTTTTTCTTGGACCTGTCATTGCTTGAGACATAGACATAGACCCTTGATAGTTTAAGCAGCTTGAAGCTGTCCATATTCCTTTTGGACTCATCTAGGCTTTGACTTATCATACATACCCAAGGAATCATAGGCATTTTGATTAGAGCACGGACCTTTTTTTGAGGTGGAGGAAGAATTCAAGCCCCTGTCTCCTACCCATAAAAGAGCATTAACCTGCCCAACCAACCCCACTTCACATTCAGGTGTTCATTTCTCTCTTCTCTTCCTTGCTTATCGCCAAAGTTAGCCCTCTCCACCTGAAGACCAGTCTCAGTTCAAATGAGATAAGAGATATAATATCCCTAGCACAGTTCCTGACACAAAAGTGTAAAACAAGTGGGATTTATTTTTCTTGAGTCAGGAAGTTATAAAGCAACCTCAGCATACTGGAATCTTTTTACTTTAACAGATACGTATGGAGCAGTTTAGAGGGTCTCCTGATCTATAAGGTAAAGAAACTCAAGCAGCTTTAGCATGGCATTAAAGGCCCTAACTTCTGCATGCAGCTCTGGGTTTCTCTTTCAGAGTCCCTTGATAATGTCCCTTCCCTTGTCACAATAGGACCATAAGGTTTTGCTTTCCTTCTGCTATAACACTCAAGTGATCATAGTCACTGTGTCTACCTCTCCCACTAAAGGTGAAGCTTGAATCTCATTTATCTTTGACTCCCTGGTAACCTTGCACAGCCCAGCACTTGATAAATTACTACTGAAGAAGGAAATACGTCTCTAGTCAGTGTCTGGAAGTCGAGTCATGTGGAGGTCTTGGCTTTTTCCTGAACACAGCTGCGCATTTCCATGCTTCAGAAGCTTTGCACATGCTCTGCTTGTTGCTTAGATTTTTCTTCCTCCATTTTATGTCTGTAGGATTCCTACTCACCCTCACACAGACACCTCAAACATCACCTCTGCCAGCTCTCTCAGTTGCCCTCTGTTCTCTCTTAAGGCATCTGATGCTACTTCTGCCATCGCACGTAACTTGCTGCTCATTATTACCATGATTTGTCCACTTGCTTCTCTTCCTTGCCAGACTATGAACACTTAAGAGCATTTACTAGTATTTTTCTGTCACTTACATGCAACATAGTTCCTGGCACATGGTAAATATTGAGAATTTCCGTGAACTTAGTTACAAAAATTTTTGAATTTACACAAAATTGTGGTTTTGAGTTGTTGCCTATCCCTGGCTCTGTAATGAAGCTCATAACATCAGGTATTGAGGTGAGGAATGAAAGGAAATGAGACTTGATTTAGTATCTATTGTGGACCAGGCATTCTTATTGTCTGTATTGTTTCCAGAGTAAGTATGAAACCCACCCTCACGAGCTTGTAACTTTATTATGGAGATGTACTATACTCATATAAATGCTTTAAGGATTGGTATAAATTTTGTTAACAGTCCCTCTGTCACTTTCAATGACACCTCCTGGGTTTGACGCATAAGGCACCCATAGTTCTAAGAATCTTCTCCAATCTAAGAAGCTTGGAGATAATTGAGGCCTGAGTGTATTGTAACTCTTCCTGCCCGCTTTCAACAGAGACCTGGGAGCCTGATGCAAGGTGGCCCAATCAGATTCTCTCCAAAAGAAATATGAAATTTGGAATGGATTGCTGAAGAGATTGGAGTTGTTGGGGGTGAGTCACATGTGTGGCAGTCCTCCAGGGTGAAAGGCCGTACAGAATTCTGAGATACCAGAACTGCCTTGGGTTCTCCTATCTTGGTAGTTCAGCATTTCCTTTGATTCTCTGAGACACCCCCAGCATCCTTCCAATAAATTTCCCCTTTGCTTTAGCTAGACAAAGTGCATTTCAGATGCTTACGGGTTTAAAAATTAAAAAAAAAAAAATAACCAATATAGTCTGAATGCCAAAAGAATTTCCTGTTTGGTCTCTGAATTTGTTAAGATTTGCATCAGCTGCAAATGACAGAAAACCCATAATAGTGGCTTTAAAAGGACACAAGATTATTTCTCTCTCAAGTGAATGTGGGCAACCAGAACTAGCTGCTTGATCTACAGGAATCCAGATTCCCTCTATTATTAATCTCAGGATGTTCCTTCTGTCTCAAGGATCAAGATGGCTGCTCAAATTCTAATCATTATGTTACCAATCCAGCCTATAGGAAGGAGGAAGACATGTCTCTCCCTTTTAAAGTATTCCCCAAAGCTCAACACACTATCTCTGCTCTGATTCCATTGACCAAAATGTAGTTACATCACTCTCATATGCCAGCTCTCTTCCATTTGCCTGTCCAGACCCACTGCCAACTCCTCTTCATTTGCTCTCTGCCTGAAGAGGCTGGCCTGTATAGACCATATCAATGGGAGAGTATAAACTCTGGCTTTTATGGTTCTAGCTCAAACAACAGAGGCTCTGGCAGGAAGTTAGAAAAAGAGAAGAGTGAGGTCAGAGTATTTATTTCTCTTGGTCCCTTCCTTCCAGTTTGCATTGGGCTGGCCCTGTCCTTCAGATGAGGGTGACTGCCCCTTACAAAATGATTGAATCTACTTGACCCTCTCTTTTTCTAGGTTTTGGTAGCTATTTCCTTCCTTCATTCCATTACGTCCTAAGGGAGGCAATAGCCTAGATGCTATGAACTCTGGATTACTGCACAATAACTTAAAATTGCTCCACAGCCTATCTTAATAAATAGCCCCTTTATAAATAAATCCTCCTTGGCTTACCCCATTGAGTGTGTCATCTCTTTTCTTTTGGGACTTTGACATACCTACATAACTACAAGGTTTTTATTATAGGCCAGTTACCTAAAAATTGACTGTATTACCAAAAGAGGAGAGGAGAACCCATACTATGGGACAACTGGCAATCTTTACCATGGTCCCATCAGTCTTTCTTGATCAGTTCTTATATACAATTTTTATGAGTTGAACCTTCTATCCCCTACTCCTAATATCCATAAAGCAAGGTGATCGCCATCCTTTTTATCTTATACAAAGTTAAATAAAGCTGTAAAAACTACAGATATCTATATATCTATATCTATATATATGGGATAGTTATAATTATTAATAACTTTCAAGGAAAGGTAGTAAAATCAACACATGTTTAGTGAATGTATAGATGAAATTATGAAACTATGTTTTCAGTTTTTCAACTGCAATATTGGTGTGTTGGGCCATAGGATGTCCTAAGTCTTTTCCAGTACTGATCTCTATGTATTATTTTGTTGGCTCTGTATCACAGTTTCCCATGAGTTATAGAAAGAAATGTGGCAGAACTGTCAAGTTGGAGGCACAAGGTCCAAGGAACACATAGGAGTGAGACAGATCCAAGAATATACCTGACTTGGTAATCCAGGCACAATTAGGAGAGCAGTCAGGAGTATTGGCTCATGCAGATTCTGGCTGCTGAAAGAGACAAGAGACAGAAGGCAAGCTTAGCAGACAGAAAGTAATCTCAAACACCTAGAGGAAGTACATAGGTCCAGGCAACCAGAAGGCTGGAATCACATATATGGCAAGATAATAGTCAACCTAGAAACCTAGACAGAAACCAAAAAAATCTGCTACCCCTTAAGAGAAAACTTGAGTCACCAAGTCAACCCCCAGGTGCTATCTATGGCTCCTTCTTCTTCTTTATCCCCATATCCAACTGGTCTTCAGACTTAGTTGATAATGCCTTCTAAATATCTCTTGTTCATGTACTCATCTCAGTTCCCATTTCCAATAAAAGTTCAGGCATAAATTACCTTTGGCTTGCATTAGTTTATGATCTTCCTAGTAGATCATTATTTCACCCATTCAACCCCATTTCCCAAACTGCCCCATGACATCTTTCTAAAATACAAACAGATTATGTTAGTCACCTGGATAAACAATTCAGTAGTTCCCTAGTTCTCCTAGAATAAAATTAAAATGTTTAACAAGGCCTTGTATTACTCAGCTCCATATCTCTTTTTAGCCTCATCTTACCCCACTCCTCTTCTTCCCACTTGACACTTCAGCCACTCTGAAATACTTAAAATTTCCCAAAGAAATTAAATAGGCTTTTGCATGTGTATGCTTTACTCCCAAACCCTCCCACTTCCTTCCTCTGATGCATTCTTACTCATCCATCAGGACTCTACTCATAAGCTATTATCTCCTACAGACAGTCCATCTTGACACCCCCACCTTCACTCAGGTTGAAATAGGTACTTCTCTGTGTTCTCATAAGCTTATCTCTACTGTATCACTTATCATAGTATATTGTTATTTCCATGTGAGTTACCTCTCTCTCTCTGATCTCTGAGATTCTTAAAGGCAAGAGTTATATCTCATTTAACATGGTACCTCAGTGTCTAGCACAGAGAAGACAAAGATGTTTATAAAATAAAAGAACGAACAGGATCAATAGTATGCAGAGTGGGATTAAGGGCACTACCACCTTCCTTGTCTTAGATACCACACTTCAATCAATGCAGACTAGGATCCCTTTCACATTTTAGATATTACTCTTAATACATGTTGTTTTGTTTTGTTGTGGTATGAATATTCCTGCTTCTAGTCTTGAGGTTTATTCTTTTCTCTCATGTACAAATAAATCACAATAGCTGAACTTCCATTTCAAGCCATGATGGAGTGACAGGGTTCAGACATATTCTCCCATCATAAACAATAAGGAAACTGGGAAAAAAAATATGTAAAACTGTTTGCCATTGGACAACAGATGGTATGTTATTGTGGTTCTCAAGAAAAGGGAAGTAATGAGATAAACACTTGGCCTTTGCATAGAATCACATTCTGAATCTTATTGCAGGAAGTGAATCCTAAGCAGAGTACAACAATCTCACTACATTGAAGAGACAGAAATCAGAGATCTGGGAGGTTGAGGTTACTCAAAATTGTGGAGCAGAGCTTCAGAGAAGAGCAACATAAGAAAATACTTCAGAGTTTTTGCTGAATATTAGGTCATGTATGCTTAGGGCAAAACTCCAAGAGACCAGGCAATGGATGACTGGGGGACTGTAGACTGAGAAATACACAGAGATTACAGAATTAGGAGACTCCATCCTCCATGAGTGGAAGGTCCTAGCAGATCCCCTGGGACATTCAATAGCCACAGAAGTGTCATATGTTAGTAGTGGGTTTAACTATCCCTGGAGTAAAATCTTCTCTATACTTACCCTACAAAGTCTTTAAAAGAAGTCTGGAAAAAATTAAGCTAATCAGCAAGTAATTTATCTGCCTGTCGGAACAAAGCTCAGCACTCTTTACAGGATAACAACAAAATCCAGACACTCAACGTAAAACACAATCCTCAGTATAAAAAAAAAAAAAAAAATGCTAGGCATGCCAAGAAGTAGGCAAATAAGTGGGACCAATCCTTGGGGGGAAAATCAGTCCCAGAAATAATAGAGATGTTAGAATAGCAAATAAGGACTTTAAGCAGCTATTAAGTTATATAACTACAGTTATACAACATATAACATATAACTATAGTTATAACTATATTAAGTTATATTCAAAGGTAAACATGAATGTAGTGAGGAGAGAAATGGAAAGATATTTAAATAAAGGCAAAATGAAACTTCTAGATATTAAAAAAATATAATATATGCTATTAAAAACTCCTCTGGAAAGATGAAGTGTTTAATACATATTGCAGAAGGAAATATTAGTGATCTTGAAGTCATAGCAATAGAAGTTCTCCAAAGTGAATCATATAGAAGACAGTGATTGAAAAACAATGGACTGTGGGACAATTTGAAATGGTCTGACATAGAATTCCAGAAGGAGAGGCTGGGGCAAGGAGAAATAGAAACATACTTGAAAATATAATGGCTAAACATTTCCAGACTTGAAAAATATAAGCTCAATGAACCCCAATGAGGATAACAAAGAAAACTCCACCAGGGCACATTATAACAAATTTATAAAAATAAGTGATGCATGTGTACAGTGAAAGTATTTTATTGTATGTTAGTAATATTCCATAAACCCTGAACTTCCAGCAATCTTCCCAAGGGTTCCAAAGAGAGGATAATTCAAATTTCTGGAGATGGCCCTATGAACCCCTGCTTCTTTGTTCTGTGAATTCCTCCTCCACTGAAATTCCCACTCCCTTCTTGCTCTCTCATTTTTGCTCCTCATGGGCTTTTCCAGTTCTCTCTGGTATGTACCACAGGAAAATCCCACCATGTTTCTCTCTCCTTCATCTCTCAGTGCACCATCAGCAAAGAGCTTGTATAGAGTATTTTACTAAAGGTTTAGTGATGAAGTAGGGAAGTCACGTTCCAAGAGTGCAAACAATTAAAGCTAAATGTCAAACAGCATGTCGGTGGTATACATCATCCACTCCTTGAAGGCAGTGACTCACTGTCTCGTCACTCTTGGCTATAGTCTGCTTCCATGCGGCCGGCCACGTTCCTATCTCTCTATAATTCAAACACTAAGACTCTGACAAGGACTGACAATGGGAAAACCCTCAAGTCCCATTAAGTTATGAAATAGAAACATGTAAATCTCATCCTTTTTTTGACCTTGCTCATCGAGTTGAGCCCTGGAATCTATATGTGCAGAGCCCCAAAAGCCAATTAAAGTAATTTCTCAAGCAAAAGAGGATTTCTTAAAAAAAAAAAAAAAAAAGAGTGTTTCTGGATTAGTATTTTCACCTGGGATGATTATAAAAAATGCAAAGGACTGTGTTCACACCAGAGCCACTGAACAAGAATGCCTTGGCCTGGAGCCCATGAATTTGCATTTCAACTACAATCCCACCTCAACAAATTTCCCTGCCTTGATTTTTTTTTTTTTTTTAGGCAGTTTAAAATAGAAAAAAAAATTCATTATTTTGTGATTAATAAACCCTCCCGATATACTCTATAAATTGCCCTTTCAGTCACGGTACTCTTACCCTTGATTTCAGTAGTTGATGTTTAATTTTATGTACAGGATTGGTTTCTTCCTATTCTCCCTCTCCATGGCCCTCCTTTGGACCACCAGCCTACCAGTAATGCAGTAGGGGTGGAATCAAAAAAATGTTGTTGTGTTCTAGGCCTTCCTTTGAGCTCCAAATTATATTTAATGCTGGTAGCCTGGGA
Source organism: Mustela erminea (assembly GCF_009829155.1). Taxonomy (NCBI): domain Eukaryota; kingdom Metazoa; phylum Chordata; class Mammalia; order Carnivora; family Mustelidae; genus Mustela; species Mustela erminea. Next base: position 62,080,477 of record NC_045623.1, read on the forward strand.
AACATCTCAAAAGTCCATAGCATGAAGTTTGTCTGTCATTTCTGAAAGCACAATGTCACCCCAGTTATCACTGTTCTTACCCCCAGATTTTTGTGGGTTGCTTGAGCCCCCAGGATGTTTTATGGCAAGCTCTGAAAATACAAGTTAGCTTTTTAGGATCTTTTTTTTTCTTTTCTTTTCAAAGATTTTTATTTATTTATTTGACAGACGGAGATCAAAAGTAGGCAGAGAAGCAGGCAGAGAGAGAGAGGAGAAAGCAGGCTCCCTGCTGAGCAGAGAGCCTGATGCGGGGCTTGATCCCAGGACCCTGAGATCATGACCTGAGCTGAAGGCAGAGGCCTCAACCCACCGAGCCACCCAGATGCCCCGGCTTTTAGGATCTTTAGACTAGCAGGATCTGATTGAAGTTGTTAGATCAGGATTTGAAAAATGGTCTGAGCATGGGTTTGTCTAGAGCCAAAGAAGTGCTTAAGGGAAAACCTTGAAATAGCAAACGACAGAACTTTCCCTGAAGTTCACAGATGTTCTCTACAAATTCTAGAAGAATGCCAAGAACTGAATTTTGTTTGGGGGGCTTCCTATCAGCAAGCACACGATGCTCAAGAATCAACACTAAACATGTGGTTTGATGTAAATAAAGTTCTCAAAGTCCCTCTGTCATTCTGACCATTGATTAAAGCATGATTCTCCCACTCCCAGACCATGCCGAATTGCTTTGAGTCCTTCCAGGGTTCTGAATGTAGGGACTGATGATGTACAGATGCATTAAACTTGTCTGCAGCCACAGGTCTCTCAGGGGCACGTTGTTCTTTTGCTCATGAAAATTATGGTGTTTCTCATGGTCCAGAGATCACTGCATTTGCAAACTTCTCATTTTTTAAATATAAATGCTATATCTGTCCTTTCCTATTGCAAGTTTTCGATCTCACTGAATATATTTAAGGTGCTAGTTTTTACTAACCATAAGGATGTTCCCTTATAACTCCACAGATCATAACAGCAAGCTAACATTTATTTAGTGCTTCTCTGTTAATGTCACCTTATGTGTCTGTTACGGCCTTCAATCCTCCACATAATCTTATGAAAAATGTTCTATGTTCACCCTCATTTTGCAAACAAGGGTAGTGAGGCAAAGTTCTCACAGCTTTAGGGTGAGGGTTGGGAGGTACAACTTCAGAGCACTCATGCCTAACTATGAAGTTACACTCATTCAACAAATATTTGCTGAGTGTCTACTACATGCTGGGCACCATGATAGGCCCTGAGGTTACCACAGTGAACAAAAAAGAGATGGAGATTCCTACCTGATGGAGCTCCCATTTTATTTCACATCTATTATGTGAATTTGTGACAATTTACCTAACTGATCTCTATTGTGGAATGTTTAAACTTTTTTAAAAAAAGATTTATTTATTTGAGAGAGAGAGAGAGACAGTGTTTTGGGGGGTGGGGGAGCGGCGGTGCAGAGAGGGAGGGAGAGAGAGAATCCCAAGCAAACTCCCTCCTGAGCATGGAGCCCGGGGCAGGGCTCAATCCTAGGACCCTGAGAGCATGATCTGAGCCAAAAGCAAGAGTTGGAGGCTTAACCGACTGAACCACCCAGGTAGCCCTAAACTGTTTTTGATTCAATGCTCTTAAAAAAAAAAAAAAAAAATCACACCATGAGGGACAACATCCTGATTTACAAATCTGTATCCAAGTGTCTATAATTTCATTAGGAGAGTTTCCCAGAGTAGGAATTATGAAGCTCAAGGGTATGAATACTCTTTCAAGCTCTTCACACATATTGCCAATAGCTCTCAGAAAGGGTGTAGGAAGTTACAGCCCCTCCGTGTGCGGCAGTTTCTGAGAATGTCCATTTCACCACAACCTTGCCAACATCGAATATTCTTCTTCTTCTTCCTTTTCAGGCCTATTTGACAGGCATCCTGTTCATAGCTCTGCAACAATAAATACCACACTGACTTCATTTTATTTAGAGAAAAATGGATGTCACAGGCTCAAAATAGTTGAAGAATAACAATTCGTTTTAAAAACACCTCCCATGCCCTCATAATCAAGTGGAAAAATTCCCTACCTCCCTCTTGGTGCATGTAGGTGTCTCTGTCAAGCTCAGCCACTGTTTTGGAGTAACGCAAAAAGTGCTTATTGACCTGTGAGCCTCTCTGTGGAGCAGCTCATGTATGTCCCCACACCTTTGTGCTAGGGGGCCTATGAGCAGTTGGCTCCTTTGTGACTTCGTGACATCCCCATCCCCAAAGAGATACGAAACTGCACTGAACGACATTCGATCTGGCCCTTTGTAGAGCCTTCCTAGAACTACATCTCTTCATTAGACGTGGCTTCTCCCTTTTTGGGATTTCCAGAGCACATTGGATAAACTTTGCTATGCTACTTAACATATCCAGTCATGCTCCGTGTGTACTTTAGCTGTCTGACTAGAAAGATGAAGTGATCCACACCTGTTGCATAGATCCGCTGCGAGAATTCAATGAAACAACGCACATGGTATCTTAGTGTGTGCCTGCCACAGAATTACCCCCTACGAATACTTGTGGAATGAAGGAACGAATAGTCAATGCGCAGTAAATCTTGGACACTAACTGGTGCAAGGTATAAGCAACCTTCATCAGAAGCACCTGTGAAAATGCCGGACCCAAGTTGCCTCCTTCAGAGAGTGCTGTTCAGGAAGTCTGGGGTGGAGGTCTGGGAATCCTGGTGACTCTGAGACAGGTGGCCTGGAGATGGCACATAACTTTGAGAATCCTGGTGACATGTGAGCTCTGTGGTGGCAAGGATAATAGGACCGTCATCTTTACATGGCCCTGCATCTATTGGCTCTAGCCCCCAGTGTGCAGTAAGTGCTCAAGGACAGTAACCTGAATGCCAGGCTCATTGTGCAGAAGAGACGTTATTTCCAGACCTATACATATGAAAGCAAACAGACAACCAGTGATTTTAAAATGTGCATGGAGCCTTGGAACCTCCCCAGTTGCAACCTCAAAAACATAGCCACTATTGTCCCAGATTTGAATTTCCCCAAGTTTCATGTTTTCTCATGCCCTCCACAGCAGCACCCTGTTTTGAGACCTTGACTACGCGCCGGACACTTTATTTGATTTAATCCTCAGGATCTCTCCGAGAGGTAGGAAACTGAGGCTCAGAGTTTGTGCCCTGTCTGAAGTCTCATAGCAAGTGCCGGGCTTCAGACTAGGCGTGAGGGATTGCCAAGCCTGAGCACGTTCCCTATAGCTCCCTCCTGAGATGAACGAAAGGAATTGGGGAGCTTGGCCTGCTGGGGCAGGTGAGGTGCAGAACTCACTGTCAGTGTGTGTGTGTGTGTGTGTGTGTGTGTGTGTGCATGCATGGTGCCAGCAAATTCCTGAGTATAGGCAATTGCATCAAACAGAGGCGATTTTTCCCTTGTAAGTAGATATTATAAATATAGCATATTAAGCAACCCTGACTTCATTCCCAGCCAATCAGCCCCTGCCAGTTGCATGCTACATATATACAGCATGACTCAAAGGACCCTCAGGCAGTGGGTGGGTTAAAAATCAATCAGACAATAATAATTTTCATAAGTGCGAACTCCCTGGCTTCCCGATTGGCTGTTCAGTTAGTCCTGAGTCATGAATTTCCTTTTTAGGGTAATATTTACCATAGAGCATGGCTGGTTATAGGGACTATGTAATATCCACTGTCTGATGGGGAACTTGTTATTAAAACATTACCTAATGATAGATTTCCCTGATAAATATTCCTGAGGATTAAACAATATAGGTTGGGGAGAGACTAGGGAAGGTTGCAGGGAACAGAAAGATGAGTAAGGATAAGCTATGGTTTGGAAATACATAAAAAGGGGTTTAGGGGTGCTTGGGTGGCTCAGTTCGTTGGGCCTCTGCCTTCAGCTTAGGTCATGGTCCCGGAGTCCTGGGATCGGGCCTGGCGTCAGGCTCCCTGATCCTCGGGGGGCTGCTTCTCCCTCTCTCTCTGCTGCTCCTAACTGCTGTGATCTCTCTCTGTCTCTGTCAAGTAAATAAATAAAATCTTAAAAAAAAAAAAAAGTGTTTGGAGCTGGGTGTCAAAATAATCCTAACATAATAATCAGAATAAAGAGGAGAGAAAAAGAGAGACAGGGACAAAGAGAATAGGAGGCAGAGTCTGTGAGGATGAACACGGAATGGGTAATAATCACAATCATAAGCACCTTTTATTGCACTGTTAGTATATGCAGGTGTTGGGCTGATCATGAAAATCCTGGGGGTCAGTCCTACTACCATCCCCATTCCTCAGATTCCAGCCAGTACAGTAAAAAGGCTGAAAACCAAGAACATAAAGAGAGAATGTTGAGTTTACATCTCAGCTTCCTATTTGCTAGCTGTGAAACCTACATTTTTTTTTTTTTTTCTGCCTCAGGCTTCTCATCTATGAAAGGGAGGTAATGGTAATGTTGCCTCCCTCAAAGGGTTGTTTAGGGAAACTAAGGTCATTAACAAACAAGACCTTTGTAAACTCAATTCAGCTGCTGTTTCAAGCTGAAAAATCTGAGGTCAGAAGTTAAGTTACTCGCTAAGGTCACAGAACTATGACATGGCAGAACTGGGATTTGAATCTAGATCTGTCCGATTTCAGCCCCCATGTGCTCTCAAACTTTATGTTTTGGTGGGTGGGAGCAGTAATGGTGGGCACTAACAGTACGTTTTCTGGGACACAGGATGTCGACCATTTGAGTCAAACCACCTCAACTTTATGGATGATTCTATAAGTATAGAATATAATCTCAAAGCCACCCTAGGGAAACCCTAGAGGAGATCATCTCATCCAAAGAGTGCAAACTGTCAGGTTAGAGACCTCTCTCTCTCTCTCTTTTTGAGAGAGAGAGAGGGTTCCTGGGTGTCTCAGATAGTTAAGCATCTACCTTCAGCTCAGGTCATGATGTCCAAGTCCTGGGATCAAGCCCAGCATTGGGCTCCCACCTCACTGGGGAGTCTGATTCTCCCTCTGCCTCTCTTGCTGCTTGTGCTCTGTCTCTCTCTCCCTTAAATAAATTAATAAAATCTTAAAAAGAGAGAGAGAGCACAAGCAAGGAGGAACAGTGGGAGAAGGAGAGAGAGAATCTTAAGCAGGTGCCATGCTCAGTGTAGAGCCTGATGTGGGGCTTGATCTCATAACCCTAAAATCACAACCTGAGCCAAAATCAAGAGTCAGATGCTTAATGAACTGAGGCACCCAGGCATACCAGGGACTTGTCATTTTCTACAGATATGTTGTGTTTGGCTGCCTAGTGTTGGTTGGTGCAGAGCTGTGAGAATTTTTGAAAAAGTTACCAAAACTAAAAATTAGACTTAACAAGAAAACCTAGATTTGTATTTTCTCTGAAAAAGCTGGAGGGTCTGGGCCCATATCCCTAAATGAAATAGTGACTACACTCAGCTGCCTGAGTATATTCTCACCACTCCCTGTTACCTCTTGCATCCTGCCCACGTCACTCAATTGCGTCTTCATGACAGCCCAGTGTGGGATACCAGAACCCATGCTCTCTGAACCTCCTTTCCTCAGACTTGATACTTAGCTCAGTGAATTTTTCCAGAGGGGTGATTTCTTTTTTATTTTTTCCCACAGGATGGCTCATTCTTCTGAAACCCTTCATTTCTTCAAATCTCTCTCATAGAATGGGACTCTGAGAACTGAGCTCCCTGAGCTGACCAGCACAGAGTACTGGGAGACAGCTTACTCTCTTGAGATCTTCTTCTTCTTCTTCTTTTTTTTTTTATTCATTTGAGAGAGAGAGAATGGGCAAAGGCACAGTACACTTGGGGAACAGGGACCAACTCTTCTGAAATGGAAGCTGTGTGAGAGGGTGAGGTGTGACATGGGTATAAAGGCAGGAATAGTAGTGTAGGTAAATGTCAAGCTAAGGAGCCTTTATCTAATTAAAAAAGGAAGCCTTGGAATATTTTGAGCAAGGGAGTGATATTGATGTCTTGGACAACAGTGTGTAGGATGGATGGAGGACAGGGAAGGAGGGACTTTAGACAGATGCCAGGGAGAAAGTTGGCTCAACCCTTCCCTTCCTGTGAGATGTGATGAGCATGTGAACCAGAACAGAGGCCATGGGGACACAGAGTTCCCTCTACCTTGGACATCAGAAGGACCTCAGCCTGGCTGTCAATGAGACACATTCTTGTCCGTAACATCATCACTTATTTGCTGTTCTCCTCCACCTTCCTCTTGCCTCTCCACCTTCTCCTTCTCTCTTCTTCCCTCTTTTCTCCTTTATTCCTCTTCTATAATTACCTACCTCTCAATAGTCCTTTCAGATTTATTTTCACAGCCATTTCCTCGCTGGGATGTTTTTGAATTTTGACTTTTTTTTCCAACTCTGTAAGAATCAGGACTGGATTCTTCCAGAGTAACAAAAACTCCAAAATAACAGTGAAGGTTCTTTCTCTCCCCTGTAGATAGGCAGTACAGTCCTCATGCAGAGTTCCCACTCTCGTGCTCTCCTCCTGCACTGCCATGCCCAGCCCATGGCTCCCACCTCAAGTCAAGATGGCGTTCAAGCTTTTCCCATTAGCTCTGTCTTTCAGGCAGGAGAATAGCAGAAGAGGACACTCTCTGGAATTTGCATGCTCTAGTTCTGCATACTTTGAATTAGCAGACCTTATCCCATTACTATACTGCAGGGTCAGAGAGACCGGAAAAGGAGAACTCCATTCTGGGCTCCTATTTGCTAGAGTTGTGTGGCAGAGAGAGAGAGATACACCCTGTGGGCTTGTCCTGGGGCACCCTGCATAGGGAGTCGATGGCATCTCAGGTGAAGCCATCCCCCAGAAAACATTGTCTCACCTCTTCCCTGGCAGAGTGGGCTGTGGAGAAATACCAAGACGGGTATATAGGCCGCAGATGCTTACACGCACATACCATAAAATCTCGGAACTGGAAGGGACAGTAGGTGCCATCCATCAGTCCATTCCAGTTCAGTCTGTCTAGAGAAATCATCTGCAGCTTCGGCTTACACATGTCCAGAGTTGGGGGTCCCATCTGAAGCAGCTTCCTACATAAGTCACAATGTGGACTTCTTACCCTGAATAATAACTGCCTCCCAGCATCTTCTACCCAACAACCCTGGTTAGGCTAGGGAACAGGTCTTGCTTATTCCTCACTTTAAAAAAGAACTCATTTTCTATGTGAAGGCAACTCTCACGTCTGTCTGTCCATCTGTTTGTCCTCTGCTTTCCCAACCAGTCCCCCCCTTTCTAGAGGGGGTGTGCCATATGGCTAAGCTGACGTGCTTTGGAGTCATCAGGGCTGACTCTCCTACCAGCTTACTTGATCTTGAGCAAATGACTTACCTTTTCTGAGCCTTTATTTCTCCATGTGTAAAAGGAGGCTGATGTTAGCTAGCTCATGAGGTTATTACTGTGAGGACTAAATGAGCTAATGAATGCAAAGCACAGAGTTCAACACCAAATACAGCAGTCTATAGTCATTACTAGCATCTTCATAATTAATAATAATAAAACATCTCTGGCTCCTCTTCCCTCTTGAGGTATTAGATAACAGAGGAGAAGAAACCTTGATCACTTTAGGGGTAAATTAGCATGAAAGTACCACCCAGGATTGTGACAATTTTTTTTTTTGCTCTCTTTACACATTTCACTGTGTTGCTGCTGCTGTCCATAGAAAATCGCCTCCTGGGGTCTATGGTTTGCTCTTTCTGTTTGGAAACTGCCTCCTGGGAAGCTCCATCTGTTATGGCGGGCATGGGCACTCCTTGGGCTAATTTGTTGGTATTGTTAGCAGAAACAATCAGAACACAAGTACACAAACATGGTGAAGTACTCGAAGTCTGTCTGCCTTGTAGAGAGAAAAGGAGTCCGGAAGCCTGGGTCCTGATTTCTACCTTGACACTAGCTAGCTGGGTGACCGGGGATAAGTCAAAGGGCCCCTCCACGCCTCTGAATTTTGACAGCCTGTTCAGCGGCAACATCCTGTGACCAGAGAAAGCATTACCATGGCTTGTGTTCCCCCTGGAGTCTCTCTCCCCACCTAGGGCTAGTCCAGGTGGGACCATCATCTGGGCGGAGGCTGGGTGCATGCCCAGGCAGCCCGGCTTGGTCTGTGAGCCAGGCAGAGTCCGCCTGTTACCAGGGTGTGATTGTTCTTGTGATTTGGCAACACCTAGCAAACATGTCCCATCAGGGCTGAACTAAAAATAGCTCCTGTGCTGTTGGGGCCCAGGAAAATTAGCAACCTCGCACACACAGGGTTGGCTAACCAGGCAGAACCAAGTGGCCACCACGGTCTTAGGGGCACAACGGCCAAAGAGAGAAGGGTTGGCTAATTTTCACACGAGCATCCTCTTTCCCCACCCTGCTCCCGCACCCCACCCACACCAGGGCCAGAGCCTTACTCTCCCTTTCCGCCCACGCCTCTGTTTCTAGAAACACTGACTTTTGCAGAGGTGCTGAATGTCACCACAGTGTCCTGGAAAGGGCTGGGGTTCAGGCATCAGTGGACTTTGGTTCAAATCCTGGCTCTGCTATTGTCTAGCTGTTTGAACAGGAGCATGTGGTCCTCCTGAGCCTCAGTTGTTCCAGCAGCAGAATGGGGCCCATTGTACCTACGGCTAAGGACTGTTATAAATACTAAAGGCAGCATGGGACCAAAGCAATGATTCAAGAGCTTCATCATGCATCTGAATCACCTGGGTCGGGGGAATCTTGTGAAAACTGAGATGGCTGAGTCCTGCCCCCAGGTTGCTGATTCAGTGGGTCTGGATGGTACTTATTTTCTTCCTAACAAGTTGCCAGGTGATGCTGATGCTGCAGGGCCAGGAATCACCCCTGGGTTAAGGGTGAAAGTGTGTGAATTCTGGGGTCAGATCACTAGAGTTCAACCCCTGGTCCTGTCATCTCTAGCAGAGTGATTGTGGGCACGTTTCTAAACCTTATCTGGTAAATGGGGGATTAACCATTCCTATTGTATAGTGTTGATCTGAGGATTAAGTGAGTTAATTCATATAAAGCACTTAACACAGGGTCTGGCAAACTGCAAGCCTGAGTAAACATTAACGTTTACTAGTGTCTCAGAGTCTGCAGAGACTATGAGTTCAGTACAAGTTCTTTTTTTCTCTCTCTCTGTGGTTATTGTTGGCTTTGCTGGAATCTCTGTCTCCATTTTGCCCCTCCCAGGGTCTTTGCATTCTGAGCCTTGCCTAGTTGGGAGGGCTTATGCTGGGAGGGTTTGGGGCACCAAGGAGCACAGATTGAATGTCAAAGATTAGAGATCAAAGAAGAGCCTGAAGCCCTCCGGCTGAATGGGGCTTACCCAAGAGAATTCAGTCAAGAGGGGCAAAACTGAAAGTAGACCCAGGTTTCCTGACTTCTCAGCCAGAACACTTTCCATAGCACCGTGATGCATCCCCAGAGGCAGCCTGGCTATCCCCAAGCGTGCTTAGGGAACAACCAGCTCCCCGCCCTACGTCTGCGCTGTTGCTGGGCACGTGGGTTGTTTCTCCTGTAACTGTTTAGGATTGAAGAAGACACAGTTGTAAACATCTAACATCTGAGTATAAATGACTTTTTTCTTTGGGCTTTTTTTCCCCTGGACTAATGTCCTCAGAGGGGAATTGTTGCATTAACAAGTACAGACAGTGTTATAGCTAGAAGAAAGCTAGACATAGCAACTCTTCTAGGGGAAAGAGCTTCTCATTTCCCAGAAAGCATAAAATGGCTGGGGATTTTACTATCTGAAGCAAACTAGGGAGGTCAAGGAGGGCCCAGAGCTGAACCTTCAAATCAGCGGTGGGAGACAGCCATGGCTGAGAGAAGGGAGATTGAAACTAGGAAGGGGACACCTGGCAATCACTGGTAATTTCCTCCCAAAATGGTGTTGAGACTACTGCTTCACAGATATTAATGCGCATAGGAATTCCCTGAGGATCTTGTTCATATGTGGAATCTGATCCAGTAGGGTTTGGTGGGGCCCAAGAGTCTGCATTTCTTTTCTTAAGATCTTTATTATTGATTGATCAATCGATCAATTGATTGATTGAATACATGAGAGGGGGAGGAGCAGAGGGAGAGAGAATCCCAAGCAGACTCCACACTGAGTTCAGAGCCAACTTGGGGCTCTATCTCATGACCCTGAGATCATGACCTGAGCTAAAATCAAGAGTCAGATGCTTAACTGACTGTGACACCCAGGTGCCCCAAGTCTGTATCTCTAATAAGGTCCAGGTGATGCAGAGTCTGCTGATCCATGGACCAAATTCTGAAGTAACAAGAATTTAGCTAAGGTTACCCTGCCTTTGCTTATGCTATTCCTCTGTCTAAACCACTATTCCTACTATTTTTCAGACCAAGCTCCAAACACATCCCTGGACTGAGTTCATAGGTCAAGCTAAGTGCTCCTTGTATCTAGGACTATTGCAGCATTGATCATGCTGCACTAAACTGTCCATCCCTTCCTGAGGGCATGGACCAGAATTATTCATCACTATATTCCCAGCATCTAGCACAACAGTGCCAATCATGGTTTGGGTCTAATTATTATGATTGGGTAAGTGAATGGGTAAATGGGTAGGTGAGTGAATGGATGAATGGATGGATGGATGGATTAATAAATGGCTGTGAGGAGAGGGAAGTAGGAAAAGCATGGTGAACAGTCAGATTTGGATTCAAGATTATTATTTTCTAACTAGACCATTTACTGAAAGCCCAGAGTCACTGACCCTCCTCTGATCCTTGCCAACTTTTTGCCCCCAGAATGTTGACCCTGAACCAAGAATGAACTCAGATAAATGAATAAGATCCAGAAAGCTTAGAGGTGCCTCACAGGGTAGCTCTAATAAGTACCAGAAAACAAAAAGCAGGTGTTGGCAATCTTTATTCTGCCCAAAGAGTTGTTTACACAAGTTTCCAAAGCAATCCCCTTCATCGCTTTTACATGCCTATTACATGGTTCTCTACAGAGAAAGGTCTGGAGCTGGTTAACTCAGTGGATTAGAGAGTAAGTCTCTGAAAGCCAAGGGCCCTGGGAGCCTTTTCCCTTTCTCTGCTCAAGGCCACAGGCTGACTGCCCAGTCCTGGCCAGAGGCACTCTGGTCCTGCTTGGTCCCAGTGATTAAGAGTGGTCAGTGTGAATCCATCCATTCACTCAAAATGGTAGGTGGTGCCATGCAGAAGAATGAACTTGAGTTTTGATATTAGACAGTCCTAGGAATGAAACAAGGATACTTTATTCATTCACTAACTATATAATCTTCAAAAAAATTTTTTTTTAAAGATTTTATTTATTTATTTGACAGACAGAAATCACAAGTAGGCAGAGAGGCAAGGAGAGAGAGAAGAGGATGCAGGCTCCCTGCCGCGCAGAGAGCCTGATGTGGGGCTCGATCCCAGGACCCTGGGATCACGACCTGAGCCAAAGGCAGAGGCTTTAACCCACTAAGCCACCCAGGCACCCCCTTCAAAAAAATTTTATTTGAAGTAATTTTAAACTTACAGAAAAGTGGCAAAAAAGCACAGGAAACTCCTGTATATCCTTTTCCTGTATTTACCAATTTTTAATATTCTTCTACATTTGCTATTTCATCCTTTCCCTTCTAATTTTTTGTTTCAGTGCCTCTGATTGAACATAACAAATGTTAATCAAAAACAAAAAAAATTACATTCTGAAGCAAAAATGTTCTGAAACAAAAAATTAAAATAAAAAGTTATTCAAAAGTAACAAAATTAAATACATATAAAAGAAATATAAGTCAACTTTAAAATGGAGTTGTTTGTGAGTTTGTAGCATTTATACTTTCTAGAGTTATTCAAGTTTAAAACTGCACTCAGATATTTGGGATACTCTGTAATGTTATATAAAAATGTATAAGTTATGTTTTAGAACCATTGTGGAGTAGATTATATATCATATCACATATATCACATCTCTTAGTACTTTAGGGTGGATTAACTAAGAACAAGGACATTTTCTAATATAATCTCAGGTATGATTTCAGAAACTTGAACATTAGTAGAATATTTATATATACAGTCTGTATTCCAATTTCTTCAATTATACCAATAATGGCTTTTTCTTCCCCTCCAGTATGTAATTACTGGGTGTATTTATTTCTCTTTGTATTTTATACAAAATTTTTGTATTTTATACAAAGAGAAATAAATTTTATATTTATATTTTATATATTATTTATATTTATCATATGTTTATATTTTAATAATATAATTATGTTAATATAAATTCATATAATTATAATATTATAATATGTCATATATAATATTTAAATATTATATAATATATTAATATAATTATATTGATAATATAAATGTTATATTTATATTATATATTTATATTTATAAATTTTATATTTATATTTTATATTTTCCTGTTTATTAATTTTTTCACTGTATAGAATATGAACATGTTTCTAAAGTCAAAACTACACAAAATTTGTACTCAGAGAAGTGATCTTCCTCCCTCATCCTTCCTGCATTATTTCCTCAACCTCTTGTGCATAACTAGTTTTATTGCTTTCTGGTTTATCATTCTTTATTTTTTTTTTTTTCAAAAATAAGCAGGCAGATACATGTATGTTTTCTTATTTCTCCTTTTTTGCACCAAGGGTCATCGCCCTATCTATTCATTTTTGCACTTCTCTTTTTTTCCTAGAAGTCACTGCATGGGCATTCATGGAGATATGCCTAACTTTTTTTTACAAGTGAGTATTTGTGGTAGATTATCATGGCCACAAATTATTTGCTGCTCCTCCTGCAAAAGCTAGAGTCTATTTCCTTTCCGCTTGAATTTGGGATGGCTTTGTGAATTGTTTTGAGCAATACCATGTTACATAATTGATATCCTAGAACCTCTAAATACAGACTTTCAAAGAACTATGGGCTTCTGTTTTCTCACACTTAGAAGTAAAGAAGCTTAGGATGGGCAGCCGAGGGATGGTAATTCATTAAGGTGGCGAGTGGGTCTGGAGAACAGGAGACTATCTTGCTGTTTCAGCACTAGCTGAGCTCCCAGCTGAATATGGTCAGTTGAGTGGACTCAGATTATAGCACAGGGACAGGAAAAACCACCCAACTGAGCCCAGTCTTACTCACATTATCAGAAATAATAAATTGTATTTTTAAGCTGCTAGGTTTTGAGTTGGTTGGTTATTGAAACAATAGTACTCTAGGGGGCACCTGGGTGGCTCAGTGGGTTAAGCCGCTGTCTTCGGCTCGGGTCATGATCTCGGTGTCCTGGAATCGAGTCCCGCATCGGGCTCTCCGCTGGGTGGGGAGTCTGCTTCCCCCTCTCTCTCTCTGCCTGCTTCTCTGCCTACTTGTGATCTTTCTCTGTCAAATAAATAAATAAAATCTTAAAAAAAAAAAAAACAAAAAAAAAAAACAATAGTACTCTATCATGGGTGTGCCCAGTCTTCTGTGTTGGGGCATTTAGGTAGTCTTTGCAACTACAAATAATTCATCAGTAAATAACCTCATGCATATGTATTTTGTATTATTGGAGGCCTGTCTTTAGGGTAAAATTCTGGAATTGGGATTCTGGATTACAGAAAAATATCATTATTTTGTTAGAGATCACAAATTTCTCTAAGGAGTATATCATTCTGCACTTTACCTGCAATGTATGCTTATGATTATTTCCTGAGCTTTTGAATTTTTGTCCATCTGATGTGTGAGAAATGATGTCTTTGTGTAATGTTTTGTGTAGTGTTATAAATGTGCATTTATATTATTATGTATGTTATCTATTGTCAATAACAATTTATCCCAAAATTTAGAGACTTAAAACAATAAAAAATTATTATCTCACAGTTATTGGTGAGTCAGAGTTTGAGCTGTGGTTTGGCTGGTGCCTTTAGCTCAGGGTCTCTCACAAATCTGTGACCAGGCTGTTAACCGTTGTCAGTACCTCAGGGCTCAACTAAGGCATGATCCATTTCCATATACTGGGTCACAAACAGTTCTCAACTGGTACCAATAGATTGGGAAAATTCCCTGCATATTTTCAGACCACAATGCTTTGAAATTTGAATTCAACCCCAGGAGGAAATTTGGGGGAAAGAACTTAAATGCATGGAGGCTAAAGATCATCCTACTATGAATGAATGGGTCAACCAGGAAATTAAAGAATGATTTAAAAAAAATTTATTGAAACAAAGGAAAATGAAAACAATACTGTTCAAAACCTTTGGAATGCAGTAAAGATGGTCATAAGGTTCCTCAAGAAACAAGAAAGGTCTCCGATACACAACCTAACCTTACACCTAAGGGAGCTGGAGAAAGAATAGCAAATAAAGCCTAAACCCAGCAGAAGAAGAGAATTAATAAAGATTAGAGCAGAAGTCAATGAAATAGAAACCAAAACAAGAGTAGAACAGATCAACAAAACTAGGAGCTGGTTCCTTGAAATAATTACTAAGATTTGTAAACCCCTAGCCAGACTTATCAGAAAGCAAAGAGAAAGGACCCAAATAAATAAAATCATGAATCAAAGAAGAGTGATCACAACCAACACCAAAGAAATACAATTATAAGAACATATTATGAACAACTATATGCCAACAAATTAGGCAATCTAGAAGAAATTGGATGCATTCCTAGAGATATATAAACTACCATAACTGAAACAGGAAGAAATTGGCAACCTGAACATACCCAAAACAAGCAAGGAAATTGAACCAATAATCAAAAATCTCCCAACAAACAAGAGTCCAGGGCCGGATGACTTCCCAAGGGAATTCTACCAAACAGTTAAAGAAGAATTAATACCTATTCTTCTGAAGCTGTTTCAAAAAATAAAAATGGAAGGAAAACTTCTAAACTCTTACTAGGCAGCATTATCTTGATCCAAAAACCAGACAAAGACTCCACCGAAAAGGAAAATTACAGACCAATATCCCTGATGAACAAGGATGCAAAACTTCTCATCAAGATACTAGCCAATAAGGTCCAGTGGTACATTAAAAGGATTATTCACCATGACCAACTGGAATTTATTCCTGGGATGCAAGGGTGGTTCAATATCCACAAATCAATCAATATGATATACTACATTAATAAAATGTATGATCCTCTCAATAGATGCAGAGAAAGCATTTGACAAAATACAACATCCTTTCTTTTTAATTAATTAATTAATTAATTAATTTTATTTATTTCTTTTCAGTGTAACAGAATTCATTGTTTATGCACCACACCCAGTGCTCCATGCAATACATGCCCTCTGTAATACCCACCAACCTGCTCCCCAAACCTCCCAACCCCAGCCCCTTCAAAACCCTCAGGTTGTTTTTCAGAATCCATAGTCTCTCATGGTTCATCTCCCCTTCCAATTTCCTTCAACTCCCTTCCTCCTCTCCATCTCCCTATGTCCTCCATGTTATTCCCTATGTTCCACAAGTAAGTGAAACCATATGATAATTGACTCTCTCTGCTTGACTTATTTCACTCAGCATAATCTCTTCCAGTCCCATCCATGTTGATAACAAAAGTTGGCTATTCATCCTTTCTGATGAAGGCATAATACTCCATTGTGTATATGGACCACATCTTCCTTATCCATTCATCCGTTGAAGGGCATCTTGGTTCTTTCCACAGTTTGGCAACCATGGCCATTGCTGCTATAAACATTGGGGTACAGATGGCCCTTCTTTTCACTACATCAGTATCTTTGGGGTAAATACCCAGTAGTGCAATTGCAGGGTCCTAGGGAAGCTCTATTTTTAATTTCTTAAGGAATCTCCACACTGTTTTCCAAAGTGGTTGCACTAACTTGCATTCCCACCAACAGTGTAAGAGGATTCCCCTTTCTCCACATCCTCTCCAACACATGTTGTTTCCTGTCTTGCTAATTTTGGCCATTCTAACTGGTGTAAGGTGGTATCTCAATGTGGTTTTAATTTGAATTTCCCTGATGGCTAGTGATGACGAACATTTTTTTCATGTGTCTGATAGCCATTTGTATGTTTTCATTGGAGAAATGTCTGCTCATGTCTTCTGCCCATTTTTTGACATGATTATCTTTTCTGTGTGTGTTGAGTTTAAGAAATTCTTTGTAGATCCTGGATATCAACCTTTTGTCTGTACTGTCATTTGTGAATATCTTCTCCCATTCTGTGGGTTGCCTCTTTGTTTAGTTGACTGTTTCCTTTGCTATGCAGAAGCTTTTGATTTTGATGAAGTCCCAAAAGTTCATTTTCACTTTTGTTTTCTTTGCCTTTGGAGACATATCTTGAAAGAAGTTTACAGCATCGTTTCTTGATAAAAACTCTTCACAGCATAGGGATGGAGGGAATATATCTCAATATCATAAAAGTCATATAAAAAAGCCCACAGTGAATATCATTCTTGATGGGAAAAACCTGACAGCTTTTCCCTTATGTCCAGGAATGCAGCAGGGATGTCCACTATCACATCACCATTGTTGTTCAACATAGTATTAGAAGTCCTAGCCTCAGCAATCAGAAAACAAAAATAAATAAAAGGTATCCAAATCAGCAAAGAAGTGAAACTCTCACTCTTTGCAGATGGCATGATAGCCTGTGTGGAACACCAAAAAGACTCTACCCCAAAAATGCTTGAACTCATACAAGAATTCAGCAAAGTGGCAGGATATAAAATCAATGCACAGAAGTCAGTTGCATTTCTATAGGGTAACAATAAGACAGAACAAAGGAGATTAAGGAGGCGATCCCATCTACAACTGTGCCAAAACCATTAGATATCTAGGAAGAAACCTAACCAAAGAGGTAAGGGATCTGTGCTCAGAAAACTATGGAACACTCACAGAAAAAATTGAGGAAGACACAAAGAAATGGAAAAGCATTCCATGCTCATGGACTGGAAGAACAGATATTGTTAAAATGTCTGTGCTACTGAGAGCAATCTACACGTTCAAAGCAATTCCCATCAAGATAACAACAGCTTTTTTCAGAGCTGGAACAAATAATCCTAAAATTTGTATAGAATCAGAAAAGACCCTGAATAGCCAAAGGAATGTTGAAAACAAAAACTAAAGCTGGAAGCAACACAATTCTAGACTTCAATCTGTATTACAAAGTTATAATCATCAAGACAGCATGGTACTGGCACAAAAATAGACACATAGATCAATGGAACAGAATAGAGAACTCAGAAATGGACCCTCAACTCTATGGTCAACTAATCTCTGACAAAGCAGGAAAGAATGTCCAATGGAAAAAAGATAGTCTCTTCAACAGATGGTGTCAGGAAAATTGGACAGCCATATGCAGAAGAATGAAGCTGGACCATTTTCTTATGCCACATACAAAAATAGACTCAAAATTGATGAAAGACCTAAATGTGAGATAGGAATCCATCAAAATCCCAGAGAAGAACACAGGCAGCAATCTCCGTGACCTTAGGAGACAAACCATAGGAGAATTTTTTTTTTAAGATTTTATTTATTTATTTGACCTAGAGAGAGAGAGAGAGATCACAAGCAGGCAGAAAGGCAGGAGGGGCAGGGCGGGGGGGAGGGAAGCAGGCTCCCTGCCGAGCAGAAAGCCCAACGTGGGGCTCAATCCCAGGACACTTGGACCACAACCCTAGCCAAAGGCAGAGGCTTTAACCCACTGAGCCACCCAGGCACCCCCCATAGGAGACTCTTAATCATAGGAAACACACTGAGGGTTGCTGTGGGGCATGGGAAGAGGGTAACTGGGTGGCACATTGTTTTCTATGTCAAATGTACCTCAGTAAAGCTGAAAAAAAGATACTTAAAAAATTCAAGTAGTCAAACTTAACAGTTTATTCTTCTTGATTTTAAGTCATAGAAAATCTTCCTGTATACCTAACCTATAGGGAATTTATCCATATTTTCTCCTTGTTCTTGTATAGTTTCATTATTTTGCATTTAGATCTTTGATACATTTGGAATTTGCTGTTGTATATAATGTGAGGAATAGATCTAATTTTATTTTTTTCCATATGTCTTACTAGTTGTTCCAACATCATCTATTAAAAAGTCCATTTTTGTCCTCAGAATTCAAGTTAATTCTGAACTCCATAGATGATTTGGCCTATTTCTAGACTTCCTAATCTATTCTATTGGTTTGTCTATTCATATCATAGTACTAGACTATTTTAGTTTCAGTGGCTTGGCAGATGTTTTATATTTGGTAGGACTCTTAGCTCTTACCTTTCACTGTTTTCCTAGCTATTTTTTTAAAAGATTTTATTTATTTACTTGTCATAGAAAGAGATCATAAGTAGGCAAAGAGGCAGGTGGAGATGAGCGGAAGCAGGCAGGCTCTCTGCTGAGCAGATAGCCCAATGCGGGGCTCAATCCTGGGACTCTGAGATCATCACCCAAGCCGAAGGCAGAGGCTTAACCCACTGGGCCACTCAGGTACCCCTTTCCTAGCTATTTTTGCATGCTTCTTGTTCCAGAAGAATTTTAGTATCTGCTTATTTAGCTGCCCCCCAAAACAATTTGTTGGTATTTTTTATTGGAATTACCATAGGTTAATAGATTAACCAAGAGTGGACTGATTCTCTGGTGATGATAAGATATCTAAACCAAGAACAAGAGCTGTTTTTCCATTTGTTCAAGTCTACTTGTATGTCTTTCAAGTGTGTCTTAGAGTTTTCTTCACATAATTTCTGAACATTTCTTGTTCAAGAAATTCAGTAATCTTAAACCAGTTACTTCCTTCTTCTGAATCTCCTGTTTCTCATCCAGAGAAAAGTGGGATTATATGATCTTTCTTGAAGAGTGTGAAAAGTAAATGAGGTGAATTGTAAAGTAAGTGCTGTGTTGATCCCAGTTCCTTACTCCTTCACTGAAGCTTATGGTTGTTCTTGAGGAGGGGCCTGAGGGACATAATCTGTCACATATCTCTAGTAAGGGCATCATCTATCTCAGTCAATAAGTCAATCAATATTGTGGAGCTCACCATGTACAAGGGACAGCAAAAGTTGCTGGAGATATAGTGGTAAGAACATCAAACATGATTCCTGCTCTCATAGAGCTTCTGGTTCATGAACATTTCCCATTAATCCTACGAGATTTTATAAAACTGTAAGCCCAATTAGCAAGCCAGGCCCTACCAATCAATAGATTCTAAAATTGCATAGCATAGGGACGTGGAGTCTTTAAATACTTCCATAATCCACATCCCAGTTTGGATCATTGTGCAAGCAGGGATTATCTAAAACAAGGGAGTATCAGAGCTAAAAGGAGTGCGTGGAGGAGGGAAGAGGGACAGTGGGTCATGATCTGACCAGGTTCACACAATTAATAAGTGACTGAGCCGGGACTGGAAACAGGTATCCAGGCTCCCAGACTGGGATACTTTCCAACATGCACCCACAGTCATTCTACTTGCCATCTACATCTCTTGTCACTGCCACATATGTTATCAGGGTTTCAGCTACCCATGTGGGTCGTCCAGGGAACATTGGCCAGAAATGAACAGCACATTTCTAGGAAAGACCTGATAACACTGGAGTCACTACATCAGGAGGTAGCAGCTCAACCCACAAAGAAGGAAAGTAAACAAAACTATACCAATACATAGAATGGGAATGTGGCTCAAATGAAACAAATTTAGAATCACTCTAGCTAATACCATAGCACTGTTTGAAATCAAACAGATACAATAACTTACTGCCTGTGTGACCTTTACCTGGCTGTTAAATTTCACTGAGCTTTGTTGTATCTTACCTCAAAAATGGGCATGCACATGTGAGCTCTGTGGAAGAGACTACTCATTTCTCAGTTTGGTTTTCCCCTTCCTCTATGGTGATAGAAGCCCCAGTTCTTAGCTGAACCAATGACTGTGTGAAAGGCAGACTATTTTTCCTCGGTTTTCATTGTAGCTAGGTGTGGTCAAATGACTAAACTCTGCCTAGTGGGATGCCAGGAGAAATGTTAAATCCAACCTCCAGGAAACATCCTTAAAGGCCAGAAATATGACTTCCACTTTTTACCTGCCCTTGGTAGGAATTTAGTGGTAGAAACTTGAGCTGGAGGAAGTACGAGGCACCAAAAGGCAGCCTTGGGAATGAAGGCCATGTTCAATGAAGCACAGAGAGAAGGAGTCTGGGCCACTACAGGCTTCACCTTTCCTAGGTAGCTTGCCGATGTTCTGATGTAGGATTTTTTTCTGCTGTTTTTAAATCACTGCTAGTCTAGGGACTAAGATAGCTCATGTAGTGATGGAAAGGCATGATGGAAAATCCAATATGAACGCTGGGTTTTTAAATTATTTATTTATTTATTTATTTATTTAAAGAGAGAGAGAAAGCACGAATAAGCATGAGCAGGGGGAGGGGCAGAGGGAGAGGGGAAATGCAGACTCTCCACTGAGCAGGAACCTTATGCGGAGCTCAATCTCAGGACTCCAAGATCCGGACCTGAGGCAAAGTCAGATGCTTAACTGACTGAGCCATCCAGGTGTCCCACAATAGGAGCTCTTTACTCTAATTGGTAGCCATTGCTTTTTTCTTCCTGGCTTCTACTTTTGCTACGTTTGTGATTACATTTCAAGTTTTCTTAGGAATGACCTGATCCCCATCCCATAGCCTTAGTGGAACTGTGAATTAAGCTGCATCATCTTTCCCTGAGCCGGACCAGCTGGACTTGGAATTTGAATGGAATTTTCTTGGACAGTGTAACCCAAGAGTAAAAGAAGTAGATATGTCCTAGAGGTGGGTGGCAAGGAAAGCTCTTCTTTACTGAAGAATATCAGTTAAGGAGTATAGTAGAAAAGCTAAATAGAAAAAGTCACCATAAAACTGGGTTCAAGCCAGAAGCATCAATGGTTGCTTATCAACTACACAGGTTTCACAATGGAGGAATCTGGAGAACACCCGAGCTAGATGATCAAAGATAGCATCACCAAGGGCAGCGCATGTTGTGGCCCCTGACATGAAGCCCTGAGGGGCATTCAACATCACCTATGGAGTATTCAGAATGAAACTGACTAACCTGGATCTCATTAAGTAGAAATAGTCAGAAAAATCTAATGTGAGGAATATTCTGTACAACCTTTAAATATTTCATTGGTGACAAAGACTATAAAACCAAAAACCAAAAACCAAAAACAAATTATCTAGAAGAAAAGACACACTAAAAAAATGTAACAAGGGGCACCTGGGTGGCTCAGTGGGTTAAGCCTCTGCCTTTGTCTTAGGTCATGATCTCCGGGTCCTGGGATCGAGTCCCACATTGGGCTCTCTGTTCAGCAGGGAGCCTGCTTCCCTCTCTCTCTCTGACTGCTTCTCTGCCTACTTGTATCTCTGGCTGTCAAATAAATAAGCAAAATCTTTAAAAAAAAAAATTTAAAGTGGCACAGCCTATCTTTTTTTTTTTTTAAAGATTTTATTTACTCATCTGACAGAGATCACAAGAGAGAGGCAGGCCGAGAGAGAGGAAAGGAGGCAGGCTCCCTGCTGAGCAGAGAGCCCGATGTGGGGCTTGATCCCAGGATCCTGAGATCATGACCTGAGCGGAAGGCACAGGCTTTAATCCACTGAGCCACCCAGGTGCCCTGAAAATAAAAAAATTTTTAAAAATGTGATAATTAAAATGTATGATCCTGGATTGGATCCTGTATATGACTGTTATAGTATAGTATAGTATAGTATGGTATATTGGGTTATATTAGGTTAGGTTATATTAGGTTAGATTATATATTATAATATTTATAGTGACTATATATCATATGATAGTATTCTATCAGTGTAAGTTTCCCATGTGTGAGGACTCTGGTCGGATAGGAGAATATTCCTGTTTCCTTGTTCTTAGGAGATCCATATGAAGTATTTTGGGGCAAACTCTCATGATGCTTACAAGCAATATTCAAATGCTTTAGCAAAAAAAATTAAAATGGGTAAACATGCAGGTGAGAGAGAGAGAGGAGGAGGAGGAGGCGAGCAGGAGAGGGAGAGGAAGAACAGGGTGACAGGAAACACTCGTGGGGCTGCTTGAAGGGCGTATATTCATTATATTATTCTTCAACTTTTCTGTACCTTTGAAGTTTTCCAAATAATAAGCTATGTGTGGCCTTCTTGTTCCCTTTTCTCATCCTTAGAGTGAAGTATGAGACCTTGAAAGGGATGCCTGCCTCTTGTCGCGTGCCCTGAGCCCCGCATGCTGGAGAAGCTGGGGGTCGCAGTGGGGTGAATCCTGCCCTGTCAGCTGTGAGCCGTGGATGCTTTCTCCTGCGAGGGACACTTGAGGGTACGTCCCTTGAGTGGGTTTGGTGTGTGTGACAGTGACCTTTAGATGCTGCCAAGGCGGGCAGAGAAGCATTACAAGAGGGAATGGGAGTGGGGAAGTCGGGGTGCATCTCATCAGTAAGGAGGCCCTGCTGCTCTCTCCAATCTTCCGTCTCAGGCCATTCCCTTCACACCCCTGCCCACCCCCCGCACCGACTCCCTAATTCCACAGACCTTCCTCAACCTCCTTACACAGGCTCTCTGTTGTCCCCTCAGGACATCTGTGCTTATTGGTCTCAGGGTCTGAAATGCTTTTCCTCCTGAGCTTTGCATGGCTACCTCTGTCTTGTCATTTATTCTTGCTGTCACCTGTGTACCTCTCAGCTGTACTGCCACCTCCTCACTGAGACCCTTCCTGACCACTCGGTCTACTTTTTCCTGCCACCCGTGCCTGCTCTAGACTGACCCAGGCTTCCTTTGCAGCCTCTGTCACTGCCTGGACGCTCCCACACTGATAGGTGAGCTCTACAAGACTGAGACTTGTCTGTTGGGTACACGTCTGTGTTCCAACATGTACACTGGTGCCTGACTGCTGGTCTTAGAGTGGGCTGGGCTCCAGTGGAGCTTATGCTCAGGCAGGGGACAGAGGCACTGGATAAACGGTCAGTAATATGATGGTTGTTATGACCTGGAGATGAGCAATGGGGTTCAGGGAAGGCACATAGTCCAGAAGCTGGTGGGCGGTTTGCAGTCTTCCAGGGATGGAGTGATTCCCACCAAGGTAGGGTTTCTATTCTGCTTACTTCTTGCCTGTTAATAAAGCTACAGTGAGAGACTGGGTCTCACTGAAAGTCCCTTCTTACCCTTGGAAATGTATCAGGAACCTGTGCCTACAGCCTGCTGTAAGTCTGCTCTCCAATACTGCTGGCTGGCCTACCTGCCTGACCCACTGGTCACTTTTAAGGCCTCGTCTCTCTTGGTTTCCCTGTGACGTCTACAGGATTGACAGTTCCTTTTTCATGAAATTCCATCTCCTTTGGGTTTTTGTAACACATTCTCCTGATGCTTCAACATTTGCTAAGTTCTAAATAAGTTCAGGGTTCTTCCTTCTGTGTTCACTTGATCTTCACTACAGTCCTCTGAGTTAGATGCTATTTGTCTCCCCATTTTGCTGAAGAGGAAGCAGAGGCTAAGGGGTTATGTTGTCCAAGCTCACAGAGCTCATCAACGACAGAACCTGGGCTCAGATCCACACGTGCACGGTGCCCAAGTCTGTGGCCATAGCTGGACTCCTTACCATCTTTTCCCTCTACCCTTCACCCTCCGATCCTTCCTGATCAGTCTCTATCACTTCCCAGCAACAGGGAGAGCTCACCAGCTCAACGGTATCCTCAGGCCTCTTTGCTCCCAGTACCTCTCTTGCAAAATCTCCGCTACCATCAAGTTCTAACTACCTACATGCTGATGACTCTCAAATCCTTATGTCTAAGGATACAGATCAGCTCCAGGATGTTATTGGGCATCTGTTATGAATGTTTGTATCCTCCCTGACCCCAAATTCATATGTTGAAACCCTCCTGTACAAGGTTGTGAAATTAGGGAGGTAGAACCTTTAGGACATGATTAGGTCATGAGGGTGGAACCCTCGTGAACTGGATTAGTGCCCTGATAAAAGAGACCCAAAGACATCTCTGGCTCTTTCTGCCTTGTGAGGACAAAGTAAAAATATGACCATCTAGGAGCCAGAAAGTGGGCTCTCAGCAGACACAGAATCTGCTGGTGTCTTGATCGTGGACTTCTCAGCTTCTAGAACTTTGAGAAATAAATGTTTGTTTTTAAGCCGCTCAGTCTGTAGTATTTGTTATAGCAGCCCAAACTGATCAAAGTGACATCTCTTGTCCCCCAGGTATTGCCATTCCAACATGCCTTAATCTGAACTCATCACTATCTCCTGAGATGTGCTCTGTTGCCGTCCTGTGTTCCCTGCAATGTTGAGGCATGTGGAGATCCACTCCACTTCCTGAGTCTCACCCTCTCCATCCAAGCAGTTACCTTCTCTCCATGCTTGCTCTCACCACCCTCATCCCAGTCCTCATAATCCCCACCATGGATCATCATCTCTGGATTAGTCTCCCCACATGGATACCTCCAGCTTCTCCTCCATGCAGCTTCCAGGGCCCTAAAACATAGAGGCCATCACCTCACATTCGTGCTTCAATCTAGTCAATGTCTCTCCAGACACAATGGTTGGAACCCAAGTCCTTCCCATGCAGAGAGGGCCCTGTACCCTTGTGCTCCATCCAGCTCTTCTTTCACTCAGCTCTTTTCCAAGTTTTTGTCCCCATGCACAAGCCCTTCTAAACCCTCTGCAGTTTCCCAGCATCCATACTTGCTGCTTCACGTCTCAAGGCTGCCAGCCTTCCTGACCCAGAAGTTACTGCTCCCATCAGTCTCCCCAAATCACCGACCCCAGTACATCCTCTCATTCTATTAAGGCTCTCAAAGCCCATCTCTCATGATTGGTCTGCTTCTGTCATGATCTTGTGACCCTCCAGATAGCAGGAATGGTGTTTGACTCATTCTGGTTTTGAGAACAAGGTCTGACTTCAGGTTTGTGAGTGACTGACTGACTGAATGAATGAACGATAAAACATTCTAGGTTTATTAACGGTAACATCAACAATAGCAAAGCTATTGATGATAAATACTTATCGAGCACTTATTCTTGCCAAGCATTATACTAATTGCTTTTAACCAAATTCTTTAATCCCCAGAAGAATTGAGGGACATTGGCTCCAAAGAATAAAAGCCAACTGGTAAGGAGTTATTACCATATGTGTGAGCATTTTATAGTACTCGCTCATGAAGCCTCACAACAGCCTTATAAAACATTATAATACTATCATTATTTCTTTTTATAGATGATGATACTGAGGCCTCCACAAATAAAGTTATTTCTCCTCAGGTCACACATCTAGTGATGGAGTGTTGGGATTCACCTTCCTGGAGTCAATGGCTAGACTATAGACTCCACTAAAACATACCTCCAAATGTTCTTGTCAATATTTACAATAACTGTAACTATAATGAATAGCCGTGATTATTCAGTGCAGTCATTGCCAACAGTCCCAGCTTCAAAACACATTTTTGGAGGGGTGAGAATGTGCCTCACATGCCTATGCACAACAGCGCCTCTGGTTGCCTGCCACTTAATCCCAACCACCATGACATTTGACTGTTTTGGTCACATCAGCTGGAATAGGTAATGTGATAAAACCTCTTCACATAGACAAAAGCAGGAGACGTGATCAGGAGTGCTTTGGAAAAGCCATTCGTTCTGGATTCCTAAGTCATAATCCTCTAGTAAAAGGGCTTGAAATCCAGACTTGCTGCAAACAAAACAATAGACTAAACATTGCATGCTCACATCCATGCCAGAAGATGGGATGTTATAGGAATGAGGCTTGCCAGCTTCGGTCTCTGGCCCCTTCGAATACGGCGTGAAGCAGAGTCTAGGAAGTCCACAGTGTGTGCATTGATTCAGCATGAAGGCTTAAGTCTTAAGTGGGCTTCAGAGACAGAGCCAGTCTAAGGACTGTTGTTTCCTCAATCCAGAAATTTGGGGAGGTAAAGTCAGAGAGAAGGAGCTGCAGACAGACAGTAGATGTGGTGACAATAAATGTGCAGCCCTTCAGTTTGGGGTTTGAATTCATACTCTATGACTTATTCTCAGTGTGAACCTGGACAAACTGGTCAACCTCTGTGAGCCTCAGTTTTATTATCTGTAAAATTGGGATAATAGTTCCCACCTTATAAGTTTGTGAGAATTAAATAAAAAATGCCTGTAATGATCTTACTAATAATATATACATTTGTTGGGCTCTTCCATTGCCCATCATGCTTTAAGCAATTTTTTAAAGACTTATTTATTTATTTGAGAGAGAGAGAGTGTGTATATGTGAGAGAGAGAGAGTGAGCAGTGGGGGAAAGCAGAGGGAGAGTAAGAGAATCCTCTCGCAGACTCCCCGTTGGTCATGAACCTGACACTGGGCTTGATCCCAGGACCCAGAGATCATGACCTGAGACAAAATCAAGAGTCGGCTTAGCCAACTGAGCCACCCAGGTGCCCTTGCTTTAAACATCTTTAAAAACATGTATTAACATATTTAATCCTTCCAAGAACCCTATGAAGAAGGTACCTAGAAATCACTAGACTCTTCTGGGACACTAGAGACCAGGGAGCCAGGGATAGAAGTGGTCAAACACACTGACTTTCCCATATAGAAGATATATCTTGGTAAATCTACTGCCTGATCAAATGCCATCCTGAGGCAGACCACCTTAGAGTCAGACACTACCTGTTCTCAGCCCAACTTTTCCACCAACTGCTAAATACTCTTGGGCAAATTGCCTAACTTCTCTGAACTATAGTTTCCTTAGTTATATCTACTTAGCTAAGAAGTAGTGATGAGGATTAACTAAGATAAGATCTATAATGAGCCTAACTAAGGAGTGCTCGGGAAGGGAGATGCTTATCATTTTATTATTATTTCTCAAATGTAAGCAGTCCACATCTGCAGCCCCACCCTTGCCTCAGACCAACCTTAACGCGGTGTCAGTACCTCTTTACTCTCTAGAAGATAATCATTCACACCAAACGTGGATTTTCAGAGAGATTTTATCAGGGAGATGGAAGAAGGGGTTTACCTTACACATCCCAGCCAGTACCTGAGATCCTCCTTTGACATCTTTCTTCTGCTTCCGTTTTCTGTGTTGCCCCTAAACTCACTTGTGGGCTTACCACCTGAAGCTCTGGTCTCCCACTTTAAATCCTCCCAGGAGCCTCTCTGTCTTCTTAGTTCTTGACCAAACTTTGCATCTAAACTTCCACACCTTACTCAATAAACCCAAAGGGCTACCGCCATTCAGTTGATCCTCCTTAAATGTAGATGAACTCTTCAGGGGTCTTGGCCTTACCCTCCACCCGCTAAGCAGCCTACCAAGGCTCCTTCCAAACATGGAGTCCTCTCTGAAAGGTGTTCTGGCAAAATTTTCTTGATCTCATTCCATTTCCACTCTCCTCACTACTAATATAGGCCGCTTGGTGTGTAATAAGTACTCAGTAAACAGTAATTGTCAATTATTAATCACCAGCCATTTTTCTTTGTTCTTAGTAAAGCAGGTTTCTTTCTGACCTCTACTAGGACACCTACTGTTAATTCTGCACATTTGGGTGTCACAAATTTATAACTTTTTAAAAACAAGATACACTTTAGAGTGGCCTTCTCCAAGATTTGCTCAAATGATCAAAACTTTCCCCATAGTTTTATGTATAATAGCATTTTTTAAAACTAGGATTCACTTGAATATTATCAATTAAATAAACCAATAGAAAAAGTTGTATTGGTGTGGAAACATGCTCATTTCCACACATGTGTGGAAATATGTGGAAAGATGTGTTAATAACAAGACAAAGTGATATCTGCTCTTGATACAGTAGCAATCATTTTGGGGAAAAGGAGAAACAAAACAGCTTGATGTAAAGTATTGATGACCACCAAGAAAAATCAGCAATTAGGCAAAAATTCCAAATGTTATTAATTCTGGTTTCAAAGATTGGACTGGGGGTGCTTATGTGGTTCAGTTGATTGAGCATCTGACTCATGAGATCAAGACCCACGTCTGGCTCTGTGCTGAGTCTTGAGCCTGCTTAGATTCTCTCTTGCCCTCTGCCTGCCCCCCACCCAAAAAAAAAGATCCCTGCATCTCTTACAGAGCAACAAGGATGTGTGAATGTGTGGTGCATGTGCAGGCATGGAACATATAGAATGGGTCCTAAGTGGTTTCTGGCTATCCTACTCACCTTCCTGAAGCAGTTAATCTTGACCCAAAGCTGAGAAATCCTGCTTTCCACTACAGCTAGAGAAGAGATGGCTGCTGTTCTTGAACAGAAGAGGATTGACATGGGACTTGACTTTCTTTATTAGAATGACCTGCTCCATGCAGGAATTTGCAGGTCTTGGTAATCTACCATGTTTTCAAAGGATTTTCTAATTCTTTTTGACCTGAGAGGTCCCCAGTTTGGGGGCATGGACCCAAGGAATTAAGCATAAGGAAAAGGAAACTAGGGAGAAAAGACTGCAAGTGATGGAAACTAGGGAAAAAAAAAAACAAACCCATTTTTAGAGCCCCTGCTATATTCCAGATATGCAGCCAATTGCTTTCAACTATATAGTGATGTTTAATCTTCACTACATTCCAAGAGATCGATATTATTATTTCCATTAAAGAAAGGAAGAAACTGAAGTTCATGGAGGGTAAGGGGTCTAACTCAAATTCTCAAAGCTAATGAAGGGCAGAGATAATTCTTGGTCTTCTGATTCCAAGTTTTTTTTTTTTTTTTTAAATATTTATTTATTTATTTGAGAGATTTGGTGGTGGGGGGCGTCCAGAGGGGGAGGGAGAGAGAAACCAAAGTAGATTCCCTGCTGAGTGCAACCTTGAGATCAGACTTGAATCGAAACCAAGAGTCAGATGCTTAACTGACTGCACCACTCAGGAGCCCCTTCTGATTCCAAGTTTTAGGTTCTCTGCAGTCTACTACAATGCTGGGGAGAGAGAGACAGGAGACACTTGCTGCCATTTTCCATGGCCAAGTGCCTTGCATGCCTTTTGAGATACATGTGGGGGTAATAAGAGCTCAGGCTTGAAAGATACACAGTTTGTCACTTATTTTTAAGACTGTACTAGCTGTTAAAGTAGAAAAACTGAGATATTTTCACATCAACTGATAAACTGCTGCTGCTTTGAGACCTTCAAAGGTTCTCTCTGCTTACTTCAGCCATTCCAGACCCTCTTCCAAGATTTCTCTGACCTCTCCTTAAGCCAGTAACCAAATATTTAAGTCAGTACACATTAGGGTACCCCTAGTAACCTTAATCTAATTCTTTGGCCCATCTGTTCTGATTCATGAATATGTATCAGTTGTTAATAATTTTGGGTATTGTCTCTACCCTATCCTCCTACTTTACCTCCTTCACAGACCCAGTTTGTCTACGAGAGTCTTTCCTTTGTTAATAGGGGTCCTTGAGATACATGACGCTAAATCTGGAAAATGGGCGGGGAGAAACAGACCTAGAAAAACAGAAAGAGAAACAAAGTTGATCTATGTAATAAAGAGTTGATGAGGAGCGATAAGAAAGGAAATAGAATCTTAAAGGCTGAAGTTTGAAAAATGGTGACTATATTTGCTGAGTGTACAGTTCGGGAACAACAGTGTAATTCAATGAGTTAGTAAGGGAGGAATGGTTTCTTGATAACTGTTGCTGAGAATTGTTCTTCCTTAAAGTTCCCAAGGACATAGGAAAAAAAATGGGAATTTGTTCATAATTACTGCTGGGCTATGCTTATTCATAGCCTACTTGATGTAGTTCTATGCCACATGGAGCCCTGGATTTATAAAAGTTACAACATGTGATCTCTAAGA
Source organism: Mustela erminea (assembly GCF_009829155.1). Lineage (NCBI taxonomy): Eukaryota > Metazoa > Chordata > Mammalia > Carnivora > Mustelidae > Mustela > Mustela erminea. The sequence continues at coordinate 62,110,180 of NC_045623.1, forward strand.
TTCTTTCTAATGTCAGTCACAAACAGAATACCTGAATTGACCCCTCAAATGTTGTTCAACTCCTATGGGTTCTACCGCGATGGGGACGCCTAGGACTGAACTCAGCAGGACAGTGACAGTCTTGGGTCTACCCATAGTCTACTGGGAGGTCTCAGGAATGAAAGCTTACCTTGAGGAGTCTTATTATGTTTGCTTGTAAAATGGGGAAGACCATGTTTATTGTTTTTCCTTTCTTTGTAGTTGTTTTTGTCATTGTTAGTATTTTCTGAGTTCTGACTGTGTGCCACTCTATTTGGCATCTATCATTAATTAAGTCCTTATGGCAAATCTGGAAATTACGTGTGATCATTTCCTTTTGCAGAGTAGACTCAGACAACATGAGAAATGTGCTCAAGGGCTTTCAGCTAAGCAGTGGTGGAGCTGTGATTCACAGTGTCCTCCTGCTCCAAATCCAGTGCTTTTCCTTTCACAATGTATGGCTTCCCAACCTGTCTAAAGAACCTAGAATAAAGTCATGAATCAGATTTGTATGGGAGAATGCTTTGAAAAATGGAAAATGTCATGGAACTATCTGGGGGTTAAAATGCATTACTAATGACTCATCCTATAGGCACCCATCTGTCCTCTTTTAATCTGCATCAGATTAGCTTTTACTTATTCGGGGTGGACCAGTTTGCACCATCCAGATCCCATTTCGATGAAGAGCTTGTTACCACTCCAGCCCCTGGGAGTGCTGTTCCCAGGCAGGTGCCTTCCCTGACGCTGCCACAGCAGAGTCACCTCACCCAAGGTCACACCCCTTCCAGGGCAACCCACAGCCAGCGACTGATGCACACGGGGCTATGAAGTCTTGGCCATCTTGGCCTAACTTCGGACAACTTTAAAGGGTCATCCTGGTTCCAGAGCTTACATAATGTTTAAAATTTGCCAAACACTATTTTAAGGGCTCCAAAGGTTCAACTCAATTGCTCTCAGAACAATCCTAGGAGCTTATAATTGTGGGGTTGATGTTGGTATTGTTAATCCTATTTTATAGATGAATTAAGGGAAGCAACTAACGGCTGTAAGTTCTGCCCAAGATCACATGTCCAGTGGTGGATGTGCCTGTAGATCTGCTCCTAACCACTGCTCCCTACTGTTTCTTATATCCCTGTATGTATCAATGTCTCATCCACAAATTTTATTTTATTTTATTTTTAATCTTTTATTTACTTGACAGACAGAGATCACAAGTAGGCAGAGAGGCAGGCAGAGAGAGAGAGGGGGAAGCAGGCTCCCCACTGAGCAGAGAGCCCGACGCGGGGCTCGATCCCAGGACCCTGGGATCATGACCTGAGCCGAAGGCAGTGGCCTAACCCACTGGAGCCACCCAGGTGCCCTCATCCACAAATTTTAAAAGGATGATTGAAAAGTGCTAGGTAAGAGGACAGGGAGAAATAGTTCTCTATTCCACGACACCTGGAATCATCTCAGACCATTTCCAGGGATGAAATGTCAGCTCTGTGTGCCTAGCCCTCAGGCTTAGCATATTTAGCGTGGAGGGCTCTGAATCCCCCCCACCCCCACCCAGGTGATCTGGGGGCACAGTGAGGTCTGGGAGACACTGATGCTGATGGCACTTTCAGGCACATAGGAGGAGGCATTTATAAAAATGCCAAACGGAGGCCCAGGGATGTGAAGTGATCTGGCAGTGGTCACCGTGGCGAGGAGAGAGAAGCCGCCAAGACTCTCCTCTGTTTCAGGGCCCAGCCCAGGGCTCTTTGAGCTGTACTTCCTGAGGCTGGGCCAGGAATCTGCCCTGGGCATGGGGAAACCGCATACCTCACGCGTGCATCTAATGATTACTCAGGAAGTGGAGGCTTTGGGGCTGACAAACGCTACACCGGAAAGGGGAGGGGAGGGCCCTTCAGGAGGGGTCAGCAGAGCTTGCTCCCTCAAAGCATTGTCCTTTCCTTCCTCCAACAGGATGCCAGGAGCCCCACAGAAAAGGGACTCGTTTGTCTTCATTCCCAGCACAATAACTTGCTGCTGGCCTTTCTCTTGGGCCTTGCTCAGAGCAACAGGATACAGCCTCTGCCAGGAAAGAAGGAAGGCGAGGAGGGAGGGAGGGAATGACAGGGGCTCAGAATCTCCAGGCCCCCAAAAAGACCCAGAACTGTGAGGCCTAGACCAGCCTAGCCTAGGAGGATCCTAGCCCAACTGGGGAGAAACAGTTTTCAGCTGCAGGGCAACCTTGAATCAGATGTAACCTAAGCAGCCATTAAAGGCTGAGCTGTATTTCTGGGTGGCCTCTCTCCAATTTTTATCTTAATCTAGTCTTCGCACATTTAGAAGAGGAGAATAAAAAGGGTCAGTTCAGAATGAGGCCTTCTTTCCTTTTTTCCTTTGGTGTTAAAAAGAGGAATGTATGCTATGAAGCTCTTTTTTTTTTTTAAGCTCTTTTTGTAGATTTTTCTGGGCTCACCCCAGACTTACAACATCAGAAACTCTGTGTGTATATGGGGGAGGGGGTGGTGTTGGGTAGGGGCATGGCAGAGGCTTAGCCATGGCAGAGATGAATGGTGGTAGGTGGTTTGGGTTGAAGAATTGTAATCAATACTGCAATCTACCATAGTAAGTATTACCAAAATCAATACATTTTAGCAAATGTTTATTGAACCCTGAACATATACCAAACATTGCTAGGGATGAGTTGTACATCGCTAACCCAGAAGCTTACAGTTCAGTGGTGATTTAGGTGACTCAAATGGTAATAGACAAGCAGAAATGTTAGAATTACTTACACAGTGAGAGTCAGCTGGCTGGGGGTCTGAAAGCCCCTTGTGAAGAGACCCCCTAGCCCCGGAGAAGCACATGGGGAAGGTGAACAGCTGAAAGTGGGTTTACAGTTGCCTTCCTCAAGAGGGATGGTTGCTAAAGAAAGTGCCATTCATTTTAGATTAACATTCTAGTCTTATCTCTAAGACTCTTCCAAGGAGCAAAACAAACAAACAAAAAAAATCAACATAGTCGATTAGAACATAGGCCCTTGATGTGAACTCTGCTTCCTGTCAAAGAAATCATCTATTTTTTTAAAATTAAAAGTATTCAGATTTTAGCACAGACATGTTTTAGTGATTGGGCTTGCACTCTTGCTCGCTCTCTTTTCTGTGTTTGCAAGCAAGAGCATCAGAATGCATATTTAAGATGGGTTAGAGAGCCTGAAGAAACCCTCTGTGGTGGGGCCTGGGAAAGAAGGGGCTATGACAAGGTTCCTGGCCTTCTCTGTGTGGCTCTCAGTCTGGCTGTAGGTCAAGAGTTAAAAGTAGCAGACCGGAACAATTCTAGATGGACTCAATTCTAGATTGACCCTGGGCACTGTCATCTCTCTGCCACTCAGGATGGGCTTTGGATGAAACTTCTCAGAAGAGGTGAGAAAAAAGGCAGGGTCAGAAAGAAGAAGAGAGGGAGGGGGAAAACACTCATTTGTTGAGTATGAATTCTGTCAGACACTTCACACACAATTTCTTAGTTCTTATTCCAACCCTGTGAACTACTCATTTTCACCAGGGCAAAGATGGCGGCTCAGAGGGATAGATGACAGCAATTCACTCAAGGGCACATGGCTGGTAAGGAGCCCAACTGGGATTCTGCTGCAAATCACTCTCCTTCCAAAATACATGCTCTTTGACACAAAATCCTTTCCTGGTTGGTTGTGTACCATCTGATGTAACAGAGACATAACTGGATCTTGGATGTTGGATGAACCTGAGGAGAAACCTCTCAAATCTCCAACAATAAAAGTGGCCTCTTTCAAGCCAACAAGAGAACGCCTTTTTTCTTTCAGAACTTTAATTATTTTACCACTTGTAATTTCTCCTTCTCTCCATAGGTATCTAGTAAGTGTTCCTTGACATTGGCAGGAAAGGAGGAAGTTTTGGTTTTTAAGAGTGACTGGGCTTTGCTACCCAAAGTGTGGTCCCTGAACCAGCAGCCTCTGCATCGTTTGGCCTGTTGGATGTTTGTTAGAAATGCAGAGACTTCAGCCATAGTCCTCTAGAAAAAAAGAACCAATGTTTACTTCAGTCCTGGTATCCAATAAGCTATCCATAAATGGTACTTCCTTTCTAGTCCCATCTTCCTTCCCTTTAAAAAAATAATTTCTTCAAGAGTGAGCACACTATAGGGGCCCCTGGGTGGTTCGGTTGGCTAAGTGTATTTTTTTTTAAATATTTTTTTTATTTATTTGAGTTAGAGAGAGAGAGCATGCCAGGGGAAGGAGCAGAGAGAGAGAGGGAGAAGGAGACTCCCTGCTCAGCAGGGAGCCAGACCGGGACTCCAGGACCCTGAGATCACAATCTGAACTGAAGTCAGAAGCTTAAATGACTGAGCCACCCAAGTGTCTGACTCTCGATCTCAGCTCAGGTCTCAGTCTCAGGGGACTGAGTTCAAGGCCTACACTGGGCTCCACACTGGGTGTGGAGACTACCTAAAAAAAAAAAAGAAAAAGAAAAGAATGAGCATACTATGGAATCTGTGCTCTAAGAGAAAGAAAACACCTCTGAAATATTAATCATATCCATTAGACCTGTGCTTTCCAATATGGTAACCACGCACCATGTGCGGCTCTATTAAAATGACTTAAAAATAAACAAAATTTAAAATTCCGTTTCTCAGTCATACTAGACACCTATGGCTAATGGCTACCATTTTGGACAGCATAAATTTAGAACATTTTCACCATCATGAAAAGTTCTGTTGAATAATGGGGCTTAGATTCTTCCTGTTTCTCCTGGGCATTAACTGAACAGCCCAGCTGTTCAGTTAATGCTCCTTGACTTGAATCCTGCAGTTTCACTTATTGGAAAAGAGAAATGGCATATGAGAGTCCCAAGATCTATTTTCCAGTTCCCACTCTGTCTACTCAGTAGCCATGGATCCTTGGCTAAGTCACACCCCTCTCCCTCAGTTTCATCATCCTCAGATTTATTGAGGAAGAATTAATGAGATTAACTCATATTAGTCTGGAAGCTCTTGCACTTTTTATCTCTGTTGGTTTTGCCAACCTTACAGCCTGTAGGGTAACCAACTCATTCCAGGTAGACTGGGACTGTCCCAGTTTTAATACTGAATGACCTGTATCATGAGAACTCCCTCATTCTCACGCCAACCACCACCTCTAGGTCCCTTCCCGTTTTAAAATTCTATTAACTTGGGCAAGCCTAAGAAAGGTGGGTGCTAGGAACCTCAAAATTACTACACACTGTAGTGTTTAGGAGGTTAGACTTTGGAAATCAGATAAGCCTGGTTTCTAATACTGATGCCGCTGCTTGATTTCTGTGTACGCTAGGGCAAATTAATTTCTCTGGGACTCAATTTCCCCATCTGCAAAATGAGACTGCTGTTAACAGTTCTTCCCTCTGTGTATCATTGTGAGGACGAACTTAGCAAAGCTTTGCACAGTGCTGAACCCTCAAAGCAATGTAAGTGATTATTAATTCAGCAAACTCTGAAAAGAGGGGTGGGTAGGTCTATCTTTAGAGACACTGTGACCCTGACATTCACTTGTCGCCCAAAGTATCAGCTAAAAGAAAATGACTTGCTTATGAGCTATTAAGCTCCCCTTCATCCCAAACTCCCACAATGCTTGCCCCAGACTAATCTCTAATAATACTAGCTCAAACTGGTTAAAGAGAATGCATTTCAACTCCCCTTGCGCCTGCTGGGATAAAATGACTCTGAAGAAGCAAGTTTATTGAAATACAAACTAATCATTCCTGTTGCCAAAGTAGGCTTTTGGCAGAGCCCTGTGAAGAAAAAGGGAGAGAGAGAGTGAAAAAAAAGTCCCGAGCTGCTGAGACAGCAGTGTATTTAGACAATTAAATTTGGAAGAGCAAGACAGTTCCTGTAACTACCTCCCACACCCCCTCCTCCAAGAACAAAAGGTTTTGTTGAAAGTATTCATATGGATATTAATACCGACACTTTAATGAACCCCTCAGTAAACTCATCAGCAATAATTACACCCAGCCATGGTGCCACCAGTGGGAAGGTACAAAATCGCGCCTCCAAAAATGAGTCACTTGTAAGTTAACCCCACCGTCATGTCAAGCAGCCTACACTTGATGGCTGATTCACAAAGATTCCTTGACACCTCTATAGTCAAAGGGGCCAGATCACCATGGGAAGTCTACAGAAAGGGAAAAGTTCACATTTACAAAAGACCTGAATGTCAGAGCAAAGAGTTTTGAGGCAACCAGGGACAGAGCTTGATAACTGGGTTGAGAGCAGCAGTGCCCTGGCTGGGGGCTTGCTAGGTCCTAGGCACAATGAGGATCATGGCACCTGCCCCATCCAGTTTAATCCTCACCGAATTCTGGGAGCTCGGGTGTTTCTATGGTGTCCATCTTACAGATGAGGAAATGGGGGCCAGAGGATTGGAAGTGTCAATGATACAGTGGCAGGCCGGGAGATTTGCACTGAGTCTCTGGGTTAGGTTTGAGCCTCACCCATAAAATGGGGAATGAAAACAAAAACAAAAACAAAAACACAAAACAAACCTCAAGCATTTTCTTCTCATTTACTGGAGACATTTTAGAGGTTGGATTTTGCCTTGGGTCTGACCTTGACCCTCAGTATGTAAACTGATGGAGGAAAGACTCTGCCTTCCTAACCCTCCCCACTTGCTCTCTGATTTTTTTGCTCTCTGAGGCTCAGTCCACATGAGATGCCAGGGCTTAGACCTTTCATCTACTGCTCTGGCTGCCATATCTTTGTTCAATCTTCCCCCTTTCCTTTTTCCTATTTAGAGAAGTAGCATGATCTGGGACAGAACAGGAGTGGAAGAGAGAAGAGCAAATAAGAAGGAGTGAAAGAAGGGACAAATTTCAGTGGCTCAATCCATGCAGCATCTGACTCTCGATTTTGGCTCAGGTCATGAACTCAGGGTCGTGAGATCAAGCCCTGTGTTGGGATTCTCCCTCTCCCTCTGCCTCTGCCACCCCCCAGCCCACCCCTCTCACAGGGACCTGCTCTCTCTCGAATAAATAAACAAACAAACAAATAAATAAAAGAATGAATGAGAGAGAAAAAGAAAGGAAAAGAGGAAGAGATCAGGCTTTGAAGTCCTCTGGAGTAGGTTGGAATCATTACTTTAACCAGCAGTACAATTCTGAGTAAAGCTCTCTGACTCAGTTTCCTCATCTGTAAAATGAGGGTGATGCTACTTATCTCCTTGGATTTTGGTGAAGATCAAATAAGTATTGTGCATGTATTTCCTGCCACCTAAAATACACTCAATAAACCTATGTACTTCCTTCTTTCTTCCCTCCCTCTGTCTTCAGGCACCACCTAAACCCCAGGTACAGTCCAGGGCATCACTATAAACTTTATCTGTTGAACCCTGGAAACAACTCATGAATTATGTGGTATTATATTCTTATTTTATAATGAAGCCTAAAGAAAGGATGTAGTTGGGGCGCCTGCGTGGCTCAGTGTGTTAAAGCCTCTGCCTTCAGCTCGGGTCATGATCCCAGGGTCCTGGGATGGAGCCCCCATATCCTATCGGCTCTCTGCTCAGCGGGGAGCCTGCTTCCTCCGTGCTCTCTCTCTCTCTCTGCCTGCCTGCCTCTCGGCCTACTTGTGATCTCTGTCTGTCAAATAAATAAATAAATAAATCTTTAAAAAAAAAGAGAGAGAAAGAAAGAAGGAAAGAAAGGATGTAGTAAACTAGAATCACCCAGCAAGTCACACTCCCAGACAGAATTCCAAAGCAGGTCCATCTTTCTCCAGGAGTGGGGAAAGAAAGAGTAAGGTGAAGGGGAGGAGGGTGCGTCAGAACTGAAGGGCTTTTAAGGTTTTCTTCTTCAGCTGCTCCACTGGAGGGCTGTTGAGAAAATTATCCAAATCTTGTTAATGAGCAATTGAGTGCTGGAGTTTCTCTGAGGGAAGAGAGTGAACACAAAAGCTCTGCTTGGGGCCGGCAGTAGCTAGCTGTGATCATTACCTCAGCTGCTACCACCAAGGGGCTCTCACTCAAATAATTAACTCAATTGCCTCCTCTCAGGGGTGAAGTGGGGCTAATAAAACTTAACTACCTAGCTGTGGGGAAAGGATTCGGTGCTTATGGTGCTTATCGATGGAGTGCTTTCAAGACCATCTGGGTCAGAGTGGTGTCATCGCAGAAACTAAGATGGGTGAGTACTGGCTGGGCTCGGGGAGAGCCTCAAGGGCACTGGAAGAGCCCATCAGAGCCTTGACGTTGGCTCAACAGACATGGGTTGGAGTCCAAGATCCATCACTAATAAACGTGAGATATTGGGTGCAGCTTTCAACCTCTTTGAGTCTTGGTTCCTTCTCGGTAAAATAGAGCTAATAGAATTTATATTCCATGAGAGGTGTTGAGTGGATATAAAGAAGAAAAAAAAAAGATCTTGAGAAAAAGCCCTGCACACAGTAGCTATCAGCAAAGTTGAGGTTTCTTCCCCTAAAGCAGTTCCTTTCGGGGAAGGAGAATGAGAATGGGAAGGAAAGAGAATGCAGACAGAGAAACCTAATTGCATCTCCTGTTTAGGGAAGTGAGTTTCCCTACTCTAAAACTTGTGGACTGGAGTAAGCAGATGGCTCTTACTGATGGTGTGGGTTTAAATGGTTTCATCCGGTTGGTCCTTTCCTTCTTCTCACTGCCCCACTACTACAGAAATTTCTCCTTTTTTTCTCACCATAGTCTCCGTTTATTGAGCATCTATACTGTGCTAAGTGCCTTTCAGACTTCTCTCATTTCACAATAGTAAACGAGTTACTTCATTGTCTCCCCACCAACCCAGTGGAGTAACTTCAGTGGATATCCCCAGTTTACAGTGTGGAAAACAAAGTGCAGAGAAGTGAAGAAGGGAGCCTAGGGTCGTGGAGAATATCAGTAATAGGAGGGAGAGTTAGATCTCTCACACAGGTCGGTCTGATTCCAATGTGCTTTTAGCATGACTGGGGGCCAGAACCCTTCCTTAGAATATTCTACAAGCATCCAGCTGACCAGGCAGAGCAGCTAGTCTGTTCAGGAGTTCAGTCACTCCTTTGTGAAGTGTGATGTCCTACCATGCTCACCTTTCAGAAGCAGGTTCAGAGCTTCATTCAGAAATCACTGGTTACCTTTCTCAAAGCCTTGGTAGGGTTCCCTGATGAGCAAGACTGCACTGACGTTGCCATGCTGAGTGATAGCCCATCTTCCTTCATTCAGCTTGTTCCTGCTATCTTACCTTGTTGACCATTTCTTCCCCCACAGTACAACTGGGACACAGTAGGTCCTTGCTCTGGGCCTCCAGGGTCTACGGTCTGGGCTCTTGCCAGGTCAGGGTCAGGGTCAAACTCCTCAGTATAGCAGTTGAGGCTCTTTGTGAATTCAAGTATTCTCAGATAACTCTGCTATAGTGCTTTCCCTGCCTTTGCTTACACGGTGCCCTCTGTCTGGAAGATTCTCCCCAGGCTTCTCCATCTAGAATCTCACTCCTTGAAACTCCAATGCCATTTCAGTGAAGACTTTTAAAATTCTCATCTGTCCCCCACCCATCCCTACTGGCTAATTAAGCACTCTCCCCTAGATCCTCCCCAGTGTATCTGGAATGTGGAGAGGAGTTCAGTCCTGGCACTTACCATACCGCATTGTCTATTTTCCCTGAGACTGTGGGCCCTTAGAAACGATGGGGGAACTCAATTAATACCTAGCACAGTGCCCAAACACTAGCACTTATGATTCTAGCTTTGGATTAAATGTCACACCATCTCTTGGAGATGCTATCTCCAATCTTCCCATCTTAATGAGGGCTCCACGCACACCTCATGCTTCATCATCACAGTACCTAGCAAGATTGTCAACTTTCAGATAGACCCTAGGGTTAGAATCTGGCTCTTCTGTCAAATGCTGAAGATCGGGTCTTTGCTTAGTCATTTGATAGCTATGGGACCTTGGACACATTGCCTCATTTCTCTAAGCCTCTGTTTCCTCTTCTATTAAGTGAGCCTAATTACACAGGACCTGGTAGGAATATCTTCAAGATTAAGTAATATTTGTAACATGCTTAGCACAGTGTCTGCCACAGGGAATGCATTCAAGGTGGCTATGTGTTTTTAACTTGTTATCTCTAGAATATTTATGACACAGGAAAAGGACCATGTTTTTGCCCTTTTTGCTGTCAATTTTCCAAAGCTTAACACTACCTGACACAGAACAGAATCAATAAACATTAATAGATTGTATGATGAATAAGAAGAGAGGCGTGGTTCCTAGGAGCCTCTTCTGTAACAGGGATGCCTCCCTAACTGAGGGGCAGTAGCTAAGTTCTAGAACTCTGGTCAGCCCACCTGCACCTGACCTCTCACTCTGCCTCACAGCAGCTTTGTGCCCCATGATCAGCTGTTAATCTAAACCTTTGATTCCTTATCTGTATAAATGGATAATAACTACCTCTTAGAGTTTCATGAAAATAATAATATTAAAATAATATTATATCATTATTATACAATGATATTAATGTAACAGGCTTGAAATATGACTGGCATGCAATTATTGTTAATGACTATTACTCCACATCTGATAATTCTGTTTTCTATCACACAGTAAGGTAATTCTTTCTCTTTCTTTCTACCCTCATCAAATCGTGAGTTCCTTGAAGGTAGAATAATCTGTGTCTGCTTCAGCCTTGTGTATCCTGTATCTACCACAGATGAGAGATGCCAGTAAATTGATCTTGAATACATTATGGTTTTCAAAAATCATCTCAATGATCTTCCAGGTGACTAGGGCAGGCATTGTTATCTTCTTTGCCCTGAAGCGCAAAGATGAACTACACTGCCAAGATCCCACCACTACTTTAGTAGCCTGACCAACTTGTTGAGATCTGCTGAGGCGCCATCAGGCTTCTGATAAGTTCTTTCTCCAGCCATAGGAAGGGGAGAGAAATCCAAGGTTGGCAGCGTGTTTATACATGAGCAAACACAGCCACTGTTCTCTACTGGAGTTGTTCTAGAGGTTGCACAGTGTGGGGGCCCATTTCACCTGGAAGGTATACCAAGATTCATCTGCACATTCCTGCTCTACCACTGCAGCTGTGAGTCCCAACCCAAACCAAGGCAGCTCCAAATTCCAGCAGACAGCTTCTTGCCCCTCATCTCCCCTCATATGGCTCCATCCCCCACAGGGAGCAATCAGTTGATTAAATTCTTTTCTCTGCAGGACTTGGTTCTCTTTGAGTTTCAGACCAGCTTCCATGAATAGGCATCAACGAGCTTCCTTTGCCCTGTATCCTCCTGACCAGGGAAGGATGTATATCAATTCAATTCTACCAATATCTATTAAATAATCGTAAGCGACATTTGTTTGGTGCTTCACCATTTAAAAATAATCTTCATGTTCTTTTTCATTCTAATGCCAGGAACCAGGTGCCAGGGCTGTTGAGGTTGAATAGACATGGCCTTATTCTCAAAACATTCCAAAACTCTAGGGGAAACAGAAGTGTGCAACTGTATTAATACAATGGCTATACTACAAACTCTGATGGTCACCATTTACTGTTAGGTTACCATATACCTACGGAATACTGTCCAAACTCATTTAAGCTTTACCATACCCCATGAGATAAATATTCTCAAATATAAATAAGAACCCCACCAGAACTGAAAATACAAAAACCAAAAACAAACAAAAAACAAAGCTGAGTTTACTGCTTGCCAGGTAGAGGAAAGTTATGTACTCAAAACGTGAGTTTAGCTGGTCTCCCAGAGCAAAAATGGAAAGGGCTGTGTGATATGGCAAAAAGAAGTAAATTCACCCACGAGGCAGGACGCTGAGTGCAAGTCTCTGGTTGGTTCATGAACTGGATTATTGGGTTATACACTCCTATACCTTGTCGTTTCAATGGTGTGGGTCACAAATCCTGGGCACAATTCTCCATGAGGTCTGAGGAAATTGCACCAAGTCCCTGCTGGGTCCAGAGTCACATGGCAGGTAAACACGCACGTGTGTAACCCTCAGCTTGCCAGTGTTTTTCAACAGTTTGTTTTTATTTCCGTTTGATAGAAAATAAGACTGAAGCTCAGACACTAAATCAGATTTCCAAGGTCTCCAAATTTGTAGAAAAAAATAGCACTTAAACTGAGATATCCATCCCAAATATATCACTCACTCAGGATATAATTAAAGAATGTACTGTGTAAGTCCAGAAGAGGGAGTGGTGAATTTTGATTAAGAAGAGGAGGCTTCACAAAGGAAGCAACATTTGAGCGGAGACTTGGGGGATGAGGAGAATTTCCCCCAGTGAGGAAGCAGGGAAGGGCACCCCATAGAGAGAGTGAGCAGCAAGTTCTCTAGTGTATTAGGGGAAAGAGTGGTGTGGCCATTTGTCATGGGGACTGGTGATGTCTTGGTCTTTCTCTACTGAGACAGGAGAGGTTGAACTCAATCATAACAGCCATAATTAATAAGGGTATAGCGCCTTGAGTTGGCAATGTGTTTCCACATCCAAGATTATATTTGATCTCAGCAATACTTGTCTTTGCCATTGTCTTGCAAAGGAGCACACTGAGACACTCCATCTGAAGAAATTTGCATATTGTCACTCAGAAAATGATAGAGCTAGAAATTGGTTTCCAAATTCTAAGACCCATGCTGCCCTTCCCGCTACACTGTTTTTGAGTAGTTGCTCTGAGCTGATTCTGGGCTGAATTTGCTACACAGACAGATGTTGTTCACTTCCAGATTAAGAAGTCATCTCTCATAATGTGTGTCTGTCTAGTATTTGTGAATTCTAGGGTCTGCACTGGAGGAGGATGGCCTAGAGGTTGGAAGGAGTAAGCTAGGCTGCTGATGGGGTCTCACCTGCCTGGTCTTGCTGGAAGAGAGTTGAAAACCTCCTTTTCTTCCCCTCCCTTCCCTGGGACCATCTCTCTTCCTTTGAGAAGCTTTTATGGATTCCCATAAGGCAAAGGTGGGGTCCACTTGGAGCCAGGCAATTGTTTCGGGATGAATAAGAAGATACTGTGTGGGTCATGTTTTTACAGTCTTGCTATGTGACCCTGGGGAAATCACTTAACATCTATGAACCTCAATTTCCTTATCTGTAAAAGCAACAAGGGAAGCGAGAAGAATAATACCTACAGAAAAGAAATATACTTAGAGATTAAGAACATGGACCCTGACTGCCAGAGTCCAAATCTTTCTTCTACCAGCTTTGAGACCTTGGCTGGCATACTTAAATTGATTTCATTGTGCCTCAGTTTCCTTTACTGTAAAAGAGTTGAAAAATTATATTACTACCTACTAGAGCTATTGTGAGGATTGAATAATTAATATATGTAAAGCACTTAGGACAACCTTTGAAAGGACTATTTTCAGAACTTAATAAAAATATAACTAGCCCTTATATCCTATTACAGAGTGTAAGACCCTTTCAGAGATCCTGTCCTTTGTCTGTCATGGCACCCTCTTTTCTTAGGGTTGAGACAGAGAATCGGGGAGGCCAGTGATTTTTTTCCAAGATCATATACCCTGTGAAAGACTGAAAATGGGTATAGACCCAGGACTTCTTCGTCCTGCAAAGGCAACAAAGAAGAGCATGGTAGAGGAAGGCTTAACACCCTGGTGAGTTTCTTTCTGTCTCCCCATCTTCTCCCAGCCCTGAGAAAGTCTGCTTCATCTAACCTTTTATTTCCTCAGCCATAAAATGGGGATGATACAACCTACTGTCCCCTGGGGTTATTCTCTTCCCTCATTCCCATATCACCAAATTCCCAGAATAGGTAGCCTACAGCCTTGCTACTCAGAGTGTGGTCCATGGACCAGCAGACTTGGCATCACCTGGAGCTTGTTAGAAAGGCTGAGTTTCAGGGGCGCCTGGGTGGCTCAGTTTGTTAAGCGACTGCCTTCGGCTCTGGTCATGATCCTGGAGTCCGAGGATTGAGTCCCGCATCGGCTCCCTGCTCAGCAGGAAGTCTGCCTTTCCCACTGACCTCTCTCATCTCATGCTCTCTCTCTTTCATTGTCTCTCTCTACCTCTCAAATAAATAAATAAAATATTAAAAAAAAACGAAAGAAAGAAAGGCTGAATTTCAGATCCACTGAATCAGAACCTGCATATTTGACAAGACCCCTGGTGATTCGTATGCACACGGCAGGGTGAGAAACCTTGAGCTAAAGGATGTGAGAGTGTTTGGTAAACTGTAAATCGGTGTGCTGTGCTAGCAGTGATCATCAGAGATGAGTATCAGGTGTGTCCGTACACACACAGTATTTCTATTCATGCAGCCCTTGCTGGCCACTTGCTCAGGAGGAAAGTGTGGACAACAAAGTAATGGAGGAGAGGCACTTCTCCAATTTAATAAGTTGTTTCCTGGGGAACATACTTACATGGAATATAGTTACACAAAAATTATTTGTTGCTTGCCTGAAATTTAAGTTTAACTGGATGTTCTATATTTTATTTGGCAATCCACTCCTAAATGGATCCAGTGATTTAAATGCTAAGTCCCTGAAGTTATAGGTATTCATTTAGCTAATAGTGGAAGAAGCTGTTGTGTTCTCATCCAGATCTCAAGTGTGACAGAGAAAGGAACCATATTAACCATTGTCCCACTTGATTGAGCACCTACTATTTCCTAATCCCTTTACTTAGACAATATTGCTTCCCATCTTGAGCTTTGCAACTCCAAGTATGGTCATGGACCAGCAGCATGTCTTGTTAAAAATGCAGATTCTCAGGCCCCCTCTGGACCTACAGTCACCTGTAGGTGATTCATATGTACACTTATGTTAAATAACAACAACAAAAAAGTACTGGGTTAGACAACTCTGGGTAAGGAATAACTAGTCAAAAAGTCTTTAAAAAATGTATGAATTTTATGTTTTCAGAACAGTTTTAGGTTTTTCAGAAAAAATAATAAGAAGTAGAGTTCCTATATATCTCCTCTTCCCTCTACAGTTTCCTCTGTTATTACTGTTAAACTGATTAAGCCAAGAGGTCATTAGACTGAGGTGGTTCTAATGCTTTAGCAGCCTACAAAAGCAAGCCAAAACCTAAGCCTGCAGGTGTCTCAGGCTAAGAAATCAGAACCTAAAGACAACCAGTCACAAAGAGCCACATAACCTTTTCCAAACAGAGCAACCTCTATAACTGTCACCAATGAAATTAACTCCCTTGCTTTGTTTCTGCCCCTAGCTCTTGTTGTTGGAGCTAACCATTTCTGGTTTGGTGCTGTCCTATTGGAACTGATGTTTGCTCAAGAAAATGTAAACATTTTCATGTGCCTCAGTTTACTTTTTAACACTCGCATTTTACATTGGTATGGTCCATTTGTTAAAACTGAGGAACTGAGAGTACATTATTATAAACTCAAGCCCATAGTTCATGCAAGGGTTCACTCTCTGTGGGTCTTGACATAGCATAATGTCATTTTTTTTTTTTTTGCCATTACACATCATACAGAATAGTTTAACTGCCCTAAAATCCCCTTTGCTTTGCCTGTTCATCTCTCCCTGCCGCCCCCCAAATCCCTGGCAAACACTGATCCTTTTATTTTCGAATACACTTTTGATTTGCTAGAAAATTAATAAAAAATCTTCCATATAGTTGAGAATATTTTTCCAATCATCAAACTGATACAGAGGTTAAATCACTTACCTAGGGTCACCAAGCTAATAAATATAGGAGCTAGGTTTTCAACCTAGTGTAATTCCAAAATTTTTGTTCATTTTAATATGACCAAGTCCTTTCTACCAGGACTTGCACTTCTGTTGCACTTCTGTTGGACTTGCTATTGGAGAGGTCCAGAGGGCTTGGTGCTTGGTGACTGTTTTCCCCTACGGAAAGTGTGTGTGTGTGTGTGTGTGTGTGTGTGTGTGTGTAGACGGATAAGGGTCAGGCAGTTAGGGAGACAGGAACTATGTCGCCTACTGGGGTTCCCAAGGATTCCCAATAGGTACTTCGGTGGGAGCTATAGGGAATTTCTAGACTGACTCCCCAGGCCAGCTGTTTCTGCACCTCCTTCAAGTTGGTTATGATTTACAAATGGGAACTTAGAAATGCTAATGACACTGACTGGGCTTGCTAATTACCCTTAATCAACTGCTCATGGTCATTAGCTGCCAGCCCTGGGTGGCTGATAGGGCTCCAGCTGGCCAAGGTTAAAGGGAAGCTGGTTGTCAAAGTGTCACTGGCCTTGAAAATAGAAGGAGGTCATGGGCTGGGGTGGAAAGTGTGCTCTTTCCATTTTCCTGTTCTGCCTTTGTATACCGATGATTTGGCCCAGTCATGAGGTATTGCAAAGGGAGCAAAGATATCTGAAGGTTGTAAGGAGCCAGGCAAACCCAGGAGTAAGCAGTTAGTAAGCAGGAGATTATAGACAGTTAGAAATGATTCTTGAATGCCAAGTACTGTGTTGAGTGCATTCTTCCTGACCCTGTGAAGGCTGTAGTTTTGGAGGAAGAAACTGGAAGCATGGGAAAGTGAATATTTATTTATATATATATATATATATATATAGTATGCGCACATACATTTATTTATTTATATAAAATATGTGTATAAATTTATATATATTTATATAATTTTATATAAATGTATATATTTATATAAAATATGTATTTATATAAATTTTATATAATTCTATATAAATATATTTATATAAAATAAGTTTTATATAAATAAATAAATTTCATATAAAATATATTATATAAAAAATAGATTTACATAAAATAAATTATATATGTTTATATAAAAATTTATATAAAAATATATATGTTGTATATATATATATTTTTTAATGTGACTCTAAGGAACAAGCAAGAGATAAGTCGAGAATCATGAATCAGAAGCATCTGCAGCCTGGCAAGAGGGAATAGGAAGGAAACTAACATTTACAGAGCAAAGTCTTAAAATACCTGCCAAACAAATTATCTAAAATCAAACACTGTCTATGTAAGATATTGTGATAATAACACCTTCTAGGTACCAGTCTCCCACAATGATCACTGTAAGTAGAGGTTTACTATACTTATTTACAGATGTAGAAACAAAGATTTACAGAGGCGAAGGGTCATACCCATGGTCACACTACTAGCAAGCAGCTCTGCTATTTTCCTGATTGTGAAACTTACGCTTTTTAAAGACAACTTTATTCAGATATAATTGGCATGTAAAAGTTGTATATATTAAAGGTGTGTAACTGGATGTTTTGCTATATGTATACATTGTGAAATGATCACAGTACAGTTCATTATCATATTTATCACCTCTACATAGTTATCATTTTTGTGTGTGTGTGTGTGTGTGTGTGAGAGAGAGAGAGAGAGAGAGAGAGAGACTGAATTTATGTTTAAGCTCTTCACAAATTTTAAGTATATGCTACAGTATTGTTAACTATCACCTCCATGGTGCATATGGTATTTCCAGAACTTAATTATCTTGGATAACTGATACTTTGTACCCTTTGACCAACATCACTTCATTTGCTCTTCCCCTTAGCTCCTGGCAACCACCATCCTACTCTCTCTTTCTATAAATTTGACCATTTTAGACTCTGCATATAAGATCATGCAGTATTTTTCTCCCCATGTCTTGCATATTTCTTGTAGCATAATGTCCTTCAGCTCTTATCCATGTTGTCGCAAACAGTAGAATTTTCCTTTTTTAAGGCTGAATAATATTCCACTGTATATACATTTACACCACATTTTCTTGATCCATTCATCCACTGAAGAGCATTTAGGTTGTTTCTATATCTTGACAAGTATCAATAATGCTTCAGTGAACATGGATATACAGATATCTCTTTGTTAGCTCATTTTCCATTCCTTTGGATGTATACCCAGAAGTAAGATTGCTGGATATTTTAAAATTTTTAACCTCTTTTAATTTTTTGAGGAATCTCCAGTAATATTTTATATAATGGCTGTACCAACTTAAATTTTTACCCACAGTGCACAAGGGTTCCCCTTTCCCATCCTTTCCAATACTTATTATCTCTTGTCTTTTTGATAATAGCCATCCTAGTAAATGTGAAGTGATACCTCATTGAAGTTTTAATTTGTATTTCCCTGATGATTCATGGGGTTGAACAGCTTTCATATGCCAATTGGCCATTTGAATTTCTTTTTTTAAGCAGTGTCTATTTAGTTCTTTTATCCATTTATAAACCAGCTCTACATTGATGGCTATGTACCTCGTATTATACTTAGACACATTTAAGTTTCCCTGAGGGCAAAGACAACATCATGTATGCCTAGGACAATAGTGGGCCAAGTATAAGCCCTTATGAAATCTTGCTGCTTTTTCATTCATAGTCATTAGTCATGTACAGCTCATTTCTAGCTGCTTGGATCTTTGGGTTGCATTTTCAAGTTTTTGATCTGCAGCTACTGGTGGTCATCTTGAAGGACAAAATAGGGAAGCTCTATCCATACCTAGGCCTGCCAACCATTTAGAGAAGTGCTGCAGAGCACAGGCTATTGATTACTTGGGTTTGAAACCTGGTCCTACCACTTACACTACACACATGCCTTTGAGAAAGTTTTCACTGTATTTCAGTTCCTTCAACTCTAAATGATAATAATAATGCCTTCCTTAACGAATGTATATTGAGGTATTCATATAAAGTGCTATTGTAAACACTGACGCTAATGGAAAAACCCTAAGACAGATGTCAAGTTTTCTGCTTATAAATATAACCATACAACAAATATTAGCACTTGCCTTTCATAAATTTTACCCGTAATGAGGCACCACCCATATCCGCTGTCAATCTCTTCCAGAACAGAATTTATTATAAAGCTCACCCTGATACGAAATCTTTATAGTCTATCAACACTACCACAATGCAGCCTAACCTGCCCTCTTTATTCACTTCACTCCCAAGTACAACACTCAGTTCTTTTGCAGGACAATTCTTACATGTTAATTTGGATTTTTCAACTGCATTGGATATTTCTCAAAAACTACATCTCTGTCCTCTGCAATTTTGTTTGTTTGTGTGTTTTGTTTTGCTTATGAGACCTTGGGACAAACCAGGCTTAATAGCTGTTGCTGTTTTCCCAGCACAGAGTAGAAGCCCCCCACTTAATGTCAGTGTAAGTAGCTATGACAGTTAGCTTTCAGTTGTAGAGCATGTAGTTCTTCTAGCAAGTTTAAGAAGGACAGACAGGTTAAGTTTTTTTCACTTGTTTGTTTGCTTGTTTGATTAAAGAATAGACTATAATTCACTATCATTTTTCCTTTCCTTTAATGCTAGAACTCCACCCCCTTCCAAGTTTTAGCTGGGCATTTATTTGGCTGCCTACATAACAACTATATTTTCTATTCCCCTTGCAGTGAGGTGTGGTCCTGTGGTTAAGTTATGGTCAATGACATGTATTTGGAAGTAATACATGAAGTTTTAAGTCATTTCCTTAAAAGGAAACTTTTTCCCTTCCATTTTTTTCTTACCCATCTCCCACATACTAGAATGTGGGCATGGAAGTAGTGAGCAACTTCAACCAAGGGATGAGGGCAGTCTAGCAGTAGACTGAACACTAAAAAAAAAAAAAAAAAAAAAAAAGACTGAGTCCTTGAATGACCAGGAAAGACAGTCACCATTCTCCCCTGGACTGCCAACCAGCTCATAGTTTTACACGAGAGAGAAACAAACGTTTTACCTTAAGTGACTATATTTGTCCTGGTAAAGCAACTGAAACAATATCCTAACTAGAAACATTTAGTATTAAATGGCTAGTGGAGTTATTGAGAGGATGGAAGAAACAATGTAGACAGAGTTTTTAGAAATGAACCTGAAGAAATACAAATCAAAACCACAATGAGATACCACCTCACACCAGTCAGAATGGCTAAAATTAACAAGTCAGGAAATGACAGATGCTGGCGAGGATGCGGAGAAAGGGGAACCCTCCTACACTGTTGGTGGGAATGCAAGCTGGTGCAACCATTCTGGAAAACAACATGGAGGTTCCTCAAAAAGTTGAAAATAGAGCTACCCTATGACTCAGCAATTGCACTACTGGGTATTTTCCCTAAAAATACAAACAAAGTGATCCGAAGGGGCACGAGCACCTGGATGTTTATAGCAGCAATGTCCACAATAGCCAAACTATGGAAAGAACCTAGATGTCCATCAACAGATGGATGGATAAAGAAGATGTGGTATGTATATGCAATGGAATACTACGCTGCCATCAAAAGAAATGAAATCTTGACATTTGTAATGATATGGATGGAACTAGAGGGTAATTATGCTTAGTGAAATAAGTCAATGGAGAAAGACAACTATCATATGATCTCCCTGATATGAGGAAGTCGAGAAGCAATGTTGGGGGTCTGGGGGGTAAGAAAAGAATAAATGAAACAAGATGGGATCAGTGGGGAGACAAACCGTAAGAGACTCTTAATCTCACAAAACCAACTGAGGGTTGTTGGGGGGAGGGGGGTTGGGAGAGGGTGGTGAGGATATGGGCATTGGGAGGGTATGTGCTATGGTGAGTGCTGTGAAGTGTGTAAACCTGGCGATTCACAGACCTGTACCCCTGGGGCTAATAATACATTATATGTTTATTTAAAAAAATTAAAAAAGAAAAAAAGAAATGACCCTGAAGTCCTGGGCAATCCAGAGATCTTCTATTTCTTCTCGGACCGTCTATGAAATAGAAGCTTTGGTTCCAAACTGCTATGACCATGGAGGGACATGTGGTGCCAGCTATAGTCTGTGTCTACAGAATGAATGCCCAGTGCCATGCCTCTTGATCCTCATAAAAGAAGTGGCCAGCATTGGGCTCTCCACCAATGGGGCTGCAGAAAAACCAAATACCCTCACAACTAAACTGGCCACAGAAGCAGCAGAGGCTACAGAAGCTTGTCCCTGCACTTCCGTCTTCCAAAACTCACATCCTTGCATCTGATTGGTCAAGCTTAAATCCCACTTCTGAGTGGGATCCACATGGGAGTCTAGGACATGTTCCTTTTACTCTCCTAGTCCCCACATCATAGGCATATACACCAGAAGGAAATGGATTTTGAATGCTAATTCACTCTATCTGGCAAATAGATTTATCCCATCGTGAGAGTATCTAGTCATTCAATAGGTACTTTCTACTGAGCATTTATTACATGTCAGGTGCTGCATTGAATACTGTGGTCACAGCTGAGTAAGGCACAGTCTTCACCCTCAAAGAGTTCTCCAGTACAGTTTACAACTCAGCATGCTAAGTTCTAGGAGGGAAGTCTAGGGTCCCAAGGGAAGGCAGAGCAAGGCTGCTTAAGCGGGTCTCCTGTGCATATGGGGGAAAGAGGAGCACTGCTGAGGAAGGACTTTGGCAGGTGATACCTAAAGATAGTCCTGAAGGAAACATGTTTTACAACTTTATAACTGAGAACTTGGGCTCTGGGCTGAGACCACGTTGAATCCCCCTCTGCCACACATTAGCTAAAACCTTGAGTAAGATCTCCTGCAGGCTTGAATATAAGGCATTTTTTGTTCCCTCCTCCCTCCCAACCCCCACCAAAAATCTCTCACACAGAAAAGAGGAAATGTCTTGGTCTGCTTAGCCTTCTAAAATACCATAGATTAGGTAGTTTATAAACAACACTTATTCTCACAGTTCTGGAGGCTGGAAGTCTGAGATCAAAGCATGTTGGATGAGGGTCTTCTTCCCTCTTCTGGGTGGCAAACTTCTTTTTGTGTCCTCATATGACAGAAGGGGGTGGGGAGTTCTGTGGAGTCTCCTGCAACAACAGCACTAATCTCAGCCACAAGGATTCCACCTTCATGACCTAAGCGTCTCCCAGCATGCCTACCTCTTAGTACCATCACACTGGGCATTAGAATTTTAAAATCACATTTTCAGGGGACACATTCAGACCATAGAAGGGGGTAGCTTTAAATTCAACTCCTTTTAAAATTAGTGCTTTATTTTGAACAACAACAAAAAAAATACGATACTAACTTGAAGTAATATCCATTAATTTGATGTATGATGCCTTTGAGAAAAGAAGACACTTGCCCTACTAGAAACTGGTAGAATCAGCATGGGCACTCTCTTCATAGCTTAGCTCTTAGCTACCAACCATATCATTCTTCTTGCCTCCCGGGTTCTCCCTGGTGCTTATTCCCCACACCGCAGCTAATTTCCAGATAGTACTTCTGATGCATAGGACATGAGTTTCTTGTGGATTTTTGGCCCAGCCTGTAATTTTTGCTTCCCCAGGTATCCCCCAAAGTCTCAGGCAAAGATTCCTTGACTCCAAATATCTGGCCCCTCTGTTGGTTAGAACTGGACTCAGATTTTTCTTTAGTCAGATATACCCCAGTCTGAGGATGTCTTTAGATCAATAGTTGCAGTCAACACTGAGGACTCAGCCTTTCTTCCCCCAGATGTAAGAACAGGTTGAGATGATCTGATCTGAAGAAGTAAACAGAGAGAGCTGGGTTCGAACTCTACATAGCTGGGCTGACTAACACTTGTATGAGTGATCACAGGTGATTCCCTTCTTCATAACACCGTAGCCAGCATTTGACTCATTTCAACGCCCTTACAAATGGGAGCCAATAACTAAAGGAATTCCTGAACATTGCCCCTGTCCCTGAATTTCCAGAGATACCCTAATATCACCAGCCCTATTGGTTTTCCCACCTGCCCTTGTTCCTCAAATCACCTTGGGTCTCTTCTCACACACTATTAGAATGTGATGTGGGGCTCAATCCAAGGCTAGTGGACCCCATCCTCAGCCTGCAGTACTCTTACTTAGCACTATGAGCTAGCACTATGAGCTGTATTGAGAGCCTAATTTTCACTTTCCATGTTGCCCTGAGACCTAGAATGCATCACATGTAAAATCTAGAAAAACAAGTAGAGGTTCTAGGAAGACCATAGAGAGAAAGGCAAGCAGAAGGCAGGAAAAGAGTCCTGGTCTGGGAGTCTAAAGACAGGAGTCGAAGTCCTAGTTCTGATGCTGATAAGCTGTGTGAACTTTTGACAAATGTTGCGCCCTACCCCTCTGTTTCTTTAGCAGTAAAAATCCAGAAGTTAGCTGGACTAGAGCAGGGCTTTTCAAATGTTAATATGTATACAAATCACCTGGGAATCTCTTAAAATGAAGATGGTGAGTGCTGTGAAGTGTGTAAACCTGACGATTCACAGACCTGTACCCCTGGGGATAAAAATATATGTTTATAAAATAATTTAAAAAATAAATTTAAAAAAATGCAGATTTTTATTTATGCCAGTCAGGGCTGCTCTGAGAGTCTGCATTTCTAACAAGTTCTCAGGTGAAGCTCATTATGCTGGGTCAAGGACCATAGGTGGAGTTTCTAAAGTTCCCTCCTGCAACCTGTATACCTCACAGTTTTTAGTGACAGGAATAATGTCTCCAATGGTTTTAAGTATGTCTTTATACATGTTTGTTAAACTGCACACAGAATACAGGTGGCTAAAAATTTAGAACAATACAGAAATGTAAAAACACAGAATGTGGGAAGTGCCCTAGTAATTCTGCTCCCGTGAGAGAACCACTGCTAGTGTTTTTTTTTTTTTTTAAGATTTTATTTATTTGACAGAGAGAGATCACAAGTAGGCAGAGAGGCAGGCTCCCTGCTGAGCAGAGAGCCAGATGCGAGACTCGATCCCAGGACCCTGAGATCATGACCTGAGCCGAAGGCAGCGGCTTAACCCACTGAGCCACCCAGGCGCCCTGTTAGTGGTGTATTTAAGCAACATGACCACCCACCAAAAGAGACACTCAGCTGCTCCTGCTCCCTGAGCTTCCAGGACCTTTTGTGAAAGGAGTTTCTTCTCCAGCTTCAAGTCATTGCAACACCTCAGTGCAGTGGGCGGCAAGGTAGTGAGTTTGTGCTTACAAAGTGGAGGAGTGGAATTCTTTCTGTTGTATTTGCCGATGGGGATTTAGAGTTTATGATGACTTTGGAAAGGGATCGTCACAGAGCTAAGGGAGGGAGAAGGAAAACACAGAGGGTCAGAAATTTGATCACCTGGGGCTTTCCAAATAGGGGCTTTCTCCTCCTTAATTTCTCTGTGGGGGCTCTACCCAGATATTAGGGGGAAAGTTTGGCCTATGTTTTCCCTAGAAAATGCCCTGTGACATCCAAGAGTGATCTACTGGAGCCCAAAAAGGTAAGAATTTCTTCAGCAATGCCCTTAGGGCCAATAGGTCCTGGTAATTGGAGCAGGTTCCTCTTGATCCAGGAGACCCAGAAGAGAGAAAGTGTTTATCTTCTGCCCCCTTAAGCACACAAATGAGAAGGCCAGATGCAAACTCTGGCTTTACTACCCTTTCAAGAGCAACTCAAGAGACAAGATTTGCTGACTGCCCTCAGGACTCCATTCAACCTATACAAGATGGGTGTTCTTGGCTTGGTATCTCTCTCTTTCTTATACAGTCTCTTCTCCTCTCCACATTCTTCAGGAGGGAGTCTTAATGCACTTTCAGGAGCATTTCCCCCACTACCTTTTATAGGCTGTTCCTCCTTCCTGGAACATATCCCTGGTCCTCTCATCTCCTCCTCACAGTCCTCACTGAACTCCCTTCCCTCTTTTCCTTCCCCAAGTAGAGTAGGGGAAAGAGCTACTGGCATCTTATACCACTTCTATAATAATACTTCTTACATAGTATAATGAAATATTTTGTTTCTGACATTAGACCAGAGGTATTTGAGGATAGATACCCTATTTACAGTTTTCTCTCCTTCCGCAGCATAAAGTGTACTCGCTAAATATTTGTTGAATGAGTGGAGGAAACTTAAGTCACTCAAGGAGAATTAAAGTGATAATTACTAAATATGCTTGCATTAGTTAATTTCTGATTAATTAAGGATTTAATAATAATGATAGGGTCATTGATTCATTTATTTTGTATACAAATTTTGAGAGGACAGTGTGATATAGTGAAAGACACTGGACTTGAGGTTGAGAGACCCAGGTCTACCATTTACATATTGTATGTCATTTGGAAAGTGCTTGACTTTTCTGGGTGCCATTATCTTGAACAGGCAAATAACGATTCCTATCATTTTCTTAAGATTAAATGAGATAACAGGCTTGAAAAAAAAAAACTGTAGCGAGAGATCTAATGTCAGCACTTCTTATAGGAGCATTTAAGGAAATTAAAGATACCAAGTGACTGCCACCAGTGTTGAGCATGGCTCCATGTACAAGCTATAAAGATTTTGTCTCTTGGATTCTACTCCCACACACTCCCCTCCCCCAACTTCAGTACCCTGCTTTGAGACCTTGGGCTGGGACTCTACAAACCAAATGCCTCCTTTGCCAGCAGGTTCCTTTTAGACTCTGCAGATAGGGGATGCTAGAGAGACTGTAAGACTGGTAGAGCAAGAGACTTCCTCCATCCTGTTTGCTTCCTGTTCCTGTCCATGTCACCCTTGCCTTGTTTCTTCACCTAGGCAGCAGCAGTTCCCTCCAGTTGGATCCAGCTGGCAGTTTCTAGTACTTGGAGAACCTCATTACCTCCCCTCAGAGACATCAGCACTAGCTGCTGATGTCAGAGGCCTGGGTTGCAGCCCTACAGAGCTCCTCCTCCAAGCTCAGAGACCTCAGCACCAGCTGAGCAACTCCACCTGGGGTTCCGTCCTGGGGCCCCCAAGTTTCTACATTTTAATATTCTAACCTCTTCCTTTGGAACATGAGAGACCTTTAGCCAGAGGAATCTAGCTAACCCACACCCAGATTTCTGAACATAGAATTGCAATCATAAATGTGTAGTTTGGTGCTACTAAGTTTTGAGATAACTTGTTATACTGCAATCGATGACTAATAACGTTCCTTTGATTGAGAAGCTATAGAAGGACAAAAGGAAACATTTTTCCAACTTTATTTCCTGAATCAGTGAATATGGAAAACTGGACTAAGAATCAGCAGTTACATTGCATTCAATTGAATATTCATTTAGTTCCTATTACTTCGTTTCTTCTAAATCTTAGTTTCCTTTCCTGTGCTGACGGAGAGGGAACCGGGACAAAAAGAACTGAACTACATTTTCTAAAAAAAAACTTTCTAGCTCTAATTTCCGGCAGGGATACCCTAGACTAGGGATTAGAGGAATAGAAAATAGGTTTCAAATTCTAGATCTCATTTTTATTAAGACACTTATGAGTTGAGTTGATAAAACCTGGATAAAGTTTAGTAACCCAGGACTAAGTAGGATTCTTATGTGCAAATGGTGTACTTTGAGTACAGAGTACTCAAAGAGTAAATTTACAGAGTAAATTACAGAGTAATTTACAGAGTAAATTAACTTGCTTAACAGACAGGCAGGGACGATCAGTGCTTTAACATTATAAAAGCTCATTTCTGGGCATGTGGAGCAGGGAGGGACTCACTCTACATACTCATTCAAGAACTAGAGCTCAGGCTCCTCCTGTCTTCAGGGTCTGCCCTCTTCTAGGTGACTGCAGTGATCAGCTGGGAAAGAGAACAGCTGATGATGTGAGAAGTTTTTATGTCTAGCCCTGGAAGCACCTCATTTTTTCCCATACTCTGTTAAACTAGAAGTTAGTCGTATGGAACCATGGAACTGCAAGGAATGCTGGGAAATGTAGTCAGCTATGTGCCCAGGAGGAAAAGGAAGAAATGCCTGCTATTAATGAGACCAACTCTCGTTGAATTCAGTAGAAAAGAAATAGACTGGAATGGTATTTGCACAGTTAATGCTACCAAGTAGAGTTTACTGGTTGTGTCCTGCGGAAAGGAAACTGGATGAGGGAGAGGGAAGGGTGTGTTCAGCTTAGCAGAAGGTTTTCTTCTTTCTAATACTCTACTGAGAGAAGTATGCCTTTCAAATTCATGCAAAGGCTAGTGACGCTGTGCCTAGCTCAGAGAATTGATGGGAAGGCAAAAAGGATGAGACTTGGAAATAAGAAGAGAACCCAATGCTGATTTAAAAAATGGTCTAATTAGGATATTGCTACTGACTCGGTCATCAGTGGACATTCACAGCCATGCTGACAGTCCCAGCTGGAAACTCACTATTTCCCTGGAGACTTTCCAAATCACTGCATCCGTAGGCTTCCTTAGGTTCTCGAAGCAAAACATTTCACACACACAGATACTGCTCCAGCTCATATACTGCATGACATAGAAGGCTGTCAGTTTTAAATGGGGCTCAAGGCAGACAGACTTTCTCAGGAGATTCAGGGTGTGGTGTGCTCAAGCACTGCCCTTAGAGCACCTATCTGTCAGATGATAGGATGTTGGAGGAAACAGGGTAGGAAAAACTTCACTATGAATCTTATGGCATATTCCAGTGAAAGAATCACAATGCAGAGATTCTGTTCCTTCCGGTATCACACGTCTGCAGCAGAGAATTGAACAACTAGGTCATCAATCTAAATTTGGTTTAAAAAAAAGTCGGGGGGGGTGGACGCCTGGGTGGCTCAGTCGGTTAAGCATCTGCCGTCGGCTCAGGTCATGATCCCAGAGTCCTGGGATCGAGCCCCACGTTGGGCTCTCTGCTCAGCAGGGAGTCTGCTTCTCCCTCTCCCTCTGCTCTTCTACCTGCTTGTGCTTGCTCTCATTATCTTTCTCTCTTTCAAATAAATAAATAATATTTTAAAAAAATGGGAGCCACAAAGTGAAATTACCAGAAATGACAAAAACAAGAAACAGCATGCCTACCACAGTCCAAATTATCCAGGAAATGGTTTAACCACTCCTGGTACATATTAACCCGAGGCATTTGGTTTACTTAGAGACAGAACAGTGAGCACATAGTAGGTGTTCAGATAACGTTGAGTTAATAACTGCCTTAGTGGAGTGGACATTTTTTGAGTTAGCAAGTATCAGAAATTCTTCTTAAACTGGAATAGGAGCATGACTTTGTCCCCAGGAAGAAAGACATTTCCTTCTGTCATCCAAAACAGCTAGAACGGGGGTTACCAGCATATTTTCCACACCATGGTGCATATAAGGACAGAATCCTTGGTTAAATAGCATGAAGGGTAGAGCCCAGATGACACTGCTTATGAATGAAACTCTTAGGTCCTGCCCACTGTCTCCAAGATGGTACCTTCCTGGTTGGGAAGCTGTGCACTAGACCATGATAAACTGACCTACCCTGGCCCGTTCAGATGCTTCAGCCCTACACATGAAATCTTGAGGGAATGATGACTAGGTACAGGGTCAACTGGAGATCATCACCACTACTAAGTATTTGTGGTAGATGCAAAATGCAACAATTTGTCTTTTACTTTGTTAAGACTATCCCCACATGTCCTGAGCCACTGGATGCCTGAAAACTTCACTGAAGTAACAGGTCCCTGAACTTCTCTGTATGGCAGATCTCCCTTCCTCTGGAGTGCAAGTGTCTAAATAGGACCTCCTGCACACCAGCCACTGTTTGTCCATTTTATCCAATCAACATGATGTGATTGATAGAATGTACCTGTGTCCCGGTCTCCAATTCTCACAGGTTGTATTACAACAGAGGCCAGCAAAGGTGACATAGTCTTAAAAAAAATGAGTATTATCCATCCAATGTGAATGCAAATTATTTCTGATCCTGTTTTTAAATTGAAATGAAAAAGAATGCTTTCCCCAAACCAGGGGTAGCTACCATATCCCTAAAGTCTTACTAATCAGTTCTTGAAGGGATACCATCTCAGGCCCGGCCACAGGAGGAAGGGCTCCTTTGACTTTGTTAAGTGTGCAATAGTCTTCAATCTGAAGGATCTATCAGCTTTCTGTAGGGACTACGCTGGTAAATTACATGGGACCACTGCTCCTGCAATTTTTAAGTGTTTAATGGGGAGACTAATCCCCCACTCCCCCAGCATGTGATTATTTTTTATTTACTTTCCAGCTGGGCTGGAGGGTAGTTTCAGAGTTTTTCTCTTTGCCTCCCTGCCATGATGACCCTTACCTCACAATCTGAGGATCTAATGTGGAATTACTCCAATTGCCAAATATATATTCCAATTATATACTTATGAACTGAGAAAATCACTATTGGGTGGGTCCAGGAGCCCAGTGGGCTTACTCTGAGCCAGACTTTAGCCAGAATTTTATTTATTGCCTGTCTCCTGTGGCAGGACTAACTAAACAACTTGCAGAGCCCAGAGTAAAATGGAAATGCAGGGCCTCTTATTCAAAGAGTAGGAAAAAAGTGCCATTAAAAGTACATATAAAGATTTTTCTTTCTTCTGTGGGCTCTCTCTTAATTTGTTATAGTATTTTTATTTGCTATTTAATGTAAATAAAAATGATAATTGTAAATTATTAGCATGAATTTTACTATTCATCATGCCAGCTTTAAATGCAAAAATCAGAATATCCAACTTGTATGCACAATCACCACAATTACACATTTGTATTTCATGGCTTGTCCCTAAGGGTGCCTCAAGATGGCCAAAAGATGCAAAGTTAAGACAGATTCAGGAATGTTGGAAAGAGATAAAATGATCCCCTAGATACAGCCAACTGATGGAACACTCCTGAGTGTGGAGATACTTGTAGGGTGAGTACAAACTCAGCCTTCCAAAGGAGGGTACACATTCTCTCACTCTAGTTCTGTGGCTGCAAGTTTCCCTCTCACTGGCTACTGAACAGTCCTGACCACAGGCAGGGTATAAGGGCATTAAGCTAGGCATCTTAACTTCCCAAGGCCCACTATCCCAGCTCATGGTAGATAGGTAGCCTCCAAAGATCTTTAAACCTCTGCCTCAGAACATAGTTGGTACCAGGATCAAGGTGAACAAGAGTCTTGCCTTCATCAAGACATAGCCTCTGGCCTTTCACCCACCAGGTATACTGTAGCACTGTTAGTCAAAGGCAGGGACAGAAGCTTCTATGACCTGCCCCAAGATGCTGTGGGATGTTTGAGCCTGGCCCACCCTCTGCCCACACCCAGGTCCCTCCCAGGCCTGAAAACAGCAGTGACTGAAGGATAACTTGGTAGGTCCTGGAGGACCAACAAGCAGGGAAACAGGTGACAGAGAACCCATCTTTTGGAAGCAGTGAGAATGGGATCATGCTGAGGTCCATTGTCCAACGGGGCTTTACTTATAAAACAATATCAAAGAGGAAAATATATTAAAAGTTTCAAGAGAGCAATCACAGAACATTAAACCCCTTGTGCAGGCCCTTCCAAGTATGGGGCTTTGTATGGCAGCCCTGGTCACAAGGCCAGTCCAAGAAATTGAACTTGCCTATAGGCTCCCACTCTAATAAGACACCGTGATAAGACTTTAGATCTCCCTGTGTCTGATAGTGCTCCAAATGTCTGGATATTCCCCCTTTTCTCAGAGGACAGTCATCCAAGTCGGTGGTCACAAGTCTATTTAGGAAGGCACTAGATAAAGCATCACAATATATACCTGTCATAGTGTTGCAGGATTTTTCCTCCTAAGAACCCAGCCATCTCTTCAAATAGTGGGTTCTAAAACTGAAAACTGGCTCAGGTGTGGAAACTGAGAAGGAACCATGACTTTTATTAAGGTAACTGCCCTCAGACTCCTGCCTCCATTTTTGTTTTTCTTGGTAATAGATATTAAGCATCACCTTTGTTGACCAATAATCTATTTTTGCTGCTAGGAACATCATGAGCAATTAATCATATCCTCCTCCCTGTGGGTCAGACTCCCTTGTTCACCTCTCTGACCTTGCTGGTTATCCAGTAATTGTGGTTTCCTGGCTTTGGGTTGTTAGTACTACCACCTGACCTCCAATTGGGTGGATGAGTGGTGGGGAGAACCATCATCCCTCACGGTTATTAAAGAGCCCTTCTCTATGATGACCTCTGGCCTACTGAAGAGACCACCACTGAACTTCTTAGTGATGCTGTGTTTCTCTCACCAATGCATCCTTGGTGGCCTTGGAGAATGGTGTGTCTTCTGCTCAGTCTTCTTATATTAATGCCAGTGAATGACAGCCAGCAGCCCCCCACCTTCCAGTCCATTTACCAGGGCAATTCAGGCACTCCCCTGAGCGTTGGCCATTGTTTTTTTCAGTAGTGAGTTTGTCCCATCCTAGGGGTCCCTTATGGAATGTTAAATCCTGTGTCCCAAGTCAATGAATTCTTGCTGTCAGTCAGTATGGTTTCCTTGATTCACTATCTTCAAAACCCAGTCTTGGGGTAATCCCCGGCTCCTGTTGATATATAACAGCTAATTCTTGTGAGTCTTCAAGTGTGTAGTCATTTTCCTCCCATACTAAGATCAGCAAGTCTCTGGGTGGGTTTACCTCTGTATATGAGCTTGGGATTCAGCAGAGTCTGTACCCTCAGGGACACCCACAGTTCACAGTCCCACATTTTCATACCAGGACCCTGTCCTTCACAATAACAGACCCCCCCCTTGACTGGAGCTTCTTAATTCTCAGGGCTTCAGCATATTCTTCAGTCGTTGCCTTTCAGCCACAGGTGATGGGAGGGCCTCTATGGAAGCTGCCACACAGGCCTGATGACGCTTACACTTAACCATTAACTGATAGTTAAATGCCTTCACTGTCTCACTATTCTTCTGCAGAGTGTTAATACAATTTAATAGTAACCAGCCAACTCCCTCTTTTTAGGCATTGTTCTCCCATATATATTTTAAATGTTTATATCATTGAATTTGCTACAGTATCCCCTTCTACCAGGATATTTTCCAAGGTCACCACTGATAAAATCTTTATTTTATTTTTTAATTTTTTCAGTGTTCTAAGACTCAGTGTTTATGTGCCACACCCAGTGCTCCATGCAATACATGCCCTCCTTAATATCCACCACCAGGCTCACCTCCCCTCTAAAACCCTCAGTTTGTTTCTCAAAGTCACAGTCTCTCATGGTTCATCTCCCCCTCCAATTTCCTTCAATTTACTTTTCCTTTCCTTCTCCTAATGTCCTCCATGTTATTTCTTATGGTCTACAAGTAGATGAAACCATATAATAATTGATTTCTCTGCTTCACTTATTTCTTTCAGCATAATCTCCTCAGTCCCACCCATGTTGATACAAAAGTTGAGTATCCATCCTTTCTGATGGAGGCATAATATTCCATTGTATATTCGGACCACATCTTCTTTATTCATTCACCTGTTGAAGGGCATCGTAGCTCTTTCCACAATTTGGCAATTGTGGACATTGCTGCTATGAACATTAGGGTACATATGGCCCTTATTTGCACTACATCTGTATCTTTGGGTAAATACTCAGTAGTGCAATTGCAGGTCATAGGGTAGCTCTATTTTTAATTTTTGAGGAATCTCCACACTGTTTTCCAAAGTGGCTGCACCAACTTGGATTCCCACCATTAGTGTAGGAGGGTTCCAAACATCACTGGCATTTTTCAAAGTACTGGATCAAACAATCCTAAAATTTGTATGGAACCAGAAAAGTCCCCGAATCACTAAGGAAATGCTGAAAAAGAAAGCCAAAGCTGGGGAGGATCATTTTGCCTGATTTCAAGCTTTATTACAAAGCTGTGATCACTGAGACAGCATGGTACTGACACAAAAACAAACACATAGACCAATGGAACAGAGTAGAGAGGCCAGATATAAACCCTCAACTCTATCGTCAAATAATCTTCAACAACACAGGAAAATATATACAGTGGAAAAAAGACAGTCTCTTCAATAAATGGTGCTGGAAAAGTTGGATAGCCATGTAAAGAAGAATGAAACTGGAATATTCTCTTATAAAATACACAAAGATAAACTCAAAATGGATGAAAGACCTAATGTGAGATAGGAATCCATCAAAATCCTAGAGGAGAACATAGGTAGTAACCTCTTTGACATTGGCCACGGCAACTTCTTTCAAGACACATCTCCAAAGGCAGGGGAAACAAAAGCAAAAATGAATTTTTGGGACTTAATCAAGATCAAAAGCTTCTGCACAGCAAAAAACAAAACAAAACAAAACAAGTCAACAAAACAAAGAGGCAACCCATGGAATGGGAGAAGCTATTTGCTAATGACACTACAGACAAAGGGCTTATACCCAAGATCTATAAAGAACTCCTCAAACTTAACACCCAAAAAACAGATAATCATGTCAGAAAATGGGTATAGGACATGAACAGACACTTCTCCAATGAAGGCATACAAATGGCTAACAGACACATGAAAAAATGTTCATCATCATTAGCCATCAGGGAGACTCAAATCAAAACCACATTGAGATATCACCTTACACCAGTTAGAATGGCCAAAATTAACAAGACAGGAAACAACAAATGTTGGAGAGGATATGGAGAAAAGGGAACCCTCTTACACTGATGAAATCTTTTTAATTGAGCCACCACCATGTTCTGGGGATTATCTGTCTCACGTTGCTATTGTGACTATGCCCCCTTCATCTACTGTGTGGTGGATGAGCCAGTCTCAAATCCCTATCTTACTGATTGTTTTTTAAATCACTCTCAGCACCATTTATGTTATTCTGGGTCCTCTGAGAAGCAGACACAGGTGTGCGTAAATGGTGAGAAAATTATTATGAAAAAGACTGTAAGAGAAAATGGGAGAAAGGAAGCCAGGGAAGCCTGGGGGACTGTTAAACTCCATTACTGGTCTGCCCTGAGAAAGAGGGCATTAAGGAAGGAAAGTCATGTGGAAGTGTCTTAGACTACAGTGA
Source organism: Mustela erminea (assembly GCF_009829155.1). Lineage (NCBI taxonomy): Eukaryota > Metazoa > Chordata > Mammalia > Carnivora > Mustelidae > Mustela > Mustela erminea. Next base: position 62,143,767 of record NC_045623.1, read on the forward strand.
AGTCCCACGGGAGGCTTGGCAAAATTATTGACAGTTGTGAACCCATAGTGCTCATCAGAGGAATCCCCATCTCCTAGCAACCAGCCTGTCCTATTCCTGGTGTGTTCAGTTTTTTGGCCAGGAGTGCCCTTGAGAGCATGACTCAGGTGCTACAGAAGTGAGGGCCTCTATGCTCCATGCAGTCAATGGTCTGAGTAGCTGATTTTCCATGTCCACTATAGCTGTAGACAACTAGAGTGCTCTAAATCATATCTGGACTCAAGGAGTTTTAGAATCAAGCCTCATCCAATGTTCCAAAGAGTGAATGGTGAAAAGCCCACTAGATTCTTGTGTATTATTCATGCAAAGGTGAGTCCTGTCTCCACAATATTTTAGCCAACCTACATATTTTTTAAAACATTAGTTTTTATCAATTACAACAGTCTCTAAAATCTATTTGGTAATTAACAAAACTGTTGGAGATAAAAGTAACTGAAATGTTGTCTCTGGAGTCTGGCCTCTTGACTAAATGCCACTGATGGAATGCTGTTTAAATTCCCGTGGAGTGTGCTTTCCTATGTAGGACAACTGGACATCCCTGGGTGTAGAACAAAGTACACTAACATAGACTTACAACTCACTGAATCTACACTGAATCATATTAAAACAAATTGGAGATATAATATGATGACACTCATACTTGGCAAAATTAATAAGGTGGATCAAAAAGTACTGAAATCTTAGAAACATGGAGCTAATCCACACATATTCCTTAGAACCCTACCATGAAATGTAGACATTATTATTATAATATCTCACCATATTATAATATGATATAGTCTTGTGGCATTATGGAAAGAAGACTTAGATGATATGGGACAACCAGGACTTCCTCATTTCTCTTTGCCAGGACATGAATAGAAGCAGGCAGAGGATAAAGCTGATGATGTCTGTGTTAGGAAAAAAGAATATGCATATCCAGGGTGTGTTTGAGCAGGTGGTTAACTTAGGTGATCCTGGGAGGGAAGGCTACACCCTTGACTCTGTGCACAGGTGTGTCATGGGCGGAGAGCTGGGGAAACACCGATCCATTCAGGTAGAACTCGTGATTGATCAATATCTGTCTGTCAACATAACAATGAATATTTATACAGGGCTTTGAAATTTATAAAGCCTTTTCCCACAGTTCATTGTCTCATTTAATCCTGATAACCCTACAAAGTGAGGAGTATTTTGTCCCCATTTTCCAGATGAAGAAATATATGACTCAGAGATTAAGTGAGCTTCCTACAGTGCACATAGTCATTCACGGTGAAGCCTGAACTGGAACCCCATTCTCCTGCTTCCCAGAGCCATGCTCACCTATGCTCACCATGCTCAGGTGCCACCACTAGTCAGTCTGAGGGTAGATACATGATTGGGATACATTCTGTGCTTCTGAAGAACTTTTCCCTACAAGAATATTTGGCCCTACTGGGAATTCTAAGAAGATAGAGAAAATGTATATATTATGGCCTTTTTCCTGGAAGAGTTTATACTCCTAAAGTTTTTGGGGGGCTGGGCAGAAGTTGGGGGGACAATTTTAGATTTATGGAGAAGTTGCAAAGGTGGTATAGAGATTCCCATACACCCTTCACCAAGCTTCCCCTGCTGTTAACATCTTATGTAACTGTGGTAGGTATCTCAATCCTAAGAAGTTAACATGGTACATTACTATTAACTAGCCCACAGACATGATTTGGATTTCCCATCTTTCCACCTGTGTCCTTGTTTCTACTGCAGAATCTAATTTACATTACCACAATGCAGTCACTTATGGCTCCTGAAGCTCCTCTGATCTATGACAATTTCTCTATATTTATTTGTGTTTCGTGACCTTGACCTTGATACTGCTCAGGTATTTTGTGGAATGTCCTTCAATTTTTGTTTGTCTGATGTCTCTCTTACGGTTGGACTGCTGTTTTGGCTTTTGGGGAAGAATACACGGAGATATTGCCCTCTCATTGCTTCACATCAGTGAATGAACCATATCAACATAACTTATCACTGGTATTGTTAACCTTGAGGACTTGGCTTAGGTATTGTCTGCCAGGTTTCGCTACTGTAAAGCTATTCTTTTCCCTTTCCTAGGCTTTATTTATTAAGAGTGAGGCAGTCATTGTCTAACTCATACTCAAGGGCAGGAAATAAGTTCAACCTCTGGAAAAAGGAACATGAAGGAATTTAGGAGATATGCTAAAACCACCACAGTAATTAATACATACTTGAGAGGTGGTATAATTTAAGACTACACAAGTATTTTGTTCCTCCTGAAGGTTTCATCCGTTAACTTAAGCATTCATCAGCAGATTTTACCTAAGGTGATTATTGTTGATTATTACAATTGTTACAGTTAATATTTTGTTGCTTAAATTGTAATAGCCTTGGCCATTGGGAGGTCTTCTCAGGTTGGCTTCTGTGTCCTTTTAATATGTTCCCATCTTTTCTGTTGTCGTTTTGAACACTTGCTTCATTCATTCATTCATTCATTCATGCCACTCTAAGATATTACAGGTTCATTTTGTATTTCTTCAAGATCTCTTTTATTGGAGAATGGTTTTTAGAAACCTGGGCATATAAGTTGTACTTATTGCTATCAGAGTGTCACTGCTTTTGGGCCCTCTCAGTAGACACAGCCAGGAAAAGGATGCATGTCCATTAGCCTATACAGACCCACGTCTCTACTCACGTGCATCTCATTGATTGGAATGGGATTTCTACTGATAACACCAACTCCAACCCAGCACCATGGACTGCATCCTAGCACATCACTGTTGCTCATTTGTTATTTCTTCCTACAACCATGAGAAACCTCAGAGGGATGATCTTGCAAGCTGTGCAAAGATTCTACAACCATACGGATGTGGAACTGTCTCTGAGTAGAAGAAACAGGAAGTACAACAAGAGACCACAGAACCCATCTGTGGGACTATAGGCAATGCTATTGTGTAGGACAGATTTGCCCAAACTGCAGAATATTTGGGGGGGGGTGTTAAAAAGTATTTTGGGGGGAAAAATCCACATTTAATGGAAAACACTGATGTTTCTATATTCCTCTGTGTCCTGTTCTTCTATTCCCTCCTGTTGCCAGAGTAGCCCCAAGTAAATAGCTGACACTTCTTTCCATGCCCTGGATTAGAATTCTATCTGGTGTGACTCCATTTTATAGGTGAGAGTACCTGAAGCTCAGAGAGGGAGAGACCTCACCTAAAACCCTACAGCAAGTGAGCAGCAGAGCCAGAAGAGTCTGGTCTCCCAGCTCTAAGGCCAATGCTCTTCCAAATAGTAGAACACGGTAGAAGTGGGAGAAGTCCATTGCAGATGTGGCGTACAGATCCCCTCGCTTCATTTTGATAAGGGTCTTCAACTGCCACGATAAAAATGGATACTCTTTATTGAGGGCTACTTCTGTGTCAGGCACTAGGTTAAGCCCCAATATCTCCTTAAACAACCCTATGAGGCAGGTATTACGATGCCCATTTGCAGAATAGCAAACTGAAAACGAAGTTCATAAGCTAGCCCAAGATCACAAGTAGTACTGGGATCCAAGCCTGGACCTTCGGGGTAACCACCAAGCTGCTGTTTCCAAGCTCTTGACTTGTTCCTGGGCTGTGGGAGTCACCTCAGCCCTCCCCCAAGAGGGAGTTGTGTCATCTTTGCTGGGGGCTAAGCAAGCACTGGCCTGGCAAAGGCTAGTTATGATAGTACAGCCAGGAGTGCCTTGCAAAGAGGTGAGGAACACACAGAGAAGCTGTGAAAACACGCTGGCCTCCTGCTCACTCCTCTCTCTCATGCTCATACACACACACACACACACACACACACACACACACACAATCACACACACTACCCTTCCTTCCTGGTATGACTCCTCCGCCGCACTTTCTCAGACCCAGCCGTCTTCAACTCTGGCCAGTTCCGTACGCTTAGCAGATCATTGGCAAAAACCAATCTTAGGCATTGTATTACTATGTACAGAGCACAAGCGTAAGGGTCAGAAAGGTCTGGGTTCTGATGCTCCTTCTGTCCTCTATGAACTGCCCCTCCAAGGAAGTTGTGTGACCTAGAAAAGTTGTTCAAACTTTTTCAATGGGCTGATAATACCTGGCTATAATGTTGGAGTCAATAGAAAATGTACCTTGAGTTCCTCTGTTTACCTCCTCTTATCCCGCCCCCAGTCCGAGCCACTGACAATCTTGCGGAGATTATTGTTAAGAGCCTGCTGACGGTGCTTCTTGTCCTCTCTCCTGTTCCCTTTCAAAATTGCCAAGTTATATTGAGGAATAATCTTTTAAAAACGTGAATCTGATCATCTCAGGATTCCTGCCACTCCCCCCAATATTATCATCAACGAACAAACCTGGAGGATTCCTCACTGCACTTGGGATAAAACCCCACATCCTCATCACGGAGGGCCTCTGTGATACAGCCTGTCCATCCCTCCTCCGCTGCTCAGCCTCTTCTACAATCCTGCTCTCTTTTGTCATTTGCTCCTAAGCAGGGGCTCTTTCCTGACCCAAGGGCTTCCTGCCTGCCCTTCTAGTGGCAGGGTATCCCCTGCCCCCTCTTCTTGCCTGGCAAATGCCTACTCACGCTTGAAATCTCAGCTTACGTTCCTAAGAGAGGCCTTCCATGCATGTTTTGTTTAGACCCAACCCTCCCCCTTTCATTGTTTCATGTCGCTAGTTCTCTTCCTTTGTAGCTCTTAGCATGATTTATAATCATGCATCTGATTATATAATTCCTTATTTAATGTCTCTCCCCTCTGTGAGTGGAGACCAAAGAGTGTTTCTCCTTTTCCTTTCTGATTATGCCTCTGGTCAGTCACAGTACCTGGGACATCACAGGTGCTCGAGAAATCCATGGTGAGGGGCACCTGGGTGGCTCAGTGGGTTGAACCTCTGCTTTCGGCTCAGGTCATGATCTCAGGGTCCTGGGATCAAGCCCCAGGTCCTGCTCTCTGCTCAGTAGTGAGCCTGCTTCCCCCTCTCTCTCTGCCTGCCTCTCTGCCTACTTGTGATCTCTGTCAAATGAATAAATAAAATCTTTATTTTTTAATTAAAAAAAAAAAAAAAAAAAGGAAATCCATGGTGAGGGAGACCTGGGTGGCTCAGTCAGTAAAGCATCTGCCTTCAGCTCAGGTCATGATCCCAGGGTCCTGGGATCAAGGCCCGCATTGGACTCCCTCCTTAGCAGGGAGCCTGCTTCTCCCTCTGCCTGTTGCTCCCCCTGCTTGTGCTCACTCACTCTCTCACTCTTGCTTTCTCTGTGACAAATAAATAAATAAAATCTTGAAAAAAAAAATCCATGGTGTAGGAAGGTATGATGAAGGCTGCGGGTAAAGCACATATATTGAACATGTAGTAGACTTTTGACAGGTCTCTGTAGCTGTGTCCCCTCTCTTCCTCTCCTGGTGGATGCTGTCCGAGTGCCATTCTCAGGAGGGGTGTTGTCCCTCCCATACCCCCAATTTCCCAGCACTGGGGAGAATCCCCAACCAGACCCCATGAGGCTGGCTGGGCATAAAATCCCTGAGGCTGTGGAGCCAGGCTGGGCAGGGCCAGTGGTAGGCCTTGCCACCCCAGAGAGCAGGGAGTAGGGCAGGGCTGCTGGAAGTGGGCCCCTTGGGTCTTCATCAGGCTCGAACCCTCCCTGTCCTTTCTTTCCCTACTGCAGCGAGCAGTTTTGCCCTGGCCAATGCCAATTGGGCTGCTCCTTGTTTTGTTGTACACGCTGCTAGGCAACTGGCCTGTTTTTGCTTATTTACCTCCCCTGGGCCGTTTCACAACACTTTGTAATAGGCCCTGCTCTCTCTGGTGCACATCTGGTTTGGATTTAGCCTGTCAGAGCCCCCTCTGCAAAGAGAGCCAGGACTTTCCCCAGCAGTCACCAGGATGGACCCCCAGGCTCTGGCTGTGCAGGCCTCCTTGGTTGGACCACGCCAGCCGGGATGCCTTCCACTTGCCCAGCCCTGATCCTCCTCTCTGCCCTGAACCTCTTACTTCTTTTTGTCAACAGTGTACACATTTCAAAGCCTGAAGGTGGGGAAACTTTGAAAAGGAAAAAGACTGATGAGGGTCAAGCAATAGTAGAACAAAAGGCCAGAAGTTTAGAGAGAATGAAGTATGAGCCCTCAACCCAGCACTGTTCTCCCCTGACCCACAGAGAGGGGTTCCCTTTCCCAAGGGGACACAAGGAAACAGGCTCAGACCCAAGACCAGGTTCCTTGGCATCTCTCTCCTTTACTGGGGAGACTTCCCATGAAAACCACCTTGGGGATAGAGTGGGTTAAACTGGATGTTCTTAGATTTGAACGATTTAGGTTCAAATTTAGGTTTATTGCTCTCCTCATCATACTCCAAAAGTTCTGGTGGGATTTCTATAAAGGACCCATAGAGAATCAGAGGTTTGGTAGATGTCATTTTATAGAGAAAGAATGAATGTTTCCAAATTCCTCACCCTACAGAGAACATACTGGTCAAAGCAGGGCAGGGTCAGGGATTAGAGAATGAAGTAGGGATGGGGAAAAAACACAAGGCACCTTTCTTGCTTCCCCAATCCCTATTGTTTTGGCAAATTCATCACACTCAGAGTAAAACCCAAGGTTCTGACAATGGCTTATAAGGCTCTACAAGACCAAGCTCTTTGACCTCTGTGACCTCATTCTTGCCTCTCCTCTTGTATATTCAGCCCCAGTAATTTATGTCAAGAAAGAAGAAGAAGGCTTCCTTGGTGCAGAAGCAACCAGCACCAGGGCATAGATCAATGAGCAGAGCAAAGATGGGTTTCCCCACTCACTTCCTCCATTATCTGGCCCCACTGGACAGAGAACAAAATGTTTCAACTGCACAAAACATACAAACTGCTTATTTTTCTCCATAGCACTCATTTGTCCCTGACACATGGTTATATTACTTATTTATAGTTTGTCTTTTCTTGTCAGAATGTAAATTCCTTGAGGTCAGGGTGTTTTTTCCATTTGTTATTATGTCTTTGAACCTAGAACAGTTTTACTTGAAAATTGTACTCAATAAGGATTTGTTGAATGAATGAATGAGTAAATGAAGTCTGTTTTTCCTCCCAGCATGTTCAGCTCAAGTGGGGGTGTTTTCTTATTTTGACGTCTCACCTATAAAATAAAATGCTGTCCTGTTGTCTATCACGAATACCCTTGTGTCTCTGTTCTAGCTCACCACGATCCTATCATCTCTGAACTGTTGAATTACATGGCGTTCCTTGGCCTGGAATGACCTTCCCAGTCCAACTCTGCATATCCTGGTGGGATTTCACCTGGTAAATTTGATGCCAGGATGGACCTCTTGATAGCTCTGCATACCTCCCTGTGGTTTGCCATAATGGTGATTACTTGTCAAGCTGCTCCACATTGATTAATTAATGAGAGATAAGAGACCAGATGACCAACTGGGTAGCAACTGAACTGTAGCCAGTGGTCTCTGTCCTCAGGTTTTTATTGATTCTTTCTTTAGGTAACTTTGTCACTTGCTGACCTTAGGGTATGAACCTCTTATACAAGAATGCAGACTGATACACAAAAAAAACCCTGGATTTATTTTTTTCTCCTCGATTCTTTGTCTTTCCCAGTTACCAAAAGTGAATGGAAACACCATCTATTTCTTAAGTTTCTTGAGGCAAGAACCTGGGAATTAGCCATTGATTGAGACTGGGTCGACCATCCACCATCCCTAAGCCATAGGCGAGTCCTATAAAGTCTATTCCATAACACACTTAAGATGCATCTTCTACTTTCCCCCTCCATTGTTCTACCCTATTCCAGACACCAGCATTCTTGCCTGCACATCTGGCTCTTTTTATTTTCACTCTCTATTCTCCAACAAGTGCTCAGAATCAGGTTTGTTTGTTTGGAGGGAGGGAGAGAGGACCAGAGAGAGAGTACAGGTGGGGGAGCAGAAGGTCAGAGAAACAGAGAGAGAGAGAATGAATCTAAGCAGACTCCACAGTGCATCTCAGTCTTGCAACCCTGAGATCATGACTTGAGCCAAAATTAGGAGTTGGATGCTTAACTGACTGAGCCACCCACTGCCCCTAGAATCAGGTTTTTAAAACAAAAATTAGATCATGTTTTTATGCCAGTACCATGCTGTCTTGGTGATCACAGCTTTGTAGTAAAGCTTGAAATCAGGCAACATAATGCCCCCAGTTTTGTTTTTCTTTTTCAACATTTTCTTAACAATTCGGGGTCTTTTCTGGTTCTATACAAATTTTAGGCTTGTTTGTTCCAGAACTTTGAAAAATGCCAGTGGAATTTTGATCAGGATGGCCTTGAAAGTATAGATTGCTCTAGGCAGTATAGACATGAGGAAGGAATCTATCAAAATCCTAGAGGAGAACATAGGCAGTAACCTCTTTGACATTGGCCACAGCAACTTCTTTCAAGATATGTCTCCAAAGGCAAAGGAAACAAAAGTGAAAATGAACTTTCGGGATTTCACCAAGATCAAAAGCTTCTTCACAGCAAAAATACCAGTCAACAAAACAAAGAGGTAACCCACAGAATGGGAGAAGATATTTGCAGATGACACTACAGACAAAGGGCTAATATCCAAGATGTATAAAGAACTCCTCAAACTCAACACTCAAAAAACATAATCAGGTCAAAAAGTGGGCATAAGACATGAACAGACACTTCTTCAAAGAAGATACATAAATGGCTAACAGACACATGAAAAAATTGTTCATCACCATTAGCCATCAGAGAGAGTAAAATCAAAACCACATTGAGATACTACCTTACACCAGTTAGAATGGCCAAAATTAATAAAACAGTAAACAACAAGTGTTGGAGAGGATGTGGAGAAAGGGGAACATTCTTATGCTATTGGTGGGAATGCAAGTTAGTACAGCCACTTTGGAAAACAGTGTGGAGATTTCATAAGAAATTAAAAATGGAGCTACCCTATGACCCCATAATTGCACTATTGGGTATTAACACAAAGATACAAATATAGTGAAAAGAAGGGCAATCTGTACTCCAATATTCATAGCAGCAATGGCCATAGTTGCCAAACTGTGGAAAGAACCAAGATGCCCTTCAATAGATAAATGGATAAAGAAGATGTGGTTCATTTGTACAATGGCATATTACGCCTCTATCATAGAAAGAGAAAGAAAGGATGAATACCTAACTTTTGTATCAATGTGGGTGGGACTGGAGGAGATTATACTGTGTGAAATAAGTCAAGAAGAGAGAGTCAAGTATCATATGGTTTCACTTACTTGTGGAGCATAAGGAATAACATGGAGGACATTGGGAGGAGAGGAGAAGTGAGTTGGGGAAATCAGAGTGGGAGACGAACTATGAGAGACTGTGGACTCAGAAACAAACTGAGGGTTTGGGAGAGGAGAGTGATGGGGGGGTTGGGTGAGCCTGGTGGTGGGTACTAAGGAGGGCATGTATTTCATGGAGCACTGGGTGTGGTGCATAAACAATGAATCTTGGAACACTGAAAAAATTAAATTAAAAAAAGCAGAAATCAAATCATGTTAGTTCTTTATTTAAAACTGCTGAAATGGCTTCCTGTTACACTTAGAATTAAAACAAAAAACAAAAAACAAAAACAACAACAACAACAATAATAACAACAACAAAAAAAAACAGTTCTTTACCTTAGCCCCCAAGTCCACAATCTAGATCCTGCTGACTTCTCCAACTTTAGTTCACATCAACCCCCTCAATTCCCCACTATTTTCAGTATGTTTCAGCCACATTATTCTTCTTTCTGTTCTTTGAACAGGTCAGTTCATTCCAACTTCAGGGCTTTTGTACAAATTGTCTCCCCTCCTTCGAATGCTCCTCCCTCAAATCTTCACATGGTCAATTCCTCTGGCTATTCAGATCCTGACTTAAGTGACACCTCTTCAGAGAAGCTTTCCCTGACAACTCAATTTAGAATAACATGACTCATCCCTACCACAGTTATACTCTCTTGTATATTGTTTTAGGTTCTTCCTAGCATGCACCACCACACTGTCTAGTGTTTATTCTCTGTCTTCCCCTTATTAGAATGAAACTCCATAAGGGCAGGGGCCACTGTGACCCCACAACCTAGAATAGGGCTTGACACATAACAGACATTCAAAATGTTTCTTGAATAAGTGAATGAATTAGTCCATTATAGCCTAACTGTGGGCTGAGAGTCAGGAGTCTTTTGTTCAACTCTATCCTGGTTGCTCTCAAGCTATGTGACTTTGAATATGTCATGTATCTGCTCTGGACCTCTGTCTCCACATTTGTAAACTGAAGTCTGATTTCATGATCCATAAAGTCCTTTCCAGCTTCCAGATATTCTGATCCTATCAATCTTTCCATATTGTTGCATAAAGCTGTCAAAGTTGGTGTTGACAGCAATGACCCAACTAAAGTTGATGAATTATTTTCTTAATTTCATGCAATATCCTAGGCCACCTTAGTTATTTCTGATTTATGCTTAAGCTACATATCCCAGAAGGGTTTGTGTGGCTCAGGTTTCAGACCCACTTTCCCACCCATGTCCTTATTTGCTTTATTTATACAGGCAGAAGGGCAAATACTCCTATTAGATTTGTTCGACTAGAATGGACCCTTGTGATTGCAAATGACAGAATCCCAACCCAACTCAAGGATAAAAATGAGAGATAGGTTTTGGCAATTCATGAGATCCAAGGAGATCTGAATAAGCAAGGTGCTGAGAGGATAGCAAGAGAACGGGGCTTCAGATGTTGCTGGAACTGGATGTTTGAATCCCACTAGTACTCCCTCCAGCTGCTTCTCTGCTTCTATCATTGTGCTGGCTACACCCTCCTCTCTCAGTGTAGTCTAGCTCCTTCTACATAGCCCCAGTACAGCATTGATCACACTGACTTATTTGCCTGCTAGTTTCCAGTCTTTTCCAGTACAATAACATTCATCGAGGGAAAGGATCTTGTCCATTTGTTAATTTCTATATCCCTAACCTCCAAGACAGTACCTAGAGCATAGTAGGTGCTCAATAAATACCAACTGGATAAGTGAATGGTAGAAAACACAGTCACCAACTGCTCCAGAATTTAATACCAAAGTACTTCAGTTATTGAAAAGCTAGCAAAGTTCCCTAGGATCTATATACCACCCACCCAACCCACAAAGTCTCACAGAAGGGATTCTTTGGCCCACCTAGGCCATGTGCTTACCTACCCCTTAGCAAATAATAGTAGCCACTGAACATGCTGATGTCTCACCATCCATGTGAATTCAGGGAGAAGCTTTTCAAAAAGAACTGTGGAAGTAAATCCCATAGGTACCAACGCACTTACAGAGCTATTGTGGAGCTCAAATGACACATTGCAAGAAAGGGTGCTTACAATGCTATTATGAGGTTGCCATTTTCATAGGTCAAATATTGGCAATTTTATGTTTCAACTTATTATAGAAGAATTAAAAACATTACATGAATGTAAGATGATTATTTGATTATAGGCCAACAAAATAAGAAAGAACACCATGTTTTTAAGGTGAAAAGTTAATTTCTTTTTAAAATGATGATACCTGGGCGCCTGGGTGGCTCAGTGGGTTAAGCCGCTGCCTTTGGCTCAGGTCATGATCTCAGGGTCCTGGGATCGAGTCCCACATCGGGCTCTCTGCTCAGCAGGGAGCCTGCTTCCCTCTCTCTCTCTCCCTGCCTGCCTCTCTATCTACTTGTGATCTCTCTCTGTCAAATAAATAAAATAAATAATCTTTAAAAAAAAAAATAAAAAAAAAATAAAATGATGATACCTAAAATAGTTCACTATGTGGTAGCTTTGCAATGAACAATGCTAATTGCTTACATGGATTATCTCATTATTTCTCCCAGTACTTCCAAGAGGTGGACACAATAATTGGACCCATTCTACAGACGAGAAAGCTGAGGTTCAGTGAAGCTAAGTTATAGGCTCCAGATGATACAGTTCAAAATGTGGATTTGAACCTAGGTTTCTGGGATCTAAGGCCATTTGTTACCCTACATTAGGGAAGAGGCTGGGAGTATGACTTCTCCATGAAAGCTAATCCACTGGTACTAAGAAGAATAACTCTGTTACCTATGATGCTATAGTCCTGGGTCTACTCTGCTTCTAAGCCATTTGCATTATATTATAACTAGTAGTGAGTGTATCTGGTATCCATGGCCATACAAATTTCCTTAATGATCCATCTTGTTCACCTTTTCGCTTAAAATAAGCCTTACACTCTGCCTTGCATGTAAAAGTCATTCTCCAGAGTTTATTGAACTGAGCAAGGTGGGCAGACAAAAAATGATTTGATATCTCCAAAGGATATAGTCTTCGCTTTATATATTTTCAGTGGTGTAGGAGATGGAACAATGGGAATATGGATAATTATAAAAACATAGTTACCACATGTGGAGAGCCTGTTATGTTTCAGGAAGTTTATGTCCATTGTCTTTTGTCGTTATAATACCTTGCAAGGTAAGTGATGGTATCCCTGGGTCTTACCTTTTCAAAGCAGCAGAATGTATTCTTTCTAGAGATTACAAACATCTCCTTTGTAATGTCAAAGCTGGACCAAGAAAATGTGTTTGCTCCAACCAAGAGCACACGGAGCTTTGAACCTAAAAACTGTTCTCAGCCAGAATCTTAAAGAATTCCATTCTGGGCAGGCCCACAGTTTCCCCTAAATGCAAGCCTCACCCACAATCCAGAGCCCTACGACTCTGTCAAACCAACGTTTGACTTGATTTTGTACGTGAACTTGATTCTGAGCCATGGAATTTCAAAGCTGTGCTTGCAAGTCAGGAATTTAAATATTAGTCTTTCTGACCTGGATAGCTTTGATCTCCCAAGTTTACATGTACAAGTATTGATAACACAGCTCAGATCACAAGCAAGAGCACCAAGTCTACAGTCCAGAACTGCCAAGTGCATGCATGGATACAAAGTTCTGCTGAGATCAAAATGGATTTAGGTTATACACAGACTCATCTGATGGTGGAGGAAGCCCCACATATGGGCTGGAGAGACAGAGCTCACTTTCGTGCAGCCAGTCATGCTTGCTTCATCCTATAGGACAGAAATCAAGAGTCAACTGCCACTGAACTCCAGCAAGACCAGACTCTTCCAGTATGGCCCAATCTACCTTAATTTCTTTAAGTCAACTTTCTCACTGGGGAATGGCTGCTATAGTTAGCATTTGCCAAGCATCTATCTTGTACCAGGTACCTTAAGTGTTTATATAATATTAATCATAATACATAAAATGTATACCTGTTAGCACTATCCACTGAGTTTTATATTTATATTGTTTCATCCATACAAAAGTCATATAAAGGGGGAAATACTATTGTCTTCATTTCTTAGATAAGGAAACTGAGGCACAGAGAGTTTTGTCAGCAAAAGTCACACTGCAAGTGGATAATAGAGCTAGGAGTCAAACCCAGGCAGTATCTCTTTCTATCCTCTCAACAGCCTGGTGAGGCCAGTTGTGGTCATTTGACAAAGAAGGGAAAGAAGTTTAAGTAATTTGCCAAAAGTCACACAGTCTGTTTGTGGCAGGACCAAAATTCAAATCCAGGTCAAATCCAATGGCTATGCTTTTTAAAATATACTAGAAAGCAAAGAAAAGGAAAAAAAAAACTAGAAAGGTCTATTTTTGTGTGGCCTGGTTTTATATAGCTGGCAACCTAATAATGAGTTGTTACCTTTATAAAGGGCTGTTTAAACATTTTATTATTTATTTATTTATTTATTTAGGGGTTGGAGGGAGAGGGAGAGAGAGAATCTCAAGCAGACTCCATACCCAGCACGTGAGCCCAATGCGGGGTTCAGTCCCATGACCCTGAGATCATGACCTGAACGGAAAGCAAGAGCCAAAGTCTTAACCAACTGAGCCACCCAGGAGCCCCATTTTAAAAAAAAATACATATTTATTTATTTAGCTTAGAGAAAGAGAGAGGGAGAAAGAAAGAATGGGTGAGCAGGGGAAGAGGCAGAAGGAGAGAATCTCCTGAGTGAGAGAATCTCTGCTGAGTGCAGAGCCTGACGTGGGGCTCAATCTCACAATCCTGAGATCATGACTTGAGCTGAAATCAAGAGTCTGATACTCAACAAACTGAACTACCCAGGTGCCCCTAAACATTTTTTTAAAAAGAAGAAGTCATGTGGCAGAGATCATATATAGACCCTCAAAGCATAAAATATTTCTTATCTAGCCCTTCATAGAAAAAGTTTGCTGATGGCCATGTTATACCTCTCCATGTTGGCCTAAAAAACCATTACAAAGATCAAAGGAAAGAAAGGAGGTGGTTGTGTCTGTATGTAACTGGGGAAGTTATTTCTCCTTCACAGGACCTCAGTTTTGCTATTTAAAAGGAGAATTTAGACATGAGTGTCTCTCCTTTTGGCTTTAACCTGTGCTAATGGCAGATGTCATTCTGGTGCTGTACTAACATAAGGGAGTGTTTTCTCCCATCTGTCACTTACTTTATTGCATGAAATGCAGATACAATTAGACTTCAGTGGTGAAGAAAATCATCACCCACCAAAATTGTCCCCGGAAGCTAAGAAATGGCCCCTTCCCAGACATCAGCCCTTTCGTGATGTGCCCTAAACATGGGCATCTTCTTCTAATCTCAGGTGAGGTTCTTACTTGTTCTCCCAGACTCCTGGCATTTCAGGTTGTTTATTTCATCAGCAATGTTTGCTTCTGATCCTCCAGAACTCTCCCAATCAACCTCTGCCTCTCCCTATTTCCCATAGTATTCAATGCTGGCAAACCATCACCATCATCACCATCATCACCATCATCACCGTCATCACCATCATCACCATCATCACTGTCATCACCGTCATCACCATCATCACCATCATCACCATCATCACCATCATCACCATCATCATCGTCATCACCATCATTGTCGTCATCATCATCACAGAGATCTACCAGTTTCCCTCCCATTTGTTGCCTAGTGTCTGAGGCACACACTATCCTCCCTTCAAGATCCATTTCTTCCCCTGGACATGGCCTGCCACACATTCTAAGAACAAAGACAGTTCCTTTTAATCTCTGGACCTCGTCTCTTTTTCCCTTTCTCTCTTGCATGGTCAAGGCTGCCATGCAAGCCCCCTACAGATCTGCAATCTCTCCCAAAGTCTTCTCCTCAGTCTCTCTCCACCCAAAAGGAAACCAAATCCAGAACTGTCCCCAAGATACCATGACCTCACTCTGGTCTTCATCACTGGGCCACCTCTGTCCCATGTATGCCCTTGAGGGCAGACAAGGGTGCCATGCGGAGGTAAGTCCAGGCCCCATGATGTCTAAGGTTCTGGTCTGTCTTCATCTTAATCAAGGAAGGATGTGCTCCTGTCTGATCAGACCCTCAGTTTCCTCTCTACAGAACTGGTGCAGTAAGTTCAATAATGGGTTCTTTTGCCTGTAGACCTCTTCTTGTTTGTTTGAGTCATTCACCGCTCTGCAGTCAACGGAAGTGCTCCAGAACACAAACCCACTGGTTACTGCCTTCAGTGGTTCCTCAGTGCCTGCAGAATAGAGTCCCTGACTCAGCCCTCTACAACTTAGGCCCTGCCTCTTTTTCTAACCTCATTTCCTACTACTCATCTCTCATTTCTAGAGTCTTTGCCACACCAAGGTACTTAGAATATTCCAACCACTCTGCACAATATGCAATATGACTGCACATCCTTTCCCTCGATGGGGTGCCCTTCCCAGCTCTGCTTTCCAGAAAACACCTGCATATTCTTCCTGTCTGTGCAGAATACCTTTTGTTTGTTTCTCTAGATTCATGTTTCATCATTCTTCATCTGCTGTATTCCCAGGAGGCTGATCTGTATGGATGCCACAAGTAGGTTCCTGGCTAATTGGGGGTCTCAGAAAGGGACCAGAGGTAGAGAGGGGAAAGTGTTCCTTTGATTCTCTCCTTGTAAGGTCACAGATCTATGTCCCTCACTGCTTCTCCTAAGCTGTCAGCTACCCACTCCTAAGGGTAGGTAGGATTCTCCCTACCCTTGTAGGAATAGTTCATCTTTTAAGTTCTTACACTGTCTCCTATAATTATTCCACATCTCCCCCTTTGCAAATAAGCCCTCCTCTAAATTTATCACAAGAGCTATCAGTGGGCTGTTGAGACTCTGATTGGTATATACCAACCCAGCACAAAACCCAGAGGGTCCTTTGTAGGCACCTACCTATTATATCACATGTTATCTGTTTGCTTCCCTGTCTGCCCCACCAGACTAGTTCATTTCACTTTGTTGTCTTAGATTTGTTCTTAGAACTAAGTTGCCTACTCCTATGTACTGAGCAGCTACTACACACTGGCCATGGATTAGCCACTACAGATTCAGAGATTAATAGATAATAATTCCTGACCTGGAAGATCCCCCACCCAACGTGCAGGAGATAAGACTTAGGCTCCATTTGTGGCTACGAGCTCAGGACCAGATAGCAGTCTGTTTGTGCTCAAATCCCAGCTGCAGCACTGACTAACTGTGTGATCTAGGCACATTTACCCCTCTGAGCCTCAGTTTCCCCCTCTGAAGATGGAAATAACAGATGCTACCTCCCAGAGTGGTTGTAAAGATTAAGCAGTAAGTCTAGTGGCTGGCACTTACTAGGCACTCAGTGAGTGTCCATTATTATTATTATAGCAGAGGTTTCATTAGTATACATTAAATGAATGGACCAAAGCAACCCTTCCCCACGATATACATTCCAAATAGACAGGGAAGGAATCCTTTCCCCATTTCATAGATGAGGAAATGGGGAGCAAATGAATGAATGAATGAATGCATGTCTAACCCCCGGGGCCTGCTGTGTCTCCCACCTTCTCCCAGCAGCCATAGCGAGGCTGTGCACCTAGAGAGTTGGGAGCCCTAGGCCCTGGAGAAGCGATCCTGGCGTTCTCTCCAACTTTCCATCCACGGAGGACTCCTGCCAATAGCTCCCTGCAGTTCGCTCCGTGGGGAACACAGTCTGGATCCAGGTGCTACAGGAGTGTGTAAACACTGGGCCTGCTGGACTCTGCCACTGAAGCGGCCCGCTTCCCAGAACCCGCGGCCCCAGTTCCTGTTCAGCTGGGGCTCTTTCTGTAAGGCTTTGCAAGCCCCGCTGCTCCTTCTGGTAAGTGCAGGGGCCAGGAGGGAGGTTCCACTTTCACATTGGCCACCACACCCACAAGAGGGACATTTCTCACTGTGGAGGGGAAATTTCCTCTCTCTTTAGCCTCACCTCAAGCCTGCTCCCTGAGCCCTCATTTCTTCAGGACAGACTCAGTTTCCCACTCAAGGTTAGGTCCCCCTGAGATCTAAACTTGAATCTGTCCTGGGAATAAGGGAAAACAAATTCCTGCTGAGCTCTGGCAGCAGGCCTGCCCTGTGCTCGGGTGTGCTTACCTACACCGTGGGCGCTTGCCCTGTGCCCTTACATGGTGGCCATTGCCTCTGTTTTACACATAATCACTAGCGGTAGAATGCTCCAAAGGGAAAATCTATGCATTTGAGCTGTAGAAACATTTGGAAGTCACCTCAGAACAGATGTCCCCACATGAAATTCATCTTTGCTGCTTCTGAACCACGTGCACAACGCTATTACTTTGCTTCCTGTCATTTGCATGTTTCTTGTGCCCCTCTCTGGCTCTTCTACTTGACTGTCCCTCCTCAAGGACAGAGAAGGTGACTCACTCACAGCCCTCTCCTGCATCCAGGCACAGAGCCTGAGGCAGGAAGGGATTGCTGGTCTGATAGGTTAAAGCAGGCCAGTGTGGCTCCAGGTAGAGAATTAGTGGAGGAAAGACGGGAGGTGAGGCTGGAGAAAAAAATCAGTACCACCTCCAGCAGGCCGGGGATGGGGCCTGAATCTGCATTACTAGCAAGATCCCAAATGTTGATGTCCATGCTGCAGATGCCACTGGTCCCCAAGGACCACTGGCTTTAGGGTAGGAGAGGAAGGAAAGAATGAGCAAGACGTAGTCTTACCCTTAAAGAGCTCTCACGTCGTCGGAGCACAAGGTGAAGAGTGCACTTCTAGACAGGTGGGCACATCTCCATTGTGACAACCCAGGTTGGTGCATCTCCTCGGGGTGGAGGGGAGCGAAAAGGCCAGAGGAAGCTTTCTGGAAGAGGGAACCTTTGCCCTGAGTTATAATATTTACAAAGGAGCTAACCAGGGGAGGGAGTTCAGCAGGAAGGACGGGAAGAAGTATTTGAGGTAGAAGGCCCGGCTTGAGCAAGGACAAGCAGGTGAGAAATTGCAAGATGTGTTTGAACCCCTGGGACCAAGAGTCTCCAGAATAAAGCTGGTGCAGGTTCAAACTGTATCATAGGATGCTTTGCATGTCCTACAAAGTAAGGAGTTTAAATTTTATCCTGTGCAGCAGAAGTTTGTAAGCTTTTTGGGGGGTGGGGTAAAGAAGTCCCAGACTGCTCTGAGAAGCTGATCAAAGTTAATCTGCACACAGATAGAACCAGAGTGTACCTTTCAGCGTGTTCAAATTCCCTAAAGCCCATCCATGAACTTCAGAAACAAAGCAAAAAAAAAAAAAAAAAAAAAAAAAATCTCTGTAGTAGATGATGGGTTTTAAGTGGCAGATGTCCTAATTAGATTTTATTTTAAAAGGATCTCTTGGTGGCTGTGCAAAGAATGCATTTCGGTGGAGGCAACCAGGCACAGAAAAGCTAGGGGTCAACAGTCTGGGTAAGAGGTCACAGATGGCGGTGAGAGTGGGGACCACTTTAACACCTATATGGCATCATTTGGTTGGTAACTGCCAAGACCAGACTTGCTTTTTAGCAAGGTTACTCTGTTCAGTTCAAAAAGCATTGCTTGAGAGCTGAGCTCAGAGGCTGTCTTTGAATGGCCTGCATCTGGGCTGATGGGTAACGTAAGCCAGCTAAGCAGGAAGAAGCCATTTCCACCCTCACCCCACCTACTGGAATCTGCCGGTCGGCAGTCAGTTGAGGCCCAGATATCCTATGCCTTCCAGGGCTGGAGGCCAAGGACGTGAAGGAAGGCAGCACTCCGATGAGCTAGGAGAAGCCACAAGGGTAAAGCAGGGTAGTAAATTTTTGGGAAGCAGCCGGGGTGTCATTCCTTCCAGAGGTTTTGCAATAGCCCTAGGAAGCAGACAGAGCTAGATGATTATCTTTTTTTACAGAGGGACGCTGAAGGCCAGAAAAGGTGAGAACTTGCCAAAAGACACGTAGCAAGCACACGATCAGACTGAGAATAGGACCCCAAGAACGCTGGACTCTATGTCAGTATTTTTGCCTTAGGCTGGCCATGGTGCAGGTTTTGCCATGGCTATTCCTGGTGACTCTAAAACCCTGTAATTCTGTGATTCTAGCAAAAGAATAATCTCCACCCATTAGCTCAATTCCTTTCGGTTCTTTTGATCCCCAAGACCTTACTTTTAACAACCTGTGAAGCTTGGAGCCAGCCCTGTAGCCTCTCTGCCTTAAGTTTTCTCTTCATCTTTAAAACAGGAGAATTACACTAAATATATTTCCTGAAGCCTTTTTCTTGTCTGCACTACAATGGTTCTGCAAAGCCTTCTGAGACTCCGAATTCCTCCCAGCTTTGATGTGACACCATGATTCTCACCTGCCCAATGCCTTTTACATGAGGTTAACAGGGAATAATAACAACAGGGATAATGAAAACAGAAACCTTTCTTTCCTTGCTCGGGGCCAAACACTGATCTAAGTACTTTAAAGCTTCCAGAAAACTTTGTAAGGTGATGGCTCTCATTGTCCCCATTACACAGATGAAAAGACTGGAATCATGCAGAGAGATTACATTACTTAAGATAAAGTCAGACGGCCAACTATTTGTGGATCCAGAGTTCAAATCAAGCCGCTGCCTCAGGGGCCGTGCTCCTGATCCCCAGGAGCTGAGTAGTGAGGAATTAAAGATACAGGGAAGGAAAGCCTACTGAGCTTTCAGTGAGCTCTCCGTGATGGGGGCTCACGACCCCCCTGTGGCATATTCTATCATTATTCCCATTTTTCAAGTTGTGATCTGTCATACTACCTCTCAGCATCTGGAAGGGAACATGCTTGTAAGAAGTTTAGGGACGTGTGGAAGGAGTTGCCAGACATTGTGAATAAAAATATAGGCCACTCGGTTAAACGTGAACTTCAGATAAATAATAAATCATTTTTTAGGATATCTCATGTAACATTTATAACACACTTATACCAAAAACATTTTCATTGTTTATTTGAAATTCAAATCTGGGCTCTTGTATTTTATATGAAATAAGGATAAGTGACAGCAAGTTCCCTTTAGAAGGCTGAAGGAGCATTACTGTTCTGTTCACTGGCCCAGAAGGTTTGGCATGATGGCCTTGGCTGAATCACTTTCAAGGGAAAGAGATGACCTGTCCTCACTCATTGTGGTTGGGAAGTCTTTGGGGGCCTCCAAAGTCATCCCTGCGGGGACCTGGAACAGCCCTTTCAACCGGAGCAGAACTCCTTGGAATGACCTGGAATAGGCCATGATTATCGTCCCCCCCCACCCCCGCCCGTGTCCCTGGCTCAGTTTCTCACCCCTGTCCACAACTTGGAAGGTGACTTAAACAGTGATCTTCCCCTCCCTTCTCCGATACAGTCCCAGGGCCCTCTGGCACATTTGCGACTTCACATACGAATTACTGCTTCTCTCTGACCCCTAGTAGCCTCTTCTGTGATAATTAGAGAAAAATTAAGGAAAGCACGTTGTTAATTTTCAATAAAGATGACTTGTACTCCTCCCCCCACCCCCTTGTCATTTCATATCCGGAATCAAAATGGGTCATTTACTTGGGCTTTCCTCATACTTAATGTGATGGAATCTGGGGAGAAGAAAACCAATTCCCAAGGATTGTCTGACCTTAACAGCATGCTGTGAATTCTCAAAAATCCCCCCACCCAGGAAATTGGTTTTGAAATACAAATATGTGGGGTTATTCCACATCAGAGACATCTGGGCTGAAACTTGCTTTCTTATGACCGGTATCCCAAGGAGACCCCATTGCTTGCCCAAACTCCCACCTCCTTCTTCATCACAACCTGACCCCCTGCTTTCCCCACCTTCTCCTGTCACTATGGCCCGCCCATGCCTTGTGTGGAAAGTTTCCATCAACAGAACATGTTTCAGCTCACTAGGAAACTGGCCTCTCACACACTTTCAATCTGCTTGTCTTCCCTGATTACGGAGATGTCCCAGATCAAATCATGTTTGGATGAAATGTGTTTGGGTGGGTGTATCCTGACTGCCTCAGCAAAAATATTAGAACGGCCACCCAGAGTATAGTTGAGACATGTGCAAAATATTGATCAGCATCCCACAGCAAAGAAAAACTTTTTAAAGTATATTCTATTAGTATTCTTAAATGTATACATTTGTAGGCATCCCGATTAGTCCCCAAGCAAAGGTCATAGCATTTCCTTAAAGAGGAGAATTCATTTTAAAAGGATTTAGAGGGGGCACCTGGGTGGCTCAGTTGGTTAAGCAGCTGCCTTTGGCTCGGGTCATGGTCCTGGAGCCCTGGGATCAAGCCCCACATTGGGCTCCCTGCTTGGTGGGGAGTCTGCTTCTCCCTCTCCTCTCTGCCAGTGCTCTCTCTCACTATCTCTCTCTGTCTTTCTCTCTCTCAAACAAACAAACAAACAAACAAACAAAACAAAAAAGGATTTAGAATAGGACAAAAACAAACTCTTTCTTGGGTTTTATAGCTTTGTGGGATGGATAGCGACTGTACCTTCCTCCTCACCCGTCCTAAGGTGCAGCCCTTCTCAGCGCAGGACTATGAAGGGTGGGATCCCAACCTGTCTTCTGAGTAGGTTTTTAGTGGAAGCCACGCAGTGGTCCTTATTAGTCAGATGTGTTCTTCGTTTTGTCAGCTAGAGCCAGAATATTCTCATCACCGTTTTCTTCATGATCCCATGACTGAGAGTCACTGATTATTTATTTTGTGTCAGGAATTCTGCCAAATATTCTATATGATGTATCTCATTTAATTTCACAATAATCTCCTATGAGGGGTACAATTTTCATTTTCTTAGAGCAGCTTAAGGTTTGAGGTAGAATTGTGGGGAAGTTATGGAGATGTTGCATATTATTCCCTGAACCTCCACGTGCATTGCCTCCCCCTTTACCAATATCCCCCACCAGAGTAGTATGTTTGTTGCCATTAATGAACCTACAGTGACACATCCTAATTTCCCTAAGTCCACAGTTAACCCTTGGTGTTGTATGTTCTATAGGTTTGAAGAAATGTGTGATAGCATATATCCATCATTTTTATGTTATACAGAGTACCTTCATTGCCTTAAAAATTCTCTGTGTTCTACCTGTTCACCCTACCCCACCATCCCAACCCCTGGCAACCACAGATCTGTTTACCGTCTCTTTAGTTTTGTCTTTCCCAGCTGTCATATAGTTGAAATCAATACAGTACGTGATGTTTTCAGATTGGCTTCTTTTGCTCTGAAATATGCATTTAGGGTCCCTCCATGTCTTTTCACGACTTGATAGCTCATTTCTTTTTAGTGTTGAATAACAGTCTATTGCCTGGGTGTTCCACAGTTTGTTTTCCCATTCACCTACCCAAGGACGTCTTCCTTGCTTCTAAGTTTTAGTGATTATAAATAAAGCTGCTATAAGCATTCATGGGGAGGTTTTTGTTTAGACATAAGTTTTCAATCCTTTGTCTAAAAACTAAAGAGTGCATTTGCTCGATCTTATAATAAGAGTATGTTTGGTTTCATAAGAAACCTCCAAACTGTCTTCCAAAGTGCCTGTGCTATTTTGCACTCCCATCAGCAATGAATACAAGTTCCTATTGCTCTATGTCCTCACTAGGACTGGTGTGGTCAGTGATCAGAATTTGGAGAACTCTGATAAGTGTACTGTGGTATTTCATTGTTGTTTCCACTTGTGGTTCCTTGGTGACTTACCATGTGGGGCATCTTTTCATTTGCCATCTGTAGATCTTCCTTGCTGAGGTGTCTGTTAAAGTCTTGGCTATTTTTTAAATCAGGTTGTTTATTTCTTATTATTGAGTTTTAAGAGTTCTTTGGATATTTTGGACAATAGTCCTTTATCAGATACATCTTTTGGAGATATTTTCTCTGATTTTGTGGCTTGTTTTCCAGTTTTCTTGATATTGTCTTTTACAGAGCAGAAGTTTTCAATTTTAATAAAGTTCAGTTTATCAATTATTCCTTTCATGGATCCTTCCAGGAGATTTATAGTTGGTATCTTACATTTAGGTCTATAATCCATTGTAGTTAAATTTTGTGAATGATGTAAGGTCTGTGTCAAGGTTCAATTTTTGTTGTTGTTGTTTTGCATGTTTATGTTCAGTTG
Source organism: Mustela erminea (assembly GCF_009829155.1). Lineage (NCBI taxonomy): Eukaryota > Metazoa > Chordata > Mammalia > Carnivora > Mustelidae > Mustela > Mustela erminea. The sequence continues at coordinate 62,167,141 of NC_045623.1, forward strand.
TTCCAACACCATTTGTTTAAAAAACTGAATCTGCTGCATTGTATTGCTCCTTTATCAAAGGGCAATTGTCTATATTTATGTGGGTCAATTTCTGGGCTTTCTATTCTGTTCATTTATTTATTGGTCTACTTTTTTACCAATACCACACTGTCTTGTTTACTGTGGCTTTATAGTTAAGTCTTGAATTCAGGTAGTATCAGTCTTCCAAGTTTTTTCTTCTCCTCCAGTATTGGCTATTCTGGGTCTGTTGCCTCTGCATATAAACTTTAGAATCAGTTTGTTAGTATCACAAAAATAACTTGCTGGGATTTTGATGGGATTGCACTGAATGTATAAGTCAAGTTTCAAAGAACAGGTATCTTGACAATATTGAGTCTTCCTATCTACGAACATGGACAGGATCTTTCTGTTTATTTAGTTTTTTCTTTAATATCTCTCATCAGAATTTTATAGTTTTTGTCAAACAGATCTTTTATAGATTTTGTTAGATTTATACCTAAGTATTTCATTTTGTCAGGTCCTAATGTAAATGTTATTATATTTTTCATTTCAAATTCCATCTGTTCACTGCTGGTGTGTAGGAAGACAATTGACTTCTGTATACTGACCTCATATTTTGCAACTTTGTAATAATTATTTATTAGTTCCCAGAGGTTTTTTTGTTTCAGATTTTCTACTTAGATAATCATGTTATCTGTGAGTGATTGGTTTTGTTTCTTCCTTGTTAGTCTGTTTACCTGTTATTTCCTTTCCTTGTCTTATTGCTTCTTCCAGTAAGATGTTAAAAAGGAATGGTGAGAGGGGACATCCTTGTCTTATACCTGATAAAGTTGGAAAGTTTCCAGTTTCTCACCATTAAGTAAGATCCTAGCTGTAGGGTTTTTTGTTTTTGTTTTTTTTTTGCTTTTTGTGTTTTGGGTTTTTTTTTTTTTTTTTTTTTTTTTTTGTAGATATTCTGTATCAAGTTAGGGAAGTTCTCCTCTATTCCTAGTTTGCTGACAGTTTTTATCATGAAGGGGTGTTAGATTTTATCAAATGATTTTTTTCTGCATCTATCGATATGATCATGTAATCATGTGATTTTTCTTTTTTACCCTCTTGATGTGATAAATTACATTGATTGATTTTTCTAATGTTCAACCAGCCTTGTATATCTGGGATAAATCCCACCTGGCACTGGCATATAATTCTTTTTATATATTGTTGGATTCGATTTGCTAATATTTTGTTGAGGAGTTTTGCCTCTATGTGCAAGAGAGATATTGGATCTGTAGTGGGTTTTTTTCCTTGTTTTATTCCTTTTTCTATTTTTGGCATTAGAGTAATGCTGGCCTCATAGAATGAGTGAGGAAGTATTCATTCAGCTTCTATCTTCTGAAAGTGATTATACAGAATTGGTATAATTTAAAATGTTTGGTAGAATTCACCATTGAACCCATCTGGCCTGGTGTTTTCAGCTTTGGGAAATTATTAATTATTGAATCAACTTATTTAATAGACATAGCATTATTCAAATTGTCTATTTCTTCTTGCATGAGTTTTGGCAAATTGTGTCTTTCATGGAATTGGTTCATTTTATCTAGTTTATCAAAATTGTGGATATAGAGTAGTTTGTTGTATTCCTTACTTCACTGTAATATCCACAGGATCTGTAGTAATATTCTAGGAGGTACTTTTTTTTTTTTTTTTTTTTTTAAGTAAGCTCTACTCCCAATGTGGGGCTTGAACTCATAACCCCAAGAACAAGAGTCACATGCTCTCCTGACTGAGCCAGCAAGGTGCCCCATGAGAGGCACAATTTTTAATCTTTATTTTAAGACTAAGGAAACTGAGAGCTAACAAGATCAAATGATATGCCCAGATTCATACAGCTAATCAAGGGAAAACTGGTGTTCAGACTCCAGACTACCCAACCCAACGCTGGCACACTTAACCATGGTGCTCCTTACTTTCCAGGGTTGATAGCAAGGAAGTTCTGGGCACATTCTAAGTTGTGGTAACTTAAACTTGGTAACTACTTGACTAAGGACATCAAAGAGATTCACTCATTTTTTAAAGCTCCTCTCAAAACTCTTCTGGATAGGCAGAGTAGATCCATTCCTCCTTTCTACTTTTTTGCTCTATGAAGGCATTTATCAGTCTGAGCTCCTTTGAGGAGACAGAAGGGCATAATGCAAAAAAGAAAAAGAATGAACAATGTCAGAACTGTACTAAATTTAACCAGCTTTGTAGAGATGGGACAGAAAATTTAGTTCTATAAAACTAAGTTTCCTCACCTGTAAAATGAGCACAATTCCATTTGCTTCATAGGATTGTCATGAAAGTTAACTGGAAAAATTAACCTGCACTCAGGCATTATTATTTTTTTAGCATCCCTTATGTGCAGAGGCCATTAAGAACTTGATAAATGAATAAATGAACTTTATAAATAAGTCATTACCAGCCTCTAAGGACAGATTTCATATTCCAGGCTTTGCATTCCCAGGACCCAACAGAGAGCCTGAGATATAATGTGTTCATTAACTGTGCAGTGTATAATGCTTACATAAATTAATGAATGAATGCAATAAAAGTCAAAACTCTACACCATGGCACACCTAGCCCATCCAGTATATATTTCTGGCCTCATCTATCACCCCCAACCTTCAGCTACACATGCTAATTAATATTCAACAAATGAGCCATGCCCTTCCATGTCTTAGCATCAACACAGTGCTCAGATAACTCTTTTTGTCTCGAATGCCTACCATACCCCCGTGCCCACGTGGCAAGCTAACTTTAGTCCTAGTTTTTACCTTATGGAAAATTCTGAGTAAGTTTGCCTGCCAGACTTTCAAGTAGTTGAAGTTAGTCCTCATGACTCTTTTTTTAATCTTACACTTCTAGGTCAAATTTCCCTCCTCGTGGGCACCTGGGTGGCTCAGTGGGTTACAGCCTCTGTCTTTGGCTCAGGTCATGATCCCAGGGTCCTGGGATTGAGTCCTACATCGAGCTCTCTGCTCAGCAGGGAGCCTGCTTCTCTCTCTCTCTGCCTGCCTCTCTGCCTACTTGTGATCTGTCTCTCTGTCAAATAAATAAATAAAATCTTTAAAAAAAAATTCCCCTCCTCCTTCCACTTAATTCTTATTGGTGATGATCTCTGATTTTTATACGATCTTGGATACTTTCTACTTTGCCAGTTGCCTCTAAGTCATTCATTCACTGAATATTTAATGAGCACCTACTAAATGTAAGAGAAAGCAGATTTTGTCATTAGAATATAAGTTTATAAGGCTTGTATTCCAGTAAGAGGAGCTGGACAACAAATTAAAAAAAATATACATGTTGTCTGTATATGTGTTAGGAAGAAAATGAAAGTGCATACGTGAGGAAAGAGAGGGGCTGTGAAGTTTATGTACAGCGTGGCCAGGGGAGACTTCCCTGATAAGATCTGATCTGGGCAGGATCCTGACGGGAAAGAGTGAAACACATGGTTACTTGGGAGAAGTATATCCCACGTAGAGGCAAGAACAAGTGCAAGGACCCTCAGACAAGTGTCTCAGAGCATTTGTAGCAGAGCTCAGGAGGCCCATGTAGTAGAGCAGAAGATGGTGCAAGAAAGAGCAGTTAGCAATGAGGTTCTAATAGGAAGTGTCAGCATAGCATGAAGGGCCCTGAGGACAATTAGAAGAATATTGTTCAAGGGAGAGGGAAATGTAATGAGGAGTTGATCTGAATCACATGAAGACTTCTCTCTGGGAACCTTACAAAATTGGGTATTAGAGAAGCATGTGTGGAAGCATAGAGGCCCATTTGGAAGTGATTGCAATAACCACAGCAGGAGATGATGGTGGCCAGAGCCAAGGTTGAGACTTCACTAGAATCCTAGGTGTGCTTTGAAAACAGATCCCACTGCCTTTGTTAAAGGATCATATGTGGGACCTGAGAGCACGCCTCAGACTGTATCTATAAAATACGGATAATATTTGTGCTGTACTGTTGTTAAGCTTCACAGTGGATGCTCAAGAAATGTGAAATTTCTCTCTCGGGAGTACAGCGCCTTGACTGGCAGTGACCACAGGACAATTAGTCACAATAGATTATTTGAGGTTTGGATGGGAAAGAGAGATGATGAATTTTAAGTACCCATGGGACTCCCAAAGGAGAGGTTCCACTGCGAAGTGTACAGCACAATTTGAGATGAAAGCTCCAGGGGTGAAAGTTTGGGAGACGTCCTGTTATATAGCTTGCCACTGAAACCACTGGGGCAAGTCAAGAATAGCATTCTTTCTCATTTCTACAACAATACTGTGCAAGACTCATGGGACTAATATAAACCTTAAAGAGAAAAACCACAAGGTCATTAAAAATAGAATTAAAAGTGTGGTTATCATATGAAAAAAAGGAATAATTATTCCAGAATATTAGGATGAAGGAAGCCAAGGAAACTGAGTTCACATGTAGGTGTGAGTTTGCTGGAAATGCAGTATAAAGGAAAACTGAGAAGTGGTGATCAAGAAAAGGAAGACATTTTAGGCAACATGGGTGTTAATCAGAGACTAGAGTCCTCGCCCAGGCCTTTTCCCGAGCCTACATTAACTACGTTTTAGCATTAGCCATGTTACTGTCATTGGCTTTGATGAATTGAAAGCACATCTAGTTGGTCAGCATTTCTCCAATTGTGGGTGTGCTGGCTTTGTGTAGACGCTTGGTCCACAGGAGCCCTGAGGGACAGTACACACGTGGTAAATTCCATGCAAAATATTGTGTTTTGCAAAGGCTGGTCCCCTATCTCACTGGTTTGTTAGCATTTCTCCTTCTACCATAGTACCCTGAAGTCTATAGAACCAGGCTTTGTCCTGTCTCAGTCACCACCCAATAGAATCTGTGAGTTGAGATGACGGATCTGCTCTCTACACTTGTATAACCATGCATTGTTCTGGCCCCACACTGTGTGAAGGTCACCAATGCACTGCGATTCCTGAAGAGAGGGTGGCCAATAAGTCAGGGGAGATGCCTTTCTAGGTGCCTAGAAAGCTTACCATAGAAGGATGAGCTGAAGGGAATGGGGACTTTCTTCCTTTGTACTGGTAACAGGATGTTCAAATAGGGTGTGATAATGTCTGCAAGTGTTTTAAGGGCAACTGTTTGGATGAGAAATTTACTTGTTCTTCTTCCACGCTGACTCATAGATGAATGTGTCAAAGAGATGTGCTTTGGCTTATCATTATAAAAGATATTTCTAATAATCTGTGCCATCCAACAGTGAAACGAGCAGCCTCTGGCAGAGGATGACTGATGCAACACTCTTAGCTTGGGTGCAAGTATCAGATCTGAGATTGGACTAGATGAGTAACACTCCCTTGCCACTTCACTGCTTCCCTTCTATCATCTCTCCCTTCCTACCTCTGTGGTCCTCTAGCTCTGTCTCAGAGGAACCAACCTACACAGATTTCTCACTGAGAATGAGTCAAGCCTTTGACCCCTTTGTCCGCTAAGATGAAAACTGCCAACCCAAGATATTCGCTCTTATGAATGATTAATAGAGGAGGCAAATACCTTTCATACCTCAGGGCTACCAGGGACCATGTGGTCACTGACCTCATCTGGGTTCCGAATGGCACCCCACCCACCCCCAAGGGTTACTTCTCCCTGGTGCGGCCCCAGGTCAAGGCCGATCAATTTTGCCTTGAGGGGAGGAATGTGAGGCACGTCCTCTGTGGAGGCCCAGAACAGATGCTATGTTGTTCTTTCATGACTGCCTTTGCTAAGTGGTTTGTGAGCCAGGCCCTCGGAAGTCAAGTGAAGCTTTGCTAGAGAAGCCAATCAAGAGAAGATCCGGCCCCCTCTTGGACAGAAGGGGAGAGTCCGGGGGCAAGATGGAAGAGGAGGAGTTATCCCAGACGCTTGCGCAGTGTCAAGGAGTTTCAAGACCCAGAGAGAACCTAACTTAGTTTTATGGATGGAGAGACTGAAGGTCAAAGAGACAGTGACATCCTTGAAGTCATGCAAAGCATCAGCCTATGAAGACTGGGAATAGGGGAGGGCACTGGCCTGGCGCTGACAGTAATCCTCCTTAAATTTTGCACCCTAGGCACTTTGCTTGCCTCGCCTTGGTTTTGGCCCTGAACCCTGCTCCGTGCAGACCAGAGAATACCTGCCACCCTCAAAGTCCTTCCAAGGAGATTCTATCCACAGAAGGTGCCATGCTTTCCACCTGATGATCCTGCCTTGACTGGACCAGAAATGAGCCCCTGCCAGAGGCAGCCAATATACAATCTGGAGGGCTGATGGGGATCATCTGGTATGGGCAGCTGTCTCATCAGAGCCTATGGTGGTGATTTAATGATTTAATCCAACAATCAGAGTTTCCCTTTCAGAATTTGAATCAGCAATAAGGAAAGATGGTCTTTAGTAGCTGAGAGAACAAGCCAAGGACATTCTTGCTTCTCAGTTATCCAGTTGTTGAGTTGCTTTCATTGTCCTCATTCCCATGATATTTGTGCTTGAGGAGAGAGATAGGGATGAACAGTCCTGTACTTCTCCCGATTTCTGCCTGTCATTGATGGGTACACTCCTTGTGCTATTGTTTGACTCTCTACCACCACTCTGGGGTCCACCTGCCTTCCCATTCATCCTTTTGACAATGCTAAAACAGCTCCTTTTTGCTACATACAAGATAATTAACACCGCGTCTAGGTGCTCACACTTGGTAAGGGAGGTAAATACAAGAGATAAAACTTTTTATTAACCACTTGATGAATATAGTGATGGAGAAAAGCAGCACATATTGTTGGCGCACCAGGAAATGGCACATAATCCCTTTGACAGAACCAGGAATGAGTGCAAAGAGGGCTTCCTGGAGGAGGTATTACCTAAAAACTCATTTTAAAGGTATGAGCAGGATTTTGCCAAATGAGGAGTAGGGAAAAGGAAAAGGAGTTCCAGGCTTGATCCTGGTACAGAGCTGAGGACCAGCATGCATGTGCAGAGGAACTGTAAGCAGTTTGACAGTTGTATGAATGTGAAGTCAGGGCATAGCAAGAAGGAGCCTAATCCTTACAAGCCAGGCCAAGGAGCTTGGACTTCATACTCCAAACCAGCTCTCATATACTGGTAGTCCAAAGCTACACTCAGTACCAGGACAAGGTTTATTTGGCTCAAAGGGAATTTTACAGAATTCTAAGACTGAATGTCTTTAAATAGCCATGCTTTGGTTCACCACAGTCCCCACTGCTCCCCATTGCCTACCCATGGTCCTGCAACTAATTTCTGTTTGTTTTTGCCCTTTGCAGACTCTCAGGGTGTGGGCCCTGCTCTGGATGATGGAGTGTCTCTGATGGGTTTTTGGCAGCCATGATCAATCTTCTGCTTTACAATAATTCCCTTGGTGATAATGAGGAAGAGAGTTCATAGGGGTGTTCTGGAGGCAGAGGAGTTCTTTGGAGGCCAGGGCCTGGAATTATGTCATGGAAGAGGGCATGGTAGGCAAAAAGTGATGGCCTCACCATCCTTTATTGTGTGCCCTTGAAGCCTAGAGAAATGTGGGACAGAGTGATGGACCCGGAGCCAGCAAATCTATGTCCAGCACCACTTTATTTATTTATATATTTTTAAAAGATCTTATTATTTATTTGACAGAGAAAGAGGGAGCACAAGCAGGGAGAGTGGAAGGCAGAGAGAAGCAGGATCCCTGCTGAGTAGGAAGCCTGATGTGGGACTCAACCCCAGGGCTCTAGGATCATGCCCTTAGCCTGAGGCAGACGCTTAACCAACTGAGCCACCTAGGTGACTCCCAGCACCACTTTAAATGACAGATTGCCCCAAGAGTCCCTAACCTACTGGGCACCTCTTATGCCCCAGACATTTAACATTTATCATCTCCCAGTAATACTGTGGAGCTATTACTGACTCTCCTCCACTGTTCTACTAAGGCTCAAAGAGGTTAGGCAACCCCCATGGAGGGTTGATGCTACATGTTGGCCCGGGAATTCAGACCCAGAAGTTGCATGGCTGCAAAACTGAGTCTCCATCCACTATCATGTACTTCACATGCTGCCCAGTGGGTTTGTCTGGACATGAAAGCAGTGTCTTGGGACGCTGACCCAGTGGGATATTAGTATGAACTTTTGGAACCACAGGACAGAAAAAAAGAACTGAAGATACGCTACCCAAGAGGACAGGTCAAAAATATATGTTTGGAGCTTGTGCCATTAATTTGGCAAAGCCCTGCTACCTTTCTTTCAAAATATAAGAAAAAAATTCTAAGTTTGTTTACACATTAGAACACAAATGCCAAGGCAAGAGTAGGTGTTATTCTTGGATCTACTGGCAAAAAAAGTCTGAAGGGGAAACTAGGCTGGAGAGGATCCTTCTGGAAGAAACATCCCAGATGCTCTGCACTAAGAGCCCCTGCCCCCAGCTCTGCTCCTTCTTTTGTCCTCTACCATCTTTGAGGAGAATTCGAAAACACTGCTATAGCCCTAAAAGTCCTCCCTGGAGAGTCAAGGCCCAAGAGAGTCAACCACTCCCTGTAAGGCAGTGGTTCTCAAAGTGTGTTCCCCAGGCCAGCAGCATCTCCATCACCTGGGCACTTGTGAGAACTGCAAATTCTCAGACACCCCCTAAGCACCCTGAAGCAGAAACTCAGGGGGTAGGACCCCCCACCCCCACCCCACACTCAGTGTTTTAACCAGCCCATGAGAGGATTCTGATGTGAGCCAAAGTTTGAGAAGCACTAGAGTAAGTGACAATGTGATGGAATGAATGTTTGCTTGAATGATTGAATGAATCTCATGTATTTTTCCTGCAATGTCCTGGCCTTCCTCTCTCCAGATGAGTCAAGAATGTTCCCAGTGTTCACTTAGAGTCCGACAGAATCTCAGGCATGGGTCAGTCAAAGAGCGGGCATGGGCAGAGAGACCATCCTAGGTGAGAATTCGGGTTCCATGTTGGCCTGTTTCATTTTGTTTTAATTTTGCTTGATCTGAACTCAGTTTCAATCTCACCTCCTCAGGAAAGGCATCCCAGCCTTCTCAGGCTCTGTTAGCAGCTGCTGTCACATTTCCCTGGAAACGTCCTTACTTCCTGCTCATCATCACCGTGTTCATGGCATTGTCACGATTGCCTGTTTACTAACCCATCTCTTCCACTCTAAGGCCAGTGAGGATGGAGGCTGTACTTTTCCTGTTCATCCTCACACCCCCAGAATCTAGCAGAAGGACAGTCAGTAAATATGGATTTAGTTAACTGAACACAAGCTCATCTTTGCTTGCAAGGCCTGGTCATGGTGGTTTCCTCAGCAAGACTGTTTCTCTCCAGCTGGACCCGTGGCTTTGACTATGTTCTTATTCCAACCTTAGCTGCCAGGTCACCATCTCCTGATTACCCAACCTAACCCAGGTCCTGAACTGGTCTCTGTCTTCCCTGCTGCTTTGATTTTAACAGAACATTTATTGCTGTTTGACAGGCTATTTGACTGTTTTCTATTCTAACCCCTACATGCATGCCCCTAGAGTGCAAGTTCCAGAATCAGGGGCTGGTCTCTCTTGCTCCACTGTGTAACCCCGGTGTGTGAAAACCCTCTCAGTAAATGATTTTTGGATCTTACATGACTTTTCACTGGCTCTCATTGTTTCAAATATTTACACATCATCTGTGTATGATCATCTTAGAGATGGAGAAAAATCAACCCAGAAGAGAGTGATTCACCCAGGTCACACAGCTAGTGGGTAGAAGAACTGCCCACTAGAATGCCCACTAGCCGCCAGCCTTTGAGCCAGTCCTCTTTCTACCACATCAGTTGTCTCTTACTGAACTAGAAAGGTTAGTATTTTTTTTTTCTGTACATTATGAGGGAGGGGCATTGAATATTTAAAAACCTAAAGAAGTGTCAGGAGGGGTTCTATTTTATTAATAAGCTTGGTCCCTCTCTCCTCCTTCTTGCCACACTGACTAGTCTTATTTCGAAAGCATCTGCTTTTCCACCTGTGGGTCACAAAGTCATTGCTGCACACCATAAATCCGTCATCATCTTTCCTTGCAGCTGCGTTAGCTGACAGCTCTGAATCACCGGTGTCATGAAGATGCCAGGAGAGCCGGGGCGTAGAAACCGTCAGTCAGAGACACCCGGAGGTTGTCGGTGGCTGCCCCAGAGTTTCTGCACTGGGGCAGAGACCCCTCCACCTTGCCTGGCTGCTGTGGGGAGGGATCCACTGGACATGAAAGGATGTCACTTTGAGCGGCAGCTGATTTATGTCAGAGGATTAAATAGGACCCCATATCAAGTTCAAGTTCTGCGTGATCAACCTAGAGCTTCACGAGCTTTAGAGAAAGGTAGCCTCTGCTGTAACTCTGGACCACAAGGACACCAGCACTGTTCATTGAAGTATCTTTGATAGAGGGGAAAAAAAAAAAAAAAGACCAGGGTAATATAATACCAACTTTAGTGCTTTCTTAGTACTATTGACATCTGATTAGAATAGTAGACATAACTGAATTCTTATAGCAAGTTGGTTTGAAAAATTAGGTTACAAAATGTAAAGTACCTTATGAGCTTATTTTTGTTTTAGAAGGGTATAGATGGGTAGATGGATGCACGGCTGGGTGGAAGGGTCATAGATATACAGGAAGGTAGGGATATGGCTGGGTGCCCAGCAGACGGGTGAGACAGAAAGACAAAAGGAAGACTGGAAAAACCTACACCAACATTAACAGTGGTGGTGTCTGGGTAGAGAAATTCACAGCCATTTTTAAAACTGCTTACCATTATTTCTTGATATTTAGGGCAGGGTTTGGAGAGGACTTATTTGGTAATGAACTTCTGTGGCTCTTGTTAACACGTAGTTATTAACACCACCAATTCCAGTACTCAGAGGGAAGAGCTCATCTTGGACCTGCGTTTCCTTTTTATTCTTTTTATTCTCTGAGTGGATGTTCGTATCATCCTTCCATCTATCCATCCGACCACCCACTCAGGAGGCAAATCTATTTAGACTTTAGGGTGGCATTTACATGAGACCCCATAACATTTTTATATCTACCTTAGATCCTTTCAGGACTCCGGGTTGATTTTGGTTTGGTTTTGCTTTCTTCTCTAGAGCTTGGAGCCATCATACCATACCTGGTGTCATCCTGGTCAGTACCTGCTCATGCTCTAAGACCTTCTTCAGACCTCGCCATTCCCCCTCTCCTTTATGGTCGCTTGCATCCCATCCCTTCCCTCCACTCTCCTCCCCCTGCCAGCTGGGGTCTCCCATTGCCCCTTGTCCCCTACTGTATTGGCAACTTCCCACTCTGTGTGGTTATCATCTCTACAGTTGCTACCCCTGGATCAGACCAGGAGCGTCCTCGTCCTCCAGCTCACTTCCATCTCTACATGAGGGCCCAGTTGCCAATAAAATCTCATCTGCTTTCCCTCACGTCCCCATCAGCCTAAAAGGAGACTTGGCTAACAACAACTTTGATGCTATTCCCTTAATCAACAGGCATTTACCGAGCACTTACTATATACTAAATACAGAGACCAACAAGGTACAGTATCAACCTCCTGGGGCTCAGCCGGGTTGGGGGAGGCAGACTTAAGCACCAGAAAGTGAACCATAAACTGGACTCCAGGGTATATTGGTATCCCATTATAGCCTAGAAAGTGAGTTTTCTTGGAGTTCGAGACAAGACCCTAGCAGGCTGTGTGGACAGGAAAAGACTTCCTAGAGGAGTTGGGCTTAGAGCAGGGACTTCAAAGCAGAGAAAGATTCAGATGAACAGAGAGGATGGGGAGGGCATTTCAGGTGGGGGAAGTGGTGGGGTACACATGCAGACTGGAGGGCTCCTGGTTTGCTCACTGGGTTTACAGTCTGTGGGAGCTGAAAGGCATCAGAACTTATTCGGGCCCGAGGGTCACATCTGGCTGATCACTTGGAATCTGTATGGTTTGTCTGAGCCTCAATTTCCTCACTCATGGACTGGATGGCTTATTACCTGCTTTATCTGCCTCCCAGGGAAGTTAGGAGGGCTAATGAAACTATCACATGGTATGCAAAAGCCCTTTGCAAAGTGTAAAGCATCATACACATGGAATTCAAAGAATAATAATCGACAATATAGTTAAAGGAAGGTGACTTAGAAGCGAAAGGAAACATTGAAGTGTGTTAGAAATATTTAGGGCAGGGTTTGGAGAGGACTTAAAGATTCTGAGTTTGGGGCACCTGGGTAGCTCAGTGGGTTAAGCCTCTACCTTCGGCTCAGGTTATGATCCCAGGGGCCTGGGATCCAGTCCCGCATAGGGCTCTCTGCTCAGCAGGGAGCCTGCTTCTCCTCATCTCTCTCTCTGTCCGTCTCTCTGCCTATTTGTGATCTCTCTCTCTGTCAAATAAATAAATAAAATCTTTAAAAAAAAAAAAAGAAAGATTCTGAGTTTGTTTAACCATTTGGATCTCACCGTCCCTAGGTTCATTCTCCTGCAATTCTTATTGCTGTTGCCCCTCCATCCCAGTCTGGGTTAGGCTGCACCTCTGTGTTCCTAATCCCACTTAATTTCTGTTAACATATCTGTCTCCCAAACCAGGCTGGGAGTTTATGGAAGGCAGGTACATTTCCCTATTTATTTTATGTCCTCAGTGCTTAGCCCAGTGCCTGGCACACAAGGAGCCATCAGTAGATGCATTAGTGGTAATTCTCCTGGTTAACTCTTCATGATCACTCATTTTGCTAAGTACTTACTAAGAATTTGCTTATCCCCACAACAGCCTTGTGCAGTAGGTCTTATTCCCAGTTTACAGATAGACAAAGTGAGTCTTAGAAGGCTAGGTAACTCAGCCAAGGTCACCCAAGCCATAAGCACTCTGCCAGATTGAAGCTGAAACAGGTTTCAGTGCACTACTGTGCTTTTCTGTGAATTCTTTCTCTCATTCGTTCCACCCATAAGGATCGCAGGCCTACCGTGTGCCAGGAAATGTTCCAGGTTAAAGGAATATGTCTGGCAGAAGTGATAAACAGGATCTCAGATAAACCCATGCCAGGTGAGAAATGTGAAACAGATGTGGGACCAAAGCGCAGAGCTCCGCAGAGGGGTGGGGGTGGGGTGGAAGGTAACTCCCATAGAGGAGAACGGGGAGCAAGGGCATTCAGTCCAGGCGGAGCATAGGGCAAGTACAAGGACATCAAGGTGAGAAGTCTAGCGTGGATGGTACACTGAGCCTTCCTCACTAGTCAGTGTCCTTCTGGAGGGTGGAAAGCATATCTTAAACATCTCCCTCGTAATAACCCTCCACGGGGCTTGGAATGAGGCACCCCAAACTAGCAAGAACCTGGTGAATTAATAATATTGGTTTCCACATTTTTAAAAAAAGGACAAACTTTAGTTTTCGGGAAGACATTGGGTGGCTAAGTGGGAAGGTGCTCCAGCTCGCAAGGGCAGCCAAGGATGACCAAAAGGAAATGACTTCGTGTTTATCAAAACCTCTTTGATTGGCTCAAAATATCCAGGTCCCCATCTGAAACCTACTCCCCTGTCAACAGAATGTGAAAACAAGCCCTTGTCTAAGGTACTGTGGCTTTTGCAAGTTGCTAGGATATCAATATATTTACCCACAGCCTCAGACATTTGGCTCAGGAACAGCCCACTCAGTCCTCACATGAGGCTAGATCATGGGGATTCAATCCACATGAGGTCCTAAGGGGGCTTTGAAATCAGCCAGGGAGTTGATAATTGCTTGGAGGTTTTGCTATAATAAGCTTTTTTTGTTGTTGTTAAGTTGATTTGCTTTGGTTTCTTTTGGGGTTTCAAATTCAGTTGTGATTTGCACCTGCTTTTTTTGAACCTAACAGAACATATGAGGGAGAGGATGGAGTCATATTTTTCCACTCCGCACTCCCTGGGCTTACGACATGGGGATGCTCTGTGTCTGGCTACCCTAAGGGAAAACAGGACATTTGGGTTTGGGGACCCTTTAGGGAAATGCAGGAAATATGGTCTAGAACAGATTGAAATGCTGGCCCAAGTGCCAAACACTAAACCACTGGCTGTGCAGTGATTTGGGGGCATGGTGGGACAGACGGCTTTTGTCAACCTGCAGGACACAGGGCTGACTCAAGACCTATGCCAGAGCCACACACCTAGCCTCCCTGTGCCTCAAATGCAAATCAGTTTGACTGAAGTAGAGGAAAACAAAATAGACTCACTCCCTGATTTTTATTTCTTCCAAATCATTACATTCTCTAAACAGAACACAAGATTCTACCATTTTGATTCTGTCATTTTTTAAAAAGAGCTGCAAATTTCCCTTGGCATCACCATTACCCATTTTTTTTTTTTTAAGAGAGAGAGAACATGTGCCCGCATGGATAAGGGGGGGGGGGTGAGGGAGGGTGGGAAGAGGGGTAGAGGGAGAGGGAGAGAGAGCCCAGCATGGAGCCAGACATAGGGCTTGATCTCAAGACTCTGAGACCAGGACCTGAGCTAAAATCAAGAATCAGAGACTTAACTGACTGAGCCACCCAGGTGCTGCACCCAATATATTTTTTAAAGATTTTATTTATTTGAGAGTGAGAAGGGGGAGGGGCAGAGGAAGAAGCAGACTCCCTGCTGAGCAGGGAGCCTAAGGCAGGGCTCCATCCCAGGTCCCTGAGATCATGACCTGAACTGAAGGCAGACACTTAACCAACTGAGCCACCCAGGCACCCCACAATATTTTTTAAAGCCCTCTTCATGCGGACCCCAGGGCTACACAGACCAGCCCTGGATCCTAGCTATCGTGGTCAGATGATAATCCACAAATGTGCCCATAGCAACTGGGCGGAACTCTCAGCTTGAAGTTATTATTTCAATGGGCAAATGACCTATCTAATTATTGAGCTAGGGCAGCTTAATTATCAACACTTCTAGAACTCTATTTTGGACTGACAATCATCTAGAAAAATGTAATGTTACTTAGTCTATAACCGTTCAATAGCTCAAGTGTTTATGGTAATTTTAGTGACATCATTTATAACTAATCTAACCTAGAAGACTCATTGGCAAGTTATATTGCTCAAAACTATATGCTCTACAGTATATTATTAAAATCTTTTCTCCAATTCTAATGAACCGCAGGCAATGCCTGCTTTGGGAATGTTCAGGTTTAGATGATTCTGACTCTATCCACTGCTAGCTACTGGCTTTTTTCAGGGCTTCCTTTGCTAAACACAGTCACACAAGAAGATCACCTGTGTTGAGTTCTGTGATTGGTTTTGACCATGAAGCTGCACGACATCCAGTGAATAGTTCACCAGTACAAATCATGAGGTTCCCTAAGGTCTACGGACTTGTGTTCCCATGCCACCCCGATTTGGACAACTGTAAGAACTTTATTTTGTGAATCTTCCTGATTTTTTTTTCATATTTTGATTGACATATGATCGACAATGTTTTAAAATATTTAGTAGAAATCAAGAAACAAACTTAAGACATTATTTTAACATCACCCCTGGCTGGCCCCTCCATCTTCTTTCCCCATCAGAGCTTACACGAACCTTTTTAGGTGTATGTTTTCACTGCTTATTGAATCTAAGACATAATACTTGACCTCAAATGGTCACAGAGAAAGGGCAGGTGGAAGCCATTTTCTGTACTTCTGCTTTCCCATGGGAAAATTAGGGAAATAAAACATGCTCAAATCAGTTCAGGTCTGCTGTGGACATGCTGTGTCCATTCATGTTCTATGGAAATGACTGCTGATCATTCCAGTATAAATAGCATGACTGGTCCACAGCAACATGTATAGCTATTCTATATCACTGATTCCATGTTATCACTTTCTACTTCCCATCATTTGCCTGGTTTGGATTTATTTTATTTTTAAAGTGGATATCTTTTCTCTTCTATTAAACCCTGAGCTCCTTAGAAAGAGAGAGATGATTTACTGATTTACCTTGAGGACCCACAGCACACCGTGGATCCTCAAGGTAAAGGTGATGTCAGGAAAAAGGTAGCACCCATCAAACATACCTGCTGGGTCAGATGTTGTTCTGGACAGTGAAGTCACACCACCTCACTTAATCCTTGTCACCATGTGACCCTGTCTCTCCCTCTCCTGTACTATGCTCCATCCACACTGGCCTGTTTATAATGCCTTAAATATACAAGCTTGTTTAACCTCTGACTTTTGCACTGGCTGTTAATCTGCCGGGAAGACTTTATCCCCAGATCCTTCCATGGTTGGCTCTTTCCTTTCATTCAAGTTCAAAATCACCTCCTCTGAGAGTCTCACCCTGATCAGCTCTGCCAGGGGACCTGACCTGACCCCTCCCCCCGGATCTTCTTTATTCTCTCCATAGTATTTTGTGCCTGAAATTATTAGCTTGTTAATGTATTATATGTCTCCTCCTGCACCTTCCCCAACTGAAATGTAACCCCCTTGAGGGCAGGAGTTAGCCTGCCTTGTTTATGGTTATATTTTTAGCTAGAATAGTGTTTAACTCATAATACATGCTCAATTGTCGTCCATGGAGAAAATAACCTTGAGTGGAGGTTGTTACTAAACCAATCTGAGAGATGAGGAACAGGCTCATGGATGTGGGGTGACATGCCTTCTGTGGGTAACTTGGGATTGGCAGATCTGAGACCCAAAGCCCTCCTCCAAACCCAGACCTCTCACATTATAGGATAACAGCTGCTCTGTGAGAACAGATAGATGCACTGATGGAAACATTATGTGTCTTCTACTTTGTTTAGATCATCTGAAGGTTCTCTTGTTTCCTTGTCTATTTTTAAATTATAGGCAACCTGGCCTGTAGATCTCTAAGTTCAAAGAGTTTTATTTACCAGGGTAATAACAATAACTGTTTCTGTGTATGCTAATATGCTATGAGCTTTGTATATGCCATGTCAATCCCTATAGACACTCTATGAGGAGGGTCATTTTATCTCCATTTTCCACATGAGGAAAATAAAACTCAGGAAGACAAAGACCAAATATTAAAGTCAGTGGTATCAAGACAAGAATCAGACAAGAAGTGATTGATAAAAGACCACAGGAACCAAGATTTCTCTCTCTGCTTCCAAAACCTATGTTTCTAAGTAACATACTGGATTCAGGACTTTCTAAAAAATAGGATCTGAGCTGGGTACCAAGGATATGAAGAGTCCCTGACCACAACAAGCTCACAGTCTGGAAAATGAAGACATGATTGGAACAGAAAAGGAATCCACGGGGCACCTGGGTGGCTCAGTCGGTTAAGCATCTACCTTCTGCTCAAGTAATGACCTCAGGGTCCTGGGATTGAGCCCTGCATTAGGCTCTCTGTTCAGTGGAGAGCCTGCTTCTCCCTCTGTCTGCCACACCCCCTGTTTGTGCTCACTTTCTGTCAAATAAATAAATAAAATCTTAAGGAAAGAGAGAGAGAGAGAGAAAGAGAGAGAGAGAGAGAAAGAAAGAAAGAGGAAGGGAAGAAGGAAGGAAGGAAAGAAGGGAGGGAGGTAGGGACAAGGGAAGGAAGAAAAGAAGGAACCCAGGTATGGGGAGGGGATGGGAGTGGGGAAGGAGAAGGTCTGTGTCCTGCAGTCCTGAAAGTCAGTGATTAAAAAGGCAAATGAGCTTCTAGTTTTTCAGAGTAACATGGGCCGTAGTGGGAGACAGGCCACTTGGAGCTTCCATTTCAGTGATGTGGTGGCACGAGATAGCCCACTTGCCTACAGAGGCTAGAAAAGCATATGGATGAAGGGTCCACACAGCCCTGGCACGTGGCAGGAGGGAAAGTAGGAAGCTGAGTCAGGAAAGCAGGGCTACCACAGTGGTCCCCAGACCTGCTGGTCTACTTTCCCTCATGTCCTCAAACTGGTCACTCTGACTCATGGCCTTTTGGCTGCAGTTTGCTGCCTGGAGCACTTGGTTTTGGTTTCATTTTCTAGTACGGAGTATGGTCATAATGTATATTCAACTTATAAATTTTCTTCATACTTTCAAAGCTTCTTACAGAATGAAAGAGAAGGGGTCTTGTGACAATGTGGTCACCTTGGTACATGTTCCATAGCTGACCGGAGAGACAAGGGCTCTTACCAGGATGAAGTCTTCTCAGCCTGTGAAGCTACCAGCCCCAATACACAAGAAAAAGTTGTCAGTCAGGGTTCCTGCAGGAACAGAAGGTACGCTCAAATTGGGTTATTTGGGGGACATTTAATGAAAGGGTTCTTACTTTGGCGCAAAGGAAAGCAGATCAGATAGCACAAAGGAAATCTTGGGGCTTGCAATAGTAGGGAGCCACTACTTTCACTAGGTCATGAAGGGACAAGAATAGAGAGCAGTTCCTGGAATCAAAGGATGGTAGTAGTAGAGAGAGAGCCTCCCCGAGAAGAGGCTGTTCTCAGTAGAGGAAACCAGCCAAGGCCCAAAAGCCCTGAAAGGAGGCAGCTAGGGAGAACAAAATACCCCAATCTCACACTCCTTCCACTCTTTGCACCTGCTGGTGCCTCCCATAGGCTGGACTCATTTGGAAGCTAGAGGGAAAGGGAACTTATCAACATGGTCCTTGGGGTGCAGAGTGCAGAAGGGTAGCAATGATGTGAAGGGATATGGACACTCACCAGGACAAGGGTTATGTTTGGTTGAGAAGAGCTAAAAAACAGTAACGATTTGTCATTGACTATTTGCGGTATAACTAGCCCTTCAAAAGCACATCCATGGATTAGCTCATTTGATAATCAGAGCAAGTCCATGAAGAAAGCACTATTCCGGTCCCATTTTACAGATTGGGACAGAGATCAAATACTAGCTGGTAAATGGAAGAGTGCGGACTTGAACCCAGGTGGCTATGATTACATTTCCAGTGCCTTTTGTCTACTGGACCACCCCATCTTACCCAAGGGAAAACTGATGAGTTAGGTCACAAAGCATTGCTAAAATGGAGGGAGTGACTGAAATACAACCTAAGGAGACAAAGATGAGATAGTTCCATAACCCAAATAAAGTTATGTCAGATAAGACATAACTAAGATTGAACAAATACACTCCATTTAAAAGATTTTAAAGTATAGGGGCGCCTGGGTGGCTCAGTGGGTTAAGCCTCTACCTTCGGCTCAGGTCATGATCCCAGGGGCCTGGGATTGAGTCCCGCATAGGGCTCTCTGCTCAGCAGGGAGCCTGCTTCTCCTCATCTCTCTCTCTGTCTGTCTCTCTGCCTATTTGTGATCTCCTCTCTCTGTCAAATAAATAAATAAAATCTTAAAAAAAAAAAGATTTTAAAGTATAAACCAAAAGAAAAGGGACAAGGAGAGACCAAGAAAAAAAAAAGAAAAAAAAGAAAGAAAAGAAAAAGAAAAAGAGAGAGAGAGAGAGAGGCAGAGAAAAAGAGAGAGAGAGAGAGAGAGAGAATGAACTAGCCAATTGCATATAGGACACAGGCCAAATGTCTAATTATAGCTGATAAGGCCCCTTATGATCTGTACCTTGCCCGACTCATCTTTCCCCATTCCCCATGGGGCACTGTGTCCCAGCCAAACTAAACTTTATTTAGTTCTCTAAATAGCCCTCAGATCTTACCCATGCTGTCCCTTCTGCCTGGAACACGTTCCCTTGCTGTCTATTCTATCTATCTTATTTATCTATCAGGTCCTAAATCTGAACTTTTTCTCATCTTTCTTCCCTCTCTTGCTTCCTCCCTCCCCCTCTAACTTAAATTTTTGGGGCTCAGTACATGCAGGCACAGTGGTAGGTGTTGCTGATTTTGGCCCCCATTGGCCCCTGCCCTCATAGAGTTAACATGAGGAAACCTTCCCTTCATGCCCAAATGTGGGTTGGAGTTTCTCCTGTGTATTTTCTCACCGCCTGGTCTGCTCCTATTACAGCCTTTTCACTATGTGTTCTGGCAGAATACTCTGTCTTCTGGTTCTGCACCTGTCTCCTCTACGAGACCATAGGTTCCATGGCTGTGGGCCTATGTCTGTCTCATTTCCTATTGCTACTATGACAGATTACCCCAAACTCAGTGGCTTATTGCAACCCAATTAATTACTTTACAGATTCTAGAGGTCAGAAGGTTGACACAGGTTTCACCGCCAAAAATTAAGGTGTGGGAAGTCTGCATTCCTTTCTGGAGGTTCTAAAGAGGAATCTGCTGTTGGCCTTTTCCAATTAGAGAGTTGCCCACATTCCTTGACCGACAGCCCCTTCCTTCATCTTCAAAGCTATCAACAGCTGGTGGGGTCTTTCTCACATTGCATTATTCTGACACTGACTCCTTCATCTCTTTAAGGAACCTTGTGCTTTTTTGAGACCATCTGTATAGTCTACACTACCATTCCTATCTTAAAGTTGGCTAATTGGCAATTTTTTTTTCTATTTGCAACCTTAATTCCCTTTGCCATGTAACAGTGCATACTCATAGGTTCTAGGGATCTTTAGGGGGTCACCATTCTGCCAACCATACTGTGTATGCTAGTCCAAGGGCAAAAATAAAATATCTGAATATGCAGGGAGGTTTTTATATGTGTGGAACAGACAGAATCTCTATACATGTCTAAGGCATGTGTCTGTTTGACCCGTGTGTAGACCGAGTGTTCACATGGGTGGCTCTGTACACACACAAACACAAACAGGGGCATACACTGCCTGATCTCATATGTATGCATGTATGTGTTGGAGGTGGGGGGATGGCCCAAGGGGAAATATAGATGTTCTTGATAACCAGGTATTATTTTCTTGACAATTCAAGTTGTGAAATATTTGCTTTATCCTCCATATGGACACTTAAGCCTCAGAGACCTGGATGTTCTATTCATAGAGAAGGTAGCATTCTGCCTGGGCCAGAAAGGCCTTCTAGAAGGACCTGCATGAGTCAGCATACAGATGAGAGGCACATTCAGTACTTCCAACAATGAGCAGATAAGTCAAATCAACGTTTCCCATCTTTACTGTGAGAGTAATAGCTTCTGACATGGAATCTTGCTCAAATTGCTAGCCTATCCCCTACTTCATTTCATGAACCTAAGAACCACAGAGCCCTTAGGGATCACCTAACTCACATCCTTCACTTTACAAAGATGCGGCCAAGGCTGCAGGTGACCTGTGTAGGTTCCGACAGCCATCCTGGATGGGACAGGGATGGGGACCCCTACTGCAGTTAAGATCCTTGTGAGGTGACTGTCAACTCCTTGAGGACAGGGACCCCTACACTCCATGCTCCTATAGCACCAGGCTTCCTTGGGGCTTTCTGTTCCCCAAGTCCTCATGTTTCTGAGAGATAAAACCTAGAGATGTGCCTCTAGACCCAGCCTCTTTATTCCCAGGAGATCCTTCTGCTTGGAATCTGTCATATTTTTCACTTCTCATGGGAAGCTGGGCAAGACAGTCTAAAAATCTTAAGCTAGGTTTTTCTGACCTTCCCCTTAAAGCATAGATGAAGCCAGACAAAAACCATAACTTTAATTCTCAGGGTTTCCTGGCCCTGTCCCAGTCTTCCAAAGAAAATGTTTCTTCTCCATTTGTTTGATTAACAATATTTGGGCATTACTACTGAATGTAGTTGCTATGCGAGAAGTACATGCATTACAGTGAACAGATGTGGATCCCTGCCCTCAAGGGCTGTATGATCATAGAACTTCCAGGTAAAAGCAACTTCAATCAGTCCCAAAGTTGTTTCATTTTGGAAAAAAAAAAAAAAGAGAGAGAGAGAGAAGAGAAAGAGGAAATGTGAGATGAACACTTCTGATCAGAGTAGGGGTGGGTGGAGAGAAGAGATCATGAGAGCAAGAAAAAGACAGTCAGAAGCACAAGAGGACCCAGAGGGACAATGATGTGGTGAAAAGTCTAGAAACAAAGAAAGAGAGCAAATTGTCTCCTATTCCAGAGTCTTCCTTTGCATCTGCAGAGAATAATAAGCAAGGTTCTTGCCTCCCGGATGTACTATCCTTGTGTGCCTTCCTGCAGTGCTCAGGAAGAAGGAAGCCAAGATGGAAAGAGGCCCTCCACAGAAGCTCCAATATACCCAAAGGAGCCTGGAGGGAGGGGTCAAGAGTCTATGGTCTGACTCTACCCAAGGGCTGCTCTGAGCTCCCCTCCTCCATGAGCCCTCCCAAGCATCCCTGAAGAGAAACCACGCTCTGTCCAGAGAAGAGGGAAAGCAAGCCATCTGTCCCACAGGCCACCTCAGCTCATGCTGGTTCTGTCAGCTGTGGTTGTATGTGCCCGGTTGTGACACAGGTAAAGTACAGCAGGTACTCTTTGGCCTTTCTTGATAAGGCTGAGAGCAGAAACCTTTCCTTTATTTTACTTATCCAACCAATATTTATTGGCCACCTTTAGGATGATAGACACTGTACTAGGTGTGTTTGGGATGTGTATTTGCATCCCAAACCTAGACCTAGGGCTCCACATAGCAGGTGCTCACAACCTGTATATTGTAAACAAGCAAGGATGGGGATCCCTACTTCATAGAAAAGGGAACTGAGAGCCAGAGATAGTAAGGGCCTCAGAGAATGGCAAGACTCAGGTCCTCCCAGGATTGACCTTTTAGCTCTCTCTTTCCTATCCCAAGCCCAGGTCTATCCATCCTGTACATACACCCTGATTTCCTGGTTCTCAGGCTGGAACTGGTGCTGGGAAGGCCCCAGAGGGAACAAGGGAACTGCCCAGACTGAAGCAAGAACTCTTCTGAGACAAGGACACCACTGAATTCATCTTTGTAACCTGAACATCGAGCTCCACTCTCTGGCATGTACTAGGTTGTCTTTAAAGTGACTTAAATGAATGAATAAAGCTGTGTGGGTTTGACCTCTCAGATCCTGGAAACTTCCCTGTCTCATTCAAGTCTTAGCAGAGGGGTCACTTGCCTCAGCCTCACAGCCTCTCTGCTGCCCTGTTCCTGGATAAACATGGGCCAAGAAGCTGCAGTGAGATCATCCTTGAGGCACGCTGGGACTTCCTCATGAGTGACAGAAACCAGGTAAGTTGAGGAAGGCAGGACCCTGAGCTGGTGTGGTGCCCAGTTCAATTCTCCATGTTGTAAGGGAGACAGCAAGGCCAGGCTTGGAATCTGGTGCTGAAGAATCCAAGATGGTTGAGGTGAATGGCTGCAGGTGGTTCCAGACAATGTGGGATCCCTGAAGTTAGGTGAGATCCGAGCTGGTTTTCCCTTTATTCTGAAAGGAGGACTCTGAAGAGGACACAGTTTGCAGCCTATGATGACAAGAGCACTCCAAGTTAAGGAGGAGCAGGAAGCATGGAAGACCGTGGGGTGTATCTGGGGACTAACCAGCGTGGTGGGTGGGTGGGTGGATGTGGATCTTGAGCAGCAGGACAAGCCTGGGGAGGAGGCTGGAGCTAGCTCCCAAAGGCATTAAGGGCTGGGGGCCCTAGAACAGCCTGATTGGGCAATAGAGTGAAAGGGTCAAGGTGATGTCCATCCTGAGGTCAGAGTGCTCTTACAGCTTGGCGGGTGCTCCCTTTAATGGGGGTGAGGGAATCAGATTTGCGTAGATACTGCCTTAGTCCAGTTGAACTGCTGTAACAAAATACTGGTAGAATGGATTGCTTATAAATAACAGAAATTTATCTCTCACAATTTTAAAGGTTGGAAGTCCATGATTAAGGTGCCAGCATGGTTGGGTTCTGGTGAAGGCCCTCTTTTGGGTGGTAGACTGGTTTTCTCACTGCTATTCACGTGGTAGGAGGGGGCTAGGGAGCTCTCTGGGGCCTCTTTTGTAAGGGCGCAAGTCCCATTTGTGATAGTTCCATCTTCATGACCCAACCACCTCCTAAAGGCCCCACCTCCTAATCCCATCACGTTGGACATTAAGACTTCAACATATGATTTTTGAGGGACACACGCATTCAGACCAGAATAGAGACCACTAAGGAGACTACAACAGTGGTCTAGGTGAGAAGCAATAAAAGCCTGAATGAGGCAAATATCTTTAGGGAAGGAGAGAAGTGATCCTATTCAAGAGCCAGGGGGGCAGCTAGAGTGGACAAAATTCAAGGCCTGATCAGGTAAGAGAGACGGGGAAGGTGGGATGACTCCAGGCTTCCTGCCGGTGGCCTCAGTAGATGATGATGCCCTACACAGAGGTGGGGAATTTGAGGAGAGTGCAAACTGAGGGTAAGATTGCCATTCCATTTTAGACAGTTGGGTTTGAGGGGTCCACTAGGAGAGTTGCTCAGGGTCAGGCCTGCAATTTCACACAACCGCTGACAGGATGGGTGAATCTGAGATTCTGGAACCGCTTAGAGTCCATAAGGCTCTCTGGGGTTGGATGTATGGGAAGGCGGTACAGAAACCAGCAAGACACATAGGGCCATATAAGGAAGGAGAGAAACAAACAAAGCACTATCCTTTTGAGCCCCAAGTTCACCGGGAACCAAGGATTGCCACTGTTAGTTTCTTTAGTCTTCAAACTGAACACACAAACATCAAGGTTGGGGTCACAGTTCTTGGTTAAAGCAAGCCATCACCTGTCTCGTGATCCAAGATTTTGCTAAGACATACTAGCATTTGATTTTCTAAATCCTATTTCCATAAAGTGCACCAAATTTCCATCTGGGTTTGGAGGCAGAAAGTTCCCAACTTAAAATGAAAAGTCGGTCATCAAGGCAGCCTTTTTCTCAGCGGAGACTTGGCACACCGTGTTGTCAAGGCTCCTTGTACAAGATCGGTCGAATTTCCTCCTTTTACCAATTTACATATTTTTCCTTCCGCCATGGGAAGGAGCGCTTCAGGAGTTTCTAATTTCCTTCTACACAGTAACAAAAGGCCACAGGGCCCCCAGTCACCGAGGCTCCCCGGTGCCGGTGCCGAGGAGAATATGTTTACGGTACAATTTAGCCTGCAGCAAATCCGCCATCAGCATTTTTACAAACCTCAGGGAAAGAAGAAGAAACAAAAGCTGTTGAAATGTGAAAATAATTAGAGAAGAGACTTTCCCAGGGAACAAACATGGCCCACACTGTACAGAGGGAAGAACAAACAAACTTTGGGGAGGTTATGGAGTTGTAAAATCCTTGTTTACTTCTGAAGAAAGAAATAAAGTTGGAGGGGAGCCACGGGTCTGCAGAATAATAAATCAAGTTGGGGTGGGGGTGGTGGGGGGGAAGGAGGGGCCCGACTATAAATCCAGAGTCCAAAACAAAGCAACATTCCAGCAGTCCCTGGTGGCGTGTGAACCTGTACTGTGTGATTTCTGAGGCGATCTGGCTCCTGCCCAGTGTCACTGTCTTCACGATGTCAGCATGCCCCTACCCCAGCAGCAAAGCATTTGGTTTGGGTTAAGGTTTCTGAACCAAAGTCGCAGGATTTACTTTCAAAAAGAAAGGGGAAAAAAAAAACCCACCCTAGTTCCCTCTTCCTCTCAAGCTAAACTTTCCACAGCCCTTTCAGCAGTGACAGAAACCACCAGCGGCTCAGTCAGGCGCAGCCAGGGCCGGCCCAGGGAGGCGGGAGGAAATTCCCACCCTGGCGGGCTCACTCGGGAAGGGGCGCTCTGGGGCCTCTTCCCGCCCAGGCCTGAGGTAAATTTGCCTGTGAAAGGTCACAACTGAACAGCCTCGCAGGCTGAGGGATTTTTCTCCAGGCTAAGCCTCAGGTTTCTGGAAGGGAAGCGTCCTGTTTCCTGTTAAGTCAATCTCCTAGAAATGACACCGAGGGTAAGGAGAGTAAGGGAGAACCCGAGGCCTTTTTACAAGGGACACAAATACCAGGTGTGAAGTGACAGTTTTCACCTTTGGCTAAGAGCCCAATGACATTCATTGCCTAGACCTTCAGATGTTTTTCTCTCTCTTTTTAGATGGAAATGAAAGGGGAATTGAATTCACTCAATAGGGATTGAGTGCCTACTCTAGGCTCACTAGCTCTGCTAAACCCTGTGAATACATTGTCTTACATAATCCTGCTAACACACCAAGGAGATAAATACCATTATCTTAAATATCACCTTGCAGATGACAACACTGAAGTTCAGAAAGTTCGCGTGACTGGTCCAATGTCACACAGCCAGCAGTGCAAACAGGATGCAAACTTCTGTCTGCCTCTAACTTCATTTCTCTTAACCACTAAGCTCTACTATTCCCACAACACTGGTTCTGCAGGTAGGAGCGATAACAAACTGAAAAATACAAGAGATCTAATTTTGCTAAAGTTAATTAGCTTCATTAAGAGCCGGGTAGCAGTAGTAACAAATAATAATATTGCTAAGAAATTGCCAATCATTGAGCATTTACTATGCCCAGGCTAAGCACTTTACATATGTTATTTCAACCACCCCACAAAAGTACCCTCTGAGGGGGGTGGTATCCCCATTTTGTATCCGAGTCAGTGAGAAGGCCAGGAGCTTCCCTAAGGTCACCAAGCCAGTAAGTGGCAGCATAATCTCAGGGTGTCAACTAGGCTCTAGCAGTGATCCAACACTGGTTCTGATGTAGAAGCTCAGGGTCTTGGTGGTCTCAGCAGAATATCACCTATCAGGAGAATTTTTTTTTAACTTAAAATGACTAACTAATGTATAATTTTGGACTATGTTCGGTGCCATCTTAACTGGTTTTGGTATGGCCAGAGCCCAAAGGCTAAGATTTCTGAAATGAAGTCACAGGGTTGTTCGACTTTCAAAAAGAAAGGGGAAAATAAATCAAAACACCCTAGTTCCCTCTTCTTCTCAAGCTAAACATTTGGTATGGCCAAAGAAAGACCAAAGGCCAAAATGAAAGCATGAGAACAAAACACCAAACTAATTAAATTATCCCTTCTGACCCTTTTCTCCCCCTGTGATATGAGTAAGGGGGGGGGGGTTGTGGTTCACATGGACTTCTGTAGGTAACATCAGTCCAGTGCTTGTCTTCTGCCGAAGCAGAGCTGGCACCCCACCCCAAGCACCTTGCCATGAGACTCTGTCATTCTTTAACACTAAGATAATAGCAGCTGCCCCTTAGGAGCATCTCCAAATGACAGGTAGGTTATTATCCCATTTTCCAGATGAGGAAATCCTGGTTCAAAGGGGAAGGGATTTGCCCGAGCTGAAGCAGCCAGATGATGGAGTCATCAGGATGAGCACTGGGGTCTCTTCCAAGTACCCACACTGGCTCCACTACTCATCCTTATTTCATTTCTGCTACTTCTTTCCCTCACTTTGTTACATTCATTTCCTACTGCTGCTCTAACAATTAATATAAACCTGGTGGCTTAAAACACCACATTCTCTTATAGTTCTCTGGGCCAGAAGTTGGAAATCAGTATCTCTAAGCTGAAATTCAGGTGTTGGCAGGGCCACATTCCCACAGAGGCTCTAGGAGAGAATCCATTTCCTTTCCCTCTCTGTGTCTACAATTACATTCCTGTATCCCTTGGCTTGTGGCCCCTTCCTCCATCTTGGCAGCTAGCAGCGTAGCCTCTGATTCTGCTTCCCTCTTCTTGCTACACATGTGCTCTTCTCTCTTCGTTGTAGTCAAATCCCCCTTCTCTGTTCCCAACCACACATTACCTTCGTTTCCTTCCTTTCACCTGATATCAAAGCTTCCTTCTTACCAAGATGTCTGTGAGTGCATTTAGGATCCATCTGGATAATCCAGGATATCCTCCCCAACTCAAGATTCTTCACTTAATTACCTCCTTTCCCCATGTGAGGTAATAGTGGGGATGAGGACCTGATGTCTTCAGGAGACATTTCTCAGCTCCCCATGATTGCCTTCCACCTTGAAAATTGTACATTGCGTTATTTTTCCAGTATCGCAAATAGGTTTGAGTTTGGTCATCCACTTCTGTTGCCTTATCTCCTTGGTGACCATGAATACTCTACTCACCTGTTTCTTTCCAGTTGTTCCATTTTGTGTGCCAGTTGCCCTGTTAGAGTATCCAGTCCCCGACGCTCCTTTCCTTATGCAGTTCTTCTGAGAAATCTTGACACAAGGCAATTCCGGGTTGAGAGTCAAGTATAGGGAATTAAGTTCATGAAAAGGAGAAAAGTACCTTTGGGGAGCTGATGACCTAATTGAGGGAGTTGCATACGTATAAAAAATGATCTGGTAATACCAAAGACTGTCCACTAAATGCCAAGTCCTGAAGGGCAATAGCAATTAAGGGAAAAGAGTTCTGTGAGCAGAAGAGGTCATGAAAGCCCTTCTGGAAGGGCCACAGCCTGCAATGAGTTTTATACAATAGCTCAGATTTTTGAAAAAAGAAGGGAGCTATCTTATTTGAGCATCTTCTGTAAGCTAAGCCTCTTGTACCGGCTATCTCATGATTCCTTGGCTCACCTAGGGTGGTAGGTATGATATGCTTACAAATGAAGAAACCGAAACTTGACCAGAGAGATTAGGTCCTTTTCTCAGCTGATAGATGGCAGAGCCGAGATCCAATCTTGCAAAAAGCAGAGGAACAGAGACCACCACGTGAACACACAGATACATGAACACCTAGGCCAACAGGGTTGGTACACTAGTGGTCCACAGCCTGTCTCAGGCTCGCAGATGTACTTTTAGGAGGGCTCAATCAAGGTTTAAAGAAAATCTGAAGCAGATCCCT
Organism: Mustela erminea; assembly: GCF_009829155.1. NCBI lineage: Eukaryota > Metazoa > Chordata > Mammalia > Carnivora > Mustelidae > Mustela > Mustela erminea. The sequence continues at coordinate 62,195,596 of NC_045623.1, forward strand.
GTAGCTAAATGAAAAAAAAAAAATCCATTAGCCTGGTGAAGGGGGTGTATTTTCATTCATGCCAGGCAAAATCGGCTGGTGTTAGAAAGGACAAAATCTTATCACTTTGAGGCATTAATCTCCAGACGTCTAGAGGCACATGAGTTTGAGAGTTCTGGTAAAACAGTATCTTTCAACATTCAGACATCCAGTTGGAAAAACAAAATCAGATATCTTCTGCCATCGATGTGAATTATAATTTTTTTTAAGACTTTATCTATTTATTTGACAGAGTTCACAAGTAGGCAGAGAGGCAGGCAGAGAGAGGTGGGGAAGCAGGCTCCCTGTGGAGCAGAGACCCCGATGCGGGGCTTGATCCCAGGACCCTGGGATCACAACCTGAGCCGAAGGCAGAGGTTTAACCCACTGAGCCACCCAGGCACCCCATGAATTATAATTCCTAAGTAATGTCAGTATACTGAATGAAAACAAGGCACAATTATATTTTCAAGCAAGACTTCCCCACAGGACCATCACAGTGTGCTTCTGCAGCACCATTGGTATGACTCTATCTGAGATGAATGAGAACTTCTCAGAAACATGCTGCCTTAGAGTACAAGACATTTTCATATGCCTTAACTTTTATTATTCTCAGAGAAATAGTATGAGTTGATGCTTACTCTTCCTATCTGCAGATGAGAGAACTCCTAAAATGGCAGCAGCACCTTTTGGAAAGAACACTGGTGCTTTGGTTGAAGTGCTTTGTAAGATCTCAGTCCATGGCTTCCCTCTCCTGGACCATAAACTTTATATCCTAAGGGCTTGCCAGATAAATTGGCTGGCATGCACCCATCCACCCTGAGATTCTATGAAAGAAGAGAAAAATTGTCTAACTCTAAACATATGCACTATTCTTTGTAATGGTTTAGAATTGTCAAAATTTAGAAGAAACTGTCTTGGTGGGAGGGCTTGGAAGTGTAACATCCATTTTGCTCTTTAGTACCAGTCCTGTCCTGTGTCTCTGTTGGCATGAAAGGCTCTCCTGGGTCTCCACCCAGCAGATCAGATTTTTAGAAGGAATGAACCATTGACTGTGGAAACCTCAATTAGTGTTCTGAGGAAAGTGAGACTCAGAGAGGTTCAATAACTTGCCTGAGGACACACAGCTAGTGAGTAACAGTGAAGCAGAGTTCAGGGCTCCTAGCACACAGGGCAAGACTTTATGAAGAGTTCCAGGCAAGAGCCGTTTCTCCAGCTCTGAGTCTGCTTGGGGTTGAAGGTGGGTTAAATTCAGATCTGTCCTTGAGGATGGGTTCTTAAGTCACATTCAACCACCACCTACCCCGTAGGGTAGGTCTGAGACCCTCCAAAAGGACTGACGGTATCACAAGGAAGAGTTATGGATATATCTGAGCCAATGAGGGCACTTGTTTGGGTCTAAAACAGAAGCTTTGTGATTGGCTGTCCCTCTGACCAGCTAGTACCGTCCATGAGATGCAGCCATGGGCCTGTGGATGGATACCGCCTAGGAGGCATCCTGAGGTTAGCTGCAGTCCGGGTTCATCTCCAACCACCCAGCGATCTGTCACATCTCCTCCACTTCTCTCTACTTTGGCTTCCTCATCTGGAAAATGAGACATTGACAGGAATGTCCAGAACCATCCTGAAGGCCATACCACCAGCTCCGCATGAGCCTGGCTCTAGATCTCAGCCTGGTTCCTTCCTAGCCATGTGATTTGGGGCATGGTATTCCATTTTCTGAGCCTCAGACTCTTCATGAGTTGAAGGTGGATAAGAACTATGTTTCTGAAGTGTTGTTAGGATGAAATAAAATCACAAGGGCTAGGAGCCAGGCATTTAGGATAAAGGCAGCCATTTTTGTTCCAATATGAAAGAGGTTTGTGAAACAGAAAGAGCTACTGAACTTTAAAGTGGAACATGATTATCGCTGGGTTATTGTTACGATCCTTCACAGATGGGCCTGGACAGGAGGCCTGAGGTGGTAGGAGGTAGGAGAAGGCATGAGTCATGGGAGGGCAGCTCCAGGAATTCTCAGTCCAAGGGGCACAACATTTTTGGCCAGTGTAGAATCCCCCACTGCCTTTTCCATACACACACACACACACACACACACACACACGTACACACACAATATTAAAAAGCAAACCACAGCATTTAAAAACCTCCCGTCGGTTTTGCCTTTCCTTCCCCCACGTATTGCTTTTGGGAAGAGCTGTTTCAGCCACAGCACTGCCAAGAAAACAGGGTGGTTTCCCTTGACCACTGGCCATGAATATGTGCCTTTTCCTCAGCTTTGGTGCAGGAGCCCACAAGTGATTTTAAAAAATAATAAAATTCTTCTCTATAAATAAACCCTTATGCTTTCTGCTGTGGGTCTTGGAGGGATGAGTTTCCTCTCCTTTTGAACTAATTAAGGGCTACGTTCCCCTCCACAGAGGAACCACACATCATGAAGTGAGAGATATTCTGGGTAATGATCCACCATTGTGTTTCTGTCAACACAGGAATGGCAACATTCTGGAACTTTTACTTAAAGAGCCACCCCGCTCCTCATCAGACACACATCCCTCCACAGAAAACCCCATCCCCAGTTCCCCTAGAGATTTTTCTATTGTGGCCTTTACTGACTTTCCAGAGTTGGGCAAATTAAGCATTTGTAAGAATTTACTCAGTGACATGGAGCAATAGAAGGGGATTAATTCTGGAGTCCAGAGACCTGGGATTGAGTTCTGACTTTGTCCTTGACTGCAGGGTGATTCTGGGCAAGGGACTTAATGTGAGTGAGCCTACCTTGGCTTCCTCACATTAAAAATGGATCCAGAACATATGGGCCGTGGTGAAAATGGAGTGCAATAGACTGCTGCATGTAGAGTCTTAAGCATACAGTTGGTGTTTAATAAATGCTCGCTGCTATCACATTCTCAGGATGACTAATTGTCCCTAAGAAAAAGAAGGGTCATTCTACTGGTCTTGTGGGGAGGATGTCACAAAGGGGTAATTTATAGGGATGGAGTGGAACTAAGGGACCCAAAAGGGATACCGAGGCACCCAGAGACCTGCTGCTGTTGGGAGCTATCACAACCCTGTACCTGAAGGCAAAAGAGGAAGGCCAGGTGTTGCTGGAGCCCCATTAAAGGTAGAGCTGGAGGAGAGGGGCCACTGGCAGGAGCTGTAGATTTAGAGGTACATGGTCTTTGACAGACCAGAGCACAGAAGCAGGGAGGGAGCTAGGAGGAAATATCCCAGTCTCTTCTCCCCTGACCCTCTGATCTCTTGCGATGCCTGTCACTGGCTGAGCTCACCTGGAAGACAGAGGCAAAGCAGCCTGTCCCCTGATGCAATCACAAGGGGCAGCCTCCCAGGGCAAAGTGCAGACCAGAGAATAAATATCAGTGGAACGAGGGTGCAGATGGTGAATCACAGTCTGGTCAGAGAGCGGAATTCCTTGTGATTTACATATTGGCTAGTATTACTCAACCTAAACCATAAACAAAACTCTTGCAAAAACCCTCAAGTGGTGACTGCCATCCCATCACTTCAGGCCTCAAAACTCTACATGGTTCCCCACTGTCTAAAGAACTGAGCCCCTCCCTCCGCCCCTGGGATCCTGTACCAGGCCCCCTCTATCGGCTTATCCCCCATCTTCCCCCTATTTGAACTTTCTGAAAAGCCCGGGTCCCGCCATGCTTCTTGGCTTTGCACTTGCAGTTCCATTCGAAACTATTGATGGATGAAAGTCCTCACCAATCCCCCGGTCTTCTCAGCTTTACTGACTTCTTGTCGAGCTCCCCCACTCAGGCAGGCACCACCTCCTTCAGGCAATGTGCCTGACCCACTTCCCACGAAGTTCTACAGGAGCAGCGTATTGTTAACACAGAGGCTCTGGACCCAGCCTGCCCTGCGTGCTATTTCTGGCTGCAACATGTTCTTGCTGCACTGTGCCCGCCCTTGCCCCTAAACTTCTCTGTGCCTCAATATCACCGTCTGTAAAATGGGACGATGTTAGTACCTCGCAGGGTTTTCCTAAGATTACACGAGTCCCTGTGTGCAACTCGAAGACTGCCTGCCTGGCATAGAGTAAGCACTTAGTATTAATCAATTTATTTTTATTTTTTATTATTACTATATCGTAGTACTTAACACGCTATAGTATAATTCAAGGTTTATTGGTCTGGTTCCCACATGGATTCCTTCAGCAATTCAACTATAGGGTCTACACGTGTATTCCCAAGGCCTGGTCCACACAGTAGGCGCTCTATAAATGACCGGCGCGTGCAGGTATGAACGAGGGAATACGTGAATGATACGAGGCCTCTAAGTGAGTTTCTGCCATCTGGTTTGGACTTCCGTGTGAGGCAGACCATAGGCCTTTTCTCAAGACTATGAAGAGCTAATGAAGTCAGATCCAGAAAATTCAAGCCCCTCCAGAGCAGAACTGGGCCACCCAGCAGGGCAACTCCCCTGTAGGCCTAGTTTGGGTGGGTCCCTGCCCTGAGCAGCCAGTCCCTTTCTCTTCTAATTGTGTGATAAAAGAACTAGCTCCTCCACCCTTCCCGCTTCCTCCTCCCACATTAAAAACCCGGAGCAACGATCTGCTGTCCTGTCAGAGCCCCAGTTGTCTCTGGGGAAGACACTCACATCCCCCCGTCCAGGCAAATTTCACCATCAGGACGTTCAAGGTGGAGGCATGGGATCAGAGACTCCCATGAGCCCCCGGGGGTCCGCCTCCATCTTCCCCAGGTCGCTGGGTGCCAGGAGCAGGTGCAGGCTTGGGGAGGAGGGATGTTGAAACTCTGCATCTGCAAAAGACGCACAACAGCCCTGACCCTCTTTGGGGCTTCCATGACCTCCCCCTTCCTTCCGTTCACACATCTGTGCTCCCTGCCAGTGCTTCCCATCATATTCGGGGCAAATAAAATGTGAGGTCCTACCAAGCCCATGTGATCTGCTTCCTGGCTGCCCCTTAACCCACGTGCTCCCCACTCCCACCCCGGCCCCCCCTCCCACTCTGCCCCTCTCGCAGCCTCCTGCTGCCAGCCCCTTAGCCGCGGCTCCACAAACTGAACCCACTTGCTCTTTTCTCGCTGAAAAGACGCTTGCTTCAGACATCCTTCCAGCTCAGTTCCTCTCTGTGTTCATTTACTGGCTCTTGCATTTAACAATTTTAAAATTTTTAGTTTTAATTATGGTAGGAAAGACACGCGCGACTTTTCGTCTTCACCATTTCAAAGCACGCCGTTCAGTGGCATTAAGTACATTAACCCTGTTGCACAGTCATCTCTGCTATCTATCCCCAGAACTGTTCTCACCTCGCAAAACTGAAACTCTACACCCATGAACCGTGGACTCCTCAGTCCCACTCCCCCCAGGCCCCGCAACCGCCATTCTACTCTCTACCTCTGCGAATCTGATTGCTCTACATGGAATTATACAATATTTACCCTTCTGTGGCTGTCTTATTTTGCTTGGTATCATGTCCTCTAGGTTTATCCATGTTGTAGCCTGTGTCAGAATTTCCTTCCTTTTTAAGGCTGGATAAGAGTCCATGCATGTATATGCTCTATCTTGTTCATCCATTCATCTGTTAATGGGCACTGGGCTTGCTTCTACCTTAGGCTATTACGAATATTGCTGATAGAAGAGGGGGTTACAAATGTCTGCTGGCGTCTCTGCTTTCATTTCTGCTGCGTATATACCCAGGAGTGGAGTGGATGAACTGTGTGATAATTTCATGTTTAATTTTTTGAGGAGCCAGTATATCATTTTCCATAATGACTATGCCATTTTGCATTCCCAGTGATAGTGCACAAAGGTGTCAATCTCCCTACATCTTTGCCAGCACTTGTTATTTTCTGTTTTGGGTTTGGAGTTTTGTTTTAATAGTACCCATGTGATGTGGTATCTTACTGTGGCTTTTAACAGATAACTTTTGAGGACCTACTCTGATCTAGGTCTAAACTAGGTAATTGTCAGGAAATACAAATAAAGTCCATTCCTTGACATCCAGGAAGAGAGAGGGCAGCAACATTAAACCTGAAATGAGTCATACGTGGAACTAAATCCCTACAGATATTATCTTATTGAATCCTCACGATCCCCCTAAGGTGAGTTTAATTATCCCACATTAATGAAGAAATCTAGTTCATCAAAGTTTGGTGACTTCCAGAGCTATTAGATGTGACAGAACTAAAAACACATGTTTTTGAGACTCAAAAGCCTACGCGCTCTTCTCTATGACAATTGTTCTCAGATACTTTAAAAATTTAGCTAAGCAAAAAAATATATATAAAAATAACTTTGAGGCACCAATAGAGTGTTGCCAACTTTTTATTTGGCAAAACAAAGAACACTGGAAAGCAATTAATTTGCCATAATGTCACTATTCTTGCACAGGAAGAAAATTTAACCACATACCCTTTGGAAAGCACACACATACAAGGAAGTTTATTCCACTGAATAAACTTAGCTTTATGAAAACCTCACTCCACTGTCCAACCCTGGTAGTGAGGATCGTTTCCCAAACCGTGACTGTCCTTGTCTTCTAGATGGCAGGTGCCCCAGCCCAGAAGGCCCTCAGCCAGGTGCTGTGGGAGATGTCAAGCTGAGTGTGAGTCGGCCTTGGGGGCAATTTGGACAGGCAGAGAACAAGAAAATTAAGTGTCCCCGCAGGTTAGCCAGCCTGCTCTGCAAGTGACGAGGAGGTAGAAAACTTCTCCAAATCCTGCCACTTCTGCCACCTTCATGATGTCTCTTAAATTCTTCTCCTCCCTTGCTCTTACCACTAATCAAGGTTCTGTTTCTGAGAGGAAATTAAAAACTTCCATATAACAAAAGCCACCATAAATAAAGGGAAAAGATGAGCCACGAATGGCAAAAGCAGGTATTTATTAAAGAATTTATAAAACCAAGGTTTGTATTAAAAATATATAAGGTAAGGGGCACCAGGGTGGCTTAGTAGATAAAGCGTCTCTGCCTTCAGCTCAGGTCATGATCCCAGGGTCCTGGGATCAAGCCCCACATCCGGCTTTACACCCAGCATGGGTCTGCTGGAAGTTTTCTCTCCCTCCACTTTTCCCCCGCTTGCTCTCTCTCTCTCTTCCCCATCTAAAATAAATAAATAAAGTCTTTACATATATATAAATTTTCAGTAAGAAAAGAGTCTTAGACAGTAATACCCTGCTATGTCTCTCTGCCCCCAGCCTCACCCAAGTATAAACAGTCTCCCACACCCACACAGAGAAATGACTTGAAATTGGGATTGCATCAGTTCATCACACCGCTCAGAAGGGCATGGGGCTGTTCTCACAGTGGCCAGCTCAGGATTTGGGTCCAGACGGCCTGGTTTCCACCCCAGTTCTCCCTTTACTAGCTTCCTGACCTAGAGCGAGTTATTTAACCTCTCTGGGTTTCAATTTCTTCCTTTATGAATGAGGTTGGTTGTATGTACCTTGAAGAGGTGGCTGTGTAAAATAATTCAGTCACTACTTCTAGAAGTCACTACTTTATAACATTGCCTGGCCTGTGGCAAGTGTTTAAGAATTTTTAGCATCATCTGCAGGAAACCCTCCAAGACAGAACCTTCTTCCCCTCTTGCCAAGGCTTTTGTACTTCCATAAGATCCTGAGTACCCCTTCATTACATTTGGAGAAATGATAAGATATTCACCACTCAGGAAAGTATAAAGGATAATGTAATGATATATATTATTATATAATTATAATATAATGAACAGTCCTGCTTCTTCCGTTCTGCTCTTCACATCTTACCATTCGACCATGTCTGATTCAGGTTTTGTTTTGTTTTTTAAAGCAGGAAGTAAAGATGTGGCCCTTTGTGAGCCTGTCTCCAATCTCTTCTCTTACTCCCCAGATGGGGCCACTGTTCTGGTTTTAATGTTTTCTATTCTTTTGTGAGCACTTACATGTTACCCACATAAGCAATATGTGGTAGTATTCTCCTGGGTTAAAAACCTTTAGTGATTTCCCTTCACTGACAAGAGGAAGTGTAAGCTACTTTGCAGGACAAGTAACAATAAAACACCCCCAGGCCCGGCCCTTGCTGGCTCCTCCTGGGGTAGGTATAATTCTGTTAGCCTCTGGGCTTCAGACATACCACATTGTTCTGTTCGCCCCCAGCACACCAAGCATCTTCACATACTGACTTCCTTTGACACCTTTATATTTAACACAACTGTGACAACTCTCTCTCTCTGCCCGGCCTCAACATAATATTACCAAGGCTTCACAGGCGGGGGTGGGGGGTGGGAAGCTGGCCTGCGAATTAGCAACTGTGTGCGAGACTCTTCTTCTATGTTACAGTCACATTTAATTTTCACGACAACGCTGAGTATAGACCAGTGACCTCATTTTATAGACAAGGAGGTCAATGTTCAGAGATGTTAAGTAATTTGCTAAAGACACACAGCTATGCTTTCTACCATTGCAAGTGGCAGAGTCAGAGGCTGAACCTTCACGTGTCTGGTGCTCTGATTTGTGACCCACAGTTATCCTGGTTCATGAGGACCAGGTGCAAAACCTGGCTCTGCCCTTCACTTGTTTCTTGACCTTGGACAAATCACTTTTCCTCTCTGAGCCTCTATTTCCTTATTTGTCAAATTAGAAGATTGCACTCAATGGTCTGGAAGCTCTCTTCCTTCCTAGAGACACAGAATTCTCTGCAGCACCCTTAAAATCCTAACCATTCCTTTAATCTAGGGCGTTCCCACTGAGAATAGTCTAGTCTCATGATACCAAGTCAGCAGAAACCCAACAATTCTCTTCTACACTCCTGAAAGTTTCTACACCAGTCTTTCAACTAGCAACTCCTGCTACAGGTCTGCATGTCTAGGCTCATGCCTGGCTTGCTGCATCTCTTCCTGAAGCCAAAAAAACCATAAGGGAAAGAGAAATAGGGACTCCAAAGATAACATTCTCATGAAATTACATTCAATTCTTTTCCCTCTCTGAGTGACCATGAACAACCTACTGCCCCACTCTGATTCACGATGACCTCCCTCGTAAAAACACTGGGGGTTGGTTTCCAGTAGACTGGTGTCCCTTCTAGATCTAACCTTCTGTGATGCTGGGATACTACAAACCACCTGTGGCAAGTACTTATAGAAGAATGAACCATTAAACAAAGACCCAATCTCCATGGGAGAAACTGACCTCAGCATATTCAGATGTCTCTTTTAGAATCCGGAAGTCTCTCCTTATCTGCAGGGGGATATGTTCCAAGTTCCCAGTGGGTGTCTGAAACCGCAGGTGGTACCAAACCTTGTATTTACTATGTTTTTTCCCATACATACATAGGATAAAATTTAATTTATAAATTAGGCTCAGTAAGAGATTAACAATAGCAATAATAAAATAGAACAATTATAACAATATACTGTAATAAAAATTATGTGACTGTGGTTTCTCTCTCTCCCAAAATTACTCATCTACTCATCTACTCATTGTACTCATCTACTTCTTGTGATGGCGTGAGATGATAAAATGTCTGTGTGATGAGATAAAGTGACACGAATGATGTAGGCACCAGGACTTAACATTAGGCCATTACTGACCTACTGATGGTACATCTGGAAGGAGAGTTACCTGCTTCCTGACCATGGTTGATGGTGGGTAACTGAATCCATGGAAAGACAAAGCATGGATGAGGGGACTACTGTAACGGGCCTCTATCCCAACTTCAAAGTCAGATTGGAGGGAAGGTTCCCCAAAGAGCAGGGATTTTAAATGGAGAAGAAGAAAAAGAAGAGAGTAAAACAAAGTCCTATCCAACGAACTCAAGACATTAAGGAAGGTAGATGAGTTTGCATAGACTTCAGAGTCGGGTGGTCTTAGAGTCAACTTCCCTTTCCATCACTTACTAACTGTGTAAACTTAAGCATGAACTTAATAAATTTAACCTCTCTGGGTCTGTTTCTACATCTGTTATAAAAAAATAGGCTAATCATTTTTATTCACAGTAACTTGTGGGACTTGAAGGAGATGGTGTGTGAAAGTGGCTGTTTCGGACAGTGAAGGTGTTCCAAATGGCTCATTGTTTTTATCGTGTGTTTTCTATTTAAAGAGAGTCAGGGACTGCCAAGAAAACACAAAGAAACTTAAGGCCAGATGTTTCCCAGCAAACACATCTATAAGAAACATGCTCTGGGAGCATCCTTCATCACAGGACCCTAGAAGTGGAAGTGACTCTAGTAATGATCAATTACAGGATAATTACACCCAATTCGGTCTTCTCTATCCACACTGCCCACCGCTGCTCGAATGCTGGTACTGAGGGTGGGATTTCACTGCTTGCCAGACTAGTGTAGTCCTTGACAGACGGGAGGTGAGGCGGACCATTGAAATGTTGAATGTCAGACCCTGTGGCCCTTCCAATAAATGAGGCTTCAGTCTCCTTTACAACCCAGCTGTCACCAAACCATTTGCAGTTTCCAGTTCCCTCCAAGTTCTGTTATTTCACCGAGCCTTTGTTCTTGCTGTTCTCTTTCCTGGGGACCCTCCCCTCTTCTTGACCTAAAGAGACATCTACTCATCCTTTAAGATGAAGCTCAAACATCACCACCTCTGAGAAGTCCTCAGTGAACTCCCACCCCAAGCTGGGTTAAGTGTTCCTCTGCATCCCCAGCTCCTTCTACTGAGCACTTAATATGAGAGAAATGGTTTATTTATGTTTCAGTCTCCTTGGACTGTAGTTCTTCAAAACCAAGGATCTTACCTTATGAGCCTCATATCCCTGCTCTTCCCACAGGGTCTGACTCAATGAACAGAATCTGTGTGAGATGGTGAGCCGCCCAAAGGGGCAGAGAGGCCTGTGTACAGCAGGCGGTAGCTATGTTGCATCGGGGGGAGCTGCCCAGGGAGTGTGTGTGGCAATAATTAGAGCCTGGATCTGGTCTCCTGAGTAAGAGGAAATGGAGAAGAAAGGTTTTTATTCCAGAAATGCTCTGGGAGTTGTTTTGGTTTCATGTCTGTCTGCCACCAGCTGAATTCATGGAGAAGCCTGTTGAAAGCATCATGACAGACGTTTCTTTTCTTCTCCATTATAGCCAACAAATTGGTGGGATGCTGGACACATGTCTCAACCAAATTATGCTCCAAGAGCAAGATGAGAGCTATTCTTTGAGATGGTTTTGAATAAGGTAATGGGGTATAATCCCATTACATGATAACCAAGTTATTTGGTCATTTGGGAGAAAGAAGGATGGACGTTCTGCCAATTTACATACTTGACATTGTGCTAGGCACTTTCCACATGTTAGTTTACAGCATATCTGTGAAATTGGGGGTTGGTTGTCTATTTTACACACAGAGAAACTAAAGGTCTAGATGTTAAGTAACATGTTTGTGTGTGTGTGTGTGTGTGTGTGTGTGTGCAGAAAGCATCTTTCTTTTTCTTTTTTTTTCTAAATTTAAATTCAATTAGCCAACATATAGTACAGCATTATTTTCAGATGTTAAATAACCCTAAACTAGTTCTACATCTAGTTAGGGACTGATCTAGGTATAATTTTTTTATAGTCCCAGAACCAATGAGGTAAAGATTATAAGTTACCCACCAAATATCCATCTTCCCCTTTATGGTTGCATGTGGAACCCCTACTCTCGACTGAGCAGACTGCTGTTAAAAATAAATGTATTGGGGCACCTGGGTGGCTCAGTGGGTTAAAGCCTCTGCCTTCGGCTCAGGTCATGATCCCAGGGTCCTGGGATCAAGCCCCACATCGGGTTCTCTGCTCAGCGGAGAGCCTGCTTCCTCCTCTCTCTCTGCCTGCCTCTCTGCCTACTTGTGATCTCTGTCTGTCAAATAAATAAATTTAAAAAAAATGTATTTTCTAGGCTCGCTTATGGCTGAAGAAGGTTCTAGCCAATGACATATAGTTAGAAGGGGCAAGTGGGGTTTCAGAGGAGGCTCCTGGTAAGGGAAAGCGCATACACCCTTTGTTTCCCTGATTTCTCCCGCTATTAAGCTAGAACCAGGTGTACTACATAGAACTCCAGAAGCCATGTTGGTTCTTGAGGTGACCTTGAGGATGGAAGCCATATGCTCACATGGGAGCCCCTGATAACTATGGAGCCTGTAACCAGCTCTGCACCATCAGACTTCTTTCATATGACCAAAGAAATTCTGGTGTGGGTAAGCCTCTGTTTCTAAAGCTGAAATAATACTTATGATGCCTCAGCTCAATTGCAAATTTCCTGTGGACCCGTAGGCAAGCTGTTTAAACATTTTGGACCTCAGTTTTCTTACTTAGAAAATAAGTAGATTGTATTAGACAGGCATTTTCAAGGAACGTTCTTTCTGGCACTAAGGTACCAGATACACAGCATAACAGCGGGCAGCCAGCACCACCAGGTCTTGCAAAGGCCACAGAACAGAAGAGCCTCTTTTTCAAGGATTTTCAAGGTAATTAGAAAGAGAAACAGAGAATTCATTCATTCATTCATTCAGTGTAGTGCATGCTGGGGCGTCCTGTCCAGATGCCTCCTTAAGGCTATTTCCTCGGGTGCCAGGAGTATTGACTACTGACAGTTCACAGCTGACTTCCTCTCCGAGTTGCCTACTTGAAGGGTGCCTCCTCTTGAAAAGCCAAGCCTGCTTTCTGGCAGCCCAAATTCAATAAAGGATTGACGTGGATGGTTCAAGATCCTGGTCACCTTCCCTCAATTTGTGACAACTTAGAAGGCCATCCCACCTGGAGTCCCAGCCCAAACCCCCCCTTGTCCCTTCTAACTAGTTCTATCCCACCCAATCCTACTTTGCTTAATCCATCATGGGTGATGCTCCCCAAAGCACTCACTTCTAAACTGTTTGCATAAAAATCCCTGCCTCGGAGTCTCTTTTCCAGAGCATCCAACCTGAGACTGTTGGTAGTAGCATGGCTCTCTATGGGATTTTGGATCCCATCATGGGAACGGGGAGAGTGCTGAGAGCACCTGGCATGCTGAAGCCCTGAACTTGGGAAGACTTCTGCTCTTAGTGAGTCAGGGTGGGATCACAGTAAGAGGAAAGCACAGGCTGGTGCTTTGGAAGATGTTTGAGAGCTTTGCGGGAAAGTAGCTATCATTAAAACTATGGAAGTGATGGCTCAACTGAGTGTGATTGATGTATTGGAGAAAGTCAGTGAGAGGCTGGAAGTGATTAATCACTAATTTAAGACAAACTATGAAAGTCAGAGAAGATGGCCTCCTTGGCAGCATATCAAGAGATTCTCCTCTCCTACAGCTGGAAAGCAGAAAATCTGAGGACCACACCTGGACTTAATTAAAAGGGTAGTAGAGATCTAGTGAAAGTATCATTTTCTACCCTGCTGTGACTAAGGTCAGGGCCCTGATTAGGAAGGAGTGAGACCCTCAGATATGGGGTGAGCACATCTGGGTTGATGCACTTGAGAACCTGGGGACCTGCCCCTCCAGCTGTGCTAGATCTTCTGGGCTGCAGAAGTGGTTCAATATAACGAATTATGGACTAACACCTTCCCCTACTTGAAGATGACAATAGAGGACTGGACCAAACAAAGAAGCAGATGTCTGCTTCAGGACTTCCCCTCAGGGTGACCAGACCAAACACCAGGACCAAGCCACCCCCATAATCCCACCATAGAAATGGTGGGCCTTCAGGAAGGGCTATATCCTAAAGGAGCCACAGGGTCCGGCCCACCTGCATTGGCAGGTGCTAGGCACCCATGAATAGGACTAGATCCAGGGACAAAAGACCCAGGGAAAAGAGAGCATTTATCGATATGCAAACACTCTCCCCCACAGACACAGGATTTACGCACAACAAAGACCCTGAGAGACAGTCCCAATATACCAGTAGATTGGCTGTGGGGATCTGGCTGAAGATCACGTGAAGTGCCCACCCTAAGGGAAATGGAAACACCAGGACAGAGAAGAGAGGAAAAGATCAAAAGCCTCAGAAAAGAGGGCGCGCTGGGGTGATTGGTCACAGAGAGGCAAGGAGCCTGATCTAAGACACTCAATGACTATGTACTGAGTAGTAACTCCTGTGGAGACAGGCATGGTGATAATTTCTTGGGATTCTGGGATGAATAAGCATGGTCTTGTATGATATCTGTAAACTATGATTATGAAATAAGGAGTCTGATTTTTAAAAACAAAATTATTCAGAATAGATGTTTCCAAATGGGTGTGACTCTTCTGAAAAGTCCTGTGGGGAAACCAGGCTTCTCACTGATGCAGGGGAAAGCAGGGGAGATAGAGTCACATGACCTGAGTTTAAGTCTGGTTTGATAGGAGGCTCCCTTCAACCCCCAGTTTAAACCTGTGTGACCTGAGGAAATGTTCTAACTTCTCTGAGCCTTATGTTTCTCAAGTATAAAATTTGGATGATAGTTTCTGCCCTGGTGGGATGCTTCCCACTTACATTAAAGTGAAATAGTATAAACAAATGTCTCATTCAGTAAATGCACCATAAATGCTCAATAAAAGCTGGTTCCTTTTCCCTCTCTTATGATTCTATTACTCTGTCAACTCTTTTTGATAAAGTCTCATTTCAGTTTAGTTTAAAAGCCAAATAAGAAAACTAGTCTAGTTTTCTCTTTCTTCTGTCATTCTTCCCTTTCTCATACTCCTTTTTTTTTAGCAAACATGGGCTAGAATACCTCATGTTTCCTTCACTTGTCTTCTTCACATATCTCTGAAAGACTTTTGCCTATTGTTATACAATGTAAGTAGCCCTATGGGATGAGGATTCACCCCTCTAGGAGGCCCAGAAGTCTGTGCCTCTTGTTCTGAAGCTACTGGAAAATCTGAAGCAACAGAAGATTCCCTGAGAAGAACCTCAGCCTGCATGATGGGATATGTTTGAGAAGTCTCCCTTCATCAGGATGTCTAACCTACACATCAGAAGTGAAATAGGAGTGGCACCTGGGTGGCTCAGTGGGTTAAAGCTTCTGCCTTCAGCTCAGGTCATGATCCCAGGGTCCTGGGATCGAGCCCCACATTGGGCTCTCTGCTCAGCGGGGAGCCTGCTTCCCCCTCTCTCTCTGCCTGCCTCTCTGCTTACTTGTGATCTCTGTCTGTCAAATAAATAAATAAAATATATTTTTTAAAAAAGTGAAATAGGATAAGAATGAAGTGGCAATACAGAGCAACAAATGCAAAGATCACTATCTTATCTGTAAAATAATCGTAATACACGCTGAACACTTATTGAGCCTCATACAAATGGTGGACAGTGGCTGGGGAGACAAAGGTCCCTGAGACATAACTTCTGAGAGCTCAGAATCTAGGAAGAGAGGTCAGTGGGCTCATAGGTGACCACAGCTATGTGCTAGGAGAAAGAACAAGAGATGCTGGATGGAATTCCCTCCATCCCGAACATAGGGAGGCTTCACAGAGATGGCGCCCCTTGGCCAGAAACTTGAAGATGCAATGGACAGGGTGAGGAGGATGGCATTTCAGGCAGAGGGAACAGCACGTGCAAGCCAAGGGGCCAGAACAGCAAGGGACCTTTGGTGAACTACAAGTTATTCAGTAGATGCCGGAACACTGCAAGCTGGCTGCAGAAGCAGAGAGGTGGACAGGTTACATGGGGACCTTCTGTCCTCGTTGGCTTGGAATCACCCTGCTTAGGCCTATTGTCTTAGCATTATAATAACAGTGTTCACTTTTTCCCTCTAAAGTATCCCTGTTCGGGCGATAAATTATAGGCTCACCTGGTTTTAAGCAGGAGAGGAGTATGCTCCAGCCTGGGTCGTGGGTGGTCACTCTGGCTACCACGAGGACAGCTGGGAGGGGTGAGACTGGAGGCCTGATGGTGGCCTTTTGAGGTCCCATCTGACCCTGGCATTCTCTGATCCAGACAACCCTGGATGAGGCACCAATTCTAGAAGAACACAGAACTGTCTTTTACTAATGGATCAATGCCTAATGAGCCCATAGATATGACAGGGTTGAGAGGAGGGTCACAGGCCTTTGTGGCCTGAGGATTCTGGGCAGAATTCCTGGACAAGGCGGATCTGGACCTTACCTTGAAGGATGGGTAGGATTTAAATAGTCAGAGGCATGGAGGTGGACCTGGTGTGAGATAAGATGTAAAGGTAGAGGTGATTAGGGAGAGCAATGAGAATACTAAGAACCCTACATAACATGTCAGCAGCCATAAACTGCCACCCAGTCCTACTAGTAGCTTATAAGCACAGGCTGTTATTTCTCCAGACTCCTGCCATGTCCCTGGGAAGAGTACAGGGCAGTGTGTTAACCTGTGTATTTCCAGAGCACTTTGGGCACAGCACTGGGAGCCTTCCCATATGCACAAGGGGGCTCAGAATAGGCTCTGCCCCTTGCTGTAGCAGAGGCTCCCAAGGCCAGCACCATACACCCATATAGTTCTGGGGCTTGGAACAGACAAGGCATCCAATAGGGTTGGTAGATTGACTGATCACACAGAAAACAGATACTTGGAAGTGTCGAGTGACTTGTCTAAGGTCACACCGGGAGCAGATGCTGACACTGGAGCTTAAGCCCAAGACTCTAGAACCCTGTGCCATGTGGCCACAAGTATTCGAATTACAGACCTTAGTATTGTGAGCCATCACAGTTAAGATGAGATTCTAACTATGTTCCTCCTTTTTTTTTTTTTTTTTTTTTTTTGCCTCTCTGGGTCTTTGCATGTCCTTCAGCCCACCATGACCCATTCCTCTGTCTCTCTGTTAAACCTTACATGTCCTTCAAGAGCCTGCCAGAATGTCCATCCTCTGTGGTGCTGTTCCCACCTCCCTGGCTGAGTGAGTGACCCCTCCTCTGGGCTGCCATAGCATCGTGCTCAAACAGCAAGTGTCTATTATAGACAGCATTGTAAGGTGGGGTATTATAGAGTAGAACTCAGAGTAGGCTCTGCCGTCCATGCTGCCCTGAGAGCCCATAGCGGGTAGGGCACTGTATCTCATTTATCTTTGGATCCATAGTACTCAGACCAGCTCCTGATCCATTGGAGGTATTTGGCGAATTTTCATTGAATAAATGAAGGTATCAGACCTTGGTGGGATCATATACTATTATATTATCAGTTTTTCAGCAGGGTTTGGCCCATGGGAAACCCTAGCAGCACATCAGAGGCTGGGAGGAGAGAGAGCTGAGCTATTTTTTCCCCTCTCCCTCTTTCAAGCTTAGAAGGCACTGTATTAGTTTGCTAGGGAACAGACTAGATGGGTTAAACAATAGAAACTTCTTCCCCCCAGTCCCAGAGGCTAGAAGTCCAAGATCAAGATTTTGACCAAGTTGGTTTCTTCTGATGTCTCTTTCCTTGGCTTGTAATTGACTTCCCTTCGTGTCTTCACGTGGCCTTCCTTCTGCGTAGCCTGTGTCCAAATTTTCTCTTCTTGTAAGAACACCAGTCATACTGGATTAGTGCCCACCAAAATGACCTCATTTTAACTTAAGTATCTCTTCAAAGACTCCCATCTCCAAATATAGTCACATTCTGGAGTCCTGGGGGTTAGGACTTCAACACATAAATTTGGGGAGGGGGACACAATTCAGCCTATAACAGATGATTTCAAAGTCTCCCCACTCCTGTGACTTCCTGGGGGCTAGTCCCTAAACCTGCCTACACCTCCACAAGAACGTCTTTATAAATGCTATTCAATTTGAACCCTTTATGCGTGTGCTGGCTATTTCCTGGCAGGCCTCTCAGGGATACAGATAATGAGGACCACGGTGGAAAAAACCTACAACCACTATAAAGTTCCTCAAAAGGGCAAAGTTTAATGCTAAACTGTGATGAATTCAAGGCCAAATAACAGATCCTTCCTTCCCTGTGCCTCATTCTCCTCATCTGCAAAATGGGAATACTAAAAGCAGTCCCATGATCCTTATGAACATCCTGTGTGATAGAGGGCAGAATAGCTCTGCACACTGGAAAGGCAATGAGAGTAAAAGGCTACTTAGTCCACAGGGTGGACACACTTTTCCAGGAGCAGAGAACAGCTCGATAGCTCTAAGTTCCTAGGTCAGGAGGAGTCTGCAGATCAAAGTTCTGAAAAAAGGAGAGGAGTGTCAAAAAGGACCAGAGCTAGCTGCTAGCAACAGAAAAAGGGTGAGGCAGGAGGTGGGGCATTTTTTAATGGGCCTCTTGTCAGGATAAGTTCTAGACACAAGGGAGGGCCTCTTTCCTCCTCCTTGGTTAATAATGACCCACCTCATGGGCTTGCTGAGTATCTGTGGAAAATGGCCCAGGCAGAGATCCTGGATACGTCTATTTATGATGATGTTGACATAGAGAAGACCAGTATATTCATGCAGAGGCCATGTTTCCTGTTTTTATAAACATCTCCAATGTGAGAAAAGGCTTCAATGGGTCCATGGGCACAATTTATAGCTTGTTCTGTGCCAACATAAATCAAGCATGCATACCATCCCAGTGAAATAACTCAGATAGTTGATTTAGGGTGGTGAGGATCTGCAAACAGCCTGGATTCCAAGGCAGCTCATTCTTACACCCTGTGATGGGCTTAGCTTTTGTCTTTGGGAGCAGAGAGGGTCCATCCCACCACATGGTGCAGAGTGGAAAGCATGTGGATTTTGGTATAAGACAGTATGGGTTCAAAGCCATGATGACGTAAGGTTTAGTTTCCTCCTCTGTAAAACCAGGCCATCAGCTGCCTCAGGAGGTTGTTGGAAGAATTAAAGGAGGCCACAGGGCCTTGGTAGGTGCTACTTTGGTGATAAAATCACCTTTCTTTCCTTAAGCTCTTGCATTCTGTTGTTTTTTATGTCTTCTAATTTAAAACTGGTCTCCAAGTTAGCATAAATGGAGTCAGTCACAAGGTGTGAACACCAAAGACACTCAGAACACAGTGTGCTTGAAGACAATGAAAGGGGCCCCAAGACTCAGGCTGAAGCTTTGTCCAGCAGCACATTGAAGACCACAAAGCCCTTTCTCTCGCACAAGCTTCTTTGGATGCGAATTCTCATAACTAGCTTTGTGTAGAAACAAATGATTTTACTTTAGAATAACAAAAGTGGAATAATAGCTTAATAAGACAAGTCACATTGCAGCCCGTAATATTGTACTCTTGGGGATTAAAGTGGTTTCTGGGCCACTGGGGATCTTTAGCAGTTTCTGAAAAAGAGTATTGCTATTAAGATTGAGCTCAGATGAATTCTCTGTGGATGTTTTTTTTTGTTTTTTGTTTTTGTTTTTGTTTGTTTTTTGTTTTTGCCAGCCTGTTCAATGCCTATACAATCTTAGATGCTGCAGAAAATACATGTGCGGTGTCTTTCATGACTCAAACCTAGGAGCATGGTGTTTAGTGGATTCAGAAGATCTGACTCTGGCCCTAACTCTGCTATTCACTTACCAGGAGACCTTGCAAAATCATTTCCCCACTCTTGGCCTCAGTGTCTTCACTGGTGGAAAAGAAATATCCCAAGCCTAACTAACTCACAGGCAGATGGGGGAGGAGCCAAGGAGAAGATGAAGGTGTGGTAGTTTATTGACCATGACTATCAGGCATCTCAGTGCCAAAAAAGAAGGCTGATTTCCGCTCCCCAAACCTCAGCCTCGACCCACTTCAAAGGCATCAGCATCTTCCTACACCCCTGGTGTCCTCCCCTGCTGGTGTTATTCCTCAGCAAGCTCTTCGACTGCTTCCTTCTACGTAGAGCGGACATTGTTATTTTTAATATAATTATTTTAATGTATTTTCAACCTTTTATTTTAAAAGAATTTTGAGTTACAGAAATGTTGCAATACTTATGCAAAATATTTTAACGCACCCTGCACCTAGATTTCCCAAATGTTAACATTTCACAGGGCTTGCTTTATCTCTAAGGATAGATAGATAGATAGATAGATAGAGATACCTTACTCCTTCTGGCCATTCAGGTTTTAACCAAAATGCCATCTCTGAAAGGTCCCCTTCCCTGACCAGTTAATCCCTTAACTCCACGTCCCCGCTGTGTCACACCATTCTCACTGAAGTTCTCAAATGATACTTTCTTTGACTATTTGCTGGACCCCTCTCCGCCTCCCTGGCTAGGATGGAAGTTTCTCATTTGCCTTGTCTTGCTTGCTGCTGAATTCTCAGAACCTAGAACAGAGCCTGCAAAGAACAGACACGGAACCCTATTTTGCTGAGTCAGCAACTTGGGGACTTACTAGGTCTGGCCTGTGCCGGATCCAGATGTGCGTATGGCCTGGTTCTCTATGCTCAGAGTGTAGATGTCCCCAAACATCTGCATGCCCTAGCTGCAACATTCACTTGCATCAGGAAATCACTGCTGTATCCTGTTCTCAGAGATTACCTAGAGCATGGCTACCATTTGCATGGAAGTCCTCTAAGAAAGAGAAAGAAAACTACGCTCACAGACACAGAAAGAGAGAGCACGGCCAATTTAGTGGTTTATGTACTGGCTCTGAAGACTGCCTTGTTTACCTTCAGGTTCTGCCACTTACTACTGGTGACCTTGGGCAAATTACTTAAAACACTGTGTCTCGGTCGCCTTGTGTAACATACAGATAATAAAAATATCTTCTTCATAAGCGGTTCAGTGAGTAAATGCATTAATATATTTTACATGCTTGGAGCCATGCCTGGCACACACAGTAAGTGTTCGGCCAGTGTCAGCACAACATATATTACATAATTGAGAGCAGACAGTATGTACTGCTTTACCATTTGGCCAAACATCCCAAATATTCCATGTCAATACATAGGCCATGGTTATTAATGGCTAATAACCTTCCATAATACAGATGCACCGTAAGTTTCCTAACCTGTCCCCATTGCTAGATATTTAAGGTGCTTCTGATTTCACTCTATTATAAACAGAAACACTGAACATCCTTGTACACATATCATCATACCTAACAGTAACTATTTTTTCTCACTGTATTCCTAGAAGGAGAATTGCTGGGTGAAAGGCTATGCATATTTTCTGACCTGAGATATAGATTTCAAGTGCTTAGGACAGGTTTTCCTGACAGAGGCGTTTCCTCAGGGACCCAAGTCCAGAGGCCAGGGCGGCTCCCATTTCCAGCCATTTCCACGTCGCCCTGTGTCCCAAGGCCAGTTGGGCAGCAGTCTGTATGTCTGGGGAGGCCACCACAGACAGGTTCCTGTCATCCTGTTTACTCTGCTCTGGGCAGGAAAACAACCTGGATGTTTTCTTCTCAGAAGGTATCAGAGACCTTTGCTTTGAACTTCGTCTAAGAGAATAAAAACAACATGTACCATGCCTGCTCTTTCCCTGCTGGCTTTTCCTCTGTTCTTTGACCTGTGATACCACATCTGCCAAAGCATCCATACTTAGACCCCTTTCAATCACAGCTTTCCCATCCCATCACCCAGCAGAAATATTTCTGTTTTTTATAGCTTAGCTCAAATGCCACTTCTTCCAGGAAGCCCTCTCCCCTTTCACCCATGTATCCTGGTGGGATGGGAAAAAAACATCTAGTTTTTTACCTGCTTGGTCACAGATTGTGGGATGCCCTTTCTCACAAGAGGAGGAGAGTCTGCTGGTGATTTTCAGACAGTCCGAGCAGCCCTTACACATCTTCTCCCCTACGTCCCCAGTTAAATAGGGATCAATCACTCTGTAGCAGGAAGAGTGGGCCAACACTGGTACTCAAGTTGAAAAGGGGGAATGGCCCGAGTCCAGCAGGTTTTCTCTGAGATGGCAAAATAAATTGTGCAGCCACTGTCTCCAAAGAGGAGGACCCGTGTCCCATACCCAGGTAGTATCCCTCCCCCAGTGTGGGCAGAACCTCTGAGTCAAAGTAAAAGCCATAAGACTTAACAGGAAGAGACATGCAGAGAACACAGGAGGAACAGACCTAGGTTTTGTGGGGCTTGAAGCATATGCAATTGGGCTAGGGCAGGGTGGAGGGGGGGAGCTTTCCTTAAGAAAAATAACGATGAATGTAAAGTATCCATAACCACTCCAACTTACCCAACAGGGGAAACAAGATGGAGGACAGGGGGTGGGGAATGGAAGAAGCAGCATGTTCATCCACTGAGCTTAAAAAAGTCCTTCTGCTGCAAATTTTATAATTGAGCTATGGGCATATTCCAGGATCCCTCTCAGAAGGTGCTGAGCAAGCGAGGGGCTCTGAAGCTTGAACTTCATTGCCATCATCTGTGCGGTTAGAACTTTCTAGAGCTGAAGACCAGAGGAAGACTCTTCTCTAGACTCCATCCCTTATAAGCCTCCAGGGTTTGGGGCAACCTCTACCCCATATAGCTGAGATGGAATCTTCTGCCAAATGCAGGGGGATGGCAAGCCAGATTTATGTGGTTTAGAAATATAAATAAATATGATATTTCTTGCACTGAAGTATCCTGAAACATCTTACCTATACCATACTCTGGTGATACCTTTATTTTTAAAAGGTGATCAAGCAATATATCCTGAGAAAATTTTTCCCTTCACGAGTCTCAGTCTCCCCATCTCAAACATGGGGATGGTAAAACTGACCTCATCACTGGTGTGGCATGAGAAGGAAATGAGCAAATACAATGAAAGATCCTGGTGTAGGGGAGCCATTATTTCTGAGCATCTGCTCGACCCCTGGCCCTTGGGGAGGTCCTGGGCACAGGCCTGGGAACTGCCAGCTCACAGACCAGAGGACCTTTCTTAGACTGAAGCCCCAAGGGTTCGGGAAACACACGTCAGCTTTGGGAGCACACCCAGATCCAGCAGTCTGGGGGAGAATATCCAAGCACATGGATGTCTTGTTGTCTTCCATGGCAAATCATGGCCCCTCTGAAGACCTCAATTTCCACCAGAGTCTGGGGAGGATATCAGAAGGGCTAGCCGAGGTAAGCACCTAGCACAGAACAGGTAGAAGTGGAAACGTGTTCTGTTACATCCATTCCTACCAAGGCTGAGGTTCTTTGGTGGGGCCCTCCCTCTGGTTCCCTGGGAGGCACTTCTGAATCCTTCTTCTCTATAAGAAACAGACTTGAGCTCCAGGCAGAAGGCTTAGGATACTTCCTCCTTCCTCTTAGTTCTACTGAATTCTATTTAAATGAAGCATCCTCCTTCAAGCAGGAAACTCAAACCACTTCCTCCAACTAAAGAGTTTTTGCAATGTCCTTTTGCCTTAACATTTAGCCAGATGACCAGCTGTGAAAGCCAGAAGAAGCCTTTGATATAGGGGTGGCTCTGTGACACTTTTTCCTGGTTCTTGTGCTGACTCAGGACAATAGGTCTGGACTGAGAACCCAAGTCTCCATCCCCAAGCTCTTCCCCATTGACCTCCTGGGACTTCCTACCTTTCAGCATCATTCAGTCCACAAGCAGCCTGCTGTCAAGATGACAGGCCACATCGAGTGATACTTGTTCACTCCTAGTACCTACTTCCTTCATGCCTTTCTCCCCTGCACCAGCTGTGTCTTTGTCATAGTTCATTCTCATGAGGACAGGGGACATCCTGATATCATATACTGGGCACTTGACTGAGAGCCTGGAGCCCATGGCTTTGCCAACAATGCATGCAGTGTCAGCGATGTCCCTAAGCTTCCACTCATGTACAGAATAATAGGGGCTGAACCAGACTGGTCTGAGGGGTGTCCTAAGGATCAGTCCATACACTCCTCATCCTACTGCTTGCTCTTTGTGTTAAGGACCCGGCTCCCTGTTGATGTCAGCATAAGGCTTAAACTCCCATGCTCTTCTTTAAAGCTATTGTTCACTGAGCACTTGCTAGAGACCAGGCCCCATGCTAGGACCTGAAGATATTTAAATGAATAACATTGCTCTTACTCTGAGGGAAATCCCAGTGGGAACCAAGAACATTTAAAGATGAAAAGAAAGGGGCTAATTGCTAGGGAAAACAAACAGACAAACACACAACAACAACAAAAATCCAAATCACAGAGCTGGCTACCACAGGCCCATTGGAGGCCATTTCCCAGAGGGAGAACCACACTGAGTGTTGAGGATTCAGTAGGAGATCTCGGAGTTCAGAGCAGGTGAGGGAAGGGGGTTCCAAGAACAGGAAACAGCATGTGCAGAGATTTAGAAGGAATTCAACATGGCTGCCACTGCAATGCTCATGTCTTAAGCAGCAGAAGAGTCCAGGAAAGAGAAGAGAGGACGTGCCAGAGGTTTTTGGACCTTGAACCTCCCCACACAGAAGGAGATACCTCTGTCTGAAAGCAGTTTCTGGGAGTTTTCAGTGCAATGAGAGGTCAAGGCACTTGCCAAATTCAGATAGCAAAACCAACCTCCACGCAAGACAACCCAACATAGCGTGAGCCCAGGACTCTCAGATGGTTTCACAGTAGAATCTCTAACTAAGACTTGAACAAAACAGTCTTAAAAGTAAGACAAATATTTAGAGTTTTAAAAGCTCAGCCTACAAATTAGGAGGAATGGGAAACTTGTTCTAACTTGTTGAGATGTGCAACTTTGTTCTAATTTAAAGCAGATTTTGTTCTCTGGTGGGAGATAGATTGAAATCCTCCTGACTGCTCAATAATATGATGGAAACCACTTCTGAGGAGCCAGTGTTTTATGTTAGAGACGACCAAATTTAATAAGGTAACAGAAGAAAAAAAAAAGTGACGTCAATACAGCTTTATCTGAGAATCAAATGAAATATGCTATTGACCCGACTGAAGTTGTTCCAGTCTTAACTGCTATAGAAGGGAAAACTGAAACTTTTCAATCCCTTGGTCCTCTTTGCATTCCCCATCCCCTGACCCTAAGATACTTATTCCGCAAAAAGTAAGAGCTTGCTCAGCAGAAGGAAGATGGAGTTTCACTTCGCTTTTCCCCATCCCTTCCAGTGCAGGAGGGAACTAATGTTTCCTGACTACCTGCTCAGAGCCTGGCCCCTTATCCTCACTGAACTTCCATTACAATGTGGAACTCTGTGAGGAACTCACTATTTTCTCCTTCTTAAAGGGAGGCAACCAAGGCTCAGAGAGGTTAGGTGAACTTGTTAAGGTCACAGAGCTCAGTTAATATTATACCTATGACTGACTGAGTTAGGATTGTGATCCGCTTCTTACCTGACACAAAAGCCTGTGCTCTTTCCACCTGCCCCACTGCATTCTGAGAATCTACATGTTTGGTGCATGGAGCATGGCTGTCTACACATAGTGTCTGTGAATGAAGGGCTTTCAGAGCAATGGAGTAGTATGAGTCCCCTTTAGTCATTCATCCAACAAGCAATTATTAGGCGCCATGGTGCACCAGGCATTATTCTAGGCACTGGGAAGCAGATAGGCAAATCCCTGCCTTTGCATATTCAGACCCTATGGGTTCAACAGTGCGGTAGGTGTGACTGAGGACTCAGGACTCAGTGAGGTCCAGACTCCTGAGATCATGTCTTCATACTGCCACTGGCAACCTGTGTGACTGTGGACACATTACCTCACCTCTCTGCACCTCCATCTCCTCATCTGTACTGAGGGGCAAATAGTAATATCTCCCTTTATAGGTTTCATGAAGACTGAATTGGCTGCTATTTCCAAAGCTTTTAGAGCAGATGAGTATTGCTGAATAAATAATGGGGGGACATAGCCAGTAACAAAGTATGATGTTATCTGATATCAAGTGTGAAGACGAAAGGGAATGGGGATAGCGTATGTTGGTGGTAGGTTTGCAATCTTAGTTACAGTGGCCAGGGAAGGCCACACTGAGAAGGTGTCCTCTGAACAAACACCTAAAAGTCAGTGAGCTGACAGGAGCCATGCTTGGGCCTTGCCTTGACGGTTCAGAAAGCAATGAAGGATTTTATGGGCCTACCTCTGAATCTTAATTATGAGTGTTGATTTCCTCAAACTATAGATTTAGTGACATGCTAAACAAATTAGATTATTATATCATGACATGATATAAATTATCAATGTGTTTGTAGAAGATTCCGCCTCTAATGTGGTCTCAGAGACCAGTGAGGGATAAAGTCATTTCTGGAATATTCCTTTATAGCAAGGACACAATTATTGAAGTTATTGTGGTTTATGAGGCACATTCACAGTCCGTATCTCATAGATAAAGCTGGCCCCAGCTGTCTCCCAGGGCCCATACCACTGTGCTGGTATTCCGCCCGTGACTTTCTCTTGGCTCATACCCTGCCGAGACTCTTGTCTCAGGAGTGGACGTGGGCGCAAAGACATCGCTGAGTCTAGCTGTCCCCTGAGTGAAAATGATTAAGTCTGACCACGTGTCCACTGCCCTGATCATACAGAAATTGTCTTTTTAGATGATGGGATGCTTGAAGAACAATTTTATTTGGTGGATTCTCCATATGCTCTCTGAAAACCGTTTTTTATGTTTCCAGGGTACAAAAGTTAGGAATCTGGTTAACAAATTTCATCCTCATTATTATAACGTAAGATAAAGAACACTGGCCTGGGATGCTGGAGACAAGTGTTCATCTCTGGGCTCTGTCGTTAACTTCCATATGTCTGTGTACATCACGACTTCTGTCTCTGGCTCTAGTCCCCAGTCTGCAAAATGAGGTCAAAAAAAAGGGGGGGGGCACCTGGGTGGTTCAGTTGATAAAGCTCTGACTCTTGATTTCTGCTCAGGTCATGATCTCAGGGTTGTAAGATTTGGCCCCAATCCAGTTCTGTACTGAATGGGGAGCCTACTCAGGATTCTCTCCCTCCCTCTCTTTCTGCCCCTTCCCATATACCCCTCTAAAAAAAGAAAAAAAGAAAAGATAATGAGGAGGTAAGGGGACATATACCTGCACACACATATACAGCCTGTTCTTCATTTACTGATTGTCTTCTCTGGAGGCGTAGGACACACACTATTTCAATCTTAAGATCACAACAATCCCGAGTGTCATTACTGCTACATGGCAGGTGAATTATTGTGCAGTGGAAAGAGGCCAAGAACAAGACTGGAACCCAGGCCCAACCTAGCTATTCACTGAAATTGCTTAAGGCTTTCTAAGAATCTTCCTAAGACTGTCATTCCTAAATCCTGTCATTTAAGAATGCAGGGACTTCACCTGGCTTTCTGCAGAAGCCATCCTGTCCTCTTGACCCTTCCTTTTCTGCAGCTTGAGTTGTAGATAATCTCTCCTTCCAATGTCTATCTCGTGAGTTTCAGCCCAGTTATGAAGAACCCCCCTCCTCCCGCTGATGCAAAAGGAAAACAGAGGCACAGACTGGCATGCAAGTGACAGCCGCTGTCCAAGGCGATTCTCTGTTTCATCATCTCGCCCCTGGAGGCAGACCAGACTAAACACAGAAATGGTGCTTGTAAGTGGGGCCAGAAGCCTCCCACAAAGTGGCTCACTCAGCTTCACAGGAAGCCCGGGTCTCCTGGGGATCAGCTGTCAACCCTGGGACCCTTCTCTGGAAGCCCCTTCCCATGGCGATGGTGAGAGAAGATGGGTGGCGTGGTCTCCGGAGAGACACTGTATGTGTAGCACCACCTCTAATTCTCTGTGTGACCTGGGGCAAGTTGCCTCCTCCATTTCTAGGAAGAGGGCATTGGAGCTGGTCTAGGGGAAGCAGGCATCTCAGAACTTGGGAATGAGCCAAACTGGGTTTGGACCCCACTTCTGCCACTTATTAGGGCAGTATGAGATGTGACCCCGCAGTCAAGGCAGCTGGCAACTCATCCAGAGTTCCTCTGCTCTAAACTTGAACCTGGACTGGAAGACAAAGCATCAGGCTCTGCTGCTCACTAGCTGTGGGGCAGTGGGGCATCACTTAGCTTCTCTGGGCCTCAGCCTCCCCATCTGTAAAACATTCAGCATAACAAAGTTCTGTGCACTTCAAACTATCAGCGGCTCCTATCAGTGCAACTGGCCTTGGAGGCTGTGGTGGTCTTCAAGTATATCAAGGCAAGACTGTGCAGTCAGATTTTATTTCTAAGTCACAAAGGTATAGACAGTGGTGTTTCTCAAAATTTGGTATGTTTATGAATCATCTGAGATCTAGTTACAATGCAGCTTCTGATTCAGTAGGTCAGGAGAGGGGGCTGGTGCTGAGATGCTGCTTTTCTTACAAGTTTTCAGAGCAGGCTGGTCCAAGCGGGGGCCCATACTTTGAGTTGCAAGACTTAGAGTCACATGGCTTCCGCAGCACAGATAATAATGAGCCCACTACATGATGATTATGAAGCAACTGCCTGCTTTTAGTGGTTTATCGTTGAATTCATTAGATAAAGGAATGTTCACAGAAGGCCTGCTACAATGATGGAATGTAGGCACAATGGTGGAAAGTAGGATTTTAATGGGAAACAAGAGCCAGGGCCTGCATTCCCAGAGTAGTTATTCTAGTGGCAGAGATGAATCAAGCAAACAATTAGGAAACCCAGGTACAGGGTTTGGGCATGTCCAGCGTGTTGAGGGGGCAGAGGGCTAGAGAGCATCAGGGAAGGCCTCTGCGATGAAAGGACATGGAGCCCGAAAGCTGGCCCTGAGCAGGTGGAGTACTGAGGCAGAGGGAACAGCATTACTGGGGGCAAGGCCACCCCGCCAGTCAGAGCCTCAGTCTTGATTCAAATCATGTCTGTCTGATCCAAGATTTACTCTTGCTAGTATCTTCCCTGATGCATGAATCAAATCTTGCACAAAGCTGCCAGCGGTCCTTCCCCAGTGATGTCAGAGCACCTGGCCGCCGAATGGAAAGATAATCTGGGGAGCAGAGGTCTCGGCATCACCTGACAGCCATGGCAATTACGAAATTTGTCTCCACATGAAACCTGTTGCACCACCAACACCATCCAGGCTTGGCTTCCAGTTCCTTTCTCTTGAAGACATGTGACTGGGAAGTGTGGTTGCCCTCCCCATCGCTGCTAATAATAACCCTTACTTTTTTTAACCAACAATGAACTTTGAAACTTGGCTGTTGGTTGTCAGTCACATCAGCTGGCTGTTCCTTGGGTGAAGTTCATCGGAAACTTACCTTACCTACCTTAGGTACATCAGTGTTCCTAAAATGCTAAGCTTGGTGCTTGGCATATTATAAGCACTCAGTATGAGAAGGAAAGAAAGTCAGAGGGGTTAAGTGATTTCCCTAGTCTCCAAAGCAGATAAATGGTAATTTAAATTTGAAATTAAGTCTACTTCTGGGGCACCTGGGTGGCTCATTCAGTTACACATCTGCCTTTAACTCAGGTCATCCTCCCAGGGTCCAGGGATCAAGTTCTGCATCAGGCTCCCTGCTCCGTGGGGAGTCTGCTACTCCCTCTGCCCCCTTCCTCCTGCTTGGGCTCTCTCTCACACACAAAAATAAATAAATAAAATCTTAAAAAAGAAAAGAATTAAGTCCACCTATGAAGCCCAGCACCTTTCTCCAAATCCTCAGGCTCTCCTTATGTTCAAATTATACCCTTTGCCATTGACTTTGTAGGGTCTCCCACTAGGGTGGGCAGATACATTGCCTTGCCCAGTGATACTGGGCTTGGTCATCTGACTTCACATGGGCAAAGGAATAGGCCTGAAAAGGACAGCATGGCAGTTCTGGCTGGACACCTCAAGAGGTATTATCTGTTTCATGTTCTCCTCTGCTCACTTGCTCAATTACCATGAGAAGAGCAACCACAGGCTACTCTCTAGCCTAGCTGTCAGAATGGGACAGAGCAGATACAAACCTGACCCGAAGCTGCACCAAACCCAAGCCAGTCAATCCTCAAACTCGTAAGTGAGAAAAAAAAATCCTTGTGGTTGTGACTGAGCATTGGATGGTTTGTTACCAAGCAGTACTGTGGCAAGATCTGACTAACACACTCCACAAAGAAGTACAGCCAAGCCAGCCCAGCTCTGCAAGTATTTCTTGAGTTCTTCATGGGAAATAAAAAGGAATTAAAGTCATTTCTGCCTTCAAAGATAGTTTCGTTGCTCTTGTCTCCTTTGTTGATCGCAGATCATTATTTTATAACAAACAAATTAGTGAGTATGTCTGTTTGTCTTGTTGAAGAGAAATGCATAGTGTTATCAAATGGTATCTAGCAATATCAAGGCATCTATTTTCTAAGAACTCAGTTGAATCATACTATTAACTTACTCTAAGGTATAAAATCAATTAAGGTATTCAAGTAGCCTTACTGGGGATGTAAGACTCAACTCAGCTGGTCCTTAGGGATGGGAAGGGCTGAAAGACACTAGATACGTCTTCCTTCCAAATCATAGGGCTTTTGTGTTCAGGAGTTTTGGCTGAGGTGGGAAGCAACCAGAGGGATCTGCGTTCAAATCCTCAGGCTGCTGCTTCCCAGCTGGGTGACCTGGGGCAAGTCACAGGTCTCTGACTTCAGATGAGATTTCCTCCAACCCCCCCCCCCACCCCCCGACCCCATGAGCTCTCTTCCCTTTACATTCAAAGGCCCTCTCCTGTCTGCCTGGGAGGACCTTTGTTGGCCCCCTCTCTGCCAAGAATTGAGACCTCCCCTCCTTTAGGTCCCAGCTACACCCAGCGGAAATGATCCTGCCCCTGGGGGGACCCTGGGATCCTCCTTTGCACCTACGTCTCTTTTCTTAGGACAGACACTGAGCTCCTTCAGGA
Source organism: Mustela erminea (assembly GCF_009829155.1). Taxonomy (NCBI): domain Eukaryota; kingdom Metazoa; phylum Chordata; class Mammalia; order Carnivora; family Mustelidae; genus Mustela; species Mustela erminea. Next base: position 62,226,053 of record NC_045623.1, read on the forward strand.
CAGGGCAGCCCCTCTGAATCCTTAGATCCCCAGTGACTTGCGCAGTGCCTGGCATGTGTCAGTAAATACCAGCTGGCGTTAGCTAAATTAAATGGAATTACCCCAAATATCATCCAGCAGGAAAGGAGTTTAAAGTACGGTTCCTACACTGTTTCTTTGTTTTTTGCTTTTTAAAAGCATTTCAGGGCTAAATACATAAGTAAAAAAGAGACACACGTTTCAAAAAACAGATCCACACAAACACACATGCGGGCAAACAAACATACGCCAAACACAACCCTAGGAGGTTTCTGCAGACTTGTCTCTCATTTCAGGCCTGTAATTTCCCTCTTGGCCGACATCAGCTTTGGCCTGAACCATGTTTCGGATGGCTGGCAAGCAGCCTACTGGGTTTGGGTTTATGTTTTTGTTTTGTTTTTCCTTTCCTTTCCTCAGACCTGAAACTAAAGCCACAGGCCTTTCTGATACCTCTCAGCTGTGGCTGTCTTGCTTCATGTCACCTGCTCCCCCCTCCCAGGCCATGTGGATCCATAAATACATCCAGAGGTAAGAAGCTGGTCAACAATGGCTTCCTTCTAGAAGGAGACAAACAGAGGGCCCGAAGGGACAGAAGAGTCTGGTCTGGAAAGTGGCCGTGACCCAGGCCAAGCCTCCACTCTTCCAGACCAGACTATAATTTGACAGCCTGGCCTCCTGGCCAACTTTCAACAATCAAAAAGGGAAGGACACTGGGAAACTGAGGCATGCAAAAATGAAATAAAGTGACATGGGCAGGGCTTGAAGAGCCTAAATCCTGGGGGAAGTAGGGACAGGTATCTTATTAGATAGAGCTCTGGGGTCAGACACAGCTTATGTTCAAATCCTGGCTTGGCTGCTTCCTTCCAGGCAAGTTACTTATAACTTCTTTGACCCATGGTTCCTCAGCCTTCAACTGGTTGACACCTACCTTGCAGAGCTGATACAAAGCCTAAATGAGTGCATGTAGGGGATGGGCCAAGCACTTTGTAGGGAACTACTCCACAGTAGTAGTTCATGATAGCAGGGCTTCCCATCCCCGAAGTGAAAGAGCCCATCAGGATGCATCCATCCCCCCCACTCTCCACTCCACCCAAGGTGAGGTCTTCCTGCAGCTGCCTCCCATCCCCGGCCTGCAGGTTCTCCAGGCAGCCTGCTGCCCCCTGGAGAGATTCTCACCACTAGAAAGTTCTTCCTTAGGCTGACTCTGAAGAGAGTCTGAAAATGGTCTCTCTGGAGCTTTTACCCATGGGCCCTTCCTCCTCAGGGCCATTCCCACATGGTAACCTTCTCCTGGGAAGCAAGCTCCCAGGCCTTCCCTGAGGTGCCTCCAGAATTCCCGGGGCTTTCTATATATACACAGACACATATTTGTGTGTGTGTGTGTGTGTGTGTGTGTGCAGGCAGTTACAACGAACTACATCAACACATGGAAGGAGCACCTGTCCAGGACATGGAAGGTCCAGGAGGCTCCTGGGAGGAAGGATGCTGAACCTGGTAACAGCTGGGGGAGGGGTCGTGCAAAGTCCTGCCGCTAATAAGAAGAAACTGAGACTCGGTGAGGACCCTCGCCTGCTGTGCCAGTGGGTGATCGCTGCTGTCTACAAAGTGTGTAAAGCTCGATATCATGATTGCTGAATTTTTATGGTTTTCCTTATTCTTCAAATATACCTTTCCTGGGGGTGCCTGGGTGGCTTATTCAATTAAGCATCTGCCTTCGGCTCAGGTCAGGGTCCCAATCCCAGATACGGGATTGAGCTCCACACTGGGCTCCCTGATCAGCAGGGAGCCTGTTTCTTCCACTGCCTCTGCCCCCTACCCCTGCGCTTGCTCACTCATGTACCCCTTTCTTTCTCTCTGTGACAAATAAATAATTTTTAAAAAATTATTAAAATAGAGGTACTTGGGTTGCTCCATCAGTTAAGCATCTGCCTTTGGCTCAGGTCATGATCCCGGGGTCCTGGGATGGAGCCCCGCATTGGGCTCCCTGCTCGGCAGAAGCCTGCTTCTCCCTCTCTCCAGGCTTGAGCTCTCTCTCCCTATCTCTGTCACTATCTCTCTCTCTATAAATAAATAAAATCTTTAAAAAAAATTTTTAAAAACACACACACACACATGCACGCACACACGCACGCACAAACACACACACACATACCTTTCCTGGTTCACTTTCTTAGCAGGATTGGACCAGTTTATCTGATAGCACGTTTCTCCATTCACCTCTTTTAAGTACACAGAGAGAAGGGCTGTTTGCATCCTGCTGTCACTCACAGCTGGGTGACTAATCCAAGTGAGAAGACTTCTCTGAGCCTCCTGTTCCACAGTGTAAAATGGGGACAGTCCCGCTGACTCCCAGGGCTGGCACAGCTTGGAAAGTCACTGGGCATGGAGCAGATGTTTGGTGACATTTGCTTTTTCTCCTTGCTCCACAAGATGCTGCAGGCTGATCTGATCTTAGACCTCTGCTAGCAGTTGATAATGTTATCAGAGGATGTGCCTTCAAAGGCATTTGCATTTGAACTAGAGAGCAACAAGGAGTTCAGGGACAGCCAGGCCCCTGCTGGGCTGAGGACTCAGGGGGAATAAACACACCCTGAGGCAGAGGAACTCACCCCAAAAAGAAGAGGTCACGGGAGGCCGACTCTGATAGTTTTATGCACACAATAGGAAAGGGTGATCCCCTGAGGCTTCATGTTGGAGGAGGCCAAGGTCTCTGATGGCGGCAGTGCTCTAAGGTCACATAGGAGGTTCCCAAGTATCTTCCCTGGGTCTACACTCAACCCTCCAGAACCTCTCAGAAGAAAAATCCTCCACAATTACGAATCAGATTATGCCCCTCCCTCCCACAAAATCTATTGGGACTTACTGTTCTTACAGTAAAACACCAAATCTTCCCCCAGCCCTTGAGGCTCCTCACGATGGGAACCTGTCTTCCTCTACAGCCCCCCAGGCAGACCAGCAGGGCCTCTGGAAGCTAGAAAGCTCCAGTCCCTTCAGAACAGATGCCCAGACGGGACCTCCACCTGCCCTCTGAAAGATAACCAAGGTTATGAGAAGGTGAGGAGAGGAGCAGATTGGTGCCCTGCTCTTGGCTAGGGCAGAGTCTCTTTGAAGAACTCTGGAGAGCCTCCATAACAGTATTGATTAGAATCATAACACAAGCCAAGTGCACCCAGAAGGGCTGAGCTGCAAATAATCTAAGGGCAACACCGTTTGGAGGTGAGGGCAGGGCGAAGAAACCAGCAAGATCGGTGGAGACAGCCCAGGCTAGGGCAGCAGGCAGCCCAGACCCCTCGGGGGGTTGAGGGAAAGAAGGAATGTACTCTAGTGGCCACACCAGCCAGAGCCAATGCCAGAACTGTGGAAGAAAGGAGTGGGGGGAGAGGAGTGGACCCCCTCCCCTCTGTCTGCTCCCACACCGTGCTCTACCCTTGGGCCCTCTAAATCCAGCTAGAATTTAGAACCTAAGGGAACCTGGGTGATATAGTTCTTAGGAGTTAGCCCTCCAGGGGCATAAGCTGGCAGAGAGGGCAGAAAATTAATTGGATGAGAATGACCACAAAGAAAGAATTACCAACACAGCAGGCATCCCAGCATCCTACAGGGAGAATGAGAACAGTCAACCCCAAGAGGGTCAGCTCTTCCCCAAGAAAGAAATAATGCTACGTATGGGGAAGAGGGAGTCTGGCTGACAGGCAGCACTCCCAGCTAGGCTGGAGTGTCCACACAGCATCCAGATTCTGTGTCCAGAATACTTGCCAGATGAGTCCACATGGCCAGACATCTCATACCTTGGCCCCTGCACACAGTGGCAGAAGGGGTTGTCCTATAATCCTGGACCTCACCCATCCTCCCTGCTCCTCCCCAAGACAAGACCTTGGCAGGCAACAGGAGCCTGAGGTGCCACCCATAAGAGAGGCAAAGATGACGCAGATCCAATCATAGAATAATGATAAGAGTAAGTGATAAGGACTGCGTGCTATATAACGTGTTATCAATTGTTATCACTGCTACAATCACACAATTAAGCTCTACTTATGTGCCAGAGACCAGTCTGGCTCTATTAAGTGATCCAGTCCTCTTCCAAACCCTGGAAGGAGGTGGCTATTATTATTCCCACTCAAAGAATGAGAGGAAGACCTAGAAGAGGTAAGCAGGTTGCTGAGGTTAGGGTCAAGCCCAAGTTCGCTGGCTGCAAGCCAGGCTGTTAACTACCATGCCAGACTGTCCTCAAAGCAAGCTGGAACCCACAGATGAGTGGGAGAGGCAGGCAGGATTCATGCAAACCTCTGTGGTCAAAGGGTTGGAGTTTGCCTCTCCAGAGTGATCCTAGAATATTGGCCCTAGATCCTGTATTTTCCAATTATGACAATCTCTGACACCCTAAGCATTCTGCTTTCTCTTGCCCCTGGCCCTTTGCACAGGCTGTTCTCTTTACCTGGAAAATTGTCTTCCTCCTTCATGGCTTGATTAAACCTATCTCCATTTACTATTGCTTGCCCCTTGTTCCGCCCCCAAGTGGAACTCAGCCCTCCATAATGGCTCTGGGTGTTGACCCTACTAGGCTGCAAGCCCTGCCAAGGCAGGGACACAGTTGTCTGGCTTACCCCCATTTCCAAGTGCCCAGCCCAGTGCCTGGCATGTAATGGGTACCTGGTAAATGTGTGGCAAAGGTGGTTAGATGCTGGCACAGACTCAACCATCCAGAGCGTAGAACACATTGCAGCCCACATAAGGAGAAGCACAGCCAGTGCTGCAGGAGCAAAGAGGAGGGGGAATCTCTCCACCAGTCTGAGGCTAGAGCAGGCAGGGCCTCAAGGAGGAACTCGCAGAGCAAGGGCTGCTGAGCTGAGATCCACGCATGGGCAGGCTCTTGGTGGCACAAAAGAAAAGGGAAAGGTGTTCCAGGTAGAAGGAGTAGCATATGCAAAGGCTCAGAGGAAGGAGCATGCATGGTGAGTCACTTGCAGTGAATGACAGGAAGGGCCATGAGAGAGGAGACCTGAAAGGGACAGGGCTGGCCCGTGAGGGGCGTCTGGGCTGGAAGACAGGAGGCCAAACTGGGTGGCAAAGAACACAAGCTATAGGCTCAGAAAGACTGGAGTTTGAGTATGACTCCACAGCCATTTCCTGGCTCTGTGAGCTTGGGTGAGTTGCCTAATGTTTCTAAGCCTTAGTTTCCCCATCTGCAAAATGGGGTAATCACAGTACTTGCCCCTAAGAGAAATAAATGAAGTAATGCATGTAAAATGCTTTGCAGTGGCAAATGGCACGTGGTAAGCATCAGTAAGTGTCAACCCTTCATAGCCATGCTGTCCTTTCTGGCAGTCTAAGGGGAGTGGTTGGGAAAGGTTTGCCCTGGACGTAGATCGGTAGACAGAAGCTGTCCAGAAAGTGTTTGTGGAAGAGAGGAGGAAAGAGGGAAATTTTGAACAGGACCTTGAAGAAGGGACTTAGAGAGGTGAGGCAGGGGTGAGAGACACGTACGAAGGGTTGAGGGGACCGAAGCACAGGGGCTGTGTGGGACCAGCGGACTGGGGTTGGGGGAGAGGCAGAAAGTGGGACCAGCCAGGAAGGAGAGGGGAGGGATGTGGTGCAGTCAATGGAGTCAGCAGGCCAGAGTGTGTGTGTGTTGCACTGAGCAAAGCAAGAAACAACCATGCTCTCCTGCCTCCTCCATGGTGAAACCAGCTAGTCATTCCTGGGACAGGGGCCTGGTGAGGTCACCAAGTGGAATATTCTCTGACCCTGCATCTGGTGGCCATGGTCACTATGGAGGACATCGTGGAGCCAAAAGAGGATACAGCCCTTTGCTCCCAGGAGGCAGAGATTCCTTTAGCCCCTCCCGCACACAGGCAGCCTTGCGGTCCCTCCACCCAGCCACTTGGAGGGACAGGTGGAACCAGATGTGACCAAACTCTTTTTAGGATTCTGAATTCCTGTGTAGCATGTGGGGAGACGGACTGAGGAGAGGGAAGACAACCAGAAAGGGTCCAGCATCCAGTCTGCGCCAACTGAGTGCTCCCTGTTCTGGAACTGTTGGGTATTATCATTACTGTCTCTCTGCGGTTCAGCAGGAAAATGAACCAGGTGCTTCCAGGGGCCAGACATCCTAGATGCGCAGTCAGAGCCAGAAGTCTCCTTGTTCCCACAGGAACAGAGGGGCCCAGGCGGGGTCGTGGACTTGCTCAGGGTCCCCAGCTAGTCAGGTGATGCCAGAACCAGACTATACCGAGATTGATGAGCACCACCCCCTGGCTCGCCATTGTACCAAACCACTTCCGAGAGCACAGTATTGTCTCTGAAAGCCCCTGGGAGGCAGCGACAGAACCAAGACCAAACACTGCCACCACCACCTTCAATAATAACAGCTGCATCCTGCTGACAACCAATGACAGGCAGGTGACCCGGCACTGCCTCCTCACTGACCCTCCAGCAACCCTTCAGGCCTCTTTAAAGATAAAGCTGTGTGACTTTGCCAAGGTCACCAGGATGAGCGTGGGGGTCCCGATCCAGTCTTCTCAGGCTGCCATCTGGTCTCTCTGTTAGTCTCTGGAGGAGCAACCTAACCTTTCCATAATCTGGTGACTTCAGATTCTGCCCAGATACCTACCCACTCTGTGCCAATTTTTTTTTTTTTTGGCCAAACTTTGTTGTAAGCACTCTTTGTGTAAGTGATCCCCATTTTCCACATGAGGAAACTGAGACACGGAGAGGTTGCGGAGCTTGCCGGGGTCACTCAGCCAGGTAAGTGGCTAAACTGGGAGTTCTTACCACAATCTCTGAATGAGGCAGACCGGGAGAGGTGCCCCAGACACCATCGCGGAATGTGATCACACAAAAGCACTGGCTCTCTTTGGTCAGCTCTCAAGTCTCCAATGAAGAGGCGTCCTGTGGGTGGAAAAAAACCACCCCAAACAGAAGCCATTCTGGACAAGACAAGCAATGACTCTTGGACTCAACTCCCCCATCTAGAAAACATCCTCTCCCACTCTGATCACTTAGGAAGAAATCAAGGCTACAGAACTAGTGAGGGTCAAGCCCTGCCAAAACACACCTGGTTTCTTGGTGTCTCATCTTGGGTCATTTCCCTTGTATGGAAAGCTCCAGCCAAGGGATTTTACACACACACACACACACACGCGCACACACACACACACACACACACACACACACAGGCACTGCTTAGAAAACTACAGGCCAGATAAATTCCCCTTCTTTTCTCACCATCCTGAAAGGGGAACATGTGACATACCTTGGGGAAGCAGACGTTTGGGTTGCTGGCAACACAGTTTCCCACTTAAGAGACACCCGGACAATGTACACCCTCCACCCACTTGTCCCTCCGAGGAGCCAGGGCAAGGTAAGGAGCATGGGCTCTGGAATCACACTGGTGCAGGTCTCAGCTCTCTGCCTCTTACTGCCTGCTGTGTGACCTTGGGCAAGTTACTGAAACTCTCTGTCCCTCAACTGCCTCCTGATTATTGAGAGAATGAAATGAGATCACACACAAGAGCTCTTGGCCCAGAGGCCGGCTCGGAGCAAGCCTTCTGTCCACACCGGCTGTTGCTTACAGTCCAGCTGTGCATTCACGCTGGCCTTCACTCACCGATTCACCCCCTGCTCCAGACTATGTCAACAAACCTGGTTTGGAGCTTTCCTCAGTGACCTCCCTCCACCCAGTCCTAGCCCTGGGAGGGACCTAAGAGGAGAAGGAGACCATCCTCTTCTGGATTCTTGTATGAGCTCAAATGTGGTAACAAATTACCCAGAGCTCAGTGGCTTCGAAGAACACAGCTTCCGCCTGTTAGAGTTCTGGAGGTCAGAAATCCCCATCAGTCTCACTGGGCTGCAGCCAAATGGTCACAGGGCTGGTGCCCTCTGGAGGCTCAAGGGGCGAGTCCCTTTCTTTGCATTTTCTACTCTCTAGAGGTGCCTACCAGCCCAGCTCAAGGTTCCTTTCTCTGTCATCAGGGCCAACAAGGTACTATGGTCTGATTTCTGCTTCTGTTCTTACATCTTCTCCTATTGACTCTGACCCTTGTGCCACCCCCACTTTATGAGACCCTGGAAACTCTAAGATAATTTCCCCATCTCAAGACCTTTATCTTAATCATATCCGCAAAGTCCCTTTTATCAGGCCCACTAACGTATTCACAAGTTCTAGGGATTTGAATGTAGATGTGTTTGGAGGGGCGGGTCTTCTGCCCACCACACCCAGGCCGAGGATCCTGGCCCTCTGGCTTCCTCAGGGCCTTGGGAAAGAGAGACTTTCTTGGGAAAGAGAGAGGTTGCCGGCCTTCATCCCTGGACACAGCTGAGAAGTCAGTGGACACCATTCCCTTTCCGACGCATAGACACTTTGGCCAATGCCACCATGTGCATTTCTCATTCCGTAGCCCCGAGACCTGGATGTGGCATAGCTCAGGTCAGGCCCCAGGTAAACCAGGGCCTCCCCTCTGCCAAGGTCAGCTCCAGTGTTGCCAGTTAGCTTCCTGATGTGTCCCCCAGGCTTTTCTTTCTCTAGCCCAACCCTGACCCAGCCTCCAGAACCATCTTGTTAAAACAGATCCCATCATCTGCCTCTCCTGCTTGAAATCTTCCCTGGGTTCCCTGCTGCCTCTAGGATGAAATCCAAGCTCCCGGGTCTGGCTCACTGGGGCCCTTTTGACCCAGATTCTGCCCACCCCATTCTCTGCTTCCTCTCCCATGGCTCTCCCCTCCCCCACCTCCACATGCTGAGGCCTTCCAAGGACATCATTATCTTCATCATTTTCATCATCAGTCATTTTGGTAATAAAACCCACAGCTTCCTCTTACTGAATGCAAATAACTGGGCAAGGGAATGTGCTAACATTCAGTTATCTTTGCAAATGCTCTTTTCCCAGCTAGAATTCAGGACTCTCTCCCACCTGTTACCTAATAGACCAGGCTTGGGAGTGGGGGAGGCGAGGCGGGTGGGAAACACAAGCCCACCCACCCCTCCGGGCTGGATTAAACGCCCTCCTCCAGGCCCCCGTGGAATGACCTCTGGCCTCCACAACTGTTCTCCACTTCCTCTCTCGCCCGTTTTTCACCTTGGGTTCCTTGGGGATGGTGATCTCTTACTCAACAGAAGCATCCGAGCACTAAGTGCCAGACATGATACAAATTCAATGCCCAGGGAAATGCTGGAAAAGAGAATGAATCCAAGCCCCCTCTCAAGCTATTCACCTCCTCTTTATCCAAGCCTCTGTTTGGCAACCGCTCTCCACGCAGGTGCTGGTTTCCAAGAACATGAGGCAGGATTCTTTTGGGATTCTGCTTGATCCGGATCCAACACTGTAGTGGGGAAGGAGGTAAGAGAGAGCCTTCTAAGTGCTCTGCATGTCTTTAGCCTCTACGTGTTTAGTCCCTACAGCTGTCCTCCTGAGTAGATTCTGGTATTATACCCCTTTTACAGATACAGAATCCAAGGCACTAAGAGCTTAGGACCTGCCCCAAATCTCTTAGCTCATCATCTGGGTGGCAGAATTTGAGATGTAGCTGGGGTCCATATGCAGGCCGATCACCTCCAGGGAGCCACATACTCCATCCCCCACCCCACTCCCCTGCCTTGTACATTTATTTATTAAGCACTTACTGGGTACGAGGCATGACACCAGTGTTCTGCACACAATACTTACTTAATCTTCCTCATGATACTGGGATGTACTAATATCACCCTTGTTTTAGAGGTTGGTACAGCCCATTTAGGGTAAGATTCCACCCTTACAAGAAGGAGCTTCCTAACCAAAACACAAAGGTTGACTTTACCTTCTTTCTTTTAAGGCTCAACTAAGAAATAATCCACGGGGAATAAACTAGTCCAACCAACATTGGGGGTTTCCATTTGTGATGGGCTTCTGCTCTATGGTGCCTGCTCAGGCCCAAGGACCCTGGACGGTTGCCAAAAGGCAGTCTGGCCATGTCGGGATTAAGGCAGGTGGTTGGGAGGCCAGCCCCTGAGCTGTGTGCTGTGTGGAAGGAGAAAGTTGGGCTTGGGGTCAGTTGTCCCGGGATCAGTATTATTGCCACTTTTCCCAGCCTCTTACTAGTTTTATGACCTTAGGCAAATCACTGAAACTTCTGTGCCTTAATTTCCCCATTGGTAAAATAACTTCTCCTTTGCAGAACTGTTCCGGGAATCAATGAAATGGGTGTGCAGAGCCGCCAGTACCTGCCTGGGATGTAATCACCATGATGTTAATAATAGCAATAAAAACTGAAGCTTGCAGAAGTGCAGGCCCAAGGTCACCCAGCATCCGGTCTACTCACGCTCTTCCTTTCTAGCTTCCCAGGACTCCAGCACTCAGGCAGTTCCTGTGATTTAAAACCACAGAGTCCTCTTTGACCCGTCCTTCTCCCTCATGGCTCACTCCGTCAGGACACATGGAAGTGCTCTGTGATGTGTGTGTCTGTGTCCTTAGTCTCCTGCCCCTATCTCTGGCCCCTCTGCCTCTCCTCTGGGCTAGCTCAATAACCTATTTGAGAAGAGAGCCCAGCACAGTGTCTAGTACTTTCTCTGTCCTCAATAAATGTTGAGTGAATGCTGTCGTGCTCTCTCCAGACACTGTACTTCTCATTGTCCACTTTGCCCCAAATTCTTAACCTGGAGATAACTTTGAACGCCTTGCTATGCACATACAGAGCCTCTCCACACAGCCTTGGTGTCATCTCATGGGCCCCACTGACTAAGGACCTTCAGTGTTTCCTGCTCTGTCCTTCAAAATTCTCATCATTAGTCTCTCTTTTTTCATTCTATCCCCTGGGCTTAGAATGCCTTTCCTATCCCTCCCAGACCCACCTGGTAAATTTATAGTCATCTTTTAAAACACTACTCACTCCACAAATATGTACTGAGTGCCCACGATGTGTCAGGCACCATTCTAGACTCTGAGGCTACATCCAGGAACAAAATAGAAGTCCTTGACCACAGAACACCTCTAGTCTATGGATAGTCTGGCAGTGGAGGCATCTCACCTGGTTAGAGATGGAGTAGGGAGAGGGGGTCCTGCAGCTCCAGGAACCCCCTCCAAGATCCCTCTCCCCATACCCTCCCTATGTTCTCAGATACCACTGAGCTCCCTCCTGGTGCCTGTCTGTACTGGGATATGATTATAACAATCTGGTTACATGTCTATCGGTCAGATGGTCAGGACTATGGTTTCTGCATTATGGTGTCTGAAGTTTGTTCACAGTCTGGAAGGAAGGAAAGGAAAGGTTCCCAAGCAGTGGAACAGCAACTTGCAGACAGGTAGTGGGGCTGAGAGAGGCAGGGAGGCTGCAGACCCCTGCTGTAGACAGACAGGATTTATCCCTTCCATGAGCACACCAAGCTCACACCCAACCCTGGATGCTGCTGCAGCTTTTGAAGTGACCGCCACGCCAATGCTGGAAGTTTTCAACCCTACTAGACAGGATATTGTGCATCTGGAGTGCTTCTGGGGCTCCCAACCCTCTTGGCGGCTTTCAGCCTACCCTTCCTTGATGTCCTTGGCAATCAGTCAGTCTGACAGCAAAGCTGAGATGGCTGAGGAGGAGGACGTGGGAGGACAAGAGGAGAATTAGCCCTTGGCCTTTCACAAGAGTAAGACCTTGTTTCTGCCACAGTCTCTCCACAGTGGTATGATCAACCCCCTTTTCAGCTGAAACAGTAGAGGTCAGAGGTTAAGTAATGTGCCCACAATTGCCAGCTGATGGGAGAGCCCAGGTGCACGCTCAGGTCATCTGGCTGCAGAGACAACTCACTCACCTCATTTCAATCCAAGTTTCAGGGGCTCCACCAGATTTCCCACCCTCAGCACTGCTGACATTTGAGCAACTGTTCTGGGCATTGTAGGGTATTTAACACCATCCCTGATCTCTACCCACCAGATGCCAGAAATCACCTCCTTCCTCCTATACACACACCAGTTGTGACAACCAACAAAGTCTCCAAACATTGTCCAGTGTTGCCTGGCGGCAAAAATCTCCCCACTGATCTGCTCCAACCTGAGCAACGTGGACAAGATTCATGGCCTTGGCCACCACTGCCCTCCCCATATAACACAGTTCAAATGAGTGGTCTCCAAGGGCTCAAAAACTCAATGAGGGGCAAGTAGCAATTTGATTCATATGTGTTTTAATCTTTAATCTATGTATATTTCATTTTATCCAAGATCCAAGAATTTGGTCTTCACCAGTGTTTGCTATTTATATTGCTGGTAGAACACAGCTATGTTTCTAAATAAATATGATGAGTGAGGACATGTCTAATATTACTTACAGAGAGAGGAGCAATCAGAAACGTTTGGAGACCATGCTACTAGATGGTCCCAAGTTTTCTGTCAGGCACCTATCCTAAGTTCTATGAGAAGAAAGAGAGCCTCTTCCAATACTGTGATGTCTAGGACACTATTCCTTTCTGGGCTTCAGTTTCCCCATCAGTTAAATAAAGATAGGAAGGAGCCCACCTCACAGGGCTGTTGCATGGGCCAAAAAAATAATGCATGCACAATCTTAGCACAGTGTAGAATAATATTCAGAAATGTGATTTTCACATACAGATGAGAAAACTAAGGTTACAGAATCTTCCAAAATTCCCCTAGGTCTTAAGCTCCTGTGTAGTGAAGGCCAAATTCAAAACCCCAGGGGTCTCACCCTAGTCCACCTCACTCCCCATCCCCCAATGTGTGACTCCTGTGGAACCTCAGAATATTCCTAGTGCTTTTCTGCCCTTCCACACTTGTGTCCCTAGTACCTGCCACACAGCAGCGTGTGTCCAATTTCTCTTCAATGTTGTGGAATATATAACTGGTTTCCAGTCCCATTTTGGGCTATATCTTTCTGTTCACCTTAGTTTCTACTTTCTTGGGAATGCAAAATACAAAGCTACTGCTACAAAACATAGATGCTCACTACAATTTGTTGAAGGAATAAATAAATGTATGAAAGAACTATGACCAAAGACAGTTTCCGTTTTATGGGTCAGGCCTTTTTTAAGTCAGATTTCCCAAAATTACAAAAGAGCTTAGGAAAAGGCACTCTTGCAGCACCCTAGAATGTTCCTTCCAGGCTTGTATTATGGTTTATAATCGCATGATTGTCAGTCCCCTCCCCCCACCGAAGGGGACAATCTCCATAAAGTCAGGATGGGTCCTTTCTGCTCACTGCCATATTCCTAGTGCCCTGTCCTTGTCTAGCACCCACAACTTATATGCTGAGGAAACATATGAGTCCATAAAGCAAGATATTATCCTAGCCTCTCCTGCCTTTTATAGCTGAGGCCCAGAGGATGAAGGCGACCTGGCAACAGTCTCTCAGCCAGTTGCCATCAGAACCAGGTCTATTGCCACCTCCATTTTCTTTCTCTCTCCTTTCCCTTCACCAGGAATCCTGAGGTTGGTGGCACCACAGGTGCTCAGAACCCCAAGGGTGTCTCTAAGAGAAAGAAAAGTAAACGTCTCAATACTTCCCTGCAGGAGTCAGTGGAAGCTGTATGGCACTGGGAGGAATCTGTCCTTCCAGACTACACCAAGGCGAACCTGGGAACTTGAACAGCCCCCGCCTGCTGCCTACCCTGTCTCACCAGATAATGACTGAACAGTGCTTCATAAAGGAACAGGCACCTCTGTGGGAGAAACCAATGGCTACGGGCCAGCTCCCGGCTCACCAAAACCACACAGCCTCTCTTCGCCTGCCCGCTCCCCCATCGTCCCTTGCTCCACAGCAAGTGGCGGTCGTCAGCCATGCCACTTACTACTTGCGCGACTTAGACCAGCGTTCCTAACATCGCTTTGCCTCCGTACTCTTCAGATAAAATGGGCACAACAACAGTATTTACCTCCTGGGGGTGTAATGAGAGTTTGAAGTGAATACACGTAAACAGCTCAGAGCAGCGCCCAGGACACATGCGTGCCATGCCAGTGTGGGTCTCTATTCCTCTGTGTTAGGTGCTAAGCAGACACTGCCCTGCCTCTTTTGCCTTTCTACTTTGACCTCTCCTTTGTGAGGATGGATGAGGTCTGTGCACATGGCAAACACCTGCTCCTCCCTGGGCAGCAAATCTCATCCCTTCTCATCTCCTCAAAGCCATTGCTCTAGCGATGTGTTCCCTTTTGGTCTGCATCACCACTTTTTGCCTCTAGGCTTAATGATTCTCATGGGCATGAAAACAAACTCCCTCTCTCTTTCTCCACCCCCCCCACACACACTCTTTCTCTTGAGCCCACATCCTCCCCCAGCCTCCACCTTGCATCTTTGCTCCTCTTCATAGCAAAGCTCCTCAAAAGAGCTGAAGACAAGCCCTACCTCCAGATCCTTGCCTCCCTCCTGCTCTGGGAGTCCCTCTGGTCAGGCTTGCACCCCAGCCCTCCTCCAAAGGGGCTCTTGCCAAAGTCAGCAGTGAGCCCTCGCCATTGGTCCGAAGGCTGAGCCCCGTCTGGATCTTCATGAGCCAGGCAAGTGGTGCAACACACACCACTTCCTTCTCTGTGAGGCTCTCTCTCTAAGCTTGCCTTTTAAGACCAACTCGGTGGCTTCTCCCCAGTCTCCTTTGCTGGTTCTTCTCTGCCTTCCTACATCCCCAAACACTACACAGGAGGCCTGGGGCTCAGTGCTTGGCCCTCTTCTCCTCTGTGATCTCCTGCAGCCTCCTGGGCTCAAATGCTGTCTGTACACTGTACACTGGGGGCTCCCCAGGGTCTGTCTCCAGCCCAGCCTCTCCCACTCCACACCTCCACAGGGATGTGGCATCTCGCATCAAACATGAAGTTCCTACTGAAGCAAACGCCCCCAAATTGCTTCTCCTGCCATCTTTTCATCTCCGTTAATGACAGTTCCATCTTTCCATTTGCTTACGTCCCAAATCCCCGCAGTCATTCTGAAATCCTCTCTCCCATTCACACTGCTTTCCTGTCTGTCAGCAGAGATTGCTGGTTCTCCCCCACAGACGGTGGTCAGAGTCTGACCATGTCTTAGCACCCCTGCCAACCCAGTCTGATGCTACCACCTCACCTGGATTGTCACCGAATCATCACTGATGATCCTTCTGCTGCCATCCTCAGCCTCCTTCGATGTTTCCAACACAGTCCCCTGAGAACTCCTGTTAAAACGGAAGTCATGTCATATCACTCACAGAATAAAAGCCAGAGTCAGCGTAATAGCCCCTAAGGTCGTGTAGGACCTATGTCTCTCCCGGGCGCCATGCAGCCCCCCGTTTCCCTGCTGCTCTCCCATTCCATGCCCTCCGCTCTGCTCTTTGCTGCTTCGGAGACCCATCTGGGCCTGGCACGCTCCCCTCTTGGGGGTTGTGCACGGGCTCACCGGCTCCCCCTTCACACCCTTGCTCCAGGCCACCTTCTCAGTGAGGCCTTCCTTGGCTCCCACTTCACTGTGTGAACCCCTTATCCCACCACACTCTCCGCCCTGCTCTGCCCTAGTTTTCTCTCTGGCTCTATGCCCTCCTGATGCATGGGGTGCTCCCCTCATTTGCTTCCTGGGCGGTCCACTGGACTGTGCGCTCCATGCCAGTGGGGGGTTAAGACAGTTTTGTTCACTGCCAGGCACACAGAGTCAGTGGGCAGTCAGTGTTTAATAAGTGAACGGATGTTCTCCTGGCTTTGTTTTCTTCTGCTCATTGTGAGGGAAGGAGCTGCCCCTTCTGCTTGCATACAACGCCCCTGGTGCCCATGGGAGACCCTCGCTATGGCCTCTCATGAGGATTTCTCAGAAGAATGGACAAGGAAATATGAAGAATTCTGACATAGCAGAGGTCACGCTGGGCAGCATCGGTCACGTTCTTCAGAAACCGGCATCCTTCCCAATGTGCTTCTCAGTGACTCCCTTCTAAGTCAGGCCATGTGTGCGGGCTCCGACTTTGGAAGACATGGCGCCCGCTCTTCTCCCACCTGGGGGCTGCCTGCTTACAATCCCAGGCCCTGCTGTCTTTCTGTGTCCACCTAGGTTCCTCACCCACCTCCATGAGGCCGATGCTGACACCCTAGCCCACCAGGCTCTCTCCGCCTCTCAGTAACCTTTCCACCCCCAAGCTTACCCTGCCAGGTGCCCAGTGAGTCAACAGGAAGACTCTCTCACACTCCTCCAGACGGGGTGGAGGCTGTTCCCTGGGTGAGGAGAGTCCTATGTCTCCAGAAGTCTCTCTTGGCTTCTGCCCATGGGTGGAGACCACCCCACCCGGGGCTGCACCATGATGGACATGGCTGGGAGCACCAGGAACTCCTCTTCTGTGGGCTTCTCAAAAGGAGAAGGAGGCGGGAAGCAAGCTCTTCAGCTGAAAGTGATGATGGGGAAGGAGGTGCAGAGTTCACAGGATAGAGGAGAAAGTTTGAAACAGCTGAGAGCACGAGAGTGCCTGGAGAGGAGAACTAGAGCTTGTCAGGCAGTAATGAGAATGTTTGGATGTTTTTCTCAGGCACTGGTTAATGCACAGGTGAGTAGGTGAGAGTCACCTTTGACCAGAGTTGGGTTTTTGCCCAACAGTATAATGAGTCAAGTGGAACAAGAGAAATTGTATGTCAGGGAGTGACTATAATGAAAACGACAATATGAGACGTGACAGTGTGTCATAAAGACACCCAGTGGCCCAAAGGCCTAAGTTTGCTGGGAAAACTCTGACAGCGGATTTGAAATTGGGACTGTCCCAGAACGCCTTTTCCAGAAAGTTCCCTGACCTACCCCTTTCCAGTGTGGGATGGGTCGCTGTCTCCTCTCTGCTCCCACAGCACCCTATGCTCACCTGTACTGCATTTTAGTGCTTGATTTCATTGTATATCTTCCTCCTGGACTGTGAGCACTCAGAGGAAGGAAACCAGTCTCACATTTCTTAGTGAACCCCAATGCCAGGCCCGAGGAGAAGCTCGCTGTGCAATCGCTGACTGACTGAATACAAGTATTCGATAGAACCCAGACCACCTTCTGTATAGTAACGAGTCCCCACGTTCGTATAGTAATTTGCAGTTTATAAAGCAATTTCATATCCAGGATCTTCTTTCAATCTGACAACCATCGTCCAAGAGAGCAACTCATTCATTCATTCATTCATTCATTCAACTAAGTAGGAGAACTCACTCTGCCAGGTACTGTCTTAGACACCGAAGACAGAAGTGGAACAGACAAACACCGCTGCCTTCATGGAGCTTGCACTCCTGCAGAAGGGACTACCTGATTTACAGATGGGCAGAGCGGGGGGGTAGGGGTTAGCTCAAAGACGCTAAGCAACATGGCCAAGGTCACGCAGCCCACAGGCAAAAGAATCTGGATCAGGACATAGGACTGTCTGACTACAAGGAATGCATTTTCCACCATACCACAGTTCCCCCACAGGATCGCAGGATCATGGACTTATCTGTGAGCTGTCTCCCCCCTCCCAACTTAACAAATGAAAGGAGTCTTGGCAGAAATCCACACCCCGGGACTACCTTGGAACTCCTTCCCTTGTCTGCTGCCTGTGTTTAACAAAGACGTGAGAAATACCTGCCAGGTCTCTTCTTGCCAGAGCCAACGACAGAAGCCACACCGCATTGTGAACACAGCGTCTGCTTGTGTGCAAACCCGCAGGCATTTTTAGCAACTTTGGGGAACATAAAGAAAGCTGTTGGTTTTGTTTGCACATATTTTTCGCCTCTGCAAAAGGCTTCTCACCAAGCAGCAGCCTAGGAGCTGCCTTTTCTTTGATCTTAAGACATGCAGTGTCTTTGTAACTCACTAGCTGAGAGACAGTGGAAAATTGTTTCACCGGCTCTTGGTTCCCTCTCTTGGAAAATGGGTCCAGTCATAAAGGCTCCTACCTCCCGAGGTGGTGGTGGGATGGATTGAACGAGGTCCTGTGAAAATGCCAGCCTTTCTGGAAAGCTTTCTGGAAAGCCATGGGGGAAGACTGGGGAGTGAGGGCACTGGAGGCAGCCTGGGGGAGGAGAGGTCTTCTTCAGAAGCTGTAGCACCTGGACAGGAATCCCAGCTCTACCATCTGGAGCTGCAGGACCTTGGACAAGTTACTTAGTAAACACCCCCACCCCCGGCTCTTCCTGCCTCAGTCTTCCTCCTCAGTTTCCCAAAGGATTGCACTGAGTATTAGAAACAATGCATATACAGTGTCCAACAGTGAGCCTGCAGTGAGACTTGTTCAGAAAACGGCATACTGTTTGTTATTATTATTACTACTGGCACCATCACTACTGGCACTCATATCTGGGTGGTCGGGTCAACAACGATTTTAGGAATTTTAGACCACAAACCTTGAGGCAAGAATTATGTTTTCTGTATCTTTGTATACCCAATGCCTAAAACTCAACCCAGCAGTTAACAGCTGCTAATAAAAGTTTGGAGAACTGGAACAGATGAAGGAGGAAACAGCCTAACCCCCTCGGTGTGGTTAGCTGAGGCTTGGGCAAGAACAGGTGTTCACTGCACACTTGCTGTGGGGCAAACCTCAGTCTTCATGTGTTCACTCATCCAAACATACAAGGCAGGTATTATTGTTATCCACATTTAAAAAATTAGGATCCACATTTAAAAAATGATCCTCCACAGTCAAATGACTTGCCCAAGTTCACCCAACCAGCGGATGCCAGAGTGTGGACTGGAACCCAAGAGCATCTCACTCCTGAGCCCACGCTCTTACCCTCTGCCCTGTGCTGCCAGGAAGAGGTCTGCCTGGAGGTTTCCCCTTCAATGACCTCGTTGAGTTCCTGGCGGTCTGGTAGTTTCTGATGTTCCCAGCAGGAAGAGTAAATCTTCTCTCTATAGAAGCCGGGGTAAATGATTTACGTGGCAAGCCTGTGTTGTGGTTTTTGGGCGATTGTTGTGTTTCAGTGTCTCCCCCACCCCCATCGTGGCAGACACTGGCATTGCAAAGGGAGACCATCACCCATCAATGGTCACCCTGTCCTTGGCAGTGCCCACCGACTCTGGAAGCGGATGTTACCCTCTTCTGAGAGGCACAGGGGTTCCTACGCATCCCCACCTCCTGGGAAATATGTGCTGACCCCCAGAGTGGAAGGGGAGAAGAGGTAGGGCCCCCAGTGGGGAATGGGGAGGGTCACATTGCTCCTCTGCCCCCCAACTCATCAGATACTTCTGTTAGGGTAACACAGTGGGTATCCCCAATAGCCTACTGCATAGTCCAGATCTAACACAGTCCAGAGAGTGGAGAAGCTGACCCCGGGTCAGACAAGCATCACCACGGGAGCCAGAATAGCCACCATCCTCATTCCCAGACCTGTGATCTCTCTACAGTGCGATGTTAGGGGCTAGAGAGCGAATCCCAAAAGAGCTGTTTAAAGGACTCTCTGCTGTGTCTCTGAGCAGCACAGCACTGTAGCAGGCCACAGTTCTGTCTCTAAAGTGAGAGTGACCTGAATCTGAATTCCACCCTCGTGGCTAGCTTAGTGACGAGCCATGGACAAGCCACTCTGGGGACTCCCAAGTGGAGGAATCAGTACCCCTCCTTTGCAGGCTGCCTTGAGAAGCCGAAGATACAGTGCATAGGAGGTCCCGTGCCCACTTCTTGGCAAATCTTACCTTTGTTTCTTCCTTGGTTCTCCAAACACTTTCCGGGTGTTAAAATGGTCATGTCACTTACAATATGTCACTCAATGCTCTAAGGTAGGATTAAGATCCCCAGTAAGCAGACAAGCAAACACAGTGTTAGAAAGTTTAGGTGACTTGTCCAGGGGACCATAACTCTCTGACTCCAGAGTCTTTGTTTTCTGTACTAGTTCAGAGATACATTTGGTTTCCTTTGGGTTTTGTTTTAATCCAAGGGTGGTGAAGCTGAACTAACATTGCCTTGTACATTGTGCCATCCAACGTGCATATGTGGGATTCCTATTATCTTCATGAACCTCCACCCTTCTTTGAGAAGAACAAGATTTCTCCAACATGTTTTCTCTTAGCATCTGTCTCAGAATCACCAAGCGGTCTCATCAAAAATGCAGCTCCCAAGGGCCAAGCCCCAGAGCCATGGGACCAGAATCGCTAAGGGTATGGGCCCATTTACCAAGCTCCTGGGCTGATTCTAAACCACACTCAAGGCTGAGAACCACTGCCTTTGGGAGTCAGTCATCCCATAAGCACTGGTTGCATGAAAGAGGGAAGACAGTTTTCCAAAAGCTAAAGTCAAACAGACGGCAAGCTTGAAAAACCACCTTGTCTGCCAGGATCAGGGTCTGACCATCAGAGAGAGGCAGACCCTGGGCTGGGGCAGACCCAGTGACCCCCAGATACCCTGCTTGTCATGTCGATGTGGAATTCAGGCCTGGAGGGGTCAATGCCACTCCAGAGAGTTGGGCCAAGCTGCCAGGGGTATTTCCAGCTGTAGGAAAAACAGCCTGCCAGCAGGGATGAAGGAAGCAGGGACCACACTTGGCCTTCTGGGAAACTGGCCGAAGGACAAGGCAGGAGCCAGGGCTCCGGCACAGATATAAGGCAAGGTCTCCTTCATGAGGCTCCAGTGCAGTCTAAATGTCTAGAGCACAAGGTCAGAGGGGAGCAGGAACAGGGAGAACCTGATGCAAACCTCTGACCGGAAGCCCAAAGCAGACAGCTGGGGCGGCTTCTGGGGAAGGAAGGTGAGAAGCTCCAGCAGAGGCTGTGGATTCGGGTCCAGGAGGGCGATCTGCACCCACCATAAGTCACCCAGGCCAGTCACCCTTCCTGGCATCTGCACTTGCCTCCAGCAATGGGATATGTCTTAAACTCAATCTGTGTAAGTAACAGTTCTTGCCATGACTGCGGTGTGACCTCAGTCCTGCCCCTTCATGACTCTGGGCATCCCATCTTCCTCTGCTCCATGAGGGACCACCCTTGCGGACTCCAAAACCCCTACCAGCTCTTCCATCTACCTACCGGCGGATCTGTGGAAATCAACGACTATATTTAGGAACAAGCCAGACCCCACCTGTTCCTTGTATCCATTATCTTGCTAGTTTGGGTCTGATCGGCATGGGCCCATCTTCCTTCTAAAGTTCTAGCACGAGCAGGAGACCAGGCCCCGGGCCATCTGAAACCAGGGTTTCTCCCACTGACTAGTCTGCCTTGCCCTGGTTTGCCACATGCGCATCAGAGGTACATGGGTGACGGCAGAGAATTTTGCCGGGGGTGTGAGCAGGCTCATCTTTTGTTAATACAAAAACAACAGGGGGAAAAAAAAAAGAGAGCGAGAGAGAGAAGAAGAAGAAGAAGAGGGGGAGGAGCAAGGAAGAGGCACCCATCACACCCCAGTTCTTGGAGGGGTGCCCGAGTCTATGAGGAAAATAGGAGCGCTCTACTCAAGCGACAGACTAGAGGACGTGGGCCACATAGGAGCTCTGGGCTCATTAGGCGATTTATGAGATGATGGGGGGAGACTGGTCTGCCCGCTCAGAGAATGTAAGGAGGAGGCAGCAAGATAACTCTGCCAAATATTTCCAGGCTCGGCGGCCAGGAGAAGGGGGCAGAGCTTTGCCGACGGTAGCAAAATTGACCGAAATCTTAGAAAGGCCTTGAAAGATGATGGAACGGACCTCTTGATGCTCTGGGTGGCAACAGAAAGGTGGGAGGGAGTGGGGGAGAGAAGGAGCCCTTGAAACCACATGGCTCTGCTAAGTGTGAGTCGGGGGTTTGAGGACAAAGTGGGTAGCCTTCTGAGCTTCGGGTTCTCAAAAGTACATACAGTATCATGTAACTTATTATAAAAAATTAAGGATCCCTGTACCAGTGCTCTTACATTCTAAGATACTGATTCAGGCATCTCTAAAATCGGAGTGTGCCCCGTGATCTATCACATTTTAGAGTCCATGAAATTAATAGTAAGTTAAACTCATCCTACAAAGTGAACACTCAAAACTATGGACAGCTGTGGTCTAGTAAGGCCAGAAGATGTATTCCATAGCTCGCCCCACAGGACAGTGAAGGCCGCTAACTACGATGCCAGGACGGACAGGTCTCTGGGGCACAGGGACCACTTTTCCTGTTCATTGTACATGGTCCGTGATCTGTTGGATGAGTGGAGCCTGGGGTTACCGAAGGGCCCTGAAGTTCATTCAAACCCGAGATTCCAGATTCCTCCAACATTAGATCTGCTACCATAACTCTACCATGAAGAGTTCCCTATTCTCTGAATCCAAAATCAGGACATCATCATCACCAAATAAAATCCTGTCAATGTCTGATTGGACTCAAGTCATCTGTGGAAGCCTAGAACCATCCAGAACAACCCCAAATTCTTGGAACCCTATTGCTTCCCACCGCTGGATTCTTCCTTCCTCCTTCCCTCATTCTTTCCTTCTCCTGTGCTGGGGGTATTGGATGCAGCATGGGGAATGGACAGGGTTCCTGCCCACAGATTACCGAGAGCCTGGCAACGAAGACAGTTAAACAGGTAATAACAAGTAGTGACAGAAAATGCAGGGCGTGCTGAGATCAGGAAAACAGGGTGAACTTCTCCTCACACAGGCTCCCTGACAAAACCCGACTCCTTTCTGGAGACTGAGCTCAGCACACGCTCCTCTGTGAAGTTGTCCTGGGCCCTCCACTGGGGCCGACTCTCCCATGGACAGGCTAAGCCTGTGGTGGCACCTTTCATTCTGGTCTCTGGACCTCTGACCCTGCTTCTAGACTGTGAACTCCTGGGGCACGAATGTGTCTTTTCACAGCCCTGTTCCTAGCATGATGGTGTGAGCATAGGAGGGGCCGCAGAAATGTTTGCTGCCTGGAGATCCATTAATAAAGGATTTGTTTTGTGTTGGGTGGGTTTCTCCGTATGAAAAGTCCTACAAAAAGATAGAAGCCAATTGCATTCGCTGCCTTCCTCTGAGCCTCCGTATGTCTCTTTAAATCGAAAGAAACTTACCAGTGCTTTTCTCCATTTGTTCCTTCTTCCCTTTTCTTCCTCACTCCCTTCCCCTTCCTTCCTTCCTTTCCTTTCTTCCCTTTCTTTCCTTTTTTAATAGTTTCCCTTTGTCTTCTCTCTCTATAAGTCGTAGAACACTTTAAGTGAAATCTTACGAAGAAGGCCAGTGTGTAAAGCAAAGTCTGAGCTTCTCTGAATGGAGAGGGAGGAGCCCAACCCACAAAGCCCCTCTCTACTTTCCTTTCCCTGAGCCGAGTGAAGTCCCTCTCACCTCTCATGCCAAGTCAAGGCTGTCACTTCCTGCGTCTCGAGTCCCCAGACTCACCAAGACCAGACGTTACCACCCGAAGATAATGCTAGATACACATCGAGTGCCTCATCCGTGCCAGGGCCGCTGGGCCCTTTAAAAAAATCACCTCATGTCCTCTTTTCCCCCCCTTGCCATCCCTTTCTCTTTGCCCCAAATTCTGCATTTTCAAGTTAAAAATAATCCTGTATTGTCGTTAGCTGCCTTGAATACTTTTGCAGAATGAGCTAGAGTTATAAATAGATATAAATACAAAACATGGTGTTGGCTTAATCCTCACCACAAACCTGTGGGGTTGGTTTTAGCAGTTCGGTTTCATAACTGAGATCAGCAGGGCGCAGAGAGGAAGCAAAGTTGCCCAAGATCATTCCAGGAAGTCGGGGAGTGCGATCCTGCTTCCCACCTCGTGGGTGCTTCCCACGCCTTAACACCACCCTCACTAAGAGGTGTGTACTTACTAATTTATTTAATCCCCACAAAAACCTTGTGAGATGGATACTGTTGCTACGGCGATGGCACAGGTGAGAGTCCAGAGGATTAGAGGTGCGGTCGCTGGTCCAGGGTCACATAATCAACAAAACCCAGGCCAGGTCTTGAACCAGGCCTGGGCTGGTTCCCGGCCAAAGCCCGCTCCTTACTTCCCTCCTCCTCTGGAAGGTGCGCTGTCTGCCCTCCTGGGGAACGCTGGGGAGAATGCAGACAAGTCAGGGACAGCACAGCACCCTGCAGAAGCCCAGACCAGGATCCTCCAGCAAACCAGACTTCCCTGGGGGCAGGTCCGTGTTTCCACTCGGGTTTGACTGTGTGACCACTGGCAAGCAATTTCACTGCCCTGTATCTCTGCTTTCTCAGGCACAAAATAGTGATTATAATCCTAACAAGCTCAGAGGTATTGTTGTAAGGCAGGGAACCTTGTGGAACAGTATCTAGCATAGAATAAGTACTTTGTAATTGCTAGTTCTTAGGATGTGTATCTAAAATGCCCAGGAATGAATAGCAGCTCTGTCAGTGTGTCATTGCAGTGTCGGTAACGCCGACCCTCTGTGTCCTGGGGGGTCCCACACATCCGTGGCACTCGCAACAGAAGCTTTTACGAATTGACAAACACTTCTGAGCGCCCACTCTGTGCCAGGCCCTGCTGGAGACTCTGGGGGTAGAAAAGTTATTGTGGCACAGGGGCTCAATGCCTCGTCTGTGTGTGTGTGTTGGGGGGGAGATATTCACAATATATTATGCATCATTTTAACTATTCGCAGTGTGGTGTGACCATGACCGCTATCTATGCCCATTTTCCTCTCCACAGCAAACTCTGTAGCTATTAAAAATGGATTCATCCTTCCCCTCTCGTCCCAGCGCTTGGTAACCTCTATCCTAACTTCTGTCTTAACTTTATCTTTTTTTTTTTTTTAATTTTCTTGTGGTGAAGCCTATAACACCCAGCTTACCATCTTAACATTCGTAGGTACACAGTTCAAGTAGGTTGCCACTGTAGGACAGCCAGCTCCACCATCCACGCCCACAGCTTTTTCACTCTTCCAAACTGAAACTCCATACATTAAACACCAAGTCCCCATTCTTCCAGCCCTCCGGCCCCTGGCAACCACCATCGCTACTTTGTGTCTACGAATGTGAAACTCATTTTCCTATCAGCAGAGTCATACGATGTTTGTCTTTGGGGGACGGGCTCATTCCACTTAGCATTGTTTCCCGAAGCTTCCTCCGTGTCGTAGCAGGTGTCAGAACTTCTCCGTTCTCTGAAGCTGGGTAATATTCCATCGTACGTCGTACGACACTGGTTTATCCATCCACCCATCGGTGGACACGGAATGCTTCTAGATTTTGGCTGTTGTGAACGACACGGCTTTGAACGTGGGTGGCAGTTCTCCCTGCCTCTGAGCTGCTTGTGGTCTGATGTGGGGGGGCGATACGTATATTCATCAGCGGGTCACCTGCGTGAGCCCTTCGTCTCCTCATCTGTGAAATGGGGATAATGCTCCCTGGTGCGGGAATTAAATGAGATGATACATGACTCGGGGCAGGGCCGTCCCACTGTCCACACCTGATTGCTGTTAGCCTGCTGCTCCTGAGGCTGCTGCCAGGGGAAAGTGTCTGGAGAAGAGGGGACTGGAAATAGGTGGCCGGCAGGAGCTCTCCCACACTGGCCCATCAGACGACTCTCACGAACATCCTGGCGGGTAGTAGGCCCAAAGATCTCAAGTTTCCAGATGAAGAAGCAGACTCAGTGAGACTAGGAATAGTACCGGTAGATCTGGACCTTGGTTCCTCAAGCCTTCCTACCTGAATCTAGTAAAGGCTCAGGGGAAGGCAGGTGCAGCGTTATCAAAGCTCCGTAATGTCTACAGAGCAGGCCTGGGAGAAGGGAACAACGCACTTGTCTCGAGTCGTCTTAGCGTGGTGGGGGAGGCGCCAGGGAGCAGAAGGGAGGAGAGCTGTTGGCAGACACTGAGGGCAGGGCCCGAGCAAAAGCCCAGACCAGGAAGATGTCGTGCCTACAGATAGGGGAGGAGACCGGCCTCGGGAGAGCCCAAGGTGTGGTGCATGGGAGGGTGGGGTCAGGTCACTAAGGGCAGGCGCGGTGACCCAGCCCAGTCTGGTTCCAGGGCTGGAGGGCTTGGGTGAACTGCCCACGGTGCTGTTTCAGATTAGTCAGACTGATAGGATAGGGATGCCTGCTTCCCAACAGATCGCTACCTTCAAATCACAATGTTTAACAAAATGATGAGTGTTTTACCAAGAGCATGGGCTGAGTGCAAAAGGTTGGATAGTTCTTTCCCTAACCCGGAGTCCCTCCACACTCCAATCTTACCGCCCAAAGGCAGCCACTGGCCAAGACTGCTTCAAATATTTAACTTTGTATTTCTTCTTTTTTTTTTTTTTTAATTTTTAAAAATTTATTTATTTGGCAGAGTAAGAGAGAGATCACAAGTAGGCAGAGAGGCAGAGAGAGAGGGGGAAGCAGGTTCCCTGCTGAGCAGAGAGCCCGATGTGGGACTCGATCCCAGGACCTTGAGATCATGACCTGAGCTGAAGGCAGAGACTTAACCCACTGAGCCACCCGGGCACCCCTTAACTTTGTATTTCTAAATCATGGGTTTAAACATCTCTTTCTTCGTTTTCTGTCTGACATGGGTCCTACTGACCTGCTACAATGGAGGAAGAGCATTGAATACCTTTCCCCACAAAGCCACCCTCCTCCCGCAGCTTCCCCGTCTAGTTCCAGCATATTATCTGGTTAGAATGTAGTGTTTATAGTCAGGTGACCATGTGAATGACAGCTGAACCATATCACATTAAGTCTTTATACAACTTTTTGCTTTTTGCTGAAATTAGGGTCTCAGTTGTTTTTTGTTTTTTTTTTTTTTTTTTAGGGTCTCAGTTTTTAAACCAATTGGCTTCATTCTCTAAGTACACTTACCTGTCTCCTCTCCATGAGAATGGAAGTCTCCCCTCAGAAGCTACAAGCACAATCGATCCATTGGTCCGTCTTCCTTCCAGAGTTGTCAGTGCTCCTAGTCTAACCTGCATACCTGTCTTCTGCTGGGTGAAGAGCTGAGCTGTGGCCACTTGCGCTTTAATGGGGTCCCTGGTGTCATCCATGCAGGTGAACAGGGTCAGATACATTTTGGCCCACCTGTCATTCGTCTGTAGATTTTATTCAGAAAATACTGCGGAGTCCTTTCTAGATCGCAAAGGAAGTCAAGTGCCAGAGGTCAGCAAGACAAAATGAATTAGATGTGGTCCCTCCTTTCCAAAGGGTCTAACCCTGAGATAGACAAAAGTTAGTGCTGGGCCAAAGGAGGGCTCTGAGAGTCATGGGGCGGGCAAGGACGGCAGGTGCAGGAGGAGAAGCCCTTATGCAGCCTTTGGAAGGACCTGTGTGGAAGCCTGCCTGGAGGAGGTGAGGCTGAATCAGTCTCAGCTTGTTGGAAGGACTTTTCTAAGAGTTCTGGGAAGACCATTTCAGGTGGAGAGCATCAGAGCACAGTCACGGGAGCATGAGAAAGCATGACTCGCTCCGAGAATGTCAAATAAGTAATCAGCCATGATCATGTGGGAGGAGTCTAGTCAAGGAGAGGCAGGGTCTCACGTAGCAGGCTATGGGACCAGCGGAACACAGGGAGCCACAGAAGGATCTATAAGACGAAAGACATGATCAGGTTTGCATTTTTAAAGAGTCAGGATGGTAGGGCACGTGTGTGGCCCAGTTGGCTAGGCATCTGACTCCTGGTTTTAGCTCAGGTCATGATCTCAGGGTCCTGAAATCAAGTCTTGTGTCAGTTTTGCACTAAGTGCGGAGGCTGCTTAAGATTCTCTCTCTCTCTAAGAATAAATAAACAAATAAAATAAGATAAGATATAAGGCAAGATGGCCTCAGGTCAGACAGATTAGAGAAAAAGACAGGTAAGTGAGGAGGACTTTGAGGCCTGGCAAAGGAGAAGGAGCGTTTGAACTAAGACGGGCACTGGGGGTGAGGCATGGGGCTCATAAAACCCTACAGAGACCACACAGCCCAGTCTTGGGGTCACAGGCAGTGTGAGAAAGCTGACAGATAATTCCCAGGTGTCTGTCTCCTAGGAAACAGGAAGCTACTCTGGACTGGGAAGAAGGGGCATTGGCCTCTTGGGATGTTTGGGGGGCCAGAGGTGCTGGGACGATGGGTACCCAGGGACTGAGGGAGCAGGGCCTGGGCCTGGAGCTTTTAGAAATTAGAAGGCAGAGGTAAGCTCGAGAGGCCATGGGGTCAGAAGGGCTGGTACAGTCCAGCCGGTGAAAGCATGAGCTCTGGACTTGGGCAGCCCTTGATTTAAAGGCCACTTCAGCCACCTGCTCACTGAAACTCTATTTCCCCATCTGCAAAATGGGGACCAAATTTCTCCCTACTTCATGGGGCAGTGATGGGGGTTCAACAAGACCTTAGCTGTAAAGTGCTTGGCATGGTGCCTGGAATATAAGAAATGCTTCATTTACTGACTTCCTATTGTTTGTCTGGGGGAGCAAGGGCAGCTGCAAAGAGCAGGTGATACGCCAGTTGACCTCAGAAGAGAGGGAGGCAGACCCAGCTCCCTGGGCAGGCAGCTAGTGCAGTCACACCTAGCCCCATGCTCAGAAGAGCTCAGAACTTGGTTTTATGCTCTGCATTGCCATCTTGAAGTTCTTAAAATTTTTGAACAAGAGGCCCCACATTTTCATTTTGCCTGGGACCCCACAAATCACGCAGTGGTGCTATGAGTCGGAGACCACCAGGCAGAGAAGAGGGGGTACTTTCGAAGGAAAGGGCACCCTGAGTGTACACAGGCATGCTGCCCTGGACACTCAGCTTGGTCCAGAAACAGTTGGCGCCAGGCTCGGGGCATCTAGCCGGAGAGCTTTGTCGGGGGAAAGCAGTAGGAGCTCGGGGGGATCAGCAGAGAGAGGCCTTGATGCGACGTGAAGGGACTGGATGTTACGTTCCATGGGAGCCTTCCCACCTCGGTGAACCTGGAAGGGCAGAGGTGAGAGCTAGCTCAGGGAGAGCCGGGGCACAGCCATGGTCCACGGTGTCGATGCTGCCGTGACCTGCGCTTTCCAGATGAGGGAACAGCCCCCAAGAGGTGCAGGGCAGGGCTGCAATGGGACTTATGTAGGCTTTTTAGGCACCTGTGGCTTCATGGGCCCCTGTCCCCATATATAAATATCGACATAAATACACATATACATGTATACATACACACACGTGTGTGTGTGTGTGTGTGTGCACAATTACACTTTGCAATGGCATGGGTATAAAGGCAAATGTATTAATACTACATACTAAAACATTTTCTTTGACCAGAAGTATGGGGCATCTGGGGTTTTCTGCCTACTTAGCTCAGCAGGGGCTGCACCTGGGACTACCAGGTTTCTCCAGAAGGGACACATGGTTTTTTTTCTCCTCAAGGGGGAATGCTGGCCAATCTCTAGCACCCTTTCAGCTGAGACCTGCTGTGCCTCCAAGGACTCTCCATCTGCATGTCCACGAAGGGGGCTGATGGTTGTTGGGGTCCAGAGCTGGCTGGTGAGGCTGAGTGACAGGTGAAGGAGAGTCCTGGCCTTGAAGCAAACGTCCTGGGCCTTGGGCAAAAATCAAAGGTCTCCACGTCTGCAGATGTCTGTGAATTGACACCTTGTGCCACGTACACTGTCAACCCTGGGGATCAAGCTGCCTGCCTACCGCACCCAGACAGAGGTGGAGAGGCTGAGTCAGTGGCAGCTGCTGAGGATGCTGTCTGGAAAGGAAAACATCACCATCTGTTTGTCTGTCTGCCTGGGGTTGTAAAGAAGCCTGCCTGCAGATGGGGGAAGTGCACGGGCCTTTCTTGTTCTGTCAGTTGCTCACGTAGCCCAGAAGAGTAACAGAAGCTCGAAGGGGTATCCCCCACTCCACCACCTTCCTCAGGCTTTCTTCACGGCCTCCTCACTGGCCTTTTTGCCTTTCGTCCACATACCCAGGTGGTGACAGGATGCCTAGAGTGGGACCTTCAGTCCAGTCCTCCCACTGCCCACCTTTGATCACTCCATGTACCTGGGTGGGCGGGCAGGAGATGGCATAGGGAGTGCTGATTTAGAAAGAAAAGAGGTCCAGCCTGGTTATCCCTTGAGACCTCAATCTTCTCTTCATCTTCAAATCACATTTCTCCAGGCTCCAGGCCCCTTCCTGCTAGGTATTTATGATGGATGGATGGATGGATGGGCAGTTGGATGGTTGGATGGATGCTCAGCCTTTCCCAGTCTTAGAAACCACTCCTACTGTCCTCCAATTTCAGTGGTCAGGAGCACAACCCCAGAAACCAACTACCTCTAAAACAGGAGGAGGTTGAAACTTGTAGATTTAGAGAACAGTGATTGGAAAAGTTCTACCTGATTGCTTCTATTTTCCCAACAAAGGCCAGGGGTTTGGTGGGAAGATAAAGGATAAAGTTTAGAATCACTAGTGTATAGCAGTTCAATGGGGGATTTGTCATCACAAAGTAATGACATGGGCCATATGGTTTCTGGTGGTCAGAGTAATAGCTAATATTCCCAGAGCAATAATCACAGGGCAGGCACTGGGCCTGGTGCCCTCTGCTCACACGAACTCCTTTCATCTTCACACCCACCTGGAGTGCAGTTGCCTCAGTAAGGATGAGACATGTCATGCTGCAGGAATCTAAAACAAAAACCAAAACCATTTTGAGTGGTTGACAAACAGAAAAGTTGATTTCTTGCTCATACTATCTGTCCAGGGTGGCTGGAGAAGAGTCATGGCAAGGATAAGAAGCCAGGAAAGTCTGAAAGGCTAGGAAGAAAAGGAGGGAGGAAGGTCCAGAGCCTGATATTCAGGAGGAGACCCAAGAACCAGGAAGAGGAGAGCTTTGGAGTGATGAGAGGGAGGGAAGTGTTGGAGAATGGGACCCTGCAATTTGAAATTTCAGGGGTGGAGCAGCAGCCAATCCAGATAAGAGCCAGGTGTGACTCTGAATGGGGATGGCTGGAGTGGAGTGAGGATGAGGGTCCCTGGGACTGAGGTCAAAGGCTCTGGCAGATGGAGCCAGCTTCCATTCCTGGGGAAGAATGGGGATCTATGGGAGGATTCCTCGGCTGTCCCCTTTACCAGGAGATGAGGTTTGGAAGCTATTTTCAAATAGTCAAACATGGAAACATGAAGTATAAGACCTCTAAGAAAGGTGTGTGTGGAAACCCAACTTCCTCTGCACTGGAAAGCTGGAGAAGCACCCGATGGAGAAGAGCCACCGAAAAGACATAGATGAACACAACCAGATGCAAACAACCTAGGACCAGGGGTCTGATAAAATTTCCAATAGTCCTAAAATAGTTCACCATTCATGAGAGCTTATTACATGCTAGACACTGTTCTAAACATTGTAGATCTACAGCTGCTTCGCTTCTCTTGGGACACCCTACAGAGTAGGACCATTTTTATTCCCACCATACAGATGAGGAAAAGAAGCATCTAGCACAGCAGTTGGCCAAGGTAACATAGCCAGTGTGTGTTGGAAGTGGGATTTGAATTCAGGTAGACTGGCTTTAGAGCCCATTCTCTTACATGCTAACCAGCGGTTCTCCAACATGGATGAGCATTAGAACCCCTTGGGGGGCTTCTTAAAGCAAGTTATTGGGCCCCCTCCCCTAGAGGCTTAGGGTGGCCTGAGAATTTGCATTTCTGAGAAGTCCCCAGGAGATCCTCAGGCCACAGGCCCCTAGACCACACTTCATCCTACCTTACAAATACACATACACAGCAACTACTCAGCGCATAGCAGGTACAACGTCTCCTCCCAAACGTGGCTAACAATTGCCTGGTAGGTTGTGTGTGCATGTGTGTCACAGAGGGCAGAGGATTATGGCTTAAGTAGAACTCGGGGACAAAGAAGAAATTGATCTTGCTTCTTGACCCTGAGGTTGGGGGATATAGAAAAACGGGCCATCTCCACAGAGAGAGCAAGGGATATAGGTTCCACTTAAGGTCTGGAGATAGGTACACAAAGCATCCAGGCTTTCAGTAAAGGGTATCTGGTGCAATATGGGGTCTAGAGGGCAGTGTGGGAGGAGGAGCAGAGAAGGCAGCAGAGATGGGCCAGAGTGGGCGAGAGCGAGGTGTTGTCGATGGCAGGCTGGTAAAGAAGAAGCAGTTATCTGAAGATGGCCATGCAGGGGAGAAGTGCAGACAGTTCATCACTGAAGGACTTCCTGAAGTTGACCATCTCCCTTCCCCTTCTGGAAATTTCCAGGGTCTAGTGATGACAAATAACACAGGAGCTGAAACCTGAGTCGAGTCGAGCTTCTTCTTAGGGAAAGGACTGAGCCAAAATCAGGCATCAGCTTTTACAAAGCCAGCCTTTAAATCTTAAATTCAGAGGTCACTGAAATCACCAACTCTGCCCCTTGAAGAAAACCTTCTGCCCTTCTCATTCACTGCCTTTGGGGAAGTATGTGGGGCCCCGATGGTTCCCCAGCAGCTGTCTCTCCTGCAGTTTGGGGTCCAGCTTAATTAAGAGCTCCGCTGGCCGATTAGTCCCAGTCACCTCTGTAATTGGGCACCAGCTGTGTTTTCTCTTGACAAGTACTCCTTTATGGAGTTTCTAATGTAAATGCATTACATGAAAAAACATAACAGGTCCAGGGTTATATGATCATAAAACCAAGAACACTTGTTTTCTATAGAAATAAAGAGTGCATCTCTCTCTATATTCCAGAAAATGATTTTTTGGAAAGCTGGGAGGGAGGGTATCGAACAGCAAATTCTTCATGTTTATGTTCTGGATATGAACGCTGATGGTGGTTTTCAATGAAGTTTTGCATAATCGCAGGTGTTGGTGCATAAAGACTCGGGAAGTTTCCTGGTAGAAATGTGAGACTTGAGAAACTGAACCATGAATGGCTCCATTTATGAACAGCCACCAATGACTGACAGAATGACTATTAATAGCTAATATTAACTGAGCCCCTTCATAGGGGCTCAAATCTAGGCCAAGCACTTGGAAGGGACTTTCTTATTTAAAGCTGGCAATAACTTTATGAGGTGGGTACAAATCTTCTCCCCATTTTTATAGATCAGGAAACTGAGGCCCAGGGAGGTGAAACAATTCATGTTCAGGGTCACTCAGCTCACCACTAAGTGGCCAAAATGGAACAGAAACTCAGATCTGTCTCCTGCCAAAATTCCTTTCTGCCTCTCAACAACTAAACAATGCAATTAACTAACCTGCTCTGTTTCCAACAATTAGAGTATCAATGATGACCCTTAACATCTGTACGGAGTTTCACAGTGGCTAAGTTCTTCTATGCTGGTTTTCTCTTGCTGTGTGATAGACCTGTGAGAGAGACAGAGCAGTTGCAGTCATCCCATTATCACACATCTGCAACCTAGGTGCTAATGGACTAGCCTATTCACCCAGTCACAGGTCAGCAGCAAAGAACAGAGTCAGACCTTTCTAATCCATGCTCTGAATCCAGTGCTCATTCTACTACTCTCCCTACCCCATGTGTTGCTTCCACCTGAGGAAGCAAGATAGATGTATTTTTCCAGCCATTTGTTCATTCATTTGTAGCCCCTCATTTATTTACACAGTCATCTTGTATTTTTATTTTCTCTATCCTGATTACTTATGTTTATTTAGTTGCTGTCTCTCTCGCCTCCTTGGAATGTAAGCTCCATGAAGGCAAGCCCTTGTCCTTATTAATGGTTCTATATGATAGGATGATATACAGCCCCCACCCAAATAATGGCCAGAACTTAAGTATTTATCTTTCAATTCATTCAAATAAATTTCAGTTTATCCACTCAGAAAATATTCACTAAGCATCTACTATGTGCCAGGTGCACAGGTGGGTCCTAGGGCTCCTACACAGAGCAAGACAGTCATGATTTCCCACTTCCCTGGAGCTTACAGTCTAACTGGCGTGGACGGGGTCTTACATAGTAGTAAATAAATAATTGTTGATTGGAATTGGGGAGCTGAAGAGGATTGAGAAGAAAAGGGACAACCACTGAGTTCTTGTCCTGGAGCTGTCCACAAGCTAGTGGGGCAGATCACACATCCAATGAGAAGTCTCCATCTCATGGCAATGGTGGTGGTCTGCAAACTCGAAGGCAGTACGTTCTGCCTTGAAGTGCCAGGGCTGGGCAGGGGTGAAGGCAGAGGAGGCTGCCTGAGGAGGCAGCACCTGAGTAGTTTCAAAGACAGATAGGAGTTATCGAGGAAAGGGGTGGGGAAGATTCCAGGCCTGTGCAAGGACAGGTGGCAGGGGGCCAGCTGGCACAGTGCAAGGGGTGACTGAGCCTCGATTGTAGGGTGGGGAGAGAAAGAAGAAAAGAGGTGAAGGAGACAAGCGTGGAGCAGGTCCAAAAGTATCATGTTGTGATGGTGAGTTTTCTGTGTCAGCTTGGCTAGGCTATTGTTCTCAGTTATTTAATCAAACACCCTAAAGATGTTTTGTAGATATGGTTAACAACCATGGTCAGTTGACTTTAAGATTATCTTCACTAATCTGGGTAGGTCACATCTAATCCATTGATGTCCCTTAAGAGCAAAACTGAGGATTCCCTGAGGAGGAAGAAAGTCTGCCTGGGAATTACAGCGTCTGCTTCTGGCCATGAGTTTCCATAATGTGGGCAAAACCCCACAGTCATAGGAACCAAGCCCTTGAAATAAATCTCTTGATAGTTAGATAGATAGATGATAGATAGATAGATGGATGGATGATAGGGATAGACTCCTAACCTCAGACTGGTTCTCTTTCTCCGGTAGACCCCTGACTGACTGACACTCAGTAGCTAAATAGACCTCATCCTTAAGAGCATGAGAAGAAGCCACAGGAGTCTTTAAGCAGAGGAGTAGCATAACCAGACTCGTGTTTGTAAAAACCATGGCTCTGGCTGCAGTCTAGAGTAGATCAGAAGGGGCAAGACTGAAGGTTGGTAAACCAAGTCAACCAGAAGCAGTTGCCTGAACCATGGCAGCAAGAATGGCCTGGAAAGAGGGAGACCAAGGCAAGGATATGATGACAGTAGAATGGAGAAGACTCAGGGTCCAATTGCAAGTGTAGGGTAAGGAGGAAGGGAGCTGCAATGAGTCCCTGGTCATTGGACATCTTGGCAGATGAATTGTAAATGCAAGGAGAGCAGGGCCTCTGTTATGTCCCCTGCTTCGCATGGAGGACAGGACCGGGCAGCCAGAAGATGCCACTGCACAATCACTGAATGAATGCAGTTCTCTGAGGTGGGCAGGACGAGGAGCGTCAAGGGCAGGTCGGGGCATGTTGAGCTTGGTGGTGCTGTCAGACAGCCAGGAGGAGAGGTCCAAAGGGAGCTGGAGAGACGGTCTGGCTGCAGGAGAGCACTCCGGGATAGACTGAGTCCTGAGTGTGGGCGTGGCACCTGAAGCCAGGGGCCAGTGCTTCTGAGAGTGAGCCAAGCGAGGGGAAGGAAGGTCAGGAAACGAATCCTGGAGAAATCACACCTTTCAAGGACTGCAGCAGAGAAAGGACCCCTGAGAGGAGAATAAGAAGTGGGGGGTATGGATTGAGGGGGGCTGAGAAAGAGAGAGAGAGAGAGAGAGAGAGAGAGAAGGCAAACCAAGAGAACACAGTGGCAAGGGTTAAGCGGGGAGGGAGTGTTCCCACTACTGCTGGGAGGTTATTTACAGTTACAATAGTGACCTTGACCGGGGCCGTTGTGATGGGGGTTAGGTGGGGGCCAGAGACTGGACTGCAGATGCTTGAGGAAGACAGGAGAGATGAGGTAGGAGAGGCAGGGTCTCCACTGGCCTCTCACAACCCTCATTGCAATAGTCCACCAGGAATGACCAGCCCATATTCAAGGGCGGTGAAACTGAGGCACAGGAGTAAAGCTAGTTCAAAGCAATCCCACAGCCCTAGGGGGCTGTGTCCCAAGACAACAGCTGTTCTGACCACACACTACCTTTTACGGCTTGGCGGGACACAGACTTTGCAAAGAATGGTTGCGCAGGGTGGGGCCCAGGCCCTGTCCAGGCTGATCGCTGAGACGTGCAGGGCAAGAGCCTCTAGGGCGTGTGAGAACATTTTCTCAAGGGGAACCACCTTCCCTTGAAACAGCTTGTTCTGCTGAGTTGACAGGAGGGAGGAATGGGGACTCCTCAGTCCTGGGCCGGGTGCCAGACACGGCGCCAAGGCGGAAGACTCAGAGAGGCCGGGTCTGGCTGCCGCCTCCCAGGGCTCAGCGTGGGCCATACCATCTCTGCTCCTTCTCTGGGGCCTGGGAGAAGGCCGCGTGTGCTGGATTTGTGGGTTTTTAACTAACGTATAAAGAGCACTTACTATGGGCCAGACTCTAGTCATCATTTTACATACTTGGACTTATTTAATCCCCAGTGTTCTTGGAGGAATGCATGCTGACTGTTCTTGCTTAAGGATGAAAAAACAAAGGCCCAGAGAGGTGAGGCTCCTTGCCTCAAGCTTCTCAGCTTGCTCTATGGGTGGAAGAGCAGGGATGCTGAACTCTAGAATCTGAGCAGATGACTAGCTAGCCCTGGGGGGTGGGTTCACATCACCAGGCAAGGGCGGGGATGAGGCTAAAGGTCAGCCTTCCTCTCCAGGTCTGGGATCTTCGGTAATTGGATGATGGCTCTGAGACTCTTATTTCCTCTTCTGTAAAATGGGGCCAGTGTGGCCCACATCATAGGGCTGTAAATGAGGACAAAAGGAAATGTTTATAAAGTGTTTTGCAGACAGCGTCCAGCCCAGGGAAGGTGCTCTCTATAATTGTTAGTTCTCTTTGCCTTTTTTGTTCTTTTGCAGAAGCTTGGTCTTGAATCTGTAGGTCAGAAAATCAGGGCAAGAGCCCAGGACTCTGAATCAGACTGACCAGGAGTCAGATGCTGCTTCCAATATTCATTATTTGATTTTAAACAAATCACTCTTCCTTGCCAGGGCCTCAGTTTCCCCAGCTGTGAAGCATGGGAAGATCAGTTTAGTCCAGAATAGCCCTCAAGTCCCCACAAGCCCCCCTTCACCCTTACACAGATATCCCCAGCTGATCATGAACTTGATTTCTACTGAGCCCCTTTCAATATGAATTCCTATAGTTTGATTACAATTCAAAAATATGTAAGATATATAATATATAAGATTTACAAGATAATAATAGCCACCTCCAGGGATTTCTATGAGGTTTAAAAGAAATAATATTTTTCTTCCTCCCTCTCTCTCTTCCTTCCTTCCTCCCTCCCTCCTTTTCTTTCTTTCTATCACCAAGCAATGGGTGAAGGGGAGACGGAGAGGGAGAAAGAGAATCTTAAGCAGGATCCACACTCAGCATGGAGCCTGAAATGGAGGTCGCTCTCACAACTCTGAGATCATGACATGAGCTAAAAATCAAGAGTCAGATGTCTAACCAACTGAGCCACCCAGGCACCCCTAAAAGAACTATTATTTCAGGGCACCTGGGTGGCTCAGTGGGTTAAGCCTCTGCCTTCGGCTCAGGTCATGATCTCGGGGTCCTGGGATCAAGACCTACATTGGGCTCTCTGCTCAGTGGGGAGCCTTCTTCCCCCCTCTCTCTGCCTGCCTCTCTGCCTACTTGTGATCTCTCTCTCCGTCAAATAAATAAATAAAATCTTTTAAAAAGAAGAAGAAGAAGAAGAACTATTACTTCTAAAGCATGCAATCCTGAAAACTTTGAACACACAATACACTGTAGTTCACATTAACCGTTCTGTATCCGCTTAGCAACTCCATGAAGTTGGTAACTATTTTCTCCATTTTACATGGAAGGGAGTCAAGCCTCAGAGACTTCCAGATCTCAGAGAGGCTACGTCACTTGCCCAAGATCGCCCAGCTAACCAGGGGTAGAACGGATATTCAAATCCAGAACCACTGTCTCCATCAGGAAAACGTGACGCTGCGGATCACATGTTTCCCTAAACCTACAACTGGACGAGGAGCCGAGCAACAGAGAGCCATGTTCCTCCTTGGCATCTTACGCAACAAACCATATGGACCCTCGAGCTCTTACATAACAGCCCCAATGCTAACGAGGGGAAGTTTAACAACAACACAAAAAACAGATCGCATTCACAACAGACCACCATATGTTCTCCCGTTCCCTGACAGCAGCCGCACCAACTCCTCCTCGGGCGCCCACAGAAATTTTCTCGACCAAAACAGTTTTATTCCCAAGTGACTCAAACGATTGATGCCTTTATAAAAAGAATGGGGGAGGGGGCCGTGGTGGAAGTCTGTGCTTCTTCAAAATAAGTAAGTCTTGCTAACTCCCCGGGAAAGCCCAGAAAACTTCAGCCTCCGCTCTTTGGCCTTGGGAGATGTGGGCTTCTCTAGGGACAGTGTGGCCTCTGTGACCTGGCAGCTCCCTCCCACGGAGTGAGGGTAGATGCACTGATTTCTGGTTTCTAAGGCTCTAAGCTAAATAGCACATGTGTTTTGGGTCATCCTTTCACTTGGTCTTGAACTGTTACACTATCTTGTTCATCAAGAGTCTCAAGTTTGTTGTTGGCTTTCTGGAAGTGCCCTCTGGAACGGAACCCAGTCCATAAAGTGTGGTTTGACATGTGCACATTGGGGAAGGGTTTCTGCTAATGGCTCCAGGCCAGCCACAAACTTCCTTTTCCATAGTTTTTGCCTGGTCTTCTGCCTCCTTCACTCCCTGCCCTCCATTTCCCTGCCCTGCAAGTGTAGCAATCCTGCTAATTAGGAAGTCTGAGCATGTCACTCCAAATTCCCTATGCCTCCCCG
Source organism: Mustela erminea (assembly GCF_009829155.1). Lineage (NCBI taxonomy): Eukaryota > Metazoa > Chordata > Mammalia > Carnivora > Mustelidae > Mustela > Mustela erminea. The sequence goes on from NC_045623.1 coordinate 62,264,494, forward strand.
GCCTCTGGTCCTGCATGCTCTAACCTCTGCACCCCACTTTGCAGTGCTCTTCTGCTTGTTCCCGGAGCTTCAGCAACATTAGCTTTCTTTTGGTTCCTTGTGGCTTTGCACAGGCTCTTCCCCCTGCCTGCCCATCCCCCCCACTTAGTTCTCACCATCTGCATCTCTGCCACTTGTGGCTATTGCATCCTTGAAATGTGGCTATTGAAACTGAAGAATTATAATTTTAATTTTATGCATTTTAATTAGTTTAAAATAACTTTAGCGTCTCACGTTGCAAAGGAATTTTCTTTTCCACGTTTTCTTCCCGTACTTTATGGATTCACTTTCTATATTAGAATACCCGTGGCTGGGGCGCCTGGGTGGCTCAGTGGGTTAAAGCCTCTGCCTTCGGCTCAGGTCATAATCCCAGGTCCTGGGATCAAGCCCCGCATCCATCGCTTCCATCGTGCTCTCTGCTCAGCAGGGAGCCTGCTTCCCCCCCTCTCTCTGCCTGCCTTTCTGCCTACTTGTGATCTCTGTCTGTCAAATAAATAAATAAAATCTTAAAACAACAACAACAACAACAAAAAGAATACCTGTGGCATAATTGTAATATGAGCTACTGATAGATGAAAGTTGTGTATCCAAATGTGTCCCCCTGACACTTTGTATTTTCCAAAGACAGCCACAGTGAAATATATATTCCATCCCATATTCTCTTACAATGTGACACTGACAGTGTCATAGAGATAGAACTGGGTGGAACTTTGTATCTGATGAAGAAAAGATGATGGCAGAGGTAGCATGTGTCTTCTGAGGTTGGGTCATAGAAGGTACTGTATCTTTCACCCTAGGCTCAGGATTACTCACTCCTAAAGTCACAAGCCACCACGCTGTAAGGACCCTGACATGGGGACGCCTGGGTGGCTCAGTTGGTTAAGCGGCTGCCTTCAGCTCAGGTCACGATCCCAGCGTCCTGGGATGGAGTCCCACATCTGGCTTCTTGCTCAGCAGGGAGCCTGCTTCTCCCTCTGCCTCTGCCTGCCTCTCTGTCTGTGCTCACTCTGAGAAATAAATAAATAAAATCTTAAAAAAAAAAAAAAAGAAAGAAAGAAAAAGAAAAGAAAAAGAAAGGACCCTGACATGGAGAGGAGTGACCTCAGCAAGCAACCAACGGCATTTTGCCAATCATGTGAATGAGCCACCTCGGAAGTAGATTCAATAGCCCCAATCAAGCCTTCAGATAACTGCATCCCCAGCTAACATCAGATTACAATGTCATGAGACACCTCATCTAAAAGACCTGTCCATCTGAGCTTTTCCAGAAATCCTGACACTCAGAATCTGTGAGTACTATAAATGTCATGGTTTTTGTTTTGTTCTTGTTGTTGTTACTGTTTTTAATAAATGTCATAGTTTGAAGGCACTAAGTTTTAGGGTGGTTTATTATGCAGCCATAATAACAGGAACACTACTCATTTTTCTCCCAACACTACTTACTGAATAGTTATCTTTTCCCTCCAGATACAAGATGTCACTTTTATTATAAGTGAAATTGTTGTATCATGTGGGCCTATTGGACTCATGCTGTTCCATTGGACCAGAGCAATTCAAGCACTAATACCAGATAGTTTAAGTCACTGATGTTTTATCATCTGTGTTACTAGCTGTTAAAGGTAGCCACCCTCTAACACTGGTCTGCTTTTCCCTAGTTTGCCTGGATATTATGGCTTCTTATATCATGAGAATTTTATTTATTTTTTATTTTTTTAACGATTTTATTTATTTATCTGACAGAGATATCACAAGTAGGCAGAGAGGCAGGCAGAGAGGGGGAGGCAGGCTTCCCGCCAAGCAGAGAGCCCCATCTGGGGCTCGATCCCAGGACCCTGAGATCATGACCCAAACCAAAAGCAGAGGCTTAACCCACTGAGCCACCCAGGCGCCCTTTTAGAATCAGCTTGTCTAGTATTTAAAAAATATATTTTTTTTTATTTAAAAATTTTTTTTATGTGCTTGTTTTAAATTTATAAAATAACATTGGAAAAATTGATGTATTTATATTGCAGGTTTTTATTCAGAAATATGGTATATATTCTCATTTAGGTTTTCTTGCATGATGTTCAGGAGTGTTTTAAAGTTTTTTTCATATCCAGTTGTGTATTTCTTATAAAGTCAACACTTAGGTATTTTAGATTTTAGTCAGTGTTTTAAGTGGAATTTTTTGTGTGTGTTATACCTGCTATTCTAAATAATTGTTAACTTGTATATATGAAAACTATTGATTTCTATTTGTTAATTTTGTATATCACTTCCCTTCTGAATAATCTATTTGTTTATTGTAGCTTTTAGTTGGCTCTCTTGGTTTTACCAGGCATACAACCATATTGTCTGCAAACCAATATACCTTTATCTTCTATTATTTATTCCTCAAATTATTAGTTGATCTTTTTGCATTAACTAACACCTTCAGTATAGCGTAGTGGTGATAGTGAGTCTTCTTTAGTGAGACTACCTTTTAAGGTTACATCTAGCCATGTGGAATTTTTGGACTCTTGACATGTGGCTATTGAGACTGAGGAACTGTATTAGTTTTACTTAATTTAAATTTAAATAGCTATTTACTTAAGTCTTCTTTAATTTCTCTCAGCTATGTTTTGTAGTTTGCAGTGTATAGGCTTTGCACATATTTTGCCAAATTTGTCCCTGAGTATTTCACATCATTTGATGGTATTGTAAATGCTTTCTCTTACAACTGGAATTTCCAGTTGTGCATTGCAGCTACATAGAAAAACAATGGATTTTTAATGCTGATCTTGAAACTTGCAGCCATGCAAAAATCACTTATTAGTTCTCGTAGGTTTTGTTTTGTTTTGTTTTGTTTTTTTGCATTCCATCAGATTTTCTATATAGACAATTATAGTATCAAAGAATAAAGAGAGTTTTATTTCTTCCTCTCCAATCTGGGTTCCCTTTATTTCTTTTTCTGGCCTTACTGCACTGGGAGAAACTCCATTGTAGTGTTGATAAAATATGACGAGAGACCATACCATTGTTCCCAATATTAGGGGGAAAGTGTTTATGTTTTTCACCACCAAGTATAATGCTAGCTAAAGGTTTTTCATAAATACGAAAAACCTTCAGCTATTCCTAGTTTGCTGGAAGTTTTTATCAGGAATGGATATTTCAACTATTGAGATGAACATATGGGTTTTTTTCCATATTTTGTTAACATGATAAATGTCTTTGATAAATCAACTTTTCATTTCTGGGATTAAACTCCATTTCATCATAGGTATCATTAATTTTCTATATGAATGGATCCAATTAGAATTTTTGCACCTATGTTCATGAGCAATATTGGTCTGTAGTTTTTGTTTGTTTATTTGTTTTTATTCCCATCTATGTTTATTTTGGTATCAGGTTAATTCTGGCATCATAAATGAGTTGGAAAGTATTCACTCCTCCTCAATTTTCTGGAATAGTTTGTGTAGAATTGCTATTTCATCTATGTGTTTGGTTGAAGGCATCCAGTGAAACAAATTGGGCCTAAAATTATATTTGTGGATAGGTTTTCAATTACAAATTCAATTTCCTTGATATAGGGCAATTCATGTTATCTGTGTCTTCTCAAGTGAGCTTTAGTAATTTGCATCTTTCAAGGAATTTATCTATTTCATCTTACTTGTCAACCTTATGGGCATAGAGTTACTTAATGATATTCCTCAATATTCCTTTTAATACTGTAGTGATCACCTTTCTTGTTTCTGACAGTGAACATTTCTCTCCTCTTTTTCCCTGTCCAACTGAAGGTTTACTGATTTCTTTTTTTCTCAAAGAACCAGCTTTTATTTATTTTTTTTTAATTTTGTTCATTGTTTTTCCATTTTCTATGCCACTGATTACTGCTCTGATCCTTATCATACCTTTCTTCTTCTCATTTTGGGTTTGATTTGCTCTTCTGTTTCTAGTTTCTTTCTTTTTTTTTTTTTTAAGATAATATTTATTGAGAAAGAGTGAGAGAGAGAGAGAGCATGAGAGGGTAAAGGTCAAAGGGAGAAGCAGACTCCCCACTGAACAGGGAACCGAATGTACAGACTCAGTCCTGGGACTCCAGGATCATGACCTAAGCCAAAGGCAGTCACTCAACTGACTGAGCCACCCAGGCAACCTGTTTCTAGTTTCTTAAGATAGAAGCAGAAGTAATTTATTTGAAATCCTTCTTTACTAATGTAAGCATAAATTTTCCTGTAAGTACTTCTTTAGCAACATTCTATAAGTTTTAATATATAGCGTTTTCATTTTCATTCAATTCAAAATACTATATAACTCCCCTTTGGTTTCTTCTTTGATGCATGAATTACTTACAAATGCATGTGTTGGGTATTGTTCCCTCTAGCTCTTCTGGATGATTCTTTCCCCAGTCTCCAATGGCTTCCTCACATGTGTGCACTGACCAAAATCCTGTGCAGATCATCAATGTCCTGTTTCCATGTGTCTCTTTCCTGTCCAGTGCTGGTCCTATGCATTTGATCTGCCTTTGTTGATCTTAAATCAGCTTCATCTCTTCAACATGGAGTCTTCTAGACTCTGCCTGAGTTCCTCCCTCCTGCCACAGCCTGGAAACTCCCTCAAGGCAGTGATCTGGGGCAGTTGTAGGGCTCCCCTTATTTGTTTCTGCCTTTCAAGGATCGTTGCCCTTCACTTCTTGAGGTCTAGTGTTTTGAAAACCATTATTTCATATATTTTGTCTGGTCTTTTCGTTGTTTCAGCTGGGAGAAGAAATCCAGTCCTTCTTACCCACTGTGGTTGGATTCAGAAGTAAGGCTAGTGAGCTTTTACTTGCTTATTTTTATTAATTTATTTATGCCATTTACTATAAACTATTTTGATTTATTGTTTTTATGTGTAGCTTTTCTGTTATTTAGGATGGTTTGTATTTCAATTCTAGTGGTTACTAGTTTAATTATGTCTTTATATAATAATTTTTGTTCTCTATTCTTTTTGGAGAGTATCTATTAATTAGTTCATTACTCTAAGCCACGACACAGTGTACTTATCTTCCTCTGACTCCTCTTCTTAACAAACCAGTGTCCGTCCACAACATTATCTTTCTTGGTGTGTATGTTTGCATGAGTACTTATGCAATTAAGCTTATATTTCTACTACTTCAGTCTTCAACTCCTCGCCCCCTCCCCCCATTCTTACATCTTCAGTATAATTTCCTGGTAGGATAAGGGAGGAAATGTTAACATGAACGGACATATTTGGATCAGAAGTCCCCAAAGCATCAGATTAGGATACAGAGACTTGTATCTGTGCCCAGGCTCCCTAGTCACCAGCTCTATGGTGACCTTAAGATAGCTGCTTAAGCTGTCAGACCACCATCCCCCAGTTAAGATGGGACACTAATATCTATCTTTTGAGGTTGTGATGAGACTAGAACAAGAGAATACATGTGAGATGCTTTGCATAAACCCAAGGCATATAAAACACCTATAAAATATTGGTTAGTAATAGTAGCCTCGGTAAGAAAAATCAATAAGAAAACATCCATGGAGTACAAACCACACACCAGGTACTGCACCAGCTATCTCACATTCTGTATTTCATTTAATCTTGACAGTGAACCTGTGGTCAATACATTGTCCTCATTAGAGATGAGGGGGAGACTATAAGAGGTTAAGAATAAACCAAAGTCACTCAGTGCATAAGTGACTGTGGCAGAATTAAGACTCAAAATTCTGATGCCATGTCCAGAGCTCTCTTTCTCTCCCCACTGCTCTACAGCTACCTTTATGATCCTGAGCTCTGCCCTGCTAATGAAAGTGTGTGCACACACATTCACACGAACATGTGTGCACTCACTTTATTCTGCGAACAAACTTGGCCTCACAGCTCAGTATATAGACAGGATACACCTGGGCGAATATAATTTGCCTGTTTTTCCAAACTCTAGGTTCAGAGTCTGGCTTGCAGACAAGGTACAGATGGAAATCTTCCTGGATTCAGACCAAGAAGAGAAGAAAGGGTGGGAAAGGCTTGCCCCATGGCCTGTAGTAGCACTGAGTAAATCCAGCTTAGACGGAGGTTGGGAGAGTAGTTGGAGGAATCATGCTATTGACAACTGCTGGCTTGTCTAGCGCTTGACCAAGTTCTTCAGCATCCAAGCCCTCTTGGACTTTCCATAGAAGTTTTATTGCCAAGGAAATGGAGGCTGAGAGAGGTTAACATTGTGCTCAAGGCCACATATTTAAATTGGTGATAGGGCCTAGACAACAATCCCAGATCTCCTCAACACTTGTCCCGTGCTTTTCTCATGACATGCGTTTGACTTCATGGGTAGCATTTACCTTTTCACAGTTCTGCTGGGGGTATGACTAGGCCCCATAGATGTGTAAGGGGAGAATCAAAGTTTAGCTGGACCTGATTAGTCTTTAGCACTGTATTTGAGTGGCAACAGATAAAGAGACATAAAAATGGTCTTTGTTCTCAGTACTCATTTATTTATTCATTCATTCATTCTAAAAGTTCACTGGATGCCAAGCTCTTTTAGGAGTTGGGGAAAACTCTTCAAGGGGCTTACTGTATGATGAAAGAAACAGATTCAAAATGCAACTGTTGCAGTTCAGTGGGAGAAGTTAAATTAAGAGTATTTGGGTGATGGGCTTATCACCAAAAGCACTTCACTATCAATGGGGAAAGGGATCTAAGAAGGCATCCTCAAAGGAGGTGAGTGTGGAAGGATGCATAGGAGCTGCAGAAGTGGGATTTGCCACCAAAGGAGGCACAAGTGAGCATGTTTCTTTGAGAGGACCACAAGTGATTCCGTGTGGCCAAGTCCAGGGAAGGCTGGGAGCAAAGCTGAAAGCTACTCGCTGTTCCTGCAGAGGAGTTTAGACATCTCCTACAGAGGGTGGAAAGACAGTCTAAAATGTAAGAAGAGTAGTAATAGGACCAGCTTTGGCTGGAAAACTCACTGTGGTACAGGTGGGAAGAATGGACTAACGGGGGAGGGAGCAGTGAAGAGGCTGGCTGAGGTCAGGGGTGTGGCAGTGGGAATGGGGTGAATTGCTCTGGCTCACCCCTACTCACATGGAAGGGTTAGCATAGACAACAGCTCAGGGAAAGACCTTCAGTCTGGCTAGAAGCTCTTCTTATGGCACCCTGAAAATTTTCTCCCATCCCCTAGAGCAGAGGCAGAGTTTGGTGGTGGTTAATAGCACTGGCTACGAAGCCAGCTTTTAGGACACTGCACCATACCTCCACTGCTAACTAGCTGTGTGACCTTGGACAAGCTGCTTATTCACTCTGTTGCCTTAGTTTCTTTATCTATAAAGTGATGATAATAAGAGTACCTAGCTCTTAGGGTTATTGTGCTTAAATCATTTAATGCATGTAAACCACATAGAACAGTGTCTGGCAGTGAGGAAATGCGCAGTTAAGCGTCGGGTTTTAGAATCATTGTACCCATTCACCGGAGGGGAAAGTGTATGTTCCTGGGTGCACCTGGCCAGTCTGAGAGCCCCCTGGGGACAGGTACCCTCAGTCCAGCAGAGAGCCTGGGACAGCAGACTCTCAGTGAATATCTGCCGAATGGATTAACGGTGATACTAATGACAAAGAGATATTTAGGAGTTAAATCATGCATCCCTGCGGGGAACTGATCAGACATTAGGGAGAGGGTTAAGTGAAGAAAATGAATAATTACTAAGGTTCTGTACAGGGCAGGAAGATGATGGTGTTTTCACGGCTGAGACAGGGAATTTGAAAGAAGGAGCTGAATCCGAGGGTTAGAGGGCTAACACGTGCAAGACCAAAGCTATAGGACAGAAAGAAGCTGAGGTTTGAACTCAGGTCTACTGAGTTCATATTCCATGAACAGTTTCTATAACCTGCATGTCTATGCAGAGCACAGTACCTAATGCCACAGGGACCCCATAATGCAGATCGAATGAGTCGGCGAATGCTTGAACGAATGGACGCCTTTTGTGAATGCCAGGGGAGCACGGTTACTTTTCTTTTCAATGATAAGTAGATGTCTGTGTGGAGGTTAAAATAAAAAATGGAAGAAAGAAACAAAAGTCGCTGTAAGATTTAAAATTAAAACCTAGTAACCAATATTGTACGTGAATGAAATGGGAGCCATCTTCCTTCTTTTTCCCTTTCTCTGACACATCAGGACATTTTTTATTCTCTCTAGCTTCACAACATACTCTTGCAAACTGCTAGGCAGGATGACTAAAACTACCCACCAGGAAGTTTTGCAAAGCCCAAGCCAAAAAAAAGAAAGCAACATCAAGGAATCTAGGAACATAGGAAAATGCCTGGCAACGGGGGGTGGGGGGCGACTACACAGGCTCCTCCACGGATGACTCCAAGTTCAATCACCACCCCTTTGACACAAGCTTAAGTGAAGCCACTGGAGGGACCCGCAGCTGAGCAGCAGAGCAGAAAGAACCATCTGCAAAAGTTCCTACTTGGAATCGGTATGCTCTCCCTCACTACAAGTTGCGTCATAGAGTAGTCATCATAATTATACTAAGAATGCCTATAGTTTATCGAATGTTTACTACTTCCAGAAACTGGTAAGTGTTTTACAAACACTATTTCATTTATTTTCATGTATTTCATTTTATCAGTTCCTGCAAGAAACATGCCGCTACCCCCATTTGAGAAATGGGGATACCCAGCCTTGAGAAGGTAAAAGAACCTTACCAAGGTCAGGTGCGAGTGAGGTCACAGGATCTGAAGCCCAGCTTGTCTGACTCCAAAGCCCAACCCTAACCACACACGGTTTTTCTCTGTGATTCCTTTGCGGTGGGACTGTACAGAGTTTAACTTTGTCCAAGCGAATCTCATTGAAGCATCAAGCATGAAGCCTACGTTCCCAATGCAGGTGTGACAAGACAAGAGTGTCCCCACTCAGAGGCCCTTCATCAGTCCCAAAGAATCAGTGCAAGGATCTAGAGACACGGGTTCAGAGAACTGGGTCCAGATCCTGACGTTACCACTTATATACTGTGAGGCTTCCCCTGCATTCCGTAAATTCTTTAGGCCTCTGTTAGTTTCTTAGTTCTTACCCAACCCACCCTTTCCCTTGACTTTGGAATATAAAATAAAAGGGTTTGTCTAAATAATTTCTCGAAGGGTTTGAGAAACTGATATTTTTTGTTTGTTTCAATATTTGTATCATTCCTAATATAAACTTTATTACATCAAAAAGTAATTCGCCTGGGTGGCTCCGTCAGTTAAGCATGGGACTCTTAATTTTGGCTCAGGTAGTGATCTCAGGGTGAGATCAGGCCCTGGTTGGGTTCCATGCTGGGCCAGGAGCCAGCTTGGTATTCACTTTCTCTCCCTCCCTCTGCCCCTCCCCACCCCACTCTCTCTCCCCGCTCTAAAAAACATAATAATATCCCTGATATGAGGAAGTGGTGATGCAACATGGGGGCTTAAGTGGGTAGAAGAAGAATCAATGAAACAAGATGGAATTGGGAGGGAGACAAACCATAAGTGACTCTTAATCTCACAAAACAAACTGAGGGTTGCTGGGGGGAGGGGGTTTGGGAGAGGGGGGTGGGATTATGGACATTGGGGAGGGTATGTGCTTTGGTGAGTGCTGTGAAGTGTGTAAACCTGGTGATTCACAGACCTGTACCCCTGAGGATAAAAATATATGTTTATAAAAAATAAAAAATAAAAAAACATAATAATACATGCTTACTAAGGAAAAAACATACTCCTCAAAAAAAAAAGTATGTAATTGTTTCAGAAGGATGCAGAAGAGTGAAAGTAATTCCAATTCTTTTAAGCACAAATGGGATCACTATACAAATTCTGAATTTAAAAGACTATCAGAGAGGCTTCCTCCAGCTTTAATATTTAACAATAGCAATAAAAAGTCATGTTTGGATACTTTTTGTCACTTCCAAACACTTCTCGACTTGCCTTTTGAAGAGTTCTGTATTCATATCTACGGTTCAGTGCTCTCATCCAAAGATTTAAAGAGTTCTTATAAAGGCTTTTTTATTCTTTTGATGATTAGCTAAAATAAAACAAAACAAAAACCTTGTAGGGGGTATTTCTTTTTCCAAAATAATGCACTCCACAACCTCTTGTTAAGAACTTACCGTGTCTAGAACTTGTGCAGGGAGATACCCAGAATGCCACATGATCGTGGGTGAGCAGGTCCAGTGGCTAGAGGGAGAAGTGTAGGAAGGTAAGTACACAAAGGCCTGAGTGTGCACGTGTGAGCTATTAATTCTGTCACAGAGGAGGGAAGAGAGGCTGAGTCTGAAAGAAGGAAAGATCCAACAGATGGCCAAGCCTTAGAGAAGCAACCACATAGGCAAGCTCCAGCTTGGTTAGCCGGCAGGTAGAATGACATAGGATTTCTTGTCTACACTGGGGTACTTGATGATGGAAGGGCAGTGCTGACAGTTATGTCAGGATACTGGGTGAAAACCAGAATTTCCTGGGCAAATGAGATCAGATGGTCAACTTCACACTAACATTTTATTGTGAAAAATGGGGCTCTGAAATGGGTGTGATAGGCAACTGAGGAATCACTAAATTCTACCTTAGAAACTAAGAATACACTGTATGTTAATTAAATTGAATTTAAATTAAAAAAAAAAGAATAGAAGAAAAATGGGGCTCTGAATCTCATTCTTTACACATTGAAACTGTGATGAAAATGGCATGTTCAGAATGCCCCAGGGAAGGCTTCCCCACCCTGGCCAACTTCCTGAACAACTTGCAGAGCTTCCCCTAACAATGCCTTTCAGTCCTGCTGTGAGAATCTAGCATAACATCAACACAGCAAACAAATTGTTCAAACTGAAAAAGCGCATTCTTGTATCATCCTTAAATTAGTGCCCAAGCAATGTAAGACTTTCCAAACCACATTGATACTCAGCCTTGGGAGTTTGGGTTTTCCACAGCACTTAGGGGAGCCACTCAGAGCCCTAACTCTCAATGTTTCCACTTGATGTTCCTTGTTTTGTTTATCTGTGCATTTAGTTATAATTCCAAAGAGTCAATGAAGATTTTCTCTGTGCAGAGACTATTGGGAAAAGTCTTGGGAGTGGAAGAGGAAAGTCAAAATCTTTTTAAAACATGACCGGTGTCTACTAGATGTGATAGCTGCTGGTGTACCCTGAGGCAAAAGGAACAGCATATGCAAAGGCACAGGGGCAGGAACAAAGCATGGAGTATCCAGAGAACTGGGCAGAATTCTCTGGCTAGGAATGAGCCTGGGAATATGGTGGGAGAAGAGACTAAGTGTGGGTTGAGACTAGATAGCTGAAGGGCCTTGAATGCCGCCCCAAGGAGCTTAGACTTCATCCTGTTATAACTGATAAGTCTCTGGAGCTATTCTAGCAGGCTATTTGTTTCTGGAAAGAGAGCAAACCAAACAAATCCAGGAAAAGTCACCCATCCTGGATCAAATTTCTCTCTTCAGGTTTGCAGTCCTGATTTGCTTTAAACTTTTTGTTAATGTATTCCCTGACTCCCTGTACCTCAAACACCACCCCCAAAGGAAGGTATCTCAATCGACTAGTGATTATGGGCACAAATTTCTGATGCTTTGAGTTCAGCCCAATCACAACGTAGGCTGGACTAGAGTATTTTAGCATCTCCCAGATCTACTCCCAAATGGGACTCTATGGATGAGGCTCTGGGCCAGACCCAGAGAGGCGAGAGTGGGGGGCTTCTGTCTTCTGACCACCCTCGTGGAAACTGCTCCCAGTGATTTTCTTTGGGGGAATTTATACTCTTAATTCCCTCCATTCTCCACCCCATCATGTCTGCCTGAAGACCAAATCCAAAGTCATGAAGCTCACGTGAAAATGGCAGCTGTATACTTTTCAGCTACTTGGGATGCTTAATAAATGGACCGACTTGAAAGATAAAAGTCTCCTTGTCCCCAGAGGTATTTGGACAGCCATGCTCTAGAACGGTTTCTTTCAGGCTGTAGGGAATTGGAGTCTGACAGATGTGGATTCTCCTCCTCGTCTAACTATTTCCAACCTCTGAGCCTCTGTTATCTCAGCTGTAAAATAACGATTATAATAATTCCTTCTTTAGAGGGTTTTTTAGGAAAAAAAAAACAAAAAACCAAACCAAAACAAAAAAACGAGATCATGAAGTCATGTGGCCCAATGCCAGGTACTAGTATGTGATCAGGAAAAGCTGGCAATCATCATGGTTAGCGCGGGCATCCGCCAGTGGGTGAGCTTTGTGCTGCCAATGGTGAACCAGTCATCTATTTCTGCATAAGACCTTCCCCCGGGAACATGACATGGGAAAAGTCCTATAGGCAAAGAATTGGTCATCAATACCAATGAATATTACCCAATAAAGACCATCTAGCTGCAGGAGCCAAACTTCCCATTTTGCACAAGAAAAAGTAAATTCAGAGAGAGGAATCACAGGCCCAAATCCACTAAGTCCAGTAAGCTATAGAGAGATTCCTGATGAAACCTTAGGTCTCCTGGTGCTTCCTCCCATGTTCAGTAGTGTTCTTTTAATGTCTCTGTTTTCTGTTAAGAAGCAACATTCAGGACCTTCAATGATCCTATCTTCCTTACATATACTAACTCATTCAATCCTTACAGCAACCTCAGAAGGCTGATCTTATTGTTAATCTCCATTTTATGGATAAAGGAAGTGAGAGAGAAGTTAAGTTACTTACTCAAGCCTCACTTCCAGCCAGCAGTAAAGCCTAGATGTGAGCTTGGGCTTGAAAGCCTGGGTCCTTAACCACACACACATACCAACCTTCCTAAAGTGAAAAAAAAAAGTGTATGGTGTCTCCTTCAGAGGAACCTACTTTCTAGAGGAGAGACAAAACCCCTAAGAGTGTGTAGTCACATGCTTCAGGCCCCAGGAGAGTGAGAGAGGGGGGCGGTTAACTCTGCAAGGTGAGGAGTGAGAAAACTAGGAAAGCTTCCTGGAGGAGGCAGCCTTTAGCCAGTTTCCAAAACTGGCTTGTTTTCCTCTAAGCTGCTGAGCGTAGGGGTATTCCCTACAGATAGAAGTATTCCCTACAGATAGAAGCATCTTTGCTGAGATAGGCAGATGGGAAGCGGCAGGTTTTCAGGGGCACCAGGGAGGCAGGAGGCCAGGACACCAGACATTAACTCAGTGTGTGAGAAGGACAAGTTACTTAACCTACAGAAACCTCAACTTCCTCTTCTGTAGAATGGGGATAATAATGCCTGCCTTGTGAAGCTGTTTGAATATTAAATGAGATCATGTGTATATACTTCTCAACCCAGTGTTGTTCCTCTTTCTTTATTTACCTATTATAAAACTATTTGCCTCCGTAAAATTTTTAATTGAGCTTATTTTTTTGCACTTATGCTCACAGTGGCATTAGTAATAATCCTGAGTGGGTTATTAGTCATTCATAATAATAATATAATTAATGATAATGTTAATTGCCATTGATGGAGGGCATTAAGTACTTAATATGTATAATCTATATTTATCTAATCTACTCCTCCGAACCTATCTTAAAGATAAGTATCATTATCCCCATTTTTTCAGCGAGGTTAAGAAATTTACACAAAGGTCACCGGCTAGGAAGTAGCAGGACTGGTTTTCAGACCCAGGTCTGTCTGTCCAGAAAAATACCCGGCAAACAGAGAATGCCCTGTGTTTTGAGTTCATGTTGGTCTTGGCAATGTCCCTCAGCCTCTTTCTCAGAAAGAAAACAAACATTCAAAGAGGTTTGCTAACGTGTTGGAACAAGAATGCCCTAGTGAGAGAGAGAAGGGGCCCGCTGAGGCAGGGAGATGCATCATATTTGGAGGGTGGGGTTGGGGGGGTGCCTCAACCCCTTCTCCCCAAACCCAGAGGTCCTGAAGAGAGCCTAGCTTGAGCTGGAACCTTGAACCGCCCAGAAGTCCTGGCATCTTGGCAGGTCACTGTGTGCCTTCTCAGGCTTCAGGTGGTTCTGGGAAGCCAGGGGTGTCCTGCCCGCCAGTGGAGACGCCAGGACTGCCAAGGAGGCTGCGGGCTGGTAAGCCAGCCCTTCCCCCCCGCCGTGGGTGGCTCCCAGGCAGCAGGGAGTTAATCTGCTATCTGTTGGGAAGGCTTCCAGAAACCTCCCCGCCTGTGTTTGCTCAAGGCTGGGCTCTTCAGAAACTGAAACCAGCGGGACACCAGGCCCAGCCAGCCCTCATGGGATCCTGCCTGGGTTTACCTTCTATGGGGAAGGATCAGAGGGCTGGGCGGAGCAGAGTCTGGAGCCTGGGCCGCCTGCGGATGTGGCAGGCCTGGCTGCCTTCGGCCTGAGGAGGCCCTAAAACCCCCGCCCACGCCTCCACCACCCGTCGGGACCCGCTCCAAGGCCCCAGAGAAGCACACGGGCAGACAAGCCAGGGTGGCTGGAATTCCGGGCCTGCCCCTCACCACCTCTGAGACACTGAGTCAACCACAGAACTTCAGTTTCAGTTTCTTTAGCTGTGAAATGGGGGTAAATAATGCCTGGCCTTTGGATTCAGTAACGCATGTGCAGTAACCTAACACACAAGAAACGCTTGGTTTATGTCCCCCGGTTGCTGTCCCTGTTACTATTACTGCCGTTGTTGTGCCAGTGGGTCGGGCAGCCTGCTTTGTGAGGTAGTAAGCTCCCATCGCGCAAGGAAGTCCAGCGCAAGTGGAGGGAGATGAGGAAAAAGACAAAAACAGCACAGGAAGGGATTCACGTGTGCATACCCACATACTGACCTGGTCATTTCAGAATCACCTGGGAAACTCAAGCACCACCTCCGACCCACTGAATCAAAACCCCCAAAGGCAAGATTTTCCAAAAGTACAGTTTCATTTTATAAACCACTCATCTGGACCAATCATGTCTACATTCCTCACCTTCAAAAGACCCTAATGTTAAAAAACAAAACAAAACAAAAAAACCCTAATGTTATTCCCTCCCATCCTATCAATTAAAGAGGGTAAATCAGATTTGTTAAGTCATAATTAATTCATTTGCTCACTACATAAGTTATGGACCAAAGGCCCAGAGTTCATTCCACAAATAGTCATTCACTCAACAAATATTTAGTGTGTAACTACCATGTCCCAGGCCCAGTGCTGTGTCCTGGGGGGATGGCGAAGGAGAAGGTGGACAAGACCTCTGTCCATCCCCCTGCACCCTCCAATGCCCCCCCCAGCCCCCCAGCCCCAGCGCTTCCCAATCTGGCAAGGGAATGCAGAAAATGGATTCAAATACTGACATTGAAGCCAGGAGAATCCCGCTGGGTAGAAGACACCAATATTCCGACAGTAAAAAGATGTGGTTCCATCAATAGCAAATAATGTTGACATGTCATTATAGAGAAAGGTGGATGGCGGTCCTCGGCTGTGCGCACACATATGCGCCTGCACAAGAGATGGCATGATTATTTTTATGAATCCCAAAAGGTCCAGGGTCCTTGACTCCAGAACGGCTAAGGTCTTCTGAGGAAAGGAAGACCCTTTGGACTTAATTCCTGCTTATGTGGCCAGTCTCATGGCCTGGCACACACATGAGGAACTGGCCAGTGGCCCCAAACTCTGAGCAGAGCGTGGGCTCTGAAGCCAGGCTGCCTAGGGTTGAATCCCAGCTTGATTCCTTAGTGCTGTGCGATTGTGGGCAAGGTACTGTGAGAGCACAGGCACAGAGAGGAGACCTCTGTGTGCCTGTGAATAACACCTGCTCACAGAGCTGTCCTGGGGATTACAGAGAAGGTACTGAAAGCCGTGGTAGGTGGGCATCGATTAATGAGCGGCTATTATCCTATGCTCCCTTTTGCCTTTGATGGTCTGTCTCTCTGCCTCAAGTACCCCCCTCCCTTTTTCTGTCTGGGGAGCACATAGTTGTTGGTGCCACGGCCCTCCTCTCTAGAGCCTTCCTTTCTTCCTTCAGCAGGCAGTGTGATGCTTTTTCATTTGGGTTCCTATAGTTCTTTATAGCAACCTCTCAGGGCCCCTCTCACACTGCAACTGTGTTTCTCATTGTCATTGAGGTCTTTTCCCTTCCTCTCTGCATTCTGGGTTTTGAAAAACAGGGGCTCCATTTTGTATCTTAAGGATTGTATTTATTTATTTGAGAGAGAGCGAGAATGAGAGAGAGAGAGAGAGAGAGAGAACACAAGCAGGGAGGGGCAGAGGAGAGGGAGAAGCAGGCTCCCCACTGAGCAGGGAGCCAATCCCAGGACCCTGGGATCATGACCTGACCAGAAGGCAGACACTTAACTGACTGAGGCCACATCTTTTCATCTCTAGGGACAAGATGGTCCCTGGGATAGAATAAACACTTGCCACTATCTGTTGAACTAACGAAGGATGGACAAGGGCTGGACGGACATGCCCAGGATCAGAGAATTCTAATCTGCACTTGGGTTCTGTTGGGAAAAGTGCTTTCTTGAGCTTCTGGCTGCTCATCTGGAAAGCAGATCTGATAATAACAGTGCCTGTGTCTTGGGTTTGGGGGGATTAAACGAGGTGCATACAGGGCAACATTTGAGTATGAGCTCTAGAATCAGATTGTTTAAGTCCCAGCTCCACGACTCATAAGCTGCATGATGTCTGACACGTTTTTAACTGTGCTGTACCCGGAGAAGACAGATCTCAAACCAAAAAGAACGCATCGTCATTACGGGCCATTCAGAGAATTAAAGGAGACACTCTTTACAAAGTCACTGGTGCCTGGCATGGAGTAGGTTTTCAGTACATACATACTGGTTCCATCCCCCGCACTTTCTCCAACCCTGTAGGCCCTGGACTCTGAAAGCCTGAGACAGCTGTTCAAATGCCACATTTTGCTCTGAGTGACTAATGTCCCTTAAGCCGAGGTTGGAAAGCCGACTCCAGAACTAAGCTCACATTCAAGCACTGAATGAGATGCAGGGAATGCGGCTGTCCCATTTATTTAATTAATAAGGAAACTTGGGGGGAAAGGAGCAATTTAAAATCAACAAGCATGCCAAGGAAATTAAAAGGCAAGAGCTAGCCCACAATTTCATATGTGGGTTTCAAATGTCATGGGAACGGTCTCTTATGTAAAGACAGGAATAATGGGATCATCCAAACCCAAGCTAGTGTTTGACAAACTGTAAAACCAATGGCTGGCATTCTGTTTGGGGAGCAAGCAGTGTACCACACTGTAACAAGTCTCAAATTTCCTACTGCTTTATCATAGCATTTTCGAATAAACTCATTATTCAAAATTCTCCAGTGGTCACATGCCTGCTACTAAGCCAAAGGGTGTGGAAGAGAATCCCATCGCATGGCCACACCAATGGCCCCAAAGCTGCTTCGGTTGGTGGGACTTAGAAGAGGCTGACATGAGTGAGGGCGGCCAGGCCCTCGGAAACTGGGGTTGTCGGTGGCCCAGTCAGCCAGGACTTGGCCATTGAGTTTAGAGAGGAAAGAGGAGAGGACAGGGGTCCCACGTGAAATGTGGGGTCTCAGCAGACTTGTGGGATGAGCTACACGGTGGGGTGGGGGAGGGCAGGAATCTTACTAGCAAAGCCAGCTGCCTGCCAAGTAGGGTGTGGGTCCGATTCTGCAGAAAAGAGAGAATTACAGCTGTTTTAACCTCCAGCCTCTAAGGATTGGGAAGAAAGTGGGGACGGGGTCACAGAGGAGATGACTCCACTCCCTATTCCCTGAGCACACTCCACCTGAATATTCTATCCTGATCTCTCTTAACCTAAGCCTACGTCTCCAGACCTTGAGCCAGGTCAGGCACCTGCTCCAAAAACTCTCTCCTGATCTCTCCAATTAGAGAAAGAATCTCTCTCTTCTTCCCCATACACCTCAGGAAATTTGGGTCTCCATTTTAACACTTCTTCCAGTTCTTTATGACATGTCCGCCACCCTCCTTCATTCTTTTTTCCTCTTATCTTCCTCTTTTTAAATAGCTTTAAGTGGTGCCATTGGCTTGCAATAACCTGCACATATTTGAGGTGCACCATTCCATAGGTAGGGACCTGAGAACCATTAGCATCACCAAGATAGTGAACATGTCCGTCACCCCAAAGGTTTCCTCACAGCTTCCTTCTCCAAACCAACACCCAGCTGCTTTCTGTCTCTGTAGATTGGTTTGCATGTCCCATAGTTTTATACATATGGAAGGACAGAGTATGTACACTTTTGGGAGTGGTTTCACTCCGTGAGCATCATTATGTTGAGATGCATTTATGTGCATTTATGTGATCTCCACTCCTCTCTGAAATGTGGGCTTCTCTGAGGAGAAACAGGCCGGAGCCTAGAGCTCGATGCTGGGCACAAAGGAAGACCCATGGTGGGAGACACTGTGGTGTGATGGACAGATCTCTCTGGACTTGGTATCAGAGTACGCACAGATCTCATGCCTAGAGTCGTGCCCATACTCGACCAGCTGGGTAGCCGGGAGCGAGTCACTTATAATCCGAGCCTCAGTTTCCTTATTTGTAAATCAGGCTGATGCTAAACCTCTCCACTCCGGGGAGAGCTCTGTGAGACTCCACTGAGCCCAGAGATAAAGTGCTCTGTAAACTGTGAAAGGTCAGTCCTGGGCCAGGATTAGGCCTGAATCAAGCCAGCCGCACACTGGGAACGCCCCAGCTCCCAGGGCTATTTAAAGGCCTGCGTGGATTTCTTTCTGGAGAAGCTGCACAGACTGGCAATTCCTCACAGAAATGGCCAGTAAAGGTTATGGCTGGTGGACTTTGAGCCTGGCCCAGTCACCAAAATCTCAAGGATTCTTTTTCCTCCAACTCCTGGCTTCCTCTGCAAAGGCTGTGTTTATTGACAAGGTCGCCCTCCCCCCAGAGAGCTGCACGAGACCGTGACCGGAGGGTCCCTCCTCTGGCCTGGAGCCTGAAGATAAGGACAGCCCATCTGCTGGGGGTTCCGAGGCCTGGAGGAACGGGAACTGAGCAGAGGAGGGGAGCAGGGGGCGGCCTGCCAGGCCTGGCCGCAGCTTCCTTTGGCCAGGACTGACAGAGAGGGGTGAGGTGGGGAGGGAGAGAAGGAAATGGTTGTCTCAGGTTGGAAACTGACTTGACCTATAAAATCACACCAGATTTGAAGGCACTTCCTATGTCACCCCTCCCCCTGCAACACCGCCATCATGAACTGAATTTCTTATTCGCTGCTGCTAAGGGAAGAGAGGCGCGGGCAGCTGCTAGGGCTGCCAGGATGGAGACTCCACTCAGCTAGCCTGGCTTAGGGAAGCCACAGGGCTGTCATCAAGTAGAGCTACCTTCTGCTGAATATCTTCTCTGTGTCAGGCACTAAATTTTCTCGATGCTTTACAGGGTAACCTTCAAAGCCATACGGCGGGGGGGTGGGGGGGGGTTGGTGCTTCCTCTCATTTTACAGCTGATGAAGGTGAAATCATGGGTCCAAGTCCACCTAGGACATGAGCCAGGATTTGAACTCAGTGATGTCTGACGACGGAATCCCTGTTCTTTTGAGAATTTGAGGACGACGATTCCCAAGGAATGAACTTAAATAAATTATTTCCTGATCATGCTCTGTGAAAGTGTCCCTGTTATAAAGACCTACAGTGGAGGTTGGTGTCTAGAAGGTTCTGAGAAATCTTAGGGCAAAGGAACTTAGTTTTTTTTTTTTCCCCACCAAAAATTTCCCATATTAAATTGATCACCAATCTTTTTTCCTATAAAACATCTCTTCAGGTTCCTCAGAACAAGTGCTCCTCAGAGCCTTGTGTGAGAATCACAGCTGAGTCAGAACCGGAAGGGATTACAGGGATTATCCACCTTACTCGAATGAGTGCATGAACAACACCTTTTATTAACATCTGCAGCTTTGAGAGACTTACTATCTGCAAAGACAGCTTGCTCTGTTCTTGCACCCATGCGGTGGTTCGAACAGCACTGCCGGACAGAAGGAGATTGCAAGCTATGTACATAATTCAAGATTTCCCAGAACCTACAGGGAAAAAAAAAAAGTGAAAAAAGAACAGGCAAAATTCACTTTAATAACATCTAATTGATTAACCCAGTGGATCTAAAAATAGTATTTCAACATGGTGTCAGTAAGAAAGTGGTTAATGGGATATGTTTTTCTTTGTTAAAAGAAGTCTTTGAAATCCAGACTAGCCCCATTTCAGGGGTTCGAAGGCCATGTCTAGCTAGTGTCTAGCGTGTTGGATGGCACAGGGTTAAAAGATTCTTCTTTTAGGCCAAGCAAAACTCTTCCTGCTTGGGCCTCAGATTCAAGGGCTTGGCCTAAGGATACAGAACTTCACCACCCCCCTCCCCACCAAGATGAGGTCTGTTTTGGCTACTTATTTGTACATGCATTTCAAGATCCCCATCATGGAGCTCAATCCCCTGGCAGTGGTCTGCTCAGCTCTGTCTCCCCCTTTCAGAAGGCTTTCCAAACTTCAAACTGCTCTACAAATAAAAGGCCTTGTTCTCCTAACTCCTAGGAGGGCAGCCTTAGAGTCACCCAGGAGTTTTAGTGGTCTCATTACATGGTTATGTTAAATTGAACCCACAGGCAGCTGCTGATACTGTGTCTGGCCCAGAGCTACTCCTTTCTGTTCCCTGGGCCTCAGTTTCCCTGTCTGTCAAAGTTCAGATTTCTATGATTCTGACCCATTCTGCCTCTTCTTATCCACACCCCTCTTTGCCTACGTACTAAATTTCCCTTGAAACTAGGTCTTAATGTAGAGTTCAGGAAACAGTCATATCCTCCCAGATACCATCATAATAAGCATTTTTTGAACATTTCTCATGTCTCAGGCACTGTGCTAAGAGCCTTATAAATAGCATCTCATTTAATCCTCTTCACACCTGACTGAACTCAACACTAGCATGATCCCCTTTTATAATTGCAGAAACTGAGGCATCAAGCGGCTGAGTCATAGGTCCCACACCCAATAAAGGGAACAGCTGGAAATTCCAGCCCAGGGGCCTTCTCCCGGTTCCCGAACCCAGGCTGGGAATGCAGGCCCAGACCATGGACCTGAGTGAGGCCCAGGTCTCAGACTGCGACAGAGGGAACAAGGGCCCAGGGTAACAACAACAACAGCAACAACAAAAGTTTTTTGCTTTTATTGTTGTTGCTGCTGCGAAAACCCACGAGTGTCCTCCTCCTGTTTGGCCGGGGAAGGAAATACTGTTATACTTCCCTTGCTAAGGAAATCCTACTCTTCACAAGTCAACTTTCTTCCCATCCCCTTGACCTTTCAGGAAAGGGCCCGCGGCCCCTGGAAAGGCTCTGGAGGAGACCTGAGGAGCTCAGCATGCCCTGTCTAGGGCAGGGGTATTTTTAGCTCAGGCTGCACTGTTTACAAGGAAGCCAGTCCCCTGAGCCTGCCCTCTCCCTCCAGGCCCCACCCGCCACGGGCTCCTCCGGGCCCTTCCTTCCTCCCTCCTGGAGGCTCCTTCCCCAACATCTCTGTCAGCGTGTGGGCTCCATCAGCACACGGGTGCCCTGTCACGACCGCCCCGGGAGATGACTGAGCAAAGCCACGGCCCTGGGCACCGACAGCCTTCTGGAAGGGCCAGCTGTGACCTGGCACTGCAGAAAGACAAGAAGCTGCCACCGGTTGAGAAAAGGCCTGGGCAGCTGGCGCCTGACTGGAAATCCTATAAATGGGTTCAGCCCTGCTGCCAGCACTACGGTGTGCCAGGTGCTCTTTGCTGTGACAGGTCGCTGACCCTCCTTGGCCTCCCTCGGTGCAGCTGGAGAGCAAGGAGGGCTCGAGGAGGGGCTCTGCCTGCTGAGCCTCCTCCGCTGTTAGGCGCCCATCCTTGCGCCTGCCCTGTGGAGGTGGCGGCAGGTGTTAAACAGGGGAATGGTGGGAAAGCCCGCACTCACAGTGGGCATGCAAGCCACGGCAGCCTCCGTAATAATATCCATCTCTCCAGCACTTCACTCAGTGTCTGGCAACAAGGCGGTTCTCCACCGAGGGAGGCTTCCTTTTATTCCCGCAGCTCTGCGTTCTCTCACGTCTAAGTCTGTACAGAACAGCTCGTCCAACCATGCCCTTTTTTAAGTTTTCAGTCCTCTCGCCCAACCCGGCACCCCTGTACCTGCTGCGGCTCAAGAGTCTTCCAGCAGAAGTTCATTCTCTGAGTCACCGTCCTAGGGCTTTCAGGGCAGGCTGCCCACCTGTCCCCCTCACCCCAGTGGCTCTTCAGACCCTGGGCCTGACCCAGGAAGCGTTTCTTCTCAGGGTCTGCCCCTAAGGTAGCAGAGCTGGGAGGGGAGCTCCACCCGGAAGCCCAGTCCCTGCCCAGGCTTCCCCAGAGGTGGGTGTGGAGATTACCAGGCCTCCAGGCTCTCCTCCTGAGGGCATGCTGGGCTTCTCCAGCAGGTGCAAGAGATCCAGGGATTGGAGGCAATTAAGTTCCTACCATGAATCCTCCTCCTGCCTCCTCCGCTCCCCCTCCTGTGTCCCACTTCCCCTCGCCAGACCTTTCCCTTCCTCTCCTCCTCTTCCTCATACCCAGCCTCCTCCTCCTTGCTCTCCCTCACAGTTGTGCTTTTGACCCAGGTGACAGCCTACTGTATTCCCAAGGGGAAGGACCAGTGACGAGGTGAGGGACAGACTTGTCTCTGAAGCCTTATACCTCTCCTTCTCCGAGTCCTTCCACAAAGATGCCCTGAGCCATCTGGTGTGCCAACAAGGCGCCGGTGCTAACCCCGGGGGCCAGGTAGCACCCCTGGTTTGGGGCAAGTTGCATATTAAAATGTACCTTCTCTACTGTCTCAAGATCCTGCATTCACACTTTTTCCAGTGTGGTTTTACTGTCCTACAATGCATTACCTTAACCTTAAGGAGAAGCTGACACTCTTGGAGAACGTCATTATGGAAAGAGAACGTCATTACGGAAAGAGGCGTCCCTCCTTCTCTCCCCATGCCCCGCTCCCTAGACAAAAGAAAGAGCATGTTTCACTGAACAAAAGCCTGAGTGTAGGACTTGGTTTAGGCAAGAGTGGATGGCAGGAGAGGAGGTTGCAGATGGATACGGGACAAATCATGCCGGTGGCCACCGCTGGGAGCCATTGTTCCCCACCATTGTGCATCCGGACCTGACTGCAGCCGTGGTTTGGAGGCCGGGCTGGAAAAGGGACAGAAAGAACAGCAGCAGGGAGACTTCCTGGGAAACTGTGGCCACGCTTCTTGCCCCACTGAACCCCCCTCAATCCCTAATCCCTGACCTCAGAGACCTGTGGGGAGGTGCTCATGCCCAACTCTCTGCCCCACCCACCCTGTTTCTTACTCACTGGGTGGCCTTTGACAAGTCCCTTAGCTTCCGTGGCTGGATTCTTCTCATCTTTAAATCAGAGAAAGTGTGTGTGTGAGTGTGTGCGCCTGTCTCAGCACACACACACAGACGCACGTACGCACGCGCACATACACCCACCAAGGGTTGTTATGAAGCTTAAATAAATAAGACCATGGAAGGAAGTCCTTTGGAAAGCACAGGCCGTTCTCTATCTCCCCTTGGCCTGGGCCGCTATTCCCATTCCCCAAGGGGAAATCCTCCTCCGGAAAGTGCTATGCACACTGGCATGGGGGCTGGGGGGGCGGGGGGGTTCCAACAGACACCAGATCTCTCCCTTTCCACTTTCGGGTTGACTTCCAGCGCAACTGCTGTTGGCTTGTGGACGGACGGGCGGCTCCCTGGGACGTGTCTCGTCACCAGGCTGATGTCCCACGGGCGCAAGCTCTGTGACTGACATCAAGGACCAGAGGGGCCCAAGGGGCTCTGCCCCGGATGGGGCCTTGTCGGGTGTCCAGACAGGTTGAGGCAAGGCTCCTGACCTTCAGGCAGCAGCTCACAGATAACCTGCCACCTCTACAAAGGGCTTCTAGTAAAACGAAGAGGTGCACCTGGGGAGGTGATCTGAGCCAGGAAAGGGGGTGGCATGGGAGGAGAGGGGATCCCCAGAAGAGGAAGAAGCTTCTGCAAAGGCCCAGAGGTACCAGTGAGCAGGTGGTTTGCAGTCCGTGGCATCTCTTCCTCTGCCTGTCGAGGCTCACGTGTTAACACCTTGCTTTGATCGCTCCCTTGCCGCTCCACCCCGTCCTATCACAAGTTCTGCAGGTTCTCATGGCTTATACACGTCCCAAGTACCAATCTCTCTTCTCTAGCCCTATGGACACTACCTGGAACACAAGAGTCCCACTGGGCCAGACTAATTAAAACAGCTTCCTACCTCTGCTTTCCTCCAGTTCCCTGCCCCTCCCCTCCAATCCATCAGCCTCACAGCTGCTACATACGTAGCTCTGATTGTGACATGTCCCTCTTTTGCTTAAATCCATCAAGGGCTCCCCCACCCTCCACCTTCCAGATCAATTCTGTAGCTTAGAACCTAGGACCTTCCATGATCTGATCCCATCGTCTGCCTCTCCTGGCTCATTTCTCACCCAGTCCTACACAACTCCTGAGTTCCTGCCACACGAAACTTCACCTCCCCCAAGGAGACAGACTGTTTCAAACTGCCTGGTGTTCTTCCCTTTACCTGGATTCCCCTGCACCCTACTTCCCTCACTAACTCTGACTCCTCCTCCCTTGGACCGCAGCTATGAAGTTACCACCTCTAGAAAGGTTCTGACCCCTGGAGCCCACCATACATATACCTCTAGCACCCAGGTTCTTAACCTCAGGTGGAATTCGGGAGCTTTGAGAACTTGCAAGGGTGAGAAAATGCATTTTTATGTTCACTAACCTCTGCCTAAAAGGTGACCATTCCTTTGGTTATGGATGTAGGCTCAAATCACACTGATAGCTACTACACGTGTGATTTATCAGCAATAGAATCACACAAGTTTTCATAGCCCTTTGGAGTTACTGCAGATGTCACAAACTGTCTATCCTCATCAATATTTTGAAACTTCCATCATTAATATACCTATAGAACTGATCATTTCATATGTAAATAAAAACTCATAAATATTACCAATTTGATGTTTCTGTATATGTTGTTAATTCTTTCTAAAAATAATTAGCTTCATTTGCTGTTTTATATGTTTTACTTTATGTATTTTAAAATGTGACTCTGAAAAGAGGTCCATGGGCTTCACCTGACTGCCCAAAGTCTTCTCGTCATGAATCCGTTATTCTTCCTCTGACAGAAACCTGTTAACACCCTTCACTAAAACTCGGTTTATCTTGTCTGTCTCTATGAACAGGTCTTGAGACCCTGAAGTATGCAACCTTCGTCCTATCTGCAAGGTATGATCCAGCACATGGTACCTAGCATAATCCTAAAAATATTTGGGATGAAGAAATAAATGAAGACAAAAAGAAAAGAAGGAAAGGAAGAGGGTAAATTTGAGCATCTGTTCTTCCCTCCTTCTGGGAGATTGTCCCGGAGCTCTCCAAGACCTGCTGCCCACCTCCTTTATATCTCCGCTCTCACGCCATCGTCTCAGTGAGGCTCTCCATGGTGCCATATTTAAAATTCCGATTCTAGAACCACTGCCCCAGGCATGCTCTGTTCTTCTTCCCTGCTTTGTCTTCTTCACATTTAACCACCATCGGATATACTATCTTTTGTTGATTTTTTAAAATTTATTGCCTATCTGAATATGAGGTGTGTGAAAGCAAGGACCTTCATTTCAGACTTATTTCTGTATCTCTGGCATCTGAAAGAGCATCTAACAGATAATGAACATTAAGTCAATATTTGTTGAATGGGTGATGGAAGCAAGCACATGGTGAAGGCCAGTCAATTAAATCAGTCTCCATTCTGTGGATGAGGGAGCTGGAGGTAGGAGACTTTGAGGCCCGTGACCATGTACAGAATGGATCACAGAGCTGAATGGATACAAAAGTTGTGGGACAAAGCATGGTTTGTTTGGATTGCACTTGGAACCCCAGGTTAGGAAACTGAGTCCTAAGGCCCCATGCATGTTTTCGGTGAAGAAATGACAGAGCCCCAGCAGAACTGGTATGACCCCTAAACAGGCCTGAGGAGAAGACAAGCCTCATCAGGGACATGTCTTACCTTTAAGCCATTGCTGTTGGATCCACAGTTTGGATTTATAAAAATCCTGCTACTCTGTTCACCCTGTGAGGTCTGACTTCTCAAAGGACCCCTGAAGGAGTCAGGAGCTACAACAAGTGGATCCTCATGGATTCCCCATTGCTCTTATGCAAACCTCTGCCACAGGGCTTACCCAGCTAGGCTAGAATGTTCCAGAACTATGTCAAAGGCTTCTCTCTTTGGCTTTGAGAGGCCAGAGCCTGATACATAATAGGTTTTTAGTGACTATTCATTAGAGGAAAAAATCATAATTAGAAAAGTGCAAATGCTATAGTGATCATTAAGTTTAATTACAGAAAGAGTTCAATCATGAGCTTTGAGCCCCTACAGTATAATGTACTATACTGGGTATGGGAGCTACATTGTAAGAGCTCACAGCAGAGGTGAAGACCCATACATGAATGCGCAGTGATAATACAGTATGTCAAGAATGGAGGGGCTATGCCTAGGAAGGTATCCCCTGAATCCTCCCATACTTACCAACTTGAAGTTAGGCTATTATTTAATTACTTCTACTCTGTCTTCCCACAAGAACATAAGTTCCAAGAAAGCAAGGATTTTGTCATGTTCATGACTTTCCTCCCAGCACATAGTAGGTGCTCACCTAGGAAGTCTCTGGGAATGAATGCATGGCTTGAGAAAGCACAGAGGGTGCCTAACCCAATTCAGGGATGGTGGCCACAGAAGACCTCCAGAAGGAAGCATTGTGTTCCAACCATGCTTCTTCCAACATTCCCCATTTCATGACTTCCTCCCAACTCAGTGGGGTCACACTCATTTGTGAAGAAACAAATCTCAGTAAAGGGAAATCAGCTGGGTAAAGCTCACTCAGCTTGCAGAGCAAAGACTTGAGCTTGGATCTCCCAAGTCAGGAACCCACATATGGCTTCTCTTCACTGGCCTAGAAGACCATGCAAGAGGGAACTAATTCCAGAAGACAGATCATCATCCCAACATCAACATCCATCACCACATCACCACCTACTACATCATCATCATTTTTATAGCAGCTAAATTTTAATGAGTGTTCACTCTATGCCAGGCACCTTTCTAGGACTCTACATTTATTAACTCATTCTTCATAACCACCTTATGATGTAGGTCCCATTGTTGTTCTCAGTTTATAGATGAGAAAACTGAGGCACTGTGAAATAAGTTTGTTAGGTTACACTGATAGCAAGGGACAAGTTCAAGATTCAAACTCATGCAGATTGGCCTCAGAGTCTACACTCAACCATTTCTTCTTTTACCTCAACAGGCCATGCCCACTTCCTCCAGGTATAGGAGACTTGGAGAAGCTTCTTGCATTTTTATCAGCATTTTTATGTTCTAGACACTATGCTAGGTGTTGTGGGGAAAGTTAAGTTAAAATTAAGAAGAATTAAAAAGTTTCTGCCTTCAAGAGGTGACCAATCTAGAACAGTGGATGGATAAGAAGTCAATGCAATTAATAAAGGAGATACAGTGAAAGTTTCCAGAAGCCAGGGCATTTCAGCTGGGTTTTGTGAAGGTAGGAAAGGTGAAAAGGTGACTGAAACTCTATAAAAAGGCTACCGCATGCACCCTACGTGTCATCTCCTCAGGCACAGATGTAGACTTAGTGTTAGATAAACATCGAATCCCTTAGTAGTCTAGAGGACAGAGGATATAGGTTGAAGGCAGAGGAATTCAAAGGAGAATTGTGGATCCTGGGGCATTTGAGCCACTACATTAAATGAAATTGTTCACTGTTTAGTAGATGAGCTATGAAAGTTTTATGAGGAAGGAAGTAATATAATCTGACCTGCATTTCAAGGAGCTAACAGGATGAGTACAAAGATACACTCCAGAAGAAGAAGGCCTGAAGGTGGATCATTTAGCTCTTGCATATAATCAACTGTCCCATAATGTAGTGGCCTAAACTAACCACCATTTCATTATTGCTTTCAAGTCCGTGAGCCAAGTGGGCAGTTCTGCAGTCAGCTCATGGGCTGCTCACATATCTGGTGGTCACTGGAGATTGGGTGGAGCAATGGGGGTGACTGGACCACATGTTTGTCATTATCCTGGTCTTCTTTATAAGGCAGTGGTTACAAGGTGACCAAGAACATGAAGAAAAAGCAAGCCCCAATGCACAAGTATTTTTCAAGCCTCTGCTTATGTCAGGTTTCTTAATGTCTCATTGACCAACATAGATTTCAAAGGGTGGAACAATGGCACCACTTTCCTGTGGCAAGAACAGCAAGATCACCTAACAAAGTGCTGTGAATACAGGTATGGGGTGAATTTGGGGACATTTTTGTTAGGAGGTATTGTAATGGGTAAATTAATGTAATAGTAATAGTTGTTTAACCTGGGAAATGGCAGAAGAAATGGAGAGATGACTAGAGCATATTTGAAACATATTCAGATTATTTGCAGGGGAGAGGGAAGAATAAAGAACCCCCCCACCCCCGCCTCAGTTTTTTGGCCAGTGCATCTGGGCAGATGGTCCCCTGTATCAGTGAAGGCAACCAATAGGAAGATTGGGCTTAGAAGTTGTGAACACATTCCAGATCATATCATTCCCCTGGAATTTATGAATGTGCTACCTTCCTTTGTTGGAAAAGATGTCCCTTCACTAACATTCCCTCCACTTTGACCATGTGATCCAAATGGAAAGTGAGATTCCTTGCATGACACTGATTTTCTAGCAGTAGTGACTGGCCAGGTGTGGACTTCTGATGCAAACTTGGCTAAAGAGAGTGGTCGGCCCCACCTCCACTGCCAGCCATGTCTACTATGTATGTATACCTGTGCAGGTTATGCCCTGCATAAGGTTGTCTGGAAGGCAGGGTAAGTGGAGGCTAGAATCCAGCCTATGCTGTGCTGTACTTATGGAGATAAAGCACCCAGAGGATGAGATGCCTTCTTCTAATTCCCATAGAGGCACTCTTGGTGCTTCCAGTCCCATTTACTGCTCTGTGGCGGGGTAGGCCAAGGGGATGGGAAATATGCCATGCTAGGCAAATTGGACTCCTCTATGAATTATCCTATTGGAGTATATGGAAAAGAGACTTTTTCCTCTCTGATCCTAGAGCTGTATAGATAGGAGCCCACAGATACCTATGTCCCTCTGATATAGAGGGAGCCGATGAGACACAATGAAGCCAGTACATCAAGGCACTCAGAGAAAGGAAGTGGAGGAGAGAAAGAGAGAGAGCTGTCAGAATCAGAGCCCCCTGTTCCAGCCAACCCCACCCTCCCTGGGTTTTGGTAGTTTGGTTTTGCCTTCAGTTCTGTGATTCTCCCTATAGTCTTCATTTAAATCTCCTCTTTTTGCTCAACTAAGTTTAAGTTGGGATTTTGTTTCTTTTGTCCAATTCAGTTCAATACAGTTTTGAACAATAAAAGCAAGAAATTCACGAGTTCAAATTTGGAGAGAAAAGGAATAGGCATGAAAGATAGGTCAGAGGCTGAATCCAAAGAATGTGGTAACCCATTTGAGGAGCCATGAAGGAGAAGCGGTGTCCAGGGAGAGGTCCCTGGGCTTTGGCTTGAATGGTTGGAGAAGGATGGTGGTGCCTTTACCAGAAGTAGGCAATCCAGAAGGTAAACTATTGGGGTGAGGAAGGGTAAATTCATTCATTCATTCATTCATTCTTTTATTGGACAACTATTTTCCAAGCCCTCTCAAGGCACTGGGGATTCAACAGTTCATACAGTGACTTTGATTTGGATAGTACCTGTGGGCCATCATTGATTTATTTCTTCAACTAACAGTAAGCACCACCTGTGGACTAGGCACATTTCATAGAACTGAGCATAAATCTAGGCAGTGATGTCCAGCAGGCAGCTGGAAAGAGGGTTGAGTTGGCATTTCTGTGGTAAGCGTCATCCCCACGGGGATAATTTTGGAAGACGTGGGAGACAGTGCTTAGAGAAGAGAAGTCTAGCTCCACACGCCTTGTCCATCATGCCTTGGCTTCATTTGTGAGCTGAGAACACAGTGTTTCTTTGGCCCATGTCGTGGAGGCAGCCACAGAAGGAGCATGGGCTTAGGAGTTCCATCTGGTGCCAGCCTGGGTTAACACACCAGCCCTATCGGGTAACCGAGTGAATGACCCTGAATGAGTTGGCTTGCCTCTTGGAGTCTTGGTGTCCTCAGCTCTGAAATGAGGATGGGAACACTCATTCCAATGTTGACAGTGAGAAAGAATGTAGGTGTGCATTCAATTGACCACAGACATGTAGCGAACGCCTAGATGGACCAGGTTCTAAACCATAGGACTTAAATGGAAGTCAGTATTAGGGGGCTCCTCTGAGAGAGACACGTGAATCTTTGGGGTTACCATGGCTGGGTTCTGATTTGCCTAAAACAGATTCTCTCTCTCTCTACCCACCAAAAATCAGCACCAATCTGCCCCTTCCCCAGCCCATACAAAAGGCAGCATTTTCTGTGATTAGAGAAGAAAGAAAAATGAGTGTTCTGGTATTCTCTTAGAGCTGTTCTCCAGAGCAGCAGAAAAAGGGCCCACGTGAGCCATGCTGTTCTTGGCAACCACTACACCACTCCTCACAGCCAGAGGCTTAAAGCTTTATTTGTGGTTTAAGTTACAAGCAAGGGCGAAAACCCCAGAAAAGAGGAACGGGGGGAGGGAGAAAAAATTTTTAAAGTTGAGAAAATTGCCCTGTGTTCTCAAGTGTGGGCAATTTGTCCAAACACCTGAACTTTGTAGATTCCTAGTGGTCCGACTGTGGTTTTATATTCTGGGGCTCTGGGCCCAGTATCAGGGGTGGGGAGTGTTTTTTTCATGCACAGAAAAAAATCACAAGATCACTTTTTTACAATATATTAATGAGTAGCTGTACCGTTTCAATGGCGACATTGTTGGAGTTTTTTTTTTTTTGTTTTGTTTTTGTTTTTTTTTTAAATCCAGATCCAGGTTTTTGGGATGTTTTTGTTTTGAAGATTGCCACATAGATTATTTCACAGACATCACATGCAGTGTCTGGGCGTTGCCCCCCAAGATGGAGAGTAAAGGATGCTAAACATTTTAGGGATAGAGTAGGCCTTTAAGGTCTTCAAGTCCAGCCCTCTCCTTACTCTAACGATGAAAAACAAGGCTCTAAGAAATCAGGAAACATGCCCAAGGTAGCACAGCCTGTTTGCGGTAGAGACAAGTCTAGACCCCAGGCTCCTGGACTCTGAAGGTCTTTCTGGCAAAGCCTTTGAGGCAGCCCAGAGGTGACATTCCACCTCAGAAAGCATGATTGGCCTCCCCTTCATGTTGACATTTCTGCGGCAGTGACTTTGAAAGCTGCCTTTTATGGCGCTGGCTTTGGAAGGGCAAACACTGTTATCAGTAGAACAACACAGGTGGCTTCCAAAGCTGGGCCCAGGTGGAGCAGGCAGGAAGGGAGGCCCTTGTGCACAGGCAGACATGACCCAATCACCTGTCTGGGTTCAGAAGGTGCACAGACGCTCCTTGGAGAGCAGGACAAGAGGCTAGTGTGGCGGTGAACGGCTGGCTTCGGCACAGACGAGATGGGTTCTATTTCCCGGTGATCTGACTTGTCATCCGTGCCATGAAGGCAAGCTCCCAGGTGGGGCTATAAAACAGATAATTTCACCCAAGTTTTTAAGAACCACATGTCCCTAGTGGCCACTGTGTTAGCACAGAATTACCAGTCAGTTGGTGTTCTTTGCTTGCTTCTGGGTCTTACCCAAGCGAGGTGACCAGCTATAGAAGCTCAGGCTCCTGGCAGACATCAGGTTCATTTCTCTTCCTCCTTGGTCCTCACTAACAATACAAGGATTTGGCTTCAAGATGGGAGCCTGTCTGAGTGTCCCTCTTGTGCTTCCTGGAGCTCAATCCCAGAGTGGGAGGACGTGGGAGTCGGCGGGCAGGGGATGGGCAATGCCTGATGTAAATGCCTGTGTTTAGAGTCAGAAAGCCTTGGATTTAAGTCCTGGCCCTCTTGCTCGGGTGCTAGTTGCCCTGCCGGAGCCGCTGAAACTTTCTGAGCCTCGGTTTCCCCACAAGGGCTCCCTGCCTGCCAAGTCACATACCGGTGAGAGAATGAGGCAGCAGAGGTAGAAACACTTTGTACTCTCTTAACAACGGGGAACTTCTAAAAGTAAGGGGTTAGCTTTCTCCTTGCTCTGCTTCTTTTTTCACTAAAAAAGCTACAGGGACGGAGGTCTTTGAATCTGATGTAAATGGATGTTGTATTACTCGGAAACATTCTCCAGAAGTCAGGGAAGTAGAAGAACCTAGCATCACAGACACACTCTAGAGGAGTTCCCTGGAGGAAGGGCAGGAGGAGGAAAGGGAAGCCATTCTTTGAACATCTGTTGTGTTCTAGATACCATGACGCTCTCTTTCATATAGGAAGAATAATGATGATGATAACGATGATGATGACTAACTGTATCCACAGGTTCCGCTTTGATTGTTTTGCATGTATTACCCCCATTTTGCACCCAACACAGCTAAGGCACAGAGCAGTTAAAATAGGGCAGAAGTTTGCCCTGAGCTACAGTTTAAGTCCCGGCGGTCGGAGTCAGGGCCCTGTGCACAAGCTTCATCTGCCTTGCTCACGTCGTCTGCACGTCCTTGGGTTCTCATGCGACTGCCACTTGCACTTTCCAGACAGGGAGACTGAGGCTCAGGAAGAAGAAGTGATTTGGGCAGGGTCACATAGAGGAGAGAGAAGAGGTTCCTTGAGTTTTTTGCTTTTATTTTTTTCCTTTCAAAATTATTTCCTTATTGGGCTGTCTTTTTAATTGGTAGAAAGGCATCATTCCGTTTGAATCAAACTCTAGCTTCCTGTTAGTGCCTCGCTTGAGTCCCATTTCCCTGCGTGGGTCAGGCAGAAGAAATCTAGGGCCTTACTTAAGGAAACCCCAAAGTCCACTCTCCCCACTTCCTCACCACTTCCCTTCTTTTTGGGAAGAGGAAATGCAGGTCTTTAAGCCTAAACACGGATGACAACGCATTCCCTTCTGTGTTCTGGTTCTGAGCCTTTGGACAAGTTCCAGTTTGACTATGACCATCTGAAAATGTGGAACCAGACCTTAACCCCACATTCCAGCTTCAGTCTAACCACAGAGGAAGTGTAATATCGATAACCTTACTTATTTGACACTATGCTCCTTGTGATACAACCGAACTTTACATTCTCTTTTGGCAGCCACTTCCATACTGCTGAGTCACGACACTGTCATGTCCTGATTTCCTATCCATTCTTCTTTCCTCTGCTTGGCCCGATTTCTTAAGACCTCTCTGGGTCACATTCTGCTTGAGGAATATGTTTCAGCAGTTACTGCAGAGGAGACCTTAGGACTGAGGCTAATCCATAGCCTCAAATTTGGCCCTCAAGCTCCCAAAGATAACTGGATCCCAGTGGAAGACTGGAGCCTGCTCTCTGACCATGCTAGGGGAGCCAGCAGACAGAGGGCTATTTCATAAAATGTCAGATCAGTAAGTGACTGGAAAACACCCTTTCCTGAGGAACAAACACTGCTGTGGGCTTGTCACTTTCAGAAGTCTGGGATTTGCCCAAGGGCTTGATGGACCACAGTCCATTTGCACATATATTCACTTCAAAGTAGTGACTGGTAGTTTGGGCTTTGGAACCCAACAGGCCTGGATTCACTTACTAACTTTGTGACTTCAGCCCAAGTCCCACCAACTTTAAGCCTCGATTTCTCTCTGTAAACCTGGGGCCGCCATAGTATTTCCTTCCTCATGATATGAGAATGAAGAGGAAGCATAAGTAAATGGCTTTGCTCAGTGCCTGGGCATGCAGTGGGAGCTCAGCATTGATGATGAGTTCTTCGTGCCTATGTTCTCCCATTCGAGCATTTATTCGAGCAATCACCAAGAGTTGGCAGGGCAGGTGGCTGCTTTTCTGGAAAGAACACAGATGCTTCTGGAAGCTGGAGAGCGGGATCGGGCCCTGGTACATAAATATGCTTCTGGGAAACAGCTAAATGCTCTGCAGGAACTCCTCTGGTTCTGGGTTTGTAATTCTAGGTGCCCAACCAATTCACCCACCACCACCACCAAGCACCATCTCCCTGCCCAAATCTGAGTGTGAAGCTCTTCAAATTACTCTCAATGTGACCTTGGGCAAATCCTGTAAGTCAGCCTCTGGCACACTTCCTATAAAACAGAGATATTAATACCCAAGGTGCTGAGTTTTTATAGTAGATTAACCAATAACAAATGTAAAGTGAATAGCCAAGTCTGCACTTGGCCAACACTTTAGAACTTTTAGCTGTATTCTCCCCATGGCACCCTCTGCTCATCAGTCCTCTGTGCCTATATGCCAATCTGGAGCTAGATGCTGGTGGTCAACAGACTAATGAGAAGTTAGCCCTGCCTTTAGGGAGCTTAAAGTTTGTGAGGGGGGACCTCAACCTTAGCACAGCATGCTTAAAAACTGTGATGGAATCATGTTCAAAGTCATGTGGGAACACCAGGAAGGGCAAATCACTTGGCCTGGTTTGCCTTCATTTTCTGTATCTGTCGAATGGGTGTAATAGGTTTCTACTTTATAAGAGATGATTCAAATGAATTAGTAAACATGAAAGTATATTTTGAAAGTTGAATTGCATGCTAATGCTTCTCCCTACTTCCCTGTTTCCCTGTTAAAATCTGAGGGAGGGCCTGTGTCTTATTTATTGCTTGTTCTCCAGCACCTTAGCACAGAGCAGGTCCTAGTCAACATTGGTTGAGTGAAACTGATGGAAGAAATTATTATCTAATTTTAACCCTGTTGACCCCAGAGAATACACTCATTTTATAGATGGAGGAAAACCAATACACAGGGTTCAAGGAGTTTCCCAGCAATCAGTGACTGAACAGAAGTCTTCTGACCTGTTCTGATGACCTTTCTCCTAGATTCCACAACAGGGACCACCCTGTCTTGGATGGGGTAACACTACTGTCCTAGTCATGACTCACGCTTCTCCATGGGTCAGAGAAAATCCATTAGCCTCTCACACTGAGTCACAGGCTGAGGTGAACCTGGGACCTGAGGAGAAAGCAGAGCTGCCCTGTTGGACAGGTACACCCAGGGATCCCTCAGGCCAGCTAAGCACAAAACCTGGGAAATCCCTTACAGGAATGAGGGGGTGAATTTGGGGTGGGTATAGGGATGTCACACCTGTATTTCCCTCTTTCACAAGAGTGTCTGAAGACAACACCTAGCCAGTCATGCTGCTCAGTGGGCTGTAACTCACAGGCATTTCTTCTTCTCCATTCCTAGTGCCAACACCCTAATTTGTGCCCTCATCACTTTTGGTCTTGACTGGGTTCCCAGCATCCACTCCACTATCTCTCCTTCTAAGAAATTAATTAACCTGCCACAGTCATACATTATGACTCTGTTGTGCTTATGATCCTTAATGGCTCCCTAGTTTGTAGAGAATAAAGTCAAAACCTCCAGCTCGGCATCTGAGGCCCTCTCGATCTCTCTTCCACCTGTGTTCAGTCCTCTTCTCTGTACTCGCTCAAATCCTTCCCTTTAGCATGGTCAAACTGTCACTATTGCTTGGAGTTGCCATTCACTCTTCCTTCTCTTTGCTCTTGCTGATATACTGTCTTTCACCTTGTAGGCCTTTCCCTTGTTTTACTGATTGTTCAAATCTGAGCTTAAAATCTGGAAGCATTCCCTGATCTCCTCAGCCCAAAATGATGTAATACTAGCATTGATCATTTCTCTTGTCTAAGTCATCATGATTAGTACTTCAGCATGCTTCCTTTAATTTGATACTTCCAACAACCTTATGTGATAATGACTGTTATTATTCTCTTTTTATCAACATGGAAACTGAGATTCAGGAAGGAGACCTAACTTGTCCATACTTATACACCTCATGAGCTTCAAGTATCAGTCTGCCTGACTTGGAAGTCACTCCACAACTTTGGCTCCCACTCAGCATGTCCTCTGTACTTTTTGGAGACATTCATCTTGCTGGGTGTTATGTTTTCCTACAGGGCCTATGAGTTCTACTATGATCTTCCGGAAGACAAGGGACTATTGCTTGTGTGCCTTTCACTCTCTGTGTGGTACCTGACACATACTGGGCCATGGGATAGAAAGCCAGATTTATGGAGCACTCGCTGTGGGCCAGCCCTGTGCTCATTGCTACCTTACACATGCATGCACAGCTTTGACATATCACTAGTCCCATGTAGAGGAAGAAACAGAGGTACAAGAGGTTAACTGTCTTTCATCATTAAAAGCTATGTGTTTGAATTAGCTTTAATCATTTGCATGGGTTTCTTTTTCAAAAATAAAAATCAGTTTATTTGAAGTATGGACTCACTCACTCACTCATTCAAAAAAATTTTTTTAAATCACACTGCGAGAAGAATCCAGGCTTGGGCTTTTCGGACTACAGGGACAATTCTACTTTAACAATGTCATTTCTGGCATACCTGGAGGAAGTGTGGATACATGTTCTTAGAATTACAATCAGCTGTGTATGACAGAAAACTCATGATAACCATGAGGTTTAGTCTCTCCCATATAACAGAAACCCAGAGGAAAGTGACTGTACTCCATGATGGCAGAGGCCCAGGCCCCTTCTATCTTGTTGCTCAGCCATTCTCCTTGCACGTTTTCTACTTTCTTACCCAGATGACTGCTCCCTCCAGCAAAATGGAGGCACAGCTGGACCCAGGTCATGTGTCTTGCAATTAAGCACACTTCCCAGAAGTCTTGCACACCTCTTCGGCTCACA
Source organism: Mustela erminea (assembly GCF_009829155.1). NCBI lineage: Eukaryota > Metazoa > Chordata > Mammalia > Carnivora > Mustelidae > Mustela > Mustela erminea. The sequence continues at coordinate 62,301,209 of NC_045623.1, forward strand.
TCCGATGGACCAGAACTCAGTCACATGGCAACACCTAGCTGTAGTGGAAGCCAGACAATACTGACTTCATTTCCAGCAACCACATGCTTAACTGAAACCCTGGGAGTCTGAAGGAGGAAAGAGAGAACAGGGATGTGTGTACCACCAGCCATTCTCTGACACAGGTAGGAGTGTTTTGCTTTCAGAATGTATCTGTTCTGCTCTCTAAAACTGATTAATGATCGGAAATTCCTCTTGCTTCTGACATACTTTCAGATCCTGTGTAGAGAGCAATATACACCGAGAGAATACAACTTAAACACCCAATTTCTAAACCAAGTGATCAGTGGGCTTTCTCTGAGACAAAGTCCAGTTGTATGATCTTGGGCAAATCAATGACTCTAAACCCTATGATCTTGGCCGAGTCACTTTACCACTGTAAGCCCATTCTCTATCAGTTAAATGGAGTTGAGAATAAAATCTCTTACCTCATAGGGTTGTGGACCACTTAAATGACATGGCAAGAAACATGAGAAATTAATTTTTATAGTGCATTGTATTTAACGCAATATATCCAAATTGTTGTCATCTCAACATGTAATCAGTTTACGTTGCTAATGAGATACTTTACATTCTATTTGTCATACTAAGGCTTTGAAATCCAGTGTGTGCTTTATAGTTACAAGACCTCTCAGTTCGGCAGGCACATTTTAAACGTTCAATAGCCACAGGGGGCTGGTGGCTACTGAGGTGGCTAAGACTGGTTGAAACTAATTTTAAGTGCCCCTCATGCCTTTACTACAAGGGCAGCAGTCACCCTCCCCTACAAGTGTTTGCTTGACTCATCCGCAAGCAATTCCCTCGAGGAGAGGGAATGCGTGGTATCCCCAGGGCCTTGCATAGTACCTAGCACAGAGCAGACACTCCATAAATACTTGTTAAACAAATATTATTCGTTTCTCTCTCCCCAATACCCAGCCCAATGCTTGACCCTCAGTAGGCATTTAATGAAAACCTATTAAACTAATGAAGTAATGACCCAGAATTTTAATGGTAAGTGAATTTGTGATTTGTCAGCAGGTGAAAACCGGGCAGTTTATTGCTGAGAAGACAATGGTACCTTTCTAGTCCTCAAAGTAACACCTGCTAAGTCAAGTTTCCTCCACTACCTCCTGCCTCCGCAAACAGAAACTGAAGCCAGATGGGAAGCCATGGGCCTGCACATTCTGGTAAGATCACACAACGCCGGGCCTACAGTGATAAGCGAGGCTATCGAGTTCCCAGGAATAAACGGTTAACTCCCAGCTAAGGCTGAAGTTCTCTGTTGCACTTTCCTTTCCTCTCAGGCTTCATTCTGCATAGTGCAAGCGAGGTGAGAGGCTCCACGAAGTCACCGGTCATCCTGCGACAAAAATCTAGGGAACTTTACAGTAAGACCAGTTAACAATCATAATGCTGGGACTTTATGCCGACCGTTGTCGGCAGCACGTGTGAGCGCGATGACATGAAGCAACTGGTGTTCCTTCCCTGGGCCATTCAGTTCCTCATCTGGGAGCCGGGAGGAATGGCACAGGCTTCTCCAGCCATGCAGCTGCGGCCGCTAGGAGGGCAGAGCTCCCTGCACTAAGCCACTACCGGTGTTCAGGAAGAGGGTCACTTGCATTGTTCCTGCTGCAGCCTTGCCCGGCTCTCCTGAATGACATCATTTTTGTCTTGACAATCAGCCCTAAGCTGGATGATTTTCTTAGAGTTATGTAGAGCTCTTTCCCCCCTCCTGTGGACAACTAAAACACAAACACTATTTAGAAAGATCTGGGCCGAGTCATCTCTTTGGAGCCTGGTGGCAGGCCAGGAGGCTGGTCACAAAGGCTGCATTCAGCTGCTAACAGCAGCCTGATGGGCAGGAGCCTTGTCCCAAACATTCTTTACTAGGCTTGGGTGGGGGGTGGAGGCAGAGGCAGGGAGGTGTTACCGGCCTCCTCCAAATATTTGTTGCTGTATCTCCATAGCAACCTCAGTGGCCATAGAGAAACCTTGAAACTGCACATCGAAACTTGGGAGGGGCTGCAAAGGCACGCGTGATTGGGAGAAGGCTTTCTCCTGGACCTCTCCCCCCTTCTCTACTGAAGTTTTCCAGTCTCCTTTCAAAGGGCATTAAAGAGAAGCCATTATGCTGGCTGCACACAGCCCATTGCTTGCCCTAACGACAATGTGTGTGCAAAGGCTGTACCAATTGCCCAAAGCAGGTTCGGAGAGACTTAGACCAAGTTGAGCAACCTGGCGTTGTCTGCAGAGCCTTTGCAGCCTGGAGTACTGTCTCTGGTTCTGACTACCTGTACGACCTTGGGTAAGTCACTTAGAGTCACTCAGCCCTTTCCCCAGCAAATAAATAAATAAATAAATAAATAAATAAATAAAACAGTTGAGGTCAATTCTCAATTCGGTAAATTCTTATTGCTGCCTATCCTGAACTAGGCACTGGAATTGTAAAGCTAAAAACACACAGGCGGTGCCCTCAGGATACTCACAGAGTCTAGCAGGCAGAGCTGTACAAGATATAGGTTGGATCAGGACCACATCCTGGCCCCCAGTGTGGAGCAGTCACACTCTAACTGTGTATTTCTCTCCCTTCTGCATTCTGAGCTGCTCCAAAAGGAAACCCCGAAAGATAAACAGGGGCCCATGTGCTTTGATAATGCTTGTCTCACCTCCAAAACAGATTAACCAATCGGGATACAACTGGGGAGGAACTGACCTTTTCATTGATTTTACATATGTTGGCTTCATTACAACATGCCTTCATGACTCTTGTATCACTGGATTTTCTGATCTGCTGAATTTGGAAGGGCCAGGCATTGTTTCTGTGCCAGACTGAAGGTGCTGAGGAACAAAGGTAGAGTGATCTGCTCAGGTCACATGGGGAAATTAGAGGCAAAGCCAGGATTCAAACGCACATTTTCCAGCTGCTTCTTTCAGAAAATATTTTTGAGCAGCTACAAGGTGCCAGCATTGTTCTAGACATGGAGGCTAAAGCAGTGAACAAAACAAATTTCTGTTAAGGAACTTAAGTTCTAGAGGAAGGAAGCAAGCTTCTAGCCATCACATAAATAAATCCTATCTCAGGTAATGATAAGCACTACGAGAAAAAGTAAGCTGAGGGAAGTAGATAGTGATGTGGAATACTGTTTCTTATAGCCATCTGGACAGTCCTTTCCAAGGAGACCTGAGAGGAGGGAGTTGCTAGCCATGTGGGTACCATGGTGGTAGAGCCCCCAGGGAGGAGGAGGAGGAGCCTGGAGACCCTGAGGCAGAAACACATCAGGATGCTTGTGAACAGCCAGTAGACCAGAGCAACTAGAGCAAAGAGAAAGATGAGGAGACCAGCAGGAGATGAAGCCAGATCAGGAGTGAGGGGTCCAGTTCATCCAGCCTGGTGGGGGATGGAATGAGCTTTGGATTTTACCCTGAGAGAGACTAGAGGCATTGAAGGGCTTTGGGCTAAGGAGTGATATGATGTGACCTGGCATCCCTCTGGCCCACATGAGCATCATTCTGAAGAGCAGCAAGGATGTTAGGAGGACTGGTTAGGAGGCTACTGAAACAAACCAGGCAAAAAAGGACGGGGGCTCAGAGAGTGGTGACCATGAGGTGGAGAGGTGACAGATTCTAGAACTGTTTCTCAAGAAGAGGTGACAGGATTTGCTAATGGTTGGAGGTGGGGTGTGACCAAGAAGAGTCGATGATGACTCCACAGCTCTTGGACGAGTAATTGACAGTGTGACGTTGCAATTTCCAGAAAGGGGAAATCCTGGGGTAGGAGCAGATTGGGATGGATGAGTTTTGTTCTAGATAGGGCACCTCTGAGATGCAGTCGGAGAAGCAGAGAAGGTGGAGCGTGGCATTCTGGAGATATTCAACTGCCATTCAGCAGAACACATGCTATTTGGGGGAGACATTGTCTTGGACTGAAATCCCAAAGAGAGTGAGTGGGGTACAGGAGAGGACCAATCCTTGGAGCATTCCAATAGATCAAGCTAGTAAAGAGGAAAAGGACCCCGAGAGAAAGCTATGCAGGAGGGACCTCTTAAGGAAGGAAAAACCCCAGAGACTCTAGTCCTGGCAACAGAATGAAGTGTTTCAAGAAAAGATCAGTGGTAGTTTAAGGTAGAGATCAGGAACTGACCTTGGGATTTGGCAGAATTTTCCATCTCTAGAAATGGTGAACCATGACCTTGACAATATCTGTTTCAGATATTGGGCAATTGGGCAAAAGCCCAGCTGAGTGGGTTCAAGAGAGAATAGGAGCAGAGAAAGTGAGGATGACAAGTAGGTTCAATTCTCGGGAAGAGTTTTTCTGGAAACAGGAACAGAGAAGGGAGGGGGAGATGGGTCAAATGGAGTGTTTCCTTTTAATGATGCTTGACTTCATGGCATGTTTGTGGGCTGATGGGAGGGACCCATGACAGGGATACGTTGATGAGGCAGGAGATAAAAGGAAGGGCTGGTTCTGGGGGCAGTGCCCTTGAGTAGATGAGAGGGATGGGATGAATTTCAATCCTGTTCTATCTTCTACTGTGATGACATGGCCCCCCAGTTGATAAAATTATACATTTGAGGATCATTTTAAACATCTTCCGAATGCAAGCATTCCTTTCAATTACATAGAGTACCTTTACCAGGAGGTGGGCTACCCATCAGTGTAGGTATGTAAACACAGAAGCACAGTCTGGATGATGTCTGTGAGGAATCCCAGCATATAATGGTCATTGGGCTTCTTCACCTATGGTCCACCCAATCCTGGGGGTCCATGAGTCTAAGTCATATTATTTTATAATTGTGTAACATGTAACTCAAGGTTTCTCATCATCAAAATAGAAGCACGTAGAACATGTTGTGTCAGGAGGCTTGAGAGCATGATACTTGAACACGCAGTTTCTAAAGTCAGACTGTCGGGGACAAAATCTGTCTCCCCTGCTTACAAACCACACTGTGTGCCTCAGTTTCCTCACTTTCAAAATAAGAATAGTCAAAGCATATACCCCATTCTAAAATCCATCTCGAGTGCTTAGAATAGCATGTAGCACATAGCAAGTACTCAATATATGTTCACTTTTATTTATTTATTCAGTTCAGCCATCTTTTATAGGCTGTGCCGATGGGGTCCTGGAACCTGTGGGTATCCATTATGACCCATGCTCATACATTAAACCAACTCTAGTTAGAAAGATTGGGCTCAGCAGACAAAAACCCTCAGGGACTGAGGTGTTTTCATGGGGGCACCGGTGGCCCCCGCCAAGCCTGCCCCCCTCCTGCTCTACTGATGTGTCCATCTGCCCTGGTTGGGCAATGTGCAGAAATGTTTATGGCGACCTCGTTTGTTTTCCTTTCTGTTACTGCTGCCTTCCAAAGGCCAGGAACCGCTGAAATTCAACCAAGGCAGGGACCAGGGGAGCAGCCGGGGCCTGGGCCAGGGCCAGGAGTAATGAAGTGGAAAATGTTCACACCACAGGCAGCATTACAATGCACCTGTACAAATAGAATGAGGACCTGCCCACCCCCTTCCTCCCCGGGGGCCCAGCGAGCTCGAAGACTTCTCTTTATGGCTTCACTTTCTGCCCTACCGGATCAATGCTGAGGCCCACAGTGAAGATAAGAAACAAAGCCATCCAGAGAGTAGTGATGAGAGGAATGACAGACTGAGAGGGATACCCTCAGCCCAAACATTTCCTGAAAGTTCTGGTGACTTCTCTGAAAGCCTGGTTGCCTCAAACAGGGGAGAAATGCACTGTTAATGTGTGTCAACCATGTGCTAGGATTTGGGCAGGACACGTTCATATACCTTGGCTAATTTCATTCAGCCAATGTGATTTCATCCCATTTTACAGACGTGGAAACTGAAGTCCAAGGAAATAAAGCTAGCAGGTGACAGAATCAAGGTTTGGGGTCAGGTACCAACATTCCCATTTTGCAATGAAGGGACTCAGAACCAGAAGGTCAAACGCCTTTCTCAAAGTCATCCAGCTGTGAAGCAGAAACCCGGAGGGGCTGAGCTGTCAGTGGGTCGTCACTGCTGTACCCTTGAACAGATGGGACAGTAAAGACAAAGGGCCTGGCTTTCGCCGGGGTAGGGGTGCAAGGCCATATCTCTACCTTGATGGAACCAGAGCACTAAAAGACTCATCTCTGATAAGCATTATATATATATATATATATATATTTTTTTTTTTTTAAAGATTTTATTTATTTATTTGAGAGAGAGAGATCACAAGTAGGCAGACAGGCAGGCAGCGAGAGAGGAGGAAGCAGGCATCCTGCTGAGCAGAGAGCCCGATGCAGGTCTTGATCCCAGAACCCTGAGAGCATGACCTGAGCCAAGGGCAGAGGCTTAACCCACTGAGCCACCCAGGTGCCCCAGCATTATATTGTTTTTGAAGCAGCTCGATTCTGAGTGAGTCCTCAAACTCACGGAGGCTCAGTTTCATCTCTGAAATGGGTGTCTGTGATCATTAAGTGAAATGGTGTCTCTAAAAGTCCAAAGAACCAGGCGCCTAGGTGACGCAGTCGTGTAAGTGACTCTTGATTTCAGCTAAGCTCATGAAGTCAGGGTCCTGGGATCGAGCCCCAAGATCCAGTCCCTTCACCAGGCCCCATGCTTAGCATGGAGTCTGCTTGAGATTCTCCGTCTCCCTCTGCCCCTCCCGCTCATACACTCTCTCTCTCTCACTCACACACACACAAATAAATAAATAAATCTTTAAAGAGAAAATAAAACAAAAGCCCAAAGAGATGTTGCTCTTCACCTCTCTCAGGCTCGAACTGCCGTCACTCCCAACCCCTGCTGTTGGTGCCGCCCGGGGCTTCCTTAGCAACACGAAGGGAAAGGACAGCCAAAAGCAGAGGTCTTGCCCTTAACATGTACTCCAGGGGCTCCCCTTTCATCACCATCCTCTCTTACATAAGTCGTTAGGCTCCCTAAGAGAGCAAACAGACAGAAAAATGCATCCTGCAGAGCTTCTGGACATAGGGTGGGCCCTCGATAAATGTTAGCTCCCCTGAAAGAACATGAGCACTTTGCAGACCGAAACACATGCTGCATTATATATATATATATATATATATATATATATATATAACATCACATCCTCAGAGTGAGTGCTCAGTAAATGTCTGTCTATCCAGTATGTTAAGCACTTGGGAAGCTTCTTTCATTGAGTCCCCTTATCTCAGTTGACATTCAGCACCAACTTTGTGGCTCTCCAGACACCAGGAGCTTGATTCAGGGGTGTGGGGACCAAGGCGACTCAGTTCCCCAAGAAGGCACTCAATGGATTCAAAGAGCTCAACTTCACCTAATTCGGTATTAGGAAGGAACTACTTTTGTTTTTCTTTGTTGCTGTTGATTTTTTTTTTTTTTAATGGGCACTATAGGCTTATTTGCTTATTATTGTTGCATTAACCGAGGAAGAAATCTCAGGTCTGTAATGTATCAAAAATCAGGACTGGCATGTGTTCATAAAACCCCTTGCACTTCCTCCATTTTTTCTTATTCCATAAACTTGCTCTGGTCTCTCACCAGGTTCCAGGTAGAACAAATTGCTCACTGTGCACGGAGGAGCAGACATTGGAATAAATACCTTCCATACATTGGGACTTCTCAAATAATGGAAATAGGTACAGGCGGGAGAGAAAACTCAGTGCAGGAGTGGGCAGTCAGTGCCTGCCACCCTGCTGCCTCTACCACCATCATCCTGAGGGTGGTGGTCTGAGCTGGGTTTGAATTCTATCATGGAATTCATGATAGAGGGGATGGTCCCTCAGTAGACCATAAGCACCTGGCTAGATCCTCTGAGCAGCTGTGTGGCCTGCATCTCCAGGGTGAAAAAGGTTCAGCCAAACAGAACATACATATGGTCTGTTTCCCTCCATAAAGTACTTACTGTCATCTCTAGATGGGCACCTTACAAGACGTGATCTAGTGTTGCCATTTAATAGCTTCACTTGAAGATTGGGCATAACAGGAGCTCCATAAACGTTGTCGACCCATCTGAATGATGAAGTCCAGTCCTACAACCATAAGACTATAAGGTTGTGAAGATTAGGGGCACGTCTTACTCATTTTAATCTGTGTATCTACATTTTCTTTTCTCTACCCCCATAGCAGCTGACCCCTATTTGTCCATCAAAGTAGGATGATCTGCATCTCCCCAGGAAATCTTCCCTGATGCCCAGGGCTGGCTGTTCCCATTGTACCCTAAGCTTCCACTACCACAGCACCCACTTGTCTATTTTCTTGTAGCAGAGAAAATTCAGTCATCTACTAGAATATAGCAGGTCTTCCATGGACACATGCTGAGTGTATGAATGAATGAGTACAGTCTCCTCTACTAGGGCTGAACTTCCCCCAAATGGATGCTAAGTTCCCTGTGGATACGACCATGTTGGCTGTGCAGAGCTGGAGTAATCCAGGCCTCTAGGTAAAGAATGTTGACATCAGAAGAACAGAATCGTGCCAAAGGGTGAAGGAAAGAGATTCTATTTTTTTTTTTTTTTTTGCAGATTTCCCTCACCTTTGGGATTCTTCCTAAAACCTGGAAGTAATTCTTGAAGCAAAGCTCAGTGTGTGGTTTCAGGAGGGCTCAGGCAGGCCAGGTGTTTCCTGTGAGGGGCTGGCCCAATCCACTCTTCCTGGCTTGGTGGAGGTGCCATGGCTGGGAGGATGTTCTGGGCTTGACTTAACTGTGGAGGATGGGAAGCAACTCAGCCTCCTTGGAGAAGAGCAGCTTTGAACACTCGGATACAAATGCCAGTTTGCCATGCCCCCAACAGCATGACCAAAGGTTGATATTTCTAGATTACAAGACTTTTTTTTTTTTTTTTACATTATTCTATAAAAGCAAAAGAGAAACAGGAAAAGATTTCCTTTTCACAGTGGGGAGTTCACTCAATGCAGCTAATATTCAATATGTTCCACATAAGAAAGACAGACCTCAGAAACACCACTGAAACATCACAGAGTATGCATGTGAAATTCAGAAGAGCTCCCTATTTGCAGCTGGCATCATGACAAACCTCCTTTAGATAGCAAGCAACCCTACAGCTTTGAAACATTTCAATTTCAAAGACGTTATCCACTCAAGAAACACCAGGCACACACTGGGGGTTAGGGGTGTCTAAAATGTCCCACTTTTATTTATAGAATAATGTAAATTGTGTGATACGATTTCAAGCAAACAAATAAACAAATATCAACCATTCCTTGTCAAGTGTACAGAAATTTTAATCATTCTTTCCTTTAAGGCTTCAACGTGCCATAACAATGTGACCTTTCTTGGTTCAAGTACAAACTACATGCACTGAATATCTTTCTGCCTTTTTTAAAATCGAAATGTTAGACCCAGAAGTAACATCAGAAAGCAGGGAAAACACTAGGGTTTGACCCAGCAGTGACTGTGTGGAGCAGGGCTGAGAAGCATTCTGAGGCCGTATTTTAATTCACTGGTGAATGGAGGATGCACGTCCTGGGTATGCGAACAACACACCAGCATATATTTGCATATATTTGCCATCCCTGATTCTGTTTGAAAGTCTCAATCTATACAGATGATGAAACTGAGGTCCAGAGAGATAAACTGACTTGTCTAAGGCCACAGAGTGAATTTTTTTCAAAGGGCTCAGAATTACGGAGCTATAATTATTAAGCCATTTGTTTGACCTAGAGACACTCATACCAATATGAGCTCATCATTTGTGTGGCTTAGAAAAGACACCCAGCCTTGGCACAGAGGGTCTTGGGCAGCAGAGATTCCAGCACCATCCAGCATCCAAGGAACTATATCCCCATTGAATAGAACTGTACCACCCACTGGACAGCCTTCTTCAACTGTATTTGAAATTTAATGAACAGAAATCACGGATACCTTATTAAGGCCTCCGAGACCTACCCCACCCTACGTTCTTGAAACTCCTTCATGAGTCCGGGACACTGATGGTCACCAGAGAGTGCAGGGAGCTCTCTCTAACAATGAACCCATATCCCTTCACAGACCATGCACAGCTAGAGGACTTCTCTGCAAGCGGTGGGTCTGGTATCCTCTTCTAGGACAAATGTTTCCTTAACTTATTCAGGCTTTCTCAGACCATCCTCTTGTACCCTGGCTGGGTGAGGCATCATCTCTATGCTCCCTTAAGCCCCTGTGAGTCTCTCAGTCATGGTACCTTTAACACCTTCTTAGGACCACCCACTAGAGGCAGAGTTTCTCATGGGCTAGAAGTACTTCTTCTTTTTTTTTCCTTCATTTATTTATTCATTTGAGAAAGAGAAGCAGGTGCCCCCCTGAGACAGACAGAAGCTGTGTAGCGATGTGGGGCTCGATCCCAGGACCCAGAGATCATGACCTGAGCCGAAGGCAGACACCCAACCATCTGAGCCACCCAGGTGCCCCTGGAATTACTTCTTATTCAACATCACGGCCCTAGAGTACAATGTCTTGACACAGAGTAAGTGTTTCATGAATATTTGTTGTAAGAAGGAATGAATGAATGGATGACTAGCATCTTCTTCAGTTTTTATCTTTCTTAGAGCTATTTTAATCCAGTTGCTCCCAGGCAAATTTTCCTAAATTCTATTCTGTGTGTGAAATGCTAGCAATTCATGAGATAACCGTTGTCCTGAAATTAATTAATTTTTTAAAAGTAAAAATAAAAATCATTCTTGGGAATTTTTTTTTTTCTGAAATACCATTTAACACATATACATAAGAAGTGTGTGTGTGTGTGTGTGTGTGTGTGTGTGTCCTCCTTGTTATTACAGCATATGATGTGTGACGCTCTGGTCAGAAGAAATGGAGAAATGGCACACCCTGCATTAGGATGCCTGGTGGTCTTGTAAGAAATTCCTGATTCACAAACCTGGAACATTCCACAATAGTGTGATGCATACACAGCTCTAACCAACTCATGTCGATGACTTTTTTGATGATTGTTGGTACCTCTACCTTTTATAAGAGCACCATATATTTCTGATATTATTAGATGTTATACATTCAACATATGAATCAAAATGTAATGACTTCTTACAACAACTATTTTCATGAAAACAATAAAAATGTGTTATTCCTAATTTAATCAAAACATATCTTCTTGTTGTAAGTCTTTTCATATCCCATCAATATACTGTTTTTAAGTGTCTTAGTTACATAAATCTGATCATTGAATTGCTACTGTTCCAACTTGCTGGTTTCCTTGGGGAAACAGGCAGAAATTTGGAAATGGAGAGAAGAGAGGATGGGGAGTTGAAGGCAATAAAGTGAGAGCCCACAAAAGTTAAAGTTTAAAAAGACACGAAGCTCTTGTAAGCCCACCATTAACCACACTGTTGAGGGACCTGTGAAACATATGTGGAGAAGCAGAAATGAGCTTATAGGATAGACACATTTGGGTTAAATTTTAAAACAAAACCCAGTGATTTACCTGTATAAAAGACTAGCACACACTCCTGAGTTAAATTTTAAAATAAAACCAATGATATTTTTTATATAAAAGACTGGCACACAAACTGTTACAGAAAGTTTAAAAAGAATATGGATGCAACTTTGCAAGGCAGAGAAACACAGAGAGAAAGCATAATCAGTTAAATAGTAGACAAAGCAATTTCAAAAGGGGGACAGGTAACAATAACCATGTTATGTTGCTAAAATTCATACTCCCCAATGAGGACATAGTGGTGACAAGTGCATTAAAATTTAAAAATGGCTCTTTTGAAAAATAGCAAAAAATATAAGTTGAAGGTTTCAGATGTTCACCAAAGCTCTACTTAATTTACTATTTTTAAATAGAGAAATTAATATAATAAGTGGTTCAATAAGAAGCAGGAAAAAAAATACATATATATATATGGCAATAATCCAGGAGCAAATCAAGAAAATTATCTTCAGGATCACTCTCTCTCAACCTTGCAGACTGCCCTAGGCTTTATATGGTGAATTCGTTTATAATTTAAGGAAAGATATTTTTATGCTATCTGAAATGTCTATAGCATAGAAAAATATGAAAAATTATCTAGTTTATTTTATAAAACTATCATAAATCCTTTCATGTGAGTAAGGAGGCTCAAAAGGTACAAACTTCCAGTTACAAAAGTAAATTAACTCCTGGGGATGTATGAACAGCACAGTGGATACAGTCAATAATACTGTACTGCATATTGAGAGTTGTGGAGAGCAGATCTTAAAAATTCTCATCAAAAAAAAAAAAATCCTCGGGGCGCCTGGGTGGCTCAGTGGTTTGGGCTGCTGCCTTCGGCTCGGGTCATGATCTCAGGGTCCTGGGATCGAGCCCCGCATCGTGCTCCCTGCTCCGCAGGAAGCCTGCTTCCCTCTCTCTCTCTCTCTCTCTCTCTCTCTCTGCCTGCCTCTCTGCCTACTTGTGATCTCTGTCTGTCGAATAAATAAATAAAATCTTAAAAAAAAAAAATCCTCATTACAAGAAAAAATTTTATAACTATGTATAATGACAGATGTTAATTAGACATTTTCTGGTGATCATTTTGCAATATATACAAATATAGAATTATTATACTGTAGCCTTGAAATTAATATAGTGTTATATGTCAATTATACCTCAATTAAAAAAAGAAATAATAGATCTTAAGTGCATTTACCACATACACACAAAAGGGAGCTGATGGATATGTTAATTAGCTTGATTATGGTAATCAATTCACATTGTATAATTTTATCAAAACTTCACACTGTACACCTTAATTATGTATAATTTTTATTTGTCAATTATACCTTAGTAAAGCTAGATAGATAAATAATATTTTAAATCTGGCAGATAATACCCAAAATAGGTAACTTTAGCTCAACCTCCCATATATATTTTTGTAAAAATCCTAAACACAATGTTAGTAAGTTGAATTCAGTAGTATACTAAAAATAATAACTCACCAGGACTAAGTTGGGTTTATCTCAGGAATGCAATGATTCTAAAATTCCCCTTGATTAGTAAAGAGTGGAGAAATAAAAAGATGATTTGGACAATAACTATAGTGAAGAAGTACCCTTGACAAATATGAAAGCATATCACAAGACTATAATTAATAAAATAGTGTAATACCAGTATAAAAAGACATGGGCAGACAAATGGAACACAATGAATATGAGAATTAGGCTCCATTTGATATTTGAATCAAATGTATAATAATAATGACATCACAATCAATGGAAAGGGAAAACAGAAGAGAGCCCAGGATCAGAAGGAGAGGAGAATGATAACTGTCTTTATTATTTTTTTTATTATGTTAGTCACCATACAGTATATCATTAGTTTTTGATATATTGTTCCATAATTCATTGTTTGCATATAATACCCAGTGCTCCATGTAATATGTGCCCTCCCTAATACCCATCAGCGGGCTCACACATTACCCACCCCCCCCAAATCCTCTCTTTGATTCCAGGAGTCCCTAGGCTCTCATGGTTCCTCTCCCCCTCTGATTTCCCCTCCTTCATTTTCCCCTTCCTTCTCCTAATGTCCTATGCTATTCCTTATGTTCCACAGATAAGTGAAACCATATGATAACTGCCTTTCTCGGTTCGACTTATTTCACTTAGCATAATCTCCTCCAGTTGATGCAAATATTGGGTATTCATCCTTTCTGATGGCTGAGTAATATTTCACTGTATATATGGACCACATCTTCTTTATCCATTCATCCATTGAAGGGCATCTTGGCTCCTTCCACAGTTTAGCTAGTGTGGCCATTTCTGCTATGAACATCAGGGTATATATGGCCCTTCTTTTCACTACATCTGTATCTTTGAGGAAAATACCCAGTCGTGCAACTGCTAGGTCATAGGGTACTCTATTTTTAACTCTTGGAGGAACCTCCATACTGTTTTTCGAAAATGGCTATATAAACTTGCATTCCTACCAACAGTGAAAGAGGGTTCCCCTTTTCCACAACTTCTCCAACACTTGTTTCTTGTCCTGTCAATTTTTGCCATTCTAACTGGTGTAAGGTGGTATCTCACTGTGGTTTTGATTTGAATTTCCCTGATGGCTAATGGTGATGAACATTTTTTCATTTGTCTGTTAGCCATTTGTATGTCTTCTTTGGATAAGTGTCTGTTCAAGTCTTCAGGCCACTTTTTGACTTGATTATTTGTTCTTTGGGGTGTCAAGTTTGAGAAGTTCTTTGTAGATCTTGGATACCAGCCCTTTATCTGTAGTGTAATTTGCAAATATCTTCTCCCATTCCGTGGGTTGTCTTTTTGTTTCATTGACTGTTTTCCTCTGCTATGCAGAATCTTTTTATCTTAGTGAAATCTCAGAAGTTCATTTTTGCTTTTGTTGCCCTTGTGTTTTGTTTCCAAAAACACGTCTTTGGAGATGTGTTTTGAGAGAAGTTGCTGTGGCCAATGTTGAAAAGGTTACTGTCTGTGTTTTTCTCTAGGATTTTGGTGGATTCCTGTCTCACATTGTCTTTCATCCATTTTGAATCTATCTTTGTGTACGGTGTAAGAGAATGGTTGAGTTTCATTCTTCTGTATATAGCTGTCCAGTTTTCCTAGCACCATTTGTTGAAGAGACTGTCTTTTTTTCCATCGCATATTTTTTCCTGCTTTGTCCAAGATTAGTTGACCATAGAGTTGAGAGTCCATATCTGGGCGCTCTATTCTGTTCCATTGGCCTATGTGTCTGTTTTTGTGCCAGTACCATGCTGTCTTGGTGATCACAGCTTTGTAATAGAGCTTAAAATCAGGCAATGTGATGCTCCCAGCTTTGTTACTATCTGTCATTATCCCAGGATTGTTAGCTGAAGAGGACTCCTTTTCCCAGTTTAGGCCTCAAAAGCTGAATTTGATCAAATGGACACCAAGGAAGGGAGATTTCTCAATAAAAAAAGCATCATAGCCGTAAGCCTCTTCCAAAGAGAGATGCAGCTATCCCTAGAAAGTACATGCAGGATTTGGTACTCAGTTTGTGGGAGCTAGTGCAAAATGATAATGTGGCCTTCCTTGTTCCAAATTTTAGGACTTTCAAGATGGAGGCAGCAGAGCATGAAACAAAACATGATTGGGGACCTTAGGGGATACATCTGCCCTGGGTGCAAGTTTCCTATCACAGGGAAACAGGCCTGGAAGAAACCTTGGTGTGGGCACTGTCAAGTGGCTTCAAGTA
Source organism: Mustela erminea (assembly GCF_009829155.1). Taxonomy (NCBI): domain Eukaryota; kingdom Metazoa; phylum Chordata; class Mammalia; order Carnivora; family Mustelidae; genus Mustela; species Mustela erminea. The sequence continues at coordinate 62,316,371 of NC_045623.1, forward strand.
TGACTGATAGACAAATTAAATGTTTCATTTAAGTTCAGCAATGATAACCATTCCCCTTATTCTTACATTTTCATTAAAGTTAAAAAGTAGGACATAGACACACCCGCAGGCTGATATTTCGAGACTTACCTCCTTCCCCATTGAATTGTCTGGAAGCATGTCAGTTTTATAATGCTCGTTCAATATTGCTGAAATCTAAAACATTACTTTGCATTTCATGACTTTATTGTTTTCACAGCATTTCCACTCACATTACTTCTTATGATCATAATAGAAAAATATTGTTTTGTCCATTCGCTTGAAAGGGAATTCAAACGCAAGTCTGTTCTAATGTGCCCGCATCACACAGCTGACAAACTGCTATCCAGGTCCTTTTGATGTTAAGTCATTCAGTTATTTATTCATCTGTCCTTCCATCGGTCTCAACACCTGCTCTGTACAAGGCCCCCTACTAGGCCCTGGTGACCTCACAGCTCTTGACCTTGGGAGCTCATGGTTTAGTGAGGAAGATAGCCAAGAAAACAAGTTCCACCATAGCATGAGATGAGCAAAATAATGGGAGTGAGTACATATAACAGAATGCTGAACTCTGCCTAAAGGGAACAAGGGAAGCTTCACAGAGACAGCAGCCATCAAGCAGGTTTTGAAGGATGAAACTGAGTGTATCCCATCGCATGGTTGAATTGAACAGACACAAAGAGAGGCACAGACTCCACTGTGTTCTCAAAACAATTTCGCTGGCTGAAAAGCTTCTCACCTGGTTGTTTTAGTCCCACCAATGGGAACTTGTACTGCAGGGAGCTGTTTGTAGGACCAATTTCCCTTGCAAGTGGTCCTGGGTTAGAAAGGATTCCTGGGTTGAAACAGCTAGGAGCTTAGTGATAGTCCACACCAGAGAAGTGCTTTCCAAGCATTGGGCAAATGTAATGCATCCCTACTGAACCTCATAGTCACACCCAGCCAGGTCAGTGGGGCAGGATCCTCTCCGTGTGTTCATAGACAGCAATCACACAGAACATATCTAGAACCTGTTCTGGATTACCCACTAATAGATATTAGAACCTGTGTGGCTTTCCAAATGTACATTCAAATAAAGGAATTCAACTTCAATCTCTCCATGTGCCATGGGGCAGAACACCTTGTCTACCCTGGGTCTCCCCCACGGTTCCTGGTGTAACACACGCCACATGGTAAGTGTGGCTGGTCTTTTGCCAAACTGAGCCGGACTGATTGTATTGTCCAAGTGAAGTTCAAATTCTCATACAAATGAAATAGAACCAATCATTGGGCAAATGGTCTGCACCACTGCTTCTCAGAGCGTTTATGGTGAAAACCAGGTTTTTATTCTCAATCTGTGGCCACTTTTTGTAAAACACAGCATCTAATGACTGAATGCCATGGCAATGCCAAATGGCTGTAAAATCTCTCTGCATTCACTCTTAATTTCTGAACTTATCTCAGCCAGGGCCCATAACAGTTGGCAGAATGATACCAGGCTGATACTAGTACACAGACCATACTTTGAGAGTCACTAGCTTATATGATCCCCAAACCCTCATTATCTGGAAATCCCAGAATGACTGAGAAAATCATCAAGTTTTGTGAAACATTTAATAATGTTGATGAGAGTATCATTTTCCAAGTGTTTCCTATGTTGAAGGTACTGTCAATGATTAGGAACAAGCCTAATTCTATCTTTTCATGGAGGAGAATACTGTTTAGTGAAGGAGACTGACAAGTGCACACCTCAGTTCTTTTTGACCATAGCTTGAATAGAGCAAGAGAAGGTATCACTGGGAGTAGAAACACAGGGGCTCTGGAAGTTATAACTCTGAGTATAATCCCTGAATTATTTGTTTACCATCTACCTGACCGAGAGCAAGTGACCCCCACATTTCAGAGCCTCAGTTTCCCTATCCAGATATAAGAGGCCTTCCATAACATATGATTATTGTTTCATATGTATGATGGCTTGTCATGGTGTCGTAGAAAGTGGCAACTGAGTTATTTGTCAGAGGCTCAGATGGGGAGTATCGGACAGAGAAAAAGTTCTAATGACACCTGATTACTACACCCTCAGTGTAGTGAAAGGCCTTGAGGTTCCATGGTAGAAAGTATCTGAAGGATGTGAGATATCTTGGCTTGAAGAAAAGATGATTCAGAGGACAACAGAGCTGACTTCATTTCAGAAGAGCCATTACATGGAAGGGAGCATAGGCCTCTTTTGGGTGGCCCCAAAGCCTGGAAACACAACCAGTATAAGAATTTGGAAAGAAATAGATTTCAAAGGAAGGAGTTCAAAGGAAAAAGGAAGAAGTTTGAAGTAAGAAATTTCTGGCAGGCAGTCCTCCAAAGATGGAAGGGTGACTTGACAAGAGTGAACCATCACTGATACATAAAGCTTCTGTCCATTGTAGGGAAAGCCTAGTGTCAGGTCAAAGATGGGTCTAGGTCGTCTCCAGTATTCTCTGGACTTGACTTGACAACTCCGAAAATTCAGGAATCAACTTTATCATGGTGCAAAGAGCCTCCTCAAACTTCTGTGAGTTTGGGCATTTAAGGTAGGACAGCTGGAAAGATGTCAATCAATTTGTCAGAACTACTAAAATAGCAGTGTGTGCTAAAAAGTGGTCCTAATAGTCTATGATTAGTCTAGCCCTGTATAGCATGTACATTGCTCTTCTATTTGCCTAGCTCTGTATAGCATATGAAACATCTTCACATGTTGTCTTGCCTACAACTCTGAGAGGGATGTATAGTTGCTATCCCCAAACTAGAGATGAAACAATAGCTCAGACAAGTTCCCAGTTCAGGAAAGAACACAGATCCCTTAAGTTAGAGATCTGGGGCTCAATCCCAATGTACTGGTTCACAATCCCTAACTCTTCTTAATGTCCAGCCTCCTCCCATCCTTCCCAAGACTCAGTGTCCTTACACTAGATGACCATTCCTACCCCAGCACTCAGATTGTTTGTGAAAAGGCATTTGAAAATACTCTGAAGAGTTGGAATGATTTCCTTCCTTCCTTCCTCCCTCCCTCTCCTGGTTTCTTCTTTACTTCCTTCCTTAAATGTTTACTGAACAGATTTAATGTTCCAGGCACTATGACAATCAGTTGGGATGCCAAGATGCATAATATACAGTCTTTGCCTTTAAGGAGCTACCAGGCTGGATGGGGGATACAGACATTGCTCAAGAAAAAAAAAATCACAAAGCATATCACTAGTGCAAAAATTAAAATTCACAAAATGGGAGATTGCTCAGAGGTAGGAGTGATTAATTCAGATGGGGGAGTGGGACCATTAGAGAAGTCTTCCTGGAGGAGGTAACATCTAAACTAGGTTTGGAAGAAGGACTTGCATTTCACCAGGAAGATGGTGTTGGAAAGGGGTTTGGACAGGGAGAAGAAGATATTCCAGAGGAATAAAGGAACACTTACTACGGCATAAAGATTTGAAACAGCGTGATATATTCAGAGGCCTGGAAATAATGTAAAGAGCTAGAGTGTTGAATAAGAACCAGGAGTAGTGAGAGATGGGACAAGAGAGGTTGGAAAGGTCAACAGGAAGATTCAATGCCAGCATAAGGAGCTTTGGTTTTATCCTAAGTGCAATGGGGAGTTCCTATTGTGGTTCAGTTAAAGAAGAGACATGTCAGGGTTTTAGAACTTGCACTAGCACATGAGTATCAGAATATGGAATGGATAAGGGGGAGGAAGCTGACCATTCTCTGTCCCTTCTTCCATGTTCCCAAATCCATTTTCAGCCCCTCTCTGACTAGTTCTGTGTCCCAGGAGGCCAACCACTGCTAACCACACCTCTGCACTCCCTTGAACTAGACTTCTGGGTTCAAACAATGAGAAGCACCAGCAAGAAGAAGGGAGATGGGTAGAAGGAGCATTGTGTGATTTCTTCCTTGTTTCCTCTCTGCTCTGGATAGGCTCTCTGGTATTTCCCACTGGGTAGCCCTTCATCCATGGTTCTGGTTCTCACTGGGTTTCAATATCTTCATTCCTTCCCCCCACACCTTCAGTCCTACAAGTGGTAACAGCTTCCAGCAGTTGCTAGTCTCTAGATGCCTCCAGTAACCCAGCCCTCACCTCTCTGATAGTCCCTTTATTAATGGTCCTTCATTTGAACCATGTGAGATGAGTTATGTTTCCAGCCAAGACCCTGGAGGATACCTGGAACTGAGGTTAGACAGGGGTCTGCAGAGAGGCAGAGTCATTGCAGAAATCTGAAAGGTGTGCAGAGGTGAAGAAAGGGAGCCAAGTGGGATTCTTTCCAAGGGGGAAGCTTGTGAAGGGTCTCCCAGAAGGAGAATTCTTGCAAGGCTGAGTGGGTAGTGGGGCACTCCCCATAATGGAAAATACAGGAGGAGAACCAGGTATCAGTGGGTTGATGAGCTCAGTTGAGTATGAAATGCCTGTGGGACACCAGGAAGAGATGTCCAGGAGACCGGTGCACCAGAAGGTCTGGCCTAGAGATTCAGCCAAGACACCAGCAGCACAGAGCTAACAGTTAAGGTCCATGGACAACTGAAAAATGCACTAAATTTGCCACAGGCTCATCTCATTGGTTGTCTTAATAATTATTGATATAGGGCATCTGGGTGGCTCAGTTGGTTAAACATCTGCCTTTAGCTTAGATCATAATCCTGGAGTGCTGGAATCGAGTCCTGCATTGGGCTCCCTGCTCAGTGGGGGTCTGCTTCTCTCTCTATCTCTGCCCCCTACTAGTGATCTCTCTCTCTCTGTCACACTCTCAAATAAATAAATAAAATCTTTTAAAAATTTAATTATTGATATATAAAGAAGGAGAGTTATAATGACCTAAGATCTCACAAAAAACTCTGTTCAGAGACTGCTTGCCTTCCACCTTGATTGATAACCCTCCTCTTGAAGATGTAGGGGTTTGTTTTTTAAATCCACAATTTTCCCTGGCATTCCATTTAGTCAGTCCTATTTTTCACCACCAGATTGTTTGCTGGGGAAAAGAACAAAAACAGCAACAGATGTCTTTGTTTTGGGGTTTTGCAAAACTCTCTGGTTAAGATAACACTTTCAATTAAAGAAGTTGTATCATCCAAATACCATATGCCAACAAGCCCTCATTTGCAAAAATCACCTGCTTCCAGAACTTGATGAGTCCTCTTAAACCATCACCCAGCAGCTAAGGTAGGCATCTAAACAGATCCTTCCATCTCTCCCCTGGATTCTGAATGCTTCCATCCAAAAGGTAGAGCAAGAAGTTATCCTCTGATTGGTCCTTTGGCCTCTGCAAACATTCATTACCACTTCCTCAGTCTTCATGCATACATGCGCATGCGCGCACGCACACACACACACTCCTGCATGTGTGTAGCCTATGTTATTCATTGCATATAAGGGCCTGGAACATTTTAGGCACTTAGCAAATCCCGGAGATAAATAAATTCATTCCTCCTTTCCTTCCTTCATCTTTCTCTCCATGTTTGTTTCTTCTGTAGCTTCACATTCTCTGAGACTTTCATGCTGCACAGTTGCTAAGCAGGGAACATATAAAGGTAATTAATGAGACTCCCTGTCCTCAGCATACCTGCCATCTGGGAGAGGGCCACATGCAAAAAAGAGCTCCAATCTCAGGAAGACTGTGAGCTCCTTGAAGGCAAGAACCAGTCCTAATCTCTGTGCAGCCCCTCTTTCACAGTGCTGGGATCTCCGCAGGCATTCAGTGTCTGTCGGGTGAAACGTTTGTTCAATGAAACATTGAACAAGGCAAATGAGTGCCATGCTGCCGAAACGCGGGGTGGGGGGTGCCATGCTAAAATTCCGAGTGAGAGGGAGCCAGGCAGGACTTGGGGAGCAGTGGTATGTGCACTGAGTGCTGGATGGAGAAGGGCAGGAGGGCAGGGTCTGCTGGGCTGTGGGAAGCCCTTCAACCAAAGCATGGAGTCACGACTGAAGTGACCGTCAGTGGTGAGCCATCCGGTTTGGTCACAACATCAGGTGAGAGCAGGATTCCACGTGATCTGAGTCTTATTACAGAGGATCCTTAATGCTTACTTAGAGTCTGGGCTTTGTTAGACCCTGGGGAATACTGCACACTGAGAAAAATACAGAGTGGCATCACATCCAGGACAGCCGGTTGTAATAGGCTCACTGCACTCTAACCTGGGCTGTGGGTATTGGGTAAAAGTCTCATGTTCCTTTTTGACCATAAGCAATTTCAGAATGGGAACTGGAACTCGATATGGATGGAATACTCGCCTGGATAATCTCCATATGCCCATACAGACCCACGGTCTCTGTTTCCCCATCTGACTCTCTGACCCAGAATGCTGACTTTATAAAGACCTTATAAAGCTTCCCTTGCCCTCTGGCTCTCAGTCAGTTCGGGCCAATAGAAGTCACCAGAAGGAAATCACAAAGTAAGGAGAGAGTAAGGATGGCACTTGGGCTCCCTGCCTCCCTCTGGGTCCGGTTGCTGTGGGTTAGCTATATTCCTCTACCAAAGGCCACGGATCCTGAAAAATGGCCATTTCTAGACTGTTGCTCTCTTCTGGGTCCATAACGGACTAGTTCTCTGGGCTCAATTCCTCGTGTGGACCTTGGGATAACAATTCCTACTACATAATGTGATTGTAAGGATTAAACAAGATAATATTCACAAAGCACCCAGGATAGAACAGGTGCTCTATACATGATTAGCTTCTGTTATACAGAAAAAAAAAAAAAAATGTCTGTATATATTGTGATTAGTACTCACTGTTGAAAACCCACATGGACAGACAGCCTCAACTGAGTACTCTTTTCTTCTCTTACGAATTACTGCCCCAGACATACAGACAGACAGCTGTACATACAATTCCTCATGAGTTAAATGAAGTTGTCAGTGCTTGAAGCTTCTCGTTTAGACTCTTCCTGTTTCCTTTCCTGGGTCGACTCAAAACTTCCATGTGGGAGACTGTGCAGGTGGAAGGGATATGACCAGAGGGAGAAAGAAGAAAAAGGACATGTTTGAAAACTGCCACGTGCTCTGTATTTTCATGTCTCCTATCTCATTAAATTTTTACAGGAGCACACATAACATAGGCAGAATTCCTATTTTCACTGGTGAACTTGGTGAAGTTCAGAGAAGTTAGAGACTTTGCTCAAAGCCATGCAACTAGGAAAGAGTGAAATCAGGATTTGAGCCCAGTTCCCCTGGTCCCCAAATCACACTCAGCCTTCCTAGAGCCTCCTAGAGCCTCACTACGGAGTTCAAGCCACCTCTCCAGCCAGACAGAATGTTTATGTGTTTTTCTCTTTAAGCTCAAACTTCTTTGGCTGGAAGCTGCAAATCATTCCAAGACACGTGACAGTTACTCACTTAGGAGTGAGCCACAGGTCTTTCCTGGCTGGCTCTGCCAACTCTTCTCTTTTAATTGTTTCTGGGGGAGGGGAAAACTCCACATTAATGGAATTCCAAAAAAGAATGTTATGGTGACAAAGCAGGGAGAAAGCTCAGACAATGGGAGGAAATGTTGAAAGATTCCCTTTCATCTCCTAACGGCAGTTTGGGTCTGCACACATCCACCCCTGGGAACAGACTCCAAGAGCAAAGGTTCCCCACGACGAGCAGCCCACATTTTGTGAGTGCATAGTTACTCTTCCTTCCGTTTTTTAAAAATATTTTTCTAACCAGGTCTCCGGAATTGAATCTAAACACTGCAAGGATTGTTTCATCCTTTCCAAAACAGCATTTCACTCTCCGGCCCCTCTCTAACGCCCCTGGTGAGAATTTGAGTATCTAGATAAATGGACCCAAGCCTTTGAAATCTTGGGAAAAAGAGGTGTGACATAACAAAACACACAAGCCCTGTTCTGGTTCTGTTTCATCTCCAAAGCAACTCGGTGAGAGTGAGCCTGAGGGAAAATAGGACGGGGCTCTGATTTGCTCTGCACTGGTCCAGGAGGCTCAGCTGTGCTGAGAAAATGAGGCATTGTGAAGAAAGTGGATTTGGACTAAAAAGCCCTGCTTTTGCATCCTGGCTGCTGCATTATGAGCAAGTGACTCAACCCATCTGATTCTCAGTTTCTTTAGCAATGCAATGGGGACAATGACATCCACCCCTCAGAGCCCCTGTGAGGATTGGAAAAATCTCTGTTCTGTGCTTTGGAGACTCCAGGCTGGTCTCTTTTGGGGTAGGTCTGGAGCTGGTTGACAGGTGATAGCAACCTCATTGACACCCCCACGGCCATGTTTAACGGGAAACCATGAGCTCCTTGACACACAGCTGGCTGTTGACCAGAAGTAACCCCACGGCGAAACTTTTGAGTTTCAGTTACTGAGAGGCTGAGATATATCTCAGACTACAGAAATTGTCCCAGTTCACTGGGTCCACCACTCTCGTTTTCATTTTTTTTTTTTTTTTAAGTTTAGGAAAAGAGCACTGGCACAAGTACAGCAACACAGATGTTCTAGGGAGTGGAAGCTGAGAGGAGTGAGGAGGGGGAGAACTGGTGGGAGACAGTTGCCAGGGAGACCAGACTAGCTAGAGAAGCTGGTTGAACCAGCAGAAGCCCCTTAAAGCCTGGCTCAGGCATCCCCTCTTCCAGGAAGTCTTCCCTGACCACCTTCTCTCAGGCTGAGTTAGGTTTCCTTCAGGATGAGAAAAAAAGAAAGGTATCCTTCAGGGGGTTCCACAAACCTTCCATGCTTCCATTATCACATCTGCATACAGAGCACTCTAAGTTTCCATTTGGTTTCTTTGTGAGCTAGTGATGAGATCTTATTAATCTTACGAACCCAACTGGCACAGTGCTTGACACACAGTATTTTGCCCAAAGTGGTAAATGTTATTGGAAAAACGGGTGCCTAACTGCCTGAGTGCAGCTGAGCTCACCTGTCCCAAAGGCAGCACCAAGGCTGTTCTAGCCCTCACTGGGACACAGCCACCAGAAATGTGCAAAACTGGGTGGGTGGTGACTACATGGGGCCACGGAAATCACCACACGCATGCTTCTACCCGCACAGGATGAGGAAAAACACAACCTGGCCCCTCCCTTTCCCCTGACCCTGCAAAGGAAAAGTAGATTCAGCAGGGGTTCCAACCCATCAGGTTTGAATTCAAGTCTGAGCTTAGCCCTAGGAAGAACCTGAGGTGTCAAGCAGGGAAATAGAGGCAGATGTCCAGAAATTTAGAGCAGGCAATCATGATGTCTCTTGGCCCCAAGAGCTGATATTACTAAGAGCCAACTAAGAGAACACAGGATAGCAGAAGCAGATGTGGGGAATGTCTTCATCAAAATGACACTAACATAGCAAAAATACCCCAGCTCTGTCCAAAAGTTATCAGCCCAGATCTCTGGGGAGCTATGTTTTCCTCTATGGGACTATATAATTAAAGGCAACCATAAAAAGCAAATCACTTCATTCTGAAATTCTCTCTCTCCCAATGCCAAAGATGTGAAATCACCTGGTGGCTTAAATGGAAACATCTCCAAGGTAAGACCCGTGTGACAATCCAAATCAAAAGATGAATAAGATGGGGTCCTCTTTCGTCTCAACTCCTCTCCTATGTGAGGAAGAAGGATGCTAAGTGGAGAGGGCCCGACAGCCTGCTCAGGAGAGAGTATATGTGGAGTCTGGCTGAACGCTTTCCTTGAATGCATCCAGTCAAGGGAGGGAACAAGGTGTGAATGCAAGTTCTTTCTGGGAGATGCTTTGTGACCGTTGACAAGGACAGATCAAGATTTCTCAATTTTTGACCCCATTGACCTATGGGTCTGGATAATTCTTTGTTGTGGGGACTGTTCTGTGCACTGTAGGATGTGAAAAAACATCCCTAGCTTCTGCCTGCTAAAAGCCAGTGGCTTCCAAAAATGTCTCCAGACATTGTCAAATATTCTTTGAGGGGAAGAATCACTGCTCTTCACTTCCACCCCAATGAAGAACTACTGGTGCAGCTAGACTATGAAGCTTACAGCAAAATTCTGGGCTTCGGTGTGGTTTCATAGCTGCAGTCTTGGACATATAGGACTCTGGATAAGAGACGGCCCTGGTAACATCATGAGCACTATTATTATTAAGACTATGTTTCCTCTACATCCAAGAAGACACCTGTAAAATTGAACCACGTACAGAGAGAAAAGTACTGAAATCACAGAAGGCATTAAAAACAAAAACCATGGTACTCCGAATTTAACCCAAGAATAATATGAAATTGAGCACCGAATTTAATTCAAAGCCTTGGAAGCCAATGGGAAACTTGAGGAATTTTATAGTTCTTGTTTTCTGACAAAAGGAAGCATACCTTTTTTACTTGTCAGAAGAAACCCACTTTCATCCTATAACTGGACTTTACAGGGGATTTATCGGAAGATCCTTGCAGAAGGATTATTAAAAGACAGAAGGACCAGACAAACGCACTATGGCAACCAGGCTGACAGAAAGGAATCGGGGCCCCCACATATCCTACAAAAGGACAAAAAGCAGCTTATGCATTTATGTAGCAAGTTTTATTGAGCACCATCTGCAGGCAGGGCACCACACCAGACACGGGTGGTAGATAGATCTACAGTTGTTGGAGGTATACCTCTGAATGAGACCATAACAAAAACAAGCAAGCAAACAAACAAACAAAAACGCTCCAGTTTTCCTAGAGCTTACATTCTTGATAGTTCAGAATCAACCACTTAATAGTTGTGCGTCTCCAAACATGTCATTCCATTTCGTGGTGTCTCCATTTCTTCATCCGTTAAATGAGAGTAACACTCACCAGCAGGACCAGATTGACACTTGGAAGGCTTACATTCTTTGAATACTTGTTTAACATTTACTTAGAAGAGAAAGAACGAATCGGAAGAGGGAAGAGCTGAACGGGGAGACTATGGCAGGTCTACCGCGGATGGTTGTCTACGCGGCCGTGTACCGCACAGGCTCCTCATGTACGCACGCACGCGGCGTATGGAAGCAGAGCACAGCCTCACGTGAATGCGTGACGTCGTGTCCCCAGGACAGCATCCCACCCCATACTCCACTGAGCAAAATAAGGCTCTGCCATCATGTCACCCACCCTCTATGGAAGATGGTTAGGTACTTTGAGGCTCACTACTCAGGCCAGGCAGCTTTCCAACTCTTTCATCCACATATTCTACCTCAGAGAAGCTCTGGAAAGCATTCATCTTGCAATTCCAGGGATGCTTAATGCTTAATGCCCCTTGAAGACTGATGGACTGGGTTACCGTGTCCCATGGTATTCGTTATGGGCGTATACCAATACCCAGTTACTGGTCCACTGGCTCGCTGGGCTTGCCTCCAGGGCTTGAGGGTTAAATCAAAAAGAATGCAGAAACCCCTGGCAGGTGGGACCCACTCAACAAGAGATAGTCTTCATAATCTCCATCAGCCTCTCCCAGGACTGTCTGAGAAGTGAATGAGGTGAAACAGAGCGGGTGGAGCGACTTCTTGTCCAATGCCCCATAGATCCTAGTCAGGGTCATTACTGTCTGCTCATCAGGAGCAGCAGCACGGCCAAAGAGCCAAACCCGAGCAAACTAGAGAGCTACGGGTCCGAATCTGCAGAACAGATGAAGGAGGAGACCTGAGAGTCAAGGACAGCTAGAAAGGCTTTGTAGCTTGCAAAGCTGTGGACATGCAAATTCCAGAGGAAACCCCTCCCCTTCCCCCCTTCTCCTCACCTCCTCCGCCCCAGCTTCCGCTGCCCAGCCAACATTATTTTCTGGACCCCTTTAATTTGGAGGCTTTTAGGGCCACATCCTGCCATCAATTTGGGGGCTGACTTCAATGAACATTCTGTGTGGGGAGGGAGAAGGGCAGGACGCAGCTTTCTCCTGGCGGGCCCTGATACAATAGGGTTTTCTACTGAGATCAATGGATTAATTGCAAACGCTCCGTTTGGGGCCATAAGGAGATGTATTGTTTTCCCACAGTCGGCAGTCAGGGCCCGGGCTGGCCCAACTTCATTTCTGAAAAGTCGGGGAAAACAATTTTGTAAAAAGGGGTGGGGGTGGAGGGGTTCGGGAAAGTAATTTTGCTCATCTCATTAAAGGTCAATAACAATTACAGTGAAAATTCAGAAGGCCCATTTGTTCTCTGACTGGGGCCCTGTCTGGAAAATTCCATCCAGAAACAATTTGCTGTCTCTCTTGCCATCCTCCCCTCCCCCACAAGGCTCTTGCTCACTAATGCTGCCAGCGTTGAGAAGGGGGAAGGTACTGGGGAGTTCTCTTCCCTACCCTTGGGAAGTTGAGGTGGGTACGTTGGCACCGTTCCTTTCTCCGTCCAGTTATTGGAATGTTTTCCTGGCACTGGATACCGCCTGGGCAGGCAGGAATTGGAGCCCTCACCCTGCTGTTTCATAGCTGATGAACTTGGCAAAATTCAACTCTCTGCACATCCACAGTGCCATCTGCAAAATGGGAATAGTAATCTGGACCTGCCAGGTATACCAGGAAGACGAATGCAATGTGATGGGCAATGTCCAGTGAAGTCAGTGCAGCTCAAACACAGGCTAAATGAAGCTCTGAAACAAGGCGTTCTGATGGCAGCATGGCCATCAGGGCAAACAGTTCCCACACCATCGAGACCACATCTGCTGGCGCCACATTTCAAGCCCCCCACTTCCCAGCCCCCTCCCTTTCCAGCCTTGTTTCCCTCTCCTCCTCACCCCCCAGCCCACCCCGCCTTGTCTGCATCATCCATTCTTTCCTTTATGCTAGCCATGCTTCCAACTCTGGACTCTCGATTCTGAAAAGCACCTGTTCACACCTGCCCCATTCAAAGACTAAACTCAATTGTCAACTTCTCCAGAAAGTTTGATTGGGTCAGCTCTAAGGCTTTGATTCCTCTCGCTACATTTAGCTCATTGATTATCGCCATGCCATCAGAATGCATATTCTCTTAGCAGTGGCTCTCCCAAACACTCACATATCCCTTAAACAAATTAGAAACCGGTTAAGCATTCTGGCTCTGGGGCCACGACTGTCTGGGTTTGAAAGTCAGCCTCACTTCTTGCTGGCTGTGGCATCTTGACCTTTCTGTGCCTTGATTTCCTCACCTATAAAATGGAACTAATACCTGGACCTATTTCAGAGGTTCCTCATAAGGCTAAAGGAGGTAGTGCATGTAAAATCCTTCAAATAACATTTGGAACATAAGTGCTCAATAAATATTATTATTTAATATCTAGTCTGTTTCAGGGCCTGGGGACACGGGAATGAATAAGACATGCTTTCCTTCAACAAATATTTCTTATATGCTTTCTGTATGCCTGGGATTGCTCTGCTCCTGGTGGGAAGGGGAAAGGAGTGGATAGAGATAACAAAATAGGAGAAAAATAGAGAAACAAGAAAAATATCATCCTATGAAAAGCACCACGTGGCAAATGACAATAGATCAAAGTGATGGAACGTCACTGAGGGTCTCTTTAGAGGGGAAGCCAGGGAAGGCCTCTTCGAGGAGGGGGCATTTAGGCTATAGTGGGAGGGCACATGTCGATTCAGGGCTCTGAGGAGAGAGGACTTGTCGGGTTCATTTCTGTTGTTACCTACACCTGGTTCTGCGGTTGGCACACAATGGATAGTGAACGGGGACCCTGAATTTAAACTCTCTCACTCCCAGGTTCTTGGGAAGTTGTTTGGTGGTTAGTTAGGGATGTGCAAACGATGACATTAATGAAACCAGATAACGTGTTGATTGGATGGCAAAAACCCCTGTATTCTCTTGAAGGAGTTGAAAAGTGTGAGCACCCCAGCTTTAGGGACGGCTGGAGCTGAATTTGCATCCCAACCCGACCACTCTGGCCTCAGAGCCTCACTCCCCTCTTCCAGGAAACAGTGCCAATGGCATCTCCTTTCAGGGGTTTGTGAACACTGCTAATACCTTGAAGGTAAAGTGGCCTCACTGATAGGAATCCCATAAAGATCAACTCCTTTCCCCACACAGCAGAGCCCTGAGACCAAGAACCACATTCCTGGACTCATCACTCTATTAAAAATCTATAAGAAGAAGTGAAATATTCTAGTGACCACTTGTTCATCTCCCAGTCAAATGCCATCAAATGTTTTTTCAAGGGAAATGAAATAGTAGGAAAAGGAAGAGAGTTTTTTAAAAAAAATTCTCTCTTCTCCACTGCCTTCCAAAAAAAAAAAAAAAAAAAAATTGACTTCCAGAACATCAAAAGCTCCTCAAAGAATCAACAATATTTTTTGATGATGGAAGTATGAATAATCAAACATATGGATTACATTTCCTTAAATTATGCAGAGCCTAAAATCCAGGAGGAAAGGGAGGGTGCTGGTAAAATGTTTTTCACATTTTATTAAAACCTCAAGGTCTGAGGAATACTTTTATGACTATTATACACACACACACACACACACACACACACTTCCCCACTCCAGAAAAAAATGAACACGCTGAGCATCTTTTTTTCCTGCTCAAGGTTTGTCTTTGCTCTACTCAGCTCTAATTTCTCAGCACCAGCCTCCCTCATAGGGAAAAAAAAAAAAAAAAAAAAGGACCACAGTTCAGTCCAGCTTTCAAGCTCTTCACTTTACCAGCTGTGTGACCCTGAGCAAGTCCTTTCCACTCTCAGAGCTCAAGTTATAAATAGGAACGATGGCTCCTACTTTACACGGTGGGGAGGATACACGGTGTGGGACGTGTGGACACACCTGGGGAACTGTACAATGCCAGGTGGGTATAAAGGCTAGCCGTGCCTCCAAGAAGCTAGTCCTGCCTCAACAGGCAGACTGGTGTACCGGCAGAGGTTCGACAGCCTGACCGCCCACCTTCAAACTCCTGCTCTGATGACCGGAAGCTGCATGTTCCTAAGCAGACAACTAAAGCACTTGCTCTCTTTGTGCCCCATTTACGTACTAGCCCAATGGGATGCCGCTAGGAATAGTAGTACTTCACGTACATACAGTGGTAATGAGGATTAAATCAGGAAACACCTCTAAGACACGTAAGTGAGTGCCAGAGTTTGTTTTGAAAGGCAGAGATGACATGAGAGGAAGGAAAGGAGAGGGAGAAGGGAGGAACAAGGTGGGGAGGGAGAAAGGAAAGAAATGTCTCACTGAACATACCCTGTGTCAGAAACTCACCATTTAGTCGTTGCTGTTAGGTATTAACGTTCCCAGGGGCCCTTTTTGAAAAATGCAAATACTCTTAAAAGGCATGGCATCACAATTGAGACTTAATGTGTATTTATTGAGCACCTACTGTACGTAAGGTAGCGTATTGTGTTCTTTAATTCTTTGGAAAATATCTGACTCCTTGAAGGGTGGGGGAGGTGACAAGTGGGAAAAAGAGGAAAAGTGGGGGAGAGAGAAGAACCACTTCCCTACTATAGCTTTGGCATTGGACAGACTTAAGTCCATGGGTCTGCTCTGCCAGATATTAACTGTGAACTTGGACAGGCAAGGGCAGATTGCGACAGCACTCTAAATTTGACATTTTTACTCTTGAAAATGGGGATGGTGACAATAGGTTGTGGTGGAGATAAAATGAAGCATTGTGTGTAGAACACCTCTTTTTCCTTCTCCCCAGTGCCACATCCTTGTCTCAGCACGACCGCCCCCCCCCACCACCATGGCAGACCTCTCAGAACAGGAAATCAGTTTGCCACTTTCTCTGTACAATAAAAAGTCCCCCCCACTTTTTTGGAAGACTGTGCTGTGCTAACTCATAAGAAGCACATTTCCTCCCCGTGACATCTCTGATCAATTCCAGCCAGAGTAACCAAGTGACTAACTCTGCCTCCAGAGGCAAAGAGCCAAAATTGGTGTTTGACTTCTCCCCAGCCTCTCAAGTGCAAAGATGATTCTTGCCAGATCCTGGTCCTTGGGGGAAATGGGAGAGAAATTCAGCCTTGGCTCTAGCAATTCCACCAATAAAGGAGGCAGGGAAAAAGCTGAGTGAGAAAGAGAGGCTACAAAGCCTCTTCCTGGATTCTGGCAGATGCCAAAGGAGGAATCAGCGAGTGAGTAACTCTGCAGCCGAGAGTCCAAAGCCTGCAACCAGGGGTCTGTGCCAAGAAGACAACACTGGGTTCGAGAGAGGTGGGCGGATCCTGCGCCAGCCTCAGCCGGATGAGGGACAGCTCAGCATGAGTCACAGACCCGGTCTGCGCTCCAAGGGTCTCCTACAGGCCACATCCATTCAGAAGGACCTCCCACAAAGGGAGCTTTTCCTTGTGGAGATTCAGATGGCCTTTATCGGGGTGATGTGTCATCGGTGGGCATTGAATGGAAATGATAGAAAAGTCCTGTGATCTAAGCACAAGCAGGCACAAAATAGAATGCAGACAGTGCAGGACACAGGTAGCAGGTTGGTGCCCAAGGCTGAGGGCTGCTGAGCTCCCACTCTAGAAATGACCACAGCTCTCATTTACTGATGGCTCCCTAGGTTCTGGCACCGGGCTGATTGCTAGCCACGCTCCACAGCCCTTAAGGACAACTGCGAAGAATTGGTATCTCCGAGAGCACAGTGATGCTGGGAGAATATTAGGTAAACCATTTCCTGTCCCATTACCTATTTCCCCACTACAAAACAAAGATGATCTCTGCCTACGTGAAGGGTTATTTTGAGAACTGCAGCCCAAAGATTCAAAATCCAGACTTCTGAGTCAGAAAAATATGGGTTGGAGACCTACTTCCACTTCTAATTTGCTGTGTGAGCTCAGGCAAGTTTCATAGCCCCCTGGGCTTCAGTCTCTTCATCTGTGATCATAAAAGAACCGATCTTGAAGGATTAAGACAAAGATCAAATGAGGTAATGCATGAACCTGCTTCCTCATCTGTAAGCCAGAGAAAACACTGTGCATCTTTCATTGTTGTGAAGCGTAAATAATATCTTTAAATGGACTAATAAAGGACCTCTTGGTGAGTCATGGTTCCTACTACTACTACTATTATTACTATTATTAGCATCAAATGATTCATTACATGGAAAGTTATTGGTAAATTTTAAGATGTTGTTTTTGATAAAATATATTACTTATTAAAACTCAAGGACGGAGTTGAATGTAGCAATTATTTATTGATTAAACTGCCACTTCTTAAAAATCTCTCTGTGTTCTTTTTATAAGTTTAGGTTATATTGGGGTTTCTGACCTCAGATCCCTGGCCTCAATGGCAATGAGAGTGTGGTATCCAGAAGTGTTTTCAATATCCCAAAACATACTTGTCAGAAGCGGCCTCCACAAACTTCCAAGAAGACCAAGTTCATTTGCTGTCGGCTGAGAGTGTAGTGGCTTGGTTGGGCCCACTAGTTAACTGCTGTTCACCAAGACTTCCAATAGGCCAAGGTGTGAGTGATAGACTAGCTCAGTCAGTACCATGGGGCTCTGGAGCCAGAATTCTGGCTCCCTGCTTTTCACTTGTGTGGCTTCTCTCTGACCCTCAGTCTCTTCATCTGAGAATTGAGAATGACAATACTGGATGATGATTGTATCCCCCACAGGGCTATTGAAAAGAAGGCAAACATGTAGAAACAGCTTGGTCCACAGTAATGACCCCATGCTGTGAGCTCTAGTGTCCCTGTTCTCACTACCAGACTTCAGGCAACATCTTCCCACGTTCGAGCGTGGCTCGTCAACGGTGACAACTGGGAGTGTGTTCAGAGTGAGTTTCTGTAATAGGAAAGGAAGAGAACTCACACCTCTTGGACATGTATGAGACATTGAAAAGTGAACTACGTGGTACAGATGCCATCCTTTTGGGTCTGGTCCACCACAGTGTGAGGTGGGTAACCTGCCAAGGAGGAACCAAAGCTAGGAGGGCTCCCCAAGTCACACAACTAGCAAGTAGAACCAGAATTCCAGTCCCGTCCTTCTGACCCCCACAGCATGAATCCTTTGGATTATACCATGGGGATCCTTGGAGAAAATTAAGTGAAAGGAGGAACTTCTTGGACCACTGGATGAAAGCCCTTCCTTTAGGGTTGTGAACATTTGGTGAAATGGGGGCATTCCTCTCCTCTCCTGATTTCAGCTACAGTGAGAATCACTTCTGGGCCCTTTTGGAAGAAAATGGGCCTTAAAATCTCCTCCTGCTGGCAGGCTCTGGCTTCCCTGGGCATCCTCGGAATCCACACCTCTATTTATGTGGCAACAGCATTAGATAACCTTGAGAGACCCTGGGTGAAGGCCAAACTTTCCATCTTGGAAGTGGCAGAAAAGCAATTTTTAGTTGCCCAACCACTTTGACTGGCTACTTGACTAATATATTGAGCCCAGGTCTTGAGAAGGTGGCTCAGAATGACTGACACTTACTCGTTTGCTCCCTTCACCAACACGCTCTATCTCTGCCCTCAGGTTTTCAGCTGTGTGTGGGGAACCCAGCTCCACTGGGGGGGGGGGTACAGATAGAAATACAGATGGTAACATTTACCATTTTAGTGGTAGGAGGCCTCTGATCACTCAGGGTCCTGACCCTCTCCAAGGAGCCCCTGAGAAGAGGTGGTGTCTTACAGGACAGGTAAGGGTTTGTGAAGTAGACAAGAGGAATTGCATCCTCAGCAGAGGGAACAGCATGAGGAAAGGAACGATGGTCTGAGAGATCTGAGTGGGGTGTTGTATGGCTGGAGCAGGAAGTGAGATTTATGGAGGGCCGAGCAAGAAGGCATCAGTTAGCTGCAGAAAGACTTGGAAAAATGCCCTGCTCAGAAGCTAGGATTTTATGGGAGAAGCCACTATAGAATCTTAAACAGAAAAATGACATGATGATTTTCTGAAGCTTCATGTGAGCCATGACCCCAGATAGGTTTTGTCAGTAATATTCCTGAAGGTCCCAGGCCAGCAAAAGCTTTCATCCATCCCAGGAAATTTGATGACAAGAATTATTAAAATAATAATCAGGATTTCATATATGGCAATTTCTTCTTTACTTATCTGTGAAGACCCAGAAGACAGAAACAAGGTCTTACCTGCCAATGCTTTCTCAGCCCCCAGCACAGTGCCAGGCACGAAGAGCATTTTCTCAATAAACTTGCAAATGAATGCATGAATGAGAGTGTTTCTCATTTAGCTCAGTTTGTCAGACACGTTCATACTTAAATCTCTCAAAACTCTTGTGAGGTAGGTATATGCCCCTCCCCTACCTCCTGTTTTACAGATAGGTCAAAACAAAACAAAACACCCTGCGCTCAAGAAGAAAAAGATTCTTGTGATGATACAGGGACAATGCAAGACAACACAGGTGGCATATGCCAGGGAAGGCCCAACGGAATTACTTTGGTATTCAGAGGAGAATGCACTTGCTGCTAGCTTGGGTGGCCAGGGGAGGAAACCTTGAACAGAGCCTTCAAGACCTAGCATGCTCTCCTGACCTCCCATGACACTGGATCTCACCTTAACAGCAATTGGTAACATTTACTGAGCACTTACTATGTCAGGCATGGTGCCAAGCGCTTTGCATGCATGATCTCACCTAGTCTTCACACAAAAACTACAGTGGCAAATACTGTGACTAGGTCTACTTAGCGGATAAAAAGAACTGAGGTCTGAGATGCTATGTAATTTGATCAGCTTTCCACTGCTGGCAAGCAACAGACCTGTGATTGAAACCCAGATCTGTGTGACTCCAAAATACTTTGCCTGCAAATGGGAGTGGGGGGAGAAGGCCACAAGCGGTAGGTAACCTGTGTATCAAGGGACTGCATGTGAGCAAAGAATATGGAGAAAGCAAGCGTGAACACCCCTTCCAGTACCTTTCCATTCTCATGCCACAAGGTTGGCATGAGATGACCCTGTGAGCTAGGTGGACGGGAGAACAGTCTTTGCATTCACTGCATAAGCACTGGGTAATAAACAGCACCCCAGACCGGAAGTCAAAGGATCCAAGCAACGATGGCAATATGTTTCTTTCAATCTGTGGATTTGGGAAGCCGGCTGACCTTTCCCAGTTTCAGGGTTCTTGCTGTGTAAGGAAGGGACTGAAATTGACAAATTCCGAACTCATTTTAAGCCTGAGTTCCCATGACTCATCCAGACTTCTTTTTAAAGTCCAGTTGGAGCTTTTCTGAAAGATCTTTTATGTATATGGTTTCACCAGACCTTCCTAGCCCACATTTTAGCAGTCTCATATTTCTCCCTGAGGGAGTCTTAAGAGGTTTCTCATTGATGACCAATGTTATATTGAAAATCAAAGAGGAGAGTAATTGTTTTTCCACCTTGGTTGCAAGAAGAAAAATGATAATAATTAAAATACTGCTCCCTTGTGAAAGAGGTTTAGAAAACCTGACTTGAGTCCAACCTTTCTGTCCAGCTTCCTGCATGTCCTCTGGCATCAGGGATATCAGGTGTCCCTGTCTTTGGTTGGGGCTGGGGGTGGGGATAAGCTCTGTGGCTTAGCTGTTAAAGGGAATCCTCCCCAGGGCTCAGTTTCCTCCCACATAAAATGGAGATTTTCATGATGCTTGCTCTGCCTACATCACAGTGTTGCTTGGTGGATAAAAAGAGATTACAAAGTGGGTGCCAGACAAATACAAAAAAGGTTGTGATGATTAGGACTGTATTTGTCAGGGTTCTCTAGAGAAACAGAATCAGAGAAAGAGAGAGAGAGAGAAAGAGATTACAAGGAATTGGTTCACATGACTATAAAGCCTGACAAGCCCCAAGATCTATAGCCAGCAAGCTGGAGACCCAGGAGGGCCAATGGTGAGACTTTGAGCCTGGAAGCTAGCAGGCTGGAGACTCAGGAAAAGCTGATGTTTCAGTATGAGTCATAAGACAGGAAATCTTCCCATGTCTCAGTTCAAAGTCTACCAAGTAGAATTTTCTTTTACTCAGCGGACAGGCAGTCTTTTTGTTCTAATCAGGCCTTCACCTGATTGGATGAGGCCCACCCACATTAGGGAGAGCAATCTGCTTCACCATGCAACCTTGTGGCATGAGAATGGAAAGGCACTGGAAGGGGTGTTCACGCTTGCTTTCTCCATATTCTTTGCTCACATGCAGTCCCTTGATACACAGGTTACCTACCGCTTGTGGCCTTCCCCCCCACTCCCATTTGCAGGCAAAGTATTTTGGAGTATTTCATCCAGGAACACTCTCACAGATAAACCCCAACTAATATCTGACTGTATATCTGGGCATCCTGTGACCCTGTCAAGTTGACAAAATTAACCATTACAATGATGAAAACGTAAGCTCAACGAGGGACCCAAATCTTTGTTGATTTTGGTCCCTGCAATACCTTCAGAGGAGAGCCTGGAAAGAATAAAGCACACATAAAGGCTTACAACCTATTGATTGAATGAATGAGGAGGTGAAGGAAGAAAATTCGAGGTCAGTGGGAGAAGAAATTCTATACATAACAATTTGCCAAGTACATTTCCATCATTTTTCCAATCAACAATTGTATGTTTAACTCGCAAGCTATTGAATCCTTACATCAACTCCATGAGTTAGCCATTATAATTATCTTACCAAATTCTGTCATTTGGTTCAGAGGTTCAGAGCCATAAAGTATTCAACCAGTGTACTATCTCCATCCCACAACTTTCTAGGTCTCTCTTCCTGTCTCACCACTTAACGCAATGTGCGATTATGTCATTGCTAGTTTATTTAATTTTATTCTTGCCTCCTGAAATGGCAGAGGGGAGTCCCCAAAAGATATCCCCACCTGGCACCTGATAAATGTGACCTTATTTGGAAAAAGATCTTTGTAGAAAGAGACAAGGATCTTGAAATGAGGTTATCCTTTGGGCCTAAAATCCAGTGGCAAGAGTCCTAATAAGAGGAGAGAAGACACACAGAGCAGATCATATGAAGATAGGAAGAGATTGGATGATGCAAATGTAATCCAAGCAACACCAGAGACTGCAAGAGCCACAAAAGCTGGGAGAGAGGCCTGGGCCAGACTCTCCCTCTTTCCTCCAGAAGGAACTGGCTCCATCAACACCTTGATTTCAGGCTTCTGCCTCCAGAATTATGAAAGGACAAATTTCTATTATTTGAAGACACTCAGTTTCTGGCATTTTGTTATGGTATCCATGGGAAACAAATGTCCTCTCTACCTCCACTCTACCCTCCAATGAGACTCTAAGACTCTATTTTGTTCACCATTTATATCTTCTAGTGCCTAGGATCAATGCAGGAGCATGGCTAATATTTGTTGAATAAAGGAAAGCATGACTAACCAAATTTCAGAGGCTTGGAACTAGACAAATCTCTTAAGTGGAAGCAAGGAATCCTGGTTCTCTGTTCTGCTTTCACCAGGATATACTCATTCCCTGGGACTAGCATCAGAATGTTCTGTAGAGCTCATGGTACTTCTGGAGGTCTTGCCACATGGGAAGGAAAGGCTGGGGGAGGGGCACGGGAAGTGAGGGCAGGGGTGTGTCCATTTCCCAGTTCATAAAATGGGCACAGGCCTCCTCCTCCACAGCCTTTGGAGGCCAGCACCCAGTTTATCCACCAACATGGGTATATAAAATAAGAGCAGGTGGGGAGCCCTGCCTGAGGAGAAACTACTCTCTCCAGGATTCCCGGTCCCAGGCTTCTGCATCCAGGAGGAAGGAAATTCTCCTCCTCTGCTCTACCAGCCTTCCTGCCACTCCTTCCCACTTCTCTAGAAGTTGCACCATGGGGTCTTTCTACCATCCAGCTCACCAAAACCTCTGCTAAAGAAAGGCATCAGAGCGCACCCAACCAGACATGTTCCTGCGGTGGCCTGTGAGAGGTGCCAGGTCAACACAGTTGTCCTGAGGCTGGGCATGCACAAGCTCTGGCTCTCCCCTGTCCCACCCCTCCCCCACCCACTGCATGCCCGGGCCTTGCCTTTCTCCAAACAGGTCTCTAGGACCCTCCTGATCGCCATAACCAGACTTGACCTGGGACCCCCTCGGGACTGAGCCCTTTCTGCCTGTCAGCAACACTTAGGAAGGGGTCTCAAAATCTGCGAGGAAAACTCATCCATATACTCCACCCAAGTAGAAAATCTGGGTTGAAATCCTTGCATATACTGCTTACGTGGCAAGGTACTTTACCCCTTTAAGAATCTATACATTATGGTAATAATATCAACCAATTTGAAAAGAGGACAAGAGAGAGTAAAGGCATCCAGGATAGTGTGGAATACGCTAGTGGTGCTCCAATCGTCACTTTACCTCCCTTCTTACTCTCTTCTCAAGAGATAGTAGACCTTTACGTTCATTCATTCGATTCACTCGCTGATGTATTCAAGTACTTAACATGACTGCTTAATTAAGGGCAGCTGCTATTTTTCACTCACTGAGCAATTACAGCATCTGCGATCACTTGTGATCAGAAAATGAAAGCACTGCAAGGGAGCAGCAAGAGCGGATCCCCTAGCCTTCACTCTTCAGATTTGGAGAGGGAAGCTCAGAGAAGGCAAGGGATTTTCCTGAGGTCACGCAGCTAGTAAACTCAGAGTGAGGACCCCACGCAGCCTGTGGCTCCTTCACCCAATGACACATCCAGCCTCAGGCAGTGGTGATAACGGCCACCCAGCCAACATCCTCTGGTATCTGCAGCACCCCGGGGCAGGACCCTGGAGGGGGCGGGGCACTGGCCATGCTGGGGCTCCTAAAGACCCTCAGAGGCCGCTGATCAGAATGGGGCCAGCTGGAAGGAATTACAAGGCTGGCATTTAGGAAGCAGTTCCTTTCCAAATCAGATGCATTCTTGCTGCTGCTCTCTAACACTCATATCCTAAAAATTGTTATTGAACGTGCTCTCCACATCCGAGCCTGACTCACTCTTTGAAATGGAAATCTGGGCGGTTTGGGTGGCTGTTCCTAAGGGCAAGGGACAGGATGGTGCTTGCTGGCAGTACCCACCCGGCGGCGGGTGGCCTTAACCCCGGGCCAGAGCCTCAGCCTCCGAGGCCACCTGGCAGGTTGCAGGGGCTCCAGGGCTGGGGCCTGGGCCTGAGCAACCCTGACCTTGCCAGAGGCGGGATCTGTTTCTGATATGGTGTGGCAAATTTCTAAATCCTAGCTCTGGGATGGCATTTTGCTCCTTGCAGAGAAAGAGCAAGGGGCCCAGGGAGTTCCAATTGATTCCAAAGTAGAACCAGCTGTTGGAATCCTGCAGCACTGATTAGGAAAGTTCACTTCCAGGTTGCGGTTTCCAGTTGATGAAGCCCTCATTTGCCCGTGGCCCCCACCCTGTGCTGTCAGAGAGGCCCCCCCGAAAACCGAATTGCTGTATTCATCGATCCGGAGCTGGAAACCAAGCAGAGGCAGGTAGAAGGTCTAGAAACAATGGCCTCGAATCTGGAGTTCCCACTTACTCTGTGCCTGCCATTGCGTAGGTGCTTTGTGAATAGTATTTCCGGTTCTCGAAACCATGCAGCAACAGCAGCATTCCCAGATTTTCAAATGACAGAAAGAAAAAGTCCTTGAATAATCATTATCATACTCTTTCTACCTCACTGTTACGAGTGCCCACTCTACCTTCCTTAAGCACATTCCATGTCATCTGCCAATTTTATCACATCAACTCGATGATCCTGGTGTTATTATTGTCTCCACTTTACAGATGAAGGAACCGAGACTCAGGGAAGTGGGGTGACTCCTCATGTCCCTCGGCTTGAGATGTCCAGCACACAGTGGCTCGTGCCTGAGCTTGGATACAAACCCAGGTTTTTCTCACTATAAAATTAGTAAGAATGCCAACAGCTACCACTTGTAATAAGCTTACTATGTGCCACATACTGTGCTATGTTTTTTTTCTCCCCAAACAGGTATCACCTTGTTAGATCTCATGCTGATCTTCTCCTGTGTGTTATATTTTCTTGCCTTGACAAGTGAAGAAACCGAGGTTTGGTGATTAAGAGAATCAGGATTCGAATGCAAGTGCTTGTGCTCCCAGAGGGATCTGTCTGAATCACTGTGATTCCTGCCTCTGAAAGTAGCCTGAGGGCTCCCATCCCCTGGGCTGAGTTTCTAAGTTTTCCATTCTTTGCTATAATGTTATCACATTATGGAAAAACGGGGAGCTGGCCTCAAGTTCAGCCCCAGGTTTCACGGTGACTATTCTGTCATTCTTTCCGATGTCAACCTTCAAAAGCCGAGGTAAAAGCGCATTTGCAAATTGAAACTTGTCACGAATGCTATAAACAGACCATTAGTTTAAACTAGTGTTGATTTTGTGGACTATTAAGGATGAAACAAGTTTGATATTTACTAAGTTAAAGGAACATGAAGTTTATGGTTTTTAAATTGCTTGGAGGAGGCTTACTAGAATTTTCCCTTAAATAAAGTCAGGATGAATACTATCTTTTACAATGTATATGTTCTCAAATAAGGGTCCCCTTGGCCTCACGGATATCCTTTACAGCAAGGTGATGTTCACCCATCTGAAAGGGAGCATAGTGACTATTGCCTATCTCATCAGTCAACCCACAGGTATTAAACGCAGACTGGAGTGTCTGTGACCACTGGACACTTTCCAGGTGCTTCTGACATGTTTAGATTTATTTGTTAAACTTGCATAAGTAGGTGATACAGGTATTCATACATTCATGCAACCATTCATTTACTTGTAAATGTTAAGTGCTTCTCTGTGCCAGGCACTATGGTAGATGTTAGGCACCCAAGGGTCTTCCAGAATTTCTAAGTCTCCAGGGGCAACTGTACAAGAAATACCATACAGAGGTCACCACTGATGCCACAGGAGCAAATGGAAGCTCCTGAACCAGGCTGGATCCAGGTGCAACCAGGAAAGCTTTCCGGAGGAAGTGTCCTCTAAGCTGTTAAACAAAGGACGAAGTAGAGTTGAAGAGAGATAAGCAGGAATTTCTGTGTGAAGCGAAGAGCTTTCCAAAATCCTGGAAGGAAACAGTCTTGCTAAGTGCTGAGAGAAGGAGACCAAAGACACCACCAGGGTCGAGAGGGGGAGCTCCATTTGAATTGGGAGAGGAAAGAGGGCCAGGAGAAGCTAGAGCAGGAGGCAGAGTGTTGAGGCAGGGTGGATGCTGGGGAGGTGTGAAGAACTGTGTATGTAAAAGCACCAAGGACAGAAGTCGCATTGAAGGGTCAATGAGAAGAGCCACGACACCGAAGCAAAGCAGGCACACCAGCACCACCCTCACCGCCACCACAGCTAACACTTACCGAGAACTTACAACACATGGGGCCCTTGTTAGCAGGTGATGCTCCGTGGGTCTCCTGTATTCTGCACATTTTGCAAGCAGAGGTACTGACTGCCTTTGTTCCAGACCATCTTTCCAGGACACTTTTATAGAAACAGACTTGGAAGTTACATTATTCCTCTCTACACAGAGAGCAGGTTCCCTTGCTGTCCATTATAAAAGATTCAGATTCCTTGAGCTCGGGACTCCCCTCCTTAGGGCAACCCACAGATGTCAGGTATCCCCTGGCCTTCCTCATGTCACCCCACAGGAACAGGGGCTAGGGAATGGGCATAAGAAAACACTGATACTCTGGCTACTGCTATTGCTATGAGTTCTACAACCCTTGTCTCTGATTTAGCAGCAATGAATCGTGCCAGGCTGATCTATTAGTTTGCAGGTAGAATGAGATCCCACACACCTCCCAATTCTGTTCTAAGTGCTTTCCCAGCATGAACTCGTTTAATCCTCACAAAAATCCCATGATACAGAAATGATTGCCATCCCTATTCAGAAAAGAAAAGTAGAATAAAATAGTCCCCAAGGTAAGTTGGTGTGAGATCACGAAGAGTCTTGTGTGCCGGGCTAAGGAGCTTAAAGGATTTTGACCAGGAGAGGAATGGAGGGAAACCATTTTCCCGAAGCCCCTCTAGTCATGGTCTGTTGGAGGAATTGGGCAGGGAGGAAATCCTACAAGGAGACAGGCAGGCAAATGTTAGGAGACAGGATCCAGGCTCCAGACAGGCTTGACAGATGGGCTAAATGTACCCACACTAGAGTTTCACAGGCCAAAATGTCAGACCCTGGACAAGACTCCTGGAACACCAAGGGTTCCAGCAAATGGCTGGGGCGACGTGACTTAGCAGCACAGCCCTTGAAAATGAGGCCTAAGCCTTCCAGGGACCAGACGACCTGGAGTGAGTCAGCAGGGGCTGTGCCTGCCAAAAGGGCCACCGTGATCCTTATGGCAATGAATAGGCCAGTGTCAGGCAGGAGGCAACAATCCAGCTCTGGCTCAGCTTCCCCAGGTCCACTCGTCTTCAGTTCTGGGCTGCACACTTTGAATATGGCCAGAGCTGGATGTTTATCAAGCCCTTGTCTTGTGTCCAGCTCTGTGGCAGCTCTTTGCTTTCATGATCCCACATAAAGCCCCCAGCAGACTGACAGGGCATTACAACCCTCTTGTTTCACATAGAGGGACACTAAGGCTCAGTGAAAATTGCCCAGGCTCTCCCAGCTAATAAGTGGCAATGCCATGGTTCATGCTTAGGCCTCATGTCACCATGAAGACTGTACTCTTCAGCCCCACACCAGCTGCCACTTTCAGAAGGACAGTGTCAAAATGGAACAGATCCATGACAAGTGCTCAGAGATGTCAAGGGAACTAGGAACTATGACACTAGTCAAGGAGGATAGATGCCCATGAATGGGGAGCCAAGCCATACACAAAGCAGGGCCTGTGAGCTGTTCCCATATCTAGGGGCAATCCCACAGAATCCATGTACGTATCTGTGGTTCCTCAGGGTCACCGAGACTCATGAATAGATAAAATCCCCCTTGTCCAATCCCTTTCTTCTAGTGCTCTGCATGGAAAATTGGTGTGCGTCTTTTTAGACCAAGCCTGAGCACCAGTCACCCCAAGGACTCTGTGGCCTGCTCCATGAACCTGCAAGGCCCCAGTCTTGCTTCCAACCACCTTTTAACCCTGGGTGGAGTGTTCAAGAAACCTCAGCCTAGGAATGCCTAGTGGCTGTGTTCAACTCTACGCTCCCAGACGCCTGTCCCAAAAGACAGGTGCTGACTGCAGATAACCCAAAGATGCCCTGGAAAATAAAAAATGAAAGGCATAATTCCTAAGAGACGTGGAGGCCATGAAATGGATCCAAAAGTGCCGATCTGCAGAGTCTGGGGAAAGAGTCCCAAGAGAAAGGCCTGGACATGAATAACTAGCGCTGGCAGAGGGAGAGGATATTCTGGTTCACGGAATGACTCCCTCATGTTGGGCAACGGCCCCCAGCAACACTCAGGCCTGGATGGGGGGGAACAGGAAGGAACCATCCTCCTTGGGCATTCAGTGTTCAAACATCTTCACATCCTGTCCTCACAGGACACATTCCAGACAGTGAAAAGGAACAGGTGCCCCACGGTCAGGGTTTGCTTTTGAGCCCACGGGGCTGGTGCGCCAAGGACAAAATTCCCTCCCCTTGCCTCTCCTTGCTCAGAACAAGAAGGCGTGGCAGAAAAGGGACACAGATGAATGAATCAGACCTCCAAACCTTCACAAAGCTCCTACTATGTGCCCGGCAGTGAGAGATGAATACCAAAATAAATAGCAAGGGGCACGGTGTAGCCAAGTGAAGAGGCTGGGTGGGAAGTCCATGTCAGGAGAAATCCCAACTCCATGCCCTATGAGCTGTGGGACACTGGCCAGTGACCTGAGCTCCTGAGGCTGTAGTTTACTCCTCTATAAGTGGTTCCTATGACAACACCTTCGCTGAACTGGTGCAAAGGTGAAATGGAACCACACACACTAAGCATTTAGAAGCTAATTAGCAGGCACACCCTGGATGTTAATTCACTCCCCTTGTTCGCTTCCAGCAGGCATCTGAGAGGGTATAAGACAGAGGCAACTGATCTCTGAGCCCGGCTTCCCTCTCATGAAACAGGACTGTCTGGAGGAAGGCAGCAAGGAGATGGCTGTGTAAGTGCTCAGGGAACTGCCAAGTTCTATCCAAACCCAAGCCATTATAGCTCTAGGTCTTCATTCCATCATTCAGAACATAAAACTTCACCAAAAGCAATGTTCAAAAACAGAAGTTGGTCAGAAGTGTCACAGGATTGGAGCAGGTAGAGCTGTGGGTTTCCAGGAGCAGGCACCATGGCAACCCATGGGCTAGGGCTGCTGGGAAAGACTCCTTTTCCGTGCCCTTCCTCCAGGATCCCAAATTCCCTGCACTTCCCTCTCATAGCTCCTTACCCTAAATTCAAATTGCCCATTTGTGCTTCCATTTCCCCACCCAAACCGAGAGACCAGGAGTATGCTTCCCTACCATCAAGCCCCTACGGCCTCGTGCAGGACCCATGACACAGTGAAAGCTGGAGAGATGCATTTGAGGGAGGGCTGGAAGGGGTTGGGCGGGGATGGGCATAGGACCAAACTCAAAGTCATGTTTAAGCCCAAGCCAAACCCTGGGGAGATACTTCTGAACCACAAGGAACCTGAAAGATCCTGGCCCCCTGGAGCATTTCAGCTCAGGAGGAGAAAGGATGTGAATGAAATCAGGGTTCGGTCCTCCCTGCTTTGAAACAGCCAAGTGGTTTGGCCTCATTTGGCCTTCTTCAGGCCAGATGACTGCCATCTCAGGGCAAGTGTTGGCTCTCCCCATTCCCTTCCTTCAGACCAGCTCGGTGCCAGAAGCCCAATGTTCTATCTGTCTAAAGGGGAATTTGAAGCCTGGAAAAACTGTGCTCAGCAGCCCTTTCCCTCATGAAAGCACACCTCACATCCTTCTAATTAAATATCTCAGCATACCTGGGAGGCCACGATTACTTCCCTGCTCCCTTCTGTCTTCCCTTTTTACAGTTGGGAGCCAACAGGGGCTTTCTGGGGTCTATTCCCTTCCCTGCTCCAGGCTGTAGAGAAGGGATCTGATTTGGGGGACCTTATGGCTCCTCATCCTGTCCTCAGACCCTGATTTACCTCTTTCACAGGGGACCTGGGAAGTGTAATTATCGCTCCTGTGAGCTTTGACGGTCAGCATGCTGTGTGGCAGCAGAGGTGTCAAATATGATGATTAGCATTAACAGTAAGTATTATTACCAGCAGAGCTTAGCTCTCTTGAAAGGAAGAAATGGCCCTGCAACTAATTCCCAGTTGCTGATGCTCCCTCCCTTGCTTGTTTTGCTCTTAAAGAAGATGCCATGACAGGATGGGTGAGCTTGGTTGTTGGGCCACGGGCATCCTGTAAGAATCAGAAGCCAACCCTGACCAAAGATGGAGAGAGTACTCATAAGCACTCAGTATGGGCCTAGTATTTAGTATCTCTTGAGATCCCTAATCGGGCCCCTATCTCCCTCACCTTGAGCCATTCTCTACACCATAGTACTCTGGCCCTCTTTCTTCCTTTCATGTGCTCTGTCCAACCCCAGGACTATGACACATGCTCATCCCTCTACCCAGAAGGCCTTCCTCTCCACAACACTTCACTGAGCTGATATCAGTGTGTCCTTCAGTCTCTCTTCTGTGCAGCTGGGTGCTCCGTATTTCTCTTTTGTGGCACAGATACTTAATGTCTGCCTTCCCTGCTACATTTGCATGCATACAAGCACAGGTCAGAGCTCACCCGTGAGCCAGATCATTTCACTCCATTTTCTACACTAAGTTTGACAACGTAAGTAGGTGCCTTTTCTGTAGTGACAGCTGACCGACTTATATTAAGCAAGGAGTGGTAAGATATCCGAGTGTCATCAGTGCAAAATATCTACCTTACACCTCCAGGCAG
This sequence comes from Mustela erminea, assembly GCF_009829155.1. Lineage (NCBI taxonomy): Eukaryota > Metazoa > Chordata > Mammalia > Carnivora > Mustelidae > Mustela > Mustela erminea. Next base: position 62,346,962 of record NC_045623.1, read on the forward strand.
GCTTACACTCCCAGATCTGAAACATCCTGGAGGAGCCAGAAGCCTGCAGAAGTATCCCGTTTCCATATCTTTTTATTATTTAAATTCTAATTATTTGAGCAAAAAAGGGCATGGCCATGTCTGTGCTTTCTCCACTCCTAGGCCACACAGGGTAAGCCCGAGACCTGCTCACACTTGGCCAGTGATAGGTCCATGGCATATACATGACCTATATGAGGCCAATCACGGGGCTTCTGTGGGATTTTTACATTTCACACTCTAGGAAAAAACTGTCTTCCATCTCTGATAACAAGCTGAAAAAACTGGAAGGCTAACATATACATAGATCCTTACATATTTTTCTGTAGATATCATATTTCACAAGTTTAAAAAGACTTTACAAAAGTTGGAAGACAAGCCTGAAGCTTTGGTGATCATACTGGAACCTCATGAACAGCAGGAGAGAATAAGACAAGTAGGCAATAGGTCAGAGAGGTAGAAGACAGAGGGATGTTCTGGCAGCATGGGACATCCAGATCTAGCCATTCCTGAGGCTGGATCCACACTTGCACTTGACTTATCTGAGAAAATGAAGTCCCCTTTTTGGCTTAAGCTAGATTGATTTAAGATTTCTTTTTCCTTAACTGACTAACCACCAAGAAATTAAAATAATACTTCATATTTTATTTATGCCCGCATTGTCCCACAAAGAATTTAAAGATAACATCATTCCTTCATCTCACATTTTCTGATCTATGATTACTTTACTCAAGGTAATCACTCAGTATAACTTTGTAGGATAAGCAAAGCAAGTATAATTCATTCATTTTAGGTTTTGTTATTTTTCTCTCCTTTTTGTTAATAAGTTGTGGCTATGAGTGCTAAGAGAGAGAGAAAATTTGGCTGCTTGGATCCAAAAAATTCCCACTATGGGTAATAGTGGGAAAATTCTTACTATGGGTAAATATCCCCCTTTAAGAAGCATATTTTCATGGTACAAAAACACTTGCTCAAATTATTCCTGCGAAGTCATGAAAGTTGAAGACAATCACAGGGTCCTAGGGGGCCTGTCCAGGTTGAAAAGAGATACCAAGATCCTGACTTGCTTCTTAGGAGAACAGACCCCACTGGAAGGAGATAGTGGATACATTTAGTGAGGAAGCGTCCAAATGGTGTTAGAAGAGGCAGGAGGTGAGGGGGAGGAGGCTGGGAAAGCTCTGCTTTCATTCACTGAGATGTAAGAAGAACATGGGAAGTTGGACACACTGCTGTGAAGCCGGCGACCCGAGTCCCAGTCTGTCTTCTACCAATTCCCAGTTAATACCTTATGCAAGTCAATGAATCTCTTTCAGTCTCTGGCTCTTCATTTGTAAAATGGAGGTAATAATTCCTTCTTTCAAAGTGCACATGTATGGACCATGCATATAAAACACACCCACCAGTATCTGGCACATAGTGGATGCTCAAACTGTTTCTCGTTCCCTTATAGGAGTAATGTTCATACTTTATCCTCAGTAAGCAACAAGCCAGGAGGATACACATGCGTGACCCAAGGCAGGACAGTACATGTTGCACTCTGATTCTGCAACCGGACCTTTCCCCATGTGGCCCCCACCACCTTCCATGGCCATGATGCCCCTTCTGCTCTTTCTTCTCTCATATGCCATTCCAACCCTCCAGACAGATTGTCCATGGGCCAAATCTTATCCTCTCTACTCTGCCTGTACCTCACTGTATTCCAAACAGAATGTTCTCCTGGCTGATTTATTTGTCAATGAGTCTTGCCCTGGAAAAGCTTCTAGTAGTCTCCCTTCTGCAGGGTAGTCCCTCATCCAACAGAGAAAAAGGAAGGAAGCAGCAAAGAAAGGCAGAGGAGGGTCTGTGGGATCGGGGAAGAAAATAGGTTATTACCTATATTCGCCTCTAAAATTTTGATGGATTCCTGTCTCACATTGAGGTCTTTCATCCATTTAGAGTTTACCTTTGTGTACGGTGTAAGAGAATGGTGAGTTTCATTCTTCTGTGTATAGCTGTCCAATTTTCTCAGCACCATTTATTGAAGAAACTGTCTTTGTTTCCGTCGCATATTTTTTCCTGCTTTGTCGAAAATTAGTTGACCATAGGGTTGAGAGTCCATATCTGGGCTCTCTATTCTGTTCCATTGATCTATGTGTCTGTTTTTGTGCCAATACCACACTGTCTTGGTGATCACAGCTTTGTAATATAGCTTGAAATCAGGCAACATGATGTTCCCAAAAGACTCCATCCCCAAATTACCAGAAGTCATACAGCAATTCAGTAATATGGCAGGATACAAAATAATGCACAGTAATCAGTTACTTTCTTATGCACTAACAATGTAACTATAGAAAGAGAAATCAGAGGATCGATTCCATTTACTATAGCACCAAAACCCATAAGATACCTTGGAATAAACCTAACCAAAGGAGTAAAGGATCTATACTCTAGGAACTACAAAACACTTATGAAAGAAATTGAAGAAGACACAAAAAGACAAAAAAATTTTCCATGCTCCTGGATCAGAAGAATAAACATTGTTAAAATGTCTATGCTGCCCAGAGCAATCTACACTTTCAATGCCATCCGGATCCAAATACCAACGGCATTTTTCAAACGCTGGACGAATTTTAAACATAGATCTCTATGTACTAGCTTGCTTGGAATGTTCAGCAAGTGATAGGATCCATTAAGCAGCCCCTCTACTCCTCATCTCCATCCAGCCCCTCCTATATAGGTATCAATATCATCCAGTCCCAGATACATCTTTAAAGGATCCTAGTTTTCTGTAAACTGACTTGCAATAGAAATCTCTGTACCTTCCACCCACTGGTTGTGGTCCTTCTAGTCCAAGACATAAAATAATCCCAGACTCCGATAGCTGGTAGCCCTTCATGTAGGAGCAATGAATGCATTTCATGCTTTTTCCTTCCACCCCCACTCCCCATCCTCCACTGGCAAATACACCCGAGATCTCCTTAGACATTCTTATAGTTCCTCCAACTATAGCCAGACTGCTAAGACTTTAGGATCCAGGTCGGAGTCATCTGAATTTGTTCTACTTTTCCTTCTTCATGACGTGCCTAATTCTAAACAGTGCTCTAACGGGTCTGACCAGAGTAGGATAATCACTCCCACCTGTTCCTACCTTAGTAAACTCTTAATAATATGGTACAAGATCTCAAGCGGTCTTTTGTGCTTGTGTATTATGGGTCATCTTCTTAGGTACCTGGCACATTTTAGGCTTTCAGTAAACTCTCACTGGCTGACCAGATGCATGCATATACAGATCTGTTATGCGTGGTGGAGCATGATATTCTTTTTTTTTTTAATATTTTATTTATTTATTTGACAGACAGAGTTCATAAGTAGGCAGAGAGGCAGGCAGAGAGAGAGGGGAAAGCAGGCTCCCTGCTGAGCAGAGAGCCCGATGCGGGGCTCGATCCCAGGACCCCAGGACCGTGACCTGAGCTGAAGGCAGAGGCTTTAACCCACTGAGCCACCCAGGAGCCCAGAGCATGATATTCTTGAAAGTACAATCATAAGAAACAAGGACATTGTACTGGGTTGTATAATCCCCAGTTATAATTCCCAGTTTTGGGTTCCAAAATTCATGTCCACCTAGAACCTCAGAATGTGACTTTATTTGGAAACAGGGCCATTGAAGATAAAATTAAACCAGTTAAGATGCGATCATACTGAAAGGAAAATTCTCTATTTGGAAAACAAACACTGCATCTTATAAGAAGAGGAAACAGAAGAGGCATATACGCCGAGGGGAGATGATGTGAAGGTGCTCAGGGAGAACACCCTGTGAAGAGACTGGAGGACTGCAGTGGCGAGTCAGGAATGCCAAGGACCGCCAGCCACCACCAGAAGCTAGGAAGAGACCGCGGATGATAACCCCTGGGAACCTTCAGAAAGAGCATGATCCTGCTGACACCCTGATTTCATATCTCTAGCCTCCAGAACCGACAGAATACATTTTTGCTGTTCTAAACCACCCAGTTTGTGGCGATTTGTTATAGCAGCTGCAGGCACTGAATACAGATAGAATAGATGTTTCACTCTTCCTTTCTTGTATTCAACCTGGGAGGATTCTATGAGAGTATTGAAGAATATTTAACAAAGTTAGGAGAGGGTTCAAATCATGGTTTTATCGTGTGACCCTAAAAAGTAATCTCACTTCTTTGATCCTCAGTTTGATCACTAGCAAAACAGGGACACAAATATACAGCATGCAAAATTGGTTTAGGGACCAAGACTGATAAAGAATAGGAAAGTGCCTTACAAACTATAGAAACTTTTCAGGTATCAGTTATTCCCCCCACCCCTTTTTTTTTTTTTTAAAGATTTTATTTATTTATTTGACAGAGAGAGATCACAGTAGACAGAGATGCAGGCAGAGAGGCAGGCAGAGAGAGAGGAAGGGAAGCAGGCTCCCTGCTGAGCAGAGAGCCTGATGTGGGACTCGATCCCAGGACCCTGAGATCATGACCTGAGCAGAAGGCAGCGGCTTAACCCACTGAGCCACCCAGGCGCCCCTCCCCCTTTATTTTTTCTTAAGTAGGTTTCTCTATAGATCTGCCTATTTTACTTTCCCCCACCAAAAAACAAAACAAAACAAAAAACAAACAAACAAAAAATCTCATGAATATATTTATGAATTCTACTATTTTGTTGATTTTTGAGTTTACTTATTATCCTTGTCTTTTTTTAATTGTCTTGTTTTTCTTCTAAGTATGGCGGTGAAGGCAATGGAGTCCAAAATTATTCTAACAATAATGTGTCACATGTGTAAAATACTTTACAATTCACAAAACTCTCCTGTGTGTGAGCTCTCTTGATGCTCAGGGCAGATCTGTGAAGAAAGCAATTTAGGGACTATTATCCCCATTTTGCAAAATAGGCGCTTAGGGTTCAAAAGACATTGCTAATTTACCCAAGGTCAAAAAAAATCTAGTAGATAGTTGGAACAGAATTAATCCCAAAGTTTCTGACTCCCCATCCTAATTTTTTTTTAGGCTACAGTTACTCTAAACTGATTTGGGTACTCATGATAGAAATCTCTGCACTCATTCGTCAGTTTCAAAGGCTAGATATTCACTCACCACACATCCTTTGTGTGCCCACATGCTTGGAGATACACATGAAGACGGAGTCCCTACCCCTAAAGAGCTCACAGAAAAGTAACCTGATTATTATAATGTGCATGACAAATTATATTTGCCACAAGTGCCAAGAAAATGAAGATAAATAATAAAGTTGATAATAAGTCACATTTATTGAGAACTCATGTCTCTGTTTCTGTTTCTGTTCTAAGCACATTGCATCTGGGGTGAGTAACATTATGTACCATATTGCCCAGTGTGTAACAAGAGTTTAAGTCGGCAACCATTATTTTTACTATGATTTTTAAAAATAAGATACGGGGTTGTTATCTGAAAAAAAAAGAAAAATCAGGGGGGCAGAATATTTAAATTTTATATTATCCAGAGCAACACAGTAGAATAGAGGAGCAACTAGCCATCTGGGGAACTGGGAACTGAGGGGGAGATGTTGGAGTGGAGTCTTCAAGAACAATTGAGGACTTGCAGACAGGGAAGGAGGAACATTCCAGACAGGGCAGGAGCACTTGCAAAGACCTGGGCCCGGAGCAGAGGGAAGGGAGAGGCAAGGAGAGGAGGCATTGCCCTTTGGGCAGCCAGAGACAACATACAGAAGAGGAAAAGGAGGTGGTTTCCAGCTAGAAAGCAGCAGAGGGTGGGGCTCTCCCTGTGCCTGACCCAGGCACTGAGGGTGAGGCCCAGATTTTCCAAGGCTATTTGTTTGTAGGTTACATTTTTCCTGAACAGAATCCAAATTCCTTTGTTTTCACAAAGAGCACCATAGTTTCCAAAGAAAAGAAAAAACAGACTTCTTGGTCCAAGGGCTTTCCCTGAGAAATATCCTAATGGCTGCAGGCCAAGAAAGGGTTCCACCAAGCGTTGCACTCAGAGAACAATAGAGCAAGAGGCTGGAATCTTCTTCAGCGCCTACAAGAAAATGGGACTTCGAAGTCATTCCCCGGGAGATTTTTAAATATAAGTAATATGTCCTGTTGGTTCTGCCCCAACCAAACCCTCCTACTTGAAGTTCCCAGAATACTGCATGCAGTGTGAAAAGTCTATGCTTTGGCAGTCACCGTCACTTACACTGACAGTCCTTCCTCCTCTTCCCTTTAGATGAGGCCAGCCTAAAGATTCCTCCTCCATCAGGCTTCCCTGGCAACATCCCCCAGATTCTTGTCCCTACACCAGGGTCAGTGGGTGGGTGAGTGGATGGCCTTGACTTCAGTGCTGATACAGACCCATGGAGCCACCTCTGCCGGCAGTCATGCCACTGCCCTGAAAGTATAGCACATCTTCCCCGCTAACCACTCCTACCCCATCTTTTGTTAATTTTGTGAGCCAGTGATGGACCAGACACAAAAGGTAGGAGCAGTCCGCCCTGGGTGCAGATGATAAGGGGTACAATATTTGTAGCAAACTTTAACAAGTAAATAATTTTAAAATTATTTTTAAGAAGTCCACTGTTTTTTTTTTTAAGATTTTTAAAATTCTTTATTTAACAGAGAGATCACTAGTAGGCAGAGAGGCAGGCAGAGAGAGAGAGAGAGAGAGAAGCAGGCTCCCTGCTGAGCAGAGAGCCCAATGTGGGGCTCGATCCCAGAACCCTGAGATCATAACCTGAACCGAAGGCAGAGGCTTAATGCACTGAGCCACCCAGCTGCCCCAACAAGCCCACTGTTTTAATTGTCACCATGTGCAGGCAATTCTGAACAATGTCAAAGACAAAATGTTCTTCCTCTCTGGGGCAAAAAGTATGCAGCAAAGTGCACACCCCCCTTGGTCTATCACTCACGGGAAAACTTTCCAGTTCCTGCTGTCCAGGGAGAGAGCCTGCTGTCAGTGATGGAAAGCGATGTGGAGCAGAGCCTCTCGTCAGTCACCAGTTACCCAATACGTTATGCTGTGGGCCAGGTATCACTTTACACCTATTTTACCCAATCTTCCCACTAATCCCAAAATATATGCACCCATCTTTGGTTGTTTGTAGAGGAAGAAACTGAGGCTCAAAGCGGTTAAGTGATTTGTCCAGGGTTCTACCACAGGGAAGTAGGAGAGAGAAATCCGGACCAGATCTGTGCAGCCCGACATCCCTGCTCTCTCGCCAGTGCCTAGAAGAGCATACGCACCCCACACTGGGGGCTAGAACTCCCGGCCACACAACCTCTTCTTGGGGACTTCATAGCTTAACGGAGAAAGGAACTTGTGCAACTCATGATTCAGCTTAGCATGTGACAAATAGCTTTAGGAATAAGCCAGACCAACCCCTCACTGCAGCCACCTCTTTGTTGATTTAAATCTCAAGATCCAAGAGGAGGAAGAGGGTTGGCCAGAGAAGTAATTAGCCACCGATTGGACTTCTACCAGACGCTCTCCTGGAAGCACACCCTAGTTCTCCCGCTGAAGTCTTAGCGCAAATACCTGTGAGGTGGGTCTCATTGTCCTGAGTTCTTTGAGGATTCTCAGAGGGGTTAAGTGACTAACTCAGGGTCACACACCAGCTAGTAGCCAGCAGGGCCCAGACTGAAGCAGAAGGCTCTCTGACTGAGAAGCCTGTGCTCTGGGCACAGCAGCACCCTGATGGGAAAGGAGTGAGGAGGAGCCACAATCAAGGTCTTCTCAGGGAGGAGGCAATGTAGTAAAGACAGAAAGGATTAAGGAAGAGGAAATAACAGTTCGTTAGCTTTCTCTGGGGACTCTACCGTTTATAAGATGCTTTCCCACACAGTGTCTCATTGAATCCCCATGGATTTGGCAATTGGGTATTACCTCCATTTCACAATTGAAAAAAATGGAGACTTTAATAAAACTATATGATTTTCTTTCTTTTTTTTAAGATTTTATTTATTTGTTTTTGAGAGCAAGAGACAGAATGAGAGTGAGCATGAGTGGGGGAGGCAGAGGGAGAAGTAAACTCCCCACCAGGCGGGGAGACCGATGTGGGACTATATCCCAGGACCCTCGGATCATGACCTGAGCGGAAGGCAAATGCCTAACCGACTGAGCCACCCCGAATTTTCTGGGGCTCATATTAGTTCGTTGCCGAAAGAGTGCAGAGGGACTTCATCACACTTGTTCCGTGCATTTATTCACAAACAGGTGCTTTTGCATTACATGTGATACTTGAAACACCCCAAGGAGGTAGGTCAGGCAAGTCTGAGGCTCTGCAGTTAACAGAAGAAGAAGTAAAATTCAGAGAGGCTGAGGGACATACCTAAGAGCTGCAACTGGAGCCAGAGCACAGGTCCTTAGAGAAGCCTACCTTTCCTATCAGCCCACGTGGAACAGACCGTTTATTTACTCCTTGTGCACCAAACTTAAGCAGGGTTCCCGTCGCTTGGGAGTGAGCCTGTCTCTAAGAAGCCCCACTAGCATATTGGATATCCAGGTTACACCTCCCTCTAGAAGCTCTTAGATCCCCCACTGGTGCTACCTCCTAGTTTTGACAGTAAAAGGCAATTCTTCGGGAGCCTGAGTGGCTCCGTTGGTTGAGCATCTGACTCTTGGTTTCGGCTCAGGTCATGATCTCAGGGTTGTGAGATAAAGCCCGACACAGGGCTCCACGCTGGGCCTGGAGCATACTTAAAAGATTCTCTCTCTTTTTTTCCCTCTGCTCCTCCCTCCCCTCCCCACTCCCTCTGCTTCCTCCTCCTCCTATTCACCCCCCACTCCCCCATGCACTAACTTGTGCTCTGTCTCTTAAAAAAAAAAAAAAAAATTTAAAAATTTTTTAAAAAGCAATTCTCTCAGAACTGCCCTTTTAAAAAGTTCTCCTTGGGTTCTAAAGAAAGGTATAAAATTACTCCTCTACAAACACATTTCAAGGTTTCTTGACCAAGATCCTATAATTATAAGAAATAAAACAAGGAAAGTAAAGGCTGAATAATTTACAAAGCAAGAATATCAGTTATGCACTATCTTGGGCCAGAATTCATTTGGTTCCTGAAAAACAAAAGTTAGCATGTTTGTGCTTTCAGAGACATCGTAGGCAGTCAGGGACCCCCAAAGACAAGGCAATGTAGTGGTAAGTGTCTAAGCTGAGTAAGTGTACTAAAAGAGAAAAATCAAGGCTCAGAGAGGTTAATTAATTAACATGCTGAAGGTCACCTGGTGCTCCACAGGGTTGAAAATGAAGATGGAATCTGCCTTGATGTTGTTTCCCTGCTCTTTTGGAGTAAAGTGTGTATTTATCTGCCCCTCCAGACTGAGTAAAAGCAACGCCCAAGACCGCAGACTGCCTGGGCAGCTTGGGCCCCTGGTTCTCCCTTAACTATCCTGGATCCCATAATCCCTATAGTCGGAATGTTACACGTGTGAGGCAGCCCTGAGACAAAGGAGCTTCCAGATCACCCTCTTTTATTCTGCCTTATTGTATCAGATAATGTCACTGTTCCAACCACATTCCCTTGGGATTCTTTTGAATTGTTTCCCAGGGTGGGGAGGGGTGCCCCCACCTCTGTGCGCCTCCACTGACCAGTGCCAGCAGCTACTCCTAGGGAAACCACCAGGTGCCACAGCTCCCTGGCCTTGGGTGGGGATGACTCTGGGATGTAACCCACACTCCAGAGACCCCCCAGCCCCCAGGAGAGTAAGCTGAACCTCCCTCCCCCTGCTGGTGGCGTCTCAGCGTCATCCTCAAACTTCCAGTGAAAGTAACTTAGATTTCAGTTAAAACAACTGTGGGATGGATTAGACAGATTCCTTTATAAAGAATAAACACTAAAATGTCACCTATTTGACACTGAAAATCATTCTTCGTTGTTTTTTGATCACTGAAACTCATTTTAAAAATCAAATTGTTCTTATATTTCGCTCCATAGACCTCCATTTGTTGCCAACTAAAAGCTATCAATCAAAATATGACCAAGGTGTGCAGTCTAGTTTCCTGGCGGATCAACCACGTTCCATTCATTCACTCGTTCACTCACCCACAGCAGAGCTGAACTCAAAACAAGCTGCCATGGCTCATCGTATCTCACCTACCAAATTATCACCTGACCCCAGCAGCTGTCACTGAAAACAACCCAAGACCTACCCCCAGACACTGTCCCTGCTGTCACTTCAGCCATGGTTCCTCAATGTACCCAGTTGTTTCTGCCTCAGGGATGTACCCAGTTGTTTCTGCCTCAGGGCATTTTCACTTGCTGCCAGCTCTGCCTGGAATGAACTTCCCACAAATCTCTACCTGGCTCCCTCCCTCATGACATTCTGGCTTCTACGAAATGCTGCTTCTTCAAAGAGCCTTTCTTGACCTCACCACCTAAAAATCATCTGCCCTTGTGCTCGCTTCGGCAGCACATATACTAAAAATCATCTGCCCATCCCCCACTCCACCCAACTGTTATGGTCTTGATCTTTCTTCATAATATTTATTACCAGTTGAACTGATATATTTATTAATTACTTATTTATTGTCTTTCTCCCCCAGGACAATGTAAATGTCCTGAGAGGAGATCTTTTGTCTACCTTGCTCACTGCTATATCCATGATGTCCAACTAGCACTTGGGGGACAGGAACCAACATTTTTGGAATAAACAAAGAATTAATGAAAAACAAACAAACTTTTTTCTCCCCAGCCTCTTGTTTATAAAATAAAACCTTGTCAGGGTTAGATTACAAAAGGAAAGGTCTGGAATCTGGGACATCTACACCTTCAATCCCATGAGGAAGTCTCTATTCTCTACCTCAAGAACCTGCAGTGGCTCCCTATTGCTTCAACAGGGGACAGTTGTCCATAAGAGCTTATACCATGGGTGAAGTCTTAAGACTATTACAGTAAAATAACCTGACAGTGACCTGTGTGTATATGTGTATATATTTAGTTCATATACATTTACTAAATGCTTGCTGTATGCCAGGCACTCTGCTGAAAGAATATAAAGATGTGGTTCAACCCCAACCACCATAATTTTGATAGTAGTGGTGGTGGATGCCCAAGGAGGCCAAAAATGGTAAGAGAGAGTGACAGAGCCAGCGAGAGAGGCTTGCGAACAACACTTAAGTGTTAACTAATACCAGGAGATACTTCTACATAGGCAGGCAGGGAAAAGGAGTCAATTACATTTGTCTGGTTATAGGAGAGGTCCAAAAGACTTCCCTGAGGGAGCTGTATTTCAGCTGAATCCTAATGATGGGAGCTCACCCACCAAACGGGAGAGGATGGGGAGTGAGGGCTTTCAGGCAGAGGAACAGTCTGAGCAAAATCCAGGAGGGATGACACATTTGGGAACTATAGAGGACAAAGTTGACTGGAAGTGTGGACCATGACAGACCCAACTGAGAGGTGGTAAGCAGGGTGTTTAGACAAAAGACACAGCACTTGGAGTCAGACAGACCAGAGTTCAAGTGCTGGCTGTGTTATGAGCGAGTCACTCCTCTCTGGGCTCAAGTTCCCAGAAGTAAATGAGCTGGGGGTGGGGGTCAGATCAGCAGCTCTGTACTGGAGACAGAGGTGAGGAGCTAGAACCAGAAGCTCTAAGGAAGCTAATTTTGCCTAAAAACAAAAAGCTGAAAACTTTGTCCTTTTGCTTTGATTTGTTTTGAATCATTATACTTAAATTATTTTGAATCTGAAATTCTCATTAAAAGAATGTGAGCATGTTGTTTATTGAGGGTGATCTGGGTTATAAAAGAGGCAGAGAAACCCTGGCGGGGCTGATCTTAAAGACCCCTCTGCCTCTAGCCTCCAGTCTGAAGATGACTGACAAGTAGGCACACGGGAAAAAGCAGAGTGGTGCCATGACTCAGACACTGAACTTGGAGTCAGACCCAAATTTCAACCCAGACTCTTCCCCCTTATTCTCTGGTGAGATAGGCAAGTGAACCAATTTGGTAAAGTGTCAACTTCTTCCACAGCATATTTTTCCCCACAGGCTTACTGGGAGGTTTGTCTGAAACCACTGAATTCCAAGCAACTGGCACATAGTAGGTGCCCACATTAGCTGAGGGTAAAGTCTTTAACAGTAGCCCAGTCTTCAATTTAAACAGAGGCCCCTTGAGTGCCTACTAAGCTCTGAATGCTCCCCAAAGGCCATCTCATTTACAAGGAGAAACTCAAGATTGAATACTATGTCATCAATCGAGTTCCCTGAATTGTCTAAAGGTGGTTTTGACCCTTTAGAATGCTTCCACGATGAATGATGGGAACTTAGAGTACGCTGCCTGGAATCAAAGCAGGCTTAAAACCTTTCTAAAATTTAAAGCTGTTTTTTATTACTCTGGAAACCTACCCACTGCACGCTCTTATTTCTAACCATCATGTCCCCCTCTCCCCACTTTCCATATTTAACTCAAGGCTTCAAATGCAAAAGCCAAGCTTGAAGTGATCATAACATTTAAGCGATTAATGTAACGACAGCTTATACTCGCCTCCTCGTAGGAAGATCTACATTCTCTATTTAATGGCTTGAGCCATTTACAGCAAGAGCTAGCACAGGGACCCCACAGAGGGAGGGGAGGAGAGGGAGAATTCTGCAGCTCTGACCAAAGGTGTTGTAGTCATAAGCTAGCTGGGAAATGATTAAGTGATAAATACAGTAAATTCACCCTCAGTTCTGGGAACCCCACAGTGCAGACAGTAATTCTCAGAGGCAGAAGCAATTATTGTTAAAAGGTCTGAACCTTAAGGGTGGCTGTTTCAGTCTATTTAATTGGAAGATCACTAAATGCAGATAAAGAGGAACTCAGGTGTGGGAAGCACCTACGGACACCAAGGACTATCACCTAAAATACCTAATGTCCACATTTCATGGAAGTAGTTGTAGCTAGAACCCCAAACAGACAGGAAGAAGGAAACAAACAATGTTGAGTACTTCCTGTGTACCAGGAGCACATGATACATACATACATACATATGTATGTATACATGTGTACATACATAAAATATAATGAAATGCGTTTGGGGCTTAAGCATACCTAACAAAGGCTAGTAATCTCAGAAAGGACTCCCTGACCTTTGTTAAGGAAGTGACTGCTTGTTGTTCTTCCTGGATGTACCTCCATGGTCTAGCATAATGTGTGGTACATCCAGTAGGAGTCAGGAACATGGAGGGTGGAGCCAGATTTTGTGGATGCAAACCCTACTCAGTAGCTGTGTGACCTTCAGTAAGTAACTCAACCTCTCTGTGCCTTGGTTTCCTACTTGTGAAATAGGAGAACAGTGATACCTTCCTCATACTGTAATTGTAGCATTAAATAAGCTAATAAGTGCAAAGTGCTTAAGACATTGCTGGCAAACAATAAAAGTTGCACGCATAAACACTTGTGGACTTGCCAGATACTGGGGAGCTCATCTGTCCTCACCCCCACCCTGTGATGTAAAGTGTAATAAAGCTCCCTTTTCCAGGTGGGGTAACTGAAGAAAGTACACCTGCCAGGTCAGCTAGTTCCTAATTGGCCCAACTTAAATTCCTACCCAGGCCCGCCTAACATTAAGGGGGAAAACATACCATTTAATTTTTTTTTTTTTTTAATATTCTAGGCCTTCACAGATAGGAAGGCATTTACTTCTCATAGCAATTACATGACATAAGGGTTGCTTACCCCCATTTTACGGACACAGAAACTGAGAGTGAGAGCTCAAGTCATTTTCTCAAGGCCGGGTCGTTTGCAAATATCAGCCCAGGCCTGACACACTTGTCCGTCCCAACACAAGGAGAGGGCCTCTGGTCCCAGGTGCCTGGGGCAAGCGCTGGCATGTCTTCCTAGTCCCTACTGGGACTAGGGGTCGGGGCGGCGGCTCCTGAGCAGGGGATAGTTCTAATCGGCCTTTCGCAGGGCACTGTCCTGGCGCTGGGGTCCTGCGCATGTCCCCTCTCCCCTCCAAGGGACGAAGCATCCCGTGCGTTCCCACTGCTGGACCCGGCGGTGGCCCCGCCTCCGTCGGCGGGGCTGGGCTGTCCACCCGCCCTCCCAGCCGGTCGCCGGTGTGTCCCTTTCGCTTTTAGCCCCAGCAGCTCTCGGGTAGCCTGCGGATTACGCAGAATAGCCCTCACTTGGCTGGCTGAGTGACAAAACGCAGCAGTAATTGTCCTGATGAATCCTATTTGCAAACAGGGCTCCCCTCCAGCAGAAAGCACCCCAGGGCAGGGAGTCCGGAAATCGCTGTTCTCCCGCCCCCACCCCTACCCCCCCCGCCCCCCCCCCCGCCCCCGCTTCTGCTCCCCTTGCGGCTAGGTTCCAGCCTCAGTTTGCCCATCTGTGTAAATGGTGTCAACAGTGCTTCTGCCCCAAAGATCGAAAGGTGAAGGGTTTGGAAACAGCCTGAATTTCTTTGAAGTCCCCTCTTTTCACCGAAAATGATATATTAGGGTTTTAGATTCTTTTCCACCATTACTTGTTTTACTACGAATCTATACTTTTTAATTTGAAAAGGAGTAAAATTGCCACCCAGGAAAAATAATCTTTGGTTTATCCTGTGGTTCCCGGCCCCCTGTTTGAAATCTTCAAGGAAGCTCTGGAAGGCCCTTTCAACTCCCGCTGTTAATCTGATTCGTTGTGGTTATTTTTTATTGTTTTTCTTTACCGTTAAGACCTTTTATGAGCTCACTGATGACAGGTGGGGTGGGGAAAGACTGCGTTTTGCAACCAGATATGTTCAGTTAGAATTTCTTGTTCTGCCATTTTTTTTTTTTTTTTTTTTGCTTGTGGACCCTCATCAAGCCAACTAAACCTCCTGAGCCTCATTCTCGCGTCTTTAAAATGGGGAGAATACTCCTGGCAGGTTTGGTTATTTGTCAAGGGCTTGCCTGGTGGTCAAGGGATGGGGATGCTAAGGGGTCCGGGTTCTGAGGGTCTAAGCCTGGACTTCTGCCCTCGTGGGCTCCTCCCGGCTGCCCCGCGAGCGACCCGCCCAGCCCCAGTGCTGGGCGCGCCGGCTCCCAGGCTCCCAGGCTTCCAGGGCTGCGGGTGGCACCGGTGCCGCCTCCTCCGCCCGCCCACTCTGCCCGCGGGACCCGCGGCGACCTGCAGGCGGAAGGCCGTGGCTTTATTTACACGGAAAGCAGCCGGTGGAGGCTGGCCATGTATGGACGAAACGCTGGCGGGCTGGCACCAGCGCGGGGGAGGCCTTCTCCTGATAGGAATCTGAATAAATCAACACGCGAATGAAAGAATGCGTTGAAAGCGATCACAGAAACACGACCCACAGGCGGCCTTCGGAATCAGCCCACAGGCCCCGTCCCATTTGATAGTTTGGCCTACTGAGGCTCGAATGATTCGCGAGTTACTGCCAGCCAGGCCTCCTGCCTCCCAGACCGCACTGTTCTCGGGTCTCCTGTGTGGCACGACTTCGGGTTGAACAGGCAGTAGGATCTAGACCCTAAGCCAAGGAGGGGAGGAAGGCCCCCACCATCCCCCCCACACTCCGCTTTATGAGCACCAACGACGTGCTAGGCACTGTTCCTGTGTTATTTTGTCGACCTCTCACACCACGCTTTGAGGAAGGTCCTCCTATTTTTCATCTGGGGAAACTGGCTCAGAAAAGCGGTCACTTGCCTAAGAACACAAAAGCCTGTAGGGGGAACAGCTGGGATTCAAGCACAACTCTGTCCCAGGCTCTTCCCACCCAAACGTGCTGCGGGGGAGGCCCCAGGGTAAAGCACACAATGCGGGGCTGCGACGTCAGCAGAGCCGCGCGATCACCCGGCTGCTTCGGGGAGCCGCCCCATCCCTGGTTTTCTTTCCCA
Organism: Mustela erminea; assembly: GCF_009829155.1. NCBI lineage: Eukaryota > Metazoa > Chordata > Mammalia > Carnivora > Mustelidae > Mustela > Mustela erminea. The sequence goes on from NC_045623.1 coordinate 62,362,753, forward strand.
GGCAAACTGGGTGTCCAAACCTCCTCCAGTTGTACCTGTCAGCTGATTCGCCGCTGCCCCACCCGATCGCCTGATTTAGCAGCCGGAAGTTGCACTCCCGGTGACCGCTGACCCAGAGCCCCTAGTCGTTTCATTGCCAGAGCTAATGTCCTGGCTGGAAGACACACAGGTGCGCCCAGGGCGCGCATTTCTCCGGTCCCCGCCCGAGTTACCGCCCGAGTTACTAGGCTGCATCCGGTCCGCGAGCAATTGAAACTGGTCCAGCCGCCCCTTTCCCGACAGGGCCCCGCCCACGCCCACCCTGCGGAGGCTCAGAACAGCTTTCTTCACTTTCCCTGGCCCAGCTCTCCTGCCGGGGGCGAGGAATGGAAGCTGGTTGCTCAATGTGCCTGAGGATTGTTCTGGTTCTCATGCGATATGTCGACCAACCACGGGGGGCCGGGGGGGGGGGGGGTGGTGGTGGCGGAGGGGCGGGGTGCAGCTCAAGCCACCCAGCAGGTACTGAGGCTTGCACACCCAGGTCCACTGAGCAAGCCCTTGGGGTTCCTGGTGTGACATCTTGGCCTTGTGCATGGCCCTCCAGAGTCAAATCCGATGGAGAAAGTGGGCAGGATGTCCAAGGCAGCCCTAGCCCTCTAAGTCCATCCAGCCAAGGGGGAGTGTGGGAGGCTGGTTTTGGGGCTTGGCCTAAGGCTGGCTCACTCTCCTCTTCGTGGCCCTCCATCAGCAAATGCCCAATATCTCCAAGAACTTCCCCTGAAGCCTCAGTTCCTGTGCTTTAGACCTCTTGGCCAAGAGGAAGGCTTGAGCAGAAAAGCCAGTCAAGTGACAGAAGGAATTGACTCACAGATATTTTTCTAGTACTAGGCACTGTACTAGGCCCTGGGGATACCACCATGACCCAGACCCGGTTTCTGCCTTCACCCTGTCCCAGACTAGTGAGGCATCAGGCAAGGAACAGGTCACTTTCATCTGGGGCAGGGAACCATTTCTCAGAGTGCTTCTGGGAGAAAACCCTAAACTGGCTGGGAGGGAGAGGTGGGAGGCATTAGAAGAGACTTTCTCAGATTGCAGACACTACCCTTTTCCTTCCTTCTTCCACCTTTCTGCATGCATTTCTGGATTACCTGAATCATGCTAAGAGCTCAGGGAGCAGCTGGTAGTTTTCAAGGAACAGCACATCATGGTTGTCGTGGTGTAGGGGTTAAAACTCTAGAGCTCTGGCTGTAGCCACTTACTTTGTCCTGGGTGATTTGCATAATTTCTCTGAATTTCAATTTCTTCATCCGTAAAACAGGGTTAGTGATAATACCAGCTTCATAAGAACAAGGCCTGGCCTAAGGTAGGCATCAGTGAGTGGAATCTATTGTATTACTTCGTTGTGGTTCACATGTTTCTTCTGATCGCCTGACGACGCCCTACAGCACAGGTAAGTTCATACCCATTTTCCAGATGAGGAAGCTAGCTTGAACAAATCAGCAGGATTGCCCATGCCTGGTAAGTTTTCAAGACCAGGACCCTGGGGGACGAATGGGCTCCTCATGGAATTCGGGGAGATATTTTGACCTCCACCTGCCTGCCCTGAAACCCCAGATGACTGGCTGAAACGGAACTGTCTGGGGAACTTCCTTTGACCTAAATCCTGTCAGCTATCTGGGAACAGCAGCCAGAAATACAAAGAGCCCCGCCCACAGCACTTTTACCCCAAAAGGCACTCCATGCCAGGGGATTTCTCTTTCAAGGACTACTTTAAAAAGGGGAATGATAAATGCTAACTGGACACCTACTATGTGCCAGACACCATACCGGGCATGCTCCTGCGGGTTATTTCACTTCCTGTGGGGAGGGAGAGGGGGAGGAAGGGGATCAGGAAGAGGAGGAGGTAAGAATCAACTTGCCCCCACTGCTCTCTATAATATAACTTGACATATGTACCTATAACCCTGAGTGTTCCTTCTAAAAATGCAAATGCGGTGATGTTACTCCAACTCCCCTGCTTCAGATTATCTCAGGGGTCACCCACTGCCTTTACACAAAGTCCACGCTGCAGAAAGGCGTGCTCAGCCAGCCACGTTATCGCATCTGCTGTGCCCATTTATCTTCTAACCTCCGCACATGCAATTCCCGCTTCCTGGAATGTTCTTCCTAACTCCTCGCTTTCCTTTCCTATTTTTTCCTTGATTAAAAAAGATTCATCCTTCAGCTCTCAGCTTTAGATGGCACCTCCTCCAAGAAGCCTTCTTGTCCATCCAGACAGGGCTAGGCCTGTCTCTACTGTATTTTAAGTGCTTGCTTAATGGCCTATCCCACTAGATGGGGAGCTACTTAGGGACAGAGACGATGATTTGTTCTGGCGTCCTCAGCACCGAACATGGTGTGGCTCATTAAATACACTCAGTAAATGTTGAATGGATGGATGAGAAAAGGTTGAGCATGAAAATTATTCCCATTTAACAGAGGAGAAAGCCAAGTCTCAAAGAGAGCAAAAATGCCTATCTAAGGTCAGATAGCTGGTTAAGGGGTGAGTTAAGCTAGAGATAAATCCCTGCCAATTCACTCAGTGTTCAGTCACCATTTCACTTATATTAATGATAATACAGGGGCACCAGTGTGGCTCAGTCAATTAAGCATCTCTTAGTTTCAGCTCAGGTCATGACCACAGGGTCTTGAGATCGAGTCCCGTGTTGGGCTCTAGGCTCAGCATAGAGTTTGATGGAGATTCTCTTTCCCTTTCCATCTCCCCCACCTCCACCTCCTCCCTCCACCGCTCCTGTGTGTCCTCTGGTGAGCTCTCCCCAAATAAATAGATAAGTCTTAAAAAAAAAAAAAAAAGAAGAAGAAGATAATACAAACTGCTTCTAAGATTTCTCATCAAAGTTGCTTCTACCACTGGTTTTCAATATTGCACAGAAACAGGACCCAGGTCCTGTTAATATGTGATGTGATAATTATAAACACTAATCATCAAATCGATAGGTAGTCCCAGGTGCCTAAGACATATTATACCTCATAACATCTTCCAGAAGTCAACACTGTGAAGTATTTAACAGATTAAAAAGCTGTTTCAGAGAGGTTCAGTCCTTTGCCCAAGGTTCCATGCCTTCAAATCCAAGTCAGTCTCCAACTCTAAAGTCCAAGTTCTTTTCACCTCCCCAGGCAGCTTCCTGACCATGACCCTGAGACCAACTCTCAAGTGGCCCTTGTGCTCCAACTGGGCCCTTTTCTCTCTTGATGGGATACAGATGAGACTCTGTAACTTTTCATGGTCCTCTGGGCTTGGCCCAAGTGTCATATTAAGGCTGGCATTTTTCTCTGGTCACCCTTCTCTTCTCCCTTTGGGTTCCAGCATCTTCCCTGGCTCTACCTCTAGGGAAAAGACAAGGCATGGGAAGCGGTCATTGTTCCTTGTTCCAGTAAATGACCCCCTTGAGAACCAGGCAGGTAGGGGCAGATCCTCACATTCTCAGATGTCTCAATTAACAAACTCTTTTGCAATTATACACACCCTTGGCCAGAGCTCCCACAAACTTTCCTGACTCCTAGGAACTGTTCCCCAACTCTAGGGTCACTCCAAGAGCTTCCTTAAAGTGTCTGCATTAATGTGTCTCTTTTAGTGAACAGCGCTCCCCGTGGAGCCCTGGCACTTTTTCAACTCTCTGAGAGGAGGGGCTGCCCTGAAAATCTGTTCTAGACTAGAAGGTCCATGAGGCAAGTGCTACCTCCATCACCTGACACATAGTAAGCCCTTAGTAAGTATTTGTTGAACAGCTAAGTAGCTAAATACCAAAAAATCCATTCATCTCTTAAAATTTTCTTCTAGTGCTCCACTTAGAGATAGGATTACAGCATGTTGAGTCAAAAGAGACCCTAAAGGAAAAAATTACCTACTTGAATCCCCTCATTTTACAGAAGGGGAGACCCAGAGAAAGGAGATTCAGAGTTCTGGGAAGAATCTAAAGTACAACCCGAGCTTCCTGACTTTTGCCCAGTCCCTTCTCTGTGTTGGGACCCTGCTCAAATGTCATAAACATAGTCCCATTTAATCGTCACAGCCACCATCTGGGGACAGGAGAAAGGAAGAAAGAGCAGTACCACTGCCAAACACTACAAGAAAACACTGGGGCTCAGAGGCGAAGTGGAGAATACCCAAGGTCACACAGCCATAGTCTGGGGCTTCCTCCACCACAGCCATGCCAAGAGCTCATTCTCCCCCAGTCTCTCTGCCCATTGCTCTCTGCTTTCATGAGCCTTAAAAGAGATTTGGAAAGAACAGGCCCTAAAGATGCAAAGACCTTCATCTTTATTATTCCCTCCACTTCCGGAAGGTTTGGTCAATCTGCCTGCCCAGTGCAAAAACTAAGACCATTCAGGTATGCAAAACTGCCACCTCTTCAAAGGGCTAGTGGCCCAAATGCTTGTCTCAGAGGCCAGATGGTCTCAAATGGCGCTGAGGACTTCTCCTTGCTACGGTGACACTGTAAGTGGGGACTCGGAGTCTTTGGGAGACTATTAGAGTCCATGTCCAATCTCAGAGGTCCTTCTGGACTCTGGGCACAGCAGGCCTTCCTGGTGATAGGCTCATCCACACCCCTGGTCCAGCCTTCACTGTCATGGCTGGTGGCACCCCAGCAGCAAAGAACTATCGTTACAGCAGAGAAAAGTCTCCAAAGGAGGCCTGATGCCTTGGGAAAAACACCAAGAGAAAAAAAAAGCCAAATAAGTGAGAACAGCCATGCACTACCCTCCTAACACCACACTCAAGAGACCTGAAGCGAAGATTTTTATCTCTGGGACAAAACACTGCAGTTACTCAGGAATGAAGAGATAAAGCATTTCTTTTTCTAAAAGAGCAGGGGCAGAGTCCCTTCACGGCATCCTGGGTCCTGAATTAGAGGGAATTCACAACGTGAATTGAAAAATAAAATATCTTACCAATGACTTGAATGGCCTGCCGTTTGGCCAGCACTGGGCAGGAGCCCCGGCTCTGCTCCACAGCAGCAGAAAGATCTCGAACAAATGGTGCCACCTTCCTACATCTGTCTCGGGGGCTGAGCAGAGATGCTCATGGTGCCTCCTCCGCAGGGTTTGTGGGCATTAAGCAAGGTCATTGTTGTAAGGCACCCAGCACCATGACCGGCACAGAGTGGGTGCTAAACAAATATTAGTTCCTTTTTTTTTTTAAGAATAGGGAATGAATTGTGCTTTGGAAATAGAATAGTCATGGAAAAACCCAAGGGCCCCCAGTGAAGTAAAGTTCCACCAGGACTAAACAGAGCCATTTCCCAGTCATTTGTTCAAGGACCAGCCCTCACCCATGTGACTGGCTTCCCACACAGAGGGCTTGTATGCTTCCCTTCCTGTTCTCCTTGCATGGGGCCTTGCCAGCAAAAACGCACTTAGCTACTCAAAATGCAATCATTACGACTCACCCAGCAGGCACAGCAACGCGCTGGCTGACATGTGCGTACACATACGAAAAATGCACGCAATGTGAGGCAGCCCGATAATACGTGTGGCTCCTGTCCACGGACCTTCAGCCAGACAGCAGGGCTGCGTGGAGAGAGCCGGAACTTCGCAGCTGGATCCGGGTGGGCCCAGAGCTGTTTCCTTCCTTTTGACAGGGTGATCCGGGGCAAGTCACTGGAAGGGTCAGTCTGAAAAGTATTAACGATACTTAGTGATGGGTCTTGTTGTGAGGATCCTAGGAGACAATGTCTGTCAAAGAATGCTCTAGAACACTTCAAGAGAGTTATTGCAGAACCGCCAAGAATCTGACAGGGGACGGGAGTCCCCTGCTGAGCTCACCTTCTTTATAGTGTTTTACCCAATAAAGTGGCCTCCTCTGTTACTCAACTCCTTTGGGGCTTTTGCCTCTGAGTGGGAAGACTTAGACCCTAGCTGGCTTTGCTCTGCTCTGCTCTGCTCTTTTTGTTTTGCCTCAGTAAATGAGCCAGCCCATCATCTGAGTGGGAATGCCGTGTTTCCCGCCTACGGCTCTCTCCCCGCACCACCGACACTCCCCATTGCCCAGTGCAGCCTGGGGATGGCGGGTCCTCCGAGAAAGCTGGGAAAGAATCAAATTCATCTTCAGCCTCAAACCTCTTCCCCAGCTCTCTCCCTCCTTCCTCTGCCTCACCGGGGCCTGGTTGGGTGGGACGACCGGCAGTGAGTGGGAGGGCAGGGACAAGGAAGGGCATGAGAGTGACCCTCTGGGTATGGACCTGGATCCGGATCCCGGGCAGATTATCTGGGAATGGGAACCAAACACACAAACAAAAAAAAGCACTGCAAAAACAGAAAATCTCTCCCTCCTCTCCTTTTTTTTTACTGGAAAAACTGTCAGGTAGAAAAGGAAGAAGATGAAGTGAAGCAGTCCAGACCTGAGACCCGGTAGAACTTGAGAATCCTATTGGCAACTGTTTTGCATAATGCTTTCCCCAGCTTTGTCTCATTTCAACCTTCACAACGTCTCGGGGAGGCAGATCCTCTTGGCCCATTCTGTGGATGGTAAGACTGAGAATAAAAGAAGCAAAGTCATTTGCCTGAGATCACACAGCAAGGGAATACCAGCTATGGGGCTCACACCTGAGTCTGCCTTCTCTAGATCCCAGGCTCTTGCTGTAATCGGGGTCATTTTTCCATAGGACCAAAAAGGAATTCTGAGTCCTGGGTCCATCTCAGACTCTCCTCTATCCAGCCCCCACCACTGACCATCCATACACCCAAGCAACCTCGGTGGGGTGCACGTGAAGCTACTCACTGCTTCACCAACTTACACTCGGGATTCATGCACTTCCCTGTGTATGTGATCTGGTTCTTTTAAAAAGACACGACATGACAAATACGATCTTAAAATCCATTGGGACATCACTTTTCACCAAAGGCTTTTTCTACTTTTTATTTGTAAAAGCCCCCTATACAATTGGACCCCTTGCCTGCCTCTCCAGCCCACCACCCCCACTCTGTGCAGAACCCACAGAGGCCAGGCTCTCCTTCCTCTCTTCCCAGCGCTCTTCCCTCCTTCAGCAGGTGGGCTGCTATGGCCTCATCCCTCCAGCCTCGGGTGAGGCGGTCCTGCCTCCAGGAGTCTTCTCTGACCGCCCCTCCTCCAGAGTTGGGACCCAGACCTGCTCAGCCTCCCAGCACCAGGGCCCACCCCCCGCACCTCCCTGCCGTTCTGAGCTGGAACCGCCCGTTTCTCTGTCTGCCGCTACCCGTCTGTGAACTCCTTGAAGGCAGGGCCTGTACTCCCTAATTCCCGGCAGCAAGCTCAGCAGAGAGGCCCAGCAAGTGTTTCCGGATCAAAGGACGAATGAATCAACTCCCTGCCCACCTTCCAGTAGTGCTTGGCTCCCTCTTGACTGGAAACCCTGCTTTTTCAGCTGTACACTCCGTCCCTTTGCCGAATCTGACATTCTGGGGCAGGGGTAGGTGGGGAGTGAGGATGCTGTAGTGGGTTAGGTTGAATTATGTCCTCCAAAAAGATATATCTAACCCTCTGTACTTGGAAATGTGACCCTATTTGGAAATAGGGTCTTTGCAGACATCACTACGGATCTCAGGATGAGATCATTTTGGGTTTAGAGTGGACCCTAAGTCAGCCATGTGAAGGGAGAGGCAGGGGTCAGAGCAATGCTACCATAAGCTGGGCGTGGCAAAGAATGGCTTCTCCCTTGGAGCCTTCCATGGGAGCATAGGGTTCTGGGCCTCTAGACCTGTGTGAACATAAATTTCTATTGTTTGAAGCCACCAAGCTTGTGGCATTTGTTCCAGCGGCCCTAGGAAACCCGTATTAGCAGCGACTGTGTCTCTCATGGCTGTGATGTCCCAGTTCCCCCTTCTCCAGGCTCTTCAGAAACCTCGCCATGCAAACAGTCGGGCCTCCGTGAAAGCCTTATGAGGTACTGAGCCCCGAAGGCCTTGTCTGGATTTGCAGCTGGGTTGCCTATTCTAAAAGTTGACTGAAGCCAATGCAAGGTTATCCCAACCCCACAGTCAGGTAAGTCAGTCAGCATGGAAGGCACTAGCATGCTGCCTGTGAGGTAGCCACTCTATGCTCTACGTGTCACATTCGGTCGTCTTCCGCTCAAGATGTATTCTTTTTTTTTTTTTTTTTAATTACTTATTTATTTGAGAGAGAGAGAGAGAGAATGAAAGAGAGCATAAGAGGGGAGAGGTCAGAGGGAGAAGCAGACCCTCTGCCGAGCAGGGAGCTCAATGCAGGACTCAATCCCAGGACTCCAGGACCATGACCTGAGCCGAAGGCACTTGCCCAACCAACTAAGCCACCCAGGCGCCCCCCAAGACGTATTCTTGAGTATGTTCTCCAGGCCCATCTTCAAGAAGAGGGAACTGAGGTTCGGGGGGTGGGGCAACCCACTTGAGGTCTCACAGAGCTCCCACTGCGGGTGTTGGGTCTCGAGCCCTGGGCTCCCAGGGCTGTCCCTCACCTCACTAAGCTACCACACTTTGTGACAGGAACAGAATCAGGACAGGGAGAAGGAAGGGGAGGGAGAGGCCAGTGGAGGAAAGGGGTTCAGCTAGCCAACTTTGTGTTTTTGCTTTCCCAGGTTGGGAATAATTAGGTATCCTGCTTCTAACTTTCCATGTGTTGTGGTGGTGTCAGATGTAAACCTTGAGTGATCCTTATCTATGATCGGTATGCATCTGTATGAGCGGAATTAATCATACTGTAAAGCTGCCATGGGAATTCCAGACAGCCCTGAGACCACGGCAGGAAGGACGAGTATGAGCGGGGGCACATCACCGCCACACACGCAACAACACTGGTCCCGGGGCGCAAGCGTGAAGGGAGTGGGTCCCTGACCCTCCTCCTCGCTGCTCGTTGCCTTGGTCTGGGTAACATACATGCTGGTCAGTGAGCCATCCAGGCCTGGAGTCACTTGGAGCATTGAAGCGGGCTCTTCCCGGGCATTTTGGAGAGAGGCCACACACTTCCAGGCACACAGGAACTATTTATGGAGTGCCGACTATATGTCGGGCTCTGGGGACACAGCAGAAAGAGATCGTACGGCAACATTGTACGGTGACAGCAATGACACGTATCCTGGTGAACATGTCATGATATGTGTACCTGTGGATTTGCTAGGTTCTGCGCCTGACACTAATATAACATTGTATGTCAGCTATCATTCAATTAAAAAAAAAAGAAAGAAAGAAAAAAGGGGAGGATCAAAACGAAATCTATTCCTATAAAGCTTAACATTCTACTGGGGGCAGGAGGAGAGAGAAAATAAAAGTAAATACATAAATACATACTATTTCACTGAGAAGTGAGAAGGACAGTCGAATGGGGGATTGGGAGAGACTGGGGGTGCCATGTCATGAAGGTCATTAAGGAGTGCCTTCCTGATAAAGTGACAGGTGGGCAGAGGCCTGAGGAGGGGAGAGTGAAGTCTGCGGATCCTTGGAGGCGGAGGGAACTGCAAGTATGAAAGACCCAAAGGTAGAATGTGCTTGAAAAGTTCCAGTAATGGTCTGAGGCTGGAGCCTCTATTCATGGGAGGAATCTGAAGCCCAGAGAAGTTAAGTAATTTCTCCAATGTCACACAGTCAATATGGGAGTGTTGGAATCAGAGTCGAGAGATTGTCTAAGTCCAAAGCCTATTCTTTCCAAACCTGAATCTGGCTGGGTGCAGAGAAGATTATCAACATAGTCTGTGACCTTAAAAATGTCCCTGACTTACAACAGCCCCATGAGGTCAGAACTGTTACTGTCTCTATTTTTAAGAATGAGAAAATGGATGCCCAGAGAGGTTCAGTGACTTGCCCAAGTCACAACAGCTGGTAGGTGGCAGAACCAAGATTCAGTACTGGTCTACCTCCTCATATCTTACCCACAGCTCTGTGTTATTACATAACACCATTGTTTTTTTTTTTTTTTCCCCAAAGATTTTATTTATTTATTTGACAGAGAGAGAGATCACAAGTCGGCGGAGAGTCAGGCAGAGAGAGAGAGAAGCAGGCTCCCGCTGAGCAAAGAGCCCGATGCGGGGCTCGATCCCAGGACACTGAGATCATGACCTGAACCGAAGGCAGCAGCTTAATCCACTGAGCCACCCAGGTGCCCCAACACCATTGTTTTGAACTTCAGTAAAATATATTTTTAAACTTCATTTACAGATAGGCGGTAGGCAAGAAAAGCACCAAGTTATCTAAGCAGACCAGTACTGCAAGACTTCTTGAAGAACGCACATAGGTGTGCACATGGGCGCATGCGCACACACATTTATTGACATGTATACGTACATATACGGATATGGACACACCCATACAGTGCATGCATACACAACATTCCAAAGTCAATTACTTCCTAAATTAACCTCTGTTATCTGGGTCTCTGGGGAAGTTAAGTCATTTGCCCAATTATGATGAGCTGCCAAAGCCATCTTGTCCATTCCCAGGAAGTACATGGATGTAGTCTTCAGATTACTTCTTAAAAAGTCAACTGGAACGCTCTGTTACCATTTCCTTGAGAAGCTCAGGGAAGGGGTGGTAGCAGAAAGGTTGAAATGTCAAATATTCATCCCTCGGCAGTAGAGGACTCCTGAAAACACCGATTCCCAGTGTCCTGCTTCTTCTCCGGAAATGCAGACTCAACTACTCTGGTAATTCAATTTGGAGCATCAGGAGGCAAAAGACTCCTGTCAAGGGGTGCTGTGGTTTAGGGAAAATGAGTGGAAACTCACTTTGTCCTCCAACGATCCTGAGGTCTAAGCTGGTTTCCAGCCCTTCCTGCCTATGTGATCCCAAAGAGGTGAGTGGGTTCCCCTATAAACAAAGCAGCAATAATATAATACCTACTTCTGAGCCATCACGAGAATTATAAAGATCCCTTAGATCAAGTGTCAAGCACACAGCTGACGTTGATAGAGGGCAAAGTTCGGAGTCTTGACCTTTCCCCTACAGGGTGGAGAGTCACTAACTTCCAACCCATAGAACCTACAATTACTATCTCTGGCCACCATGGGAAGAAGTTTAAATGAGGCGGATGGGGGGAGGCAGGCATATGTTTTCACACAGAAAGGCAGGCCCAGGCATCATTACCATGTTGCTAGGTAGTGTTAAGCCACCCACCTAGCCCCAGAGTGGGCAGCAATTAATGTAATTAGCACAGTGATGAGTGTCCTCTGCAACGATAAACAGCTCGGTCCTGCAGAACTTGACAGACCTGCTGGTCCCATGGGGCTCCTGACCTTGAGCGTCCACTTGGGGAGTGGTGTAGTACGGTTTAGAGGAAAGAGACAGGCGTGGAGTCAGATGGAACCAGAAGTAAATCCTGTCTTTGCTAGTTCCTAACCATGTGTCTGAAGGCAAGCTGTGTCCCCTCTCTGAGTCTTCGTCTCCTCATCTATAATATGCGGCTAATAATATTTTCACACGATTCTTAGAGTTACTTCTACCATCACCATCATCACCATGGAAATCTCCAAACTGGGCTGGTACTGAAGTGGCAAAGGGTGGCCATAAACATTGCTCATACCTAGTGCTGGAGCAGCCCCATATTTCTCTGGCCAAAGTCAGAGCAGGCAGCACTGATCTGACTGGCTTTAGGGAAACTATTGGAGTTTGGAATGCAAAGCATATTGATACCTAGAATAAAAAGGGAGAGAAAGTACCCCTTGATTTGAACATTTAAGATAATGTTATAAATAATTACCACTAGCATTATCAGCAATACCACCACTTACGTAAAACAAAAGCACCATGGCAATCTGGCAGTTGGTAATAAAAGCACAAAACCTGCTTCTATCTTTGTATCTAGCCATTCCATCTTCAGAATTAATACCCTTAAAAAAGAAGTTAAAAAATCCAAAGGTGGTTATGTATAAGTAAGCATATGGTAAGGTTCTTGATAATCATTAAGACTTCGCTAATTTGGGATGCCTGGGTGGCTCTGCCTTTGGCTCAGGTCATGATCTCAGGGTCCTGGGATTGAGTCCCGCAACCAGGCTCCTGCTCAGCAGGGAGCCTGCTTCCCCCCTTCTCTTTGTCTGCCTCTCTGCCTTCTTGTGATCTCTCTCTGTCAAATAAATAAATAAAATCTTTTAAAAAAGAAAAAGAATTCTCTAATTTTTCCAACAGTTACTAAGTGCCTACTGCTACCAGAGATAAAGACTTTGAGGGGCGCCTGGGTGGCTCGGTGGGTTGAGCCACTGCCTTCAGCTCGGGTCGTGATCTCAGGGTCCTGGGATCGAGTCCCGCGTCGGGCTCTCTGCTCGGCAGGGAGCCTGCTTCCCTCTCTCTCTCTCTGCCTGCCTCTCTGCCTACTTGTGATCTATCTCTGTCAAATGAATAAATAAAATCTTTAAAAAAAAAAAAAAAAGACTTTGAGTGTGGGGACACACACACACTCAGGATTCATTGAAATGAAGGTTCTGAAAAGGTCTGTAAACAGAGTAAATCAAGAGGGAGGAATCTATAGGGAAACTACAAGCAAAACTGAAGCATAATCCCTGAGAGCCACATGGATTCTTGGAAACATGCATGTGAATTGGTGTTAAATGAAAGAGCAAAGTTGGGGCGCCTGGGTGGCTCAGTGGGTTAAAGCCTCTGCCTTCAGCTCAGGTCATGACCCCAGGGTCCTGGGATCGAGCCCCGCATCGGGCTCTCTGCTCAACAGGGAGCCCGCTTCCCCCACCCCCAACTCTTTCTGCCTGTCTCTCTGCCTACTTGTTATCTCTTTCTGTCGAATAAATAAATAAAATCTTTTTTTAAAAAATGAAAGAGCAAAGGAAAAACAGAAATAATCACAGGACTCAGAGAATGTCAAAACCAGGAAGGGCCTCAGAGAACACCAAGTCCAGCAGTTCTCAACCCTTCCCATGGTGTCTTGGACAGGTAAGACTCACATAGCCTTAACAGCCTAGGCAGAGAAAACAATTTATGGGCTAATAATAATAAACATTTCCAGCTGCTAGCTGCCACTCCACTGTTTTCTCTCCCACTAGAGACAGCTTTTCAGTATCCCAGGGTGTAAGCTGAAGCTATTAAAGGGATAACCTTGAATCAACTCTAATTTGTTTAATAAAATGGAGGTTGGGAGTCAACACTGCAGTGGAGAGTCAGTGATCTGGCCCAGGCCTTCATGCAATTGGTGGAGAAGCCAAGGCCCCAAGTGACCCATCTAACCTGTCATGCTAGCACATACTTCTTGCCCAATCGGTATTTGCTGAACGAGGATTCGTGAATGAACAGGCAAATGAGATGACATGACCCAGGTTACCCAAGCTGTATGTGGCTAGTAACACATATTGTTTGAAACTTAGGGATTGGGAGTGAAGTTGTTTGTTTGTTTGCTTATTATATGGAATGCTTCACAAATTTGCACATCATCCTTGTTCAAGGGCCAAGGTGATCTCCTCTGTAGTGTTCCAATTTAAGTATATGTGCTGCTGAGGTGAGCCCTGGGCGTGAATTTGGAATGTGGAAGTGCATGATCATTGTATTTCCTTTCTTTATTTTGCTCAAGGGTAGTCTGGGAAATACAGCAACTATCCAACAGACATGGCAGTGTAGACGGAGCCATAGGAAGAGCCTGAAAAGACACGGAGTTCCAGAATCTTCAAGATATGGATAAAACCAGGGGCACCTGGGTGGCTTAGTCATTTATGCAACGGACTCTTTGGTTTTTGGCTCAGATCGTGATCTCAGGGACCTGGAATCGAGCCCCGCCCATGCTGGGTGGGGGGGGGGGTTCCCCACTCAGTGGCGGGGGGTCCCCACTCAGCAGGGAATCTGACTGGGGTTCTCTTTCCCTCCCTCTCTCTCTGCCCCATCTCCCCACTCTCCAATGTCCCATGTCCAGTGCTTAAAAGCCACAACAGAGATTCCCCCCCACCACAATAGACTCTTTAACTGACCCATGGAGAAAGAAGATCTTTTAACAGAATTGACCTAGTGCAGAACCCATAGAAAAAGTCCTCAGTTTGCTGATCACTGGTGATGGCTCTTCCCTGCCTTTTCCTTTTCCCAGAACGCCCTTCCCAAACCACTCTCCTCTCCCAGGGTCGACATTTATATACTTTATATTTTAGCCCCTCTGTAGAAAGGCCCTTTTGGATCATCCCCTTTAAGAAGATCTTCCATTTTTGGGGACGCCTGGGTGGCTCAGTTGGTTAAGCAGCTGCCTTCGGCTCAGGTCATGATCCCAGCGTCCTGGGATCGAGTCCCACATCGGGCTCCTTGCTCAGCTGGGAGCCTGCTTCTCCCTCTGCCTCTGCCTGCCGTTCTGTCGGCCTGTGCTCGCTCGCTCTCCCTCTCTCTCTGAAGAATAAATAAAATGTTTAAAAAAAAAAAAAAAAGAAGAAGAAGATCTTCCATTTTACTTCCTTAAAGCCAGAAGTGTTTGGAAATCTTCTAGGTCAGTAGCTCAACTGTCTCCCGACTCCCCATCAGGTAACGTCCAATATCCTGCTAGGTACACCACAAGGAAAACATAGTTCCAGATCACAGGCAATTCCCACCTGGCTTTTTTTCACTCCTAACACATGCCGCTTATTATGGTTTCATATTAATTTATTTATTAACTCTATATAGCCACTATAATACTAGTGATTACAGTTGACATTTACAGGACACTTACTGGGTTCAGTAGTCATCGAATCATTTACTATCCATAACATCCCTCTGAAACAGATTCCCTTGTGATCCTTATTTTATAGATGAGGAGATAGATTCAGAGACAGGAGTTTGACCAAATGCATATTGTGTGTCAAGGACAGAACCGGATATCAGAGTCAGACAATCCGGCTCCAGGGGTTAAGGGCTTGACCTCTAGGTGACATAGAAGCACCATGAGGGCAGATTCCATGTCTTTTCTTGCCCGTCACTTCATTCCCAGGACCGTGTATAATGTGTGATATGGGATAGGTCCTCGATCAGTATTTGTCAGAAGAATGAAATTAAGGGAGGGCGGGGTGAGGAGGGGAGGGAAGAAGGAGGACTGAGGAGGAAGACATGCCGCCTGCCCCTTCATGCTCTCCTGTCGGTAAAGTAGGGCTGGGGCCCACTGAGGAGTCCCTGCCTCACTTGGCAGCGACAGAGATGCTGGAGATAGAGCTGAATGAGACAGTGTCCCTGTCCTGGCAGAGTGCTGCATCCTCATCTCAAGGTGGTCCATTGCTTCCGATGCTCTCAGGAGAGCCCAGGGCCCTTCCCTGCTAGCAAAGGGGGTTCAGCTGTACTGCAAGCGTTCTCCTCCAGGGCCCCTGTGGAGGCCCTCAGAGCACACCAGTAACTATGACAGAGCCCTCTCTCCCTAGAAGACACAGACTAGTGAGGAAGAGGAACCCTGGAACCAAGGAGAGGAGGGGTTGTGGCCCAGCCAAACGGGGAACAGAGGGAAGGCACTGAGTGTCTTCTGCCCCTGGGAGTCTCTGCTTGCTCAGCTCACGAAGCCCGGGACAGGGGCAAGCTCGTGGTTGAGAACTGAACCCCTCACTCTCCACATCAGCCTATGTGGCTGCCCTGCTCTACTACACAATATTGTGACACGTGTGACTTGAAGACACGCTAAGATGGATCACAAGAGGAATGAGAGCCTCGCTCTTTCACACTGATTTTTCTCAGGATGTTAGCATTTTGTTCCACTGAGGAACAGCAGCGGAACAGAAACTGTCCTACTCAGGGAAATGCAATCACCTCAGAGGCGTACAGAACTGGGGGACTGGGGGCACCTGGGTGGCTCAGTGGGTTAAGCTGCTGCCTTCGGCTTAGGTCATGATCTCGGGGTCCTGGGATCGAGTCCCGCATTGGGCTCTCTGCTCAGCAGGGAGCCTGCTTCCTCCTCTCTCTCTCTCTCTGCCTGCCTCTCTGCCTACTTGTGATCTCTCTCGGTCAAGTGAATAAATAAAATCTTAAAAAAAAAAAAAAATAACTGGAGGACTGGGCATAGTGCCCGTTTACCCTCCATCCTCCCACTGGGCTGTCTGCCTACACTGCCTTTCTTAAAAGAGCTTATTGCTTGGTGTGCCCCCCCCCAACCAGTCTTCAAGCACCTGCCCTCCACCCCATAACTCAGCAGTCTCATTTCTCCCTTATGCCTTCCATCAAGTAAGCTTCACCAGTTTTAAGGTCAAGTCCTATATTTGCGTGTGTGTGTATATGTGTGTGTGTATATATTTAACGGGTCTTTCTAGTTCTATTATTTCTATTAGGATGCTTAGAGTTTTATCTTAGCATTACGGTTACGATATTGCACAGGTTTTCAGTGGTCTGCCTCAATCTCATTTCTGTTACTTTTTAATGTGCAACTCTGCAGAACACCAAGCTTTGCAGGGACTTCCATGTCACATTATAGCAGAAATGCCTGTAGCAGTGCATCAATGGCTTTTCCACCTGCTACTATGCCATTCCTTACCCAAGTTCCAAGAAATTTGGGGAAATGGCAATTATCACCTTCAGACGAGGGAACTGAGGCTCAGAGACGTTTAGTGACTTATCCAAAGGTGATGAAATACTACTGGAATCCAAGTCTTCAAGTCCATTTACCCAGTTTTCACCGTACCCACAATATTTAGCACATTTTCTAGATATATGGTAAGGCACTGATCAGCAAATTATTCAAGGAACACTTAATTCTGCCCACAGATCATTCCTTTATCCAACAACAGGGTCCATAAATGCCATTGGGGGAGGGGGGATGAGGGAAAGAAGGTAGCTAAACTTTTTTGAACTCCTATTATGAGTTAGGAATGACATTTGATGCTTTTTTAACGTGAACACACACACACACACACATGCATGCACACGCATACTATGAGATAGCTGTTGTCATTTCATTTTATAGACAAGAAACTAATTTAAGGAAATTACCCAAAATCATTATACTGGAAAGGAAATGCATTGAGATTTGAACCCACGTTTTCCTGATTCCAAGGCCCATGCTTTTCTACTATATCAGTGGAGAACACCGACCTTCTGTAGAGTAGGAGAATACTTTCAGTGGCACAAGGACAAATCTATCTATTTTATTGACCATGCATTTATTTTTACAGCGGTCTAAATGTTTCTGGCAAATAATATTTGTTATCCGCTTAAAATTGTAAGACATCTTCTCCTACAAAAAATATCCTTAAGTTTTAAGAAAGTAAATCTCTTTAAAGAAAAATATCAAGAAAATTAATTTTAGATCTGTAAGTGGACATAACAAAATGGAAAAAGCGGTGGGTAAATCTCTGAAAATTGAGGAATACACCTCTTAGCCCTTACAAAGCCCTTAATAAAATATTTTCTTTATGCGGTTGATTCCCATGAGCTAGATCAGCAGATATTGTCTAAATTAGCTTGACTAGAAAGGAAATTAAAATAGGCATGATTCCCTGGCCAGTGTCTTCAGGAATTTAATGTGGCACTCTTTATTTCAGTGTCTGTGCCAACTGGTGTTTTCTTTGCAGGATTCAGGTCGTTGGTCTAAGAAATGCTTGGGTTCTCACAAGACAGAGGAAGCAACAGAGAAAGAAGACAATATATATTTTAAAGAGAGTAATGGAAGTTTCAGGGCCTAGTGAATATTCCCAAATGATCCACACATTTGATGTTTGTGTTACACAGAGAGAAAAGTAAAAGGCCCTGGCCCCCTCTAGACACCTGGGTTTCAATCCCATCTTAGCCACTAATTTTATGTGTCACTCAGGTAAGTGACAGCTGGGAGGTTCACCGTCCCCACTGGCTAAATGAAGGAATTTTGATTTCCATAACCACTTTCCAGCAATGTGAGACACACCCAATCAAGAATAACTATAATTGGCAAAAGCAGCTGTCCATGTAAGTTAGAAGGCACCTGCCTACCATGGGCACCAGAGCCCTTCCTGCTCTAAGAATCTATGATTTCATGATTTAAGCTCCTTGCACTGCAGATGGCCACACAATTAGCAGAGATGCATACAGAGGGCCATTAAAGTCCCTGAATTATGCTTAGAACATCACACCACAGGCCGTATAAGCCAAGCTGGTATAAACGCCTACCTGCCCTTCTAGGCAATGAGTACCCTGGTTAATTAAACATCCATGTGACCATCACTAAGCTCATTATAATTGTAAATATGGAGTTTGTATTCTTAAGAAATGCTTAATGCAACTTTGTAATATATTGAACACAATTTAAACCATCCTGGCTAAGTATTCTCTTTTCCTCATTTTATTGTTTTTGTAACTAACAAAGCAATGAATGTGGATTGTCATAGATGACTATACAGCACACATTCCCTATCTCCTTCCATATCCTCCATGACCTCCCAGGTTCACTAATATTGGACTTAGCCATGTGGCTTGCTTCAGCTAACAGAAAGTGGGCAAAAGGAGAGTATACTGGTTTCAAGCCTCGGTCTGAAAAAGCTTCCCATGTTTCCATTTGCCCCAACCTCTGCCATGAGAAGAACAGATCCCTGGTAGGACCTGCCTCTCTAGGATGCATTCCAGAATGAGACACATCAAGCGGCCCTGCATTGGGTCCCCCACCATAACTGTTCGGGGTGCACACAAACACACGTGGTATGGTACTCGGATCAGCAGTTCCAGGAGAAGCCGGCATCACTACTCCAAAAACCGCCAGGGAGCCCTGTGCAGTAGGGAGAAGAGACCACCCACCCGGACCTTAGGAAGTGTAAGCCCCCTCAACTAACCTGCAGACCCATAGGCAGGAAAAAAATATACTTAACCTTAGATAGCACTCGGATTTTGTGGTCATTTGTTTCATGACAAAAGCCAATTAATCCACCTATTGTGACCAGGAAAAATGTATCATACGCTTTTAAATATAAGTGCAATCTCTTTATCCCACCCCCAATGAAAGTAGCTGATGGCCATCATTTCATAGGGAACTTTCTATTCCTTTCTTTGGATTTTCCAAGGATTAAATGAGCAAATGCATGTAAAAAACTTAGCAAAGTGATGAGCCTATGATGTAGACACTCATTAAATGTTAGCTCTTCTCCTTATATTCTCATGCAAACAAATATCTCAGGTGTAGGGTTTTTTGTTTTTGTTTTTGTTTTTGTTTTTTAATGTATGGCCAAATGTGACAATGCTTTACACATTACTCTTGGCTTGCTTTCTTCATGTAATGTAGTATCATAGGTTTTTCTTTAGGTCAACTCATCCTTTTTCTTTTCTTTTCTTTTCTTTTTTTTTAAGATTTTACTTATTTATTTGTTAGAGAAAAAAAGAGAGAGCAAGAGTGAGACAGAGAGAGAGCACAGAGGGAACAGGAGAAGTAGACTCTCTACTCGGCAGGGAGAACCCTGAGATCATGACCGGAGCCTGAAGCAGACACCTGAGCAACTAAGGCACCCAGGGACCCAGGTCAACTCAACTTTTTAAAAGCATTTCTCTCACTTTTTCATTAGCTGCATGATATTCCATGGTTTAAATATACCATAATCTATTTTACCTATTTCCATTGTTGTAGATAAAGAAACTGACAGAGAGTTGAGATGTTCATGGAAATATTTGCCACTCTTCCTTGTCAAGTCATGGGACTCACTCTAGCCAATCAGATATGAGTGGAAGTGTGCAAAACTTTAGAGCTATCTAGTGATGTTACCTCTCTCTCCCCTCTAGGACACACGACAATATTTCAGACAGGGGGCTACCACTTCAGCCTGAGTTTCAGAGAAAGAGCTAAGGCCTCAATCATGATGAAAATGGAATATTACGCAGCCATCGGGAAACATGAGTACCCAGCTTTTGCATCAACATGGACGGGACTGGAGGACATTATGCTGAGTGAAAGAAGT
The DNA here is from genome assembly GCF_009829155.1 of Mustela erminea. Lineage (NCBI taxonomy): Eukaryota > Metazoa > Chordata > Mammalia > Carnivora > Mustelidae > Mustela > Mustela erminea. The sequence continues at coordinate 62,382,510 of NC_045623.1, forward strand.
CAAGAAGTGAGAGTCAATTATCATATGGTTTCACTCACTTGTGGAGCATAAAGAAAACATGGAGGACATAGGGAGAAGGAAGGGAAAAATGAAGGTGTGGGGGGAATCAGAATCAGAGCCCAAACCATGAGAGACTGCAGACTCCGAGAAACAAACAGAGGGTTTTAGAGGGGAGGGGGTTGGGGGGATGGATGAGCCCAGTGATGGACTTTAAGGAGGGCACGTATTACATGGAGCACTGGGTATTATATGCAAGCAATGAATCATGAAATGCTACACCAAAAACTAATGATGTACTATATGGTGACTAACATAACATTATAAAAAAAAGAAAAGAAAAGAAAAGAATCATGACTGAAATGTAGCATGCACAAGAAATAAACTTATTTGTTCGAAGACTGAGATTTGGGTGGTGGTTTGTTACCACAACCTAATTTAGAGAATGTTAATACAGTGTTTTAAGACTTTCAAGTGTTTGGATGTTCATTGTAAATATTCATCATCCACTGGTCTGACCAAGCAACAACATGCTCATCAATCAAGACATGGGTTGACAGAATAATGGGAAAACAATCTCCTCCCTAACTTCATTTTTTAAAATTATCAGTAGCTTTCTCCCTTACTGCCAAATCACTGGACCAGGAACCCGATGGTATCACAGAAAAAAACAAGTCTAATGATGTTGTCCAGTAGGTTGAGGACATCCTCTGTACGTGGGAAGGTTCTTAGGTAGGTCAGGATCATGAGAATGTTGACCCATTTTCACCAAGTTGCCAGCTACCAACACACAGACACACAACACGGCACTCGTGTCACTGTTTCCAAGAAAAGCCATCATAACTACCTAGAAAACTGCAGGGAAGGCAGGTGTAAAGGAGAGAAAGTAGAGTCAACAGGAATTTAGGAAAGCTAATTCCAGCTTCCCTGGGTAACAGCTCTGGACCTCTGTCTGCTCAGAGAACCACCATGAGGATCCAGTGAGGGACAGCAGGAGCAGTTACAACTGATGAGAAAGAACATTTACTTTTTTTTTAATTACACATATAATACATGTGTATAGTAGGAAGTTTTAAAACAAAAAGAGAAACATAAGGAGGAAAATGGAAATTACCCAAACTTCACAACTGTTGATATCTTGATGGGTTATCAGCCATATGTCCTCCTAGGTAAATGTATACACCTAGAGTACAAGGCCTTCTGTATGCATTTAATACATGTGTGCATGCATTTATTACAAGTCCCTCCTCTCATGCTTATCCTCTCCATTCTCCCTTTTCAGGTTACCCTTCGGTCCCTCCAAACGTGTCCCATAGTCATGCCCCATAGTCAGACCTTTGTTCATGCATTCCCTCATCCTACAATGCTCTTTCTCTCCCCACTGACTCCTCTCCCCCTAGCTACTCCTCCTCAGCCTTCACATTTCAATTTATTCATCACCTCCTTAGAAGACAAGTCTCTGGCCACTACCTTTGTCAGATGTCTCTTCTGTGTGAGTCCAGAACATCCTGTGCCCTTTCTCATAGCATCATCATACTTGACTCGTCTTGCCCCCATATTATCTATTTCCCTTGTTATCCCCCAGCTTGGGAGCACATACTGCCACTTTTGATCGCTAATGTTTACCAGTGCCTGGCCCATGGTAAATGCTCAACAATTGTTGAATAAATAAACAACACAGTTAACAAAATGTGCTACCTATATTTCTTCTGAAATCCCCAAGCTACCTGGCACTTCTCAATAAATATCCTGCAAAAGATTAAATATAGAAGAAGATGTAGGACACGGTCACATGTCTCGTGAAGTTTATAAATTATATGGGAAGAAAATATTACCAACAGGAAGCATCAGTATGTAATTTAAGTGCTAAGTCCTTTACTTCTGCCTCCCTCACTAATTCTCTTCAAACAGGAAAGGGCAGAACAAAGTCCCTAACTTCAGTTTCCCATTTATTCTCCCACCGAGCAGATCCTGCAGCACCAGTTGGAAGAAGATGCTAACAACTTTAACATATATACTCTTGAATCTCGGTGGTTCGACACAATACAGTTGATTTCCCATTCAGGCCAAACTGAATGCAAATACTCCTGGTCAGTGTCCAGTCTCCCATGTGGTCATTCAGAGACCCAGGCTCCTTCCATCTGTGGCTCTGTCCTTCTCTAAGTGTAAGTCCCTTACACTTAACCAGGAGATGGGGAGAGATGGTTTTCGGAGCCAGGCCTGTACCTAGCACACATTCCCTTCACCCCCTCTGCATTGGCTAAAACTCAACCATGTGGCCGCTCCTAATTACAGGAGGCCGGGAACTGTAGTTCAGCTGTGCACAGAGGAGGAAAAGGAGTTTGGTGGATACTTTGCAGTTTTTCTGCCACAAGTGTTTGTCACCCATCAGATTACAGAGAGTATTTTAAGTGATCCCAAGTGCAGATAACTCTAGTTTATGAATACCGAAAACTCTTGTTGTCTTGACAGAAGACTATCCATCTAACTACCACCGGACCTAAGAAAACATCATCTTAGACTTTCAGATTTTGCGAATAAGGGGTCAATTCCAGAACTGATAAGCCACTAACGTTGGTGACCAACTTCCGGCCAAATTCTTAAAGAGAATACTTAGAGGTAGTTTTTATGAACTTGAAAATAAAGTGATGATTACTACAAGCTACTATGTGCTCTGTAGGAATTATCATAAATTAAGCCAGCATAGCATCTGGCACAGAGTAGACAACAAATTTGTATTGAATGGATAGCGCTCGATTCCACTTTTTTTTTTTTTTAAGATTTTATTTATTTGACAGAGATCACAAGTAGGCAGAGAGAGAGGCAGAGAGAGAGGAAGAAGCAGGCTCCCAGCTAAGCAGAGACTCTGATGCGGGGCTCAATTCCAGGACCCTGGGATCATGACCTGAGCCAAAGGCAGAGGCTTTAACCCACTGAGCCACCCAGACACCCCTTTAATTCCACTTTTAAGGCAACTATCCCACTGATAATTAACTATGACTTCAGAAATTTCTCCTTTAAATATTGAGAGTTTTCCTCTCTAATCTCTAACCATTGCCTTCATTACAGACTAAGTCAACCTTCCCATGAGACATTTGCACAACTACTTGAAGACCTCTATTACGCTCTCACAGTCACTTATTCTCCCCGCCGGGTAAAAAAAAAAAAAAAAAAGCTCCATTCCTTCAACTCTTTTCCATGGGACATAGCTTGGGGCTTCTCACCATTTGACTGACCGTCTCTCAGCTCTGTTTGGCCAAAAGTGCCTTCCACAGTTTCATGCCCACAGTGCTCCCAATGAGGTCCAACGACCAGCATTCAGCAAAATTACCACTGCCCAGCCCTGAGTATCACCAGAAGTACGTAAGCAAGTGAAGATGCTGCCAAAGGGATTCCTGCACTGGGAAAGGGATGACTTCCACTTTATGATCCCAAAAGTTTTGTGGAAGTTCTGAATGCTGAAATTAAGTCACCAGAAGGACGACGGTGTGCACAGCCATTACGCATTCCTCCTTGATCAAAACCTAGTCTGTGCATGCTCTCCAATGACTCAGTTCACTTACTTGTATTTCAATTTTCTTCATTTCTGCCTCCTTACTCCAATTGTGACATGAATGTATATTTCCAAGCTGACAATCTGGGGAGAAAAAAAAAAAAAAGCAGGTGGAGGGTGAGGAAGAGAGTGAAACATTCCAAAATTGGAAATCAGTCTCAAGCACATAAGAACGAATTTTGCGGAGAGTTGATCCAAGAGAAGGACTTCCACAGGGGCTCTGACATATGACAAAGACTTAATGAGCACCCTCTGTGCCAAGCACTGTACTAAATGCTGTGGGTTCAGTGAAGACAAGGAATGCCTATCCTGCCTCTTTTAGGCAAAACAGATCTTAAAATAACACATAAAGAAATATGGAATAACCCATGTAGGTAAATTCTGTTGTTACAAAGAAATCTCCGGTTCCCTGGCTTCAGCTTTCCATGAGGGGATATTCGCTAGAGTAATTTCTTACCCACTTTCTCCATCCCATATTTCCTTCCCATGAGAAAGGTGTGGGTTATCTGATTGCTAAAGTCAGAAGAAAGACCCAGAATGCCCACCCCAGCCACTGCTCTGTCTTTCAGAATGAATTTGTCCACAGAATGTACACACACTGTCTATCTGGAAGTGGCTTGCAAGTGCCCACCTCCGCCAGGGACCCGCAAATAAGTTCAATTCCGAGTAAAGCGCTGGGAAACTCGTTGTGCCTGCCAAGCCCTGCGATCTCTCCTCTATCAGAATAACACTGTGATCCCCATTCATCTGACTCCTATATCTAACTTCCAGCTGGTTCTGAGCTCAAGAGGGAAAGAGTGTTATTTATTACATTCCTGAGTTACCAACCGCTATAAAGAAAAAACAGACTTACGAGAAAGTATAAGAGGGGAATGTAATTTAGACGGGGGAAGGGCGCAGTATGAAAGCAAGCCTCTTCAAGTGTCATTAAAGCCAACATCCAAAGGAAAGAGAAATTGACCAAACAACAGGAAAGAAGTGAGAGGGCTAATATAAAGGTTCTTAGGCAAGAAATAGTTTATCTTGTTTGAGGAACTGAAGAAGTCCAGTGCGGCTGTCATTAGGGCTGGCTACCAAGTATGGATAGCTCTCTGTCTTCCAGGCCAATTGGACTGTACTTCCTGGTCTCCCAGTGGCTAGGGGTGGAGGGTTAAGGGGGATGAGGGAGTGGGCATGAGACTAGTTTTAACCAGTGAATTTTGAGAAGCGACCTGGTACATTCTCTGGCAAAGGAATTTAACTGCCTGGCCAAGACCCTTCAAAGCTTCTTTCTGTCTACCACGAGATCTGTAATGTTCCTGAAAGTAGGTGCTACATTAGGCTGGGTCCCAGAAAAGGCAATGTGATCAGAAGCCCTGCCAACCCTTGATGGATATGGAGCAGGAGCAAGAAATATATATATATATATATATATATATATATATATATATATTTGTCTTAAGTCACCAAGATTTTTGTTTGTTTTTTTACTGTAGTAGAACCCAGGCTACCTTCATTGATAAAGTCACACCCAGTATGGCTACAAAATAGTTGGAAAGGTGGTATAGCCCAGATAAGGTGAGATCTTAAAAGGCAAGGTTAAGAATTTGGATGTCATCCCAAATCCAGTAGGATGCATTTAAGGAGGTTTCAGCAGGGGAGTTTGATATGTCTCAATTTTTATGTATTAAAACAAAGTATTATTACTATCTATTAAAATACACCCTTAATTCCATTATAGAAAAGGCTACTTTTTAAAAAATTCACTAATACGCATTTATTGAGCACCTCCTAACCTCCCACATGCCAGGCACTGCATTAAGCATCAGAGATACAAAAATGATTTAGAAAAAAATAACAATAATTTAATTTAATACTTTATTAATAATATTTTAATACTTTATTAAATGAATTAGACACAGTTCCTGGATTTGGAGTCAGGAATGTAAGAAGACATCTACATGATAGACATTCTCTGCTTCAGGGGTGTACCCAGTAGGGTGAGAGCCAAAGAAAATAATAACTATTTGAGTGCAGGGTGGGAGAGGGGGTAACAGAAAGCTTCAGAGGGAACAATTACTGGAGCAGGGTCTTGAGGGGGAAGTAGGAGTTTGTTAGGTGGCATTTTGATTAAGGATAAAATAAATGGAAAGACATAAAAACATTAGAGGAATTGAAAAAGTTTAGGGTAGCTGAGACCCCGTGTAGTTCAGGGTATGGTAGACTGAATTACTCTTTGCAAATACTTGCTGCCCAGCCCCACTGACGTCAGGCTTGACAATGCAAACTGCTCTCAGCAGAAGCTTTAAGTACTGGGCTCTTTTCTCTTTGCCATGACAATCAGCAATGTTTCAGAAAGTTTCCTAGAGAAATGGTGATATTATGTGAAACAGAGACACAGCCAACTCATAACGCACACACAGTATGAATGAAAAATAATTATTTGGTTGTCATCCTGTAAGATTTTTGGATTGCTACTATAGCGTAACCTAGGCTACACGTGGTTGTGCATTTCCAGCTCTTGACTTCCAGACACATGGTAGGATTGCATTTTCTTGCACCCTTCAAGTAAAACAGGGTCATGTGACTTGTTTTTGGCCAATAATATGGACATGCAAATAATGTGTATCATTTCTGGGAGGGACCTTCATTGCCAATGTGAAATCATCATGCTTTCTTTCCTCTGTTGAGGTGATTGGGAGGATTGTGGAGGCATTTATCAAGAAGAAACCTTCTTCAGATTCAGCCTCTAAATGAGTACATTGAGCAGAAGGCTTCTGACCTTAAACATGGAGTATGAGCCAGAAACAAAGTTTTTTTGTTAAGCCACTGAGATTTTAAAGATTTTGTTTATTTATTTATTTTTTGAGAGAGAGAGAGAGAGAACACCATCAGATGGAAGGGCAGAAGAAGAAAGAGAAAGAGGGAGAGAACCAGACTCCCCATTGAGCATGGAGCCCAACATGAGGCTCAACATGAGGTTCCACATGGGGCTTCACACCAGGCTTGACACAGGGCTCAACCTCACAGGGGCCTGATCTCCCAACCCTGAGATCATGACTTGAACTGAAATCAAGAGTTGGAGGCTTAATTGACTGAGCCCCCCAGGTGCTCCAAACCACTGAGATTTTAAAATTGTTCAACATGGTGGCAAACCTAGCCCATCCTGACTGATCTAAAAATTAGAACCGAAATACACAGTCATGTAATAACAACAACAAATAAAAGTAAACATTCATTTAGAAGGCAATAACTAAGAACACCTATTCGAAGCTAAAAGGATGGTGATCTATTTGGTGAGCATATTACCTGTGATAATGCAGAAGACATATGATGAACCTAATGAATAAACCAAGAGACTGTAAAACAGAATGTTAATAGCTTGTGTTGGTAGCTGTTGGATACATTTGGAAACTTATTACAAAAAAGAGATGAGCTCAGAGAAGATTTGCCCAGGTTGTAAAGAGACGTTCAAGTAGGGACAATCTATAAATTCAAAGATTTGTAGGGTTCAAAGAGGTTACTGTTTCTCAGTTTCAACCAGTAAAATATAAAATTATGGCATGTTTTCAGCAAAAAAAAGAAAAAAAGCCAATTAAAATCAGCCTTGAAGTATGTCTCAAGTCAAGGGTATGGCCTCAAACCTATTGTTATAACTTCTGGATGAATGAAGATATTACCCAGCATATGTTCACAATTGAACAAAATGGCTTTGGGAAAGGGAGGAAAAGTATCATTCTCCCACCAAAGTCCAGAGAACCCAAAGTGCACAAAACCAAGTCAGGAGAGAGAGGACAAGTGAGGGACAACGAATGAGAGAGAGATACCAGCAGGCAAGAAAGCAAGAAAGCAAAGATATACAGCAAAACATGGAAGTAGGTCTGGAAAAGAATCAGCTGTGGTTATTAGCTCATGGAACGCCTGGAATCGAACAGATAAGAAGCCCACATTTTTGTGAGAGCTATACTGCCAAAAGCACATCAGCCTGGATTAAAGGAGACCTTATTCAAGACTTAATATCATTCTGTACCTCCCCCAATTTTTTTTAAAGGCATATTTTAAAACATATTTCCCTATGCCCTCTTCAGATATAGAAAAGGAAGACTTTCTCAGAGAGCAAAGCCAGAGGTCACAGAAAGCAGTGGATAAGGCAGCTACCCCAAGGGGATAGAATCAGTGTCTAATAAGGGTGTTGGATTGGGGGGGGGTGGTATCCTCAACATGTCTGCTTAGTGGACTGGTGTCTACTGTGGTTTCCCATTCCTTCATTTTCCAAACAGCGTGCCCATGGCAGTTAGCCTGTCTCTGTTCCACTGGTCCATCTTGAGGGTACACAGGAGAGACGTCTTGCATTTAGAAAAAAGGTCACATCTGGAGCTGATACAGAGTCTACTACGAATCACCCAGAACCTGGAAAGTGAGCTTGACACACTGTGACTTGATAAATCTTTAGGATTGTCCCCCCTGAGGAAAGAATGAGAAAATTCTGTCTGTGGGAAGACAGTAAGCCAAACATTTGGTGAGCAGAAAAGAGACTGCTAGAGTCATTAGTGTTGTTCTCCAAATAGTCCTGGCTCTCTCCCTTTAAGATACTCGGCAGAATTGCAGAGATTTAAAATTAGGCGGTAGCCACATGACTTGCTTTGACCAGTGATACCCAAGCAAAAACTCAGTGTGTCACTTTCAGGTGGATGCTTCGAGAGCTAGTGAATGGTCTGCTGCCTTGTCTCCTCCAGCCAAGAGAGTAATGAGAAGTACGTGTCAAGACGAAGCCTTCTTCAGTCCAAGTCCTCAAGTGTCCATGGTGAGCAGAACTCCCCTGTAGACCTTGAGCGGGGACATGTAGCATGAACAAGAAATAAACTTCCCCTGGGGTAAGCCACTGAGATGTCTGGCTTGTTCGTTAGAGCAGCATAACCCAGCCTGTCCTGACTGATCCTGGAAGTGAGAGAGGAGGAAGGAGAGCAGGAGTGAGCATAGCAAAGGAGCCCCCTCTCTCAAGCCAAGGTCTCTGAACTCTTTCCTGGTCATAAGGGAAAGCCATGAAGGTTTCCAAGCAGCGGTGTTAACATGAACAGATCTGCTATTTTTTGGATAAAATATTCTATTTCTCAACATAAGAAGAAAATAAGCCTACTAAACCACATAAGGCAGAGAGAAACACACAGAACCCTTGGGCAAAAGATGTGTGTATATATATACTTACACACACAAAGTCCTAAGTCTTAAAGTTTCCAAATACAGGAGCTCTGAAAGGAGTTCCAGAGGATCAGACATGGTAATTAGTTCTATCCCACTGTCCAAGTGCCATTCCCCTACAGACACCCAATACTTAAGAAAGTCTTCCAGAGCAGAACAGATCCAAGGGAATGGAACAAAGACCTGAGGTTAATTTCCAGCTGTGTGACCTAAGCAAGAGCCTTAACCTCTCTGAACCTAGTTCCTCATATGTTAGATCCAAATAAAAATACCCGTACCTAGAGATGGCTGTGAGGAGAAACAGCATATTTAAATAGTTCAGGTAAATGCCTGGCTGGTGGTAGGTGTTTAATACATGAAATTTATTTTTATTACCGTTAACATAAAAAATTATTAAGAACGTCAGCTCCGTGATTACAAAAGAAAATGATTCAGGGCAACAGAATAGAGAATGTTCCTTCCTCAAGGGAAATAACTGGGTCTTGTCATCACTCTATCCCCCGACCGCAGCTCAGTGCCTGGCTCACAGGAGCGGCTCAGTTTCCCTCTGCTGCAGGAGGGAAGAGGTGAGTGCGTGGGGTGAAGAAAAGCTGTCAAGATTTCTGACACCAGCTGCTGTTGGGCCCTTGAATCTGAACTCTCAAAGCCACAAATACCGTAAAGCTCTGGGCTATAAACCCAAGGCTGAATTCCCCCTAAGTTCAGAAGCTGAAAAGCCAAAATTAGAATCTGAGAACACAAATTGCAGCAAGTCTGACTTCAAACCCCAGTCCTCCACAGGAGGTCCGGGAAAGTGCTGACTTCTGACCCTTTGCTCCCTCACCTTCCTCTCCTCACCGCTCCTCACAGGGGTAAGGACACCTGGTTCTGCCAAGTCACACTTATATTCCGCATTTCATCGAGGTTCTGGGAAACTCCGAAGGAGGGTAGAAAAGGGGTTTGTTCGGCGACCACCTCCTGGCCCTGGAGGCGACGATGTTCCACTAGCTCAGCCCAGTGAGTTGGGTCTCACCGGCCACACTTGCAGACCTGAACGAATTCAAGAGAAGTTCGGCAATTCGGTCACTTCACACCGTGGCAGCGCTGGGCACGCGAGAACCCACGATCCCCGATTTGGATATTCCTTCCGCCATACACTTTTGTCCCTAAGGGCTGCGGGGTAGGAGGAGGAAAAAAATAACCGCAGAAAAGGAACCACTTATATGTGTCTAGCGCTTCCTAGAGGCTACCCAGGATATGGGCCCACCACCTGGCCCGGAGCGGAGAGATCTTAAATCCTGGTCACTACCCCTGACTCGCTGCGTGACTTTTTTTTGAGTTATCTGACGCTCTCGGACTTGTTTTCCTGTAAACAAATCAGGACGGGAGGTGGTGTGTGTGTGTGTTTGTGGTGTGTGTGCGCGCCCGCGCGCGCGCGCGCCCGCGCGTGTGTTTGTGAACTATGGTTGCATGTTGTGCGGGGGCGGGTAGCAGACGATCACCGGGGTTCCCCAAGTTTCGGATTCCCTAAACGCGCATTCACAACTGGAAGCTGAGTTGCCCCCTCATTCTACCCCTTATAGAAAAACTTCCCCATCAAGGCAAAACTGAGCGCGCGCACCCTTTCTCCCATGGTCTGGAGGGTGCAATGGGGGTGCAACGCAGACTTCGCTGAGCACCGAGTTTCGAGCAATGCAAATCACTTGGCTTCTGGGCTCAGCCAAACAGCAGCGCCGACGATCGCTCGTGAACTTGACCAGGAGACAAACTTTGCAGCGTCCTCAACGTGGGGGGCCCGCTCTCCCGAGACCGCCCCTAAACTTAAGCCCACTTTCACTCGCCCCCACAGGGGACTTAACAGAGCCACCTTAAGGGCGGTGCTCCCGCCCCCCGGAAGTGCGGGGGGGCACACACCCGAGCGAACAGCCTCCTGCCCCGCAAGGCGGCGAAGTGCCGGTGGATAATAGCGAGCACCCCAAGTGGGGAAATACCCCACACCCAGCGCTCTCAGCCCCAGACACCTGGCCCGGTTTCCGAGCCTTCCGGGTGCCTGAGCCCCTGCATTCCCGCCCAAGCCCTGAACGTGAGCCCGCCTCGGTCAGAGGCTGCGAGAGCCCGCGTCCAACCGACTCGCTGTAGCCACCGTCACTAGACAGTCAAACCCCAAGACGTCAGCCCACAATGCACCGGGCGGGCCGGGAAAGACGCGCCGGGGAGGGGAGGGGAAAGAGCCCCGCGCGAATCGCGCGGGAGGGGGAGGGGGAGAGGAGGAGAAAGAAGGGCCCAACTGTAGGAGGGCAGCGGGGCATTACCTCATCCCGTGAGCCTCCGCGGGTCTAGAGAAGAATCTTCTAGGGTGGGGTCTCCATGGCGACGGGCGGGCCCGCCCCCTTGAGAGCGACGCGAGCCAATGGGAAGGCCTTGGGGTGACATCATGGGCTATTTTTAGGGGTTGACTGGTAGCAGATAAGTGTTGAGCTCGGGCTGGATAAGGGCTCAGAGTTGCACGGAGTGTGGCAGAACCACCGAGGCGGGAGTGGAGGTGCGCGGACTCAGGGAGGCAGGCAGACACGGGCAGGCAAGACGGCAGTGGTGTCCGAGCTGCAAATCCTATTTTCTTTTCTGTTTTCTCACCAACTGCCCAGAGCTAGCGCCTGTGGCTCCGGGGCTGGTGTTTTGGGGAGCGTCCGGAGAGCCCCTTCTCCAGCCGCCCCCAGGAGGAGAGCCCCGCTGCCCGGGAGCTGCTGACAGCGCGGAGCGAGGCGGCAGTCCGTCCGGGGAAGTCCGGAGAGCGGCTGCAGCGGCCAAGAACTTTCCTGGCCAGGAGGACAGGGGACAAGTGGCCCGGGTCCCGGAGCGAACTTTTGCAAAGCTTTGCTGCGCGTGAAGCTGTGGCGGCGGCGGTGAAGACGAGAAGGCGGCGGAGAGAGGAGACCGAGGAGGGACGTGCGCTCAGCTTCTCTCGCACCGGTTGCTGAACTTGGGCGAGCGCGAGCCGCGGCTGCCAGGCGCCGCCTCCCCCTCGCAGCGGAGGAGGGGACAGTCGTCGGCGTCGGGGCGGCGGAGACCCGCCGCCGGCCGGCCACAGCGGGATCGGCGCTGACTGCTGCCGCCGGGAAGGCCGCTGTCGCCGGGAAGCGCATTCGTCCGCCGGCTGCCAGGAACCGCTGCGCCCGAGAGCGCTCCGTGAGTGACCGCGACTTTTCAAAGCCGGGCTGCGCGCGCGAGCTGACAAGAAGAGTGCGGGCGGCACCTGAACCCTGAGCGCCTGGGGAGCGAGCTGGTGAGCAGGGCGCAGGGGGGAGGACAGCCGGCGGGTGCGCGCGCCTCTCGAGAAACTTTCCTTGCCCAGGGCCCCGGGAGGCGCGGGTGTCCCCCGCTCGCCAGCGCGCTGTTGCGGCCCCGAAACTTCTGCGCGCAGCCCAAACTAACCCCACGTGAAGTGACGGACTGTTCTATGACTGCAAAGATGGAAACGACTTTCTACGACGATGCCCTGAATGCCTCGTTCCTCCAGTCTGAGAGCGGCGCCTACGGCTACAGTAACCCCAAGATCCTGAAACAGAGTATGACCCTGAACCTGGCCGACCCGGTGGGTAGCCTGAAGCCGCACCTCCGGGCCAAGAACTCGGACCTCCTCACCTCGCCCGACGTGGGGCTGCTCAAGCTGGCCTCGCCCGAGCTGGAGCGCCTGATAATCCAGTCCAGCAACGGGCACATCACCACCACGCCGACCCCCACGCAGTTCTTGTGCCCCAAGAACGTGACAGACGAGCAGGAGGGCTTCGCCGAGGGTTTCGTGCGCGCCCTGGCCGAACTGCACAGCCAGAACACGCTGCCCAGCGTCACGTCGGCGGCGCAGCCGGTCAGCGGGGCGGGCATGGTGGCTCCGGCGGTGGCTTCGGCGGCGGGTGGCAGCGGCAGCGGCGGCTTCAGTGCCAGCCTGCACAGCGAGCCGCCGGTCTACGCCAACCTCAGCAACTTCAACCCGGGCGCGCTGAGCGGCGGCGGTGGGGCGCCCTCCTACGGCGCTGCCGGCCTGGCCTTTCCCGCGCAGCCCCAGCAGCAGCAGCAGCCCCCGCAGCCGCCGCACCACCTGCCCCAGCAGCTCCCCGTGCAGCACCCGCGGCTGCAGGCCTTGAAGGAGGAGCCGCAGACGGTGCCCGAGATGCCCGGGGAAACGCCGCCCCTGTCCCCCATCGACATGGAGTCGCAGGAGAGGATCAAGGCAGAGAGGAAGCGCATGAGGAACCGCATAGCTGCCTCCAAGTGCCGGAAAAGGAAGCTGGAGAGGATCGCCCGGCTGGAGGAAAAAGTGAAAACCTTGAAAGCGCAGAACTCGGAGCTGGCGTCCACGGCCAACATGCTCAGGGAACAGGTGGCACAGCTTAAACAGAAAGTCATGAACCACGTTAACAGTGGGTGCCAACTCATGCTAACGCAGCAGTTGCAAACGTTTTGAAGAGAGACTGTCGGGGGCTGAGGGACAACAGAGAAAAAAAAATTACACAGAGAGACAGACTTGAGAACTTGACAAGTTGAGAGAGCGAGAGAGACAGAGAAAAGAAGTGTCCAAGGACTAAAGCCAAGGGTATCCAAGTTGGACTGGGCGGCGTCCTGACGGCGCCCCCAGTGTGCACGAGTGGGAAGGACTTGGCGCGCCCTCCCTTGGCATGGGGCCAGGGAGCGGCTGCCTGCGGGCTGCCCCGCTTTGCGGACGGGCTGTCCCCGCACGAACAGAACGTTAGACTTTTCTTTAACATTGACCAAGAACTGCATGGACCTAACATTCGATCTCATTCAGTATTAAAGGGGGGGAGGGGGAGGGGTTCCAAACTGCAATAGAGACTGTAGATTGCTTCTGTAGTACTCCTTAAGAACACAAAGGGGAGGGGGTTGGGGGAGGGGAGGCGGGAGGGAGGTTTGTGAGAGCGAGGCTGAGCCTGCAGATGAACTCTTTCTGGCCTGCCTTCCTTAACTGTGTATGTACATATATATATTTTTTAATTTGATGAAAGCTGATTACTGTCAATAAACAGCTTCATGCCTTTGTAAGTTATTTCATGTTTGTTTGTTTGGGTATCCTGCCCAGTGTTGTTTGTAAATAAGAGATTTGGAGCACTCTGAGTTTACCATTTGTAATAAAGTATATAATTTTTTTATGTTTTGTTCCTGAAAATTCCAGAAAGGATATTTAAGAAAATGCAATAAAATATTGGAAAAGTACCCCTCCCACAACCTCTTTTCTGCATCATCTATGGATTACCTATCTAGGTGAAGTTGAAAGAGTGGAGAGTCAACTAACCTCACTCTCAGTGCTTCTTACTATCAAGCAGTGAAAACTGTTCTCTACTGGACTTGAGATAACTGTAGCTGATGCCCTTGTCAACTTACCCTCTTCCCTCCCCCAGCAATCTATAGGGTTGCTTACAGAGGATAGTGTGGTCCTTCTGGAGACTGAGGGAAGGAAGGTTGTGGTGAAGAGGGACAGGCAGTCCCCTGCGAAGTCCATTTTAAAATCTGGATTATACCAAGTGGCATGTGCTGTGGCCATTTGTGATGTTAGCAGAAACTTAAGAGTAGTTGCTTACTCTCAAATCAGGAACAGTGGCAGATTTTCACAGAAGATGTATCCTTCCAATTTGGAATCTTTAACAATCCCTCGATAAAAAAGATGGTCTTTGCTTATGAATATTTATAACAGCATTCTTGTCACAATAAACGTATTCAAATACCAATAACAGATCTTGAATTCCTTTCCCTTTACTACTTTTCTCTTCCCAAGCTCTACACTGAAGCTTTTCTTTTCAGTTGCTGGGGTTAACGTTACTGCCATCTGAAGTTACTGGGTAATTAAGAAGCTAAGAATTTAGGAAGAGTTGACACGATTTGCAATCTGGATGAAACATTCTCCCAGCTTCATAAATATTCGTTCTCCTCCACTGCCTCTCTCTCTCTCTCTCTCTCTCTCTTTTTCTCTCTCTCTGAAACAAACACCTATACTTAGACAATTTACTACAATAGCAGTTTACCATTTGGGGTTTTTCTACAGTTTATTTCTTAATTTGTTTCTAAAATATTCAGCCTTATTTAAGTCCTTATTACAGAAATAGCCTTAAAAGATGGTAATCTATATACCCGAAAAGATTCGTAAGAGAAACCATGAACACCAACACAGTGATTACCTATGTAAGTCAAACCTTAGCTCTGGGGAAATGGCAAACTTAAATTCTGTCTACAGATACAACTTGGGAGATCAACAAGGCAGTATGCAACAAGGGAACAATTTTTGCTTGGTTGCTTTTCATCCCAAGAGCCGGTGTGATTATCAAGCAGCAAAAGCAATTTGATATCCAGGAATATTTCACAAACCACTAATTGAGGCAGGGCTGTTTGCTCATTAGCAGTGCTCTAGTACCCAACAGGTCTGAGAGTGCTAATATCCTGCCTGTGGCTGTAAATCCAAAGACAGACAGAGTTGCTCCTTCGGAGTGTATCTCAGAGTGCAAGAGATTGGACAGACTTGTTAGCTATCAGATCCACTCCGTTGTAATAACACTTCTTTAACAAAGGGTTACTGGGAGCAGAGCAGAGTTTGCCAAACAGTGAATTTGCCGATGTCAGCAACCCGGAAGGTGAGTTGATTTTGACCATATGTAGGAATAGTCAGCAGAGGGACAATAAAGCACTTTGGGGTGGGGCTCTATGGAAGCTAAACAAGAGCCAACTAGAAAAAATAAGCAGGCTGGGGAATTAATTACCTGCAAAGGTAGACTAAGCCAGACAACAGAGCAGCACAGAAAAAGCCACACCACTCCCCCGCTTTAGACTCCAAGTGTTTAAAAAAAAAAAAAAAAAAAAGAGCCTGAGTCTCAGGCCTATTGCCACTCTTGTTTGCTTTTTGTTTATTTCAACTAACATTCTAAATGTATATCCCTGAAATTCTAATCATTCTAACAAGAGGGATAGAAAAGTCATTGTGGTAGAGGACATTAACCAATGACCTTGGGACACAGAAAATCAGCTAATTTTGTAGACACACAAGTTACTTTTATTTTGCCATTCAATAAGTTACTTGGGTAGCACTAGTATTTGGAGAAGATGAAGCTAGTGCCACATAAAACCATTAATTCTCTTCTAATTTGTGTTATGTATGGGTATTTCAAACAGATTTGTAACCCTTTGTGCCCATTGGGGCAGAGGGTTCATGAACTCAATGAAAAAGTCTACAAAATTCTATGTATGTGTACGTGCATGCATACACGGGCACATACACGGTCCCCTGGGGAAAGAAATCATTAGCTTTTATTTGGTTTTCACAGAGTTCCATGACTCAAAAATGGTTAATAATTCCCAAGCTTAATGGCTACACACACTCATTATGAGAAATTTGCTTTTGTGTGAATCTGAGTCTCATGCCTTTCCCCCCTTCTAGGCTTCTATTTGTGCTCATCCATTTACCTGGAATGCCTTTCCTTCTGGTCCCGTGGATGAATCCCATCCATTCCTCAAGGCTTGGCATACATAGTGCCTTCACAATGAAGCCTTCCTTACTAACTCTGTCTTCAGGAATGAACATTCCCATTGAGCATAACATTTTATCAAAACTAATATGGTAGCACTTATCAAAGTATTATCATTGTGAACCTCTGTGACTCTTGGCTAGAACCCTATCCTACTCATCTGTGGGCCCCAGACTCCTAGTACAGTGCCTGGCACTAGGAGATATTAAAATGTGTGATGATTGAAGAAGCAATTGAACTTAAACCCTCCTCCAAAATAACTTCGGGTCTTAATTTCTTCTAGTGAAGTATACTTCATTCATTTTCGGGTATACAAGTCCAGATGGATTGAAGACCCCAAGAAAATTCAAGCCTAGTCAATTTTCAGTGAGTGTTCTAAAGCCCAGTTTTCAATGAGTGTTCTTAAAATAAGCTGTCAGCACGTTCTTCCAGCCATACAGTGTCCCTTCTCCCCTCCACTAATGCAAGTGGGCACCTCCTTATATAAAATGGGTCTGCCTGAAAGATTGGGCTTGGAGGTGGGGATGGGCAAGGATAATGTATGACCATTAGGCAAGCATAAAAAATAGTTCCAGATGTGGCTTTATTAAAAACAACTACTTCGGGGCACCTGGGTGGCTCTGTGGTTTAAGCCTTTGGCTCAGGTCATGATCCCAGCATCCTGGGATCGAGCCCCGCATCGGTCTCTCTGCTTGGCAGGGAGCCTGCTCCCCCCACCCCCCCGCCTCTGCCTGCCTCTCTGCCTATATGTGATCTCTGTCAAATAAATATATAAAATCTTAAAAAAAAAAAAACCTACTTCATTGGTAATCGCAGAGAGGACTTTCTTTTTATAAAGTTAATATATCTCAGGGGTCTAGAAGTTAGTGCTTAGCATCTTCTGGATAGAGATAAGGATCATGCTGAAGTATCTATTCCCCATGTCCTTTGATTGTTAGAGAAGATGTGCATTGGTGGAACTAACCAAAAAAGACAATTCCAAAAAAGACTCTGCCCTACTCTTGCCTCCATGGGTCTTCTATATGGGTCAAGTGGAAGGTCATGGAAAATGGGAAAATGTTAGAATATGGGATGGCCCCAGAAAGTGAAATTGTTTCTTCCTAACTCTGGAACCTGGCCCCATTTATTTGGTTTTGGACGTCTGACATCCCAGAGAAGGGCATGCCCCTGGGCCTGGGTCTCATTGAGGACCTATGCTAAGCATGGGGATTCAGTGATGAGCGAGACACAATCCCTATTCTCAAGGAGCTCACAGTCTGGTGGGGAAGAGCATACAGATAAAGCACAAAGAGATGCCAGATCTGGGGAGGAGGAACCATTATCAGGAGAGACTTCATGGGAGAGGTGACATGTAAGCTGAGCCAGTGGGACTCACCAGGAAGGAAAGGTTGGAAGAGGAACTTGCATGCGAGGGCACAGTGGAATAGGAGAGCACGGTGCATTCAGAGGGCTGTGAGCTGCTTGGAGAAGCTGGGAATGAAAGTATGAGAAGAGAAATGGAAGCAGGAGAGTTTAGGGGTGAGGTTGTGAAGTAGGATCTGTTCCATGCTAAGAGTTTGGTAGTTATCTTGCAGGTGATAGGGAAATGTAGAAGGACACAGAGAAACGGACTCTCAACTTGAGAGAGATTCATGCTGGTAACAGTTCGGGTAATGGACTGGTGGGGAAGATGCCAGGAAGGAAGGGTGATACCAAAGACAGGATTCAGTTTAATTTGGAATGCCTGTGGTCTCCAAAGCTGTCCTGGAGTTGGGGGAGAAGTGGGAAGAAGATGGCTTAGGCTGGGCCCCCATTATCCCACATTTCTTCCTACACAACTTTCTGGCAAGCTGGGCCTAAGGAGGGAAATCTGCAAGTTCGCACTTTGCCTCGACAGCTTGTCCCGAACTTCAGTTTTCCTGTGTCAACTTGACATCCGGAGGGAAGTCATCTTATAAAATGGTCGCTTCTCCCTGCTCAGTGTCAGGATGCTCAAATAAACAGATGTAAAAGAAAAAAAGGCTTGTGATCTCACCACTGCAGGACCCAAACCTAATTTTACGCCATCTGCCAGAACTGACTAAGCTCAGTGGGACTGATTGACCCAAACTATGCAAACCTTCTGATGTAAGCCAAGAGACCGATGTTTTTACTTAGGTTGGGAGAATTGAATCATAACACCTAGCATCCGTATGACACTCATTTGATTTATCAAGCAACACTGAATTTCTATTTTGTTCCAGGCACTTGGAAGGCAACAGGGAGTGAAATCCACAGGATGCCTCCCCTCATGGAGTTTTTATTCTGGTAAGAGATGCCGGTAAATAGAAAACACAGCGATTAATGTATGATTCTATACCTCGACAAAGACAGTAAAGAAGGAAAGTAAAGAGAAAAATCTTCTGAGCAGGGCCAGGGGGAAAGGCCTTTCTGCAAAAAAACACCTAAACCGAGACTTCCTCCATGACTAGAGTTCCTCAGGGGAAGAGCAGATGAGAAGGGCAGCAGCTGCAGGTGCCCCAGGAGGGAAAGCGTGGGGAAGAGTTCTGGGCATCCCAGGGGTTGAGAAACAGCCTGCTTTGCTGGCGGAGTGAGCAAAGGAAGTGTGATGAGCAATGTGATGTGCGCTCCTCTGTCATTTCCACAGGGCTTTTCTCTCTTCTGTCTCCTTCCACTGGTACCTCTACCCTGGCTATGTCATTGGTACTAGCTGGATCTCACTGACTCAGCAACTGTTGCTCCCAGTGAGTCTTAAGAGTTTTGTTCAGGCTCTCCTCATCCACTGGCTGATGGGGCCACTGTTAGGCTTCAAGAACCATATTCTCCTCCTATGTTGTTCTAGGAACCAGATGCCCGGGTGATCCTGGGTTCCTTATCCAGGGCACGTCCCCGCTTCCACATCAAGGACCCCAAGGAACTGAATTAGTCATCAGAAAGTTCTTTGATGTGCACACCATCTGAGCAAAGGTAATCAGATAGTATCCTGGGATATGCCATCCGTGGCCCAGCAGCGAGTGATGAACTCCCCTTGTCCTGCTGCAAACTCATCCTCTCTGGAGGGGCCAGAACATTTAGTGCCAAGATCCCCAGCACTTTCTTGCCATACAGACTTCTCCCATGTACATCCACTGAAAAATAGTGTCTGATGGTTGCCTCCTTGTTGCTTTAGAACACTGGATTCCCAGATCACCACGTTACTGCCTTCTCAGGTTACTGCTCCTCACTGGCTATTTGCGCAGAATTTGCGTATTTCCCAGATCTCCTCGGGACTGTCAGTGCATCAGCTTCTGCTGCTGGCTAATCTCTTCCAGAGTGGTGATTCATCTAGGTTCATGTTCAATGGGAGGAATTTTCCCTGGCCTTATCACAAATCCTGGAAAAAGGTGGGCAAGAACCTGGGCTGTTATGTAATTGACCATACTAACAGTTAGGATGCTTATAGGGACCAGTAACAGAAGACCCAATTTAAAGAGGTCCAGGCATGACCCAAGTCCAGGGCTCGTTCATGGACATCATCATGGGTGTAATGGCTTTCTATCTTTCTTGGTATGTCAAGGAACATCCTTGCGTGGTCTCAAGATAGCTTTGGCAACTTCTGACATCATAGGTAAACACAATGCAAGGACATTTACTCTAATTTTTCTCTTTTTATTAGCAAAAGAAATCTTTCCTAGATGCTCCCCACCTCCATCCCTGTCGACTTCCTCTCAAATCCCTTTGGTTAGGAGTTGGTCACATACATATACCCAAACAGGGGATGAGGCCTTCATAATTGGCTGACAGTCGTGCTTTGCCTTTTGGGATCCCCTTTTTCTAACCACATGGGAAAGTGAACACACAAAGTTATTTTTAAAATAAGTAAAAACTGGGGCACCTGGGTGGCTCAGTGGGTTAAGCCGCTGCCTTCAGCTCAGGTCGTGATCTGGGGGTCCTGGGATCGAGTCCCACATCGGGCTCTCTGCTCGGCAGGGAGCCTGCTTCCTCCTCTCTCTCTGCCTGCCTCTCTGCCTACTTGTGATCTCTCTCTGTCAAATAAATAAATAAAATCTTTAAAAAAATAAAATAAAATAAGTAAAAACTCAGGGCAATGATAGCAAGAAAAAAGTGAGAAAGAAGATGGCTTTTGGGTTGGTGGAGGGTCACTAAGGCTCTATGCCAAACATTTCCAGCTCTCCTCTTGGGTACAAGGTAGGGTAGTACTTTCCCATCTCCTACCTCCTTGAAGGTGGGTAAGAAACCACGTGACTTGTGTCAGCCAATGCAATGTGAGCCGGGGTGACATCTCTCACAATCAGGTGGAAGCCCAAGAGCAAGCGAGAGAGATTCAACACGCTTCAGCTTTGGCAAATATGGAAGCATAGAAATGGGGTGTCCATTAACCTGGGTCTTTAAATAATAATGATGTAGATCAGAGTCTCTCTCCAGGCCCAGCAAATTTACAATAGACATTGAACACGAGCAAGAACAAAACCTTTGTTGTTTTAGGACACAGAGATTTGAGAGCTACTTGTTTCCGTGACATTACCTAGCCTTTCCCAACTCCAGGAGAAACCAACTGCATCTTCTACAAGTGTAATAAAAACACGTGTATAATATTCATGATAGATCTCATTTCCCAAACTTCTACTATGTAGCAGGCACTGTACTGGGTCTCACAAGTAAATGACAGGGCTGTGTTTTATACACATATGAGAAAATGGAGGTTCAGGTCTTGTTCAGGTTCATGGGGTAAGTGACTGGTGGAAACGCAAGTTGAGTCTAGGTCTTTCTGACGCCAGAGAGCTTGCACTGTACACATATATCCTTATTCCTGAGTACTGGTGCCACATATCTCAGCGGAGCTTTACAATTTCCCTGCCACAGACCCCGTTGTCATTCTACCCAGAGCCTCTCCCCTTTCCACTCTTCCTCCCTGTCCTTCCGACTCCATGAAGAATCAAGGTATTACAAGTTAGAGGAGGCACATGGATTTTGGAACTGAGTGCCTACAAGTTAATCCGGGCTCTGCAGTTGTATTTGGGGGAGCAAGGGGCGAGTACCCTAATATCGCTAAGCCTCAATCCCTTCCTTTGTAAAAATGAGGCCAGCCAGGGCTCCCTCAGAAGCCGGTCAGGAGGATCGTGTATGTACAGCCCTTGTATGGAGCAGACAAGCAAGAATTAGCCACTTTTCACTGTAGACTTGTTCATTTAAGAAGAAGCAATCAAGACTCCCCCACGCCATGCTCCAAGCTGGTGTGTGTGCACACACACATGCACAAACCACCCTCCCTGAAATGCAAACGTTTCCCAGTAATATTCAACAAGGTCTCACCGGGCCTGCTTCTTGGTCATATAAGGGCCGGCAGGTCCTCTCCACGGGCTGGAGACAAGTTTTGTTTCCCCAGCTGCACTCACAGGGGAATGCTCTGCAGGCACAGCATCGGGAACCTGTTTGACTTGGCTCAGAGGCCTGTCAGCACATTCAGGAAGTGAAGTCAGAGAGAGGCCCGATTTCCAACAGAGCCAGCTGTACACGAATGCCCAGGCAGCGACATGCCTTACCTAGGCAGGAAGCCTATCAGCCCGGGTCACCCTGGGTGCTGTCCAAGAAACCTCTGAGGATGGCTCGGGGCCACGAAAGGAAGAAGCAATCTCTGGCACCCAGAGATGGGCTGTGACTCCCAGAGCAAAGCAGCCCAGCAGGACTACGCCAGGCTCATCTCAGCCAGTCCCGTGTCCTGGGCAGCGGGATGACTACGGCCGGACTCCCAGAGCTTGCTGGGTTGAGGGGTTCATGTTTATCTCCCTGGAGACCTGAACTCAAGTTTTGGAAAGGGAATGAAGGAGAAGGGGAGGAGAGCAAAACAAATAGGTTAGGAGTGCTGGAGAGGGAAGAGAGAAAAATGAATGGTGTCTGACAGTATGCAGGCCCTTGAGAAGGAACACACAACCATTCTCCAGCCATGTCCCGGGAACAGTATGGTGACTGAGTCCTTCATGAACCCTAGTGCTAACTAGAACATTAAGGATTAAATAAGCTGATATATGTACAAGGGCTAAGCTTAGGGCTGGCAAATCAGAAATGCACCCATTAGAATTCTATGGTTGCAAGTGACAGAAAATTTTAAATCAACTTATATTTTAAATCAATTTAAGTCAAAAGCAATTTTATTGGAATAAATCATTGAAAAGCATCAGTAGAAGTAGCCTAGACCTGGCTATATGTTGGGCTTAAAAAGAATCATCAGGCTTTGATTTCCCTCCATCACTCAGCTTGCTATGGAAGTGTTAGCTTCATGCCCAGGCTCCATATGATGGTATCCAGCAGACCCCACTCTATGTCCACAGGAATAAGTAAGAGGGCAACCGTAGCTACTCACCCCCTCCCAGGACGGTATCTCTTGATTTGATTGGGTCTCATATCCATCTCTGAGCCAATCACCCTGATTGAGGGGTGGCATGTAGCATACTGACTGGCTTAGGTATTGTCAACCTTCAACACTGGGGCTTGTGAGCCCCATCAAACCACATGGCAGGAGAAGAGAGAGAGGAAAGAGGAGATGGTCAAAGCAATGTCAGAACCTACAAAGGAGTAGATGCCGCTCCATCTATTTTGTGATTATTGTTGTTACTATCACCAAATCTTACAGGGCAGGGTAGAGGGGCAGCTAGCTTCCTTCAAAAGCTGGGTCAAGATTCATGAATCATTCTTCAATCTCTCATAACAAGTTGGGGGCTCCAAGTATACATCATCAAAACATATTTCTCTGGATGGAAAAGGTTCAAGAGGATTGTCTTAAACAGTGTAACATGTAAAAATACTCTGTAAAAAATAATTACTAATATTAGTTGCTTTTGTGAAGTTTATTGTAAAAAATTTATTCATCCAAGCCAGTTGAAATAGAGTCAAATATACTCCAGGCAAAGCTATGAAATGTCAGGAATCCCACTAATCTATTCTGGTCTGTATTTTTCTCTACTGTCTTGCTCCCTAAACTGTATCAGTATCAGTAGCTACACTAGTATTTCCACAGTTCAACTGCTGACATAGCAAAAGTCAGAAAAAAGTGAAGTAGACGGTGATCGTGATTGAATTCTAGGAAGGAGAAAAATCTCTGAAAATTTCTAGAGCTGGTTATTATCATAAGAAATGAAAGATAAATCCAGTGTTGCAAGTACAACATACCAAGAAAGGTTGATGAGTTTACTGTGCAGTTTCTAGGAGGTAATATGCTGACCAGTTCTTAGCGTTAATAATCAAAATCTTCCCACCTTAAGAGACTAACATGAGACTGAATGATCACCACTGTCTCAGAAGGTAGTGTTACCGTGTTTACTCACCCAATGGTTATCAAATACCTCCTCTGTGCTAGGCACCCACTAAGCACCAGAACTGAGAAGCTACATAAGACATCAACCCTACTATCAAAAGCTGATGGTGGGATGCCTGGGTGGCTCAGTTGGTTAAGCAGCTGACTCTTGATTTCAGTTCAGGTCATGATCTCAGGGTCCTGGGATTAAGCCCCACATTGGGCTTTGCAATCAGTGAGGTGTCTGCTTCAGGATTCTCTCTCTCTCTCTCTTTCGAAAAAATAAATAAATCTTAAAAAAAAAAAATATATTAATTGCTGTAACACAGGTAAATACAATGCACCTTGGAAACAATACCCCACCTAAGGGAATTGAGCAATGGCTTCACCGAGAAGCTGACTTGGAATTGTATCTTCAAAGAGATGAGTGGGAGCTTGACAGAAAAATGGGGTACTGGCATTCCAGGGCAAGGGGACATCAAGGACTAAGGTAAGCAGGACTCGGGACCCATCAGTCAAGCATCAACTATTCATGGACAAAAATGGATGAAGTCTCTGCCCATTTACTGTTAGGCAAGGAAAAGAGACATTTAACAGATTATCAAAAAGATGGTCACAATGACATATCAACCCCAGTGCTTTGCAAAGTGCTGCAAAGACGTACAAGCAGTATTCTTGCAGATACGGTGAAGGGTGCACTCCCATAGCCTTCAGTGGAAGGGTGGGGAGGAGCTTGACTCAGTCTGGTCATTAGGGAAGGCCTCTCCAAGGAAACGACCTTTAAACTGAGACCTGATCAATTAGTCAGGCATATGGGAGTGGGTAGGGAGAGCATTCCTGTCTTGGGCAAAAGCACATGTAAGAAGGAGCCAGAACACCAGCATGGTTAGAATGTAAGGTTCCCTCCAGAGGAATCAAGGGAGAGGATGGGAAGGGGCGGAGGCCAAGGGGCAGGTGGATCCAGATGGTGTGCAGTTTAATGTAGCAAATCTGAATATGGTTCCTTGACCCTCAAGTCTCAAACAACCTGAGAGCTTAGATGACAGCAAAAAGAACGGAGGCATTTTCTAAAAGTCACATACCTCATCTTAGGGGCAGAAGCTCTGATTCCTGGCTGCAAAGGACTGATCATGCCATTAGCTGTTTGTGAAGGTCTTGAGATGTGCCCATCAAGGGGGCTGGGTGGGGAGTGGGGGAGAGATTGCCTTCTGGGCTACCTTGTTTCAACCTCACAACAGCCCTATCTGCGAGCTATCACAGGCTTGCTCCCCGGGCAGGAAGCTGGAATCAGACGGCTCCTAGAAAATGGCTGTGTCGGCATGACCGTAAGAGTCAGGAGCTGGGTTTGGTTCCAAAGTCAAGCTTTTGACCATCCCATCAAGCTTCCTCCAAAGAAATCCACATCTTTAGAAATCTTGAAAATTTCAATGGCTCAGCAGTAGGACTCTCCCTGAAGGTTACTTCAGCAGACAGTAGGATTACAAGAAATGCTAATTCCTTTTCCTTACCGTGAAAGGTGAATGAGGGAACTCCAGCGATCTTTTAATTTTCTTTCCCGTCCATATCTGGGTTTTATGCCCCTGCTATTTTGAATTCCATTTCCAAATGAAAAAAATAACCAAAAACTACTCTCGGCCAAGACATTTGGATTTAAAACAGACTGGCAGAAACCTGGAAAGAGTCACGACTCTCCTTGGTATATCAAACAGGGCAGGCAGAGCCAGTCGGAGAGGCTTCGCTCCATTTTGTAGAGAACAGGCCACATTTTGAAAATGGATGAGTAAGGTTCACTGTTTCGACTTGTTTCAAGGTCTGGAGGCCAGGCCTGGTTTTGATCTGACAGGCCTGGGTCTCCAACCGTGGGTTATTCCTTTGCAAAGACTCAGAGAGGCAGCTCGCTCGCCAGGCACAGACCTGGAACAGTGTCCCTTTGAAGACTTCCTCAGTGGGTCTTAAGTGGGATTTGGTGCCCATTGTGGAATCACAGTAATGAGCTCAAAACTAATGGTTTTCATTATGCCAGCACACCAGCCAGCCCCTCTGTTTGCCCAGGTGCGTGGCTCTGTGCCCCATGCCCGGATCTCTATATAAGAACAAAATAAATATTTTTAAAAGGAAGAAAGAATTGGAGATGAAGGAATGTCACAACTGGTGCGGTAGGAAAAGTGAGAGGAAGGAGGCTCTGGTCTCTTTAAAGTAGGGTAGATTTGCTATCTACTTTCTTTATTCCTTGGTCACCCTCTCCTCCGGGAAGACAAAAAACCAGAAAAACGAAAAACAATCAGCTAATGATATGGCAAGATTCACCCAGTTAATTGGGGGCTCCGTCAGAGGCTGGAGCAGTGCCGGTAGATGGCGCCAGAGGGCAGACGCCGCGCTCCGGGCTTCTCGGAGGATGGATTCGGAAAAGCCCAGCCAATAACTTGGGCTGGGACGAGAGCATGGGCGTCGCCCTCCGTCAGAGGGGACCAAGTATAAAAACATTTTTTTTTTTTTCCCCACGGAATAGGGAAACATATGCGCTGGAAATGTTCTTGCTCTACCAGCCGGAGGCCAGGAAGTGAGAGCCGGATACTGTTTACGGGGCCACTCCAATTTCAGAGTGAAGAATAAGGCTCAGCAGGTAGGAAGGCCTTGAGAAGAAGAACCTATTTTCCAGAAGCCCACGCTGAGATGGAACTGTGGAGGGCTGGGCTCAGGAAGCTCACTGGATAAGATGAGGGAGCCTTACATTGTCAAAATAAACCCAGCTGCCTCCACCGAGGGGCCGGCTGGGTATGCTGGGGAATATAGGCAGAGCTAGAGTTGGCCAGAACTGGGTTACGATCCTATATGGGTGACCTTGAATGATTCCCTTTCTTTCTGAGCAACGGTTGACTCATCCCTGGGGTAGATGTAATAGTTGTAAATGAGAGACAAAATTTGATTTCTAGAAAATGCTTTAGTACAACACTGAACATTCACCAACCTCTGAAAAACTCTTCCAGCTGGGACACTAAAACCCCTTCCTATGGGAACGGGGACAATTCGAAAAGACAACTTTTTCATCTGTGTCACCACCGCCTCTGATACACCTTGCTTGATTCTCTCTGGGCTTACCATGCTATTTTGCATTTCATTTACCTATTCAGTTCCTGAGACTGGGGGCTCCTTTAAATCAGGGATGTGCGGTAAAATTCTCCCTGAATTCCCAGAATCTATCAGGGCCCCTGAAGTATAACATCTGTTTGAATATATGAGCTTTTCTTGTGAACAAGTTGTTCCAACCTACCAAGCTAAGTGATTCAGATACAGAATTATGGCCACATCTTATTTTCTTTTTCTGTGCTCAGGAAAGAAACAGAAAATACTACATACCCAGTGATGAAAATCAACTTTGAATTTTTTGTTTTAGCCAAAGACCAAATAGGAGCCAGATGCTAGGCAGCCATTTTCAGTATTGGCCAACTCACCCAGCCAAGATTCTGAATACATTCCAAGACAGAATTGCAATATAAGATCTAATTCTATGATCTTGGTGTCATAGGTGAAAATTTGGGCATGTGGCATTCCCATCTATGCAGGCCAGAGAGAGAGAGATGCTGAAGGAAAGAAGAATGACCCGGATGGAAACAAATAAAGGGAGGCCAACAGAACCAGGGATGCCAGTGAGACCAATACTAAGGAGGGAATTGGAGACCACAGAGCTTGGCTACAGGGGTCAGATAGACTCAGTTACTAAGTAGCCCCTTTGACTGGAGCAAGTTACTTAATTGCTGAAAGACTCAATCTCTTTGTTTATAAAAGAAGGTATTGTTAGTCAGAATAGGTTAACCCATGCTATAGCCATATATCAACCCTGAACTCTCTGTGACTTAGCAAAACAGAAGTCAATGTCTCACTCACCCAACTGTCTCGCCCAAAGGCAGGTTAGTGGGAGCCCTTCTTTACCCCGGGACTCAGGGAATCCATTTCCTTCTAGCTTGTGACACTGCTCTCTCATTGTACAGCCTCGTTTGTTGTTAATGCAGCAGGGAAGAGAGAGCTGGGGAAGGCACACCAGCTCTGAGGTGCCTCAGTACAGAAGTGATGTAGGTGATTTCTGCTCAGAGCCCATTGTGCAAAACAAGACACAATCCCAGCCTAACTGCAAGGGACACCGAGAAATGGGGAGGGGCATAGAGATATTTGGGGAGCACTATAGATTTGTCTGTCCCACTGTATTTTAATATTTAATTAAAATAATTTAATCGATCAGGATTAGCCTCTGCTGCATGAAATAGAACAGCCAATTAACAGTGGCTTTAAAAAGCTAGAAGTTTATTTCCTCTATTATAAAAGAGGTGGGGCAGCTCCACAGTCATCAGGAGCATAAGCCCCTTCTACCTCGTCTGAAAGTCCCTTCAAAGGTTACAAGGGGCCCTCTAGGTGCCATGGCCACCTTTCAGCCAAGATGAAAGAGAAAAAGATCAGGGTGTTAAAAGGCACCCTACCTGCTTTAAGGAGCTCTCACAGACGCTCACCTAGCAACTTCCATGTGTATTTTGTTGGCCATTCCTAGCTACAAGGCAGCATGTGATGTGTAGTCTTTAACCTTTGTGAATGGGACAGTGAATGTTGGGAAGGCTACTAACCGTCCATGCCAAAGTAACAATGCTCAATTCATGGAGTTATGGTGAGCACATTACAAAAATAAAAAGGCTTTGCCTAGGAGCCTACCATTATCTGTGTCCAATAAATGTTAGATATTGTCATTACATTTTTGTTTGCTTGTTTGTGTATGTGTTTTACCATATCATCATTTGGGAAGCCTGATCTTAGGGACAACACCTTAGGGACATGTCAAGAAAGTAGAGCAAATCTTTGGTCTTAGTGAGGAAGAGTTGGGAGAGCAAGGCAGGGTATGAGAGCCCCAGGCCCTG
This sequence comes from Mustela erminea, assembly GCF_009829155.1. Taxonomy (NCBI): domain Eukaryota; kingdom Metazoa; phylum Chordata; class Mammalia; order Carnivora; family Mustelidae; genus Mustela; species Mustela erminea. Next base: position 62,410,911 of record NC_045623.1, read on the forward strand.
GGTTAGGAATTAGGAAAAGGGAAAGCATTAACACTCAAGGGGAGGGACCAAGACAGAATGTCATTCTGATGGGCTGGGCCCAATCATAAGGCAGCTGGGGGTACAGGAAGGAAGAAGCTCAATGTGGTAGCCCTTGGTTTTTCTGAGGCTGACTCTGGTTAAGAGATGTAATTAGCTGAGAAAAGAACCCAAGAAAACACGGTGGAAAACCAGAAAGCATCACAGTGACTGCCTTGGTACCTTTAGAATTCAATCTTTCCGGACCCTCAGCTCCGCGTATGTACTCCCTTCCTCACTGACCTCTTTCCACCTCTGTGAGGTCGCCTCACTCCTTCACTTGGTTTCTGCCACCACAAATCTTAACACTACTGCTTTTGCATCCTTTTCTTCAGTATATGTTTACTGAGTACTTGCCATGGCCAGACATAGCTTTTAGTACTAGGGATAGAGTGGGGAAGAAGACAGGCAACACTCCTTGTTCTGTGAAATCTAAATAATATGTTGGTCTTTTCCTTCCTCGGATTGGTGCCTTCTAGGTAATTCTTCAGCCTGGTCCCTGGGATTCCCTCTCTGGTATGCTACATATCATTTACCCCCTTGTTGGTCTCGGTCTTAACAGTCCTACTAGTCACTAAAGCCCAGATATAAGAGGGATGACTTAAATCTTCATCCCACCTTCATATCTCACTTTGATGTTGGCTCAGAGGTAGGGCAGGCCTAAGTCTGTGGTTGGAGGCATTAGTGGCTTCATCAGAAGATGCTGGAGAAGAAAGAGCTAGCATTAGTAATAGTCCCATCAGCCTATGCAATTCCACATCTTCAGGTAGAACAATGAATAACTTCTTGTGTCAATTAAGGTTCTTGTGTTGCAAGCAGCAGAAACAGACTCCAAGTAACGTGAATAAAAGAGATTTACTGGAAGGGTATGGGGCACCGTGAACAAGACTTAAAGGAATAGCTGAAGGGTCAAACATCAGATGGGACAGAGTCTGGGGCAGCTCATGGACTTTGTTGGAAATCCATGCCTCTGTTGGAAAGAATGGCCTCTAATCGTATTTCTGCACTTTCTCTCTACTCAAGAGGCAAATTCCTGAGAGAGGGGGAGGCTGTTGTTCTGGCTTGAGTTACATTTCTACCCCTTCCCACCCAAAGCCCAATTAATAGCTTCTACCAAATCTACTCTATTTCTAGTACTAAAAGCTATGTCTGGCCATGGCAAGTACTCAGTAATAGGAACTGGTAGTTCTGCAAAGAAAAATTAGGGTGTGACTACCAGAATGGGGAATGAATGCTGGGTAGGAAAATACACAGGTGTCTACCTCCCCAGTCTGGGTAATGTTCCTATTCCCAAGGCTATGGCGTTAGGAATATTTCATGAAGATGCATAAGAATGTGTCCTCCTGGAAACGTTTTCAGTTGCAGGGAGCAAGACCATGCTCTAATTACAATAAAGGTGATGCTCAGGTTGGGAATTTGGAGTGACGTTGATAGAAATACCAATTATAGGGTGCCTGGGTGGCTCAGTGGGTTGAGCCTCTGTCTTTGGCTCAGGTCATGATTTCAGGGTCCTGGGATCGAGCCCCGCATCGGGCTCTCTGCTCAGCAGGGAGCCTGCTTCCGCTCTCTCTCTGTCTGCCTCTCTGTCTACTTGTGATCTCTGTCTGTCAAATAAATGAATAAAATCTTAAAAAAAAAAAAAAAGAAATGCCGATTACAAGTGGTTTAACAATCCAAAAAAATGAAAGATTTTATTTTTGTATTACTTTTTTTTTTTTTTTAAGTCTGGTCTATATTTTTGTAATTGAGATTCTATTAAAATTAGGTCATGTGTTCACATCGTTTGTGCACCTTCTTCCCTCTTGCCACCTGGAACACGGTTGTCTCCATCTTGAAACTTGGAGGCTGTCCTTTTGGATCATGAGGACTAAAACACCGACAGGGCAGGACAGCATGCTAGAAGAAACCTAGATTCTGGTGACTTTATGGAACAGAGACATGATTTTAGCCCTGCTCTGTATTGCTCTATATTTTTCTGTAATAGAGAAATAAGCTCCTACCTGTGAAAATTAGTCAAGCCTAATTCCAATTGCCTCTCTGAGGTTATGCCACCAACAAGGGACAGAGCCCTGATTCTAACTCAGTTCCAGAACCTGGGCTAAGTGAGGCAAGGGAAGCACCCAGGGTACAAAATTTAAGGAGGCACTCACGCTCAGGGTCACGCAGGTGCTGACTGTAGGACTGTCAGTGTAGGTGCCTCCTAAAATTTTGAGCCCTGGCTGCTAGCCTTGCCTTATAGCCTGCTCCGCTGCATCAGCTCCCAGAGCCCCTGCGCTGCCGACACACTGTGACTGCAAGAAAGCAACTAGTCTTCATCTGAGATCTGAGAAACGCCTGCTTTTATATTAACTGTGAGATGCAGCATTTTAAAACTTTCTGGCGTCTGCATTCCATAGCACCCCTGCTATTTTCCGAGCTCGCTTTTCTCATTAGCTGGCACGGGAGTGAAAAGCCCTTCTGAAATACCTCACCCTCCTATCCGCTTTCCAAGCAGGCAGCCTTGTTTATACATCGCTTCTCCTGGATGAATCATTCGTAGCAAGAGTACAGCTTCCACTTGTCCATGAGAAACTGTTCAAAACAATCCTTTCTATTCTGCATAGAAACCTCAGGAGTAACAATAGATATTCAAACTAAGACGGCTACTTGTCAGCCTCTCAAAGTCAGGGAACAAATAATAGTAACTATGTGCCATCGAAAATCATTTTGAAAGAAAAAACAAAACGTCCTTGTGATCGCTTATTTTTCTTTGCGCTCCCTCCCTCCGTCTTCTTTATATTCTGCTTCCTGCAGAAGCCTTTCCAGTTCCTTTTGCTTCTTGTTTCAGGGTGTTATTTTCACATGACGCTTCCTGAAACCCATAGACAGTCATCATAGTGGGGTGGGGGGAGGGCTGGTTTGGGGCCAGAGTTCAGTTGCCATTGACATCTTAGGGATCAGAACCCCTCAATCAAGTTTAGAGGGACATGTAGAGTCATTTCTCAAGTGTGGGTTTATTTGACACGCTGAATTTACGCAGGGCTAGACAAAAACCTTCCAAAGAAATACGTATTCTGTAGATCTCTGCCAAACTGTCAGGAACAGAGAAAAAGTAGGTGAAGAAACAGGGGCTGGAGAAGCTAATAGAAGTGGAGAATGGGTCTAGGTCATGGCTTGTGAAGAGCCTTCACATTAATTCTCACGCCATCCTCCTTCAAAGAGAATGCTTTTATCTCTGTCTCACAGGTAGAAAAAAACAAGTCAGAGAGATTAAGTAATTCGCCCAAGATCACACAGCAAAGAAATAACAAGTGGGGACCCAAATCCAGGTTGACCCGACCAGATACCAATGCTCTTGCAAGTGTGCTTTGCTGCCTGCCAGAGCTCAATCTATTTCCTATCAGAGGGAAGATGAGCAAGATGTGGGAAGTCAGGAAACTGAGGATCTAGTCCCAGCACAGGGACATGACACAAATCCTTCCACTTCGCCTGGGTCTCCATGCTCTTACCTACGGAACAAGAAAGTAGAAGTGTTCTTCAACAGTTTCTGCTCTCTGACAGTCTGCGTTTCCATATCTACTCCCATCAAAGGCATCCAACAAAAGCATAGAAATAACAGGAAGGGTGAGCCACAGGCAGGATCCCTCCCTGTGGGTCAGGAGTGCAGGAAAGGCCAGAGACAGCCACTGCAGGATAAATAAACGAACTTGGTGTTCTTTGCACTCTCCCATTTTTTCATCAACCTTTCCAGCCCCTGCCTCCACCATCCGGGCACTGTGCTCCCGGCCTTACCACCTCCAGTTGGCCTCAACGTGTAGCACCCCATCTAGGCTTGCCTGGATTCCTGCAGTGCTGAGTTAAAAGGCCTAATTGTTTTTTTATCTGGCCAACTGGATGGTTCTTTTTTGCAAATTATAAGAAGGTGCTTCTCAGACTTGGGTAGGGATAGCCCTGACTCAGGATGTATGGCTTGGCAAACAGAGCATGGACTGACTTTCAGCTCCTGCCTTCCCCATTCCTCCAGATGCCCGATGCAGTGCACAACTCAAACAACTGTATGTGGCAGCCCTGGGATGAGGCCAACTGTTGATTCATTTCAGTAAATTGTACTCCTTTCATCCAATTACACATGGCAGAGAGAAACCAGGACTATATCTTGACCCTTTTCTCACCTTCATCTCTCATGTTCTACCCACTACACTATTGATTTAGTTCCTATTTACCTCTCAGAGTTCCCAGTGCTCTCCATGGCTACCACCACCCTGATCAAAAGAACATCTTTCTTCTGAACCCTAGCACTAACATTCTAACCGGCTTCCTTCCATCTATTCTGTCCTGCCTTGTGTTTATTCCTGTTGTCCCAGCCAGAAGGTATAGGAACTCAGTGAGTTTAGCACTGAGAGCTAACAAATTGGAGGATCTTTTCAAAATATAAATAAATATGGCCATACCTCTGTCTTGCTTGAACTTTCAGTGACTTCTGATGACTTTTAGATTAAGGATGAAACTCTTGACTCAGGCCCCTCCCTACACTTCCAGAACCACTTCACATTGTCTTCTTTTCAGCTGTCCTCTCCCCCGTGCCTCAGAAATGTCCCCCAAGAGCACAGTCTTCTCTCTACCTTGAACACTGGTCCTCCTTCTTTGCCTATTAATTCCTAATCACACTTTGAGTGTGTCAAGCGTCAAGCATTACACCTCGGAAGGTCTTCCCTGGTCCCCCTGACTGGCCAGCTCTCCTTAAGATAAGTCCCTCAGAGACAAGAGCCTTCTTCCCTTTGCAGCACTCATCAGTTACATTTCCACGCGTATCTGTGAAATCATCTGACACTCTCTCTCCAACTGACCTCTAAGCTATGTCACACGGTGCCTGGGCTTGTCACTATATAATGTCAGGCACACAGTACCTCCCTGATAAATGTATGTTGAATGAAGGCAGGTTTGTCTGGCGTGGAGACACCAATATTTAGCAATGACCACTTTGGCTCATCCCCCACAGTGATCTACTAGTTTAGTGTCCCCAAACTGGGGAGTGTCAAAGGAAGAGGAAGAAGAGCAAATCTTAGAAGATAACAACTGGCAAACCATTCTGTCATAACTAACCAACTCCGAATGCATCTTCTATGAGGCATTGTGGTTAACTGATTCCGGGCAAACATTTGGTGAATCAGTGAATAAAATCTAATCATTCAAGGCCCAGATTAGATGCCACATATGCTAGAAAGATGCAGAAGTAATCTCTCTGTCCCATACGCGTGCAAAGCATTTCATCATTCCCTCTCTGTTGATAGTTTTTATCTTACGTTAGAATTATTTGGGTGTATGTCTCATCTCATAGAGAACCTTGGAATTACCCAATTGATTCCTGTTCTGATCTTCCATCCCCCAACATCCAGCACAATGGCTATCTGTAATAGTGTTCAAATAAGGTTCAGCAAGAGAATGAAGGCACAAATGGGTGATAAATCATGCTTGTTTAGCTTGCTCTCTCTCAGAGGTACAAACTATTAGTTTGAGCATATTTCTGACCTTCCTGATCCTACATTCTCTTCAAAAAACCTGGGGGAAAGGATTACTTGGGATACTTTCAGCCACTTTAAATTAATCAATCATCTATCATTTAGTATGTCTCCATTGTGGGAAGCCAGGTTGTTTTCTCCTTCCTCCCATCAAGCATTTTCAGTCTGGATGATCTCAACAGCTTTCTAATTCGAATCAGAGAACTTCCAGTACCACAAATGTGCCCCAAGCACGCCAGAGTTTCAAAATCCAGCTTTGGAGATCGAAGTACCAATCTTAGGATCATTTAAGTATATGGCCTCATGCTATTTAATTACTGCCAGCACTTTCAATGAGTCTCTTATTTGTACCAGTCAAATACATGCATTAAAACAGAAAATCTAGTGGCACCTGTGTGGCTCAGTCAGGTAAGTGTCTGCCCTCGGCTCAGGCCATGATCCCTGGGTCCTGGGATAGAGCCCTACATCAGGCTTCTTGCTCAGCAGGGTGCCTGCTTCTCCTCTGCCTGCTGCCCCCACCCCTTGCACAAGCACCTGCTTGTGCTTGCTCTCTCCCTCTCTCTCCCTCTGTCCAATAAATAATAAAATCTTTTTAAAAACATAGAAAAATCTAACCCTCTCATTAGGTCTCTGATTGAAGACATTTCACATAATGTGTCAGGATGGTAAGAGTCTCAACTCTTCTCTGACCGTGAGCTACCATTAGGATTCACATATGCATACTGAAACATGCCTAAGAGTTGCCACATTTTAGAGCAAAGGGAGACCTCAGAAATTGTTTGACCTAAATATTCATTTTACAGATGGTGAAACTTAAGACCCAGGAGAGGAAGGCACTGGTCAAGTGGACTATGGAGTTAAGATACACTCAGCTTCGGAGGTCTTTGGAGTCAAGATACTTTTTGAATCTTCTGGGGTGTGACAGGCTTTTTAAATACTTTATCACAGCTTATCTCTACATCTCAGGAAAGGTGCCTCGTCTACATTTCACAGGTGAGGAAACTGAGCAGGGAGTTGAAATAATTTGTCTCAATGTCTCCCATTTATCAAATCTTCCAGATAAAAAAGTTGGGGTTGAAACCCATATCTGTGTCAGTCTGAAGATAGAGATTCCCCCAGGGGTAAAGGTCACTGGAACTTTGTGAAGAGCCCGTTGCCATTGAGTGATGGGTTTGAGACCAAGAGAATACAAATTCCAGACTAGAGAATCCCAAAGCAGAGATGTCATAGGCTCCTGTGCCCCCACGCCTCACACACAACCACCGCTAGCATCCTGAAAAGTCAGACCAATACCTTCTCAAACTTTATTGGGCATACAAATCACTTGGTCGTCTATTAAAAGTGCAGATTGTGGTTGAATAGATCTTGAGTAGGGCCTGAAATTCTGCGAATTCTGAGATTCTCAGCTAATACAAATGTTCCTGGTTCTGGACCACACTTTGTGTAGCAAGGTTGCTGAAGGTCACTCAGTCTTCAGCAGCTCCATCCCCAGACTGTCAAGCAGCAAAATTCATAAGAATGAGGGAGGGCAGCCAAGGTTGAGTAGCTGGCGGAGGCACAATGGGTGTAGATATCGTTTGCTGAACATCTTACTATGTGCTGGCATAATACTGAGGACTTTATTGTACAATCACCTTTAATCCCCTCTATAATCCTCCTAGTAGCTATTGGTGTCCACAGTCTACAGATGAGGAAACAGACTCAGAGTTCAGGCAACTTCTCCAAATTCACATGGTTCTGTCTGATTCCAAAACTCATGTTCTTAACCGCAATGCCAACTTCCTCCACCATGAGCGTCTCCTTTACACTCAGCAATTCTGAATGGTGCTTTCAAGGAGAAAGGAGTCTTGGAGCAGATATTGATTAGCTGTTAGGGACATTCCAAACTTAACACCAGAATACAGTGAATATCTTAGACCAGATGTTGATCAGCTTGCTAGGGGGATGTGCAAAGGATCCATTCACACCAAGACAAAAACAAGCATAAATAGCTTGAGTGAAAAATTAGAAATAACTTGCATGGTCCACAATAGAGGAATGGTTAAATAAAACATAGTATATTAAGCAATGGGCGTATTAATTAAACAAATGGGTATACCGATTTCAGTAATGTATTTACTAGAATAGCATGATCTGATTTGTTTTAGAAGAGATGTGAGTGTGGAGGGGTGGTGGGGAGGGCGTGAAAACACAGAGAAAAAGACTGGAATGAGATGTTCCAAGAAATTAATATCAGTAAACTTTGGGGACTATTATTATTCATTTTTTTCTTTTCTTTTCCTTTTATACTTACCCATACTTCTCATTTTTCTGTAAAAAGAGTGAACCATTTGTGCAATTTTTTAAAGAAAAAGTAAATATGCAAGAGGAGCCAAAAAGCTTTTCCAAAAGGGGCGATGGAAGTGGACATGCATTACCAGATATTAAAGTATATTATAAAGCTGCAAATATAACAATTTAGGGTTGGGAAATACTAGACTGATAAATCAGTGGGAGAAAATAAAGTGAAACATAGGATCTGGATACATAAATAATTTACTTTTTCTCTTTACATGAGAGGCTCATCTAAAAATAATACAAAAGTATTGTATGGTCCCCTCCAAATGCTACGGGTATAGCCCGTAGACCATCGACAAAGTGGGGGGAAATATTTCTAATATATATGATCAATAAACAGGACTAGTTTTCTTAACAGATGACGCTTTCTTATAACTCAATAGGTAATTTGGTAGAAAACATAACCATCTATTCAGAAACGGCAGGTGGGGGGGGGGGGGTGTTGATGAGCGAGAGAATGAATCCCAGCTACAGTGACACCGAGAAAGGGGGCATTGCTTTTTGCCGTGGTCCTCCTAGGTCATCAGAGGTTTTATGTAACTCTCAAGGTAGAAATTCAAATCAAACTAGAACAGGAACAATTTCATGAGTCACATCTGACCACTGACTCATCAGTAGCTTAGTGAGAAAGAGATCAAAAATTAATACTCGTATCCCCTGTGCACAATTCATAGTTTGGGGTTTTTCATTTGTTTGTTTTGGTTTGGGTTTTTGGCACGTAACTGGGTCTAAGCTAACTGCAGGGTAAAACAAGGAAGGTAAGTGACATGGCATTAAGAATGAAGAGCTATAGCTAAATGGGCCTAAATCCCAGCTCTTCTCTGACTGAGTGTATCTTCAGGTACCTCACTAAACCTTCCTTTCCTCATCTGTAAAATGGCTTCAAGAGGTCTTCTTCACAGTGTTTTTTTTCTGTGGGAAAAACAAGATTGCCTGTGTAAAGCACTCAGCATCTCTTAGTGAGTTGCTCCATAAATAGTAAGTCTGATGACAGCCTCGGAACTATTATTACCAGGCATGGAATGGCAGGAACAGGGGCAGGCATTGTGCTTCCCCTCTCCTCGCCCCAGTACCAAGCCTACAGAGTAGACCCCTGTGATTCCTGGGTTGAGGAGGACACTGGGGCCATGTGGATACTGTATGGCTTCATCTCCCCTCCGAAGCTCTGCACCAGCACGGACTCCCACGCAGGGAGCCTCCCAGGACCTCTGAGTCCTCATGCAGAGAGAACATTGGTGGTGGAAGCTGTAGAGAGCAAACTCGAGGAGAAGGTGTTTGGGGAAATACTCTATGTTGGCCTCAGCCCTGCCTTCTCCGGTTCAGAGATCTCGCTCCTTGAAGCAAGCCTGTACAGCAAAGTTTCCCTCTAAGTCACCTCAGATGCCTCCTCAGCCCATACAGCAGAGTTTGGAAGAAGTTGCCAGACCAGGAATCTGCTAACTTAGCCAGGACCAAGCAGTCACGGCTTCCTGCAGAGCACCAAGGTCCAGCTGATAGGAAGATTATGGAAAACCCTAGAGTATCCCCTAAATGGTCATCATTGCCCAAACACATGCCACATAGCTCTATTTCCTGCACCTTCACTGCCAACCAGACCACGACCTGACATCCCAGGACCAGCTAATAGCCAACTTTTATGGAGGGCTGTCTGGGTTCCAAGCCTAATGCTAAGTATTTTACCTGCATTGCTTCAGTGAATCTTCACAGATAAGCCTCTCACATCTTATTTACAGATGGGGAAACTGAGGTTTACAGAAGGTTTAAGTACAGAAATGAAGTAACTGATGGTTACCGGCTAGGGCCTCGAACCCAGGTCTGTCTGACTGATCTTGGTTATTACGCTGCTTCCCTAGGAATTATTTTGCAGTTCCCCCCAAGAAGGGAAGGACCCACCCAAGATCACACAGCTAATAGATAGCAAAACTGGGATTCAAATCTGTAGCTCTCCAAGTCCAAAGTCATACATTCCCCATGATACCCGGCTGGGTTCCCCAGTCACATAAGCCCAGCCTTTAAGTGTCCCTTCCCCGAGCCTAGAGCCTGCTGTTGTCCCAACTCCTTGGTTGATTGCTTGGAACCATGTCTGACCTTTCTCAGCTCTTTTCCCTGGGGGCAGATTCTTGAGTCTGTTCTTGCCAGGAGGACATGGACAGATCTTCCCCAAAGATGCCAAATCGCAGCTTGGTTCTGGAGAAGGCAAACAGGAGTCCCCACTCCAGGCACACCTACTTTGGAGAATGAGAAGCAGACTAACTTATCTTCTTGGTTCCTTCACTGGGTCTTTGAAGTTGCCCTGCTCCTAAGTGGACTTGGAAGGGGCAAAGACATCAGTGCCCCATCCTGCCTTCTCCCACTTTTGTCCACCCGCTTAGGCAGGCATGTTAGGGACCCACAATGCCTTGTACTCCAGCCTGACCCATGACCACTGGGCGCTGTTATTTTTTTTACTGTGCTTGTTCATTTCCAATTGCAAAAGCAACAGGCTCGTTGTGTTATTTCCCACCTCTCCGGCAAACCGGCCTTCTCCACAGCAATGCTGCAGGAGTGTAAAGGGAGCCAGGGTTGCATAAAAAGTATTGTAACGGGAGTGAGTGCAAATTAAAATTCCTCCAAGGTGTGCAAAGGATGCCACAAACGGATCAATTTGCCCATAAAGGCTCCCATTCGAACTGAGAGACTCAAGAGAGGAAAAGCAGACTAAGAAACAGAATATTTAAACACTTCAAATCATTTCCTCAGAAAGGCTTTCCGCATCTTGCTGGAGGAGCGAGTCATCTTCCTGTGTGAAGTGTTCGAACTCACTTCCGCTGAGTCACAAGAGGGGCATTCAGGTCTGGACGCAGCCACCGTGCACGTGGTGGAGCCCACGGCTCTACAGCTTCCTCTTCAGAAAACAGAGGGGCTGCCTCTCGGGCCCCATAACGGCCGGCTTCCCTCCAGGCCGCCAAACAACCGGAGTTTCTGAGGGGCATCTGCTGACAGCCTCTGCCAGCTCCCCACCCGGCGTGTCCCTGAGGTCTGTGACTCACAGCAAGCTCACACCGGAAGCCGCTTCCCCGTGCAGTCTCCGTTGGCTGAAATGCTTGCCAGCCCCGAGAAAGGTCTGTGGTGCTGGCCGGCTGCAGTCGTGCACTGGGAAACAGCAAGGACCCAGCCTTTCCTCAGAGGGCAGCAGCACGAAGAGCAAAAATACAAACGTGCACACACTGACTGGTGGGATGAATGGGCTTTTATCTATTCTGCAGGCTGGAAACCACAGACCGTAGACATGGTCGGGAAGGCAGACACATGCCATTCGGGCAGAAGGCTATGTGTTACCTAGCCAAACACGGCCCTTCGAAAGAGAAAAGGAAGGCAAGGAGCCCACTGCTCTGAAAGCAAATCAAGCAGGACAGTGAGACTTGGGGTCTCAGAAACTCCCATCCTTACCTCTAATTTGGGTTAATCATAATGCCTCCCAGTGATCCCCACAGAAAGAGCCTGCTGGCAGGGGCAGGGGGGACGCTGGAGGTCTTCTTGCCTGTTCTACTTCACACAAACTTGAACTTCAGAGAGGTTGAGTCGCCACAAACCACACCAGGAGTCAGTGGTCCAGTGGCATTCGAACCCACATCTGTCAGACATCCACACTCTCAGCTACTACAGATTTCATTTCCTTCTGATAGATGTTTATTGAAAACCACCTGTGTGCAATGTCATAGCTTGGAGCCAGACACCCTTATGAGGTGTTGAATGGAAGAAAAAAAAGAGAAAGAGGGCAGAAGTCCTAGATGTGTTGCTTTCTAACTCTGTGACCTTGAGTAAGTCCCCAATAACCTCCACCCCCTTAATGTTTGATTCTGTGATTGCCTTAAGAAGTTGTTCAGGGGAGGTTCTTGGGTGCGTTCCCCATGTTGACTCTAAGAAATAGAGTTTTCTCTTTCATTCATTCTTTATTTATTTATTCCATCACTCTATAAACATGTATCGATTACTCAGTAACGATCTTTGGGGCAGAGGGGTAAATAAGACACAGTCCCTGCCATCAAAGCAGTTGTGGTCTGGTGGAGAAGAAAGGCCTCCAAAGGGAGTCACCCTGCAGTAAGATTAATGGGTTTCCCAGGGAGAAAAAGTCACAGCAGCCATAGAGACAAGCACAGCTAATGCCATCCAAAGGACTGGGGAAAATTATAGAGAAGGTGACAGTTGACCCAGGCTTCGAGGAACGAGTAAGGATTAGCTAGGATGTGTGTGCTTCACGCCCTGTCTTGTCTAGGCCCATCTCATTCTCAGGTGACGCTGACACTGCCATCTTGAGTAACTAAGCGAATGTGTGGAAGGACGGTGTAGGGGGTAACAACGCAGGCTTAGGAGTCAGGCAGCCCTGTGTTTGAACTGGAGCCCTGTCACTTACTAGCTCTGCCCTCAGCCTGAGTCTCTATCACTGCAACCTTTTGAAGCACTTCTCCTTTTCTGCAGCTGCCTCTTCTCAATTAAAGGTCCTTCTACAAACACATTGAAATGCCCATCCTTGCCAGGTAGTTGGTAGGCACTGGGAGGGGGAGATGCAGAGGCGTGTAGGACACTGTCCTTTCCCCTAAAAGTGCAAGCATTTCGGAAGGCAGGGACAGGGACAGTCTCACTAGGCACAGTGGTCCGTGCACCATGGCGGTGGCCTCCTGCAGGACTAGGACTACAGCAGCACAGACGAAGGGTGGTTCATGCTCAAGACTCCATCCTCAAACCACCACCGCTATCTGAAGTTACATTTGGGGTTCTTCAGGCTTTCATGGCCCTGTTGGGTGGTTTATTATAAAATTTAGAGCTGGAGTGGGATTTTGAGATCATTCTACAAGTGGGAAAAAGAAGGCCCAGAGAAGCAAAAGGCATGTGTAGGAAGGGATGGAATCTGGTTCTGGACCCAGTCCTCTGGGCTTCTGTGTCTTGCTAATTTTCAGCAGTGATGAGATACCCAAATCTTCCCCCTTTTATCCTCCCACTGCAGTTGTGTCCTATAGTCTCATTCAGCTGCAGGTAATAATACAGGACAGGGGCTCTGAATAAATATAAAATTTCTCAGTGGGACATTTGAAATGAAGGAGATCATTTTTTAAATTCATTTCCATTCATTTCTCCAATGAAGACTCTGTTTTCCTAGTCAAAGTACTGAGTCTCAACTAACATTAAAATCAGCTGCAGTAAGCTGGTGCAACCACTCTGGAAAACAGCATGGAGGTTCCTCAAAATGTTGAAAATAGAACTTCCCTATGACCCAGCAATTGCAGTACTGGGTATTTACCCTAAAGATACAAACGTAGTGATCCGAAGGGGCACGTGCACCCGAATATTTATAGCAGCAATGTCCACAATAGCCAAACTATGGAAAGAACCTAGATGTCCATCAACAGATGAATGGATCAAGAAGATGTGGTATATATACACAATGGAATACTATGCAGCCATCAAAAGAAATGAAATCTTGCCATTTGCAACAACATGGATGGAACTAGAGCGTATCATGCTTAGCAAAATAAGTCAAGCGGAGAAAGACAACTATCATATGATCTCCCTGATATGAGGAAGTGGTGATGCAACATGGGGGCTTAAGTGGGTAAAAGAAGAATCAATGAAACAAGATGGGATTGGGAGGGAGACAAACCATAAGTGACTCTTAATCTCACAAAACAAACTGAGGGTTGCTGGGGGGAGGGGGGTTGGGAGAAGGGAGGTGGGGCTATGGACATTGGGGAGGGTATGTGCTTTGGTGAGTGTTGTGAAGTGTGTAAATCTGGCGATTCACAGACCTGTACCCCTGGGGATAAAAATATATGTTTATAAAAAATTAAAAATTAAAAAAAAAATCGACTGCAGATGATTTTCTTTTGTCATATGAAGTCGATGGAAAACATCCTGATGTCGGATCTTGGAAGCCCAGATTCTAAGATCAGCTTTGCCAGTTGGTTGCCTTGGGACCTCAGGCAGATCACTCCCCTCTCAGGACCTCCAGTGTCCCCTCAGGTGCAAAGATGGCTGAACCCAGTGGAAGAAGCTCCATGAGATCTAGGACATTGTTGACAGGGGTATCTCCAGGGCCTGCAGCCACGTATGATACACTGTAGGGGCTCAATCCATACTTCTTTTATTTTTTTTTTAAGATTTATTTATTTATTTATTTGACAGAGACAGAGATCACAAGTAGTCAGAGAAGCAGGCAGAGAGAGAGAGGGAGGAGGAAGCAGTCTCCCCGCTGATCAGAGAGCCCGATGCGGGGCTCGATCCCAGGACTCTGGGATCATGACCTGAGCCGAAGGCAGAGGCTTAACCCACTGAACAACCCAGGTGTTAGGGTCCGTAATCAAAGGAGAGAGGCGGATATGAAATGAAGGTCAAGCAAAGCTTTATTTGTTGCCAAGCATCTCTTAAGAGGTGACCCCGACCAGTCGGTTTGATTCTCGAGGCTTGGTGTGAAATAAAGCTTTGCTTGACCTTCACTTCGTATCCGTCTCGCTGCTTTGATTACGGCCCCTAACACAGGTACCCATGCTTCTTTTAGAAGAGAAATATCTTCAAAGTCACCAGCATTCACTGAAGAGGAGTCCATAAAATCATTTCCAAAATCTGAAGTTCGTCTCTGTTCATTTTTTCCCTTCTCTCTCGTTAGAAGCATGATTACCTCCCCACCTCCCCGTCTCTTAGCAACAACATGGAAGGGTTGACTGTTCTGAAGCACTTCTCAAGTTGCGTGACCTGGCAGCTGTGAATTATTCTGTGTACTCTAATATTACCATTTCGGCGTTGCTCCCCCTCCGCTGTCACTCCCCGGGCCTCCTGCTCAAAACCACCCGCTCAGCACCTCGCCTCACTTGTTGCTGAAAACACACCCTGATTCCACCCACCTCCGCTGGGCTCATTTGTGCAATTGTTCGCGACACCAGAAAACTTGACAGAACAATGTAGTTTAACAGGAGCGCAAGAACACAGGGAGGTAAGGTAAATACTTAGCAATACTTTCTAATGCCAGGCCTGAAACCCATACACATGTTTCTAGGGTCTTCCATTTGTCACTTTATTGTGCAATGGATTAAACCAAAAGAAAAAAAAATTAAAAGAGATGATAATGACCACCATTTATGGAGCATCTACTATGCATCAAGCAACTTCCCACACCCTTCCCTTCTTGGTCTTCCCAAAAGTCTGGGGAGCACCCACATTTACAGATGAGGGAACAGAGGCTCAGAAATGTGGATGCACTGCTCAGGGTCACACAACTGGTAAAGTCTGCTGCCGAGACTGGGTCTGGGTCTGCTCTCTGATTCTCAAATCTCGGGCTTTACAACTGAGAATAATCTGGAAAGGGTTAGCCCACAAGAACCATCTAGCAAGGAGAGAACAGAATGGCAGTGCCAGTCCATCTAGTCCTTTCTCCACCCACTTTATTTCCACTCCTAAAACTGAAATAACTTGTTTTCTGTTGTTCCAATATAGAGAGCTGAGTAAAAGTTGAGCCTACTGAGGGAGATGTCCAGCAATTATTAGGCCAAAGAGAGTTCAGGTTGGAATGGGACTTCTGGCTCATTTGATCTAGCCCTGATAGTTTATAGATGATGAACTGAAGCCCAGATTGTTTAAGATAGTCGCCCACATTCACCCATCTTATCAGTATGTACCAGAGCCTGCCTTATCGCTAGCAAATTCTGTGCTTTTAATCTGTGGGAGGCATCCTAGCATGTATGAGCCAATGGCTCTGAGGCCTAAATATACTATCCTAAAAGTGCTTTGCCTGGCCACACCCAGCACATGTAGCTGCTGTTGACCTGGATCCTCTTGGAACCTCGGTCTCTTTATCGGTAAATGGGGTTGGCAAGGGTCCTTAACTCATACCTTTGGGAAGAAATTCCACTGAGCTCCGGGATGTGGCAGAGCATTGTAGTGCTTGCTTCCCCAACACGAGCTCTAATCTTTGGGGGTTGGGTAGGGCATTTCACAGTCCTGCATGATTTCTGAGATGGGCAGCATTAGAATACGATCAGAAGCACCTGCCCCGGTCTCTAATGATTATGAATAATCAGGAAACAAGAGAAAGAGAAAAAAAAAGCACAGGAGAAAATATTAAAACTTGCATCCACATACTTTCTTGACCTTCTTCTCTCCTTGGCACAGCTTCAACCTCACGGAAGCCATGGGCGAGGAAGGCTATCAGGCAGAGGGTCCCAGAGGAACTGGCAGAGGGTGGGCCAGGCTAGATTAGAAGTCAGGTTCCACCAGGTAGAGGGCTCAGAGTGTGGGAGGCAGCTGCACCGCGAGCGTCAGGAACCTCGAGGACTGTGGGTTCGCCCCACATGCATGAGCCCCCCAGGCATGTGCACGTCCCACATGCATGCACACGAGGCCCGCAAGGCCGACAGGGGCCAGGACGATTGCATTCTCAGTTCACCAGAGTTCCCATCACCTCCCCGTCCCTCTCTACCCTCTCTCTAGGCCCCCTTTTCAGGATGAAAACAACTCCTGACCTCATGTCTGACCTTGCTTCCTCCAGACTCCAATAGTCACCCTCCTCCTTACCAGGCTGCACCACCAGCAGTAGTGATTCGGGGGGCGAGGCAGCAGAGCCAGGTCGTACAGAGAAATGCTGCAAGGAGTTTGCCGGGGAGGCGGGGGGTGGGGGGGGATGGAAAGAGAAGGAAAGGCACTAAGGGGACAGCTGGGGCTTAAGCTGATTGTGTGTGCGTGCGTGTGTATGTGGAGTCAAGTTTATTCTAAGGAAGAGACTGAAGCCCATTTACATGCTTTTGGGCAGAAGCCAGAAGAAAGGAAAGGAAACAAGGAAATGGCTGAAGGGTCTGGGTTGGGGGGTGGCAAAGCACTAGCAGGGGCTCTCTGAGAAGGGGGGGGAGGGCAGAGATGGGCCTCACTCATGAGGAGGGACCGCTCTTCTGTTGTGGTAGGAAGCGAGGAGGGTACCAAGGAGCAGAGGGAAGAGCTTCAATCTGCCAGCCCCCAGAGTTCAGCACTGTCTCTCCTCGGAGCACAGCGGTGGCCTCAGGCCAAGGACTGCCTCCGGCGCTCCACACACGTGAATTGCCATCCTCACCACAACCTGCAAGGTGGGCATTTCTAACACCCCCATTTTATAGATCCCCCCCACCGAATCTAAGAAAGCACATGAAATTGCCGAAGGTTGCACAACCAGTATTAGTAGTCGAAATAGTGCTGACACGAATACAGCCCGAAGTCTGTGTCAGTCTTTATTCTGAGCACTTTATATTCATTAACCTACTGACCCCTGTGAGGCGGGTGCTGTTACTACCCTGACTTCACAGATGAAGAAACTGAGAAACAGGATGATTGGATAACTTGCCCAAGGACAAACACTGTGAGAGCCCTTGAACCCCGGCTCTCTGCCACCCAGGTCAGCGTCTGGAGCCCTCGTATCTAACTGGTTGTGGGATACAAAGCCCCGCAGATGGAACTTGTTTGTCTGATTCCAAAGGCGGTCTTTTGCTCACACGTCACATGATGAGGCTACCTGAAGGCAAATGAGCTTTGAGAGTTGAATACTCCGTCCCAAGATCTCGTTAGGATGTCGAAGAGCAAGGAACAAGTACCCCCCGAAGACCTCCTCCGATTTCTCTTTGGGTAAAACTGGGTGACAGGGCTCTCCCCCATTCCCTAACGACTGGGGTGTCTCTATGGTGGAAGCGGGAAAGTGGGGGAGGTCCAACATGGTATAAATTTAACCCATCAGCAGTGTCTGACGTATCCAGGCAAAGCGAAAAGTGCTGTACTTAAGCCTTCCTGTGTTCAGTCGGTCATTCATGGACCCTGACTTCTGGCGGGCCCTGCGCCAGCTCCAGGCACCCAGGAGTGGAAGCCCATGGTTCCTGCTCTTCAAGGAGCTTACAGATGGGGACTTGGAACAAACACCGAGAGCAGACGGGTCCATCGCAGCGTGTGGCAACACCCTCCAGAGGAGGACACCGCGTCTGTCTAGGGGAGGAACCGAGGCACAGGATTCACAGAGAAACCATCACTTTTAAGGAAAGAAGTTTGCCAGAGGAACAAGGGAAGTGAAGGCATGTGACTGAGGCGGAGAGGACATACGTGCCAAGTCAGAGAAGCACAGGGAAGGATGGCACGGTCTGGGGAACTGGTCACAGGTCAGTGCGACCGCAGCGGAGATGCGGGCTTTGTGGGGTGGGAGATGCAGCAGGAGAGGGAGGCCGGGGCCGGATCCACCCACCCTGGGCAGCTGTTCTAGTACTGCAGGTTTCTGCAGCTGATGGTGTTCCCGGGCACCGGTCAACGCGCTCTGGCAGCTGGCTGCTGCGGTCCTGAGTGGAGTTCTCAGGGAGGGCGCTTGGTGGGCCACGGCCAGCCAGAGGAGGTGCTCCTGCAAGACCCATGATGAAGGCTCTGTTTGCTTTTTGCCTCTTTTTCTTTTTCTTTTTCTTTTTAATTTTATTTATTTATTTGACAGACCGAGATCACAAGTAGGCAGAGAGAGAGAGGAGGAAGCAGGCTTCCCGCAGAGCAGAGAGCCCAATGCGGGGCTCAATCCCAGGACCCTGGGATCATGACCTGAACCAAAGGCAGAGGCTTTAACCCACTGAGCCACCCAGGTGCCCCTTTTTTTCTTTTTTTAAGATTGGTTGATCGATTGATTGACTGACTATGTTCAGTGCCTCTTCAGGTTTCTTCCGGTGAGCAAAAACAAGCACCAGTGTAGGTTCTTCATGAAGAAAATGTGGCATAACACACACTTTGGAAAAGCAGGGGAGACCTGTATTTCTAATTCACAGGTAAGAAAAAAGAGGCTCAGGAGAATTACCAGGTCCTCTCTCCAGAGCTGACAAGACACAGGTCCAGGGTTCGAACCCCAGCTGGCCGGAAGCCAGAGCCTACACTCTTTCCCCTCCCCCTCAACGAGGCCTCTAAAGCTATTCCTATTATGTAACCAATAAATAAATAAATAAATAAACTTTTCTTTCTATGGTGGCAGTGGCGATGTCACTCCAGAAACTAAGATTTGTTCCCTTTATAAATGAGGGGTCAGGGCATTTTTCCCCCCTGCTCATTATAAAGGCCTGCTTCCTACCAGAATGAATAATGAGGTTGTAGCTGTCTGCATTCAGCCATACGAAGACGGGTAATTGTATTTCTTCCATGATGGGAGAACCAGCTGTGGCACTAATAAAAACGACTGCTTTTCAATTCTTTCAACAAAGTAAATAAAACTCCCTGGTGATTAACAGCAAATTGGTTTCCTGCAGAGTTGTCAGATCTGAAGGGGGGCCATGAGGGGGATGGGAGAGAAGATGGGGACAAGGGTTTGGCTAGCGGTTCAGGCGTGCCTTCTCTGAGTACGTGGTCCTGAGGTGCTCTGGGTACAAGAGATGTTTTTAACTCCTTTCAGGAAATTCCCAGGTCTGGCAAGATAACAATCCAGTATCCTGGCGTGGGGACAAAAGAGGAAAGGGGTCTCACTTATTAACAAGAACAGCCCCTAAGGCTCTCAAATTTAGGGCACCAATTCTTATCCCATTCATCTATTTCACAAATATTTATTAAGTGCCTGCTAGCAGCTTATTCATTAACTGACTATTTACTGAGTGTCTACTATATTCTGACACAGAGTTATGCCTTGGGAAAGGAGCTCACAGTCTAACAGAGAGAGAGAGAGAGAGAAACATGGTTTGTTGTTATTCCTGTGATAAGTTCTATATATTGGAAATGAAAGTTGGGAACTTATATAGTCTTTTCATTCTCTTGACAAATAGGATAGAAAAGCTGTTTTGCCCCCAGAATTAAGCCAAAGAGTTACAAACCAAGTCCAATAAGAGATCAGTCAGAAGTGAAGATAATATGGTTGGAAATGAGAACAGAGGGAAACGTGATTCTGAAATTTGCAGAATATTGGTGGATCCAGGGCTGCCATGGGAAACAGGTGGGATGCCCAAAGTCGGGTAATTCAAGGAGAGTTTTATCTACTAATGGGTCCTTCATGTGCAGGGATGTGGCAGGATGTTGGGGACTCACAGGGACTATGCAGGAACCCAAGACTAGCTGTAGCAGGGCTGTTACCAACCCAGGTCCAAAACAATAGGGGAGGATATTGGCTATAGGAACCATAAGGGAAGAGTTGTCTGGGGACGATCACTTTGAAGGGTATTCTGATGGACATCTGGAAGTCACAGCTGGGATGACCCTATAGGGAAGGTGTCAGAAACATAAATACCTAATCTCATTTTCCTCCTTCCCAAGATTTTTTTTTTCCATCTCATGGGTCAGGGAAGTCTTCCTGTAGTAAAGATAGTATCTGAGCTACATCTTGACAGATGAATGGGAGTTTTTTGGGTGATGAAGGGAGGGGACAAGTCAAGAAGGTGGGAAGTGGACCGAAAACAGATTCTGAGAGACCTTTATGATATGCAGAGAAGTTTGGCTTCTGTAGCCCAGGCACTGGAGAGCCATTGAATGATTTTTAAGGAGGCGAATAGCATGACCATAAGCATTTATGAAAATCCTGTTGGCTGAAGCATAGGAGATGGCACCAAGAGAGATGGGAAGAAGAGACAGGCTGGCTGGCTAGTAAGTAGCAGATGAAGGGGGAATGCCTGAACCACAGTCATAGAGAGGGAGACAGCGAAGATTTTGAAATAGTTGAAAGAAGTAGCAATTATGGATGATTGAACCAGAGAAGGGCATGCAGGAGAGGGGGCATCTAGGCTGACTCTTAGAACTCCTGCCAGGATATTAGTGGACACCCGGTTTGCTGGGACTTAGAAAGGAAAGAGGCAGAACAGGTTTGGGGGACGAAATGAGACAGCTTTGCTCTGAGGCATAGTGAGATCCCCCCGCCTGCAGGACCTCTAGGTGGAGAGGCCTGCTGGGACTTGGGTATGACCCTCGAGTTCAGGAGAGGGAGACAGAGCTGGCCTGAGAAAGAGGTCCGGAACACCCGAGCATGCTGGAGGTTAGGACATGGAATCACATAGGGAGAGCTTGCACAGAGGGAGAGGGCTCCCCTTCCTTCCACGGCCTTACCTGCAAGATGCAAATGGAAGTGCCTCCTTCATGGGGTGGTGGCAAGCCCTTGAGAGAAGGGATAGCATGTGGAAGAGAGCTTGGCTAGTGGTTCTACCCCAGCAATGTGCCTAGCATATCCTAAAAATACTTACAGAAGCAGAGGAAAGGTACAAATGCTAAGAAACTTGATTTTACACCATATTCAGAAAAGAAAATAGCAGCTGCTTTACACTTAATGGACACCATGGTCTTATCTCGCTGCACCTTACACATCTGTCTCTTCTTGCTCCTTGGGCTGAGAGGGGTGGGAACTAGATCCCAGCGTCATCTGTGTTTCACATTCTCCTATGTACTGGCAAAACAATTAGCACATAATAGCTATCCACTAAATATACAGATATCACTGATTGATTGTCTGGTGGAGAAAAAAAAAAAAAATGAGAAAGACTCCAAGCTGGAGAGAGTCCCAATTACCCTAGCATTTCCCTATACCCGACAAGCCGCTCACTCTGTGGGTCCGGCCCCTCCCCCACCAGAGAGACATGATTAATGTCCTTCCTCTGTTTGAGAGTGCTAGTCCCAAGATTAATGAAGTCAGAATCCCTTGGAGATACTTGAGTAAGAAATGGGCCGTATTGTTGTCTCGCTTTAATTAATTTGAAAATTATCCTATATTGTTCAAATGGCAACTGACTCATCAAAAGTGGGTGTTTGGAAATGATCGATGGAAAGTCTGAGGATTTTCTCATTAATTAATTTGGCTGTGAAAATAAGCACTGGCCCACATTCCCAGTGAAATAAAAACACACCCAAAGGTAACCAAGAAATCAGGCTGGTGTGGAATGGCCTAAGTTCTGCCCTCAGGCATAGACTCACACTTTTGGCAGCCAAGCAATGATTTTATATAGGTAATATGTAACGTGCGATTTTCTGGTTTTTTTCCCCCCCCAATTTTCCACAGTGGGCACATGTTATCCTACCATAAAAACTTAATTTAAAAAAAATTAAAATAAAAAATATTTGTCATACACATATACGATATAGAATAAATACAGCATGTACAGAAAGTATAATAATATAAAGTAAATGTTATCTTTATTTTTCTCTTTATCTATGTTTGGAGACTTTTAAATTAGTATTCCATAGTATTATTTGTCCTGCTATTCTATTACCACGTGAACCGGGGGTCTTTACATGTAAGCAACAGAAACTGTATCTAGCTAATATATTCCAGGAAGAAGTTTTCTGGAAAATACAAAGGAATTCAAATTTTCAAAAGAAAAGTGGGGAAATGGGCTTAGTAAGACAGGAAGAGGAAGCTAGCTACTCCAGGGGTTTTGCAGGAACTACGCACCAGCTTGTCCAAGAGCCCCTGTGACAACCAGTGGCTCTAGCCACTCACACACGCAATTAGGAAGGGGAGTTCTGGTCAACCCAGCAAGGGCCGTATTTCTGCTTCAGCTAGAGAGAAGCGGGGCACCTTGCTAACTGTTGTAGCCAGACTGTACTGGAGGACTTTGATCATTCACCCAGGTGAATTTTAATCCCAGCTCCATAAGAGGTGGTAGGGATGTTGGACAAACAAACAATAGATGCCCACCCCATAAGGCAATTGTTTCCCCCTTACCCAGTGATTCTTAAGGTCTAATTTACATAAAGCAATAATGTTGCATATCAGCCACTGATCCATTGCTGAACAGCTCTAACTGTTAGATAATCATCCAGTGGGTGTTGATTCCATTTCTGTCTCCCTGTGTCAAAAGAGGGGCCAGCAGATCCCTGGGTGGCTCAGTCGGTTAAGCGTCTGCCTTCAGCTCAGGTCATGATCCCAGTGTCCTTGGATTGGGCCCGGCATTGGGCTCCCTGGTTCAGTGGGGAGTCTGCTTCTCCTTCTCCCATCCCCTTTGTGCTGTTCTCTCTCTCTCTTAAATAAAATTTTTTTAAAAAATGAGGTGTCAGGATGGTAGTGGGACTGGAAAGAACTGGAACAGTTAGAGGATCAGTTGGGAAAGCTGAGGGAGGGGAGCTTGGAGGTGAGGAGAAGACTCAGGTGAATGAGCTGTCATCACCACCTTTCTAAAGGGTGGTCTGCCATGCAGCAAAAGAATGAGTTTTAAAATAATCGATGGAAGTTCAAGAGAAGAAAGAGTTGTCTCAACAAATGGTAGAATACTTTAAGAATTAAAACGGCCCTGCTCTGGAAAGTAGGAAGCCCCCATTTCAAGGGGTGAGCCACTAAGAATTTCAACATGGGATGAGGTTGGGTTATTTGATCTCTAAAGGATTCTTTGAACCCTGATAGTTTGTGGTCCTCCCATCCTTTGATATTTGCAAACCTAGTAAGTGTCCTACTGAAGGGCTCCTTGCCTTTCACAGTTAGTCACGGGCATGCCTTGGGCTCAGCTTCTCCTTTTCACCTGGTTTGCTCCCAAACCTTAATGGAAGGATCCCCCAGGCACTTCTCAGCTGCTGCAGGAGAATTTTGGGATTTCCTCAAGCAAGCATGACAAGCAGAGATCAGAGGAAAGGTGCAAGCAACAGATTCAGAGTAAGAGTTCTGGGGTTTAAACCTCAGCTTTGCCACTTACATACTGTGGTATCTTAAGCAAGTCAATGGGCTTTGTGGTTCTCATTTTATTCCTATGTAAAGAGTGAGAACAGATGATGAGAACCGTAATAACAGTAATAACATGGTTTCAAGAGTTTATTTTTAAAAAAATGTAATGCATGGTTTTGCGGAGTCTTAATGGTGTGCTAGATTATTTACATGCATTTTTTTCTGTATTTAATTCATTGATGTAATCCTGCCAAAAATCACATGATGTGTAGATTCCATTATTTCCATTTCACAGATAAGAAAACTGAGGTTTGGTGAGTTTAAATTATTTACCTGGGGCACCTGGGTGGCTCAGGTCATGATCTCAGGGTCCTGGGATTGAGCCCAGCATCAGGCTCTCTGCTCAGCAGGAAGCCTGCTTCCCTCTCTCTCTCTGCCTGCCTCTCTGCCTACTTGTGATCTCTGTCTATCAAATAAATAAATAAAATCTTTTAAAAAAATTATTTACCTAAAAAATAGAGCTGAAATTAAAATCGACAGATCTAACTCCATCAGCAGACCTGACCATGGCTGTCAGACTTAAACATGAGCTCATACTGGACCTAATAGGCAATCTGGAACATGAGAGGGACTCAGCAGATATTAGCTCTCCATTCATCATCTTTCTGACTTAATCTTCTAAAAACTCCTGTTAAAATTCATCATTAAATGTTGTGCCCCAGTGCTGCCTTAATCCTCCCACCAGGTCACGAGATGGTGGCAGCAGCTTCCAGTGTCAAATCAAGATACCACCCAGCACCCTAGTTGTTCTTTTTCAAGAGTATGAAAGCTTTCCCTAGAAACCTCCTCTCATGTCTCATCTAACAGATTTAGGTACACAGTCTCATCTCTAAACCCATCATTGCAAAACAAGGATGACTGAATAACCCTGAGGCCAGCCAGACCTACCCCCAGAGCTTGTCCGCTTCCAAAATCAGCCTTCTTCTTGGAGAGGACAAGGAGATCCTGGATGTTGGTAGGCTACCAACTGTCTCCTCAATAGCCCTGTTATTCTGATAAGAAAAAGAAGGCTCAGAGGGGTTTAACGAATCTGCCCAGAGTCCAGGGGCAAGGGTAGGGCTGGGGGAAGGGATGTGCATACCTATGGTGGTTCTTAGGTCAGGAAGAGGGTCGGAGCTGTGGCAGGGTAGGGAGAGGATTTAAGACAGTGGTCCTCAACTGTGCTGCACACTGCAGTGACACGAGTCACTTTAAACAGCTGTGATGACTGGATCCCACCCGGAGGGATTCTGACTCACTTGGTCTGGGAGGAAGCTTGGCTATCAAGGTTTGTAAAAGCACCCCAGGACATTTTAATACGCAACCAAGGTGAGAACCACAGGTTTAGGAAAAGAGCTGATGGGCCATGGAGGGCTTGAGGCTAAAGGCATAGAGTCTGCACTGAGTAACAGAGATCCTGTCTCTCCTGTTTCTCCTCAATAATTGTTCCCATTTCCTGAGGGCTAACCACCCCCCCAACCCCACCGCGTTCCAGGCATGGCTGTGCCCTCAGTATTTGCCATCTAGTAGGCAGGTAATAATTGAAGGGTTGGAGGGATCACAGACACTTTACTCATAGAATGAATAATTTTCATGCAACCTCCACAAAGTAATAGTGCTTTCCATTTTATAGACGAGGCAACAAAAGCCCAGACATTTTGAGGAACTAAGGCTTTTTGACTCCGTTCTGCAAATCCTGTCCCATCCAGAGAAGAAATCAGGAGTCTGAGAAACAAAACCGAGCCTCCCCTCTCTCTTTCTGCCCTCCTCCAGTTTGCATCTTACACCGTCTGGACCCTTGTCGTGGTCCCTCCGACCTGCTAGGGAGCACCAGCCTCCTGCGAGACGAGTCAAGGGCTGAAGCTTCCTGCCTACCAAGGCATAAGCAAATGCCAAGACCAATCTTCATTTTGAAGAAACCCCATTGGGAAGCCTGGTATCTAGCCTGGTCTTCGTGCCTCCTTGTGGTGTGACCTTGAGCATGGGTCTTCCTGTTTCTGGGCTTCATAGTCCTCATCTGTAACATGAAGAACTTGGACCAGAATCTGCAGGTTGTAAACTCAAGTATTTTTGGGTCTAGATATTTGATGTAAACCCATGAGGCAGGCTGGATGGGGACTATAGGGAGAGAGCAAAACCTGCCCTGTCCAAAACAGTGGAATTTATTGAATTCCAGCCAGTTGCCATCATGGTGGCCTGTGGGCTCAGGGTTATGAGAGCTTCTGATTCGCTTTCAAAGAAATACTAAGAAATCTTTATGTTCAATCCCCTGCTTAAGCTAATATTAATCTAATGATATGATGATGCTGATGATGATGCAAGGGAAGAAAACATGAATGTGGGCTGAATGTAGCTCACAGGCTATTTCTTTGTGATCTGTGAGCTAAATGGTCTGTAAGGCTCTAATCACATTCTGTGATTTCTAAATGAAAATCGACCCATTAAGAAACACAAGCACCGGCATTCCTGCACTAGCTGAAAATTCTCTTTGGGAAGTAAACCCAAATGGCATCTTTCCTATTTTTCCTTCCTAGTACTTTGCTATGCATCAATTTCTGGGGTTTCTGGGAAACTGTACCCCCTCCAAAATCTGCTGATCCTGTTTGAAAGATCACCTGCTTTATAGAGAAACAGTGCCCTCTGCTGGAAGAGTAATGCAAAAAGACGCCTTTGGGGCTGAGATTATTTAAAAGGGGAAAAGTGGATTTGTTTGTTTTCACTTGAAATAGATTTCATGAAGAATAATAAATAAAATATAAACGCATATTTATGGATGGCTTGATGTATGTTAGGCATAAATTGGACTTTCATGTATCCATTTGGGAGTAATTACTCTTAATCTACAGAAAGGCCAGGATTCAAGAAAGGAAGAAAACATTTGTTACCTCAACTGACAGCAATGTAGAATGCACAGACAAGGAGAGGAAATTGGAGTCTAGGTCTCCAGACTGTGTGCTGGAAAGTCAGAGCCTTTATAATAATGTATTGCAAATCTGTGGGTTTTAATAGTTACTTTCACTGCATCCTTTCAATAAATCCTCCCAATAACACTCCAAGGTAGGTTTTAATTTCATTTGACCGATAAAGAAAATGAAGCACAGAGCCTGAGTGGCCAGCTCAAGATTCCTTGGAAATTAAAGGATGGAGACAGGCTTAGGCAAGTAGCTTGGCTTCCCTAAGCCTCAATCCCCCTTTGTAAAACATGGATGAAAATAGCATCTATGGGGACACCTGGGTGGCTCATAGGTTAAGCCTCTGCCTTCGGCTCAGGTCATGATCTCAGGGTCCTGGGATAGAGCCCCACATCGGGCTCTCTGCTCAGTGGGGAGCCTGCTTCTGCCTGCTGCTCTGCCTACTTGTGATCTCTCTCTGTCAAATAAATAAATAAAATCTTTTTAAAAAATAGCATCTATGTTTTCAACAGGGATAGAATTGGGAATCCACGTGTGAGACCTGTTACACCACGCCTGGCCCAGAGTGAGCCTGGTACCCAGCATTAGCTAGAACTACTTCAATGATCAGAGTCCAGGTCTTTCAACTCCTGGCCTCTGCCTTTTCCACTACCTTGCATGGTGTTTTGAATCATCAAAATAGGGACCCCAGGGCTGCTGGGATTTATAATCATGGCCCTAAACCCTAAAAACTCCAATTTTTTTAAGTTTTTGTTTTTGTTTTTTGTTTTTTAGCAGAAGTGGCTTTGTCAACATTTATTAAGATCTTGAGCTACATCGTAGACAGATTATTCTAAATGAGGGAAGTTATGGTTCCTGTGACTTATGCACCATTCACACAGTCCTGGGGCTGTGATACAGATCGCAGAGTTCCACGCTGGAATAAGAGCATTGCCATGTCAGATGATATCCAAAAGAAAGTGGTGAGCGTCCCAGGGGGTCCAGGAACCACATCAGAGGAGACTTGTAGAAGGAACTGAGGATACCTGGCCTGGAGAAGATAAGATTCATGGACCATATTCATTCATTCATTCATTCATTTACTCATTCAAGTGTTCATTCGTTTTACATTTACTGAGTACTTACTCCTTGTGACACATTACCAATATAGCCAGCAGCCAAACACACAGAATTTCTGGGCTTATGAACCAGATCTAGAGAGGATTCACGTGGAGTAATAGAGGATGTCATGAGAAGAATTAGCCTTATTTTGGGTGAACCAGGACCAGGGCCAGAAGAAGAATACATTTTGGTAGAACTCTTTAATTGGTTGCAGGCGAGGTGGCAGGATGGCTGGCTCAGACATGTGAACTCTTTCCTGCTAGGTGTCTTTTAAGTCCAGAAGCCTACTGGGAGGTTTTCAGAGGGGATTCGAGAAGGAGCCAGGTTGGGTCAGGGTGGAGCTGCATTAGTTCCCTACGAGCCTAGGCACCATGGATGTATCAACATTGCCCAGGCTGATCTGGGAAGGCCCTCAGGAGTTGCCACTTATACTGAGGAGGAGAAAAACAAGGACCTTTCTTGAGCCTCCATGTTCTTGATGCTTCAGTGATACGGTGGCCCGTTCTCTCCCCATCACAGAGAATTCTTCTGAACAGTGTCCCTCAGCAGAACATAAGGGGATTGGCAGAAAAATTCTTTAGTACAGGATGCAGATTTTTCAAAAGTCCATTATAAAAAAAATCATTTCCTTCATTGCTAATTCTGAAGCAAAATATAAACAACAAAGCTAAGGGAATAAAAATCACCCCAAGATAATCATGGCTAAGACAATTTTCCTCCATTTTCAACTTGTTTAGGATTTTATTTTATTTTTTAAGTACATATAATCACACCAAATCCTGCTTTTTTACTTAGGATTATTTAAAACTAATCTGTTTTTAAAATTATTATAAGCTCTTCGCTACAATCCTGTCTTGACTTATGTAGTTATGTTATTATTATATAACATGATATTGAGTAAATAAAGCATAGTTGACTTGTTCATTCTCCCATTACTGGCCATTCCCAATCTTTGATACCATTTGGTACAAGGTAGAAGTCCACACATGATAGCAGTGTGGAGGGAATAAAGGAGGAAATGGTGTACTCTGTGGGGAGGAGGGAGGTTGGTCCTGGGTTGGGGCAGGAGGCAGGTATGGTCGTTGATAAAAAAGGAACCAAGGAAGTAATATAGACTTAAAGATCTGCAGATTTTTCCTGGATAGACCAGTGAGGAAAGCACATTTGCAGTGACTGAGAGGTCCTCTGCAGGGGTCAATGTCAGCTCCCCATTACCAGAGACCAACTGGGTGACCATGGAAAAGAAACGTCTTTGAGTCTCGTTTTCCTACCTGTATATCACAGTGTGGCTGACAGAATTACTTTAAATTGGTAGAAAGGAGGATCAAATTGAGACAACATGTGCAAAGTGCTTCCATCCATGCCTGATTCCCAGCATGTGCCCAACACACGCCAGCTGTGCCAGATTGTCTCTTGGCAACTCAGGGCCATTTTTGCCCTTCTAAGTTCTCCTTATTACATGGCAGTTGGAAGCTCAGCAACTGTATCTTAGAAAGTTCCTACTCCTGGAGTATGTTAGTTTACTAGGGCTGCCCTAACAATTCACCCCAAGCTGGGTGCTTTAAACAAGAGAAATTCATTTCCTCACAGTCCTGGAAGCTGGAATTCTGAACCTCAGGTAGCAGAGGTGGCTTCTTCTGAGGCTCTCAGCTTGTTTGTGGTTGGCTACCTTCCTCCTATGTTTTTACATGGCCTTCCTTTGTGGGTCTACATCCTAATCTCTTGTTATAAAAGGACACCAATCATACTGCACTAAGTTAGCCCCCTTGAGACCTCATTTTATGTTTATTATAGTTCTCCTTAAAAGACCCTATCTCCAGGGGCGCCTGGGTGGTTCAGTGGGTTAAAGCCTCTGCCTTTGGCTCAGGTCATGATCCCAGGGTCCTGGGATCAAGCCCCTCGTCGGGCTCTCTGCTCAGTGGGGAGCCTGCTTCCTCCTCTCTCTCTCTGCCTGCCTCTCTCCCTACTTGTGATCTGTCTGTCAAATAAATAAATAAAAATCTTTGCCAAAAAAAAAAAAAAAAAAGACCCTATCTCCAAATACAGCTGTATTCTGAAGTACGGGAGGTTAGGACCTCAACATGAGAATTGGGTGGGTGTCAGAGTTTAGTCCATAACACAGAGTCTGGATTACAGCCATATATACAATAATTGAAAGGTAGAAGAGAAGCAAAAGCCATTGTCTTGGTCCTTGGCAAGTGATAGACACAAGGTCTTTCTAGTATCTGCAGCTTCCAGACACCCTCTTGAAGATCACCCACTTGGCTGATATAGACAAGCTAGATTCACTAGGGATGGTTTTCCTATGATTCCTGTACTTCCCACTTCCCTGAACACTGGCAGGGGTTTTCCTAACGTTTTTCTCCCAGATCTTCTAAGAGCTTTGCAAACATCTAATTTCCTGTGTAATACCCACTGCTGTTTGAGATTCCCTACAGTGGTTTTTGATTCTGACTGAATCCTGAAGTCTGCGGTAACTATTATGTGTGGTGATGTGGGATGGTTGGTGAGTAGAGTTGCAAGAGACCCATTGAAGAGAGCAGGGTGGCAAGGCACAAATGAAAAGATCCTGGAGAAATCAAGGATAGGATACTTAGAATTTATCCTGTGGTCTAAGACATTATGGACTTTTCCCACTAAAACATCCCTCAATGGCAGAAAAGAATACGCTTCTACTCTCATGGGTCCTGACAACAGCTACTACAAGAAAATTCTTTGCAATGTTTTAAAGTCACCCAAATTTCTTATCTATAATATATTCATTTGTTTTCATGTAAGGTAATATTTGTAATTATTAGCCATCAAGTAAAGTCAACATTCTAGAGCAATGTTGTTTGTCCTATGGTTTGAGCACTGTCTGGACCCGGTTACAAATCACAGTTTGAGAAGCAGAGCCCAAAGCAATATGGAAACACTGAATGGTTTGAAGAACAAAGTAAAATAAGGCAGTTGCAGCCATTCTTTTTTTTATCAGCGATTATCTGAATGGTCTGCAGGCTGCTGCATGGAGGGGGGAAGGAGACAAGCATATAGGCAGGGCAAGATGTTAGAAGGCTATTGGAATAACCCAGGTAAAAAATGATGAGACATTGAAGTAAGATCATGGCAGTGAGAATGGAAAGATAGAAGCCAATACAAATGACTAAAAGAACTTGAGTGGTCACTTTCATCTCTGGGCTTCAGCAGAATCAACAAGATCCTTCCCAGCCCAGAGCTGGAGGTGCAGGTGCAGAGGCATGGGGGAAGGGAGGTGCCCAAGACTCACAGGGAAATATCAAGGATGGTACCACCCACCCCTGACACCTTCTTGACTCCACTCCTTCTGGTGGCTATGAAGAGGCAACTGGCCTGGGACCCAGGGAGGCAGAGCCTACGCTTTCGCTGGTATTGTGATTTCTTTCCATTTATCTTTATTGTATGTGCTTGCCTTTAATCTATTATAAATATTCATGGATTATTTCACTCAAAGACTGACTTCATTCAAAGAAGACTTTTGCTGCTACTTTGCCACTGAGACAAAATTTTGTAGACTTGTCTGTTTTACAGGAGAAGAAATTCTAGATATAAAGAGCAGTGATATTTTGACAAAGATGTCTAGTGATTTCCAATTCTAATTCAATTCTGATTCTAATGTTACCTGGCATACAGGAGGCACTCAATACACATTTGTTGAATTACCAAATGAATAAATGGCAAGTGACATATTTCAACGCATTCAAACTCTTCTGATAACAAGTCTTCCCTTACATTATCTGTGTAAACTTACATTGTCTTGGCAGTTCAGCCCACAGCCCAGGGCCTTGTTCATGCATGTACTGGTCCCTTGGTTTATAATGTCCTTTGCCTCTTAATCCATCTGGGGGGAAAAAAAAAGTCTTTTCATTTGTCACAATTTGGCTTAGATGTCACATTACCAGAGAGAGCATATCCATTTAAGATGAACATAGGCATTTAGAGCCCAACAGAACTGGGTTCAAATCCAGACTCTCATACATACAGTGTAAAGGTATCCCAAGAGTCCCTTTCATAAATGTTTGCTCTACTAGATAAGTAAAACAAGAAAGAAAAATTATTTCACCAAATACAGCCACCCTTTTCCATGGCTAGGAACCATTTTTCAGCAGGCAATCCAACCTAGTAAGTACCAAGTCTCATGTTTAGCTTTGCTGAATGTCTCAAACTGCTGCCCACGTGAGAACATGTCATAGGCTGGTTAGCAAATATATTTGGTGTCACAAAATCTCAGCCATATACTATGTTTGTATATCACCGTGCTGGAGGGGTCCGTACTTAGGATAGACCAAAGCTGGGCAGTGAGACTCAGAAAGTTGGAACCCTCATTACTCCCATTCCATTGTTCAGAGATGAGTGAGGAATCCATACCAAGACTGGAGAACCAATTGAAAGAGTGGAACTTCTCATCATTCCACCAACCCAATCTCCTTGTGCCTGAATCGGTCTGGTTGCCTCATGGTACATTTCACTCATTGTCCATCTCTTTGCCTTTGAGTTCACAGATGTGTTCAGCTGCTATCATACTCTCAAGCCCGTTTTCCAGAAGAAACCCAAACATACTTGAATGTTATTTTTGTCATGGCACATCTGGAGGACTAAATAAAATAAAATGTGTTTAAAGGGCAGAAAACTACGGGGCACCTTGAAACAAACTTCAGAATGATACTAAACCAGCTTATATCCAATTTGACTTTCACATGGCAAAGTCAGCATCAATAAGATCATCCTATACTACAAAACAATTTTTGAGATGCATTAGATTTCTGTCCTTAGGCAAGCTTCTTAAGCGTTCTTAGCTTCAGTTTCCTCATTATAAATTGTGAGTAATAATTCCTACTGTGAGACCTCAGTAGGGTGGATTCACATACTTGGCACATAGTAGAAGCTCAGTAAACAATGTCTACAATTACACATTGCAAAATTCTACCCTTTGCAGAGTATACTTTCTTCTTTGGTACCATGTATACAGAATGTTCTTACCTATTAAGTGAGCAGAATGATACCAAATTCATAGGATTGTTAGGGCTACATTAGATAAGACACATAAAATCATAATCTCATCACGATTACCATTTGCATTATCCTTAAATCAAATGTGCTTCCATTAGAATTCCAATCATTTCATAAGTGTTCATTACACATCTGTGTTGTTCATACAGCTACACATTCTTTGAGTTTCTTGTGTATCTTAGGGGAGGATGGGTAACTAATACATGTTGGGTCTCTACCACAGGGCAAGCCTGTCTGGGGTGTTTTTGATATGCTATCTTCTTGGTTCTTTCCCCAGGATCTGTAAGGAGATGTTGGATCCCAACACAAGTGAGAATACTGATGTGATGGTATGAAGGTCAAAACCCTTAGACCAGGTGTGATGCCACGCTCTTTGCCTCACTCTGTAGCTTGAGTGAAGCCCAGGCAGACATTCAATAAATGTGGAAGAATGTTCCTGTGGATGATGGGGCCCCTGCCCAAAAGTGAATGTTCCCTAAGGCTCAGCACTTGACAGCAAGCACGCTGGGGGCAAATTGCCTTGGTTCTTCCACTTTCCAGCTCTCTGCCTTTTGACAGATTCTTAACCACTCTGTGCCTCAGTTCAAATCCACTGTAAAGTAGAAATCATAATAGCACCAACCTCTTATTATTGTTTGTTTTGAGAATAAAATAAAATAGGTAAATTGTTTCATACAGTGCCTGGCATATACTGAGTGCTCAGTAAATGTCCCTCTTAAATAATTAGTCTCAGAGTCCCTAAGAGTCACGGCTGCAGAGACTAAGGAAGCTGCCCCTTGAGCTGTGGAAGGCCAGGGCCTCAGGAGCCTGCAGAAACTTGGATGCTGTTGCCGATGGGAAGAGAGGCCCATTTGCAGCTGCGATGGCCTCACAGCTAACAAGGGGACAGTGTTCATTTCCTTCAGAAGCTGTTTTGCTCTCTTTCCAAGGCTGTAGGGCAACTGCTGCTTCAATAGGAAGCTCTCTGAAGCAGTGAGTCAATAGTCACTCATCCTGGGAGGTGATTCACATGCCTGAGTGTGTGGTCCACAAATGGTGTGGGGGTGGTACCTCTTGGGGAAAGACTGACATGCCCCTAAATGAGTTGTTTGTGATCACAGGCTGCTCACGAGCAGACGTGGGAACAGATGCGCCAATTAAGTCCTCATCATGTCCTCTCCACCCTCCCTCAGGAGGGGCACACGTGTTGCTCGAAAAGATGTTGAACTTGGGCATAAGAGATGTCATCACCCGCCATCGCCCAGGCCTCTTCACAATGAGGGCTGGTGAAGGCTCAGAATGGGACACTGGAGGTTTGGGCAGTTTCAAGACTTGTGCTCACATGGAGGTAAAATGAGAGAATTCCTGAAAAGCTGGCTGGAGAGGAGTTTTGGAGGTGAGCACGGTTCCAGTGGGGTGAGAGTCTTGTCCCTAAATTTTTACTCAATGATAAAAATCTTATAAAAAATAATTAACCTGTTATTTATCTGTTTCTTCCAATGGGCTGTGCATGTTCTAGGGGTTCTGGAATCTTATTCTGTAGCCATCACAGCCAAGAGGGCCACATTAGTTGTGCCAAAATGCCTGGATCTGGATCGGAGCTCTGGGCGGCTCCAGAACCCCTCAGGCCCTCAGTCCCTAACCTGGAATACAGGGAATCTAACTAGTACCTACCTACTAGGACTGTAAGCATTAACTCCTCTAAAGCAGTGCTAGTCAAAGTGGGATCCACCTTCCAGAGCTCATCTACACGCTTACAGGTCCTTTGTCAGTTAAGTGCAAAAATGAAGAGTAACCTTCCGGGAACCTTTATCCCAGTGGCTCTTTATAGCAACAGTTTTATTGTATTTTACGAAAGTAAAACTTTTTTTTTTTTTTTTAACTGGCTCTTCATCACAGTTTGAGAACCACTAATCGTGTACATCTTAAAACAAAGATGTGTTGCCGTATCTACTTACTAAAGTCCATACCATTTTGTTACAAGTACCTTCCTTGGACTTCTCCTCTGTGCTTTGAGTTTTGTGGGTCGGTAGTATGACTTCCATTTCAGGATCTTTAGAAAGATATTTAAAATGTTTATGATTAAAAGTGGGTGTTGTAGAGTTAAGAACTGCTGATGGAGAACTTTAGTAAACATAAGGACTTTGGAATTGATTCCAAGACAGAGTGAGAGAGACTGAGGGTTCTAACTGGGAACACCAGCAACACGGTAATGGAGGGGCTTCTTTGAAATCTCATCCTCCAGCAGTGAGGTACCAGGATAGGCCCTCCTTTTTGGTTCTGCTGTTAGAAAAGCCCTCTTGATGAGCTCAGGGTTGAAAGAAGTCTTTCGCATCTTCTAGCACATTTCATAAGGTAGAATATGGGCCTTGCTCAATATCAACTCGTTAATTTTAGACAAGAGCAAATACAGGGCCAGAGAAACTGTCATAAAAGTGATTATTGTAAATATCTACCAGTTCGCGGTGCCTGGGTGGCTCAGTTGGTTGAGCGTCTGACTTTGGATTTCAACTTAGCTCATGATCTCAGGGTTATGCCATCGAGCCCTGAGTCAGTCTCTACACTCAGTGGGGAGTCTGCTTGAGAATTCTCTCCTTTTCCCTCTTCCTCTCCCCCTGCTCACATGCTCTCTTGGTCTCTCTCTAAAAGTAAATAAATAAATCTTGAAAAAAAGAAAAGAGAAAAGAGAATCTACCAGTTCACAGGCATTTAAGGTGCCCTCCGTTTTCTCCTCCATAAAATGAGAGATTCAATATAGATGCATGATAATATAATGTAGCAGATGGAGAAAAACTTCAGAATCAGACATAACTGGGTTTGATCTCTCACTATGCCATCCATTGATCACCAAGCCACTTAATATCTCTGGGCCTCAACTTCCTCACTGGTAAAAGGGGGATCATAACACTTACCATATAGGGTCTTTGTGAGAATGAGCAGTAATGCCCTGACTTAGAGATGTGGCTCTTCTTCTCACTGAGAGGCAGACTCTAGTTCTCCTTCCCTTGAATCTGACTTGGGCTTCATCACCTGTATGACCATAGAATGTAGCAGAAGTCATGTTCTAGGACTTGCAAAGCTAGGTCATAGGAAACCCTGCAGTTTTCACCAAGGCTTCTTGGAAAATTTGCCATGAGGACAGCCACATGCTATGTAAGTATCTAGTTACTCTCTCCTCCATGCTTTGAGGAAGCCCAAGCCACAACAGTAGAGAAGCCCGTGGAGAATTGATGTCCCAGCCAGTTTCCAGCTGGCCAGTCATCCGGCCCAGAGGCCAGACATGAAGAATTCCCCAGATGATTCCAACACCAGCAACTATCTCTGACAATAGCCACCTAAAGGACCCTAAGAAAGAACCACCCAACTGAGATTGTCAACAGACAAAATGGTAAGGAAAAAATACTGCATTGTGGAGGGGTTTGTTAAGCAGCAGGAGATAGCCAGAACATTCTGCTAGAGCAAAATTTCTGGTCTTTCAATCCCTTACTAACATACAAGTGACTGATGGTTTGCCAATAGTTCACAATCCTGTCCTGGCCAGGAGTAAGGTATTCAAGGTTGTTGTTCCCACATGGCCTGCATTTGTTTCCTGTTTTGCGATCTGTAAGCATTCTCCTCCTCCTCCTTGTGACAGGGTGACTCTTCCCAGGGTAGGTGAGGAGGAGGCTGCTTGCCTCATTGATCTTGCCTGTGACTGGGTAGGTAAGTGGGAGGAAGCCAATTTGGCTTCATGTTGAGGTGACTTTTTCCAGTCTAGATCTGAGATTTTGGTGTCCTTCTCTTCAACTGGCTCAGAACCAACAGTGGGGCGTGTTGGGACTGGCACCTCAGAGAGACCTGAATCTCCCTTACATTTCAGACGTTCTGTAAAGCAAGTGGTCAGGTACTAGACAGGTTCTTAACTTGCCCCGTCCCCTTGCTGATGTGGAACTCCTGCATACATTGCTAATAATTTTTGATCTCCTCAAACTTACAAACAAGCTAAAGCAATTATAATCATGGTTAGTAAGTTTCTGGTTGTCTCTTGACATTTTTGATGGTTTGGTTACACGACTTCACAAAGATCATGACAGAAACTTTCTACCCAAGCCAAGCTGATAAACAGAGCCCTAGAGACTGCCATCATATCCTGTACATGACTCAAACACGACTTCTAATTTCCTCAGCCCCTGGGAAGATGACAGTGCGCATCTGCTTTATTAAATTCTGTTGGACCTTCATTATATTTTCTTAGTTATTTTTTATTACTTCCAATCATTCTTCTTGCTCAGGACATAGAAAGAGAATGGTAATCCTGTTAAGGTGACAAATACTGCATTTTTCTGCCCTCTCTCCAAGATGATGTTAATTCATCCATTCATCCAACCATCCAGGCATACATTCAGCTCAGCATGGCTTTATTGGGAGTCTTCTCTGAACTAAGACCTGAGCTGAATCCTGGACATTTAAGTGTAAGTGAGAAACTTGCAGGCCCCTTCCTCAAAGGGAGTACAATCGGGCACCTGGGTGGCTCAGTGGGTTAAGCCGCTGCCTTCGGCTCGGGTCATGATCTCAGGGTCCTGGGATCGAGGCCCGCATTGGGCTCTCTGCTCGGCAGGGAGCTTGCTTCCCTCTCTCTCTCTGCCTGCCTCTCTGTCTACTTGTGATCTCTCTCTGTCAAGTAAATAAATAAAATCTTTAAAAAAAAAAAAAAAAAGGGAGTGCAATCTAGTGATGGAGCAAGTCAGTAGACAATTGCAATGATGTGCAATGAGTGTCCCAACAAGGAAATACATACACATATACACATTCTTCTGAAGACAGAAAGCAGGGGCACTGAGGACACCATCTTCTGATACCCATCACCTTTGAGTAATGACGTTTAAGTACAAAATTTGACATTTTTTGTGACTCAGGCCATGAATGAATTTCACCATTGCATTTTGCATCCTTCACGCACCTCATTTACAAAATCTTAGGCGACAGAATTGCTGGAGATGGAAAATCAGCATCTAATGAAAGGAATATTATTAATGTAGTGATTGCAATATACATTATCTTAGTTAAGCCCCACCACAACCCTGTGAAGAGGCCTGTCATCTCTGCTGTACGGAGACCTCAGGTTACAAGTTACAGTTAAGTAACTTGCATATGATGACACAGTCGGTGAACAGCAGAAACAAACTACAAAAACAGGCTTGTCTGAGTCCAATTCCATCTTCTCTCTATTGTATTGTGCAATAGAAAAATGTCTACAGAAAGAGCAACTCCACCCCTCGCATTTTGTCATTAAAAAATAATAAAATCCTTATTGGGGAAACAATGACAAAAATGCGATAGGAAGAATGTTAGTGGTCTAATAATATTAAGAGGCAAAAAGCAGGTGTTATGGGCTGAATGTTTGTGTCCCGCCCCCCAAAATTCTCAAGTTGAAGTCCTAGCCCCCAATATGATGGTATTTGAGGTGGAGACTTTAGAGGGTGATAAGGTTTATTTGAGGTCAGAAGGGTGGGAACCTCATGATGGGATTATTACTTCTATGAGATAAGGAAGCGAGAAAGATGGATCTCTCTCTCTCTCTCCAGGAATATGCACCAAGGAAAGGCCATATGAGGACAGCAGGAGAAGGTGGCTGTCTACAAGCCAGGAAATGTCTCTCCCAGTCAACAAATCTACCAGCACCTTGATCTTGGACTTCCCAGCCTCTAGAACCGTGAGAAATAAATGTGTGTTGTTTAAGCCAATTAGTCTGTAGTATTTTGTTGTAACAGCCCAAGCAGACCATGACGGCAGAAGATGAAATTCAATACAATCATAACTACGCAGCACAAACGTACAAAACAAAGCAAAACACAGGGGGAAAAGCCTTAAAAAATAGGGTTAAGCCGCTGCCTTCGGCTCAGGTCATGATTCCAGCGTCCTGGGATCAAGTCCCACATCGGGCTCCTTGCTCAGCGGGAGCCTGCTTCTCCGTCTGCCTCTGCCTGCCATTCTGTCTGCCTGTGCTCACTCTGACAAATAAATAAATAAAATCTTAAAAAAAAAAAAAAAAAAGATGTTAACCCTGTTCTCTCTAACTGATAAAAGTACTTTTTTCAAACTTTTCTATATTTTCTAAAATGTTTATAAAACCCCTCCTATGAGCTCTGATGGCACGTAGGGTAATGTTTACTGAGCCCTTAACTCTATGCCAGGATCCGTAATTTCAATTGGTCCTCACAACAATCACAAGATGTATAAATTCCACAATTTTACGTGAGGGAAAAGTGAGGACAAGAGGAGTTAATTCATTCGTTGAAGATCACATGTCTGGTAAAGGACTTGTGTATTCATGTTTTGATACTGGGAAACTAGTAAGCCTAAAGAGGGGGGTTCCAGAGTCCAGACCACCCAAGGGAGTAAACTCTGCTCTGAGGACATGGATGAATTCTTAAAGACCACTTAGTAACTTCTTTCATCCCTGGGGCCTCCTTCATGCTTTCTAGCTTTTGCTTTCCATTAACCTTCTCATTGGCTGACCTGTCAAACCCCAGGACCCCCAGGTTGGAAGGACCAGAGAGTCCATCTGGTCAAATGCCCTCTGTGAGGCTAAAGGCCTTCTTTAACCTCCCTAGCAAGGGGTACTCTAACTAGCCCTTGAACGCATCTCCAGGAGGATGCTGCCATTAACACCAGCATCCCCCTCTCCTCTGGGACTGTGCTTTCACTTTGAGGGAATTGACAACAACCTCATTATCTGCAGAGAAAAATAAAGCAAATACAAGGCTGTCCTTACTTTGCTCTCATGGAAAAACGATTTTAATGCGCCGGAGTAAACTGCTGGTCCAGCACACTGAAGACATATTAGCATCTAGCTATGGCAGAGAATGTTGCTGATACTCAGCCAAGAAGCATCTAGCATCAAGCCTGGCTGCCTCTGACCACAGGATTCTTCCTCGGTCGGCTCCTGCTTCAGTCCTCCACATCTCGGCAAACGAGACCTGCATCCTAGCATTGCTCAAGCCAGAAACCTAGGAGTTATTCTTGTTGCCTCCTTCTTCCTCACCCCCACAGACAATCTGTCACCAAATCCTGTTGATTATACCTCCAAAATATATCACAATTTCATCTACTTCTATCATCTACTCCTGTCCAAACAACTATCATTTCCCATCTGGACCCCTGATCTCCCCCACTTTCATAATACTCCCCCCAAACACACACACACACACACACACACACACACACCCCACAATCCATTAACCATCCAATACCCAAAGTGATCTTTTAGAAAGGATGCTAGGTCATATCACTCTCCTGCTTAAAATCCATAAATGGTTTTCCATTGCCTTCATAATATCATTAAAAATCCTCTGTGCTACTTCTATGGCCCCTATGATGGCCCCAGACACCTCTTGGTTTCATCTCACACCACTCTTCACTGCATTCCTCATAGTTCAGTGTCAACAGACAGCTTTTGTTCCTGCCTGCCTTGGGGTTCTCATCACCCACCACCCTGGAATATTTCCCCTGCCAACCTATGCATTTGTAGAGCACCTGAGTGGTTCAGTTGGTTTAACTGTCTGCCTTTGGTTCATGTCATGATCTCAGTGCCCTGGGATCGAGTCTCGCTTTGGGCTCTCTGCTCAGCGGAGAGGCTCTTTCTCCCTCTCCCTCTGCCCCTCCTCCTGCTTTTGCTCTCTCATTCTGTCTCAAAGAAATACATAAAATCTTTCAAAATTTTTTAAAAAATAAATGCATTTACAAATGCTTGGATATGTGAAAAATATGATTCCCCCATTTTCAAGATATTTAAGAACATACCAAGACTTGCTCTATTTCATAAGAGAGAAAGTCGAAAGCTCTGTCTTCTGAGTCAACACTTTCCTTCAGATTTTATCCAAAGAAGAGAGGGGGCAGGAGAAATATGGAGAAAGGGAAGCAAGAGCTAAGGGAAAAGAGAGAAAGGGAGAAGAAGGGGTATAGGCAGAGACCTTACCCACTGATGGCGGACATACTGCCTGAAGGGAAGAAAACAAAGGAGCTAGGGATTTCCTCACTTGGCCTAGGGTGGTCCCCAGGAGATGTGAAAGGCACATCAAAAGCCAGCCTCAGCTCTCTGAACCCCAGAGCTGCTCTGAGTCACTTTCCTGCTGTCAGATTCTGGACACAGATACTCTCTCTGGGTGATGGATCCTTCTGTAAGTAAAGATCATTTAAGAAAACCAGACCCACTAGCTGCTTATGTTTGCTGGGAATAGAAACGAGTGTGCCTTTTCCCTTAAATTGTTCTTGTGAGATTTAAAACCTTCCTGCTTGCACAACCTGAAAGGGAATTATTAGACCCCAGATTATTCTTTTTAATCATTCTGCAGCTTTAAAGTTTGCCAGCCTTACTTATTTAGTGGGGAGGATGTGGGCAGGGCCACGTGATGTAAAGCAAGGAACAAGACCATGATATTCATCTCAGGCTGCAACTGACAGCACAGAGCCATGATGGCCAGAAATCACAGAAACCTCCTCCCCTGGCCAGGGGCAAAGGCTGGTCCCTGGTGGTCTTAGCCACATTTTGCAGGCCGGCTAGTGCCCTTTGAAGGAGGGGCTGTTTTGAACACAGACCTAAAGCAGATGCTAGGGTCAAAACCAGTCTGATATGTATGGAGTGCATGGTAACCTTGACCAGCTGTAGCCTGAGGCAGCAAGATTTGTTAAGTACCTACAAACCTTGCGCCAGACCCTGGGTCCACTTCCTTTATCTTTATTTCATTTTATTTCAGATCATATCATCCTTCCAGAAGCCCTCAGAGGTAGGGATCGTTAACCACCACTACAGATGGTGAAATAGGGACCCAGTAACAAGTACCTTTCAGATGCTCCCCGCTAGTAAATGCAAAACTGCAATTCCCTCCTGTTCATTTTCTACCCCACTGTTCACTGGCTACTCCAGCAAACATCACCTCTGCCTTTCTGAGAATCTACCTAAAGTCTTCAGTGATCAGACAAAGGAGAAATACAGACAAAATCCCCATGGAGGGGAGCCTAGCGTGGGCGTGTGCCTGTCTGGACTCTCCCAAGAAGTACCTCAGTGACTCTGGGCTGCCTTCCTGAGGCCCCGCAGCCAGAAAGGGAAGATGTAGACCACAGGAGAACGTGGGGAAGGCAGCCCCTGCTCTGGGACTAATGAGGTGTGACCACTGCACTCCAGGCACTGGAGCCATCCAAGGTCTCTGGAACCTTTTATGGCAAATCCTAGCGTCCATAGTATATTTTCAAAGGCTTAACCAGCTCAGTAAGAAGAATACCCTGGAATCTTCACTAATTCAGTGAGGTCTGTTTCCAAGACATGGGGCTTAGAGTCCAAGAATCTTACTGAGTATCATCTGGGCTGCTTAATAGAGGAAAATCACAGCAAGTTCAAGGTGTCGGTGACTGTGATGGAAATGGGCTCTAGTGAGCATGAAATTAAATCAAATAAAAGCGTGGAAAACCTTGAAAAACCCCTTCCTGTCTTAAATGAAAACCACAGCAAATGTATATGAATAATTCCTTGATGTCCAATTTTTTTCTATCAATGTAAATCCTTTCAAAGGGTTAGAAGAGTTACGGACAGCATGTGGCCTTTCAAGCATACCCTCACATGTAAATAATTAACACAGTATCTGTACTGTCAAAATTATTTTTACAACTACATTTAACTAAACAATTTTTTTAAAGAGGTCCTTGGTTTTCTTATGAATGTGATAGAAAGTAATCCATGGCATGGAAACAAACATATATGAAACATACTGTGGAAAATCACACACAATAAGTTCTCCAGTCAGTATGAACAAAAAAACAGCAATATGATATTTTTGTTGATACAGAACTGTAGTGGGTCTATTTCATGATACTTTGCAGGCTTCTGAGATGATGAAATTCTTATCCCATGAAATAGCCTATGTCAAAACAGGTAAAGATACATCAAAATCTGTTCAGTTTGATTCAATAAACATTTGCAGAACACACATCTGCCATAGGTGTACCAGGAACTCTCTCAAGTATTAGAAAGAGTCAAAGCTGAACAAGTCAAGTCACTATCCCCACACCTGCCCCCACCAGAGCTCCCAATGGGGAGGGGGGGGGTTGAAATTGCAGGCAACAATTTCAAGTGATATATTTTCTCAAATCCCTGAAAACAGGATGCATCTTGCCATCAACAGAATGTCAAAATGTAATTGGCAGCAATTTTTCTTTCTTTATGGCACATAAAATAATGGAAGAACTTACTATCCATGACAATGAAGCTTAGATTCAGTGAAATATGGTAATTATTGCATAAGACAGAACATAGTGCTAAAACAAAGAGGTCTAAATTTTCCTTTCAAACCTAAATGTACCTTCCCTCCCTGGAAGAGGGTAGTTCAAAAACTTAAGTCCTTAATAGTAAATAAGGTAGGAATGATTATACAAAAGCACTTAAAAATTGTTTTGTTCGTCATAATAAAACAATGAAAATGCACAGTTATTTTGTAGAACTTTAATTAATAGTAATTGGTATTCTACAGTTCATTTCTGTTTGCTTCCTTGAAATTTTTCAGGATCTCCTCTTTTCTGGTCACAATAACATCTGTTTTACATACCTGTTGATAATATGCATACTAAGAGCAGTTTTATTTTCCAGAATTTGGTGTTTCACCCAAATATTCTATTTCATCCTGAGTGCATGGCTCACGGTTACTACTCAGTCCATGGGCCATTGATTTCCCAGAAATTAAGAACAATGTGAATGCTTATTTTTTTTAATAGCACTTTATTTTAAGTAGGATCCATGCCCAATGTAAGGGCTCGAACTCATGATCGGGAGATCGAGACTCGCATGCTTTACTGGCTGAGCCAACCAGGTGTCCCTAGAACAGTGTGAATGTTATAATGAGAAACAAACAACAAACAAAACTTCAGGGGAACATTTTTTTTCAATATCTTCAGCTTAGTGTATCTGAGGGGTATTTCTCAATGATCAAATCATCCCACTAGTTTTCCCCTCCTCATATCGTCCATGTAGCCTATGCTTCAGTCACAGCAGGTCATGCAAATCCCTAGCCCTGCCTTGTGTTGTCCTCGCCTCATATTCTTTGCTCATGCCTTTTTTTCCCCTTCCCCCTGGAATGCAAGTACTTTCCCTCTCTCCGCACTTGGAAAGCTCTCGCTCAACTTTCAAAACCCAAGGCTGACCTTACTGTTTTCTCTTAGGCTTCCCCAGGAAAGAAGAATCTGAGACCAGGGCTTCAGAGACTAATTTATTTGGGAAGTAGTCCAAAGGATTATGAAGGAGGACTGGAAAGAGCATGCCAGTTAAGGAGGGAAAGTCAATTCAAGAGTAAGTTATTGCTTTGTGAACAAAGGGGCTCCATC
The DNA here is from genome assembly GCF_009829155.1 of Mustela erminea. NCBI lineage: Eukaryota > Metazoa > Chordata > Mammalia > Carnivora > Mustelidae > Mustela > Mustela erminea. The sequence goes on from NC_045623.1 coordinate 62,454,770, forward strand.
CTACAGGGATTTTCTCCCCATCAGTCATCCACTCTCTCATGGGGTATTAACACCCCTGCTTTTCCGGATTGTGCATGTGTGCACTTTCTGCTGCAGAAAGTAGATGTATGGTGCCGTCAGGTTATACCTGTGTGAAGCTGGTTGCCATGGAAATCACTGGAGTAAAAAGTGACCTAGAGAAGATGAGAGGCAGAGCACAAGAAGGCACAGAATTAGCCTCGCCCCATCAGATCTCCATGGTTCCGGGCACAGACCTCTGCTTCATGGCCTTTGTTCTGTTTCTTCGTAATGATCTATTTATATATTGAGTATGGATTTCTTATCGGTGGTGACCAGATCTTGTTCACATCAGAGGCTACTGAACCCAGCAGCGACAACAGCAAGCAGCATATGGACTTGGGGCCCCTCAATGTGGTAAAAACACCCATGTTAAATGAATGGGAAATGTTAAGACAGTCGGTTTATTTCTCAGGTAGTCGATATGACTGTTCAAATGAGAACTTGGGATGTGGTGTGAAAAAAGGAGAAATAAGTCAAGTGACTCAACACAAAAACCAACGTAGACAAAGAGGGACTCATCCATGATCCTGGGAAAGAGGAATTATTTTAATAAAAGTATCAGTTCTATTTTGTAGGATTTTTTTTTCCTCAGGAAACCTAACAAAAGAAACATCAAATAGTGCATGTTATCAACCACTTGGCATATAATCTTAAAAAAATTTCAGTGAACTTGTATTGCTAATATCTAGGTTTAATCTCGGTGGACCCCAACAATGACTCCCTGATTCACTCAGAATGTCCTTAGAATGACACGGACAGACACGGACCTGTGGCCCGGTGTCTGGCTGGCCTCCTCCCCTCCTACTCTCCCTTTGCTCACTTTCCTCCACCATCCTGGCCCCCCCCAAGGCACACTCCCACCCAGGGCCTTTGCAGTGGCTGTTCCTTCCACCTAAACACTTTCTCCTGACATCAGCTTGGCAAGACTCTGCTCAAATGCCACCTTCCCAACAAGGCCTAGGCTGAACCCCTTTTTTAAATGTTTTTAAATTTTTTTATTTGTTTAATTATTTTTTAAATTTCCTTTCAGTGCTCCAGAATTCATTGTTTATGCACCACACCCAGTGCTCCATGATACATGCCCTCCGTAATACCCACCACCAGGCTCACCCAACTTCCCGCCCCCGCCCCTGAACCCCTTTTTTAAAACCTGTACCCCTTCACCACTCTGAACTCTCAGGATCCATATCCTACTCTACTTTTTTTCCCCATTATCCATAATACTCAGTCACCTCTAACCAATATATAATTAATTTATAATGATTTATTAATATGTAATATATTAATATAATATATTAGTTAATATATAATGTATTAATGTATTAATATAATATATTAATATGGTTATTGATATATAATAATTCATTGATATTACTTGATTGATTGATTGATTAATATTATGTCTAGTGTTTATTTTCTCTCCCCCTTTACTAGGAAGTGACTTCTATCAGGGTAGAAAACTGTCTTTTTTATTTATCAGTATATCCCAAGCATGAGAATAGTGTTTGGCACATAGCAGGTACTCAGTAAACACTTACTGAATTGAATGAAAGCTCTTGAAGCTTTGAGATAACAATGTGCTTTCTAACATAGAAGGCATATTGTTCATTCAAACACTGGTAGGGCCCCTACTGTGTGCTGCATGTGGATAACATGGACATGATTCCTGTCCTCAAGGAGGTCCCAGGCTAGTGTGGAGGCAGCTATCTGCCAGAGTGCTGGGCCCCTGACACAAGCATGCACTGTGGCTCTGGGGTCGCAGAGAAGCGAGTTTGTGTGAATGGGCAGGAAGATAAGCAAAAGCACAGTGCTGAAGCTGACTTTACAGCTAGAAAGGGAGCTACCTAGACAGCCAAGGGAAGGACCCTGGACTGGGTTTTATGCTCACAGACTCGACCATGTGCGAGCTCTAGAACTGAGTCAGCACAGGTTTACATCTCATTTTACGCAGCCCTTCAGCATCAGCACAGACTGAATTTCTCCCTCAAGTTGGAGATTTGCCTTATGCCTCCCCTCAATCCCCTCCAAAGTACAGGCAGCATACACAATAAAGAGGCAGGCAAGAAAACTACACAAGTCTCTCATTCACTCATGAGAAGGGACTCTGGGACTCTGTTTAGGTTTATAATTGTTCCTTTGTCTAGTACGTTCTGTATTTTTTGTCAGGATCATAATGCAATTGTTATATACATATTGTTATATACATATATATGTATACGTATATACATATATACTATATATATATACCTATATAGAAATATACATATATATGTAAATATATATATTTATATAGCTCTCATTTAAAATATCCATTGATTAAGTGTTTACAAAATAAGTTTTCTATATTCAATTAAAAAAAACTCTGGCTTTATTTTTTTCTAGTTGATTCACTCATTGATTAGATGGATAGTTATTAAATGATTATAATGTACCAGGCATTGTAGCTAGAGGCTGTGGATACAAAGAGGAACAGAAACATGCTCCCCCCCTCCCCGCCCGAAGAAGACTTTAGTAGCACCATAGGCAGACGGTGAGAAAATAAGAACATGGAAGTGTTACATGTGGTAGGAGAGAAGGATTTAGGGCAAGAGTCACAAACTGCAGGTCAGATGCAGCCCACGTAAGTGTTTGTTTGGTTCCATAGCGTTTTTCAAAACTTTGATGCTTTTTCACAAATTAATCTTGATTTCTGGCTTGTCTTCAAAGAAAAGAATCAAAAGACCTGACAACTCTGAGCCCGAGTTCCAAAACGGCAACAGTGGACCAAAGCTGAGCCAGAACCAGCCCTTTCAGAGGGAAGGAGATGGGGAAAGGAAGGCAGAGTGCCCCTGCACGTGGAGGGTTCTGGAAGACAGGTGGGGAGTGTCACGCATTCCAGGCAGAGGGAATATTTTGTTTACAGTCCGTACTTAACTAAGCAGCCAACCACATCCAAACCCATGCAGACTTCGACAATTCCATCCCTGCTTTCCCTGTGACAGTGTTCAGAAATGTCTGTGAAATGAACAAGAACACGATCAAAGAATTTTACTTCTGGAGGAGATTATTCCATAGGTCATTTTCCAAATGAAGACGTGGCCATCTAGAGGGGTTGAGTAACTTGCCTGGTACAATGCTAACAGAAGCCGGTAGCTGTTAACAGACTGTACCAAAGGCCTGAGGGAACAGAGGGGAATGGCAATATAGAACAGTATAGCTGGCATCTGTTGTTTTCCTTACCCAGCATCCATTCTTCCTCCCTCTGGAAACGGTACCCTTATTTTGCTCCGGGGAGCCACCACGCCTCCTTATTGAATGTGGTGCAGGTGGAACTGAGTCCATCTGGCTTCTGAGATGGCCTGAGACCCAAGCCCGCCCACCAACACCCATCCTCCTGGAGCTTTTGAGAAAGAGGCATAATTCTTCCACTGGGGGTTGCTGAGAAGAAACAATGCAATTCTGAATGATGCTATTAGAAACTAACCTAAGACAGCACGCTGTAAGGAAAACAACGATAAGCTACAGTTCCCTGGGTAAATCACTTAACTGTTCTGAACCTCAGTTACCACATCTGTAAGTGAAAATAACAATTCCTTACCTCAAAGGGCTATAAAGAAATAATGTCTGTAAAATGCCTGGCACACAGTAGGAGCTCATTAATGTTGGCATCTTTTCTTTCCCTTCCGCATAATGTCAGATGGATGTAGCATTACTGTAATTAAAATGTAAGAAGTACATTGGCAGACGCTCCTTACAACATACTGAGAACAGCTTTTTCAGTAGCTACCTTATGTGATTTCAGGGAACTGGGGAGGGAAAATAAAATAAAATGCAGCTTGTTTTCCTGGAACAATTCAAGCCATTTCCAATGCCTGCCAAGCGTAGCCCTGAAGTCTATGTCTGCATTCATCTATTATCTCACCTCTGCATAGATAAAGTAGTTTTCCTCCCTGCTCACTGACCATTTTCTATTTAAAATGGGAACTCTTGAATTCCTGGCAATCGTTTAGCTGACAGTTTGGATCATAATGTAACAATAACATTAGTGAGCAGTTGTGTGACAGTTCCTGCTTTTAAAGCACTTTACAAATCTCAGCTAATTAGCATGATCGCTAACATGCCAGCTTTTTATGAATTAATATTGCAATTATACTTTGCTTTCTCAATAAAAATGCAGTGATCTTTTTTCACCAGAAATAGGGAGAAATTAAATGAATAAGCTGTGTCTCTAATGTCTTTGAAAGCAGTGCAGTTAAAATATGAGCCAGACACTTTCTTGACTGAATGTTCCTCTAACTATATTTGTGAGGATTTACAGGTATGGTACCTCTTGACAAATCTATTTTAGGATCAATGAAGAAAATAAAAGTGTAATAGTGGACTGAGAAGGATTCTATACACCCAAGATAAGTTTCTAACCTTCAAAATACACTTTCTACTCATTTCTAGATTTACGTGCCTCAAAGAAATCAGAAAATTACCCGATTATGATTTACTCTTAAACCAATTCATGTAGTGTTGTGAAAGACCCTATTGCTTTTGTTGTGAATTAAAATATAGAGCATGTATGTGTGTATATATACATATATATGCATTAAAATTAAGTTAAAATTGATTATTTAATTAAAAAATAGAGTATGTATGTATATATACGTACATACATATGTATATATAAATAGAAATATATATAAATATATAAATAAAATATAATATATATAAAATAGATAAATATATTAAAATAGATAAATAAAATATACGTATATATACATACTCCATATTTTAATATATATGTATGTACGTATGTATATATATACATAACACACATACTCTATATTTTAATTCACAACATATTTTATGTTATATTATTATATTATATACATTTAATATATATATGTGTATATATGAAAGACTTGGGTTGGAATTCCACCTCTAGGACTCAGGAATCTAACTGTAACTTTCTGAACTTTGGTTTCCTCACCTCTACAATGGGGGATGGGGTGGGGTGATAATAATTAATTTGCATGATTTGCATGATTCTTGGGAGGTCCAAGAGTGATTCCACCCTATGCAATATGTGGGATACAACAGGAGATCACATCAGCCTTGACCCATCCTCTCTGTTTGTAATTCATCTTCTGCCCTTATTGCTCTAAAATTATTCTGACATTCATTCAGTTTCAGTTTATGGAAAGCAGAGCATCATAATGAGTTAAAATTTTTGTTAGGTATTATAAAGAACTAAATTTAAAGGGATAATTATGATGGAAAATAGGAATAATTATGAAAGTTCATTTTGTTGGGAAAAAAATCTAAACATATGATCACTTGAAAACTCCTTTGAACATACTATGAAACTGTAGAGATATCTCAGTTAAATTTAGTCATTGTGTCCTCTGTTCTTTGCACAAATTTAGCAAAAAGTGATATGAGGATGTATAACAGTGGAAAGGTGCCTGAAACACTTAGAAAGCTGTATGAGCATACTTACATTGTTTCGTTCATTCACCAGTTAAATAAATCCTGAGCTCCTAAGACATGTCAGGCACCATTTTGAATGTTGCCAGTATAAGGACTAGTACAAGGACTAGCAGACAGAGCTTTTTTCCTTAAAGAATTCACAGTCTCATGGTGGAGGCAGACAAGTGAATGAACAGTTGCAACAATGTGAGCATAAATGCTCGTAGAGGCTACTCAAGGCCAATATCTAATTTCTTGAGAAGTCATAAATTCTTTGAGAGAAATGGTGTTTATCCTGCCAATATGGTTTGTAGAGGGTGAGCCCTCAGTATAGGGTCAAAAGACCCGGATTCTGGTCCAAGCTCTGTCTTTGAGTAGCTATACATCCTTTGATAGTCATTTCAGTTTTCTGAGCCTCAATTTCCTCATCTGTAAAGTGTGACTGATGACACCAATCCTCACTGGGTTATTGTAAAGATCAATGAACATGAGAGTGAATCTTTAATTAATTGTAATGATCTCAATAAAGTAAGTTACATTCTTAAATGTTTTTTTCAATTTTAAAATAGAAGTTGTTTAGTACTTCACATAATCGCTGAGTGACCCTTTTCCGAAAGAAAGACAAAAAGAAAAGAAAGAAAGAGAAAGAAAAAGATAGAAAACCAGGCACCTGTCACAGTTCAAAGCAGGTCTGGCTTTGATCTTTTCAGCACTCCAGGTAGATAGCCCCATTTTATCAATAAGAGAAGTGAAGAGCCAAGAACTTGTCCAAGAGCACTATCTCTTCAAAGCCCAAGCCTGGGCAACTTCCCAAGGTCTTTTACAAACCAACAGAAGTCCAAAGGACCAAACCTCCGAAAACTGCGGAACTTTTCTCTGAAGGTCCCTCCTCCCCTTTGCGTAAGGGGCTGGACAAGGCTTCAGCCCCGCCCCGTGACTCATGAGACTCCGCCCCCAAGTCTTCCACCTCTCGCGGGATCTCTCGGGAGGACGGATGGGGTTAGGTCCCATCATGGCGGCTGAAGAGGCGGATGTGGATATCGAAGGGGACGTGGTGCCAGCCGCGGCACAGCCAGGGTGAGGCGTAGAGACCGGGTCTCGCAGGGATGGGGAGGAGTACGGGTGCAAGGAGAGTACGCTGGCCAGGCTGCGGGTTCAGCAAGGAACAGGGGAGAAGAGGACCATCCGCTGGGCCAGGGTCTCCCGGCGGCCGGGGAGGTGCCGCGCCCATCCGGCTTGTAAGCTACTCTTGAGCCCAGCGGGCGTAGGTACCCGAGGCTCGTGTGGGATGGTTGCTGCACCTTTTACCGGGATATCCTGAGGGCGCCGACGTCGCCTAGCACATTGCAATCTATCCAGCAGTTAGATTCCTTCTTCCATGGTGTCCACCCCAGAATCCGCCCCTTTGCTCCCTCCGGACAGTAGTAACTAGAACAAGGGCGGCCTCTGAACCGGACCTGAGCTCAGGGATCCTTGTTCATCGCTTGTAAGCGGTGTGACCTTGGGCGTGTCGTTTCATCCCTACTGACAGGTTTCCTATTCCACATGGGGTTAGTTGTGAAAAACTTCCTGTATGCAGCTTGACTTAAAGGAAAGGGGCAGGACTTTCGAGTTGGACAGCTCTGGGTTCTCCGGCATTGGCCGGCCTTGTCACTTCCTAGCACTGTGACCTTGGATCAGACGTGTAACTTGCCTGAGCTTCAGACAGCTCATGTGAGACTGTCATGGTATGTGCCTCATATGGTTATTGTGAACATCAGTTAAAGTAATTATGGAATGTACTATGGCATACAGTAGGAGCTAGATAAGTGTTCTTCACCATCTCTTTACCGTCATGGAGATTATGGTGAAGACTTAGTGAGGGTCACAGTTTACTTAATACAGATTTCTGCAGAACAGGCCAGTGTGATTTCAAGAAGCATTATCCAGCGTGAGAGATCTAGCCCTTTGCTTGCTTTCCAAGTAAGAAATTGATACATACTATTTTTAAAATGCGCTTCCCCAGTCACCTTTTAGAATTGGAAGAGGCCTAGACTGGTCAGGAATCAAAATACCTCAGATCTAAACTCGGCCAGTTATGTTGCTTATACATATGAACAACCTCCTTATAAGTCTCTTAGGTTGAATGAACCATGTGGAATGGCCAATCTTAGACCATTTTTAACCTAAAAAATGATAATTTCATACAGTCCAACCTAATATTAGGGACTCTGTAAATTATGGAGAACAGTACCCACCATTCCCTGAGGGATTAAGATAGTGGATTTAAAATTCTGCTGAACTCTAAAACACTATAAAAATGTGAGGAGTAATTAAATTCGTATAGCCATTCTCTCCCGGATGTGTAGGAAAAGCAGTCCAACGCTATTCAGATTAGTAGGGAACTTTTATTAATAGTCATTGTCCACATTTGTGTAGATCAGGTTATCAAGTTAATCTTTTTTTTTTTTTAAGATTTTATTTATTTATCAGAGAGAGAGAGGGAGAGAGCGAGCACAGGCAGACAGAACGGCAGGCAGAGGCAGAGGGAGAAACAGGCTCCCTGCTGAGCAAGGAGCCTGATGTAGGACTCGATCCCAGGACGCTGGGATCATGACCTGAGCCGAAGGCAGCTGCTTAACCAACTGAGCCACCCAGGCGTCCCTATCAAGTTAATCTTGATTAAGTGCTCTTGCATGCATGATTTAATTTACTTTTCAGTAGGTCTGTGTGATTAAGTGGGCAGGGATGGTTAACTGCAGTCCAGAGAGAAGTGAGTTAGCCTTGGAAACACAGAAGATCATCTCAGAGCATTGGCTCTACCCTTTTTCCATAGGTTCTTCTTTATTTTTCTGATCATGTTTAATTTTTTTTGCCTTCTCTTTTTCTTTCCTTTCTCTTGCTATTGTGCTCAGCCTTAGGTCTACTGGTGACACTTACAATCATCTTAGACTCATGCAAGCTGGATTACAAAGGTTATTGGTTCCTGATGGTCAGAGCCTTTGTCTTCTCCAGCTCCAAGGAGCATCATTAACATTATATTCTGGTGAATGGTGCCCCCTGAAGTGTGTAGGTACAGCTAGTGATAACATCTGTGGAACCCCGGACGATTAATTGAAAACACACTTTTAATTACATGCTAAGTTCTAGGTACCAAAGTTAGAAGGTAGCATTGAAACCTTGGTTTCCCTTTCACTTCTACCTTTCCTCCTCATTTTCCTTTTCTCCTGCTCGTGCTTTAAATCAGTTTTTTTAAGGGGTTTTGTCATAAGACAAAACAAACCACATAGTCCCTGGTTACACGATCTCTCAAGCCTGAAATTTCTGTTAGGTTGGATCATACAAAATTTGCCAATGTTCAACCATTTTGACCATAAAAAAAATGGAATTTCCTAAAATTGCGCTTAATACATGCTGATGTTTTCCGTATCTGTCCAACCCAAATCTTTCTCCTGAGCTTTAGATCCATTTATCTAATTCTCTGAATCTCTGTTCTTGGATGTTCCACAAGCACCTCAGTTTCAGCTTATAAACTTTTCCTACCATACCTGCCATCTTCCTCCAAGTTCGCTAGTTCAAAAAATGGCACCATCCGCCCAGTAACTCAGGGCACAGATGGAGACTTTATCCCTTTTCCTTACCTCTCTCCTTCCACCTCTTCTATCCTATTAGTTGTTAAAGTCCTAAGTATCCTCTCAAATGTATTCACTTCTTCGTGTTCACACTGCTTGTTCCCTGGGTCTGAATTACTGTCACCGCTCTAGTGACAGTATATAATCACTTCCTCTTAACTGTTCCCTATCTCTTTGGCCCCCTTCTATTTACTGAAGTTAGACAAGTCTTTCTTACATCCAGATCTCATGTTACTTCCTTCAATCCCTAACTTGCTTGATGAGAAAATCCTCATTCCTTAACTCCTACAGACCTGGATGATTCATGCTCCACCTACTTTGTTCCTTTAATCATTCAACAAATATTGATTGAGCACCTCTTCTCTGCCAAGGCCTGGGTATATAGCAGTTACCAAACTAACTCCTTGTTCCCATAGAACTAACATTCTAATTGGGTAAGAAACAGTAAAACTTACAGATGGGCCAAATGGGGATAAGTGGAAAAAGATAAAGAAGGGAAAATGAATGGCATGTTAGCTTTATCTTATACACTTACGCAGGAAAACTGGCTCTGAAACTACAGGACTTCAAAGGTCAGCATGGATATAGTGGAAGGACTGGATTTGAAAAGGTAGGAGCCCACAGATTGGGCAACCAATTGAATACACTGTGAAGAAAATAAGGGCAGGCTCAGATTTCTGACTTGGGAAACTAGGGGGATGCATATCCTTTGAGATAGGGAGCAATGGAAGAGTAGCAGATTTGAGAGGAGTTTCTCAGCTAAGGTTTAAGCATGTTAATTTAAGCTACCTATGGAGACTCAGGTGTCCAGAGGCATACACCAGAAGTATGGAAATTGCTAATCCTTATTGAGGAACACTGTAAAAAAGACATTAATCCTGAATTGAGAGGCACCCAGGTGGCTCAGTCAGTTAAGTGTCTGCCTTCTGCTTAGGTCTTGGGATTTCTGGAATCAAGACCCATGTCAGGCTCTCTGCTCAGTGGGGAGTCTGCTTCTTCCTCTCCCTCTGTGCTCCCTTCTTTCTCTGTCTCTCTCTCTCTCAAGTACATAAATAAAATCTTAAAACAAACAAACAGAAAACCCACCGGAAGTGATACTAGTCCCCCTCCTGTACCTTGGCAGACCTCCATAAGCAGAGGTTTCCTTCTGCTGATACAAGTCTCAGAATCCTTTATTTAGTATTCTTGTCAGCCTCTACCAAATCAGAGTTAAAACCTGAATTAAAACCTTTTGCCACCAACAGCTGAGAGAAATTACTGCTTTTAGTTTATTGTAGCTAATCTGTTAGTCCCACAATTTATAATAACCACTGTAGAACTAACTGAAAATTCAAAAGTCTAAACCTTTTTACAGTCTAAGAGGTACAAAATTCTTACCACTAGACTAGGTCTGGGAAAAGTCAGTAGTTTTCTAGGAAACTTGTAACTTCAAGACATAAATATTGGACTTAATTATATCATAGATTGGGCTTTCCAAAACTTAACTATTCAGGTTTTTTGTGTAAGTAGTGAACAGGTGTGACTTTAGAGAGTTTTTATTAGTTCAGGGAAAGGAATGAGAATTAACAAAGTTTTAATCCCTCCTGAACATAGAAAAGGCCCCAAATAACACAAGTTAATTTTTTTACTATATAAATTGTTATTAAAACATCAAATTTTCTTGAGGCACCTGGGTGGCTCAGTGGGTTAAAGCCTCTGCCTTCGGCTCGGGTCATGATCCCAGGGAGCCTGCTTCCTCCTCTCTCTCTCTCTCTCTCTGCCTGCCTCTCTGCCTACTTGTGATCTCTGTCTGTCAAATAAATAAATAAAATCTTAAAAAAAAAAAAAACCATCAAATTTTCTTTGTACTTGAGTATTTTCTGTTTTGGCTCTTCAATCTTTTTTTTTTTTTTTTTTTTTTTTCCTCATTTTGAGGGCAGTGCTGTTATTGGTGACTTTTATGCTTTAGATATAACTAAGAGAATTGATTGTAAAGTGGAATTCTTATATACATGTGGGTGTCATCAAAGACCTCTGAAGTGTTGGTTCATGGTCACAGAGTATGTTGTGGCTGCTGTTTTTGGGTTTTTTTTTTTTTTTTTTTTTTTCTTCATGAAGTTGTCTATTCTTGGGAAACAAAAGAAGTGAACAGACTCTGGTTGCGGTGGTGAAGTGGTTGCTTAAAGCCACTCTATATTCCAAAGGTTAAAGAAATCGAGTAGGCATTTCTGCAGTAAGTCTGTTTGTTAAGGGAAGAAGGGAATAAAATATTTGCTTAACATCTGTGTCCTGCCAGTTCCTGTGCTACGTGAGTAGTATTTATTAATTGGTATAATGTCACCTTTTTACCCATTTTCTTAATTATTACAGAAGTGATGAAAGTACAGCATCTGTTTTACAAGATCACTATCTTGATTCATCATGGAGAACTGAGAATGGTCTTATTGTAAGTATTTCATGAAAATATGCAGTGCATAAGCTATTACTCATTGCCCGGAGTACCTCTTTTTTACTTGGTGCTAGTTCTCAGCAGTTACAGAGGTAGTATACTGGAAACATTTTTCTTACTTTAAAAATGAAAGAACCTTATTCTTACTTCTTTTGACTTTGAAATGGTGTGTTGGGAAACTACTTTGGAGCCAGCTAGATTTAGGTATAAATCCTTGCTCTACAACTTATCAGATTTGTGTATTTTTGCTTCTTCGTTAAAAGATGGGGATCATTGCAGGGTTCATTTCTTTCATGTAGCAGTTATCTGTTGAATTCTTACAACAGATTTGTTGTTGAATTCTTAGACCAGATTTGGGGGATACAGCTATAATCGAGACAGACATAGTCTTGCTCTCAAGTTTCCTGTATGCTAAAAGGGAGTTAGGTGATAAACAAGTACACAAATTAAGTAGAAACCATGAAGAACGCAAGATGCTGGCTGAGAATAACAGGGTGGGGAACCCATTTTAGATAAAGTTGTCATTGAAGGAAACGAAAGGTGATAGTTTAATTGAAAGGTAATAGAGAAGATAGGTATGTGAAGAGTTGAGGAAAAACATTCTAGGCAGAAAGAATAGCAGCACAGAGACTCTGCTCGAAAGCCAGTGCCTAGAATATAGTGGGAAAGCGGGGAGTGGCAGCTGTGACGGTTGGAGAGGCAGACCTGAGCTCTGTCATGCTTATATGAAGCGAGAGTAGAATCACAGAGACCAATTAGGAAACATTTGTGGTCATCTAAGCAATAGTTGGTGGTAGAGTGGCCTGAGGTTTTGGCAGAGTTGGGTAGATTTTAATTATATTTTGGACATAGAACTGCTTGGTAGATTAGATACAGGATTGAGTAAAAGGGGAAGAATCCAGTATGATTCCTAGGTTTCTACGTGGAATAACTGGGTAACTCATAATGCTGTTTACAAAGTTGGAAGCACAAGGAGAAACAGGTGAAGGTATGTGTTAGTGAGTTTTGAACATGTTAACTTTGGGAAGCCCACTAGATATCCAGGTGGACATTGGGGAGTGGGCAGTTGGATATAACAGTCTAGATAGACTTTAGAGAAGAGAACTGAGCTGAACATTTTTGAGAGTTGAAAATGAGTATGATCGTTTAAGGAAAGATTGTGGCTTAAAGGAAAAAAGAACTGTGGTGACTTTTGGAAATAGGTGACATATCTAGCAACATGTTTGCTACCTGATATGTCTCATACATGATAGCCATTATGATTTTACCATAGGTAGGAGCCTGAGCCTTGGAATCTAGCAGTCTTGTGTGTCATGTCTCTACTCCTCCACTTGAAATACTTGCGGTGGTCCAGATGCATCAGTGAAGTAGTAACACCTGTCTCTCAGTGTTATCGGGGGAATCAGATATGTCTGTGCACAGTAAATGGGAGCTTTATTACTTGTAATCATTATATCATGTATTTCATTTAATGAAACATAGAAGATAATTTCAAAAGGCAATAAGTAAAAAGAAAAATATATTCTTTTTTAATAGCCTTGGACTCTGGATAGCACCATCAGTGAAGAGAACAGAGCTGTCATTGAGAAGATGTTGTTGGAAGAAGAGTATCCTTTAATGATTATGAGGAAAGTAAAGATTTTAGGGTTAAAAATCTGTAAGTGCGAGACTTACCAAAGAGACCACTATTATTACTAGATGGACCTTATTTGGCCCCAGACTGCAATTATATAATGTGTTAGCTACCTAAAAGCAGCATTTTATTCCTCTGTTTCTGTTTTACTGCAAAGTGTAGGATCTAACTCAATATGCTTGAGTTTCTTTTCTCAGCCACGTCTATACTGTCTGAATGTTGAGTAGAAATTAGAAAACATTTTTAAATCAGTGAGAACCTTTAGTCCATGTCCAAGATCACTTAGTCCGAGCCTCCATCTACAGTTGTAGAAGCTAAAACCCAGAGATGTTAATTTACCCAGAGATACACTTAGAATATGTAAAAGTTCTCACTTCTCACTCCGCCAGTTTACAGGTGTTATGTGGGAGGAATCTAAGTAAAAAGCACAAAACAAATACTGCAGGGTGAAGATTTTCCCTCAGAAGTTGTAGGACTTTATCCACAGTTTAGTCACTAGCTTCTTGTCCTTGTTTCTTTCATCTGTTTGATGATGGCAACTTCTTTGGGATTCCATTTTCTTATATATAAAATGAAAGGGTTGAACAAAATGATTTCTGATTTTATGATTTTGTAAAGATTATTAATAGTCTAATACATAGTGGTTTATTTTTAACTCTCATCTGTATTTTATGGGTATCTACCTCCTTTTAAGCCAGAATTTCTCTGTTCCCTTTATTCCCTGTTACTGCTATGTTGATTTCAGAGTTTATGTTTACCTTTAATTGTCATGGGTTAACCCTTTTTAGGGTTTCTTATTCTCTTACTTTCCCCAAACATCACAGCTATAGCCTACATCACTGCTTTTCAGTAGAAAAATAGTGCAAGACTCATATATCATTTAAAATTTTCTGGTAGCCACATTTAAAACAAATAGAATTAATTTTAATAAGATATTTTATTTAACCCATTATATTTAAAATAATATTTTCAACATTTAATGATAGAAACATATTGAGGTATTTTACATTCTTTGTTTATATGTGGTATTAGCTGATACATTGAAAAGTACAAGTCTCAATTAATTAATACTTAAGTAGTCATGGGTTCACTTCCAGATTTAGAAGCAGAAATAATGAAGAGGTTTGTGAGCTCTTAGAGGACAGGGATGTTTTCTTATATCTTTGTCCTCAGCTCCTGGTACCTAGTATATTACCTGACATACATGATACATAGTCAATATTTGTTAAGGGAAGAACATGTCAAACTTATTGAAGAGTATTGCACCAAGCCAGTTTTAAGGAGTCAGAGAGGGAAGCTCCATGGTCGATTTGACCTGTTACTAGTATTAATGTAGAGAACACCCTGAACTCTTTCCGTTATCTTTAGAACTAGGAAAACAAATTCCCCTGTTAGTCCTGGACAGCCAATCAGATTCATCTATTACATTCCCCAGGCTTTAGGAAAAATGAATGAAAAAATTAAATGAAACACAGACTGTTTCTTCTCTTAACCACTTCTAATAGGGCATATAGGAGAAGCTAACATTTATGTAGTACACATTTTGTGTAGGTGCTGTGTTCATGTGATTTCACATGTGGTATTTAATCTATAACAGCCTTGTGAAGTGTAGATATTTTTACTGTAGTTTTTGCAGATCTGGAAAAGGTTTTAAGAATTAATTTAGCTAAGATTCAAGTATGATTTTCATGGATGTGAGTACCTACTTAATATAAGTCACATAAAAATGTTATGATTTTGTTATTGTTTTAAAAGTTTCTTTAATAATTACACAGGTATTACTTATCTAAAAAATCACTTCCAGAAAAATTCTGGCTCGATCAAAAGGAAGATGATAAAAAATACATGAAGAGGTAAAATCAATTTTTAGCACTTTAAAAGTCTGAACTTATATTTTTAAAAACTTGTTCACAAGCTTCCTTATTTTCTTTTTCATGTGGTGCAGTCTACAGAAAACAGCAAAAATCATGTATGTACTTATACATTTTATATTTTAAAATTATAGGAGAATTAAAAAATTATAGTTGGCTTGTGGAAAAACTCTTGACCTTGGATTGTACAAAAATATAAAATCAAAATTTCGTATACAGTTGTTGGAATGCCACAAGATAATTTTATGACATTATTTGTATGTCAGAATTTCTTTTATGGGCCTATATAAGCTATTCCATTAGATTATGGAAAAGGTAGTTTCCTAGGGATTTGTGGGGAAGTTTTTTAAAGCTGCTATCTAATTTAATAGGATTTGACTTGATTTCTATTACCTTGTCAGTTAGTTTTCATGTTGAACAAAAATTTAATTTAAATTTATGGCTTTCAAAAATTATCTAGAGAAATTAAGTATTAACTGTTTTACAAATATCCTTTCCCTATAATAGAAGAAAATTTGATGTTATT
This sequence comes from Mustela erminea, assembly GCF_009829155.1. Classification (NCBI taxonomy): domain Eukaryota; kingdom Metazoa; phylum Chordata; class Mammalia; order Carnivora; family Mustelidae; genus Mustela; species Mustela erminea. The sequence goes on from NC_045623.1 coordinate 62,470,335, forward strand.
TAGTGTTTATAAACGTTCATGTTTATGATTCCTCAAAGGGTAGACTTACAGATTTAGCACTGCCAAGGGTTTGAGCAGTGAGCACACTTTGGCTTTTGCATTTTGTTAAATAGACAACAAAGAAGTTAATGACAAGATGAATGGATTGCTTGAATTAAATTAATGAGTTTCATCACCATTTAATTTCTTAAGGACTGCATTTCAAAAGTAATAAACAGTGCCATAGTTTCTTTTTTTTGGCTTGGTATTTACATAGATTTATATGGAAGAATCAAGAGATAATATTTCTGGAGCCAACTTAAACACTTACATGCCTTTCAGGATTTGGAAATGTACTAATACATGCTGCTTTGTGTCCAGTCTAAGGAAGCGTATGTGTTTGTTACCACATTGACTTCCTTTGATGTCTTTTAGTGTTATCTTCACTCAGACCCAAGGAATATGTCTCTTGGGGCTCCTATCATCCTGAGCTAGATAAGTATACAAGACAGGGTAAATCTGTCCCCCAGGTAGAGGCTGCAGCCTTTTCTTCTCTTCTTTTTTAACTCTTAGACTCACACAGTATTGAATTTAGCCTTTGGCTATCTATAACCTTTAGCTGCATAAATATGGAATGTTCCATTTCAGACTTTTTTTTTGCAATTCCTTTTTTTCCCCTCAGGGCACACTCTCCTACAAAACCAGCCAGTTACTCAGTAAAGTGGACGATAGAAGAAAAAGAGCTGTTTGAACAAGGGCTGGTAAATAGAGCAATTTTTAATTTATAGTAAAATAATTCTAGAAGCCAGTATTGATAGAATTATAAGGTTAATTTGGGGAGACCAGAAATTTCTTTCAGTGATCACATCTTTAATTTTTCTGTAGTGATGATGTTTGTAGTACAGGAGACTTCCTTTTAACTTACAGCTAAGTCACTAAAATATTAAAATATACTAGGATCAATATTTTAAGATAATTTTCATCCCCTCCCCTTTTTTTTGGTAATAATAAAACCCAAGATACTGAGCTCTGTATACATTGACTACCTGGATTAAAGGATAAAATTACTTATCTGATGTCTTCTCTTGGGGAAAAAAAAACCTCAAACAATAACAACAAAAAACCCTTGATATTTGGAACTGTCTGCATAATCAGCTGAGTTCTTATTTATTCAGATACTTGGCATTGTGCACACAGTCTGAATATTCTTTTAGTGTATACAGTTGGAAGACCAGAAACATATCTTTTGCATGAATGTTCTGAAATCTATTTAAATATCCACAAATTACATAATAGAAAAAAATGTATGCCCATTTGTAATTCCGAAGATTCTCCCTATGAATAGAAAGAAACTTTTAAATAAATATTCAAAAAAATTTTTTTCTAATTATTAGGAGTAGGTTATATCTTTTAAGGTACATATATTACAGTAACTAATTTTGAAATTACATAGATTTATATATTATATATAGGATATTAGTATAATATTTATGTGGGTTTTATGAATATAAATTGAAATGTCATTATTAACATTTCTACAGATGATGGGAAATAAAATATGTTTGTATTTTTATAGACATCGCCATGACTTCTGTATGTTCTGTGATGTCTTTATATAAATAAACTATCTTGAAGGTTTTATCTCCTCCTGAGGTTTTCTCCTATACTGTTGATGTTTTTTATATTGGTATTTCGTTCTGTTGCATGATTATCATTTTTATACCTAACTTTAATTAACCAGTCACTTATTTAAGATTGCTAACTACTTTGGTGTTTTGCCCCTCACCAAAAGCTATATATATGTGTGTATGTGTTTGTATACACATACACAAAAATGGCTTGTGTATTTTTAGGTGGTGATGATAGGGGCTATGTCTGCATGAGTCAAACTTCAAAGGGTATATAAAGTTATAGGTGTTAAGTCTCCCTATCACTCCTGTGTGTGCCTTCAGTTCTCTTCACCTTAGGTAACCATTGTTATCTGTTCTCTGCATGTCCTTCCAGAGATATTTGTCCCTATATATGCCAATATGTATTTATTTATATACATATGTAGGTATCTGTCTATATACATAAACAGATATTTTAAACCTAGAATGTTTTCCCACAAAACTACACGGAACTGTTGGTTGTATTCACAGCCTTTTTAACCTGTTGATATAGTTTGCTTATACACTGAATTTTCTCAGGCTTTAGAGAAGGGAATTATGTGGTACTGAAAGGAAAATTTTTCCTCCCTTTTGGGTATAGAATTGTCTCTGCTCTATTTTGAAATTGGTGTTTTCTTTGTTCCTCTTGTTCACATACCCTCTCCAATTTTCATAATGCTCAAGCCCCTACAATCCCAACTGGCTATACTCTGTCCAGATCTTTGATCTGTCCAAAAGTGCTCCATCCTATGAAGTTACTCATTTGCTTTCATCCCACAAAATTTAACTAATTGTTCAGTAATTTGATCTTAGCTAGTGTTAGTTAATAACAATCTTAATTTATATTTACTAAGAATTTTCCCAGAAATACTTTCAGTTTTAAGAAATTGTTCACATGTCATATTTTCTCATGAATATCAGAAATAAATATATAATTAACTTATCATTGGGTCAGGTTTTAAAGATGATTTGCCACCATAAGTCATGACCTATAAATGTTATATAAATCTGGCCCTGGGATCAGCTTCCCTGAGTTGTGGAGATAACTGAAGATTTATGTATCAAATAATAGACTTGATACCTAAAAATTCCTTTTAGCTTTAAAATTGTATTTCATTCCTTTCTGTACTTCAGAAAACAGCAGAGCTCTCTCAGCGTCTCAGTTTTTTCCCCAGCACAACTTTGTCATTAGCGGGCATAAGCCTTTAACAGTACTGGGGTATAGGGACGTGCTGGCTACAGGTCACTTCATTTGTGATTCATTCGTTTTTCGAAGTCCGTTTTCTGTGATACCTGGGTAGAGTGAAGGTATCTGCTATGGGACAGGTAATAGATATTGTGCCAGATGGAATGTGGGTAAAAAAAGATATTTTGAAATTAGTTCCAGAACATAATCAGTTGATTCTATAAATGGAAAATGTAACCTGCCTCTTTTTCAGGCACTTGTTTTTTTAGATTTGGAACATTGTAATGTTCAATATGAATACATACTGTTAGGAATACATAAAAGTGGAGAATCTTCATTTAGATAGCTGTAAAAAGAAAACTAATTTCTAAATCATTTTGGTCAGTTTTCAGAAGTCCAGATTCCAAGAGTGTGGGCTTTACTTTCAAGAGTCTTAGCTTATATATCAGGCTTGTTGTGTGCTTTAGAAAATAAATAAAGATGGGTTGTTCTTTTAGGGTTTTTTTTTTTTTTTAAATGTGCAGTTGCTTGGAATATTAACAAGTAAGTTAATCAGAATCAATTTCTTTTCCATTTTGATAACATAGGCTAAATTTGGCCGAAGGTGGACCAAAATTGCAAAGCTAATTGGAAGTCGCACTGTTTTACAAGTTAAGAGTTATGCCAGGCAGTATTTTAAAAATAAGGTAAGCAGGATATAAATATCCAACTTAGTAATAGTATTTGCAATAAATGAAATTAGGAAGCAAAAGTAGTGCTTTAATTTGGGCATTAATGTCAATATTCTAAGTTTTTGTAGTGAAAGTATTTTATATTCATAAAGTACTCAACACATGTTTATGTTCAGAAATCTCAAAGCATATCTTAAGTGCTTTGAGTATTAAGTGCTCCTGAAAAATATCTTTTCTTTTTAAAGATTTGCATTGTAGCTTTTTTTTGTTTTTGTTGCTGTTTTATTGGCAAGATGCCTACTTGTAAGTTCTGAGAAGAGTTTGATTTAAAAACCAGTCTTTTCAATATATGAGTACAACACCCAGTCCAGAAGAACCAGCCCACAAGCTCTAGAATGGTGTTTGAAAATACAAGCTGTTAGAGGTGCCTGGCTGCTCATTTGGCAGAGCATGCTGCTCCTGATCTCTGAGGTTGTGAGTTCAAGCCCCATATTGGGCACAGAGCTTACCTCTGTCCTGGCTGCAAGAGAGGCTGGGAAAGTTTCTGGATTTTACTTGGAGGTTTAAGAGCTCCTAGCAAAATTGACACTGGATGTTCCAAAAGCTTGGCCTGGCTCCTGCTCTGAATGTTTTGTTCCTACTCCATCCTCATGGCGACAGCTTCTGCTATATTCTCAGGACTCCACGGTCTGTGGCTTCAGCCAATTTCTCTGCTGGGCCTCCTCCTGCAGGCACCCGGGACATCGTAGGAGCCTCAGAACCTCTGTCTGAAGATTTATTTGCCTTGTAGCTTTTAGGAATGATTAGAGCTTAGGGACCATAAATGCTAACATGAAACTAAAATCTGTTTAATAACAATGAAACTTTTATAATTTTTTTTGAAGAATTATATGAAAACTTCAGTAAATTGAAGTGTTCAGAAAAGCATAGTTTTGGTGTAGTTCTTTAATCTTTTAAGTAATCTGTGCTATGTTCAGTCATGTAGTTTGATATTTAGAAAATTTTAATGTCTTCTCTGCTTGAGTTCTGGGAACATACTTATATAGAATTTGACAAGGTCTTAAGTGAAATTTGCTGTTTTCTTTTAATGCAAATAATGGATTTTATCCTGTATACAAGATTTATATAACTTAATGTCGTTTAAGCATGGGAAGTAAAGAGTGGAATGGATTCATGATATATCAGTCATCTGCTCCTTTTTTAACCAAGCAATGCATATTCAAGGCAGCTTGGCAAGGTTAAGGTATTCTGGAAGAGAATAAAGTTTAACTCGGTTATTCCAATCCCCATGCTTCTCAGACTAGAACATGCAGAACATCTTAGGATGTCAGTTTTACTCAAAGACTTGGGACGAAAGGATATATTGTGATGTTAAAAGAGACATTCATAAAAAAATATAATATGAAATCATATCTGAATTTTTAAGGTTAAAACAGGAGGCTTGAAGTAAATAGCAAGGTTGTTAAAGGCTATTCCAGGCCATATGTCCAAATTTCCTTTTCTCTCCTGCTACCCTTTTATTCTTCTTTACATAATAAGCCAATTAATCTCAAATACTAGATACCAGGATTCTGTTGTGATACAGGATCTGTAAGTAAGCTCTTTTTAGGGGCTGAAATCCCTTGGGTATGCCAGTCATGTACAAAATTTTTTGAAAACTGTGTGGGAAGATTTTTTTCAAATCATTTATATTCATTGATAGTCATTTTTTTCTCCATCGACTAGATATTTATGTCTGTAATAGTCCATATGGAAGATAATTTCATGCCTTAAATTATAAGCTGTATAACATTGGAGCTACATTAAATGAACCTTTGAAAAATAGTTTGTTTCTATTATATCTGTATTTAAATGAAAGATGAATTTAATTTACTAAATAAAGATATGTGACATAGATTCCTTTAAGTAATGGGCTGTTCAGCATTATAAACAATCATCAGCTGAGGTATCTGACATTCTAAGGTATTAGCTGTTGAAAATATTTTAATATCTTAAAGAATACCTTAGTATAACAGTTGTTGGTTCATTCTGTGGTTGATTTGAGACAGAGTCCTGTTTTAAATTTAATATTGAAAAACAGGTAATAGTTGTACAAGGTCATAGGTCATGATTATTTGATAAATAAAATCAGCTGGCCACAGATGAGTCAAATATAATGATAGAAATTTGAAATGATGATATTTTACATTTAAAATGCAGTTGTAAACCCTTAAAAGCACAATAAAGGTATAATATACCATTGACGTGTCAGTTTAATAATACTGTATTTATTATATATGTGCCAGTTGATAAATTTTTAAATGTTAATATGGGGATTTTTATCTTGATTTTTAATAAGGTAAAATTAGATGGTCCAGAGAGGGAAATACCTAATCAGAAGAGCGGCAGTGATCTTCAGACTAAAAATGAAGATGAAGGCACAAAGGCATGGATACCATCAAGTTTAAGGGGACGTGCTGATCCCAACTTGAATGCTATAAAAATTGAAAAGTTATCTGATGATGAAGAAGTAGACATCACAGATGAAGCAGATGAGTTGACTTCTCAAGATCCTCAAAAGAATCCTAGCAATGATGTCTTATTAAACATTTCTAATAGTAAAAGTCATGAAACCAGTCAAGGGGAATTTATTGCTTACAATCAGGTATCAGAATCTTCCAAGGAATATTTTCAGAATATAAAGCAAGGCGAGATGGAAGCACTTTCAAGTTCAGGAAGTAAATTTTGGACTGAAAAACAGAGCATTAGTGACAAAAAATCAGTTGAATTAAATGATCAGAAATGTAATAAACTGATGAAAATCTCTGAAAAACATGATGGAAATGGAATAATAGATGATGCCAGGCCATTGCCTTCTCCAGAGCCTTGTGAAATTCAGAAAGACTTGTGTGATAATGAAATGCTTTTTTATTCTTCCTGTCAAATGGAAGAGGAGAGCCATGAGGAAGAAGAGCTTAAGCCACCAGAACAAGAAGTAGAAATAGATAGAAATACCATTCAAGAAGAAGAAAAACAAGCAATTCCTGAGTTTTTTGAGGGGCGGCAAGCTAAAACACCAGAACGCTATTTGAAAATTAGAAATTACATTTTGGATCAGTGGTAAGGAAGACTTATAGTTTAGATACTGTTGTAAAATGTATGATGCTCTAGAGTATTTTAATTAGGCCTATGCAGAATTTAGTATTTTACATCAGTAGTGATGTGGAGAGCTTAAACATATGAATGTATTTTAATAGGCAAGACTTAAAATTTCTCATAGTGAAATTTTCTTTGAAAGCTTTGGTAAATATTGTTGTCTCTAGCTATCTCAATCCATCTGTCTTTCATTAAGAATATTTGGTCCTGGAAAAAAGAGATAATTTGCTTTAAGAAGCAGTTTCTTGGGCGCCTGGGTGGCTCAGTTGGTTGAGCAACTGCCTTTGGCTCAGGTCACGATCCTGGAGTCTTGGGACCGAGTTCCGCATTGGGCTCCCAGCTCCATGGGAAGTCTGCTTCTCCCTCTGACGTTCTCCACTCATGCTCTTTCATTCTCTCTCTCAAATAAATAAATAAAATACTTTAAAAAATAACAAACAGTTTCTTAGGACAGTGTTAGGAAGTTATAAAAACATTACTGCACTGGAAAAGGGGGAGAATGTCTTTCCTAGTTTATCATGTACTTGTAAGTAAAAAAAAAAAAATTCTGGTGACAGAGGATATTTCTGTCATCAAGTGTGGCTAGATTACGGAAACCATTCTAAATTGCTATAAATGCTTTCAGCTTTGATCTTGTAACGTAATATGTTAATAATCTCTTCATCCAGCTTCATCAGGATCCAGGAATTCTCTAATATATGAAGTTTATCTTCTAAATTGTCAGAATTTGAATTATTTAGCATTGGATGAGGCACAAACCAAAAAACTTCCCACCTTATTAGCCCAAGTGTTCTGCAATGAGTTTTTCCTACCAGCTTAAGACATTATCAAACATTCATAATTACTGTTTTTGCTTCAGGAGTTACTGAATTATGTAGGGCCATCTTTACAGAGAAGTTATGCTATAAGTTAGGAAGGTTGCCAAAGGAAAATAAATAACCAGGCTTACTACATCGGTAACCTTCATTGCTGTACAATATTAATTTGGTTTTCAAAGATAGCTCTATTCTAAATGAAGTATTTTTGCTCTTGTTCTTGACTGATGGTTGAGGTGACTAAAAGTAAAATTTCTGGGTTAGGGTGGTATCAAATGAAAGAAGAATGATAAGGAACAACTGATAGTTGCACAGTGCTTTACAGTTTACAGAAAGCTTTTCTATGTTTTGATTCCTCACAACTGGCCTAAAAATAGGCAGGTGGTGTTTTCTAAAGTGTTTGATAGATTCTGCAGTCAGGAGAGGTTTGGGGTTCTGCCTTTTATTATACAACCAGCTACGGACAGAAGGACCTATGCGCAGGTCTCAACCCTGGCCATCAGTCTCCCCATTATTTCACATTGCCTGATTGATTCACACTATTGAAGAGGAACAATCAAATTAGATCTCAATGGGTATCTAATTTTTTTTTGGAAATAAGAGGATGAATGGCCAGAATCGAAGGACTTAAAAATAATACCTCAAAAACTTTTTATCTGAATGAATCATCAATGAGTGACTTAATGGTGCTTTCATCAATTTCATTTATTTGAATTTGAATAAATTCATTTATTTGAATTTTGCCTCAATAAGGCAGAATAAATTATATAGATAATATAAATTATATGGCAGTAGTTTCCTAACGACATTTGCCTTAGTTCATAAAACCACTTAAATGTTATTTCAATATAGTGATTTAGCAAACAGTGTTAAAGCAGAAAGAAATGTTTTGGAACAGGAACTCAAAACTATTCTCTTCGGAAATAGAAGAGGGAACTAGAGGTGGTGTTAAAAAATATTTAAAAAGAGTAAAGTTTTGAAATAAAACAGACCTGCTAGATTTGTTTGTAGCTAAAAATTCCTTTCCATAAAAACACAACTGACTTCCTGTTGAGGGGTATGTTTTATTAGATAGTAACCAATACCATTATAAATGCCTACCGAATGCATTTAAAAGTATTTAAATCATCCCCAGTCCTCTTGGCAACCTTGTCCTTATTTTACAGATGAGAAAAATGAGGTTCAGAGAGAAAAAGGAACTTGTTCCAGGTCACATTTAGGGGGTCTTTCAGGGTCTTGCAGTCTTACTCCTTATTTTCACACTTCATCTCAGGTCCTTTCCCCGGACTTTTCTTTCTGCCTTGGATGCTCCCCCTATTCTGCCCCCCAGGTCTTAATGAACTGTGCTTCGTCAAATCCTTCAGGTCTGCTCCAAAAGACCTAGAGGACTTCATGACCACCCTATCTAAAATAGTTCCCAGCTCTGCCTCCCACTCTCTTGCTTCATAGAACTTATTACTACTGGATATTATATTTTTATTTATGTATTATCTCCTCTTCCTCCCTCCTCCTTCCCCATGATAATACAGGCTTCTGCCCAAAACATGGGCAGAGTTTTGTCTGTTTTTTTCATTGTTACACTCCTAGTTCTTAGGACAATACTTGTTCTAAGCAAATCCAGAGGCACTCTATTTGTTGAGGGAGAAGGATGGTGCAAATGAATCATGAATAAGTATCTTTAGAGGCCTTACCCTTTTTTTTTTTAATGATTTTATTTATTTATTAGCACGTGCACAGGTGAGGGGAAAAACAAGACTCCCTGATGAGTAGTGGGCCCTATGAGGGGCTTAATCCCCCAGTACCTTGGGATTATAACCTGAGTTTAAGGCAGGTGCTTAACCTACTGAACCACCCAGGTGCCCCTAGGAGCCTTCCATTTGTTTAGCATCATGTTGCTAGTGCTGAGCTCTTTTTAAAGACTTGATTTGGGCAATCTTTAAGTCAAGACAGTTTTTAGATTTCCTATAGATTTTTGGAAGCTGGTTACACTGCTTATTCCTGCTCTCTTGGCTTCATTTGTGCAGTTTGTTTCCTTTGATTGAAGTGAAGTAAAAACACACTGGTATCTCAAACTTTTTAGTGGAATTCCGCTCCCCTCCCACCATGGTTATATTCATTTTTTTTTTGAGAGTCCATGCGAGTGGGGGAAGGGGCAGAGGCAGAGGGAGAGAATCCCAGGCTGACAGCCTACTGAGCACCGGCCACTATGAGACTGTCTCACAACCCTGAGATTTTGGTGACTTGAGCCAAAACCAAGAGTCAGGTGCATAACTCATTGAGCCACCAGGTGCCCCTCAGTGGAATTTCCAATACCCTCTACATCACAAGTTACTTTTTGCCTTCCCTGAATGTCTGTAGAAATAATGGTTTTATTTATTTTTTTAATAGTAATTTTTGTTAGGAGAAAAAGAAATTTTTTAAGATTTTATTTGTTTATTTGACAGGCAGAGATCACAAGTAGGCAGAGAGGGGTGGGGGTGGGAAGTAAGCTCCCTACCAAGCAGAGAGCCTGATGTGGGGCTCGATCCCAGGACCCTGGGATCATGACCAGAGCTGAAGGCAGAGGCTTTAACCCACTGAGCCACCCAGGTGCCCTGAACTCATGATTTTAAATTTGGTTTCTGCATAGGCCTTCTTTAAATACCCTATCTAAAATAGTCTGCACCTAGTTTTCTCATTCTATCCCTTATCCTTCTTACTTTTTCTTCCTAGAACTTGTTGCTGCCTGTCATTATGTATTTTATATATATATATTTATTTATATATATGTATGTATTTATATATATATATACATATATAATAGATATTATTCATTGTATATATTCTGTTAGCATGTAAGTTCAGGAACTTTATATTCATCTCTGGATCCTTAGTGCCTAAAACAGTGCCTGGTGTGTAGGATGCAAAGTAAATATTTGTAGAATAAAATAAAGATTAAATAAGAAATACCTGTTATATGATATATCTGAATACTTGGTTTATGATGTCTGTATATCAATCTCCACTTTAACCTCCATAAGCAAGTACTTTAATCCCCCTAATTTTTAGTTTTCTGCTCTCTAAAATAAGAATAAGAATAATAAATGCTACTTTGTAGAGTTATGAGAATTAAGGTTGATAACTATTAGTACTGGCATAAGCATTTTTGCTACTATTAGTACTCCATTACTCTTAACCTGTATCTACTATGGTATAGTAAGTATATTCAGTAAATATTCATTTTATTATGTAAACTTTTTAATTTTTTCATAGTCTTTGGGCATTTCTGGATTCCTTTGAAATCCCCATATCTCTTTCTGTTTTCCAGGGAGAGTAAGCTCTTGATATTTATTGGTGTAATGTTTAAAAACCAATATAAAACTTTTAAGCATTTGTAAGTTAGCTTATAATTAAAATATACTGTCCAGCAAAGTAAAAGTAGATGAAGCTAAGTAATATATTAAAAATAAGAAAAGCCTAATAGTAAATACTGTAGATTTATTATCAGAGTGCCCTTTTTATTCAAACATTGAAGTTTGAATTTGGATCTGTTGATAAAGCTTCTAACTTTAAAATCTTGGGATAACTGGAATCTCTTACATTTCATATGGGAAAGAAATAATACTTAATAAAAATTACGTTATACTCATACGATTTTGTATCATTTAAAGATATTTCAAGAAAAAGTACACTTGGGTATTATGTATTAGCATTGTTTTTACTACACATTTACAGATTGAGAGGGGGTAAATTTTTAAGATATTTCAAATATCAGAAGTTTTCCCCAGAAATCTTTTTTTCATGTTTTTATTTATCCAAAATAACTGTACTTCCATCTCTTAATTAGGGAGATATGCAAACCGAAATACTTAAATAAGACCTCAGTACGTCCTGGCCTGAAGAACTGTGGGGATGTTAATTGTATTGGACGGATTCATACATACCTCGAGTTGATAGGAGCAATCAATTTTGGATGTGGTAAAAATAAAAACCCAACAACATCTTTTACACAACATTCTTTTATCCTTAGAGCACCCATTAACTTCTTTGTTAAAATTCAAGCAGATTTAGTATAGATAGAGAATTCAGGAGGATATTATAACATTATGAAGTAAATGTATCATTGAGTTGTTTCTTTAAAACAGATTTCTGTTGATCAAACTGTATTTTCCTATAACTTGCTGTGAAAGTGGTGGTATGAAAAGGAAAAATAGTCTAAGTAGTAGAAATAATTTAACAATGCAGCTCTTTGTCACATAAAAGTAAAGCCATTTTAAGAAAAATCTAGTAATGGCCCATTTAATTTGTAAAATCTGTATTAATGCTAGAAATACTGTCTAGCAGTGTTTAAATAAAGGAAATAATTTATGAGCCTCTACACTTAAATGTAATAAAAGTGTCAAAATATTTTTCATGGAAGAAAGTTTCTTTCATCCTAGTTTTTCTCAAATTTAAAGTCAATGAATATGCATGACTTTAAATATATTCTTCACTTTTATTGAATTAACGTGACACAAACATTCTTAAAAACGATAATAACCATAGTTGCAAAGTGATAAGTTAATTAGAATTTTGTGACCCATAGTTTCAGAAAAGTATATTCTATATTGTATGTATAAGAGAACACAGCTAACCAGAAAGTTTCCTTTCAGAGATTATTTTATTTTGTAGGAGAGAAAATTCACAGTCTGCCCTGTGGTCTGTCCTTCATTTCAGTGTGTTTGTTACCCCAAGCACTGTATATGGGACTGGCTAGTCAAGAAAACTAGTGTCACAGCTTCTTCAGCCACAAAAGCAAAATCATGTTTTCTGTATTAGATATTTGAATTCAGCGAAGTGGGCTTAGCACTCATTTAGTTAGAAATTCCGTTACCCATCTCACGAATACCCCGTTTTACTGGGATTTCCTTAAGAGCCTTACTTTTACTGAGAACTTCCAAGTGATTGTAGAGAAAGATAGAAGCTCAGGTATAACAGAACTTAGACATTGGCTTACAACTTACAGTCAGTGTAGATGTGTCTTCCTAGTTAACAAATGAGTTTCAGAAAATAATAGATTGTTTTGTTTCTCCTGAATTCCGGTAGAACAGGCTGTATACAACAGGCCACCACCGGTTGACAAAGTACGAGTCAGAGACCGAAAAGATACAGTGGAAGCATACCAGCTTGCACAGCGTCTGCAGTCTGTGGTAAGCAGCCACCCCTCGCTAAGAAATCTCTCCAGATTGCTCCTGGCCCTGTTAGTCAGGTGTGCTGCCTTCTCGCCTGCTATTTAACAAAGGAACGTGTTCTCTCTCATATTTCACCTTAGGCATTCACTTTCCTGGTTCCCATTCAGTTCCATGTTAGCTTTTTATTTTTTTTATTTATTCACTTTTTTTTTAAGATTTTATTTATTTATTTGACAGACAAAGATCACAAGTAGGCAGAGGCAGGCAGAGAGAGAGAGGGGAGGAGGAAGCAGGCTCCCTGCTGAGCAGACAGCCTGATTCAGGACTCGATCCCAGGATTCTGGGATCATGACCGGTGCGGAAGGCAGAGGGTTTAACCCACTGAGCCACTCAGGCGCCCCCACGTTAGCTTTTGAAAGGGCAAAAATGAGAAATACCCACAGCTTACTGGCAGACTTGACACGAAAGCATTGTGCTTTGCTTGCATGCTCTTAGACTGCTTGGTTCTGGTTTCTGTATCTAGAGTGTCTTCTACTGCCATCCAGTCAGGCTCGTTTTTCTCTTTCAGTTACTTTATTTAAGTCTTACTTTTAAGATTCAGCTTTTTATTTTTATTTATTTTTTTAAATTTTTTATTTCTTTTCAGCATAAGAGTTTTTTTAAATTTTTTATTTCTTTATAGCATAACAGGTTTTTTTTAAATTTTTTATTTCTAAGATTCAGCTTTTTAGAATAGCTATCCGAACTCTTGTAGCCTTTCCTTAATTCTTGAGGTTAGTGAATTTTTACAGTATCTCACAATTCATGAATCTTATTTTTAAAATGGGTGATCCTGCAAGTCCTCTAAAAGGCAGAGTCATATTGGATTCTTATTGGTTTTACTAATGAAGTAGGTTAAATTGGTAATAGGTGAGGCAAATGAAGAAAAGTGCCACTAATAGAGTGGGTATTTTTTTTAGGGTGTTTAGGCTGTAAACCATTTCTATCTAGATTTACTCTAGTAAGAAAGAATGTTTTTAGATCCTGGAAATGGTAGTTGCTGGAAATGGTGCTTTTCATATGCTGGTTTCTGAGCCAGTGCATTTTAAAGGCTTCAGTATTGAGGTTTACAAAGCTGGGTATTAGTTATTCAGTCAGCTAACTTTGTACTTCTTTCTCTTTGTATCCACTAGGCAATCTTTCCTTTTCTAAGACTGAGAAATAATTATTTTGCTCCTAGTTTTCAATATTCTACCTCTTGCTGTGGGTTCTTGCAAGTTTTCTATCACAAGTGGTTGAAAGGGAAGTCATTTTCTTGGTGGTTCTTTTGGTCTTAAAAATACCTTTTGTCCTAGTGTTTTAGCTCCTAAAGGTGAAGAGAAATGATAATTCAAGAAGAAATCCAAGTAATATTCAGAAAATCACTACTGACTTATTTTTGAACAGAGTGCTATTAAGCATAAATTAATAAAATAATATTTATTCAGGCATTGCTGATCAGAGATTATATTTCAATGAAGAAATTAACTGATTTTTAGAAAAATACCATTTTGGTGTTATATATTAGTGTGCTCTAATTTCTCCAACTTAACCTTGTTAACCTTTTGCTTTATTTTAATGCTTACCCCAGCGCACAAGGAGACGTAGGGTCCGAGACCCATGGGGAAATTGGTGTGATGCAAAAGACTTAGAAGGACAAACTTTTGAGGTAAGTTTGACCTTTGCAAATAGCTTATCAGTGAAAGTTGTTCTGGCAGTAGTATTTATATATCTTAATGCCACCTGTGTTAAACTCATTTGTGTGTGTGTGTGTATCCTCCCTGTGTTAATTTTATTGTCCAAAGGTCACCAAGAAATAACAAAATAAAGGCATCAGTACACTTAACTAGCAGTTTGGTTCATTTTCTGTATTTTAATTATCTATTCTGCATTCTGGTCTCTAGTTCAACAGTATCTGCTGGTTTTCCAGTAAGTTGGTATGCCTAGTTCATTTCAGTAAACATTTATTTATTTTTTTATTTTTATTTTTATTTTTTTAAAGATTTTATTTATTTATTTGACAGGCGGAGATCACGAGTAGGCAGAGAGGCAGGCAGAGAGAGGGGGAGAAGCAGACTCCCTGCTGAGCAGTGAGCGCGACAGGGGCTCGATCCCAGGACCCTGAGATCATGACCTGAGCCGAAGGCAGAGGCTTAACCCACTGAGACACCGAGGCGCCCCTCAGTAAACGTTTATAGAATGATGTTCTGATACATCATTTAAAATATTGTCCCACAAGCACTTAATAAGCCTTGCATATACCAGTTAGTAAATGTTATTTTTTCTTCCTGGATTTAAGTGCCCCCCCCCCCAAGATGTTCTTTCTCTCTTCCCCATTCCCTGCCCCCAGCCTCACACCCAAGCGCCAGTCCAGGCATGGCATTAGTCAATGCGGGGTTCCTGCCTAGAAGGAACTTAATTTCTAGATTAAGGAAAGATGATGTCTGATAAGTTCCATAAGATTGGTCTTAAGAAATGTCAGGTCTTCCCCAAAGGGTGTGGTCATAGGGGGTATCACAGAAAATGTGATATTTCAACTGTGACATAAAGGATTAGTAGGAAAATTAGTACATGAGGACATTCCAGGCCAAGGGAGCAGCATAAACAAAGGTATAGACAGGGAAAATACCAAGTTCTAAAAAAGATGCATTGTTCATTTGGGCTAGAGTATAAGAGTGGTGGTAGAAGTGGGATGTGTTCTGTACTTAATTTTATCAGGATTTTATAAACATTAATCAAATCAGTCATCACAGTAATACCATGGTATTATTGTTATTACTATATGTGTTTCCATGTTAAAGGTAAGGAAACTAAAGCACAGAAAGCTTCAGTAACTTGTCCAGGGCCACCCAGTAAGTAGCAGAGCCAGGCATTCTGTCTCCAGAATCTGTGCTTTTTATCATTATGTTTTAGTGTCTTCTGGTTGGGAAAGAGAACTCAACACAGTAGGACTTGGTGACTAGAAATAGGGAGTAAGTAAGAGGAGGGACTCAAGTGGTTCTGAGATTTTTTAACCTGGGTGACTGGTGCCATTAATTAAAACAGGCAAAACAAGAGAAGGAATAAGTTTTAAGCTTGGTGTGGCTGTAAATTTTGGAACAATTTTTTTATATATGATCCAGCATTTCAGTTTGCTAGTAGAAAGGTGAGACACATCTACGTCAATGTAGTTGATCTTAGTCTCACCATGCCTAAACCTAAGTATGGTTTAAAGAGTTGTTTGATTTTTGTTTTAATTCTGCCTCTCATTGGCTGGTGGACTTTTTGATCAACGTGTGTTTTATGTTTTAGCATCTCTCTGCTGAGGAATTGGCAAGAAAAAAAGAGGAAAAATGTAAACCTGTTAAATCCTCAAAAGTACCAAGACCAACAAAAAGGTATAGTGTTATATAAGTACAATTTTTTTTAACTTACCACAATGATTAGGAAATGCATGGGGAAAAATATCTGATATAACAACGTTATATTCATATAAAGTCAAAAAATACTAAAATTTTTGAAATTTTTTATTTCCCTGATTATCAGTTTAGAAGATCTTAAGCAAAAGTTTTAAATTTGTTTGGGTTTAGTGACTATAGGATCCAACATATGTTGTAAAGGGGCCTTAATTATGACAGGTAGTCATTCATCTTCTTAGACATTATAAACAGATAACCTCATGAATGACTTTTCTTTGGTTGGTGCCGATTATTAGCAAGGTTTCTTGTTTTGAATAATCTGGTATTTGTAACTTGTAACAGTTAAGGTCACCAAGTAAGTTAAATGTCTTGATTTTCTAGACCCTTACTTTCTGCAGATGCCCCACTGAATAGACTATAGTTTTGTCAGTGTCCCTTTTAAAACAAGACATCTAGGAATGGCACTAAGTCATTTTCAGTGGAAAGAGCCCCTGATGATTAACCAGGGGTATGTCCGTAGGTAAGTTACATAAAGCCTTAAGCCTTCAGTCCTCACTTACAAAGCAGTGATTATAATAGCTAACATTGTTAGTTAGCTATGTTTTAAGCACTCTATGTATATCAATTCATTTAATCCGCATAACTACTCAGTGCAGTAGTCAATATCATTCCCATTTTATAGGTGAGGAACCTGAGGCACAAAGAGCTTGAGAAACTTGCCTGTGCTTGTTAGTGGTAAGGCTGTGATTTAAATCCAGTCAGTTGAGTTTAAGAATCCATACTGCTAACCATTACATTACACATCACTTCTCTAAAATAAAAATTAAAACTTACAGTTGTTTTGAGAGTGAGTTAAATGAGATAAACTAAGTAAAAAAGATAGGCATCCATAAGCTAGGACTCCTCATCCAGTATCCAGACATTTGATTTTCTGAATTTAAATGTGAGGCATATTTATTGTCATTTCCAGGCCCTTGTTCCAGTTTGTCAGGATCTTTGAATTCAGATCCACTTTTCTCATTTAGCCTTCATAGCTTTGAATTAAAAACATTTCAGTAAGCTTATCTCTTCTGTCGTTGACTACTGATTAAAATGTTTAACTAAGATAAATATAAGCCTTAGACATCATTCATTGTTCAGTCAGCTACACATTGCTATGGTTAACCTGTGTTTTTTCATCTTACGCAAAAGAAAAAGCATAACAGATATCTTGCTTATGTTCAGATAAAATATATTTGAATCTCTGAGTCTGCTAGTTACTAGCAAATCAGTCCTTTCAAAAATGAAATTTAGGGGCACCTGGGTGACTCAGTGGGTAAAGCCTCTGCCTTCGGCTCAGGTCATGATCTCAGGGTCCTGGGATGGAGCCCCACATCGGGGCGCTCTGCTCAGTAGGGAGCCTGCTTTCCTCTTTCTCTGCCTGCCTCTCTGCCTACTTGTGATCTCTGTCTGTCAAATGAATGAATAAAATCTTTTTTTAAAAAATGAAATTTAGATTTACTTATCATGACTTATATTTTCCTGGATCCATTATTATTATTCTTAGTAGTCACCTCTGCACTTGCTAAAGGCTCAAAATCAGCTGTTTAATAATCTTTTCCAGAATTTCCCAATATATACATCTAATTTCTCTGCTTCTAAAGTCTGCTTTTGGGACACCTGGGTGACTCAGTCAGTTAAATGGCTGCCTTCATCTCAAGTCATGATCCCAGGGTCCTGGGATCAAGCCCCACATCTGGCTCCCTTCTCAGTAGAGAACCTGCTTCTCCCTCTCCCTCTGCCTGCCACTCTGCCTTCTTGTGCTCTCTCTCTGTCAAATAAATAAAATCTTTAAAAAATAAATTCTGCTTTTTGTGTGTTTTGAAAATAAGCCCAGGGGCACCTAGTAGCAGGTCGTGATTTCAGGGTCATGAGATCAAACCCCAGGTTGGAGCCCCAACGTTGGGCTTGGTGCGAGGCTTGGAGCCGGCTTGGGATTCTCCCCTCTACCCTCAGACATGCACACATTCTCTTGCTCTCTCTCTCAGAAAATAAATAAAATGAAAACAAGCCATTGCAATAATTGCCTCTTCATAGCACTCTAGTAAATTTTTCCATTCTGTACATTTCCTCCAACAAGATAGTGGGGTTTCACATCATGCTTCTTTAGTCCTCTGGGATGCATACACTGTCTTCCTGTTCTTTTTATTCATGTTGATGAAGCACTTGTTTAATTTGAGTATCTTTCCCCTTCATTCAACAAGTATTTCTGAATGCTTGCTATGTATCAGGCACTGTTCTAGGCACTTGGGATATGAAGTGTCTGTTTTTCTGGCACTAACAGTCTCTGGTAAAATAGGAACTAAATAGTCCTGCTCTTTTCTAGTCGAATAACATGAACATATTCCTTGTTTGGGTTTTTTTTTTCTTTCTTTCTCTGGACATAGCCTAAAGAAACCTTATTAATTGATCTTAATATCTTTCTCAAATCTCAGTTCTTTACTGGTAAAAGCCTTTCTAACATTTCTCTCAGATTTACACATGCTTTTGTATTCTACCCATATGTGCCCCTCTTTTTGTCTTTTTTTTTAACTCTTTCATTTTAAAAAAGGTTTATCGTAGGGCTTTTTATATACATTAATTTCTTTAGCAGAACTGCTTGTTCTTTATTCAGCAAAGATTTGTTGAGTCCCTACTCTGCTGATACTGTACTTACAAGTGTTTTTGAGAAACTTCCTTCTTGAACTTTCTTACCCATGTCTTGTCAGGGAGTTAGTTACATTTTCTTCAAACTTTTTGAAACCTGCTTTCAGTGTAGGTCAGGGTGTGGGTACTTTACAATTTCTTTTATTTGGGTATTAAAAGAAATTAAGGTGACAGAATACTTTCTCTTAAAGGTCTTGTCATTTCCCATCTTTTTTATTGAGTCTGAAAAAAAAAACCAGTTCTTCTTTCAAAAGGGTTGTATGGAATTAATTGTCCTTAAGAAATTCTCCTAGTTTAGTGTTTTTCTGATAATTGGGGTTTAGATTATTGATGCACATTTTCTAATTTAAATGAATGTGATTCTTGGTCTATGTTATTGAGATTGTGATTTTTTTTTTCTTTTGTAGCTCATTTGATCCCTTCCAACTGATACCTTGTAATTTTTTCAGTGAAGAAAAGCAGGTACTATTATGCATCAGTGAATAGTCATAAATAATGCCCCGTTAGACACGAAGTATTTATTTTTCTGTGTGTGCAAGGTATATATGCATATGAAAGATTGGACAAGGCAAGGTGCATTAAGGGTCAAAAGAGTGATACAGATGGGAAATGAAAGAGTATTTCTTCATGCTAGGATTTTGAATGATAATATTTTAAAAATCTCTGGTCTGTGCTGAGCCTTGGTTGAGAATGAGAACTTGGTGTGACATGTGAAGGAGGAAAGGGTGGACATTCCAGAGGAAGAACAAAATCTCTATTTTTATGCTCCCCCATTTTTTTTTTTTTTATATTTCAGGAGCCATTTCAGGTGAAAGTGGCTTCAGAAGCACTTTTAATAATGGATTTGGTAAGGATAACCTATTGTGTTTACTTACTCTGATTTCTATTCTTGTGTATTTTTATTGCAGGCTTAAGAGAGAGTATGGAAGACGTGTATTTTGGATCTTAACTATCCTCTTTTACAAGGAATCTAAAAAATAAGTCTTTTCTTTTGGAGAAAAGCCAAACAATTGCATGTTTCCATATTTTAGAGAAAATAAATTAATGTGAGTTTTGCAGACTGTTTATCATCATTAACCCTATATTCATTTTCTGGTATCCTTTGTCTGCGGCCTTCTAGATAACTGCAACAAACCACAACTCCTACAGTTTGGAGGCTCTGTTGGCACTAAATTCCAGAGACCTCCAATAGTTGTGTTTGTTTCGGGCGTTTTTCTGTAGGAGGACCCAGAGTGATTTTTTTACTTTGTGTCCTTATGATACCTTTTCTGAGTAAGGAAAACAAATGGTATCTTTATTTTGTAAATTTAAAAACAGCATCTTGGAGTGTTTGAATATTTGGTTCAAAGCTTCTCAGCTGGCAGTGAAGATAAATCTGAAATCCTAAATTTCTTTGCACTGAGCCTAGCATCTGATTCCTCTGCTATGCTACTGTATTTGAAAAGCATAGTTACCATACTTGTAAATGAGTCTCTTGTAATAAGTGAGTTTTACTCTGATTTTTTTGTCAGATGGACTTGTATGTTTGGGCTAAGCCTGTTTTGTATTTCTTTTTAGCATGCTCATGTTTCTATGGCAGAAGTGATTGGTCTGCTAGGAGGAAGATACTCAGAAGTTGATAAAATAGTTGAAGTAAGTTCTCTCTGTAAAAAAATTT
The DNA here is from genome assembly GCF_009829155.1 of Mustela erminea. Classification (NCBI taxonomy): domain Eukaryota; kingdom Metazoa; phylum Chordata; class Mammalia; order Carnivora; family Mustelidae; genus Mustela; species Mustela erminea. The sequence goes on from NC_045623.1 coordinate 62,490,678, forward strand.
ATTTAATTATTTAGTACTGCTACCATACCAAATATTTTTAAAGATTTCAATGGATATAATTAAAATAGAGACTTTTACCTGTGATGGAAATGAGACTATGCAAATGTAGGTTAGATATTCCCAGGAGTAAACTAACATTCTGTATATTGACCACCTGTTTCCTTTTACCATCGAGAAAGGGCGCACTGCCAGCCAGGCCTCCTCATTGCTTTCACCAATAAAAAGCTACAACTACTTTAAAAGGCCAGGAAACATGCACCAACCCTATAGTTTAAACTTGGTGTGCGTGATTCTGTTGCAATTATTATCATAAATAATGGGAGTCATTGAAAGACTGTATTTGTCAGATATTATATGGACTAACTTGGAAAACTAACAATTATTATTAGGCCTTGTTTGAGTAGAAAAATGGATTCTGAGTTCCTGCATACAATCATACTTTTGGTGTCATTTATTTGCAAGTTAAAGGCTGCCTGTGATACTGTTAATTACTTTCATTGGCTTAAAAAAGTTTCTGTATCTACATATGAAGAACTAAAACTTTAAGAGAATTAACAGGATTTCAGGATAACTGTATGAGGATTAATCTTTTATAGGTCTGTGCAGCAGAGCCCTGTAACAGTCTGAGTACAGGACTACAGTGTGAGATGGATCCTGTCTCGCAAACACAGGCCTCAGAGACCTTGGCTGTGAGAGGCTATAGTGTTATTGGATGGTATCATTCCCATCCTGCCTTTGATCCAAATCCTTCCTTACGAGATATTGACACTCAAGCCAAATACCAGGTGGGCCTCTAGGTCTTATGTGTATGTTGTGTGTAAATAATTGTACTTTTTCTCCTCCCTCATTGCTTTCTACTAAATAAATGTATTTTTAACATTTCTAGCAGAGTGTTGGCATTTCTAATATTATTTACATCTGGAGTTTTGAAGTAACTGCATTTTTTCTGATCAGAAGAATAATATTTGTTTATTTAAACATCTGGGAAATCAGCTATTTTGTTTAGCCCAGACAAACCATCTAAGTAACAGTAATAAGTACTCTGAGAGCTTTTAAAAACTGGTGGGAACGGGGCACCTGAGTGACTCAATTGGTTAAGCGTCTGGCTTTTCATTTTGGCTCAGGTCATGATCTCAAGGTCATGAGACTGAGCCCCACGTCAGGCTCCACACTCAGTGTGGAGTCTGCTTGAGATTCTTTCCCTCTTGCTGCCCCTCCCCCTCTTCTGCTCATGCTCTCTCTCAAATAAAAATAATATCTTAAAAAAAAAATTGATGGGAACAACTAGGATAGGGACTGGGTATACGAGTGAATTTTGCATCTCTGAAAAAAAATGAAGTTTTGTTTTATTCTGATAGTTTATGTTTAATGGGTGAATGCTTTTGCTGTAGGCTGCTGTTAATAAATTATTACCATATATAAAGATTATAGTTGAAACGTAGTGAAAATAATTTGTAAACATGTTCATGATACAGATTTTGCAGGCCATGTGATCTGTATAAGGGTCATTTCTGCTTGGGTTGAGCACATTTTGACCTGAAAAATTTCAAGTGTGGAATGGTACATATTTCATTTAGTTGCTGTTTGGATGTGAGGTTTTTAACACACTTTTTGTTCCTTTTTCCTCCATTAGGTGTTTAAGATGTTGGTATGGGTAAATACTGATTTTTAAATTTATGCAGTCAAGACTAATTATATTTTTCTTTTTATTGTAGAGTTACTTCTCCAGAGGCGGTGCAAAATTCATTGGAATGATCGTTAGTCCTTATAATCAAAACAATCCTTTACCTTATTCCCAGATTACCTGCCTGGTTATAAGTGACGAAATTAGCTCAGATGGCTCTTACCGTAAGTTTTCAACTAAGACAACTTCACCCTGTTCCTACCTTGATTTCTTTGAATCTTATATACCAAAGAATTTACAACTACGTGAAACTATGTGACGGAAAACTTTGTACCCTCAAATAGGGAATCAGTGTTTGCACACCATGTAGTGCAGTTATCCTCTTACCTTTGGTGACTTCCTTCTAGATTCAGGCCCCTACTGTATTACCATGACCGCTGGGCAAAAGGATTACAATGTGGAGAAGAGCTTGGGCCAAGCAATGTCCATGTTAAGTACAGGCCTACCTCCGAGACATTGCAGGTTTGGCTCCAGACCACCACTAGAGTAAATATCACAGTAAAGTTAGATGAATTTTTTGTTTTTCTAGTGCATATAAAAGTTACGTTTACTTTGTACTATGGTTTATTAAGTGTGAGGTAACATCATGTCTAAAAAATGACATACATACTTTACTGAAAAAGTACTTTTACTAAAAAACGCTAACCAGTATCTGATCTTTCAAGGGGTCAGTCAGGAATCACAAATCACCATAACAAATATAATAAAAATATTTTGATATTGCAAGAATTACCAAATGTGACACACAGACATGAAGTCAGCAAATGCTACTGGAAAAATGTTGCTGATAGACGTGCTTGACCATAGGTTTGCCACAGACCTTCAGTTCCTGAAAAACACAGTAACTATGAAATGAAGTGCAGTAAAGCGAAGCATAATAGCCTGAGGTATGCCTGTACTAGAGATACTGCTGTAAGCAAAATACACAAAGTCTCTGTTCTCGGGAAATTTCTTATGAACGCAGACTGGCTTTCTCTGCAATGGCATTTGAATGGGAAAAACAAAGAGAAATGACCACACTGTCACCTGCTCTCCATGGCCTCCCAGTTTTAGGCTTAACAGTGCCAACTGGTTTTCTTCTCTTAGTTTCCATTCTGTCCCAAAAAAGAATGTGCTGGGCTTAATCCATCACATGATTTGGTTCCTTTGGGAATTGTGTTCACTTGTGGTCCAGTCAGCTCTGGCTGGACAGGGAGTTGGTGTGGCAGACTGGGTAAAGGAGGGGAATGGAAGAAGCAAGTGTGTACGGAAAGGAAAAGACTGGAAGAGACAGTGACATCTGTAGGATGCTTACTCTCTATTCTCTATCCTTACCACTGCTGCTCTGAGAGTTCACTGTCCTCTAGATGCTGTCACTGCACATTGTACTCGGGTTCCCATTAGCTCATGAGCTCCTTAAAGGTAGATGTGATATTACACTCGTTTTTCTATCCTCTGTCTCTAGCACAAGGCCTGGCATAAAGCAGGTACTGAGTGAATGTTTAACAAATTAATGTCATTGTTTTTCATGTTGTCACTTAGATGCCATCTCTTTGGCAAAGACCCTCACGTCATTGCAATTAGTTGCTCTGTTCTTTGTACACCTGCACAACTGTAACACTTATTTCCTGCCTCCATGGTGCTTTTGCCTTTTAATGTATCTATTTAGCATGTCTCTCTAAAATGTGAACCTCAAACAGCCCACTCTGCCTTCATCTCTGTAACCCCACCAGCATGTAATCAATTGCCTTGCATCTAGGAAGTGGTCAGCTGGTTTTTAGCTCTGCTGGTTTTTAATTGAACAAATAGTACTGACACTAACTTCAGTCCAAATAGCACATGTATATAACATTCTTTAGCCCAATTTATAAAATTTTATAAAATTTAATTTTATAAAAAGTTATAAAAGGAGTAATCACAATTAGCTCATTCTCAATTTACATCATTTTTTTCATCTCACGGCCTGCTGGATTTAGGGAGTGAGCCTATATTCTGATGCTCTCAGAGTATGCAGAGAATACAAATAACTACGAGCTATATAAGACTACAAATTATTTAGAATTCAGTGAAATTTAAAATTCAGTTCCTAGAAATTTGCTTCTGGCCCAAAGGAAGTAACAAAAGACCTATCTGAAATAGCCACAAAACTGGACAAATGTGTAAGACAGTGATGTTTAGGTCATAACATCAGGCAGTGAGGGGTTATGATCGCTGAGAGATGGAAAACAAATGAGGGGAGCCCTGAATTCGCATACCAACTTGACAGAATTTCCAGATATGACACAGGAGGAGAACCCTACCGAGAGGCTGCAGACTGAGGTGAGGTGACAGAGGGCAGACAAATGCAGCTAAACTGTACCAGAGAGTGGAAACCTACATGGAGAGCCCAACTCTGGAGATTTGTAGAAGGTACAGATTTAGTATTTGAGAGAAATACAGACCAGTGCATGTGAGGAAGAAAGCACCCCAGGCAGGGGCAGGGAACACTTGAAAGGATGAGAGGGGGACAGTACCTGATGCTCTCACAAGCTGCCATTGCACAACAAACAGTGTTCAACATTATCATTATCGCAGGAAAGTTCTTTTGGGCAGAACTGTCTCTTAAATGCCTCTTAACACTGCTTAGTAGGTCTTAATCCTAGGTTCTTCACTTTGCTCTTCTTGGAAACATTCTGGTTCACAAATTAAAGGTTTCTAGAAGCCATAGGATACCTTGTGTTACTTTTAAGTTTACTTTTTACTTAGGTTCTCTCTTCCTTGCCTGTCCTGTCTTGTCCTTTCTTTTTTCCTTTTAGGTATATACCCAAATTCTATCTTTAAAATGTCTCTAATGGATAAGCATTTTCTGTACTTGTAATAGGCAGGCAATATACTTAATGAATAGTGTTCTGATATTTTAATGACTTAAAAATATTCAGTACAAAAGGAAATTTGTACTGCTTTTAGTGCCACTTTTTTAACTTAGAAAAGTATTCTTACTGCCAAACAGAGCTGTATGGTACACGCGCACTTGCGTGTGTGTGTGTGTTTTCATGGTTTTCCACCAGTACAGACTGAAAACACATTATTTTTTATTCTTATATTTGACTTTCATTAAGAATAGGAATTGCTTGCCTGGATTCATACCCCAGCTCTGACATTTACTGGTTATTTTATTTTGGGCAGAACACTTAGCCTCTCTCATTCCCTTTCGCCACATCTCTAAAATGAGAAAAAATTACTACATTGCTGGGGCACCTGGGTGGCTTAGTCAGTTAAGCATCTGACTTTAGCTCAGGTCATGATCTCAGAGTCCTGGGACTGAGGCCTGTGTCATCATCACCACACTCAGCAGGAAGTCTGCTTCTGCCATCTTTAAAAAAATTACTACCTTGCTTACAGGGGAGTTGTAAAAACTGCTGGTAATATATGTCAGGTGCTTAGCAAATAATAGATCTTCAATAGGTAGTTGTGATTATATTGTTGTCTATGCTTATTAAGTAATTGAGCATATCAGGTAAATTATAGGCATCACCAAAAGGAGTTTGCTTAATAGCTTGTGTTCTGTGATGTGTCACTCTCCTAAGTTTTTGGAGGGAAAAAGTAAAATGGAGGAGAATTGAAATGTGAAAAAAAAAAAAAATCCACCTGAAAAAAAATGGGGTAAAGGCCTTTTTAGAACATACTGACAAAGTATGCTTATATTGTAAGGAAGTACAGTCGTGATGTTTTTTCATTTTTTTTCATGCCTTCTGATTTGCTGGCATTGTATTTACTCAAAAAGCCTTATACTGACAGAAACTTAGTTGAGAGGCAGTATATTGTAAAGTTAATAAGAGAAACTCGAGCCACACTGCCTGGGTTTAGATCCTGACTCTGCTTCTTTGTGATTATATATATGCTAATAAACAGGTTATGTTCTTATTTTAGGAATAGTACTGGTAGCTGGTTCACTTAAGTGGCCTTACATATGTGAACCACCTTAAGCCTGTCATGTAGTAAGCATTATGTAAGTTTTACCATTATTTTTATGGTATTGACTTCTGGTAATGAATCAGCTGAGCTTTTCTTTTAATACACGGCAAATAAAGTTACTGGGGGATTTTGAAGGTTATGTGAGAAATTTCCAAGTAGGCTCATCCGTGATACTTTTCCTTTCTAGCTGTGTGCATCGTATCCACCCCTTGGGCTCCTCTCCTCCAGAGTTTAGCTTGGCAGAGAAGTGCAGTTGCTGCTTCTCCAGAGTTAGCCCTATTCCCTGGCTCGTGTTAGATGAGCACTTATAGGGAGGTGAAGTCAATGTGGACTCAGAAGCCAGGCAGACTTGCTGGGGCTTAAAATCCAGCCTCTTCCACTTCACCAGCCTACACAGGTTGTTTCACTGGTCTCAGCCTCAGCTTCTTTGTCTGTTAAATAGGAGTAATGCTGCCTACCTTATAGCATTGCTGTAGGCTTAACCTGTGTAAAAATACAAATCACTGGGATGGAACATGTCTTGTTTAGCTTAGCTAAATGTCATTTTAAGCTCATGGTTCTGGCACAGTTTTTAACAATGCCACCTTTCACTCAGAAGGTCTCCTGGCTTGGATATAAATTATGTGATCATCCTGCCTCTCAGTTCCTTACATATAATTGTCATGCAAATGGTACTTTTACTTTTCTTTATTATTATTAATTGCTTGGCATTAATATGCTTGATGGACCAGGTTCAGCCAGGCAGTAAATATTTAATGAATGCCCACTATGTTTAAAGTGCTGCTCAGCCGGTGTGCCAAGTTGCGAGGGTGAGGATTTTAGGTAATTAAAAGGAGATTGGGGATTTAAGAAATAGTTGATGACAGTCTGCTTCTTTATGCTTTTCTAGGGTTACCTTACAAATTTGAAGTACAGCAGATGCTGGAAGAACCTCAGTGGGGATTAGTGTTTGAAAAGACAAGATGGATAATAGAAAAATATCGGCTCTCCCATAGGTATGTACTGTGGTTTGAGATGTTGCACATCTGCAGTGTTTCTCATTAAATTAGGTTTCAGAGAAAGCCCAAGTTAAATATAAAATTATGATATATGGCATCAGTGACAGTTTATTACAAAACTGATTAGTTTATGGTATTTGTTTCATCAGTCTGTCTTCATATTTCTTCCAACAGCAGTGTCCCTATGGATAAAATCTTTCGCCGGGATTCTGACCTGACTTGTTTGCAGAAAGTAAGCTGCCTTCGTTTTAATTGGTTCTATTGTTCATAGATTCTAAAGCTATTCATCTTGATGTGTTTTCCCATGATGCCAAATGCTTTGTGGATACATTTTCTCTGTGTTTTTTTTTATGGCTTTTTCCTTTCAGAAATTAATTTCTAAGAGGTAATTAGTAATGCGTTTTGTTGCACACACTTGCATATAGAAATAATACTATTTTAGAATAAATTTGTCTGTACTAGCTGATTAATTTCTTAGCAGATTAATGTACACAGTGGAGAACATTTTTCTCATTTCATTAAATTCAAAAGCACCACGTTTCCATTCAGGTTTAACAATTGATCATTTTCAGTAATAGTAATATAAATCTAATAATTACATTTAGGTGGTCATTTTATTTAACTTTCTGGTAAGAAGTAAGAGTCCTTAATTCTTTCGTTTCACTTTTTGTTTCCATATGTATAGAATTAAAGATCAGTATGGCAACACCTTTTTTTTCTTGGTAGCAATTTAAGAAGAGAAAACTTAAACATACTAAGTTTCTTTTTAATATTTTTTACAACCCTTCTATTAAGTCCACTTTGTTCTGTTGGAAGATTAATACGCATATTTTTTTAGGAAACAGCCTCTAGTACCCTAATTTTGAAATTGTAGAGTCCTTTGTATGCACACAGATTTTTATTCTACAGGATTATTTCCCTTGGTAAATGTAACTACTAAAAAAAAAAAGGTCACAAATTTGTCCAAAGTAGAAGGCGTCACACTTAAAATCTCAGGTTTGTCTCCTTTTATGAAATCATAAAGGAGCTAGCCTAAGCATTTCTCCTACACTCCTATACTCTGGCTGTATGATTATTGATCATAAATTTATCACTAACCATGCTTAAAGAGACTATTTCTCATTTGCGCATTAGAAAATGTGAGATTTGGAAAGAGATACAACAATGATAGTAATGCAAACCCTCTTATGCTTTTTTTGTGTTTTAAATATAAAATTTTCTTTTTAACTAGCTTTTGGAGTGTCTGAGGAAAACTCTGAGCAAAGTGACTAATTGCTTCATTGCTGAAGAATTCTTAACTCAAATAGAAAATTTATTCCTTTCCAATTATAAAAGCAAGGAAGAGAATGGAGGGACTGAAGAGAACTGTGCTGTGGGTCCAAAGGAATTGTTAATGTAATTATTTTTAAGGAAGATCTTCTGATTTCGACTCCTTCTTTGCAAGTAATAACCTTGAAAGTATTGTAACTCAGCTAATGGTGGCACAACTTTAGTATTTTTTCTCTAGTCATCAAAATCCAAACTTTCCCACATAAATCCTGTGACACTTTTTTTCACACAGCAGTTATCAGAGTGCCGTGTGAAGCAGGGTGTGCCGCAGTCTGCAGTCCCACCATGGCCAGCAGGCGCTGCTGGGGACTCTGAGGGGCTGTCTGCTTTTCTGGTGTATTCAGGTTGATAAATGCAATGTATCTCTAGTATTTATTTCTCCCCAAACTAGTCATTCCACTTTTGGTACCTCGTGTCTGTGTCTCATTAGGAGCACCTCCATTTTTGCCGTGTCTTCTGGTGAGATTTTGTCTCTGGTTGCAAATGAAATGTGGATGGATGGTCACTGAGGTAATGAACATGGATGAGAACTAGGGGCGCAGTAAATCTAACAACACGCTGCAGGAGGCCAGGGGAGGCCTATGGCCAAAGTCTTAAACATAGAGAAGAGACCAACGGAGAGAATCAGGTTGCCGGTTTTTCAGTTATAGATCTTTGTTTCCATTTTACTTTATAGCAATAATACTAGAGGCTGTGCCATTGTCTCAGCTAGCTGAAACATTTAATATGGATTTCAGATACATAAAATAATTAACTTCAACTCTATGTCCACTTGGTATGTGTGATAAAACCTCATTTAATTGGAACACAGATAATCATAATTCTCAAACTAGATTTTTTTTCTACTACCTACTATCAGGAGAAAGAGGCAGATTTTAATAATGCTTAAATATTAAATCGGAGACTTAATTTTAAAAAGAAGAAAACCTTCTAGGACATACTACATATCTAGTCCGGTTTCATATATTTTCTAAATCTAGAACAGATGTCAGCAAAACTTTTTATGTGAAGGGACAGTTAGACAAAAACTTAGGCTTTTCAGGTCACATACTGTCTCTATCAGACATTCTTTTTAATTTTTTTTTTACAGTCCCTAAAAAATGTAAAGTCATTCTTATTACTTCATGAGCCTCACAGAGAATGGGTTGCTGGTCTTTATCTTCCAGTCCCCGCTCTAGAGAATTATAAACATTTGTAATTTATTTTCAGGTATGTGAACCTGAGACACTGAAAGGCCTTATTTACGTCATCTTCAAACAACAACAAAACTTAGAATTATGATTTACATTTAAATATATTTTCAAGTAAAATTAGCAATCTTACTGCCTCATTTGCACAGATAGATTTGAGTTTATTTCTGTGAGCCATAGAGCGATTTATACCCAACCTCCAAGCACTCTTACTAGTCAACAGTTTACACCTTATCTGGATATGGTTCTGTATTTTTACCTTTTTTGGTTGTAATCATTAGCCATGGAAGAATATGGCAGTGTTTGAGGGAGCAGGGAACCAGTTCTAGATGGCTTGCCTATGTCTTGACTCAACCCTGTGACTTCATGGTGGTGGAGTTGGGGGCGTAGGGAATATAAGCTGACTTCTATCTAAATTCTTGTGCACCTGAGGGTTAAGTTATCTTCCTGACAATCTTCCAGGTCTAAAATGCATTTCTCTATATGTAGGTAGGATAAACAATGAAACATAACTTATAACACAGTTACCTTTACGACTGGGGGAGGTAAGAGCTGCAGACCAAACACCGGGAAACCTGAGTCTTCATCCTAATTCTATTACCAACTTCCCTCTGTGGCAGAGATAATGTCATATAATCTGTCTGGGCCCCAGGCTCCTCACCTATATAATCCATAGGTCTAAATTTTATGGCTTTGTTTTTCCTTCCAAATACAGAAAGTCTGCAGTTCTGTGAAAGGTCGTAATTGATTCCTTGGTACTCTTCCTTTTGACACATTTTTCTCATTGTATGTGTGGCACACATCCTAGAAGTTGGTATGAAATAGCTCTCCTGATTGACATTTCCCTGCAATTTTGATTAATTTCAGTGATGGGAAATAATGGAAATTGCTAAAAATTCTGTTTTCCAATCTGGGCCCCCTGCATGCCTGTAGTTAAGATATTTACTAACCTAAGCCATACCGTGAGGAACTCAAAGATGGTAATCCTCAGAGGTTACAGTTTGGAGAGCACAATTTTATAAGTAATACTAACTGAGAATTTTTTTTCTGATGCTAGAGTATGTTTATCTCAAAATATTTTTTTAAAAAGCAGAAACATAAAAATATAAACCCTATTATCTGGAAAACCACAGGTAATATTTTAGTATAAATTCTTCCCCCTTTTTTCCCTTGGGCTGTGTCATTTTAAAGATTTTATTTGCTTATTTGAGAGACAGCACACTCGAGAGCATGAACGGGTGGGTGGGGGGGCGGTGTAGAGGGAGAAGCGGACTCCCTTCTGGGGAGTGCTGAGATCATGACCTGAACCCAAGGAAGTCGCTTAACCAGCTGAACCACCCAGGTGCCTCTGGACCCGGCAATTTTAGAACGTTAAAATTTGTGGTATTTTCTTCCTCTCCTCCCTTGTTCATTCTCCCTGTTTCTCTTTTCTCTTAACATATTCTTAAAACATTTTTGCCACTGCAGGTGCCCACATTCCTGTCACTGCCAACTTGGGCTACTTAGGGTAGTCAGAGCCAGGACCTTGGAGAAGCACAGAAGTCTGGAACTGAGAGGCAGTGTAACATGGGAGGTTCAGGAGGCAGAGACCCAAAGAAAAACCTACCTTTGATAATGTTTACAGGAGTGGAGACAGGACCTGGATGCATCCAGATCTCTTAATCCTGATTTGATTCTTAAGATTGCACAATGATAATAAAATAATAAACTTAATTTTTTTTTTTCTTTTCCTGCTTGGCTGGTGGAATTTTACATTAGTACTTCTCTGATATCAAACTTAGCTCTTTTAAAAATCTAATCCCAAAGTAACATTCAAAAAAGAAAAACCAGTGAATAAAATCATCAAGATCAGACTGTCCTTACCCCTTCAGTATTTTATTCTTGAACTATTTCCAAAGCCACATTAGGTAGGACTTAGACACTTTTGCCGCCTTTGTCTTCCTCCAGAAAAAATTAAAAATTAATTCATTACAACTGCATTTGTATAAAATGAGTCTAATATTGTACATTAACATGTCCTCAACCTAAAAGATTGTTTTTTTCCTTCTGAATTTAAAAAAAATGAAAACATTTTTATTGGCCTTAAAAGTACTGGTGACCGCCTGCCTGGTATCTAGTGGTGGCCCTGCCTGTATTCTGAAGGGTAGCTCTGGAAAGCCGGCAGTCATGACCTTGTTGAGCTCTAGACTTAGAGAATTTAGGAGTGTTGCTTAGAAGTAATCATCATCACGAAGAAGATAGGAGGCAGTGATTAGTTTTAGCTTTCAGGTAGATATTTTTGTTCTGACCTGTAATTTATAGTTTTGAAACTCATGCCACATATACTACCACTCCTTTTCTTTCTTCATTTCCCTCAAGCCCCACTCCCCGTTTTTCCCCCACTCCCTCTACTTACCTCTCAGAATACAGGTACAGGATGGCTCATTGAGCATTTGGTGACAGCAAGGCCGGAAGGATAGAGTTGAACAGATCCATTCGTATTTCATGGAAGCTGATTAGTGCTGCCCCAGCCTTCTCTCCAAAACTCACTTCCCCCACAGGAGTGGGGTGAGGTCGGTGATGTGGGCACTGAGCAGGGTCAGAACCTCTGCAGCTGTCTGGGAAGCAGGGCGGTGGCTGCCTCGACAAGCCAGCCTGAGCAGGCCTCCTGCTCTTCGGTTTGCCCTGTTTGTCTTGCTGGGGCCTGATGAGGTGCCTGGAGGACTTGGGGGAAGTGCTGTAGGCAGGATGCTCCAGACTGATTCTTCGCACAGGGACAAGGGGACCTGTGGACACCTGACCACCCGACATACAGCTCCCTAGCCTCGGGTCATCAACAGGCATTCAGTGGATGAGTTTCTTAGTAGGAATTAAGTAAGGGTACCCCAATTTTGAATTTTTTCACCTACACGGCCCTCTACCAATAACAAGACACTGTAAGTCCAGATTCCTACATCGTGGCATTTGGGAAAACTTAACTTCACCCAAGCACAAAGGAAAAAGCACATTTTTATCATCATCTCTATCAGGATTAATACAGTTTTAACAAACTTGATCAGTATTCCCAGCTTACCAGCAGTTAAGAATTTTCTTACAGATTAATATCCTATTTTGCAATATTTCCAGAAAATCACTGTGGAGGATAATGTCATATACTTTTAACTTACTCAAATCCTGACCTTTTCTCAAATGGTTTTATGTGTGCTGTTCTTTAAAACTCTCTTTTCTCTGTTTTGACATTTGCCCTGTAATTTGTGCTTTCCAGCATTTTCTGAATCTTGTAGGCTACCTTAAATTCTTTCTGGAACAAGGCAGAGAATAAATATGTTAACCCCCTAAATCAGGAGAAAATAAAAATTTCCCAGATAAGCTGTGATTATACTAGATGCTGTATACCAAACTAAATTCGAGAAGGTAAAATTAACTCATGGTATCTGGGTTGTTTGTATTTTCTTCTTTTGAATATATTTATGAATATATTCATAAGAACTTTAATTTCAGGGAAAAATGCCTTATGTGCTATCTTTGAGGTTTCCTAGAGTAGTCTCTTAGGCTTTAAGAGGAATGTTAAATATGATTTCATAGATTGTACTCCTGTTTCATAGTTTTGCCATAGAACATTTGTTTTGAGCTATGAATTATAAAATAGTATTTAGAATCCAGCATGATTAAATAGACTGGTCATAGATCTTTAAATTTATGGATTTAATATGTAAATTGTAAATTGTGTATTATGTATAAGTATCATATAAGTTTACTATGATTATTGATAAACCTGTTGCGCTGCTGTTTTCCCCAAATGTTATTAGTGTTTATGGATTTCTTTTATTACTTTGAATTTTGGAATGTTCTGTAATGGAATATAATGACTTAAACTATTTTGTACATTTAAATATGACACCACATTGTCAAATCTGTATTAAAGAATATTGTAAATATTAATGTTTATACAGCTTTGAAACCTTTTCCTTGAAATGGTTGAACTCTTCTCCCTGTACTAAACAATGACATAAAATATCTGATTTTAAGCTTTGAGATTTTAGCTTGTGGTAACAATTAAAAGAAAACATTCTGAAGATTCTATATAAATAAAATTTTGGAAAAAAAGTGAACCGTTTGGTCTCTTTCTAAAGTTTTAGCAGCATACACATTGAAATGCAAATATGCCTCATTAATTCAAACATTGGTTGAGTGTCTATTATGTTGAGCATTGTAGGGGGCACAAAGATGAGTAAATCTTGATTTCGTCCCATAAGAAACCCATTACCTAGTAAGTAAGTGGGAGATCCATAAAACCCAACCCAGGTAAGACACTAAGATGCAAATTGGAATTGATTATAAATGCCTGTAAAAGACTTCAAAGGTAATAGGTGTTTGTTTTTGTTGTTATTGTTTTTCTCTTAAAAGATTTTATTTTCTATTTATATGAGAGCGAGAGAACGATCCCAGGACTCCGGGATCATGACCTGAGCCAAAGGCAGACACCTAGCCGGCTAAGCTATCCAGGCACCCCGGTAATAGGTTTTAAGACAAATGAGAAATCATTCTCTAGAATGTGAGAGGTGAGACTGATTTCTTGGAAGAGATCTACCTTTAAACATCCTAACAGGATTTGGTTAAGTGACATCTGGGGAGAGATGTTCTAGAGGGAAGTGACTAGCACAGGTGTGGGGATGAGGAGTGGGAAGTACTTGAGAATGGTAAGTTTTGGCCAGAGGGTAGGGTAGAGTATATGTAGACACTCATTAGGTAATTCACACTGAGTCAACTAAGGAGGCAAAGGTATAAAGAGGAAAATCTCACCTTAAAATCAGAATTAACTCACTCACTGTCCTTCCTAGTCTTTTCTTAGCATATACAAAACTTGAAGGAGGACTTTTCTTCCATTCCGACTTGTCTGTACTATCTGATGAAGTTGTTCTTCCCTACTTATCTGTTAATGCAGGCGAAAGACCCTGTGGTCAAAGCATCCCATGTGGGGACAGAAACTACGCCTCAAATAACAGGGGCTGCCCTGACACCAACAAGACCCCATTTGATTGACCCCAAGATAATGATCGATGTCACCCTTACTGCCCACCTGCTCGTACCCATCCACTTTGCCCCATGTTTTCCTGATGGGCACCTAGAAGTATTTTCAGCACTTTGGAGACAGACTTGGAGCCACTAGTGCGAAGTCTCCCGGTGTTGGCCTCACTGAAATAACTCCCTTCTGGTTTCACCATCACTCGTCTCTCTGCTTTGGATTTTGTCAGCGGTGAGTGGCTGAAACTGGTCTGTCTGGGACCCTGGGAGCCAGGGCTCTTGCACCCCTGCACCCCAGTTGCAATTTTTTAAAAGATTTTATGTTTTTTAAGAGAGAGTGAACGGGAGAGGGCACAAGTTGTGGGGCCGGGGGTGGAGAAGCAGACTCCCCGCTGAGCAGGGAGCAGCATGTGGGGCTTGATTCAAGGACTGCAATCAGGTCCTGAGCCAAAGGCAGACGCTGAATTGAGCCACCCGGGTGCCCCCCAGCTGCAATTCTTGGCAAGCCATCCAGGAGCTGTATTTTCAGTTTTCCCACCCCCCTGGGCACTCCCCATTGGAGCAGTGGGTCTGGGCAGCACCAGGGGCTGTGCTGTTTCCCGAGCCAGTGGCTGTGGTAGGTCAGAATCAGCTGCTCATGGTGACTCCACCAGGATGTGAGGACAGGAAATCCTGGGCAGCTGCTGAAACCTGTTTTGTTGCAGGACTTTCCTGCTTGCCCTGAGCTGTATCGACTGCCTTCAGTGCATTTGGTGAAGCAGAGAAACGAGTTGAAGAATCAGTGGGCCCTAGACATTGGCTCCTGGTAAGCTCCGCAGGAGTGCACACTGGAACCCATTGTTCCTTGGTTCCCTGCTGTTGGTTTCTTCTGAACCATTTGTTCAGGCTGGCGTCGCTTGAGTTGTGGCAGGAGCTGATCTCATTTGTAAAGGTAGCCTTGAGAAAAGGGGTGGACGTGAAGGAAGCCAGGGTACACATTGGGGGAGATCTCTGTTGGAGTGTGTGTGTGTGTGTGTGTGTGTGTGTGTGTGTGTGTATATACAAGATGGGGGATGCTAATTACCCCCTCCCAAAGTCCTCTGGAGAGAGTACTGGCTAACTGGTCTACGTTTGGTTAGAACCCTGTGACTAAGGAGATGGTTTCTTTACTGCAACACTGCCTGACCCGTGCATGTGAAGCTCAGAGGAAGCATGGCCACTGCATAGCTCTCTGGTATTCCTTCCTCTCATTCAGTTGCCTCCACATGGGTGGGTGGGGGGGGGTTGGTTTGGCTTTCTTAGTTTGACTAGGAAGCCCTTGGGTTCTGTCGGTGAAGCTCTGACTTTCGGGGTCAGATTTTGTGTTTCTTCCCTGTCCTTTCTGAACTTTTGCCTAGGAAGATGGGGAATACTCCTTCTGTTCCCAAAGAAAGTGCATTAGAGCATATTTTGAATAATTGGTGCAAAGGGCTGAAAATCACCCAGAGAAACAGCCTGTTTAGCAAGAGGGAGAAACAAGAGACAGAGACTAAGGAGTGTCAGTCCAAACGTTGAACCCACCTCCAGCCTTGTCAGTGGCGCCCTTGCCCCTCCCCTCTCCCTGCCCCACCCTGTGTCTGCACCCTCACCCCTGCCTCGTAGCTGGCTCCTACCATTGCTCCTGCTCCTCCTACCACCACTACTGGGGAGCAAAAGCATCCATCTCGTTATGAGGTTCAAGCTGGAGCACCTCCCAATCAGCATGAAAGGGCCCAGGGACTCAGAGTGCCCACCTCAGATTTCCCCACAGGAGCCCCAGGTAAAATAGACGTTTGGTCTATTTTAGAATAGATTGGGGAATAGATTAACACACACTGGACACAGGTGTAATGTATCAGCATTAACGTTAACCTAAATTTGCTGGCTTAATTAAAATAGGCATGTCTTTTGGAGTTACCAACATCAAATATAATACAGAGAATCAACTTCTCTTCTACCTGAACTAAATTCATATTTTATCTGTTGCAATTTGACTTAAAATAATGGTTACTTCTGTCTGTTTCTTAAAGCTTTCATGGGTTATTGTTAAGAGCAAGTAGGTTGACTAAAAGGTTTATAGCTTTCAGCATCTTTGGTAACCTCAGACTTTGAAGTTTTGCTAGGTTAAGTAATAACTCAGTGGATGGCTAAATTTTTTCCGAATGAGATAAAATACTGAAACATTCATTACTAAACACAACTTCATCTGCTTTTGGCTTCTTATTACAAAAAAACCAAGGACACTGCATTCAGCTTTATGCTTAATTGAAAGAGTGTATTATGGAGAAGCATGTTTCTGGAAATTAGGAAACATATTCATAAACTTCTGATCTAAAGAATTCTGGTTTAATAGTGCATAGTCAGTCATGACATCGTTTTCACTGGAAACTAAGACTTCTAAGTAAAAGTTCTGATAAACATAATTAAGACTGTCAGGAAATGATAAAGAAAGCAACTTAATATACAAGGAAAGTAAGCTATGATTTGGTAAAAATGGGATGAGGAATGGGAATACATTTTTGTGGAAAAGAAAGTAATTTTGTCCTAAAATGAGACTGATTATTTAGAGAGAGAATGCTTAGGACAAAATCTGAATGAAAAAGAAAGTTGTAGAGGTTTGTGAAGGGGAATCTTTGGAAAAGAATTTAATGTGTGGCCAGGACTGAAATGGAAATGAATGAATTTTTTAAAATATACTAGTATGAGACTGGGATTTGGGTTTTTTTCTCTGCTAAAACAACAAAGTTCTCTTGAATTGTTGGTCTGCTCTTGATAAGAAATTGTAAGCAAAGTTTTCTTTATCTGCCTAGAAAACCAAAATTTCTATGTTGTCTTATCAGTTTGTTGATTCCTTAAAAAAGTTAAAACTTCTCCATATTGAAAGAGCTAAGTTTTACTAAGGCTGTGTAACCTTCTATACTTGCCTGTAGAATCTCTTTCTTACTGCCAACTTGGTTAAATAATTACATATTGAGTGTTATAATTATCTGAATCCTATTTAAGCATGTTCTTTATAACCTTCTGAGGTTTTTAACAAACTCCCCAAGATTCAAATTCTAACTGGAGTCTTTTTGACTAACGAAGCTTGTTTATGTGGTCTGTTAAATTACATGGAATCCTGTTAAATGGTGATAAGCCTGGGTATATTGGATGGGTAAATGCTATCACTGTTCTAGAAATTATATGAAATCCCTGAAAATTTTTTTCAGGTTTATTTATTTATTTATTTGACACAGAGAGAGAGATCACAAGTAGGCAGAGAGGCAGGCAGAGAGAGAAAGAGGAAAACAGGCTCCCTGCTGAGCAGAGAGCCCGATGTGGGGCTCTATCTCAGGACCCTGAGATCATGACCTGAGCTGAAGGCTGAGGTTTAATCCACTGAGCCACCCAGGCACCCTGAAATCCCTGAAGTTTTAATAGGTCCTGATCTAAGGTCACTTGACATTCTAATTATTGAAATGCGTGTCACGAAAGTAAGTGGACTTCTTGTCAACTGCAGTGTGATGAACTCTCATCAGATCTTTAACCATGACCTTTGTTGGACAAGATGCTCTTACAAACTATGTTTCATCTCCAAGGAGATGCATGAAAAGGAGTTTGACAAATACAGTTTTCTGATACCTTTAAGATGGTAAAACTAATGGGTGCCTGGGTGGTTCAGTTGGTTGAGTGAATGCCTTCAGCTCTGGTCATGATCCTGGAATCCCAGGATGGAGTCCCCATTGGAGCTCCCTGCTCAGGCAGGGGGTCTGCTTTCCCCTCTGACCTTTCCCCTCTCATGCTGACTCTCTCTCATCCTCTCTCTCTCAAATAAATAACTAAAATTTTTCTTTAAAAGATGGCAAAACTAAGCTGAGTAGAATTTTCAGAACTAAAGGAAAAACTGCATTCAAGCAGAATAAGAATTAGTAACATGAGACTGAATGAATTGAGGAAGGGGGTTCTAATTGTCTTCGAATGTTTGTTGTTTGCCTAATCTAGACAACTTGAGGTAAACTTCAGAGAAATTGGCACAATAGTCCAGGTGCAGATAATCTCTGTTACTCTGTGGGGATAATAAAAGGATCTCACAGGGATATGATTATTTCAACAGCTGGACAATGAGATCGACTTCCCCCAACAACTGACTGTGTAACTCAGCTATCACCTCGACCGCTTCGATGTATCTAGGATAGCAAAATCACTGCTTAAGAGCCAGAGCATACCTCCACCTTATGGGGTTCACCATGGGCTCGTGAAAATAGTGGATGGAAGGTAGGATTGAACAGTGTGCCTGGGGATGCACAGAGCCCCCAAGATGAGTCCTCTCCCACTTGCCAGTGGTTCCTCATAACTGGGACATTGTTAAAAGCTAGATAGGAGGCAAAAAAGACTTCTCGATGGTCTTATCCCTTAACCATATTTGTCCCAGGAGCCTGCCTCTCCAGGTATGGAATTACAAATAGAGGTTTTCGCCAAGCACCCAGCAGCTTTTGAACCAAACACAGCACCCAGTCGCCCTCCTAAACGACGAAACCATACAAATTCGAAACTAGTCCTTCACCACCAAATGGCCCACAATACCTTGACTGCAGCCCAAAGAGGGAGCTGTGCTCTCCTTAAAACAGAATGCTGCATATATATTCCAAATCACTTGAAAAATGGAGGTACAGCCATGAAATATTTGAACACATTGCTGCTATAGATGCTCTAGCTCTCGATCCTTTCAGCAGTCGGCTAAATTCGATTCTTTCCCCATGGAAATATGCCCTGCTAAGCATGGCTCTATTTCTTGTTGTTTTTCCTTTTGGTGGTTGGTTGACTTTTTGCGTTTGTTAAATGGGAGCCTGCGCTGTTCACACAAGCTTGGAGATGCTGTTAAGTGTCTACTTCAGGAGAGACTCAAGACATGAAGTTCTATGCATTCTTCCATTCCAAAATCCCTACATCATCCCAGGCATTGCTACATCTGCTACTTCTGTAGCAGAAAGTAGCCACAGAAGGCACGGTTGTCACCCCTCTCCTTCTGTAGAAAAGGAATGTAAAGATGACGTCAACTACCTCCATTCTGACCTTGCTCTGTACTTTCTAATGAATGAAGTTCTTTCCTGCTCATTTCTTTTTTTTTTTTTTAAGATTTTATTTATTTATTTGACAGAGAGAGATCACAAGTAGGTAGAGAGGCAGACAGAGAGAGAAGGGGAAGAAGGCTCCCTGCTGAGCAGAGAGCCCAATGCGGGACTCGATCCCAGGACCCTGGGACCATGACCTGAGCCGAAGGCAGAGGCTTTAACCCACTGAGCCACCCAGGCGCCCCATTCCTGCTCATTTCTTAACTCAGGCAAAAGACCTTGTGGGCAAAGCATCCCATGATGGGACTGAAATGATCCCTCAAATAATAGGGACTGCCCTGACACCAGCAGGACCCCACGTGATTGACCCTGACCTTTAGGCCCCAGCTGCACATGCCCCCCTGCCTTCATCCCAGTTTTCCTTATATAAACCTAGAAGTCTTCACAGCACTTTGGAAACAGTCTTTGAGACTTTAGTCCACTGTCTTTCCAGTGTTGGCCTCACAGAAATAAGTTCCGTTCTTATTTCACCACCACCTATGTCTCTGCCTTTGGATTTGGCCAGTGGTGAGTAGGCAAACAAACCTGACGCATTTTCGGTCCCCAAGCCAGGGGCTCTTGCCCTCTTGGACCCCAGTGACACCACCAATTTGAAAAACAACAAGGACCAGCAGGGTCATACTATGTGTCTTCAGCTTCTGTCCTTTCATTGAGGACTTCTTCCTACAACAGCACATAAATATCTATTTGCTCTCTATAAGACATACAGAGCATTCTATGGCACAGATTTGCCATCCTTGATCTAATCAGTTCTTAACAGATGAACTTTAGGTGGTTTTCATTTCTTTTTTTTTGCACACTTAATATTTCCCGGACTAGATTCCTAGCAGCTAAGATGCCAGATCAAGATCTATGGGTCCTTTAAATGTTGTTAGTATCTGCAGAAAAATCTTCCATTTCTATAAGCTCATTTTCCTCATAGCAATACAGCCACGTGTATCATGTTGTTTACAGAACCAGTTTGAACTCAAGGATCCTCAATGATATAATTTAGGTGGCAAAGTACAATAAAATCCTAAGAGTTTTAATTCCATGAGACATCTATTTCATTGGAAGTTCATTCCTTCGTGCAGCTGTTATCGATGCTTGCTAATTAAACATTTGCTGTAATTGTCTGATTGTGACCAGCATCATGTTCAGCCAATAGCTCCAGACCAACATTGTCCCACAATCCTATTTGTACTGTAGTGGTTTTTCTTACTCTTGCTGATGTGTTTCTACATCACTGATTCTCAATTTCTTTTTCATAGGGTGCTGGCTTAAACAAATATTGTCAGAGTTTGCAGAAAGATAGAGCTAAGTAAAAAACTTGCTTTGAGGTCTTCTCGGTGGCTCTGTCAGTTGAGCGTTTGACTCTCAACTGCATTGAGATCAAGAGTTTTGATCTTATATTTTGAGTCCTGAGTTGGGCTCCACCTTTATAAGTAGGTGTGGAGCCTACTTAAAAAAAAAAAAAAAAAAGATTAAAAAAAATTTTTTAAAAACCCTTGCTAAAACAACAACAACAACAAAAAACAAACAAACAAACAAAAATCTTGCTTTTATTCCCATATCTTTCCTCTTACCAAGTATAAGACTTACCAGTTAATAACTCTGATACCTGTTACTGGGTAGAATCAGTGATTCCTTTCACTTCAAAATGCAGAAGAACTAGAAAGTTTCAGAAAACAGTTTAACAGCTTAGGCAATTTTTTCTACATCAGGGATTGCTGGACTTTGTTTTGTTCCCAAACACCTGACAGGTATGACTCGGCAGTAATTGCAGCGTCTAGACCCATCCAGAACCAGAAGAATGTCTAAGTCGGGCTCATTTTGTGTAATAAAATTAAATAGTTCAAAGGAAATCTTGGAAAGATCTTGTTCAGAACAGAGCTGTGACTAACATTGAGTAGTTCTATGTCTCTCCTAAGAGAGAGAAAGAGAGGGAGCTTTTATGAGCTCAGTTTGCTTAGATACAATGTCTCAAAAGAGATTTCAGCATCAGGCAGTTGGAGAATATGTTGAGATCATTAAAGCATGCTCTACCAAACCGCCCCTAACTCAACCTGGTAAAATCTCACTCATGGGGCTGCTGATGGGGCAGCTGCTTCTGCAAAGAATTCTACCTGATGGAAGTAGCACATGAATCTCGGCTAATGACCAAGATTCTGCTACAGACAGCTAGAGCTGATTCTATACAATGTTACAAACTCATCTTCAAATGGGCCTTGCACTAGTGTGCTTCAGACCCCACCGGTTCATAAAGAAAAACTGACATCAAGTTTCTTTGAAGCCAAAGCCCTAATATTAAAAGAAAATGGAAAACATATTTCTCTCAAATCAAAGAATCTGAGAGCTGGAAAGGACCTTGGAACTGTTTGGGCTTAGAGTCCTATATCCTAATAGAAGGAAACAGGTCCCCAAAAATGAATCACCTTGTCCAAAGTCACACAGCCCCTTTTGTAGCAAGGATACCCCAAGCAAACCCCAGCTTTGCTCTAGCACCGTCCTTTTGAGTGATGCCAAATTATTTTCAATTTCATGGCACAGAGAACTACTGTGAAGATTTTATGTGCGATTCAAATGTTCCATATAATTTATGTTTTAATTTAAAATGTAATTTTGTCTTTTAGATCTGCAAGATCTAATAAATGCCAGGAACATGACTTTTATGGAAAAGTTGACTAAAGAATTACTATTAGAAGTGATATAATTAATGGTACTTTACTAGCTTTATCTAAGATTAGCTATATTAGCTCGATCTAAGATTAACGAACCCCCAAATCCTCGCTGTTTGCTTTATAAATCCCCAAAGCTATATCTGCTCTTCAATCATCTTAATGAAAATGTTAACTCTGAGGCCACCAGAGGGCGCTCTCCCACAGCAGATGAGCACAATGATTTCAGCCCTGTAACATGGACCAGCCCGCCCATCAGAAAACACCGCGCAGATAGATGAATTTGTGCCGGTTGTGAAGCATTCTTTTGTCTAGTTCCTTGACATCATGTGGTCTATGGGTGAGTTTCCTTGTTTCATGGTCTCTCCGGATCAGCCATTTTCATTCATGAAGGTGTTTTATCACAATAGCATCCACCCATTTATAGATAGATACGTGCTAAATACTTTATGTACAATGTTACATTTGATCCCCCCTCAAGAGCCTTACAAGAAGTTGTATCATCGCCGTTTTAAACTTAGCCTTAGAGTGTTATGTAAGCCAGCAGTGGCAGACACAGAATTCAGACTGAGGTCCATCGGATTCTAAAATCAGCTCACCAAACTAACATGGTATTGGTTTCAAAGCTGGAAGGAACTTAAGAAACAATTTAGTTCAAATCTCCTCGTTTTTGGATGAGAGAACTGATACTCAGAGATGAGAAGTGACCTGTCCAAGTCATTAGACTCAGTCAAGGCC
Organism: Mustela erminea; assembly: GCF_009829155.1. NCBI lineage: Eukaryota > Metazoa > Chordata > Mammalia > Carnivora > Mustelidae > Mustela > Mustela erminea. The sequence goes on from NC_045623.1 coordinate 62,513,319, forward strand.
AGAAAGGGGAGATCACTTCCTCCCCATTGCCCATGCTCCTGGATCCCACCTCATGGGACTCCCTGCCTTCTCTGCGAAACCCAAAAAATCCTGCACCATGCTATACCCCAACACAGCAAGCAAAGCCATGGGATTATTAGTCTATTACCTGTACAGAAGAAATGGACCTTACGGATGGAAATTTTGCTTCAACATGGTTCTCTGTCTTCCCCATTATGGCCAAGCCTGGGAGAAGGGAATTCACGGGCAGAACACCTTGCATTTTCAAAAGTCATCTCTCTGCTTCCAGAGGGGCTCGCTGCACCCTCTACACTGCAGCCAGACGGGGGTTTGGTGCTTTGTTTTGTTTGTTCTGTGGAGCACAGCTCTGAGCAGGTAGGCACTCTGCCTTAGATTCTCCAAAGGCTCACCAGGCTCCCTGCGCCTGGTCCAACACAGATGCTTAGAAGACTCCGGGTGTGCCCCATCCATTCTCTAGTCTCACCTCTTGCCAGTCCTCCCCCCATTCACGCACGCACACAGACGCACACTCGTGCATGCGCACACACACACACACACACTTTACTCTAATCATAGCAAACTATTTGGTGAACCCTAACACTCATAGCTCCATCCAGCAGGCCAATACACTCTTCTGCTTTTGCATGGAACATGTCCCCTAGTTCCACCCTTGTCTTCCGTGTCACCTTCAAAATTCAAACATCCCTTCAACCTAGAAGCCTGCCTTGCCTCTCCAAGGTCAGAATGGATTAGAACTCTTCAGCTGAGCCCTCTGTCATGTCCCCGGTCACCCTGGCTTTTCCTTGTCTTTGTGTATTTCTGGGGCCTCCACCAGACTGGGAGCTTCTGAATAGCACGGATCCTGCTGTTTTAAACTGTGTATCCCCAATGCCTAATAGAATACGTAGCATTGATTAAGAAGACATTTGATCATTGAATGAATGATGGAAAACAAAAAGAACAGAAGACAGATCCTTTGGGCGAAAACCAGTTGTATCACACTCAGTTGTCAGATTTTCTAGTTAGGGCAAAAGCGGAAAAGCCTTGGAGAAGCAGCACCTCTTCATTAGCCAAAGAGCCGTGAGAGCTTCTGGTACGTCAGTCAACGGTGAACCTGGTAGCTCGCTAAAGATGGGTTCCTCAAAACCACAAAGGCAGGTGGCGTGGGAACCCTATGACAGGATCACGTTTTCTAATCAAAAGTGCACCGTAAGCTGGGTAACTCTGAGGCTCTGGTGGTGTTACCACTCTCCTTCCTGGGTCTTTTTATCCCTGCAAGCTGGGGGAGGGAGCTGCTCCAACATGTTCACCCATCGCCTTGCTTTCCTTCTCCTGCACCTCCCCATAGAGACAACAACTTGAATTGAAAAGCAGGCAATGAGGTAGCACCATTTTTAAGACGACAAAGGTATATCCATCACCTGAGGTCAGACGGAAATGGGCTCTGCCTTCTTCGAGCAGGTGGGGCAAACGGGGAGCAAGGAGTGCAGCATCCTCCCAGCCAGCCGGGCAGACCGGGAGAGGCAGCCTCTGCTCCCTTCCAAACCCCTTCTGCGCTGTGAACGATGCCCTTGCACCAGGAGCTTTTCCTCCAGGGCGTCCCCCCAGCCCAGCTTCTCTGGCCCTCGGCGCACGGGGCGCACGCCTGTGCTGTGGACGGACCAGGGCTCTGGACCCAGAGGGAGTCAGCCTCCCCGCCTCCGGAAAGAGAGCGACAGGAAGGACAAAAACAGAATAGCAAAACCCAAACAGGCCCTTGCAGATCTGGAGAGCTTGGTTGCAGAGGAAAAGAAAAAGATCCTGGCCTGACCCATGACTCTGTGTGCATGGGCCCTTGCCCGAGTCACGTGCCCGGAACCCAGCCACGCTGGCGGTCATGCCCGGGGCCTGCGGGGCCGTGGGGCGGAAGCAGCCAAGGCACTTGTAAGGGAGCCTGGTGCCCAGAAGAGAACGGCAGGTCAAGGCACCCTTACACAGTCCAATGCATGTGGGGCCTGACAAAACCGAGGGCAGGAACATCCCCCACGCAGGAGCTGAGAACCTCTCCTTCTTACCCGGGGAGCACCGAGGGTGAGGGTCTGGGAGATGACGGTCGCGCGGGGGCGGGGGGGCAAAACCCCCAGTGTGGTAGCGTCCCAGTACCCATGCGCCACCCCACAAGCCTTGAGTGCTAGGAGGTGGACGAGGGGTCATGGCAGTGGGAGCCCTGCAGAGGTGAAGGCCAACCCTGGACAGGGAGGGCAAGAAGTGGGCATGTGCCTTGACTCCCTCGGTCCTTCAGGGAACCTGAGAAAATGTCACCGCGAAGAGTGATTTCTCCCCCAGGGAGAGAACCAGGACAGGGACTTAGTGTCCACCTTGTAGAGGACAAAGCACAGTCGTTCTCATTACTTGTAGATCCCAGTTACACTCTGTAAAGGAAGTATAAGGCTGGAGACCCGAACACTGAGTGACCCGTTATTCAATCTCAGAAAATGGTGCCTTTCACGTTACAGTGCGCCTTCACATCCCGGGTGCTGTTGAATCGTCAAGGAAAGTGCTGTTGCTCCTCTTTGTCGAGGAGGGCACTTTCCCACCCAGCTGCTCCTCTGAGCTCCATTCTGTGTTTCCCACAACTGTAGAGCATCTCCTCCAACAACCCACGAGGGCTCCCGACAACATACATGTCCAGAAAGGGATTCAGCGAGCTCCCCATCCCCACTGATCCAAACCAGACCCTGTTCACCTCTAGGACTGCCCACCTCGGTTCCCAGCACCACCGCCCTCCTCATCACCCAGCCAGAAATTTGCAAGACAGCCTCTGCCCCTCCTGTCCCGTGCACCCAGGTCTGCAGAGTACCGCTTCTTCAGACGACCCTTCCTGCGTTGGCGTAGGTCCTGACCACCTCCTCTGGCTTATGTGTGGCCTGGATGCTGTTTCGACCTCCTGTGTTGCCACCCTCAGTCCTCTCCAACCCCGGCTCTAGGTCCCTTCCCTTCCAGACCACACATCCCAGTGCTGACAGCACGATCCTTATAAACACCGACTGCATGGCGTCCTAGTTCTCCTTCACGCCATGCAATATCCCCGTATCATTAACACACATTTCAAATCCCCTAGCTGATCGCGTCCCCTTCTGTCTGTAACTCAGCTCTTCTTTCTGGATCCGTCCCCACTCATTCCCTGACTGGTGTTCTATGTCCCACTCATACTCAACTAGTCAGAGTTCACTACTGGACCTCATTTCTCAAGATTCCTTCCCTGCTCGTGTGTCATTCTCTTTGCCTGGAGTTTCGACCGACTTACATCAGTTTCTCCGGCAAGCTTCAGCTGACTCCCCTGGTCCCAGCACAGGACGAGGCTCCATCATGGCACATTCCACTTAACTCCAGTGCCTACTCCCTGGGTGTGAAGTTGTGTACTCTCTTTCTCACTAGAGGCTGTGCTCCTTGAGAGCTGAAATTGCTCATTCCTATCCCAGGGTCTAGCACAGTGGCTGTCATGTATAGATGCTTAGTAAGAGTCAGGTGGATGATGGATGGATGGATGGATGGACGGATGGATAGGTCTCTTGTTCAAGTCAGCATGGCTTTCAGAGGAAGGAACAAGGACTCAAAGTCAAACCTTCTTTCCATATTCGTACTTCTGTATTACCCAGCTTTGAAACCAGTTCTCCAAGCTACCAGATTTCCTAAATACACCTACCATTGCAGGCTGCTACAAATGATGATAATATACCTGGAGAGCCCCGGTTGCTCAGATGAGGGGCCCTGCGCCCAGGGAGTACTAGGTGGTAATTTGTCTGGTAGGTTTTTGTGTCCTGGACTGAATGTTGCAGAACCAGCTAATGAAATCTACATTGTAATTAGGGAAAATATTCCTGCAGCAGGTTGGAGAGATAATGACGGCCTAATTGTTTTTTCCCCCAGTATTTTAACACAATTGTCTAGAAAAATAATTTAGAATTGTGATTTTTATAATTACCATCTTTTGAGAAATCTGTTCAGAATTATAATTATCACTTCACAGGCTTCAGAGCTAACTTTGAATTTGGCACTTACAGGCTTTGTGTAAGTTATCTCCTTTGGTTATCTCAAAACACTATGAAGTAGCTCCTACTTACCGTACTTTGCAGGTGAGGAAACTGAGCCTAAGACGGGCTGAGAATCTTGCCCAGTTACCCTTGGTCGCAGGGTTGAAATCGAGCAGTTTGTCTGCTACTGAACTCAACCCATTTCTCTATGTTGCCTCCACAGCTCTCAAAGAATCAATTATTCAGTTAATTTAGAAATCCTTTATTGCTTTTGGGGGTGTGTGTGTTTTGTTTTGTCTTGTTTTAGAGAGAGAGGGCATGCATACTTGTGAGCTGGAGCAGGGGCCAGAGAGAGAGGGAGAGAGAGAATCTCAAGCAGGCTCCATACTCAGCATGGAGCCCAACACGGAGTCGATCTCACAACCCTGAGATCATGATCTGAGCTGAAATCAAGGGTCCGTCGCTTAGCCAACTGAGCCACCCAGGTGCATCAGAAATCCTTTATTGTTAAATAGTGCCAGGCCTGTTTTAAAAGCTACTGGAAATACAAAAGAGACCAAAATAAAGTCTTTGTCTGCATGGAGCAAACATGGAGTGGCAAAAATACCACTGGGAAGGAGGGAAGCAGCTCTGGGCAGCGAACGGGCAATGCCCAGTGAGGGGCACTTTTTGAAATCTTGGATCTGTTTCTGGACCGCGGGTATTTCCCTTCAAGCCTCTCTTGTCAAGTCAGTGGCTGAGACCAAAGAATTAGCTGCCTAAGCCTACCTTCTGCATTTTTACAAGCCAGGATGGTAATTTCTCTGCCTAAAGTGTTGCTGTAAGAATCAGAATGAAAAAATGGTGATAAATGACCCTATAGACATGCAGAGGGAGATTAAGTGAATTAAGTTTCTCTATACTGTGGAATATTGTAAACTGTGTGTGAAAAAGAAATGATCCAGAACAATCTGAACAGAGACAGAGAGACAAGACATATGAGAAAAACAACGCAGGGCAGGACAATGCGTATCACGTGATTTCGCCAATTTAAAAAGACATCTGTTTGCATCTGGACAGAAGGGGAGTGGAAGGTGATCTGGACACTGCATCCAAGCAGTGACGGTGAAAGCAGGGGTCAGCAGGGGTGGTGGAGGCCAGGCAGGGCTGGAGCAGAGAGAGGTCTAGAACTGGCCTTGCCTCTAAGGGCCAAGATGGGCAGAGAAGGGGTCGAAGGCGATTTGCTGGGGCAGATGGCACTGCAGGGGACGCACTTGGATGTGACCTCAGAGAGAGCTTGCTCTCTAGAGTTGCTTGTGTTCTGCAGTCAGCGAACCTCCCCACCCCACCTCTCACTGACATACTGACCTGGGGCGAGGCAGTGCCTCTGAATCTATCTCTTCCTCTGCGAAAGGGGAATAATAATAATACCCACCTTACAGAGCTGTTGTCGAGATTAGACACGAGTCAGTCCAGCACTCATTCACGGGGGCCACTGTCATTAGCCAAAGTGGTCACTTGACATTCCCTCCACTTCTAAACAAGAAGCAGGGAGTCAGAGGAATGAGTTCCCTGGGCCAAAATAAACATGCCAGGAGAAGCCAGCTCTCCAAATGAGCGAGTCTTCTGTCAGTGTGCTGCCAGGCGGCCAGATGCAAAGCTGATTCACTGAAATTCTGCTTGTAAACCAGGGGTTCACTTAGTTTTTTAAGATATTTTATCCAACTAATACAGGCATGTAGCTAAAAAAAAAAAAAAAAAAAAGTAGCCTAAGGCTTCTAAAGAAATGTAGCAAGCCCTTCACCATATCGGTGCCCCATTCCAAGGGCAATATCGTTTGTCCCAAGGAGCTGTCTCACCGGACAGTTACCTCTGGATTCCTAAATGATACGCCTATTTTACTATCTCCCATTTTACCAAATGTAGACATTATCTATTGACTCTCCTGATCTAAACATTTAGCCTTCCTTATAGCATCCTCCCACCCCCCCCCATTTGTCCCATAGTTTTCGTTATATCAAAAAATCAGGGTTTACATTATAATGACTATGTAATCCGATTCTTTGAATTTTTTTCAAACTCCTCAGCAGATCTTCTGTCTATCTATCCTTTGACTGTTGTTTTCATACTCTCCTACTGGGTACTTCGCTGGTCTCATTACCTCCTCTCTTTGTTCCAACATGGAAACCTCTTTCCAGAAGCTTCTGTCCTCCAGCTCCGTGCTAGAAGGACTGCTCTCTGGGCCTGCTGCACAGCTACCATTGGGGGAATGCTCTATGTTGCTCTTCTGGACAGAACCCTCTGTTTCTCTCTCCCTAGTTTTGTTGGGACACATCCTTAAAAAAGGAACTTGGCAGAGAAGTATGTACGTTTTCTTTTCTACCCTGGACTCCATATTTTGTGATTGGCCAATAGCCAGATGGCTTTCTTCCTGGTAAGGAACTTCATAGCCTTGAGTTCAAACAGGTATATCCAAAGTACTAGATATGAACCCATTTACCGAACAAACGTGGACTGGAAGCAAGGCCCTGTGCAAGGATTTGACTCAGTAAAACGGGGGCTCTGTTCTCCACATGATTTTTGTTGGGGAAAATAAGTAAACAGGCAGTGACGTAATGTGATTCATATTATAGCAGGAACTTGATATGGTGCAAAAAGAACATTCCCACTCCCCACAAAGAGGATTTAACCTAGTGTGAGGAGCTCTTAGAAGGCTTCCTTGAATTGGTCTGCCTAAGTGGGAGCCTAAACAATGAGAATACATGTTTATTCACTTACATACTATATAATTTAAAAATTGGATCTAGCTATTTTACAAAATATTTATAACTGTCCTGGTGTACTGAAATCTTTCCAGTTTCTACAACTGTTTCTAGATCTCTGTTGTTTTATGCATTTCAACATTTTCCCCAAGCATTTGAATGGTACCTGGCATATAGTAGGCTCTCAACACACAATTACTGAATGAATGAGTGTCAGATGCGGCGTTTTATTTTATTTTTTTAAAACATTTTATTTATTTCTTTGACAGACAGAGATCACAAGTAGGCAGAGAGGCAGGCAGAGAGAGAAGGAGAAGCAGGCTCCCCGCTGAGCAGAGAGCCCGACACTGGGCTCGATCCCAGGATCCCGAGACCATGACCTAAGCCGAAGGCAGAGGCTTAACCCACTGAGCCACTCAGGTGCCCCAGATGTGGCATTTTAATATGTTGGAGGAAGAGAGTCCTTTAAAAAAGAACACCTAATAAATGGTCCTGGGACAGCTTAGTACTGAAACACACAAGAAAATAAACGAGTTGCTTGCTTCATCCAATTTACAAAAATAAATTCCAGATGCACTAAAGATAAAAAATCTTTAAAAATTTTTGAGGACAACACAAGAGAATATCTGTATGACATTAGAGTAGGAGAGGGTGAATTAAATAGGACAGAATGCAGAAAGCTCAGCATGAAGACTGATAAAGTAGGCACTATCGAGGCAAATTTTCTGTAACACAGAAGACACTTAGCACAGGGTACTGTCAAAGATTCTCCTCTCCTGGACTCTGGAAGTTATGTTGGTCACTCTGATAGACTGATTCTAAGTGTGGCCTTGCCATTTATTGGGTATGGTAGTGTGGTTGAGTGTTGTATCTTCTCTTAATTCAAGTTTCCATTTCTATAAAATGAAGTTAAGATCATTTCAGAGCCTTGCATTATATGATAAATGTAAAGCCCTTAGCAGAGCGTGTGGCTCACTTTAGGTGCCAAGTGTGCGAGGTGTCGGGGTTTTCAGCATTAAAACCCCATGCTCCTATCCTTCGCCCTTGAAGGGCTTAAAGCCTATTGGACAACTTAAGACAAATAAACAGCTAACGGTAGGGTGCCAAGTGCTGTCCCAGCTCTCTTTACTTTGGGCTCCTTGGATTAAGAAGCAACATCGCCCCCACTCCACGGGGAGCCACCTGTTGGCATCCTTCAAGAGTCCATTCCTCAGGATTCTGTCCTGGCTCCCTTGTCCTCACCATGCGCTGTCTTCCCAAGTGATCTCATCCACTTCCATGGCCATGACTGCCTTCTCTGTGGGGGCAACTCCAGTTGTGTCTCCAGCCAAAACCTGACATCCTGTTCAATGGATGCCTCAAACGTAGTATGTCAGGACCTAGACTCTCCATCTTCCTATGTCCCTGAATAAACTTCTCCACCACGGCCCCGCTCAACAAGTGTTTTTCAACCCTTTCCCGCACTCCAGTTACTCATGATAGAAACTCAGGGCCATTCTGGAGAATTCCCTTCCCCTTACTGCCCAAACCACGTTCATTCTCCCACTAAAACACTTCGGAAATCCCCGCACTTCCTTCCACTGCCTTAACCACATTGGTCTAAACCATCATTGTGTCTCTCACCTGGGTTTCCGCTGTAACTACATAATAAACCTCCCTGAATCCCGTCTTCCCCTTCCCAACTTCCTCATTCTTGACCCAGATCTTTAAAAAATGTACATTTTATTTATGTTTCCCTACATGAAATTCTTAGTTGGCTTCCCATCCTGCTTAAAACTCTCAGTCTCTTCCCACGGTCCACGAGGCCCTGGGTTACTTGGTCTTCAGCCACCGTGGTTACCTCTGTCCCATTCCCCTGGCTCGTCAGCTTTCAGCCACACTGGCCTTTTTTCAGTTTCTGTAACTCATTAAATTCTTCCTACCTCAGGCCATGGGCACATGCTCGTCTCTCCGCCTTGAGCAGTCCCTACCTCCCTTTTGACCAGACTAAGCCATTTCACGCTTTTGGGTCTCTTCTTAAATGTCATCTCATTGTAGGAACTTTTCCTGTGGACCTTATCTAAATCACATAGTTGAAATTTCGAATCATCTTTTATTCCTTCTAATGTTTATCGATTTTAAAATACCTTGCTTATTATGTGTTTACCTCACCTAAAAGACTGAAAGTGTAGAAATTGTCAATTTTGTTCCCGACTGCTACCAAGGAGGAGGATGGGGTGGGGATGGCACTCGACCAGGGATCTCCAGGACTAATCCCCCCTCCTGGATGACCCAACCATCTCTGCCCCTAAAGGACTGTCACTCTAGCAGCCCGATGAGGACTGTGACAGAGAGCCTGGCCACTCGACAGCCTCTCCCACAGGAGCCCTGGGCCCCAAACCTCTTCCCGCTAAGTCTCCTTCCTCACCTCCTCTCACTAGGGATCACCACCCCAGGTGTGTTGCCTTAGCTTCAGGAGAACAGGGATTCCGGCGGGCAGATCCCCAAAGGAAGGAAGACAGAGCCACATACTTACTAAAGGTGTCTGCCCATTGCATGTTAAACTGGGGACTGACTACACAATCACTGTCCCCTCTGAAATCCCTCTGGGCTCCTGCCCTTGGCTGGTCCACACCCTTCTTTGGCCTCAGAGCTTCTCTCTCTAGATCCCTGACTATACCATCCCCAGCCCTGAGCTTTAGCCACAGTGGGCCCCGGAGCTGAGGTGCACACAGGGCTTGGTCACTGTACCCACACATCTCCATGGCCAGCCAGCCATCCAGGGTCCTGCTTAGCTTCCACACCTGGACCTGGCTCTCCTCACCCTCTCCTGCTGTCCCCCCCCCCCGCCCCGCCCCGCCCCGCTCTCCAGGGCTGGACACAGACTTGCACATGGACTCATACCACAGTGTCACACACATGTTGCAGCTGCAGCAGACCAACTGTGCCATTGCCCGGGGGACCAGGCCCAGAGAACTACCTGTCTTCTCACAGAGGGAAGGCAAAACTGTGGGGGCTGATGGGAAAAACCTTTTCCAAATGGCATCAATAAAACTTCCCTGGAAAGGGCGCATGTCTTTGGAAGGTAACCAGGTTTAGACAAAGTTAAAAGGCTGGGATCCCCGTGATGGGATTAGTGCCCTTTAAGAGGAGGAAAACAGGTCTCTCTCCCTCCAGGCACGTGCAACAGAGGAAAGGCTGCATTTGCAAGCCAGGAAGCTGGACCTCTCCAGGAACAGGATCTGCCAGCACCTTGCTCCTGGACTCCCCAGCCTCCAGAATTATAAGAAATAAATGTCCGTTGTTTAAGCCACCCACTCAATGGTGTTTTGTTATAGTGGCTCAATCTGAATTAAACAGGTATTAGATAAATAGACTGTTTCAGGGGCTTCCAAAATCTGTTGATTCAGAACCTTTTCAGGGTAGAGATGAGAAACCACTACTTTTAATAAACTCCACAAGAGATTCTTATGGAGACAGTCTTGCTCTGATGTTTGGAACCTGCTGCCTAGAGAAAAGTGCCTAAGATTAAAAATCAGAAGACGTGGGTTTGAATTCTGTTCTGTAAATTATTGGGTATGGCATTTGGGGAAGCCACTTCATATCTCTGAGTTTCAGGATCTTGCTCTGTGAAATTGAGGATTAAAAATATGCTTCAGAGCACAGCTGTGGGGCTCCCATACCTCGTGGATTTTATTTACATCACTTGGCAATCTGCAAAAGGTCAAACTTTTCATTTGTTGAAGAGCTCTTCCTCATCATCTCTGACCATCTTCCTGGCACAGCCCACACTTCTTCAGTGAGATAACATCCCTTTCCTCCGACTTCTGAAGAAGGACTAATAACAGTAATTCACGGAGCCTTTTGCTTTTCCAAAGTCCCGGGCTATCATTATTTAGATACACATCGTAACACACCCACAGCCTCCCTAGCCCATTTGCTGCTGGGGAAGAAACCGAGCTCAGGTAACAGCAGCAAAGCCAGAACAAGAAAGCTTGGTCCGACTTTCACAGGGATGACAAGGGCAGAGCTTCTGGAAAGTAACAGAGAAAAACCATAACCAGGCATTTGGGGACTTTCTAGGCAGTTTCTTAACTGGCACTGGGTCTTTTAAAAACGTAACTATTGGGGGCAATGGCAAAATCCAGAAAACTGTGTTCCCTATCACAGGTATAATGGAAAAAATAAAAAATAACTCTCAAATCTAAGCCACTTTTTTTCTTTTTTTAAATAAAGATTTTATTTATTTATTTGACAGAGATCACAAGTAGGCAGGAAAGCAGGCAGAGAGAGAAGGGGAAGCAGGCTCCCCGCTGAGCAGAGAGCCCGATGTGGGGCTCAATCCCAGGACCCTGAGATCATGACCTGAGCCACAAGCTGAGGCTTTAACTCACTGAGCCACCCAGGCGCCCCTCTAAGCAACTTACTGTATGAATCCAGGAAAATCCTTTCATCCCCTTGTCTCTCAGGTACCTTATATGTAGAATGGGACCAGATGAAAGTATAAATGAATGAATGAATGAACCCAGCTGTCTGTAAGACACCTGGGGGGGACATCTGGTTTTTTGTCTTAAGATGTGGCACCAACAAACCCCAGTCACTCAAGCCAGATAGCTTGATTTGTTGATTCCTCCCAGTCTACCTTAATTTCCCCTACCCCATTATACTGACCTGATGCAACCCCTCATTATTTCTCACCTGGACCATTTCTCTCGCTCCTAACAGGTCTGTCTCCTTGCATTCGCTAATCCACCCACCCACCCACCCACCCATCCATCCATCCATCCATCCAAGCATCCATCCATCCATCCATCCATCCATGCAAGCATCCATCCATCCATCCATCCATCCATCCAAGCATCCATCCATCCATCCATCCATCCATCCATCCAAGCATCCATCCATCCATCCATCCATCCATCCAAGCATCCATCCATCCATCCATCCAAGCATCCATCCATCCATCCATCCATCCATCCATCCATCCAAGCATCCATCCATCCAAGCATCCATCCATCTATTGGACTAAAAACATTGACTTTAGTATCTTCTATGTGCCAGGCATTGTTCTAGTGACTGGTGAACAAGAAAAAGTCCCGGCCTTCATTAGGCTGACACTGTAGTCAGGATAAATAGTCAAAAGACGAGTTAACAAATACATATAAAATATCAACTGATGTAAAGGAAAGTGTTATCAAGAGAAATAAAATAGAGTGAGGGAACAGAGTATGGGCGGAGAGCTGTATTTTAATGAAGGGAGTCAGACAAGAACCCTCTGGGGCATAATTGTATTTGTAAGAACTTAACGAATTAAGGGGGTAGGTTATATGAAGATCAGGCAGAAGGGGGAAATGCATGCAAAGGTCCTGAGGTATAGACACGCTTGGTGTGTCCTAGGAATTGCGAAAGACCAATGTGACTGGAATGGGGTAAATAAGGGGAGAGATGGTAGAAAATGGGCTTTAGGCATAAGCATGGGCCAGGATCATATGAAAATAAGAGAGAGCTTGAGAACGCCTGCATGACTTTTGGCCTGAACTACTGAGAAAACAGGGGTGTCATTTCCTGAGTGGGCAAGTGCTGGGAAGAGTGGGGATGGGTAAAACTTCTGAGTACGGCTTCCTGTACAGTTTCAGTATGCGTATTTGATAACCAGGTACGCCTATCAAGGATGGATGTTGGGTAAATAAGTCTAAACTCAGAGGAGAGGCGTGGCTGGAAGGTGAATCTGGAGATATGGATGTTATTCAAGGCCAAGGGGCTAGAGAGCGGGCAGGGGAGACAGAAGAGATGGGATGATTGGCCGTGAGAGGACCATAATAATTCAAGAACTGCAGGAGGGGAAACACCCAGAAAAGGAGACTGAGAAACAGCGGTCAGGGAGGTGGGAGGAACACCTAGAGAGGGTGGGGTGTGGGCTCCAAGAACAGAAAGAATTTTAAGAAAGCGAAGATGGTCACCGTGTCGAGTTCCACTTCTTTCAACAGAGGATTTAGATCAATTCACATTTTTTGGAATACTCAAGTATTGCACGTCTTTCTTACGCCTTATTTTGTATTTCTATTTACTATGCTGTTGTCTTTGCTTATATATTTCTCGTTTGACAAAAGTTCAATTTGTAAGTGGTTTGTAGGGGAGTCTCCAATTGCTGAGTATAAAGATGAAATTGTTTTGATTTTTCCCACTGTTGCTTCCAAGTTACACTATGTTGATGTCCCTCTCCCACCAGGCAGTGGCTCCCTTAATGCTATTTTGGCCAGATTACTTAATTTTCAACAACTTTTGACTAAAAGCACAGTCTAATTCTGTTTTTAAAAACTCAACTCTGTTTATTTAAAAAACAAAGTTCTTCCAAAAGGCATGTCCTTCTGTTTTTAACTTTTTAAGTGGAAATTATCAAACACATACAAAATCAGAGAAATCCTATTCATTTTAAATCTCAGTCTGCTATCCGAGTCAATGTTCTTCGTCTCTAGAGGCTGGAGGAGGGGGACCCATGGTGGCCCGCTATCCCCGGGCTCATTCCCAGACTATCTTGTCAAGTCCTCCAGAGATGAGATCATGTCATCTGTCCCCTCCCCATGCTGCTGATGTCATGAATTCTGACTCTCTTCATCCTCCAGTCTTTCTTGACCTCAAAAATACCACAGTCCTTCCCTGCGCCTGTTATCCCTGAGCTCATCCTCCATACCACCCGGAGACTTGGAATGGGGTGAGCACATCACACCAGCACCCCCGCTTACCTCCAGTTCTCTCTCCCATAGCCCTGCACTGGGGGCTGTCTCCGTGGACACGCCCGTCCTCCTTACAGGAAATGGTGGGCTTTTGAGGGGCACGTATTGTCTCATTTCCTGAGCTCTAGCTCAATTCCTGGTACGTTGTAGATTCCAATAAATGCTAAGTAAAAGGCCAATAGAATAAACATGGACTTGGGTCCTTCTCAAGAGAGGGTCAATAAATAACACTTCGGAACAATTTGAGAAATAAATCAAAAATAAAGACACAGATGAAATATCACCTTTAGTAGTGAGAGATCCTCTGTTGGACAACATAGCTTCGCTTGAGTGCCAAATGAGTCAGCCAGGGACCTATGGCTTTAGGCAGATGCCCACCCAGATGAGGGGGCTCTAGGGGCAGCAGGGGGTGGGGAAGGAGCGTCACAGCGGTGTGTGCTCTCTGTGGGCAGACCTGCTCCAAGAAGGAGACTGGCAGAGCTGAACTCAGTATGCCTAGCTATTCTCCCAAATTACTAGGAGAGAAATCACCTGTCTCCCCCGAGGCAGAGAGTGAGAAAAGGGAGAGAGATCCAGAACATAGGGGGTACACTCATTTGGTTCCTTGGCAGGAAGGAAGCAGCAGACAAGGAAGGTTCCCCGTGATCAACTACGTGCATTGAACATGGCAGGGGACCCCCCCGTCACCCCGATTAGAGTTTCCAATGCTCACAAAAGCAGTCAGAGGTAGGTATCATGATCTCATTTTATAGGAGAAGAAGCCAAGGTTCATAAGGGCTTAGTCACTTATCCCAGATTATAAACCAAGGAATGGTAGAGCGAGAGTAGATTCAATTGCATAACTAATAATGGCTGAGATTTGTTTAGGTGCTTATTCTCTGCTGGGCTGTGGGATATGGACATGGATACATTTAATCCTTACAACAATTCTATGAGGCAGATATCGGTTTTTGTTCTATTTTGCAGACGAGGTAATTTAGACCAAGGTCACAGCTCAGGACAGAGATTCAAAGAACAGCCTGTCCTCCAAAGCCTTGGTTTGTCTCCAGACTGTCATATTATCCCGGTTCCGGGCAAAACATGTAGGCAAATCAGGAACTTGCCCCAAATCACAGGACATAATGCCACTAAGACAAAAAGTTCATTTCTAAAACAGATGAGCTCTCCATGGTCTGGGTTTAAATCTCACCATTTGTCAGCCTCTTCCTCGCCTCCCAAGGGGTGGTGATGCTACCCCATCGCAGAGGCAGGTAAACCCCAGACTGACGAGTGTGCTCCGCCCAGGCACAGGGATAAGGATCGAGTCACTTGAGCCCTCACTTCTCAGGCAGGAAGCAGGTTTATGGTTTATCTTCGCCTGCAGAGGGCTGGCTCCTCTCCGGGTATCTGTTTTGACCCAGTGAGGCTGCTCTCCAGTGTTTGCCCATGTCTCAGACAGGAAGGGATGCCCAAGGTCCCTCTGTTCGGGGGCAACTCTGGGGTCCTGTGATAGAGAGCAAGGGACAAACCCTAGGCTGGGAGAGGGGCAGGGCAGGGCGATGGGGTAGCTGGACGTGGGGTCTAACTGCTTCCAAGAAGATGGGATAGCTCACTAAATCCTCTCAGCAGAACTGAGAGGTAAGTGTGATCTCCGTTTTTCAGAAAAGTAAACTGAGGAAGTTGACAGGGAACAAATGGGCAGGAGGAGGAACTGAGTGGCGGGGCAGGTGGAGAACGAGCAGAGAGAGAAGCGGGGGAGATCTCTTCCCCTCTCGCAGGTGGCGCGTTCCACACCAGCATGCCCAGTCTCCTGCCCCACTTGGGGAGAAGAGGTGAACTCTGGATGGGGGAGGTGTGGGCACAAAGGTGGTATTATGATGCCCACTTATAAGGTAAGAAGCCAGAGGCCCTGCCTGAGGGCCACAGATGGTAGATGGTGGAGGAGAGCCTGGAACTCAGGCTGGTCCTGCTCTCGCACTGATGGGTCTCTCGTACCCCTCCATACCTTGCTTAAAGTGTTGCCAGGACCAGCAGCTTCATTCTCACCTGGAGATTTTTTTTTTTTTTAAAAAAGAAGGAATCTCAGGGCCAGCCCCAAGCCTCCTGGCCAAAATTTGCCTCTTAGCTGGATCCCCAAGTGATTCCAACATCCATTCACACTGAGAAGTCCTGTCCTACACCACACACAGGTTTTCCTGAGGTTCCTTCTAACCCCCAGGCTCTCACTTTTCCATCGCAGGTGGGCACGTCCCCGTCACCTCTCTCAGTCTTCTCTGTCTCTGTCTCTCACAGCCTTGGCTCCCAGACCCCCTGCAGCACACACAGCGTGCTCTGCTCTCTGCCAGGCACCTGGGATTCTTGGTTCCCACTCTCGTCCGTCTCCGTGAGCTGGTGAGTACGTCGGGGGACAGGAGTGCGGCATAGCATGTTGTCCACACAGCAAAAGCAGCTCCTTAGCTCCTTACTCGTCTCCACCGCTATCTACAGACCTCATCTCATCCTGATCTTTGCAGCAACTTTCCAGAGTAGGTATTATTATCAAAGTAAATTACAGACTTGCCCAGGTTTTCAGAGCTAGTTTCGTTCAGATGAAGGGCTCTTCAGTGCTCCTTTCTCTCTCTCCATGAGAAGAAAATCTCACTGCCAGTTTGGAGATACTGAAACATAGGCATAGTACGTATTCTTTATTTGTTTTTAAGATTTTATTTGCTTATTTGAGAGAGAGCGAGTGAGTGCACACGAGAGAACATGAGCACGGGGAGAGGCAGAGAGAGAAGGAGAAGCAGGCTTCCCTATGTGGGGCTTAATCCCAGGATCCTGGGATCATGACCCGAGCCAAAGGCAGACACAACCGACTGAGCCACCCAGGCACCCCTAGTACGTATTGTTTTAAATGAGGATACTGGTTACTACAAGAATCAGTCTTCTGGAATGCCCTCTGACCTGCACAAGTCCCCCGTGCCACTGGGACAGTGGCCTGTCCTGAGGCTTGCTTTCCTCTGCTGGCCAATCTCATCATTCCAGAAACCAGTAGCCTTAGCCTCTAGCCTCTGCTGTCACTCACTTGCGGTGAGACTTTGTGAAAATTGGCTCTGATGTGAGAAGCACTTAGTTCAGTGCCACAAGCAAAGGAGACAGGAAGAGGCACTTCCTATTGATCCCTGGGTCTCAGTTTCCCCATCCAGGGAATGAAGGTGTTCTGCTAGAATCAGTTTTCAAACTGTGGTCCACAGAGCTTTGAGAATCAGGCTGGATCTATACCTGGTTTGGGCTGAGACAGGAAAGAGAAAGCAAAGGGATCACTGGCTGCCCCTGTTTTCAGTCAGGACAGCTGACATTTATCTGTTTTACACACAAACTTTCTCAGGAGACATTCTATAAACATATATATTTTCTGGTCTAAAATAATTTTGAAAACCATTGTGCTGAAAACTGTCTGAGATTCCTTCTAGCTAGGACCAACTGTGATTCCAGGACTGACTAGGATTTATTAAGGAGCACTAAGCAAATATTTATTGAGTACCATCCTGTCCTTTGCTGAGTGACGTGCCTGGATGGCTGCTTTACGATGTTCCTTTTGGTGGCTGTAGGGAAAGTGAACCATAAGGATAGGTGACAGACATGCCAAGATCCACTCAATGTTCTTTCTGTAGCAGCAGAGCCCAATTTTTAGCTGGACCCCTGGTTGCGCAGAACACACTCTGTTCCCAGCCGCCCGGGTAGCTAGGACAAATAGTCAGCTGTTTGACTATATTCTGAACAATTCCATAAATGGAAGTGGGTACGATTTGAGCACCATGCCGTTAAAAAAAAAGGGGGTGTATGTGCCTTCCCCTTCTCCATTTCTTCCTCCCAACTGGACAGTATGCAGACAGTGTGGTGAGCAATGTTGAGTTACATGAGCCAGAAAATACCAGAACTTCTACTTACATTTATTGTAGCCTATCCTCGTAACTTATTTTTTTGTATTTATCTCATAATATACATCCACATTAGTATGACAATACTCATAATAATAGCCACCTCTTAATGAGACCTACTGGAAACTGGACCCTGTTCTAAGTACTATGCATTAAACAGCTCATACAATTGCCCCAATGAGCGGGTGAGGTTGCTATTACTATCATAAAACTGATTTTGCAAAGGGGAAAACTGAAGCACAGAAATTATAAATACCATGTGCCTTGGCAGACACAGAGATGGGCTGTATTTATGCCCCTCAAAAGGACAGCATGAGGGGCACCTGGGTGGTGTAGTGGTTTAAGCATAGGAATCTGGATTTCGGCTCAGGTCATGATCTTGGGGTGGTGAGATCCAGCTCCCAGCTCAGTAGGGTGTCTGCTTGAGATTCTCTCCCTCTGCCCCTTCCCCACTCACGTGTATTCTCATAAAAAAAAGAAAGAAAGAGAGAAAGAAAGAAAGAGAAAGAAAGAAAGAAAGAAAGAAAGAAAGAAAGAAAGAAAGAAAGAAAGGAAGGAAGGAAGGAAGGAAGGAAGGAAGGAAGGAAGGAAGGAAGGAAGGAAGGAAATGGAATGGAAAGGAAAGGAAAGGAAAAAGAAAAGGAGTCCTCGAGGAGTGGACAGCCTCCTCATTCTTCCTGACAGGATTGTCCCTTCCCAATGCAGCCCCAGCCAATGCCTGAGCAAGACAATGGCAGAAGGGGCTCAGCCTCTCCACCCAAAGTGGGATTCATCTAAAGGACTCCCTCCTCCAGCACTCTCCTTTGGGCAAGCAGAGACTGTATCAAAGGGTAGTTCCAGCAGCTTCCTCTGTAGTTCTAGCAGCTTCCTCTGCCTAGTCATGCTCACTCCCTTCCCAAGGCTACTCTTGGGAAGTTACTTACTCCTCCCTAAACCTCTTGGTCCTATCTGTGGCTCAGCCGCTACTTCCCAGTATGCCCAACGGACACAGTGGCAGAGCTAGGATAGATGCCCGAGCAATACAGATGACTCTTTGTGCACCCCTCGTTATCCTGTCCCTCCTTCTGTCTTTGCACTTGCCATATGCAGTGAGATTTTTGGTTTCTGAGTCTGGGGTGTGTGTGCATGTGCGTGTGCACATGCCAAAACATACATAACATAAAATCTGACATCTTAACCATTTTTGTAGTGTACAATTCAATGGCTTTAATTATATTCACACTGCTGTGCAACCGTCCCCATGCTGTTTCCAATACTTGCTCATCAGCCAAAACAGAAGCTCCGTGCCCCTTAAACAATAACCTGAGTCTGCTTTTTAGGCCCAAATATAAGCTGAGCTTCATCAAGACAGCGATTCTGCCTTACTCATCTCTATCTGCAACTCCTAATGGGGCCTGACATTTACTAGGCATCCAAGACATGGCTTCCTGAACTGAAGAATTAAACAAGAAAATTTCTTCTGAGATACCTGGAAAAATTTGGGAGAAGTGACATTTCACTGGACTCTTACAAGATGAATGAGATTTCAATAGGTGGGCAGGAGAAAAGGGCATCCCAGGCTGTGGGAACAGAAGGACAGGGTGACTACTTCTGGTGGCCACTCCAAAGTCAAAGTTCCCCTCTCAGAACTGCAGTTTTGTTTACGACAGCAAGGTGCCCAATTAAGAAATATACATACATTTCCTATCCTCTCTTTCAGATCCAGATGGCCATGTAACAGTTGTAGCCAATGAGATGTAGGCAAAAAAACAAATGGTGATTTTGGGGGAAGGTTCACATTCCTGAAATGGGTATTGTCACTTCCTCCTTGTTTTCTTCCTTCTACTTCTCGTCTGGAATGTGGGTGTAATGGCTGGAGCAAGAGTAGCCGTCTTGCAACCTTGCAAAATTATGGAGTCCTTGGTCTTGCCATTTTTGTACCACTGAATTAACGACTCTAGATGTTTGTGTTTAATTCCTAACTGTAAAACTTGCCTGAGATTTTTTTTTCATAAATGGCATTTAATATGTCTTTTTAAAAAAAAAAAAATTTTATTTATTTATTTGACAGAGAGAGAGAGACCACAGGTAGGCAGAGAGGCAGGCAGAGAGAGAGGGGGAAGCAGGCTCCCCGCCAAGCAGAAAGCCCAATGCAGGGCTCGATCCCAGGACCCTGGGATCATGACCTGAGCCGAAGGCAGAGGCCCAACCCACTGAGCCACCCAGGCGTCCCTAACATAAGTCTTAACTGATATGTTAGTCAGCAGTTTTAGAAGCACTGGTAAGCTTGGAAAACGAAATTAAGTACCACCCCAAGAGCCATGGATGGCTCTGACCAACAGAAGAAATTCTGCCTTCTCTGCCTCATGGAACTAGCAGCCAAATGGGGAAGTGGCCTCTGCAGCGGCTCTCTGGCAGGATCAGGAAACCACACAAGTCAGCAAAAGCCACAGTCTAGAAGTGAAAATGACCAAGAAGCCGCCATAGTCAAGCAGTGTCTCTGGGAAGCCAGATATCCTGGGCATTTGCCAGCAGAGCCCCAGAAGCAGGCAGGTGAGGCCACCTTGTCACTCTATCTTCTAAACCCTGCTTGAGAATATATGACTGATTGGACTGATTCATATTTAGAACTCGTACCACAAAGGAACTCTGGAAATGCATTTTTGTTTTTGTTTTTGTTTTTAGGTTTCCAGTCTACACTCGCCAGAAGGAGGTTGGAGTAGAGACTGAATGCCATGCATGACATGTACCATAGCCTGGAACAGATATGTTCTCCATCTTCCCCTGACCAAGTACTGCTCATCCTCCGGTTTTGGGGTTAGACTTCAACTGCTGGAGAAGGCATTACCTGACCCCCCGGTCTATTTAGATGGCCCACCTCATGTCCTTGCTGAAAATCCCCAATATCATCCTGCAATTTTCCATAACAAACCTCATATTCAATATACTCCCGCTCTTAGAGCGTGTCTTCCTTGCTAAGCTCCATGATAGCAGAGATGGGTCTCTCTTCCTCACCCCGTGTCCTGGGTAGTTTGCCCAGTGGGTGCAACAGTACAGTCTCTCTGTGTGAAATGAGTGAGCGTGTTGCACGAGTAAATCACTGGATGCACAAAGGAGAGCATAGGGGTAAGCACTTTGGAAGAGCAGGTCATGAGGCCAATACAGACATTGGTCGGTTCCTCTGACACGGGAGGGGATTTCCATCTCTGAATTGTTTGGCAACAATGATAAGTATAAAGGCTGGCGGACCTGAATATCATCTGGAAAAACCTGTCACACTGTAAATAATTTTCATCATCAGCCTTGAATGGAATGAGACTCGCCTAAGAGAAGGGGATTTCCTATTCATGTGTGTCTGTCTCCAACACCAAACCCTGGTCCCCAGACAACTTGACATTGAGGAGTCTGGAGAGGCATGAGATGCTCAGGAGCCTAAAAGATGCAGGAACGGGGTTTGTTCAGAGGTTGCCCACAGCCTGGTCCCCAGAACAGACTATCTCAGAGAAGGAACATTTCCCATATAGTTCTGGGACAGGAATATTTTGAATACAGACTCACTTCTTCAAGGATTTGACTTGACAACTTGTTCTCCTTTGTGGAAGCCTGGCCATAATATTGAAAAGTTCGCTTCTCCGAAGAGAGAGCATGAATGGTAGCTATGTGTTAGCACAGTAATGCTTAGGCTCTGGCACAAAATCAGTCTATCAGAAGCTCCTTCCCTCTAAATACAGGGACCAGTTACACAGGCTGGACAAAGGTCTTGAGTCAAATGAATGCAGAGCCCATTTTGGGATTCCCAGCCCTGCTGTCTCTCGCTCCAAAAAACTGATTACAGTTGAAATTAGTAACAGCCCAGAGGCAGCAAAGCCTAGGGGAGAAACTGGGGCTGATCAAAGGAGAGTCACACTTTGGGGCTTGGTTTTGACATATGTTATGTGGAGTCACACTTCCCCCAAGATACACTCATATGGTAACAAAACGAAACTTTGCAAGGTCAAGGTCACATAGAAAAGAGGTATTAATTAGAAACTTATAATATGTGTATATGCATATGTATACGTATGTACATAAATATGGAATATAGGTATTTAGAAAACATCAGCGGACAGTGGTCAGCATCATGTAAGATGTTCAGGACCCATTTGTGCCTCATTCTCACGTAGTCTCACTATTGATCCATTCATCCCCAATCCATCCCACCCATGAATCCTCCTGCCTTGCTTACAAATCTAGGAAACATTTAATTTTTTTTTTTCTTTCAGTGGTCCGCTTTTCTTTCTTACTCCTTTCTTGGTTTAGAATAGTCATTGAAAGTTAGAGCTCTGGACTCAGACTTTCTCAGTTTAAATTCCAATCTACCACTTGCTGCTCTGTGACCTAGGAAAATTAACCCAATTTCTCCCTGTCTCAGCTTCTACTCTCTAAAATGGAGATTAAAATATCTCTAACCACACGGAACTGTTGTGGGAATTCAATGAAGTCATCTACATGGCATTTAAAATAATGCCTGGCATATTGTAACTTCTCAATGATATTCGTTATCCTTCTTATAATTACTGTTATTAATATTTATGGGTAGCACTCCTTTACTGTTTGGAGGCTTAAATTCCATGAATTTTATGTAGTAAGTCAAATTTATGGTTTAAATGACAGCTAGATCAAATTTGTTTCTCTTCCATTCTCCATTCTGGGACTTTGAATAGAGCAAGTGAGCTTGGGTTGATCTCAGAATGAGCTGGAACTGAAGAAATTAAGCTTACTCACCAAATGTGCAAATTTCAGAGAAAAGAATTATAGCATTAATTGGGTTGCCTTGGGAAGCAGACAAATCCTGCACAAACTGGCTTAAGCTAGAAACAAACACATTGGTTCACATAGTAGATATCCAGCGGTAGGCAGGGGTTAGGTGGGTGGGGACCTCCAGGGTTGGTTGATTCAGAGATTTGATGATGCCATTTTGGTCCTAGGTTCCTGTTCTTTCCATCTCTCCCCTCTGTCCTCTGTAGCAGTGACCTCATCCTAAGTCTGCCTCCCCTTGTGTTCATATGGTGACAGCCAATGACAACGATGACACATGCGTCTTCTTTGCCATCCAGTGAGGGAGGAAAAAAAGGCTAAATAACCCTGAAAGATTCTTCACTGGAGTCTCCAGGAGGCTCTCCTCATGACTCAGGGGCCCCCCAAATCTACCTGCAAAGAATGGTGATACCATGGTTTCTGTAGACCCATCAGCTGAGGTGGTGTGCAGATTGGAGTTCAGTCCCTGTGACCTTTGTAGAGATCACATGCCACGTGAAGAGGCTTTCAGGTGGTGCTAGGGTTTACCTCCAGTGTCAGCAAATGAGGGTGGTGTGTTTGTCTATTGCTATACAGCAAATGACCCCAAACTTAGAGATTTGAAGATACAGCTATTTTGTATCTCACAATTTATGGGTCATGAATTCAGGCAGGGCACAGCTGGGAGATACTCCAGCCTCACGCAGCTTTGACTGGGATCACTGATTGATATCAACTGGTAACTAGGCTGGTCTGAGGGTCCAAGGATGTCATCACTTGCACCCTAGGGACAGCTGGGGGCTGGGCTCAGCTGGATGCCTCCCCCTTACTGGGTGGTCTTTCTACAGAGGAGCTGGACTTCTCCCAGCTCAGTCTGCTACCCTGCTATAAGGGACCGAGAAATTGTGAAATAGAAGGTGATTCCAAATGATTTGAAATGTTGTCTTCAGTACCCATAAAGAGCATAAAGAAATAGGCATGCAACTTCTACTAATAGACACTTTGTTTCCCTTCATGCCCACTAAATGGAAGTGTCCATTTTTAAAATATCGGTCTGAAGATGTGCTGCTTTGTCATACAGCCCAGGCTGCCAGTGTCACTGGCTAGCCCGGTCCTGGGTGAGCTCTGGGGCCATCTTTCCTTCTCATCAGCCCTGCTTGGTTTAGGGTGCCATCACACACATCTGCAGGGTATCCCAGGAGCCTCCATTCTGAACTTCCTGCCACCAGTCTCATCCTTGAGCGGTCCACTCATCCTCTGTATTGTTTTCCAGTGTGGTTTCTCTGAAACACAAATCTGCTCAGACCACTCTCTTGCTTAAAGTCAATATTGGGTTTTCATTTAACAACCGGATCCAATCCAAAGTCTTCACTATGGCTCACAAGCTTTTCCTCTCCTGGGTCAATTCCCCCAGCTACCAGTGGAATGTAACCTCCAAGAGGGCAGGGATCTTGTCTTTCTTATTCATTGCTTTACCTAGGAGGCACTTCATATATGTCTGTGAAAGGAAGGGAAGAAGGGAGGATGAGAAAGACAGCGGAAGAAAGGAAGGAAAGCCGGAAGTAAGTCCCTGTCACACCCTGTGCTTCACCTACGGTAAAACTCACTTTTAGTTTCATGTCTGGCTTCCTCATGGATGGTCAAGTCCATGGGGGGAATAGACAGATCTTATGCACTGCTCCTAGCACAGCGCCCGGAACAATGTAGGTGCTCAAAAACATTCCTAAAATAAGTGAATTAATTAATAATGTGCTAAGTGCTTAAGGCACGTACACAGAGGGCTGAAAGCCTGAAAGGAAGGCCAGTTGATTCTCTGGAGTTTAGGAGTGGCAACGGGAAGGGGACAGGGCAGGAACGAGTCCTTGGAGGGTGATGCCAATGGCTTCTGCTTGGGGGTCCGGGCTCACAGGAGTTCAAAGGACTGGTTCCCTTTAGTTCTATGGTCCTGGAAATGTAAATCCTTTGCTAGGTCCTGATATCTCTTTTGTGCATCCAGTTTTCTTATTTGGCACGGGTATCCAACCCTGCTAGTTTTTTTCCAAGAGAACAAGTTTTTTGAAGTGATGCGTGGACTGCCTTGTCTCAGCCTCCTGGAATGTGACCTCATTCCTTCCCCAGGTCAGTCCCCTCATTAAGCGGCCTGCCCGGTCCTGCTCCATCAGGCAGTCTGCCAGCCATGCACTTGGCATAGGAGTGCCAACTCCGGGGCCAAGGCAACCTTGACTCTTTAAGAGCATGGGTTTGAGATTCAAAGAGACCAGATTTTGGATCCTGAATCCACCACTTACTAGCTGTGTGGTCTTGAGCGAGTTGCTGCCTTGACTTCCTCACCTGTAAAGTGGAGCTAATAATAGTGCCTAATTCAGAGCGTATTTGTGAGGATTAAATTAGATACTCCATAAGCCTACACCACAGAGAGCTCAATAAATGTTGCTTATTATTTTCCTGCTCAAGGATGACTCAAGACAATTTCTCTGGGATGGAGCAGGGGTGAAGGGAGAGAAGGGGAAGGGGAGGTAGCATGCATTGAGTGCTTACGAGGTACCAGGCACAGTGTGGCGTGTCTGCAAGAGATACCTCCCCCACACCACATGACAACCCTGTTGCTGTGTCTAACGTTCGTCCCATTTTCCAGTGGAAGGCATGCAGACTGTAGAGGAGACAAGCGGTTGGAAGGCAGGTGCTCAGCGTGCACTTGCCACGTGAGTCTGGGTAAGGCCCTCCGCCTCTCCAGGCCTCGGTTCTCCACCAGCAGTGGTAGTTTCTATCTGATAGGCTTGCTGTGTATGTGCCTTAAGCACTTACCACATTATTAATTAATTCACTTATTTTAGGAATGATTTCAAGCAAAAGCACCGAGCAAGAAGGCAGGAAGGCAGGAGCCCGGGTGTCTGATGTCCGGGCAGCTCTGTCTGCCATCTGATCTCTGGCAAGTCACTTCCCCAACCTGGGCCTTTGTTCATCCGTCGGTAAAATGCAGTGGTGGCGGGGTGCCTGGGTGGCTCAGTGGGTTAAGCCGCTGCCTTCGGCTCAGGTCATGATCTCAGGGTCCTGGGATCGAGTCCCGCATCCAGCTCTCTGCTCAGCAGGGAGCCTGCTTCCTCCTCTCTCTCTCTCTCCCTGCCTCTCTGCATACTTGTGATCTCTCTCTGTCAAATAAATAAATAAAATCTTTAAAAAAAAATGCAGTGGTGGCAAATAGATGGTAGGGGCCCCTCTACCTCAGACATGTGGCTGCACTTGTGTCTGGAGTTTCCACTGTCAGAGATCCTCTAAAGTAGGGTAGGTACAGGCAGAAAGTGGCTGAACTGGCAGAACTGGCCTCCTCTAGGGACAAGAGTCAGAGCTTTCCCAATACCCGGGAGCCCAGAACACAGGGAGCTCTGGGATCAGCCCTGTCTCCTCCCTGTGCCTCTGTCCCGACCCAGAAACCAAGGCCTGTGGTCCCCATCCCAGCCCCTCCCAGCAGTCTCTGACCTGTGATGCTTGCTGCTTCGGACTTGAAGCTTCCCCGAACATAATTAGAGCTTTTGCCACTTCGCCCACTCAAGCCGGACGTGGATGGGAAGGCCTCTGCACCAGGGAGGCTCCATGCACCTTGGCAACGTCAACTTATTTGTAACAAACAGGTTTGCTGAGTTGGGCAGCCAGCACCTTGTTTCCTGTTGTGATTTAAGCCACCTGAAGGTAAATCGGGCATTTGAAAAAGTCCTGGTTTGGGAAAGTAGAAAATAACACTTACTGAAAATGTACGGCGGGCCACAGGCTGCTCTAGTCTAAGGGCCTGGAAACTACGAACCAAGGACCAAATCCCATTTTTGTATGACTGCCTGTTTTTATGCGGTCGCGCATTAAGAATGTATTTTACATTTTTAAATAATTCTCTTAGGATGCCACAATAGCTGTGAATTTTGCTCCTTACCCAACAAAGCTTACATTATTGACTATCTTGGGGCATCTGGGTGGCTCAGTGGGTTGAAGCCTCTGCCTTCGGCTCAGGTCACGATCTCAGAGTCCTGGGATCAAGCCCCGCATCGGGCTCTCTGCTCAGCAGGGAGCCTGCTTCCTTCTCTCTATCTGCCTGCCTCTCTGCCTGCTTGTGATCTCCATCTGTCAAATAAATAAATAAAATCTTAAAAAAAAATTATTGACTATCTTGCGACCTACAAAAAGCTTGCCTACCTCTGCTCAAAGTTCTTCACATAGATGAACTCCCAATCCTCACAATAACCTCACAAGTACGTTACTATTACCTCCGTTTTACAGATGAGAAAACAAGAGGCCTAGAGAAGTTAAGTGTTTTCCTAAAAATCAGTAGCTGATAAATGGTAAGATCAGGATTTGAACCCAAGTAACCAGTTTCTGAGCTCCTTAAAACCAAGCAGATGTTTTCACGAACTGACTTTGTGACCTCAAAGAAGTCATCGCTGTCTCCACTGAATGAGGAGAAGGCACTGAACAGCATCAGAGATTCTAACTTGGGGGTGGGAGGGTTCTTGAGATAAATAGACTCCAGAGGCTCCCAGATGCCTCCCCTGGAAACCCAGTCAAGGTTCATGAGTTCCGTGTAAATGTTCGTGTGTCCACACAGTCACATTTACTTGAGAGAATCCTAGTCACCCTCCCCCCACCCCTCAGCAATGGATTCCATGACTTAAACACCACAGAACTCCTGGGCTAGCTTTCTTGGAGAGTCATTTCTAGCTGTAATGTGCTTTGCTGTTTCCCATTTGGGCTGTCAGTTTTGTCCCTCAAGTGGTATCTTCTTTTTTTTTTTTTTAATTTCTTTATAGCGTAACAGAATTGTTTATGCACCACACCCAGTGCTCCATGCAATCCGTGCCCTCCTTAATACCCACCACCTGGCTCCTCCAACATCCCACCCCCCTGCTCCTTCAAAACCCTCAGATTGTTTTTCAGAGTCCATAGTCTCTCATGGTTCATCTCCCCTTCCAATTTTCCCCAACTCCCTTCTCCTCTCCATCACCCAATGTCCTCTGTGTTATTTCTTACACTCCACAAATAAGTGAAACTATATGATAATTGACTCTCTCTTCTTGACTTATTTTACTCAGCATAATCTCTTCCAACAAGTGGTATCTTCTTAGGCTGTCTTTTCCTACCCAAATGGTCTTTATTTCAGTCATATTTTCTGTATATGTTACCTATTGGGTTGTGTTTTTCCCCAACCCTCACCCCCAAAGCTCTTTGTACTCATCACTGAGAAAAATGAGAAAAAAAAAAAAAAAGACACACTTAAGAGCCAGTGAGGTTTTTCTGCTAGTGTACTGTGTAAAGAGGTGAATAACCCACGTGAGTGGGGAGGGCAGGAACTGTACTTTATAACCCTTCATTGTAATTATCTGTTCAACAAATATGTACTGAGCCCCGACTAGATGGTCGTCGTTGCATGGGCTGTGAGCTGCTCAGGGTCAGGGGTCAGGTGCTATTGGCCCTGTAGCCCCGTGGCCAGGTCCAGGCCTGGCACAAGGCAGACCCTCTGTGAGCTTTTAAAATGAACAAGTCATGCCTGGTAGCTGGACAAATGGAGGGTGAAGGGGCGTAAGAGAACCCAGGCGGGCGGGTGGGGAGAGGAGGCACACAGTGGCGAGCGGATTAGTTCTGCTGGTTCTCCCTGGCTTTCCAGTCGACAGCCTTCTGTGTTCATGGAGAAGTTTCAGAAGGCAGTCTTCATTTTCCCATCCCATGGTTTGAAAGGTTATAGCTGACGTTTCGCTGACAGAGCCAGGACTTCCCACATGAATCCAAAGAATGAGTCCCATCTCTTGCATCCCACAGAGGCCAGAGGAACAACGGGGGCTTCCTGGCCCTCTGTCTTGGACCCAGACATCCCCACGTTTGAGAACAATGAAGCCTCTTTCTCCCTCCTTCCCATTCTCCCCAGACTTCTGAACTTTCCTTCTCTCCTACTCCTTCTCGCCTCTACTTCCGTCTAGTGACTCAGAGCTACTGAGGGTAGGAATCCAAGCCCCTCTGTATGGTTGGCTCCTTAGGCTGATGGGTCTGGAAACATCTAGAAATAAACAGCCTCAGAGGCTGGGAAGAGCAGAGGGAAAACCACAGCCCAGGAGAGGGTTGGGATGCTCGTGCCCCTGGAAGGGGCAACACAGGAGCTGAGGAAAGCATCTACTGCTGGGAAGTCTGGAAGGTTCTGACCTGCTCTGAAGCTGGATGAGCCATTACCCTGCACTTAACTGGTTTTGTTTTTTTTTTTTTTTTCCATCCACATAGTGTCTATCATGCCTTGTCTGCTTCCCCGAAAGGGTGAGTTCAATCAAGATGTCAGGGAGCAAAACTGTAAGTTGTCCTATAAAATCAAAGCCGTACCTTTACTTGGCTTCAGTTGAGAGACTATTTTGATGTTCTGATTCAGCATCTGTAGAAGAAAAAGAAGTTGCGGCGTAGTTTGAACTTGTAGAGGAGTGAATTTGTAGGAAGGTGTGGTGGAGGTTAAAACATTTGGGCTGGGGAGATGAATATGGTCTGTAGCAGCATGGTGTCAGAAAGAAGAGAATCTCAGAGCCAGACAGGAAGGAGTGTGAATTCCAGCCCTGCTATTTACTGGCCAAACATTCCTGGGCAAGGGTCCTTCTGCATGGGTTTCTTATTTGTAGGGTAAGAATAACAGAACATCCCTCGTTTGGACGATGTAAAGTGAAAGATAAGCCATGTTGAGCAGTGGGGCCATAACAGGCTCTCAGCAAATTTTTCTCCTCCCCCTCCTCCTCCCCCTCCTCTTCCTTCTTTTCTTCTTTTTTTAAGACATCTATTTATTTATTTGACAGAGAGAGAGAGAGATCACAAGTAGGCAGAGAAGCAGGCAGAGGGAGAGGGGGAAGCAGGCTCCCCACAGAGCAGAGAGCCCGATGCGGGGCTTGATCCCAGGACCCTGAGATCATGACCTAAGCCGAAGGCAGAGGGTTTAACCCACTGAGCCATCCAGCTGCCCCGAAAGAGCTCTTCTGAAAAGCTTGCTTAGAAAAACTAACACAGGAAAACAGGCTATCTCTTGTCTAATTCTGTTAGAGACCAGAATTTGTAGATATTACGAATATTGCTCAGATGGGAACAGAGGGAAGGAGTAGACAGGTAAGGGACGGTTTGGGTTACACCTACCCTCCCAGGCAGAGAAGAGAAGCAGGACACCAGGAACAAACTCTCCTTCAGAGCTTCCAGGAGGATCCTCGACTAGGATCTCCCCACACTGCCTTGTTCCGTAACATCATGTGTTGAATGGGGTCACTGACAGAAACAACGCCACAATCCAGCGTGTGAGATTGGCAGAGGAGGAAGGTTGAGGATAAAGGGCGGTTTCACTAGAGAAAGGCAAGAAAAGAGGCAGGAAGGACTGGGGAGGAGAGCCGGGGGACCAGAGAGCTGGCTTCAGATCCATCCCTGAGGAGCCACTGAGGGGAAGGTGAACATGGCTTCCTTGGTGTTGCTCTACAGATGGTAATTCAGAGTGTGGGAAGATTACAGAGGCCCAGAATTTCCCTGAATATTTTGAGGAGCCTTACGGAGTTGGTTGGGACTAGGCCAGACTGTCTGGTGGGGAAGACAGTTGTTTCAGCACCGCAGCAGTGCGTAAGGCCCTGTTACGGGGCTTGGAGACAGAACCCACTCTTTGGGTGGGAGAGGGAGGTCAATGACCTGTGATGTCCTTCTCAATACCCCTAAGGAGCATCCCTTGGACCAGGACTGCCCAAAACAGGCAGGCTGGTCTGGAAGGGGTAGCAGCACATTTGAGACCTGTCACCACTGTCCTCACCTTGAAAGGACTGGAAGCCCCCAGAAACAGCAACACCTCCACACCCCCTCATGGGAGCCTCACACCTCGGCTGGCTCACTCTGGGAAAGGAAGCACCATGACTCACAAATGTGGGGTTGGAGAAACGTGGCTGCCTCCGGAATGTTGTGACAAGGTTTCCCAATCTCTCCTCATTTGCTGCCAAATCTCTCCGGAAACAACGCTCCCAAGAGCCAGTGAGATTAACTACAAAGTAACTACACAGTTCTTGGGTGTTTTATCGGCTTTTACCCTGAGTGTAAAACCCTTGGAAAAGAAGCCAGTTACCTCAGGGCAAAGAGCCCAGATGTGAGGGGAGGGAGCCAGTGAAATGGTTTACAACTCCTGAGAAGGAGACCCTGACAAGATCGCGAAGGGAAGTTCATAGGTAGGAGATACTGAAATGAAACAATGACACACACTCTTCCGGTGACGCCCGCAGTCACTTTTCAAATCCTGATGGACTACAAAAGCCAATCAGCGTCACAGATGTCACAGCAAACCTCCCGAATAAACACAGTAAGGCCGCACCCAAATGACCACACAACAGAGACACTATTGTCTTTCCAGAAAAGTGAAAAGATTAGACATTCCATTCCTGAGGCCTCCCAGACCCAAACCCCGCCCAAACCACACCCAGTGTACCATTCTTACGTCTTCCTTCTACTCTTACTCATTCAAGACTCTTCATCAAGACACTAAACTGTGTCACAGGAAAGTGTAGATGCCCCTGTCACCAGAGCGGGCTTCAAGGCCCTCCTCCATTGAGTCCTAGGAGTGTGACCTTAAGCCTCAGCTTCCCCATCTGGCAAATGGGGACAAGAATAATTATTTTTGTAGAGATGCTGGAAGGATTCTAGGGAATTTATTTATAAAGTGCCTGGCACAAGGTTGGTGATCAAAAAATGGCAGTTCATATTAATAACAGAAACTATGGAAATGGGAAAATAAGATAATTTGAAGCAAAAACAGAAATTTTCCTCAAATAGTTTCCTAAAACTTAATTTGAGGGATTGACTTATTTAAAAAAATTAATCAACATTTCAATGACAATAAACATGAAAATATAGAGGGTGTACCTTATCTCCTGGCTCTTTTGAATTCTACTACTTGGCAATGCTTTTTTTTTTTTTTAACATTTTTAAAGAAATGAAACATTAAAGCTAGAATCATGTATGTTTTATCTATTCTGTGGTCTGCACCCCTGCTCCCCAAGCCCTGCGCTGACTTCCCATTCTTCCTATGGTTTCTTGGGGCTTTCTTCCCCCATCCTGAGCTAACAATCACCACAGCCCACTTCTCTGTCTGCATTTTCTGCATTCTGACTGAAGCATCACCTGCTTCCTCCAGCGCTCCAAGCTGTCTCTCAGAAGGAGGGGAAACCCTGACTGGCCTTCCGGAATTGCCCCTTGCCTCAGTGGCCGCTCCTGACAGAGAACAGAGCTGACTGTGGTCAGGCCAAAAAGAGGACTGAGCGGTCTTCCTAACCTGGCCTGAGCAGCTTCACAGACATTACACTGCAGAATCCCCACCCTGTCCCTCACAGGCAACATCATCTCCGTTCTACAAGAGTAAACCAAGCAGAAGGTGCTGCCTGTGGCCTGGCAGGGCAGAATGCAAATGCAGGCTGCTTCATCCCAGCAAGGCAGATAGCAAGGAAGGTGTCCACTCCAATGTGGAGGAACTGGTGGGTAATGTCATGAGTCTTAGGGTTTCGGGTGTGGGATCACTGTTGTGCCCTATGCAAGTAGCTAGGGTTTTTGCTTTTCACAAAACCTGAACTTTCTTAAAAAAAAAAAAATGTGTATAACTAAGAGAAAGAAAGAAAAAGAAAATCCGAGGAATCTCAGATGAGACTCTAACCTCTTGACCCCTTTGATTCTCTTCCACCTTTTTAATTTGTATGTACAAGTGGTGTCAGGAGACCCGAATTCTAGGCCTGACCTCACCACTTATAAGCTTGTGACCATGAGCCATTCCTTCTCTTGTCCTCCCAAGGCCTCTGTTTCCACATCTGTGAAACAGGGATAATGTCTTCCCTGCCCACTCTCCAAGGGTGCTGTAGGGCTTTCAGCAGATGATGAGCATAGAAGTGCTAAAGCCTGATCTGCAACTAGATAATCTCCTTGTTCCTGCATCCTGGGGGTCAGGACGACAAGGGCTCAGGGGCAGCTCCCCTCCCTTGCACACGG
The DNA here is from genome assembly GCF_009829155.1 of Mustela erminea. NCBI lineage: Eukaryota > Metazoa > Chordata > Mammalia > Carnivora > Mustelidae > Mustela > Mustela erminea. The sequence goes on from NC_045623.1 coordinate 62,545,439, forward strand.
CCTCTGGGGCAGGTCTTCAGCAATCCCCACAATCACCAGCTTTGCGCAGGAACCTATAATGATCCCCAGGCGTCCTCACGCCCCTGAGACAGTTGATAATAATAACTGAGATGAATTCTCCCTAGTGTATGCCATACACTGTGTTGGGCATTTTATATTTTTTATCTTGAATCATTAAAAATAATTATAGATGGTAAGTATTTTTTTTTATTAATCAAATACAGTTTTGTTTTTATAAATCACACCCCGAAATAGAAAACTGATGAGCTGGTATTGGTCTTGCACAGAGGAAAGTCAGATTGTCAACACCAGCTTAGAAAACAGGGTGCAAGGGGCACGTGGGTGGCTCGGCGGGTTAAAGCCTTTGCCTTTGGCTCAGGTCATGATCCCAGGGTGCTGGGATCAAGCCCTGCATCAGGCTCTCTGCTCAGCAGGGAGCCTGATTCCTCCTTTCTCTCTGCCTGCCTTTCTGCCTACTTGTGATCTCTGTCAAGTAAATAAATAAAATCTTTTTTTAAAAATGAAAAAGAAAACAGGGCACAAGGAGACATGAAGTTGAAGTTCAGTTGGGGAAGAATGTGTTCATAATAACAAGGTAGGAAGTCATCCTTTTCACAGGTTCTGGGGAAATGTAGATATTATTACACCCCCCCCCCATTTTATAATTAAAGAAATTGAGGGGTGAAGTAACTTATTCAAAATCACACAGCCAGTGAGTGCTGTGAAGCCAGGATGGGAGCCTAAGTCTCACTAGATCCCGTTTTCCTTTAGCTGCACTGGACTATGTTTCTCTGAATCCCTGTCAGCTCACAGACCCATCAGCCTGTATCCCGACTTCCTATGGCTACTGGCCGGTAAAAGTTCGGGATCGTGCATAAAAGCAAAAGTAACAGTCAGTTTAGCATTACTCAATCCTCCTTGAAACTGGGTGTTTGGAGGTTGGGTTAGGGTACAGTAGGATAGAGGTTTGTGGCAGGGGTCGATGATGAGAATTGGACTTGCAGAAAAGAACTGAAATGGCCACCATGAACACTCCTGGGAATGTGTATTGATCCTCTGACATTCGCGGCACATCCCACCGTTAATTAACCCAATAAGCATTACTGAGCCCCTAATAAATGCTGGTGCTGGGGCTCAGTAGTGCTCAGATATGGTTCCTGTCCCCCATAGACATTTGACAAACCTGAGTTCACGGAATGCCTTTGTTAAATACTTGAAAGTTAAAATTAAAAAATATATATATATGCAAAGAGCTAAAGCTAACACATGGTATTTTGCAGAACTTGTCAGGAAAGGGATGAAGCGAGAAGGGAGAATCAGAGCTGAGGCTGTGCTTAGTTAATAAACTCATAAGGGCACCTGACTGGCTCAGTCAGTAGAGCATGGGACTCTTGATCTTGGGGTTAGGAGTTCAAGTCCCACACTGGGCATAGAGCCTACTTAGAAAAAATAATTAAAGTATTTCCCAACTAACTCCCAAAAGAATCTATAAAAAAGAAAAACCAAAACAAAAAACTCATCATGTTTGTGTGTCTGTTGGGGAAAGCCTGGCTCACCACAGAAATTAAGAAAGAGAAGGGGGGGTCACTCTGTCTTCCACAGAGGACATTGAGAATAGACTCCCTTTATCCCCATCCCCCAAACACTTACTATGGCTGAAAAAGGCCAAGGCTTGGAGACTTCATAACACTAGCCTAAATAGCTAAGCAGTCAAAGACACCTTTGTACACATTCCCCAGCCCTGAGAACCCTTCCCCATTAGCTTTCCTCTTGCCAGCCTGCGATGCATTGGAATATCAGACAGGTAGCTCTGCCATTTACAGAGGATTAGGGCTACTTAGTCAGTAGCTGGAAAATTAAAAAGACAGGATATGTTTTTAACAAATAAAAATGCAACCTGACATTTTTACAGTGTCTTCCAGTTTATAAAACTTTGGTATCTACTGTCTCATCTATTTTAGATTTGATTGTCAGAATGCCTTATGAAATAGAGAGATGCAGGGCACCTGGGGGGTTCAGTGGGTTAAAGTCTCTGCTTTCGGCTCAGGTCATGATCTCAGAGTCCTGGGATCGAGCCCCACATCGGGCTTTCTGCTCAGCAGGGAGCCTGCTTCCTCCTCCCCTCTCTCTCTCTCTGCCTGCCTCTCTGCCTACTTGTGATCTTTGTCTGTCAAATAAATAAATAAAATCTTAAAAAAAAAAAAAAAGAGAGATGCTATCATCTCCATTTTACAGATGGGCAGACAGAAGCCCAGAAAAGTTAGTTTTGCTGTTCTGGTATGTTACAGGATTTAGGAAAGCACAGAGAAGGAGCACAGCCCTCAGTGCACGAGACAGGACCTATCAGGTAAGGCTTCCTGGGGGCGATCCAAGAGCTCAGTAGAAAAAGCACAATAATGCACTAAATAAATGAGGGGGAGAGTCCCAGTACATGATTTCACGAAGGCTTGAAAATGTGGAGAAGACTGGAGATACTGGCAGGAGCAAGATGAATATAACCACGGTGGTGTTGGGGACCAGGACAGCCGCTAACACCTATCCATGTTTACTAAGCGCAGCTACTGTTAGAACAGACACTCTTCTAAGCTGTTTATCTACATTAAACACCTACCTAGTTAGTAGGTACTTTTATTATCCCCATTTAACAGATGAGGACATTAAGGCACAGAGAAGCACCTTGCTCAAGGCCATACACCATCTTGTTTGCTAACTTAAAAAGTGTGAATTCTATTCCAAGCGCCACAAGCACCTCCCACTTGGCTCTCAGCAGAGATCAACACAGATTTGTGATTTAGAAAGCCTTCTCTGGGGGTGCCTGGGTGGTTCAGTGGGTTAAAGCCTCTGCCTTCAGCTCAGGTCATGATCCCCAGGTCCTGGGATCCAGCCCTACCTCGGTCTCTCTGCTCAACGGGGAGCCTGCTTCCTCCTCTCTCTGCCTGCCTCTTTACCTACTTGTGATCTCTGACTGTCAAATAAATAAATAAATAAGCTTTAAAAAAAAAGAAAGAAAGAAAGCCTTCTCTGACACAGGATGGACTGGGTGTTGGAGAGGGGGAAAGAAACTGGAATCTGACTAGGTTTTTGGTTCAAGGAGCTGAACAGAGACAGCGGGAGTAGAGAGCAGGGGAGCATTCCCACAATGCCTGGTGCTTGTGGGGAAGAAATTGCCCTCACATGACTCTGCTTTCTCTACCTGTAAAAGGAGAATGATGTATTTCCACCTACCCGCCTCAGGAATTACTCGAAAATTAATGGGATAGAGGCTAGGTGGCTTTCATGTGTTAAACAACACCCTTGTACTACTGCTGGTGTTCATTAAATGCTGAACATATAAAATGTGCTTTGAACGAAGGAGCTGGGAATAATTATAGCTTGCTAATTATTGTTAATTTTACCACAGCTTTGAAACCCAGGACTTTCTCAATGATTCAAAAAAGAGATTGCAACCCCGCCATCCCATTAAAGTAGCCACGAAGAGGCAGACGAGCCATTTCCCACAGGCCCATCCATTTCTTCTTTGCAGTGGTTCAGCTACTTATCTGGGCACAGAAAAAGAAAAGCGACTTACTCTTTCAGAATCAACGTATACAAAGAACCCCTTGTAATGTTACTTGTTCTTCTGAAGAACTAGTTCTTTTTTGTCTCCCTACTCTGACTACATGTATGAATATTATGTTTCTGTGTGTGTGTGTGTGTGTGTGTGTAGAGGAAAACTGTGTTTAACAGAACTTCTGACACACTGGATTCCGGGACACCTGGGTTTTACTCATGATATGGTAACACTGCTCCCTTTCTTCCGACTCTGCACCACTCTGTTTCCATAAACACTGATTTAAGGTTTCACAATCACTAGGCAGAATACCAAAGACTCCTCCGAAGAATTTGAGGATATTGATGGCTGGGTGACTTTAAGTCTCAGCCTCAACTGCATCGCCTATAAAATGGGTCTGAAAGATTGTACATACCTGTCAGGACTGAGGCGAGGCTGAGATAATGCCTGTGAATTCTAAACTAACCGACGGCTACTGGGAGAACTGGGTGGTAGGTTATGGATAGGGGTTGGGAAGGGAGGGGGTAGGGGACAAAAGGCTGGCGATCTCCTGCGCCTTACTTTTTAAACAAATTCTTAAGAATTCCTGTTCAGGAGAGCAGCCAGGCCACCCGCTGTCCTCCGGCTGGGGGCGGCTGGGATGGCTGCTCCTCCACAGGTGAGGACAGGGCGGGCCGGGGGCGGGGCGGGGTCCCGCAGCCCGCAGGTGAGTATCGGTTTTCCTCTCCCGGGCTTTCGGTCTGGAGGAGGCGGGAGCAGCCTCCGCTCCTCCGATCCTATCACGGGCGGCGCAGGGCGGGCTGTGCCTTCCGTGGGACCGTGACGGGGCGGGGGCCGCGGGATGTGTCACCCAAATACCAGAGGGTGAGTCCGCCCAACCAGCCCGGCAGGTCCGGCGGAGTATAAGAGCGGAAGGGAGCGGCCAGCGGCAGAAGCCCGAGACCGTCCCAGCGCGGAGCTGGAGCCCCGCAGAGTCCCCAGCGCCTGGTCCGCCCGCGTCCCGTCTGCGCTCCGCGGCCCCACCATGGCCCGGGGTTCGGGCCTCGCGCTGCCGTCGCCCCCGCTGCCGCTGCTGTTGCTGCTCCTGGTGGCGGCGATCGGCCCTGCGGCCGCAAAGGACAACTGCACGTGCGCCACCAATAAGATGACCCTGTGCCGCGCGGACGGCCCCGGCGGCCGCTGCCAGTGCCGCGTGCTCGGCTTGGACTTCCCGGTGGACTGCTCCACGCTGACCTCCAAGTGCCTGCTGCTCAAGGCGCGCATGAGGGCCCCCAAGAGCGGCCGCGCACTCGTGCGGCCCAGCGAGCACGCGCTCTTGGACAACGACGGCTTGTACGACCCCGACTGCGACCACGAGGGCCGCTTCAAGGCCCGCCAGTGCAACCAGACGTCGGTGTGCTGGTGCGTGAACTCGGTGGGCGTGCGCCGCACCGACAAGGGCGACCTGAGCCTGCGCTGCGATGAGCTGGTGCGCACCCACCACATCCTCATCGACCTGCGCCACCGCCCGGCCGCCCGCGCCTTCAACCACTCGGACTTGGACGCCGAGCTGCGGCGGCTCTTCCGCGAGCGCTACCGGCTGCACCCCAGGTTCGTGGCGGCCGTGCACTACGAGCGGCCCACCATCCAGATCGAGCTGCGGCAGAACGCCACCGAGAAGGGCCCCGGCGACGTGGACATCGCGGACGCCGCCTACTACTTCGAGAGGGACGTCAAGGGCGAGTCGCTGTTCCCCGGCCCCGGCGGCCTGGACGTGCGCGTGCGCGGCGAGCCGCTGCTGGTGGAGCGCACGCTCATCTACTACCTGGACGAGAAGCCCCCCCAGTTCTCCATGAAGCGCCTCACGGCCGGCCTCATCGCCGTCATCGTGGTGGTCGTGGTGGCCCTCGTCGCCGGCGTGGCCGTCCTGGTGATCACCAACCGGAGGAAGTCGGGGAAGTACAGGAAGGTGGAGGTCAAGGAGCTGGGGGAGCTGAGAAAGGAGCCGAGCTTGTAGGTCCCAGCGGGGCAGGGGGGTGGGGTGGGCCGGGCCACCGGATTGCAGCCCGGCCCCAGCCCGAAGAGAGCCGCTCGCCTTGACTCTTGGCCCAGAGGAGACCTTGCTCTTTCCAAATTCCTGCCTCTCCCCACCCCCATTGGGTTTAATCAGGGTCACCTCTCCTTCTGACTTCTGGCTTCAGAGGAGGCATTTCTAAAATTCCTTCCCTTTCGGTCCGACAAGAAGCCTGACTCAAGAGTTCAGCGAAGTTCGGCGCAGGGTTACGTATGAGAATCACCTGTTGGTGTGACGCTGCGGCCGGCTTTGCCATGGACGCGGAAGGTGTTGGAGGCTTGCAAGCGCTTCGATGGGGGGAGGGAGGACAGCGCTTTTTACTGTCTTGGGTTAAGTTATGTGGTTAGCTCCACCAGGATCCTGGCCGTGCTGGTGAGGAGAGGAGTTCGCCCACTGAGCCCGCGTAGTACCCGCTGTTGCCGTGGTTTGTACGACCAACCACATCTGCTTGTCACCGGGAAAGAAGCCTGTTTCAGCCGCCCGAACACATTTGAGATTCTTTGTTTGAGGGCGGACTGTGCCCTCGAAACCCAGAGTTTGTTCCTCAGCCTGCCCTTGGTATAGCTGGTATTAGTAATGTTTCTTTTGTAAAATGTTTGTACATATTTTGTCTTTGATAATGCTGCTGTGATTTTTTTTTAAAAAAAAAAAACACGAATTTAATAAAATACGGAAAAGGCACAGACCAAAAGATGAAGTTTGTGAAAACTCGCTCCAGATTTCTGTCATTTGGGTTTCCTCAGTTCCCAAGACTCAAGATTTCTTATTTCAAATTCTAACACTTTTTCTTTTTTTTTTCTTGCAGGAGTAGGCATTTCATTTTGCCACTCTGGTGTTTTCTGAGATGCCTTATACAGGCTGGTATAAATACTGATCTTTCTAAGTAGGATTGTTTGGAAGCTTCCTCCAGAGTGGGGGAGGGAGGGTGGGGGAGGCTAGAACTAGATGCTATTGTAGGGAAAGGGGACCAGCTTTTGGTTCTCTAAAGGCTCTCCAGTGGAGAAAAAAAGCACCACCTTTGTTTCAGGAACTGTGTCTCCTTTGACTCCTAGCCCTGCTTGGAAGTAGTGGTATTATTCCCATATAGCCCCTGGCGATTTACTTCATGTCAAAGTACCCTGGCTTGCCAGACAGGTTAAAGGACTTTCCCATGTAGTTACAACTAGTCTGTAGTGGGTCCTACCCTGTGGTGGTGGTGGGGGGGGGGGGGTAGGGGGGAGCACACACCCAAGTTGTTTTCCTAAAATTTCACTAGTAATATGCTTTTAAAATTTTTACTTCCTATTAGCTGTAAAAACTGGCAACCTGTCGCTCCCCGCCTCCTGGCTAAGTTCAAGTGTAAAACCAGCAACCTGTCTCCTTCAAGCTCCTGTCCTCATTTTTACTCCTTCCCGTTCATGGATGTGGAGTGTGTTAGAAGGTCACTGTTGGGTAGTCTACAGGTAAACATGTTTCAGCAATTACTGGGAAATTGATGCAACAGTGGGTGTACACAAAGGAGGGAGTGGTTGGTACACCCCAGGGCTAACTGCAGGACTACTGTTTCCTCCCCTGGAACCCACCTCTTTCTCCTCCTCCCTACTCCTACTCGACTCTGGTTTATGCCTACCACTCAAAGACTGAAACACCAGTTAAGAACTGGGGATGTGGCTTTCAGCTGTGGCCTTCCCAGCCTGGGCTGCATCCCTAAGTATATAAACACACACTCCCTTCAGCTGCCCCCACCTATCCTCCAAAGTCCCCTCTAGTTCAAATGAGGCTTAAGGAGGGGAGTGGGAAGGTGTAGGCTGGCTTTCCCCAAGTGCATTCTGCCCCAGGCCAGAATGGGAGCTGTTAGAGTGTCAGACTTCACTCTCCTTCGGCTCCCCTGAGTTCCTGAAAGTGCCTTAGCTACATGGATCTTGGCCATCACCTCTAGCGCAGTCCCTTATTTTACTGAAGACACAGGCAAGTGATTGTTCCCATGGCCACAGCTGGAACCAGACAGTCTCACATTCCCTAGTCCAGGATTTTTTTCACGACCCCAGGCTGCTATTGTTTCAAGAGTCACTTCAAAAAACCAGCACTTGACTGCCTACAAAATAAACAGATTAAGGAGTGAGTAGGCAGCTGAGCAGTGGGAAAAACCCTGAAAAAGCCTGTTTCTTCATAGAGTATCACTTCTGGTAATTTCTAAATTCCTATGTTAATTCGGGACTGAGAGTCTTTGCACTTTATTACCCTTGATACTTCACAAAAACACTTTTTACACTTATCTTCTTCGAGACATGGGCTTACTGGAAATAACCCAAGTGATGACAACCCCGAGTCCAAATCCTGCTCCACTAGACAAGTCACTTCCCTCTGTGCAGTTTCCCCATCTGTTGACTGAAACCTACAGATCTCTCTCATCAATGCGAAGTTTAAATGCAGTAACTGGTAAGAGTGCATGGAATGATCTGCGCACTTAGAGTTCAGGGTATGTTAAATTTCCTCCTCTCTTTTAGATTGGATCCATTTCACATGTCAGAAAACTGAGGTCCAAAGAGATGGGGTAACCCAGGATCACACAACCTCCAGGTGCCAAAGCCAGGGTTTAGAACGTTGGTCTTTGGCTTCCTAGCCCAGGTCACTATTCCATGCACCAATCAGGTCAAAACACCATCCTTAGTCACTTCCTCCAAGGAAGAACCCTTCACACTTGTGCTTTGAAACAGGTCGCATCTGCTGAGGGCAGGATCATCCAGACCTCACTCTAGCCAGGGTTTTAGCCTCCCCCTCCAGGGTTTCCCCTAGAACACCCATTCACTGCCTTGGGCACAGGCCTGGGACCAGCCTTGGGAGGAATGTGAGGAGCAGGTGTGGCTTTACCAAGCAGGTCGCAGCTTGTCTTCTGAGCCCTGTGGGAGGCCCATCTGATTTCCTTGTTTCAGTCACTGGGGCTTTCTCACTCTTGCTATTTCCTTAAATGGAGCAATTAAAAAAAAATTATATGATTTCTCCCTGCTCCCATATCTTTGGCTTTACTGTTTTCCAAACGGAATCACAGAATGTCAGAGGTAGAAAAAAGATCATTGAGTTTATGACTCTACTTTGCCCATGAAGGAATGGAGGCCCAGAGGAGAGAATGGATTTACCGGAGTCAGGCAGAGAGTGGCAGCCTTACTCCAAACCACCGACACCCTGATTTCTATCTTGTCTAATGTTTGTTCCGCTTGTCTCCCTAATAAGTCTTCTGCTTGTTTTTATTTTTTCCTTCATCATTCCTACTCCTAAATTGTGTTGTTTTTCTTTAGCTTTTGAATATCACTTAAATTCAAGGGAGAGAAACTTTGTTTAAATGTAAAATCTATGGGCTTTGAAGTCACCTGGACTTTCAGACTCTAGTTTTCTTACTTGTAAAATAGGTAGAGTCTTACCTAATAGGCTTGATTTTAGAGATTACATTAGAAGAGAGGCGCTTGGCTGGCTCAGTCGCTGGAACATGCAGGCCTTGATCATGGGGTCGTGAGTTCAAGCCCCGTGTTGGGAGTTAGGTCGACTTTACTTAAAATAAACAAATAAATAAAAATAAAAATAAATTAAGAAAAGATTACTATGGAAGCTAGGAAAAAAACTGAGTATTTTGTAAATAATCACTATTGTTAGAATGACAGCAAAATCTTCAAGAATCTGGGGAAAAAAATAAATGGTAATTGTTAGGTTCTCTCCAGCATTTTGTGAATAGCACTTTCATTGCATTTTCCTTCTTTCTTTCTTTCTTTTTTTTTTTTTTTGAGACTTATTTATTTATGTATTTAACAGACAGAGATCACAAGTAGGCAGAGTGGCAGGCACAGAGAGAGAGGGAAGCAGTCTCCCCACCAAGCAGAGAGCCAATGTGGGGCTCAATCCCAGGACTTGGGGAGTCACGACCTGAGCCGAAGGCAGAGGCTTTAACCTAATGAACCACCCAGTCCACTGCATTTTCTTAAGGGAACATCTGTGTCCCTAGACTTCTGTTATTAGGGAAACCAGAGCAACCTAGGAAGGCACCTGTTTCAAAGGCTAGAGGCATGGCCCATCTGGTTTGTATAAGATAGCTGTCCACACCAAGTGGGACACCTTCATTATGGTGTGAGAAATAGATGTCTTTGTTTTGAAATTATATTATTATTAGGTCTGTAATAGCCTTTTATTTTATGTTAGCATACTCTTTTACTATAACTAGTTTAAGTGTCTATATTATTATTCCTAAAACTGATGAAAAAATTAAGATGCTAAAGGTTAGCTTACTTGCCTCTGGCCAGAGATCTAATAAGTTGTGCACCTAGGATTAGAACCCAGACAAATTGACCCTCAAATCCATGTTCATAACCACTGCAGTACTGCCTCCTATAATTTATAAATTTGCAAGCCAGACTATATTCATTTTTACGCATTTATTATATTGGCCTGCATTCATTATTTTTCAATTCTCTAGGTCAGAAGTCCAATACAAATCTCACTAGGCCTAAAACCAAGAAGCCTGCAGGGCTGCATTCCTTTCTGGGGGTGCCAAGGGAAATTTTATTTCCTGTTTTTATTCAGGTTGCTGGCAGAATTCACTTCCTTTTCTGTTGGGAATCCAAGATGTCTGCTTTCTTACTGGATGGATGCTAAGAGCTGTCCTGGGTTTGTAGCACTTTCCTTAGCTCATAGTCCCATCCTTCATCTTTGAGGCCAATGATAGCCAGCTGAGCCTTCGCAAGGCATCTTTCTGACCATGCTTCCCCTGTCTCTTCTCTTTCTAGCCACAGCTGGGCAAGGTTTCCCACTCAAGAGGACTTGTGATCAGGCTGAGTCTATCCACAATGTGCAGAACAAGGTTATCCCATCTCTAGGTCTCTTCACCTTAATCAGATCTGCAAGGCCTTTCTGGCCCTGTAATGTAACATATTCACAAATTCTGGAGATTAGGAGTGGGCATCTTTGGTGATGGGGGGATTCTCTCTACCAAATCCATGCTCTTAACCAATATACCATCCTGCCTCTGGAAAACTATAAGGCAGGGGGTTATTTTTGTGTCTAGTTCAGAAGAGCTCCTTCTCCCGTGGCCCTCTCCTCTGTCCCTTTTTGAACAAAGACTTTACAAGGGGGAAAGTGGATTCTTGGGGAAATTAATCCTATAGCCCACACTGGGTGATCCAACTAGTAAGCCCTCAGGAAAGTGTGTTGACTTTAACGGGTACCAGTTGATGGGGTTTTGGAACATAGGTGAGGTTCGGTGGGGTGGAGTCTGGAGACGATGACCAAGAAAGAATTCTTGGCACATCTTTTGGTGCAAAATGGTGGTTTTATTAAAGCACGGGGACAGGACCTGTGGGCAGAAAGAGCTGCTGCCCTGGGGTTGGGAGGGGTGGCTGACTGTATACTATGGGGTTGGGGAGGTAAGGAAGAAGGAGGTTTTTGAAAGGATTTTCACACACATTAAAGAGGACCTACAAGATACCAGAGGCCTTGCCATTGTCAGGTTAAGGTGATTTTTCCCTCTAGGAAGGCATCAACATTAAGAGAGTTGGGAGCTTCCTGGAAGAATGTCACACATGTCCCACCCAGGAGTGGGGGTTGGGGGTAGGTTGTAGGGTGTCGGTGTGTGCTTTGTCCTCATCTAGCCTTCTGCTCCCTCATCGCCAATGGCTACCGTTTATTAAGCACATAGGACATGCCAAACACTGTCTTACAAGCTTTATCCCCATTATCTCATTTATTTCACAACAACCTCATAATATGAAGTATGTTCTGCTGTTCTAGTTTTACTAATGAGGAAACTAAAGCAGAAATAAATGACTTGCCAGAAATCACATGGCTGGTAAGGAGGACAGCTAGAATGAAATCATCCAGGGCCACCCTCCTCGGAGTCTGTGCTTTTACCCCTACACTCTCTGACACTGTAGGGTAAAGACCCATGTCCCATGCTAAGTGGTGAAGACGCCAATGGGAAGGCCTATTCTTCTGGACCTAGAGAGAATCCCTCAAAGGACTGCCTGGGAATTTAATGGATTTCCTGGTGGGCATCTTTCCACCATCATTTCCCTCCTGAAACCATTCTCTTTCACAGCTAAATACCACCAGAAGTTTCTTGATTGTCTTTTTTTTTTTTTTTTTTTTATGACAACCTTCAGGAAGGAATTGTCGGGAGGGTGGGAGTGGGTAAGGGGCTAGGGTACACTGAATGCAGGAGAGCTGTATCCCCAGGTACCGCAGCCATAAGTCCTCAGTTTCAGGGGAAATTCTCAAGCCCACACTGTGCAACAGGCCAAACCAAGATGGGTGAGAAGGGAAAGGAAAAATGATCTAGAGTGGTCTGTCTGAACACGTTAACCAGTGGTTTCGGAGCAGGCAGTTCGGCTTACCCCGTATCATGTTATGTCTCCTTGGAAGGACAGGGACAAGAATCCCTTGCCTAGTTCATTCTAACCCTCAGAAGCCTTATGCACTCAGGGCTCCCACCCTGGATGTGATTCAGTTTCCTTAGTAGTGCCATGACCCTCAACTCCCTTGTTAGCCCCCAAACGAGCCTATGTAGAATTCTGACCTAGTCTTAGCAGGAGTCACATCCATAAGGAACTGACACTAAATCTGAGATGCAAGCTACAAGTAGATGTTATTTATGCGCGAAGAGGAGCATTTTGGTAAGGGAGAATGGCATATGCAAAGGTCCTAAAGCTCAGGGAGTGTGGTCTCTCTGAGGACCTGAGAGTAGACCAGCAAGACTAGAAGAGAGATAATAATGGGAAGGTGGTACTACATGAGGCTGGATAAGAGGACTGAGGACAGACCATGGAAGACCTTTCAAGCTTATTACATGTTTTGACCTTTTGTGGAAATTCACAAAAGACATGCCCTCTGTGCAGACAAGCATAAAAAGGCATCCTTTCTAGTTGGACTTAACCCTGCCATGCAGGGTTTGGCATGGGGGCTGGTGAGGACCTTTATGTGAAGAAAAAGGGGCCTTTTCCTCCCTGATGACACAGCCTCACACCCACACCAGACAAGAACATAGAGAAATCATTGAAAACGTATCCTATTTTTCAGGGGATGATGTAATTGTATTGTGTTCCAAAACAATCACTGGCTGGAGTATGGACAACAGACCAAAAAAGAGCAAGAAGAGGGGAAAGGAAACAGTAGAAGACCAGAAGAAAGATTTCAGGTAAGAGACAAAGGTAGTTTGGACTGAGAACAGGTGTATAGGATAGTGGTAGCAATGGAGATAAGTGGGTGTATGGGAGGGATACTTAGGATATAAAATCAGTAGGACTTGGGGATGGATTCAGTATGGGGGTGGTAAGGAGGAAAGAGGTATCAAGAATGGCTCTTAGGTATCTGGCTTTCATGACTGGTTGGTGGTACCTTTCACTCCCTTTGGCAGAGAACATAGGAGTAAGAACATTTTGGTAAGAGTGAAATGATCAGTATGGTTTTTAGACATGTTGGATTCATCCAGGAGTTGGATATAGATATCTGGTATTTTATGGGCTGGAGCTAGGAATTCGGGAGGCACTGGCATCTGGGTACTTCAAAAGTACATCTAGTACTTCAAAACCACGAACAGGGATGTGATTGCCTAGGGAAAGGTAAAGGACTGACAAGGGAAGAGAACCTACACCGTGTTTCAAAAGGCTCCAGCACTCCAGGGGCAGAAAGAGGAGAAGAAATTGTAAAAGGACACCGGAAAGGGTCGAACCTAGGGACAGAGACAGAAGGACAAGCCCAGATTGGTACCAGGAGACAAGACCAAGTCAGAAGTTGGGGGTCACCGACCAGATCGGGAGGAGAGTGTTGGTAGGAGCAAAGCCCCAGACTAAGAGAGACTGGAAATGTCTACCATTTATGATTACTGTCTGCCCACTGCCTGCTATTTGGGGGCAAGCATCTGGGAACAAGGAGAGGGTTGGCATAGGTAGCTCAGGTGACCAATCTGTGATTGATGTGGGAAGGCAGGTGTCTGAGAGTGTCTGGGTGCAACTTCTGGCAAAGCTTCTTGTCAGTGTGTGATCTTGGGTCCAGTTACTTAAACTTTTCTTGCCTCAGCTTCCTTACTTATCTAATGAGGACAATAGTATACCCACCTCCTCAAAGGGTTGGTGAGGTAAGTAAGTATGTTGGTACACCTGTGCGTAGACCAGGGCCTGGTGCTCCTAAATGTCAGCTATTGCCAATAACTACCTTACTGTGTTACTACATTAAACTTGAATACATAGTGTCCAGTGCAAGCCAATGAAAGAAGGGGCTGTTTCTTTTCTATTCACCTCTGCATTTTCAAACCTAGCACAGTTCCTGGAACATAGCAGGGGCTTGATAATTAATGCTGATTAAATGGTTGGATAGATGAGGTGGATACAGGTGTCTCCGCAGATGGCTAGCTCTGGCCTGGAAGTTTGAACAGAGCCAAATGTGTCCCTTTGACCACTGGGGTTAACCATTTAAGGAGGTAAATTTCGTATGCTCATAGCCCTTCACCCAAAATAATATTCAGAAGCAAAAGGAAGAGAAAGAAAGTAAGAAAGCCACTTAGAACTCTGTGAAGGTTTTGTTAATGAAAAGCAATGTAGAACGCATTTAAGTAATTTATAAGTGGAACAAACACAAACCAATAAGCAAGGAAGATACAGCAGGAAATGATATGCAGAAAGTTAATAGCTTTATTCTATACAGAACCCAGACAAATTGATTAGAAAAACAATGCTCTAATTAAGGCCTTAGCTAGGTACCTTGGTGCAAATTAGAAAGGGCGCCCCCCTCTGGGCAGATAAATTAGAAAAAGGCACCCCTTGTAGTTGGACCCAGTGCAGCAGTGAGGGCTTGCCAAGTTCACAGGCGGCAGGTAGCTTTGTAAGAAGACAAATGTGCCCATCCTCAGCTGAGGACGAGGTTCTCAGGTGGTCCTGATGTCAGTAGAAAATGGACAAAGGTCACAAATAGACAACTCCAGAAGAGGAGCTAGAAATGATAGTAAATACCTTTTTTTTTTTTTTAAAGATTTATTTATTTATTTGACAGAGAGATAGAGAGCACAAATAGGCAGAGCAGCAGGCAGAGGGAAAGGGAGAGGGAGAAGCAGGCTCTCCACTGAGCAGGGAGCCCAATACAGGGTTCGATCCCAGGACCCTGGGATCATGACCTGAGCTGAAGGCAGCCGCTTAACTGACTGAACCAGCTAGGCACCATGTAAATATCTTTTTAAAAAGTTTTATTTATTTAAGTTATCTCTACACTCTACGTGGGGCTTGAACTCACGACCCCAAGATCATGCGTGGCATGCTCCTCCAACTGGGGCCCTGATAATAAACATTTTTTTAAAAAATGTGCCTGACGTCTCCAGTAGTTATAGCCATTCAAAGCAAAGTGGGACAAAAATTCTCCTTGTGAAATTAATACAACTGGTATTATTCAGTACTGAAGGGGGGGGGGTGGTATTCATTGGTATTAACTTTCTGGTAAACAAGTTGACAAACATCTACCAAGCACCTTAGAAGTGTTTATTGTCTTTGCTTTCCTAATTCCATGTCAAAGAACTTATGTTAAGGAAATAAAACAGTGATGCACACAAAGGTTCACATAGAACACGTGTTCCCTGCAGCCATTTTGTAAGCAAAACCCCGAAAGGAACCTAAATATGCAACAACAGGGAGATGGTCCTACATGTCCACGGCTTCTTGAGGGCATGTTTCTGCATTCAGAATTTTGGAATTTTAGAAGGATAGTTTGGGGCATGTTACTTAGCTCCCTCAGGAGGGTCTGTGGCAGCATGGTCCACACATCCAGGTTTCTGCCATGAAACTTATTTAAAGTCACACTAATTGGTATAAATAAACCAGAAGTAGTCCTAGGCCACTTCAGGTCAGTACCTGAACTTTCAAAACAGCTTTTGGTTTTTGGAGAAATTTGAACTTGTCGATAAGGGATCGTGGATCTGTGTAAGTTACAGTATAATTTTTGAAGACTTTCTAATATGGGGCCGGGGAAGAGTAACAAAATTATAGAATGATCCTACTCCATTTCAAAAAAGAAAAATGGGAATACAGTTGTTACTCTGAATGCACCATTTGCTGTTTTCCATCTAAGCTGACCGTATCTGCTTTCTTTCCCCTCTTTTTCTCTTCTCCCTTTCCCTAAAATCTCCAGTGGAAAGGTTTAATTTTTATCAGGGTAGAAATCAGTCTTTGCCCCACTCAGCTTTATCTGAACTGCCTGCTGAGGGAAGCTGCAGAAAGGAAGGCCTCCTTGGCCACCTCCCTCCCATTTGGTGATGCTGAGAATGAGCCTTTGCATGGGCATAGGGAGGGCCCTTGCTTGCAGAAGGAGCAAAAGAACCTAAATTGCTTTGTGTGAAGAAATGGGAGGGAATTTGGGGGGCAGAAGCTGGGGGATGGAGGAAAGGAAGGATTACTTAGCAGGGCGTTGGAGTCTGTTAGTTTCCTGGAGCTTTCAGGATCCAGCTCCCCAAATTTGGTGGCTTGAAATAACAGAAAACAATTTCTCACAGTCTGGAAGTTAGATGTTCAGAATCAAGGTGTCAGCAGAACCATGTACTCCCAGAAGGCTCTGGGGAAGCATCCTTTGCATTCTCTAGTTTATGGAGCTTGGGAAGCAGTCCTCGGTCTTCCCTGGCCTATGGCAGCGTAATATCAATCTCTGTCTTCTTCTAAAGGTGGTCCTTTGTCAGTGTGTGTCTGTGTCTAAATTTCTATCTTCTTGTAGGACAAGAGTCATTGGATTAAGACCCACGTTAATCTAGTAAAACCTCATCTTAACATGACTGCAAAGACCCTATTTCCAAATAAGGTCACATTTACAAGTTTCAGGTGGATATGGATTTGTTGGAGCCGGTGTGGGGAGTTATTGTTCAATTCAGTACAGTCCCCTAGTGTGGGACTTGACGGAGATAGGAATTCTAATATTCCTTTTTTTGTTGTTTTTTCAGAGAAGGAGGTTGGGGGAGGGGTAGAGTGAGAGGGAGAGAGAGAATGTTAGGCAGGTTCCACACCCAACACGGAGCCCTATGTCAGCTGGATCTTACAACCCTGAGATCATGCATGACCTGAGTCTAAATCAAGAGTTGGATGCTTAACTGACTGAGCCAACCAGGCTCCCCCAGTACTCCATTTTTTTTTAAAGGCTCTTTCTGCTGAATGAATGAATGATGTATATGGACCTGTAATGTGAATTTCCTCCTTGCCTTAATCCCCAAAATTTCAGTATACGTTGGCCATGCAAATGTGCCATATGGGCAGTGTCGTTTGTGTGGGAATCAAGGAAAAAGCATTTCTTTGTTTCTGTGAGATAAAAAGGGAACAACCATGAGAAGTGAAATCAGGAACCTCAAAGAGGCATAAGGTAAGAGCAGGAGAATACCCTGGGAGAGAGAGTTGGGATCTGAGCTGGTATCTGGTTATGAATGCACACAGAAATAAAATGCAAGGATTCATTGATGGGGGAGAATAGGGCTTTCTGTTGTTTCAGACGATGCTTTTACATATTTCCTATAAGGATTATAATTTATTTTAGTAATCAGGAAGAAAAATCCCAAAAATTATTTAAAAGAAGAGCAGTACATGGTGATGTATTATTTAGACTTTAATCCAGATCTCCAGAAAATGCTTGAAGACCTGGCGAGCTGGCTTCTTCCTTTATTTAGTCTAATCAGACCCCTAAATACTATTAAAGCAATACTTTTCATCCTTCACAAGGATCATTATCTTATTCAAATTATTCTCTTTGATCAACGTGGGGAGTTTACAAAAATTATTATTATTATTTCATTAAGAAATCCTAAGTAAAAGCCATTACTAGCTTTTATGCTAAAAATTAATCAGCACATGTTACAACTGTCTAGTAGCCATACAAAAACACTTGGACGTCATTTATTTTACTATACTTCTGAAAAACAAATGAAGATTCAAAATTGTGAATGAGTAGACTTTAGCCACTTACTATGTTGTATCACTATGCTAGAAACAGAAATAGAGCAATAAGCAACTTCTGCCTCAAAGATCTTATATGTCAAAGCAGCAGTGGTGTTGGGATTGGAGGATCAATTAGACAGGTCATTGCAATAGTGTGGGGCAAGCGTTACTGATGTGGGAGACAGGGGCAAAATAAAAAATTACATTTCCTTCCTGCCTACAGCCTATTGACAAGCCTTTGAAATAGGTAGAGTGAACTTCCTCCCATAGCTCAGCTGCCTTGATGTTCACACTTTGCTAAGGGCAAAAGGTAATCTTGGCTTAACATTATTCTGATCCTCCTCCCCACGCCAGGACCCTCTGAGTCTAGTTTCACATATAAAAATCCCTTTGGAAAGTTTCTTTATCTCTACCTTCCCCAAGATATATGTTAGCAATCATCCCCCAAGCATATGGCCCACTGATACACATCTGAAGAGTCTCACGACTCAAGTTTTATTAGACAGTAAGAAATGACCTTTTCCCAACAATAGCTAGCTTTCTCAAGGTCCCTGGAAACCTTGCTTCCAAAATACCTTAGAAACTTAATCTATCTGTAATCCCCTCCCATCTTGAAAGTATATAATCAGCCATTCCTCATGACCCCAGTGCTGGTCTTTCTGCTCACGGGTCCTGTCCCTGTGCTTTAATAAAACCACCTTTTTGCTCCAAAGATGTCTCAAGAATTCTTTCTTGGCATCAGCTCCAAACTCTATTTCCTCATCATTACAATGAGGGAGTCCTGGGCTCTGACAACATCGGTCGGGGAGAACTGATGAAATCTGATAAGGAGGTGGGTATCAGCTTAAGGAAGATCTGCTTCCAGAAGTTGAAAAGAAGAGGAAGAGGAAATGGATTGAGGATGAAAGCAAGTGTGCACTACTTCCGTCTGTCAGTGAGGACTCTTTCCATTTCAGGTGTTAACAATTCAACTCAAACTAGTTTAGGCAGAAGAAATTTGTTAACTGATAAGTGGAAAGTGAAAGGAAGACATTGGCTTCAGGCATGGCTGGATCCAAGGGCTCAAACAATGTCAGTTTCTATTCCTCTCTTCATATCTTTTTTTCTGTTTTCAGTTTGGTGTCGTTCTTTAGTCCAACTTTCTCCTCATTGTGGGCGAGATGGAGCAGTTCCAGGCCCACATTCTCCTAATTTAAGGACCACTGAAGAATGTTATCTCCTTTAACTTTCCTTTGGAAATAGAGTCATTGTAGATGTTAATTAAGCTAAGGATCTTGAGCGGAGATCATCCTGGACTTAGGGTAGGCCCCCCCAACACAATGGCTGGTGTCCTTATTAAAAAGAGAGAACACCCAGAAAAACAGAGCTGATTGTGATAAGAAGGCAGAGGCAGAGATTGGAGGGATACCTTTACCAGCCAAGGAGCTCACTGGTCTGCAAGCATGCTGGTGATTTTGTCCTGGCGTTTGGAGTGAGGCCAACCTGGGCCTCAGAGCCAACACTTACAATCTCTTAGTAGGAATAAAATGAGCACAGAGCGCTCCTGGTGCACAGAAAAGTGGGGCAATTCACCAGGCTTGGTGCAGATGCAAGACTTCCCCACGTGGGTGATTTCTGCCCCGCATTTTGAAGAATAAATCAGCCAGATGACAGCAGAAAGGGCATTCATAGCAGATGCCACTGGTGCCCACTCCTTTCTCTCAGCATGTTGGTGCCTGGCCCATATTTCTGTACATGAGGGTCCAACTGGCAACTGCCAGCATCTGAATTCCTTTGCTTGAGGCTTTTTCTGGCCTCCCAGGAGCACATGAAGGAGGCTGGATGTGCTAGAGAATTAATCATCCCCAAGATAGCCCTCAACCAATGACTAGCTATAATTAGTGGATAAATAAACCAGCAACTTCAGCCTTCAGTTTGGGAACTCTGAGGTGTGTGTTACGTGGTCTTCCCACATTCATCAGAGGGATTCCCCTCCATCTGCCCGCATTGTAACTAGTTTGTTAATGCATCATTTATTGGCTTCCTTTCCTTCCCTGTCTCACTTCCCTACACCCCATGTGGTACTTCCTGGTATCACTTCCCATTGAATGACTTGCATTTGAATCCTTGTCTCAGGGTATCCCTCTGAGGGAACACCAAATTAGACAGTATCTCATACAGAGAAAGTGGGTTGTTCAAGAGCCTGGGGACATAAGCGTGGAGATCTCATGACACCTTTAAAGTGATTGTACAGATTATTTGAGAATCTGCTATCCTGGTCTCTTGGTCAACTGTTTGGACTCATCTGAGGCTTAGAAATCAGTGTGTACCACATTATAATGGCTCCTGTTTTATTTTGGGAACTGTTGGAGCTTAGAACCCCAGGAGATTGTTGATTTTCCCTGGATTCCTCAGACCTACGCCGTGTTGGGCACGTAGTGTGCATTCCATGAGTGATTTTGAATTAGTGAACTTGTTTATTTTATTAAAATTAGTGTATAAAAAATTCCAGTGCCTAATATGTAATGCATGTTCAATAAATGTTTATTGAACAGAATTAAAGGACATTGCAAAGTCGGACTTCTTTTGAACAGGCATTTTGCCACCTAGTGGTGATTTTGAGGAGGGGCTTTGCAGGCGCAAGTCTTGTGGTCCAGAATTTGGGGGACTTTGATTTTACATAGGTTGGAAGCTCAAGTTGGAAGCTGAGTTATTTGTAACAGCAAAATGACAGAAATAGCTTAAATGTTCACAGCAGGGGCATGATAAATTAAATGATGCGATATCATCTTCATAGAACACCATGCTGTTATCAAAATGGATTGATTTATATACACTGATACCAAATTTTTCCAGGACCCGTTGTTCAAGTGATAATCTGGAAAATAAACTGGAAATCACAGAAAATATATATAGTATAATGTCATCATGTTAAAACAAAAGGAAAATACCTACTATATCTTTGGTTGGTTGAGAGGTGGGCTCAGCAACAGACTGGGTGGGGTGACAAGAAGGTTTTTCAGTCCCTTCCAGTTCTGCGATTCTGTAATCCTATGAAGTCAAAGTTTACAGTTCCTTTAAAATATATATTGCTTTGACCCATATAAAAAAACTGTAAAACTTTATGGAAGGACATAATAGAAGATCTGGCTAAATGAAGACACATGTCAAGTGTCCTGGATTGATAGAGTCAACCTTGCAGAAATAGAACATTCCTCAAAGTTAATCCAAGTTTAAAAACAGCAATAACAAAATTAATATCCCAGGGCATTTTTGGTTCTGGAGGACCTGAAAAAGTCTTATAAAATTCATCCTGAAGTTCAAATGTATTAAGAAGAGTTAGAAAGTATTTGAAAATGAAATCCATATTGTAAGGTTAGAATAGCATCATACACTAGAGCTAGAACAGACAAAGGAAACAAAAGAGAAAACCCCAGAAGCAGAGAATTTAGTATATACCAAAGTGATGCTTCAAGTCAGTCAGGAAAAGATGGGTTGTTCAATAAACTGCTGAGACAGCAGTTGCCTTGGTGGTCCTTCCCATGGGCAAGACACCTGTACATATCATTTCTAGAAAAGTTTCACTAGCCTGATCATTCAGAAAATAGTTTAGGTTGTATTTTTCTGTCTGACCTTGTAATGAAATAAATTCCTGCTAAATTAATGAAAGAAAAAAGAACAAAGTCATTAAATATGAGAAATATTGGTAAATATATAATGTTGGTAATATTGGTAAATATATAATGTTGGGCTTGAGATAGACTATAAATACAATCTTAAAGGCAGAAACCATGATGAAAAGACAGATTTGTTTCTATCAAAAATTTTTAAAGTTTGCATATCTGTGGATATAAATTAACAAAGCTGAAAGACAAATACCAAGCAGGGGAAATGTTTATTACATAAATGACAGAAAATTCTTAAATATATAAAGCGCTTTCACAAGACAGTAAGATTAAAAGGAATGTTTGATAGACAAATGGATAAGGATATTTGGTACGGATACAAATGGATAAAAAAGGATACAAGAAGGATACAAAGGGATACATGCTTACAAATGGTAAGGATATTTGCCAAAGAAGAAATCCAAACAGCATATAAGCAGGAAAATGTTTACATCGTTGAAAAATCAAGGGAATGCACATTAAAAGGACAGTGAGGAACCTTTCATCCTATCAAAGTTTCAAATATCTAAAGCCATTTTAATCTTGCATTTCAAGAGAGTTGCATATCAGAGTGTTGACAGTGATTAATTATCTGTGGGTAGTGGAATAAGGACACTTTTCACTTCTTTGTTTGATTTTTTTTTGGTATTAATAGTTTACTTTTATAATAAAGGAATAATAGTTTGTGCTGACTCTTAAAAGAGTGCTCCACTGAAATCTCTGGAGAACTCATTCCTGGGGAAGGAGCAAAGGACATATCGAAGCGATGGGTTTCCTCTAGGGCCTGGCTTGCAGTTGCTGACCCACATTGCATCATCTTGGCCCCAACATCAGGACCCCGGGGCTAGGTGGCTGCTATTTTAGACAAGCGGCATAAGACCAAGTCACGGAGACCACTCAGCAAGTGGGAGCCTAACAGTCCTGGTGACAATTTATGAAAATAACACACTAGAACTTGGGGTGACTACTCTCTTCAAACCAAAAAAAAAGGAAGGAAAAATATTAAAGGCTTGCCTGAATGCCTGATTGTGTTCTGTGGGAAGAAAGGCTGGGTTACCAGAAGAAAAAGTGAAATCATTCAAGCCTGTGGATGAAGAAAATGTTGAGCGAGTGTTTGTTGAAGCGGAACAGGCAAATGGAGATGCCCTAGTTGTCTTCACTGGGGTCATTTCAGAATCAGAACCGGTCTGTTCCAAAAGTTAGAACAGCCCGCCTGGCCCATGTTCAAGAAAAATGAAAGTTCCCTTCAGTCAAGGTATCACCGGGTCACTGCAGCCTATCAAGTGTGTGACCCTTATCAAATCCCATGGCCACCTTCCTTGGCTCTCAAACTGAATCGAGATCAGCAGAGAGTTACGTAGTCTATAGAGCTACTGTCTACAGCTGGTTTTAAACCAAGTGAGCTTCACAATTCTTCAGTTACTCTCTCTTTAACTGAGGATTCAGCTTCTGGTACTTCCTCTGGGAGGTGCAGATGAAAGTCTCTCTGTATCCAGGCAGCATCTACCTCTGGAAAAAACTGAGTTACCCTGGGTTGGGTTCCCTGGAAGCAGCCTCTGAGAGAAGTCTCTGTGTGCAGAGCTGTTGGGGATGCGATGGAGGGATCCTCAGGGACAACACCCACAATTGAGGGGCAGAGGACTGGGCAGAGGGAGAAATGGTGCTTCTCAGCCAATCCTATGGAGAGTTCTGGAAGCGCGGTGACCTTGTAGTGTTGTCCTCAACTGAGGCACAGGGGCTAGGCCTTTGTATCCCCTAAATTAACAAGTCACTGGATGCATGCTGTTCCTGGGGAGAAAGCATATTTTGGATGAGGCAGATTATATCAGTCTTTGCCAAGGGAAGTCTCTAGGGAGGAAGGCCGCTGAATTGTCCTAGCAGACTGTTGAGGAATAAAGGAAGGTCCTGAGAGAAGTGGGCCTGCTGGAAGGTTTTCTTGTGGAGCCAGAAGACCAGACAGATGGGTATGCTCCACAGGAGGTCCAAAGGACAGACCATCCACAATGGCAATGGGAAATGCACTAGTGAGAGAAGTACCAGCATTACGAAGAAGTTCAGAGGGGGTTCTTTTCTGCAGGCCAGGGATGATGGGAAGAGAAGCAGTCATAGGGCTGGTGTTGGTAATATCTTGGTTGGTAATGATAGCATCCTGGGGCCACAGAAGCCAGAAGAAGCCTGGAGGCTGTAATTACCAGAAAAGCTGCCAAGCTAAGAGAGGCTGCACAGGGAATTAGATCCTCAGGGGCTCTGAAGGTATTTAATAGTATGAGGTGGGCCTAGGGGAAAACTAGATGGGCAGCTAGCAGGGTACTGCTTAATATCTATAATCAGAAGAAGGCAAGAATGGGGGAACAGGAGTCTGAAGGTGGTTGCCCTAATAAAAAAGTCATGCTTCTTGCTCAGTTCTCAGATCTGAGTCAATCTTCAGACCAAAACCACAGAACCCATCAACTGAAGAGGTGGCTGGGTCTTTAGGAAGGACGCCACAACACGGAAACAAATATCTACTACAATGATTACTCTGTGGACTGTGACCATTTTCACAGCTAGCTGTATGTTGGGGAAAGAGAAACACCCAGAAATTTTGCAGGGTCTGAAAGGATCTCATTAGCCAGAAACACAAAGTGTTATCATGGTCCCTCTGTAATTACGGGGGTCCGTGGTAAGCAGAGTCCTGAATGATATCCAGCTTATGATGAGTCCATGGGAGCACAGACCCATACACTGGTCTTTCCTAAGTCCCTGAGTATATTATTGGGATGATATATTGAGAGCAAGCTCCACATTAGGTCCTTGGCCTTGAGTACTCATGGTGGGGAAGACCAAGGAAAGCCACTAAAACTGTCCCCTCCCTACCAAGATGAGCTAATAAAGCAAAACCAATATTTCACCCAAGGGGACAGGAGGAGGATGGTAGAGATTAATGCCACCATTAAAGATCTAAAGGAGGGGTGCCTGGGTGGCTCAGTGGGTTAAAGCCTCTGCCTTCGGTGATCCTGGGGTCCTGGGATTGGGCCCTGCATTGGGCTCTCTGCTTGGCAGGGGGCCTGCTTCCACCCACCCCCCCTGCCTGCCTCTCTGCCTACTTGTGATCTCTGTATGTCAAATAAATAAATAAAATCTTAGGAAAAAAAACCCCTAAAGTATACAGAGTAGTTGTCCTGTTATATCTCCATTTAATTTGCCAGTCTGGCCGCTTCAGAAACCAGGAGAACAGTTTATTGACTGTGGACTTAACCATGTAGTTGACTGGTGATAGTCACTGTGCCATCTTGGTGATCTGTCATAATACAGTCCAAAAGGATAGGAACCACCTGGACATCGCAGAGAGCCCCACCCCATCTGTTACACTGATAGCAGTGTGCTCCTCAGGCATGCTGAGCCGGAGATAGCTAGCACATTGCAACCCTTGGTCAGACACATGCCCTTCAGAAAAGCCCATGAAGATTCAGGGACCTGCCACTTCTGTTTTCAGGGAATCAGTGATCAGGGATCTGCCAGGATAGTTCCTTCAAAGTAAAAGGCAAATTAGAAAACACAAATAAGCAAGGCTAAAGAAAATAGTGCCTATAATCTTGTAAAACCTTATAATCCTCTAAAGGTGTCCTTAGTGTTTACATCTTTTAGGATGTTTTTCATCGTGCACAGAATATCAATCTAACAAATACAGAATCATACCACTATCTGATACCGTGTTTATTTCCTTGTTCGCTTGCTCACTGCCTGGATCTCCTCACTGTGTATACAAGCTCCGTGAAAGTCACTTTCTTCTCTTGTTCACTGCTGCACCCCTGGCACCTAGAACACACTTGGTGCTGGATAAGTATTTTTTGGTGGCATAAACCATACATATTAGACGCATTGTTTTGTAGCTAGTTATTTTCAACGAACTTCCAGCTGCTTCAGGTTGTACTTCATTTTTCTTAAAATGTGTCGTTCTGGAAGTCATGTGAAGTCACGTGAAGCAGAGAGCTCTCACTCCAGAGACTACTTTCATCAGTGCAACTTCAAAACCAAGAAACCTTAGTCTTTCGGCAGCCCTCGAGTCTCTTTCCCTTTGGCCGGCCCTGCCTTAGACTCTTTTTTTAAAAAATTAAATGTATTTATTTTCAGCATAACAGTATTTATTATTTTTGCACCACACCCAGTGCCCCATGCAATCCGTGCCCTCTATAATACCCACCACCTGGTACCCTGCCTTAGGTGCCTGGATCTCTCTTTAGAGGTCCCAAACCAGGTTCCAAGGACTCGAGGGAAGACCGGACAGGCAAACAGCCTAGCCCGCAGCCACGTCCCACCTCCGACCACGCGGGGGCGTTAGAGCGCCTCCGCGGGCTCCTGGCCAGTGGCCCGCTAGGGGGACGACTCTGCGGGTGTGGGCGGAGCAAAAGGCGCCCCGGCCGGGACAGGGGGCAGGAAGTGAGGAGGTGGGGCTTCTGCGATGGGGTAGGCGCTTGCGCAAGTCCGGTCGGCGGAGTCTTCGTTTTCGCCACTGCTAGGGTCTGTCCTTCTTTTACGAGTTGGGCCGGGCCCAAGGGGCGGGGGCAGAGTGCTCGAGTTGGGGTGGAAGAAGGTCTTCGAGGTGGAGGGACTTGGGGGAGGGGGTGCGGGGTGAGGGGCGGGGCTCGTGAGCACCGCAGGGAAGGTTGGGGTGGCGGAGCCTGGGGGGCAGGGACGAAGGGGCGTCCGGCCGGGAGTGGGGGGGGCCGGCGTCTGCGGTCGGGGGAGAGGGGCGAGTGGAGAAGGGGCGCGGGAGAGCCCCGCCTCAGCCGTCCCTCCCGTCCCGGCGTGAAGTGCAGGGACCCCAGGATGCCCAGCCAGCCGGGGAAGTGCAAGTCGGCAGGTGGATGTGGCTTCCGGGAAGCGAACCCTGCCTCTCCCCTCAGCCTTACCTCCTCTTCAGCGGCTGTGTGTTTGTTTGTGTAAAGTAGTAGAATTAACGCAGCCCGGCGTGCCTCTCACGGACACCTTCCCCTGTGGAAAACCGCTCCTGGCCGCC
This sequence comes from Mustela erminea, assembly GCF_009829155.1. Taxonomy (NCBI): domain Eukaryota; kingdom Metazoa; phylum Chordata; class Mammalia; order Carnivora; family Mustelidae; genus Mustela; species Mustela erminea. The sequence goes on from NC_045623.1 coordinate 62,571,594, forward strand.
GGAAGCAGCCCGGGAGGCAACCCCTCTCTCACCTCCTCCCTCTGAAAGCAGAGAGCCTAAAAGTTTTCCTGCCTAAGCCCTGCCACGAAGAAGGGAACATTTCCTGTCGCAGCAGCTCCCCGGAGTTGTGCTCCTTCCTTCATGAAGTCGGCTACGAATGCTGCTCTTGACACGTTTTAAAGAATGTCCCTTGCGTGCGTAGACAGGAGCGACGGTGTTGTTGCGCCGTGCGGTCCTCAGTGAGAAACTGGAGTCCGGGCCGATGAGAATCGCTCAGGGGGAGCTCAGGGACTGGCGGGCTCTGGTGACGGCCGCCAGCGCTGTGTAACCCTCGCGAAAATGATGCGGGTCTCTCTGCAGCCTCTCAGCCGTGGGGGCGAAGGGGTGCAGCCTGGCACTGGGAAGCTTAAGAACCAAGTCTGTTGCCTTCCACTTTATTATTTTTTTTTTTAAGTCTTCCATCATGGGTGTACTTTGCTTGAATGATTATTTTAAAGTACACGTCCTATTTTTGCCAATCTGACAGCTGTTGCCATAGAAACCAGAGAAGAAATAGTCATTTTCAGCAGAGTTGTTAAAACCGTCTCCCAGGCTTCGGCTGCGAGTGCCAGTGAGTGCTGTCCTTGCTCGTTCTGAGATGGTCCTTGAAGAATTAAGGATCTGAAATGTTCGTAGAGGCTAACGATCCAAGTGGTGTGATTTTTTTTTCTCACATCATTAATTTAGTAGTCTTAGAAGTTTGCCAGCTATGTTTGTTGACCTGCTGCCGTTCTTTGAAGAGGAAGTGTCAACCCTGATTCTTTCTTAGGCTCTGTGTAGTCTGTGTTGGCTCTTTGAAAACGTATAAATAGATTTCTTCCCCAATCCTTTACCCTTTCTTAAGGATAAACGAGGGATTGCAAAATATCAGGCACTATTTCTGTTCTAAATGACACTTGACTGTCAGTGAAACAGATGATAGTGTTTCTAGTTATGTTCATGTAATGTTTGGGGCTTTTGCTTATACCTTCTGTGTCAAAATTTTTTTTAAAGATTTCATGCAAGACATGAGAGATGAGCAGGAGTTTGCTTGCAGTAGTCACAGAGCTAAGCAGTGCTATAGATGTGCATAGAAATAGAGACGCGAGCTTTTCTGAAGGGTATAAGTAAATCGGTGGGTCTAGAGCTTAGGAATGGGCGAGGGCGAGCTGGGGTAAGATGCCTGGAGAAATAGTGGGAGGTGGTGTTAGGAGAGGCTTGGTCTTCTATATAGAGGAGTTTGTGGAAGCCCATGGAAACCACTGGAAATTACAAAAGTAGTTGCCCTTACTGGTTTTGGGGCTTATAAGAGTAATAGTACATCCTGTAAAAATTTAAACAGCACAGAAATACATGAGATGAAAATACTAAGTCCTTTACATCCACCATTCTGCCACTCAAAATAACCATAATGAATAGTTTGCTGTGTTTTGCTTTAGATTTATTTATATTTACATATACTAGCATATTTCAGCATTGCTATTTCTGTAAGTTGGGCAGAGATTTTTGTTTGCTTTATTTTCTGTGGTATCTCAAAAATCCAGAATGGCATGTGGTATGGCATGTAGGAGGCACTCATTAAATATTTAATGAATGAATAACATCATTCAGACATCAAAAACTGAATGGGGTCTAGTGTAGGATTGTTTGGCCGAGGTGGTTAAAAAGGTTTTTGTTTGTTTGTTTTTAAGTTCGTTGCCAGCATTTTAAAACTGATAACTTTTCACATTAAACTTGAATTTCTGACTTTTCTTGAAAATACTGAACTGTGGTAACACTAAGCTCAAGTTCCTTTACACTTGTTGCATCTTCTTTAGATGGACATGAACCTGCATTTACTTAAGTATGACTTTGCCTGGACCCTACAGACTTGTGCTATTGAGTACAGTAGCCACTAGTCACCTATGGCTATTTTGTTTCAAATGAACTAAAATTGAGTTCATTAAGAATTCTGTTCCTCAGTCACACCAGCCACATTTTGAGTGCTCAGTAGCCATAGGTAGGAGCTACCATACTGAACAACGCAGACACATTTCTATCATTGCAGAAATTTCTGTCATGCAGCACTGGTTTACACAACTGAGTTTGCCATTCCTGATCTACAGAATTTTTGCAAGTAGCATTTGTTGTTATTTTTAAGAATTTTTAAGATTCGTGTCTCTTTTTGCCATTACACAGATCTCCAATTTTAAAAAAATGGCTGCATAGTACTTAACAATGTAGGACTTTATGTGAGTGGTGGGAGTAGGATTCTGTTGTCTGATTTGCATTTTAGAAAGATTGCTTAGTTCTAGTTTGGGGGGGGGGGGGTGATGAGCTGGAGGGGTAGGAGTTGGTGGTTTAATAGGCAGAGAGAGTGGAGGGTATATAGTAATCCACAATTTAAGGCCACAGAGCCCAGGAAAGGTAGATTGAGATATTAAGGTGGCAGAATTGACATGACTGATTTAATGTGGATTGAGATTTTTTTAAAAAGATTTTATTTATTTATTTGACAGACAGAGATCACAAGTAGGCAGAGAAGCAGGCAGAAGAGAGAGGAAGAAGCAGGCTACCTGCCGAGCAGAGAGCCCGATGCGATGCGGGGCTCTATGCCAGAAACCTAGGATCAAGGCAGAGGCTTTAACCCACTGAGCCACCCAGGCTCCCCTGGATTGAGATCTTTTGTATGGTAGAGTCACTGCAGAGATTATCCAGAACTGATTATCTAGAACTGATTCAGTGTTGAAAATTGGGAGTTCGGCTTTACAAAGTCTAGAAGGAACCCTTAGCTAATTCTAATAAGCAGCATGTGTAATGTCAAAATGTTACCAGCTTGTATAGGTGTAACTTACACCGTGTAACTTCTTAAGTCAGAGATCACTTATTTACAAGATATGGAAACTCTTTGAAGAAAGGGAATTGGTTTTGGAAGAAAGTAAAAGCTCATGAAGCTCAGTTAAATTTAGAAGTACAGTGGGCTCTTGGGAAAAGGATGGTTTGAATCTTGCCCCCCACCCCGCTTTTCCTCTCCCTGAGACTTCATGACCTTTTCCTTTCCTCGCATTGATTCCATTGTCCTTCCTGTTGATCTGTTTCTTTTGTAAAGGTTTTTGTTTGCAGTTCTTGCTTGCATATTGCTTTGTGTTGCCATAGCACCAACTGTAACTCAGGTTATACATGCCTTTACTCCTTTGCCTGATACTGCCTCACCAAAAGTCTTTTCTGTGTTGTATATCCACTCCTGGTTCTGTAGCCAGTGGCAGGGGTCTCTGGGAAGGATTGAAAGTCCGGCCCTGTCCCTTAAGTTGAGGCTGTAGGATGCCATTATAAAGGGAGTGTGATCGGGCAAGTGTCTGAAGCTTATCTCCTATAGTAAAGGATCTAAGAATGTGGGTTTGTGTTGTTTTTGCAGTTTGACTTCTAGCAAATTTTTAAACCTTAAGTATATTTTCCCATTTGAAACACTTTTTTTCTCCATCTGCCCATATGGCATAAAAAAGAAGAGTTGCCTTGAACTCTTCTGCTACTCATGGATATCCTTTCTTTTTTAAAAATTCATATAATGTGTGGTACTTAATGAGGAACTATGTCTTAATATCCCTTAATAATCTTGCTGAGATACATTTTTCCCCTCAACTCCATAACATCCATGAAGGCAGGGACTGGATTTTATGCTGCATCTGTAACTCACAAACTACCTAGCTGATGAAGAACCTTACTAGCTACTCAAATACTAATTTTGAAATGATTTTTAAGCTTCATTTATTTTACTACATTCTGCTTGGTTCAAAAAAAACAAAACAAAACTTGGAAAGTATCTTGTTAATAACATCAGATTATTATGTATCAAGTCTGGACTCATTTAAAATGGATAGTGATTCCACAAGGTTTACTTGGAGTTGATGTTTACTTAGCATGCCCTTTATTCACATGATATGTTAATAATTCAAGGTTGGAATATATAAAGTATATAAAAATTTTGAGTGACTTTCAAATAGCTTGATATATAGGTAATATGGCTTATTAAAACCGATATTCTGAAGCATCTTTCTAAATAATATTGTATTAGTCTAGTTCGAGTTAGATTTACATATTTTCCTCCGACCTTTATTGTGAGGATTTTGAAACAGAAAAATTGAAAAAATTTTTAATGAACACATCTATAAACATGACTTAGATACGATTGTTAATATTTTACTGCATTGGCTTTATGTCGCGCGCGTGCGTACGTGTGTGTGTTTTTTTGTTACATAATTTGAAATGATGAATTTTATTCATCATAAATAGCTACTTCAGCAAGTACTAAGTCAGGTGTAAGATATTCACTTACATAACCACATCACTATCATCTAATAAGCAGTACTTACCTAAAATAACCTAAAAGCAAATCCATGTGTAAATTCCCCCAAGAGTCCCAGTTATCTCCTAAAGCTGTTTTTTTTTCTTTCACGCTAACTTCTAATCAGAGTTCACACATTGCATTTTATTGTTGTCTCTTTTTAGTATCTTTTGAAAAATAGTTTAATTGATATGTGATTGATATAAAATAAATTGTACATAGTTAAGCTGTATAGTATAGGTTTTGGCCTGTGTGTAAAGCTGTGAAACTAACACCACAGTAAAAATAGTGAACATATTTGTTACCTCCAAAACTTTATAATCTCTTTCCTGATTTTTACCTTCCTATCCTCAGGCAATCATTGATCTCTTTGAAATATAAATTATTTTGTATTTTTTACAGTTAATATTATAGAGCTGGAATCATAGAGTATGCACTTTTTTGGAGGGTGTAGGGTCTGGCTTCTATCACTTGATAGTATATAGAGATAAAATTGTTTTTGTATATTGCTTTTGTATCCTGCCCCCTAACTAAATTCATTATGATATCTTTGGATTTTTAAAAAAATTTATTTTGGTTTTTTTTGAAAGATTTTATTTATTTGTTTGACAGACAGAGATCACAAGTAGGCAGAGAGGCAGGCAGAGAGAGGAAGGGAAGCAGGCTCTGCTCCAGGCAGAGAGCCCCATGTGGGGCTCGATCCCAGGACCCTAGGATCATGACCTGAGCCAAAGGCAGAGGCCTCAACCCACTGAGCCACCCAGGCACCCCTATCTTTGGATTTTAAAAATACATGATCATGTTACATAGGCCTAAAGGCCATTTAGCTTATATGTTGCTTGTCTGTGTGCCATTTATTTAATTAGACATTTATTCATTCTATCGTGTTGACTAGGATCTCCAGTACAATATTGAATTTAAGTGGTAACAGTGAGCATCCTTGACTCAGTACTGATCTTAGGAAGAAAGTATAGTCTTTCTCCAATAAATATGCTGTTGGTTATAGTTTTCTATAGGTGTCGTAGTTTACTGAGAGTTTTTTTTTTTTTTTTTTTTAAATCAGGGTTGGATGTGGGATTTTATGAAATGCTTTTTCTAGGGCACCCTGGTGGCTCAGTCAGTTAAGTGTCTGCCTCAGCTCAGGTCATGGTTCTGGGGTCCTGGGGTGAAGTGCTGCGTTGTGCTTCTTGCTCAGTGGGCAGTGTACTTCTGCCTCTGCTTTTGGCTCCCCCTGCTTGTGCTCTCTTTCTCTCTCCCTCTGACAAATAAATAAATAAAATCTTTTAAGAAAAAGCTTTTTCTTTATTGAGATGATCATGTAGTGTTTCTTTTTCAATAAATAGGGTGGATTAGATTGCTTTATGAATTTTTATTCAAATTCAAAATTACATTCCTGGGACACATCTCAGCTGGTTATGAAGTATTCTTTTTATATATTGTTGAATTCGATTTTCTAAAATGCTGTTTTGTATCTATGTTCATGAGAGATATTACTCTATAGTCTTGTAATTTTTTTCTGGCTTTGGTATCACAGTAATGCAGATCTTATGGAATAAAATATAAGCTATTAATTTCTTTTAAATTTTCTGGAAGAGTTTGAATAGAATTTTTATTAATTCTTTCTTAAATGTTTGGTAGAATTGCCCAGTGAAGATATTTGGGCTGGAAGCTATCTTTGCAGGAAGGTTTTTAACTACAAGTTCAATTTAAAAAAATAAACGTAAGGCTTTTCAGATATATCCATTTCTTTCTGAATTAGCTTTGGTAGTTTCTGTTTGTCAAGGAATTGGTCCATTTCATCAAAGTTATGAAATTAAAATTTTTCTCTTCCACTGGTTTTAAGAAATTTGATTAGGATATGTTTCTAAGTAAGTTTCCTTTGTGTTTACTATGTGTATGGCTTTTTAAATTTTGTAGATTTGTGGGTTTACAGTTTTCATGAAATTTGGAAAATGTTGGCCATTATTTTTCCAAGTTTTTCTTTTTCTCTCTCTCTTCCTTCCTTCCTTCCTTCCTTCCTTGCTTCCTCTCTCCCTCCCTCTTTCTTTCTTTCTTCCTATCTATCTATCTATCTATCTATCTATCTATCACCATCCCTCCCCTCTTTTCAGGGACTCCAGTTATACATATATTAGGCCACTCAACTTATCCTACATCTTCCTGATGCTCTGTCCCTTTTTTTACCCCCTTGGTTTTTTATTTTCGTTTTTTTGGTCCCTATTGATATGTCAAGTTCACAAGTCTTTATTTCATTGTACAATATCTAATCTGCTGTTAGTGTCATTTTCATTGAAGGCAATGTACTTTTCTTGTCTTGATGTTCTTTGTAGGTCTTTTAAAAAAACATATTCCATGTTTCTGCATAACGTTCTCAGATTTTCCTTTAAGATCCTAAACACATAGGATATGGTTGCAATAACTACTTTAATATCCTTATCAATCAATGCTGTTGTTCATGTTATTTAGGACTGAGTTTTTATTAATATTTAATTAATATTAATAAATTAATAAATCAGTATTTAATTAATATCCTAATTATAGTTCACATATCCTGCATCTTGGCTGCTGGTAATTTTTAATTATGAATTTTACCTTATTAGTGGTGGATATTTTTATATTCTTTTAACTGTTTTTAAGCTTTTTTCTAGAATGTGGTTAAGTTCTTTGAAAACAGTTTGATCTTTTTTAGTCTTGCTTTTAACCTTCGTTAGGTACGGCTAGTATTGCTTTTAATCTTGGTTGGGTATGCCAGAGTAGCTTTTAGTCTAGGACTAATTGTTCTCTAGTGGGGCAAAACCCTTCTGAGTATTCTACCCAATGCCCCGTGAATTCAGAGGTTTTCCATTTTGAAGGGTAGAAATAGGCACTCTTGTCTGCCCTCCACGGGCCCTGGATGTTACTCCACTAATCCTGTCAAGTGATTCTTTCCCATCTTTAGGGACTTTCTTCACATGAATGCCCTGTTTAGAACTCATTTGAGGACACCAAGCAGATTTCCCTGCCTAACACCTTCTGGAATTCTTTCTCTGCACAGTTGTGTCTTTTCTTGTACTCTGCTCTGCGGGGTCTTTTTTCTGTGGCCTACTTCAACTCCCAGTTTCATCTCTCCAATTTAGGAATATTGTTGGGCTGTGCTAGGTTTCCCCTGTCTACATAGTGGCCTGGAAATTCTCTAGGTAGGAAGCTGGGGCAATTGTAGGGCTCATCACATTTGTTTCCCATCTCTCAGGGGTCACTGGTCTTCATTGCCTGATGTCCAGTGTGTTGAAACCATTGTTTTATTTATTCTGTTTTTTCATTTGCTTTCAGTGGGAGGATAAGTTTAGCTTATCTTATTCCATTTTGACCCTAGTCAGTAGTATGAGGATTATATTTGAAAGGATCAGATTGTATTTTAAAAAATACATTTTTAAACTTTGATTTTACTGTTCCATTACATGCTTTTCCCTTTACTTACTGCCGTTGCTAAACCTACTGTTATTTTTGCTTAATTCATTTCGTATTTCCCAATAATTTAACTGTTAAAATAAAAAGATTTCCCCCAGCTGAAACTAAAAAATGAAAAGGAGAAAAAAAATACAAATTTCTAAGGATGTGTTGTAGAGGGGAAAAAAAAAAGTGAGTAAAAGCTGTTTGGTTTGTATTGCATGGGCGTGGTGGTAGAAACCCAAGGTATTTCAGTCTGAAATATGTCAGGGGAAGAACAATTGACACACCTATTTCTTAAGAGTTATGGTCCCAGTTTTGTAAATACGTATTTTCCAGAGATATTTTTAACTTATTTTTGTGTGTGTGTGTTCCAGATAATCAAGGAGAAGAAAGATGAACTTAATCTATGGACTGCAGTCTACTACTAGAAACTGTGTTTTCTTCCGATTTCATTTGCTGGCCCACTGGAGAAGATCTAACACACGATCTGTAACCTCATCAGACTGTCATCAAGTACAAATTAATCATATAGTTAATAAGTATCAGGGTCTGGGAGTAAATCAGTATGATAGGTTGACTTTTCTGCCTGAAAATTTTTCTTTCTCTAAGACCTTCAGTAATGAAAGACCAGGATGCCTCTTGAGCACGAGATATAAGGAAATTGGGATGGTTACCCCAAAATGTACTGTGTGGAATGACTCTTCAAGACAACTACAGATAAAAGAAGTTACAGGAGTTCCTGCTCTTTCACTGTTGCATCCTCTGAACTGTCTTCATGAAAGAGACATCAGGAGTTTCCACACTTCTCCTCAGTTTCAAGCTGCTCCGGTTCCTCTCTTGTTGATAATTCTCAAGCCAGTGCAGAAACTATTTGCAATCATTGTAGGCAGGTAAAAAAACTTAAAAAAAACTTTTATATTACAATGTATTTATAAAACTGTACTTTTAACTAGATTTCCCACCTATATTTAGCTCAAAATTCAGTTTCTAAACAGTTGGTTCTACCCCGTTTTGTTAAGTATGATTTAGTAATTTTGAAATGATTTACTGCATATTATTTTTTTTATGATTTTATTTATTTATTTACTTGGTAGAGAGAGAGAGACAGACAGACAGACAGAAGGGGGAGGGGCAGAGGGAAAGGATGAGAATCCTAAGTAAACTTTGCACTGAGCACGGAGCCTGAGATCTCTGAGCTTTACAGTCCTGAGATCATGACCTGAGCCGAAATCAAGAGTTGAATGCTTAACCAACTGAGCCACCCAGGTGCCCCAATTTACTGCATATTATAGTATAAAAATATGATCTTTAAAAAATTACCTTATATAGATGCTTTTTAAAAGATCTTATGTTTGTGATTACAAGAATGAGAAATGTTGGTTATAGCTTGTAATAAGAGCAGTACTTACAAACATATGTGTTTAGTTTACAGAATCTGAGGCAGTGGGTCATGAAACTGAAGAACTTTACTTATTTAAGAATGGGCTTATTCCTAGCCAGGTTAATGCTTAACTAGCATTTATTTTTTCTATTCTATTTTTCTAGGCAATATTTTTCTATTCTATTTCCAACATATCTTTGTTATTTTCTCTTGGGTAGTCCTTCATAATAATTATGTTTTTACAGTTAATAGTATCTTATATTTAATTTAGAACTCCCCCCATAAATAATCTTGTTTTGTCTTATTTGCCCCATTTATTAAAGAAAGGTAAAGTCAAACATTGTCTCCTCATAAAGCTTTCTGACATTTGATGATTGTGAAGGCCCTTCTAGCCCTCCTACTCCCATACTAACCAAACCAATTTTCTTTCTATCAGAAATTGAAAACTTCTATTCTCTTAATATATTGTGTTCCTTATGATTTGACACTGGCACCCAGAAAAAAATACATTTGTGGTAGCTGTTGATGTAAGTAACGGCTGTCAGAGAAAACCAGAGCTAGACAATAGTTAAAGCAGTAAATACAGATTTTATGCAGGACTTTTGCAGTAGAGGAAGAGAGACCTAAGTATGGAACCAGAGTTAATTTTGAATACAGCATGGGCAAGAGGGAATTTATAGAGTTAATTTTGAATACAGCATGAGCAAGTGGGAATTTATAGCCAAGGAGCAGGGTGAGGTTTGGTGGATGAAAAATTGCTAGGAGGAATCATTAGGAATAAGGGGGAATTCTCTCTAACATGACCCTACCAAGCTTCTTGCTGAAGACAGGTAAGGGTGATCAGATATCACTTGGGGGCTGGTGAATGATGATGAACCTAATCAGATACTGAGGGTGATCAGATACGGAGGATGGGGGATTCTGGGTAAACTGATTTAGCAGGACTCTTGCTGAAACTGGACAATGGAGAGAGAAATACAGAAGTCCAAAGGTGAGGCCTTGTTGAAAAAAGCCTGAGTAGAGTCTGGTGGAAGAGAGAATCTTTGTCACAGCTCAGCCCAGGTTCTTAGGCCAATGGCTCTTTATCGTCCTTTTTAATCATTATTTTTAACTTTTTGTTTTTGTTACTATTATAACAACATTTTCTTTTAAGCTGTGTTTTCATAATTTTAAGCAAAAAATACTAAGTCATATAAAGTTTAAGTAGGAAATAAGTCTGGCCTAAGTTTCTTCAGGTTGAAACACTTTGAGGCATTTTAGGTGTGTCACTTAATAAAATTAAGATAACTTGAAGTTATTTTATAAGATGAATTGTGTCAAGAGAATAATGTATTTATCTTAAATTTTTGTTAGGATTTCACAGATGACCTTACAAGGGAAAATTTTGCCCCGGTGTTGAGAACATTGCTTATCAAAATGTCTGTGAACCCCAGTAAACAACAGAGAGTATTGTTGCCTGGTAGAAAGTAGACCTCCTCCTGTGTTAACCATACCGTCTCTCATTTCTTTATTTATAGTGTTTAAGCCCTTATTACTTCTCCTTTGTCATGTTCTTGAGGGGATAGTGGACTTTTTTCTGGTGAGCAATACTTACATCTAAAATCAATCCTGAGGTAGTTTCCCTTATACCTTGCTGAAGTACTGGCAGATAGTAGTAGTGCCAGAAGTCTCATGAGCAGTGCGGAGGATCATGGTTAAAGGAACAGATTATTGTTACCATAATCTACTCAGATGTTTATGGGGGCAGTTCATCCCTACTCAGTGGTTAAGTGCTCAGACTCTGGGATCACATTGTCCTCCTTGCCTAGTTTTCCCTTATCCCTTCTGCAACCTTGGGCAAGTTGCTTCACTTCTCTCTCTGTCTCAGTTTTCTTTTGTCTAATGGGGTTATTGTGAAGGTTAAATTAGATGACATATGTGTAACAATTCGAATAGTGATTTGCATGTGGTAAACAGTCAATAAAAGTTAATTAATCAAGTTGTGTAAAATAGATACTCACTTAGTGTTCACCTTTAAAATAACTGAAGAAGAAAATGTGTGTAATGAACATTAGAATTTTTAACTATAGTTCTATATAACTGATTATTTGTTTATCATTTAACTAAGAATTTTATAAATTGAAAAAAATTAATCTATACAGAGAAATATATCAGAAAAATTCAAGTATTTGAAGACATAAAATCCCAGCATAAGATTAAATTTTGGTGATATGTGCTGATACTCTTCTCAGGACTTTGAATTTTCTTTTTACTCTAGGGGCATAAGGAAATGGTGGCAGGCACTTCCTCCTAACAAGAAGGAACTATTTAAAGAAAGTTTAAGAAAGAATAAATGGAAGTTACTCCTATGTTTCAGTAGTTTTGGATTGCTGTTTGTAGTGTTTTATTTTACTCACCTGGAAGTGAGTCCTGTTACGGGAAGGAGGAAGCTACTATTATTGGGGAAGGAACATTTCAGACTTTTATCAGAACTGGAATATGAAGCAGTAAGTATTAAGAATTGTTTGTAATTAGATGGCTTAATATAATACTCAAAGCAGGAAAGTTTCTTCAGATGAAAGATGCACTACTTTTTAATGTTGATCTTTGATAGAAAATTAGCATTTTCCCAAAAGGCCCCCAACTTTTTGTACTTAGTATTCCTACTGCCTCCATTGCTTTTCTTCTCACTCACCCAGCTAACTCCTGCTCATCACATGTCACCTTAAATGTCACTTTCTCAGGAAAGCCTCCCTTGATTATCCAGGCTGGGTTACGCAGGTTGGCTACTTTAGGCTCTAGGGGTATCCTTCATCCAGACTAAATTATGAATGAGCTCATTTGTATTTGTGTCCAGTGCTTGGCTCTATTGTGGTCCAGTCTCCTACTTTTGTTTTCTCTTTGCATACTGTACTGTTCCCTTAAATCACTTATCATGAGGGTAACATAATAATTATTTGCATAATTATTTATTTGCTGATCTATCTCCTTTGTTAGCCTAAGCTCTGTGGGAACACAGACCCTGTCTGTTTCATCATTTTTATCTTAAGTACTAGCACAGTGTACAAAGTAGTGCTTAGTATACATATATTTTAGATAAGTAAGTGTGTAATAGAATTTTTTTACCTTGAAAGTAATGTAGAATAGGATTTTTTTCTGAAATATCATTTCTGGCAATTTATTATATTTTTTGAATGCAAAGTAAAGTTGGAATTCAGAAGCCTTAACTCCTTAGCAAGTATGAGATAAGTTAAGCATTTTATACCCTAGAGAGTTTCTTGAGGACAGATCCTCTTTTCCCAGTTCTTAGCACACATATATAGCATGTACTCAGTAATTTTTGAATTAAAGTCTCATAGTCTTATTTGACAGTTTTGGCATGGCTGAATCTTTGTGGCTTTTTATTTCAGTGAATCTTCTGAGTTTGTCAGCGGAAAGTTACCATTAAAAAAGAAATAACAATTTTTTTCACTAAAAAGGTTGTTCCTAGTAAAGACAAGATGCATCTCTTCTAGTAGAATTTATACAGAGATTGGAGGTGTTTCTTAGGATAGTCTTACCTGAAGCAAGTTTGAGGAAAATGTTCTGGAAAGATTGAGGCAGGCCTAGTGTTAAATTAGTATGTCTTCTACCATTCATATCACTTAGATGCTTTAAAAAATTATGTGTTCATATATATCCTTTTTTTCACAAATGTAATAACCTGCTTGATATGAAAATTGAAGCACATGTTCTTATAGAGATATTATAAAGTGCTGTTATTATGTATAATTTTGCCTACTTCAGAAGTATAGTAATATTTTTTGTTTCAGTTTACACTGGTGACTTGTGCTTTCTAAAAATGCTGTTGATACTAAAGACTATTTAGATTCTAGTACTACAGAAACATCTATTTTTAATACATCTCAGAGAAGGTTATAAACTTTTTGCTCCATATGTGAAAGAAGTTACACATTTTGTGGAAATTAAAGTAATATTTTCAGAACACCTTTAATTTTCCTACACTTAAAAGGGTTTCTCATGAATATAGCTTCAGAAAAGTGTCTTCATATGGTGGCTATTCTTACTCAACATAGTGTAGAGAAAATGACATGCCTATTCTAAAATTTCAGAAATTTCCTTCGATTCTGTGTGAATAAACCTTTAAAATTAATGAAATGTCCTTTTTTTGGTAGAAGTTTTTTTTTCATTAAGTATAGGCTGTTCTATTCAGTAGGTTATGAAAGTAATTTTGTTTTATATTTCCTTATGTGAAATCTTTTTCCCCTAGGCAAAGTTTTGTTTTCCAAAATATTTAGGAAAAGTAGAAATCATATTTTAGCATTTTATTTGTTTATAGGCTAATAGAAAAGATAAAAGTTTTATTTCAACCAATTTATATGAAAAATCTTAGTTATTAGAATTCATTCCATTTGTGAGAAATCACATTGCCTTTGCCTGAATAATTCAGATTTAAGTATCTGAGTGTTTAGTATATGTAGATTTTTACATAATTAAAAATTAAAATGTTCAACAATAAGTAGCCATATAACTTTTCATGAAGCAGTATAAACATTTTGTAGTAGAGCTACAACTCTCTTAAGATAAAGTTGACTTTTTAATCTTTCAGTGGATGGACGAATTTAAAAATGATATGCTCACTGAGAAGGATGCCCGATACCTAAAGGTTAAGGAGGTGGTTAATCATTTGATTGAATGCAATAAAGATATTCCAGGGATCTCTGAGATCAATTGGATTATTCATGTGGTTGATTCCCCAGATGTAAATGCCTTCGTGCTTCCAGTAAGTGAAAGTTCTCACACCTAATGTTTAATTGTTCAATTTAATGTCCTTGTTTTTTTAAGGTGTCCACTTGCTTACATTATTTTCTTTATGGTGCAGAATGGACAAGTGTTTATCTTCACTGGGCTTTTAAATAGTGTGACTGATATCCATCAACTTTCCTTCCTTCTGGGCCATGAAATAGCACACGCAGTACTTGGGCATGCTGTAAGTACCTAGAATGAATATTCAGTTCTTTTAATACCGCTTTGAAGTTAGCAAGTTAAATCTTTTAAAATTGACTTTTCAGTTTCCTTTTTCTTTAAAAGATAGAATTTTAATCTTTAGTAATTGACTTATTCTGTTACCTGAAAAAAGATGATTGGGTAATTGTGAGAATTTTTATGGTCTTTAGTATTTGGTACCTGAATAATTAGTATTTCTCTTAAATAGTGTTGTTATCACCTGTCTCTTTTGCTAAAAAGTAATTATTCTCAACCTCTAATTACTTCAAATTAGATTTTAAACTTTCCATAATTATTAACATACTTGTAATCTGTTCAGAAAATTAACTATATGAAAGTGATATTGCTATTTAAGTGGGTAAATCAGTTTTCTTACTTTTTTATTCATTCTCAGAGGATTGCTTGGAGCATCACTGAAAATCTCTGGAATGATATGCCATATATAATTAATGCAGAGTAATAATAATGATGTCTTGCCATTTTATAGTTTGCTGAGCTTTTAAATACATACCTTCTCAATTACAATTTTAATAACATTCTCATTAAGTATGTATTTAATATCTCTATATTCTGTATGAGGAAACTCATGTTTAAAAAGACTCTAAGTAACATGAGTAATGAGGCCAACTGACAGATTGGGATTTCAACCCAGTTCTTGTGTTTGTAAATCCAACACTGCTTCTTTTTACCATAGTTACCTGATTATTGGTAGAGCTTATTTTAATGGATCATAGAATTAAGGTTGATTTATACTCCTTTGAATACACATCTGTTTGACTTGGTATGAGTCCAAAAAACCCAATATATTTATTTACTCATATATTTATTTTTATTCATTAAAAATAAACATGTCTCTCTTGTCCACATTAATTAGAAAGACATGTATTTCCTAATTGAAAACAAGAAGATAAATAGTGAAAGAATCGTGAAATGCTATGTTGGAAATGCAAATAATACTAATTTTAAATGGAAATGATAATGTTACTAATCTCTCTAAAAGTCATCTCAAATTCTGTCTATTCCTTAAAGTATTAATAAATTGAGGTTGGCCTCAGTTGTGTTTTTTTGAAGAACAAATAGTAATTATCTCCCTCATTTCTTTTGAGTTATGGAAAAATAGAAAAAACATTTTCCTCGAACAAATATGTGTAAGAATAAATCTAAACAATCAAAATAGATTGTCTTTCAAGAAAGGGCTTCATACCTGTCAATTAGTATTGGTCATTTTTAGCATTTAAGAGATGTTCATATTCTGTGCCTTTACTTTTCTGGCCTCTAGTTCAGTGCCTTACTCAGCATATTGTTGTCATCTCAGTCAGGACAGGAATGCTAATTAGATAAGATACAAAAAGAAAATACCAGTCTTAAAAATTGAAAATAGCTATTAATATTTTTTGTAGAGGTCTTACACATTATCAGCAGTGTATTTTCTCTTTCAGCAGTCTCCAGTTTGATTTCATGTAGCCTTTAATGTTTTCTTTCTTCTACAAATACATATTTAAAAATTTTTTTTAGTTTTCTAAAACTCTCTAATAGCAATTATATTCTTTAATAATTAATAACAAGGATGTTCTCTTCAGTAATGACTTTATCATTTGTAGTTTTACTCTTCTGTGCTAAAATAATTCCTTAATTGTTTTCATGACACACGGTTCATATAATAAAGCAAAGAATGCTTTGTGAGGGTAGATTATATCATTAAGAGAAGTGTTCTAAGTGATTATGTTTAGTTATCAGACTTGTTTCATACATTCAAGTAATGATTCCTATACACTCAGTATCAGCATTACATTAACATTTATTAATCAGCTTTAATTTAGTAGGGAATGATAAATAATCCAGTGTGTTAAACTTGCATTTAGAAATTACTACTCAGAACAGCTATTTTAAGTAAAATTGGTTACTGTTCTAAATAAATATAAAACTTCATAAAACTCTATTTCGTAGTGAGAAATACCAGAGTGATAAAATTGCAAACTTGCATAGATGAATTATACCTCATATATTAGGTCATAAAGTCCAAAAGACTTTTATTTGAAATAAATTTCCAATATTTTTCTGAATTTTCTGTGTTTTAACTATTTCATATGTTAGGTAGTATTTAGTCTGTTCAAAGGTATAAGCTTAACGAACACATTTGGTTGCTTTAAAAAGTAACGAGTGTATTAGAAACTAAAACTTCCTGGGTTTGTCATTTTACTAATAACTCTGTGAATTTTGGCAACTCTGTTAACTTTTCCCCATCTTAGTTTCTTTATAAAATAGGGTAATTGTACCTATTTCACAAAATTATTATGCTTGTTAATATAAGAAGCGTACATTCTTATATATCTATATAAGAATATACATTCATATCCATGAACTTGTCATTGTGTCTAAATGATGTTAGGTGGCTAGGTAAATGAATGATTGAATGTATATACACATGAGCAAGTATGTAAGCAAGGGAGGGAATGAATTAATGCACATGGAAGAAGAAGAATATGCAATTTTAGTTGGTGAAGGTCAGTTAAAATGTAACTTATTCAATGTAATTATACTTGATGAACTAGAAAATGTAGGTATATACTGTCTTTTTATTTTTTGTTGTATATTCTTAATTTATTAAAAGTAATTTTCATTATTTTGATTATTCTCAGGCAGAAAAGGCTAGCTTGGTTCATTTATTGGATTTCCTAGGTCTGATTTTTCTCACAATGATTTGGGCCATTTGCCCTCGAGATAGTTTGGCACTTTTGGGCCAGTGGATACAGTCTAAACTGCAGGAGGTAAGTGTGAGACAGTAAGTTGAATTTGTAATGGCCTGTGATGAGGATATTTTATTTTATTTTATTTTATTTTTTATTTATTTTTTTTTTTAAAGATTTTATTTATTTGACAGAGAGAAATCACAAGTAGTCAGAGAGGCAGGCAGAGAGAGAGGGAAGCAGGCTCCCCACTGAGCAGAGAGCCCGATGCGGGACTCGATCCCAGGACCCTGAGATCATGACCTGAGCCGAAGGCAGCGGCTTAACCCACTGAGCCACCCAGGCGCCCCGATGAGGATATTTTAAATATTACTATAAAGTAACAGATACCAGAGATATACCAGAGATGTTTTGACATACCATGAAATACAGCTACTAAATTTTAGTGTCTAAGTTTTCTCCTTTTTAGGAGATACTCTTCTCCTTCCTTCCTTCCTTCCTTTTTTTTTTTAAGATTGATTTATTCCAGAGAGAGAGCACATGCAGACATGCGCGCGCACACACACACACACACACACACACACACACAGGCATCAGCAGGGTGATGGGGCAGAAAGAAAGGGAGAGAGAGGCAGATTCCCCACAGAGTGTAGAGCCAGCAGGGTTTGACCTTACTACCCTTGAGACCATGACCTATGAGAGATCAAGAGTCGGAGGCTTTAGCCAACTGAACCACCCAGGTGTCCCTTTAGGGGATGTTCTTAATAATGAGCATTCCAATTAGAAGATACTATATCTCTTAAATGATGGGGGATAGATGTGTTACAAGGGCTTAGTAACTTTTGGCTAACACAGTACTGTGTGTGTGGGGGTGAGGTACAAAGTTATTGGTCTAAAGGAGAGAAAACCTGGTCACAAATCCTTTCCTTTCCTCTATATCTTTACCTTTAGATTTTTCAGTTTTGTCTCTCATAGTGACTGTGGTGTACTTACTATGACTTTTCCTTTCCCCAAATATTTGCATTCTGATGGGAAACTCTTAAAACCTGTAAATTTTTATGGGCATAGTGTTGCTGAAGCTGCTTTACCACCCTTGTCTCCTTACTCCCAGTTAAATTAAAATTACCTGGAAAATACTGAAAGGATAATCTTTTTTTTTTTTTAAAGATTTTATTTATTTATTTGACAGACAGAGATCACAAGTAGGCAGAGAGGCAGGCAGAGAGGGTGGGGAAAGCAGGCTCCCTGCTGAGCAGAGAGCCCAATGTGGGGCTCCATCCCAGGAACCTGAGACCATGACTTGAGCTGAGCCACCTAGGCGCCCCTGAAAGGATAATCTTATTAGGTGTTTGTTAACTTTCATTTTAGTACTTATGTATGTTGATAATCCTTGTAAAATTTTTTGGCGTCCTCATTTTGTTCAGAACACTTCACTACTGAAAGTAGGTCTTGCAATCTTGATAATTGCTTTGTTAACTACAATTAATTATTTTGTTTTACATTTTTTTTTCATATACTTTCTCTTGTCCTGGGAGGTTTGGTTATTCAGGAACAATCTGTTATTTGTTTATTTAATGATTTGTGGAGGACCCATCATTGTGCCATCTGGGTGCTGTTTAATGTGTAAAATGAGACAAAATGCTTTTGAAATTGGATAACTAAGTCTTGTATTCAGTGTTACTGTATCGTCTGGCTGCATTTACATCGAAATAAAGGTTCTTAAAAGGAAAAAAAAGAATTGTAATTACTTAGGTTATAGGGTCTCATATTTAGAATTTTATTTCTTTTATTGATATGCTGGGAAGTCAAAGGAGTTAATGTGGTTTTCCCCTCATTTATCAGTATATAGCTTTTTTCTGTAATGTACTCTGAAGATTCTGTCATAAGAAAGATAACTTGTAGCTGTTTCTGCCTTGAAATACTTCATGAATCGGGCTACTTCATATAATTTTTTAATTAAACTAAAAATAAAGTAGGGATTACTTCTTTTGAGCTCTTTTTAAACTAAAAATAAAGTAGGGATTACTTCTTTTGAGCTCTTTTTCCCTAAATCAAGACTCCCCCAGTAATTTTGGTGATGAGGAAAAGTTTCTCTAGACAGCTTTGCTCCTTATGATTGGAGAGCAGGAGGGGATGCGGATAGGGAAGTCATAAAGGAGGGGGAATTGCTGACATTCATTTTTCAGAGAAAAGAAGAAACAGGAGTCTTCACATAACCATTGGGGAGTCATATTTTTGTAATTTTAAAAGATTTAGGTATAATATAGTAGCCCACACAGAGTGCTACCACGTAGGGTTTTAGAAGCTATTAGTGATAAGATTTATTGGTTACTTACCATATGTTAGGTATTAGAATAAACACTAGATTAATTATGTATGGGGTTAAGAATACTAGCTGTGAGCAGATGGACCTATATTTGTATTTAGGCTCTGTTAGACCTAAATTCTATAGAACCTAGGCAGATTACTTCACTAATTATAGGTCTCAGTTTCTTCATCTATAAATTGACATATTACTGGTTAACTCAGAGCACTATTATGGGTTTAATGATGCATTTTGTTTTATTTTATTTTTATTTTTTTGAAGATTTTATTTATTTATTTGACAGAGATCACAAGTAGGGGGAGAGGCAGGCAGAGAGACGGCAGGAAGCAGGCTCCCTGCTGAGCGGAGAGCCCGATGTGGGGATCAATCCCAGTACCCTGGGATCACGATCTGAGCCCAAGGCAGAGGCTTTAACCCCTTGAGCCACCCAATTGCCCCTAAGATGCATTTTAAAGTAGGATCCCTCAATCTAAGCCTGTTGACATTTTGGACTAGATAATTCTTTGTTGTGGGGAATTGTCCCATGCATTGTAGGATGTTTAGCCTCTAAACATCTGCTCTGAACATCCAACCTCTACCCACTAGATAGATACCAGTAGTACTTTCACCCACATCTGCCCTCCCCCACAGTTGTGACAATCAAGAATGTCTCCAGGGGTGCCTGGGTGGCTCAGTTAAGTGTCTGACTCTTGATCCTGATCGGTTCGGGTCATGATCTCTCGGCACAGGTCATGATCTCAGGGTCATGAGATTGAGCCCCACATCAGGCTCGTGCTGAGTGTAGAGCCTGCTTAAGATTCTGTCTTTCCCTCTGCCCCTAAACCACTTGTGTGCACTCTCTCTCTCTTCAAAAAAAAAAAAACTCTCCAGCATTTCCAAATGTCCCTGGGGGACAAAATCATATTCATTTGAGAACCAGTGATTATAAAGCATTTAGTGTAGTACCCAGTACAAAGTAAGGACTCATTAAATAGGCACTGCTATTATTATTTCCTCAGTTTATCCTGTCTGCAACCCTAGGAGGTTGGTGCTGTTGCTACCCCATTTTACATATGATGCAACCAGGCTTAGAGAGGTTAAACAATTAGCCAGGGGTTCACAGTTAGTAAGTGTCAGCATTTGGACTTGAGTGTAAGTTTCTGTCCTTTTAATCCCATGTTTTTAACCAGTTATGCTATCAGTAGACTTGATGGACCCCTGCAGACTGCTCATTGAGAGTGATGACATGATACAATACAGTTAAACAGCCTAAAAAAGACATGATTGAGAAGGAAGAAAGTCATATCTAGTAGTCCATGTACTATGGATTAGATTGATTATATTATTTCTAGACATCACTGACATGTAGCTACCTCTGAAAAATTGTTTCCTCTATTAATAACTCTGTTCTCAAAAGTCCTGCCTATTGATCCATCGCATACAAATTTTAGTACTTACTGAAAATTAGAATTTAACTGGAAAGCATTCACATAAATACAAGTAATTAGGAAAGTTAAAATTATGATATCTATTTGTATTTTTTTATTGAAGTTGAAAGAAAATTTCATTTCCCTAACTAATCAATACTTAGAGAAAGATAACATTAAGATAATTTATCAAAGAAAGGAAAGTCTGCTCTATGGTTAATTTTCTAACTGAAATAAATTCTCTGGTAGTGTCAGTGGTTATTATCTAGCTATATTTTTTCAGTTTTCTTTAAAAATGTGAGATCTGGGGCACATGGATGACTCAGTCGATTAAGCATCTGCCTTTGGCTCAGGTCTTGATCCCAGGGTCCTGGGATCAAGTTCTGTGTCAGGCTCCCTGCTTATTGGGAAGTCTGCTTCTCCTTCTCCCTCTGTCTGCTGCTCTGCTTACTTGTGCTCTCTCTTTTTCTTCAAATAAATAAAATTTAAAAAAAATTTAAAACTGTAAGAACAAAATGATCAAAATATTAAAACTTACATTAATGAGGTTTCTTTAGGGGATCCTCTACACAGTAGGTAGAGATTATAATTGGGAAAATAGAAGTGCGGGTATCCACTGCTTTCTGAAAGTTCATGTTAAATCACTTTGGTTTTAGGCTTTTTTTTTCATAAAAGTAAACATACTCTTTGGATTTTTTTTGGTTAGTGAAAACAAGTACTAATGTAGGTCTTTTGTAAAAGCAAAGTAATGTGAGGCAAACTTTTGGAAAATGGGGGATACCTGTACAGTGATACTCCTACCCCATTATCCATGGGGTGTTGGGAGGGGAATATATTCAAGACCCCTAGTGGATAGGCCTAAAACCTCAGATAGTAGCAAATCCTATATATACTATGTTTTTTCCTGTATATACATATCTGTGATAAAGTTTATAAGTTAAGCACAATAAAAGATTAACAACAGTAACTCATAATAAAATAGAACAATTATAACAACATACTGTAAAAAAAGTTATGTGAGTGTGGCTTCTCTCAAAATACCTTATTGTACTGCATCAACTTCTTGAGATGATGTGAGATGTAAAATACCTATGTGACGGGATGAAGTGAGGTAAATGATGGAGGCGTTGTGGTGTAGCACTAGGCTTCTAGAGACCTGACTGTGCGTCAGAAGGACCATCTGCTTCCAGACCCCTGTTGACTATGGGTAACTCAAACCATGGAAACTGAAGTCATGGATAAGGGGGATTGCTGTACTCCATGTGATACTGTAGAGTCTCCAGAAGTCTGTAGGCATAATTTTTTAAATATTCTTTTCATGTTTTAAAATATTAATCTATGATGGAGGAAATAAAGCTGCACTTTGTTTTATATCATAATGTTCTTTAAATGTTAATCATGGGGAGCATAAAAACTTTATCCTAGATGCTCCATGAAATTAATTTCAAAAATTGCATTTTGTTAATCCTTTTACTATGGAATAAATATCCTTAATGGAGCTTCTCTTTCTTATTTCTTCTTAGTATATGTTTGATAGACCGTACAGTAGAACATTAGAGGCTGAAGCTGACAAAATTGGACTACAGCTTGCTGCAAAGGTAAATGCTTGGTAGTTGAGAAAACACAGTGCCCTTCGCACAGTAAAAGATAAATGTACATTGTCTTTATGAGCTGTGGCATGAGCAGAGAATGAGAGTTGGACTGTATGAAATTTTTCATTAATACCTTTTTAAATTTGTGCTTCTAGAAGGTGATATACTATCTTTGTTATACTTCTCTCCCTTTCTTGCCTAAGGGCTTTTCTGAGTAAAATAATGTACAATTGTTTTTTTTCCCCACTCAAAGGAAGGTTTGTTCTATTATAGCTATGATCTTAGATGAATCACCTGATTTTATAATTTAAATAAACAGAAGAACAAGCTTATTACTTTGTATCTTTGAGATTATTGTTGTTGCAGCAAATGACTGATCTTGGCTAGTCAGAGAGCAGCTCTGGGCCTTTACTATGATTTAAGTTGGCTTTTGCTCATATCTCCTTTACAGGGCACTGGGTGCCTCCCTGCCATTTTTATCATCTGTGATAACTGAGTATTATTAGTAGAATTTAATATTAGAAGTAAAACTTCATTTTTAGAAATAAGTAAAAAATAATGCCACTTGGTACATTAAATTCAAATTGTACTTGATTCCTTGTTGAGTTTCCAGTTGTTATTAAAAATCCTAGCTGTTAGAAATCACTATTATTTGAAGTTCTTATTATGAGTTTTATGGATTTAATTTCATAAATGAAGATATTATCCATCACAAAAGTAAAAGTAGTTATGTGAATGTTACATAATGAGAATTGAGTAAATTATCTGACTATATAGATTAAGAGGTTTCCAAATAGTGGGCCGCAGATTGGCTATAACAAGAGTTTCCTCATTTCAATGTACTACAGTCTGTGAAATTTTCCTTTTAATATAAGTGTGTTTTGTGTTCTGGTTAAGAAATCTTTGCCTATTTCAATAAGTTGTTACTGTTTTATTTCCAAGAAGCTTATTATTTTATTGCCTTTTAAAAATATATTATGTGGAAGAGGTCAGGATACTTTTTCCCCCATGTGGATATCTAATAGCCTCAGCACTGTTTATTGAAAAGTTATCTTTTCTCCACTATACTTCAGTGTCTCTTTGTCATAAATATGGGAGGCTATACAGAGGTTTATTTCTGGACTCCCTATTGTATTCTACTGGCATGTTATCTGTCTTTGAGCCAATACCACATTGTCACTGTAGCTTTGTAGTAAGCTGTAATATCTGATAACTGCTGTCCTCCAGTGTGGTTCTGCAAGATTGACTTGGCTATTCTTGGTTCTCTTCCTTTCTGTATAAATGTCAGAATAGCTTATCAAATCACATGCCTATACAAAAACATGCTTGGGATTTTGATTGGAATTGTGTGAATTTGGGGACAGTTGACTACTGTCAATAATATTGAGTCTTCCAGCCCACGAGTGATTTATTTGTCCATTTATTTAGATATTCTTGTAATTTCAGTGTTGTTTCCAAATGGTTTGTGTGTATGTGTGTGTATAGGACTTACAAATCCTTTGTTAAATGTACTGCTAAGTGTTAGACATTTTTTGATGTTATCATAAAGCGTCATTTAAGAAATAAGCTTCCTCATATATAGAAGTGCATTTTGTTTTTTTGTAAATGAACTAGTATCCAACAACCTTGCTAAATTCCCTTAATTCTAATAGTGTGTAGATTCTTTTAGATTTTATATATACACATTTGGGTTACCTATGAATAATAACAACTTTAGTTCTTCCTTTCCAATCTATGTACTTTCTCTTTTTTATCATACTGCAATGGCCAGAAACTTCAATACAGTGTTGAGGGTGAGCAGTGAGCACTTTTGTTTCTTCATGACTTTAGGGAGAAGGCATTCAGTATTTCACCATTCTTCATAACTTTTTTTGTTTCTGTTTTTGTTTTAAATCTGACTTTTTAGAAGAGTTGCCCTTCTATTCCTTATATGCTAAGAGTTTTTTTTTAAATTATGAGTAACTTTATCAAATTCTTTTTCTGTATTGATGAATATATAGTTTTTCTCCTTTAATCTGTTAATGTGACAAACTACATTGATTATTATTTTACACATTAGGACAACTTGTTATTTTGAAATTATTTTACACATTATGACAACTTGTTATTTTAAGATATAATTTTATCAGTTATATTATCCTTCCCACATATTACTGAAGTTGGTTTGCTAGCATATAGATTAGAATGTTTGTATCTATATTCATAAGATATACCAAGTTGGAATTTTCTTTTCTTGTAATGTCCTGTCATGTTTTGCTATCAAGATTATGCTGGCCTTATAAAATGAGTTGGGAAGTTTTTTTGTTCTTTTCTCTGGAAGTGTTTGTGTAATATTAGTAATATTTATTTTTAAATGTTTAGAGATTCCACGGGTAAAACTGTATGGGCCTGCAGATTTCTTTGTGGATGGTCTTTAGTTATAGATTCAGTCTTTCTAACAGATAAGAACTAATTCACATTTTTCTGTTCCATGTCAGGTTTAAAAAAAAAAAGATTTATTTTAGAGAGATTGAATGAGTGAGGGGAGGGGCAGAGGAAGAGAGGGAAAGAAGTAGACTTCTTGCTGACCGCAGAGCCCAATGCGGGGCTAGATCTCATGACCCTGAGATCATGATCTGTGCTGAAATTAAGAGTTGGAGGCTTAACCAACTAAGCCATTCAGGTGCCCCAGTTTTGTGTCACTTTTTTTATAATTTTGTTTTTCTAGAAATGTATGTTTTGTTTAAATTCTAAACATTTCTGGTATAAAGTTTTTTAATATACATATATATTTGCATTTTGTGTTGTTTTTTTAATTGAAGTATAGTTGACACACAATATTACACTAGTTCTGTGTGTACAAAACAGGGATTCGACCACTCCATGTGTTATGCTCACCGTAAGTGTAGCTACCGTCTGTCATCATACAATGCTGTGACAGTACTGTTGACTGTATTCCTTATGCTGTACCTTTCATCCTGTGGCTTATCATTCTGTAACCGGAAGCCTGTTTCTCCAGCTCCTTCATCTATTTTGCTGCCACTTCCTGCCCCTCTCCACTGGCAACCGTCAGTTTGTTACCTTTACTATATTTTTAATGTCTGAAGGATACTGCATTCTTCAGATATATTTGGTTTATTTGTTGATTCAAAAATTAATACAGTTTTAGTTAAGTAGTTACACATGTTGTGATTCCTTCCACTGCCGATCACCTTAGTTCTTCTAAAGTTTAAGTCATAATCTTCAAGGTAGCGCTTTTTAAAAAAAATTTTGTGGGGTGCCTGGGTGGCTCAGTTAGTTAAACATCCAGTCATTAACTGCAGCTCAGTTCATGATCTCAGGGTTGTGGGATCAAGCCCCATGTAGGGCTCAGTGGGGAGTCTGCTTGAGATTCTCACTCCCTCTGCCCTTCCTCCCTGCTCATCCACTCTTTCTCCCTCTCTCCCTCTCATTCTCTCTCTCAAAATAAATAAATGAATCTTTTCAAAGAAGATTCACTCAGTCCACAGTTCTTTCAGTTTGGCTTCTTGGATCTTCACTTGAATATGGACATGCTTCAGAACTTCACCAGCTGTAATATTTAGGATCCAGTTTCTTTAAGCAGTTTACTTTAGAGCCACGTTGAGGGTCTGAGTAGATGAATCTGCTTAGATCTTAATTTCAGACACCCTCTAAACATGAATAAGTTCAAGCTGTATTCACTCCTGAACTGTCACCCTCTAGAATAGTACAGATAATTGGGATATGTTAATACCTAAGATTATAATAATTTGACTGTTAGTTCTTTGATGGTTTTAGCAGATCTGTCTTGTGGTTCTTTCCCATATATAACACATGTTTCAGCTTGTATATTATCTGTAACTGTCTTGTAGCTCACTAATCCTACTTTCAGCTATGTCTATTCTGCCATTAGACATATCTTTGACTTTTAAATTTTATTGTATTTTTAAAAATTTTTTAAAAAGATTTTTACTTATTTATTTGACAGAGAGAGATCACAAGTAGTCAGAGAGGCAGTCAGAGAGAAAGAGGGGTAAGCAGGCTCCCTGCTGAGCAGAAAGCCCAATGCGGGGCTCGATCCCAGGACACTGGCTTAACCACTGAACATAGAACTATTGGCTCTGAATGATAATTTCATCCATTGTAGGTGATTCTCCCTTAGTCTGGAGGACAATTAGAATAGAGCAGATTATTTCAGTCAGTCAGAGCCTGAGCTGGGTCTTCATAAGTTTCAATTTACCTGTACTCACCTTCATTTATAAGAGTATTGCTGTACAGGGAGGTCTGCTGAAGGCATGGAGTATTTACTAAGTTCCTCCTGTGTAGTGGTTTTTGAACTTCAGTTTTTGATTCACTAGCACCATGAGACTATTGAAATCTCTATTCAGTTTTCATCAACTTTTTGTTTTAAAAGTGCCCTGTGCAGCTTAAGAATTAATAAGATGCCTTGTTGAACTGGCATCCAGTGGTGTCTTTGTCCTCCTATCTTTCAAATCTTAGCTTCTCAAATTTGGCTGCCTTGTTAAGCATAACTTGTAAGTTTTGGCTCTCTAGCCCTGCTGGATGGCTGAAAACTCTCCTTAGTCACCTCTTTCTACTTGGATTTCTTTTGAGTTCTACTTGTATTCTCAGCCTCTGGCTCTTCATTGCTTAGAATTTAACAGATTTCACTGAAATCTTTTCTTTGAAAAAAGTTGATGGTATTTTGATAGGGATTATATTAAATGTGTAGATGGCTCTTGGTAGCATAGACATTTTCACATTTTCTTGGTAGCATAGACATTTCCAATCCGTGAGCATGAAACATTTTTCCATTTCTTTGTGTCTTCCTCAATTTCTTTACTATATGCAGCTAGGCTGTCATTGAAAGTAGAAGGGGAGATAAAAATCTTTAGGACAAACAAAAACTAAAAGAATTTGCAAACATCAAACCAGCCCTATAGGAAATATTGAAAGGGATCCTCTAAGCAAAGAGAGAGCCTAAAAGTAACATAAACCAGAAAGGAACAGAGACAATATACAGTAACAGTCACCTTACAGGTAATACATGGCACTAAATTCATATCTTTCAATAGTTACTCTGAATGTAAATTAGGGCTAAATGCCCCAATCAAAAGACAGGGTATCAGAATGGATAAAAGAACAAGACCCTTTGATATGCTGTCTACAAGAAACTCAGAGACTTCTCCAGATTTAAAGTGAAGGTGTGGAAAACCATTTACCATGCTAATGGACATCAAAAGAAAGCTGGGGTGGCAATCCTTATATCAGACAAATTAGATTTTAAACCAAAGACTATGATAAGAGATGAGGAAGGACCCTGTATCATACTTAAAGGGTCTATCCAATAAGAAGATCTAACAATTTTAAATATCTATGCCCCTAGTATGGGAGCAGCCACTTATATAAGCCAATTAAAAACCAAATCAAAGAAACACATTGACAATAATACAATAATAGTAGGGGACATTCACACCCCCTCACTAAGTTGACAGATTAAGCAAAAGATCAACAATGAAATAAAGGCTTTAAATGACACACTGGACCAGGTAGACTTCACAGATAAATTCAGAACATTCCATCCCAAAGCAACAGAATATACATTCTTCTCTAGTGCACATGGAACATTCTCCAGAGCAGACCATATCCTGGATCACAAATCAGGTCTCAACTAGTACCAAAAGATTGGGATCATTCCCTGCATATTTTTGGACCACAGTGCTTTGAAAGTAGAACTAAAAAATCACAAGAGGAAAGTTGGAAAGAACTCAAATACATGGAGGCTGAAGAACATCCTACTAAAGAATGAATGGGTCAACCAGGAAATTAAAGGAGAATTTTAAAAATTCATGGCAACAAATGAAAATGAAAACACAACTGTTCAAAAATCTTTGGGGTGCAGCAAAGGCAGTCCTAAGAGAAAAATAAATAGCAATACAAGCCTTTCTCAAGAAACACGAACAGTCTCAAATGTAGTTGGCATCCTTATTCACATATCCTTATGTTCCTTGCACTTACATAGCAGTAGGGTGGGATTGCTGGCACTGCTATGTTTGTTTTTAAAAGATACTTCCTGTTATTACAGAATGTTATGGCAAACCTTAACCAGTGACACATCGCAATACCCTTTTTTTAAATACCTGCATCAGCCCTTCTTTTGAAGATGGTCTTTTTTTCTTAATGTTTTTCTTGGTAGATTTTAAAAATACATATTCTAGGCCCCACACTTGGATCAGTATCAGGGTGATGAAACCCTGAATCTGAATATGTTTAGGAACTTCCAAGTGATTTCTGCTATCTAGGCAGGTTTGGAAATTACTACTTTGAGTGATCAAATGTCAGTTTTATGTTTTTGGGTGACTTGGTAAGATAAATTTTCTGTGGTATTTAAGAAAGAAGAATGAAATTAGGTTAGCAAATATTGATATTCCTTTGATTATCTATAATATGCAAGCCATCTATTTTTTAAGAGTGTATCTGGATAGCTACAACTATGATTTCATTTTCTAAAGCATATCTAAATAATTGTGTTGTGGATGAGTTGACCTTTTGCCAGTTGTGACATAGTACTTGGTTCAAAGGAGAAAACAACATTGCTACATGTATTAAGTCATGGATCCATAGTGATACAGGCAATATCTTTGTTATGGAGCACTTAGGCTATAATGTTCTTTGTTAAGAAAAATATTTATTAATTTGAGTGAGATAGAGCATGAGTACAAGTGGGGGTATGCAGAGGGAGAAGCAGGCTCCCCGTTGAGCAAAGAGCTGGATACAGGGCTTGATCCCAGGCTGCCAGGATCATGACCTGAGCCAAAGTCAGATACTTAACCGACTGAACCACTCAGGTACCCCTGGAGCACTTAGGATATAAAAATGCCGTCTCAGTACAAGTATTTATTTCCTATCAAAAGGGAGAAACAGTATAAGAACCTTAGATGTTATATTGATACCAGCATTTATTCTGTGATACCACCTGTTTAGATGATAATGCTATTATTTGTCATTCAACACTATATTCTGTTACTATACTTAGTATGTTATATATATTGTCTGGCCTAATCCTTTAGTAACTCTGTGAACTAGTGATTAGTATCATTATCTTCATCTCACTGATAAAGGAACTGAAGCCCAGATAGAATAAGTTACCTTCTTCTGGTACAAAATGGTAAAACCATGATTCAAACCCAAGGGTGTATGATTTCAAAGTTTGTTGCTGCAGTTTTGTTTCTGATCTTATCCCTCTACCACAGTTATATTTCTCAAGATCAACTAGTCTCTATGTTGTCATATCCCATGCATGCTTTTCTATGTTTATCTTGTTCTTTATCTTAGTAACATTTGACACTATTAACACCACTCCCCTTTAAAAATATCTATATATTTGTGTGATTAGCTACACATTTCATTATAGTATAAAAAGCTGTTTAGTTTTGTAAACTCGTAATGGGAAATAATAGCCCTTACTGCACCTCCGCCTTAACTTCTTTATCTGTTTACCACTCTCTATATTTTCACATACTGTGTTTATTTTGTTTTTTTGTTTTTTAAAGATTTATTTATTTATTTATTTATTTGACAGAGAGAAATCACAAGTAGTTGGAGAGGCAGGCAGAGAGAGAGAGAGGAGGAAGCAGGCTCCCTGCCGAGCAGAGAGCCCCATGCGGGACTCGATCCCAGGACCCTGAGATCATGACCTGAGCCGAAGGCAGCGGCTTAACCCACTGAGCCACCCAGGCGCCCTACTGTGTTTATTTTGTAATTTCTTGACTCAGTAGGTTTAAACAATTGATTTCTTGTTACGGAAGATTTAATCTTTTATAAACCTGATTAATGGTTTTGTGTGCTTATTTGCTATTTGTATTCCTTCTTGGTTAATTATCGTTCAGTTTTTTTTTCTCCTCCATACTCTAATCGGATTGTCTGTTTTCTTATTATTCACTCTGGAGTATTTTTACGTATTCTGGATACAGTCATTTGTTGGATATGTGATTTGAAAATGGTTGTTCCTTGTCTGTGGCTCATCTTTCTTAACAA
The DNA here is from genome assembly GCF_009829155.1 of Mustela erminea. Classification (NCBI taxonomy): domain Eukaryota; kingdom Metazoa; phylum Chordata; class Mammalia; order Carnivora; family Mustelidae; genus Mustela; species Mustela erminea. The sequence continues at coordinate 62,601,756 of NC_045623.1, forward strand.
AGTTGTATGTGTGTTGTGTTTTTTGGTTTTCTTTCTCTCTTTTTTTTCAGAGCAAACATTTTTAATTTTGATGAAATCTAGGTTAAGGTACCCCCAAGGAAACTCTGCCAATTTCTGGGGTGAACTTCTTTCTGGTACCTTAACCCACAAATTCCAACTACTCCTTGCAGTTCTGAACTCTTATCTTCTAACTCCTTAGCTTAGCCAAACTTCCCATGTTCTGCTTGGGTTCTACCCCTTACAGTGTGGTCAGGAAACTGCCTCCAGACAGAGAGCAGATGCAAATCCAGGAGTTGCAGTACACAGTGTGTCTCTTTTTCTCAAGAATCACGGTCTAGTCTTGCCTTTTGTCCGGTACCTGAAAATATTTGCCTCATGTAGTCTGTCCGGTTTTATGGTTATTTGTGGTGGAAGATCAAATCCAGTACCATTAGTCTCATGAATGGAAGTGTGTACATCCCCAAATTTGTAACTCGTGATTGTCCATATCTTAGAAGAACTCACTAAGAAACTTTTCAGAAGCTCTGTATATACCTAGGTATCCAAACCTAGGGATAGCAGACTCCACTGTAAGATAGATAGGGCAGTGAGCTAGTTCTCTCTTTGGGAACTTCTACATGGAATATATGTAAACCCTGTCTGTGGCTGTTAAAGTGTCTTTGCAGAAGAATCCTGTAAAACTGGCTGCTGTCATTTAATGGTTGAGAAAGGAGAGGGAGGTGGGGTTATCTCATTCATTGTGGAGACTCTTCTTTAATTCTCTACTTGAATCTTACACCTGAGCCCTTTTTTCTTGAGTATCAGATACAGAACCTTTCTGGAGTCGCCATGGTGTGGGGGTATCAGCTGCCAAAGAAGCAATGTAGTATAATGATAATGAGCAAGCTCAGGAACTTGACTGGCCAAGTCTGAGGATCTGCTTTGCCAGCTCTATGTGATCCTGGGTGAGCTTTTTATCCTTTCTATACTTCAGTTCTCCCCATCTATAGGATAGGAATGGTAATTGGATCTATATTATAGAATCAATACAATTAAAGTCCTAGGAGCACTAGTCTTCTAATCATTTATACTTAAATATATGCCTGTGTTTCAGCTATAGTCAAAAAATTAAAAACAAAAAAACAAAACAAAATATCTGCCTATTATTTCCTCTTTCTATTTCACAAGTATCTCAAAACTAATATGTTCAATATATCCTTGATTTTCCCCTCACATCTACTTCTAGTCTTCCTTTCCCCAATAAATAAACCACTTTCTATTCAGTAGCTTTTGGAAAAAATCTGGAGTCCTCCTTAATACTTCCTTCTTTTTTATCATTCATGTGGAATTTTTTACCAAGTGTCGGTAGTTATATCTATAAAATGCATCTCAGTATGTTTCTGTCTCCACCATTGGCATTTTACCTGAACTTCTCTGCCAGCCTCATTACAGCTTTCATTGACTCCAGTCATATTTCCCTTCTCATAATAGTTAGGTCCAGGCAGCTAGGACATTTACTTTCTCAAGGTAAGACTTAAGTGGACACTGGACAGCATTTGCCATCAGAGTTTTCGTATTCTGCTTTTGATTGGCACATTCTTTTTTATATTTGTTAATAAACCCTATTAGAAGACATCTTTGAGACCAAGGTGACACTTTTTACATTGATATACATAGACCTTTTTTGACCTATTATGTTGATTTCAATTTATTGATTCAGTGTATATATCATCTTCTAGAATGTAGGGATACACAATACCATTATGGAGGTCAGAATTTGAGTAAAAAGCAGAGACATTAAATAAATGATTTTTATAGTTTAAAGTATTGTGACAGAGATACACAAGATCCCCTGAAAAAAAGAGAGCAGAAATGTAACATTAGCTAGGAATGAGAACTTGGCCTAGAGATTAGACTGAGAAAAAGATATTTACTGAAGACATCTGAAAGCTAAGTAGTAGTTTTCCTGGTGAAGATGTTGATGGGGGTGTTTGGCATGCGGACAGCATGTTCAAAGTCAAAAGTAATGATTGCTTAGTCCAGGAGTTAAAAACTCACTGTGCTAAAATGTAGAGTTCAAGAGCACCAGTGGCAAGAGATTTTATATCTTTGTATCTTACCCAGCATAGAGGTTGGGACCTTGGACTCCTGAGTCAGACTGACCTGTGTTTGACCTCTTGTCTCTTTTCGTCATTGTGTGCAAATCACTTACCCTTTCTAAGTCTCTTTTCTAGTCTAAAAAATGGGAATAATGATACTACTGCCTCAGAGGGTTATTTTACATGTCCTCCACTTGATTCTTAGTTGTGGCTTGTATCCTCTTTTTGGACATTGATGCATGAGACTTTCTTGACTTCTTGCCATTTAATATTTAAATCACAGAATGTAATTATCTTATTCCTAATTCTGTCCTTATTAGGCAACCTTGTCATTATAGCCTGGCTTCCTTGGTTCCATGCCTAAAAGGGAAAGAACATGATGAATTGAGGATGCAGGTGCCCTGTGCCCTTGGTAGTTTTGGCAGTAGTAGTTATTGCCACATTAACAAGTTGATATTCTTTTTTTTTTTTTTTTTTGAGAACTTCTTTTTTTTTTAAAACTATGTTAGTCATCATATAGTATATCATTAGTTTTTGATGTAGTGTTCTGTGATTCATTTTTTTTTAAAGATTTTATTTATTTATTTAACAGAGAAAAAGAGAGAGACAGAACACAAGCAAGGGGAGTGGGAGAGGGATAAGCAGGATTCCTACTGAGCAGGGAGCCCAACGATGTGGAGCTCCATCCCAGGACCCTGGGATCATGACCTGAACCCAAGGCAGATGCTTAACGACTGAGTCACCCAGGCACTCCTCCATGACTCACTGTTTGTGTGTGACCCCCAGTGCTCCATGCAATACGTGTCTCCCTTAATACCCATCAAGGGGGTAACCATCCGCTGAAACCCCTCCCCTCTGAAACCCTCAGTTTGTTTCCTGGAGTCCATAGTCTCTCGTGGTTCATCTCTTCCTTTGACTCCCCCTTCATTTTTCTCTTCCTTCTCCTAATGTCCTCCATACTATTCCTTACGTTCCACAAATAAGTGAAATCATATGATAATTGACTTTCTCTGCTTGACTTTTTTCATTTAGTATAATATTCTTCAGTTCCATCCATCCATGCTGTTGCAAAAGTTGGGTATTCATCCTTTCTGATGGCTCAGTAATAGTCCATTGTATATATGGACCATATCATCTTTATCCATTTGTCTCTTGAAGGGCATCTTGGCTCTTTCCACAGTTTGGCTATTGTGGACATTGCTGCTCTGAACACTGGGGTACAGATGGCCCTTCTTTTCACTACATCTGTATCTTTGGGGTAAATGCCCAGTAGTGCAATTGCAGGGTCACAGGGTAGCTCTGTTTTTAAACAAGTTGATAGTCTGCTTTTTTATCAATCTTATGGACTTGGTTAATGGGAACTGTTCCTGTGAGATGGATCTATTGGTCACATGCTGTCTCATTAGATTTATGAGATTTTAAGGCCATGAAATAGACAGAATATGGAAAATTCATTAAAATCAGGTTATTCAGGAGGTCTCTGAAAATAGGCAGCTTGCCTCCCTTAGAGTGCTCTCTAGTTGTGCTTTGTTACTGGGTTTGAGTTTATATTTTTATGGTTATAATTTTTCATTTATAAGACATTTAGTTTATCATTACATAAATTATCAGAAAGACTAATACAGGGTTGGTAAAGACTGGTTGGTCTAAGGTGTGACCCAGAGAATAATAACTAGATGTACAGTTACCAGCTGACAATCAAACTAAGTATTTGATTTTATGTGTAGGTGTGTATTCATTTGTCACTGTAAAGATAATTCAACACTTTACAGTCATTTACATAAATGAGTGATCTCACCACAAGTAAGTCATTTTTATTTTTTAGTATCTATTTTTTAAATATGAAAAAGGAAACTAATTTTTTTTCAGTGGTTTTAATGCAGGAGCCGCCTTTTAGTAGGGCACTCACTGTATGTGATGGTGATTATCACAGTGATTAGGTAATAGAGATTACTGGTGTTTAATGGGGATGCGGGGGTGGGGATGGAGACAGAGATCTTGAATCCGCTATAATGGCCTGGAGAGCCCCCAAATTTGTTAAGTGTTGATGTACAGAGATGCTTCCAGATGGTTTCTTCAAGTAGCCTGAATAACTATGCAGATAGCACCATCTAGTGACAGAAATAGGTAATAGAATCTACTTTTGTCAAAAAAATAAAATAAAAATTCTAAAATTTCTGTAAATAATAGGTTAAAATCATAGACTTTTGGAACAGGAAAGAAAGTTGGAGATAATCTAATCCATCTTCTCCTTTTACGGATAAGGAAATTGGGGTCCAAAGAAGTGATTTCTCCTATAACATGCACCTAGTTAGAAAGAGCCTATGCCCAGGTCTCAGTTTTCCAAGTTGGTAATCTGAGCCTTTGTCATAGAACACTATTTTTATGTTCTATTTGGGTTAATATCTTAGGTGCTTTGCTTAGTTATTTAAGAATAAAAAACAGTAAATGGGGAGAACATCTCATTTACTAAGTGTGTTACAATGTAGATTTTCATGAAGCATGAACCTCATTGTATCACCTAGACAAATGAGACAAGGTTTTGTGTATTCATTTCATTTTTTTAGTTGCAATGATTTTAGCTCCAAATGTTGAATCTTAAGATAAAACTTGAGGATGGGGGGAAAAATATGTACATGGAAATTTATTAAAACTTTATTGTATTGATTGATAAACTGACATGTTGGCAATCAAAAGATGCAAAAACCTTTAAAATGAAATGAATTAACAAAATGATGCAAGTCTTCCTACTTCTCTTTGTTAGGGCATATAAAATGGTTTTGGTAAGTCAAGGTTCTTTTGTTTTGTTTTTAATGAGAGGGATGGGCAGATATTGAGATTGGTTTACTTGAAACCATCTTGAGCCTATGTCACAGTCAGCTGGAAAAGAGCAATGTTTAAGTATTGATTGTAAAATGTTGTTTATACAAGAAATGGGTTCCACGGTAAAGTGAGCTTTAGTGAGTGATGCCATCAGAGGTATTGGGACAGTGAATGTATGAAAGTGAGAGATGGGGAGAACCAGTTTCCTGGCAGTTGGTGGTGACATGATGACAGTAGTGCTGATAACACTGATGATGATAGTGACAACAAATGGCAGTAATGTAAACTAACATCTCTACGTGCAGGGCACGTGCGTGTGTTTGCGTGTGTTAACTCTGTAATTTTCATAACAACCCTGTGAAGAATAGGTGTTATTATTATCCTCATCTTACAGATGAAACTCAGGGATAGAGAAACCAAGGAACCTGACAAAGGTCTCACAGATAGCAGGATTTTTCAACAAAGGTACATTTGTTTATGAAGTGGAACTTTCTACAGTTATTTTAATGCACCAGGAACAATTTCGGTTTTCTGCTGCACTACCTCTAAGATCGCCATTTTTTAAAAATCTGTTCAGTCTTTTTTTTTTTTTTTTAAATTTTTTTTGAGTAACATATAATATATTATTTGCCCCAGGGGTACAGGTATGTGAATCATCAGGTTTATGTTTGGTCTTTTTAAATGGTATCTTAAAATAGCCTCTGTGTTCTTCTACCTCTGGGAGTCAAACTACCCTTGTGCCATAGTCCTTTGTAGTATTATCTCAGATAGCTATTTTACCAACCACTTGTCTGTGAAATACAGGAGAGGATGTCAGAAGGACTGAGACAAGTGTAAACTGTTAATGGCTTTCTAAAAAATGACTCTGAACTGCTAATGTCAGACTTTACCTCTTAGGGTTATCGCTGACAGGAGTTTTGTTGGAGAATCTAGGTGAATGTAAAGCAAAATTCAGAGATGCTTTTATCGTTACGTTTTTAATGAAAATTTTGGCTACAGGTAGGATATACTGGGTCTGGATTTATTTATACATCTTTTCCAGTGTTGTTTTGGCATTGGAAAATGTTCAAATAGAAGCATAGCTTTTCTACTATTGTACTCTTATGAATATCATATCCCACTGAGTTTCTAATTGAATAGAAGCAAATTCTTTTTCAATTAATATGTCCCTTAATGCATATTCATGCATGTTGATAATTAAACTTAATTCTTCTTTAGTTGTAAATTTGTGATATCATCACTTATGACCGAACCTAATATCCTATAATATTGGTTGCTCACCAGGGGAAAGTAAGAGTAAAAATAGTATCCACTGTGTTCTGGATCTGGACTGACTACTTCATAAAAGTTATCACATTTAATCCTAATGATCTCCTGCTCTCATTTCATTTTTATAGATGAATCTGAGACTCTTGGAGACAAAGCTATTGGCCCAAGGTCACAAACACTTCAATCATTTTACTTGTGTTTAAATCCTAACTCTGTCACTTACTAGTTATGTTATTTTGAACAAATTACTTGACCTCGTGGGTCTTGGTTTCTTCTTATCTGTAAAATGAGTGTAATAATAGTACTTAACTCAGAAGTTTGTTATGATGATTCAGTTAGTTAATATATGTCATACGCTTAGAACAATACCTGGCATTTAGCTCCATGTAAGTAATTATTACTTAAATAAAATAAATGGTATTTTGAACCCAGTCTTTTTGTTTCTCCTTTTCCCATTGTCCCAGTATAATGCCTCAAAAAGTATTCCGGGACCTATGTATTTCGCTGAGAGAAATTTTCTTATATCCTGGTTAACTCTGACAATAACTAGTTCTATTTTAAGAAGAAAACCCAGTCTAGAAATTACCCACTTTTTCTTAATGTACTTGTGGACACTTGGTAAACACAAGTTCCTTACTTTACTTTTTTAAAAAAGATTTTATTTATTTATTTTAGAGAGGGAGAAGAGAGCATGTAAGTAGAAGGAGGGGCAGAGGGAGAGAGAGAGAAAATCTCAAGTGGACTCCAGCCCAAGCACAGAGCCCAACACAGGGCTCAGTCACAGGACCCTGAGATCGTGACCTGAGCCAGAACCAAGAGTTGGATACTCAACCAACTGAGCCATCCAGGCACCCCTGCCATAATTTGTATTGAGGCAAGTGAGTTAGGCTTGTGATGAACTGAATATTTATTTTCTAAATATTTCTATTTTGATCTATAATTGATCTGTAATTTTGATAAATAATTACCATTTTATCTTTTTTTTTTACTGTGGCAAGAATATTTAACGTGAGATCTATCATCTTAACAAATTTTTAATTTGTATAATACAGTACTATTAACTGTAGGCACAGGGTGGTACAGCAGATCTTTAGAATTTATTCATCTTTTATAACTGAAACTTTCTGCCTTTTGAATAGCAACGTTGTATCTCCCTATACCCAGCCCTGGCAGCCACCATCTACCCTCTGCTTATGTGAGTTTGACTATTTTAAATCCCTCACATAAGTGGAATCATGCTATATTTGTCCTTTTGTGACTAGGTTTATTTCACTTAGCATAATATCCCCAAAGTTTATCCATGTTGCTGCATGTGATAGGATTTCCTTTTTTTTAAAAACTGAATAATATTTTATTGTATGTATATACCACTTTTCTTTCTCCATTTTTCCACTGATGGACATTTAGATTGTTTCCACATCTTGATTGTTATGCGTAACGCTGCAATGAACATAAGAGTGCTGATACCTGTTGGAGATCCCGCTTTCAGTTCTTTTATATAAGTACCCATACGTGGAAATGTTGGATCATATAATAGTTCTATTTTTAATTTTTTGAGAAATGTACATACTGTTTTCTGTAGTGGCTGTACTGTTTTACATTCCACTGACAGTGTACTAGGGTTCCACTAACACTTACCCTTTTATTTGTTTATTTTTTAAATCAGCCATCCTGACAGATGTGTGGTGATCTCTCATTGTGGTTTTTTATTTCCTTTACCCTGGTGGCTAGTGATGTTGAGGATTTCTAAATATACCTATTGGTCATTTTTATGTTGTTTTTGGAGGACTATTTAAGTTTTTTTTCCTAATTTTAATTGTTATTTGTTTTTTGGTTATTGTTATATAGGAGTTTTTGTATGAAGTATTAACCCCTTATTAGTTGTATGGTTTGCAGATATTTTCTCCCATCCTGTAGGTTGCCTTTTCACTCTGTTAATTATTTTCTTCATTGTGCAGAAGCTTTTTAGTTTGATGTAGTCCCATGTGTCAGTTTTGCTTTTGTTGCTTGTGCTTTGGGTGTCATATCCAAGGAATCATTGCCAAGATCAATGTCATGAAACTTTTCCCCCTATGTTTTCTTTGAGGAGTTTCACATGTTTCAAGTTCTGTGTTTAAGGTTTTAATACATCTTGAATTGATTTTTGTCTGTGGTGTAAAGTGAAGGTCCAATTCCATTGTTCTATATGTGAATATCCAGTTTTCCCAACACCATTTAATGAAGAGACTGTTTTTTTCCATTGTATATTTTTGGCACTTTTGTCAAAGATCACTTGACTGGATTATTTCTGGGCTCTGTAGTCTGTTCAGATGGTCTGTATATCTGTCTTTCTGCCAGTATAATTATGTTTTAATTATTGATTATGTTTTAATTATTGCAGCTTTGTAACACATTTTGAAATTAGGAAGTATGATACCTTTACCTTTCTTCTTCTTTATTACAATTATTTTGCCTTTTTGGGATCTTTGATGGTTCTTTGTGAATTTTAGGGTTAATAAAAAAGATTTTATTTATTTATTTGAACTAGAGAGTGAGAGAGCATAATTGGGGGAAGAGGGAGAGGGAGAAGCAGGTTCCCTACTGAGCAGGGAGCTTGATGTGGGCTCAATCCCAGGACCCAGGGTTCATGGCTGGAGCCAAAGGCAGCCACTTAACTGACTGAGCTATCTGGGAGGCCCTACGATTGTTTTTTCTATTCCTGTAAAAAATATTATTGGGATATTGATAGAAATTGTATTGAATCTGTAGATTGCTCTGAGTACAATGGGGATTTTAACAACATTAAGTCTTCCCATCCATGAGCACAGGATATCTTTTAATTTATTTATATGTTCTTTAATTTCGTTGATCATTGTTTCATAGCTTGTAGTATATAAGTCTTGATCTTTTTAGTTATATTATATTTATAGTTATATTTACTCCTAAGTATTTTATTGTTTTGATGCTAAGTGGCATTATTGACTTAATATGCTTTTCAGACAGTTTGTTTTTAGGTTATAGAAACACAACTGAATTTTATGTTAGTTTTGTAACTTGAAATTTTGATAAATTCATTTATTCTAGCAGTTTTCTTTTGTGGCATCTTTAGTGTTTTCTATGTACAAGATCATGCCATCTGCAAACCGAGATAATTTTACTTCTTTTTTTCTGATTTGTGTAGTTTTTCTTCTTTTTCTTTCTGCATAATTGCTCTTCCTGGTTCTGATGCTGTGTTGAATAGAATTGTTCTTGATCTTAGAGGAAAAATTTTGTTTTTCATCATTGATTATGTTGTTTGCTAGGGTTTTTTTCATATACGGTTTTTATTATATTAAAGTAATTGCCTTCTATTCCTAGTTTGTTGACTATTTTTGTTAATGAAAAGGTGTTAAAGTTTGTCACGTGTTTTTTCTGCATCTGTTGAGATGATCATATAATTTCTATCCTTCATTTTGTTAATGTACTGTATCACATTACTTGATTTTTATATGGCGAATCATCCTTGCATCCTAGAAGTAAATCTTACTCGGTCATAGTGTATGATTTGTTTTTTCAGGCTAAATACAGCTTATTTTTACAATGAAAAAAAAATTAGCTGAAGTATGGTCCATTTTAACTTCAGGCATACAACATAGTGTGATTCAATGATTGTATTCATTACACAATGTTCGTGTTAAGTGTTATTATAATTTGTCACCATCCAAAGTTATTACAATATTATTGACTATATTCCCTATTCTGTACTTTTCATCCTCAGGACTTATTTATTTTGTAACTGGAATTTTGTACCTATTCAGCTTTCTTTCCTACTCCTCCAACCCCTCCCCACTGGTAACCATCAGTTCTTGATATTTTTGACTCTGTTTCTGTTTTGTTGTTGTTGTTGTTGTTGTTCGTTCATTTGTTTTGTAGATTCCATATTAAGTGAGATCATGTGTTTTGTATCTCTGTCTGACTTATTTCACTTAGCATAATACCCTGTAAGTCCATCCATGTTACCATGGATGGCAAGATTTAATTATTTTTTATTTATGGTTGAGTAATATTCCACTGCATATATGTGTCATATCTTCTTTATTGTGGACATTCAATTTGCTTCTGTATCTTGTCTATTGTGAATTGGTGTTTTCTTTCTTTTTTTTTTTTTTAGTAAATCCCCAGAAGTGAAATTACTGAATCATATGTTATTTCTACCTTTATTTTTTGAGGAACCTTTATACTGTTTTTCATAGTAGTTATACCAGTTTACATTCCCACCAACAATGCACATGGGTTTCCTTTTCTTCACATTTTTGCCAACATGTGCTATTTCTTGTCTTTTTGATACTATCCATCTGTCTGGTGTGAGGTGGTATCTTATAGTGGCTTTGATTTGCATTTCCCTGATGATTAGTGATGTTGAGCATCTTTTTCATGTGTCCATTGACCATTTTTATGTCTTTTTTGGAAAAATGTCTCTTCAGATCCTCTGCTTTTTTGTTAATTGGATTTTTTTTTTCTTTTTGGTGTTGCACTGTAGGAGTTCTTTATATACTTTGGATATTAACCCCTTATCAGTTACATTATTTGAAAAAACCTTCTCTATTCAGTAGGTTTCCTTTTCGTCCTGTTGATGCTTTCCTTTACTGTGAAAAAGCTTTTCAGTTTGATGTCATCTCAGTAGTTTATTTTTACCTCTGAGTTCCTTGGAGGAGACATAGCCAGAAAAATATTGCTAAGGCTGACATCAAGGAGATTACTGCCTATGATTTCTCGTAGGAGTTTTATGGTTTCAAGTTTTGTATTTAGGTATTTAATCCATTTTCAGTTTATTTTTGTATGTTCCATAAGAAAGTGGTGCCATACACTTGCGTGTGGCCATTCAACATCATTTGTTGAAGAAACTAGACTGTCTTTTCCCCACTCTCTATGTCCTATGTTGAGGGCATAGATATTTACAATTGTTACATTCTCTTATTGGATTTATCCCTTTGTTGTTATGTAATGCCCTTCATTACTGTCTCTTTTTATTTATTTTATTTTATTTTATTATTATTTTTTTAAAGATTTTATTTATTTATCAGAGAGAGAGGGGGAGAGAGCGAGCACAGGCAGACAGAATGGCAGGCAGAGGCAGAGGGAGAAGCAGGCTCCCTGCCGAGCAAGGAGCCCGATGCGGGACTCGATCCCAGGACGCTGGGATCATGACCTGAGCCGAAGGCAGCTGCTTAACCAACTGAGCTACCCAGGCGTCCCATACTGTCTCTTTTTAAAGTCTATTTTGTCTGATATAAGTACTGGTAACCCCCTTTTTCTTTTCTTTTCTTTTTCTTTTTTTTTTTTTTTTTGCTTACCTTTGCATGGAGTATCTTTTTCATCCCTTTACTGTCAGTCTTTGTGTGTCTTTAGCCCTGAAGTGAGTCTCTTATAGGCAGCATATAGATGTATGTTTATTTTTATGAGTAAAATTTTTTTCTTCCATAATTTTCTTCTATTTGTGGTCTTTTATTTTCCATTTTAAAGAAGACTATTCAGCATTTTTTGTGCTGAAAAATGTGCTGAAAAATTTTGGGCCTCTTCAGTGGTGATGAACTTTTGTTTGTCTGGGAAACTCTTTATCACTCCTTCATTTCTGAATGATAACCTCTCCAAGTAGAATATTCTTGGTTGTAGGTATTTTCTTTATAGCATTTTGAATATATAATACTATATTGCTCTGGCTTAGTTCTTCTGAATAATTACTTTGTAGCCTTTTCCTTGAGCTCTCCTTGTATGTAACTATTGGCTTTTCTTTTGAAGCTTTTAAGATTCTCACTTTATCTTTTAATTGTAATTATTATTTGTCTTGGTGGACCTCCTTGAGTTCACCTTGTTTGGGTCTCTGATGGTTTCCTGTACCTGGATGTCTATTTCCTTCCCTAGCTTAGGGAAGTTTTCAGCTATTATTTCTTCAAACAAGTTTTCTGCATCTTTCCTTCTCCTCTCTCTGGGACCCTTATAATGCAAATATTAGTATGATGTTGTCCCAGGGGTACCTTAACCTATCCTCATTTTAAAACTTTTGATTTTAATGTTTAATTTTTAAATTATTTTTAAAAGATTTTTAAACTTATTTATTTGACAAAGAGAGATCACAAGTAAGCAGAAGTAGGCAGAGAGAGAGGGGGAAGCAGGCTTCCTGCTGAGCAGAGAGCCCGATGTGGGGCTCGATCCCAGAACCCTGATATCATGACCTGAGCTGAAGGCAGAGGCTTTAACCCACTAAGCCATGCAGGTGCCCCTAATTTTTTAATTTTTAAATTTGAGTACAATTGATCCACAAAGTTCTTTTAGTTTTGGGTGTATAGCATACTGATTCAATATCTATATGTTATACCCTGCCCACCACAAGTGTAGCTGCAATCTGTCATTATACACTGCTCTTACAGTAGCATTGACTGTATTTCACATGCTGTGCCTTTTATTCCTGTGACTTACTAATTCCATAATTGGAAGCTTATATCCCTCAATCTCCTTTACCCATGTTGTTTATTCCTCTACCTACTTCCCTCCAGCAACCATCAGTTTGTTCTCTGTATTTACAGATCTGATTCTGCTTTTTGTTTATTTATTCATTTGTTTTAGATTCCACATTAAGTGGAATTATATGGTTTTTGTCTTTCTTGGTCTGACTTTTTTCACTTAGTCTAGTACCCTCTAGGCCTATCCAGGTTGTCACAAGATCTCATCATAACAAGATCTCATTCTTTCTTATGGCTGTGTAATATTCCATTGTGTATATATACCATATCTTCTTTATCCATTCATCTGGCAGTGGACACTTGGAATGCTTTCATATCTTGTCTATTATAAATAATGCTGCAATAAACATAGGGTGCATATATCTTTAGAAATTAACATTTTTTGTTTTCTTTGCATAAATACCCAGTAATGGAGTTACTAGATAATATAGTATTTCTATTTTTAATTTTTTGAGAAACTTTTATACTGTTTTCCACAGTGGCTGCACCAATTTGCATTCCCACCAGCTGTGTGTGAGGGTTGCTTTTACTCTACATCCTCACTAACACTTGTTATTTCTTAATTTTTTATTTTAGCCCTTCTCAAAAGTGTGTGGTGGTATCTTATTGTGCTTTCTTTTTGTAGTTCACTGATGATTAGTGATGTGGAGCGGTTTTTCATGTGTCTGCTGACCATTTTTATGTCTTCTTCGAATAAAGGTCTGTTCACATCCTCTGCCCATTTCTAAATCGGATTGTTGGGGGGTTTTTTGGTGTTGAGTTATGTAAGTTCTTTATATATTTTGGCTATTAACCCCTTATCAGATGTATCATTTGTAAATATCTTCTCTCATTTAGTAGGTTGAGCTTTTGTTTTGTCGATGGTTTCCTTCTCTGTATAAAAGCGCTCTGTTTTAAGGTAGTCCCAGCAGTTTATTTTTGCTTTTGTTTCCCTTGCCTTAGGAGACATATCTAGAAAAATATTGCTGTGGCCAATGTTAAATCACTGTCTGTGTCCTCTTCTAGGATTGTTATGTTTTCAGGTCTCACACTTGGGTCTTTAATCCATTTTGAGTTTACTTTTGTGTATGGTATTAGAGAGCGGTCCAGTTTCATTCTTTTGCATCTTGTCATCCAGTTTTCTCAGCATCATTTATTGAAGAGACTATATTTTCTCCATTGTATATTTTTTCCTCCTTTGTTACAGATTAATTGACCATATAAACATGGGTTTATTTCTAGGCTTTCTATTATTTTTCATTGATCTATTTGTCTATATTTGTGCCATATCTTCATTTTTAATTTTTTTTTTCTTTCCCCTGTTCAGCATGGTTGCTTTCCATTACTCAGTATTCTAGATCTCTGATGTGTTCTTCTGCATCCTCTGATCTGCTTTTGATCCCCTCTGGTGTATTTTTCATTTCAGTTATTGTATGCTTCAGCTCTGATTGGCTCTTTATATTTTAAATATTTAATATAAATATATCATATTTATTTATAAATATATTTATATTATCTTTATCTATATATTTTCTATTTCTTTATTGAAGTTCTCACTGAATTTATCCATTTTTCTCTTAAGTGTGGTGAATACCTTTATCACCATTACTTTGAACTGTATCATATAAGATTACTTATTTCCATTTCGTGTAGCTTTTTTTCTGGGGTTTTGCTTTGTTCTTTTGTTTGGAACATATTCCTCTGCCTTTTCATTTTGTCTGACTCTCTTTGTTTGTTTCTGTGTATTAACTATGTCTGATATGTCTCTTGGTCTTAAAAGTAGTAGTGTAATGTGAAAGGTGTCATGTAGTGCCCAGTAGCTCAGTTCCTCTAGTTGCCAGAACCAGATGGTCCATGGGTGTCACCTGTGTGAGCTGAATGCACTCTCCTGTTGTGGCTTGGTTTTGGGTGCTGAGGATGTCTTGGTGGCTGGAGCTGGCCTTTAAAGCCTGCCTGTCAGCAATGACTGGCTGAAACTACTGTGAACACACCAGTGGACGTGGCTTGCCCCTGGCGCAGCTGGCTGAGGGTTGGCTGTTGTCACCATGGGCATGCTGGTGGATAAGGCCAGCCCTTAACCTAGCTTTCTGCTGTGATTGCCCTGGATGCATTTGGTGGGCAGGGCTTGCTAATGGCATAGCTGGCTGAGGAACCTAGCTGGAGATACTGTAGGCATGCTGGAGGGTTACATTTGCTTCTGCCCTCCCCTAGACAGGAGTCACTTTAGAGGAGCACTGCTCCTGACCTGCTGCTTTGGAGGGGTGCCTGCTGGGATGGGTGTAGGGGAATGCTGCAGTGGGGCAAATGGTGCTAGCAAGGTGATGCAGAGTGTCAGAACTGGCTCCTACAAGCATCCTGCTAGCTAGGCTAAAGGAAGGCAAGAAGAATGGAGCCTGTCATAACTTCTCTTCCCAGAGAAATCTGCAGATTCCTGCCTCTCTGGCATACGTCCTAAAATTAGACAATAAATCTTTATGTATAACAAAGACTTTTTAAATTCATGCTTCTGTGCTGGGTCTCTGACTGAATGATATAGTGCACTAGGCTTTTAAAGACAGAGACTTGTTTTCCTGTAGCGTTCTGGCTCCCTTAGAGTTAAGCCTCATTGATTTTCTTTTTTTCTTCTTTCATTCTTTTTTTATTTTTACTTCTCCTCTGTATTTATTAGATGTACATGTAAGTTAAAAATCATATATGTGTGTGTGTTTTATATAAGAGGTTTTATGTAAGAAGTTATATAGAACAAATTATACACACACACACATACATACTGGGTAGTGACAGGAAGCATTAAACTTATATTTAGGAAATACAGTAGCTATTTTTTATAGTCTTGAAGAGTGAAGAAGGTAGGTTTTTGGTGTGTTAAGAAATGCATCTCCTGCAGTCCACACATTCTCATTTATTTTCAAAGCTAGATATTGTGGAGATTTGTCTTTTTGGTTCAGGTCCTTAGGCCTGGAAATGCCCAGTGTTAGGCCTAATATCCTTCCTCTTCCGTACTTATTATTGTTTCTCCACTTTACTGGTTGCTGTGCCAGAGGTTTGGTTCCCTACAGTGTCTGTGTCCCTCCTTCACTTCTTGTTGTAGCCTTCCTTTTATGATTTTGACTGTGAAAATCTGTTCTGCCAATCTTCAGGTCATTTTCATAGGGAGTTGCAATACCTGTAGTTGTCGCCTTGATTAATCCATGGCAGGAGATAATCTTAGGATCTTCTACTCTGCCATTTGCCCCCACTCCCCCTGTTGTACAATTATTTCAATGTGCTATTGGGTTTAGTTTGCTAGTATTTTGTTAAGGAGTTTTGAATCTGTGTTTATCAGGATATTGGGTGTATAGTTTTTTTAGTGTCTTTGGCTTTGGTATTGGGATAATGCTGATTTTGCAAAATGATCTTGGAAGTGTTCCCTCCTTGTCATCTCTTTTGTGTGAATTTGACAAAAATTGGTGTTAATTCTTCTTTATTTCTTAATTTTTAAAATTTAGTTTAATTTTATTTCTTTCAGCATTAAAAAATTCATTGTTTATGCACCACACCCAGTGCTCCATGCAGTATGTGCCCTCCATAATACCACCACAAAAAGGCTCACCCAAACCCTACCCCCCCCTCCAAAAACCTCAGTTTGTTTCTCAGAGTCTAGTCTCTCATGGTTTATCTCCCCCTCCGATTTCCCCCAACTCACTTCTCCTCTCCATCTCCCAAGGTCCTCCGCGTCATTTCTTATGCTCCGCAAGTTAGTGAAACCATATGATAATTTACTCTGCTTGACTTATTTCACTCAGCATAATCTCTTCCAGTCCTGTCCATGTTGATACAAAAGTTGGGTATTCATCCTTTCTGATGGAGGCATAATACTCCATTGTATATATGGACCCTATCTTTTTTATCCATTCGTCTATTGAAGGGCATCTTGGTTCTTTCTATAGTTTGGTGACTGTGGCCATTGCTGCTATGAACATTGGGGTACAGGTGGCCCTTTTCACTGCATCTGTATCTTTGGGGTAAATACCCAGTCAAAACCTCCCAAAAAACAAGAGCCAGGACCTGACGGATTCCCTGGAGAATTCTACCAAACATTCAAAGAAGAAATAGTACCTATTTTCCTGAAGCTGTTTCAAAAAATAGAAACAGAAGGAAAACTTCCAGACACTTTTTATGAAGCCAGTATTACCCTTATCCCCAGACCAGGCAAAGACCCCACCCAAAAGGAGAATTTCAGACCAATATCCCTGATGAATAACGGATGCCAAGATTCTCAACAAGTTCCTAGCTAATAGGATCCAACAGTACATTAACAAGATTATCCACTATGACAAGATGGGATTTATCCATGGGATGCAAGGATGGCTCAACATTTGCAAATGAATCAGTATGATAGAAGAAATCAGTAAGAGAAGAAAGAAGAACCACATGGTCTTCTCAGTTGATGTAGAAAAAGCATTTGACAAGATAAGCATCTGTTCCTGATTAAAACGATTCAAAGTATAGGGATAGAGGGAACATTCCTCAACTTCATAAAATCTGTCTGTGAAAACCCCACAGTGAATATCATCCTCAATGGGGAAGAACGGACAGCCTTCCCTTTGAGATCAGGAACATGACAAGGATATCCACTCTAACTCTTCTTTATATGTCTTGTAGAACTCATTTGTGAATTCTGGGCTTTTCTTTTTCAGTAGGTGTTTTACTCTTGATTCAATCTTCTTTCTTGTTTTAGATCTTGTCACATTTTTCTGTTTCTTCATGATTTGGTCTCAGTAAATTGTGTGTTTCTAGGGTTTGTCCATTTCTTCTAGATTTCCAATTTTGGGACATGTAACTATTTGTAGTTACAAATACGTAGTGATCCTTATGATCCTGTTTATTTCTGTGACTTTAGTTGTAATGTCTCCTCTTTGATTTCTGCTTTTCTTTTCTCATTTTTTCTTAGTCTAGCTAAAGGTTTGTTAATTTAATTTCTCCTTTCAAAAGTCAGTTTTTATTACTTCATTGATTTCTTCTCCTGTTGCTTTTCTATTCTCTATTTTGTTAATTTCTGCTGTAATCTTCATTATTTTCTTCCTTCTGCTAACTTTATACTTTGTTCTTTTTTATAGTTCCTTGAGGTGTAAAGCTGTGTTGTTTATTTGAGATCTTTTTTAATGTAGACATTTATTGCTATAAACTTCCTTTCTAATAATGCTTTTGTTGCATTGTGTAAGTTTTAATATGTTATATTTTTGTTTTTGTTTGTCATAAAACATTTTGTAATTTACCTTTTCATTTCTAATTTTATCCGTTGGTTTTTGGGAGTATGTTGTTTAATTTGCACATACTTGGAAATACTCAGTTTTCCTTCAGCTATTGGATTCTAGTTTCACTTCACTCTGGCTGGAAAAGATATGTGTTTTGTGACCTAACGTGATCTGTCCTGAAGAATGTTCCATGTGTGCTTGAGAAAATGAGTATTCTTCTTACGTTGATTGGAATGTTTTGTAGATGTCTATTAGATCAATTTGGCATATAGTGTTAAAGTCTGCTGTTTCCATCTTGATTTTTCTGTCTGGAAGTTCTGTGCATTATTTAAAGTAGGGCCTTGCAGTCTCCCATATTATATTGTTGTCTGTTTCTCCTTTCAGTTCTACCAATGTTCACTGTGATGCTGGTGCATATATATTTGTAATAATTATATCTTCCATGTTTATTGATCCTTTTATCATTATATAATGTCCCTTTGCTTTTGTGACAGATTTTGTCTTAAATTGTGTTTTGTCTGACTTATGTATAGTCACCCCTGCTCTCTTTTGGTTACAGATTTGCATAGAATATTTTTTTTTTTCTAGCCCTCACTTTCAAACTATCAGTGTCCTTTAAATAAGTCTTGGTAGACTGCGTATAGTGGGATGTTATTTTTTCATTCTTTCAGAAACTCTTTGTCTTTTGAGTGAGGAGTATAATGCATTTACATTTAAAGAAATTGATAGGGAAAGAACTTACTGTTGCTATTTTAATTGATTTCTCTTTGTATTACAGTTCTGGTGCCATCACTGTATTTTGTTGATTTTTTTTGTATTGACATGCTTTGATTCCTTTTTCTTTTGTATATCTTATATGGATACTTTCTTTGTGGTTACTGTGGAACTTATAAAAATGTTTTGTAGTTATAATAGTCTATTTTAAGCCAATAGTAATTTAACTTCAGTTATATACAAAATTTTATACTTTATGTTATTGATTTCACAGTTTACATATTTTTATATTGTATATTCACTAACATTCTTATAGTTATTTTTAATACTACTGACTGAACTAGAATTAAAATAATTTATCTGCTACTATTACATTATTACAGTATTCTGTATTTGTCTATATATTTACCTTTACCAGTGAGTTTTATACTTTCAGTGCTTTTGTATTGCTGTTTATAGTTCTTTTCTTTATTTTGAAGAGTTCTTTGAATGTTTCTTGTAAGGCAGTTCTAGTGGCAATGAAATCCTTTAGATTTTGTTTGAGAAAGTCTGTGTCCTTCATTCTTGAAGGACAGTTTTGGTCGACAGTTTTTTTTTCAGCACTTTGAATATAATGTCCCACTCCCATCTGGCCCTCAAGGAGTCTGCTGGGAAGACTTGTGGAAGTGCCCTTGTATATACTGATTTACTTTTCTGTCTTTTTTTCCCCCCCAAATTCTTTGTCTTTGACTTTTAAAAATTGCTTATAATGTGTCTATGTAATTGATATCTTTGAGTTCATCTTTCACAGTTTGTCTCTGGGTTTCCTGGATCTGGATATCCTTTTCTTCCCCAGAAGTGGAAAATTTTCAGCTGTTACTTCTCTGAGTAAACTTTGTGCTCTTTTCTCTCTCTTTCCTTCTCTGGGACTTCCATAATGCATATATTGGTCTATTGGATGGTGTTCTATAAATGCTTAAGTTTCCTTCGTGCTCGCTATTTATTTATTTATTTATTTATTCTATTTATTTATTTATTTATTTATTTATTGCTTTTCTGGATAATTTTCTGTGACTTGTCTTTGAGTTCACTGGATCTAAGTCTGCTGTTGAATTCTTATAGTAGCAAATTTTTCAGTGCATTTATTTTTCATTTCTAAGATTTCTGTTTGGCATTTTTTAATATTTCTATCTCTGTTATTCTCACCTTTGTTTATGTATTTCTTCTGACCTGGGGGACTATCTTTATGAGGGTTACTTTGACTCTCTCAAGTAAATTACATACATGTTTCATTAGCATCACTTCCTGAAGATTTAAGTTTTTCCTGTGGGATATATTTCCCTGGCTGTTCATTTTCCTTGACCCGGAGTTGGTATCTTTACATTAGAAAAAAAACAGCCAGCTTTTCCAGGCTTTGTGAACTGGCCTTCCACAGGAGAGGATCCTAACCAATTAGCCCAGCCAGAGATTTTGTGGCCCTCTCAAACTTTTGTGCCAATCCAACCCCATCTTTGTTCTTAGTGGAACCTAGACATCTCAGGTATGCCAGGTCCTTGGGGAGCCTGGGTGGCTCAGTGGGCTGAACTTCCAACTCTTGAATTTGGCTCGGGTCATTATTTCAGGGTGGTGAGATCAAGCCCTATATTGGGCTTTCTGCTGGGTGTGGAATCTGCTTAAGATTCTCTCTCTCTGCCCCTCATATAAATAAATAAAGTACACCAGATCCCATCATTGCTCTGTGATAGGTGAATTGTAGGCATTTTCTCAGGCAACTCCCAGAAATGTTGGAACATTAAATATATGGTTCACTTTCTTTCCTCCCCAGGGAGGAGAAGCTCAGAGCTGGAGAATTTTGCCACTCCCTCTTTGTTGGAGGGAAGGGCTATTGCAGTTGTTTGTGTGCTAGTTGAGACTGCTATCCTTATTCTCACTGACCTCCAGGCCTACCATGTGCTACATTTCATCAATGCTTTGAGACAAGACAGAAGCCAGTTTCTTGGGCAGCCCTGGAAAAGTTGGAATATTGGATACATCATCCAGTTCTTTCCCTCACTAGGGAGAAGCTAGGGTAGGGATTATGGCAAGAGGCTGTCCCAAATTTTCCTCCTGGCTTTGATGTGTGTGATTCACAGTTGTCTAAGGTACAGGAGCCTCTAAGCTAGTTTCTGGATCTCTCAGAAAGAGACTTTGTGTGTATATTGTTAAATCAGTGTGTTTGTGTTGGGAAGAAGGGTCCATTGCTTCTTATTCCCATATCTTACTAATATCCCATCGCTTATTTTTCACAAACTAGAAAAATATAAGTAAAATACCCCTTTTGAAAACAAAGTTATCTCACATTAGTGGTTCTTTGAATTTGGTTTTGGAAATACAGACACACGTCAGTATCTTTATCTTACTATTAAAGCAGATATCGTCAGTCCTTTTGGAATACTTTTAAGTTGGGAATATTTTTCAGTCTGTGGGATAATTATTTTCTTTTATTTCTGAATATCAAATATTGCTTTAAAGATTGCCTTTGTGTTTTTTAAGAAGAGGGAGGTACTTTATTTTACTTTTGATTATCATTTTTATTTATTTTTGTTTTAGAGAGAGAGCATGCAAGTAGAGGGGAGGGGCAGAGGGGGAGGGAGAGAGAGAAACTTAAGTGGGCTGCGTGTTCAGTGTGGAGCCCAAGGCAGGGTTTGATCTCATGACTCTGAGATCATGACCTGAGCCACAGTCAAGAGTTGGATGCTTAATGGACTGAGCTGCCCATTGCCCCTGATTAACACTTTTAGTGTGAAAAAATTTTGGATATTGTTTTGGTATGTGTAACAGAATACCTCATAGTAGATAATTCCTGGATTTGTAATGTCTCTTGAAATGTTTATCTTAGTTTTCAAAAATCTTAGTTTTCAGAGGTTGTTTTGTTTTGTTTTGTTTTGAGCTACTATATGGGCTGTGCTTTTTAAAATGTAGCAACTGTTTCAACTCATATTTTTATGAATTCTCTTAGAGGAATATCTTGTTTGCTTGTCTCATCTTGTATTTATATTATTATGAATATGTTGACCTGCTGTTGAAGGACATATTTTTGTGTTTTTAGAATTCAGTATCAAATAACTACTTATGTGTGGACACACACACACACACAAGCTCACACATGTTACATATGTATTTTACACATATATAGATATACATATATCTATATTTATTTTTATTTTAAATGGGTCACATATTTATTTTTATCTTAAATATATATTCCTATTTATAAATATGTACACATATCTGTCTATATATGTACAATAAGGTAAAATACTTTGGATTCTTTTAAATTTAGAGTATTTAGAGGTCTTAAAGAATTATGTTGCAGTTCTGATGGTGGAGTAGGAAACACTAGGGATTTGTTTCCCCAGGTAGACTACAATTAAACCAACAGAGTCTGTCTGATTGTATCTATTTTGGAATTCTGGCATCTGTTTAAGGCTTGTACCTTCCAGGGGAATACTGGACAATGAATTGTGCCTACGTTTGGTTAGTTTCACCTCTTACAACCTTACCTGCCACCTATCTTACCTGTGTCACATGGCAGTGCACAGGTTTCTGGAGCAGCAGGTACACAGCTTGCCAGAGCCAGGGTAAGGAAAAGGTCCCTGTCCTTCAAGTATCAGTGATCTGTGCTCTGGTCACTGAATGTGGCTTTTGATCTTCAGGTGCATATAGGTGGGCAGCCATTGTTTTGTACTGCTCCTCATTTTAGCAGGCCCTGCGCCTAAACATCTGGTAACATTCCTCTCCCACCAACTCCCCACTTCATTTTTTTTTTTTTTTCACTTTTTTGGTGAGGGGAGCCAGATACTGAAGACTAGGACTTTTGAAAACAACTGCATATTTGGGGAAAATTAGAAAATGACTGTGCATGCTCAGAAAAATCCCAAAGAGACATTATATTTATATCCCAGGCTAACCCTAGGCACAGAGATAGCGGTAGGAAAAAGAAAAAGAAAAAGAAGGAAAAGAACAATAACAAAACAATAACAAAAATGGCAGACTCTGTTGGAGGGGTAGAATCTGATATCCAGAGTTTCATTATTAGATTCAAATGTCCACTGTTCACTAAAAAGGACAGGCATGTAAGAAACTGGAAAGTATGGCCTATTCATAGAAAAAAAAATTAAATTAGCAGAAACTGTCTCTTAAGAATATCTAATGGCAGACATACTAGACAATGACTTTAAAACAATTGTCTTAAAGATGATTAAAGAACTAAAGGAACGTGTAAGTCAAGAAAGTGATTATGAACAAAGTGAAAATATCAGTATACAGCTAGAAACCCCCCCAAAAAACTAACAAGAAATTTTGGAGCTGATAAATACAACGAAAATATGGGCAGATTTAAAGGGAGATTTAACAGGCAGAAGAAAGAATCAGTGAACCTGAAGGTAGGACAGTGGAAATTAACAAAGCTGAGGAACAGAAAAGATAGATTTAAGAGACCTGGGGGATGTGATCAAGAGGACCAACATATGCAGTGTGGGAGTCCCAGAAGGAGAGGAGAGAAGGGGCAGAGAGAATATTTCAAGAAATAATGGCTGTTCGATATCCATCAACAGTTAAAGGCATAAAGAAGATGTGGTATATATATATAAGCAGCCATCAAAAAAAAAAAATCTTGCCATTTGCAATGACGTGGATGGAACTAGAGGGTATTATGCTAAGCGAAATAAGTCAATCAGAGAAATAAAATTATCATATGATCTCTCTGATATGATGAATTTGAGAGGCAGAGCAGGGGTTTTGGGGGGAAGGGAGGGAAAAAATGAAACAAGATGGGACCAGGGAGAGAAACAATCCATAAGAGACTCTTAATCTCAGGAAACAAACTGAGGTTGCTGGAAAGGAGGGAGGTGGGAGGGATAGGATGGCTGGGTGATGGACATTGGGAAGGGTATGTGATATGGTGAGTGTTGTGAATTGTGTAAGACTGTTGATTCCACAGAACTGTACCCCTGAAACAAACAATACATTATATGTTAATTTAAAAAAAAGAAATAATGGCTGAAAACTTCCCTAATTTGATGAAATACATAAATATAAATGTCCAAGAAGCTCAGTGAACTTCAAGAAAGATGAACCCAGGGGTTATATGTTATAATCAAACTTCAAAAAACCAAAGACATAGAGCAAATTCTGAAGTAGCAAGAGAGAAGTGAATCATCACATTCAAGGTATCTGCACTAAGATTATCAGCAGATTTCTCATCAGAAACTTTGTGGTCCAGAAGACAGTGTTTGTTATATCCAAAGTGCTATAAAAGAATAAAGCTGTCACTAAGAATCCTGTGTCCAGAAAAACTGTTTTTCAGAAGTGAGGGAGAAGTTAAGACATTGTCAGTTAAATGAAAGTTGAGGGAATTCATGACCACCAGAACTGCCCTGCAAAAGATGCTCAAGGGAGTCCCATTGGTAAGAAGAATGGATATAAGAAAGTAGCTCAAAGCTTTTTGGAGAAATAAATATCTTAGTAAAGGTAAATATGTGGACATTTTCAAAAGCTAGTATTATTATAACAGTTGTTTGTAACTATACTTTTTTGTTTCTGTACAATTTTAAAATGCCTTTGAATGTATACCTTTAAAGGAAATACCTTTAAAGAAAAAAAAATATTAGTATAAAAGCTAGTGTTACTGTAAGGTTAGTTTATAATTCCAAATCTTGTTTTCTATGTAATTCAGGGGACTAATGCTTTTAAAAGAATTACTTTATTATTATTGTTATTATTTTGTTTATATAATATATAAAGATGTAATTTTGTTACATTAGAGACTGAAGAGAATGGAGACAGAGCCGTGAAAGAGCAGAGTTTTTATATGTTGCTGAAGTTGAACTGGTATAAATTCTAAGTAGAGTGTTATAAACTTAGGTTGTTAAATGTAATCTCCATGGTAATTAAAGAGAAGATAGCTGTAGAATATGCACACAAGGAAATGAGAAAGGAATTTAAATGTTTCACTACAAAAAATCAACTAAACAGAGAAGACGATAATGTAGAAAATGAGGGCAAAAAGGATAGCAGACATAGAGAAAACAATTAGCACATTCTTAGAAATAAGTCCCTCTTTATCATTCATCACTTTAAATATAAATGGATTAACTTTCAGTCAAGAGACAGAGATTGCTAGAATGGATAAAAATACGTGATTCAACTATATGCTGTCTATAATAGACTAATCTGAGACCCAAGGACATAAGCAGGTTGAGCATTATAGGATGGAAAAAGATATTCCATGCAAATAGTAATCAAAAGACAATAGGAGTGGCTATACTAATATCAGACAAAATAGACTTTTATTAAGAAAGATTACAAGAGATAAAGAATGGTATTATGTAGCAAAAAAGGTTTGAAACAACAAGAAGATATAACATTTCAAAAATTTGTGTACTTAATTGCATACTACAGATATACATGAAGCAAAAACTGACAGGACTGATGGAGGAAATAGATAGTTCTGTAATAATAGTTGGAGACTTTAGTAGCTTTACCAAGAATAATGGATAGCACAACCAGATAGAATATAAAGAAATAAAGTACTTAATGCAGTAAACCAACTAGATCTAAGAGAACCTATAGAATTCTCTATTCCAAAACAACAGAATGTACACATTGTTCTCAAGGGCATATGGGACATTTTCCAGGATAGGCCATACATTAGGTCACAAATTCTCATAGATTAAGATATATATCATTCAGTGTATCTTCTCTGACCACAGTGGGATGAAGTTAGAAATAAGTAACAAAAATAAAACTGGAAAATTCACAAAACTGTGGATATATTTTTAAATTTTTTAAAAGATTTTTGTTTTTTTAAGTGATCTCTACACCTAATGTGGAGTTCAAACCTACAGCCCCAAGATCAAGGGTCTCATGCTCTTCTGACTGAGCCAGCTGTGTGTCCCAAAACAGAATAATTTTAAATAACCAATGGATTGAAGAAGAAATTAGAAGGAATTTAATAAAAAACCTTTAGAAATGAATGAAAATAAAAACAAGATACAGAAAGTTATGAGATGCAGTGAAATCAGTGCTGAGTATGAAATTTATAGCTATAAATGCTTAGATTAAAAAACAAGAAAGATTTCAGATGTACACCCTAACTTACAAATTAACGGATTAGAAAAAGAACTATACCCAAAGCTAATAAAATGAAGGAAATAGTAAAGATTAGAGCAGAGATAGAGAACAGAAAAACCATTAGAGAGAATCATTAAGATCAAAATTTGTTCTTTTAAAAGATCAACAAAATCTCCAAAACTTGAGCTAGTTGAAAAAGGAAAAAGTAAAGAAAATTCAAATTACCTGAAATCAGAAATGAAAGTGCAGAGATTACTTATGATTCTAAAGAAATAAAAGGATTATAAGAAGATACTATGAACAATTGCATGCCAAACATTGGATAATCTAGATGAAATGGACAGTTTCCTAGAAATACAAAAACCTTACCAATACTAAATCGTGAAGAAATAGAAAATTTGAATAGACCCATGACTAATAACAAGATTGAGTCAGTAATCAGAATCTAAGAATAAAGTCAGACAGCATCCCTGGTAGATTCTACCAACCATGTAAAGATGAACTAATAACAGTTCTCAAACTTTCCCAGAAGATTGAAGAGGAAGGAATACTTCCTAACTCATTCTCTGAAGTTAGCATCATCCTGATACAAAGATACTCCAAGCAAACTATAGACCAGTATTCCTTAAAAACATTGATGTAGAAGTCCCCAACAAAATACTAGCAAACAGAATTCAGTAGCATTCTAAAAGGATATGCACCATAATCAAGAGAGCTTTATTTCTAGAATGCAAGCATGGTTGAGCATATAAAACTTGATCAAGGTAATATGCCACATCTAACAAAAGGAAGGGAAAAAACCCCACATGATCATTTTAATTGATGTAAAATTTTTTTGAGAATATTTAACACCTTTCATGATTAAAACACTCAACAAAATAAGAATGAAAGGAAGCTACATCAACATAATAAAAGCCACATATGAAAAACTCACAACAAACATACTACTCAGTGGTAAAAGACTGAAAGCTTTTTGTATAAGTTCAGGGACAAGGCGAGGATGTCCACTTTCACTTCTGTTCAACATAATACTGGAAGTTTGTAGTTAGACCAAGAAAAAGAAGTAAGAGTTATCCACATTGGAAAGGTAGCAGTAAAATTATCTTTGTTGGCAGATGATATGATCGTATATGTAGGAAACTGTAAAGACTGCAAAAAAGGCGATTTGAACTTAGTAAGTTAATTTGCAAAGTATCAGGATACAGTGTCAACACTCAAAAATTCATTTCTGTACACGAACAATGAACAATCTGAAAAGGAAATTATTAAAAACAACTCCATTTACAATAACCTCAGCAAGAATAAAAGATTTAGTAATTAACCAAGGAGGTGAAATACAGAGTGATAACTAAAAATTCATTGCTAAAACAAGAGAAAGAAATAGGAAGATCCTATGTTCATTTGCTGGAAAACTTAATATTTTAAAAATGTCAGTAGTGCCCCAAATAGTCTACAGATTCCTTACAGTACTTGTCAGAATCCCAGAGCTTTTTTTTGCTTGCATTTTTGTAGAAATAAGAAAACTAAATCTAAAATTCATATGCAGTGTTAAAGGACCCGAGTAGCCAAAACAGTCTTGAGAAAGAATAAAACTGGAGGGCTCACACTTCAGATTTCAAAACTTGCTACACAGCTACAGTAATCGAAACTGTGGTATTGACATGAAAGACATAGACCAATGGAATAAAATAGTCCAGAAATGAGTTTTTTGTCAAGGATGGAAACTGGGCAAAGGACAGTCTTTTCAATAAATTATGCTGGAAAACTGGATATCCAGAAAAAGAATGAAATTGGACCCTTACATAATACTGTATACAAAAAATGATTGATAATGAATCAGGAAGTGTAAAACCTAAAATAGTAAGACTCCTAGAAAAAATATACAGGGATCAAAACTTTATAACATTGGATTTGGTCGTGATACCTTGGATATGACACCAAAGACACAGGTAGCAAAAGAAAAAATTAGGCAAATGAACTTCATGAAAATTTAAAAAAAAAAAAAAGTTTTTGTATCAAAAGACACCATCACAGTAAAAAGACAACCCACAGACTGGTAGAAAACATTTGCTAATCATATATCTGATAAGTAATTAATATCCAGAATATAGAGGATTTTTAAAACCTAACAATAATACAAAAGATCTGATTGCAGAATGGACGAAGAACTTGAATAGACAGGTCTCCAAAGAAGATATGTCAATGCCACTAAGCACAGAAAAAGATTCTCAACATCACTGATCATTAGATAATGCAAATGAAAACTATAATGAGATATTACCTCATACTCATTAGGATAGCTACTGTCACGAGAATGGAAATTAACAAAGGTGAAAATGTGAAGAAATTGGAACACTTGCACATTGTTGGTGAGAATATAAAATGGTAAGCCACTGTGAAAATGATGTGGTAGTTTCACAAAAAAATTTAAATTCAGCGACCATACAATCCAGCAGCTCCTCTTCCAGATATATTCCTCAACATATTGAAAATGTCTTCAAAAAGGTATTTGTATACCCGTGTTCATAGCAGCATTATTCACAGTAGCTAAAATGTGAAAGCAACCCAAGTGTCCCTTGACCAATGAATGGATAAGCAAAATGTGGTATAGACATACAAGATACTGTTCAATATTAAAAAGGAAAGAAATTCTGCAGTATGCTCTAATACTGGATGAACCTTGAGGACATGGAAGCTAAATGAAGTAAGGCAGTCACAAGAAGACAAATAGTGTATGATTTCATTTGTATCAGGTACTTAGAATAGTTAGAATCATAATGACAGAGTTTGTAATGGTAGTCATCCAGGATGGGGGTGAGAGGAGAAGGGGGAATTATTTAAGAGCTGTATACAAAATGATCTATAAGGATGGTTCATGGTGGTGGCTGCACTGTGAGTGTATTTAATACCTGTGAACTGTACACTTAAAAAGGGTTAAGATGGCAAAATTTTTATTTATTTTACCATGATAAAAACAATCGTATTGTTTTAAACTTTATTGAATAAAGTCTACTTGGATTTCAAATTATTTTTTCTTTTCATTTTCCCAGCATTTGAAAATACTTTGATGGTGTTTGTTAAAAACAGAATGGCGGGGCGCGTGGGTGGCTCAGTGGGTTAAGCCGCTGCCTTCGGCTCAGGTCATGATCTCAGGGTCCTGGGATCGAGCCCCACATTGGGCTCTCTGCTCAGCAGGGCTCTCTCTGCCTGCCTCTCTGCCTGCTTGTTATCTCTCTCTGTCAAATAAATAAATAAAATATTTAAAAAAAAATAAAAATAAAAACAGAGTGGCATGGATATTGACTAGATCAGCATGATATTGTGTATTTGCCTTTTTGTGTGTCACAATCTCACTGTTTTAAGGCTAAAAGCATATTAATTCTTTTTAATAGCACATTTTACAGTACAGTGTGAGTTTTTTCTTAATTGTCATAATCAAAAGTAAACTAGTTGGGAAATATAATCACTTTAGCCAATCACTGCTTACAGAAAAAATTGGAAATGTCAATAAATTGAACAGGCTTATTATAATATTTACTGAATCACCCTACATAGGATTTGGAAATAATTATATTATAAAAGTAATGTACTTCATATAATTCAGAAATAAAAGTCCTGCTCTTTCTCCATCATCAAACACCCTACTTATACTCTTAGGGTAGCTACTACTATTAACAGTTTCCTAAATTGCCTTCCAGAATTGTTCTTTGTATAGATAAGTATATGTGTATGAGTGTCTGATGGAATTATGCACAAATATACAAGACATGTATATCTTATTTGTTAAAAAAGTTAAACGTTTATAAATATTTTGAATAACTTAAATATGTTCTTTAGCACACACACTGAGGAAAACTAGGAAAATTGATAGGCACATTAAAAATATAACAAAAAATATAATTTCATTTCTTTACGTTGAAGTCTTTTAATTATTCTAGTGGTATAGATTAAGAATAAAATTTCTATAATGCAGTTTAATAATAGATGAGATTATAAATCCTTATTTTTATGAAAACAAAATATTAATTTGTGTGGAAGATTTTTGCCCTCAATACGTGTTCTTAATACCTGTCATACTGAAAATAGTGGGTTATCTCTGGGAGTGCGATTACTGTAAATATTGTACAGGAGTAGCTTTGGCTTCTCTAATACCATGTTGTATGAGTTGTTTTTTTTTTTAAAGTAATGAGCACATTCTACTTTTATTAAAATGCTAGAAAAAATTTTTTCATTGCAGTCATTTTTATTTTTGTTTGTTTCTTGCTACCTTTTCATTTGTTTTATTTGTTTTTATTTTTATTACAGTTAACATACAGAGTTATATTTTTTCAGGTTATAATTTAGTGGTTCAGCAGTTCCATGCAACACCCAGTGCTCATCATGATAAATGAACTCCTTAATTCCCACCACTTATTTCACCCTTCCCCTCATTCTCCTCCCCCCTAGTAATCATCAGTTTATTCTCTGTAGTTAAGAGTCTGTTTCTTGCTTTGTCTTTCTCTTATTTTTTTACCTTTGCTTGTTTGTTTTGTTTCTTAAATTGCACATGAGTGAAATCACATGGTATTTGTCTTTCTCTGATTTATTTTGCTTAGCATTATGCTGTCTAGCTCCATCTATGTCACTGCAAATGGCAAGATTCTTTTTGATGGCTCAGTAATATTCCTGTGTGTGTGTGTGTGTGTGTGTGTGTGTGTGTGTGTATTATACCACATCTTCTTTATTCATTCGTTGATCATTGGACACTTGGGGTGCTTCCCTATTTTGGCTGTTATAAGTAGTGCTGCTATAATTATAGGGGGCATATATCCATTTGAATTAGGGTTCTTCTATCTTTGGGTAAGTACCCAGTAGTGTGATTGCAGGATTGCAGGGTAGTTCTAATTTTAATTCTTTGAAGAACCTCCATACTATTTTCCACAGTGGCTGCACCATATTGCATTCCCATCAGCGGTGCACGAGTATTCCTTTTTCTCCAGATCCTTGCCATTACCTGTTGTTTCTTTTGTTTTTTATTTTATCCATTCTGACAGGTGTAAGGTGGTATCTCATTGTGGTTTTGATTTGCATTTCCCTGATGATGTGATGATGAACATCTTTTCGTGTGTCTTTTGGCCATTTGTGTGTGTTCTTTGATGAAATAAATCTCTGTTCATGTCTTCTGCCCATTTTTAATTGGATTATTTGTTTTTTGAATACTGAGTTTTATGAGTTCTTTTTCTATTTTGGGCACTAGCCCTTTATCAGATATGTCATTTGCAAATAATGATAGAAAATATCTTTAAAACATAATGATATAAATTTTTAAAAATGTTCTCATAACATTTTTAAAAAATTAATTCTGGTTTTAGGCTTGTGTGGACGTCAGAGCCAGTTCAGTGTTTTGGCAGCAGATGGAATTTGCAGATAGTCTCCAGGGCCATCCCAAGTTGCCAGAATGGTTATCCACACACCCTTCTCATGGAAATCGAGCTGAGCACTTGGATAGACTCATACCTCAGGTGAGCTAACACTGTATAAGGCAAGACATTGTTTTTACTGTATCATTTATTTATTTATTTTTAAAGATTATTTATTTATTTATTTGACAGACAGAGATCACAAGTAGGCAGAGAGGCAGGCAGAGAGAGAGAGAGGAGGAAGCAGGCTCCCGGCTGAGCAGAGAGCCCAATGTGGGGCTCGGTCCCAGGACCCTGGGATCATGACCTGAGCCAAAGGCAGAGGCTTTAACCCACTGAGCCACCCAGGCGCCCCTCATTTATTTTTAATGTAGTTACTTCTTGTGCTTAGAGAGTTTTAGTCTAGCCTATCAGAAATTTTGATCACTATAATTATGGATTATCGGTTTTCATAGAATTTGACTGAAAAATAAAAGTCCTGCTTGTACATAAGTCTTGGGAAATAAATTCCTGTTCAGTTTACCTTTCTTGATGGTGAAAGTTTAACCTTTTTAGAATCATACCTTTTAATTTTAACTGATTTGGTGAAAGTCTAAAACTCAAAGTATGTATTTTTCAACATATTGATCATAATTTAGTCTTGGTGATTTCAGTTTTGTTAAAAAGGTTGTTAAAAATACCAGTTGATGGGGCGCCTGTGTGACTGAGTGGGTTAAAGCCTCTGCTTTGGCTCAGGTCATGATCCCAGGGTCCTGGGATTGAGCCCCCATATTGTATCAGCTCTCTGTTCAGCTGGGAGCCTGCTTCCTCTGTGCTCTCTCTCTCTGCCTGCCTCTTTGCCTACTTGTGATATCTGCCTGTCAAATAAATAAATAAAATCTTTCAAAAAAAAATACCAGTTAATGAACTGTGTTTGGCTTAATTAATTATGCTTGTTTGTTTTGATAGTGATGCTGGAATTTGTTTTCTTAGAAAAAAATCTTTTTGTATTAGTTTGCTTTTTGGTTATTTGTTTATAAGAAATGTGCTCTGTGGTGTTCGTTCTTTTTTGGTAGAATTCCTGAATGGATCAAGTTTGAAGCAGCTTTCTCACAAGTAGTTTTCACTGTCTTCTGAAAAATCTTTTGACTTAACATCATTCAAAATGTTTTCTGTAGTTACAACATCAGTACAAAATGGATGTCAGGCATCTCTAAGCCAGGCTACATCTCTCCTCTTGAATTAAATTTGCTGGTTGGTTATAAAAGCAGAATATACTTTAGGAATTTAAGAATTGGTATTGGTCTGTTTGCTAAAGGATAAAAAGAGATCCAGGACTTTCAGTATGATTTCAAATTCAGTCAAGAAATACTGGGTTTCTTTTATAAGAAAGAAATGATGCTAGTAAGTAGAGGGGATACAAAGAGACATAAGACATGATTCTTGATACTTTCATACTAAGATAAGATACAAATTGATTCTTAATACAATAGGGAATATGATTTACCATAAGAAAAGTAGAAATGGGGGCACCTGGGTGGCTCAGTGGGTTAAAGCCTCTGCTTTCGGCTCAGGTCATGATCCCAGGGTCCTGGGATCGAGCCCCGCATCAGGCTCTCTGCTCAGCAGGAGGCCTGCTTCTCTTCCTCTCTCTCTCTCTGCCTGCCTCTCTGCCTACTTGTGATCTCTGTCTGCCAAATAAATAAATAAAATCTTAAAAAAAAAAAAAAGAAAGAAAAGTAGAAATGTGGTGGTATGCAACTTGAAGGAATAATAACTGGCATCTAGTTTGGAATGGGAAGCAATCACAAGATTCATTGATTCATTTATGTGATCAATATTTGTTGATACTCCACAAATAAGTGAAACCATATGATAATTGACTCTCTCTGCTTGACTTATTTCACTCAGCCTAATCTCTTCCAGTCCCATCCATGTTGCTACAAAAGTTGGGTATTCAGACTTTCTGATGGAGGCATAATACTCCATAGTGTATATGGACCACATCTTACTTATCCATTCGTCCGTTGAAGGGCATCTTGGTTCTTTCCACAGCTTGGCGACCGTGGCCATTGCTGCTATAATCATTGGGGTACAAATGGCCCTTTTTTTTTACTACATCTGTATCTTTGGGGTAAATACCCAGTAGTGCAATTGCAGGGTCATAGGGAAGCTCTATTTTTAATTTCTTGAGGAATCTCCACGCTGTTCTCCAAAGTGGCTACACCAACTTGCTTTCCCACCAGCAGTGTAAAAGGGTTCCCCTCCAACACATGTTGTTTCCTGTCTTGCTAATTTTGGCCATTCTAACTGGTGTAAGGTGGTATCTCAATGTGGTTTTAATTTGAATCTCCCTGATGGCTAGTGATGATGAACATTTTTTCGTGAGTCTGATAGCCATGTGTATGTCTTCATTGGAGAAGGGTCTTCATATCTTCTGCCCATTTTTTGATATGATTATCTGTTTTGTGTGTGTTGAGTTTGAGTTCTTTATAGATCCTGGATATCAACCTTTTGTCTGTACTGTCATTTGCAAATATCTTCTCCCATTCCGTGGGTTGCCTCTTTGTTTTGTTGACTGTTTCCTTTGCTGTGCAGAAGCTTTTGATCTTGATGAAGTCCCAAAAGTTTATTTTTGCTTTTGTTTCCTTTGCCTTTGGAGACATATCTTGAAAGAAGTTGCTGTGGCTGATACCGAAGAGGTTACTGCCTATGTTCTCCTCTAGGATTCTGATGGATTCCTGTCTCACGCTGAGGTCTTTTATCCATTTCGAGTTTATCTTTGTGTACAGTGTAACAGAATGGTTGAGTTTCATTCTTCTACATATAGCTGTCCAGTTTTCCCAGCACCATTTATTGAAGAGACTGTCTTTTTTCCTGTTTTGTCGAAGATTATTTGACCATAGAGTTGAGGGTCCGTATCTTGGCTCTCTACTCTGTTCCACTGGTCTATGTGTTTTTTTTTATGCCAGTACCATGCTGTCTTGGGGATCACAGCTTTGTAGTAAAGCTTGAAATCAGGTAACGTGATGCTTCCAGTTTTATTTTTGTTTTTCAATATTTCCTTAGCGATTCGGGGTCTCTTCTGATTCCATACAAATTTTTGGATTATTTGCTCCAGCTCTTTGAAAAATACCGGTGGAGTTTTGATTGGAATGGCATTAAAAGTATAGATTGCTCTAGGCAGTATAGACATTTTAACAACATGGAGGACATGGGGAGATGGAGAGCAGAAGGGAGTTGAGGGAAATTGGAAGGGGAGGTGAACCGTGAGAGACTATGGACTCTGAAAAACAACCTGAGGGTTTTGAAGGGGTGGGGGGTGGGAGGGTGGGGGAACCAGGTGGTGGGTATTAGGGAGGGCACGGATTGCATGGAACACTGGGTGTGGTGCAAAAACAATGAATACTGGGGCACCTGGGTGGATCAGTGGATTAAAGCCTCTGCCTTCGGCTCAGGTCATGATCCCAGAGTCCTGGGATCGAGCCCCACATCTGGCTCTCTGCTCTGCAGGGAGCCTGCTTCCTCCTCTCTTTCTCTGCCTACCTGCGATCCCTCTCTGTCAGATAAATAAATAAAATCTTAAAACAAAACAAAACAAAAAACAAAAAAATAAAATACTGTTATGCTGAAAAGATATAAAAAATGAAAAAAAAATTTGTTGATACTCATCTCTAATCTGCTATTATGTGTTCTGTAGCCAGGGAGTGAGTGAGGACAAAACAAAAACAGTCTTTGTTTTCTTGGAGCTAACATTTTCATTAGGTAATTCCATAATAAACAAACATACAAAATGTCAAGTGGTGATATACATGAGGGGGAAATATAAAGCAGGTTAAAGGTAGTAAAGAGGGCTGGGAAGCAAAGAAGATTTACTACTAGTCTGTGTTCATGTGTCAAAGAGAGGGCCCCACTGAGTAGAACCTGGAAAATCCCTGGAGCAAATCCTGTGACTATATGGAGGGAGTCTCTTGGGCTGAGGAAGTAGCCAGTGTACGGGACCTAAAGTGAGAGTATGTTGTGTCTGTTCAGGGAATAGCCAGGAAGACATGGCGGCTGAATGGAATAAGGAATGTGGGGAAAATGGTTGAGATGTGGAGGGACAAGACCATGAAGGGTCTTTTAAACCATTGTAAGGACTTCTATTTCAAGTGACGAGGGAATCTAGTAGAAGATTTTCAGCAGAGGAGTGAGTTGACCTGACTCATGTGTTTTATAGTGATCACTGGGGCTCCTGTGTGGAAAGTGGAATGTAATGGGGCAATAGTAGAATCAGGGAGACGATTTAGGAGGCTCTTGCAGTAATCCTATTAAGACACTATGGAGGCAGAAGAGAGTGAGAGAAGTGGTTACATTTTGGATATATTTTGAAAGGAATGATGACAGAATTTATTGACAGCTTGGGCATGCTTTGTATCTTTCATGAGCATTGGAGATGGCCAGACATGGGTTCTTAAAACCTTTCCTAAATATATTTCATTTATGCTCCTAATTCAAAGAAAAAATTTTTTAGGAAGATATAACAGTGAAATTTACTTGATACAATAGATAGTAATCATTCTTCTTAAAAGGGCAACATAAGACTGGGATCATTATGTGTTTCATTAGTAAGTGATGTGTACTGAAACTCACTGGTTCTGAGACCCAGGGACCTTGTACTGCCCTGGGAAGTTTAGCCTATCTCTAAAGTCATAATAATCACATGATTTTCTTTTAGAATCCCCTTCCTTTGCATTTTTGCTCAGTGGAATTCTAAAAATATATGGCTTGCTTAAACTGAATAATGAATTCTAGACAACTTTCATCTGAAGCTTGTTGTAAATTCTGTAAAAAAATGTGCTTTAGCAAAGTCTTTGAAATAATAATGAATTGATTAGTGTGTATGAGGAAAAGTGGTTGGAGAAACAAATATGTTATTTGGGAACCAATGATGAAAAACACTGGGAGATTTTTTTTTTTCTTCTAAAAATAAACTACCCTAGTTCAGAAACTTAATTTGAAAACCTCATATAATTTCTTATATTTTCCCCCCAAGTGATTAAATTCAATTTGAAAGTAATAAAACTCTACTACAATATTGGGAATAATTCAGCGGTTGAAGTGAAGCTGATAGTGCAAGAGTATACTGTTAATTAGAATACATGGTCATAATTCAGAGATTGGAATTCCCTACCATTGTAAGTCTAATTTCTATAATGAAACAAAGTGATTCCTCAGGCAATTTATAGAATTATGTGAGTCTATAGACTACTGCTAAGGACTACTTTTTTTGTTGTTGTAGTTAAGATTTATTTAAGAGATTTCTTTTGCTTTTGTATGTTTGTTTTTTTAACTTATGTGAGTACAGTGTTACATTCTACCTATAAAACTCCTGTCCTTTGACATTCCTGACAGTATGCTTGAGCGATGTTCGTCTCAAAGGTAGTTAGAAATACAGCATCAGAACACAGAAAAATCTAGGCAAGAGATGAGGATTTCAGAATCACCTGAAAAATGTGATATTTGAAGCAGGGTAGATGAGTTCACTTAGGAAGCAAACAGAAAAAGATCCTGGACAGAGTTAACAGTATAAAGTAGGTTACCTATTTGACTGGTAGGAAGAAGATTGAGCCTGTAATAAATCAGATTTATAGGAGGAGAAAAGATCAAGAAAATCAGGAAAGTAAGATTCTTTGGTTCTATGAAAATACAAATGTTGATAATTTTGATTTTTTTAAAATTAACTTATTTAAGACGGTATATTTTTTATTTCTTACTGGATTCCCTGAATATCATCAAAGAAATGTATTATTTCCTACCATAGCATATCAAGATTGAAAATATTTTAAATCTATATTTTGTGCATTTGATAAATATTATTTGTTAATGCCAGGCCATAGGTGTTACAAGTGTTGTGAGCAAAATACATAAAAATCCCTACCCTCATGAAGCTTATGCAGTAAAGGGAGACAGACAATAAGTAACATTAATTAGTAATGTACAGACTAGATCACTGATATATTGTATACTGATCAGTAATGAGGAAAGTAAAGAGGAAAATAAAGGAAGAACAAATATATTAGTAATTAGTAATTAGTAATGTACAGACTAGATCACTGATATATTGTATACTGATCAGTAATGAGGAAAGTAAAGAGGAAAATAAAGGAAGAACAAATATATTAGTCATCTTGGGCTGCCATAGCAAAATACTAGAGACTGGGTGACTTAAGCAACAGAAATTTATTTCTTCACAGTTCTGAAGGGTAGAAGTCTAAGATCAAGGTTCTGACTTAAGCAATAGCAATTAATTTTTTCAGAATTCTTAAGGCTGGCAGTCCAATAATTTCCTGGCAGATTCAGTTTCTGGTGAGGTCTTTCTGGCTTACAGATGGCTGCCTTCTAGAGCATTGTGTCCTCACCTGGTGGAGAGAGTGAGTATATTGGTGTCTCTTCTTTTTCTTGTAAGGGGATGTTAATCCCTCATGAAGGCTCCCGACCTCGTTTAAACCTAGATTACCTCCCCAAACCCCATCTCTAAATAATCTCTAATAATCTCTAAATAATCACATTAAAGGTTAAGGCTTCAACATAAGAATCTGGGGTGGGGGGACAGTCCAGTCTATAGTGGATAGGTAATATGTGAGCAGAGGTGGTCGAGGTCCTGGAATTGCTGTTTGAAATGGGATTAGTCAGAGAAGGTTTCACTGAGTAGATGGTATTTGAAGGAAGAAATGAAATAAATGAAAGAATGAATCATGTGGCTTCCTAGGCCAACACGCTTCCAGGCAGAAGACATAGTAAGTGCCAGGCTCTGAGGTAGGATTGAGCCTGGTGTATTTGAGGGACAGCAAGGAGACCAGTGTGGCTGGATGGGGTAAACAAGGGAAAGTGGAGAGTGTGGATTTTGAAGCCAGTGTAAGGACTTTGGCTTTTGCTTACAGATGGGACACCAGTGGAAACTTTTAAGCAGAGAACTAGAGGAGTAACAGGATTGACTTGTGTTGGGAAAGAATGTGATAAATAGCTCCTACAAAGCACTAAAATCATATTGTTTTAAGTATTTTAATATAGTATGTTATTCATAATATAGATTGATTTCCTTGTTTTGTTTTGCTTTTAAGATTTTATGTATTTATTTGACAAAGAGAGAGAGATCACAAGTAGGCAGGGACGCAGGCAGAGGGAGAGGGGAATAGCAGGCTTCCTGCTGAGCAGAGAGCCCAATGTGGGGCTCCATCCCAGGACCCTGAGATCATGACCTGAGCTGAAGGCAGAGCCTTAACCCACTGAGCCACCCAGGTGCCCCTTGTTTTGCTTTTAAAAATCAAGAAAATGCCCCCAAGTTAGAAAAAAACTGTACCTTTGCTATTTTTTAATGTGTATTCTGCAATGAAGCATGTATAAATGCCTAGTTAAATATAATCCTGTAATCCGCCAGCATTTAAAAATGATAAATATAGGGTTATAGTATTAATAATATTTATAGTTAATAAGATGATATGCTATAATTTTATTTACTTGAAATAATCAGTTAAATTTAGGAAACAAATATTCCACACATTTTGGTTACCATAACAACTTGGGGGAAAAATTGAAGAACAGATGTTAAATCAACCTGTTGATGTTTAATGGTATGACAGTTTTAAAATTATACTTAACACTGTTCAGATTTTAAATTTATGTGTAACATAAGTTGTCCTTGAAAGAGATCCCTTATTTAACTTTCTTTCTATAAAGATTGTTATAAAATATGGATGAATAGATGTGAATAAAGGAAATGGTATGATAACCCAGGATAGAAATTTACTTGAAAGATTTATTTTACAATGGAAAGGATTCAGACTGAATTTTTTATTTTATGTTTCTCTCACTGACTTACTCTCTGCCATCTGGGGGAAGGATATGGAGAATGTTAGAATGTCTAGGAAAAACATTTAATTTGGCCTTACTTCTGTTTAGGGTTATGTTATAATAATTTTGAGTAGGATTTATTTTTTAATGACTCTTAGAACTTTCAATGTCAGCCTTATTTGTAAACTGTTTTTTAAATCTTGGTGTTCACATTTACAGCATTCAGTTTTTATAGATACTGGCAGGCTGTAAATGCATTCATTTTAATCTCATTTTATCTTGAATTCTTTAAACTTTCAGGAAGCTGGGGGTTGAGAACTTATAAATCATTCCCATGCATTTATAATTGGACAAAGTAAATGCATAAATCATTAATATTATAAATCTCATGAGTAGAAAATATGAGTGTTTAACATTGAAGTGAAATGTCGTTGTTGGCCAGTGTACACAAACATACACTGTTCACCTTACAGAATTTCATTTTGTCTGACATGGAGAGTGTTGAGGAAAAGGCAAATATCATAGCAGCTACTGTAATTGAATTGGCCTCTGAATCATATAAAGCCAGGAAGCCTGACAGTAACATTCTCTAAAACCTTAAAAAAATATTATGGTTCATGGGATGTGTATCTACTTGAGGCTGAAGTGAATGGGCTATTAGAAAAAATTGCTTTTAGGGGGAAAGAAAAGTATGATATTTTTAGAAAAACGTGTTAAAAAATGGAGGTGATTTTTTTTCTTGAAATGACTTGGTTTCTACTTTCGAAGGAAGCTTTTAATCTAATTATGAAGCTTCTCTGGACATTAAGTTTTTTTCTCCTTTTTTTCTCTTTTTTTTAAACATAATTATTGTGCTTATTTTTTATGAAAATGTAATTGCTGTTTTACTTGATATGTAGTGCCTAGAAGAATCCTGATGTGTACCAGCAGTTTTTTCAAAAATACTTCAGTTGTTATCAGAATAAATACAGCCATTTCATAATGTATTGCTCTTTTATGTCAGGAGTGATTGATTATAAAATTTATTTGAAATTTTTTTCTTATTTATCATTCTAGAGGAAGATTGACATGTGTCAAGGTGGCCTTAATTTTTAAATTTTTTGTATTTATTAAAATTCTTAGTTATTTAAATAATTAACTTTTTTTAGACCACTTCAGAAACTATTCAGATTCCAATTCCCATTGCAGTTTATGAAAGGAAATGAAATGAATTAGAGGGAAAACATTTTTAGAGGTAAAATCATGACTTACACAAATATAAGATGAACAGTATCTGAGATTTTAACTTATTATTACTGAGAGAGCCAGTAATATGTTATAGCTGCTCTCCGGAAAATTTCAGAACCATAGGTACATAGACAATCAGGAATGCTGAACTGACTTTACAGACAGATGCAAAACTGATCTATTCATGAGGCAATGATCAATTGCATTCCACCAGATAGTTTGCCTACATTCCTACAGACATGTATTTTTTGCATTGTTATTAGTTTTCTACAGATTATGGAGTTGTAAAACAGCTCTAAGGCCTTGAAAGGCAGAATTGACACTCAAGGATGCACTTGATAGGATATCCAGTGTTCTTTTTTGCCCACTTCAAAGTTTTTCACAATTTCTTCTGTTTTTATTTTCTGTGGTCATCCATTTGCCTTTCAAGTAAAGACACTAAATCAAATCATTCTGTCAGGCTAATATATAAACAGAAGTTTTTGTTTTGTTGTTTGTAAGTAGCCACATAGCCATTATCCTTATTGTATTTCTTTTCTGTCTCTTAAAGTAACAAACTACTATTCTCATTCATTCATGTTAAATTTGTTTCTAATGAGTTTTTGATTGACGTTATTGATGTTAAAATCCTAGGCTTTTTTTTTTTCTTTTTTTTTGTATATGCTTGCCTACAGAAATTAAGGGAGAGAGCTTGAAGTGGGGTATAAAGGGATTGGTTTCATTTTTTAGGATGTTGGGGAGAAAATATTTTTATATACCTTCAAAGGTTCTTCTGGCTGATCTAAATTAAATTGACATGAAATAGATTAACCCGAGAAAAATGAGTTTAATTTTGTAAATATGGGAACCCCGCATACTTGAGAAGTTCAAAGACAGGTAAAGTGAAGTATATATGCCATTGTGTGCTAAGGAATGGGATAAGGCCCAATTTTTTGGAATTCCTTTCTATTGCTAGAAGGATGCTACTCAATTCATGAACTGCAGAATAAAACCAATTTGGTCTTCAAATTTACTCAGTTGACTTTTGTTTTTTTACACAATTTAGATGATATCATAAAAAAGCAATCACATAAATCTAGAATGTGAGGCTAGATTTATTCAAGTCAATGGCATGTTTAAAAACAAAACAAAAGGGAGGGGGCACTGTTCTGAAGTCAAAGAGACTCGAGACAAAATAAGCAAATGCATGCAACACATAGATTTGATAGATCAGGATTTGAATAAACCAATGGGAAAATTATATTTTGAGACAGAGAACTCTGCAAATTGGCAGGATATCATATTAATTTTTAATAAGGAATTACTGTAAATTTTCTTAGGAACAGTACTATAATTGTGGATGAAAATGGTACACTTTCTAAAATACATCATATTGGAGTAACTGGGGAGAAAGCCTTCTTGTCTGGCATTTACATTAAAATACAAATGGGAAAAAATAAGAGAAGATACAAAAAGGTTGATACTAATGAATGTAAGTGGAAAATGGGGATTCATTACATTATTCAAATTATTCTCTATCTTTACATGTGTTTTTTAAATTTATAATAAAAATTCTTTTAAAGATGTTTTTCCTCCCTATCCTCCAGTGTCTTGTCATTTCTGAATAAATTGGGAGATTTTTGTAAGCAGAAAGGGGCTGGGACAGGGAAAGAGGAGTTACTTCATCTTTCTTTGCTTGACTGAAGGGGTCTATCCAGCAGATTACCGCACTAAATGCTAACAGGGAAATTCCAGATTTACTGGCTTAAGATTCCATTCTGGAAGTAGTTGAAACTGCAGTTAGGTTTGCTGTTAAGTCTTGGTTTGGTGATGTGGGGCTTACCCCAAGCGAGTCTGTTTTGGGCCTATTATCTCTCTCTCTGTTTTTTTTTTTTTTTTTTAAACACTTGTTTCTCTGTATACCTGTAAGCAGAAGTTAAATTTTGGAAAGAATATTTTAGGCAGTGCATCTATGCTTCATACTGTTTCACATCAGGATTCTGCTGATCTGGCTGCTCCACATTTAGTGATGCTTTATTTGATCAGGGGTTTGGATGATGATGGCCTGACCCTTCCTTTGTCAACATGGTTCTCCCTCATCTGGCCAGCAAGTGATTGCAGGGTAATGATTTAGCACTCCGTAAATATCCAGTTTTTCAGCAGCCTGGGAAGTTTTTTTGTTTGTTTTTTTATTTTATTTTTATTTTTTTATAAATATATAATGTATTTTTATCCCCAGGGGTACAGGTCTGTGAATCGCCAGGTTTACACACTTCACAGCACTCACCATGGCAAATAACCTTCCCCAATGTCCATAACCCCACCCCCCCAACTCCCGACCCCCTCCCCCCACCAACCCTCAGTTTGTTTTCTGAGATTAAGAGTCACTTATGGTTTGTCTCCCTCCTGATCCCATCTTGTTTCATTTATTCTTCTCCTACCCCCCTAACCTCCCATGTTGCATCTCTAATTCCTCATATCAGGGAGATCATATGATAGTTGTCTTTCTCCGATTGACTTATTTCGCTAAGCATGATACGCTCTAGTTCCATCCATGTTGTCGCAAATGGCAAG
Source organism: Mustela erminea (assembly GCF_009829155.1). NCBI lineage: Eukaryota > Metazoa > Chordata > Mammalia > Carnivora > Mustelidae > Mustela > Mustela erminea. Next base: position 62,644,418 of record NC_045623.1, read on the forward strand.
ATTTCATTTCTTTTGATGGCTGCATAGTATTCCATTGTGTATATATACCATATCTTTTTTATCCATTCATCTGTTGATGGACGTCTAGGTCCTTTCCATAGTTTGGCTATTGTAGACATTGCTGCTATGAACACTCAGGTGCACGTGCCCCTTCGGATCACTACATTTGTATCGTTAGGGTAGATACCCAGTAGTGCAATTGCTGGGTCATAGGGTAGTTCTATTTTCAACTTTTTGAGGAACCTCCATGCTGTTTTCCAGAGTGGTTGCACCAGCTTACATTCCCACCAACAGTATAGGAGGGTTCCCCTTTCTCCGCATCCTCGCCAGCATCTGTCACTTCCTGACTTGTTCATTTTAGCCATTCCAACTGGTGTGAGGAGATATCATTGTGGTTTTGATTTGTATTTCCCTGATGCCGAGTGATGTGGAGCACTTTTTCATGTGTCTGTTGGCCATCTGGATGTCTTCTTTGCAGAAATGTCTGTTCACGACTTCTGCCCGTTTCTTGATTGGATTATTTGTTCTTTGGGTGTTGAGTTTGCTAAGTTCTTTATAGATTTTGGACACTAGACCATTATCTTATATGTTGTTTGCAAATATCTTCTGCCATTCTGTCAGTTGTCTTTTGGTTTTGTTAACTGTTTCCTTTGCTGTGCAAAAGCTTTTGATCTTGATGAAATCCCAGTAATTCATTTTTGCCCTTGCTTCCCCTGCCTTTGATGATATTCCTAGGAAGAAGTTGCTGTGGCTGAGGTCGAAGAGGGTGCTGCCTGTGTTCTCCTCAAGGATTTTGATGGATTCCTTTCTCACACTGAAGTCCTTCATCCATTTTGAGTCTATTTTCATGTGTAGTGTAAGGAAATGGTCCAATTTCATTTTTCTGCATGTGGCTGTCCAATTTTCCCAACACCATTTGTTTAAAAAGCTGTTTTTTTTCCATTGGATGTTCATTCCTGCTTTGTCGAAGATTAGTTGACCGTAGAATTGAGGGTCTATTTCTGGGCTCTCTATTCTGTTCCATTGATCTGTGTGTCTGTTTTTGTGCCAGTACCATGCTGTCTTGATGATGACAGCTTTGTAATAGAGCTTGAAGTCCAGAATTGTGATGCCATGAACTTTGGCTTTCTTTTTCAATATTCCTTTGGCTGTTTGAGGTCTTTTCTGGTTCCATATAAATTTTAGAATTATTTGTTCCATTTCTTTGAAAAAAATGGTTGGAATTTTGATAGGGATTGCATTAAATGTGTAGATTGCTTTAGGTAGCATAGACATCTTCACAATATTTGTTCTTCCAATCCAGGAGCATGGAACATTTTTCCATTTCTTTGTGTCTTCCTCAATTTCTTTCATGAGTACTTTATAGTTTTCTGAGTATAGATTCTGTGCCTCTTTGGTTAGGTTTATTCCTAGGTATCTTATAGTTTTGGGTACAGTTGTAAATGGGATTGACTCCTTAATTTCTCTTTCTTCTGTCTTGGTGGTGGTGTAGAGAAATGCAACTGTTTTCTGTGCATTGATTTTATATCCTGATACTTTACTAAATTCCTGTACAAGTTCTAGCAGTTTGGAGTGGAGTCTTTTGGGTTTCCACATACAGTATCATATCATCTGCAAAGAGTGAGAGTTTGACTTCTTTTCTGCCAATTTGGATGCCTTTAATTTCTTTTTGTTGTCTGACTGCTGAGGCTAGGACTTCTAGTACTATGTTGAATAGCAGTGGTAATAATGGACATCTCTGCCGTGTTCCTGACCTTAGCAGAAAAGCTTTCAGTTTTTCTCCATTGAGAATGATATTTGCAGTGGGTTTTTCATAGATGGCTTTGATAATATTGAGGTATGTGCCCTCTATCCCTACACTTTGAAGAGTTTTGATCAGGAAGGGATGCTGTACTTTGTCAAATGCTTTTTCAGCATCTATTGAGAGTATCATATGGTTCTTGTTCTTTCTTTTATTAATGTGTTGTATCACATTGATTGATTTGCAGATGTTGAACCAAACTTGCAGCCCTAGAATAAATCCCACTTGGTCGTCGTGAATAATCCTTTTAATGTACTGTTGAATCCTATTGGCTAGTATTTTGATGAGAATTTTGCATCTGTGTTCATCAAGGATATTGGTCTGTAATTCTCTTTTTTGATGGGATCTTTGTCTGATTTTGGGATCAAGGTGATGCTGGCCTCATAAAATGAGTTTGGAAGTTTTCCTTCCATATATATATATATATATATATATATATATGAACAGTTTCAGGAGAATAGGAATTAGTTCTTCAAATGTTTGGTAGAATTCCCCTGGGAAGCCGTCTGGCCCGGGGCTTTTTTTTGTTTGGAGATTTTTGATGACTGTTTCAATCTCCTTACTGGTTATGGGTCTGTTCAGGTTTTCTATTTCTTCCTGGTTCAGATGTGATAGTTTATATGTCTCTAGGAATGCATCCATCTCTTCCAGATTGTCAAATTTGTTGGCGTAGAGTTGCTCATGGTATGTTCTTATAATTGTTTGTATTTCTTTGGTGTTGGTTGTGATCTCTCCTCTTTCATTCATGATTTTATTTATTTGGTTCCTTTTTCTTTTCTTTTTGATGAGTCTGGCCAAGGTTTATCAATCTTAATTAATTCTTTCAAAGGACCAGCTCCTAGTTTCTTTTATTTGTTCTATTGTTTTTTTTGGTTTCTAGTTCATTGATTTCTGCTCTGATCTTTATTATTTCTCTTTTCCCGCTGGGTTTAGGGTTTCTTTCTTGTTCTTTCTCCAGCTCCTTTAGGTGTAGGGTTAGGTTGTATATTTGAGACCTTTCTTGTTTCTTGAGAAAGGCTTGTACCACTATATATTTTCCTCTCAGGACCGCCTTTGCTGTGTCCCACAGATTTAGAACCGTTGTGTTTTCATTGTCATTTGTTTCCATGAATTTTTTCAATTCTTCTTTAATTTCCTGGTTGACCCATTCATTCTTTAGAAGGATGCTGTTTAGTCTCCATGTATTTGGATTCTTTCCAAATTTCCTCTTGTGATTGAGTTCTAGCTTCAGAGCATTGTGCTCTGAAAGTATGCAGGGAATGATCCCAATCTTTTGATACGGGTTGAGATCTGATTTATGACCCAGGATGTGGTCTGTTCTGGAGAATGTTCCATGTGTACTAGAGAAGAATGTGTATTCTGTTGCTTTGGGATGAAATGTTCTGAATATATCTGTGATGTCCATCTGGTCCATTGTGTCATTTAAGGCCTTTATTTCCTTGTTGATCTTTTGCTTGGATGATCTGTCCATTTCAGTGAGGGGAGTGTTAAAGTCCCCTACTATTATTGTATTATTGTTGATGTGTTTCTTTGATTTTGTTATTAATTGGTTTATATAGTTGGCTGCTCCCACCTTAGGGGCATAGATATTTAAAATTGTTAGATCTTCTTGTTGGACAGATCCTTTGAGTATGATATAGTGTCCTTCCTCATCTCTTATTATTGTCTTTGGCTTAAAATCTAATTGATCTGATATAAGGATTGCCACCCCAGTTTTCTTCTGATGTTCATTAGCATGGTAAATTGTTTTCCACCCCCTCACTTTAAATCTGAAGGTGTCTTCGGGTCTAAAATGAGTTTCTTACAGGCAACATATTGATGGGTTTTGTTTTTTTATCCATTCTGATACCCTTTGTCTTTGGATTGGGGCATTTAGCCCATTAACATACAGGGTAACTATTGAGAGATATGAATTTAGTGCCATTGTATTGCCTGTAAGGTGACTGTTACTGTATATTGTCCCTGTTCCTTTCTGATCTACTACTTTTAGGCTTCTTTTTGCTTTGAGGACCCCTTTCAATATTTCCTGTTGAGCTGGTTTGGTGTTTGCAAATTCTTTCAATTTATGTTTGTCCTGGAAGCTTTTTACCTCTCCTTCTATTTTCAATGATAGTTTAGCTGGATATAGGATTCTTGGCTGCATGTTTTTCTCACTTAGTGCTCTGAATATCTCATGCCAGTTCTTTCTGGCCTGCCAGGTCTCTGTGGATAAAGTCTGCTGCCAATCTAATATTTTTACCATTGTATGTTACAGACTTCTTTTCCCAGGCTGCTTTCAGGATTTTCTCTCTGTCACTAAGACTTGTAAATTTTACTATTAAGTGACAGGGTGTGGACCTATTCTTGTTGATTTTGAGAAGGGTTCTCTGCACCTCCTGGATTTTGGTGCTTGTTCCCTTTGCCATATTAGGGAAATTCTCTACAATAATTCTCTCCAATAACCTTCTGCTCCCCTCTCTCTTTTTTCTTCTTCTGGAATCCCAATTATTCTAATGTTGTTTCGTCTTGTGGTGTCACTTATCTCTCGAATTCTCCCCTCGTGGTCCAGTAGCTGTTTGTCCCTCATTTGCTCAGCTTTTTTATTCTCTGTCATTTGGTTTTCTATATCACTAATTCTTTCTTCTGCCTCATTTATCCTAGCAGTAAGAGCCTCCATTTTTGATTGCGCCTCATTAATAGCTTTGTTTTATTTCAACTTGGTTAGGTTTTAGTTCTCTTATTTCTCCAGAAAGGGCTTTTATATCTCCCAAGAGGGTTTCTCTAATATCTTCCATGCCTTTTTCGAGCCCGGTTAGAACCTTGAAAACCGTCATTCTGAACTCTAGAGCTGACATATTACCAATGTCTCTATTGATTAGGTCCGTAGCCTTCAGTACTGCCTCTTGTTCTTTTTTTTTTTTTTGTGGTGAGTTTTTCTGCCTTGTCATTTTGTCCAGATAAGAGTATATGAAGGAGCAAATAAACTACTAAAAGCGTCGCAAAGACCCCAGGAAAATGCGCTTTAACCAAATTAGAAGACACCCCAAATCATGGGTGGAGAAAGGGGATAAAAAGAAGTTAAAAAAAATTTTAAAAAAGAAAACATAAAAAAGAAAAAATATATATATATGTGTATATTAGATAAACTAGTTAAAAAACGTTAGAAAAGGGTAAAAGTTTAAAAAAATTTAGCAGAAGAAAAAAAATTAAATTAAAAAAATTAAATTAACTGCAAGACTAACGAATCATGGGGAGAAAGCCATGAGTTCCGTGCTTTGCTTTTTCCTTCTCTGGAATTCTGCTGCTCTCCTTGGTAAGTGAACTTGGTCTTCGCTGGATTTCTTGTTGATCTTCTGCGGGATGGGCCTGTTGTAGTGATTCTCAAGTGTCTTTGCCCAAGGCGGAATCCCACGGCCCTTACCAGGGGCCAGACTAAGTAATCCTCTGGGGTTCGCTTTTGGGAGCTTTTGTTCCCTAAACGCTTTCCGTAGAGTTCCAGAGGACGGGAATGAAAATGGCGGCCTCCTAATCTCTGGCCCAGAGGAGCCGAGAGGTCGGGGCCCCACTCTTCACTGCATCCTCAGAGAAAAGCGCCTAATTGCTCCCGTCTCCCTGGCCTCCAGCTGCGCTCCGAGCTCACCCAGCCCGTGACCGGTTCAAGGTAACCCCGAGCTGAGAGCTCACTCCTTGGCTCTGTCTCTGTAGCTGGCTTCCCCAGTCTAAAACTGCGAGCTCTGCGACACTCAGACACCCCCGATCCTTCGGTGACCCTGCGGTACCTGGGGCCACACTGACCCCGTGTGGGCTTCACCCCGGTTTAGCCTCTGGAGCAATGTCCCTCAATGGAGCAGACTTTTGAAAGTCCTGATTTAGTGCTCCATTGCTCTGCCGCTTGCCTGGAGCTGGCACTTTCCCCCGCGGTGTATCTTCTGGGAAGTTTTTTTGATTGACGGGAACTGTCATTGTCCTCTGACTCAAAAGGCTAACCTATGTGTGTGTCTTCAGGAGGAATCTATATAGAACAGTGAAGAAGGAACTCAGACCAGTCAAATGAAATCTAATGGAAAAAAAGATGTTACGTCCACATTTTCTCCCATTCAAGAGTAGACTTAAGAGGTAGATAAAAGAGATTTTTAAAAAATCAGAATGATGATGAGTACATAAGAGTTGAAAAGAAAAACGATCATAGGTATTGTATTTAAAAAAGACATTTTGTGTATGAGTGTCCTTAACTAGTAACACCACAAGGACCCTCTTCTAAACTAAATCTTCAAAATCTACAACAAAAAGCCTCTGGAATGCCCATTTTCTTCCAATAAGATAAGCTTCAAAGAGTAGAGAAATGTAAAAAAACAAATCTCAGATATATAAAAGCTTTCCTACATGGAAGAGGACAGCCTAGGTGCCCCCTGAAGCTGGCATGAGAAGGCTGATTTAACTATGCTGAAAGTGACAGAAGAAGAAAGAATGACTTTACAAATGTAAGATACATCCGTTCCAGAAAATTGCTAAACTTGTGAATACAGCAGACAAGCTGTAAAACTTTCAGTGGAGGCTGTGAAGAACAAAATTGATGCCCCAGAGCAAAGACTCATTGATGCTGGAGATAAAGGAACATAGCACAGCCAAATTAAAACACCCAAAGCTAAAATAAAGTCTGAAAAATGGAAGAACACCGAAAAGACATGAAATCAAGCTACACAGAACAATAGAAAGCAGCAGTACCTTCATTTATGTCTTAATTTCTTTGGCTATGGTTTCTATAACACATTTGATTTAGATAACATTTCTCAAGATGGATTTTTAGAACCTCAGAGCATCATGCCTGAGATGCCCCGAAATGACAATGCCTAGATATTTAAATCTGCCAAGTGTTTAATCTTCACTGCAAAAATAGGATTTTGTAAGCTGCCAAGTGTAAAGAGAAAATATAAAGATGGATATGAGTAAGAATGATTTTAGATTTTACCTTTTACATTTTGGAGAAGTGTTAGAGTTTAGGGGAAAAGAAATAAAACAAAACATTGGAAATAATACACTTTGGTATGCATCTAGTCAAACTCACTTTTTTTTCTTTTAAGATAGAAGATCCCTTAATTAATATATAGAACAGATAGAACAATGTATCAGTGAAGTACTTAGTGTCTGGAGTTCTCTTTCCAGAATTCATGGATGATCAAAAATTGGATAGAATTTATAGTTTAGTCTGTTTATGTATGATTGTGATTCTAGCTTGCACTGTATTCTTAGAAAACCATAGATAAAGTAAGGAACTAATAAAGAATTGAGTTGAAAGTATGATAAATAAGATTCAACTGACACAAAAAACTACATGCTAGGAAAAAGACGTATTTTTTTCCCAAATGTACATACATCTTTCAGAAAAATATTGGTCATTAACTTGGACAAAAACATGTATACTTAATTTAAAAATGTTACAGTTTGATTATCAGAATATTAAAAATTAATATAACAAAAATTAAAATATGGGCAGCCCATGAAAATTAAAATTTTTATATGTATAAGACAAGAAAGAAATCCATAGCAATATGAAGATGCCTTAAAATTTAAAAAAGATTCGTAATGGTTTTGTCTTTTCATGGATTGCTGTCAAACCTATATGTAAAAAAAAAAAAAAAACAAACTTTACTAATTTAAATGTCTATATTAGAGAGAAAAGAGAAAGGAAATTGAGACACGTAATATGCCCCAGACAGGGAAAATAAAATTAAGCAGGAATAAACAAAATTATAATAGTTGATTGTTTCGGAAATTTTGTCAAAGTGAAAATTATCAAATCGGTTAGTTAGACACTAAGAGTAAAAGGTAAATAGGATCAGGAGAAGAGCTACAATAATTTTCATGCAGGAAAACCAAAATACTTGAGAGAATGTTATTTTTAGGTAGGTGATGTTAATTAATGGCTCAGGTCAAAATTAGAAGTAATTAAAGTGTATACATGCATGAGTGTGTGTATGTGAGAGAGAACTGCCAAAGTGGGTACAGCTAGAAGTAGAAATTGTAACTAGAATGTCCCTCCTCAAATTAGTTTTTGAAGGAAAAGGTAAGGTGTAATTAAATCAAATAAATGAAAACAACTGTATCAGCAACCCAAAGTCATAACACATTAGCAAAGAAAAGAGCGTCTAGCCCTGATGGGGATTTACTTTGGAGAATTTTTTGAAAGTTTAAAGAACAGTTATTTGATGAGTAATTAACTCTAGCTTCAAAATATAGAAAGGGATATTGTTAATTATCTGATTCATCCTATGAACATTTTGTTTGACGAATTGATAAAAATACCACCTTTAACAGAATTTATAGACTGGGGCCATTAACCAGCAAACTATACAGTACTAGGTAATAATAATTATTTACTTGGAGCAAGTAAATTATCCTCAGATACATGGGCAGCGTAATAAAAGCAGTGCTGTTAACACAGAGGAAGGAATTCAAGACTCATTTCTGATTCCTTCTCTATATCCTACCCACAAGAAGATCTTGTTTACTGCCCCTTCTCCACCACCATCATCCCTCATCTGAATTAACTGCGGTCATCTCATATTTTAATCTCCCTCTTCCGTTTTTCATCTCATCCCCTAACAACAGCATGTTTGCAGTACAATAGCCAGAACCATCTTTTAAATGTCATTTCCCGGTGTAAAGCCTTTTAGTGGCATCTCTCGAATTCAGGATAAATATCCAAATTCCCCTCTGTCTTTAAGTCAGGAAATTTGGCCACTGCTTCTTTCTTCAACTTTTTTCCATGTCCCTCTCCTCCAGGTTTTCCTTGATTGCAGGTATTTCACACTGAGCCGCTTTCCTCATCACTGCTCCTCTACTTGCTGACTTCTCTGCTGAAATATTCTTCCTCAGCTCTTTTTACACAAATGCCATCTCTCTTCAGAAGCTTTCCTTGATTCCTCCCGTCTCAAATAGCCCTTCTTCCATGTAGTCATGCTCTAACACAATACATGGTTTTGTCTCTTCATGTACTTAAGTACAATGGTCTTGTTTGCTTATTTATTGTCTGTCTCCTCCTCTAAGAATGTAAGGCCCTTGGCTTACTGCTGTCTCCCTAGTGCCTGTGACAGTTTCTGAGATGCTTGATGAATATTTGTTACATGATTGCATGATAGGTCATAGAGCAAGAGAAGTAAAATAATACTGGGTTAAAAATAGGAAAATTGGGCAATGAATGCAGTTGAGTAGCGGTTACATTCCCTCATGGAAATTTAGCGTGTAGCAAACTACACACTAAACAGTTGATTATTGGAAAAGGTTGCTTATAGGAAGTAGTATAAAAATAGCAGTGGTCTTGGGAGCTTTGGGTTTTAGTTCTGATTCACCCACCTAACTTTGAAGAAGTTACCTAATCTAACCTTTAGGTTTTTCACCTGCAAAATTGCGATAACAGCATTTCCTGGCTGTTTGATGTGCATACGTGAGTGTTTCTATGGGTAAGGTCCTGCCTCCTTCCCTCTTTCCTTCCTTCCCTGTCTTATAAGACATTTTAATGCTAAACATTCTACATTGGGCCAAGATTTCAAAAGTGCTTCATACTATTTTACCATTTGAGACAACATAAGTAAAATACCTGGCACAGTTGAAGGCACGTAGAAAGTGAACAGTATATGTTCATTTCTTTCACTTCTAGTGGGAATCTGTAGGCTGGCCAATTCCATATTTAATTCCAGTCTTCCTTCAGATTCTTAGAACTGTATGTTTTTGCTATTAGAGTACATTCTTGTTTTCCTAGACTCTCAACTCTTAAGAGTGTTTTCCCTATGACATTTATAAAAATGATTTATTCAAAGCTTGTGTTCTATAGGTGTTTCTTTAAAATTCAGCATGCATTTATTAAGTACCTGCTATGTTCAGTGCGTAAAGTTAAATTGCAGAAAATAAAGGCAATGGAAAGGCATATTCTAGTTGTATAGTGTGAAAATATTGCTCACTTTTGAAGAGATATTTAATAGGTTCTTTCTTTCTTTTTTTTTTTTTTTTTTTTTTGGCCTGGTTAAAAAGTATCATTTATTTGTTAGCATCTTTTTTTAAAATTTAAATTCAATAACCAGCATATAGTACAACATTAATTTTTGATGTAGTGTTCAGTGATTCATTAATTGCATATAACCCCCAGTGCTCATCACATCGCGTGCCCTCATTAATACCCATCACCCAGTTACCCCAGCCCCTGACCCTTCTTCCTTTCCACACCCCTTAGTTTGTTTCTCAGGGTCAGGAGTCTCTCATGGCTTGTCTCCCTCTCTGATTTCTTCCCATTCAGTTTTCCCTCTCTTCCCATACGGTCCTCTGTACTGTTTCTTGTATTCCACATGTGAGTGAAACCATATGATAATTGTCTTTCTCTGATTGACTTATTTCACTTAGCATAATACCCTAATAAGTGCATTTAATAAGATAGATCTGAATTTATAAAAATAAAAGATGTTGACACCCTGAAGTGTAATAAAATAAATGTGGAAAGGAAAGTAAAAAATAAAATTACCAACATATGTGATAAAATCTTTCTATGGAAAATAGATGAAGATTTGATAGAAGTGTGTATGGTCTGTAATAGAATTTTGTTTTGATAGGTAGTTGGAGGAGAGAAACAATTAAAACATGTAGAAATATGAGGAGAAAACCTTTATGAAGAATATATAGGAAGGGAACATAGCTTAGACATCTCAAGGACTTTTTTTAAGTAAAAGATTTACTTAAGAAAGTGTGGTGCAAAAAATAATTAGTGCAAAAGCATTATAGTCTAAGAGCATCAAAAACAAAAACAACAGAAGTGGGTTCTAATCCCTTTTTTTCTAAGTCTTTTTACTTCTCTGCCTCCGTAATTTTTTAAATTTATATTTATTAATTTTTAAAGATATTTTTAACAATTTATTTAGTTGACAGAGATCACAGGTAGGCAGAGAGGCAGGCAGAGAAAGAGAGGAGGAAGCAGGTTCCCTGTGAGCAGAGAGCCTGATGTGGGGCTCAATCCCAGGATCCTGAGACCATGACATGAGCTGAAGGTAGAGACTTTAATCTACTGAGCTACCCAGGTACTTCCTTTTCAGACTTTTTTTTTTTTTTTAAAGATTTTATTTATTTATTTTTCAGAGGGAGAGCGAGAGCGAGCACAGGCAGACAGAGTGGAAGGCAGAGTCAGAGGGAGAAGCAGACTCCCCACGGAGCAAGGAGTCCGATGTGGGACTCGATCCCAGGACGCTGGGATCATGACCCGAGCCGAAGGCAGCTGCTCAACCAACCGAGCCACCCAGGCGTCCCCTTTTCAGAATATTTTTAAGAGCAGTTTTAGGTTCACAATAAAATTTCACAGAGGGTACAGGAGAAACATCTGATATACCCATTGCCTCTGCTCCATTTCCCCCACTATATCAAAGTCCTGTAGTAGAGTGCTGTATTTATTACAAAAGATGAACCTACACCAACCCATCTTTATGACCCAAAGTCCCTAATTTATATTAGGTTCACTTTTGGTGTAGATTCTGTGGGTCTTGACAAATATATAATGACTTGTATTTGTCACTACAGTATCACACAGAGTAGTCTCATTGCCCTAGAAATACTCTGCCTATTCATCCCTTTTTCCTTGATTAGCCCTGACAACCATGGATCTTTTTAGTATCTCCCATAGTTTGCCTTTTCCAAAATGTTATGTATGTAGTAGGAATCATACACTATATAGCTTTTTTAGATTTTTTTTTTTGCTTAAAAATAAGCGTTTAAGTTTCCTGCATGTATTTTTTTGATAGATCATTTCTTCTTTGCAGTCAATAATATTCCATTGTCTAGATGTAACACAGATTATTCATCCATTCACCTACTGAAGGACATTTGGTTGCTCCCAAGTTTGGGCAGTTATGAATAAAGCTGCAGTAAACATTTGCCAAGCAATTTTTTGTTCCCTGCCAGTCACAACCTCTCTGGGGTTCAGTTTCCTTCATCTCTAAACTGTAGCTGATGATTTATAAGGGTTCTGAGGTTGGAAATGATATGGTTATCTAGATAACAGTCATGAAATCTTATGTTATACTGATTATGAATAACTTAGGTAGGCCTGTATGCTGAAGACATATAAGTTGGTAAAGCCTTTCTGATAGAAAGCAGTCTGGTCCTATAGAAACTAAAATTATACTCTGTTCAGATCGTTCTGTTTTGAAGGGTGTACTTCAAGTAAACCCAAATGGACGTTGTAACATTTTTTCTTTAAGTGAAGATTTTCATAGTGTAGTTAATTTTTTAAAAAAATGTTTAAAGATTTAATTTTTTTTCTTTGAGAGAGAGAGAAGGAGTGGTGGGGAGGGGCAGAAGGAGAAGCAGGCTCTCTACTGAGCAGAGAGCTCATGTGGGGCTTGATCCCAGGACCCTGAGATCAGGACCTGAGCCAAAGGCAGATGCTTAACCCACTGAGCCACCCTGGTGTCCCTATAGGGCAATTTATTAAAGCTAAATAAGATAAAACAAAACAATGGAAGCAATTCAAGTGCCCAGAAATGAGGAAATGCCGAGTAAATTGTGTGAGGGCAGGGATCATGACTATTTATTCAGACTAATGTGTGCCGAGCACCTCACTCAGTGTGGTGTTCTAAATATTGGCTGAATGTAAAAATACTGAAGAAAGAACTTAGGGGAGAGAGAAGATTCGATGGCATTCTGCTTTTTCCTTCATTTGCTGCTTCGCATCTCTCTTTGCTCCACTCAGCTGTACTAGCTGTTACCTGCCGGACTCCACACTTGCCCCTTCAGTGACCCCAGTGAACGTCTTAGGTATGTGATGTAGCGGCCATCGCATAGCAGCTTCTCCTTGGAAAAGGACATCACCATGGCTGTGGAGGAGTTAAAACAGAGCAGCCTGTGTGTCCCCATTTTGCCAGGGCAGTCTCAGTCTGTGCCTGATGTCTCAGTGTAAAGCTTAGGAGCAGCTCCACGCGCAAAGGTAGCTGGGTTCAGATAGTAGGCTGCCATTTAGCTGAGGCTCTTTATGTTGACTTCAGTGCTAGAGTTGTGAAACATTTTCTTGATTTTCCAGTTCAGTTTACTTTAATGAACATTTTCTTTTAAAGCTCAATGGATGATTGTGAGCTGCAAAGAAAATCAGATAAGGCCCTGTCACCACAGAATTTTCCTTTAATGCTTTTCCTCGATAGTTTATCTTGGTAACCCCTAGCCTCCTTCAGACTCAGGTGTTCCTACATCCAGGCTCCTTCTATCACCTCATCCTTTTAGAAGACATTTTTCTGGCTTGCCTCTGGCTCCATGCCTTCCTTTCCTGTGGAACTTTAAGGAATATTCCTAAGAACCTGTGCCCCTACCACGTGGCACTCTGGGTATTTGGGATAATGGAATTCCTTGCCCAAACACATTTGAGCCTACTTCTGGGGACTTGTGGATCTCTTCCCTTGGATATATGCACACAAGGCCCTTCTCAGTGCCCTCTAAGCCAGGGATGGGAGGAGACGGGAGTGGATGGCAGGTTAGGGACAAGAGGTAGGCAGACTTGCTGCAACCTTATAACTTGCAATTCAAGAATCTAATTTTTACCTGGACTTCAGGGTCATTTTGAATGTGTATTCCTCAAAGTAGTGGTTTATTAGCTTGACTTACCACTTTTAGATATTTAAACACATGGTATCTGAGCTTCCATTTACATTCTTGCCATGGACCCCACAAATATCGGGAGTAGGCCCACTCACGGTAAGACCTAAAATCCTTACCATGACACAAGACATCCTATATAATCTGCTCCTGCCCCTGCCCTGCTTGGCTCCAGCTGTGTTAGATTCCTCACTTCTCCAGAACAGCGTAGGTGTGCTTCTGTGTCAGGTCCTTGCACTCCCCCTGCTGCTTCTCGGAATGTTCTTCTTCCAGATAGCCATGTGACCTCATGTCTTTCAGGTCTCCCTGACTCCCCCTCTCCTCCCTGTGGCTGCCTTCAAGCAGCACCCCCTCCCCACCACCATCATTACTTTATCAGTGAGACCTCCAGGCTAATCTTTCCTGAATTTTATTATCCCCACAAACAATGACTGTCTCCTTCCCTGCTTTACTTACTTCCCTTAACATGCATCACTATAAAAAAGTTAGAAGTAATAAAAAATTAAACTAGGTCCCTTCCTAAATATCTTTCTTTTAATTCCTCCTTAGATATAAAATGTTTTTTCCTTAAAATTTTTCTATTTTAGGGGTGCCTGAGTGGCTCAGTGGGTTAAAGCCTCGCCTTCAGCTCAGGTCATGATCCCAGGATCCTGGGATTGAGCCCCCTCATCGGGCTTTCTGCTCAGCAGGGAGCCTGCTTCCTCCTGTTTCTCTCTCTGCCCACCTCTGCCTACTTGTGATCTCTCTCTGTCAAATAAATAAATAAAATCTTAAAAAAAAATTTTTTCTATTTTACTTTTTGTGTTTTAAAGTCATTTATGTAGCCACTTTAAAGGATAACCTAGATCTCCTTGTCTACTTTTTTAAAGCTGCAGTCCCCCTATTGTCGTACCCTCAGTTTTTTAAGGGTAACCATTTTCAGCTCCCTTAAATGATTCTTTGTATTTCCCACCATATCTACATAACAAACATACTTCTATTGCTACTTCCTAACTTTTCAGTTTTAGGCATTACCAATCTACTTTCTCCTGTAAAGAATGAGAACTAAGGTTTCCTTTATCATTGGCATGCATGCACGCGCGTGCACACACACACAAGATCCAACTTTCCCTCTTCCCAGTATGAGTTGTGATTTGGGGTAGATCAAGATTCATTGCTTTTCGAACTGTAAACACCAGTCATAGCTGAGCCATGTTGTAGATTATGATTACTTTTCCTCTAGTACTTTATTCTTCCTGGAATTAAAAATTATGATGGTTTTGATTTGCTTCCTTTTCTGAGTTATTGGCATCAGTGCTCCCTCAGACTGCCCTAGTTATATGTGTCTTCTTTCAGTATGTTCCCACCTCTGGTTTTTTTTTTTTAATTTAATTTTATTTTTTCAGTGTTCCAAGATATTCCAAGTTCCAAGTGTGGGTTATGTACCACACCCAGTGCTCCGTGCAGTTGTGCCCTCCATAATACCCACTTCTGTATGCTATTGTTTTCTATTGAGTCCTCAGATCTTTTAAAATCTGGATGGGTGTTCTCACAGGCCCCATTTAACTGAAATCATAGAGACACCTCTAAAAAGGCTTGCCTATAGGACATTTGGCAGTCACTGCAGATAGAGTTGTTTGTTTCAAATACTTACTCTGTGAACAAACAATGAAAATATAACTCTGTAATAAATTTCTGTATGGTTCTCTTTCATATGTTATGATTAAGATACCTTTTATTTCAAAAATACAGAATGTATTTTTATATTTCATTGTTTTACAAAGAGCATATATTTAAATAAATATATATGTTTTGTATATGTATTTTGTTTAAAATAAATAAATTTAAATAAAAAATATTGTACTGTATTCTTTATTTATAGGCTCTTAAAATTAGAGAGATCTGTAATTGCCCACCACTTTCTGGACCAGACCCTCGATTACTCTTCAAACTCAGCATGAAGCATTTCCTGGAAGAATCGGAGAAAGAAGACCTAAAAGTCACTGCCGAGAAACAGAAAATGGATACTCTCACCATTCAACAACAGAAACAAATACCCTTAACATATATAGTTGAGAAAAGAACTAGTAGTTGAATTAAAATTTATGAGACACGGGATATATGAAGAATGCAGCGGTCCTTACCATTTTTATGTTATTTTTTTAAAAAATGATGTTTGAAATTTAAAAAATGTATATTCAGGGTCAAATCATGCATATTACAAGTATTATCTAAATTCTTCTAGGTATTTTCATGAAATATTGATGTATTTTAATCTATTTTAAAGTATCTTCAATGAGGAAAGTGTCACAGAATAAATTTATATTACACATTTTACTCTGTCTCATACTTGCTTTTCATTTGGAAGGCAGACCTCTAGTGGATGAGAAATCAGAATGTGCAATAATTCTTAATGTGGAGAGAGTTCCAGCCGAGCCTAAACTGGGGTTCAGAGTCTGGGTGCTTATGATGAACTGGGAAACTGACAATCTGAAGCATGTGTTTGCAGGAACTGATTTGCTCTGGGATAGGATTATGTGGAATAGGGGACCTTGGAATGGAGAATTTCCTGGTCCTCGCATAGGGGAAAAGGGCTATACAGGCAGAAGCTAAAGAAGCTGTTTTCATAGGAGGCAAAGTAGTGCTTGTTGTGGTCCAGGTGACAAAGTGCAAAACAAAATGGTAAGGGAGGGTCACTTCCTTACAGATCCAGTGTGCTGCTGATGTTCTGAGGTCATCTTGGCTCCTTCACAATAGAAAGTTGTGTCATTTTGGCTCCTTCACAATATTATGATTTGGGAATCTCGGGAGTTCGCAGGGAAGGCATCCACCCTGTACTCACTGAGAGGGCCATCCGGAGGGGCCAGAGAAGGTGCCGCCCCCAAGTGGACCTTCCTGAGCAGCAGACATCAGCCAAGGGCTGGAAGAAGATGGAACAGGGAGCACAAGGCACATCCCTGGTGATACTCAGAAGTTACTATATTAGTCTGGAAATAAATTTCTAAAGTGTACTATTTGTATAAAATTATTTGTACTTCCAAACTGGTGAAGTCTAGTGATGTTGCGGTTCTATTCCTGAGAGGGACATTTTTCTTGAAACACATTATATTACATAGTTTCTTAGAGAATTAAAGGGGAAAGAAACTATCTTTTATTGAGTGTCTTCTCTGAGCTGGGCCCATTTATTCCCAGACTCCATGAAGTAGGTTGCAGCAGTTTCCTTTTGCAGGGAGAACCAGGATTTTGGAGAGGTTACATAGTACACCGAGTGCCTCTCAGCTAGAAAGAGCAAACCTAGATCTGTCTTGACTGCACGTCTGTCCATCTCCACAACTTGCAGGTATCTAAAGCTGAGCTCCTAGAGGGAATAAGCACCATTTTCAGGTGTTAGCTTCCTCATGTATGGCTAGTACAGGTAAACATCTAATTATAAAACCAGGATCACTTATCTGTAGGATGGCTTTCCTTCTCTCAGACCCTTCTCTCAAAAACTGTACATGAAAAGCCTGGGTGCAGGTTGGGAGACTACAATCTCTCCCCCTGTCTGTGAAAGCTGGCAATTTCTCATTTTGGATGTGTCCTGACACATTTCCTTAGACACGATATGTACCTGGTTGTTAAGAGAATTTCAGGGACTCTAAATTTTTCAGGCTTACTGAAGATTGCTGGTAAGGAATTTCTTGATCTGCACACAGGACAACACTTGTAAGGAGATTCAGAAGAACTGTTCTCCTTGTTGTTGTTCATACTCCTAGCGATTGCCGTTCTGTCAGAGGCACTCCATAACATGTAAAGACATTTGGAGAATGTCACCTAGAGGTAAACAGTAAAGCACACTGTTAGATTTCCCTGTAGATTTTGTAAGAAAATAGTGTGGAGGCCCTAGTCTATTTTTCCTTCCATCCCATTATCACATGTAATTGTACTATTCGGACTTCCTAGGAAACGTACAAGTTGACATGTCAGAAAAAGCAGAGAAAATATAGAGAGAATAACTTTATAGCGCATATGAAAACAATATTTTTAACCCATGGGATCGATAAATGTTAAAGAAATGTTACATTTTCAGCTCAAGGTTTTAGGGGAAATTAAATGGCAGTTGGCATGTAATATGTATACATACGCTCTAAGTAGTATATGGAAATGACCTCTTCAAGTTCTGCATTTTGTTGCATACCATACTGTCAAGGCTTTTCAGGTGGTCAGAGGATTTAGGTTTCATTGGCTAGTTGCTCAGTGGTTAGGAGTGTGATGCCAATAAATAGATCCCAATAAACAGATTCAATCAAATCTCTCCTATAATCTGGGTAGTTGTAGGACTGGCCTCTAAACTCAAAGAGAATATGTAGGGGCACCTGGGTGGCTCAGTGGGTTAAGCCTCTGCCTTTGGCCCAGGTCATGATCTCAGGGTTCTGGGATCAAGCTCCACATGGGGCTCTCTGTCAGCAGGGAGCCTGCTTTCCTCTCTCTCTCTCTCTCTGCCTGCCTCTCTGCCTACTTGTGATCTCTGTCAACTGAATAAATAATATCCTTAAGGAAAAAAAAGAATATGTATATTTACTGTTATGTCTCTAGTACCTAATAACTTTTGGCACATTATGGGTATTCAGTTAGTATTTTACTGATACCGTACACTCAATATCCTCTGGTCAAAGGATGATGAGAAATAAGAAAGAAAGGCACTTTATGAAATCTCTGCCTCTTTGTAGCCATGGGACCCTGGGCAAAGTCACTTCAACTCTCTAACCCTCATTTATTCATTTGTAAATTGGGGATAAGAGATCCCACCTCATAGGTTGACATGATTAAGGCAAATGATATACTGAAAACATTTAGCATAATGCCTACAGCTCCAAGCATAATAAAAATAGCCACGATTTATTGAATGCTTACTTTGTACCAACCACTGTGCTAAACATTTTTCAAGCACTGTTGAACCTCACATATATATGTGTGATAGATATTCTAGTAGCCCCATTATAGACCAGGAAACTAAAGTTTAGAGGGTTAATGAAACTTGCTCAATGTTAGGCGACATATTTCTTAAGTTTATTTTACTTGCAAGAACAGAAAAAAACAAAAACAGAAACCCTGAAACTCAAGAAAATTTATTGCCTCACCTAACAAAAAAGCCCAGAAGTACACTAGCTTTGGACATGATTTAGTCCAGAGAGCAGTGGTTCTTTCTCTCTGTGATTTTTCTCAGCTCTGGCTTCACTCTTCCCTGCTGATGTCAAGATGGCTGCCAGCAGCTGCCAGAGCTACATGCTTCATTCACTTCCGGTTGGAAACAGTGGCTCACCTCACAGCTATTGAAACAGAACCTTCATACTAATTGCACCCTCTGAAGAGCAACCCAGAAGCAATGACCAGCACAGGGGATGGGATAATCCTGACTGGCTGGAGCTGAGGATGTTTACAGTCAGCACCATTCAAATGAGAGAAAGGAGGATGAACCATGAGAGACTGTGGACCCCAAGAAATAATCTAGAGGTTTCAGAGGGGAGGAGGGTGGGTGGGTAGAAACGGGGTGATGGCTATTGAGGAAGGCACATGCTGTGATGAGCACTTGAATCACTGAACACTACATCAAAAACTAATTCTATACTATACAGTGGCTAACTGAACATAAATAAAAACAAAACAAAGTGACCAGCATGGAACCGCAGTGTCTACTAAGTGACTGGAATAAGAACCCATTACATTTCTCTTAAGGAGTCAAAGAGACAAGATAATCTGTAGATTTGGTCCAAAATGATATTTCATCTGAGTAAAAACAATGCTGATATGGCAGTAAATTTTCATTAGTATATTGACTTTATCATTTACAACCTGAAGTATCTCCTAACCTCAAAACCGACCTGAGAGACTGGAAGGACATGTGGTGTTACTTCCTTATAAAGGAGAGGACTAAGGCTTGGAGGGATTAGGCACGTTCTCCCAGCATGCACTGCAAGTCAATAACTGGCCTGGCATGAGAAGGAAAGGATTCCTGATTTGTAATCCTGTGCTCCTTCAGTCATACCATGTTCTTTGGAGAGAGACGTATTACCTCCATGTTTCCTCTGGAGACCAAAGCTCGGAGATACTAAGCAACTGTGTGCTCAGCACTGCTCAGCTCATAATGGCCGAGCTGAGTTTCGAACCCTCATCTTTTGACTCCGAAGTCTGTGCTCGGTCATCCTGTTACTGCCACTGTGGTTGGCAGATCTCATAAAGGAAGTGGCAGTGAAAACTCTTTTCCCTCATTTGTGAACAGCAGGGCCAATACCCTCCTTTCTCTTAAAAGCAGTCATTTTAATATTCTATGACAGGTGGTAAAAATATTCATTTTAAGTATATTCATATACAAGAGGGATAAAATTCCTGTTAATCATCTTTATAACGTGTTTTTATTGGAGCCTCAAGAGTTCCTTAATCTGTGGTGAGAAATCTCTCTCACTTCATTACTGGAAAGAACCCTATCAGTGTATACTCACCCCTTCACAGTGACCCCCAAACTTCTATCAGAAGACCAGTAGCCTCCAAAGGTAGGTCAGTGACTCCCAGCCTTTTAGTCATCAAGGACTCCTTTTGTGTGTCCTGTCTGTGTGCATGGACTTTCACCGCAGAGTTCTGTCTTGAAGGGGTGGAGGGTCCCGCCTCACGACCAGGGCTTCTTGCCGTGCTGGCTGTTTAGGGGATGAGTTCATTAGGCACGGGGTGGAAGTCACAGTGTGGTCCTGCTTCCATGTCTCAGAATTTCTGTGATATCATCAAAGACCAATCAGGACTTCCAATCATCACGTGATCTCTGCTATTATCAAAATTCCAGCCAAAAGAAAAATTTGTGATTTTAATTAGTCGGGGTGACCTAATTATGTGTAAGAAAATGCAAAATTTTTAGTTAGGCTTTTTGAAATATTAAGCACAGCTGGCAGACGCCCAGCACCGTCTTTGTGGGCCATGAGGAGCCAGAGACCTCATCCTGGGTGACAAGGGTTTAAAGCAGATTGCTTTGTGTTTTTTCTTCAGACTATAAAAGAAAGTAAAATTGACATGTATTAATTTTGACCAATATATCGAAGTAGAACCATATTTTTGTGGGTTAGGGATGATGGATGATCCACTTAAAGATTCTGTTGTTCTATATTTAAGGATATATTTCTTTAATTACTGTTTTTGTACAGTTGAGTCAAATTCAAACAAGTTGAATTTTATTTTTCTACAGCTTTTCCTCTGATGCTATTGTAGCCTGGAGAGAATCAAGGGCAACATGACCAGTCTTATAGAGTGCAGAACAGTAACATCTGCCCTGATTACTTCACAGGATTATTATGGGTTTAGCAATGTGTATATGCAGCATCCAAACTGCTCTCCCCCCGCCGATTCTTATATTCTAGCACTGTCTTAGTCTGGACTATAAGGTCATTAGTTAGCAGAGGGCATTTCCAAAAGGATGGCCATTTGCCTGATCTAGTACAACACAGAATTGAAGATGTGTGAG
Organism: Mustela erminea; assembly: GCF_009829155.1. Classification (NCBI taxonomy): domain Eukaryota; kingdom Metazoa; phylum Chordata; class Mammalia; order Carnivora; family Mustelidae; genus Mustela; species Mustela erminea. The sequence goes on from NC_045623.1 coordinate 62,665,282, forward strand.
ACAAAGCGAAGCCTTTTTTGTACCATGTTTTGTTTTAGTCTGATTTATGAGTATGGGTGTGTCTGTCTATCCTAGTTATTCTATTAATCCTATAATGACCTTAGTCTAGAGAGTATACCTGGTTTCCATCAATTTCTGTTTTCTGATGCTTAAGTCAGCCTCTTCCTGTCCAGCCCATTCTCCAGAGGATGGACTGAAAGAATGGAAATTCATGTTTGGTGAGCCCTGATAAAGACAAGACACCACAACCTCTTTCTCTCTCTCTGTTTAATCCTCACGGCACCTCCTCAGGGCATGGGTTATTTTCCCAATTGGCGAGATTTGGGGCAGGCTCATTCTGAGTAAGTCACTGTAAAGCTCACTTTTCTTCCTCTGGAAAAATGGAGGTAGTAACGGTTGGGACTTCATGGGGTTATGTGAGGCCCAAATGTATGCCTGGGGCTCAGGCATCTCCCAGCATGTAGGAGGTATATGCATCAGGACTGTGTGTCAGGACCATGTGGGAAGCTCCAACCCCACCCCTTGGCCCACCCGAGCTCACCTGCAGCCAGGAGGGAGTGGGGGTGGGTGGGTTTCCAGCACCATTCTCACCCAGCTGCTTCCTTCACTGTTGAGGGGTTTCTCTGCCACCCCGTGATTTGTTCCATCACCAGCAGGGGCACCCCAGGAGAACAGGGGGTTTGACTCCTTCAGGGTGTCCCACATCCAGGGGATCAGCATCAGTAGTAAATGTCTCATCCTTTCGGGATGATTCTAGGGTGTGATCCCCAGTTTGCCAGTGGATAGGACTGGATCCGCCATTGCCCAGAATTTTAACCCACTCCTTAATGAAGACTCTGTAGGCTTCTCCCCCTTCCTTCTTTCTCCACTCAGTCCTCCACATGTGCTTCCCCAGGATCACTGCCAAATGACCTGGTCACCTAGCCTACCTTAACGCCTGCCTTGGGGCAAAACTGTGAAGTTCACTGTCAAACTTGTTGTTCTTGACTTTCCATAACAGCCCCACTTAATAGATGAAGAAACTAAAGTTCAGAGAAGTAAAGTAACGTCCTGTGGCTGCATCACAAATGGTTCTAATAATCCCTGTGTTGATCGTCCTGAGGAAGTCATAAGTCAACTATCAGCTCTAAATGGGTCCTGTAAATGGCCATCTTGGCCATGAGTTCCTTATTTTCCCTTCAGAGTGTTACCTCCTCTAATGATGGTGACATGAACAATGGTCCTCAGATGCCCAGAGTAGCCATGAACATGCCCAAGTACAATAGCTGGTCCTCCCTCCTTCAGGCCACAGTCAATTCCCAGAGCAGCCTCTCCATTGGAACCTATTATCTGTGATTCATGGGCTCTGGATCTGGAGTGACCCTAATAGCTACCCATGCAGTGGGAGTTTTGACTTGGAAACCATAGTCCGGGCATAAAGTGGTATTGATGCACGTGTGACAGTTCGTCCAGGAGCAGGAGAAGTTCATTTAACAGCTGGAACAGATTGCAAAGTTACCACTCAGCAGCCTCATCCAGAGCACAGAAATCCGTCAGGAGTCAAAACGTGAAGGAAAGGCAGGCTGGGAAGACATGCCAGGCTTGGAGAGGCCTGCTTAGCAGCACTCAGACTTATTCTGCAGAGGAACTTGGGGTTGGATTGTTCTGGAGATGTGGTCATTAGAGCTCAGCAAGATCACGTTAGTGACAATAAGATCAGTAACCCAAGCAATAATAAGAGTGATCGTTCATCACTGAGGCCTCGTACAAACCAGGCCCCCAAACACTTGACATATTGGATTCCTGCAATAGGACCTGCATGAGGTCCTGTGATTGTCCCACCTTATATAGGAATGACAAAATTTAAACCCAGAGAGCCTCTGTGACCTCATGTAGACATCACAGTTTGGACAACCTAGCCCTTCGAAGATTTGGGGCCCCAGATTAATGCCATCTGGAGGTGTTAGGTGGTAGTACGTTGGCTCTTTGGCTGGTTGGTTGAGATACAGTGCACAAAGGTACAGTGTGATGTAGAGAAATGTCTTTCAAACCAGATAGACCCTAGATTAATATTACTTCACTTTCCCAGGACTAATTTCACTCCTACTAAATATTTGGTAACATCTGCCTCCCAGAGCACCTATGAGAAGGCAGTGGGTTTGTCCATGTAGGAGCTTGGCACTGGGTAACTGGTCCCTCTTTGCTATTTCTCTTTCTCTCTCAACTTTGTGGCTTCTAGTCCACTTATTTCCGAAGATGATTTACAAAGGAAGGTTTGGGGCCAAAATCTGAGAGGAGATTCATTTCTTTGAGGCCAGGCCTCAAATTAAGAGATTCTTTTGTAAGGCAGAGAATGTCAAGAGACAAATATAAGAGTATTCTTTCAACAAAGTCACTTGTTTTCTGCTCAAGATAACATTAGGTATTAATGGGGCATTACTTGCTCTGGTTTCTGCCCTCTGCTGGCAAGATGTCTCTCCTTGAACTATTTCAAATGTCGTGGTAGAGCCAGAGAGTCTTCCTCACCCCAGGCCCCACTGAAAAATGAAGGGTAGATAGAGTTCCCAGGGTCAAGTTCTAGGACCATGACTGATCACTGACTTTCTCCCTTAAAGGGAGCTGCCTCTTTTACCCAAGATGTTGACAAGATGTTGATTCAGGCTAATTTTTGAAGTGAGACTTAAAAAAAGTAATTATGATAAAAAATAAAACAACTAAAAAAGCTAAAAATTAAAACTAAAAAAAAAAAAAAAGTACCCTAAAACTAAAGATTATGTTGGGACCAAATATACAAAGGGCAGGAGGGGACCACTTCTGGGAGAAGATGGTATGTGAAGAAAAATGACACAGAAATAATTATTTTACTCCAATTAGAACTGAATCTTATGGTCACGCAAGGTATAAACCACACACCTCCAGGGAGTGCCATCCAACCACAGAACAATGTAGGTAACACCCAGTATAGTTGTGCAAAAACAGCCTTATCTTTTATAACCCCTTTATCCTTTCTGCCAGGAAGCATGACCGTCAATGTAGAACAGAATTTATGGTGAACTCAAGTTCTAGCTGGGAGAGGAGATGGTCAGAGAGAAGTTGGATACTTTTATTACCATTTATAACAATAGTAGGCAATTATAGTTAACACAGATTTATAATGTGTCAGAAACTCTACTAATCACTTTGCATATGTTCTTCCCTTTTACCCTCAACTCTAGTACTGTTGCTGCCCAGCCAACAGCCATTCTTTTTCTTCCTTTCTAGCAAAATTTTCTTCTGTTTAGGTGGCTGTACTCTGCCCAAGGTTTTTATTTATCATAATAAATCATGATCACTTAAGTCAGTCAAGGCAACATTATCCCCCAAAGACAGTGGTTGATCTAGGAGTAGGCTATCCTTTTTTTTTTTTTCCCCTTTTTTTGTAACTTGTGTTTTCCATTTCTGCTTTGCAAGTACTGTGGTAAGATATGAAGTTTAGGGGCACCTGGGTGGCTCAGTGGGTTAAGCCTCTGCCTTCGCCTCAGGTCATGATCTCAGGATCTTGGGATTGAGCCCCGCATTGGGCTCTCTCTCTGCTCAGCAGGGAGCCTGCTTCCCTCTGTTTCTCTCTCTCTCTCTCTCTCTGCGCCTGCCTCTCTGCCTATTTGTGATCTCTCTGTCAAATAAATAAATAAAATCTTAAAAAAATATATGAAGTTTATTGCTGTTGAGGCCTTCCCACAAACTAAGAATAATGAAAATGCTAAGCAAGAACCCTAATATCACCTTATTGTTTAGCCAGCACTGGCTCTGCTTCCCTTGAAATCTTTTGTGAAGTGAGATAATTAAATGTCTTTATTGTTTATGCCACTATTAATTGAGTATTTTCTTACTTGTACCCAAATGAATTCCTGCTGATAAAATATTGCTGTTTCCATTTTCCGTTTTATGGGTTAAATAATACATTTTACAAGTTAAATAACAATGTCACAGAGTTAGTAAGTGGAATGGCTATGCTTTAAGCCAGGTCTGCCTGAGCCTAAGCTTTTCACTGCTGCTCTTCTGCCTGGAGCCAAGTCTAAGTACCTTCCAGGGAATTAACATTCGGGGTGGTATACTAGTCCAATCAAATAAGAAGCGCTCCCAGCAGTGGACAGCTCCACTGGGTAGGGAGCTGTCTGTCACTAGAAGTGATCAAGCGAAGATGACTATCTCTAAGTGTTGTTGGTGGGAAGAGTCAGCCTCTGAGCAGACTAGGTAAGGAAGATGGACTCTAAGAGGCAGACGTTCCAGAAATATGTTCTGCAGTAGAACCAAATGAACCAAAAACAAGGTAAAAAAGAAGTTGCAGCCGTGGCTGAGCATGTTTTCACTCTGATGAAGTGTCTCAGGCATTTGTACTCAGAGAATGGGCATGATAGCTCTGCTCCTGGGCTTCTGAAGGCCATGGTGTGACGACTGGTCTAGTTCAGAGTCGTGGCTGTGCCATTCCTTAACTGTGAACTTCAGCTTCCTCCTTTGCCAGATAGGAAGAATGGCTTTGGTGGACTTCACAGGGCCACTGTGAGGAGTAAAGGAGATGATGATACACTTTCACGAACATTTATTGAGGACCTACTATGGGCCTAGCTTTCCGGTGAATCCTGAGGTGTGTGTAAGCTGCAAAGAGCTTTCCAAGTTTAAAATATTAAGTATGATTCTTTATTTTAAAAATTTGGACAATTTCTCTCTCCTTCCTATGCCACCAAGGAAGGAAAAAAAGGACCCCATTCATCTGTTTTGAAATAAATTTAGCTCTTATCCAGGAAAATAGAAGAAATGGCTCCAATAGGCAGAGTTTCCAGCAAGACAAATCCCCCAATGGCCTCACTCTGCCACCGCTCAATAATGGTGTTTGCTATAAATCAGAGAGCTTCTTTATCAAGTGCCTCGGACACGCTTGGGACCGATTTAGCCCTAGAGTGAGATTAATCACAAATGCTGCTTTAGAAAGAGTGATGGGTATGAATAAGAAGGTTCAGTGGACATCATTTTGATTCACTCCGATTGCTACAGAAAGCTGGAGTTTGCAGAGCTAGGGTTCTAAGTTTTTAAATATTTCTCAGTTTGAGAAAATATATTGCATCCAAAAATTATCCCTAACAATGACCGAGAGGCAGAGTTTGAAAGCGCCTACTATGTGTATCAAACACTATACTTATGTCATCTCTCTTTGTCCCTGTAACAATTCTGTGAGATAGGTCTGGTTATCCTCATTTTACAGAGGAGAAGAGTGAGACCTCTAGCAGTAAGATGGCTTGTATAAATGACCAGGTGTCAGATTAGAGAATGAAATGCAGGCCTCTTTGACTCTAGAACCTTAGCGTAGAGCCTCTTGGAGCCCCGGCAGCCAAGCTCCACGTAGTCAGCAATAAATCAATGGAAGGGACTTACTGAGATTGCTGGTTCCAGCAGTGAGGCTTCAAAGAGTCCCTCAGGACCCATCATTATTGAGGCTTTCCATGATGGCCTTCTTGAATATCTCACTCCTCCCCACCCCAGGATAGCAGATGAGTAAATGAATGAATAAATGAATGTCTGCCAAACAGAATAAGAATCTACCTCCTCTCTCTTAGTTTACAGTATGGTAGTCGTGGAAGGTGTGGCACCACTCAGACCCCTCCCCTTCTTCAAGAGAACCCACTGTGGGGACCCCGGGGGACCAATGCTCCTGCTGCCATACCTCCAGATCCAATGATGCTTAACCTGGACTGCCCCCAGCAGGTGACTGAGGACAGCAGGGGGCCAGGGCTGGGCAGGGCCACTCTTGCCTGCAGTGAGGTACCTGTAATGGATGATGATTGGTCAGGGACTTCCTGTTGGTCTTGCTGGGCCTCTTAGAACTGTGCTAGAGTCAGAAGCTCGTCTGAGTGCATCATCCTTCCTCCCCAGTCCCCTGCCCGTGGTCTGAAGGCTCTGCCTGCCTACTTCCGCCTATCCTACACTTCATCACTCATGTGTTTCCTCAGTGACTCTCTTGCACACCTGGTCCTGTCTTCATGCCTGCTTCTTGGAGAGCTCTAAGGGACAGACTCAGTAATTCTATTTCCCCAGCCCACTGTCTACTGCCAGGAACACAGATCAATAGGGTGATATTGTCATGGAATGGAATACTACAGAATGGTGCAAATGAATGAATTAGAAATAGAGATATCAACATGGAGACATCTTAACAATATAATAATGCAGAGCAAAACCCCCCAAAGTGGTGCAGAGTGATACACACAGTATGTAACATTTCTGTGAAGTTTTAACATGTATAGAACTTCATTTGAAAAAAGGCGAAAGAAAGGAAATAAATACCTGGAGGGCCAAAAAGGAAATGTGTAAAACAAGGTGATACCTTGTTTGTAGATATGTATATAATAAAAATATAAAAGACACACCAGGGAATGATAAGCACCAAATGCAGGAGAGAGGTGACCACTGGGGATAGAAAGAAAGGAGAAGGCAATCAGCTTTTCTGTTTTAAGCCGGATAGTGGGTATAAGGTGGTGCATTGTACTTACACTTTTTATACGCCTGAAGTATTCCATAAAAAGTTAATGCATATTAAATCATACCCAACCCTGTGCCTGTCCTGAAAAAGAAAACACTAAAATGATTTGGAACTGGCTTTCGTGGAAAATCTGGGATCCGTGTTGTCCCATGCCAGCAGCTAGGGCTTCGTCTCTTGTGGCTGTTCCTGCCCTGAGCAGCAATTACTTATTACTTATTTTTGTGCTTGTTTCTACTCTCTCCCTCTTCCAGCCCCTTACTGGACCATGACCTCTCAGAAAGAAGATACTCAACTCCTTATTTCTGAATCCCCAGTGGCTATGACAAGTAGCAGGAGAGCAATATGTGTATTATTATGTTTTTAATCGTCAGGAGATAAGAAAACGGGATCATCAAGAGAGAAGGTGGGCATGTAGAGCAGACAGCAGAGCAGACGTAACTCAGGTCTACCACGTAGCCAGGAGGGCAGAGCCTGAGCCCAGCTGAGCCCCACTGCACGTGCACGTGGGATCCGCGGTGATGTTCCTCAGGGGCCAGGCTGGAGGGTTCTGACACACTTGACTTCCTGTTACTCTACCAGCCACTTTATCAAAGGCTTCATGGGTTTCATTTTCAGTTCAGAGAGTTGGGCATCATCACCCCTTATTACAGTTAAAGGCACTGTGAAGCTCAGCAGCGTAGAGAGCTGCCGGAGTCCCCCAGCAGCCAATGAACAGGCTCAGGTTCACGCAAAAGTCTTGGTGGTCTCAGTTGTCCACCATTGGGATTCTGCATCTAGGTCGTCTGTTTTGCAGAAGACATGATGGGTCTGTCTTCTGAGAGGCCACTCTTCCATGTATGAATGTGTTCCTTTATTCAACATGTCTATTTTGCAGGCGCTCCTGCCCCAGGCACCAGAAAACAGTGAGAAACAGCACAGTCTCAGCCCGCCCCTCAAAGAGCACCCACCTAACAGGGCAGAGGCGTAACCAGGTTGCCAGTGCTGTGGGGTGAGTTGCATGGTAGGGGAAGGTCAGGGAGCAGTGGCAGAATGAAGATGAGCTGTATCACCCAGAGAAGGTGTCAAGTCTTCCTAGAAATGTGACCTCCAGACAGGAGCCAGGAAAAGCCACGTGGAGGCAAGAGATGGTGTGTGGCCAGGGAGGGAAATGGTTCCTCCCTGTAGAAAGAATAGCTTCTCTGAGGTCTGAAGAGGGGGAAATAGAGTGACAGGAATTTACATGACAATCGTTTGGGCATCCTCCTTGAGTATCCCTCTCAGCCCCTTAGATTCAGGATCCTAGGCTTCAGGGACCTTTCCTGGGCACCCACTTTGCTTCTCCTCAGACCTACCCACCCCAGCTGTGTGAGGCCAGGTCCTCTGAGAAAGCAGAGAGCAGAAACTGAGAGAGAACCACACGTGCAGACATCCAGAAGGGTAACGGCCTATGAGAGAAAATGACGGGGGAGGCCAGAGAAGTCCAGTTGAGCTGTAGACTGTGATGCCGATCTAACCGTCAGCGAGGGAGAGAGGGAAGGAAGGTTGGGAGGAAATATCTTAGACAGTGCTAGGTTTGGAAAGGCTTCCTGGGGTTCCTTCAGATACAGCTGCCCATGAGAGAGCTGAGTCTCCTGGGAGAGGCCCTGCATGGGTGGCCCTCCCTGGCTTGACCACTGCCTGGGAGAGGTCAGGGGCAAGTGTGGTACGAAGGCGGTGCCAGGTTTCAGAGAGCAGTTGGTAGGACCATTGGTCAGTGACACTCTCTGAAGTTGGACATCCAAGAGGCACATTCTTGAAACCACCTTGCTGCCCTAGGTCTTTCACCCAAAGTCCAGATCTCCTTTGGCCCTTATTCCTGAGTTGCAGCAGAGGAAACACAACTGACCAGAGGTGGTGTAGGGTGGGGGTGAGGAGGGTGGGGGTGAGGAGGGTGGCTTGGAGCCCATCTCCCCAGCTCTGCCACTTACTGGCTGGGTCCCTGGCCCCCCAGTTTCCTCATCTGGAAATGTGGATGATAGCACTTCCCTATCTTGTAGGATTGTTGTAGGAGTCAATGAATTGAAATGCATGGTGAGTCCTTAATGAGCATTATCCACTATTATTTTAACGGAGCCATTGTATTCAGAGGTTTTTTCCAAGCATTGGTTTGACAGGGCTGCATCAAAATGTAAAAACCCTTTCTGTACCCCTGTAAATGCTGTGTGCCAGGCTCACTGGAGTCTTGACCCTTTGTCCATATCTCTGCAAAGCTTCTCCTGACCCTGAGGCTTGGTTTGGGGTTCTCTGATCCTGCAGTCTCCTCTCCCGTGGAACTTTTTGCAATGACGAGTCGCAATTTTCTCACGGCTGTCATTCCCTCAACTGAACTGAGAGTTCGTGGCAGGGGTTGGGGGGTGCTGTCCTGCTCCCTGCTGCGTCTTCAGAGCTTGGCATGCTGGCTGGTACCAGCCCTCGCAAGGCTCAGACACAGGGCCATCCTGCATGGTCTCGCAGGGCGTCCAACCGGGAGGGGAGTGAGGCTGCCCTCTTGCTCAAGCTCTGGATGCCAAGCAGTGGGCTTGCTCAGGGGCACTGTGTCTGCCTCGGGGGGAAGGCACAGTGTTCTATTCTGCATTCACACCAAGTTGCTGACTGCTCACTAAGCTGGTCATCATAGAGCTGTACCTACCCAGAGGAGGGCTCTTTCCTTATTTGTAAAAGGTGCCCTGTCAGCTAACAGAAGCTCTGCTCATCAGCAGGGCTCCCAACCTGTGCAAGAGAAGGGCGCCGTGCCTCACAGCCTGTTAGCTCTCCTTCAAGAAACTTCTGGATGAACTCTTCTGAGTCTGTTTCTGCCTATGTAACATGAGGAGTTCCACTGGTGTTCCTCTAAGGAACTCTTCTGCCCTGACATTTAAGGATTTGTAAGAGCAGGTATCTGGTGCCTACTGAGGTGTGGGAATTTAGGATTGCCCACATCCTCTCTAGGGCAAGGGTGAGCCTAGGTCATCCCTGTGCTCAGCTCCTTCCTCCTCCAGGGAGCCTGCCTGATCAAGCCCACATCTACCACATTTGCTTCGTACTTTATAGTTTATTAGTTGACTTTATAGACATTACTTCCTGTAATTCTCACAACAACCTAGTGATGTTTATGTTATCACCTCATCTTATTGATGAAGGAAATGAATCTCAGAGTGGTTAAATAACTTTCCCAAGACCACATAGCTAGTCAAAGGCAGAGTTCAGATGAACCCAACTCTGGAAATTAGAGTTCCTACCCGCTTTCTTTATGTTGCTTATTATCTTTTCTCTGCATTGCATGTTTCATTCCTCTGTTTAGAATATAAGAACAGGCTTGCACTTCCTTCTAGTTGCTCTAAAACACATACACAGTAAGTGCTGTCTAAATGCTGTCTGAGGAAAAGCCAACAAGCTTGAGATGCAACCCCATCACCTGTGGAACTCTAGAAAAGCTCCGCGCAAGTACAGATCCCAGGCGTGTACGACACTACTCAAGCTGATAACCGTCTACGCATGCGCCTGGTGCAGCTGGTATGACGCCGTTAAGGGGACAACTCCATGGGAAAAAACAAAACAAAACAAAACAAAACTGGCTCTCCTGTCTTTCCTGCCAGCGACGGTGGTTTTGCTAGCCAGGTGCTCGGTTTCCCTGTTTCTACACTGTGTTCGTCCTCCTCGCAGCCCAGGCTCTGCTCCTCCTCTCACTTCGTATCCCCTCCTGCTTGACCCCTCCAGCTGTGAGCTGTTTCTCTTCTAAACTTGCCTCCTCCTAGCTTAGGAGCGTTCACCCGGAATCTCCCAGAGCCCGCCCCGCAGATGTCCGCGGGCAGCCCCACAGCCTGCCCGGTCTCAGATTCTCGGGCACTGCTGAGACACATGGTAAGTGCAAGTACAGACTCATTTATACTTGTGAAGCCGTGGACTTACACAGATGGGTCCACCCGGACACACGATCCTTGTCCACTGGGCCAAGAGCAGATACAGGGACATGCAATGTGTCCTAGGGAGCAAAGGGCCCACATGCAAACCCACTCATGTTTTATACACAACAGGCGTGCCCAGGTGAAGAGTACATGTACAGACAAGACTCTCACGGCTTCACGTGACCATGTGCCGCTGAGGCTGCCTGGGGCGCACATCCCCCAGGGTGTGCAAACACAGTGCCGCGTGCTCCACATGGAGACGTGCGCATGCATGAAGGGCAAGGAAGGCAGCCATAGCCGCCCCCTCCCAAGGAAGATTCCATCCCAGCAGGGAAGACACAGGCTCACGCCTTCTTCTTGGGGCAAGCTCTGCCTTTGCCAGGTTGTCTGGCCCTTGGAGCAGAGCCAGAACTTGTGGTCCGGGAGTCGCCTGGTGCCACACTCTGGCCTGTTACCTCCACATTCCCTTCACTCCTCTCACCAGGCACACTCTGCTCTCAGCGGGGAAGGCGCTAAGGCTTGAGGTAATTAAATCTCTCTCTTTGCGTCAGCAACATTGATCTGTACAGGGGCACATTCTGACTCCGAAGGAACAAAGCTTTTAATTTCCCGGCTGGAATATGCTGTTCTTAGATTTGTTTCACGAGTGAGTCATGGGAGTAAAAATTACAGCACACGCTCCCCTCTTCCGAGCCTGCTCTGGCTTGTAAGGCTCTTGTGTACGGTTTCATCTGCGTCTCACAATAAGCCTGTGGGAAAGGTAGTGTAAGTCCATTTTACAGATGAGGACAGCGAGGCCAAAACAGCAACAACAGCTATCACTGACTTCCCACTGCGTGTCAGGCCCCTGTTCTAAGTACTTTGTATGCTTCAATTTTTAGAAATTCTTTTTTTTTTTTTTTAAGATTTTTAAAATCTATTTGACAGAGAGAGAGATCACAAGTAGACAGAGAGGCAGGCAGAGAGAGGGGGGGAAGCAGGCTCCCTGCTGAGCAGAGAGCCCGATGCGGGGCTCCATCCCAGGACCTTGAGATCATGACCTAAGCCGAAGGCAGAGGCTTAACCCACTGAGCCACCCAGGCGCCCAATCTTTAGAAATTCTTAGGGTGATACTAAGAGGTAGGTCTGTCTTCAACCCTATTTTACAGAGAGGAAACTGAAGCATGGTAAGATCATGTGAACAGACTGAGGTCACCTACTTGGTGGGCAGTCTGGTACATCAGATGCTGTATGCAGTTAAAGCCACTTGGCACAGGGTATTTGTCTTTTGGGTAAAAATCTAAAGCAATGACTCCCCATGTTCTGACTACCAATGAGCACATTTAGGATTTTCATACATTGCTGACTCCACCCTTTAAAGATTTTATTTATTACAGTCATTAAGAAGTGCCTTATCTCAGGGCACCTGCGTGGCTCAGTAGGTTAAGCCTCTGACTCTTGGTTGCAGCTCAGGCCATGATCACAACATCGTGGGAATGAGCCCTGCCTCAGTCTCTGTGCTCAGCATGGAGTCTGCTTCAGCTTCCCTCTCCCTCTGTCCCTCCCCTTCTCAAATAAGTAAATAAATCTTTATTTTTCTTAAGAAATAGCTTGTCTTATGCCATTTCTATGAGATATTTGAAGTTTTGAAATAGCTTGAGGTACCTTGAACCTCCCAAACATTGCTACTGATTGAGGTGTGTTGGGATCCAGGGATCTAGGCTGGAGACCCCTGAGATATGGAAGAGAATTTAGCGAAGGTACTTCCTAAGATTGATCTGGGTTTAAATCCTGCCTCTGCCATTTACCCCTTATGTGTTCTTGGGCAGGTAACACACCTGCCTGAGTCTGGTTTGCTTCCCTGCCGTGTCAGATGGAAACCATAGCACCTGTAAGTGGAACAACAAGGCACAGGAGAAGGATCACAGATGCCCCCACAACACCTCCGAGTGAGGAAAACAGTATTTGTAGTTGTCAGAAACATGATACAACTGGTAGAGGTATATGAAATCAGTTACGTAAATTATGAACTATATGTCAAAGTTCTATTTGTCCTGAGACAGGGTGGAAATCAACACATTTCTCATCAGGATAGAAAATAAGAACAGAGAAAAACCAGGAGCTCTTTGGAATAACTCAGCCGCAGAGAGCCTTCGTTGTCTTTATGGGCACTCTGTTGGGGCTCCCCAGGACCAACATTGTTCATCTCCATGCTTGCCTGCTTCTGTGTCACTTGATGCACACCTTCTGACTCTTTTAGCTATTTGGTAGTTTAACAAGAGTCAGTTGTGGTTTTGTCCTTAGGTATTATGCTTATGTGAAAGCAAGAACAAATCTTGCTTTCTCCTTGCCAATCCCGGAGGAGTCCTGGCCTTCCAAATCTCCACCTGTGGTGTGTCTCCATCCTTGCTCTCTCCTTTCTCACCTATCTCACCTACCTTTTTCTTACTTAGAATTATTTCAAGAGAGTGAGTGCAAGTCTCAACCACATTAGGAGAAACAACTGGTTTTTTGATCATGAGCCTCTACTGGCCTTGGAAATTTTGAGTATCTAGTACCAATGTATGCATATTTCTTTGTTCACAAATTATATTGTTGCTTTTCTACTAATACTTTATGCATGAGACAGACACAAGTGGAGATTTCTAAGATGGGGCTTTAAAAAAAATGAGATAAAAATAAACAATAATTTAAAATAATTTATTAATGAGTCAAAAATGTTTGTGCACACTAAAATATTATGTTTTTGAAGATCTTGGTTTAACACTTTCTGAGATAGTTATTTAAAGACCTAGTCCAATGTTTAGTTTATACCAGAGGTTGAATTTAATCACTATCTTTGCTGTAAGAGTCTACCAACAGTGAGTTTCATCATAGAAAATGTTTGCAAAAACGTTGCAAACTCTTGATTTTTTGAAAAACAATTGCATATCTCATCTTTACTTTAGATAATTCCCTCAATGACTTAGCTTTAGGATAACTAGTGAACCTCTGTTTGGTGTAGAAGGTTTTTGTTATCTTTACCCAGCTCTAATAGTTTAGATAATATAATCTGTAAATCAACTTAACTGTGCATATGCCAACGAAAATAAGCCAGGAAATACCGAAAACCTAAAATTGAATGAGGACTCCATAGGTAGTCCTTCTGCCATTGTAAGACACTTAACAGTTTCCTCGGGATCACTCACAGAGAGTAGGTAACAAATAGGATATCACAGCATCAGTGTCCATCTGTATGTTACACCTTAGTAGACCTTAATATTTTACATATTTTACATTTAAATATGTAAATAGAGGGCTAATATGTTGTCCCCCAAAGCTTCCATGAATCATAGTGCATGCTGTCTGGGTAGGTCAACCTCATTTTGGAGACCACTGGGCTGGAGAACAATGAGATTCAGGATGATGGACAGCTACATACTCGAGTGGGAGGGCACCATATTTTAATATCTGTCTTTAACACCTATCTGATAGGATAATTGTGAGAAATAAATAAAATGGTATAGTAAGTGTTCAATGAATATTAATTCTTTCTTTCCCCTTCTCTGCTATTCAGCCTGAGGCCAAATGAAAGAAAGGAGATGGATTCAGGGAAGATATTCTGGCCAGAAGTAAAACAGTGCAATTTTGGATGTGTTTCTGTTTTGGTCTTTCTGGTGATTCTTCCTGGGTCACAATGCCCCAAATAGGAGAAAGGCCTGCACAATAACATATTCTATTATAATACAGATGATTTGCCATTCCTAGCCTGCTCCACATAAACATGTATACTCCTGGTCTTTCCCACTGATGCCAATTTCTTCATCTGATAAGGCTATTGACTGCCCTCCTAGATCTGAATCCAGCTCCTGGATGGTTAAGTGATGTTTATGTATGTAGATTTTGTGCCTTTAACTCTGGTTGATCCATCCATGCGTTATACTTGAAGGGAGGTCTGGGCACTCAGCCCAATTCATACTTGTGGTAGTTTTAACAGATGTCCACAAATTCTTTGATAGTTCTCTTTTTAAGATGTGGAGCTTAGTTCATCTCTTGGTCCAATGTGAGCTGGATCTAGTGACTTGATTTTAAGAAGCTAGAATACGACAAAAGTGATGGCATGTCATTTATGAGACTGGATTATTAAAAAAAAAAAAGAAAAAAAGCTGGGATTCTCTCTCATTTGCTCTCTCTCCCCCTTGGGTAATTGCCATGGGGAAAGTTAGCTTCCGTGTCTTAAGAAACCTGAGGGAGCCTTGTGTTGAGGCCCACATGGAAAATATCCAACATGACCAGCCAACAGCCAGACAGAAACAAAGGCCTTCTGCCAATAGCCTTGTGACTAAGTCTTCTTTTTTTAAAGATTTTATTTATTTGTTTGACAGAGAGAGATCACAAGTAGGCAGAGAGACAGGCAGAGAGAGAGGGAGAAGCAGGGTCCCTGTTGAGAAGAGAGCCTGATGCAGGACTCGATCCCAGGACCCTGAGATCATGACCCGAGCCGAAGGCAGAGGCTTAACCCACTGAGCCATCCAGGTACCCATGACTAAGTCTTTTTATAAGTTGGTTCTCCTGTCAGAGTTGAGCCTTCAGATAATGCAGCCCAGCTAATGGCATGGCTGTAAACTTGTGAGAAATCCTGAGCCAGAACCCCCCAGCTCACATTGGACCAGCTCAAGTGCTTCCATATCCATGACCCTCAGAAACTAGGAGATAATAATATTTGTTGTTGTTGTTGTTAACATATAACGTATTATTTGCCCAGGGGTACAGGTCTGTGAATCATCAGGCTTACACATTTCACGGCACTCACCATAGCACATACCCTCCCCAATGTCCATAACCCAGCCACCCTATCTCTAACCTCCTATCCCCCAGCAGGTCTCAGTTTGTTTCCTGAGCACTTTTTCATGTGTCTGTTGACCATCTGGATGTCTTCTTTGCAAAAATGTCTGTTCATGTTTTCTGCCCATTTCTTGATTGGATTATTTGTTCTTTGGATGTCGAGTTTGTCCTATTTCACATTGAGGTCTTTCATCTATTTTGAGTCTATTTTTGTGTGGTATAAAGAAATGACCTAATTTCATTTTTCTGTATGTGGCTGTCCAATTTTCCCAACACCATTTGTTGAAGAGACTGTCTTTTTTCCATTGCACTTTCTTTCCTGCTTCAAAGATTAGTTGACCATAGAGTTGAGGGTCCATTTTTGGGCTCTCTATTGTGTTCCATTGATCTAAGTGTCTGTTTTTATGCCAATATCATACTGTCTTGATGATATCAGCTTTGTAATAGAGCTTGAAGTCTGGAATTCTGATGCCACCAACTTTGGTTTCCTTTTTCAACATTCCTCTGGCTATTCAGGGTCTTTTCTGGTTCCATATAAATTTTAGGGTTATTTGTTCCTCAATTTCTTTCATGAGTACTTTATAGTTTTCTGAGTACAGATTCTTTGCTTCTTTGGTTAGGTTTATTCCTATGTATCTTATGGTTTGGGGTGCAGCTGTAAATGGGATTGACTCATTAATTTCTTTCTTCTGTCTCGCTGTTAGTGTATAGAAATGCAACTGATTTCTGTGCATTGATTTTATTTATTTTTTTTAATATTTATTTATTTATTTATTAAATATTTTTTTACTTGTTTATTTTGATAGAGAGAGAGACAGAGTGAGAGAAAGGATGAGAGGGGAGGTCAGAGGGAGAAGCAGACTCCCCATGGAGCTGGGAACCTGATGTGGGACTCGATCCCAGGGCTCTGGGACCACGACCTGAGCCGAAGGCAGTTGCTTAACCAACTGAGCCACCCAGGTGCCCTGTGCATTGATTTTATATCCTGACACATTACTGAGTTCTAGCAGTTTTGGAGCAGAGTCTTCTGGGTTTTCCACATAAAGTATTGTATCATCTGCAGAGAGTGAGAGTTTGACTTCTTCTTTGCCAGTTTGGATGCCTTTTATTTCTTTTTGTTGTCTGATTGCTGAGGCTAGGACTTCTAGTACTATTTTGAATAACAGTGGTGATAGTGGACAGCCCTGCCATGTTCCTGACCTTGGGGGAAAAGTTCTCAGTCTTTCAACATTGAGAATGATATTTGCTGTGGGTTTTTTGTAGATGGCTTTGATGATATTCAGGTATATGTGCTCTGTCCCTACACTTTGAAGAGTTTTGCTCAAGAAAGGATGCTGTACTTTGTCATATGCTTTTTTGGAATCTATTTAGAGTGTCATGTGGTTCTTGTTCTTTCTTTTATTAATATATTATATCACATTGACTGATTTGAAGATATTGAACCAACCTTGCAGCCTAGGAATAAATCCGACTTGGTTGTGGTGAATAATCATTTTAATGTACTGTTGAATCCTATTGGCTAGTATTCTGGTGAGAATTTTTACATGCATGTTAATCAGGGATATTGGTTTATAATTCTCCTTTTTGATGGGATCTTTGTCTGGTTTGGGGATCAAGGTCATGCTGGCTTCCTAAAATGAGTTTGGAAGTTTTCTTTCCATTTCTATTTTTTGGAACAGTTTCAGGAGAATACATATTAATTCTTCTTTAAATGTCTGTATTCTTTAAATGTTAAAATTACCCTGGGAAGCCATCTGGCCCTGGGCTCTTGTTTTTGGGAGACTTTTGATGACTGCCTCAATCTCCTTACTGGTTATGGGTCTGTTCAGGTTTTCTATTTCTTTCTGGTTCAGTTTTGGTAGTTTATATCTCTCCAGGAATGCATCCATTTCTTCCAGATTGTCAAATTTCCTGGTGTACAGTTGCTCATAATATATTCTTATAATTGTTTGTGTTTCTTTGGTGTTGGTTGTGATCTCTCATGTTTCATTCATGATTTTATTAAATTAGGTCCTTTCTCTTTTCTTTCTGATGAGGATGGCCAGAGGTTTATCAGTTTTATTAATTCTTTCAAAGAATCAGCTCCTAGTTTCATTGATCTGTTCTACTATTATTTTGGTTTCTATTTCCTTGATTTCTGCTCTGATATTTATGATTTCTCTTCTCCTGCTGGGTTTGGGTTTTTTTGCTGTTCTTTCTCCAGCTCCTTTAAGTGTAGGTTTAGGTTGTATACTTGAGACCTTTCTTGTTTCCTGAGAAAGGCTGTATTGCGTATATTTTCCTCTCAGGACTACCTTTGCTGAGTCCGAAAGATTTTGAACAGTTGTGTTTTCATTTTCATTTGTTTCCATGAATTTTAAAAATTCTCCTTTAATTTCCTGGTTGACCCATTCATTCTTTAGTAGGATGTTCTTCAGCCTCCATATATTTGAGTTCTTTCCAACTTTCCTCCTGTGATTGAGTTCTACTTTCAAAGCACTGTGGTCCAAAAATATGCAGGGAATGATCCCAGTCTTTTGGTACCAGTTGAGACCTGATTTGTGACCCAGAATGTGATCTATTCTGGAGAATGTTCCATGTGCACTACAGAAGAATGTGTATTCTGTTGCTTTGGGATGGAATGTTCTGAATATGTCTGTGATGTCCACCTGGTCCAGTGTGTCATTTAAAGCCTTTTTTCCTTGTTGATCTTTTGCTTAGATGATCTGTCCATTAGAATAAGGGGGCTAGAAATAGACCCTCAACTCTACAGTCAACTAATCTTCGACAAAGCAGGAAAGAATATCCAATGGAAAAAAGACAGCCTCTTCAATAAATGGTGCTGGGAAAATTGGACAGCCACATGCAGAAAAATGAAATTGGACCATTTCCTTACACCACACACAAAAATAGACTCAAAATGGATGAAGGACCTCAATGTGCGAAAGGAATCCATCAAAATCCTTGAGGAGAACACAGGCAGCAACCTCTTCGACCTCAGCCGCAGCAACATCTTCCTAGGAACAATGCCAAAGGCAAGGGAAGCAAGGGCAAAAATGAACTATTGGGATTTCATCAAGATCAAAAGCTTTTGTACAGCAGAGGAAACAGTTAACAAAATCAAAAGACAACTGACAGAATGGGAGAAGATATTTGCAAACGACATATCAGATAAAGGACTAGTGTCCAGAATCTATAAAGAACTTAGCAAACTCAACACCCAAAGAACAAATAATCCAATCAAGAAATGGGCAGAGGACATGAACAGACATTTCTGCAAAGAAGACATCCAGATGGCCAACAGACACATGAAAAAGTGCTCCATATCACTCGGCATCAGGGAAATACAAATCAAAACCACAATGAGATATCACCTCACACCAGTCAGAATGGCAAAAATCAACAAGTCAGGAAATGACAGATGCTGGCGAGGATGCGGAGAAAGGGGAACCCTCCTACACTGTTGGTGGGAATGCAAGCTGGTGCAGCCACTCTGGAAAACAGCATGGAGGTTCCTCAAAATGTTGAAAATAGAACTGCCCTATGACCCAGCAATTGCACTATTGGGTATTTACCCTAAGGATACAAACGCAGTGATCCAAAGGGGCACATGCACCCGAATGTTTATAGCAGCAATGTCCACAATAGCCAAACTATGGAAAGAACCTAGATGTCCATCAACAGATGAATGGATCAAGAAGATGTGGTATATATACACAATGGAATACTATGCAGCCATCAAAAGAAATGAAATCTTGCCATTTGCGACAACATGGATGGAACTAGAGCGTATCATGCTTAGCGAAATAAGTCAAGCAGAGAAAGACAACTATCATATGATCTCCCTGATATTAGGAAGTGGTGATGCAACATGGGGGCTTAAGTGGGTAGGAGAAGAATAAATGAAACAAGATGGGATTGGGAGGGAGACAAACCATAAGTGACTCTTAATCTCACAAAACAAACTGAGGGTTGCTGGGGGGAGGGGGTTTGGGAGAAGGGGGTGGGACTATGGACATTGGGGAGGGTATGTGCTTTGGTGAGTGCTGTGAAGTGTGTAAACCTGGTGATTCACAGACCTGTACCCCTGGGGATAAAAATATATGTTTATAAAAAATAAAAAATTTAAAAAAAAAAGCATAAGGGGGCTGTTAAAGTCCCTACTACTATTGTATTATTGTCAATGTGTTTCTTTGATTCAGTTATTAATTGGTTTATATTATTGGCAGCTCCCATGTTAGGGGCATTCATATTTAAAATGGGTAGGTCTTCTTTTTGAACAGACAACTTAAGTATGATATAGTGTCCTTCCTCATCTCTTATTATAGTCTTTGGCTTAAAATCTAGTTTATCTGCTATAAGGATTGCCACCCCAGCTTTCTTTTGATGTCCGTTAGCATGATAAATTGTTTTCCACCTCCTCCTTTAAATCTGGAGGTATCTTTCAGTCTAAAATGAGTTTCTTGTAGACAGCATACCCATGGGTCTTGTTTTTTTTTTTTTTTTTTTTTTAATCCATTCTGATACCCTATGTCTTTGGATTGGGGAATTTAGCCCATTTACATTCAGGGTAACTATTAAAAGATATGAATTTAGTGCCATTGTTATTGCCTGTAAGTTGACTGTTACTGTATATTGTCTCTGTTCCTTTCTGGTTTATGTTCCTTCTAGGCTCTCTCTTTGCTTAGAGGACACCTTTCAATACTTCCCATAGGGCTGGTTTGGTGTTTGCAAATTCTTTTAATTTTTGTTTGTCCTGGAAACTTTTTATCTCTCTTCCTATTTTCAATGTCAGCCTAGCTGGATATAGTCTTCTTGGCTGCATAATTTTCTCATTTAGTGCTCTGAATATATCATGCCAGTCCTTTCTGGCCTGTCAGGTCTCTGTGGATAGGTCTGCTGTCAATCTAATATTTCTACCATTGTATGTTACATACCTTTTTTCCTGAGGTGCTTTTAGGATTTTCTCTTTGTCGCTGAAACTTTTAAGTTTCACTATTAGGTGATGGGATGTGGACCTATATTTATTGATTTTGAGGGGGGATCTCTGTGCCTCCTGGATTTTGATGCTTGTTCCTTTGCTGTATTAGGGAAATTCTCTACTCTAATTTGCACCAGTATACCTTCTGCCCCCTCTCCCTTTCTTCTTCTTCTGAGATCCCAATTATTCTGATATTGTTTCATCTTATGGTATCACTTATCTCCTAGATTCTCCCCTCATAGTTCAGTAGTTGTTTGTCTCTCTTTTGCTCAGCTTCTTTTTCTCCATCATTTGGTCTTCTATATCCCTAATTCTCTCGTCTGCCTCATTTATCCTAGCAGTAAGAGCCCCCATTTTTTATTGCACCTCATTAATAGCTTTTTTTGATTTCAGCTTGGTTAGATTTTAGTTCTTTTATTTCTCCAGAAAGGGATTCTCTAATATCTTCCATGCTTTTTTGAGCCCAGCTCGCATCTTGATAATCATCATTCTGAACTCTAGTTCTAACTTCTTGCTAACATCTATATTAAGTCCCTAGCCATCAGTACTGCCTCTTTTTTTTTTTCTTTGTGATGAGTTTTTCTGTCTCATCATTTTATCCAGAAAGAATAGATTCACGAGAGAACAAAATACAAAAAGGGTGGCAAAGATCCCAGAAAAATATACAGTAACCGAATCAGAAGAGACCCAATATGGGGGAGAAGAAGGGGAGGAAAAAAAAAAAAAAAAAAAATATATATATATATATATATATATATATATATATATATATATATATACCAGAATACAAGTGTGTGGCTCTGTTCTATTCACCAGCCATATATATGTATATATGGCTGGTGAATAGAACAGAGCCACACATTTGATTTTGGGTGTATTCTGGTGTCTTAGAAGAAACTACCTCCCAAAATTTTAAATAAATATATGTGTGTATACACACACACACACACACACACACATATATATATATATATATATATATATATATATATATATGCACACACCCAAAAATAAGGTTAAACATGATGAAGGGATGGAATATGACTGTAAAGATGCAAATTTAAAAAGATTCTAAATAAGGAATTGATAAGATAAGAATTTGGTTGAAAAAAGAAAAAATGTGATCAGGCTGGAGATTAGAACAAGGCCATGTGCTAGATTTAGGGTGTTTTGCTCTATTAGAAGAAATTGTATCCCAAAATTTTAAAGAAAAAAAAAACCTATGTAAATACAAAAAATAAGGTTAAATACAATGAAGGGATATGAGTATAACAATGAAAATTTCAAAAGATTTCTTAAAATAGGTATTGATAAGATAAAATAGTTAAGAAATGTTAAAATAGTAAGGAGGAAAAAATTTTAAAAATAGAATAAGAAAAAAATAAAATTAAGAAAATTTAACTTCGAAAGACTAAAGGATCATGGGGGAAAAGCCATGAATTCTATGTGTTGCTTTCCCCTAATCTGGAGTTCTGGAGTTCTTACTGATCAGTGAACTTAGTCTTGGCTGGATGTTCCTGGAGATCTTCTGGGGGAGGGACCTGTTGCAGTGATTCTCAAATGTTTTTGCCTGAGGCAGAATTGCGCCGCCCTTGCCAGGGGCCACGCTAAGTAATCTGCTCGGGTTCGGTCTTGGAAGCTTTTGTTCCCTAAATGCTTTCTATAGAGCTCTGGAGGACGGGAATGAAAATGGTGGCCTCCCAATCCTGGCCATAGCAGCTGAGAACTCAGGGCCCCACTCCTCAGTGTGCCCTTGGAGAAAAACAGGCAATCCCTCCTGTCTCCCTGGTCTCCAGCTGCACTCCATGCTTGCCCAGCCTTTGACCTAACGTTTCTATTTCTGGCACCTGGGCCCATTTGGAGTCTCCAAACCCAGCAGATTCTTGCAGCGTGCTGCCATGCTACTCCTCTTGAAGGAGGAAGGAGGGGTTCTCCCTGGATCTGCCACTTGTAGGGTCCCTCCTTGAAGAGCAGTGGACCGACTGTGCCTTGGATCAGTTTAAGGTAAGCCAGAGCTGAAAGCTCACCGTTCAGCTCCGTCTCTGCAGCTGGCTTCCCTGCTTCAATACCTGGCAGCTCTACCACACTCAGACACCCCCGTCTTTCTGTGACCCCCATAGGACCCGAGACTACACTGTCCCCGTAAGGGCTCCATCCCCTGCTAAGCCATGTCCCTTGGTGAAACAGACTTTTAGAAGTCTGATTTTGTGCTCCACTACTCTGCCACTGACTGGGAGCCGGCCCCTCCCCACCTCCACGGTCTATCTTCCCATCACTTGGGATTCACTTCACTGCACGTCCTACCTTCTGGAAAGTGGTTGCTTTTCTGTTCCTAGAACTGCTGCTCTTTTTCTCTTTGATCTCGTGTTGTATTTGTAGGTGTTCAGGATGGTTTGATAACTATCTAGCTGAACTCCTGGACCTGATGGTAGGTATTTCAGTTTCTTACTCCTCTGCCATCTTGCTTCCTCTCCTTTAATATTTGTTATTTTAAGGCACTAAGTTTTTCGGCAATTTGTTACATAGAGTGAGATCAATAATATAATGTTCAAAATCTTGGGCCCACTTTCTTTGTTCCTCACTGATTTTAATTTTTGCTTTCTTGACTTTTCTGTAACAAATAATTTCTGATTTTATTGTCTGTTTCTGGTGCCAAACCACTATCACTACCTCTCTTGTTTAGAGTTCAGTTTCCTCATCCAAGCACCAACAAGGGCTACTGAATACTGAACAGTCATCCCATTCTAAGGGTGTGTGCACCTGTTATTCTGCCACTCGTCTCTACCAGCATGTGAAGTGACCATATGATTATCCCCACATGGTGAATAAACCAAGGCTCAGAGAGGTTAAAAAAAACAAACAAACAAACAACTGACCACATTAGTATTTAAACATTGATAGGTCACACTTGAAGCCATATGTTCTAAATTACTTTGCCTTTCTTGCAGCTTTGATCCTGTTTCCCCTCATTTACTTAGGGGCTTTAGAGTAGGACAATTCCTGGCTTCACAGCTCACCAGGTGATCACTGTTCCCTCCCCTCTCAAAGAAGGGAAACAGCATCCACCTCAAAAGTTTCTGGGAGGGCTCAATGCAGGAAGACCTGTGATGTGTCCACCTGTCCCACTAAACCAGTGCTGTCCAACAGAACTTTCTTGATGGTGGAAGTGTTTTCTATCTCTCCATCATGGTAGCCACTAGCTACATGTATCTATTGGGCACTTGAAATGTGGCTTATAGAAATGAGGCACTGAATTTTTCATTGTATTTGGTTAAGATCAGTTTAAACTCAAGTAGCCACCCATGGCGAGTGGCCACCATACTACGTGGCGTAGTTCTGAACTGTAAGCTGCAGGAAGGCAGGGACCATGCCTGTTTGGCTCCACAGCATATCCAGCAGTTACCACAGCGCCTGGCACAAAAAGGGTTCCTGTAGTTAATTGTTGAATGAAAGAACAGATGTACAAAGGAGTGAGCAGCCCGTTGTGGGGTTTGATCAATGGAATCCATCTGCTGGGCAAAACACCGATGTTTGGCAGACCCCTCCTGCCTGTGTGCGTCTTGCCTTTTCTCCCCTCATCAACAGCAGCCAATTATGCTCTCCTGCAGAAATGTCACTGGAGCTGGGAATTGGACAGAGACTAGATTTCAGGTGACTGGGGGGACAGAGGCAGAGAAGCCCCTACATCTCTAATGGGCCACAGAGGACAAGAAGCCCTCTCCTCATCCCTCCAAGGCTGACTAGAAAGTTTGTCTGTAACAGAGATGGTTAAATTAATGATGAGGCTCAGTGACAGGGAGGCCAGAGCAGCCCCCTAAATGTCACCTTCGTTATTTTTCAAGCCAGCACGATGAACTGCCTTCCCAGTCAGTTTCCATGTTGTTACTGTTCTGCCTCAGGGTGGAGGGATTTTTTCCCCTAATCCCTACAACATGAGTGCTGTAAGTTCAGGGAGGGAAAGAGACAAGATGGCATAGGCCGCTTAATAAGGGGTTTGGCTGTCACTGAGCAGGAGCTGTTGTGCAGACACGAAGAGGTGGTGGGGTGAGAGCGGCCTTGTGGGGCCCCCTTCCTGTTTACCCTCCTATTATGCAGCTTCTGTCTTTCCACTCCTGCCAGCAAGAGAGCGCCATCCGACTCTCTGACCCAACGCTGGGCTGTTGGTTGGTTTGTTGGTTGCTTCTTCTTTAGATCAGTATTCTAGTGTAAAACACTAGTCATGGCTGAGAGCACAGCAAGCTCTGGGCCAGGGGTCCAGAGACACAGATAGTCTGGACTCCGATGCCACAGGTGTGGCTGACCTCTGGCAATTCTCCTTCCATCCCTGAACCTCAGTTTTCTACTCTGCAAAATGGGAGGGGAGTGGGCATGACGATCCTGAAAACCTCTTTAAGCTCTAAGCTTCCGTAGGAGCTGAAAGTATGGGTTTTGAGGTTACAGAAAGTAAAGTTTGAACCCTGGCTCTGCTCCTTCTTAGCTGTTACTTAGCCTCTCTGGGACAGTAATAATAGAACCTCAGAGGGATGCCGTGAGGAGTAGATGAGGTAATGAATTTCAGTGGCCTCAATCCTGGCTGCATATTAGAATCACCTGGGGGTGCTTTTAAAAACTAACAGTGTCTACAGCCTCACTCCTAGAGATCTGTGACTTAATTGTCTGTGGTGAGGTCTAAGTGCTCGGATTGAAAAAGCTGCACAGGTGCTTCTGAATCTTACTTATGGCCTAATGGGGCGGGGGGCATTTGCTCATATAGAGCTGGAATTTAGTATTTAGTGATTCAATGCATATTTTTAAGATCATTTCCATCACATCTTTCTCCAAATCTGGCTGTCTGGCCCTAAATTACACAGGCCAAAAACCAGCCCCAGGCTCGTGAAATATAAATCCCCATCGATGCCTCCTCCTCCTACCCTCTTCCCTCGTCGTCAGACTCCTCCATCCCCAGCCATGCCTCTAGTGCTCTGGACTATCATTAATGCACTTCTGGGTTCTTTACTAGCCTATTAAATTATATTCCGGCTTCCAGCATTCCTTCTCAGGAGGGGTCAGGGAGACACAATGATTATGAACATAGACTATGGACCCACACTGGGTTCTAATCCCAGCTGAGCTGTTTACTAGCTGTGTGGCCTTGGATGCTTTTTTACACCTTTCTGTGCTGAGTTCCTTCATCTGATTCCTAGAGATCCAAGGATCCCAATCTTTGTTTGAAATCCGTTTTTCTCCTCTATATGACTCTCTTAACTCTCTTACAGTGTTGTCCTATTAGGAGAAGGAAAGGAAATTGAACAATAGAGGTAGTAAGCGTAACATGGACTATTTTCCAGTCCTATGTAATTTCATCCCCTCAGAAGCAAGCATCCTATGCCTGTTTTGCAGAAGACAAATGCGAGGCACAGAAAAGTTATTTAACCTGTCCAAAGTCATACAATGAAAAGAGGCAGAGCCAGAGCCAGAGTCCCCCTGCCCAAGACTGACCAACTCCAGAATCCATGCTACGGGCTTCTGATATAAGAAGAAGGGCTATTCCTTTGGGGACGTTCCTCTGCTTTGATTGAACTCACAACTCTGGGAGGGATGCCTATAGTGTGGAGCAGGGAGGAAGGAGGCAGCCACACCCACCCTCTTGTTTGACCACAGATTCTGAACCAATTCTGTTGGGTGACAGATATCAAATTGCAGGATATATCTGTGGCAGGTTTTTGTTTTGTTTTTGTTTTTGAGGAAGCATAAGTAGGAAGGAATAGCATGTTTGAATCACCAGCCTGAGATTTCCCAGCAAACTCATAAAGACTTAAATATGATAGCATTAATTCCTTCTTTCTTAGCATCAGTTTTGGATATCATGTTGTAGTGATCATGAGGTGGTAGAGAAAGAGAGGAATTTGAGTTTTCCAGAATAAACGAATACTTGAAGGTAGGAAGAATGTGTGACAAAATATCTCCTTTCCTCGGAAAGGAGATGGTGGTGTCTGGGAGCAGGCAGAATGAAGTCTCAGAGAGGTCTGTACCAAAGGTGACAAGGCAGCAGGGTCTCCATCAAGACTTGGGTGAGAAGGGAGGGTCCTGAGGTCATGGGGAGGAGGAGGAGGAGGCGGTCACTCTGAAAGCAGGAGGTGTGCCCCTCGAAGTCTGGTTTTCTCTCCTTGCCTGCCTTGGCACCTGCTTGCCTTTCACAGATCCGCCCTCCTGCTCCCTCCCCAAGCCTGCCCCTTCATCTGTCAGCAAAGCTGTTCTGTGTTGCTATGGCTGCCTTTGCTCAAGGTGAGCTTTGAGTCTGGGTCAGCAACTCCTGCAGCAGGCCTCCTGGGCTCACCCTCCCCAAATGCCCTGGCTCTGCTCCTCTGAAAGGTATTTCTGGTCACCATATCTTAATACTGAGGCTTCCTTGGCTGCCCCTATCCTTCAGTTGTCCCTGTAGCTGGATGCATGGTTTGGACTTGATGCCTGTGGGGCTGTTATAGATCAATAACTCAACATCATTGTAAGTGACTTCAAGGGGCACTTTTCACTGTCACCACCTCTGGAAGGAGGAGATCATGGTCCATTTGAGCCTCTACTTCACCCGATTGTTTACTGAGCCAGAGGTGGGCACGTCACCCCAGCCCAGAATTGTGTGGCAAACTTAAAAAGTTGAGTAGAGCCCATTGATTTATTTTCCCCAAGTTCGGAGTGGGAAACTTAGAGAGACTGCTGCTAGTATGTAGAAGGCACCGTGGACCTGCAGCTGGGGGACTGAGGGGACAAGAACCAGCAGATGTGCAAGCAGAAGAAGGAAGGAAAGGATAATGGATAATGGGCAGACCCAGGGAGAAAAGCAGAGACCTGCAGGGCCTGTGAGTTGGCGCCCACGCCTCAGTTTCCCTGGGCACTTAGCTGTGCTTGATTTCCTATCAGGTTCCCTGAGACCTCTGAGCACATTCCTCCAGACCCTATTATCCTGGCTGGCTCTGGTGGCTTTCTCTTTCTTTTTTTTTTTTAAATTAAATTTATTTATTTTCAGCATAACAGTATTCATTATTTTTTCACCACACCCAGTGCTCCATGCAATCCGTGCCCTCTATAATACCCACCACCTGGTACCCCAGCCTCCCCCCCACCCCCCCACCCCCGCCACTTCAAACCCCTCAGATTAGGTTTCTATTTCTTGACGGAAACAGAGCATGGGGGAAGCTGCCACACTGATATGCAATCCTGCTGGAGAGCCACCTAGGGGAGGGGAGAAGAAAGAGCTGGCTCCAGGCGGGCTTACTGCACAGACTCTTCCTCAAGTCTCCGCAGCATGCCTCAGGCCGCCAGGGACAGCTGAGCTGCACAGGGACGGCAGTCTTGAGAGGTGGGATTCCAGGTGATTAGTGGAAATGGCTATAGATTCAGACAGGCTGAGAGGAGGGAAAAAGTCCTTTCCAAGAGGGGGCAGTGGTAGCAAACACTTGGAAGGATGAACACATTTATTATTATTGTTATTATGTAAGTTTACATATCGTCTGACTTTCTTTTTCTGGGTGTACAGTTATAGGAGTTTTAATACATGTGTAGATTTATGTAACCACACTCACAATCTGAACACAGAGCAGCTTATCCCCCCAGAAAGTCCCTTGTGCCCCCTTGTGGTCAAGCCTTCTTCCCACCTCTAACCCCAGGGTCCTCCATCACTACAGTTTTGCCTTTCTCAGAATGTCCTATAAATGCAATCATACAGTAGGTTAACTTTTGACATTCATCCCTGTCGTGTGTTTGTAGCTGCTGAGCAGTATCCCCTTGTATGGGTAATACCAGCAATTGTGGATCTTTTCTATGTCCTTCCCTGGCTTGGGTAATGATGAATAGAGTTGGGATAACATGTATATGCATGTTTTTGTATGAACATGTTTTTATTTCTCCACTGCAAATATCTAGGAGTGGTACCCATGGATCATGTGCTGATTGTAGGCTTAACTTTGTAAGAGACTGTGGACTGCTTCACAGAGTGGCCAGACCAGTCTGCATTTCCACCAGCAACCAGTGAAAATTCCAGTTCCTCTGTGTCCTTGTCAACACCTGCCTTTGTCATTTTTTTTTTTTTAAGAAAAACGGAGCCATTTGCTATGGTCTGTATGTTCATGTCCCTCCAAATTAGTATGTTGAACTCCTAATGCCTGATGTGATATTAGTAGGTGGGATCTCTGAGAGTTGATTAAGTCATACGAACACAGTTCTCATCAATGAGATTAATGCCCTTATAAAAGAGCCCGGAAAGCTCCCCTTGTCCCTGTCCATCATGTAAAGGCACAGAGGAAAGGTGCCAGCTGTCAACTAGGAAGAAGGCCCTCATCCAAACTATGCTGGTACCCTGATCTTGAACTTCCAGCCTCCAGAGGTGTCAGAAATGAATTTCTGTTGTTTATAAGCCATTCAGTATATATGTGTGTGTGTGTGTGTGTGTGTGTGTGTGTGTGTGTGTATGTGTCTGTGTATATATATATATATATATATACACATATATATACACAGATATATATGTATATATATATGGAGAGAGAGAGAGAAAGAGAAGAAAGAGAGAAGGAGAGAGAGAGTTATAGCAGCCCAAATAGACTAAGATACCATGCTCATAGGGGTGTAGTAGTATCTCATTGTGGTTTTAATTTGCATTTCCTAAAGGCTGATGATATTTCATGTGCTTATTTGTCATATGGATAGCTTCTTTACTGAAGTGTACATTCAAATACATACACACAAATACATATATATACATATATGTATGTACACATATATAATATGCATTTACATATGTAAATAGTATGTATTATATAATTGATAGACATGTATTTACATATGTATGTGTATTTACATATATGAACTCACATATATATTCGTGTGTGTGTGTATGGATTCAATTTTTTAAGAGCAGTTTTAGGTTTGCAATAAAACTGAGAGAAAGGTAGAAATTTCCCATATACTCCCTGCCCCAACACATGCACAGCCTGCCCTTTTATCACCATCCCCCACCAGAGAGGGACATCTGTTACAATGAATGAAGAGAGACTGACATGTCACAATTACCCAAAGTTGATAGTCTACCTTAGGGTTCAATCTTGTTGTAGAAAGCCACCTCTCTAACCCTGTGTTTTGTTCATTTTTTTTTTTTTTAATTTGGACATTTGTTTCCTTACTGTTGAGGTTTAAGACTTCTTTTATATTCTGAATACAAGTCCTTTTTGGATATGTGAATTGCATGTATTTCCTTCCAGATTTTAGTCTCTTGTTTCTTATTGCTCCCTTTTATCATCACCATCTCTATCTCCGGTAGTTTTTCTTATCCATGTTTCTACTTTGATAGGAATCTATCCCCTCCAGCTTTCTTATGATTAGTATTTGTATGGTGTGTCTTTTTTTTTTTTTTTTTTCATTTTTTTGAATTAAAAAAGTACTTTTTAATATTGGGATGATTTTAGATTTTCAGAGATTTCTCATATGTCCTTCACTCAGCTTTCCTTCATGTTAAGTTCATACAATACTATGCACATTTGTCAAAACTAAGAAATCAAAACCGATAAAAACTATTAATCAAATTACAGATTTTATTTGGATCCACCAGTTTCCCCACTAGTGTCTGTTCTCCGTTCTGGGATCCAGTTCAGGATCCCACATTATATTTAGCTATCATGTCTCTTTGGTCTTCTCTGAGTTATATAGTTTCTCAGATATTGTTTTTCCTGATCTTGATGAGTACTGGTCTAGGTCCTTTGTAAAATATCTCAGTTTGGCTTTACCTGATGTTTTCTGGTGGATGGGGTTGCACAGGTGAAGGTCTTTCTCATGGTATTATATCAGGGGTACAGAACTTCTACCTGACTTACCACTGCCCATGTTAAAATTAACCTCCATCACTTTGTCTGCCAAAGTCCTCCACTGTCGAGTTCCTTACTCCCTCCCCCTTTCTATAGTCTGTTCTTTGGAAATGAGTCACTAAAGCCAGCCCACTCTTGAGGGGAGAGGAATTAAGCTGTAATTCCTGCCATGGGAAACCACTCTTTGAACCAGAACTAGAAGGAGCCTCTTTTATGTTTATCCAGTGCATGGTTCTAGATTTTGGACTGCTTTTAGTCTGGGCATGGCAAGATTAGAGGAAAA
The DNA here is from genome assembly GCF_009829155.1 of Mustela erminea. NCBI lineage: Eukaryota > Metazoa > Chordata > Mammalia > Carnivora > Mustelidae > Mustela > Mustela erminea. Next base: position 62,695,556 of record NC_045623.1, read on the forward strand.
ATCAACAGGGAGTTCAGCACCAGTTTGGTGCTCCTTTGCAGATTTGCCTACTACCATTTACTTTTTAGTCCTCAGAGAGCTGCCCCGTGCTTTGCTGTCTGATGTTTCAGTTGCTTTCACCAGGACTGGGGCAGAGTAGAAGGTGTGCGCTGCATCTTGACTAGAACCAGAAACCACTCATTTACTTTTTTTTTTTTTAAAGATTTTATTTATTTATTTGATGGACAGACATCACATGCAGGCAGAGAGGCAGGCAGAGAGAGAGGGAAGCAGGCTCCCCAGTGAGCAGAAAGCCCGATGCGGGGCTCGATCCCAGGACCCTGGGATCATGACCTGAGCCGAAGGCAGATGTTTTAACCCACTGAGCCATCCAGGCGCCCCTCATTTACTTTTTATTCACCAATTCCTTCACTCACTCTCATTTACTCATTTGCTTATCCTTCATTTATTAATTCTTTCATTTATTGTTACTTGTTTGCTCAGAAATCATATGTATTTCAATTGATGCACCTGCTTTGAGCACTTATTTTACTGAAGTGCTATGCAAGTCACTGCAGATATGAAATACCGTTTCTGTCCGAAAATACTCTTGGGCTAGAGAGAAAGCAGGTTATCAAATAAACATAAATATAGTGGGACGAGTTGTGGGGACAACCAACTGCCTTAAGTGAGGGGATCTATAAGAAGGCAGCCTGGCTTCAGGAAGCTGTCTTTTTTAAAAACAGAAGTATTTGAGGTCTGCAGACATTTCACTTTGAAAAGACAGCATGAGCTACAGCATGAGATTGGGAGATGATGGGGGCATGTGTGAGGAAGTGAAGTCCCTTGTCTTTGACTTTGGCACTCCTAGGATTGCAGGACAGGCATGTGACTGAAAACCATCTTAGGATGGAACAAAAGGCCTCCTTCAAGATAACCCCTTAGTTTAGGAAATTGGTATTTGATGGTCTCTTCTATCTGATTCTTACTCATACTGGTGGGTTCCATCTGCTTGGTGTTCTAGAAACAACATTGAACAAATGTAGGCTTTGCTCCAAGGAGCCTGGCCGGTCTGTCACAGGCTCACCTGCCTTCTGTAAAGAGCAAGAAGGCAGCAGAGCCTGCCTCTGTAGCTATATCTGGAAAACGGGGTAGTGGTGGGAGAGTAACCTGATTCTCACAGATGTTCATATTCAAGAGGAACCAGGCGCTGAGATTTATCATTCATCTTCAATGACCTTTCATTTCCTTCTTTGGATCCCAAACCCTGGAGACGCAGAGCCTCCTGTTCCCAGCCTCTTGTCCCTTCCCATAACTGGGGCTCCTTCCATCTGTAGACTCAACGCCAGGCCCAGCCCCACATCTGAGGCACAGCATCAAACCTCCCAGCCCCCCTGCTTTGGATCTGGTCTAATCCTCACTGCAGCCTTTAAGATGGAGGAAAAAATAAAATAAAACATGAATTTGGGATCAGGTTTACCAGTGCTCCAATATAAAATATTGTGAGACAAGTTGTTTAACTCTTCTTTGTCAATTTTCTGATTGTAAAATTGATTATGGGAAAAATTCCTATCTTCCACCTTGCTAATAGAATCCTGTTTCTGTTCCCATGTTAGGCGATCACAAACTTCTAGGGAAGGAGTTAAAGCCTCCAGTGGGTTAATGTTGGTCGAAGCTGATTGGGGTAATTCTTTTCCTTTTAGGAAGGGGCATGGGATGAAATTCTGGCCCATGAGACATGAGGGGGATGTCTGCTGGGGGCTTTGGGAATGGATTTCTTTAACGGAAACGGAGCCTCAGAGAAAGAAACACTCACATTTCTTCCTCAAAATGTCTCTCATGTGATGCCTGAACTGGGGCAGCCATTGTAGGAGGCTGCAGAGCATACAAAAGCACAAACCCACATCCTGAGAAAGATGACAAGGCAGAAAGATAGGAAAGCCTAGTTCTGGATGACATTGTTAAGCCACTTCATTGAGCAATCCAGAAAGTGTGCTTCTTTCAGTTTACATATTGTTCAAGACAAATTTCCTTTTGCTTGTCATTTTTGGTTGAGTTTTCTGCTATGCACAGCCAAAACCATCCTGATATGTGGTATTGTAATTCCTATCTTGCAAGGTTTAAATGAGAAATTTTTGCTCACCCTTTAGATCTTAGTCCAAATGTCACCGCTTCAAGAAAGCCTTCTCTGATTTCTTATAGTAGGTCATATCACCCTGTCATACATTAGTCACTAGCACCATATATCATTCTTTTTCTTCATGGCACTTGTCTCAGTTTGTTTACTTGATTATTTACACTCTCCTTTATTAATCTCTAGGCTCTGTCAAGGAAGAGGTGGTGTTTCTTTTTTGACCATTATGTCTCCTGTGGCTAGCAGAGTGCGCAACATATAATCAGTCTTCAAATATTTGTCAAATGGAAGGATAAAATGATACATGAACATATGCAGAACAGAACTGGCATGTGGCAGGAAAGTCTACCTTCATGACTGTTCTGAGATTGAAAAGTTCATCAACCCTTTCCTTATTTTTCATTTTAACAAATAACTTTGTACCCAGTCATTGGCTGATGTATTTCAAAACAGTTTTAAATGTGCTTTGAAGTGCACCATTATTTCATCCCCTCAGGAGCAGGTGGTATTCCTCCCCATCTCCCCTCTTGCTACTGGTTTTTTAGTATTCATGACAGCTAAGCAAACCCCTTCTTTGATTTTTCTCCTTCAGCAGAGTCTAGGAGACTGATCAGTCATTACTTGTGAATAATGACCAGGGAGGCTGCTAAGCCACATGGGAATCTGGCTACCTTGCACTGAGCACTCAGCTCTCAGCTAGTGAAATGAAGGCAGTTTTGTCACCAACACCATCCTAACAGGATATCCAAAGAGTTGCCTTCCGTTATCCAGTAGGGATCACAGGACTTGTGATTGGGACTGGGGGTGGGGGGTGGGATACGGGAGCTTTGGGAAAAGAAAGCTGGAATAGTTTTGTCAACCCTCACAAATATTTTGAGGAAATCACTAGCACAGCATAGTGATTTATTTTTATGAAGTATTAGTTTGCCTAGTAGGGCGAAGGTATGGGCATTTAGAGAGTCAGAGCTTGTAGTGAGAGAGGCAGAGCTTATCCTTCTCTTTCTCTTAACTGTGAGCAAGGAATGACAATGTCATCAATGACAACAGTAAAAACTGCAGTCTCAGAGGAGACTAGAAATGGAGTTGGCAGTAAGTATTCATGGTTAGTCCAGCATTTCTCAGCAGAAGTTCTGCAGAGCCTAAGTCCCTGAACGCTCTTCGCTAAAAGGGTTCATGGTTAAACTATTTGGAAAACATAGTATGTACTTCACTCAGTAAATGGAAAGGTCCTTGAAAAATAACAAAACCTGATTAATTTTGTTTAACCCAGAATTCTGATGCCTATTTCATCCAAGAAACCGTTATTTTTTGTAGCTATTCTTAACAACTCCTGGAAGGAAGACATTTTGGGAAATGCTAATCTGAGCAAGGGTGGTGACTAGTTATTCTTACATAATATTTACTGAGCAATTAATTCATTCATTTATTCATGTAATCATTTATTTGAGAAAGATCTACTGAGAGACTATTCTGCATAATGTAATGGGCCTGGAGCAAGGGGTGCAGATTTGATCGATGCCTGCCTAAAGCTATAGTCCAGTGGACAAGACAAAATTAAATCACAAATTTCCCAATTGATTGCTTAATTACAGCTGTGATGAGTGCTACAAAATGGAAGCACAGGATGCATATAAATTTATGTATTAGGATAAGAGAGGTCATTTGGGGCGCTCAGGGAGGCTGTGAACCGACCATCCTGGTTTGCCCAGGACTGGGGGTATCCTGTGATTGGTGACTTTAACTGCCCAAACTGGGACAGTCTCAGGAAAATCAAGATGGCTGGTCCCCCTAGCAGAATGCGACTTCCGAGGTGCCATCTGAGCATCTAACTTTGAGAGAACCCTGGTGCAGTGGAGACATGTTTTGGGGAGTCATTTTACCCCCGGGGCCTGACCCCTATCTGGAATGAAAAGGGTGGTGGCTCCTCTGCCTCCTCATGGATTGTTGGGGATAGCCGTGGAATGATGACAATGGAAGGCCTTTACCAGGCATTTGCACTTCCTAAGCTCCAGGGGTGACTCTTCCTTCTAGGGCAACTATAATTCATCACTACCTGAAGGAAAGTGCCCATCCCTCAGGGAGAACTTTTTCAGAGAAGTCACTAGCTGCACACCCAGGGTTTTAAATCCAGCAGCAAGAGGCATTTCCCACAGACATGAGAACAGAAGTGCATGTGCAAGCTTCCTGCAGGAGATGTGAATCATGGAGTGGGAGACCATCAGGATGACCCAGAAAAACACTGCCCCCTGGGGTCTTGGAGGGGCTTGAACTCAAGAGCCTCTTCCTGCTGGCACGATGCTAGCAGGGTGGGCTGGAGGGCACTGCCTGGTCCAACAGCCCAAAGAACAAGATTGCATGCGCATTTGTGCACCACGAGCAACTCATTTCCTGCTGGGGGTTCAGTTTCATCATCTGTAAAGCAGAAAGAATGATGTTTATTTCAACCAGCTGTTGGGAGTTTAACAACAACAATCACCACAAAAATAATATCCCCAGAATGTAATAAATTTACTATGCACAGGGAATATGTAGGGAATATGCCCTTACATATACAGACTTGACTATTATCTTCCATATTACAAATGTAAAAAATGGGCTGAGAGAGGTTAAGAGACTTGTCAAAGGTAGAATGACCAAGTGTTCTGGTTTGCCCGGGAGTTTTCTGATTTCAGCATGCCAAGTCCCCTTTCTTTGGAAAACTCTCAGTCCTGGACAACTTGGAATGGTTGTCATGTTATACAATCATGCAATTAATAAGTGATGGAACTTGTACATGATTTCAGGAAGAGGATTGATGAGACTGTTAAAAATTATCGCAACACTTATTAATATGTTTTATATAATAATATCATTATTGTATCAATTTCCATCTCAGTGTAAACCAAATTTTATTTACTTATTTCTTTTTTATCATGATACATATACTCTTTAATCCCGATCCCCTATGGCCCCCCCCCACCTCCCCTCTGGTAACCATCAGTTTGTTCTCTATAGTTAACAGTCTGTTTCTTGGGGCGCCTGGGTGGCTCAGTCGATTAAGCACCTGTCTTTGGCTCAGGGATTGAGCTGAGCCCCATGTTGCTGAGCTGGGAGTCTCCTTCTCCCTCTTCCCCTTAAACTCCCCCTACTTGTGCTCTCTCTGTCTCTTTCTCTCAAATGAATAAGTAAAATCTTAAGAAGTCTCTGTGTCTTGATTTTTCTATTTTTTTTTCCTTTGCTGGTTTGTTTCTTAAATTCCACATATGGGTGAGATCATATTTGTATTTTCCTTTCTCTGATGGACTTATTTTGCTTAACATTATTTATTTATTTATTTATTTGACTGCCTGATATTAACATATAACACTGAAGACAGAACTTGGCACACAGCAAGCACTCAACAACTATTTCTTGAAGGAATACAGGAACTACTCACCACTGAGATGCATAATCGTTGGCACGTTTTGCTTAGTATTATACTCTCTAGATCCATTCATGTTGTAAATGGCAAGATTTAATGCTTTTTTTAATGGCTGAATATTCCAGTGTGTGTATTTGTGTGTGTGTGTGTGTATGTATATGTATATGTGTATACATACACACATACACATATACCTCTTCTTTAGTCATTCATCTGTGGATGGGCACTTTGGCTGCTTCCATAGTTTGACTATTGTAAATAATGCTGCTATAAACGTAGAGGTGCATGTATCCTTTTGAATTAGTGTTTTTGTATCCTTGGATTAAATACTGAATAGTGTGATTTCTAGATCACAGGCTAGTTCTATTTTTAGTTTTTTGAGGAATTTCCCTACTGTATTCCATAATGACTGCACCAGTTTGCATTCCCACCAACAGTGCAAGAGGGTTCCTTTTTTTCCACATCCTTGCCAACACTTGTTTCTTGTGTTTTTGATTTTAGCCTTTCTGACAGTTATGAGGTGATATCATATTGAAGTTTTGATTTGCATTTCCCGGATGGAAAGTGATGTTAAACATCTTTTCATGTGTCTGTTAGCCATCTGCATGTCTTCTTTGGAGAAACGTGTTCAAATCTTTTGCTCATTTTTAAATTGGATTAATTGCCTTTTGGGTGTTAAATTGTATCAGTTCTTTATATATTTTGGATACTAACCCTTTATCAGATATGCCATTTGCAAGTATCTCCCATTCCATAGGTTGGCTTTTGTTGTTTCCTTTGCTCTGCAGAAGCTTTTTATTTTGATGTAGTCCCAGTAGTTTGTTTTTGCTTTTATTTTCCTTGTCTCAGAAGACATATCTGGAAGAATGTTGCTACAGCCAGTGTCAGAGAAATTACTGCTTGTGCTCTCTTCTAAGATTTTTATGGTTTCAGGTTTCACATTTAGGTCTTTAATCTACTTTGAGTTTATTTTTGTGTGTGGTTTAAGAAAGTGGTCCAGTTTCATTCTTCTGCATGTAGCTGTCCAGTTTCCCCAACACCATTTATTCAAAAGACTGTTTTTTCCCCACTGAATATTCACTTACTCAGTTAATGCTATAATAATTTTTATATTTTTATATAATCACATAATAATTATTCTATCTTCCATCTCAGTATGAACCAAGTACTTCAAGACTTTTAAGAAGATACTTTTCCCTTTATAGTAATAATGTTCACCAGATATTAGTGCTACTCACCAATATTTGTAGTTTTCTTTCTTCTGGACCAAGAACCTTTGATGTTAGACATGACCCCATGACTTGTTTTGACCGATGGGATGTGACTGGAGGTGATTCACATCACTTCAGGGCAGAAACATGGACGGATTAGTACACAGCTCTCCACGTTCTCCACACGCCAGCATCCGTCAGTGGATGCTGCTGGGGCTTTTCCCAGGTCCGTTTTGCTGGCTGGTGTGCTCACCTTGCAGCTGCTGTGACAGCTGGAGTGCTATTATCTCACAGCTGTCCCTACCTAAGCAGGACGAAGAGCACAAAATCTGAAGCCAGCCAACGCAGCCAAGCGCAACTCTGCCATGAATGACTGTGACTCTTGATGAGTTACTTAACCTCCCTGAATAGTAGTTCCCTCGTCTTTAAAAGGGATAATGCCTACTTCATAGTGTTAAAGTGAGGATTAAGTGAGTAATATTTGTAAAGCTCTTGTAAGAGTTTGGCACCTGGTTAAGGGCCTGCTTGCCTATTTATATGTCTCCTGCTTCTCTCCATTCCTAGTGGAATATGACAACCCATTATCAAGGGGGTTAATGCTGCCACAAAAGAGTCACAGATGAGGAAACAAAGTCCAGAGATACTTCACAGGTATTTTGGAGTTCCATGGGGCTTCAGTGCTTGGGTAGTGAGAGAGGCAGAGCTTATCCTAAAAGCTAATACAGAGGGGATAATAACAACACTGAGTCAGCATTTACTATTTGCCTGATATGCATTATCTTACTTACTGTTCACAGTACATCTGGAAATTATGATAACCCTGATTTTGCAGATATGGAAATAGAGGTAGGAGAGGAGTAAGTGGTACTCCCAAGGAGTAAGTGGTAGCACAATCAGAAGAAATAAAAATAAGATATTTCAGGATGAAGTATTATTTAGCATTGAAAATGACAATTATGGTTACTATGTGCAAAAAATGGAAAATGGTGGTTACTAATTTTTTAGAAGACCAAACAAGTGTTCATTTATTTGCACAACTATTTCATACAACACCCACTATTCTTTTTTTTATGATTTTACTTATTTATTTGAGAAAGAGAGAGACACAGTGAGAGAGGGAACACAAGCAGGGGGAGTGGGAGAGGGAGAAGCAGGCTTCCTGCCGAACAGGGAGCCTGATGCGGGGCTCAATCCCAGGACCCTGGGAGCATGACCAGAGCCAAGGGCAGATGCTTAACTGAGTCACCCAGGCACTCCAATATTAAGTATTCTGTACTTTGCCTTTTTAAAAAATAAAATTTTTATTTTAGAACATCTTTAGATTTACAGAAAAGTTGCAGAGATAGTACAGGGAGTTCCCATATGTATCTTCATCTGGCTTTTCCTAATGTTAACCTCTCACATTACCATGGTACATTTGTCAAAACTACTGGTACGTTACTGTTAACTAAACTCCAGACTTTTTTCAGATCTCACCAGTTATTTTCATTAATGGCCTTTATTCGAGGATCCAATCCAGGATTTACTGAATTTTAGGTGAAGACAAGTCTTGCCAATGATGGAAAAGCTTGTTTGCTTGTGAAATAAGGATTTGGTATTAGGGTAGTAGAATGATAAGTGACTTTTCTTCTGTGGTCAAAACTTTCACACTCTTGTTACATTAACTATATGGGAAAAATTATTACAGGAAGGCTCTCGCACCATGGACTTTTGGTATTGTCCAGTACAAATCAGGTTGTGGATCAGAAGCGTCCTTAAATTATCTGCTGGCCCCCTGGAGTAAAGGGAGAAACGTGTGTGTTTGTTTTGGTGGGAGGCAGGTGGTAGGAAAGCCCAACACCATCATTGTCACAAGGAGGAGGGAACAGAAAGAGGGAGGGGCCAGATGCTTTTAATTTCTGCCCTGGGGGTCCATAATCCAGTGGCTGGTGAATCTAGGAAAGTGACTTCAAAGGTTTTTTGGTTTTTGCTTTTGTTTGTATTTTTTTTTTAATTTTTTATTTTTTATAAACATATATTTTTATCCCCAGGGGTACAGGTCTGTGAATCACCAGGTTTACACACTTCACAGCACTCACCAAAGCACATACCCTCCCCAATGTCCATAATCCCACCCCCTTCTCCCAAACCCCCTCCCCCCAGCAACCCTCAGTTTGTTTTGTGAGATTAAGAGTCACTTATGGTTTGTCTCCCTCCCAATCCCATCTTGTTTCATTTATTCTTCTCCTACCCACTTAAGCCCCCATGTTGCATCACCACTTCCTCATATCAGGGAGATCATATGATAGTTGTCTTTCTCTGCTTGACTTATTTCGCTAAGCATGATACGCTCTAGTTCCATCCATGTTGTCGCAAATGGCAAGATTTCATTTCTTTTGATGGCTGCATAGTATTCCATTGTGTATATATACCACATCTTCTTGATCCATTCATCTGTTGATGGACATCTAGGTTCTTTCCATAGTTTGGCTATTGTGGACATTGCTGCTATAAACATTCGGGTGCACGTGCCCCTTTGGATCACTACTTTTGTATCCTTAGGGTAAATACCGAATAGTGCAATTGCTGGGTCATAGGGCAGTTCTATTTTCAACATTTTGAGGAACCTCCATGCTGTTTTCCAGAGTGGCTGCACCAGCTTGCATTCCCACCAACAGTGTAGGAGGGTTCCCCTTTCTCCGCATCCTCGCCAGCATCTGTCATTTCCTGACTTGTTGATTTTAGCCATTCTGACTGGTGTGAGGTGATATCTCATTGTGGTTTTGATTTGTATTTCCCTGATGCCGAGTGATATGGAGCATTTTTTCATGTGTCTGTTGGCCATCTGGATGTCTTCTTTGCAGAAATGTCTGTTCATGTCCTCTGCCCATTTCTTGATTGGATTATTTGTTCTTTGGGTGTTGAGTTTGCTAAGTTCTTTATAGATTCTGGACACTAGTCCTTTATCTGATATGTCGTTTGCAAATATCTTCTCCCATTCTGTCAGTTGTCTTTTGATTTTGTTAACTGTTTCCTTTGCTGTGCAAAAGCTTTTGATCTTGATGAAATCCCAATAGTTCATTTTTGCCCTTGCTTCCCTTGCCTTTGGCGTTGTTCCTAGGAAGATGTTGCTGCGGCAGAGGTCAAAGAGGTTGCTGCCTGTGTTCTCCTCAAGGATTTTGATGGATTCCTTTCGCACATTGAGGTCCTTCATCCATTTTGAGTCTATTTTTGTGTGTGGTGTAAGGAAATGGTCCAATTTCATTTTTCTGCATGTGGCTGTCCAATTTTCCCAGCACCATTTATTGAAGAGGCTGTCTTTTTTCCATTGGACATTCTTTCCTGCTTTGTCGAAGATTAGTTGACCATAGAGTTGAGGGTCTATTTCTGGGCTCTCTATTCTGTTCCATTGATCTATGTGTCTGTTTTTGTGCCAGTACCATGCTGTCTTGATGATGACAGCTTTGTAATAGAGCTTGAAGTCCGGAATTGTGATGCCACCAACTTTGGCTTTCTTTTTCAATATCCCTTTGGCTATTCGAGGTCTTTTCTGGTTCCATATAAATTTTAGAATTATTTGTTCCATTTCTTTGAAAAAGATGGATGGTACTTTGATAGGAATTGCATTAAATGTGTAGATTGCTTTAGGTAGCATAGACATTTTCACAATATTTATTCTTCCAATCCAGGAGCATGGAACATTTTTCCATTTCTTTGTGTCTTCCTCAATTTCTTTCATGAGTACTTTATAGTTTTCTGAGTATAGATTCTGTGCTTCTTTGGTTAGGTTTATTCCTAGGTATCTTATGGTTTGGGGTGCAATTGTAAATGGGATTGACTCCTTAATTTCTCTTTCTTCTGTCTTGTTGTTGGTGTAGAGAAATGCAACTGATTTCTGTGCACTGATTTTATATCCTGACACTTTACTGAATTCCTGTATAAGTTCTAGCAGTTTTGGAGTGGAGTCTTTTGGGTTTTCCACATATAGTATCATATCATCTGCAAAGAGTGATAATTTGACTTCTTCTTTGCGATTTGGATGCCTGTAATTTCCTTTTGTTGTCTGATTGCTGAGGCTAGGACCTCTAGTACTATGTTGAATAGCAGTGGTGATAATGGACATCCCTGCCGTGTTCCTGACCTTAGCGGAAAAGCTTTCAGTTTTTCTCCATTGAGAATGATATTTGCGGTGGGTTTTTCATAGATGGCTTTGATGATATTGAGGTATGTGCCCTCTATCCCTACACTTTGAAGAGTTTTGATCAGGAAGGGATGCTGTACTTTGTCAAATGCTTTTTCAGAATCTATTGAGAGTATCATATGGTTCTTGTTCTTTCTTTTATTGATGTCTTGTATCACATTGACTGATTTGCGGATGTTGCACCAACCTTGCAGCCCTGGAATAAATCCCACTTGGTCGTGGTGAATAATCCTTTTAATGTACTGTTGAATCCTATTGGCTAGTATTTTGGTGAGTATTTTCACATCTGTGTTCATCAAGGATATTGGTCTATAGCTCTCTTTTTTGATGGGATCCTTGTCTGGTTTTGGGATCAAGGTGATGCTGGCCTCATAAAATGAGTTTGGAAGTTTTCCTTCCATTTCTATTTTTTGGAACAGTTTCAGGAGAATAGGAATTAGTTCTTCTTTAAATGTTTGGTAGAATTCCCCCGGGAAGCCGTCTGGCCCTGGGCTTTTGTTTGTTTGGAGATTTTTAATGACTGTTTCAATCTCCTTACTGGTTATGGGTCTGTTCAGGCTTTCTATTTCTTCCTGGTTCAGTTGTGGTAGTTTATATGTTTCTAGGAATGCATCCATTTCTTCCAGATTGTCAAATTTATTGGCGTAGAGTTGCTCATAGTATGTTCTTATAATAGTTTGTATTTCTTTGGTGTTAGTTGTGATCTCTCCCCTTTCATTCATGATTTTATTTATTTGGGTCCTTTCTCTTTTCTTTTTGATAAGTCGGGCCAGGGGTTTATCAATTTTATTAATTCTTTCAAAGAACCAGCTCCTAGTTTCGTCGATTTGTTCTATTGTTTTCTTGGTTTCTATTTCATTGATTTCTGCTCTGATCTTTATGATTTCTCTTCTCCTGCTGGGTTTAGGGTTTCTTTCTTGTTCTTTCTCCAGCTCCTTTAGCTGTAGGGTTAGGTTGTGTACCTGAGACCTTTCTTGTTTCTTGGGAAAGGCTTGTACCGCTATATATTTTCCTCTCAGGACTGCCTTTGTTGTGTCCCACAGATTTTGAACCATTGTATTTTCATTATCATTTGTTGCCATGATTTTTTTCAATTCTTCTTTAATTTCCCGGTTGACCCATTCATTCTTTAGAAGGATGCTGTTTAGTCTCCATGTATTTGGGTTCTTTCCAAACTTCCTTTTGTGGTTGAGTTCTAGCTTTAGAGCATTGTGGTCTGAAAATATGCAGGGAATGATCCCAATCTGTTGATACCGGTTGAGTCCTGATTTAGGACCGAGGATGTGATCTATTCTGGAGAATGTTCCATGTGCACTAGAGAAGAATGTGTATTCTGTTGCTTTGGGATGAAATATTCTGAATATATCTGTGATGTCCATCTGGTCCAGTGTGTCATTTAAGGCCTTTATTTCCTTGCTGATCTTTTGCTTGGATGATCTTTCCATTTCAGTGAGGGGAGTGTTAAAGTCCCTTACTATTATTGTATTATTGTTGATGTGTTTCTTTGATTTTGTTATTAATTGGTTTATATAGTTGGCTGCTCCCACGTTGGGGGCATAGATATTTAAAATTGTTAAATCTTCTTGTTGGACAGACCCTTTGAGTATGATATAGTGTCCTTCCTCATCTCTTATTATAGTCTTTGGCTTAAAATCTAATTGATCTGATATAAGGATTGCCACTCCTGCTTTCTTCTGATGTCCATTAGCATGGTAAATTCTTTTCCACCCCCTCACTTTAAATCTGGAGGTGTCTTCGGGCTTAAAATGAGTTTCTTGGAGGCAACATATAGATGGGTTTTGTTTTTTTATCCATTCTGATACCCTGTGTCTTTTGACAGGGGCATTTAGCCCATTAACATTCAAGGTAACTATTGAGAGATATGAATTTAGTGCCATTGTATTGCCTGTAAGGTGACTGTTACTGTATATGGTCTCTGTTCCTTTCTGATCTACCACTTGTAGGCTCTCTCTTTGCTTAGAGGACACCTTTCAATATTTCCTGTAGAGCTGGTTTGGTATTTGCAAATTCTTTCAGTTTTTGTTTGTCCTGGAAGCTTTTAATCTCTCCTTCTATTTTCAATGATAGCCTAGCTGGATATAGTATTCTTGGCTGCATGTTTTTCTCGTTTAGTGCTCTGAAAATATCATGCCAGCTCTTTCTGGCCTGCCAGGTCTCTGTGGATAAGTCAGCTGCCAATCTAATATTTCTACCATTGTATGTTACAGACTTCTTTTCCCGGGCTGCTTACAGGATTTTCTCTTTGTCACTGAGACTTGTAAATTTTACTATTAGGTGACGGGGTGTGGGCCTATTCTTATTGATTTTGAGGGGCATTCTCTGAACCTCCTGAATTTTGATGCTCGTTCCCTTTGCCATATTGGGGAAATTCTCCCCACTAATTCTCTCCAGTATACCTTCTGCTCCCCTCTCTCTTTCTTCTTCTTCTGGAATCCCAATTATTCTAATGTTGTTTCGTCTTATGGTGTCACTTATCTTTCGAATTCTCCCCTCGTGGTTCAGTAGCTGTTTGTCCCTCTTTTGCTCAGCTTCTTTATTCTCTGTCATTTGGTCTTCTATATCACTAATTCTTTCTTCTGCCTCATTTATCCTAGCAGTGAGAGCCTCCATTTTTGATTGCACCTCATTAATAGCTTTTTTTATTTCAACTTGGTTAGATTTTAGTTCTTTTATTTCTCCAGAAAGGGCTTTTATATCTCTCGAGAGGGTTTCTCTAATATCTTCCATGCCTTTTTCGAGCCCGGCTAGAACCTTGAGAATTGTCATTCTGAACTCTAGATCTGACATATTACCAATGTCTGTATTGATTAGGTCCCTAGCCTTCGGTACTGCCTCTTGTTCTTTTTTTTGTGTTGAATTTTTCCGTCTTGTCATTTTGTCCAGATAAGAGTATATGAAGGGGCAAGTAAAATACTAAAAGGTTGGCAACAACCCCAGGAAAGAATGCTTTAACCAAATTAGAAGAGATCCAAAATCGTGAGGGGGGAGAAAGGGGATAAAAAGAGGTTCAAAAAGGAAGAAAGAAAAAAAAAGAAAAAAAAAAAGAAAAGAAAAGAATTAAAAAAAAAGAAAACACCTAAGAAAAATGTAAAAAAGAAAAAAATATATATACTAGATAAACTAGTAAAAAATCGTTAAAAAAGAAAAAGATAACAGTTAAAAAAAAAAAATTTACCCGAAGGCGAGAGAAAAAAAAAACAAAAAATGAAAAAGAAAAAAAAATTAAATTAACTGCAAGACTAAAAAAAAAATCACATGGAAAAAGCCAAGAGTTCCGTGCTTGGCTTTCTGCTTTTCTGGAATTCTGCTGCTCTCCTTGGTATTGAAACCGCACTCCTTGGTAGGTGAACTTGGTCTCGGCTGGATTTCTTGTTGATCTTCTGGGGGAGGGACCTGTTGTAGTGATTCTCAAGTGTCTTTGCCCCAGGCGGAATTACACCGCCCTTACCCGGGGCCGGGGTGAGTAATCCGCTGGGGTTTGCTTTCAGGAGCTTTTGTTCCCTGAGGCTTTCCGTAGAGTTCTGGAGGACAGGAATACAAATGGCGGCCTCCTGGTCTCCGGCCCGGAGGAGTCGAGAGCCCAGGGCCGCACTCTTCAGTGCGCCCTCAGAGAACAGCCCCCAGTTACTCCCGTCTGCCTGAGCTCCGGCCGCGCTCCGAGCTCACCGAGCCTGCGACCAGTTCAAGGTAACACCGAGCTGTGAGCTTACTGTCGACTCTGTCTCTGTAGCCGGCTTTCCCGTTCCAATACCCGCAAGCTCTGCGACACTCAGACACCCCCGATACTTCTGTGACCCTGTGGGACCTGAGGCCATGCTGAACCCGCGTGGGCTTCGCCCCAGTTTAGCCTCTGGAGCGATGTCCCTCAGCGGAACAGACTTTTAAAAGTCCTGATTTTGTGCGCGGTTGCTCCGCCGCTTGCCGGGAGCCGGCCCCTCCCCCCGGGGTCTATCTTCCCGTTGCTTTGGATTCACTTCTCCGCTGGTCCTACCTTTCAGAAAGTGGTTGTTTTTCTGTTTCCAGAATTGCCATTCTTCTTCTCTTCGATCTGCCGATGGATTTTCAGGTGTTTGCAATCTTTAGATAAGCTATCTAGCTGATCTCCGGCTAGATGAAGCAGTCTCAGCCTGCTATTTCTCCGCCATCTTGACTCCTCCCCCCTTTTGTTTGTATTTTTAATTTGGGCTTCTGTGATTCTTTGAACAAAGATTTATTAATTACCGATAGTATGGCACGGCCTCTGTTGGCTGCTTTACGGGCACTCTCTATACTTATAATCCTCAAATCAAGATGTCCTTATTCTCATTTTAAGGATCAAAATGGTGCGGTCAGAGAGGCTAAGGATTTGCCCAAGGACACAGCTTGTCAGTGATAGGATTAGAACCCAGGTCATTGTGACACGCTTGTTCTTTTATGCTCCCAATTGTACTCCTTTGATATCCTCTCAGAAAAAGCCTCTTTGGAGTTTGGAATCAAAGAAGGACCCTTCTATTCTGCTGAACATTTGGTTAAGGGGACTGAAGGAATATCAGGAAAGGGAGAAAAAACTTCTGGAAGTTTGGTGGGGTTTTGTGCACACCTGTTGCCGGTGTAAACCACTGCTTGAAGTAGATACATTAACCTCTCCTCCCTCTCTTCCTCAATCGAACAATCACAAGGACTCTTGTGTCTGCTCTTGGTTAAAACGAGCATTTTGGAGTTTTGGAGGGGGGCCAGCATTGGTGAATGAGCAGGGCCCAGTCAGTCTCCAGATCCATTTGGGGTTCCCTTGGGACTGGCCAAGTTGAGTTTTCTGGGCCAGATGCTTGGGAAACCTCCAACTTGGCTTTGGGGGTACACAGAACCAAAATAAACAAAGTGGAATAAAAAAGCTAGAGGTACCGCAGCATGCCCTATTTTCGAACTGCTTTAGTTCCTTCTGGGTTGTATTTGATTTTCTCCTTCACTGAGAAATGGGGAGACATCAGAATGACTTATGTGCCAAAGAGAGGACTCCTAACCATCCTTCAGCCTCCCTCACCCCCTCAGTCCCTTTTGTGTGACAGGATGCCCTCAATTACTCTCTCTGGGGGGGTCCTAGTCAGAAGAAGATGGAGCCAACCATCTGTTACTGACTCCAGTGAGCAATTTAATTTTCTCTTGTTCCCAACGAGGAGGATTCTGTAAGCACATAAATTACCGTCAGTCCTAGTTAATCAGGAGCTTGCTGTCTGAAGGGGTGAGGGTGGTCAAGTCAGAGACACCCACTGACCTGGACTTACCAAGAGGGCAGGCACCCTGCACTTGGGTGGAAAAGCCATTCCAAGGAAGCAAAGAATGTCAGTCAGGGAAACTTCCTTAGAGATCATCTAATCTGACACCTTCTTTTACAAATGAGGAAATCAGGGCCAGAGAAGGGAAATGAACTGTCTAGCAAGGCAAGGCACAGTTAGGGCTTGAACTAAGGAGCCCCAATTCCCAAACTCTATATTTCCAACACAACACAAAGTAAAATGAATGACCTGACTACTTGCCCTTGCCTTTAATCTCTAACGTCAGGAGGAAAGGACAATAATCATGACAATGACAACCACCACAGGAGCTACACTTCCTATGACCTGAAATGTAGGAGAGGCAATTTAGTGCAGTTAATAGAAGGGGCTCTAGAGCGAGATAGCCTGGTTCAAACCCCAGTTCCATCACTTAATAGCTGTGTGACCTTGGGTGAGTTACTTACCTCTGTGACTTATAGCAAATACTGTCAGTTTTTGAGGCCTATCCCTTCACTTCCCCTCAGCATCCCCACCCTTTGCAGCCCAACTTTCCATGTTTAGCATCTGCATCTTTATGGGAGAGCTATCCTTGGGCCCCCAGAATCCACTCTGTCAATGCTCATTGCAGGCCCAGAATCTCCTGGGGACAGCCTTTGACCAATGACTGACAGATATGGGGGGGATAAATGCCCCAGCTTCCTTACCTCTTGCTCAGGATACCTCCCAGACATGTGTTTTGTTCTGTTTCCCAGAGTTCCCTGCAGGAGTAAGTGCCATTCACCCACCACAGTATTTGGCTTAGTAATGTGTGTGTTACGGCTGCTTTCCTTTCCCTCACCGGTGCTGTGTCCTTTGCATCTCTTCATTCACTCTTTGTGTTCAAACCCTTGTTTTAGGACCTGGAAATGGTCTGTTAAGGCAAACTAAGATAGGGCCTCAGCTTTCTCATCTATAAAATGATGTCAATGATTGTTTTTGTATCAAAAAGTAGTATTAGGGTTAAATGGGCTAAAATTACAAAGAACAGTGCCTGACCCCTAGAGAAAATTCAACAAATAGCTATGTAGCTAACAAATTCTTACCTCATTAATTATCTCATTAATGCCATACTGTACATACAATTACTCCCATTATACAAATAAGAAAATCCAAGCTCAGAGAGGTTAAGTAATTTTCCCAAAGTCATGAAGCTTAATAAGGAGTAATGTCTAGACCCAAACACAAATCCATCTTTGAAGTTGCTTCCCTTTTTTACCTCTACCAGTGGGTTTTCCCTGATCTTCCCAATCTGGGTCAAGGTCAATAGTCCTTCCTTCTTTGCTCCTACTACCTTAGTCACAGCCCTTGACCCAGTGTATTGCTTGTCAGGATTTCCCTCTAGGCTTCTAGCTCCAGGAAGCCCAAGGCCTTCCCTCAGGCATTTCTGTGAGCTCAGCATCTAGCCTAGTGCCTGACACATAGTAGGCTTCCAGTGAGTGCTGAATAAATAAACAAGCAACCTGTCACCGGAGGACAGAGCCAGCAAGGTGGGGAGGCGGGGCCAGAGTAAACTCCAGCCTGCAAGTCTGTGTATGGGTCTCCCCATCTTCAGATTTTAACAGGAAGCATCTTGGAAATCTTCCCAGGAAATACTCTTCTCCTCCCAATCCTACTGTGGACAGGATTTGTAAATGTGGTTGATGGGCCTCTCGGGTGTTCCAAAATTTCATCAAAGCATCTAGTCCCTCTTAAAATCTTGTCAGGGAGACAAGGATCTCGCCTGTTACCACATAGAGATAAGTGAGCATCCAATCCCGGTAATTGTTCCATTGTGAGTTAACACTGGAGCAGCAGAGCTTTCAATGACTGTTAAGGAGTGTGAGAAAAAGCAGGCAGGAGATGAACTATGGATCGGCATGACTGGAAGGATGCCCACTGGGGAAGGAGGAGACCAAAACGAGGCTAGAAGCACAAGGATCTTATAATGATAGTGCTAACTGATAATCACAGCCGCCTCTTTAGAGTGTCTGCACTCTAAGTTGGCTTTTCCACATTACTGTTTATCTTCAGTTACACAGTCAATGTTGCTTGAGTTTGAATCCTCTGTCACCTACTAGCTGTGTGATCTTGGGTGAATTGTTTAGTCTCTTTGTGCCTCAGTTGTCTTATTTGTAAAATGGGGATAAGACCTCTCTCCTTCACAGCACTGTCATAAATAAAATAGCATGTGATGTGCTTAAGACAGTGGTTTACCACATAGTAAGTAAGTAGGCAATTGTTAGTTTTTACTTGGCACTGAATAAGACTTTGAAGAGTAAAAGGTGGACTATTATTGCTCTCAGGAAGCTCAGAATCTAGAATTGAGGTCGCTAAACTTTTTGATTACTTGCCCATGTAGAGTAATATGTTTGAGCAGGTTCTCCCAATTACTATTCATTTGTTGAAGGGAGCTGAATAATAAAAATAGGAAGAGGATGCTGGGGGAGCACAGAGAAACAACACCTAGTTCAGTGCTGGACAAGGGTTGTGACTGGCAGAAGTCAGGGAAGGCTTCCTGGAGGAGGCAATATTTGAAGTGACTCTCATGGAACACATCAGAGTCATCTGAGAAGGTAGGAGAGAGCTTTCCAGGGAAAGGAACACCCTGGGTCAACACTGGCAAATGGGCTTTGGAAGGGCTGTTTGAGAAATGTTGAAAGGTTTGGGTTGATAGCATGGAATTGGGAGAGTAGGGAAGGGTACCTCTGCTACTCAAAATCCCTCAGTGGTATCCCATGACTCTTGGGCTATAAACATGACCCACTGAAGTCTGATGCACTGTCCCCTATGCCTCCCCTCAATCCCACCTTCTGCCGCCCTCCCCTACCTCACTTGCTTTAGTCACATTGGCTGGCTTAGTTGGACATTCTGCAAAACTGGCTCTGAGCCAAAGATTCAGATGCAGATAGTTTTTTTCTCTGAGGTTCCCAGGAGGAACCCATAAGGAAGTGGTAGAAGCCAAGGAAGGCCATGATTTTAGGTGCAGTTCCAGACTGTTCCTGAACTCAAAGGAAGCCTCGGAGTCCATGCCAATCAGTTATTGGCACTGAGCACCTGGGGAGGACATAAACTCCCAGGGACCACTGGCTGTCAGCACAAGTGAGGTGTCTCCAGCCTCTGAAGGTCACGGGTGTTAAGTGGCTAGCAACAGATCACACAGGAACAGAAGAGATCGCAGGGCATGAGGGCAGGAGTGTGGCACAACAGTGCCCATTGCACTGGCCTACTTTTGGTAACTTGAAAGCTCCCTGCTCTCTTTCTTCCTTAATCTGCTTTTTTCATCCTGCAGACCCCAGCTAAATGCCATTCATCCAGGAGGCAATCTGACCCTCAAGATTGGGTTAGGTTTGCCAGCTGTTCTCGGTGCACCCTACATTTTTCTTCCTAGTACTTCAAAACACATTGTGATCAATTACATATGTAATTCCTAGGCAAAACCCAGTCAACTGCAAATGACAGAAAACCAAGTCATACTAGCTGAAGCAAAAACAGGGGAGTGACTTCTGCAGCTGGAAAGGGTATGAGGTGTAACTGGAAAACGGAAAGACAAACACTGCCCACAGCCCCCAAGGGTGCCAGGCTTGGACCTGCACTCTCCACAGAGACAGGCTCTTTTCGTCTCTAAACTCAGCTTGTTTCTCCGCGCCTCCTTTCCGCTATTGCAGGTGTGGTGGGATGCAAGCATTCGCAGCTCCAGATTCCCATGCTCATAACTACTATGAAATAGTACTGCTACTGCGATTGGCCATGGGCTCAGTCACGTGCTTGCCCAGTGCTGTAGAAGGCAGGGCCCTTCCCTGTAGGTCTCTGAGTCACATGACCGCAAGGGGCTGTGCTACTCCTTAAAGGAAGCACAGGGAGGGGCTGCAGGTGCAATGTCTCTGTATTGTTCTGTGGTCCTTCTCCCAACATTATTTACAGGTATTGCCTAGCGCAGGTCAGCCACTCTTGTAGGTAATAAGAAACAGGAAGGGAAATAAATATATTAACGCCTCGCTTACACCACAACTTCCACTGTGACAAAGGAAAACAGAAAATAAGGTAGTAAAATGTGTTCTGGAGAAAACCAGTACAGAAGATAGTGCATGCTAAGGAGACACTGTATCCTACAGGGTGGTCGGAGATGGCGACTTAGAAGATGGTGTTGGCGGGAGCCAGATGGTGACGAAGCTCCTACACCAATCTGAGGGAGGTGAACTAAGTCCAGATGCCTGGACTGCTTGTGTGCCCGCCCATCTTTCTTCCTCCCTCCCTCCCTGCCTTCCTTTCTTCCTTCCTTTCTAGGTTTTCTTAAAGTGTTTTCTTTAGACTGCCCTAGTGGGGGCAGGGCATTTATTTTAAAATACAGGTTCCCAGACCTCTCTGAAGACCCACAGATTCCGAAGTCCCTGGGGTGATGCCCAAGAATCTATATTTTTAATAAGCTCTCTAGGGGATACTTATGCACATTCAACTTTGAAAACTAATATCTGAAGCAGTAGAGAGTTAAGAGAGTCCCTGAACAGGGAAGAAAGGAGGTATCATTTGTGTTCTAAAAGGGTTAGTCTTGGAGGCTACCACATTGCGAATAGGCTGGAGGATGGGCAGTTGTAAAAGTCCCAGGGACAGACAGAGAACCTGTAGGCGAGGTGATAGAACAGAAGAGAAAGTTTAGGTGGTGGTAGATCACCAGGTTTGGCACCTGGTACAGTGTGAGAGTGAAGGAGAGGGAGCTGTTTAAAGGCTCCCTGTGCTCTGAGTGAGGCGCTGGTGGGGGTGGGGTGTGTGTGTGTGTAATGGGATGACTTACCTAGCAACAATGAACTGTGGGCATCACTGGCATTGCATCTCTTTCTTTAAATATTCTGTATCCGAGGAGTGATTTTATTTATTTATTTTTAAAAGATTATTTATTTATTTATTTATTTGAGAGAGAAAGTGAGTGTGTGCAAGCAGGGGGAAGGGCAGAGGGAGAAAGACAAGCAGACTTCCTGCTTAGCAGTGTGCAGTGTGCAGCTGGATCCCAGGACCCTGACATCATGACCTGAGCTGAAGTCAGAAGCTTAATCAGTGAGCCACCCAGGCACCCGTCCTCCATGCAAGGAATGATTTTAGAGTCACGCATTATAATGGTGTCATTTGATTATTCAACAGATGATTTAAAAATTATTTATTGTTCCTTTTCCTCCTCCTCTTCCTAGTATTTTTTGTTTTGTTTTGTTTCTGGATTTTTACTTGAAAGGGGTAGATACCAACTGCTTATCTTTCTAATTTTGTCTCTGGTATAATTCATTTGCCAAGGGAAATCATTAAGAAAGATCCAGCTTTATTTTTGTGACATAGAAGTGAGAGACGGTTAGTGATACTAAAGAGCTAAGGAACCTGATGGATTAGGAATATAGTGACTGGAATTTTTGGTTGTTCTAATTGGATGTCTTGGGTAAAGCTGGTCACTCTGTTGGGGGAGATGGCTCCCATTTCCTCACCCCTGTTCAGAATCCTAAGGGATAAAGAGTAAAATTATCTCCATTTACTCTTTCCCAAATATTTAGTGGGTATGCTATAAGTAGAACTAGCTGGCGATTGGGTGTGAGGACTACATGAGATAATGCTGGTAAAATTCATGGCACTCAGTATAATCCATGTATTTTCTCAATCAAGGAGACTGAGCAGGGATTATTGGCCTCATTTTATATGCTCAGAGAAGTAAAATGATGCCACTTGGGGTCTATAATTTGTGTATTTTTTTGTCACTGGATAGGTGAAGTTTGGGCAGGGTATCAGGACCTTAGTTAAACTGGCTGGAATTTGGGATGTCCTCCATTCCAGGGTGAAAGACAATATTAGTTTGAGAAGCCGAGGCAGCGGTCTGATCTTCTCCACCATGGTGGCCCTGCCCAGGCCACAGATGGCAGATCTTATGCTCATCAGAGACCAAATCTAAATTCCCACTGATATTTGTTCAATAGCTCAGACATGCTAAGGTTAGCTGTCTTATAAATTATGGAACAGATTAACCAAGTTAGGCCTGAGACATAAATAACAAAGCCTCTCCACCCAGTGACAGGACACAAGGCCAGAGGCAGCAAAAACACAGGAATTGTAGCAGAAAGGGAGACTATCTTCCTCTTTTAGGAAAAGGATGATGGAGAAGAGGGTCAGGATGAAAATCGAGGACAAGGGGCTAGGAACGAGGGAATTCCAGGCCGAGGGGATGACAGAACAAAGGAAAATAAGCTCTAAGGAACAACCTCATTGACTCTTATGGTTTTGTGGAGACAGAAGCCTGGTTCACTGTTGGGCAGGATGACTTGGTGGTATCTGTGGGGCATCCAGTGGAGGTGGCCAGGGAGCAGCTGAGCACACATGTTACCACTCCACTGGGAGGGTACAGGAAAGAGCTATAGCTGCTCTTATATATTTAATTACATACAAGACATGAGTGGTAGCTAGAACAATGGGATATCACCAGGTCAGAGCATGTGGTGGGAGGAAAGAAGAGAGAGTTGGAGAGAATGCAATGCCAGCATTTGGTGTACAGGGCAAGAATGTTCCGGGCATGGAGACTGAGACAGGAAGATTAGAACCAGGGGAAGAACAGGCTCAAGCAGAACTTAGTGAAGCCTAAAATCTTGAAGGAGGAAGATGCAGTCATTGCGAGAAGTGGGGAAAGAAAACAGGGAGAGAGCAGAGAAAAAAACAAACTCTGACCTCCCTTTCCTGGTGCCCACCAATCTCCCACTGGATGAATCTAGTCTGAAGTCAACCAGCAAGGGGTCCCAGTTGACGTCATTCACAAGAGCAAGGATATGAGTCCTTGCTGCCATCTGTTATTACGTACATATATTCTGGAGAAGATCGATGTTTTGAGAAGGTAGGAAAGTTCATGAAACGGTGTCAGGTGATACTGAGGTTATGGTAGGTCACAATGTAGTGAATATAGGAGGAGAAAAGACTTGAGTTCTCAGTAGACAGCATCTTGTTCCTTCCTCTTGTTTTCTTCTGAAGCCATGGAGTCACACATGGTATTTCTCCTTCTCCCATATCCTGCTTCCAATACCTCAGGAAGTCCTGTTGGCTCTACCCTTCACATCCAGAAGGCTACTGCTTCTCACCGTCTTCACTTCTATTACCTCCTTCAAGCTGCCATCCTTGCTGTCCTTGCTTGGATTAGTTCAATAGCCTTCTACACGACAGCTGCCTTTCCTTGCCCCTTTGCAGTCCACTGACTGTCTTGCTGACACAGCGACCAGATGGGTCCCTCGGAAACGCAAGTCAGATTATGTCACTCCTCTGCTCAAAACCCTGCTATAGACCCTATTGCACTCAAAGTCAATGACCTACATGATCTGCATTCCCCCCAACTTTATCTCTGACATCACTTCCTATTACCCTTGCCTACACTTCCTCCCTCCAACTTCACTCACCTCCTTGCTGTTCTTCAAAAACTCTAGAAAGCTCCTACCCTGGCGGTTTTGCACTGGCTCTCCCTTCTGCCTAGGATATTTTTCCACCAGCTGTGTATGGGGTTGACACCCTCACTTCTTCGAAATCTCTTCTCAAATGTCATCTTCTCAGTGAGTACCCTGCTCACTCTAATTAAAATCACAACCTATCCAAGCTTCCCCTTCCCCACACTCCTGATCCCCCTTATCCTCCTTCCTTTGTTCTCATTGGGCTGTTTGTTAAGAGAAGTAGTTGAGACCACCCATGTGAAGTACCCGCCAAATGTGCAATTCTGCACCTTCTGCACCTTCCAGTCTGGTTGGCCCCCTGGGTGAGAATAGAAAGGGTGGGGGTGTGGGAGGCCCCTCTTGACTGCTCAAGCTCTGCTTTGCTTCTTGACAGAGCCCACAACCTCATTATCCATAGGCAGGAGCACAGGCAATCGCCTCAGGGTACTAGTCAGCTTGCAAAGAAGAGCGCCTGTGAGGCAGACAGGAGGCTGAGGAAGAGCTGGCAGCCAGCAGGAGGGGCCAGCCCTGCTCCCCTGATGTCCTCAACCAGATGGGAGCTGGGGCCACACAGCAGGACCCACTCTTCCTACTGGAGGTGTGTGTGGGGTGAGGTGCATTTGGTGGGGGGGCTAAAATTTAGGGCTCACAGGAAGTTCCTAGTTTCCTCCTGTTCCCCAGGAAAATGCTCCTGCTTTTAGGGAAAAGTGTCAATTCTGAGCTCCTTGGTGACTCCGTCGGTTAAGCATCTGCCTTCATCTCCGGTCATGATCTGAGTCCTGGGATCGAGCCACACCTCAGGCTCCCTGCTCAGAGGGAAGCCTGCTTCTCCCTCTCCTTCTGGGTCCCTCTCCGAACCCATGTTCTCTCTGTCTAAAATAAATAAATAAAATATTTTTTAAAAAAATTGTCAGTTCAATAAATGCTTATGCCAGGTGCGAGGTGGGAGACTGATAGAGTCCCTGGCCTGAAGGAGCTCTTGGTTGGGAGCAG
The DNA here is from genome assembly GCF_009829155.1 of Mustela erminea. NCBI lineage: Eukaryota > Metazoa > Chordata > Mammalia > Carnivora > Mustelidae > Mustela > Mustela erminea. Next base: position 62,720,177 of record NC_045623.1, read on the forward strand.
TGGGAGGAGAGCAGGCAAATGTACGCTGTCACTTTTGTGTTACCAGTAAGTACTGTGATGAGGTAAGCACACGCACTAGGACACGCACTCGGCAAAGGGGTACTCCTCCTCTGCACTGGGAGTGGCCTCTAAACTGAGTCTTAACTCATTCGTGCATTCATTCAAGCAGTAGCTGTGGAGCATCAGCTGTAGGCAGGCACACGTTTTCAGGTGCAGGGGGGCACAGTCAGGAATCAGAGAAAGTTTCCTCTGATTTCAAGAACTTAGAGACCAGGCAAGAAGACAGATCTAACAAGTAAACTAAAAAATAAATGTCACATTAAAATCGTGTTTTGATGAAAGGCCATGAAGAGACATAGGAGGGACTTTTGATGGAGTGTTTATGGGAGGCTCTCTCCCATCCCCAGGGAGGAGAGGTTTAAAGCAAGAGCTGTACAAGGCTGTTGAAGCAGCCCCAGGAGAAACAGAGGGGAGTAGAAGCCCTGGGGCAAGAAGAGCCTGGGAGTGGGAGGAAAAGGAGGAGCAGCCTGGAGGAGGCATTCTGGGCAGGGCAGGGCTCTGAGTGTGGATGGAGTGCAGGCCCTTCTACTGCTCTGAACGCACCCATTCAGATCCGTTAAACACTCCATGTTTAAGCCACTTTCAACTTGGCGCCTCCCCTCAGGCCTCTGGCAAAAGTCCCTACAGGTCAAGTCTCACTTTGTCCTTCATGGCTATGCACAGATATCGCCCCTCAGGGCTCTTCCCAAAAGCCTGCAGGCCAAGGTGGTCACGTTCACCTCTGAATTCCCAGCCTGTGGGTGTAACTCATCTGTCCACAGGACTGTCTCCCCAGCCAGGCTGTCAGGCCTGCAGAGCTGGGGCTGGGAAGCCCCTGGGTACAGAGCCCAGGGTTTAGGCCAGCTAGGAAGGAAGGAGAAAACTTCTAAAAAAAACATGTAAATATTTAACCCTCACCAAGGATATATTCAGAAACCCTTATAAATCCAGCTATTTGCAAGTGTCAATCTGGAAGATATTATTTTTGCCACAAAAGTTTTCCCAAGAGCCATTGCTTTCCAGTCTTTATTACTTTTGCTCCGCTTCCATCACCAGCATTAGCTCTTGGCTTTCTGTTTCAGAGCCACACATGATTCACAGAGAAATCATTTTTTGTACATTTTTAGAATTCAGCTCATGAGCATTACCTTGTAAACCTCAAAAGCCACTCTGCGATACGAATGCTGGGGTTCTCAAACCCACTCACTGGCAAAGCAAATGGCTCTCAGAAACCAAATTAATGATGCTGCAAAATGACAAATTACTACGTGTCATAGACCTCAGGGATCCCCAGAGAATAGTGCAAACAGAGAAAGTTAAAGCTGGAATGCTAATGGTGACCGCACTCACCTGGAAGGTATGGGGGGGTGCCTCTGGGAAAGACTTGGCAACTAGTTCTCCGCTCCAGATGCGGCTGGCTCTTGCTCACACTGGGCCACGGGTTTAGCTAAGTACTCGGTTACTAAGGAAACCCAAGTTGTCAGTCCTGAGCCATATGGGAATAATGGTGATTTATTTAGGAAAAGCAAGGTTTGTCACTTTAAGCTTACTGCTACAAAATTGCTTTTTGATTACCTCCCTCCTTATTGCATTGTCTTGTCACAATAAACTACAGAAACAAGTGGCAAGGTTAATAATTATGGGCTTCGTTCTTGTCACTCTCAGGGCCCAGCAAGGTCACGGTTGCAAGCCTGAGTGTGGCAGGCAGGCTTGTTATTCAACCTCCTCCCGTGGAGAAGAGGGGGGCTTCTCGCAGAGGGGCGGTGCACACCCACCTCTCTCCAGGAGCCTCTTACTCTCCACTCTCCATGATGCCAGGGTGCTTCTGGAGCCACAGAGTTCTTAAAATTCATCCCTCCCAGACCGAATGCAACCAGTTTTTCAAACCCATGCCATCTCCTCTCTGGTTGAAATCAGTCAGGCCTTTCCTTGCCATTCGAAGTTCACAGTTGGTGCTCTCAGTCACGAAAGCATAGTGACTAACTGCTAGGTGCCTTACACAGTGCTAGCCTTTCCGTGGCTTGTTTCATTTCGCCCTCACCACCACTGACAAGATGGACATCATTACTCTCCTTAATTATGCTTTCTCTTCCAGGTCGGCATCACTTTCTTAGGCTGGCTTTCCCATGATTTTCTGGCTGCCCATATCTCTGGGCTCAAATTTTTGATAAAAAGGGAAGAAAAAGGCTCCCTTGACCTGGTCAGAAATGCCTGTTGAAGAATCCAGATTGGTTTGCCTTGGTTCAGGGGTCTCTCTCTTCACGAATTAATTTAGTCAGGCAAGCAGCATCTCAGACAAACATGTCAGCTTCCATTCAGATTGATTATTTGGAACGATAATCTGAAAATAGGGAGGCTGCTGTTTCTGTCGGGAAGAGATTCTGGGATACAAAATGATAAACGCTCATTACAGAGCCATATATTTCATTATCTACTAGACATCCAACTCAGAGTCCTCCGGAACTAGTCAGCACCTGTTCTCTGACTCAGTGGGTGACCTCATCATCTGCACAGTGCTCAGACCCAAACTTTAGGACTCATTGTGGTTGCCCCTTCTTCCTCCCTCGTGTTTAATATTAGACTGGTGACCATGTCCTGCTATGCCATTTCTAAAATTCTGCCCTAAAATTCTGTCTGATTGCCATTCTCTCTCCTTCACCCCCACTGCTAATATTATAACCCCATCCTTCCATTTCAAGACATAAACCACAGCTCCTAACTGGCCTCTTTGCCTCCATTTTTCTTCTTTATATCAGTCAGGATCAGCTAGAAAATGGAAACTACTGTAGGTTTTTCTCTAGCTTATTTAAACAGAAGGAATGTGATTGAAGAAATACATCCAGTGGTAAAGACTGTATGTTTGCCTTAGAGCATCCTTTCCCCCGTTTTTCTGCAGGATCTCATTATCCTGGGAGATAGCTGGATAGGGTACATGCACATCAGAACACAAAGAATCCCAATAATGGGTAGTTATTCCACTTTGGACAGCTCAAACTCCTTTTAACTTCCTTCTGTGGGGCCTGGGAAAACCCATACAATGTGACTCCAATGGTTTAGCAGCAGTGCTCACTAAGCTTCCAGGATTTGTTCAATAGCGATGTGCAAGGGGTATGTCTTTGGGCTGCTGTGCATAGATTCTCTATGATATCAAGAAGAATCTCTTTTACCCAAAAGGGAGATTAAAGTCCCCTTCCCTTGAGACTGAGAACACTGATTATGTAGGCAGAGTACAACTTACATAGGAACTGGAGACTCAGAACCCAAAGTCATGGAAATAGGGAGTAGCTACCTTCTGCAGTGTGTTGGCAATAGCCAAGCCCCAAAGAGCTCAACAGATCATAGATCTTACATCTTAGAACTATACTTGGAGTGAGCTCATAGTCAAAGCCTACTTACAAGGGGAGGTATGAGGGAACAATGGATTAGGCAGTCTTCCTAGACTTCACAATGGTACTCTTGCTTGATCTCAATGACCTGTGTTGATGATATTGTAGGATCCACTTTTTTAAAAGACGAGTGAACTGAGGGTTCCTAATAGTTATGTAACTTGTGTAGGGTCAGTAGCCACTGACCACTCTACCAAGTGGTAGAGTGAGGTTTAAAGTCGGGGTCATTCTTGACCATTTCCTTATTGAGGAGGGTGTGGAGACTGATACTGATACCCACTGTGTTTCCTCATGTACACATGTATATAATTCTCTTTTCAGGCTGGGGGTTTATTATTTTCTCAACTCATCCTTTTAGCATATTTTAGCATAGCATAAAGTTCTGGATCAAAAAAGAAAAAAAAAGGCAACAAAACAAAAACCCTTCCAGGAATTGCTCTATAATTAATTCCTGAACTATGTGGACCCTGCTTTTCTATTAAAGACAAATTGTGTCTAGAGCATCAAAACTTGATAAATACCCTTCCCTTCCCCAGAATGTGGCTTTAAAATGTCTTCTGTCTTGTCATATAATGTGTTCAAGTTAAAATAGCAATAATTTATTAAGCACCTCTGTGTGTCAAGCACTATTCCAAATTCTTTGTATGCATTTACTCATTTAATCCTTATAACAATCTTAAGATATAGATACTACTATTATCACCATTATTTTTATTTTTAAGACTTTTTAAGTTAAAAAAATTTTTAATCACTATTATTTTTAGATGGAAAATTGAAGCATAGAGTGGTTATTGCCCATCATTGCAGACTATAGATCTAGCATTTGGATTCAGGTCTTTTTTTTTTTTTTTTTTTTTTTTTTTTACAGAGTTTAGTGTTTAATCACATGCCATTTTGCCTGTGACTGTCTGATTTCTGGACTGGGGGACAAGGGAAAGTATGAAAGGGGCAGGGGACTATCATTCACTGGTCACTTAGTGGGTGTTAGAACTCTATAAAAGTGCCACATATGTTGTCTCACTTTATTCTTCTAGCCACATGTTGCCTGCACACTCTAACTTCCAAGGGAAGCTAAGGCACCTTCCCTCTGACCTCTCACTTCTTTGCTAAGAGGGAACGTCTCTGATATGACCCAAGAACGTTTAGGAGGGAATGTGGCATCTAGTGGTAGGAACAAAGGGAATATAAATGAAATATGTCTTGAGAAAAGGGGAAATGCTCTGTCTTAGATGGTCCTTCCTCAAGGCCAATGTTAGTCAGGAGCCCTATTTCTTAATAGTGTTTAACCAAAGAGAAGTTAATAATGGAATTGAATAGAAGTATGGGCAGGGTTAAACGAACAAGTAAATGATGTTGATGCACTCAGGGGCTAGCAACAGATTCACTACTTTCCTTAGGCCTTCAAGTGAAAAGGGAAGATGTTACTGGAGCCCAAGAAGTAGGGTTACCTGACAGGAGCTATAACGACAGAGGCACACAGGCACTGCCAGAACTTTGGAGCTGAACTATGGAGGAAGAGAAGAAGAAATACCGTCCTGACTTTTTTCTTGCTTTGGCTCTTCTGCCAGTGCTTCTCATTGACCAAACTCAACTAGAAGCTTAAGGGTAGGGAACTCTGGGGGTGCTGTCCTTGTGGGGCAGCCTCCTGGCAGAAGAATGGTGGATAGTGGATCTGTGTGAGTGTAATTGGCCAATGGAAAATAACTAGCATGGGGCTGAGGCTGTAAGATGAGTCTAAATCTGCCTCCAGATGGAGATTCCCTTTGCTCTTCCCTCTCTTGGAGCATACACAGATCACAGAAAAAGGAACTGGCATTATGCTTAGGTGATCATCTCTATAAATTTGGCATGGTTCTTCCCACTGTGAAAATAATAAGACCTAGACGTCTAAGATAGGGATGTGGTCAAGCAAAAGGCCCAAGGAGCAGTTATCTGCCCAAATTTCTGTCTGGTTCTTAAGACAGAACAAAAGAGGATTTTTCAGGCTTCATATGGACAACCAGAGAGTTCTCTGGGGTTGAAGTCCTGGTTAGTAGTGGACAGTATGTTTTCCTAGAACTTTGCCTGTTCACCTTGGAACAGGGCAGAAGTGGCATGACTGATAAGGTGAAAGAACGCTGAACATCCAGAGGGGAGGTGGGTGGGGGTGGTGGTGAAGTAGGTGAAGGGGGTTAAGAAGGTATAAACTTCCAGTTATGAAATGTGTAAGTCATGGAGATGAAAAGCTACAGCATAGGGAATATAGTAAAACAAACAAAAACCCCAACATCCATTCCACCCTCTTTCTAGTGTGCTTTCCTGTATGGCAGCATTTCAAAAGGTGTCCTGTAAGACTCCTTTCCCAGAATCCCTTGCAGTTGGGGTTCTAGATGTCTTTGGAGTTCAGCCAATCAGGATTGGCTTGTATGAGATTTAGAAGTGAGAAAAGCCTTGCTTCCGGTACTCCTTCTGGAAACCATGGTTGCAGAGGCTGATTTATATATGGATGTATATATGGATGGATTGTCAAGATTTATATATGGATGTATATATGGATGTATATAAATACGTATGAATTTATTTATTTTTCTGAAGCAGCATTAGCAGAGGCTTCACTGTCCACCAACCAGCTTCCTGGGTGTTAAGAGGCAGGGTGTCTGGCAGTGATGCAGATTGTAATAGGAACCATGTGGCTCTGCAGCTAGCAGTGTTAGAAATAGCCATTTCACAGGAGCAGTTTCCTGGCCATATTGGCTTCCTGACCATGGCCTGACCTGACCTGACCATGGCCCTGAGGGTAGACTTGGAGCTAGTGGCTTCTGGATGGTAGAAGAGGCAGCAGCTCTCTTAGAGCATGGGGCATTGTTTTGGGAGTTTATTCCTAAAAATTCAGCTTTGAGCTTGTCCTTAGCAGTTGGTAACCCTCTTGGATGTTTAATCTCTGTAATAAATTTCATTTCTGCCTCCACTAGTGAGGGTGGATATTTCTTCTGAAGCTGAACTTTGAAGAAAATAGGTGACTAGCTAACGTTAAGTGCTAACATTAGCTAACATACTAGCTAATACTAAGTGCTTACTATGTGCTGAATACTCTAAGTATTTTACATGAATTATTTTATTCATTCAGTTCTCTTGACAATCCTGTGTACTAGGTGTCATATTGATCCTCATTTTATAGGTGAGAAATCTGAGGGCTCCAGAGACCAGTAACTTGCCCCACACTACCAGATTTTAAGTGGTGAGAAGAGGTATGCAGTGCAGTGTGCTTCTGGTGCCTGAGCTATCAGACCTTCGTTCAGTGAGACAGGTGGGCTGAGGATTCTAGGATTCCAGATCTCAAGCATCATCTCATTTTTTTTTTGAAGATATGATTAATACAACACAAAAAGGAAGCAGAGATTTAGACACATTGTGTATTTGCCCAAGGTCTTGTGGAGATTGGGTGGTCGAGGTGGAATTCAAACACATTTCCTTGAGTTCCAAATCTATGCTATTGTCCACTTGAGTCTGTTCCTGCTGCCCACGACAGCCCTTCATATCTGCAACGACAGCTCCCATATCTCAGCGACTCTTCTCTGCAAGTGAAACATGCTGAGTACTTTCAGCTGTACCTCTCTGAGCTCTTTCTCCACCTGGATCACCCTCCCCTAGTTTGTGACTGTCCCTCTTCAAGTCTGTCATCTTGGACAGATCACAGAGTTCTCTCTGTGGTCTGACAAGCACAGAAAAGCCCCCAGCATGAAAGCTCTTAATCTCGGTCAGACTCTTGAAGTTGAGAGGAGCAAATCTCTCTGTTGCCGCCATCTTCCCCCAAATGCCTTCCCGGTGGGACCCATTCACTTTGCCTTTAAGGAAGACGTGACATATATATTTCCACACAAATTAAGAGCTTTTTTTGCCAGGCCATTCCAAGCAGGCGGGTGTGTTCCGTCTCCCTTCCACTGCGGAGCTGGAGTGGACTTTTGAGGAGTTATTTATGGGCAGAATGCTAATTACTTAACTACAAATATGTAAATACTTTGAGAATAAATTCATCACAATATATTAGGCCTCACATTGTAATTAAGCTAAATTAGGTATTATTAGCGGTATTAATGTCATGTAGCTCGTGCTTATTCCTAATGAATATATTAACCCAGTCTTGCTGCCACTATCCATGTGGGTGCATTATGATGACGATGATAATAGATACATAATTAGAGCATTATTGCTTTGCTTGCAAATTGTGGAGAGAAATGTCTGTCTTTGGAATCTGAATGATTGGCCTGGCTAGATGTGTTAGATGTGGCCAGGGCATTGTGTAGTCTAGAAATGAGAGTTAACATCTTGGCATCCCTGTTTGTAGCTCTTCAAAGAGAGAGGTTTCTGGTTTTCTTTCATGGACTAGAGTAAATTCAATAGGAATGGAGTGTGGGGCTGGAAGCCACTAGAAAGGTATTTGGTATACCAAAGTGGTGAGTTTATTATTCCAAATCACAGCTGAGGAAAGGAACCAAGTCTGGACATGGAAACAGGAAGGGGCTGAAGGTAAAGTCAGACATGAGTCTGCATGGAGTTCAGGGTTCAAGGAAGGGGGAAGAAAGTAGCACTCAGCTCTATCTTTACAACAACCCTGAGAGGTAGATACTAATTCCCCCTAATATGCAGAGTAAGCATCATCTCAAAGACGTCCACTAAAGTTGCCCAAGTTGTACAAAAATAAGTGACAGAACCAGCATTTGAACTCAGTTTGTCTGACAATAGTTCATAAAAGAACTCAGGGTAGGCCACTCTAAAAATTTAGGGCCAAGCAGACCATGATATAGCAAGTATTTATTTACCAAACTTTAGCGAGTATTTTCTGTGAGCCCCTGCTCTGGGCTAGGCTTTCCAATAGACTCTACAAACACATATCTGAGGTGCTTACCATCTGCTTCTAGAAGGATGAGAGAAAGATCAGATGGGCCAACACAGAACAAAGGGAATGATACAGTCAAGTCTTTTACTCATGGTTTGGGCCTGGGTTGGGAGCACGTTGATGTTATATAGCCAAGTTTTAAATATTGGTCGTAAAGTTGGGTGTTAACTCTGAGTTGGAACAAGTTGATGAAGCCAGAGAGATGGCTGTGGTAAGAAAGAACCTCAGAGGCGATTTAGATATGTCCAACTCTGAAATTCTTTAGCAAAAAATTACTTGTGTTTCAAAACTGGAAAATGTCTTGGAGATCATCCACTGGCTTCATTTTACTGCTGAAATAACTTACCCAGGGTCTCAGTCAGGGTCCAGACAGTAAAAACACTTTAAGAATGTCTTTTAATACAGGGCATGGTCACACGAGAAAGAACCCAGAAGCCAAATGGGATAGAGAGGGAACCTAGAGACTGTCAAAAGCTACATTCCTTGAGGTTGGAGGGCAACAGGAGGAGGTAGCTTTATCAGAGGTCAGAAGCCAGGCCCATCCCTGGTAGGAGCTAGAATGTCAGGACGCTGTGAACCTTAGAACTCCTGGAACCCAGCGAAATGTGTAGTTAGGCTAGATACACAGCATCTGCGAGGTACGGCACCTGAGGTAGAGTGAGAGAAGAAATACTTGGGCTTTGCCCTCTTTTCTTATGCCTCTTTCCCACCCTCCTGTCTTCTCTGAGAGCATCTCAATGGCTACACCAACCAGGAAGCCAATAAAATGTAATTCCAGACATACGGAAAGGAGCAGAGAAAGGGTCAGGGAGGGAATCTGAAAGGAAAGGGGCAGAACCAGGAACAGAATCCAGGTTTTCGAATTTCCAGTATAATGTGTTTCACATTGAAATCAGAGCCTGGTTTATTCGTGAGCGATTCTTACCAACTAAGAGGGAAATAATGGTGGTGATGAAGATGACCTTAGAAATATTTGCCTATTCCTTGTAATATTTTATGAGTAAGTTTTCCAAGACCTTTCTCATAAAATATTTCCTCTAATCCTTACAAATTTTGGGAGAGGGACACCACTAGTCCTATTTTATAGGTGAAGAAATGGATACTAAGAGAGGCTAAGACAGCCTTACAGTTTCACACCTGATAAATAACAAACCAGAATTTGACCCCGGATAGATCTTACACCAAATCCAAGGAGCTCATGGAAAGAATGGAGGAGATGCTGAAATCCAGGGGACCCTGTGTTTGCGTGAGGATAAGGACGCAGAGCTAGGAAAGACAAATCACACTGCTGGCCATTCTTCCAAAGGAAACCCTACCCTCTTGCATGGCTGACATTCTCCTGCTCCTTACAAGGGGCCACTAGGGCACTCGATGAACTCACCATAACCCCAGTATCCACAATTCACTGCAGTTTTCAAAGGATGCTCACAAAGAATTACATTTCATTTTTCCAGCCACCCCCAGAGGTGGTAAGGTTGGGGACAAATAGACAAAGTCACTGAAAGATGAAATGACTTAACTTGGAACTTCACCACCCTCTCGTGCACAGGCTTCAGCCAAGCTTATTTCTACTTTCCAAACAGATAATGGGCATTATTTATGACTTTGCATTCACTATTCCCTCTGCCTTGAATGATCTCCTTCCTCAAAGAACTTTACTTGGTTAAGTTAGCTGGCTCCTTGTAGCTCCCGAAACAATTTGGTCTTGCCTCTATTGTATTGCTGTGTGATCATTTGCTCACTTATCCATCTCATGTCCACCCTAGTAGAAAGAGTATGTCTCAATCACTGCCACTTCCCTACATTGTGCTGAATAAATGAATGGATGTGCGCGGGCAGAGCTGAGTCTCAAACCCAGTTCTCCTGGGTCCTTCTTGCCACAGGGCTCTACCGAAGCAGCACTTTTGTAAGCAGAGGAGGAAGCTGCTGACCAAGGAGCATACTTGGGGCTGATATAAGGTTGTGTAAAGCTCTAAGCCATCTTTTTCCTTTTTTTTTTTTTTAATATCTTATTTATTTATTTGACACAGAGAGAGAGAGAAAGAGATCACAAGTAGGCAGAGAGGCAGGCAGACAGAGATGGGGAAGAAGGCTCCCTGCCGAGCAGAAAGCCCGATGCGGGACTCAATCCCAGGACCCTGAGATCTTGACCTGACCCGAAGGCAGAGGCTTAACCCACTGAGCCACCCAGGCACCGCTTTTTCCTTGTTTTTAACAGGAGAGTTCATGCAAAGAATTAAGTTATCTTCTTGAGACTTTAGTTTTGCTGAATTAGCAATCCCTGATCAATTAGACTGAAGGGCTTTCTCTGAACATGCCAGCTCTTGATTTTTTATTTTGCAGCAAAGCAAAGAGAGGGTAAAAGAGCAAGGAAGTGGCAGAGGGTCTCAGGCACACAAGGGAGAGTGGCAGAATTACAGGGCCCTGTGGGAGTTGGGGGTGGATGGGAGGGTGGGCTGCAGTCCAAACTGAGTCTTCCCCTTCTGACAGGGCACAGAGACCAGTTAGTTTCTGCAGGTGAGGTCCACCCCTAAGAGAGGCAAGACTGAAGCCACTGTGACCGTTTCACAGTGGGAGAGAACCCAGCACATAGGCTCTTCTCCCATTTTCTAGTTGAGGAAATGGAGGTGTAATGAGGCAGAGTAACTCATCCAAAGTGCCAGTAACTCAGTATCAGAGCAGAACCCTCCCAGTGACCTCTTAAGCATTTACCTGCACACAGGCCTCTGTGCTAAGTGGCATCTGTAGCTCTTAGTTACCCAGGATCTATTTTCTGACGTCTCATGGCAGCACCCTGATCTCCTCTAAAGGGGCTGATCCTTCTGCACTAAGTACCATCATAGTGGGTCTGTTAATCAAAGTGCCCTTCCGTCCCCCAGCCACCCCCAGTCAAGGGGCTGGCAAGTGAATCAAACACTGGCAACTGGATTCCCTTTTCCTAGAATGTGGAGTATTGGGATATGGGGATTAAAACAAGTGAGAGACCCGCATCTAGGAGGCAGGGACCACCTTTGCATCCTACTTCCTTGGTCTGCCCTGGGCCTAGCTTTTCTTACAGAGCCTACGCTCAAATCCTTCTTTATTTGGTTACAGTGACCAGGCCCAATTTCTACTGCTTGTGACCAAAGGATCCTAAATGGTCCATTTTCCCAACCACTATCTTTAAGAACAGCCGGAAGGCAAGGAGAGGAAAGAGGATAATAACCCTTCCAAATGTGTGGCCCTTTCTTGATGGTGCCCAATAGTTATATCATGTGAGCTAATAGGACATTTAAACTTTTCTAGTAACTACATTAAGAAAGTACAAAGAAACAGATAAAATTTATTTTAAAAATAAATTCTATTTAACTTAATATAATCAAAGGATTATCATTTGCACATGTTACCAGGATAAAAATTGAAATAATTTATATTCTTTTTTACACCAAGTCTTTGAAATCCTGCCTGTATTTTATACTTTTACATTTCAATTTGAATGCTAATTTTTCATCAGAAACATTTGATCTGTATTAAGATTTCATAAAACAGACAGTTGGAGAAAATAGATTCACACAACCAAATTGTGAATACTTGGATGTTTTCCAATAACCGAATTGAGTATTAGCTTTAAATTTAAATTGAATTTAACTAAGATTTAAGACTTACTTCCTTAGCCACATTAGCCACATTTCAAGTGCTCATGGACACTATAGTTAGTGGCTATTATACTGGACAGCATATCCCTTTACAGTTACTACCCTTATCACATTCTTACTGAAGCCCCACAACTGTGAGAGAAGAATTGTTACTATTATGAACACTATCATCATCAACATCATCATCACCAGTAGCATTATCATGCCCATTCTCCAGATGGGAAAACAGAAATTCAGAGATTAAATAACCTGCCTAAGGTAACAGAACTGGGAAGAACTAGGTTCAGGGCTTGACTCCAGATCTGTGTGAGTAGCAGTGCCCTGGCAGGGTCTCCGGGTCATTCACATAGGGATGGCCTTAAATCAGGCTTAAATCAGAGTACAACTGGCTGACACCAGTGTGCTGTGTGACCTAGAACACATTGCTTGTCTTCTCTGAGATGCAATTTCCCTGTCTATAAACAAGAACATGAGACTGCCTCCTCTCTGATTCCTTGCAGCTTTATCTTTCTACCTCTCTTTGAGGGCGTGCAGGTGGAAAATAGAAGCTAGTGTTTATGGAGGCTAAGCACATGCCACCCATGGTTCTAGACACTTTACTTAGATTGCTTCATTTAGTCCTCATAACAACACTATGAGGAGGAGTCTCTACTTGTACCCCCATTTAATACACTAAGAAGTCAGGCAACTTGCCCACATTCATCAGTGAGCTGGTGATAGAGTTGAGATTTGAACCAAGGCTATCTGGCTGTGATGGCGGGTGTTTTATCAGAGGCAGCATGGTATCTGAAATAGACTTGCAATGAGGGCAGGGCTTCTGTTTTACTCACCCCTGGGATCCTAGTGCCCAGCACATAGTTGGAACTCAGTAATTGTTGAAGGAAGAAATGAATGACTAGGTAGGGAGGAAGAGAGAGCCAATGCTGGATGAATGTAGTTCTTGAATTTTAGGGTCTCTGGGGTGTTTTGCAAGTGAAAGCAGGTATTTGGTATTCTAAATAAACAAATTCCTGAATGCATTCCTCTTTTCAGATGAACTGGAGATATGATTTCTGTAGCGGCTCCATTCATTTTTGTCTTTTCTCTAGCATATGCATGTGTCCCTAGGGTAGCTGGTGACTGTGCGAAAGCCCAGTGGAGCCCACACCTAAGTGGAAAATGGATTTCTTTTCTTTTACTAGAACCTAGATGAGGAGGTTGTGTTGCCAAGTATTGTAACCCACACAACTTTGAGACAAAATTTTTACCCAAATTATATTAACTTTTAAAATTTTTTCTGATGTCCCTTCCCCATAGCTTAGATCTTAGGCTATAAATAAGTACACAAATATTTTGCCATAATATGGAACAGCACTACACTTGGGATCGAAAGACCTCTTTTCTTTCCTAGACTTTCATATACTTGCTGTGTGGGTTTGGGCAAGTTTCTTCACTTCTTTGGTGCCTTCCCCCTCTGCCATTTTAAAAATGAAATGAAAGTCTAAAAGGTTTCTGATTTGTAACCCTCTATAATTCTAAGGAATTATAGCTAGTCATAGAAATAAAACCTTACTGCCTGCATAAAATTCTTTGAATGTGTCTCCCATCCATCCATCCATCCATCCATCCATCCATCCTCCCATTTATTTAAGAAACACGGAATGCTTCCTCTATGCCAGGCATCATTCTAGGCATTGGGGGAATAGAAATAAAAACAACAAAACAAAACAGTCCTTGCCCTTAACTGCTCCTAGTTTTAATGGGAAACTGAGAAGAAAACAGACAATTAGGACACAGTGGGGTGAGTTTACTGCTAGAAGATGCTGAAGAAGCACTAATCAGTAGTAACCAACCCAGTTTTGGGGTCAGGGAAGTCTTTTAGGGGCATGTGAGCTGCTCCTGAAGGATGAGAATGAATTAAGGAAGATATGGAAGGAAAGCATTTCAGGCAGAGGATAACGTGCACAAACATGGAGAGAAATGAGAGATTCTAGAATCTGCCCAGATAGTTCAGAATGGCTGAAACATAAGGACCTGGGGCAAGCATCAGGAGGTGACGTCAGGATAAGGAGCAAAGGTTAGATTGCCAAGTTTCGGTGTGGTAAACAAAAGTGCTTGTACTCAACAATGAGTAGCCACTGAAAAAATTTTAGGAAAGGACATGACATAGTCAGATTTGCATTCTGGGATGATTCCTTCAGCTATAGTGCCGACGATGACCCATAGGGCATCTTGGGAGGCCAAAAGACCAGGTGGAACATTGCAAAAATAGAGTAGGAGAGAGATGATAGTGCCTGAAGTAGGAAAGAAGCAGTGGAGCTGGAGTGGATGGGGCAGCTCTGAGAGGTAAGGTCTGTAGCATGTGGGAATGAGGGCTGGAGAACATCTAGTTCAGGTGTGGACCATGGGTGGACAATGTATTTTCTGCTAAGATGAAAAATGTGATGTCCGTTTACAATTCCATAATGTCAAAAGACAGGTTCTTCGCAGCTCTGACTGTTCTGTTTGGGGGGTGTTTCCATTCATTTAGCTCCAGAATATGTTCTATATTAAATACTGTCAGTGTAATTACAGAATGTGATACACTGTAATTATGCTCTATAATTACATTTTCTTCCATTAGCACCATGGCATTTTGGCTTAATGTAGGCCCCCAGCACTCTGGACTGTCAGTATGGCCCAGACTGCAGGGGCCACCAGGAGCACATACAGAATTCTCTTCCTCAGCCTTTGTCAGGTGGTACAGTGGTAATCATAGGGAGGCAGTGCATCATAATGGTTAAGATCATGGGTTTTGAAAGCAGGCTGCCCACAACTGAATGACAGCATTACCTCCTATTAGCTTTGGGACCCAGGCAAGTTACTTCATTTTTTGTGCCTCAGTTTCCTTATTTTTAGAAAGGGGACAATTGATTCTATCTCACAGAATTATTTTTAAGAATAAAAGAGATAATGTATGGTAGTTACCTCTCACGGTTCTTGTCAAAGTTAAGCCCTCAGTAAAATATTACACTGATGGGAAGTAATAACAAAAGGGGACCCTGCTCATCTGCAGACTTCTTGGGTAATATCTAGCCTCCATTTACATGGGGGAGATTTTAAGTTGCCAAGTGCTAAGCTATTAAGAATGATTGTTCTTACATCATAGAATTGTAGAATGTTCCTAAAATTCACCTAGCCCTTTCATCTTGGACCACATTTTATTTTTTAATTTTTTATTTTTTAAAAGATTTTATTTATTTACTTGATAGAGAGAGCACAAGCAGCAAGAATGGGAGAGGGAGAAGCAGGCTCTCTGCTAAGTAGGGAGCCTGATGTGGGACTTGATCCCAGGACACTGGGATCATGACCTGAGCCGAAGGCAGACGCTTAACCAACTTAACCACCCAGGTGCCCCTGATCTCATTTTATAAATGAGCAAAAAGAGATGCAGAAAAAATAACCAAATTGTCTTATAAATCATTAGCCTCAGAGATGTCTTAAACTCAGAATCCAGGACACCATATTCCTTGACTGAAGTTTTAATTTACTTGAATGTGTCTCTGCATTTTCAAAGCATGCAACATGCATTCTTTTTTTTAAACTTTGAATAGCATTTAATATTCTATTATTTTTAGACTTTTATTTTTCAGGAGATACTTGAGGTTAACAACAAAATTGAGAGGAAAGTAAAGAGATTTCCTATTATCCTTGTCCCCACACACGCATAGCATCTACAATTGTCAACATTACTCACCAGAATGGTCCGTTTTTTACCAAGGATGAACCTACATTGACACATTATAATCACCCAAAGTCCGTAATTTATCTTAGGGTGTACTCTTGGTGTTGTACATTTATGGGTTTGGACAAATGTCTAATGACATATATCCATCATTATAATACCATGCACAGTATTTTCATTGCCCTGAAAATCCTCTGTGTTACACTTACTCATCTCTACACCCCCCACACCTTCTGCTCAGAATCACTGATCTCTTTATGGTCTCTGTAGTTTTGCCTTTTTCAGAATGTCATATAGTTGGAATCATACATTCTGTAGCCTTTTCAGATTCACTTTTTTTTTTTTACTTAGTGATATGCATTTAAGATTCCTCTATGTCTTTTCATGGCTTGATAATTCATTTCTTTTTAGTACTAACTGGTATTCATTGTCTGGAGGGACCACAGTTTATATATTCATCTACAGTAGGACATCTTGGTTGCTTCCAAGTTTTAGCAACTATGAATATGTAGCATGCATTCTTTTAGTCCATCCTGAAGTGACTTTAATGATACTATCTCCATTTTATATATGAAGTATGGAGGTGTAGAAACTGAGTCTAGAAGAGATAAGTGGCTAGGATACCCATTTAGGTGATATTAGACTTAGAGCTTGAATCACCATGTCCAAAGCTCCTCCTTCATGTTCTTTTCCTTTTCTCCATAAACGTGTACTGAGCATCTGCTCTGTAGTGGATAATGTAAGTCTCTCCACGGGGATACAAGTCCACTTGCCTGTAGATACTAAAGAGGATATATGTACCTAGTACTAGTACTAAGTACCTACTACCTAGAACTAACAGGGAAGATAGGACGTGATAAAGGCCAGTTGGTACTACAAACCTGAATGTCTATGCGTAAAAGGAAGAGGGTGACGTGGAGGGGAGGATGGGCATTGTTCCTTGGTGACTGTGCTAAGATATGACAGGTGACAAAGGGGTTAGAAAGTTAAATAGAACTCTTTTTGGTTTGAAGTGACAAAAACCTAATTCAAAAGTGTTTTAAAAAAAGGGAAGTCCGGCAATGCAGCTGGTTCTAGGCAGGTGTCCATTCAGGCACTCAGATGATATCATCTTGCCTCTCCCTCTATTGCCATCTCATGACTCTGTTTTTCCTTACTTGACGCTATTCATCAGAATGGTATCCTTTTGAGGGGCAGGCAAGGTAGCCTGGCAGCCCCAAACTCATGTCCTCCCAATTGAGCTACACCAAGAGAATAGCAACTCCAGTGGAAAACTCAAGGGGAGACTCTGGATAGTTTAGCTTGGGTTATTGCCCATTTCTTAAGCCATCGCTGTGGCCAGAGTGTGGGTCGTTCTTTGGGGACATAGCCTAGAGGCAGGGGTAGATGAAGGTGAGCCCATCTGAATCACATGGAATGGGTACTGCATAAGAAAGAGGGATTCTGTAAGCAAAAGATGGTGTGAAGGGGGCCTGAGAAAATCCAAACCCCAAATACCAACTATAGGAAATATTCTTGGGAAGAGAAACAGCATAAGCAAAGCCTAGATGTGGAAAGGTATAATTCTTGTTGCTAGACATGTATGTGAACAGTACAAAACTGAAAGATAAATTTGCAAAAGTAAGTTGGGACAAAACTGCAGAAGTCTTTAAGTGTCATGGCAAGGATCCAGACGTAGTGAGGATTTTCCCATGATCAAGCTCTCCAAAAAGGACATGGTTGGTCCACATCCCTGCCTTGCCCTCTCCGTTCCACATATGCTGAACTCTTCTAATTCTTGGAACACTCTGTGCTTTCTATTTATTCCAGGAAAAAACTGCAGTGTTTGCAGTTTCATTTCCTCTTCCTGAAACCATTTTCTTCTTTGACTGGAGAACTCCTGCTTGGCTGTAATGTCTCATTTAGAGGTCACTGCCTTCAGGAAGCCTTCCTGGGCTACCACCCCAATGGATTAGATGTCATCACAGCTTTCTGCATACACACACTTCATTGTAGATACCTATTTACCTATCTATGTTGCAAGTTCCCATGTATTCAATGCTTATAAGGTGCCAGGTTGATAGTTTTTTTTATCCTCCTTTTACATACAAGGAAATTGAAGCAAAGAGAGGTTAATTAATTACCCAAGTTATGTAGCAACAGAGTGGTGAAGCTGGTATTGGAACCCAGGGAGTCTGCCTTCAGAACTTGTGCTTAACCGCTGTTTGAGAATGTGATATTCAGCACTGCATTCTCAGATTAATGCTGTGCCTGTTCAATACATATCTGTTATTTAGATTAAAGAAGGCTAGTAGGGTACCTGGGTGGCTCAGTGGGTTAAGCCTCTGCCTTCAGCTTGGGTCGTGATCTCAGGGTCCTGGGATCCAGTCCCACATTGGGCTCTCTGCTCAGCAGGGAGCCTTCTTCCTCCTCTCTCTCTCTCTCTCTCTCTGCACCTACTTGTGATTTCTCTCTGTCAAATAAATAAATAAAATCTAAAAAACAAAAAAAGAAGGCAAATAAATGAAAGAATGAATGGGATAGGAACGGGTGATGAGATCCCCATTACTAGTTATTCTAGCAGATCCTGGGGGCAGATATTAGTGTGGTAGAGTATATTATTGCATATTTTAGGGTGTAGGATTAGATGGTCCTCAAGTTTCCTTTCGACTATGTATTTTCCTTTAGACAAAAAAGAATCTTTTGTACAAAAGATTTAAAAAAAGGGAAGTTCAGCAATGCATCTGTGACCCAATCATGCTCATTCTTGGAGGAAATAACCCTCGCAGTAGCATGGAAGGTAGATTAAGATTGCAAATGTTTGGCTAATAGGTCACCACCTCGATCTACTGCTGGCTGTAGGATGGGGAAGGAGGACAGTTCTCCTCCATTATCAAAGAAAATTACCCTTTGACTCTTGGCCTATCATTTGGGAAGTTTAATCCTTTTAACTGGGTCTCCTTCTGAAAACAGGAACAGAAATGAGGTCACACAGTGGTTAGGAGGCCATTAGGGTGTGTGGGAGAGGGCTTTGGACTTGGAATCAGAGAAGAGAGTTTGAATTCTGTCTCTATTGGGAGCCTCAGGGTCCTCATCTTGACCTTGCGACCAGGAATACCTGCTCAGACTATACCTGTTCACCTCTTCCGTGAGGTGAACTAACATGAATGATGTTAAAAGAGCTTCTCAGATACAATGTGCCGTATGCACGGAGGAGATGTACGCACAGGTGGTGGCTGGAATCAGCTCAGATCCCCTCCTCCTGCCCCCCCACCAAACCTTCCTGGGTCCTCCAGGAAGAGGGTGGGGTGGGGAAGACAGGAGAAAGGGCCATATTAGAAAGAAGGAGCAATTCCCCAGAATCATAAATTCTACCTCAGGACCTTAACAGACTGTAAAATTGTTATCTGAAGACTGGAAGTGATTTATCGAAAAATAAAAACTCCCCCTCCACTGCAGAAAGCATCCTTAAAGATCTTATATATGATTTCATAAAGCTGCATGGCATCTTTTCAATTCCTTCCCAGGGCTGGGTAGGCCCAGAGCCCAGCATGCTGATGAAGTGGACGGGCGGCTGAGGCTTAAAAGGAGAGAAATGCAATTACTCTTGCCCTGGGATAAAGGAATTCTGGGGATTTGAGATGACTGGAGCATAATTGGAATTCTAATAAAGTGAATTTTTGGGGGGGTGGCGTGGGGATGGAGGTGGTGGGTGGAGAAGTAGAGGTTCCCAAGCCAGCTGTGGGAATGGTTCCAAAAGACTTTGTCATCAGACCCATATTTTGCTGCCTAGAATTTTCCATAATATGGATTTGCTTGTGGGCAGACAGAGGCAAAATTGGGAAGGAAGTAAAGTTTCAAAGCTCACAGTTCCTTTGCCTGGGCAAGACTTTCGCTGAGGGTTGCCAAAAACCTGGCCAGAGCTCCCTGAACCTGGCCTCCATGTCTGTCCTTTAAAACCAAAAACCTTTGAATACAAGGTCTGGAAGGAGACGGAATAGTCTTATAATCCCATGAGGAAAATGAGATCTATGGAGAAGGACTGTTCCAAAGCCATATACTGAGGAATAGAATCATGGGACCTTCCATCCAGAAACTTACAAGTCATCAGTGTAATATCCCTCTATTCACAGCAAACACTACATTATCCCCAGACCTATTGATGCCTGGTTTCTATCTGGATGCATAAACCAAAAGAGAACCTACGATGTCATGAGCTAACCCAGTGCATTGTCAGATAGCCATCCTGCTTGGCAATTTCTTCCTTGTGTAAGGCCACAAGTGGGCTCTACATGACAGCCAGTGGAAATGGAAATCCCTAGTTTTTTGTTTGTTTGTTTTTGAGCAGAGGTCTTCTGTCACCGTGTGCAAATGACTTTGGTTCTCTGAGGCTTAATTTTCTCAGGGGTGTAAAGGAGACTGTGATATAAATACCTCCTAGGAGAGCAGTGAGAATTCAATGAAAATTCCTGGAAATCATTTATTTAGCTTAAAGCAGACCTGATGCTCAACAAATGTTTCTATTTTGATGAGTGTCCGTAGAATGGGGGTACTTACTTTCTGTGGGCGTCCCATGAGATACTCAATGTAAAGCACCAAGGAGATGCTTCCTCTCTCCGCACGGCCCACCTCTTCCTGCCATCGCCCCTGTGCACATCTTGGCCTCCATAGGACCCTCTAAGCTTCTTGAAGACAGGGTTTGTTTTCTAATCCTTTTCTGTGTTCCTCCAGGACTTGGCTTTTAGAGGGACTTCTCTGTGTGTGAAATGAGTGCAGGAGGTTCATGGGTAGACCCCTTCAGTCCTAGTGCCGGCCTCACCTCCGTGTGACGTCACATTCCACATGGTGCCGCTGGAGGCTCCACGCAGCAGCTGAGTCTCTGTGTGTGTCCTGCAGCGACACTTCTCAAAACTCCCTTTTCTCCAAGCCCCCACTCCTTTCATCTCTCCAGAGCCAAAATTCTTAAAGGCCCCAGTTTGAAATTATTTCTCTGCCCGCCCCCCCACTTCTCATTGTAATATTAATTGATAGCTTCTTTTGTTTCTCTTTGAAAGTCTTTTCTGTTCATTAAGTAGATTTTCCACTTACGTATTCATTCCTTTAATAAACATTTTGACAGGCTCTTCTCAGGGTGCTAGAGATCGAGTAAGGAACAGGATAAAGTTCCTGCTCTCCAATGGAGCTTATTTTCAGTGAAGGAGAGAGAAAATAAATAGAAATAAGTGACTGTTACAATTTAAAAAAGTAACACCCCTAATGAAGTAATGTGATATTAATTTGAGTCGGAGCCCAACTCTAGGTAGTGTTCGGGGAAGCCTTGCGTTAGGAGGTTATCATTTGAATTGAGACCTGAACAACAAGGATTTAATCACATGAAATTTGTGGGAGAAGAATATTCTAAACAAGGAGAAGAGGAAGAGCAAAGGTCCTGAGGTAGGGGTGATCTTCTCTGTTAGGTCGTTTGGTCTGAAACTTGAGAATGCTTGGGAATCACGTGGAGGGCTTGTTAATCCACAGATTGCTTACCCTGCCCCTGGACTTTCTGACCAGGTGGTGAAGGAAGATGGGACTGGAGACATTGCATGTCTGACCACTTTCTGATGCTATTGCTGCTGCTGGACTGAGAACTGCACTTGGAGAACTGCCAGTCGGAGAGACAGAACATCTGTGCGGATGGAGCTGAGGGCATGAGGAGGTGAGTGGTAGGAACTGAGGACCGAGAAGCAGGTGGAGGCCAGATCCTGTAGGGTTTTGTACGACATAGTAAGAAGTTAGGATTTTCTTCGCAGGGCAATGAGAAGTCAAAGGTTTATTGAAAGGTCTTGAGTAGGAAACTGACTTGATTTTTTAAAAATATTACTTTGACTGCTCTAGGGAGAGTGGATTTCAGTGGACAAGAGTGGGACCGGAGATGTGACAGGAATCTGCAGCAGGCCGAAGTCAGCGGTGTCTGGGTCCAGGATGATGACTGGCAGACCTCGGAGGGCTCGCTGGCTGGACTTGGGGCGGGACAGGCTTCTCCACTGCGGCACTGTGGACACTGGGACTGGATAATTCTTTGCTGCAGGGGCTGTCCTGTGTACTGTCCTGTGCTTCACAGCATCCCTGGCCTCTCCCCACTAGAGGCCAGTAACACCCCCTTCCATCTGTGACAACCGGAAATGTTTTCAGTCATTGTCAAATATCCCTTGGGGGAAGGGGCAAAACCACCCCTGGTTGAGACCCACTGGTGTTAGGGATTCATCTCCCTTTCTTTCATTTATTTAACGAACATCTATTGATACTCACGAATATACGTGTGATGAGGCTGTTGTGGGTGCCTGTGTCTGGCTGTGAACAAAGCAGACCAGAGCCTTGTCACGCTTCTGGTAGTCAGCAAAGAAAAGAGGGGGGTGTGCGTGTGTGCGTGTGTATGTGTGCGTCAGAGGTGAGGGGTGAGGAAAGGCCACAGGGCTGCTGTGGTGTTTGAGCCCTAGCCATTCTCTCAGATCTGTAGCACAGAAATCTGACAAAGACAGAAGCATCCCTGGGGAGTGGAGCCAGGGAGAAGTTGAATGTACAAAGACAACATCATCTTTAGCCTGTAGGGGATGCAGGGTGGGGGGAGGGGGGAAAAGAAAGGGGGAAGAACATTTACATATTGATAATTTTGTCAGGCAGGCAGCCGTGAATGAATTTCTGGAGACCAGAAACCTACAATAGCACTAGGTCAAAATGTCACATGTCTCTCTTTCTCTGCCACCAGCAGTGATCACATTAGCTCACCTGCCTGGTGCCAGGCACTGTCTCCGGCACTCTAGCTGGACCATCAGGTAGCTCTCATTTGATATTTTTATCTCCAGCTGAGAAAATGGGTCCAGAGAGGTTAAGTAACTTGTTAAAGTTCACACAGTTGGTGAGGAGCATGGTCATTCTTCCCACTCCTGAGCCTATTGTATTGTCATTAAACTTGGCCACTAAGAATCATTTTCGTTGGCAGCTTCATTGGGCTGGGAGGTAGAGATCTGTGAGATGGCGATGGAGGGGATTCTACGATCTTTCATAATTATCTTGGAGCAGAGAGAGAGAATCAGAGCAGGTGCTGGAGGAGCTGACCTCGAAGGCCACGTCTCCTGAAGAGCCCAGGGCCAGTGGGCCATTGTCGTCGGGGGCATATATTTCTAGTGCAATTATCCTGTGCTCCTCTTACAACTCTCTCAGAAGTTCCTTCCGTGATCATTAAAACTGGCTCTGGGCTGCTGCTTTGAAAGCGGCCGGAACCGCCCAGGGCTGGATCATGTCCTCGTTAAGCAGGGACGGCCTTCCAGGGACTTCAACAGGATTTCTGCCTCGTTACAAATTGAGGGAGATGCTACCGGGGCTCTGCCAATTACAGGTGGGCACCTCTCGAAAGCGGTTGTTCTCTTCTGCTTTCAGAGATCCTAAGATTTCCGGCTCCATTTAAACTCAAAGGCAATCCTATGTCTCCTCTGGTCGGTCGCTAGCCCAGGGGTCACAGGAGCCAGAGCTGAGAGAGGACAAAGCAGCGAGAAGGCTTGGAGAGAGGAGTCAGAGTGGTTCTCTGACTTAGGGCTTGATGGTCTTAGGTCTGCAGACTTGCTCTGCCATGACTTTACACAGGTGCTTGACCTCTCTGTGCCTCAGTTTCCTTTTCTGAGATGACTAGCACAGTGCCTGGCACCTGGTAGCTCTAAAAATACTGTGTTCCTGGGGCTCAGGGCTAGGGACACTCTCCTGAGATGCGATCTGCTCTTTCCCAGGGTCATAGTCGTCAGCCTCCTAGAACAAAGCTAAGGGTGGAAAGGGTGGGCGGGGTGATTCGAAGAGAGCCGCATAGTCCTGTGAGAGATGGGGCAAGTCTCCTCTGAGCCTCAGTTTCCTCATCCCTAAAGTGGGATGATAACGATAGTATTCGTGCATTCATTCATTCATTCATTCATTCACTGTGCTCCGAGTGTGCTCACTCTGCTAGGCTCTGGAGTACAAAAGTGAACAAGAGAGATGACAGGCCTTCTTTCAGGGAGTTTATACTCTGAAAGGGCACCTCACAACAAACAAACAAGTAGACACAGAATAGATTTATAGATCATGCTCAGTGCTCTGAGAGGCTTAAAACAGTGTGATGTTACAAAGAGTACTTGGAAGGAATCTTCTTTATCTAGGGTCGTCTTGGAGGTGACATGTGCATGAGCCCCATGGTGGGAAGGAGCCAGCTCTGAGGAGAAGGAGGAGTATCCCAGGCAGAAGGAATGGCAACTAAAAAGGCCCGAGATGATCAAAGGGCCTGGCACGTTGGAGAGCAGAGAGCAATGGCTATTACTGGGAGGGCAGTGCGTAAGTACAAGGGGCAGTAGTGTGAAATGATGGTGTGTAGGACTAAGTGCAATGAGGTGTATGACTGGGGCTTTATTGGTGGTGAAGCACTGACCATAGGGAGGCAGGATGATCAATGTGTCAATATGGCGGGAGAGCCTGCTAGTCCTAGCTGAGACCACCAGCCCAGTGGGAACTGGAGGAAGAAGGAAAAGCAAGCTGGAAGGGATGAGGCAGGTGGCAGGGAGGCAGGATGGCTGGGAAGCTGTTCCCTGACATCCACTGTCTTCTGGGCATCGTGCTAAAGGACATTTCTTCATACTTCATCCACCCAGCCACTCCAGGTGTTGCAGATGAGGAACTTAACAGTTGTGGGATTCAGTGACTTGGCTTGGCTCATAGACAAAGTTCGTTTGACACTAGATTCTTAGGACCCCTGAGAGTGTGCTCCCAACTTTCATGGTACACTGTTTCCTACTCAAAGCCATGGCTCTTGGTCAAAGGGAGGCTGGCTCTTCCTGAGAGTCCACTTGGGCCGGACACTTTTCTAGGAAGCCTGTGGAGGAGACAAATCAATCCAGGTGGACTTTGGGGCTGACAAGGGATGTTGGTCATGCTGGTCACCAGCTACTTTGGGGCACCGTGTAATGATCATACAATTGGTCTCTGTTACTAGAAAGATGAGACATGGGGAAGCCAGGACTCATGTCAAATACAACAAATGGCCCAGCCTCTCCACTTCGTCTTGCAACAGTCCAATAAAGCCTTGTCTTTCCACAGGAATCTACTGCTTGTGAAATCAGATCCCTGAAACACGGTGTTTTATTATGCACTCTTTGGGTACACCTGTACCTAAAAGAGGCTCTTAGAATCTCAGGGCCTGGAGGAATTGATGTCTCCTGCATGTATTCTGTTGACATGCCTTCCCTTCCAAGTAGGTCACTCAGCCAGCTTGCTCAGTGCCAGTGATGGGGTTCTCACCACCTCTCTGGAGGGCTGCACGCGTTGGCCCTGAGAACGTTCTTTATACAAAGCAGAAGTCTGGTAACTACCTCCTGTTGGCCCTAGTTCTGTTTCTGAGAATTCACAGAGCAAGTCTAGTCTCTTTTTCCTGTGATAACCCTTCCAGAGTTCTTTAGAATCTTCTCCAGATTCCAAGTTGTTCCTTAATGTAGACTTGGGTCTCTCCACTGTCCTATCTACAATTTAGGGGTAGCAAAAAAAGAGTTGAGATTCTGGAGTTTTTAGTCATGTGTGCCTGATCAAGTCATTGAAGTTGTGTGTGTGTGTGTGAATGCACATTTGTAAATGTATATGGAGTATACAGTGGGGAGGTGGGGGGTAGCAGCAGCGGAATCTGAGCACCTGGGCAGCTATGGAAGCCTTAGTCTATGCTCAGAGATGCCCATCTATGATCTGATCTCATCCTCACAACTCTGTGGAAGTGATCTCACCACCTCTCCCTCTTTTACCCTTGAGGAAACAGAGACTCAGTGTTTAAACAGCTTGCTCAAATCACACGTCCAGTGGCAGCACTTGAGTTTAAAATGAAGCCTCTCTAATCTCAAACCCCTAAAATAATAGTTAGCATCACTAAGGGTAGGATTCTACATCTGTAGATGAGAGCCGTAATGATGCCTTCTTCTTGACTTCTGGAAGGTAGAGAGGATGTGGTGCAGGGGAAAGTCTTATGAAAATCCCAAAGCACTATAGTATTTTACTTTCTTTTCTTTCTGTTAGTCTCAATTCTCCAGAGAGTTAAGAAAAAGTTTTTTAGTAACGTTTCTTTTGGTTGCCAAAAATAGACCACAATTTTGGTGAGCTCAAGCAAAAATGGAGATACTTAGAGGTGCAAGGGAAATTTACAGAATGCAAAAGACTTGATCAGCCAAGCCTCAGAAGGAACAAGGACCAGGGGCAGTCTTAGGACCTCAGCTGTGGGAATTCTTTTTTTTTTTTTTAATTTTATTTAATTTTTATTTGACAGACAGAGATCCCAAGTAGGGCAGAGAGGCAGGCAGAGAGAGAGAGAGAAGCAGGCTCCCTGCTGAGCAGAGAACCCAATGTGGGGCTTGATCCCAGGACCTTGGGATCATGACCTGAGCCGAAAGCAGAGGCTTTAACCCACTGAGCCACCCAGGCGCCCCAGCTGTGGGAATTCTTATAGTTTGTTCTAAAAGTCTTTTGACACAGCTCAACTGCAGTGTATCCCAGTCTGTGTCTTAGGTCAAAATTCCCAGTTCCTGCTAGAAGGATAGAATGTCTCAGCATAGCCAAAGTGTGGGGTCACATGGAATGGACATCACCACCAG
Organism: Mustela erminea; assembly: GCF_009829155.1. Classification (NCBI taxonomy): domain Eukaryota; kingdom Metazoa; phylum Chordata; class Mammalia; order Carnivora; family Mustelidae; genus Mustela; species Mustela erminea. The sequence continues at coordinate 62,746,420 of NC_045623.1, forward strand.
AGATGCATCCTGAGAATCAGAGACTGATTTCTTGGCTAGGAAGTTATTGTGAGCTGGAAAGCTTGTCCCCAAGAGGCTAAGGACATGAGTATTCTCGTGATCTTCCAAGGCATTCTTCATGGAGCAATATGACTTATTGCAAGCCCCAATTATTTTGTTTGTTGTTTACCTTCTCCACTAGCATGTCAGTTCCTATAGGACAGGAAGCATGTCACTCTGTTCACTGTTTGTTTGTTTTTAAGATTTTATTTATTTATTTGAGAGAGAGGGAGAGTACTATTTATTTGAGAGAGAAGAAGACTGAGAGAGATCATAGAGGGAGGCCAAGAGGGCGAAGCAGACTTGCCTCTGAGCAGGGAGCCTGATATGTGGCTTGATCCCAGGACCCTGAGATCATGACCTGAGCCAAAGGCAGACGCTTAACCGCTGAGCCAGCCAGGCGCCCCTGTTCACTATTTTCATATCAGCTCCCAGCAGAGTGTGTAGCATGTGGTGCTAACTCCATAAATAAATGCAGAAAAAAATGAGTAAGTGTTTGAATCTGGACACAAATGAAGTCACCAGTTTTCTCTCTCCTCCTCCTCCCCCCTTCAGTGGTTTAACTGACAAATAGTTACTGAGTGCTTACTGTGTGTCAGTAGCTGTTCTAAGTTTTGGGATACAGGTTTTGCTTTTGTTCATATCCTCTGTCTCTCTCTTTCTTTCCCTCATCTGTCTCTCTCTCTCTGGGTTTCTCTTCTTCTTCCATTGCAGACAGACTTTCTTTGTGCTGCCAAAAAGAAGGCTCTCTGTGACCACTGATTCAAATCCTTTTATCTTCATTACTAAAACAAACAAACAAACAAACAAAAATCCCCAAAACCCCAAGAGACATTTTTTAGGGGGCAAGAGGACTTCGATTGGCCACCGCAGTATCACTCTCTGGGCCAGAGGAAAGGAGCACTGTAATTGGCTGGTCAGGGTGCCAAAGTCGAGGACAGGGGCAGGGCTGGCCCTGAATTGGCAGCCCTGCTGGAGTGCTCTGACTGCTGTGGGGAGTAGTGGCTCTTTTAAGGGAGCTGACAGACCAAAACAACAGATGTCCACTCCAGGAACATATGAACACAGGGCCTTTCTCATGCCTGATGCCACAGTATATGCTCATCTTCATTCGTTCTCAGTATACAGATTCCTCAGTGTAATCAAGACTCCATCAAGAATTGATCATTACAAGTGTTGCCAGCTGTGGGCAGAACATTTATTCTATTTCCTTTTCTAGGACTTGGATATATAAGTCAGTTCAACCGATACTCAGCAGGAGCACCTTCTATGTCCAGGCACCATGTAAAAAAAGCAAGAATGGAAGTACAGACAAGAGACCCCCGCCCCCCCCGCCCCCGCTCAGCACACCGGTAGCCTGAACATGGGTATGTGGTTAGGGTTTAAAGAAAAGATCAGTTACAACTACTATCTTACTAAGACAGGAGGAAAAGCAATCATTTCTGAAGATGTAGAAGGAAAGAAAGAAGTGATATTGAGCACTGACTCTGTGCTGAGTTATGTTCTAGGTGCTTTCATGTATCCATACCCTCACTGAATGTATCCATTCCCTTACCTACTATGTGTCACACCTATACACATACTGTTTCAGATGCTGAGACACTACTGTCAGCAAACTGAACAGATTAGAAATCCATGCTTTTGTGAAGACCACTTTTTTTTGTTGTTGTTGTTCAAGACTGCAATCTTGTGGGGAAAGACAGATGTACGTAAAATAAATAAAAAAACTACGTGGTCAGGTAAAGGCCACACATACCATACAGAAAAAACAAGAGAGGGGGCTGGGACATGCTGGGCAGAGGGGTTGCTGTTTTAAATAGGGTGGTCAGAGAAGGTGACGTGTGAGTGAAGGCTTGGAGAAGGTGAGAGGTGGGTCTTCAGGATGTCAAGGGGAAGGGCTTGCAGGCAGAGGGAACAGCAGGTGTTAGCCCCTGGTGGGGAAGCCTGCGTGGAGTCTTTGAGAGACAGTAAAGAAGCGAGTCACTGGAGGGGTGTCAAAGAGGGAATGGGGGGAGCAGACAATGAAGACAGATAAGGAATGGGCACAGGGTAGACGGTGGGAAGATCATGCTGGACCTTCCAGGGCATGGGAAGGACTCTAGCCTTAGCTTGGAGGCTTCTGAGGAGAAGAGTGACCCGCTCTGATTCACAGTGATCACACCATTCCGTAGTCTCAATGTCCCTAAGAGCGGTATTATTGGTCCCAGTCTGTGATGAAGAATGAGAAGTAGAGAGGGTATGTAACTTCCCCAGCATCCCCCTGCTTGTGCACTTCAGAGATGGGCTGCCAAGTCATGTGTTTCTGATAAGGACGCTCTTTCCAATAGACCGCACTGCCTCCTGGTCTTTGCAATCTTATTTTACTCTGGTTATAAGATTACAAATCCACCTGGCCTGTCTTCATTTTGGATTTTATACATTAATTTTATATAACAAAACTTTACTATTATTCTCCCAAATATATCTAAATAATACTCCTCAATTGTGAATGTCAAATAATTATATCTCTGTTTCATAATACAAAATTATAATTAAGGCAAAATTTGTTTTAAAGCCTTTGTTGTATATACATGCATCATTTAACACTAACTCTGAGGTTCTGAGGTGCCTGGGTGGCTCAGTGGGTTAAGTGTCTGCCTTTGGCTCATGTCATGATCCCAGGGTCCTGGGATTGACCTCTGCTTCTGCTCTTTCTTGGTTTCCAGAGTCTGACTACAAGAGCTTGGCTCTGAGACTCACCATTACCAGCTATACAAGCTGGGCTGGTTCACTTGATTCGTACAAAGACTTGGTTTTGCCATCTGAAAATGGAGACAGTTGCCCTTTTCTCATCTTTGGCCCTGAAAGCACATAGACCTTAGAGCATCCTGACTCTCAAATGGTCAAACTGGCCAAAGAGGTAAAAGGCCCTGATTCCATCCCTGGCTGTGTAACCTTGGGCAAGTCATGGGCTCTCCGTGGACCTGAGTTAGGAAAGTGCTTATCTGTATCACAGGGTGAATCTCTGTTCTGGCTGCTTCACAAAAGATCGCAAAACAAACAAAATGCATTTTTTTTTTTTGCATACTGTCAAATGCTTTATGAGTGCAAACTGAATACTCTGAATGTTCAGATGCATGTCTATCTTCCATGCCTACCTTACTTTCCTCAACTGTGAAATGGGACTAGTAATGCCTACACTGCACAGTTGTGATGAGTTGAGATGGTACATGAAAACCCAATCCCAGTGCCTGGTACTTCGTCGTGCACAAACACCTGGCTGTCCTCCTTTCTTCTTTAGGTTTTACAAAGCAGCTCACCCCCTTTCTTTTCCCATTTGGTCTTTAGCCCGCTTTTGGGATTAAGGCAGCTTGCTATTACATCCATTTCACAGGTGAGGAAGCTGAGGCTTGGAGATAGCAAGGGACTCAGCACAGTTGCACAAATAATGGCAGAGGTAGACCTGGAAACCTGCTATCCATTCAGCCCTTCACAGCAGGTTGGGAGATCTGCTCAGAAGCCAGCCTCACTGTGTTTTCTAGCCTTGCTTTCTGCATGGTAACTTGTACAAGTTAGTCCACCTCTCGGTGCCTTGGTTCCTTGATTGGAAAGGAGGGCAATTATGCCTGCAAAATAGCACCTGCTTCACAGGGTAATTGGGAGGATTCAACAAGGTAATGCCTGTGACACTTAACAGGTGCCTCAGACATGGTCCTTGCTCTGTGAGTGTGGGCTGTTCTTTTTTTTAATACCTGCTGTACCCAGATACAGATCTGGGGCAGAAGGCCCTGTGGTTAAGGCTAGGCTCTGCCCCTCTTCTAGCTGCTGTGGGACTTAGGCTATGGAGCCTCCCTGGCTTCTATACAGGAGAGTGACAAAGCCTATCTTGGGAAGAGTAGAAATTGTATATGCCGAGCATTATCTGTATAATGCTTGGCATATGTGGATACTTAAGAAATGGAGCAAGTGGGGGCTGGGAGGAGAAAAGATTTTCCAGGAGGAAGGGGCAGCAAGAACAGTAGTAGGGATGTTGAAACAGCCTGGCATGCGCTGATGTGTCTTTAAGAGGAACAAGGTGTGGCAGGAATGAAGAGGAGAGACACAGAAAGTCCAGATCACAAAGGACCCTTGATCCCCGTCCTGTGTCTGTGTAGAGCCCCTGAATGCTTTTAAGCAAGGAAGGTAGGACCAGCATTCCCTTGTCTCATTGTCATCCTTGTAGCTGTGGGGGATGGAGTGGCATTTGCGTGCCTGGAGGCAGGGCTCACCCGAGCGAGGGCTGCCGGTGAGAGCTGATGGTGACGGAAGCCAAGGCAGCGGACTGGGTAGAATGGAATGGCTTCTATGACCACTAACCACAGGCTGGTATTTACTGAGGGTTTAGTATAGGCCAGGACCTCACTGTTTCATGGGCTTTGCATATATTAGCTTATTTAATTATCATAACAACCCAGTGCGCTAGGGACTAGTGTCATCTCTCTGTTATAGGTGCAGAGATGGAGGCACAGAGAGGCTAAGAAAGCGTGGAGGCAGAATCCTAAAATTGAAAGAGTCCTTTAAAGGGATAAGGTGCAGGGTCCGGCATGGAGGGAAGGAGTAGGCGGCCTGCAGGTTTCTGGCTGGGGTGGTGGGCCAGAGCCCAAGCGCCTGGGAGAAAGAGTGGGCTGCAGGAGGAGGCCGGAGCTGTGTCTGTGTTGAAGGCACAAGGGGCCTGTGTGGGAGGCAGTGGGGTATCTGGAGTGGGGGGAACTGGCAGAGGGCTCTCCTGCGTGTGGAGGTTTGGGCTTCGCCACGATCCCGGAGTCCTGGACTGAGGGAGGGAGAAAAACGTCTCTGGGAAATCCGAGGGGCGGAGGGAGTCCTGGACCGTAGACCTTCACAGACTCTTTCTGTCTCCCAAGTCCAGGCCATGCGTCCCAGTGCTGGGACCCAGAGTTCAGGGAAGGGGTGGCTGTGGGCAGGCTGCGTGCTTCTCAGGAGCACCGATTTCCTCCTGCCGGGGGTTAACACAGGTGCACAGGTGAGATGGCCAAACAGCCAGTCCAGCAGTCCACATACGTTTTGTGCCTGGGCTGTCTGGGTCCCTCTCGTATCACTCAGTGACTCCTCTCCACCCCTGAACCTTGAGTGCTACCCACGGCTCAGCCTCTCAGCCCCCCATTCCCACCTCTCTTCGAGTCTCTTTACCTACTCCTCTCATCCTCACTTTCTGTAGTTCCTGGCTGCTTTTTTTGGCCTCTGTCCTACTGCTGTCTCTTCACTTGCCTCTCCTTCTCCCTCTTTCTCCACTTCTCTCTCTCTTCTCTCTATCTCGGTCTCTCTGTCTCTGTGTCTCTCTCTCTGTCTTTCTCTCTCTCTCTTACTGGATCTGCCTCTGTCTGTCCCTGTCTCAACTCTTCTGTCTCTTTTGCCTTCCTCTGTCTTTCTCTCCGTCTCGGAGTCTTTCTGCTGCTTCTCTCTAATGGTCTCTGGGGTGCTGGTTTATTTATTTATTTATTTATTTTCCTCTCTCTCTGTCTCTGTATCTCTTATTCTCTATGTCTGTCTCCCTTTCTCTCTCCCAATCTCTGTGCTTTGTGTCTGTGCCTATCCCCCTCCTCACTACCTCCATGTTTTCTTTCTCTCCTTTCCCTCTCCCTCCCCCTCTCCTGCCTCTAGGAAGAGGGCAGAGATCACCTGGTAGGATTGGAAGTCATTAAAAGCAAAAAAAAAGGAGAAAGGGCTCCTTTTCTCCTGCTTGCCCCTGGGGAATGCCTAACAATGAGAGACACTTTGGTGGGTAATCGATAGGAACAAGATGCAACTAGATGTCTTTGTTGGGCAGTGGCAGCAGGCAGTTCCCTCTGACCGGAGCCCCTGGGAATGGCTGGCCCCTCGACCAGGCTGAAACAGAGTGTATCACAGTGAAGCGACCTGAAGTGTGAGCCCAGCACATCCTGACCCCTGGGGCACTTCATTTCCATCACCTCCTCTCCCTCCCTCCCGGGCCCTCCTCCCCCTTGGTACTACATCCTGAATATCATGAATAGAAAGAGTCTCCAGAATGGGCAGGGCATAGATTATAGCCAGCGTAGATGTGGGGTTGGCTAATAATCCGTCTGGAGCTGGAGCAAGAATTTTCATCCTTCTAAGCCCAAATATCCTTATGTGTAAATGAGAGACTAATACCTGAAATCCGTTCTGAGCAAGGCAGCCAATGTTCTTTTTGAATAACAAATCTGATCAGTGTCTCCTGCACTCCAGCTCCCCACAGTAAGGATCACACGTGTCTTTCTCACTGCTGAATCCTAGCACCAAGCTCACGGGAGGTGCTTGGTAAGCATATATAGTATCAAACATAGTAGGTAGCCCATAAGCGATTGCAGATGAGTGGACCCGACTGCTTCTACATCTGAAATACTTGGCTGGCTTCTCCCTTCTTCTCCTGCCTTCCCAAGATGCAAGCCCTGGGCAGGATTCCAGATCTTGTATTTCCTGCCCGGGTCTGTCTTCCTTTCCTGGTTTCCCTTCTCCCTGCCTGTGACCCTCAGATGTTAGGGGAATGAAGAGAGAAGACAGTGAGTCACAGGGTTGAAAATAAGAACACTGGTCTCTTGGACGTAAAAAACCAGCAAAGAGTGCACATACAGCAGGAGCCTGGACTTAAGCTGGAAAGTTAAGGAAGAGACCTTAGAGATCATCAAGTCTGCCCCTCCACCTCCCATTTTACAGATGACCAAACTTCCCAGAGAAAGGGAATGCTTGCCCAAAGTGGCAAGTCCCTGTGATGGAGATGGGTAGATGGATAAGAGTACTGTAATCTCTCAGATCTCTTCAAATATTATCTTAGGTTTTTATACTTACATACCCTTATGCCTTGGTCAGTGTAAGCTCCACTGAACCCCATTCTCCATTCCAGTCTTAAGAATGGAACTCACCAAATCTTCCCTATCCTCCTAATGCAGCCTAATGTTGGGACCCATTCCTAGCCCTTGGCCAACGGAGGCAAACAGGGACTCTCACTTTTGCAGAACCAGCCCAAAGCATCTGCTTGCTGCCTGGTTCATGCCTACTTATTCTTCCAGATTCAGCCTTTCCTGAAGCCTCTCATTCTAAGGTGTGTCTCCGATTTTCTATGCATATCTCTTCTTTGTTTTCTTCTAATCAGGTTGATGATGTACTATATATATATATATGGTTACTAGATCATTTGGTAAGTACATAAGTATATATACGTATATATATATATATATACATATATATATACACACACATATATACATATATATATATAATTAATCGATTTTGTGTGTATAATTCAGTGGGTTTTGATAAATATGTGCAGGAGTGTGACTACCACTGCAATCAAGATACAGAATACTTTTCATTCCCGCAAAAAGTAACCCCATATTCTGTGGTCAAATCTCTACCATAGCCAGCCCTGCACAGCCACTGATCTGATTTCAGCTGCCATAGTTTTGCCTTTCTAGAAGCTCTTATCATTAAGAATTGTTTTGTATCTGGTTACTTTCACTTAGTATAATATTTTTGTGATTCATTAATGGTGTTACATGTATCAAGATTTCTTTCCGTTTTATTGCATTAAAATGATTATTCATTCATTCCAGTACCACTTAATTAAGCAACCATTCTGCCCCCATTATATGAATGCACTACGATTTGTTTAACCATTCATCTGATGATGGACATTTGGATTGTTTCCACTTTTTGATTTGTGAATAAAGACTCATGTTCTGCTATTGACTCTTATTCTGCTATGAACATTAATGTACAGTTCTTATTTTATTTCCATATCCTCTCATTTCTCTTGAGAAAGTTCTCAGGGGTAGGGTTACTAGATCATTTGGTAAGTACATATTTAGTTTTCTAAGAAACTACCAAATAGTTTCCTGAAGGGCTGGGCCATTCTCCACGAGCACTAGGAATGCATGAGAATTACAGTTGTTCCACAGCTCTGCTAACACTTGGTAGTATCAGTCTTTATTTTTAATCATGCTGGGGTGCAGTGCTCATTGTGGTTGAGATGTTGAGAATCTTTTCCTTGGTGAAGTATCTATTCAAATCTTTTGACCACTTTTATTAGGTTGCTTTTATTCTTATTATTGAGTTGCAAGTATTCTTTTCATATTTCCAATACAAGACTTTTATGATAAGTATGTTTTACAGATGTTTTCTCTCACTCTGTGGTTTGCTTTTCAAGGCATATTCAATACTATTTATTTCACCATGACCAGACCCGAGGTTTATTTACTATCTGAGCCTCAGTTTTCTTACCTATAAAATGCTACTAAAATCTATGTGCTTCTTAAGAGTTTTGAAGATTCAAAGAGAGACTGAATAGATAATGTTGGGTCGGTGGGCTCGGGGAGTGCAGGAGGAATAATAGAAACGACGACTGCGAACCACGGACCACCAGGGCCGCTGTCTTCCAGCCTCCTCCCCACCACTTTCCTTAGCCCTTGACTCTCCCTCCAAAAGGATGTATGCCCAGGTCATGTCTCCACAGGTAACCCAATACCTATGCAGGAAACAGAAGTATCAGGACACCCCACCCCATACCCTCTGATCACCAAATACCCTACCATATAGGGATGTGAGCCCATGCCCTACCTTGGCCTGATAAAAGACCCCCGCCAACTCCCTCCCAGTGCGACTTCCCCTACTCCCCTTTCCGGAGTCGAGGAACCTCGCCCGAGGGTGCCCACCTTCTCCTGGCATGACTTTCTTGGCTCCCCTTCTCCTGAGCCCTGAAACTTCGCCAGAGAGTGCCTTTAATAAATCTTGCCTTGTGCCTACCTTGCCTGATGTTGTGTTTATCTCACCTATAAAACCTTACAGATAACTCATAGCATAATGTCTAGAGCTTGAAAATCCTCAGCTAATTATTGTTTGATTTTTATTCATTCCATCTTTGCTCACTCAGATAGTTCTTTTCGGTTATCACCTCAAAGTAATGACAACTGGTAGATGGAAAGAACTGTCTAGAGTTCAGGAAAACAATTGAGACTAGAACTAAATCTTTTGAAGTAATCAGCATGTAGATATCATTTGAAGACCTGGGGCTGGGTGGGCTGACTACAGGGACTCATGTGTGTAGTGAGATGACCACAGCTGGAACTCTGGCCAATCCCAACACCTAAGGGATCCTAAGAGATGGGCAAAAGAAGAGGGATTTATGAAGAATAATGAGACTGTCGAACTTGGGAGGGGGAGGAAAGTCAAGACAGAACAGAGACATAAAAGCCAAGGCAGGGATGAGACCTAAAACATAAGGAATCACTAAAAACATCAACTGCTCTAGAGGGGTGCGGCCTAAAGAAGGAAAGTTTGGATTAGCCAAGACCAGGGCATCATTATCGACTGAGCTGTGCTTTCAGGGGAGGCAGGGCAGGAAGTCCAATGATGAAGGGTTGAGAAATAAACAAGTGATCAGGCTTCAGGAGTATCAAGCATGCACTCCATCCCCCCAGCCCCACATTAATTTTGATAGAAATGAGGAGAGGAGATGGTGATAACAGCTTTCATCAGAGGGTAGCAGTTGTGGAGGGAAATTTTCTTTTTATAGTATGGGACAGGCTGAGCATGTTCTTGGACAGATGGGAAAAAAACAATGGAGAGTGAATACTTGAAAGGACACAAAAGAAAGGGGTTAATGGAGAGTGTGAGTCCCTGGAGGAAGATATGGCATCCAGATCACAGGATTAGCCTGGAGTAGGGGAGTCAGGTGGCTTTATACTGTGTCAGCCAGCTGAGCTGGAACAATGTCGCCTTTTACAGTTTTGTTAGAGTTGGCTAGGAGAGAAGTTTCCATGTAATTTGGAAGACACAAGTGAAGCAGTAGCCATTACTCTCTGAAAGTCATTGTGGTTAAATGGGTTGAGATGTGGGTACATGTAGAGGTGTAGGGGAACACCAGCTTGCTCATCTTTGCAATTTCCTGGTGGGAGTTAAATGCCGAAAATGTCAGAAAATTTTGCTTGTCTTTACTGCCCTCAGTTCTGTGCTTAGCTCTTCTTCCTGCCTGGCTGGCCTGCTCTCCAACATCAATCCCAGACCCACAGTCAGATGCAGCGGCATCTTCCGAACAGTCTTCCAAAGACTTCTCCATCAGCTTTCCTTTGCAGACCCTCTCCAGCAACTGGGTGTGCCCTACTGCCCATATTCCTTTATGAGCTCCAAGTTGACCACGTGTTGGATAGTGACTTTTATTTCATCACCCAACTCCCCCCTTTTGGGATCTTACTTCCTAGATTCTCTCACAGTTACAGAATATGTTTTTCCTACAGTACATCTCTTATTCCACTATACTCACAGAATTTCAGCTTCCCTGATTGAACCCCGACTGATATTGGATGGCTGAGGCACTCTTATTCAGATTGAGGGAAGGCGCTAAGAGTGGGTGCAGAAAAGGAGTAAGGGAGTGGATGTCAAAGGAATTTAGGTCACATGGTCTTGAGGTCATATGAAGATGTAGGAACCAGGTCAACTTCAGAAAAGGGTTAGGGTTAGCATAAAGCTTGAGCCTTGAAAAAGTTGGAGAAGCTCTAGAAAATGGTGTGTAATAGGGAAAATAACGAGTTGAAAGAACCCATTGCTGGACAAGTGAAGAGGTTGGGAGGCAGCTGGGAGGAATGTCAAGGTTGGAGGCTTGAATTCTAGTCCTGGATCTCTCCCTCATCAGCCTGGTAGCCTTGGATAAGTCACATATTTTCCCCTCTGTGGCTCTCATTTGCTTATTTGTACTCCTCCCTCCTCTACTCTGTATTCCAGGAAATCACATTCCCCAAATTTCAGGTCAGGTTCCAAACGGGCCAAGCCCTAGTATGGAACTAGTAGAGGACTAGATGGGGAAGAAGGGAGGAAGCTTGGGTATCTGCCACCTGCAGTCCCACAGAGTCCCCTCCACAGCTCTGACTCTGAGTAGCTTCTTCCTCAAGGGTTCAGCTTCCGGCTAGCCAGATGCCCCCTTCACAGTTCTTGCTCTAGCCAGAAGGCCTGGAAATTGTAGCAATCTCTGGGTTACACTTCAGCTCTTCTATCACCCATGTAGTGAGGTCTCTGTAAAAAATCTTATCTGTTTGAAATATGAGAGTGGATTCTGTTTTCCTGCCTGATGTATTCATCTCTATAATGGCTCTGATACCGCCCACCTCCCACGGTTATTGTGAGATAATGTTTGTATCCTACGGCATTTGGGGAAAAGTAGTAAGAGCTACACTCTTAACTTAGGCACCCCTCTCTGGGGTAGCTGCTCCTGCGTGAATCCCGCTCCGTGCAGACACTTTTCACTTGTTATGCATTGTTACTGCATACCACATGACCCTGGATGACTTAGCTCACGCTATGTGCCTTAGTTTCCTCATCTATAAAATGGGAAGCTCCATGTTATAGAATAATTGGGTTGAGATCTTACACATGAAGTGCTTGGAACAGGGTCTGGCACATATTAACTATCAGTAAGTATTAGCTATCATTATTAAAAATTTTAGCTGCTATTAGTGCTTTTTAAAAATTATTTCAAGAAGGCTCAAGGAAACTGAGATTCAGTGAAGTTACATACCTTGCTCAGGGTCTCAGAGAGAGAAGGTTATAGGCTTGATCTTACGTCACTCAGACCCCAAAATTGTGCTTTTTCCTTTGGTCCCTTGCCAATGCCGGTTACTTCCCGCTGGGCAGACAGAGGGCCGCAGCAGCATGCTACATCGAGCAGCTCTAGGCTTCTCTGCTCCCTTTCACTTCCTTTGTACAGCTTCTATATTTAAACCTGAATGAAACAATGTAGGGCCCTAAGAACAGGATGGACTCGATCCTGGTAATAAGTCCCCTGAGGGCCCTGGCTAGCAGAAGGGCAGCCTGAGGTTCACAGAGGAGGGCAGCCGCTGCCCAGGGAGAAGGCATCTCTGCTCTGAGAATCCCTCCACCACTGCTCTAGGAGTTGTGTGCATTCTGGAGGCTTTTATTACCAACAGGCAACACTCAGCTTGGGTCTCTCCTCCCCCAATCCCTCCTCGGCCTAAAATATATTGAGCTGTGATAGAGACAAAGTGTATTTTCAGTCCTGCTGGTCCTCAGGGAAATGGCTACCATGGAGAAGAGCCAGGGAGCTACGAAGGACTTTGAACCCTTCTTTTAGCACCGGCCTCCCCCCAACCCAGTCTTCCCAAGTGCTGCTCCCTCACAAGCTTAGTGGTCACGCCTGCTTCAAGGCTGGCATTGACCTGAACAGCCTCCTCTGTGGTTCTTTGCAGACCATTTATTTTGTATCTTTGGAATTCAATTTGTACCTGTAACCCATTCTTCCCTCCCCTGTGCTTCCCCCCTCCCTCCTGCCGCCAGCACTGGGGTCACTACTCTACGGACTGGAGAATACAAACAATGGTCATAGTAAACCTGTGCAGGTTCACATCTGTGGTCTCATTTGAGCCTCTTCTATGAGGTAAATGCACCAGACAGACAAGGAAGAGATTGAACCTCAGAGTGGTGATGTAATCCACCCCAGGTTATGTCAGAAGAAAGAGGTGGGGCCAGAACACAAACCTCATGTGACTGACTCCAGAGCCAGAGCTCTTAATCCTATGCCACAATGCCTTTGAAATGGTTGACACTAATTCAGATGTTGAAGTTCTGTCTTGTTTAATAGGCAATTCTTACTGTCCTCTAGTACTCCATTAAAACAGGGGTTGACCAAACAACTAGAAAGCCCATGTTTTCATTAAGGGCTCATGACTTCTAGTCTAGATCCAAACTTTGAAGCGCTATTAGAGTCTCCTCTGCCCCCATCAAAGGCACCGTAAATGTTTGTTGATTGCTTAATATGCACATGCCCTTTTCATGCACAACTCATTGTGAAATGGAGATTACTGTGGGTTGTTTTGAGGTTAAGATCATAGCAATTGCAGAATCCACGCTAGGGCTTCTCCAGGTGTAAAAGTGACTTAAAAAATATCTGGCTCTTCCTCCTGTGTCATACTGCGTTACATTCTTTAATGATTCTGAAGGAAAAGTTGTAGTGAAGAAGCTGAGAATGCATTTTAACACTTCTTTTGTTGCTATAATTAACACTTGTCAACTGGGATTTGGCTGCATTAATACAAACCTGACCACAGAGGCATAAAAAAGTAGTTATTTCTCCTAAGGAACAAGAGTCAGATAGATGATCTAGAACTAGTGCAACTTCTTGAGCAAATACTCAAGGATCCTTCTAAATACTCAATCTCCTTCTAGCTTTCTGCTCTGATATTCTAAATACAGTTGACCCTGAACAACATGGGGGTTAGGTGCCTGAGGCTCCCATGCTGTTGAAAATCCATAGGTAACCTCTGATTCCCCCCCAAATTAATTTCTAATAGCCTACTTTTGACCAGAAGCTTTACGGGTAATAAACAATTGATTAACATATTTTACTGGTAATAAGCAGTTAATCAAACATATTTTGTACGTTCCATGTATTTTGTACTCTATTCTTATAATAAAGTAAGCTAGAGAAAAGAAAAAGTTTTTATGAAAATCATAAGAAAGAGAAAATACATTTACAGAACTGTCCTATAAAAAATTTTCATTTAAGTGGAGCCATGCAGTTCAAACCCAGGCTGTTCAAGGGTCAACTGTACGCAACTTTTGTCTTTTCTGGTTGCAAGATGGGTGTCCTGGATCTAAGCATCAAGTCTGCACTTCAGGCAGGAAGAAGGGTAAAGGATAAAAAACTATATGACTTTGGAGTCTGCTGCTTTCTATCAGGGAAACAGTAAGATTTTTGGAAACTCCACTTTATAGACTTTTGCTTGTATCTAATTGGCTGTAAGTGGTCACATGGCTACCTATGGCCATAAGGGTGTCTGGGATGTGACTACATGGCAGCTAGTAACATGGCATCCTGAAACAGAATCAGAGTTCTGTTAGTATGATAACAAAACCTGAGGAGATAGGTGCAAAATCTTGCAGTGTTTCCCACCAGTTTGCATGAGTCTGTGCAGTAATGACCCATATAATCCCTTATCTTGATCTAAGTTTTTAATTTTCCAAAACCACTTTCTTGTGCCTTATCCCTTTTAGTCTCCCTTACTGAAAACCTTTTAAAGTAGCCAGAGTATGGATTACCAGGAGTTATGCAGGTAGAGGAGAGGGGATGTGAAGCAGAGAAGGAAAGAAAGTGGTAAAGTCTGCATTATCCAATCTATTAGTTGTGTGGGAGAATGGAGCATTATCCCAGTGGGAAATTCTAGGATCCACTGTGGAACACCCACTTCAGAGTGATTTCACCCAAGGTGCAAGAGAGCTATGATATTTATGCACTAACTTCTGTTAGTCTTTACTTGAGGGGTACTTTTGGAGGCTGCGAGCTTCCTGGTATTTATTTCTGCCTGTCCACATGTGGACAGAGGAATTTTCAGTGGCCAAAGAGAGCCATGAAGCAGAATTTCAGGGGCTGGCAGTTGGATGGTGGGCCGGTCTCAGTGGAGATGATAAGGCTGAGGCAATAGGTCTGTATACTATCTAGTCCACACTTGGGACTGCCTGGGTCCCCTTCAGCCCAAGTTGACTGTGTCTTCTTGCTGATTCTTCAAGAGTATGACCTATGATAATTCTAAAAGCAAACAGCTGACCAAACAAAGCAAGCAAAAATCCTACAACAGAAGGGTCAATGGGATATAGAGTCTCTGCCACCACAGTTGTCATTAAGGTCATATTGGTAATTATCTCCCTCCTCTTTATGCTTTCAAATTTGACTTACCCTTGGCTATTACTTGTTCCTCTATAGCATTTCACCAGTGGGGTAACCTAGCTTCTCATCCCTGAGGTGTCAGAACCCTTGGTTACCATTCTTATCAGGCTAGTGTTGCTGTAATTGCACATTTATTGTTATCTCTGGTCATAGAAGTCTGAGAGATGTCCCAGTAAATCTTCTGAGTCCCAGACATACTCCTTTACGACGCTGATAGGTAGCAGCAACCCTAGCTCCTCATGATAACCATGGTCAGTCATTGCTGCCAGCACAGTAACTCCTTCTAAAAATCTTCTTATCTACTGGCATGAAGAGTTCAAAATACCAAGAGAGAAAACATTTCGTACAAGTTCCCCCGGTGTGTCACTGGGAGTGATGGTGAGAAAAGCCATTCCTTCTATACATTTCTTATTGGATCCATGTATTCTACCTATGAGGCACGCAGCACCCTGTACTGATTTTTGGCTCAAAATAGAAAGTGTGTCTAGGAGGACAGTACTCTGACACTGGAACGTGTCACCCCCCAGCTGGTATTTTCGCTATGCCTTTACGAGTCTTTTCAACATTCTATCAAACCAGCAGTGTTGGAAGCTGTCATATATAGTAGTATATCAGTGGAGCTGATAGATATAAATACCAACTATGGTCTTTGCCCAGTTAAAGAAACAAGGGTAGTAGCAGCTATGAGGATTTTCTTCCTTGTTTGTTATAAATACACACACACACACACACACTCATAAACACACCCACACATATTTATATTCACACATTGTTGTCTTTTTTCTCTCTTGTTCTCTCCTTCTTTCCCCTTATTTTATTTGTTTATTTATTTTTTAGATTTTATTTATTTATTTGACAGGCAGAGAGGCAGGCAGAGAGAGGAGGAAGTAGGTTCCCTGCTGAACAGAGAGCCCGATGCAGGGCTCCATCCCAGGACCCTGGGATCATGACCTGAGCGGAAGGCAGAGGCTTTAACCCACTGAGCCACCCAGGCTCCCCTCCCCTTATTTTATATAAGGATTAATGGTGATTAACATTACAGTGATACAATGTCATCTTTACAGAACATTAGGAAGTAACTGTGACTGAGTTTGAGATATGAGTAAGTTCAGATATGTGGAGCACGGTGGGTGCGGATGCTGGGTAGCCAAAGGGGAGGACTGTACTGGATATGAAGCTCTTATGGTCTCTTAGCTCCTCAGACCTATCTTTTTTTTTTTTTTTTTTTTGCTCCATTTTGGGATACCTGGACCAGGACTATGAAAATACATTTCTCTGTTCTTCGCTGGCTTCCTGTTAGTCTCTGCCAGACTGGAAAGCTGAAAGAGGGAGAAGGATTTCCTGCTCCCTGTTTGTTGGCTCTTCCAGTTAGGCTACCAGCCTAACGATTGCTTATTACCTTGGAAGCAGGAGTTGATTTCCATGGCAGTTTGTTTCAGCTTTCAACCCCTCTTCATGCTCCTAGAGCCGGCCTCTACATCCCTTCTCAGAGTTAGCGGGCCCAGAAGGGCTGTCCTCCCCTCCTCAGGGGTTTGAATCCCAGTGCCTGCATCACAGAGCATTAAAGGTGTATTCAGAGGTAAGACTCAGTATCTTAGTAACCTATGCATTCTACTTTTTTTTTTTTTAAGATTTTATTTATTTATTTGACAGACAGAGAGAGATCACAAGGAGGCAGAGAGGCAGGCAGAGAGAGAGAGGGAGAAGCAGGCTCCTCTGCTGAGCAGAGAGCCCGATGCGGGGCTCGATCTCAGGACCCTGAGACCATGGCCCGAGCCCAAGGCAGAGGCTCAACCCACTGAGCCACCCAGGCACCCCTATGCATTTTACTTTTGAAAACATGTCCTACATGTTTGTCCTTCAGAAATGACTCTTTTCTCCCGGGTCATAAAGTGACCCCAGAAAGAAGGCAGACTTCTGCCTCTAGGACTATAGATCTTACTGAAAGCAGAAAATACTCTGTCCCAGCATAGTTCAATGGGAAGTGCCAGGGGCATTTCAGGCCTAGGGGAGGAGATAAGGGCTGCCCTTAGGCTCCCCAGTGCAGCAGCAGAAGAGAACAAAAGGGCAGGAGAAGCCTGGATGCCATTACCTTAACCCACACACAGTCTCAAACAAGCAAGTGAGGTGGTGGTCTATGCTGACCTTTCTTTCCAGCTGCCTGGCAGGCTTTCCTCTGGAAAATGAAACTTTCCACAGTGTCTGTCTTAATTATGCATGGACACAGTTGATTTGCATATCCAAATACTCAGGGCTGTGGAGCGAACAAATAATTGCTCTTTGGTGGTTGGCTGCAGAAGAATGAAAAAAAAAAGGGCAAGACTTCCACCAAAGTCCTCTAGCCTGTGTACTAACCTATGATGGTCAGCTTCCCCTAATAAAACTAATCCCTGTGCATTTACATCCTGTCTTCTCCATCTGTAAAAATTCTACAGGATCCCTCTGAAGTACCTCAACCTTGAAGCTTTTTCCTCAAATCCACACAGATCTGCGTGTGAATATGCATGTGTGTGCGCGTGCACGCGTGTGTGTGTGCGTGTGTGACAGCAAAAGAGAGAGAAAGAGAGAAAGACCAGGAGACAGAGCCATGTTATTCTGGAATTCTGGAAAGCGTGTCCAAAGGGGATCTTAGGATTTGACTCCTATATATGCAGCTCTTGTTGGATGGTGCTATTTTAAACAGTTCTCAGTTGGGAGGCTGGCAGCTCTGATTGCTTTTCAAAGCCCTGTCTTTTATCACCGTTTTCTTCATGCATAAATCCAGGCTGTGTCCCCACCTTCTGTTTCCTTTCTGTCTTTGAGCTGAGAAGTAAGCAAGATGCTATTTAGTAGCTGGGCTGGAGGGGGACCGGGTTGCTTCGGAGACATCGTTGGTTTAATTGACTTGTGTGCTTTTGGAGGAGTTATGTTCAATCTGAGTTGTTTCCCCTTAACTAGATGTTGCTCGTGCCCTTTTTTTTTTTTTCTTGTTGTGTTTCTTCTTCTTCTTTTTTTTTTTTTTTCCTTGTCAGACACAATCAGCAGTGGTTCTGATGGAGTACAGACCCAGCTTTGAAGGAAACAGTCTTTCTTCTCTTTCCTGAAATTAGAAGGAGGTTCTCCACACTTGGCCGCATTTGGCTGATGGCTGAACTTCTTAATTTTTAGCCGTTCTCATCCCCAAGGTCAAGCTTAGCCAAAGCTTCCCATTCCCACATTTTCTTGCTCTCCGTGCCTCATCTGCACAGAGACAGTTAAGACTCCTGAGGGGATCCTTTCAAACAGGTGTTTATATTCTTAAATTTCTAATCTGGATATTTCTGGAAACAGATGAACAGAGCCTTTGAGTTCAGCTGAAAGGTCTTAGCAGCAGGGAGTGGGAAATTTACCTGCAGAATAAAAGACTGAATTAAGGCTTGGCAACTTTCAGTCAATAGAGGAACATAAGAAACTGTTCAGCACAGTCCCTGACACCTAATTGGCCTCATAAAAGTTTATGGGTAGAAGGAAAGGAAGGAGACTGGAGAGAATTGAGGGAGGGGAGGAGGGACATTTCTTTTCCTGGCTCCTTCTTTACCTGCTATCTATGTTGGGTTGCAAAGGTCGCAGTCCTGGGCCATTTTCCCTAGTTACCCGTTCTCTCTAGACTCCTGTTACCCTGTCTCCAGACCGGCAGTAACTGCATCACCTAAAGCTTCTTAGATATGCACACAATCAAGCCATACACCAGACCCACTAAATCAGAATCTGGATTTTAACAAGACTTGAATACCCATCAACACACCTAGTCTTCCCAAGTCAAATGCATTTGTCAATGACTCCTAAGGGTGCTTCTTTAATCCTGACACTTTCAGGAACTTAAGATTCATGTATCTAGATGCCCACTGCCTGCTGGACTCTGTTGCTTGAAAGTCAACTAAGTAAGTCCTCTCAAACTTCATATGTCTAAAAGACAACTCTTGATGCTCTAAATTACTTCTCTACTTTTTCTCCTCCCTAGAAATGGCACCCCTACCCAAAGATATACCTGTTATTTTTTGTTTCTTTTCCTCACACCCAAAATTAAAGGTACCATCTAGACCTGTGCATTATTCTTGTAAACATGTTCTCAGTCCTCCCACTTCTCTCTATTCTCACTGCCATGGACCTAGCTCAAGCCACTCATCATTCTTGGTTTGAATTACTGCTCACTTCCACTTTATCCCATACCATCCGTTTGCCAAAAACCTGGAGAAATCTTTTTAAAACAAGTACCGTGTCACTTCTCTGCTTAAAATCTCCCAATGGCTTCCCATTTCAATTAGAATATAACAAAAGAAAATCTTTAATTTAGTGGAAAAATGCCATGAGATCTATGACCTACCTACCATCCTAACCCAAACTTGTATCCCTAGCCCTCTTTTTTCACTTTGTTCTACCCACACACCCGCTTTCGCCTCAGGGCTTTTGCATGAGCTATTCTCATTATCTTGAGTGCTCTTTCTTTCTTTTCTTCTTCTTCTTCTTCTTCTTCTTCTTTTTTTTTTTTTTTTAAGATTTCATTTGTTTATTTGACAGACGTGGTGGGGGGGGCGGGTGCGGGGACAGGCTTCCCGCTGAGCAGAAAGCCAGATGCAGGGGCTGGATCCCAGGACTCGGGGATCATGACCTGAGCCAAAGGTAGAGGCATTAACCCACTGAGTCACCCAGGTGCCCCTTGAGTGCTCTTTCTTGATCTTAACATCTGACTCCTTCCTTATTACTCGAACCATAGCCCAAATGTCATCTTCTTAGAACAGTCTTTCGTGATCATATACGCTAATTTGTTTAAGTTACTTTTGACAATAATAACCTACATAGTGCTTGCCACCGATTTTGTATTGTTGGTTGGTTATGTATGCATACATATATTTTTTATATCTCTCCCTTCGAATATAAGTAAGTTCCTTTTGAGCAGACCTTGCCTGTCTTCTACCAGCCATACCGTTGTGGTACACAAACAGGTAAGGTGCCTGCTGATTTTGGGTAATACATGAGACAATACTATTATTTTACATATAGATTATTGCATAGAACTTTTCTGGTTGCCTAGAATTGGTAACTATATCTCAAACTTGAGGCCAAAGGGAAATCAAGTTCCAAATGAATGAGGGCAGACACTGCTTTGAGGACTTTGAAAACCTCAACCATCATATCAGTTCTTCCCAATCTTCATGCATTTATATAAAACTTGCATAAATCAAAGACAGGAGGAGAGGAGTATGACGATAGTCAGAAGTTATTCACTTAGGAGGAATACTGTGGCTTTTTCTTTCTCTCTTCAATGGGTGTTCCCTCCAGGCAAATGAGGGGATTCCCAAGGGATTAGAGACTGGGATGCTTTCAATAAGGGGAGATTAGTATCCCTTTTAGGATATGCTATACATTATTACAACGGAATAGTACAGTGGCTGATATGACCCTTGCCTGTCTAAGCAGATGCCCTTAAGACTTTGCATATGTCTATGACAGAAGCATCAGTTGGTTTCTTACAACACAGGAGGTATTCATGGCAACCAGAGTTATTCAAGAATAGAGAGAAGCAGCCCTTGATAAGAGATACTTACACTATAATATCTCTCCCTGCACCCCACCATTATAGGAGAGGAAGGGAATTAGGGAAGGGAAGTGTCCAAGGAACATACCACCCTTCTCTTCACCCACAAGTCCCTCATACATAAGCCTGCTTAGGGAGAGACTGAGAAGAAGTGAGCGTCAGACTTGGAGAAGATAACTGGGCATTTTAATTCATGAGAGGGACCAGAAAGCTCAGAGGTCTGTCAGAGATGTTATTAAAAGATAGATTTACCAGAGCTTGAGAAAAAAGATTGTAGGTGAAACATACCATGGTTGCATCCCATCAACTTCAATCTGGTCAATAAAACAGTTATAAATTTCTACTGACAGACCACAAAGTGTATACTCTATCCAGAGATAATCAAGGACTGAACACAGAATTCTTCTCATTCACATTTGCCATTGAGTGGGAACTCAGAGCCAGAATAGCTCCATTTTCTAGATGTGGACTGGCTGGTGACTTTGGTGAAAGGCTCTCAGTAGGGCTGTGTTTGCATTTGCTTTCCTCAGTTTCATTTTTATGCCCCTTTAAAGTCTGTAGGACAACTCCCCATCAACCTGTGCTTTATTTTTATTAACCTATAAAGTATTATTTATTTCAGAGGTACAGGTCTGTGAATCATCAGTCTTACACAATTCACAGCATTTGCCATAGCACATGCCTTCCCCAGTGTCCATCCCCCAGCCATCCTGTCCCTCCCCTTCCACCCCCAGCTGCGCTCAGTGTGTTTCCTGAGATTAAGAGTCTCTTATGGTTTGTCTCCCTCTCCGGTCCCATCCTGTTTCATTTTTCCCTCCCTTCCCCCTATGAACCCCCACCATGTCTCTCAAATTCCTCATATCAGAGAGACCATCTGATAATTGTCTTTCTCTGATTGACTTATTTTGCTCAGCATAATACCCTCTAGTTCCATCCACATCGTTACAAATGGCAAGATTTCATCTCTTTTAATGGTTGCATAGTATACTATTGTATGTATATATACACACACACACACCACATCTTCTTTATCCATTCATCTCTTGATGGACATGTAGGTTCTTTCCACAGTTTGGCTATTGTGGACATTGTGGCTATAAACATTTGGGTGCACGTGCTCCTTCGGATCACTGCATTTGTATCTTAAGGGTAAATACCCAGTAGTGCGATTGCTGGGTCAGAGGGTGACTCTATTTTCAACTTTTTGAGGAACCTCCATACTGTTTTCCAGAGTGGCTGTACCAGCTTGCATTCCCACCAACAGCGTAGGAGGGTTTCCCCTTTCTTCACATCCTCACCAACACCTGTCGTTTCCTGACTGGTTAAGTTTAGACATTCTGACTGGTGTGAAGTGGTATCTCCCTGTGGTTTTGATTTACATTTCCCTGGTGCCAAGTGGTTCAACCTGTGCTTTAGATCAGAAACCACTTCTCAGTGATTTGGTAATTTCTTCTAACACCTGGGACAGTATCTGGCACACAGGAGAACCTCAATAACTAGCTATTGAGTTAATCAAGAAGTGAATTTAGAGATTCAGTCTATCATTATAGCTAGACCAAGTGAGTTTTAGCTGAAAAATCAAATCAACTAACTTAGGGTGGGAAAATAAGGGCTCAGATGTCAATGATGCTATTTGCTAGTTGTATGCATTTTGGCAAGTCTCACATCATTCTCGCTTTGGTCTTCTCACCCATAAAACAGCAACAACTGTATCTGTGTCACAGGTTGTTGTGTGGATCAAATAAGGTAGCACCTGTGAATGCACTGAATACAGGACAGTTCTCCTGAAATGCACTTTTGAAGCTGTGGACTCAAGCACAATTTCCCTGGACTCTACCCTCCATGACGGTTTGACAGACGTCCCCTCCTCCCTCTCCCTTCCTCCTCCTCCATGTCCTCCTAGATTATAAATGCAGACTGAATTCACCCTCTCAGACACATAAGAGACACGTGTGAGTAGGCCGAAAGACCTTTAAGAAAAGACCAATATTTGCATATCTATTATAACTACTCACTGTTCGACTTGTTTCATTACAGTTTCTATTTGGATAATATGTAAGGTCAATACTGTCAGTGTTCTGGAAAATTCATTTTTTATTAAAGCAAAATGCACTGTATTTATAGAGATAACACCTTAAATGCTGTAGGGGAAAGTGCACCAATTACACTCGTTCCCTTGATGGGGCAAGTTTACATGCTCCATGTATATCATACATCATAAGGAGAGGAACCTTCGCCAGTGTTGATGTGTGTCAAATGTTATTCTTTGGCTGAACTTGAATAGGTCTGATGCCTTGACCATCCTTTCTTACACACCTGGAAGCACTGAGATAACCATATTGAGAAAAGAAAAAAAAAATGAAGAAAGCTTTCTTTTCTGCACCCCTACGTTAGTTTGTCCCCACTGCATTCTGGTCAGTCTCCTCATGAGCCGCTTGCTTGTGTCTCCCATTAGACCGAATGCTGGATAACAAGTACAAGGTTGGCACAGACTAGAGATTCAACAAATATTTACTTAATGAATGAAAATGAATGCCTGACACAAACCAAGAGCTTGCTTATGCAGTTGAATTCTCTAAAAAGGACATGGAATGGCATAGTGAAGGAAAAATACAGAAAAACTTCAAGCCAGAAGATCTTGAATTCAGATCCTGTTTTTTTTTTTAATCACTTACCAGATAATGTGGCAATTTATTTAGCAAAATAAAATTCAATTTCCTTTTTATTAAATGAGGGAAATACTTGAGGTGATGATCCTTTTACAGTTCCTAGCACGTAGTAGATAAAAGGCATTGCAAATCCAATTCCCTTCACTTCTTTCTTTCAACTAACAAGGAAGTACAATTGTTGGCTTTTTTTTTTTTTTTTTTTTTTTTTTTTTTTTACTGGCCGTTCTATTCTGCCTTCTTAACAAATATAACTAAAATATGACAAATCTTTTCATGTATGTGTTTTGTGGTATTTCCTACAAAGGTTTTACCTTGTGTTTTTATTTTTGTCACCTTCTACTAATTTCAAACTCAATGAACAATTGGCTGGCCTTGTTATTTAGACATAGCGAAGTCTGAGGTTCCTAAAGCAGAATCTTCTGAAGTCTGTGAAGGCATTAATGTCAAGGTAGTAGTGGAGTTCTCTAGTTTATTTTACTATATTGGATGTTTACCTGTTTCAAGGTTTCACATGCTAATTCACATGTCAAATCTATGTGTGGTTGGCTGGAATGAAATCAACTCAAAATTGCAACTGCATTTATCTCCTGGTGATCAGAACCTCAATAGGTGTTTTACTGGACACAATGGGAATTTAATTTATTTGTCCCTTAAATATGTATTTCAAAACATGGAATTTGTGAAATGGACATGATTAAAGAAAGAAGCCTTTGAAAAAGATGGGGGTTTTCTAGCACAAGTCCAGCTCTGCAGCATCGTGTAACTCCAGGCAGTGGTGCTTATGCAGACTACAATGTGAATGGTGCCTCCTGAAATTGTGCAAAGTGTTGGGCTTGGCTAGGCTCATTTTTTCCTGCTAGTCACCTGTTACTCTGCTGGGATGAAGAGGAAGGGGAGAGTATGGAGAATTAGAATTGGTATCTAGTCCTTGTTGTCCTTGATCAAACCCTTAAACTCTCGAGTCTAAGTTCATTCATCCCTAAGAGATAGTTCCTTTCTCTACAAGTGTTAGAAACATATCTGAGGTCTGTTTAATTTAATCAGAGTCCAAGCACATCAACTAGCGACTGATTCTATTTATTCCTTGGCATTTTTCAATCTTCCATAAACATTTCTTGTTATTGCTAATAGGAAGGTTGGGTTACAGACTTAATTTCAAATACAGCACCTTGAAGAAGACATTAGCATGTGTACTCGAATTGCCATTTCCATCCATTGTAGTCACAGCACAGATGAATTTAGAGGAGGCAGTGGAGGTTTCTGGGCAGAAGGAGAAAAGTGAGGCTTTCTAGAAAGGACATTAGTATCAACAGGAGGCTGTGTCTCCCATGTGCTGTTACAATAACTCTGGGAGTCAGTCCAGACAGACATGTCTAGGAAAAGTGGGTGCCCCTTTGAGATGACTGTTGGGAACTGGAGCTTGGAGGAAAAGCAGCTGTTACTGGAGACTGCCCGAAGTGAAGGACTGAGATGAGAAATGCTTTTTTTTCCTTCCTCCCTCTAATCTTCCTCCATCGTCTCCAGTTGGCTAGACCTTGCCTTGTGTCAAGGGTGCCTTAGATATACAGTTAGCAGTGGTTAGCCTCCCTGGATCTGTGAGCAAACAGGAGTTAAATAATTTCCTGTAAATAAAGCACCTAGCAATGTGCATTTAGTATGGTTCTCCTCCCCTTATGTGATGCCATTATTGTGCTCTAGGACACCTGATTAAACCTCAGAGGGTTATCCTTACCAGCTGACTCAGAAGTTTTTGGGTCTGGGTATGGTAACTTCCAACCCCCTACCAACGTCACGGCGATTAGGGCTGGCTTCATATGTGCACTTCTCTCGTAGCAATGATGATTGTCATCGTTATCAGCTCCTAGGCTTTAAAAAGTACCTTTCTATCACATATATAATTTTCAAAACAACCCAGTGAATTGTTTGATGAAATAAACAATGAAATTGAGGCACAGGGAAGTCAGGCAAGTTGCCCAGAGTTGAACAGTTAATAGGTGGCCGACTCAAGTGGGAACTGCAATCTGACTCCAAAGTTGGTCCTTTTCACTGGAAGACTGTCGTCTGTTCTAACAGTTTGCCCACCAAATTCTTGTAATATAAGTTTTCACATGATATTTCATCTCTTCCTTCCAACTGGCAGTCCTATTATTTTGAGGTTAAGTGACTGCCAATTGTCATGCAACTCATCAGGAAGAGAGTCTAGGAAGGGAACGGTACTTTTTTTTGTAAACCAATGAGCTTCAATTTGTTTCAGTTAATCAAGCTAGTGATCATGTGCCTGGAAATGATACCATGGCTGCTTGTGTGTGCTTGATGATTATGATGAATCATTGCATTTCAGAGGGCTTTCTGGAGCCACACATTTCTGAAGAAGGTTATTTGTTCAGAGGAGTTCATTTTCACCTATTTCCTGTATTGAGCTGTTATGTAAGATGCTATTTGCCAAAAACAACAACAACAACAAAAGGATTCCAATGCTTTAAAACAAAAGAAAGTTGAGTCTACTGATGAATGACTTTCAAAGTCCTTCTTTCAGCTCTGATTCTACAACACCGTGAATTAACAAACATCAGTACACACTATTGTTCGAACTACAATATGGGAGCCCTTTGCAGAGGGCAGGATCGTCTAATGAAAGCTTAATAAACAGCCATTGCGAGTTCAGTGGGTGATGGCACAGGAGCCTTCATTTCCACTTCTAGCCAAGAAAATTTTGATCAGGCTGCATGCCGTCTGCCCATTCATCTGCAGCAGGAAATGGATTTAGTGTCTGTATGGGCTGGACTCCCATATTTATCATCCAGTTAGGCCTAATCAAAATGTTTTCCATTTCACCTGGTAAGTGCAAAGGGCTCGGAGGAGGGTCTGAGTGATGGTGGTAGGGTCCCATTGCTTTCTCATCGCTGGAGTGCAGTTGTTAAAAGTCCCATTTCTCCTCTGTGTCTCACTGGGAGCCAAGACAGGCAATCTCTCCTGTCCCCACCCCTGTCAGCTCCCTAGAAGCTGCTCTTGGCAGCAGCAAAAATCTATGGAATTGACCTGGTAGGAGGAGGGGGGAAGGGCAGATTGTGACCCCAAGGAAAGCTGAGGTCAGAGGTGAAGCTCAGAACTGATAGATGAAATGAACCTCTGAGCAGGAGCCTCCTTGGATAATGAGGGGCTGCAACCTCCTCGGGTGGGCAAAGGACAGCGAGGGGAAGCCAGAGACACTCTAAAGCATGGGGAGAGCTTGCGAAGAGGATTGGAGTATCTCTTGTCCCTTGGGTGAAGAGGAGGTGGGGGAAGGGGCAGCCGATTAGAATGAAAATGTGACAGTCATGCAAAGCCTCCAGTTGGATTTATGCATCCTTTGCCAGGATGCCGGGAGGAGGGTGCTTGACAGCCCCCATTAGAGGAGGAGAAATGGAGTAAATTAAGCATTGTTCTGTTAGGGGAACCCCTGAGACTAGGGGATAGAGGAGCCCCTGCTGAATTCATTACTGAGGGAGAACTGTTTTCATGAGAAAAACAAATAATGCAGAAATTCCCCCACTTTGTTGCAGCAAATTCTGACTTGGATTGCACTGAGCTGAAATATCCCTATGTGCCTCTCAGTATCCAAAAGCAGACGTAATTCTTTTCCCATGCAGGATATTATAGGTGGCATGGGGGTGGTGGGAAAAACAGGAGCTTGCAATTGAGTTTGGTTGAGCTGGGAAATGGGTTGTTTCAAGTAGTGGTGAAATAAAATAAGATAGGGTGGGCTATGTGGTCCTTGTTTCAGGGTAACCAAGAGCCATGAATGTCTTTTGAGCAGGGGGATGACAAGATCAGGTTTTTGAGGATGTTTCTGACAGACCAGTGGAAGTTGGGCTGAAGGGGCTCAAGGGAGCTTATTTTTCCCCATTGGCTTCATTGATGAGCAAATGCAACTTTTGAATGTTGGGCAGGGAGGCCTTGAGAAGCCACTCATGGTATTGAGAGACTCGCTCAACTGGGGAAGGATGGTGAGAGCATAGGAGAGAATTATAATATTTTGAGTATTTATTAAGAGCCTACCTTGTGTTCAGCACTATATGTAGATCACCTAATTTGACTTGCAACCTCCTGCAAGATATTATCCTTATATATATAATTATCCACATTCTATATCCTGCATTAATATTCCGAGTTAGAGATGAGAAAGCAGGCTGACTGGTGTTAACTAACCTCTCAACACGACTTTAACCAACACAGTTTCATCTGCCGAGAGAATAACACATCTTTCGAGTCCACTCACCTCAGCCTCCTCAGCCTACCATTATTTTTCCTTTCTAGACATGGGGTTTCATATCCAGATTATCCAGGTTATATCCAGATTATTCTATTTGGACCATCTAGTCCCACTTCCTTATTTCATAGAAAAGAAGACTGAGGCAGGGAGTAGAGGCAGAGACAACTCAAGTCTGTGTTCTCTATTCTGCCAAATGACTCCTTATTTGCAGTTGTCGATACAAGCCCTCCTCCCGTCTGAAGTTCACACCACACTCCCCACAGACAGGAGATTGACCTATAGCAGTTATGTTTCTGGGACAGTTGGAAATAAAGTCAAGAATCGTCAAGAATCCCATCGCATTTCCCCTTCTTCCCACTGAGATACAAATTTCACCTCTCATCCCTCTTATCTCGGATGCATAATGATTTTCCTAAATCTTTATCACAAGAGGAACTTTAATTCACCTACTATGCGCTCAGAGCTCCATTCTATGATATCAATTAGTTTAATCCTCACAATAGTCTTATAAACTGAGCAACATCATTTTGACAGCGGAGCATACTGGGGCTCACAGAGGTTAAATTACTTGCCTAAGGTCGCACCACAAGGAAGCAGCACAGGAGGATTCAAACTCAGGTTGGTCTCACTCCAAAGCCTCCTTCATGAAAAAGGGCCCTCCTCCTGTTTTTATACCATTTTATTATTAAGCAAACATCCTTTGAGTGCCCCTTCTGTCAAGTACAGTGATAAGCACGGGAGACTTGCAACAAAGATGAGAGATTACTCCTGAAACCCTAAAAGGAAGGGCAAAGGTTAAACAGCAATGTTTCTATTCTTCTGTCCTTAATAATGACAGAGTGCTTCTGTCTACCGCACTGGACAGTTCACAAAGTGTCTTCTATTCATTATTTTAGTATATCCACACAATAACCCTAGGAAGCATGTAATTCCTGTCCCTCTCTCCTCGTATAGAAAACAATATGGGCAATAGAGTAAAGAGGCTCATAGAGGTTGAGTGGAGTGTGTAAGGTCACACAGCTGGAAGGGCAGTCTGACTTCTTGCCCATTTCTCTTCATGCAGCACAACATGGATTCTTTCTCTCCTTTCTTCTCCCGAGTTTTTCTTGGCAAACCCTGGCTCTTCCTTTTATTTCTGGTGAAACTTTCTCTACAGTCTCCCTTGTAGCTATAAACTAACATCTTATTCTTCATGACTCAAAATCGGGCTGTCTGTACTCATACTCTTCAGACCCGTGATTCCTATGTGTCCCATCTTTCTCCTTTAGGTTTTGTGTGACTTGAGTGATCCCTCAAAACCGTTATGCTTCCTTTCCAGGTGTAAGTCTAAGGGACTAGAGCAAGTACTAGAATGCATAAAGTTCTCCCTCATTCTTTTATTTATCCATCTCTCTCCCCATCCATTCATGTTCTCAACTATCCATCCATCCATCCTTTGATACATCCATCCATCCCCTATTTACTATATGTATGTGCATTTATCCATCTACCCTCCCCCTTCCATTTCATCTTTCCTTCCTCCCTCCCTTCCTTCTAACTATCTATATACACTCACTCAACAGATATATAGAAACATCTATACCGAGCATTTACTATGTCTCAGTTACTATTCTAATTACAGGAAACAGAGCAGATATCAAGACATATAAGTTTTCTGTTCTTACAAATATTATGCTTGGGCAGACAGAATATAAGCAAAAAAAAAAAAAAAAAGAATTTCAGGTAGTGGTGATTGTAATGAAGAAAATAAAATAAAATAGTGAGGTAGAGAGTGACTGTAGGATGATGCTTTAGTTTGGGTGCTCAAGGAAAACCTTTGGGCTAAGCGGCATTTGAACTACTACCATCTCTTTCAAGATCTGGGGGAATGATCTTCTAGGTAGAGGTAATGAAGTTCTAGAACCTAGGTGAGGTTTGGTGGGCTGAGGTCTGGAGCCAATGACCAAGAAAGAATTCTTGAGACATCTTTGGTGCAAAATGGTGGTTTATTAAAGCATGGGGACAGGACCCGTGGGCAGGAAGAGCTGCTGCCCTATTATCCTGAGTAGTGGCTGATTATAAACATAGGAATTGGGTAGGTGAGAACAAAGGGGGTGATGTTAGTCTCTAAGGAATTTTGGAAGCAAGGTCTCCAGGACCTTGAGGGGCTAGCTACTGTTGGGAGAAAGGTTATTTATTACTAGTAGTAAAAATCTTCTTGTGAGACCCTTTAGATGTATATCAGTGGGCCACATGCTTGGGAATGATTCTCGACACTATCTTGGAGATCTAGAGATAAAGTTTTACATTTCTCCTATCAAGTGTCCTTGTTAGTGAGATTTGGGTTTAGAAGAAATTTAACTTTATTTAGGGCTTGAGGAACTGAGTTATTTGTCTCTGGAAATTGTGCTATTGTTAGATAGCTTCTTTGTTGTAAATCTTTAGGACATTGGTAAACCAAGGGAGACTCCTGTCTTGCAGGATTGTGATCTCTGCAAGTTAGCTATTTGTTTTTCTTTTAGGGCAGTTAGAGGTGCCTGAGGAATGTCACACATACTACTGAGGGGAGCGGGTGGAGAGGGGGTGCATGGCACCAGCTTTTGCTTTGTCCTCAGCCAGTCTCCTGCTCCCTCATCAGAGGGACTAGGCAGTTTACTGCCCACTCACACAGTGAACTCACCCATTTAAGGTCCACTTGGCTCTTTCAATATTCTTAACACAGGAAAACATGCAAGTATTCTTGCTTACCCAATCTCATTTTATAGAGAAAATGACAAAAAAAACAGGGTATTCAGGGGCCTTTCTCATGATTACCAGGGATGGTGGTAGCAGAGATAATATGGTGCTTTAAGGGAATGAACCCTAGAAGAGGAATCAGGAAGCCTGGTTTCTAAGTTTAGCTCTACACTAACCTGAGGAAACATGCATAACTCATTTTTCCAGTGCAACTCTTGGTATTCTCTCTCTCTCTCTCTCTCTCTCTCTCTCTGTTTCCATCTCTCTAACACATAAATCAGTAATCATAAAATTTTACAGTAACATAGGAGCTAATGTGAAAAATAAGGAAAACAATAATGCTAACATTTACTGAATAGTTATATTATGCCAGGAGTTATTCTAAGTGCTTTAAATACAACAGCTTTGGGCACCTGGGTGGCTCAGTGGGTTAAGCCGCTGCCTTCGGCTCAGGTCATGATCTCAGGGTCCTGGGATGAAGTCCCGCATTGGGCTCTCTGCTCAGCAGTGAGCCTGCTTTCCTTCCTCTCTCTCTGCCTGCCTCTCTGCTTACTTGTGATCTCTCTGTCAAATAAATACATAAAATCTTTTTAAAAAAATACAACAGCTTTAATTCTCCCAACAACCCTATGAGATAAGTATTATTATTATTATCTAAATATTAAGAAGGCAGGGGACCCAAAGTACAGGGTCGTTCAGTAACTTGCCTCAGTCCCACAGACAGTAAGTTGTGAAGCTGGATTCAGACCTAGATCATCTGATTTGAGCATTCTGGCTCTTAAGCCTTATGTAATAACTCTTCTCTTAAAGGGTACCAGAACAGGTGACCTAGTTGAAGTTGAAGTCAGGAGCCTTGACTCTACACACTCCATCTCGTCTTTTCCCCAGTGTACTTGTTCTAAGGAAGTGCTCACTTGCTTACCTGCATCTTCCCTTATCTGTGAGCTCTTAGAGGATACAGAATATTTTTCCCTTCTTCTTCTTAATGCCTGACTCAGTGTTACCAGTATCTGGATAGATAATCAATGATCAATAAATGTTTAAGGGAACCAGCTAAAACATATTGGTGCATAGATACATAAATGTCTTTCCCCTTTTAATTTTTGAAACACTAAAAACATAAATGCAAAATAGAACTGCCTAAACCAAATCTGTAAGAATGAAAAAATCTATTTTTTGTTGTGTAAAAAATTTCAAAATTTTTTTTATCAAAACAAAATAAAAGCAAAGAAAAACTTAGAGAGTTCTAGGAACATTTGGACAGGAGTGTCCAGTATCTCAGTGGTAGAGAAAACTCTGTCAGCGGATGCTAGATGATTCAGCACGATGGACAACCACCTGGCATTTCAGTTCCGCCAGAGCTGCCCCCACCCCCCCTAACAACAACAACACCAAAAAAGCAGGATTCAGGGCTGGAACATGTGAGGTAAATGGGAGACTACTGATGGATGGATCCAGAGAAGTATGCAAGGGCCAAGTCATGAAGGGCAAAATGGGAATTTTGGACATAAGCCTCTAAGTATAGGAGGCGTGTACAGGCTTTATGCAAGGAATGACAAAACCAGATTTTAATCTTAGAAAGAACGCTGTGGGTGTAGTGTGGAGACCATATTTGAACAGCCAATATTAGAATACAAGAGATCATTAAAAGGGAGTTGCAACAGTTTGAGCAAAAATTTATGAGGGTAGATATGGTGGGGAATGAGAGAAAGGGGGAAATTTGGAAGAGAATAAGGAGATGGAATCAGTGGGTTAATGGAAGGAGACTGAGTGAGGTCTAGGATGCCTCCAGGATATTTTTTTGGGCTCTGAGCTTTGTAATAAAGTATACAGGAGAAATAATAAAATGGAGAGCTAAAAATTGTTGAAGTCAGCTTTGATATATTGACTTCGAAATGTTAGTGTGACATTCATGTGAAAATGTCCAGTGAGCAGTTAAATATTTGGGTTTGGAGTTCAGAAGAGAGGATGATGTGAACAATGAATGAATGTCTCTTATGTTCTTTTATTATGTTAATCTGACTCAGACCCTAGTTATTGATTCATCCATAGTCTCATTAAGATGTTGTTGATCACTGGAGCCCATAGGCATTGCCTAATAATGGCAAATCCATGCAGCCTGAGGTCATAAATCCAAGCCAACCTGTTCACTGAGACACTTTTAAATCTTTTAGGCCCTTCCAAAATCAGCCATCTCCACAGTTTCTCAGATTCTGGCTGAGTTCTGTCTCTCCTGTTTATATATATCTCATTTTCTTGGTCTTATTTTGACTAGAAGCTCAGGTGTTGCTGTCTTCAAGCAGTTCCTATATGCAGACATTCCAAAGAGGTGCAACTCACATCTCTGACCATCCCAGAATCTCTCTGGCCATCCCAAAATAAAACATCCAGAGAATCTCAGAGCTAGGAAGTGCTCTTACAAATCAAATACAGCCTTTCCATTTTATGAATGGAAAATGTAAGGCTAAAGCAGAGAAAATGACTTATTGAGGTTCCCTTCACTCAATAAAATGTTTATTCTTTGAGTGCTTACCCTGTGCCAAATACTGTCCTAGACACTGGAAATACAATGATGAAGCTGAAAGACATAGACTCTGCTCTGTTCTGAGTGAGTTTATAGTCTGCAAGGAGGGAACTAGACACCAAAACCAGACCATTATCATACAGCCTAGAGGAAGTGTTAATGAAGTTAAAATTAGGTATCCCCCACAATAAAACAAAACAAAATATAAACATAAGAAGCAAACAAAACCAAACAAACTAACCAAAAAACTCTACACACTGTGAGTAGCAGTGTGTAGCAGAGCAAGGATCCTGATAATCAAGTTTGTCAAACCCTAATTCTAAGTCTTTTCCAATATATCATGTTTCCTCCTTTATTAGTAGGTAATAGAATTTTCTCAAATCATGGTTGAGGATTAGTTAAGGGCATGGGTTGGTCAGACTACCTGGATTCAAATCTGAACTCCTCATTATTTCCTTTGTGACTTTGGATAAGTTACTGAACCCGTCTGAGCTTTAGGTTCCACCGATCTGTAAAATACAGACAACCCCTACTTCATTGGGAATACTGTGTTTAATAAATGGTAACAATTTTTATGTTTTAGATGAATCTCAAGATTCTTTTTAGTTAAAAAAAAATAGTCTTTAATTGCTTCCTGCTAAAAGAAGCTATAGATAAGAGTAGAACATAAGGCTGGGAATTAAGATTACTAGTTTAAGTCCAAGGTTTGCTCCTAAGTAGCTGTCAGTTTGGGACAGTCGTGTGACTTTTTTGGGGCATAGTTTTCCCATCCTCCAGTTATGTTTCAGGCTATGTAATCTCAAAGGTGTCTTCTTTTTAACTGATAGACTACTCAAGGAAAGGGGCCTTATTTTTAATATTATGAGGAGAAACTCATAAAAATTATGCTTAACTCTGTCACATGATATACTTTCCTCCTTTCCCTTAACTCTTAATTTCTATGCTTCAAGTTACCACACATAGTTTTTAACCAATAACTGACACTTACATGGGTAATACTCTGACATTAGCTGGGTCTGCATGAGACCCAGAACATCTGGACAGAAATTGAGAAGAAGATACTGGTAGTCACCCAGCTGTTTTTATCAGCACAACCCTCAAATGTACAACCTTTTAGATCCACAATCTGGAACAAGATGGAAATTTCAACAAACATCTGTTGAGATTCATTCTTTTCCAGGACCTACTCTATGTTCAATTTTTTCTACCAGTGGAAGACAACTCTGAAAACTAGGTATTACATTTCACAGATGGAAACTAAACTTTGAAACAAAGCGACTTGATGGAGGCCACATTAATAAGAAAGAGCAGATAGGGATTCCAGGTCAACTTCTAATGTTAAACCTTAGTCCATTCTTGCCCTAGAATTTTGTCTGTGTTTCCATCTGGAGGAGTCACAGGAACAGCATACCACCACTTGTCATGCAGTTTTGTGACTTGGGGATTTGAGAAGTCTCACACTCCCTTTTATTTAGGTTCTTGTATCTTTTCTAAATGATGATTAAGAGCCACAGCTCCACCTTAACCCAGCTGCTGCCCTGTATGAGGCTTGGGCTCTGAAATTGTGTTGTTGTTCTAATGACCTCACCATATGCATCCTTTCACAGGGGGTGGAATCAGGGAGAGGAGGAGCCAAAGGAGGCAGATTCCAATACAGCAGAAAACCAGAGACTCCTAAGCGTAAGGCTTTTTGGTTCAAGAGACCTGACTCATTAGGGTGACATATCTTGCCCTCCTTACCCTTACTCCTACCCTTCTTTATTGTCCTAGAAAAGTGAGTCTTGGATGTATGTCTCTAGCACCTGATAAAGAACAATAGGAAGACTTTTGGGTGGTGGGTGGAAGACAGAGAAAATGACTGAAGCAGAGGGCAGGAACCTCTTTCTGTTAAGATTCTCTGGCAAATATATAAAAGAAACACCTTTTAGAAAAGCACCCAGAATGATTTGGTCAGAGATATCTTCCTTTTACTGATCAGTTCTCTCATTTTTTAAATTTTTAAAAATTTTTTATTTTTTATAAACATATAATATATTTTTATCCCCAGGGGTACAGGTCTGTGAATCTCCAGGTTTACACACTTCACAGCACTCACCATAGCACATACCCTCCCCAATGTCTATAACCCTATCCCTCTTCTCCCAACCCCCCTTTCCCCAGCAACCCTCACTTTGTTTTGTGAGATTAAGAGTCACTTATGGTTTGTCTCCCTCCTGATCCCATCTTGTTTCATTTATTCTTCTCCTACCCCTTTAACCCCCCCATGTTGCATCTCCACTTCCTCATATCAGGGAGATCATATGATAGTTGTCTTTCTCCGATTGACTTATTTCGCTAAGCATGAAACCCTCTAGTTCATCCATGCTGTCGCAAATGGCAAAATTTCATTTCTTTTGATGGCTGCATAGTATTCTATTGTGTGTATATACCATATCTTCTTTATCCATTCATCTGTTGATGGACATCTAGGTTCTTTCCATAGTTTGGCTATTGTGAACATTACTGCTATAAACATTCGGGTACACATGCCCCTTAGGATCACTACGTTTGTATCTTTAGGGTAAATACCCAGTAGTGCAATTGCTGGGTCATAGGGTAGTTCTATTTTCAACTTTTTAAGGAACCTCCATGCTGTTTTCCAGAGTGGTTGCACCAGCTTGCATTCCCACCAATAGTGTAGGAGGGTTCCCCTTTCTCCGCATCCTCTCCATCATCTGTCATTTCCCGACTTGTTAATTTTAGCCATTCTGACTGGTGTGAGGTGATATCTCATTGTGGTTTTGATTTGTATTTCCCTGATGCCGAGTGATGTGGAGCACTTTTTCATGTGTCTGTTGGCCATCTGGATATCTTCTTTGCAGAAATGTCTGTTCATGTCCTCTGCCCATTTCTTGATTGGATTATTTTCTCCTTATTTTTATAGTGTTTACTACAGAATTAATAAAAATCAATGTTAGTTTATTTTATGGAGCAGAAATATCCTTGAAAAAATTAGTTGTGATTAGAATTTCTTTCTTTTGTTCTTTTTTTTTTTTTTTGTAAACATATGGTGCAATATTTGTTTCAGGGGTATGGGTCTGTGAATTATCAGTCTTACACAATTCACAACACTCACCATAATACGTACTCTCCCCAGTGTCTCTAAAAGCAAATCCTAATCTTTCTTCTTAACTCAAATTGTCAAACTGGAGAAGTATTCAGTGGAAAGAAATATTGGCTTAGGATATAAAATAATTATACTTCAGATTCCAGAATGTCCTATAAAATCCTGTATTTAAATTTTTAAATATTAATTTTATATGGAATAGTATAGCATTACAAAATTGTCAGTGAAAAAACAGCTAAAACATTTCTGTTTGGAAAATTATCTAAAGTCTTACAGAACAGGATCATGCTAAGGATAACACTGCTGTTTTAGTTTGATGGATAACATTAACTGAGGTGGGAATAAAAGCAAAATTAAGCTGGCTCAGGTTGGGGAAAAAAAAATCACATGTTGCCCTATACAAGTAGATAGACATTTTACAAGGCTTAGTAAAAATGTTAGATTCTCTTTCTCCCAGGCCTTTGAACATTTTTTTCTTTTGTCTGGAGAATTTCTCTGTGTCTCAGAATTCTCTGGAGTTCCCCATGCCCCTTACCCTACTATATCATTCCACATTACTTATCACCATCCAAAATAATACTTTTATTATATTTCTGTTTGCCTTTCCAATGCCTGCTGCCCCCTCCCCCTCTCCCCACCCCCTCCAGCTACATGTAAGCTTCTGAGGACTGGGATTTTGCCTGTTGTCATCAGAGCTATATCCACAGCACCTAGAACAGGGACTGTTGTGTGGAGAAGCCTTGATAAATACTTCTGGAACAGATTGAAGTCCCATGTTGTAGGGCATCTCTTCCCTGCAACTTATCCTAAATAAGTTTCATCTTATACTTCTAACATCATACCCCTTTTCATACCATATATTAAAAAAAAATATATGTGAAATTAATGTAACATAAAATTGATCATTTTAAACTGCCCAGTTCAGTGGTACATTCACAATGGTAGCACATTTAGTACATTCACGCAGTGGTGCAACCACCACCTCCATCTACTTCCAAAACATGTTCATTTAACGCAAAAGAAATTCTATAGCCATTATGCAATCTGAAGTGCCTGGGTGGCTCAGTGGGTTAAGCCTCCGCCTTCAGCTCACATCATGATCTCAGGGTCCTGGGATCAAGCCCTACATTGGGTTCTCTGTCCAGGGGGAGCCTGCCTCCCACACAATCCCCCACCCACCGCCTGCCTCTCTGCCTTCTAGTGATCTCTTGTCAAACAAATAAATAAATAAATTTTAAAAATCCTAAAAATAAATAAATAAAATCCTAAAAAAAAAAAAAAAAGGCAATCAGTCTTTGTGTTCCTTTAACCCTAACAACTGGAAACCACTGATCTGTTTTCTGTGCTTCTAGACTTACCTACTCTGGGTATTTCAGATAAATGGAATGGTGCCATAGGTGACATCGTGTGCCTGGGTTGTTTCAATGAGTATGTTTTCAAGGTTCATCTGTGGTCTAGCATGCATCAGATCTTCATTCCTTTTTAAGGCTGAGTAATGTTCTGTTGTATGTATAGACCACATTTTGTTTGCCCATTTATCTGTCAATGAACATATGGGTTGTTCCACCTTTTGGCTGTTGTGAATAGCCCTATGCAAGTATTGGTTCCCATCAAATTTTGATGACTTAATTTCCAGTCTGTCTCTCCCCTACAAAATCATGAGCTTTATGGTGGCAGAGACTGAGTCCATTTCGTTCACAAATATATTCCTAGACCAAGCCATAGTCTGGAAAATACTTGTTCAATAAATGATAGAATACAAAATTTCTTAGTTTCCTGAATTTTTAATTAAAAGTAGATGACTGAAATTTCTTAAAATATTTTAAACTTTATATTTCTTATTTATTTTTGAAGATTTTATTTTTATTTTTTTATTTGACAGGGAGACAGCAGGAGAGGGAGCACAAGCAGGGGAGTGGAAGAGGGAGAAGCAGACTTCCCGCTGAGCAGGGAGCCCGATGTGATGGGAGGCTCAGTCCCAGGACCCTGGGATCATGACCTGAGCCGAAGGCAGACACTTAATAGGAATAACACAGCCTGTAAAAATTCAGTAATGCTAGAAATATAAAAACAACTGTGCCTTAACTCCACATCAAGATTAGCTGTGGGAGAGAGGAGAGAGAGGAGGGCAGATGAGGGGAATGCAGGACTTCAACAGGGTCACAGAAGAGGAGGCAGCAGAGACAGGCAGAAAGGCATGAGGGAAGGTGGGGTGCAGAGAGGGCTGAGGCCGGGGAAGAAGGGGGAGGGGGCACTCAGAGATGAAACTGGAACAGTTCCAGGGTTGCTCTCTGTGTCTCAAGCTGCTGAGAAAAGTCCTCTCTGCCCCCAGGAAATAGCTTTTTGTCTTTCGTTTTCAAACATCAAAGTTTATTTCTGAAATGAAGGTTTGCTTTTGTGTGGAATTCTGATGGTGTTCCCCAGATGTTCAAGAGTGACTTTGGCTTTTTAGAAATCAACTTTTGAAAAGGAGAGTTGTCTTCAAATTTTACTCATTTTTTTTTAAATTATGGTAACACATAAAAAATTATCCTCTTAATTTTTAAGTGTACATTACAGTATTGTTAGCTATATGTACATGCTATATGACAGGTCTCTGGAACTTTCTCATCTTGCATGACTGAACCTATAACCACTGAACTTGTCAGTGTTTGTCGAACACCTATTATGTGCCTGCAATGAAGGGAAGCTGTTGTCTCTCTGGGTAAGCTTCCTCTTTGCCCACTTATATCTGGAGATTCTGTGTCCATTTACATATACACTAATAATAATTACTTATATATCTTTATAATGCTTTGCAATGTGAGGTACTTTTCTTTAATTCCCTTGTAAGTACTTTATACCTTATTAAGTACTTCCTATTTATCGCATTACTTAATCATTTCCCAAACTGTGATTATTTTCATTTTACAAGTGAGGAAGTTAAGGTCAAGAGAAGATAAGTAGTTTTTTCAAGGTCACAGAACCAGCAAGTGACAGAACTAAGATTTGAAATTGGTTTTTAAAGGCGAGTTCTTCCCCAATGCATCATGCTACAGTGATTCATTCCAAATAACATTAAAGAGTGCTTTAACACTTCTTCTTGGATTGCTGGGAAAAGAGAAAAATACCTATAAAAAAACTTCATTATTCTTGTCCAAAACATTAAATACACTTCATTATTCTGGTTCAAGATATCTTAAAGAAATTCACCATGTAAGTCTGTATAAGTTGCTTGTTTTTCTCTGAACAGCTGCTCTAATCCAAAATATTTTTCTTAGTTAGTTTTTATTTATTGTTCTGAGCATTATTGATTTGCAAATTTTAGCCCTTGCATTCTGTTAGAGCCAAATTTGGGCTTGAATCCTGGATTTGGTACTAAATTAGTTTTATGGCCTTGAAGAAGTCATTTAATCTCTCTAAGTTTTAATGCCCCCCATCTATAAAATGGTGATTTAATAGTATCTGCTTCCCACTGTTGTAATGAGGAGTACATGAGATAATGCATCAAAATTGCTTAGTATATTTCCCTGGCCCGTAGGAAGCACTTAACAAATACAAAATGTTATTGTTAATTATCCTAAATATAAAAAATTAATATTTTATTCAATTGAAATCATTTTTGGACTGAATTCTTGCAGCTAGAAAGCACAGAAAGAGCCCAAAATTTGAAGTCAGGTAGAATTAAGTGCCGGTCCTCTTTCTGCAACATCCTAGCAGTGTGGATTTGGTTTCCTCACTCCCAAATACAAATAGTAATACCTATCTCACCAGATCCTTGTGAGGATGTTTATAAAGATCCTGAGACATAATAAGGGTTCAACAAATAGAAGCTACTATTATTATTATAAATAATATCACTACAGAAAAAAAAAAAAAGAACTTCCCACTCTCACAAGTTGGGAGATCAAGGTACTCAGGGAGGGTGCCCAAGGTGAATGCCACTTGGGCATAAAATTCTTTCTTTTGGGATCAGAACAAAGAGAACCTTCAAACATGAGACCAGAACATGGTAGCAATGCTTAACAATGTGCATCTTAGAACCTAGACTCTAAAATGCTAAGGTCGTTAGTATGTCATGGATGTTTGTGTCTGCATCTTATTCTTTCCCTTTTCCAAGGTTTATACAACCAACGTTACAGTCATTTATTGAGGAGCCACTATATTCCAGGTACTGTGCTAGTCACTATGGGAAATACAGAGACAAATGGACAGAGCCTTAGATCTCTTTTCTATCCACATTCTGGAGAGGAGGAATTATTCAGTTCCATGACTTTAAATATATCTGTATGTTGGTGATTACTAATTTATTTCTTCAGTTCCACCCTTTCCTCTGACCTTAAGACTCATCTTCATTTTCCTCTTTTCCACATTCACTTAGGTCTGAGGCATCGCAAAGGTAAAGTGGTTAAAACAGAACGGTTGACCTTTTCTCTTCCCACCCTCCATAATCTGGCTTTCCCTCCACTATATCACATTTCAGTAAATGGTACCATCATTCATACAATTACTTAGGCTGAAATTGGCCTTCTTCTTTCTTTCACATCCTATATTCAACACTTCAACAAATATCATTAGCTTGACCATCAAAATACAATCCCAATCCAACTTCCCACTGACCCCCTTTACTACCCGCCTAGCCCCAAACACTGATCTTTTGCTTGGCCAATTGCACTACGTTTCTAAGCAAAGCCCCACTTGCACCCTTGCCTCCAGGCCAATGCCAACAGCCACATACATCCTACACAGCACGACCCCAGAGCCACCATTCTCAGAGACTTCAATGAGAGCACACTGCTTGAGTTGGGCAGCACAATGACCCTACTTGCCTTCTTCCAGTCTGCTTTCTATGGAGCAGGATTTTCTAACTGTTGGTGTTCTGCTAACTCTCTAAGACTTCCCTTTTGTAACCATGTAAAATCTGAAGTTCTGTAAGATGCCCCAGAATGTGGCTCTAGGCCACCCCACCTTCACTTAATTCTCCTCTTTTGCTCTCTTGCTGTCCTTTAGCCACATGAGTCTCTTTGCCTTTCTCTGGCCATTGAAGGTACATTTCTCCCAGGGCCTTTGACCTCATGGGTCTCTCTACCTAGGATGCTCTTGCCAGAGGTATTTGTTTGGCACGTACCCTCATTTTAATCAAGGCTTTGCTCAAATTTTTCATCTCGAAGAGGACTTTTC
Source organism: Mustela erminea (assembly GCF_009829155.1). Classification (NCBI taxonomy): domain Eukaryota; kingdom Metazoa; phylum Chordata; class Mammalia; order Carnivora; family Mustelidae; genus Mustela; species Mustela erminea. The sequence goes on from NC_045623.1 coordinate 62,787,140, forward strand.
TGATCATCCTGTGATTTAATTTGGTATTATCTTACCTAACCTGTTTTATTTTTTTTTTATAGCCCTTGTTCTTACCTTATATATTTACCTATTATTTCGGTTGTTCTATGCCTCACCCATGAGGGTTTACTCTTTATGAGGGTAGGGATTTTTTTTTAACACCATAGTCCCAGAAGGGCTACTGCATAATTAGTTTTCAATGAATATTTAGAACTGAATGGATTGAACATGAAATCTATCCATTGGTTCACATATTCCTTCCGTCCTTCTCTTCTGTCAATTCTGTCATTGAGCAGTCTTTTAAGAATAAACTATATTGTGCTAGCATCCCATATGTATTAGTTCTTTCTATCCTCACAGTGATGAGATCTTCATATTTTATACATTAACAGAGTTTTGCAGAGAGGATGAGTCTGTGCCACATTAGGTATCAGTCTGATACACTTCATTGCCCATGAGATTTCCACTCGTGTAAATTATCACCTACCTATCCCAAGCTGACTGGTAGTTATACAGAGCAGTTAATAAAATTTTAAAAAAAAGTGGGAAATGATTTAATTATGACACTATGTAGTTTTCTTGGGAAGCATATTAGTCAGGTTTTGCTGTAATAATAAACAATCCCAATGTCTCAGGAGCTCATAAAAACAAATATTTGTTTTTTATCCATGTTTCATGGGGGTTATGGGTCAGATGAGCTCAACTCAGCTTATATGTTTTCTCATCCTGCAACCCAAACCAAAGTTCATTATCTGGAAACTTCTGTTTTTGTGGTGGAGATGGGGGTGAAAGGGACCAAGCCAAATTGTGTAAAGCTCCTGATTGGACATGACAGGTGTCACATATTCCTGATATACCATTGGTCCAAGTATGCCACGTGACCAAGCTCAAAGTCCATGAGTCAAGGATGCATATTCCACCCCCAGTTTTTGTAGGCACATTACATGGCAATAAGTGGGAATATATAATCCTATTACAGAGAAGCAAAGAAGTGTTCAGAAAAACAATCCCTCATATATCACAGATAGAGAAGATATTTTTTAAAAAATGGCCCATCGGTAAAAATAACAAAAGCTCCCTCTAGATATCCTTGCAGAGGAGGTGCCACCATGGTTTGGTGTATGTCTTCAGATTGGTAAATTTGGATTGACAATATTATCATTTCCACCAGCAATGAATGACTTCAGGAAGCCTTCACTCATGTTTTCTTTTATGCATTCACTCACCAAAGACTTTGAGATATTACTCTGTGGTAGACACTGGGGAAACTGAGGTGAATTTCACAAAAGATTTTGGTGAAAACCAGCTGTTAAATTATTTGTTTCCAATTGGGGCTTTGCAATTTTTAGCAGCCAAAACTTTGGTACACTGTCCAGAAGATCTTTTTCTCTTGAATCCTGAGAAGTCAAATTAGCCTTGGCAAGCAAAGTATTAGAATAAAGGAATTAAATTGTCATTTCAGAATTTTCACTGAGGCATTGACACACAGACATTCTTGAAGATGCCCTGGCATATTCATATTCTTTCTCATCTTTTCTCCTAGACTTTGTTTATAACTCTTCAGTTAACATCCTTTATCAAGGCTTTAGTGGACAACTATAATTTTATTTATTTAGCGATATCCTTCTCACTTTTCCAGGAATAGACCACTACCCCCCTTTTTTTTCCTTCTGAGACCTGTTTTTCCCCTTTCCCCTACTATTATGACATCTGAGAAAACCATTGACTCTCTATGTAGATCTTCCTCTGACCACTTCTGATTGGTTCATTGGTAGACATCTGGCCTAAGCTTGGCCAATAGGAGCTCTTACTTTATGTTTTTAGAATTGGGAAAAGGAGAATGCATTCTCCTATCCACCAGGTAGGGGTGGAGGGGAGAAGTGGGTGATATGAGCCTAAGAAGGTCTAGGCCTTCACATTTCCTCTCTTGTGAAGGAAGACAGCCTAAAAAGGAAGAGGAGGCAAACACACTGAAAGAGTTAGGGGAAAGGCACTGCACATGGCATTCTGGGTAGTTTTTAAGTCCCACGTGCAATTGTTCTTGATGTGCGGCCATATTTCTGTTCTGTACATTTGATTATCCATCCCTTTCTTGGATCGTGTGAATAATTCATCACCCCCTCCTTCTTTGTTGGGAAATGATAATTTAAGTTGTATTTCTGCTTCTTGCAAACAGGTCATTCTTTAGAGTATAATGGCATTTTAAAAACTGTCTTTGGAGAAAAGAGGACTGAAAGGGAACATAAATATTTCAGGGATGGACTGGGGAAGGGAGTGCTGACCGAGCAGCCAGAGAAAAACAGGGAGGGAGTGGAGTCATAGATGATTTAGAGAGAAGAATATAGACTACAATAGTAAAACACACTTCTGAGAAAATTGGCAAGATAGGGACGAAGAAATATTGGATTTAGTCACAAGGAGGTCATTGATGACCTCAGTATAAAGATATACAGAGGAATGGTGGGTGCTGAAGTTAGCCAACATGGATTAGAGAGTGAATGGGAGCCAAAGACTGTGAGTATAAACAACATTAGGAGACCTGACAGTCAAGATAGGGGAAGAAACAATGTCAGCATCAGTATAGGGCACTCTTCTGAGGAAGGGCTTTTACTTTTCTCTCTCTCTCTAAATATGAAGACAAACAATCAATAAACATTTACTGAGCACATATTATATTTCTGATACTGTGTTATGTGTTGGAATAAAAAGATGAATAAAACAGAGGCAAGATGAAACAAATTATGGTACATCCATAAAATGGAAAAGTAGCAGCGAGCCCTAAAAATGATGTTGTAAAGACTATTTAAATAATAAAATCTGTTGGTATATTAAGTTAAAAAAATCAGGTTAAAAACCCAGCTTGTACATAGAGTCCAATCTTTTAATGTATACATCAAGATAGATACCTATGCATAGGGAAAAAGGTTGGAAAAAACACAGAAAAATATAAATAGTGGCATCGAGATTTATAACTTTCATTTTTTTCTTTAGCCTATCTGCATTTTCTAAATTTTCAACATTAAACTGATACAAGTAGTTACAACTTACAAGTAGTTGTAAGAAAAATAGACAAAGATAATGTATATGTAAAATATGTAAAAATAGATGTCCTCTGGACGCTGAAGCTGATCATCAGTAATAGGAGAATCAATAGACTAACCAACCAAATGCCCCCAATGCGACCCGTGAAGTCTGAAGACAAGGGCTTATGTGAATGCAGAGGAATTATTTCTACCTATGGAAGCTAGGGAGACCTCTCAGAAGTGATTCAGTTAGGACAAGAAACATGAGCAAGAATTGGTCTCGCTTAATTCCTTAAGAAATGAAAAATAGAGCTTCCCTATGACCCTGCAATTGCACTATTGGGTATTTACCCCAAAGATACAGATGTCGTGAAAAGAAGGGCCATCTGTACCCCAATGTTCATAGCAGCAATGGCCAAGGTTGCCAAACTGTGGAAAGAACCAAGATGCCCTTCCATGGACGAATGGATAAGGAAGATGTGGTCCATATACATTATGGAGTATTATGCCTCCATCAAAAAGGATGAATACCCAACTTTTGTATCAACATGGATGGGACTGGAAGAGATTATGCTAAGTGAGATAAGTCAAGCAGAGGGAGTCAATTATCATCTGGTTTCACTTATTTATGGAGCATAACAAATAACATGGAGGACATGGGGAGAAGGAGAGAAGGGGGTTGAGGGAAATTAGAGGGGGAGATGAACCATGAGAGACTGTGGACTCTGAAAAACAATCTAAGGGTTTTGGAGGGGTGGGGGGTTGGAGTTTGGGTGAGCTTGGTGGTGGGTATTATGGAGGTCATGTATTGCATGGAACACTGGGTGTGGTACATAATGAATTATGGTACACTGAAAAGAAATCTAAAAAATAAATAAAAATTAAAAAAAAATTAAAAGAAAGAATTGGTCTCACTTAGAGGAAGGCAAAGAAATGAGCATAAACTAAAAGGGAAGTCCATGAAGAGCTCAAGGGATTTTGTGCACTCTGGGGGCAGAAGGGCAGAAGCAGAGGGAAGGTGGCTGCCAGGGCAAAAGACCTCTAATGTCCATTAAAGATGAGGACATTATTACGTAGTGAGTCAGTAGAGAAAAAACATGCAGTTGAGCAGGTGTGTAGATGAGAACCATTGCCCATATGCAGATGGAGAGGATACACCAGAGGGTGGCGAGGTCAGCAAGGAGGCTATACGTTCAGGTGTGAAAGAGTGAGGACCACACTAGGGAAATGGCAGTAGGGCTGGAGAAGCAGGGCTGTGTGCGAGAGTTACTTACTTGAGAAGGGAAATTGATAGAGTTTAGTAACAACACCAATAGCTGTTTCAGGCTGGGTTCTCTGGAAGCAGATCTTTGACATGGATTTTCAGGTGCAAGATTTTGTTAGGGATCTACACATGAATGGAAGGGACCAGAAACAAAGCTGGCTGGAGGGAGAAGTCTGACTGCAGTGCAGGCCTGACAAAGCTTTGGCCATGATGGTGAACACTCAGGAGCCAGTATTGCCTATCAGAGATGTTTTAGGAGGGGTCCAAATGGCCAGGCCTTTGTACACCCACCTCATTCAGTCAGGGGTTTTGCAGTCCCGGGAAGGGTGTGAGCTTAGGGTAGGTGGTGGTCCTTTGCAGGCAGACTTCAAAGGAGCTGGAGCCCAAGAAGCAAGGCTCTCCTTGAAGGGGCATCTGAGTGGCACATCTCTGTGTCTATGAGAGCTAACAACTGCGCTCATTTCAGCTTCCCCCCACTCTATAAAAAGGTCACTGCTGTGCTCGCCATTTTGTAAATGGGGGAAGATGCAGAAAGAAGTCAAGAAATTTGCCCCAGATTATTCAGCTAGTACGTGATAGAGTTAGGTTAAAACCTTTAGAATTTGGCTTCAGGGCTCATGTCCTTAACCACTGACCCACACTACCTGTCACTGAATGTGGGTGGGATGGGGGGTGGGGGAGCAAGAAAATGTGACTATGCTCAGCAGCCTGATTGGGCTCTCCTAATAGTTCTTTCTTTCCTTTTTTTTTTCTTCCTGACCATTCTTCTGTAACATTACAGACGGATGACTGTGATGTTGTCTACCTTCTCATTTTCCCTCTGCCTTCCCTCCCTATCTCTTCCCTTCTTCCCTCCCTCCCTCTCTCTTTTTCTTTCTCATATGCTATTATTATCATATCATATCATATTGAAAGTAAAATTCAATAAAGTATACATTGATTTATTAAAGTTTAGCATGGGGATTAATAAAATAAATACAGACTTCAGTGAAATTGTGCCCTAAGCACTTGTTTTTAAAGCCATGTTTCAAAAAGATTATCCACAGGAGTTATGAATAATTTTTATCAAATGACAAGAATAGACACTAGTTAGCAATGGCAAATTTTTGTGTTCATAGGTTGCCACTTAATACTCCGATGTCAAGATTGTTGTTTCCCTTTCTTTAAAGTGATCTGATCACTTTAAAACATGGTTCACATGGGGAAGATTTTTTTTTTTTAAAGATTTTATTTATTTATTTGACAGAGATCACAAGTAGGCAGAGAGGCAGGCAGAGAGAGAGGAAGGGAAGCAGACTCCCTGCTGAGCAGAGAGCCTGATGCAGGGCTCGATCCCAGGACCCCGAGATCATGACCCGAGCCGAAGGCAGAGGCTTAAACCACTGAGCCACCCAGGCGCCCCCACATGGGGAAGATTTTAAAGCACACAAACATAATGTGATATTTTCTAAAACGAAGGCTTAGAGTGGTTTTTATAAAATTCTCATTTAATGAGGAGCTGGCAGAGTGTCTGGGTTAGGGGAATAGTGCTGAGGGTTTGGAAGTGGCCTGTGGGAAAGGTGGACCCAAGAGATAAATAGTGACGAAAGGAGAAGGGACAAAACCATCCTTGATCAGAGGACCTTCCCTTTCCCTCACTTACTTGCTCTGTGTTGGGTGAAGTCTCCTCATGTTTCTGACCCTGGGTTTCCACACCTGAAAATGCCCATGTGGTGCGTTGTTGTCAGAATTAAAGGAAATGATGCCTAGAAGAGCCTGACTCCTCGTAGGTATTAAGAGACATCACTGGATGTGAATCTGAAATACATTTCCTTCATCTTCAGGCACTTAGGATTTGAAACACTTCCTCTCTTCCTCTCTTCTTTTTCCTTCTCTGGTCCTCCTGCAAGATGGGGATTTCTGCATTCAGGGGCTCCCGGGAGCTCTGGGCTTTGAGCATTGGCCTAGAGGATAATTCCTCCCTTGCACTCAATCAACCTGGCATTCATCTGCAGCCGGGGAGAGCAGCCAGTCTGATTTCTTGACATAAACACACTGAATAAGCAAGACAGGCCCCACTGAGTTATTTAAAACCCTGATCTGAGAGAGAGCATCTTGAATCTGAAGTTCTTTCCTAAATATAAACGGCAAAGCTTATTCAACATCAAATCAAATCAATGATAATTTGAGGACTAATTAGCATTTGGGGCTTTTTTCGGCAGTGCGGTGATGTGGTGTATAATGCTATGTGATTGGGGAGAAGCACGTAATTATGAAGCTGAATACATTGTCTCCTGGAGACTGGGGAAGGAGCAGATTCCCTAGCTAAAAGAGGCCTGCCACCGGCCCGAGGGAGGGGTGGAGTAGGGGCGTGGCAGAGTCCTTACCTGAAACCTGCCGCCAATGGGGGTGGGGGGGGTGTGTCTCCAAGGGCAGGATATGAGCCTTCTTTTTGGTGATCCCACCTCTTCTCTGACAGAACATTTTTACTTCCGCTTGGATCAACAAAGCTTGATCTCTCACTGTAATTATAAGAGGTAAAAGAAGAAATGAGATTATTTCAGAAAAGAATTAAACAAAGGGGAACTAAAATTTGGTACGTGCTTGCTTGGAGCCTGGTGTCCAAATAACCAGAGGAAGAAATATTCATGGAGTACCTTCCGTGTGGTTATTTTTAAACTCATTACATACAGCTAATTTAATCCTTAGAATGGCCCTATGTGGTCAGTATTCTATTACTTCCCTTCGTTGCTTCCTTCCTTCATCGCTCTTTCTTTTTCTCTCTGTCCCTCTTCCTTTTTTTTTACTTTTCTTTTTCTTCCTTCCTTCCTTTTTTTCTCGTCTTTCCTTCCTCCCTTCCTTCCTTCCTTTCTTCCTTTCTCTGTCTCTTTCTTTCTTCTTTCCTCTCTCCCTTCCTTCCTTCGTTCTTTTTCTCTTCATTCTTTTTTTCTCCTTCCTTCCTTCCAAAACTGAGGTTCAGAGAGGCTAGGAACTTTTCTAAAGTCTTATAGATAGAAATTGGCAGATCAGAGTATATTGTATTTTATAAATTAATATACTTAATATTCTTCTGGATCCAAAGTTCGTGCTACTCTTCCCATACTGTACTGCTTTGCCTGAATTACATTAATTTATCTCAAGAAGCCTATGGAAGATGGTATGTTCTTAGACATGGGGATGCCCTGGGCTTAGAGAGGTAAAGAAATTCACCCAAGATCACCAGGTACTACGTGGAAAAAACTGACATCTAGGAGAAGGGTAAAATGAAAACACAGAAAATAATTACCAAGAAATATTAGCTGTGATAAAAAAAAAATCATAAAATCCAAAGAGCACATGGACCCTGTGTGAACTCTTCACGTGAGATGAACAGTCCTTGAGCAGGAGACTTGGTCAAAGTTTAGTGTCTGCAGTCTGCTCTTCTGTCTCTGTGAATCTACTCCCATAGGTCTGGGGTTTATCACCTGGTGCCCAGGATGGAGGTGTTCAATCAGAGACTCTGGCCTGGAAGCTACAAGCAGGAAGAGGATGACATATAAATGTCTCTCGTATGTTGAATCTGACCCACTGGTAGTGGCTGTCTGTGGTGTTGGGTTGAGAAAGATTCTGAGGCCCATTAGGGCTCAGGAGGAAAAAGAACAGATTGGTTAGTGATGTCTGTGGTGGCCCCCTCACAGTGGGTGATGACATATGTGCCCAGTATTGGCTGTGCCTGTCTTACATTCTGACTATTCCAGTTTCTCCTCTGGTTTCTCTTGGCACAGTGAATACATATAGGAATTATATTCTCCTGGAGACTTGAAGCTGAATTCTATAGGAGCACCCAGCATGCACATGCAACACATCTGCTAGTTAACCACGTCCTGTTTCTTCAAGGGACTTTGAGATGCTTAATTTTGACATTTAGGCAAGATAAACCAAGAGGCAGGTGCTTTGGAACAGGAAAGCACAGTAAGAAAAATAAAACCCTTTGGACTGATTTTTTTTTTTTTTTCCGATTGAATATTAAGAAGCCAAAGAGTGGCTGCTTTTCCAAGCATGATGAGGGTAATTCAAATTATACTTATTCAACTTATTCTACTTATTCAAGTAGAGATGGCCTGATGGGGGTCCAATTGTTGAGTATAATGTTGGACATAAGAAGTGAGACAATTAGTCTTCTCAAGAAGCTATGGCTAAATGGCAAGAGGAGACAGGAACTTTGTTTTTGTTGTTAAATACGATGAGAAAAAACTCAGTGCTGAGGCCTGAGGATATTGGCACAAGCATTGATATGAATAGATTACTGAATGCATTAGATTGTGGTCTGGATTACCATCTCATTTTGGCTATAACTCAGTCGATTCTTTATTGAGCATCTATGTGTACCTAATGCTAGGTATTCCTACAAAGCAAATTATGTATTATTTATAATGTGTATTCACTCTACATATGGAAGGTATTTGAGAGGGCCTACCATCAAATATATACATAAATATATATATATGTATATATATATATATATATATATAAAATAAGACCATTAAAATAGAATTAGACAATATCTGAAGAAGAAGACAAAGGCAAAATCACTAACCACATAGACTAATGTAGTTACTATGATTGAGAATTAAGATTAGATCTGAGCTTCCTGGCAGATAGGGCAAAATGGAGATCATGGTGGATGCATGTTTGTACTACCAGATGCAATAAGAACACTTGGAAAGGTAAACTGTTTGCTATTACAAGCTTCAAAAAGAACTTGGATGCCAAGCTTCCTGAGGGCAGTGACTGAGTCTTAATTTATCTTAAAACCTTGGCCACCTGGTAGAGAGCATGGCACATACTCGATGTGTAATAACAGAGAACTTGTTGAATCTATTGCATCAATACAATGGTTTGTGGAGATTTGGAAGATGGGAAGGGTTATTAAGATAGAGTGCTATTATTGTCTCTCTTAGGAAAGCCTTTTTGTGGAAATTGGGGGAAATTTAACATAGGGAATTAGCTCCATATGTAGTAGAGGATCTAAGAAGGTAAGAGGGGATGGCAAGGGAACTCAGAGATCAGCAACACCAGGGAAGCCACTGCAGCTTGAACTAGAGGAAGGAAGTGGTATTTTGAGAGGTAGGGTCACCTGTGGGGGTGGGAGGAAAGTGGAACCATACCAAGCCGTACCAGGTGGGAGCTAGAGCTATGGGGTGGGAGGATACAACCAGTGCCAGAGATGCTGTCATGAGAAGAGAGGGAGGAGGAGGAAAAACGGGCTTTTCCCCTTACCCTATAATCTCTTGCCTCCCATTGGCTGAACTCATTTGAAATCAGCTGATGTAGGAATCTGAAAGACACAGCCTCAGGGCTCAGGACTGTCGCAGGTGCAAATTGGAATCTGGGACATCTGTGTTCAATTTGGTCAGACCTTGAATCATGAGCATTGTAAAGATTCTGGAGAAGCTAGTATCTTTTTTTCTTCCCCCCATAATCTTATTAATAGAAAATACTTTGGGCTTCTGATAATCTATAAGGTACTTTGAGAATGTGATTTTGTTGAAACAGATTTAGGTTTAAATTCCAGCACTGCCACATAAGCCACATCAAGAACTTGGGCAAGTTACCCCACTTCTCTGAGCCTCAATTTCTCCATCTCTAAAATGGTAAAGATAGCACCAACTTCACAGAGATTTTTGTGAAGATTAAATGAAGAAATTAATATAAAACACACAACACAGTGCCTGACACATAGGAGAAGCAGAACCCCTAGCTAGTCTGAGATTATCAGTAGTTGGCGACTACTTCACACATGACTGCTGCTTTCAGCAGAACCTTTCTCAGCTTTCAACTTATGTGGCACCACACCCATGAAATCTTTCCAGGGTGTCCTTCCTGTGTCCCCGGTGTCCTCTGGATATACCTCTATCAGGCACATTTCATGCCATTTTAGCATTATCTCTTGGGGTGCCTGGGTGGCTCAGATGGCTAAGTGGCCAACTCTCAGTTTTGGCTCAGGCCATGATCTCAGGGACCAGGGATGAAGCTCTGCATCAAGTTTCAGGCTCAGTGGGGAGTCTGCTTGAGGATTGTCTTTCTCTCCCTCTCCATTTGCCTCTCCCCGCACTCACGCACCCTCTTTCTAAAATAAATAGATAAACATCCTTACAAATTTATTTAAAAAAATGATCTGTTGACCCTCTATTTTCTTCATTAAAATGAGAGCTCCTTCCAGGCAGGAGAATATAGATTGTTCTCTCCATATCATACCTAGCATTGTTCTTGGCAAAGAGTATGAACTTAGCAAATGCTTTTTGAATGTATGAATAAATAATTGCTATTATTCACTCACCAAAAGTAAGATGAACCATTTTCCCAGCCATGCCTTCTCTAGTTCCTTCTTCACTGTGGGCATCTCTGCCTGGTTTCTGAGCTAATCCTGCACAGCACTGTGAGTCTATGACTACCTAGAGAATAGGAGATGGGAGAAGAATAAGGAAAATATAAGAGTTGGCTAGAGCAAGTTGGGAGAAAGATAGTGGACAGCTATTGAATGTCAGATGAGCCCTTCTTTTCTAGAAAGAGCAACCATCAGAACTTCTATGCTTGTATGAAGAGCCCCCAAACATTGTTCTCAGTTTATTGCCTTCATGGAAGATATGAGACCCGAATGGGGCGAATCGGTTCTGATCTCTTGGAAATTTAAAACAGAAACCTATACAGAAAAGTTGATAACTTAACCACTGACTGAAGATATAAGACACAATACTCAGAAGGAGTTCTTGGCCATACTTTTTCTCCTTGTGATGTAAAGAGAAGTCATCCTGAGGCTAGAGAAAAGAATAAAGGAATTATGGGGGGGAGGTTTGAGACCTCCTAAGATGTTCGAGTTCCCAGCTCAAGTTGCCGCTGTCACATTTCTGCCCATGAATTCTATGAGTTACACAAAAGTTTTATTATAAAGCCCCCTTTTTTGTTTAGGGTAGTTCAAATTTGATTTCTGTTATCTGCAACAAACACATCTTAATCCAAAAAAGTGTGAAAATGGACTATGAAACAGAAAAATAATTTGAGACTAAAATATCAGTAGCCACGAATACTGACATATAACTTTCGGATTTTATTCTATAAGCAATGTGCAGCCTTTGCAAGTGTTTGAGGAAGGAAGTAAAATGAAATGGTCTGTATTAAATGGAAAGGCTCTGGCTGACACCTAAACAAAGGGTGTATCTCTCTCCCTGTCACCTTTGCAGCTCAAAAGCACTAATCACTTACTAATCTCAGGAATGTGCTCTTCCCAATTTCCCCACAAATACCTCTGACCCACATGAATGCCCAGCATATTTTTCCTGGACTCCAAACCTTTTCTTTCTTGCAAATTTGTTTTTCCAGTGATCTGCTCTCTGGCTGTCAGAGAATTGTCCTTCTAGAACTAATACTATCACTATGGAAAGATGCCAGATGTCCGTTAGCTGCAGAGAGGGTTATATTCAGCGCGTCAAAAAGAGGACAAAGATTTCCAATGCATGCTTGAATTAGCTAAAAAAATTCATTCTTTCTGCCTTTCTGGTCTTACATTTTGAGGTGAGTAAAGATCTAGATTCCCTGGAGAGGAATAAGAGCCTGAGGCCATTAATCAAATGGATGCTGGAAGGCAGTGACAGGTGGATTAGGGAATCAGCAACATAGTCTACCCCACTCTCATACTAATTTGCTCTTTAGGCATAGGCTACTTATTCCCCCTTCTGCCCCTCAGTCTCCTCATCTGTAAAATAGAGGAGTTAGTCTAAAGAAGTCTCACATTTGGTGATTCTATTTGTCTGAGTTTTTCTTGGATCATCAGGGGGCCAGGAACATGGCTTTGGGTCTGGGTCCCACTCACTGAGAATGGCCCACTTGTTGGACAGCTCTTTAGACCAGCCCTGTAGAATAACTTGAAGTAGTCCTAGGCCTTATCACAGTCACTGGAGGCTAAGTGTTTGTGGGTCATTTACCCAAGATACAACCTCAACCAAGGCATAAAAATAATGCCTCAGTGGTCCATCTGCAGCTTACAGGAGTATCCATCTCCTCCAAGATTCAATTTGGCTAAGATTCAATTTGCATTAGTAGAAATAAGGTATGGCTACCATGCAGTATGAAGTGAAGGGGAGTTTAATTAAAAAGGAACAAGCTAACATCTTCCCTATGTGTTCCAACCCACACTCACCTTAGACCTCTCATGGCAGCTGTGATCTAAACCACATAGTCCAACATTAGATCACATTATCTCTTGAATTGTTCTCTCATTTTTTTTTTTTTAATGTGTGCTTAGTTCAGATCTCTAACTTTACTGAATGTATTTTCAGTTCAAGGACACATATTTGTAGGGAGGCTACTCTCTGCCATGCCCAGAAGATAAAGAGACGAGCACAGTCCCTGCCTTTGAAGAACTCACTGTCTGGAGAAGGATATAGACAAACAAACAGACATTTATGCAGAAGACGTTAAGACAGAGGGATGTGTTTGTTTTCTATTATTGTGTAACAAATCACCACAACTTTAACAGTTAAAAATAATACCCATTTTTTTTTTAGCTTATAGTTCTATAGGTCAGTATCCAGATGGGTTCCAAAGTGTCCTCTGATCAGAGTCTCACAAGACCAAAGTCAGGTTGTCGGCTGGTTGGGCTTTTATCTGTAAGCTCAAGAGAGGAGTTTACTTCCAAACTCAATCAAATCAGTGGCAAAATCCTGTTTCTTGAAGTTTTAGGTAAAAGGTTCTTGTTTCCTTGCTGCCTTTCAGGACAGGGGCCACTCACTGTTCTAGAGGTCAACTGCATTCTTTCTCATATGGCTGCTTTCTTCATGTTCAAACCAGCAATTGGGGGTAGAGTCTTTCACATGCCTTCACTTTCTCTGCCTTCCTCTTCTGTCTTTTTCTTGTACCACCAGCCTGAGAAAGTACTGTACTTTTAAGGACTCTTGTGATTAGATCTGGCTCACTTGGTTACTCTTACTTTTGAAAGCTCAGCTATGTCTTACAACAACACAGTCATGGGAGTGATATCTCAGTCATATTCACAGATTCCAGGGCTCAGGGTGTGGGATCTTTATGGCCCTTCCTAGAAATTTTGCCTGCCACAAGGGTGTAGAGGATGTTAGGGGGCACAGAGCAAAGAGGGGTAAACACCCCAACTCCCATGAGATCATGGGAATGCCTCTTGGCAGAAGTTGCCTGGTTGGATTTTCTAAGGATGACTTAGAGTTAAACAGGGAGAGAAGGGATGTGAAGGAGATGCTTTGGAAAAGATGGATGGAAGAGTACTTCAGGAAGCTCAGTACTCTCTCTTTCCTCCCCAGCATCTAACCCAGTGCTGAGCACATAAGAGTTTTCAACATTTTCTTGACAAATAACTGTTCATGTGTCTAGTCTTTGGAAGGTTGTTTCCTTCTTGTTTGCCTAATGACTGAGCACAAGCATCCTCTTTAGGTTGACATCTGTCTCTAGTCGCCAGCCTTCCTCACTGTACTACTCTCTCTCTTCCCCATCTACCTCCCTCACTCTATTAATTTCCTGTTGTCTTGTCTGATTTCTCCTTGCATTTGAGCACCACAGGCAGAGACTCTAACCTTTTCACTTTGTGCTCCCAGTGCCTGGCACCATCATGTTACATGGTATCCCTCAGAAAATGAATGTTAAGTCAATGAGCTCTTAGCTTAGACTCTGGCTTCTTCTTTGGGTCAAACTCACCATTTTAGTTGAGTTTATTTTTAATAAACATTCACATAGCCCCTGTTATGTGCCAGTAAGTAAACAGCAGAGCCAAGATTCACACTTAGACAGTCTGCTGCACTTGACAGAGGTAAGTGTAACCCTTCAGTCCCTGCCAAGCTTCATACCTACTATGACTAACAGAACAAAAATAACAACAAACAAAAACAACCACCACAACCATTTACTGAGTATTGTTGCACAGTTGCTGTATTGAATTTGTACAACAAATTCCTATAACACTAGAGAGTAAGAATTATTACCTTTATTTTAGAGATAAAGATTCTGCCTCTCAGAGATGTTACGTCACTTACATATGTCCACAGGCCAACAATGGACCTAGGACTTACAGTCTGTTTGACTCCAAACCTGGGCTCTTTGGGGATAATTTAGTGCCTTCATCAGTTGTTTTCATTGAACTGATCATTCCTTTTCTTTTGTAATGACTAACCACTTCAGCATCCATGGAATCATTGTCTTTAAAAAAACATTCAGGAGAAAGTTAGAATCTTGTTGTTTTGGGTACAAAAACATAAACCAGTTTACAATGACCTTGCCGTGATCTAACAGAATAAAAGATCAGTTTCTCTGTGTAAGTCAGATCCTGCCCTGTGTCTTCTTGGTGCCCATCTCAGGGCTGTAGTCCTGTCATGGTGACAATAAAAGGGATAGCACTTTTCCAGGACACTCCAGAGAGCTGGAGTGACTTCATCACCTCACTCTTCATCTATGTGGATTTTCCTCAAATCATTTCTTTGTTACCCGAGAGAAGACCATGAACACAACTACATGAAATATGTATAAACTCCAAAGGTCCACTAATTAAGCAAGGCCCTGTTTTATCCATTCTGTACCCCAGCACCCAACACAGGGCCTGGCACATAGGAATTGCTCAGTGAATGTTTGTTGGATGAATGAAGAAGAGAACCAAAGAAATGGAAACATTGCCCTTGTGCTTAGCATTGGAGCTGAATCTAAAAGGAGTATAGTGTGTTGGAATTTGGCATACATGGAGTAAGTTGGAGCAGTGTCTCTCAGACTATCTGTGGGGAAGGCCTGCACGCATCTTTTATCTCTAATAAATTGATTTGATACATGGCCCTACTACTAGTATGTGCTTTGCACCACCAGCAACTTATCTCTCTAAATTCAACAGCACCCTAGTTGAAATCCTATGTGATGAGACAAAGCACTGATTTCATACTGGGAAATCACAGCAATGTTAAATTGCTAAAAAATTTCTAAAAGCTCATTCTCAATTTCTATACTTAGCTCATCAAAACCAGAAACAAACCATTTATAGTCCAGCCCTGGTCCCTGATCACATTGAGAATAACACTCTAGAACAGGAGTTTGCACTCACAGTTGGGTTAGAATCTTATTAACCAGATTTATATGATTGGGGAGATGTTACTTAACTTCTCTCAACCTCCAATGTTTTCTTGCCTATAAAATGAGGAAAATAGTAATACCTCCCTTATGGGGTTGTAATGAGGATCTAGTCCAATCATTCATTCAATAAATATTTATTGAGAATCTATTATGACAAATACTCCCTTCAGCACTGGAGAAAAAGTAGTGAACAAAATGGACAAAAATCCCTATTTTTATGGAGCTTAGATTGTGGTGAGATAATCTGTATAGAGAAGGTAGCCTGGTGTCTAGTTGTTACCAACTATGTGTCATTTGACAGGTCCTAACTTTACCAAGAGTCAGTTTTAACTTCACGAAGAGTCAGTTTTCTAAAAATAGAGCAAAAACAACAGATACCTCTTATGATTTTTCTGAAGATCCAGTGAGATCAGAGAGATGGTCATTTGCTGTGGAAATAAATACAACTCAAAGTTAAGTGTAAAATATTATGTTTCTGGATCTTGAGGCTCCGAGTTGTGGACTCTCCCAGCAATTGGGAGATTCAAGGTAGTGGGGAGACTTCCCCTGAAACAATGGGGGCCACAAAAGCTGAGAGCTTCAGGAACCACACGAGAAGCCAATATCTAAAGCTAACTGAACAATGTTAGCCAACTAGCCAGTATGGCCAAATGAACAAAAGGAGGAGCACATCAAAAGGACTGAAAGAAGATGTCAAGGCCAAAGCATAGAACCAGAATTTTGGAATCAGGCAGATAACTAGGACAGAATAGACAGCTTATAGCTTGCTTTGAATGCTTACTGGGATATGTTATATGGGCACAAAGCCAAATTTAAAGTAATGAGTTAGAACAGACACCACATCCAAGAGATATTACCAAAAACAGAACCAAAGTGCTCATAATCAGGTTCAGAGTGAGATTAAGGTTAGGACTAGGAGATAAAACCAACCATCCAGAAACAATGAAAACTCAAGAATGGAACATGAAACAAAGAACAAATTATGCTCTAAGGCTAAAAATTATGCTGGGTAACTCCTGTTAGCCTTTTCTGATCTACTCTACCATTCTTCATCCTGTCATGTTCCCCAGGAAGTAGACTGACACTGATCTCTTACCATCTGGTTTCTCAGTGAGTTTTCCACCCCTGGGGAAGATAGGACACTGGAGGAAAACTGGGAGGGAGGAAAGGGAGGTCAAGGGATTTGTTCCCTAAGGTTTCTCTCTTTAGACTATTGCATGCCTCAAACACAAGTCTTTACCCCTATTGTGCTTTCTGGGTTCTGTTAACCACTCCTTCCATTTGTCCTTTTAGATCTAGAGACCTCAGAGAACCCCACTTCTTACTAGCCCCTGGGCGCCAGAGTATCCTGTGTAGCTTCCCTTTACCCTCCCCACAACTTTGTAAATGATCTTATTATCCTAAACAAGTATGCCATCTGTTTCCTTCTGGCATCCTGACTAGAAGCTCCAGGACTTAAGTCCAAAGCTCTGCCTTATTGGGTTCTGTGTGATTAACTATGGGTGGTCAGTGTAATTTAGAGAAACAGTATTGGGCAGATTCACAGTACAGAGTAGAGCAAGTTAGAGTCAGAATTTGAAAGTAGTCAAGCTAGGGTCCTGGGTGTTAACTAGAATAGATCCCAGGGGTTGAAAAAACAGGCTACTATTTAACATTGTACTTACTGTATGCCAGGCACTAAGTGCAGTATATTTGTGAACTCCTTTAATCCTCATAGCAGTGCTATTGAGTTGGTGGTGCTATTGCCATCCTTTTACCAAGTGAGGACAGAGAGGTTAAGTAACTTGCCTGAGATCACACAGCTAGTAAGTGGTTGTAGCTGGGATCTAAACACAGAGAGTCCCACTCCGGAGTCCGTGGTCCTAACTGTGAGTCCTCCACTGATATTCATTTTTCACTTCCAAGTACTGGGTCTGCTGCTTCCTTGTTCTCATTCATAGTCTGAAGATTGCTAATAATACACTTTGCATTGACTTTCGTAATTTAGTAAGCTTTAGCACATTTTGAACCTCACATTTCTGATTTAGTTCTTTCAAGTTCCAGGGTGTTCAGATTCCTCAAAAGGCTGAAATACCCAGCTCAAATTTCCACAGCCAGAGGATGGTGGAGGCTGGCATTATACTCTTTTCTTCTTAAGCTTTTCTATTCTATCTCATAAACCTTGAAGTTTTTCTGGCAGGGACAGCATCTTTTTCACTGCTATACTCAAGTGCCTATTTCGTGGCAGTAACATGATAAACACTGAATAAATGAATGGTTTTGACATGTCCTTTAAAATTCAGAGTGTAGTAGAGGGTATCCAGGAAAGCCATATTATTTTCTTTATTTAGTCTATTATTGGAACCCATCGTTATGGTAGCATCCGAACTGTTTTTTGGCAATCCCCAGCTCTCTGGGACCCTCCTCTTTTCTTAAATCTGCACACAGAGCAGGGGTTATGCTTGCCTGGTCCCACCTTAATCTCTCTGCAAGTCCACTAGCTTTCTTAACTGATGATCACAGGGTCTGATTAGAGCGTTTGCTTGATTCCTTTATCTCATATTAGTTACAGAAGTGGTTAGGTGCCAATGCTTCTATTACAGTAGGTCATACCTGGGTTTGAATCCTTGTTTTGTCGTTTGTGCACAGGCTACTTAACATCTGTGTGTCTCAATTTCTCGATCTATACATAGGTTATAATAGTCGTATACACTTCACAAGATTGTTGTGTGGACTACATTAGATAATGTAGATAATCATTATCATTTCAGATCCACCAGGAAGGAAATGATAGTACAAAGTTGAAATGCAAGATACTTTGTGGGTGTAATGCCTGTGAAAGGTAAAGGGGAAAGGGAGCAGGAGTCATTAGCAGAAGCCTGCAGACTATGATGCAGGTCTGATATCTGTGAAAGGAGTGGGAGAAGGAAGCAATGTTGGGTAGAAAGAACCCCAGACTATGGCTCAGCTCGGAGTAAGTCTTGGTCAGGTTGATAAGAATCTCTGACACCAACATTGCCTGTAGGGGATGTTTGCACTGGGCAGAAGCCTCATCTCCCACTGTGCTCAGTTCTTGGTTAGAGCTGCTAGGGAGTATGGTACCTTTATCATAGCTACTAAAGTATTATATGTTGGCTAATTGGACATAATAAAAACAAAAGTATACAAAGCTCTCAGCACAGTGCCAGGCCCCTAGTAAATATTCAGTAACTTCATTCAAACTTCCAAATTCTTACCTTCTAAATTTAACTTCTTTTCAGCAAATAATTCAGGATATTGGGAAATCTACACACATAACTTTCTATAATGTTGTCTTCTGAGGACCATCTTAACTTCCATAAATTTCTTTGAAGGACAACCATTACACTCAGCTTTATTCTGAATACTCTTCTATATCACATTATATGAAAAAAATTTATATATACCCTCATTTATATATAGAGAAATAAGTGTTCAGAGAGAGCATAGGTCTTTCCCAAGGTCAGAGAGTAAGCCCCTGGGAGAATCAAAAACTGGACTCCAAACTCCTGGCCCCAGCCCCATGCTATATTCTTTTTGCATTCTGTGTGTATGTGTGTGTGTTTGCGTGTGTAGTGTATATGTGTGTGTGTGTGTGTGTGTGTGGATAAACTGATAGTGATCAGCCAAATAGTCATTTGACTAATTACCTTGATCAAAATTGTCCTGGAGTGGAGGGGAATGCATTATTTTTGAAATCAAGGTTTTGGAAATAATTAAGTAAAATCTAGGCAGGAATCACCAAGATTCAGATTTCTCCAGTTTTCTTCCAATTCAACAACCTACTTACTTCATTAGTCTCCAGTATGAGCTTCCCTTTCCCCACCTTTGCTGAAGTATATTACCTCTCTAGACAGTTCTAGGTCTATTTCTGTACAACTGCATAGGGACTTATGAAGATATTTGGAACATTTATTGAAGCAGACCTTAGTAATCCTAGGTCAATTACAGGGCCTTCATTATCTTTGGGAAAGAAGCTCACTGTATGGTAATGTTTACTTCACCCCATTCCAGGAAAAACGCATGGACCTGCCTTGAATGAAAAAGTTAGCAAGGAAAAGCAAGAAAAGTGGACTTGTAGCTGGAAGACCTGTGTTTGTATATATGCCATAGCTCTTAGTAGCTATAATCTGGGACACATTCATGCCTTAGCTCCCTCATTAATAAAAACTAAAGAAGGGTTGGAAGTAAGGCTTATCCCAGTCACCTATGGGAATGAGGGTCTCACTCTGGGCACAACTGTAATACATTTATGGCAATATTGGTTGGAAAGAGTTTCTCTATTAAAATATTTGCCCCCCCCCCCCGGGGTGCCTGGGTAGCACAGTGGGTTAAAGCCTCTGCCTTCGGCTCAGGTCATGATCCCAGGGTCCTGGGATCGAGCCCCGCATCAGGCTCTCTGCTCAGCAGGGAGCCTGCTTCCCTTCCTCTCTCTCTGCCTGCCTCTCTGCCTAATTGTGATCTCTGTCTGCCAAATAAATAAGTAAAATATTAAAAAAAATTTTCCCCCTATTGTAGCTGTGATATGCTAAATATTGAACATTTCAGACCCCCAAAGCAAACTCCTATAGTCTATACAGGCCCTCTGGGAATCTCATTCTAGCTAGGAACAACATAAGATCCAGTGTGTATGGAACATTTATATTTGCTGATGGTTCACGTAATATTATCGCAACTTCTCATAACAACCCTGCAAGGAAATGATCAGCTTCACTTTATGGCTAAGAAAATTAATGCTCAGGGCACCTGGATGGCTCAGTTGGTTGGGCATCCAAATCTTGGTTTTGGCTCAGGTCAAGATCTCAGAGTCACGAGATTGAGACCCACATCAGGCTCTGTGTTCAGCAGGGAGTCTGCTTGAAATTCTTTCTCCCTCTGCTCCTCCCCTGCCCCACTCATTCACTCTCAAATAAGTAAATAAAATCTTAAGAAAAAAAAGAAAACTAATGCTCAAAGAGGCTATAAATTTAACTGTTTCCCTGTTATCACCCTTCTTCAGCTCAGTGCCAGTGTCTCCTATGTTACACTGTGTGACAATTATTCATTCACTTAACTGACCCCTGAGGACTTTGGGGCTGTGCACATTGCACATAGTAAGTGCTCAATAAAGGCTTATTAAATTTTCCTTTCCATCTGGAGACTTGATCAGGCAGACTCTAGAATGTGGGGAATGGCTGGGGCTCATTCTAGGAAGGAGGTCTAGCTACAGGTGGTAAAGGATGATACCTCTCATTGGGCAAGACCCACGGCTGCATGGTCCAGAGATTTCTGCACAGAGGGAGGGCAAAGTGGCAGCAACAGTTGTCCGGACTAATTAGCAGATTACTGAGTTCAGCAAAAGGTTGTGTGAGGGCAGGTACTCACAGCAATTTCAAATCTGGTTGTCCAAAAAAGATTATAAAAAAAAAATCCTCAGAAGCTGTAAAAGTGGCTGAATGCTGAGGACCTCTACCCGTATCTCTCCTGCATGAGACCTAGATGCATTCTAGGAACTGGGTACATTCCTAAGCTTGGGGAGGAGGGGTGGGTAGGGCAGGGAGAGTCGGTGAGATGCCTCAACTTTGGAAGAATAGAGTTGGACATTAAGAAATCAGTCTCCCAGCAGTTCGAGGTTTCTGATAGACCCAGGCAGTGTTACAGTGTCATGTATCATAGCTTCCCCTCCACTCAGTATATTTGCATTTAAAAAAGGTTCATTGAAGAAAAACTAGTTCAACCCAAAGGAATTAAAATCTAATTGGATGCCTTTCAGATACATGGTTAAAAGGATGAGGGAAATCACTTGTGCTTTTAGACCTCCCCAGCAAACCATACTGAGGCCATCATTTTTAGCTGTGTAGGTTGAGCTCTACACAAATATATATGGCATCTTTGAATCTCACCCTGAAGGAACATGTTGCCTGAAAAATTCACTGGACTGTCACTCTATATGCATAGTGAATATGATTTGCATAGCAGAATAAGCCACTTGAGTCTCTTTCTCTTTTCCTATTGGATTAAATCTCTTGAACTCTTCAAGGCCCAGCTTCAGTGCCTCTGTGAAGCTTTCCCTGTTGGCCTCCTCCATCCCCATAGAATTAACCATCCTCTTCTTTTCTTTGTCCCTCTAGTGACTTGCTTGCCTGGGTCCCACCCTGATGTGGTTCCTGGCCAACTCTGCAACTTCATTCTTGGCACAAATCCTCTCATTTATGCTCTAGCCATGCTGTTATTTCCCTCCCCTCCACACGCCAAGTAGAAAGACCTAGAATGCTGCTTCATGGTTGCCTGGCTGTGTGCTTGCTGTTCTGCTTCTGTCTGGAAGCTTTTCCCCACTCCTCTTTCTTTCTGGCTAATTTCCAGACATTTTCCAAGACTTTGCCCTGGACAGAGACAGGGACCACAACTGTATGATTCACCAGTGTAACTCAACCTGCTAGCATACCGCCTGAAATGCAGGAATACTGGTTCCTTGTGTGAATGAATGAATCTCCTCCAAGAAACTTTTTTCTCTGACACTTATCACCCTAGTTTGAGCTGGGTGTCTGTCCTCTCTGCTCCTTTTTCATCCTATGCTTATCTTCTCAGTTACAACTCTATATTAGAAAGCATCTGTCCATGTCTAGCTTCTCCACCCCTTCCCACCATTAGATTCTAACTTTCTTAAGGTTTGTTGCTGGGTTTCATTCATTTTAAGCTTTCATGGTCTAAAGTGCCTGGCAAGCAGTAAGCTCTAAATAAATGTTAATAAATGATAAAATTGAGCCAGGTGGTTGCTACTTTTAAGACACTAGGTCACAGTAAATAACTTTCTTCTTTTTTATTGACTGGAGCTCACAGTACTCTGCCGAATATATACACAATACACAATTTATAATTTGATTTGGAAAACAAACCACCTTGTAGAGTGAAGACAGCACTAGTTGAAGAGTCAGTTCCTGGTTCCAACGTTGCTATATGGCAACTGGTGACCTTAGGAAAGTCAGTGGATCTCTTCAAAACTCAGTATTCCAGTCTGCCAAATGGGTATAAAGATTCTCTAGTCTCTTAGTTCTGCCATAAGTAGGCTCCATTACAAGGACTTGGGTTATACAGTTTATTTGGGAGGTTTGTTTGGGAAGCACAAATAAAAGAGTAGAGAAAGTGAGACAGGGAAGAGAGATAAATCAGTAACATCTACATTAATGATGGGTTGCTACAGTAGACAAGGTGAGCCCATTCCCATTGGGGATGTTTTGAGCGCCCCTACAAAACATGCTTCAAAACTGTATCTGGAGATGAGCTGGAAGCTGGGGTTATTGCTCCATTACCCTTGTTCTCAATCCATCAAAGATTGTCCCTGGAGTATTAACTGGTGTTATTGCCTCCCCCTGGTGTATTATTGTTGAATTAGCCAAATCAAACCCAGCTTGTTTGCTCCCAAAGGGTCCTTGAGGAATCCACAGAGCACTGGAATATATATTATTTCTTAAGGAGAACCTGAGACCTCTAATAATGAGTGCTCACTCAGAGTTTTTTTTCTTTCTGTCAAAGAACTGCTCCTTCTTTCTTACCCCACCACCCACACAGGCAAGCTCCTTCCAGTGTGTGGGCATCCTGGGAGGGTTGATACTTTCCTCCACAGAAAGAGGACTCAAGTGGGAATGCTCCTGTCATATACTGCCTCTACCTGAAAGATCTGGAAATCTGGAAAGATCCGCATTATGAAGCTTTTCCCTGCATGTTAGCTTGGTGGCCAAGACTTCTTAGATTCAGCCTTATACTAACATTTCCATAGAGTTTATTCAAGGAATTCTTTGCATCTTTGAGATGCTTTCCCTAGCAAAATCAGTTTTAGTTTTGTAGTATAGAATTAAATATTCTGGGAAGAGAGATGCTTAGAGAGTGGGCTGACCTACTTGATAGAACTTCTTAGGTAATTATGATGACTTGACCTTTTATGAAAGAGGAAGTCTTTTTTTAAGATTTTATTTATTTGAGAGATAGTGAGCATGAGTCGGGGGAGAGCAGAGGGACAGTGATAAGCAGACACCCCCTCACCCAGCACTGAGCCTGATGAGGGGCTCTATCTCAGGACCCTGGGATTATCAACTGAGCCAAAGACATATGCTTAACTGACAGAGTTACTCAGGCATCCTTAAAAAAAAAAAAAAAAAAAGAAAAGTCTTAAATATTCATATGCTTTGATTCAATAACTTTATTTCTTGACATGTATTATAAGGAAATGCTCTAATATAAAATACCTTACACAGAGAGACGTTTGTCACTAAGTTATTCATAAGTGAAATCTTATGAAGAATTTGTAATAGTGTGTGAAAAAAGTTGTATATCACAATTTTCAGAGAAAAATACAGATTTCAGTATTACATGTGCATCTCAATCATACCAATGAAAATAAGTGAAATAAATGGTGCCTAGAAAAAAAAAACAAAAGAATTTTATATCAAAATGTTAATGGTGGTTGACTTAGGGTGTCATGATTATGGGAGGTGTTTTCTTCTCTTGACTTTTCTATATTTTTTGCATTAATCAAACATTTCAGTTCAAAGAATACTTATGTTTCAACATTATTAAAATATTCATGTCCATAATTGAGTAAATACTATTTTTACAATTGAGTGAACATATACATGTGAAAAAGACTAGAAGGGAATACAGAAATGACTTTTGTTACTGTGGTTAACAGGCAGTGACTCCCTCTTCTGACTTTATTCAGAGCCCCTTGGGGAGCAAGTAAAAAACGTAGGACACCACATTTCATCTTCAGAGATTCAGTTAGTCAGGTGGAATCCTGGGGTCTCTAAATTTGAACAGCTTCTGGTGATTCTAATACAGTCCATCCACAGCATTGGATAGCTACTGTCATTTGGGAACTTGGATTTTTTTTATGTATATGTAATTGCACTGTTGCCAGATTATTTTTACAATAGAAAATGCAAAAGCACATATGATCCTCAGTATTCAGCAATATGAAAATGTCCTCCTTCCAATTTTGTAATCTAGTCTTGTCTTTTAGCATTAAGAGTTTCTCTTCTTCATAACAATTATTGTAGCTGTTACATACTGTTCAACCTGGAGCATATACTTTAACTTTATCAACTAGTCCTCTGCTCCAGAAGAAGTGTCACAGGAGGAATGCCTGAAGAAATTGGAAATTTTCACTTTAAGAGTAAAACTATCTAAAAATATAGTAAATCTTGGGGAGAAAATTTGTTTCTCAAGATCCCAGCAGGCAAAACCATGACCAGTGAATGGAAATTCCCATTAGACAAATGATGGATTTCAAAACCATACTTGGCATACACTTGGCTAAGATGTTTTAAACAGGGCTTGAATATCACATACTTGAGATGATTTCTGACAGCTCTAGAGTCTTTCCAGCCCAGATATGTCCTGGAATCATGATCCACCCCCCTGCCCCACCACTTATCCATAATGCATTTCTACTCATTCTGGGCAAGCCTATTTGCAAGGCTAATGTAATCAAAAGTTTACTAAACTGATTGTGGTTTATTCCAAACAGTGCCTAATTCAAAGCAACTGCTCATCCCCAGCTGAGTTGGGTTCTATTGTTCCTGGATAAAAATAAATAAATAAATAAACAAACCCAATGTATGAAAACCCAAACATAAGCAAATAAATTAGGTGGATAATTACTTGCAGAACAAAAAGATTTCCCACAGGGCTCCTTTAAATTGTGAGCTCTCCTATGCATTGCAGTGTAATTAAATTAGCCGAAATCTAGTTAACACGTAACCCTCTTGTAGTCTTTCTCTCAGGCTTTGCCAAGTTCCCACTTCTCCTAGACTAAACTCCTTTATCTCTACCTGAAAGCTCAGTCTTGCCCTGGATTTGAGCACTAATTTCCCTTCATGATGGAATGGTATGGGAATCCATCTGTATTCCATATGTATGTGCCATGTCACCTTGCTCTGACTTCAACTTTACCTTTTGGGTTTCAGTTCTGATGACTTGGCTCCTTTGTTGGCCTCTGCAGAGCCAGAATCCTGTCTTGCTAATCTGTTAGGACCAGGCCTAATTTTGTTCTTACCTGTTCTGTTCATCCCCATATACCTTAGTTACATCAGCCAGTGTCTGAGCAGGACCATCAAGGCAGGAATTCAATAGAATGAGCTGGTTACAAAAGGAAGAACTGAAAAGTCAAATGGGATCACATGAGGTACCCCAGAGATGAGCAACAACTGGAAGGAGCTACCACTCTTGTGCTAGCTGATGAAGGGATGAGTAGGTATGGTCCTAGAGACCAGGATCAGGGACCATGCGGTGGGAATTGGAATACAGGATAGAAGCTGTTTGGAGGGGGGGAGATGGGACCATAGAGGTAGATGTCAGGTGAGAGAATCCTGGAGATCAGACCAGCTTTTCCTGCTCTTCAGTTCCCTTCCTGTATTTAATGGTTAAATTAAACTGAAAACCAGTTAGTAAGGAATCCTTTGAGTATAATTTTCAGGAATCATCCCCCAGTGATAAGAGCAGAACATGGGAAGGGAGGAAACAGATCTGGATACCAGCAGGCAACATACCTGGTACAACTAAGAAACTGGTATTGGCAAGATAATTCAAAACTGGATGAAACCAAAGCCTTCTAGGGCAAAGATTAATACAATAACAAAAACAATAAAAAATAATAGCAACTAATATTTATTAGTTACTTTCTATAGTCACTTTCTGTTCTAAGCACTTTAAGTATGCCAATTTAATTAACCTCACAAACAGCCCTATGAAGTTCTTTGTATTTTCATAATTTCACATTACAGATGAGGAAGTGGAGACTAAAAGGAGCTAAGTTATTTTCTCTGCAGTGCACAGCTAGAAAATGGCTGAGTCCATACTTGAACATAGGCAGTTTGTTGTAACAGCCCATGTGCTTAGCCATGCTATTCTACCTAAGTCTGAAGTCCTATGCCCTTAACCAATAGCTGTTTGACTTTGCAAGATTCTTAGTAATTTCTTTAATCATCAACTCCTTAACTTTATAAAAACTAATAATATTACTTATTTTACTGAGTTATGGTAAGATTAAATGATGCACTGTGTATAGACTATGAACATAATGCCTGGCACATAGATGACATTAAAAGTACAGTGGAATTTCTATGCTTAAATGGTTCTCCCTCACCCTTGGAAAGGGAAAAATGCATGAGCTGTGTTCTAGGTCAGACCCAGTTGAGGTTCCTCCTTCAACCCTCTAACTGTCACTTATTTCTCTCAAGGCCCTAGTTCCTGGACGAGGGCCTCATTAGGGCTCATAACCACCACGCAGGATCTCTCTTTGACATTTTACAGCCATTCTTCCCCTTCACATAGACAACCTTCTTGAGAAAATGGATTTTCCTTGACTAATGAGAATGTGTTAGTCTCTTGTTATTGCTATGTCTTAGTGAAACATTTCTAATGAGAAGGATTAATTTTGTGACATTTTCAATGCCATCTGCACTCATCAAAGGCCTAAGTATGCATCAATCTCAAAACTGTCCCTTAGTCTCAGTGGAGCCAAATTCCCTCACATCCAAGCCCCTCATTTCTCTCTCCTTAACCTACAGTGTCCTAAACTATAAAACAGGGAGTCTAGACTATTCCATGCCTAGATTTCAAGGCAGTGGTGAGGAGTAAATGAGATCATAGAAAGCATAAGAATCATGCTAATGATGAGGATGATGATGATAACAATAATAATAAAGCTAACATCTCTATAGTGCTTACTATGTGCCAGGCATATACACTGAATTCAATTAACACAATCCTACTCAGTAGCTGGTATTATGATCTTCGTTCTATAGATGAGGAACCTGAGACACAATCAGATTAATGATTTTGGCTAAGGATACAGAGCTAATAAGTGGGAGAGTCAGAATTTGAACTTAAGGCAATCTGTGTCCTGAGTCAAAAAGACATAGTAGGCCCTCTGGGCCTCAGTTATCTTGTGTGTTCTCCTTCTGTTTGAAACTTTTATGTCACAGACAAGTTAGGGCCCACTGATATACAGAGGAGGGGAAGACAAATGTCCTTACAGTCTCATGTCCCAGATGTTTCATGGACTTTCCTTTGTTCTCAGAGGTTGAGGTAGTTGGCTCAAGCCTACAAGTCTTATATGAGTCTAGTGCTTTCCCCAGGATTTCTGTGAATTCCTGACTTCATTGTTTTCATGGTCGCTCTGCCTCTGCTCTTCTGTTCATCTTGAAACTGGCACATCAACTAGAGCTCCAAACTCCACCCTTTTCAGGCTTCCTGAGGTGATTCAGTAGCTCCTAGCACATCCTATTTTTAGTTTTCCTGAATATCTGTCTTCTATCTATCTATCTATCTATCTTTTTTTTTTAATATCTATCTCCTATCTATCTATCTATCTATCTATCTATCTATCTATCTATCTAACTTTTTAAGATCTTTCTTTGTATTCCAGTTAGCAGAGAGTATAATATTCATTTTAGATGTACAATTTAGCAATTCAGCACTTCCATACAACACACAACAAATGCATTCTTTAATCCCCTTTACCCATTTAACCCTCATCCTCCTACCCTCTTCCCCTCTGTTGATCATCAGTTTGTTCTCTATAGTTAAGTCTTTTTCTTTGTTTCTTTCTCTTTCTCCTTTTTCCCCCATGATCATTTGTTTTGTTTCTTAAATTATACCTACGAGTGAAATTATATGGCATTTGTCTAAAATCAACAAAACAAGGAACAACAGGTGTTGGTGAGGATACAGAGAAAGGGGAAACTTCTTGCACTTTCGGGGGAATGCAAACTGGTGCAGTCACTGTGGAAAATAGTGTGGAGGTTCCTCAAGAAATTAAAAATAGACCAATCTTACTATCCAGCAATTGCACTACTAGGTATTTACCCAGAAAATGCAAAAATATCAATTCAAAGGGATACATACACCCTGATGCTTATAGCAGCATTAACAACAATAGCTAAATTAGAGAATGAGACCAAATGCCCATTGACTGAGGAATGGATAAAAAAGGCATAGTATGTATATGTGTATGTATGTACACACATGATGGAATATTACCCAGCCATAAAAAGAATGAGATCTTTCCATCTGCAGTGACGTGTATAATGCTACAGAGTATAATGTACCCCAGTGCTTATAGCAGCATTATTATCTACAAATCAGATTATGGGAACAGCCCAAATGCCCATCAACTGAAAAATACATAAAGATGTGCATATATATACACACATATAATGAATAAGATGTGGATAAATATATTAAGAAGTATACACACACACACATGCCCACATATAATGGGATATTACTCAGCCATAAAAAATAATAAAATCTTGCCATTTGCAATGATGTGGATGGAGCTAGAGAATATTATGCTAAGAAAAAAATAAGTCAGAGTTTTCCTGAATATTTCTGAGTCATGATGTGGAGTCACCTCAGAGTGGGCAAAACACTCTATTCATGGCCACCTGGTGTCCATACTGCACCTTTGCGCAAATTAGAAAAAGCTCTCCCCACCATCCCTGCGACCAATTAGAGAAATTACCCTCTCTGGGCATACAAATGAGGAGGAACCATCCCCTCTAAGCTAACATAGGGCCACACCAAGACCCTAGCTTGGCAAGCAGAGTACAAGTAGGTGGGATTTTATTCCCCACTCTTATGCTGATGCAGGGCACCATGTTCAGAACTATATGCATTTGTCTTACTTTTGCCATCTTGACTCTAACCTGACTTCCTTGCTTTTCCTCCCTATCAGTTCATTAAAGCAGAAACACTTTCCAAAATCTCTGTTCCAACAACTAAGATTTTTACCATGCTCAAGACCAGAACCTGCTCTTCCTTCTAAACAGGGCTCACCTCTACCCATTATTTTTACATTACCAGAGCCATCACTTCTTTTCTTAAATCTAGCCTTGTCTGATCAGTAAATTCAATTTCTAAACATGGGTCTTTCTTCCAGCAACCTCTTAGGGCTGAGCCATAAATGATGCAGAATGCAGGAGAGAGGCAGGGATGCTTTTATCTCATCCTTGAGCCTATAGTCCCATGTTCCACCACCCTGCAGAGAGGTGCTTGCTTTTGCCTCCCAGAAGCACTTGACTGCACAGATCCTGGTTATATAGCAGAGGAAGGCAATCCCAGCAAGCCCAGTATGTAACAATCTGTCTTTGGTAGGCAAGAAGACAAATGCACAGTCCCTAGAAATTCTGAGCAGTGGTGCTTAATCCCCATGCAGTAATTATGCTCATCCATCTCTTGTTCTGTCCTCTAAGAAGTCTCAGCAGGGTGTGTCATATGCCATGTGCAGCATCTTTAAGGTACATGGGTTTGGGTACCACTGTGTTACTATTGCAGAGTAAAGGCAGTTAAACCAGTGACCTCCCAAGGTTTTGACTATGCATTCCTATTAGTAAGGCATTTTTGAGCAAGCAGCCCATATATACATATTTATTTATGCATTCATTGCATATATGTATCTTTGTTCTAATGCTTATATGTCATAAACATATGAAAATAAAAACAAGAAAGGATGTATTAAAATAAATATGGGTAGAAGTTCTGGAATGCTCTTCCTACATCCCAGTTGATCATCTTGCACACCTTCTGGGAAGTACACAGCCTACTTAGATGCTGCCCAGGTAAGTCATATCACTTCCTTGCTTGGGAATGTGGGAAGTACATAGCCTTTGGAATCAGTCCAATCTAAGTTCTGATCCTAGCTTCCCCAATCTATGGCTAGAGGATTTGGATAAGTGGTATAATGTCTTGGGCTTTAGTTTACTTGTTCATAAAATGAGGTATGATACTCTGAGCCAGACCCTGTCCTGGATGCTATGAATTTAGAGGTAGGGTGCAGGAGTTCAATCCAGACAGAAGGATTTGTAACAACTAACTTCAGATAACTTGGGATGTTAATTGAAGATACTGATTCCTAAGCCTCACTTTAGACACAAAATCAAAATCTTTTGAAATAGAACCAGAGAATATGCATTTTATACATTTTCTAGTGAATCATATGTACACAAAAGTGAGAGAGGTAAATAGTGGTAAACAGATGTAGTGATACTGTATCATGCAAAGTAATGAGAAATGCTACAAAAAGGGATAACTCTGAAGGGTCTGGGAGTACAGAGGTGGGGTGCCTGCTTTAGGATGGGCAGCTTCATGGAGAAAGTGGTACAAGGCATGATTCTTGCTTATTCTAGTTCTGTGTTCAAATTTTGGCTTAGACCATGTCCCAACTTAAAGTATTTGTTTGGTTCAGCCCAAGTCCTCTGAATCTTCCCTTTTGTACAGCCTCCCTTACCACCCCAGTATGTGTGCAGTGACAAATCTCACTCAGGTTTGCAGAATGCCTGTCCCATTAGCTGCTGCAGGCTTCAGTAATGACAGAGGTGCCGAAGAGCATAGCTTCCTTCTATAGGCCACACACAATTTTGCTCTACTGAAAACCTTGGGCTACAATAAAGAGTTTAGTGTTGGTAATTTATTTATACCCTTACGTTATTCCTAAACAGGGTTTGAAGTGCCTTCAATAGATACAAATAATACAAGTCAAAATATGAGGTAAATGAGCAAAGATGGGCAAAGAAATGATACTGGCTGGAAAATAAGAGGAAGGCAACAGTAGAATCTGTAAACAAGCTCTTTAACATATGTTTCTGCCCAGCTTTACAAGTAGCCATACATTTGGTTTTGAGCTTCTTAGTAGCCAGAACCAACAGGGAAGCAACTATTAGTTTTATAATGTTCATAGCATCTACTTGAGTAAGTTGAACTGGATGCCAAGGAGAAAGCTTTTCTCAGGACTGACATGAAGATGTTAAACATCTAATATATAAGAGAGTGAATGATAGCCTCAGTAGTCTTGTAGTAATTAATTATTATTTGATATAATTATTTAATATTATTTCAATGTACGATATTGATTTTATCAAACTCTTTTACTTGAAGGTGCTTTGAAGGTTCATTTGTTCTACCTGATAGCCCGGAGAATTCTGCCTTGAGAGGTAGCAGCTTCCCTTCCAGTCTCCCACTATTGCAGTATTCCTTCTTCTCTGCTCTGCCCTGTCTCCTGGGGGGCCTTATCCAACTACACTTGAGTCTTTCCAAATAGTCTGGAATTGGCTGAACCCTAAAATATTGTTCAATCTTTAACATTCTCAAACATCTTCCTTATGAAGTCATTCCATCCTTCAAGACCCAGTTCAGATCTGAGAAGGGCTTTCCAGGAAGGCTTCTCTGCTCCAACCATCAGGTTTACTTTCCTCTTCATCATGCATCTATATTACTCTGCTGGGATTTCCATTTTAACATTTATTATAATCCACCTTGAGCTAGGGTATAGATGAACATATGTCTCTTTCTTTCCCATGACTCTCTCTTTCCATCTAAACCCAAGAGGAAGCAGAACAAAGGTCACTTGGAACCAGAGCCTGGAAGTAATGTAAGAGCTATCCACTGAGCACTAGCTCTGTATCAGGCATTCCACTGTGGAATTGTGGGGTTGGTAGGGGTGAGGTGGGGTGTGTGAGTTGCTGAGATGAGAAAGTCCTGTTTATTGCCCTCAGGCCCCTATGACAACCTGCTGGATGGTGGGCTGCTCATGGGCAGGAGGTATTTGTACTCATTGTACTCAGCCTGATGTTTGTGGATTTTTTTAATTAACATATAATGTATTATTTGCTTCCAGGGTACAGGTCTGTGAATCATCAATCTTACACAATTCACAGCACTCTCATCATAGCATAAGCCCTCCCCAATATCCATAACCCAGCTACCCTATCCCTCCCCTCCCACTCCCTAGCAACCCTCATTTTGTTTCCTGAGATTAAGAGTCTTTTATGGTTTTTCTCCTTCCCGGGTCCCATCTTGTTTCATTTCCTCCCTCCCTTCCCCCCACAACCCCCCACCTCTCAAATTCCTCATATCAGAGAGATAATATGATAATTGTCTCTCTGACTGACTTATTTCACGTAAAATAATACCGTCTAGTTCCATCCACGTCTTTGCAAATGGCAAGATTTTGTGGTTTTTGATGGCTGCATAGTACTCCATTGTGTGTGTGTGTGTGTGTGTGTGTGTGTGTGTGTGTTTAAAACATCTTCTTTACCTGTTCATCTGTTGATGGACATCTAGGTTCTTTCCATAGTTTGGCTATTGTGGACATTGCTCATATAAACATTTGGGTGCCTGTGCCCCTTCAGATCACTACATTTGTATCTTTAGGGTAAATACCCAGTAGTGTGATTGCTGGGTTGTAGGATAGCTCTATTTTAAACTTTTTCAGGGACCTTCATACTGTTCTCCAGAGTGGTTGTACCAGCTTGCATTCCCACCAACAGTGTAGGAGGATTCCCCTTTCTATGCATCCTTGCCAACATCTGTTGTTTCCGGACTTGTTAATTTTAGCTATTCTGACTGTTATGAGGTGGTATCTTCCTGTGGTTTTGATTTGTGTTTCTCTGATGCCGAATAATGTTGAATACTTTTTCACATGTCTGTTGGACATTTGGATGTCGTCTTTGGAGAAATATCTATTCATGTCTTCTGCCTATTTCTTGATTGGATTATTTATTCTTTGGTTGTTGAGTTTGGTTAAGTTCATTATAGATTTTGGATACTAGCCCTTAATCTGATATGTCATTTGCAAATATCTTCCCCATTCTGTCAGTTGTCTTTTGGTTTTGTTAACTGTTTCCTTTGCTGTGCAAAAGTTTTTTATCTTGATGATGTCCCAATAGTTCATTTTTGCCCTTGCTTCCCTTGCCTTTGGTGGTGTTTCTAGAAAGAAGTTGCTGTGGCTGAGGTAAAAGAGGTTGCTTCCTGTGTTCTTTTCAAGGATTTTGATGGATTCCTGTCTCACATTTAGGTCTTTAATCCATTTTGAGTTTGTTTTTGTGTGTGGTGTAAGAAAATTGTCCAGTTTCATCCTTCTGCATGTGGATGTCTAATTTTCCCAACACCATTTGTTAAAACACTGTCTTTTTGGAGTGGAGTCTTTTGGGTTTTCTACATAAAGTATCATATTTTCTTCAAAGAGTGAGAGTTTGACTTCTTCTTTGACAATTTGGATGCCTTTTATTTATTTTTGTTGTCTGATTGTTGAGGCTAGGACTTCTTGTACTATGTCGAATAGCAGTGGTGAGAGTGGACAGCCCTGCTGTGTTCCTGACCTTAGGAAGAGCTCTCAGTTTTTCCCCATTGAGAATGATATTTGCTGTGGGTTTTTCATAGGTGGCTTTGATGATATTGGGGCATGTACCCTCCATCCCTACACTGTGAAGAGTTTTGATCAAGAAAGCTTTGTCATATGCTTTTTCAACATCTATTGAGAGTATCATATGGTTCTTGTTCTTTCTTTTATGTTAATGTATTTATTGTATCACATTGATTGATTTACAGATGTTGAACCAAACTTGAAGCCCAGGAATAAACCCCATTTGGTCTTGGTGAATAATCCTTTTAATGTACTGTTGGATCCTACTGGCTAGTATTTTGGTGAGAAATTTTGCATACATGTTCATTAAGGAAATTCTCCTTTTTAATGGAGTCTTTCTCTTGTTGAGAGATCAAGGTAATGCTGGCCTCATAAAATGAGTTTGGAAGTTTTCCTTCCATTTCTATTTTTTGTTAGTTTCAGGAGAATACATATTAATTCTTCTTTAAATGTTTGGTTAGAATTCTCCTGGGAAGCCATCTGGCCCTGGGTTCTTGTTCCTTGGGATATTTTTGATGATTGCCTCAAACTCCTTACTGGTTATAGGTCTGTTCAGGTTTTCTATTTCTTCCTGGTTCAGTTGTGGTAGTTTATATGTCTCTAGGAATGCATCCATTTCTTCCAGATTGTCAAATTTCCTGGTGTATAGTTGCTCATAATATGTCCTTACAATTGTTTATATTTCTTTGGTGTTGGTGGTGATCTCTCCTCTTTCATTCATGATTTTATTAATTTGGGTCCTTTCTCTTTTCTTTTTGATGAGTCTGGCCAAGGTTTATCAATCTTATTAATTCTTTCAAAGAACAAGGTCCTAGTTTCATTGATCTGTTCTACTATTCTTTTGGTTTCTATTTAATTGATTTCTGCTCTGATCTTTATGATTTCTCTTCTCCTGCTGGGTTTAGGCTTTCTTTGCTGTTCTTTCTCCAGCTCCTTTAGGTGTAGAGTTAGGTTGTGTACTCAAGACCTTTCTTTTTTCTTGAGAAAGACTTTACTGCTATATAATTTTCTCTCAACACCATCTTTACTGTGTCCGAGATTTTGAACAGTTGTGTTTTCATTTTCATTTGTTTCCATGAATTTTTAAATTTCTTCTTTAATTTCCTGTTTGACCCTTTCACTCTTTAGTAGGATGCTCTTTAGCCTCCATGTATTTAAGTTCTTTCTAACTTTCCTCTTGTGATTGAATTCTAGTTTCAAAATACTGTGGTCCAAAAATATGCAGGGAATGATCCCAATCTTTTAGGAACCAGTTGAGATCTGATTTGTGACCTACGATGTGATCTATTCTGGAGAATGTTCCATGTGCACTACAGAAGAATGTGTATTCTGTTGCTTTGGGATGGAATATTCTGAATATATATGTGATGTCCACCTGGTCCAGTGTGTCATTTAAAGCCTTTATTTCATTGTTGATCTTTTGCTTAGATGATCTGTCCATTAGAGTAAGGGGGGTGTTAAGTCCCTAATATTATTATATTATTATTGATGTGTTTTTTTCATTCAGTTATTAATTGGTTTATATTATTGGCAGCTCCCATGTTAGGGGCATAGATATTTAAAATGGGCAGATCTTCCTTTTGAACAGACCCTTTAGTATGATATAGTGTCTTTCCTCATCTCTTATTATAGTCTTTGGCTTAAAATCTAATTTACCTGCTATAAGGATTGCCACCCCAGCTTTCTTTTGATGTCCATTAGCATGGTAAATTGTTTTCCACCCCCTCACTTTAAATCTGGAGGTGTCTTTCAGTCTAAAATGAGTTTCTTGTAGATAGCATATCAATGGGTCCTGTTTTTTTATCCATTCCATTTTTTTATCCATTTACCCTGTGTCTTTGGATTGGGGCATTTAGCCCACTTACATTCAGGGTAACTATTAAAAGATATTAATTTAATGCCATTGTATTGTCTGTAAGGTGAC
This sequence comes from Mustela erminea, assembly GCF_009829155.1. Lineage (NCBI taxonomy): Eukaryota > Metazoa > Chordata > Mammalia > Carnivora > Mustelidae > Mustela > Mustela erminea. Next base: position 62,822,617 of record NC_045623.1, read on the forward strand.
TGTTACTGTATATTGTCTCTGTTCCTTTCTGGTCTGTTACTTTTAGGCTCTCTCTTTGCTTAGAGGACCTTTTTCAATATTTCCTGTAGGGCTATTTGCTGTTCGCAAATTCTTTCAGTTTTTGTTTGTCCTGAAAGCTTTTTATCTCTCTTGCTATTTTCAATGATAGTCTAGCTGGATATAGTATTCTTGGCTGCATATTTTTTTCATTTAGTGCTCTGAATAGATCATGCTGGTCCTTTTCAGCCTGCCAGGTCTTTGTGGATAAGTCTGCTGCCAGTCTAATATTTCTACCATTGTAGGTTATAGACCTCTTGTCCTGAGCTGTTTTCAGGATTTTTTTCTTTGTCACTGAGACTTGTAAATTTTACTATTAGATGACAGGGTATTGACCTATTTATTGATTTTGAGGGGGGTTCTCTGTGCCTCCTGGATTTTCTTGCTTTTTCCCTTTGCCAAATTAGGGAAATTCTCTGCTATAATTTGCTTCAATATATCTTCTGCTCCTCTCTTTCTTGTTCTTCTGGGATCCCAATTGTTCTAATATTGTTTTGTCTTATGGTATCACTTACCTCTGGAATTCTCCCCTTATGGCCCAGTAGTTGTTTATCTCTCTTTTGCTCAGCTTCTTTATCCTCCATCATTTGGTCTTCTGTATCACCAATTCTCTCTTCTGCCTCATTTAACCTAGCAGTAAGAGCCTCCATTTTTTATTCCACCTCACTAATAGCTTCTTTGATTTCTACGTGGTTAGATTTTAGTGGTTTTATTTCTACAGAAAGGAATTCTCTGGTATCTTCCCTGCTTTTTTTTTTTTTTTTTTTTAATCTCAGCTAGCACCTTGATATTCGTCATTCTGGACCCTAGTTCTGACATCTTACTAATGTCTGTATTGATTAGTTCCCTAGCCATCAGTACTGCCTCTTGTTCTTTGTTTTGTTTTGTTTTTTTGTGAGTTTCTCCACCTTTCATTTTATCCAGATGAGAATAGTTGAATGAGAGAATAAAATACTAAAAGGGTAGCAAGGATCCCAGAAAAATATACACTAACCAAATCGGAAGAGACCCGAAACCAGGCGGAGAAGAAAGGAGGGGGGGAAATATATATATGTATATGTATGTGTGTGTATACATGTATACACATATGTGTATACATATATATGCACATATACGCATGTGTACACATACATAAACATATGTATATATAGAGAGACAGCTACACACATACACACATACATATGTATATATACATATATATATAATGACTGGTGAATAGAACAGAGCCACACACTTGATTTTGGGTATATTTTGGTCTAGAAACTCCTTCCCAAAGTTTTAAAGAAAGAAAAAAAAATATATATATATATATATATATGCAAAAATAAGGGTAAACATGATGAAGGGATGGAATATGACTGTAAAGATGAAAATTTAAAAGTATTCTAAAAAAGGAACTGGTAAGAAATTGGTTGAAAAAAGAAAAAAAAGAAGAAAGAATGTGATCAAGCTGGACACTAGAATAAAGCCATGTTCTAGTTTTAAGGTATATTTTGATCTGTTAGAAGAAATTGTATTCCATAATTTTAAAAAAGAAAAACCTATATAAATAAAAAAAATAAGGTTAAATACAATGAAGGGATAGAATATGACTGTAACAATAAAAATTTAAAAAGTTTTTTTTATTTTTTAAATTAATTTTATTTTATCTTTTCAGTGTTCCAAGATTCATTGTTTATGCAGCATACCCAGTACTCTATGCAATACATACCCTCCTTAGTACCCACCACCAGGCACACCCAAACCCTCCACCCCCTTCCCCTCCAAAATCCTCAGTTTGTTTGTCAGAGTCCACAGTCTCTTGTGGTTCATCTCCCCCTCCAATTTTCCCAAATCACTTCTCCTCTCCTTCTCCCAATGTCCTCTATGTTATGAAACCATGTGATAACTGACTCTCTGCTTGACTTATTTCACTCAACATTTTGTTAAAAGGTATTGATAAGATAAAATAGTTTTAAAAAGTTAAAATAGGAAAGAGGAAAAAATAGAATAAAAAATAAAAGAATAAGAAAAAATAAGAAAAAATTTAAAAAAATAGAATAAGAAAAAAATAAAATAAAAATTTGACTTTGAAAGACTAAGAATCATGGGAGAAAAAGCTATGAATTCTATGTGTTGCATTCCCCTAGTTCTGTAGTTCCTCAGTTCTCATTGATCAGTAAAATTGGTCTTGGCTGGATGTTCTTGCTGATCTTCTGGGGGAGGGGCCTGTTGCTGTGATTCTCAAATGTCTTTGCCCAAGGTGGAATTTTACTGCCCTTGCCAGGGGCCAGGCTAAATAATCTGTTTGGGTTCACTCTATTGAGGTTTTGTTCCCTGAACACTTTCTGTAGGGCTTTGGAAGACGAGAATGAAGATGGTACCCTCCCAATCTCTGGCCATAGGAGCTGAGAGCTCAGGGCCTCACTCCTCAGTGCCCCCTGAGAAAAGCAGTCAATCCCTCCCATCTTCCTGGTCTCTGGCTGCACTCTGAGCTCTCCCAGCCTGTGACCAAGCATTTCTATCTCTGGCTCAGGGCCCCATTTGGAGTCTCCAACCCCAGCAGATTCCTACAGGACACCCTGCACTGCTCTTCCTGAAGGAAGAAGGTTAGTTTCCCTGGATCTGCTATCCACAGGGATTTTGCTTGAAGAGAAGTGGCCTGACTGAGACACCTAGGAATCAGACTTAGCAGAAGTCACACCATTTTTGTAAAAAGCCTCCATTTCATAACAGTCATGTTATTACACCCGTGTTGTAGCACTCTTAGCAGAAGAAAAACTGCAAAATATTCTAGATATAACAATCCCAGGAAATATACCCTATTCTAGATATCTGCTTAACCCAGGTTTTTGCTTCTGTACTGCACTTGGCAATTCTTAGAAATTGGCAACAGCATGTGGCTTATGCCTTTATAAGCCTACTCCTGAGCTCATTTGGGGCTGTGAGATTTTGGAGTCCATGAGCCTTCTTGCAGCCACTGGCTTTTTGATAAAAGAGTCTTTAATTTGGCCTACTGAATATAGCGTTCATCTGTATAACTTGCTGCTCAGAATATAACATTTGGAGGCCCCAGCAAGATACCTGAGTGACCTCTGGCACTCGGACTAGATGCCTACAGGGCAGATGGCCTTGCTGTCTGCACTGCCAGGACTAGGAGATAACTCCAGGGGAGGCACCCCCTGAGATGTTCCAGGGTCCCAGAGTTCTCTCTCCGAGATTCTGACAGCCAGTCAACCCTCTAAACACCCACTGAGTCACCTGGAAATTCCTGAGGTGAGGCCACCTTTCTATTTTTCTGAGGACTGGTCTACCTGGTGGTGCAAGTGAGACAACTGGACACAGTCTTAATTCTCTTCCATGGACTCATCCCTAAGACATTAGGTGGGCATCTCTGACCAAGAGCCCACAGAAGTCCTTCCTGGCTTACTTCTCCAAATCTTCTTTTCTCTGTTTTCTGTCAGCCAATAAAATCTATACTGGGTAATATACAGGGGTAAAAGACTGGGAATGTGGGACAAAAAGAGCAGAACAGGGATTACAAAAATTATATATCTACATTTGCCAGTATTCAGGACAAGTTAGTTGGCAATGTTTAAACTCAGGGAAATTTTTCTGTCCCCATTGGGGATGTGAAACTCTATCAACTATTAACAATTACCACAGAGATGGGGATGTCCACCTAAAACTTAGAAGGGACCCCAACCCCTCTACTTGTGTAATAGGAAAATGTAACCCAGTGACCTTCACAACCAGAAAAGGGTATTCAACTTCCAACTCATGTGAAACGGGTAAGACTTGGGAAATAAAACTTTATGTATCTGAGAAGGACCTGGGAACCCTGTTTACCATTCAAAAGAAAACCCCACCCCTACCAGAAAGATCACTGGGTCCTCTTGCTGGTTTGCTTTACCAATACCAGTAGGCAAAGGTCCCTCCAAACTGCCCATTGCCCCTACAAGCACTATGCCCTAATCAAGAGATCAGCTACTACCCCCTCGGCCAAATCCCCAACCAGAGCTGCCTCTTCTAAACATAATCAGTGCTGTCCATCAGCTTATAAATACTTCTCAGCCAAAATTGGGAGCTGGTTGCTGGCTATTCTTTAACTCCAAACCCCATATTATATAGGAGTAGGTCTTTCTGGAGCCATCTCATCTACTAACAACTCCAATAATTGTAGTTGGGAAGTAACCCAAGTTAACATTAGGAAACATACAAGGGACAGGGACATGCTTAATATCAACTAACTACAATCTTCAACAATCACCCTATGCATCAGTATGCAACTGGACTATCCAAATTAGTAACAACTCTAAAACTTTTTTCAAGCCCCGAATCAAACTTGGCTAGCCTGCACTAATGTTCTCACAAAATGCACTGCTGGGGCCCAATTCACAAATCAGTCAAGACCCCTACTTTGTATCCCAGTCTACAATTTACCTCAAATATTTATATATAATGGGGACAGGGGAAGAACCTTAATCCATTCCCTGTCGTCCTCAAACCACTGGAAATAAGCTCCCATTCTAGTATCCATCTTGGTCAGCCTGGGAATTGCAGGATCTGCCACAGTTGGGGCTTCAGACTTAATAAAAGGAGAAATCAATATAGGGGACTCTAAGCCCAAATAGATGCTGAGCTAGGACACCTTGAAAACTCCATCTCCTGCCTCGAGAGCCAGGTGAATTCATTAGCAGAAATGGTCCTACAAAACAGGCAGGAGCTAGATCTCCTTTTCCTCCAGTAAGGTGGACTTTGTATAGCACTAGGAGAAAATTGCTGTTTTTATGCTAACAACTCCAGGCTAATAAGAGAAAGTCTATCTCTAGTCAGAAAAAAATATGGAAACTAGGAAAAATAAAAAAGAGCAACAAAATAGTTCATTTAAAACCTTGTTCAACTGGTCTCCATGGGTAACCACCCTTGTTTCGGCCACATTAAGGCCTTTCATTCTCTTACTCATGGCCATTACAATAGGACCCTGTATCATAAATTGGACTATAAGTCTGGTTTAAAAAAACAACCCACAAAAACAAATTATCCCAGTCAAACTCTTAAGGATAAAACAAACATATAACCCATTACAAAAGGAAGAAGAATCAATGATGTGATTCATTGTCTTAAAACCAGTGAGGAATGAGTCACCTAGGAGACAGACTTAGCATAAGTCATGCCATTTTTTGTAAAAAGCGGCCATTTCATAACACAGTCATGTTATTACACCCATGTTATTGCAATCTTAGTAGAAAAAAAATGCAAAATATTCCAGATATGAAAATCCCAGGAAATGTACCCTACCCTAGATACCTACTTAACTCAGCTTTTTTGCTTCTGTACTGCACTTGGCAATTCTTAGAAACTGGCAACAGGATGTGGTTTATGCCTTCATAAACCTACCCCCTGAGCTCATTTGGGGCTCTGAGATTTTGGAATGCATGGGCCCTCTCACAGCCGCCAGCTTTTTAATAAAGACTCCTCAATTTGGCCTACTGAATATGGTGTCCATCTGTATAACTTGCTGCTCAGAATATAACATGACTGTGCCTCAGATCATGGTTTAAGATAACCCTGAGTTGAGAGTCCACTGCTTGGCTCCATCTCTGCAGCCGGCTTCCCAGTTCCAATGGCTGGAAGCTCTGCCACACTCGGGCACCCCTGGTCTTTTTGTGACCCCACTGATCCTAAGACCACACTTTCCCCATGAGGGCCCCCCACCCCCCACTTAGCCTCTGGAGCCGTGTCCCTCAGTGGAGCAAACTTCTAAACGTTCTGATTTTGTGCTTTGCTGTGCTTGTCAGGAGCCGGCCCCTTTCCTTCCCAGGTCTCTTTTCCTGTTTATCATCTCGGATTCACTTCTCCACATGTCCCACCTTCCAGAAAGTGGTTGCTTTTCTGTTCCTAGAATTGCTGCTCTTCTTTTTGATCTCCTGTTGCATTTGTAGGTGTTTAGAATGGTTTGATAACTATCTGGCTGATCTCCTGGGACTCCACGATATTTAGGTGTCCTACTCCTCCCCCATCTTGCTCCTCCCCCATGATCCAGTCTGATATTTATTTGAACTTGAAGCAACCTACCCCAATGACAAAATGACAGATCATTTAAAACAGACACCCTAGTTGTTATTTTTTCTGCTAAGTATCATAACAACTCTGAGATAGTCATTATTACCTCTATTTTACAAAAAAAGCAGCTTAAATGCTCACCTTTTTTCATCCTAGTAAGCTTCAGTTTCATCAAGTAAAAAACTGGTTAGATAGTAATACTTACCTTGCAATGTTGTTAAGAAAAATGAAATTCTATACGTTAAATGTCTTATCACAGTCCTTGACCCAGTGAATATGCTTTGGAACTGTGGGTTTCATCCCCCAGGATATAACATTTTATTGAATTCTTATTCCCTTTCATGTACTATCCGAAGTACTTCAAATATTTAATTAACTAATTCCCATTCCTGGACAACCGTATGAAGTGTTACTAATTATTAGTACATAAAACAGAGTTTAGTAACTTGCCCAAGGTAAATGGATAAATGGAAGTAAATTGGGATTTAGACTCAGATAGTCTGCCTCCACCCTGAGTTTTTAAACATTCAGCAGTTCTGCCTTTTATTAAAAGTGCAACCCAACATAGCAAGTGTTACCATAAAGATGAGTTCACACAGTGCCATGGAGACATAGAGATATAAGCTAGAAGGAAAGACTTCCCGTGAAAGCATGGCCTGAGCGTGGTTGTGAGGTTTAAGTGGGTGCTAATGAAGCAAGCACTAGAGAAAGTAAAAGGAATAGTGTAAGGAAAAGCACAGAGGCAGGAGACAACCCAGTATATATGAGTGTCTAGCAGGACATGCCACTGGAACTCTTAGTTATTAATGTTTGCAATGTCCACCGTTCCCTCATTACTCACACTTTCTGCTACATTCCTGGTGTCTGGCCTGCTTGGAAACTCCCAGGGCCGTGCTTTGCCCCTGAGCTGTCCTTGATCCAATTCTCACCACCCCTGCAGCTGCCTACCTCCACGGACACTCTGTGCCCTTTGGTGTATCTGTGATTAGCCTCTTCTGGCTGATCATATTACCAGGTCCTTGGGGGAGGACCACATCAACCATTGCTCTCTAGCTGAGTGCCCACTCAAGGACTCTCTTTGACTGACACACTGTGGACACACTGCAAGGACTTCTTGATGGTCTCACTTCTTTTGATGTTCACATTCCTGTCTGTAGCCCTTCTGCCCCTTGCATCCCATGGTGTTTGTTCTCTTAGACATTCAACATTACCATAGGCCAGGCATGACCTTAGTGCTGGGCCTACAGCAATAAAGAGAACAAAATCTCTCCTCTCCTCTTAGGGGAGAAGAAAGGCAGTAAATGAAAAACAATGAATATTTAAGTCATAGAGAAAACACGGCTTGAGGAACTAGAGAATGAGGAGAGTGGAAGTGATCAAGAAAGACCACCTGGGAGATTTTGACCAATGACTCCAAAAACTATGCGGTCTCTCTAGTTCTAGAGTTGACAGATGGTTACAAACATGCTCTCCCATCTATCCACTACTGTTCCCTCCCCCACCTCCCCTCCTCTGAAACAAGTAGATGTGGAAATAAATTTTTCTGTCCCTGTCTCTTCGACTAAGGCCAATTATTGAATTTCTCCCTGCCTAAGAATTCTCACCTGTATGAGAAGTTGTGGCAAAGGCACCCTATGCAAGTATTATACACTAGCTATATACTAATTTAAAAAAATGTCGGGTACCTACTGTGTACCAGGAACCCTATGGGCATGAGAGGGCAGCCATTACCCTCAAGTACTCATAGTCTAGGGGAGAAGGCATGGAACAAAGGAAAATCACAATGCCAAATCTCAGTTGTGCAGAAGAGGCACTAAAGCCAACAATAGGTGGTTAGGGAGGGCTTTCCAAAGAGCACGATCTCTGAGCATCCAGTGCTATGAAGTGCTTCACCAATGAGTAGGTGATCCAACGTGGGTCCTCATTTAGCCTTACATCTTTCTCATCATCATTCGTTACACATGTGCACGCATATGCACACGTGTGCGTGCACACACACACAGTGTTCTGGGCAAAGCATGCCATTTCACTCTGTAAAGCAATGCACATCCATCATGTCAGCCTTTGCTTTTGTTGTGTCCTCTACCTACAGTGTGTTCTCCTTATGTGTGGCTACCAAATCCTGTCTGTCATAGCTAACCTGCTTTCTGGAAGACTTCCCTGCTTTGTCCTGGTTGTAATTAACCTCTCTCTTCTAAGCTCTCATTGCAGTCTATATTATGGTTATGGTAATTTCCTTCCTGGAATTGGATTTATGCTTTCTGTGACATCTTAACTAGATGATAAACTCCTCCAAGATGAACCTGTGTTTCCTTCACTTCTGTGTGCTTGAGACCAAGTACAGCAACTGACACACAGTCGGCGCTTAATAAATATTTCCTTGCTCAAATTGAATTGAGCTGGGTGGATCTACAGTGGCAAGGATTGAATCAAAATTTCTCTTCAGCCAGTTACTGCTTAAAATTCTATGAATGGATATTTTGAGAATTAATTTTTATAGGATTTATATAGATGGGTTATTTTTCCAGACATTCAAATTGCCTCAGGCAGCTGGGAAGTTTATCCATAGTCAAAGATGGTTAAGACTTAACTGATGGAATTCTATCTCATCTCTCTAGTATTATATCATTTATCTATTGGTAGATCTTGGGTAAATTAAGAGGCTGTCAGCTGCTTGGAGTCTACTGGGTTTAGACCTAGAGGTTAGCATCTGGTGAGATAGAAAACATTAAAGGACTCAGCCATTGAGAAAGAGAAAGAAGGAACGCTGAATGATTCAGGAAATAATCCATCAGTTATAAAAGGCCCAAGGACCTATGGGCAAGGGCTCCAATGTCACTGAGATGTACTATCAGGGCTCAAATAACAATGAGCTCAAGGAGGTCTCTCTGAGTGGCCAGCTAAAGGGCCAGTTCTGCCCTAAGGTATTCTCCTGAACAAATGTTATCAAAATATCCGTTGATTACTTCATTGTGGGGCTTTTCTGAAATGTTTTATTTTGGGACTTTCTAACATTGACCCCTTGGGAGAAAATAAGGCAGATTAACAAGAAGAGTGAAACTTATGGCTTCTACCTATTGATCTATGTGGCAGCTCCAAATTCCTCTTCTTGGTATCAGACTCAAATACTGGGTTCTAGAACATGCTGGATGCTGGAGAGCTAGGACATGCAGCTAGCAGCTGGGTCATCAAAAAATTATTCTGCCAGTAGTAGGGTCTCCTGCGGTTTTCCAGGGGAGAGTCAGGGGGGTGGGGAAGGAATGATGTGAATCAGCCCTCCCATTGCTGTGCAGGGTTTATTTATACTCTGCTGGTTTATTTGCTCCTCTTATGACTGCTACCATCTCTCCTGGGGCTTTCTGAGGCTCTCTCAGTAAGTAATACTTTTGATTTTGATTTTCCTTGGCTTGGCTACAGATTTGCAGAAACAAACAAACAAACAAAAAACAATGGAAGCAAAATGTACAAATTCATTGGAATAGAAGGAGTTGCTGAAAATCTGGAGCAAGAAAACTGATGTTAAAGATGAATGTTTTAGACTCAGCATTCCAGGCTCCTCTGGTCAGCAGCCGATATCCTGATGGTATCCATGTAGTTCAGTCAGACTTAAGCCATGATTTCTGCTGAACTGCCAAACTAAATGACTTTTTTTCTCTGTCTACCAAGGAGTTTTATAATACACCCTCAATACAAACTTTCATTACTCACTCACTCATTCAATGAGCATTTCCTGGGAGGCAGCAATGGACTGGAGCCTTGGCTTTAAGTCTATGCTTTCCTGTCACTTCATTATTCAATTTAATGGAGGGCACTCTACCTCTCCGGGCCTCATTTTCACCATTCTCAAGTGTAGATTTTGGAATGTGATCTCAGTGAAGGCAGAAAACGTGACTTCTTGTTTCTTTTTGCATCCCTAGTACCAAGCATGAGGCCTGACACCTATCAGGTACTCAGAGCATTTGTTGAATAAACAGATTAGAGAGTGCATTGGGTTGGACCAAACCATGTGACCTTCAATATTCCAACATGGGCCACTAATCTTTTCAGGTCCACACTTGAGAGTTTTCTCCACCTCCTGACCTGTGCGTGTACCCCCATTAGCTTCCTAGAATTTATGGAGAGAGGTCATATCATAGGCAATACTCCAGCTCCCTAATCCTGAGAAGTGCCTTTTCTCTGAATTTCCATAGCATCAGAACTAACCTCTATCTAAACACCCATTATATTATCTTATGCTTTTACCTTTTAACTTGTCCTTGCCCCTCACTAGTTACGAACATGTTGAGGGCAGTTTGTTTTTTATTTCTGTATCCTTAGTTCTCAGCACAGTGCTTCTTGTTGAATGGAATTGATGAGTTATTATTTTTCGTTCTTTATCCTCATTGTATTGCTTCATAATCTTTAATAATATTTTGAAGTTTTGACTAGACTCTCACTATTGTATCTATCTCTATATCTCTTTCTGATTTTCTCTGTGCATCTCTTCACCTTTTCCTCTCATCATCTTATAGTACAGTGATTAAAACCATGGGCTCTGGATTTAGATTTCTTGGCATTTCATCAGTGGCCTGCATTTCCTAGCTATGTGATCCTGGGAAGTTAATAACATCTCTGTGTTCCAGGTTCCTCATATGAAAATTGGGATAATAAAACTACTAATCACATACAGCTGTTATGAAGATTAAAAGAACACACATAAAGGCATTTGTCACATAGTAAACACTCAATCAATAACTAATGTTATCACATATTAGACAACATTATATGTGCTGTGAACAAGAATGAAAACTATGCTGTTCTCATGGAACTTAAAGTACAGTGAATCAATCTCTCAGCTTCTGATTTCTGTATGAGAGATAGCTCTTGACATTTTAGTGGACACTTACACCTTAGTATAAATTAGATAGTGGATCCTTTCTGGGGAGGAAGTTTTGGTTGTGATAGGGAGAAACATGAGGCCATAGAAAGAAAGAGAAGAAAAAGAAAGGGAAAAGAAAGCTGTGTGATTCAGGAAATAAACCATCAGTTACATAATTTTGCTGTGCCTCCCCCTGTCTTCAGGCCATGGTCAGCAGGTTTAATTTATTGGTTTTTGTGAGCAGCTGCAAGGCACGTCCCATCAATTTTTTGCTCACGATGGCTGTGGAGTGACTCAGACTATTAGCCTTGTATGATTACAGCATCCGTATTATGATGTCGAGGACATGTTGCTGCCGCAATTTATTCTCTTTATTTAGTTCACTTTGTCTCACTCAGCATATCACTCAGCGGCTGTTCGAGAAAACACTGGTGATGGACAATTTCTCTTCCTCTCTCCTCTCCTGATATTCCTTCTCCTTGCCCTTCTGTCTTTGTTGATGTCTTGTTTAAAGGAAGATTTGTGGATCTCCTGATTTCCTCTACACTGGCTGACCCTTGTGTCTGCAGCTCTCAGCAATGCGGCACCTCTCCATGGTGCTGAAAACAAGCACGTGGTTCTAGCTCTGCAGTGGCTGCTAAGGAGTCTGACATAGGATACTAACAAACAGCGGCGGCAGTGGCCTGAGAAAGTATCCTGTCCAATTCCCTTTATTTCAAGGAAAAGGAACAAGAGACACAAAAGTTATTTCCTTCAGGATGGTATACCTCTCTTGTCAGATCAGAATACAGCTTTTTTCAGAGTCAAGCAAAGAAAATTCTTTAATCTTCTTGGTCCTCATTTTCCTCATCTGTGAAATGGAGAAACACCAAAATTTTCAAACAACTACTGTGACATAGAGATTATATAATGTGTATAAAGTCCCTAGCACACTGACTGTCTCATGCCTTCTTCTCTACTCTTATCTCCTGCTGCTTCCTGCCTGGCACATGCTTTAGTAATATAGAATAATTTATGCCCCCCTTCCTACACCATGCCACTTTACTGTTTCAAGTTCTTCTCTGCTTTTATAACATCCAAACTTGTTCACAATTCATATCTGCTAACATCTCTTTTAGAAAGTCTCCTCTGCCCTTCTCTGTTCCTCCTCTAATGTGGATTAGCTGTACCTTTCAGGTGCTTTTATGACTCTATGCATATCATTTTACATATCTGTCTATCAAGATACCTACCACATGATCATGAACATCTTGATGTCTCTGACTTACTAGACCAGTAGCTCTTTGAAAGAAGAGGCCAAGTGTCCTATCTCTAGCACAATACATGTCACCAGGTGAGTGTCCAATGTCCTTCATTTTGAACTGAACATGACTGGGACTTGAAGTATGTGAGTTCTTTTTTCATTCCTAGTCCAGTGCCCTCCTCCCATATTGTCTTGTCTCTAGCTTATTGGGAAGTCTTTTTTTTTTTTTTATTGACTACCATTATGAATACCTTCATTTGCCAATGTCACACATTTGTAGGGACTACTTAGTGTGCCTTGGGTCATCCTTTGAGTGTGCTGGATTCATATCAAGAAGGTTTGTCTTATTGCCTTTGGCATAGATTCTTTCCAAACCAGAGAATTCACATAAGCCACGAATTAAATCCAGAGGGGAGAGGGCATCTGCCTCCATGAATTAGCAACAAAGTCATCATAATCTGGCTTCCAAGTATCCTTAGCAAATTCTAAATCATCACAAGACTTCTGTTTAATATCAACAGCAAGAACAGCTGCTCTTACTTTAGGAAAATTAATTGCCTTTCAAATTGTTCTAGAAGCTTAAATCCATTTTGGTAATTCAGTAGGAGTAAACATTCACTTTTAATATCAAGTCCATGAAAGCCCAAACTCTAATGACTTCCTTCAGAATTTAAAGTCATGTGCCATCTGACTCTCTGAGACATCACAAGAGATCATGTGGTTATTGGGAAAATGATTAAAATCTAAGCCAAAACCTGAGATTCTCTTCCTTCTTTGATAATTTACTTTGTTGATGATCTTGAGCAGGACATTTCACATTAGTTAGCTTCTGTCCAATAATCTATGACATGGGAATGACTATAACAATCCTGTTACCTTTATTAAAGATGCTAATGGGATACACTAAACTGATGCAAGACTACTTTGGAGAGTATAAAATTCTATACAAATCCATGCACAATAACAAAGCTGATACTTAGAAAAAGTAAAAACCAGTAATTGGAAAGAGAAAGGTATGGAAAGGTGGATTTCAGAAGCTAAGGAGATGTTTGTTCAATGCAGCTGTAAGAAAGGGGGGATAAAGCCTGGAAATAATAACTAATATTTAATAAGCACTCATATACCAGGTACTATACTAAATGATGAACTTTTCATAACAATCCCAGATATAGATGCTTTTATTATCCTATAATATGGAATGAGGAAGGAAAACATAAGAAGTTTAGCCTAAACATACATGCTAGAAAGGGGTAAAGACAGGAATCTTTAGACAGTCTTGACTCCAGAGCCCATATATATAACCAGTCAAACTAAAAGATTCTTCATCTTATACTATTGTACAGATATCTTCCCTGTTACTAAAGAGATCTGGACAGAAACTAAAGATGAGCTGGAAGAGGGAATTTTTTTAGATGCATTTATGTTATTTGGAGTTAAAGACAATGAGAGATTCCAAGGGAGTAAGTAGAGGCTATTGAAGTTGTTTCTGGCATAATCTCTTACATCTCATACAAATTGTCAGTTTGACTGTGGCCAACAAATATTTATTCTTTGTGTATGATAGATGTTATTCAAGATGTTTAGATTATAGAGACAATTAAAACACCCTCTCTTTCTGGGTATAGAAAAGAAGGCAGTGAACTTTGTACTAGTCCTTCAAATTTTGACTGACCTTAGTGAATTTCTTGACCAATAAGATGTGGCTGGTGATGTAGTGGAACTTATGAGGCTAGGTCATAAGAAGCCTTACAATTACTGATTAGGCTTCTTGAAACACTTACTCCTGGAACCTAATTGATACGCTGAGAAAAGCTCCAGGCCCATGAATAGATGCTGTGGTGGCATCCCCCACTGAGTTCCCAACCAGGGACCAGCATCAGCTGCCAGCCATACGAATGAGCCATCTTGAACATCCAGCCCAAGTGAGTATTTAGATGACCCTGGCTTCAGTCACTGAAGTAACCATACAAGAGACCCTAGGGAAGAACTTTCTGGCTGAGCTCAGTTAACCACAACACTGTGAAGAGATAATAAAAAAAAAGTTGTTTTAAGTCTGCAAATTTTGAAGTGGTTTGTTATGCAGCAGTAAATATCTGGAATGTTGTCATAAAGAAAGTCTTAGAGAATGGGAGGCAGATGTATGAACAGGTGACTTCAGTATATGTAGTGAATGGCACTGTAATGTAAGAAGAGGCTACTGTGGAGGCGTCAGAAATGGGACTAGTTCTGCTACTTTTGTTTATGAGGGGTTGACCAGTATTTCATCATCTAGATACATCCTATTATCTTTCTGTTTCTTTTCCAATAATGAGACTTCTTAGTTGCATAGATCCCTTGTTACTTCTAAGCCTCAGTTTATCCCTTCATAGAATTAGAGGTAAACCTAGGGTAGGACGTAGAAATAGGATAGAAAGAAGGATAGGAAAAAAAAACCCTCCACTTTACTGCAAGGACAGTGAGAACATTTTTGGTGTGGTGAATTGAGCACAGACTCCATGACCAGAAGGCCTGGGTTTGGGTTCTGACTACATATCTTCCAGCTATACCTCATTCCTTTGAACATCAGCTTCCTTATGCATAACATGATCTTAGCTGTGCCATGGGCACAAGGGGAAACACCTGAGAGTCTTGGGCATTGCCTTTTTTCCAGATTTATGCTTAGTCCCAGATATTTTCTGATGTGGCTTTATGCAATGGAAGAAGCTAAGATAAGGGAACTGAGAGAGAGGCAGGTTAGCAGTGTAAATATCATGAGGCAGGGAGCCATGTGGGTTCACAGCAAAGCCAAGCAATATGGAGCATTGGCATAGCCATCCAAGGGCAGGTTGGAAGGGGTTAACTGAGCCAATGGGCCAGCTGGCATCTGTGCTGGCACTCAAGGAGAGAAAGAAAAGGAGCCTCAGTGTCAAGATAAGAAAGAAAAACAAAACAAAATACCAGAACTTTAGCCAAATTCCCCAGTTCCCATATGGATAGAGAAGGAAATGTTCAGCCAACTCCATGCAGCAGCCTCTGGTCAGAAAAGACCTGAAGACTAGGCAAGTCTGTGAATCCACCTGGGCAACCTGTCTCCGTTGGATGGCTAGTCAGAGAACTATATTGTCTTTGATTCAATGTGGCAAGAGAATGGTGCATTTTCCCTCCTTTATTATTCATGTGTTCACCCATCTACCCAACCGTCTATCCACCCATCCATCAATTTGTATATTTTAATAACAAACATGTATTAAACACCTACACTGTGCCAGAAACTATGTATTAGGTAACCAGGGCTATAGGCAAATCACTGAGACAAAGATGAATAAAGTAACATGGTCCCTGCCCTGAGGACAAATCTCTCAAGACTAGATATTATGGGCAGCTCCAAGGTGAGCTGGAAGATAAAGTTCGTGGGTGGAAAAAACTAACATTTACTGATCCCTTATTATGAGCCAGATTGTGCTAAAAGGTTTACATGCATTATCTTATTTAATCCTCATAATTTACATGTAAGTTTGACAATGTAATTAGCCCTGTTTTATAGCTGAGGAAAACCATGTTCAGGTATGAAGGGCTTGCTCAAGGTTGCCCTGGCACTATGTGTCAGAGTTCAGATTTGAGCTGATTCTGGGCTGAAGAGGAGAACCGGGGAAGGGCAGATAAGGACATATAAAAGGTTGGGACTTAATGTGCCACACAGAGTGTCTTCTTATTGGGTGAGAGTGGATGGTAAGTGGAAGTGGTTGGATGGTAACTACTTATTGGAAGTGGCTGGATGGTAAGGATAGGGAGATGTAGTGAGAAGGGAGGCAATTTCTGCCACTGGAACCCAAATGACAGAGCAGCCTCTACATTTGAAGGGTCAATCCAAGTTGAGTAGATACTGCCCCAGTCCCGCCACCCTCTTCTCAGTTTTGGTAGAAGGCATTTTCTACTCATCTGCTAAGAACATGCTTATGAAATACAAATCCTCTTCTCTCTGCTTCCTGGCTTGCCTCTTTTACCCATATGTGCACTAACAGATGGATGAGCTACGGAGGCAGCTGAGAATGAGAACAAGCAAGGAGAGTGCCGGGATTTGGGGGTTGGGGGAGGACTCCAGTGCAATTTAATCAAGCAAGGTTTTATGTCTGGGTGTCTGAAGGAATGGAAAGTTTTTGTTTGTTTGTTTGTTGATTTTTTTTTTTAATTCTTCCATGCTATTATTCACAGGATGATTTGGGAAGGAGAAGGCATGGAGATGGGTTACCTGAAAATTACTTCCTACGAGTTGCCCAGAGAAGTTGGCTTCTTCTCTGCAAGCTATTTTCCTTGACTGGAGTCAGTTCACACCTAATATGGAAGGATCGCTTTTAGTCTATACTTGTTGCTATGGCAGCTTCAGAAGCGGCTGCCGACAGAGCTAGGAGCAGGCTCTCCCTCTTCTCCCAAACTCTTTTGGCACGAGGCTGAACACGCATGGTTTCAAGACTATGCAAGTGTCAGTGGATGGCATGTCTTTTATTTTGGGAAACATCTTCCAAGCGGGCAGAGTGGCAGCTTTTGATGGTCCTTCAGAGCATTAGCTCTGCTAATTCTAACTCATGCATAGCTTCTGTAGTCTGCTCCCCACCTCTTCCCCTCCTTTTTAGAACAAAGGCTGAAAATGGCCCTTATAAATATTTTAAATGATTTAGCTAGTAAGATTAAAATGTGATCTTCTGGTTACTTTTAAAAATAATGTCAAATAAAATAGTGCTATAAATAAGTGGAAAGCTTATTTCCACTAGGAGGGATGCTTCCAACTCTGAAAACGAGAGGGTGTAGGAAAAGACAACAGTGTGAGACGTGGTAACACCTTTTATGTTGGAGTTGGTAGAGTAGAGAGTGAAGCAGACAGAATAGAGGTGACATTGACTTGGTCCTTGCCCTCAAGTAGTTTATAATCCAGTGGGGAAGAATAAGTGATAACCAGTATGACGAATATTACAAAGTGAGAGAATATGAGTTACAGTGGGAGACTGAGGTGGTCTGAGGAAGAGATGCTTAAGATAAAAGTGGTGTGTGGATCTTGGAGTCAGTACCCTAGCAGAGGGATCAACATGTAAAACCCTGAAGGGAGATAGAATGTTAGGAGGAATTAAATCTCAGCATAGTTATAGCAGAGGGTGAGCAGGAAAGATTCTGAAATACAAAGATGATGATGGTGTTAGTGATGGTGATGGTGATGGTGATGGTGATGGTGATGGTGGGTGTGGTGGCAGTGGTGATAGTAACAGCTATTTTCAGAGGCACCTGAGTGGCTGGGTTGGGTAAGCATTCAACTCATGATTTCAGCTCAGGTCATAATCTCAGAGTTGTGAGATCCAGCCCTACATCAGGCTCTGCACTCAGCAGGGAGTCTGCTTGAGATTGTCTCCTTCTATCCACCCTCTCCTCAAAAATTAATTAAAAAAAATTTTTTTTCAATGTTCTAGGCATTGTTCTAACCACTTTGCATATAGTAATTTATTTAATCCTCACAGCAACCTCTTGAAGTATGCATTATTATTATGGCCATTTTACAGATGAGGAAGCTAAAGAGCAGAGAAGATCACAAAGCCAGCATGTAAGCAGCCTGGATCTAGACTCTCTGCCAGATAGACAGGGACCTACCACAGTAAACAGTTTAGAGTATATCAACTGGGTAATGAGAGGCCATTAAAAGGTATTCAATGGTATAGGAACATCTGCACTGTAGGGAAAACTACTTTGGCTTCAGAAAACAGTATGAACTGGAGGGGGTAGGATTGGAGGCAAGGACTCCAGGTAGCAGTCTACATTAGCATTTAGGTGAGAGGTGGGAATAAATGATTTGGATTGGGGGATGTCGATGAAGATGGAAAGAAATGGGCGGATCAGATAGTTGCTGAGGCAGTAGAATCTATGGTACCTAAGAGCTGTCTGGATAGGAAGGTAGTTAAAGATGAATCTCAGGTTTCAGGCTTCAATTCCCATCCCTAAAATCAGGTGTGAGGTAGGGAATTCCCACAGGAAAATCCAGGTAAATGGATGCTGGGTAGGCAAAGACAACTAGTGCCCAAATCACAAAAGTCAAAAATAAAACATCTGTCTCTTTCCTTTGCCCCTCCTCAATTCCCCAATTCCCTTCTATAGCGATATCCCATCTATTTATGTCAAATTATGGTCTTTGTACCTGACAATGATTTAATCAGAGGAGTTTCATCCCTGCTCACCTGTACCAACTTGCCTTCCTCCCCAAACACATAGTCTGTACCCATTTCATCATTAACCTCTTGCCTTGCCAACCCCCACTCATTTATAAAGACATGGCCTGTCCTACCTTTCCTACATCCCCATGTATCTCTCCTCTCTGAGTTTCTTCAGTTCTTACAGTCTCTGGCCCCCATAGTAAGACCACTTCACAGATTGTGAGATCTCTTTCCTGGCTTTCTTCCTCAACAAAACAGAGAGCCCCCTTGACTGATATTCCTAACCCTTGCTCCAAGAATTTTATGAACATTACCTCATTTGAACTCTCCTCAGTTCTGAAAGGTCCAAGGGTAAGCAGCAACATCACCACTACCATCATCATCATCAATCATCAACCATCCTCTTTTACAGATGAAGTAGTTAGGATTAAGAGAATCTAAGTGACTGTCCCAGTGTGATGTAGCTGGAGAGTTCCAGGTAGGATTTGGAAATTATAAATCCATTGCCTTTCATTTGCAGACTTTTAAAAATTCTACCAGAAATCTGATAATTACTCTATGCTAGTTACGAAGCTCTGTATTTTACATGTTTGTTTTCATGACAATTCTGTGAGATAGGCATTGCCATTGTCCCTGTTCTCCAGATGAAGAAACTAAAGCCTAGAAAAAATGAATTGATTTGCCCAAGGTCTCAGGTGATTGAACCAGGGCTAGAATGCAGGGATTCCTACTGTCATTGTGCAACCTCTTAATCACCACGCTCTGCTGTCCACCCTGGTTTCCACACGAGGCTGCAGCCTCTCTGCTAAGTGCCTAGAAAGAGAGGAGTTAAAGAAGAAAAGAATGCAGGAGGATGTAGACTGTGAAAGAGAAAAGATGGACCTGGCTGACAGAGACCCCCTTACATTAGAGGACAGCAGGCTTCATACAGAGAATTTTCTCTTGAGCTCATATTGCAGATGCCGTCTCTGAAGAAGCGTTTCCTTTCTTCCCCTACCATGACAGCCTCTGTGTCCTGCTGTTTGGCTCAAGGTAACTCTTTCCTTCCTAGAGCCTGTACTCAGGGTGTACAAATGGTTGGTCCTCATCTCCTGGAGTCATCCTGCTGATGAGGCCAATATAAATGCATGAGGGAGTCCAATTCCAGGCACTTGTTTCTGTGAAAGCTCAGTGAAGCCCATCCACAAAGTCACAGACAAGGCTCTGACTGATCAGCTAGAAGGAGACATTTGAAGGTCAAGCCTCTCAGGGAAGCTTCACCATAGCTGCTGGGGTACTTCGGAAGCCTCATCTGGGGTGATAAAATCTGCCCATTTGGGCAACTAAGTATGAAGGGTGTGTATTTACAACCAAGGGATCCTCCATGGGCAGAGTTCTGAGAAGAGAAACCTCCTATACATCTTTGAGGTTTCCTTGTAGAAAACTTGGTACAGTGGAAAGGTTGTGAGCTTTGGTGTCCTAGACTCAAATCCCTGCTGTGCCACTTTGAGAAACTATCTTCACTTCTCTGAAATTCAGTTTCCTCATATACAGTGGGGACAGGAATATCCTGAGTAATATCATGCTCAAGGATTTGTTCTGAGAATTAGTTTAAATGAGTTATATAAAATGCTTATTACAATTCATGGAGTGAATTAGACACTCACCTTACAATTCTTTCTTTCTTCCACCCAGGGAGATAGGTCTAATAATTGGTCAGGTCTAGTCCTGATCTTTTGTGTTTATGAGCTATGTGTTTCTGCAGGGAGAGATTTGAAGGAGTCAGGCTTATTAATCTCCATATAACCTGTAGAGTAATTAGAATGTTTATTCTCAGCTCTTTGGGAAGAAGTAACTATAATTACAGGACCAAATTAAATAGCATTATCTTTTATTGTCTCATACTGTTTGCAGGCTTTCTCTGCCAAGTTCCTTTTAGGAATCTGAGAATTTTTCCCCCATCAACTTCCTTTTTCTTAATGGTAAACCGCCCTTCATGTTGTGGGTTGAAAGTTCACTAGCATCTTCTGAGTAGGTTGGGCATGTGTGTAAAAAGTCCATTTTTGCTATCCTTGGCAGAGATGATCAGCTGTCCTTTAAAAATTCCTGCTCCTCTTGCTTAGTGTAGAATCACCACGGGGAAGTGGCTGCATAGTCAGAGCCTACAGTTTACAGCCTCCCTCACATCCAGGAGGTGCCACATGCCCAGCTCTCTCCAGAGGAATGTGAATAGAGGTCATGTGTGCTCTTCTGATCCAAGGTGGTCATGGAGGAGATGGGCCTCCTCCAGTGATTTTTCACCCATCCGGTGGCTTAACAAGGACACCGGGAAGATCTTGGAAGGCATGAAGATAGCAGAACTGCAGTCAGATTGGTCCCTGAATGACTGCAGGAAACACGGCCACCCCACTGTCACGGGTTGGGAAAATTTGGTTGTAATTTACATATGCTGGATCACTGAGATTTTAGGGTTTATCTGTTAGAGCAGTTTGCTTTACCTTAACAAATTCATTGCCAAATTCTGCATCCCTGATAAAATGAGAAACCATACTTCTAGTCCTGCCAGGGGTGGGGGACAGAGAGACATGGGAGTGAATATGTTTCAAACAGTGCAATAAATGCTATAGAAGTAGGATGAGGATGAAGCAGCCACAAATTGGTGAGAGTGATTGCCTAGAAACTTTGACCTTGGGCTACAAAGCTGAACGGGAGTTTGCCAAGAGGTGAAAGAGAGGGCAGGCAAGATTATTCCAAGTAAAAGTACAGTAAGAGTAACACATGGGAATGTGAAAAGGTAAGCTTCATGAGTTGCTATAAGAAAGTCCTTGTTGGGAAGCAAGGTACACTCCAGGTGGTGGGTTGAAGAATATACTCCAACAACTATAAATGGGCAGCATTTCACAGGGTCCAGATGAGTGGCATAGAGAATAAATTACTCGTAGTGCTAATAAGAGAGAGAGACCACCAGTGGCTAGCATCAAGAAATCAAGAAAGCTTCATGGAGGATGGGGTAGTTCTAGAACTCTACCTTACATAATGTTGGTGATGTTGGGTAAGAACATCATTTGTTAGTTTATCTGTCTTCCTTTTTTAGACCATGAGGTCTTCAGGACAGGGATTAGACTGTATTCATCTCTGAATTCCCAGAACTGTGCCCTACCCTTAGGAGACATTGAATGGGTACATAAAAAAAAGGATTGAATTCAGATGTTTCTAAGGATGATCTCACCAGTTCCTTGTACGGTAATTGAATATCAGAGGCCATAGGAATTTCCCAGTGCAAGAATCTTCTGCCATGATCAGGGGGTTTCTGTGGATCTCAACTTTATCTCCAAATTGCAACTAAGATTATGTTTGAATAGCAAACTCACCCCAGGCAATGTGATACTAGGTTAAGTGGTAGGACTAGGATTTAAGTTTCTGAACCATTCTCTTTCTTATTCCCCTAGTAGTTAGAGAATTCCTCTTGTATATATAGGGTTCCTGCAAACTTGCCTGGGCACAAAGTCGCCCACACGAAATAGGAAGAGTTCACACCCCAAATATACTCAGTGCAATGTCCCCTTAACCCTATCCACCAAGTCAACATTTCATGATTTACTGATCTCTAACATTCCTTATCCCTGTAATATTTATGATGTTGATTATCAGTGAAATGAAAAAAAAAAAACAGCATAGTGAAAATGACAAAAGACTTAGATAATTCAGGTACTACGTAGCCAGTTCTCAAATCATTAAGACATGATGATTCTGATGACTCTGATCAATTTTGTGAGTAGCAAGACTCTTGGAACCTCCAGGTGAAAGTCTAAGCTCTTTGCCAGGACAGAAAAATTCTGCTTCTCTCTAGCCTCATCAGCAATCACTCTCCACTCAGCTCACCACCTGGACTCCCAGGTCCTTAGGCATGTACTCCTCCCTCACACACTTTATACACACTGCTGGTTCTCTGTTCTGAAAATCTGTATCTAGTCCTTTGTGACATAGTTAAAGTGTCTCCTCTGTATAGTTTTTCCAGAACTTCCCAACTGAATTTACCTATTTTTTTCTGAAAAGTACTCAGCTAGGAACAGAGAAGGAAATTTACATTAAGAAGCACCTGGGTTTTTTTTTTAATTAAAAAAGTTTTAGTTGTAATAAAATGCACACAGCATAAAATGTACCATCTTAGCCCTTTTTAAATGTATAGTTCAGTAGTGTTAACTATATTCACATTGTTGTGCAACCAATTATTAGAACTTTTTCATCTTGAAACACTGAAACTATTCCTACTCAACAACTTATTTCTTTCACCCTCCAGCCCCTGGCAACTATGATTCTATTTTCTATTTCTAGGAATTTGACTACTCTAGATACCTCAAATAGTAGAATTACATGATATTTGTCTTCTATGATGGGCTTATTTTAGTTAACATAATGTCCTATGTAGTGCCATGTTCCATATTTTCTTCCCTTTTAAGGCTGAATAATATTATATTGTATGGACATACCATTCCTTGGCTTGCTTCCATGTTTTGTCTATAGTGACTAATGATGCTATGAACATAGGCATACAAATATCTCTTTTAAGACCCTGCCTTTAGTTCTTTTGGATATATATCATATCCAGAAGTGGTATTGCTGCATCATACAGCAATTCTATTTTTAATTTCTTGAGGAGCTACCACAGTGTTTTCCATAGGTGGCTAGATCATTTAAATTCCTATCAATAGTATACAAGTTCCAATTACTTTTTTTCTAAACATATTTTTTATGATTTTATTTATTTATTTGACAGACAGAGATCACAAGTAGACAGAGAGGCAGGCAGAGACAGAGGAAGGGAAGCCGAAGGCAGAGGCTTTAACCCACTGAGCCACTCAGGCATCCCTAGAAGTTCCAATTTCTGTACATCTTTACCAACACTTGGTTATTTTCTGGGTTCTTGTTTGTTTTTACTAAAAGCCATTCTAGTGAGTGTGAGGTGATATTTCATGAGGTTTTTATTTTGTTTATTTCTTTTTTTAAGATTTTATTTATTTATTTGACAGACAGAGATCACAGATAGGCAGAAAGGCAGGCAGAGAAGAGGAAGCAGGCTCACCGCTGAGCAGAGAGCCCATTGTAGGGCCTGAGATCATGACCTGAGCTGAAGTCAGAGGCTTTAACACCACTGAGCCACCCAGGCACCCCTCATGAGATTTTTATTTGCATTTTCTTAATGATTAGTATCAAACATCTTTTCATATACTTTTTGGCCAGTTGTATGTCTTCTTTGGAAAAAAGTCTATTCAAGTCCTCTGCTCAGTTTTATTTGTATAATTTGGGTTTTATTGTATTGTTGTTAATTTGTAGAGTATTCTAGATATCGACCCTTAGCAGTTATCTGATTTGCAAATTTCTTTCTCTCAAAGGTTGCTTTTTTCACTTTGTTGATTGCTCTCCTTTGATGTGTAGAAGTTTTAAATTTTGATGAAACTCAATTTACCTATTTCAACCTTTGTTGCTTCTGCTTTGGGGGTCATATCCTGAGAAATCATCACCAAATCTCACATCATGAAGCTTTCCCCCTGTGTTTTGTTCAAAGTGTTTTATAGTTTTCAGTCTTATGTTTATGTCTTTGATCCATTTTGAGTTCCTTTTCGTATATGGTGCAGGTAAGATTCTAACTTCTTTCTTTTGTGGATATCCATTTTTTTTCTCAGCATCAATTGTTGAAAAGACCATCCTTTCCACATTGAATGGTCTTAGTACCCTTGTCAAAAATCATTTGACCATACATCTAGGGGTTTATTTCTAGACTCTCTACTCTATTTCATTGATCTATATGTCTTTCTGCCAGTATGATACTGTTTTGATTACTGTAACTTTGTAATAAATTTTGAAATCAGAAAGTATGACACCTCTACCCTTGTTCTTTCTTTTGTAGATTATTTTGGTTATTTGAGGTCTTCTCAGATTCCATTTGAATTTTGGGATGAGTTTTTCTGTTTCTAAAGAAAATGCCATTATGATTTTGACAGGTACCACATTAAGTCTATAGATTACCTTGGGTCATGTTGCTGTCTTAACAGTATTAAGTCTTCCAATTTATGAACATGGAATGTCTTTCCATTTACGTGTCTTTGGGTATCATTTGTTTTGAACTGTCAATCAAGGGCTTAACAAATATTATTCAAGATCTCATTTATATCCCAAATACCCTTCTGAGTGTTTATTCAGAAGTAAGTGCCAGGAAGGAATTTGCTTTCATAAGGACCTGGAATGTTTCTTCCTCGTATTTCTTTTACATATAGAGAAGAGATCACTTAAGTGCTAAAGTTTCCCTTTACTCTTTGTTCTTAGGAAATATGTAGCTAAGTTTTAATAATTATGTACTATCTGTTATAATTTAATAATTGTGAATATCTATATATTTATATCTCTTCCTCAGGTTTTAAATGTGTACTGTAACTTATAATTTCTCCTGCCCTAATATTTGTTTTTGTGCTATATTGTAAGCATTTTTATAGGATGCCTTAAATTCATTATAAATTGAAGTGTGGTTATAAAAGAATAATTTTTAAAATGAAAGATACATATTATTATCACCATATTTGTAGATGAGGAAAATGAAGTTAAGAATAGGTAGGTAACTTCAAGTGATCATACAGGTCACAATGGCAGAGCTAGGATTCAACTCTACATCTCTCTGATTGCAAAGCCCAAGCTTTCATCTCTGCTATATGTCAGTAAGATCAGGTGCCTACCCAATTCAGACTTTAGGTGGAGGTGGAGAACTAGATGGACAAATATGGCCATAAATAACCCTCATATCAGCCAGGATGGATAAGGACTACAAAAGGGAGGTTTAGGAGATAGAAATGTAAGAAAATTGAGATTTCTTGGAATAGAAGGGATTCCAAACTGAATGTTCTGAATATATCACATGCTAATGCATGAAGCAAAAACCTTTTTAAAAATGGTTTTAGGAATTGTCTCATCTTTGCGTTATGAAATAAGAAGAATTGTGCATTAGGATTGTGCCTTATGCTTTTCTAATCCTTATGAGAAGGATATATACCAAAGTCTGCTCAGCATCCCTTTCTTTGGGGAAACTACTCCTTCTCATTCCAGGAGATTCCTGAAAGGGTGACTTCATGCATTTCCCGCCTGGTCATAATATTCCTCCCCTGACCACAGTAAGCGACAAGGTAGGGCCAAGGCAGGCCAAGTTAAGACTCTTCAGGACTTTTGCAAAGGCTATTTTGAGGAAGATGCTCTTTTCTTTAATATCATGAAGGATAAAGTTGATGTAAGCTAGAGACATTTGTGGCTGTTTTTGCTGACCCCATGGAAGTAGGAAGAATGTGATCAATGTGCCAGGAGTATAAGAAAAGCAGAGAAAGAAAGAACTCTGATGACATTTTTTGAGCATCTTTATCCAGCCAGACCAAATGCCAGATACTCAGTTGAGAGAAACAATAAATTCCCTTTTTTACTTACCTTGATTTAAACTGAACAGCTTCCATTTCAAACCAGGAGAGAAGATGGGATAAAGTAAGAGCATGGACTACTGCTTGAATCCTTACTTCATAGTTTGCTAGTTTGGTACCCTAGGGAAAATCCATTAATTCTCTGCTTTTCAGTTTCCTCTTTCATCCATGAATTCATGGAGTTCTTGAGAGGAATGGGTGAGAAATTGCATGCAAATGCTAGATCGGGGCCTGGCATAAGTGATCTCCTAAATGTGTAAACTCTTACAAATACATAACACATTCATGAGGTGTAGGAATTTTCATCTCTCTGATGAAGAAAATGAATGATGCTGAGGAGAGTCAACACGTATGTACTGGGTGTTCCACAATGAGGAAGTCAGATTCTGGATGGGAGTTTCCATGGGACACCAGCTGATTGGGTGTTTCTCTTCTGCTCCTGGAACCACACTTCCTGACAGCATTGGGAGGGGTGGAGGAGCCTACCCCTTAGTTCCAGTTGTCTTTCACCTTGCTGAGCAATGTGTGGAAATCTTCCCCACGCTTTCCCCCCAAAGAATAGCCCCCTTTAGACCCACCAGCTGCAGAGAAGGGAGGATATCAGGCCAAATTTGTTCAGGTGGATAGAATAGCATCAGACAAGCTTAGAGCTCAAATATTGAATCATAATTCTTCAGGCATCTTTGTATTTAAATCATAGCCCTGTCAAGCTCACATTTGATATGTACTAATTAATGCTCCCCATGAATTGTACTAGATTCTCTGGTGTGTGTGTGTGTGTGTGTGTGCGCGTGTGTAGAGACAGAGAAATTCCATAAATTGGAGTGATCAAATATAAGCATCTGTCAGAGTCAAATTCAGTAGTTGGCTCTTTGTAGCTGATGGGTGCCTCCTGGATGAGAGGGGTGGGTACAAGTTATTAGACAAATATGAATCATTTATGAATAAATCATCTATAGCAAATGAAGCTAATTTTTTTTATTGTTATTATCTCTCAAAGCAGGATCTTAAGCTGGATTAAAGAGGTAAAGCCAAATTCCCAGTGTAGAATTCCACACTCTGATTCCAGTAATTCTGAGCCTATTGCTCTTTTTTTTCCCTATTCAAAATGGTGGGGACTTTGCTGACAAAATGTGGTTGGGATTTGGCTGAGAGAGGAGGCAGATATTAGGCCATTTCAAGTGGGAATATTTCAAGGGAATATTCATAGATTCCACTGTAAAGAGAATTTTTAATTTTTAATGTCCCTTTGTGCAACATGGAAAAATGGTTTTGATTAGAGGAGTCAATAAAATTAGAGTAAGGGTAGATTGTGCTTGTCATTTTATCTATGGGTAAGATATATAACACATTGCCAATAGAAGTGGGAATTAAAAGCACTTGCAAAGTTACTCTCCCTGGAGGAAAAAGAATTGGTGAAAGTTTGAGTAATTGCAGGAGAGAGCAGGCCGGGGAGGAGGACTGAACTATTTAAACTAAGAGGCTCCTCTTACATTCACATATGGAGAAAGAGACAGCATTGGCTTTGTAGCTAGACCATTGTAGGTTTGAGTTTGAGCCCTGAAGTTTTATATTACATGACGTTGGGCAAGCCATGCCCCCTCCCTGAGCCTGTTTCATTGCTTATTGGATGGGGGATATGTTTTCTCTATAGGGTTCATGGAAACCTTATATGCTGTATTGTATGTATAAAGTGTGTTCTCCTAACTCTACCAATTCTAATTTTCTCTCTTTCCCTCTATAACTGTCTCCTCTGTGTTCCTGACACGTTATATATTCTACTTTTGCCACCATCATAAAATTTATTTGAAATTTTTATGAGTTATGCCACATGGTATTAACACTTTAGGGCTGCCCATGTTTAAATTAAAATC
This sequence comes from Mustela erminea, assembly GCF_009829155.1. NCBI lineage: Eukaryota > Metazoa > Chordata > Mammalia > Carnivora > Mustelidae > Mustela > Mustela erminea. The sequence goes on from NC_045623.1 coordinate 62,850,297, forward strand.
TTTCTTCCAGGACTGTGCAAATAACAGCAAAGAAAATATAGATGACAGTAGGTCTATCAGTTGTGAAGGATATGGCTAGATGGCCATCAAAATGCATGATCACCCTTTCATAGATGTAGAATAGAGTATAAACTGGGAAATAGTTTTCAAGCCAGGTAGCCATTATATTTGCCAGCTCCCCTATATTTAGGAGGTGCCATATGATTCATTTTCACCAATGGAATGTGAGAAGAAATTTTTTACTTCCACGTCAAGATAATAAGCAAATACAGTTTCTTCATTCTCTTTTTCCTTTTCTAATGACTTCATGTAAACAAGATTGGTGTCCTTGGAAACCAAGTGTCAAAGACAGAGGTAACCTATATCCCTACCTCACCACTTGAAAGCCACTCACCAATTAGGAACTTGAATAAGAAATAAATTTCCATTGTATCTGAGCCATATACAGTTTAGATTTCTCTGTTATAGCAGCTAATGTTACCCTAATACATCAGGATAGACTGGGTGACAGATTATATTGACTTATGGAAGTGAGTTGGTGAATGTCAACACATCGCTGACAGGATCTAATTTCCTAGCACTTGTGAGCTGATTCAGGATTAAACTAGAAGGGTTCTACATTGTCTTAATGCTCTAATCTAGTGACACTGATATCTTACATTAAATAGATTTCCTATGTTCCAGGCCCAGTGCTAAGTATTTAACATCAATTTTCATGAAAACTTGCAACAACCCTGTGAGATAGCTCCATGTAAAGATAAGAATGTTGATGGCTGCTGGTAAATATGAGGAACTTGTATGGTCAGACAGTCCACAAGAAGTGGATTTGCATCCAGATCTGTCAGACTCAAGAGGCTGAATTCCTCACGACTGAACCAATATTGCCTCCTGAAATCTGTGACTCCATAATTTTCAGTGCTTGCCACACATGTCATGCCTTTTTTCCAGGAATTACTCATAAGTTTGGCTACGGGGAATTAGTCGGAAGACCAGTGAATGGCTCAGTTTGTTTTGCAGCATTAGCTTATTTTTTTCACTCTGTTTAAGAAGGAGAAGTGAAATCAGGGATGGGAATTAACACAAATAGAGCTTCTCCAGTGTACCGGTGCATTCACATGCACATGTTAACTTGTTAAAGTCTTCTGAGATTAGTATTATCATCACTATCTTACAGATGAGGAAGCTAAAAATTTGTTATCAAAAAGTTTGTGCATGTGGTCATTTATTCCTTTAATACATATTTATGGGCTTTCCACTGTTTCTAGGTACTGAGTTGGCCATGGGCAATTCCAGGATGAACAAGGCAAATGTGGTCCCTTAGAACTCAAGGTCCAGCAGCTGCTATAAAAGATAGTAAGAAAACTGTCACTGAGAGTGGTATAGCAAAATTTGGATGACTATGTGTCAGGGAAATTATAAAGGGAGCTCTGACATTGAGTAGAGATTGTGTTGGGTGATTTCTAGGATCTGTTCTTACACAAGAGTCCAGGTGTGCAAGATCCAGTTGGTTGAAAATAATCACCAGAAATAATCACGGGAGAGAGAAAATAAGTAACAGAGAAAAGAAGCAAACCAGCACAAGGACTTTTTGGCTTGTGGTAATTGTTCAATAAATGTTAGCTCTCTTCAATTACAACTAAAATACTTCTGCATCCTATAAACAACTTCAAATGCTTGTCAGTGGAGATCATTGTGTATAGCTCCCAACAGGTGCAACGAATCATTTACGAAGTGATTTGTTTTCCATATTATCTTGTTCTTTAGGCTCTATTACATATTTTCTCATGTAACTCTCACAGTAATTTTACAAGTAGTTTGCCAGTAAGGATAGGGTAGATGATGCTTCAGTAACAAGCTTATCTAAAATTGAGGTGGCTCAAAACAACAAAAATTTATTTCTTATTCATGCCACATGTCCATCACAGGTTGGTTGGTAACCGTACACAATGTTTTATTTATTTGGACCTTGAGACTCAGAGTGATAGGGCAGCCACTGTAAGCATTGAAGCTGTTACAGCAGAGGGGAAAAAAAGACCATAGTGAAGTCCACACTGACTCCCAAAGCTCCTACCTGGAAGGACTGCCCATCACTTCTATCCATATCTTGTTGAACAAAATGAGTCAGAAGGCCTTGCCTGAGCTTAATTGGGATGAGAAAGTATGATCCTAACATGCCCGGAAAGAGAGAATCAAATATTTGTTCACAGCCCTAATGACTGCTCTAGGAAGATATTATTTATTATACCCAGCTGGCAGAGGAAATTGAGTTTGCGGGAGGAGGTGGAATGCTAAATAACTTGTTGGGATTCAGACCACTAGGAAGTTGATTTGAATCTCATCTACCTGATTCCAAAGCCATGTTCCCAATTTTTTTTTAAATATTTAAATTTTTATTTATTTATTTTTATTAGTAGGCTCCATGAATGGAGCCAATGCAGGGCTTGAACTCACAACCCTGAGATCAAGACCTGAGCAGAGATCAAGAGTCAGACACTTAACCGACTGAGCCACCCAGGTGCCCCCCTCTGATTCTTCACATGGACTGTGGAGTTCATCTTTGTGACTCTTCACAGACCTCGCTTTCCCCAGCATTACCTCTCCCTACACGTTCATCTTTCCCTTTTCCACTGGCTTCTTCCCCTCACCATGGCTAAGTAGCTTTATATTTTAAAGGCAAGAAAAATGTTTTTCCTGAACTTAACCTGTACATCCAACCACTGCCCTACCTCTCCACCCTTCCTCCCCACTACACTCTTTGAAATTTGTCTGCAAGTACGGCTCACCTCCCAGTCGCCTCCTGTGTTCTGGCTTCTACTCTTATCACCCCCTCTGAAACGGCTCTTCATTGGCTTACACACTTGAAATCCAATGGCCTTTTGTCAATCTTTATTTTGAGCTTGATCCCTCATTAACATGTGGCATTTAAACCTCCCTTTGCTTTGGCTACAAAGCTAATCCTTCTCAGGGCTTTCTTCCTACCTCTCTGGTCACTCCTCAGTGCCCTCTACAGGCTCTTCCTCTTTTTCTATCTTATTCTGTTCTTACTGGACCCACTTTCTGAGAAGTCTGATCACCTCCATGTGTTTAATTACCTCTATAGATTGATGACTCCTACGATGGTATCTTATGCCCAGACCTAAATCTGGTGTCACAGGCATGTGGACCCAGTTGCCACTTAGATATCATTACTTGAATGCTTCATAGTGAACTCAAAATCAATATTTTGGGGAAGTGATGAGTCCATAGACAGTTTTGGTAAATTCTATCTGGGCGATATCTGGGGAATTCAAATTCTCCTCAAACTGGGTTTGTAAGCTTGTCTGAGGGTTGTTGTTAGAGTCAGAGAAGCATCTTTTCCTTACTCCTGTTTTGTAAGAAGAAGATTTTATTTTCTCTTTGCATGCTCCTGGCCTTTATTTGTCCTTCTCTAGAAGAATTAAAGTAATTTTTCTGAATATGAATTTACGAATAATAACTAGGCATGGTCAGTTCAGATCCTTCTTCCTTTTCTCTCTTAGGAGAGGGTTTGTCTTCAGAGAGCAGTGGTTTCCCTCTGCTTACCCATTCCTCAGGTCTTACCTGGCCAGGCAGCCCGGGTAAGACAGTTCAGCTATGCCTTGGACTGGGGACCATGACTGCCCAGTTTTGGGGTTAACTATTTGCAAGCCTCTTCCATAAGAAGCTTCCGTGAAAGCCTGCCCTCTTTCCTGATGCACCAAATCCTGTGCGATGTCTGTGTACACACTGCTCCGTCTCTGCGTCCTTTATCTCTGCTCCAGCTTGTTGAAGCTTTTTGTGATTTTATGTTGTCCCTCTTCAAGGAAAGAGAAAAGAAGAAAACTATTACTTTTGAATGTCCACTATGGGCTAGTTAAATCATCTCATTTAATTTTACAGTCCTATTAGACCAACATTGTTATTGTCCCATTTTAACAATAGGGGAAACCACCGCTCAGAGAAGTTAAGCAGTTCGCTCAAGGACACACAGTGAGCTTGTTCATTCAGTAATTATTGAGTATTTGGGGCAAATCCAGAAATTGAACCCAGAATATTTTTATTTCAAAATCTTTAACCTGTTAACACAGGACACTGATAACTTTTCTAGCTAGAGCGTCAGATCCCCAAGGGCATAATCCTTTCCATGGATCCCCCCAACACCTATGAACTCACATTAACTGAAAACACCCCTCTCCCCGTAGAAGTATCAAAAAGGAAATTCAATCAATTCCATCACAGTTGACAGTCTTTGAGATCTGGGCTCTCTCTCCAACTACCAAATTGTCCTCTCTGCTGGGTGGCCGGTCTCCCTTTAATACCTGGTGTTCTCCCTGTGTTCATTTGTGCCAAGAATCATTAAACCATAGACCACAGAACTGCCAGGAGCCCCGGACTCCACCTAGTCCAATGCCGCATGTTCATAAAGAAGAACCTGAGCCTGAACAGGGCAAGCGCCTGGCCCTCAGCCACACAGTGATTTAAAGGCGGAACTGAAAGTAGAGCCCTTATTTAGCTGGTGGCCTTGGAAACCATATTCCGTTCATTTTTTCCAAAAAGCCCCCAACTAGACCTGCGAAATATCTTGGCCAGTTGGTTTAAAGGATTTTCTTTTTCACTCTCTTCCGTGACTGAACTCCTGAAACAGATTGGACTGAACAACTGAGCAGTAGGGAGGCAAAGTAAACAGAATGGGTCCTTGGTGCCCCCGGCATGTCTGTTGTCTGCAGCGACTCGTCACTGCCTGTGAGGCTGACAGACACAGCTGCTCCTTTGCGGGGTTCTCCGACTCCTCCTGGTGTGCAGAGACCCACAGTCGCGGTGGCCCGACAGGAGCGCCTATACGTGCCTGTCCTGGGGATCCCTGCATTATCCTTGCGTGCCTGTGTGCGTGGGGGGCGGGGTGCTGGTGTGAGGCCTCCCTGTGACGACCCCGCACGCTTAAAATCCGAATCAGCACATTTTCTCTGGCCCCAGCAAAGTCCGGCACGGATTCTTGGAGGCCTGGCAGAGCTCCCCGCTCAAGCGGGAGGGACCCGGGACCTGTTAACTTTACCGAAGCTGGGTTCCAGCTGAGGCTCTCGCAACTCCTACTTCACCTTTGCGCCTTACATCCTCGGCTGTCACCTCACAGATGTCATTTGGACTCTTTGAGGCTCTAGCTGTCCCAACTTCGAGATTAAGCAGCTAATGTCTATTTTGTAGCATTGTTTAAAGAATCAATTAGAATCTAGGGTTGCTCCAAGTGGAATATGTTATACAGAAGAATTTCATTTGGGTAGCCACCTATTTAATTGAATTTTAATGCCAACACATACCACGGATAATAGGCTGTCCCTTAGATATGCAGTGCCCTTGTGCAGATTTGGGGAGGAGAAAGCCCTGTTGGCCAGTTGTAGCCTCAAGGACAGGCTTGGCAAGTGGAAGTGACTTCCAGTGAAGGAAAGGTTGTTTCTAGCTGCAGCTAGACCTCACCCTCTACCCCAGTACACGGTTTGGTGAGTATAGAGCAGACTGGATTTCGGCCCATCCTACCCTGTCATCTGGGCACCTTTGCGTGGCCATATGCAGACACCTGTCCAAACACTCACTCCCTCTTAGCAGTCAGCGACTTCACCTGTTGTGCCAATAACGTAGCCCTTAAAGGCATTTGAGATTGAATTCTATTAGGACCAGTGATACCCGACACTGAGCGCGGTGTCTGTGACACACACAGTAGGGTCTGAATGAATATTTTCATGGAGAAGGAGGGAGGCTTAAAGTGGATAGCCTATGTAACAATGCCCAGTGCGTAATTCAGCGAATGCTTATTGCATGAATGAATGAGCTTACAGCCTAGTTAGGAAAACAAGACATAAATCCTCATGAGAAATGTTTAATAACAATAAAAATTTCAAATTATGGCATAATACAACAACTCCAGAGATGGTGCAAGTCAGCATAGGAGTGTCAAATTAATTGCCAAGCAATAATTTTTGTAGGAGATCAAAAGGGTGGGGGAGATCCATTTGTGGACTCAGAGTCAGAAAGCCTGGATGAGCTCTTGTTTGTGTACTTACACAGCACGTTTATTCATTCATCAAATGTTTCCCAGGCCCATATTAGTGCCAGCCTGTCTGCTAGACTCTGGGGATGCACAGAGGAACAGCACAGAGCCCATAGCCTCGAGGAGCTCGCAGGCTAGTGGGAGACAACAGCCAGGCAAACAGATGATATAAATAAGGATGCTATAAATAATGTGCTGTGGAGACAAGAGGGAGGGGTCAATGACCTCATGCACACAGTAGGTGTGTCATAAATCATAGCATTGTAGTGGGTCCCTTTGATTACCATCTGATCACATCTCTGAATAAGTCTTCACAATTCAACACATATTTAAGTGCCTAAAGCTCTCACGTTTCTCCTCCCCATTTTCCTCCCTCTTTTCTGATGTCTGCTGATAGCCTGTAAGGGTGCTGTGCTGTCTGCCTGCTGGCCCTTGGAGAGTGGACATTCAGCACATGGACTGCACTCAGAGGCTCACAATTGCCAGGGCAGGCCTACGTCATCTTCAGAACTCTACGGAGCTACCAGGGAGCCTTTCCTGCCAAGTCCATCCTCCTTGCAGTCCCTCGAATCACCTTGGCAACCAGGAATCTGTAGATTCTTTGGCAGCAATGCCAGTGATGGTGAGGGTATTCTCTTAAACCTCCAGTACAAGGGGAGAAACATACACCTTCTCCAACAGGCAGCACTGGGCTCTCAGTCCTCTCTCTCTTCAAGGAAGGGGCAGGCTAGAAGGGGACACCCTCTTTTCACAGACCCTGTAGCTGAGCTCTGTGGCCAAAGGCCCCGGAGATGCAGCAGTGATGCAATGGGTGGGGTACAGTCACTGGGGTAAGAAGTCCCAGAATTGACTCCTAGCCATGTTACCTCCCAACAGGGGAGCTCAGACACATCGCTTTGATCTCCTGGGGTCTCAGTTTCTCTATATGTAAAATGGACGGAGTAGTACCTACCTCACAGGCTTATTTTGGGCATTACATCAAGGTGGAGTAATGAACATGAGTTGAGTACAAAACGGAGGCCCAAATACCATTGTCCAGGTCACTGAGCAAGTTACCAGCCAAAAGCGAACTAGAACCACTCTTGTCTTCTGTCTCCCAGTTTGGCAATCTCCTCCTTCCCCCTCCCCCCTGCCCTTTGTCCCCTGCAGTATTCACCCACCAGTGCTTGCCTTGGTCATGAAGAAGACAAGTGTGAAAAAGTGTGGATGGCCCAAGGCAGACTGCCTGCATTAGGTTGAGAATGGCAGCCTACTAGTGGTGGCTCAATGCCACTAGGCCAATAGGAATTGCACACTGTCCTCTGGCAGAGCTGGACACACAGTATTCTAAGGAATGACACTTGGTATTAAGCAGCAACACTACCAGATTACAAGAAGTGATGATCCTGCCATGCCGAGCCTTGGTTACAGAGCAGGGTCAGCAAATAAATACTAAATACAGCCACCATCCACATCCACTTGTGGCCCCATCAGTCATCAGTCTCACCCTTCTTTACTATTGATTCCTGGTAGGGACTCAGAACCCTACCATTTCCTATCAATCAACTGCTGTTGTCATTCATTCAATAAACATTAGTCAAGTGCCCAAGATGTGCTAGGTACTGAAGAAAAGTCAGACATGGCCTTGACTAATAAAGCTGATATTCTATCATTCTATCATTCCAGAAGCAATTTGTTTGCCATCCTAGTTGTGCTCCATGCTTGGAATCAGTGCAGGATGATAGAACAGGCAAAGGCTTTGAAATTAGGGAAGGCTATTGTCTGAATGTGGCTCTGCCACCATAGTAGATGGCTGTTAATGTTGTGTCCAGTACTGTTGACTTGGTAATGGGATCTCCCTGCTGTAGGGGAACCGCCTCTCCCCTGCTCCATTGATGTTTGGCCACAGGAATGGGTCTACGTCAGGCTTGGCCAGTCATAGTACACATTTATCCTTGGCCAGAGTAGAGGTTAGGCATGTGATCCAATCCAGGACAGGAAGAAAAAAAATTATTTTTGGTAGGACTTATATGCTTGAAACTGGGAAGTAGACTTTCTTTCTTTCTTTCTTTCTCTTTTCTAAAAGACCTTATTTATTTGAGAGAGAGAATGAGAGAGAAAGAGATCAGGAGAGGGGAGAGGTTAGAGGGAGAAGCAGAATCCCCATGGAGCAGGGAGCCTGATGCAGGACTCGATTCTGGAACTCCAGGATCATGACCTCAGCTAAAGACAGTTGCCCAGCCAACTGAGCCACCCAGGAACCCCCAGAATATCTCTTTGTTGAGATGATATAAAACTAGAGCTCCCAGTAGCCATGTCCCTGCCCGCCACGCTCCCCTTGGAAAGAAGCTTTCTGCAGAGGGGGGGAATGCAGGGAGGACAAGCTACAGAGGAAAGTGAAGAAGAGAGAGGAGGAAAGGGAGAGAGAGCTGGAGGTCGATCACAGACACAAGGGTAGCATCGCACTCAATGAAGACTCCATGTTGGACTCCCCAGGACTGCTAAGTGACACCAGCCAATATATTCCCTTTGCTTTTAGCTGTTGATCCTGACCTCTTAGACAGAGGTGGGTGGGGGGAAGTGCTGGAGGAGGGAATAAGCATATTTCTGCAGAGAGCAAGAAGGATAAGCAACAAGGATTCTGGAGAACAATTCCAACTGTCCCTGTACCAATAAACATTTAAAAGGGGGATTGAACGTACATCTTGTTGCACATTTTCCTTTGAGCATAGATCTGAAGTGAATGTGCTCAGGGTGGTACTGCCTCCCCTGTGGTATGTAAGTCCCCACAGGGCCTGGGATTTGTTGCTCCCATATTTTCCCTCCAGCTACTGACTGTAATATTCATCCTTTTATCTTTGTAGGGTGCATTGTGCTTTGAAAAACACTTTCATCTGGATTATCTCATTTGATTCCCAGGGCATCTATGAAAAAGGCAGGGTGGGGATTACTATTCTTTCCTGTCAGATTGAAAAGCAGAGGCTTGGGCCCTGGGATCTTGGCACCTGAAAAGAAAGACAGGCAGTGATCTCACAGGAAATGAGTGGCACAGAGGAGGAATGGTCGCTGGATTTGGAGCCAGAAGGCGCAGGCCTGTGTCCTGGCTCTTTTACTTACTAGTTGTCTGACTTTGGGCAAATCACTCCATCCCTCCCAGTCTCAATTTTTCTTTCAGCCAGATCTATAGGGATGATGTTTTCCTCCAGGGATTCTTGTGAGAATCTTAGGAGATGATACGAAACAAAGGGTTTGTGAGCTCTAAAATGTCACTCACCTGTTCAGGGCTGATTTCTGTGAGCGATGGGCAGTGGTGTCCTGAATTCAGCTAGTCCAGGCTCACAAGAGCTGGGGGGCACCCCTCCTCCCAACTCCACATCCACGGACATCATGTTGATAACTCAAAATCCGATATGGTGAGAATATTTACACCAAGGGAATTGGCAAATGCCACAAATCAGAGCTTTGTTTTTTCCTCTGGAGAGTCCTTTGTCAACCAGCACAATAATGGTGGTGGGACGGAAGGAGAGGACTAGAGAAGGATATAATTATTTAAGATGCATTCTGTATTTTGAGTATGTTCTGATAGCAGCCCCTTTTCGTATTCACGCCTCCCGGGGAGGCAGATACTGACCCTACTTGATAGATGAGGTAATTAAAACTTAGGCAGCACTCAGAACTTGCTCAAGAACACACTGTAAATGACAGAGCAGGGACTCAAAGCCAGGTCTCACCTTCTCTCTGAGCTCCATGCAGCAGATCAAAGATGCTCCATTATCATCTGGTCTTTCCTTGATCTCCAACCTATAAAAGTGAGCAAGCAAGTCAGTTCCTACTGCCACTTGACATTTTAGATCCTTGTTTGGACTTCAGTGTCCTAGTATCCAAAGAAAACTGGCATGGAGAAAGATGGGGAGGAGTGTAAGACACTGAGCTGCGTGTAAGGGAATGAACTGACCGTCTTTGGGAACTAGTTGGATAAGTGCCTGAGAATGCTAGAAGTTAGACAACTCTGTTAGGTTGGGGTCACTTGAAGCATTCAGGCACAAAACGGGAGAAAGGCAAGAGCACCTGGGTCCAAGTGCCGGCTCTGTTATATCACGAACTGGGGTTCAGCTCCTTCATCTGTCAAAGTGGGGGGATACCCAAACATTCCTGGGAAAAGGATTCTGAAGTCCTCTGGAATCTATTACACTGCATGGATGCAAGAGATTTTCATGTGTCTCAGCTGAGAACCCTTCCTCCTGTTGCTAAGAGAGAAAGGACTGTTTCATCTCCAGCTCTATAGGCCATCCTACCCCACCCAGCCCTTCCCCCTCCTTCTAGTTTATACTTCCAGTGCTTCATATGATGATGTCCTGCTTGCTTTAAACTAGACGATGGTGTCAGGCAGGAAAAGAACATCAACACAACCTAAACAAAATGAAAATTGGTTTCCTGCTTGGAAAGAAGACAGAGGATGGGTGCAGAAGGTGGGATTACCAATACAAGCCTTTTGGTAGGTGTCAAGAGGAACTCTTTCTAGACCCAACAGTTTACATCTGCCAGGTCCTGGGCAGGACAGTTCCAGCATAGGGATGGCAGAGCCTCCCTTCCCCCAGATGGAACAGAGGTATTGTAGGAGCACTCTGGAGGCCCCTGGAGGAGCACTTTGGAGGTTCTAGAAGTGATAAATACAGTGAAGATGAAACACTTATTTATCACTTTAGTCCTTCGTCCCCTTACTTAATACAATAATTTAATAAGAATATATATTATTATTTACATTTTCCAGGTGAGGAAAGAAATTCACCTTCAAGCTTCCAAGGTACTGGCCAAGTGGCCCTCCCCTCAGCTAACCTAGTGGAGGAGGAGAGGTCACTATGGTTGTGCCAGCCAGGAAATGGAAGGGGACTTTTATGCACCACTGTAGGAGCCTCTGATTACTCCCCCTGCTTCCACCCATGTCCCTTCCAGTCTATTCTCTGCATAACAGATAACAACCTAGGTGAGCATTTACAAATGCAATACTACTATCTCCAATCCCAGAACAATCACATCTCCCTGAACTCCAAACTTCTGAGTCGAATTACCTGACCTCCTCCTGTAAGACCAACCTCTCTCTCTGACTTCCCCATCTTATCTCATACCACTAATGACCACTCTCGCTGTCTTCCAGCCACAGTCAGTTTCCTTCTGCTCTTCAAATGCGTTCAACTCACTCCTGCCTCAGGGCCTTTGCACTTGCTCTTCTGTCTTTAGTGTTTCCCCTTCAGATCTTTTATGCCTGGCTCCTTACCATCTCGTCGACAGTCCTTTACCAACCAGCAGCCGGATGTCCTACCCTGGTCATTTCCTATCACATTAGCTACCACCTCACATCAAGTGGTTGTCATTGCATTGCCATAATTAGTAGTATCTGTCAGTGTCCTGCTAATTTGCTGGGTTTTTTTTCTGTGTCCTTGTACCAGTGAGAAAGTTTCAAGAGAGTAAGGATCACTTGCCTATCTTTCTGGGAAGTCCTACCCCACTCCATAAAATAGAGACTGTCACATAAGTAAGCACACAGTAAATACTTTTGAATAAGTGAGCTGTTACTGATGTGTTATTATCCCAGGAAAGAAGGACCTGTAGGGGATGAAGGAAGAAAGTTCTCACTCAACATGTGTCAAGTTCTGTGCTTATCTCATTTGGGTCTCACAACAATCCTATGAGACAGATAATCTGATTCCCATTTTGCAGATGAAGAAATGGAGGCTCCATCATCATTCACTAGTTTGCTTATGGACACAGCGCCTGCTCCTCAGCCTACATACTGGATCTTGGGAAGAGCAGAACTGTGTCTCTAAGACACAGAGAAATGTGTGTCTGCTGCTGCAAAGCCTCGTGTGTGTGAAAACGAAAGCGGGGAAGAGGCTGTGTAAAGGCACGTGCTGGCCAAGACTACAACAGCAGCAAAGACGGCTCCCCCTAATAAATTGTCCCTACATAGCCTCAAGTCCAGACCTCTCCGGGAAACAGCCAGTCCCACAAGGTGAGCACCGCAGAATGGCTGCACGATGTAGGCCCCACTGAGATCAGAGAGGCGAGAGAGTCTTCCAGCGTGTACTGAGGTCCTCTCCTCACAGTGTTCACATCCCGGCCGGGTAGGCTTTGCCACTGCTGCGGGCTCCTGCATTCTGCGCTAGGTGGCGAAATGCTGTGGGGCTCCCCTATTCGGGGGAATGCGGTAGTGATGTATAAGGTATGAAAGATGTGGCCTGCAGAGAGCCGGCACTATCTCTACCGCTGCTGCTACTGCTGCTGCTGCCGCTGCTGCCGCCACCACTACTGCTGCCGGCAGAGCTGCTGGGAGTGAGCTGAGCATCCCCCGTCCGGGATACCCAGCTCCGCGGCAGCTCCCGCGCCCTGGCCCTACACAGACCTGCCAACCCCAGGGAACAAAAGCGGAGCCCCATTGCCCTCTCCTGCAGCCGGAGGATGAGTCGAGAGGGCTGAGCGGAGAGTGTGGTCCTCAGCCGCGGGAAGGTAGGAGAAGGTGTTGCGCTCGCTTGCCTCGGCGTGGTAGGCTCGGGGTAGGCGCGCCGGGGTGGGTGGGGATGGCCGCGCCGACCAATCTGTCCCGCGGGTGCTGCCCGGACCCGGCGAGGTGGTCATCTGGATCCTTGCGCCCGCACCGCCTGCCCAACGCGGGGAGGGTGCCGCGCTCCCGCAGCCGCGAGGGAGCCCCCTGGTTGGGAAGTGGAGGCGGCGAGGGAAAAGTCTGGAGCCCGAAGCCAGGCAGCGGAGGCTGCGGAGGGGCTGCCGTGGCACTTGGAGGCGTGCGACTTGCTGCGAAAAGCAGGCGGGCGGCGGCTGCAGTGTGCGCAAAGTTTTGGGTGGCGCGCAAAGACGCAGACCAGGGCCGCCGCGCAGAACCGCGCAAGTTGTGGCCGGAATCCGAGGGCGGCCCCGGGGCACCCACGGGGACTCGCCGACACTGGGACAAGTGGTTTTTGCTCCCCCCGCGGTAGCTGAGACTGGGTTGACGCGCAGCTACTTAACCCTTCCCAGCCCAGGCGAAACAACTTAATCCTCTCAGAGGCGGTTGGACACAGGCTGGCTGGGCAGCGTCGAGGTTCCCGGCTCTGTCCTTTTGTGGTCTTGGGCACTTCCCTACTCATTCTGGGTTTTCTGTGATTTTCTGTCCACTCCTGTGTCCAGAAACAAGGTAAGGTGGCTGCGGGTCTTTCCCCCAGTCTGTAGTTTTACCCCTCCCGCCACCTGGACACGTTTTTTTTTTTTTTTTTTTTTTTTTCTCTTCCCCACCCCACCCCCAGTTTGGCTCTTTGAGGCTGCCTTGAAAAATGAGATGATTAATCAATTAGGTTAGTGGCCAATTAGGCATAACCTTGTAGCAAAATAATTATGCCCGGCTCTCTGGGCTTTCACTGGTGATGAGATGGGAATCCAGCCCAGGTGGAGGGGCTGTTCCGAAAAGATATGGCTGATGGGGGAATTTCTGGAAATTTAAGATTAAAAAAAAAAAAAAGAAATCCGAATGTATGGTGGCGGCAGAGGTTGTGGGGATTCAGTAGGGGTATGCGTGTGTGCATCTGTTCCTTTTTTCCGCGCCCCCCCACCCCAACCCCAGGAAATTAACCCTTGACAGCACAGTCTGGGTGGACTTTGCAGGCAGCATGTTTCCAACAGCTCAGAAAAGGTGTGTCCCCTGCTTGCCAGCCCCATCCCCCTTGTCTCTGGGGGGGACTCTCCCCTGGAAATCGCCTCACAGTGGCTTTGCTGCTGTTTTGGGAGGGTGAGTTCCGAGGAATGCATTTTAGTTTCATGTCCAAGGAATCGCGTCGTTGCAGAAGGAGGTTCTTGTGCTCTGGCTTCCGAGGATGCACATTCCCCCCACTCTTGTTAAATAAAGCGGTTATTAAATGGGTGCAAATGGGAGACAATCTGTCTTCAGGGCTGGGAAGTTCTGCTGCTGAGCGGGGCTTCCTTTTTCTTTTTTGGAGTGACTGGCGGGATTTGGCACTGCAGTATTACAATACAGCCATATTAAAAAGGTCTTCAGAGCTTAGAGCCCTCTACCACTGCAGCCCCGTCTTCAGCAGACTTCCTTTCTCAAATCCTTTTTGCCAGCAGCATACACGGGATTTCTAATGTGCACCCTGTGCATTTGAATCCCTTTCTGTCTCTATTTTAAGCTCATCCTATCTGTTTATGCATCGGGACCCTATATCGTAGATTTATTTTCAGAAGGCAGACACCTAGAGCTGTTCCCAGGGCAGAGGGATTTTTTTTTGCAACAGGTCCTAGGTCTGGGTTTTCTAATAATGAGTGCCCCTGGCATTTAGTGAGCCAGGGTCCTCGCCTTTCCACCGGGGACCTGACCACGTTGGACCAGGTGGTCCCTGACATCCCCTGCAGTGCTGACATGAGCTGGTTCTGAATTTTATGGCTTTTCTTCCTTTCTGAGCTGATCAAGAGGAGTAGCTGAGCAGTGCGATGTGACAGCAGCCGTGCCACCTCACTCCCAGCGGAGAAAGCTGGCTGGGGCTTAGGAGCAAATAGGAATTGCCCAGCTGGAAGACTGCCTAGTGATACTGGTGTTCAGGGACGACTGGGAGCCATAGGCTCCACCCGCTTTCCTCAAAATGAAGGGCCACTGTTCAGCCCTCTCTCTCTTTTCCGAGACTTATTTATTTATTTTTCTTGAAGCTGGACTCAGCCGTTCACCTCACTGCGATCCTGTTTGTTACTCGTCTCTTGCGCTAGCAAAGGCCTTCCTCCTCTTCTAAAATTGTAGCTTTTTTATCTAGTGGGAAGGGAGATGGGGGGAGAAGGAAGGGAGAGAGGACAGAGTGAAAGAGCATGCGGTGGGGAGAGTGGGAAAAGAGAGACAGAGAGAGAGAGAGCTTCAGGCTGCGAAAACAGGCAGGCAGTGGGAAAGAAGCAGGAGAGGTAGAGAACGAAGGGAGAAGGGAAGGAAGAAATGTAGGCACGGGAGGACATACAGGGAGGAGGAATTCTAGCTCGCAGAAGGGGAGGGAAAGGCCCATATGAACCAAAGTCTTGTTTTATTACCTGGCTTGAAAAAATGTAGAGGAAAACCCTGAACTGCAAAAGACTCATTCCAGATAGACTTGCTAGGAACTGAGCTTTGACATAATCAGATAATTACTTATGACATAAACATTGCACCGCAGAAAACCCATCAACTCTGGTTCTTGTCTCTTCCTTGACTGGGGGATGCAGTTGCTGGTGTGGGGTTGGAGCTGGCAAGGATTTGTTTGTTAGCAGATATGCTTTGCATAGCCCCAAAAGCACTCTCGTTGGGGTCAGATTGGGGTACTCCCTTTGGACAAGCTGAGTGTCGAAATGACTTTGGAGGGGAAGGTATCCCTTTGTCTTTAGGTCCATCATTCATAGAACGGCCAAATTTTTAAAAGTGTCTTTTTCATTTATTTAAAGTTGGAGGGAAAAAGAATAATGATAGTAAACACTTTTACCTGCCATCTAAAACTAAGAGTGATGGGAAAGTAATTCCAATTAATTTTCCTTCTCCAGCCGCCTTGTCCTCGTTCCGGACCATCCTCAGTGCCTCCGACTCCTCTTCTGGCCTCCAGTACAGGCCCTCCCCAGAGCTGTGACTTGATCTTTCTAAAACATAGCTTTGATCATGTTATTCCCCAGATCAAAAAACATAAAAGTTTCCCTGTTGCCTAAAGCATATTATTCAAATATCTGACCATAGACTTCAGAGCCTTTCAGAGCCTGGCCTTCTGCTTCCCTCCTATACACACACACACACTCACCCTAACACACAGCATCACACCCATACACAAGACCTCTCTCACACACACACCACACACACACATGCATACACTCACCACACTCACATCACATATACATGCTACAGACGTGCCTTTCATAGATTTGTGGGTACAGCCTTTTTTCCTTCTCTAGAAAATACATTCCTACTCTACCTTGTGAACTCTGCTCATCGGAAGGGTCACTTGAAGGTCCTGTGTGTCTCTTTCAATTTCCTGGAAATGGAAGAACAATATTAGCTTCCATACTTCTTATTGTGATGGTGGGAATAGGAATATTGGGACCCTCATGGCTACAAGTCCCATTTAGAGAATGAGAGCCACCGGTAGAAGAGAAAAGGGAGTGTTTCTCAGGTTGAAATCAACTTCGGTTGGGCTGCTTCGTGACACTGGTTGGTTTGGGCAAGGTGGTGACCATCACTTGGTAACAGACTCCTTCTTTGTCGGTGAGAGTGCTGGAACCCTGTACCATTTAACAGTTGCTTACTTACAGCTTATGAAACAGCCTTCTTGTGCAGGACAGAAGACCCAGTGCCACTAGACAACCTTTCAATTTATCTAGCAAAGCCCATGAAGTTCCTGTCTCAAAGGGGACAGAATTAAACAAGAAAGAACACCAGATAAAGAATTCATTTGTATTCATAGGCTTTTAATAAATAAAAACGATTTTTTTTTCCAAAATGAACTCTGAGCCATAGGTCTTGAGACTTCTTGTTTAATTAACATGCAGAATATGACTTCTTCTTTTTTCAAAATGACCATTTTTTTTTTTTTTTTTTTGGAAGCTTGAGCTCAGATCTTTAGTGACATTTTTTCTTCCAGCAAATATTTACAGCCGAGCTGGAAACTGACAGGAAGGAGGGTTTAAAATGAAAATGTTACCAAACTGAAGTTTACATCTGAGTGAAACACATGGTGTCCCCATGGACAGAGTCCTAAGAACTCAAAATATTTGTCAATTTGTAGAACTTGAAGAAACCAAGCTGTTTCCTTTGTTAATGTGAACTCCAAAAATTATATTTTTGCTTATGCATGGTGGTGGCCTTTTCTGCTTCTTATCTGTTTGCTTTTACTGTGGTCATGGAGTTCCAGCCGTGAGTTTTTTCTTCATCCTCTGTTCTGGTTAAGGCAGACTGCCTGAGGGTTAGTCCCCAGGTTCATGTCTGTGTCAGTACTTGTACTTATGCAGTTTTTCCTGCTGGAAAGACCCTTCTTTTTCAAATCTCCTCCAGATCCACGAGGCTTTTAAGGCTGAGGTCAGTTGTCAAGTCCTGCATGAGGTTTTCTTAGTTAACTCTAATGAATATTGACCAGCACGGACCATGGTGGGTTTTTTTTTTAAATCACTTTATTAATTTTTCAAATTATGTGAATAATACAAGTTAACTGTTAAAAAATGTCAATGTACAGAAAAAATATAAGAGGTTAGCAAAAATCATTTGAAATTCCCATTATGTTATCTGTAATTTAGTGGCTGTCCTTTCATTTATGTCCATAGACCCATATATTAGCATATATAGATGGATGTGATTTTTTGTGCTCTGCCTTATTATGAAAGCTGTTTGCTTTTTGTCCTGGGCATCTATTTTTTTTTTAATTTTTTATTAACATGTAATGTATTATTAGCCCCAGGGGTACAGGTCTGTGAACCGCCAGGTTTATACACTTTACAGCACTTACCATAGTACATACCTTCCCCAGTGTCCATAACGGGGCATCTATTTTTAAATACAGTTTTGTTTGCTTATTTACTGTCCCTTGCCCCCCAAACTAATCTAATAACTTATTCTTTTGTATTTTCTCTATGCTTTCATAATATTTACATGTATATGTTCACACCAGTATTTACATACGGAAGGATTTTTGTCATTGATTTAAAAGATGAGATAGATGTATATGTATTTCTTGGCATCCTGTGTTTCTCACTTAAAACACTATGGGATTGGGGTGCCTGGGTGGTTCAGTGGGTTAAAGCCTCTGCCTTCAGCTCAGGTCATGATCTCAGAGTCCTGAGGTAGAGCCCCGCATCCGACCCTCTGCTCAGCGGGGAGCCTGCTTCCCCCCCTCTCTCTGTCTCTCTGCCTACTTGTGATCTTTGTCTCTGTCAAATAAGTAAATGAAATCTTTAAACAACAACAACAAGAACAACAACAACAATAAACCACTATGGGAAACTCTTCTGCCCCCGACCCCCACCAGCCCTCCCTCAGCCAATGGGTATAGGTATACCACTCTTTTCAGTGACTTTGTGAGTTTCAGTGGTACGAATACACCACAAGTTTTTCAACCATTTACCTACCGATGATCATTTACTTTTGATCCACTAATTTGTATACACAGTTCTGAAATAGGCATCCTTGTCTGTTTATCATTACCTGTTGCTATGCTTGCTCTCATATGAACAGAGTCCCCAAACTAATATTTCTAAGACAAAGGATATGTACTTTTTAAAGTTTTAGGAGATAGTGCCATGTATCTTTCCAAGGAGAATGTAATAATTCACATTTCTGTTCACATAATAGTCTTTTCCCTATATCTTTGCCAGGAGCGTGTGTTATCATTTACTTTAGCTAACCTGGTTAGGTGGCAAGTGGTAGCTTATTGTTACTTACTTTGTATTTTAGATCTCCTGTTCATTGGACATTTGGATTTGCTTCTCGGTGCATGGCTAATTCATCTTTGCCCATTTTTCTTTTTGGTAGCTTGTCTTTTTCTTATCATTTCATAAGGGTTCCTTTCACATTCTTTTTTCTTTCATCTATATTGTATGTGACTTTCTTTCCTTGGAAGTTGGATCTGGTGTCATAATGATCTCTTTGTTTATGCTCAAACTAGACTGTGAGTTACTAGACGGCAATCATGTGTCTCTAGGACATCACATTTAGCGCAGGGCCTGAAAAAGTGTAGGTTCAGAATAAATGGTTATAACATTGACTACATGTGTGATATCCAAGTGTATTTCATTTAACATTGAATTCTATGAAATAACATATACATGGCATCCATAGACTGGGATGTTTCAAATTAACAAAATTTCAAGATGACTGATGTTTTGGAAATATTTATAAATAAATTACTTTTCCCTCCTTTTTAAAATGAGCATGGCTCAGAAATATCATTATGAGCATCAATTACTGTGTCGGGCTATATACTTGATAACTTTAAGGACTTTATTTTTATTTTTTTTTGTTTTTAAGACTTTTATTTCTTTGAGAGAGAGAGAACATGAGCAGGAGTGTGGAGGGGCAGAGAGAGAGGGAGAAGCAGACTCCCTGCTGAGCAGGGAACCCATCATGGAGCTAGATCCCAGGACTCCAAGATCACGACCTGAGCCAAAGGCAGACGCTTAACCAACTGAGTCATCCACTCCCTTAAGACTATTTAGTGATGCAGGACTGTTTGCCCCTATATACAAGTGGTCTCAGACCTATGGATGTACAGATTTTAGATTTCAATAACTATTTTTTTTGTACTTTTTCAGTCTTTATCCTCCCTATTATATTGTGTCTTGGTTATTGTGTCTTGGTATGGTCAGTTTATCTGCCTCTAAAAGTTGTCTTCTTCCCTTTCTCCCTATCTTTGCACTGGCTGTGGACTAATGTCAGGAATCCTGCTCCTTGGAAATGTGCGTATTTTTTTTTTTTTTTTTTAGATTTTTATTTATTTGTTAGAGAGAGAGAGAGAGATACAGAGCGCAAGCACAGGCAGACAGAGTGGCAGGCTGGAGGCAGAGGGAGAAGCAGGCTCCTTGCTGAGCAAGGAGCCCGATGTGGGACTCGATCCCAGGACGCTGGGATCATGACCTGAGCCGAAGGCAGCTGCTTAACCAACTGAGCCACCCAGGCGTCCCGAAATGTGCGTATATTTAAAGGTCAATAAACATCAGCCAAGTCTTGGCCTGGCTGCCATTACTATGCATAAAGTGCCCCAGCTCCCAGTGAAGATGCATCTGTGACTGTTTAGGGTTTGTTTGTTTGTTTGTTTGTTTACAACTCTTTTCTGGGAAGGTGAGCTTGACAAGTAAGTGAAGTGGTGGCCATTTCAATTAATTGGGATATAGCTCCGATGTCATATAGCCACGACCCTAAATATAATGGATTAAGAGATCTTTAGAATGGTAGAAATGTATCTATTTCAGTCTTGTTAAAGCCTGAGTGTATAGGGCAGCTCTATGCTGTGAAGTCGTGTGGTGTCCAGGTTCCTTCTAGCTTGCTGCTTCTCCATCTCTCAGACATTGCTATCATCTTCATGATCTGGGACAGCATGGCACCACATCCTCATTCAAACTAGAGGGCTGGAAGAGAAAGAAGAGGGCAGAGGAGAGCCTTCCCATTTCTTTTGAGGGCATGGCCAGAAGTTGCATGCCTAATCTCTTTGTACATCTTCATTGCCCAGCACCAAGGCAATTGGCCCCTCCTGAAAGAAGGGAGACCAAGGGGTGCTGTTTTAACTCTGGGTGACCATGAGCCAGAATCAGGGTGCTATATCATAGAAGAGAGGAAGAATGCCAGTTGGCGGAGACACCGGCAGGGTCTGCCACACCTACTCTCACCCTTCCCAATGTCCTCTCCGCTCCCTTGCCAGATTGTCAACCCCTTGGTACAGTGGCCTACTTTTTCTCCCCACTGCCCACTGGTGTGTGGCATGTAAAATAGTTGCTCGATAAAGACAGCTCTATTTATAAGCTTTCTTTCCGTGTTTTAGTGATGAGAAAATGCAGGGAGGAGGGTGAGATTGCTGCCGGCGTGGAGCTCAGGAACTAGAAAATTTGGAACTTCCTGGCTGATTTTTCTTTAATTTAGCTCCTGCCCTGTATAGTTCTCCATGGCCCCACTCGAGGTTAATTACTCCGATTTCTTACTCCACCTTCGTTCTCTGTTCTAAGAGGTCTAGGTGAGGAGACCACATGCTTTGGAAGCAGGTGTGTTGGCAACTCTGTGAGAGTCAAGGGGAAAATCAGCCCCCTGCAAATAGTACAAGTTTGAGATTATGACCTCCTTTGCGAAAAACGGTCTCCTGGTAATCAACAGATTGCATCGCCCAGCTGAAGTTTCTGCACCCCATGGGCTCCCATTGCCTTCCTGATTAACACAGAAGCATCTCCTTCCTTACTCCAGACTGACTCTGGAATTGAGTTTATTTCAGCCTAACGGCTCATTCTAATTGGTCTCCCTGCTTCCAAAGCACAAATGTGATCTATTTTTTCTAGGTGCGGGGGTGGGGATTTTGATGGGAGGGAGTGATATTTAATCATGCCCTTTCTCCCTCTGAGTTAAAAACCAATAGGAGATGAACACTGGGGCCAGTCAACAATGAACACCTGGGTCTTATTTCTGTGAAAGCTTGGTTGGAGGCTGTGTATGTTGCGTAGCTGCATCAGGACTCCAGAACTTTCTGTTTCACTTGGTCTGAGCTGGATATAGACAGGTCTCCCTTTCTCCCTGCAGGAGCACAAGTGGCTTCATAGGCTTATTTCTTGGGTGAGCAATGAATGAGGATCTCTGAGGTCAGGCAGCTTTGAAGAAGAGAAAGAAAGGAACTGTCATGTTGTATCAATTAGGCTCTTAGTTGACGATGACACAGTTTAAGAAGAAAGGGATTTATTAATGGGTGTTGGGTAGCCTACTGCATTTTAGAAGGGTCCTGGGAGCCAAGCTTGGGTGTGAGGACAGCTACTCAACCACGTCATGGAATTGTTACGGTGGAGATGACACTGTTGCTAGGAACAGATGGGGGGGATCGTTGAGCTGCCCCAGAAGAGCTCCTCTCTCTGCCCATGGCAGATACCCGCTGTCTTTTCAGTTCTTCCCTCCAAGCCTCATGCAAATAGGTCTTCTTGGTGCCCAGAGCACCCTATAGTCACTCCTGGGTCTCACAGAAGTGCAAGAAACACAGACGTGCAGTTGAAATTGTGCTGAAAGAGTCTAGAGCATATCTGTGGGAGCCACATACGTTTATGTTCCTCTCTGGATTTCACCCAAAAGATAAATCAGTCCCTTTCCTTTGACAAGAGGCGATGGAAGTGTTGCTGCCCTGCTTTTCCCTTCTGGGACTAGTGTGTAAGTAGGCAGTAAGCCTTCCCCTTGAACATCACACACTTGCTTACAAACCCTCCGGGGCCACCGTGGCCTTCAAGATCTAACAAATTCTTTAGCATGGCAGAAAAGCCCCTCCCAGGGTTGTGTCCTGTATTTCAGACTCCTTCCTCTCCAGTCCCCTTGCTGTTTGCTCTCCGGCTTGCTCTTCCAGGTGTCATCCATTCTGAACTGCCTGGAAGACTCCTGGCTGTGCTCCTGCTCTCCCGAGCTTCCACGTCTCGGTGCCTATTGCTGTCCTCTCCCGGCACCGTGAGGAAACTGTCTGTCCTTTGTGTCTCCCTCCATTTGACAGACGTCTCCTTACTCTTCAAGACGGAGGCACCATTCCTCTGGGAATCTTCTTTGTCCTCTCCTAGACTGGATTAGGTGTCCCTCCTGGCTATGCCCAAAGCCCCCGGTAATCCCTCTGTCACTACACCTAGCACATAGTTTGTGACCTTTGGTTTCTTTCTCTGCTCATGCTAGTGCCAGCTGCCTGAGAGCATGGTCTTGGTCTTTTCTCTCTGTATCTCAGTAGCTAGCACAAGGTCTGGTACATAGGGGTTGTGCAAATGAATGAAAGAATGAATGTTCTCTTCTGGTGAAGGACATGGACTCTGAAGTCAGCATCTGACTTTGCCACCACATAGATAATACAGTTTTAGGCAAATCAAACATCATAGGGTGGTTGTATAAAGGCTAAGTAAAATAACGCACGTGAAATGCTTAGCATGGAACACATAATAGACACTCAATAAAATTCAGCTATCCCTTTGATTTTCTGATAATCATTATTGCAGGTGTTCAATGAACCGTAGTGATCACTAGCATACTTTCTAGACTAAAGGATACTCTGCATCACAGTATGGTGATCTGTGATATTTCCTACCTCCCAAAGAACCAAAACCTCCTGTGGATTGAGAGGAAGAGTAAAAAATAGACAGAAATTGACAGAAGCTTCCAAAGGAGAATCATGTGTAGCAGCTCAGTAACAGAGTGAGAGAATGCCTCCTGACATCTGGTTTGTCACTAGGACTTTACTAATAGTTCCATTTCCCTTGACATGCTTCTTTCTTCACTCCACAATATAGAAAAGAAAAGAAACAAGAAGACACTGAGATGACACGGAAAGCAGTGTCAAAACTTCAGTGAAGATCAGATATTTTCCAGGGCATTGGCTGGAAGCACACATCCCACTGTGCTCTCCCTGGGAGTATGTGATGTCAAGACAGTGGGAGGGGATGGATATTAAGGAGGGCACGGATTGCGTGGAGCACTGGGAGTTATACGCAAGCAATGAGTCATGGAACACTCCAACAAAAACTAGTGATGTACTGTATGGGGACTAACATAACAAAAAAAAATTTTTTTTTTAATGACCAAAAGGTTGGGGGGAAGCATCAAGTTGATGTCGAAAACCAGCCTAGAATATGGCAAATGTCTTCTTTGTGTCATTTGTAAGAGCACAGTATCTTACACAGAGTCAATGTCTTTCCATCTGTGTGTGTGCAAAATACCTCCCCTTTCTCTCGTTTCCCCGTGGGTCCACACTCATTTCACTGCATCCAACTCAGCAAACATTTATTGAGCCCCTACTGCATGAAGGGAACTCTACTGATTCTCTCCTTTTATGCTTGTTTCTCCCACCACATTAATGTCATTGCTTTATTAGAAATAAAGGCTGGTGTCAAATGAAAATGTTGGTCATTGACATCAACTGTTCTTAAGGGAGCAACATAAGAGAAAAAATTTATATTGCTAGTTTTGTAGAAATAGCCCTTGTTATTGGATGTGAATAGACACAATAGTCAGAAAAACATTGCCCTGGAGGGAGTATGGAGACCAAGGACCTATCTTTGATGTTTGACTTTGACTTTGGATATGTTGTTTAATATTTTTGGGTTCCAGGTTTCCAGGGATTTCTAAGGACCTTTCCAGCCCTAATATATTATGATTAAAAAAAAAAAAGTGTAAAGGGGACATAACGAAATTTGGATTTGCTGTCCAAATATGGAAAGTATAGGCTTGATTTGAACTGTGGCATTGACATATGGCTTGTGCAACATGGGGCTTAAGCTCTCAGCCTCCCCAAATCTTTCTCTATACAATGGGAATGCTGCCTATTGCCTTTCCTGCTGCATAAAATCGGTGTGAAACTTCAAGAAGTGATGCATGTGAAAATGAATTATGAATGACAAGGGACTGTACACATGCACATATAAGCTATTATTACTGTTAATAATATTTTGATTTCAATATTTTATTCCAACCAACACTTTTGCATTTTGCCTTTTGGGTTGTTTGAAGAGAACATCATCTTTCATTCCCTATCTCCCTCCACCCAAAAGCAGTCAGGGGATTTCTCAAAGGAACGGGTGCTGTGTGCTCTGCCTGTCTTTCCGATCGACACTCATCTTGGGCCCCAGCACTTGTCTGAGTGTATAATGTTTCAACTGCTGGCCTGAAAGGAGGCCATTTGTTCCCTGCTAAATGAGCTGTTACTGTGTGCCTCTGTCCCCTCAACACCTGGGGCTGTGTTCATGGGAGAATCCAACCGTGGATCTCAGGAGCCTTTTTGAAAAGTTTATTAGAAGAAGGGAGAAAACATTTCTCAGCAGGTTGTACCCTCCGTCCCTGGATTCGACTCATTAGTCAGAGCAGGGTGGGTTACCTGGGGGTGGGAGGGCAGGTCTACTTGCCTTGGCCCCTGCAGGCACTGCCGGGGGAGTCAGGGGCAGTGCAAGGGGAGGCACAGGCCTCCCAACAGCCCCTTTCTGGCCTTTCTGCTGCCCCGGCTCCACAGGTAGCTAATTAGCTCTAATTGGATGGTGTTTTGCTGTCTATGGTTTGGGGCAGCTCACCTGAGCTTTCCTCCAGGGGCACCTCTCCCTTATGTCAGCCCCAGGCCTGGCCGGGTCTCATGATCTACAAGGCAGAGACCCCTTTCTCACACTGGCTTTTTGGGCTCTGAGAGCTGGAGGGGCAGCTTCTATGCAGACCGTTGTGGCTCTATCTGCCGAATAAGGACCCAGCTGCCCCACCAACCCTTTCTGTGGGTGTCTGGTGGACTCAGGTTACATTCACTGGGGGATGATGCTGTTGTTTCAACTGTGCCAGAGATCGGCCATCTCATTCCTGGGTCTTTTGTGACGTCCCACTGACACAGGGTGAGTCCCAAGTACGGAAGGAAGACCGAGAGAGGATTTTTGTCATAACCACTTCCTCTACCCCTCCCTCTGTATACACCCCGCACACTTGCTACGTGGAGGCCAAGTTAATGCCACAGGCAGGACTGGAATTCAGGGCTCCCAACAAGCTAGAGAATATAGTCTGCCTCCGGAGGAGCCCTGCTTCCTCATCTCTTCACCCTCATAGCTTAGGTGCTCAGAAAATCCTCGTGGAATAAATGGATGAGGGCCTCAAACTCTGTTTTCCCAGTCGAGCACTTGAAATGCTGGGCTCAAATCCCGTTTCTACAATTGACATTGTGTCTGACTCTCATCGAGCTACTTAACATCTCCAAATTTCAGGGTCCACAGCTGTAACGTGAAGATGGTGATAATTGGGTCTACTTCACAGGGGGTGTGTAGGCATCAAGTCAGGTGAGCACTTGGCTGACGGTAACACTTCACTGAAGGTTGGTGACTGTCGTCTGTCATTAGCTCCCTAGCTCTCCACCCATCACACAGACTGGGGATGTGGAGGCTTGGGTGAGGGATGTTGACTGGTCCACTGCCCAACAGCTCATTATCAACCAAGGCAGAAAGAGAATCTAATCTTTACTGTCTTCCTGTTCTACTGAGATCCAGGTCTGAGAAACAAGTCTATCCTGGAGTTGTCCTTCAGCCATATGAATACTTTTTCTTGTCCATTTCTTCCAGGGCTTGCCCCTTCAGATTGTAGGAACCCCACAAATGTGAGGCTGGATTAAGGTCAGAGGCTCTGGGGTTAGTCATTCAGAGCTCAGGGCCCAGCCTCTGCATCCTGCTCTCTGAGTGGGATCTACCAAATCCCAGATCTGACGGGGTCACTTCCTCTGCCTCAAGCCCATTGCCTCGGGGTAAAGTGCAAACCTCCCCCATCCCTGGCCCTGTTTGATCGGTCTGGGACTCCTGGGCCCCAGGAATCCCGCGCAGGTCCTTGTTTCCTCCCGAGGCATTGTCTATCTGGGACATGGTTTGTTGAATGAGTGGTGCCGCGTGACCTGCAGTTCTTCCAGCTTTCTGGAGCTGTGATTCTAGCCCTCCCAGGGAACAGACAGATGGGCCTAGCAGGAGGAGGGCCCATGCCTTCCACGGCTGCCGGGCCCCTGCCCTGGCCACCCTTGTTCTTCTCCCAGTGGCTGAGCACACAGCCTGCTGGGCAGGCTTTTCTGCCCCACAGGACTATTTTCCACTCAGTGTGAAATTTCAGTTCTGTAGCCCTCTCTCTGGGCAGTGCCTCTGAACACCCTGCCTTTCCCCATCATGCTGCCCATCACAGGGCATTGCAACCCTGTTTATTTGTCTGGGAGCACCAGGAGGCAGGGACTGTGTCTGTTTTGCTCCCCATCGTAGCCGCAGTCTGTGGCAGTAGGGAACCAGTATGGACTGGCCACAGGAACGAAAGAATCGCTCTGGGGTTGGATGTGTGGCCGAGAGGCAGACAGGGAGAATGTGTGGGCCCAGGGCCTGGCACATCCGACGTCTCTAGCGCAGCTGATGGTAAACATCAGCCTAGCCTTTATTTTTCTCATTATGTTTAAAACCCACCAGTTGCCCAATAGTATAATTTTCTAAGCGGTTTCATTTCAGCTCTGCTAATTGAAGAGAACCAAGCTCTTTTTGAAGGCTTACTTTGTGTGTGGCTGTCACTGGTGAGAGTCGAGCCTGGTTGTCAATCACTGACAATAGTGTGCCATTCTGGAATAATTTAAGTTTAGGTCTTTCTTTCACTCAGGCATTCATACCCTGTTATATGTTTTCATACTGAGCTGAGAACAATCTGGGGTGAGAAACTGTCATGTGTTCCAGGAACTGAAATGGAGATTTCTTTTGAGATTTCAAATTCCTCTGGTCTGCGGCTCCGAGTAGCTTGGGGGGGTAGGATCAGAGGTTTGGGAGTCAGACCTCCTGGACCCCCCAGGTTTGAACATGCCGCTTCCCCACCCACTTCACCAGCCGGGTGACCTTGACTCAGTTACTCGGTTTCTTACACAATCAAAGGGAATGTGAATACTTTGCACCAGAGATTATTGAGAATTAGTGACACAGGAAAAGACCTGGACCAGGTACCCTGGAAGCAGTGGACCTTGCTGCCAGCTATCACACTGCCTGCAGGTTACATAGTACCTCGATGCCTACGGGGCTCCAGAAGGGGCTCCCTGGGGTCCCGCAGACCCGCGTTCCAACCCCAGCCGTGCCATTTCCTTCAGTAGCTGGGAGAATGAGTAAATCACGTGCACCTAGAGTTCCTTTACTGTAAATGAGAGAGAGTAATACCTACTCACAAGTTGTTACAGAGACTGAAATTATGTGAACTACCGGCATAGTCAGGACTCAATAAATGTCAACTCCTTTCTCCTCCTCCTCACTACATTTTAATACGTGTATTTTATGTTAGGAGAATGGAGAGAGAAAGAGAGAAAATGGTCCCTAAATCCTGCTTCACATGAAAGATGCAAGCGTACAAGCATTCACTCAGCGCTCTTAGCCATGCCCCCCTGCAACTGGACAGATATTTATTGAGTACCTACTGTATGCTCAGTATAGTTGTAAGCAGTAGGATACAGAAGTATAGAAACCAGTAGGTCTGCTCTGATGGTGCTTATATCCAGTGAGAGATGGGTAAGAAACAAACAGATAATATGACGGCAAAAGTAGTAAAGGTGAAGAGAAATAAAGCAGGGAACGGAGAGCTTGCTATTTACGAATGAATGATCAGGGACAGGTGCTCTCAGGAGTTGGCATTTGCGCAGAGCCTTTGTTCTTGCTGTTCTCGCTACCTCAATGCCACCCCTGTCCCTTGTCACTCCCTTCCTGTCAGGAGCGTCCTATTCTTCAAAACTCCGCTCAGATGTCTCATGCTCTGAGTGCTGGTTCTGCTTGCCCTTTGAGGCAGAGTTCGTCTCTCCCTCCGCTGTGCTCCCACAATGCCTTGTTCTCCATCAGTCAGTACTTCCCGTGTTTAACATGCTTCTCCTCCACTGGACTCCAGCTCTTCAGGGTCATGGGTTTTTCTTTCTTTTAGCTTCAGTGCCAGGCACAGTGTTGGGCACAGAATGGGCTCATTCCTGGTGCACCGAGGGAGTCACGAAGGTAGTGGATGGACTCAGATGTTCGTACATGCTGACCACCCTTGGAGGGCAGGCAGGGGGCTGCAGCTTGTCCCGGGGAAGCCCGCTCAGCTATGGGATGTACACTTTGCTCTCAGGGCTAACAAGGCTCTTCTCAGACAGGGTAGTCATCATGTCGCACAAAGTAAACCCTGCTTCAAGCCTTGTGCTTGGAAATCATCTTGCTCAGTATTATAATCATGATACAGCAGGCGTGGAGGACCTCCAGCCCCTGGTTTGCACCTCCATCCAGCTTTCCTCTGCTCATGCCTCAGTTGCCAAGTCTGCCATCTTGTTTCTCACCCATTTCACTTGCCCAGTTCCACTCTGCTCCTTCCCTGCCCCACCCCCTGTCCCACCTGCTGTGTGTTGGATGGGTGAGAGAGCCCAAGACCTGAGTTCTGTATCTGGCTCTGAAAGTTGCCATGTATGTGGTCTTGGCACAGTCATCTCTATTTGCTGAGTCTCAAGTTCACTACCTTTGAAAAAGTCCTCTGCCCTGACAATGATACAGAATATTGGGGTAATTATGTTACAAATTAGAATATTCTAAGGCAGGGGCACCTGGGTGGCTCAGTGGGCTGAAGCCTCTGCGTTCAACTCAGGTCATGATCTCAGGGTCCTGGGATCGAGCCCCGCATCGGGCTCTCTGCTCAGCAGGGAGCTTGCTTCCTCCTTTCTCTCTGCCTGCCTCTGCCTACTTGTGATCTCTGTCAAATGAATAGATAAAATCTTAAAAAAAAAAAAAAGTTTTAAAAAAGCACATTCTAAGGCAGTATGAGCTGAAGTATAGCTGAAAGAGCCCCAAGTTTCCCTGCTCCTCCACCTATGACTAGGTGACCTCAAGCAATTCACTCACTCTCTCTGGACCGTTTCCTCACATACCCAATGGAGATGACAAAGATAACTAATCCCCACCAAAACACAGCACGTGCCAAGCACTCTTCTAAGCTCTTTATTAACTCATATGCTCCTCACATGCTCCCATGAACTCGCTATTATAGTCACCCCTATTGTACAGCTAAGGACACATAGACACAGAGAGGTTAAGTAACTTGCTTGAGGTCACACAGTTAATAAGAGACAGAGGTGGGATTCAAACCCAGACTGTCTGGCTCTGGAGCCCAGTTTTAAGTATCCCGTCATATTGTCAACCATGACCCTGTAATTCCTCCCTGGCAGAGCTGTTGTGAAGTGTCGGAAGACTATATGGATAAGATCTCTGATATTGTAGATATCCAAACAATATTATTATTATTATGTTACACCTCTTTGGAGCTTAGCACAGCCCAAATTTAATAAATACTTACTTCTGCATTTGGCTGCATGTCCGTCTGCAATTCAACTTTGATTCTTGGGAGCAGGCATTTACCTGAAGCCGTGTCATGAATAACATATCAGCCCCTTCTTAAGAATCCTAAGGTGGGTGCCTCCTTGTCCTTTGTGTTGGTCCTTTGTCAGTCCTTGATCCGTTAGAGGGAGCTGCACATTGAATAAGGAGTTGGTTTTGTTGTAGAGGTGGGTCCACTCTGAGCACAAGGAAGGTGAGGTCAGGTCTGCAATTTTCTCTGGCTCCTGGAACAAATACTCTGCCTGCTCCTTTAAGCTAGTGGGTCTTGGGAGACGTGGGGATTGGTGGTGACCTCCAGCCTGCTGGCGATTACACACAAAGCTGAGAGCAATTTTTAAAGTCTTCTCGCCATTTTGCTCTCTCTTTAAAAATTAAATGCCTGACACTGAGGTGTTTTATTCCCAGACCAGCTGGCCTTTAAGAGGATGGCTTGAAAGTGAGAATGCCTGATGACCTCTGACCTTGGGAATTTCCAAGGGTGGGAAAGGCCACGAGAACGGAGAGTGACCTCATTCTTTTTGTCAATTTAATGAAAAAGAAATGAAAGCATCCGTCTTGATGACTGAAGGATCCAGGAGCAAGGATGTGGTGGGGAATTTCGGGTCTCCACAAGGCTGGGAGATGTGTAGAGTCTGCGTAGCGCCATGGAACGAGCAGCGAGCCCAGAAGAGGAAGACTCAGCTTGAATCTCAGGTCTGCCACTACCTGTGTGGTTGCGGGTAAGTTACTGACCCTATTGAAGGTATCATATTCCATGTTTAATATGTAAACAGTACAGTGAAGTGGTTAAAAGCAAACTTTGGAGCCAATCCTATTTGTAACGCTGACTGCCTGAGTGATTTGAGTAAGTTACTTATCTCTCCCGAACCTCAGTTTTCACATCTGTAAAATGAAGATCTCGGAGGCCATGCTTTGTTCATCCTGTGCTTCGAGTGCCCCCATAACCCCTTTCCACCTGATCCCTGCATCTCTGCCTGGCTATATTCTTCCCTTGGTGTTCAGACCTGAATTCCTTTCATGGGGAAGGGCGTTTCTTGATGCCCTGGCGGGTTGAGATGCCCCGACCCCTCGCACCCAACCTGTGTTCCCATCATCCCCAGTGCCTCCCCTGCCACTGCACCTACCTCTCTCTGTAGGGAACTTGGGGGCCTGGGGCTGCTTCTTCTCCATCTCCCCAGGGCCTGATTCCCAGATGCTGTCTGTGAACACTTGATGGAATGAATGAATTTCTTTCCAGCTCTGAAACTGTATGCTTCTAAGTTTATTTGTCCTTATGTGTGCCTGATTTCCAAAAACAGACATAAAATACATGGTGTTCTTCCTTTTACAAAACGACAATAAATGCAGTCCTTTACACTGCTATGGAAATTTGCACTGGACAAAACATCTTTCACATTTGTTACCTAGTACCCTACCACCTAGTGGCTTATCAACACGCGAGCTTCAAAATAATTTAAAGCCACTGTTGGATCTCATCCAAAAAGATCTAGTATTTGAACTACTGGAACCATCTTCTTGCCTTGAACTGACCCCTTGACCAGGACGGCTACCCCTTCCTTCACTCCAGATGGTTTCCTCACCAAGCTCTGAGGTCTCACTGACTCCTAGGTAATGAAGCAAAGTAGGTCTTCAGGTCAACCTGATCTCAGGAGTCTGCTTTCTTGGTCTGATTTTTAAGCAACAATATCTACATCAAGTATGTGATTTCCAGATTCACAGCCTCGCAGAGGAGCCTGCTGTTGACAGAGTTGTCAGCAGGGGGAAAAAAAAGAATGCAAGATTGTCCAACAGAAATAAATCTTAGAGAGGATTTTGCCAAGCCATCCAAGCATTCATACATTTGCTGCTGCATGCAGAATACTGGGGAGGGAAGGAGAAAGAAGGGGGAGAAATGAGCAAAGGGAGTGCTGAGGGTGGCTTGAATTCTCTCCCTCCATATCCTGCTTCTCCATTCCTCTCAGAAGGCCCTGCATGAGATGTGTATGTTATCTTTGCCTTCTTGGTTTATTTTCTCTCTGAATTTTTCTGTTGTCACTCTGGCTCCTGATGGGCTGCAAACGAGACAAACAAAGAGATCTGAAGGTGCTGTGGGCATACGACTTACAGACAGTGCAGGACACACAGAGGCCTGTGCCACCATTTGCAGATTTACCATGGTTCCCCTTTGCTACCTGGATCTGTTTGTAGACCCCACTTGAATTTTGAATATGCTTTTCTGGAATACGTGGACTACCTAGCCCATCCAGATCTCTTCCAGTCTTCAAGGCTGACTTGGAGTTTCGCTTCCTCCCTAGAGCCTTCCCAGACTAATCCCGTCTTCTGCAAACCCTGTACTCCCTGATTTTGGATGGCTGTGCCAGTAGACCCCTACAGGCCTCTGGCTCTGTTGCCTCCAGTTTTCTTCATTGTCCCTTTTCCTCTTGTGTGTTCCAGATTACTTACTTTTAAGAGATTCCAGAGTTGTTGAAGGAAGAATGAACATTTCCCCAGGTATTTCTGTGTCTGAAAATGCCTCTGCTTTGAACAGGCTCTGCAATTCTAGGCAAACAGTCAACATTTCTTAGCTACAGTTTTCCTCCTCTCTAAAATGGGGTAGCAATGTCTACTTTATGGAATGTTTATGAGGATTAAATGAATCAATATAACTAGCTTCGAAGCCCATGTCTGGCAGTTAGTGGCAGTCAACCAATATCATCCATGAACATTGGGTTTTTCCAGAAGACACTGGCAGGAATGTGCCAGGGAGTAAACAAAGGATGACGTCATTAGTGTCTGTGGGGCCAGGCTGCCTGAGTTCAAATCTGAGCTCTACCACCCTATGCCCAGGGCCAGTTACTCCACCCCTCTAAGCCTGTTTGTACAATAAAGCTGATCATAGAGCCTGCTTCTTAAGGATGATACAGAATAGTTCATGAGAAGCATTTGGCCAAATGCCTTTCACGGAGCAAGCATTCAGTAAATGTCAGCTATTTTTGAGGAGGTGGAGAGCATTCTCATGCGTGCTCTTAACCGATCCATTGCATTCCAAGCTGCTCTGATGAGGGAACGATGGCCCGCTCTGTAGATTCCCGGGATTCGCGTCATACCTGTGATGAGTCAGGTGACCGCAGGTTAGCAAGAAGAGCCCCAGACTTGGACTTCCACACGCACACCCACCTTGAGCCTGACCTCTGTGCCTTACTTAGTTGTGCCTTTAAGAAAGTAAACTTGTCAGAATCTCCTTTTCATCAGCTGAAGAATGGGATAATAACATCTACTTTTAAAAAAATTTTAATTTTATTCTTTCAGTGTTCCAAGATTCATAACAACATCTACTTTTAAACGGTAAAACATACACACACACGCTCTTCCTCACTAGTGCCAGAATAGATGAAAGAACCATCTGAGCTAGAAATTGTGCTACAAAGGAAGGATGTTCTATACCTGTTGTCATCACCATTATTCTAATGAGCCAAGCAACACTAGTAGAGCATGTCTCATACGCCCCACTGTGCTGGGTCTGAGAAGCCTTCGACATTTTTTGAGCAGAATAATTGTGGTCAGTGGAAATGCCGTGAATTCTGAGACAAGCAGAGCTGCTGCTCCAGTCACGGGCTACGCCAGGGCCGTCCCAGAGTAGTTCAGGTCTGAGAACTGGTGATGAGCTTTTAGAGCCTGCCCCATGCTGGCTTTGCCTCATGTGTGAATTTAGCCAGTGCACTTCATCTCTCTGAGCCTTGTTGTCTTTCGCTTGTTGTTGTTTGGGATTTTTTTTTTTTTTTTTTGCCTACCAAATGGGGATGACCAATGCATGTCTTGCCCACTTTGCAAAGATCCTGAGAGGGTCAGATGAGAGGTCTGATGTTTAGTTGCTGGGGACAGGGAGGTAGGCAGCATGTGGTGGGAACTTTCTCAGTCTCCCCAGCCTTCTGCAAGGTTTTGGCGTTGTCTGCATTTTCTCGATGCTGTGACAGTACCTACAACATCACATTCAGCAGATGTTTAGGAGCTGGTCATTGACAAATAAAGCACTGTCGCCGTTCATCTAGTTAATAAGCTTCCACGCGTTCACCCCTTAAACTCCTTGTCAAAAAAAAAGAGCTCTTCCTCTAAGAGGTTGCCTTTAAGCTTTACCAAAGGAAGCTGCCAGTACTACTGCTAATAATTGTCGTTGCCAATGAAACAGCTCCTATGTTGCAGGCCCTCGTGCCGAGCCCTTCATGTGTAGTATCTTTGGCACTCAGGGTGCTTCTCTGAGGGAGGCGTGGAAGCCAGGCTTAGGGAAGCAAGGGGGAAATTGGCTCAAGGAGACCTATAAATGGAAGAATAAGGAATTGAGCCTAGCTTGTGTGATTGCAAATTCTACGTTTGTTCCCCTGTACCCCATTGCTGCTGGGAAGCCCACAAGCAGCCCAATTGTCCTGTAATAGCCCACAGTTGAGGGAGGCAGTGATTTCTTCTGTGAGTGGATTAGAAGTAATTCCCACTTTGAGAACGCAGGGGGTGGGAGGAGCAGACAGGCCAAGGTAAAAGAGCCAGAGAAGCAATTCTTTCAACGTTAGGAAAAAAAAAAAAATCTGTATTTGGATTCTTTTTTACACATCCAACCCAGCAGAAAATTGGTTTGCGGAAGATGTAGGTCGTGGCTCTGGCCCCGGCATCTGGACGCCTTATATTGTACACTATATTACCGGAGTAATATCGTGCACTTTATTAGCACCGGCAGGATTTGGGATTCCCATGGGGACTGTTCTTCGCTGTCAGATGTATAAGGCCATTTAATCTCCTTTATCAGATCTGGTTCTGCTTCCCCCATCCCCACCTCCTCTTGCAGACCAATAAAGAGACTTTCTTGAGATTCATTGGTCTGAAAACTAGCTTTTAAATACTCCTCCATCCTCCTCAACCCCTGTATCTAATAAGCGAGCAAACCAGGGAGGTGTCAATGCCTTGAAAATCACTCTGTGCATTTGAGTAGCAATTTTCTCAGGACATTTGTAATTGGAACTTCATCTTCCTTAATGCAGACTGGAGGAAGGATTTGCTAATTATGCCTAGGCAGCTCTGGTCTCACCCAGGCACTGTGGTCTTTGGGGACAGGGTTGGCATTCTTTCGTTCAAAAGCCAATTACATCTTTGATTCTGGCCCAAGGAATGGCTAGAGTCACTTCAGAAAGAAGGGCAGTTTTCTCTGGACAGAAACCAGGTTTATGCCTGACCTCTTTGTGGGCCATTTTTGATAGAACCAAATAAGATATTCAGGGGTCAGAGAGATTTGGGTTCAAAATGCAGTCCCAGGCATATTCTCTGTGCTCTCTGATACTTATGCACACATGTAGTAGGTGTGAACCCTGGGATTAGTGCAGGGGACTTTGGGATTAAGACATCACCCTGCATTTGGAGAGACCACAGTCTCATGGAGAGAAGACATGTCTGAACAACGGTTATCAGCACAATGTGAGAGCGCTGTGGGGTCACAGAGCAGATCCTTGGTGCAGACACACCACTCAGAGCAAGCATCCGGGAGAGGATGCCCAAGGTGACTGCATTTTTAGGTCAGTCTCTGAATGCCTAAGCTGTAAAAGGGGCTTGTAATACTTGCCACAAAGAGCTAGTTGGGAAACAAGCCATGTACGATCCATAAAATGCTTAGCTCAGTATCTACTGCATAGTAACTAGGAGTATTTAAAACAGACAAAAGGTTGAAAACAGCACCAGAAATTCTTTTTATTTGTGTGGCAGAAGTGGAGAGAACTGTGTATAAGAAAGATCTGGGAGACCTGCATTTAACTCAAGTCCCTCTTAGCTGTGTGAGCTTAGGCAAGTCACTTCCCTCCTCTGAGCCACAAGCTCCTTTCTGTGAGATGGGGTTAAGGTAGAGAAGATCAAATAAAATAGTTATATGGAAGGGGCTTCATGGACTGTGGGGTGTTGTGCATCTAGAAGGCATTTGTTTTGTCATCATTGTCATCATAACTAATAGATATAGACCATGTGGGAAAGTCAGCTCTGCAGATAATAGGATGACTGGTGCTCGGGAGTTGAATTGGAGGTTAAATAAGCCTCAAGCTTAGTTCAGTGAATGTCTATCTGGAGCACATAATTTTATTTTTTTGTCATTTTATTTTATTTTTCATTTTCATTTTATTTTTCATTATGATCATCAAACTATAATTATTTATATCTTCATTTCATCTATTTTTCATTTCTTTAACACCCATCCCCCTTTTCTCCCATCCCCCCACCCACCTCCCCTCTGGTAACCACCAGTTTGTTCTCCACAGTTAAGAGTCTGTTTCCTGGTTCGTCTCTCTTTCTTTCCTTTGCTCGTTTGTTTTACTTCTTAAATTCCACATTAAATTCCACAGTAAGATCATATGTTATTTGTCTTTCTCTGACTGATGTATTTTGCATAGCGTTGTACTCTCCAGCTCTATTCATGTTGTTGCAAATGGCAAGCTCTCATTCTTTTTTATGGCTGCACAATATTCCACATATATATATTCCATCCATTCCATGTGTATGTGTACACACACACACACACCCCAACCACATCTTCCTTGTCCATCTGTAGATGGAGACTTAAGCTGCTTTCATAGTTTGGCTATTGTAAATAATGTGGAGCACATGATTTTAAGCATGGGTTCTCAACCATGGGGAGGATGGGAGGGGAGAGAGAAAATATAACAACTACCCAGGACATTTTTCCAAAATGTGAATGTGCATGCTCACAGCTCCTCTCCCCACCCCATCCCACCCAAATGCCCAAGCCGTGTCAGGATCTGCAGTAGACATTAGTGACATGGATTTGTCAAAAGCTGATAACTCCCCCTTCCCTAAAACTGAGTTCTATACTTTTAAAGAGCATGGTAAAGCCCACTTTATGTTGAACCGCCGTCTCTCTGCCTCTTGTCATTGCCATTTTAGCACATTAGCGTGTTTCTCTGCCTAAAAGGTTGTTCCGGTGTTTCAAACAGTTGGTCTCTATATTGGCTTCTTCATCTCTACCACTCTATGCGGCGTATCCAGCTCTCTGGGCAGTTTTAGAACCAAGGAAGAGTAGAAGTTTGAATTAGAGAAGGTTGTTCCGGTGTTTCAAACAGTTGGTCTCTATATTGGCTTCTTCATCTCTACCACTCTATGCGGCGTATCCAGCTCTCTGGGCAGTTTTAGAACCAAGGAAGATTAGAAGTTTGAATTAGAGGGCTGTGGAGTGCGTAGGACCTATAAAATAAGCACATCTTCATGAGCAAACTGGGTTTTTCAAGTCCTGCTAGAACTGAAGGTTCTTTAATCCCCAACGCCGAGCCGGCACTGTTGGCAATCCCAGTGACTGTCCTGTGCTCATGATGCCCCATTGCATCTGTACAGCTCTCCATGGGGCAGGAAGCACTTGCCTGCTGTCCGTGCTGGTGATCCCCAGGCAACCCCGTGAGGGATGGGGCAGTGGTGTCACCAGAACAAGTATTACTGCTACATTTCACAGAGCAAAGGAGGGCTTCCAGAGAGGTGAGGGGGCCTCTCTGTAGTCACAGATAGTGAGGAGCATACCCAGGGCTCAGCTGATGTGGAGATGCCCTGCACTGGGCTGGTTTCCTACCTTAGAGTCTGTGTCAGCGCAAGCAAGTGTGACATGGCTTGCTTGCATGAGCCGGTGACCGTTCTTTCAGAGAGGACATGCCCAGGACCGGGTATCGTCTTACAAGCAGATACTGAGAGTCTGTTTAAAATTCCATCTCTTGCAGTGCAGTCCCTTGAATCTTTCCCTCCATTGTTTAGGGTCAGGTGTTCAGTTCTGTAAGGACTCCGAGAGCAACGAGTGGGTGGGTCATTTCTAGCAATATATATGTGACCCTCCTGCCCCGGGGGAGAACAGCACAACACGATAAATTCTGATTCATATTTTCTCAGGCATGCTGGAGTTCAGTGGGGACTTGGAAGAAAAGAGAAATATATGTATGTGTGTGTGTGTATGTGCATATGCTTGTGTGTGTGTGTGAGAGTGTGTGTGTGTGTGTGTGTGTGTGTGTGTATTATTAAGAGGACTTAACCAACACCGGCACACAAGAGAAAACCACAGCTCTCTGAGAATGTTTCTGGGCTTAAAAAAAGAAAGAAAAAAAATCAATTCCAGCGCTTTCCACTTGGGCTGCCCAGTAATCACAATGATAATGCCTTATAACTGCATGTTGGCTTACAAAATGTATTCACATCAATAATAAAGGATGGATATAGATATATAGATAGATAGATAGATAGATATATCTGTAGATGTATCTATGTATAGATAGATACATCTATCTATCTATCTATATATATCTATATCTCAAATCCTTACTGAGGACTTGCTTTGTGCTAACACTTTCTGGACCCTTTTTAAATATTTTTACTTTATTGACTTCTCCCAGAATCTCTATCAAGATTATCATTATCTCCATTTTAAATTGGGGAAATGGATTCAGTGAAGCCAAGTGATTCTCTCCAAACTGTACGGCTAGACAAAGTCCCAAAATTCTTCAGTAGAGAGGATCTGAGACTCCAAAACCAGTGTTCCTTAAATTGCCATATGGTTGATTCTAGAATTACACACCTATAGATTTCCTTTTTTTTTTTTTTTTTCAAGATTTATTTATTTGAGGGAGGGGAGGGACCAAGGGAGAGGGAGAGAGAGTTCTAAACAGACACCCCACTCAGTGTGAAGCCCAAAGTGGCACTCCATCCCAGGACCCTGGGATCATGACCTGAGCCAAACCCAAAGTCAACCCAGAGTCATCTAACCAACTGTGCTACCCAGGTGCCCTCCATTTTTTAAAATTATAAATAAAAATGTACTACGCCATAGGGGTTCTCTTCCTTCTCGTCTTTCTCTCTCCTCCCCTTTCTCTCTTCCTCTCCCTCCCCCTCCCGGTCTCCCCTCCCTCTCTCCTCCATCTCCCTCTCTCCCTGTCTCAGAAGAAACAGTGGCCTTTTTGCTTTCCTGCTGTGACAGCCTCTCATGGTTAGAAAAAGAATTAAAGATCATCTATTTAAACGAGTGGTTCGCAACCATGGTTCACATTAGAATTGCCTGGGTTAAAAAATATTCCTGCCTGGATCCCATCCCAGACCAATGAAATCAGAATCTCTAGGGTCATCAGTCTTTTTTTTTTTTTTGTCTTAACTCTCCAGTTGATTTTAATGTGAAGCCAAGGTTGAGCACCACTCATCTAAACTCACTGACCATTCCTTCTACCAAATCCCTGCAAATTTTTCATCCATCTTCTGTTCAAAGGATCTATATGGCAGAAAGCTTACCATCCTAGGAGGCAGCTGATTTCATATTTGGGGTCCACTATCTAGAGAACAAACAACCAAAAGCAAAACAAAACAAAACAAAATCCTGTCATGGGGCAGGCAGGGTCACGTCTCTTACCTCATTTAATCCTCACAGGGTTTTATAATTATCTCTGCTGTACAGAAGAGGAACCAGAGGCTCATTTATCCCTTCAGTGAACAAATATTTACTGCATGTATAGCTGCTAAATGACAAGCCTGTTACAAGCACTGGACACGCACATATGTATAAGACAGGCTTGGCCCCAGCCCTTGGGGAGCTTTCCTTCGTTGGGGAAGATGGCTGTGAAAAACGAAGTTGCCCAGCCAGCTAATGCCAGTTACAATGGGAGTTTGCCAAAGGTGGGTTTGGCCTTGTGTGGGTTCAAGGGGGTCAGAAAGGACTTCCCAAGTGGAGTGCTCTCTGAGCTCAGCCCTGAAGGACAAGTAGAAATTGCCTAAGGAAGGGATGGTATTGTAGGGGACAGCTATTTGTGGAAGGCCACAAAAAAAGGAAAGTGCTCAATGCTTTTGAGGAGCTACCCAAGGTGACCATCATGTCAGTAACACAGAGGGTGGGACCCCAAAGGATGGCAGGATTGGAGGGTGAGCAGATCAGACTCTGTCCACTCACTCAGGCCAGGAGAAGCCATAAGAGGATATTAAACAGGGGAGAGGCATAGACAGAGGTGTGTGTGTGTGTGTGTGTGTGTGAGATGAAGACTGTATCTAGCTGGGAGTGACATGGATGTGTCTTCCTCCATTACCTTCCATAATCTCCTGCATTTATACATGTGAGAAGCATTACTTTCCTTTCTTCCTTTACAGATGTGCTCTAAGGGGGGAGCTAGAACTGGAGACAGCACATCAATAGATTTTAGTGGGAGAAACTTATTTGGGCAGGGGAAGGAAGGAGTCTACACAGAAACCCAGAGAAGGAGCCTTGGGAATCTGAGCCATGGCTTCAGAGCACATCTCTCTTTATTCTAGTGCTCATATCACTGTGTTCTTAAGGATAATGTGTTGTTGTTGTTGTTGTTTAATTTTAACTGAAACAGAGAGAGTATCCCAATTGAGCTCAAAATGAAATGGCCAGGAGTATGCAGTCCCGGGATAGAGGCATCAAAGACACAGGTACCCACAGAGACCAAAACACAACACACTCATGTACAGAGAGCCACCAGCTTCCTCTCCCTTCTGCACATACACACACAGACACCAAAACCCAAAACTTGCCAAAATTCACTGCCCAGATCATACTTCTGGTGATCCAGAATTAAATCCCAATTCTGGAAGCTCTGAGAGCATGCATCTGAATCCAGCCCCTTTATGTTGTGTTTTAGAGGCCATGATCCTTCCATCGGCTATCCCGAATATCTCTTCAACCTGTTTCTCCTGCAGCCTCTGCCTAGAAACTGTGTAATGAACATGATGATCTATTTCCTTCCTTTTGTGTTGGCTGACCTGTAAGAATTACAGTCCATCTGTCCACCCATCCATTTGTCCATTCCAGTGCACACCAAGGTTATCATTGCCACAGTAAGATCTATGAGGTACGAAAGGTGCAGGGGCTAAATTATGGAACGGCATTCTCCACGTGTGGTCTGCTGGTCTCCTGCAGAAGACAGAGCTCCCCACTCCAACCTACTGAGATAGAGTCTCTGGGGGATAAGGCCCTGAAACGTAGTATTATAAGCGAGTACCCCAGTAGTTCTACAGCAGCCAAAGCTTGAGAACCACTCACTGGATCATATTTTTCTGAGACATGCAAATGCTAGCCTATTAGGTGCCTTAAGGAGAAGTTGAGATGTGGAAAGGTGAAGAACTTGGCTTATGAGTGAACATTTGTGGTCATTGGAACACCTTCATCCTTGCAGTCATTGAACAGACTGCCTAATCTGTTTCAGGTGCTGTTTGGTTAAGAAGTTATACCGGTACAAGCACTGATGAGCCGCCTGCCTTCAGGAGGCTAACGGTGTAATGAAGTGAGATGGACAATGATACCCCACATGCACAGAGCAATAGGGCTATTTCTTGGAGATACAAGTGTTGTAAAGGAGATACCATCAGGGAGCAGGCCAGACATCAACTGGGGTAAAGAGCTATCTTGACCATGGTATACCAGAAGGCCTCTCTGAGGAGGGGGTGCATTTGAGTTGAGATTTGAAGGAGAAAAAGGACTTGCAAGGATCATGAAGAAGAATTTGAGGCAACTGGAACAGCAAGGTCAGAGACTCAGAGATGGGGCGCAAAGAAAGCCAGGATAGCCTATAGGACCAGGGAGAGGGTGACAGGAGAGGAAAGTAGAGCTGTCAGCCTCATGGACTCTTGCAAGGCTTGTGTTTTTTATTATTGTTGTTGTTGTGGATGAATAATGTTTTTTATTTATTTTAATTCAATTAATTACATATAATGTATTATTAGTTTCAGAAGTAAAGGTCAGTGATTCATAATACCCAGTGCTCAGTACATTACGTGCTCTCCTTAATGTCCATCATCCAGTTACTACATATCCCTACCTCCCTCTCCTCCAGCAACCTTCAGTTTGTTTCCTATGATTGACTATCTCTTATGGTTTGTCTCCCTCTCTGATTTCATTTTGTTTTCCTTTTTCCTCTCTCCCGCTATGATCCTCTTTTGTTTCTTATATTCTACATATGAGTGAGATCATATGATACTTGTCTTTCTCTGATTGACTTATTTCACTTAGCATAATACCTGCTAGCTCCATCCATGTCATTGCAAATGGCAAGATTTCCCCTTTTTATTAAGATTTTATTTTATTTATTTATTTGACAGATAGAGATCATAAGTAGGCAGAGGCAGGCAGAAAGAGAGAGAGGGAAGCAGGCTCCCCACTGAGCAGAGAGCCCCATGTGGGACTTGATCCCAGGACCATGAGACCATGACCTGAGCCGAAGGCAGTGGCTTAACCCACTGAGGCACCCAGGTGCCCCAAGATTTCGCTTTTTGATGGCTGCATAATATTCCATCATACATATAAATACCACATCTTCTTTATCCAG
The DNA here is from genome assembly GCF_009829155.1 of Mustela erminea. Classification (NCBI taxonomy): domain Eukaryota; kingdom Metazoa; phylum Chordata; class Mammalia; order Carnivora; family Mustelidae; genus Mustela; species Mustela erminea. The sequence goes on from NC_045623.1 coordinate 62,892,174, forward strand.
TAATGTGTCAATGGACCTCTAATCTCTTTCCATAGTTTGGCTATTGTGGACATTGCTACTATAAACATTGGGGTGAATGTTCCCCTTTGGATCGCTACATTGGTATCTTTGGGGTAAATACCCAGTAGTACAATTTCTGGGTCATAGGGTAGCTCTATTTTCAACTTTTTTGAGGAGCTTCCATACTGTTTTCCAGAGTGGCTGCACCTACTTGCATTCCCACCAACAGTGTAAGAGTGTTTCCCTGTCTCCGCATCCTTGCTAACATCTGTTGTTTCCTGACTTGTTAATTTTAGCCATTCTGATTCATACAGGAATTCAGCAAAGTGGCAGGATATAAAATCAATGCACAAAAATCAGTTGCATTTCTGTACATAAACAATGAGACAGAAGAAAGAGAAATTAAGGAGTCGATCCCATTTACAACTGCACCAAAAACCATTAAGATACCTAGGAATAAGCAAACCAAAGAGGCAAGGGATCCATACTCAGAAAACTAGAGAACACTCATGAAAGAAATTGAGGAAGACACAAAGAAATGGAGAAGCATTCCATGTTCATGAATTAGAAGAACAAATATTGTTAAAATGTCTATGCTACCTAGAGTAATCTGTACATTCAGTGCAATCCCTTTCAAAATACCATCAACTTTTTTCACAGAGCCAGAACAGATAATCTTAAAATTTGTGGGCATGTGATTTCTTTTTTTTTTTTAATTTATTTTTTATTTATTTTCGGCATAACAGTATTCATTATTTTTTCACCACACCCAGTGCTCCATGCAATCTGTGCCCTCTATAATACCCACCACCTGGTTCCCCCAACCTCCCACCCACCCGCCAATTCAAACCCCTCACATTGTTTGTCAGAGTCCATAGTCTCTCATGGTTCACCTCCCCTTCCAATTTCCCCCAACTCCCTTCTCCTCCCTAACTCCCCATGTCCTCCATGCTATTTGTTAGGCTCCACAAATAAGTGAAACCATATGATAATTGACTCTCTCTACTTGACTGATTTCACTCAGCATAATCTCTTCCAGTCCCGTCCATGTTGCTACAAAAGTTGGGTATTCATCCTTTCTGAGGGAGGCATAATACTCCATAGTGTATATGGACCACAACTTCCTTATCCATTCGTCCATGGAAGGGCATCTTGGTTCTTTCCACAGTTTGCCAATAGTCTCAGTAAGGCCCATTTCTGCAGCTGTATTAAGAAGCGGAGGGAAACAGAGGCTCTGGCTCTTTCAATGGCCTTAGATACGTTGGCTTCCCTTACAGAGACTTTCTGAAACTTGCCCTTGCTGAAAATTTTACTGCTGGAAAGAAAACCCCAGTCCTGACTCCCTACCTATCGTGATTATTTTCCAGGATCACTCACTTGCAGTAGAATCCCGAGGAGCCCTTTTGTGACCACAGTGACCTGCCCTGAGAGCAGTCACTTTGAATCTGCTCATCTGGAAAGGGCATTTTCTGTCAAAAACCTTGTTCCAATGTAAGACATAATCTCATCCTTTGGAAAAACCTGCCAACATTGTGCTCCTACAAGCCTATAGCTTCTGCAGGCTACTAGCAAGCTCCCAAGTGATAAAGAAGATCACTAGGGAACAAATCCATGTGTTCACTTGCTATTCATCTAAAAACGGGGTTCTCTAAAAAATTTAAAAAAAATAAAAATAAAAATAAAAACGGGGTTCTCAGAGCACCAAGGATTTCTGTTCTGCTCAATCATTAGTCATTCTTCAGAACTCATTTTACTAGATGTCTAGGCAGAATGTTACATAGGACACTAACTCCATTTTAATTTTTTTTTTCCATTTTTAATTTATGGTAAGATATACATAATAGAAAATGTACAGTTTTAATCATGTTTCAGAATATAGCAATGTCATAAGCACTTTCACCTTATTCCACAACCATCTCCAGCATCCCTCTCTGGAGCTCTTTTCATTTTGTAAAACTACACTCTGCACCCATTGCACAATAACTCCCTATTCCGTCTTCCACCAGCCCCTGGTAATCACCATCCTGTTTTCTGACCCTATGATTTTGACCACTTTAGGTGCCCTATGTAGTGGGAATCATGCAATGTTCGTCTTTTGTAACTGGCTTATTTCACTTAGCATAATGTCCTTCAGGTTCATCCATGTTGTAGCATGTGTTAGACTTTTCCTCCTTTTCAGGGGTGACTAATATTCCACTGGATGGGTAGACCACATTTCCTTTTATCCATTTATCCATTGGCAGACACTTAGGTGTCTTCCATACTTTAGCTATCATGAATGATCCTGCCGGGAGCAAATCTCTGTTTGAGTCCTTATTTTCAATTTTTTTGTATATATGCCAGAAGTGGAATTTTTGGATCATATAGTAATTCTATTTTTATTTTTTTGAGGAACTGCCATACTGTTTTCTTATAGCAGCAATACCATTTTACCTTCCCAGAAACAGTGCACAAAAGCTCCAGTTTCTCCAGGTTCTTATCAACATTTCTTTCTTTTTTTTGTTAGCCTGGTAGCACCTATCCTCATGGATATGATGTAATATCTCATTGTAGTTTTGATTTGCATTTCCATAATGACAAATGAGATTGAACTGTGCTTATTGTGCTTATTGGCCATTGTCTTGGCAGAAATGTCTATTTAAGTCCTTTGCCAATTTTTGAATTGTGTCACTTGGTGGTGGTGGTTGTTGTTGTTGTTAGGAGTTCTTTACATATGCCATTTTTCTTAAATCTCTTTTTTTCTTATGGCTTTTCTGCTGTCACAGTCTCCTGGTAGGCTCATGCTCCCTGGTTTATCCTTCTCTGTCTCTGGCACCAGCTTTTAATCCTAGGTGTAGACTCTAAATGCTGATGCTCCTTATGGCTTACAGGTGATTCAGCCCATAATAAGCAAAAAATATGCACAGGATGTTATGAAAGCACGTAGTATGGACACTTGTTCCAAACAGTGTGTCCCAAGGTCAGCTGGCTCAGAGAGTGCATGCGTAAGAGCTACAGATCTGAAAACAGAGTACAATGCATCCCTGGCAGAGAGAGTGGCCAAAATAAAAGCTCAGGGAATTTAGTGGCATGGCATGGCAAGAATTTAGACGGAAGGCTGGAAATGTAAGCAGAAGTAGGTTGGGAATTTTTTTTTTTATCTTATTTGTGAATATTATAATGAGACAGTGAAATGTTTTAAACTGGTGGGTGACGTGTTTTACGTTTCTGAGTGATTCTTTTGGCTGCAGTGTAAAAGATAGAGTTAACTGGGTGCATGACTCGGATAGGGCTATAATTAGAAGGCCTTTGGAATAATCCAGGTAAGAGATGACGGTAGCTTGGCCTAAAGTGATGGCTACCGAAACAGAGCAGGGCAGCTGGACTCCAGTGTATGGACATGAGTAGTAATTTAGAAGGTAAAATCCTTAGACATAGAGATCACTGGAGAAGGAGAGCGGGGATTGAAGTTTTGATTTAGAAAAGCACGAAGAGGTAGACTCTAGAATACAGACCCTTCAGCAGTTCAACAAAGTAACTTGGCTTTAGTCAAACTTATATGGCCCTTCCCTTTGATCTTCAGGCTTAACATCTCTCTCTCTGAGATGTCTAGATAGGAAAAGCCCTCAGCAGTTCTTAAAATTCCTCTTCTTAGAGGTATGGAAATTGAGAATGACAAAGGATAAATTGCCCAAAGCTCTTTACTCCCACTCCTCATCTTACCAAATCTGACCTCTAGAAATTACCAGACTGCTGCAGGTTCTTCTTGCCTAACATCACATACTTACCTGAAGATACTAATATTGAAAATATAGCTTCAGTAATTCACAATATATCTTTTTCAGTATTTTAGCCTTTTTCTGTAATTGACTCCAAGAACCATCGTTCCAAAAGCAACAAAATACTAGGTGAGGTTTGAGTGTTTCTAAACTATGCTGGATCTGAAGCAGCAATAACCCCACCATCTCCAAGCAGCTCTGTTTGTCTTATTTAACTCAAAGCTTTCAACAACCAACCCGATGTGTACCTGAATGGAACTTGAATCAGTGGAAATTAGAAATCATTCTAATGAAAGTACCCTGGCTTACTCCTTCTATCTTCATGATGAAGTTTCCCTCCTAATTTGGGGGCATGATGGGAAGAAATAAAAGCCTAGAGGTGTTGTACTCCAGTAAGTTAATATAAGATGGGATGGGGTTAAGTTTCTGCTCACCAGCTACATTTATCTTAATTTCAAGGAGCTTCAAGAGTGGGGGAGGTGGTATTTCTGTAACCCTTGATGTACCTAAGAGAAGAGCCTGTAAATGTAGTAAGTTTTTTGCAAACTTCCCAGAGCAAACCAGTCAGATGACCTCAATGTCAGGGTTTCAGGCAGAATTGCCTAAGGATGTCAATACTGGTGGTTACGAATGTAAGCCTTGCAGTTCACTTATGTGGATTCAAATCTTGACTCTGTTATATACTAGCTGTATGTTTTTGTTTTTTTTTTTAATTAAAAAAAAATTTTTTTAAAGATTTTATTTATTTATTCGACAGAGAGAGATCACAAGTAGGCAGAGAGGAAGGCAGAGAGAGAGGAGGAAGCAGGCTCCCCGCCGAGCAGAGAGCCCGATGCGGGACTCGATCCCAGGACCCTGAGATCATGACCTGAGCCGAAGGCAGCGGCTTAACCCACTGAGCCACCCAGGCGCCCCAATTTTTTTTTTTTTTAAAGATTTCATCTATCTACTTGACAGACAGAGACTACATGGAGGCAGAGAGACAGAGGGCGGAAGGAAGCAGGCTTCCTGCTGAGCAGAGAGCCCGATGCAGGGCTCAATCCCAGGACCCTGAGATCATGACCTGAGCTGAAGGCAGAGGCCTAACCCACTGAGCCACCCAGGTGCCCCTAATTTTTAATTTTTTTATTAACATATAACATATTATTGGCTCCAGGGGTATAGGTCTGTGAATCGCCAGGTTTACACACTTCACATCACTCACCATAGCACATACCCTCCTCAGTGTCCATAACGCAGCCACCCTAGCTGTATGGTTTTCTCCTGTTAGCTAACTTATCTTTGACTCAATTTGCTCATCTGTAAAATGGGGACAACAATGGCTATGCCACAGGATAACTTTCAGATTAAGTGAGATGTCAACAGGATAATGCACATAAAGCCCACTGTACAGTGCTTGGCACCTAGTGGGTATTTCAGCCTGTTCTTTTCTGGCTTTAAAACATGATGCTGCTATAAAAGACTTACAGTGGAACCAGAGAATGAAGAAGTGGTTCATTAACAACTAGCCCAGGGAGAATACACTCCACAGGAAACTGCAGGGTCATTAAGCACCAATGGTGGTAACAAGGCCATTAATTTCCCAGGGTTTCCTTTATCGAGCCACACAGTGAGGTGATGCTTAACCCAGCAGGAGGGAAGGGGTTTGGTGGGATCTGGGGACAAGAGATCACAGCTATTTTCTAAGGTAGACCAGCTGTGAAATGCCAGAAGGATTATGCCCTTGCTGTGTCTGCACCGTGGATCATTCCTAAGGACAGAGCATCTGAAAATCATTTTGGTATTCATTGCAGGCAGTGAGGTAGAGAGTAAGGAGCATTGACTTTGTTGTCTTAGACCTGACTGGGAATTCCACTTCCATCACAACTAGCAATGAGACCATAGACAAGTTATTTTCATTGTTCATTGCCTCAGTTTTCTCATCCACAGAATGGGGAGAATCATGAGTTGCGTGAGGGCAAAATTAGAGAAACAAGAGAAAACACATTGACATTATATATTTTTTAAATCTTAAAGTCCTAGGCAGTGGGAAGTATTATCGTATTATAATTGTGGCAATTTAAACTTGTGTTTTTCCTTACTTCTTTATATATTAACCTTCCCTGTCCTCTTCATTTGGTGGATTGGGGTAGTAGACATATGACTTACTTCTAGCAATTGTCAACTACTCATGCTTTGGCTGAAATCCATTGCAAAACTCACAAAGCAAAGAGCTGGTACAGCCTGATCTTCAAAATAAATTATTTCATTAGAATGAATTTCTGAATGTGAAAAATCAGTATCCCTTCAGGAGAGATTTCTGGAAGAACTGAATAGACCCACATATCACCATATCGATTTGAATGGAATGTCTAAAATAACTTTAGCTCTGATTTTTTTAAGCAACTAGGACAAAAGAGAGAGAATCTAGAAGTTATATAGATAACTGTGTCAGACAGCAGAGATGTTTCTTTTTTAGGACAAATCCTAAATGTAGAAACAATTCAAGTTTTTACAAGGTTCCAGATACAGCAGTGTCCTTACCATGGCTTATGAGACCCTACATGATTTGGTCTTTACCTGCCTTCTGGCTTTATCTCCATTACTCTCCAACTTGCTCTCTCTGCTCAAGTATCAAATCATGATACTTCCAACCTCAGCACCCTTGTGAAATCGATTCCCTCTGTCTCGAATGCTCTCTTCCTAAACTTCCTCTTTTCCTAGTTAATTTCTACTTTTCAGAATTCACCTTAAATAACATGTCCTCAAAGAAAGTGTCAGAGCCCCTAAATTCCTTCTGTTTCCTCCTCATAGCATCCTTCCTGTCTTGGGAACCTATCTCAGTTGGTGAGTAAGTATTTGGTCATTGTTTACTTAATTAGTTTTATTTCTACATATGAGCTTCTGAGAACGGAGACCATGTTTGTTATGCTCACCAACAATTCCATGTACCTAGAGTAAGACCTGGCACATGGTAGGTACTGAGAAACAGCTCTAATAAAAACAAATGATGAATAGATGAATACATAAATTCGCTATAGCAATGCAGCTTCACAAACACAAGCCTTTTGGACCAGAGGGTTCTGATTCTGTTCATCTTCCTCCTGGCAGTGGGAATGAGCTGGACTTGTATGACAAGATACTTTCTCAGTTCAGAAAGAAAACCCTGATCAGGAAAAATGCTTTGTTATTATCTTTATCTATTAACCCATATTTTTGTGAGATGAAGTCCATACTATTTCTCCTGACATACCAAAATCTCCATGATGTGGCTTTGGATGATCTTTTTCCATTCATAGCCTGTGCTCCTGCCATGCATCCCTGCTCATGGTTCCACGAACACGCTGTGTCAGTTTCAGCTTCTGTGCTTTTGCCTGTGCTCTTTCCCGCACCTGGTAGCCTTTCCCCAGGTGAGAAAACATGCGATATATGGTCAAGAACTCCAATTCTGGAGTCAGACACCTACTGATCCAAATCCTGGTTCTACTGCTTAGTTGCCAGATCTTGGACTTCTTGAGGCTCAGTTTTTCCATTTAAAAAATTGGCATCATAATGTTTATCTTGCAGAGCTATTGTGAGGATTGCATTTGATAATGTAGATAAAGGGTTTATTGTTTTGAGTGGTAATTAAATGGTCAATAAATGTTAGTGTTATTATTGTTACAGCTTTCTGAAAAATTCTTCTTATTAAGACTCAGGTCAAAGCTCATTGGAAGCCTTTTCCTGTCTCTTGGCCAGACTATGTATACTTCTGTGCGAGCTTGTATGTCATCGTTCTCTAATTGTCTGCATATCCACTTTCTCATCAGATTGTAATGTTCTTAAAGACATGGTTGAAATGTGCTTCCATTCTGAAGACTACCAAACACAGTACTAGATGCTTGATAAATACCTCTCAATGAAAGAATAGATGAATTAATTCTAAGCCAGCTAGAAAAAAATACATTCAGTATAGCTAAGAGAATTGGACTGGACATTTTTATTGGCTCTTTAATTTGCTCACGTGTCTTGCATATATGTCAATCAAACATCTTTAGCCTTTCTGCAGAAAGGTCCACACAGTGTTGACATTTCTGGTTGTTAAGGAAACATTATGCAATGGCTAAATGGTGGCTTTATTTCATTCTCGGCAGTATTTGCATTGGAAAGCAGCTACTTAGCACATTTGCCAATGACTTTTCATAAGGTAGATGTTTTCCTTTTTTTTTTTTTTTTTAAATTTTCTCTCAGCCTCAGGTTCTCAGCATGTGATACTACAATGTTTTTGCTCCAGATTTGCAAGTGCAGTGGTGTTCTCAAATCAGTTTGTCACGTGGAAAATGTTCTACAACAAAGAGGATTAATTGTTTTTCTTGTGTAAATGTTTTGAAATGGGAGAAAGCCCATCTCTAATTGAATTCTGGTTGGGTTCAACTGCTGGAACTTTGTCTCTTAGCCTCATTTCCCAGCAAACCCCAACTCACACTCCATACCACAGCAAAACTGATCAGCCTACAGTTTCCCACATATCCCATGTAGTTTTATGCTTCTGGACTTTTGTCCAAGCTCTTCTCTGCACCCAGGGTATTTCACACCACTTATAGCAAATGCCCAGGTATCTCTCGAGGTTGACTTCAGGTATCCCTTCCTCCAGGAAGACTTCTTGGAATGACCTAATCTGATTTGAGTTCTTCCGCGTTATTCTCTCTCCCAGCCCTGTTCTTTGCACTGATAGGAATATGTAGGTGGTGGGGGAAGTTAATATTTAAAAAAATAAGTTTTGGAGGGACCTGGGGGGCTCAGTAGGTTGGGCATCTGCCTTCAGCTCAGGTCATGTTCTCCAGGTTCTGAGATCGAGCCCCACACTGGTCTTTCCATTTAGAGGCGTATCTGCTTCTCCCTCTCTTGCTGCCTCTGCCCCTCTCGGTTGCTTGTGCTCTCTCTCTCTTAAATAAATAAACAAAATCTTTAAAAAATAAATTTAAAAGAGAGAGAGTGAGCACAAGCCAGGGGGAGAGCAGATGGAGTGGGAGAAGCAGACTCCCTGCTGAGCAAGGAGTTCAATGTGGGACTTGATCCCAGGACCTTGGGACCATGACCTGAGCCAGAGGGAGATGTTTAACCCACTGAGCCATCCAGGCACCCCTAAAAAATAAATTACAACAAGAAAGTAAGTTTTGGAGTTAGCCTGAGACTGACTTTGATCTTAATTATGTTCTTCATGATCTTGGGCAAGTTACTTACTCTCCTTGAGATTTCATTGTCTTCCATGAAATGAGATGACTTTATAGAACAGATGTGACTATTAGTAAGGAACTCCATATTGAACACTTTAAACAATGCATAATATGTAAGAAGCATTTGATATATGCTGGACATGATCTTAACTACTAGTACTTCTCCTACTAGTAATACTACTACAACTACCAATGTCAAAAACTGTTATAGCGCCATGCCAAAACTATCAGTTTACATGTTTGCCCCTCCTACTGGACAAGTGCAACCAACCGTCTCAGGTTTCCTAGCACTGAGAGGATTCCTGGAATATGGAGTTTTCCGTGTTAAAACCAAGATGATCCCAGAAACCAGGTTGACTGGCCACAGTCACCATCCTAGATCATAAGTAGCTTTGTGGTAGGGACTCAGACCGCTAATACTTGTACTCCCAGTGCTGAGCACATTGTTTTTTAAGCAGTAACTTGCAGTAGTAGGAGTGGGTTAATGGGAGATTTCTTATTTTTCCCCCAAACATGTGTATATGTTTTCATACCATGTAGATTCCTTTGTACTTTCTACCTATATTGGTCTGCTAGGGCTACAATAACAAAATACCATAGAATAGGTGGCTTAAACTAAATAAACTTATTTTCTCACAGTTTTGGAGGCTAGAAGTTCAACATCAAGGTTTCAGCTGATTTCATGTCTGACGAGAGCCCTCTTCCTGGCTGGCAGAGGACCACCTTCTCCCTATGTCCACACCATGGCCTTTGCTCAGTGTATATACAGAGAGAAAGAATGAGTTTTCCGGTATTTCTTCTTATAAGAACACTAATCTTATCAGAACAAAGCCCCATCCTTATGACCTCATTTAACCTTGTATGCTTCCTTACGAGCCCCATTTCCCAATTCAGCCACAATGGGGGTTAGGGTTTCAAAATACGAATTATGGAAGGACAGAAACATTCAGTCAATCCTACTACCCTCCCCAACCTCCATCTGTACTGCAGAAAAATCACTGTATTAGTTGGTTAGCGCCGCATAACAAACCACTCCAAAACTTTCTTTATGACAGCAAGTATTTAATTAACTCATGAACCTAGAAGTCGCCTAGGGAGTTGACTCCTCTGGGATGGCTTTCCTCATATATCTGCAGGGTTAGTTGATGGATCAGCTGAGGCTTTTCTAATCTTGGCTGGTTTCTATCACGTGTTTGGTGTTCCAGCTGGAAGGTCCTTGTTAACTCAGCTGTGCTTTACATGGCCCCTTTATCCTCTAGTAGGGCAGTTCAAGCTTATTCATGTTGTGGAGACAAGGTCTTGAGAGAAAGCAGAAGTGTGCAAAGCCTTTAGAATCTGGGCTGGGAACTGGCTCACCATCACTTCTGTTGCAGTCTATTGGCCAATTAAAGGCACAATGTCAACCCAGGTTTAAGGGGAAGGGAAGTAAATGCCACCACTTGAACTGCAAAATCACATTAAAAAAAGACAAAAACACATGAATGAGTGTAAGAGTTGTGGTCATGTTTAAATTACTAATATAACACAAAGCTCTGATAACAAATGTTTAAGCTTAAAACAGACATTATGAGTCACATAAAACAGCAAGATCTGGGAGAGATGGGACCTAGAAATTAGGGAAACTATATGCTGCAAGTAGGTGTGCTGTTTATGGGAGATTATAACACAGTCTTAATACAATGATGAAGAGTTCTTGCTGGGAAGGGATATATACAAATAATACCCTATATTGTTTAAAAAACAAAACAAAACTACACACACACACACAACACTCAGGTGGTCAATTTTAGAAAGTTTCACAAACTGACCTCACAAAGGGATATCATCTTGACGTTAACTGTCTGGTTTCCTCCTGAGAGTGGGACAGACTGGGTAGACTCTGTGTTAGAGGAAGGAGCATCAGAAAGAGGGTTCCAGAACATGGAGGGAAGGACATGTCCTTACAACTATACATCGTCTTGGTGTTTTTATGCCACTTCTAAGGACCAACGTTCATCAGGTTTGTCTGCACTTGCATCATTCGATTAAAGAATTTTAATGACAACATTGGGGAAATCATATTGTTTGGCCCCAAAAGCTGATGAAGTATAAAACAGTGAAAACAAAAGCACTAGGCTAAAAAGGAGCTATTTAATTTGATATTTTTTAGTTCAATGAACTAAACAGCTGAATTAATTAAAACCTACTTTAGGGCCACTTTATATAGTTAACTAGCACAAACAGGATCTCGGGGCCTCAAGGGGCTTTGGGGGAGAAGACCTCAGACAAACACTAGCAGCACGCTGCAGTTTTAGAAACACATGTTGTTTGAAAATCACAAGCCTTTGCAGGGGAGCTTGTGGTTTATTGTGGACGTGGGAATAAAGCAGGTCATAAGCTATAGAGTAAAAAGGCCTGGGAGGGTGGTGATTTGAGAGAGGCAGATGAATTAAACTCAGGCAGTTTCTGCAGAACAGAACAGCGCTATTATTAAGCCAGAGCCTGTGAGAAAGAGAGAAAAACAAACAAACAAACAAAAACCAAAAACAAAACAAGGCTTGCCGGAAGGAGTCTTGCAGAAGAAACCTTACTCAGATGTAAGTCTGTTTGTGGCCTGTGGATTCAGGATGCCCCAATAGGTACCATTGGGTCAGGAGCAGAGAGCCTTAAATAGGGACTAGGCAGGTTCCTGTGTAATCTGTGTTCTAGTTCCAATTTGCTGTATGACCTTGGGCAAATCACTTCGGTAATCTTAGCCTCATTTTTCATTGGTTAAATGGTTAATTGGCTAAATGTCTTTATAATAGTGCCTCTTATTTTTGGGCTCCTGACAGGCTAGTAATACCACATACATACTGCAGGTTGGTGTTAGTTGTTAATATTATCATGATGAACCTGAGAATCTCATGGTTAATACTTAGGAACCTTAGTTCTTAGATGGAATTTCATCACAGATGACAACTTAGATTTACCTTCTTCTTGCTCATAAGTCTAAGTGTAGTAGATGCTGTTGGTGCCCACTCCCCACACCCATATCCACTGGCATTCTTCATTTTGCTGGAGGCTATCTTGGTGCTTTTGCCTACTGCAAATGCAACATGCTGGAAGTACCTGGGAATTAACGTCCCCAGGCATAGCCCTCAACCAACTGCAAAGGGGAGGTGAAAGGTAAATACCTTGTCTTTCTCACTGTGTTCAGGTGGGTCATTGCTGAAGCAGTCTTCATCATCTCCCAGAGGCCCCCAATAAGACTGACCTGCTATTGTCCAGAGAAATCACCTGTGAACTGTCACCCGTGGCACTGGCTTTCTTCCCTTCCATGCTTCACATCTTAAGCCAACACACTGCATTTAAATCTTTGTCTCACGAAAAAAAAAGTCTTTAACTCTGATTCATTTCTAGATGCTAGCACTTCAATCCTGGGACTCTGATACATTTATTGAATGAAGTGTGTTAAAGGTCCACTCTCTGAGGTTCCAGTCAGCTCTCTTCGTCTCATGACAGTTCTTTGTCTCAACCTACCTTTAACTCCATTCCTTCATGACCAACTTCCCACCTCCCGTTTTATTTTCTGCAAAAGCTTCATTTCCAATTTTTAAAAAATTCTCTGTTGTGATTTGGTTTCGGGTTTGCCCTCCATCCTGGATTCTGCATTCACGTGATATACCCAAACAGTAGCAGTTAGAAGGTGAGCCCCATAATAAACTTGGTATTTGCTCTGCAGAAGAATGGTGTGGTAATTGTTGCAGGCAATGTTTTAAATCCTTAGGTATAAATGCATGGCCATGCCTTATATCCACTGGCTAAACCCTTGAATCTTTCTCAAATGCCTTATGTATGCATGCCCTTTGACCTCAAGCTGTAACATTCATGTACTTATTTGTTCACCAGACACTCTTCAAGTATTATATGTCAGGCTTTGGATTAGGCTCTGGGCTTATAAAACGGAAGAAGACAAATGCCTGCATTTGCAAAGTTCAACATAGTCTCCTGGGAGACACAACAGACACTTAATACATCTTTTTAGACTGAGAGAGACATGCAAAGAAATTATGGTGCAGTGTGGTCAATGATATGTGACCTAGCAATAGTCTCAGAGGGTGGTCCTTGCACTGACAGAATGAGCATCAGTTGAAAAGTTAAACATGCACATTTTCAGGCCCCACCCATTCAAAACTAGTAAATCAGAAGCTCTGGCTGTGGGGGCAGCAATCTGTGTTTTAACAACCCCTGTGATTTGTATGCTCCCTAGAGTTGAGTATGACTGTGTGAGAGAGAAATAGCAACTTTCTTGGCAGAAGAGACAAAGGTTTGGGAATATCTGAATGTGTGTTTATATATGTGCATGGAGAGAGTTGGATATATGTAGGAAGATAAATCAAAGAGGGCTTGCTTCCTGGATTAGGTGAACCCTGAGCTAAGTCTTGAAGCAGTGGGATAAGGGTACTGACTATGACTTGCCTTAGTGCAAACTCATCCTGAGCTGAGTTCAGGAATTTAAAACCCAGATATTCCTAATGATGATCAAAAGCAAGTAAAATATTTTATCACAATTGTGTCTTAATTAAAGACAAATCACTTTTAAGAATTTGATAACCATAGAGTAGAAACTTTAAGGAATACTTTTTTCTTTTCTTTATTTTCTTTTTTATGTTCAGTTAGCCGCTGTGAATGGCAAAAATTAACAAAACAGGAAACAACAAATGTTGGCGTGGATGTTGAGAAAGGGGAACCCTCTTACACTGGTGGTGGGAATGCAAGCTGGTACAGCGAAAACAGTATGGGGGCTCCTCAAGATGTTAAAAATAGAGCTAATCTATGACCCAGCAATTGCACTACTGGGTATTTACCCCAAAGATACAGATGTAGTGAAAAGAAGGGACACCTGTACCCCAATGTTTATAGCAGCAATGGCCACAGTCACCAAATTGTCGAAAGAACCAAGATGCCCTTCAACAGATGAATGGATAAAGAAGATGCAGTCCACGTACACAATGGAGTGTTACTCAGCCATCAGAAACGATGAATACCCACCATTTGCATCCACATGGATGGAACTGGAGGGGATTATGTTAAGCGAATTAAGTCAAGCAGGGTGGAATACTTTTTGACATGATAGAAGATCCTCTGTTTTACCAAAGGATCTACTGAAGTGCTGCCCCTTTCTGATACTCCTCCCTCATGATTTTAAACCTCCTGAGAGAAGAACTTTCTGGACTTGATTTTCTTTTTTAAAACAAGAGCCAGGCATAAGGCTCAGTACATAGGTGCTCAGCAAGTATTTATTGATTTGATTTCCCAGAAACGCATGGTGCAAGACACATCTGTCCATGTTCTTTTCTTTTGGCCTACATGCCACTAAGCAATTGGTTTAGGTGACTTTAAATGAAAATGGCTGAATTGAACTGAACAGATGTTTTGCTGTTGTGGAGAAATAACCTACTGGCAGAGAACAATTTGGAGGTGTAGGTGTTACGTGTTGTTCTTTAGGGTCCCCAGAGTCTAAATTACACATATCGACAAAGCAACCCTAGAGTGCTGGTGATTTTTTATTGTTGTGTAATAACATAGGGTATAATTAGTTTGTACAAATGATAGTAATTTTTATGCCTATATAGTGCTTTCTACTTTATAAAACACACCTACCCTTTACCTCATCTGATCCTCAAAACTTTATGAATCAGGCATGGCAGATTTTATTAGAATCCTTATTTCTCAGATGAGGGCAAGTTATGAATGGAACTAGTATACTATCACTTCTGCTGTATTCTGTTGGCTAAAGCAGACATAGACAAGCCCAGCTTCCAGAGGAGGGGAAATAAACCCCAGCTCTCATGGGACGATGTCAAAGAAGTTGTACCATATTTAATCCACTACAGTGACCTTAATACTTAACCTCTCTAAGCCATAGAACCATTTGTAAAATGCAGATTACACTTACATCATAAGGGTCATATAGTGTCCAGATTCTGGAAATTACTATCAGTAACCATGGGGAAAACATTTGATTCATTTTTAGAAGAGCACAGCTCTTAATATATGGCTACGTGGAAAGACATCTATAAAAGTAAGAAGGCGAGGCTTAAGTAAGAACCTTGGCTGCCATGGTCTTAAACACTGTACGGTCTAATTTCCAGGTCTTTTTTCCCTTTAAAACCAATACTTACAAGGCATTTACTATATGCCAAACACTATTTTAGGCTTATGTTTAATTAGCTTGTTTAGTCCTCACAACCTGTGAGGTTAATGGGATTGTCATCATTCCCATTTCACAGTTGAGTAAACTAAGGCATGGGGAGTGATCAAAGAGCTTGCTCAAGTGAGCAGTGGAAGTAGAGCTCAGCATGTTTATCCAGATGCTGGTTTCTCATATTCTGCTGCCTTTCTAGTAAATTACCTATACATCAAGTCACTCCTTCCATTGCAGGGCAGGGGTACTTACCTTGTAAACAAATAATTCAATCATAATTTGTCCAAGGTTTTAAAATAGAGTAAATTTGGACTCCCCAAAGAAATGCTAAAATTTTTTTAAAAACTGGATATTTGAAAAAACAAGAGATCAGCTATCTGCTCAGGGTCCTTGTGGACCTCTGCCAGGAGCTCCTTACTGCTTTCTAAGAGGTAATTGCCTCTTTCTGGAAAACCTCCTCTGGTACTAGAGCTAACAGTGGGCATAGAATATTGAACAGTTCTCTCTGTGAAACCCTGAGACTTGGCGTTCTTCATCTACTTTTAAGTATACATTTGTCAACTTGTAGAATTGTAGACATCTTTGAAAGAGTTTCCTAATATTTTCTCCCCATGGGGTGAGGAGCATTGAGATGGGGAGACATTTGAATTATTCATTAACTCTGTTTATGGACCTTTGGTATTCAGCAAGTCATGAGCAAAAACTTGGAAAGATCAACATGTCCAGAGAATCAGTGTTCTAAAAGGGCACTTGTCAATTGTCATTTCTAGTTTGCTACCTGAATTTTCAGAAGAGACAACTGAGTTAATTAATTAAATAAAATAGAATACATCATTCGTAGATACTGATTGGTAGTGATGAAGGTCATGCATCTAATTAAGGACTAAACTAAACTAATCAGAAAAGAATTTGGCAACACTCTACATTATGGCACTGTTTATAGTTCTTTGAGTTGTGCTAATTATTAGTTAATTTTAGTATCCCTCATGTTTTGGTTGTATGTGTCAGTAGGTCAGAAGTTGGCAACACTCTACATTATGGCACTGTTTATAGTTCTTTGAGTTGTGCTAATTATTAGTTAATTTTAGTATCCCTCATGTAGGTGGATGAACGAATAGAGCTTGGTTGAGTGAAATGCTAGATTTGCTGAAAGGAAATGTTCTTCATGTTATTCATTGCCACTGAAGAACCCACCACTAAAAGCAAGAATATGTGAAAAAACATAGTCAATAGAACTGCACTTCCAGATATTCCAAATGTTTTCACCACTACAGTCAGTCTTTTATCTTACTTGTGCCATCTACGTAGTCACTATGATGGTAAATGTATGCACAGTAAGTAACCTCTGTTCTGGTCTCCTTACCTTCACATCCATGTTTTATGAAATGAGTCAGATGGCATAAAACAAGGTACTTGGTTAAGAAATCTATGTAAGAAGAGTAATTTATCTGAAAAAGAGTGAATTATCTTCCAAAGAAAAACAGCTAACTAAACCAGTGAGCAAAAAGGCAATACTATATTAGATTTGGAAAGGACAGCTTATAGAGGAGGTGATTTAGTGGACAAAAGAAAGAGATAATGAGAAGTGGGTTCGAGATACAGCCCTGCCCATATCTAGCTATGTGACCTCAGACAAGTTCATATAAAATGCTAGTTGGACTTGAAAATCTCTTAGGGGCTTTTTGTCTCTCATAATGTCATTTTGAGTCCCAGCAATATTCTCCCTGAGAGATGCTCATTCAGCCACTCTTTGAATGCTTACCAAATGTGTAGGAATCATCAGGGCTCCCCAGTATCTCTGGTCTCCCTTGGCTCCAGGTACACAGTTAGACTTTAATTTCTCATTCTCCCCTCATATAGCCATGGTTGTAAATTCTCACCAATGGATATGAAGGAAAGTGATGTAAAACCTCCAGGCATGGCCATAAAAACTTCCACTTCACCCCTTGCTATCTTCCCCCATGATTTGGCTGAGCCATAAGGTGGAAGGAGGCTGGATCCCCGCATAACTGAAGGGAGCGGAGCTTCCCCCATCCCACCAACTCTCATTATATTGTGTCATTGTGTGGTGTGAACCCATTGATAATTTGGGGTTGTGTAGTGTTATAATCAATATGCCCTGATTAGTGTAAGGAGATGAAAAAAATCATTATTTTCCAAGGAAACTCTAATTACTGGTAAGTTCCTTTCTTATAATGATTTTTGTTATTAAATATAATTTATTTAATGTATTATCAGTTGTATTAGCATGATAGTAAATACTTAAATGGCATTTATGCACTCTTCTAAGAACTGGACATACTTCAGCTCATTTAATCCTCAGAACAACTCTAAAAGCTGGTTTTGTTATTATCGCCATTTTACAAATAAGGGAACCAAAACATAGAGAGGTTAAGTTACTTTCTCAAGGACAAACAGCTAGTATGGATCAAGTCTGTCTTACTAGAGTCCCATGGAAATTAGGCAGGTCTACATTGTCATTTCTGTCAATTTATGAATGGGGAATGTATCAATTAGAACTCTTCTTACTGAGAACTATAAGAAGCCTGACTCAAATTGATTTAAGCCAAAATGGTAATGAAGGGCTCAATAACTAAACAGCCTAGAAGTTGCATTCTCTGGCCTTGGGCACTGTTCAAGCCAGGACCTCAAAAGAAATCACCAGGACCAGTCTTTATCACATTTCTGGCTTACTTCTTTGGGATGGCTTTTTTACAAAACTTCTTATGGGATTAATATGGCTGCTGGTGGCTCCAGATGTATGTTCTCTAAGTTTTTCCCAGATGGGAGAAGTAAGAGAGCTTCTGGGTTTCTTTATAGTAAAAACAAAAGTCCTGCCTTTCCTTGGACTGGGTCTTGCACTCAGTATTGAATTAATCACTATAGCTAAGGAATGCTAATAGCCCAACTGGCCAGGCTGAGTCATAAGTCCAAACTCAGAGCCAGAAATCCGAACCAATTCTACCAGAGTACGTGACTGATAATGCAGAGGAAGTTGGTTATATGAAGAAAATATGCTAATTTTACCAAAAAGAGGGCATGTGCATTGGATAGCCAAAATACAGCTAATGGCCTTTGTAGGGAATCCAAGGACCAGAGAAGTTAAGAGACTTGCCAGAAGTTACACAGCTAACATGCTTGATGAAATAACCTATGCATCCATGTTATTCACCTTTATATCTCCACTACCTGGTACAGTGACACTGGCAAAGTCATTTTTTGAGTGAAGAAATGAATGAATATTATATGATTGAAAATTGAACCCATGTTTTCTGCCTCTACATCTTAGTACTCTTTCCATGGGATATCTCTGGAGGTGGCAAAGTGCTCCTTATACTGTTGGAAGATTAATAAGCAATCTCTGTTTGCTGTAGAAAGTGGCTTTGAGTTTCTCAAAGGAAATGCTGCTTTGAATGTTGTTGCCTCTATTTTGGCTTTTCTCCCCTGGATGCAGTTCTCACCACTTCTTGATTAACTCTATCAGCAAAAACAGGGAATTCAGTGAAATGTTGGCATTGCTGATTAGTCCTGTCTGCCATGATATGAAACAGACAGATCCTTCTTTGAAGAGTCACTCCATGGCTGGTAGTATTGGAACTGAAAATATGATGCAGTGTGAACCATTATACTTGGGAACCTCAATCAAACGTGTGACGATGGGAATGGATTTACATTTACAGCTTTCAAGTACAAAGCAACATTAATGCACTCATGTTGAACTAACATTATGCCTGGGGTTTAATTTCCAAGTGAGATTTTGCCACACAATTATTTTCTCAGAAGTTGTTAAGTAGAAATTAAGGAAGAGGTAGAGCTCAAGTGTAATTTTGAATTTTGCTAGAAACTTGATCGTGCCTTTCTTGTATGTCTCTATCTCTGTCCTCAAAAGACGATTAATTCTTCTACTGAACTTTTTCTTTTCTTTCTTTCTTTCTTTCTTTCTTTCTTTCTTTCTTTCTTTCTTTCTTTCTTTTTTTTTTTTTAACTTCTGAAGGCCATAAAGAGAAAGGGGCTATCTCAGACCCCGTGTGTGGCCGGGTCATGTCTAGTTTACTTCTGCATGTCTGTTATATCCATTCTCTGCCCTGTTCCAATTCTAATCGCCTTCAACAGACCTTGTAATAGTTTATTGTGGTTTAATATAATAGAATTGTGCTATAGGTCAGTGTAGGATGCAGGGGGGTCCTCCTCTGTATAGTAAGTTATTCAGAGACCCAGGCACCTTCCATTGTGAGACTCCACCATCACCAAGGGCCTTCTTCTCCTCTATATGTAGCAGAAGATGGGTGATAGAGTATGAGAATCTCACGAGAGGTTTTCAGGGGCCAGACCTGGAAGTAATGTGCTTTGTTCCCATCCTCACTAGCTATCACTCAGTCATTTGGACTTCAGGTAAAAGGAGACCGGAAGTGTAGTCTAGCTGTGTGCCCAGGGACAAAGGAAACGTCTTTACCACACTTGGAATATTGCAGCATTCACCAAGCTAACTGGTCTCTTTATAGTTTAACTACAGTGTCACAAGAGGTATATAAAATACCCTAAGTAAATTCTAAATAACAGATTCTACATTTAGAATTGCCTTATGCTTATAAGAGAAAACCTAGATTATCTTGAAAGGCAGACAGAAACCTTCTTGATCTTACCCTGCTTTGCCCCTTATTTTCTCATAAAGCCCTCCTGCATATCTGCTGCTCCACCTCCTCTCAATTTCTTATGGTTCCAGAAGATGGCTTTTTCACTTCCTGTGTTTGCATATGCTGCTTCCAATCTTTGAGTTGGGCTGATTATTCATTAATAGACCCCATGCTTTTGTTGCATGTGTCAACAGGTGAAGGTGTTAATGGGGCTAGGTTTCTTGGGTAAAGTGCTAAATTTGCTGAATGGAAACATGTTCCATTTCATCATTGCCACCAAAGAACCCACCACTTAAAACAAAAAGGTATAAAAAATATATTTATAGTCTCTTTTCCCATCTGCAGGTTGAATACCCATCTACCTCTTTTGAGATTCAGCTAAGTTCCTCTGTGAAGCTGTTTACAATGTCCACTGTCTCCAGGTAGAAGTAGCCGCACCTGCCTTCATTCTTCCCCTTTGTCCATTATGCTCTGTAAAGAACATACCATATTGGGAGCATAACTGCATGATCCCAATAGTAAAGGAATTAGCCTGTAGGTTTGAATTTCAATCTCAGCTTCACTACATGCTAGTAAACTTGGGAAAGTTCCTGAACATTTCTAAGCTTTTGTTTGCTCATATTAATATGGATAACTATAATGCTTATTCTAGGATGATTATACTTGACACATAATAAATAGCCAACATAGGGTCTTAATATTGTTTTTGCTGGTTTCATGTCTGTCTCATGTTATAGACTCCAAGTGACTTGGACATAGGAACTATTCTTCCTTTTTCATATATTCCAACACTGTACCATATGCTTAGACAAGACTGTTGAATAAATGAATGAATTAATTAATGACTTATTCTGTTGTTCCAAAAAATTACCTCTTTAGTTTAAGGGAGAAAAAAAAAATGTCTCCATGTGCTTTGCTGAGTGCTGTGAAGTGTGTAAACCTGGTGATTCACAGACCTGTACCCCTGGGGATAAAAATATATGTTTATAAAAAATAAAAAATTAAAAAAACAATGTCTCCATCGAACTCTTGGTTCAGGCATGTACTTTGTCCTATATATGTCCCAAACTTCTCTTTCCCTTTACCTCTATCCTTTCTTCTTCTTATTATTTTCTCCAGACTCCATTCCTTTAAAATCCTCTATGTCCCTTTGTCTATATACCTTACTGTTTTTGCATTCCTTGTGCTGATCCCTGGAATTTCATTCTTCTCCTTACGAGAGCAAATCCTGTTCATCCTCAACTTCGTTATCTTTCTGCTAGAGCTTTTCTCAGTTCCATTCCCCCAAACCGAAAGTGTCTTTTGTAGTTTTTATTTTACAGGCCCCGCAAATACAATAGTTACCATGCTTTGAGTACTTACCATATGCTAGGCAATGAGGTAAGCGTTTCATGATCTCTACCTCCTATGACCTTTGTAACTTTCCTCTTACATTACATCTATTTCTCCTGTTAGCATATAGGCACCTGGATGACAGGATTCAAGCATGAATTATAATTTTATTCACCTTGATGTCTTATACTTCTTCAAGAGCTACATGAAAGATGAAGACACAGAAATAGCTAAATCATTACTTCTTATTTACTGAGAATGGAATTTATGCTTATATGAGAAGAATGAGAGCAATAAAAAGAGAAAAGGATCTTGGGACTAGTATAGACCACAGGTTGAACAGCATTCTAGGCTGTGTTTGGACAATTATTAGGCCAGTATTTGGGTCCAGTATAACTGTCTGATTCCATTCAGCCCCAGTCACGCCTTGAGGGCTCCGTTTGCACCAATACCATGTGTTGAGTGATGATGTGGAAAGTGGAGGTGGACGCATGGAGTTGAAATTATTCAACTTGAGGGATGAAGGGCTGCAGGAAGAAGGTAACCAGAACCTACACATGGGCTTTCAGCATAGGAGGGTCAGTCAGCCATCAGCACTAGAGGGGGCTTAGGTGACTGGTAAGAGACTTTCTTTCATATGACCATATTTGGACTTACTAAGGAATCTTACCATGTAGATCTTGAAAAATAGCACAAATATTAATTTTCCTGGAACTATTAGAGCATCCTTATGCCCAGAGGCTGAAGAGTGTACTAGATAAGTTAAGAATTTAGGACAAGATGTTTTTATTCCTTAATATATTTTTAAAATGAGAATGGGAACTAATATTTGTTGAACCAAGCACAAAGGTATGGCCTTTATTATCATTATTATCTCTATTTTACAGGTACAGAGAAGTCCCATGAGGGGCAAATATCATGTAGGCAATTAGAGCTAGAGCCAGGATTTGAACTCTGAATACAAAGCCATGGCTCTTTGAGTATATGTGCCTTCCCTAACCAGTCTGGTCACTCTCAGTCTGAAAAGTGAATTAAATAAAAACATATTCTTCAGATGCCCTCAATTTAATGAAGATGACAAAGTATTTAATACAGAGAGAGATTTAAATAGAGACATGTCCATTTGACTATTCCCCAGCTTCTGTTCTGGCAGCAAATTCCTTATCAAACTGCCTTCCCTTTGCTCATTTACTGTAATGTGTGGAAGCAAACTCCTTGGGTTTGGCTCTTGGGTTACAAGCTCTGTGACTTTGGCTGAGATACTTTACCTCTTTGTAACTCAGTTTTCTCATTTGTTAATGGAGATAGTAATAGCATTTACCTGACAGGGTTGTTGAGAGGATTAAAGGAGATGAAGTGTTGAAAATCATGCTGGCACTCAGCAAATGCATAGCAAAGGCTAGCTGCTGATTTTTAAAATTTATTTATTTATTTATTTATTTATTATTTATTTATAAAGCTTTTTATTTATTTGACAGACAGAGATCACAAGTAGGCAGAGAGGCAAGCAGGGAGAGAGGAGGAAGCAGGCTCCCTGCTGAGCAGAGAGCCTGATGTGGGGCTCGATCCCAGGACCCTGAGATCATGACCGAGCCGAAGGCAGAGGCTTAACCCACTGAGCCACCCAGGTGCCCCCTTTAGTAAGGATTTTTAAGAGTCAGAAGACCTAAGTGCCGTCTTAACCCCTCTACTTCCTTGCTGTGTCTCCTTGGAAAAGAAATTTCCCTTTAGGTGCCTGAGATCCTTCATCTCTGAAATTGGAATATTAATACCCCTTCTCAGCTGGTACTGAGAATTAAAGATGATGAGGCACCGAAGTACTTTGTATTCCCCACAGTATTATTTTTTATAACACATTAAAAGGTATCCACATGTTCATTCATTCACTCCTCTGTCCATCAAAACATCTATTTATCCAATAAAATTTACTGAGTTTCTGCTGTGTACTAGGGGAGCTACAAAGGTTAAACAGGTGTAGTCCTGCTCCGAAGGACCTTGTAAGTGACTTAGGAGGTGGAAGGTATAGTAGGTGCTACATGTACAGAAGCAAGTTCTCAGTCCAGTGGTCCTCTGCTTATGCTCAGAGAATGCTTTTCCAGTTAAACTCCGAGAGATGCTGGAATTCTGTGATCCGGGATCCTTTCTTCCATTACTCTGCTTTCATCTGTTTTCATTATTTGCATTCTGAGTTTATAAAATGGGAAAGCATTCCATTGCTTCAGAAAGTTTGCAGTTAGAAGTATAACCTTGGGCAAAGTACCTAATCTTTCTACACCTCAGTTTCCCCTCCTGTACAATGAAGATTATAACAATACTTTCCTTAAGGGAGTTTCTGGGAAGATTAAATGTGCTTATAATCAATAATAACATCAGCTAATTTTGTTATTATTGTCTTTATTATTTAGGAAACACTGAACAAGAACATCTCTAAGTCCCTTTATGTGATGACCTGGGTCCTGCATTGTTTTCCTTGTGTCCTGTGTTTTCTTTTTGCTCTCTGGCATTAGACTTCTTGATTTCCTTCTCATGTTTCTTATGTACTCAGTCATTGGATTCCTGCCTCCCCATACTTCTGTGGGCTACTCTCATACACTGGGATGGGGACTGTGAGATTCCAGTGGGGCTTGGGTATTACTGTGCCTTCCCTCAGCCTGCACAGGAAGTCAATTTTTCTTTCTTCCTCATCCCACAGTCTCATCAGCTGGAACACAATCTTCAGCCTCAGAATAGTCAACTTGCTCAGTAAGTGGACTAATTACACTGGCTGTGCTTCTCTTTTGTTCCCTGATCTTGCTGATTTGCTATTTATAGCATTCTCAAAGATGTTTTCTGGCCGTGTCCCTTTTAATCCAGCCTCAAAGATGTGATATTAAGGGTGAAAACAACGATGACAAAGCACCAGAGACTGCTGGGTCTCAATCATTTCTGGGGCAAAAAGGTCTATACATTATTTATTTATTATTATTTTTGTTATTTTTAAAATGACATTTTCCCAATGAAGAGTCAAAGGATGGCAATTAGGGCCTTCAGGGTTGGAGTAGTTTATGGAGGAAAGTGGTAAGGAGGAAGGAAAGATAGGAAAAGGAAAGAGTGTGTGTGAAAGAGAGCAAGAGCGAGAGTGAGAGTAAGAGAGAGAGATGACTGAAGGATGAAGATGACTAAGTATGAAGTATGTCTGACTGTTTGTGAGCCAGCAAGGGAGACAGAGTGGAGCCTATCTGACATAAAAAATCAGTACAGACATGACAGGGTGGACCAGATGTCCTGACGGGCAGATGAGTTGGTGCGCTATGTGGGAGCAGGTATTGTTGGGTCAGGAGCCACTCAGCAGCCAGCTGAAGCATTGGGTAGATGTGATGCAACTTAGTCAGGAGTTTCTCTCCTTCCTTGACTCAGCCTAAGAATAATATCACTGCCTTCCTTTCATCCAGCATATGTTCAGATGGAAAGATGATTGAGGTTAAAGCCTTTGCACTGGATTGACATTCTAGATCTAGTAGTTCTCAGATTGTAGGGTGTTTGAAAATCATCTGGGAATCTTAATCAGATGTCCTACTCCCAGGTATTCCAATTCAGGAATATCTGGCCTGGGTTCCGGGAAGCAAAGCCTGAGGCAAAAGCTTATATCCTACCACTTACTTGGGAACTGCAATCCTAGAGAAGTACCAGGAGAGCAACAGGAGTAAGGAAGGGAAGGAAGGACTACTAGGAGAAGGGTATGTTATTGAGCTCTCATGTGAAAACAGTTTCTAACAGTTCTGTCTTCCAGTAGTTCATGGGCGCATTATGTCTCAGGATGGTCAGACCAGAGAGAAGAACAGGGAATTGTCCTACTATCTTCCATTCCCATGGGTTAAAATCTTGCCCCATTGAGCATGAACTCTCCTGTACTTCCAGATTCAAAATGTCTAGGTGACAAGTGGATCTTGTGAAGTCTTCTGCCTCAACCATGGCAGTAAGTGAGAGATGAAGGCACAGGCCATTGGCATAACCAAAGCATTGTCAGATTACATTCATGGGAATTCTGTAGGGTCATGGGCAAACTGGTTGTTGCAGGGATGGCTGGGGTGAAATGTGAGAGGCAAAGCCAAGTATATTTCTAGTGATGCATACAAGGTATCTGGTATAAACCATAAATGATACTGATCAGAATGGTCTGGGATATACTTTGAGAAACCTTGTCCTAGACTGAGTGACCTAGGGCAAAACACTTAACTCCTCTGTATGTCAGTTTGTTTGTAAAATGGAGAAAAAGATATTTAAGCCCACTTTCCTAAAGAGAAAACTAAATAAGTGGTATGGGAAAACTACTTCAATGATAGCTATCCATACAAACCTGTACCATTATTTTGCATTGAAACAATCACAGTATGACCAGGAATAAAAACATTCTTTTCCTCTCTTTTAGTAGCACTCACAGAATGTGCCTGTGGTTGATACACTTGAACATTGTAATTAAGCAAATATGATAAAGCTGAATTTTATAAAAAGCAAGCAAGCAATTCATTCAATATTTAACAAATTTTAGTGATTAATTTTGTGTTAAAATGCTGGGAGGTGCAAAGGCAAATAAAATAGTGCTCCATAGACATGTAAAAAAAAAAACCAATGAGCAATTTGGGAATTGTACTTCTGTTTACCCTTCTAATTATAAGGCTAATTAAACCCTGATTAGTGGTCCTAGTGTATAAATACTTTTGCTGTGCTTGGTTCCCTTGTGGAACATTCAAGACCCATGAAATTCACAGGTGTACAAGCAAACTTCCATTTACTGAAAGCTAAGCTACCTTCAGTTCTGGTGGTATGTGTGCATACAGGGAAAAACAAAAGTGAATTAACACCATTCCTAGTCTTTGATGGTGACAGGTATATATGAGCACCACCTTCGATTTTTAACATGTTAATGATGTAATTGAATAATTCCAAATTGTTAAGATATTCCATGGCTTGATGGTTTATTTTTAGGCTGTGACATTTCCACTGGAGAGACTGTTTCATCTTTGGGCAACTAGATCTATGCATCAAATCCTAGCTCCATGATTTAGAATTACGTGATCTTAGCATTAGACCCGCCTTTGGTGTTCTCTAGTTTTATTCCTATTCAAAGCAGAAATGTGCTACTTTTTATGAATGTTCACTTTATACTTGAATATTTACAGTGTTGAGAAACTCAGGACCTGAAGAATCAGTCCTTTCTGTTTGGGGAGAATTCTCATTAATAGAGAGTTTCTTGTAAGTTCTACACATTGGTCCAAAGTGCAGCCTATGGATCAACAAGTCATATATTGAGTCCATTCTCTAGCAAACTTTTTTTTTTCTGTGAAAGATCATCTAATAAATATTATAAGCTTCAGACCAGTCGTATATGGTCTGTATTACATATATTTTGATTTTTTGTTTTTTACTTTACAAACTTTAGAAGTATAAAACCATTGCTGTCTCACAGGACATTTTTTTCCCTTTATTTTTATTTTTTTTTAATTTTTTATTTTTTATAAATATATATTTTTATCCCCAGGGGTACAGGCTGTGAATCACCAGGTTTACACACTTCACAGCACTCACCAAAGCACATACCCTCCCCAATGTCCATAACCCCACTTCCTTTCTCCCAACCCCCCTCATCCCAGCTACCCTCAGTTTGTTTTGTGAGATTAAGAGTCACTTATGGTTTGTCTCCCTCCCAATCCCATCTTGTTTCATTTATTCTTCTCCTAGCCACTTAAGCCCCCATGTTGCATCACCACTTCCTCATATCAGGGAGATCATATGATAGTTGTCTTTCTCTGCTTGACTTATTTCGCTAAGCATGATACGCTCTAGTTCCATCCACGTTGTCGCAAATGGCAAGATTTCATTTCTTTTGATGGCTGCATAGTATTCCATTGTGTATATATACTACATCTTCTTGATCCATTCATCTGTTGATGGACATCTAGGTTCTTTCCATAGTTTGGCTATTGTGGACATTGCTGCTATAAACATTCGGGTGCACGTGCCCCTTCGGATCACCACGTTTGTATCTTTAGGGTAAATACCCAGTAGTGCAATTGCTGGGTCATAGGGCAGTTCTATTTTCAACATTTTGAGGAACCTCCATGCTGTTTTCCAGAGTGGTTGCACCAGCTTGCATTCCCACCAACAGTGTAGGAGGGTTCCCCTTTCTCCGCATCCTCGCCAGCATCTGTCATTTCCTGACTTGTTGATTTTAGCCATTCTGACTGGTGTGAGGTGATATCTCATTGTGGTTTTGATTTGTATTTCCCTGATGCCAAGTGATATGGAGCACTTTTTCATGTGTCTGTTGGCCATCTGGATGTCTTCTTTGCAGAAATGTCTGTTCATGTCCTCTGCCCATTTCTTGATTGGATTATTTGTTCTTTGGGTGTTGAGTTTGCTAAGTTCTTTATAGATTTTGGACACTAGTCCTTTATCTGATATGTCGTTTGCAAATATCTTCTCCCATTCTGTCAGTTGTCTTTTGGTTTTGTTAACTGTTTCCTTTGCTGTGCAAAAGCTTTTGATCTTGATGAAATCCCAACAGTTCATTTTTGCCCTTGCTTCCCTTGCCTTTGGCAATGTTCCTAGGAAGATGTTGCTGCGGCTGAGGTCGAAGAGGTTGCTGCCTGTGTTCTCCTCAAGGATTTTGATGGATTCCTTTCTCACATTGAGGTCCTTCATCCATTTTGAGTCTATTTTTGTGTGTGGTGTAAGGAAATGGTCCAATTTCATTTTTCTTCATGTGGCTGTCCAATTTTCCCAACACCATTTATTGAAGAGGCTTTTTTCCATTGGACATTCTTTCATGCTTTGTCGAAGATCAGTTGACCATAGAGTTGAGGGTCTATTTCTGGGCTCTTTATTCTGTTCATTGATCTATGTGTCTGTTTTGGGGCCAGTACCATGCTGTCTTGATGATGACAGCTTTGTAATAGAGCTTGAAGTCCGGAATTGTGATGCCACCAACTTTGGCTTTCTTTTTCAATATCCCTTTGGCTATTCAAGGTCTTTTCTGGTTCCATATAAATTTTAGAATTATTTGTTCCATTTCTTTGAAAAAGATGGATGGTACTTTGATAGGAATTGCATTAAATGTGTAATTGCTTTAGGTAGCATAGACATTTTCACAATATTTGTTCTTCCAATCCAGGAGCATGGAACATTTTTCCATTTCTTTGTGTCTTCCTCAATTTCTTTCATGAGTACTTTATAGTTTTCTGAGTATGGATTCTGTGGCTCTTTGGTTAGGTTTATTCCTAGGTATCTTATGGTTTGGGGTGCAATTGTAAATGGGATTGACTCCTTAATTTCTCTTTCTTCTGTCTTGTTGTTGGTGTAGAGAAATGCAACTGATTTCTGTGCATTGATTTTATATCCTGACACGTTACTGAATTCCTGTACAAGTTCTAGCAGTTTGGGAGTGGAGTCTTTTGGATTTTCCACATATAGTATCATATCATCTGCGAAGAGTGATAATTTGACTTCTTTGCCGATTTGGATGCCTTTAATTTCCTTTTGTTGTCTGACTGCTGAGGCTAGGACTTCTAGTACTATGTTGAATAGCAGTGGTGATAATGGACATCCCTGCCGTGTTCCTGACCTTAGCGGAAAAGCTTTCAGTTTTTCTCCATTGAGAATGATATTTGCGGTGGGTTTTTCATAGATGGCTTTGATGATATTGAGGTATGTGCCCTCTATCCCTACACTTTGAAGAGTTTTGATCAGGAAGGGATGCTGTACTTTGTCAAATGCTTTTTCAGCATCTATTGAGAGTATCATATGGTTCTTGTTCTTTCTTTTATTGATGTGTTGTATCACATTAATTGATTTGCGGATGATGAACCAACCTTGCAGCCCTGGAATAAATCCCACTTGGTCGTGGTGAATAATCCTTTTAATGTACTGTTGAATCCTATTGACTAGTATTTTGGTGAGAATTTTCGCATCTGTGTTCACCAAGGATATTGGTCTATAGTTCTCTTTTTTGATGGGATCCTTGTCTGGTTTTGGGATCAAGGTGATGCTGGCCTCATAAAATGAGTTTGGAAGTTTTCCTTCCATTTCTATTTTTTGGAACAGTTTCAGGAGAATAGGAATTAGTTCTTCTTTAAATGTTTGGTAGAATTCCCCCGGGAAGCTGTCTGGCCCTGGGCTTTTGTTTGTTTGGAGATTTTTAATGACTGTTTCAATATCCTTACTGGTTATGGGTCTGTTCAGGTTTTCTATTTCTTCCTGGTTCAGTTGTGGTAGTTTATATGTTTCTAGGAATGCATCCATTTCTTCCAGATTGTCAAATTTGTTGGCGTAGAGTTGCTCATAGTATGTTCTTATAATAGTTTGTATTTCTTTGGTGTTAGTTGTGATCTCTCCTCTTTCATTCATGATTTTATTTATTTGGGTCCTTTTTCTTTTCTTTTTGATAAGTCTGGCCAGGGGTTTATCACTTTTATTAATTCTTTCAAAGAACCAGCTCCTAGTTTCGTTGATTTGTTCTATTGTTTTTTTGGTTTCTATTTCATTGATTTCTGCTCTGATCTTTATGATTTCTCTTCTCCTGCTGGGCTTAGGGTTTCTTTCTTGTTCTTTCTCCAGCTCCTTTAGGTGTAGCATTAGGTTGTGTACCTGAGACCTTTCTTGTTTCTTGAGAAAGGCTTGTACCACTATCTATTTTCTTCTCAGGACTGCCTTTGTTGTGTCCCACAGATTTTGAACCGTTGTATTTTCATTATCATTTGTCTCCATGATTTTTTTGAATTCTTCTTTAATTTCCCGGTTGACCCATTCATTCTTTAGAGGGATGCTGTTTAGTCTTCATGTATTTGGGTTCTTTCCAAACTTCCTCTTGTGGTTGAGTTCTAGCTTCAGAGCATTGTGGTCTGAAAATATGCAGGGAATGATCCCAATCTTTTGATACCAGTTGAGTCCTGATTTAGGACCGAGGATGTGATCTATTCTGGAGAATGTTCCCTGTGCACTAGAGAAGAATGTGTATTCTGTTGCTTTGGGATGAAATGTTCTGAATGTATCTGTGATGTCCATCTGGTCCAGTGTGTCGTTTAAGGCCTTTATTTCCTTGCTGATCTTTTGCTTGGATGATCTGTCCATTTCAGTGAGGGGAGTGTTAAAGTCCCCTACTATTATTGTATTATTGTTGATGTGTTTCTTTGATTTTGTTATTAATTGGTTTATATAGTTGGCTGCTCCCACGTTGGGGGCATAGATATTTAAAATTGTTAGATCTTCTTGTTGGACAGATCCTTTGAGTATGATATAGTGTCCTTCCTCAACTCTTATTATAGTCTTTGGCTTAAAATATAATTGATCTGATATAAGGATTGCCACTCCTGCTTTCTTCTGATGTCCATTAGCATGGTAAATTCTTTTCCACCCCCTCACTTTAAATCTGGAGGTGTCTTTGGGTTTAAAATGAGTTTCTTGGAGGCAACATATAGATGGCTTTTGTTTTTTTATCCATTCTGATACCCTTTGTCTTTGGATTGGGGCATTTAGCCCATTAACATTCAGGGTAACTATTGAGAGATATGAATTTAGTGCCATTGTATTGCCTGTAAGGTGACTGTTACTGTATATGGTCTCTGTTCCTTTCTGATCTACCACTTGTAGGCTCTCTCTTTGCTTACAGGATCCCTTTCAATATTTCCTGTAGAGCTGGTTTGGTGTTTGCAAATTCTTTCAGTTTTTGTTTGTCCTGGAAGCTTTTAATCTCTCCTTCTATTTTCAATGATAGCCTAGCTGGATATAGTATTCTTGGCTGCATGTTTTTCTCGTTTAGTGCTCTGAAAATATCATGCCAGCTCTTTCTGGCCTGCCAGGTCTCTGTGGATAAGTCTGCTGCCAATCTAATATTTTTACCATTGTATGTTACAGACTTCTTTTCCTGGGCTGCTTTCAGGATTTTCTCTTTTTCACTAAGACTTGTAAATTTTACTATTATGTGACGGGGTGTGGGCCTATTCTTATTGATTTTGAGGGGTGTTCTCTGAACCTCCTGAATTTTGGTGCTCGTTCCCTTTGCCATATTAGGGAAATTCTCCCCAATAATTCTCTCCAGTATACCTTCTGCTCCCCTTTCTCTTTCTTCTTCTTCTGGAATCCCAATTATCTTAATGTTGTTTTGTCTTATGGTGTCACTTATCTCTCAAATTCTCCCCTTGTCGTCCAATAGCTCTTTGTCCCTCTTTTGCTTCTTTATTCTCTGTCATTTGGTCTTCTATATCGCTAATTCTTTCTTCTGCCTCATTTATCCTAGCAGTGAGAGCCTCCATTTTTGATTGCATCTCATTAAAAGCTTTTTTGATTTCAACTTGGTTAGATTTTAGTTCTTTTATTTCTCCAGAAAGGGCTTTTATATCTCCCGAGAGGGTTTCTCTAATATCTTCCATGCCTTTTTCGAGCCCAACTAGAACCTTGAGAATTGTCATTCTGAACTCTGGATCTGACATATTACCAATGTCTGTATTCATTAGGTCCCTAGCCTTTGGTACTGCCTCTTGTTCTTTTCTTTTGTGGTGAATTTTTCCGCCTTGTCATTTTGTCCAGCTAAGAGTATATGAAGGAGCAAGTAAAATACTAAAAGGGTGGCAACAACCTCAGGAAAATATGCTTTAACCAAATCAGAAGAGATCCCAAATCATGAGGGGGGAGAAAGGAGATAAAAAGAGGTTCAAAAAGAAAGAAAGAAAGAAAGAAAAAAAAAGAATTAAAAAAAGAAAACGAATAAAGAGAAGTATAAAAAGAAAATATATATATATTAAACTAGTTAAAAAAATTAAAAAAGAAAAGGGTAAAAGTTTTAAAATTTTTTAGCAGAAGAAGAGAAAAAAATGAAAAAAAAATTAAATTAACTGCAAGACTAAAAAATCACAGGGAGAAAGCCATGAGTTCCGTGCTTTGCTTTCTCCTCCTCTGGAATTCTGCTGCTCTCCTTGGTATTGAAACCGTACTCCTTGGTAGGTGAACTTGGTCTTGGCTGGATTTCTTGATGATCTTCTGGGGGAGGGGCCTGGTGTAGTGATTCTCAAGTGTCTTTGCCCCAGGCAGAATTGCACCGCCCTTACCAGGGGCCGGGCTGAGTAATCCACTTGGCTTTGCTTTCAGGAGCTTTTGTTCCCTGAATGCTTTCCGTAGAGTTCCGGAGGACAGGAATACAAATGGCGGCCTCCTGGTCTCCGGCCTGGAGGAGCCGAGAGCCCAGGGCCCCACTCCTCAGTGCACCCTCAGAGAACAGCGCCCAGTTACTCCCGTCTGCCTGACCTCCGGCCGCGCTCCGAGCTCACCGAGCCTGCGTCCTGTTCAAGGTATCCCCGAGCTGTGAGCTTACTGTCGGCTCTGTCTCTGTAGCCAGTTTTCCCGTTCCAATACCCGCAAGCTCTGCGACACTCAGACACCCCCGATCCTTCTGTGACCCTGCGGGACCTGAGGCCACGCTGACCCCGTGTGGGCTTCGCCCTGGTTTGGCCTCTGGAGTGATGTCCCACAGCAGAACAGACTTTTAAAAGTCCTGATTTTGTGCTCCATTTCTCCGCCGCTTGCTGGGAGCTGGCCCTTCCCCCCGGGGTCTATCTTCCCGTTGCTTTGGATTCACGTCTCCGCCGGTCCTACCTTTCAGAAAGTCGTTGTTTTTCTGTTTCTAGAATTGCTGTTTTTCTCTTCGATCTGCCGATGGATTTGCAGGTGTTTGCAATCTTTAGATAAGCTATCTAGCTGATCTCCTGCTAGCTGAAGTAGTCTCAGCCTGCTACTTCTCCGCCATCTTCTCACAGGACATTTTGAAAAACAACAGCAGCAGGCTTCTAACTGTATTTTGCCCATAAACCCTAAAGAAGTGTTAATACCCATTTTTCTCAAACTATTCCAGGAAATAGAATAGGAAAGAAAGATTCCAAATTCGTTCTATGAGGCCAGCATTACCCTGATGTAAAAACCAGGAAAAGGAAAGAAGGAAAAAAAAAGGAAAAAAACTATAGGCTTATAGGCCAATATCTCTGATGAACATGGATACAAAAATCCTCGACAAAATGCTAGCAAACTTAATCCAATAATACGTTTTAAAAAATCATTCACCATGATCAAGTGGTATTTATTCCAGGGATGCAAATGTGGTTCAATATTCTCGAACCAATCAATGTAATATATCACATTAATAAGAGAAAGGATGAAAACCATATGATCATCTTAATAACACAGGAAAAATATTTGACAAAATACAACATCCAATCATGATAAAAATTCTCAACAAAGTAGGTTTAGAGTAAACATACCTGAACGTATTAAAGACCATATATGAACAACCCACAGCTAACATCATACTCAGTGGTTAAAAAAAAAAAAAAAAAAAAAATATATATATATATATATATATATACACACACACACACACACACACACACACACACACACACACATAGAAAGCTTTTCCTATAAGATCAGGAACAAAACCACCTTTATTCAACATAGTGCTGGAAGTCCTAGCCACAGTAATTAGATAAGAAAAACAAATACATGACATCTGAATTGGTAAGGAAAAAGTAAAAGTTTCACTATTTGAAGATGATGTACAGTATATACAGAAAACCCTAAACACTCCACCAAAAAACTGCTAGAACCAATAAGTGAATTCAGTAAAGTTGCAAGATACTAAGTTAATATACAGAAATATGTTGCATTTCTATACACTAATAATGAAAGAGAAATTAAGAAAACAGTCCCATTTTCAATTGCAAAAATAATAAATATCTAGGAATAAACTTTACCAAGGAGGTGAAAGACCTGTACTCTGAAAACTATAAAACAGTGATGAAAGAAGTTGAAGATGACACACCACAAAGAGGGGAGAATATTCCATGATCATGGATTGGAAGAAATCAATATTGTTAAAAAGTTCCTATTACTCAAAGCTATTTACAGATTTAATGCAATCTCTATCAAAATACCAACAACATTTTCCACAGAACTACAAAAAATAATCCTAAAGTGTGGATGAAGCCAAATAAGACTCCAGACAGCAAAAGCAATCTTGAGAAAGAACAAAGCAGGGGATATCACAATTCCAGACTGAAAGATGTACTACAAAGCTGTAGTAATCCAAGCTATGGTACTGGCACAAAAACAGACACATAGATCAGAAGGACAGAGAGTCCAGGAATAAACCCACACTTTCATGGTCAATGAATTTATAATAAAGGAGGCAAGAATAAAAAATGGGAAAAAGTGGGGCACCTGGGTGGCTCAGTCATTAAGCGTCTGCCTTCAGCTCAGGTCATGATCCCAGGGTCCTGGGATCCAGTCCCACATTGGGCTTCCTGCTCTGTGGGAAGCCTGCTTCTCCCTCTCCCACTCCCCCTGCTTGTGTTTCCACTCTCTGTCAAATAAACAAATAAAATCTTTTAAAAAAATGGGAAAAAGACAATCTCTTCAACAAATGGTGTCGTGAAAATTGGAAAGCTACATGCAAAAGAATGGGGTTTGACCACTTTTTTACACCAGAAAAAGGAACCCTTGTGCATTGTTGGTGGAAATGCTAATTGGTACAGCTAATGTGGTAAACAATATGGACATTCCTCAAAAAATTAAAAATAGAATTACCATATGATCCAGTAATTCCACAACTAGGTATTTACTCAAAGAAAATGAAAACACTAATTCAAAAAGATATATGTACCCCTGTGTTTACTGCAACATTATTCACAGTAGTCAAGCTATGGAAGCAACCCAAGTGCCCATTGATTGATGAATGGATGGACTCAGCCATAAAAAAATAATGAAATCGTGCCATTTGCAACAACGTGGATAGAGCGTATAATGCTAAGGGAAGTAAGTGAGGGAAAGAGAAATGCCGTATGACTGCACTCATACGTGGAATTTAAAAAACAAAACAAATGAACAAAGAAAAAGAGACAAACAAAAAGGAGACTCTTAAATACAGAGATTGAACCGGTGGTTTCCAGAGGGGAGGAGGGAGGAGGGATGGGTGAAATAGATAAAGGGGATTAAGAGTACATTTATCTTAATGAGCACTGAAAAATGTGCAGAACTGTTGAGTCATTATACTTGCATTTGAAACTAATATTGTACTTGTAATTATAAATAATGATACTTGAATAAAACAATTTTTAAAAGAACCAGAGGCCTCTGTGTTTAGATTGCCAGAAGATTTGCTCTCCCCTTTGTAGCCACTGTCTCGTGTTGCTCTTTGTCTGTACAGGCATCTTGTGTGGCTGTGTATAAATGTAAGGGATTATGTCACATGACTGTACCCATGCTGGAAGAGAGTACAGGAAATGCAGCTTTTGCTTGTAGAACAGAATGCAAGCTAGAAGACATTTAAAGGATTGCTTTGTGAGGTAAACCATAGCCTCTGCCACACAAAGTCTGGCGTGTACGACTCCAGTCATACTTCCCAGATGAGCAACTTGACATTGACAAAAACTCGATGATTGCCCAAAGTCATAGGTTTTAGAAGGCAGCCCAAAGCAAACACAAGCCTTCAGCTATCAAGAGCTCTGTCCTTTCTATGGTACGACAACTTCCCTCATCTCTTGGAGGATGGCCTAGTCTAGGTGCTATCAACACTGCCAGCTGGGAAAGTGAGAGGCGCAGCTGGCATGGTCTGAGCTTCCAGGAGATTGAAGTTCCAGCATGAAGCCACTTTGCAAGAAGTATTGCTAGAGGGAAACCATGCAGAAGAAATTCAAGTTCTTCAAAAAGTCCGTGGTAGACCTGAGGAACCAGCATGAAACAAGACCTTATAGCCAGGCCATTTGCCCAATTAGAAAAGCATTCCAGTCTCCTGAATCGTCAGTAGGGCTTTATGCTAGAAGAATTCAATCTGTATGACCACCATGGTATATGGTAGCAGGATGCCTGCCCAGCATGAGTTTACTGCAGGCCCCAGAGAGAATGTCAGGAAAATACTGCTTGGGTTTTATTTATGTGTTTCCTCAACACAACTGGAAACCACAGATCTCTGCAGATAATGAGACTATAAACCCATGGCACTTTATCTGTCCTTCTCTTCTCCTGGATCTCTCTCATTTTTCAGACCAGTGGTATGGGTTAACTTTGAGATTGATGAGTTGGACCAGAACTGGAATATGGTGATTATCTAGAAATTCTCATTAAACGAGCAGTGAGGCTTCATCAAACCAAATAGTTTTTTCTACATTATAACCAGGGGATAGAAAAGATAAATGACCCCCCCCCCCTCAGAATATGGGATAAGAGGATTTACCCATCAGAGGGACAATAAGGAGCCTTTTCCATTCTTTAGGGTAACAGGCTGATTTGGGTGCAGTCTGCTCTTCTTCATGCTAAACATAACCAATCTCTTTGACTGTTCCCATAGACACAGACTCAGTCATATCATTTTCTTCTGTGTGTCCCCACGCCTGAGCTTTTAAGAGCTCAACCAATGTAGCCTTCAGAGAGGCAGAATGCATTCTGACTTAGAGTAAGAGGCTTTTCATTTATTCTTTGAGATCTATTATGCATAATAACAAAGAGCAACTTTGACTTATTTCTAAATGTCAGCTAGAAAACATCTGCTAGCCAGAGAAAACATGGCCTTCCCTGCAACATGTGCTCACCTTAGCACCTGCTGTGAACAACCAGTGATTTCTTAGAATTCATGCTCCAGCCAGTTGGAATGAGCATCAAATTGGATTAAAGACAGTGCATTGTTTTTAGCTGATGTTACTGTGTTTCAAGAGGTTTATATCAAGTAGCTTTTCCATGTATTTGGATGGTGGACTTAGAGATCAGAGAGCGCTTGCTTTTTCCATTTTGTTTGTTGTTATTATCATTCAAAATAAGAGACTTCAATAGGAGACTAGGGGAGTGTTCTATTTGAAAGATATTCTTTCTTCCTTTTTTTTCTTTTCTTTTCTTTTCTTTTTTTTTTTTTTTTTACAAATGGCTAACAGACACATGAAAAAAATATTTGAAAGATTTTCAATCCAGAATTCAGGGGCCTGGGTTTTGAATCCCAACTACTGGGAATGCTTCTCCACATAATAACTAATCAATTCTGAGATTAGTTATGTAGGAAAAGAGGATGTTATATTTTTAAAAATTCTTTACTTCTAATGTATATGATGCTGGTGAATGTGGTTTATATCTGTAGGCAAGTGGGTCCTTAATACTGAGTTACAGAATACGAAAGACTTTCCCTATAATTCCAGGCAGTACAATAAGAAGGAATGTCTCTCCTACTCCTCTAAGAGCAACAACTACCTCTATGAAATTTAGAAGGTAGATTTATAATAGCAGAGCAAACTGGAAGCCAGTAGCTCTGTTGCTAGAGGAGACTGCTCTGATTTGGGGCAGCATGCATATCCAGGGACGTTTTTAAAACAATAGCAATTTCAGTGGCAAACAATAGAAGAGAGCCAACTGGTAATACTGGTTGTGGCAAGCCAAAGGTCAGAGGATGGGCAAGACATTTAACAGAGAGTTCCAGGAAATGAGATAACCATAATGGACCTTGATAAGCTGCCACACATCCTTTTTGTTCTGGAAGGCTAACCATACATGCAGGGCTACAGGCACACTGAGCAGACACTAGATAGGATGAATACGAGGCCTAGTGAATTTACAGAGGAGATGCAAGAAGGCCCTTCAAAAAGTAAACTGGCCAGATGTAGAAATTGGTTGAATTTTGAATGTGTTCTCCAAAACACATAAAGATCCATTGGCAAAGGACAGAAATCTTAAAAAAAAATTTTTTTTAAGTTCTAGTAAATTTACACACAGGATTATATTAGTTTCAGATATACAATATAATGGTTCAACAATCTTATATCCATGCTGATCAAGATAAATATACTCTTAATATCTTTTATCTGTTTCACACCCCACCCCCCGCTTTTGGCAACCACCAGTTCATTCTCTATATTTAAGAGTCTGTTTTTCCTTCACCATTTTTTTCCTTTGTTCATTTGTTTTGTGGTTTTGTTTCTTAAATTCCATACATGAGCGAAATCATATGCTATTTGTCTTTCTCTGACTGTGTTATTTCACTTAGCATTATACTCTCTAGTTGCATCCATGTCGTTGCAAATGGCAAATTTCATTCTTTCCTATGGTTGAGTAATATTCTATTGTGTATATATCACATCTTCTTTATACATTGATTTATCTTTGGATACTTTGGTTACTTCCATATATTAACTATTATAAACAATGCTGCAGTAAACATAAGGGTGCATATATTTGTTTAGTGTTTTCATTTTCTTTAAGTGAATAACCAGATGTAGAATTACTGGATTATATGGCAATTTAATTTTTAATTTTATTTTTAAAGTTTTTTTAATTTATTCATTTTGAAAGAGACAGTGAGCAAGAAAGAGGGACAGAAGGAGAGGAAGAGGGAGAGGCAGGTTCCTTGCTGAGCAGGGAGCACCACGAAGGGCTTGATTCCAGGATCCTGAGATTATGACCTGAAATAAAGGCAGACACTTAATCCTCAGAGCCACCCAGGCACCCCAATTTTTAATTTTTAAAGGCGCATCCATGCTGTTTTCCACATTGGCTGTGCCAATTTGCATTTGAATAAGGGCAGAAATCTTACTAAATTATAATATTTAAGTACTACTTTTGACCAATCAATGACTGATTATTATGCTATGCCAATTGGGGCAAACTCTATCTAGCAAGCCAGGATTGAAAATGAAAATGTAAATAAAGGAAAACTGAAAAGAAATATTAGTAGTTGCACAGTTTGGGAGAGACAAATTCTGTAGAATTAGTCCAGTACAATCACTAAACAAATAAACTAAAACAAAATCTCTGGCGACAAAATAACCTCCGGGGGAATTGAAATAAAGAATTTTGTTTTTCCTGCATCTGAAGTCTTAGTCATACTCAGCAATTCATGTAAAGGACAAATCTGTCTTTATTCTCCATATCTCTAAGAATGTATCATATGCATTATTTTGGATATGAACTTTCACAGAAAGTTTCTCTTATGCCATTTAGTTTTATAAGAATGTCCTCTTGTGGGGTGCCTGGGTGGCTCAGTCATTAAGTGTCTGCCTTTGGCTCAGGTCATGATCCCAGGGTTCTGGGATGGAGCCCCACATCGGGCTCCTGGCTTGGTGGGAAGCCTTCTTCTCCCTCTCCCAATCACCCTGCCTGTGTTCCCTCTCTTGCTGTCTTTCTCTGTGTCAAATAAATAAATAAAATCTTTAAAAAAAAAAAAAAAGTCCTCTTGTGCTAATATTTCAATATTCTGTTTTATTTCTTTTTCAAAGATTTATTCATTTTTAGAGGGAGAGAGAGAGCACGCACAGGCAGGAGGGGCAGAGGGAGAAGGAGAGAGAATCCCAAGCAGACTCCATGGGGTTCAATCTTATGACCTTGAGATCATGACCTGAGCTGAAACCAAAAGTCAGACACTTAACTGACTGCACCACCCAAGTACCTCCTGTTTTATTTCTGTTACATTTTTTTTTATAAACAAAGGAAAACAAAGATTTCTTTAAGTTAGATGTTTTCTCTTATTAATTCTGTATCATGATATTTATAAAAGAAGAATAACTATTTTAACTGAAATATAAAATGCTTAACAATAACCAAGTAATCAAGTAATTAATTATATAAAGAAATATGAAAAACATTTAAAATATAATTCCTGGTACATGTTATCTAAAGTATCAGTTTTTCATTCAAGAAATTATGAGACATGAAAAGAAACAGGAAAGTGTGAACCCTGTGGATAGAAGGAAAAAAAAAATAGAAGTCAATAGAAATTATCATGAGGGGCCTCAATTTGAAGGTAGTAGAAAAAGATTTCAAAACAGCTATTATAAATGTTAAAGCTAGGAGAAACCATGTTTAAAAAATTAAAGGAAAATATGTTGACAATGACTCATTAAGGTAGATAGTGTCAACAAAGAGATAGAAGTTATTTTAAAAAAAGAAACATGGAAATTCTGGAATTGAAAAATTCAATAATTAAAAGGGAAAGTTCACTAAAGACACTCAAAAGCAGATTCAAGACATCAGAAGAAAGAATTAGTAAACATTCAGATAGATAAATAGCATTCAT
The DNA here is from genome assembly GCF_009829155.1 of Mustela erminea. NCBI lineage: Eukaryota > Metazoa > Chordata > Mammalia > Carnivora > Mustelidae > Mustela > Mustela erminea. The sequence continues at coordinate 62,932,328 of NC_045623.1, forward strand.
CCACTTTGGAAACAGAAAGAAAATGAAGGAAAAAGATAAATGCATCAGAGACCTATGGGTGACTATTAAACATATCAATATACATTTAATCACGGTCCCAGAAAACAATGAGAGAGAAAAAGGGGAAGAAAAAACATTCAAAAAACTAATAGCTAAAAACTTTCCAAACTAAATTTAAAAATTATTCTACACATCTAAGAAACTTAGTGAACTACAAGTAAGATAGATACATACAAAGAAATCCATATCTAGACAAATCATAGTCAAATAGTTGAAAACCAAATATAAAGAGACAATTTAAGAGCCCCAAGAGTGAAACAATCCATTAAATACCAAAGACCCACAGTAAGGTTAATAACTGACTTCTCATCAAAGACAGTAGAGGCCAGAGGCAGTATGATGATATATTCAAAGTGCTGAAAGACAAAAACCTATCAACTGACAATTCTATATTCAGCAAAATTATTCTTCATAAAAGAAGGTGAAATAAAGATATTCTCAGATTAACAAAGGCTGAGAGAATTGTTGCCTGCAGACCTGCCTTATAAGAAATAGTAAATAAAATCCTTTGGATTGGAAAGAAATGACACCAGATAATAACTTGAATTCACATGAAGAAATAGAGTACCTGTAATTAAGTATGTAGGTAAATACAAAAGAAAGTCAATATATATTTTTCATTAACTGACTTAAAAGACAATTGCAGAAAATGGTAATTATAAAACTGAAAACAAACAAACAATTTTGGGGATGATAACATAAACAATGTAATATTTATGATGAATAGAACAAAGGAAGAGAAAGGGAATGGAGATACATTAGAACAAATTTGCTACATATTATTGTAATTCAGTTAGTATTAACCAAGAGTATATTCTGAAAGATGCATATTGAAATCTCTGAAAAAAAAAAAAAACAAATAGTACAGTAAAAAAAAAAAAGGAACTAAAATGATACACTAAAAAATATCTACTTTGTGATTTCAGCTTTATAATACAATTTGAAGTCCAGAATTGTGATGCCATCAGCTTTGGTTTTCTTTTTCAACAATCCTCTGGCTATTCAGGATCTTTTCTGGTTCCATACAAATTTTAGGATTATTTATTCCAGGTCTGTGAAAAATGTCAATGGTATTTTGATAGGGATTGCATTAAATGTGTAGATTGCTCAAGACAGTATTGTACTGGCACAAAAACAAACACATAGATAAATGGAAAAGAATAGAGAACCCAGGAATGGACCCTCAACTCTATGGCCAACTAATTTTTGACAAAGCTGGAAAGAATATCCAATGGGAAAAAGACAATCTCTTCAATAAATGGTGTTGGGAAAATTGGATCCACATTTTCTGGACTGTTTTTGTACACCATACACAAAGATAAACTCAAAATGGATGAAAGACCTAAATGTGAGATAAGAATCCATCAAAATCCTTCAGGAGAGTACAGGCAACAACCTCTTCAACCTCAACAACTTCTTGCTAGACATATCTCCAAGGGAAAGGGGAGAAAAAGCAAAAATGAGCTATTGGGACTTCATCAAGATAAAAAGCTTTTGCACAGCAAAGGAAGAAATTGAAAAACTAAATAGAAATAGAAAACTAAAAAACAACCTGTGGAATGGGAGAAGATATTAGCAAATGAAATATTAGATAAAGGGCTAGTATCTAAGATCTATAAAGAACTTATCAAACTCAACCCCCAAAAAACAAATAATCCAATCAATAAATGGGCAGAAGATATGAACAGATATTTCTCCAAAGAAGACATACAAATGGCCAACAGACACATGAAAAATGGTCAACATCACTTGGCATCAGTGTCAGAACCACAATGAAATACCACCTCACACCAGTCAGAATGGCTAAAATTAACAAATCAGGAAACAACAAATGTTGGCAATGATGTGGAGAAAGGGGAACCCTCTTACGTTGTTGGTGGGAATGCAAGCTGGTGCAGTCACTCTGAAAGACAGTGTGGAAGTTCCTCAAGAAGTTAAAAATAGAGCTATCCTGTGACCCAGCAATTGCACTACTAGGGATTTACCCCCAAAGATGCAAATGTAGTGATCTGAAGGGGCATCTCACCCCAGTGTTTATAGCAGCAATGTCCACAATAGCCAAACTATGAAAGAGCTCATATGTCCTTTCACAGATGAATGGATAAAGAGGATGTGGTGCGCGCACGCGCGCGCACACACACACACACACACACACACACCACAATGGAATATTACTCAGCCATCAAAAAGGATGAAATCTTAACCATTTACATCAATATCAACATGGATGGAACTGGAGGATATTATGCTGAGTGAGATAAGTCAATCAGAGAAAGACAGTTATCATATAGTTTCTCTCATATGTGCAATATTAGAAATAGCACAGGATCATAGAAGAAGGAGGAAAAACTGAATGGGAAGAAATCAGGGAGGTAGACAAACCATGAGAGACTCATAACTACAGGAAACAGAGGGTTGCTGGAGGGGAGGTAGGTGTGGAAATGGGGTAACTGGGTGACAGGCATTAAGGAGGGCATGTGATGCAATGAGCACTGGGTGTTCTATGCAACTGATGACTTACTAAACTCTGTATCTAAACTAATGATGTAATATATGTTGGCTGATTAATTTAAATTTAAAAAAAGACAAATAAAATATCTACTTTACACAAAAGTAAATAAAGGAGGCACAAAAGACATGAGACAAAGAAAACAAATTGCAAAATGCAGGTGTATATCTAACCATATCAATAATTACATTGAGTGTAAATATCACATTGAATGTAAAGTACTCCTATTAGATACAAATAGCACTTTTATAAGAAAGTAATGATCAAACTGGATTATTAAAGATCCAGCTGTTTGCTGTCTGTATGACATACCCTTTAGATTCAAAAAGTCAAATAGTTCTAAAGTAAAAGGATAGAATAAGATATGCCATGCAAATAACCAAAAGATAGCCAGGTTCACTAAACTAATATCAAACAAAATAGGTTTTAAGAAAAAAAGTATTACTAGAGGCAAAGAGGGAAAATTTATCAGGAAAACATAATAATTATAAATATATATGCTCCTAACAACAAAGTCCTCAAATACATGAAACAAAATTGGAAATGACTAAAAGGAGAAATCAGCAACTCAATAACAATAGTTGAAAACTATAATATGCCCTCTCTCAATACTTGATAGATGAACTAGGCAGAAAACCAGCAATTATATAGGTGACTCGAACAGTTCTAGCAACCAATTTGACTTCATTGACATCTATAGAACACTCCATCCAAAAATGGCAGGAAAAATATTCTTTTTGAGCACTCATAGAACATTCTCCAGGATGAACATAGCTAGGTCATAAAACAAGTCTTAATAAACTTAAAATAATCAAAATCATCCAAAGTACATTCTCCAACAATAGTGGTATCAAATTAAAAATCAACAACTAAAAAGAACTTCCAAATCTTTGGAAATTAGACAATACAGTTGTAAATTACCCACAAGTCAAAAAATAAATTCTGGAGGAAACTGGAAAATATTTTACATTGAATGAAAATGAAAATGAAGAATATAAAAATTTGTTTGGTACAGCTACAATACCTACAAGAACATTTATAGCTTCCAATATCTATATTAGGGAAAAAAGAAGAAAGATTTCAAATCAATGGCTTAAGTGTTTACTTAAAAAAAACCTAGAAAAAATAAGAAGAAAACAAACCCAAAGAAAGCAGAAGGAAGGAAATTTTTAAAAAATAGAGTGGAAAACTATGAAACAAAACAGAAAAATAATAGAGACAATCACAAAACTAAAAGCTTAATGAAATTTTCAACATTTACAAATCTTTTGCTAGACGGATCAAGAAAAAAGAGAGAAAATTGACCAATATCTGAAATTAAAGAGGTAGTTGGTTGGTTCTGTCTGAATTGGTGCAGGCTACTATAGCAAAATACCATAAATTGAGTGGCTTATAAATAACAGAAATTTATTTCTCACTGTCCTGGTGTCTAAGAAGTCCAGGATCAAGGTGCTAGCAGATTCAGTGTCCAATGAGGGCCTACTTTCTGGTTCATAGATAGCAGATTTTCATTGTATCCTTACATGGCAAAAGGCATTAGAGAGCTCTCTTGGGTCTCTTTTATTAGGGCACTAATCCCCATCCACAAGGGCTCCACCCTTATATCTACTCACCTTCCAATGACCCCACCTCCAAGTACCATTACATCATGGTTTAAGTTTTAACATAAAGTTTGCAGAAGTGAGGGCCACATCCAGTCTATTGCAGTTATTAATGAGATTACAGAAATTAAAAGGCTTTAAGGGAATTCTATGAACAACTTCATGCCAATAAGACAACTTACATGAGATAAATAAATTTCTAGAAAGACACAAATTAACAAACAACTCAAAGAGAGTTTGAAAATGTGAGTAGATTTTAACAGGTAAATTGAATTAGTAAAATTTTCCACAAAGAAAAGCCTAGACATAGATAGATTTACTGACAAATCATAACAAACATTTAAAGAAGAATTAACACCATGGGGCACCTGGGTGGCTCAGTTGGTTAAGCATCTGCCTTTGGCTCAGGTCAGGATCTCAGGGTCCTGGGATGGAATGCTGTGTTGGACTTTCTGCTCAGGGAGGGGTCTGCTTCCTTCTCTCCTCCTTCCTCTCCCTCTGTGCTTCCATTCTCTCCCTCTCTTGCTCTCATAAATAAAATCTTTTAAAAAAAGGATCTAACACCAATCTTTCACCAACTCTTCCAAAATATACTTGAAGACAAAACACCCTTAAACTTGCTCAATGAGGCCAGTATTGACCTGATACCAAAGCCACTAGAGATATCACAAGAAAACAAAACTACAGATCAATATTCCTCATGAATATAAATGCAAAAATCCTTAAGAAAATACTAGGAAGTTGAATTCAGAACCATATAAAAAAGATTACATATCACAAGCAAGTAGAATTTATTCTAGGAATGCAAGCTTGGTTCAACATTGAAAAATCAATTAATGTAACATGCCATATTAATAGAATAAAATTTTTAAAAGATCATCTCAATAGATGCAAAAAAAATTGGCAAAATTAAATAATTCATGACAGAAATTCCCAAAAATTAGGTACAGAAAGAATTCCTTCTATTTGGTAAACTTTGTCTAAAAAAAACAAAAACAAAAACAAAAAAAAACCCAAACTATAGCTAACATCGTACTTAGTGGTAAAAGACTAAACGCTTTCACCCTAAGAACAAGAAAAAGATTGGAAGTCTGGTCTCGCAATTTCTATTCAATAGTGTATTGGAGGTTCTACCCCAGGAAGTGGTAAGTGTTAAATTTGGCCTACCATGTAAGAATGGATTTTACATTTTTAAATGGTTATAAACAAAGAAACTAATTGTGATGGTTAATTTTATATGTCGACACGATTAGGCCATGGAATGTCCAAATACTTGGTTAAACAGTCTCTGGGTATCTGTACAAGTATTTTTGGGTGAGTTTAATGTTTAAATTAACAGATTGAGTAAAGCAGATTGCTCTCCTCAATGTGGGTGGGCCTTATCCAATCTGTTGAAGGCTTGATAGGAGGAAAAAGGTTGAGTAAGGAGAATTTGCCTTCTCTGCCTGATTGTCGTCAAGCTGGGGGAGAAGTCTCTAGATTTTTGGTTTGGTCTCCAACTGGAACATGTATCATTGACTTTTAGACTTAGAACTATACAGTTGGCTCTCTTGTGTCTCCAGTTTGTCAACTGCAGATTTTTGGACTTCTCAAGCCTCCATTAATCACATCAGCCAATTCCTTATATTCTCCCTCCCTCTTTCCATTTGGTTCTTTTTCTTTGGAGAACCTTGACCAATACACAAACAAATAACACAGAAGAAAATATGACAGAGACCTTATGTGTTCTAAAAAGACTAAATATTTATTGCTTTCCCTTTACAGAAAAGTTTGCTGATCTCTGATTATAGTACATGAGAAAACTTATATAACTAATAATAGCTGCCATCGCTGTGCTTGCTATAAATCAGATACCAGGATGAGTCCCTGGAGTACATTATTTCAGTCATTATAATACTTTTAATGAAAATAATACTAATATGATTTTTCATAATAATTTTTATGACAGTTATTTTTAATTTGCATTTTATAGTTGAAGAAACTTAATCAGGTTGGGAACTTGGATCTATCTTCAAAGCCCAAAATTTTCAACAGGCTTCCTATAAAGGATCCACATTTCCTGTAAAGGATCCCAAGAGGGAAGTTATTATTTCATATGTATTGATGAAATATGCTAGAACGTTCTCAGATACCTATTGGAAGGGCTTTTAAAGTCTCTTTGACAATACTTGTTAGAAATGAAAATATCTAATAAGAAAAACAAATTTGCTGTTCATGTAGATGGATTATTGTAGCAATGGTACTGGATTACCAGGCACAGAGTAGAGAAAGTATAGAGGGAAATCAGGGATAAGAGGCATCTCCTTGGAGAAGAGGTACATGAAAATTTGGGGGACAGAAAAGGCATAATCTGAGGAGATGGGATGTGTGTGCGAGCGTGTGTTGGTTTGCTAGGATTGCACCACAAATGGAATGGCTTAGGGGTGCCTGGGTGACTCCCACGTTAAGTGTCTGCATTTGGCTCAGGTCATGATCACTGGGTCCTGAGATTGAGCCCCTTGTCAGGCTCCCTACTCTGCGGGAAGCCTGCTTCTCCCTCTCCGACTCCCCCTGCTTGTGTTCCCTCTCTCCCTGTCTCTCTCTCTGTCAAATAAATAAATAAAATCTTTTTAAAAAATGGAGTGGCTTAAACAAATGGAATGGCTTAAACAATAAAAAATCATTCTCTTATAGTTCTGGAGGCTAGAAGTCTGGGATCAGTGAGTTTGCATTAATCCATGTCTATCTCCTAGCTTATGGTAGTCTCTTGGCCAGGAGCAGCATAACTCTGGTCTCTACATGGAATTCTTTTTATATATAGTTGTGTCCCTGTGTCCAAACTTCCCCTTTTTATAAGGGTGTCAGTTGTACTGGATTAGAACCCACACTAATGACCTCATTTTAACTTGATTATGTCTATAAACCCTATTCTCGAAAATGGTCATACTCTGAGGTACTAGAAGTTAGGACTTCGGTGTATGAATTTGGGGGAGGGACACAATTCAAAATGTAACTCTGTGTGTGTGTGTGTGTGTGTACATGAGAGAGAGAGAGAGAGAGACAGAACGAGACGGAGGCAAAGAGAGAGATGGAAAGAGAATCTGTTTCAGGGGAAAAAAAAAGTGGGGGGAGTGGGTACTGGTATCAAATCTATTTCTGAGAGATTGCAGGGTGAAGATGTTTGGAAGACAGAAAATGTTATGGCTTTGATTAGTAAGAGGTCACTAGTGATATTAGAAAGAACAGCTTTGGAAATGTTGAGAGGACAGAGGCCATGCACAAAGGCTTGAGACAATACATCTTCTATTTTCTATCTCAAAAGTTCCTCCGTATACACTGAGGCAGCTACTGTCCACAACACCACTGGGACAAGAGCACATTTATGACCCATTTCGTAGGTGAGGACATCAAGACTCAGAAAGTCCCTCTCTTTTCAATTCACAGAACGTCTGAAGTGAATTTTGAGCTGCCTTAATAGTTCAGGCATTGTTTTCCTCTGTTCTTATTTAGTTCTTGGGTCACAAATATAAATTTTAAGTCTTTTGTGGTACAGCACAAAGAAGAGGGCCTCACCAAGTACAGGTGACTTCGAGCAGGTCATTTGTATTTTCACTTCCGGATCTGAGATGGGAATGCTTATATATAGGTTACAGGGAGGGCTTAAGGGATACAGAATAAGTGGGGCAGCTAGGCACTTAATAAATCAGTTTCCTTCCCAGGATCTCTCTAATCCATTGTGCATCCGGCATTGTGACTTGTACCCCCTTGAGTAGCAACAAGCTCAACACTCTGTACCTAGAACTTGCTCAGTCAATGTCTGATCTTTTCCTTTCCAATACTACTGAATGCTCAGCTACATTAAAATAGTTATACTGAACTATTTTTATTTTATTTTTCTTTCACCTCAACCTTTATATTGGTTCCCGAATTAAATGGTAGCCTTTTTATCACAAATGTATTTATGGAGTATTTTTATTCCTTTAACAGATATTTATAGAGCATCTTCTGTGTGTCAGATATTGTGCCAGGACTGGAAACACAGATGCTAAAAAGGCAGATTTACTCTAAATGAGGAAAATGGCTCCAAGAGGACAGCTCCAGGATAGCGAAGAGCCCAGATCTCAGTTCTCAAAGACTTGAGGTTGAGTTCTAATTGTATCATTTCCCCACTAGCTGTGTGACTCTGGGTTAATCACTGAACTTCTCTGAGCCTCAGTTTCTTTTTCTGTAAGATAGGATTAATAACACAACTCCAACCTTATCTTTTTTCAGTCAGAACAGCTCCAGTTTTAAATATTGTTTTATGTATTGTATATGAAGCCTTTTTTTTTTTTTTTTTAACCACCGTCCCAGGGGAACTTCGTTATACAGTGAATGTCATCCCAAATTATAGACCCTTTTGCCACAATTGACTTTGTATAGTTTTTAAGTGCATATATTCTAGTAGAGTTGGGTTTTCTTTACCCATGTGATGAAGAGTTTCCCATGACGGCACAGAACACAGCCTGTTTCAGGGTGATGGTTACAAACTTGAGTGCCTATAGGGCTGGGGATGTCAATGAATAAGGTGGCCTTTGGGCTGTATGCGGCTCCCTGGTGAGTGCGTCCTCTGTCTGGAGCTGGTGAAGGCTACTCAGCTCTTACAGAAGGCTTTTGTTCAGGAATTTGGTCAGTGCTGTTAGAAATGCTGTCATTTCACAAGAAGCCAGAAATCTGGATTTCTATATTTGTTTTGATCTCCAATTCTCTTGGTTGTATTTTTTTCATGGTGTGGTTCATACAGACATGACTGAAGGCTGCAAGCAGCCACTGATCACAAGACTATAATTTTAATAGGGAAAAAAAACCCTGAGGCTTTCAAGTTAGAAGAACCCCTTCCATTACTAGCTGGATGAATGATCTTGGATATGTTACTTAACCTCTATCTAACTCAGTTTCTCTATCTATGAAAATGAAGATAGTATTAACCCTTCCCAGTTAAGTGGTAAGAAAAGATATGGGTAAAACGTACCATAAGGCAAACAATTGAAAAAGTGGCAAAAGCTATGAATGGATAGTTCACCAGAAAAAAATGTGCAAATGGATAATAAGAACATGAAAAGATTCTCAGTATCATTTGTTATTAGGGAAGTGTAAATTAAAACCAAATTCACTTCTACCTGATATTGAAAACAATGGCTGTAGTCAAAAAGTCAAATTATAACAAGTGCTGGCCAGGATTTTGAGAGACTGGAATATACACTGTCATACATTGCCAGCAAAAATGTGAAATGGTACCACCACTTTGTAAAAGGGCCTACAATTTCTTAAAAAGTTAAATGGCAGTTTAGTATACAAACCAGAAATCCCACTCATGTATCTATCTATATGAAAATATGTTCTCAAAATATTTATTTGGGAATGCCTAAGGCAACATTATTTATAAAACCAAAAACTAAAAAAAAAAAAAAATTCAAATGCACATGAACATGTAAAAGGATGTACATAATGTAATATATCCATTCAGTGGAATAAAAAGTAATTAAATACCAATAATTGCTAAAACATAGATGAACCTCAAAAATAATATGTTAAGTAAAATAAGCCACATGCATAATACCACATATTTTATAATTGTATTTATAAGAAAAACCCAGAAAAGCAAATCTATGGAGAAAAAAAGTCGGTTAATGATTGCCTGGAAGCAGGAGCTGGGAAAAAGGATTGACTACAGACACAGCTTTTTTGAGGTGATGGGAATATTCTAAAAGTAGATTGTGGAATTTGGGAAATTTACTAAAAATTCTGGAATTATATACTAAAACCAGTGAATTATATGGTATTTGAAGTATAATTCAATAGAACTTAAAAAAAAAAAAGTGCCCTAGGCTGGCACATAGTATTTACTTAATAAATGTAAATTCTTCTCATCTCCCTTAAGTACAAGGAGGCTAAATCACAAGGCAATTAAGAATTCAGGCCCCAAAGTTGAGCTCTGGCCTTTTCACTCACTTACTAATTTTGTGCCCTAGGAAACATTACTTAACCCCTCAGAAACCCAGGCTCTTCATTTGAAAACTGAAAATAATAGCTATAGATTTTTAAAAAAATAATTAAATGAGATCACACATAAAAGGTATGCAGCATATAGGAACCGCCAAGTAAGTGATAGCAGCATTGTTTTCCAGATTCCTCACCTCCTATCTGTTCATTTCTCATCCTTAGCAACAGTAGTTACAATAGAGGTCTTCTTCCCTCCTTCCCTCTTCTCCCTCCCCACACAATCGTGGCATTTTCTTTACAGAATTTAGTTGACTTACTGGTCCACAATAGAGTCTGGGCTTGAAATACTGCTTAGCATTATCTGGCTATGGGTGTCTCACCACTTAGAAGAGAGTGTCACCTGGAGGTAGATAAGCAACTTCAGTAGCAGTTACCGTGTTAACGTGCATACTCTGGTGTACGGATACTTACATCTGGGAAGCTCACTTCCCTTTTACAGATATTATCAAATGGTTCCTACAGTTTTCCTGTCAGGTGGAGGGAGCAAGGATAGAGTAGAGAGCCTCCTTTTGCAGCTGGTAAATTGATGCACAGAGAATTGAAGGGATCTGCAGGAATTGCATGGCAAACTGATGGAGAGAGGTAACTGATGGGAAGGAGGCCCTTCAGGTCTCTTCACAGAGTGAGAGTCTCATTGAAGTGAGTGATTCGATGTAAGAAATCAGAGCTCTTTTGGGTTGCCTTTCATCCCCCAGAGATGTCTGGGGACACATGTGTTTGGTTTTTTTTGTTTATTTGTTTGTTTGTTTTTGTACTAAGAAAGACAACAGTGTGAGTTGGGTGATTAATGCGGTCAGGTGACATTAGGGAGTGGTAGGGACTGTGGTAAACTAGAGGACCCATGCTCCCTTCAAAGTGAGAATCTATTCATCAGCCACGTTCTATTACTTCCTGTGGGAATAGGGCCCAGAGGGGCCAGAAATAAGTTTCCTGAGAAGCAGGTAGACACTGAGGTTTTTGTTTGAAATCCCCTAATTTTAAAAAATTACTAACAATTTAAAAAAGTAACAAAAACTTTATCTACCAGTTGGACATGACCCCAGATCTAACCCTTATTTTATAGTAAGCTTCCTGCATTCATTATAGGTATTCAAGGAGAAGCTGAAAGGAGCCCATGACGATGAAGTAGAGAGGATTACTACATTTAGTAGAGTGTGGGCTAGACTATTATTAAGGTTCCTTCTTTTTTTCTCTCCCTCTTCTGTGATGTCAGAGGACCATGAGTAGCATCCAGGGCCAAGGCTGAAGTCATATCCTGGCAGTCCCTAAAAGACGAGGTCACCAATAGCTTTTCACGATGTCAATTTTAATGTGTGCATGAGAATCATATTAGTTTTCCATTTACTAGCATGCTATATTTTAATAATGATAAGATGAAAAATAAAAAAGAAGGTTATTATAAAATACAAAACTCAGAAGGGTTTTGAAAAATCAGAGCTGATTGGAAAAGCCTTTGCATTAAGTGCTTGTTCTGAATGGATGTGCTCACCTGTACTTCAGATTAGGGAGATGATTTTGAGGAAATCTTATCATCTTGTTGGCATATTTTTGCTGACACACATTCACTGCTGATTTCCATATCTTCCAAGCCAACTTCAAAATGGAGTAAAAACTTAAGTGGAATTAATTAAAGTTATTTCCATCCACTGTTCCTTTGAAATGTGTTGCAAAGCTTTGAAATTGGATATAACATTTGGAATTTAGAAAATCAGTTCTTCTCATCTTTGGTCACTTATAATCTTTCTTAAAATTGAACTCTGTTGAGTCAACAGTTGAGTGACTTCTGAGTGATAGGTAGGGCTTTCAAGAAGCACACCCAGTTTGAAACTGAGCATTCTTGGTATGTGGCATGCTCTGATGAATGATAGCAGCCATCATCATCATCATCAGGAGGAACAAGTGTGATTTTACTTACTACACCTTCATGGGCAAGGAGAGTAAAATTGCTCTTGTGATTCTTAACAACCTCTTCATAGAGTCCCATTTTCACTTCATAAAACTAATGACAGAATTGAAGCCCTCAGCTGGTGCTATGCCATCACTTGTCGATACCAACAGTGGACACACATAAATGCTTGTGCCTATTCATAAACACACTCTGGTATCTGCTACTGTTCTTTAAAAAACAACGCACTCTTTAATGTCAGTTTTGGTAATGTATAGCCTCCTCTCTTATCGCAAACCTTCCAGACATGCATAATTTCTGCACTGCAGGAAGGATGATCTCTCCTATAGACCAGTGAGAGTCCCATTCTTGGAGTTAGCATTATTCAACACATTGAGTTTACAGTCTTGAGTTCTGCTAGTTGACCTGAAGATCTGGTGCAGGAAAAACTCAGATTACTACTAATCAGAGACTTGGTGTGTTTTGCTGGAGAGTGACTTGTCTGTTGGAGGAGCATGCCACTATATCCAACAGAAGATGCTGTGTCCAAAGCAGGTTATCAAAACCTGGGTGTAGGGTCAAATTATTGCCAGTATTAGTAGGAGAGATGAGAAGAGGCATTTCATGTCAAAGACGGAAGGACAAGAAGTAAGCAAATAAAAACAAAGATGGAGGCTGTGATAGTGGGCTTGGGACCATGCTGGGTGAAGCAGGGATTTTTATTTTAAAAATTCTAGCATGTGTTTGCTTTGAGAAAGCAAATTTATTCTGTGAACATTTATTAAGTCCCTGTTATATGCTGGAATTGCATTAAATATTCATATACAGTGGTGAACAGGAAAGACAATATCCTTGTTTTCATAGGTGTAGAGAGACATTAAATAAGGAATGACACAATGCACAATTGCAAAATATGGTGAATGGTATAAAAGAAATAATGAGTTCTGTAAGACTGAAAAATAGCCTGGACGGGTAGACTGTGCTTTTGGTTGAGTGATCAAGGAAATTCTCTCCAGGAAAATGTTTAAACTGAGACCTGGAGGACTAGAAGCAATCAGCTATGAAGGAAAGGATGCGGTGGAGAGTTCCAAGTAGAGGGAACAGCATGGGTCTGAAACTTAAAAGAAGAAAGTAGAGAGAATATCAAGTACCACTTAAGAGGGCTAACCCTGGGTCAGAAAGCAAACACAATTGTTTAATGAGGATAACCTTTGGCTCACAAATTCCAGCTCAAGGAATTTTTCCTTGGCAGATAATCAGACAAGTGTTTACCCCAGCATTGCTTATGATAATAAAATATTGGAAATATAATACAGGTCTAGAATGCAGGGGACTCATAATAGATTTTTCTCTTGCTATTTAGATTTTTCTTTTTGTCTCTACTATTCAACAATTTGACTATGATATGTGTATGTGTGGATCTCTTTGTATTTATCTTCTGTGAGATTCATTAAGCTTCTTGATGCTTGTGGATTAAGTTTGTAGATTTTCACCAACTGGGGAAAATTTTGGCCAGTATTTCTTCAAATACTTTTCCCCTGCTCTTTCTCTCTTTCCTGTGTTACTCACACAATTCACCACCAATTTCAGTCCCTTGCAAGCCAACTTTGGAAGAAAGAAATTAAATGTAAGCAGTTATTTCTGCTCACTGTTGCTTAGAGATGTGTTACAAAGTTTTGAAATTTGTTAATTCTTAGATCATTTATAATTTCTGCTTTGAAGTCTTGTTCTGCTCAATCCAACATCTAAGACCTTCAAAGACAGTTTCTACTGACAGCTTTTTTTCTCCCAAGTCTGGGTTGTACTTTCCTGATGCCTTGCTCATCTCATGATTATGTTTCTGTTGTTGCAGTTGAAACTTTTCAGTAATATATTTTATCAACTCTAAATTCTGAATATTTGGTTTTCGTCTTTTTAGTCATTTCTTTATTTAGTAACTTGCATGGGTTAAATCTACCTTCCCGCCTGCATTGTACAGCCACTAATGTTTATACTCAGTTTATTGTGTGTGTAATTTTCATTCTTGTTTTTAATTTTAAGCCCAAGGCTTTCTCCGTGTTTGCATAGGTTAGTGGTTATCCAGTGACTAGACACAAATGTTCAAACAGTTCAAGACAGGAAGGCTTCCTAGAAACTAACTCTTTGTTGGAAGGAGAGCACATTCAAATTTGGGGTTTTTTTCAAAGGTTGCACTAACATTGACTTTCTGCTTTGCCCTTTCCTGAGACGTGTGTGTGTGTGTGTGTGTGTGTGTGTTCAGTCTCAAGATTAGCCAAGAGTGTGTGGACAGTTGGACCATGTAAGCAGTGCCAGGCAGATATATACTTTTCTCAAACATGACTATAATAACAGATTATTGGAACCACTAACTGTCCCTGCTGGTTTCCTCGTGGGTCATTGCTTCCACTAAAAATACCCTGAGCATAGGTATCTCCAACACTTCAAATCCAGGGAGCCCTGTTCTGCCCAAGATAGAAACTGCTGATCTTTGAGGCTTGCCTTGCCCTCCTAGAACTTCCATGATAACTGTGGTAGAAATGGCAGTTCCCAAAAAGAATGCAACAGATTCCCATTGTTGTGACTCCAAGTTCAGCAGATTTTCAAGCATAAATATTTCTCAGATTGTTACATGTTGTTAGTCAGTTTCCAGAATGCTTTAAATGGTTGGTTTTGTTAATTCTGTCTGGCTTTATCAGTGGTTTGGAGGAAAAGGATTTGCCCATTTCCTCACTTGGGCCACCATTAGAACTCATACTTGACTGTGAAACATATAGGCAATGGAAAACTCTCTAGCCACTGAAAAAGATTACTTAGCGCCATATTCATTGACTTTGAAATATTTCCATAATAGTATAAATGAAAAAAGCAGGTTTCCAAAATAAAATTAAGAGTGGCAACACATGTGAGTATGTGAATGTGTGTCCATGTATGTGCTATGCAATCATGAATGCCTGGAAAGGCTTTAACCAAAGTGTTATTGGTGGTGGGATTTCAGGCAACTTTTATTCTTTTTGTATTGTTCTGTATTGTTTGAATTTTCTGCATATGCATTTGTTATTTTACATTTTTTAAAACAATATGGTTGTACTTGTTTGAAAGAAAGAAGGAGAGTGGGGAGGAGAAATAAGAAATAAGAAAAAAAAATCATTGTGGGACTGAGAGGCTGTTTAAGGATCAGCCTTCTGAATTCACACACCTGGGTTCAGAGATTTGACAAGAATGTCATCAGTCTTGTATAACTCCGTTCTTTGACATGATAAGGCTATCCTCTTTTCTCATTATTTTAAGGGCACAATCTGCCTGTCAAGGCTAAATCTGCACTTTGAAGGATCGTTTTACACCACACTCTCTCTGATGCCCTGCATCATGTCTGTCACTAAGTGGCATTACCTCTTCCCCTTAACTGGCCTGTCTCAGTCCCTCTGTACCCTTTGATACCTCCTACTTCTTTTTAAAATACAAATATAATTAACATACAGTGTTATATTAGTTTCTGGTGAAAGAGAATCTTAAAAGCAGCAAGAGAAAAGAAAATGGTTACATACAAGGGAAACCCCATAAGACTATCAGCTGAGTTTTCAGCAAAAACTTTGCATGCCAAAAGGGAGTGGCATGATATAGTCAAAGCTTAAAAGATAAAAATCTAGGACCTAGAATACTCTAACCAGCAAGGCTATCATTCAGGATAGAAGGAAAGATAAACTGAGCCCTCCTATCTTTGAATTCAACCTCTCTTCCCTGCACCATTGTAAAGCCTTCTAACTGGTCATCCTGCTTTTGATTCTGTACCCCTTGAATCTTATTCTACATTTTGCAGCCAGCCCAATCCTTCTAAAATTTAAGTCTGATTATGTCATTTCCCAGATTCGAAGCATTAAATGGATCCCCATGTCCAAATAAATGAAACCTTGAGCAAGTTACTTAACCTCTTCAATTTTCTCTTCTGTGAAAAAGACATGATGATAATATTTACCCAAAAGATGAGATGATTTTATATAATTATATTATGTACTTGTATATATAATCACTGAGAATAGTGTCTGGCACTCAGTAAGTATTCAATAAATGTTAGCTTTTATTACTGTCTCTCTTCCAATTCCCCATTAATTGCTCTGTACTCTAGCTACACCACAGTTTATTAAGGTTCTTTCTAAACTTCTGTGATTCTGAATAAAACTATCTCTATTGTTTAAAATACAAAGTCCAGGTACTTATCGTCATCTCTGCCTTAAAGCATTGCTAAGTCCTAGAAATAAGACCCTTTTATCCCTGTTTCCAGGCTTCTCTCATATGCTCATGACTATACATTTCCCTCTATTGGACTTGAACTCCCTAAAGCAGGGGCCTTGATCTCTTTATCATTGTACCCATTAAGTACTTGGCACATTGTTGGCATTCAGTAAATGTTTCTTAAATAGGTGAGTAAAGAAGACTCCATTCTCTAAGACTCATTGAGCACTATGATGCTGATTTTTGTGGTAAAACTTATTTCTAGCTTGCATCCCATCTTTTTGCCTAGATTGTAACTTTTTTGTGCTTTGGAATGGATACACTTCTCTTTGCATTGCTTGGCTTAGGACAAAATATGAACCCTACATTTGTTCAGCACTGTTGATACATGCAATTACAGCACTTCCTACGATGTACTCTTGTAGTTGTGCATGTGACTGGTCCATCTATTCAATTCTGTCTTTTTTCAAAAGCAGAAGCTGTCTCATTCATTTGTCTCTCAGTCTCTCTTTATATATTAGTGACATAACAGAAAAAACATGAGCTAATATTGGTAGGTGTCTAGGGACATGGGTACTCCAGGCATATACCCTTTTTGTAAAGGACATTTTCCTTTTAGTCTGGTAACTGTGACTAAATTATTCGAAGCCTTTAAGACCTGTGATATAACAAAGAGGTATAACTTTTTCATAGCCCAGGGATTTGGATTTACGTGCAAATGGTATGCTTGGATGATAAAGCATGATTGGTTTTCAGTGATGTAGTTAGAGAGGACCAGAAGAAAACTTGTTCTGTAAGACCCAACGCATGTATATGTGGCTGCTTCCCATAGGAATTTTAACTCTACCCAAGTTTGCCCTATGAAAGGTTGCTGTTTGAATATCAACTCTTTGGAGAGGGTTTCTCTGAATGCCCTATATATCTCACCCTCACCATCACTCTATTTCCTTAACTTGCTCCATTTTTATTTATTCCACTTAATTGTACCACCCCCTATCTGTTATATTATTTCTTATTATCTATCACTCCCCTTAGAACATCAGTCTAATAAGGGCAGGATCTGCCTTTGTTTTGGGCTGTGCTGCGTATCCTGGCCTCCTTTAACTGTGCTAGATACAAGGTAGAAGGCCTCAGAATGTTGTTTTATCCAGATCAGCCTGAAGTCATAGGGAATTTACACTTCTCTACTCTTGAACCTGCTGGTAGAACCAAATCCTTTCCCTTCTAGAGCTTTTCAGAGACCACATACGTCTCCTACCACCACTCCTGCCCCCATGACCCTACCTGCTGCTGCACCTGCCTGGGGCAGTGGGAACTATGACACTGACTATGCCTCAGACCTCAGACTCCTGTTTCTATGGCCACTGAATGTCACGGAGGCGGCAGGTGGCACTTAAGCTTAATTTTGTTCATTCATAACTGGAAGGTCTATTTCTCTGTGGAAAAACTCTTTCAGATAAAAAAAGAACCTGTTTTTATATCTTCTTTCAGGACTAAGAAATGAAAATCTCTAAATAGTTTGAAAGAAATTCTTGAAACAGATTGAAAATCTTAGTGTGTGGAGATTTGCCTTCTATTCTTGACTCTGCCTCTACCAGCTGTATTCATGGACAAATGACCTCACCACCATGCCCTCCCCCACCCCAACCCATACTGAGGCTTCACCACCCTCGGCTGAGCAATAGAGATGGGAGAGCCTTTCCCGCCTAGCTCATAGGGAGAATTAGCCTGAGTCCTGCTTGAAAGAATCAGGGTTCTAGTAATCACCCCCTAGAAACAACACATTGCAGAACGTATCAGCCAACACATGCCCTAAATTCAAACCAGTTTTCTTCACTCCCTGCAGCTGCTGTCACATATGGTGATGACCCATAGGCACTGTCTTGTTGCTGCTACTAATGATGACAATAATGATGATGATTTCTTTTGACTCATTTTTCAGGTGAGATTAACACAACCGAATACTTCCTATGGGCCAGACATTGTGTTACGCACTCAGGAGGCCTATTCACATTTTCTTGGGAAAAAAAAATAAATAAATAAATAAAGTGTGTCATAAAATAGAGGTGTCTTGGTAGCTCAGTCAGCTAAACAGCCAGCTCTTGATTTCAGCTCAGGTCATGATCTCAGGCTTGTAAGATTGAGCCCTGCGTCAGCCTCTACATTGGGCATGGAGCCTGTGTAAGATTCTTTCTCTCCCTCTGCCCCTCCTACACCTCTCCCCCTGCTGGTATGTACACGCTCTCTCTCTCTCCCTCAAATAAATAAATAAACAAATAAAAAATGAAGTGTGTCCTAAAAATAGTAGAGTGCTTGAAGTCCATGAATGTGAAGTGTAGAGCACAGCCAGCTTCTGTGGATGTGTACATTTATATAACCAGTATATCAATATAGATGATATTCCCGGCATCCCAACAGTCTTACTCATGACCTTTCCCAGTCAGTACCCCCAGAGGTCTCCACTGTTCTACTCACCAGGTAGTTTTGCCTCTTCTTGAACCTCACATAAAGGTAACTCTACAGTGTCTTCTCTGTCTCTGGCCTCTTTTGGTCAACGGGATATCTATGGGATTCCTTCCTTGTTCACGTATCATGGTTCATTCTTATCTGTTGTCTTGGATGAGTCATTAGGGTGAGCCAGACACGGTCTGAAGTGTTTTACATGTATTATCTCACTAAATTCTTCACACCACCCTAAGGTAGGGACCATTATCTTCCTTTCACAGATAGGGCTCTGGGAAGTTAAGTAGCTTGCCTCAAGTCGCAGAGCTATTAAGTGGTGGAGTATCAGTTCTCCTTGCAGAGCTGGAACTGACTAGCAAGGGGCCAGACTTGACATGCTTTCAGAATTAGATTCAATCAGATTTGTTCCCAGTTTAAACTGAAGGTCATATGATTATTTTGTGGTTATTCACAAAGGGGTTTCTATGGGAACTCTCATTCCATCTGAATATTCCATCAGAATATTTTTGTTCCCTTGTTAATTGTCAGGGCGTCTCACTCCTGCTTTTACAGATTCGATGTGCTTTGCCCTTCCTGTGGTTGCTCTGCTCCCGGACCCAGACCGGCTTCTTGGGGCCTCTCCTGGAGGCTGCTTTCTCAGGTGTCGCCTGAAAGATTAAACTGCTTAAGGATGTCTTCTTCCTCCTTTCAGGGTGAGATCTTTGCTGAAGGAATCAGAAGTACTCCGTCTGATTCTGTGGCCACTTTCCCAGTCTCAGCTTGTGGGGGTTTCTAAGGAAACACAGCTGAAGGAGATTTTTCTCTCTACCCTGGTATAGGCTGACTTGCTGTCCTACCCGTGAATCTCACCTTATCCCCTGGTGATGGATGGTCCTCATCTAGGGTGAGCTTGGGGGTGGGGCGGCCTTTGACAGAGCACAGGGGACTGAGAGATATGGTCCAAATCACCGCTTTGGATAGCCCAGGCTGAACCCCTTGAGCTCACAGGGGTTGCCTATAAACTCATGTGACTTTTCTCTTTTATAAATTCATCCTCTGAATTCATATCTGTGCTCTGTATAGCTTTCCTTCTAAACACAGTATTCTCGCCTTTTCCCCCAGGCTCTGAACTAATCCATTACATTTGGTTAAGACATAGACAATGGGTAAATGCCCCCTTGCAGGCTAGAGAATTAAATAGATAATCTGAGCTCTGTTTGGGTCTGCGGCTCAGTGCATGGGGTAATTGGTAAGAGGCTTTGGCTTTCCTTCCTCCATGCAAATGAAGAAAATAAGTAGGAGCAAAAAGAAATGGAGGTGGAACCTTTTTGAATACTGGCATTCCATTCCCTAGGATGGGAAGAATATGGCTTTTCATTTAACCCCTTGTGGTTTGTTGTCCCTTAGCAGCTTCTCTTAATCAGTGGAAAGAAATTGGCATTTGTACTGATGTTGCAATTGAATCTGTACCCAGTGTAAGCTCCATGCCCCATAAACTGTGCCTTGTTCATCACTGCATCCCCAGTGCCTACAAGTGTTAGCCCAGAGTGGACATTTAATAAATATGTCTCAAATGTTTGCATTAATTAAGAGTGTAAAAGTGATTTGTGTAGGGAGCTGCTGCAATGCAGTAGGAAAGATCAGGGGTAAAAAGATGATGCAAGCCATTAACCCTGTTGGATTTGGTTTTGGATTCCAGCAACTCGGAATTCATACATGCGGTCCAGATGACTGTGGGCTGGGTTGTTGCCTACTGCTTCCTTCCTCAAGCCATTCTCTGCCCTGGGACACCTCAGTTTCAAGTGGCCTCCTTTTTTTTTACAAAGCACTCAAACAAGGGGAGTGCCGCGACCTGCGCCCATGGCTTCTTGGGGCCTGCCACCCAAATGTAGTGGCTGGAGCCAAATGAACCCACAGAGGAGGAAGCCACAGATCTTCACAAAGACTAGCCCTGCTGTCAAATGCCATTTCCTCGTGCTGGCCTCAGCATGGCCTCAGAGAGCACAATATACACCAAATTATAATGTTATCACACAGGCTGGCGCCCACAGTGAGGATAGCCACTTAGGAAGGCGCACACCAGGGGCAGGAAGGCACAAAGGCCATTCAGAGGCTGAAGTCACATGTATTTATATTTTTAGCAGAGGGGGGCCGAAATACAATTTCAATGAAGATTGCATTATGGATTATTGCTTGAGAAAGCTTTAGCAAAGGACTAAGGAGAGTCTTTCTTTCCCGAAGGGGGCTTTTTCCTCCACGGGAGTTGAGGGAAATGGGAGGAGAGAGAAGAGGGCTGCTCCTGCTTTCCGAAGCCGACTTGGGGTGCTGTAGTGATAATGTGTGACAGTTTCCTAAGCAAATCTCCATGTGATGTGTGTGTGTATTTTATTTGAACAACTCAGACCCCCTTTGATAGACAGAACACATGCTGTTACTACCATTTTACACAGTGGAGACCGAAACTCAAGAAGAAATGGTGTGCTCACATAATTATCTAGATCATTATAATAAGTCCAAAGTTCCCCACATAATTTACAGATTCCTTGTTGCTCCGTCTCTTAGCTGTCTCAGCTGTCCCGCCACCTGGCTTTCTTCTCAGCTTGAGCTCCTTCCAAAGTCAGCTTGCAGACCCTTAAGGTATCGTGTTTCTTACCTGTGCACTTTGCACACGCTGTTCCTTCCTGTCCAGACTGCCCTTTCCTCCCTCTGTCTCCTCCCCCTCCTTCAGATGTCATCAGAGAAAGGCTTCCCTGACTTCTCAGGACTGGGTTCCCTGCCCTGGCTGGATGACAGCGGGCACCCTGAGCCCATCCATAAACTCTTTGTGTTTCTCACTAGATTATGGTTCTTTGCTGGAAAAGTAACACCCTGAATTACTCCATTGATTCTGCAAGTGAGTGGGGACAGAAAGCATGGGAGGAGAAGGTAAAAGAACCTGGCTGCCCTTGAAACATGCCCGGACTGGGAAGGGCTAAGTGACACAGTAAATCAGCTGCCTCAAAGCAACTCAAGCACAAACCACTTTTCTGCCTCCTATCTGGGTGCTAATTTTACCCTTCCACTTAAGGTACCACTTGGGAGAAATCACTTCCCCTTGCTTGAGCTTCGGTTTTCCCATCCAAAAATAGGCAAGCAGGTGGCAGATGAAGTAAAAGGAGAGTGGTAAAGTATACTGTAAGGTAGAACTAGCATTAAGTAAATCTTTATTAATATTATGCAAAAATCTCCAGGATACTATTGATGAGTAAAAGTCACATGATCTCACTGTGTAGAACAATAGTTATAAGAGAAAAAGGACTCAACACTTTGGACACTCTCTAGAACCGAATTTCAGAAGTACTCATAAGACAACAGACAAGGAGCGCCTGGGTGGCTCAGTGGGTTAAGCCTTTGCCTTCGGCTCAGGTCATGATCCCAGGGTCCTGGGATTGAGTCCCGCATCGGGCTCTCTGCTCAGCAGGGAGTCTGCTTCCTCCTCTCTCTCTGCCTGCCTCTCTGCCTACTTGTCATCTCTGTCTGTCAAATAAATAAATAAAAATCTTTTAAAAAAAAGAAAAAAGACAACAGACAAAAGAAAAGCAAAATACCAAGTTCATGGATGGAAGAAATTTCCCTGTCAGGAGGCATTATACTCATTCTCACACTTCTTGGAAGTCTTTCATCTAGAAGTCATTGCTGAGTAAGTGTTTGCTGCATCCCAGTCTCTCCTGAGCACCTACAATGTGCTAGGCACTGCTATAATACCACTTCTATGTCTGCCATCGTGACTTTGCTTGCTCTGAGAAACTGGCCTACAATGCTTCTGCCTGTTATTAACTTACTGGCATTGGGCTACAAACCCATCCATCTGTACTTGGCTTTGTGATGCTGGGAAAGGGCCTATCAGTGTTTCTGCTCCACCTGCAGGCTCCCTTTTAGGCTCTGCCAATTGGAGGCGCTAGAGGAAGATGTCTTGGCTGGATGGGGGCCGCTGAGACCTCTTGCTTGCCTCCTGTTGCTCTCAGCATTAACCTAGCATGGTTTCTCAACTTCGGCACCATTGACATTTTGGACTTGGTAATTCTTTGTTGAGAGCATGCTGTCTTATGCATTGCAGAATGTTTAGCAGCATCCCCATCCCCCACTTTCTAATTCCAGTAGCAACCCCCCAGTGGTGACTAGGAAGAGTATCTCCAGACATTGACCGATGACCCCTAGAAGGCAAAATCACCCTTGCTTTAGAAGCACTGACCTAGCGTCTAGGTACAGACTCTTGTTCACCTTGGCGGCCAGAATTTCTTCCTGTAGTAGCAGCCAGACCCAGGATGTATGCTTCCCAACACTTGTAAACCCAGTTACAGGTCCTGCCTCAGTTAGGAGATTCTAGCACCAGCTGGCCTTTGCCTGTCCTCAGAAGTCTGGACCAGCTCATCAGGTCCCTCAGAGATCCCAACATCTGCTGAGCACTGCCCCTCCTTGGAGATCTGAGTTTCCTACCCCCAACCACCCCTGGGCTTTCTCCACTAAGTTTCTAAGTATTTCCCTTTGTGTCTTCAGTATGAGGGTGGAAGATGCTACTTGCAACCGCTACCGTCATGATGCCTTAGAGTTCCTTTTGATCTCTTGGTCACTTACTTAATAATTTTGTAACTAAACATCTCTCTTAATATTAAAGTCTCTGTGTTAAAATAATTGAGGCAGTTATTTTCTCTTGACTGGATTAACTGATAAAATATTCTTTCTTCCTCTTTCCTTCTTCCCTCCCCTTCGTTTTTTTCTTCTCTGTCCAGTAAACTCCTACTGTCTTTTAGAACTGTTCTGGAGCTTTCCTGGTGTCTGATAGGCAGAGCCAGCCACTACCCTCTTGCTCCCCAGCCCTTGGTACAGTGCTTCTTCTCACCTGCGGTAGAGCCCTGTGCGTACATTTCTGTCTCTCCTACCAGAATGTAAACTCCTGAGGGTAAGAGCTGTGTAGCACTCGTTTCTGCATTCCAAGTACAGTGCTGTACACATTGTCAGGCTTGATAAATGTCTGTGGAAGGAGGGAAGGAAGGAAGGAAGGAAGGAAGGAAGGAAGGACGGATGGACTGCATGACCCAAGACTTCCATCTGTTTCAAACCCAGTCTGGGGCTGTTTTCCTCCTCCTCACTGTCTGCCTGGATTACAGTCCCAGTAAGGATCAGGACGGACCCTTCTGTATTCCCCCAGTGGCTGGATTCCCCCATCATTTTGCAATAACACCATGACAGCACCCTCACTGTGTTAAATTTCTCTTAGCTGTGTCTCTTTCTCAGGTGTTACTAAGCTCTTTGAAAATAGGGTTTGTTGGACATTAAGAAGTTTCTTATTAATATTTGTTGAATGAATTGCTGGAAAGAACTCGAGGAGGTTTCCAGGAAAAGCCCTTGCAGGATAGGGAGAATTTTTAGAAATGGAGACTTCATCCTTGGTAGGGATGATGGGATGGGGAGGGTGTGGGGAAATGCAGAGAAGTTGTTTAAGGGATCCTTAACTAGTCTGGTAGAATGCAAGGCTCGGGGAGAGGAAGTCTGGGAGATTGGCTTACAAATGTAAGTTGGATACAGGATTTGGAGACCCTGAGAGCCAGGTTAGGCAATGTGTGCAGCATTTGTTGGTGGAAGTTCAGTGGTCCTAGTACAGGAGGGTGACATCATCAGACTCCATTTTTGGGAAAATACTCAGGGTGCTAGAGGAGAGACTGGTGA
Organism: Mustela erminea; assembly: GCF_009829155.1. Taxonomy (NCBI): domain Eukaryota; kingdom Metazoa; phylum Chordata; class Mammalia; order Carnivora; family Mustelidae; genus Mustela; species Mustela erminea. The sequence continues at coordinate 62,956,782 of NC_045623.1, forward strand.
GAGAGGCCATTTGGGGAAAGCTGTGTGCTGGAAAACCCAACAGGAAGGGTTAACATAGAGAGCAAGCCTCCCACAAGCCTGTCAGTTCTATTCTGTAGGAAGTGGATTCTTTTTGTGGAGGAAGATGAATATTCCACGCTATAGACAATGGAGACCAAAAGGAGGTGAGAAAGGGAAAGAATAGGAATGTAACAATTATTCCAGGTTGAATGATTCAGCTTCAGCTCCCCCCTCCCCCTGCTTTTTTTTTTCTTTTTGGTCTAATTATCACAGAGTTTTTCAGAATTTGATGTATTTTGTAAGATGTGAAAGATAACAAAACAGGGTCTATCTTGGCTTTTAAGCAGACTTGTGTGCCAGGGCCAAGAGCAGTGTGTGGAATTCAGCTGGGTTCTGCTCCGGGAGGGAGTATGAGTCCATTATAATTTTTAAAAGAAAGAAAATGATAGAAGCTTTGGTGTGACCTGCATATCATCATCAGTTAAATAAAGATAATGATATCAGCTTTCCTTTATGTGCCAGGGCTTTTTGGAAAATCAAATAATAAGACGAAGGGTGTCGAAGGACTGTGTAAATCATTAAATGCCTACAAAATCCATCCACGCATCCAGCAAACATGCGTTGAGCTTGTCTGATATGACAGACATGGTGGTAGGCACGTGGTGGTACAGGCATGAGTGAGACCTGCTCTCTGTCCTTAGAATTTACAGCTGGACGGTCGAGCCTGACAAAGGAGCTCGCCATGCCATAGGAAAAGGTTCACAGAATCCAGATGGGATTGTTACTCATATTACATTTAGTTAGGTGGGCTTTGTTCTAATGGCATCCAAATTAAATTTTTCAGTCTTTCTAGAAGAATATTCAGAGAGGCAATGCCCTATAGCCAAAAGGAATTGGGTGCTATAGAGGAAGGACGAGCCTGGATGCTTATCCTCTGATGACTTTGTGAATTCCGGCAAGTCATTTTTTTTTTTTTTTCCCCTCACCTGTATTCACTGACATAACTCCTTCTGTTTAACTGGGAAGGTTACTGAGATCATTGTATCAGCTAACAGATGTTAAAGTGCTTTTAAAATCATAACACAGTATACACACATCGTGGATCCCTTATTAAGAATAATAGGATGGGCGCCTGGGGGGCTCAGTCAGTTAAGTGTCTGACTCCTGGTTTCGGCTCAGGTCATGATCTCAGGGGTGTGAGCTTCAACCGCCTGTGGAGTTCCCTGCTCCGCCCAAAGTCTGGTTGAGATTCTTTTCCTCTTCCTCTCCCTCCCTCTCTGCCCCTCTTCATGCTCACAAGCTCTCTCTCTCTCAAAAATAAACAGATAAATACAGTCTTTTTAAAAAAGAATAATAGGAGAAATTGGCAACATTGTCTTGCATGGCCATTGTGAATGGTGGTTTAATGAAGGAGCGGGGAATTGGGACTAACGAACGTGTCTAACAAGGGACTGTTATGTATCAGACACCGCAAAAGGCCTGAACATGATCAGTCTTGTGTAAGTTTAATGATAGCCCCATGCAATAGGCATCATCTCCCCACTTTGCAGTTGAAGAGAGTGCCAGGCAAAGATGCCCTACAAGTTGCTAAGGTATGCAGAGAGTATTTAAAAGAGCCAAGAGCGGGGCACCTGGGTGGCTCAGTGGGTTAAGCCTCTGCCTTCAGCTTGGGTCATGATCCCAGGGTCCTGGGATCGAGCCCCACATCAGGCTCTCTGCTCAGCAGGGAGCCTGCTTCCTCCTCTCTCTCTGCCTGCCTCTCTGCCTGCTTGTAATCTCTGTCTATCAAATAAGTAAATAAAATCTTTAAAATAAAATAAAATAAAAGAGCCAAGAGCTGTGCCTGATGTGGCAGTAGGTCATAGCATTCTTCTGTCTCCACTTCTCCCTCCCACTGCCAGTGGCTTTGTTTGGGATTCAGATTTGCCATGACGCTTCTCTTACTCTTCTGTCCTATGAGGCCATGGTGATGTAGAGCATCTCATAAGGCAAATGCTTGCCTAAGAGTCAATCTATCCATACCCATGGCCAGGAATCCAAGGGTACCGAAATTCTACCTAACAGAATGGAGATTGCGTTGTGTGCCTCTGTGGCCTGGTGAGAATTTCCCTTTCCACGTTATCCTTGTCATCGGAGCAGCGCTGGATGACATGGAAATGGGTAGAAAAGCACTAAGAACTTCTCCCTATCCCCTCCCCGAATCTTTGCACTGTGAGTCTTTTTCACCCTGGAATCAACCCTGTTCCTGATTTCCATACCTGGATGTACCCTGTTCTCTCCCCCTGGAATATTCTCCAGCTTCTCCCATCTCTGATGGGGAGACCTCCTTAGTATTTAAAACCCAGCTCAAGAAACCCTCTCCCCACACAGAAATGGTTGTTTGCTTCTTTGTTCAACTGGTCTTCCAATATCCTTCTTTCTATAGTTTTTCTAGCTATATCGAACTGTGTGTTTGCTTGTCTATTTTCCTTACTGGAGTGAGCTCCCTGGGGAAAAGAGTTGCAAATTATTTCCTTCCTTATCCTCCGTAACTATCAGATGTCTTTCACATAGTAGGCATTCAGGAACCATCTACTGAATGAATGCACATTGAGTGAATGAGCTCCTAAGGCAGAGTGTCCTGGCCAAGGTGTGGAGACTCAGGACAGCCTCTGTTCTGATGGCCTTGGAAGCATTTTCATTTTCTCCTGTACAGAGTATCAAGAGAATTGAGACTTTCTCAATTTAGATTTAGATTTAGATTTAGATTTAGATTTAGATTTAGAGAGGCTTACCTTGCACCTGTTTGGTGCAGCAAAGTGGGCCTCCCACCCTGGATTCCCCTTTTTCTTAACTTTACATATCTGTATTTTACCTGAAGGCAAATCCACTGCCTTGGAAAGTGTGAGTCCAGGAGGAAATCCCTTTGGGCAACTTGCCACATTTTATCTACACTCCTTTTTCCACTTTAGCCTGTCATGGAGTTATTTTTGGTAAAGTACTGCTCTGGGGGGAGATGCTTGGCTGTGAACAGAAGACAGAAAAGAGCTGTGAAGGTTCCTTTCTCAGACAAAGGGGACATTTCCCTAACTCCTGCATTCTTTAATTGGGCCCTTGCTGTTGGGTTTTATATGATTATGTAGAGGCTGTTGAGTGTAAGATCTGAGCCCTTAGGAATTGAGGGAGTCCTATGGACTGAATGTTTGTCCTATCCCCCACCCCATTTGTTTGTTGGAATCCTAATCCTCCTGGGTGATAACATCAATGGGGGGCTTTCAGGGGGAAATGGGAAATGCTTCAGTCAAGAGGGTTTCACACCATGAGTAGAATTAGGGCCTCTTGAAAATTGTTCCAGAGAGGTCCACCATTAGTGCCTGTTAAGAGTGGCTCCAGAGAGTTCCACCATGTGTGGATACAATGAGAAGTCTGTGACCCTGACCCAGCCATATGGGCGGCCTGATCTTGGACTTCAGTCTCCTAAACTGTGACCAGTGAATATGGAGTGTCTAACCTACCCATCTCTGGCATTTTGTCACAGCAGCCTGAATGGACCAAGACAAGGTGGGGCATAGTGGACAATGAATGGGCTTGGAGCCTGGCATACCTGGGCTGAAATCTTGGCTCTGCAACTTCCAAGCTATTAAGCACGGAGAAGTTGGTTAGCCTTTGTTCATCTGGGGATGAACCCCAGATGGGGGATACCACCACTTATTTTACTTAAAGATAATGCATTTAAAATGCCTGGTACATAGCAAGGCCTTCAATGAAGAGAAGCTCTTTGGTCATTGGCTCTCTCCCCTGATATCTGAGTAATGATTTTTCCCTGAAGAGTATTTAACCTTTCTTTGTGGCTGAAAGCATAACCACGGAGCAGTTGACTCAGCACTGCTATAAAAGGAGTTGTTCCTGTTTCTATTATCCTTTATGTTAGCTACTTTGATTTCATACTATTTTAAGATCAAAGCCCATACTGAGCAGTAAAAGCTTGCGAAAATAACAGCGAGTATAGGGTGGGAAGGGAAAAAGAAGGGTAGGCTTCGTGAAAACTCTCTTTGGTACAGATCACCTCCCGCCTTGTAGGAGAGTGGAGGCATGCATGCAGTTGTTGGTTTCAACACTCTACCATCAACCGAAGGTCCCACAGGTGCTGTTTTGCCCTGGGTCAATGCCTGAACTATGTCAGGTTGACGGTTCAGGGCCCGAGTATGGCTTTTGTCAAATTTGGGATCCGAAGCCCTGGATGAACCCAGTTTAGTATTCGGAAAATGTATCCATGGCAGCTGCTGTCAGGGCAACTATCACCAAGGGTAGACAGTTGATGGCTTCCCCCCCTGCTATGTGTCTCTCCTAAACAGTATTAAAAATAGCACCCTCCCCCATCACCACCCATTTGCAAGACAGAGAAGAGAAAGTCTTCCTTCTCTCTGCAGAGAGTAGCCTTCATTTCCCCCAGCCGTAATTATGGAAGGATCATCAGCACCTCAGTTCTTTCTCCTCTGTGGAGGAAGCCACTGTTACAATCTCTCGTTCACATCCATATATTCCTAAAACTTAGAGCTCTAGGTGCTTCCTGCTTGCTGACCAGAGAGAGACAGAGAATACATATGGAGACAAAGAGAGGAGATACTTTCAGTTAGTGAAAAATGCATCGCAGAAACCAAAAGAGGTGACGTCATGGGGAGTGAGGGGCTGAGGCTGCCACTGTTAGAGTGATTGAGGAAGAACTCTTTGTGGAAGGGACCTCTGTGCTGGCACCTAAATGATGAGAAGTAGCTGGCTAGTGGAGAAGCGGGGGGGAGGAACCTCCTAAGCAGCGGGATGCCTGGCACCCTGAGACAGGAGAGCACGAGGTCTGTTTGGTGATCAGAAGGAAGGTTAGAGGTCTAAGTGGCAAGCACAGGGAGAAAGAGGTAGCAAATTAAGTCAGAGAGACAGGTAAGAGGTCACATCCTGTAGGACCTTGACAGGCCATGATGCGGAGTTCAGAATTTATTCTAGGAGAGTGGGAGGCTGCTGGCAGGTTTGAGCAGGGGAATAGGATCATTTGATGTATGTTTTGAAAAGCTCACTCTGGCCACCATGTGGAGAATACTCTATAGGGAGGGATAGTAGAGCCAGGAGAGCAGGTCAGAGACAGGCAGTAGTCCTGGCAGAGGGCAATGGGACTAGGTGCGTGTGGCTGGTGATGGTGGCAGAGGGGAGGTCAGACTGCAGACAAGCATAGCCCTGCAATCAGGAGTCCCCTTGACGGGGAGGCTACTTTATGGATGTGAAGACTCCATCCTTGCCCTGGCTTCCTAAACTTGGAACTCTACTTGTGTTGGGAACAAAAAGAATAATGACTTTCTTTGGCCCTTGGCTTTTTTTCTTCCAGCTATAGTGGTCTTAGTGAAAGATCCTGGGCTTTGGATTGAGGCTGACCTGGATTGGAATCCTTGTTCCAGCACTTTCTAGATGGTTGACTGGGTAGCTTTTTAATTTAGTGTCTCTGGCCCTCGGTTTCCTTGGCTGCAAAATGGATATGGTAATTGAGCCTGCATCTTGCTCTCTTATGCTGGGCATCACATAAGAAAGCATTTAGGAAAATATCTAGCTTACAATGGGTTGTCAATGAAAGTTACTTGGTTTTGATTCTGAATCATGTCCTTCAGCCCTCCACCTACCCAGACCAGGATAGGAGGCAGAAATTTCTACTTAAATTCCACCCCTTATGTCAGTGAAGGATGTCAGTGGAAACAATCACTGCACTGGGTTGCGGGGGGCAGTGGGGGAGGTGGTGGTATATAGATTTGGTTTTCTCTTTCCTTCCTAACTAACACTGAGTGTCTTTGAATAAGCCCATATCCCTCTCTGGACCTCAGTTCCTCGTCTATAAAAGGAATAAACTGAGTAAGATAATCTAACTAATTGTAGTGTATAGTGACATGTCTTCATTTGATGCCAATGTTAACTTTAACAATAATAACCAGCGGCTATGGAACACCCACCTGGGACCAGACAATGTGCTATATGCCTCATAGACATATGTAATCTTTGGGACAGTCCTGTAAAGGGGGGGGGGGGAGTACTATCATTGTCCCCATTTTACAGATGAGAAACTGAGGCAGAGAAATGAAAGCACCACGTCTTGCTGACAGTAGCAGCCAGATTCTGCAGAGTTCCATTTGGCATAACTCATTGGGAGCTCCAGATGTGCAAGCCCTGCAGCTGCAGGCAGGTACCCCTACTCCAGAGGTCAGGGGAGCCATGCAAACGTCCACTCGTTCTTCCACCCTCCCACAGAAGCACACGTTGCTGGGAAGAGAAAGTCTGCAGTGGCTTCCTTGGCATGGAAAGCTTGTTGGAACCAGCTCCATTCTCCTGTGTGGTGAGTCCTTTTTGGATTTAGCAAGTACAGAAGATCTCATGTCCTGTTTGCAGAGTCTCATGCTCACTCTGGGTCCCCACCTCCCCCCAGACTATTGCTTTACTTCTCTCTCATGTTCTTTTTCAGTGGCACTTATTTCTCTTTCTTCACAATTTCGTCTCCTTCTTTTTCTGTGTTAATTATGGAAGGAAAGTTCAGTGACACACAAGGAGTTTGGTCTGTGGAGGACGGGCAGGAAGGACCCTTGTCTTGGCTTGGGCCTGTGTGAACAAGGTGTGAAGAGGTTGCACAGGCTAGCCCGGAGCTGGGAATCAGGACACTTGGGTACTTACTTCAGGCTCTGCTGCTTACTGCTGGGTGACCTTGTGCATATCGCCTGACTCGGCAGGGCCTACGTTTCGCTCTTGTAAGATGTTGCTGTTAGTACGGATGGCATCAGCATGTCTGGGCTCACGTCTTAGGTTTACCACCTCCCAGCTGTCTGACCTGGTGCAATTCACTTACCTTCAGTCTTGGTCCATGTAAAAGGAGGGCCTACGTGAGGGTTACTATGAATACGAAGTTACATAAACTGTATTAGGCATGTGGTGCGATGCCTGACAGATTGTAAGCTCTAGATGAATCTCAGCCATCCGTAATGACCATGCTGGTTATCTCTGACTTAATGGATGTAGGAGCATTTGATAAACCGTAAAGCACTATATGAATGTTAGTTATCCTTTGCTCATGATTGTTATTTTGAAATAAGAGAGGAAGGACTTTTGATCATCTGTCCTTGCCAAGTCAGTTTTCTTTTTAAACTTTGGGTTTTATATTTATCTTCCTCAATAATATGCTATTAATATTATATGAACTCCTTCTAGGGCATTATTGTTCCAGAATCTGGGGGCGTCAAAGGCCATCCCATGCCTTTCTATGCACAGAAATGGGAGATCAGCCAAAAGGCTGTGTAATTTCATTTTGCCCTTTGCTTCTCTCATTGAACTTGGTAGTTCACATCTAAATGAGCTGAGTGGCTGAGCTTTGAGTTCTTCCATCAATAGCTCCAGCAAGCCAGTGTACATTGTGATGAAAATGCACTGACCCTCCATAAAGAAGTAAAATGCAACTAAACGGAAGAAAGGAATTAAATGGGGGGGAAACCAGTAGAGAGAAAAATTTCTATTTGTGTGATTAAAATCCGGTTGTATGGAAAAAATGTATATAGATGTACATGTATAGATCCACATTACTATCAGGGAAAACCTGAGGTAGAAAGGCTCTGGGTTGGGGACTTTTGTTCCCCTGTTTTTTGAAGCTATGACCCTTTCAGAAGGGAGAGAAGTGAAGTGAGACCTTTGCAGTGTTGATATTGGAAGAGAAATAGAATAGCATCTAGTACCGCTTTATAATTTCAGGCTCTTATTCTAGGTAGTTTTTGTGTCCCATGGAACAGGATTTTGACGTGCCTTCTGTGGGGTCCATACAGGCACTGTGGTTGCCTGCTTCCTCACTGGAGCTCTGGGATGCTGCTGCAGCCTCCATCCTCAGCTGGCCGGACACCTTCCATGCAAACAGGTCTCAGAACCGTCCAGCCACATACTACCCTTAATAATACAGAACTGTGGGCAATAAACATTCCAGGAAAGCCTCAGAAACAAAGCCGTTATCAACTGATTGGGAACGAACACCTGCTGTTATCTGGAATGATCTCTCTAAGCATTTCATGCTGGTTTAAGATGTACTAGTGAGGTGGACAGCCAGCCAGTTCCATGTACATAGCTCATCTCTGTTCTTCACATTATCTTTTCCACTGTGGATTTTAAGTAGCAGCATGTTCGGGCTGTCTCATTAAATAATTCCATCCAATGAAACATTTACTGAGGCCATACTGTATGGGTAGAGGATGGGTATTCTGCCAGGAACTAATAGTTTCCTGTTCCTACCCCTAAAGCAGTGCTCTTCAAACCACAGCATGCTTTCAAATCTCCTGGGGGGCTTGTTAAAACTCAGATTGCTAGGCCTACCCCCAGAGTTTCTGACTTAGTAGGTCTTTTTTTTTTTTTTTTTTAAGATTTTATTTATTTGACAGAGAGAAACACAACCAGAGAGGGAATGGGAGAAGGAGAAACAGGCTTCCTGCCGAGCAGGGAGCCTGATGTGGGGCTCAAACCCAGGACCCTGGGATCATGACTTGAGCCGAAGGCAGATACCTAACGACTGAGCCACCCAGGTGCCTCTCAGTAGGTTTTCTTGGGGGCTGGTTTTAGAAGCAAGAACAGAATGAATGTACATTTCCAGCAAATTTCATGTAACACTGAGGTTACATGTCCAGGGCCCACTTTGAGAACCACTGTCTTAAAGAACTCATGGCACTTCTCCTGGTCAGAAGTACAGACAATGGAGTCTCACAAAACTCAGGCTATAAGAGGCGTTAAGAGGAAGGTGTAAAGAAGAGGCCCCGGGTATAGGGAGAGGAGGACGGTTTACACACAGAAGGGCAACCAGGAAAATAAAGGGAAGTGGGAACCTGAGGAGGAGTTAGGAAGGCAGAGGAAATTTCTCTGAAATTGAGCCGGTGAGGGGGACAGAAAAAGATGTTTCAGGATTACCTGCTCTTCGTTTTCTTCCTTGACCCGAGGAGTAAAAGGGAACAAAGGGTTAGATTCAAGGAAATCTGCCAATTACTGCTCTCCCATGGGCCAGGAACGAGAGGGTGATTTTACTCACAGTGCCCATCTCCCCTAGATCAAACCGGAAGAAACTCCATTTCCTGCAGAAACAAAACAACATCACTCAGTCCCCAAGGGAACCTCAAAGAAATTAAAAATGGAATTAACAGTTCATCTGGAAACCCTCCTTCTAAAAATCATATGCTTAGCTCACTGTTCCATGAAAACTGTTTTCAGAAACACAAGCTTAACGCTCCGGGTTTCGTACTTCTGTTTCATGGCATCTGACTGCAGGATGAAGGGCAGCCTGGTGGCGGGGGGAGGGGGGGAGATGAGGTGTGGTGGGAGCTTGGCAGGGAAGATGAAGAGAGTGAGCTCTCCACCCTGTTCTGGACAAGCCAGCTGTGTGAAGGAGGAATCCAGGCCACCTTGGTCAGGGCATGGAGCCCACAGAGAAGGCTTCTGAAGGAATGGTGACAGCCTTGGCTTTTGTAGGCTGGTCAAGATTTAGACGAGCAGACAGGGGTTGGGGAACATGAGTGATTATATGGGGACTGACAAAAGCCACTCATGTTTTGAGAACTGAGAAGAAGTGTGTTTTACTGGAGTTGGGTGAAACCAAACAGGAAAGTCAACTGAGAAAAGAAGGTAGAAGTTACTTTCTTGAGTTCAAACAAACGGTAATTTTCTGAGTGTGCATGTTACACCTACCATTCCTCTACACCTTTGTGCAGGCTGTTCCCTCGGCCTAGAATACCTTTCCATTACCGTTTCATACCATTGCAGTGACCCTCTGCTGGGAACCCCCAGTGCTTTATATTTCCCTCTAGCACGGCACTTAACACTGTGTTATCCGTTTGCTTAACTGTCTCCTTCACTAATCACTTTTCCATTCATTCAGTCAATCATGTATTCATTCATTTAATAATACACGCTGAGGGCTTGGCTGTGTGCCAGGAATTCTACCAGACCTTGGGGATACAGGAATAAGCAAGACAAACATTGTGTCCTCTTTTGTGGACTCATAGGCCAGTGGGGAAGATAGGCGTTAAATAGGGAAACACTGAAATGGAGATTATCATTGGAAAGTTTTTTCAGTTCTCCTGTGAACTCTAGAAGGAAGCCAGAGGAGAAGCCAGAGGAATAGCTTCTGGTATCAGAGGGAAGAGCTTGAATAGTTTCATGAAACAGGCGAGCAGTTTCCCTTGGTCCATGCTGCCTTCTTATTACCATGTTTTAAGGCCATTCTATCATTTTCATTATTGTGGTGTTCCTCAGGTGATGGAGGAAGACAAATGCTGCAGATGCCAGCCCTTTGTGGACACACAGATACCTAGTTATGGCAGTGCCCCTTGCAACTCTGCTAAGTATGGCACTTAGCAGAGTTTTTAATGTCAGAGCTAAGAAGACAGTCATGACCTAATTCATTGTAGAACACTTGGGGAAGCTAGAGAGTATAATTCTTCTATTGAGAGTTATGTGGCCTCTTAGCCAAACAATGAGAATTTGCCTTGATAGAGAAAGAACTGGAGACAAGAGAGATCAAACATTGAAAAAAAAAAAAAAAGGCGGGGGGAGGGGACATTAATTTTGTGGATATGTTGTAGAGTGTGTGTGAGGTGCACTAATCTTTCAGGTGTACAAAATATGCCATCACAGGAACCTCTATTTAAGGGAACCCAGGAATCAAATGGTCCTTGAGAAAGAAGAAGTTAACAAAAGCCCCATTATAGGTATTAGAAGATTTTATTTAATAAAATAGTTTCCATTTTTTGGGCATCTACTATGTACTGGTCACTTCATGTGTCTTCACTCATTTAATTCCCATAACATCTCTGTGAATTAGTGTTATCACCATCTTATAGATAATTTGAATACAATTACTTGTCCAAGGTCACAGAGTGAAGTTGTTTGGCTGGGTTCAAACCAAATTAAACCTGATAGCCAAGTTTAGACTTTTCATAGATAACAGACATATTAAACTCATAGTACAGTACTTAGCAAATGTCATAAATGACAGCACAAGTAACGTTTTTGTCAAGTTGGCAATGGGGGAAAACATGATGAAATCATGGTTTAGACAGAAGAATCTCAAGATGATGTGAAGTGGATAAGTGGAGAGGTTTCCATGTTCTGGCCCTTCTACCCAGAAAATATAAGGATGCAGAATCTGCCAGGTCTGCAATTCCTGGTTGTTATTGAAGTCTCACTGGGGAAGAACCCAAAATTATACACACTGTAGGTAGAATTCAATGGAAGGGAAATATATTCCTATAGATAAATTCCAGCACAAACACAAATAATCATCCCTTCATCCATCTGCCTATCTATCTACCCATTCATATATCCACCCACCTGTCTACTCTTCCATCCATCCACCCAATCATTCATCAATGCACCCATCCATTCATCCACTTACCTATCCATCCATCCATCCATCCATCCATCCATCCATCCATTCACCCATCCATCCACCCATTCACCCACCTGCCCATGCATCCAACCTCTTTAACATTCTTCACATGTTTCTCTTTCTTTTTTGTTCTCTCCATCATTCCCTCTTTTCTAGAGGAACCTCTCAAACATTACCCTCTTAAATGGTCTTCTTCCTTTAAACTTTCAAACTATTTAGCCAGCAGAGCGAGTGTCCTAAAAGCACAGATTTTATTGCATCTTGTTCCTGCTCAAAAACCTTTAGGGGCACTTCATTGCTTATAGGATTAAGATCATGTACAACATGTCCCTAGCCTACTTCTCCCCAGCTTAGTTCTCCATCAGTACAACCCATGTTTTTTCTGAATCTGGCCCATGCTTCCTTGTTTTTGTACCTTTGCTCAAGCCATATCTCTTCCTGGAGAGGCTCTTTTTTGGCTTTCTCCACATTCAGACCTCCATCTTTACTGGTCAGAATTCTGTTTTGTGAGCCCTTCTCTGAACGCCATAACAAGGAGTTGTTTCTTCTTCCTTTGGAGTATAAATTGTTTGGGGAGGCAGCTTAATCTAGTTTGAGCTTTAAAATCCAAGAGTCCAGGGTCAAAATGTTGGCTCTGCTACTATCTGTGTGACATTAGGGAAGGTGCATACCTATCTGAGCTTATTTCTGCATCCATGAAGTGAAAATGGAGGAGATGTTAATATCTACCTTAAAGTATTAAATGAAAAACAAATAAAAATGCATCAGTGGTGCTCAACAAACATTTATGAATGGATAAATATAATCAGGCCAAAATTTTGCCAACATTCATCATTGCATATTTTAAATGAAATCGTAATATTGTTTTCATGAGGAAAATATTTTTCATGAGGAAAATATTTTTTTCAGGCCAGCTAGGACTACAGTTCTTGACCAATCCCCAAATATCAGGCCATCACTTTCCCATAACCCATGGCTCAAAGACACACATATGCCATCGATTCAATACCAGAATGCCTCTGGAGGCGCTTCAGCCTGAAAATGCTGGGAAGTCCAAGCCACGGAGAACTTTCCTTTCATCTAGTATATTGTTCATTTCATTTCATTTCATTTCATTTCTTTTCTTTTTTTAAACACTTGGATATGTATCCTGCTACTGTGGAATAGAACACTGGCACAGGTGCACTCTTAAACTGTATCTAGAGCTAAGAACATGCTACTGGAACAGGCAGGAAGCTTGAAAACTTAGGTATGGTTTGGGACCTGGCTTAGAGTAGGTACTTGACTAGAGTTGGCTAAAAGGAGGACAAACCCATGGATAGATGGATAGTGGGTGGATGGATGGAGGGTGAATGCAAGGCAGATGGGTAGAATATGGATAGACGGATGAATGGATGAAAGATGACTGATAGATAGATGGGCAGTGATGGATGGATGGACTATGACGGATGAATATGAATGAAACACTCACTCTCTTGGGCTCATTAAAAGTTTGAAAAGCAGGGGGCACCTGGGTGGCTCAGTGGTTAAGCCTCTGCCTTCGGCTCAGGTCATGATCCCAGGGTCCTGAGATCGAGCCCCGCATCTGGCTCTCTGCTCAGTGGGGAGCCTGCTTCCTCCTCTTTCTCTCTCTGCCTGCCTCTCTGCCTACTTGTGGTCTCTGCCTGTCAAATAAATAAATAAAATCTTTAAAAAAAAAAAAAGTTTGAAAAGCAGTGCAGTGAGATATGTGGTAGACTAAGAAGCAGGGACATAGGTTCTAGGCCAACTTTTGTGGTTCTGTACTATTATATGACCCTAGGCAAGTTATTTAAGGTTTCTGAGGATCCATTTTCTTATATGTAAAACAGTGGACTTGGGCAAGATTATCTATATGGCCTCTTGTAAGATCATATTCTGAAGTTCTGTGACTTTGTGAAGTAGAAAATAGATCAATATATGTATTTATATGTATTTTTAAACTGGTCTTAGAAATAGTTATACAGACATTTAGTTTTATTGTTTTTTTCAGAAATCAAAGTAGACACACACAGTTTCTGACTCCCGCTTCTATGCATCTTTCCCTATTCTGTCTTATATGTCCTATGTCACCTCTCCATACACTCATCAGCTTCTGAGGATCACAACATTTCCTTATTTGTCATCTATGACTAGTAAGGCAGCTTGGTTTTACTGGGAATAGATTCAGACTTTAGAACCAGACAGATAGTAGAATCAAATTCTGGATTCTCTATTTATTTGTGATACTGGGACAGTTTCTTCTCAGTCCCCCTTACCTGTCATATGGTGTCACCAAATGCCTCGTACTGAGAATTAGAGAGAACAGCTATGTCAGGAATGTAATAGGTCTTGATAACTCTGATAAATGAAGTCCCCCCCCCTTACCCTCTGCTCTGTGTAGAGAAGCTACCCGTTGCCTGCTAGATGTTCAGAAAGCACTTGTTGAATCAAATGGATTTGAATTCTATCCAGCCTCTGGGTTTTCCTTGCTTTGCAGCTAATGCTTTCACTCTATTACTGGTAGAAAATGCAAATGTGAAACTTTGGAAAAGACCTCTACACATTATAAATCTGATATTTCAAGAGCATGGCTGTGAATAGTGAACTCAGCTTTTTTCTGTGCAGTCCAGCATTAATGCAGCCCTGAGTATTAGGAGACCATCAGACACTGACCTCCCTGGTTTCTGATAAACTGTGGACCTTCAGCAGGTGGGTGGGTGGGGGGGTTTGGGACACATGAAAACACTGAGGCAAGCAGAGAAGAAGCCCCAGCTTCAGAATAAGTGATGTCTAATTCACACTGGAAGTGCCAGGAGGTAAAATGGGTAGCTAGCTGAGAGGGTTCCCCCTCCCAACCAGCAGTCTTCTTGCATAGGCTGCCTGCATGCTTACCTCTGTTTCTACCGTCTGGGGCACTATTACCAGTGAACCTTGAGTTCCAGATGACCTGCTCCTGAATCAGTTATCTGAGAGCTGGGCACGGCTAGGTTTTTCTGTGACATCAAATATGCATGCTGCCTTGTTAATCCTTCTCTTTCCCCTCATCAAACACTTTGTTTCAGTGATCCTGGCATATCTGACTGGTCTCTGGTGGTCCTGGTGCTCCTGCTGTCCAGCCCTGCATTTTATACATGAGCAAACTAAGCCTCAGAGAATGGCCCCGGGTCACACAGGAAGTTGGTGACAGAGCTAGGGTTGCACCCCAGGAGCACTGACTCCAAGTCGTAACCCTCCTCAGCATTCTACAGCTTATGACTATCTTCCCAAAGGGTTGGGGTAGATACAGAAACAAGCTGAAAGCTCCTCTCATCTGCCCAGAGTATCTCCTCTGAACCCCCAGCAGCATCCAAAATTCCCACATCATGTCTTTCCTTTCATTTAATACAGCATTTCCTAAAATATGCTCAACTGATGCTCTATAAAGCAAAAAGGGTCTGTGGCCAAAAGAAAGCAGGAAACCTTGCAAAATACGTTCTACTTTTTAGACTCAGTGCACTGTAGCTAGTCAAAGCAGAGCCCTCCTTGGCAAAGAAACCTCATTTGACTTTGTCATCCCATTGTTTTTTAAATTGATTTATCCACAGAACCTTATTTTCCCTACCCCTTCAGCTCCTGTAAATACCTCACAGAACCAGGTGCATGAATGCACTTCTATAAATGATGATTTAAGACATTGAACGCCCTCATTTGATATGTATGGTTTGCTTTAGAGAGATCATAATGATTGTAGAACTTCACAGTTTCCAGAGCTCTTTCACACACATTATCCCTTTTGATTTACAACAGCCCTATCAGGGAGATAATGTATTGTCCTCAACAGAGAAACAGGCTTAGATGATTGACAGGACTGAAGATGAGAGAGGAGATTGGAGTGCGGGTTTCAGACAGCACATTTCATGCTTCCTGACTTTTCTAGCCCTCCACTCTACATTAAAGTCAGTATCCTTAGTTCCCCCTCTCCTGGCTAGGCTCCTAGCTTGGATTCAATGATAGACTGTCATTTTCCATGCTACGTCACTTGACAATGAGGGAAAATGAGGCTCAGTGAGGAAAATGACATGCCCACGGTCACACAGCTAGTTAGTCGTAGAGCTGGAAGCACAACCCCAGGGGTCTGAGAAGCCAGTTGAGGTTGAAGGCCCTGAGTGTGTTGAGGATGAGAAAGTAAGCCTGGAAAGAAGCACAGAACTTGAAGAAAGGGGGAATTGAAAAGTCCAAAGGATGAAATTGGCAATGTTGATTATTACCAGCCTGTGAAGAATAACGGCATTCGCGAACTACCAAGCCAATGTCTTTTTGCAGAACCTGGCTGCCAAGTGTAGACAGATCAAAGGAGAACACTTGGAGACTTGACAGAGTGACCTACACTTACTGGGAGGCTCCTCATTTGTCCAGCAATTTTATAATTTCAAAAAGCACTCGAGAGCCTTCAATAAGGATAAAAGATCTCTGAAAACTAAAAAAGATCAATCAACTAATTGCTCAATTACTCAATAAATGAATCAGTGAAATAAAACATTCATAATGCCTACTATACATGGCCCTGGAAACCTGCTGGAAGAGAGAAGTAAGACAAGGTCCCTGTCCTCCTGGAGCTAGAGACAGAGTGGGAAAGGAGCAGGTAGACAGATAGATAGAACCTTGTGACAGAGATTATTAAATAAAACTGAGTACATCCAAGCCAGACAGGTCAGATTAAGCATTAGGAAGGGAGTTCTGAAAACTGTAATTTTAGAGTGGAGTTTTGAAGGATGAATAGGAGTTCGTCAGGTGGTGAAGGAAGTAAGTGAAGGTACTGTATCCTCTGTAAAACAAACAAACAAACGAACGAACGAACAAAAAAACAAAACAAAAAAACCCACAGCGACATAAAATAGCAAACAACCTAGATATCTCCCCCCAAGGGTGACACTGATTGATTAGAGTTGTGCTTCTCATGCTGATTGTGTGCAGATCCTCTCAGTTTCCTGCCTGCATGAGAGGGAGAAGAGCAAGACAATCCTATCTATCTATCTATCTGTCTATCTATCTATCTATCTATCATCTATCTATCACAGTGTTATTAACTACAGTTACTATGTTTTACATTAGGTCTTCAGACCTTATTCATCTTAGAGCTAAAAGTTTATATCCTTGCACCAACCTTTCCCTGTTTCCCCTACCCCTTAGTTTCTGGCAACCAGTTTTCTACTGTTTTTCTGTTTCTTTTTCTTTCTTTCTTTCTTTTTTTTTTAAAGATTTTATTTATTTATTTGACAGAGAGAGATCACAAGTAGGCAGAGAGGCAGGCAGAGAGAGAGGAGGAAGCAGGCTCCCTGCTGAGCAGAGAGCCCAATGCGGGACTCGATCCCAGGACCCTGAGATCATGACCTGAGCCGAAGGCAGCGGCTTAACCCACTGAGCCACCCAGGCGCCCCTGTTTTTCTGTTACTATGAGTTTGATTTTTTTTCTTTAGACTCCACATATAAATGATGTCATGTAGTATTTATCTTCTCTGACTTACTTCACTTAACATAACGCCTTCAAATTCCATCCATGTTGTCACAAACAGCAAGATGTTCTTTCTTATAGCTGAATAATATTCCACTATATATATATATATATACACATACATATATATACGTGTGTGTGTGTGTGTGTATATATATATATAAAATATATATATATATATCACATTTTTCTTATAAATTCATCTGTTGCGGACATTTAGGTTGTTTCCATATCTTGGCTGTTGTGAATAATGCTGCAGTGAACATGGGAGTGCAGGCATCTCTTCCATATCCTGTTTCCAGACAGTCACGTGGAAAAGAATGAAATTCGACCCCTATTTTTACCATATACAAAAATCAACTTAAAATAGATGGAGATTTTAATGTAAAACTTGAAACCATGAAACTACTAGAGGAAAACATAAGGGGTAAGCTTGTTGATACCGATCTTGGCAATGACTTTTTGGATTTGACACAAAAAGCAAAGGCAATAAAAGCAGAAGTAGACAATCCACTTTTCAGACCCATGTTTGAAAAATATGGGTTCCTTCCAAATAAGTAGTCATGGAGCTGCTGTGTTTTGTTTTCTCAGTGTTCTGGAAAGCTCACGGGCACAAGCTGAGCTTCAGTGGGCTTCTCCTGCCCCCATCTTGTGGGGAGAATGGGAGATTGACTTGTCTGGTGGGGAGCCCAGAAGTGTCAAGAGGCT
Source organism: Mustela erminea (assembly GCF_009829155.1). Classification (NCBI taxonomy): domain Eukaryota; kingdom Metazoa; phylum Chordata; class Mammalia; order Carnivora; family Mustelidae; genus Mustela; species Mustela erminea. The sequence goes on from NC_045623.1 coordinate 62,974,391, forward strand.
GGTGTATTCCAGTCTTCACTTCTTGTTACCTCAACAGGAACCTTGTCCCTGGTCTAGTGAAGGGGAACAAGCAGGACAGCTATGCCAAGAAGATCCTTGGACACTTTTTCTTTCTGTATAGCATGTTCTGTGGGAAAAGGCTAGACTGACTTCTTTCCAGACCCAATTAGTGTGATGCCTGAAAGCTTTTATTCATAGAGATATAGAATGTTAGCGGGTAGAAAGGTCTTAGATAATTGAGTCAAGTGTTTTCTGAGTACATCACATTCTTTCCCCGGCTCCTCTGTGGTGATAGCCTATCCCCTTCTCTTCTTCGTGGGGTTTGTGATCCAGATTTTGGATTGTTTGCTAGCCTCCCCCACAGCTTAGGTTACAGTGCTATCATAAGCGAGGCTCTCCTCTCTTTATTCCTTCACCTTGTAGTGTTCCCATCTATACACTGGGCTGAGGGTACCAGATGCATGTACCTTATGGAAATCAATAGAAAATAATGTATTTAAAGTTCTATGAAAAGTGCATATACATATATATAAAATAACATATATATAATTATTTTATGCAAAATAACAATTGTATGTGTAATTGTTATTTTATTGCTAGTATTATCATTCATATGTTATTCATAGATATTTCTTAAAAGAATAAAGGAACTTATAGAAACCAGGAATTGAATTAAGCTAAGGATTACATATATTGAATTTCAAATGGGACTAAAATTTGTGTGTTTCCAACACTGAGCTAATTAAAAACAAAACAAGTAAGCAAAGCCCATCCAACACAATAAACCCATGCCTAATAGTACTGAACCTCTGTGCTGTTTAAGACTGTTGAATTTACTCCTAAATGTGCCTTGATTAAATTAATATTTCATTCAATGCAAATCCCTAATAAAATACCTTGATCTACACTATTTATAATTTTTATCTTTTTTAACCACATAAATATATCAGAAAAATGAGAAAACCAGGTCTTGAGTCCCTCTTAATTCAAATATAATAGTAGTAGTGGTGGTAAAAATAATAAAAAATGACAGGTTGAACCTAGATTCAGAGCCATTGTCACTGTATTTTTTGCTTATATAATAGCAGTGATCACATTCTTTCTAATTGCTTAGTATATGCTGGGCATATTGCTATTTATGTGATTAATCTCACTTAACTTTTAGAATACACTCCTATGAGGAAGGTACCATTATTACTCTTCTGTTATAGATAAGGAAAATAAGATTCAGAGAGGTGAAGACACTTGTCTAAGCACACATAGTTAAAAAGTGCCAGGTGGCATCTGACTGTACAGTATACAGTCTTAAACTATTATGCTAGACTGTTTCCTGGTATAAAATATTAGAAGACTCCAAGAATAAAAAGCTTCTGCACAGCCAAGGAAACAGTCAACAAAACTAAGAGGTAGCCCACGGAATGGAAGAAGATATTTGCAAATGACACTACAGATAAAGAGCTGATATCCAAGATCTATAAAGAACTTCTCAAACTCAACACTCAAAAAACAAATAATCCAGTCAAAAAATGGGCAGAAGTCACGAAGAGACACTTCTCCAAAGAAGACATAGAAATGGCTAAGAGACACATACTCAACACCACTCGGCGTCAGGGAAATACAAATCAAAACCACAATGAGATACCACCTTACACAAGTAAGAAAGGGAAAAATTAACAGAACAGGAAACAACAAATGTTGGTGAGGATGTAAGGAAAGGGGAACTCTCTTACACTGTTGGTGGGAATGCAAGCTGGTACAGCCACTCTGGAAAACAGTATGGGTGTTCCTAAAGATGTTAAGAATAGAACTACCCTACAATCCAGCAATTGCACTACTGGATGTTTACCCCAAAGATACAGATGTAGTGAAAAGAAGGGCCACCTGCACCCCAACGTTCATAGCAGCAATGTCCACAATAGCCAAACTGTAGAAGGAGCCGAAACACCCTTCAACAACAGACAAATGGATAAAGGTGTGGTACATATGCACAAAGGAATATTATTATTCAGCTATCAAAAATGACAAATACCCACCATTTGCATCGACATGGATATAACTGGAGGGGATTACGTGAAGTGAAATAAGCCAAGCAGAGAAAGACAATTATCATATGGTTTCACTCATATGCGGAACATAAGCAATAGCACGGAGGACCGTATAGGAAGGGAGGGAAATCCAAAGGGAGAGAAATCCGAGAGGGAGATGAACCATGAGAGACTCTGGACTCTAAGAACCAAACTGAGGGTTACAGAAAGGAGGGGGTGGGAGGTGGTGTAACTAGATGATGGGTATTAAGGAGGGCACGTGCTGTGATGAGCACTGAGTGTTATATGTAACTAATGAATCATTGAACACTACATCAAAATCTAATGATGTACTATATAGTGGCTAACTGAACATAAAAAAAAAAGAAATTAAAAAAAAAAGAAATCAAGTATCCAATACTTAATCATTTATCTGATGGTTCTTACTATCAAGCCCATTGCCTATAATGCATCAAAAATAGGCAAACTGAAAAGAGCAGATAGCCCAATATTATTTAGGTGGACATGTGTGCTGACAAGGCATGGCCCTGTAGACCGCAAGTAGCTTATCACTTCTCTAACAGGCTACAGCCTGAGACTCAGTGCTGCAGTGCAGACCTGTGTAGGAGCTGATGCTGATAATAACAGTTTGACTTTTTAAATCATATTTAGGGCGGTAGGGGTAAGAGTAACATATGGTAGTAAGAACATTTTTTTAAGGTAACTTTTTAGAGTGCTGTTGCTTAAATCAAAATTTGCTTATTTTCATGTGAGTTCGTGAATCTTGATAAATAAGGTCTGGTGTGTATTATATGTAGAAATCTAAGATGAGATATATATAGTCTGATAGCATAGTGACCATTATATTCCCAGTGCTATAGGACTGCAAGGTAATGCCACATAAACACACAAACATATATACGTGTGTGTGTATATATACATATGTATATATACACATATATATGTATGCACGCTCACATTCTATATACACGTGTACATTGACAGTAACTGAGAAGCTGAACTAAGTTACTATGAAAAACTAGATGTTTACACTACACATTTTAAAATAGTCTGTGGTATTTCTATCATTTATGTAATGTTCATGACACTATCTTGCACCAAGATTGAGTGTGTGTGTGCACATGGTTTCATTTAGTGCAGTGGGAAGAGAAAGGAATTTGGGAGACCTAGGTACAAACCCTGGTTCTGCCCCTTCCTAGTGGGGTCACCTCAGGCAGTTTGACCCTGAGGAGAGCCTGTCAACATGGCTAATCATAGTTTTGGAGGGGCTGCCACCATTTCCACCGGGAAAGAAGCTTCTAATCCATCACCAGGAAAGTAAAAGTAGGAACAGAAAACTCCTGCTTTCTCTCCACTTGCTCCTTCATGCCTCTGAATAGAACAGGAAAGCTTTGCCTGCTTACTGAATGTGGGCAAAGGAACTGTCACAGAGCGTTCAGCCTTGTCTGGGAGTTCACTTTTCCATCTGTTTGCTTAAAGGACACACTGGTTCTTCTTAAGCCTTTATGCAGAAGATTGCTCTCCAAGGGAGTTAGGCAAAGGGAAAGTTGTAGGAGGCTTGGTTCTGGTCATATGCTGGCATCTTCTCCAACACGGCTTCATCAGCAGTAAAGCTTGAGAATTTGCTCTCCGTCTGGTTTTTTTTGTTTTTTGTTTTTTGTTTTAAATTTTTATTTATTTATTTGACAGAGAGAGAGATCACAAGTAGGTAGAGAGGCAGGCGGCGGGGGTTGGAGCAGGCTCCCTGCTGAGCAGAGAGCCCGATGTGGGACTTGATCCCAGGAGCCTGAGATCATGACCTGAGCGGAAGGCAGCGGCTTAACCCACTGAGCCACCCAGGCGCCCCTCCATCTGGTTTTTGTATGGATCTCTCAACTGGTCTGGACTTGGAGGTGTGACTGGGATGGGTCATGACCTGCTAATATTCCAGTGTGACATGGGACTGGTGTCATGGTTAAGATGAGAACACAGATAGTAAGAATCTAGCATGGGGTGGTGGACGTGGTCGATGTTTGGTGACTGTCAGACTTCTCCCCCCATGAACAACTGCAAGCTGAACGTGGTTCAGCCTGTGTCCTCCTCCTCCCCCAGTCCAAGGAACAGGGTCTCAGACGCGAGTTGACGAAGAGCCAGAAAATAGACTTAATGGATTAGTCATTCCTTCATGGTCAAGATAGGAAATTTAAGGATCAGAGATGCTAAATGCCTTCCCTGGGATTTACACAGCTGGGAAGGGCGCACCTGGGCTCTATGCAGGTTGTCACTCACCACCACATGACTTCACAGAACAAAGGGAACTGTATCTTCTATAGAGGGTAAATTACAAGGCTGCCTAACACCTGAGAGCTTTGTCAAGGTAGAATGTTTCCATTTTGATAGAAGAATGGGAGAGCTCCCCAAATCCTTTTCTTTTGACCTACTTCACTATCATTCATCTCCCTCCTCCCCCAATCCCATCACCAATTGTTTCTGCTTGGAACGTTCTGTTACAGTTTAACATTCTATCTCTGGTTCTGTTTTTAGTTCTGTTATAGTTTAACATTCTATCTCTGGTTCTGTTTTTAAAGATGTTCCGCAGTGGAGTAGAGACTTAAGAAAACATGCCCACAGGAAGACTAGGAGATAATGAGACCATGTTATACCTGTACCTCATGTCTCTGAATGTCTTGACTTAGCCTAATCCATTTGATGAAAGCAACTGAGGTCAGTGGAAGAGTGATAGAAATTTTTCCATCCTTATGGAGTCCTTTGTCCATGGGCCTAAACTATGTCACGGTGATTACCTGCCCTTGTGGTTACCACTCAGAGCCTAGTGCTAAGGAGAGGGGATGGCCATATCGAGTGTGTATAATTCTTCCTGCCTTGGGGTGACTTGTAGGAATTCATGATCTCACACACCTTCAGAACATCTCAGAAAAATAGGAGAAAGGCAGACATTTCTATTCTCAAATTACTTATAGGAAAGCAGAATGAAGAGAAACCGAGATTTTAAGACATTTTTGTTTCTTATATTTATTACACTAAGACACTTTTGTTTCTGATATTTATTACACTTGTTCTTTTTTGCTTTGAGTGTTATTTCCCAATCAAATTTCCTGAAAGTTTTTTTTCTTGAAAATTTCTGTTCATTCTCCAAAACCAGCTTCTTGATGAAGCTTACTCCCTCCTTGATGCTCTCACTGAAATTTCTGTGTTATATTTGATACAATACTTATTTTGCTATGATTAATCATCTGTATGTCTCTATCTTTCAGAAATGCATTAGTCTTTAATAACGACCACAAACATCCTATCTCATCCCCATTTTATAGAATAAGAACATCAAGAGACTTACTCAAGATTACCTGGCCAGCCGGTGACAAGGCCAGTTCTTAAACACAGGCAGGTCAGCCTCCAAAGCCCATTCTCTGTACCATGGTATGAAACTGCCTTTTTAATTACAAATGATCCTGATGTGAGAATGCATTTTACCCTTAGGCAATTCCTAATACCAATAACTAGTATTAACTTCTACTGATGGGACAGTTTATGATTAACAAAGCACTTTTCTGTATACATCATCTCATCAATCCATATCACAAAGTCTCAAGGTGGGGATTGCTCTACAGTTTTAAAGTTTATTGCTTTACAGTTGAGGAATGGAGTCTCAAAAAAGAGATTTGCCGAAAGCCATCCTGAAGTTTTGCAACAGTTAGCAATTTGCAGGAAATTAAAACCCACATCTCCTAACTCCAAATCCCTTTGCCATGTCGGAACAATTAATTCAGGTCCACAGTTGGTTTAACATGCAGTATTGGCAGAATTTCCAAATAAATAAACTGTGCACAGTACTTAGGAGACCAACACACTCTTTGGTTCCAGATGTCATCAGATTTTTCTTCCTTTGGCCATGGTGTGGTGCAGTGAACAGTGCTGCACATCAGAGTTAAGTAAAACAATTCCAGACCTCAGAAGGTGACCAAGAACAGCAATTTGTTTTCTATGGATTTATCATATCATTGCATGACCTAACTTAGTGTTACGAGATGGCACTTCTCAAACCTTTTGTTTTTATTCCAACACACCCAAGATTCACACCTTTGGGAGAATTCATGGAAATGCAGAATTCCCCATGTTCTAACTTTATCTTGACCCTTTTGTCTTCTACTCAAGAGAGCAAGGAAAGGAGCAAGAAGGATGTTGTTAGGAGAAATGTTCGATCTCTTATTTGTTTTGAAATATGTTTCTTTACCTTTTTTCCAATTTTGGTGTCTTAGAGGAAGCCTCTGACACATCTCACAACTCATTGGGACCTACCTTATCATGTGTTGGAGTAGTAGAGAACAGAAGGTAACCACAGCCGGGATCTGTCTTCAAGGAGCTCACAGGTAGCTGGGGCAAGCAGACATGGCCACCGACTATCTACTGAGAGTCTTTGTACTGGCAGTGCAAAGAAAGAGGGGGGGTGTTTTCTAACTGGGAAAAACAAAAAAAACTTTGATAGAAAACTGAATCTTTAAACTGAATTTTAAGAGATGAGTGTTTTTTCATTGGTCGTGAGGGCAGTTGAGAAAGAATATGGAGGTATCGTGAACTTCATACTTTCTGTTGTGCCTGGGGGACGTTAAGTAGCTCCATTATAGCCAGGATAGACATTTTGAAAGAAGGAAGGAAATGGGGTCTGAGGCACCTGAATGTTCATTTTGGTGTTTGGACATGATCCTGTAGACAATGGGCAACCATTAAAGATTAGGAACAGGGACATGACATGATCCAGCTTATATTTTTGGAAGATTACTCTGGCAGCTCTGATCCTATAGTATCGATTATCATAACCTGAGAAAGAACCTTGTGGTTCAAAGTGGGGAACTAGAAGTGCTGGCTGATGAGCTGAATAAAAAAAAAAAAAAGAAAAAACAAAGTTCCCATTTTCCTACTTCTGTCAAGTCAAATAAATGGAGCCAGATAAACGTGGAAAAAAATTGAGATAGTAGCAAAATTGCCTGGAAGCAGAATGTTTTTCAAAGTCCCTAATGAGGTGTCAGTGAACCTAACGAGATGAAACTCCCTACCTTACACCTAGTTTTTCACGTTGTCCTTTTCATTCAGTCATAATTAAGTTGTGAAATTGGAATTATATCCTATCATTAAAGACGGAGGCCAGCTCTGCCAGGCTCTTGCTTCTCTGAAGAAGGTAACTCGGAAAAGCACTCTGTCCCATGGCTGCTCCTCACACCTGTGCTTTCCCTGATGTGGTTGCAGGCAATGGCGTCACCATTTTAGATTTTGATGAAGAAGGGCCACGTGGTTCTTCTTCATTGATTTCAGTATTGAATTCCTTCGTTCTTAGTGAGGAGTTACTAGGCAGCCGAAGTTGCAAGGAAAATGTCAGGGATTTTTTGTTTTTGTGGGTTTTTTTGTTTGTTTGTTTTTGTTATTGGCTTGTTAGTGGAAGGGAAGGGTAGACAAGGCACAAAAGCATCCACCATGGGCCAGATACTGTATGGGGCTCTAAATATGTTGGTATCCCTTTGATTCTTTTAGGGTGCTACCATGAAAGTGAAGCATTATTCCCATTTGTACAGATACGGAAGCAGGCTCACCAGGGTTGTAGGCTTGTATAAGGCCCATTAGGTTTACTCCAAAGCCATGGTTCTTCTTCTCTACTGTAATAAGGATGCTGACTACATGTGTATAAAATAAGGTCCACCAAGAGGAGGCCGAGATCTCAGATCTTATAGTACCTCATGCATTTTCCTAAGACATTTTGAGGTGCTTTAGTCATTTCTATAACAACCCTTTGAAGGGCTATTTCTGCTCCTTTTTATGAATGAGCTAACTGGGATTGAGAGTCTAAGTGACTTGTCCCAAATCACACCGTGAAGTACAGATTCTGCCTGATTGCACTGACTTTCGGGGTGAGATCTCTATGGTCTCAAAGATGAGGTTAGCAGGGGACATATGCAGCAATATGTGAGAGAGATGCTTAAGGCAGGCCCACTTTGTGTGAAGCCCTGCCATTCTGGAACGCAGGGGTGGTATGGGGGTGAGGATGAAGAGAAAGAACCGGAGGCTGGCTCTGTACAAAAGGCAGTAACTGTGCAGCATCGGCCTGGAGTCCCAGAGGAGCTTCTACAAGAGCTAACTCACTAAATAAATAAGAACCTCATGTCCCATTCCCTGCAGGACTATTTACATGATCTTACCAAGCAGATTCATTGCCCTCTGTCCCATTCTTGGGTCTGCCTGCTCCCCTTGGGGGTGGTTCCAGGTCCACCTCTTCTGCAGCTTGCCTGGGAATGACTGCTTCCCTTCTCCTACAGCAATACTACCAAGGTCTTAGGCCCCCTGCTTAAGCCCCATTCTCTCTACTCTGTCCATTGTAGCTAACCAGGTATAGAAATGCAAATGCAGGCCTGTGATTCCCCTATTTAAAATGTTAGAGGTCACGTATGTGTCCAAAATTTAGAATGTCTCAGGTCTGAGAGAGCCAATATGATACATACATTACAGATTGTGTACCACCCCCTGCCAGACTTGGAGTAGCACCATAATCAAACACATTAATATTTCTGCAGTAAAATGGGCAATAAATAAAACAAATAAACCCTATAAGCAATGTTCTGTCAGTTCAGGTCGGTTTGTACCACTGAATTAATTCAGATCAGCTTAGAATTGCTGCCAAAATGAGTTACACACACACACACAATTTTGTTTTCAGAGCTTTGTAGATTTTACAGTTCAGAAAAGAAATTATAGATAAATATTTGTTCGATGCCTACTACCGTTAAATAGTAGCTCACACAGATTGGGTGCTATTATGTACCAATACTGTGCTGAGCAGTTTATGGACATTTATTGCACAAAAGCCCCTGAGCCTATAATGAATATAACATTACTATCTGCATTTTGCAGTGTAGAGCTCTGCTGTGCAATCAATAGCCACTAGCCACGTATGGCTGTTTATATCTCAATTAATTAAATTAATTTAAACTAATTAAAATAAAATAAAATAAAATAATTCAGTTCCTTGTTTGTACTATCAAGATCTTGATAGCCATGTGTGGCTAATGGCTATGTATTGAACTAGCTCTATGGGCCCAGATCCTACCACATTGAACATTTCCATCAGAGCAGAAAGTCCTGCTAGATAAAACTGGCTACATGTTGTATAGTGTAGCAGTTATGAGCTTGAGTTATGAAGGGCAGACTCACTATGTCCTAGATATGTGGCCTTGGCCTTGCCAAGTTTCTTTACCTCTTGGCACCTCAGTTTTTTGTTTTTGTTTTGTCTGTAAGAAAAAGGAAAATCGTGCCTACCTGACTCATTTGTTGTAAGAATTAAACGAGCTAATACTGTTAAAGCACTCAGAGCAGTGGCTGGCATCAAGTTATTTCCTGGTAAGTATTAACCATTATGACTATCATTAAAGATGGGGAAATCAAGGCACAGAAATATAGATTAATTTCTGCCTCTCAAGTCCTTGTTCTCAAGCTGAATGTGCTATAGCCCATCCAGACAAAAGTCTCGTACATCTCTGCTTTTGTGTTGCTCAGTGAGTGAATGACTGAATGAATGAGAGGCTCTGAGAGTGGTGACCTGGAAACCAAGGAATATCTGTGTGATAGCCTGGTATTTAGGGTCAGGCTCAGACCTAGAGACCCATAATGAACCATAGTTATCCTTTATTGATTCCTCAGACCGAGAATCCATTCATATCTTTCACTTCTACTTTGTTTCATTTTCCTGTTTCTAATCTTAATTTTTTTAGAATCTGCCATTACTAGGCTATTGTAAAGCATTGAACTTGCTGTCAGGGCTATGTATTTGAGATAATATGTTGATGCTTTGTTGACAATGGTCAAAACAGAAATATAGCAGAGCTGCTGCCTGGAAGCCACCCAGTGAGGCATTGGATCACTTTGGAGAGAGTCACCTGCCAGACATGCCTGGATAGAGACGTGAGCTCTATAGAGATGTGAGGTGTTCCTCACATCTGGTATGGACAGGGTGTTTGTGTTCATGACCTCTGGGCATGGAGTAAAATAGGTTGAGGTTCAGTCTCAGTCCTGAAACTAACCTGGGCAGCCATTTCATATCACTGAGGCTTTTTGAATCCCAGTTTTTATCATTTGCAACATAGGCTAATGTTGCGACATGGGATAGTATCATGGGGTAATCTGATTCCGTATCCTTCACATATTGTCAGGAAGACCAAATGCAAAGTAGATTAAAATACTCTTAAGTATAAAGTTCTGAGCATACAAGTTACTTGTACAGACAATTATTTTGTTTTGATAGGAAAGGAAGCCTCTGAGTTTTGCGAGAAACAAATAAACATACTTGGTGTGCATTTGTAGTTGACTTGATTATTAAGTATTGGCCATTATTTTTGTCTTAATGGGAAAAAAGTTGTAATTTACATGTTATTCATATCAATAGATAAACATACCATTTTTTAAAAGATTTTATTTATTTGACAGAGATCTCAAGTAGTCAGAGAGGCAGGCAGGGAGAAAGAGGAGGGAGCAGGCTCTCTGCGGAGTAGAGAACCCAATGTGGGGCTTGATCCCAGGACTCTAGGATCATGACCTGAGCCAAAGGCAGAGGCTTTAACCCACTGAGCCAGCCAGGTGCCCAGAACATACCATTTTTAAGGAGCAAATGAGTCTCCTAGTGTTGGTGTTTACTGAAAAGAAGGCTTGGAAGCCCACCAGAGCAGGCATTATTTTTTACACAGTCTTTTGTCTTTCTTGTAAGTTTTTAATTTTATATTTTGAATTTTCCATTAGTAAGAACTGTCCACTTTGAAGTTTCTAATTTTTTTTTATGAAACAATGAGTTATGTTATCATCAACCCACACACAATCACCAGGAAGCCCATCATTATTTTAATGCCCATTTACAGTTGCCACCTTCTTTCTTTATGCAGTTTTAGAATGAAGATTAAATTATAGAATGAGAGAACAGGAGGAAAAAGTAGAGACTGAAGTCTAACCTGTTTGTTTTACAGATAAAGAAGCTGAAAATCTAGGGAGAGCAAGAAGAATGTTCAGAGATTGAGAGCCAATCAGTGGCAGAACTAGGACTAGAATTGCTATCTCTGACTCAGAGCCCATTCATCAAGCAAGTTCTAATCAAATGTTAGGTGGTGAGCATTGAAGCAGATCAAGGGAGTTACATGAGTCTAATGGATATTGGAAGAGCTTGGTATAACTTTCATACTACAGGGATGACCTTGCTAATGGGACCTAAAATACTGGAAGCCCTTGGTGATGGTGTCAGTTGGGAATGTGTGTAGCACCAAACATGGCTCCCAAATAATAGTGGCTTAAACAAATAGAATCTTTTATTTATCAGCTAGGAATAAGCCTGGATATAGGCAGTTGTTAGCGTTGGTTGATTTGTTCAAAGATGCCCCCAAGGACTTAGGATCTTTCTATCTCTCTACCTCTTGTTCACAAAATGGTTGCCTCAGTCCCAGGCATCCTATTACTATCTAGGAAAGAAGAAGGAAGGAAAGCTAAAGCTTTCCCAGAATTCATTCAGCATATTTCTGCCTTTATTTAGTTGTTTGAAAATATGTCACCCTGCCACATCTGACTACAAGGAAGGTTGGGAAACTGAACATTTACCTTTCTTGCCTCTATCATTGGGATATTATTTTTAAAAATTAACAATCAGGAGGGCACAGACATAAACCAATTACAGCAGATGCCAACCACGAGCATCTGGCATAGCTGTAACAATAGTGGTGACCAGAGAAAACAATGTTAAGAATGAATGTTCACTAAGTCTCAACAGTGTGTGTTGTTGTATCATGTTCTACATCAGGGTCAGCAAAGGGTTGTAGTTTAGATTTTATGGCTATATGATATCTCTTATAATTCCTCAACTCTGCAATCATTATGTGCAAGCAGCCATAGACAATACATAAAAGAACAGGCATGGCTGTGTTTCAATAAAACTTCATTTACAGGAACAGGTAAGAGGCCAGATTTGGCCTGTGTGCTGTACTTTGTTGACCATTTTCTGCATCCATCTCCACATTAGGGATATCCTGGGAATGAGGCTGGAATACTAGAAGTTGGTTACTTCTAGTTATCTCTCTGTGGGTAACATCGAAATGAGCACTGGCAACATTTTTCCATTCTGGACTAGACAATCCTCCTTCCTGTCCTAATGGCAGAAGCCATTTTTTCCTCCTTCAGGCTCGGTATACCTTTGCTGTATACCTGCTATGAATAATGACATGGAAATTCAATTTATGTCTTTCAGTTTGGGGGGCACCTTCCTGTATTACCCAAATATTGTCATCTTCAATGGTCATAATGCTTGGGAGATTCAATAAAATAATGATTATAAAAGTACTTTGTCAGCTCCAAAGCGGTATATGAAAACTCCTACTGAGAACAGCCTTCTTATCTACTGATGCTCCCCATGCTTCAAGGACCTTCTATACTTTCTAAGGACTGTTCAAATTTCCTGGCATCACATCTGCCCCTGTTTAAGCACAGCTTATCTTTTTTCCAGCAGCACAGTCTGCTTGGGAGTATATTAATTACCATGATAGGGTCATTGAAGTGAGCTCTTCGTTTACAAGAACCCCCCAGGGATTCCCGTACACAAACATGTACCCATGCTCTTGCACTCTCATTAGACTGAAGTTTTGCTATTCATGCTCAGCTCTTGGCAACAGACACTTCAAGATGGCAGAGTGGAGGATGCAGAGAGAAACTGGGACTTTCAAGAGCTGCATATTTGCTAAAGGCAAAATAATTCAGGTCCGACACCAGTCATACCCTAGCGAGTCACATGGAGGAGTTTGGAAGGCACATCCTTCACTTGGGCAATACTCATCACTGATTGCCCAAGCCAGGCTCCTTTGCATCATCCTTAACATGTCCCTCTCCCATATACCTTTGAACCAATCAACAACATGGTCCTTTTTCACCAAAATCCTATGCACCCACTCTTTTTGCTGAGTTTTTCATATTCTTTACTCTTGTCTAGGGCATCAGTCCTTCCAGGAAACATTTAATATCTTTTTCCTTTTTTTCTTTCCTTTTCTTTTTTCTTTTCCTTTCCTTACCTCTCCTTACCTTTCCTTTTCCTTCTCCCTTCCTTCCTTCCTCTTTCTTTCTTTCTTCCTCTCTTTTAGTTTCAGAAGGAGAATTTAGTGATTCATCAGTTACATGTAACACCAGTGCTCATTACATCAAGCGCCTTCCTTAGGGTCCATCATCCAGTTACCCCATTGCCCTCCATTTCCCTCTAGCAACCCTCAGTTTGTTTCCTAGAGTTCAGCATCTCTTACTTCTCTGTTTTCCTCCTTCTCTGTTTTCCTCTTATTTTATTTTTCCTTTCCTTCCCTTATGGTAATCTGTTTTGTTTCTTAAATTCCACATATGAGTGAAAGCATACGGTATTTGTCTTTCTCTGACTAACTCTTTTGGCTTAGCATAACACCCTCTAGGTCCATCCACATCATTGCAAATGGCAAGATTTCATTCTTTACGATGGCTGAGTAATATGTCATTGTATATATAGACATCTTTATCCATTCATCTACTGATGGGCATCTGGGCTCTTTCCACAGTCTGGCTACTGTGAACACTGTTGCTATAAGCATTGGGGCACATGCGCCCCTTCGAATTATCATGTTTGTATTGCTTGGATAAATACCTACTAGTGCAACTGCTGGGTCATAGGGTAGTTGTACTGTGAACTTCTTGAGGAACCTCCATACTGTTTTCCAGAGTGGCTGCACCAGTTTGCATTCCCAACAGCAGTGTAAGAGGGTTCCCGTTTCCAAGGAATCATTTCTTGACTTCCTGCATCTGTTTCAGACCCACACCCCCCTCCATGCCAGGACGACAGCTCCTACAGCACTCACCCTCCTGTGCTGGCTTTGCATGTTTGCCTGTTTCTCCCAGTGGGCTGTGGGTCTGTGAGGACAGGGAGCATGTGTATTAGTTACATCTGGCGTGTGGTAGTGCTTAACCGCAAGTCCATCACCATTTCATCCATTCTTCCTCTCACAGGCAGGGCAGTATCTCCGAGCAGTGGCTTATCTCTACTTCTAAGATCTTCAGGGAAAGAGTATTTCATGACCTCCCAGAGGCTTTTGTTCTCTGTTTAGGGGATCAGATTTAGATTATACTACTTGGGGGGATTGTGACAGACTTTGAGAGTGTGTGCATGGTGCCTCATATATCTACTTGACTGGGGCGTTGTTAGAACAATCATTCATTCATTCATTCATTCATTCATCCAACAAACAATTATTAAGAGTCTACTCTGTGCTGGGCACTGCCCTAGAAACTGTGGATTCCATGAATACTCACATAGAGGTAAATTGTCATCTGTATTTTGATCTGCTATATTTGCCAGGCACTTTTGCTAGGAACATATTAAAAGTTCTACTTAATCTTCATCGTACATCTGTGGGGTACCTACTCTTATCTCCATTTTATAGACGAGAAAATAGCCTCAGAAAGGTTTGGGATCACACAGTAGGAACTTGAAAGAGTTTAGAACATACCTCTGTTTCCAAGGAACTCATGTCTATTGGGGAACTATGCACTGATGCATTCATTCATTCACTCATGGGAAAAATATATACGGAGTGTCTGGCTCGTGTTCAGTGCTATTATAGATTCTTGGGACATAGCTGTGAACTAGGCAGACAAGGGCTTTGCTTTTAAGGAATTTTCATTCCTTCAGAGAGGGCATAGGCGATAAATATGTCAACACTTCCATGAGGAAGACACTGGGGCACATATAAAAGATTGCCTGAGGAGTATGGGGACACCCCCAATGGGAAGTCGGAGCGAATACTTGGGCTGAGACCTCCAAGAGATAAGTGACATGTGGATCTGAAGACAGTACTGGACAGAGGAAACAGTAGGTACCAAACATTGTGGCTGCAGAATAGGGAGAGGTTGCGAGTGGTATGAGCATTGGATCAGGGGGTAGGATAGGTCCAGATTTGTGAGAGCCTGGTCGGCCATTAGAAGGCCTTGGGATTTGTGTCAAGTACAGTAAGATATTACTCCAGCATTCTAAGCCATGAAGGACCTGGCCTAGTGTCCTAAGGACCTCTGATTGCTTTGTGGGGGCAGGATGACAGAGCAAGAGAGGAAGCATGGAGAGTGGTTAGAAGGGAGGGAGGAAAGGAGCGAGACCAGAGGAGGTGGAAGGAAAGAGGAGGGGAATGTAGGGGTGAGGAGACAGACAAAGAATGGTGGAGCTTGGGTTAGGGAAGCCACAGTGGAAATGGAGAGAAACGAATAGGTCTAGGATGGTACTAGAAAAATAGAATTTAGTGAGACAAGACAGGCACTGAGGTAAAGAGCAGGGCTTTATGTGGTACAAAGCACAGAGAAACATTTACACAATCTCTGATTCAAGGTTTTCCAAACTATGTTCCAAGGAAACACCATGCCCTGTGGGATGTTTAAAGTTGCTCTTGGATAGAAGATCAGGATCCTTCATTATCAAAGGGTAGAAAAATTCTGGAAAATACTACATCATTTATTGCAGAATAATGATGATAAAAATAGTATTTTGAAGCCTCTAGGAAACTGTTAGTAACATAATAAAACCAATTCGACTTGAATGTGGCTTTTCTCAAGTTTATTTGATCCCAGAACTCTCTTTTCACAGAACATCTTGTGCTGCGACAGCATTTCACGGAGAAGGTTTGACAGGATAGGATGATGTAAAATAGCCTTCTCATTTTGTTCTTGGCAAGATGGTGGCCCAGAGAGGGGCAGTGACTTGCCCAAGGTCACACATCTGGGTAGAGCCAGAGCCTGGCAGTAATGATAGCTTCTCTGACTTAAGACACACTGCTTCTTCCACCCAGGGGTGCCATCTGCACCTGCAGAGAAGACTGTACTGTAGTGGTGATAGGGTCTGGCTACAAGTAACATGCACCTCGCCTCCTGCACAGAGCACACCGCCCCCCAATCTACCCTCCCAGAAGGGCCCTAACTCAGAGAGAGTGATGCGCCTTTCCCTTTTCAAGGTGTCAGGCTTATAAATTCTTACCCTAATGAACAATAGAGAGTTGTAAAAACTGTACACAGAGAGAAATGCAACAGTCCTGGTGGCCTGAGGGGTTGAAGCACTATTGAAATATGTTTGCAAACTTCACTCCCCAGTAATATCCTAAACAATAGTGAGCTATGATGAAGTATCATTAATGTCAAATGTAGACTCAACCAAAAAAAAATTATTTTTTTCTTTTTTATTTTTTTTTTATTTTTTATAAACATATATTTTTATCCCCAGGGGTACAGGTCTGTGAAAAAAAAATTTTTTTAAAGATTTCATATGTTTAAGGGGCCAGTGATGACATTTGATTGTAATTTGGGGTAAGTTCTTAGGAGAACTGCCCATTGTTGGAAAGAATAAAGAGTGCTTCTGTGCTTCTGGCTGCAGGACAAGGAAAGTGTGTTTCAGGGTCAGATTTTGATCCAGATTTTGCCATTTGGCAGTTGTGTATGAGTTACTTAACTTCTCTGGCCTCCGTTTCTTACCTAAGAGATGGGGATAATATGACCTTTCAGGAATGGTACAAAAAGTAAATCAAATAATGTATGTCAAGTACCTAGCATGCCTGACTCAATCTAGGTGTTTGGAAAATGAGAACTAATAGAATTATGCATGTGATTTGTCCCTCTTCTAAACACTGGATCATTCCAATGTCATTTGTCATTTGTCCCAAATTTGTCATTTGTCCCAAAGATGCTCTGGTGTTCAGCTGTTTATGTGCTTAAATTACGGAGGATATTTTTGATGGCAAATGATAGAATCTCACCTTGAACTTAGATCAAGAAAAAATATTGTATTTAGCTTATTTGTTGTTGAGAGTAGTAGGTTTTCTTATGTCATAGTGACACAAGCAAGGATATGATTTAGCCTCAGACAACTAGAGCCTGAGGCTCAAATAAAGCCACATCTCTCTCTGTCTCTCAACTCTGTGTCTTCATTCTCTGTGACTAGCTTCCTGAGTGTGAAGGGGAATGGATAGCTGCCAGTGATCCTTGAGGACTCAGCTTCAAGTTTACATATCCCAAGGAGAGTTCCTGATAGGCCTGAAATGGGTCAGGCGCTTCCCCCAGGAACAATCACCATGACTAAGGTGATGAACATACCAGCCATCATCCCAGCCATGGTAGGGAGTATACCAGTACCTACTCATGTCACAGAGTAGGAGAGCAGGGTTCATAGATAGAAAGCCTCAGACTTGGGAGCTGTTGGGCAGAACTCAAACTATGTATCTTCAAGACCGCCCTTTGAAACTAAGCTCTTTGTGGGAAATGCAGTGGACAGCTGCTCTTTCAGTTTATTCAACCTCTATCCTACCTTCCTTTGTAACAATACTCACCTTTGCCATTGGAGAACTACTCCACTTCCCCCCACGTGCTTTGCTTGAGAAGGCAGTCCATCCTTTCTCAACACTACGCTGCTATCAGCCCTTCCACACTTCCATGTTGATGGCATACGTGAGCATCAGGCACTAGCTTTTTTTCTGGGCGTTGCATTTCTTGAGCGGAATGACTCAGTGATTAGAGCAGAATCATTCTGTTGCTGGTCTTAAGAAGTCAGTCCACGAGCTCCCCCTACTTTGATTCCTAGAGCTTCACAGTTCTTGCCATACCTTCAAGTTTGATTGTTAATTCTCTGATTCATTCTGGAGCTACCCTAAGTAATCTTCTGGGGAATCTGACGACTCATTTAAGTTAGTTGGAGCTGATGTCTGTTGCTTGCAACCAAAGATCCTTAACAGATGCAGGTAGAGCTGTGTATTAATGTTAGTATCCACCACGCTAACACTGGTTCCAGTGGGTGCACGAATGCTCGAGAAGCATGTGTGTGCTTGTCGTCTGTGCCAGTTCTTCTTTAACTTTTCCCGTCTCTCGTATCCCCTCACTTTAAAGAATTCTAGATCAAACGCACTATGCAAAACAGTTAAAAGAGAGGTTGAGGGAAGCTCAAACCTTGAATGTTCAGCTTCTACCTTGCTCCTTGATGATATCTAAGGAAACTTAGGGTCTCTGGAATATAGTTTGAAAACCTTTGGATGTGAAGGAGCCTCAGGTCCCTCTCACTGCTGTGGTGCTGCAGTCTGACCACATGCCAGGGCTTCCTTGGAATCCTGGCTGTGTCCTTCTCCTTCAACCCAGACCGTTTTCTGTATCTCGAGCCTATTCCATTTGGGGCCCCCAAAGACACCTTTCTCTAAAGCAACATCTCTGCCAGTCTCACTCTCAGCTAAATGGTTTATGTACTTGTCACTGGGGTATTTCATACTATTTGGGGGCTTTATATGTCATTAAGCACAAGGCAGCCCAGGTTAATTGAAATTGTTATTTTTGGAATTGAAATTATTATTTTTTTATTAATTGAAACTGTTCCCCAGAAAGAGTTCACAGTAGCAGGTCTGAAGATGTAGAAGCACATTAAGATTGCTGGATCTCAAATGCAGTTTTCTGGGCAGCGCCTCTGAAAATCTGGGTTTGGTGTGCCTCCAGTGGGCCCTAGGAATCTGTATTTGTAAAACAGGAAGAATAACTGTGACAGCATCATTTTGTTCTTATTCATAAATATGGTAATGTTCTTAGCCTAGTTAGTGGCTGGCTTTATGGTAAGGACTGGATAAGTCAAATCGTAAATATCATTAGTTTAAGATATAGTATCCAATGGACTTATCCAGTAGTGTTTCAGGCGACTGTTCAAATGAACAAACCACCTCCAGTATATTAGTTCAAGTTCACTGTCATCTCATACCTGTGCAATTACCACAGCTCTTCCTCCAAGTGAACTTCCTGACTTCAGTCTCCTTGTCTGAGTTCATTCTCAAAAGAGCAGTTATTTTACTAAAAATCAAATTTGATAGTGTCACCTTCTGCTGAAAATCCCTCGGTGTCTCTGAGTTGCTTTTGGAATGAAGTCTAAACTTCTGACCTGTCATCTGCACAGTCTTACTTGTGGGTTCCTCTCTGAGAGCAACTTTTTCTGTCTTCATCCACAAACGGTGGATTCCCCCAATGCCTCGTGCTCACTCTCCTCCTGTGGTTTTGCTCATTTGGTTCCCTCTGCCTGACATGATAGGCCCCCTATTGCCCGGACAAAGGTCCTCTGGGTCTCCTTTTAGCTATTACTCTTCTGTGAAATCCTCCCTGGCTCCCTAAAGGCTGGGTTTGATTCCTTTTTATGTGTTGTCTCTGAATCCTGTATCTCTACTTTCTAGCATTTATCACACTATGTTGAAATTATCTGTGTACTTTTCTGTGTCCTCCACTAGGTGTTGCACTCCAGGAGGCAGGAACCCTGCCTTTAAGAACTTTGACACCCTTTCTTTAGTCTTCAAGGGCTAGCACAATGTTTAGCATATGAAGGTGCTCAATAAGTGCTTGGGAGGAGAAGAAGGGAAGGGGATGTGTAGCAAGGGAGGTAACGGAACAAAGAAGGAAGGGAGGAAAGGAGGAAGGAAAAGAAGAAAATTTATTTTAGCTGGTCCCTAGGCAGTGATGGAAGGCACAAAGATAAGAATCCCACTCCACCGAGAAAAGCACATTTATATAAGAGTTAGGTGGTGTCCTGGTCTATGCAAGATGGTTTAGTTCAAGGTAGGGCCTCTCTCTTGGAAGCCATCCATGGCATAAAAGAAGGATCACCAGATTCAAATAGGAAAGCCACATTTTCAACATTCCCATCACTGAAAACTCTCTGGGGTTCACAGGTCATTTCATTTTGCCCCATCCTCAGTGTCCTCATTTTTCAAATGGCGGTAATAATGCCTACTCCAAACAGTTCTTTGGAGGATGAGATAAGAGACTATTAAAAGTACTTTGCAAATTGCAAAGTTGTGTTCTTTTGTGCCAGGCTCTGAGCTCCTTGATTTGATCTGCTTCACCTCCCTTTCCCCAGTGCCAGGGACATTGAGAATGATAGGTGAAGTTCTGTTGAATAAATGGGCCACTTAATAAAAGGATGACTGAACAAGTAAGTGGATAGCAAGAGTCCACGGCATGAGGTTGCCTGAGCAGACAACGACAGAGTGAGTGAGAATAGCTTTGCAGAGATGAGTCGCATATACTTGTTCTTTCCTTCTTCGTGAAAAGTTCCTTGAAGTGGAGACTGTATCCTAACTCCCCCCACCTCTCCTGAGTGCCTTCCACACCTGTAGTCATTGTTTAAGAAACACTTGGGAACTTAAAGTGAATTTGTCCACCACATTACAATTTTCCAAAGGTTTGATGTAGGTACATATGATCAGCCCCATTTTGCAGAAGAAGAAACTGAGAGTCAGAGATATTTAAGTGAACAGCCCAAGTTTGCATAGCTGGCAAGGGACCAATCTGGGATGAGAACCCGTATTTTCTCACTCTATATCCAGCACTTGCTTTCTTGTTTATTTCCACCAGTAAATGTGTCTCTTTGCCTCCTGGCCCATGTCAGCTGTGTCTCTGTGTCTCTGAAATGGTGCATGCACCTACCCAGATACCCTAGGTCCTAAAAGCAATGGCAGCCCCATGCTGATGAATAGTAAAGAAGTCCAGCAAAGAAGATCCTTCAAATGGCTGCTGATGAACGTTTATAGATGGAGTCTTGCTTTTAACGGAATGAGATTTAACTTCAAAATGCATTCAATTATTTTTAAGCCCAGGGGGCATTTAGAAATGACCATTGCCAAACACCAAAACTAGGAATGTTCCATGACCTTGTGACTCTGCCTTCTTCACCAGCCATCTTTTTTGGGGCTTGATCTCACACGGGAGTGCCAAAGCACAAAATTTATAGAGTCCTCAGAGTTTTTATGGTCGCAAATCACAAGACTTTATCAAACAGAAAGGGAAGCTTGCCTCGGAGGGCGAGAACATACTTTTCAGACATAGCGATGGGAATACAAACAGGCCAATTCAATTTCTTTTGGGGTCATGGTTTGTAGCTTTATTGAATGTGTGACATTCCTTTTTGAAAGTCCATGGGATGTTTTCCTTCAGAGAATAATTTCTACATCCCATTCGACACCAAGAAATGGGTAATTATTATATCACTTGGTGGTTATTTATCACAGTTTGAATGGAAATAAATTACTTCAAAGTGAAATCATGTTACATGGTTACCTGTCTGCCCTATTAATCTTTTGTTTAATTTTCTTTATTTTAATGTGCATACCAATGTTTGCGACCTGTCTCATCTGTCTCCCTCAAAATTCCCTCCAGTGGATTTAAATATGTTAAGAGAAATTAAATAAATGGGTTAAAAGAAAGCTTGGGATTTGGGGAATGGGGGCTTAACTAAGAGCAGTCATTTATTTCTGAATTGGCCCTCTCACTTCCCATGCAATAGGAACATACCAGAAATCAAAAATGGGTAAAACACAGGGATATTTGGCAATAGACCAGCTACTTAGGGCACAAATGGTGGTGACCACATTTTCTGGGCCCAGCACTAACCACAGCGCCCACTTTGACAATTTCATCCAGTGATTTCATTTTATCCACTGAAATTCACAAAACAGTACTGCTTTTCTTTCACTTGAAGAGCACAAAATCTGTCTTCCCCAAGCCTTCCTCTTTCTGCCCTTGTCATCTACACTAAAAGTCTAGATGAAGGGCTCATCTACTTCAATTTGACAAAAATGAATTGGGGGCCCACGACATCCCAGATATTAGGATATGGAGGTTCTCTGTCTGAGCCTTTCATAGTCCAGTGAGGGGGACCTCTCTGTTGCATTTCCCTCTTTCTGCCTACCACGCTGACAAAGGGACAGGTCTGCTGTACTCGGGATATTTCTAGATAAGCCTTCTTGAAGCAGAAGCTTTTGCTTCAAAGGGTCTGAAATGAGAACAGCCTGGCATGGGATACAGGAAGAGATTTGTTCTTGTTCCCAAGTGGGAGGAAAAGCGAGAGGGTGGAGGAGCCAAGACAGGACCTCCAGTATGAACATGCTCAACCAAGACACTAGGACCTAAGTTAGCAACAAGTGGGGCCATCAGGAAAACCAACAAAGGGAGCAACTCAAGGAAGAATGGAGATGGGGGTATGGGTTTGGGAGCATGAAGCAGGCTGCCCCACTAAGGCCAGGTGAGACAGGAACTAGCCTCAATAGCTCAAGCTTAAGGGGGTACCAATAACTCAGTAATTAAATAATATTTGAGTGGAAAGTTGGGGTGTGTGTGTGTGTGTGTGTGTGTGTGTGTGTGTGTTTGAATCACAACTAATGCCAAAAGTTCCATGATAAACACATTATCAAAACTTGACATGGAGGCAAGGAGCCAGACTGGAGCCTGAGGCAAAAGAACAAAGAAATCAGTGGTATTGATCCTGTCTTTATTTAATTATTTTGTATTTATTTAAGTGAGGGGGTTATTGTTTGTTTTGTTTTCATTTTTCTTTTTGTTTTTAGAGAGGGAGAGAGCGCAAGCAGATGGGGGTGTAGAGGGAGAGGGGAAGAGAGAATCCTAAGCAGGCTCCATGCCCAACATGGAGCCCAGCACAGGGTCAGATCTGATGACCCTGAGATCATGACCTGAGGCAAAATCAAGATTGGACGCATGAACCAACTGAGCCACCCAGGTGTCCCTATTTAAGTGTTTTTGTAAGTAGTTTTATTGGACGACAGCAATGCTCATTTATGTGCATATTGTCTATGGCTGCCTTTGAGCTACAAAACAGAGTTTGAATAGTTACAGCAGAGGCTGCATGGTCCGCAAAACCTAAAATATTTATACTGAGGCCCTTTATAAAAGAGACTTGCTACTCCTGAACTAGATGATCCCTTGGCTCCCTTCTGGTTCTGATACTGGCAGATTGTGTTTTGTGCTCATTTAATTAGTTACTTTTGATGCAAGATGGACCCTAGAGTTTGAGAGTATCTCATTTTATGTTTTGTAGACATTGCATGCTGTGTTACATTAGATAAACTTGGACAGAAGGCCTATGATGCATCAGCTGTCACATGAGGTCTTGGGTGATGCTACATTCAGCCCTGTCTACCCTTCCCCGTCACTAGAACTGTGGGCTTCTTGAGGCTCCATGAAGGTATTTAGTTTTTCCTGAATTTACCTGGATTGATCACCAGCAGTTATCAGCCTGGGTCAGTAGGTCCCTCCAGGAGGCATATGGAAATGTGGGGGGTGGTTTTGGTGGTTACACTGACCTTAAGTCACTGCTGAAAAATAGTGGGCAAGAATCAAGGTTGCTGAACAACCCATGATACGCAGATCAGTTCCATCCACTGAAAAATTATCCCTCCTCAAATTGCAGTAGAATGGCTAAAAAACTCTATGCAACCCTTTTTCCCTGCAGGTAACCCCTGTCCTTTGCCTTTATCTATTGCCAATTTTTGCATCCTTTTCCTGAGGATACTGCAAAATTCTATTTTTTGCATAATGATGTACCACTTTAATGGAACTGCTGGCTTCAGGAAATAGGAAAATGACTGGTTTGAAAGGCTCTGAAGGATACTTACCAGGCTTTTCAGTTCTATTTTTATCGAGTTATATGTATTCTGATTCATTAAATTCATTAAAGGTGGAAAAAAGGCCTATGGAAATATGGGCGGCTTTCTATTTCCCATCATTATTCATGAAACATAGAATTTTCTTTTTCCAGGAAAAGAATCCTTTTGGTAAATGGACATCTCTCATTTTTCTGGAAAAGTCCTCTTAGAGAATGTCCTTATCTAAGATCTTGCTCTAAAAATAGGAGTTGACCATTTCTGGATTAGAAAATGGGGAGCCTGGAGAAACACCTCATTAGAAAGTGATCCTAGGACTTTTGAGAAGGCAACAGATTGGTTCCTGGTACCTGAACCTGCCCTCAGTGTCACTCTGAAGCTGCCAACCCTCTAGAGTCAAGTGCTTTTGGAGTCCAGCTTGATCATATTCTCTTCATCTCTCTCTCTTTCCTCTTTCCTTCAAACCACCCTTCCCTCTGGTGCATTGCACAGTACCCTAGCCCACTCTGTGCACCATTGTGGGAGGCAGACAGAGTTGTAGGTAAAAGCCTGGACCTTCGAGCCTGATAACTGGGTTTGATTTCAGGCTCTACCCCTGACTAGCTCTGTAGCTCTGTAGCTCTGTAGCGTTGGAGAAGCAACTTCTGTGCCTCGATATTTTCTGTTCTGCACTGGGAATTAAATAAGTTACTACATGAAAAGCACTAGGGGGAGCATCCGCCCTATGGTAACTGTGGCATGAAGTTCTGGCATTGCTGTGTGGAAGGGCAGGATGGGGATGTATGTCAGAGCAGGACGGACCTTGGGGATCACATGGCCCAGGCGCCTTCAGACCCTGCTGTAGACTCATGGAGATGAGGAAACCAGCACTCAGCTACCGTGAAGAGCAGGGCTGATAGGTGGGGCTTTATACTTCCAGCTGCCCCCTCAAAGGCCCTCTGTTTATTCCTCTGTTTGCAATTCTGTTGAAAAATGTTTAATTTATTGATCTATTTATATTCACTTTATTTACGGATAGAGAAACTAAGTTGCACAGAAGGAAAGTGACCTGCCTTAAGTCATATATCAAGTTACTAGTAAGTTATTAATATTGTTTATGCTTGATATGTATCAGGCGCTGCCCTGGGTCTCAAGTTGAAAACATTATAAAGGCACCTCCATTTTTTTTAAATCGAGCAGGTCCTTTCCTCACTATTCACCTAACCCCACTTCAGCGCCCCCCCCCCAACGGCACTCCTGTGTTGGTCTCACTTTCTGGTTTGAGCTGTTCACCTGTTTCGTCCCAAATGCCTCTTCCCATACTGATTCGACCTGATGACTGGTTTTCCTCTTTGCAGCCTTCCACAGAGCCAATACTTGCTGTTGTCTCCCCTGCTCTTGATCTCTCATTCCTATCCCCCACCTAAGTTTTTTTTTTTTTTCTCTCTCTCTCAGTCTCTTTGATGTTATTGCTTTGTAGACCACAGGCAAAGAGCTTACTCCACTCCTTTGGTTCCCAGAGACCCTTAACCTCAGGGTCAGGGCCCACACTATATCCTTTCATTCATTCAGTAAATATTGATGGTGCACCTACTTTGTGCCAGACATGTACAAGGTATGGGGGAGATAGTAGTGAGCCAAACACAGAAAAATTCCTGCCTTCCCTGGAGCTTGTATCTTCGTGGGTGGTGACATTCAATAATCAAAATACATTGGTAAAACATATAGTATGACAGATGGCTATAAGTGTTACAGAGATGGAAACAGTTTGGTAGTTCCTCAAAAAGTTAAACATAAAATTACCATACGATTCAGCAATTTCAATTCTAGGTATATTCCCCCAAAGAATTGAAAGCAGACTCAAACAGATACTTGCACTCACATGTATATAGCAGCATTATTCACAAGAGCCAAAGGGCTACAACAACTCAAATGTCCATTGGAAGATGGATGGATAAACCCCCCACCCCCCCACACCCCCAGAGTGGAATGTTATTCAACCCTAAAAAAGGAATGAAAATCTGACATATGCTACAGTATAATGAACGCTGAAGATGTTATATTAAGTGAAATAAGCCACATGTAAAAAGATAAGCGCCATATGATTCTACTTATATGAGACATCTAGAACAGGCAAATTCCTCTTCTCTCCTAAAGAGAGAAAGTAGAAGAGTAGTTGCCAGGGGTCAGGTGAGAGGATTTAGGGAGTAATTGTTTAATGCAGACAGAGTTTCTGTTTGGGATGAGAAAAAAGGTCTAGAAGTGGGTAGTGATGAGGATTTTCTAGCATTGTGAGTGCACTTAATACCACTGACTTAAATATTTAAAAAAAGATTAAAATAGTAAATTTTATGTTAAATAAATTTTACCACAAAAAATGTTAAAAAAAAAAAAAGTGCTATGGAGAAAAGAAAGCCTGAAAGGGAGATGGGTGTGCAGGGGTTAATTTTAAACATTCACTTATTTATTTATTTTAGAGGGAGAGCACATGATCTGGGGGAGGGGCAGAGGAAAAGAAGAGAGAATCCACAAGCAAACTCCCCAGCCGAGTGAGGAGGCCATTGTGGGGGTGGAGACGCTCAGTCCCAGGACTCTGAGATCAGCCCTGAGCTGAAATCATAAACCAGCTGCTTAACTGACTGAGCCACCCCGGTGCCCCGTGTGGGGGTTAATTTTATTTTATTTATTTTTTAAAAAATTTTATTTATTTATTTGACAGACCCAGATCTCAAGTAGGCAGAGAGGCAGGCAGAGAGAGAGAGTGGAGGGAGCAGGCTCCTTGCTGAGCAGAAAGCCCGATGCAGGGCTTGATCCCAGGACCCTGAGATCATGACCTGAGCCAAAGGCAGAGGCTTTAACCCACTGAGCCACCCAGGCGCCCCTGGGGGTTAATTTTAAAAGGGAGGGATTAATGGACCTCCTGAGCGGCTCAGTCGGGTAAGCATCTGCCTTCAGCTCAGGTCATGATCCCAGATCCTTGGAGTGGGAATCCTGCTTCTCCCTCTCCCTTTGCACCGCCACCCCCCCCCCGCCCCCCGCCGGCTCCTGTGGTGCACGCTCTCTCTCTTTCAAATGAATAAATAAGATCTTAAAAAAAAAAAAAAAAAAAGGAAAGAAAGACAGAAGGAAGGGATTGCTGAGGAGATGGCAGTTTCATAATCAGTGGAAGAAGTCAGCCTTGTGACTCTCTGGGAGTAGCATGTCCAAGCAAAGGGACCCCACACGAAGAGGTAGCATGGTAAGACAGACACAACACACCGTTTTTGTGCAAGTTTCTGGGTTTGGTGATGGGGACCATAAAACCTATCTCATTGGGTATGATGAGGATTCAGTGAAATAATGCACAAGAGATACTTCAGGACAGGACCTGGTGCCAAGCTCATCCCTAGCCATGGTGTGAGCGCAGCCATCCCTGGGTTTATGGCCAACATCTGCTCTGATATGTTTGTTTGGCACATGTGCTGTATGGGTTGTTAGTATTTTGCCATCACCCCTGACCAGCATATAGTAAGTGCCAAATAAATAATAATTTTTTTCCTGGCTCCTCGATCTTGGTACGGGCAGTGTTAAAACGTGTGAAAACACTGAACGTGGTACTTGGCACATTGATAGTAATCAATAAATGTTAGCTTTCTCCATTTAACTGTCAGTCACTCTTTCATTCATAAGAAATAAATAAGACGCAGACCCTGTTCTCAAGATGTGCATTATCTCAACCGCCAGGCATCTAGCAAAACATACCAGTGAGGGTTTAGTCCATCCCTGGAGGTTTGGGGAGGAGGGGGCTGCGGCCAGGGGTGCATGGAAAAGCCTGGCAGAGGACGGGGACTACAGCTAAGCCTCTCAGCTGGGCTGATACTGGCATAAGTGATCAGGGAAGGGACTAGGCACCAGCACTGTGGTAGGACTCTGCTTTGTGGTTGCAAAGCACCCGGTGGCTTAAACAGCAGAAAGTTATTTTCTCATCATTCTGGGGGCTGGCTGCCTAAGATCAAAGTGTGACAAGACCGGTTTCTCCAGGGGCCTCTGTCTCCTTGGCTTACCTACCAATGGCCATCTTCTCCATGCCTTCACACGGTCTTCCTTCTGAACGTGTCTGTGTTTGAATTTCCCAGTTTTATAAAGACACCAGTCATACTGGATCTGGGCCCACTCCAGTGACCTCATTTCTCTTTAAAGAAACTATCTCCATATGCAGATACATTCTGAGATACTGGGGAACAAGATTCAGCCCATAACATCCTCAAACTTTGATTGGGTTTGGCCATTGGGGAGCATTAACAAGATGTTCGAGTGTGAAGGGGAGTGAGTTTAGGTATTTATTTCCCTAGTTGCTGTCTCAGGGTATCACTAAGGACAAAACCCCACTATCCCATCAGGCAGTCCTCTCTCTACAGCCCCCTATTCCCCCAACCCTGTCCTCTCCAGGGTCCTGTTAACACTTTCTCCCCCTCCTCCTTCGGAAAGGGGGGTTGCACAGTAACAGCTATCCTTGGCGATTATCCTTTACCAACCCTACACCTTGAGAAGTAGAGCTTTTATTAAACTCTCCTCTGGTTGTACGATTTGAGTGTGCCATCTGTTTCCCTCTGAGCTGCTGACTGCAGGGGCGAGGGCAGCCCAGGGAGAAAAGAGTCATGCTGGTGCTCACGCTGCACTTCACACAGGATGCGGCCTCGGGGGACTCTCCTAGACTTTGATTCCTTGGAGGTCTTTGCGGCACCCTCTGCCGATTGCTTTCTCCACTTAACCCAGAAGCAGCCTGATGCAATGGAAGGAGCAGAGGAGTCTGAGTAGTAAAGCTCTGGTCTGGGAGCGCCTGTGTGGCTCAGTCGGTTGGGCGTTTGCCTTCGGCTCAGGTCATGCTCCCAGGGACCTGGATCAGGCTCCCTGTGCAGTGCGGAGCCTGCTTCTCCCTCTCCCTCTGCCTGCTGCCCCCCCGCTTGTGCTCACTCACTCTCTCTCTCTCTGTGTCAAATATATATATATGTATATATATATATTATATAAAATATATATTATATATATTCAATATATTCAATTCAATATATTCAAATATATATTGAATATATATTTTAATATATTATATATTATTTATATTTTATATATTTTACATATCATATATGCGTGTGTGTGTATATATGTATTTTATATGTCTTACATATCATATATATATATAGAAGCCCCGGCCCGAAAGCCAGCTCCCTCCCACACCCTGGGAAGGATGACAGCAGGCAGGCCCCTCTCTCCTCTGATCCTTCCATTTCCATAATTGTCAAATGTAATAGAAGCCGCAAACATTATGTTTTCAGGGATTGACTACATTAAATGAGGAAGCAAATATTCAATAAATGTTTCTTTTTTTTTTTTTTTTCCCCCGAACAGAAAGAGCCCCTGGTGTAACTCTATTCTGGAAACCCCTGTGGGGATCCTGACGAAACAGAGGCAGCCAGGAAAGAGCGCCAGTCGGGTGTGAGGGGCAAAAGGAGTCATAAGCTTCCCGCTGGGTGGTTTTCCAGTCATTTCTCTGTCCTCCGCCCTGCTCCCCATCTCATCGCGGCCACTGGGGTGTGGACACTGCCACCGCTCTAGCCTCATCCGAGGTCTCACTGCCTTATCTCCCAAAGTCCACCACACCGGCGTCTTGCTGTTCTCTCCACCTTCCGTACACCTCTGCCTCAAGGCCTCTACATGCATCTCCTTTTGCTTGGGAGACTCCTCTTTCCCTCTGCCTGGCGAATTCCTGCTTATCCTTGGAAACGCAATGCCAGCGGTTTTTCCTCAGGGAAAGCCTCCCTGATTCCTGCTCCTTCCTCACAAGGATCAGATCCCCCATTGCACATTTTCTAACCTCCTGCAACTTCTCCTTCATATCATTATTAGAATCGTGATGAAGCCATTCACTTAAAATTAATGGCCCACCTCTATGTTTCCCATACATGGAAGCTCCATGAGGGAAGGGGCTGTGTCTCCCTTATAATAGTCATGGCAATGTATAGAGTGGGCTGCCTGGGGGCGCACTCAGATCCAGCCCTTGTCGGCCATGTGACCTGGGGCATGTTACTCTCTGTGCCTCAGTTTCCTCATTTGTAAAATGGGGATAAGAAGAGTACCTACTTCATGGGGATTATCACGAATGTTAACTGTGTTAAAAAATGTAAAGGTTGCATTCCAGGGTCTGGACCCAAATATCAGCAATGCCTCTGAGATCTCAGTTGGCTCTTAATAAATACCTGTGGAATGACAAGAAATTAAGAGTGCAGTGTGGGACAAAGTTAAGATGAGGCCTGGCCCCTTCAGTGTGGTCTCTGTGGTATGACACATAGTCTCAGATTCCCAGAACAAGGGAGGCTCCTTGGCAATCCTTATGCGAGGGGGGCAGTGCCCTTGGACCTTCCATCCATGTAAGGGAGTCTCAGCAATGAGAAGTCTGGCCAGTCACTCCTGGCTGGGATTGTTGGATGGATCATAAGGAAAATGGGGCAGTTAGCTTGTTTGTGAATTCAGCCTTAGACCCCTCTACTTCTGGTCTGAGGCAGCCTTGAAGACAAGGTAGCAGAGATGTTTGGGCTGTTTGCCTTTAAGACTTAGGTAACAGGGAATGTTTGGAAACCACATCTTTTTATGTTCTGTGACCAGAAATCAAGAGACCTAGTTCCTGGGTATGTATCCTGGAGGAAGTTGCCCAACCATCTCAATTTCCATATTCATTAAGTAGGAACACTAACACACTATTGCCATCTTATTGATTACTTTTATCTAGGTCTAGTGGACTTCATTAGGAGAGAGTAAATAAATGTGTGAGCATGTATGTGCACACACACAAACACACACAAGCACACTTGTGTGCCTTTACACGCACACAAGCATTCGCATACCACAGACAAAATAGTCATCACAAAGCACATGCATTAAATCTCATTTCATTAGTTAGAGAAATCTTTAAGACCATTAGCAATGATCAGTTCACACCTCCTCTATAAACCATTATAATAATCCTGATTATCTGGTTTCTTGATTTGAAACAAATTAGAAATTGGTTAGTAGGATGAACCAAAAGAAGGCCATAGACAAGAGAAAATTGGGGTGCCTAGATAGCTCATTCAGTGAAGCGTCTGCCTTCAGCACAGGTCCTGATCTCAGGGTTCTGGGATGGAGCCCCAGTCAGCCTCCCTGAGTCAGGCTCCCTACTCAGCAGTCAATCTGCTTCTCCCTCTCCTTATGCCCCTCCCCCTTCTTGTGCTTTCTCTCTAAGAAAGAAATAAAATCTTAAAAAAAAAAAAAAAAAAAAGAGAAAAGAGAAAATACTGCCATAGCAGGAATACCAGCCACAAAGGAATGACATTACTTTTTATATCCTGGTAGTCTCTGGTCCTTTTTTTTAAGAGCCAACACTCTTCAAAGTCTCTTTGATGATATCATTATTTTTTAAAACAATTGCATTTTAAAACCTGAAGAACCCAAATGATGGTCTAGTCCAAAGTTCTTATCCTCTGATGGGAGAGTTGAGGTTTCACGTGATGAAGACACAAAGGCAGCCTACAGCTGAGTCGGGTTAGAGCCCCACTCTTCTCTGCCAAGTGCATTACTTCGCTCCTCATTTTATCGGTCAACGTATACAGTTAACACCATTAACTGCCCGGGTCTCTACTGGACACAGAGCCTCTGACCTCCAGGGACTTACAGACTGTCAGGAGTCTTTCTCTGCATGAATTTCACCACTAAATTATTCATTATCATTTTAGGCATTTTTAGATATGATAATCGCTACCTTCAGGCTCAACTGCTTCTGTGTGTATGCTGAGGACACAGAGATCTTCAGGATGTGTTCCTTGTGACCCTCATTCACAGCAATGTGTGTTCAGAGTAGGATATTTTAAAATATCAATCAAGAACACTTTGGTAAGTGCTTACCATGTGCCCAACACTATTATGGGAATTTCAAGTGACAGGGAAAAGAAAAAGACTGATATTATTTTCTAGGAAATCATCATAGCCATAGACGAAGTAGAGGGAGGAGGTTTCCAGGGCAAGGTGACTACTGAGAGAGTAGGGACCAGAGATCTGCCATGCCCTGAAGCCTGGCTTTTTCTTATGGCCTGTGCACATAGGTCTGACCTCCGTGTGCCTCATCTGGAAAGTGGGGATAATAATACCACCTACGTCTTAAGGTGGTCCTGAGCATTAGAGAAAATAATATCTATTGAGTGCTTAGAACATTTCCTGGGGCATAGTAAACATTCAGTAAACACTGGCTTTAGAGTTTCAGGTTCTACAGTAGAGACTGAGTGTAGTTGATGAGTTTGTTGCATGGCACATCGAAAATTTATTGAGTGCTGCTCTGTGCTAGGCTGTGTGCTGGGTGAGAGTAAGGTGGTCAATAAAAGAGACCATGTCCTGAGACAGTTGACCGCCTAGAGCAGGGGTCAGCAAACTCTAGTTCTGGGACCCTATTTTTTTTTAAGATTTTATTTACTTATTTGACAGAGAGAGAGAGATCACAGTAGGCAGAAAGGCAGTCAGAGAGAGAGTGGGGGAAAGCCGGCTCCCTGCTGAGTAGAGAGCCTGATGCTGGTCGCTCGACACCAGGACCCTGAGGCCACAACCTGATCCGAAGGCAGAGGCCCAACCTACTGAGACACCCAGGCACCCCTGGGACCCTATTTTTGTCAACAAAGTTCTATAGGCAGAATTGAATAGTTACAACAGAGTCAGTGTGGCTCCCAGTGCCTGAGATAATTGCTGTGTGGCTCCTTTTTGTAGGGAAAGTTTGCCAACCCTTGGTCTAGAGACCTACTATTCTGTGTGTGGTTGCCAGAGCATGGGATTAACATTGACTGGGGACAGTGATAAGAAATGCAAAATCTCAGGCCCTAACTCAAACCTTCTGAACCAGAATCTGCATTTTAATATGGTCATAGAGTTCTTTGAACACACAGTAAACTTTAATAAACATTGCATAGGGGGAAGTCAAAGACATTTAAGTAAGTTATTTATCTGGGTAAGAGAAAGTGTTATGATGGAGGCTGGTATAAGGAACAATTTCTAAAGCATTTACTTTGGGAAACAGTGTGGACGTTCCTCAAAAAATTAAAAATAGATCTACCCTATGACCCAGCAACTACACTACTGGGTATTTATCCCAAAGATACAGATGTAGTGAAAAGAAGGGGCACAAGCACCCCAAAGTTCATAGCAGCAATGTGTACAGTAGCCAAACTATGAAAAGAGCCAAAACGCCCTTTAGTAGATGACTAGATAAAGAAGATGTGATCCATATACACAATGGACGATTACTCAGCCATCAGAAAGGATGAATCCCCACCATTTGCATCAACATGGATGGGACTGGAGGAGATTATGCTGAGTGAAATAAGTCAAGCAGAGAGACTCAATTATCATATGGTTTCACTTATTTGTGGAGCATAAGGAATAGCATGGAGGACATCAGGAGAAGGAAGGGAAAAATGAAGGGGGAGAAATTGGGGTGGGAGACAATCCATGAGAGACTGTGGACTCCAGGAAACAAACTGAGGGTTTTAGAACAGAGAAGCATGAGGGGATGGGTGAGCCCGGTGATGGATTTTAAGGAGGGCATGGATTGCACAAACACTGAATCTTGGAACACTACCTCAAAAACTAATGTACTGTATGGTGACTAACATAACATAATAAAAAATTTTTTAAAGAATAAAGCATTTACTTTGCATCAGGGGCTGGCCTAAATTATGTACATACAGCACCTTATTTAGTTCTAACAAGGATTAAGAAGAGGCTGCTCCCTTTAACGTTGGTTGAGCAAACCTTGGCTTAAAACGGCCAGGTGACTTCAGTCAAGGCTTTCAGTCAGTGAATGGCAGAGCTGGAGTCTGAAGCCTGGTCTACCGGATGCCAGCCGTTTGCCCTTCACTGTCATGCTCTGCCTCCTAAAAGCAACACACGAGAGAGAATAAGGAGAGATTTCACAGAAAAATCTTACAGAGTTGGCCTACATCAGTAAGGGTCTAATCAGGAAAACAAAATCCACTCAAAGAATGTAAAGCAGAGGAAATGTAATTGAGAGAATCGGTTACACCGTGAGGGAGGAGCTGGAAAGGCCTCAGGAGACGGCGAGGCGCTCTGCAGTTAGACTCCAGCAGCAAGTTGCCTCCACCCATAGACTGCAGAGAAGTGAGGGGGTGATGTCCCTGGAGCCCAGCAGCCAGAGTTGCCAGGGAGAGGCTGAACCCCTGTGGGCCTTTCCAGCTGGAGATCTAGACCCAGGAGCCCAGAGCTGCTGGTCGTGTTGCTCAAGGCAGAGCCAGGGAGGAGAGTCATGTGCTTCTCCCTCCCACCCTGTTTCTCCTCTAGCAAGAAGACGGCTCATGTAGGAGCCCAAAAACGTGGCCTGCAGGGATCAAGATTCTGTAATAAAGAGCATAGCAGGGAAAGGGCAAGCAATGGACCTAAGAGCAAAAGGGCCAGGATGGCAGGGGGGCTACTGGTACCTTGTCACTTCCTCCCCATGCCAAGAAAAGGCCCCAGGCACTATCATAAAGTTCCTTCTCCAGACTTTCAGGTCATCTATCTTTTCATGCCGCGTATTGCTGTCCCTAGATCATTGTTCTTCGCTTTATCTCTAGTTCTCTTTTCTAGTTTTAGTCCTAGGGATGCACCCTTCATTTAAACTGCTGTGTTCCCAAATCCCCTTCTGTTCCTAGCTATGGTTTCTCAGCTTTCCTAATTCCAGACTCAGCTGTCTTCGAGTCAGATTCACCATCCTCCCCCCATGCTCCACAAGATTTGGTACTTGTCCAGGAGCTTGGACACGACCTTGGATGGGGTCCTGGATGATGAGAGAGAGAGCTCCTCAGACAGAAAAGGTTGCTCTGGCCTTCCCAGCAAGGGGAGGCAGATAAAGCTCTAGGCCCAAGAGTGAGTTTAGATTCCACGTTCAGTATTGGACTTTACCCTGGTAGACAGCCATTGAAGTATTTAAATAAGATGAGATACAATTGTATTTGTATTATGCAAACTTTACCCTTGCTGCAGAATGGTTGTTGTATTAGAAGAAATCAAATTGGGAATAGGGAGTCTGGTTAGAAACCTGTTGCAGGGATAATGGTTGGTCTATGGAATGTCATAGTAAAAGAGGAAGGTGTAGATTTGAGAGACTGTGGCAGCCTACTGGTGGCTGCCATCCAAGCCTGTCCTTCTCCCATTTTTCTTCAGAGACCTGCTTTTGCTCAGGAGCTTACTCTTCCTATAGACATGGCTCTAGCACCGGAACCCCCCCCCCCCCGCCCTTCCCCCCACCCCGACTGCCCCAGATCACAGAGTGACTCTTGGTAAGTTCAGCCATGGACATTCTCCTCCCTTTCTTGGTATTTTGACTGGGGACATGTGATGCAATTCTGGCTGATAAAAGAAACTGGAAGGCTGCTGGTGGCTAGGGGCAAGGGGTGGTTCAGGGAAGGAGTTTCTCTTAGAAAGAGATGAGCAAGGAGAAATTCATTTTTTTGGCCTCTGGTTGTGACTGAAGGAGGGAAACACAGACATTGTGGCAGCCATCTTGGATCTGTGAGAGGTCAGCTGAAGGAGACAAGCCAGCCCCCTGGGGATGGAAACACCACTTGTCTTGGAAGTATCACTGAATTTCTTAATTACCCTACTCTGGAAATCTGTGCTGTGAGGCAATAAACCACTTAAAGTTTAAGCTGCTTTCAGTCTTTAAAAAAAAAAATTGCAGCCATAAAATATCTTAATAGATATGGGGAAAAGAATTAGGAGGTCATAGGAGTTGGTGGCTTGATTGGTTGTGGGTGGTCAGGAGAGATGTAAGATGAGTCATTAGTTTTGAGCTTGGGTCATTAGGTAGAAAATGATACTAGTTACTAAGATGAAAACCCTAGGAGCTGGTTTTACTAGAATGGTATGAATAAGAATATGCATGGTTTGAAAAAGAAACAGAAGTTTGATTGGTGTATGTGATAGGTAAGAGGACTGTGATGAGCTGAGGGTGGAAGGGGACACTGTGGTCACGTTATGTCCTTTAGTGGTGATGGATCTTGGGCATCTCTGTGACATTGGCCATGTTGCTTAACTTTTCTGAGCATCAGCTTCTTAATCAGTAAAATAGAATGAATACTGCCTAGCTCATAGAGTAATCCTCATAAAGAAGAAATGCAATGTACACATCAACCAAACATAGCAATATTATTTGATGGGGCCCAGGAGGGGGGCTCTAGGTGCTTACACGCTGAGGGCTACACTAGATTTCAGCTGGCAGGAGGGCTGCGGCATGGTCAGAAGGTCAGAGGCTGGAGACAGAAAGCTCAAGTCAATTGTCTCAGCAGATGTCTAGATCTGTAGATGTCATACACCCTGAGGCTCTGAATCTTTTGTTGAAATGAAAGCTTATTCAAAAGTAAATAAGTAAATCTTCCCTTCCACTCTTACCTGAGTAACTTTTGAAAGGGTCCCAAGGAATCTATAGCTCTCTATGGGGAGTAGGTTGGAAGTAGCTAATACAGACAGGAAGCACTGGAGAGAATGATTGTGGAAAAGGTTAAAAGAGAGAGATACTCAGGAAGACCATCATTAAAGGAATAGAAGTTAATAAATGTAACATTGAATCAATTTATTCAACTAAACTATTTAAATATCTTACCTAGAGAACTCCTACTCATCCTTCAGAATATAGCTCAAGCATTGCCTCCTCCAGGAAGGCTTCCTTGACCAGCCCCCGAGCGTCCTTTCTCTGTTCTCCCGTCCAGAGAAATGGCCTTCTTGCTGGCCTTCTGCCCTGCTGACTGTGAGTGGGGCTGGCTGACTTATCTCTGTACCCCGTGTGATGCCCAGCTGAGAACTTTGCCCTTGTATGAACTGCTCCTCTAAATGAGTACCGGGCAGACTGACTGAGGTGCCAGGCTCAGCATTCAGAGGAAGGAACTGGGGCCTAAGGGCTGAAGGTGGGACTGTTTGTCCACGCTGTGAAAGTTGTAATCTGGGTTAAGGTCAGGAGGAATAGAGAAATGGATGGATTAGAACCCAACTTGTGAAGACTAAATTTAAACCTCAAGGTAAAGGAGCCTAATGGTGAGCAAAAAAGAACAGGCTTGCTAGGACTGGAAGAGAAAAATAAGATGCAAAGCATTACGTCGTGTGTCCAAACTCCTGCAGACAGTAGGAGCCCAGTGGACTTCAAGCCAGGTCTCTGACTCCCCGGCAAGGAAACCCCCTTACCCCGTCCCCTGCCTGCTCACCACTGGCCCGCGAGAATGGGCATGCAGCTGCTGCCTCTCCAGAAAGACTTGTTGATAAAGCGATTGAATGAAACCATTTTGTCTTGATTCTCTTTCTAGATTTCAGTCACTTGTTTAAATGGTGTTCTTCTGACCCCACTTGGCATTTCAACCACGCAACATCAGTGGGCTTCGTGTCATTACACATCAACACAGGCACCTCCTTGCCTCCCGTGGCTCCCCCACACTGCTTCTTGGTGTCCAAGATCAAAGAGAAATATTGTTTCCACCGCAGATGAAGAAACAAGGCTGGCCGCCTTTGATGTCAGGCAGCCGTGGTATAATCTGTGCCCCGGACTTGCTTTTACTGCCGATGTAATTTGCAGCTGCGATGTCGAGTCTGGGTAATTGTTTCTCCAACCCAAACGCCACTAGTATTTTTTATTTAAGCGGGAATTTTCATTTGGCTAAATAAACAGTTCTTTCCACCCCCAGTGGATGGTGGCCCTGAAACACAGGGGTGCTGGTGGTTTTCAAGAAAACAGAGCCCAGGTAATCAGGAAGCCCTAACAAGAGGCCATTATGTAGAGCGCACCCTTCTTTAACTTCGTCTTTTATGGGAATAGTGTGATTTCAGTTCCATAAATACTAAGAGGTTTACCGCTGGGCACTGGGGCTTCCATCTCATTCACCTCGGAAATTAAGGCCTTCCCTGCAATGTTTCTCTTTGTCTCTAATATCACTTTAGCTGCCTTTAGGAACGGAGCCAGGACGTAAAGGATTCAGACCATTTTGTTTTTTACAAGGTCAGATTGCTCATGATTCCTAATAGAGAACATTGAAAACCTTTTTATTGAGGGGCCGCCCTCCTTCTAATGTATCTCTCCTTTCAGAAACAGTTGCAGTCAAAGACATTAAGTTAAAACCTTAATCTTGGTTCAAAATAATAGTCGTAGTAGTAGCAACAAGAGGGGCAGAAAATGCTATGCACTCATAAACGTGTTGCAGACGGAGTCCTGGGCCCTGCACCCACCACCTGCTGTTTAACCCTTGCAACAACCCTGCCAGGCAGCTATTTGAGCTCTATTTTACAAAAGAGCATGGTAAGGCTCAGAGAAATTAAATGCCGTCTCCCCAAACGACACAGGAAGAGAGGGAAGCAAGGCCAGTTCTGAAGCCGCCCTTTCTGTGCTATGCGTCAGGACCGTGCTTTTCCTAGGACACGGTATGGATTTTCACAAGAGCAAAAATTACAATCGGGTCAAAAGCAACGATGTGCGCGATAGGTCGTGGAACAGGAGACCCAGGCTCTATTTTGTTGAGTTGTGGTATCTAAAGCACTTGAATGCCCAGTTATCCTGTGCCTCTTTCCTCTGCCTACAATGTCCTCCCTACTGTGCGGCCCATTCTGTCCTGCTCTGGATTCCTTCAGAGGGAGTCTTTCCTAATCTTAAAAAGCTACTCCCACGCACTGTTATAGCTACTTTGTTAACTTCTCTCATGGCCTTATCATGCTGTCACCTCCAGCAAGTGGTGAGCTCCTTAATGGCGGAGATAGTGTCTTATCTGATACCATATTCCAATGCCTGGCACTGCACTTGCTGTATGAATGGTGTTCAAGAAGCATTTATTGGATGGATGGATGGATGGATGGATGGATGGATGGACGGATGGACAGATGAATAAAGTGAATAAATACCCAAATAGCTAAACAACTTACTACCTCATCACTAAGATAGTTAATATTATTTTCCATCATGTCTAGTAAGAGTGTAACTGTCGAATTACACTTATTTCTTACAACCAGGCTTTCTGGCTTTTTTATTGTCTATTCTGGGATGGGGTCAGGAGGGTTCTTCACATTTCTCCCTGGTGGCTATTTCCCAAAGGGTTCTGTTAAAGAAGCTATGAATAATGCCTCCGAAGGACTTCATTCATTTGAGCTCATTTGAAGATGAGTTTTTGTAGGCGGGGGAGTGCCCACAGATCTCGCGCACAGCAGATGCTGAGTCAGTGAAGATTCTCTCCGTCACTTCGATTTCTCCCAACAAAATGTCCATCTCCTGTGTCTCCTGTTTTTCCCCAATGTCTTTCAAAATATTCTCCATAAAATTATTCAGGCAAAACTCTTGTTCAAACCATACCTGATCTCCTCAGTTTAGAGAGAAGCGTTCCAACATAAGAGCCTCTACTTGGGGGGAGACTGGGCTCTTCAAGTTTGACTTCTAAGTTCTGTGTTCTCTATTTTAAACTCTGTTTGAAATGTGGAAAGAAGTCTGCTTTCTCTTTTCATCTCCTTTGCATAGTAATTCCAGGCTGACATTTATAAAAAGAACTTTACTACACATGCTGGGAGAACAATGGAGGACATGGTTGATAGGAACAGAGTAAAGCAGTCATGTGTTTGCCTTTCCCAGTAGAATGTGAGCTCCCAGCAGGCAGGAACTATACTGAATTCGTGTTTATCTTCTAGTTCCTCACCTGGAACACAGTGGCTGTTCTATAAATACCTGAAGGAAGGAAGGAAGGAAGGAGTGAATAGGTAAATGTAGAAAGGACTGAATAAGGCAAACATTGAAGATCTGGACTGGACCTAATAGCCACAGATGTTGTTGCTTAGGCCTTGACACCTTTGTGCTCCTTTCTCTTTCTTCTCTCTTTCTTTGTTCTCTCTCTTTTTCCATCTCAGCCTCTTGTTTCCAAGAAGCAAATGCCATTCCATTTCCTGACAGAGCAAACTTGCTGCCCTGCCCTGGGTTGAAACCCCACTGTCAGGTCTACCCTAAAGCCTTACACTTGGTTTCCTGTCTTACACTGGTTTCCTTTCTTTAAAGAGCCGATGCCAGAGTGACCTAATTGGCATATAATGAGGATCGATCTGCAGGCAACAATAGAACCCTCAACTTTTATTTTTAGATTCTGATTAATTAACTCATAGTAAGTTTCCCTCTTAAAATGTTACTCCTTTAAGTGTTAACTGTCTTTAAAAGGTCATACTTAGAGGATAATAAGACTCAGAACACAGTTACTGAGTCCCCATTACAGAGCTGGGGCTACAACAGTACCTACGACATACTGTTACCTCCTACCTAATAAGCACCGGTACACGAGGATAGTTAGTTCTCATCCCAGACATGCTGTCCGTGTATTATGCGTGGCGGTTTCCATGCAATTGCTTCCATGGTATATTTGAGGAATGTGGGAGTTGGAAAAGTTACACATTTTGCCCAAGTTCCCTTGGCCAAAAGGTGACTGAGCTCAAATATGAATCAGAGATGGTCTTGATTCCAAAGCTCATGCTCTTTTGCACCCTCGCGAACAGCCGTGCCACAAGGACCTCACAAGGTTTTGTGCTGCTCTCTGTGAGAGGCACCATGCATGAACCTGGTGTCAAGTGCTGTCAAAACACCAAGCCGAAAGGAGCAAAAGAGCAAATAGTGGTCTAAAGGAGAAGACATGTGGCTGAGCTTTGAAAAGAATGAATAGGGATTTGCTGGCCAGAGAACAAAGGGAAGAGAATTCCCAGCGGAAGGAACAGCAAGGAAGAATGTATCAGTGCTGGGGAAGACACGCTATATTCAGGAATGGTGAGTAGGTCCACGGGGCAAGGAAGCACAATGTAGGATGGCTGAGGCAGCCAGGGGAGAGGTTGGGGACAGCGGCAAGAGGGAGCACGGGAGGGGTAGATTGCTTAGAGCTTTAATACCTAACATCTTTAATCTGTGGTTAATGAGATGCCATAAAAGACTTCCAAACATCAGATCCAGTAGCTGGAAAATGTCCTCTTCCCCAGAGCCTGATACTAATAGTGGAACCACACATGTTGTGACAGAGGGACAGAAGCAAGGGAGTGAGCTGGAGAAACAGTGTGCGTTAAATCCTCCAGTCACTTCCATAGGTGGGAGAGTTCAAACCAAGAAGTGCTTTTTGAACACCTACATATAAATGCATATATATGTATGCATGCATGTACATGTATATATGTCATGGAAAACTCAATTTTGGAGACTTTTATTTATTTGTCAGAGAGAGAGAGAGAGAGAGAGCACAAGCAGAGGGAGCAGCAGGCAGAGAGAGAAGCAGGCTGCCCGCTGAGCTAGGAGCCTGATGTGGGGACTCAGTCTCAGGTCTCTGGGATCATGACCTGAGCCGAAGGCAGACACTTAAGTGACTGAGCCACCCAGGTGTCCTGAGAAAATTCATTTTAAAAGTGTCAAGCTTGGGGTGCCTGGGTGGCTCAGTAGGTAGGGTGCCTTCAGCTCAGGTCATGATCCCTGTATCCTGGGATCGAGCCCCACATTGGGCTCTCTGCTTGGCGGGGAGCCTACTTCCTCCTCTCTGCCTGTCTCTCTGCCTAATTGTGATCTCTATCTGTCAAATAAATTTTAAAAATAAAAATAAAAAAAATAAAAGTGTCAAACTGGAACTTTGATTCTGGGCAGAGACATTATCCAGGGAGGCCAGGAGGCTGGCCCACGGCATTCAGCCACTCTGCTAATGAATTCCTTTTTCCAGACCCCCTGTTTGAAATGGAGCATAATGACAGTGATGGTTCTGCCCCATGCAGGGAGGCCTTGGAAAATAACGCCTCATCATCATCTAATTAAAAACCTTTAAGTACTTCTGTGGAAATAGGTGACAACACCCCAACATGAAAAATGGAGGAGGGTTGGAGCTCTTAGGAGAAAATAATTTCATTTTGCTGGGAGATTTTTGCACTTTTTAAGGGAGACTGGTTGTATTTAAAATAGGAGGGTTTTTTTTTTTGTTGTTTTTTTTTTTAAGATTTTATTTATTTACTTGACAGAGATCACAAGTAGGCAGAGAGGCAGGCAGAGAGAGAAGGGGAGGCAGGCTCCCTGCTGAGCAGAGAGCCCCGATGTGGGGCTCGATCCCAGGACCCCGGGATCGTGACCCAAGCCGAAGGCAGAGGCTTTAACCCACTGAGCCCCCCAGGCGCCCCATAAAATATGAGGTTTTATATAGTATTTCGAGTCAAGAGAAATAAAAATATCAAGACTAGTTGGGGCCATTGGATCCCTCGCCTCAACAGAGGATGGCGGCTTTGTGGTATCTGCTTTATTCTTTTGAGAAGGAACCTCTACCCTAGGGATTCTAGGTGAGATCACACAGCGGGGCTGAATATGGAGCCAGTTGCTCCGTCCTTCTGTCTGCATTAGGACATACTGCTCCTGAGTAAGAGGCCATTCTATAAGCCAACATCCTCTGTAAAAAAGGATTCATTTTTTTTCCTCCTGATCAAATACCATTCTTCTACTTTGCTGGCACTCATTAAACGCCTAATATAAAATCCCAATTGTATTCTACCCATCTGCCTTCAAAGGCAATCTCGCCATCCTGTAACAAAACGCACCTATGCTGTTAATCCCCCTGGTGCGCTGCTGGCCTTTATATGTACATGATTTTTCAAATGTATTTCCCCCA
Source organism: Mustela erminea (assembly GCF_009829155.1). NCBI lineage: Eukaryota > Metazoa > Chordata > Mammalia > Carnivora > Mustelidae > Mustela > Mustela erminea. The sequence continues at coordinate 63,016,544 of NC_045623.1, forward strand.
GCATGATCACTATCATTTATTCCACATCGCCTGTGATAATCCTATGTTTATACAACTTTAATGTCTATATATAATATAGATATAATATAAATATATAAATTTATTTATATATAAATATCTATATATTCATATCACATTTCTGTAAATATATACTAAATACATAAATAGAAATTTATAAATATTAATATTAATTAATATATTGTTTATATATTAATTAAATGAATATATAATAGATACATAAATATTATATATATACACATATACATACGTGTGTGTGTATATATGTGGATACACACACTTATTTATTTCTCTATTTTATAGAGAAGAGAAGTGAGGCTCAGAGAGGCAGAGGCCAGGGACCCACCTGCTCTTTAGTAACTGGTGAGCCTTGGTCTTGAACCAGGTCCCTGACAAACAAAGCCTAGGCTTTCCCACTGTAACCTGCTACCACAGGGATTAAGATGGGATGTGGTTCCAGTTCTCAGCTGGTTTAAAGATCAGAATTACACAGTGGAGGCAAAGTTGGAGAGAACGTCAGAGAAAGGAAGGCCTGAGCATCACATAAACCTCGCCACCTGATTCTAAAGCAGAGATGCTAACAATAAGGACAACGATAGCTAATCTTTGCCGAAAACCTTACTGCCAGGAGCATCTCCTGGCATCCTCTCAATAATCCTATAGGTATAAATGATTATTCCCATTTTATAGATGGGGACAGGAAGGTTGAAAAAACTCAAGATTTTTTTTAAAAAAGCTATTCAAAGGCTTTAAATATGTAGTTTTGAAGCAGAAGTTGGAGGCCCTGTCTGTGGCCCCTGGGTACCTCTGGCTTCATTTTCTCCCTGCTTCCCTTCTTCATTGTTTCAGTGGCACAGGAGCAGGTAGCCTTCTCTAGGGCCTGCATGTACTCCTCTCTGTCCCTGGGATGTGCTGCTTAAATATACTCTCACCTGCCCCCTCAGCTCATGCTGGGCTCCCCTCAAATGTCACCTGCTCAGGAAACCTTCCCTGACCCCCCTACCAGTTACTCTCTAGTCCTTTTTTTTTTTTTTTTTTTTTTAAAGAGTCATTATCCCACCTGTCATCGTATTCTGCATTTATCTGTCTGTTCATTCCTTGGCTAGCTCTCTCAAACATAAACACCATCAGCAGGATTTTGTCTATATTATTCACTGATGCACCCCAAAAGCCCACTGCTGTGTGTGGCACAGAGATGAGCATTCCCGTATTTGTTGAATGAATGATTTGCGAAGTGCACAACCAAATGTTATCCTAGGTTGGTTCCATTGTAAGAACTTTCCCATAACTACATTCACAAAATACAGACTTGAGTTTGCCACCATGAGTCATCTGTTCTTTCCATTTTTCAGGACTTATGGAACCTGCCCTCACCCCCACCACTATGCCAGGCTTAGTGAGGCATCGGCCAAGAGAGGCAGATCACCACTTTCCCAGTCCCGGGGCACCATGGGGCTGCATCCATACAACGTGCTGTGGCATGGAGCACAGGGTGATGCAGGTGGGGAAGGTGCCCTCCCTCTCCAAGGCCAGTGGTTGAATTAGGGAAATCTATGTTGTGTCTTTTAGGGTGAGCTCATTTATCCCGTGATTATGGGGTGGGGAGATAAAGCAATGGTCAGCAGATGTGCCTTCATTTTTCACCAGAAATTGCCCCCAGGCAGGGGCTGGAAGGGGAAGGACCTGTAAGGCAGTGAGTGTGCCTCCACCCCGGGAGCCCAGGGGAAGGAAGGAGCATCCTGTGCTGTTTTATTGACACCCAAGAACACCACTTCCCAGAAATCACAACTTAGAGCTTTCTTGGAGTGGGTTCATTTTCTACTCTAAACCACTTGACTCGTTTTTTCCAGAGAAGAGTAAATTTCAAACCCCTTAAAAGCCAGTCTTTCCGGTCTATGGGCTAGCCACAGCAGTAATAGTGATCCCTGCTCCTCGGGGCTTTCAGATGATGGATGTCCAGACTCCTTGGCTTAGCTCACGAGACCAGGAGATTGGGTCCCTGCTCAGCTCGCCATCACGTCCTGCCTTTCCTGCACAGATACCTGGGTGCAGCAGGGCCCTCGGGGAGCTGTGCTGTTTCCCGTCCCCAGTTACCTGCTGGGACCCCTGCCTCTGCCTGGAATGTCCTTCCCCTCTTCTTCCCTTGACTCTCTCCCCCACTCCACCCTCATTATCCTCCAGAAGTTCTCTGAGGTGAAACCGCCTCCAGTGAGCCTTCCCTGACTGCTCCCCATCCCACCCCTTTTCCCACCCCATCCCCGCTTTTGGGTTCCCATAGCACCCCCAGAGTCCCCCTGACTTAGCCATGTTGATGTTATCATTCGTCTCTGTACTCACATGTCCTTCCTCACTAGACAGGAAGCTTTTTGAGAACAGGAATTGTATTGAATTTTGTCTTCTTTAAAAATTAGTTTTCCTATCATCTTTCTCAAGGACCAGGTATTTAATGCTTATTAAATTAGGTCTTTGCAGACTGGCTAAAATCCTGTAGACGTCCCTTTATTTTTCCATACTTTATTATGAAGGAATGGTTTTAGGGTACATCCAGATTAATGATTCAAAGTGTGTAAAGGAAAAACATCACCCACGAGCCAGTCTGGATTTGGTGTCAACATCCTATATCAGAATGAAAAACTAGAGGAAGGGGACCCATGGCTTTTGGTGTGGCAGGGAGGCAGAGAAGACCCGTACTGTGGTCTGCCACTCTATTTCTCTGTGATTGTGGGTAAGTCATTGTCTGTCCCTGAGCTTCCTTTTCCTCCCCTGAAAGAACGAGCACACGGACTGAGGACAGCTGGGATCCCTTGCAGATCTAAAATCCTATAATTCTATGATCCTTTTCATGGCTTACCCACATTGGCACAGGCTTAACAATTGCATTGCTATTTCCGTGCCTTGTGGCAGAGAAAGACATACTCCTTTACTGCATCCTGAACTACTGGGCTAGGAAATGCAAGTCTCTGACCTCAGCAGATAAACTCTGAAGTCCCCACCAGTCACATTTCTCAAAGGATGGTGCATTCAAGTATTCAAGTGAGGGGAGAAAAAAAGATACGGGGAGTTACTCATTCACTGCTTCTAAGGCTCAAAAACTTAGTTTATTCTTTATACTACATTTGTCTCTGTATTTTCTCATTTAATCTCCCCAGCATCCCTATGAGGTATCCAGGATGAGAAACTAGGGAGCTCTTGATGCCATTCACCAAAAGGTATTGTTCCCCAATCTTCTGAGAGCATAGTAGGAACATGATTCCTGCCCTACTGTGCTTGGGAGCACCTTGCAACCAGTTCCATGTAAGAACTGTGAAATTCTAGAAGTAATGTTTGTTCATTTCCAGCTGAGCATGGAAGTGTAGATATGAGGCCAAAGTGGGGTTTTTGTTCCCTTTGCCAGAGTGGCCAGGAGTAGTCAGGAGATATTTCATCAGCCCAGACCCTGGAGTGAGACCGAGATAGAGAAGAAACCCAAAATGGACTGAGAAAGACACACAGCGTAAGCAAAATATCTCTGTTGGTTTTGGTCATTTACATTTTGGTGCTATTTGTTACTGCACTAGAATTTAATGTAGCTTGACTGAAACAGGCATTTGCCCCATTTTGCCCATAAAGAAACTGAAACTCAGTAAAATAAAATAAACAGACTTTTGCAGGGTCATAAAAACTTCATACGTGCTCAAGCCTGGGATTTAGACTTGGGTCTTTTGACTCCACATTAATGCTATTTCCCCGATACTGCACAGCTGTCTTAATGTCTTAGTGTTCGGTATTAAGTTTAATTTCATTTGAACTGACTCTGTGGGTCCTGGTTTTCTTGATTCATCTTTGGAAGGTTAAAAGGGAAAATGACAAGATCACAAGCTTTGGAGGTAAGCAGAGATGAACTTGAGTCCCAGCTGTAGGACTTAAAGCTTGGGGTCATTGGGACATTGCTAGAATGTGCTCTCCTGTGCCTACTGATTCAACCAAGATTGCGAGGAGCAGAAATTCTTAATAGTAGGGACTACTTGGGGGCCCCTGGGTGACTCAGTTGGTTAGGCATCTGACTCTTGATTTTGACTCAGGTCATGACCTCAGGGTTGTGGTCCTGAGCCCTGCCTCGGGCCCTGTGCTCAGCTTGAAGTCTGCCTCTCCAACTCCTTGCTTTGCATTCACTCTCTCCCTCTCACAAATAAGTAAATAAAATTAAAAGGAAAATAGTAGGGAATACTGACTGCTAATGGTATAACATCAAGCATCACTGACATTGTAAGTAGAGGTTTCAGGACGGGGTCTGCCTTCTGGATATCCTCAAATGGGAGAGGCTAAGCAATTTGCCTGAAGTCATACAGTAAGTGGAAGAGCCTCCATCCCAGCCCAGACCTCTCTGATCCCTTCCAGTATGTCCCCCTGCCTCCAGAGGAAAGTGGACCTGTATAAAACCCTACATCAGCGAGGAAGGAGAGGCACAGACTGATTTTCATGATTGAGCTCAACCTGGAGGGCCCTCCTATTTCTCTTCTTGTTTGCCTTAGAGCTTGGAGTTGATTTACTCTTGGAATGTTCCTCTCCTTTCTCTTACTCTGGCATTAACATTGAGAACAGCAGGCATTGCCTTGGCAAGGTTACAGGATAAACTTGCTGCTTTTAGGACATCTGCATCCAGCAAACCTTTATTTTCTCTCCCTTGGGCATAATCTTGGAAAAACACATCTGTTATTCCGGGTGCTTACCTGGCTGGGCTTGTTTTTCTTTTCTTGGATGGAGAAATATTCTGTCAAGATACGAGGAAGAGTTTTCACACCCTCTGAAACCACAGACCCTTTGTGTACTTAAAAAAAAAAATAACCCACTGGGTGGCTCAGTGGGTTAAAGCCTCTGCCTTCAGCTCAGGTCATGATCCTGGGGTCCTGGGATCGAGTCCCGCATCGGGCTCTCTGCTTCAGCAGGGAGCCTGTTTCCTCTTCTCTCTGCCTGCCTCTCTGCCTACTTGTGATCTCTGTCTGTCAAATAAAAAAATTTAAAAAAAACTTTAAAAAGAAAAAAAAACTCAGAATCTTGATTGAATCGTAAAGTTTTTTTGAGAGGAGGAGAGTGCCACCTGTGTCCCAGAGTCCTTCAGTTCTAGGAGGTCAAGGTCACAGGAGATGCTTCCGGGTCTTTTTCTGACTAAGTCACTGAAGTGTGGGCAGTGACCTCAACAGACTATTCCTCAGATGCTCCACCCCAGGACATTCCTCCCTCCCCTTTCCATTGGCTATGCCACATTTATACATGGCTGCCTCCAACTTTATCCTCTCTAGTGAGCTCTCCAGTACCTGGGGAAGAGAAACGAAGACCAGAGTAAAAGATAAAAACTCAGTTCTGCCTCATTCACTCATTCACTCATTTTAGAACAATTACTAAGCAGCTACTATTTATCGAGCATAGTACTAAACTCTGAGGAGACACCTGTCGTCCCATCCCTGATCTCACTGAGAGTTTAAAGCGTAGAGATTGGGAAAGTGCCAAGATATTTATAGCAGAACGTGATTAATTACTTAATAATAAGCTTACCATGCATTCAACAATGTTGAGTGCTGATCACATACCAAGCCCTGCCTTAAGTCCTGCGAACGTAGCACTGGGCAAAAGAGACAAACATCCCCGCCCTCCTGAAGTTGACTTTTCCGCGCTGTAGGCAGAGCAGGTAATACCGTGGGTAAGGCTACGTCGCAGCAGTGAGTGGTGAAGACGAGCGTCGTGAAGAGAACTGCGGCGCAGCGGCTGGTGAGGGTGTGTTGGAGGGTCTGTTTCAGCGAGGGTGGCCTTGGAAGGACTCTCTGAGGAGGTGATGCCTGAGGGGACCCCTGCAATGAGAGCTCGGTCATGAGATCAAAAGGGCAGCTTCCCATGGGGCTTCTTGGAGGGGATCCTACCCATGTCTGCTTGTGACTTTGCTCAAGCCACTTGACTTCTCAGATCTTTTGTCCCTTTCTGTGGACCTTAAGGAAGTTTAGTGCCCTGGCTGCTCACATCATCATCATCTTCTTCTTCTTCTTCTTCTTCTTCTTCTTCTTCTTCTTCTTCTTCTTCTTCTTCTTCTTCTTCTTCTTCTTCTTCTTCTTCTTCTTCTTCTTCTTTTTTTTTAAAGATTTTTATTTATTTATTTGACAGACAGAGATCACAAGGAGGCAGAGAGAGAGGAAGGGAAGCAGACTCCCTGCTGAGCAGAGAGCCGGATGCGGACTCTGGGATCATGACCTGAGCTGAAAGCAGAGGCCTTTAACCCACGGAGCCCCCCAGGTGGTCCATGCTCACGTCTTCTGATGGTGGAAATGAGAAGAGAGTCCGTTCCTGGACGAGCTCCCTTTCTCTCCGTCCTGGGACCTGGGACATGTTCTCATGAACCTGTTCCCCAGAAGGCCTAGACCCATAACAACCTCATGGCTCCAGTGGTGCAGATGTGAGGCCACACAATGGTCTTTGAATCCTGCCATGAAAAGGCAGGTCTCCTCACTTCCCTGAACCCCATTCCCTCTTCCGCACAATGGGGATAGTGAGCAGAACCTGTGTTTTCTGATTATTGTCAGGACTAAGGGAGCTTGTGCACTTAATGGCAGCAGGGTTTGCCCTGCACAAAGCACTCCAGCACTGTGTTCACTGTAATAGTGTTAGTATCATTACATTTATTAATATTTAAACTAACAGCGGCACATGTGGAAGCCTCAAGCACACGTCTGGCATGTCGTTGCTACTCAGCAAATATTATTCCCGTCCCTTCTCTTCTTCTTCTTTCTCATTCTATTTCCAGTGATGCTTCCCCCTTCCCCTCTGTTCTGTTTGATCCAGAGCCAAGGTTGCAGAGAGCTGGCATCTTAGCTTAGGCTCAAGGGAAAGAACAAGATAAAGGAAAGCTTTAGCTTCTTTTTGGGGAACATTCACTGTGCATCTACAGATTGCCAGGCTCTGTTCTAATCACTTTACATGTAAGCTAACCTACTTGATCCTCACACTGACACTCTAAGCTATATATGTTGATTATTCTCATTTTTATAGTTAATAGAAACTGAGGTATAGCAATATTAAGTAACTTCTCCAAGGTCACTGAGCTAATTAGTCAAGGAGCTCTTGAGCCCAAGCCCCCAGAACAGGGAAGGGTTTAAGCACTCAGGGCAGTAGTTCTTTAAGGGAGAAGATAGAAAATCGGTGGAAGACTTCTGCATGTCTTGTCTCTCCAAAGCCTGAACATGGCAGGTGAGGCACAGTGGGAGCCTGAGCCCTGATATGAGGTGGCACCCCATGTAGGAAGCCAATGACGGAAGGGGTTCCCCTGTCACTTGGGCTCCACTTACCTTTCCTGACCCTCCTCTCTCCTTCCCTGGGGCTGACACACATGTCACAGACAGTTGTAAACTGATGATCTCCAAGGAAGGTACCACAGAAAGACAAAGTGAATCGAAGAGAAACAAATGGAGCCTTCTGGGCTCGAATGCTCAGACTCTCAAGCATGTAGTGCTTGGAGCCCAGTGCTACTTGTTTCAGAACTCCAGGAGGAATACAGTTGCCAACTCTCTACATCCTGCCCTCTGAACATGACGGCACCCCCCAGCTCTGAGAGGCAGAATGTGGATTCCCAGGCACAGAAGCAGCACGAGGGGGATTTGGTCCCCAGCCTTTGGGCACTGCTGATCTTTTCATCCCCTTTTTCTTCTAGGAAAGCATCTGGCTTTGAGGAATAGCAGGAGTACTTAGTTAGACTGCTGGCACACCCATTGATCTTTGGGGAGCGAGGGTCAGAAGAACAATTACCCAGCCGGCAATCCTTCTCCACCTTTCTCTCCTCTCGACGTGTTGGTATTACATAAGATTGTCAGTGCAGCTGTGTTCTTCTGGCCTCTCTCTCCCTCCTGCTCTTTCTCTCCTCCTATCCACTGCTGTCTATAGCTTCTTCATTCTCATTATTTTCCTGACTTTCCCTCTTTCCTTCTTTTTCCTCCTCATCTAGGGAGTAATGAGCCCATTTGGTCAATTTCAGGGCCATTCCCTGGCCTGCTAAAGATCATCTGTCCACTGGGATGCCAGCACTGTGCAGAGGAAAGCTTAGGGGATCAGACAAATGTGAATTCAGATCCTGGTTTTGGGTGCGCTGTGTGTGCTGGAAGTGATTCAGCCTTAGTCTTCTCTTTAAATATGTATTGGATCAACAAATGTGTGTGCTCAGATTAGCCCATGGCAAGTGATCAACAGATGGTAATAATCATCATTGTTGTTATTGTTATTAGTACTGTTATTCCCTTAGAGAAAGGGTGTGTGTAAGGTTGGTCCAGGCCTGCCCTAGCTCACTAGGTCTCAGCAACTATCATTGCTCCTCAAGGCTCTGTCTTCTCAGAACCTGAGCCAATAATGGTAAAGTCTAATAGAATATTAGGAGCTCTATCCTCAGGTAAAGGGGTAGGAGAAGTCAGATGTGCAGTTATGCAGACTAAATGTGGCCCAGGAAGAAATCCCCTGGCCTACCCCACCATGAACAGGCTTGAGCTACAACTTCCCTGTCTGACCTCTCCATGTGTGTCTACTCTGACCACCTGGCCTGCTTCCAAGTTCCTGGTTCCTGCTCCAGTTTCCTGCTGGGATGAGCCTAGCTGGAACCCTTAGCCTGGTGAGATCCTGGGTCCCTTCCAGTTCTGAATTGTAGGGCTCAAGGATTCTTCTTCTTTGGCTTGGGATACAGATGACACTATGAAAACCTGGTGCCAGGGTAGTGTAGCTAGGGAAGGCCTGGAGTTTGGCCTCTGAATGTCTCCAGGGCCACTGCGAGAAAGGTGCCTTTGTCACTGCCTTCAGAGCCACAGCAGTAGTGTCATTTGAAGACACTGAGTGGGTGGGGAACAAGATTTGTTCATGATTCCTGACACTGGCAAAAATAATCTGGCATTTCCAAAAGAGTGGTAGATTTGGAATCAGGAGGCTTGATTCTGAGTCACGGCTGCCATTTACTAATTATAAAGACTTCGGCAAGTAATTGAACCTCTGGGAGAACATCCCCTACCATTCAATGACAGTATCCTCTAATGTGGATACATCTAGCACAATGCTTAGTAAAGCTGGTTCCTTCCTTTATTAAAGCAGTCTTACAGGTGTGGAGGATTTTTGTCATGGATTTCTGCTCTGCTTGGAGACACAAGGTGTTTACAGCAGATGCCAGTAACAACATGGCATTCGGGTTAAGTGTAAGGACTCCTATGTGGGGTTGCCTGGTTTCACATCTTGAACCTCCTTATCAGCTATGACCTTGGGCACATTACCCTTCCTCTATATATCTCCATTTTATTTTTGTCTGTAGAATGGGGCTTGTCATGTTAGTACCTAACTCATAGAGTTGTTCTGAGGTTTATGAGAGCTAATTGCCATGAAACTCTTAGAACCATAACTCCAGAAACCTTTGTCTCAGTATTGGCTGTTGCTATCATATGTCTAGCCCATAATAAGCTGCCTTAAATGCCTCCCACCATGAACATTTTTTTTCTTTCACCCCTGTCCATGTTTGATTAGACTAGGAGTGGATTCCTGATCCTAAGTGAAGCTGATTAAAGTCCCTTCTCTAGTAATTTGAGAGTTAAACCAAGTTAAACCAAATAATGATGTTTGTGCATGTGCACGTGCTTGCGCATGTGTGTGTGTGTGTGTGAGATAGAGAGAGAGGAACAGATAGGAGAAAGAGGAACTTGTGACAAATATATTCTGTGATATTATAGTCAATCCCTCTGAATCAGTCAGGATAAGCTGATTTATGTTGCAGTAACAAATATCTCCAAATTGCAGTGGTTTGATACTGCACAGGTTTTGCTTCTATGTGCCAACCTACATGCTCATCAGGGAGCTCTTTCTTTATTTCTCTTTCTTTTTTTTTTTTAAATTTTTATTTTTTATAGACATATAATGTATTTTTATCCCCAGGGGTACAGGTCTGTGAATCGCCAGGTTTACACACTTCACAGCACTCGCCATAGCACATACCCTCCCCAATGTCCATACCCCCACCCCCTTCTCCCCAACCCCCTCCCCCCAGAAACCCTCAGTTTGTTTTGTGAGATTAAGAGTCACTTATGGTTTGTCTCCCTCCCAATCCCATCTTGTTTCATTCATTCTTCTCCTATCCCCTTAACCCCCCATATTACATCTCCACTTCCTCATATCAGGGAGATCATATGATAGTTGTCTTTCTCCAATTGACTTATAAGCATGATACCCTCTAGTTCCATCCACGTCATCGCAAATGGCAAGATTTCATTTCTTTTGATGGCTGCATAGTATTCCATCAGGGAGCTCTTTCTTATCATCATCACTCACAGGTACAGTCTTTATCTTGACATGTTACCACAAGAACTTGGTAGGGAAGTAATTATGGCAAATGTGCCCTGGCTCTAAACCTTCTTGTAAGTAATACAGATTGATTCCATTCACAATTTTACTGACCAAACACATCACAGGACCACACTTACCTTTTAAAGAGTAGAGAAGTACAACTTTACCATGTGGCATTAATGGGTACCCAGATATTTCTGAACATCCTCTGATAACTACCACACCCTCTTCTCTTCTTGATCTACCTTTCTATTAAAAAAGCAAATGAACAAACTGTCCTAACTACTAGAAATGACATGACAGGAAAATAAATTCTCAGTTTCCTAGGTAGCTGGATGTTAAATTGTCTGGGGTGAGCTGTCAGTGCTTCCAGACCTCAGAAAAGAAACAAACCAAAGGAGGGGGGATAGAGTTATAGAAACTGGATGAAATGTATGGTATTTGAGCTGAATGGTAGCCAGTGGGAGTATTTGCCTGGCACTTTCATGATTTAGTCTTTAAAGCTTTAAAATCACACATGACACTGTAGACTTTGGGGGTAATGCAGGCAGGAAACTGCATCTCTGCTCTTTAAGGACAGAGTAAGCTGATGAATTACAGGCACCTAGAATATTATATGGCAATGACTAGCTGTTGAGGAAATGTCATTGGTCTTCCCTTATCTCCTTACACTATAATGTTCTCTTGTTACTTACTGGTGCTGCAGTTTTCTTCTTATTTTCCTCTGGGGAATCTAAACACTTCATACTGGCAGTATCATCGGGAGCCATGTGATTGAGGGGTTTGCCATTTTACTGGGAAGACTAGTTTAATTGTTGGCATAAAGTTCGTTGCCTTGGTGTTATAAGCCAACAGACTTGAGGCTCTGAGATACCATCTGTTTCTCAGAAACATTTTTTCCCCCAGAATCTTCCCTGAGAATATGATTTCCCACTTAGCTTCAAAGATACATTTTTTTTTTTACCTATTAATGGAAATATTGGGATATTATTATTTTTTCCTTATGTATAATAACCTGTAAAACCAAAGACAAACAGATATAGGTATAGAATAGTAGTTGAAACCTGGTGAGACAGAATTATAGTTCTAAGGCACAGATCTGAAAGTGACTCTCCACTACTCTAAAATCACCAATGAATTCCCAGTGACCACAGAGTGAAGTTCAGGTACAATTTCAGTATCATCTCCCATGATGTTTGGTACTTCCTCACCTTTGGCTTCTGCCCATAACGTTCCTTCATGCTGTACCCTCCCTTCTATCTCAAACCACTGAAATCATGTGGACAGCAAAGTATTTAAAATGCATTTAGTTGTAAGTAATAGAAAACCCAACTCAAAGAGACTTTTAAATAATAGAATTTATTGGCTCCTGTGTTTGAGAAGTCCACAGTTATGGGAGAACTCAAAGTTGGTGTGACCCTATATATGTTGGCACACATATTTACTGTTTGGAAGAAACCAAATCTGGGAAGTGAATGGGCAGATTTGATGATACATATAATACAGACTTGCTTTCCCTTTGGTTTCAGCTCTGGCAGAAATTTAAGGTCTAGAAACTATGAAGAATTCATTGTTCTTTCTAAATTAGTGGTCTGGACTGCTGAGTCACAGATCTTTTACATGATCAAATCAGTGTTTTAATTTTATCATTTCTATAATTACTGCTGCTTAGCAAGTTCCTCAGCTCACGAAATGAGTCAGGATAGTTTGTGCTTACATTTTCGTGCTTTGGAATCAGATCTACCTGGTTTGACTCCTACCTTGTTATATGTGTGTGTCTTTTAATTCTTACAGCAACACTGTGAGCTGGGTCTTGTCACTCCCATTTTGCAGCTAACGGAACTGAACTTTGGGGAAGTTGAGTAACTAACCTACCATGATATAGATGGCTCTTCAACTCAGGACTATAGGAGCAAAGTTGTTTTGTTGTTGTTTTGTTTTGTTTTTTACTTCTCTGTGTTATTTTCTTCAATTTTTAAAATGAGATAATGATAGTAACTCTATTCATATTAGTGTGAAAATAAAATGAGACAGTGTTTGTGAACCAATCAGCAGCATGATTACCCAGAAATAAATCTTTGATAAAGTAGCTCACACAATGATGGTAACATTTGCTCTTCTCATCTTTTTAACAAGGACCAAATTAACTGACATGTATGAAAACAAATGCTGGAGATAAGACCATCTGATATACTATATTTTACTTACTTGCCTTTTTATTTTTACAGTTCCCCTCTGGAAGGTAAGCTCCATGAAGACAGGAATCATAGTCTGTTTTGTTCTTTGTTGTATCCCTGATCTCTGGAACAGTGCTTGCAAATAACAAGGGCTCAGTAAATATTTGTAGAGTGAATGAATTAACTAGCAAATTAATCATGAAATAAGGATTAGCAAAATAACATTTCTGGTCCCTTCCCATTCTGAGGTCCTAGGATTCTGTGGGTTTCCACAAATTTCTCAATCATTCCTACTTTTGGAAGATAGGACAGTGGGAAGGAATCTATCTCAGTTATTTTGTTGGCAAGGCCATAGATTTGTTGTCACAAATCTCAAGCCTTGTCGAGCTGTGAGTACTATTCTCCATGAGCTCATTCTTTAGGGTCGGGTAGACGGCTTCCATGTTTAATTGGCATCTGCTGTGTGTCAGACACCAATACCATGTCAAAAAGCAATAGCATCATGTTTTTCTCAGTACATACTCATGGAGAGAGTGTCACAACCACAGCTCTTGCTCACTCCTCTATCACCAGGCCAGCTGATGGGACTTCACAATCTTCTTGCTTTCTCCTTTGCCCTAGAGAGAGTCCCGAATTGTCTCTCATATAGACTTCAGATCTTTCCCCATCCATACTGTGTATTTTCCAGTATAACACAGATCGCATCAGAGATATTGTTTTCTCAATTGGATCAGCAGCCACCCTCATTTCATTATGAATACCTTACACAAGAGGACTTCGCCTTTTGTAAGCAAATGCAGATTCTCCTTGTTCCTTCTTGGGAGTTCTAACTAAGCTTTTGGCAGGGGCCACTCTTGTTCTTGGTGTCCCAGAGCTCTGCACACAACCCACTGTGCCCCTCTCATAGTAATTCCTTCCATGCCCTTGGCTGCAAATACCAACCTTATGCTGGTGCATTCTCCACCATCCAGTCTCTCTCTGGAGCCCCAGGCCCTGACTTCCATTGCAAGCTGGACATCTCCACCTGAATATCTCACAGTCTCAACCTGTCCACCCTTGAGTCATCACCTGTGCCTGAAGCCTGCATTCTTATCTCACTGAAGGGCAGCACCGTCCTTCTGATTTCACAGGCCAGAAACCTGCACGCCATCCACGAGCTTTCTTTCTTTCCCACCTCTTCCCCACATCTTGGCTGCCAGTTGGTTTTCTCGAGATGTGGATTCAGCATCCTGATAATTCACAAATCTAGCCACTCCTCATTTATATATCCTAATAAAAGGCCCTCACCATATCTTGAAAACATACTTTTTTTTTTTTAAGATTTTATTTATTTGACAGAGATCACAAGTAGGCAGAGAGGCAGGCAGAGAGAGTGGAAGGGAAGCAGACTCCCCGCTGAGCAGAGAGCCTGATATGGGGCTTGATCCCAGGACCCCGGGATCATAACCTGAGCTGAAGGCAAAGGCTTTAACCCACTGAGCCACCCAGGAGCCCCTTGAAAACATACTTTTAAAGAATTCGTTCATTCATTCATTCATTCATTATTCATTCATTCATTTATTTGCAAGAGAGAGAGAGAGAGTGCATGCATGAACAGAGGTGGGACAGAAGCAAGTACAGCGGAAGAGATCATCCCAAGCAGATTCTGCGCTGAGCATGGAGCCCAGCACAGAGCTTGATCCCATGACCTCAGATCATGACCTGAGCGAAAATCTGAAATCAAGAGCCAGATGCTTAACTGACTGAGCCACGCAAGCACTCCCCAAACAAATGCTTTTAAACTCTTTTGCCTCCAGTCTTTGCTTTCTCAGATGTGTTCAGTGCACAGCAACAGAGTGATTTTTCTAGAACAAAGCTCCAGCCATATCACTCTGTTGGTTAAAACGAAGGTGACTTCTGCAGGAGTGAGTCTAAGCTTCTTGACCTAGTTCTCTGGCTATCCTTACGTACTCCCCTCAACTACAGATTGCATATATTAATCCATCTGTCACAGGGTCAGAGTGAGGATCAAACGAGCTGAACCATGTAACATGTGTCATATTTTCAGCACAATGTCTGACACATAGTAGGTACTCAATGAATGCCAGTTCCCTTCCCGCCTTTTTTGGGGAACCAACATTTGGAATGGATCATAAACTTCAACAGAGATTTCTCTCCTGTAAACCGAGCCTGAAGCATTTCTACCTGCCATTCCTTTGCTGGGACACGAGCTGAACTTCACCCCCCTTCCGCCCGGCATTCCATCTCTGTGGTGACAGATCATCAAGTAATTAGGGCAGCAGGCGCTTGAAATTGTGTCAGCTCCCTGATGGCTCAGTTCCTAAGCGCCTGGCCTAGTACTGCGCAAGGCATATGCTTCTTCCATGCCACTTCCCCAAGAACCCTGGGCCCCTGCCTGGGATGGCAGGAAAGAAGGAAAAGGGAATTCCCAGGTCAAAGACTCCGTAGGCAAGCAGCCTGCCATGCATCACAAGAGGCCTTTTAGGAGGGTATTTGGTAGTGGGGGTTAAAGAGAAAAACGCAGGTGTATGGATTCAGCCACGTTTGAATCCTGGCTGCGGTGTATCTCACACAAGTCACCTAATTTTTCCGAGTCTCGGTTTCCTTAGCTCTGAAATGAGGATAATGCTCTCTATCTCAGTGGGTTCTTGGAAGGATCTAATTAAATAATGAATGAATTACGTAAGAGATAACTTCAAAGAGACACTAAATATTAAGTTTGCTCTGCTGAAAGGCATGAAGGGCCGACTTTCTTCCCACTTCCTGTCTGGGTGAACTTGTTAATTATACTCTCTGAGCCTTAGTATATTTGTGTATAAGATGGGAATAATTACCCTCACTTCAGAGGATGGGTTATGTGTGTTTTTGGTAAATTGTAAGTTACTAACAACAATCACTACTGTTACTGTTATTCATGATAATAATAGTGGATATAATCATTTATCTTTATTAAATTGGGACAGTGAGTGATACCGTTCTTCAAAAACAAGTGTCCCGAGGTGCCTGGGTGCCTCAGTGGGTTAAAGCGTCTGCCTTTGGCTCAGGTCATGATCTCAGGGTCCTGGGATCGAGCCCCGCATCAGGCTCTCTGCTCAGCAGGGAGCTTGCTTCCTCCTCTCTCTCTGCCTGCCTCTCTGCCTACTTGTGATCTCTGTCTGTCAAATAAATGAGTAATATCTTAAAAAACAAAAACAAAAACAAGTAAGTGTCCCATTTGGAAGCTCCAGGCAAGTCACTTAGTGAATTAATGAGTGAATGAAAAGTACAAGTTATTTTATGGGGTTATCTTGAAGTCTACATGCAATGAGGAAGTGCAGGGGGTGTCCATGTCCAGGAGTAGTGTCATATGGCAGAAGGGTCATGTAGCATGCCCAGCTTTCTCCTGCCAGAATCACCTTCTACAGCATGTCTGTGTGTTCTCTTCTGATGCAGCAGAGGTCACCACTCATGCCTGCTCCTCTGAGGATAGGGACAAGCCTGACTGTGAAGCCCAAGGAGATGTGGTCTTGTATGTCAAACTGAGCAGAGGTGACAGTAATAAACACATCAGAGGTGCCTTTGCCATACTCCATTCCCACTCATTCTCACACAGTCAAATGTGGAAGAACACTGAACCCAAGAGTCAGAGATTTATGGTGGTTTAACCTACAACATTCCTTTGGTGGTTCTGGAATATTCCAGATATCTGTGCAGACATCTTTTTTTTTTTTTTTTAAAGATTTTATTTATTTACTTGACAGACGGAGATCACAAGTAGGCAGAGAAGCAGGCAGAGAGAGAGAGAGAGGAGGAAGCGGGCTCCCCACTGAGCAGAGAGCCGGATGTGGGGCTCAATTCCAGGACCCTGGGATCATGACCTGAGCCAAAGGCAAAGGCTTTAACCCACTGAGCCACCCAGGTGCCCCTGTGCAGACATCTTTTTAAGCTTTGCTGTGTTACAGAAAAATGAGGTATGACTAGGTCCCCTTTTTCCTAAACATAGCTGAATTAAAGAAGGAAACTCTCCTGCATAGAATTGGAAAGCTCAGAGAATCTTACTATCTCAGAATCTTACACACACAGGATGCCCAGATAAGGGCTTCTACCACAACCTTCCAGTTCCTTCTACCTCACCTTAGGCAAATGGCCTGCCAGCCTCTAGGTACATACTCCCAGAGGTGAAACACTTGCTACCTTGTTGAGCATCTCATCTGTGGAGCCAGTCCATCTGGATTTTAGCTCCTTGATCTTAGTTCTATTCTCTGGCATCCCACAGTGGAAACCTTGCTCTTCTTCTAGGTGTTTCCATCTCAAAGGTTGGAGAACTGTGCCCTTGACTCATCATCTTCTGCATGCTAATCCTGTCTTGAAATTCTTCTTGTTCTATTATTGTTTGTGATAAGGATCTATGGCATTTATGCACATAAAGCTTCTGATAGGCCATTTAGGACTGATGTCCTAAATGCTGTATTTATTTAGGTTTTACTCCTCATCACTGTCCATGGGTATAAAGCTCTCTTTACCCCAGATTTAAAGATGAGTAGTTGGGGCACCTGGGTGACTCAGTGGGTTAAGCCGCTGCCTTCGGCTCGGGGTCCTGAGATCGAGTCCCACATCAGGCTCTCTGCTCAGCAGGGAGCCTGCTTCCTCCTCTCTCTCTGCCTGCCTCTGCCTGCCTCTCTGCCTACTTGTGATCTCTCTCTGTCAAATAAATAAATAAAATCTTCTAAAAAAAAAATGAGTAGCTATGGCTCAACTCAGCTAGGAAATGGCATGACTGTAGAGTCTGCACTCTTAATCCCAGTTCCATACTCTTCCCCCTTTTTGCAATGTTACTAATAAATATATAAATACCAATTACTGGTAGGCTGCTAAATTCTGGACTCTGTGAGAGGTGTCATATCCCTTAGCTCTTATCCTCACAAGAACTAGGCAAGGAGATCTCATTGTTTACAGGAGGGGAGCCCCAGGTCTCAGAAGCCTGTGATTACCTTGACCTCCTTCTTTTGCTTTATTGGGGAAGCTCATTCATTCACACTTGCATTCCACACTGGATGAGTGCCTTCGCTCTGGCAGGCACTGTGCTAGGCACGGGGATGTACGGTAACAGGTAAGACAAGAATACCTCTCCTTATGGTACTTACATTGCCAGGGGAAAGTAGACATTCAACAGCTAATTATGCAATTGCTTATTTAGCTTACATTGTGATGTTAATCACTCAAATAAAGAATTAACCTTATATGCAGTGCTCTGGAGGAAGAGTGAAGTGTGTAATGAGAGAGAGTAACAAAGAGATCCAAGATCGTGGGATGAGAAGGAATTCGCTAGTCCAAGGGGGAACAGAGAGGAGGAGGAGGAGGAACATTACTGGCAGTAGGAACAGCATGGACAAAGGCCCTGGGGTGTGTTGGGATACACGGGGGATGAACGGTGTGGCAAAGCTGGGGAGACAGGCCACTCCCTACAGAGCCGTGAGGACCCAATGAGAAGGTTAGCCTGTGAAGTGGGGAGTGTTTAATTTTGTTTTGAAAAGATCACCCTGACTACAGAGTTGAAGACAGGTAAAAATTGGGTGGTTATAATACCTATGAGTATCTTTTTTCTTTTCTTTTCTTTTCTTTTTTTTTTTAATTTGTTCAGTTAGCCACTGTATAGTACAGAATTAGTCCTTGATGCAGTGTTCAACGATTCATTAGTTAAATGTAACCCCCAGTGCGGGTATCTGATGAGCAGGTTTCTCAACGGGAGCTGGGCTCTGCGTGTCTGTTAATACCGCCGGCGATCCTCACTGAACTACAGCGCGGTACAGCGATCACCACGCCACCCCTGAGCCCAGGTACCAGAGTGTGACGTCTGCCTCTACCTCTCGTTAGTTAGGCAAGCTTGGTCAAGATCCTCAATCTCCCAATGGCGTCATCTCCTTATTTCTAAAATAATACCTACATAACATGGTTATTATGAGATTATGTGAGTCAGTAGTATACAAAGCCATAGAACAGGGCCTGGCACACACTAAATGTTATTTTGTAATTTTTGCTATCTCACACACTGGCCTCACACACTGTTGATTGGAAGTGACTGTGGTTAATTAAATCCCTAAGCTCCCTATAACATAACCGCCCCAAAAGTTCATGAAGTTGTTAAGTCTAACAAACTGATCTATCCTCGTAACCCAAGCTGCCATTGTGTGTGCTTCCTTTTTCGTTCCACCGTGTCTTGTGTTATCTATTCGTTGTTTGGAGGCACTGCCTTTCCCCCCGCTGCTGGAAGAACATTCCCCTTGCTTGGGTTGCTTTTGGTCCCCTTCCTGCCTTTCTCCATTCCATCTTACTCATGATTTAGCCTCAGAGAGTGCCTTCTTTTACCCCCTTGGGAGCAGCCCTGTGAAGTGCCACCCAGGTCCCCTTGCAAGGAGGGGTTTGACGGCCCAGCTGCTGGGACTCCAGTGGGCAGACAGCTTCTGCTCGGTGAGCCCTTCTGGGATGGCCTCAGCCGCAGAGCGCGGCCTTGTCCGAGGTCAACACCCACCCAGTGACTTGTGGATGTGGAGAGAGATAGAGGCCCGCTGGGACAGCTGTCCCGTGGCTGCTCCAATTCTGGGAGTCCCTTGGGGCTGGCCAGCACAGTCACTGGGGTTGTACCACAGCTCGAGGTCTCCTTTTGCCGCCCCCTGCTTCCTGTCCCTTTTCCAGAGGTGTGGACCCCCAGAGCACTGGATACCTATCACACGTTGTGCACACTCCTCTGTCCTGGAGCTGGCCTGAGGGAGATCCTACCAGCTCGCAGCTATGCCACCGCCCCTCAGAGCTGACAGAAGACCACATGGTCCCGCTCACAGCTGCCATGCCCACATGCCCTCTACAACGTCTTTACAGCATGAGCCAGAGTCTGTCATGGACTGGATTTGTTTAGAGCTTTTTTCCCCTCTCCCCAGGTGCCCTTACTAAAATAGGAGATTCTTGTCTGCCCTGAAGACACTCAGCAAATATCAGGTGAGTGACTAGAGTATCATAAAAGGGTGAAGTTCAGTCAGCCTTGGAAGCTAACCTTCCCAGATTCCAATCCTGAGCGCGATGCTTATCAGCCAGCAATCGGCCTGCCTCAGCTTGGAAATGCCAGCGCCTGCCCCGCTCGGCCTACTGCATGCACAGTGCAGAGCAAGTGCACGAGGAATCTTAGCAGTGAGGCAATTCAGTCCCGAGGCCGTGGTGAGGAGTAAATGAGCTAATATATGCCAGTTGCTTAGCACAGGGCCTAGCTCAGAGGAAGTGCTCCATAAATGTATCCGTTGGCCTCAGTAACTATCTCCACTAAGTGACCAGAAAGCGAGAGCGTGTCCTTGGCCCCTGGCCTCGGAGTCCCCTGCAGCACCAGGCACCGGGCTGAGCCCACTGGAGGCACGAGATAAGGGCAGGTCTGCGGACGAGCAGTCTTCCCTTCCCTGACCCTCAGCCCAGACAGTGGTCTGCCTTTACTCTGCCCAGGCCGGTGCCGGCCATGCCGCAGACGCTCCACACAGGCATTCCACACAGGTGGTTTGGACCAGATTTGCGTGCCATCTCAGTGGCTCCAAGGCGGTCTCCATGGCGACTCCCAGTCCAGCAGGGAGAGGAAGGTGCCTCCAGATCCGGGGGCTGGCACACGACAACCTCTAAACACTTGCCATATTTTTTCTCATTTCTCAGACAGATTGTGGGTTGTGTGTTCATTAATTAAGATGAGAGTAATTGGTCCCAGAAAATAGTCTGCATATCAGCTTGCAAATTGTGTGCACAACGAGGCCCCGTGGTTCTTTCTCTCCCATCTCATAGCTCTATAGCTGGTTCCTTGGCTCCTGACTATTTCCCCAAATCCCCAGGCCCTCGTTTTACTATAACAGTCAAAGAATAAAGGGAGGGTAGGATTTGGAATAGAATTTCCTCAGCTTTATTGGAAGTCAATTCATGCTCAGGGAGGGGAGAAATAACAACTCCCCTCCTATGTATGTAATACTTTGTGATTTAAAAAAAAAATGCTTTCCTATATGCAATTTCATGTATTCCTCACTTCATCACCGGGAAGAAGTTATTATTAAAGGTTTTAAGAGCTCAGGTGTGAAGCTCAAATCTTGTCTCCTCCTCTCAGTAGTTGTGGAAATGACAACTTGCTTGGGCTTTTCATGGGTCCCTTTCCCAGTGAAATAGAATGAGTTAGGACCTACTCCACGGGATGAAACTGTGGGCTAAATGAAATTATGCAGGGAAAGCACAGCATCTACACAGTAAGCGCTCAAGCTTTTTGTTGTGGTTACAGAATATACCCATTTTGCAGTTGGGAACTAGGGGCTCTGAGATGTCCAGTTACTCGGCCAAGATCTCTAGCTTATAACGGGCTTGACAAAAGTCTAGACTTCGTGTTCTCTGGCCCCTAAGGGGACACTTAATACTAGTTACCATGGACTGAGTGTACTTTACACTGTCGTTTTGATGTTTCTGGTCTATAGAGTGCCCTCTATTGTTATCTTCAGGGAGCACATATTTTTCCTGGGATGAGGTTAATCTGTGAGTCATTGTGAAGGTCTCTCTCTCTCTCTCCCTCTCCCTCTCTTTTTTTCCTTCTTTGCAAGACTAGGTGACTTGTACCCTTCCTCAGTTTTTGTACCCCTGGGCCATCAACATGCTGCTATTTGTAATATTGCAACCCGGAGCTGCCCAAAGTCCCCACTGCTTGCCTTACCGTCTGTAATGAATTTGTTCTTTTCTAGCCTGAAAACCACCTGTCTGGTTCTAATGGAACGTCTCTCTTCTGACATTCTGCTGTGAAGGACCAGTGTGTCTCTGGGGGAGGGGACTGTGTTGTCCGCCTAACTGCCATCCAGGGCTGAGCCCAAGCCCAAGACCTCACTCGGTACTTACTGCCTGAATGAATGAACCAATCTGTTGATCAGTAAATCAGGGTGATTAGCTCATCTGCTAGGATTTTGGATTCTGGCCTTCTCTGACTTTTGCAGTCCATGACTCCTCAATCCACAAATGCAGACAGATATCGCTCTGTGTGTGCGTCCCTGACATTTCTTACAAATGGCTCACCCAAAGCTTGATGCAAGTTCTCCAGGGTCCATCCATGGCAAGCGAGTAGTATAATGTGTGATGTCCACTTATCTTGAGGCTGTAAGAGCTGGGAGACGTTCTTTTTTTTTTTTTTCTTTTTTTCAAAGATTTTATTTATTTGACAGAGAGAGAGATAACAAGTAGGCAGAGAGGCAGGCAGAGAGAGAGAGGGGAGGAAGCAGGCTTCCTGCAAAGCAGAGAGCCCGTCGCGGGGCTCGATTCCAGGATCCTGGGATCATGACCTGAGCCGAAGGCAGAGTCTTTAACCCACTGAGCCACCCAGGCGCCCCCTGGGAGACATTCTTAAAGCAAAAAGCCACCTAGGTGCCCAGGCAGGCTCTCTATCATATGCCCCACATGGCCAGGCATCAGGGCTGGGATTCCCACTGCCAAAGTAAGTGTTTCCATCCTGCACAAGGAGCAGAACCTGGGGACCTTGGCATGTTTTCCCACATGTTAGCTTTGCGTCTATGGTTGTTATTGAGCGGCAGAATAATATGCTGAAAGATGGGTGTTTCAAAGAGGAGTCTGGAATAGCTGTGCAGAAGGTCTTTGAGGCAAGGAAACCAGCCAAAGGCTGCTGGAAGACTAGAGGCAGAGGCTGTGGCTGAAGCTTGCATGGGATCCTCCCATATGGAGGTGACTGAGAGCCCAAGAAAAAACCACGCAGTAGAAGAGAAAGCCCTGGAAAAGCACCAGCAAGACTTGAGTTCTAGTCCTTGCCTCACCCTTAAGTAGGCCTGTGAGCTTTGACAAGCTCTGTAGTTCCCTGAGCCTCAGTTTCCTGATCCTTTCCACAGAGCCAGTTATCTTTCCCTGGCTTATTCTGTTGTGTTATAGCAAAGCTCAAACAAGATGATGGCTGTCAAGGAGGTTTGAGATGAACTTTTAGTGTGATTGCAGGGAAGTGAGGAGCTATATATAGGGTATTTTAATATAGTGAATGTTTCTCTGGATGAGACAGCCTCTTATTCTAAGGAGAAAAATTGGTTCGAGCCCAAGGCTAGTCATTAAATCAGCAAAACGATTTTACTTTTGTTGGCCTCAGTTTCCTTAGTATTTGAAATGGAAGTTAGATTAAATGGTCTTTAAATTCCTACTAGGGGCATGCTAGGATACTAAGTCTGATTAATTTATGGCTAGCAGATTAACTACGTGCAAGAGACTTCTGTCCCCATTTTTGGAAAAGGAAATCACATTTACGGATTCCCGACGGCTTTTTGTCAGGTGCGTACATTCCCTGGCTCATGTAGGTGTCACACAGCCCTACGAGGCCGACTTTATTACCCTCATTCCACTCAGGAGAAACAGCCTCAGAGAGAGTTACGAGTAGAATTGTCCCTTGCTCTTCCCAATTCATGTGCGGAAGTCCCAACTTCTGGAATCTCAGAATGTGACCGTATTTGGGAATGGGGTCATTACAGAGGCAGTCTATCAAGGGGAGGTCATTAAGATGGACCCTAATCCAGTATGACCAATATCCTTATAAAAGGGGGAAATTTGGACACACGCACTCGTGCAGACTGCCGCAGGAAGATGAAGGCGGGGATGAGGGCAGTGTTTCCACCTGCCTAGGAATGCAAGATTGTCTGCAAGCCACCAGAAAATAGGGGAAAAACACAGAGCAGATTCGCCCTCCAAGCCTGCCAAAGGAACCAACCCTCCAACACCTTGACTTAGGACAAAGACCCTTTAAAACTGTGAGGCAATTAATGCCATTGTTTAAGCCACCTTGTTTTGTTGTGGCAGCCCTAGGACACTAGTACAGAAAGGTTGAACAACTTCCCTAAGGTTGCAAAGCTTGTGCTCTAATTCAGGTCCGTTGCCTTCCAAAGCCCACTGACTTGTCATTGCACACACCCTCCATACCCTGGAATGTCAACTCTGTGCACATGAAGAAATGGCCCGTGAAGATATTCTGGCCCTGAGCATTTCAGACGCTCAGCATTCTCTCCCCACAGGCACTACTGGTCCTCTGACCTGCCTGAGGAAGGGGACCAAGCATCAAGGGCCCTTTCCTCCTCTTCCTTCTTGCTGGCAGTGCTAGGGGAAGCAGCAGGGAGGCCGGCAGCCCCTGGCTTGGCTGGCTTCCCCAAACAGCGGCCTCCAGCAGCTAGAATGTGGCATCCCCCTGCTGGGGAACCAGATGCCCCGCACAGGAATGTGATATCACAGCAGGAGGGGTTGCAGAGCAAAGGTAATCAGGGAGAAGCTGCTCAGGCTAATGTTGCCTGTTGTCTAACAGCCCATGGCTCCTGGCCGACACAGCAGAGAGTTGGCAGTTTACCCCAAGACTTGTGAGCACACACTTCTAAAACTGAAGACAGTCTTTCCTGTTGGCGTCTAGAATTTAATGGGGACTCGGTAGGGGGCCCCCCCACAGGCTCCCCAGAGGGTGGAAAGGGCAGCAAGGGAGGGACTCTCAGAAGAAAATCTCTGCCCAAGCACCTGCAGTGTGTGCCTTCGCCCTCCCGCCTGTCTTCCTTACAAAGCAAGGGAGAAAACAGGCTTGGAAAGGTGAGGTGGGTTTTCCCAGGCACAGGAAACCTAGATTAAAACTGGTCTGTCTGCATGAGTCTCTACTATGCTTTTAACTCTGCAGCGCATAACCATAATGCAGAGAAGCAGTGGCCGCAAGTCTCTCTCTTTCTCTAGTGCTCCTGAGCTTAGAGGGTCAACAGGGGATGGAGTGGGAACTCAGTGCCCCGTGGGAGACAGTTCGAACTTTGGTCTTTCTGCCTAAATCCCAGATCTAACCAGGTCTTTAACAGGTGAGTTCTTACTAGCTACAAGGATAAGTCCTAACCCCTTCACCCAGACTCAACTCCTCTCTTAGCCCTTCTTAACTCTTCCTCATCTCATTGCTGCTTCTTCCAACACCAGGAGTTAGGCTCCTGGCATCCCTAACTAACCCACTTCCTCTAAACATCTGCTTTCCACTTCTTTGCTTGGGCTGCTCTTTCCCCTAGCTCAGTATGCCCTGCCCTGCCTTACATGAGAACTCCTGCACATACATCAAAACCCAGTGTCCTAAAACAGTGTCAAGGCTGTGAGGGCACAGGGACTGTGAGCACAAGCTCTGGAGCAGGACATCCTGGCTTTGGACCCTCTCTCTGCTACTTCCAAGCTGTGTACCCTTGGGAAAGTTCCTTCACCTGCTCTGGCGAAGACAGTAATGAGTATAAGCTCCTCCATTAGCTTATTGGGGGCATGAAAACGATCAACACTTTGATGGTTTATGGTCTTCTATTTAGTACTTTGGGCTACTAATCCTTCCTTGCTGGTCGACCCATCTAGACTGTGTGCACCTTGGAGGAAGGGACTGTGTCTTATTTGCCTCCTGTAATTCCTAATACAAAGCCTAGTGCCTGGTTGATAAATATTTATTAAATAAATGAATAAATAGATACATATAAAAATGAAAGCATATTTAAAGTGGCACACTTATGTGGAGATCCCAAGCGTCAACCAGGTGTTTACAGCATTAATAATAGAATGAGTTAATGTCTATTGAGTGGTTACTATGTACCAGACACCGTTTAAATACTTTGCCTGTTGGGATGCCTAGGTGACCCTGCCCATTAAGGGTCTGACTCTTGATCTCAGCTTAAGTCTTGATCGTGGAGTTCTGAGTTCAACCCCTATGCAAGTTTCCAAAAAATTTAAAAATTTAAATACTTTGCCTGGTAAACTCATTCAATTGTCTCAACAACCCTCTGAAGTGACTGTCATTTTCACCATGAATTTATAGGCAAGAAACCTAAGGTAGCTGGGCTTTCAGGGTCTTCCTGACAGCCTTCTTGACAGTGTATTCCTAGCCCCATGGCTAGAATACAGCAGAATCGGATCCAGTGGGAGCCCGGCTGCAGCATCCCAGCTCAGGGCCACTGCATTGCTCTACTCCTGGGGAAGCTATAATGGTGGTGACTGGCCCAGAAAAGCAAGAGGAGACTCCTGAAACAGCAATGGGTGCTGAGAGCTAGGACGGAGTGAGGGAGGCTGGGCAGGGCAGGCTGTGTTTGGAGCAAGCAGGGAGGCTTGCAAGTGACCCTGTTCCGTGCCTCACTTTTCTCTGTGAGTGCGTCCAATTGTCTTAAAGGCGCTGAGAGAGAGCAAACGGCCATCAGACAGCAAATAAGGTCCTAACTGTGTGTAGGAAGATGGATAAAATGATTTCTTCCTTTTGTTTTGTGCTGCATTGGTAGCATCTAGAGGAATGCCTGACACGTAGTATATATTTAATTCTTAGCAGTTGAATAAATGAATGAGGAATCAGGAACTCCAGGATTCAGTAGCTCACATAGGTGTCCCATTTCCACTTGTGTTACGTTAAATCATTTCTCATGCGTATGCCAGAAAGCCCAGGTTAGAGAAGGGGGTACACATCTTTGCATGAAGAGACTCTGCACATCCGAGAAGCATGTCTCTCATCACTTTCAGGTGCGGCGGTCCTCAAGAGTCCTGTGTTTGTGGAGCTCTGGCGGGGAGAACTGCTATGAACGATGAGGCCCCCAAATGGTCTCAGTGGTGAGCAAATATTAACACTTTGAATCAATTGCACCTCCTTGATTACTGAGAAAACTTTCTGGAGGCCGGCAGAGAGTTATTGCACCATGTAACAGTCGAACATGGGTGATATAGTGGGAGCGAGTGGCATAAATGAGTTTAAGGCAAAGATGGATTTGCACTTGGAAGCTGAAATCATACAGTGAGGTTTGCCTGTGGAATTGCAAAGTACGCCTGGAAGAATGCCAAGAATAATGCAGATGGGCGACTGGCTGTCTCAGCCCGTGCTTTCCATTGTGGCCAACTGTAAAGTGGAAAAATTAATAGCACCTACTTCCATAGGGTAGCAAGGAGGAATAAATGAGTTAGTACAAATAAAGCACTTAGAACGATGCTGAGCAGGTAGTAAGCACTCAGTGAGCGTTAGTCAGAATGAATACACACTAGGTACCATTGAATACAACTAAGAATAAGGGATGGGGCTATTTCGTCTTCACAACCTTTGCAGGGTATGAACAGCCAGTTACATAATTGCTGTATGTTGTGACAGGTGCCCTGATGGCAAAAATTCAGGATGATTTGCAACTCAGAGGATGGGTTTCCCTCAGCTAGACTTGGAGGGTCAGGGAAGACCTCACAGGGGAAGTCACGTGATGGAGGAAATACAGGAACAGGAGGTGGTCCTTTGGAGAGCAGGGGATAGGCTGCTCCCAAGCAGAAGGGATAGCAGTGTGTGTGAGGACCTGGAGGGAAGAGCTTGTCCATTATGAGAACTCAAATTCAGGCTAGCTGCCACTTGGAGTTGCTGGGTGATTTCTTTTCCTAGGGCTGCATAACAAAGTAGCACCAGCTGAGGGCTTAACAATCTAGAAATGTACCTTCTCACAGTTCTTAAGGTTGGAAACCCAAAACCAAGGTGTTGTTGGCAGGGCACAACTAACTCTCTGAAGATTTCAGGGAAGAATCCTCCTTTGTTTCCTCCTAGTTTGGGGTCGTTACCCACAAGCCTGGCATTCCTTGGCTTGCAGCTGCCACACGCCAATCTCTACCTCTGTCTTCCCTTGGTTGTCTTCCCTCTGTGTGTGTTTCCATTTGCTCTTCTCATAAGGACACCAGTCATTGGGCTAGGGTCCTCCCTAACCCAGTCTGACCCCATTTACCTCAATTAATTACATTTGCAAGGACCAGATTTCCAAATAAGGTCACATTCTGAGGTTCTGAGTAGAAATAAATTTGAGGGAACTCTATTCAACCCAATACTATGGGGGTGGCCAGGGGAGTGGAATTGAATAAGAATGACAATGAGAAAACTTCAAATGAAGGGATTAATACTATGTACTATCAAACCAACATTTATGAACACTTACAGTGTTGATACACTGCTTGAGAACTGTGGTAAGAGAACTGTGATTCACAGTTGAGAACTGTGGTAAGCACTTTATGCATGTAAATTGCAGACTCCCTTTGAAGGAACAAGCATCAGGTTAAGTGAGGCCAGAGAGAACCACCAGAGCTCAGAGTTCACACAATGTGCCATCAGTCAGGGTCACCGTAGGAAATAGATGGCACTCTTGGATTAGGATAATTCAAGACAGTTTTTAATAAAGGGACTGTTTACTGAGCAAGGTATAGAGAAACCGCAAGGGATAGAGCAGGTCACCTGTTGTTACCACCCATGGGTCTGAAAGATGTAGGAGAGGGAGTAGCCCTTAGAACCCAGAGCAGAACATTATGTGAAGACAGCCAGTTTGAGAAGAGCTGTGACCTTTGGGCAAGGGAGGTAGCCCATCCAAGGTGACTACAGAGGGAGGGAGCCTAAATGGATACCCTGACTCAATTTCTTCTTCCACCTGCTCTCTTGTTGAGACCCCATTGGCCTCCCCCAGCTAAAAGCCAGAGGACAAGAGAACCCATTTGTGTAGGCCACATGTGTCAGCCACATGGGTGTGGAACCCAGTGGAGAAGGCTCGGGTGTGGATCTAGACAGGCAGGCAAACAACATCTTGCTCTAGGACACTGATGCAAAGCAGAGCGCAGAAGGCAGAAAATAGTCAAGTTAGATTGTGATGAGAAAGACCATATAACCTAACATTAAGAATGAACATGGGATCTGGGGTGAGACTGGTTTAGGGGTGCGTGGGTGGCTCGGTGGGTTAAGACTCTGCCTTCGGCTCAGGTCATGATCTCAGGGTCCTGGGACTAAGTCCCACATCTGGTTCTCTGCTTGGCAGGGAGCCTACTTCCCCCTCTCTCTGCCTGCTGCTCTGCCTACTTGTGATCTCTCTCTCTCTCTCTCTCTGTCAAATAAATAAAATATTTTAAAAACCTAATGATGTACTGTATGGTGACTAACCTAATATAATAAAAAATAAATTTAAAAATTAAATTAAAAAAATAACTAGTTTACTCCATGTCTAACTAACTGTGTGACTTTGAGCATATGCCTCCTCACGCAGTTGCTGAGATGATTGTACAAACCAACTCAACCAGCGAGCTTAACACAGGACATGGTATTTGTCATACATGCTCAGCAAGCAGCCATTACTGCGGCTGTTACCATGAATGGCGCTGGACGGCCATCTGTTGCCGTGGGGCCTCTTTCGAAGGGCTGTGGCCAGTCACCATCACAACACACAGCACTAATCCATTCATTTGCACATGGATCCATTCAATACATGTTTGCGGGCATCCGGTATGTGCCCATCCCTGATCTAGCTGCTAGGTGTGAACCAAGCAAACAAAATTCTCTACTGTTGTGGAGCTCATTCTGATGGGGATCTTATCTGAAACAGATCAAAGCAGAGCAGAAAAGAGAGATGAGTGGTGCTTGGAGTGGGGTTGCCGGTGGAAACACAGTGGCAAGATGGATCATTGAGAAGGTGATATTTGAGCAACAATCTGATTAGAGTTGAGGGAGGAGGGCATGCTGATCCTGGAGGGATGAGGGTGAAAGGAAAGACAAGGCAGAGCCTGAGACCAGAGCACACCGGAGCTTTCGAGAAGCAGCAAGGATGCACCACAGTGGGAACTCAGTGCAACCAGGTCAGGGAGGATTTAATAGGGGCCAGTTCTGCAGCCCACGGTCTTTAAAGGACTGTCTTCTGCAAAACACAGGGGCACATTCTGCCCTCCTGGGGATCTCGCATTAACACAGGTCCCCATCTGTCAAATGGGGATAAGAATCCCCATGTTGTTTATTTCCCAGAGAATTTTAAGGGGCTAGTAAAAAGATGGGTTATGATGATGTTCTCAGCATAATTATTAGACGAGATAATGTTTTTATTGCTTAGTAATTTTGCTTTAGGCTTCCTGCCGTTGAGTGGAAAGGCTACCCGTGCCCTTGAGAATATTCCTGTGCTGGACCATTGCTTGACAGCAGGTTGTCGTATCTTTTATGCAGAAACTCATCTTCTTCCTTTGCCTCTTCCACTCCAGGACCTGGTTTTTTAAAACAGCAGTTTCGCCCCACTGTGGTCCATGACCCAAACCTCCTCAGTGGAATCACAGACCAGTAATTCACAGAGGCCTGTTATTTATCCTATAAGCAATAAAGACTTTCTGTAGTTTATAGGAAATAAATGTGCTTTTTACTGTCCTCCATGGTTCTTATTAAACGTAGCCCCTCGGTGGGGAAATATCTTTGAGGGACCAAGCAGTTTTATGTCGGAGTGGCCAATGAGCTGATAATGGGTTTTATGTCTAGCAGTAAGCAGCGACACTGCAGCCAGCCCTGCCTTCATTTCAGTAAGAAGTTGTGGATTTCTCAGCCCACAGCGTGTAAATACTTCTCATTAATGTGGTGGTCTGCACTTGTAAATAGAGAAGCCAACATCCCCATGACATCCGCTGGTCGAAACGTGGCCTCCAAGAAGCCTGGGCCGGGAGTGAATGGCATGAGATTATGAAAAGGGATGGAGGAGTGGAGAGAACCCTGTGCACAGTAGACTCTTTAAGTTACGAATAGTTTGGTTTTTTTTGTTTGTTTGTTTGTTTTTTTTTGTAGATCTAAGAACAGCTCTGTTATCTCTCTTGGTAGGTGAGTAGAAGGAGCAAAGGTGACTAAAATGTATAGATAATTATCCTGGGCATCAGGCACTTTACATACACCGTGTTTTTTGATACTGGGGGGAAAAAAAGACCCCTGGTGAAATTGACATTTTCATCCCAATTTTATATAGGATGTGAAAGGAGATTCAGGATTAAGAGACTTACAATTGATACATAACTGAGCCAGGACTGAAACATTGGAAACTTTGTAGGACATAGTGTCTTCATCTGTAAAACACGGTTGATAATGGCACACCTGCAGATTTGGGTAGAAAGGACCAGCATGGTGCTGGTGTGTAGTTCGTGCTTGGCAAGAAGAAGGTCCTGACCAGCTCCATATCTCCTTGCTAACTTTTCCATCTCTTTCCTTCTCTTCAGCATTACATACAAGTGAACGTGGGGCGCGGGTAGTAATGTGGTCCCCTCTGGTGTAGGAGAGATGATGGGAAGTCAGATCCAAACCAGGGTCTTATCAACCTGTACTTGTGTATAGTGGACACCGTGGGGGTCTTGGACTTCTGTTTGGAATCACAGCATTCCTGTAGCTTGCAGAGTGATTTTATAGTGTTATTTAAATGTAAATATAGAAATCAGGTTTCCATCACCATTGGGGAAGGCATGGGAAGGATGAATCAATATTCACTGATAGCTACTGTAGCATATGTTATCTTCATCATAGTTCTAAGAGTATGTAAGTTCCTTGAGGCTTGGACTTTTGGTCTGTTTTTGTTTGCCATGGTATCTACAGGATCTAGGTCAGCATGTGGCAGGGAGCAGAGCATCAGCACCTATTCGCTGAGGCTGTGGCTTAAGGAAGAGCACACCACCAGGCAAATCCAATCAACCACATGCCAAGGAGTAACTCATGAAGGTAGAGCGATCTGGTTAATTGTCTCTTATTTCCCTAAATATTGCTTAGATTAATCCCCTGCTCTCTATCACACTACACATACCACATCTAAAACTCCATCATATTTTACCCTTATTCCTGCTGTAGTCTCCACTTTATGCTCCACAGTGTCATTGAATCCATGTCAGAAATAGCCAGAAAGACTTGAAAATAATACAACAATGTCATTCTCCCGTTAAATGCCTGCCAACAGCTCCATGCCTTCCAAATGCAGGCCTAAGCTCTCTCAACTCACAGGAGCCTACCAGATCTGGCCCACTAATCTCCAGCCCCATTAGTCTCCTCTTGCAATTCTGTACTGAACTACTTTTACATCCTCAGATGAGCCATGGTCTCTCTTGCCTCAGGGCCTTTGCATATACTATTCTGTCTGCCTAGAACACTGCTCTATCCACCCTCCTACACCTCTCCATACAAAATCCTTTTCCTAGATTTTTTTTGTTTTTTGATCTCCTGGGGGTGGGGTGCTCTATTCACTGTTATAGTCTCTATCTAATGTCATTCTTCAGGGGGCCCTGCCTGAGACCTACTCCGTAAATTTCCCAACTTCATGCTTCCATAGTGCCCTGAGTGTCTTCTTTCAAACACTAATGGCTTTTAAATACTTGTTTTCCCCCCAGGGAGAGCTCTGTGGAGGAAGAGGCAGATTATATCTTATTTACTGTATTGCACCCTATGCAATACCTGATTGTATAATATGTGCTCAATAAACATTCATTGAACAGATAATCATCATTTCAATACTAAGAGTATCCTGCAAACTAAGAGTCATTCCCACTTTTCAGATAAGGAAACTGAAGTCCATAGAGATTAAATTTCAAACTCAGGGTCACATAGCAAATGACAAATTCAAGTCTGACTGCAAAACCCATGGTCTTTCTGCTATTCCAATGAATTATTCCAGCAAATAAAATATTCCGCTTACTGAAGGGTCACAAAATGTGTTCTGTGCTTGGTACCAATTTGCAAAGAATCAAAACCTACCAGATGCAATCAATCCATTCCCTGAAGACTCAAAAGGCCCTGCGGAGGATATTAGGGTAGCTGCTGAAGGACTCTGGGCATAACTGTCATTGGAAGGGAGTTGGAAATCATTCAGGCTATTTACATTTCCCCTCTAGATTCATAATAAACAGTCTCTGAACTTGACTTTCAACTCACAGAGATGATCCTGTTTACTTCCAGTGTTAGTACAAGAGCCCATCTTTTTCACATGTATGGAATGGCATGAGGGTCTTTCGTGTCTTCTCCCGTGGCCTACTTCTGCACCATCCTCTTACTGTCTGGGTTTCTGATTTGGACATGTGATCATGGTCAGTAGGACACCCAGGCTGGGGAATTCCTTGCACCCACCCCACCTGTTCTGTGAGATGCCACTCGTTTGTACATCCACCAGAGGGCAGTGGCAGCAGAAAAGGCCAGCCTCCCCCATGCCACACTCCATAACTCACCACCCAACACAGGAGCTATGGGCCCCAAGGGGTTAGTTACCAAGCACTGGAAATATAGCTAGTGCCACCTGTTAGAA
Source organism: Mustela erminea (assembly GCF_009829155.1). Taxonomy (NCBI): domain Eukaryota; kingdom Metazoa; phylum Chordata; class Mammalia; order Carnivora; family Mustelidae; genus Mustela; species Mustela erminea. The sequence continues at coordinate 63,049,122 of NC_045623.1, forward strand.
TGATAATATTTGGTTATATTCACTTAAAGAAAATATACCATGTAAGTTAATTTCACCTGTTTCTTTTTATTCACTTAAAGGCGTTGACCAGAAAATTTAAGATTTCATATGTGGCTCACATTCATGGCCCACATTATATTTCTTATAGACACCACTTCTTGATATAATCTATAGAAAAATGAAACAGAATTCCTAAAATAATTATAATTTGAATATAATTTTTCATCCTATACATAAATATGTTGCACAAATATCATGTCATAACAAGACTTAGGGGGATCTTAGAGCTTCTCTAGACTATCCTTATTTTATGGTGGGAGCAACTGAGGCCCAGAGTGGTGAAGCAACTTTGCCCAAGGTCACACAGCCAGTAAGCAATAGAGCTCGTCTTTGAACCTGGGCCACTGGCACCAAATCAGTTTCCTTCATTCAAAGAGTGGTCAACAGAATCCAGGCATCATGGAGCTTAGAAGGTATCCCTGAGAACCTCCTACCTCCCAGGCATTAGCACCAGTGCCTGGAACATTGTAGGAGCACTTTTTTTCAAATCCCTCTGGAGATACTGCACCACACTGCACAAAGGATACAAAGATAAGTAACTCTCAGGCTCAGAAGATACCAGATGGATAGTAACCAGTTAAAATCATAAAACAGAGATACTGGCAAAGAAAACTGAAAGCTAATATGGAGATATATCCAACTGCATTAGTAATTAAGAAATGCAAATAAAAATCACGATGTTTCATTGTTTGTTACCTTCATGTTCTTTCTAGTTTCAGAGGATTTAGGATTGTTCATAATCCTACATTAGAAAAAAAAATTCAATAGAAAATAGAATCAATATAAAGAATAGGGAAAAAACAACAACAACAACAACAAAACCCCTCCATTATTCTTTTTGTAAACATGTCCTGTGGAGGGAATGGAGCTTCATCCCAAGTAAGTGGTTTGGACTATACAAACATTTCAGTTACCATGGAGTCCTTTAACCCAGTTTGATTGGCTTTAGAAAAAAACAGTTATATCCCATTGATTATTTGATATACACCCAGCAAAATATTTAACTTCATTTAGCTTAGGAAGATCCCAAATCCCTGGTTATTCGTTAGTATCAAAATGAGAAAATTCCTCAGGAAGAGAAATCAAGTCTTTTTCTGTCCCTCAGTTACTGCCATGGGACTTCACACATAATACTCAACTCGACAAAACTTTGCTGAATTTAGGATGATGTCCACATTTATTCTGTGCCAGGTAGGTGCCCATGCACTTTACAAGCCTCCTTACATAAATGAGCTCATTTAATAATCTCAAAATCCTGAGACTTTGAATCTTCATTTGCAGATAAGAAAATAGACACTCCAAAAGGTTAAGAAACATGTGCCAAATCTCTGGTTACCAGGAGTCAGAGCTGAGATTTGAACCCATAATGTAGCTTGTTCCAAAGCTTGTGACCCGATGTCACGTGAAGGATTAGAAGAATAAAGGGAAAAGAAAGAGTACAGGAGGGAGGGGAGGAGAGGGAGAGAGGAAGGGAGAGAGAGAGAGAGAGAGAGGGAGAGAGAGGGAGAAGAATGAAGAGAACAAAGGTGGGAGGGAAGGAAGGGGTGAGTGTGGAAATGCACGTCTTTTGGTACATAGTCTAAGAAAGACAGAGAAAAGTCAGAGTTTCCCTGGAGAAAATTATTCCTGGCAGTTTAGAGAAATTTTCTAAAATAGCAGGTTAGGAACTCAGCCACCGTGGAAGGCTTGGTTCTCCGAAAGTTCCCCCAGGACAGTCTCCTCTCTTGCCACCTCATTATCGCCAGGAACAATCTGCATGGCCAGTAATGAGGGAATCTTAATGCCTCAGGAGTGGGAAGAGCTCAGGTCACAGGATCAGGCCTGGATGCTGGGGAGTGAGCTGTGTGGAGCTGCTGACTCTCCCCCTGGACCTGCAGTCCATTAGCCCTTACCCCCTCAGCAGGACAGTAATGAGAAGGTGAGGCTCACTCCACAGCCCTCTGCCAGCAGATCATGGGGTGGGGGTGCGGCCTCCCCAGGGGCAAGCTCATCCCACAACCGACCCTGACCAGCTTGCCATCACCGAGGTGCTGCAGATCTGCCTACGGGACAGCGTCTGTCCACAGTTCTGGCTCCCCCTGAGCTCTGCTCCTTACAAAAGTGCACTTGCATGATTAGGGAGCCAAGTAGCTCCAGCCTGACATCTGTAACATCCTTTCTCGTTTCCGGTTGTGTATTTCCACCTGTGAGCCCACGCTGTTCAGTGGATAAGGCAAAGACTTTGGAACCAGAGTTTTTGTTTGTGTTTGTTTGTTTGTTTGTTTTTTAATTTTATTATTTGACAGACAGAGAGCACAGGTAGGCAGAGAGGCAGGCAGAGAGAGAGGAGGGGAAGCAGGCTCCCCACTGAGCAGAGAACCCGATGCGGGGCTCGATCCCAGGACCCTGAGATCCTGACCTGAGCTGAAGGTAGAGGCCCAACCCAGTGAGCCACCCAGGCTCCCCTGGAACCAGTTTTAATCGTAGTATCCCTCAGCCTCTATCAACTATATGACCTTGGGCATCTTACTTCACATCTATGAACCTCGGTTTCTCACATGTCATGAGGAATAATAATACCAGCCTCATAGGTTTATTTGGATTATTACTATCCATTATTAATAATCATTGCTAACACTGAGTATGATGTGTCAGGTTCTGTGTTAATTGCTTTTTACATATTATCAGTAATCCTCATAAACTCTCCATGTATATATTTCTTGTATCCCTAACTTAACACAAGTAGAAACCAAGGCTGAAACTGAGACAGAACTGAGACCCAAGAGACCTGTCTCTCTGACAAAGTCTGTAACCCTCACCACTATGCTATCTTGAAATTAAGAATTGAACAACCAGAACAAGACCCTGATAGACTAAGTTGTCAGTAATATAACCTATTTTCTCCAGCCCTTTTCTCTTTGACTAGTGTCTCAGTTTGGAAAATAGAAAAAATAAGAAAATAGAAAGCTTTGAAGTGAGAATCCAAAGGGGAAATTGTGGCAAGCCAGAGACCAGCGATGAGAAGAAGCAATTGTAATCCTCAGACTAGAGGAACAGAAGGAGAAGGTGGTGCTAGCCAATCCCAGAGACTGGGGTCACCTTCAGATGCTAGAAACTAAAAGGAACGATGGAAGAGATGCTAATCCTCCTGGAGATGCCAATGTTTAAAGCCAGAAGAGATGGGGATTGAAATACCCTGACCTCTTCTCTCCTCTTATCCTGTAGCCACCCCACAATGCCTCAGACTGGCCATATAAACTTACAACCCAAGAGCCTCAAGGCAGCTAGAGAAATGTCATCTGCTACAAACTTGACAAAGAAGGACAGAGAAGAGATCTGAGATCGATAGGCAGGTGCCTGGCATATCTAACAACTCCATGAAACAGGCAGGTTGAGATTATCCTCTGGATTTGACTCTGCTGAGGATTCAGTCAATGGCACGATCATGATCCCATTTTATAGAACGAAAAAGTAAAGCCCAAACAATAAGACCATCAGAGACCTAAAGAGGGAGTCATTAGCCCTGTGGGATTCAAGGAAAGCTACAGAATATGAAGGACTTTGAGACGTCCTGGGTTATGGACAAGTAGGGTTTTGTCAGGTGGCTCAGCTTTAAAGGGTTCTCCAGGCAGAGAGAACTGAAGAGGTAAAGTTATGGATCCATGAATTGAAAGGTTTGGGCTATATAGTTTCTGAATTTCCTATCAATTCTAACTTTTTTTTTTTTTTTTTTAAACCTTGGAATCCTCCTGGAGACTGGAGAGATATATAAAGTGTATCATTTTCCTAACAACTTAAAGGATCCATTTCCTAATACTGAATTAAATCCCTGGGTCCCTGTTTTCACTGGCCCCATGATATCCCTTCCTGTTGATGGAGAAGTTGATATGCAGATGGGGAACATGTTGTTAACAAGATCTGTCCCAAAGGGACAGAGAATTTTAGTCTCTAGTTAGCATAGTTGGTAATCAACAACACAGCAACTATACGTTAATGTTTCAGTGACCCATTAGTTCTAGGATACGTTGTCAGGACATTTGATCTGCACATATTTCCATTATAGACCCCTTTGCACTGAGTCTGATGGCTGAACTTTCCTCTGACATCACATCCCCCTCTTGCAGGGCTTACCTCCCCCTCCTCCTGCTGAATTGGAGCTCTCATTTTGAAATGCAAATCTGACAAAACACAGCCTCCCTCCTTCTCATTTAAAACCCTTTAAAATCTTTAAAAAAAAAAAAATAAATAAATAAAACCCTTCAAGGGTGCTCCATGCCTTCGAGATAAATCTAAGCTCCTTAGAGTATCTTGGCTCCTTCCTAAGTCTCTCTGTCCCCTTAGAATATCTTGGCTCCTTCCTAAGTCTCTCTGTCCCCTTCCTTGAACTGTGGGCTTCAGGTGTATTGAGCTGCTGCTCACGCTGTTTCATGCTTCCGTGAGAACAGTCTGCACGTGCTGTCCTCGCTGGGCTATCCCTTCCCAGCTACTGTCTCTGCCTCTGTCGATTGCTTCCTGTGGGGACTTCTCCCTGCTCCCCTCCTCCTCCTTTTATGCCTGTGTTTTCAATATGCCATGCATTTGTTGCTAGCACAGAACAAGCACTCCTATGTGTAGCCTCAGATGTATAGGGTCTTCTGAAGACCTGACACATAGTAACAACTTGGTAAATGGTAGCTATCAGGGGGAGGAGGGGGGTGGTGTTGCTTTGTTTCATTTCTGCCTTCCTAGTTAGTACCTTACACAGTGTCTGGCACACAGCAGGCTATCAGATAAATGTTGGTTGTATATATGAACAATTGGAGATTTAAAAAAAAATAATAAAACATTTTAAAAGCCTCCCTCCCTATGGGAGTGCCTGGCTGGCTCAGTCGGGGGAGCATGTGGCTCTTGACGTTGGGGTTGTGAGTTTGAGTCCCATGTTGGGTGTAGGGCATACTTACAAATAAAATCTTAAAACAATAACAACAACAAAAGCCTTTGATTATTAAATACGGTACGGTTAAGATATTGTCCGTAAGTCGGACCTGCCTTAGCATGCCCAAGTAGGAGCATGCTTCCAAGGTTGTTGGCAAGAAGTCCAACGGGGCTTTTATTAGAGGGCCATTAAAGGAGCCAGCATCTCTGTATGCATGGCCCTCTCATTTTATTTCTTTGCCCCTTAACTCAGCAGCCACCTGTGACCGGGGCTCAGCTTAACAAGCAAACCTTCCTGTGCAGAACTGACCTGCCCTGTGACGGACGATACGAAGATCCTTAGCAGATGAGGAGGAATACTTGTACCTTCTATTATTTATCAACCATCCAAAGGTCCAACCATGTGGGCATTTAAACAGCCTCAGCTGGGAGGTTGGTGTGGGGCGTGAGCCCTTTGATTAGCAGAGCTGCCTGGTAGACCACCCAGCAGTCAGACTTCGGTGCCATCCCTTGATGTGTCTCTCCGGAGAGGGGCTCGTTGAGCAGAGCATTCATTCCATGCCAGCCCCAATGCCACCTGCAAGTCCTCCACAGCCTGGAGCACAAGAAACACCAGCACTGGTCCTAGCACATTAGAGGAGGCTAAGCTGACAGTCAGTCTGGGGGATTGTCCCAGAGCAGGAGGGGGCGGTGTTCAAAGGTCTGTGTTCTACAGACAGACTGCCTGAACTGGAATTCACACTGTGCATTGACACTTGTTAGCTGTGTGACCTCGGGCAGGTTACGTCTCCCCTCGATGCCTCAGGTCCTACATGAGGAACATGAGGATGGTGGGAAGAGTGGCTTGGGGTTGGGGGGCTCACGTGAATGTGCATGGGTGGGGTAAGATCAAGAGCTGTGGCTGATGTATGATGAGCACCACGCAAGGTAGGTTCTCACTAGTCATTCTACAGACATCAGCTGAGACACGCTGAGCCTTGTTCTAGGTGCTGTGTAGGGAAACAGATGGAAGAATGTGCTTCTACCCTCATTGATTGCCACCTGCAAGAGACAAGGAAGTTAATCCCTGCAGTAGTGGGACCACTCTAAATGCAGGTTGCTCAAGATTCCAAGAGCATACAGAGCCTCTGCCCAGGATCATCAAGGGAGGAAGGCATTAAGGACTTCATAAGAGAAGATACTGGAGGGGCGTCTGGGTGGCTCAGTGGGTTAAGCCTCTGCCTTTGGCTCAGGTCATGATTTCAGGGTCCTGGGATCGAGACCCGCATCGGGTTCTCTGCTTGGCAGGAAGCCTGCTCCCCACCCCTTTCCCCCTGCCTCTCTGCCTACTTGTGATCTCTCTCTGTCAAATAAATAAATAAAATCTTTTTAAAAAAAAAAAAAAAAGAGAAGACATTGGAGCTGAAAGGTGGAGAGGGAGTTTGGCAGAAGGATTAGTAGGAGAGACTATTTCAGATATGTAGGCTTTGCCAGTGTGAAGGTGCAGAGCTAGGGCCCAGTGTGGCCCGTCTTGGGGAACTGTAATGTGTAACTGACCCGTAGGTGTGACGAAGCAGGGACAGGTGAGAGGGTGCATCACACCGGGGCCGCTCTTTGGGCCCCAGATGCAACTCTTAGGAGTTTAGCCCCAGTTTCTGTGGGTTCTGAGAATTCTCTCAGAATTGTGAGATTTGGTAAAACAAGAGAGAATTGAGATGGATGCTTTTTGTTGCATTTTGAGCAATTCAATTTATTTTTAAGAGCAAAAAATGAATAAATAAAACACCTTCCCTGAGATCAGCGTTGGACCTGAGTTTCCATACAGGCAAACAGAACATCAGTTTGTGAGCTACTTCTACTTGGACATGTGGCATATTTTTAACTCTATGATTCTTCTGACCAGGGTTCTCCGTCCAAAGGAAACTCATTTAGCCTGAAGGTTCTGCACCAATTACGTAGTTTTATAAGGTCAAAGTAAAAGTTGGGAGTCATTTTATCTTCATCTGTACTGGTAGAAATTACAGAATCAAGCTGCTTTAATGAGAAAAAGAGCCGGGAAGGGAGATGTGAAAATGAAGGTGTCAGCACCGCTGGAGATTGCCGCCGCGTCTGGAAGCCGGAGGATGAGGCCGGGGTGGGCTGTGAAGTCCTCTGACAACGTGGTCTCCGGCCCCGAACCAGTTGCCGGGGCTTCAAGAGGAACAGACATGAAACACAACATCCTTCCACCCTTATTAAGATTTAATCCTGCTTTCAACAGGATTGTAATGTTATTAAATTAGATTTTTTTTTTCCTTTCTTAAAAGGGGATTTAACTTTTGCTTTCCTAACATCATAATCAACATGGAACAGATGCAAAGGGGAAATTGTGTGACCACTAGTAATACGGATCTATACTTAACATGTAGCATGCGAAGTTATTAAAATGGAAATTAATTCTTTTTATTACTATCGTACCCTATCAATTAATTTGGTTGGAGGTGCTTATGAATATGCAATCATTCCTCCCCACTGCCCATCCCTCAGTCTGTGTGTGCGGAAGGCATCGGTGAGGCACTAGGTGACATTTTAGATGCCTCTGCTAGTTTTGTTACTGTTCTTTGCTCCCCATGCATGTGGTGGGTGGCAATCACTGACAAGGTATTGAATTCATTTTACATCCCAGGCTCTGTTCTTAGCACTTCACCTCCACTGCCTCATTCACAATACACCTATGAAATGGGCACTTTCGCTGTCCCTGTATGAAGAAGAGGAAGATGTAGCACAGTGAGGCGGAAGGAACTTCCCTGGGTTACGTAGGCATTCCGACCCTGAAAACCGTGCTTTTCACCGTGTGCTACCGTGCGACTCATGGATTCCAAACAAGGGACTAGGACAGGGCTTGCATCTCAGACACCAAGCTCCCATAGGAAAGGACTATTGTGGGGTATATGGAATGAGATAGAGGGCTCTGCTGGGGACATGTGTTTTAAAATATAGTTTTATTATTATTTAGGTATGGCAAAGCCACCAGATCAGATGACTGTCATTCATAGTTTATTGCCCACAGATCCCCAGAGGAGGGGTCACAGCAGTTCCCAGGGTCCAAATGGAAGCTCCAGGCTTGGTCAGGAGGCAGAGGGCATGGGGGGGGGAACCCTGGGCCAGAGTCTTCATTGTGACTTCTGTAGGAAGGAACTGGAGGCGGGCTAAGCAGGTATATTATTGGCTCGTTTGAATAATTTCAGTGGGCTCTGGGCATCGGGGCTGTCCCTGGTTGCTTAGTACTTGGCCCTGGGGTGATTAGGGCAGATGGAAGTGGCCTAGAGTGTTGGGGGGTGGAAGGAGGTACGGGATCTGGATTGGCTTATTTGCATCTGAGAAGTGCACTCCAGGAAAAATTGTTTACTGTCTCTAGGAATTAGCTAATCCTGGGAGGAATGCTTCCTGCCACACATCAAAGCATCAGAAATACAGAAAATAAGATATGCTTAATTGAGCAAGCCCTCTGTGGGGGGGGTGGTTTCTGTGGGAAGCCCTTAGGGGGTACCCAGGTGGGAAGGAGGAAAGCAAATTGGGACAGGTGGGCCTGTAAGAAAGCCCTGACTATACAGTGTTTTTTGTGATGCCCAGGAAAAGGCAGGAAATTGGAGGCACTGAAATTAAGTTTCAAATGATCTTTTTGCCTTCTGATATTACCCATAATACATATTTAACTTAATATGCATATTAAACTTTGAGGTGTGGGGGGGAGAGTATGAACCATCTTTTTTTTTTTTTTTCAGCATAACAGTATTCATTATTTTTGCACCACACCCAGTGCTCCATGCAATCCGTGCCCTCTATAATACCCACCACCTGGTACCCCAACCTCCCACCCCCTGCCCCTTCAAAACCCTCAGATTGTTTTTCAGAGTAGTCTCTCATGATGAACCATCTTTTTGGCAGGACATTTCCTCCTTGGAAACAGAGACCCCGTCTTGATCATCATTGCACACCCTGCAGATTCTGTGTGAGACCTCTCTCTCACAACGGAAGGGCCCTAGTTCATAACCTGTTGTTAAATCTTGGTTCTTCAATAATATCTCATCCGGCAAAATCTTTCAAGTGCCATTTGCAAACTATGGTTTTAGTAAGAGGCAGCTTGTCTACCCAGGTGAGAGGAGACCCGGAAGAGGGGTCATGGTCACGGATTTGTGCTTGACTGGTAACTCCTGACTCACCATTGCCTCTTTTTTTCCTTACTTTGGAAAAGCAAGAGACATTTTGTAAAGTGGACCAAGATAGCCCTACAGCGGGACCAACTCTAGGTTTGCTGTACAAGTGCAGCACTTGATTGTGAGATGATCTATACATCGCTTGTCTAGACTTTTTATTTTATTTTTAAACTTTTTAAATGTAAATTCAATTAGCCAACATATAGTGCATCATTAGTTTCAGATGTAGTGATGCTTCATCATGTGCATTTGTGCAAGCTTTGTAATCACCAATCCAGAGTTTTAGGACATCTGGATTCCTCCTCTTTCCCCTACCCGGTCTAACAGCAGCCAATCTCATTTCTGTCTCCAAAGTGTGTCCTGGAATGTCCACATTCAAATGTCCTGCGCCCAGGTCTGAGAAGCCGCAACTGATTGTCTCCTACACTTTTACGAGAATTGCTCTATGGGTCTCTTCATTTCACTTCTTGCCACCCTCCAGCTCCTGTATGTGAGCCATAAATTATTTTGTAAATATAGAAGATATCAAGTCACTCTTCTGCTTAATATTTTTTTTAGTGTATCAGCTGGGGAAGGCTAGCTGCTGTAGCAAGGGGAGCCAAAACCATGCAACAGCTCACATGTAAGAGTTACAGGCTGAATGCGTGCAAAGCTCAGCAGGGCAGCCCCACTCTACAGAGTCATTCAAGCCTTCTTAACACATGGTTTCAAAGATCCCCTAGATTGGATTTCCTGGAAGCAGACCCTGAAACCAGGACTCATATGAAAGTGATTTGTAGGAAGTTTAAGTGGGAAAAACTGATACAAACATGGGGAAGCAGGACCAGGAAGGGAAGGAAATCAGGCAAGGGTGTAGTATCAAGCAAAAGCCCAAGGAGATAATTTTAGCCTAATCCCACAAGTCAAGATCTAGAGACACTGTAGATCCCAGCTCAGCATTGAACCATTAGGAGAAGAGAGCTGGAGTATTTACGCCTGTTCATTGGTGAAGGGCAACCTCTATCTAGGGAGACAGAACTTCCCAGGTACTTCTAGCAAACAGTGTGGGTCGGCAGAGGGTGTTCTGACCCTAAGGTCAGGTCACGGATGAGGACATGGGGGGAGGTGGGGGCTGGCATTTGGGAGAGAGACAACACCTGGAGTTAGCCCTGCAGGCAAATGATCCAAGGGGAGGTAAGTGGAACCCTGAGCCCACCTGCTCCCTCAGAGGCACCCTGGGGGCGTCATTTCAAGAGGAAGGAGAGGGCCTAGGCAACTTAAACGGGCCACACCTGGAAATGAGTCCCATCACTTCTGCTTACATTCCATGGGCTGGAAGTCAGGTTCAGGGCTGTGGCTAACTCCAAGAGAAGCTGGGAAGTGTGGTGCCGCTGGGTACCCAGGAAACAGAAGAGAGCAGAGGTCTCCTGCCACAGATGGCCTGCCTTAATACTTGAATACAAATCTATTCTTCCTGCTGGGCCCTACGAATCTCTACCTGCCTGCTTGTCCAGCTGTGTCACCCGCCACTCTCTGCATCCCTGACATACTTCAGTTGCATCGGGCCCTGCTTTGTCGTCTGCTAGGTTTTGTTACTGCAGACTGTGGAAAAAAGTAGCAGAAACCTTTTGGCCTAAAATTGCAATATTTTGGCTTGATGACAAAAGTGTTCATTTGGCCTTTGTATAAGGGTGTTTGATGGATTGGGATAAAGTAGATAATGAAACAACTAGTCACGTTTAGTGGCGCCTGTAAGAACCATAGCTGGCCTTAGATAGACTTCCAGGAAGTGGGGAGCCAAACCTGCCTGTGGGCAGCCTGGGGTGGCCAGGGGCCCTCAGCCAGCCACCCTGTCTCATCATTACTGGTGCTAATGCAGAGCCCCCTGACGCTGGGCTGAAGCTCTCTGATTACCAGATAGGGGCATGACCTTGGGCAAGTTCATGAACCTACGTATCCCTCAGTTTTCTCATCTTGTAAAGTAGGACTAATGATTGTTCCTAACTTATGGAATTATTGGAAAGATTGAATGAGTTCATACAAGAGGAGGGCTAAGTGCTTTCTAACTGCTGTTATTACTGTCCGGGCACCTTCGGGGCACAAAGACTGCCACCCGAGCTTCCCGGCCCTCTCCCTGGGGTGGGATCCAGAAGGGCACTCTCCTGTCAGTGACTTCTCTTTTGCTTCCTGCTTAGCATGGGCTAAGGGATGCTTGGAGCCAACAAACAAAAGCAAGCTTCTCTTTAAAATGAAGCATGTGTATACATGTATTTTTCCTGCATTAAGCTCTGTGTGGAGGAGTTCGTCTGGGACTGGGGGGGTCCAGGATCACTTCTTTCACATGATTGGCCCTGCAGCTGGGGCGGCACCAATGGCTGGTGACTGGCTGGGCTCGTGTTCTCTCTCTCTCTCTCTCTCTCTCTCTCTCTCTGGGCTTTCTCTCTCCCTCTCTCTCTCTCTCTCTCTTTCTGCCTCTCACCTTCTAAAGCTTTTCTCTCCAGTTACCGTCCCTCTCTAGCAGAGTAATCACGCTTCTTTACGTGATATCCCAGAGCTCTTGAGAATGTGAAAATAAATACTGCTATGCCCCTTAAGGCCGTGGCTACTTCTGCCACATTCTGCTGGTCAGAGTAAGACGCAAGGTTCAAGGGGAGGTAGACCCTACCTCTTCTGGGGACCAGTAGCTTGCATATACAGGAATGGAAAGGATTGCTGTTGGCCGTTTTGCAGACAATCCCTAATGCTCAGCAAGTAGAAGCTTAGTTTTCATTGTTAACTGGATTCATTTTGGGGAGGAGGGCCAGGGGCTGCGAGACCAAATTACCTTTTCAACAAAAGACATAAAGACCAGGAAGATGATATCATTAAATTTCTTCTTTGGGATGGGAAGAGATCATTTCTGGGCTAAGTGCTACTAGAACAGCTATAATCTGCAAACATTCAATCTTTGTCTCTATTTCCCTCCGGTTTTCCCATTCTAACTATGGGATCTGGCAGACCAGAACGAGGACTGTGCCACTGATACTTAAGTTGGAGAAAATCCTTGAGTTGGTTGCCTGTCATTGCATAACAAATCATCCCACAATTAGTGGTGTAAAGTAACAACATTGAATATCTCCCACTCTCTGTAGATGAGGAAACTGAGGCAGCTTAGCTGGTTCCTCTGGGTTCTGGATTCTGGCTCAAGCTGCAGTATTTTGGGGGCTGCAGTCATCCCATGGTTTGGCTGGGGCAGGATCCATTTTTCAAGCCCACTCAGTGGTTATTGGCAGGATTCATTCCCTGGCAGGCACTGAGACCAAGGGCTTGGTTCTTCTGGCTGTTGGCAGGAGGCTGCCCTCAGTTCTTTACCACATGGGCTTCTCCATAGGGCAGCTCAGAAATATGGTGGCAGGTTTCATCAGAGTAAGCAAAGAGAGAGCCAGAGAGAGTGAGTGAGTGCCAGCAGGATGGAAGTCACACTCTTTAGGAACCAAATTGCCAGAGCCACCTTCTATCTCTGTTGTTGTATTCTGCCTGTTAAAAGCAAGTTACTAGGCCCAGGCAACACTCAAGGGTTAGGAATCACATGGGGTCTTGCATATTGGGAGGCAGGGATCATGGTGGCCATCCAAGAATTCCAAGTGTTACCATTCCTTCCAGCAATTTTAGACTTGAATTTCACTCCATCCCTAGACATCACACCACTATGCATGGGTTATAATTAGGGTGAAATGTGTCTCAGTATGCCTGGAATAAGCCCAGGTTAAGTGATTAAAGAGAAAAGATCAGTCTAAGTGTAGAATAACAATGCCTTGAATATTTAAAAAAAAAAAATCCCATAGAGATTTTCTTCATTTTCATAAGGTAGAAGTGCTTTGCGTAAGAGAAGTCAACTTTGTCCCTCCTAATTAATCTATTTAACACGTATCTGTAGAGTTCTTTCTAGATAGTGAGGCTATAAAGTTGAAAAAAAAAAACATTATCCCTGTCCTTGAAAAAATCAGATGAGAACGTGAGCACTTAGTAATGTGTGAAAAATGCTGTGAGAGAAGGTGTCATGGCATCAGAGACGGTGGCCCTTGGATTACTCTGAAGGTTCAGTAGGACTTAGCTGGATGAAGACTCCTAACAGGAAACAAAGGGCATGATCAAAATGAGATCATTGAAGGAAGGTGTATTCCCAAAGGGGAGGGTCTAAGGAAACCAGAAGCCATCGTATAGGCATATGGTACCCAGTTGAAACCACCCAAGCCCCATGCATTGAGAGGAGGCTGCACTGACCAGAATCTGGAAAGCCTTATAACATTGGCCTCCTTGACAGAAGAGAGCCTTCCTGAGAGGGAAATAGCTAGATCTCATTGACTTTATACGAAAGAACCAAGGGAATACATTCTCGACCTCACTCCCCTCTTTCCCTTTCATCCTCTGCCAAACCCAGCTGGAAACCGGAGGCCCTGAGGACCCTCACCATGGCCCAGACAGATCAGCCTCAAAAGGCATAGGGCAGAGTGGAAAGATGGAAGGTGTGTCTAGGGGGGGCAGTCGAAGCCATCTGACACTGTGGGTTAGTCAAGCCCGTTCCAAAGAAAGGGACCATAGTGAATGGAGGGAGAGGTGAAAGGGCCGATGACCTTGGACTTAAAAATGTGATTGAAACAAGGGGTGAGAAACAACAGCCTAGAGAAGCAGGCGGAGGGCAGGTCATAGGATTCTCCCTGGATCCTTCGCCACATCGTCCTACCTGACACACCAAGCCCCTGGCCACGCTGCGGGCAGAGGGCACCTTCAATAGTATATCCACATCACACTGTGACCTCCTGGGCTGTGCAAAAAAATGTAGATTCTACCCTGGAGATTTTTCAGTAGGGTGTTTGTGTGATCTGTCCTGCATGCTACACAGGGTGGCTGTGGGGTTAAGGGTGGCTTGGAGGAGGGCTGTTTCAAATTCCAGCTCTGCCCCTACTACCTTGGGGCTTTGCACAAGACCTTTAACCTCTCTGGTTCCTGGTTTTCTGACTAGTAAAGCTCAGCCAGCAACTCCTGCTCTCTGAACGTGCGAATTAGATGAGGTAGATGTTTTTGAAAATACAAAATGCTCAACTTAAGCAACTAACACGCAGATCAGCAAGTGCTTTTAACAGAGAACAGGAGTGAGAAGGGAATTGGATCTTGGGGCCCCCCCCTCCATGCCAGGCATTGTGCTGGAACCTTCTATATTTAATATTCTGTTCACTGCACGCCGTCACCCCTGAGGTAGCTATTATCTCATTTCATAGAAGAGGGAAGAGAGGCCTGTGTTGATTACTGATTAGGCACCACGCCTGGGGGACAGGAAGGTAAACAGGAACGAGTCTTGGCCTTTAGGAGTTTATCATTATGGTTACTGAGGCTACTTAGATCAGTGCTCCTCACATTAAAATGCCCACCTGGCATCTTGTTCAATCGCACATTCTGACTCACTAGTACTGGAATCTGGCTAGAGATTCTGCCTTCTCCCAGATGATGCAGATGCTGCTGGCCTGTGGACCATACTTAAAGGAGGTTAGAGGATCAGATTTAACACGCACACACAGACACGCACATGCACACGCACGTTTTTATCGTACTTGTAGCCATGCGAAATTAAAGCAGAGGGAAGATCTTTTACAGCCATTCCAACTTCAGGAAATGGAGAAATAGAAGGAGAAAGCCATGGGCCCTAGTATTTAGTGGAATAGCAGTTACTAAAACCAGGCATTCTGTTCCGGAATCTAAACCTTCCCTTGTTTGGGCTGAGCGGGGATATTGTTTTTCTGCCCCTTGGATATATCCCATTATGAGCTTTGATCAAAGCAAACCTTTCCCTTTGAGGCTTGGGGCACATGTGAATGGCTTTGTTATCCGCATGTATCTGCATATATTTGCAAAGCAATTCAACGGCTTCTGATGGGGAGGAGCGGTGGGGCTGGTGGTTGAGCCTAGGGTTTAAGCATCTCTAAAGCTTGGTCCTTGGAATCTCATCTTAAAAGAAATCCAGCTGCAGAGCCCCGGGGCAGTCCTGGTGAGTGAAGAAACTAGGAGCTGGGATTCCAGCTGCTTAGCTGGTTGAATATTCCCAGCCATTCACTGGAGGCTTTTGTCATGGGGAGTTTTGCTTCACTTGAGGCCCTGCCTCCCCCTTTTCCTGTCCATTTTGTCCAACTCTCTTCTTCTTCTTTGTTTTTTGTTTGTTTATTTGTTTGTTTTTAAGATTTTATTTATTTGGTGGGGGGGTGGAGAGCAGAGGAAGAGGGACAAGAAGACTCCCCGCTGAGTATAGAGCCAGATGCAGGATCAATCCCACAATCCCGAGATCATGATCTGAGCCAAAATCAAGAGTCGGATGCTCAACCTACGGAGCCCCCGCCCCCCGGGTGTCCCCCAGGTTCCCCCCTAAGTATCTTCTTAAATTGTTTCTCTGAACAGGGCACTCTCCTATTCAACGTCTTTCCACTGTTGTCCTTTATCTATGGGAGAAAACAAGTCTTAACATGACACTCCAAACCCTCCCTAGTCCCTTGGCTTCAGCATCCCCTCCACTCCCTGCTCTAGCCCACTAGCCAAAGCACTTCTGGTTTTCCCTAAACCTTGGACATTCTTACCTTAAGACTTTGCTTTTGTTAGTACTTCAGTGAATGCCTTCTCCCTACTTCCCTTACTCATGTCCCAGTTCTATCCATCCTACAAGACTCCACTCAAATCCTATGCCCTCTAGGGAGCCTTCTTGGAACTTTCCACCTGGAGAAATTCTTCCCTCTTGGGAACCCTGGTAGCATTTTATTCATGACTTTCTTACTGTGTGAAGTTTTTTATTTGTTTATGTGTTAGGAAGTCATGGGTCATTGCATGTCTTTGATGAAGCTCTAGAACATAGGTGAGGTTTGGTGGGGTGAGGTCCAAAGCCGATGACCAAGAAAGAATTCTTGAGACATCTTTGGTGCAAAATGGTGGTTTACTAAAGCAGGAAGAGCTGCTGCCCTGGGGACGTGAGGAGTGGTCCATTATATACTTGTAAGTTGGGGAGGGGATTAGGGATGATGTATGTCTCTAAGGAATTCTGGAAGCAAGGTTTCTAGGACCTTGAGGGGCTAGCTATTGTCTGGGGAAAAGGTTACTCATTACCAGTAATAGTGGGCCATATGCTTGGGAATGATTGTCGGCACTATCTTGGAGGTTTATAGATCAAGTTTCCAAAGGAATTGTTAAAGTAGACTTACAGGGGCATCTGGGTGGCTCAGTGGGTTAAAGCCTCTACCCTCATGATCCCAGGGTCCTGGGATGGAGCCCTGCATTAGGCTCTCTGCTCTGCTTCCCCCTCTATCTCTGCCTACCTCTCTGCCTACTTGTGATCTCTGTCTGTCAAATAAATAAATAAATTTAAAAAAATAAAAATTAAAAAAAAACTAAGTAGACTTACAGGATCTGGTTGGGGGTAGGGGGGTCCGTCAGGCTAGGATTGTCCTTTGCCCTTAGCAAAGCCTTAAGGTGGGGGTAGTTGAGTCCCTAGAGGAGAGTCACTCTGCCTATTTCAAGGGCTTGTCAGTAGGTAAGGAAATTTAATAATTTTTCATGTGCCTCTGTGTCCTACATCATCCTGAAGGCTGCCCATGCCTAGTCATATATATATATATATATATATATATATATATATATATATATATACACATACACACACACACACACACACACACACACACATATACATACAGAGAGAGAGAGTAAGTGCTTAATAAAACTTTGTGTGAGTACATGAATGAATGAAAGATAGGACAGATGGCTCCTGAACTGTGATTTTATGGCAGCATATTTTCCAATGTATTAATTCTTTCAATACATATTTATTGAGCTCCTGCTCTGTTGCAGGTCTGAGGTTCTGGCAGTACAAAGGTGAAGAGAGGAGAGTCCTGGCCCCCCAGAGGCTGTTCTGGGGATGGGGCCATCTCATGTTCTTTGTTTAATTAAGTTGGCTACACTCCAACTAGTTGCTTAATAATAAATGATTTGAAAAATCTGAAAACATCTGATATTTTTACAGATCAGTGACCTGTTAGATGAACAGGCTAAATCTTGTTTAATCTGTGCTTCTGTTCATCAAAGAAGTCTTTTGGTGTGGAGTGTGACAGCAAATTAGATTGTACTTTCATTGTGCTGTTTGCTACCCCCCATCTTAAAAATAATAATGGTATATATTTATGGTAGAAACCTTGGAAACAAACAAAAAAAATGTATAAATACCTCTCATAATCTCAGAAACAAGAAATCAGTGATTATTAACATTTGGTATATTTCCTTTCAATTTTCAGTTTGTTGCATTTTTAGGAACACACACAGAAACACAGCTGAGTCATGCTTTTTGCCTCCTGCTTTTGCTGTTTTTCTTTTCTTAATAATATACTTACTGCGTATTTTTTGCATACTGTTAAAAATTCTTAAAATGATTTTTAATTACATTTAATATTTATGGTATGGTGTGTCATAATTTTTAAACCCTTTCCCCATTATTTATAAAAGCTAAACACTGGAAACAACTACACTGTGAACATCTTTGTGTGTTACTATTTTCCCTAATCTGATCATTTTATTAGCATTCTTGAAGTGGAATTAGTGAGTTAAAGGGTATGAAGATGTTTAAGTCCTTTCTCTCCATTTTTACCAATTTTTCCTTATCAGAGATGGTTAATTCTTCTCATCTTATTTTGGATGAGTCTGGCCTCAACTTTATTTAATACCCTTTTATAATTAACAGAGTCAGCCGGCTCCAAGCCCCCTCCCTCCTTAAAGCATAGTGAGCAGCTTCAAGATGGGTTTTTTGAGACAATGCCGTCATTCACCTGTATCCACAGTGCTGTCTGATGCTGCTTCTGTTGATGTTTTTGTAGTCTGGGTGATGGATTTTTGTAACAGCAACTATAAGTGGACTTGACATCAGAAACACTTTTTTTTAGTGCCTCCAGCCTGCATTTTGATCTTTTAGCTAAAATATACTGGACGCTCTTCTTCTGCTCTCAGACTCCTAGAAGAACAATCCCACTGAGGCTGTGTTGAATTAGCCTGAATCACCAGCTTCTTATTGCTTGCTGGGATAAGGGCTATCCATCCCTGGACTCTCAAGGTCCTGGTTCTCATCTTGGTCTGTTTCAGCTGTGGGAGAATCAGGGAACTCATTATCGTCAGCCTTAATACCGGGTAGTGAAACTTCACTTTAATTGAATCTACTTATAAAACTCTCACATCTCTGTAATGCTCTACAGTTTACAAAGCACTTCCAAGGGCATCATTTAATTTGATCGTCACCATCTTTCTGCGAAGTAGCTGTTGATACCATTCCTGTTTCACAGGCAGGGTAACCGGGATACAAGCAGTGCAAGCTGCTAGGGTTAGTAATGGAAAGAATGTGGAAACATCCTTTGAAAACATATAGACCCAATTTCAAATCAACTCCGTCACAAACTAGTTGTATTAAGTAAGTTCTCAGAGGATCAGATTCCTCCTCTGTGCACGGAACAGTATAGTTGATTCTTGTTTTTTGATTCTTAATTTGCAAACCCAGCTGCTCACTAAAATTTATTTGTAATTCCAGTTCAGTTCTGCTGGTGCTTTTGTGGTCATTAGCAGACATACACAAATCAACAAACATATGAGGAGTTGCCCAATATGCATACTCCCAGCTGAGGTCACGCAAGGCAATGTTCTGCCTTCGGTCCTACTATAAGCAGGTATCTTTTGTGAGGTCATTCTAGTGCCGCGTATTTTACATTTTTGTTCTTTCTGTTGGTGATTTAATGGTTTTCCATGGTTAAACCCCAAGTATATGCTGAAGTACCGGTTTGTATTCATAAGCATAAGAAGGCTGTGATGTGCTTTATGGAAAAAAGACATGTATTAGGTAAGTTTTATTCAGGAGTGTGTTACAGTGCTGTTGGCCATGATTTCAATGTTAATGAATCCACTTTGTATTAAATTAAGTGTCTTTAAACAGAAACACACATAAATCCACATATGTATTGATCAATTGATGAAATTGTTGTGACCAGAGGCTCAAAGGAACCTAACTCTGTGTTTCCCTTAGGAGCAATGGCTCATGATTCCCACAGCTTTATAGAACATTACTGCAAATAACAAGAATCGATTGTATCTATTTTGTGAGGTTGCTGTGTATGTTAAATAGGGATGTGTGTAAAATGCCCACTGTGTTGATGTTCTGTAAGGGGCCACTATATTCTACTGCATGAGGGAACAGAGGCTGCGAGACATTACCTGCCTTATTTAAAATCAGTAAACCAGAAAATGATTCAGGTTAGTAGCATATAAATCCATTCTGTCTGAATCCAAAAGCAGCAGTCCTCAAAGCATACGGGCTGCATCTAGGAATAATCCCATATGGGGAAATTAAATGCTTTTTCATTCCTTCTGTGTTTGCTCTTCCTTTAAACATTTTATCTACATGATTGAATTCTGAAGAACCTATTTAACCCCCCACTACCACCATCTTTATGCCAGGCCCGGTGCTAACCATGTGCCATCTGGTATGTCTTCTTTGCAGCGAGCCTATAAGGTAGACATTGTTGTTATCATGACCATTTTAGAGACCCAGGGAAATTAAATGAATTTTTCAAAGTACTACAACTTGGAAAAGAGTGAAGATAACAGTTCGGGTCTTTCTGACTCCGCAGCTCCTGCTCTCAGTCTTGACATCAGAGAGTGCCAGACTCTTGGGGAATCTATAGACCAACAGCCAACTGAAGGGACGACAACAACAAACCAGTGGAGAAGGACACCGTGTTATCTACGTTTACCTACCCAGGTAAGGTCATTCAAGATAGTGGTCAGCATTAGCCGTCATGGTCTTATACAGAAAAGTTATCTTAATATCATAAAAGTATGACAAATTTCACTTTGGATTAAAAAAAAAAAAAAAAAACCAACCCATTCACCTTTATGAAAGCCTTACAACATTGTCTTTCTTTTTCTTATTTCGCCCAGGACATTATCACAGAGAAGTGGCCTTTGGTAACCATACCTCTGCACTGTATTCTAAATTATTTCCCCTGATCTCGACCTGAGCTTTGTCACGTACCCAGGCAGTGGATTGGATAAAATGATAGCTAAGATCACTTTTCAATTCCAAGGGTGATTTTAGAGTTTGGCCCCTGTCTCCTTCCAGTCCAGAGACAAAGAGGAGGCTGGCCTCATGTACATCAGGCATCAAGTCAGCAGCTGCTGCTCTATCAATCTTGCCCTTGACGGGAGCAGGCACCTTGTGAATTGACCTCTAGGAAGAATGAATGCTTAGTGGTGGCAAATAAGTTGTATTAACTATTGGGTAACAGAGCTCACACATAAATCTCCTGCGGATCTATATTCCTTAAGGAAATCCATCAGGAAAGAGAGGCAACTCATAGAAGACAGGGACATAACTCTCTGGCTGTTTTTTTTCCCCTCCTGAGATAAATACCCTTCAGAAATGGAAATGGTCCACCAGATAAGTTAGCTTTAGGACTCTTCCACTTTTCTACTCACCTATAAATTAGGGGTCTTCCATGGTCCAAGCTTGTGCTCATTTGCTAAAATGTTGCTAAAATAATAAGAACGAACCAACAGCAAGTATAGTTTATTGATGTGAATATGGTACCCTCTGATCATGTGCCAAGTTCTGAGCATATTTAAACCTCACAACAGCCTTGAGAGATAATACCATCATCATCCTCATCTACAGATGAAGAAACTGAGACACCAAAAGATGAAATAGCTTGACCCCATCACATCACTAAAAACATAGGAGAGCCATCAATTGAACCCATACCCCTCTCTGCAAAACTTCAGCATTCTAACCAATACACTATGCTGCCTGGCCTATAGTAGATGCTGTCTTTCCATATCATTTCCAAATTTTGCTATGAAAAGCCCAGCTTCTTGATTTTTCCTTTTTGGTGACCATGTATGAAAATAGCCTGAATCAACTCAATTACTATATATAAATCTTACTGTGTATGTCTGATTCAGTGTTCTGGAGACATAGACATGAAGAGCAGACTTCTGCCTTCAAGAAGTGCCCCTTCAAGAAGGAGAGCATGTATACCTGCGGCGAGATTATAAAGTCTGTAGGAGAGATATTAGGGAAGTTGTGAGAATACAGTACCAGTTGAGCTTGGAGGTTGGGGGTCAGGAGCAACAATGCTCTCCAGGTGGAGGTGAGAAGAGGACCCAGGGAGCCTCCATGGTAGCTGGACTGTGGGACGTATGTGGGGGATTGTGGGGAATGTTGGTGCTGCATCATCCCGGGGTCATATTTTGGAGGTACGTGAACGCCATTGAAAGGAGATTGCATTTTATTAAGTGGACTATGGGGACACCGCAAAGGTGCTTGGACCAAGAGGAACATGATCAGACCTGAATTCAGGATAAATATACCCTAAATTTATGGCTAACGATCTCATGTATTACCTCTCTAGCGTATCTGCACATATCAGGAGACAAAAGAGAACAACCTCACGGATGAACCTGAGGTAATGGGATTTCAGACACCAGGGCAAATCCTTGGTTTCGAGTTCCCTCAGTCAAACCACTTAGCTGGCAAGTTTTCAAATGTGGTGAGTCAAATGAAATACTGGGAAGACTGGTAGAGATCCAGATCCCTGGGCTCTGTCTCCTGAAAGTGTTAGTTCAGAAAACACTCCTCGTCTCGGGACTAGGGGTCAATGTTTTTAAAGCTGGCCAGTTGAGTTCAGTAACCACTGACTCACATAATGACTTCTATTGGATGCACTGAAGACATTTGTATCAATTTAAGGAGCTTTACTTAAAGATCAACTTTGAAGCCCCTCCAAAAGTGCTTATATTGCCATAGATGTGCTTTAGTCGGAACCGATAGGATACGTGTGTGTGTCTGTGTGTGTGCGTGTATACAAACAAAACCAATAGAATGTATGTGTACACACACACACACACATATTTTATTGGTTTTGTTTATGTTTAAAATATTTATCTTATACACACTCACACATACACACACATACACACACAGACCTAGAAGGAACTGGCTCACCCAAGTCTCAAGATTTGCAGCTGGCTAGCTGGAGTCCCAGAAAAACTGATCTGTAGGTCCAGTCCAGAAGCTGGTAGTGGATTTCAGGCCCAGCAAGAGCCAATGCTTCGGTTTAAGTCTGAAGGCAGGAATAAAACAATGTCCAAAGCCAGCACACTTAGGCAGTATGAAATTCCCTCTTACTAAGCCTTTTTGTTCTATAAAGGTCTTCCTTCACCTGTTTGGATGAGGTCCATCCACATTAGTGAGGACTAAATCTGCCTTACTCAGTCTACAAACTCAAACATTTTAATTTCATCCAGAAACACCCTCGCAGACATACCCAGAATAATGCTCACCAAATATCTGGACACCCTGTTGCCCAGTTGAGTTAATATGTAAAATTAGCCATCACAAGATGTTATAATAGGGACTTCATTATAATAGTATGGTCCCTATAATAACAATGGTAACAAGAATCATTATTATTTACATTCTTTTAGTAGCTGACACGATAAGTGTGTAGACAGTATTTGCAACTGAAGAAAGCAAGCATAGATGTTTATACTTTATTAAGGGTTTTTGTCACTTATCATCTTGTTTTACCCTATTACCCTATTATCTTTCTGTCATTTATCATCTTGTTTTACCCTATTACCCTATTACCTTCTGTTTTTGAGATGGGTTTGCACAAAGTACAAAGAAGTGAGCTTACCTGTCCAAGGACACAGGGTAAGTGATAAGGACCAGCTCAAACCCAGAGCTTCTTTTATGATCTTTTCACTGTATGACACTATTTCATTACAGATTAATTACTGGCAAAGACATGCATGCCTCCTGACCATCAGCAGTTTTCTGATCTTATGACTACATCTATTGCTATCTCTAAATACTGGAGAGGCACAAATTAACAAGTGAAAACCAAGAGATATGTTTGTACTTAATGCTACTAACAGGCAGCATAATTACAAGAGAACTGAGAGTGTTGCTTGACAAACATATTAATAAAAAACTCTCTTGCCAGTCTCGAGTATAAATTACACAGCAGAAGGCAAGGAGAGACTGGGCTTGACAGTTGGAGGATAACAACCTTGAAATATATCTACATTATCTGGGGGGTCTTTGGAGGTCTGCCTTTTGGACTTGGTTAGAGACCATGCTAATGAACTGCCTTACGGTCCATATTTTTTCAGGGTCATCTATATTTCTTTTAAGCCCAAGTTTAACACAATTGGGAAAACTGCTTACTTAGATATGAGGTTCTAGTCATTTTATATGCTTAATATGGTTAAATTATCCTGTCCAATTAATCAGAGGTCATTAGATTAATATATAGTTGTTTATCTCACAACATTTTCTAATAGACTGACATAAATTATTCTTTATATTTTTATTACGGTTCATAGTTCATTCATTTGACAACTATTTATTCATGGTAATCTTTGCTAATAACTAGAGTTGGAGAGAGAAGCTACATTCATTGCCTTCTGGTAGCTCCCCATTTTGTACAGTGGCTCTCAACTGTGGCTGCATATTAGATCATAGAAGAGCATTTTGAAAATGCCAATGCCCAGGCCCCAACCTGGAGATCCTGATTCTCTCAGTCTGGAATGGAGCCCAGGCATCAGTGTATTTTAAAGCCTTTCTAGGTGATTATAACACACAGAGCCCAGATCTGTGGGAGACACAATTATACATCCAGACAAGCTGCTTTGTTTTAAGTACCCAAGGAGAGAAATGTGTTACTGGCTGTGGGTTACGAGTGCTTAGTTCTTCTAGAGTGGAAGTGGAAGGGTTTTACTGGGACTGTGGTTTTCCATTTGAGGGTACCAGAGAGTTTTAATTTTAAAAAAATCGTACTACTGTTTTATTTGAGCCTCATCTTGGAGAATGGTGGACAAGAAGGGAAGGGAGGAGAAATACTGGGTCGTGTCTAGGCAAAGGCACACGGAGAAAGAGTGTCAGTGTCTTCAGAGAATTTTGAGTTGTTTAGCTAGGCTGAAGTGTTGAGTGTATGAATTAATTATCATTAATTCTTTCATTCAAACAATGCTTACTGTGGGTATAAGCTGTGTGAACTTACTAAAAAATAAGACAAAAAAGATCCTACCCCCAGCCAACGCAAGCTATTCAAGGAAACACATAATGAGTGATGGTGATGGTGGTGATGGTGACAGCGATGGTAATGATGATATAATAGTAACCAGGGCTTAAAATGGAAATTTTAACTGGACACTAAGAAATAACAGAAATGAAATTCCAAAGTGGAGTGCCAAATTGTATTATGAGATGTTAAGAGGAAATGACTTAGGGTTGACAGAGTGCAAAGGGAGATGAGTGATAAGATTTCCTTCCAGAACGTTCTTGCTGAATCCCCACTGCCTATCATCACAGAGCACAGGTCTACCTCCTAGATTCAAACCAGGTAAGAGGTAATGACCTGCCTCCCCACCTCGGTCCCAGAGGGAACAGTTGTGGGATATTGGTCAACTGGGATCTGACCTCCTTTCACTCCAGAAAATAGAAAATAAGGATCAGCAAACTTGTTTTGTAAGAGATCAGGTGGGCTTTGCAGGATGCTTATTATCCATGTCCTAGAATCTTTGTTTTTTCCATCTTTTAAAAATGTAAAACTCATTCCTAGCTCTGCGCTGTAGTTTGCTGACCCTTGATCTAGGGGGAAAGTGGCCTGGCCCACTTCAGGTAAAGCACCTGGAAATGAAGATGAAGAAAGAGCCAACCAGTTCCTTCCCGGATAGAGAAATGTAGGCAGGGCAACAGTATGATTCATCATCCAAACAGGGTCACTTGGGAGAGTGGAAAGGGACCTTAACAACCAAGTAATATAAAGAGAATAAAGCCTGAGTGACAGAACTAAACCAGGGCTCTCATGGGTGAGTTGAGATAGATATATGAACAGTTCACCTAGCAAGAGGTCTCCAATGATGGAGACCTCTGAACCACGCTGTCCAGGAAGGGAGCCACTAACCTCATGTTGAAATAATAGATAGTTTAAGTAAAATATATCATTTAAATCAATTTCACCAACTTTCTTTGTTACTTTTTACGATGTGGCTACTAGAAAGTTAAACATTACAAATGTGGCTTGCATAGGTGGCCTGTGTTATATTTCTCTGAGACAGCACTGCCCTAGAGTCCTCAAAATTACTCACTGGACAAGGAGACAGTCTGGAGAATCTGTGAGACCCAGAGCCCCTAAACCCAGTTTGCTTACTATACAAGCATGAATAAGACCTGTTCTACCTCTTCTTCCTTCCCGCTTCTTACCTGTCACCCTTGGCTGGGGCAGAGGGGAGGGAAGAGGGAGCAGGGAGGCTAGAAACCATATGTCGCTCAGCCAGCCATGCCCTCTCCCTTTCCTCCCCTGAGTCTCGATCCTAAAAATGGCTAGAACTGAGAGATAGCAGATCGGCATTAAATCTTAGTCAGGGCTTGATTTATGCCTTGGAATGTACATCCTCATTTCTGAACTGAAACTGCATTTGTGACTTAAAGATCCTGTAGAACTCTGTTACCTGGGAGTGAGCTGAAAAGTCATGGGGTTTTCATCTAAGAGCAGGGAGAGACTATACTACTGAATATATTTATATTCTATTCTATTATTTATTTCTTAATTTTTCACTGTGAAGAATTTAAAGAAAGCAGGCATGAAGGTGAAGAGACTCCTATAATAAAATTCCATTTACCCCCTACTCAGTTTTGACAATCACGATACCTTACCTATTTTATCTATTAAATAGGTAGAGGGGGCGGGACTCCAGTGTTTTATTTTATTTTAAAGATTCATTTATTTGCAAGAGAGAGAGCACACCCAAATGGGGATTAGGGGCAGAGGGAGAGAGAGAAAATCCTCAGGCGACTCCCCAGTGAGCACAGAGCCCGACTTAAGGCTTGATCCCACACCCTGAAATCATGTCCTGAGCTGAAGCCAAGAGTCGGACCCTTAGGACCTAGTTGCCCCAGGACTCAAGTATTTTAAAGCCAGTCCCAGCCGTTATATTATTATACTAACAAATACTTCACTGCATGAAAGATGAGGATTTTGCTTCTAAAACTCATTTTATTTTAAGGGGACAGCAGGAAATTTGAAAATAAGCACATTTCACCTATATCATGAGTCATGTCTGTTAGCACACTCGTATTGATAGGAATGACAGTAACAGACCAAGTGCAGGGACCTTAGAGGTCATTAAGTCCTGTCCTTTTAGTGAAGCTCAGAGGGGAAGGGACTTGCCTGGCTGGACCTCCTGGAGGCAGCTCTGGGACTGGCATCCAGGCCTGCCCTCTCAAGACACAAGCCTGCTCACTTGACTCCCACTTGGAGAGACTTGAACTTGGCTTCCTGATGGCCTTAGCTGGGTCTCTCCAGCACCT
This sequence comes from Mustela erminea, assembly GCF_009829155.1. Classification (NCBI taxonomy): domain Eukaryota; kingdom Metazoa; phylum Chordata; class Mammalia; order Carnivora; family Mustelidae; genus Mustela; species Mustela erminea. The sequence goes on from NC_045623.1 coordinate 63,075,648, forward strand.
CCCAGGCATCTCCAGTGCATTTCAGTTCTTCCAGCTGAGAATCACAGAGGAGCTTCTTGAATATCCATTGTGATTTACCAGCAGATTAAGTTGGGAAGTCTGCATGTGGCAATTATTTGGCACTTAATGTCTTCGAGAGCCCTTGTGTGATCTACAGGATAAAGTCAAGAGCCAGCAGATCCTCAAGACATCCAGGTGCTCTGAGGATAGAGGCTTGGCTTCTGAGGAACAGTTTTATTAAAGGCTTTTCCCATGGGGTCTCTCAAGGTTCCTCAGGACAGCTAACTGCCTGAGTTCCCTAGCAAGATGAACCCTCTGCCAACCTCTTGGAAGCCACCTTCTATAGACTGTTGGGAGTGGCTTTGCTTTTGTAAGAGGAGAAAGAAGACCATCTTGACCAACTGTTCTAAGCCTCTGGTCCCCAACTCCTTAGCTTCTTATGAACATAATGGCAGCCTCAACTCCTAAGTTCACATCCTCTCAATTTAACTGGATGCTTCGTATTGCTTAGAATGGATCCAGCCATTACAGGTTGCCCCTTTAGATCCACTACTCCCTGCTTTCATTTTATTAGATTTTTTAATTTTTCTGCTGTACCCACTCCTACATTTGCCTACAGACTTCCATTCTCTTGGTCCAGTTCTGCCCTGACAATACAAGTTGCCTTCTTGTCACCATCTTTGTTTTGGTCTTTTGGCCACATTCCACGTTTTCCCCATTTTTTAGGTTATGGTCTCATATCTTTATGCTTAAAATAATGCATATCATGATTTTTCCACTAAATTCTATGGACCCCCACCTACTCTTATTGATAGGCATTTCCTTATTCCTCTTTAGAAGCCTCCCTCCCCAGTGGTTTTATCTGGAATATCTGGGGCTCTGTCCTGGCTCTCCTGCTTGCTTTAATCATGTTTACTTGGGCGACTTGCCACTCCCTGATCTTCCGTTTCATCATCCACAAAGTAGCAATATCACCTAACTGACAAATAGCGAATGGCCATGTAGGTTATACACATGGTCTCAGCACCTGGGCTCAGTATGTGACAGACCCACTAGAAGTTTAGTCTTGGAGGGACTTCTGGTCTCCATCACATGCTGTGTTCAAACCAGTCTTTTCCATCAGCCTCCAAGCCATGGGTTTGCGCTTGGGTCACATGTTCCAATGATATTTTTCTCATGGAAACTTCACTTCTGCAACACTTGCTTTGTTTGCTGACCTCACTGGGGAGCTGGCAGAGTCCTGGTCTTTGTCCGCTTGGGAGACCCCTTGATCTCAGCAGTTTCACCCACTTTCTCACGGGGTCAGCTGTGCTATCAGACCCCCTTGAAAGGGGAAGTGTTTGCCTATGGAACCTGCTCTACTCTTTTCCTGGAGGGAATCCATTCACAGAAGACCCAGTCTAAGCTGAAGTTACTGGAATTTCCCTTGATTAAATACTAATAATGATGGAACCTTTGATGATGATGGGTTCTTCCTAGGGACCATTCTGTTATATAGGTTCCTTACACAGAGACATAATCTCTGTCCTCAGTTTATTGCCTAGCCAGGAAGCTCAAATATATTCAAAGTTCCTTACAAGAATTCTAGAGATAATGGCTGTAAAAAAGCAGAAGAAAGAGTTTTTTTAGGTGATTAGTGGCCATGGTTTCATGTAAAAGTGGTATTTAAGCACTTTCTGAACACATCCAGTAGAAAGGAGGGGCTCATTATCAAGCAGAGCAGCCCAGCTTAATGTTGCCTAGGATTACAGGTGGATATTTCCTATGCTAGTGAATTAAATTTCACATTCCTCATTCTACCTCCTGGGATTATGGAGACCAGTCTTAATGCAGAATAATAATTCTGTGGTTATAGGGGGTCATTAGAAGAATGGAACAATGATAGCAGTGGGGAGGGGTCAGAATGTGGACTTTTCTGAATTTGAAAGAGATAGTATTGTTCTTGGAAGATAGATGTAGGAAACATTAAAAGAAAAAAGAGATCATACATTTCAAATTCTCTGCAGTCGAGGGGTAGGTGCTTAGTGATATTTGCTTCTCATTTCTCTACTTACAGTGACTTAAGGTCATAGAATCAGACTCTCAGTTTGGAAGGGACTTAAAATATCCAATCCAAGCATGCAATATCCACTCTGGTACAATGATCCCTTGTACAGCGTTCCCTAATTGGTGCTTGATTATTCCCACTGATAGGAAGCCCTTTACTTAGTTGGAATATTTCAGAAGTGATGCAATAGGAAAGATATTGGCCCAAGTATCAGACATACCTGGGTTCAAATGTACCTTACTAATACCTTACCTTACACTGGACAAGTCACACCCTCTTGAGTCTTAGATATCTCATCTGAAAAATGGGGGAAAATTGCCTACCTCGTGGTGCATGTATAGATGTGAAATAAGATAGCATAAGGAATATCTCTGACCTGGTATCTAATGTATAGTAGGTACTGAATAAGTAGTAATTAATAATATGTATGTCATAAATGCCAATTTATTCACCTCTTTCTCTGCTAAGTATTGTCTTAACTTCTGCAGTTAAAAAAATCAACCACATTACTGATGGCATAAAAGTTGTTAATAAGGCTAGAAGCTGATAGGCAGGATGGCATAATTTTATTCCTTTTCCATTTTCTATATTTAATACCAAATGTTATAGCTTTGAAGTCATGGCATTTGTTCCAGCGGTGAATGGGGCCTCTGTAGTTGGCCAGAAGACTCCCCTAATTTAAAAATAAATAAAATATGAACTGCCCTGGTAGTCTGAATCACCCTTCACTTTTTGGCCATCAGAAAGTCCTGAGCCTTTTTAAGCACCTCCAGATATTAGAGCTGGGAAACATCTTAGACCTTCTTAGGTTATTATACTTTACAGATGAAGAAACTGAGACAGATTGTGACTAGATCACATTCACATAACTCATTTGTGGTGAAGCTGAGATTTGTATGGGTTCTCTAACTCTAAATCTTATAGCCTTTCCATTGTATCCCACTGCCTCTCTCCAGAATAATAATGTTTTCAAGTGATACCTTCATCACCCTGCCCATTCTCCAAGCAGTGGCCATGTAATTGGGGTTTTTCTCCTTCTTTATGCATCATCTCTTAACTCGGAACCTTGCCCATGGAAGTTTGACAACTTGCTACTGCTTTGACTTTCTCGGGAAAGGTTGGAAAGGGTCTGGAGGAGGGAGAAATGTCAATGTGGTTTGGAAACCGGAAGTGATTATGAAAACCTTGGAGTCTGCAAAGATACAATGACTCAGATATTTTTGAACATGTTTCCCTGTCTTAGAGGAGCAAACTATGAAGGAAGGCTTCAAACTCAATGTCATTTAAATAAGGCAACTGAGACCTTGCTAATCTCACGTGGAGTGTAGTAAAAATGGGCTTGTTGAGGAATGTTTAAAAGGTGCCTCCATTTCCTTTCAGACCCAGGCAGGGGGTGGGGGATTGGAATGATGATTTGAGACAATGATGAAGAAGCGTTGAAACTTTGTTTATTCCAGACATGTATACCTACTATGTATCAGGGATTGGGGAAAGTATCAGGAATCACACTGTACTCTTCAGTTAACTAGTCAACAATCAAGTCATATGCCTGTGAGATGCTCAAAATAGGATCTTGTATTTAGTAAATTTTATGCCTTCTGTCTATTCCACAAATATTGCAGCATCTACTGTGTAGAAGGCACGTACTAGGCAGTGCTTATCAGGTGTTTCAGGCTTTCTGGATGAGACTGCAGGAAAACAGACTGTATTAAACCTGTGCTTAACCTGGCTCTAACATCATCACTGTCACTAAATTCAGAAGAAGGTGCTGATGGTGTGAAGGTGGATAGGCGTAGTGTCCCAAATTGGGATTTGCAACTAGCGGACTCCAGCTCACAGGACTTCCCTGCCTGCTCTCCAAACTCTTCACCCTTCCCCAACTGTATCTCCCCGAGTAGACGATGAACTCTCTTAGAGGAAGGACTTGGTCTTACTCATCTCTGTGACCCCCTCCTAAGACCTAGCACAGCAGATGGCATGCAGTTCTTCCCTCTGCTTTATTTTTCTTACCTCCCTACCTCCCCTCATTCTTTATCTTCCATAACTTTCCCCTTTCTGTTTTTTCCTCACTTCCTTCTTTTCCTCTCTTTTCCCTTTTTCTATTCCTTTTCCTTCTTACGTATCCTCTTTTGTCTTCCTATTCTAAAAGCACCCAGTGGGCCCCATGCATTTTACTAGGATTTGCAGAATCTACATTATTTGCCCTTGCAGAACTTATCTAGCCTTGTACAAGAGACAGCCATGTACATAACAGATTCCAGTACCCGCTGACGAGTAGTTGATGGATGTTAACACTTGGTATGAGAGCACAAAAGTGGACTCAGACCTGTGATGGCGTGGGGGGCAAAGTTTCTCATAGGGTAAAGGACCAACAGTGAGAGTTGGCCGGACAAAAAAAAAAGTTAGGGTGTGGTGAGGAAGGGATGAGCCTGGGCAGATGGCATGGTATCAGCCAAACCCATAGAGGAAAGCTCGTTGTGGGGAGCTACTAATGTGCATTATGGCCAGAGTCTGAATACCCAGTAAACATTTGTTAAATAAATCCCGGGTCCTAGGAAGTCCAGGTCAGCTGGTCCCCAGGTGTTTTTCTTGTCTGCTGTATCTCGAAGGTCCTGGCAAAATGCCCATTCTGAGTCCCTGGTTCTATTAGCCAGTGATTTTATACTTTATACTTAATGTGGTTGAGTCCACATTATAGAGGGTAACAGAAGTGGCCAGAAGTCTATTATTTCTGATTGCGGATGGAGCTGTGGGCAGTGGGAGGGGCAAGGGAGGTAGAGCTTGTTACTAGGCTACCAAGGTTTGAGAACTCAGAGCTCTGTGATCTGTGGTCATTAGGATAGGCTAGACCCAGAGGTGCTGGCAGCCAAGGAGTAGCCTCAGCTATCAGAGGGAAGCCAGAAAGAGAGAGAAGGAGGGCTGGGGACAGAGGAGGGGTAGAGGGTGGGAAGAAAGGAGAGAGGGAGAGAGATAAGAGAGAGGGAGGGAATATGAGGGCCAAGCTGAAGAGTAAAAGCACTTGGAATGGAGGAAAAAGCACAGGTGCTGTGAGCAGAATTTTATCTGTGAATTCCACCGATACACTCAACAGCTGTGATTTTCTGAGCCTTCTGAAAACTGGCTCAATGAGGCCTACTTAAGCATTATTCTGGAGAGCAAATAAGAGTAGTTGAAATGCCAAGTACAGTGCCTGGCTGTTAGCTAGTTGTCCTGTAAATGGAGTCTTTTAAGTTTAAGCTGAGCAGGGAGACATGCAGACATTAGCTGTTACTCCAGTACCTGGCTGGAGGAATGGTGGGTAGGGAGCAGCTAACAAGAATGAGAGCCCCAAACTTGGAGGAATTAAGCAAGTTATGGAAACACATGCCATCAGAGTATAATAAGCAGGATAGGGTCTGAAGATGGGAACCAGAGTGGTGGCATGGGTTAAGTGCTTAAACTCTGGAGCCCCAAATACAGGGCTCAAGTCCTAAAGCTACCACCTGCCAGCTGTAGGGTGTTTACCTCTCCAAGCTTCAGTTTTGTTACCCAGGGATAATTGCCCCACAAGACAATGATAATTCAATGTAACGTACCTGTGAAGTAGTTAGCTGTGTATCTAGAACAGAGAAGGCGGCAGCCCCAAAGAGAGCCAGGGCTCCATCTGCACTGGGCTCAGATTCTTGAGCTTCTAAGAGAGCATAGTATACCTTCCTGTGCCAGCCCCAACTGGAGGGGCTGTCAAGGCCCATGAGCGCCCAGAGCAGGGAAGATGGCTGCCACCCGCTGAGCCCTGTTCAGGTCTGCTCCCTGTTCTCCCTTCTTCTCATTCCTGGATCACCTTGGCAGGTAGGCAGCGTAATTCCAGTTGCTGAGCTGGAGGTGGAGGCAAGGGGAGATTGGGTGACTTGTCTGAGGTCCCAGCAGGATGTAAATGCAGGTCCGCCTGGTGTTAGGGCTGAGTTCCTCAGTAACCCACCTACAGATGTGCCTGTGAGCGAGGAAGGTGGCAGGGTCCAGGCATCTGGAGCCTGACTTTGGAAAGAGCCTCTTGCTGAGAACTTCTGGCCTCTACCTTCCAGCACTCAGGTTTTTACTGTTTTTTGGGATCAAGTTCTGCCTGGACACAGGTGGCTGTCCTGTTTGGCAGAGAACAGAGTGACTGATTTCCAGCATGGGTGTTTGAACAGCCCGTGCCTGTTCAAACACAGCTCTTGTGCTGATGAGACGTTCATCATGGGCTTTGAGCCAAAGTGATAGCCAGATGTCATTCTGGGTACTCAATGATGAAGAATTTCCAAAGGGACAATGTGATTCAGAAAGCCACCCTGGCAGAGGAATGGACCAGCAGAGGATGGGGGAGTGAGGAGGGCCTGGGCTTTGGTGTGGGGGCAGAACTGTCTCCTCTTCTGTGACCATGCAAGTGAGTCCTTCTTAGTCTCAGTTACCTTATCTGTGAATAAGAGATAGTAATATGCACACTCAGCTGTGTCTTGGAGATCAGCTTTCTCACTACAAAGTGCCTAGTGCAGAGCCTGACACGTAGGAGGTCTGAATAATGGCAGGTACCAGCTATTATTTATTGTGCATCAAAGATTTTTTTTTTAAGATTTTATTCATTCATTTGACAGAGGGAGAGAGAGATCACAAGTAGGCAGAGAGGCAGGCAGAGAGAGAGGGGGAAGCAGGCTCCCCGCTGAGCAGAGAGCCCGATGCGGGGCTCGATCCCAGGACCCTGAGACCATGACCTGAGCTGAAAGCAGAGGCTTAACCCACTGAGCCACCCAGGCGCCCCATGCATCAAAGGTTTTAAGCTCTGCGAGGGCAGGCATCTACTTTGCTCATTGTTATTTTCTCAGTGCCTGGCACTGTGTCTGACACATAGGTAGTAGTTTGGGATGAGGGGACGATTGAGAAATCTTTTTCGGGTAGGATTGATGGAACATGGTGACTGGGTGACTAAGGACAACAGAATTAATAAAGATGAGACAGGGGTTACGTTTGAGTGGCTCAAGGTAATGGTGCCACTTCACAAGTAGAGAAGGCAAGAGGAGAAGCAGATCTAGAGACGATCAGTTCTGAAGATGTGGATTTGATGTGCCTGCAGGGCCTCAAGGAAGATTTGACAAACAGGTACATGGAGCTGTTCATCTGGGGCTCAGAAGAGTAGAAAGAGTCAGTAATGTAGGAAATCATACTTGCATCCCCATGAGCTGCAAGTGACAAAACATTGATCCTAGATGACTTAAAATTGTGATGGGCCAGCTATGGCCCACAGGCTCTATCCAGCCCACTGCCTGTTTCTGCAAACCATGTTTTACTGGAACACAGACATGCCCATTCATGGATGTATTGTCATGGCTGCTTTCACATTCCAAGTGCAGAATAGCTGTTTTAGGAACTGTAGGACTGGGAAAGCCTAAGATATTTACTTTCCAGCCCTTTGCAGAAAAGAAAATGTTGACCTCTGGCTTTAATGATAAATATCTGTATTATTGCATTGAATGACAAGACTTGAGGTCAGGTTGGTCCCTTGGCTCAAGAATATGATGGGGACCCAGGGTCTTTCCACCTCACTGGACTCCGTGTCCAGTCTCCACCTAACACTCCACTCTTTGTGGGTTGGCTTTGCCTCGGGCTGTTTCCCTTCCTCTGCTGCAAGGTGGTAGCAGCAATTCTCTGCCTCACATCTGGACACGACGCATCCTCATGCCGAGGAGGGGCTGCACCTCTGTCTGTACCTTTCTTGCAGTGGTCCCCCATCTTCTCCTTGAGTTCTCTTGCCCAGTGATTTAAGCTCAGCCCCTTTCCCTTTCGAGGGAAGTGGGACTAACAGATTGGTTTAGACCAGTGATTCTCAGTGCTGGCCACACATTGGAATGAACCCTGAGATCCTTAGAATGAGAGCCTGCAGCTGATCCAGGTATTGGATTTTTAGGGAGCATCAAGGGTGATTTGAAGGTGTAGTCAGGACAGAGTAAACAGTGACCAGAAAGATCATTTTGGGAAAGAATAGATGTGGGGAACACCGACATCATAACCAACACAATCTGCATGGAGAGAAGCACAGAAACCAGAGAGGCCGGGTGCCTGTTCAGGACGTGTTTGTCAGCAGTGGCCTTGATTGCCGGGCTGGATGAGACAGGACGTTTGTCCGTTAAGGCCAAAGGCAGCATTATCAGAAGTATAAATTGTGACCAAGGAGTAAAGCCAGACTTGGGAGCCAAGAAACAAAATGAAGTGTCAGGTCTGGGGTGGGGAGGGGCAAAGTAGAAATAGGAAAATGAGCCAAGAGAGCGAAGAAGTAAGGCGGGAGGTGAAGGGGGTGGAGGGAGGGGTTCAGGGGGATGTGAAAAACAGGGGTGCTTGAGGCCAGACGAGATGCCAGGGAGACTCTGAGTCAGAGGAGCAGTATTAGACCAGAAGGGCCAAGACACGTGTCTCTGTCTCAGGCCTATAGGCTCCATTTTGCCCTGGTCTGTCCAGCAGAGCTGAAGCCAACGTTACCAAAGGGCAGCTGCCTCCCTGCTCCCTCTCTTTGAACTCTGGCTCTCTTACTGGATTTACAAAAGGAGTCTGGCATTTTGCTCATTGAAAAGCATTACATTCACAGTAGGTTTGTGGGCCCTGGGCGAGTGTAGTCAAGAAGATGAAGCTGATGTCCAGTGGCTTGCTACTTCCCTTTCTACTACTTCTCCTTCTTCTTCTTCTTCTTCTCCTTGGGGCTCAGGCCTTACCCTGCCAGCCTCTGTGTCTCATCCCTCCCTCTGGCAGTCAGATAGACCCATCCCCTCCATTCACTGACATCATTCAGTCATTCATTAAACAACCAGTTATAAAATGTCCACCAGTTGCCTGTCACCATCATGCTCTACTCCTGAGGTTATCAAGATGGAAACCCTCTAAATGTTTTACCAGGAGACTCCCACATGGGTGGACTGAGGTAGATTTATCAACATGCAATCATAATTTAAGGGGACAAGATACTATCACAGTACGATATTTTAATACAAGGACTCAGCAGTGAGCTGGAAGCGCCAGGGCCCAGGAGCCACATCTGTACCCGCCATCTTGGTTTGGCACAGAACAAACCACCCAACATCATGAATTCAACCTCCCACCCTGCCAGAACAACATGGCAACAACTGCTTAGACTCACACACAGTCATCCCTAGCAGATTTAACATCTGCTGTGTATGAGTGCTTTTACAAAATCCTGTAACATTACACAAAGACAGAAGCATTTTAAGTATTTTCTTCTTCTTCCTCTTCTGTTGGGAGATGATGTGCCCAATTCAGCCAGGGTATGGTCTTCTGAGCTGCTGGGAGGTGGCTAAAGTGTGCCACTGATCGTTACATCACTCACATAAAGTGGAGGCAATGGGACAGAAGCGGGGAGCAACTGTTGAGTTGGAAACAACCAACGAGATGTATGGGAAGGAGTCTTTGCCTGATTTTGTCTGACTTTTACTGTCTGGAAGACTCTTCGCTAGGGATGATCATTTGTGTCTTAATTAAGGAATCAATATAGGTGTATAGGGTTGTTTTTATGAAAAGAAGTCCAGGAAAATCTCCACCGTCTCTGAATTGCATGGTGCAAGCCAGCACTTGCCATGGTCTTCTGAAAGAGCCTGGATTTTCCATTTAGTATCCCAACATGTCTCCACACCTGGGATTCCAGTTGCTTTTTGTGAGTAAAATGAATAATGGTAATCATGCTACTTTAGATCACATGGAACTTTTCACACTCATTTTTATTATTTGATCCTCATGGTGGATATTATCCTCTCCAATTTAGAGTAAAGGAAATGGGACCTCTCTTAGGGCAAGGTTGCAAAAGCTGCTGTAAAAAATAACTCTGAGATCCCAATGGTGTAACACCACAAAGGTTTATTCTTCACATCACAGTCTGAAGTGGGTTGGGGGGACTCTCCTCTAAGGGATGACTCAGGGCCAGAACCCAGCCACGTGGCCCCCACGTCTAAGGAAGGATGGGGTTGTACTAAGGAAAAGGAGCAGAACATGCAGAGGCTCAGAGGTAAGACTTGCTGGGTGGACAATGGCATATGTGATGTAAACCTCTTCCAGGCCTGGCTCTAAACCTTATCACACAATCTGCCACAGCCACCCTTTTCATGACCGGTTGTGGGCCAGCCTGGGGGAGGGGAGCGGGGACCCAGAAGAGGACTCTGAAGAGGCTCCCAGAACGGCAGAGGTACAAGATAGAGGAGTCTAAGTCCCAGTCATCCCATGGAGTAGTAGCTCTATTAATTACCCTGGTTATTTCTGAGGGGGTTCCAGAACTCAGATGTGGTGCTTCCCCACCCTCTGTAGCTCTCTTGTCAGGAACACATTGTATTTTCATTGTCTTCTGACTGGTCAGTCATCCTGAGGTCAGAAAATGTCCGTGACTCATCTGTGTATCCTACGGTCCCTGTCCAAGGCTCAGAAAACATTTGTTAAACATATAAACCTGCAGCCATATATTTGCTAATAAAACATTTGCTCAATGAAACATTCTCAGGTAAAGAAAAGGGAAATGAAGTAAGAAATAAATTATTATGTGTTTGGTTGATTACCTTAAATATTTATGTTCTAAAGGCAGAAGACAGAGGGGATCAGAAAAAAACAATTCAGTTCTCTGGCAGAGATTACTTTCCCTATTATTCCCTTTCACACTCTCCCTCAGAGGCCAGAAAAACAGACCCATGCTGGGCCAGGCCTACAGATGATCAGAAAATGGAATTTTGCACTGACTGCGAGAGGCCAAAGAGACTTCTTGTGAGTAGGATACCTAACATGTGGGTAGGACCCTTCACCTCTGTGAGTCACAGCTGCCTTCTGTATAAAGATGGAGATACCCCTACCTTATGAGAATAAAATGGGAAAAGAATTTGCAAGAAAGTGTCTGAACACTTGGATGGCAGATATCTTTCATTGTCTCATGTGTGCATCCATCAGTGGACAGTGGCTGCCTGGAAAAGCCTTGTTGAGTATAACGTTGAAGTTTCTCGTTCCCAGGATAGTGTGGGGTGTGGGAAGGAGTGCTGATCGATTAGGGATGTCTGTGATAGACTTGGAGGGGGAGTGGAAGCACTGGCTTTCTGAGGGCTTTGCAGGGCTGGGACATGACAGAGCATCAGTAAATGTTAGTTGAGTTGAGTGGAATTTGAACACAGTCATTGTGACTCTCTCAATTTTTAAGCAAATAATTGAAGTGGAATATAAAGAAACTGAAATGGGATATGGGGAAATTAACATGGAAATCACATTGCAAGCACTTGACAAAACTAATTAAACTGGGAAATGCAGCTAGATTTTTTTGGTGCATAAACATTCTTCTTCTCTTGCAACAAGGGGGTAAAACCGACAAGTGTTCAAATTACGCTTTTATGTGTGTGCTCTTCCAAGCATGCGTGGTGCTTTGAAGAAGGGTCTGTTGTGTTTGTAGCAAGAGACTCTGTAATTGCTCTGAGAATTCCTGGAATTTTTCAGATAGGTGTATTTTTTCCTCAGTGAAGACAAAGCATAATGCTTCTTTCTGTTCTAAAAGACTACAGTGACTTTCTCAATGAAGTGTGTGGCCTTGAACCTTGGTGTTTTCATCTTTAAAGTGGGAATCATCCGCCGGCATTACAGGATTGAGATGAGGAACAGATGAGGGGACGGGAGTGATGGTGCTTATGAACAATTTAGGACTCTTCACACATTCTAAATAAGCCTTATGAACAGAGTACTGCCATGGGGACACGTGCCAAACTGCTGAAGTGAGAATCCTGGGTCAGCCGCTGACTAGCCGTGTGAACTGGAGAAGTTCACTTCACCTCCCTCTGCCTGTCACCTTCTCTGGAAAATGAAGAGCTGTGATAGAAATCACAAGAATTCACAAATCCCAAACTCCTCACACAATGCCTGGCACATGGTAATTCTAGCAATCATTATCATGATTAAATATGAGGAATTAGAATTTAATTTAATTATAATATAATCTAAGTAAATATAATTTAATTATAATATAATTTAATTCACTAAATTTGGGGGTTTTCTTGGAAATATTGCATGCTATTCTGGGTGATCCTTGTGTCAAAGGCAAGCAGAACACAGTTTTAACCCCCAGGGAGTTTATTTCATAGTAGTGGAGAACAGAAGCATGGAACAGTTGTACAAAAAACTGTCTGAAAGAAAATTTTCTAACTTTTCGCCTGAAACAGGAGCAGTATTTTATATTATCGAAAGGCCTACACATGCATTGTCTCACTTTATCCTCCTAACAACTCTGCATCCTATGAAAAAGTGCCTATTCTATAAAATGGCTAGGCTGACTCCCAAGGATTTGCGATTCCGAGCAAGCCTTGCCCGCACCATGCCCAGATTTTAGCATTCTCCTGACGGTCTGTGTCTATAACATAAATGAAGCTGGAACACTGCTCGCTGTTTAGTTGGACACTCCTGAAATGTTCAGCAGCATACAAGTTGAGAGCCACCATCAATTTAAATGGCAAGATACCGGAAAGAGCACTAGATTTAGAATAACTGCATTTTTCTGCTTTCTAAGCATATGATCTTAGATTTAACCAGTCAAATTCTTGGGATCTCAGTTTCCTCAGTTGTAAGGTAGGATCATTTTATCTTGCTTTCAGCGTTGTTCTGGGGTGGAAATGAAGACATTTTTGTGTGTATTTCCTATTAGTAAGTGTGTGTGCACAGTTTCTGGAATACGTGTGGGTCAACAGATATATAATGGGTATTTGTTAACTGGTTTCCGTCAATTATCCTGCTATTGTAATTGGCACGTGGTGCTTCACCTGACCAACGCTTATGGTTGTGATTCTTTCAGAATGATGTGAATCAGGGAGAACCACCACAGCTGCTCAGGGTTGTTGACTAGGTAAAGGCTCAAGAACTGGGACTTAAGGGGTGCCTGGGTGGCTTAGTGGGTTAAAGCCTCTGCCTTCGGCTCAGGTCATGATCCCAGGGTCCTTGGATGGAGCCCCACATCAGGCTTTCTGCTAGGTAGGGACCCTGCTTCCCCATCTCTTTCTCTCTGCCTGCCTCTCTGCCTGTTTGTGATCTGTCAAACAAATAAATGAAATCTTTTTAAAAAAAAATCAAGCAGAGAGAGTCAATTATCATATGGTTTCACTTATTTGTGGACCATAACAAATAGCATGGAGGACATGGGGAGTTAGAGAGGAGAAGGGAGTTTGGGTAAATTGGAAGGGTAGGTGAACCATGAGAGACTATGGACTCTGAAAAACAATCTGAGGGTTTTGAAGAGGCGGGGGGGGGGGGGGGGGGGGGGGTGGGAGGTTGGGGTACCAGGTGGTGGGTATTATAGAGGGCATGGATTGCATGGAGCACTGGGTGTGGTGAAAAAATAATGAATACTGTTATGCTGAAAATAAATTAATTAAAAAAATTAAGAAAACAAAACAAAACAGGACTTAAACTTGGGCCTTCTTTTTTTTTTTAATTTATTTGTTTGAGAGACAGAGATCACAAGTAGGCAGAGAGGCAGGTAGGGAGAGAGAGGAGGAAGCAGGCTCCCCGCCGAGCAGAGAGCCCATGCGGGGCTCTATCCCAGGACCCTGGGATCATGACGGGAGCGGAAGGCAGAGGCTTTAACCCACTGAGCCACCCAGGCGCCCCAAACTCGGGCCTTCTGATCCCAGAAGTTATGCTGAGACTTGACCATATTCAACAAAGAGGTTTGTTTTTAGCTGCATTGATACTTCTAGGACTGGTACAAAACTAAGCATTCTCTCAGTGGACTCCAAATGGAAGATGGCACCAATTTTCTCCACTTTTTTTTGTAATGCAAGTTGTCTTTTATAATATCAGAAATTCTGCAATCTGACCCTACACTTTATTTCTAAACTCGCGTTTATGTACCTTTATTTAAACTCTGAACAACTGCAATTTCTCTGAACATAGTCCATGCTTTCCAGACTCTGGAATTTTCTCAAACTGTCTCCTGTCCTATAAGTGTCTTTTTTAAATGTTAATCACTATACATCTAATCCCTTTAAGACCTAGGTCAACTGCTGCCTCCTTTAGAGTTCCTTCTTCAACACCAGTCCCCCACCCCTATGCAGGTCACATTTTTCCCCCCTAAGTTTTCATAAAGCTTAATGCACTTGTTTTTTAAAATATTTTATTTATTTATTTTGAGAGACAGAGAGTGAGAGTGCACGAGTATTGAACAGGGGGAGGGGCAGAGGGAGAGAGAGAATCTTAAGCCGACTCCCTGCTAAGGGCAGAGCCTGACACAGGGCTCAAACTCATGACCCTGAGATCATGACCTGAGCTGAACAAGAGTCGGACCCTTAATCAACAGAGCCACCCAGGCAGCCCTACTCTCTTGTTTTTTAAACAGTTTTTACCTTCACTTTGCATTGTAATTGTTAATCACATGATCCCTGAATCCTAGGCACTTGTAATTTGGGGTTGGAAAGAACCCTGATTAGGAGTGTGGCAGATTCTGGATTTGCAGCCGGAACCCCACTATTCCTAGCGATGGGATCTTAGGCAAGGTAATCAAACTTTTGGCTTCGGATCTCTTACCTGCAAATGGAGATCGTACCTGCCACTGGGGGCAGAAGCAATACTGAGGGTTCTCTGCCCAGTGTCCGATACGAGGTAGGCACTCAATACATAGGAATTCTTTTTCTCTTCTTCCCTCTCCTGAAAAACAGGATATTTGTATGCTACTTGCCTAAGTCCCACACACAGTGCTCAACACACAGTAGGTGCTCCACACCTCCTGCGTAGGCAATAGATTTACAAAGTGATATAATTTATTCAATTATAAGTACAAAAATGGATGGAAAGATACATGAAAGAATGAAGGACAATATGGCCCCTGAGACATAAAGATGAACCTGAACTTGAAGTGTCTAGTTTCCATGTAATTGGTACTTTCTCATACTGTCTGCTTTACTCTTTTCCTCTTGGAACCATCACAAGGAATGAGGATCTTCCAAATCCGTAGGCAGAGTGCGGTGTTTCAGAGCCTCACAGCTTTGATTCTTCCTTCAGCTGTCTCTTTTTCTTTGAGCAACTCTCCAAAGACATCCCACTGTTCTGCCGGGCGTGCACTGGCTGGGATATGCTAAAGACGGGTTACCTCCTGGAAGGCTGATACCACACATGATTGACATGACGGCCATGCCTGAGCCCGGCCAGCGTTGCTGGCCCACAGATGCAGCACGCTGAACTTCAACACTTCAACACACGGGGAATTCAGCCTACATCTCTGGCTGTTTCAGTGGGGGAAAAGATTAATAAAGTACATGTGGAAGCGTGAGAGAATAATTAGCGGGACGTTTTACGTTTTGGCTGCAAAGTCGTCTCCACATTTAGCATCAAGCAGAACCTTTCTTGTAATCCTTCTGAGGACGAAGGATTGGCTTGAACTAAATTGGTTTTCTTTGTGCATCTTGAGATTTTTTTTTCTTCAGCATGTTATCCTTTTTTAAAAATTATTATTTTCCAAATTTCAAGTAAGCTCTTAATCAGGCTCTTTGTGGGATCCGCGTTGTTTCTGGATTTGCCATTGCTTCGTCACGCGATGAGCGGCGCCTGGGCCCCCATGAAAGAAAGTGCGTGACTTGCAGGCTGCTGAGAGCTTAAATCACGCATCCTTCACAGGGGCGCATTCCGTCGCTCTCAGGGCTGAGATGCTGGCTGCTAACAGCCCACCTCTCGGAGATGCAGAGTGAGTTATTGGTGTACATAATAAACTAACATCTGTACGGTGCATCTCAGAATGGGTGTCAGGGAAGCCGGAAGACAAAGCGGGATGGCATCATTAGGGCCAGATTTAAGACTCCAATTTGTGTAGTATTTGCATAACAATGCACAAGAGCAGCCATTCACTGTTCCCTTTCAGAATTCACATGTTTCACCTTCACAGGAACATTCCTGAGGGAGGGGAGGCGGAGAGGAGGTGTTTGCCAGAGGGATTCAGTCTGGGTGGGCATCCTTTCCTTTCCGGAAGGAGGCTCTGAGTTCCTGGGGTAGGTCGGGATTCCCCTGTCTTCTGGATGCATGGGGTCTCCGCTGCAGGAGTCATGGGCACTCGGAGAACTGGTTTGTACTGGTACCTTCTCTTCTGGCTCTGACTCCGTGGCCAGACACGTTTTTCAGTCCATAGACATTTATTGAGCATTGTAGGGTCAAGAAAAAGCCTTGAAGTCCAGACACAGGAACCCGTGTCCTGCCTTGGCCATGTTCTCCCTTTGGCCCTTGGCTAAGAAGATTCTCCTTTTGAGTCCAAATCTCCTTATTTTGCAATAGGGATATTAATAATATGTGTACGGGTTAGTATCACTGACGGCTGACTTTGTGCAGCAAGACGCTGAACATATTTAATCCTCACAACAGCCCTCCCAAGCGGATGATTTCCTTTCTCTTTTGTTTTGTTTACATATCAGGAACCTGAGGCACAAAGAAGTAACTTGCCAGTCACTCAACTTCTGAGTGACAAAGCTGGGGCATTCCAGCGTCTTTTTATCTCACGTGATAGAGGCTCAACAATGTCAAGTTGAGAAATACTTACTGACAGCTCTGGGTGCTAGGCACAGTGCCAGGTGCTGGGGATTCGACGGTGGACAGAAGCAGACATGGCCCCCAGCTTCATGGGACTCCCATCCAGGTTAGGTGTGAGAATAAATGGGGACAGCCTCCAAAAACTCTAATGTGCTCGTCCCAAGCTCCCTCATTGCAATTTAAGCACCACTGTGCTACTTGGAGAGGACACAGGCTTTGGAAACAAACAGCCTGGGCTTTGAATTCTGACCCTGTCACCTACTTACTGTGTATACTTGGTAAATCGCTAAACCTCTCTGAGCCTGAGTTTTTTAATTGGAAAAAAAATTTTAAAAAGGAGGAATGAGAAGTGTTCCTACCTCAAAAAGTTGTTAGGAGAATTAAGTAACATCTTCATGAATGGGACAAAGTTTTCTTAGCACAATGCCTTGCCAGAAAGTAATTTCTAAATAACAGTAGCTATTGCTGTTATTAATCAATCATTCCAGCTGGCATGCAGGGAAGCACCTGTGACCTGAAGGATCAAAGGGGATCTTGCTTTTTATGTCTTGCTCAGTATTCTAAACTGGCCTTGGATCTTGAGGCATTGGTTTTCCATCTTTTACCCAGGCTGGGCGCTCAGAGTGCCTCCCGGCCACAGCCAGCTGTTTGGGCATCTGGACCAAGGAGCCCCATGAGGATGAAGCATATTTGCTGATTCTTCTTCAGAGCAGACTCCTCCCAAGTTGCAGCTTTAGCAAAGTCCAGGGGCGGGGTGGGGGGTGGTGGTGGTGGGGGAGCATCCTCAGGCCACATACTCTGGGGCTCTCCGAATGACAATGACCCACCCCGGCCTCCAGACACTGACCCTGAGCCCTGAAGTCCAAACTCCAGCTTGGGGTTCTGGGCATACTCAAGTATTACAGCCCTGACCACGACACCTCGCCTGCCCCCAACCCTCCCAACCCGAGTGCCATCCTTGGCAGGGTAAAAGGGTGCAGGAGATCTTGCTGGGGTGATGAAAATGTCCTCAAGCTGATTGACGGTGAAGATTACACAACTGAGCGAATTCACAAAAAATCATGGAATTGTGCAATTGAAACACATGAATTCTTACATGTATAAAATATACCGCAATGAAGTCATGAACAAACATGGGAACTTGCATTTGGGGACGCCGAGGCTCGCTCTTCTGACAAAAGTCTTAGTTTCCTCATGTGGGACACAGGGATTCCTTGCAGGCTTGTATCAAATGGCCTCTTCCTGGCGGAGAAGGCTGGGATGTCAATTTTTTATTGTCAGTGGGAGTAAGTGTAACTATGTGAGAAAAGCAAAAAACTGAGAGTTGCGGGGGGGTGGAGTCAGTGTGAATGTGATTCTTTTCCATGCCTTGGGGAGGCTGGCTTAGGTCTGAAAAGCTGTAGCAGTTTTTAAAAAGACTTTTTTGAACACTTCAACTGGCAGGTTCCGGCTGCCTCCTCCACCCCCATGCCCCGCCCCCCAGTGCCCTGTGAAATGATAATGACCTTGCAGTGAGTGGGAACATGCTCAGGCTGTTCCCCATGCTTCAGGAACTGTGTAAACCTGGTTTGAGGATGATCTCATTCCATCTCACAGCAGCTCTGCCACGAACTCTCCTTCACAGACGGAGAAACTGAGGCACAGCGGTTAAGCAGTGACACCTGGCTAAGAGGAGGCAGAGACTCCGAAAGTGCCAGGTGAGAGCCTACGTTGGATGGTGGCCCCCATGGGGAGGCCCTCCAGGTGCTGCCAACCTGTGCCCCAAGGTGAGGTCCTGTGGGGCTGTGAGGGGACAGCTCTGCCTTAGTCCTCAACGAAGCCAGCAACCGTTGATACAAATCAGTGGTTTTCATACAAATGATTTGTATCAGCGTGGCCACGTTGATACAAATGCAGCGAGCTGGCCTGCTGCAGGGCGTGGCTGAGCGTGGTGAAAAAGCGATAGTAACGAACATTTATCAAATGCGTGGGGGGTGGTGGTCAGGCAGTGTTCTCAGAACTTTAGAGGTGTTATTTGGTTTCCTCATCTTAACGGCTCCATAAGGACAGTGCTATCATTGCCCCCATTACACAGATGAAGATACTGAGGTGGAGAGAGGTTAAGTAGCTTGCGTCGCTGGTTAGTGGCAGAACCGAGAGCTGATTCTCAGCAGTCTGCCTCTCCGCTGAGAATCGTCCCAGCCCGTGGAAGCTGCCTGTGCTCCCTCTAACTGCATGTCAGTGGTTTTCCTCTTTGGGTTCTCCCCAAAGATCCTCAACTCTTATTGATAAGTTACTTCCCACTCCTGTAGAAGAACTACTTATTGATAAGCTGCTTCCCACTCCCATAGAAAAACTACTCAGGACTACCTATGATGGGTTTCATTGAGCCCCAACTGCATCCTCGCACTGGCTGAGGACTTTCAGATAAACCAAGTGCTTCCAGTGGCAAGTGGTTTAGTATCTCCAGCCCCGGCCTGCCCAGGAATCAGAGCGGCGTTTGAATCCCAGCTCTGCCACCATCTAGTGTTTGACCTCAGGCGGGACACTGAGCCTCGATTTCTCCGAATGAATGAATGAATATTTGTGTAATATGCATGCATATGCATCTGTATAATACATGAAAATATTGTATATTATTACTGGCCTCTCAGGGGTGGCTGTGAAGCCTGAATGTGAGACTGAGTGACGTCAGAAAACCACAATGCACTGTGCAGCCTGAAGTACTACATCTGATCCCTTCTGCCTGCTGCTCCCCGCTCCTTGGTTCTGACTTCTGTTGTAGCTCCTGCTCCGTGGCATGAGTCTGTTATCTCAGTCTCAAAAGCAGGGCTCCCGTAGCCTCGCACTGGGTCTCGAATGGATTACACAGCCCAGTTTACTTCCTTAGTCTGCCGGCCCCCACCTCCCACCTTTCCACCTTGACCTGGGTGGTGGCCAAGGAAGGCGGAAGCTGGCATGAATGAAAGATGGTTCTGGACTTAGAACGGGGCAGAGAAAAACCGGACAGGACCTCAAGAAGGAACCGTGTCAGTTGCTGCTTTCTGTTTGTACATTTCAAGGCCAACAGGTGCTCAGAGCAGTCATCTGACAGTGATGACCAGCAACATTTCCCACGTGGCTGCCCTGCCTGGGAAGCGTCCGTAGATGCCAGTCAGAAAGCAATGACCCAGTGGACTTTCAGTCTAAGTTGAAGGCGCTGACATGGATCCAAGGTGCGGGAGAGGCAGAGTGAATGCTAAAGCCGACACACAAAGAACAGAGCAGTCCTGACCCAGACAGGTGTGCTTTCTGTGAGAAAAGGGGCCCGAACAAGTTGGGTTAATGAAAATTTCCTCATTTGAATCATATTTTAAAAGACAGGCTAGAATCACACATTTAAAGAAATCATTGAATACCTTGGCTAAATGAAGAATTGTCTGGTAAAATGAAGTGTCTCCCTTCCACAGTGCACATTTTAAATAATATCAATTGGATTTCCATAAAATTGAGGGCCAGATATCTAAAACATGTCAGTGGAGAGAAACCAGCAAAACCAGGTTTCTTCTTTGAGGTTTCTTTCATCAATGTCATGGAGAGCAGCTTAATAAACTCAAGAGCCTGGAGAAGATGCTATCAAAATGCCCCCTGTGCTGTGGTCATGGTGCCAACCACAGTCACACAGGGGACTTCCTCGGCCACCTACAATAACCCAGTGAGGGAGGGGCCGGTGTCCCTGTTTTATAGCCAAGGACTCACGAGGCTCCAAGAATCTGAGTGGTTTTTCTAGGAAGATACAGATGATAAAATGAGCAAATATGATGTTTATTAACAAGACCCATAACAGTAACACATACTCTATACCAGGCACTTCCATGCATCTTAATTAACCCTTACAACAATAAACCAATATGTGGCATAGTATTGTCCCCATTTTATAGATAAGGAAGAAGACTCAGAGGATCAATAACCAGCCCAAATTTAGAGGACTGTGAAGGGGTTGACCTAGGATTCAAATCCAGGTTTTTTTCAGTCCGAAATCTCTTATGTATTTGTTTAATGCTAGACATATGCTTTCTAACGTTCCTAAGAGGCTCTATATTTGGATGAAGGCATCTGTTTACTTGAGATATTGTGGATCTCCCTACATAATGTGTATTGCATTCTATCTGCTGCTTTCTTTGGCCTCAGGTATCTAAAGAGAAATGGTCAACTCTGCTTCATAGATAACAACTCAGAAGCTCAGGGAGGTGCAGTTACAATCCAAACCAAATGTAGGTGATGAGCCCTAAGTGGGGGCGTCTGTTGTCCTTAGAGCCTCCGTTGTTCTCTACATCCTACTAGATCAGGGAAGAAAAGAATGTGAATTTCAGGCTGATGGGTATATATCATGTGGCAGGAAGTAGGTTGAGAAACTTACTGTATTTAGGACCTATGCAATTACTTCATAACCTCCAGATATCAAAATATGCCGAGTGCCTGCAAGTTTAAATAAAAGAAAAAAAAAAACACCCAAATCTTCTAAGTTGACAACATAGGGCACGGTAGATTCATTAGCTAAGGAGGGAGTCATAGATTAATAATAATAATAATAATAATAATAATAATAATAAAGAATCCGACAACTCAGACCTTGATGTTTGGATGGCATAAGACTCCAGAGCAATGTGTGAGTTTCTTGTGGCAGCTGTAACTGATAACCACAGACTGGGTGGCTTAACACAGTGGTTTGTTCTCACTGTTCTGGAGGCCAGAAGTCTGCCGTCAGCATCCCATAGTGGAGTTACAGGTGTTGGTAGGGCCACACCTCTAGAGACCCCGGAGGGGAGGAGGGGAATCCTTTCCTTGCCTCTTCCTGCCTCGGATGACTGCTATCATTTCTGGGCTTGCAGCCACGTTGCTTTCAACCTCTGCCTTGGTCTTCACCTCCCTTCTCTCTGGTTGCATCAAGTCTCCTGCCTCCCTCTTTATAAAGATACTCATGATTGCATTTTGTGCTCACAGGGATCATCTCCCTATGTCAAAGTCCATAACGTCATCATATCTGCAAAGACCCTTTGCCTATAAGGTAACATTGATGACTTCCAGAGATTAGGACTTGGTATCTTTGGGAAGTTCTTAGTTTGCCTACTATAGGTAGAAATGGGACCCCAGTGTGTCTAGGCAGCAGAGGGATAATCTGCATGCAGGCTTTCTGTCCCTTATGGAGCAGAGTGCCCCTGCTCTCCCGAAGTGACAAGACTCCCTTGTCTTCACAAGCATGCGTCTTCACACCTACTGAGAACTCAGGAAAGGTAGAGCTCTGGAAAAGAGCCCCTTTAACAGAAGGCAGTGTGCTGGCTCAGACTTTAGAGATAGAAAAAATTAAGGGGTGGGGGATGGAGCACATAAGGGGTGAGGGAGATGACCAGAAAGCGGAG
This sequence comes from Mustela erminea, assembly GCF_009829155.1. NCBI lineage: Eukaryota > Metazoa > Chordata > Mammalia > Carnivora > Mustelidae > Mustela > Mustela erminea. The sequence continues at coordinate 63,097,602 of NC_045623.1, forward strand.
GGGTGGGGAGAAAAGGCAGAGGATGAGGGCAACAAAGAGAAATGGGGGAGAGAAGAAATAGCCGAGAAAAGGAAAAGGAAGAATGATTTAGAAGAAAGTGAAGAAAAATAAAATAGAAGGATTGAGAAATTGGGGGGGGGGGAGACAGGAGAGGGAAAAGAGGACAAGGGAAGATGGGGGGGGAACTAGAGAGAGGAAAGCTGGGAGGGAAGTGGACTGACGGCTGATGGGGAGAAAGAAGGCGAGGAGGAGGAGGGAAGAGAGCACATCAGACTGACGGGCAGTAGACAGGAGGGGAGAGAGTGTTGAGGGAGGAGGAGGCAGGTCGGAGGGAAGCCAGAGAGAGAGGAAGAAGGCGGAGCTCAAACACCCACGGAGAACGAAACTATCAAAGGCATTTGGTAAGGTGACACACGTCTTCTACCGTAACGTGCTGAAATGAATACCGCAGCCGCACGTTACAAATCACCTTCCTCGGCTGTTCCAGTCTGGTAACTGTCCACACAGATACGTTCCTTCTGGTTCCAAGCCCTGGCTTATCAGAGGACAACATGCTTTTGAAACGTCACATTATTCTGTAAGTGCGTTTCACGTCCAGAAGTTCCGCGAGGTATGATCTCCTGAAGACTTACTTAGTTTCCATTCAGCAGAGCTCCTGGGCTCAGCGCGACGATATTAAACTGGACATTTTGATCATCAGTCTCCTGACCTCCACGGGCAGGACGGGCCTTCCTCCTGTTCCCCAAGTCTGCGGTTTAGCCGGCCTGCCGGTCTCCCCCTCTCCTTCCTGCCTCGCCCTCCCTTCTTCCCTCCTTTCTTTTCTTTTTTCTTTTCCTTCCTTCTTTCCTTCCTTTCCTTCTCCCCCACTTTTGCCGGTTTCCCTTTCTATTTTCTTTCCTTCACTTTTTCCCCTTTTAAGTATCTCTTCACTGGCAGCATAAAGTTGTACACTAGGGCTTTTCAACCTAGGCATGGCTGACATTTGGGGCTGGTTAGTTTTTTATTGTGGAGCTGTCCTGCATGCTGTAGGAGTTTCACAGCATCCCCAGCCCCTACGCACTAGAAGCCGGCAGCATCTCCAGCCTGAGCCGTGACAACCGAAACTGTTCCCAGACAGCACCAAATATCTGCTGAAGGGAAATCACCTCTAGTCGAGAAAGGCTCTGCTCTATAGTCAGATAAACCCAAGGTCCGACTGCCCACACTTCCTGGCTGGGAGACCCAGATCCAGACTTCGGGGATGTGTCAGAATCCCCCTGAGAACGTGTTAAATCACACTATCCTGGACCCCACCACTAGAGCCCTGGGGCCGTAGATCTGGTCCAGGACCCGAGATCGTGCATCTCTGATTCACCCCCAGGTATTACTGCTGCCTCTGGTCCAGACTGCGCTTTGATAACCACAGCCCTGCCTCTAACCCAGCTGCTCTCCAGTATGTGCACCAAAATGTAGAGCTGAGGAGGCTTTCCTCTCCAGCTTGTTCTACGTATTAAGAGAAATAATTTATCTAAAGTAGCGAACACAGGATCTTGGTCCATGCCGGGTGATAAATAAATGGTAGCTCATAAAGAAAGTCCCTCTTAAAGAAGGTGTTGGTCTTTGACAGGAGCTACATGAATTAAAAATGTGTATGGATATATTCACAGCAGCACCCAAATGCTACCATTTTTTTTTTTAATAGAGGTTCAATGCTTTTTAACAACAGAGAACATGTGCTTATTAATAAACCTCTCTCAGTGGGATCACTCCCCTGCAGTAAAGAAAGATAAACCATCGAAGCCAGCATTGCACCTTAGATCCTGGAAATCTAGAATTGATACCCCCACACACATACTTGTTAATAAGCCAGAGTGTTAACTCTGTTACTATGTCCAGAAAGAAGAAGTGTCTGTGTCTCCGGCGGCCTAAAAACCCTCTGACGTCTTCTCCCCAGCTGTGCATCTACCGTGGGCCAGGCAGGATGCTAGATGGTATACAAAAATGTGAATTTTTCCTCAAATTACTTTAAAAAGTCTCATCCCTATTTGTCACATTAAGAAACTGGGGCTCTAAGAGAGGCTGAGTCATTTGTCCAGTGCCATCCAGCTGGCGTAATGCAGTGTGGGGACAGCAACCCTGCTCCATGGGACTCCAGCTCCTGGGAGTTGCCTATGGCTGCAGAGCACTGGTCAGCACAGATCAGCACGGTGCTCTTCAGAATGTTGAGTCAAGTGTGCTGAAACTCTGCTCGAATGCCTGTTCTCTTGTTAGAACTGTAGTTCCCTTTCTGAGGGCAAAGGGTTTGTTCTCTTGTCTGTGGTCCTCAAGCCTAGCATAGTGACTTGCATAGGATTGGCGGTCAGTGCTGAGAGGGTAAATGAATGAATAGAAGACTGTTTTACTCCATTAGTTAGGAAGTGTCTCTGAAAGAATATGGGCTGGCATGTCGAGAGTTCTAGGTCTTGGCCGCAAATGTCTGCACGTTCATTATGGAACCTTAGTGAAGAAGTCACTTTCCCTTCCTGCTGTGGATTGAATTGTGTCTCCCCGCCCAGTGTATAGGGTAAAGCCCTAAGCGACAGTGTGACTGTATTTGGACAAAGGGTCTTTAGGTAATTACGGTTAAATGAGGTCATGAGGATGGGACCTTAATCCAATAGAACTGGGCCTTGTAAAAGAGAGAGAGAAAGAGAAAGAGAAGGAGAAATGCTTTTCTCCCTTTTCATGTGCACTGCCGAAAAGCCATGCAAAGACACAACAAGAGGGCAGCCATCTGCAACATAGGGGTTCATACCAGAAACCAGATCTATCGGAACCTTGATCTGGAACTTTCGCCTTAAGAGCTATGGGAAAATAAATATCTGTGGTATTTTGTTAGACAGCCTGAACAGATTAATACATTCCCCCAAATAAACTGTCCTCATCCATGACCCAAAGAACCTAGATTAGATTATCCATTTTGAGAATTTCATAGGGAATGCCAGTATTTGATGAAATATTAATAGGTGTGCCATCAAAATGAATTCCATGATTAACAGAGTTTGGAAAACCCTACATGTTCTGTCCCTTTCCCAGAAATCCATGAGTGTATATACAAGGTTATGATAAGTCCTACAGAAGAAACAAAAAAACAAAAATAAGACAAAGCAAAAACCCTTTTAACTCCATTCAACCCAATACTTTTCAGTCTTATTGGGTAGATAATATTTTATTCCCCTGACATCATCTCCTTTGTTGTTGTTGTTGTTGTTTGTTTTTAACTGATAAGGGAACTGAGGTTAGAACAGATTAAAAAACCTCCAGCAGGCACATGACCAGTAGGTGGCAGAGAAAAGTTCAAACTCCTGTCTGTATGTCTCAGAAACCCAGGTTCTTTTCAATATATATCATTTAGCATCTGATTTAGAACATCCAATCCGAATGCTTCTGTGAAGAATCGGAAGTGGCGTATATGGGGCAAACGGGCAGAATATTAATAATAATAATATTTGTTACCATTTACTGAACATCTGGTATATTCCAGGCGCTGTTCTAAGTACTTTAGATGTAGTCATTTGAAATTCACAAATAATCAGGGGAAGGCACAATTATTATCCCCTTCACAGCTGAGGAAATTGAGGCACCAGGATTAAGCAAGTCGTTCAAGGGCACATACAAGCCTAGGAAATGGCAGAATTGGGATCTGGGCTCAACCCATCCTGGTTCTGGGTTCTACACTATCCTACTATATATATCTTTATAGTATATATCTTTATATCTCTCTATATAAATCTTTATATCTATATATCTTTATACTGTAAACATAGTATAGAGATAAATATATATATATAGTTAATTATATAGTAAAGCTAGAGGTAGCAGAACACAACATTTTTAGAAGTGCCATGGAAAAGTTACAAAAAGGAAGCTCAAAATAGGCAAGAACTTTTTCAGAGAGTTTAGGAAAGGCTTCCATTCCCTTCCTACCCTTAGTCTTTAGAAGATAAAAGGAATAGAGTTTTCTCAAAGTATTATTTTGTTTCTTTTCTTGCACTGATCATATTTAATACAATGATTGGTTCATTTGCCAGGTTCTGGAAGGGAGAAATGTACTCAGCTCTGTATTTCCCTACATAGCATGGTGTCTGGCACACAAAATACACTCGGAATCATGAAATTAAATTAGAGACTGATGAACTTCACCTCACGGCAACATTGGGGTTGTTATCTGGGAACTAAATGAGATCTGCATGGTCACGATTCTGTACTCAGTGCTCTCAGGGTCAGTTTCTTCTGCTAGTTGGAAATTCCAACTCTCCCCCTGCCCTCAGTTCCCAAACCTGCTCTCTTCTCCACTCACTCCCATCTCAGCAGTATCTCTCTAAGTGGAGCTGCATTAAGATAATCACTGGGTGTATCCTTTCCCAAACCAAGGTTCCCAACGGTACTTGCTTTTCCAAGAAGATCCTGCCTTTAAAAAATAAAAAATCACTAAAGATGAGCAAATTTTTTTTTTTGACTTGAGCATTTTTTATTCTGCATTTTGGGGCCTCCTTGCCCTTGAAGATGAGAAAATTCTAAGAACCCATTATTTAAAGAAGAGTCATGAAATACTTACGTGCCAAACACTGAGATACTCATGGAAATGATGTGTCCCAACTTGTGGTAAGACTGAAGCCCAGTGAGGTAAATGATTGAAGTTTAGACAGAGCTGGAATGGGAAGGCAGTGTTCTTGATTCTCAGATGCACACTTTGCTACTCCACTGTGTTATTTCTGTTACAATCAGAAATAACATGCTATCTAAGTGATTTGACATTTACGAAAACAGTTTAGGTCAACCAGAAAGGACCAGTGTGAGGACACATGACTGATAGTCATAATTTAGAGAGAAAGGATGAGGCATATGAATTTCAACCCAACAGGTAAGGTTAAGTTTCCAAAATTTGGGATGTTCAGTAAACAGGGCTTACAATTTCCCTTCATTACACTAAGGGGAAATACTTTGTTATTTATGGGATTTGGGGGGAGAAAAAAATCTTCTCTGCCCTTCAGACTTCTTCTAGCTTGTCTATGAATTAAATTGACATGAGACAGATTAATAAGAGAAAGTCAAACAAAGCTTAACAACATGTATACCTTTGTATACATGGGAGAGGTCCAGGAAAACTGAGTAACTCCACTGATAAGAATTTCTAGATATTTAGAGTCACCCCCCTCTTCTTGACACACAGCAAGGGAGATGTCCTTACACGTGGTGATTTCCCTCATCAATATCTCCTACAAAAGGATAACTTGTACTTGGTTTTCAGAACTTCTTTTGTGTCCTCAGTTTCTTAAAAATAACCAGCTTAGAATAATCAATATGCTAATGAGGACTATCTTGGGGTGCCAAAGTTTCCTCCCCTATAGGGTTTAGCCTGAGCTGTCATTCACCAAACAGCTACTAAGTGCCGGGAACAGTACCAGGTTTTTAAAATTTACATAATCTAATTTAATCCTCACTACAACTCCGAAGGGAAGATATCATCATCCTCATTCTTCAAATGAAGGAATTAGGACACTTAGAAACTCAACAACGGTCGAGGTCACACAACTTAGTATGGTCAAATCCTAGATTCTATCCCAGACCCTCTGTGTGCTTCATCTGTGGGGCGTCTGTACCTTTCTTCCTGAGAAATCTGAGACTCTTAATAAAACAGTTTGAGGGCACCTGCTGGCCTCATTTTCAAGTCTTTAAACTTTCAAAGTTTTCAAGGTTACACTATAACTCCCTAGTCTCTTTCCCTAGAGGGTCTTGATCTTGATAACTGCAAGTTAAGGTTTGTTTGAATAATCCATTAACGTAGAGAAAATTACCTTCTCATTATGAAGTATTCAGTGTCACTTTAATACTAATTACTCTAACCGTATTTATTGAGGATTAATGACTGAGCAATATTTTATTAATAACCAACTGGCATTTATTATTGCATAAATAATAAATAGATAGAGAGCCTCATTAAATATAAATACATTTTTTATTTAGGCACCATTGAAAGTATTGCCACATTTTTTTGCATTGATTAAAATTCTCATTAAAATGGTTGGCTAATCTTGTCTTTATGCCCCACCCCCACCCCCCAAAAAGAGTCCCTGGCAATTCCTTCGCGATAGGTGGACTTTGGGATTATTCATCAGCCTCTCCGGAGAAGTCCCTTTAACAATGAGCAGCTGCTATGAATTCTGGTTGCCATGAGAACCTTAACTTTTTGCTCTCCTCCCACTTTGTTATATTTACATTTTATAACCCTCACCTGGTGTTAGGAGTTTCCTGCATTTAAAAGCTTGAGTACTCTATGTGTAGCTCATCTGAAATGATGGACTCGGGGGAATTGAAAGCACTGTTGAAATGATCTTGCCTCTTATTTGTAGCTAAGGAACCTGAGGTCCAGAGAGGGCCAGTTACTGTCTGCATGTCACACACAGTTACCAGCAAAGCGAGGACCAGTACAGGTCCCCTGGCCTGAAGTGTTCTTTCCACCATACCACACTGCTCTGTTTGAGTCATTCTTCCAGTGATTTGTGGTGGGGGGTGTCATTCAGCTGTCCGTCTCGTCTGAGCTCTTTCTTTGTTCCTTTTCTTCTTCATTTTTTAATCACAGGCCAACCCAGATGTCCCAGAGCTGCCTCACCATGTTAACAGTTACATTTAAACTATTCAGTCTATGACGCCTCCCTGTTATAATTGCATCACCTTTCAGTGTTGTCCTCATCCTAAGATTCTCCATGGGTGTCTAGGGCTGCTCAACTCTTCTCATAAAACCAGACTGTCTGCAACGCTTGTCCTATCCATCCCCTTTCCTCTCCAGTCCTGACCCCACTGTTGGATGCCCTCCAGTCTTGCAATCTTTTGAAGGAGCCTCTCTGGTGCTACCACAATTGTGCCCATCATGTGAAGTTCATGTCAGGGCACACTTGCTTACTCCCCGTGCCCCAGAGGTGCTGGTCCCAGAGACATGGGACAAGCCAGGGGTCTATGAAGGAGGGGATCCTGCATAGCAACCCCCGTAAGGCTCTGTGCATCTGGGCCTCACAGCTGCTTAGCTGTATTCCAGCTCTTACACTTTCTCATGGGCTCAGCTGTTTCAGCTTCTGGCTGCTTTGCCCAAAAGTGCACTCAAACCCAACTGGAAATTCACTAAGCGACAAATGCCATCTTCACCCATTGTTGTCCTCTTCTTCACCCCAGGGTCTTTGGTCAGAGATTCCTTCCCCTTTCAAGAACAACAACAAAAAAAGTCCTCATGCATGTTATCCAGGTAAACGAATGGCCAGAGGAGCCCTTCACCCATCACTTCAATATACAGACTATCATCAGTTTTATCTCGGCTAGGACATCTTTCTCTTTCCCGTTGCCCTGTAACTTTTGCAGCCAGTCTTTCCTTGATAGCCAGAGGCCCCACAGCCTCGGCTGTTGCTACTGTTAGTTTACACCTGGAATTAAAACATGTTTCCTACTGTAGCAAGCTTGTCTGTGTTCCCCAAGAGACTGTGATTTTTTTTTTTTAAGGGCAGAGATTGCTTTGTTATTTTAGTTTTGTTAGTTAAATTCTGTAACTTTAACACTTAGAACAGAACCAGGTACATAGTAGGACTTCTAGTGATACTGGTTAAGTATTATTGCATGAATGACTAAAGACCTATTTCTACCAACATAAGGATTGCAGGAACCAGTCCAGCCAAGCTTTGTTTGACCTAAGGAATGGGCTTAGTCCAATTTCCAGCTTGAACCAGCACAATGAGCTCTAAAACGTGACATTTGCGTCTATTTCACTAAGACTCCTTGTACTACCTCTACTCACCCCCCAAATCCTTTAACAATAGAAGTCCTCATTCCACGAAAACTGTGTCATTTCTTTAGCGTTTTGAGGGTTAGAAACTAGGACAAGACTATCAGCCAAATGCAGGGGGTACCAGTGTACTGGCTGTATATCTTATCAGATATTCAAGAATGCAGCAAGAAATGTCACGGGGAGCTTTCGACAAAAATATTTAATTAATAGCAACAGCTACAGAAATGAATAATAGCATCCAAGCAATTACAGTGTTCAATAAAGCAGCTCTCAGAGGATGGGGCAGCAGCAGATTACTGACTGATGGACTGCATTTAAATATGTTATCTGCTCACTGGAAAGACCCCAGTGGGTCGCTCTCCTCCAGGACATGGCCAGCAGTAGTGGCAGTAGTGTAGCTTTTTTTTTTTCCCTTTTCTTTTAATAGAGTAACAAATTGAATTATCTGGGAGAGTGGTCAGAGATTTCTGACCCTCTCTGAAAATTTCCATCACTTCTTTTACCCTATCAATGATTGCTGGGAGCCACTGGAGGGATAGCTGAAAAGCACCCTAAAAGCTCTGTTTCAGGGTAAGCGTACTCATCAAATGTTCACTGAGAATCAATGGGAAACTTTTAAGGCTCCAGTCCTGGCTATATGACCTTGGATAAGTTAGCTCGCTTCTGTAAACTTCAGCTTTTTGTTACCTGTGAAAAGGTGTGCTGAGACTGACTTAGTAGTATAACGGTGTGATGATGAAGTCATACCCCTGGCATATGGTAGCAGTTCCGTACATGGTAGTACCTTGTTTCCTAGGGATCTTCAACAGAGCTGGGGAGGTGGAGTTTTATTTCCTGGCTACCGAGAGGCCCCTGGTATGGACACAGACCCAACTGGATTAAATGAGAGGAAGGCCAATTTAACAAAAAGAATGAAGCATCTAGAAATACAGTAAAATATCATCCTGAGGAATTTTTTTTTTACATTTAAGATATTTATTTATCTATTTATTTATTTGAGAGAGAGGGAGAGAGAGAGAGAGACAGAACAAGCAGGGGGATTAGCAGGCAGAGGGAGAGGGAAAGTCAGGCTTTCTGCTGAACCAGGAGTCTGATGCCGGGCTCAATCCCAGAACCCTGGGATCATGATCTGAGCTGAAGGCAGATGCCTAACCAACTGAGCCTCCCAGGCACTCCCACTCTGCGGATCTAAGTGGAGCCTAAAAATTCCATGTAAGATTCAGGGTTGCATTATTGTAAGGTTAACACAGTGATTAGGATATGTGTGCTACAGAGGACAAAGCCAACCACCATCATTTTATATCTAAATCTGCATCCAGTAAAGCACATCATTGTGGAATGTCACTGTCGAGGAACTCACAACTGGTGGGAGTCCTAGAAAGTAGCTGGCACTGTAAGATTAGAGTCCTGCTTACTGATATGATCCAAAGCCGGACATCAATACTTGAGATGTGTCTTTCTCAAGACAGGGAGGGACATAAGCTCAAAGTGTCCAGAAACAGTCTTTGCACTATAGCGTATTTATTTTTATAGCATCTGCTCAGCTGTGAGTTCCTTTATTTTCATTCAATAAATATTGAGTGGGAAAATTATTCTATGCCAAGCAAAATTCTAGGTGCTAGGGATATAGTGGTGAGTAAGTAATAGTAATAACCTAACAGGAACAACAGAACTTAAGCCAAAAATTATACAAATAATTAAATGTGTTATAAGAGCCATGAAAGAGAAATAAAGTATTCTGGAGTGCATATAACAAGGTAAGGGCTGAACTTTTATCTAGATCAGTCTCTTCCATCTGGAACAGTGACACGTGTACACTGAGTGAGTGAGTGAGTTCTCATTGACCTAAATTAAATGGAACCAAACAGTGATACTCCCCCATTGTCTACAGAATAGTAAATAGTTCTCTCCAATGGTACTCTTATGCATACAATTCTGAAAGTTACTTGGGTCATGACCCAAATCAGATTCTAAATAAGGTACTAGAAGGACTGGTAGGAAAGTATACAGCAGGAAGAAGCAGCCATCTGATATTAATTTGACAATGAGGAAAGTAAGAGACTATTAACAAACAGACATAGGTTCTATAAGCATGGTATGGATGGGCCACTTGATGGATGTCAAATATGCCTGCATATCATGGTGGTGTCCCAGTGCTTGTCCCAGAATAAAGCAATGCACGCATGATGAAAACCCACCACGTTTAAACTGTTTCAAAGCATATGGGAATATGCACAGTAAGTTTGGTTGTGTTCCAGGCATCACTGCTTATCCTTCATGCAGCTTGGTGTAAGACACTCAGCCCCTCTGAACCTCAATGTCTTCATCTGTGGGAATAGACATCTCAATCCTAGCCAAAGGGGTGGTGAGATAAACAGAGTGGCAAATGTGAAAGTGCTTTGTACACAAGAAAACTTAAATTACTTCTCTCCATTCCAGAGCATTCCTCTGATCTTCACATTTGGACTTCCGTCTGCCTTCTGCCCATTTCCACGTGGATGTCTCCCAAGTATCTCATATTAGCATGTTCAAAACTGATTTCTGAGTTCTCGCCCACATCTGAGTTGTTACTCAGACTTCCCCACTGTAATCTGCTTAATTGCTTAATGACTTTTCCCTCTTCGTCTTCCATAACAATCCACCAGCTAGTCCAAAACACTCTTGAATCTATGTGATTCTTTATTCTCCTTTGCCTCCACCTCAACGCCAGCCACTTCAACTGCTCTCCTGGACCATGGCAATTGCACCCCAAATGGTCCCTCTGGTTTGTCTCTGGTATCCCCCACCCACTCTCTTCACAGCAGCCAAGATGATCATTCTAAAACATCAGTCCATTTATGTTACTTCTCTGCTCAAAAACCTCCAAGGATTTCTCACTGTATTTATAAGAAAATCTAAACTCCTTTCTAGGGTCTCTGAAGTCCTATTCTGTATCCCACCTGGCCTCCTTTCTACTTAGTCTCTGTTTCCTCTCTGTACTCACCTGGATCCAGTCAGGGGCCCTCCCTACTGCTCCTTTAACTTACTCGCCCATAGCTATGCAGGGCTTCTGTACCAACAGAGGTGAGCTATGCTCTCTTCTGGGATAGGTTAAGACAAGGAGTAGGAGAATCCATCCAAAGGAACCTGTCCTATCCTTGAAAATTATGGTTTTCTTCCTTAGGAGGGAAATTTCAACAGAAATTCATTAAACTCAGATGCTGGTTCTCACTACCTTCTTCTGGGCCAGACTGAGAAGCCCAGGGATCAAAATTTTTTCTTTGTTGTTCCTAGAAAATTGAATTATATATTTTACTTCATCCTTATCTGTACTGCCTAATTGGCTTTGCAAAGCTTTTATACTCTTTTTTGATGTAGGATTTATTTTGAAGTATGACATAAATATCCAGAAAAGTGCACAAATCATATGTGTGGAAATGGATGAATTTTCCCAAATGGACACATCCCTATAACCAGCACCCAGATTAAGAAGGAGATCATTCCCAATACTCCTGAAGCCCAGTCCAGACCCCTGGCACTCAACTCTGCACCAAGCTAACCACAATGCTCTCTTTTAACAGCATGGATTAAGTTTGCCTTTATATATATGGAATCATCTGGTATATAGTCTTCCATGTCTGGCATTTTTCACTCAACATAATTGTGTTATAATAAAAAAAAAACCCTCCTCTCACTTTGTAAAAGGGACAGTAAACAAGCACAGGGAGCTTTGGCTGGCTGCTTACAGATGCACATTCTTCATTGCGCCCATGTGCTCCTTTACCCTCAGTCTCTCTGCCTGGCATGCTCTTCTTAGCTTTACCTTCTTAACTCTTGGGCTATTTGCTCCCCTAATGAACATTCTGTGACCTGTGAAGCCTGGTTTTGTGCCTCTTTTCTTTGGCCTCCTTCGTATAACCCATGTACTTGTATCTACTTGTATCTACACATTATGGGGTCCTGACAGTTGTAAGTTCACCTTGCCCACAAGGACAGGAGCCATATTTCATTCTATATTTCCAGCACAATGCCTGGGGAAAAGTGTATATTAGCCAATGCTTGTTGAACTTAACTCATTGATTTAAAACAAGATAACAATGATATCTGCAAGACCAATTCAAATATTGAAGTTGACTCAAATCTTAGGTTCTTGGAAAAGTTACGATTGTCAAAACTTTAAAGAATTATTCAACACTCTTTGGAAGTAAGACAATGCTTTAATAATATCTTCATTTCTCCCTGGCCAGCAGGATTGAAGATGAATTAATTTTTCTGTTCTACACAGTGCTATAGTAGGTGTGTATGTGCCAAGTACTGTGCTAGACAAGAGGAAGTTGGGGTAAAGAGTGAAGGAAAGTTCACAAAGCCTGCTTTTTGGAGTTGTTACAAGAATTGAATACAGCACCACATACAGTACAGTGCTTGATCCCAGTAGACACTCTGCCAATGCTATTGCTCTTCTCTCTCTTCCAATCCAGTACCAGGTATGTCCTGGAAAAGTGCTGCAATGCTGATGTCAGAAGAGTCTGGAGTGAGCCTTGGGTGCCTATCTGAGTACACTTAATCCTCAGATCCTCGGATATGTGTATTCCGTGTGAATAATTGACCTTCTCATTCATCTCTTGGAATCCTTTCTGGGATTATCTTGTTGGATTCCACATAGTTTGGCACTCTGTTTCTGGGCCCTTCCCCTGGGGTCCCACACTGCTGCCTCTTACATTTCATGTTGTCCACCGCCTTCCCTCCTGTTGCCTATCCTGTCATCAGCATGGATGCCTAGGGAAAGACATTAGGTCTTATGGACAGAAGATGATTTCATGCTCAGAAAGACCTACGCTGGGGTCCTTCCTCTGCTTCTTAAAGCCTGGGTGCCCTTCTGTCAGTGAAATAACCTCTCTGAGCTCATTTGTAATGAACTTCAAGACATCCTCACAGGTCTTTGTGAGGATGGAAGAAATGTCTGTGTTTAAGACACCCAGAGATGAACTAGGAAGGGACCTAACAAATGGACATTGTTGTTATCCTTCAGGGAAACCAAACAAAGGAGGGCTCAGGTAGTGGTAAAGAGGATGTGATTTATAAGGAAATATGTGGGGTTGAATTCCATCCATTATCTATCAGGTATGCCATTTTGGTAACTTATCTTCTCTAAGTCTATCTTGTAGGGTTGTTATAAAAATAAATGAGATGACACATGTGTGTCATAAGAGTTTAATATGCATTGTTACCCCATCAGTACCATCATTATCTTCAACTCACATGAAATCCCAATTTACCATCTCTCTTAGACACCAGCTGCTAAAAGCTGATGAGACACCTCTGCTGTCTGACTAGCTCAGCTCCTCATTCTTAGCATGACTTCCTCCCTTCTGCACCTTCTCACTGATGAGTTCCCATGGTGTGTTGCAGCCTGGCTTGGCTGAATTATGACAATCAAGGTTGCAAATGATAAATACATGTCCTGTCACATCTTGGAGAAATGGTGCATCATTTGTCTAGTTCCTACCAATACTCTGAATTTTGAGGGCAAAGAAAGTGAAGGAGGAGAGTGTAAATGATAATGCAAAGTCCCAGAAATTAATGAGGTAATGGGTGAGCACATTTCCATCCAAATGAGCTGGGGTCATGTTCCTGGGAAGGAACAACAAAGAGGAATAGCCAATTGAACAAGCTCAAAGTGGAAATCAAGCAAACAGGCTGAATAAATCAATGTCCAGTTGAGTCTTATTTGCGGCAATTACTTCCCTGAGCCTCCAGTCCCCGGTGCCCCATGTGTGGGCTACAGATGCTCATTTAGCCGCCCCAAGGTTGACATCTTAATGTTTTCCTTCCCACGTTAAAAATGGATATCTGCTTTGGAATTCATATATGTCATTAGTGGTTCCATCAAATCCTTTCTGTTCAAAGAAATGGAGAAAGAAGAAAGTCAGAGATGAGGGCATCCTGGGGTGGCAGAAGGACAGCTGCCCTGGGAGTTAGGACACTGACTAAGGGTAGGATCCTCCACTTGCCTGATTCAAAAGAAAAATAAGTTTCAGCATCCCTGCTCATTTGTTCTCTCTGTCCTTTGTATCTCACACAGTGGGTAAAGTTCTTCCTGTTAATCACTCAGTGACTAAGTCATGTTGGGAGGTCCCACCAGGGTGCAGGGCTCTAGTGAGAGGAGGGCTAATGGAAGAGGCACACATCAAGCACTGCTACTTCTATTTTCCCATTTAATCCTTAGGTCTGTTCTTTTTTTTTTTTTTTTAATTAAATTTTTTATTTCTTTTCAGCGTAACAGTATTCATTGTTTTTTGCACCACACCCAGTGCTCCATGCAATCTGTGCCCTAATACCCATCACCTGGTTCCCCCAACCTCCCACCCCCCACCCCTTCAAAACCCTCAGGTTGTTTTTCAGAGTCCATAGCCTCTCATGGTTCATCTCCCCTTCCAGTTTCCCTCAACTCCCTTCTCCTGTCCATCTCCCCATGTCCTCTGTGTTATTTGTTATGCTCCACAAATAAGTGAAACCATATGATAATTGACTCTCTTTGCTTGACTTATTTCACTCAGCATAATCTCTTCCAGTCCCGTCCATGTTGCTACAAAAGTTGAGTATTCATCCTTTCTGATGGAGGCATAATACTCCATAGTGTATATGGACCACATCTTCCTTATCCATTCGTCCGTTGAAGGGCATCTTGGTTCTTTCCACAGTTTGATGACCTTGGCCATTGCTGCTATAAACATTGGGGTACTGATGGCCCTTCTTTTCACTACATCTGTGTCTTTGGGCTGTTCTATACGGTATTAGCATCTTTATTTCATTTCTAGTGGTGAAAACCATGGCACAGAGAATCGAAGTAACTTGGTCAAGGTCACGTAAGTAGTTAAGTGGCAGAGCTCATGTGGGAACCAGGCGTCTCCAACTCCATAGGCTGTGTTCTCTTCACAGAGGGGAGGCCTGTGGATTTCAGATGCCCTCTGAGATGCTTCTTTCGGCTGAGGAAATGGGTCTCTTGAGATGTGTGGTGAAAGAAGGGTCCAGAACTAAGGCTGTTGAGGTCTCTGCTTTTCAGCTGCTCTCAGTCGAAGCCAATATTGGGAATGCCTGGTGGTTCTAGAATGGTAACCCTATTGATTCAACTTGCTGAAGAGGTTCTGGGGTACTTTACTTGTTAAGTAGTTGGGAGATTCAGAACACTGGCTACCTGAGGTCCCCAACTCCACCTCCAGCTCCCTGACCCACCTCGCATTTCTACTAGGAAACCTGTGGACTCTAACAGCCCAGTGGGCACTGCGCTGTGCTTGGGTTATAATCACAGGGACCTATAGGCCCAGCGATTCTGCCTTGTTAGTGCCCAGCAAGACTCATGGGGAAAAATGAGTTTTGGTGACAGGAACCTACCCTAGCTCAATGTGAGGGAGTTCTCTCAAGGAGAAGGAACTCAAGTATGTCGAGTATCTACTATGAGCCAGGAATTTTCTACACATGTCCATCTGTAGCCCTCAAACCCCCTGCTTGAGATGCATTTTATTTCTTCCATCTTATCTTACTTTTCCTTGCCTTAAGTACATTTTTTCTTAAGGTACTTATGCTCCTGCATGTGTAGTTCGTTCATTCATTTGTTCATTCATTCAAATGAGGAAATGCAGCTCAGAGAGGTAAAATGACTTGCCCAAGATGACACAGTCATAGAGTGGGTGAAGATTCAGAATAGGAACTCAGGTCTGTGTGATTGCACATGCTCCGTTTTCCAGTTGGGCACCTTACCTCTCCTAAGGGAACCTCAGGGCTCTTCTTCCCTGAAAAGCTCAGTATGGATGGGAACAAGCTTACAGTAAAGCTGAAATGGACCAGGCACTTCACATGGTGGTCTTGATCCTTTCAAGGGCATCATCCTTTTTAATGCAGTGAGTCTCTCCTGGGTGGGGCTGGACGTACGAGTACTCACCTGGCCCCAAGCTCAGTGGGACAACCTAACTGTCAGTGTTCTTTCATATTAGCTACTTAATTGCAACCTCAGGAAGGAAAGGATGAAAGCATGCTACCTGCCAGATGCTCCAGGCGTGCATTCGCATCCCAAGTAGACTCCTCATCTTTGCTGCCTTTTTTTTTTTTCTTCCCCATTAGTAACCTCAGTGTTTTTCTGCACAGAAATCACTCTGCTTTGGAGGGGACACTTCACAGCACTCTCCATTCCCTCCCCCAACTCCTTCACCAGCAAATTAAAACTTCTCTTAGCACCAGCAGAAGCAGGCAGGCATCTTATATAAATGGTAATTAGTGCAGCCTCACTGAAGACCTGGTGGGAAAGACGAAGGCATCTTTTTTTCTGAGCTGAGTAGCCTTTTGCATTTGTTTGGACTTCTTTTATGGTACATACCATGCTCTTTTCTTGTAGGGTTCATTCCTTCCTTCATTCATGCACAAAGTTCCCATAGTCCTGTGGAAGGAGCACATGCCTTGATGTTAGACATACCCCACTTTGAATACTGGGGTTTTCAGCTTATTATCCTTTCCCCTGGAGAATAAACCTCATCTTTCTGAGCTCCGGATTCCTCATTTCTAGAACCAGGAAACCAATACCACCTTTATTGCACAGTGGTAAGGTTAATGAGAGATCACGTCACTGAAATGCATTACATAAAAGGTAAAGCAAACCAACAAAAAACTCACATAATTGTGAATTACTATTATAGAAAATAGAATTCAGCTTTGTCTGTGTGGCTGGGCAGCATTGTCTACTGAGGGGGTGGGAGGCTGGTGCGGGGCAGGCAGCTGGAGTTCCTTTTACCTGAAGAGCATCCCATAAAGGGAGCTGACTTGTTCTATGTAGTTCCAGAGGGAGAACCATGGTCAATTGATGAAAATTCCTGAAAGACAGATATTAGTTATATTTACACACACACACACACACACACACACACACGGTTAAAACAACCCAGAGCCACCCAATAAAGGCAATATTGAATACTTAGTGCATGGGATCTGGAGCTAGAAAACCTAATGTGGAAACTCAGCTCTACTCCTTCTAAGCTGAGTAGACTTGAACAATTTATTTAAACTCTCTGATCCTTTGTGGTAATAATAACTCTCTCATGGGGTTTTTGGTACATGTAAAGCCCAGTGCCTACCCTGTGGTAAATATTCAATAAAATGGTGGTTAATTACAGTGCGAATAATAGTAATAGTTGCTAAAGGCCTTCTGAGGTGGTAAGCTTCCTATGGAGAGCCATGAAGAAGACAGACCATGCCTGTGGAATCAGCCTCAGGAGATATCTTTGGGAGATAGTGCTCTGATGAAATTAAAAAGCAAGAAGCCTCCTGTTCTGTGTCCCAAACAGGAACTTTCAGAATTGGGATTTCTCAGCTCTGTGGACTCCATTCCATACTAGAAGAGAAGGCAAAGCAGCAGAGAACACGTAGTGTTCCCTCAGGGAGACTGGAGAGGAGATGCGGTGGCAGCGAGGCTTGGTGTTCCTTCCCTTCCCGGCTCTGCAGGGAAGCTGAGCAGCGATCATAGGGCAGCTCAGAAGTTCTGTATTGACTCCCTGTGAAGTGGGAAGGGCATTGCCTGGGAATATGTGTGACCAACCGTGTGTCAGTTCAAACAACTTGGATAATCTCTGAACCTCAGTGTCATCACCTACAAAAAGAAGGGATAAAAATACCTACCATGCAGGGTTATTAGGATAAAACGTGCTGATGATTGGGAAGCCCCACATGCAACCTCCGTACAGGGCTTGGTCATTACGTTGTTCACACGCTTTCTGAGCACACGGAGAGCCCCTGGGAGATGGGCAACATTGGTGTCAGGGCTTGTGCAATGCATGAAGAACACTGGCCACACCTCTTTTCCTATCCCCCCTTCTTTAGTCAGTGGACAACTCTGTCCAGGAATCTTTGGCTCCTTCTTCCTCCAAAGCCTAGCAAGTCCCAGTGCAGCTAATACAGCCAATTTTTCCCTTTTCCTCTTTTTTGAGCATCTGTGGGTAAAGAACCACACTAGAAGCCATATTTTTTTTTTCTCATTGAATCCTCGTATCAGCCATTCACCCACCCATTCCTCTGCAATTATTAGTTTCTATTTAATACACTTATTAAGCATATAGGTAGTAGAAGACAGAGGTAAATACCACATATTCCTTGCCTGCAAGGAATACCATCTTGTAAATGAATTCAACTAGTAACCACAAAAATTGGAATATGGATATCATTATTTCCACATTACAGATGCAGAAACAAAGGCTTAGAGAGTTATAAGGATACTAAAGGAGGTTTTCAATCCAATTTCAGCTATACTTCCTTTAATCCTGCCCGGAAAGCTGTAGTTTCCAAAGCCCTTTTATTGAAATATTTATGTTCCAAGTTGGAAAATTGCATTGGGAAGGGGAAGGTAGGGGTAAACAGAGAGTAGAGAAATGCAATTTAACTTACTTACAGACCCTTTTAAGTAACTGACCTTCATGCTTTTTGTGGAACCTGTTGCGTTAATAGTATGTTGGGGCGCCCAAATTATTAACGTGTAGTTGGGAAATGTGTCTCTCAAATGCAAAATAAAAGCACCTTGCCTCCAAACTCTAAGATCTCATTAAATGAGCTAATTCACCCACTGCTTAATTTGCTGGAAGCCCTATGAGTAATTAGGCTGCTGACATCTTCCAAAATTATATTCTTAATTGTTGCATTCTTTTGCATCACAATGAAGCTGCCCAGTCTTCCTTCTGGAGTGTCTTCCTCTACTCCCCACCACAGCTCCTTGGTGAAAAAGGAGCGAGTTTTGCATTTAGCACACTTACTCATGAACATAATTAGGGGGAAATATTAATTAGAAAGACCACCCTGGAGGTCCAACAGAATATTTGAAGCAATGGGTTTGGTTGTTTTCTTTCTTTCTTTCCTTTTTTATTTTTTTTCCTAAGGCTAGTCCTGAGCCCTGAAATTCTGCAGCTGTTATTTGCCAAGGCAAGCTCCCATTTCTTGATATTGTTTGCAACAATTTATAAGTGCTTACTGGAGCGATGCTGCCTTGCTTTGGCTTGTAACCCACAACACAATATTTCACTCTTGAGATGTTGCATCCATTTGTCATAGTAAATGTGTGTGTGTGTGTGTGCGCTCGCGCGCGCGCGCGCGCACGCGCGCGCACCCGCATTTACACTCCTGGAAACAGTAGCATCTTCCTTACATAAATAACACAGTGCTGGGGAAAACGTATGCTGAGCCATTTCCCAGAGAACCACTGCAAACACATTTTGGGCTCATTGTAGATAGACTCTCTAATTGCTTTGAATTTACTTTAGTACTTGACTGGGGATTGCTTTGAGGTGATTATGAAAGAATAAGGAGGCTTCTGCAAGGAGAATTTAGAAAGAAAGCGCTTAAGAGACTCTCTGTTTTCAAGTTTCTGGGTGAGCGAGTGAGAGCCTCCGGTTGCTGGTATATGACAGTGCTTCCCCTTCGCCGGAACAGTGGGGTCAGGGTCCTCCTCAGTGACTCTTATTTTGGTATGACAGGTCCAACTGTGCCCTCACTGCCTTGCTCTTTCATTGCCTGGGAACCACTGATGCTCCTGCTTCCTGGCAGCTGGAGAGCTGTTTAGCATTCCTGTTTATACTGTGCCCAGACTATGTTCTCTTCTGCTGTGCCCGGTGAGCTCATTGGCCGCCTGGGATTCCCATCACTCAATGCCTAGGATATGTTGGCCAGATTCCCCCCAACCCCGATCTCTCAGTGTGGCTTTAACTAAGGTCATTGCTCCCATGTTTGAGAAGATACCCTTTCTGGTTCTCACTTCACAAGATGCTTTCTGTATGGACTTAAACCAGTTTTTTAAACCCACAGGTGTTTTGGTTTTATTTAATATGTTAAAGGTCAAGGCTTCTCTCAAGTACAAATTCTGGGGGATGCATGCATGTTGGGTGTCAGAAATCCAACTCGAGAGAGATTGTCATTTGTCTTTCTGTGCGTTTTGCCTTCCTACGGAAGAAAAAAACACCGAACTAATTGAATAATGAGAACAGGCAAGAGGCTCAGAGTAGATTGTAAGATTTAGATTCAAACAGACCTGACTGCAAGCCAGCGCTACAACTTAGGAGCTCTATGACTTTGGGTCTTTCCCCCTCTCGAGTCTCTGTTTCCTCTTGGCAGTGCAGGACTGTCATATTTACATTGAGCCCAACCCCCAACCATGGAAATGAAATGAGAAAATGTTGGTGAATGTTATGAAGACAGCACCTGGCACTCTCAAGGCTCTCAGGAAAGGTTAATTCTTATTCTGTCCTCCTAAAGGAAGGATGTACCAGAATTGGAGTCCTGAAACAGAAACTGAAATCGGTAACCAGTAGCATTGGTGATGGGTATAAGGAGAAAATGGGAAGGCATCTGCCTTATTAAAGAACATTTTTTAAAAGATTTTATTTATTTATTTATTTGACAGGCAGAGATCACAAGTAGGCAGAGAGGCAGGCGGGGTGGGGGGTGGGAAGCAGGCTCCCCACTGAGCAGAGAGCCCGATGTGGGGCTCGATTCCTGGACCATGGGATCATGATCCAAGCCGAAGGCAAAGGCTTAACTCGCTGAGCCACCCAGGTGCCCCACCATCTGCCTTATTGATAGCAGAGAATTTTGCTTCTTGAAGGCAGCTTTGGGAAGATGAGGTACGTACCTTCTTTCTCATCTGTAGCAGGGTTTCCTAAAGGTGTTAAAAACCATGGTATGCCTAGCTGGCTCAGTGGATAAAGCATGGAACTCTTGATCTTGAGGTTGTATGAGCTCCATGTTGGGTGTAGAGATTACTTAAAAGTAAAATCCTTAAAAAAAACTCTAAAGAATAAAACAAAAATAGGTACTAAAACCCCTATAAAAATACTAACAGTAATCAATGTTTATTGAGTCAGGCATTGTGCTTTCTAAGTGATATACACAGACTAACTCTAATCCTGACACAAACTTGGGTTTACATTTTATAAAGAAACAGATAAAAAGTCAGACATCTAAGAGGGAATAGAGCTTGGGCTTGAATGGTTTGATTCTAAATCTACCACTTCTGTTCAACTTCTGCCAGGTAGAGTCTAGAAGAACACAGTGGTTATTTAAGTAACCACATAGTTGGTCCTTTTGATTAATAAAGGTGCTTTATCTAAAACGGGTTCTAGTTTAAACAGCGATTCACCTTTGCATCCACAACATCTGTGCATGGTAACTGCCCACTTAAATGCTGAATAAGTAAATGAAGAAAGGGCTAACTCTAACTTAAATTGACCATCTGGATAAACCCACACCCCACCTCAGGAAAGAGCCAAACTCTACGTCCTGAAATGAACTTTCTTATTACCTGGAACAGCTCCCAGTAGGTGGAACACAGTGCCATCATCCAGAGCTAAGGGACAAGAAGTAAAGGTTGATTTCCTATTCCGGAAGGAAGAGAATTTTCCATAAGCCATAATTCATTCTTGGGATTGGATTTTGACTTGAATGCCTGTGTTAGTTCTCACTGAGGAGCTCTGGAGAACTTTCAGAGGGCAGGTGGTAGAACTTCAATCTCACCTTCTTCAGTGCTTGGACCTCACAAATCCATGGTAGCCAACATGGAGTTAGTCGGTGTCCTTTCTCTGTGGACTGGTATTCCTACTACCAAAAGCCTACTGATAGTTGATGTGCTGTGTTCCAGAGACTAGTGACAGAATGGGCTCTCCAAGCTATTTGCTTCCTTGCTAAACAGTTTGAACATTTTAAAATAAAGAAGAAAAGTATGTGATGCAGGAGAGAAGAAACTAATATTTATTGAGTAGTATTCTGTCTTAGGCAGTGTTCTGGTCATCTTCCGTAAAATAAATTATGTAATCTTTACCAAAAATCCATGACATACATTATCCCCATTTTATAGATGAGGACAATATTGCCTGTTCAATCAACAAGGCTCATTTGCTCAGTATTGAATTTATGTCAGGAGATAATAGAGATGAAGGGTAATTACAGTGTGATTATGCCATGTTATTCAGGGCATTCATGACGCTGTTTCGGCAAAAATAGGCTCCCACAGGCAAAAATATATATAAGCCAAGATATTAAAGAACTATAACCTCTTACACATGCATACATAGCCTTATCACTGAAGTATAACCATTATTAATGCTAACTGAATTTTCTTCTAGCACTTTTCTAAGATTTTAAAACATTTTTTGGATTATTACTGTACACAGAATTTAGCATTCTGCTTTTTCACTGATCATTAATTCATTTTCTATATTATTAGTTCCAACTCTATAAACATAGTGCTTAATAATGGCATAATATTGTAACCAGTGGTGTCTCTTCTAATTATTTCCCCTTCCTTATTCCTCTCTTCTCTCTCCTCCTCCTCCACCACCACCGCTCGCCCCTCCTTCTATGACTACTATGACTACACTACTGCTAGTACTGCTTCTTCTTTATAGTTCATCTTTCTTAAGAGCTTTCTTTTTTTTTTTTTAAGATTTTATTTATTTATTTGATAGAGAGAGATCACAAGTAGAGGGAGAGGCAGGCAGAGAGAGAGGAAGGGAAGCAGGCTCCCTGCTGAGCAGAGAGCCCGATGTGGGACTCGATCCCAGGACCCTGAGATCGTGACCTGAGCCGAAGGCAGCGGCTTAACCCACTGAGCCACCCAGGCGCCCCTCTTAAGATCTTTCGATGTGTTAGTCTATTCATGTAAAATCTCATCCAATCCTCATGTAATTCTATAAAGGAGGTTCTGCTATTATCCCTTTATAAACATGAATATAGAGGTGAAGCAACTAATGCACAAAAAGGTTAAATAATTGACCTAAGTAGCACAAATATTAACAAGTGGAGCTAGGATTTTCTTTTCTCCTCCCCTACCCCTGAAGCTGGAACTGCAGTTCCTAATCACTGCCATTTCCTTATTGTTAGGCATTTGGGCTAATTCCACTCTTTTCCTGTAATATCCTTGTGTGTTATGTATAGTTACTTTTGATTAATTTCTTAAGAGAGATTTTCAAAAAAGGCATGACCAAGGAAAAGACCATGAATATTTTGCAGACTCTTAATACATACAGCGAAATTGCTTTCCAAAATTTCTATCCAGCAATGTAAGAGAGTGCCCATTTTATGACTCATTTGTCAGAAATGAAAAGGGAAACAAAAGAAAAAGTGAGTGACCCTATATGACTAACAGGTTCAGACAGGCACAGTCTGATAGCTCCTGGTGATTCTATGTCCAAGAGTGTCCTGCGGAAGGTAGAGAAACAAGTAACCTCAGATGGGAGCAAGAAAGTGGCTTAGAAACGTGTAGAATCAGAATATTTGGACCCATCTCTACCATTTACTAACTGCTGACTTTAAGATTTCAGTCTCCTGTTTGTTAATTTATTTCATTTATTCCAATTGTGTGTGGATGAGGGGAGGCATGGGTAGAGTGGAGATTAGGAAAAGCTTTAGGAAAGCAGGGGTTGCTCAGCAGGGCCTTAGATGTTGGGGTAAGATTTGAGTTGGTGAGAAGGTAGTAGAAGGGCATTCCAGTTGAAAGGGACTCCAGACCCATAACCTAGAGCCCAGGGCTTATTCCGGGAGCAAAGCAGGTAATGCATACTCTCAGCAGGGGGGCAGTGGCTGAAGTTGGGGGTGGCATGGATAAGCTTGGGCAGAAGCTTGAGAACCTTAATTACCATCCCAAAGAATTCATCTCCAAAAAGACTGCTCCCACTCTTGCTTTGAAGGTAGAGGCTTGATTGGTTTTCTAGTTTTGGGAGACAGCTCTGAGTAAACCAGGACAGACACTGTACAGAGATGCACTGGTCAGATAAAGCTAGAATAATCAGGTCAGGATATGAACACAACCTAACTTTTTCAGTCCAGAGTGACTGTAGCTGTAATAGAAGTACATACATTTTAGGGGGAGCCCAGGAAAAGGGTTAATCCGTTTCTACCCACAATATGGGTAGGTTTGGAGAATTAAAGTATCCAAAATGAACGTATACAACCACCCTACAAGGAGGGAAATCTTCTCCCCGTTTTACAGATGAGTAAAATGAGGGTTAAGTGGGTCAGTTAACCTATGCAATATTATGCAAATAGAAAGTGAAAATGTTGCAATAAAAGCTGAGTGTGTCAAACCCAAATCCCACTTCACTCCACTACCTGTCAAGACATCCTAGAGGAGAGGGCCTTTCAGCTGAAATCTGATGGAGACACAGTCTTTCTCCAAGTGAAAAATGATAGATCAAAAGAATTCCAGGCAGAGAAAACAGTCTGAGCCAAGGCATTGCATAGAGAGAGTCCCTGGGCCCTTTAAAAATATGCTTTCAGAGATATGCGTATACTGCAGTTAGTACTCAGTTGCTAATTGAGGTGTTTACTATGTACCAGGTCCTATTCTTAGTGCCCAACATTTAATCTTAGTCTTGCTTTTAGCGTACATGGAGGTACTATTAATCACACCCACTTTGAAGGTGGCACTGAGCGGGATGCTCTGTGGGTCTCTCCTGTGCAGACCCCACTGGCAGGGGAGGGTGTGCTGCATCAGAAGAATAATGACTGGCGGGGGCATAGGATACTAGTATGGAAGTGGAGGACAGACAAGCATAGCAAGCCATACGAAAGCAACAGGACTTTATCTTTAGGGCAGTGGGGAGCCTAAGAAGGATTTGAGGGCGGTGACTGATGAAATCATGTTGAGACTTCCAAACTCCATGTCTGGTGATTGTTTGGGCATGGAAATGGAAACTGATTTAGGGAATACTAAGAAAGCAGAGGCAGCGGAGTAGGGCAATCTAGATTACCTGGCAAGGGCCTAGACTAGTGCAGTGGCAGCGGGAATGGACAGAAGAAGATGACCTCAAGAATAATGATAGGTTCCATAGGACCTAGTGTCAAACTGCATTTGAAGAGTGAAGGAAAGAGATGTTTGGGAACGCACCCACTTTCCCGCTTTCTGTCTT
The DNA here is from genome assembly GCF_009829155.1 of Mustela erminea. Lineage (NCBI taxonomy): Eukaryota > Metazoa > Chordata > Mammalia > Carnivora > Mustelidae > Mustela > Mustela erminea. Next base: position 63,122,301 of record NC_045623.1, read on the forward strand.
ATTTTCCTGGAATTCACAGATAACTTATTTCCTTGCTTCGTTGGATAACTGTATCTCTATAGAGAAAGTGTATCTAATGTTGAGGCCAGAAGCAATACACTTGTTTTCCTTTCCTGTGCAGAGAAAACTAAAAGTGTCACTTAGTGATATGCACGAGTAATAAAAATCCAGATTCCCCACTCCCCTCCCAGCTTAAGGAGAAAAATTATTTTGCTCATAACTTTGATGAGCTTGATGAATGTTCGGATATCATCCCAAGCTTGCAAATCGCCCAGGCGCTGGGGAAATTATTAATATTTTACTGGTGGACTTGGTTGAGCAAACACAATAAAAACAGACTCGGTGTCGTTGCACGCTGGAAAAGCAGATGGCAGTCAGAAGCAAAGCTGCATCCGGTGGTTTGAAATTTCAAATTACATCAATTTGAAGCTTTGCTTGTGCCTCAGGCAAGATTTCCCCTCAAATGAAGGAGACAGGAGAGGCGAACCCTTTACTCCTGGATTGTTTGGCAGTGGCTGCTGAATGGTGCACCGCTTTCTATGATGCTGGGTAGCCAGAAAACTGGAAGAAAATGTGCTACTTCTGTCCCAAGTTCCAGAGTGCCGTGGGTGGATGAAAGACCAAAGAAGTGTCTGGTTCTCTAGGATCTCATCACCCCAGGCTACATGGTCTGAAGCTGGTAGTCTAATGGCCTCCACCGGGAGGGCTACATGATCTCAGACTTGCCTTGCCGAAAAGTGACACCAAGTTGTCTATGTCAGGGATTCAAAGGATAGTGAGCCAACTAGAGCAAAGAAGTCCACAATATTCAACCCTGTAGCTCTTAGAGCCATCACGGGCCATCATTAGAAGATAAGAATATAATAGCAGGTGCCTTTGGAATCCTTAAGCTTGTTAAAAGTGCATTTATATTTCTGTGTACTAGATAGCTTGGCTTCTACTCATTTAGTCATTTAATTTTTTTTTTTTTTTTTTCCTGGAAGTCAGCTATGTTAGTTCATCTAGACTAGTGGTTCTCAACCCTGGCTGTACATCACAATCAACTAAGGGATTTTATAAATAATACTTTTCATCAAACTTCACCCCTCAATGTTATGAGTCTAGGATGACAGTCTGTTATTTTTAGGGACCAATGCAGTGCCTGAGACATGATAAGCAGTTAAACTTAATGTTGAATGAACAAATAAACAGAGTAATGTGCAGTTCTCTATTCAAACTGTATATTCTAGTTCTGTGTTATTGCACATTCTATCCTTTGGCCTCAAACAGACTTCCCCTTTTCATTGCTTCCTCCCAACCTAAATAACTTCAGTTCTTGAGGACATACATCGTGCATTACTTGCTTCAACTTAAATGTGACTTTGTCAACCTGGCAAAAATCTCCTGCCCTCGCATCAGTATCCTCATGGCTCACTATGCTGCTTTCTCTCAAAACACTTACCATCTTGGGTTGCAGAACCTATGTCCGTGACTGGAGGCTGTGAGTGCTTTAGAGCTGGGACTGAGAGTTTCTATCCCCAGTACATCAATTATAGTATCTAGGACAGAGTAAGTGACAGTTTTGCTACGATAATAATTACAGGGTAAAAATCACTGTATATCATATCGTGTATGCTGTGTATGTAACACTTAGAAAGGGTGGTACATAAATATGTACATAATGTCTGGTATAGGATATGTGTATGAAAAGAATGTAGGTGTGGGGTATGGTTATGCACAGGGGATTTGCACATCACTTGTTTAGGTCAGCTAAAATTCTAACTCTCAAATCACATGAGGATCTTTCTCAAAATATAAATTGTGGGACTCTATTACTTATAAATTTCTTTTTTTTTTTTGAGAGAGAGAAAGTGAGTGCGAGCTGTGGGGGAGGGGCAGAGGAAGAGAGAGAATCTTCAACAGGCTCCACACCCAGCATGGAGCCCAGTGCAGGGCTTGATCTCATTTCCCTGAGATCATGATCTGAGTCAATGTCAAGAGTTAGACACTTAACTGACTGAGCCACCCAGGCACCCCAATATTTAAATTCAATTTATCTGCAGTGGTGTCCAGGAATTGATATTTTTAAAGACCCTCAGATACAGTTCAAGTTGTCAACTGAGATTCAGCAGCACTCATGAAATCAGTAAGTATTTGTTGAGTGCCCACTGTATGCTAGCACTGTTGTAGACTTCAGGAAACCACTGGTGATCTAGACACAGTCACTGTCTTTCTGGTACCTGTATTTGAGGGGAATTAAAAGAGGCAAATAAATCACCAAATACCCAAAAGCTGGCATTAAGTATTGTCAAGAAAATGAAGTAGGGTAATAAAGTACATAGTGATTAAGTTGGTCAGGGAAGTTCCCTTTGAGGAGGCACTATTTGATCTGAAATATAAATGATGTAAAGGACACAGTCAAACGAGCGTTTGGAGATGAGACGTTGAAGTAGTGAGAACTGCAAGCACGTGGTCCTGAGAGAAATGGGCGAGGCAGGGTTCATGAGCAGAAGGAGGGCTGGTGTGCCTGGACCGTGGAGAATGAAGACAGAGCGGAGTAAACGAAGTCAGAGGCGGAAGAAGAGAAGGCAGAGCATGTGGAGTATGTAGGAAATGGTAAGAAGATAGAGTTGGGAAAGTTGAGAAACCATCTTGTATGGATTTAAATGTAGGAGAGTGAAACGATCCCACGAAGGATCTTAAAACACCGCTTTGGGTGTGGTCTGGAGAAGCCAATGTAGGGAGTCAAGAATGGTAACAGACTGCGGGCGAATACAGTAGTCTGGGGAAGGAGATGGCAGGGATGGGAGGAAGCTGGTAGCAGGGGAGGTAGAGGGAAGTGAACGGATTGGATGTATTTCGGAGATAGATCTGGCAGGACTTGTTAATGGACTATGCAGGATTCGAGGGAAAAGAGAAACTGAAGATAACATCGAGGTTTTTGAGCAACTAGGACAGTGATACAATTTCCTAGGATATGCATAAAGGAGGTTTTCAGGGAAATGTGTTTATTGTGTATTAGGGCTTTGTGCACTTACTGTTCATTTAATATACCTGTGTAATGCATATGTGTAGAATATATATTTAAGACAGATACATCATGTTAGCCTATGGCTACTACAACAAATTGCGGCAAACTTGTGGCTTGAATAAACAGAAATTTATTCTCTCAACAGTTTTTGAGGGCAAGTGTGAAATCAGTTTCACTAGGTGGAAATCAGGGTCAGCAGACTCATAGTCCCTCTGGAGGCTCTGGGGAGAATCCATTCCTGGTCTCCATCCAGGTTCTAGTGGCTGCCGGCATTCCTTGGCTTGTGGCTGTACTGCTCCAATCTCAAGGCTAGCATCTTCAGATCTCTCTCTGCTGTGTCTTTATATCCGCTTCTCCCCTGTGTGTGCTGGTGTATCGAACCTCTGTCTGCCTCCCTCTTAGGATTTATATGGCTTCATGTAGGGCCCATGTGGATAACCAGAATAATCTCCCCATATCAAGATCCTTAACTTAATGATATCTGCAAAGATATACTGAAGTCAAATAATAGCAGTATTTACAGGTTCCAGGGATTAGGTCTTATGTACGTTGTAGTACATGCCATATAGAGAAGTATGCAGTTTTGAGCTCAGTGGGGTGTGTGTGTGTGTGTGTGTGTGTGTGTTGTGTGCATGCACTCAAGTCCTATGTATACATGGCTTTCTAGAGCCATATGTTAATGTGTGGGCTTCTTTGTATGCTGTACATCTCTCTAATGTCCCTATATCAAGAAGTTCCACCAGTTCTTCCAATCACCATTCACAGCTGAGAAGGTATTCATAAACAATATAGGTCTTTCTTGTTTTCCCTGCAAATCCAGGTTATCATTAGGTCCTGATGCCTCCTCCTTTGGAAAGGTAAAAAGGGAGAGGTGCTCTGTCATGGTGTGCATTTATATATTCTTGATGCTTTGAAATAACTAAAAACCCTGAGAGATGTATAGCCCACAATTTAGGAGGTATTATGGTGGAAATGAGATTTACAAGCAGGTATCTCACACCCCTAATTTGACCCAGAGGTGTGTCTGGATTGGCTAGAAGATTATTATTACTCCATGATTAAAATACAACATTTGGTGGAATCTGCACTCCTTTATGGTTTTGGGTCCCACCACACACAGTTCTACTAAACCTGCCTGATCCACTCCTTTATAACCTACTTGGTCCTTGAAAACATTTGTTTGTTTGTTTGTTTTTATTCCTGGTATAAAATGATTATATACCTTTGACAGAATGTAGCCATCTACAACTGGTAAAGTACTTTGATATCTCTGACCTTATTTCAGCTTCATAACCCCCACTACTACCCTGTGATACAGATGAGATCCTATCATTCTTTTTTTTTTTTTTTTTTTAAAGATTTATTTATTTATTTATTTGACAGAGAGAAATTACAAGTACACTGAGAGGCAGGCAGAGAGAGAGAGAGGAGGAAGCAGGCTCCCTGCTGAGCAGAGAGCCCGATGCGGGACTCGATCCCAGGACCCTGAGATCATGACCTGAGCCGAAGGCAGCGGCTTAACCCACTGAGCCACCCAGGCGCCCGAGATCCTATCATTCTTGTCTTAAAGATGCACTAATTGGAACTCAGTAATTTTAACAGCTTGCCCAATATCACTAAGCCAGTAAGTGAAATTGTTGGTAATGGGACCTATACTTCTTGACTCCTAGAAGGATGTTCTTTTCTTCACATTAGACTATCTTCCTTGTAATTTGCCTGGACTCTAGACAAACCAGGTGTCTGTCAATGAATAGCCATCAAAATCAGATCTGAGACAAAAGCAGGGGAAGAAATCTACCTATTTCAACTGAAGGCAGTCATATGTAGGAATAGGTAATATGCAGGAAAGCAGAAAAAGGAGTTTGAAAATAATATAAAAATTCTATTCAACCCAAGGGAAAATCAGAGATTACTGAAGGCAGAGAGCAAAGAATAGGGAAAAAAATGCAATCCAGGAAGCCAGGAGATGTAAGCCTTGCTTTGCTTGTACACAAACAAAGTCACCTCCCAGAATATCTGTCCTGTTTTGTTTTGTTTTTCATCTGTAAATAGGGGTGATCATATAATATCCACTTCCTTGGGTTGCCATCATGAGGATCAAATAGAATCATAGAGGCAAAAATATTCTGAAAATAACACAATAAATAGTAACTGTATGGTCTGATGCCCAGAAGACTTACAGATAATTTTTTTCTCCATGGGGAATCAGTTTTAATCTATAAAGCCACTGAAGTTCTTCTTGCCTCTCGTAGAAAATTGTGGGTTTCATGGAAGTCTCTAGAACTCTATGAGAGACCTCAGACCTCAAGGACACAGATAATTTGAAAATTACATAGTGAGTTTCCATGAAGACCATTGGGCCAGACATCTAATATATCCAAGTTGCTGATGATGAAGAGTTACAGATGTTTACTTTAGGCAGTTAGAATTTGGGAGGTTGAATCTGAAACTGAGTGAGTATCTTAGTCTATTTGGGCTCCTATAATAAACGCCATAGAGTGTGTGTGTGTGGGGAGGGATGTTAAACAACAAACAATTATTTCTCATACTTCTGGAGGCTGGGAAGTTCAAGACTAAGGCACTGACATATTTAGTATTTGATGAGCACTGACTTTTTGATCCTCCGGTTTATCTTGCTGTGTTTTCACATATCCAAAGGGGCAAGGACATCTCTGATCTCTTTTATATGGGTTTTAATCCTATTCATGAGGACTCTGTGCATTATGACCTAATCCCCTCCCAAAGGCCCCACCTCCAAATGCCAACACAATGGGGATGAGCCTTCAACATACGAATTTTAGGGGCACAAGCATTCAGTCTGTAGCAGTGACCATGGGCTTTGGGTTTGAACGGATTTCATTTCTTAGTCATGTTCAGCAAGCACCAGCTTTCCCCAGTATCTTCTGGGTAGTCTTGGTTTCAGCTGAAATGCTCTCCTAAAGGTGACAAGTCACTAGCAACAATGGTTGTCTTCAAGTGTTATAGTTATCTTTTTCTCATGTTCTGGTTTCTAACTTGCCTCTGGCTTCAGAACACATCAGCAAAGAGCCCTGGGAAAATCAGAGGGGTGTGTTAGAATTTTCTGCATGTTGCATGGATTTATGGGTAATCCCACTATCTAAACGAAAATTCTGATGGAGATGTAAGAACATGGGTAGCTGTGGTATCCTCTGCCCATGCTTTTTTGACTACTTCTGAAGTAAAGCCCTCTCGCTTCCAGTTGGGATCTATTTTTCTTTACACTTTTAGGGTTTACTGACCATAACCCCCAAAGCACAAAACCTATCTGAAACGGAAAGGTAGTAAATCTCCACTTATCCAGAATCCAACCAGACAGAAAGGGAACTAGAAAGAGTCTTACTCTCAGATGTGTTCTATAATGATTGTTGATTGATTGCAAGAAACAAATGAGACAATATCTTTTAAGTCCTTGTAATCTTGTATGACAAGAAGCAGCTTCTATCATATCTTAAGCTGGGGTCTCCTTTTAACATGGAGAAGCTTTGCAATGCATGGTAATAGCTGTACTTTGGTATCTATTTGATGAGAAAGCATATGATGACTACAAGCTACAATGAATAGCACAGTGCCATTTTTAAATGAACCCACATGTTAAGTAGATACAAATATTACATGAAGAAATATGCATACATTAACATCTATAAAGCAAAACACTTAGGTTTCAAAAATATTAATTTATGTGTTGCCCAGACATTATTTTTTCAATTTACAAACAATATTAGGTGGATATACAGATTCCTGAGCTCCTTGTAAAGATTTCACAACTCTTCTGGGATATATGCCCACTGGATGAGAAATACTGCATTCTTACATTAGTTTTGCTTTTTGAAAAGTGAACATCAATACATAATATATGTGTGATGATTAGGTAAGCATATACTTCAGTTTATTCTTCAACTATTCCAGATAAATAAAAATGACAAATGATGGTTTAAGAACTTATATGTATCTTTTCTTGCTTATCAGCCAACAATTCTACAGTATATAGACTTACGGACCTGGAAGGGGTTTTAAAGCTGAGAAGCCTTATATTTGTGGAAGAATTCAGAAAGACCTACGTGCATGGATTCTTGCCTCCTGTTTTTTCCAAGTTGTGTGTCTTTGAGGAAGTTAAGCTTTCTAAGTTTCAGTTTCCCAGTTTGAAATTTGAGCATGAAAGTAACTCGTTCACAGCATTGTTGTGAGGTTCTGCAGATGACAGGCAGTTGATGAATGGTAGGTACATTCTAATCCAACCCCAGTTTTACAGGTAAGAAAATTAAGAGTCCAAAAGACTAGATTTCCAGGACACACACACACAAAAGAAAACCCAGTTTGTGGCAATGCAAAGCAAAGACATCCTGACTCATGCATCTGTGTTCTACCACAATTCTAAAATTTACACTCTCTGCTTCCTGTCTTCAAAATGTGCATGCCAATTTTCTAGGCTGGAATTGGCAATGTCTGATGAGAAGGCTTGTTTTTCAAAAGATGGGGGGAAAAAAAGGGAGATGAGGGGAAATCTTGCAGCATCTTTTATCTAGAGCCTCAGAATGGTTTCCAGTTAAATGCTACTTTGACCCAGGAACTCAAATGGTAGGTTTCTGCTGCTCTTGCCTCCTCTGATTCTGCTCACACTTGGAAAGCCCTGTGGTTCACAGCTAATTAAAGAGGGATAGGAGAAAATTATACCTCTGTTGATGCTATTGTTTTAATCTATCTCAGAAGCTTCTAAACAAGCAAGGCCTCTAGCAGTGGACTGAGAGGAAGTTCTCTCTTGCAGAGAGGGCACAGGAGACTCTAGAATGATTTCCACGAACCCACTATCATTTCATTAAATGACTTTTATACTTTCTATTGTCCAGATTCTCTCTCTCTGTCTCTCTCTCTGTCTCTCTCTCTCATACACACACACACACACACACACACACACACACACACACACACACTTCCAGATAATAACACAGGACCTGCTGAGTCTTAGGAAAGACAGGAGACCCAGAAGACAATAAAATATTATTTATCACTTGTTATATGTCTTACACCATATTTTCTTTTCCATTTAAATCATTTAACTATCCCAACAAACATGTGTCCCCATTTTCTATAACACTGAAACTTTGAGAAATTAAGGTCATACAACCAGTAAGTGTCAGGGCTGAAAAACCTTATCTTTATTACCATCATTATAATCAGTCATTATAATTATTATTCACCATATTCATTAAAATGGCTAACATTTATTGAACACTTACGATGGATTGAGTCTTCTTTTAAGTACTTTGAATATATTACTTTATATACTTTATATGTATTTAAACAGTTTATTCCTCAAAAAATGCTGTCAAGTAGGTATTATTATGATGATGTCCAAATTTCTTTAAGATAACTCAGCAGATAACCTAGTTAGTTTAATCCAGAAGCTGTACTCTTGACCACCCTGCTCTGCCTGAATCCAAATCGGGTTTTTTCCAACTCTACACCTTACCTCATTAGGGCTTTAGGACCAGGAGACCTTTCAGGAACCTCATGGGAATGAGAGGAGTACCTCTGCTTAAGGACAGGATCCCATTCAAGCAAACCTAGGTTTCAGTCCTCCCAGCCATTACGACAATACTAATCACAGCCTTAATATTAGACAATATAGCAGACAATACTACCTACAATGCCACTCGTACAGAATGAAATAGGTGAGCATTTGTAGATTATCTTATTCCCTTGTTGCTTAACAAAGCATGGCATATCTTTTCTTATTTTTATTTTTACTATTTTATTATGTTCAGTTAGCCAACATACAGTACGTCATTAGTTTTTGATGTAGTGTTCAACGGTTCATTAGTTGCCTATAACTCCCAGGGCTCCTCACAACACGCACCTGTCTTAATGTGATTTAGCAGTGTGACCAAGTAACTACCTGTAAGGAAAGGCTTAAGGTGGTTCAAACTTACAAATTGCTAATTAACAGGAAATGGGAGAGGCAATGCAATCAGCACCCAGGACAGCTCCAGTAGGATTGTGTCTCCCAAATAATGCTTAGGTGCAATTCACTGCCCTTTGCCCTGCAATAGGTCCTTGCCTAAAGTTAAAACTTTAAAGGCTCTTGATGTTCTTGCTCTAGACATACAACAGTGGTTCTTAATCTTCTTGGTGTATATACTTATTTTAAAAGTAGATTAAAGGAACACACAAGCATCCCAGAAAAACTAGAGATGTGCACATGCACATAAAGTTTAGATGATTAAAAGACCTCCTTGCCATTCCAGTGACGGCCTCTATTGAATTAAATATTGCTATGTAACAAATTATCCCAAAATATAGTGGGGGCCTAAAAAAACGACAGTGTATTATTTCTCATGGTTTTATGGGTTGGCTTGGCAGTTCCTCTGTTGGTTTCCCTGGGCTCATTCATGCAGCAGCTGGAGGGTTGACTGAGCTGAAAGTTCGCTCACAGGTCCAATAGTTGGTGCTGGATGTGAGATGAAGTGCCTCATTTCTCCTCCATGTGGTTTCTTGTCCTCCAGGAAGTCACACCAGCTTGCTTACATGGTGGTTATAGGGCAACATTCCTCCTTTGGGGACCTAGTCTCCAGAACTCATGAGAAGTCAGTTCTCCCACATGCTAATGATCAAAATAAGTTTAAAGTCTACCCAGATACAAGAGATCAGAATCCTGGCTCCAGCTTAGTGAAACAGCTATAAAAAAAACCTGCAGCCAAATTTAATGTTTTGCTGTCTCCTTAAAATAACTCATGAAAATAGACCACAGAGAGAAAATTTTAAGCTGCCTGAGGACAAGACTGGTCCTTTCTCCTTTGTCCTTTGTGCTTCACCAGTTCATAGAATGCCGCTGGGAATGGTTTGTAGGTTCTCAGTGATGTTGTTGGATGGAGAGTTAAATGCACTTCCAAATGAATGCTATGTTCTTTTTTCTATGAGTATCTCCAGCTTTTATTACCTGATCCTACTGGCTGAGAATAATGACTAAAAATAATAATCAACAACATTTTTATCAAAAGCTTATTACATCCCCCAAACTAAGAAATTTGCTTATTTATTTCATATATCTTCCCCTCCTATGAGGTAGGTTCTGTCATCTTGCTTTTACATGTGAGGAGCCAAGGGGTTAGAGAATAGAATTAGATTGCCCAAGGTGATATACTTATTAGGAGCCAGACCAAAATTTGAACTCAGGACTGCCTGACTCTTAGTGCCATATTCCCTCTCTCTCTCTTTTTAAGATTGTATTTATTTTTCTGACAGAGAGAGACACAGCGAGAGAGGGAACACAAGCAGGAGGAGTGGGAGATGGAGAAACGGGTTTCCAGCTGAGCGGGGAGCCCGACGCGGGGCTCAGATTCCAGGACCCTGGGATCATGACCTGAGCCGAAAGCAGATGCTTAATGACTGAGCCACCCAGGCACTCCCTAAGGCCATATTCTTGATGACTGAATTATTTAAATCATCCAATCCTGTTGCACTTCTTCATTCTTTTCTGGAAAAAAAGTCTACAAGTTCATGTGAAAGGAAACTTAGATAAACCTCTCCAACCCCTAGTGAGCAAAATAAAAAGAAACTCAAGTCTCACGATCTGACGCCAAACTATCTTTCTAGCCTTGTTTCCTACTCAGCCTGAACTATGGATTTCATAATAGTACCACATTCTCACTCTTCCTATATCACTTTTTTTTCTTTGTTGATAATATTCCCTCCATTCGCCACACACTGAAATTCTTCTTAGTCTCTATGACTAGCTTAAGTGACTTTTCGTCGGGAACATAATTTTTTTATCCTTCTCGTTGTCATTAACCACTTCTTTGACAATGTTTCTCCAACACATAATGTCTACCTTTATTTACCTTGATTTGATCTCAGTTCACTGCTAACATGACTGTCTTCTACTAGACACTGAACTTCCTGCCTCCATCTCTTCTTTTGTCTCTTTTCTTTCCCAGTAGATTTCACATTTCTGTTCTGTCGCAGACATTCTGCTCTAGCCCAGAACTAGAAAAATAAGTAAGTCATCAAATCTATTCTCAGGAAACTCACAATGTTCAGCACAGAGAAGCCATTGAGTATGCATTAAATGAATAAATAAAGGAGCTTGTTGAGGGGGTGGGGAGTTGGGGTATGAATGATTATAGTATCAATTTTATCCTAGAAATATGGGCAGTGCTTTACACTATCAACACTCAGCAAATACTGATTCATTTATTTACTTTCTATAATAAGATAGGCCTAGGTTCAAATCCTAATTTTATTTTCTTGGTAAGTTTGAGCAAATCACTTTAACTTTCTGAGAATAAGTTATTAAATCTGTGAAACAGTCAGTAATAATGACCTCATAGGGTTTCTGTGAAAATTAAATATGTAGCAAATGCCTATTGTATGAGCTCAACATATTTTAGCATTCTAAACTTCTCCCTAACTTAGCTCCCGAAAGACTGTGTAGCAGTTCGAGATACATGGCTGAATAGACAGACGGATGGATGGAGGGAAGGAAAACAAAATGAACGAGGCAAGACCTGAGGGGGGTTAAACTTCAGGGTATGATGACACAGGCAGACTCTGCAAGGTAAGAACGCATCAACTCCCTTCTTAGGGGCGCTGAGCCACCCTACAAACACCCTTGTCTGCTTCCTCCTAGCCCCTCCCCAAAGGCCATGCCACTGCTCCTTCCCTTCACAGGGGGCCCAAACAGCTTGTTTTTCTCCTCTTTGTGTGTTGGGGATATGTGATTTTGCTGTCAGCATGGTGTTTCTAATGAAAGGCAAATGGTGTCCAATGTGACTTGGGAAAAAAATGTACAAACAACAACAAAATTATATGTTCTTTTTTCCTGTAGTGTTCGCAGGGAGAATATGTGACTTGTTTGCTGTCAATACGGCTTCTAATGACATGGTGCACAGAAGCAGTGCCAAATGTGCGCGGCATTCATTATACACATGTATTAAGTGTAATGCGATATGAGTTTGGCGGCAGAGCAGATGAGAGCCGCCCTGGGGCTAATTTGGAGTTACAGCACCTCTTCCCCTGGGATGATGAAGGGGGAAAGGGGAAGTGGGCAGCAACATGGGCATGGAGCAGGGCTTCTGGAATTTTCAGGACTGCTTCTAGGCTAGGTTGAGAGAAATGTTAGGCTCAAAGAGTCTTTAAAGATAAGTCTTCTTTCAGCAATAACAACAAAATATCATTTCATGATTAATTCCTGACCCCCTAATAAAAGCCAGGCTCATACCATGCCCTGGGAATCAGATGCTTCACCAGCCTTCAGAAAGGTCACAGGCTCGTAGGACAGAGAAACAAGTACACAGAGTGATGATCCACCGCGGTAAATGCAGTAATACCTACAGGCTAAAGTTGATTTCAAACTACAGAGGAGGATTCCTAAGCCAGGCTGATGTCACTCCTTCTGAGGTGCTTTCCTTGACCCCCTCATAAATGACTAGGTCATCTGCGACATATTCTCATGATATCCTGGGCTTTTCCTTCACGGCATTTGTCATGGTCCGAAGTCAGTGTTGTGTGTGTTAACTTCATCAGTGTCTGTCTGGCTTCTAGACCCCAAACCCTGTGAAGGTGGGACCCTCATTTGTTTTGTTTACCTTATATCTCCAGCACATTGTACGATTCCTAGAGCATAGTTCATGCCCCAGTAATATTTGTTGTTGAATGAGTAGGTACTATCTTTTATGAGCTTAATATTGAAGGACATGGAAGAAAAAAAGCCAGGTAAAGAGGACGAAGGAAAAAGTGAGACCAAGGAAGGGACCTACGGCCTATATAAAGGGATATACACTTACAGAAGTAAGAAAGTGAAGAACAAAATTGGAGGAAAATCAATAAAAGTGAACTGTTGAGATTCTTAATGCAATCATTTATATTTTTTTCTAGTAAGGCAAAGACTTGTGCGAAAAGCCAAACCTCATTGGTAGTGTTTGTGAGGCAATATTGGGAGGCAGATGTGAAGCTGAACAAACATTTTGATGATGAGTAGGGCAGTAAAGGCACTAATGTGACTATTGAATGAAATCATGTCAATGAAGAGTTTAGCTAAAGAATGTTTAAGAAATTCTTCTCTTAACGGTGACATGATAATAGAAAGGGCCATGTCTGTTGCCTAGTTGATGAATCTTATTGAAGGAAATGGCTCCAGTGGAACAAAATCATTCTGAATGGAAAGGTCTCATTAAACATACATTCATACCCATTGAAAAATAAAAGGAGTAATATTAACAACGACCAATGCTTTTTGAGAAATCATTATACATGGGGAACTTACAGTGATCATCAGAATCCATGTGCTAACATTCAGTTTTCATGACAAAACCATAAGGCAGGCACTATAAAAATCCCACCTAGAGGTAAGGTGCCTAGGAGACCTGGGGAAGTTAAGTTACTTGCTCAAGGTCATACAGCTAAACAGAGGCAGAGACAGGATTCAAACTGAGGTTCTTTAATTCCTGAATCCATTCTTTTAATTACCAGAATTCAGGACAGCCGTGATAGGCTGAATTCCTCACTGTCTAAACTGCATTTTAAACCCAACTGCCTCCCTCATCCCATAAACTCAGCATTAAGTAAAGAACATGTCTTGCCCATCTAATGGCCTTTTGAGAAAAGAACTTGGGTTCTAGTGCCAGTTCTTTATGAACTTGTGACATGCCGTCGTATCAACCCTCATGAATTTGCAGATTTGAAGAAGTTTTAGGAAGTGACTCTTGAAAATATTCAGCATGACAGGAGGGCAGGAGATTCAGCTGGACCGAGTTAATGTCGGGTGGGTGAGTCGATCATAGGAAGTCTGACGTGTCACAAGGAGGAAGCTGAACCCCACTGATACTTTGGAAAAAGGAAGATATTGAAAACTTCAAAGGTTAAGGGTTTTCAACAGAACTTTATTAGAACTATATATGTGTGTGTATACAAACATACATGTACATATGTATCTATTATAGACATATATAATATGTATATGCACACACATATATGCACACATATACTATATATACACACACGTACGTATTACCATAATTTTAAAATGTAAATATATGTATATACATATTTACCTTGAATTATACTAGCTAACTTTTACTGAACTCTTTTTTTTTTTTTTAAGAATTCATCTATTTATTTGACAGAGAGAGACATCATAAGTAGGTGGAGAGGCAGACAGAGAGAGAGAGGGAGAAGCAGGATCCCCGCCATGCAGAGAGCCTGATGCGGGGCTCTATCCCAGGACCCCGAGACCATGACCTGAGCTGAAGGCAAAGGCTCAACCCATTAAGCCACCGAGGTGCCCCTTTTACTGAACCCTTATGTACCTTCTATGCTATGCCTTCACAAGCATTATGCCATTTAATCTTCATACCAACCTGAGAAAGTAAGTGTTATTATATTCTTTTTTCCAAGGAGATAAACAAGGCTCAGAGAAGTTCAGCCCCTTGCCAAAGCCACCATGTTAGTTATTGCGGAGCTAATATTCCCCCAGTCTGCCCCCTCCTCCAGGACTGTTTCATTCATATCCATGGGATTCTGTTTCTGTGATCTGCTGCTAAGTGTTTGCAGGAACTCTGAAAACAGGTTACTCTGTGAGCCGGTTCCCCTGTGAGTTCTGGAAGGTCAAGCCTGGAGTCCATTCATCTGTGTCTTCATGGCTTAGCCTTTGCTCATGTCAGTATCTGTGAATGTTTGTAGAATTAATGAAGGAATGATTTGCCTCAGTTTACCCGGTTATTGAGTGAAGGGGCTGGGCTAGAACCAGAGCATGAAGGGTCTCTGTTCAGCTTCCAAAAATCTCTCCCTTCTCTGAAATCTAACACTTGCTGCCATTTCCTCTTTCTGAGTAAGTCATCTGATACTTACCTGTGCCATCTTTTACACTATTGTATTTCTTAATGTTTAACTCTTGTGTGGATTTCGCTTTTTGTGAGTTTCCTCCTTCCTCTTCATGGGCCGTGAGTTTCTCAGATAAAGAAAATTCACATTGATGGGCCTTGTATAACATGCCAAGCACCCTATCAAGGCCATCACTGGCATGAGTTTATTTGATCATCATGACAATTCTCAGAAACAGTTATTATCATCTGCCTTTTACAGGAGAGCCAAGCTGGGCTCAGAGAGGAACATAATTCGAGTGATAACACACAGCAAGAATGCAGCAGAGATGGGATCCAAACCCAGGTCTTTCTGACTCCAAAGTCCAAGGCATGGGCTCTGACTTTCCCACCTTAGCCTTAATTGCCACATGGCCCAGGCTTCCTCTGCCAGAGACATCACCCCTCCCTCTTCTCCCACATGCTCCCCCCTGTAGCAGGACCCGATGGCAGCAAGCCCGGCAGGCAGCATGGAGGGCTGCAGCAAAGACACGCTTTGGCATCTTAGAATGCGGCACAAGGTATGCCAGCGAGAGGAAGAACAGTTGGTGAACAGTTGGCGAATGGATATTTTTATGCAAGGGTAGCCTGGAGCGAGGGGGGGAAAGAGTGGGGAAAAAAAAAAAAAACCTGTTTATAAAGAAGCCACAATTAATAAGGTCTTTGTTAGCTTTTTGGATTTAGATTTTCAAGTCCATTGCTTTGGGTTTGAAAAGGAACAGAAAGGTCCCTGAGGAGCCAGACCCCCCAGCTTCCAAAGCGTGAAGGCGCTTAGGAAACCAATCCAAGCCTGAGTGTGTGGAGGATTTTAATTATTCAGCAAGGAGCGCAAAGATGCTCTGAATTCCTTTGGACAGCTTCTTGTCTGGATGGTTTACACGGTGGCATGCTCAAGTGTGTGGGCTTACGAGCTATAGGATGACAAAGGAAAAAAAAAAAAAAAGAAAGAGAGCACCATATCTAGGATTTCTGAGAGAACTGTAGCTGCTTTAATCCACCGGCTACCATTTTATATCCCCTTCTGGGCTTCAATGTTCTCATCTGTAGAATGGGAATAATAGTATCCATCCAAGTGAGTTATTGTGAGATGTGGAAAATGCCTTCTAAAACTTAAAATCATTTGGAAATAATAATATTGGGTATTGTAGAGCACTATTTTTTTTTTTTTTTACAAAGGCCTCCACCTCCTGTTTTTCTCTTTACACATAAATTTAGTCTAGAAACATTTATAATACTATAATAATAACCTACCATTTATTGCGTGCTTAGCACATGCAAGATCCGTATTTTGCTGTATTTGACCTTTACAGTGCCCATATGAGGTAGGTCCCAGTTTTCAATGAAATGAAAGGTCAAATAGGTTAAGTAATGTAACCAAAGAAAGAAAGAATCATCCCCAATATGCAAAGACCACTCTAATGTGGACAGGTTGGCCTAGAGTGTGAGCCCTAACCACTCTGCTGTGTGCCAGGAGCCCCATAGCCATCCAAAGAGCTGCCAAAGCGGTAGTTATGCTATTATAAATTGAATTGTTTCTCTCCCCTCTCCCCCAAATGATATGTCGAAGTCGTAACCCTCAGTAATTCAGAATGTGGCTTTATTTGGAAAGAGTGTCTTTACGTTACAGGGTAATTAAATTAAGATGGGGTCATTAAAGAGGGTTCTAATTCAATATGACCCACGCATGTCCTTTTAGAAGAGACTATTTGGATACACAGAGACAGATACACAAAGAGGGGAGAGACACAGGAAGAAAATAATCATCTGCCAGGCAAGGAGAGAGACCTACAACAGACCCCTTCCCTCACAGCACTCAGAAGGAACCAACACTGCCAACACCCTAGTTTTAGACTTCTAGATTCAAGAACAGTGAGACAATAAATATCTGTTCTTTAAGCCACCAATTTGGTGATACTTTGTTATGATAGACCCAGCAAATTAATGCCTATTGTGAATACCCTTTTCTGGACGGGGCACCAGAAGAGGAAGAGACTGAGGTGATTTGCTCAAGCTGGTAAGTGAGATTGGTGAGATTTGCCTCCCATTCGCCCTGCACACGGATTGCTAGAAAAACAAAGCTCTTTGGGGCTGGAATTGATCATTGCTTTGTTCACTGTTGTGTCCTCAGCATTTATATCAGTGTCCGACATATTATGAACCATTACTTGTTGAATGCATGCATGAATGAATGAATGCTCTTTCTGCCAATTTATCCAGAGCTTGACAACTAGGTTAAGGTGATTAAAAATTTAAAAAAAAATTAAAAAATCACATCACATTGAAGCAAGAATTCCAGCTCATAGTAATTGTTACCAGAAAGTATTTTTTTACTTTGTATTCAAATACACCTTACACAGTCAGACACAATTATGAACAAGTTTTCAAACAAACTCCCCAGAAGTCTTACTTCATAGACTGTGAGGTATAAAACTCCCAAGTTCTAATTCTTACTTACATTTGGAAACATTGATTTGCCTACCTTCTTTCCTCTCTGGTTTCTGCTTCTTTATGGTTGTCATTCTATGTTTTCCTTTCTGTCCCATCAACTACTCCCTGGCTTTCTTTTACTGGTTCTTCTTTATTTTTTCAAATTACAAACTCTGGCATGCTCCAGATTCTGCTTTTCTCTGTCTAGACTCATTCTCTTGGTGGCTCCATCCTGTTGTGTGGCTTTAAATACTATCTATATGCTGACAACACTCAATGTGTATCACTTGTCCAAACTTCTACACTGGGCTCCAGACTTGTATATCCAGCAACCTACTCAGCATTCCCTCTTGGTTGAGTAATATATGTCTCAAGGTTAATATGTTCAAAACCAAACTCCTGATTTCTACCCTCATCTCAAGTGAAATACTGTTCCATCGAAGGTCTTTTCTGTCTTCATAAATAGCCACTTTATCCCTCCCATTGCTTAGCCTGAAAACCTTGAGTTTTGCTGGACCCCTCCTCTTCTCTCATAACCAATATCTAGTCATTCAGCTAATCTCATTGGCATTACTTACACAAAGTATTTGGGATCTGGCCATGGTCACTTATTATCTATTGCTACTGCCATCTTCTTTGCCTGGATTACTGTAACGGCTTCTTAACTGTTCTCTCTGTGTCCACCTGTGTCACCATACAATCTCTTCTCTACACATTTTCCTGGGAAATCCTATTAAAATGCAACTCAAGTCATTTAGTCCTCTGCCTCAAATCTCCCAACAATAATACTATAGGATTTAACCCCCCACTAACTCCTGGACTTCATTTCCTCCCTCATGGGTCCCATTTAGTCTTATTAACATTGACTGTGATCAGTGTCTGACGGACCCACAGTTTTTCTGGGGGAGTAATCTGAAGACAATCCTTTAAATAACCAAGCTCTTCTCCTCTTTCACTGTGCTCATACTTCTCAAACTCTTCTCAGGCCCACCCCTGAGACACGGTTAACTAGATGACATGTTCCACTCCTTATTAAAATAGTCATGTCATTTGCATATGATTTTCTCATTATTATATCCTTAGCAGAAGGAGTAGTCAAGCTAGAGTGGTACAAGTGCCTCTTATCTATTTTGGTCAAAATTCATCTAAATGAGGAGCACCTCATTCTTATGTAGCAAGAAAGTAAATAAGCTGCAATCTTCTTATCCTGTCTGTTTTCCTGAAATTCTTGGTGTGCTGGGTTTATCCTCTCAACTAAGTCCCCTCTTGATCCTTCTCTACTCTCCTCACCTGCCCCGGGGACTGACCTATGTGAAGTGCCTCAGGGGGCTCTGGTGCCCTCAGGATTCTGCATGAAGTGGGAAGAGAGTGAGGTCAAGGTGTTTTTTTTGTTGTTGTTTTTGTTTTTGTTTTTTCTAATTCTGTCCCTGAAAGGTCACCTTGGACTGTGTCCCAGATATCATTAATCCTTTCAAGGGGGCTGTGTTATAGAATCCCTTCTCTAAATTGAAGAGTTCTGAAATGGCTCTCTCCCACCTCTTCCTTAACCACGGAGGGCTGTTAATCTCCTAATTGCCAGTTCTGGGTAACTGCCCCATCTATTAGGGTTCCCTTCCCTTCCCTACACCTTTGTAATGAGTCCCTCCTTCAGCTCTTCTCACTTGAGAGTGTCACCAGTTTCTTCCTAAGACCCTGACAGATATACCTCCTGATCTCTAAGTGTCCCCCCCCACCCCGGCTTACTACCCTTTATCTGGAGCAGTTAGGCCTCCTATATTACCTTCCTTTGACACAACAGATTATTTTTCTGATCAGTACTACTCAGCTGAGTAGTACGAAGTTTGTCTTGCCCTTGGAGGGTGCAGATCTGAAGTCAAACTGACCTATCTTGCAATCTTGAATTAGACCATGGCCAAGCGTCTTTGCTCCCTGGCGTTTCATTTTCCACAAGATCTTGTCCATTTTTGAATGGGATTTATATGACTGGAATAGACTGATGTATCGGAGACACATTGCAAACACTAATTCATATTCCTTCCCCTTCACCTTGGTGCATTTGTTTTTTTTAGCTTTTTTATTTTTTTTTTCCTGTTTCATTTTGATTAATGCAATACCTTAACTTCAGTGGAGCTTGTGGAGTAGCACAGCATGTAATTTGCAGTCGGATAATTTCCTCATCAGTGGGAGTTGCTCTGGTGCTAATTTGGGCTGTATCCTCTATTTCAGTCCTTTGTCTCATTTATAAAGAGCATACCGTATTGTTCCAACTTCCACACTTTTCTTCGGGAGGCTGTGCGTCGTGACTGAAAGTGAGACTAGAAAATCCATTCCACCCCCAGAGTCATCAGCTTCAGGGCACATATACAAAAGGGCACCATTGTTAGGAAAAAAAATCTAAAGGTTCCAGTTTCCGAATAGAGGGATCTTTCTCTGCTTTTGGGTATAGCCTTTGATTTACATTTGGTGGAGGCACCATGGAAAGAACTGGACTAAGTTAGCTCAACTGGGATCTTTGATTCACCTCATCTACCTGACCTTCTGGGCCTAGGGTCCAATTCATGACAAGCGATATCCACTGGGCCTGTTTGGAAAGAGATAGCTGAAGGAATGCAAGAGAGATTCAGTCAGGAGGGAGGAAACTAGCCTCAAGCCTCAAGATACATAGCACATAAGAAAGGCTAAAAGCTGGAACACTGAATACCAGAGTTCAAGATGGAGACGAAACAGAACAGGTTGTATATCCTAAGGTAGAAAGCATAAAGAATTCTTTTCAAACCTAATGAAGGTAATGGCAAAATAATGTATGGATATAAGCTGAGGTCTATCCAGGAACAGATCTCATGAACACAGTCCGCGTGGCTCTCTATGGGAAGACTTCGCACGATCCCACAAAGTTAAAGACCAAAGCCAAAAGTGGGATCTTTGCCTCTCTGAGCCCTGGGACTCATTTCAGTTAATAAGGGCTAACCCTCTCTGCCTTGTTTATCACCCAGGACGGTTATAAAGATAGAATGAGATAATAGGTTAAAAAGCATTTGATAAACCTCAAAGCACTACACAAAAGCAATGATCCCGCAGACATTTCACCGTGGGGAGCTGAACTTTTCTCGAAGAGGTCACATTCTTGGTCAGCTGGAGTCAGACCAATCCTGAACTCCATCTCTATGAGGGATGTATGAATCCAGAGAGAACCTATACTCAAAGGTATGTAAGCAAAAAAGTCAACCAAAGTAAACTGCAGGAAGGTTGGTAGGTATCTGGGCTTTCAGAATGAAGGAAAGCTGGTCTTCAAATACAGACCATCCTTGCTCCAAGTAGACTCTCTACTTGGGGTTCAGCCTCACTGGGCTTCTATCATGGCCCAATGTTCTGCTTGAGGCTGAACCACGGTCACTGAAACTCCTAGGTGTGCCAGTTCCCAGTATCATCACCCAAAAGGAAGGGGCCCTCTTCCCTTAGTTCCATTTCAAAAAATCCTGACAGAATCTGTGCAGGCTTGAGTCACTTGTCCATTCTGTGACCCAGGCAGGGAGTACTACGATTGGATTGGTACCTCTGCATGCTTTGGATCAAGAAAGAAGCTTTTCCTCAACTATTCCTGGAAGCCGGGGTGAGGGAGGGCTGCTGAGAGAACAAGGCGCTCCTTCTAGTGAGACACTACACCCTGTATGCCAGGTATTGAAGACGAAGATATCTGGGCTGTTTAGGATGGGCCCCTGTCCCCCCCTGGAAGGTCGTTAGGAAGAGTAGTAATAGTGAGTTAGTCAGGGTCCTGGCAGGGAACGTAGTATAATCAGAAGAGGTATCTGAGGAGGCTTTAGAGAAGGGAGTTTTACAGGTGTGAGAAGAGTTCAGAAAAAACCAAAAAGAGATGGTGAAATATCCAAACCAGTGGGAAAGCATTGCTGTTCCTTGGCCTGAAAGGGCAAGGGTCATGGGATGGCTATCTGACGGCCCTGAGACCAATAACTGCAGGGGAGGACCCGCAGCCAGGGGCTGTGGCCTTCAGTGTAGGGATTCAGCGTCAGCAGCTGTGGCAGACCTCTCCTTCCATCTGCTGTTTCATGCTGTGCCTCTCTGATGCCCAACTAGATGCCAACTAGATGCCCAAGTTAAGGTGCCCAGCTGGATGCAGTCCTTAACAGTGAGATTCTTATTGCACAGAGCAAGGTGGAAGGGGGTGGAGACATGATTCAGGGCGGCAAAGGGAGGATATCCAGCACAACGTTCCCTTTGACTGAAAGGTGGGGCCTCGTTAGAGTCCGCTTTGTCAAATGGAATGGTTTAAAAGCATGACAAAATTTTAGGGCTCACTCAGACCAAAAGTCACAACCTTGTCTATATCTAGCTTCTAGATGGGCTCTGCATGGCAGACACAGCTTTCAAACCAAAAGCCAAAACCAAGCCAACAATAGGCAAAACCCCTCAATTCTTAACAATAACATCCTTGAGTTCCAGTTCCCCACAGCCATCATCATTTGCTGTCTTCTAACACCTGCCACATGAATGTATACAGTGCATACATACACATGTGTACACACATTCATGCATACATTTAATCTGAGGACCCGTGATTAGAAAAGTCAAACTTCATCAAGTTTCAGATAAAGAAACTGGGCCTAGAAAGAGAAACTTATTTGCCCGTGGCTGCACAGCCTTGCTGGGATTTCTGTCTGTCTGTCTGCTGGGAATTAGAAATGTATAAATAGGAAGAATGGATTTAAAAAAGTTGTTAGTCTGTGTAAGGCGGGAGCCATCTTGACACATGGGGGCAGTTCTTATTTGAAGCCAG
This sequence comes from Mustela erminea, assembly GCF_009829155.1. Classification (NCBI taxonomy): domain Eukaryota; kingdom Metazoa; phylum Chordata; class Mammalia; order Carnivora; family Mustelidae; genus Mustela; species Mustela erminea. The sequence goes on from NC_045623.1 coordinate 63,144,403, forward strand.
GATTATGCAAGGATTCTATTCCTTCCCTTCAGGCCCAGGAGGTAGAATTAGAACAATGGGGAAAAGTGATTGCCATCCCTGCAAGTCAGGGCTTGCAAGGGCTCTTCAAAATGAGCTGGGCTCCCTCTCAGCATCATGAGTTCCCATCTGTGCAGATGGCCCATTAACAGAAAGTGCACCCGCCCTTAGTGAGGATGTGTTGGACTCTTGTCTGTTGGTCCCTCCTACTCTGTGAGCTGAGCTGGTGCTGAATTGAATTGGAATGAGAGGAATGTGTCTTCTTGGCTCTTTTTCCTAAATTATCTTTAATTTGATTCCAGTCTTTTTTGGTGGCCTGTAGGTGGGGAGGCTTTATTTCACCCTTAATTCGGAAATCCCTAGCCTTCCACCCATCAAGAATCTAGAAGCCAGGGTCCTCACTTTGCCTTTACCCATTCCTCTTTAATCACCCTTTTTCCCACTCAGAGCAGTCTCTGCTCTGTCCCCATACAAGTTAGGCTCATTTCTACCTCCACATACATCCACACCGTGTGGTGAGTTAGGATATTGGTTTGGTTGTAATAACAGAGATCAAACAGCAGTGACTTAATGAGAAGGAAGGTGTGTTGCTCTCCCATAAAACTGGAGCTGCTGGGCTATCCATATGGGCAGTTTGGCTGTATTCAAGGTCACCAAGAACCCAGTTCCTCTGTCCCATTGCTTCCACACCCCCATTGTCTGCACGAACAAAGATGACTCTTCTCCACCAAAACCCCATGCCTGTTCTCACAAAGGAGGGAGAAGACGTGCAGAACAAGCAAATTCACCTCAGGAAGTAAGCCATGACAACACTTTCTGTCATGTCCGATCATTCCTAACTTACTCATGTGGTCATGCCGAGTGGCAAAGAAGACAGGAAGTAGAATTTCTAGCTGGACATCTACATTGCCAGTTACACAGAGGAGGGGGTGCATTGGTACAAGGAAAAAGGACTAAATGGATTCTGGTAACATATTTAGGATGTATTTTCTAAGCAGAATGGACTCCTTTTGCCCTCTATGAAACCAAAGTTGATCATCTTTCAAATAACAATTTAAATCTATCTCTTCTTAAAGTTTTCCCAAGAGAACCATCCTTCAAGACTGTCTTCAGTATTCTAAAAAGACTTGGCTGATTGTCCTGCCTATACCTACAGAATATATCAAGAGCTCATTCAAAAGCAACCCCCCGACTGACGGCCCACTTTGCTACTGTCGCCACTTTAGGAAAGGGATGAACTGATTCTATGAGTTAACATTTACCAGTCACCTACCAAGTACTAGGTGCTGTGCTAACTGCAGTCATTATGAACATTACCTCATTTGATCATTGCAATTGACCTATGAATTAGGTACCGTTATTCAATTGCCAGATGAGGACTCTAATACTCTATGAAGTCAGTTTCCCAAAGCTCTCCAGCTAGGAAGTACCACATTCATCACTGAAACATAAAAACTCTGGCTTCAAGCTTTATCACGACTTTTCTGTCAAGAGATTTATCATAGAGAAACTTTACAGACTTGAAACAAGTGGTTAATTCAGTGTTGATACATTGGTCAGACTAATAATTTAAAAAAGATACTCAAGGCAAAACAACTCTAACAAACTAATTCATTGTGCTAATTTCATTTTCAAGGTATTTCCAAGGGCATGCTTCCCTGTGAATCAAGGTCTTCCTTCTCTGTGATATGGTTTAAGAAAGTAATACTAAGGACTTTATTTCTCCCCTCTGTTTTCACCCTTCCTCGATTCTTTCCATGATTTTCTCTTGAGGAAAAGGAGCAGATTGAAAACTGTGTTTATACATGCAACCGTTAAAATAGATGCTCTGCCTATAGAAATGAACCGTGCCAGGGTCTACTAAATTAAGTGCTAATATGCCAGCTCCCCAATCTGGGAAATTGCAATCATTCTCTTGATTGGAGTAGCATAATTCGAAGCCTCTCTATTTGCTAGTTCCTTAACCTACCACAGCTGAGAACCTCAATTGCATTTAATTCAGTATTCTCAAGTACCACAAGATGCCTGGTTATGAGCTAGGAATGGCAGGTCAAGAGTGAAAAAAATACAGCCCTTGCCCTCAGCGAGCTAAAAGTCTACTGGAGAAGGACAAAACAGGGAAAATAAGTAACTGGAGTATGAAGAGATTTGCCCAAAAGGTGACATGTGTATAGGGTGTCATTGGTTTAAAAGAGAGAGGCTTGACCCTGGGCTAAAATGAGGAGGGGATGTAATACCTGAGCTCAGTTTTGAAATATAAGAACAAGTCAGATGCAGGAAAGAACATTCCAGGGAAAGGGAACAGAATATGCAAAAATAAAAGGGGCATGAAACATATCATATGATTTGGAAACCATCAGTGGGTCAATAAATTCACAGTCTAAGTTGATTGTGTCAATTTATAAACTATTTTTGGTGGGTGATGAGTTAGAGGGAGGGGGCTTTAAGCAGAAAAATCAAGTGATCACATTTATGTTTTAGACATACCCTGACATTGCCAGGGTGTGGGGGTGGCTTGTAGAAATCAGGGACACCTGTTAGAAAACATTCGCGATGATCAAAGATGAGAAGTGATGAAATACAAGGTGTGTGATGTCTGGCAAGCGATGCCAGAGAGTGGATGTGGGATAATAGTCAGCATTTATAGAGGATTTACTATGTGCCAGGCCCTGTGCTATGCTATTTGGTATAGTAACTTCTTCCATCGTCACACCTCTCCTAGGAGGTAGGTACTATTATTGTCCTCATTTTGCAGATGAGGGCACTTAGGTATCAGACTCAGCTAAGAAATGGCAGAACCAGGACCTGAACCCAGTCTAGCCCCACAGCCTTTCTCCTTCAGCACTGAAGGGATGCTTTAACTTTATTTTCTTATTAAGATGTTAACCTTCCTGGGGCTCCTGGGTGGCTCAGTGGGTTAAGCCTCTGCCTTCGGCTCAAGTCATGATCTCAGAGTCCTGGGATCGGGTCCCCTATCGGGCTCTCTGCTCAGCAGGGAGCATGCTTCCCCCCACCCCACCCCCTCTGCCTGCCTGCTTGTGATCTCTCTCTCTTTCTCTGTGAAATAAATGAATAAAATCTTTTTTTAAAAAAAATGTTAGCCTTCCTAAGTTTCTCTTTGAAGGGCGTAAGATAAGCTGTCTGGCAGTGGATTAGGAAGAATCTCCCTGCACTTGACCAGCTTGACAACCTTGAAAGCATGAAAATCTATGTCCTCATCTGTAAAATGGAAATAATCCTACCCACTTCATAGGATTTTTCTGTGCAGGCAAGAGACAGTGAGCATACAGCGACTATCATAGTACCCGAAACAGAGAGAGCAGTTCTCAAATGCTAGTTTATCTTTCCTTCCTTCCCCTTGGAGAATGCCGGCACTTTTGTTACTCCTATTAAAGTTCTTTATAAAAAGAGATGAAAATTCTTAGTGTGCTAAAGATAAATGAACTACAGCTACCTGTAACAACACAGATGAATCTTGGAGACTAATGTTGGGTGGAAAAAGCAATTCTCAGAAGGTCACGTACGTGTGATTCCATTTTTATAAAGCACAAAAACAACCAAGTCTAAAGAATGTATTGTTTAGGGATATGTGCATATGCGGTGAATTATTTCTTATAAAGAAAAGGATTGCTTGATATGGCTTTAAGGACGGTAATAGCTGCTGGAGGGGAAGGCAGGGAGATGGGGTAAGGAGGGGGCACACTGTTGGTACAATGGTAAGCACAGTGGGGTGCTGGTGGTGAGCACATGGTTGTTCATTTTATTAATAGTAGTAGTAATGTTTTGTAGGTACTAAATATTATGTGCACAATCTGTAAAAAAAAAAAAAAAAGGCGGGGCGGGGGGGGGAAGAGTCTCCAGGGAAGCTTCAGGCCTGGTTTGATTCGGGACCCAACAAAGAACCGAAATCTTTGTCTCTTGGCTCTGCTTTCTCTAGCTTAATAGCTTCCTTCCTTAGTCTGGACAGTTGGCTCTCCTGGCAGCTCCAGACTCAGGTCATACTAGTACTAAGTCCAGCAAAAAAAAGAGAAAGCGTCTGCTTCCCCATCAACTCAAGTTAAAGACTCAGCACTGAATCTTAGCCTCCCTGATCAGTCTGCTGGGTCATGCTTTGTGCTGGAATCAATCTCTGAGGCTAAGATTTGCATTGATTGATTTAGTCTCGGTTACAGGCTGTACCAGTGTGTCCTGGGCTGCAGTCAAGCTGACTCAAGGCACATCGGTTAAAACTGAGGGAAACACAGGCTCTCCGAAGCCAAATCATGATGTTAATGTGATACCGAGGAGTGGATGTCAATGGTAAAAACAGCCAAAGCTCACAGGAGCCATTGAAAATCACATATTAGACAAACCAACCAACCAAGCAAAAAAACTTATATTTTCATGATTACAGAGCAATGCAGTTTACTATTGGTGTTTTTTCAATTTTATAAAATCATAGAGGCAAAAATAAAAAGGTACCAGCAATCTTTCCTCTCTGAGGAAACCAATGTGGACATTTGGACTTCCTTCCAGTCTTTTCTCTGTTTTGCTGTCCTGGTGACCTTCACCTATGTTCACTTCACAAATACATGACTCGTGTTTTCACAGGCTGTTTAAACTTTTTATTACTATTTCATGCATTTCAGGTTTTATTCATTAGCCATAGCCCCTGTTCAGTTCCAGGGGCTTTGTTAAATGTCTGAAATACTGAAATGACTGTCACAGTTCTTGTCTTCAAGCTAAAGTCATAATCCACCACTGAGTAGTCGTGGGGAAAAATATGTACGTATGGACATTATCATGAGGATGTAGTGCACGGAGCAGAGCCTCGTGGAAGCTCCGTGTCTGAGGAAGTATAGGATTTCGGCCAGCTTGGGAGGCAGGTGGGAAGGAGAGGTTGTAAGGTAGTGGAGAACCTGGCAAAGAGGAGGGCATAATCAAGGACATAGAGATGAAAGCACAATGCTGTGTCGTGAGCTCAAAGTCCAAGACACAGCAAAGAGGTAAAGCTGGAGACGAGGGGACTAGAGGGCCCTGTACTCCCTGCAAGAGAAGCTGGCCTTTCCACAGGGTAGCCACAGCTCACCTAGTTGGGGAATGTGATCTGTGTTCCTGCTTGGGACACAACACTACCTGAATTGCCTTTCCTGTAGGCTCTCTGGGGCCTTCAGCATCTTACACATTCTTTGAGGCAAAAAAGGGAGCTGCCCCCTCTGTGAAACTTTCTTCCCCCACCAAGGGGAAGCCGGTTCCCTGTTTCCACAGGTATTGACCTTTCCCCCTGAAAGTGCCCTCTCCTCTTTTGTAAACAGAGAATATGGTGTCTACTTTGGAAAAGGATAAGGAATTGAGATAATTTATATAATTCATATATTATATATATAATTTAATTTATATATATAACACATAATTAATACATATTTATATTTATATGTAACATGTTATATATAAATTTAATTTATATATAAGTTAATAATATAATATATATTATACATTTAAATAATGTATATAATTACATATCTCTAATTATATGTATATAATGTATATGTATGTAATATGTATATATGTATATACTGTATATGTATATGCACTATGTTATATAATAATGTATATAACAGTATATAAAGTATATTATATAATATGTATATAATGTATATTTATATAACATATATATAATGTACATATAATGTACATAATAGTATATATTATACTGTATATAATTTAATGGTATAAATTAATTTAAATTTAAATATTTATATTTATATATAATTTTATATAAAGCAGGACCCATAGCACTTGAACACCTAGAAGATGCTCAGTAATCAGCATTGTTAAGACACTACTACTGCTATTATTCAGAGACTAAAGGGAATGCACTCAAAAATCTTTCCCAGCTCTAATAACGTAGGACTTCTTGATTTGTTTTCTCTTCCTATAAATGCTAAGCATCTGCACTCAGATGGAATAAGGGTGGTGGCCAGGCATCAGGTAGGGTCCCAGCAAGGAACATATGGCACACTCAAACTAGGAAAGTTTATTAAAGGAATTATTATAAAGATGTGAGAAGTTTAAGGAATCTAACAAGGGATAATGCTGGACCCTGAGCTCTATCCACCCCCTGATCTGGAAGGGTTAGGAGAGGAGAAGTTACCAGAATCCAAAGAAGGTAACTCTGGGGAGAGGAACCCCTTACAGCAGTGTGGTGAACATTTGCACAGAGCCAGGGAACAAATGTCAGACTTCATCTTCTTGATGGAGACTTCGTCTTCTTCCTCCACCTCCATCTCTTCCTCCCACTGAATGCTACAGGAGGTCAGAGGGCAAAAAGCCTGTTGATGTAGACTTATGTCAATTTCGCAGGACACAGATCCTGGTAAGAAGGTGGGGGCAGCAGATCTGAAGAGGCAAAGAATCTATCAGTTATGGTATAAATCTTAAGAGTTTGTGGAATAGCACCTGTCTGGGGTTTAGACACATAGACCACTATGGCAGTCAACATGTTGGTACTGTAGCTCTTCACAAGCGAGGGACCGCCCACTTGGTGGCTGTCTGCCCCACTCGGAGGGCTTCTCCCACTCGGAGGGCTTCTCATTCCCCAGACTCAGAGGGAAACACAGTTCAGTTCCGATAAAAATTTCTATGTCTCCTTTGAGTAATATGTGCCTCAAGGAAGAAACAGATGCAGGGAAGCTCCATGCTAGAAGGTGGAAAACAATGACGGCTGCTTTGGGAAGTCCCTTGAGTTGGTGAGACCCTGGTACCTAGGTCGCGGTTCTGGCTCTGTCACTTGCCAGCTTTGTGATCTCTGAGACTCACTGTATTCACCTGTAAACTGGAGTAGCAGTTGTCCAACCTTGTGGATTAGAAGTATTTGAAAGAATGCAGTCCGGTCTTCGGCACTTTGTGAAGCTCACAAACACCAAATTACATTTATGTAACATTTATCTAATGAGCAATTCGTCAAGTGCCACTCTTGTGCTGGTCTCTGGAGCAAAATCATGACGGAGTTAAGCCCAGACGTAAAGGAATCACAGGCCAGAATAAGAGTTTCTATTTAGGGATTGATAGGTAGGCTTTGGTGATTGTATAAACACCTTGAAACCGAATGCGGAAGTTTGTATATGGGTAAGTATGTGTGTGCATTTTTCAAGGAGGATTTCATTAGATTGTCCAAGGTAAGAATCATGGAGGGAGGAATTTTAGAAGAGGGTTCCTGGTGGAGTACATTCAGCATAATAGCAATAAAAACAAACAAAAAGCCATGTGGTATTTAGCGCACAGAAAATGCAATTAGAGGGTAACTTCATCCTCACCTCTCTGTGGCCCTGCCTGGGAATTTGGGCTGGAGGGTAAAAGCTGCAGGCAGGAGATACCAGCTCCATACAAATAATAACTTTACAATAATCAGAGTTATCAGAAAGTTGTTTGGGAGAGTCAGACACATTCCAGAGAATGTGCTTGAAGATTGCTTGAAGAATGCTTGAAGATTGCTAATGGGGCTTTCTATATAGGAGGAAATAGCCTAAAAAGTCTTTTTCAACTCTGATGTTCCAATAAATCAGCAGGATGGAGTGTGAAGATGGTGGTGCCCACAGGCGAGAGAGAGAAGGTGTGTTTTTGTATGTGTCTGTGCTGGCTCCGCCTTCTCTGTGAACTGGCCCAATTACATGAGGAAGTGAGATGTTGTAACAAGCCGAGGAGGGAACCAATGGATCACGGACCAGGTAGGTACAGGGAGATGGATGAGATAGGATATTTTGGAGTGTCTTGCCAAGCTCGTAAGTGTGTCCCTGTGGAAAGCTGCTTCCACTAAGCAGATGCTATTAGATACTCCCAAGCCAACTTGATAACCTTGACTGTGCCCAAGGCTAGGAAGCATGAAGGCTGTTCTTCTCGGGGGTCCCCTGCTTCCAAAGTCTGGGTCAATGATGAGTAATACCTGTAAAACATCTTTACAAAAGAAATCCCAAATCACAGGTAACATCATTGATGTATTCAACCATCTGATAATTATTGAGCACATATCGTGTGGCAGAAACTATACTGAGCATTAGAGATACAGACATGGATAAGGGGAAGGAATCAAGACAGTATTTGTTCAATGAAAGGCACTTAGTAATCGTTATCAGATTTAACGTGGCTACCAATCTTGCAAGATGAATATCATCTTCGTCTTACACTTAGAGGAAACAGGTTCAGCTACTTGTCCAAGGTTTTGAAGTTGTTGAGTGTTGGACTTCAGATTTGAATTCAGGATGGAATCACTCCAAAGCCTGTGTTTTCTTGCTAACATCAAGTCTCTGCCGTTAAGGTGCCTACAGCATCGTCCGGGGCACACACATGCATAAAGAAACGTCTGCAGGCCCAGTGTACTGTAACATGCGGGAGCAGGGGATGGGCTGAGTGTTAAAGAGCCAGCCAGTTCTAGGAGACTTGTTTAGGAGCTGGTGTTTGAGCTGAACTTCAAAGCATGCAGAGATACAGAAAGGCTAGAGTCCAGGAGGTGAAGAAGGAAATTCCAGGCCCAGGCAGCAGGGTCTCGGATATGACATATGAAAGGCAAGCTTGAGGGGCTTGATGGGCACCTGGGTGGTTCAGGGGGTTAAGCCTCTGCCTTCAGCTCAAGTCATGATCTCAGGGTGCTGGGATCCAGCCCCGCATCGCATCGGGCTCTCTGCTCAGCGGGGAGCCTGCTTCCTCCTCTCTCCCTGCCTGCCTCTCTGCCTGCTTGTGATCTTTCTCTGTCAAGTAAATAAATAAAATCTTTTTTAAAAATTATTAAAAAAAAAAAAAAGAAAAAAAGAAAGGCAATCTTGGTTTAAGGAAAGATAAAGCCAGCGTGATGTGCGTGGAAATCGCTGTGGGATTTGAGTTGGGAAGAGATTATAAGAACTTTGAGTGTTTTGGCTTGCAATATGAGCTTTTTTATCTGAATCCACAGGAAGCCCAAGAAGGTGGCCAGCATTTGTCTGACGTGGCCACTTTGTGTTTTAGCAAGAACTGCTTTCTGTATCTCCAGGTAGAGCCCGGTGTCCCTCGCAACCCTCTCCATCCTCTCCTCGGCAGGAGCAGGCCGGGTCCCCCATGGCCGATTCTCTCCACGGCAGAACCCTCCCTGGCCCTTTTCTCCTATTCTGCATGTCTCCCTATAAATCAGGAGAAAATGCCGCGGGCCCATGCATGGCTCTCTTGTTACCATAAATCTGGGATGTGAGTGTGGTGGATGGTGGGTTTAGGTAATTACAGAATATTAAACTGTTCTTGCCTTTCTCAAGTCTAAAGAATTGTTATCTGTGTATCTCCTTCTGCAATTTATGGCCTTTCCGGACGAGGGGAAGCATTCTCACAGTCACTGCCTATAAATTATGTGCTTTTCCCATAATTCCCACTGGTGAATATTCCTGATGGTAAATGACTATTATTTCTATTTCTATAGGCTGTACTCATATATCCATGATAGATATAGGCATGTTGGATGATGAGGAAAATTTATCACGACTCCTTATTTAGAGGGCAGGGCCAGTGGAGGGGGCGGGAGGAAGCAGGGTTTGTGCCTCTCCGGTTAGGTTCTTCCAGTGGAATAAAGGCCTTTTCCACTGGAGCCTCAGGAACCCTTTGCTCTTGGAAACATACTAGCCCCACTGCAAGGTGGTTCGGCCGAAGCAGCTCACGTAGTAATTGCATGTTTGATTTTTACTGTATGGTTGGCTTTATTCTTGCATTTTATTCTCATTGTCTCCTGATTCCGAAACACAGAATTATTTCTTAAACTGAAGACAGTGTCTTATGATGCAGTATGTCTAGCTCTCGCTTGGTGCTGTGTAGCTATAGGGGAAGGAGCGTGACTTTCTTTTAGACAGGCGGAAGACTTCTGATCAACCCTTTATTAGCTGTGTGACCTCAAGAAAGTTACTACATAGCTCTGAATGACCATCTCCTTATCTTTGTAGCAAGGATGGCCATAATCTTTGGCTTAACATTGTTATAAGGATTTACCGTGCTAATGTGTGTCAGGGTGCCTTGCCCAGTGCCTGATGATGTAGAGATGCCAAGTAAATGTTTATGAATGTGCACATGAAGGAGTGGGCCGTGATTGCAAGCTATCTATAGTTTAATACATAACACATTATTTTAGGGCACAGCTAAGCCGAAAGTACAATGATTCCAGCATGATACAAATTTTGCACTTAACAAGAGTGAACAGGCCATTCAAAATAGGTATTTTTCTCTCTTCTATGTCATCCCGGGCCATTATCCCTTCTGCCTTGCGGCTCAGCCACTCCTCGGGATAAGATTCTCTTCTGAATGGTCAAAGTTGTTTCATCACTGCCACATCCAGGTCCCAACCCACAGGAAAAAAAAGGAAAGGAGGAAGTGAAAGGCACAAACAGCTTTTTTAAAAGAATGGGAGATGGGAGATATACACATCATTTCCACCTCTGGAACTTCATCTCATGACTGTACTGAGCTGCAACATAGGTGGGCAATGTTGTCCTCTTTTGGGTGGTCATATACCCAGATGAAACTTGGGAGATTCTATTGGTAAACACAAGAAGAGAAAAAGAGATATGGGGGTGATTCACTTTCTCTGTCTCATTTGGAGTTCAGCTTAAACTCAACCTGAAGACAGAGTGCTACCTTGTATAGTTGGTTGAAGTTTCAAATGCATCTCTCTTGTCCCCCTCTAGATTAAAAGCCTCTTGAGGGGGGTTGGATCTTACTTACTCTTCTTTGGGTATCCTCCTGAGTTTTGCACAAAATCTGGCCCTTTGCAGCTACACAGTGTTTGTTGACTGAGCAACTAATTGATTACAGTATGCCCTGAGGTGGAGGCTAAGTCAACCCACAACCTGGCTTATGAGAAATGATGCGACAGACATTTCTTGCTTCTCAGTGGCCATTCTTTCCTATCTTCTTGAGCAGCTGGTGTCATGGAGCAGACCCTGCAGTTCCCATCTGATGTACTTCCTGACTGCCCTTTTGTCTTTGGAGAAGGAAGACACTAGGGTCCTGGCTACAGGCATGTCTCTTGGCCAGTAGGATCAGTGGCCATAGGACTGACAAATATATGGCCTACAGCCAGAGATGATACAGCTCCTGTTCAATTGCCCCCAAAGTGAGGGCTAGCTGACAATGTCCAGGGAACATTCTGAGCCTCTAGCTGTGACTTGAGCTAAGCAGAATTAATCAATTCTTCCTGTCCTGGAAATCCCTTTGCACATAATGTGGTAGATTTAAAGTTAGAGATGTTTGGCTCCATTTCTCACTGGCTGTGTAACTCTGGGCAGGGCACGGGACCTTTCTGACCTTCAGCCATTTCTTGTGCACTTGAGATAAAAGCACTTTCTACACCTACATCCCCCAGTGGTTGGAAGATGAGAAGTGGTTGGAAGAACTCCATTATTGAACATGTCATATTGCTGCTGATGTATCTGTTCTCAAATCTGTCTTCTTGGTTACCTTGGGAGCTTCTTGAGGGCAGGGGCAATTTCTTAGGACATCAGGAGGCATTTGATGAATGCTCGGTGCAGGGTTTTAAATGCATGTGAAATATAGTTGCAGTCAAGACTGATTCCAGACAGTACATATCGGTAAGACCACACTGGTGTCTACAACACCATGTGAGCCTTCCATTCTCAGGGCTAATGATATATTCAAGGACTCCTATCTTCTTTGAAATAACCTGCCTATAGGGCTTTGCATTTCACTATGTAGTTGCCTTTGTGATCCTCCGAAATGTGTCCATTTTCTAGGTAAGAAAATCAAGACTCAGGTTGACCAAGTAACTGTCCCAAGGTCATACATCAGGAAACATATGAAGCCTGAGATTAAAGGCAGGTCTTTCAACAACTGAGCCCACCCTTTTCTTTTCATCTTTCTTTAATGCTATGTTCTATCTCCTGTAAAAATTGTTTTAAGTTTCCTGCTTCACCCACCAAGTCAGAGTTAGTCTCCAGCATTTCCGGCAATCATAGACAGCCTGACACAGCACCTACCTAAGGGAGTTTTTTACACAATCACTTTTTTTTTCCCCTGGTGGTGATCCTGTGACCCGTTATTTCCCTTGGTAATGTTATTTAACCACTTTGTGATGTGCTTTCCTCATCTGTAAAATGGAAATAAGAAGTATACTCCCAATCACTAAAAATATCCAGGAAGGTAATCCAAGCATTCAATTAGTATTGAGTAAATGTTCGTTCCCTTTTTCTTTTTCTCCTAACATTGACCTATACATACACACTACCCTGGCAGTAATACTCATCTCGTTCATTTGATAATCATCTCCAGTGAAGACAGATACCAGTAAATAATCACCATAATGATATTGGACATTTCTTGAGCACTAGTTCATGAACCGTGGTGATTATTTTAGTCATTATCTCGATTAATCCTCCCAAGAGCTCCATGACACATATGTTAAGATCATTATGCCCATTTTACAGATGCAGAAAGTGAGTCTTAGTCAGATAATACAGTTTACCCAGATGTAACACAGGTAGGATGTGATAGAGTCAGAAGTCAAATGCAGGTTCCTTTGACTCCAGAAGAGATGCTCCTAGCCACGCACCCCCTCCTCCCAAGCAAGACTAGCTGTGCTCTGACAACTGTCAAGCTGCCTCACTAATTAGCCTCTGTGGCAGACATTAGTCAGCACAGGGCCTGAAGCTGTGTGGCAGGAGATACATATCTCAATTAGACCTGGAGTTAACTTCCAGAGAAGGCACAGGGGTTGAGTCTCAGAAGTTGCTAAGTGAATGAAATTGAAACAGCCAGAAATGACTTGCCTTAAGGGAGATAGACTCGTTGCTTCCTGGGTCACAGGAATTTTGTTTCCTCTCTCTGGCAGAGTGCTGAGCCAGCAAAAGTCATACCCCTGCCGTACAGTTTGTTCAGGTGAAAACTTTAAAGAAGCTTGGCAATTTGAGCAAAATGCAGAGAGAAGGATCCGTGACATGACGTCTTCTGTCTCTGGGTGACCATGCCGCAGTGAGGCAGTGTGGTGCCATGTCCCCTCTGAGTGTGGGTCACAGAGTTAGACCAACATAGGTTCAGATCCTGGCCACTGGTCGTGCACTGGTCTCAGGCCAGTCAGACTCTTCATCTATAGAAAATGACATGCGATGCTGACTCAGCAGAGTTGTAGAGGAGATTCAATTAGATCAGTAAAGTGCTAGGTGCTTAGCACATAGTAACCACTCAATCTATGCTAGTTACTGGGGTTTTATGCATGTAAAGAGCTTGGAAGCATCCCTGGAACAGAAGCATATGATATCAGCTCTATTTATTATTATCTCAGTGTTTTGACAATGTCAGAACGCAGCTTCTCTTGCTCTTAACCCTCTAGCTCACTACACATCCAAAAATAACACAACTAGAAATATAACTCCCTGAAATATTTTGTGGCTCATAGATGTTTCATTTAAATTATTTTCAGATAACTTTAAGCCTTTTAAAAATCCATTTCACACAACGAGATAATACAACATGCCACAGAAATGGCTAAAATTAAAAAGATTGGTAATCCTCAATGTTGGCAAGGTCATGGAGCTACTACTCCTCCTGTACATCATTGGCAGGAGTGGAAAATGGTGTATCCTCATTGGAAAAGGGCTCGTTAGTTTCTTACAAAATTGAACACACACCTAACCTGTGACCCAGCAGATCTGCAACTCCATCAGAAAGAAAGAAAATACATACCTGTGAAAGACTTTTATCAGAATATTTATAGCAGACTTATTCATTCTAGCCCTAAACTGGAAATAGCTGGGTGTCCATGAATAAGAACTAGACAATCAAACAGCAGTATATTTATATAAATGAATACTGATCAGCAATAAAAAGGAACAACTTATTTATATACAAAATATCACGAGTGAATCTCAGAAGCCTGCTGAGTAAAAGAAGGCTTGCACAGAAAAGTACATACTGTTTGACCCATTTATATGACATTCTAGAATAGACAAAACCTCTCATGGCAAAAAAAAAAAAAAAAAGAACAAAAAAAAACGGGAAAAGTGGTTGTGTGTGGAGTATGAATGGGAATGAACTTCTGGGAATGGCAGTGTTTCATATCTCAATAAGAGCTTTGCTTAGACAAGCATATGCAATTGTCAAAACTTAGCATGAAAGTTCACAGAAGATTTGTGCCTTCCACTATATCTAACCTCTATCTACAAAGAAAACAAGTAACAAATGTTAAACAAAAGAAACAAATGTTAAACTCTAGTTAATGATATTCATGCTCAAGTATTTAAGGAGAAAATGCGCAGATGTCTTCAATTTAATTTAAAATGCATGAAGAACAGAATGAACTGATGAAAGGCAACAGAAATGGATAGATGGTTAGGTATGTGATAAAATAAGTAGCGTACAAGGTTCAGTGGTGGGTATCTGGGTGTTCATTAAAGAATATTCTGTATGTTTGAAAGTTTGCATTATGTTGGGGAAAAAGCAAAAAAAAAAAAAATTCTTTAACAGTTACTAGTCTTTCCAAATAGATAATTCTAAAGACCATTTTGGAAGCCTAAACTAAATGTATCATAGGACTGTAACTTCAAGTTTGTTAAGTTTTAAGTTGGTAAGCCCTGACTTACAGGCCACTGAGGATCAGAGTGAAATGTGATTTACTGAAGGAATTGAATTGACAGTTTATGGTCTGCATTCATTGCCACTAGAGAATTTTTTTTAAGACTTTATTTTTTAGAGCAGATTTAGGTTCAGAGCAAAACTGAACGGAAGGTACAAAGATTTCCCATCTATCCCCTGCCCCACACTGTCCCATTATCAATATCTGTCACCAGAGTGGTTACTTTTTTTTTTTAAAGATTTTATTTATTTATTTATTTGTTCAGAGGGAGAGAGCACACAAGCAGGGGGAGCTGCAGGCAGAGGGAGAAGCAGGCTCCCTGCTGAGCAAGGAGCCCCAGTGACGGACTCCATCCCAGGACCCTGGGATCATGACATGAGCTGAATGCAGATACTTAACTGACTGAGCCACCCAAGTGTCCTGAATGGCACACTTATTATACTGACAACCTATACTGACCCACTGTTATCACCCCAAGTTGGTAATATACATTAGGGTTCGCTCTTAGTCTTGTATATTCCAGGGGTAAATATATGACATATATCCACCATTATGCTATCATACAGAATAGTTTCACCACGGTAGAGAATTTTTTCTACTGCTTTGCTCCTGTCGAATGAGAAGGTGCCTCTGGTCTCCATGTATGGTTCCTTTGAACCTGATGATTACGATTCACTTAATCATAGGTAGAGCCATTGAGGGAGACTGAGGCCAAACCTCTCACTCCATGGGGTAGCTGTCCTCTATCCCCACCCCTCGGATTCCTCAGGAAAGATTACTGTGGAGCTGTGTACCTTCTTTAGGCAAATGAGAGTTAGCAAGTTCTTTGTGTACAGGAAGGGGACTGCCCTGGCCATAGTACTGAGCTGAGCTTCATTTAACCATCCCTCTGTGGTCATCAGCATCCAGATTTCACAGATGAGGAGACTGAAGATCAGAGAGGTTCACTCATTTCTCTGTAGTCGCCTAACTATGGAAAGGCAGAAGTGGGGATTTAAAATCAACCTGTCTGGTTTCCAAGTTTGTGACCTCCTATCCCTTAAAGTTGCTGGAAAGGGAGCTGTCTTCTGGGGAAACGTAGGATTCAGAATACATTTTCCCTGAGAAACTAAATTATCAAAGGCAGTTGGGTACAATAGAAATAGTATCTTTTTTGTTTGTTTTTTGTTTTTGATTTTTGTTTTTGGGTTTTTTTTTAATTTAATTTCTTTTCAGTGTAACAGAATTCATTGTTTATGCACCACACCCAGTGCTCCATGCAATACGTGCCCTCCATAATACCCACCACCAGGCTCACCCAACCTCCCACTCCCCATCCCTTCAAAACCCTCAGATTGTTTTTCAGAGTCCATAGTCTCTCATGCTTCACCTCCCCTTCCAATTTCCCCCAACTCCCTTCTCCTCTCCATCTCCCCATGTCCTCCATGTTATTTGTTATGCTCCACAAATAAGTGAAACCATATGATAATTAACTCTCTCTGCTTGACTGATTTCACTCAGCATAATCTCTTCCAATCCCGTCCATGTTGATACAAAAGTTGGGTATTCATCCTTTCTGATGGAGGCATAATACTCCATGGTGTATATGGACCACATCTTCCTTATCCATTCATCCGTGGAAGGGCATCTTGGTTCTTTCCACAGTTTGGCAACTGTGGCCATTGCTGCTATAAACATTGGGGTACAGATGGCCCTTCTTTTCACTACATCTGTATCTTTGGGGTCAATACCCAGTAGTGCAATTGCAGGATCATAGGGAAGCTCTTTTTTTAATTTCTTAAGGAATCTCCACACTGTTCTCCAAATTGGCTGCACCAACTTGCATTCCCACCAACAGTGAATAGTATCTTTTATACTGGTACATTTCTATAGCTTGGGGCCAAGTAGCATTCTCTCAGCTTACCTGGGAACGTAGGCTTGCAAAACTTTTGAGACAAGCCCTCCATAAGCATGAAGCCATCTGTGTTAGTTACACCGGATGCTTATATATGGCTTTGCTATTTACGAAGGGCCTTCACATCTGTTTTCTTGGAGGGCCCCATGGCCATTCTGCAACAGAGAAAACAAAGATAGGATCGTTATCTCCATACGATGAGTGCCAGGGAGGTCAGGAGAGAGGTCCAGAAGTTTGCCACATAGCTAGGCAGGGGACAGAGCCAATTTGAGAATCTAAGCCCCAGACACCCAGTTCAGTAGGGCTCACAGCTCACCCACTTTTTATTCTGTTTTGGCTGCCCGCCTGCAGGCCCAGTCTAATTTACATGTGAAATCTTGCAAGTGCCTGGTAGGTGACCAGTATATAATGTGTAGCTAATGAGATAAAGTACAATTTCACTTTTGTTACCAAGGAAGGGGAACTCTCAAGGGGATCGTAATAATCGGGCCTTTCTCAGCGGAACTCAGAGAGTTTTATGGGCATGGAGAAACAATCCATCCTCACAATGGACTAGTGTGCCTGGGAACTCCCATTGTCCTCACCATTCTGTGGAGGAGGAAAGAACATTAAGAGATTTGGCCCAGGGTCACTAGCACCCAGGCCGTCAATCATACCGTCTCGGTGACAGAGCAAGGAGTAGAACTGTGACTCCCGTGTAACCATCCATGAGAATATGCTCCGGCCGTCACATTGTGTAATGTATTTTTAAATACCCTAAAGAGCTCTTGTCAAGGAACAGAAATGGACGTTCTGTACGATAGCCTTGAGACTCATCAGCAAGCCCCATGTCCAAGGTCAAAAGGAAATCAAGATAGGCCTTAGAGAAACCCCAGACCTCTTTATATCATCAGCCTATGACCATTTGTATTTTTTTTTTTTAATCTCTGAAGGATCGCGCCTTTGCTTAAGACATCTAATCAAGCCTGCCACTAACTTACTTTTTGTCCTTGGGTGAGTCACTTTACATCTTTGGGCCTCAATTAACTCCTCTGGAAAATGAAAGTTGGAGCAGATGACAAATACTCTTTAGAACCATGAAAAAAGAAGATCCTTACCTGGAGAACTTCAGAGCATTTTTCTAGTGTGAATCTCTCAGAGAGCCAGCACTGCATTCTGTTCTCCATGACCCCCGTGTCTAGCCCAGTTCCTGACACATAAATGTGGGTTGATGAATGTTGAGTGAGTGAATAAAAATGGCACAGCCCCTTTGCTTAGGATGAGCAATGTTATCATAAATTCTGTACATCGCTTGCATGTATTTCAAGTATGACCCATTTCAGGCTGGAAATGCTGGTTGTTAATCATCCTAGAGGCCTGTCGGAATATAATCACTGGCTCCAAGAGGTTCTCATGACACAGAAGGCCAAGACTTTCTGTTACTGTAAAGGTTTGGTAATGAGAACTGGTGCGCAAAGCTAGAGAGTGAAAGAGGGACTCAACTCAAGGCAAACTTTGCTAATTATGACAGGTGCTGAAGGCTTAATTTTTAGAGCTGGAAGTAGAGGATCTTAATGAAAGACCCTATCACCAACAGACCCTAGAAGAACTGGAGCCTCCTTCCTCACCCATGATTCTGTGTTTATCAGCCTGCTTTTCATATGGGAGGTGCGTAGGTGTTTGTCTTAGAGGGTATGGCTTTGAAACCCTTCCTGAAACTTAGTAATCATGTGACCTTAAGCATATCTAACACTAGTACTATTAATAAAAACATGAAGAAAACTTAGGATGAAAATATGAAAACTGGCACTGATTAAGAGGCCATACTTGTCAGCTGCTTTGTGGACTTTCATTTTCTTTATATTAACTTGTTTAATCTAATTGAAGAAGGACCAATAATTGCTATCCATCAGATAAGTAAACCGAGGCACAGAGAATTTAGGTAAGTCACCCCAGGTCCTCCACTGAGAAGGTGGCAGATCCAACAACTCACTCTCCTGAATCCAAAGTAGGAGTTCTCTTATCAGTATAACTCTGTCCTTCAGTTTATTAAGACTATAAAATTGACATTGTAATATCTGATGGTTCTTATAGGATAGTTATGAAAGTCAAGTGAGTTTCACATTGTTTTCTCTTCCATCAGTCAGTCAGTCCATGGGGTTCATGGTTCATCTGGGTATCCTTCAAAGTGGCGGATTCATCGACAGTGCTCAGTGACTGTTTGACGAATAAATATACAGATTGATGGAGAGAATAATAAAACTGCCTTATAAAGAGCAAGGTGGTAGGAAAAGGTTATTTATTTATTTTTTGATATTTCGAATTTGTTTAACACAACTTCTCAGATCTTTTATTATGCTTGTGGGCATCGTATATTTCCACAAAGGCATAATCATGATGTACATTTCTCAACTTGCTTGTCCATGGACACTTTTTTCATGGAACAGATATGAACATTTCACGAGATGGTGATTCCTCGGGGCTAAGCTGCTTCAGACATCAGGCGCTCAGGCTACTTTCTATCCAGCTTCTGTTCTCTCTCCTTATTTTAGTTCCTTTTTCTTCCTTATGCAGGGACTTCTGGAGCTCCTTCTTCCCTTTTCCCTACCCTCTCCTTCCTTCTATCTTTTTCTCTCTTTCCTTCCCCATCCACCTAAAGCCAAACCTATGCTATGTGTTACAAGGATGACTGACTGTCCCGGGACACGACTTTGAAGAGCTCAGCCTCAATGGGGAGGGCAGACATGTAAGGGTTACATGATGTTATTGTTTGGGGCACTGTAACAGAGGAAAATGTGGGATACAGTGAAGATGTAAAGGAGTTGATCAGAAGGAGTCAAGAGGAGGTCATTTTTAAGCTAAGTCTTGCAAAATGAGTAAAGAGCGGTGGCAGAAAATGAGGGGAAGTTAATTTCCATCAATGGCAACAAAAAGTACAAAGCTATGGGTCACAGAACAGCCTGGAGTATCTGGAGAGCTGCACATTTGACTGGAGTACAGCCTTGAGAGTATAAATAGAATAATGGAGGGGCAATGCTGTGAGAAGCAGGACATGGCCTCACGCTTGCATGTTGGAAGCCATGATTAAGTTCTTTCTCCATGTATCATAAATCAGAAACTTTTTGAACTGCCTCTAGTCAGTTGAGCAAATTGGTGTTATTCACTGACATTGCCATGACTATGAATCTGCCTTGTCCAGCCTTTTCCAACATGTATTCTGCTGAATTCTCGTATTGTGAGATGAACCACATATATGTACCCACACACACATGCAAGCACACATGTACATACATGAAAATCTGAGGAAAAATACATTTGGAAAATAGGCCCATTGGTGCATTAAAAATTGAAGGGGTTTTTTGATCTTGTTTTTGTTTTAACCTTGGAGCTCTTTATTTGTTGCGGAACATATATTAACATCCCATAGAACACACTTTAGGAACATCTTTCTGACACTTCTAAATACTGAAAATGACGCTGCTCTTTCAACTTCAGAAATTGCCATGAGCCTAGAGATACTGGGCTGAAAGCCATTGCTACCACGTAAGCCTTAGAGAAGTGACAAGAACTGCTTAATGTCATAGGGCATGACTGATGGGGAACCAGAGTTCAGGTCTTCTTCTTCCGGTCCGGGTCTCATTTTATTACACTAACGAACAGTCCAACTAAACTCAACATTTACTGGGGACTCCATGTGCCTGTCACTGTGCCGTCAGCTGAGGATGATGTCAAAGCTTGGTCTCTAATAGGAGAGATGAGTTGCACCCACAGATGGACAAATAGTGTCAGGTGGGGAATGTCATCATGTAGAAGAGCAAGGCAAGACAAGGGAATGAAGGATCATAGAGGTGCTATTCTGTAAAAGTGGGAAAGGAAGGGCTAGGGTGACATTTAAGGACGTGTGAGGCAGCCGTATAGATCTGTGAGGACAGGAACTTCCAGGGTGAGGACAAAGCTAGTGCACAGATGGGAGAGTCCGAGGAATAGGATGGGCCCGTGTGGATGGAACAGAATGAGCAGGGGAAGTAAAGTTAGGACATGGGGCTTGAGGAGTGACGGGGACCCTGTAAGTCCTTCGGGGCTATGGTAGGGACATTTGTGCTATTTGGGGGTTTTGAGTGGACAAGTGACCTGAGGTGACTTAGGTTTTAAAAAGCTCAGTAGAGCTTCTTTCTCTGTGGGGAAGAGACCAAAAGACCAGTAGGGAGGGTGGCACTTAGATCTGAGTAAGAGATGATGGTCGGCCCAGAGAGGGAGCAGCACAGTGGCAAGAAGCAATCTGTTTCTGGATCGATGTGAAAAGTACAGGGGGTAGGAGTTGTTGATAATCAGATGAAAGGAGAAAAGCCAGCACAGCTCTGAGGTTGGCCTGGTGACATGGAGGGGCCTTCTTTTGAGATGAGGAGACTGATGTGCTTCTGACCCTTTGGAACTTCATGTCTAGGAAGAAAGTCAGCATTTTTAGGGCCCTTTTATTTATGTTGCTGTAAAAGGAACACATATTCTAGTAAAAAAAAAAAAAATTAAAACAGTACAGAATGCATATAGTAAGATGTCAGTTTCCTGATTTCCTTCCAAAGAGGCAATTTTTCCAGATACAGCCTAAGAGTCCATGTGTGTATATGCGTGTGAATATGGTACCTTCACATTTCTTTTTCATTACAGTGGTTCACTCCATATTCCTTGTACTGCAGTTTACTTTTCCCTCTAAATAATCTATCTTAAAAATTAAGAATTAGTCCATACCATGTATGTGTGTGTGTGTGTGTGTGTGTGTATATATATATATATATATATAGAGAGAGAGAGAGAGAGAGAGGAAGGCTCCATTCTCCATTCTTCTAAAAAGGCAACAGTGATTCCATTGTATTACTACACTGTGATGTATTTAATTAATTCCCTACTGAAGGACATTAAGATTGTTTTCAGTGTTTTTTATTTACTAATGATACAGATGAATAATATCTTGGAACATGTGTATTATACAGATGTGGACTTAGATCTGTGGAATAAATTCCTAGAAGTAGATTTTGTGCTCAAAAGAGATGTGTATTTTAAATATTCGTCCATCCAAAGGCTGTTCATTGTCCAGCAACAATGCTTGATGATACCGGTCAAGATGAAAAACCTTTATTATAACAGTGAAACCAATGACAACTTATCTGTGTGTTCCTTTATATTTGCCAGAAAGCCTTGCTATCTATTACTTTTTGAGTCACCAAAACAACTCTAGAAAGTAGGTATCTTTCATTTAATTTTATATGTGAGGATAGGGGGACTTGGGAGAGATCAATCATTTGTGCAGCTAGCAAAGGGTAAAGCCAAGATTTGAACCCAGATTTCTCAGATGTCAAGGCCCGGATAGACCTCTAGTTTAGCCTTGTCAGAAGAAGACTCTCCCAAGCCCACAGACTTCTGTCTATTACACACTGAATGAACACCCTGCTCCTAAAAATAACCAGAAATAAACTAGAGAAGACCTTGGCAGAAATGCTGTTAGCATTATAGCCACAGCGTGAGGGTCTGACTAAATGGCCTTCAGGACAATTTCTGCCCTACCAGTTCCACAGTCCAAGCTAACTCACTTCTCAGCCTTAATAAATGCATTGATAAAATGAAAATAATACCATCTGCTTCTAACCACATGAAAATGTCATAAAGGCGAAGGAGATGGTACACCTGAAACACCTAATAAGACCAAGCTCTGTAAATCCACATTGGGCTGGTGGTGGGGAGGGGTGTGCCTCGGTGTGGAGCTGTCCAGGCTGCCGGGCCTCCCCCGGCCTTCACCAGGAACATGTTCCCCCGAATGGATCTGCGTTCGATACAGATACAAGTATGCACACATGTGCACATGGAACTATAACTTCCAGCTCACTTCCCCACGCATGGACTTTTTAGTGAAAACTCCCCTAATCTGACATTTAGCTCAGTCCCTAAACTCACTCTAAGCTTCACAGTTTTATCCATTGACTCCTGTAAATTTCACAACCATCTCACAAGTGAAACGTTACTTACTACCTCTTTTTTCTGAGATCGTGGATCTCGAAGCCCAGAAGAGATGATGTTTCTCTGTCAAGGTCACACAGCAAATGGGGGCAGAGTGGGGATTCGAACCTGGATTGTCTGATGTAGAGTTTCTGTGCTTTTGTCTTCCAAAGCTTAGCTCAAGTTTTATTCTCCCTTGGCTCTGGGAAGACATCCTGACTGCCACTCATCCCATGCTGCATGGTTTGCTAGAACCTATGTTTACCTGTTCCATGAGGCCATATGTGTATATACACAAATGTGCACTTCTGTAAGCTCCAGGGAAGTGTAGACTCTTTGAGGGCAGTGATCGTGGCTTCTTCATTTCAATATCTGCAGCCCTTACCATGGACCATCAGCCATAGTGCTGGAGTGGGAAAGGAAGCGCCAATTTTGAGTGCCTATGTGTGTCAGGAAGCATAGCCCACAGTAATGGAACAACTCAGGATTCAAAATGAGGTCTGTCTTACCCCAAAGCCCGGGCTCTTTCAAATATACCATTACCCCCTCATTCACCCTGTGTCATTAGCATGAAGTCCTAAATCCATCTATTTATATAAAGAGTTTTACTAGAATATAGCCACACTCATTTGTTCACAGATTATTTATTGAAGGTACTTTAAAAAAAAAAAAAAGCTTCATTGGGATATAATTCACTAACCTACAATTCACCCATTTAAAGTATAAACCCAGTTAAAAAAAATCATATCCCATTCTTACAGGACAGGAGGAAGCTGTCTCCTTACTGGTGTCTTGAAAGTGAAATGATTTGATGTCCATGTGTTGAACAAGGGGAGAAGGTGGAGGAAGGGGCACTGTTGGGCAGTTGGCGTTGGCCCCCGATTTTGGATTTAACCTAAAGACTTGAAGCAGATGAGTTCCCGGAAGTACACGGAGAGCTGATTTCAGAGTACCCAAGGCCTCCCCTCTTTAAAAGAGAATATACTCAAAGTCACCTATCAAGGTACATGCTTCTTTAATGTGCGGCTAGAGACAGGGTAATAATGGGGAGGAAACAGCAATGTTGATGGGCATAGTAAAGGCAGAAAGAAGGATTAGCAAAACATGCTGTGTGAGTTCAAAGGCAGATGTGATCACAGAAGTTTTCGAACCCCTTTGAGTCCGTTTCTCCTTTAGCCTTTATCCCGACAGTGTAGGCCAGGGTTGTTCTCCTCAATTCACAGGTGAGGAGCCTGGATGAATCTTGCTCTTTCAAGATTGAATAGGCTCCAAGCCTCTTTCCTAAAGCATTTAGTGAAACCCTAGTGCTCTCTGGGCTCCCATGGGGACAGCTCCATCCAAGACTGTCCTGTGCTGCAGAGAAGGGAGGATGGCCTGGCAACAAAGTTCTGGCCGTGGGTCTGGGGACTGACCCATCATGCTTACCCCGTGAGGAGGAGGGGAACATGAGAGCAAACAAGGGGAGTGGGACAGACACAATTAGAGAAGAGTGT
The DNA here is from genome assembly GCF_009829155.1 of Mustela erminea. Classification (NCBI taxonomy): domain Eukaryota; kingdom Metazoa; phylum Chordata; class Mammalia; order Carnivora; family Mustelidae; genus Mustela; species Mustela erminea. Next base: position 63,168,344 of record NC_045623.1, read on the forward strand.
TCAGACAGGCCTCACTGGTGGGGACCGTCCCTCCTAGGGATGACTGGGGAGCAGGTGTACGCGTGTGGGTTGTGGTTTCCAACGTTGGCTCTCCGGCTTATGAGCCGTATAACCTTACACAAGTTCCTTGACCTGTGCCTCAGTTTCCTACCCTCACTCTCCCTTTCTTCCTAGGTTTATTCCTAGGTTTATTCTTTGAAAAATGAACTTCTTTTTCAAAGGCTGAAGGATACTGCTAGTATGAGGAGGGCACTTAAGGCACGTTGACTGTTAGGATTACACATTCAAAATTTTGGCTGGAGCTAGACCGTCAAGGACTTGGATGCCAGGCTGTAAAGCTCCTCTACGGGCTGTGGTGTTTTGAACCTGCTGAAATCTGGGCTTTGGGAAGGTTTACCTGTTAGGATGGATTAAAGTAGCAGGAGGATTGGAGCCAAGAGATAGTGAAGGGACTGTTGCCAAGGGCTTTATGGTAATTCTGTTGCCTGGGAGGGAGGAATCTTTGTCAGAGCCTGTCAAACTGCCTGCTCTGAGGGGCTGGTTTGGCTATTATGGCCCAGGTTCCACGGTCGGGGAGCACTTTTGCCTATCACGTTATAGGAAATAGGGATCGTTTTCTTTCACCTGCCTCGGAGAGTGACTGTCTTTATGGAGCACTGCGGAAGACGGCCTGGGTTCTCCAGGTAGAGCTCGAGCTCAGGATCTGGCGGCGGGGGCCGAAGCACCGTCTCCAGCCCGCACCCCCGTTGAGCCAGACTCTCTTTTAAGCACTTTAAAGGGCTCGCCCAAAATTCTCCCCCCAAGGAGACAGCCTAACAGCACGCCATTCTGCCGTTTCTGGGTAATGGTAGGCTCCAGGCTCGGCGACGCAGAGAGTCTCCCCCAAGATTAAGCCCTGCCACACGTGCCATCTTCCCTTTTGCTCCCATGACAGTAACAGTGCGGTCTGCGGGGAGTTGGATTCCGGGGTCTCTGGGTTCATCCGCACCCCCACGCCTTTCAGATACTGCAACACGGGCTTTCTGCGAGTCTGCCTCTCCATCCCGAGCGAGGCTTTGGCTAAATGTGGTGCCCAATAACTTCAAGGGATCAAGTGCTTTCAAGAAATTTTTCTCCTAAGAAGATGAGCTGGGGAGAATTGAAAGCAAGGCTGCCAGCTTTGATGTCTTAAGTATGAAATTTCAATGGCTTACCAGCCGCCGACTCTGGTTTTAGTGCAACGGGGTAAGATTTAAGGAAATGATCACATCACCTGCCCTATGGGAGACAAGTAATGATGGCGAAGCAGCCCACGGCACCCAGAGGGGAAGAGGGGGATTCTCCATTGGCCCAGGTGATCTGCTGGATCTCTCTCTTTTTTTCCTTTTTAGAGATAATTTGGTTTGGTATTTTTCCACTGCAAAATACAGCTTATTATCAGAAATTCAGAAAATACTGAAAATCAGGAAAAAAAAAAAGACTTTTTTTTTTTTTTTTTGCAGTTCCCCAAAGAAAAACATGTTGGTGTATTTCCTCACAGTTCTTTGTTTAAGATTATGAATGATTGTGATATTAGTTCTTTATTTACCTTCCTACATGCCTACCTGTTTATCTAATTTAATTATATGGTTGTTCTTGGTGTTTTTAAATATAATTTATTTGGTTGGTTTTACTTTTGTTTTGCCCAATCAACATGATAAAACACATTTTTAAGTTAGTGCAGAATCTCTACCATCTGCATAAATGCTTGTTGGAGCAGCGATTTCCAGGAGTTGGTGTGCATGAGAATCACCTGAAAAGCTTATGAAAATGTGGGAGTGGCATCTGGGAATCTGTATTTTTAATCATAATTTCAGATGATTTGCAGGCATGTGGTTCATAGGTCCCACTTTGAAAAGCACTTATTTTTTAAAAAAGATTATTTTTAAGTAATGTCTGTACCAAATGAGGGGCTCAAACACAACCCCAAGATCCAAAGTTGCATGCTCTTCCAACTGAGCCAGCCAGGTGCCCTGTAAATCATTTACATCAAGCTAAATACCATGGTTCTGTTGACTCACTGAGTGGATTTTTCATACACTTACCCATTTTTATCATAGTGAATATCTAGGTTGTTTACAGTTTTCATTAAGCCTGAACAACACCGCTGTGAATGTCTTTGGTCATTCATTTATTCACTCATTTAGCAGACATTTTGTAAGCACTTTACAAGAGAAGCCTTTTTCCACATGCGAAGCCTTTTTCCACATGCTGGAAAGACCAGTGACCAAGCAGACCCATTTTCTGCTCTTAATGGAACTTTTACCTAATGGAGAGAAGGACAAACAGAATCACAAAATTAGATTATTGTAAATTGTGATGAATGCTATAAAAGAAAGATTCAGGCTGCTCTGGGCAGATAGTCATTCAGATTTAGAGGCTAGAAAAGCCTCTATGAGGAGGTGACAGGTCAGTGAAGCTTGAAGGAAGAATGGGAGTTAGCTGACATCATTTTTAAGATTCGCAGTAGAATTATGGGATTAAAGGATACTGACTTTTCACACAACCTTCTTAACCTCCCCCCTCAGGTTTCAATGTCCAGGTTCACATAGGCAGGCTTTATTCTGGGCAGGGTCCAGTCAGGAGAAGACAAACCATATTTGGTTATTTCATGTAGAGGGGGTTTGAAATAGGGGGTTGGTTATAAAACAGTTCGAAAGGTTGAGAGAACAAGAGAAAAAGAAAAAGAGAAAAGGTCAGAGATTAGTAAGTCTAGGAAGTAGCTACCACACCTAGGCTTGCGTGACCCTAAGAAAAGTTGTGATGTTTCTCGTGCCTGGCAGTCCCCTCCTGCTAAGCCATACCAGGAGGTGAAGGGCCAGGGAGACTAGCTGGGGCCGATGCTGGAACCAGAGAGAAGGTATCACATGGCTTGTGCTGGGACGTCCAGGGGCTGAGCTAACACTGCATGGGTGACACAGGAGTTCAGCGGCCATCACTGGTCTGGTGCTGAGACTGTAGAGTCGCTCCTCAGCTCCTGTCCTGGGATTCTTCTATAGGATTAAACCCATTGACAAGGAAACTGCCAAAGATGCCGGAGATGCTAGCTGCCCACTGCTGCTGCAAGGTTGCTAATAGAAACTAGAAGCAGATGGGGCACCTGGGTGGCTCAGTGGGCTAAAGCCTCTGCCTTCAGCTCAGGTCATGATCTCAGGGTCCTAGGATCGAGTCCCACATCAGGCTCTCTGCTCAGCAGGGAGCCTGCTTCCCTTCCTCTCTCTCTGCCTGTCTCTCTGCCTACTTGTGATCTCTGTCTGTCAAATAAATAAATAAAATCCTTAAAAAAAAAAAAAGAAAGAAAGAAAGAAAAGAAACTGGAAGCAGGAAGTGAGTTCCTTCTCCCTTCCTCCTGCCTTGCAGTATCCTATCAGGTGTCCCTACTGACATGACCTAAGCAAAAGCCACTGGGCATAAGAAATGCAGATTTGGGGGTCATAGGCAGGAAGAAGGGCAGGAATGGGACCTGAGACAAAACAGGCATATGGTCAGCACACAGAGAAAGGAGACATCCTTTTATTAGTATCCTTCCTCCTCTGACCTTGTGCACTGCCCCTGGGGGAAATTAGGCCAACTTAGTAATTATCCATTCTATGGCCCCTTTACCTCCCCTTCCCAATCCTTTCTTTTCTAAATGTCTTTGTGCATAGATCTGACCCTGAATTATCCAAGTCAACACTGTTGATTGGATACATAGAAGACAAATAAATGAATTGTAGCTGCTCCCAGATGTTGCTAAGAATCTGATAGGTGCAAAGCATCTGCATTTGCTCTTTCCGCACACGTGCCCCTCCCGTTTGGCAATGAGACTGAAGCTCCAAGAAGTGAAGTGACTGACTTACCATCATACATTTCTTAAATAGTGTTGAGCTCCAAACCCATGTCCCCTGGCCTCCGTACCTGCTACTCCTTTAGAAACTTCCATGGTTTAGGCCAACACTTAAAGACCATTCTTTGATGATTCCTCAAGGCAGGTGGAGAGCAGCTTGTTGAACATATCGAGTTTCTGTGAGGATATATTGGTAGTAACCTAACAGCTAACGGACCCTGGAAGTCCAGTGGAAATGACAGCCTTGCCATTCCAGGCCATGATATGGCTCCGGGCTCCTGTCTGAAACCCTCCACTGACCTTTTCTTAACACTTGGCATTTTAGTGTTTCGTTGATTACAGAACACTTACATGCAGCACAGAGTTGACTGTTTGTTAAAATGGAAAATGGAAAAAAAAAAATAGGAAAGAAAGTACACGCTTGCCAGAGCAGTGCTGTGGAACGGCTGTTCCCTAGGTATTCATCTCAGTACGTCTAAACACCTATAATTAAACTAGCTTTGGAGCAGTGCCTCTTGGAGAGGGTGGAAGAATCAATTCTGCAGCATTTGGATCTTGTTCTTTGTATACAGTGCTCAGCAGTGAAGATGTTCAAAAAAGACCAGATGCTATGGCTCAAGAATGCAATTACCCAGCTATCAGGGTGAATGGATGATGGTCTGGTCTTGGGGACATCCAAGCTCAGGGCTGCAGAGGGAAAGAGACAAGTGATGAATATGGTGACCTCCAATTCTCTCTGTCTGTACCCCAGCCTCGTTTCTTTCCTGGGAATTGTATTTTTATACCCTGGATGCAGTGATCCCTGGGTAGCTTTGTGTTAAACAGCTAATTAATGGGAACTCGAGTCTGCTGTCCTATTTATGAGACTCTGGAGCAGGCAGAGACACTTCACTCATCTGGAAAAATAAGTTGGGATCAAGCTGCATCTCCTCTATAAATACGTGAGGCACTGCTGTCAGACGCCAGTACAAGCCAACACTGTCTGCCTTCACATGAATCATTGAAATGACCCGAACCTTCAGTCTGAGTTGATGGTAGCTAATGTGTGCCATATAATCTCATATGCTCAGAATGTCTTGTGAACCAAGCACGCTATCAAGATACAGTTTTAATTAACATTTGCTTTTTAGATAATATACGCAATTTATTTTGGCAAGAGTTCATTGAATGTAAAATCTACATAATTAAGATACTAAACCTGTAATATTTTTTCTTTGCAGTAATTTTTGCTAAATGACACAGATTCAGCAACATTTATTATCCAGCTGATAGCTGCAGTGGGCAATCACAATTTCATACCTTCTTTTTTTTTTTCCTTTGCTTTTCTAACCAGAGGATCCAAAGTCACATAATCAAAATTTTTTTTAGATCTTGCATCTCTCTCCTCTCTCTTTTTTTTAAAATTGTGTTATGTTAGTCACCATATAGTGCATCGCTAGTTTTTGATATAGCGTTCCACCATTCATTGTTTGTGTATAACACCCAGTGCTCCGTGCAACACGTGCCCTCCTTAATACCCATCACTGAGCTAACCCGTCCTCCCAACCCCCTCCCCTCTGAAACCCTCAGTTTGTTTCCCAGAGTCCATAGTCTCTCATGGTTCATCTCCCATTCCGATTTCTTCCCCTTCATTTTTCCCTTCCTTCTCCTAACGTCCTCCATGCTATTCCATATAATCAATTTTTTACACTTTTTAAATTCAAGGGTATCCGATCTTTTTCTTAGTCCAATCTGATGTTAAAAATAAAGCGAAGAAACCATGTTCATGATTCTCCTGCACAGAACTCTGCTATAAATATAGGGCTTATTTTAGAATTTAATATTATTTTGTGAGTTGATTTCAGTAAGTTTTTCACGTCATGGCGGGATCCTGGGGCATGATCCACCAAGAGCACAGTGGAAGAGACCTTACTGATCATGAAGATAACCTCTCATCTTACAATGACAGCCATGGGCACTGAGTCTTTGAGTGGAAATGTGACTTGCCCAGAGTCTTCCAACACATCAAAGCCAGGACCAAGACTAGACCCTTGACTAGCCCAGTTCACTTTCTACTGTTCCTGCAGCTTCCCTTTAAGAAATATCTGCCCTCTACCCACAAAGAGCCTCTTCTTCCATCATTGACTATGTCTTCTAAATTTGGAAATGCCTCCATATCATGTAAAATAGGCATGTTTGGGGGAAAGGGAGCAAAACAGACCTGGTTCCCAAAGCCCTTATCTATCGTGAAAAACAGTGCAATGGCCGAATCCCAATTGCTTTGTTCTTTGTGATAATCCATATAATTGGGTCAGAGGGCTAATGACTTGGCTTCAAGAGTCTTAGCCATATGCCTCCAGGATTTGCAGCCAGCTGCATGCCTGGGAGGAGGGCGTTCATGATGGAAGCCCAGGGCCTCCGCTGAGGGAAGCAGCAGCCAGACCAAAGCTGGAAGCGGGGAGCAGAATGGCCCCGGGTTATGAGGCCATTTTCTAGATGCTCCCTCCACCCTTTCCAATCTGCTTGGTTTCTGAGCTGCCAAGTTCCTCCCAGACAGGCCCTTGACAAGGGCCTTTCCCGAAGACTCTGACTGCACTGAGAATGTGGTAGGCAGGGACTGCGCCAGTGTCAGCCTCTTCTCTCAGATCTGTAGTGAGCTGCTAATTAGTGTCAGTAATTGCTGGAAGAGAGGATAGCTGGCTGCCCATCAGCATGGGGGAGGAGGGGGTGCCCGTGCACTCCCTCCCTCCTCACTCCCTCCTCTCTAGCGTTAAGCCATAAATCTATATCGGTTTAAATCGGCTGTTGGGCGGCTCATTGCAAAGGACGTCAGTGGAGTCACGTCAGGTTAATGGGTTTAGCTAATGTATGGACGTAAGGATGAATAACGCGATGGTGCGTCAGAGCCAACGGTAGGAGGATGGAGGTCTTCGAGAGTCATCAGAGCTGAGGGCTCCCAGGTACACTTGGGGGAGGAGTCCCAAGAAATCCCTTTCTTGGGCTACTCTGCTAAAGGAACAAGAAAACAGTACTTTCTATGAGCCACAGGCCAACAGATGGCGTGGAGGAACAGGAGGCTCAGATTTCGTGCAGATCTGCAGACTGAGGTTCTACCACTGGTGCTGCCACAAATGCCTATAACCTGGGGCAAAGGAAGAGCTTCTCGAAGCCTCTGCTGCCCCAGCACCACAATGGGGCTAGAAAGAGCATCTATCTTACATCTATGTTACAGAGGTTGAAATGAGTAAATGTACACACAATGTTTGGTGCAATGCTGGGTATATAATCATTATTCATAGTGAGCACTTAATAAATACTGTGAAATAAAATGTGTAATACACTGGAACAGGGGTGTTTGTGTGCTAGTATATTTCAGTGGGATTTCATATAGATCCTAGTATCTCTTTGCAGTTAGCTCAGGGGACCTACCGGTTTCTGACTGCCCTGTGGTCAGTTCCCTCTTCACCAGCCCTCTCCCACCTTCTTGGCATAGGTATATGAGGAAGAGGTAGAGGAACTATGACCACCTGATTTCTGTGCCATGTGTAGCCTCCGTACCATATGTGCACCACGCATTAATGCCCAGTGTGGCCATACTGAGAGCCCTACTTATGTCCCAATAAAGCATTCTAAGACATACTGCAAAGCTTCAGTCGTTTAGATACAGAATACCCAATGATATAGAGCCGTTGCATTTTAGCTTTATTTGCATGTGGTGTGAATATAAAATGATGCTATCGATATGTGTGTGTGTAGGTATATGTTTTTATCTTCCATTTCCCAAAGATCTAGGTATATTTTTGCCTGTAATATTCATTTGCTTAGTAAATATGTAATGTATATTATATTCTTATTTTTATATGTATGTTTGCTAAGAAAATGTATATTGTCCATGTGCATACACATCTCTTCATTTATTCATTCAGCAAATATTTATTGAGCACCAAGTGAATTACAGAATTGTAGAGCTCGAAAGAAAAGACGTACAATCATCCTATTTAGGGCTCTTAATTTAGAGAAGAGGAAGGTGGGATCTTAACCAGAAAGTCTCCCCTTCCCACTAGGGAAGCTTCTCCCCCCCCGTCTTCACTCGAAGTCGGCTCATCAATGTAATTACCTTATTAACAGGCCTCAATAGCTCTCCTCTCCCTACATGTCCTGCTGGACCATCCAGACCATAGTTCTGGAAAGCCTAGCTATCTTCCCCTTTGTCTTCCCCCTTCCCCTCTGTTTTCTTCCCTTTCCCCTTCCCCAGAGCAATTGCATTTAGCTGAATAAAAGCCTAGCTTGATTGTACTTCATAACCTCACACCTCCATCTCAGGGAGTATGGCAGAATGGTTAGGAGCCAAGGCACATTGCCTAGGTTTATATACTAGTTCTGCCACATTCCAGCTGTGGTAACATGGGCTAGGTAGTTAAACAACCTGTGCCCTGTTTTTGTCATGTAGAATAAGGGTGGCAATATTTATTTCATAAGGTTGTTTTGAAGGTTTAAGAATTAAAAATATATGCTGCATTTAGAGCAGTGCCTGATGCTATAGAGGTATACGTTCATTATTATTACTGCGTACTCTGCATTGTTGTGCAAACTCCTCCATATTCACAATGGCTGCTGGGTCTTCAACCATCCAAACCACATTCCAGGCAGCAGAAAGGGCTAGGGGCTTCTGCCTACTGAGTCAGCTCCTTTAGGAGTCCTTTCCAGAAGGTTTGAACAGCACTTCTATTTACAGCATCTAGCTTAATGGATGTGCCTGGCTATGAGAGAGACTGGGATATGAGATCTTTATGGCAAACAGTACTGTGCCTGAGTGGGGATTCTGGTGCTGAGAGAAAAGTGAGCATGGAATCTCTTTAGACAATGGCAGACCATACTACATCTACAAGGCCAAATTTAATGGAGTCTTCTATGACTTCTTCTCCGTTAGCTGCCCAGGAACATCCATTCCACTACTCTATATACACTTGTCTGTCTTGGCTTCTCTGAGTCCACACACTATTGGTTTTCCTCCTTCTTCTCTGGCCACTGCCTTTCCTTCTATTTTGCTGATTTCTTCTCTTCTTCCCAATCTCTGTACGTAATGGGTCCTAGTTTATGACTGAACTCCCTTCTCCAGTTCCACTAACTCCCATGTGGGCAAATGCCCCACTCACGCTGCCGACTCCCAGATTTCCATGCCTAACCCAGCCTTTACTCTAAACTCCACACTCATACCTACTTACCATCTCCTCTTCACTCATATACTGAATAACCATCTCAAAACTTACATGTTAAAGCATAACTCTTGATTTCCCATCAATGGGTTTCTTTCCCAGCCTTCCGCATCTCAGCACAAGGGCACAGCCCCAATCTGCTTGAAGTTCAACACTCTAGAAGCTACCTTTGATGGCTCCTCATCCTTTAACCCTCTACTCCCATTTGCAACCCCCAAAGAATTCTCAAATCTGTCCACCTCTTCCCACCATGGTGAGCACTGCTGTGGTCCAACCAGCAACATCCCTCACCGTGACTGCTGTGAGTCCATCTTAAAGCGTCTCCCTACCTGCGTGCTTTGCTTTGCTCTACAGTAGAGCCCAGTGGCTGAGTGTCAGAACTCTGGCGCTAGGTGCCTGGGTTCAAATCTTAGCTCCAGCATGTGCTAGCTGTGTGACCTGGGCAGTTTCTTAAGGTTTTTTTTGGTCTCAATTTGTTCATCTATAAAATGAGAATAATAATGGTGCCTATATCACATGATTATTATGAACACTAAATGAATTAATATATGTAAGCACTCAGAGCAAAGCCTGGCATGTAATAAGCACAATCAATAAATGTTAGCTATTACCATCAACTATTATTACCATGCATTTCTCATGGAGTAGCCAGAGTGATCTTTTAAAAACATAAATTAAATCCTATCAGTCCTGTGCTTAAAACTCTCCAGTGATTTCCCTTTCCAGTTGCAATAAAATTCTAACACATTACCAGGGCCAAAGGTCCCACATTACCTAACCCTTGGCTCCTCCAGTCTCTGCCCATAGCTCTGTCCCCATCAAGCACTATCCTCCAGCTACACCTGCTTCATTTTGAGTCCTTTAACATTCCAACTCCCCATTTTCTTGGGCACATTGTCCTCGTTCTTCCCTCTGTCTGGAATGAGTGTCCCTCTGTCCAACTGCTCATAGGGCTTACTTTTTTCAGATCTCAACAACATGACCTCCCCCTCTGAAAAACCTTCCCTGACCATGTGCCTGAAGGACTGTCCCTGCCCTGGTCATTCTCCGTCTTCCTTTTCCATGGTACATAGCACAATTTTCAGTTATCTTATTGGTCTGTTTCCTTATATCGTAGTCTCCTTCTCTTTTCTCTCTACTACAGTGTGGGGTTTCTGAGACCACAGACCTCTCTTCTCTTGAGCAGTCATGGATCCGAGGACCCAAAACAGTGATGGCACATAGTAGGTGTTCACAAACCAGCTGGCAAATGAAAGAGATGACCCTTGAGCAAGATTTCAAGGAAGAAACAGGAATTTTTCCAGATACACAAGGAGAGCAAGTAATTGAGGCCAAGAGAACAGCATTTGCAAATGCACCCAGGTGTGAAACAGAGTATTTGCCTTGTTATCAAAAAATTGTGGTGTGGTCCTCAATACAGCAACACTGGCCTCACCTGAGAGCTTATTGGTAATGCAAGACCCTCCGGTCTCCAGCCTAGACCCACTGAATCAGAATCTGTATTTTAAAAAGACTCCCAGGGGCACTTGGGTGGCTCAGATGGTTAAGCGTCTGCCTTCAGCTCAGGTCATGATCCCAGGGTCCTGGGATTGAGTCTGGCAACAGGTTCCCCGCTCAGGGAAGTTTGCTTCTCCCTCTGCCTCTCTCTCTCTCTCTCTCTCTCATGAATAAATAAAATCTTTAAAAAATAAAAAATAAAAAAAATAAAAAGACTCCCAGGTGATTCCTATAGAAGCTCTGAAATACTATGTTCAAGGAACCAGAAATCACTGTTGTGACTAGGCATAAATTATAAAGGGGAACATATTATCTAGGATATCAATTCACCTGCATGTTATAGATGCAGAATAACAGTGGTTTAAAAACACCAGATAAGTTTATCTGCATCTTATGTCAATGTCTAGGCTAACTGACTACATTTTCCTAAGTTTAGCAGAGGCCTGAACCATTCTCAGCAGTCTGGCGAGGTGAATTTTCTTTCCCTGTCCCCTGATGAAGATTGTCTGAGATTTTGTGCTCAGTTGAAGCACTCAGTGCTGGGCTGTGTTGTGCAATCACCAGGGAGCGCCTACTACCTGCCAGGCAACGTGCTGGGGACACAGCGATGAGGGGGTGTGATCATCCCTCAAGGAGCTTGCCATGAAAATGGGCTTTCTAACACAGTTCCAGATCCCTCTGTGTGACCCCCCAGGTTTCCCTGTCAGGAATAACGGTCAGCAGTGAAAAGAGGAGGAGTCAGGGAGTGAAGCCTCAGAAGACTTAGGTTGGGGAGAAACAGGATGGGGGCAGTTAGAAGGCTTACGATTTTTTCCTTCAAGAGATCCACTGGAACAACAGAATAAGGACAGCAATGGATTCTAATACATCAAGTAATAGAAAAAGGAATCCATGAATCTAGAGTGATACTAACAATTGTAGAGGGAGAGAGAAAGACTGTATGGAAAACACAAACCACTCTATGAGGAACGGTAGAATTAGATGACTGCCATTTTGGAACCGTTAGTACAATAATTGGTTTAGTTAAGTATTACCAACAGATGCTAAAACTATTGTATTAAAAGTTATTTGGGAAAGGACGTACATAGGCTCTCACCCAGCATTCCACAGAGCACTGACTACTCACGGAAAAGGGGTAACCTTTTATCTTTACAAAGAAGAAATCTGGGGGCACCTGGGTGGCTCAGTGGGTTAAGCCTCTGCCTTTAGCTCAGGTCATGATCTCAGGGTCCTGGGATGGAGCCCCACATCGAACTCTCTGCTCAGCAGGGAGCCTGCTTCCCCCTCTCTCTGTCTGCCTCTCTGCCTACTTGTGATCTCTCTCTCTATCTCTGTCAAATAAATAAATAAAATCTTAAAAAACAAAACAAAACCAAAAAAAAGAAGAAATCTGGTAGACACCATATTTACCTTACCATATGATAATTTGAAAGTCATCAGTGATAGGGCTAACTGGAATCATGTGACTCTGAGGATTATTCTGAAGAGTAACTGTCTTATGCTATTCAAAAGTGTCAGTATCATGGAAGGAAAAAGGCTGAGGACCAGTTTTAGATTATGGGTTAACCAGAAATGACAATTAAGTGCAACACAAGATCCTTGATCAAGTCCTACATGACAAAGAAATATTCAAAGGACATTATTGGAACAACTGGGGACATCTGAGTAGGGACCAAATATTAGATAACAGTTCTCTAATATACTGAGCAAGATCACAGTATTGTGGCCAGGCAGGAAAATATTCTTTTTCTTAGAAGATACATGCTAAAGAACTTAGGGGTGAAGGTTTATGAAGTCGCCAACTTACTCTCCAACAGCTTAAGGAGGGGAAGGCATATAGAGGAAGAGATAAGATAAATGTGGCAAAATATTAAGAGTTGGTGCATCAAGGTAAAGTGTAATCAGGTATTCATTGCATTATAATTGTAACTTTAAGGTAGGTTTGGGGCGCCTGCGTGGCTTAGTCGGCTAAACACTGACTCTTGATTTTGGCTCAGGTCGTCATCTTGGGGTGGTGAGATCAAGTCCTGCATTGACTCAGCACTCAACAGGGAATCCTGCTTGAGAGGCTCTCCCTCTCCCTCTGTGCCACCCCCCCCCCAACCTGTGTGCTCTCTCTCTCTCTAAAATGGGTGGATAAATCATTTTTAAAAAGTAAGTTTAAATTTTGTTTTACATAAGAAGAGTGTTTTACTATCCCTGGGAGCTGATCGCATATGGACCAGTGTATACAGTGGAGTCTGAAAACTCCCATCATTTGGGATTTGGTTTAGCCCAGCTGCTTCCACATCAGCCTGTACCCCAGGAAGTGGATTTGGCTCTGAGCAGAAGGGAGGGGAGCTGGGGTTCTGCGGGCTTACATTTAGCCTCTGTCTGAAGCTTACATCATCTGCTTCCCTTTGGAGTGTCTGCACTAACGAGCCGTGAATACACAGTGCCTGACAGACTGGGCAACACCGAGGATGAAAGACTACTTTCCTTTTCGGGAAAGATTGTGACCGAAAGCCACCCACCCTCCACATCTAGGCCCCCTTTCCTGCCAATTGGGGAGGGTCTGCGAGAAAGGGGCAGAGGAGTTTATGGGGCTTTCTTTGCAGGGCTGGGGGTGGGCAGGGGAGCTAAAGATGAGACGAAATTCTGATCGGGGCGAGTGCATTTCAAGAACATTTTTATTCACAGATGGCTGAAGAGAAATACAGAGAACAGGCCCCAGCACCTCGTCTTCCTAGCTGATTGCAGGGAGGGGGAGCTTGCTAATGAACACATTGATTTCCCAGCTCCTCGGAACAATAGCAAATGCTTTTTGCAGTTATTAATTGGGATCCCACAGCAGGTGTGGGGGATGGAAGGCTCTGGTGATTCTAAGTTTATCTTTGGGGGTTAGGAGAACAGAAAGAATTTAAAGAGCAAGGAAGAAGTTTGTGGAATATCACAGCGAGAGAGCTGGATGGACGCTCCCAGGATGACTTCAGCTCTCACCTTGTTTTGAGCAGCTGAACCGCTTTAATATTTGTTGTCCTCATTGGAAGAAGTTAGGGTACTTATTTTCTTTCATAAGGATCACATGAAAACCAGCTGTCCTAGCTACTAGAGGTACAGAGTGCTTTGTAAACTTTCCAGGTTACACACTATTTGTTCTTCTTGCCAGTCATTTATTTTGAAAGTCTTTATTAAGCACCTACGGTGTGCCAGGCTCTGTGCTGGGTTCAAGGAATGTGGCATGAACTGGAAAATACATCTCCTGCCCCCGTGGAACCTGTGGTGTAACAAGGAAGAGGGCATTGGTCAGGTGAATACAAAAGCACCAAGATACGCCAACTGCTGTTCCAACAGGAAGCATAAAAACAGGCTGACCCTGGAAGTCAGGAAGGTCTCCTGTAGGAAGGAATCCCATTAAGCTGACCCAGCATAAGCAATAATACTATCAGCCTTCCCCTTGGACCAGGGTCAGGGACTTAAGTGCCCAGGTTAGCCAGACGGACGAAGGTCTGAAACCTTGTGTAGGAAGGATGGACTCCCATCTCCCCACCAAGGTGAGATGAGCCCGTGTGCCCTCAGAGTGACTCATGCAGTCCTGCTAAGGTCGCTTAGCCTTGTCAGCTAGGCAATCCTAGAACAGGGTAGTCCTCATTCTTATGAGGCTGACACACTAATAATAAATCTCGAGCTTTCCTACAGTGGTCAGGCAAATCTCCCCCTCCCAGATGAAGAGGCAGCAGGAAACCGAGGTCTCCTCCGACCTCCCCAGCATCCCACAGTGCACGGTCCAAGTGTACCTCTCCGTGGGAGTCTCCTCCATCCCACGAGCTCAGTGCCTGCCATGTCCCCTAATGACTGCCATGAGCCTGTCCCCTGTGGCACTCATGGTGTCCGTCCCCAATCCTAGCCCAACACTGCCTTTTATAAAATCACCCTTAAAAATGGAATTTCCGGACACAGAAAGGATAGAAAGCGTATGTCAGGAAGGGAGTTTTCCGTTCACTTCTATTGGCGATGTGTTTCCTGAGTAGCCACAAGGAGAGAAATTGGGTGCTCAGAGGTACGTCTCCTTCTAGTGGCATGCAGGGCAGGACTGTGAAACAGATGCTGTGTGCTGTGTGAGGGTTAAGACGAAGGTTAGAGGAAAGTATCATGGGGGGCTTCTGAAGGACCTTTTTTTGCCTGCTATTGACTGGGGTATGGCTTTGTGTAAATCAGCAAAACATTGTTGCTTTGTGGACTTTGGTTTCCTTCTCCTTTTCAAGTTGCGGGATGGGGTGGGTAGTGGTAATGATGGAGATGTGGTCTGTGCATGTTGGCTGGGAGTCTGGAGCTGATGGGGGTGTGGGGGGCGGGCGGTGCAAGGGGAGGATGGAGAGTAAGGTAGGAAGTAACCCCTAAGACACCTTCAACTGCCTTGACCTGTATTCTGTCAAGCCTCTGTCTGTAATCATTTACCAGTCAGTAAAATGGTTATAAACACCGCTTGTGTTAAGGACTTCGACATCTAACAATGGGATCCAATCATACACTTTCCACTTTGCCTCCAGGAGCCACATGAAATTAGGATATAGCTTCTATTTCACAAGGAAACTTTTTTTTTTTTTTAATCGTGTACTATACTCTCTATTCAAGACTTCACAAAAGAAAAAAAAAGGAATAAAATTCACACGTTTGCAAGAAACTGCTGATGCTTTTGAATATCTTCCCACAAGCAGGAAAACCTGGTATTAAAAAAAATTTGAATTTCCCACATATGAAAGAACACATTTATTGATGATACGGATGAATAAAACCATTAAGTAGATGTTGTTTAGGTTAAAACAAAAAAGCTGCACCCTTATTCCGTGTCTCTGGAACAAACCAGTCCCCACCCCCACCCTACTCACAAAGGGCAAGGAATGGGTGAAAAAATATTGCATTTGTTTCTTCAGTTAATGCACACATACACAAAAGGTAGACATATTCCAGGAATATCAAAGATCAGCTGGGTATATGTTCTACGTGCATTAACCCATTTAACCCCAGAACAATCCTGTAAGTGACTTGACTATGATCATCCTTTTTTCACAAGTGTGGGGACAGAGAGGACCCAGGGGATCATAAAGCCGAAAGGGGACGGCACTGGGGGTTGAACCCAGGCAACAGAGCTTTAATGTCCACAGACTTAAAAAAATATATAGGCCACTTGCAAATGCAAGACTTAGGAAGTCTAATAAATGTAGGCCACATATTTGCTGCCTGATGAGCTTCTTTTTACTAAGGTCCCTTGGTCCACAATCTCTCATATTTGATATAAAACCTTCATCTAGAAGTTGACTATCCTGTACACAGGGCCTCATTATAATTTCTTACAACTCCATGTGAATCTACAGTTATCTCGATACAAATTTGAGAAAAGTTGACTAGCATCATACATGCTGTTAAACAGTTTCTAATGTACCAGTGAATTAAAATTTAAGTTATAAAAGGACCTGTTTTAGAGTTAAAGTCACTCTGGAAATGTAGAGAAATACTGTATGGAAATATCCCAGCCATCGGGAGTGGTAGGCTTGAAAATAAGATAAGCTCTGTCAAGCTCTGTCTTGGGAAAGCCCCTTAACCTGTCTGAGCCTCAGTGTCCTAAATATATAAAAAGGGGCAGGGGTGCCTACACTACTGCCTCATTGGAAAAGGGCAGGCTTGCAGTCAGGTCTGTCTCATGCCCAAGCTGCTTGCTCTTAGCCCCCTGTAGGCGGTAGGTGCCTGCGGCAGGGAAGAGAGCCTCATGGCACCTGTCTCTAGTCCCTGCCTATTACCCCTTCAGCTGCTATCCTGAACCCATAGCAGAGTGCATGGTCATCTCCAAGGTGCTCAGAGCCTCCCCTCCCCCTGTGATTCCCTCTCCCACTCCTGGAGTGAGAAACGTCCCTCCCACCTCTTTGTGTAGTGCCAAACCTTCTCCCACCATTTCCCTCTCCCTTTAAAAACTTTGGATCTGGGGGGGGGGGGCGGTGGGGGAGGGGAGGGGAGGTGAGGAGAGGAGAGGGGTGGGGAGGGGAGGGGAGGAGAGGGGAGGGGAGGGGAGGGGAGGGGAGGGGTGGGGAGGGGAGGGGAGGGGTACCTTTGCCAGGTACTGTATGCAAAGGGGCACTAGCAGGGCGGCCCAGCCCTAAAATGGATCAGGTTTCCAACAGGAAGGCAGGAGGCGGCCTCTGGCCTAGAGAAATCTAGAAGATGCTATAATTGGCGAAAGTCAGTGTTGCTAAACGAGAAATTTTGTGAAATCAATTGAGAGAAAAATCAATATGGGATTTTTTTTTTTTCCCCACAATGAAAAGACAAGATTCCCACACAATTAAGAACTGGGCCGCGGTTTCCACACTGCCTGTCATGTTCTCTCGTTTCTGTGCCACAACTGTTCATCAGAAATAATTAAACATTTTCCCATGGGCAACAATTACTTGCTTAAAATATTATGAGTAAGGAGAATACATTTATAATTACCTAACCTTTCTGAAGGTGAAAATATATATTATCCTTTGATAGAACAGAAAAAGGAGTTCCTGGATATGCCGGCTCGCTGTGCTCTATCTACCCAGATTACACTAATTGCCTTAAGGGATTGAACAATACTGTTTTACACACCCAAACCTTCCCTTTCATTTTCTGTAACTTTTAGGCATCGAACAATGGCTCCTCTTCCTGGTTTTTGTAAGTCATTCAATAGCCAACCTGTAGCTGTCCAGATTGTCAAACACGGTCTCTGAATTGTCCCCTTGCTGGAACATAATGAGGGTGGCAATGTCTCTCTTTTCTTTCTTTCTCCCTTTCTTTCTGCCTTCCTTCCTTCCTTCCTTCCTTCCTTCCATTCTTCCTCCCTCTCTCCCTATTTTTCTCTTTCTCTCTTTCTTTCTTTCCCTTCCTCCTTTTCTTTTTTCTTTCCTTTTCTTTTAATTGAATCATAATTGGCATACAATATCTTATTAGTTTCAGATGTACTTCATAGTGACTCAATATTTTTATACATTACGAAATGATCCCAAGAAGTCTAGTTACCATCGGTCACCATACAAAGTTATTATAATATTATGAACTATGTTCCCTATGCTATAACATTACATCCCCCATGATTTAAAAATTCTATAACTAGAAGTTGGCACCTCTAAATCTTCACCTATTTCCTGCCCCCCAACACCTCCGCACTTTGATAAACCAACAGTTTGCCTTTTGTGTCTGAAATTGTTTCTGTTTTGTTTGTTATGTTTTTAGATTCCACATGTAAGTGAAATCATATAGTATTTGTCTTTCTCTGTCTGGCTTACTTCGCTTAGCTTAATCCCCTGTAGGAATATCCATGTTTTCATGAATGGCAAGATTTTATTATTTTGGGGGGTAATATTCATACACACACATACACATACACGCACACACACCCCACATCCTCTTTATCCGTTCATCTCTCAGTGGACTTAGGTTGCTTCCCTACTTTGGCTATTGTAAATAATGGTGCAACGAACACAAGGGTGTTTTCATTTTCTTCAGATAATTACCCGGAAATGGAAATGGGTTGTATGGTAGCTCTGGTTTTAAGAAATGGGTTGTAGGGTAGCTCTGGTTTTAATTTTTTGAGGACCTTCCATATTGTTTTCCACAGTGACTGTCCCAGTTTATTCCCTCCAGCAGTGTGCATGGGTTCCCTGTATGCTTTTCCCCCACAAGCACTTGCCATCTTTTGTCTTCTTGATAATAGTCAATCTGACTGGTGTGAGGTGGTACCTCATTGTGGTTTTGACTTGCATTTTGCTGATGACTTGCATTTTGACTTGCATTTTGATGATGATGAGTTGAGCATCTTTCAATGTGTCTGTTGGCTTTCTGGATCTTTTTTTTGTAAAGTATCTATTCAGGTCCTCTGTCCATTTTTAAATCAGGTTCTGTTTTTTGAATATGAGGTTGTATGCGTTTTTATATATTTTGGATATCAATCCCTTATCAGATGGAGGATTTGCAAATATCTCCTTCCATTCAGTAGGTTGCCTTTATATTTAGTTCACTTTATATTTGGTTCATTATATTCCTTCACTGTGAAGAAACTTTTTTTTTTTTTAAAAGATTTTATTTATTTATTTGACAGAGAGAGATCACAAGTAGGCAGAGAGGCAGGCAGAGAGAGAGGAAGGGAAGCAGGCTCCCTGCTGAGCAGAGAGCCCGATGCGGGACTCGATCCCAGGACCCTGAGATCATGACCTGAGCCGAAGGCAGCGGCTTAACCCACTGAGCCACCCAGGCGCCCATTCATGCTAGTTTTCAAGTCTAAAAGCAAGTAAAACAATGGCGTAGCTTTTACCACTTCCTGAGTCCATATGCCGGGCTCAGCACTGATCAAGGATCTTTACCTCCTTCCTGCCCCTTTCCCTAGACACACGATAACAATGCAGGGTAGATAATCTCCTTTACTTACACATGGGTAAACTGAAGCCCAGAAGGTTAAGTGATAGAACCAAGGTCACCAAGGTCAAGGAGCGAGTAATTTGTCCAACAGGGACTTCCAGGCCTATGCCCATTTCACTCAGCCGATTTTATCACAGGTATTGTGTGGCAGGCACTGTCCTGGGCTCTGGCAGTACCACTTGCAGGGTCTCAACCTCAATTAGGTCTCAACCCCACTACAAGCCAGGGCCGGGGTTGGCTCCTACAACCACCGTGTCATAGGGTCAGTGTTTGGTATTGCTATCCGCATTCTTTTTTCTGAAATATTCTGTCCCTCGTTTTAGAAAAACTGAGTTTTGATAACTGATCCACAGGATCTAAAGTTATATGAAATTTTATTGAGGTTCTGTAGTCTTTTAAAAACAGCAGTATGGGGCAGCCTGGGGGCTGAATCAGTTGGGTGCCTGACTTTTGGTTTCAGCTCAGGTCATGATCTTGGGGTTGTGGGACTGCACCTGTGTCGGGTTCTGTGCTCAGTGCGGAGTCTGCTTGGGCTTCTCTTCTCTCCTTCTCCTCCTCCCCCACTCATTCTCTCTTTCCCTCTCTCTCAGAAAAATAAAATATTTAAAAATAAATAAATGAATAAATAAAAATAAAAACAGCAGTATATATTTTTTTGTGTTCTCATATATCATTGGCATAAGGCTATGACCGTAGAACGCAGTGTCTGTCTCTGATTTTGTGTCTTTTCTTTACTGCTGAAGAGCAACACGGAAGCTCAGTATCTAGCATCAGCCCACTGTCAGAGCTAGATGACTCTGCCCCAGGAATTAGGTGGATAATACCACAAAACTTATAATGTGGGGTCTCCTCTCAGGGTCTACAGATTTTTTTCTTATTTTGCAAATTCTCTAGAAGCAATACTATGATGGTTAAGGCCACAATTCCTGGAGCAGACTGCCTGATTTCAAGCTTCATCTCCAACACCTATCTGCTGTGTAATCTTGGACAAATTACTTACCCTTTCTGTGCCTCAGATTTCCTTATCTATCGAAGGAGGATGGTGGGATCATAGTGCCTGCCTCATGGATGAACTGAATGTGTAAATATATGTCAGAGGTTAGGACAACAGGGCTCCATACGTGGGCCAAGTGTTGGCCCTCGTTACTGAGAGTCATCTGTAGACTTGAATTTCATTTATCATTTAAAAAGGTCTTAATTTTTAGGACAGAAAAATAGTGCCTCACGATCTGCTTTTTCAGCTCTCAAAGGGCAATGACGTTCTTTGAATCTTCCCTTCTGGGGCATTCTACAAGGCCATTCTGGTAAGGATGCTCTCAGTGCAAGCCTTCTGTGGGCTTTTCTAGTGAGCTAGAGGTCCGCATTGCAGCAACTTGCTACAATTAGTCCAGGCTGGTTTATGGATGTTGTTTTTAAACAGTGTGATGCAAGTGGATCATTTGAACAGGCTGTAAAGTTTTAATTGGTGCAGCTGATAAACTTCTCCCCGCTCCCACCCCCTAGAAGCCGTTAGGTGTTTCATGTTGCACACTGCGTAGTGAGATTAACTCCTGACTGTTCCTTTCCCTTATGCTGTTGCCCCCTTACAAACCTCTCTCCACAGGGCAGCCCCAGTGGTCTTTTTCAAATGCAAATCAGATATGACACTTTTCTTCTGAAATCCGTCTCGTTCCTTCCTACTGCACTGAGAATACAATCCGGACTTCCCCAGCAGTACAGGGCCCACCTCACACCTATGCTTCAAGCACACTGGCCTCATTTAGGGTTCTAAAACATGCCAAGCTCCTTCTGAGACCAGGGTGCCTGCCTTTGTGATGTCCTCTGTCTGGAATATTCTTTCCTGGCTAGTCACAGGCTGGCATTTTCTCATTCTAATGGGCTCAGTTGAAGATATTGCTCTCTTAAAGGGGCCTGCACAACCTCCCTGCCTTCAATGAGCACTGCCACCCCCACCATGGCCTTCTCCTTTAGCTTATTGCTTATTCCCCTACTAGAACATTTCCCTATCTGTAATTATTTCCTTTATATGTTTTCATGTTTCTTGCAAGCCTTTTCTGCTAGAATGTATACTTCAGAGGCCTGTCTGGCTTTCACTGTATCCTGAATGCTCAGCAAGGAGAACCAAAGTGAAATGTACACAGTACACAGAAGGTGGACAAGGTTGCCTCTGGAGTATCTAGAACCAAATTCCCTACTTGATTTCGGTTTCTGCTTTCTTTCTCTTTTTAAAGATTTTATTTATTTATTTGAGAGAGAGAGAAAGATCACAAGTAGGCAGAGAGAGAGAGAGAGAGAGAGAGCAGGAAGCAGGTTCCCCGCTGAGCAGAGAGCCCGACACAGGGCTTAATCCCAGGACCCTAAGATCATGACCTGAGCCGTAGGCAGAGGCTTAACCCACTGAGTCATCCAGGTGCCCCTCGGCTTCTGCTTTCAATGTCCTTAGCTAATTCGCTTGATTTTTTTTTTTTTTTTTTTTTTTAAGAAAATAAAACAAGGGCGCCTGAGTGGCTCAGTTGGTTAAGCGACAGCCTTCATCTCAGGTCATGATCCCAGAGTCCTGGGATCGAGTCCCACATCTGGCTCCCTGCTCCTTGGAGAGTCTGCTTCTCCCTCTGACTTTCTCCCCTCTCATGTTCTCTTTCACTGTCTCTCTCTCAAATAAATAAATAAATAAATAATTTTTTTAAAAAGAAAGAAAATAAAACAAGTTTCTGAGTTGTTAGTAAACTACTATAACATTTATTTTAGGCTTTGTTTATGCCCCTGAATAGGTGAGGTAAACATTCTCTCTAGTCAGAGTTTTATCTTCCCCTGAAATGGGACATCCTGTGTACTGCCGTACGATCCTTTGTGAAAGAAAGCTGATTCCCGAGGAGCAGGTAGATAAAGCAGTGGTTCTCAAAGTGTGCTTCTCAGACCAGCAGCATTACTGACATCACCATCACCTGGGGACCCTCTAAAGGGCAAGTTTTTAGGAGCCACGCTAAATTTACTGAAGCGAACTCTGGGGGCTGGGCCCTAGCAATCAGTGTTTTAACAAGGTCTCTGTGCGATTCTGAGGAATGCTCTTATGTTTCAGATCCCCTGAAATCAAAGTAACCTTTGTCAGAGAGGGATGGAAACAGTGTAAGTTCCATGAATGTTTATGCAACTCAGTCGCTTAGAAATATATCATTAGCAGATTGTAGGAAAGGAATTGCTGGGGGTGCCTGGGATTCGGAGTTAAACCAGGAAGGATCCCAGTCTGGAAGAATTCACTGTCTGATGTGGAGAGAGTGGCAAGTATACAACCGACTGTCATATGTTCCCGGGCGTGCTGGGACAGAGGAAAGCAGAAAGAGCTGACTGAGGAAGAACAGGCAGGAATTCTGGCAGTCGGGAATCTTCTGGAGTAGCACAGGGTAATGGTAAAAATGGGTGGGCTCCAGAGACAACTGGCCTGAGTTTAAGCCAACGCTCCCTGTTTACCAGCTTTGTGGCCCTGGCTGAGTTACTACTCAGCCTCGGTGTGCCTCAGTTTCCTATCTTAAAAATGACGGCGATGTTACTAGCATAGGGTCCTTGTGCTGAGCGAATGTGTTCTAAAGCAGGAGCGCTTGGAGTAGCGCAGGGTTCGTTGTGGGCACGCAGTATTAACTGCTATCATTGTCATCATCCTATTGCAAGCAGGGGCTTTCAGCTGTTCCTAATTCTTGAGGGCAGGTGAGTGAGGGCGAGCAGAGGTTATTAAGGCCAAGTTTCCAGCCTAGGTGGCAGCCGATCTTGCTACTCAAAACATAGTCCCTTCCCGGCAGCGTCACCATCCTCTGGGGGCTTGTTGGGAATGAAACACCTCGGGCCTCACCCCAGATCAGCTGAATGGGAACCTGTATTTTAAGAAGAGGTCCAGGTAATTTTTTAAAGCTAACTTCAAAAAAATGGAGAAACGTAGAATAGTGATTGAGAATCCCAGCTGCACATCCTTGGCAAAGGCACTGAGGTCAGGAGAGAGCCCCTTGCAGGTTTGAGTTGTGGGGCTGTGTGTTTGCAACAGGACAACAGGAAGCGGCAGGAGAGGAGAGGAGCTGTGCAAAAGCAAGCCCCCCCGACCCCCACCCCCTAGCAGGACACAACCCCAGCCCTAGGTAGGTGCGCAGCAGGGATGGTGTTCTGTGTGTGGGCGCTCTACGTGGAGGCCGTGGCCGGGCTCGAGGTTGGGGGAGCCAATGCAGGTGGAGGCCAGGGAGGGGTTTCTGAAAGAAAAGGAGAGAGTCAGTCAGAGACAGTGAAGGCAGAGAGGAGGGAACGAGTCTAAGAATGATCAGACAATGGATCCAGCTGAGCAGGACGACACCTCGGCAACGAGGAAAGCAGATGAGGCCAGCATGATTTTAAAGACTGAGTTTACAGATCTCCTCTGCGGAAGTTTTTGTTCAGAACCCTTTTTAAGGGTTTCTGTCTGGTTGTTTCCCAAAAAAGACAGAATGCTGAACCTTCTCTTGTTATCCACATAGGGATTTCTTGCAGCACACTTTTTGAGCATTTGGGATTGTTTCCTGTGCACAAGGGTTTAGAGACAAAATGTCCTGGTGGACCTCAGGAATGGTGGTAGTATTTTTCCATCTTAGTCCAATGTTTCCAGCTGTCTGTTCAATTACAGCAAATCTTGATTTCCTCAGATTCCTTATAACATGAGTCATTCCAAGCAAGGAAAGTTTTCAGGTAGCTGAGGGCTAATGTGTGATGTGCAGAAACTTCTAAAATCTACTGTCTTTGAGGACATACTTTAATGCATTACTTTTCACAATTTTTTTTGTTTTCTTTTGTTTTTAGCAGTGAGAGGGTTTTTGTTTGTTTGTTTGTTTTTGTTTTTGAAGTAGTAATGTGGAATCCCAACATATAAAACAGAATAGAGTTACTTCAACTAAAAAAGGAAGGAGCAGGCCAAGTCCCTGGCACTTGCCTTTCAATTTACCCATAATTTGTTCCCTTAGAGTCCACCACAGATATCTTGCACCCTGTAGAACTGTTGGAAAGCCTTTGTTTTAATATGAATTGATCCTCTACTGATTTCATAAAGAGAAGAATTAAATGTAATTTTTTATGACTGGGAGCTTTGTCATTGGTATCATTATTAGGATATGACTGAGTTGGTGCAGACAACTTCCATTGCAAGAGACAGAAATCCAGCACGAATACGAGAAAAATTATGACTTTCGCAACCCATGTCACTGGGAAGTCTGGAAGTGATGGTCGGATTCCAGGCATGGTTGCATCTAGGTGCTCAGTGACTTCATCAGGGTCCGTTCTCTCTCTCTCTGTCTATGGATTATACCACTCGCTGTTGCTCAATGTGTCAAAATGTAGCAGTATCCACTCCCGCCAAAGGGAGCTCTCTGCTTGTGGCTAACAAGATAATTTTGGCAGTCTCAGGTGAGAGCCTTATAGGTCTTGGAACAGAGGCTCTCTTCCTCAGTCTCCATATATCAGTTCTTGTGGCAAGACTCCTAATTATCCTGCCTGGGTCACCGGCCGACCGCTAAGGCCAGTGGACGGATAAGTCATTGTGATTGACAGTTCCTCCAGAATCCTATAGGATGGGCCAGCTGTAACAAGGATGCTGTGCAGAGAAAAGCAATATGTCTACTATAGAGTTGCAGGCTCCTTTGAAAAAAAAAAAAAAAAAAACCTGAATTCATACTGTGTGCTGGGCACTGTTGTAGAAACCAAAGATGAGGCACAGAAAACACCCAGAACTGAGCATGTAAGGCCTATGCATAAACCACACACTAATATAATGCAATGAGTTGTGACCATGGGGAATATGCAAAGTGTTCTGAGAGAAATGCTCTTTGGCTAGGCGAGCAGTTAATTGTAGAGGAAATCAGGGAAGGCTTCACATAGGAGGTGATCTTTGATGGCCTTGGCATGGTGGAGAAGGAAAAAGGAGCATCTGGGGTGGAAGGAACAGAACACAGAAAGGCATAGGGGAACAAATGAGGTTGGGCCGTCAGAGGTCAAGAGCTAGGGCTATACACCTGGCAACAGAATTGGCTTTCTTTCCTCAGTTTATCCACACATCCCCTCCCCATTTCCCCTTACCTTCTGTTCCTCCTTCCCCCAGGAGAGGTATTACCTTTGCAATAGCTGGAGAGATGGTGTATATCCATGGTAGCTCTCCCCGAGACTGCAGACCTGCAGTCTGGAAGGTCCTCAGGGCAGCACCACCCCTGCTTTAATTCCCATTTACCCCTGTGCCCCCCACCTAAAGATCATCCCCTTCTCTTTTCATCTCTTTTTTCTTGGGTTCTGTTTTTCTTGTTGCTTCTACACTTTTCCATCTTCTTATGAAAAGAACGATCACCACTTTCAAAGACCATGAACCAATCAGAGTATTTCTCTGTTTTTGTTTGTTTCCCAATGCATGGTACACATGGCAATGACCTGGAGAGCTTACACCAGTTTTCCGTTGTGAAGGGCTCCACCCCCAGAGACTGTGACTCACGGAATTGGGTGGTGCCTGAACTTAAGGAAGTTGTCAGTCTTCCCCACGTGACTCTAATATGCAGTTTGAGAACCCCTTCTATATTCTGGGCACAGAGTGCGTCATGTACTCACCGGGGCTTTGCAACCTTCTCAGGGAAGGCTGTTCAAGGTTCCCCTGCCTGAAGGTCCTGTGGCAGCAGAAGGTTAGTCCCTTGATGGTCACCAAGACTTTGCTGTGGTCAGATTTAATGAGATAGTCCCAGGCTTGTTACACGGTTGTCTTGTTCATGAAAATTATGTTTTAGCCCTCCGGACATCTAATTTTGCAAATCAGTGTCAAGCATAGAAAACATTCTGTCACTTGAGAGCAGCACATTCAGTAATTTTAAAGGTCAGAGACCAAATGTGGAGATTAGCTTTCAGCTATAGAAATACATTGACTTAAACACAACAGAAAACATGACCTTACGGCATACCGGCTATTGTCGCATATATAAATTAGTCCATTAGATGTACTGATACTGATACCTCAAGTGCTTATAATCATAGCTCTCATTTATGGAGTGTCTACTTTATGTCAGCCACTACCTATACGGCAAGGTAGTTTACCTCAAATCCTCATGATCATGCCACAACTAGAAACCTCAGGGTCATAAAAGGAAGGGAACGCACCTGGGGTAATCCAGCCACAGTGCTAGAGCTAGGATCCCACGCCAGACCATCTGAGCAAATCTCCCATCTCTAGGAGCGCCTGGGTGGCTCAGTCAGTTAAACCTCTGCCCTCAGCTCAGGTCATGATCTCAGGGTCTTGGGATGGAGCCCTGCTTCTGGCTCCCCGCTCAGCAGGGAGCCTGCTTCTCCCTCTCCCTCTGCCCTTCTCTCCCCTGCCCTTACTCTTGCTTTCTTTCTCCCTCCCTCCCCCTCAAATACATGAATAACATGTTAAAACAAAAACAAAAACGCTCCCATCTCTATAGCACAAACTCCTCATCAATGAGAAGAACATTGTGCAAGCAGGAAGCATGCTGTCCTGTGATGGGTGCCCAGGCACAGGCGTCTCCCTGTGTAGGAGAATCTGTCCCTGGAAGCCTTGCACACTAAGTATTCTTTTCTTTTTACAGAGTATTGTTGATTTGACAAGTGAAATATGATGATGGCTCGTGTTAATTTGTTGTTGTTTTCTCAGGTGTTGGTTCTGATCAATTTCTGCATTTTGGATTATCTGATTTGAGTGCATTGTATTGGGAGTAATTCAAAAGACAAGAATGGGTTGGTTTGTCTCTTTGAACTTTTAACCTGGGGAAGGGGGAAAGAATCCTAAACTCTTGAGCTCCGGTTTTAGAGTTTATGTATTAGTCATTGAGGTAGAGAAGAACAAATTCCCAGTCACCCTCACCAGAAGATTACAAAGCATGTTTTGTTTCTTTTTTTCAGTTGGTCAGAAATTCTGTCTGCTGTTTTGCATCTGGGAGCAAAACTGAGCTCACTGGCAAAATGTCTGTTTTGATAAATCGAGAACAAAAAGACCAAAACTAATGACTTCCACAATGGAAGGTACCGTGGGAAATATAATATAGAGTAGTAGAATCGGGGGCTTGTTTACTCTGATTCTGTGTATCCATCTGATGGGGAGTATAAATAGTTTTCTTTACACAAAGGGACCCAGGGAATAGTGAATCAGAGAATAATTGACTTGTCTTGGTATGTTTGTGAATGTACATTTTTATCTGATGGCAAATATGCCGTTGGCCTTTGAGTCAGTCACCCACCATAGAATTGCCTCACCTCCTATGCACCGAGATTGAGTGCCCATCCCCCCTCCAACCAAACATTTCGAATTAGCATTAATCAGCCAATGTTGCATTTGAGGCCCTATGTGAAAGCCACCTACTGCAGCTGAATGCCATTCAGCAGGCAAGAAGTGATTTGCAATATAATTTAAATTAAGAGTTGGTTTCCTTTCCCATTTAGAACACACCAGTATGGAAAACTGGTTGTCAGACATGCTGGCGATGTGCATCCACTTGGCTATTCACTCAGAAAATGAAGTTTCCTGAGACACCGCCGCATCTAATTTATTTTTTATTTTTTCCCCTGTGAAGTTAACTTCAGCTTTTTAAATACAATGGCTACCCAAACCACAGAAAATGAACACCATTAATTTTAATGCTCATAATGTAATGGAAGGAGATTATATTCAGTTGGGGTTTTTTCCCCCCCTTTAACAGAATGTTTATTTGCCCCTCTCCTTACAAGTTAATTATTATTTTCCTCCCATAATATTCTGTTTATATCTGAGCAGCCTAACAGCGTGTGTGTTAATGTCTTCAGTTCATGAATTGCTGGTGAGTCTATCATTTTGCAGTGTCTGTCACTAAAACATCAATAGCCTGGCAGTGTGCTGAGTGAATATGTGGCTGATAGGAATGCAGTGGGTTCCTTACAGAACCCTCTCATCTATTTTTATAAAACATTTAGTTTTAGTCGAGTTTCTTTTTTATGCATTGATTGGGATATTGAATGACTTTCCAGTGAATTATGTAGTAGTGAGTTAAGAATTGGTAACTTTTCCTCTTACCATTCAGGTATTTATTTTTAATTCATCTTTTAAATCACTGAATGGGCACTGAGAGTTTACCCTGCTTATGTAAATAGTGTGCTAAGTGGTAGGGATTAAAAATTATTAAGATAAAGTCCCCATCTTCCTAGACCTCCTAGTTCTCAGCAGGAGTCTCCAGGCCATAAGATGAGGGGTATAAGCGAATTGGGTCTAAGGTAATAGAGGGTGTGAAGGAGGGAGCTTTCCCTGGACAGGGGGCCTTCCAGGAAGACTTTGCAGAACAGGAGATGCTAGTCCTGGTTCCTGCAGGGCTAGGCATTGAGTTCTTCAAGTTGACAGTGAATAGTGAGTATGGATGGGAAAAGGCAGTACAAGCAGAGGGAGTAGTGAATGCAAAGTGGGGAAGCAAGCCTTTGGAACCTACTATAGGCTATTTAAATGAGAATAATAGAAGCTGGCATTCAGGTGCTCACCATTTGCCATGCACTGTTCCAAATGGTTAGATCTGCAAACTAAAGTAAGCCTTGAACTTGGTATTATCCCCATCCCCTTTTAGAAATTACAATTTGGAAAGAATTGGTAACTCCATGAGGACCAAGCCTGGAACACAGGTGTTTTCCCTCCAAAGCCAACAAGTTCAAATATTATGCTTGTCATCTCTTTGCCCTTTAGAGACCTCAGTCCTTCTGTGTAGACCAGACGTGCTAATAATGACTGGCATTCAGGACTGTGTCTAAGTGGGGATGGTCTTGGTCCCTATCGCATGTGAAGAGGATTAAGTGAGATATGAAATACATGAAATGCTTAGAACAGTATCTGGTACATACTAAAGCATTTGTTAACTGTTGGTATTATGATGATTAGTGTCTTAGACATAATTCCCAATAATACTTGGGAATCCCAAGAGTACTTAGAAATTCAACCCCCTTAGGGATAGTGTACTGCAGAAGACATTGGTCAAGAAACACTTCGTGGAGTTGATGGCATTTGATATAGATCTGTCTGGCTTAATGGTAGAATTCGTACAGGTAGGACCTGGGGACAAGGTGAGTATTTTAGCAAGAGAGAATAGAACACAGAAATGCAAGCAGACTGGAAAATTCCATCATATTTGAGAAAAGTAAACTAATTTGAAACCAGAAGGCCTGCAAAGAGAAGCAGGGAAAGTAAGATTTAACAGATAGGTACAAGTTATCTACAAATAATGATATTTGTTGAGTGTTTGGCATTAGGTTTTTTTGTTTGTTTGTTTGTATTATTTAGTCACCATAAAAATTTTTCTAGGGTCATAGACTCATTTTTTTCCATTTGAAGAAAACTGAGGTTCAGAGAAGTCCTATATCTTGTATAAGGGTATCTAGCTAACCAGTGTCATAACTTGGACTAGAACCCAAGTCTGTGTTACATAAAGTACCATGCTTTTTGGACCTTTAGATTTTGCAGCTTTGACCTTTTCTAATACATGATGAATATTTATGGAATGATGTTTTTCTAGTGAGAGTGCTAGGAAAGAAAAGTAAGAAAAAGTCAACCTGTTCTTTGTAGAGGTTTGCAGACCAACACTTAAAGCCCAACATTTTCCCAGTTATAGCCCATGTCTAACTCCATTAAGACAAAAAAAACTGGCGTCTCTGAGTCTCCATGTCCATATGCACCCTCAGGTTTCCTATTTGCATGTTCCTGATATAATACATACCCTAGGTTATATCCCACCTCTGGAATAAGAGCTAATGGTCAAGAGTTAGGGCCTTGAAGTCAAGAGTTAGGGCTCCGCTCTGCATAACTGTGGTCACCAACAAGTTTCTTGAGTTCTCTGTGTTTTTGTTTCCGTCTATGTTTAGTGGCAATAATAAGTGGGTTGCTGCTGGGAGTAATGGATTAATACATATAAAGACTAAAAACTACTTAAAGTGCTACGCTCATTCGTTAATATTAGCATCATTATTGTCATTATTAGGCCTTATATCTCACGTCTCTTTAAATAAAGAACCAAGACAGGCTCTGTTGGTGAGGGCAAGGGAAGGGTGTTTCTTCATAAACTGCTAAAGAGACTGTAAAATTCTACAGCCTTCCTGGATGGTAATTTGACAATATCTATCAAAATTAAAAATGTTTTCTTTACCCAATAATTCCATTCTTGGTATTTGTCCTACAGATAGATTCATGCCCTGTGTACCTTTTGAATTTTAGCCTGTGTATGGATAACCCTGTCCAGATTTTTAAAGTACAGACTGATGAATGTTATTCTTTGTACCTTCCACGTAGTCTAGCACAATGTTAGGCACAGAGACACTGAAAATTCTATTTTGTTGATTGGCTCAGTTCCTTAGGGTCTCCGTGTGAGTGTGAGGACTCACTTTGTATTGCATCCCCCTTTCTCCTTCCTTGGTTTGCTTTCAAAGTGACAGAGACTTCTTGCCCTGCAGCTATGTCCTCGGCTTTTCTCGATGACGATTCCTGACTCGTGGCCCTGGCAGTCTTGGGGGAACCACTATCCCGTTTCTTCAGTCCAGACACCGGAGCCTCCTTTCTCTCGGCGTCACCCCCACCCAGTTGACCAAACCACTTTCTCGGACACATGTGAGTACAATGCTGGATTCTTTGATGAAAGTACTTCAGATCATCTCCTCCTCCCACAGCATCCTCTTCTCGGGAGCGTGTTTTTGTTTCTCTCAAATGCTGTTCCAAGTCTCCCCCTTTCTGGAACCAGCTGCCTGCCCGCAGTTCACACTCGCACGTTCGTTACTCGTTTACTCACGGACTTGTCCAAGGAGGTGTTGCCAGTAGAATCTGGGAACGGAGAGGCACATGCCTTTGTTCTCGTCCCGTGTGGTACCATTCAGGGCTACTTGTCTCTGACTCAGAATGGAGACTAAATGGATTAGAATAAAACCAATTTAAGGGAAAAAAGAAATGTTCACAGACACAGAAATAGAGATTCTTGCTATCTTGGCTGCCTAAGATCTGCAGGCCTCACCAAGGAATTTAAAAAGTAATGTTTCTTATCATAAGTGACAGAAATATGCTGCTTTCTGCATCAGTAGATATGAAGATTAAAGGGTCTGACCGTATTAAACAATTTTGCACAGCACCAGGCACTCTGGGCGCTGCTCTCTCTGCCTTATTACCCTCATCTTGTGGCTATTTCAGGCCCAATTTAAGAATACAATGCAGTCTGGCTTTGCAAATTGACATCCTTTAATTTAAACTGTCTTGTGGGAGAATTAAGAAATTATGGAACAATTATTCGCCCTCAGTTGAAAGCTGGACGGCATCCTGAGATCCTTGTACATTAACCATTTGAATTGATTAAGTCACATAATTGAATTACACTTTTGCCCCCATAATATCTTGTGGCAAATATGTTGGCGTCGTGTGTTGGGAAAATGCTCTCATAAAAACAGTAGGGGTTGGGGTTGGACGTTGACTTGGGTGTGAAAGAAAACTACCAAGCAGAGTGGGCGGACACTTTGAGATTTTTGTGTGGGAGGTTGATTCGCAAAGCAAGCCGTTCCATCTGGAGTTTAAATGGAAGGTCATAGGTCACGACTTATGTATGATACAGGGGAAGTACGCGTGCCGTCTCCCTTGGCACTATCCTTCAGCATTCAGCTTAGAGTCTATTACTCAACCTCAAAGCTTTTTTTTTTTTTTTTTTTAAATCGCACCCCTCTTCTTCTGTCGCCATGAACAAAAAAGCTGGGTTTGGTGTACCTTCCTTTGTGCTGCACACTTTTCTATACATGCTTCAATCATGGCACCTCCCACAATGATGACAAGTCTCCTTTACCAGCAACGTGGCTACCATGTCCCGACTCACCTAGCATGGAATGGTGCCCATTAAGGATTTGTGGAATGAGGTGTTATTTGGAAGTCTCCGTGGTTTCACCCCAAACTCAATTTTCTGTTGTAGAATGAGAACCAGAAGGAAGTGAAGCCTGTTCGTAATTTTTGAAACAGTGTTCTTAAGTAGGGCTTTTATACCACTCATGTCATTAGGCCATTTCATGGAGGATTTATTAAACACCAACTGTATCCATTTAACAAATGCTTACTAGATACCTATTATATACAAAAGCTAGGGTGAGTGCTAAGGTGAAAAAGTCACCCAAAACCAAAGACCAAAATATTTCCTGTTCTTTAGAAAAGCTCAAAATCCAGGTGGGGATTGGAGAGGGCAGTGCAGGAAATAGCCCTGGTGACCAAAAGAGGTAGCCGGAGGCTACTGAAGAGTCCAGGACTCGTGAAGAGGGGATGGTACATTCCACTTGATCCCTTTCTAAAGTTTGTACTGCCCTTGGAGTGTCCCACCCCACTATCTCCCTGCCCCAGACACAGCGGATGTGTGTGTGTGTGTTAGAACCCAGCAGAAAAGAGAACTCTGAGACTAATGTCCTGTGGTCGGGCTGGATTGTGCCTTTCATTTGACAAATGCTCTAACGAGATTTTAAAGCACTCTTCTCCCTGCCTCGTGGCCCACCCCCACCCCCAACAACCCAGCTCCCGGCCTCCCACCACACCATGCAGCCTTCTGGGTCTTCGCATTCTTTGTCTGTTCTGCGTGGCTCGAGGATCTCGCTCTCTTTTTCAAAGCTCTTTACCTTTCCTTTACCTTTATCAAAGAATACTTTTGGAGCTTTAAAAAACCCAACTATAGCTCCCCTCCTGAATATTTCTGTGTGGAAGGGATTCATCAGGTCTGTCAAACATTGAGCTGTAAAACCTTTAATATTTCTAGAAGGTTTAAAGCCAGCATATTTATCACATGCATCACGGAGAATAATCTTTTTATTAAAAAAATTAAACGCTCATGGTAAAATTTCATGGTGGTGAACACTGTGGACGAAAGGCTCATGCATGGGGCCCAACTGTGTTGCTGGAATAGAGATTCTGCTGGGATCTTCCTGTGACGTCACTCCCCTAGAGGACACCCATCATCTACCACACATCCTATTAGTATGAATATTTTATACTGTGGAATTCTAGAATCTTGGTGCTCAAAGGGAAAGGAAAGTAGGAGAAATGGTTTTTGTTGAGCAGCTACTTTGTGTGAAGGATTGGGTCTGCAAGATTTAAGGCGGTTGCCACATTTTAATTTTCACAATTTTTTAAAAGTTTTATTTATTTGAGAAAGAGAGAGTCAGCGGGTGTGAGCTGAAGAGGGACACAGGAAGAGAAGCTCAAGCAGACCCCCAGCAGAGCCTGGGCCCCAATACAGGGCTCCATCCCATGACCCAAGGATCATGACCTGAGCTGAAACCAAGAGCCTGATGCTCAACCGGCTGA
This sequence comes from Mustela erminea, assembly GCF_009829155.1. Taxonomy (NCBI): domain Eukaryota; kingdom Metazoa; phylum Chordata; class Mammalia; order Carnivora; family Mustelidae; genus Mustela; species Mustela erminea. The sequence goes on from NC_045623.1 coordinate 63,201,603, forward strand.
ACCACCCAGGTACCCCTTCATAAGAAATTTTTATAGTAGGCCCTATTACAAATGATTTATAGACTGGGAAGCCAAGATTCAGAAAGTGAAGCAAATTTCTCAAGATCACATAAATACTCACTTGCACATCAGAGACTTGACCATAAGCCTGTCCAATTTATTCATTTTATTTTAGTGGCAAACCCCAGGCACGTGTTTAACACAGAGTAGGTGGCCAGCACAGGATTGCCAGAGCCGCTGGGACTATTAGTGCAAAGATTCGTGGGGATTGTTAATGAGAGCTCTTTCTCCCCTACAGGTAGAGAGGCAGTGGAGATTGTTAGACATGATTCCGAGAACCTGAGATCTAGGTTTTACGATGTTTAATCCAGCACTGGTAGAGTGTCCCTTAGAGTAGAGAGGGACTCACTTAGCTTTTTATTAATATGACTGGTACAAACACTGTATTTCATTACTTATTTATAAATACTTTCACATGACTCTCCAGTCTTGTGAAGTAATATCATCCCTACACCATTTTACAGATGGCCCAAAGACAGGCCAAGTCCTCCTGCCCAGGTCACTCAGCTAGAAGCTGCTGAGTCCTGTTCAGACGCCTCTTCTGGTGCCAAAGCCTCAATCTGCCCAATACTATATTATTTTGAAACCATTTGATTATTCTTAAGAATTAAAAAAAATAGAGTTTTGAAGCTGGAGAAGACCCGTAGAGGCCCATCGGTCTGGCTTTCCAGATTGAACAACTGAGGCCCTGACATAGAGAGTAATGGCATAGCAGCTTCATGCTCCAGGATAACACAGAGGAAAGAGGGATTCAGTCAGCCAGGGAAGGGGTCCTAGGGCCCCAGGGAAGGCTGCAGTGGGGTGGTGATTTGATGACACCCTGAGGGGAGAAGAAAGGAGGCTCATGGAAGTAAATTCCACAAGTGATACCAACACGGAAGAAAGGCAAGGTCCTGTGGCAACATGACAACACGGTGGCCCCATGGGCGGAGGCCCTTCAGGAAGCTGCAGTTTGTTGTTTCAATATAATTAGCCGTGTAATTGCATCCTCAGCCTGCCATCCCCCGCACTGCACGCGCGTGTAATTAAACCCCACTAGCCAGGCCGTGTCTTCCACACGCATCTGCCTCGTGCTCCCGCTTTGCAACCGAGCAAACAACCAAAAGGGAAAGGCCCTGCGGTTGGGGCGATGGACAGTTTCACACTCCCCTCTTCTATGAACACACCTCTCTGCGTTCACCGCATGTATGGGGAGAAAGTCAAAGATAAAACGGTTTAGAAGGAAGAACAGTTTTCTGCTCCCACGTTGCCTCAAAGGTAACAGACCCATTTCTGGAGCTCTTGGGGGTCGGGGAGATGTTTCCCTGGTTTACAATTAGCAAACTGTCATTAGCGTCAGCGGAAGGGAAGCAACAGTGCTGGAAGCACTGTCTCCTCCACACAGCAGCCTCTGTTCTGAAGGGCGGTCCCCAGCCCTGGCTTTTCTTTCATGGGGAGGCAAGTACAGACGCTCTATCTAGGTCACTAAAAAGTGCTTATTTGGGGGGTACAGGGCAGAGGCCAGTGGATGGTCTATGTCAGATAGTAAAGTGGGCCTCGCTTAAGCTTCTTGCCAGTTAAAATCATGGGGCTTTTGTCTGGTTTTGTTTACTCTGTAAATGCACATGAACCCGTACCCAGGTAAGCCCCCTTCTGTGCTGAATGCTAGATTGGGTGCTGTGAGCTACAGAGGACTCCTGCCTCTGTGTCAGCGGTGCTGGTCAAAGGCAGATTCACAGCGGGATACACAAAGAACCAGCTGAGGTTTTTCGGTATGGGAACCTTTGAGTAAATCAGACACTATTAGTTAGAATAAGCAATGCTAGCTGCCTTAACCAACAACCCTTCCCAACCTCATACGCAACACGAAGTGTATTGTTGCACTGAACACAGTCATTCAGGGACACGGATATTTTTCTGTCGTCTGTATGCTGTCATCATCTTCAACATGTGGCCTCTAAGGTCTTTGCAGGAGGAGATAAGAGAGGAAAATCATACTTGGGAGATTTTGAGGGGCGTTTTTTTGGAAGTGGCATATGTCACTTCCGCCCACATTCTGCTGGCCAGAATTCAGTCGTACACGGCCCCAATGTAATAGGAAGGGGGCTGAGAAATGTAGCTTAGCCCTGTGCCAAGGATAAAAATGAAATCGCTTAGATCAACACATAGTCTTATCTTGACATGTTCCCTTAAACTCAGTTCCTATTCAAATAAACGCAAGATCATCTAAAAGACTGCTCTTCACGGGCACTTGAGGAGAACTTTCCAGGCCAGATGATCTTCCAGAGCAGGATGGAAAGTGCTGGTAAGAATCTAATTAACATAAATTATCTGGAAGAACCTGAAATAACCTCCTAACTCTTGACCCCAGAATACCTCTTCTAGTATTTTATCCTAAAAACAGAGATTACAAGGATTTGTGAATAAATAAGTTTACTTCCACAGTACTTGGAATTTTGAAAAAGTACAAATCTGAATTTCCGAAGTTAACAAAGTGTTTCCCTGTTTTTCATACTCAAATAATGTAATCATTAAATAGAACATATTTCTAGTCTAAAGTTTAGTGTTTTTACTTTTTTTAAAGTATTTTATTTATTTATTTGACAGAGAGAGAGAGAGATCACAAGTAGGCAGAGAAGTAGGCAGAGAGAGAGGGGGAAGCAGGCTCCCCGCCGAGCAGAGAGCCCGATGTGGGGCTCGATCCCAGGACCCTAAGACCATGACCTGAGCTGAAGGCAGAGGCTTAGCCCACTGAGCCACCCAGGCACCCCTAAAGTTTAGTGTTTTTAAAGGCCTATGGACATGAAGGTGGGCTTCAGAACTTTATGTGCAGTAGGATTCCAATTTTGTTGCAAACACATCATAGATACCTAAAAAAGATAAAACACAGTGCATTAAGATAGGAGTGGATTTCTCTGTATAGTAGGATTAGAAGGAATTTTATTTCTCTCTATATTTTGTTCTTCTAAGTCAGATATTATGATATGCATAGTCTCTGTAAATATATAACAATTTTTTCCAAAAAATGAACTACAAAAAGGAATAGCTTTGGACCAGGACTGACTCAGATTGGAGAGAATTATCCCAAGTATTCTAGGAGGGAACAGGTAAAGAGTATGTGCAAGCCATGTCCTAGAAATGTCAAGTGCAGAGGGGGCACAGTGGGCTGGAGACCAGAAGATACTGTACAGGTGGTTTGTGAGTTTAAATTAAGGGGACCGACAACATTTTCCTCAACGGGGCTAGAGAGCACAAGTATCAACTATAACTGACTTTCAAAACTGGAAAATGGAACTGATTTTAAAAAGTTCAGCAACAGGGACGTGTTTTCAAATGCTGGCTCTGCTGCTTGCAAACTGTGTGGCTTTTGGCATATACCTTAACCATTCTGAACCTCACTTCGAAAAGGGACATAAGACCACCTTATTTATAATATTGCTGTGACATTAAATACCATATTTTCAAATATCTGGCGTATTTGAAATAGTTGACCAGGGCTTGAAACGTGAAGGGCTTCAGCAGGTGGACCTAGGAACACAGTCTTTGAATAACTAGAAAACTAGGTAAAGGTGGGATTGTGGTGTGGTGTCCTTGTCAGTACTGAGCAGCTCTTTGTAGCATCCAAGGAGACAGGAGGGACCCAATCCAGCCTGGCACCTCCCACCAACCACGAAGAAGTACACTTGATGCTAAAGCCCCTCCCTCACTGCAGTTTTTCATACCCCCCCTCACCCCCAGACTTTGTTCCAGCCTCTATCCCTACCCCCAGGGAACCATGAAAGGATCACCTGGAGTCTCTCACACTGTGCCACTCACCTAAAATCTGGGGATGCTGTCTTCTTTGCATGTTCACCTTGGCATCCAGGGAGTCAAGGTCACTCCCTATGTTGCCTGCATATCAACTAGAAGAAAGATGGTATGCCCTCGATGAAATCCTCTAAGACAAATAAGAAAAAATATTCAAAGCCAAAGGGATTATGGATTCTTTTCAGACGATCCTGGGTCAGAGGTTCTCAGACAACTGCAGAACACTACAGAATTAAGGGGAGGAAAGTCAGCCTCCGAAGCTATGACTTCCCTCCACTTAGTCAGCTCAGGCTGCTGTAACAAAAATATCCTAGCCTGTGAGGCTTAAATAATGGACATTTATTCTTCCCAGTTCCAGAGGCCAAATCAGAGTACTGGCAAATACAGTGTCTGGCGAGATCCCACTTCCTGGTTTGTAGTGGCCATCCCTGCGTAGCCTCACATGGCCAAGACAGGAAAGAGAAGATGCCAGCTCTCATGACTCTTCTTAGAAGAGCCTTCCTTCTTAGAAGGGCACTAATCCCATTGGCAAGGGCTCCACCCTCATGACCCAATTGTAGCTCAAAAGCCCCACCTCCTAATACCATCATATAGAGGATTAATATTTCAACACTGGAATTTGGGGAGAGGTGTACACAAACACGCAGTCCCTACCATCATCCCTGCTGCTTGAACACAAGGGTCTGAATCTTTTCCCCAATTCTGTCTGAACATATGTCTCTGATATGTCTCAGCGTATCATCGCAAATACCACCTCCAGTGACGAATATATCTCCGTGTTAGACACTGTGCCTATGCGCTGTCATGCCTGGTGTGTCTGGTTCCCTCCCTGTGTCCTGTGGCCTCCAGCAGGAGCAGTTTTATTTCCCTCTTCTGCTGACTGTTTTCGCTCCCCCTTCCCCACCACCCTGCGCATCTTTATTAAGTGACTGATAAACCAAGCAAAGATGAGATAGGGGTTCTGAGAAGGTGCTATAGGATGTGTTATTTTGGACATCTACACTCTCTTTCCTTGTGCGGTTGAAGTGGACAGATTTGATGATCCTGGAGTGTCCTTGAAATTCAGCCTAAAGGTCTCCAACTTAATTTAAATAGTGCCCAGTGACTTATAAGAGAAAAGAGCATGAAAGAAAATTGCTATGTGTGCAGCTTAGAGACTCCCCCAAATTCTCAGCTGGTCTCTGATTTATGCTGCCCAGAAGCCTGTTGCTGATTATGCTGGATGCCCCATAAATTAATGAGGGCTGGGCTTGGAGGTGACGACGATCGCTGAGTCTCTGGAGCAGAAAATGCAACACTAATACATATGTTTCAGAAATGTCCCTGTGTCTATATGTTTGGAGGAGAAAGTGCTGATGAGGATCAATTTCATATTGACTTTAAATTTTTCAATTGACCCAGAGCTCTTTTTATTAAGTAATGTGCACAAAAACATTTCATCCCAGGCTGGCTTGATGGCTTGGAGAAGTCCCTTCAGAATGTAGCAACCTTATAGAATGAGAAATGCAGTGCATTCATTTGTTCTTTTATTCACCCTTTAATAAATATTAAGCACCTGCTACCTGCTCGATTCTAGATGCTCTCCTAGACTGGGAGCAAGACACAATCTGCCCTCAAGAAATCTAAAATCCAATGAGCTCAACAGGCACTTCGATGACTGCTTCTGACCTAGTGCGGCAGGTTTTGCGAGGTGAGGTGCAGGGGTGTGGGAGCATGGAGGAAGCATCCCACACTGCTGAGTGAGTGAGGGAATGAATGGATGAATGAATGAGTTGGCCTCAAACTGAGATTTGGAGAGAAGTAGGAATTGTAAAGGCCTAAGGAAACAGCACATGCAAAGATAGGAACATGTGATGTTTTAAATATAGCCCAGGTGTGTGAGGGGAGGCAGAAGGAGGCCTCCAGGTAGGCAAGAAGTAGACACTAACAGGGTGTTAGGGTACCACCCGTACAAACAGACACACTGGAAAGGCCTTTGCACCCCTGGAGAGGGCAGGTCTCAGCACGCAATGAATGGCTTATCTGGGTACATAGTTCTGTGTTTAGAGAGGAGATCATACATATAGGTGGTGGTCACCTCCTCCGGACACTTTCCTTCAGATTATGAGACTGACCGCTGCCTACTGCGCTAAGGAGGCAGGTCTCCAGACACTTTCCTGAAGAAGCAACCCAGGAGAAGCAGAGCCCCTGCTTTGAGGAAGCCTTGGTTTCAGATCCTGGTTCTGCCGCCCTAAACTCAGCAGATCCCCCGGCTTGCTGCAAAGTCGGGCTTTATCTTCAGCTCTGACTAAATGTTGGGCAACACAATGTGAAATATCCTTTTTTGTTTCCTGTCTCTCCACACTTCTGTCAGCCAGTCTTTCCTGCCTTCTTAGTTACTGTTCATGGCCCTTGGTGTTGCAGTTTTGTTTTAATTTCATTTGCATCCTCAAGCCAGTGTGGTGGACACGTGTGCACCATTCTTCTGAGCATGTAGCTCTGGGATTTGGTCCCTGGGCTGCGACTCACAGGTTAGAAGTCTCACTGTGCTCCCCTGAACTTGACTCAGTGGCCGCAGTGGCCTGCTTGATTTATGGCGATATCTTCCATGTTTGATCTTAGCAAACAGACAACTGTGATGTAGCGGCTTCATTCTGCTCACCTGCTGGCATCTTCATGTTTGGTCTAATAGCTTGTTAACTGCTCGGAGGACAAGCACTGCCCTTCCCGGGTACCACTGAGAGCGGTCTCTATGGTAACCACATCACATCGGAGACCGTGCTCATTCTTCAAGGCTTTCCTTCTCCATTTTTCTCTGGTGGCTTCTGAATAACCTGTAATGGTTGGAGCCCTGCCTCACCCTGCCAAGAAGCCACTGCTGATTTAAAGCTTCTCAGAGGAACTTAACAAGACACACTGCTTTTCTCTGGCCTTGTTGCTTATTCTGTGTCGCCCGCCGCTGGTCCAGGCCTGCCGGGAGCTGTCATTCCTCCTTTATCATCTCTCTTTTTGCCATTCCCCAGGTATTGCTCTCACTCTCTCTCAGGAAAGCTTTGACATGGTTCCTCCAGATCTCTCTGCTCATTAATATCTTGCAACAATCCCTTCTGAATCCTGGCATACGATATGTTCTTTTTTCCCCATTCCCCATTGTTTAGACATTCACTTATCTCTTCAGAAGTGACTCTCAAGCTCTCTGGTCTTCATCTGTACCAAAGAAATTTGTGTCGGACACTCCTAGAGGCTGTTTGGATACAATACATGAAGAAAGAATCAATTTCTGTGTGATAGGACTCTAGAGTGTCCAGTCTGCTGATTGCACTCAGGGTCCAGCAGTAATACTACTAATAAAAGCAAACATTTATGTGGAGTTTATTGGATAGGCCAGGCACGGTGGTAAGCACCTTACCTTCTCACAATAATCTCATAAATTAAGTGCCCGATTATCCCTGTCTTACAGATGAGAGGCTGAGACACAGAGTTAAGAGACATACTCTGGTGCCCCCAGCTGTTATGCTCTCGGACTTGAACTCTAGCTCCAGAAATTATCCTCTTCACCATCCTGTACACGGGGCAGTGACACTGTCCTCTCTACCTGTGTTCCCACCACCAGGAATGGCTCGTTTCGCAGAAGCTAAATTGTGCTCATTTGTAATGCCCAGATGAAATGTCTCCTGCTTCGGGAAAGCAGCCACCTTCCTCCACATTCAAGGTGTAAGCTCCTTTTTTTCACTCGACAGACATCAAAGTAGAGTGGTCGTAGCCGCTTCATCCGTTCAGCAAGAGTTTAGGAAGGGCCTTCTGTGTTACTGGGATTGCTGCTGTGGCTGCCGTGGTGAGCAAGGAGTGAGCAGATCCTACTCGCACGCTGCTTATTTTTTAAAAAATAAAAATGAGCCAGTAGATAGAAATATAGTCAGAGATAGCTTTATACATATACTTACCTGCAAACTGTATCACATGTATCTATATTTCCGTCTCTCTGCATTGATCTATCAGTGGATCCTTTTATTTTAGGTAATTTTTTTCACTCATTCTCTTCTGCCTGTTGAAATGGTAAAGCTTATCTCCTCAGCCTGATACTTAAGACCCTCCATGATCAGGCCTCAGGTATCTTCCCAGGCTTATCTCCTACCAGTTCATGCCTCCTGTTCTTCAACCATTCACTCCAGACCCAATCTCCCAGAAACCGTTTTCCCACTGGAAGCCATCCAAGCACAGTCCAGTCTGAGCATTAGCTCAGCCTTTTTTTCTGTCTCAAATGCCCTTTTCGCATTTCCCTTCTCACATTTCTCCTTACCCCAGCCTTTTCCAAACACCAAGGCCGGATTCCAACACTCCTTGTCTGTGGAACTTCCCCTGCCATGTCCCTTTCACACTCTCCATAACGAGGAGTCTGCCTGTACTTCCTCTGCGATCTAATACCGAATGTGGCCCCTACCAGTGCCTGCGGTTCTAAGTCTTTGCTGTCCGTTCACATTTTGTTCTCCTGATGAGGACTGCTGACCTCTTGAAGGGGAGGAATGGGCCTTATCTTATGAATTCAAAGAATCTAGCATACTCCCTGGTATATACTTCCAGAATAATAATACTTATGTTTTTATTAATAACATTATTAATATTATTAGTTAGTTTTAAGGTATCTGCCATCTAAACCTGACATGCTGCTAAACATTTCATTTGTTTTATTGCATTTTTCCATCGTAAGAATCTTAAAATGTCAATTATGATACAGATACTATTATTAACTCCAGTCACAGATAAGAAACTGAGGCTTAACATGTAATGCTGACCCCGGGTCACATGCCCCTGAAACAAAAGAACCTGATTCAATCCACAGGCCCTTGCCGTAAGGATGGGAGACCAGGGTTTGCTTGCTCTTTGCTCCCCACTGAAGCCACAGTCCTTAGCGTAACAACACTTTACGATTTGATAAAATCCTGTTGACTAGATAAATGAAGGTTCTACCCCATGCTTTGATGTTGGTGGAAAGAACAGGTGAGCTTCCATCTGGGAATCTAAAAGTGCTCGCCATACATGGTCTTCCACCACACACTCACAAACGCACGAATGGATACGGAAAAGGGAACCAGTGAAGGATTCTGTGAAGTTCTGATAAGATGACCACTGACTATAATCTGTATGTTTTTAATCTTCTGTCAAAGTTGTCTTTGGGTTTAGGTGAAGCTCCTGATAGGTCCAGAATGGGCTTTTAAAGTTTTGGGGCCAGAAGGGTCAGACTTTGGAGTCAATAAAACCTGTTTGCATCCCAGTTTTGGCATTGTGTAATGTGGGCAAGACTGTTAACCCCTCTGAAGTTCAAAATAGTGATTAACGTGTGGATTTTAGAATCAGATGGCCTGGGTTTAAATAGCTCTAAGCTTAGTAGCTGTGTGATTTGGGGGACACCCTTAGCTTCTCTGTCCTTTCATTTTCCCACCTGTAAAATGGGTATTGTAATAATAGCATTTGCCTCATAAAGCTGATGTGAGATTTAAATAAATCAATTCATCTGAAGCATTTAAAATAGCATCTGACACTCAGAAGACTATTATCAGCTCTTACGTAATTACATCGACTTCCGAGACATGCAGTGAGTAGATGATTGGTACACTCATGAAGCCTCTTGACTTCCAAAGCTCAGGCCCAGAACCAACACAACATCACCTCCACTAAATGTTTTGATAGAGTCCCAGGGCCAGGGCAGATTCAGGGGCCATGAAGGGGTGAAGTGAGGACATACATACAGGAGGGGTGGATCATCAGGGACCTCCAAGGCGCAGACTGCCGCCGCACCGGCAGAAGACATGATGTGGGCTGTAGATTGGGATTACTGCCATGGGTGGTGAATACCAGACAAGGGTTGATCCCAGTAATTTCACCCACCCGAGTTGATAGATTCTACTCCAGGCCCTCTGCTCAGAAGTTGCTCCTTATTTCCTTATTTCTTATTTCCAGCTGAGTGTTAGTATATGCTTCCTAAGGCCACAGGAAATCAGAAAAAAACTTGAGAGATGGAACTTTCTAGAGACCGGTCCCCCAGCAATGAGAAAGAAAACGACAAAAGACAAAACACCATAAAGTTACAAGATGGAAAACATTCTAAACAGGGTGCATCGAAAGACCCTCATATCCCAAACCTGTCTATTCCCCACATATGCTGCTACTGTCCTCAGAAGCTGGATCCCAACCACAGGCCCTCAGGTTTCCAGTCCCTCCATTGGGGATAATGACACAGAGGGGATGTGTTGCTGCTGCTCCTTCACGGACACAGGAGTTGTTTCCCAGTCCACGATGGAATCCCCGTGTATGGCACATAGTGGGTGCTTTTTAAGTTGTTCCTAGTGTCGTCAGCCATTTATTGAGTGGTTTAACATTTGCAGGTGCTGTGCTCGATGCGTTCCTATGCCAGGAGATTCTGCTTTACATTTTGTACGTCCTGCCTGCTGGTATCCATTCTCATCTTCACGAGGATCAATTTTTTGCAGATGAGACCATTGGGACTGAGAGGATGGGGATTTGCTTGATGGGAAAAGATAGGGTATAAACTACCATGGTTCTGTCTCCTAATCCAGTGTTCTTTTTCCTTTCCCCAGAAATCCCAGATCATAGGGAACTCCATCCATTTATTCACTTAGCTCACTTACGGAGCACATGGTCAATGTGTAATGAGGTCTTGGACCGGCCTCTGCCTCCTGCTCCATGATCTTGCTCTTAACTATATTCTGTGCATTCCATATGCATGCTATAAATTCATTTTCACAATAGCTGTGTTAGGTAGGGACTCTTGCCCATATGACAGGTGAGAAAACTGAGCTTAGAGAGCTGAAGTGAATTCCCCAAGGTCCTACAGTGGGAGAATGCCAGAGGTAAGATTCAAACACACGTGTGTGTAATGCCTAAGCGCGTGGTCTCTCCATCCCAACACACAGTACTCCCTGCACCTTCCTCCCCCACGATGGCCCCACAGCTGTGCTGCAACTGTTCTCCCATTTCACTGGACTCAGAACCCTTTTCAACCCTGGGCGCAGAGCCTGGATTGAGGCTGAAGATGCATCAGCCCTCACGGGCAGGGCCAGATTTCTGCGGCAAATACTAGATGCGCACGTTGACTGAGGAGGATCACATTTACTGAGCACCTCCTGGACGCAGCTGGCATTGGGAGTGCCATTTGCATACAGTATTACGTTTCATCCTTGTCTCAAACTTACAAGGGAGATACTATTGGCTCGTTTTATAGAGGAGATAAAAGGCTCAGAGAGGAGAAGGACCTTTCCCAGAGTCATGCAGTCTGCCTGACTCCAGAGCACTGTGGAGGCCGTCAGAGAAGGTTTGAATGGCACCCAACACCGTCTGCGGAAACTTCATGAAAAAGACGAAGCCCGGCTGCACCTCAGAGAACTTATCATGCAGCCGAGATAAGTACACCGAGAGCTAATGAGCGCGTTATTATAGTTATGATTAGGTTTCCATGTACTTCTCAAATCAGATGTGTAAATATAATCAAAAACATTTCTCTTTGCAGCGCAGACCTCCAGCAGTTTCCACCCGGCATCCTAGTTCTGAGCGAAGATAATAAATTAGCTCTAATTAGCTTTCCCACGCACTGCAGCAAGTTTCTCCTGTCACCACTTTGCCAACAGGAGAGAGGGGGGCTCTGCTGGACTTCTCCCCAGGACAGGGGTCTGTGGGGAGACCTGCCTGACACGTGACTTTCAGTTCCCTGTTACCTCATGCATGTGGACAAGCAATTTGTTGCCTTCCAATTTTCTCCCTCTGTGAAGTGAGGAACTCGATCTAGGTTTACTCTTCTCTTGTCCCGTGAGAGTCCAGGATTCTCTCCTGGGGAATTCCCCAGCCTGAAGCACCAACTTCATTTGTGCGTGCGGCGGGGTTACTGAACATCCCCTGGTTATCAGGCATTGACCTCAATGCCGGGGATGTCCAGAGGAGTGAGAGCTAGTCTCCATCATTAAGGAACGCTCATGCTCGCAGGAGAATAATGGCAGTGACTTATTCCTATGGGCCAGGCCCTTGGCTGTGCCCGTCGAATAAGTTCCCTCATTTAATCTCTGCAAGGGCCTTTTGAGGTAGTATTGTTGTTACCTGCATTTTTTGGTGGAGAACAGTCTCAGAGAGGATAAGTCCCTTTTCCACAGTTTCACTGCCAGTCAATGATGGAACTGTAGTTTCAATTCAGAGCCTGATCTCTTAACCATGAGGCTTAGAAATTGCTGAGTGTCATAAAAGAAACAGAGCTGTCTGGGCAATGGGAGGCCATGGAATGGTGAGGCATGTTCCGTGTGGGTGAGCAGTGATGGCTTTGGTTAGGATGGTGTTTGAACCGGATCTTGAGTGAAAGACAGACTTTGCATACATCAAGATGGAAAAGGGAAACATTTTAGGTGGAAGAGTCAAGACATAGAGGTGGGAAAGAAAAACACTGGCCGTGGGTGAGGAAGAGTTGAGTGAAGGGAGGCTAGTGTATTATAAGACTGGGTCTGATGCTGTATTCATTCGGTGACAAATCATTATGGGGGGCTGACGGTGTGTCAGGCACAGTAAGAGCCTCTGGGAATAGCCCACGGAGGAATACAAGCTCCAACGTGCTATGGCAGGGTGGTTCTCAACCGGAGGTGATTTTGGCAACGTCTGGAGAAACTTCTGGCTGTGACAACTGAGATGGTGTTACTGGCGTCTAGTTAATATCCTACAGTACATAGGACCATCCTCCACAACCAAAACTTATATGGTGAATTTACAATGTCAAGACCTCTAGTGGAGTGACAAGCTGGGGTCAGACCACAGAGGACCTCCAAGGTCAGGTCCCAGAACTGGCCCATGCCTCTCCAACACCAGGCGGCCTCATACAACCAGAACAGGAGAGCGGTGACCACAACAGCAAACCCTTCCCATTGCAAATGACCTCCCAGCGCAAAAGAAATCAGTCCCGTTGCCTCAGCTATATTATTACAGTCCTGGGATGACCTTACAAGGCCATTCTCCCACCTCCGGTTCAGAACCACTCAGGGCTTATGAGAATATACGGCCCACCCAAAGAGAATGTCAGATGGCTTCTTCCTTCTTAATCCAATTAAGTAAGTAGTGCCTCTGCAGAAACTCTGCCCAGCTGAGGAATTTATTACAAATTACCTAATCTCATGGTTCTCCCATGAAAAGGAAATAGACGAAACCATGTCTAACCCTCTTCACCCTGAGCATTTCAAAGGGCCGGAGTTGGACCAGAGCCTATTTATTAAGTTAAGCAGTATTTTCTGGAACTGGCTGGTGAGTGCCAACGCAGTAGAACTTAACTGCCTTTTAAAATGAAAGTCTACTTTTCATGATTATCTCGAGCATCCCCGGTGCGATTCTGCTTTTCTAATGCTGGTCAAGAGGAAAAACAGGGAGTCGGTTGCGGCTTTCAGGAACCTTCAGATGCCAGCCCAAGAAAAACGAGATCATGATCAGGGCACAACCAGGGTGTGCGTCCCAGGAGGAGCAATGGCTTTGCAACCTGCCATGCCTGTTTCGACACCAGCTTTGCTTTTCATTCTATCAACTTTGGCAAGTGACTTACTTAACCTCTCTGCACCCCAGTCCCTTTACTAAAGAAAATGGACAGCCAAATGCCTCCTAGAACAGCTATTAGGATAATAGTGGTAAGGAAATGGGCATAAAGTGCCCTGCCTGTCCCGGAGCGAGTCCTCCGTAAATTGTAGCTGATGATGTAGGGTCATTTTCCCACCTAGATCTTCCTGGAGAGATGTGGGGTAGAGCAGAAAAAAAAAAAAAAAAAAAACAAGGATCTGATATTGAGGTTTAGTTACTTTTCCTGTCAAGGACAGAAGAGAGGGGAAATTTCTTGTGAACTAGAGGCTTCTTAGCAATTCATACAGTTCACGCCAAGTCTCTGAGTCCAGGCGGAGGCTGGCAGGTAAGCTCTTCGCCAGGTCAGAGAGAATAAGAGGGAAAATCAATTAAAAGGGCCTTTCAGGACTGAGGGGTGGCAAACGCCCAGGGTTAATCCCGATGGGAGACCTGTATTTCCATAACAGGCGAGGCCTTCCCTTTAACCCATTGGCACTGCGAGTTGGAGTTTTCTGGGGTGAAGTCCATTACTGGCAATGGGTGTGCCGTGTGTGATTAATGACCCTGGTTACGGGCCGGTTAGCACCAGAGAGCGCCATCCGTCTCACTTCATGGAAGCATCACACACCATTTATTGTCTGCAGCTGGGATGTGTTCCTTTGCAATTAGGTAAATGCCTTCTTTTGGAGTAGACATGGTAATTCCTCCATTAGTGCCCCCATGCCTCTGCCCTACAACCATGAGAAAGGAAGGCAAAGCCTGGGAGAGGCCAGAGGGAGACAGAGATGGCGACTGTTGGCGCGTGCTATTACAGGACTTCAAACCCTTGTGGCCCCAGAACCTTTGTCTGTTCTCAGCTATCTCCTTTCAAAGGAGAGTCCATAGCAATCGTGGCTGTAAAATCCCGCCCTCCCGCCCACCAAGGGAAAGAAGGAAGGGCACTGTGTGTTAAATGAATCCTATGCTCATCTTCTGCGGTGAAAAGAAACCCTCACAAGGAATTGTTTTATTTTTTAAATTTCATTTAAGATCGATTAATTAACATATATTACTAGTTTCAGGGTTAGAGGTCAGTGATTCATGAGTCGTATATAATACCCAGTCTTCATTACATCAACTGTCCTCCTAATGCCCGTCATCCAGTTACCCCATCCCCCCCAGCCACCTCATTTTGTTTCCTATAGCTCAGTGTCTCTTACGTAGAATTTAAGAAACAAAACAGATGGACATTGAAGAAGGGAAGGAAAAGTAAAATAGGATGAAATCAGAGAGGAAGACAAACCCAACTAATTGTTTTTTAATAACAGCTATCATGGGTCTGGGTGCTTCCTCCGTGCCAGGCATCATGGTCCCCTCATAAGAACTCTGGCAGGCCCGCCCCATGGTCTCTGTTTTACACTCGGGGAGACTGAGGTACGGAGAGAAGTACATTCCAACAAGCCAGGACCCACAGTCTTGCGGAGGGCTGCTGCGTGCTGGACCACTCTGCTGGACCGCGATTCTGTCTCATTTATGGAAGAACAGGGACCAGTGCAAAAAGAGGGACAAAGGGCACAGAGTGTTTCCTGAAGAGAGAGAGCCCAGCACATACAAGGTAAAGGAGAACGCTAGTTGACTCCACACTCAGTTTACTCAGACGCCCACAGTGGCCAGCCGTCGTGCTAAGATGCCAATACAGATGGTCGTGTGGCTCAGTCCCACCCGTGAGGAGGAGTGGGAACGGTGACAGCTACTGGTGACAGTTCATTATATACTTCGGGCTCTACCGAGCATTTTACGAGCAGAGTCTCATTTTATCTACACTGTAATGGAGACCAAAGAGGGCGTTATAATTATCCAAATTTTACAAATGACGGAAGAGAAAATTTAAACAACTGGCCAGTTCCACGGGCCTGTTGGTAGCAGACCTATCCTTGATCCACACCATCTGCCTCGAGCAGGTACTTTCAGAAACCGAACAAGAGATGGCAAATGTGCCCAGACTTCCTGAGAGCATGGCGGAGAGTGACCGGGGGAAGGATGTTGATTCAGGAGGAGGTAGGCTAGCCTGGGCTACGAGGAGGAGCTGGAAGTGAAAGGGAATGCCGAGGAAGCACGGGAAGATGAGGACTAAGGAGAGGAGGAGAGAGGGGAGAGCCGGTCCCTCCCGGAGAACCTTGAAGAGCACAACATTTTTTAGGTGCATAGAGACCAGTGTCACCAGAAGCGCTGGCACCAAGGGGAGTAGTGTGACACGAGGCTGAGAATGGCACAGTAGGCTGTGCAAAAATTTTTAGAAGTCATAAATGAGTTCACACTTTTTGAATTTGATCCTGTGGACCTTATGCAAAGCAGGGAGTGGGTGTTAGCTCGTTATTCACTAAAAACCTGTGGTCCTCCTTCCTTCCGTAATGTGGGCTTGTCCCTGGGGCAGCCGTCTAAACAGAGCTGCCATTTTTGGCCCACCTCCTTGCTTTCAATATGTGGGCACATGATTACTTCTTGTCAGGGAATGTGAGTGGAAGGAATGTGTATCATTCCTGTGCTGGAGTCTCCAAAGAAGCAGGCATGTCTTGTCTGGGCTCTTTTTACATTTCCACTCCCTAGAAGGAGATGACTCTGAGACCCTCAGTGATGGCAGAGCCATAGAGGAGAAGCAGCCTGGGTCCCCAACTCACCATGTGGCACACAACTCCGCCTAATTATGAAAACTTGATTTGTATTTCAAAAAGGTTACAGTGGCACAGTGTAAAGAATGGAGAAGATGGGATGCCTGCGTGGCTCAGTGGGTTAAGCGTCTCCCTTCAGCTCAGGTCATGATCTCAGGGATCGATCCCCACGTTGGGTTCCTTGCTCCGCAGGGAGCCTGCTTCTCCCTCGGCCTGCCACTCTGCCTGTTTATGTTCTCATGCCTTCACATGTTCTATCTGTCTCTGGCAAATGAATAGATAAAATCTTAAAAAGAAAATGGAGAAGAGCTGAAGACGTTTCAGGGAGACCTCTGGTCCAAGTGAGAAGGGACGGTAGCTTAGACCATCCCTAAGACTCAAGCAGCCGTGTGTTCCACTGCGAGACTTCCTTAAATCCCTCACTCTGTGGTGCACTCAACAGAGAGAGTGGCCTCAAGTGCTTCACCAGAAACTCCATGTCTGAGACATGCTGATCTCAGACATGAGATCAGCAGTGGGTGACGGCCCCTGTCTTCCGTGTCCAGCAGTTCCCTATGACATTCATCGCCAGCACTGTGGAATATACAGGCTTCTACACCCTCCAAGTTAGAACACCTTAGAATTATGGCTCAGATAACTGGACTGGACCACAGGGCCATCCTGGTGTATGGTCACATACTTCTACCAAGATTTTTTAAAACAGTTTGATTGAGGCATAGTTGATATATAATAGATATACATATTTACATGAGATTCAACATGTGAATATACATGTGGAATCATCACTATAATTAATTAAGATCATAAATATTTTCATCAAACCCCAAGCTTTTCTTATGCACCTTCATAATCTAACCCTTCTCACTATATCCCCCCCACCCCACACACAACTCCCATCCCCAGGCTACCACAGATTTGCTTTCTGACATCCTAATAATTTTACATTTCCTAGAATTTTATATAAGTGGAGTCTTACAGTAGAAAACCTTTGGATTCTTACTCTCACCATAGTTAGTTTAAAATTCATGCTGTCAAAAGTACCAGTAATTTGTTCCTTTTATTACTGATTAGTATTCCATCATATAAATGTACCAAAGTTAGTATATCTGTTCACCTCTTGGACAATTGGGCCATCTCCAGTGTTTGGCTGTAACAAAGTTGCTATGAACATCTGCCGATAAGTCTTTGTGTAGACATGTGTCTTCATTTTCTTTGGGTAAAATACCTAGAAGTGGGGTTGCTGGGTTGTATGACAGATGTACGTTTAGCATTGAAGGAAATTACCCAATTCTTTTTCAAAGTGGTTGTACCATTTCATACTCCTACCAGCCATGCATAGGAGTCCCAGTTGTTAACTTTCTTCTTACCAGCAAATGGTATGGTTATCTGTTTAGTTTTGGTCATTCAGGTGGGTGAGAGTGGTATCTTACCATGCTTTTTAACTTGCAACTCCTTAATAATGATTTTCAGCATTTTTTCATGTATTTGTCATCTTTATGTTTTCTTTGATGGAATACCTATTTTGTATGAGATTCTCTTAATTTTGAGTTGTAACAATGTCTTTATTCCAGATGCAAGTTCTTTTTCAAATGATTTTTTAATAAATATTTTCTTTCAGTTTGTAACTTGCCTTTCCAATTTCCTTTCTGAGTTCCCTGAGAGGTACAGTATTGTTGCATTCCCTTCCATATTCCTAAAAACAAGATCAGCACTGTTAGACATTGAAAGTGTTCAATAAATTTCAGTTCAGTGAATGAGACAAGATCTAATTCTAAGTATTTCAAGCCAAGCACATGAAAGGTGACTGCATCCTCTAATCTGTCAATCTTTAAATACTATTACCTAATTCAGGGGCTTACTGTCAGAATTCACTGAGTGAATATGAATTGACTTTTTAGACTGTTGCTAGGCGTGGAGTAAGAGTTCAATTAGTATTAGCATTCTTTTATTCTGTGATACTAGGGAGAAGTGGGGCCAAGGGTTGAAACCATAGAGAAGAAGATTGGCCCAATTTAGTGAATTATTTCTGTTTAATAGATTATTGGCTGTTTAATAAATGGAATGAAATAGTCTGCCACATAGGCTAATGAACTCCTCATCACTGGAAGCATTTAAATAGAGAATAACCATTTGATCCAGTTCCAAAAGAGATGTTTGCTACCTCAAGGGAAAATACTAGACTTCTTGCATCTCTTCTTTTCCTAAAAAAGTGTTTGATTCCTGGAAAGAGATGATAATAACAATAACGTGCTATTATATATAGTTTATAGGGGCACCTGAGTGGCTCAGTCGGTTGAATGTCTGCTTTCAGCTCAGGTCATGATTCCAGGGTCCTGGGATTGAGCCCTGCATCAGGCTCCCTGCTACGCTGGGAGTCTACTTCTCCGTCTCCTGCTCCCTCTATGTGCTTTCTCTTTCTCTCTCAAATGAACAAATAAATCTTTAAAAAAAAAATCCAGTTTATAGTATATAAAATATAGTATATATAGCAAATTATATACAATGCATGATATATAATACATTCTATATGCTATATTATGTATATAATAATAAGGCATTGTAGAGGATGTGGTATTGGGCTAAGCACTGAAACATATATTATTTAATCACCACAACCATCACCTGAGGTAAGAGTAGATATTAGCTCTATTTGATAGATGAGAAAAATGCTCTCAGAGGGGGTAGATAACTTACTATTTCATTCCATTTATTAATGAACACAAGTGTGTTTGAGTTAAAGCCATGCTTACAATCTAGGTATTGGGAGGTATAGAGTTTCCCTCTGCTTGGTCATTGTCAAGGGACAAGTATTGCTGAATCAGTTCCCCAACAATTTATGTAACCCCCATTGCCCCCATTCCCACCACCAGTGTCTGAGCCAGCAGTAATAAGTACTTGGATCTTGGTCCACAGCTGCAGCATTCCTCTTTTGTTGCTCAGCTGGTCACCCCACAAAGTGGCCAAAGATCAGGGCAGTCATGCCTGAAGTCAGTCACCTGACTTGCTCTCACCCAGGACTACCAGTTGCATCTCAGCTTCCCATGGAAAGACATTCACATCTCCAATTGGAACAGGCCTTTCCCATGCTTTTCCTTCTGGCATATGGAGTATTTATTTGTTTTGGAAGTCCTCAGAAGTGCCAGCTTTCTCATCACACAACAGTAGGGAATGTCCCCATTTGGTGCCTGTCCATCCAGCACAGAATATTTATGGTGTTCTTGCAAAGCTGTTGGACCCTTGGATTCTAATCATCTAAAGATGCTTCTGTGGCTTTTAAAAACCAGGCCCAGTCTTCTGACAACAAGTGCCTGCCTCTCTGCCATCCTGATTACCAGTTCCTACTGGCAAGACAACCATGATGATGTTCACCAGATTGTGCCAAACAGACGTTACCTAGCAACAAGTGGGGAGCACTTGAGATGTGTCCTTGTGTTCTAAACACTGTGAGCAATTCTTTAACTGATAATTTGATATGATGGAGAATGAATGCACATTATGAGGAAGCCTTAAGAGAATGCATTTGGAGCAGACATACCCTCGTGCCACCCTGACTCTGCATAACCTAATGACATTGGTCAAGTTATGTAAACTCTCAAAACCTCAGTTTCTAACCTAGAAACTGGAGAAAAAAACAGTACTACTTAATGCTAATTCTGTCAATGCCCTGTATAAACATAATTAATGAAAAGAAAGTACATGAGATAATATTCTATGTTAAGTAGGTATTCAAATGCTAGTTTGCTTCAACACGCATTTTCTATGCTATCTTTCATAAAAACACAAATCCAGGCATCCGATGGACCAGTATCTAGTTATCCCTACCCTACATTGGAAGATAGCTATGTCCTTAAGGAAGCCTCTTAACCTGTCTTTGATTGGTTTTCTTCATCTGACAGTAATAATTGGGATGATAATAATAATATGGGGATAGTAATAAGCGTTTCTGAAGTTAGGGATATGAAAAAAATCTGAAGACCCAAATACAAATACAAGAGGTGACCTAAATATATTACTGGTATTATATATAGTTGAGGGGAAGTTAGCAGCACTGGCAGGCTAATTAGAGACCTTTGTTTCATAGTAGGTTCTATCTTCATCCATACCAGTATATGATCCCGGTATTCATATTGGTGAAACAAATTTTGGAAATCACATTTAAATCCATCTACCAAACCCACCCCCTTATTTTTTTCACTTTAATGTCTGTGTCGGTTTTAGGGAATGTATTCCATATCTAATACCAAGACATACCTTTGCCAGAGCAGATAAAATGTTTCCAGATGATGAAGTTATACCAGTTAGGTTGGAAAAACCTACTAGTTTCTCCAACTATTGGCTAGTTTCTCCAATACAGTTGGGCAGAATGATGCAAAGGATGGATGTGAATTCTATAGTATCATGCAAAATTCTCAGATTTTTGGAGCAAAGTAGACATGGGGTCATGTTCTCCTAGTCTACCACTTTCTAGCTCTGAAGACTTAGATAAATCACCCAAATAGCTCTGAGTTTTCTCATTTGTACAATGGGTATAATAAAAATTATCTTGCAGGGTTGTTGAAAAGATGAGGACCATGAATTTAAAGGGCCTGTTAAGGTGCCTGGCACATGGTATATCCTCAATATGTGATGTATGTTGAAAACAGCATTAATACTAGCAGTAATAACTAGAATTGGAGAAGAAAGCAGAGCCCAAGCAAAGGAATGGTTCCAAACACTTAGTCTGAGCGGCAAATATGAACCATTAATAATAAGTAAATGTGAGAGGTCAAGACACAGGAGATGAGAAATAAGTAAGCAGAGAGACCGATGAAGACATAATTTGGAGTCCATGCCAGGAAATAGGTCTGAGTTTTGGAGCTCCCAGCTAAAAAGACAGACATCTCGGCCACTTAGGGAAGCTTTGTCCTCATGCTTTTGCCTTTACAGGCCATCATTTTCTCCTTCAGGACTCAAATGACAACTCCCTGCAGAAGTGCCTGATGGAAAATAGGTTGTTAGCGAGAGGGGAGGCTAGATGCTCCGGGCACAGGGTTTTGACCAATGACAAGTGTGTATTCTGCACTTGGAAACACAGCTCTTGAATGTCAGGGCATGGGATTTCCCTTAAGAGTTGCCCACGTGACTAAGTGCCCCTCAGGTTAGTGGAATGAACAGTTTCCCCGACTTCAGTTTCTTCTTAATCAGGTGTCTCAGCACATCTAAGATGCCTTTTGGCCATTATCTCCCTGACTTCTTACTTCAGGGAGCCCAATTTGAAGGAGTTGCTGGAAGCAAAGAGAGCAAGCTTGAAATGCATTCTATCTGTCAGTCAATCCTACATATCCCAGATTCCTGGCTGGGCCAGATACCACTGCCAGCCTGTGAGAAGCATCTATCCTGGCAGAGGTTGTGGCCAACATCTAGGAGGTGGAGATGTGTATGAGTGAATAACATCAAAGATCATGGCTTTCTTCTATTAAATCTGAATATTCATTATTATCTATCCACATAACACAGCTGAGCAGTGTTCGGAAATCACTGAGCAGCCTGAGAGCAATACAGCATATGGGTGTCTCACTTTGCAATAGCCGGTCTCAGAAAAGTGGCACAGAGTTCATCAGTGCATACAGTTGTCTTTTCAGCTGCTAAGTCAGGTAGGGTGTTGAATCCACGATCATAATAGAAATTCTTTAACCTGGACACCTGGGTGGCTCAGTGGGTTAAGAGTCTGTCTTTGGCTCAGGTCATGATCCCAGAGTTCCAGCCCAGAAGAGAGTTGCTTCTCCCTCTGCCTCTCCCCCGACTTGTGCTCTCTTACTCACTCTCTCTAAAAAAAAAATAAATAAAATCTTAACAAAAAATTATTTAAGTTACCAGGAAACCTAGGGGATGACATTAAACATGTTGAGTCATAAATTCCCAATATTTTATTTTTATTTTATTTCTTTTCAGTGCTCCAAAAGTCATTGTTTATGCACCCCACCCAGTGCTCCGTGCAATCCGTTTCCTCCTTAATACCCACCACCAGGATCACCCAACTCCCCAGCCCCTCTTCTCCAAAACCCTCAGTTTGTTTCTCAGAGTCCACAGTCTCTCATGGTTCATCTCCCCCTCTGTTTTCCTCCAACTATAGGGAAATAAATAATTCCTAAGACTCCCTTAGATTCTAAAAAAAATAAAATAAAAAAATAAAAATGTTTCCAGGTGAAATACTTGTCAGCCAGACTGGAACGGATGGGCCAGTGATCGATCTGGACACTTGCAATGAAGTGACCCAGGTTGAATCCCCTAGTAATGCAGTAGGTTTCATGTGTTCTGCTTAGAATTGAAAAGGATCATGATTAAGAGTTAACAGACCTAGATTCTTGATCTTATTCTGTCAGTCATTAGCTATGGTCCCTAGGTTATTCCCATCCCCCTGTCTTGGGTGCAGTTTTCCCATTGATAAAATAAGAACCTTGGAACAGAGAACTTCAAAGGTCTTCTCCTGTATGAACACCTGTGACTCCATATTGACCAAATTGTAATAATTTTTAAATGCTTCTATCTTGAGTAGGGATTTTTATCAGATCTTATACATTTCTATAAATCCCAAGTCCAAGTAGGTGATAGATAGGTGAATGGATAACTCACACCTACATCCATGTCATATTTTCCACTTGCTCTGGCTTTCCAGCTCTATGACCATTGACAATGTGCTTAATTTTTTTTTCACCAGATTCATCATCTACAAAGTAGAGATAATAATAATGCCTAACTCATAGAGTTATTATAAGGATTAAATGAGTTGTTACATATTAAGTGCTTATAACAGTGCCTGGCACACAGGAAGTCCTATTGAATTGTTAGCCGCCATCATCATCATAATCACTTACTCTTTATGCCTCATGTATCCCTACTGTCTTCCGAACTCCTCTGATGCCAGTGTCATTTAGTTATCCAAAAGTAACTTCCTTGGGACTCCTTGCAACAGGATGGTCAGTGTTTCACTTGTGATGGTTAATCCTCTTTGGCCATATTAAAAATCAAACCTAATATTTTTTTTACCAGCACTTTTGGAAGTGAGTTTTTTCTTGTCTAATAATTCCCATCTGTGTTTTTCTTCTTCAATGATTTCAAAGTGCAGTGTCGTAGAGGTGCTTTACTTCCAAGTTTCTCATGTCTTTTGCACTCTTACCAACTACTTCCTTTGGCTTGGACAAGGCCATTGATAGCTCTTTTTAACTTCTGGGAGAGAACTTGAGTGATTTCAATGAACACTTTTTAAGATGCCTGGGTTTCTGCTGGTGGAGCTACCGTCAAATATCAGCAGAGGTCAGAATCTCTGCAGCAGCCTTCATTCAGTTGGCATAAGTGAATTTATCGAGCATCTTCTGTATGAGAGACTTTATTCTAGGTGCTGATTATTAGCTTCATACCCTCCCTACCCTGTATCATCTACTGTCCCTCACAGGTCCAGGCATCTGTTGAATACATCCCCATTGAGACCCTTCTGTTAGAGGTACAATAATCACATTTTATAGATGTCGATAATAAACTTTTTATATGCTCAGTAACTACTTTTATTGGCAGGACCAGAAGCTAGAAATAAAAAGCCGTGTACACCATGCTTGTTGCCACTGAGTGGTCCTTCATCTCTTGGGGTAGATTTGTGAACTTGGCAGGTGTTCTGAGGTACGATGTGCTTCTGGAGAAACAATTTTAGTGGCTGAAAAGGAGCATCCCACTTATGTGAGATCACAATGTCATTCACCTCCTCAGATCCTCGAGACACAACCTTCCAGACTTTTCTCTAGTTACACATCCTCTCTAGGGGACCTCATCTGGTCCCACAGCTGTGGATCCTGACCTCTGGGGGTGATTCCTAGACCAGCTAGACCAGCCCCAGCTCAGGACTTATTCTCTGTAGTCACTCTCTGTGCTTCTCTTTCCTTCATACCACATGTGCATCTGACGTAAATTCTGCTGACTCACCTTTCAAAATGTATCCTAGTTCTTCCCACTTCACTTACTCCATACCCCCCGCCACACCTCAAGAGACTACTGCCCTAGGCCCCTGGGTTTCAATTCATCCTGCCCATCCACAGCCCATTTTCAACACAGCACTCAGAGTGACTATTTCAAGACAAGTCTGATCACATCACTCCCTTGCTCAATTGCTGGGTGGCCTCCATAGTACACTTAGAAGAGAGCCCAATGGGCTATAAGAGCCCAAGATAGCCCATGTGATCTGGCCTCCACGTATAGCTTTTCCTGTATTCACCCTGAGCCTCTGACTTCTCTGCTCTTCCTCAGACATGCATCCTTAGGTGTAAAGATCTTTTCTCTTTCTCCTCACTCTCCCTCTGGGTATTTGCATGGCTCTCCCTCACTGTCTCTGTACACATGTCACTTTCTCAATGACCTTCCTCACCTGGTACCCCCATGAGGCTCCATATTGAATACTGCTTTAATAGTCTTTATAACATTTGTCTTTGTCAAACATTGTAATAATTCACTCAGTTGCTTATTTGTTTATTACATGACCCACAATTATAAGGTAAGCTCCATGAGGACAGGGACAATGTCAGCCTTGTTCATTCTTACGTCTCCAGGAGGACAGAGCGTAAGGTGGGCACTCAGTAAGTATTAAATGAACAAATGAATGGGTGTGGATCAAATAACAGTATATTTAGAAAATGCCAAGCTTCGAGTTCTGAATTTCAGCATTCAACTTACGGCGTTGGTTGTTCTTTGATACTAACTCACTTCACCCCTCCCCATACCCTCTCAGCCCACCTCCAGCCCTGCCAAGGGTGCTCTGCAGCCACAGATGCTCCTGCAGACTTATTTCTGTTTTGATGAGAAGATAATAGAGACCCAGCCTCCTGATAATCCTCTTCTGAAGCTCATTCACCCTGAAACCCACTGCCAGGATATTTATTCCTCGGAGTTTAAGAATAAAGAAAAACAAAAAGTACAGGAAATTGGAGGGACCATTACATTTTACAATGATTGGCTAAGTTGTTGGCTTTTCTTTCATCTTTTCCTGTCTTTGGAGATGTTCCAAGGCCAGAGCGTAACTATTGCATATGAAGAATTCACATAAAAGGCCATGTTCAGGATGTTATTGTCTGAATTCTTGGCCTCTGGCACCATGACCATCCTCATGAAACCTTCTCTAGATATCCCAACGCATCAGTCTTCTCTCATCCGTTAGTGCTGTTCATCGCATTCACATGCCTTTAAGGGCAGTCTCCATGTTAGAGACTGAGAAGCAACCAAGCCACCAGCTTGCAAACATCTGACTGTTCCCAAGTGTGGTGGAAAGAGAAGGGCATTGGCAGCAGAGACTTGGGTTCAAATCCAAGTTATTATGTTTATGATCTTGGACAAACCATTTAACGTCTGGGACCCTCCGTTCTGTCATCTGTAAAATATCCTCCTCGGGATTGTAATAAAGATTAGAATAAACAAATCATTCAAAAGTGCTTTGCTCAGAGGGACTAGATGAAGGCAAATCTCTCCTCCTTCCCACAGTGGGCTCTTCCTTTGACAGTAGTACATTCGCACTCCCTCCTTTGGCAGAGAAACTGCCACAGGTCCAGGCATGGGACCTTGGGGACACTCCAGAGTAATGCACTGTGTAATGACTTTTACTAGCTTGTGGAAGAAGCAGACTCTTAGCCTTCCAGAATCCGTTGAAATTGTTTTAAGTTGAAAACTGTTCTTCAAAAGCAGTGTTGCAGAGAACCTGTCCAGAATTTTGTACATTACTATGTATTTAATATTCACATGCATAATGAAAGAGTGAATGAATGAATGGTACAGTTAAAACAGAGCTGTTCTGGTTACAACAGGCATTGGAGGTCTCAGAGGCCTGCATTCTGGCCATCCCAAGAGACAGCCTTTGTCCAGAATCTTCTAGTCCTTATGACATGGATTAGAAACCACTAATCAGGTCTAATGACATCCCCACTACAGACATTCCTGCTATAGCATTTTTGGTAAATTGATGATCCTATTGCTCCTTGGGGAGAAAAATGGGGGCATGGGGTTAGGGACAGCTCATTCTAGTTCTAGACAATAAAGAATTTTAGAAAGTTTTTCATATTAAGACAAAATCTACATCCTTAGATTTCTACCTACTGGTTGTGGCTCATTTCATTCACTCATTCATCTTTTCCTTTATTTTATTTTATTTTATTTTTTATTTCAATTTATTTGGCAGACAGAGATCACAAGTAGGCAGGCAGAGAGGGAGAGGGGAAAGCAGGCTCCCCACAGAGCAAAGAACCCGATGCGGGGCTTGATCTCAGGACCCTGAGATCATGACCCAAGCCGAAGGCAGAAGCTTTAACCCACTGAGCCACCCAGGTGCCCCTTTTCCTTCATTTTAAACACATATTAAGCATCAGTTCTGTGTCTTGCCTGAAGCTTCACTCTTGGGATATACAGATGGCCTTTCTTTTTTTAATTAATTTATTTTTATTTTAATTCCAGGGTAATTAATATACAGTGTTCTATTAGTTTCAGATATACAATATAGTGATTCAACTCTTCTATACATTACTCAGTGCTCATCAAGATAAGTGTACTCCTAATCCCTTTCACCGGTTTCACCCGTTCCCTCCCCCAACCCACTCCCTCTGGTAGCCATCTGTCCTATATAGCTAAGAGTCTGTTTTTTGGTTTGTCTCTCCTTTTTCTCTTTGTTCATTTGTGTTGTTACTTAAATTCCACATATGAGTGAGATCATATGGTATTTGTTTTTCTGTAACTGGCTTATTTCACTTAGCATTATATTCTCTAGATCCAGCCATGTTGTCTTTTTTCTTTTTAAGATCTTTCTTCTTATGTGTTACATTCAGTGAAGATCAATGTGGTTTTCCTCCAGGTAGCCCCAAACCCTTTCATATGTGTTGTGACCTAATGACCCATTTGAAAGCTTCTGCTACATCCATTATCCCAACCTGCCAAACAGAAGTTCCTCCCTCGTGTCCTGCCCTTAGAATGTGTGCAAAGGAAGAGAGATTGTAATTAATTACACTCTTACTTGGTTACCCATTTGACAAAGAGAATAAGACCTGGCCCCAGCCCTCAAGTGGCTAACCATCACACTGGGTATAGTGCAGTAAATATTAGGATCCACTCATAAAATATTTATTGTACACATAGTATGTGCCATTCACTTTTCAGGTGCAAGGGATACTCCGTGAACATAATAGATGTTCCCTACCCTCATGGAGTTTACGTTCTGGAGAAGGGAGATAGACTAATAAAAAATAGCAAAAAATGTATAAGTGTGTCAGATGATAATAAATATTATAAAGACAGTCGAGAAAAATTAAGCAGAAACAGATGTTAGAGCAGAAGAGGTTGCGGTTATCTCATTGCCCAAAAAGCCATTTGGTGATTAGAATCTGATACTGAGGGATGGCTTAGAGTCCTAGGCTTCTTTGTGTATGTGTGTGATGTTATTCCTGATGGCCCTAAGCAAGATGGCAGTGGTAAGATGATTGAGCAGTGGAGGGAAAGAGAAGGGGGTCCATGGCTGAGCCATCTCTTTTTTCCTGCTAATGGTGAAAGGGTGGTCCTCTTTGGATCCCACAGAGATCCTGCAATCCCTCCGAAGTTTAACCAATAAAGTAAGGAATTATGAAAATATACAAATGGAAGTGTTTGAAACATAGTGGTAGGAAGAAACAATTAGTAAGGACTCCTCAAAGGAGGAGAGGGTTAGCCATTTGTGGGATGTCAGGGCAAAATACATACCAATGGCCAGGAGGAGCAGTACCTGCAAAGACCTGCCAGTAGGTCCACCTTGGCTGGACTGAAGGGTGCAAAGTGGAGCTCTAGGTGAACAGCAGGAGAGGATGGCTGCTGGGAAGGAGTTTGATTATCATGCTAGGATTATAGTTTTCACAGCTCCACCATAGAGGAATATCCAAGCAGAAGAATGAAATGATCAGAACTTGTGTTTCAGAAAGACTCTTCTGGTATCTATGTTTTGGAGTAAAAGGACCCATTGGGAGGAAGGAAATCCTTCATCCAGGATCAAGGTCAGAGGGTAGTAGGAAAGGAGAAGTGGACCATCTAACTATTGACTCTTCTACTTAGCTATTCTAGGACTTGCCTGGAGTCTTCTATCCACCAGACCAAACCTCCCAGTTGCTAGGGTCAGCCCATTTCGGAGGTGCGCACTGATATTTGGGGCTTTCACTGCTGGCTGGAGATCAAGGCAGCTGTCCTTTCTCTCCACTGTCCTGTTGTCCTCTCATGCAAAAACCAATGTCAAAGTGAACAAGTGTTGCTAATGGTACTAGCGAATAGGAGAATCAGGAAACAACAACTTCAAGGCTGAAATAATAACATTTTAATTGGAAATCTACTGTGAAGAGACTAACCTATGTAGATATATGCAAATCCTATGCAAATACACATGTGGTCTTTCTAACTATTGTCAGAACTTCGATTTGACCCATGGGAATTTTTAATGGTAGATGCTAGCTTTCCGCTGAAGCTAAGGGCTGTTGATGAACATTCTAGGTTTTACCTGTGTTTAAACCATAATTAAGAAATATATTGATGGCAACCTGAACTTAATTAGCTTAATTGAATGTTGGAATTGATTGGGTCTTGAGAGAGCCTGTCTCTGAAGCTAAGCCTTGGGGAGTTTGCAGGGGGTGGAAGGAAAACCGAACTTGAAAGCACCTAGCAGAAATGAAAAGGAATGGGCGAGGAGCCACTGGGAGCATTATTAAAGGGAAAAAGATTTTTATCAGAGAGTTGAAAGAGGAATGCTTAAATTTCAAGTCACGCATAGCCGTTCTAGGTCAGACCGCTCAGTCAAATGGGAAAAAAATGATGTTGGGAAGCAAGATTGTGTGAGATACAGAAGCAGAGGCCTGTATCCATGTGTGGAAGTATAGGAGTGTATCACATTCAATACACACTTGTGCTAGATTGATGGGGACCAGCCCAGAACTCCCAGGACAGGCCGGGCCCTGGGGCTCCACAGAAAGCCCTGAGAGCACATGCAAGCCCCTCGGGAGAGACGTGGGAGCCTCATGGTTAAAAACAAAGGATCTCAGTGATAGTGCCTGTCCTCTGTGTGTATATGCTAAGAAGCAATCAAGTTATCTGATTATAGGATAATAAATGGTTTAATTTTTATTTGCAAACAACCATATTATTTGGTTTTAGGTGATGCTGAGATTAAATCCCAGTTCTGCCCCTTTATACAGTGTGACCTTCACTTGCCTGAGCCTCAGTTTCTTCACCAGATTTGGTAGCACGCCTCCAGTACGATGTCAAGGTAGAGCTGCTCTTACTTCTGTAAGTGGTGGAACTGAGCTCCCGACTATGGTCCCTGGTTCCAAGCCTGTGTTCTTCCCACTGTATCTTTCTGCCTGAATTCCCTCTACCCTGGTCCTCCTCTACTCTTCAGAGAAGCTTCTTGAGTTACTTGTCCAGAGGTGCTCGCTTCCCCACCCCCATTCTCTCCTAGGCGATGTCTGCCCTACCTGTGAGCTCTTGCCTCGTCAACAGGATCTCTCCTTCTAGTAAAGTCTTTGCTTTCTGTATGCCACCGTCAATGCTCATTCTTCCATAAAATCTCCACCCTCCACATACATAGTGATGAAATAAAAAATAAGCTAGGATGCAAGACATGAATCATGTCTTCTATTTTGTTTTTATAATTGTGTACATATGAAAAATAGACACATCTCTGTACTCAAAAAAATAATAAATCATTGGAAGGGAAAAGGCCAAAATATTACCAGATGTTAATTCTGAATGTAGCTGTGATTTTTAAAAACTATGCGCAAAGGATATATTATTTTTAATTGGGAAAAATAAATATGGCTTTTAAAAACTGAAGACAGTCACTTGGGAAGTCAGTTAATGTGAGTGTTAATCTGCTCTCCTTACAGCCTGTGCCTTGTCCCTTGTGAGGACTTTCCTGGGGACATGGTCCCTTATATTTGAGAGAAACAAATCTCCCTCATCATCTCAAGCATCCTGTCCCCATTTTAGCTGCATCAGAATCAAGCCCATTTTTCAAGGGAATAGCAGGTCAAACTTACCATATTGCAGAAACAGAAGCCCCGGTTGTAGAAGATTAATTGATTACCTTAAAATAATATTTGACTTTCCAGAAATATCTTCAGACATGACCTCCAATCTTGACATGGCATCTTCCTTTAGGTGTAAGGATTACATCTTGGAGTGGACCTTCTTGGGATTTCTCAGCTGTGTCAAGTACCTAATCTCATGAGCATTACCTCTATGAAACTAAGTTCATGTAACCTTCCCCACCTACACACAAACACACTTCCCCTGCTGCTACCCTGCCCACAATTACCACGTATGGCTTCAGATCCAGTGCAAAGTGTGGGACTGACCTTGACTTGGGGCAATTTCAGAGCCACTTAGAAAGTTTCTTAAACCTTGTGTTGTTTTGCAACTAGTCTGTTTTGCAACAAGTCTTGCAACTAGTCTGCAAGTAGAAATGGCCCCCCTGCTCATTTCTGCATTGTGGCCAGTGTTTGAGTAATTGTTTGAGTAACTAATGTGATAGAACAACCCCTTCTGTCTGGTCTGGACTGCCTGACATCTCCAGTCCTACTCCCAGCTTCATAAGGCAACAGCTCAGTAGGAACAAGTGATCTATCATAATGACTGTGTAGTTTTTGCCTATGAATTATTTTAAGAAATTTCATACTCATCATCCTTTAGTCTAAGATTAATCATACTTGGTCAGGATAATTCTTTTAATAAGTGGGTAAAATAGACAATAGCCAAACTATGGAAAGAGCCCAGATGTCCATCCACAGATGAATGGATAAAGGAGATGTGGGTATCCACACACACACACACACACACACACACACACACACACACACCATGGAATACTATGCAGCCACCAAACCCCCAAAATCTTGCGATATGCAATGAAGTGGGTGGAACTAGAGGATATTATGCTAAGAGAAATAAGTCAATCAGAGAAAGGCAATTATCATATGATCTCCCTGATATGAGGAATTTGAGAGGCAGGGTGTGGGGTTGTAGGGGAAAGGGAGGGAAAAAATGAAACAAGATGGGACAGGGGAGGGAGACAAAGCATAAGAGACTTGTAATCTCAGGAAATAAACTGAGGGTTGATGGGGTTGGGGGAGGATAAAATAGCTGGGTGATGGACATGGGGGAGGGTATGTGCTACGGTGAGCACTGTGAATTGCTTAAGCCTGATGATTCACAGTCCTGTACCCTTGAAACAAATAATACATTATATGTTCATTAAAAAAAAAAAAACACCTAAATAAGTGGGTAAAATAGGTTGACAAATATTTGATGTAGAATTTTGGTAGCACATTCCTATGAGTGATCTATGTGGTGTTGTGTGTGTGTGTGTGTGTGTGTGTGTGTATGTACACACGTGCTTGCATGCACACACACACGTTCTAGCTTGGTCAGGTTTTGGTGTCGTGATGTCTTCATGTACTATATTGCGTTCAGATTAATTTAGACTGTACTTTGTATCCATTCAGATTTTATTGAGATTTACTTGGTAGCCTGGCCTGTGATTACTTCAGGTGGGCAGTGCCCCACTTTGTTTTAAAAGGACACACATTCATTCTCTGTGATTATTTAACATCATAGTTAAAAGGGCAATCCCTGGGGATACTTGCCTCAGGTCAGAACCAGGCTTGACCTCTTATGCCAGGGCAGTTGTATTATATCTTGGGGAGGACTGTGCCTCTTCTACTTCAGTTTTCTCATCTGTAACACAGAGATAATAATTTTCCAACTCATAGGCTTGTTATGGGGATTAATGAGATAATAGTATGTGTAAACATTTAGAACAGTGCCTGCAACATCATAAGTACTCAATTAAGTTAGCTTTTAGCAGTGTTTAGAGATGTAAATGTAATTTATTAATGATAGTATTCTGTTTTCGTCTTTCTTGTTGTTAAAGTCAACATCAAGGTTATTTCTATCACCCTTTCCTTGTATTTCTAGCTTTTGCTTCATATATTTTACCATTAAGTAATAGCACGTCTCATATAGCGTTATTGTAAAATGAGCTTTTTACCAATATAAAATGACCTTCTTTGTCTCATATAATAATCTTGAATTCTACTCTGAAATGTTGCCAATTGCTTTCTTTTTGTTTCCTATGTTCGATAAATATTTGCCCATTTCCTCCTTTTCTTTCTTTTGTTTTGCCTCTCATTTGAGTAGCAAGTGGTTGAATTTTGTTTTAACCCAATCTGAATGACTTTATCTTTTATTAGAGGAACTTAAACCATTTATATTTACTGTCATAACTGATAGGGCTGGTCTTATTCCTGTCTTTTTTTGTTTTATGCTTTCTCGATACTTCCTTGGGGGTTTTCTTTGTTTCCGCTCTTTTTCTATATGGGCTTTCTTATCTTGAAACTTTTTTTTTTTTTAACCTCTAGTGATTTAAAAGCCGCATATCTGTTTTTAGCCAGTCCTGGGTGAACCTAAAAAAAAAAGATCTGTGAGATCCAGTAGTGACAGGAGTGTAATGGTGGGTGAGCAGCTAGGCCACTGAGCATGGAAGTCAATAAAAATCAGTCTTATCCCTCAGAGGACTACTGGTGGCTGTTCCCTGAGCTACCTTATCACAACTAGATAGAGCCCCAGCGTCTCAGCTCCCTGTCACATTCCCATGCTTCACACTTGGGTCCCAGCCTATCTAGTTAGCTCAGTCTACCACCAGCCTTCGTGAAGGGCCGTGTGCTTTGTGCACATCAAACTACTAACCATTCCCCAAACCGGACAGATTCTTAAACATTTGCACACCTTTGCTCAGGCCTTTTCTCTCCTCTTTGTTCAACAAAACCTTTCAAGGCCTGATGCAGTGTGTGTGTGTGTGTGTGTGTGTGCGCGCGCGCGTGTGCACGTGTGCGCGCGCACACACGTTCCCTCTTCACTCTACTGCCCTATTCTTCCACAGATACAATTATGCAGCAGAATGCACTAGCCAAACCTGATTTTGAGTTATGGCTCTGTTCTTGGGGGCTCCATGTGCCCCAGATACGATTTTTTGACTTGAAGCCTATTTCCTCATTTGTGCATTATGTCTCCCTTGGAATAAGGACTAAATGAGATGAGATGTCTGCAGGAAGAGCTTAGCAGAGTGCGTGGCACAGACTAGGTATTCAGTATATCTTAAATAAGTGAACAAAGAAAGGAAGAAATACAAAAGGGAAGAGATGAGGGATTGATTTTTAAATATGCATGATGCAGTTTTAAAAAATCAAGATGTGCGATACCTTGGCTTGCTTCAGAAAGGCTGAAGCTTATACGTCTGACCACCACTGCTAGCTCATTTTAAGTGAGCGCCCTCACACCCCCTTACATCTCTGGGGCAGAGTGGCAGTCATGTGGTACACAAAGCATTTCTTGTGCAGACATCATCTTCATTTATATTGCCTGCCTTGCAAAGGCCCACAGGCCTAGGGCAAATTTATTAAAGCGGACTCTATTTATTCAATTTATTAAACAGGAATATTTGAAGGGTTTTCATTTAGAAGAGCGAGCTGATTTATTCTGTTTGGCTCTAGAAGGCAGGCCAGAGTCCAACGGGTAAAAGTTATAAGAGGACAGATTTTCCTTCAACCTAAGATAAAAGATTTGTTGAAAAAGGATTTGTGTGTTCATTCATTCTGCATGTTTTCATCAGTCTGTTCATTAATCAGCAGCCAGAGCTAAGAAGCTCCCTTTTTTATAGCTTTTGCTCTACCCGGGACACTGTGGTAGGCTCTCTTACCTACTCGTTACTGTGTAAGGAGGTATATTATCCCATTATATAGATACGCAACACTGAGGCTCAAAGAAGTTGTCCCTTGCCCAAGCTGAACACAGCCAGCATGTGACTGAGCCTGGCTTACACTCAGACCTCTGTTCTCTGCAGAACTTGTTCTCTTTCCGCGCAGCTGTGCTGTCTGCCGAAACAGACAGAAGGTCAGATGTGCATGACCACCACCAGAAATTGGATGCAAGACTGAAAAATCCATCAGGCCACTTGTCCTCCCCGTCATTGTTCTTTCTCCTTTCCCTTCCTCCTGTCTCTCTATCCATCTCTGGCAACCCCCGAACCAGCCCTAATAGGCGGCACAAAATTAGCGAGCCATCCGGTTATGAATGTTGTCGGACCGCTTCTCAAAATTATCTCTCATCACAGGGACGCTTTCTCCATCACAAGGCCTCCCATGTAAATGATTTCCTCATTCAAATTTAACCTGGAGATGCCCTCACAGTCGTCATAAATAAAACTGGAAATAAAGGAGTAGCTTTTCCCTAATATCTGAGAGAGGGTGTGTCTGCCAGGGCCCTGGTAGGAAGCAAAATTAACCTCAGGTGGTTCAGTAAGTGAAGGGTTCACTTCCAGAGCTGTGGGCAGGATTCAAGTCTGCAGGATTGATTGAGTAGAGGTGGTGAAACGTTTAAGGAGATGAGCATTGGGAAATGATTTCTCCTTCCAGGGCAGAAGAAGCAAAGGGAAAGGGAAAGAAATGTTGTTGTTTTTTTCTTTTTAAAGGTTTTATTTATTTGACAGAGAGAGATCACAAGCAGGTAGAGAGGCAAGCAGAGAGAGAGAGAGAGGAGGAAGCAGGCTCCCCGCTGAGCAGAGAGCCCACTGTGGGACTCGATTCCAGGATGGACCCTGAGATCATGACCCGAGCCGAAGGCAGAGACCCACTGAGCCACCCAGGCAACCCCGGAAAGAAATGTTTTATTTGAGCCAGTCAGAGTCTCGGCTGTGGAGGAGCAGCTGTCCAGGACACACATGCCCGGATGGGCACAGCTGCCACAGACATGGCTGCAAAGAGAGAAGGGGAAGCGGAGGGGAAGAAATACCCCAGCCTCTCTCTCCCTGCTCCTTGAACTCCTGATAGAGCTTCCCATTGGGAGAACCCAGCCAAAAGGCAAAGAAGCTCCCAAGAAGCTGTCCACAGGCACCAATTTCATGGACCACAAAGCAGGGCAGAAAAGGGTGAACAGGGGTTGGAGCAGAGATCAAACAAAAGTAGTGAGTTCACAGGGGAGATTAACAAAGTGATCCCGTGGGCTGAATTGACGGGGAAAGCCCACACTGAATCACCAGGGCAGAGCCTCTTTCTGCTTCTCTGGGCCCAACTTCGAGAAAAGAAGAGGTTAGGGAATTCTGTCAGGGTTTCTTCTGGAGGCAAATGCCATTCACACTGTGGCCCTGCCAGATGCCAGGCTGGTCTCAGTGTGTCTGGACCTCAGGAAAAATTTGTCCTGCATGTTAGGATTCATCCATCGGCTCACCACAGGTTTACTGTGAGCCATACTTTGTTCTAAAAACCGAAACTACAAGGGGCACCTGGGTGGTTGGTTAAGCCTCTGCCTCTTGATTTCAGCTCAGGTCATGATCTCAGGGTGTGAGATCCAGCCCCCATCGGGCTCTGCATGGAGCATGGAGCCTGCTTAAGATTCTCTCTCCTCCTCCCTCTGCCCCTCCCCTCTCTCTCTCTCTCTCTCTTTCTACACACACACACACACACACACACACACACACACCTGCTTAAGATTCTCTCTCCTCCTCCCTCTGCCCCTCCCCTCTCTCTCTCTCTCTCTTTCTACACACACACACACACACACACACACACACACACACACATCTCAATGCATACATGCATACATACATGCATACAGGGATCACAAAGACAGAAAGGGCATAACTCCTGTCCTTCACTGTGTCCTTGGATGCTGAAGAAAACAGGTACAGAATCAATTATTTCAACATGTTCAATGTAAAATAAAAGTACGAATGCTGGTCTTTGGGTTTGCAAGTAGAGTGGGTAACACTCCCGGAAAGAACTCAGAAAGGTGACGCATGGGTCTTAAAGGATCAGTTGGAGTTCTCTAGTGGCAGGAGAGGGCAGGACCATTCCTGGAAGATGACATGACAAATACTACATTATATCAGACTGAGAAGAGACGGCGTGTGCGGGGAATAGCTAGCATGTAATTGTGGCTGGAGTGGCAGGTACGGGTTGTATAATGAGGGGCTAGAGAGCTTTCCAGGAGGGTCCATCTAGGTCAAGGTCATGCTTTTTCCAATACACCAAGGCAAGAGAACATGTTTCCAAAAGGCCAAGCATTGCCATTCCTGCCTGTTCCCTCCCACAGCCTTTTCAGAGAACGTGAAAGGGAAAGCTGTCCTGGGACCCAGGGTGTTAAACCGTGAGGAGAAGAGCTTGTTGATACATTGGGAAGCTCTTTAGGTAGCCAAAGCACAAAGCAAAGTAAATTCCTTTTAGCCAGTTTTTCTTCAAAGCCTTCTATGTACGAAATTTTTCTGGAAAATACCAATATGGTGTATTATGCTTTACAAAGATTAAATTAGCATAAGCAGGTTATGTCCCTTCTCTTAAGTAGTTTCTAAATTGGTGAATCTTGGAAGGCTCTCTGGGGGGGACAAATTTTGGATGACTGCCGAAATAGAGAAGGAAGGAAACCAACAATTTTTAAGGTTCTCCTATGCTACAGATAAAACACTAGGTGCTTTTTATACATTGTCTCATCTAAGACTCCTGGCAATCCCATGTGATGGGCATTACTAACCCCATTTTACAGACAGGAAATTGAGGCTGAGCGAAGTATCCAAGAACACCCCTATTGATAATAATGAAAGCTGAATTCAGACCTGACTGGCCATGAGTCCAGAGTCTGCATTCTTGCCATGGTGCTGTGTCTCTGAAGGACAATGCAGCTGCTCGCAGGGGTAGAAGGATGAGGGCAGAAAGAGGCTTTTCCTGTATAAAGAGATGCCATCCACTTAGCAAGGTGGTCAGGAGGACTGAATGAAATAAGATATCCTCTTATTTCACACCTCTGTGTTTTCCCATATGCTGATCCCACAGCCTGGAATATCCTTGTTCCTCCAACCCCCCCCGCCCCCCCAGCTCTTGTTGCCAAAGCTTAGCTTCCATAATCCTCCCACCAGGAAGCCTTGCACTAGTCACATGGCAGTGGAGGTTCCTGGACTGTTCTCTTGCCCATCCCACTCAAGACAGAGTTTCCTTCTCACTGGTCCACACAGCTCCAGCCCTGTGCATAAAATGTGTCCCACTCCATGAATCAATGGCTGTCTGGGCAAGCCCACAGCGTAACAGGTGTTCCATAAAGGACTATTTCCCTTTTCTTTCTCCTTTCTCTGGAGGCAGCAGACGTTTTGAGTGGACTCAGAGGCAGACAGGAAAACAATTAGTGTATCTGAAATTAGCATCTTCCAGGAAGCCTTGTGACCGCAGCCCTCCACGAAGGAGGTGAGCCCTGTGACGTCGTGCCTGTCCTTGGCAGAAGCCACCCAAGAGCTCCGTGACCCTCTTAACTTGACGTGGAGAGGCTGGGGTGGCACCGCTCCCTGTGGGTGACTCCTACCTGGTGGGAGGTGGAGACTCTTCTGCTTACGGGGGGCCAGGGGCAGGGCTGGCCGATAGAGGGACAAGAGCCCAGTGGCACACGAAGTAACGGTAAAACAGAATGATAATGCACTTCCTAATGGCCTCCTTCACAGCTGTGTACACTGATTTAATCTTTGCAAAGCACTCTATTGTTTATGAGGCCTCTGGGTACAATTTTATGCCTGACTGAAGAGGTTGCTAATAGCTGCCATATTTGTGTTTAAGGACCTGCAAAGGATTAAACGAAGTATTTTAGAGCAATGAGCCATAATAAACTAATAATATATTACAAATAATAAATGTTTTTAGCCTATAATTGACTACAAATCTAGTGAACTTTAAATGACAAAAATACTAATTATAAATCCAGTTGTTCTGTGTATCCTTCAATCGGGATGGAACATCAGAGAAGGATAGACGATCCGGGGCGCTCCAGGTCGTCGGGGAAGGGGGCATTGACGCCAGACTGTCTTCAGGGCTGAAAACTGTCAAAGTGAGTTAGTGAAATGCTGGGTTTCATTTCCATCTTGGAGGGGCGGAGCAAGAGCCTGAGGCCTAAGCCCCCTCCCGAAGCTGGTGGGGGTTTTGTTTTTGTTTTGTTTTACCTTGTTCACTTTCCAGTCCCAACTTTTCCAACACTTGGTTTGCATTTAGAATGATGGTTGGAGAAATCTCCCAGAGGGTTTTGGAAGCAGGGACTATGTCTTAAGAAAAGGAGTTCATGTTTCTTTAAGCCTCTAGAGTAAGCCAATTTGTGTATATGTCTCTTCCTTTTTATGGTTGAGAAATCTGAGACAGAGAGATGAAGTGTTTTGCCGAATATGTCATAGTTGGTAAGTGGCATAGCCACAGAGCCACCTGCAGAACTCCAAAGTTCATGGTTTTTCACCAAATCTTATTGCATCTTTTTTTTTTTCTTGAGCCCTTTGTGGGGCTTGGGAGTCTTTCCTGTCAGTACTTGGGAAGAATATATTTTTGTATTTCCCACTTCTCTCAATCATACCAATTTTTTATCTTTTTTCACTCCACAATAAGACGGGCATTTTTTAAATTAATTTTTTAAATTAACATATAATGTATTATTTGTTTCAGGGGTACAGGTCTGTGATTCATC
This sequence comes from Mustela erminea, assembly GCF_009829155.1. Taxonomy (NCBI): domain Eukaryota; kingdom Metazoa; phylum Chordata; class Mammalia; order Carnivora; family Mustelidae; genus Mustela; species Mustela erminea. Next base: position 63,240,212 of record NC_045623.1, read on the forward strand.
AGTCTTACACAATTCATAGCACTCACCATAGCACAAATCCTCCCCAATGTCCATCACCCATCCCTCTGTCTACCCGTCTACCCCCAGCAACCCTCAGTTTGTTTCCTGAGATTAAGAGTCTCATGGTTTGTCTTCCTCCCGGGTCCCATCTTGTTTCATTTTTCCCTTCCTTCCCCCAATCCCCTATCCTGCCTCTCAAATTCCTCATATCAGAGTGATCATTTGATAATTATCTTTCTCTGATTGACTTATTTCGCTTAGCATAATACCCTCTAGTTCCATCCACATCATTGCAAATGGCAAGATTTCATCCCTTTTAATGGCTGCTTAATATTCATGTGTGTGTGTGTGTGTGTGTGTGTGTGTAAGAGAATCACATCTTCTGTATCCATTCTTCTGTTGATGGACATCTAGGTTCTTTCCATAGGTTGGCCATTGTGGACATTGCTGCTACAAACATTCAGGTGCACATGCCCCTTCGGATCACTACATTTGTATCTTTAGGGTAAATACCCGGTAATGCGATTACTGGATCATAGGGTAGCTCTATTTTCAATTTTTTGAGGAACCTCCACACTGTTTTCCAGAGTGGCTGCACCAGCTTGCATTCCCACCAGCAGTGTAGGAGGGCTCCCCTTTCTCCGCATCCTTGCCAACACCTGTCGTTTCCTGACTGGTCAATTTTAGCCATTCTGATGGGTGTGAGGTGGTATCTCATTGTGGTTTAGATTTTTATTTCCCTGGTGCCCACTGATGTTGAGCACTTTATCACGTGTCTGTTGGCCATTTGGATGTCTTTTTTGCACAAGTGTCTGTTCACATCTTTCTTTGACATGAGCATCTTTTTTGATTAGAAAAAAAGAAAACACTCAAGATGAAATTAAAATCACCCATATTTCTACCACACAAATAAAGCACTGTCAACTTTCTGTTTGCAATTTTCTTCAAGGATTCTTTCCCATGTTTTAGTTTCAAAGTCTTGAGATCATACTGTATGAATCTTTGGTATTTTAACTTAAAAAAAAAAAAACTCTTTTTCATGCCATCGATGTTCCCTGAAAAATATTGTTTTACAATTGTTTAATATTTCATGGTATATATGCTCTATGAAATATTCAGGCTGTTTCCTTTTTTTTGGCTTATAATTTAAAACTTAATAAATATTGAGTCTAGCATAGTACATGGCATCTAATAGACATTCTATGTATTTTATGAATGAGTTAAATCAATCTTTGCATCATTTCTGATCATTTCTTTAAAATGAATGTTCAGAAGTAAAGTCACCTAAATATTGCCAGCCTCTTTAGATTCCCAAATTGCTTCCTAAAGGGGCAATACCCGTGTCCAGTATATGATAAGCATTCATTAATTCTGGAGCCCATTTTTTAAAGGATAGCTTAGTTAGTAATATGTTTGTTCTTAAGTTCCTTACTGTCATAAACTGAATGAAACAGTTACCAAAACCTGAGAAATTCACTATTTAGTGGGAAAAAATACATATGTATATGTATATGTGTATATGTATGTATGTATGTATGTATACATGTATGTCCAACGTTTTTTTGAAGATTTACCATATACCAAGTACTATCCGTAGCACATTACCTATATTCATACTCTTAATCTCTCATCATGAGGCAGGTACCAAAACTCCAGTTTGTTCTTTAACTTGGCCAGGGTCAGACAGCAGTTTTGTGATGGGGCCTACGTTCTTCTTCACACCTACTGGTTACCAGTGTGAAAGAAACAATCAGATAAAGGGTTCATTATGGTATAGGGTAGTGAGCATTTTGTTGGAAGAATGTGAACCAATCAGAAGAACACAGATCATTCTATCTGAAGGGTTCAAGGAGAGAGTCACAAAGAATATTAAAGGATAAATGACTATTTGCCAGGACGACAAAGGAAGTAGGCAAAAAGGATAGCAAATACCCAACATAGAATGTAGAAAGCAGCTTAGGACATTCAAGCTACAGGTAATAAAGGAAGGGAATAGGGAACACAAGTTAACTTCTAGGCTCCGGAGTTAGGGGGCCTTTGTTCAAAGCCAGCTCTTACCATCACCAGCTGTTTGACATTTGATTGATTTTTTTTTTTTAGGTTTTATTTATTTAAATGATTTCTGACACCTAACCTGGGGCACAACTCACAGCCTTGAAATCATGAGTCACATGCTCTTCTGACTGAGCTAGCCGGGTTCCCTAATGTTTGGTGCTCAATGTCACAACATTTGTAAAAACTTAGCAGAATGCCTGACACAGAGTAAACACTCAGTAAGGATTCACTGGTGATGGTGGTGGTGGTGGTGGTGGTGGGTCGGTCATGAATATGATCATGAGGAATGAGGAAAATATTTTAGAAGAAGGATCCCTGAGCATCTACCCATTCTGCAAACATATAAGGTCAGATCTGATTTGAAGTAAGCAATAGCCGTGTTTCCCATCAAAACACACAACCTGGAAGTTACCTTGGACACATCAAACAGATGCTTGATGATGTGAATGATGTGAGATTGGCAGATTGCGCGAGGACGGAGGAATGAACATATTGGATATGTTCTGTTTACAAAAAGAAGATCTGGGAATGCTTTAATATGAAGAATCCATGAAAACAGTTGACCAATGTCCACACTAGCACCTAATGAATGTTGCTAAGAATAAGAAAGTGGTACAACCACGTTTATGTTTTTTCAGAGGTCTTCTGATTACTTATGGGGAAATGGATGGGGTTTGGGGGGAGCAAAAAAAAAAAAAAAAAGGAGAAGGAGAAGAATTTTAAAAAGTGGTGAGGGAGAGAGACCTGTTGTGGGTCCCTCTGTCCAGGAAAGAAGCACTACCAGTTTGAACTAGGATGGTGGCCGTGAATATGGATTTGAAAACATTCAGGAGGGGCATTTTTATTTTGAAATGGATTTAATGGGAACAAGAAAAGAGAGGGAGGAGCCAGGGATCATTCCTAAGTTTCTGGCTTGAGAAGCTAGATGAATGGAAATGCTTCTGAGATGAGGACAGTGGAGAGGGGTCATGGTTTGGGGGCTGTGCTGAAGTTCAGGTTCAGAGAAATGACGAGACTTTATGCCATAGATCAGAGCATATACATCTGGCTTTACTCCCTTAGTAAGAAGATGGGAAGTGTGTAGGAGGAAGGTGTGGAATGCTCTGAAATAGAGGGGAAAAGACAAGATCTCTGTTAGCTATTATGTGCGGCAATAACCCTTGCTGTGTTTATCGCCCATTTAATAGAGTGTACATTACAACCCACAGTGATAATCAAGAGATGGGGGATACCAAATAAGATGCAGAGCTACCATAGGTGGGATATTTATTTCACTGCAAAAAGGTTCTCATTTATGAAAATGGATTCTGGATACATCTCAGCCCCTCCCTTTCTCCAGCCCTGCTTTCCTCATCCCCAAAAGAGCGGGCACAAATGCTTTTGAGTCAAAGTAATTGGGGGCACAGAACCATTTTGAAAAGACAGGTATTATAAGAAAGAGAGGGATAGGATGTGGAACAACTTACTCAAGGAATTGTTGAGTCATTTTTTTTTCCCCTGAAAGAGAATGACATGATGAATACTAAGTCATCTTTGCTGCCATTTTCCTTAAAAGAGTACGGGCATGGAACCCTTCAGACCAATGATCAAAACCCTTCTTTACCCAAGACTAGCTACATTACATTCTGATGAGTTTCTTCATTTTTCTAGCACTAATTTGCTCATCTATAATATAGGGATCATCGTAATTTCGCAGATTTGTTGTAGAGATTAAATGAGAAAACATTTATTAGGCTTCAGCTACAATGATTGTAATGTAGTAAATGTTAATTCCTTTCTTCTTCCCCCCATTCATTTCTTCCCCTACATTATAGAGTCAGACTTCACCATGAGGTGTGACTAGACTTGAGCTGGGTTTTGGGTGAGCCTCCATGGAAGTGGTGTTTTCTAACATCTGGGATCACTAATCGTCATCTATTTTCTTTGGGGCCTTAACCCAAATTGGTAGAGTACCTATTCAACAGAGGATCAGGTGGCTACTAATGAAAGTCAGGGGGCTTTGATGGTCTAGGCAGTGCTCCCTGTGTGTCCTCAGAAGCTTGACTGCTTTCGGGTGTCTTTTGGAAACAGCAGCATCTGGTGGCTGCCTGAGCAGTAACCCGGCTGCAGGCTTCAAGGGGAGCAAATCACAGCATCTGTGTTTCCCCAGCAAAACAGCAGGGCTATTAAAATAGCTCTTAGGCACAATCTATCACTGCACTGTCTCCCTTGTTTGCACAAGCTGTAACTGGAAAAGTGAGAGTCTGAAGGATGGCCTTGTATTGGTAAGGCCCTAGAAGGGGATTTAGGGACACTTGGGTTCATGCTGGCTTTGCTAACCACTTCCCAGGTGACCTTGGACAAGTCACATGGAATCAATATGCCTCCCTTTCCTGATCTGAAAGCCTCCAGAGACATTCTGTGGCAATTGCTTTTTGGAGAATAGGTAGGATTAATAACAGAAGGTTTCTTTGGAGCCTTCTATAGGACAGTGGAAAAATTGTTCAATCTCTCTATGACTCTTTTTCCTTATCTGAAAGCAGGGATGAAAACAGCTACCATAAAAGGTGGCTATAAAAATGGACTGAAATACAGATTATAAAGTCCTGGATATGGTTCCTGACATATAATAAGCACTCAGCAAATGTCATATGCCTTTCTGCCCCTGGGTCATGATGTTGCCTAATATCAGTGCCAAATCATAGGGCTGCTGCTGTTTGGAATGAGCATAGAATCCAAGATCACACTAAAATGATCATTATTATCAAGTAAGATAAGCCTATTCTGCCCATCCTACACTCTTGTGCCATTGAACCCAGACTCCTCAAGTTAAACAAAGAATAGAGAATATTGACTTGAGAAGTAGTGCCTGAGTCACCCTGTTGTGTGAACACACTTCCGTCAACCACGTGGGAGGAGAGGGGTTGGCCTCAGCCCTGGGAGACGTACAGGGCCACTTTCTGTGTCTTCTGCTCTGCTATATATATTCCCTTGGTACTTCTGTATAAATAACCCAATGCCTGGTACATAGTTGATATTAATGAATGTTTGGAGAAGAATGAAGTATGTATCTAATTCCACAGTAATCATTCACTGAGCATCTACTGTGCTCAGGAAGGCAGTCCACGTGAACTTTCTCTTCATATTACTTAGCTATGTATATTTCATTTTCCAAAATGAGTTTGGTTGGTTCCTTTTCATGGGAGGGTGGGAGCATGGGCAGCAAAATTCATATTTCCTTAAAGCTCTATGTTGTACTTCAAACCAGCATTCCTTACCTCACTGGGATACTGTAGACAAAACTATGTGAATTTACTGCAATCCGAAATCACTGCATCACTATTACGGTGCTTATTATTATATTTGCTGTTGTTTAACGCTACTTTATATTTCCACATTCTGTATTCTAATGCATTAGATGCAAAAGATTCCAATTCATCTCCTTCTGTTTGGGATTTTAAATAGGTTAATAGGATGCAAATACAAGGCACATTTTTGCATTCTGTTACAAATATTGTACACAGATATTGCTATGCCGTTTGGGCGAAATGAAATGAAATGTAATTTAATATGATATTTTCAAGCACATTAGATCGTTCCTGAGGGCTTTATGGCCTTGGTCCTAAACTGTGTTAAACCATAGCTAAAACAGGTCTGAACAAAATGAGTTTCTTTCCTCATGCTACTGGCCTCTCCTAGTTTGATGACTTTTTGTCGCCCATGCCAAATGATGTTTTAGGTTTCATGTGGTTAGGCTGGGCTAGAAATGAGTTTGAAAATACTCAGCTCTGCTCATGAGAATATATTGCAGTTTCTACATTTAGCCTGCTCTTCAAATCACCAGCCATTCTATTTATTTATTAATTCACCAAACTCACTCACTCACTCATTCATTTATTCAACTCTATGTCTTGCTCTCTGCCCCTAGCATTAATCTTTTTGTTTTCCCCCCACTCTTTTCTGAGATTGAAGCTGTGTGGTCCTAAGTAATCTCCTTAGCAGGATTCTAAGACGGTGCCTGGCTTTTAGAATGGGCTGCGTATGGGAGAACAGGAAGAACAGGTGCGAATTTTCTCTTTTATATAGTGAAGCTTCCTTTATTTCAAAGATTAAATGAAATAAAGTCTGTAAAGTACTTGATGCAGTGGGCATGAATTAGACATACAGCACTCAGGAATAACTGGCAAAAATGCATACATGAACCCATTTCTAAATCTATAAAATAGGAACTAAACACCTACTTATAGGTTTGTTTTCAGAATGAAATAACAGGCCAATAGTACCTAGAAGACTGACTGGCGTATAATAAGTGTTTAATTTGATCTCTTTTCTGAAGAAAGAGAGTAGGACCACTACCCATAATATACAATGGCAACAAACAAGCAAACTCACTGGGGGCAGATTTGTCAATTCCTGACCTAAAGGACTGTGAGCACAGATTTTTTTTAGTCCCAGACACTTCAGCCTAACAGGTTCTTCCCAAGCTCATTCCCTTTCCATTTGGCTTTCAACCAACCACTACAGAGCTTGCCTCTTCCCAGCCTGACTCCCACGACTAGAGCATTAGGTGTGTAATGTCAGGATTCATGGTGGGAAAGGGAGGAGTCACAGCTCCTCGTCCCTCTCCCTAAAGTCAGTTTCGGACGAACCCCCAGCCCATCTGTAGCCCCAATCCCAATCTCTCCCCTTCAAAAATGCCTAGGCATCTGAGCCCAAGTCCTTTGAAACATAGACACCACATCTCCTCCAGTCCTTTAAGTAACCAGAGATGCGGGAAGGAGCAAATAGAAAGACTGTAGCTACTCTGACTTCTTCTATCTTCTCCCTCTTTGCCCCTCCACAAATTGAATCCTCTCCATTGACTGCACATCTGCATTTCAGCAGGAGAGCTGCACTTATTCAATGACAGCATGCCCTGATTTCCATTGTGGAAGATCCAGGGCTGGCTGAGATGACCCAGGCGTGACCGTCCTCTGTCAGCAATACTAGAAAGAAGCATCTGACTTAAAATCACATAGCATTCGAGAGCACAGTTGTTTACGCTTCTCATCAGTCACTCAAAATGCTGGGCCAAGATCTGCCCCACAAAGGACCTGCAGGACATTCCTGAAGATTCCCCTTTCCTGACACCTCCACAGAGTTCCAATTAGGGCTCTTACAACTGACCTTATGACAAGAATGGCTGTCTGTTCCTTTCATTTATTGGCCCAGGTTTTGAAGCTTGAAAGAAAGATGAGAGGTACACCCAGAAGTCCTGTTCTTCTGTTCCCCACTCTCCCATTGCCTGGCTAACTTACCTTGTCTTTCAGATTTCAGCTCAAATGTCATTTCCTCAGGGAATTCTTGTATGATACCTCCATCTAAGTCAGACCAACCTGCTAAGTCCAATGTGGCTTCTTGTGCTTTCCCTCTGTAGCTTAGATCACAGTTTCTGTGTGTGTGTGTGTGTGTGTATAAAATATAGTGTATATAGTATATATTATAAATTATAAATTTATATATAATATAATCATAAATTAAATATTATAAATTATACCTATAAATATATAATATGTAATATATATTATATATAAAGTATACATATATTACATATATAATATACATATATTATATCCATATTATATAATAATATGTGAATATTACACATATACACACAATAGGACAAGGACATGATAAATCATATACATATTTATTATATCATATATTACCTATGTATATATATTATACACATATATAATATATTCACCTTCCAGTGGAGATGACACACATTAATCACACACTGGGACAAGCACATGATAATAAATCATATGCATACACATATATATATATGTATGTACATGTATACATATATGCATATGTGTGTGTGAATGTATATGTATGTATCTGATTTATTATCATGTGCTTGTCCTAGTGTGTGATTAATGTGTGTCATCTCCACTGGAATATTATTTATTCCCCAGCACAAAGCACAATCCCTGGCATAGAGTAAATTCTTGATGAGTATTTATTGAGTGAATGATTAGATAAATAAAAGAAATATGATCCAAATACTAAAATAAAAGAAGGTGGTCAAAGGCACCAATTCCAAGTAGAAGATAAATAAGTCCTGATGATGTAATGTACAGCACAGCAACTGCTGTTAGCAGGAGTGTATCATATATATGAAACTTGCTCAGAGAATTGATCTTAAAAGTTCTCATCACACAAGGGAAAAACAACCTGTAACTCTTTGAAGTGATGGATGTTCAGCAAACTTCTTGTTGGTGATCACTTCCTAATATACACATGTATCAAATTATCGTGTTATGCACCTAAGACTAATACAATGTTATGTATTAATTATATCTCAAAACTAGGGCAAAATAAATTTTAAAAATTTTACAGTGAAGAAATATTGACTATTTGGTTAATCTGAGCATTTTTTTTTTTCATAGCTGGTAAATGAGGTAATGTTTCATCCACAGACTCAGTGACTCAGGACTCAACGTATAGTCAGTCATACTCACAACTCAAATTTATTACAGAGTTTCGGCAAGAATACACGGCTGGATCAGGAAGCGAAAAATGTAAGTGGAGTCTAGAGGGATCCATGTTCAAACTTCTTAATCTTTCTCCCTCCAGTGAGGGCTCACACGGAATGCTCTCTACCACTAGCAGTGAAAATCCAACAACATTTGTGAGGTACTTCTGGCCTCAGAAAGCCCATTTGAGACAAAGTGTCTAAGGTTTTTCTTGGGGGCTGGTCATATACACACACTGTGCATAACAACTACCAAAATTTCAATCTCCAAAAGTGAAAGCTGGTGTTCAGAATAAACTACCTTGTTTGCCTAACAGTCTGGGGTACACTAACTAAACCCATCTTCTCAGGTATAGGGACCATTTTAAGAGCCAAGATTCCTGTTATCAGCAAAAGACCAATTTTGTAAGCATGTTCTTCTAAAGACAGCTGCCTCAGGCCCTTATGGTATTTTCTTTTTTTTCCTGCGTGGAGGACTAGACCTTATTTTTTGTCATGTGGGCAAAGAAACACACATGTCCTCATACATATATACTTGCTAGCCAACAAATGGGTGAGAGATGCTATAGGGCGAAGGGGGTAGGAAGGCCATACTTGGCATCCAACCACTTGGGTTTAAATCCTAGCTATACTTGCTATATTGCCTTGGGCAAGTGTCTCAACCTATCTATTTTCTTCACCCATGTGTGAAAATAGGAAAGTGCTAGACCTAAGTCATAGAATTGTTGTAAAGATTGAATGAGGGGCGCCTGGTGGCTCAGTGGGTTAGAGCCTCTGTCTTCAGCTTGGGTCATGGCCTGGGATCGAACCCCACATCGGGCTCTCTGATCAGTGGGGAGCCTGCTCCTCCACAACCCCCCTGCCTGCCTCTCTGCCTACTTGTGATCTCTCTCTCTGTCAAATAAATAAATAAAATCTTAACAACAACAACAAAAAGATTAAATGAGATCAAGCACTCATTCAACAGTGCTCGACAGGAAGGAAGTGCACATTAGCTGATGGATGGTGTCATCACCATGATCATTATTATTTAGGGATTTCCAGATATTTAATGGTCTTTCTGAGTTCAGTGCATGTAAGCTGAATGACTGATGAATCGGTGGGTGACAGAGCGCCTGGGTTCTAATCCCATCTCCACCAGTTACTCCCAACCTCAACAGGCACATCGGTTCTCCCTCATCTCTGTTCCTTCATCTTTACAATGAAGACTATTTCCAGCGTTGCAGTTATGCTCACAGGAAACAGGAATGTAAGCATGTCAGTATCCACCCATATAAGAAGTTATATTATTATCAGACAAAGCAATTTGGGGTCATAGTTGTCATGCTTTAAATTAATGGGCACTTATGAACCTTCAGCTGGGATGTGAATCTCTAGGTGGAAGGGGATAGACTAAGCAAAGAGATGGAAGACAGAGGGAGAGAGAAACAGAGAGCACTGTGCCCCACCAGACTGAGTTCCCCAGGACTAATACCTATCTCCTACGACTGAATCCCCGACATTTGGCATGTAGTATCTCTTACCTGGCAGGAAGCTCTGCTAAATGTTGCAGTATAAATGAATCTCATCAGCTGAAATTTTTTTTATTACTCCTGAGAGAATCAATGATTGAGCCCTTACTATGTATCAAGCACTTGAAGGATTATCTTTTTGTAGCATTTGGAAGTCTTGCGAGGTAGACATAATTCTACCTAAATGATTCTCATCATTTGCAGACAAGAAAACTGAGAATCCGTGAGCTAGAAGTCAGAAAGCAAATAAAAGGCAAAACCAGAATCCAAACTCAGCTGTGTGAGAGTCCAGAGTCACAAGACGCTTCCACCCACCTAACACTAAAATTGTTTTATTATTTTCATACTTCATTTTTCTTAAGTGGGTTTCTCAAATTTTTAATAAAAAGACTAGTCAATAGTCAGAGTCTCATAATTCACTTTTAAAGTTTTCATAATGCACCTTGGCAAGAGAAGAACAGCGTCCACGTAGACATTGTAAGGCGACCTCTTGTCTGTCATTTAAGGCTATCGCCCCAACGAGGTGATCATTTGAGGGGTGTGGGCTTGGGGGGAAAAAAATGAAACATTTATTAAATTATCCAAAAGATCGCTCTACTAGGCTTCCTTAGCATGTGCTTTCAAGGTGATAGATTAACTGAAATAAAATTATTGAATTGAGAAGCCATTCATTTTAAAGGAATTTCAGGAAACTAGGATGCTTTCCATAATATTACCACCAGAGCTGCCTATTAAGTGAAAGTATGGGTTCTTCCATGACAGTGAAACCTCTGGCTTGTCATCCTTTCCTCCCGGCCTCCTTGTAATGGTGCAAAAACTTATAATTTACAACTCTGACATAATTGGAAGGTTAATTAGTTTTCTTCATATTTTACCTGCTTTATTTTAACCACTATTTTCGTGGCCTTCTCCCCTCCACCCCATAGTCGCCTACGTCAGAAGTCAGTCTTTGCCTTTGTCTTTCTTTGCTGTCCACTGAGACCTAAGACTCAGTATGCTGGCCAAGTCAGTCCTGCCTGTGTCAACAGCTGCACCCATTTCTTCCTTACATCATCTTTTTTCTTTGATTTGATTCTAATTTCTCAATCAACAAGGTTTTGTTGAGCATATATAGTACATGGTATCACTGGAATAGGGGAAGGGACAAGATAAAAGGAAGAAAGAAGAGAAGGCAACCTCCAACCTCTGAAATTGTTGGGCTGGGAGGAGATAAGGTAGAAACGCAACAGAAGAAATACGAGAATGGTTGTGAGATGCTGCGAAAAAGCCTGTTGTTTGCTTTGGTTTGGCTTGTTTGGTTTGGTTTTTTTGAGAGGGAGCGGGCATGCATGGGGTAAGGGGGTGTGGAGGACAGAGAGAGAATCTCAAGACTGCAGTCAGCACGGAGCCCAATGTGGGGCTCAGTCTCATGGCCCTGAGATCATGACCTGAGCCGAAATCAAGAGTTGGATGCTTAACCTACTGAGCGACCCAGGTGCCCACCCCCCCACACACACACAAAGCCTGAGTTTTCAAACTGATTGCCCACTGATCTTCCACTTGTGGGCAGTGGGAATGTCCGCAAAGTACTAAACCACTCTGAGCCTTAGTTTCCCGCACCGTGTGATCGTGGGCAATCACATTCATGTCCTGGGAGTGCTGTAACAAATGAGAAGGTGGTGATAGTGGGGGACCTGGCATAGAATTGGAACAAAGGAAGCTCTCGGGACCTGTCCATGACTCTCCCTCCTCTATGACTCCCCTTCCCATCAACCTAGTGCTACTACCTTGTGATAGCTGCAGGCAAACCAGAGGGAGTGCAAACGGAAGCAAGCTTTGTGTGTTCCAGGAAAGTCAGGAAAGGTAGAAGATGTGGCTTTTGAACTGGACCTTGAAATATTAATGAAACGGTATAAGGGTGATGATGATGATGATAATTGGAAGAGGAGGAGGAAAAAAGAATAGCTAATGAAAGAATAGTAAATATTGCCTGGTACAATGCTAAATAGTTCACAATAGGAGATGATTTATTTTCCAACAAAATTTTATGAAATGGATGGCATGATTCCCCCCCCATTTTAATGATTAAGGAATAGATTCAGAAAGTTTCACTGCCTGAGGTTATAGAATGGCTAAGTAGCAAAGCTGGATTTCAAGCACAGGTGTATTGGACGGCAAAGCTAAGGTTGAGTCACCTTTTGAATTCTCTTGGGCATAGACACCCACACTTCTATTGACTTTTTCTTCCTGACTGCTGGGACCTGGTTGATTCTGTAGCAGAGGATCCCTTCACCAGTGACCAGAGAAATCCTTCATTCCAATGTGTGTTTGATGTCCTATAGGAGAAGGGCGGGTTATGAAGGGGAAATGGGCATAAATGTTACGAAAAGAAGGAGAATCAAACACCAGACATGGCCTTTGGCAGCATTAATTTTCCTCACAGTAACTTATCTAAGATTTAGCTAGTCTTATATTAAACAATAAGGAGTTACCATAGCAACCTCATTGCCATGTAATAACACTCACATCCTTCCCAACTGTAAAATCAAAGCTAGAGAAGCAAAGAGAAACCATCAAATTACCAAATAGCCCTCTTCTTCATCTCCTTTTCTTTTCTTTCATAGAATGATTATTGATTACTTACTTTACTGTAGGTCAGTGACACTATTAATAATTTCTCCCTTCCCCTGTCCCTCATCCTCCCTGCAACCAAGGAAGGACTCGAAAGGAGCACTCCAGCACTTGGAGTGACAGGTCTCCCCTTATTCCAGGAGGATAAATCTTGAGTCCGTGCCATCTCCTGCCAGCTGCTGCCAATATTGCTCTGGGGGCATTTCTTTCTTTTGCTGGCTGTAGTATGCTTGATTAACCCTGTGCACTTGCCACATCTGCTCCAACGCCTGCTCACTGCATCTCTTCACCTTCTGGCAGGAATTTTCTGTCCATATTGGAGCCCTGGGCAGCAGTGTCTGCAGCAGATGTTTTATCCATGGTGTGCCCAGAGTGGGGCAACTCGCTGCCCCTCCCCATCACCTCTGCATACCTGCTCCTGCTTTTTCTCCTCTTCCTCCAGCCTGGTCTCCCTGCAAGCCTCCATTCCTGAGATCACATCTACCAAGAAGACTTCACTGATGTCCTCATCCTGGATGAGAAGTCCCTTCTCCAGTATTCTGTAGGCTCTCCTTACTTCTCTCTGTATTGTACCTCCTAGCAGGCCACACACACAGTAGGAACTCAGTAAACCTCAAACACCCTACTTCCTTAACTGTGGATGGCATGGAACTGTTTATTGGCACTAATCTATGGGTAGTTAATCAGACTGACTTGTTCTTCGTTTCCTTCTTCCAAGGTTTTCACGTGTGAATAAAAGTAGATGGACTGAGAAGCAAGTTTGGTTTATCTGCTGTATCTCTAGCAAACCACATCTTTTTAATTTCATGCATCAATGGAATGATACGTCATGCCTGTTACAGTGGGACAGCTTGCTACCTTGTATAACTCAACATGCTGATGCAGCTGGGCATGCAGAATTATTCCCAGAGGGAGGCAGACCCAGGAAATCAGAAATGGTACGAACTTAACTGAGGTGGTGTTTCTTTACCCTTTCCCAAAAACCTCATCCACCTGTGGGACCTGACCTTTTACAAATTAGCTCGATGAAGGGCATCTTTGCCTTTTTCACACACCAGGTCCTGGGAGCAAAATGCCTAATGAGGGGAATTTTCTTATTTGGGACCAAAGGGTCACTTACTCAATCGGAGAATATTCACTGAGGACCTCAATAATTATATAATAAATGAGGGAATGAATGAAAGAGTAAAGTGTCCCAACTTCGGCCTGGCTACGCTACCAGACTTGTTATTCTACAACCCATTCAAGTCACCCCCTCCCTGGCATAGACACTTTTGATAATACTGCATCATTTGCAGAATAAAGTCCAAAAGTCTCGACTCACTGAGGCATTCGCATGCTTTTGCGGTCTGGCTTTAGTTCCTTCTGTTGTCCCATGCCCTTTCTCTGCACAGCCACACTTCCTCTGATGCTATCATTTATCTGTTCTCTATTGGATAGGCAATAACGCTTCTGAAGGGTGATACTTGAATTTGAGAGTTTACTTAAAAAAAAAAAAGTTTCTCTTAAGTATCCAAAATCTGCTATCTCAGGCTGGATGAACATCTTTAAAGATGTCAGAACTTTCCCTCTCAGCAAGCCAGGAGCCCAAGGCTCTGACTCAGGCCTGAGATTCCCAGAAGCTGGGGTTTTGTTTGCAAGTGAGAATGACCTTCAACAACTCAGCACAGAATTGGGAGGATATTGAATGAATCTGGTCCAACCCCTTCATGTTACTTCTAAGAAAGCTAAAACCGTGAACAGTTAAGCACTTTGAGGGCACAGGGTTCAGGTGACCATGTAGATGCTAAAATCCAGCCTAGGGCTTCTCCCAGTCCATCCTGGTTGATACCCAGTTGCCTTGTGGAAGACGACGTTTCCTCCCACGCAGTCACTCATCAGCAAGAGCTTGGGGTCATTGATGCTCTTCTCTAGGCAGATCACATGTCACCTTCTCTTTTCAGCTCCGAAGTTGTGAATTTTCCCCCAAAACTTAGTCTTCTTCTGCCTAGCTGCCAGTGGGATCCCTGAAGCTCCATAAAGTATTCTCTCCGCTGGCCAGTGCTACAGATGAATGCCATAAATACCAGCTGTGGGTAACAAATGATTCACACAGGGAATAAAAATTTGTTTTCTCTGAGAGGTTACATAGTGGTATTGGTTAAGAGGCACATCTTACTGTTGGTTTCGGGCAAAACTGTTGCTGAATATCTGACATGTATCAGTCTCTGTGCACCTTATTGATGAGGTCAGACCTGAACCTTGTGCTGACAACACCTGCGTGCATGGAACCCCAGTCAGTAATGAAGCTCTCAGGCTCTCCTCCAAACTCATCTGTAGGTAACGTGTCTTGGATTCCCTATTTCTCTGAGTTCACACCCTGAAAGAACAGTTGGTCCAATTTGAAAAGCGTGTCATTGTCTTAGGTGACATGCATGAGAACGTGGAGTCTTCCCATAGATGGCACTTACCCTCCTTTCATCTTGGGACCCACTTCCTTGTACACATCCACCCCTGGAGATGCATCTGACCAACAGCTAAAAAGTCATTTCTCTGCATGATGCTGGGTGCTGGAAGCACAAAGATTAGTTGCTTACTCAGACCTCAGGGGGCTCATGGTCTCCTCCAGATCCCGTTTGATTCTCTGATTCTTATCTAGACATGCGGAGTTTGTTCTCCTGTCTTCCATAGCTGCATAACCTGCTCCTCCTTCTACAGAGGGCCAGACTTGCTGTCTGTGTGAAGAACGTCATGCTTACCTCCTGGGGACCACATGCTCTCTTTTTACCCCCCCCCCCCAGGAGTCCTACCTCTCCATTCCCACCTTTTCTTCCAACTCAAGTTTAGAGCCTTCTCCACTTGATTAAAACATTGTGGTTCTTCTCTGTCAATATAGCTCAGTAATGCTGGGGCAGGGGGAGGAACGTAGTTCTTACTTTTTAAAAATTTTCTGGCATGATTTCCTTCTATCTGGGAGATCTACAGCGTTATTTCTCTCCTCTTCTCCTGGAAGCTTTCTATCTCAGCACATTCAAAACCTAGCTATTCGTCCTGGTCTAGTTTGGAAAAAAATAAAAGAAAGAAAAAAGAATGCAGGGTATCCTATTAATAGTTTTTTGTATTGATTATGTGTTGAAATGATAATGATGTAGGCATATTCGGATAACAAAATACATTATTAAAATTAATTTCACCTGTTTATCCTTTTTAAGTGTGGTTACTTTTTTAATGTAATGTAAATATATATATGGCTTGCATTGTTTCTGTTGGACAGGCTGGATCTGGAATAATATCAGCAACCTTCTTAAAGTGGAACTTTATTTGAATGACTAAACAATCTTTGGAGAGTGACTGAACTTTTGGTCTGCCCCCGGGAAAATATTGAATTTATTATCTCTATTTTTATGCAACTACGTTATAAATAGGCTGACCGTATTTTGGATTTGCCCAAGAAAGTTCCGGTTTATGCCTATTGTCCAGGCATAAATGATTATTAGTGCACACCTTTCATCATCAAAAGAGTCCTGGTTCAAATGATAAATTACACTGTGACTCTATTTATAAAAGGTGTTCTTGGAGCAGCAATTAGGTCACTCTGCAGAATTTTCTCTCTGAAGAACTCTAACCCAGTGTTGCCTTGACTAGAGTGACTATTTTGTCCAGAAAGACCCCCTTTTCTATGGTTTTCATGATCTCCCTGCCCCAGCAGCACTCCTTTTGGGAAGAAGAGACACTTCCCACTTAAAGTCTCCATGAAAAACAGTCCTCGATTACTGATTACCATGGATAGCAGCACTGTGAAACATTTCCCTGGCCAAAGAAACAAATGGCCACAAACTAGCTTGAGTCCATAGGCATTATCCTTTCATTAGTTCATGTTGTGTTTTGTGTCAATTATATAAGCCAGCTACAAAAATAATCAGATACACACATTACCTACTATTGACCATCCCACTTTCCAGTTCAGCCACTTGAAGAAAGCCTGGGCTGGCGAGTGTGTGGGTGGGCTGGTGTTACAGACAATATTTAGCCCTTGCCCAACCTCAGCCTCCTCAACCATCAGGTGACTTCAGAGAGAACTTCTACCTCACAGAAACTGTGGTAGAAATGATAGAAAGGTTCCTGGCACTTCTGTTTCCTCTTTGGTTCTTGATGCAAAATGGCCTCAACCTCATTAGAATTCTCTATATCTTATGGGGTAGTTCCATATACCATCAAGGGAAAAAGTTGTGCTTAAGTATTCTCTTAGTCAATGCACTACTTGTAAATTCCAACTAATTTTCAAAGTGGCCGCATCCCTCAAGGTTCTGCAACAGCTACGAGTCAGCTTGATAACCCAGAGAACTGCTGGAAGAATCGGTCCCTTTTGGTCATCGATGCCTCCTAAATGGTTGCTAATGTTTTATTTAAACCCATAATAGGAAAGGGAGAAATTCCACTCTAATGTATAACCTTCTACTACCTACCATGACAGCCATGACAAACGGACATCTGACAGTTTCCATACTGTCAATTAGAGAGAGCTGCTCATGGCTTCTGCTTTTGAGAAACATTAGTCATTACTGGAGAAGCTGTGTTTCCCAGT
Organism: Mustela erminea; assembly: GCF_009829155.1. Taxonomy (NCBI): domain Eukaryota; kingdom Metazoa; phylum Chordata; class Mammalia; order Carnivora; family Mustelidae; genus Mustela; species Mustela erminea. The sequence continues at coordinate 63,257,451 of NC_045623.1, forward strand.
CATTTCCCAGGGTGTTCCCCCCCTCCACCCCCATTCCTTCTATCTTTTCCTCCTTGAGTGTACCTTCTGGCACCAGACATACATGCTGGCTGCATCATTAAGTGCTGAGACTTTACATCTTAATTCTGTGTGAGAGGTTTTCTCTGGGGGCAACGGTGCATCTGTGGAGAAAATTTCAGTGTAGAATGGAGGTGATATGTTGGAGGATGTTGATGACATATTTAAGGAAACAGCTGTCCAGAAACTGTTTTTTGTGTGTATACATGGAAGGGACAAAAGAAGGAGTTGGTTAGGTATGATTATCCATAGGCTGAGATGGAATGTGTGGCTTGGCTTGGGCATTTCCTAAGGAAAAACCTTGAAGTACTTAACTCAGGCAGGAAAGAACAAGGATGTAGGTTGTAGGATAATATACTCGACTTGTATTTTCCTTTTATAAGTAGGCTCCGTGCCCAGTAGTCAGTTTGAACTCACAACCCAGAGATCAAGTATCATATCCTTTACCCATTGAGCCATCTAGATGCCCCTCAACTTGTATTCTTTTTATATCTGGAAGCTCATAAGCTATCGAGAAATATTATCACCAATTCCCACTTCCTTTTGGATGCCTCATAATATTATTTAATAGTTTCTTAGACAGAATGGGGACAAAAAACAAGATGAAATCATGGCTTAATTTTTTAATGTAATTCCTTGTGAAACAAAAAGATGTCTGTGTTCAGTAGCTGGATAGATGTATGGCAAATAGGGGAAAGGCAAGCTGTGTAACATCAGGACCAGTTTCTATAGCAACAAAAATGTCAGCCATCCTTTTGGCTGATCCTATTAATCTGGAGTAGAAGCAATGATACTGACACACTCAAAATGTATTTAAACCAGAAGGTGAAAATACAACCCAGCTGTAGATTTAAAGCAGAGGCAGGGCTAGACACCAACATGATGTGACCAAAACAGGCCATAAGGGAAAGTGAGGTGCTCTCAGATACGGCTTCTGCATTTTTGTTTTTAGTGATTAGATGAAGTTCCAAATATTCTTGGACCCAAATTAAAGAAAAGGGGGGGGTGAAGGAGATATCCCATCACCTTCTGTTTTCTGTTTCCGGAGCAAGGCTGTCTTTTCATTAGTGTTGGCCAGAATAAACACATGAAATCAATTGTTTTAAAGATGGTGAAATTTGCAACTATGTGAGCTCCTGACATTGGTGTATTCTTGTGCGTGGCTTGTGCAGTCTTCTGAGAAAGAAAGAGCTGAGTTCCTGAGAAAAGAAATCTGGTGTTTGGACCGGAGTGCACGGTTGTGGTTTCTGCTCTTTTTTTTTTTTTTTTTAACGATTTTATTTATTTATTTGACAGACAGGGATCACAAGTAAGCAGAGAGGCAGGCAGAGAGAGAGGAAGAAGCAGGCTCCCTACTGAGCAGAGAGCCCAATGCAGGGCTCAATCCCAGGACCCAGGGATCATGACCCAAGTCAAAGGCAGAGGCTTTAACCCACTGAGCCACCCAGGTACTCTGGTTTCTGCTCTTTTAACCACACTCAGGTTAAGGTGAGGTTTGTGAACACACACTACTGATTTATGGCGGTGATCACTTTGGCACTGCAGAGTCTGCAAGGCCTCTCTGAGGCCCACATGAGATCACGGATGCAGAAAGACTCTGAAAGAAGCCTAAAGTGCTCTAGGAGTATAAGGAATGATGATTAGTGGTAAGGAATGGCCAAAGAAATATTCTTTACTAAAGAGTACCGGTTGTAGACAAAGCTTAAGGAAGCAAGTTGCAAATTCTGACTATCTGGGTCAGTGGTTTGATTTTTTTTTTTTCCTAGAGAGACTCTAAAGCTATTATTCTGTGCTATTCCCCTTTGGTGCCTCTTTTTACTTTCGAATTATTTAAAGAGCTAAATATTTTCCCACTTTGCAAAGCAGAATGACAGTCCCCAGTATATTTTGCTGCTGGAGCACAAAATAAATGGGGATGCAGAACCGTGTCATTATGATAAAACACCATCTTTTCATCTTTATCTTAGAATTTCAGACTCCCCGGGAAAGATGACCTCCTCTCATTATGAAAATGAATTTGCTAGCAAAGAAAGATATCTCTTAACTTGTTCTTGGGTCTTCCTGTTTCCAAAAACATAAAGGGAAATGAGCTCTGCTCATTGTTCTTGGTTTAATAGAGCCATTTCCCTTCCCCACCTACTCCCCAAATCTCTAAAAATGACTGTTGAACAACAGAAAAGAATGGAGACCGGAACCAGCAAGGAGAATTTTTAAAAGTACATAACATTTGATTAACTATCTTCTGTAAAGGAATAGAATCTGTTTTTAGAAATTAGTGGCAAAGGGTCTGGATATTTCTACCCCAGTCTGAACAGACATTTTTACACTTCAGAAATAATTAACACTCTCAAAGCAAAGGAGATGCTTTCCACTGTGCCTTGAAATAAAATGTTGTTTTTGCACAAACTGCAGCTGGGGACATGTCGCTGTCACCTTCAAGCCCTGCATCATGACTGATGACTTGGGACGTTGCCCAAATCTCAGATTCTGTATACATCCATCCATCACCAGTCAAGTATGTGTCTAACACTATGCTAGGCTCATGGGGATAAAAGGCAGGGAAGATGAGGAGAAAAATATGTAAAAACTTATATATATATATATATGTAAAAACTTACGTATATATGTAAAAATCTAGTTTCTTTCTATATATATAAAATATATAAATATATAAATATATATATATTTTAAAATAAAAATATATAAATAAAATAAAATATATATAATATATTTATATATAAATATATAAAATATATAAAAATAAAATAAAAAGTAAAAATATATGTATATATATATTTATATATATATATAAAATATTTTTTTTTTTACCAAATTTGAGTCATTGAGTGACCATCTCAGTATTAACTCATTAAATTAGAATAAAATGAACCACACAGCTTGGTAGAACAGGGGAGCCTAGATGGTTAGCTAAGATGAACAAATTTTTAAATTCCTATTTGTTCTTCAGTGCTTAGCTCTTTGGTGAACCTTTGACCCATGATACACCCAAAGCCCTTTTTCTAAAACAATATAATGTGGAAGGAAAAAGATTGGTTTCATAGTCAGATATGGATTCAAGTTTAGGCCCCATCACTAGCTGGCTAACTTTGGGCAGCTTCTGGGCACTTATGTCCTCTTTTATAAAATGCAGAGCAATAGATCCCAACACACAGGGTTTCACAAGGACTAAACAAGAGATAGATACAAGATGCTTAGCCAAAGAGGTAGCGTATCTTAAGGATCCAATTAGTGCTGGCGACTGATTATTATCATCACTGTGAATACTATTTAGTATTTTGAAGTAGCCTTTTTTATTTAGACTGTAAAATAAGGAAACATATTTTACTACCAAACTATATGTAAAAGAAACACATTCAGATGTCTGATGCTGAGCCCATTTGGGGAGGCCTCTGCAGGCCTCTGCAGTAGGGGAAGGTTTAGGGACATGGGGAGTCGTAAATGTGATGGGACTCAAGGTTGCGGTAGACGCCAGCAGTGGGGGAAGGACTGTGCATGTCTACTGAACACACTTATTTGTTTTAAGACTGTGTTTTTATATTTGACTCACTCCTTTTGATATTTGTTTCCAACAGCCTCGCCCATCCCTTAGTATTTACCGATGGCTGTTAGAACACTGCTCACATTCTGTGTTATTGTTGATTCTCTTTCTCTAATGATCAGCCTATGATCAATAGAAAGCAGAGATGGCATAGTTGTCTCCTAAATTATCTAAATAGGAAGTTCTGTTCCAGGAGTTTCAGAGCTAAGAATTTGTTGAGCGGAAACCGGACCCCATAATGCATAAAACCATAAATGAATAAAAGTCCTCATTAAAAAAGGTTCTGAGGAAGCATTTAGGTCCCTCTATGACCATGTGATCATGACTAAATCTCTGCCCAGATGAATACTGACAACTTTTGGACTATAGGTTCTAGCCTTAGGAGAGGAGCGCAGACTGAGACCCTCTGAGAGGGTGAACAGAGGACTCGCAAATGACGCTAGTTTTATTAGGCATCAATAGCAGGCCTCTTTGTGGCTCAGCTTTCATTCTAATCCACATACCCAACTCAGTAATTTTGAGTGGGCTGCCATAAAAGCAGCCAGCAGATCAAGTATTGCCTGAGGGACCCCTTCACCCTTGGCTGCCAAGAAGTGTGACCTTCTCCCTTGACTTGGAAGCCTGAGCTAAAAGCCTGAGGCAGCTCCTCTCGAAAGGCCAACACAGAAAATTTCCTTCCAGAGCTGCAGGGGGATGGGGCTGGAGAGGTGAGGACATTCGTGATGTCTGACCTTCATAGGCAGCCGTTCCTAGCTTGGAACAGACATCTAAAACAATCAGAAGAACATTTTTGGCCTTATCTATTTTCAGTCCCAAAGCATCTCCTTACCTTTCCATACCTGGTCCAGGCATCTGCACGTCTGCAATCTTTCAGATCTATTCTTCTTCCCAGTGAATGACCCTCCCCAGTGCCCAGCCCCCTTCCATCCTTGCTTTCTACTCTATTTTATCTGCCCAGATGAAACAGATACACGGGCCAATTATAATAAGTCTAACAGCAATAATGGCTAGTGTTTATTTAATAGGTATCACGTAGCTGACACAGTTTAAGTGCTTTTCTCCTTTTTACTCATCTTCCCCACAAGATAAGGAAACAGAGGCACAAGGTAAAACACGTCATCCAAAGAAAGAACTCAAAGGAGACAAGTACAGAGTATGATGAATAATGAGTTAGCCTATGAGGGGTGAGTCAGAAAAGGCTTAATAACATTTAGGAGTGAATTTAATCTTAAGAGATGAGAGAATGGAAAGGAGACACAGTGGTGGTCCCTAGTAGCAGGGATGCGTAAGGCACTATGTGGTTTACTGCTCATGTTTAGGATGGTACTAGGCACATAATAAGCACTCAATAAACTACATGGAAATGAATCCAATAACAGGAACACAGAGCAGGAGACCAGAGATAGAACGGTTAAGCCTGGAATCAATTGTTTTCAGGAGGAGTGGGTGAATAATGAAGCTTTCTATGAAAGTGAGAGTAAATTTTATGACTGCAACTCACAGATTTCTCATCATAATGAATTCTCCATTAAGAGTCCTCCTAATCCACATTGGCTGATGGATGAACCCCTGAAACAGAAAGTTCCCAGCAAGATCTATGGGAGTAGCCACATATCAGAGGAGACAAATGCCGTTAGTCATCAGGAATTGCAGGAGTCAAAGGAAGATGGGACCATTTGCGTGGACTCTGTTTGAAAGCCAGATAACAAATGAAGACCCCAGCTGTGCGTTATCAAATGTTCTATTCGTATTAACCATGGCCACAGTCACTGATTCCTTAGCTGGCTTTGAGGGAAAAGCAGACAACTTAATGAAGGCACCGGAGTGTGCCTGAGATAGCACTACACTGGAGTGGAGTCCTTGAATGGCAGAGCTAGATGGGATCCTTGAGATCATCTAGTTAAATGAAATCTGGGGGCAGAACCTAAATAAATAAAACACGTAATAGCAATGAATGGATTCTTCTAGCAGTTTAAATCTTCATCGTTTGGCAGACAAGCACTTTTCATTGCTTGTAGATCTCCCAGAGCACGCATATGTATGGACAGCCCTGGTTGGAGTCCAATACTCTCATTTCACCAATGAGGAAAATGTAAACACAGAACAGGGAAATGGCTCCCTAAGTATCCCTCAGGTGGCCAGTGGCAAAGCCTGAGCCCAGACAAGAATCCAGAAATTTCAGTTTTGCTTGTTCATCCACTAGTCCTGTTCTTTGGTTCGAGAAATATTTATTGAGCAGTAACTATGTTAGAGACACTGCTAGCCTGGAGGATTCCTTGAAAGATCAAGTTCCTGTTCTTGAGAATCTGGACAACAACTGCAAAGACAATACTATTTCAGTGCGATCAGTACCAAACTGGAGGTTTGTGTACATCTATTTTACCCAAATATCACAAATACAGAGGCTTTCAGGGATCAGTCAGGAAACATGAATGAAACATGCTGAGAATAAGCCACAGGGGCAGCTGAAGGACCTGGGATATGGATGCAGAGTGCATTCAAAAAGATGTTTTTTTAATTGGTAAGCTCAGCTTGATAAAGAATATTTACAAAAAATTTACAACTGACATCATAATTAATGGTGAGACTCTCGTAGCTTTCCCACCAAGATCAGGAACAAGCCCAAGGATATCCCCATTCACTACCGTGTTTCAATACCACTGGATGTCCCAGTAAATGCATTCAAACAGGAAGGGGAAATAAAAGGTGTACAGATTGGGAAAGAGAAATAAAATGATCTTTGTTTGTGGGTGACATGATCATCTATGTAGAAAAGCCAAACAAATCAACAACAACAAAAAGCTCCCAGAACTAGTAAGTGATGACATCAGGTTGCAGGATACGAGGTCAACATACAGAAGTCAGTCACTCACTTATAGACCAGCAATGAACAAGTAGAATTTGAAATTTAAAACACAATACTATTAATACTATTTACATTAGCACCCCCCAAAATAACATACTTAGCTTATACAGCAAAATATGCACAAGATATATATAAACTGCACAACTCTGGGATGCCTGGGTGGCTCATTTGGTTAAGCGTCTGTCTTTGGCTCTGGTCATGATCCCAGGGTCCTGGAATCCCACATCCAGCTCCTTGCTCAGCAGGGAGCCTTCTTCTCCCTCTGCCTACTGCTCACCCTGCTTGTGCTCTTTCTCTCTCTCTGACAAATAATAAATAAATAAAATCTTAAAAAAAAAAAAAAAAAGGAAAGAAAAGAAAACCATACAACTCTGATGAAGAAATCAGAGAACTAAATAAACAGAGTGATGTCCCATGTTCATGGTTAATAGGAAGACTCAGTATTGTTAAGCTGTCGGTTCCTCCCTACCTGATCGATAAATGCAGTGGAATCCCACCGAGTTATGTTGTGGCTATTGCAAACTGATTCTAAAGTTTACATGGAGAAGAAAAAGACCCAGAATGGACAACACAATTCTGAAGGAGAATAAAGTTGGAGGACTCACACTACCTGACTTCATGATCTACTACGAAGATACAGCAGTCAAGACAGTGTGCTATTGGTGAAAGAATAAACAAATTGATCCCTAGGACAGAATAGTGAGCCTAGAAGCAGATTCACATAAATGCAGTCAACTCATTTTTGAGGTATATGGGAAATCTCTGTACCTTCTGCTCAATTTTACTATGAACCGAAAACTTCCCCTAAAATAAAGTCTATTTAAAAAAAAAATACTACATAGACAAAACAAGATAAATTTTTATGGCTGGGCAACTAGCTTGCTTCCCTAAATACTTCCCTTTACGTTTTACAAAGGTCTTTCACAGTATAGCCTTAATTCATAGAAATACATATTTAACAAACGTATATTTAAAAACGTAGTGCATACATGCATATAAACAAAAAAAATCTGCAAAACTGTATTTTTATAAGTGAGCAGTCCTCCAGCCCATTCCATTTTATTTTATTCCATTTCAATTATATTTTGTTTAAATAATAGTAGTTGTAATCTACTCAACTAATTTCTAGCAACCCTAATGGCTCTTAAACCACATTTTGCAAATGACGGCAACAGCATTAGAGCTTCCAATGATCCTGTGAGGCAGGTAGTGGTGGTTTCTTCCATTTTGCTAAGGAGAAAATGGACTCTCAGGGAAACTGAGACTTGAGTGAGGGGCAGGCTCACCCCGGAGCCAGAATTTCCTGGCACCTCAGCCATGTGATTAAGGAACCACTTTGCCTTCTCAAACTAAAAGACACTAGTAACACTGTGTTCCAACTCATACTTAAATCTTGACTTTTTTCATTGCTCCTGATAACAGGAAGTTCCTAACTGCCCAGTATTTATTACTTATTCCCATTTATCTGCTAGACTTCCCTCCTCTTGGGCAATCAGCATGGAGTAGCCTTTCCAGATGGGAATGCATTTAAATAAAGACTTGCTAGCTCATACATGCTTTTTGCTGTGCCCTGCGTGCAGTTTGAGAAATCCCAGCAAGTCATTTTCCTGATGTTTCAATGCCGTTTCCTGACCTTGAGAGTCTGGCAAACGAATATATATTTTTCTGGAAATTTCAGGCAGTGGCTGTCATAGTGCTGGAAAAGGGAAGCTTCTCCAGCCTCATATGTAAACCCTGGTGCTGGTTTTCCTGCAAGTTTAATAAGGCCAGGGCCATAATTGTAAATATTTAAAATCTTGATGTGTGGCCAGATGGATTCATTATAGACTATATCTGTATTTAGACTCATACTTTCCAGTTCAGCGCTGGAAATGTCACAGAGGAAGACACCCGGGGTTCGGGATCAGATCTGCATCCAAATGCCAAAGGTAAAACACTCATTTGTGTCCTCGCCTCCGATTTTTCTAACCGTTCTTCTTAGTTAGCCTTGCCCAGACTGAGACGGGAGCCCAATGAAAACATAATAGATATAAATTGTGCTTCAGTTGTTGGCTGTTTATCTTAAGAAGAGAAACTTGTTTCCAGGCTGACTGATAATTGGACGTCCAAAAAGTTCACTAACAGAGGGAGAAGATGGGACAGCACTAAGGGACGAGAAACCAGAAATGTTTATTTTCTTTCATTAGACAATGGGAAGAAGCTGTGGATCCTTTCATTCTCCCCAAGTTGTGGGGGTTTTTATTTATTGAGTGTAACCTCCACTGCCCAGACAGTCTTAAATTCTTAAAGCTTTGGTGCAATACATTTGCACACTTGCCTCACTAAAAGAAATGGAGAATTGCTGTGTGCCCAGGGAAGGGATCGGGCCCATGAGGAGAACCTGGAGTGCCCCCCACCTTCATTCAGTTATTTACCCTTTGGTTGATTCCATGAACTCTCAGTGAGCTCCGCTCATCTAGCCAGCACCCACACAGCATTCTCCCTTCTGCCCCCACATCAGCTCGGCAGCGAAGGCTTCTGTGAATGAAGCAGCAGAGTTAGATGCCCACCCCACTGCGTTCCCGTGGGTTAGTGCAATGAAAGCACTTGTCCCATCCTAAGAGGATGGCTAGTTTACACAGCTGCCCCCCCCACCCCCCCACTCCGCGCTGGGAGCCCCTTGAAGGCAGGGGCTATGTCTTCATTCTCCTTAGTGTTCCAACACGGTGCAATTCTTCCCACAGAAAAAAAGGTCTCCGTGTTGGAGATGCTTAAGAATCTGATGATGAATGAGTCCTGGTTCTGGAGGGATAGGACGCATATCCTAATTGCCATCTAGCTCTTTAATCCAAAGAATGTCCAAGTGAATTGGGCCCTATGAATTTATCACCATGTTTCCATTCCTTCCGTTAAAAGTAACGAAGGGCTTCCCCACCATTATTTCATTTGAAGGTAACATTTTTCTCTTTGTATTCTTTTGATGCTATCTCAAGGACTTTCCTGTATGTTTCCTGTATGTTTCAGGAGCCTATAAACATGACTCTGTGTAGAATATAGGGCTGTGTGTGTGTGTGTGTGTGTGTGTGTGTAGACACACACAGACTCCACCTATGTAGCATGTGCTACAATCCTTTGAAAGGATGGCTTGAAGACGGACTTTCCTACGTGTGGTGGTACTATAGATAACACAACCGAGTTGGAGTTGGAATAATCCGCCTTAGATAACTTAGTATGTGACCATGGGCAGAAGCCCATGTCCTCTTGGCGCCTTTAAAACAGAGATCGTGAGAGCTGCCATGCCTCCCTCTAAGGAGGTGGCGTGAACCTCCAATGAGATAATGGACGGGAAAGCCCTTTGCTGGTTGAGTCAATGTAAAAGATTAGAAAATGCCAAATGAGTCGTGTTTATGACAAGATGGGGTTTGACAATGCTATTTACTGTGTGGGAATGTGAATGAGGAAAAAATGTACTTTCAAAGGTTCCTGGCACCAGGCAGCGGTTCTGAGTGCCATGCTGGCACTGTTTTTGGTTTTCCCTTTGAGTGCTGAACATATTCCCACTTACTTGGCAGCTGCAGAGCCCACTTGTAAAATTCCTTGTTGTCTGTTCCCTTTCCTTCCCTGTGCCCCTCCCCCCACGTCCACGTGCATGCACACATCTTCACTTGAGGGAAACATGTACTTACACCTTTCTCGTGGTCATTTCTAAGTGGCCGGTGGCCCCTTCCGTATATCAGAGAACCTCCCTTCTTGGATACTGTGCTCCAGGAGCCTTGCAAGGAAACCCACGGTGGGTGGATTTCAGGGACTAAGGCAGTTGTTCTCAGGAAGAAGACTATGGAGTCTTGGCTTTGGAATGCATGGTCTATGCAGGGACTTTGTCTTCCAAAACTGGCAGCTGAACCATAAGGATGCCTCAAGTGTGCGTTCCATTCTACCAACAAGTCGGAATCTGAGCAGGTTAACTTGGCCATGGAAGAGGAGGAATACCATTTTCTAAATTTATCCTGGAGAGGTGTAGACCTCGGAGGCAAGTTGGGGACCAATGACATTCTATTTATGTTAACACAAGACTCTGAAATGTTCTTCTGCTTGAAACTCTGCAGCAACTCCCCACTGACTATTCCATAAAGGCTAAGCTCCTTACCATGGCTGCACAACCCTCTGTGATTTGTCCCTGCTCCCTGTCCCGCCTTGTCATGGGTCATACCCCTGTGCCTTGGGTTACCTAGGGTATCCATTCTTTCATGCACCCACTAATTTAATTCCTTCTTTTCAACATACATACATTATTGTACCTGTTACGAGCTGTTAGTGTGCAGGGCGCTAGGGACAGAGTGGGGACCAGTAAGGGCTTTGTGGGAGACAGATAATGTCTCTAAAGATATCCAGATCCTAATCTCTAGAACCTGTGAATGTTGCCCCAGATAGCAGAAGGACTTGTGGATGTTATTACGTTAGGGGTCTTGAGCTAGGAAGATTGTCCTAGATTATCAGTTGCCCTAAATGTAATCACAAGTGTCCTTACAAGTGGGAGACAGAGGGGGATTTGATGGCAGAAGAGGATAAGGAAATGTGACCATGGAAACAGAGAATGGAATGATGTAGCCATATGCCAAGGAATACTGGCAGTCATTGGAAGCCGGGAGACGCAGGAAAATGGATTACTCCCCAGGAGCCTCAGAAGGAGCGTGTCCTACTGACACCTTTATTTTAGTTCTGTAAGGCTCACTTCCGATGTCTGGCCTGCAGAACTGGAAGAGAATAAATCTCTGCTGCTTAAAGTCACTAAGATTATGGTAATTTACTAAAGTTTTTCTTAGGTAGTTCCCTAGTAATAGGAAACTAATGCAGACCTAAAAGTCTTGCTATCAGCAGGAAATTACAGTTCAGTATAGGGAAGTGCAGGGTTGTTTTTGTTTTTTGAGATACAAAGTAGGAGAATTTGTCCTGGAATTAGTATATCTGGGAAGGCTTCTTGGAGGAAGGAACATCTCATGTAGCCTGAAAGCTCCATGGGAGTTGCTAACAAGAAAAGGAAGGCAAGCCCAGGGCAGCTGGCTACAGGCAGGGCTAGCTGCTTACACAAAGTGTACCTTGCTCGTTTCTTTGTCGTTTTCCTCCCGCTCCCTCTCCACCTACCATACATACACAAACACATTTCCCGTATGCACACTTCCTTATTTTCCACTTGGCAAACTTCTCATGATTATTCAAGATTGCTTCAATGTCCCCTTTGTAGGAAAGCTCTCCCTCTGCTCTCACCATGCCTCCTTGGCAGGGTTAGGCAACAGGCCTTCTCATCTCAAGGAGGTCCCATTCTTGTTTACCAAAGCTCTGAAATCATAGAAGTGAAATCCCTGATCAGAATTTAGCAGTGGCTCCTGCTATTACCTTTTTCTCCCTCTCTTTCTTTGGAACATAAATGGCCTAGATGTGGGGAGGGCAGCCTTGAGCAGAGAGAAACTTTTGGCATGGCAACTGGGGAGGAAGCCCATCAAGAAAGATTTCGTGGTCTCCTGGCAAATCGCCTCAGGTTGAAGAATTAAGGTTCTTGGTACAGTACAGATGTACTCCTGTAGGAAACTTGGAAAACCTCCACAGACCTTTCTGACTAGGTGGTTCATCCCCGTCAGGAGGCATTTTTGTCTTGGGTGCTGCTAGAATGCTTTGAGATCTTTAAAGAAGAGAGGAACAGTGGGAAATACAGATGTTCTGGTTGAATCAGACACCTAAGCATCAGAAAACCAACTAATTATCTCTTTCTCCTTCCTTCCTTCCACCCAAAATGGAAGCAAAACTATGTGATCAAAAAAGATTTCCTTTTTTTTTTTTTTTCCTTCCATTTTTCAACCGGTTGCTATGGTGCCAGGTAGGGAGGACCCCTCTGCAGCTCTGAGTGTTTAGTATCAGGAGGTGACTGTCAGCCCCCAATTAATTATTCATGTTTTCATTAAGAGCAATAATGAGAAACAGTTGAAATGAAAGGTCCCTAACATTACTAGGAACCCTAAAATATTCATTTATTCTTTGATTAGCAAACCTTCCTAAGATAGAGGGAGCATTAACTTTGAAGTCAGACTGAATCCTAGCAGCCACTGAATAGCTCTGATGTGAGGCAACATTTACTTTATGTCTTTGAGCATCAGTTATCTCATCTGTGAAATGGGAATAATAACACCCACATCTTAGGAATGCCTAAAGATTACAGTTAAGGAAGATAAAGCATTTAACACAGTGCCTGGTACACTACTTGGCTCAGAGTAGCTGTTCAATAACTAGCATTTCTTCATGACAGGGAAGCTGGAATGGGCAAGCTTTATTCTGGTCAGGTTTGACTCAATTCACAGCTATTCATCCTCTTTGTTTTGAATGATATTTTTCTACTCTGGGGTAGAGAACCTTTTGCTTATTTGGAAATATAATCAGCAATCTCTGTGTGTAGAATGTATGCAACACAGTTTTAAAATTTGAAGGCATTCAATTGCGTTTAGTAAATACTTTGCTCGTTAAGTTTATATTTTCAAGGGGAGGAGGGATTGTGATTTTACTGTTTGTTTGGGGTTCTTTAGAAGTCTGTGCCATGGGTCAGTTCTTTAGGCTTGGGAACACTTTGTTTCATTACATTTGTCGGGGAACAGACAAGTTACACCTGCTAAAGCTCACAGAAATATTTGAGTAGCAATCTGATTCACCAGTCACTAAGTTCAGCAAAGAGTATGTGACATGAAACCTGCTCATGTTACATGATGTGGTATAAGTGATTCTATGACTTCTTTGTCCCTAAATAATTGGAAGAGAGTCAAATGAGATAATGCATGCAAAAGCATTGTGAAAACTAAAGTTTTCATTGTAATGGATCATTATTATTCTAATTGCTACTAATATGAAGAACCTAATATAGCATGGATCAATTATCAAGATAAGAGGATTTCTGAAGTTGTGAACACTTGGTACCCATTTGGTATTTAGTTTTATACTGTTTTGCTTTGTTCTCTAATTGTTTCATGCATTTTCATCTTACCCCTCTACTCCAAGTAAATTATAAGCATGTATGAGCATTTAGGCATTTAGTAGAATTCATTCTTTCAGAATCATTTACTGAATGCTCACCTTGTGCCAGGCACAAAGTTAAGTCCTGTTGCCAAAGAGGTGACTTTTCCCAGCCTCAGTAAGCTTTCTCTCTGTTGGGGGAGAGATGACTAGAATAGAGTACTGAGTGCTTAGACACGTGTTAGGCTCTATACTGAGGTTAGGGTCTGCCGTAGTGTCTCTCTCCCTTCCGCTCTGCCCCTTCCTGCCTCCATATGCATGTGCATGCTGTCTCTCAAATAAATAAATAAATCCCCAAAGCAAAAGGAGAGCCCAGCTTTATCGGATTAGCATCCACCCTTAATGACCTCACTTTAACTGGATTACCTCTAGAAACACCATTTCTCCAAATAGCATCACATTCTCAGGTGGCACTGGGTGTTAGGACTCCAGCATCTCTTGGGGTGGGGGGTGGGGAGACACAATGCAACCTGTAACAGACCCCAAATCAGAAGTAGGTCATGCAAAAAACAACAACAACAACAACAACAAAAAAAAACTGGGAGGAGGCCATGTGACTGAGGTAAGAATAAACACTGGAAGATGAGGTTAGAGAGCTAACGGGACCCAGATCTAGTAGGGCCTTTAGGATACAGGAGAATGTTGGATTTCCTCTGTGAAATGGGAAGGTATTGGGATAAAGAAACATCACCTGCCTTCCATCTTTCCAGGATCACAAAAGCTAATGTATCAAGAATCGGCTGAAAGGGGCAAGGGAAGACAAATAGTTCCAGTTAGGAGGTGACTCAGAAGGAGGGAGAATGGTAGTTGGGGCAGAGTAACCATTGCAGAGTTGGTGACAAATGGTGAGATTCTGGACAAGGGGCTCACTGATGAATCCAATGAGGGATTAGGCAATCAGAATGATCGTCGGGTTTGGAGCCTGTACAGTGAGTGGATAGATGGAGTTGTCATAGATTCACGTTTATTCACAAATAAATCAAGAGCTCAGTTTTGGACATGTCAGGGTTGGGAAGCCTGTTGGATATCTGAGTGGTGATGTCAAGCATGCAGTTGGGTATGCAAATCTGTAGTTCCAGAAATGGTTTAGACTGGAGATATACATTTGGAAGTCATCAGTACATGAATGAGACTTAGAGACATGCAACACAGGGATGTCGTTAGCAATAAGTTGATTTCTCTGAGTTTTTTATGCAAAATAAGAATCATAACCTTTCCCTCACCGCATTATTGTGAGTATCAACCAGAATCCAAATGTGAGGGATTCACATGAAGGGCTTGCAATAAGAGCCCATGTCATGAGTTGAATTCTAAGTTAGTGGACTCTTGGTGACGACCTCCTGAATTCTCATCTCTTGCTGCCCCTTCTTACGGCTGGATTTGGTTCCCAAGCACCTTGAGATAGTTATATATTTCTCAAGGGAAGCCCATGCTCCCTACAGGGGGACACAGCAGTCCCATAATCCTTGTCCAGCCAGCTTCAGCGGCGGTTCAGAGAGAGTGTGCAGTGGTGTGCAGAGGGTTAATCCCATGCCAATGGGGATGTGCAAACCAGGAGCCATTCAAAATCTCAATACCACATGCTGCCTTAGGGATCATCATGTACTAAAGCCCAAGATAAAAAGGCCTGACAAAGATTATTGACGGTTTACCTTTTAATGAGCAGCTGGGATTGATTCTGTTCCCCTCTGGGATGGCTTTCTCTGTCCTTCCTCCACCGGAGAGGCCGTGGGGAGCAACAACAACAACAAAATACAAATCTCCAATTTGAATAATTGCAAGGATCCGCTTTCTAGCAAATAAAGTTTCTATGGGTGAGAAAAGGCTCACAGCTTTAAAAATATATATTTAGAGCTGTTATGATTATCATGATTATTATTAAGCACTCCTGGTACACTGGATATTTTCAAAGAGGCTGGTTGCCTCTAATTGGATATTCCTTGCAATTTCCCTCTGGGTAGGTCAGCAGTGTTAACTCTTAATCATCCAAGGCAATTAAATGCATGCAGAGCTAACCTGTGTACCAAAGGCTGCTGAATTGTTAATATAGTTATAATGGTAGAGCCAGACATAAGGGTGCTGTTTAGGAGGAAGAAGGCTGGTGAGCGGTGTGTGATCTCTTGCACACCTGTCTTGGGAAAGGGAAATCAGACATGTGCAAGTGGCAATGGGCAACAGTTCTCCAGATACTGTCTTGCAGGCATATCCTGGTGTGCTTCTTTCTGGCTCGAATTCCTCCCCTTGCTGTGAGCCAGAGCTCCACTGGGGCCATGCTGAGCTTGGAATGAAGGCTTCAGGTCACCCTTGGGGTGGATGATGGTTACTAGACATAGCTTAGGGGAGGGAGAACCAAAAAGGTGGAAAAAAGGGAATTTTTAAATAATTTCTTTAACAATTTGAATATGTTGCCATAAGAAAACCAACCATTAGAGGTTATATGCCAGCTTTATTACGCACCCAAACTTGAATGTTTTGTTGAGACCCACTTAAGAAACATTTTACATTTTGACTCAGGAGATATACACGTACTGAAACAAAGTTTTATGGAATAATAATTACCCTTTCTTTCTTTTACATTCAGTGAACTCTGATAGAATCTGTCCTATATACTGTTTTTTAAAAAGAGAATTGGCCATGACAACTCAATTTCATAACCTTCTGATGAACTGCAGTGCATAGTTTAAAAAGCACTGAGCAAGAGGTAGAAGCAAAAAGGTCTCTAGAATCAGTGAAGATGTGGATAGAGTAGCCTCCCCCAGGAGAAAATAGAGCTAAACCAAGTGAGGGACTCAGTTTTTTTCTGTAGCCTTTTCCAAGATACAGTCCTAGTCCAGGGACCATTTCTATAGTAAAGCTGACGCTAAAGCAGTTGGCAGGATTTTCACTATAGGCTCTTAATGTGGCTTTGACTCTACTTCTGTGACCTTGACCTTCCCAGATCACCGAAAAACAGTTTTGGAGAGTTTTTGTTTGTTGTTGTTGTTTTGTTTTGT
Source organism: Mustela erminea (assembly GCF_009829155.1). Lineage (NCBI taxonomy): Eukaryota > Metazoa > Chordata > Mammalia > Carnivora > Mustelidae > Mustela > Mustela erminea. The sequence continues at coordinate 63,273,958 of NC_045623.1, forward strand.
TTAGTTTGTATGTTTTTTAATGTATTTTTGAGAATCATGTTAAATTATCCCAACAGCAGGTTAAATCCTAGATCTGGTTAGATCTAGTATCAGAGAATGCTGGCTCTTTGTTGTTTGGCCCTCCAGATCCACAGCCTAGCTTCCCCCGTGCTCTTACCCAGGGAGACTGCAGCAACTAGCATGGTTTGCCCTCTGGTTACTGTTTGTGTTCCCCCACTGGTGGGTACAGGCAGGAGAAAGGAGGGTAGGAGAAGGAGGTCAGAAATTTTATTTCCTTACCTTGCTCCTTCCTAGGCTACAGGTTGATACCTGCTGTGTTCCTCTGCCCAAGGCCACATCCCCCACAGGGGAGGCGACTGCTGCAGTCCTCTCCAGGTCACGACAACTCCCACCTTCCTTTGTCCTTGAGGTTTATGGGTATAGTTCAGTGCAACTTACAAAGAACAACAGGGCACCCTCGTAAGTGATACCTTTTCTAATCTGTCCTCAATCATCCGTCTGTGCCATCAATTTCATGTTGGGACCAGTGCTAGACAACTTAGACATTCCTTCGGGAAGGATGTGCTGACCAGCTCTGTGGAATGAGGTCACCAGGCAACCTCAGCTCCCAGCTCTCCAGGGCTTGCCTCAGCTCCAGAGACCACCTTGTCCGGGTCATGTTCCCCCTGGCAGATCTCATCTGGTGACGGAAGCAAGCAAGGAAACACAGAGAGGCCAGGCCATTTAGACCCAATGCAGCACAGTCTGGACAGACAATGTTCATACTCCAACCCCCACTAGTGTGGAGCCCCTCACAATTGCACTTCTTCCCCTGCTCAGTCCTGCCCGTTTCTCTTCCCTTTGGTCTCTATTTAAAATTGTGTTCCCTAACTGTATCTCTGCATCTTCCTCTAGAAAGCCCCACCTGTAACAGGAAACTGACATCCAAGGCTATATAGAAGGGCCTGTTTTAGAAGTAGAGATATCTCCCTATGGTTTTTTGGTACCAAAAGGACAATAATACAATAAGTAAAACCTGCCCTGCACATCCTGCCTGATCTCCCCCTCTTAGATCAAGGACAGAGAAAGCTCCGCACAGGGTCGGAGAGTCCTCTTTGGCAATCTATACTTCAGTGAGTGTTCACATGTTAGGTTTTCTCTTCTTTTTGCACCACAGCTTGATTTCTGCTAAAACCCAGTCTCCCCAGTTTGTTCAGGGATGAATTCAAGCAACCAGCTCAAATCATTAGCTGAGCCGGAAAGGTATGTGGTATAATAATCTCAATGTGTGACAACTGGGAAATGCTCTTGGAATATTCCCAGACTCCCATTCTGAGGAGGAAGGGGGACCCTGTTCTGGGTATGTCAGACACAGGGGCTTGCCCCTGAATGGTATGGCTGCTTTGTCCTACTTAGCACAGAGGCTTTAGCATAGTTACAGAGGAGGACATAGCAATGAAAGACTTGATCTGATTTCTTTCTCTAGAAAGTTCTCTTCAACTATAAATATATTTCCTTTTTTTCCTGTTTTGTTTTCTTAACACAAAACCGTATTCTCGGGATTTGTGAATTTTCCCTTTGTCAACAGGAAAGTGTGGGAAAAAGGGGAGGCTCTAGGGTTCCAACCCCTCTTTCTTCCCCTCCCCTGTTTAATCAAGCATCTCTGCCTTCATTTTCTGTACATAGCTATGGCTACGCCAGTTCAGCATTTTACAGATGAGAAATTGAAGTCCAGAAAAACAAATAACTTGCCCAAGGTCTCTCAACAATTCGTATCACAGCCAGGAATAAATGCAGGTCTTCCTGCTCTCTCCATTGCTTATAACCCAGTGTGATATTTTCTTGCAGATTTTCCCATCAAAGAATAGGAGCTTATGCAGGCACAAATGAAGAGAAAGTGTAGAGGAATTCTATGCCTTGGTGATAGGGAGTGGGGGTTGCATTTTGATGATATGTGTGGGGTCTCCTGATATTATTTAAAATCATATGCTAGAGGGGCACCTGGGTGGCTCAGTGGGTTAAAGCCTCTGCCTTCAGCTCAGGTCATGATCCCAGGGTCCTGGGATGAGCCACACATCGGGCTCTCTGCTCAGCAGGAAGCCTGCTCCCCTTCCTCTCTCTCTGCCTGCCTCTCTGCCTGCTTGTGATCTCTGTCCGTCAAATAAATAAATAAAATCTTTAAAACAAATAAAATAAAATCATATGCTAGAATCACTGCTTTATCTGTAGGAGGAATATGATTTATGCCCCTTTGCACTTCTAGCATCAATTTCAGATCTGGCATAGACTAGGTTCTCAGTACATGCTTACTGGTTGAATAACTGAATGAACAGATGAATTTGTGAAAATCCCTAAAACCAGCTCAGAGCTAGGGTGTTGTCCTGCTTTAAGGGTGGTTCTTGTCTCAGCTGATGCCCGATATTTCAGGTGGGGAGCTAGAAACGTGCCATATTATACCGCTAGTGGGTCACTGGATCTGATGGAAAGGGGTTGGGGTGGGGATGAAAATTAGATGTAGGTTGCCATTAATGCAAGTAATCATGCGATGTGATGTATTTCTTCTTGAGACTGTAGCTTAAATCCCAATTACCTTCTGGTGACAAATGAACTCACAGAGCAATTCATTTTGACTGTTGGAGCTCCCACCTTCTGTGTTACCATCACATGGAGAAGGTGTATGACAAATTTCCAGATTTAATTTTAGTGCTTGGGAGCCCAAGTGGCACAATTACCAGATCAAGAGTGATGGCAGAATATTAACGTGAAGGGTTCACGTGAAGCTGAGTTATACCTAAGAATGCTCCAACCCAGACCCTTGGAAGCCATGTGGAGCTCCAGCTTGTCCCCAGACCTACACTTTGGGATCTTTTCTTCTGACTTTATCCTGATTTCTCCAATTCAAAAGCTTCTGAGTCCTGCTGATTCTATCTCCAACAGATCTCCTGACCTCCTCACTTTGTCCCACTCCTCACCACCTTCCATTTGATTATAAAAGGCAGTATGCTAAATGATTAAGCACATAGATCCTGTGGTCCGTTGATAAGAGTTCAAATCATGCCTCTGCTTTGCCCTCCCTATGTAACCTTGGCCAAGTTACTTAGATACAAATATAGGTTTGCCTTGCATATTACACATGATTATACAAATAAAATATGTGGCAGATAGTAAATGCATAATTGATTATAGTTTTTATATTAGGATTAGCATCCCAATCTCACTTCTATTTACTGTTCAATCATTCTCTTATCTGGGGACAAGCAAATACTATCTGTAAAGGGCCAGATAAGTAAATATTCCAGGCTTTGCAGGCCACATAGTCTCTGTTCTAATTGCTTAATTCTGCCACTGCAGAAAGAGTAGCCATAGACAGTAAGTAAACAAATGAACCTGGCTCTGTTCCAATAAAGTTTTATTTATGAACTCTGAGATTTGAATTTCATATAACTTTCACATGTCATGAAATACTATTCTTTTGATTTTTTTTTTTCCCCAATCATCTAAAAATGTGAAAATCATTCTTAGCTTGCAGACTAAGCAGATGGCAAGCTAGATTTGGTCGTGGGCTGTAGCTTGCCGACCCTGGTTCTGATACACAGTCTTCTCTATGGTCAGCTTCATCTTGCTGAAAGACTCCTTAGAGCTTATTTTTCTTCCTTCAAAACCTTCAACGTCTCCACATTGCCTGAAATCAAAACTGCTCCATCTGACCTTGAAAGCACTGTGAAAAAAAGAAAAGAAAAAAGAAAGCACTTTGAGGTCATGGGCGGTCACTCAGGTATCTTCATTGTCAGAGCCCCAAACTCCCAAGTTGCCATCCCCAAACACCGTCTCCCCAGGTGTTTGTCACATTCCTTATACTCTTTCCAAAAGTTTATGGACTTAATTTACGCAGGATAGAAAGAGCTGGGGAAAACCAAAAGGCTCTAAGATGATGTTACAAAAGCAGCCCAGCTTCTTTAAAAGCCCACTCACAGCCAGGGGGTCTGAGGCTATGGAAGAAACCCCTTCCCCTTGCTCTAGTAACTGCTTCCTCCAGCTCACTCCACTTAACCAAGGACTTTCCATTCGTTAAATCTCCTCTCAGCCTCATGAAAACCCTATGATGAAAATCCATCCCCGCTTTGCAGTCAAGGCAACTTATTCACAGAGTGGTTATGTCACTGGCCCAAGGTCACACAGCTAGCATGTAGTAGACCCAGGACTTGAATTCAGGCATTGAGAGGGGAGGAGTTCATCCTCTTAACCATTACATTACGTCGAATATTTTCTTGCATGACAGCTGGTGACCTTCCGAGAGGAGCTTCTCCAACTGACAGAAATAAACATTCCGTGATGTGCATGAATGTGTATAGGCATATGTAATACCTTCCCTTGAAGTTAAATTTCCCCTTTTTGTCAAACGCAATGATAACAGGAGGAACATACGATACCTTATTTACAATTGCAAAACCATGCTGTTCCCTAATCCACACAGACAGTCTTGAAAGTGAGCCCAGACATGGAAGAAATGCTGCTTTAAATGTATACTAATCCACAGCGAAGGACTGATCATATTAAAACAGTTCCCATCCTCCTGCATTAGCATCATCAGAGGGCACGTTTTAGGCAGAAAGGGAAAAGCTGCTAAAATGAATTAGTCGCCTCATTTTTCCAGCAGAGAGAGGTGAGACTCCATGAATGTAATGTGCCACGACATAAAATGGCCAGCTTCCTTTAACAAGACTAATTCGAGCTGAGTCGGCACACGGTGGGGGGCGGACGTGCAGGGCACTCGCTCCTCTCCCCCGGACACCTTCAGACCCATAAGAAAGCCTCTTTGGCAGCGCAGGGAGAGGAAACAAAACGCCTGAGGCTGGCTGTCTTTGGCTCCTTGACTGCTGGCAGAGCTGGCAACCGGCTGCTGCAGAGAGCTCCCCAGGACCGGACGCCCTGCACCTCGTTCTCCAGGCGGGTTTGCCTTTAACTTGCTCTTTGATTTTGAGGTCGTCCCCTCAGCTCTCTACTTGAAGGTCCTCAGTGATGACATGGGTGTCCCTGTCACTGTATCCTTGGCCTTCCACTTCCCTGCAGAGCAAGAGGACCTGCGGCACAGTGGCTAAGACCTTGAACTGTGAAGACAAGCTCTTTGGACTTCAGTGTTTGATCTATCGCTCCGTGTGACATGACTTGGGACAACTGTCTAACCTTGTACCTTGATTTTCTCACCAGCATAATGGGGATGCTTACCTCACGTGGTGTTACAGGTGTTCAGTGACCTGATCCATGTGATGCTCTTATCACACTCCCTGGCATAGGCTCAGCACATAATAAATAATGATCATAATTACCACAGTCTTCTGTGAGGCTGTTATTGGAGAATAATAAATAACCTGTGTATGACTCCTTATAATTTTTTATATGAACCAGTCACATTTAGTCCTCATGAAAAGGAAGCATGCAATGTTTTAGGTCTACTTATTCCCAATCCAGGTAAGAGTCTGAGAGTCCGAAAGGTTAAGTGACCCATCCCAGGCTAATGAAATGGTTATTGTATGGTATTGACTTGTACAAAGCACTCTTTCCTGTGTTCTTTCTACATTTTGGACACTGTAACCCTTTTTATACATGTGAGGAGTGATTATTCTCACTGAAGTAAGAATCAGGGATCTCTGGATTGCAACATTTTTTGGTATCACATTTGCTTTTTAAAATTAATTTAAATTCACTTAGCCAACATATAGTACATCATTAGTTTCAGATGTAGAGTTCAGTAATTCATCAGTTGCGTATAACCCCAGTGCCCGTCACATCCATGCCCTCCTTAGTGCCCATCACTAAGTCACCCCATCCCCCACCCACCTCCCCTCCACCAATCCTCAGTTTGTTTTCTATAGTTTAGAGTCTCTCATGGTTTTTCTCCCTGATGACTTCTCACTCAGTTTTCCCTCCCTTCCCCTATGATTCTCTGAGCTGTTTCTTATATTCCACAAATGAGTGAAACCATATGATAATTGTCTTTCTCTGATTAACTTATTTTGCTCAGCATAATATGAACTATTGGGATTTAATTAAGATAAAAAGCTTCTGCACAGCAAAGGAACTAGTCAACAAAACCAAGAGGCGAACCATGGAATGGGAGAAGGTATTTGCAGATTACATATCAGAGAAAGGGCTAGTATCCAAAATCTGCAAACAACTTATCGAACTCAACACCCATAAAACAAATCATGCAGTCAAGAAATGGACAGAAGACATGAACAGACATTTCTCATATTTGCTTTTATATTAAGTTAAAAATGTTTTAAGGTTTCTAACTAAATAAGGGTGAGGGTAGTGTTGTCCTAAGCAGCCAAAATACACATCTGTGTGAGCCACGACTAGATTAAACATATTACAGAGCAATGTGAAGAGAAAAGGGAAAGTATTACAAATCTCTCACTTTGCAAAGCAGTAGTATGCACCAAGACAATAGACTTGTAAACCAGGCTGTTATCTTCAGAGAGAAATTCCCAAATGCCGTCCTTCTCCCCTATTAATTTGTCTAGGGCTGAAGGACTCAGTTTTTAGCGTAAGACAGGAAGGACCCAGGAGTAGCTGATCATTGGTAGGAGGCTTTAACTCAGGAGAATTAAAGGAAAAACTATTCTTTAACCTGGGGAGTTTGTTTGGAAGGAAGAAAGAGAGAAACAGACTGGGCAGGTGTGCTCTTATAATCCTCTCTCCAAGCCAAAAGTAGAATCTGCATTGGATAAACATGGGTAATATTGAGGGAAAGTCTTCTACTCGCATTAATTATTCAGGACTCTTAGAAACTTCTTGGGCTACTCTGCACTCTGCAGTGGGGCACAGTGTGGTCAGGCAAAGAGATGCAGAAGGCAAGGGAGAATGCTGGTCAGTGCGCTCAGCAAACAGGAGACTCCACCTCAAGCTGGTTTGGGACAACCAATCAGTAGGCTGGATGCAGAAAATGACAGAAATATGAAGGTCTGCAGCCCGTGGGAACTGAGGGTGGGGCAACCAGGTTTAGACCAAGCTACAAGTGAGAATAGCTATGATGGGTCACATGAGCCAGCAGAATAGGAAGGCAAGGAGAACCAAATAGTCAAGGGTCACTGCCCCTGAGGCCAAAGCAGGCAAATGTTGCTATGCCAGACAATCACAACTCTGCTTTGCTTTCTCATAGGATTCTTGGCCAGGGTCTCCGAACAGAGGGGAGACACCATTAGCAAGAAGGAGCATTATTGTGTGTGTGTGTGTGTGTGTGTGTGTGTGTGTGGTGTGTTTTAAGATTTATTCATTTATTTTAAAGAAAGAGAGAGGAGGGACAGAGAGAGAGATCTCAAACAGACTCCTCACTGAGCCCAGAGCCCCACTTGGGGCTCCTCTTGGGACCTTGAGAGATCATGACCTGCGCTGAAACCAACAGTTGAATGTTCAGTCAACTGAGACACCCAGGCACCCCAAGCATTATTGGTGGTGGGGTTTTTTTTGTTGTTGTTGTTGTTGTTTTAACAAGATTCACTGGGCACCACATAAAAGGGCTTAAATTGTTGAATTGGAATGAATGTAAACTGACTTGGACATTTCGTTTCACTTAGGGTTTATTTTCCGTGCCAGCCATCATGAGAATTTGAGGGGAGCCCACATGAGGCTTATTAAATGATAAACAAATTATATTTAATCTACACACATGAATTCTAGAGTGAGTCAAATTTGCCACAAGCATAGATATATATTAAGATTCCTTATTTTATACAGCTCTTTACAGTTTTAAAACACTGTATATATTGACATGTGAGTTTCACGCTATTTTGTGAATTTGGCAGGTCATGGATTATTTTCCCCATTAACTGATTAATAAAATGAGGACTAGAGAAGGCAAACTAACTTTCCAGGATTAGAACTATGTGTGGGAAGGAAGGAAGGGACTTAAATTTATCTTCTATTCGGAAGCCAGCATTTCCCCCATTATATAATCTGCTGAACTACCTGTGTATGTTACACAGGCAACAAGGTAATCATGTTTGCCTAACATGAGCAGTCATATTTTGAAGATTATAAGTAAAAGGAAAAGTAATTTGGGGTATTTGTTTAGGACTCTGAAATACCAGAATCCTAAAAATGAGGAAAATGTGGAGAAATTTATAATAATTATGCTTCTTTGTTATTTAATGTCTCCTGTGACCTATCCTCCTCTTGTGTATTTGTTTTTATGCCTCTTTGTCTAGAAACCCTCCTCCTTAAAGATGTTACCCCTATATCCTGGGAAATCCCATAATCCATAAAACATGTGTATGGGACACTAGCTTCCTGGGATGTAAATAGGTGTAACAAGGAAAGAGAGTTCTAAAGGTCAAATAAGTTTGGAAAACATTGGGTCAAGCAAATTAAATAGACATCTTTACAAACCAGTTTTTCAGAACTTTTGTTACAGTAAGTGATTTTATGACTACTTGAGAGGGATAAAATATGTTGCATTTCCTACCTCATTCAAACATTTAGCCATTTTTGTCAGTGTTCTTCTGTATTACTGTGTTCTTTTTTTTTTTTTTTTTTAGATGTTATTTATTTATTTGACAGACAGAGATCACAAGTAGGCAGAGAGACAGGCAGAGAGAGAGAGGAGGAAGCAGGCTCCATGCTGAGCACAGAGCCCGATGTGGGGCTCAATCCTAGGACCCTGGGCTCATGTCCTGAGCTGAAGGCAGAAGCTTTAACCCACTGAGCCACCCAGGTGCCCTACTGTGTTCTTTAAAGCACATGTTAACACTGTCACCTTCATCAATAACTCTGATGGATGGGAGAGAGTCAAGCTATGAAGCGGGTCATTCCACTAACCATTAGGGTTGACTCAGCTGACTGGATGGATGGATGGTTACATCGTGGTGCTGCGTGCTCCAGCACACAGTGTGACCTTCCCATGAGGACCATTATTAGGTCAAGTGACTATGGTCTACTAAGATTCTGATTTCTGTTTGAGCACTACTTGCTATAATCCAGTATCTGTAAGCCATGAGTTATGCTAGGAAGAAACCAGGTCTAGGTGAGAACCATGCTGTGAAAACAAACTCCAGCCCTTAAAGTAACAAGGCAGGCTTTTTGCTATATACCAGGGATGCAGGGACAAATAAAGCATCATTATTCTTTAAGGGCATCCAATCTGGAAGAGCAGGGATGATTGGGAAATGACATGGTGTAGACCCTAAAATAGTAACCCTATGTGGTGTTATACAAGAAGGGTATGTTTCAGTACAATGAGGTGTAGGGCAAAGAGTTCCCTGGTCTGTTCAAAAGGATCAGGGAAAGCTTGGAAGAAGTAGATATGCCAAGGTGGGGGGATTTGTAGAATGAGTAGTGTTTTTGCCTCGTGAAAATGTACAGCATCCCAAGAAGAGAGAAGAGCGTATGAGAGGAACTAGGATTCAGCCTGTACAAGAGGACCCATCTTACATTCAGAATATTGTAGCAGGCTTCTTCTAGACAGAGGAATGGTTCAAGGAGGATCCATCACCGTGGGGTAAAGTCATGGGTAGTAGGAGCCCAACCTAGAATCAAAATTTAAGCTGTGCTCTAGTCTTGTCAGGGCATCCCAAACTAATCCTAATCCCAAAACAGATGCTGAGTCCCATCCGTAGGCAAAGGCTCCACAGATTCAGAAATGGACTACTGGCCACAAACTGTGGGCAAAACAACTCATTTTAGAAGGCACCACTTTTGGGGGACTAAGCCCTCTTTCTAAATTCTTAGTGATTTACAACTCTTATCTCATTTTATCCTCATGACAACCCTAGTTGTTTTTATTGATGAAAAACAATAAAAAATAGTTTTCCCTATTGCTTTATTAAAAATGGAGCTGAGGCTTTAAGGCATAGCAGAACTTGTACAAGTTAGTAATCAAGCCAGGGCTGACCCTGGTCTGTTGAACCCTGGCCCAACTCCAAAGTCTGACACAGCTCAGTGACCCTGCAATAAGACCATGCTGCTTCTTGTTCCAATTCTCTGCCTCTCTCTGCAACCTTGATCAGTGTTGGCCAAAGAACTAGTGGGCCTGACACTCCCTTGGCATCCCTTGATGTCCTCAGCACAGAACTGGAGCAAATCATGGCCCATTCTATCTATTGGCAATGCCTCTCAAGCCCACTTGCCTCTTTGTCATGGTCTTATTCACTTCCATGCTCACCCCTCATGAAATGTCATCAGGTTCCTATGATACATTTCTCTAAAGAACTCAATACATCATGAAAAACTATCTCAGTCCCCAGCCATTCCTATAAGTTAGAAGTAATTTCTAGTCCTTTATTTCCAGGTATCCAAGATAAAGTATAACAAGGTCACTTCATCACAAACCTGAGGACTCCAAGATCCCCATCTAGGAAGAATATCCTGTACATTTAATTTCTCTTCCTACTTGAGTCTATGCATCTTATTCTATTCCATAGGGCATCTTATTCTATACCTATCCTGGAGCATTTACATGGATCACTAAAATAGCTTAATGACCCATCAATAAATTCCTACTAAATATCACTCAGTTCAGGTCGTGGCCTTAAAGGCTGACTCTAGGTAAGACCTTTCCCTACTCAGTGCCTCATGTTCCTCATTTATTAAGTAAGGATATTAGCTTTGAGATCTTTAAAATTCTGCTCAACAATGTAATTCATTTCCATTTTATAGATGATGAAATTAAAAATCATGAAGTTAATGATTAAAATAACAAATTCCAGAACTGGAATACCTAGCCAGCTGGCAATGTTTTATTTTCAAAGATATCAATCGTTTAAAATATTTATTGAGCATCTATTATGTGCAAGGCACTGTGCTGGGTATTAGGGATACATAAGTAAAAAAGAACCCTCCTGCTCTCTAGACAAAAATTTATTTACTGAAGGAGACAGATACATTAAAAAAAAAAAATCCAACATGATGTGAGGGGAATTATAGGAAAAGCATGAATAAAGTTTTGTGAGAGAAGACAGAGTTGTTACCTAAGCCTGGTGTCTAATAAAGCTTCCAGCAAAGGTGGCGCCTCACCTGGGGAAGGAGAGTTGACCTGTGGGTTAATGAATTTGACCAATGACCAGGAACTCTTTCACAGCTTATAGAAAAAGACAACCTAACTTTATTTTAGCTGTTTTGGAATCTAAAATCTTCAGCAAATAGAGTCATCGGATCTGTTCAATGGAAGAAGAGCCATAAGGAGATAATATAAAAGGACAAACAGAGAACATCCTCTGAGATAGGGTGATATATACCTGGAATGCTTGCCTACCGTCTAGCAATAAATATGGCCGGCATAAAAATAAATAAGTGTGTCTGATGAGAACAAGGGAAAATAAAAGAGAAGTCTTTGAAAATAACAGGAGCCTACACATTGTCCAAGCTATCACAAAGCCTAGTGAGATTAGAATGATTTTAAGAGACAAAACCAAATTGATAAGGGAATGCCAAGATGAGAATGGAGGGAAAGACAACACTAGGGACAGAGATAAATAACCTGTTTTTCAAGTACATGTCCAATAAGTTCTTAAAGGAGAGGTTGGCAGGGCCTCAGAGACTCGCCCGGTGTAATTTATTGACTAGAAAAAATAGACATTCCTTTAAAAAATTAATTCTTTGTCTTGGTGACTAGTAACGGGAGGGATTGGGAGATGGATGCTTGAAGTGAACATAAATCCCCTTCTAGAGAAGAGAAAGTAGCAGTTAGAAGAAATAAAGGCGAATCCTGACAAGAAGAAGTTGATTAAGAAGTAAGCGTGCTCGGAGATTGAGAGAGTGGTCAAGCCTGGAGTGACTGATTGGAGAGTCTCACAAAGGCACATTCTAAGTTGGATCTCTGAGCATCCCTGGACATTCGGTGGGGGCGTAGGGAAGGGTCAATACAGGTTAGGAGTCCGGGTCTCATGCACTCAGTGAGCGGCTTCCCTGTGGATGTACAAAGCGGCTGAGAACAAGCATTTGTTGAAAACGAAGTGCAGGCTGGGCGCTGTGATGGGTGCTTTACCTACGTTGTCTCATTGCTTTCTCATCACCTGCTGCCAGGTAGGTGTAATTGTAAGAAAAGTGAGGGTCAGATAGGTTAAATAACCTGTTCAAGTTCACATTGCTAAGTCGCAGACCCAGGATTTGAACTCCCGTTTGTCTGATTATAAAATCAATATTCTCTTTTCATTCCATTCCAATGAAATAGCCCGACTCTTTATTACATTTTCATAACGGATATGTCAAGCCTCATAGCTGATAGGAGCTCAAATAAAGGTAGCTAGTAAAAAACAGAAATGGGACTAGCAAGAGGACAAGGAGGGACGAGATCTGTGTAATTGCATCATAACACCCATCTGACCGAAAGGGCTGTTGTGAGAAACAATATATGGTACGCTTTGTCACCGTTGTTTTTTTTGTTTTAAGACTTTATTCATTTATTTCACAGAGAGAGATTACAAGCAGGCAGAGAGAGAGGGGGAAGCAGGCTCCCCACTGAGCAGAGAGCCCGATGCGGGGCTCGATCCCAGGACTCTGAGATCATGACCTGAGCCGAAGGCAGAGGCTTAACCCACTGAGCCACCCAGGTGCCCCTCTGTCGCAGGTTTTCATTGCCCTCTGTAAGGCACAGGTGCAGATGCCAGGTATATACGGGCTTCTTGAGCAGTCCCAGTCCAGTAGACCCAGCACTGTTTGGCCTCTGTCACTTCGTACCTCTAGGCCACACCAAAGCATCTTGCAATTGGGACCCCTGACTGATGAGAAATCAAGACCACTTGAGCCTAACCAACTTCTGTGAACTTTGACCCCCAGAAACTCACTGGTCCTTGCCAGGGCAAACCTTGGAAGTCAGGGCTGATGCGGAGCCACTCTGTCTTTCTCCTTGATATTTTCCCCCAATTCTCTTCTCCCAGGGCCACGAGAATCAGCTTGGGCAATCTGCTTCTGAGTAGCTATCCAAACAGGGAACGTCTGGGTTTCTCTCCTGCAGGCACCAGTCTCTGTAAGGGCGCTCGTTGGCATTTCATCTCCCTTGCCTTGAAGCAGCAGGTGGTGGCTGGGGGGTAAAGGAAAAGCCTCTGCAGCAAGCTGTCTGACCTTCCAAGGTCTCCTGTGACTTCTTCAGCACTCTCCCCAGGACTTCATTTTCTTTGTTTTTCTTTGCTAACGAAGGAAGGGACAAAGGCCGAAGTGGTTTCAGGGGAGGCAGAGAACAAAGTCTTTTTTCCTGCTCTGTAATAAGTCCTAAGTGAGATGACTGGCCTCAGTGGTTGATGGCAGCTTTTAGATATGGATTCTTTTGTCACAGCGTTGTATTCTAGGTGCCACTTCTGAGGCAAAATGAAGAGTCTCCTTTACACCTGGTCACACATCCCTTTAACATACATGTGTTTACCCTGTGAGATAAAATTCATCATCTCCCTTTCAGTTAGGAAAACCAGGCTCAGGAAGGATGAAGTTGTCCCAAATTACACACGGTAAATGGCGGAGTTGGCTTCAAGCTAGATCATCCTGACTCCAAAGTTCACCCAGGGTAGCAACGAGATGCTCTCTTAAACAGGTGGGAAATGGTGGGAAGAGATTTGGGTGCGGAAACGCACCCTTTCCTGCCTTACTAAAGAAAAAAGTGAGAGGGAATCACAGAGAGACTAGCTCTCCAGGTGGACTTTTCCCATCTGGCAGGGTGTCTACTAGACAAGAGCAATGAGGCAATGGCCTCTGGGACATAAACATTAGAGGAGGACCTTAAAAAAGCACCCCATATTCTCTGGTGCTCCTGTTTAAAAAACTCTTTCCCCACACATAGCAGAGCAAGATGTATTCCCAGATTAATGGGCCTGAAGCCTCAGGGAGCCAAGGCAAAACCTTACATGACTACATCGGGTGGCAGTCATTGGCTAAATGGAGAATGCCCAAGTGACCAACGTTGAGGATTGATGTATTTTTAAGGGACAAATGGCGCACAATACAATTCTGTTCCAGGTACTGAGCACGGAAGCTCTCTCCCAAATATTAGTTAACAGAGTGGTTCTCAAAGTGGGGTTCCTAACCAGCAACACTCTCATCACCTGGGGTTTTCTGCAATGCAAAAGCCTTGATCCCAGGGTCCTGGGATGGAGTACCACATCAGGCTCCTTGCTTAGCAGGGAACCTGCTTCTCTCACTGCCTGACACTCCTGCTGCTTGTGTTCCCTCTCTACTCTCTCTGACGAATAATTAAATAATAAAAATCATTAAAAGGAAGGAAGGAAGGAAGGAAGGAAGGAAGGAAGGAAGGAAGGAAGGAAGGAAAAAATGCAAGGGATTGCCTCCTCCCACTTCCTAGACCTACAACAGGATCAGAGACACCAGGTGAAGCCCAGCGATCTGGTTTACCAAGCTTTACAGCTGATTCTCTTTCATTAGATTTAAGTCAGGTTTACTAGAGTATAATTGTCATACAGAAATAATTATCATTCAGAAAGCAGTTTGCTCTTTTTAGATGTAAAAGGTAGTTCTGATAAATAGATATAGTTATTTTTAAAAAAAGAATTTTATTTATCTATTTGACAGAGAGAGCACAAGCAGGGGGAGCAGCAGGCAGAGGAAGAGGGAGAAGCAGACTCCACACAGAGCAGGAGCCTAATAGAAGGCTGGATCCTAGGAGCCTGGGATCATGACCTGAGCCAAGGGCAGACGCTTAACCAACTGAGCCACCCAGGCACCCCAGTACAGTTTTATAACAAGCACCAAAATAAACATGTGAAATATTGCCATTACCCCCCAGAAGTTCCCTCATGCTCCTTTGTAATCACTACTCTCCCCCACCTCCAGTTCCTGGCAACCACTGATCTGAGTTCTGTCCCCAAAGTTTTGCCTTTTGTAGAATGTTATATAAATGGAATCATATACCAGGCAGCCTTTTACGTCTGCCTTCTTAGACTTCTCATAGTGCTTTTAAAAGTGCTGTTGCACATTTTAGGAGCTCACTCCTTTTTAATTGCTGAATGGTATTCCGTTGTGTGCATGTTCTAATATCTTTAAATTATTATTCATGCCCCAAAGTAGATCCTTGTTTCCAGGTTGGGGCTTTTATGAATAAAGCTATTGCATATATTCATGTACAAGTCTTCATGTGGACGTTTATTTTCATCTCCTATGTGTAAATAGCTGGGAGAAGGGTTGTTGGATCACCAAGTTTAGGGTATGTTTAGCTTTATGAGAAACTGCTAATCTGTTTTCTGGAGTGACTGTAATATTTGCTTCCCACTGGTAATGCAGGAGAGTTCACTTCTCCACATTTTCTCTGTCTCTTGGTATTATTATCAGTTGTTTTTTTTGTTTGTTTGTTATCATAGCCATTCTAATAGTTGTCTAGCAATATCTAATTATGATTTAATTTTTATTTCCCTCATGATAAATGATGCTAAGCATCTTTTCATGTTTATTTGCCATTTCATCTCTTTGATAAAGTGTTTAAACTTTTTCCTATTTTTAAAATTGTATTGTCTTCTTATTGAGTTGTAAGAAGTCTTTATATGCTCTAGATACAAGTCGTAATAGATATGCCTTTTGTGATATTTTCTCACAATCTGCAGTTTGTCTTTACAGTCTTTTTTCTTTTTTTCTTTCACAGTTTTGAAGAGCTGAAGTTTTTAATTTTGATGAAGTTCAATTTATCAACTTTATCTTTTCTGTTCAGGCTTTTTGTGTCCTACAAAAGCATTTTTTTTTTTTTTTCTGATCTAAGATTGCAAAGTTTTTCTCCTAATTTCTTCTAGAAGTTTTACAGTTCTAGATTTTTAGTTTAGGTCTATGTCTCATGTTGAATTAATGTATGTATATGATTTAAGGGGTTTTTAAATTTGCATATGAGCATCTGATTGTTCTGGCATCATTTGTTAAAAAGACTATCCGTTCCTCATGAAATTACCATTGTATCTAGTCAATAAATCAATTGACTCTATATATGTAGGCCTATTTTGGCCTATGTCATTAGTGTATTTTACTACCTTGATAGCAATACCCCTTGCCTTGATTACTATGGTTTTAGAATAAGTCTTGAATCAGATTGCCTATGTCCTCCAATTTTGTTCTTCTCTTTCAAAATTATTTTAGCTATTATAAGTCTTCATACTTTCATATAAATTTTATAATTAGCATGTCAATTTCTTTGAAAAGAATTTTGATTGAAATTGCATTGACTCTTTAGACCATTTTAGGGATAATTTATTTGTTAATAATAGTGAGTTTTCCAATTCACTAACATAGTTTATTCTTCCATTTCTTATCTCTTTTCTAATTTCTCTCATTAATTCTTTTTATGGTAGTAGCATACAAATTTGCATTATTTTGTTAGAGGTATCCCTAGGTTGGTTTTTCTTTCTTTCTTTCTTATGCTGTTTTGGAAGATTATTGATTTAAAAGAGCAGTAATGGTATTTATCCATAATGTTCTTTCCAGAATCCCGCCATGCCTGGCAGTGGTTAAATTAGGGGCTTTGCTATCAGACAGGTGTTATGCATAACTAATGAATCACTGAACACTACATAAAAACTAATGATGTACTAAACAGTGGCTAACTGAACATGATTCTTAAAAAAGACAAAAACTAACTAGCTAAATACATACATACATACATACGTACATACAGTTAAACTAAAAACCAGGTTAACAGGAAGAAAAAAAAAAAAAAGACAAAGCTAAGTCTAAACCCAGTCCCAGCATTTTGGAGAAGTATCACTCTGTAGTGTCAAAGAGCCCACATTCTAGAGTCAGGTTGCCTGGTTTTAAAGCTTCACTGGACCACTCGTTAGCTTTATAACCTTGCGTTCTCCAGAGTTCCGTTTCTTCATGTGCAAAATGGGCATAATAATACAATTTACCTCATAGGATTGTTAAAAGATTAGATAAACAGTGTCAATCAATGTCAAGGATGTAGATACAACTCAAAACAAGCTAGCTTTTATTATTTCTTCCTAGCTATATGACCTCAGGCAAACCAACTTTGAAAAACCTCCATCTCCGCATTTCTAAGTTAGGGATAATAGTAGCATTAATAGGACTGTGCTGAGGATTAAATGAAAATAAAACATTGAGGGCACAGAGCACAATGCGTGGCATGTGGTAAGCCCTTCTTAATGCTAGCTGCTAATATTATCTGTCTGACATACATTGTATAGTGCATAGGGTCTGACATATATTGACATTAAGCAAATGAATATTTTAAAAACAGCTTCTGAACAATAAATACTAGCTTTGGAGAAGAGCTTGTAGGGAAAATTCAAAAGTTGTAGAAGCGGCTGCTAGAATATTTAGATGACGCACAGACTAACTTATTGGAAATTGGTTGTTTTCGATCATTCATGCTAAATGGCTTTCTTTGGTCATCCAAAGAATTACCCCTCCCCCCCCCCTGCTGCTTCTAAACTCATTGCAGATAGTGGTGTTCAAGCTTCAAACTAAAATCAATCTATTTATTGTAATGACTTCTAGTTACATACACCCAATTACCACTGTCATTAAGAAAGCGGTAGCTGCCGATACTGAGTAGCAATGTGACATTAGGCGTTCAATATTTGTAGCTCCAAAGTGTGGCCTCCTTACGCAGGAAAATTAAAGAACACCAAGATAATACCTTTTGTCATTAATTCTTCTTCTGTTTTCTAAACAAAAGAACTGTACCACCTGACTGATGTTGTACCAGACAGAGAGAGGTGGTTCTGAAAGATACAAGTACTGGTTCAGTATTTTGGGTTATAGCACACCAAGGGCATAGATGGTAATGTAATCTCTAGAGAAATCAGCCAGTTTGGTACTACAGGCATGGGCTGAGTGTGTTTCCATGGATCTACACCTGGATAATATGAGAAATCATAAATTAGCTATATGTAACTGGAAAGAGTAGATCAAGATTTAAACCTCTTTGAATGTCTAGCTCTGCTGTGAGATTTATAAAGGCGTGTGTCTCTGGTCAAGTCATCTGCCCTCTCTTTTCATGCTCTTCATCTGTACAATAGGCAGCCAGTGTAATGAGGTTGATTAGAACTTAATGATTCAGATTTTATTCTCTGGGCTCAAGATGCACTATTTGCCTTCAAACTTGTTGTGTTCTCGTTGGGGAAAAAAAAAAAATTAAAAGGAGTCTTCCTGAAAAGGCAAATAATCGCCCCAAATACTATTTGACTAAGAATAAAATTAATAACTTCAAAGGTAGTAAAAGTCAACATGATTGGAAATATGAATTAAATGAACACTGCAGAATGTTTTCTCATCTGTAGAACAGGTTTAATGATAACTGCTTTGCAGTGTGTAGAATTAGTGAGTTAATGTTTTTTGGACTCCTAGAATACTAGAAGTACGTTAAAAGTTGCTCTCCCCATGAAATCTATCACCTATTTAAACCTCCCAAGGTTTTTTATCTTGCTACAGTAGCGAAGACTGTGCCCTGAAGACATTGAGATCATAAGTCTTCCCCAGATGGTAAAGATCCAAATCAGTGCTATTATCTTCAAGGGACCAAATCATCCAATATTTTTAATATACATATTTTGTCCAGTTTAACCAACACCGAATCATCTGTGCTTCTTCTTTATCAGTTCTTTTAACCAAACATCTAAGGACCCAGCCTGATAATTATTACATATTGGAATCTGGTTTAAAAAAAAAAAAACTTTGGAATCACATTGCCCTGTGTTATATTTCATCTCTGCTCCTTACACAACTGTATGATTTATTTAAACTGCTAAGAGCCTCAGTTTCTCCATCTGTAAAATGGAAATATCCTCACTTTATACATTTTGATTTTTGGTTTTGAGATTTAAAAGAGATCAAGTAAGCAAAGCCCTTAGCAGAATGGCAGGCATATCACCTGGCATGTCACACTCCAGTGAAGTGACAAGGAGTTTCATCATATCTCATTCTATTGGCTATAGTATTGGATTCCTCAAATAGCTTAAATTGAAGTAGCCTAAAGAAAGCACCTTGTTTTAACTCCAACCATAAAGAGTGTGGTTATTCTATATCTATATGACAGAAAATTATTCAGTGATAACAATAGTTCAATAGTATGAGATGTGTTATAAGGGAAATTGAAAACATAATTAGGCGCAAACATGTATATATAGTGTGATCCCAAATATATGATATATGCATAGAACAAAAGGTTGGAAAGAAACAATGCAGAAGCTTGAAAGTGGGTGGTTGTGAGAATATGGTAATTTTTTTCCTTTTTCTTCTTTTCAAAATATGGTATCATTTTTATCCCTTTCAAAATATAAGTATTTTTTTCCTTTTGTATTTTCTACTTCCCAAAATTTTCTATTTTTTTAAACAATGAACATATGTTGAACAAATTACAAGATAGAAAGCCACGTCTATTTGAATGCCTAGTAAAGAAGAAATCTGTATATATCAATTATTAAGGAAATTTTGAACATAGTGAAGAATTGCTAAGACAATGCCATCCTGACAGGACTGTGCTACTTAGTAGCCAGTTATAGTCTGATGAATATTTATCCAATTCTCTCATAACCTGTTTCAATTATTTTTCTTGCTTTCCCACTTTTGCCTTCTCTTTGTTATAACTTTATATTTAATTTAAATACGTATGCTATGTGTGCACCAGATCAATGTGTTAAAAATGGATGAGGACTATAACCAGCCTATGATTGACATAATGTGTATATATTTTTTAATTTTAAAGATGAAAACTCCAGGTGTTCAGAATCCCAATGACTCCAGTTTGGGTTCTTGCAGTAGATACACAGTTTAGAGCCATGGCCTCCCATCATGAATTCCAGGGAATCATCTAGTGACACCCACTCCTAAAATCCAAATTTGGTTTACTTAGGCATGACTTTTTTCTAACTTAAATCATCAATCTTCTGTCTTAGGACTAGTCATCAGTAAGCAAGACCAATGAGTCTCTCAGACTCTCTCTGAGAGATCAGAACTGTAAGGAAAAATGGAATGTGATTCTGATGGTCTCAGACCCCTTTCTTGATGAGGAATGGTCTCCATGGTCTCCATAGTTAAACTAGAAAGGGAAAGTCTCTGGGTGGAAGGTTTTCAGACTTAGCATCAGTTTTTTAACCCGCTGAAGATTTTCCATTTCTTTGCTCAGTAGGAGTAAGGAAACAGCCACAGCTACTTATACACCAGAATGTGCCTAACTTCTCAGTAAGATTTTGACGTTCAGACAGGAAAAATCTTATTTATTTCTCTTCCCCAAACACATAGTATATAGCATCTACATAATAAATATTGGTGAAATTCAACTGAAATTTTAAGGCTTTTAAATTCAATTGAAATTTTAAGGCTTTTAAAATTTTAACACTGTTAAGAATTTTCACAAAGGAGATGGAATGATTTGAAAAAAAATCATATTTTATTATCACTATTTTGCTAATAAAACAAAATAATAAAGTCCCTATGATGGCCTTCCATGGCACTTAAAATAACCCTTAACTTTAGCCTAAAAGACTCATGTGAATTGGGACCTCCCTACCTATCTTTCCAAGTTTACCTTGTATCACTGCTACCCTCTTTTGTTCTGGTCCCATCACACTGGCCTTTAAGTTTCTGTAATAAATGTGCTCATTCTCACCTGAGCTTTTGCAGTTGCTGATCCCTCTACATGGAATGCTCTTGACAAGTTCTTGTTCCAGTCTTGTTAGCTCCTCAGAGAGGACTTCCCTGATGGACGTATGTAAAGTTATTCTCTTTAGTCACTGTCTGATCTCATCACTGTTTTATTTCTTCATAGAAGGTTTCTCTATCTGAAGTATTTTTATATATATATTAGTTCCCGTATTCATCTTCATCAAAAGACAAACTCAGTGTAGGAAAGGGCTTTCTTGTCTTCTACTACTGATTCTCCACCCCTGGAGAATAATTGTGGAAGACAGTCAAGGAAGGAAAGAAAGAGGGGAAAGAAGCAAGGATGGGAGGGAATGGGTAGGGACTGGAGATTAGATCAAGCCATCCTTATCATTATCCTGCATGGTAGGATCCATAATCTCAATTTATACCTAAGTAAACTAAGGAAAGAAAAGTTAGGTATCTATATTGTGATCAGAGCTTGTAAGTGAAAAAACTGGATTTCTAAACAGAATCTTTCTGAATTCGAGAACAGCTCTTTACCTTAAAAGATATTCTGGAACTTCTACTCTAACCATGTTAGAGTAATTGTTACAAGATTGACCCTTGCGTCATAAACAATTAGAAAACTAGACAAAATACATGAAACAGCTGATTTTAGATGTGGAAGAATAGGAAGCTCAGAAATGTGATCCCTAAGATAAAGGAAGCAACTGAAGGGAAAACTGCACTTGTCCTTGCTCTCTGCCTGGATGTGCTTTCTAGATTACAGCAGAGTGAAAGGGAAATCAAGTATAGCACGGCAAAATGAAGTTGAGGATGGGATGATAAGAATTCAGTGAGACTGAGACATCTGGAAGTAATAGGACAGAGATCCAGAGAAGAGCTTGGCATACAGAAAAAGAGCTCCAGAAATATGCACATAGATCTCCTTAAGACAATTTGCTGAATGCTAACCTGTGAACGTAGGGTTTTATATGCCCTACAAACCCTACTCAGCCAGGAAAAGGATAACTAGGGAATTGCAAGCCAAACAATTCCCAGAGCTGACAAGTGAATTTGATTTCTGAGCAGCAGGAGTAGAGAGATTTTAACAAACACCCAGAAAATTCCTTAGACACCCAAAAAGGGTCATGCCTTAGTGATTCATGCCTTAGTGGTAGAGTAAAGGCTACTCTAGACTTGCCATGACAAACTTAAAAACTATCCTTGAAACAATCAGGCTGATTCACTACTAACTGCCAAAATAAACTTCAGTATCCTTTAAAAGAAGACAACCAAAATCAAGAGAGTCAATACCAACACATTTATAATGGCCAACAGCTAAAAACTAAAAAACAAACAAAAACTTATAAGGCACGTGAAAATGCAGGAAAATGTGACCTACAATTAGAAAAAAGCTAGTAAATAAATATCTAAGACATGATGGAATTAGTAAAACAAGGACTTTATAATAGCTATTATATTTTACATAACTCATGGTTTAAAGAAAACACTGAATATGAAGAGGAGAAAAATGAACTATGTATATAAAAACATGTCAACTAGAACTAGAGTTGAAGAAGGTATCTGAAATTTAAAACTCAGTGGAAAGGCCTAACAGTAGATTAAACACTGTGGAAAAAAAGATAAAAGAAATTCAAGACTTAACAATAGAAATGATCCAAAATGAAGCACAAGAGAGAAAAAAAAATAGCTAAATAAATTTCATTAACAGTAGCAGGGGGGCAATATTCAGTGATTTGCATACAATTAGAATCTCAGAAGGAGAGAGAGAAGAAAAATTACATGAAGAAATAATGGCTGAATTTTTTCAGATTTGACTGTAAACTCCGGAGTAAAGAAACTAAATGAAAATCGATTAAGATAAGCAAAAATAAAACTGTATCAGGGCACATCCCAGTCAGTTTTCTGAGAAACAGTGATAAAATGGATATCTTAAATGAAGACTGAGGGGCCCTTGGATGGCTCAGTTTGTTAAGATCTGACTCTTGATTGTGGTTCAGGCCATGATCTCACGGGTCATGAGATTGAGCCCTGCGCTGGGGTTTGTGCTCAGCAGAGAATCTGCTTGAGATTCTCTCTCTTCCTCTCTCTCCCTCTTCCATTGCCCCTGCCCCTCTCTTTCTCTCTGTCTCTAAAATAAATAAATGAATCTTAAAGAAGAAAGAAGGAGAAGTGGAAGAAGCAGAAGAAGAAGAAGAAGGAGAAGAAGGAAAAAAAGGAGAAGAAAACTACAAAGCATTGCTGAAAGAAATTTTTAAAAAGACTCAAACAAATGAAGAGCTTTACCATGTTGCCAGATTAGGAAACTCAAAAATTATTGAGGTATAATTAACATAAAATACCTTATTAGTTTCAAGTGTACCTTATAGTGATTCAATATTTTTATATGTTATGAAATGAACCTCACATAGGTCTGATGACCATCTGTCACTACACACAGTTATTACAATATTACTGACTATATTCCCTTTGCTGTGTGTCCCCATGTCTTATTTATTTTAAAACTGGAAGTCTGTACCTTTTAATCACTTTATTATTTTTTTCCTTTTAATCCCTTTACCTAGTTCACCTGCCCCCCTTCTTCTACCTCTCTGGTAACTACTAGTTTGTTTCTTTTAACTCTGAATCTGTTTCTGTTTTGTTATGTTTTGAAGATTCCATCTGCAAGTTAAGTCATATGGTATTTGTCTCTGTCTGGCATTTCACTTAACATAATACCCTCTTGGTCTATCCATATGTCATAAATAGCAAGATTTCATCCTTTTATAGCTGAGTAATATTCCATTGTGTGTATATATGTATATTTGTGTGTGTGGATATATATATATATATCCACACACGTGGAGATATATATATATATATATATATATCCACACACGTATATATGTATGTGTATACACACACACACACACACACATATACACATATCACTTCTTCATTCATGTATCAATGAACACTTAGATTCCTTCCATATCTTAGCTATTGTAAATAATGCTGCAATAAACATGGGATGCATGTATCTCTTGAACTAGTGTTTTCATTTCCTTTAGATAAATACCCAGAAGTGGAATTGCTGGATTATATGGTATTTCTCTTTTAAATTTTTTGAGGAACGTGAATGCTGTTTTCCATGGTGGCTGCACCAATTTTCATTTCCACCAACAGTTTGTGTGAATTCCTTTTTCTCACATCCTCTTCAACACTTCTTATTTCTTCTCTTTTTGATACTAACCCTTCTGACTGGTGTGAGGTAATATCTCCTTGTGGTTTTGATTTACAGTACCCTAATGATTAGTGTTGTTGAGCATCTTTTCATGTGCCTATTGGCCATATGTGTATCATTTTTGGAAAAATGTCTAATCCGATCCTTTGCCCATTTTTAAATTAGGATTTTTTATATTAAGTTGTGTAAGTTTTTAAACATATGTTGGCTATTAATCCCTTATCAGTTGTATGATTTGTAAATATCTTCTCTCATTTAGTACCTTGTCTTTTTGTTTTGTTGATGGTTACCTTTACTGTATAAAAGCTTTTTAATATGGGGCGCCTGGGTGGCTCAGTGGTTTGGGCTGCTGCCTTCGGCTTGGGTCATGATCTCAGGGTCCTGGGATCAAGCCCCGCATCGGGCTCTCTGCTCTGCAGGAAGCCTGCTTCCCTCTCTCTCTCTCTCTCTCTCTGCCTGCCTCTCTGCCTACTTGTGATCTCTGTCTGTCAAATAAATAAATAAAATCTTTAAAAAAAAAAAAAAAAGCTTTTGAATTTAACATAATCCCATTTGTTTATTTTAGTTTTTGTTCTCTTGTCTGAAAAGACTGCTTCAAAAAAAAATATTACTAAGACCGGTATCAAGAACTTACTGCTTATGTTTCTAGGAGTTTTATGGTTTTGGATCTTACACTCAAGTATTTTTTTTTAAGATTTTATTTATTTATTTGACAGAGAGAAACAAGTAGGCAGAGAGGCAGGCAGAGAGAAAGAGGAAGGGAAGCAGGCTCCCCGCTGAGCAGAGAGCCCGACGCAGGACTCGATCCCAGGGTCCTGGGATCATAACCTGAGCCGAAGGCAAAGGCTTTAACCCACTGAGCCACCCAGGTGCCCCTTACATTCAAATTTTAATCCATTTTGAATTTATTTTTGTGTATGGTCTAAGACAGTAGCCCAGTTTAGTTCTTTTTCGTGTAGCTTTCTGTTTTTCCAATACCATTTATTGAAGAGACTGTCTTTCCACCATTGTATACTCTTGCCTACTTTGTCATAGATTGTTTGACCATGTATGTGTGGGTTTATTTCTGGGCTTTCTATTCTATTACATTGTTCTATGTTTTTGATTTTGGGCAAGTACCACTGATTTGATTACTATAGCTTTAGATTATAGTTTGAAATCAAGAAGCATAACACCTCTAGCTTTGTTCTTTCTCAAGATTACTTAGGCAATTTGAAGTCTATTGTGATTTAATACAAATTTTAGAAATCTTTTTTCTAGTTCTTTGAAAAATATCTTTGGTATTTTGATGGGATTGCATTGAATCTGTAGATTACCTTGAGTAGTGTAGACATTTTAATAGTATTAATCCTTCCAACCCATAAACACAGAATATCTTTCCATTTCTTTGTGTTTTCTTCAGTTTCTTTCATCAATATCTTACAGATTTCAGAGTATAAGTGTTTTATCTCCTTGGGTAAATTTATTCCTAGGTTTTTTATTCTTTTGATGCAATTGTAAATAGAATTGTCTTCTTAATTTCTTTTTTCTGATAGCTCATTATTAGTGTATAAAAATGCAAGCAATTTCTGTACATTAATTTTGTATCCTGTGACTTTACTGAATTCATTTATTAGTTCTAATAGTTCTTTTGTGGAGACTTTAGGGTTTTCTACATATAAAAATCATGTCATCTGTGAATAGTGACAGTTTTACTTCTTTATTTACAGTTTAGATGCCTTTCATTTATTGTTTTGCCTAATTTCTTTGGCTAAAATCTCGAAATTTTTTAATGTGTCCATTCTCTCCAAATTGAGTCATTGATCCAATGTGATCCCAATCAAAACAAATAAGCAAATACGATAACCTTGAAGTAGGTTTTTTTTTAGGCATAAAGCATGAGACATAAAGAAATCCATAAATTTTACTTCCCCCAAATTACTAATTTTTCCTCTTTAAAGACACTGAAGAAAATGAAAAACCTGAGAGTGAGAGAAAATTTGTGTAAGTATGTATCAGTTAAGTGACTGGTATCCAGAGTGTACGTGTGTGTATGTGTACACACAAATCAATTACAAAAAGATTAACAATCTTACATGGCCAAAGATCTGAACATTTGCTTCACAAAGAAGATATACAATTGGCTGATAAATGCATGAAAAGATGCTGTATCAGGTTCCTAGAGCACTTCTAAGTACTGTGAATGGGGTGACTAAATAGAACAGAAATTTATTCTCTCATAGGTCTACAGGCTAGAAGTCTGAAATCAAGGTGTCAGTAGGGCGACACTCCTTCTGAAGCTCTAGGGAAGTGTCTGTTCCATGCCTTTCTTTCAGGTTTAAGTGGTTGTTGGCAATTCTTGGCATTCCTAGGTTTGTAGTTACATACTCCGGTCTCTGTCTCCATCTTCACACCACATTCTTTTCTATGTGTGCACCAGAATATATTTAAATAGTCTTCTTCTAAGGATACCAGCCATTGGCTTTAGGGCACACTAAAATTCATTTTGACTTTATCTTAACGTGATTAAATCTGCAAAGACCGCACTACCAATAGGGTCACATTCATAGATACTGGGGGTGAGATCGTCAACATACCTTCTGAGGAGACACAGTCCAACCTACTACAGATGCTTACCATCATCAGGGAATTAAATATTAAAATCACAAGGAGAATGCTTACTGAAATGGCTGGGGTTGTTTCGTTTTGTTTTGTTTGAGAATACTAAGTGTTGACAGTAATGTAGAACAAATAGAATTCCCATGCATTGCCAGTGGGGAGTAAAATGGAACAGCCATTTGAGAAAAGAGCCAATTTCTTAAAAAGTTAAACATGTTATCACCATAGGCCCAAAAATTCCACTCCTAGATATTTACCTAAAAGAAATGAAAACATACATGTAGACACAGACTCACATGTTAATATTCGTATCAGCTTTATGTACAGTAACCAAACCTGGAAACAACCAAAATATCCATTAACCATTGAATGGATGAACAAATGGTTGCAGGTCAATGCCAGGGAACAACAGCAATAAAAGGTTTTGGTTCATGTAATGACTTGGATGCCCCTCAGAATTAGTATGGTGAGTGTAAGAAGTCAGAGACCAAACATACAGTATGACTAAATTTGTATGAATTTCTACAATAAAGAAAGCTGATCTATAATGACAATAATCAGATGATGGTTTTCTTGGGTGGGGTGTGGAGTGGGGAAATTTACTGAAAAACATCATAAAGCAACTTTTGGGAATTGATAAAAATGTTCTGTATCTTGATTGTGTTGGTGACTACATAAGTGTATACATTTGCTGAAACATAATGAGTATACTTAAAATAGGTTCATTTTATTTCATGTAAATTATGCATCAATAAACTGATTTTTTAAATATAGCCATCTGTTATTGGAATGGAATGCCTCTGGGATAACTGCTCTTCTCTAAGTTACATTTAAGCAGGGCACTTGTGAGAACTAAATAGAACAACATCCACTAACATCCTGTGCCCCGCCTATCGTAAATAGTCAATCAGAGTACTTTCCTGTTAGGAAATTTTAGGACCTATGACATAGTGTTAATGTTTATATTTATATTTATTCAGTGGTTGCTAGTTATTCTATTTCACAGATGTGGACAATTATACCATTTTCTGAATTTTGCTGGTCTTGTAGCTTTTATAAATTACAAACTCCTAATATAAACTTGATTGTAGTATAGTAGAGAGAGCGGGTAGACTTTACTGCTAATCAGCTGGTGGTTTAAATTCTGGCCTTGCCATGTACCAGCTGTACAGCATTCATTCCTTAAAAATATCTATTAAGCAATTGTGAGGTACCAGGTCCCCAGGCATAGGGGATGTGCATTAAGGGGATGTATTCCTAGCCTCATGGAACTTATAGTTCAATCCTTCAATTTATTTTCCTTCTCCAGGTTTCTGGGTTTTGCCATCTGTATATTGGGTTGTACCTGCCAACCCAGGGTGGTTTTGATGATTAAGTGAGATGACCAAGTAATCCTCCTTCCCTACCTGTGTGTTTTTCCAGCTCCTTATTGTGCTCTTGCTCTCTCCTATCTTATCTATCCTATCATGTCCTCTCCTCTCTAGGCATGAATTTTTTTTAATTATTGAAATATAATTGACATATAAAGTTATATTAATTTCATATGTTCAACATATTCAGCAATTCTATACATTACTCAGTGCTCACCACGATAAGTGAAGTTGCCATCTGTCATCATACAACATTATTACAATATTATTGATTATATTCCCTATGATGTATTTTTCATCTCCATGACTTATTCATTTATAACTGAAGTTTGTACCTGTTAATCTCTTTCACCTATTTCACCCATCCTTCCCACCTCCTCCCCTCTAGCAACCTCCAGTTTGTTCCCTGTGTTTAAGAATCTGTGTGCATTTGATTTTTGTTCTTTTGTATTTTTGTGTTCCACATGTGACATCATATGGTATTTATCTTTCCCTGTATGATTGACTTACTCAGCATGGTACCCTGTAGATCAATTCTTGTTGTCACAAATGGCAAGATCTCACAGCAATCAGATTGGTTAATACCAAAAAGATAAGAAATAACAAGTATTGGTGGGGATGTGACGAAAAAGGAACCCTCATGTGCTGTTGGTAGGAATGTATTTTGGTGCAACCACTGTGGAAAGCAGTATGGAAGTTCCTCAAAAAATTTAAAAAGTAGAAATGCCATATGATTCAGTAATTCCATCATGAATCTTTTCCATGTCTCTTTCTATGCTATATAATATACCACAAATGCCAACATTTGTTTTTCTTTTTTCCCCCCTTATTTTATTTTATTATTATTTTTTAATTAACATATAATGTATTATTTGCCCTAGGGGTACAGGTCTGTGAATCATCAGGCTTACACATTACACAGCACTCACCATAGCACAAACTCTCCCCAATAGCCATAACCCAGCCTTCCTATCCCTACTCCCCCATCCTCCAGCAACTCTCAGTTTGTTTCGTGAGATTAAGAGTTTCTAATGGTTTGTCTCCCTCTTGATCCCATTTTGTTTCACTTTTTCCCTCCCTACCCCACATGACCCCCAAGCCTGCCTCTCAAATTCCTCAGATCAGAGAGATCATATGATAATTGTCTTTCTGTGATTGACTTATTTCACTTACCTTAATACCCTCTAGTTCCATCCACATCATTGCAAATGGCAAGATTCTGGTTTTTTGATGGCTGCATAGTACTCGATTGTGTCTATATACCACACCTTTTTTATCCATTCATCTGTTGTTGGACATCTAGGCTCCTTCCATAGTTTGGCGGTTGTGGACTTTGCTGCTATAAACAAGCAGGAGCACTGCCCCGTTGAATTACTACATTTGTATCTTTAGGGTAAATACCCAGTAGTGCATTTGCTCATTCATAGGGTAGCTCTATTTTCAACTTTTTGAGGAACCTCCATACTGTTTTCCAGAGTGGCTGCACCAGCTTGCATTCCCACCAACAGTGTAGGAGGTTTCCCCTTTCTACACATCTTCGCCAACATCTGTCATTTCCTGACTTGTTAATGGTAGTCATTGTTACTGGTGTGAGGTGGTATCTCACTGTGGTTTTGATTTGTATTTCCCTGATGCTGAGTGATTTGGAGCACTTTTGTATGTATCTGTTGGCCATTTGGATGTCTTTGCAGAAATGGCTATTCACGTCTTCTGCCCATTTCTTGATTGGATTATTTGTTCTTTGGGTATTGAGTTTCATAAGTTCTTTATAGATTTTGGATACTAGCCCTTATTCTGATATGTCATTTGTGAATATCTTCTCCCATTCTGAAAGTTGTCATTTGGTTTTATTGATTGTTTCCTTTGCTGTGCAAAAGCTTTTGATCTTGATGAAGTCCCAATAGTTCATTTTTGCCCTTGCTTCCCTTGCTTTTCACAATATTTCTAGGAAGAAGCGGCTGTGGCTGAGGTCGAAGAGGTTGCTGCCTGTGTTCTCCTCAAGGATTTTGATGGATTTTTGTCTAACATTGAGGTCTTTCATCCATTTTGAGAGTCTAGTTTTGTGTGTGGTGTAAGGAAATGGTCCAGTTTCATTCTTCTGCATGTGGCTGTCCATTTTTCCCAACACCATTTGTTGAAGAACTGTCTTTTTTCATCGGACATTCTTTCCTGTTTTGTTGAAGATTAGTTAACCGTAGCATTGAGAGTCCATTTCTGGGCTCTCTATTCTGTTCCATTGATCTATGTGTCTGTTTTTGTGCCAATACCATACTGTCTTAACGATGACAGCTTTGTAATAAAGTTTGAAATCTGGAATTGTGATGCCACCAACTTTGGTTTCCTTTTTCAACATTCCTCTGGCTATTCAGGGTCTTTTCTGGTTCCATATAAAAAATTTTAGGATTATTTTTTCCATTTCTTTGGAAAAAATCAGTGGTATTTTGATAGGGATTGCATTAAATGTGTAGATTGCTTTAAGTAGCATAGACATTTTCACAATATTTGTTCTTCCAATCCATGAGCATGGAACATTTTTCCATTTCTTTGTGTCTTCCTCAATTTCTTTCATGAGTACTTCATAGTTTTCTGAGGTTAGGCAAAGGTTTATTCCTAGGTATCTTATGGTTTTGGGTGCAATTGTAAATGGGATTGACTCCTTAATTTCTCTTTCTTCTGTCTTGCTGTTGGTGTAGAGAAATGCAACTGATTTCTGTGCATTGATTTTATATCCTGACACTTTACTGAATTCCTGTATAAGTTCTAGCAGTTTTGGAGTGGAGTCTTTTGGGTTTTCCACATATAGTATCATATCATCTGCGAAGAGTGATAATTTGATTTCTTCTTTGCCAGTTTGGATGCCTTTAATTTCCTTTTGTTGTCTGATTGCTGAGGCTAGGACCTCTAGTACTATGTTGAATAGCAGTGGTGATAATGGACATCCCTGCCGTGTTCCTGACCTTAGCGGAAAAGCTTTCAGTTTTTCTCCATTGAGAATGATATTTGCGGTGGGTTTTTCATAGATGGCTTTGATGATATTGAGGTATGTGCCCTCTATCCCTACCCTTTGAAGAGTTTTGATCAGGAAGGGATGCTGTACTTTGTCAAATGCTTTTTCAGCATCTATTGAGAGTATCATATGGTTCTTGTTCTTTCTTTTATTGATGTGTTGTATCACATTGACTGATTTGCGGATGTTGAACCAACCTTGCAGCCCTGGAATAAATCCCACTTGGTCGTGGTGAATAATCTTTTTAATGTACTGTTGAATCCTATTGGCTAGTATTTTGTTGAGTATTTTCGCATCTGTGTTCATCAAGGATATCGGTCTATAGCTCTCTTTTTTGGTGGGATCCTTGTCTGGTTTTGGGATCAAGGTGATGCTGGCCTCATAAAATGAGTTTGGAAGTTTTCCTTCCATTTCTATTTTTTGGAACAGTTTCAGGAGAATAGGAATTCGTTCTTCTTTAAATGTTTGGTAGAATTCCCCCGGGAAGCCGTCTGGCCCTGGGCTTTTGTTTGTTTGGAGATTTTTAATGACTGTTTCAATCTCCTTACTGGTTATGGGTCTGTTCAGTCTTTCTATTTCTTCCTGGTTCAGTTGTGGTAGTTTATATGTTTCTAGGAATGCATCCATTTCTTCCAGATTGTCAAATTTATTGGCGTAGAGTTGCTCATAGTATGTTCTTATAATAGTTTGTATTTCTTTGGTGTTAGTTGTGATCTCTCCTCTTTCATTCATGATTTTATTTATTTGGGTCCTTTCTCTTTTCTTTTTGATAAGTCGGGCCAGGGGTTTATCAATTTTATTAATTCTTTCAAAGAACCAGCTCCTAGTTTCGTTGATTTGTTCTATTGTTTTTTTGGTTTCTATTTCATTGATTTCTGCTCTGATCTTTATGATTTCTCTCCTCCTGCTGGGCTTAGGGTTTCTTTCTTGTTCTTTCTCCAGCTCCTTTAGGTGTAGGGTTAGGTTGTGTACCTGAGACCTTTCTTGTTTCTTGAGAAAGGCTTGTACCGCTATATATTTTCCTCTCAGGACTGCCTTTGTTGTGTCCCACAGATTTTGAACCGTTGTATTTTCATTATCATTTGTTTCCATGATTTTTTTCAATTCTTCTTTAATTTCCCGGTTGACCCATTCATTCTTTAGAAGGATGCTGTTTAGTCTCCATGTATTTGGGTTCTTTCCAAACTTCCTTTTGTGGTTGAGTTCTAGCTTTAGAGCATTGTGGTCTGAAAATATGCAGGGAATGATCCCAATCTTTTGATACCGGTTGAGTCCTGATTTAGGACCGAGGATGTGATCTATTCTGGAGAATGTTCCATGTGCACTAGAGAAGAATGTGTATTCTGTTGCTTTGGGATGAAATATTCTGAATATATCTGTGATGTCCATCTGGTCCAGTGTGTCGTTTAAGGCCTTTATTTCCTTGCTGATCTTTTGCTTGGATGATCTGTCCATTTCAGTGAGGGGAGTGTTAAAGTCCCCTACTATTATTGTATTATTGTTGATGTGTTTCTTTGATTTTGTTATTAATTGGTTTATATAGTTGGCTGCTCCCACTTTGGGGGCATAGATATTTAAAATTGTTAAATCTTCTTGTTGGACAGACCCTTTGAGTATGATATAGTGTCCTTCCTCATCTCTTATTATAGTCTTTGGCTTAAAATCTAATTGATCTGATATAAGGATTGCCACTCCTGCTTTCTTCTGATGTCCATTAGCATGGTAAATTCTTTTCCACCCCCTCACTTTAAATCTGGAGGTGTCTTCGGGCTTAAAATGAGTTTCTTGGAGGCAACATATAGATGGGTTTTGTTTTTTTATCCATTCTGATACCCTGTGTCTTTTGACAGGGGCATTTAGCCCATTAACATTCAGGGTAACTATTGAGAGATATGAATTTAGTGCCATTGTATTGCCTGTAAGGTGACTGTTACTGTATATGGTCTCTGTTCCTTTCTGATCTACCACTTGTAGGCTCTCTCTTTGCTTAGAGGACCCCTTTCAATATTTCCTGTAGAGCTGGTTTGGTATTTGCAAATTCTTTCAGTTGTTGTTTGTCCTGGAAGCTTTTAATCTCTCCTTCTATTTTCAATGATAGCCTAGCTGGATATAGTATTCTTGGCTGCATGTTTTTCTCGTTTAGTGCTCTGAAAATATCATGCCAGCTCTTTCTGGCCTGCCAGGTCTCTGTGGATAAGTCAGCTGCCAATCTAATATTTTTACCATTGTATGTTACAGACTTCTTTTCCTGGGCTGCTTTCAGGATTTTCTCTTTGTCACTGAGACTTGTAAATTTTACTATTAGGTGACAGGGTGTGGGCCTATTCTGATTGATTTTGAGGGGCGTTCTCTGAACCTCCTGAATTTTGATGCTCGTTCCCTTTGTCATATTGGGGAAATTCTCCCCAATAATTCTCTCCAGTATACCTTCTGCTCCCCTCTCTCTTTCTTCTTCTACTGGAATCCCAATTATTCTAATGTTGTTTCGTCTTATGGTGTCACTTATCTCTCGAATTCTCCCCTCGTGGTCCAGTAGCTGTTTGTCCCTCTTTTGCTCAGCTTCTTTATTCTCTGTCATTTGGTCTTCTATATCACTAATTCTTTCTTCTGCCTCATTTATCCTAGCAGTGAGAGCCTCCATTTTTGATTGCACCTCATTAATAGCTTTTTTGATTTCAACTTGGTTAGATTTTAGTTCTTTTATTTCTCCAGAAAGGGCTTTTATATCTCTCGAGAGGGTTTCTCTAATATCTTCCATGCCTTTTTCGAGTCCGGCTAGAACCTTGAGAATTGTCATTCTGAACTCTAGATCTGACATATTACCTATGTCTGTATTGATTAGGTCCCTAGCCTTCGGTACTGCCTCTTGTTCTTTTTTTTGTGTTGAATTTTTCCGTCTTGTCATTTTGTCCAGATAAGAGTATATGAAGGGGCAAGTAAAATACTAAAAGGGTGGCAACAACCCCAGGAAAAAATGCTTTAACCAAATTAGAAGAGATCCAAAATCGTGAGGGGGGAGAAAGGGGATAAAAAGAGGTTCAAAAAGGAAGAAAGAAAAAAATAAGAAAAAAGAAAAAAAAAAAAAAGAAAAGAAAAGAATTAAAAACAAAAAAGGAAAACACCTAAAAAAAATGTAAAAAAGAAAAAATATATATATTAGATAAACTAGTAAAAAATCGTTAAAAAAGAAAAAGGTAACAGTTAAAAAAAAAAAATTTACCCGAAGGCGAGGAAAAAAAAAAAAATGAAAAAGAAAAAAATTAAATTAACTGCAAGACTAAAAAAAAAATCACAGGGAAAAAGCCATGAGTTCCGTGCTTGGCTTTCTCCTCCTCTGGAATTCTGCTGCTCTCCTTGGTATTGAAACCACACTCCTTGGTAGGTGAACTTGGTCTCGGCTGGATTTCTTGTTGATCTTCTGGGGGAGGGGCCTGTTGTAGTGATTCTCAAGTGTCTTTGCCCCAGGAGGAATTACACCGCCCTTACCCGGGGCCGGGGTGAGTAATCCGCTCGGGTTTGCTTTCAGGAGCTTTTGTTCCCTGAGCGCTTTCCTGTAGAGTTCCGGAGGACGGGAATACAAATGACGGCCTCCTGGTCTCCGGCCCGGAGGAGCCGAGAGCCCAGGGCCGCACTCCTCAGTGCGCCCTCAGAGAACAGCGCCCAGTTACTCCCGTCTGCCTGACCTCCGGCCGCGCTCCGAGCTCACCGAGCCTGCGACCAGTTCAAGGTCACACCGAGCTGTGAGCTTACTGTCGGCTCTGTCTCTGTAGCTGGCTTTCCCGTTCCAATACCCGCAAGATCTGCGACACTCAGACACCCCTGATCCTTCTGTGACCCTGCGGGACCTGAGGCCACGCTGAACCCACATGGGCTTCGCCCCAGTTTAGCCTCTGGAGCGATGTCCCTCAGCGGAACAGACTTTTAAAAGTCCTGATTTTGTGCGCGGTTGCTCCGCCGCTTGCCGGGAGCCGGCCCCTCCCCCCGGGGTCTATCTTCCCGTCGCTTTGGATTCACTTCTCCGCCGATCCTACCTTTCAGAAAGTGGTTGTTTTTCTGTTTCCAGAATTGCTGTTCTTCTTCTCTTCGATCTGCCGATGGATCTTCAGGTGTTTGCAATCTTTAGATAAGCTATCTAGCTGATCTCCGGCTAGCTGAAGCAGTCTCAGCCTGCTGCTTCTCCGCCATCTTGACTGCTGTCGGTTTTTTGTAGATAGCTTTGATGATATTAAGGTGCATATGCTCTCTCCCTACACTTTGAAGAGTTTTGATCAAGAAAGATGCTATACTTTGTCATTTACTTTTTTGGCATCTACTGAGAGTATAATATGGTTCTTGTTCTTTCTTTTATTAATGTAAATTGTATCACATTGATTGATCTGCAGATATTGAACCAACCTTGCAGCCCAGGAATAAATCCCACTTGGTCATGATGAATAATCCTTTTAATGTAATGTTGAATCCTATTGGCTAGTATTCTGGTGAGAATTTTTGCATGCATGTTCATCAGGGATATTGGTCTATAATTCTCCTTTTTGATGGGATCTTTGTCTGGTCTCATAAAATGAGTTTGAAAATTTTCCTTTCATTTCTATTTTTTGGAAGAGTTTCATGAGAATACATATTAATTCTTCTTCAAATGTTTGGTAGAATTCCCTTGGGAAGCCATCTGGCCCTGAGCTCTTGTTTGTTGGGAGATTTTTGATGACTGCTTCAATTCCTTACTGGTTATGGGTCTGATCTGGTTTTCTGTTTCTTCCTGGTTCAGTTTTGGTAGTTTATATGTCTCTAGGAATGCATCTATTTCTTCCAGGTTGTCAAATTTGCTGGTGTATAGTTGCTCATAACATGTTCTTATAATTGTTTGTGTTTCTTTGGTGTTGGTTGTGATCTCTCCTCTTTCATTCATGATTTTATTAATTTGGGTCCTTTCTCTTTTCTTTCTGATGAGTCTGGCCAGGGGGTTATCAATCTTATTAATTCTTTCAAAGAATCAGCTCCTAGTTTTATTGATCTGTTCTGCTGTTCTTTTGGCTTCTATTTCACTGATTTCTGCTCTGATCTTTATGATTTCTCTTCTCCTGCTGGGTTTGGGGTTTCTTTGCTGTTCTTTCTCCAGCTCCTTAGGTGTACGGTTATGTTGTGTACTTGAGACCTTTCTTGTTTCTTGAGAAAGGTTTGTATTGTTATATACTTTCCTCTCAGAACCCCCTTTTCTTCATCCCAAAGATTTTGAAAAGTTGTGTTTTCACTTTCATTTGTTTTCATATTTTATAAAAATTCTTCTTTAATTTCCTGGTGGACTCATTCATTCTTCAGTAGAATGCTCTTTAGCCTCCATGTATATGAGTTCTTTCCAACATCCCTCTTGTGATTGAGTTTTAGTTTCAAAGCATTATGGTCTGAAAATATGCAGGGAATGATCCCAGTCTTTTGGTACTGGTTGAAACCTGATTTGTGACCCAGGATGTGATCTATTATGGAAAATGTTCCATGTGCACTCGAGAAGAATGTGTATTCTGTTACTTTGGGATGGAATCTTCTGAATATATCTGTGATGTCCATCTGGTCCAGTGTGTCCTTTAAAGCCTTTATTTCCTTTTTGATCTTTTCTCAGATGATCTGTCCATTTCAGTGCGGGGGTGTTAAAGTCCCCTACTATTATTATATTATTATTGATGTGTTTCTTTGATTTTGTTATTAATTGGTTTATATAATTGGCTGCTCCCATGTTACAGACATAGATATTTAATATTGTTAGATCTTCTTGTT
Organism: Mustela erminea; assembly: GCF_009829155.1. Lineage (NCBI taxonomy): Eukaryota > Metazoa > Chordata > Mammalia > Carnivora > Mustelidae > Mustela > Mustela erminea. The sequence continues at coordinate 63,310,448 of NC_045623.1, forward strand.
GGACAGACCCTTTAAGTATGATATAGTGTCCTTCCTCATCTCTTATTATAGTCTTTGGATTAAAATCTAATTTATCTGATATAAGGATTGCTATCCCAGCTTTCTTTTGATGTCCATTAGCATAGAAAATTGTTTTCTACCCCCTTACTTTAAATCTTCAGGTGGTGTCTTTTGGTCTAAAGTGAGTTTCTTGTATACAGCATGTCAATGTATCTTGTGTGTGTGTGTGTGTGTGTGTGTCTTTTTTTTTTTTTAATCCATTTTGATACCCTATGTCCTTTGATTGGGGCATTTAGCACATTTACATTCAAGGTAACTATTGAAAGATATGAATTTAGTGCCACTGTATTGCCTGTAAGGTGACTGTTACTGTATATTGTCTCTGTTCCTTTCTGCTCTTTACTTTTAGGCTCTCTCTTTGCTTAAAGGACCCCTTTCAGTATTTCCTGTAGGCCTGTTTTGGTGTCTGCAAATTACTTTTAGTTTTTGTTTTTCCTGGAAGATTTGTATCTCTCCTTCTATTTTTAATGAAAGTCTAGCTGGATATAGTATTCTTGGCTGCATATTTTTCTTGTTAGTGCTCTGAATATATCATACCAGTCCTTTTTGGCCTGCCATGTCTCTGTGACTAGGTCTCTTGCCAATCTAGTATTTCTACCATTGTAGGTTACAGACCTCTTGTCCCAAGCTGCGTCCAGGACTTTCTCTTTGTCACTGAGACTTGTAAGTTTTACTGTTAGATGACAGGGTGTAGACCTATTTTTATTGATTTTGAAGGGGTTTATCTGTGCCTCCTGGATTTTGATTCTTGTTCCCTTTACCAAGTTAGAGAAATTCTCTACTATAATTTGCTCCTCTCTCTCTTTCTTCTCTTTCTGGGATCCCAATTATTTTAATATTGTTTCGTCTTATGGTATCACTTGTCTCTCTAATTCTCCCTTCATGATCCAGTAGGTATTTATCTCTCTTTTTTTCTGTTTTTTTATTCTCCACCATTAGGTCTTCTATATCACTTATTCTCTCTTCTGCCTCATTTATTCTAGCAGTAAGAGTCTCCATTTTTTACTGCACCTCATTAATAGCTTTTTTAAATTTCAACTTGGTTAGATTTTAGTTCTTTTATCTCTCCAGAAAGGAATTTTATTTCTCCAGAAAGGGATTCTCTAGTATTTTCCATGCTTTTATCAAGCCCAGCTAGCACCTTGATAATCATCATTCTGAACTCTAGTTCTGACTTATTACTAATGTCTGTGTTGATTAGATCCCTAGCCATCAGTACTGTCTCTTGTTCTTTTTTTTGTGGTGCGTTTATCTGCCTTGTCGTTTTATCCACATAAGAATAAATGCATGAGAGAACAAAATACTTAAAGGGTAGCAATGACCCCAGAAAAATATACACTAACCAAATCAGAAGAGACCTGAAACCAGGGGAAGAAGAAAGAAGAGGGAAAAGAAAAAATATATATTTATATTTATATATATTTGGGGGAGATAGTTTCGTCTAACAGACCAAAATACACCCAATCAAGTGTGTGGCTCTGCTCTATTCTATTAAAGCAGAGCCACACACTTGATTTTGGTGTATTTTAGTCTGTTAGTAGAAACTACCTCCCAAAATTTTAATGAAGATAAATGTTTATACAAATAAGGGTAAACATGATGAAGGGATGGAATATGACTATAAAGAAGAAAATTTTAAAAAATTCTAAAAAATGAATTGGTAAGAAGTTGGTTGTAAAAAAGAGGAAAGAATGTGATCAGGCTGGAGAGTAGAACAAAGCCGTGTGCTAGATTTAGGGTATATTGTTATCTATTAGAGGAAATTGGGGGCCAAAATTTTAAAGAATAAAAACCTATAGGTATATAAAAATAAGGTTAAATATAATGAAGGGATAAATGTGACTATAACAATGAAAATTTAAAAAGATTTTTTTAAAAAGGTGTTGATAAGATTAAATAGTTTAAAGAATGTTAAAATAGGAACGAGGAAAAATTTTAAAAATAGAATAAGAAAAAAATACAATTAAAAAATTATCTGTGAAAGACTAAAGGATCATGGGGGGAAAGCCATGAATTCTATGTGTTGTTTTCCCCTAGCTCTGGAGTTCTGCAGTTCTTGTTGATGGTGAACTTGGTCTTGGTTGGATCTTGCTTGGTTCTTGCTAATATTCTGGGGGAGGGGCCTGTTGGTGTGATTCTCAAATGTCTTTGCCTAAGGCAGAATTGCACCACCCTTGCCAGGGGCCAGGCTAAGTAATCTGCTTGGGTTTGCTCTTGATAGCTTGTGTTCCCTGAACACTTTCCATATAGCTTTGGAGGATGGGAATGAAGATGGTGGCCTCCCAATCTCCCTCCAGAGGAGCTGAGAGTCACAGCCCCACTCCTCAGTGTGCCCTCAGAGAAAAGCTGTCAATCCTTCCCATCTCCCTGTTCTCTGGCCATGCTCTGAGCTCACCCAGCCTGTGACTGAGAGTTTCTATCTCTGGCGCACAGTCCTGTTTGGAGTTTCCAAACCCAGCAGATTCCTGCAGCAAACTCCCATGCTGCTCCTCCTGGAGGAGGAATGTGAGTCTCCCCAGATCCGCTACTTATGGGGTTCCTGCTCGAAGAACAGTGGCCCAACTGTGCCTCGAATAATGGTTTAAGGTAACCCTGAGCCGAGAGCACCCTCCCTGTCTTTGTCTCTGAGGCTGGCTTCCCCACTCTGATACCTGGGAGCTCTGCTTCTCTCAGACACCCCTGGTCTTTTTGTGACCCTGTGGGTCCTGAGACCATACTGTCCCCACAAGGGCTCCCCTCCCCCACCCTTAACCTCTGGAGCAATGTCCCTCAGTGGAGCAGACTTCTGAAACTTCTGATTTTGTATTGGGCTATTCTATTGCCTGCCTGGAGCCGGCTCCTCCCCCCACATTCTCTCTTCCCATATATCACCTCAGATTCATTTCTCCGCACATCCTACCTTCTGGAAAGTGGTCAATTTTTCTGCTCCTGGAATTGCTGTTCTTCTCTCTCCTGTTGAGTTTGTAGGTGCTCAGAATGGCTTGATAATTATATAGCTAAACTCCTGGGACCTGATAATATTCTCCTATTCCCCCTCCCCCCTCCTCCACTTGTTTCTAAGCTAAAACTTCTGAATGGATTCTTTCAGTTTTTTTCTATTTAAGTTATTTTATTATTAAACTTATATTGGATAATATTTTAAAAAATAAAGAACAGTTCCTGGACTGATTTTTGGATTATCCAAAGTTAAGTGGAATATGATATTCCTTAGCAATAACTCTTCATATTTGTATGACATTTTACCTTTACAAAGCCTTTTTATATCTATTGTTTCATTTAATCCTCTCAGTACTTCTGCGAGGCGCAATCCTGTGGGGACCCCCTCTCATATTTAAGAACTTTTTCTGTATCTTCACTTAATAAACTTCTATTGCTTTTTTATTATTATTTTTATTTTATTTTATTTTTTCAGTGTTCCAAGAAGACAATGTATTTTTTTTAATTAACATATAATGTATTATTAGCCCCAGGGGTACAGGTCTGTGAATCACCAGGTTTACACACTTCACAGCACTCACCATAGCACGTACCTTCCCCAGTGTTCATAAGCCCACCACCCTCTCCCAAACCCCCTCCCCACAACAACCCTCAGTTTGTTTTGTGAGATTATGGTTTGCCTCCCTCCCGATCCCATCTTGTTTCATTTATTCTTTTCCTACCCTCCAAACCCCCCACATTGCATCTCTATTCCTCATATTAGGAAGATCATATGATAGTTGTCTTTGTCCGATTGACTTATTTTGCTAAGCATAATACCCTCTTAAACTTCTATTGCTTTACTCACAAAAAAATAAATAAAAATACTTCTGTGAGGTCAGTGAAGGGATTATCATGTCTGTTGTCTAGATTTGTATACCAAAGCACATCTATATTAGAAGAGTATTGAGATAGGAATGGCTGGGTGGTTCAGTCAGTTAAGCATCCAACTCTTGATCTCAGATCAGGTCATGGTTTCAAGGTTAAAAAAAAAGGGGGGGAGGATTTAGATCAGAGATGTAATTTGAATGTGCTTATGCTTTTCATTTGTTTATGTATTTAACCACATTTATTGGCAACTGATTATATGTTGGTTATAATGTGATCCTGGCCTTAAGAAGTTCATTGTCTATTAGGGCATGAAGCCTGCAAGTGGAGAGCAGTAAAAGGATATGGACACATGTATCAGGTAAGAGTTGTCAACAAGGAGTGGAAGATCAGCCTTGTTGGGACATATGGAAAGGGCATTATGATGTGCCACTTAAGCAGAGTATTGAGTCTCGTCAGGACTTCCCCGATGAAAGAGGAAGGAAAAGTCCTTCCTAAAATATCCCCAAACAAGAAGACTTAGAAACTGATACTTAATTTCTACTCTCATTTGTGCAAAGGTAAGTCTTCACTATAAGTCCCCTACTTCCTGCTTCCCCTACCCCACCTAAAAAAAGAAAGAAAAAAATCACAAAGAAGAAAGTCACAGTCGTTCAGGCCCTTACCAACTGGGCCTAGTTTTCTGAATAAAAAGAGGAAACAGGGCTTGTTTCCTGCAGCTATTTCTTGTGCCACCTTCCTTCAGACCCTGGCTTTGCTCAGGCTGGGTGGACCCTATCCAGGGAGGCAGGGCGAACGGTGTTTGTATTCATCAGTACGCATTTCTTTGAAACTGGCCACCAGTGAACAATCAGATTGCCTTGGAATATTCTTAAGCTTCCTACATGTTTGATTAGTTTTTCCCAGTAGGAAATGAAACAAAAGAAGCAGCTATTAAGAGAGCTTGCTCTCTGCATGGTCTCAGACTGGCTCCTGGTGTCACAGTGATCTTCAGAGCAGACAGGAAGGTCGGAATCATTCCAGGTGTTGAATGGAAAGACTGGAGCTGGATGTGCTTAGCCTTTGTGGTGGATGGGAGCAGAGGAGGGCAGGATAATCTGAGATCTCTTTTTGATGTTCCAGAGACTGTTTGACACTCTTGCTTCAATGTTCCTCTCTATAAAAGAAGATTATTCATGTATAAGATTCTTCCATGTATCCATTCTCTTAGTAACCCATAGAGCATGACCCTCTGCTAGATGTCAAGGATACAAGAGTAAAATATGAGGAAGATACAGCTCCCAAAGGAGTCCTTGCAGAAAATGGGGGTGAGCAGACATCAGGGTTGTGGGTGAGTGAAAGGCAACATAGGCTCATATGATGGGGCCAGGTCATCCTAAAAGAGGCAGCAGGGAACTGTGTGGGGATGTGAAAAGGAAAAGTCTGGTAGATGGTGTAGTGAAAGAGCAAATTCTGGTGGAGAAGAGAAATGTCCAAAGAAGGTCTTTCACATTTTGCTATAATAAGTGATATAAGACCTCTCTTCCAAGACCCCTATAAAATATTAGAGAAAATTTATGTGGCTTATTAATATTTGGTGAAATGGATCATCTTTAGGAAGAAAGAAGTGCTTATATCTGCTTTATAAGAAGCTGGACACAGGAAAAAAGTAAGCCAATATTTAAATACATAAATGCATACATCTATTTACATATGTGTATATAGATACGTGTATATCTATGTAACATATATATATCATGTATACATGTATATGCACACTGTGTATGCACACATACATATATATGTATATACATATATATACACACATACATACACTATATGTGTATGTATGTATATATGGTATATAGGCAACTCCCCTAAAAAAGCTTCTTGGAGAACAAACAAGAATATTAATTGGATAATTTGTTCTTAGTGAACTAGCATGAGCTAACACTTAAGTATTTACTATGCACCAGGTCCCTTTCTAGGCACCTTAAATGCAATAGGTCTTCTTCAGTTCTTATAGTAACTTTACTGGGTAAGTGCTACCATTATCACTCTTTTACAGACAAGGAATCTGAGGAACAGAAATTCAGTTACTTGCCCAAGGACAAATAGCAAGTAAGAAATCAAGAGTGAGCTTTGGATCCAGGCAGCATGGATCTAGGACCACAATTCTTCTCTGCCCTATTACATAAGATATTATTCACTTTTAATATTTTTTAAGGAATCAAATCCTTTAGGGAGCCTGGAGTATGGATGGAGGATCAAGGCAGATGCGTGTAAGGAACAGAAGCTTCCTCTCTTCATGGTGTTAAGTGCATTGCTCCCTGAATTTGATTATAGATCCTTGGACAAGATTTGTTAACTTGGTTCTTTTATTCAATAGCTATTTATTGAGTAGCCACTGTGTGCCAGAAACCATTTGAGGTGGTAGAAAAAGAATAGTAAACCAAATAAGCAAAATCCCCATTAAGTATGGAATTTGCATAAGGACAATAGAAGAACACTTGGATGGCTTGTACAGTCATGTACAATCATGATAACTGCTGTAGAGACAAGGGCTGTCGTGACAGTACAGAGGAGGGAGGGGAGCTGCTATAAAATACAGGTGGTCCAGGAAAGCCTTGTTGACAAAGTGACTTTTGAACAGAGACCTGAAGGAAATGCAGGAGCGAGCTTCCATTATCTAGGAGAAGAGCACTGTTGGCAGAGGGAATGCCAAGTGTGAAAGCCTTGAAATTCAGTTGTACTTGACCTGTGTGAGGAAGAGGTGAAGATCTATGCATCTGGAGTAGGCTGAACTAGGAACAGTATAGTAAAAGAGCAGGTGAGAAATTTAATGGAGACTTTGGTTTTCACTGTGGGACAAGTAACCACAGGAAGGCAGAGGCAAGAAACAATGATTTTTTTTTTTCTGCCCTATGTCTTAAAAAGATTACTCTCACTGCTAGATGAAAAATCAATGATAAGGGGGCAAGAGTGGACACAATTATTGTTGCAAAAATCCAGGCAAGAGCTGATGGTGATAGTGTTGGAGGGTGATGAAAAGGGGTTGGGCTGTATTTTGAAGGCTGAGTGTAGAGTTAACCACATTTGGAAGTTTTCACCCCATAGATGATATATACAGATGTTAAAACTGGCTGAGATCACTTCCAGAGGCAGTCTTGGTAGAAAAAGAAACGTGTTCATGGGTGGAAGCCTGGGCAGCTCTGATCTTGAGGGATTGAAGAGACAGGAGGGATCAACAAATGAGGCTAAGAAGGAGTAGCAGGGGAGAAAAGGAACACCAAGGGAGAGGAGTGTCCTGGGAGTCAGGTAAAGAATGTGCTTCATGGAGGAGGGTGACCACCTGTGCTGTGTGATGCTGCAGTCAGTAAGGACTGAGAAATGAGTGTTGTGTTAGCAACGTTGTGGTCACTGATGACCTTGACAGAAGTTGCTTTCGTTCTGGTGGAGGGGGCAAAAGCCTGACTGGAGTGGATTTAGGAGAAAATTGAGTTACCTCTGGATATGTTTGTACGTGAGGCTTTCATCTGAGTGGGAATGGAATCTGTTTTCACACTCCTCAGAGGCTTGAGTCTTGTCCTTGCAAAACCAAGGCTCAAAAAGGCCCAGGGCTTTAGAAACAGCAAATAAGAAAGTAAAACCTTTGAACTTGGGAATAGTATTAAGGTTGTCATCTAGGGCTTGAAATGTTGGGAGTCACAGATCTTGCTCCAGGAAATAAAATGGACCTGTTGTTGGATTTATTCTGGTTCTCTGCCCAAGACTACAGCTAAAGAATCTCTTGTACTATATTTACCTCGAGACTTTGTCCCCATGTCTTCCCTTGACAACAAAATGTCATGTCCTCCAGAGTCTGTACTTTCAGGGAAAAAATGATTGTTACCTCTGTTTGATGAAAATTTCTTCTTCATAGTTCATGTGTCGGTGTAGCATCTTCTAAATTCCTTGTATTGGGGGGTTTGCATATTGAGCCTGGACATGGAGAAGTAAATTCTAGTTCCTACTCTGTTACTAGTTTGTTGTGCAAAAATAATTATATCACTTTATGTCACATTATATCACAAAAATAATTACATCCTGTGTGCCTCAGCATTTCCATTTAGTTTGGCAGGATAACTTTGAATTCCCTTAAATCTTATATTCTCTGATTCATTCTAAAATTCATCATGTTTTCCAAGTTTCCAATTTATTTCAGCTTTCTCTTTTTTATATTAATCACAGTTCCTTTTTGCAAGAGGAATAGGGATATTTTCCAACCATTCAGTCATCTTTATGAATCTTCTAATTGTTTGGATACCTATAAATTGTGGAGAATAGCATTCAATCTTGATGTCCCAAAAACTGAAGACTGGCAACAGACTAGGAGTTGAGACCTGGGTCCTGGCCCCTGTGGTTGTTTCTTTGATTCTTAACGCTATGTCAGTGAAGTCCTGGCTATCTTTGGCTTGCTATGTGTCCTTGGCCAAGGTGATTAATCTCTCTGTGCCTTGGCTTTTCAACTGAAAGGGAAATATCACTATCACATGTCTTGAGAGAACCTATGTGATAGGTTGGGGCTTACCTGACAGTAACTGCTATTACTTACCTATCTACTTACCTGATAGATTCCTGCCAATTGTAGCTATCTGGTAAAATCCACTCAATTCAGTCTGTTATGCAAGGATAGTCAGAGAGGCTTTCTTAACTAAGGACTTTAGAACTTTAGACATTAAATGAAAATCAAACACAGTATCAAGAATGAAAGTGCCCCTTGAACATTATTTATGTATTGCTGAAAATAAACTCCTGTACCTGGTTACCTATGAGAGCAATGGTGCCATCATTTTAAGGCCTCCTATTATCAATGTGAATCATTCCAAATTAGCAGCCAATAGGAGAAATGTATTCCGTGAATGCACAGGAACTGACTTCACGAAGGCAAAAGTAGTTCTCTATGTCATTGTCACCATGTTCAGTGAATATTATGAGAAACAATTTATAATTGAAGCAGCTGAGGTGGTTTTTCCTAATGGAAAATCATATACCCTTCCAGAACTGGCTTAATAAAAGGAGATGGTGATATCTGATCTAAGCAGCAAAAAGTTGGAATCAGAGGAACGCCAGGAAATTTTGCCAAGCTTCTGATCAAGTTGTGTTTAAAGCTAGAAGTCATGGGTGTTGGGAATCAGATTGAGATTAAAATCTCATTGACCAGACCTGACATTTTGCATGCATGTGATATCACAAAAAATGTAACTATTGCTTATGGATGTAATAACATTCAGGTGGCTCTCCCAGAAACATACGCTGTGGTTAACCATTTTCCATGTAATAAGTTCAGAGGACTTCTAAGACATGACATGGTAGCTGACTTCTAAGACATTCCGTGGATGCACAGAAGCACTTGTCTTTCCTCTGTGCCTCCAAAAGATATTGCTGATAAACTTGGTTTGGACATTTCTGCAGCAAAGGTAGTTCATAGAAGGGATCTTAAAGCCATTGAATTTCAGGTAGTACTCATTACCCTTCTTCTTGGCCCCCTAAAGACCATAGCCACAAATAGTAAGATGCCCCTTCTTCTGAAACAGAAATCACTGACGGTAGAAGATTCCAGCAGAGACCTAGATGAAAGAAGCTACAGGCATCTCAGTGCTGTTTAATACAGTAAGAATCCTTAGTTGGAGATAATCTGTAGGCTTCTGGATGGAATTATATAGCCGCTTAAGGTGCTTCCTGGTAAAAAGAAGGGGGGAATATGGGATCAAAGCATCTGAAGGCCCTTATCCTGAGTGATGTGTCGAGATCTTTGTCAGGGGTCAAAGTCTGGGGTTGGTGCTTCATCCTGATGCCCTCACCAAATTTGAGCTGACCATGTCCTGCTCCTCCCTGGAAATCAGTATTGGCCCTGTTGGTGAAGATGGGTCTCTGCTGTTGGTTCTCTTCATGAGAGAACCTTCTCTGCCCTTGCTGTCCTTTTGCTGTCCCCACAGGGAGTATCCATTTGTGCTTTATTGTTTGATAAAGTAGAAAGCAGTAGGAGGAGTGCCAAGGTGGCTCAGTTGGTTGAGAGTCTGACTCTTCATTTTGGCTCAGGCCCTAATCTCATGGGTCATGAGCCTTGAATGGGGCTCTCCCCTGAGCGGGGACTCTGCTTGGAGATTCTCTCCCTCTTCCCCTCTCCCCATTCATGCTGTGTGTTCTCTCTCTCTCTCTTTCAAATAAATAGACAACTATTTTAAAAGATAAATAAAAAATAAAGTAGAAAGCAATGGGTGGGGGGAGTGGGAAAGAGTGAAAGCCCTCATAAAATTGTCTACAAGTCTGCATACTGTACAGTAGATTTTGAAATCAGCTGCCAGTTTCCCCACACTTTGGCTGTGTGGTCAGGAGAAGCATTTCTATTTCAGTGGATCTATGTCTCTCCTCCAGATTCTGCCAGCTGTCTCCCTCTGTCTCGTCCCATTCCTTGTCACTGTGTGCTCTGACACCAGTTGCTTCCCTTGGGCTCTTCCCATGGGCAAGAATCAGTGGAGCCCAGCATTGCAGAGGCAAACATTTAAAACCTACTTTAAGAACTGGAATTACCATTGCATGGTAAAGAGGCCCAACTCCCTGCAGTGAGGTGTCTGCAAACTTCCTGCCTGTATTCAATGTGTTTCTTCCGACACCCTCCATTCTGTATTCTCTGTCACACGCTTCTACAGGGAAGAGGCATTTTGAATTCCTTTGGGGAAAATAATTCAATCGTTCAGTGCTATTTGGGGTTCCCCACATTGAAATAAAACATAGATTATGTGATACAGCCTGGAAAGCATCAGACACTCTTTCCTTTTTTCCTTTGACAATGTGGGAGAGGGTAGTAGAGTGGGGAATGGTCCCCACTTACACTATTTCTGTCGTCCCCTCTGCCACAGTATAAGTCCTTCGAGGAAGGGATGATTAGCACTTCTGCATATCCAGTGCCTAGCTCACAGTGTGACCCATGCGGGGGGCATAGTCAGTAGCCATCCCATAGTCAATGAGATGAGTCGCTGCATTGAACCCACCATCCTGGCCGTGGGGTGTAGTAGCAGGTGTCACAGTGGAGTGGAGTCAAAGATAAAGGACTTCTCTTCAGGTGGTCCAGGAACAGAGATGGGGTGGGGTGGGGGGGGTGGTGTCATGAACTCAGCCATGGGGAATCCCAAGAAGTCCATAGTTTTCTGAAGATTTGCATGCTGAGTAGGAAATTCCCACTCTGAAATCAGGGCTTCCCAGTTCCTGGCCCACAGATTGGTGCTGGCCACCAGTGAAATGAAAATGGACAATGTAGTGATTTTTTTTTTAAACAAAGCTTAATTTACGTTTTTAATCTGAGCTTATGGCCTTCCTGAAATGTTTTTACATGTCCTGCTATACTAAAATAACCCTTTTGAAATTATGGGGATGGTAAAGAGCAAATGTTTTTCTTAATGTGAAAATGTTAAAGATTCTTACACTGCAGTTTAATTTTGTTTTGTTTTGGTTTGACATTTTTCTGCCCCACACATTCTCTCTAAGGAGCCCTGTTAGACCTGTGGTTTCTAATGAGACAGGGACCATTTCGAAATTCCAAACGAAAGTTTGAGACTCTTTCGCCACAGAAACCTGTATGTGGTACACACACACACACACAAAAATGTTCGCCGGTAATTTTGGAAGGTTCACAGGCCTCTTTAAGACCAGCTGTGTGCTTCTGAAGGATCCAGAAAATGCAGGTTAGGAATTCCTGGACCAGAGGGAGTGACAGTCCACTGCTGAGAGAAAATGACCTTTCCCCATTCATCTGCTTTGTAATGAAATATTCAATGTAAATAAAAAGTTTTCCATCACTACCTTTAAAAGTCCAGCATGCTAAGCATTGAGATCAGGGATTTAACAGATATTTTACAAAAGCAAATGGCACTCTGGCTAAGGCAGCTGATACCCAGCATTTGAACCAACACTCTGTGGTCTCGGTGGGTGCGGGAACCTCTCTTCCCTTTGGCATTTTTTGTTGAGCATATGTTGCAACCCATCACCACCGACGGGGCTCTGTGCATCTCCCGAGCTGTCTGGGGGAGTCTTTTTGAAGGCATTTCAGCCATCTGTTAGGGTTTCCTGCTCTCAAGGGTGCTTTGATGCCATGAGGAGATGTGACATGACATTTGGAATCTGGGCCCATGCGTCACAATGCCAAGGGCAGGGACAGCCACGGGGTGACTGACTCTGGCCCATTGTGCAGGAATGAGCATGTCAATCAAATACATCTGGCTGGGTAGTCATATTGGCAGCTGGGCTGCTCAAACATAGAGGGGAGGGGGAAACGAAGGGTCAGATAAGCCATCAGAAGAGAAGGCTGCTCATCTTCCTCTGAGAAAGCCTTGGGGTGGAAGTGGAGACCACAAGTAGAGCAATGAAGCTGGCAGTGATCATAGGATCTCGGAACCATAAAGATGATCAAATCCAGAATTTCCCAAACTTCAGTCATTCAAGCCCATAGCCATGACTTTTTCCTCTCTGCCTGTCACCAATAATTTACTTTGTATTTTCATTAAATCAGCTCTTTTTATTTAAATACGTGTATTTTTATTTAAATACATGTATTTTTTATTTTTAATACATGTAATTTTTATATAAATACATCTATTTTTAAAGATAATTTATATAACTAAATGAAATCTAGCATCTCTTGCTATAAATATACTGTAGTCAAAAATAAAATGGGGGCGCCTGGGTGGCTCAGTGAGGTAAGCCTCTGCCTTCAACTCCGGTCATGATCTCAGGGTCCTGGGATGGAGCCCCACATTGGGCTCTCTGCTCAACAGGGAGCCTGCTTCCCCCTCTCTCTCTGCCTGCCTCTCTGCCTATTTGTGATCTCTCTCTCTCTCTGTCAAATAAATAAATAAAATCTTAAAAAAATAAATTAAATAAATAAATAAATAAAACAAAAACAAAGCACTCTTTGGCAATTCTCACTCAGTGCTGTGGTCTGCTAGGGACATTGTTAAAAGGGGAAGTCAGCAAAGGTTTTGGGCTTGTCACAGGCACTCACTTGGCCTTTCTCCTTGATGTAGCTGAGAATATTGAAAGCAAAGTCAAAAGTGAGTCATCATTGCTTTCTGTGCTCAATGTCGGCTAATGCCACGTATTAGATATTAGAGTTGACTAAATTCCATGTGCCCTCTAAATCCATTTTGTATTCTACTGGAGGGCTAGATTTCACTCTGTAGGACTCATGGATCTGATCCAAGCTGTTTATAGAGGTGAGGACACCTGGCGATTCAAAGGCCTTGTCCAAGTTAACCGTGGGTCTAGATCTTTCCTGGTGCTTATACCTTTTAGGTAATTTTACAGATTCTGCAGATTTGACGTACCCGTGCTTTGGCCTTGGATTCTGCCTTATGACTGTGTTGGCCAATGAGATATAAGCAGGCGTGGTGCAGGCAGAGGCTTCAGACTGGATTGTAGAACGGGGCTTGCTTTCGTGTACTTTACCATGAAGAGGGCATGCTGTAGTTAGCTAGCCTGTTGGTCTAAGGAGGATGAGACCCACGTCACGCAGGCCCAGACTCTATCTGTGCAAAGATTCAGTATTGGAGTCCCTGTTGCTCATTCTCCTTTTTGGTGCAGTATGTGGGGTGTGTGTGTGTGTACACACTTGTGCATGTGTTTGTGGGTGCATGTTTGTGTGTGTGTGTGTACACACTTGTGCATGTGTATTTGGGTACAGGTTTGTGCGTGTGTGATATATATTTATGTGTGTGTGTGTATATAAACACATATAGATATATGTTTCATATATATATCAAATAGACAAGACAGGAGGAGGTAAGGGAGAAGAGAGAGGGAAAGGAAAGGTAGGTAGAGAAGGTCAGTATCCATCTCCCGATCATTTTCTGTGTAACACAGACTCTCAAAAACATTGATTAATAAATGCTTTCTCTTTTACTCAACAACTTTGCAAATTCAGTGAGTATTTTCTGAGAACTTTGTTATAACCATGGGACCATGCTAAGTATACCTGGAGATACAAGAGTCTTTTCTGTGCCGGAGGGCATTACTGTGCATTTTGATGGCAAGACCACACCTGTATAATGTGAGTAAGCACCGATTCAGAATTGAATGGTTCCTGTGCAGAAGGGACCAGCACAGCGTTCCTCAAGTACGGCCGCGTCCTCTTCTGCCAGACCTTAACCGTGGTGCCCCGTCAGCCCGCAGTGCTGCAGGGCCCTGCAGAGAGCTCAAGCCTTCCACAAATCTCTGAGTTTCTGGTCGTCTTCCTTCCTCTCTTCCTTTCCATACAGACATTCCTATTCCTTTTTGTTGTTGTTCTTTTTTGCCATTGCTCTGGAGTATTCATAGAAGCCTGCCTATCTTTCCACAAGTTTCTTTCCGTGTACTTGTTCTGAAATCCTGGACCGTTCCTTCACATTCCCCCCTCTACAACCGAGTCCTTGGGAGCTAGCCGTCTGCAGTTCACAGGCTGAGTCCACTTCACTCCATCTCCCTCCACCATGACCATGGTTGATGCCCTTGGAAATGCCTCACCTGCCTGGTTTCTTGGCATACCCTTGACTCCGTCTACTCTGAGTAGACTTTGGAGTAGACTCCAAAGAGTAGTTGGAATAACTTTGTTAAATGCTAATCTGATCATTCAACTGCCCTGCTAAAAAGCACCCCAGTGGCATCCCATTACAATTAGAAACAAAACAAAACAAAACAAAACACCTACAGAATCATTACTATGTCCTATAATACTCCGCATGATGTGGATGCCAGGTAAGTCCACTTTGTTAGTGAAATCAGGGAGATTCCACACTCCGCACGTGACAACGTCTTCTGACTTCCACAGTCTCATTCTCCATGCCAAGCAAAGAAAATCACAATCACAGTTACCATTTATTGAAGACATACCACAGGATGCATATAACTAAGCTCTTTATACTTCTTTGATCCTCGTAATTTTGTGAAATAGGTTCTATTTTTATCCCAGTTTTGTAGATAAGGAAATTTAGGCATAGAAAGTTCAAGCAATTTTCTTAAGGCCACGTGGCTTGAAAATCACAGAGGATCAGAACCCAGGCACCGTCGCTCCCTTACCACTGGTGGGCCATGCAGGGCCCATAGGACTGACAAACACGGAAGGAATATCATCAAACTGCCACCTGCTCTTCCATCGCCATCACTCTTCTGGCTGGCTCTCAGGCTCTTCATAGCTATCTGTACCTTAGGATGTCATTGGCTCTCCACGCTCAAGAGATAGCTCAGTATAACAGCAACATCAACCAAAATTAGGAATCAACTGTTTAAAATTGATAATGGCTCTGAAGGGCTAAGATGGTCTTCTTCCAAAGAGGTAATTAGGGGAACCTGGTAAGAACGGAAGGCATTTTGCAGAAAATAGAGGATGAGCAATCCTCACGGAAATGTCAAAAGGATAATGTGTTTTGCAAATGTTTATTGCAAACAGACAAAAGTAGGTTCAATTACTCATCACAGCCTACACGTTTCTCTCTTTGTTGGCTGGAAAGCACTCAGGTGTTTTGTTTTGCTTTGTTTTGTTTAATATTTTCCAGGATGGCATGGAGGCATTTTTAGCTTTGAAATTTTGATTGTAAATTTCTGTGGCCTATTAAAAAAAAAAAATGCCAGTGCTGCCTTGCAACTTGAAAAAGGCTGACAAAAAACTAGTGAACGGGATTCATCCCCTGGACTTCTTCTACCATCTGGCCTTTGCCCCCTCCTTCCTCCAAACCCTGCGCTCTCTGAGCACCTCATCTGTGATTCTGGGTACTTAGAAACCAGCATCTGCATTAGGCACATGTCTCTCCCTGATTAAAAAAAAATAATCGTCATCTTCCTGTGCTGTTTCCTCTGCAGGAAATAGTTTTTAACTCTGCCTCCACTGTCAGTACCCCCAGTCAACCTCGTTGGAGTGAGAATAAACATCACAGGCTTTGGAGAACACTGAGTTTTAAATCTTAATAATGGTGTGACTTTGTGCCAGCTTCTTGTCCTTATTGAGTCCCAGTCTCTTCTGATATCCAGTGGGAATAATGATGCCTGCATTACAGGGCGGGTGGTGGTGATAGTTAAAGGAGATGGATTTTAAGTGCCCACGAAGTAATACTTCCCTGTGTGCTGGTACTTTGCCTTTATTATTCATTTAATCTGTTATTATTATCAATAATAAATTATTTAATAATTAATCTATGTTATTTAATATATATTTATATATTCTATTATATTATTATTTATATATTTTATGTTATCAGTTTATTATTATAGTTAATTTTATTAATATTAATTAAATGATAATTTCATAATCAATGATATACTGTAAATATAGATGTTTACTTTTATTTATGTATTTATATATAAATGTTATTTACATATAAGTACAAAATAATAAAATAAATAATGATAAATAATAAAAACATTTTTATTAATAAAGTTAAATTCATTAGTTTAACTTTATAAGGTAGGAATTATCAGGGCACCCAGGTGGCTCAATCAGTTAAACTTCTGAGTTTGGCTCAGGTCACGATCTCAGGTTCCTGGGATCAGACCCTGCATAGGGCTCCCCACAGAATCTGCTTGTCCCTCTCCCCCTGCCTCTCCCCACTGCTCATGCCCTCTCTCTCTCTCACAAATAAATAAATAACTTTTTTTAAAGTAGGAATTATTATCCCTATTATACAGGTAAAGAAACCAAGACTCAGAGATGTAAAATAACTTGCCTGTTATGAGTTAAATATGCCCCCCTACAAAAAAAGACATATTGAAGACATACTTATGTCATATGAAGACATACTGGGTGTTAAGACTTAGAGTATAACTTTATTTGGAAATAGTCTTTATAGAAATAATCAAGTTTAAATGGTCAATAGGGTAGACCCTAATCCAACATAACTGGTGTTCTTATGAAGAGGGGACATTTGGACCCAGAGACAGACACTCCCAGAAGGCAGACAATGTGTAGATACAGAGCGAGAAGGCAGGGCTGAGACTGGGGTGATGCGTCTGTGAACCAAGGGACCCCAGATCTTGCCAGCAAGTATCAGACACTAACAGAGGCAGGGAAATATTCCTCCCACTCTCACCTCCCAGAGCTGTCAGAAAAAGCACGGCCCTGCTGGTGCCTTGATTTGAGACGTTTAACCTCTGGAACTGTGAGACAATAGCTTTCTGTCGTGTTTGGCACCCCAGGTTTTGGCATTCTGCTATAGCAGCCCTGTAAACTAATACATTCCACAAGGTCACACCGTTCATAAGTGCCAACTCCAGGATTCGATTCCTGGTCTGCCTTAAGCCCTGGGCTCCTAACGGGACCTCCACCATTGCTTCTCAAACTGTGGTCCCTGGACCAGTGGTACGGGCCTCACCTGCGAGCTTATTAAAAAGTGCAGAATCTCCAACCCCAACCCAAACTTACTGAATTGGAATCTGCACCTTAATAAGATCTCCAAGGAATTCTTACGCACTTTTAAAGTTTGAGAAGCGTGGTAGACAACCTTTCACAGTGACCGATAAACATGGATCCCTTTCTCTTCCTTTCTCCAGGATCCCCTTCGTGCACTGGTGCGAGTGGGTCTCTCCCTTCCAGTGTGTTCTCCCTCCAGCCCATTCCACACCCCACTCCTTAATCTCCCAACCCTGTTTGTCCTCTACACATGGCGGGGACCTCGGGTGCAGTGGGCAAACGACAGGATTCGGGGGCCCTCTTGAACTGGTTTCAAAATCCTGCTTCACCACTCAGTAGGGATGGGAGAAAGAAAGTGGCTCGTCTTTCCTGAGCTTCCGCTTTTCCATCTCTTCTACTGATGTGACCCCCTAGAAGCCCTTGTCCTCCTGTTTGGCCTAGACTACTGAAGTAGACTGGTCACTGGACTTCCCACCTCCGCGTGTCCATCTCAGTCTGTTGTCCCCATTGTGACCTTAATGAGCTCTCCAGTCAGCAAATCTGCTCCTGGCATTTCTCGTGATTGCAAACTGCCCTAGGTAAAGTCCGAATTCCCAGACACAGTTTGCGTGATCCCTTGCGTGATCTGCTCATGTCTCCTTCTCTCCTGTCCTATCTCCTGCCACTTCCCACCATCACATCATTATTTACCCTCTGCATAGGCTAACCTTCCTTTGTGTTCTCAAGTTAGCCACCCTCTCTTTCACGGTCCTTCCCTTCACTGCACCTCCCACGCCTAAACTCCTATACTTTGTGTGACTTCTCCATGCTTTTCTTTATCAGATGACTCGAGCTTTTTAGTAATCATGTGCGGATTTTCTTTAGGCCTCACTAGACTACATGAGCATGAGGGCAAAGACCATGACTTCCTTCGTGTTTGTACTGCGGTCCCCAGCCTGGTGCTGGAATATAAGTCAGCCCCCAGTACTTACGTACAGCATCGATCGAAGGAATTGGGCGGTGCCCCAGTTTGGGGGCCAGCATTGTGCATTCTCTTTAAGAAACTTTTATTTCTGAAATCCCACTGCTGTTGTACAGATTAGGTGCCAGTCGCAGAGTAAGTCCGGAAACAACCAGTGTGTTCTTCCTGAAGTTTCTTTGTCCTTCCCCATAAGATTAAGCTGCCTAGATCCTACCTCATTGAACAAAGCTGAAGTATTTATTCCTAATTGCTTTAAGTAAGGCCTGTGATCTAATCACTAATCAGATGCTTGCGTTTAAGAAAGAAAAATGGCTAATTAACAGAATCCACTCCCGCCAATATTAAGGATCCGAGCTGTATCTGTGACAGCCGGGTGATGGAAGACACACATGGAAGAGGTCTGGAGAGTTCGGGGCTTCCATGGTGTTTTCATTCCCAGAGAAGTCGCAACAACACACACACACAGCTAACAGGAAGGACACGTTCTGAATGAATCCCAGGAACCTGTCCCCTCCTGTGCATTGTCAGTGGTAAGAAGTGCTGTGAGTTTCAAGTTCAAGTGTTAGAAATACACAGTGAAAACTCACGAGCCACTTGTGAAACTGGCGCAAGAATAACCAAAGTGGTTAAAGTTGAGGAAAATAGAAAATCTTATTCACATGGGATGGGCCCATTTTGGCCTTGAATATACCACATGCTCAATAAATTCTTGTGGAGTGAATTTCTTATGAGACACACACGCATGCAGACACCCCTCTATCAAAAAGCATAAAATATAACCTGAACACATGGAGGCTATAATACTCTATTCATGGACGGGAACATTCCGTGCTCTAAAGATGCCACTTCTCCCTGAGTCCGTCTAGAGATTCCAAGTGATCCCAATCAAAACTCCAGCAGAGTTTGCCAGGGAGGCTGACAACCTGAACCTAAACTTCACACGGAAGAGGGAAGGGCCCAGAATAGCCAAGCATTTTTGAAAAAGGAGGAGATAAAAGAAAGAAAGAAAGAATGGGGGAGAGAGAGAGAGAGAGAGGGAGGAGGGTGGGAGGCAGAGAGAGAGAGAAAGAGAAAGAGGAAGAGGGAGGGAGAGAGGAAAAGAGGGAGAGAGGGAGAAAGATAAAGAAAGAAAGGGCGAGAGGGTGGAAGTTAAGGAAGGAGGAAGAAAAAAAGATACGCTCTCTATAAAAATTTACTCTAAAGCTCCATGCCATTTTAAATTTTTTTATTTATTTATTTGACAGACAGAGATCACAAGTAGGCAGAGAGGCAGGCAGAGAGAGAGGAGGAAGCAGGCTCCCTGCCGAGCAGAGAGCCCGATGCCAGGCTGGATCCCAGGACCCTGAGATCATGACCTGAGCTGAAGGCAGAGGCTTTAACCCACTGAGCCACCAGGTGCCCCAGCTCCATGCAATTTTGAGAAATGTAGTTTTTGTGTTTGTTTGCGTGCTTTGCAAGCTGGTCATCCAGGGAACTGGTTTTTGGCAAACTTGCCTAGAGTGACTCTACCCTGAGGGATCTGAGTGAAAAGTGAGGGCGTGTATCGTGCCTTTGCGCAGGTTTGACCACGGCAAGCTGCAGCTCAGTGCAGGGGAAAGAGCCGACCTCAGTCGCACCAGGGCTGAGCTCCAGCTTTGCATTCCAGACTGAGTTTTGGGGTCAGTTGCTAAACCTCTCGGAGTCTCCATTTATAAATCTCGCTGTAGAGGGGCATTAGGGCAGATCATGCGTGCATGTGAAACAGGGTTGCAGCTGAACCCACCGCACAGTTCCCAGTCTGTAATTTCAGCTCGGAGCCCAATGACTGGCTTGGGAGTCAGGAAGAGGGGCAGAGATGAACTCACACTGTAGTTTTGCCTCCGACAGTGGCATGACCCAGGGCAAGTTATTTCTCACTGTGAGCCCCATTTTTCCACCTCTAAAATGGGCACATTGGACTCACTACTGGTGACAGCTACTCTAACATTGCTTGTCCAGGGCTCTAATTTGAGGATGTACTTGCCAGTCTCCCTTCTCGAATTCAGTGTGAAAAAAATGGGGCTTTTAGAATTGGAAGACCTGGGTTCACATCCCAGCACAGCCTAAACGCCACTCAAGAACATCCCAGAGCTTCACTGCACTTCCATTTCTATCCCTAAAAATATGGAGGAAAAGGAATTAAATCTTCTTTACAGAGTTGGGATAACAAGTACTTGATGATTAAAATGTTTTATAAGCTGGACAGCAATGGGAAGGGATATGGATAAACATAATGGAAAAGAATGTAGATACGTGATCTCCCAAGTCCCAGATCCCTAATATCTACATTATTTGCAGACCCAGCTTTCCTGGGATGTAGGTCCAGCTATACTCATTTTATAAGTGTGAAAACTAAGATTTCAAATCATCGAGCACGGCAGGGATGGAGATCTTTTCCTCCAGGTCCTGAGGCCCATGACTTATTTCTCTACCTTCTCCCTCACCAGATGGGCCTGCCACGTCCAGTGCTAGGAGCCAGCAGTTGTCACCAGGTCAGGGACCGTGTCCAGGGGGATCAGCTGAAGTTAAAAGCAGGAGGCACATTTCCACGCATCAGTCAGGCCAGGCTTCGATTCCTGGAAATGAGGGAGTTAGCCATGTTTGTACAGAGCAAGATTGAGGGCTTTCCTCTATGCCTGTTTAAAATGTCAGGTTGGGTGTGGGCAACCTGAGACCTATTTCTGGAGAAGGGCAGAAGGCCAGAGACCCAGGTGAACTCGCTCCTGACTCATAGTGCAGGCCGCTAGAAGGTATCACCTCTCGTTCTCTTTATGAAAGCAACATGCTGTTCTGGCCCCGAGGAACACAGGTCAGCAACTTCCTGAATTACCCTCTTGCTTGTAATCCAGTTGCAGTGGTGAAATATTATGTTGCCTAGGGCAGGGCTGTCCCTCGCTCTTAGTTGTTTAAATTGCGAAGTTTCCTTTTTAGAAGAAAGGAAGATTTATTGAATGCTTACCAAGTGTCAGGCACAGTGCCACTCACTTTGCACCAATGACTTTATTTATAAAAACTGTAGGCATTAGATTCTGTGACTTCGGTTTATCAGATATTAAAAGGGAAGCTCAGAGGGGAAAAACACACTTACTGGAGGCTGCAAGTTCGGTTAATGCTAGAGCCAAGGATTAGAATCTGGCTGTCCGACTGCAAAGCCTGTCTCTTTCCACACCACCAGTCTGCCCACTGGTGTGACACTGATGGCAAATATGTCTGTAAAATCCAAATAGAGTTTCATTTATTAATGGTCTGCAATGGAAGACAACCACTAACCCGGCCAATAGAAAGCTCATTTGTTTTGTAAACAGAGAATAATTCATTCATTTGCTAATGTTCTCTCCCAGCTAAAGTCTGAGCCAATTCTGCCTTTAATCTGTGATATAGCTTGAAAGCAAGGATGTCCCCACAGCCCAAGCCTTTGAATATTCCACTTAGGACCTGCAGGAATGGTGCTTCCTTTGTCTCAACATCAAAGCACAGGTCTTTATGTCTTGACAGGTGTATACATATTTTGAAAAATATAAGTAAGTACTGAAAATCAAACCCTGCGGATTACCCCTGTTGTCCCATTTTCCAAGAAAATGAAAGAGAGCATAACTTAAAATGAATAAAAACACACTCCCCATTTGGAAGTCTGAAATTGACAGTGTTTACCAGAAATTGTATGAGCGGAGAACTCGGGCTCCTATTTGATTGTGGGTTAGAATCTGCGCCTGGGCTCTGAGAGTCTTCCTTTGTGAGTGATTGCTACTGCTGGGGGAATTGGCAGTGTGACCAGGCCGAGGGAAGGGATAAAATGATTAGGTCCAAGACTTCACTGCGAAGCTTCTTCCTCTGAGATTTAGAAACCGTCTTTCTTTCAGCCTCTTAATGTTTCCTGAACACCGTGAATTTCTCCAGGGGGCTTTATGGCCAGAACTGATCGCATTCAATTCTCCGGGGAGGAAATAGGCAGGTTTGTCTTATTTATTTATTTATTAAGTAAAGAACAAGAAACAGAGAGGAGAGCCCTCTTATCTTGATTGTAGTAGTTGGGGACTGCTAGAAACCTGAGAGTAACCGTCCCTCAGCCTGAATCGCTTCCCCGTTGGATCGACCTGCCCCGACCCGGCCCTTCCCATTCTTCTTCATCATTCCCCCCCCGACCATGCTTTTCTTCCCCCTCTTTTTTTTTTTTCTCTTTTTACTCTGTTGTCTCCCTTCCTCACCCTAATCTTTTCCAACAGACTTTCAGCCTCCGAAGTGGTCAGCCTCTGGGGCTAAAAGTCACCAAGTGTTGCAGCAGCGTCACAAGTAAAAGCAGATGTGCTGGAAGGACAGGACCCAGGGAGCCATCAGGGCTGAGCATGGCTGAGAAGGGGCGTCCCCCTCCACCTGCTGTTCACAGCCCGCTGGTCCCCCCTTGCAAACACGACGGCATCTCAGCTCCTCCTGCTCCTTGAACTTGGACTTGCTGCAACCCGTCAAGGGTGTGACCTTTCTTCATCGCCCTGGTTCCTCTTCACCTTTCTGTCTGCTTCTTTTCACTTTTAGTTCCTGCTTCTAGTTACATCCTGCCCTTTGTAGCTCCTAGTTCAGATCCCCAACAAGGAATGTGACTGCCTGGCTTAGGATTCTCCAGAGAAACAGAGCCAGTAGGATGTACAGAGAGTTAGATGGAATAGGATATGGTTAGAGACAGGTTATAGATACAGATGGGGGGGTGCTATCTAGATATAGATCAGGTATTTATTCTACCGATAGATAGAGAATATATATACACAAGGTTTTAGATAGGTATGATTTATTATAAAGAATTGCCTCACATGATTATAGATGCTAAGGTTCAAGACCTATGACCAGTACACAGGAGACACAAGAAGAGCTGGTGTTTCAGTTCACATCCAAAAGCAGGAAAACATCTGATGTGCCAGCTCTCGGCAGTCAGATGGAAGGACTTTCCTCTTTCTCAGCCTTTTAGTTCCATGCAGGCCGTCAGCTGATTGGATGGGGCCCACCCACATTAGGAAGAGCAACCTGCTTTACTCTGTTTATCATTTTAAATGCTAAACTCATCCCAAAACATCCAGAAGAATATTGGACCAAATATCTGGGCACCCTAAGGCCCAATCAAGTAAAGAGGTAAAATTAACCATCACCTTGCCCCACATCACCTCTCTGGTATCCTCTCTCTACTCTTTTTGCACTCCCTCCCACCTGGCTGCCTCACAGGCAGTTGGTCGGCTCCTTCTTTGGAATAGCTGTCATAAAAGCAGGTGTTCATCTGTATCCAGTCACCTAAGTTGGGGGACATGTTAGCTGCCACCCAGGGTTAGGTGTTCTGCTTCAGGAAAGCAGTCTCCTTTAGAGAAGCTTGAGGTAGAGCAGCGCTACAGTTCAAAGACCCTGACACCAGAAAATGAGGGGAGTTTGTGTCGCTAGCTGCCATGTTGGTGATGAATCAGATATTTTAGTAAGACACATGGTCACAGCAGGCACTGTGGATACAAAGGTAAAAGGACATGACCTCTACATCCAAAGTTGTCACAGAGGGTATGAGAGGCAAGTCAAGAATCCCTGCAGCTCAGTAAACATAGAATGCTTGGCTACAAGACCTCTTAGAGATCTAGTCAACACCCTCTATCCCCGGGTGAAGAAATGGAAGCCCTGGGGTGCCTGGGTGGTTCAGCTTGCTAAGCGTCTGACTCCTGATTTGGGTTCAGGTCATGATCTCAGTGGTGAGGTCAGGCTCTGTGCTCAGTGTAGAGTCTGCTTGAGGATTCTCTCTCTCTCTCCCTCTACCCCTCCCCCAACTCCCACACTCTCAATAAATACATACATACATACATACATACATAAAATCTTAAAGAAAAAATGAAATGGAAGCCCAGAGAGGTTAACAGACTTGCCTGGGGTCACACAGCCAATTATAGGTAGAAATTTAATTTCAATTACCATGTATTAAATATGCAATATGTATAGATTAGCCTAGCCCTTTTCACATTTGTTATTTCATGTAACCCTTATTACAACAATATAAGGTAGGCCTTACCAGAGGAGAGACCTGAATTTCAGAGAGATACATGGACTCCCTCCAAGTCACAAAGATAGGTACGAGAGAAATGAAAGAAGGTTTTCTGTCACGTCAGTGTTGGAAATAAAGGCAGTGTTAGAAATTGTACATAGGACTTGAAAATGTCTTCCAGAAAAGCATCCAATGCTCACCAATATGAAACTTCTCTGCTCTTTGGGAGAACAAGTATTTAATAGAAAAAGAGCAGCAAGAAGGACATTTTTGAGAGATGGGATAAGAAAGGAATGTTTTAGAAACACAAAAGGGAGGGGGTGGACATCTTTGAGATGACCAATAATAAAGATGTTTTAATTAAGGACTTGCAAATATCCCAGGAAAAGATCCATTTTACAGGTGAATAGGATGATTGAGCAACAAAGAAGAGAGGGAAAGAATCAGGTAGGGCAGTGAGGCAAGGCCTGCTCAGTGTACTAATGAGACATTCTATCTTTATTTTCCTGAACCCGAAAGACCTCCGCTTGACCAAAGAGCAATTTGAAATATCACGCATATTGATTTTTTCCCCCAGGCTGGGTTTGGAATCTTTCCTGAAATAAGAGCATTGAGACCAGAATGCATGCTAAGCTGCTAGATTCTGCAAGTAAGAAGGCTTCCCTGGTCCTCTGAGCAGAACAGGCAGGATGACGTCTCGGGATGTAGTTTTGGATCTCATTTCCCTCATCTCCTTCCCCTTCTATCCCCCCTTCCCCCCCTCCCTGTTCTACCCCCTCCTACCCTCCTAGATTTCTTGTTCGTCCTTCCTTCCTCCCTTCCTTCCTCCCTCCCTTGAGAGAGAGCACATGAGTGTTGGTGGGGAGACAGAGAGTCTAAGCAGTCCTCACACTCAGCACAGAGCCTGAGCTCAGCCCAGAGCCTCATGTGGATCTCGATCCCATGACCCTGAGATCATGACCTGAGCCAACATCAGGAGTCGGTTGCTTAACTGACTCTGCCACCCAGGCACCCCTCTTGCCCTTTAATTTCTACAGCAGAGTATATAGAGTAGGGAGTATGACTCAAATCGCCCTCTGGGTCAATAGCCTACTGGAATCAGGATGTTATAATACATGAAATGGTGGCTGTGCACATTTGGAAAGTGTATACCTAGGCCATAAGGGACAATGGCTACTCAACTCCACCTAATTTTTGCCATATTTGACTAGGGACCTGGTGTCGCCAAGTCTCACAACTTTTCAAAAGAACCTGGAAATCTGGATTTAGCTTTTATGCAACACCGTGAATTTTAAATCTTAACAATTAATTCAGTTCTTCAAATTCTTACGGGTAGGTAATGACCCATTAGTCACCAGCTTTTGATCCCAGATATATAATGTAAGAAGCATAGTTGAAACCATAGCTTCATTGTGTCTAGCTGCGTGACTCTGAGCGTGCCTCTTACTCTCCCTGAGCCTTAGTTTTGTTGACTACCAAACAGTACAGAAGATGGCGTATGAAGCGCCACGCTTACTGTCTTATACAGCAGATACACCATGGATAGTAATTCACTCCCTTCTGTTCAATCCCCTGACTACAGTGTTTCAATCATGTATAGATCTGATTCCAGAGAGGAATATTCAGTTTATTACAAGACCAGTGACTTCTGGAACATCAGCTTGCCTTTCTCCTGCAAACGATCAAATCACAGGAGCTTACAGTGTATTCTTACCCTGCTTTGTTGAAAGCCATTTCCCCAAAATGCATTTTATGTGGGCAATGAGTCTCTATTCATGCACAATTTCACATGAAAAGATTTGCCCTTTTCATCGTACGCATGGCTTGAATCGGCCAGCCTGCGTGAAAATATTTCCATTCATTAGCATGCCAAATGATGTCACTGGCCTGGAACTGGGGTGGATATTGCATGGACTCGTAGAATCCTAGCATTCTAAGGATTCTCAGAGGAGACCATCTCATCCACCCTTCCATGCCATGGCCCTTTCTATGCAGCTTAAAATAGCACCAGAAGGTGGTGAGACTCACTATTCTGGGAGGCCACCCTGGCAACTCCAGTTATTTGAAATCTCTTTCTTCTATCACACTTAAGTCTGAATTCCAGTGACTTCTTCCCATTGGTTCAGATCTACCCTCAAGCAGTACTGAGAATAAGTTTAGTCATGACACAACACGCTATGTTGTTAAATAATCAAAACAGCAAGAATTTGCATAACAATGTCAGGACCCTTCTTGATGTTTTACAGGTATTTACTTAGTTAACCTTCACAAAAACTCTAAAAATCAGGTAATGAAGCATTCCCATTTTCAGAATGAGGAAACATGAGGCACAGAGCAGTTAAATGACATGTCCAAGGTCTCCTGGCTGGTAAGAGAGAAAGACAGGAAGGAAGCCAGTGTGGTCTGTCCTCTATGTGCATAGGGACAACCTTCTCCTGCCCCTCCATGGAGGGACAACCACACCAAGGTTACTGCAGGACCAAGGGCTCTGATGTCACCCAGAGCAGATTTACATCCCGTTTCTGCCACTTGTTCTCAGAGCAGACCTGGGCAAACTACTCCACATCTCTGACCTTTAAATGAGAGGTATGCCACCTCTCAGTGGCCTTGGGAGTCAGATCTCTGTAAATTGTCTAGAGCAGAGCCTGGCAAACAATGGACATGCGGAGGGTTTTTGGTGAGTAAATGGCATTTATCCAGACCCCAGACAGCACATCACCTGGTCTTTCATCTTTCCTTCCATGACAAACTTTCCGAGAGCCATATTTACTGCTCACTCCTCTTTGGGCACTGTCCACTTTCCTCTGTCTCTTTCAGTACGAAAGATATTTTGGGGTGGCCTTGCCTAGCTCAGAATACAGTGGCATTCTCTCTAGTTTAACTCCGCACTCCCATCCCGGGGGCTAAGACTGCAAATACACTTCTCTCTCAAGCATCTATTCTGCTCCAAGTTCTACATTGGGAACTAAGGATAAATAAATGAATTAAAACAAGAACTCTGCTGTAAGGACCGAGGGTAGAGTAGAATTGATGGTACAAAGAGTTAGGGAAAGAGTAAAAAGGGAGTGTGAAGAAGAGAAGACAACTCTCCCCAGGGTAGGTAGACATTGAACATTTTTGAACAAGGAAGGGAAGGGAAAAGAAAGAAGGGAAGAAAATGTATGGTTTAGAACCTAGGAAGAGCCTACGTGTCAAGAAACAAACCTTAAAATGATGGTATAACTCATGGTAGAATATCTAAAAGCTCTTAAAATGAGTTATAGAGAAATTCATAAATATGACAAAGACCACAATATATAAATGATAAGATTGGTAACTTTTACCGCTTCAGAATTTCAAATGAGTATATTACAAAGATGAAAACGCAAAAAGCCAGTGTGTAGCCAAGGTTGCTGGTTATGAGATCACCCACAGATTTGAAGATACTCTTGTCACATATAACAAAGGACAAGAATCTAGGGAAATTCTAAACCAGAAAGTAAAATAAAAAGCCATATAGAAAAATAAGGAAAGGAAATATACAGGCACTTCACATAAGAGTAATTATAAATGCTTGATAAACATATCCCCAACCTTAGTAATCAATCTGGGGAATTCAAGTTGAAATAATAATGAGAAAGATAATATATCATCTATCAGACTAGGAAGCATTTAAAGATATGACAAGATCAAGTGTTGATGAAGGAATAAAGGAAAATTATTATGATTGTCAT
The DNA here is from genome assembly GCF_009829155.1 of Mustela erminea. Taxonomy (NCBI): domain Eukaryota; kingdom Metazoa; phylum Chordata; class Mammalia; order Carnivora; family Mustelidae; genus Mustela; species Mustela erminea. The sequence goes on from NC_045623.1 coordinate 63,338,395, forward strand.
GAATTTCTGGTGAAATATACATCGAAAGTACACCTACAAAGAGCGATTTGGCTCTCTGAGTGTATACATTCCATAGAACCAAGTAATTCTGATACACAAACATGCATATGTACATACGCTTCCAGACAACGCTCTAGAGAATATTGTGGACATGTGCATGAAGAGACATACACCTGAAAATTCATTGCAATTCTACATATAGTGGAAAAAAATACAAACCCTCCATATCGCCATTATTGGAGGAATAGATGACTTAAGAAAAACAAGCTAATGATGAGCTCTGAAGCACATAATTTAAGGGAAAAAGTATGCAGGATTATATTTAGTGTACATACAGTACATTATCATTCATGGAAATCTTCTTAAAAACCCACACAAGTATTAAACAATACTATATGTTGTGCATACATTAAAAAAAAAGTCTAGAAAAAATACTTAATTCGTGAAAGTAGTTGCCACTAAGAGAGGGAGGAAATGAAACTCAGAGACAAGAGTGAGAGGGGACTTTAATTTTATCTTAAATGTTTGAGGTTTTTTTAATTAAAAAAAAAGGTTTAAGGCAATTGTGGTGAAATGTTAGTAATTAGCCACTGTCGGTAGTGGGCTCACAAATATTTGTTATAATTCATTGTCATTTTTGTTATTTTTATAAATGTCTTCAAACTTTAAATACAACCCCAGGAGAAGAGGAGCTCCTGTAAAACTCTCGACTGACTCATTTTGATGGCAAGAGTGGGGTACACGTCACAGGTCACAGCGTCCCTGGGTCTTTTCCCTCTGAATGGCCTTAGGAAAATAAAAGCTCCAGTTCATGGAAAAGAAAAGTAGCACAGCAATCCAAGTAATTTCTGATTATAAGGTTACAACTCTCCCAGGAACCAATCACACAATTTACTTTTTGCTAGAAATCAAATATAAATATGAAACAAAAGAAAATTCTGTATTTGTGTATTCAAACTCACATATTTATTGTGTTGAAAGTTTAAATGAGTTTGAGGAGTGTCTGGATGGTTCAGTCAGTTAAGCATCCAACTCTTTTTTTTTTTTTTTTTAATCACATTTTCTCTTAAGCATCCGACTCTTAATTTAGCCTCAGGTCATGGTCTCAGGGCCATGAGACGGAGCCCATGTTAGGATCTGTGCTGAGCATGGAACCTGCTTCAGATTCACTCTCTCTCTCTCTCTGCCCCTCCCCCCTCTGCTTCTGCTCTCTCAAAAGAAAGAAAGAGAGAGAGAGAAAGAGGGAGGAAAGAAGGGAAAAAAAGGAAGGGAACGAAGAAAGGAAGGAAGGAAAAAGAAAGGAAGGAAGGAAGGAAACTTTCAACAAACATTGGTAAGCACTTTCCCAGTGGCAGGTACTGTGCAAGGAAGAAGGTACACTTACATAAACAGCTTTCTTGGGAGTAGAGCACCAAAGTTGCATTTTACGGGGCATGTACCCTTACTTCCAGATTTTCCCCCCACATCACCTTCTTAAGTATTCCCATAAAAACCCTGAGAAGGAGGTATCACCATTCCTAGTCTATAAATGAATATATCGACAGGGAGCCAGCCCAAGGTCATCCTCAATTAATGAGTGTCCGCATTTCTTCTCAGACTCAACGTTTTCTAACATGAGGTTCCACGTTGTTCGAGCAGACATTGGATGTTTTCAGAGAAGCGAGATTAAGTTCTCTTTTGAGATGCACAGTATTCTGTAAAAAGCAAAACTTCCCAACCTTTGTGTTTGTCCTTGAAACTGAGAAATAAAATTGGAAGTGGAACTAATAGTCTTTGGATGGCAGGCCTGCCTACCATTTAGTTTGCGTTCCCACTGGGCAGGAACCATGTCATTGGCCGTGGTTTGCTCTGTGCTGAGGGCGTGGATGCTCAGACGAAGAGCGAGTGCCCTCAGAGCATGCCTTGCACCTGCCAATGACAAATTGTCGACTGGGAGGTCTATAAGCACCTAATTGCCCCTTCTTCATACAGAAGACACACAGCCCTCATGCAGAGAGCCCAAGGAGCAAGGTGCTGAGATGCATAGGGCATAGGATCCAGGTGCCCGATGTCACCGACTCCTTTCAACTTCTTCATGACTTCAGCCAGAATGGCCTTTCTGATCTTTAAACCTCATGCATTTCAAATACCAGTTCGTAGATGACCAGTGTGTTGATGGGACCACATGAGCGAAATGTGTAAGTAGCAAAATAACTGTTGAGCGTTGTCAGATGGTCTTTCTGGATCCTTAGGGCCACCCTGTGAGGTACAGAGGAACATTCCTAAAACCTCCGTTTCACAGAGGAGACTCGGAGAGGTTACAGAACACTCTAGTAAGCGGTGCTGTGGTCCCTGAGAGATATTTTCAGGTTAAAGAGTACACCTGAGCCTTGACAGACTGTCTACCAGGTATGACTCAAAGGTCTGACAGTAGCCTTCCAAAGTGGACGAGTGGTTTCCTCTTGTTTTTCTGAGTCAGGTACAGCCCATCGTCACACCTGCGGGTCCTGCTCACTTTCTTCAGAGGGAAATACCGCAGACACACACACACATACACACACACACACACACACACACACACAGCCATGGGAGGACCTCCGGCAGGGTGCCCTTTGTTAATAACACCTGCATATTAACACCCCTCTTAACTCAGGACGGCATGGGCACAACTGGAGCCCTTGTCAACAGGGTCCGCAGTGTGGAATGAGCTGTTTCTGTGTCACCAGTAACTGATATGTGCACTGATAAATGCTCGTGTGCACCCTCATGTATACAGTGGCGCCTAATACAAGCACATAGCAATAGCATACTTGGGGTGTTACCTCTCCAATCCAGTGCACTTGCCTGCGCTGATGCTCCCCCCACTTCCACACCATCACGTTTGTGGTTCTCTCTGCCCCCATGACCATCCTAGGTTGCCTTGTCATCCCATCCCACTCTCCTTGTCTGAATCCTACGGCCCCTTCACGTCATCCCTCCGGAAGGCCTTCCTGGCCCTTCCACCTCTAGATTTTGCCAGTCCCCCCTCCCCCCGCACATGCTCCCAGAGAGCCTCCTCTTTCTTTTGTGGTATGTAGCGTGGTTATGGTCATTGTCTGCGCTGGAGACAGAGCAGTAGGCCTGGGAGAGCCCGAGTTTCTCAAGAACACAGGCCTATACACGGAATCAGGTTCCTGCCCTCGAGGCAGTCCTCCTGGCCTCCTGCCCCACGTCAGGCACGGACCACCCTCCTCGTGTCAGTGTGGTCAGCAGAACGGTGTGCGGCCCGGCGGGGGCTGCGTGCTTCCCTCCCCTTGTCCCCCACCGACGCCAGCCGGAGCTAGGGTGACTTTGTTGGTTTTTCACCAGTGCCGGTCTTGTCGATCCTGCATTTTGATAGAAAACCATTTCCCCTAGATTCCTTGTTAATGTTTTTATCTAAGGTGCCATGCTATCTATTTTTGTATTTCTATTTTATATCCCACCACCTACTTGTTTCCACACCCATGCAGTAAGAGAGTTGGAGGATAGAAATCTCCAACGTCCTTCCCGGGCTAATGTTCTGAGTCTGTGGAATGTCCCCGTAGTGGGTTAAGGAGCCAGAAGAAATAGCCCCTGTTTTAAATGGCTATTGTCTGAGAGCCACAGAAGCAGCCTAAATGAAGACTATTCACTGTATACCAACGATTCCGGTTTACCAATTTTTTCCCCCTTCCAACCTGCTCCAGGCGGCTGAACCTCTGCCCCCAAGGGCCTCGTAGAGGATTAGTGCTCCCACGATGATCCCAGACCTATTCCTTGATGAACGCTGTGACACGGGACAGTTAGCAGTGATTAGAATCTGTTTGTCTTCACTTCATCTTACTGTAGGTTATACTTGTATATTAACTTCATAATTCCCTGATAACCAAGGAGTTCAACTGAGGTTCTTGCTCTCTCCTCCGTCCTCGTTAGCCTTGTCCAGCTGAGCTCGTGCTGGGCTGAACCATCACCACAGTGTCTCCCTCAGCAGCCAGAATGAGAGTGATTCGTTCTGGGAACCCTGTCTCTGTTGCTGTAATCTATTTGCATACCAGGCGGATTTGCACAGACCTAGCCGATGCTGGGTCCCAGAAGCAGCCGGCTTTCACCTCCCCCCTTATCTGAGAAGTGGCTGTGCATTATTCAGTAAATGGCCCCATCTGAGGAATTGACATGACTTCTTCATGAGACAGAATTTCAGTTGAGACGTTTTGAGAGGCAGCGTGGCCCAGTGATTGGGTACACAAGTGAGCTATGTTTTTGGCTGGTGGGTGACTTTGTTAGAATTACATAAGCTTTCAAAGCCTCAGATGACTTATCTCTAAAGTCGGAATGGTAATGGGGGTCCACTCATAAGAACATTATGAGGATAAAATGAAATATGTATAGAGTGTATAGCGCTCTATGTGAGTTTTCATTATTGTTAATATTAAGTAGTATCTTTCTGTGGAATAATAGAGTAGCAGAGAGACGAGAGGAAAACGGTTTATTTTATGAATAAGGTAATAAAGCCAGGCAAGGAGAAGGGACTTCATCACCTCCTTATCAAGCACTTACCATGGGCCAGTCCCTCAACATCAAAAATTTAATGTCCAACATCAGTCTCTGCCTCTCGAACAGTAAGAAGGGGCTGCTACCCGCTGTGGAATCAGAGAAGCCTTCCCAGAGGAAGTGCTTACTGAATTGCCTTGATGAATCTTCCCTTAATACCCCCACCTCAGTCCTTAAAACCACACCAAGTGTCCCCTCCTCCATGAAGCCTTCCTTCCTTCCCTTCTCCCTGCCTAGTGCGTAATCAATCACTTTCTCCTCTGTTTATTTCTATACTCTGTCTGTGTTCGCACATTGGCATACAGAATACATACAAAATTCTTTGTCGGTTGTTTCTATCATGAGCTCATAGCCTGGCTTCTGGGACATAGTGAAGGCAATCACAATTACGACCGAATCTCTGAGGTGCTCACTGTGCATGGGAACTGCTCTAAGTACTATATTTATATCAGCTTGACCTTCCGGCAACTGTGTGAGGATGTGAGACTCAGAGCAGTATATTGCCCTAAATTGCTCAACTGCCAGGATCTGAATCCAACCCTTAACCCAACCATTACACAGTAACTCTCCACCGAGTTTTGCCGAAGTTGACCCAGTAATCATCACCAAGCGCTACGGGCTTTACCTGTATTCTCGTGTAATTTTCACAATGCTGTTCGGATCCTCATATTACAAATGTGTAAGCTGAGGCCGAGCGTGTTTATGTACCTTGCCCAAGGATTCATGGCCAAGAAGTGGCTGAAGCTGAAATCCAAGCCTGTGGCTAGAGCCTGAAATCTTATCTACTACCCTAACATTCCCTAAAGTGTGAAGTGGGAATCACGAGGAATATGTGAGGATATTTTTATGTGGTTCACGGTTTATTTTAATAGTCATGTGCCTGTTTTAATGTGCACCACAAATAATATGACTAGACTCTTAACCCCATGGCTTTATTGGGATAAAGGCTGAACAGGAGCCTAGAGCGCCAAGGTCGGTATGAGTGTGTCATCTGTAAAATTAAGTGAACAGTAAGGCAATTGGACTGTGGGTGTGAGAGGCTGGTGTATGGACGGCTGAAGTTTGGGAAGTTTTGTGTTACGATTCCCTGCCTCCCCAGCACCTGGAAGGGGCAGTGACAGAGACATGAGAACACGCCAGAGTGTGAAAATAGCAACCGTGTGAAGTCAAGAAAACGCTTATTAAGTTTCACACAGGGTATTGTCTGGATTTGTCTGCCTGGAGCTTTGAACTTTATAGAAAATGGAGAGCCTTCAGGGATTTAGGACCAGAGGTGAACACAACACTGTCTATAATATTCATCCCTTAAAGTTATTGCGTATTTATTACCCACCTGAATTTATAATAGCTTAACACTATGTCTATGTGTAAATACCAGTAGGTAAACATATTCACAAACATGCGTTTGCCGCCAGCCCCCCAAGCACAGGGCTCAGAGACACTGCTATAAAATCTGAACCATGATAATGTAAGTCTTGATCTGCCTGTGGGAGGCAGGGCCCACCTCTACCCTGCACCTGTGCATTTTACAAATTAGGGCATTATCCTCCTTTTAGGAGTTCCTCCTCACTGCCAAGAGTGGCAATCTTGCATCTTCCTCTATGTGAAATCGTAAAACTAATTGAACAATTCATTGAACCTAATGGCTTTAGAAAAATCAATAATTGCCTCCCGTTATTGATATAGTGGAAACGCATGGAAGAAATTATCCAATATAGAAATAAGCCAGTTAAAATAAATAATTCAATAAGCTGCCTGGCAATCTATTCAGATTTTGAACTTGAACGATGACATGGAGTTTCTTAAGTATAAATAATGAAAGAAATGTACTAAGAGCTGCCAGGGTGTAGACTAAAGCTACGGGCAGCCAAGATGCCGGTTCCTGGCATTTTCCCCACTACTCATGGCTTTGTGATCAGTAAATAGGTTGTTGGCTGTAAGGTGTCCACGTGGGGGATGTGTGTGAACACTGGCTCCCAATTAGTGTGGTTAGCATTTGAGATCAGAGCATGGCCGTACTAATATGTTCTTCAAATATATATATGTGTGTGTATGTGTATATATATATATGTAATTTATAAAGCACTTTCACATCGAGCCATCTGTAGCTATCTGCCACCTCAATATTTTTCAGATGGGAAGACTAAGGGCTAGTAATGTGAATTGACTATATGTAGTCCTATTGCCAGTCCACAGTAATGCAATGGAAATTGTAACACAGGTTTTTAAACTTTCTGTCCATTGCTCCGTTTACTATTATTACTCACTTTGACTTTTTATTCCCTCCTACATTCAAAAGAATATGCAGAACTCAAGTGCCTGTTTGCTGTCCAAGGATCCTCCAGTTAAGAAAGGAACTGTCAGTCGTTTGGACAAGGTCACTCGACTCCAACAGGTTAGAGCTAGGATTTGAACATGGCTCTTTGGACTCCCAGTCCAGGGCATCTTTCTTATACTCCTCAGCTGTCCGTGTGTCCCTTCCCAAGGCAAGAAGGTGAGGCAACCAGGAAGAACAGAATCCCTGGCTGAGAACCAGAGGTGTTTTGAAGCAGAGCCTGGGACCTGGGACCTGGGACCTGGGACGAAGGAAGACTTTCAGTCAGTTCCTTAAGGGTGACCTGCTTCTCTGCCCTGGTTCCAAATCCTCGGGGATGGAGGCAGAGGGGGGCAGATGCTGGTAGGTGACAGAAGCCTGGGTCCTGGTGTCGTGAAGATAAAAACCATAGCACGACTCTGAGGGGAAAATGAAATGGAATGATGGGATTCCCTTCCCTGCTGGTCTTTCTCCACCACCTCAGATTCTCCAAATCGTCACATCACAGGCCGTGTCTGCAAGGAAGAAAGACGAAAACAGCACAACGGGTGGCCCAGGGTGAGCTGCCATTTAGGACACTCGGAAAGCCTTTCGCTCACTCATTGTTCTCGTCCACCATCGCGTCCCATGTGTACAAGCCGAAGCTAAGTATAGCACGTAGGTTGTAGCAGGCATTGTTCTAAGTGATTATGGATATTAACCCAATCCTCACAATAACCTGTGGGTAGACCCTTTTATTATAACTTTTTAACAGACAAGGAAATTATGACATAGAGCTTTTATTCATTCATTCATTCACTCATTTTTGGGATGCCTGGGTGGCTCAGTTGGTTAAGCAGCTGCCTTCAGCTCAGGTCATGATCCCAGCATCCTGGGATCGAGTCCCACATCAGGCTCCTTGCTCAGCAGAGAGCCTGCTTCTCCCTCTGCCTCTGCCTGCCATTCTGTCTGCCTGTGCTCGCTCTCTCCCCCTCTCTCTCTCTGATAAATAAATAAAATCTTAAAAACAAAAACAAAAAACAAAAAACATTCATTCATTTTTGAGCCAACCCCATGTCCAACATGCCGCTTAAACCCATGACCTTGTGATCAAGAGTTAGGAAACAGGGACACAGAAAGAGCAAGTGGCTCATGCCAGGAACCACAGTGGGCAAACAAGGATTCAATGGAATGCAGGCGCAGAGGCTCTAGAACCCGTATGTTAAAATGCCATGCTATCTGCCTGTTCCCAGTAGTCCATGCTCGCCCCTTGAGATCTGGTCTCCACCCTTGCACGTGGTGCCTGTGCCACCGAGCTCAGGGAGCTGCATCAAAGGACCTCCTGGCCTTCTGGCTGCTCCTCGGGCTCAGCCAATAGAAAGCACCTGTAGGAAATCAGATGGACGGAGGTGGGTTAGGTCTGTTAGTCTCCTGTCTCCCTTCCTGCCAAGGCCACAGTTTCCTCTACTTGAGGCCACAGCTCCTACTGAAAAGCCCTCTCCAATGTCTGTCATACCTACCACTCCCTCCTGGCTCTGAATCAGGCTTCGTCCACTTGGCCCCTCAGGCTTGAGGGTATATAGTCTCTGCCACTGTCATAAGCCTGGGTGCTTCACCATCCCTTGTAGGTTCCCCTTCACCATATCTACACCCATGTAAATGGTCTCCTCTTTATACTTCCCTCAATGTACTGCATCTGAATGAACCACTTGTTTCACGCTTGGCTCCTGAGCCATGCTGGGCCCCTGACTATTTTGGACTAAACCAACTGGTTGTTTCCTTCTCCGTAGAAAATCTAAACTCACACATCTAATGACCTGTTTCATGCAGTGGTGCTTGCATAAAGTTAGCCTCAATAAATATGTGTTGGATAGAAAAAAGAAAGGGAGAAGGAAGGAGTGAGAGGAGGAGGGTAGAATTAATGACCCCACAGAGAAAGTTCAAACACTAGTCCCCCTCACTTCACCCGGATGAGTCATTTCCTTTCCTTACAAATAATCATACCTAGGTCACAAAGCTCTGTGACATGTTATTTCACTTGTAGCATATATGCTGGTATACCCACAATAGAGTTCATAAAACTGATCCTCAAAGCAGTAAAATAATTTGTGTTTAGTTCACATGTCAATAAAGTGTCAGAGCCTGGGCTGAGCCCAGAAATTTTTATTCCAAATCTAATCCGTTTTCCTCTCTCAAGCTACAGTTTCTGAGCATTGGGTGTCTCCCTCGTGACAATGACCCAGATCTTCAGGAAGTCGGACTCACCTTGGGGAAACATCTGCCTCTTCCCCATGGTTCCGATCATAATGTGAATTTGACTTAGGGTCCTTCCCATCCCCACTGAGTTCTGCCTCTCCCAGTTTTCTCCTTGCTCTCGGGCTCTCCTGAACACCAATCTTAACTGCACCTTTGGAATTTGGCCAAAAACAATTTGGGTGCCAAGAAACATTGGTTCTGTCTGGTTCCTTCCATCTCAGTTTTCCAAGGTAGCCTGAGAACCATTTTTATAAGCAGCACCCAGCAATCGATGAAGGGAGGCACTAATGCATTTTTCTGATAGCTCACTTTGAAAATTATAAGTCTTTTTTTAAAAACCTAGATATTGATATTTGTACAGATGGGTGGCATTTGAATGTATCACCATGAAGTTCCCTGAGGACTTGGAAGGTCCCTCTGAGAAATGTTTATTTGAGAATCAAAAAGGCCATCACTTCTCCACATCTCGTTGATTTCATTCTCCTGGAAGTACATCAATCCTTGGCCCGGACAGTGCCTTTAAAGTCAACTGGAAATACCATTTGTTAAGAAGCCACATTTTTTTCTGATGGGGGAAATTTTATGTCTGTAAATATTTAACATTCTAAACAAGTGGCCAAAAAATGAGCTGTAGAAGCAGCTATTCATGTGAACAAAGGTTTAAGACGTAAGACTGGATTGGTTATTTTGGATAGGTTATTATGGGATAAACCAAGGAGTGGCTTCATTTTCTACAGAGAGTCTTCAACGAGGAATTTCCTAACTAAAAGGGAAATAGCAGGAAGGAGAGCATATCTAGCCCAGAAGAGCACATTCCCTCCTTTGTCTCCTCCACTCCACAGCAAGCTGCTTACAAGACAAGCGGATGGTCTTTGCTTGGTTTTCTGTCCTCATGGCTAACATACTATCTAACATGAAGTTAGGGCTTCTTAAATCATTACTGAATGATTAACTCACTGGTCAAATGAATGGTTCATAAAGTCTCTTATTTCTTTCATTGATTCTCAAAATTCCAGTAAGCTGAGGAGGGACAGGAATTATTCTTACTCTTACTTTGTAGGTGTAGAAATAGAGACCCTGATATGTCCTGGATCTTGCCCAAAGTCACACAGCAAAGTACTAGCAGGGCCAGGAATGAAACCTTGTTCTTCTAATGACAAGGTTGATAGTCTTTCTAATTGCTTGACCTGATCTCCCTTCTTTTCCTTTGTTTCTCAGCTTTCATGTGGTCTGTGGACTTAGACTTTGGAATAGGAATGGCATTTGGAAACTGAAAGACTGAAAACAAAACTCTTCCTCAGTAGAAACCATGAAATCCCCAAATGAAATGGGAGGCATTGAATTCCCTGATACGGAGATCAATGTAGTAGAAGAGAAGTGAATGACAGATATGAAATTAATGGCATTTAAATTTATGCAGTTACAATAGAAAACAATTCTTCTGGAATGCCTTCCTGAGCCTTTGATATGTAGTGGTAATTAAACGAGCTCCTTTAAATCATTTATTATAATTATGTTTTAAATGATCCAGTCCTGAATGTAGCTGACGTTTTGTTGTTTACTAGTAACTGGTGACATTTGAAATTGACTAGACATTTGCAATAACTTGACTACTTTTCATATACAGAGAACAGAACTGCCTCTTGCAATTGAATTGGAAAAGCATACCAGATCCCCTGTGGACCCTTCAATTTCTACTCTGCCTCAGTGACCCTATACATTCCCTGGGCCAAAAGAATCACCAAGAGTTAAGCAGAGCTGGGACTGAAGAGCAGGCAAAAGGTTTTATAAAAACAAGCGGAGAACTGATCACATGTTTTGGTTATGAGAGTTGAACCTCTGTAGGTCTAGGCTGATTGTGAGTGAAATTTGCAGAGTTGGTTAAAACTGTGTGCTAATGGGGTAAGGTTGGACATTCAGTCCACATTCCAGCCATTTTTCTCCCCATATAAGCTATCTGGTATCTTCGCTTAAGGCTTTCTGGCTTACAGGCAAAGAAATTGAGGCTCAGAGAGGTTGAGAGTTTTGCCTAAGGCCCCATAGCTCATGTTGAGTTGGTGGCAGGGGAGAACTTTTGGCTCCAAGTTAGATGCTTTTTCCAGCTGTGCCCTCCCACAAGTACAGTGTACTTGTTTTAAAAGTGTACCCATTTGAATGGCAAGGTTCAGAGCAGTAAAGTGGCATCTTCCCACGGTCACACTTTCAGTAAAAAGAACAGAATTTTGATCCAGGCTCTTGAGTTCAAGTCTAGGACTCTCTGGATTAAAGCCCAGCTCCCTGGCTTAGAGAAGTCAAGTAGGTCTATGGCCTGGATCAACCAGGACTGAGAGAACTGAGCAAAGATCAGTGAGCAGTCCCTCCTTCCAGAAAAAGGGCTGCATCTCAAGGAGGCCCACATTTCCTGGACTCTTAGAATGATTTCCAGATTTTTCATATTCACTTCCCTTTCTGAGCTGCTTCTTCCCAAAGCAAGCCTCTCAGTATAGTTTCTCCAACATGCCAAACCCTCTGTTTGCTGTCTCCCGCCTCCCAGCTCCCACTTCCTCCTCCTCACCCTCTCTGCTTTTCTTTTCCTTTGGACTCCAATCCACTTCTGGAAGAGCATGGACTTCCTCTAAATTAGCATTTGGCAACAACTCCCCATCTCTGAGCCTCAGGTTCTTCATTATAAAGGAGAATCTCTAAATTGCCAATATCTAAATCAAAAATTGAGGGTGGATCCCCTAACCTGTTTATGGTCATGCCCCTCGAACCCAATTCAGCTCCTATACATAGTAAGTGATTAAATCCTATAAGGATTAGATGAGATAAACCACATAACTGGTCTGCCCAGGTCTTAGCACCTCTTAGGTGTGTGATTCCTTCTTTCGTCTTTGGAAAATCCACAGAGGACCCCCAGCAGGCCGGGCGTCATCAGGCAATTTTCATATAATATGCATAACACAGCTCAAGATTCCTGTCCTCTTGGAACTTGGGTTCTGGGAGGACAAGACAGACAATAAATAAACACACTAAACAAGTAAAATACGTAGTAAGTACTGTTGAAAATTTTTCAAGAGAGAACTGAGAAATGGGAATCAGGAGAAAGGTTGGGGGAACAGGTTGCAATTTTAAATAGGTGGTCTTGGGCATCCTAGTGGAAAAAATAACATAGGAGTTCAATACTTAATTTCCTCACCTTTATCCTTTCCTGTCTCCCTGTCTTCTTCTTCCTCAACTCAAATTCCTCCTATACAGTGCTCTACTCACTGACAGGATTAGAACATACTGGAGAATGTAGGCACTTAGTCCTCTTCTCCTTTCTGTAGAACTGGCCAGGGAATCTGTAGGGCCCAGTGCAAAGGGAAAATCAGAGCCCCTTGTTCAAGAATCGTTACAGATTTCACTACAGCAACAGCAGAACTTGAAACTGAGTGCAGGGCCCTTCTGCACAGGGCACATAGTGGCTATTTGTGGCCTACAAAGATCTCTTGGGTGGCTTAGGCCCAGCCTCTCCTCCCTCTGTGGTTCATGAGGCAGACTTGCCACCTGCTTTCCCCTGCGCTCACCCTCGACCAGGAAGCAGCCTCATTTATCACCGCCTTCTAACCCTAACCCTGGCCTCTTCTACAGCCCCGTAGGGGTGGATGGATGCATGGGTACAGAAGGATCATTAAAACCTGTAGCATTCTTGGGGGGCCTGGGTGGCTCAGTCATTAAGTGTCTGCTTTCAGCTCAGGTCATGATCTCACGGTGCAAGGAACAAGCCCCACATGGGCTCCCTGCCTGGCAGGAAGCCTGCTTTTCCCTCTCCCACTCCCCCTGCTTGTGTTCCCTCTCTCTCCGTGTCTCTCTGTGTCAAATAAATAAATAAATAAAATATTTAAAAAAAAAAAAAGTCAGTATCTGTCCTTAGGAATCAGTACATCTTCCTGCCCAAGACATTTATTTTCTCCAGATTTAATGACAAGGGAACCTAAGTAAGTAGAGGACTTCAGGATTTATTTCCTTGTGATAATCCGAGCACTCTCTCCAGGAGGGCCATTTACCTGATAAATTTTACCCCTATGTCTCAGTGCTGAGGAACCTCCAGCCTGCTCAGGCTGCTGCCCCGTTAGGACACTGGGCCATCTATTCCTGCCCTGCCCAGCCCAACCCTAGATTAACAGAGTTGTCTTAAAGGAGCTCAACCCTTTGGTTTACTCGTTTCCTCTCCCACTCCCACTGTTGGCCCAGCCCGCGTCTCACCAGTGAGGAGACAGAAGCTCGAGAGCTGACCTGACTGGTACAACATCCCTCAGTGATGGCGCCGGGATTGCAACTAGATCTTCTGACTCGAGCTCCAGCGTTCTCCCAAATACTGGGGTAGGCTGTGTGCATTTATCCTGCATATCCCCTTATGCTTCCTCAGAAAGGACGTGACTGAAGGATCCTTATTCCAGAAAGCACTTCCCCACTAATGCCCTTATCCTAAAATCACATGCGATCTCAGGGACTAGAGGTGCCAGAATGCAGTTGGTTCCTTGCCCGGGCCCATATTATTCTGAAGAAGCAAAGATAGTTCTCAAACACATACACATCTCAATCTGAGTAAACAAGATGGACAGAAATAGAAAAAGGAAAAGGAAAAAAAAAAACCAAAAAACTATGGGAAGTACATTTATGATACCCAGCCTCTAGATTTTGTGTGTAGGGTTTGTGGGGTTTTTTTTGTTTTGTTTTTTGGGTTTTTTTTTTTTTTTTTTTTTTTGGTACCATTGCTTAAGTATGGTAAAGTACATATGAAAAAATGTATCATTTTAAACATTTTTACATGTCTGGTTCTGTGGTATTAAGTACATTCACATTGTTGTGCAATCATCAACACCATCTGTCTCCAGAACTTTTCATTCCAATTTTTTTCTTGAATATGGAATGCTACTGGCTGAAACAGAATGCAGCCCACGATGGTGTTTGCTTCAGTGATATGCCAATTTAACAAACCCTCACAGGCTGGAAACCAGCACCCTTCCTCACTGAACCCTGAGAGCAGTGAGAACAGAAAGGCCCCCCTACAAATGCAGCCACGATTAGCTAACTGGGATTCCACATATCTGCATGGAGGAAAGCAGGTAAGGACAAGACAAGCCAGAGACAAGGACTTGGGCGAAAAGAACAAAAACCCTGCTTTTATGAGCATGGCTTTTCCACTCCTGTCATTCTTATATGGATGCAAAATGATTCCCTGTATGTATGAGAAAGCTTTGTGCTAACTGAGTCAGCCTGGAACAGGACTCTGCCTCATAAGCACAGAGTCTTCTTCAGGAAGAGGAAAATATTCTTTCTGGGTCTGGGCATCTGAGAACTTAAGAGAGAGACCCAGAGATACAAGCAGACAAGAACAGATCAATAGCCCGAGGGCAATGAAAGTGACATACAGAGTCATACAGCAGGCATGTCAGAAAAAGAAACAGAAACACACACATGCAACCAAAAATATACATCATCACTGACATTTATTGAATGCTTACTCAGTGTAAGGTGCTTTTCTTAGTGAAGTAAAAGCAACACAGAGATTTTAAGGAACTTGCCCACGGTCACACAGCTTACTTGAGGAGCTGAAAGTAGTCCATTTTAATGTGGAATTTAAATGTGTTGAATTAAATTTCTAAAGCCTGTGGCTTGAAAATAGAATGAAGAATAGAATGAAGATTGTCAGAGCTTGGTTTTCGTCTAGCAGGTCATGGGGAGCTACTGAAGGCTTTCAGAAATGGGGATGACATAGTCACAAGAGTACTTTAAAAAGAACCCTCTGATGAGGTTGCCTTCAGTGGTTTGGAGGGGGAGGGGTCATCTGTGCTCTGGTCATCTGTGCATCTTTCGGCTGGAGAGATTGGTGGGTTGGGAAAGATAACTCAGGTGAGCTGAGTCCCATGGATCTGAAGCTATTCCTACTCAATAGTAGCTTCCACACCCCCACTTTTCTTCCATCTATCAATGTCAGACATGATGGACAGCTTTCAGGCCTATCGCTCTGCCCTTTCATCTTCTAGAGGATTCTTTCTTATCCAAGATCTTCTTCCTACTCAAGCTCCCTCATTTGGAAAGGCATCCGTGAAATGGCAGTGCAAAAGAATCAAGGTACTATTGATTGTATCACGTTGGTTGTGAGATGCTACAAACTCACTGGGTCCACTTCCCAGGTTATTCAGGCATAGAAAGTGGTCTCCAGCTAGCTGGATTCAGGTTCATCGCTCTACTGTTGCTTTCCTTCAGTGAACACATCCTTTACTGGTGGCATCATGGGACACTGCTGGTTGCATCTGATAAGGAATGTTCCTCGAGGACACTGAGTGGGAAAAGAGGGTGGTCACAGGCCAGGAGCCAAGAGCTGAGGGAAGCCTGGAGGTGAGGAGTTGACTAGAAAATTATAACATCAATATTAGCAGACAGGCTAATGAAGGACTGTGATTTGCCGATGCCTACCTCCCACCTTCCGTCCCGTCAAGGGAGCTGGCATATGCTCATTAGGATCATCTAAGCCTGGGCCAGGATCAGCACGAGTGTTGTATCCAAGAAAGAGCTTCAAGTATGGGAAGGTGACCGCCCTACTTTGAGCAAGTGATGGCCTTTAAACTTTTGAAATCTCTGTAGGCAAACTATGCACACTAATAGAACAAGCAGACAACTGGAAAGAAATTGGTCAGAGCCTGAAAAATAGGAGGACACAGGAAAGGAGGAGGGAAGAGGAAGGGAAAGAGCTCCTATGTAAGTACTGTGGGGCAGGCATTCTTCCAAGCATTCGACATTAGTTTATTTATGCTTCAACGCAACCCTATTAGGGAAATATTGATATCCCCATTCTATAGGTGAGGCGATGTGCCTGGAATTCCCATGACCATGCAAGCCTCATGGCACGGTTAAGATAAATGCCCAGGCCCATCTGATTCCATGTCTTGTGATAGCTCTCTTACCCCATATCGCCTTCACAGGATCAAGTATAATAATGAAAACCCTCAGAGACATTTCCCCATTGATTGGGACCGTGGTCAAAAGCTGGGGTGCCAGAGTCAGACCTCAATTTAATCCCACCTTGACTGCTTACCACCTGCCCCAACTTCAAGTTCCCTGATCACTGATTCCACCACTTGTGGGATAGATCTGCCACCACAGAATTGCTTTGAAGAGAATGAAATACTGGATAGAGAGAGTGGGAGATAATAAAGTGACAGACCAGCATGCGGTGGTACATTGTAAGTGCTCAATAAACAGAATATCCTTCTTATTGGTATTTTTAGGTTGGTTATTTTTATTGTTCATTCACTTCATCAGCTTAGGTATGCCATCATACCAAGTTGTGTAAGTCTCAGCTCCCTGAGGACTGTGAACCAAAATTAGAGGATCATCCATGTTTAGAGCCTGAGAGAACCTCTCAGAGGGGGAAGATTAATCTTAAAAAAGGGAAGTCATTTGTCCAAGGTCACGTAGAATAATAAGTATCATGGAATGATAAGTGGTATCATTATACTTATCATGCTTCTTGGCATATAGAAAAGACTTTAACAAATAATTATTTAAGGAATTCTGCTTTAACCTCAACATAGTTTCTATTTTCCATTCATGACCTGGTGGTATCTCTTGTTAGGAGGCCATATCTGAATCCGGGGAAGGGTTTGTGGTGCTCTTGGCCTACCTGCCCTTGGCTTATGGCTTCTCTTCCAATCCCACAAACCCTGCTTCCATTTTCTCTAAGGGAAAGCAAGAAATCATCAGCTTTATTGGCCCCTGTGAACAGCAGAGCAGTTTTGATGGAGAACGGGGAAGACTTTGCAATGGTGTGGGTTTTGTGCCATTTCATCAGCCAACAATGTAAATTAAATTAATTAAAAAGCATTGTACATTTTAATTCCAACACTGGATTCACTCAGTGGTCGTGGAAATTTTGAATAATGGATAATAGTCGTCTCTAATTTCTCAACATATGTTTTTTCACTTACACAGCTGTGAAAAAAATTATATTTATATTTTTGTTGATGCATAATTTCCAGCCTGAAAACAGAATTCATATTAGCATTAAACTGCCAACAGGTGTCGTTCTCCCCCCCCCTCTTCTCTTTCTGGTGAGCTGGAATAATCCCTTCTTTGGCAGGGAGTCAGTATTTTTTCACAGTCATTTTTGCATTCTTAAGAATTCCTTTAAAATTATTTTCTACTTGATGAAACACATCCTCTCAAGGCTTCATTATTTTCACCCTGGTGTTATCTGATTGAATATTTCAATCACAAAAAGCTTAGAAGATTTGAGTCATTTCTACTCAACACTGCATAGACCTACAGCTGGGTATGTCGATAACATTTTGAAGGTTTTTTGGTTTTTGTTTTTGTTTTTTTTTTTTTTTTTTGCTAAGAAATAGCCATGACTTTAAACAACCCAATTGCATTTGAAGCTTGGATACTGTTTATTTTAACTATTGATTACAAAGCATCTTTTAGGCACAAGGTAATCAAGCCAAACGCAAATGATTACTACATTCCATTCTAGATGGCCTGTAGAGAAAGAGTAAGTTCCATGAAAACTTGTCAGTTTCTTAAAAAATTACTTTTTTTTTTTTCTGGTGTACAATTTTATTTTTCTTGGAATCCAGCAGTTTAAGAATTCAAAGCAAAGTGTAATGGAAGCAAGATAGTTATCCCGAAATTAATCCTCTTCCTTGGGTATGCCTTCCCAGTCAGTATTACAGCATCCATCTTTATCTTTACCCTTACCAGCACCACATCCAAGACTATTTCTAAAGATCCTGTTTTCTTGCTCCCTCTACCTTCGCAATCACAGATCTACCTTGTGGTGGGGTATTCTGTGTAAAGGCACATTTAATTAGATGGTCTTGCTTAGCACCCTACAGTGACTCTCCCTTGTCCTGAGGAATTCCAGAGATGGAGACACAAAGTCTTTCATGCATGATCCAGTCCCGTTTCCTTCTAACTTCTTGTGCCATCCTCAGTTACTAACGTCTTCAAATCTATGTTGCAGCCATACAGAGCTTCCTGGAGTTCTAGGAACAAATATGTGATTCCATTTCAAGCTTCAGTAACTTTATTCAAGCTATCTCCTCTGCCTGGTTGCTTCACGGTGTACTCAGTCAGACTGTCTTCTTTAAGACCCATCTCGGGGAGCTTCTCTCCAGCAAAGCCTTTCCTGTTTTATCACCAGCACCATTATCACCCTGACACCTTTCCACCCACACTATAGGTAGAGTGGCTTTCCCTTCTGCTCTTTCACCCCCACCCTTTTTTTTTTAAGATTTTATTTATTTATTTGACGACAAATCACAAGTAAGCAGAGAAAGAGTGAGAAGCAGGCTCTCCACTGAGCAGAGAGTCTGATATGGGGCTCGATCCCAGGACCCCGAGATCACAACCTGAGCCGAAGGCAGAGGCTTTAACCCACTGAGCCACCCAAGCACCCCTCACCCCCTTTTAAGGTCAAAAGGGAATATATTAAGACCTTGGGTTCTAGAGCCAGATTTCCTGGGTTCACATCCCAGCTGCCATTTATTAGCTCTCTGTGCTTGATTTGCCCATTGTAAAATGGGTACTTGCGAGAATTAACTGAGACAAAATTTGTAAAGTACTTAAAATGGTAGCTGGCAGGTTGTGCACATATAACTAATGTCTGATACAGCTTGATTCTTACCTATTTCATTTCACTGTATTTGTTTAGAGTTTAATTCCGCCATTAGACTAAGAGTTCCTTGAGGGCTGGAATGGAATTCTCTGATTTTTTTGTATCTTGAATGCCTGGTACTGTGCCTGGCATAGAGCAGGTGCTCAGGAACAGATGTAGGTGGAATGAATGAATAAATCAATGTAGACAGACAATCTGGAAGTTCAGCAAGCAAAAACACACACCACACCCCCCCAGTTATATAATGTAGTTATGATGTCCCTGACACTTCTTGTTTTTTTTTTTTTAACTAAAAAACTCTTCTCCTTTCATGATAACTAGCTAAAACATGGGATGAATGTTTGCTGCACATTTGCAAGAGGGTTTGAGTCCAACATCCACACTCTGGTGTCCTGCTTGTTCTATTTTACTTTCCTTTGCCATTGCCAAGATGAATATCCATTGATGGGATTTCTAGTATTCATCATATGCAGCCACCAGATGGATCTGAATAGTTTCTCTAACAACCAATTTGCATTTAGACTCTGCTTCCAAAATGCCTTCCCATTATAGCTTCCATTCGCCCTCCATGCACTCCAACATCTTCCACTCTGTTCTAAAGGCCACACCTCTAATTTTGGAAATCGTGGATTAATTTGGTACAACTGAGCTACACTAAGTCAATACAACAATTGTCATTTATTGCCAATTATGACTTGCTCATATATTCCAACTTCTACCATGTAATATAACATAATTTTCATTATAATCATCTTTTGTAGCAAGTCCTAAGATATGGTTGCAAGATGGATTTTATTTTTTTTCCTGTACTGCTCCCAAGGCTTCCTCTTTGGGTTATGTTGCCTACTGGGCATTGTCCTTGAGCCAAGATCTTCTTGTTAAGGGTGTTATGCTTATGTGGGGCTCTGTTAGGTTTCATGAACTAAATGAAGAGTAAGTAATAAATTCATAGAGGAAATTGGGTTAGCATGTGATTAACATCCTGGCTGATGCAGACGGGTGTACCAATGATGGAAACATGTGCTTGTATCATGATGAAATGCAGATTAGAGGCCCTGGAGCCAACCCAAGGATATCTGCCCAAAACTGTTTCATCTCTGTCAGCTTTAATCTGATCGAAAGAGAGCATGCTTCAATGCAGTGAGAAAAATGTGAACTCCTAAAATAACCAAGTGGCACTCTGTTTTCCATTTAGAAGCTATTAAAATACTCACTTTTCATTGTGGTACAGTAGAAAGCTTACTGAACTATACCTTAGAGGACCTGAATTCAAATCTCATCTCAGTTACTAACTTGTGCTGTAAAATTTTACAGGTCCTTAGTTTCTACATCTGTAAAATGAATGTGTTGGGCTAGACTAGTGGTTTTTAATAGTTTTTTCCTTCATAAAAGGAAATGACAAATGATATTTGTACACTCCTGTAGGCACCCCCAGGGTTGTGCACAATTACCCATGTACTAGTTTTAGTCCCCCTTTCTGCCTGCTCAGGTAAGCGTATCAGAAAGCACATGAGTAGGACTGATGTTTTAAGATAACCTTGAATGCCATTCTGTCTAATTTATTTTAAAAATTAAAAATCAAATAATTTGAGAAGCTTGGGTACATCATTAAATTTTTAAAAGGTGATTTGCTATACAACTCCCCAAAGGTATTTCACAAAACTCTATTTTAACAGACTCTTATGATGTTATCATTCTACATCTCTGTGAGTTAATCAAGGTGTCAGCAGAGAAAGATCCAAGGCTTTGAGTCTTTAACTATTTGGAATAAAAAAACAAGAAATACATTTTTGTAGGTAGTCCTCACTTTAGTGAGTAGTCTCATTTCCCTTTGGAGAATTGCTTGTCGCAAGAGTAATTTCTGATTCTTATGTTGACATGTTAAGCAGATCTCTGTTTCTAAAATGAGGTAATAACATCATCACTTGAAAATAAGATGAAATCTTTTTTAAGAACTGAAAATATATAGTACTTGACTAAAATAGTAGTGAGTTATATCTTGGAATGTCTCATCAGGGAATATTTATCTGTAAGGAAAAGAAAACTTTGTAATGTGGTGGCTATTAAAAACCTGAATAATATAAGAAAGGGATTAAGACAAAAGTTTCTAAAGAACCAAAAAGTTTAATATAAGATTTAAGTATAAAATTACCTAAACAATTTTTCATCTCCAGCAATATGGTGATCTAGATAACCTGAAAAGCTTTACACTATTAAATATCAGGATAAAGTAAACCTTTTAAGACTGAGCTTACAAGATATGAAGGGAAACTCTAAGAATTCTAAGACAAAGAATAAACCAAAAATAACAATCAGCAAGTTGGAATGGTGACAATAAAGCTGTGGAGTGGAGAGAAAAATTGACAACACCAATAACTTGTGGATGTAGGCTTTAAGTCCACACTGGGAAAAGAGACTATTCCTTTGGTTTGGTTATGTGTAAACTGAGAAAATCTTCATATACCCTATCTTTACATAAAAGAATGGATTAAGTAGAACCTACCTATCAGCATAGAAAGATTGTAGTGAACATGGTACATCTTGTTTTGGATTATGAATGGTGGGAAAATTTCCTTTAAGATTAAGAATAATGGAATTAAAGACTTCAATATATGAAACTCTAAAATAAAAACAGAACAAAAAACCAGGTGGTGCGTATTGGAGAGGGCACGGATTGCATGGAGCACTGGGTGTGGTGCAAAAACAATGAATACTGTTATGCTGAAAATAAATTAAAAAATTTTTTAAAAAATAATAAAAAGTTAAAAAAGAAAAACAAACAAAAAAAAACCAAAAAATAAACCACTAAAGAATTAAAAAAAAAAAGCTACAATACCTAGCAGAGGCAAATAGAAAACTTCTGAAGGATATACCTTTAATTCAAGCATCACAAGATTTCCATAGCAAAATATGATGGTGAAATAAAAAACTCAAATTGCAAAATCATGCAAAGAAGCATGCTACCATGAGTAAAGGTCAGCAAATACCAAACAAAAACATTAAAAACCCAAGAACTCCAGGTGATATAAAAGTTGAATATAAGGATATAACTATATAACTATATATATATATATATATATATATATATATATATATATATAAATTAAGTTAATAAAGTCATATAAGGAAATTGGAAAGATTTTTAAAAACCAATAAGGAAACATTGAAGAAAGAAAGGAAAATCTTTGAAATTCTTTAATAGAATTTCTACAAATGATGGACCACCTCCTTGGTTCATCAGTCAGTAGAGCATCCAGATCTTGATCTTGGGGTTATGAGTTTGAGCTTCACACTGGGTGTCGAGATTACTTAAAAAAATAAGATCAATAAAAAAATGAAGGACATGGTCATTAAACAAACTCAAGAGGTTAAACAGTAGTGCAGACATAGTTGGAAATATAACTAGTTAATTGGAATACAAAATACCTCCAATACAAAAAGATTTAAAAAATTAAAAGAGTAAAAAAATAGATAAAGAGAATCGGACAAAAACTCCAACTTGTAATGGGATTTCCAGGATGATAAAATAGAAAAAAAAGAGGAATTAAAAAATATTTCAAGAGTTAATGGCTCAAAGTTTTTAGAATTGATTAAAATACATGAATCATCAGCATCAGAACACCTATACATCTATAAAACATATAAATCTATACTTAGATACATGGTCACATGCATGTAAAATGATAGAGCATTTCTGGAAAACAGTTGGGCAGTTTCTTTTAAGACTAAATATGCACTTACCATGCAATTCATAAAACACACTCCAGGCATTCATCCCCAGAGAAATGAAAGCTGAGCCACATAAAAATGTGCACACGAACATTCATAACAGCTTTATTTTAATAGCCAAAAACTGGAAACAACCAAAGTGTCCTTCAGTAGTTGAATAGTTAAACTATGCTACAACCATACCATGGAATGCTGCTCATCAATAAAAAAGGTAATGAACTATATTGATAGATAAAATAATTTGGTTCTTAAGAGCATTACACTGAATGAAAGACATACAATCTCAAAAGGTCACAATGTATGATTTCATTTATATAAAATTCTCAAGATGACAAAATTATGGAGATGAGAACAGATTAATCATTGCCAAGGATTAAAGAAGCTAGTACTGGGTTAAGGGTAGTAGAGGAAGCATGAAGAAGATCCTTATGGTGATAAAATAGTTCTATATCTTGGTTGGAGTAGTTATTACATAAATCCATACCTGTAATAAAATACAATAGAACTGTATATGTATATTGTACTCATATAAATCCTCTGGGTTTATATTGTATTATAGTTATATAAGATGAAACTATTATGGAGACTGGACAAAGAATATATGAGACCCCTTTATACTATTTTGAAACTTTTTGTGAATCTATAACTATTTATAGGGTGCTGATGGGTGGGCAGGGAACACTACAGACTAAGGAAAGATCTAAAAAGTGATCCAAGAGAAAAGACAAATTATCTATGAAGAAGTGGCAATTATACTAATAGCAAACTTATCAAAAGTAATGATAGAAATCAGAAGGCAATAGAATAATCAAATAATCTGAGAAGAAATAATTAGAATTCTAAACCCAGCTGCATTAGCATTCAAAGTATGGTTAAAACAAAGATATTTGCGGACAAAAAGCTGAGAATGTTTACTAACAAATTTAAGCTGTAAACTTTAGGATTCAGTACTGGAAAAAAAAAAAAAAAACAATCTAAACCATGAAAGAAAATGTTAAGAAGAAATAAGGAAAAATGATATTGATGAACATGTGAGTAAGCCTCATTTATTCAGTCAAGTCCAAAAATACGTATTAAGTACTATGTGTTAAAAACTATTGGAAAAGGGTATGCAGCAGTGTCATATTTCTGATAGGAGAGAGATATAATAAACAACAGTCAATAACTTGTGGATTTAAATATAAGATATAGGGGTGCCTGGGTGGCTCAGTGGGTTGAAGCCTCTGCCTTCGGATCAGGTCATGCTCCCAGGATCCTGGGATCAAGCCCCCCATTGGGCTCTCTGCTCAATGGGGAGCTTGCTTCCTCCTCTCTCTCTCTGCCTGCCTGTCTACTTGTGACCTCTGTCTGGCAAGTAAATAAATAAAATATTTTAATAAATAAATAAAAGATATGCCTAGAATTCTAGGCAAAAGTGAAAAGTAAGTCATAAAGAGAGATGATCATAAGTAATCTGTTCGTTTGTTTTGGAATAGAAAGAGCTTTTTTGTATTAACACTACATTTTAAATATCCTTATTAAAAGACTAAAAATGAATGAATATCATCTAAGCTGGTAGAGAGAAAAAGAAATAATAAAAGTCCAGTAGAAAAGAGAAAGGAAGTGGAAATATCTTTTTAATGCAGACTAAATAGAAAGCATAAACTATTGTAACAAAGCATTAAGTTATCACTAGTCACAATATATAATTAGACTAAACTCAGTTAAAATATACAAGTCACATTGGATTTAAAAATTCAACCATTTGTACTTAAAGCAACTTAAGTAAAATGTGAGGAAACAGAAAGATTGGTATTTTAAGAACATGGTAAAATATATAAACTGCTGAATATTATATAAAATGAGCCTTCTGCACCTATAAAACAGACAAAAATACACATTTTTTAATTTGGGGAAAAAAACCCCTCAAAATTAGGGTAGTCATTACTTAATAGCATGGGCAACAATTGGTCAAGAAGGTATAATGGCTATAAACATACATGTCCTTATTAAAATATGCTTAAAATCAGCAAAGTGAAAATTGACAATATGGTATAGTTATTAAGCACACACCCTCTGGAAACAAATTGCCTGCAGCTGAAATCCCAACTCCACCACTTACTAGGTGTGTGACATGTAACTTCTTTTTTACATAGTTTTCTCATCTGTAAAGTAGATTAATAGTACTAGTACCAACTTCATAGAAATATTATAAGAATATATATATTCCGATATGGATCATAAATCTGTCATTGTTATTAATATCATTGTCACCCAATAGAGGAAACACCAAAATGTGTGGCAAAAGATTCTCATATGCTTCTTTCTCATTAGTTGATAAAACAATGAATTTGCTGATCATTTGCCTATTTATTTTCAGATTCATTCCTTGCTCTTTTCTTGGACTACTTTATATCTACCTTCTCTGTATTGTAGAACCATATATCCAAGCTTTATTACCTATTGGCTTCCAGGGAAGCACTAGCCAAAAGAATAAAGAGCGAAAGGAGGAAAGAATACCAGTAAGTCTCCACACGACTCTAGCATGGTACCACCTTCTTGGTTAAAACTCTAGCCAGACCACCACTCCCTTTAA
The DNA here is from genome assembly GCF_009829155.1 of Mustela erminea. Lineage (NCBI taxonomy): Eukaryota > Metazoa > Chordata > Mammalia > Carnivora > Mustelidae > Mustela > Mustela erminea. Next base: position 63,363,421 of record NC_045623.1, read on the forward strand.
GGCCCCCATTCCCACTGGGATTTCCTGTTTCAGTTCTAGCTCCTGTTAGGTGGTCCCAGGTTCTGGGTTCTGCTAACACTACCTTCTCTCTTTGTTCCTTCAGAAATAGTTGTATAAGACTGCCAGCTTTCACTGATCTCTAGTTTTTTTCATTGCTCCTCATTTGGCTTCTTGGCTGTCCTGTAACTTATGTAACCAATTCCTTGGTCAAAATACCTAGAATCGTATATGGTTTTTTTGACTGGAACCTGACTGATATAATTAGTAAGATAAAATGCTAACACATAAAACTTTAGTACCCATGTAGTAAGCTTAATCTAGTAGATCTGTTCAAAATTAACAGTAGAAGTGAATTCCAAGTGAATTTTCCCAAAATGACAAATTCTCAAGTTGTTTCATACTTTTACTATCTGAAAAGTATTCTTCATAGGAATGTGGATTCTGTGGATCCACATAGGAGTGTGATACTTACAAAAGTGTAGCAGTGAAGTAGAGAGCAAATGATATGATTGCTTTCCAGTTTATTATTACCTAAATTAGGACCATTTTTTCTCCCCCCATGAGATAATATCTCTTTATCATGTGTCTGCCCCTTCATCATCCCAGAATTCAACCTGAAACTCCTTTATAGAATAGTTTGTGTAGCCTTAGAACAAACATTCATACAATAGATCTTTTAGTACTACTATGAGCAAAATACTATACAAAGGCCTATGGGTAATATAAAGATGATAGACCACTACTTGTGACCACTCCCCTCTTATAATTAAGTACTGTTATTATAGTACTAAACAACACTATACTATAGTATAAGCTATAGTATAAACTATATTACAAACACCACACTAAACAGTTCAGACTTTCCTTTCCCAAATCACCTATATCTTTGGCTATAAAGGGGAAAGTCACCCTTTTATAATGAGCATACACATATCTTCAGAAGATATATACATGGAGTGGTAAGGAAGGAAGAAAGTGTTCCAACCAATCATATCAGCTAATTCTGCTTTGGAACTCAGTGGGAAGACACATAGCCAGATTGCCTGTTGTAGCCAGATCACCTAGTGTAGCCCTCATTGTTTAAATCAGGGCTTTGAACAAATCACGGCTAGTTCACAGGTCCTTAATTTGGACCCCCCAAAAATTCTAAACAGATACATGGAAGGAAAGAAGGAAGGGAGGGAGAGAGGGAAGGAGGGGAAAAGGAAAAGAAAAGAGAAAAGATGAGAAAGAGGACTTTTCTAAGAGGGCATTTTAGAGTCATACAAACTGGTAAGTAACAAGCTCTACAGACTAATAGATCTATTAGAAACCTTTGCATAATGCAATTAGAGACCATTAGAATTTGGTCTTTTCAAATTCTGCTTTATTTGTCATATATGACCAAATTACATATTGATCAACACAGGAATAGAGTCTGCATTGCTTTTTTGAGTTGGCTTTTCAACCACAATGAGTTCTCATAAACTTGTATTTTAACTGACTTTTCCAAAAGAATAAATATGTCAGTGTCTTGAATTCTGCTGGTTTAAAATGGAACTCAAAACTGGAATTTTTCAGCTTCCTTTGCTGATCTGTTTGTTTGAGAACAGTACTTAGAATCATAGCACCTCAAGGCTGGAATGAATCCTCACTAATACTTTGTTCAACTCCTATCTCCAGTGCTGCAACATTTATCAACATACAAAAGGCCCTCAGCTCCGGTAACTTAAAGGAGTGAAGCTGGCTGGGATTGAACCAAGGGTTGGTGAGGACTGCAGCAAACTGGAGAGTGTTTAGCCTTTAGGGAATCTTTTCTGTAGCTTTGGAATTCAGGTTTCGTCTTGACAAATCTTCTAGTTTTCCAGGAGAAGCTAGAATTTTATAAGGAATTATCTGACTTGTTAAAATTTATTTTAGAAATTATTAAATGTCTTCTGCATGCCAAGTATCACTTTTAATTTTGATGATACAGAAATGACTAAACACGGTCCTTGTCTTCAAAGAGCTCAGATTCCTGTTAAGTAAGATATATAATAAAGAAAGAAAAGCTATTCTATAAGTGCTAACATAGAGATAGATGTAAAGTATTAGAAGAAAACATGAGAATTTGGATGATTTTTCCAGGTTTGGGAAAGGATAGAGCTTCTTCTAGGAAGTGGCTCCCTGGAGGAGCTATACTTTTTGAATCATGCCTTAAAAGATAAAAGGATACTTACTTTTGTATAAGCAAAGGAACAGAGTTATAAATATCCATGACATGTTTTGCAAAAGATGAGAGGACTGCAATAGCTCGACATAAGCAAAGTGAAGTAGGTAGTAGTTAGGTTGGAGATGGACTTATACTCCAAGGGAAGGAATTTGTTCTCTGTCCTGGTAGAAGGGGAAATATACAATGACTGTAGCCAAGGTTATTTTTGTGTGTGTTAGTAGTAATAGTAGTAGTGACATTTTATTTGAGAAAAGACAATCATGGTAACTAAAAGCACGAATTAAGTATATTGAACTAGAGTCTCTCCTTGAGAGATAAGGAAGCCCTGAATTTAGGTAATGGATGTGAGGACAGAGTGAAGAAGACAGGTTCAAATGAGCAACTGCACCTAAGAAACAAGGAGACAGACGAGTCAAATTAAGTGGGAAATTGAGTGAGGGTGAGGTCAAAGTTTCTTCCTGCTCTTTTGGGCCTTAATTGTTTTCAGCTGAGCATAATCTACATGCCAGGTGACCCATTTGGGGGTTGCCTGCCCTTGGCCTCTACACCAGTCACCCCCCACACACACTACCTAAAATAATTTAGATAGAAGACCTGATCCAGGAAGAGAATTGTCATTATTAGACTATACATTGTTCTATATACATATACATTAGAATATGAACTATGTATGATAGACAGGGGGGACCTAGCAAAGCCTATTTGATCAAAGTTTTTTGTCTGAATGACAAAAATCATTTGTTTACTAAATATTTACTCTTTTTCACTTCTCTGTGAATTTCATTCCTCCTCTTTAACGTCCCAGACCTCCATTCCTTTTCCTTGTTCAGGATGACATATATACTTTACTTGCCTGTCTTTAGAATCTCATGCCTGTGTAGATTCCCTACATATACAAAATTAAATTTTATTTTCTCCTATTTATCTGTCTTTTGTCAATTTGATTCTTAGTCCTGGTAGAACTTTGTATGGTAGAGTAAAATTATTTCCTCCCCTACTCTGTTGCCAACGAGTCAGAAAAGGAAGAGGAGAAATCTAGGAGGGGAGGAAAGCAGGAAAACAGTAGAGAGGGGACAATAATACCAGCAAAATGCCAGCTTTGAATTTTACACTAGACTTTTTATATAACCTCTACTCATAAGTCCTCCACTGCAAATTTGTTTTTAAATTAGCATAACTTCTATGAAACATCTCTCCATTTTGTTATGTATCCTCATCATCCTAACACTCTACCCTAAGGCTTCTTGATTATGTATGGGTAGCCTAGTTTTTTGTTCACAAAATGGGTGTTCACCAGCTCAGTGTGATGAGTCTTCCCTCACTGAAGCTTATAAAAGTAATCCTGGAGAGAGAACCATTTTCTAGTTGGATGATTTAGGGCAAGATTGTAAAGTTCTCATCTCCATTTCTTAATTATAAAGTACAGATGATAACATTGGACCTTATTTCAATTTTGGTCCTCACTTCAAGATGTTCTAAAATCTTAATACATTATCACAAGTAAAGAATTTGCTAGTGAGAACATGGAACACAGTAGATGAATATCAGTTTTTATTGTCAGGTGTTGTACTTCATGAATCTAATTTAGATCATAAACTAATGTAGACACTAAATTAGAATTTTGAAGATACCATGGTCTCTTCTGAATTTCGGAAAGAGAAAGAGAATTCCAAGTGCCAAACAAAAATGGCTCATGGTCAGGCCACCTGGACATCTATGCTAAGGGAGCTATGTACTGATGAGCATGTCCATTCGTTCACTCATTACCTTGTTCATATTTCAATCACTTATCTCTTCATCTACCCATTGATTTGTTCATTCAAAAAATAGTTGTTGCAGATCTACTATATACCAGGCACTGAGTTAACATTAAGAATCTGCAGAATAGGGCGCCTGGGTGGCTCAGTGGGTTAAAGCCTCTGCCTTCAGCTCAGGTCATGATCTCAGGGTCCTGGGATCAGCAGGGAGTCTGCTTCCCCCTCTCTCTCTCGCTGCCTGCCTCTCTGCCTACTTGTGATCTCTCTGTCAAATAAATAAATAAGATCTTTAAAAAAAAAGAACCCCCAGAATATAAGCTTACTGAAAACATAAATAAGTGATTACAATGATAATGTGGTAGGTGGTACATGGAAACCGCCCCCCCCCAACAACAAAACTCCATGGGGAGTACAAAGGAGTAAGTTGTTTTTCCTGAGGACAGAGTCATTTGAATTGAATTTATTTATTTCTTTATTTATTTGAAAATGTTTTCCTTTTTTTAATTTAATTTCTTTTCAGTGTAACAGAATTCATTGCTTATACACCACACCCAGTGCTCCATGCAATACGTGCCCACCATAATACCCATCACCAGGCTCCCCCAACCTCCCACTCCCACCCCATCACAACCCTCAGATTGTTTTTCAGAGTCCATAGTTTCTCATGGTTCATCTCCCCCTTTAATGTCCCTCAACTCCCTTCTCCTCTCCATCTCTCTATGTCTTCCATGTTATTTGTTATGCTCCACAAATAAGTGAAACCATATGATAATTGACTCTCTCTGTTTGACTTATTTCACTCAACATAATCTCTTATAGTCCCATCCATGTTGATACAAAAGTTGGGTATTCGTCCTTTCTGATGGAGGCGTAATACTCCATAGTGTATATGTTTATAGGGACCACATCTTCCTTATCCATTCGTCCTTTGAATAGCATTTTAAGAGGAAAAGTTTGTCAGGCAAAAAAAAAAAAAGTAAAGTATTTAAGACAAGGAGATCTGTCTATGCAAAGTCACAGAGGCACCAAAGACCAAAGGGCTTAAGAGGAATAACCTGTAGATATTTAGGTGAGAGAGGAACACAAAGAAGATGGAGCATGTAAGAGATGGAGCTAGAAATTCAAGAGCTTTGAATCTAATGCCAAGGGGATTGAGTTCTTTCTGGTGGGCAGTGGGGGGAACCCTCACATACCACCCTGAACATATGTGAGTGACACACTGAAACTTGCATATATAGAGGAGTTTACCTGGTAGCAGAGTGGATAATAAGGAAAGGGGAAAGGCTAGTGGCAGTTTTTAGCTTTCTCAAGCATCACAAGAAAATGAAAGTAATCATTCACAGGGTATGTTTGTTGAGCCCAAGCAAAACTGAAGGAAATTCCTAACTTTATTCTACCTTTCTTCCAAATCTTTAAAATTCTGCAAAGTTTGTATTATCTTAGGTCTTGAGATGTTAATGACTTTAACTAATTGTCAACACTGGCAATTATAATGATGGATACCTTATCATTTCTTACAACGAGGAATGATAATTAAAATTGATTGTGCTAGAGCTTTAGTAGCTATTATAACCCTTCCCCCCCTTTTTTTGTTTAAAACATGAGCCTACTGGTCTGATTTGGTGAACTATCTAAGGCAGGCTTATTATCCCAGTGTTTACTTCCTAGTTCTATTTGTGAACCACATTAGCAACAATTATGAAATGTCGGGGAAATGGTAAAAATAACTGAATTTGTTCCATAAGAAAGATTCCAGATTTTGATTCATTCATTCATTCATTCAAGTGCTAGAGCTTTTATTGGACATCTTTAAATGCTAGGAACCATGCTAGGCATAGAAGAAGCAAATCAACAAACCATGAGTTGAGGAGTTTGCAGGCCAGTAAGAAAGATTCATCACCAGATAATCATCTAAGATATATGAATGCTACGGTTGGCAGACATTAGCTCTGCCAAGTGAGAATACAGTTACATTTCACAGAGAAGCTGACTTTTGGTTGGGGGCTTCAAAATGTGAGCAGGAATTTCTTTAACTTTTATTGTTATTATTTGTATTTGCAAGACTTTATAAAGTGTCTCAAAAGAAGAGGACGTATAGTACCATAGTGATAAATTAGCCAGAGAATTCAGGATTCAAGACCAGAAATTGTGCTCTGGAAAATCCAGACTGAAAAGAAAGGAAAGGCATCAGTCAGGTATCATAGAGTATGCAAACACCTGAAGAAGGTAAAAAGGAAGCAATCACACTGGGGGAGGAAAATGTTTTCCCTTCTTCCCTTCAAGGTTCTTTGGCTGGTCTAATAATTAAATTAACATCAGACAGATTAACAAGAGGAAAACAAATTTAATTACAGTATGTAAGTACTTCCCAACAGTCAGGTAATTGAGATTTACATGCTATCCTGAGCTAAGAAGTGGGTGGGGGTCTGGGACGTCAAAGGAGAGGAAAACAATTCTCAGGAAGGTGGGAAGAACAAATGTTTGATAAATAAATGTTTGTCATGTCCTTTGGAGAAGTTTTTTTGTTTTGTTTTAATCTAAAAATAATTATCTTAGGTAATCTCTTTCTGGTACAGGCACCTTCTCTAAACTCTTTTAGGCAGTTAAGGTGGATGTAAGACGTTCTTCTTAAATCTGTTAGGCCTTGATCATGTTCAGCTTGAAATAATCCTCATGGCAAACTGGCACATTCTAGAGTGGCCTAACCTGAAGGCCACTAACATGTTCCAAGAAGAATGAAAAGATCATGCTCAAGTACAGGGCTCCTGGGGGACAGCGGCAGGCAAGACCTCTGACTATGCAGTTCAGTTAGAACAACACCAGTTGAGCATTGTGCAGGTCCTCTGCTCAGAGCCCACCTCTAGAACTAGAACTGTGGCCTTCATATGCCCCCAGGTGCTGGAAATGAAAGATACTGCCCTTGGCATAAGGGGAGTTATTTGGCCCAGGATTAATCCTTTGCCTTAAGAGGTAGCTTGTCTTCAATGACTGGTTGATGAGGGTGGGACACAATGATCCATCACCCTTCCTGGATTTGAAACAATTATGAAGAGGCATCCAAACCCCAAAGCTATTTGCAGCGTCAGCTGAGGCTTCTCTTCTAGTGTGTCACACTTCATCTTGTCTCTCTGCCCCTTTCCTACCTACCATTTCTGTTATAGATATGGTTAGAGAGCAGTTCTTGGCACAGCCCCTGCCTGCAGACCTCTGGGTCTTAGATCTGTTCCCTGGAGAACCAGGTTTAAAAGAAACATCCACGATGTGCTCAGTTGGGGGGAGTCAACAACGCCACAGATAACATCTCTGACCTGAAATGATTTACAGTTTGTGGGGACGTTAGGGCTTCTAAAGACAATGCAGAATCTTGGAAAATGGTTAAGCTGTGAGATACAAGAACAAAGGAAGAGGGAGAAAAGAGAAAAGAAAAAACAACAACAACTACCGAGTACACTAAAATTGTGTTCACAGAGCAAATAGTTCTTAGGTATAATGGTTCTATATGAATTCAAATGTCTTTAAAATTGAAGAATGTGGGGTTATTAGAGGCCGTGGTGGGGGGAGGAATCTCCCTCCTAAGACAACTGGTCATCCAGGCTTCATTTGCCTTTTTAGAGGACATGGATTTAAGACTTCCAAAGGCAGCACATTCCAGTGGTTTTCCTAATTGTAAACTCCTTCCTTATCTTTTGCTGGAAACTTTTCTCTAGTTCTGTTCTGTGCAATCATACAGATTAAATTTCCCCCTCTTTTTATGCAAGAGTTTATTTTTTAATTTGAAAACAGAAAATGATTTACGTATTGAAATTATTTTTAAAAATTTTAGGAAATAATGGAAATTTGAGCATTTACTGGGTATTTGTCAGAATTAAGGAATTTTTTAAGGTATGATAATAGTGCATACTTAAGTTAATAAAATAATTTATATATTATAGATATACATACTGAAACATTTAGGGATGAAATAATATGCAGTGTTTGCCTTAAAATAATATGGAGGGAGAAATGGGTGAGGTTATAGAAGAAATAGAATTGGCCATGAGTTGCACATTGTTGATGCTGGATAATGAGGGTTCATTATATTTTTCTGATACTTGTAAAAGTGTTTGAAATTTTAAACCTGGAGAACCAGGTTTAAAAGAAGCATCCACTATCTACTTCCCACTTTCATAAGATAAAAATATACTACAATGTCCTAAAATGAAAACATTGTAGTATATTTTTATCTTATGAAAGTATTGCATGGATATCACTGAAGAAAATCCTAAGGACAGAGAGGCTTATAATGAAAAGCCACATTCCCCACCTCCCTCCTTCCCACAGCCCCACTCTCCAGAGGTAACTACTTTTAATCCTGTGTTTTGGAGTGGGGACAGTGGCTCTCTGCAGGTACCTCTATGCATCTAAATAAGCAGTGCTGATGATATTCTTAAGTATTGTATCTATATTATCTGGGCATCCCTGCAGTGACCAGAGAGGATTTTGTCCATTTCATAAACCCACTCCTTCCAGTATACACTCTTGGTTCCTCCTCAGGTCACCTTCTTTCCTTACAGCATAGTTCACATCCATTTATTGTCCCATCATCCATAGCCAGTCTACCTCACCTCCCTGTTTTGTAAGATGATGCTTTTGCTAAGCTCACCCTTAGGCCACCCATATTTCACTCCCACATCCAAAATTGGTAACATCTGTACTCTGTCCTGCAATGATGACTAAGCCTTCAGTGAGTTATTGGTAGTTTTATCCCAAAACTTAAAAATGAATCAAGGAACCTGAATGATTATTGCTGTGTAATAGTGTTCACAGTGGAGCTAGTATTTTGTCCAGATTAGGCCTCCTTTGCTTTAAATACTCTGTCTCAATCCTTCTATCACTCAGAGAAGAAAAACTTCAGCATGGAATTTCAAGGAAATCAACTTTTTCACACTCAGCCAATTGCCTTGATTAGTACCAACATTTCCCAAGTCCCAGATGATACTATTTAATCGTTCGGACCCCATCACCTTGTCTACCTCAACCTCCCCTTGTTTTTATTTGGTGATCTCCTTCACCATTGACTCCTGAGCCAATCTGGACTTTGAAATCTTCCAGCTGTTGTCCTATGACTTTCAGGGATAATATATTCTGTTATTTGGGTCTCAGGTCATTGTCTTTCTTGGCTTACTACTTTATTTTGCAAGAGACCATCCTAAGAAAGGCAGATGAACTTCCTGATCCCTTGCCTAGTCAGAGTCTACCCTCACTTTTAATTGACTAGGAAAGAATTTTAAAATAAGACTCATTACAACAAAAAGAAATTAAAGGCATCAAAATCGGCAAAGAAGAAGTCAAACTATCACTCTTTGCAGATGATCTGATACTATATGTGGAAAACCCAAAAGACTCACTCCAAATCTGCTAGAACTTGTACAGGAATTCAGTAAAGTGTCAGGATATAAAATAAGACTCATTAAAAAAAATAAGACTCATGTTTCCTCAGAATGTTTTGGTTTAACTGATTTCCTTAACTTTATTCTCTTACTCTATGATAGGTTTTTCTTTTCTTTTATTGTTTATTGGCAGGCGGCATGTTATTAATTTCTAAGAGTTCTTATTTTTACTTTTTTTTAAGTGCATCTTTTGTTTTATGGTTATGGTATCTTCTCAAATACTTTAGTTACTTTTTTTAAAAATCGTCTTCTGGTTCCTAAGTATTTCTGTGGCTATAGATCTATGATCTTCCCCTTCATTGTTGTTGGTGTTGTTGTGGTCCCTCAGTTTCCTCAGATTTGGAAACTCAAGAGTTCTACAGTACACGCAGACTCTTCACTCATCACTAATCAGCTTCTATCCTCTCTGTTTTTCAGAGATTTTTTAAAATCTCTCACCTACTGAAGATTCCCTTTCTATGTTTGACATAGTTTGAGTTTATAACCTTCTTATTTCCTCACCATGTTTTTAATGTAGTTCTAAAAGGGAAAAGGGATCAATCCAAATTTCTTCCTGCCACCTTGGAACCAATGTTTCTCCTTTATAAAATTTACTTATTGAATAAATCCCCATTCCTTCCATCCACTTTCCCTAATATCCTCATTGGCCACTTAGAAATTCATAAATAATAGCGTTATGGGTTGAAGTATGTCCCCCCAATAAAATATTTTGTAAAGTCCTAATCCCCAGTACCTCAGAAGATGACCTTATTTAGAAGTAGGTCTATTGCAGATGTAATTAGTTAAGATGAGGTCATACCTGGGTAGAGTGGTCTCCTCATCCACCATGACTAGTGTTCTTATAAGAAAATAGCCATATAAAGAAACCAGGAAGAATGCCATGTGATGTCAAAGGCAGAGACTAGAGTTATGTAGTTGCCTGTCAGTGAACACCAAAGTTGCCTGTAAAGGACAAGAAGCCAGAACAATGCAAGGAAAGATTCTCTCTTAGAAGTTTCAGAGGGATTCTGAGATCAAGATTTTATTGTATTACCTAAATGAGATGATATATTTAAAGCACTTAGCACAATGTCTGATTCTTGGTTAGTACACAACAAATAATACCTTAAACATGAAAAACGAAGACATGGGATGGTGTTGGGCTTACCCCAGAAACTCTGTGTCTTATTGTTATGCCCAAAGACTTAGGCTGAAAATTATCTTACTCTCCCACTTTATTTTATATATATGGTAATATGTATGATGTCATGGAATACTAACAGGTATGCATGTGTGCTGAACCCAAGGGCTGTTAGATTTTATTGGATGAAGTTTAATCAAAACAAAAACTTTAGGGGCGCCTGGGTGGCTCAGTGGGTTAAAGCCTTTGCATTCGGCTTGGGTCGTGATCTCAGGGTCTTAGGATCGAGACCTGCATCAGGCTCTCTACTCAGCAGGGAGCCTGCTTGCCCCTCTCTCTCTGCCTGCCTCTCTGCCTGCTTGTGATCTCTGTCTGTCAAGTGAATAAATAAAATCTTAAACACACACACATACACAAACACACAAACTTTAACATTAATTCAATGGCTAATGCATAGTAACCACTCATTTCCCCTCTCTTCTGATTCCATGGCCCTGGCCTAAATACTGTCAACAGTATTCTTGGGTTGGCTAAAGATGATGAAATGCCTCTCCTCAGCTTCCACCTGCAACTCCTTCCACAGCTCTTGTTCTGAATTCTGCAGCCCATTCAACAGTTAATAGACATCTTTAGCTATCAGCTGCCTACTCATTCACAAAACAATCCTCATCAACCACCTACAGAACCCGTTCTAATTTCAAGGCTTGCAGGGAAATCTTAGTGTGTGTGTGTGTGTGTGTGTGTGTGTGTGTGTGTGTGTGCTTACCTTGTTCTCAGCACTTTGTTTCCCCACCTCATCCACCCTTAAAAGAATGCCTAAAGTTAAGAGAACTGGCTATGAAGTCTCATTCAGATCAGTCCTAGATTCAAAATCTAACTTGGTCACTTGAAAGCTCTTTGCTTCTGGACAAGTCACTTAACTTGTCTGTTCCCCATTTTTCTTCTATAAAGTGGGGGCCCCTGCCTCACAGGATGAGTACTATAGATGATACATGGAAAACAAAACAAGATACCTGGCGTGGTAAGGCTGAATAATAATAAAGTATTATTACTACTTCATCGCTTCTGTTTTCCCTTCCAAGGTACCCTTTACCTCCCTTCAGGCCCCTTTTCCCAGCCTTTCCCCTGAGGTCAGGTCTTTAGGGACATTCTTGTGCTATGCTGAGTTATGCCTCTTATGATGTTAAGTGCAGCTGGTCCCCATAGTTTACATTACATTAGTTTCTGATTCACGCAAAGAATGTACTTCAATAGGGCATCATTTAATAAAAGCCTAACCTGCCCCCTACCTGGCAGAGTTGATGGGAGCTTATTAAGATAATGTCTTTCTAGTACTTACAGCCCCTTGAAAGACATTCACTAAATAAACAGCGGTATTTGATTTTTTGTGTTGTTTGTTTTAGCTCTTAATGCACACTCTCTGAATTGTATTAATAGTTCCTCTGCAGTGCTTTGCACAATATGGGCACTTGTTAAATGCTCCTAAATGCAGAATGCCAGTGATTGTTGCTTATGCAGTGCCTCTGCTTTGTTGCACTTGTCTGCCTCTCTCAATCTCTCTCTCTCTCTCTCTCTGTCTTTCTGTTAAACCTGGAACCCCCCTGTTCCTTCTAGGTTCCCAGCCCACTGATTTTCAACCCTGGATGTCCATCAGAATCACTCAGAAACTCTTAATAGCCAGACCATAGCCTAGATTAATTAAATAAAAATCTCTGGAAGTGGGCTGCAGCCTTCAGTGTTTTCTTAAGTTTCCTAGATGATTCCAGTGCTTACCCAAGGCTGATTCCTACACACCCAGCCAGATCCCAATCAGATGACACATGAGAACTGAAAATTAACATTTAATGTCTTCTTTCTGCTCAACTGTGAGTTCCTCAAGGGCCAGTATGATCTCTTATTCTTCTTTGCTCCCAGCAAATAACAGTCCCTGGCAAGGAATGAATACTCAATACATATTTCTCTTTTTGGCTAAAAGCATAGTCTTCCCAGCTCAAAGGATTTCCCCGTGCCTCTGGTTTCTGTAACAGTTGATGAGAATACCTCTTATTCATTCTAATTATCTATCAGTTCTGTTGTTCAGATTCTCTTAGGTAAAAAAATATAAATAAATAAATAAATAAATAAAAATCTAACACTTTCTTATATGGTTTAGCAGAGAAAACAGCTCATTGCCATGTGGTTGGAAGACTGCTATCATCCAGGGGCATGCCAGGTACCATGATGGCCGTCCAGAGGAAGGCCTAGGATATAGGCACATGGAGTACGAAGAGTCCATCCTTTCCAGTCACACAAACCCAGGTTCAGAACTCTACTCTATGCCTACTGGCACATTATTTCACCTCTCAGAGCTCTGCTCTCCTCTTTGCCTATTCAGGTGGTTAGGGTCACTGAAGGATATAATATAGATAAAAAGGCACAGTGACCATCTCTGTCAGATCAGACGGCCATAACAAAATACCATAGACTAGACAGCTTACACAACAGATTTTTTTTCCCCTCACTGTTCTGGAAACTGGAAGTTTGGTATCAGGGTGTCAGCAAGGTTGGATTCTGGTGACAGCCCTCTTCCTGGTTTGCAGATGACAGCCTTATCGCTGTGTCTCTCATAGCGCTCTCTGGTGACTCCTTTTAGAAAACCATTAATCTTTCTTAAGACTCTTTATTCTTAGTCATCTTCTCACAGTTTCTGTCTCTAAATACAGCCACACTGGGGGCTGGGGGCTTCAACATATGACTTTTTAGGGGACACAATTCAGGCGGTGGCAGTGACAAGCACCTAATATGAGTTTAGTAATACTAATATTCTTTGTATCTCTCTCTGTGTATCTCCCAGTTTCTCTTGAGAGAATCAGAAAAATATCAAGGGAGAAACCTCATAACTAGATCTTGGGGGTTGAGTGAGAATGTCTTAGGCAAACGAAGGAAGAAATAGCGAGACCAATCTGTTAAAAAACATGGCATATTTGGGGTTCAAGAAGAACTTCACCAGTTTTAACTAGAGCTTGGAATGGACAAGAGGAAGGTTCATGGTAGAAAATATAAGAGTTGTAGATTGGGGCATATTTTTCATAATAGTCAAGGTAAACAAGCTGAGAACTTTGGAATTTTTCTATGGGATTAAGGATTACTATGCCTGTAATTTTTTTAATGTTTTTTAATTTTTTTTTAATGTTTTTCTGTATATCTCTTTGTTTCCCAGGGAGCTGGGTAGATTCTTGGGGTCAAGGGTCTTGCCAAATGTTTCTTTGTAATCCCACCAATGAGCCTACAACAAGACTTTAAAAATGTTAACAGGAATGAATTGCTCCAAAATCTTGGCATACAAGAGCTATCATCTTTTTCATTTGTCCAATTTGAATCAAAGACTGCCTCCTTCCTCCAGGTTGGTTATAAAACCCAGCATTACTGTCTTGGAGTTCCACCATCCCTATTAGCTGCCAGACTTCCAAGAATACTGGGTCTTAAATTGGTAGATAGAAATTCTTCCCTCCACCACAGGGAAGGGCCCCCCTTGTCTGCCAGCTGAAACAGGTCTTCCCTGATCACCTTGTAGATGGTCTTCAGCATGGCAAGAGCTCTGCTTTTCCTTCATCTGTCCACACTGCTCCTCCATGCTTTAACAGTGTCTCCTGGCTTATATGTTGTGCTCATTGGCTTGTCTTCATGCATGCTCCACTCTACTCCTTAAATGCCTGTTCCACCCCAGATGCCCTCAGTGGTAACCCTTGCTCCAGTTCTTAGCCCTTGGTCCTCAGAGTTATTACCACCCAAAGCCATCTTCTCCACTTCTGGGTGCTGCTCTACTACTGGCTTGACTCTCCAAATTTTCCAGCTCCAAATTTCTCCCTATCTCCTCTTGAGTCTTAAGATAATTTTGTTAATGATCTTCAAAACACAAAGCTTTTATTTCTCCCCTTACTTGGGCAATCTGAATTAATTGCCTGGATGGGCCTGACCTCCCAAACACAAAATGCCTGTTTAAAATAAAAGACTGATTATTATATAATGAACTACATTCAGTTTACTAAATAGTTAACTTAAACAAAAATATATGTATATATTTATGCTGAATAGATGTATAATTTATGCTAATGATAATTACAAATAATACAAAAGCATAATAAGTCCGCTGAAGCTCTGGTATTCATTACCAATGCTTCATTCTGCTTCGGCTCAACAGTCATAGACTGACAATTTGACAGTCCCCAGGAACTGCGCTGGGCCCTGAGGACAGAGAGATGGCAATGGTATCATCTTTGTCCTCAAAGAGATTCGAGTTTAGTCATGGTGTAAGATATATCATATTAGCCAATGTATTAGGAAAGCCCTTATTAAGAAATGAGTAGGCTGATGCTTGTTTTATCAAGACTCTGCAGAGATCCCTTATTTGCTGTGCTGTTGCTGGGTGAGCCTTGTGTTCACTTGTCCGTATCTACATTGGCCTTTATTCCCTTGATCACTTCCTTGTGAGATGCATTACTGAGGCTTGACTTATGCTAAATAAGTGTGAAGCTAAATAACTCTCAACTCTCTGGACAGAAGATAGACATGTCAAGTTTTCTTTTCCTTACTCACAAGAACCTTATTGTGATTAGGGAACACAGGCTGCTCCATATGGTCTCTTAAGGATCCAGGATCTCTGGGCTCCTTACTTCTTGAAGGGAGAGGATGGTGTCGCAATGGAAAGGGACACCCGCTTTGAACCATGCCTACCAAGAACTAACACATAACATGTTTGCTCACAGGTCATTAGCCAAAATTTGTAACAGGACCCCAAACTAGCTACTATAAAGACTGAAAAATGTGGAAGAAACCTATAGATTATTATTTGGTGATTGTTAATATTGCTGCCACTAGAGAAGTGATTTTAGAGCATGAGCTTTGAAGAATTTGAATCCTAACCCTGCTAGTTACTTTCTTCGGAGTCTAGGTCACATCTCTCTTCCCTGCTGAGTTCTGAGTGTAAATATACACATGGAGTTGAGTGGAGGTTGGGTAATATAGGAGATGGAGATTAAAGAGTACACTTTTTGTGATGAACACCAGGAGCTGTATGGAAGTCTTGAATACATGGAATTCTACACTTGAAAATAACGTAACACCTGCATGTTAACTAACTGAAATTTAAATTAAAAAAATTTTTTAAAGAATATATATGAGGCCAAAATATCATCTATATGAATGATTGAAGACAGGCCCCAGGGTGTGGCTTTATACCATTAGTGAAACAGACCCACTGATGAAATCCCAGAATTAGGCTAACCTCTGGACCAGGTAAGACTGATGTCATGATGCAACAGAGGAGAACGCCTAACTTCTGCAAGACTGATGGTTCCCAAAAGACAAGGAGGCAAGTAGGGACCATCAGAGCATGACTAATTAAACTTCAACTACTTACGTTTTAGGCAGATCAGTTCACCTCTCTAGGAGTTGGTTCAGTGAAAAAGCTAGAAGAAACTCTAGTAGAGCGCCTAAAGAAAACTCAAAGTGAGGGAAAAGAAGTGTTTCTTGATAACTCTTGCTAGATGTAACATTTGACTCAGTCACCCAGCCTCTCCGACCATCAATTTACTCATCTATAAAATGGCAATGACACTATCTCACCGTATCGCTTCTTGGGCCTTTTTCAACTGCTAGAGATTAGGAGATGTGCTAGACTTGTAATGGGGAAGCGTTCTTCAAATGCCTTCTATAAAATGCTCATAAATACTTGAGACAGAATTATTTATGAGTTTATAGAGACCAGATGGTTTTTAACACATCCCCCACCCCCAGCACACACATAATGTAGAAAATCTTCTCAGCTGGTTCTTTCCAAAAACCTGCCCACTTATTTCTCCACAAGCATTTCCTTAACCATCCTCTAGGGTTGTTCTTGTTCCTAACAGTAAATGTCTGAAACCACCTTTTTCGAGCAAAAGCAAAAGCTACCCAGCTAATGTCCCTCCATGGAGGTTTCTCTTTTAACTCTTCCATGGCTGTTCCATGAGGGTTTGACTGGCACTGGAGAATGGAAAATACCCAAATCAAAAGAGTCATCTTCAGAAAATGAGCCTTCCATTTTCCTAGTGAAATACTAATTAGTCTCTGGCCCAGAGAGTCTAAGGTTGAGCCTTCTTAGATAAGAAATTATTTTTTTCAAATCTAAAAGATATTTAAAAGTAGAAATGTTTTAAATGAAAGTATTAAATTATACAATTACATGTGTAGACTCTGCCATTGAGGGAGTTATTTTCATGGTGTAGGCTGAATCCAGCATAAAAATATTTACTGCTCTGAAATGTCAATATGAAATAATCAGAATCTAAAATTAAATATTTACTGTATAATCAGCTTGCATTCATCCATCCACAATGTTCCCTGAAAAACACTGATTACACTGAATTTGACCACCTGGATTTTCCTAATATTTTCAGACCTAGAAAAAAAAAAAAAAAACTGTCAAAGTCTCACTCACAGCCATTTTCTAACAACTTTTCAAGGGAAATCTTTTGGAACAGGGAAGTAGGCAATGATGACTTAAGTGAGTTCCAGATACACACACACATACCAGAAGCCAAGCCACCCTGTTGATCTCCCTTTGCCACATCTCTTGGGTCCAACCTCAATTCAGCAAGTCAGTAAGTCTTCACAGATATTCACCAGTTCTGTGACAGAAACTGTGCCAGGCAGTAGGGATTCAAGTGTGGTCCATGTTCTTGGAGAGCTCAGCATCAAGTGCAAGAGACAGATTAATAAATAGCCAAAGACAATGCATTGTGATAAATCCTACATGAATAAGCCCATAGGAAGAGGACAAAGCGATCCTGAAGAAAATCATCAGACCTACACTAAGATTTGGGGATGCCTGGGTGGCTCAGTTGGTTAAGCATCTGCCTTCGGCTCAGGACATGATCCCGCCTGGGATCCTGGGATGGACTCCTGCATTGGGCTCCTTGCTCAGCAGGGAGACTGCTTCTCCCTCTGCTTGCCATTCCCCCTGCTTATATTCTCACTCTCTATAGCACTCCCTCTGGCAAATGAATGAATGAATGAATGAATGAATGAATGAATAACCTATTCTAAGATGTTATTTCAAAATGAAGCCAAAGGCAATATTGTTTATTTTATGAATGGCTATGCAATTGGAAGAGCTGAACTCAATCTTAACTCACTGTAAAGACCTCATTTTACCATTTATTCTGAAGGTTAACATTGAGTCTGCCAATTCATTGGTGTGAGATGAGGTTGACTCTAGGGGACAGACAGCCTTGTGAAAGTGCTGGAAAGGTCAAAACATGATGCAGAAAGTCCTAGACTAAACAGGAGTTTGGAGTTTAAGTTGTGTGATCTTAGGTCAGGCCTGTTGATCTCTTAGGTTCTTTCTACCTCTGAATACTTATAATATTAACTATGAGCCATTTGCATTTTTTAGAAAATTAAAACATCCTAGAGATGCTTCAGCAGGGAATATTAGCCTAATTCAAGTTACAGATTTCATTTGCTTATTCAATAATTGATGAGACAATGTAACAGTTCAAGAATATGGATGTTGGGGTCCATCAGAATTGGGTTTGAGTCCAAGCTTTGTCACTTTCCTGGTTATGAAACCATGAGAAATTCATTTAATTTTTCTGAGATGAGGAAGTTATCTGAGATGGGCACTATGGGAATTAAATGAGATAATGAATGCAAGTGCTTAACACAGTCCTCACACAAAAGAGACTCTCAGTAAATATTTTCAGTGAGTGTAGCTGTGGGGTGCACACTGTCCATAGTGCTGAAGGAAAACCTAGTCCCTGCTTATACTCTGGGAAGACGGATGTTTAAATCATCATATCTAGTACACAAGAAAGATATATGATAGAAGCACGAACAAAGTAGCATCAAAGCATAGGAAGAGTGATATTGACTTAGAGCATGAGGTGTGGCAGCATCTAGAAAAGGCTATACATAGGAGGGAGTGTGTCAACAGGATCTAATCTAGAAGTGAATTATCTAGGCAAATAAGGCATTGGAGGGCAAAGGAAGAAGCATAAAGATACATAGGCCTAATGGTGATTAGAAAATAATGAGCATTCTGATGGATCTATACATGAGATCAACATGGCAGCCTGGATAAACTTTCAAAAGGTCACATGAAGGAATCTGGGCTTCTAATAAATGAGAACCTATCAAAAGCTGATCAACCACACACTCATTTTTAATTATTTTGACTTCAGGTTCTTTACTCAGTTTGCCTTCTTATTACTCTGTTGCTTCATTGGTCTAAATCAGGAGTGGACAAACAGCCTGAAGACCAAATCTGGTAGGAGGCTCAAGCTTAGAATGGTTTTTACATTTTTTAAATTAAGTTTTTATTAAATTTTAATTCCAGTATAGTTAACATATAGATAATATAATGATAACACATAGATAATATAATGATTCTACAATTCTATCCATTGCTCAGTGCTCATCTGGGTAAGTATGATCTTTAATCCCCATCATCTATTTCACACATACCCCCGCCAACCTCCCCTCTGGAAACTATCAGTTTGTTCTCTCTAGTTAACAGTCTGTTTCTTGGTTTGCCTTTCTCTCTCTCCTTTTTCCTTTGTATGTTTGTTTTGTTTCTTAAATTCCACATATGAATGAAGTCATATGCTATTTGTCTTTCTCTGAGTGACTTATTTTGCTTAGCATAATACTCTCGAGCTCCACCCATGTTGTTGTAAATGGCAAGGTTTGATACTTTTTATTGCTGAATAATATTACATTGTATATGTACATATATACTACAACTTTTTTTTTTAAAATAACTGTATTATAAATAGACTCTTATACAAAGAAGAAACACCTATACAGAGGACCCAGATTCCCACGAAGATGGATCCTAGCCCTTCTTTTCCATACTGGGAAAAGAGAACAAGAAAAATGATTCCATCTTGTTCTTAACTGTTTTCACTATGCAGCCAGTTTTTCAAGTAGCATTTCTATTCCTTTGCTGGTGTTCTTTGTTTTTCTCCAATGTGGGAATCAGGCCTTTCAGTTCAGCCTTGACTTTGTTTGCAACTTCTTGATCAGAACTCTGGAGAGGGCTAGAAAGAATAATGGCTCCTTGGTTTTACATTAGCCCAGGACTTCATGTTCTTCAGCCAACATACTCTGCAAGTGTTTCTGAAAAACAACATTCTCTTCCACTTCCCTTCATCTTTTTCTCTTGTTCTATTAAGCACTTCAGAAATAGATCTCCTGCAGGTGTTCTACAACATGAAGCTCTCTGTCTTTGCCACCTGGATGTCACTCTCCCACTGTCAAGCTGGCAACAGCATTCAGGACAGGCTGGATGTCTCCAGTGGTGGCTCCCAGAATGTCAGACACCAACACACATGCAGACCCATGTAACACCACCTCTTGGGCTAGTCCTTGAAGGCAGCTTAACAAAACGGAGAGATGGACTTGCAGAGCTCTGGTGGGCAGAACTCTGTATCCTTCTTACTGTGTGTGTTTCTACCTCCTTTCAGCAGAACCTCAATAACTTCTTATACTGTATGTGCAGGATCCCTGGGGCTAAGTTAATACAATAGAACCATCCTTCTATATTTGTCATTTACTATGTTAAGCCAGAAATTAATAATTTCTGATATGATTATCTGCTTCACAAATTTGGTACCATCAATACAATCAAATGCCACCAGTAAGACCAAATAAGAGTACTGGCCATTAGCCACCTTTTCAACATAAGCCTTGATGATTTTCACAGCCACTTTCCTGTCCTTCAAATGTTATGTCACAGACAGCAAACGGCCACTCTAGCGCCATCTTGTATGTGCCACATATATCACTGCTTCACAGATGGCTTCAATCTCTTTTTATTTTTTAAATTTAAAATCAATTTAATTCACATATAGCATATTATTAGTTTCAGAGGTAAAATTTAGTGATTCATCCGTTTCTTATAATACCCAGTGCTCATTATATCAGGTGCTCTCCTTAATGCCCATCACCCAGTTACCCCGTCCCCTCACCTCCAGCAACCCTTAGTTTGTTTCCTAGTTAAGAGTCTTCTATAGTTTGTCTCTATGAGTTCATCTTTATTTTTCCTTCCCTTCCCTATGTTCCTCTATTTTGTTACTTAAATTCCACATACAAGTGAAATCATATGATATTTGTCTTTCTGATCTTAGCTTTGGGGGTGCATAGTTTTAAAAGTCCAAGAATACTCTATGCACCCATAGAATACTTAATCACATCTTCCTTTTGGGCCATTGGAATGAGAATCTGCTTCATTTCATCTATGATAAACATAATTTTTCCTGGCTATACCTCTAATATTTTGTTCAGAGTTGGGCAGTTGGCTGACTTATAAAATGTGCTCACATAGAGCTCCTCCCTCAGCACCTTCCACTGCTCCAAGATGGCTTGCCATTGTACGTACACTCTACAATGGCAGATACTTCCGCATGCCAGAGCATCTTCCCCATGTGGCCTCTAAATCTTCTCATTATCTCTTCAATCTGTGGCTTACTCCCCTACACGAGAAATTTCTTAGTATCTCCGGAATATTTACCTCTACTTAATTGGGCCAAATCATCTCACAGTTCTTCAAAAGCCTGTCTTTGCCGTTCTTCATTACCATACTGAATGTCATACTGGATCATACAAGTTGAATCATGCACAAATGCGATGGTTTTAATTTTCCCTTGAATCAACTTCTGCAAATCACTCATCACCTTCACCCTCTTTCCTTTGTCACAGTTTTTTCTTCTTAAGATCTCCCAAATCTGCTTTTCTGGAACAACAATGTTCTAGTTGGTTTTATCACTCAGCTGCCTGTTTTGCTTTGGTTCTTTTTTTTTTTTTTTTTGAAGTCACCCCATTTATGCTCTTGACTGTTGATTCATCACTTTTATGGTCCACTTGGAATTTTCTCTTCCTGTTGAATTTATTCACCTGCTGGAATTTGTTCCTTACTATTTTATCCTCTTGCTTATTTTTGAACTGTTTTACACCTTTTCTCCCAGGTTTTGTGGCATATTTCTCCAAGTTATTTGATGTGATTTTAGGGCCACCTTCCTGGATAACTTTTCTTGGAAATGTCTTTGAAGAACCAGAATCATTCTTTGCACCCTTTTCTGTGATCTTTTTTTTTTTTTCCCCTTTGACTTCCATCATAGCAGTTTGCACATATACACCACATCTTCTTTATCCATTCTTCTATTCATGGATACTTGGATTGCTTCTATAATTTGGCCTTTGTAAATAGTACTGCAGTAAACACTGGGGTGCACATATCCTTTTGAATTAGTGTTTTTGTATTCTTTTGGGTAAATACCCAGTAGTGAAAATACTGTATCATTGGATGGTTATATTTTTAACATTCTGAAGAGTCCCCATACTGTTTTCTACATGGCTGCACCATGGCTGCATTCCCACTACTAGTGCACAAGAGTTCCTTTTGTCCACATCTTGCTAACACCTATTGTTTCTCACATTTTTTATTTTAGCCATTCTAACAGATGGGAGGTGATATCTCATTGTAGTTTTGATTTGCATTTCCCTGCTGATGAGTAATGTTGAGCATGTTTTCATGAGTCTCTTGGCCATCTAGATGTCTTCTTTGGAGTTATGTCTGTTCATGTCTTTTGCCCATTTTTAATTGGATTATTTATTTTTTGGGTATTGAGTTGTGAAGTTCTTTATTTTCTTTGGATACTAACTCTTCATCTGATACATTCTTTGCAAATATCTTCTCCCATTCAGTAGGTTGTCTTTTAGTTTAGTTATTTCCTTCGCCATGCAGAAGCTTTTTATTTTTTTTTTTTAATTTTTATTTATTTATTTTTTTAAGATTTTATTTATTTATTTGACAGAGAGAAATTACAAGTACACTGAGAGGCAGGCAGAGAGAGAGAGAGAGAAGTAAGCAGGCTCCCTGCTGAGCAGAGAGCCCGATGCGGGACTCGATCCCAGGACCCTGAGATCATGACCTGAGCTGAAGGCAGCGGCTTAACCCACTGAGCCACCCAGGCGCCCAGAAGCTTTTTATTTTGATGTAGTCTGAATAGTTTCTTTGCTTTCGTTTCCCTTGCCTAAAGAGATATATCTAGAAAAATGTTGCTATGGCCAAAGTCAGAAATTCCTGCCTGTGCTCTCTACTAGGATTTTTGTAGTTTCAGGTCTCATATGTAAGTCTCTAATCCATTTTAAGTTTATTTTTGTATATGGTATAAGAAAATGGTCCAGTTTTCATTCTTTAGCATGTAGCTGCCCAGTTTTCTCAAAACCATGTATTGAAGAGACTGTCTTTTTCCCATTGGATAGTCTTGCTTCTTTTGTCAAAGATTAATTGACTATATAATTGTAGGTTCATTACTGGGTTTTCTATCCTGTTCCACTGATCTGTGGGTCTATGTGTATGCCCGTACCATACTGTTTTAATTACTATAGCTTTTTTGTGTAAGTTGAAATCTAAAATTGTGATACGTCTTGTTTTGTTTTTCTTTTTCAAGATTGTTTTGGCTACTCAGTGTCCTTTGTGGTTCCATACAATTTTTAGCATTATTTGTTCCATTTCTGTGAAAAATACTTGGTATTTTGTTAGGGATTATTTTAAATCTGTAGGTCACTTTTGGTGGTATGGACACTTTAATAGTATTTGCTCTTCCAGTCCATGAGCATGAAATGTCTTTCCATTTGTTTATGTCATAACTTTTATAGTTTTACACGGTTATATGAGTAACTATATACTATACTTGATTTTGTCCCTTGGCCACAAAGCATAAAATATTATTTGGCCCATTAAGAAAAGTTTTGCTGACCACTGGCTTAAATAACTAATATTAAATGTATAATATATTTTTTAACAAAAGGCAGAAATTTAATAGACAGGACCTTATAAATATTTTCTTTGTGCCTAACACATCTGTAATTATCTTTCTCCCTGAAAATATTCTTTCTCGTCCAGCCTACCTTTTACATTATGTACCAGGTCAGTATTCAATGACTAGCCTGTTTTCCTGTATTCTTTGCCTCCTTAGATATATGTTATATTTTCTCTTAGATCTTATGATGATTAAACAGTGGGAGTTTTATGCTCTTCCACCTTTTCTTTATCTTCCTGGAAGTTACCCAACAGTTCTACTGATATCTATTTTCTTGGCCTGAAAATAAGAACTTCCCTCTTTTCTAAGTGACCTAGCTTGCACTTTTGTGTGGGAGCTATAATAACTGGACTGTAGATGATTGATTTATATCTATACATATGTAAAGAGACCTCAAACAGCAATGACTTAAAGTAGAGCATATTTCTCTACCACACCTAATAGTCCTGGGAGAGTTGGCCAGAGCTGGGGTGATACTCTGCTCCATAAGGAGTTGCAAGGATTCAGGCTCTTTCGTGTGTTGTTTCTCCATTCTTAAACAGGTTTCCCTTTTATGAGTGGTGCAAGATGACTCACGACCACATTGTATTCCAAACACTTGAATAAAAGATGATGAGAGCATCATACCTACCTTGCAATACTGTTGCAAAATTATAGATAAGTAATATACCTGAGCAGGTGCTACAGCTGTCTATTATTACTAATACATATGTAATTGCAAAGGTTCTGGTGAACTGCCAATTATTTAACATGTGCTGAAGAAAAATAATTTCAGTGGAGTTGAATTGTGAAATAAATATAAAGATGCATTTTTTATCTTCTCCTTCATTCTGGGAATATGATGACTATTATTACAATGAGCGTACTAGTATAGCTAAATTTGAGAGTTTTGTTTTTGTTTTGTTATGAGCCAAAGATTGTCTTAAGGATTTCAATTCTAGTAAATTCTAAATTCCATGCATAACTCAGCAGCAAATTCTTAGAATCCCTGTACCTTTTCTCAGACTTTTTGCCTGTAGCCAAATCCTATTAAATGTATTTCCATGTCATGTTGTGCTTAAATAATGTGGCAGGACAGGGCCTTGACTTAGAGAATGACACCCTTCCTCCGAGGAGGCTTCTATCACAATCATCTCATACAGAAATCATATCTTGTATTCTGCCTCTGTGGAAATGGGAGATGTTGTTAAAAATTTATTTTTGCTGCAAGAAAATCTGATTCTTGGTTTATTGTGTCAAACAGCTTCTAGTATATAGTGCTGGGCAGCTGTCCAGCTGTGAGGTTCACATAAATTAATTTAACCCTTGGGTATATTGTGAGGCCAATTAGAATGGTCCCTCCAGGTGCAGCAGGGAGTTAAGAACACTTTTCATGAGGGGGGTCCAGATGATTTGATGATGCCCAAAGTCTTGTATAGAATATTTTCCAAATTTTGTAGCAAATACTCATGTAAAATATGTTTATGACAGCTTGAATATATATTCATATGTAAATACCTACATACATATACATATATATATGAATAGTGTGAAGGAAAATCACAATAATACCTAGCCGCATATCAGTTTGCAGAATATGATGTGTATTTTCCGGAATAATCTGAAGCATTTGAATAAAATTGAATTGGATTCTGCCAATCAAAAACACCTCCTTTTCTCTCTTTTGATCTCCTTTTCTTAGCACTAATTCTACTGAGAAAGAGATGGATTGGCTAAGTCTTGTGCATTGAATCCTTTGAAAGCACAAACATAAGATAAAATCATGTGGCCCTTTAATGTGCCTCCTGTGGTCCTTGGTCCCTCGCTTGAGAAACACTGAATTAAGGGTTCAGCACCATCGTCCCTCTGGATAATTACCAGAATAGTCACAAAAGCCAGCATAGAAATCCCATGGCTTTGCCCATTTGCAAAGTATTCATCCATATGATTTATAATATGCATATGTCAATGTTTAGAATTATAATAAAATATAAAAGGAAAACTCTAAATTATCATATAGAGGTCTCTCACACCAAATAATAAGGCCAAAACACTCTCCAAGGATCTTTACACGTGGAGTTTGAGAAGCACTGAATCAAATCCAATTTTGAAGTTGCTTATTTCAAGGTTAAATGGACCCTTTCTAGGATCTAGAATTTCCCCTCTTGAGTGTTAAATACCATTTTGCTTGATATAGTTTATTAAGAGGTAATATCATCTGATGGTTCAGAGCACAGGCTTTGGGATAAGACTCAAGTCTGAGTTGTGTCTCCATCCTGTCCTTTGTTTTGAGAATGTTTTGGCCACAATGTCTCCTGTCAACTTTCCCTCTTAATATTTACTTAATCTACTTATAATTCTCTTTTAGACCTTAGCTCAAACCCATTTCAAAATGAACCCTTTCCTCAACTTACAGATAAGAAGTTGTCGCTGGTATAAGTACCTGTACTCCCTATTTGATAATAACAACTACAGCAGCAACAATGACATAGTAACAGTCAGCTTCTCCCTCTCCCTCTGTGATCTCTCGCTTTCACTCTCTCTCTCAAGCAAATAAATAAAATCTTTTTAAAAAATAAAATAAAGTAAGAATTTCAAAGTTCAGTTCCTCAGTCCCACTGGGCATTTTTTTTTTCTTTAAAGATTCCATTTATTTATTTGACAGAGAGAGACCACAAGTAGGCAGATAGGCAGGCAGAGAGAGAGAGAAGGGAGAAAGCAGGCTCCCTGCCAAGCAGAGAGCCCGATGCGGGACTCGATCCCAGGACCCCGAGACCATGACCTGAGCCGAAGGCAGAGGCTCAACCCACTGAGCCACCCAGGCGCCCCCTACTGGGTGTATTTCAAGTGTTCAATAATCTCATCTTGCTAGTGGCTACCATGTTGGATGGTACAAGCCTAGAGGCTAAGGAACTTACCAGAGGTCATTCAGACATCCAGTCAGTAAATATTTACTAAGTATCTATTATAAGACAGGTGCTGTTCTAATTTCTAGAGACATCGTCATAAACAAAACAGACCAAATCACTGCTCTGGTGAAGCTTTCATGACAGTAGGACCAAAGACAATAAACAAATAATTAACTAATAAACGATTTCAGGTGGTATTAAATACCATGGAAGAGAATAAAGCAGGTGGAGAAATGGCGGTAGATGGTGCTACTGTGTATAGCTTGCCCGGCTGTACACTGCCCAACTCCAAGGGGGCACAATTCACATCATCTGTGATGTGAATGCCACTCCCCGGAGTTGTACAAAGCAGTAGCCCTTGTGGGATGTGGGCAGAAATCTGATGTAGATGAATCAGGAAAGACCATCCAATAATGGAAGATCATTTCCACACAGATATGAAGGCACTGAGGGAGCAAGCCTGGCAATATAAAAGAAGGACTTTTCAATCAGAGAGAAGAGCCAGTGCAAAAGCCCCACAGCAGGAAGAGTGCCTAGCATGTTGGTAGGGAGCCAGCTTAGGCAGTACATATTAAATGGGAGCACGCAGTCAGGGATGCAGTCGGAGAGGTAGCCAGAAGCTTGACCAAGGTAGGGATGTGTTGGCCATGATTAGGACTTTGACTTTTATATTGAATACAGTGGGAAACAATGACTTGAGCTCTCTCTTGCTCTCAATCAATTGTCTTTTTTCCCCTTCACTTTATTTATTTGTTTTTTCATTAATTCATTTATTCATTTATTTGTTTATATAAGAACTAGCCTAGCTGCTTTGTTGAGACCAGATTGAAGGGAGATGGTAAGTTGCAGGAAACCAGGGACCCTACTATTGCAGTCATCAAGCTGGAAGACGGTGATAGTTCAGAGTAGGGTCAGAGCAGGAGGCATGGCAAAAGCTGGTTTTAGAGAGATGAGGTGGAAAAAGAGTTTGAAGTAGGAGCTCCAGAACTGGGATCACAACCCAGCAAGCCTTATTGCAGAAGCCCCACTTAACCACTACACCACTCTGCTATGGGGTCTCTCCCACTAGAACGTTAAGATACAGAAGAGGTCATGGTCTTTCTTGTTCACCATTCTGTCCCATTGCCCTGCACAGGGTGGGGCACTCAGTACGTGTTTAATGAAAAACGAACCCTTACTGTGTAAATAAGGAAACTGGGTCCCAAGGAGGTTGGCGATGAATTAGTAACTAGTGGGGGTAGAATGCGTATGTACTGGTTGCACAAATGTTTTCTAAGTCTCAGGGACCAGCCTGCCCATCTCTGCCAGTTTCTGTTGTCCAGCAAGCTAGGATCCAAGCCAAGGCCTGTTTCTTAGGAAGCTCAGTGACTGGTCGCCACTTTTTCATTTCTATACACACGGCACCAATTTGTTCCACAAATCGAAGTTAGTTGAAGGAGAACAACAGTGAGCTGTATTATGCCTGCCTGCTTTAATATGCTATTCTAATGTCCATCTCTTCATTACGGTCACCCTCCTCCTTTCTTTCCCTAAGCACACATTTAAAATATAAAGAAATATAATTTATCTTCCTATTTCCTTGCATGGTTTTCTGCACTGAATATGCTCCCCATAAAATTGATTTAAGATACCTACCCAACTTTAAATTGATTGCAATCTACCTTTAACTTCTATTGCTTTGTTTTTCTTTTAGCAACTTTCTTAACTTAGTTAAATGGGCAAGCACTCCTCTGGCTATGACTTCATTGAAGGCCAGCTCCTCTAGACTTTCCTAAGGGCACAAGAAGATCAAAAGCTTTTCTATTTTTATCTCATGGGGGGAGGGGTTCACATTATAAAAGAAACCCATACTCACTGAAGGGAGTTTGAAACACACACACACACACACACACACACACACGCACACACGCACACAGTCACAAAGAAGGAAAAAAGGAAAAGTGTAATTCTGTAACCCAAAGATAGTACCTTTAAAAATTCTTGGCATATTTTCTTGCCATCTCTTTCTGTATGTGAACGAGTGAATGTGTGTATGTGAGTGTGCGCACACATATTTATTGTGAATCATTCTTTCTCACTTGACAAACCATTTACATTTTACTACGTAGCATTTTAAATAGTGCTTTAATAGCTATATGCTATTTAGTAATGAAAATGTTGCTATCTCTCCCACTGATAGGCATTTTTCCCAATTATCCTGTCACAAATAATGCTACACTGAACATTTTTGTTCATAATATAGATTCCGTATTTAGAGTGATTTCTAAATCATTCCCCAAAGTGGAATCTCTCCCAAATTCCCAAAAGTGGGATCATTTAGTCAGTCAAAAATAACATTATATTATAACATTTTAAGTTTCTACCTATAATGTATGCAAACATCTATCTCCCTACTAGCATTAATTATTAAATGGCTGTCTTTTTGTCTCTTTTTGTATAACTATGCTAATGTTTTTCAAAGCCACCAAATTTTATTAATTTGCATGTGTCTGATTGCTTCTAAACTTGAGTATTTCCATCTACCTGTTTGTTCATTGTATTAATTTTATTATTCATGTCCTTTTCTTACTTATTAATCAAAATAGTCTTCTTATCAATTTGTTTAACTTTTGTAGAATAAACATATTGCATTTATCAAAAATTTCTATACAGATATGGTTTAACAGAATTTTTTTTGCGTTTTCATGCTGTTTATAGCATGATTTTAATATACATTTCAGAGGATCAGTACCTTCTAAAATAAAAATAAATGGGGTGCCTAGGTCACTCAGTTAGTTAAGCATCCAGCTCTTGATACAGACTCAGGTCATGATCTCAGGGTTCTAAGATCAAGCCCTGCATTTGGCTCTGTGCTCAGCTAAGTCTGCCTAAAATTCTCCCTCTCCTTCTGCCCCTCCCCCTGCTCGCACTCAATCTCAATCTCTCTCTCTGTGTTAAATAAATAAGTAAATAAATAAATAAATTTATAGTAGATATTTTAGGAAATACAAATAAGCAAGAAGAAGAAAATAAAATTCCCCCACATGCTTATAATAATCATTCTTTACATTTGGGGCATTTTCTTCTGTCTTCTTATACACTTAAATACTTTTTACAAAAGTAGTCTCATATTGTACATCCTACTGTCCTATTTTTTCCACATTAAACTGTTAAAAATTTATTTTAAGGTCATGAATATTCCTCTTCATTATCATTTTAATGGCTTCATAACATGACTAGATCAAAATTTATTCAGATCACTACTGTTGTCAAATCTCTTTATTTCTAATATTTCACTGTTATAAAGATCCATGGATATCTTTATGGCCAAATCTTTACACATACCCATAATTATTTAGGATGAATTTCTAAAGTGGGTCATAGGCTTAACCAAATTTTAAGGCTTTGTTATACATTGCCATATTGCTCTTCTGTTCATGGCATAGGATTTATTTTGTCTTAAAGTTATAAATGCTTGCATAGTACTTGAAATAATTTAAAAGGAGCAATTTACCTAGCTATGCATGTATTGGGAAAGAAAGAGAAATATATCTACAACGTGCCAAGAGCCCAAATTTCTAGAGCAGATAGCTCACAATTTGTAAGTCTTAAAGTTAGTTGAATCCATCATGTATGGTTCCTTTCCTATAGATACTAGAGAAAATTTAGTTTTACAAAAATCAACTTTTTGCTTTGTTTCCGTCAACTTGTCTTTGCTCTCACAAAACCACATTTTTCAGATCAACTAAAGGTGTGGAGGCACTGACTCGGGGGCTTAATAGCAGATCTCCCAAATGCTTACACGTGCCACACTCTTGCTGCCATCATTCTTTCATTTAATCCCAGAACAGCCTCATTTTTTGGAAGAGGGAACAGAGCTTCAGAATGGTCGAGGGGCTTCTTCGAATTCACACAGAAGTTGCTGACTGATAAGTCTCTCCCTTGGGAGGAGTACAGTTTTCACTACTCTGTGTGGCCTCTTTGTGGACTCTAATACTTCATGGATTTTACTCCCCCCACATCCTACCAACTTACACTGGCATTTACATTTATATTAAAAATTGACCTTTGAGAATTGCACACAAGTTCTGGTTCCAGCCTTTGCTCTCTCTCTCAGTTCTTGTTTATTTTAATTAGCCAGTTAAAATTGTACATAGCGCCCCAACAAAGGAGAATTTCATATTAATGAGGATTAATCACATGTATACAATAAAATAATATAAATTAACCCCAGCAGCGATTGCTTATACATTCTGAGATATGTCTTAATATGCTTTTTATTCAACAATGAATAATGGGTTGTGGTTTCTAAAAACCATATGGTAGAAAATATTGGGAGGGAAAGATATTTGACTCTCATTACCATAGATAATTTAAAATATGTAATTAACGAAGTAGGGTATCATACAGTATAGTGAGATCAGAAAAAAATGAGTCATCAATGTTCAGGTTACTGATGTTTAGTAGAAAAAATTAATGATCTGAGGTCAGACATCTTTTGCATTCCATTTTGACCTCTTAATAGCATGAGCCTTTGGACAAGTCCCTCTTCTTTCTGAAAATCTATTCAAAAATATAACAATATTTTCTTTGGATACTTAGGAAAGCTGAATTCAGTATCAAATATGACAGTCTAAATAGCAGAGTGATGTTACAATATTGACAGAGGAAAAACAGAATTTGGAATGTCAATATAATGATCAAGAATGACTACACAAGGCCCACCACCCATGGTGTCTCTTAAGAGTCCAGTGAGTTGTTAGGCGTTGAGCAACCTGTCCTGGGGTCCCAGTAAGAGACTGGGGAGTCAAATAGGGTTCAATAGAAAAGTTTTTGTCTGGGGAGTAGGAGACCTTATTTGGTCTTTTCTGTGTGGATTTGGCCACGTTTTATTCTCTGAGCTTAAGTTTCTTGGGGTGGGTGTATGAATATCCTTAGCATAGTTTTTTGGTTTTGTTTTGTTGTTTTGGTCTATAAGAGGTTCTCAGTGAATGCAAGCTCTCTACCTTTCTCCCTTTATTTATAAGGAGAATGTTAGGGTAAACGTTATCTAAGTTTCCTCCAAGTTCTCAAATCCATATTACAGTGGGTTCTTATTTCATTTTCGTGATGCATTCTTGATTGACTCAGTTCAGAATAACCCAGGTCTTTTCACTTGATTCCCATAATCATAAAATGTCATAGCTGGAATAAACCTCAGAAACCGTCCAACCCCTTATTTTACTCACAAGTAAATGAGCTCATTAGTGGGGGTTGGCAGGAATGGACTTGGTCAAGGTCACACCATAGGTGGGGCCAGAGTAGAGAACACCATCCAGGTTTTCTGACCCGCCCCAAGGCTCTCCACCCACCCTTTCCCCTACTTCTAGCTGCCACTGGTATGTTCCTGCCTGCAAGGCAGCGTGATTTGCCTATCTTGTGTTAACATTATTCTAGCATGTAATGTCTGTGTTTAAGGCAATGACCTGAGAAATACTTTTATTTCCAGTGATGCACTTTTTTGCAGGGTTTATTAATTTTATTTATGTATTTGATCTCTCAGATGAAATAACCCACTAATTAGTGGGACAATTTACTGGTGCTCTCTGCCAAGGGTGCTTTACAACGTCGGAGCAATCTTGTCCCACTGTGGTGTCAGCATATCCACTTTCTGCCCTGCTGCCCTTCACTGTAGCCATCAGACACACATGGCCATCAGCCCCAGGCTGGGGACTGGTGTCTCCAGGGACATGTGGAGATGTCGGATCATAAGGAAAGGAATTTTCGCATGGGGGCCTCCCCAGAACTTATTCCAGAGACAGGCTGCTTTAGTAGGCCAAAAGGGGTGAGTGTGGGCCCCGCAGAGAGCTGAGCCAGCGGATTACCTGAACTGCCCAGAATGTGAATTTCTAGAGAATGGGAGAAAGCAATGTGTGCAACAGTGTTGCAAGTCACAGTTGAGAAGGCCCATAGTCCATCAAGACCCAGAGTAAATAAAGCAAGGAGTCAGACAGGAAGACTGATATAGACAATAGCCACTGAACATTGTAAGATGCAGGCAAGGGTGGGAGGGATGCCAGAAGACCCAGAGTCATTGGAACAAATAGGACAGGATAGTACTAAAGGGTTTTTTTTTGGGGGGGGGGTGGTTTGGTTTGGTTTTTCAACTGGCTTTAATGTGAAGTGCATGGACATCCTTCTCCAACAGCCCACATCTGTGCTCTTTCAACGGCCAATACTTTCTCATCTGAGAATCAGTCATAGTCTCTTGTCATTATTTCCTTGTCTGTCCCCATCTGACTGCACGCACCATTATATCACCAGAGCCTAGAACCCAGGTATGAAGTATAACACAGTTAGTAAACATTTGTTGAATGAGAGAATGAATGGATGAGTAGATAAATGAATAGGTGAGTCAATCTGTCAGAGCTGCTGGGGGTCAAAGACCTATCAGCTGTATTCATCTGTTGTCTTTGATGTAATAAGCAGAACCCAACGAGAGATCATCATTTTCAATTATTTATATTTACTGTAAAATTACTTAATATAGCAAAGAAGCATCCAACATAAAAGTATGTAACCTCTCTTGACTAAACCTTCCTTCTTATTAGTGCTTAATTACATCACAGGCACCCGAGAAACAGTTTCATCTGGAGTAGAGGTAAAAGGTCACCTTACCCTAAACATTTAGGTGATATCTCTGCTGGCCCACTAGTTGCCTTGTGGGTATGGATGCTGCTATACATCGACACTGTGGACTGCATCTAGCATGAGGGTTCTTGTCAGAACAACTTCTAAAACTCTAGCCAGAGACTGGCTGGAACTCTAGGAATAAGGAGGGTAAGTGGAACCCTGTAATGGGAGTTACGAAAGCTCAGGATCCTCTCACTCTGTAGTGGGAACCCCTTTACTGTGATTGGCCGCCTTAGGGGTGTTACCTTTGCTATGATTGGCTATATGCAAATTAGCAGACCCCAGCATGTTCGTTCATCCTAGATAAAATTACTGTATCTATCTCTGCTACCTTGATTCAACTGCTGTAGAGTTTTGGGGGACTGTGCAGATGAGGTAACCCTAACTTGTTGATGCTGTTTACATGTGACAGATCTCACTGAGACACAATCAGTTCTCATGTGTTGGTGATGGTCCTAATTTACGTATTTACCTTCTCTGTGCTCAGAGAGCCGGAGGTTCTAGACCCACACAGATACCAGGACATGGGCACGCCTTAGAGATCTTTGGCAAATACCTAGAATTATTTGTATAACAGTTCTACTGATAAGGCCTGCCATTCATCCCATGCCTACCACATAGCAGCTACTCTACTAAGGTCTTTCCATACAGTACTTAATGATCATAACAAGCCTACAATTAGGTTTTCTCATCCCATTTAAAGTGAGGAGAGTGAAGTTCAGAAAGATGAAATAACTTGTCCAGAGTCACACAGGGCCAATTGTGTCAATCAGAAAACATACTCAGTTTCACACAGTAGTGGTATTAACTGACAAAGATGGAGAAACTGTCCAAAAAAAAAAAGGCCAAATGAAATTGAAAAAGCAACTATCCATTGACTTTCAGGAATTGAGGAAGGTAGCAAAAATAGTGCATATTTTGTATAACAGTGGTGTTTTTCTGGGAGCTGTGTTTGGGAGCTCTGGGCTTATTCCCAAGTCTCCAAAAGTAGAAACTTTTCCAAGCTTCCATACTGTCAGCTGACAAACCGTAGTCTCATTCTGGTCAAGGACCAGGCAGAATGCATGTGGGTCCATACTGTTCCTTCCAGGTGACTAAAATAGACTTTCCTATGTAGTCAAGCCTGGCAAGGACAAGTTGCAGTTTTATACAGCATTCCTCAGGGGTAGAGGTTCTTCACCAAAAGTTGTAAACTATTGCTAGATCTAACTATGAGTATATTTTTTTTTTGCAAAGTCTAGATTTCTGATATATTTAAAAGAAGTAGGGTTTTTTCTTGTTATTGTTCCTTTAGATTTTTCAGTTTGTGTATTAAATCAGGTATTAACACACGCTGGATGGTCTTTCCCTAATTTTGTGTTTCCTCATGGCACTTACCACCTGGCATACTTTATTGCTTTGTTTAGTGTCTCTGTTTCCTGAAATGTAAGCTCATGAGGGCAGGGATATCTGTTTAGTTTGTTATTAAATCTCCAATGATCAAGCAGTATTTGGTACAATTAGGGTCTCAGCAAATATTTATGAATAATAATGAAATTATATATGTATATGTGTGTGTATATATATCCATTATATATGTGTGTGTGTGTGTGTGTGTGTGTGTGTGTGTGTGTATGGATGGGCAAATGGACAGATGCATCACAGTTGACAGGGCCCATACCAATTTTAGGACTTCAATAAATGTCACCTTCTGAGTAAAGTCTTCCCCTAACTACCTTGTTTGAACTTGAGGTCCCACCTCAGCCCTCTTTAGGACCCCCTCTGCTTCTGCTATGTCCACGACACATATGAGCATATGACACACTAGGCATTCAGCTTCTCTTTGCTTAGGGTGCATGGTCTCCCTCCTCTAACAACTCAATAGAAAAACATGGGCATATATAAAAGCAGCAGAAGAAACCTAATAGAAAAATATAAATTAAAAACAATGCAAGAATGTTCAATCTCCACTAGTAATTAGAGAAATCCATGCTAAAATATAAGGCATTTTATATCCATCATTTTGGAAAAAATTAAAAGCCTGGCAATAGCAAGTGTTGGTGATGCTATGAACTCATTTGTATGAAGTGCTACTGCCACTTTGTAGAGTCACGTGTTACATCTGAGAACTCTGAAGATGCCTACACCACAGAGAAATCTCACATATATGCGTCCAGTAACTTTAGCAATGTCCGCTGCAGCATTACTCCTTTTTACACATCTTGGAAACAGCCCAAGTGTTCATCCCTATGAATAAGTCAGAATATAAACATATAAAATACTATCTAAATGTTAAAATGAAAGAACCCACTTCTATCAAAGCAGCAAAATCTTTAAAGCATATTTAAGAAAATAAGCAAGGTTCAGATGGATGTCCACAGTGGGAAAGCATTTAAAGTTTTAAAACGTGCAAAACACTGCTACATGTTTTTTGTGGATGCAAGCATGTATTAGAAACAGAAAAACGTACATGGAAATTTAGGCCTGAGTTATTTTTGTGGAATTAGGAAGGAATTCGTGGGATAACTTGCTTATATTTATAGTGTTTATTTTTAAAAGAAAATATCTGAAGCAAATATGACAGAATGGCAATATCTCATAAGGCTGGGTGACTCTACGTAAGTTTTGGTTATAATTGTGTCTATACTCAACTTCATGCTTGAAATAGTTAATAAGAAAAGAAATAGGAGGGTACTTAAGTGTGACTGGCAGGGAATAAAGTTCAAGCCATAGCATATCAAATAATACGGTGTGACATCGCAAAATTGTAAACTGAATTTTGTCGCTAATCATGACTGGATGCAAACCCAGATTCAGTACCTTCTTCTCATAACACTTCATGAGATTAGGCTTGGAACCTGATGTTTGAGGTTTGAATCTTGACTCTCATACTTAATAACTATTTAAAATTGGGCATCAGGGGGCACCTGGGTGGCTCAGTGGGTTAAGCCTCTGCCTTCTGCTCAGGTCATGATCTCAGGGTCCTGGGATCAAGCCCCGCATCGGGCTCTCTGCTCAGCAGGGAGCCTGTTTCCTCCTCCTCCTCTCTCTCTCTCTCTCTCTGCCTCTCTGCCTACTTGTGATCTCTGTGTCAAATAAATGAATGGAATGTTAAAAAAAAAAAAAAATTGGGCATCAGTTTTCTCATCTTCAAAATGGAAAAATGAGATAAAATAGAGGAAATCTTTCCAGACATGGAGACAAACCATGAGAGACTTAACGCTAGGAAACAAACTGAGCGTTGTTGGACGGGGGTGGGAGGGAGAATAGGGTAATTGGGTAATGGGCATTAAAGAAGGCACGTGACAGGATGAGTACCAGGTGTTATCTGCAACTGACCAATTACTGAACTCTGCATCTGAAACTAATTATGTACTATTGTATGTTGACTAATTGAATTTAAAGTTTTGAAATATAGAGGAAATCAACAATACCAAGAGTTGGCCTTCAAAAAGATCAACAAAACTTGCAAACTTCTAGCTAGATTGATTAAGAAAAAAGAGAAGACTCAAATAACCAAAATCAGAAATGAAAGAGGGGACAGTACTACCAACATTAGAGAAATAAAAACAATTATAAAGCAGAAAAATAGTATCTCCTCATAACAACTATTCTGAGGATGAAATGAGGTCATATCTGTGCGGTGTTCAACATACGCCAAGGCACATAATAAGACAGAAGGCTGATCTATATTATGAGCTCCAGTTTGTGATGTAAAAAAGCATGAGCTTGAAGTCTACTTTGAAAGCCATGCTTTCCTCTCAATTTATTTGTTTCAGATAATAATCCTACCAGGTTGGTGTTGTTATTATCCCATTTTATATGTAAGAAAACTAAGCCTGACAGAGGTCAAATAACTTGCCCAAGATTTTCCATCTCTTAAAAGAGAGATGAGATTCAAACCAGATCCACCTCCAGAAAAATATTACTGTAACTTAATTTCCTGGGTCTATTTTACTAGTTTTATGAGTAAGCTAAGTTGAATTTGTAATCTATCTACAGTAATCTATTCTTTAGCTTTTCTTTTCTTTGAATATTGAGTCAACCAGCCATTGCTAATTAAAACTAATAAGAAGTATCTTCTTGGAGTATGTATATGTAAGCCCAAACATGTAAAATATCTGCCATAATGGGATGTTATTACTAGATAAATATTCCTGCCTTAAGCAGATTTTTGGTCTTGGAATATATTGGAAGATCAGTAGGCTGTGATATTCCATTATGTTGAGTTTCTCTTTCTCCCTCTTTTTTTTTTTTTTTTTTTTTTAGTTTCACTGTCTTCCCTTGAAAAATGATTCTCTCTCTGCTTTCCATCTTCTTCTACCTTCTGTGAATCCAAATGGAATTTAACTTTTATTGTCACCAATTATTTTGAATGAACACTTTTCTTAATGTAATTTTCGTCAAGTCAGTTCCATTTATTAAGTCTTCATTCATTCATTCATTCATCATTCATTCATTCTTTTATGCAGCAAACGTTAAGTGCTGATCATGAACTCATCTCTGGGCTACGTTCCTAGGAAATAAGGGTTACTAAGACTAGAGAGAGCCAGAGGTAGAAATGGCAATCCCAGTACAGTGTGACCTGCAGATTGGAATTGGTGCTGGAGAGCATGGAGTCTGCCATTTAATAGGGGGATGCAGAAGTGACACAGAAATGGCAATGTTGCACCTGAAACTTCTATCTGTACATTTATTTACTGTATAGAAAATAAAGCATGATCTTTGTAGAAAACTTGGAAAGCATAAAAACAAGGGAAAAATAACCTATAGTCACTGTTAAAGAGCTGGTATATTTTTTAAGACCAATTTCTACATGGATGCATTCAAATTTAGTAATCTTATATTACACATATTTTCTCATATCCTGAAAATTATAAAAATTATTTTTATACGTGTATAATATTCTTCCATGTAGAAATACTAACATTCACTTTATCATTCCCGTATCAGTTATTTCCCTCTTATACATAACATTGTGTTGATAATCTCTGTGCATAAATATTGGCCTGCATAAATGATTATTTCCTTGAGAGGAATCCTGAAGGTAAATTACAGATGAAAGGGTATGATCGCTTTTAAGACTCTTGACATTTTCTCCAGTACCCTCTTCTTTACTGATCTCAAGGCAAAAGCCTAAGCCTTTAAGGGAGTCAGATGAATTACAAATTAGAGAAGTTCTTTAAAAATTCCTACACAAAGGGGGGCACCTGGGTGGCTCAGTGGGTTAAGCCTCTGCCTTCGGTTCAGATCATGATCTCAGGGTCCTGGGATAGAGCCCTGCATCCAGCTCTCTGCTCAGCAGGGAGCCTGCTTCTCCCTTCCCCTCTACCTGCCTCTCTGCCTACTTGTGATCTCTCTCTCTCTCTCTCTCTGTCAAATAAATAAATACAGTCTTTAAAAAGTTCCTGCACATAGGGCGACAGGGTGGCTTAGTCGGTTGAGCAGCTACCTTCAGCTCAGGTTATTATCGCAGAGTCCCAGGATCGAGCCCAGCATCAGAGTCTGCTTCTCCCTCTGGCCCTCCCCCTTCTCGTGCTCTCTCTCTCTCTCAAATAAATAAATAAATAATGTTTTTAAAAATTCCTACACACTTCTGCGTATGTGTAGATATGCATGTGAGTGTATACACACATGTTCCTGAGGAAGAGATACCCACAGACACACACATATATCCTGATCCTTCAAGAGGCATTCTGTACCTGCCTCTTGCGGAGCACTTAAAATGGGCTGTCTTTGTTGATTTCCTTTGTTAGTGGTGGTGCCTTTGTTTTACCCACCGTTGTATATCCAGTGCCTGGTATGTGGTAAGCAGTTAGTAAATGCTTCTTGAGTGAAAGGGAGGGAAGGAAAGCAAGCCCATTAAATAATTGTTTACTTTCTTAAACATCTTGTTTTATTCTTTTTCAGCATCCAGCAAGACATGGTGGTGAACCCTGGCTGTAAGTCTTCATGATTGAGCGACTCTTTTGCACAACACAAAGGTAAATAAATATTTGAGGCTGGTCGACTTGCTGGTTATTAGGAAAATCTTCCTCTCTGGGAAGATGACTCACAGATGTCTCTGAGTCCAAGTGATGGCTTTTGTGTTTTGTGTTCCTCCTTAAAACCCCCTGGAGTGTTCATGGCACCTTTGGGAGTAGCTGCTTAGGATGGCTCTTCTCCTGCCTACTTTGTGTTTGCAGTTAGAGAAAGGGAATATTGATTCCCTTTCTTCTTTTCTTTAAGCACCTAGTAAGCGTCATTAGGAGTTTCAAGTTTTCCTGTCTGGATTTTCTGGCTCTCCCAGTAGGTGGTCTCAAATTGGTTTGATTTTAAGCACAACCATATTAGCTCTCCTCAAATGCCCTCTGTTTTAATATATTTATCAACAGAAGGAACCGTTCTCAGTTGTTGAAACTGAAGTCAAACCGTGTAAGATAAATGTTTCTACGCAGAAAACAGACTTGGAGATTTACAAGCTTAAGGAACAAGTATTATTATTTTGAGGTCCTAAACTTTTAAATGATGGCGACACTGAAATCTCTACTTCATACCGGGAGCCAAGAAGGCACAATTGAAAATGCCTATTCCTTTGACAAATTAGAAGCATTCATTGCAGTATCTATTTCTTGTTTACCAGGGATAATGCTGAATGAGTCACAGACTGGGTAGATTGATGTCCCTTCTGACCACTTTTAATTAGCACTGCCTATTAGGATGAACAGAGTGTTGCTTTCCTGCCATAGATTACCCCTCAGCCCCCCTTAAATAGAATAGAAATCTTATTCTCCGCAAGGTAATATTCATCTCTTCTCCAACCAGACAAGCATAGAAAATTAAACAATGGTCCGTTAAAAAGCCCAGATAATGTATTTATCATTTCCAGTTTATGTGAGTTTGCAAGGCAAATAGAAGTGGGAGCTATTCGTTATGGGACCTTGGGGAACAACGGGACTCGGGAGGGAGCTGGAAGGCAGGAGGATCTGAGACTTGTAAAAATTCATTAAAAATATGAGGTGCTATTGGAGACAGAGGAAATTAATTACTCTCCGGGACTCAAATGTCACTACTCATTTAAGTGACCTGGCAAGGAGGCTGAGAAACCTGTTCCGCCAGGGTTTCTGTAGTGGAGAAGGCTGGGAGCTGGGATTCCTCAGCTGTCAATTTTTGCATTTCCTTGGTGACTTATTGACATGTTAACCTGGCTTGCGCCCCAGCCTCCTCTAATGAGTAGAGTTAAATGAGAAATAGGGGCTGGGATTGGGGAGGGGGGGTGCACTCTCCCCTCTATCTGGCCGGGTTATACAGACTAGCTCACCAGGCACGTAAGCAGCCGCGGACCTGAGGGAAGCCTGTAATTTACCGCAATGGAGAGAAGAGGCTGATCATTTGCAGCTGGACAGAGTTTGGTCTTTTATTATTGCTTTTCCATCCACAAAGCTATTCTCTGAGGTGGAGTGAATTTGGAAAGACAAATTAAGGTTTTCTACCTAAGGAGGACTGGGGAGCAGTAGCTTCTGAAAACAGTCATCTTTTCTAGATTGCCTGTGTAATAAGTCTCTCTAATGCATTCTGTCTATAGACAGAGGTTGAAAATATATAGATATGTGATGACGTAAAAGTTTAAAATCAGTAAACACTCGGAATAATGGAGTAAAAGCTTTCTCAGATGTGCGCCTTACCTAGACTGGAAATTCAAGATTTTATTCTTGAACTCTGCTACTAACCAGCTGTGAGAGGTAGCCCAAGCCGCCATAATGCTCCAAGCCTCTGTTGTATTATTTATATAATGGGAACAATACTGTCCATCTTCTGTGATCGTTAAGGACCGTGTATCCAAAAGAGCTTTGAAGGGTGGAAATACATAGGTGGGCGGTGGCCATATCACCTATTGGTATGTTTTGTTGTTTTAAAAGTCCTTGCATTTTAAACACTGGGGCTGCTCAGTGATCTCTGTTCCTTTGTGGGTCAAAGTTGAAGGGCTCTGTAGGATTCTTTCTGGCTTGTTCATGTGGGGAGGGTGAATCAACAGGCCAAAGAAGAAAGCACTACTTTGGGAAAAAAATGTTCACATGGTGTTAAAAAAAAAAAAAAAAAAGTGAAGCATGCTTTGGAGGGAGTTGGAGGCCTGGATGTTCACCTCCGGGAGCAGTCCTAAGTACCATGTCTCCAGTTCAAGAAAGTCCTGTCCCTTTGAAGCAAAGACAAATCATGCATCGAAGGTAGTAGAAGAGATGTTTGAAGATTATTCATCTATTCCTAGGAGGAGATGATGAGAAGATAAACGAGGGCAGGGTCAGTGGAGATAGAGAAGAACAGAGGATTTTTTTATTTTTTTTTTTTATTTTTTTTTTATTTTTTTTAAATTTTATAGTTTTTTAATTCCAGCATAACATTATTCATTATTTTTGCACCACACCCCGTGCTCCATGCAATCCGTGCCCTCTATAATACCCACCACCTGATACCCCAACCTCCCACCCCCCGTCCCTTCAAAACCCTCAGATTGTTTTTCAGAGTCCATAGTCTCTCATGGTTCACCTCCCCTTCCAATTTCCCCCAACTCCCTTCTCCACTCTAAGTCCCCATGTCCTCCATGCTATTTGTTATGCTCCACAAATAAGTGAAACCATATGATAGTTGACTCTCTCTGCTTGACTTATTTCACTCAGCATAATCTCTTCCAGTCCCGTCCATGTTGCTACAAAAGTTGGGTATTCATCCTTTCTGATGGAGGCATAATACTCTATCCCCAGGGGTACAGGTCTGTGAATCACCAGGTTTACACACTTCACAGCACTCACCAAAGCACATACCCTCCCCAATGTCCATAATCCCACCCCCTTCTCCCAAACCCCCTCCCCCCAGCAACCCTCAGTTTGTTTTGTGAGATTAAAAGTCACTTATGGTTTGTCTCCCTCCCAATCCCATCTTGTTTCATTGATTCTTCTCCTACCCACTTAAGCCCCCATGTTGCATCACCACTTCCTCATATCAGGGAGATCATATGATAGTTGTCTTTCTCTGCTTGACTTATTTCGCTAAGCATGATACGCTCTAGTTCCATCCATGTTGTCGCAAATGGCAAGATTTCATTTCTTTTGATGGCTGCATAGTATTCCATTGTGTATATATACCACATCTTCTTGATCCATTCATCTGTTGATGGACATCTAGGTTCTTTCCATAGTTTGGCTATTGTGGACATTGCTGCTATAAACATTCGGGTGCATGTGCCCCTTTGGATCACTACGTTTGTATCC
Organism: Mustela erminea; assembly: GCF_009829155.1. Classification (NCBI taxonomy): domain Eukaryota; kingdom Metazoa; phylum Chordata; class Mammalia; order Carnivora; family Mustelidae; genus Mustela; species Mustela erminea. The sequence goes on from NC_045623.1 coordinate 63,405,526, forward strand.
TTAGGGTAAATACCCAATAGTGCAATTGCTGGGTCATAGGGCAGTTCTATTTTCAACATTTTGAGGAACCTCCATGCTGTTTTCCAGAGTGGCTGCACCAGCTTGCATTCCCACCAACAGTGTAGGAGGGTTCCCCTTTCTCCGCATCCTCGCCAGCATCTGTCATTTCCTGACTTGTTGATTTTAGCCATTCTGACTGGTGTGAGGTGATATCTCATTGTGGTTTTGATTTGTATTTCCCTGATGCCGAGTGATATGGAGCACTTTTTCATGTGTCTGTTGGCCATCTGGATGTCTTCTTTGCAGAAATGTCTGTTCATGTCCTCTGCCCATTTCTTGATTGGATTATTTGTTCTTTGGGTGTTGAGTTTGCTAAGTTCTTTATAGATTCTGGACACTAGTCCTTTATCTGATATGTCGTTTGCAAATATCTTCTCCCATTCTGTCAGTTGTCTTTTGATTTTGTTAACTGTTTCCTTTGCTGTGCAAAAGCTTTTGATCTTGATGAAATCCCAATAGTTCATTTTTGCCCTTGCTTCCCTTGCCTTTTGCGTTGTTCCTAGGAAGATGTTGCTGCGGTTGAGGTCAAAGAGGTTGCTGCCCGTGTTCTCCTCAAGGATTTTGATGGATTCCTTTCGCACATTGAGGTCCTTCATCCATTTTGAGTCTATTTTTGTGTGTGGTGTAAGGAAATGGTCCAATTTCATTTTTCTGCATGTGGCTGTCCAATTTTCCCAGCACCATTTATTGAAGAGGCTGTCTTTTTTCCATTGGACATTCTTTCCTGCTTTGTCGAAGATTAGTTGACCATAGTGTTGAGGGTCTATTTCTGGGCTCTCTATTCTGTTCCATTGATCTATGTGTCTGTTTTTGTGCCAGTACCATGCTGTCTTGATGACGACAGCTTTGTAATAGAGCTTGAAGTCCGGAATTGTGATGCCACCAACGTTGGCTTTCTTTTTCAATATCCCTTTGGCTATTCGAGGTCTTTTCTGGTTCCATATAAATTTTAGCATTATTTGTTCCATTTCTTTGAAAAAGATGGATGGTACTTTGATAGGAATTGCATTAAATGTGTAGATTGCTTTAGGTAGCATAGACATTTTCACAATATTTATTCTTCCAATCCAGGAGCATGGAACATTTTTCCATTTCTTTGTGTCTTCCTCAATTTCTTTCATGAGTACTTTATAGTTTTCTGAGTATAGATTCTGTGTCTCTTTGGTTAGGTTTATTCCTAGGTATCTTATGGTTTTGGGTGCAATTGTAAACGGGATTGACTCCTTAATTTCTCTTTCTTCTGTCTTGCTGTTGGTGTAGAGAAATGCAACTGATTTCTGTGCATTGATTTTATATCCTGACACTTTACTGAATTCCTGTATAAGTTCTAGCAGTTTTGGAGTGGAGTCTTTTGGGTTTTCCACATATAGTATCATATCATCTGCGAAGAGTGATAATTTGACTTCTTCTTTGCCGATTTGGATGCCTTTAATTTCCTTTTGTTGTCTGATTGCTGAGGCTAGGATTTCTAGTACTATGTTGAATAGCAGTGGTGATAATGGACATCCCTGCCGTGTTCCTGACCTTAGCGGAAAAGCTTTCAGTTTTTCTCCATTGAGAATGATATTTGCGGTGGGTTTTTCATAGATGGCTTTGATGATATTGAGGTATGTGCCCTCTATCCCTACACTTTGAAGAGTTTTGATCAGGAAGGGATGCTGTACTTTATCAAATGCTTTTTCAGCATCTATTGAGAGTATCATATGGTTCTTGTTCTTTCTTTTATTGATGTGTTGTATCACATTGACTGATTTGCGGATGTTGAACCAACCTTGCAGCCCTGGAATAAATCCCACTTGGTCGTGGTGAATAATCTTTTTAATGTACTGTTGAATCCTATTGGCTAGTATTTTGTTGAGTATTTTCGCATCTGTGTTCATCAAGGATATCGGTCTATAGCTCTCTTTTTTGGTGGGATCCTTGTCTGGTTTTAGGATCAAGGTGATGCTGGCCTCATAAAATGAGTTTGGAAGTTTTCCTTCCATTTCTATTTTTTGGAACAGTTTCAGGAGAATAGGAATTAGTTCTTCTTTAAATGTTTGGTAGAATTCCCCCGGGAAGCCGTCTGGCCCTGGGCTTTTGTTTGTTTGGAGATTTTTAATGACTGTTTCAATCTCCTTACTGGTTATGGGTCTGTTCAGGCTTTCTATTTCTTCCTGGTTCAGTTGTGGTAGTTTATATGTTTCTAGGAATGCATCCATTTCTTCCAGATTGTCAAATTTATTGGCGTAGAGTTGCTCATAGTATGTTCTTATAATAGTTTGTATTTCTTTGGTGTTAGTTGTGATCTCTCCTCTTTCATTCATGATTTTATTTATTTGGGTCCTTTCTCTTTTCTTTTTGATGAGTCGGGCCAGGGGTTTATCAATTTTATTAATTCTTTCAAAGAACCAGCTCCTAGTTTCGTTGATTTGTTCTATTGTTTTTTTGGTTTCTATTTCATTGATTTCTGCTCTGATCTTTATGATTTCTCTTCTCCTGCTGGGCTTAGGGTTTCTTTCTTGTTCTTTCTCCAGCTCCTTTAAGTGTAGGGTTAGGTTGTGTACCTGAGACCTTTCTTGTTTCTTGAGAAAGGCTTGTACCGCTATATATTTTCCTCTTAGGACTGCCTTTGTTGTGTCCCACAGATTTTGAACCGTTGTATTTTCATTATCATTTGTTTCCATGATTTTTTTCAATTCTTCTTTAATTTCCCGGTTGACCCATTCATTCTTTAGAAGGATGCTGTTTAGTCTCCATGTGTTTGGGTTCTTTCCAAACTTCCTTTTGTGGTTGAGTTCTAGCTTTAGAGCATTGTGGTCTGAAAATATGCAGGGAATGATCCCAATCTTTTGATACCGGTTGAGTCCTGATTTAGGACCGAGGATGTGATCTATTCTGGAGAATGTTCCATGTGCACTAGAGAAGAATGTGTATTCTGTTGCTTTGGGATGAAATATTCTGAATATATCTGTGATGTCCATCTGGTCCAGTGTGTCGTTTAAGGCCTTTATTTCCTTGCTGATCTTTTGCTTGGATGATCTGTCCATTTCAGTGAGGGGAGTGTTAAAGTCCCCTACTATTATTGTATTATTGTTGATGTGTTTCTTTGATTTTGTTATTAATTGGTTTATATAGTTGGCTGCTCCCACGTTGGGGGCATAGATATTTAAAATTGTTAAATCTTCTTGTTGGACAGACCCTTTGAGTATGATATAGTGTCCTTCCTCATCTCTTATTATAGTCTTTGGCTTAAAATCTAATTGATCTGATATAAGGATTGCCACTCCTGCTTTCTTCTGATGTCCATTAGCATGGTAAATTCTTTTCCACCCCCTCACTTTAAATCTGGAGGTGTCTTCGGGCTTAAAATGAGTTTCTTGGAGGCAACATATAGATGGGTTTTGTTTTTTTATCCATTCTGATACCCTGTGTCTTTTGACAGGGGCATTTAGCCCATTAACATTCAGGGTAACTATTGAGAGATATGAATTTAGTGCCATTGTATTGCCTGTAAGTTGACTGTTACTGTATATGGTCTCTGTTACTTTCTGATCTACCACTTGTAGGCTCTCTCTTTGCTTAGAGGACCCCTTTCAATATTTCCTGTAGAGCTGGTTTGGTATTTGCAAATTCTTTCAGTTTTTGTTTGTCCTGGAAGCTTTTAATCTCTCCTTCTATTTTCAATGATAGCCTAGCTGGATATAGTATTCTTGGCTGCATGTTTTTCTCGTTTAGTGCTCTGAAAATATCATGCCAGCTCTTTCTGGCCTGCCAGGTCTCTGTGGATAAGTCAGCTGCCAATCTAATATTTTTACCATTGTATGTTACAGACTTCTTTTCCCGGGCTGCTTTCAGGATTTTCTCTTTGTCACTGAGACTTGTAAATTTTACTATTAGGTGACGGGGTGTGGGCCTATTCCTATTGATTTTGAGGGGCGTTCTCTGAACCTCCTGAATTTTGATGCTCGTTCCCTTTGCCATATTGGGGAAATTCTCCCCAATAATTCTCTCCAGTATACCTTCTGCTCCCTTCTCTCTTTCTTCTTCTTCTGGAATCCCAATTATTCTAATATTGTTTCGTCTTATGGTGTCACTTATCTCTCGAATTCTCCCCTCGTGGTCCAGTAGCTGTTTGTCCCTCTTTTGCTCAGCTTCTTTATTCTCTGTCATTTGGTCTTCTATATCACTAATTCTTTCTTCTGCCTCATTTATCCTAGCAGTGAGAGCCTCCATTTTTGATTGCACTTCATTAATAGCTTTTTTGATTTCAACTTGGTTAGATTTTAGTTCTTTTATTTCTCCAGAAAGGGCTTTTATATCTCTCGAGAGGGTTTCTCTAATATCTTCCATGCCTTTTTCAAGCCCGGCTAGAACCTTGAGAATTGTCATTCTGAACTCTAGATCTGACATATTACCAATGTCTGTATTGATTAGGTCCCTAGCCTTCGGTACTGCCTCTTGTTCTTTTTTTTGTGTTGAATTTTTCCGTCTTGTCATTTTGTCCAGATAAGAGTATATGAAGGGGCAAGTAAAATACTAAAAGGGTGGCAACAACCCCAGGAAAAAATGCTTTAACCAAATTAGAAGAGATCCAAAATCGTGAGGGGGGAGAAAGGGGATAAAAAGAGGTTCAAAAAGGAAGAAAGAAAAAAAAGAAAAAAGAAAGAAAAAAAAAAGAAAAAAGAAAAGAAAAGAATTTAAAAAAAAAAAGGAAAACACCTGAGAAAAATGTAAAAATGAAAAAATATATATATTAGATAAACTAGTAAAAAATCGTTAAAAAAGAAAAAGGTAACAGTTTAAAAAAAAAAAAAATTTACCCGAAGGCGAGAAAAGAAAAAAACAAAAAAATGAAAAAGAAAAAAATTGAATTAACTGCAAGACTAAAAAAAAATCACATGGAAAATGCCATGAGTTCCGTGCTTGGCTTTCTCCTCCTCTGGAATTCTGCTGCTCTCCTTGGTATTGAAACCGCACTCCTTGGTAGGTGAACTTGGTCTTGGCTGGATTTCTTGTTGATCTTCTGGGGGAGGGGCCTGTTGTAGTGATTCTCAAGTGTCTTTGCCCCAGGCGGAATTACACCGCCCTTACCCGGGGCCGGGGTGAGTAATCCGCTCGGGTTTGCTTTCAGGAGCTTTTGTTCCCTGAGCGCTTTCCGTAGAGTTCCGGAGGATGGGAATACAAATGGCGGCCTCCTGGTCTCCGGCCCGGAGGAGCCGAGAGCCCAGGGCCGCACTCCTCAGTGCGCCCTCAGAGAACAGCGCCCAGTTACTCCCGTCTGCCTGACCTCCGGCCGCGCTCCGAGCTCTCCGAGCCTGCGACCAGTTCAAGGTAACCCCGAGCTGTGAGCTCACTGTCGGCTCTGTCTCTGTAGCCGGCTTTCCCGTTCCAATACCCGCAAGGTCTGCGACACTCAGACACCCCTGATCCTTCTGTGACCCTGCGGGACCTGAGGCCACGCTGAACCCGCGTGGGCTTCGCCCCGGTTTAGCCTCTGGAGCGATGTCCCTCAGCGGAACAGACTTTTAAAAGTCCTGATTTTGTGCGCCATTGCTCCGCCGCTTGCCGGGAGCCGGCCCCTCCCCCCGGGGTCTATCTTCCCGTCGCTTTGGATTCACTTCTCCGCCGGTCCTACCTTTCAGAAAGTGGTTGTTTTTCTGTTTCCAGAATTGCTGTTCTTCTTCTCTTCGATCTGCCGATGGATTTTCAGGTGTTTGCAATCTTTAGATAAGCTATCTAGCTGATCTCCGGCTAGCTGAAGCAGTCTCAGCCTGCTACTTCTCCGCCATCTTGACTCCTCCTCAGAACAGAGGATTTTAAGAGGCCTTGGAAAGGAAGGACTTCCAGGCTTTCACAGAGTTGGGGGGCGTGCACTTTGAAGAGGGAGCAGCACAGTGACTAAGATGTAGAGGGTTCCCAAGGTGCCTGTAATGTTGTTAATAGAAATGTGGGAAAGTGCAGGATATAGACCTTCGGCTCAAGGAGCTCAGAGAGGTAAACAGGGATGGGGCAGACCAGACAGAAATCCGGAAGAGCAATACTGGGGTCAGTGCTGAGAGGGAGGGTGTCTCAGAAGATGAGCAGCCCTGTGCTGGGAGGGCAGGGGTTGGAGGCTGGGCATTGCGCCAAGCAGCTGCTCCCAGCCTCAAGGAACCAGAGCCGCCCAGCTGCACATTGCAGATGCTGGTTTGAGAGCAGCACACTCAGCAACCTGAGTTTTGCACCCCAGCATGCCCTCAGTGATTTTCCAAGGCTTCTGTGCTGTTGTTGTCTCCTGGAAGTGGACTTGAGGGACTGCCTGCCTATTCTCATTAGCCAGCCCTGTAGTGACCGATCCAGAGCATGCACAGAAGACATCCCCAGGGACCCAACTCTGAATAATTGCTACAACTACTGTCCCCATTCCTGTGTGTTCTTTGGAGCTTTTATGTCACTTACTTTTAAAATTGCTTGAAAGCTACCAACTGACGAACTGAGCTATTGGCTCGCTATTTTTTGTGTTAATGACGTGTGTCCATTTGCATTCATTTTTAGCCATCATGTCATCATAGTGAGATAGTAATAAGACAGGAAAATTTTTTTCACACCAGTCTTCCTCCCTTTTACCTTCCTTTGTGAATTCATCTCTTTGGTGCCTCCTATTTGCCCCCTTGTTTGTTTTATTTTCTCAGATTCTATTTACACTTCTATCTTTCCTCTTCTGATAAAATCACACATCCTTCAACTCAGTTGGACGTAGGAGATCCTTGATACAGAGCAAGGGGGCCGTTCAGTTGTAAAAACTTGGAACGTTTTCTTAACCACATGGCAGCTTTCTATATCTGGTATGTTTGCTGGTGGTCATGTTGCTGGTGGTCATGTTTGCTGAATGTCTTAGATTGGAATTCTCTGTTCCAACACATAATAGCTGTCGAACATCAAGCAAATCCACTTCTTTAGGCTTGAATTTTCACATTAGTAAAATAACAGTAAATTATAGTAATAATACTTTTCATACAAGATTGTTAAAAGAATTTAATGAGAAAGTGAATGAGAGAGAGTCTGGCACATTATAGATTACCAGTGAATGCTAGCTGCCATTGCTTATAATAACATATATAACATACATATATATATATATATATATATATATATATATATATCTCCTCGAAATGTAAGAAGCAGATGTGTTGATCTTTGGCAATAAGGAAGGGAGACACTAGAAAGACACCCTCCCATTCTTTGGTTGGCTTAGAACATGGAAATCCCTAGTGATGTAGGCATTGAAAGCAGCCAACTGTGTGGGTGCACAGGAAGTCTTCCCCAGCCAGACAGTGACCTGGGTACTGAACACTGAGCTTTTGCTGGGCATCTGGAGAGCATCTAAGTCAACCCCGCCTCAGATACAATATTCCTTCCAGATAGTATGGCAGTTTGTAATATGCCAGCATGTCTCCCTTGAATTGCCTCACTCGGAATTCAGTTTCCTGTATGTTTCCAATTAGGGAAGAACCTCCAATGGGGGAGGTTCTTCGGAGACTGGAGGATAGAAGGGAACCGCAGCCGCTCTGCAGCACACGTGTTGTTGCTGACCGGCTGACTCCCCTGGTCGGCACAAAGCTGCATCTGGGTCCACGGCTGCTCTCCCTTTCCTCCGATCCTTCTCCGGCTTCTCCAACTCCTCATCCAGATGTGTGTTCAGCTCCTTGGAGAAAAGGCCCCAGCTGCAGCAGCTCACCCACATTGGCAAGCTGGGAAGCCGTGAAAGTCAAGGTTGCAGTTAGTTTTCATGGAGTCTCAGCGCATGCTTATGGGTGGCCGGCTGCTCCTGCTTCTCCCCATTATTTGTGTCCATCTTTCCTTCCTAATAGCCTGCCCAGTGGACTTCAAGTTTCAGCATCAGACATGATTCAACAGACACGCAGACCTCTTAACCAGATCCCACAATTGCTTAAGGTCAAATTCCTCTTTAAGCAAATAATACATACATATTTATTTTTTATATATGTGTGTGTGTGTATATAGTATTTATTTATCAGAGGAACAGGAGCAGAAGCAAGCACTAGAAGATTCTATACAGGTTTGGATATGTGTGTATATCTACCAGGGCTTGTTTCTGCCTCTGTGGTTGATCTCTACCTGATACAGCAGCTCATAAGCTTTTCGTAATAGAAAACTCTTCACTCCACAAAGCAGTCCATTCCTGTCCTACCTCCCAGCCACCATTTCCTCTCTCTGTGATATGACACACACAGAAAATTAAATCTGTAAGCCAAAATGTTGTTTTTCAGCCCAGGATGTATCTCACTTTCTCCTTGGGATCTCTGCCCCTCTCAACCCAAAATGTGTGCATAAACTCATGGCTGTGACCTCACCCACTGAAACTTTTCCTCTCTGGTTTCTCACCTCTTGAAGCTTCAGAATTGGACTCTTCATGAAATTAACCCTATAAATACGAATATACTAGAGAGACTCTCCTAGCCGTCCCATTTCCTCAGACCCATCTCCTCTTCAAGCTCCTCATGCCTTGAGAGACAATCCCTTGATTCTGACTGTTTACAAGGCGCAGTGTAGTAGAGTGGGAGGAAAGCACAGAATTTAAAGTCGAAACACCTGTGCTTGTCTTCTGCCACCACAGACAGCTTGACTGTGTCTGCTTGTTATGTAGCTTCTGAGGGCCTCAGTTTCTTCAGCTGTAAAATAGGTTTACTAATAGCTGACCTACCTGTTCTCGGGCCCTCTGTGAGGTCAGTGACCCCTGACCAGCTCTGGATGTTTGAGGCCCTCTGTTCTGGATATCTGTTTCCCCAGTCTCAGATTAATTCAGGTTAGGGAAATGCCAATTATGATCAGATGTTGAACCTTAGAATTCATAAGACAGTAGCAATCAGAACACTCTTATTTCTTAATGAAAATAAATACCTTGAAAGAGTTGTAACCTAAATTTTATACTATTCAGAGTCTACCGTGGTAAATTTTCACCCAAATTGTTTCTCAAAGATTTAGGTTGAAGCAATTGAGTGAACAGTGGTTCTTTAAAGATCGGTATATAGATCAAAATCACTTACAAAAAATATTACAGAGCTGACCAAAAAGAGCAGAACACCTAAATAGGAAAGAATGACTAAAAATTTCTCCTGTTTGAACCAGAGTTTAAAACTAATAAAAATCGAATGCAAAAAGTGTAACAGGATGGAACAATTATTGAGATGACTACAAAAAGGAGCTCACAGTTATAATGAAGTGAGTTTTAAAAAGTGATACATCCAAGTAATGAAATCAAGAACATACAAATGGGGCGCCTGGGTGGCTCAGTGGGTTAAGCCGCTGCCTTCGGCTCAGGTAATGATCTCAGGGTCCTGGGATCGAGTCCCACATCGGGCTCTCTGCTCAGCAGGGAGCCTGCTTCCCTCTCTCTCTCTCTCTCTCTGTGCCTGCCTCTCTGTCTACTTGTGATTTCTCTCTGTCAAATAAATAAATAAAATCTTTAAAAAAAAAAAAAGAACATACAAATGAAACTGTTATGAATGGATAACATAGATGCCCATTCAAAGAAAGAAAGAGCCTCTCTGTCCTCTCTGGCAGAGAAGACGTTCCATGGAGGACACTGGGACAATCCTATTCTTTTTTTTTTTTTTTTTTTTTTTTTTAATATTTTACTTATATTCGAGAGAGAGAGAGAGAGAGAACAAGAGGGGAGAAGATCAGAGGGAGAAGCAGACTTCCCACAGAGCTGGGAGCCTGATGTGGGACTCGATTCCAGGACTCCAGGATCATGACCTGAGATGAAGGCAGGTGATTAACCAACTAAGCCACCCAGGTGCCCCTGGGGCCATCCTGTTCTTAAGTGTGGCATGGGCAACGAATTATGAGCTCACAAACCTGGTTAGAAAAGTCTTTGTAATTGACAGGTATATGACTGCCATGTAAAGATGTGGAGACGAGTGTGACAGCTGAAAGCCACGTTTGTGGCCAGCGCTCACCCTACTCTCCTGCACACACTTATCGTTGAAGAACAGCCAAAGTTGAAGAAATAGCAGTGTTACCCTCCCCCTCGCTGCATGTGTGCACTCGCACACTCATGCACACTCATGCACACACACCCTGCCTTCTCACAAGGATCAAGGTTTTGCTATAGCGCCATGACTGGAACGTGGTGGGTCCTCAAGAAAGTGTTTGTTGGAAGGGTGTGTGTATTAATGAATTGCCAAGGAACTCAAGGGGAAAGTCTAGAAATATCAGTAGACATGACAGCATCCTGGACAAAATGAAATGGAGGGGAAAAATGCCCAGGAGAATTACTTTACCAGAGATTTAACATGTTGATGTTCATAACACGTCACGTGCGAAAGGTGTCCTCTTCAAAATGAATGAAGCCACAGAACAGGATTAAATTGGCACAGCTGGAGGAGGTCTGCATGCGTGTGAAGAGCTGAATGTTCTCTCCAGGCAACGAAGAGAGTTGGAACATGAGGATTCTGATTGTTAGTGTTGGGGAGAAAATGAATTTGAACCAGAAGACACCAAGGGTTGATAAGAGAATATCAGGGCTTGAGGGAGGATATGGATATGGAGCAAGCTCAGACCAAGAGAACGAAGCAAAGAATGAGAGTAGAGGGAGGTCTGTGGGAAGGGAACTTGCTAGTTCAGAGCAGCACAAGAAAACCTAATGAGGTCCGCCAGGGCATCTGGTCAACGTGGGCCCCCACTGCTTGGGACAGGCTACCTCAGAGTAGACACCTAAGGTTAGGGAGTCACTTTCCCACGGGTGAAGAAGACCGACTACAATCCTGTGTGGACATGTCTGCATCCTCTGCAGAGTGGGGAAATTCTTTATGAAATCACTTAACACGGTGTACATACTCGTCTGTTTGTATTCTTCTCTTACTCTTTGCATTCTGTGGTGCCCGGTCCATGGATTTTTGGATTTTTTTTTTTCCCAAACCTTTATTTCTAGCCTCTAACTTTAAGAATTAAAAAAGAAATCACCGAACCGAGACCTGTCTGGCTGAAATCTGTGATCTGCCCACTATTCCCGTAAGCTTCTGAACCTGCAGTTGAGTAGACGCTCCCTAAAGATTTCTTGGAGAGAAGGAGGGGTGATAGATAATGATAATCAGGTAGAGAAGAAAATTAGAGTACAGATAGACTTTCACAAGATCTCTTCTGAGCAGATGGTAGACAAATGGGCCTGACACATGTATTCTTCAGAGATATCCAGATAGTCCAGATATCCAGTTATCCAGATATCCTGTGGACTGAACCACAGAGAGGGAACTGGGAGAGACTTACACCACTCAAGTTTGGGATACATCCACAGGGAAGCTGGACCGTAGCCAAAGTGTGAGAATGTCAGAATGTCGGGAGAGGGAATGAGACCGAGTCTTAGGTGAAGCAAAAAACCCTGCTGGCTGACTCTTCTGCAGTGAATTCACCCTTCCCCATCTACCCTACCTCTCTCCTCAGGCCTCATGTTGCTACTTTTGCCCCTGTAGCACCCTTAGAAGAAATTCTTCTCCCATCTAGGGAAAAGAAAACTAAAATTCACATTCAGAGTTTTGCAAAACCCACGAATGCTTGGGAATGAATCTGAATGCAAGTCACCAGGATTAACCTGACGTCGGCACCAAATATTGTGAGCATGTCTGAATTTGCTGCAAGATGATTCTCTCCAAGGAAATTTCTACAGGAATTTTATTTGACAGCCAATTTTGTTGAGGCCAAGCATGTATCTTCCTGTGAACATTACCAGGGGAAATAAAAAGACCATCCAGAGCTTGTGTGCCCCTAGATTTTTCACCTTTCTGTGTTTAACACGCTGCTTTAATGTTCCTGAAATGCGGGTGTCTTTATTTATCAGCGTCTCTTAGCTGGAGACACTAGTTCTGGGTGTCCCATTGAAGGTAATGTTTCCAGATGGCTTACAAATTAGGTTCAATAAAATGTAGTCATTCTTCTCTTTTAGTGAGTTCTTGGTGCTGAACCTATTTGACTTACCTAACATCCTATTTGAGTTGTTAAATCCTAAACATGGATTGATTAGAACAGGGGAATAGGCTCTCAGGTTAATGTATTGGGCTTTCTGAAGTGAAAAAAAGAACCACTTTGGAACTAAAAGCCTGACTTAATGTTCACTTTGCCACTTGTCTTTTGTGTTGACTTCGTTTCCTCTGTCTCCCGCCTCTCTTGCTCCTGCAGCCGCAGTCCCCTGCAAAGATGGGAGTCAGGGGCGACTGGGACAGGCAAGTGGTAATATACAGGGAAGATATTTGGCAAAGTATAAAAAGTTATAGAAATGTAAGTTGGTGTCATACAGTTAAATTTAAAAACATGAAGAAGAGGGCATTACATTCCAGAAAACGTGCTCCTTCATTTAGAAGTTTTCAGAAAGAAAAATGGCATCAGGACATTCTAGGACCAGAAGGGATCTCAGAGATTATCTGCTTCAGTTTCCTTTTTGACAAATGAGGAACTTGAGTCTCCAAGTGAGGTGGTAACTTGTGTTAAAGCACACAGCAAATGCTATGCAGAGCTGAGCCTGAAACTCATGTGACTTGCTTCTCCTTCTTCTCCTTCTTCCCACGAGCCTCTACTCCTTTCTTTCTCATAGTCCTTTATGGAATGACTCAAACCAAGAACGTCAGACCTCACATGCCAGGGGGAAAGCCCATACCCGCCATGCCTATATTTTCCAGTGTATTTATGGGGGCTTTCTGTAGCTGCAATTAGGAGAATGAATGTTGTAGGCCTTGGAATGGTGGCCTATCCAATGTGATTTCTGCTGGACTTTGCAGAGTTTATTCTTTTGTCGCTGAAAGGAATATTGAAAGTTCCTGTTGATACTGTCTCTGAAACATTTCCTTCCTTCCCTCTCCAACGCATTATACTCTAAACTCCCCAAGGGCAGGGATCTCTCTGTCTCCCCTTTTGCAATACTTCCCCAGTGCCTAGCACAATACCTGGCTCACAGCAGATGCTCAGAAGGTATTCTTTCAATGAAAGCATGACTCCCAGCTGCCATTGCCTTTGCCCGAGGTCACATTATCTTATGAGCGTGGTTAAGTCCTCAGCCTTTAGTCTCACTCCTTCCAGACCCTCTTTTGCATCACTCTCTGAGTATCCTGCTAACTACTGAGATAAAAAGAGCACTCCTCTGGGGAAAACTAGTGTCTCCCCTTTGCCAAGTGGAATTGGAAAAGTGCCTTAATGGAGACTTCAAATGTCTTCATAATCTGGCCCTATCCTAACCTCCCAAATCCATCTGCAGAATCTTCTCTCTCTGCCATTCCCGCCTTTGAGCATACGCATGCACGTACTATTATTTTCTTCTACCTGGAATGCCCTATCCTGCCCTTTACCATGTTGTAGACTCCTACCTATGCTTCAGACCCCTTCAAGAGGCCCATTCCCTACCTGTTTCGGTGTCTTCCTCAGTGACTAGGCCGATTACTCCAGAGCAGGAGCTGTATCTTTAATCTCTATGGATTAGAAAAATGGGAGACGGTCCTACACTGTTGCCCCCTCACTTCAGCATGGCGGATTATGGAGATGAGGTCAAAACTGAGCTGAGTTGTAATGAGAACAGTATTTGACCCAAACCGAGAGCACCAAGAAAGGAATGGCCTGTGTGCCAGAGTCTGGAGCAGAGTTGTGTTTGGGTCACCCTCTCAGAGGGCATGCTATCCGAGCAGGTCCCAGCCACATCTCTGATACTCCTCACCCAGGACTGTGGAAAACCTGTACTGCATCAAAAGAAAAGAATACGAACACTGATTTTTATCTTCTCACTCAACTCTAACCATGTTATCACACATGATAGATGGTTTTTATTAATGAAAAGTAACCAAAATGTCATGCTTTTCATAAGCAATTTTTGGCTTGTTTATATGTTCATTAGTTTTAATTTTAAAACTAATCTAAACATATATTACATGACGCTTAGAAGTAAGAGGAAAAAACAAAAAATAACCAAGATCCATCGTTTGAGTGTGTTCCTCCTAATCTTTAAGTAGACATATTTTAGGTGACTCCTGTCAGATTATGCATATAAAGCCTGGTTTGTTTGTTTCACTAATATCATAAGCATTTCTTATGGTGCAAGATACTGTTCATGTCAATCACTTTAAGTGACTGAGTAATATTCCACTGAGTGAATGGACTATTATGGGGCAGAGACATCATCATTCATTTAGTCATTCCTGTATTGCTGAAGGTTGATTTCCATGCAGTGTTTCACTTTCGATGGTAAGACGTGAAGACACACAAAAATCTCCTCCTCTTTGGGGTTATTTCCTTAAATGACTCTGACACCCATTAGTCATTTGCAAACACTTACCCTGTTAAAACAATTCAGTAGCCCCTCCCATCCTCCTCCCTCCAAGGTGGGATTTAACCCTTTGTTGCATAAGGAGGAATTTGAAGACTGAAGTCCCGCAGCCTGTGTGGACCACCCCTGCATCTCCCGGTATCCCCAACCCCTGATCTGCCTGTTGTTCTAACACACACACCAACCTGCCCTTTCCTCTCCGTGCCAGTGGTCACCCTGGCCTGCAACCGTGCACACCCTGCATATACCAACCCTCCGCCTCCAACCCACACCAGATGACACCTCCTCTAGGAAGCCTTTGCGAGGCTGTTTAGGCCCGTCTTCCCTGAGATTCCAAGATTCCCTGTGCAGGTCTCTGTCCTCACCCTTATCACACTGTGTTGAAAATGCATTACTCCCTGAAGCTGGTGAAGCTCTTTCATTGTTTCCCTAGTTAATATAGCACAGTACTCAACACATAGTTAAGTGTGGAATAGCTGATAAGTAAACCTAGCAATAGATTTGGCAACTGGGACATCCCTGTAATTTATGGAAAGAGCGAAATACTCTATTTGCAGAGGACTGACATAGAATAGTTATCTCCTCTTATCCCATTTTTTTAAAAGATTTATTTATGTATGTGTTTATTGAGATAGAGAGAGCATGCAGAGAGGGAGAGGGAGAAGCAGAATCCCCACTGAGCAGGGAGCCTAATGCGGGGCTTGATTCCAGGACCCTGATATCATGACCTGAGTCGAAGGCAGGTACTTAACCCACTGAGCCACCCAGGGCCCCCCTCTTATCCCGTTTTATAATGGCATGATATGTTACTAGTAAATTACAGAGGAGAAAGACTATAAGTGGGATTGCTGTAAAGACACTGAATACTGAAAGATACCAAACCCCAACTCACTGATGCATATCCTTATAAATATTTAACATTTTATTATTTAGAAATTTTATCATGCTATCTCAGGGTTTCAAATGCCATCCATATGCTAATGTTTTCCACATTTCTATCTCCAACCCTCTCAGTCTCCAGAACTTGGGACTCATGATTCCATCCGCACTCCCTAACATTTCCACTGGATGTTGGCTAGGCAACTCCAACTTCAAGAATAATCAAACTCTGTTTATCCACGCAAGCTACTCCTTCCACAGCCTTCCCCATGTTAGTGCGCGACAATTCTGGTCTCCTAGGTACTCGGCCAAAAACCCTAGAGTCCCCATTGACACCACCTCCCCCCACCCCACCCCTACTGTCTTTTCTACTCCATACCCCATCCACCAGCACGCTGCACTGGCTCCACATTCCAACTCCATTCAGAACGGAGCCCCTTCTCACCATTCTCTACTGCTACGACCCTGGTCTGAGCAGCTACCATGATTTTCCTGGATTCTTTTAATAACCTCCTACCTCATTTCCTCTTAGCTCTCAACCTTGCCCTCCTATTTAACACACCCAAGCATAAAACCAGAAGTGTCCTTTCAAACATCCGTCCTTATGTTGAGCCTTCTAATGGCTGCCTTTCTTGAAGTCTTTGCATGGTGTTTCGTTTCCTGGGACTGCCATGACAAAATACCTCAGACTGAGTGGCTTAAACAACAGACAGTTATTTTCTTGCAGTTCTAGAGGTTAGAAGATCCAAGATCAAGTGCCCTCTTCCTGGCTTGCAGCTGGCTGCCTTCTCCCTGTGTCCTCACATGGCACTTTCTCTCTGTACACACAGATAGCTCTTCCTATAAGGACAACAGTCCTATTGGATTAGGGCCCAACCCTCGTGAACTCATTTAACCTTAATTACCTCCAACAAGGTCCTATCTCCTAATATCATCACATTGGGCATTGCGGTTTTCATGTGCGAATTTGAGGGGACATAATTGATTCCCTATCACCTGGCCTATAAATTCCCATGTCTATCTAGGGCATACTCACCCCACCTCCCTCAGCTGCTCTAGTCAAAGTGGGCTCCTTACAGTGTCTTGGACACCCCCGACATGCTCCTTTCCCAGGTGTATTAGACTGACTGTTCACCACACCTGGACTGACTCCCCCTGTGTGTCTTTCACGTCTCTGTCCAAGTGAAGCCCATTATTGGCTATTTCTTCCTTGACCATTTTTACAAAATGGCACAGCTGTTTCACCTCAGCCCCGTCCTCTTCACCTGGCCTTTCTTCTCCCTACAGCTTTCTGTCACCTGACTTCATGTTTGTTTGCATACTTGTCTGTCCTTCCTCCGTTCTAGCACAGAAATATAAGCTCCATGAGGACAGGAATTTTTTCCCTGGTTGGTTTCCAAGTATATTACTGGCGCTCGGAACAGGCTGGGCACATAAAAGACTCACAGTTCTTGTTGGGTGAGCAGACGGATGAATAGAAATTTTGTTCACAGTCATTGTTTTCTTTCAGCCTCAAACAAAACCTGGAAGACAATGGGAGAGATACGTGTTCTCTTTTCACAGATGAGGAAAACGAGTATTCGTTACCAGTTAGATTTCTTATATGTAGTGATCATTTCTTTCTTTTTTTTCCTTATTTGTTTATTTATTTGACAGAGAGAGAGATCACAAAGAGGCAGAGAGGCAGGCAGAGAGAGAGAGAGGAGGAAGCAGGCTCCCTGCTGAGCAGAGAGCCCAATGTGGGGCTCAATCCCAGGACCCTGAGATCATGACCTGAGCCGAAGGCAGAAGCTTAACCCACTGAGCCACCCAGGCGCCCTGTAGTGATCAATTTCTTTGCCAAGCACTTAATATTGCCAAGGGATAGGCATACTATCATACTTGCTTTCATTTCATCCTTGGACTAATCTTTTATATTATTATCCCTATTTTAACACAATTATGCCTTAGAAAGTTTCAATAACTTGCCCAAGGGAGCCACTGCTAAGTGACAGCCAAGATACGAACCCTAATCTGACTTCAAAGAGCTTGTTTTTAATCTCTTATTATAGTTCGTATCCTTGTAGCACAAGACCGGGTACCAGGTACTGTGCTAACTGTGATGTATGGACCACTATTATCTTCACTTTGCAGATGAGATAAACAAAGCTCTTGTTCACTTGTCCAGGGTCACACCCTACTGACCTGAAAGTCTGACTGTCAACAGCTAGACCTCTCCCTCAAAGAGCTGCTGTTGGGCTGGGCACTCCTTACTTTCCCTTTCTCTGCCTTTATACACAAACTGCCTCAATTAGCCCCAGGTCCAAGATGTCCTGTGACACATCTTAAGTTTATTTACAATTCTAATCTCAGTAGATGCTGAGAGACAGAAAGCTGTGTCTGATAAAGCAAATTAATATGTTGATTAAAAATATTGACAACTGGTATATGGCCTAATCATTTTTAAAAGAAAGCATCATCTCAGGACCCCTGGGTGGCTCAGTCGGTTAGGCATCTGACTCTTGATTTTGGCTCAGAGACCATGACTTCAGGGTCGTGGTATCTGTGCTCAGCAAGGAGTCTGCTTGGGATTTTCTCTGTCTTCCTCTGTCCTTCCCCCAACTTTTCTGTGTGTTCTCTCTCTCTCTCTCAAATAAATAAATCTTAAAAAAAAAAAAAAAAAAGCATTAACTCGATTAGTTTCTTCCAGATGAGGTCTGCTGCTCTGTACCTATTCTCTTCCTTCTTAGATACCTGGTAAAATGTATATGTGATTCACACAACCTCTCTCGCTGCCTCTAATGACACAGCTTAGGTCAACAGTGGAGAAGGATAATTGAATCTCTTTTTCAGACTTACATCGTTAGGCCCTATTCTGGGCACATATTATTAGAATTGTGAGAATCAGACATTTCTTTCAAGTGGAGTGTTGGGCTGCACTAGAAAGATTATTAGGAGACATTACAATGCCAGCCTTAGAAATATATAGGGCACCTAGATTCCTCGCTCTGTCCCTCCTCTCACAGCACAAAGCCTATTCAAACCCCTTTCCAGGATCAGGCTTCTTCGCTCAGCCCGTCCTGTGTAGCCTGTCCTTGGTGCGCACACTGCCTCTCTGGTCCTGGGCCAGTGGTTCTCCAAGTATGGTCCTGGGACCCGTGGCGTCAGTATCACCCGGGCCTGGGATCGTTAATGAGAGTTGCAAACCCTCAGGCTCTGCCCCAGACCCAATAGTCCAGAAACTGGGGCTGGCGCCCAGCACTGCACCTGTTTTTACAGGCCCTCCAGGTAATTCTGATGCAGGATCAGGATGGACAGCCCCTGTATTAAGAAAGTGTCACTTCTCTACCCCATCCCATGCCATCCCTAGGCTGGCCCTCGCCTCTCAAGGACACAGCTGCTCTAGATCTTGTTTCTTGGCTGCAGCCACAACAGAAGAGGCCAAGAATTTGGGGAACTCAATTCCTGGCATGCGTGGTACACAGTTTTGAGCCTGGTTTAGGGAATAGCATTTTAAACTGTAAAACATACAGATAGGGCACCTTTCCTGAGTCACTGCTGTCTGTTGTAGGAAACACTTAGGACTAACCTTTCCTATTTGATCATATCTCTACTCTTATCTAACAGACCCTAATAATAAGCATTGTTTAATCAAATATATTCTATTTGCATTCACTTTTAAAGAATGATTCATGGAATACATTTAAAACAAAGAGACCACAGCTCCCTTTGAAAAATAGCAATCCCCTACGTTCTACACACCCACTGCTCTGAGACCCATCATTTTAGCTTCTTCTGCTGTAATTTAACTCCATATTTCTAAATAGCACACGTCTGTTGCTGTGATTTCAGGCATTACCTCTTGGCTTCCTCTTCCTGTAATTAAGAATTCATTTCCCTTTCTGCCACCCCCTCATCCAGGTTTCCCCTCCTCTCTTTCAGCTCTGCTCCCACCTTCCTCTGCCTCTCCCTTTTCCAGGTACTGACTCCCCTGTGTGCATGGGTGAGTATTGTTGACATTCGAGCCCCCTACCCATCCCACCCTAGACACTTGGGTCTTAACTTCCTCCATTCTGCTAAGTACCCAGCACCTCTCCTTTTCCGTCCAGACTCCTAGAATACACTGAAATCTCCCCTCTGCTGTGCCAACCCCTTGTTAAACCAGAAGCCCCTCATGCTAAACTCACACCAACTTATGCATAAGCACCATTAGGAGAAGATTAACTTGGCCAGGACTTTTTTTTTTTTTTCTAGTAACAGTTTATTTTTAGTAACTTGTCTGCTAATAATTTATACTAGAGAGGTATGACATTTTATATTTTTATAAATTAATGTTGTCAACTAATATTTGGTATTATGATTATAAAATTCTGTTTTTAAAATGCCAGTGAAATGCTATAATTTTTAAAACTCATTTTACCGGGGCTCCTGGGTGGCTCAGTGGGTTAAAGCCTCTGCCTTCGGCTCGGGTCATGATCCCAAGGTCCTGGGATTGAGCCCCGCATTGGGCTCTCTGCTCAGCAGGAGCCTACTTCCCCCCCGTCTCTCTCTGCCTGCCTCTCTGCCTGCTTGTGATCTCTGTCTGTCAAATAAATAAATAAAATCTTTAAAAAAATAAACTCATTTCACCACTTTCTCACTTGGGACAGGCTGAGTTCTTGGGTTTAAGATGATAATCCCAATAATCACTTTGCTTGAGACGCATATAGCATCCTGAACTCTTACTGTGTACTAGGACTGATTCTAAACCCTTGGCATGCATTAATCACATAAGTCTCCTTACCATTGTATGAGTTCAATGTGCCTGCTCTTAACACCATTGTACAGATGAGAAAATTGAGTCACACGAGGTTAAATGATTTGTGTGAGTTCCACAGCTGTGCAGCCCTTCATTTAACCACCTGTTACAACAATTCCTAGTGTGTAATGTAGAGCCCTTGGGGATGGCCTGATATTTCATCCTTACAGCAAATCCGCAATTTAGGTAGAGCAGGTGACTGGCTCCCCTATTTCCCATGTATTTCCAGGCCATCATCTCCTATCCCTGCAAGTAGTCCCCTTAGAGGTCCATAATGGAATATTTGTTGTACCTGACGTCACACTGTCCCACTTCCCTGATCAATAAGTCTGACAGCTCTCTGAAGGCCCTCTATCCTGTTAACATTACACAAGGAAGGTACCAGTCTCGAGTGAGAGAAAAGTCAGACCCCTTGGCTTCTGCTGATTTGGGCTGATGACCCCCTCCTTTGAGTCCCAGTACATTTCCCAGCCTAATGTCATATTAATTTCAGAATGGCTAACTCCATTTTAGTGATTACAATGCTTCAGCAAGATCATAATTCTGTTATTTCAGTATTTATTTTACATACTATCAATATTTTATTTTGAAAGTCCCCAGAATTTATAAAATAAAAAGCTCAAAGAAACAAAATTATGTAGTGCACTTTAAATACCAAAATATATAAACATGTTACAAACATTGGGGAAAATGTAAATTTACAAAAGATAAACATTCCAGCTATAATATAAATTATTGGCAAATAAAAACTCATTAAGATAAATATTCAAAGTAGAAACTAAAAAGCATGTAGCTTGGGAAAACCTAATCAGTTATGGAAGTTGAAAAGGAAAATATTATTTGTTCTTTTTAAATATGTGCTAGTTAAAAAATAAAGTGGGTCAATGACCTCATTGGGTTGAAAACATTTTCATGCAAGCTTCTCTTGCTGAAAAACCTCTTTCTGGTGATCTTCCGACTAGTCAGAAGAGTGGTGAAGGGGATACTTAGGGCCTAACCCTAAATATTTTAATCCAAGTTTCATCTTCAAATAATTATATCTCTCATGTGATATTTATGGAGGAATTCTTGTTTGAACAACTCCCCTGCACACCCCAACAAAGGCCAGGTTCTGTGTCAATCAGGACCTACATGACCCCTGCCAGCCCTGGCCCTGCCAAAGCCAACAGTTGATTTGTCTTCCTCTTCTGCATATTCATTGTAGATATTTGGTAAATCGGATGCAGGAGGACCTGTGCTCATTTCCATACCACCACATTCATATTCTACTTTTCAGAAATGCTTTTCTTTGAAGTGCAATAATAATTATTCCTTCAATAGGAGCCTTGCAAGACCACAATGTAGTTGCTTATTGCTATTCACACAGGCCTGGAGCTGTCTAGACTTGTCTTTTTGCAGAATTTGAATAATTGAACCATTGATCTCACGCTCCAGATATTAATAACTCAAATTTCAGATTCTTTAAAATTAAAATAGCACACCAACAAATAAATGTGGATATTTCCATACGTAAAAATAGCACAGTGCACGACTGTCATACCACGATCTGGTGTTCACTGCTTCCTCCTTACGTGGACCACCCCTCACGCTTGGAGACTAGGGCTGCACTGTCCAAATGGGGGAACAGTGCTCCAGGAAGTGAAGTAGTGAGACTGAGGTCCGACAGCTGGCAAGTGCCGGCCCTCACACTTGAACCCTGTTGTTTGGACTCCAAAGTCAGAGTACCTTCTCCCGTCTCTGATTCAGTTAAGTCACCCAGTCCCTTCTGTATAAATAGACTCCCTATTATCTGCCCTTTGGCTGAAACAATTGACCTGCGTTTTCTCCCTGCAGAAACACTTAGCTCTCAGAGGCATTTTTCTGAGGTGAGCATTGCTGAACACCAGAATGGGCCCTTGTGGCAGGTAGTACAATTTCCTCTTCTGTCATTCTCAAAAATAACCAAGGAGAGGAGTTTTGAAATTTACACAAGTTCCAGATGACTCTCTCGAGGTCTTCCCACTCTAGGATTTGTGTGGGTCTATGAAAATTAAGACGGTTTGAATCTGGACTCAGTTCTTCTGATACCTGCGCCTTTCACTGTTACCTTGCAAATGAAACATCTGGATGACAGAAGTGAGTGACTTTTTCCCTCTTGTTTTTGAGCTTCGTGTAACCCCAGACTTTGCTCTCTGTTATGCCGTTATCAAAGCATCCAGGTGGAAGGGATATCTCGAGAAATTGGAAATAATCTTGGGTGTCTTTCTTCTATTTGCTCCTTTCATCTTTTTCTGTTTAATAAGCACAAAGTAAACACAGAGCTGATTTTTTTTATTCTGAAATGTTATGAGCATTAAGCTCAGAGTATTATCATGGGAATGCATTTCATTTGAACTCCAAGGAGGCTTACTGTAAATTTTTAAAGGAAAACCTCAACATTAGTAATGCTATGACAATTTCTCTTTGCCACAGTGGATCTAGAAGGCCTCCCTCTGGCATGTCAGATGTTTCCAAATCAGTTCAGGTTTTTTGGGGGGTGCTTGAGGTCTATGTAGAGTGCCATCCCTGACTACCTAGACAGCATTTTGGAAGATTTGAGACTGTATCGTGATGGAAGCTTCTATCATCGGTCAGTCACCCACTGGGTACCGGATCCTGTGGTGGGCTCTCTACCTGGGTTTCTTTATTTAACTCAGACACTTCTACCAACTAGTTCATATTAGCCTGCTTTACCATGAAGCCAACTGTAATTCACAGCAGTTGAATGCCTGGCCCTTAAGTGACAAAACTGGAATTTGAATCGAGGCTGCCTGGTTCCTGAACTCAGTCTCTTCCCACCAGAGTGCACTGTCTCAGCATGTCTACTCCTGGCCAGTCACCTTCAGTCCCGCGTCTCATGTCTGTATACCTGGGTTCTGGACCTGGGCTTCAAGTTGGTCAAACCTTTCCTTTCACTTGATAGCCTCCCAGGCTTCTGCTCACGAGGCTTGAAGATACTCAGCTGGTTTCTTTTGAGGAACCCAATGCATTCCATCCTGACTTCACTGCTAAGTCATCCTGTAAGCCTGCTCTGCCCATTCCCAGCTGGGAGATGGTGATACAGAGAAGGGAGCCTCACAGGTGAAAAGTTCCCAGTCTGAGAGTCAGGAGAGGGGATAAGAACAGCCTGGAGAAAAGGTCATTATAATACAGTGCAGTGCATGGCATAAAGAGGAATAAGCAGTGGGATAGGAGAATTCCTACAATTCACTTTACCTGGGAAAATCTGGGAAGGCTTTCCAGAGGGCGTGGTATCAGAGCCAGGTTTTAGAGATGTTTGGGATGGGCTGAATTATGTTCCCCCAAAATTCATCTGTCAAAGGCTGACTCCCAATGATATTGCATTAAGAGCTAGGACTTCTAAAAATGTAATCCAGGTTAAATGAGGTTCACGGGTGGGCCCCACCCTAATCTTACTGGTGTCCTTCTAAGAAGAGGAAATTCAGACATGCAGAGGAACTCCAGGCATGTATCATACAGAGAAGACATTCTGTGAGGACACAGCATGAGGGCCACCATGTGCACACTGAGGAGAGAGGCCTCAGGAAAAAGGAAGCCCATAGACACCTTAAACTTGGACTCTCAGCCTCCAGAGTTGTGAGAAGTAAATTTCTGTTGTGTAAACCACCCAGTATGTGGTATTTTGTTATGGTGGCCCCAGCAAACGAATACCACATTCCAAAACTCTCCCTCCTTTTCCTTCTTAATTGAGTGGTTTTAGTTCCTACATTATTCCACTGATGCCTGTCACACCTCCTGCTCTCTCCCCTTCCTACCTCTGTCGTGCTCGGAGGACCACGTTTCTTTAGTTAATGAAGGTAGGTGGGTTCTTCCTGTGAACACTCCAGCCTGGGGTCATGTGAAATCCACAATGGATTACAAATATTGGTACTGACAGGGCACAAATAGCTCCTGGCCATTTATAAGAAATGTATGTGTTTCTGGTGTATTTTATATAACCTTTTCTAAAATAAGCTCAGAACTTCCGCAACATGGAACAGTAAATGTGTCACTTTTGTGTTGTGCAGTATGGAGCAGAGAGCTAGCTAGCTATTCGAAAGAATTATACGTATTTCTGAAGATTTCATCACAGAATTTTTTTTGCATTTTTTTTGCATTTTTATACATTTACGTTTCTATTCAAAGGTTTAAATATTTGTAAGAGCTATAGGAACCCTGTGAAACCAGAAAAATGCTCTGGATCCATGTAAGGAGAGATCAAACAGACTGATAATCACGTCGATGTGCCTTCCGTTTTGGAATAGCAATGGGCACAGAGTAGACATGATTCCTGTGTGAGATGTAACTATTGCTTCAAGAAAAAGTTGAAACTCTGGCTCTGAAGAAATGGAATACATGGAATGGAATCAAAAATGGAAATGGAAATGGAATAAAAACTGGCAATGGAAAGAGTAAAACTCTGTAAAATTAATGTGGTAACAGCTCCAGGTAAACTAAGATGTGGTAAGACATGCTGTCGGCGTCCGGAAGCAAACTTGGACACGGAGGTTACCAATGGGAACATTCTAGCCCAAACTAGTTGACAATGAGTAAGACGGATTGGGGGGTAGGATGACTAGTTCAGAGGTCACACATGACCAAATAAGACAGGTGTTCCATAACAGTCTTCGATTTACCTGTCTCCCCAGCAGAGGATAAGCTTCCTGGAGGAAGAAATGGGATCGTATCCTTATTCAGTTCAGTATTTTCCAGGTCTAGAACCCAGTCTGGAGCGGCCCCTCAGTGGATGTGTGACGAGTGAAGGAATGTCCGTGGGGAGGACTGGCTGGGATGCAGAGGTCAGATGGGGAATGAGTGGGGAGGCGCTCGCTCAGATGGCCACAGGGGCAGCCACGTTTCTGTCCATAACTGGACTGCCTGTTTCCTTCTGCTTTCCCACTGTGACTTCAACCTCTAAAACTAGTAGCTAACACCTGCGTGGCATGTTAACACTGTTTCAGTGCTTCATACAGGCAGCTCATTGGCTTGGCTCTTAAAACATCCCTGGCGACAAAGTGAGAGTTCTTATCCCAGCACACAAGTGAGTCCCCTGAAGCTCAGGGAGACTGTGGCTTGCTCCAGGTCACACAGCTGATGCTAGGTGGCGGCAGGACTCCATTCCAAACCACCTCAGTGCAGTGCGGGGGTTCTTCCCATTTTACCATCAGATGTAGCACGGGGGTGGGGGGCACGACGGTATGAGCAGTTGCAGAGCCTTCCCGAGGAGCTGCCCACTGAACTGGGCCTTGAAGCATTAGTACTGGGATTCTCTTCTCCCGGGGTAGCCAGGCCCCAGCACAAGCAGTCATATATCCAGGGACATACTGGGGGAGAAAGAGCCAGGCCCTTGTACATAGCGGTGACAAGCGTGGGCTGTACAGACTCGGCTTAGAATCTTACCCATGCCTCTTACTTGTTATGAAATCTTCTGGAAATCTTTTTGATTAAAACTATTTCTTGAGAGCACCTGGGTGACTCTGCCTTTGGCTCGGGTCATGATTTCAGGGTCCTGGGATTGAGGCCCGCATCAGGCTTTCTGCTCAGCAGGGAGCCTGCTTCCCCCTGTCTCTCTGTCTGCCTCTCTGCCTACTTGTGATCTCTCTCTGTCAAATAAATTTAAAAAACAAAACAAAACTATTTCTTGAACACTTACACTTACTCTGCACCATTCAATGACTAGGTTGTGGGTGTACACAGGGCTTAGAAAAAAAAGCATTCCTTTTCCCATTATCGGTTGTCTAACACTTTTTATGTATAATACTTTTATGTACAATGAGCACACAAAAGTGGTTGCAAGGAATTAAGTGGATAGTAGCTGCCTGGCATAGCTCTGCCATCGTAGCCGAATACGGGTACTTCAGGGTCCTAGAAGGTTCTACCTGACCACAAACCCCTCCATGGATCCATGTGGTCCTATCACTGCCGATCTGCATCAAATTTTACATTAGACCCCCTCTCAATATTAAAGATTCCCACAATTAGATCTCTATCAATCTCCAAGTGCCTTCAAATCTATTCATGGTTTTAATTGCCACCCCCACCCCCCCCCACTGAGGTGAGTGTGGTCCTCCCCCAAGAACAGATAGGGAAATGCAGGCCATGATAACCTGTGACTCACAAAACACAGCAGGCCAGCCAGGAGCAGCCTCCCTGCTCCATGCCTTCCTGCAGGCCCCCCAGAGGGCCCTCATCACTTCAGCAGCCTTCGCTAGCTCCTCCCTGCCTCCCAACTGCAAGTACAAGGTCCCTGCCAGGGGAGGCAGGCCTGCTTCCCAAGCCCAGATCCACGCAAGAGCAGTGATCCTGGTGGCCAGTAACATTTTCCCTTTAGGAAAGGACACTGTAGTGACTTCACCTAAATCTAAATTATCTGTTTTTAATGGATATGAAATGGATTGTTTATCTTCTGGTTTGGGCACTAAATATCATCTCTTTCATAAAATGATACTTATAATGGATTAAAAAAAATTCCTATTTAGCAAAATGAAGATCTTGGTCTAGTTTTTTGTTTGTTTTTTAAACTGGTGTGTGAGATCTAAAAGATAGGACTTTTGTCATCAGGACTGGTGTCCAGCCCTAAGGCCATCTTGTCCGATACCCCCCCCACCACCACTCCATCCTGTGTCTTCACCCCTCCCCTTCTCTCCCGCTCACTCTCTTTTCTCCCCTCTCCGCTCTGATCAAGCAGCAGTTGACCTGTGCCTCTCTGTGCTCACCATTCCTCACGGAATAATTGCATACGTCTTCAGGCCAGTCCATAAGATGCCCCTACCTGGCCAACTCTTGGCATCCCACAAGGTATACCTTAAAGCTTGTCTTCTCTTGAACTTCCCTCTAGGGCTCCTGAGTGGCTCTGTGGGTTAAGTACCTGCCTTCCGCTCAGGTTGTGGTCATGGGGTCCTGGGATCAAGCCCCACCTTGGGCTCCTTAAACCTGCTCCTTAAACCCTCTCATCTCCACTTGTGCTCTCTGTCACTATCTGTGTCTCTGTCTCTCTCTCTAAGAAATCAATAAAATCTTTAAAAAACAAAACAACAACGAAAAAACAATACTTCTTTCTACTCTCCAAGCCTGTACTAAGCCCTGTCCCCCCAGGGTGTTACTGGATCCCATGGAGCATCTTGCTTTGCCCCTGTGCCTCTCCCATGAGAACTGCAGCCCCGTCGGGGCGCAGGTGGAACCATGGTCTTCCTTTATCTACTCCTTGTGCCTAGCCCAATGGCCTAGGCTGTCACTAGACCCCATGGATGAGGTCGAGGGAAGGACACGGAGGGAGGGAGAGGAGGACGGAGGAGAACAAAGAAGAAACACAGAGAGGCACAGAATGGAGAGACCGGATACACACAGAGAGAAAAGTCAGAGCCAGGGAGAGAAAGATAAGGAGGGAACCAAGAAGCTGAGAAGCAGAAATAGAGAAAGAGCGTGCGGGAGAAGAAAAGAGCTGTGCTGTGAGAAACAGGCATCCAGGGAAGGGATGAGTAGGGAGGGGAGGGGGGAAGTGAAGAAAGCAGGGGAGAGGGGAGGAGAAAGCAACGGGAGGAGGAAATCTGCTGCTTGGGAGTGAACAATTTCCGTCTAGTGTGTATCCGGCAATCTGCAGCCTCCACTGTTAACTCAGCAAACCTACCTTCTCGGGGTGAAAACACCTGCTTTCCCATCACTCATCTTTAACACAGGCGGGGGACTCTGACTGTCGTCCATCTTTCATCTGTAATTATTTGAATATATTTGCATTAAATTATATTTAGATTTTCATCATCTCCTTAATTTTCCAAGATAAATAGAAAAAATCTTAAAAAAAAATGAAAATGCTATAGACCATGTATTTAACCTTAGAAAATTGGCAATCCATTAAAGAAAGAAAAGCATTTGCTGCTTTGGCAAAAATATTTTATTCCAGAGGAGAGTATCTGCCAGGATATGTACAAAAACTCCCAAGTAAGTTTTTTTTTTTTTAATGTTTTTTTTTTTAATGTTATGTTAGTCACCATAGAGTATGTCATTAGTTTTGGGTGCAATGTTCCACGGTTCATTGTGTGCATATAACACCCAGTGATCCATGCAATCCGTGCCCTCCTTAATACCCATCACCAGGCTCACCCATTCCCCCCCTCCCTCTAAAACCTTCAGTTTCTCAGAGTCCACAGTCTCTCATGGTTTATCTCCCTCTCCGATTTCCCCCCTTCATTTCTCCCTTTCCTCTCCTAATGTCCTCCATGCTATTCCTTTCGTTCCACAAGTAAGTGAAACCATATGATAATTGACTCTCTCTGCTTGACTTATTTCAAGCCAGGTAAGTTTCAGAATGATGGCTCTTGACCAACTTAGCTCTGATTTAAAAGCTGTTGTTGTGGTTCTTGTCGTTGGACATGGATGTGCTCTTGCCGATGCAACTCCCTAGAAAGCACCTCAGTTTCATAAAAGTATAATCTTTGAAGGGCATGGCATTTTTTTTTCTAAGTTTTGGTTTTTAAAAAAGTAAGTAAAAACGAACATTCCAAACTCCACTCACCAAAGGGATGCCATGAGAAGTACAGAGTGAAGGATGCCCCGGAATGAAAAGATGAGCTCTCCTTGCAAGTTGGGTATAACCATCTCAGCACTGCTCTGTTTGGAGACCTTTGAAAGAGTTTCGCACGCCTTACCTCATTGAGTTTCGCACATGCACACAACCACACCGGTTCCTTCCATCATTTCCATTCCAGTGTGGCATCAGGGCTCCCAGATTTAGCTCACTAGAAAAGTCAAAGAGCTGGTAAGTGGCCAAGCTGAGTCTTGTCCCAGTAACATCTCACACTAAAGCCCATGAACCAGAATGTTCTTCCCCTTGTGACAAAGGCATAATCTTCGTGACTGTTGATGGAGGTTGATTGAGACTAACTCTAGACCTGCTGATCTTTAAGCCTTAAACCCTGAAAAGAGGAGAAAGAAAGTCACCGCCATTCAATGTGTCCTTTCATTTAACTCCGACAACCAACCCGTGCAATAGGAAAATTTGTGTTTTCATCCCCCTCGAGCACTGAAGAAATTGAGCTCCCAAGAGGTTAAGTAGCTTGCCCGGTTCCCCAAATTGCCTCTCCAATAGTTTAGACTCCAGAAGAAGGTATGAAAGCCCAAAGTCTCCACAGCGTGCCCCGCGGGGGATGAGAACTGTCATTTCTTCGCATTTGTTTAAAAGCCGCACTTGCGTTGAGGCTTGCTGCGTGCCAGACAGCGGTTCATAAGTGCGTTGCAGAAATTCTCTCATTGCCTCCTCATCGCAGACCTGCGAAGGAAGCTTACTGTCTCAGCCCTCTCCTGGACTCTTTATTCGCCCTGGAGCAGAGATCCGTTCGTCTTCAGGGCACAGGCAGGTGTGAAACAGGCTGGAACTGGAGAATGCAGGCCCAGCCTCAGGGCATTCCAATTCTGACGATTGTTTTTTAAAAAAATCCAAAAATTTAAATTAAAAAATCCAAAGAAACCTGTCTGCCAGCCTTGTTTATTCCCCTGCCATTTCCTTATCCCCCGCCCCAAGGGACAGTGAGGGACTCAGGCTATACGGAGCCTGGCACCATCTTTCATACTCTTATTTTAAGATCATACCATTGATCCTCCCAAGTTGGGTAACCCAGAACCATCCATTCCACTTTCCTGCGGCTTCTAAAGTAGCTACACACCGTGCTCATGTTATTACAAGACCCTTAATTGTTATTAATTGCCGTTGGAGGTGACGATAATTAACGCACCGTAATTAAATGCTAGCCCAACAGCCTGGCGTGTGGATTTAACCTGTACTTGTCTAAGGAGATGAACACATTCGATAGAGACCTCCATGTCTTGCTGCTGCAGAAGGGACAGGGACGGAAGAGTTAACCCAGAGACCCAAAAGCCTTGCGCCACGTCTTTCATGAGAAGATCCCGGTGCCTGTGGCCTGTGCCTTCCTGCTTCCCGTC
This sequence comes from Mustela erminea, assembly GCF_009829155.1. Lineage (NCBI taxonomy): Eukaryota > Metazoa > Chordata > Mammalia > Carnivora > Mustelidae > Mustela > Mustela erminea. Next base: position 63,435,483 of record NC_045623.1, read on the forward strand.
GGCTCCCGAGGCTCCCCGCTGCCAAGCCCGCCTCACTTGATCAGAACAGCAGACTCGTTTGATGACATGCCAGCACGGGCTTCAAACACCAATTACCACACAGCCGATGACAAATACGAAAGGAAAAAAAAAAAAGCAGCAATGATCGTTTAATAAATTTATTATGAAGACAAATGGCCCTTGCATAAATCACCCTGCCTTATTAGTGAAAAACCTCTCTTCTTCAGACGTGGAGACACCAAGGGTTAATTTCAAAACTGTGGTGGTACAACCCCTAGGTGGCCTTATGAGGACTGAGGATTTCCCATGGCCCAAAACCCGTAGGTCCCCTGGTGAGGCTCCCCAGGGACGACGACAGCCGTTGGGGTTAGCTCAGCCCCTGTGTGCTGCTTTTCTGGACCGCAAGATACGAAAGCAGGGGTCATGCTACATCTCCACACCAGGTAGACTTGGAATAGAGCCCACAGTTGGAGTGCCAGGATGGCTCAGTGGGTTAAGCCTCTGCCTTTGGCTCAGGTCATGATCTTAGGGTCCTGGGATGGAGTCCCGCATCGGGCTCTCTGCTCCGCAGGGAGCCTGCTTCCTCCCATTCCACCCCCCGCCGCTTGCTGCTCTGCCTACTTGTGATCTCTGTCAAATAAATAAAATCTTTTTTTTTTAAAGATTTTATTTATTTGACAGAGAGAGAGAGATCACAAGCAGGCAGAGAGGCAGGCAGAGAGAGAGAGAGAGGGGGATGCAGGCTCCCCGTCGAGCAGAGAGCCCGATGCGGGACTCGATCCCAGGACCCTGGCATCATGACCCGAGCCGAAGGCAGCGGCCCAACCCACTGAGCCACCCAGGCGCCCCGAAGTAAATAAAATTTAAAAAAAAAAAAAAAAAAAAGAGCCCACAGCACGATGACTGGGGAGTGCATAGCAACCTCTTTCTGTGTGCTGGGTAGGCGCTGTCACATGCTACAGAGAGAAAATTTCATCCTGTCCTCATAAAATTACGCAGCAGCAGCGGCAGCAAAAAAGCTTAAGAACCTTGGTTTTGGACTTAGGTAGCTGTTGTTCAAGCTTGACGTCTACCAGACCTTCACTCTGTGACTTTGGCCAAGTTACTTAACCTAAGTCTTATTCCCTAACCCATAAAACGGAAAGGAATAGTAGCTACTACACAGATGTGTTGTTGTATTGAATTAAGTGATACGTGATGAATCCTTAGCATGGCAAAGACTCCACATGTTGTCATGAAGTAAATTATTATTTCCCCACCTGACACAGGAGAAAACACAAGCACATCAAAGCTGAGGGTCTCGTCCATGGGACACAGCCAGTAGTGTAGTCTGGACCCAGACCCGTATCTGTGTTTGACTCTCTTGCTCTTTGCCTAGTGCCCAAGTCTTTCAGTGTGGGCGGGTAGCTCTGAGGTCTGGGGAAACTGACTGGACATTACACCTCGAACAATCACCTTCATTTCCTTCCAAATCAGAGGTAGGAAGTCTTCCCCATTTTGATGCCAGCTGCCTTCTCAAAGTGGTAGAAAAATTAAACAACCTCAATGTATCATTAAAGGTACAAGACAATTATTTCTGTTCTGAAATTAATTATAAACATGCAGTCATCATTTTGTTGTTAAGTGTGTTTCTAAATACTTGAATACAAATGCCTATACCCTCTCCTGTCCTGTGGCTTATCACATGTGGTTGCCTCGCACATGGGTTACTTGGAAAATCGCCAGAGTGTTTGCGTTGCGATTCTATGGCCTAGGCCCACTGGTGTACTTGAGCTAGTCTAGCTATAGATAGATAGATATACGTGTATATCTATCTATCTATCTATCTATACACACACACACAGATGTATGTATGTATATGTATATATACACATGCATGTATAGCAACAGTCTTATTACATGTCTGGTCTCCACATACAAACAGCTCAAGGAGAGTAGGCAGAAGATCAGCTCTGGCCATGCCATGGTTAGTCCGACACTGTCTCAGTAAAGAAATGTCGGAGGGCCTGCCATGTGTTAGCAGTGGACTTGGCAACCAAACCATACAAATAAGGAAGCTGCTACTTTGAAAAATGGTCTGTGATTGCTTTCTGAGGCAAGTCTGTCAGGGACAGCAGTGAGACTCTCATGATACCAAAGGGCTGTAACCATTCTCTGTTTACTAAGCTCTCACTGAGTGCCAGGTGCAGGGGAGCGGTGAGGGGTCACACGTGAGCCTTCCTTGCTCTAGACTCTCTCCATGTGGGAGTTCCTCAGCGAAAACCCTCCAGGGGAGAACTCCCCATCTCCCTCCTCCCACCCCAACTGAATAAACCCCATCCTTCTTGTTAGGAAATTTTGAAAGTAATGGAGGGAGTAGGAAATTCTCTTCAACGTCGAGACTACCAGTCTGTCATTTCTTCACAAGAGAAATATATTTGTTGAGTCGAAGAAACACCTTTGCCTTTTCCAGCCAAATCACTTCCTCTCAACACACACACACACACCCACACACGCGCGCGCGCACATGCAAGATCATGAGTTCTTTCTCACACACCTTCTCTCTTACACATGTAAATTTACTCTCCTACACAGACACACACACACGCTCATGCATGTTTTCTCTTTCACATATGCACACACACACTAGCGTGTTCATTCTCTGTCTCTCTCTCTGTCTCTCTCCCTCTACCACACACACACACACACACACACACACACACACAAATGACCAAGACTTTGAACCTCAGACAGAAGGTGGGTGCGAGAAACTAGGACAGTCTACAGGTTGTCTTGTCAGAAAGAAAGCAACAGGAGGTGATTCAAACAAAAGCTCTCCCTTCTGTTGGGGCTAGTGATTGAGAGCCGTAGGCGTGTCTGCCACGATGCCCCCGTTTCCAGACCTGATGCTCTGATATTGCAGCCTTGCTCCCTCCTCCCCTCCCCTCCTGTCTGGCTCTCTCCCCTCTGCGGCCCTATATCAGTGCTCTGCTCCTGCTGCTCCTGCTGTGGCATGTCTGAGAGGCAAGGTAGGAGGACAAGAGAGCACACCTGCTGGGTGGCAGCGTGCCTTACGCTCTGCCCTGTGCTGGGTGTGCGGGTCAGCATTCCGTTCCCATAACAAACCTATGAAGATGATGTATGTGTATATATTTTAAAGATTTTATTTATTTATCTGACAGATCATAAGTAGGCAGAGAGGCAGACAGAGGGGGGTGGGGAAACAGGCCCCCCACTGAGCAGAAAGCCTGATGAGGAGCATGATCCCAGGACCCCAGGATCATGACCCGAGCCGAAAGCAGGTTTTTTTTTTTTTTTAAGATTTTATTTATTTATCAGAGAGAGAGGGGGGGAGAGAGTAAGCACAGGCAGACAGAATGGCAGGCAGAGGCAGAGGGAGAAGCAGGCTCCCTGCTGAGCAAGGAGCCCAAGGTGGGACTTGATCCCAGGACGCTGGGATCATGACCTGAGCCAAAGGCAGCTGCTTAACCAACTGAGCCACCCAGGCGTCCCCGAAAGCAGTTTTTTTAAATTTAAAAACCCCTTCACTTATTTCACCCGCCCCTCCAGCCACCCCCCGCCTCTGCAACCACCAGTTTGTTTTCTGTATTCATAACTGTTTCTGTTGGGTTTGTTCTTTTGTTTAGACCTTTAGATTCCACATATAAGTGAAATCATATGGTATTTGTCTTTCTCTCTCTGATTTATTTCACTCAACTTAATACCCTCTAGGTCCATCTGCTGTTAGAAATGACAAGATCTCATTCTTTTTTATGGTGGAGTAATATTTCATGTATATACATATACAACTTCTTTATCCATTCATCTATGGATGGACACTTGGGCTGCTTCCAGGTCTTGGTTACCATAAATAAAACTGTAATAAACATAGGGGTGCATATATCTTTTCAAATTAGTGTTTTCATATTCTTTGAGTAAATATCCCCTATTAGAATTACCAGAACATACGGCACATCTATTTTCAATATTTTTTAGGAACCTCCATACTGTTTTCCATGGTGGCTGCACCAGTTTGCATTCCCATCAACTGTGCACAAGGAGTCCCCTTTCAACACTTGTAATTTCTTGTCTTTTTGATTTTAGCCCTTCTGACATGGCTGAGGTGAGATCTCATTCTGGTCTGGATTTGCATTTCCCTGATGATGAGTGAAGCTGCGTTGAGCATCTTCTCATGAGTCTGTTGGCCATCTGGATGTCTTCTTGGGAGAAATGTCTGTTCACATCCTCTGCTCATTTTTGGTCAGATTATTTGGGCTTTGGAGTGTGTGTGTGTGTGTGTGTGGTGTTGTATACATTTTTATATTTTGGATATTAACCCCTTATGAGATACGCCATTTGCAAATATCTCCCCCCAGCCATTGGATTGCCTTTTCATTTTGTTGATGATTTCCTTTGCTGTACAAAATCTTCTTATTTTGCTATAGTCCCAGGAGTTCATTTCTGCTTTTGTTTCCCCTGCCTGAGGAGACAGGTCCGTGACTATGTTGCTGAGGTGAAGAGTATATTATTTTCCCCATTTTATGAATGAGGAAACCCAGGCTCAGAGTAAGAGACGTCCACAAGAGTACCCCATTATGTGACAGAGCTCAGATCTCATCCCAGGCCTGACTGTCCACAAGGCGTCTTCTAGCCCTCTCCTTTCTTTTTTTTTTTTTTAATTTTTAAATTTTTTTAATAAACATATAATGTATTATTAGTCCCCGGTACAGGTCTGTGAATTGCCAGGTTTACACACTTCACAGCACTCACCATAGCACATACCCTCCCCAATGTCCTTAACCCCACCACCCTCTCCCTCCCCCACTCCCCCGGCCCCCCTCAGTTTGTTTTGTGACATTAAGAGTCTCTTATGGTTTGTCTCCCTCCCGATCCCATCTTGTTTCATTTATTCTTCTCCTACCCCCCAAACCCCCCACGTTGCATCTCCACTTCCTCATATCAGGGAGATCATAGGATAGTTGTCTTTCTCTGATTGACTTATTTCGCTAAGCATGATACGCTCTAGTTCCATCCATGTTGTCGCAAATGGCAAGATTTCATTTCTTTTGATGTCTAGCCCTCTCCTTAAGAAATTATGGGAGGACAGGTGGGAGATTCCAAACCTTAAGACGAGAGGGACTTAGTGGGGATAGGAGTGAGGAGAAAGGGAGGAGTGGAATAAACCTCAGTCATTTCACAACTTGTTTCCAAGCTCATCTTGGCTCAAGTTCCCTTTAATCCATCCCCTTCCCCTTGCTCTCACCCCAAATGCTAGTAACTGGGGCATGAATTGAGGCCAGAGGACTGACCTTTTGTATGCTGGCAGTCTGTCATTGGCTGTGGCCAGTGGGGGCAGGGATGGTGCACAACCTCCCAGCCCAGTGAGGCTCCTCAGGGGATGGCTATTCTTGGGAGAGGGAGCAGCTGTGAGTCATTAGCAGCCAACACTCACAGCAGCTGGGAAGAGGGTGCACCAGCCCAGTAAGGGGGGGTCTGGGCAGAGCACCAAGAACATCTACTACTGACACAGAATGAGAGAATGATGGCCCACGGGCTAATTGGCGTCCTTAATATAGCACAGCCAGCTTATTTTACAGGTGAGAAATCCAATGCCCAGAGAGGAGACCTCAAGCCAAAACTCCTGTATGCGCCCTGAGAGTCTTTCACGGTCTGACCCCATCTAGCCCATCTGCCCTGCTTGGAGCAAGCTGGCGTCCCAGTCCTGCCTGTGCCCCATTCCCCAAGGATCCAGGTCCTTCCTTTGCCACAATGCCTATACTCATGTTTCTCCTGTCGCAATCTGCAAAATACCTTTCTTTGTTCTCTACCAAGTGATTATAAATACCCTATAGATTCATCTCACAACATAGGGAAAGGTGGGTCCATCACAGACTGCCTATAGGGCTTAATAGCTCCTTTTAAGACAATCTAAAAAGATTTGTAGTCTTAGAGCAGCTGACCTGCAGGAGCCCATAGACTATCTATTTGTTTATGCCTGCACTGCCATTATGGGTCTCCCATAAGTACTTATAGAACATTATGGATTTCTTGTAGAATCCATTTGTGTTGTAGATTGTGCTTGTAGATTGTCTTGTAGATTACCTATGATAATTGTGCCATGTTCGATGGTCTTTCATTGGACTCTCTATTGAGTGCTTTCTATATGCCAGACCATGCTCTGGAGAAACAAGGTGAACAAAACTGACAGGGTCCCTGCCCTTTCTCTAAGCATAAGAAAGACAGTCAATATGCAGGAAACTAATAAATAATTTCAGATGACGTTAAGTACCCCTGAGAGTGATTGGGGCAAAGATTCAAAATTCATAGGTCAAAGAAAGTCTTTTCCGAGGAGGGAACATTCGAGCTGAGATCTGAACTACGAGAAAGGATCATCCAGAGGAAGGTCTGAGATAGCAGCCTTCCAGGTAGAAGAAACAACAGATGTGTTGGCCCAGAGGCAGGAATGAGCTTGGCATAGTTGAGGAACAAAAACTGTGTCAAGGTATCCAGGAAACAGTTGTGAGAGAGGACACTGAGCAGGACTAGTGATGAGGAGAGAAAAGCCACAGTACCCTCCCTCAAGAAACTCATACTCTTTCCCTAGTTACTTTTATTTTATTTTATTTTATTTTATTTTATTTTATTTTTAAAGATTTTATTTATTTATTTGTCAGAGAGAGAGCGAGCGAGAGCGAGCACAGGCAGACAGAGTGGCAGGCAGAGTCAGAGGGAGAAGCAGGCTCCCTGCGGAGCAAGGAGCCCGATGTGGGACTCGATCCCAGGACGCTGGGATCATGACCTGAGCCGAAGGCAGCTGCTTAACCAACTGAGCCACCCAGGCGTCCCCCTAGTTACTTTTAGATGGTCTTAGTAAGTACCATCACAGATCACCTACAGGTATTTATGGACTATTTCCGTCCTTCAGGGAGCTCTCAAAGATAGTCTTTCACTACTTCACTATGAATTGCCTATAGGAACATGATATGTCAACTCAACTCACTTGAGTGTTAGAGATGAGCTGCAGGGTCTTACAATCTCAGTATAGGTCCATTTGTGTATACTTTAGGGAAACCATTAATGTCATCTCCTCTCCACAAGCTGACAGTTGCGTTGCTGGTGACCTGAACCTTGACGTCACTGAGGTTCCGTCGTAGACCCTTTGGATGTTTTCAGTGGCTAAAGCTTGCAAACTATGGTCGCTCTATCACTAAGGATTGCTTAGAGATTTTTTTTTAAGATTTTATTTATTTATTTGATAGAGATCACAAGTTGGCAGAGAGGCAGGCAGAGAGAGAAAAAGGGAAGCAGGCTCCCCGCTGAGCAGAGAGCCTTATGTGGGGCTTGATCCCAGGACCCTGAGATCATGACCAGAGCCGAAGGCAGAGGCTTAACCCACTGAGCCACCCAGGCGCCCAGCTTGGAGATTATTTTTAAACTTAAGACTGTCCCCGAGAACAATGTTTCTTTGACTCAGTTTTCACTGTGTTGTATTGATTCCCATAAGAAATGAATCCCAGACAAGTATTTGGAGCAAATGATAACACCCAGTTAGAAGCATTTCCCCAGTATGTAAGGATCAGGTACCGCTGCAAGGGGTACAACTCACAGTAATAGTGGTTTCCGTGAGATGGTGGAAGGCTATTTCTCTCAGAGGAAAGTCTGAAGTCCACAGTCCACAGGCATAATCTAGCAGTTCTGTGCAAAATCCTCAGGATGCCAGGCTCCTTCCAGCTTCCTGCTCTGTCATCCAAGATGGCTTCCCAGCCACCATACCCATGTTCTAACCAACAAGATGGACGGAGAAGGGAAGAAAAGGCAAAGGGTATGTGCTAGTTATTTTCTGGGGAAGGCTTCCAGAAACTGTCTCAATACACTATTGCTTACCATTAATCAGAACTTAACCACGTGGCCACATTGCTGCAAGGAGGCTGAAGAATGCAGTCTGTATGCTTGGTGGTCATGGGCCCGGCAAAATAGTCTCTTTCTAAGGAAGAAGAGGAAATGGACAATGAGGAGTGTTCAAAACCCTTAGTATACCCAGTACGGACACAACGCATGTACCAAAATTCATATTAGTAATGTCCCAAACCAGTGGTCGCTAGCCCTAGGATGTTAAAACAAAAACAAACCCAAAAAACTGAAAACTAAATTTTTTAAGGGAAGGAGTCCGTGATAGTGTTGCCAACTTACAATTTTCCCTAGGCAGGACATGAAAAACAATTTATCATCCACCATAATAATCATTTCCTTAAAAAAGACTTTATTGCACACACAAAAGATAGAACTTTGGAAGATGCTTTAAGTAGAATAAGTTTTGCTTTGGTGAGGAGGTGGGAAAGACATTCTTTTCATTTCACCACAAGGCAGTGAACACTTGATCAAAGACTGGTGTTACTAAATGATGTTTCAACCTAAAAGCATTTAAGACAGTATGACATTTTCTGTTTCTGAAGGCATCCCCCAAGTTACAACAATAATGACCCTTTATTTAGGACACATGCTATTAACTGGTAGACCTCCAGCCAGATTCTATTCATAGATGTTGCATTAGAGCGAATAAGTAATTTCTGAAAAATACGTTGTCAACATCTAAAAGTTAAGAGAGTCTGTGTTTAAAAAATGTTTAATTCTTGCTTCTCTTGAAAAGTGCGACGTGCTGGCAAGTTGAGCTCTCATTTCCACATGATCGCCCCCAGCTGGAGGAAGTTGGGCAGCCGCTGCCCCTTGGATGGGCCATGTGCTTGCCAATTCATTACCATCCCACCTGGCCGGGGCCTCTCCTTTCTGCTACCTGCCAGGCCCCCGTGGAAATCGGAGTTTATGACTCCAAATTAGAGCCACTAACGTGCAGGCTTTATATATGTATTTCTAAATAACACATCCACCCATGAGTTAAGTATTATATCTCAAGATCGAAGAATCAAGGGGTGGCATGACTTGCTCAGGTATCAAAGAGCTAATAGCTGCCCATCTGGAATTTGGATCCCGGCCCCTCTGGCTCCACGGCCCATGTGCGCTCCGCTGCGCTGCCCTGCCTTCCAGTGGGCCTATGACCCACGTCGCCGTCAGCCCTCACGTAGATAGAATTATTCATGCCATCTGGGTTTTAAGACTTCATTAGAATTAGCTGAGAAAAAAAATTTTTGAATTTCCTGTTTCCCTTGTAGTATTTATTTTAGATTCCTTTTTATATTTATTTTTGAGGGGGAAAAAAAAATCCTGGGGAAGGAATGATGGATCCGAGGAGGCCACAGCCATCTATCATGCAGACACAGCGTGCATTTAAACAGCTCTGAGAACATAAATTGGTTACTTAATCGGCCCCAGTTAATCCGTGGAGTGCAGAAGCCAAGCTGCATTATGGGAAACAGCTTCCGCACGTGGGGTGGGCATATCCAGCGGAGCCCCAGGGTTCTTGAGACAGCTGCTAACTGAGGTTTAAGGCCTTCCGGAACCTTTCACCAGCTTTAGGCTCTCAGTGCCTCACGGGTAGGGCTTTTCAGAGCGCGAGGAGATGCTGGATCTCTCGTTAAAGATGCAATCCTGACACGGAATGAGAATTTAAAAATGTGCGGGTCTTCGAGCTTTGTTTCGTTCACTACTGGACTTTTTGACTCGTAGCGGCAGGCTGAGAGCTTCCAGGAACATACGGAAAAACAAAAAGTCCCACGACCTGCTGTATTCCTACTACACACAGTCTAGTTCCCACTTAAAAGACAAGACAGTGTATACATGTGACACATACTGAAGCATGACTTTATCAGCTCTTTCGAGAGCATCCTGTTTGACAAACACAGGGCTGCTTCCTTTGGTTCCTTGAGTTGGGGTGACTGCTGTGCGGCAGGAGGGAAAGGGGAGAGATGGGTGGGGAGCTGTAAGCTGTGATCCTGGTCCTCAAGCTACTCTGAGTCTGGTATGTACAGATGGTTCCTGCATTCACTCGCTGATTCACACACTGGTTCTGAATGCCTCGTACCCTCTCAGTAGCATGCTAGGGACTGATTCCTGCCTTCGTAAAGCTTACCTTCTAGCAGAAGGTAGAAGAGCATTGCATTCCTTTCCTAAGGCTGGGGTAAAAATTAGCACCAACCTTGTGACTTAAAACAGCACAAATTGAATCAGAGTGTCTTTCCAGCCTACTGCATATTCAAATGAAAAGGTAACCATCAAGTGCCTAACTTCCGAGTGCCCAGTCCAGGACAGAGGGCCGGCCACCAGGGACAGAGTGCTAGGAGTCAATCAAGGGCTCGGAGACTCCAGAGCCCAGGCACACAAGGAGCCTGTTCCCAGGTGAACATAGCAGAAGATTCTGCCCAGCACGCAGTGGGGGCGAGTGAATACTCATTCCTGCTGCCATTTGCAAATAGCACTAACTCTGTACCTTCCAGAAGATTTCTGTTTGTCCCCAGGATGTCATTTTTTTAAAATACAATAGGGCTTACGTTTCAAATAAACATCATAGGTTTGAGATGTACGCTGAAGTGACTAAACAAAATGTTCAAACATCTGGAGTGTAAAAATTGGGGCCTATGGTTTGTTTTTTTTTTTAAGATTTTATTTATTTATTTGACAGAAATCACAAGTAGGCAGAGAGGCAGGCAGAGAGAGAGGGAAAACCAGGCTCCCCCCTGAGCAGAGAGCCCGATGCAGGGCTCGATCCCAGCACCCTGGGATCATGACCTGAGCCGAAGGCAGAGGCTCAACCCAGTGAGCCACTCAGGCGCCCCAGGGCCTGTGTTTTTATGTGGGTTTTTTTGGCATAATGCCAGAACTGTTACAAAATATGTTATTTGTTAAAATTATACTTTACACTTCTTCTGCCTTTTAGAATTTACGAGGTACTTTCACATCACTGTATAATCTTTATTTTTTTTTTTAAGATTTTATTTATTTATCAGAGAGAGAGAGGGGGAGAGAGCGAGCACAGGCAGATAGAATGGCAAGCAGAGGCAGAGGGAGAAACAGGCTCCCTGCCGAGCAAGGAGCCTGATGTGGGACTCAATCCCAGGACGCTGGGATCATGACCTGAGCCGAAGGCAGCTGCTTAACCAACTGAGCCACCCAGGTGTCCCTTATTTAATCTTTATAAAGAACTCAGTGACGCTCCTGAGATTTCCAGAGGAACCCAGGATCCATTTCTGTAGACCAATGGCAAGAACAGAAAAATGCATGAAGAAACACCTTCTAATGAACTGTTACCTTTTCTCTTTCATTTATTTGACAGAGAGAGAGAGAGAGAGAGAGTGTATGTGTGTGTATGTGCACAAGCAGGGGGAAGGAGAGGGAGAAACAGACTCTGCTGTGAGCATGGAGCCAGATATGGGACTTGATTTCAAAACCCTGAAATCAGGACCTGAGCTGAAATCAAGAATCAGACGCTTAACACACTGAGCCACCCAGCAGCCCCTACCTTTTCTCTTTAAAATGTATTTATTGTTTGGTAAGGTTTCAGCCTTTAGCCCAAGGATTACATTATACAAATGCCTGCTAGTTCCTGTAAGCCAACCACAAGAGGTATAATTGGGTTTGGTGTAGGGTCAGGGAGTGGGATCCTGCCGAAGAGTGTACCCCAAGGCATTCCTACTGCAGTTTATGTTTACAACATGCATTTCTATGACACACAGAATTTAGTCAAGGCAGAATTAAGCAAAATATCCTATATCTTCACAACAAATTAAGGGCAGTAGGAATCAGGGCTACTCCCATTTGACAGATAAGAAAACTGAGACACAGGGGAGTTGAAGCCAATAGTAGGACTTCACCACTAGGCAATAGAATATAGTTAAAAGCACATGCTTTAAAGGAGGGTGGACTTGACATAGCAAATCGCCTTGGCCGCTTGCTGAGCTCTGTGATGGCCCAGAGTCGTTTCTCCTTTCTGAGCCATAGCACCCCCTTCTGCATAATGGGAATGACAATGTCCACTTGGACAAGCTGTTTGAACACCAGGTGTGATCCCTTGTGTAAATATTTAGCCAAGCATCTGATATACCATGAGTATTTGATAAATAATAGTTAAATGGTGTTATTTATATAAAAGAGAATAGCTCCGGGCTCTTCTAAGGGCATGTTTTCTCCTACGGCTTACCAAGTCCTCCGATTTGAAGATTCAAATGCTTTACTGGAAATTCCTTCAGGATTCTGCAGCGATGAAGCCCAAGCCTAAGAGGGCAATGCAGTCATTGTTCGCTCTTTCTTTCTTCTTCTTCTTCTTTTTTTTTTTTTTAAAGTATCTGTTCGGGTTGGTTTAATGATCAGAGGACAGAAATAAATTTGCACATAGGAGAGAAAATCATAGATTGTCAGAGCTAGAGGTGACCTTACTTTTCACATGAAGAAACAACCATAGTTAAGCTATCTATAGGAACAAATTACAAATATAATTATATATAATATAAATTTTATATATTCAATTTTCATATTTTCATAGATACTCTATTCTACATACCATATTTTTTTATTATACATATCAAATGTGTGTACGTGCACACACACACGTTTTTGGTGGTTGTTCATCTCTCCATGGAGAGGGTCTAGAGCATAGAGACTTTTTTCTGGTATTGGACCTGCCTCAGTATTAGAATATTATAGGGTGCGTATGAGAGGGGAGGAGGAAGAAAGGGTGTTGGCAGTCTGGCAATTCTTCTTTTTGTTCTTGTGTCCCGTGCTCTGTTTTCTCCCAAGAAATCTGAATCCTGAACCTTCCATGGGTCTGCCTGGCTGATGAGATTCCTGGTCAGCTGAATCCTTTGCCCTCAGTTGTCACTGTTTCCTGGGGGGACCAGTCACCCAGGAGCTTTCAGACTTCCTTACATTTGCTTACATGTCTCATGTATTGGCAGTTTGTTGCTTATCCAGACCCCATTCTGTTATTCTTTGATTTTGATGAGATGACTAGAGGAAGGAAAAAACAGATGTGCGTGGACCAACTAAATTCTCTCCGTAGACAAGCTTTCTCGCAGCTCGTTAAATGAAGTTTGAACTGGACAGGGCTGAACGCAAAGCAGAAAGACCTAATGCATGGAGAATGATGGTCAGTCAAGAGATGATGAGAATCCAAGCTGGGCTTTGGGAAAGGACACACAGAAAGAGATACATTTTGGTTATATTGTCAAGGTTGAAGTAAAAAGATTTGAGGATGTCTAATTCCCACAACTGAATAGAAGATAACTCTTAAAAATAGGGAAGGCAAAAGGAAGAATAGATTCAAAGAGAAGATAATGAGTTCAGTCTGGCCGTGTTGGGTCATATTAGGCATTATAGAAAATGAATGTTTTCACATGAAAATTGAAGATGTCATAAAGAAAAGAAGGATGATGAGTAAGGAATGTAATTGGAGAAGTGTTCACAATAGTAACTTTTAACCCTTGAAACTGTGACTCGGTATGAATGTACATAGATACATACACACACACCGCCAAACACAAGACTCAAAAAGACCGTACCTTTAAATCTGATATACTACGATATTTTTTGTTATTCATTTTAAATATAATTCTGGTCATAACCCACTAAATTGATTTAATGACTTACCAATATATCATGAAAAATATTGGCCCACAAGGTATGGCTGACTGAAGATCCTTGGAGACAAGAATGCAAATCATGAATACAGTACCCACAGCCATCAATCAAGATTTTGCTTTGGGGATTAGACTGTGTTCAGGAGAACACATCAGTGTTCAGGGATACTAACTGAAGAAAGAAGCTATCTAAAAAGAGCTGAGATGTAACACTATGAATTAAAAAAAAATAATAATTGCAAGTGGAACAAGGAAAGGAATGAATGGAAAAAGCAAGTTCTTTTGTGTTTTTTTAAAGATTTTATTTATTTATTTGACAGAAAGAGACACAGCAAGAGAGGAAACACAAGCAGGGAGACTGGGAGAGGGAGAAGAAGGCTTCCTGCCGAGTAGGAGACCCAGTGCAGGGCTTGATCCCAGGACCCTGGCATCATGACCCGAGCCGAAGGCAGACACTTGACTGAGCCACCCAGGCGCCCCTCGTATTTAAGGATCCTAAGGAACCTATTGGATTTGACCAACACTGAAATGAATCCTCATGCAAATACAGGCCATGGCAAGAAATGGAACCGGCACTTGGAGCCAAGGAGGCTTTTTTGTTTGAAATGGGGCTACAACTCAACATCTTCTCACTGAAGTCAAATCTTAAAACACTGCTACAAAGTATGGATTGTACATTTAGTCCCTCCCTGCATGGTTACTATATGTCCATGAAGGGTCTTGACACAGTTTCTGGGTAAATATGAGAACAAAAGTCTCTGTTTCACTTCCCACTTTATTCACATTTTGTTTGCCACTCATTTACTGAACACCTGCTACATGCAAGACCATAGAAAAATATGGCTATAAAGAAGACAACTCCTGGCCTCCAGGCTCTCATAATCTTGCTAGGAAGACAGAAACGCAAAGGACTCTGGGAGCAGGCTGACTGTGATAGCTATGCCACCAAGCACATGAAGGACAGTAGGAGGTCAGGGGAAAGAAAATTGTTTCAACTCAGGAGGCATTGCCTCCTTTCCTTCTTTTGTTCTTTGCTCCAACATCACTCCCTCAGAGATGAGAGTTTAAGCTGACCACTCTAGCTTAAACATCGTGTACTATGTACCCAGTAACTTTGTCCCATTAGCCTGTTTTATATTCTCCATGGCAAGTCATATATTGAAAATTATCTTTATTATTTATTTTTGTAACCATATATTTAGAAATATTTGCCTGAGGTGCCAGGAGACAATGGATAAAACATTCCAAGCTCTAAGTGCCTAAGCGAAAAACAGCAAAGGAAATAAGTAAAAACCAGGTACATCACTCACATCTCTGACCAGCATTAAGGGCGTGAAATTGTCAGGCAATCACAAGGTTGCGACCGGGTTCTTTTCAGTCCGGTTGGAGGGAATTTCTTAGCTGAGAATTGAGTCCTCCTCCCTCCATGGGAGGAGTCGGAGGTTCCAGTCCATACATGGGTTCTAGTGAGCACTACCTCAAGTGAATATCTGGGCAAGTTGAATATGTCACTGTTACCTGCCATGGCATCACCAGCCACCCCAAAACTTAGGGACTGGAAACAAGCTATTATCGTATTTTATGATTCTGTGGACCAGAAACTTAGACAGGGCACATAGCAGACAGAAGGTTCATATCTGCTAGGCAATGACGTCTGACATCTCCGTTGGGATAACCTGAATGGTTGGGAGCTACCCAGGAAACCGTGTCTGTCTGTCTGTCTATCTCTTTCTCTCCCTCTCCCCACCCTCTACCTCCACCCTGGGATGGACTAGCGTGGGCTTTCTCTCCTTATTTTCTTTATAAGAGAACAAGAAATCAATACAAGATCTTGTTACTTTTCTGTATAGCTTTGTAGTTGACAAACTGCCTTCTCCTACGTAGCCTGTGTGGTCAGCCTACCAGCTAGGGGGAATTTATCCCATTCACAATGAGGATGTTGAAGCTCCTCACTGGGGCTTCAACATGGAAGAAACTAGTGTCAAGACAGGTGCTAGATCCCAGACCTGAACCAGTTCTTTTGTGTCCATCCCCAGTGTTCCCCCGATGACTGCGCACCCCCCATGCATGCATTCCTTACACAGCCCTCTGGTCACACCTGCCGAAGCCACACACAGTCACACCGACCGGGTGAGCAGCAACACATGGCTTGTTCAGGAGAGTGGAACTCCCGGTCCCCGAGGGAGATGAGAGCATGTGCTGACCTTGAGAAAATGATGGCTCCAGCTAGAGGAAGAGGTATTGGCATTCAGAGGGAATCGGAAATGAGGAGTGCAGTAACCATCAGGTTTAATACTGTGCACACACTTCTGATGAATATGCAAATCTGGCTGGTACCAGAAGCGGGAGGCAAATAACATTTACTAAACAGCAGTGTTAAACCACTTTGAAAGGGGTGTGTCGGGAGCATGGTAATGAAATTAATCCTCTTCACCTGTGAATTATCTATCAGGGGCTTTGGGTCTCATCCAAAAATGTCTGACTCAAGTTTGCTCTGCTGAGATCCTCTTGTGTAAACTTGATCTTAATGGAGAATGAAGCCTCAGAAGCCAACGCAAGACAGGAAGTGGCAAAAGGCACTGTAAACTCTAAATCTGTATTATTAGAGGGTAAAGGCACTTCAAATGTGCCTGCCCAGCCAGGATGGCTGCTCTGGGGCATCTTACGGGCTGATGGAGACCGCTCGAAGGGGTTATCAAACGGGAATACAGTCATTGTGAAGAGGGAGTGATTAGATAAGAGATTTTGCACCATCTGGCAGGAAGCTCTATGCAGAAGGCACTGAGTTCAGTTGTTGGAGGAAGAGTTCAGTCTCTCCAGTGGCGGATGAGAATGAAACCTGCCTCTACAAAGAATTCCAGACCAGATCTCTAGTATGAATCCAAATGATCACTTACAGGCACTGTGCCAAGTACTGGGATCCAGAAACAAAGAAGTCACAAAGTTCAAGGCACTCATCTATTTACTCGGTTTGCCGTGGACACTCACTATTTGGAGCCACCCAGAACCCATACTCCTTTCTTTTGGAAATAGCATCCCAAATTGCTTTTTTTTGGGGTGGGGGTCAACATTTTTCTGCTTAGGAGTAATCGTCAGAAGGACTGACCATCAAAGTGCTCTGCCCTCTCTAGCCAACCAGACTGTGCCACAGCATTTAATTCTGGAATGGTGTGCAGCAATGGCGGGATGGGAGTTGGAGTGGAGTCCCCTGGCTGTGATCTACCCATTCTTCCTTCTCAGATCACTCCATAGTCCCTAGTTTCCATCCACCCATGAACCTGGTCCTCCAGCCTCATTGCCAAAGTTTTAATTACCTGGTATCCTCCCAATCAGTTTCTGTTTCCATTTAGGTTAGCGAAAATCCATTTCTGTTGCTCGCCACCCAGCAATCCTAAGGAACACATGCTCCTTCATTCCTTAGCTGTCCTTCAGCACCTTGTTGCAGAGATAACTGAAGAGATGACAAGGGCCCTGGCCTCAGAGAGCTTATCCCCCCCGGGGAGAAAGCCCTGAGTCAGTGACTCACTATCTACTCCAGGATCTTGGCTGAAATCCAGACAAGAACAGAGGAGGATTATAGAAATAGTAACAAGGAAATTGAGTTTTCCCGAGGGGTATGAGAAGGCCTCACAGGGATTCTGGCATCTGTCTGTACTTCCAAAGGGTGATGATGGGAAGGACAGATATGTAAATGAGGGAAGGCCTCAGCAGGTGAAGTCACAGACAAATAAGTAGGAAGTGTTACCGGAACATAGACATGTGGAAGAGAAGATGGAAAATAATATGTATACTGTAGTCAACATTTGGTAGAAACTGTATTCTTGATTCTGTTTTGTTTTTTAAGATTTTATTTATTTATTTGACAGAGAGCTATCACAAGCAGGCAGAAAGGCAGGCAGAGAGAGAGGAAGGGAAGCAGGCTCCCTGCTGAGCAGAGAGCCCGATGTGGGGCTCAATCCCAGGACCCTGAGATCATGACCTAAGCCGAAGGCAGAGGCTTAACCCACTGAGCCACCCAGGCACCCCAGTACTGGTTTTTTTATACAGTAAATTTGGAGTCCCAAAATGTTAAAGGACTTGCCTAAAGTCACACAGCTAAAGAGCTATAGAGACTTACTCCTACTCACATCTCTCATTCAGAGCATTTCTGTGAGCATCACATAGAATCAGAACTGTTCTCGTGTCTCTTTGTCTCAGCTGGGTCAGTCCTCATGGTGAAAGATGGCATATGCTCTGTTCTCAGTCCCTAGAAATTAGCACTGGGTACACAAAAGGAATCCAGTGTGTTTGTTGAGTGAATATGCAAACAAATAGTTATCGATAACAAAAACAACAGCCCCCATTTGGAAAGCATTTAGGAGGTTACTCGATCTCATAGTGAGCCTCAATTGTATAAGCTGCTCATAGAAGGAACGATCTTTCCTTCCCAGCATATCTACTTTGGATAGCAAAGTGATCTCCTGTTATTATCATCCCCATTTTTCAGATAAAGAAACTGCAACTCAGAAAATCGAGAGATTGCCCTGGCTAAATGGTGGGGACCTGGGAAGGCAGCGTGTGAATTTTCAATGGGCTCCCTCAGGAGGTGGGGAGACCCAAGGTGGGTCAACAAATAGGCTCCCCATTGAAATAAAAGGCGTTAATATGTATGCAGTGTTCTCTCTCTAGTAGCAGCAGAGGTTGGAAGAATTGAGTCTCTCTGCAGAGAAAGAGAAACATAAAAAAATAGCACAGGTAACGGGCATCATTAAAAAAAAAACAACAACAACAACTCCCTTTTTAATTAAAATTAAATGTCCACTGCAAAGGGCAGGGAGTGGTGAGCAACAAATACCCACAGCTTTGTTTAATCACCTGTGATGAATTATAATTAGGGTTTGAAAATTATTGAACTTTTTTCCTCTTGTTCACCTTGGAGCTCTGAAGGTGAATTTCAAAGAGTGCAGGAGGAATGAATATTAAAAAGTTTGTTTTATACTTGAACACCAGAGCTCCCATCTCATTTTTCCATTAAAGCTCAACTTTTGAAATTTTTCTCCGCTTTGCAATAATTACATCTTCAGCCTGACAACTCATTACATGACAATGCTTATGCTAATGCATTCTATAGGCACAAGGAAAGGAAAGCTCTGGCTTTTCAGTGATGAGGATTTAGAGGTGGCTTTCTCTCTGCGGTTCAAAGAGACCCTGCCTAAACCCATCCCCACCCACCCCTGCTCCCAGCACCTGGCATTGAGGAGCCGGCTTTTAGTCTTTCCTGACAGATAAGCAGCATTGGCTGTCATATCCTTGTTCCACCTGATAGCTGGTTTATTTTATTTTATTATTTATTTTAAGTCCTGCTTTGTTCTACAAAGACTGGAAATGAAGTTATTTGTGCAATATATTCAGCCTCAACAATGGGACAAACCCATTTGTCTCGCTCAGCCTACAGTGGTAACATTCTTTTTTTTTTTTTTTTTCAATACTCTCACTGTTACTCGGATCAATTCAACCTACAGCTATTATTGACTTCCCATTCTGTGCCAGGCTCCTGCACAGGGTGAGAGAGAGACACAGAGAGAGAGAGAGAGAGAGAGTTGTGCACAGGCTTCTTGGGTACAGCTCCTGGCCGCGCTGAGCTTACATCCTTGCGGGGGGGTGCGGACATGCAGGCCGGGCAGACAATCCCGTGCCACTTCCCCCACAGAGTGTGCTGGCTGCATGGCCACCCTGATTCCACCGGGGCTTCGTGGCACATGGGAAAAGACTTCCCCAAGCAGGTATTAAATGTGAGACCTGGTTAGAAGTGGAAGGATGAGACTTAATGCATCAGAGAGTGTTACTGTTGGGGGTGGGGAGGGAGAGAATCGAAGAAGAGCCTGGCAAAGGGCCAGTGCAAAGCAAGAGCAGTGAAGTTCAGGGAACTGGAAGTTACTCTGCGGGGCTGGAGAGTGGAAGAGAGGGTCAGGAGGTGCTGTGATGGGCGCTGAGGCTGCGGAGGAACACAGGGTGCCTATTCCAAAGGGCGGCGCCTCTGGGCTAAGGACCTCACGTGGTGTAGCCTCAGGGCTGCGTGCAGCTAGCCTGCCAAAGGTTCCCCCCACCCCCCCCCACCCTACCCCCCACACACACACTCTGGGGAACGAGTGACTTTGCTTAAAACCCTTGAAATGTCCCCATACCAGTTGAACACTTGCTAACCAGGTGTTCTACATATATTATCATACTGAATCGTCACAGCAAACCTGCCACAGCTGTGAGTGTCTCCATTCACCTCTGAGAACACTGAGTAAGGCACAACAGTATTTTGTAATGGGCTCCAGCTCCTACTGCTGCCTGTCTGTGGCCGAACAGACTCACCCCCAGGGATGGGGGTAGGGGAGCTGTGCAATTCGGAAGTCGGGGTACTGCGCTGCACTTGGCTATTTCCAGCACTCCTGGAAAGTATGTCAAAGGTGTCACCAGCTTTCCAAGATGACTTAGGGTGTGTATCCAAGTCTTGTGCTTTTTTAAGTCCGGGCTCGAACAGTGTTGTTGGAGTGGGAGCCCTGCTGGCGTCAGGAAGATGCTTTTAGGCTCTGCCCCTGCTTCATGGGTCATTTCACTTCAGCCTCTGTCTTCTCAATTATAGAAAGAATTGTTAAACTGTGCCCTTAGAAAGAAGTAGTTCAAAATCAAAGGGAAGAATCTCAGTGGAAGCTTCAGCTTTAGTAAGAGAAAAAGGAGTTCAAGGTAAGCAGCCCTCACTCTCTTGTAGCTGGTGTGAATGATACTGGTCTTGGGGGCTGGATGGAATTTAGGAAGCCAGAGAGGTGAAGGGAAAAGATTCCTGGAAAGATGTAGGAGAAAGGCTTAGAGTTGTATTAATGTATACGGTAGTTGTAACTCAGTGAGTGGATGGATGGATGGATGAGTTGAGAGTGTTGGCAGAAACCAGATGGCTAGATTTGGGGCCCTGAAAGAGGAAACCATGAGCACTAAATAAATCCTTTGGCAGAAGTTCTGCAGGAACCTGGGAGGCTCACCTAAGATCATGTCAGCTCCTAAGGGTTATTCAGGCCCTGGATGAGAAATTGCCTTTTTATAGTGGCGTGCAGTAACCATACTCCAGTTGGCCATATGCCCTGATCCCTTCCTCTGCTGCTTATTGAGGGTAGCCAAAAAAACTGACATTATCTCTCTGAAGCCGCCTTTGATTCCATGCCTAGGCTAGGAAGTTGACTTCTGAGTTCCCACCCCCATTCCCACCCCCACCCTCCCTTTGCCCATTGATATCCATGTCTTTCCTGCCTGCTAGACTGTAACTTCTTGAGGCCAGAGGCCATATCATTTCATCTTTGTATCCCCACTATAGTGCCTGGGACAGAGTTGATAAATGTAATAATATCTGACGCTTCCTGAGTGTCTATGGAACACTGAGCAGGCCAGAGACTATATTTCATTTCATCCTTGCAACACCTTGAGGTAGGTACTATTATGTCTATTTTATAGATGAAGAAACTGAGGCTCAGAGAAGTTACGTGATTTGCCAAAGGTCACAGAGCAACAGGGTGATGAAGTCAGGCTTATTTGTGGTCTGTGCACTGGCTGCATCAGTTGGGAGCTTGTTACAAAAGTAGATCCCTACCTCAGACCTACTGAATTTATCAAAATCTCCAGGTGACTCATGTGAACATTAAATTTAAGATGCACTGATCTAGTAGAATGAAAAGAAATTGCTGAATGAATAAACCATCCGAATTTGAATCTGGGTTTCGCCACTTTCTTGCTCTGTGGGTGGGAAAAATGGCATTGCAAAGCGTGGTTTTCCTCATCTGCATTAAGGGAAGAAAACAAGAATCTGCAAAATAGGTATAAGGGTATAGTAAGATCGTGCCTGCAAACTCTGCCCATTGTAAGGACCCAAAGATGTTAATATTATCATTAGCTATTCACCTTTCTGAACCTGACTTCACTCATAAAATGTAGAAGGCAGGTATTAGACTGCAAGATCTCTGATTCTAACTTTGTAACCTTGTAAATCCTGAGAACATTAGGGTGCAAATGCCATTAAGACCATAGAAATATGTTACTTTGTGGTCATTAGTTTTGCCGCCCACACACGCTATTGTATCAAACTGCAGACAAAGCATTTATTTGCCTTGTCCCTTTCTTTGGTGTGTTACACAGCCAGAGAGGCAGTTTTCCCCTGGTTGACTCTTGCCGGCCTTCTTCACAGCTCTGACTCCTGCTCTCCCATTTTGCTGCAAAAAAGATTTCAGGAAGAAGTGCATGTTGATTTGCTGTATGGCTTCTTGATTAGATGGCAGATTTGTAACTGGGGTGGATGTGACAATCAGGCAGGCTTTGATTAGACCTTTCTGATATGTAAATCCAGGTGGATAAGATAAGTGGCTTTAGGCTGGGGCTGGCAACAAAGGTAGGAAGAAATCCCAGGTGACTGGAATTAAAGAACTGTCTGAGCAGGGTGTTGGTGGGAATGATGTGAATTTCAAAGAGCAGGGGATAAACAGTCAGTTTCAGATGGGCTAATTTATGCAGGAAGTCGTTTGAGAAGCCAATTCTCTCATCCCAGAGAGTTTATAGAAGCCAGCAAAAAATGGTTAAGCACTGGAATGTAAACACTGGTAATTGGTAATTAATGGGCACACCTACGAGGAAGGCATATGCCAAATTAAATTGATTGCTTAAGTCGTTCATTGATTCATTAAACAGAATATGTGTTTTTTTAGCTCCTATTCCATCCAGGCACTATGCTAGGTGCTGGGGACTCAGAGATAGTAGAGTGAGAATCAGGCCACATAAGAAGGGGCGGAGTGCAGGTTTAACCTCAGTAATGAACATTGCTTTCTCCTTTCTTAATTTCTTCATCCTTTCACTTCCTGCTCTGGGTGGGACAAGGGGCAGGGCTAGAAGATACCTAAAAAGGAGGACAGAGCAAATCTCAGTCTTCTCAGGGCTCATATGCCCGCACTGCTCTAAATTCAGTGCCTACAGTGAGCACACAGTAGGCATGCAGTAAGCTCTCAGAAAATTCATCTAGACATAGGTGCATGAACAGAGAGAGTCATTAAACCAATAATTGCATGGGTAATTAATTACTAATTGTCCTAAGTGCTAAGGAAGAGAAGCATGGCACAGGGTACCCTGAGCAAACAAAACAAGGTGATTTAACCCTATGGGGAATCCAGAGAAGCTATCCCCAAGGAGGTGATATTTAAAATGACACCTGAAGGTGAGCAGCAGTTAGCTTTGAGAGGGTGGGGAATGCTTCCCCAGGCAGGTGAAGATAACACACTGGAGGCATTAAGGAGAACTAGCTCCATACCTGTTAGGCACTAATACACCTGCAGGGTCCCAGATCTGGTTAAGTAAAGGGGGATGGGAAAGGAGATGAAATCAGAGGGTCAGAGCATGGGAGGCGGGGGCCCAGATCATATCCAAGATTTTAAATCATGTTTAGGATTTTGGAATCAATGCTGAGCTTCCTAACAATAGCTCCATGTGGCGGGGCACCACAGTAGTTCAACACAGTGGACTTTCAGAAGATCCTCTGCCTGGTATCTGAGAATTATGCCCTGGGGACCTGTGCCTCCCGGAAATATCGGTGACATCAGCCAAACAAAGGCAGGACTGGGAACCTGCAAAAGGACAATGAAAGTGGAAGTCTTGCTCAAAAAATAGAAACAAAAGCTGGCATTTGGAGCCAGCAGAAACTGTATTTGAATCTCAGAACTGCCCCTCATTCATTTTGCATGTGACCCTGGACAAATCACAGATGCTTCTAAGTCTCCCAAAGAAGAGACTGGGAATTTAAATAATTCTCTGTGGGAAGGGCTTTGCTTAGTGCTTACCACATAGCAGGTGCTCACTTTACTTTCTATAGCTTTGTTCCTTTGAGATATTTGGGTGCCCTAAAAATGTGGTGTCCTTCCAAAATTATAGTTCTAAAATATTTGGTCAATATTTATTTGATAGAGGTGGGGAGAAACTGATTTTCTTTTATTTTCTTTTTTTAAGATTTATTGATTTATTTGAGAGAGAGCTCAGAGCTCAGGAGTGGGGCTGAGGAGGAGGGAGCAAATTCCCAAGTAGACTCCCCGCTGAGCGCAACAGAGCCTGACAGGAGGCTCCATCTCACCACCCATGAGATTAGCCCCTGAGCCAAAACCAAGAGCCAGATACTGACTGAGCCACTTAGGTGACCCAAAACTGATTTTTTTTTAATCAATTGGTATATTCAAAAGAACACATTTGACATACTTAGAATTGTGATTTTTTTTCTGAAACCCAAACATCTTGCATTTGAAATTCAGGTAAGAGAAACAAATCATCTCCCACCTCCAAGCCCCCACCCCCGCCCCCGGGGAAGATACTCAGTTTCAGAATTTCAGCTGGCATTTTGGCTGCTGACTTCAGACTCACTTGGCTGGTCGGGGGCCAGTGGAGAGGGGTGAGGAGGTTTATACCTGTAGGGAGTAGCTTTCAGACACAAACATACCATATGGCACATGTGGTCTCCAGCAAATTGTGTATTTTTATTTCCATATAAAGGCAGTCTCCCCCAGGGAAGTGGGACGGCAACACCTGCCTATAATTTTGTGTCTGCCTTTCCTCTTCTGGTAACAGAACCCCTTTTTCTTGATGGGAACCCGACCATGTAGTTTGTGATATGAACCCTCCCTACACATCCCATGGCTGGCCTCACAATGCAGACTTGACCAGTCAGAGCGCCACCATCCCCTTACCAAAATAATTGGCTCAGGCTTAGGCCAGTCAGAGCATTAGTTCGGACTTCCGGTGGAACCTTTGGGAAAGTAGTCATCTCTGCCCTCTAACGTTCCCAGCTGTAAAAAGGATGTTTAACTGAGAATGACCAGAGATTTCACATTTTTGCCACTGCTTAGAACAAGCCAGCCTAGGAGAAAAGCAGAGTATGCTGACAAGCATTGCTTGAAATGCAATGATGATGAAATTGAAATGAAACTGATGATGCAGTTTGGACCTTCCTGAAGTTAGGGGCTGTCCAGACCTTCTAGTCAGGTGCGCCAATCAGTATTTCTTTATCAAGTAGGTTTTTATAGCTATGTTTAAAAAAAGAAAAAAAAAGTTGCCATCCATGATCTCTACACTACAATTTGATAAATTTTGACATGTCCGTACACCCATGAACCCATCACCACAAATTGTAAACACACATATGTGATTCGTACACCCATGTTCATGGGAGCATTACAAATGGACTAACAAAACACAGCATGCCCATCCAACGGAGTACTATTCAGCCTTAAAAAGCAAGGAAATTCTGACATGTTCTATGACATGGACAAAACTGGAAGACATTGCACTGAGTGAAATAAGACAGTCACAAAAGGACAAATATTTGTTGTATGATTCCATTCAGATGAGATACTTCGAGGAGTGAAATTCATAGGCACAGAAAGTGGAATAGTGGTTGCCAGGGGCTGAGGAGGAGGCATGGGAAATTATTTTTTAACAGGTGGAGTTTTAGTTTATAAGATGAAAAGAATTCTGGAGACGGATTGTGGTGATGGTTGCCCAGCAATGTGAATGTGCTTAATGGAACTGAACTGTATGCTTAAAAGTTGTTACAGTGGTAGGGCATCTGGGCCACTCAGTTGGTTAAGGGGCTGCCTTCTGCTCAGGTCATGATCCCAGGGTCCCAGGATCGAGCCCCGCAGGGAGTCTGCTTCTCACTCTCCCTCTGCCCCTCCCCCTGCTCGTGCTTGCACACGCTCTTTCTCTCTCTGTCAAATAAATAAATAGAATCTTAAAAAAAAAAAGAAAAACTAGATACAGTGGCTTTATAGACTGAAATATGTTCTTCCAGAATTCCTATATTGCAGCCCTACCCCCTGCTGTGATTATATTCAGAAATATAGAGTTTAAGGAGGTAATTAAGATTAAATGAGATCATAAGTGGGACCGTAATCCAGTAGACTGTTGTCCTTGTAAGAAAGGGAAGAGACACCAACAATATCTCGCTATGCTTGCAAAGAGGAAAGGCCATAAGAGGACCCAGCAAAAAGGAAGGTCTCACCATAAGCTGACCATACTGGTACCTTGATCTTGAACTTCTGGCCTCCAGGGCTATGAGACAATACATTTGTTGTTTAAGCCACCCACTCTGTGGTGTTTTGTTATGGCAGACTGAGCCAGCTAATAGAGATGATACATTTTATGTTACGTGTTTTTTTTTATCATAATTTAAAAAAGAATAGTTTGACTTTGTTTTCTATCGTGTGTGACCCAAAGATTCCTCACTAATATGGCAACCAATTTAAATTTTATCAGTCAAGTAAAATTCCTGTGTGGTGTGTTGTGTTAATTGGCACAATATTTCCAGATTTTTCCAGTGAGGTTTTGCTCCTTTCCGTAGTTGGGTGCCCCGGGCAGTGACTGCTCTGGCTGGCCCCTCCATCTGGATCTAAATTTCTTGAGGAGAAAAGTGATACCAGGCTGCTCCGGAAACAGCCCTAGTCCCTTTACTTGTTAAAATCCTGGGTGTTATGCCTCATGTTCATGATTCCATTTCCCAGAGAAGTCTTCCCAGGAAGACATAGCCCAAGGCAGCCTTGGAAAATAAGTGCTCCTTCTCCTCAGAGCCTTCTGTTCCATTTCCAGATGTTCATATTTGGAAATCTTCCGTTATCTGTCTCTTCAAGTGCTAGTGCTCAGGAAGGGCCCAGCCCCACTGACAGCCCGGAGGTTTTCTGCTAAAGGGATTTCACTGAGTCAGGACTAACACTCCAGCCTATTAGATGCAGAAATCTTTTCAAGGCAAGTTGGGGCTTATTTGTAACTTCTCTGGAGTAGTCATCACAGAGTATATTTGTAGCCGGGGATCCTTGAGCGAGAAGGTAACAGATGAAATAACTCATTAGTTCTCTTCCTTTCCATGCTTCTTGGAAGAATGAAAGACTCCGCTCTACTCACTCGTCAGAGCATTTGCTCCAGACGTTTCCCCAGACTGTCTGATCCTGCCAACATTTCCACACCTGTCTGAGGTGGGGGGTGTGCTGGTAGTGACAAAAAGTAGACTCCACTTACTGAGCATGTACTATGTGCACCAGACACTGTCTGATGTGGGGTTGTCTTAGCATGCCTTACAGGAGCACTGAGAAATCAGTTTTATCAGCCTCATTATACAGAGGAAGAAACAGAGGCTTGGAAAGTGAAAGTAACTCACTCTGACTCACCTTGTCTGTTGGTCGAGGCAGGATTTGAACCCGGATCTATTTGTCTCAAAAATACTTACTGTTCCTCTAGGAAATGCTGTCCCAATTCAGAGTTTCAGCTTCTATC
Source organism: Mustela erminea (assembly GCF_009829155.1). Taxonomy (NCBI): domain Eukaryota; kingdom Metazoa; phylum Chordata; class Mammalia; order Carnivora; family Mustelidae; genus Mustela; species Mustela erminea. The sequence continues at coordinate 63,462,293 of NC_045623.1, forward strand.
AATAACTTTGACATGGGTATTCCTACACCTTCATGAATCTGGCAGGCCCATTCACTCCCTGAATGTGGGTCATCACCAGGATCATGCTGGGATATCCCCCATTTCCTGGACATGTAACATGGCCCAGCTACCAGTTACTGCTCTTAAATTATCTCTACTTCTTATATCTCTCTGCAAGTAAGTATTATTTTCCTTGTTTGGCAGATAATGCGTCTGAGGCTCAGAGAAGGTGAAGGATTTACTCCAGGTCACACAGCCTATAAGGAACAGAATGAATTCCAGTCAGGTCCGCCCTATTCCATAGCAGGTGGCTGCCTGTACTAGGGCACGTTGCTCCTTTCCAAGAATCCATTCCACTCAAAGGACAGTGGAGTCTTCCCAGTGGGTACAGATGAAAGCATCTAACATTTTTAATAGTCATTTACAAAGCCATTTCACCATCACCGGGCTATCCTCCACTGGCATGTAGGAATTTAACTTAATAAATAAATCATGTCTTCCAGGGGGAAAGACAGGTGGATAGGGGGGCCACAGAGTGTTTTGGGGGGCAGTGAAACTACTTTGTGTAATACTATAATGATGGACACACGTCATTCAGCACTTGCACAGACTCATGGGATGCACAGCACCAAGAGAGAACCCTGGTGTGAGCCATGGGTTTGGTGCTGTGTCTGTACAGGGGAGATGATACTTCTTCAGGTATAGAAGATTAACACTCTGATGCAGAATGTGGATAATGAGCACATACATGTGTTGCGGGAGGGCAGAATGTGTATGTGGAGATGTGGGAAATCTCTGGACCTTTCTCTCAATTTTTCTCAATTTAAATCTGAAACTACCCTAAACAAAACAAAACAAAACAAAACAGTCATAAGAAAGCGAGACAATCTGACAGTCAGGCAAGGACCTTGTCTTAAAAGAATCTGATCACTAGTCTCCCACCATATTTACATAAATGGAAAAGTGAGATTAGAAAGCAGGATATAGGATGAGAGTATGTATACTTTAGGACCAAGAAGTTCTTTTATCTGTTTGTACTGTTGGATTTTAGTTCATACTAATAATAATCTAGACCTAGAATTCCTAAGTCAAAGGATAAGAATATTTCTATGGGGTGTGTGTGTTATGCACTAAACTATGTCCCCCTAAAATTCGTATGTTGAAGCCCTGACCTTCAGTGTGGCTGTATTTGGAGATGGGGGGCTTTAAAGAAATAAGGTTAAATGAGGCGATAGTGTGGACCCCTAATCTAGCAAGATTGGTAAGACTTGTAAGAAGGGGAAGCGACATCAGCCAAGTGTGTACACAGAGGAAAATAACGTGAAAGATCAGAGAGAAGGCAGCTACCTCTGGGGACAACGACCCTGGTAGTACCTTGATCTTGCACTAACAGACTCCATAATTGTGAGAAAATATATTTATGTTGTTTAAGCCTCTAGTCTGTTGAATTTTGTTATGACAGTCCTAAAAAACTAATGCAGTGTATAGAGGTTTGTTGGTCGGTCAGTTGGTTTTTCTCTAAATTGTTTTCCATAAATTTGGGCCAATTCATACTCTTTCAGAAGAACTTAAGGAATTCCACTGATTTCCCTGGACCCTCACAACTTGTTAAATATAAGACTTTTAAAATCATTGTCAATCTGAAAAATGTGTTATTTTAATTTGCATTATTTCCCTCCCACTGAGGGGGAAATGTTTTCGTTATTGTAGTTGAATTGGCTGCTTTTATTTCTTTTTTCAAGTCTTCTGTTCATTTTTATGTTGGAGACCAGCTTTTTCTCATTTGTGGAATACCTTTATATCTCAAAGATAGTCTTTAGCTCTTAAACATATAATCAAAGACGTCTTTATCTTTCAGATATATTGTAAATCCTTTCACCAGGTTAGTACAGCTGACCCTTGAACAATGGGTTTAAACTGTACCCACCCACCTATTTACCTGCGGATTTTTTATAGCACTACAAATGTATTTTCTCTTCCATCTGGTTTTCTTAGTAACATTTTCTTTTCTCTTGCTTACTTTATTGTAGGAGTACAGTGTATAATACATATCACATGTAAAATATGTTAATCGACTATTTATGTTCGGGGTAAGGCTTCTGGTCAGTAGTAGGCTCTGTGTAGGGAAGTTTTTGGAGAGTCAAAGTTATTCACAGATTTGCAACTAGACAGGGAGTTGAAGTTCCTAACCTCTAATTGCTCAAGGGTCAATTGCATCTACCTTTTGACTTAGTTTAAATTATGACTTAGCAAATTTAGTAACTTCTTCTTGTCTGGTATCTCTTTTCGGGATGAACAGTGCCTTCCAATGTCTTGCCTGCCTCAACACTGTGAAAATACAGAAATATTCACATGTATTTTTATCTAGTCCTTTTTGTTCTGGAATCTATTTGGGGATCACATTAGTGATCTCCCTTCCATCAATGATGAGCCAGTTGTCTCAGTATTTTTATTTAATAACGCAGCCTTTTCCCCAGTTTTAAAATGCCCTCTCAAATATGTGCTAAAATGTTACAATATGCTTGGATCTATTTTTGGTCTTTCGATTCAGTTCCATTGGTCTATTTTGCTTAAATTACATGTGAGCTATTGTTTTTGCTCCTATACAATATGTACTGGTTCCAAATGCAACATAAATAATAAAATGAGCGCCCAGATTTCTGTTATTTGCCAAGATTCAAATGATTTTATTTGCTCTGTGTCTCTTTCCCTAATGTAAGCAGATAAGGAGAGCGCTCACATTTGCCTTGATGTACTCTAATGATGATAAGACTTTAACCTTCTTTGTATTCAGGATTATAATTCTCTGGTATTTACTGGAATGTCATTAATCATTTTAATCACAATAAACTCATTTGATAGTAATGCAAATGTCCTAAGAATTTAGATAGCACTTCCATTTTAATTCACCAATAATTAACTTTACCATTATTTTATAGTGTTATCAGTGCTGGGAATAGAACCTTGCAGATGAACTTTAAGGAAACATCATTCCTTTGTGGTGAAGGGTAGGGGGAGAAGCAGCGTTACAGAATACAGATGTTTCTTAGTGGTCTTAATGCAGCTGTGGGAAGAAGCACTTTCCATTTGGAAGTGATGCTGCCCACAGATGGAGAAAGAAAAATGACCTGAATGCATCCCATGTGTGTGGCCAATCTTCCCCCTTTACCTGGTAAATCATTCAGCAACAAAAGCCCTCAACACAACTTGGTAAACGTTTAATGCAAAGATGTGCAAAGGGAGCTGGGGGAAGACGTTTAGGATGTGGGAAAGCAGAACAACAGAGTGGCCCCACAACGGTGTGGGGGTGGCAGTGAAGAAGGGAGTGGTTGGTGATCTTGCCAGGCTCTAGGGCCAAAAACTCTCAGCTGGGCAATGGAAGGGTACTTAACAGTGACTTTGTACAACCATGAGCCAACTCCTGTTATGTCTGACGTCTGAATTCACAATCCAGGTGTCAGCCCTTAGTACTTATTACATGGGAATTTCGCACAAGTCTCTTGTGTGCTCTAAGCCGCAGTTTACCTCAACCATGATATGGAAATGATCATATATCTCTTGGATGACCAAAGAATTAGAGTAAATATTTTATTTTGTTTTATTTTTTCTATTCTAATTTATTTTATTTTAATTTGTAGAGTGACTATTTTAAACTAACCAGCAGAGTGGCTGAAACAAAGTAAACTCTTTAAAAATCATATCTTCGTCACTGAGATTATCATCATGGTGTGGTAAGGGACTCATGCCAGAATGGAGGAGGTGGGGGAATTAAGAAGTAAAGATAGGCATTGAGTCTCAACTCTGCCTTTTATTAGTTGTGTGGCCTGGGGAAAAAAAAAAAATTATACAATCTTTCTGGGATGGTCTCCTGATATGGAAAGTGGAGACTAGTAATCCCACAGCAATCTGTGTCTCAGAGTTTTTGTGAGAATAAATTACCTAATGCTTGGGAAAGAGCTTGGAAAACCCTCTAGATATTATTTGCCTTTCAAATGTGAGATATTATTATCTTTTGGAGACCTCTTAGCAAACCCTGAAACCCTGTAGATGTTGCTGGCCCTGACTCTGAAATTACCTGACTCTGAAGAATTCTCATGGTCCCAGCAAAGGACAAGGAATGGCTAGGGGAAGTTAATGTGAGTAAGATTTGAACTCATTTGGGAAGAATTTTCCAACAATTTGGGATGCATGATAGAATTCATTTGGGAACATTTTTCACCTAGCCTGAGCTACCTCTTGAGATCCTCAGTTCACTCCATCATTGTCATGGTCTCGTAGAAAGAGGAGCGTGGCTGTAGAGTGGATGCTGGCATTGGTGAAGAATGAATTCACTTAACAAGCATTTAATATTTTCATCAAAGATGGAAAAGACTTGATCTCAGAATCTGTTAAGGTCCTTGGTGGTAAGCAACAGAAATAGTTCTTAAAACACACGCACGCGCGCACACACACACACACACACACACACACACACACACGGAGTGTACCATGGTGATTGCAGAGTTGAGGAAGACTGGAACATCCAGAGTGGGAGAGAAAGAGGAACAGGTGGGTGGATCACAGAAACAGGAACAAATAGATTCTGCTGAGAGAATGATTTGATTCAAACTGTTTTAATATTCTGTCACAACATGTCTCTTCCCTTAAGATTCAAATTTCCTGGAGAAACAATCTGGCTTCATTGTACTTGCCTACCAGAGGGGGGATGTGTGTGATGGAAATCTCTTTAGGACCCCACGGAGTAGGGTGCTGGCATATTTCTATCCAGGAGAAGTCAGTTCTGTGACCAATATAATGGGTCGAGGATCCTGGAAGACAGATGTATATGACATTCCTGGCCTTAAGAGTCATAGCACAGTGGGGGACAAAGACACAGCTTCCGTGCACAGCTGTAAGACCTCAGTAGAGAGCACCAACTCACCCAGACCTGGGGCTTCCAGAGGGAGAAGGGCGAAGCTGAATGGCACTTTCAGAGAAGAGGAGGAGGTAGTTAGATGAAGGTGCTGGTGGGAAGAGGAGAGGTTCTAAGTCTCCTTCTGATTCTAGGATCCTTGATTCTGAGCACTGAAATCCTGGAACTCAGTGGCCCCTCTGTGTTTTATGATACGTACCATATCCTTGCTTTTGCTTTGTTTCCCCAACTAGATCATAAACTCCCTAAAGGTGGAGGCCTATCTTACACTCCTTGGGTCAGCCTTCCTGATGTTAGGATGTATGGTTATTGGGCTGAATTCATACCATTTCAGAGGCCTGGCATTAATCCCACCCTCCTCATGGCACAGTGAAGGATGTAGGAGTCCAGATGGCCCAAGTAACCTGCCCACGGCCCCACAGCTGGTTCACAAATGGAACTGGAGGGACATGCTGAAAAGCTCTTAGAAGGTTTTATGGCCCTTTTCTGTTCATTTTAAAATAAGTGTTAGCTGTACATACTTGACTGGATTATAGAATTACCCATACCGTATTATATATTCATGTAATCATCATACTTTTATCAGGTTGTAAAAGGTAATATTCCCTGACTGGGCTTAGCACGGTGCTGGACGTGGAGGGCGGGGAAAGATGTTGATTATCGAGTCCCAGGACTGTAGAAATAGAATGGATCTTAGAAGATTAAATGCCTAAAGGGGCTAGAAAGAGAACGCAGGTGTGTGAATCAGATGCCTTCAAGGTCCACAGCCAAGGGGAGTGATGCAACCCGTGAGGAACCCCACAGTACGTGCGCTGTTTGAGGGAAGAACACTCTAGTCCACTCAAGCTGATCATTGTGCCCTGAAAGTGTTCCATGTTGTCAGCGCCTCTAAGTTTTCAAGAGAAGTTACAAATCTAGATTTAGGGATGCCTGGGTGGCTCAGTCGGTTAAGTGTCTGCCTTCAGTTCAGGTCATGATCCCAGCGTCCTGGGATCAAGCCCCACATCAGGCTCGTGCTCAGCAGGGAGTCTGCTTCTCTTTCTGCTTCTGCCCCTCCCACCCACTCAAGCTCTGTCTCTCTCTCAAATAAATAAAATCTTTTTTTAAAAATCTAGATTTAGATATAGAATCTTGTAATTTTTTTTAATATTGGCAAAAAACTAAAACTAATTTTAAACAGAGTCCAATGACACTATTTTAAAAATTCTCCTGATTTATGTTGTCTCTGGTTTAGAGGGTCTTCTTAGTTGCCTGCCATTAAGCTACGAGTCCTATGGAGGAAGTTTTGATGTGGAGGAAGTGCCTTCCAGTCAGGAAAAAGAAAAGAGAAACTTAGGCCTTTCGTCCTGGGGGAGTATAGAAAGGAGGAAGTGGAGGAAATCAGATAGGAGGATTCTTATTCTTTTTTAAGATTTTTATTTATTTGAGAAAAAGTGAGAGCAGCAGAGGGAGAGGAAGAAGCAGGCTCCCTACTGAGCAGGGAACCTGATGCAGGGCTTGATCCCACAACCCAGAGATCATGAGTCAAGGCAGATGCCCAACCAACTGAGCCACCCAGGCACCCCAAGGAGGATTCCTATTAATCCATCATCTCTACTTCCTGCTGTGTAGCCATATCTTGACAAAGGGTGGGGCAACTAGTAATGGAGATATCCAAACAGGTATTAGGGGGCTAGGAGCACAGGAGGCCAGAGCCCACTCTTCTGGGCATTAGTTGGGAGAGACTAAAAGGCTCTAAAGAAGGTTTTGCATTTAGCTTGGCACTGTGTCCCCATAGGAGAGCATACTACAAATGTATATTGAGGCATCTACAATAAGAGGTCTGAGTAATATTCCTGCTTCCCCAGTGCCTGTCCATACTAAGGGCCATATCTAAGGACCATGTCTAAGACCAAAGATTTCATCTATAGAAGCAAAATAATTTTCCAAAGAACCAGAGAGATCTGCCAGATCTTAGCAGACACTCTACAGGATCTAGAGGCACTGCCAACCCTGCAGTTCTGCAACAGATCTAGAGGAAAACAGGAGCATTTTTTCACCCTTGACCATGAACATTTACAGAGAAGAGCCAAGATGTCTAAGAGACTCTTCATTCCAGAAGAGATGGAAGTAAGCTTAACGGACAAGATTCAGTTTTTCACCACTATCCCATGGGGCTAGAGGCTCATGAGGGCAGTTAGAAGAATTTTAGGAAGTATAAGGCTCGCATCTTTCCAGTATGTTGGATTTGGATGAAGCACAGGGAAACCCAAACACAAATGCCAGGTTGTATCTGGCCCACAAGTTACTTGTTTGCCGACATGAATCTAATCCAACCCCATAATTTAATACAAGAAGAAACTGAGGCCCAGAAAGGGAAAGTGTGTCAGGTCACAGAATGAGTTTGTATTTGTATCCTTTAGAATGTTAGCTGTTGGTAACTAATGACTTGGATAAAAGTAGTTGAAAACATGGAGGTTTATTACATTGCTGAACTAGATTTATAGGGTAGGCAGTTCCACTCAACAGTTTAATAATCTGGGGATTCTGATTTTACTTTTCCAGTCCTCTTGGTTTTCCCCCTCATGGTCCCAAGGAGGCTGCCCAGCTTCAGACGTCACATCCTCACACACCAGCATTCAGAAGCAGTAAAGTAAAGGGGTTTTCATTAGAAAGGAACATCTTCTCTTGAAGCCCCCATTTTATTTCATCGCCAGGGTTAGGTCACAGGCACACTGCTAAACCAGTCACCTGCAAAAGGCAATGAGACTACTGTGTTGGCTTTGACCAGTCATGAGTCACCCTCTGAGGCTGAGCCCACCTCCCCTGAGCAAATTGCCACCAGTTATCGAATCATAGTCAGAGTCTTGTCAGTAAATAAGGCAGGGGGCTAGCATAGCCGTTGATGGGGCATATGACCCTGTGATGAAGCCAGATGCAGGGTCCAGGTCTCCTGCCCTTGCCATGCTCCTTCACCCCATGCCCACAAGGAGAGGGCCCCTGACTACGAAACTGAAATTTTGGGGTTCTCAGAAACTTATCAAAAGCACCAGAACATATTTTAAAAGTCTTCTGAATTGAGTCATTTGCCCAATTTTCAAAGAAAAGCTCTGCCAATGAATTGAAGGAAAGCATTTCTATTTCCCTCGGGAATGTGTCTATTACATATCATGCTTTCCTCTTTAATTTAATTGAATGTAATGGATTCAATATAAATATGTAATCTATAATATACAACATGCTATATTAAATATAACAAATATTTAATGCAAATTTAATACAGATTGGTTGCACTCAAATCTTACCACAGTCTTCTGAAGTTAGTATCCTTCAGTTAGTTACTATCCTTACTTTCCAGATGATGACACTGAGAACTAGAAAGGTTTAGTATTTTGCCCACATTCATTTAACTCGAAAGTAGTCACCCCAGTATTCGGGAGGATGCAGTTACCAGACTGAAGCAAAGCGCTGCCCCAGAGAGTTCCCATTGTATTCAAATCCTTAACAGATATGGGGCACTCAGATATCCAGCACAACCCACTCCTTTGAAGCTCATAGTGTAAAAAAAAAAAAATATTTAGGTCGTTCATTTTATTTTTTGTTCCCCCAGAGTTTTCTCTGAAGTGTTACACTAAAAATATGTCATTCTATTAACGTCTTTTTTATTCCCTTTCCCAAACCTCCAAAGCCTTAAAAGGTTTTACCTTTGCCAAGTAGAGAAATTGCCTTGATTTCTTAAAGTGACAAATATATGCCTGGGCGTTGGACAAGGCATCCCAGCAGCCTCACAGGTAAAACCATCAGGTAGCTGACTCTCCGATGCATGTCTGCACAGGAGGCCTGGTGAGGGCCCACGGACTGGTGGACATCTGTCTTGCTTTGGCTCAGAATCTTTTCTGCAGTCATGACCCAGTGTGGTGGGGTCAGGAAATGGAAAGCACCCTGCTCCGACCTCAGTCAGGCAGCCCTGCATTCTGATGCCAGCTCCTGGGGTGATGGTTGTGACTGTGGGCAAGGATCTTCAGGTCTCTGAACCTAAATTAACTGCTGTGTACAGTGGGCAGGAGAACTGCATCATGGGATTGTTATGCAGATGAGCTGAGCTCTGCTTGGCATGTGGCTTAGGGGAGGGGCTGGTAGCCGCGCTTATTATCATTGGTCAGGGTTCCATGGCTGACTCCCTGCATGGTCCGGGCATCTTCTCAAGCCACTACTCTTCCCTGCTAGACAAGACAGATCGGACAGAGGAGAAAGGAGACGAGAGGACTTGATACCCTGTCAAGTAAAAACCAACCAGGAAGCCCAGAGGGGAAGGGATCCCAGCTTTAAATGTTAGAAGGGTTGGCATCGTGAGGAAGAAGGGTAAGGCTTTTCCAGAATTACTGGAAAGTAATTCCATTTTTAATTTTTAATTTTTCCAAAGCAATGGCACCGTGTTACAGACCCACCAACAGTATGTAAGTGTTTTATTTTCTCTACGTCCTTTTCCATACTTGTTATTTTCTGGGTTTTGTTTTTGTGGTTGTTTTTGCTTCTGTTCGTAGCCATCCTAAAGGGCATAAGGTGGTTGAATTGACCCAATTTTAAGATCTTGGCCAGAGACTAGTCAGTTCTTCTTCTTAAACAGCCAGTTAAGTCCCACCCTTAACCACTTCCCTTATTGGGGTTCTCACACTGCAAGCTACTATCAGTCTACCTGCCAGGGCCAGGTACCACACCAACTAGGGACAGTCCTTACGCCCCAGAGCCTGCTGAAATTATTCAGACTAGTCAACCCTGAACCCGCTGTCTTGCTCTTTCTGTCCCACAGAAACTACAGTAAAGCCCCTTACCCCCAGTCCCGCCCCTTCCCTCAGCCCATGGCCTATGTGGTGCTTTTCCTGAGTGGCCGTGTGTGGTGTGCTCTGTGATTCCCAGAGAACTCCGAGATAATAAAGCCTTTACACTTTCTTGGTCTCTCTTGGTTAACTTGCATCTGGTGATATGACCAGACATTGTAGAGGCCATGCATGATATGGGGGTCTCAATCCATGTTTCTCAGACTGGCTGCATTGTAGACCACAGGGTCCCCTCCCCTAGATCTGATTCAGTGGCCCAGACGAAGTCTGTATTTTAACCAGTTCTCTCATTTATTCCGATGTAGAGGCCCAGGGATCAGCTCTCCTACAACACATGATTCTGTAATTATTAAGAAAGGAAAATAGAAATAAGGGAACAAAAATAGTCCCGTTAATTGGATCTGTACAGAGCCTGTTTACAAAGCCTTTCATGGTCTCCCGCACCTTGAACTGTGTCAGCAGGCCCGGAAGGGGAGAGCGTTCTGAAATTTACAAGGGAGTCTGAGAGTGCCCTCCCAGGGTCAGAAGGCTTCTAAGGGAAAGGTAAGGATTGGAATTCTGCAAATGTGTTTTCAAAGGCACAGAATAAAGAAGCCAGCATTTAAAGGCGCTGTCTTCATTGTCAATGAGAATGAGAGAACAAACCTGCTAAAAACAAAAGAGATATTCCGAGTTTTAGCTCTCTTAGTCACCGGCTTTCTTGAGTTGATGAAACACCCAGGTACTCCTTGTTGACATGGGGGCCGAGCAGCTCCAGCAGCTCCTGGACTCCAGGGCCGTCCAAGCTTATGGTCATTTCCAAAACACCATGAGGAGGTCTTTGAACGTGAGGGTGATCGTACCTAGCTAACTGCCCCTTGGGAGGACTGAGTTTCTCTTCATCCTGGCAAATCCAATCCCATCAAGAGGAACTAGAACTCCAAATGCAGACCAGCTGCCTCTGCAGCAGACAATTCATTCATTCAGGCCGTGACTCAGCAGCACAGAGCAAATGCTGGCTGTGAGCAAGGGCTCCCCTGTCTCCCTCCGGGAACTGGGACCAGAGTCAGAAAGTTGGGCCCAGGCTCCAGGGAAAGGACAGATGTGAACCAGGAGCCCATATGTGTATAGCAAATGAATATGCAACAAAATTAGTAAGTTAAGGATTAGAAGTTCACCTTTGACCCTCCACCTAATAATGCACCCACCCTTGGCAAATGGGAGGGATTGACTTATCCAAGCACAAGCAGGACCCACGGAGCCCCTACACAGCGTCATTCAGGCATCATGAGAAGGGCTCAGATGGCTCAGGGACTTGTCCCATGTCCCCTCGTTTATAAGTGACAGAGCCCAGGCATGAGGCCCTTGGAAGATGAATTCTGTGAGGGTAAGTGTCCAGCCTGGAGCAGTGCCCTGCAGCGGGTGCATTAGACCGAACCTGGGTGGGCTCAGACCCCAGAGCCCCTGCCGTTCTTCTCCTTGAGCCCAGAGGGTGAGCACGTCAGTGCTCCCTGCCTGGGCCCCCGCAGAGCCAGAACAGGAGACCCGGCTGGGAATCAACGCTGCAGGCCCAAAAGATCCAGGCCGTGGACATGCCTCTTGCCAAGGAAACAAGGCACCAGGAGTTCCTCGATTTGATAGGAAATTCAAAAATAGAAGCAGATGAAGAGCCCACCGCACAGCCCCTGCCTGTGGCTGCGGAAGCCCCCTCGGGCACAGCTTTTATTTGCAAGTCCCAGCCGTGACCTAATTTAAATCCTTTCATTTGTGTGATAAATGAAAATGCCAGAATGGGGGCCCATAGGGCTCTTTGCTCTCCCTGAAAGAGACCTCTGTCCCTTGGCTGCCTGGGGGTGGCAGTGGGAGGTGACACTTCTGTGGAAGCCAAGTGGTGACACCCTCACGGACACAGCTCATACGTACTTCCTCTGCTGTTTGGGGGACAGTTATAGACCCCCGGAGGACCCTACGGAAAGGGAAGCAGGGAGCCCTAATCCGGGTGGATAGGAGCTGGGTTTTGGCCTGATTTGAATCCTGATCCATACACCTGCTATGTGGCTTTGGAAAAGTCACAAAACCTCTGTGAGCCTCTGTTTCTTTACAGAGAGCAGCATGTACTTCATAGGTTAGAGGGAGCTCTAAGGGATATAATGTTAAAGGTTGGATATTATTAAGAGACTTATAAAAAACTGACTTTTTAAAATTCTTTTTATTTTTTTTTAAAGATTTTGTTTATTTATTTGAGAGAGAGCACGTGGGTGCAAGAGAGAGAGAAGAAGCAGGGGTGAGGGGCAGAGGGAGAGGGAGAAGCAGGCTCCCCACCAGGCAGGAAGCCTGACACAGGACTCTATCCCAAAACCCGGGGATCATGACCTGAGCCGAAGGCTGATGCTCAAACCACTGAGCCACCCAGGCCTTCAACTGACTTTTAGAAAGACATGCTGGGGCTCCTGGGTGGCTCAGAGGGTTAAGCCTCTGCCTTTGGCTCAGGTCATGATCCCAGGGTCCTGGGATGGAGTCCTGCATTTGGGCTCTCTGCTCAGCAGGGAGCCTGCTTTCCCCTCTCTTTCTGCCTACTTGCGATCTCTGTCAAATAAATAAATAAAATCTTTAAAAAAAGAACATTCTGTTTTGTTTTTTAGGAAGCTTCCAGCCACGCACTAGATCTGGGGCCCAAAGCTCTGGGTTCAGGGCCCCCCTCTGGCATTCTCTGAGTCTATGATCAGTTTCCCAACCTCTCAAAGCATCCTTTTATCGGTAAAATGGGGAACCTTCCTAGCACCCACTACCCTGAATTGTTGTGAAGAGGAAAGGAAAAGCCTAGTGTGAAAAACAGTAGAAGTTACAAAGCACTTTGTAAACTATTATTTGTATAATAGCAGAAAAGGAAAGGAATGGGTTCCAAAGTGTCCCCCATCAGCGGCCCTGATGGCCTGCTTTCCCGAGCATTACAGACTTATTTTCAGCTGCAGCATCCATTTCTATGCAAACAATTACTGTGCAGTAGGCCTTCACCGCCGCTCCTGCACGCGAGGTGCTAGCTGCAATCTCGTTTACATTATTAATTTGCTTAGTAAACCTTTTCAAGTCAAGTTCGCGTAGAGGTGAGCTGGGAAGCAGCCGCAGCACGGGAGCTTGGAGGAAGAGAGCCTGCAAAGCACACGCATGTGCATATGGCTCATTTTGAGATGCAAAGTCAGAAAAAAAGTCCGTATGTTTTTGTGTTTGTTTAATTTTTAAAGGTTTGTTATTGTATGGTTCACTGCTCTAGCTAAATCACCACCTGTATTGGTTTCTTAGGGTTTCCATAACAATGGGTCACAAACCAAGTGACTTACAATGACAGAAATGCATTGTCTGACAGTTCTGGGAGCCAGAAGTCTAAATCAAGGTGTGCACAAGACCACGGCTCCTTCTGAAATCTACGGAAGAGAATCCTCCCTTGCCTCTTCCCAGTTTCTGGCTTTTGCCAACAAGCCTTGGTGTTCCTTAATCTGGAAATGCGTCACTCTAATCTCTTGTCTGTGCGCAGGTAGACCCCTTCCCACTGTGAGCTTCTGTGCTCTGCTTTTAAAGAAAGCATTTGTTGGGTGAAGGACCCTTCCCACTCCAGGAAGACCTTACATTAACTTAATTATATTTACAAGGACCCCATGTCCAATTAAGGTCAGATTCTGAGGTACTGGGGGGTTATGACTTCAACGTATCTTTTTGGATATCTTTTTGGATAACGTATCTTATTCAGATTCTGAGGAACTGGGGGTTACGACTTCAACGTATCTTTTTGGTTATCTTTTTGGATAACGTATCAACTGATAACACCACCTAGCATACAGTTCTTTATTTATTGGCGGAAGATGAGCTTCCAGAGAGCAGGGATTCTGTCCATTGTTTCCCTGTGTCTAGAACAAAGGTGGGCCGGTAAAAGAACTAAGCCCTGCCTTGTTAGATTGTTAAAGAACGACTCAACGCTATGTAGCCTGAGACGAGAAATAGACATAAGGCTTTGGGGTTTGCAGAGTCTTGGCTATGAACCTGATCCCAGCTCCAGTGCTCTCTGTTCTAGTGCTGGTTTCTTAAACTCTGCTTACCCCTTTCCACAACAGACATGGCAATATTCCACGACATTATCATTTTCATTCTTAGGCTGTAGCTATCTCTGTCTCCTTAGGCATTGTCTCTAGCATCCAGTTTCTCCACTTCTTTTTTTTTTTTTTTTTTTTTTTTTTTTACCTTGAACAAAATGCATCCTCTGTGAGTTTCTGTTTTCTGGTCTGTAGAATGGGGTGGAATAGCAGCGCCCAACCTAATCACAGGATCTTTAGGAGACTGAGCTGGGGCCATGCATGAAAGCGTTTTGGAAATTAACCATTTGTCGGATTCTTATTATCAGTTTGAAGTTGCTATTAATGCTATTCATTTATGTTGGCTCGTCCTCAGGTTCAAAGTGCTTCCTTTTCATTTATGTTAGTGATTCCTTTTTACAGATCGACTAAAGCCCAGAGAGGTTAAGTAATTTACATAAGATCACAGAGCCATTTGCAAGGCTAATGCTAAAAGCCTCCCAACTCCTCATGCCCCTGTCACCCTGTGCCCTATTCTCTGCCAGCCTTGTGGTCACATGGGAGAGACCCAGTAATGAGGCCAGCAGTTTCCTCCATTTATGTAAATGTAGGAAGGGACTCCGGCAACCTCTAATTAGTGCATTTTACCTCCTCTTCTTCCCTGGTAGGTGTCTTTTTAATGGATGAGGATGTAAAGATCGAATCAGTAGCCAGAACACAAGAGTGGCAGGCCCTGCCTACCAGTCCTGAAGACCAGGGCTGTGTGATTGGGTTTCCAGGGGCATATGTGAGTCCCTGATCCCTGTCATCTATGGGATGAAAAACTCCTGAAAATCTCATGGCCTTTGAAATCAAATGAACCTGAATTTGAATCCTGGTGAGTTTGAAGCTGTGTGATCTAAGAACAATGCTCTATCTTTCCAGTTATTTCCCTCATGGATAACATGGAGATTAAACAAGGATAAGGGTTAAATGAGATAATTTGTAACTAGTACTTAGCTCTTGGCAGCAGGCAGGAATTCAACAAATGTTCGCTACTTAGCTTCCCTAACTCCACCAGAACCAGTGCCTGCCCTAACTCACATCCTGTGGAACAGCAGCCTGGACAGGTGTCCGTCTTGTTTCCCTCCTCTCTGCCTCCTCCAGATCCTCCATCCCCTCCCTACCTCCAGGCACTAGCTAGGGTCCTGGGAAATGAAAGGGTCACTCTTACCTTACTGAGGGCATGGCTGTCTCCTCGGGGACCTCTGCTTCTGGGTCCACCTCACTCTGGGGTGGACCCAAGCTTGGAAACATCCCTAGGACATGGCAATATGAGCATCTGACATCTCCAGCTACCGTTTTTCCAGAATCACTCTTCTCTTTCTTTCTGACCCTCGTAGAACACCCTAGGTGCCTCAGGGACCAAGCTGAGGACTGTAAGACCACCTCCTCTCCACCCAGCAATCAAGGGAACACGTTTTCCTCATTTGATCATTCCATGAATGCTTCGGGTCATGCATTCAGCAAACCTCTGTAGCATATACTCTGACAGGACCCGTGCTGGGCGCCGGGCGAACAGAATGAACGAGGCTGTGGCTAAACACCTGGTGGCAGAGAGCAATGGCTGTGAGTGGCGGAGGGGGTGGGGGAAGGGGCAGGACAGAACCACCACCAGGCCCATCGAGGGCAGGCCCTGGCTGCTCCCTGCAGCATCTGCAGCCCCTCGGCTGCCCTGACACCAGAGGCTCAGCAACCCAAGGAAACGTTGGGCTCCTTCTTTGTGTCAAGGGTTCAAACCACAATGAATATGCATAGCATGTGGTTAAGAGATTATCCTAATGTGTGTTTCACTGATGTCCAAACTCAGAGATTCTGTTTGTTTGAGGACAACTGTGTGTACCCGAAGTGTAAGCGCACAGCTGTGTGGGTCCTGGGGCTCCCCTGCCCCTTGAGGTTTTATTCAGACCTAAAAATACTTGAAGGTTCTGACTCAGGCTCAATGTACACTCACTAATAATAATGAATTACAACAAATACAGTGATATAAAAACTCCCGTTTGTTGAGTGCTTACCAGATCCTAGGCACCAAGCACTTATACATGACTCCTTTGGTCCCTGCAATTGCCCAATAAGGTAGGTGACACTCCTGTCCCCTTGGTAGAGATGGCGAAAGTAAGGCACAGAAAACCCCTGTAACCCATTCTATATGGTATGATTAGGAAGTAGGAGAGCAAGGATTTGAACACAGACAGTCACGCCTTAAACTGACTATGTGCTTGCACTAGGGACCTCACAAAGATTGTTTTATTCAATCCTCACTGCAACTTTATGAGGGAGGTACAATTATTCCCATTTTACAGATGAGGAAACAAAAGCATAATGATAAATGAATTACTTGCTCGAGACCTCAAAGCTGGTAAGCAGTGGAGTATTGGCTTGGCCACCACATGCTAGAGCTTCAGAAATGTGGCTTTGCCCCAACCTCATGCACAGCTGAAGGCTTTTGATTTCCACCTTGGTTTTCTAGAGCCTCATGGGATCTCTGAGCCCTAAAATGAAGCCAGTTTATTTCCTCACTGGCTCACTCCCAGATGGCTACTCCTTTCCACCCCTAGGATTTGCCATGGGCTCTACATTTCTGGAATATAACAATGTGCCTTCAGCACTTAAAATTCTATTTTCCAAAGCATGTTCCATGTGATAATTCACTTAATTATTCACTCCAAGTCATCCAATGAAGATAAGAAAGGTTGGGGTTGGTGGTTCTTTCACTAAAGAGGAAGCAGAGGGTTCAGGGGACAGAGATCTTCCCCTCCGTCACACTGCTCATCAGACAGAGCCAGGACCAGAACCCAAATCGCTGGTTTTCTTTGGCAGTGCTGATTTTCCTGCTTGCTACCTTTCCTATTGGAAAAAGTTGATCTCCCCTAGGTTCCTCCATGAATTTTGTTCAATACCTATAATCTGATGTCTCCCATGTCTCGATGCTTTTGCCTCTGGAAAAGTCGGGAATAGTTGTTTGTCATCTTCTTGCCCAAACTTACATATCCAGCTGGAAGGAGGGCCCCGAGCTCAACTGCTATAATTTCTTAGAAAAGACTTCAATGTACTTCCCTCAAATTCCTAGCACGCTTTTGAAATAGTGCGTGCCGTTTTTCTGTATCCTTACCCCATTTCACAGCTGCTGGGCTGTAAGACCACGCTCTGTGTCACCTCCTGTCTACTGTGAGTAGAACGCTGTGCCCACAGAGGTTGGTTTTCCCATCTCTAAAGCAGTTGATGAGAATGACACCAGAGGCCAGAAGATCAGCCAGGGATTGGATGACCTGATAAAACATCCTTCTCATTCTGTTGTTGAATTCCTGTAAAACACGATGCTTTTTACTTAGAGTATGTCTTGTTCTACACGTCATCCCCTCTCAAATTGTGTTGCAATCCTCACCCCTACCCCCAAGTACAAGTATGAAACCTGTTACCAAAATGCTGGGACTCAACATTACATAGTCAAGTAGCAGGTAGACAAGCCAAGTAGTTTCACTGGGGATGGGAATGAGGGCAAGGGTCATTTCTAAGTAGAATATAAAGTAAACAAAGAGATATTCTGAGCTGAGAAAATGGATTTCATACCCTGCTTGCCAATATTTGTAAATCCCATTGCAAAGACTGTGTTCTTCTTCGAGAATCAACAGTGGTTTACTGGGAATGGCCCTGAACTTGGACTCAAAAATTCTGCCTTCAAGTCCCAAATCCTACCCTCAATGGCACTGTGACACTGGACAAACCACGCTCTCTACCCCAATGCTCTTATCTATGAGGATCTTTTACAGGAAAGAACCACTTTTTCCTTTCTCTCTGAGCCAAGTGAGCCCAGGGCCTAACCCACAGTCTGAAGACCTATTCTGAGGTGATTATTGATGTGCTTACTATTTACTTTCCATAAGGACAGTGCTGTGTTCTGCTTTTTTTTATTTTTCTCTTGAAAGAAAGAACAAAGAAAGGAAGAAGCAAAAGGAAAGAGAAAAAAGATGCCGAAGGTTGAAAAGCATGAACATTTTATGTAAATAAAACCCAGCTCTAGGCCTGACCCACCCATAACGGTGTGACTTGACAGATAGAGGGGAAACCAGCCACACAAATTTTCTGCCCTGACAAATCCCCACCTCATTGGTGAGTTTCCACATTTTAATATTTTCCATTATGAGAAACCTTTCTAGAAGCTTTTTACTTTTTTCTTTCTTTCTTTTTTTTTTTTAAAGATTTTATTTATTTATTTGTCAGAGAGAGCGAGCACAGGCAGACAGAGTGGCAGGCAGAGGCAGAGGGAGAAGCAGGCTCCCTGCTGAGCAGGGAGCCCGATGTGGGACTCGATCACAGGGCGCTGTGGGACAGCGATGTGGGACTCGATCACAGACCTGAGCTGAAGGCAGCCGCTTAACCAACTGAGCCACTGAGGCGTCCCTAGAAGCTTTTTAAAAGCAGTTTTAAAATAAATGCAAAAAGAACATAGTTAAAATCCTTGTAGGGCAGTGTTTCATTAAAAAACCACATTTATAAGACTGAAAGAGTTGGAAAATTGACAGGAAAAAAAAATGACGAGAAAATACCTGAGCACTATTTTATATATGTGGTTGAGCCTTGAAAAATGTAGAGGTTCAGAGTGCTGACCCCCTTTGCAGTCAAAAGTCTTCATATAACTTTTGATTCCCCAGCATCTTAACCACTAACAACTGACTGTTGACCAGAAGTCTGACTGGTAACAATTGATTAACACAGTTTTTATGTTATGTCTTAAATGGTGTACTCTTACAATAAAGTAAGCTAGAGAAAAGAAAATATTTTTATGAAAATCATAAGAAAGAGAAAATACATTTACAGTACTGTCCTGTAATTATCAAAAAACATCCCTGCATTAAGTAAACCAACACAGTTCAAACTTCTGTTATCCAAGGACCAACTACATATAAATGTATATAACATATATATTATATATTTTATAAGGCACAGTCCTTACCTAAGAAAACAATTTTGTTCCAAAAGAGTTTGTAAGAAAGTTGTTTGGCATTCAAAACACATTTTCTGTTTTAAAAAAGGCAGCAATGGTTAGGTTATTGTTTAGAAAACCACAATAGCTGGGGCGCCTGGGTGGCTCGGTGGGTTAAAGCCTTGACCTTCGGCTCAGGTCATGATCTCGGGGTCCTGGGATGGAGCCCCGCGTCAGGCTCTCTGCTCAGCGGGGAGCCTGCTTCCCTTCCTCTCTCTCTCTACCTGCCTCTCTGCCTGCTTGTGATCTCTGTCAGGTGAATAAATAAAATCTTAAAAAAAAAAAAACCCACAATAGCTTATTAGACCCATAGTTAAAACTGTGTAATGATACAATCAATGATAAAGAAAATAATACAAGTTAATTTATTGAGTACCATGTGACCGGACTGTGCTAAATGCCTTCCGTACTTAATCTCATGTCCCGATAACCTGCAAAGGAGGTACCTTAGCCTGGTTACAGGTAAAGAAAAAAAGGGTTGGGAAGTCAGGTGACTTTCCCACCTCACATAGCTACCAAGTGGCTCAGTGAGCTTTGGGGCCCTGCCTGCCTGACTTGTGTTTGAAACACCACATTACACTTCTCTGAGATTATCAGATTCTGTAAGATCCTCACCTCCTTTCCTCTAGCCCGAAAGAGAAGGTATTTTCCATCAGCGGTCTCCCTTCCCTATGACCCTCAATCCCTTTCCCTCTTAACCTCCTTAGGAATTTACTGCAACAGATGACTCCTCTGACAGTTTTTTTCTGTAACTCCTGTCTCTACCAGTCACTTGCCATCAACCTCTGAATCTGCTTAGATGTCTTTCATCCCAAACAACCAACCTAACTTCCCTTGGATGTTTGTCTCCTTTAGTTTGTGATCTCTCTCTCCTTCCTTCCCTTCTCAGCCAGGACTCTTCGCCACTGCCTCTCCTGTTAACCTCCCGTTAGCCTCACACCTTTGTCATCCTGTTTCCTCTGTATGGGTCCCTGAGCCAGCTCTGGCTCTGGTCCCTACGGACTACTCTGTTGCCAGCCCCCGGGAGCACCCTGCAGTCCTCACCTTGCCAGTGCTGCATTTAACTGTGAGCTCTGCGTGTTTCTCCCTCCCTCTGGACTCACAGCCTTCTGTGGACAGTGCTGACTTTTCAGCTGTTTTCCTGGCACCCCCACTTCTTTTTTTTTTTTTTTAATATTTTATTTATTTATTTGACAGACAGAGATCACAAGTAGTCAGAGAGGCAGGCAGAGAGAGAGGGAAGGGAAGCAGGCTCCCCGCTGAGCAGAGAGCCCTGAGCAGGGCTCGATCCCAGGACCCTGGAATCATGACCTGAGCCGAAGGCAGAAGCTTTAACCCACTGAGCCACCCAGGCGCCCCGGCGCCCCCACTTCTTGGTGGCTGCTTCTCTACTTTTACTACATTGTCTCCTACTCTCACTGCCTTGTCATTGTAGGCAACCCCCAGAATAACTTCATTCATATATCGTTTCAACATCCATTATTCTGCCCCAAATCCAAGGTCTGTGTCCCTAGTCCTAAGTGACACTAATTGTCTGCTGGATAGCCCCAGGTGAATAGCGCACAGTCACCTCAGAGAACCAGAGCCCAACTCCTTACCACCCCGCCCCCCCCCCCCATTCTCCTACCACTTTCAACTCTGTTTCAGTGGAAACCAGCCTCAGCCACCTGGTTTCCAAGCTGGAATCTGAAATCGTTTCACCTTCCGCCCTCCTCCTTCCCCCACGGGCCTCACACGACAGCCCCACTAATCTATCCCAAATTTGTTACCTTGTCTCCATCCCTAAGAGAACACCTTTGTCGTCTGGTTCCTAGGTCATTGTCACAGAACAATCTTCTTACGTCCTGTTTCACCACTTCCAGTCCTTCTGCCATCATGCCTCTGGGAATGAAGCAGAAATTGGAATGCTTAACTTCCTTGTGGAAACCCTGTTAGAGCACCGCCTTATGTGCTCATTAGCAAGGAGGCCCACCTGGGACTTGTCTCCGCCCTACCTCTCCAGTCTCGCCACTCACCAGGATGCTTCTGCAGAGGGACTCCTAAAACGGACCCGATTCGTGTCCCACACACAAAAGTCTATTCACAAGACCATGCTTTTTCTCACACTATTTCTCTACATGGAATGTCATCCCCTCCCGTTTGAAACTCACTCATTCTCCAGTACATTCCTCAGCAATCGTGTCTTCCAGGAATTATAACCACACTTTCTCATGGTGGGGAGAAGCCCTTCCCTTACACAGTGATAGCATCAGCCTTCCCCCGACCACCACACCTGCATGCTGTCCTGTAACTACATCTCTTCTTGCCTGTCCTTCCGGACAGTGAGTTCACTGAAAGCAGAAATCCTGCTTTGCTCATTTCTGTATTTCTGGTGTTTAGCAAGGGACATACATACCACTGAGTGGGTGCTGACCTCGATTCGGTTTGTGAAGTTAACCTTAAGCCGGGATTTGGGGAATGAAAACTGATTCATGGCAATTGCTTCAGTAGGGTGAGAAGAAGCTAAGCTAGTTTTGGAATGTCTCATTTGGGAGAAAGACATCACCCAACACCGCCCACCCCCCCGCCCCAGCTGTGGCAGGGTCTAGAGGGAGGCCAGATTATAGCCACACTGCTAGGACTACTCAGATCTGTTGAGGGAACCCAGAGGAGGATGCCTACAAAAAGCTGTCCTCATTGGGAAGGGAAGTGAGTCTTCTCAACTGCTCTGCGTCTTTCCTATGTACTCTTTGTTTGAAGGTACAATGCATTTTGTCCGCTAGGAGACGTAACACATTGCTAGTCCAGACTCTGTCTTGGAACGTGACCCCAGCATTTGGCCCCCTGGTCAGTAATTAGTGGTGCCTGTTTCACGTCTTGAGGAAAGCAGCTCCTTGCAATCACTTCTGTGCCACTTTGTGCCTATAAATTAATCCATCAAGAAGATGGTGTTTCCTTCCAGCTCTTAAGGGATTCACACCACTTATGCAAACTCCTGGAGGCTTGAGTCTGAGTTTAGATGCCCTAATGAGTTCAGGAGTAGAGCTTTTTAACTGGCAGGCCTACATTTGCATATAGAACGATGTTGGTGCAGGCAGCGGTGGGCTCTCAGGTCTGCCATTCCCTCAAGTGTCCCCGTGTCCTCACATGAAGAGAAGGAGACTCAAGTGGTCTGTGAAGTTGCCTGAACCCTGAAAATTCTCCATTTTCATTCTGTGGAAGGCTCTCCTGAATCTGTATACGTTGGACCCAACTCAGCCTCTCTAGGATGCATTTCCTTATTCCTTCATTTATTCATCCATCATCATTACTATCACACACCTGCTCTGTACCACAAAGCCAACAGTCACAGAAGGACAGGACTCTCCCAAGGGAGGGGCTGACATCCGGGCTCTACCCTTTATCCAGACAATGCTTATAGACATCTAGCCCTCGTGGGATGAGGAGGAGATGGGAGGGAAAACAACCCACATTTACCCAACAGTGGAGGTCAGGTGTAGCAAACAGACGGCACAGCTTTGGGACTCATTCTCATAATGGGCATGGAAGGTAATGTTAGTGGCACGCAAGTTGAGATACATCTGATCTTCCTCAGGTAGATGGAGAAGTGGAGTGGAGTGAAAATGCATGGTCTTAGTGTGATCACATCTAAATCTCCCCCTTTATGTGACTTTGGGCAAGATATTTCTTCCCTGAGAGCTTCAGATTGCTGAACTGTAATGAGAGAATAATGGTATCTCACAGGCTTGTTCCTAAAGATTCTGAGAGCTAAGGTAGGTCAATTTCCTAGCACAGTGTTCAGTATCCAGTAAGTGTTTACAAATGTTACTCTCTCATCTATACCAGTTTCAGGCCTTTTGAAGCATACAGAGATGACTAAGACAAGATCCTAAGCCCTGTGCTGACAACAGCTTACTAGATACATCAGTTAACAAGGGTAGTCTGTGTTAAACACCAGGAGAGTCACATCCTCAGGAAGTTCCGCAGGAGAGATGAGAACAGGGAAAGTAAAGGTAAAGCTACAGAGAGGAGCTAAACAGATAAAAGAGGGATGAGACGGATGGTTGGATGGATGGATGGAAGGAAGGACGGATAGATAAACTGATGGATGATAGACAGATTGACGCAGGCAGATAGACACACAGACTTGTGTTAGAAAGACTCCCATTATTAATGCGGTGAATGAAAGAGATGGCTGGTTAAATGGTTTATTAGAAGGCATGAAGTCAGGACGCCTGTGTCACCTGGGTGGCTCATTCCATTAAGCATCTGTTTTTGGCTCAGGTCATGATCTCAGGGTCCTAGGACTGAGTCCTACATCAGGCTCAGTGGGGTGTCTGCTTCTCCCTCTCCCTCTGTTCCTCTCCCTGCTCATGCTCTCTCTCTTTCTTTCTCTCTCTCAAATTAATAAATAAAATATTTTTTTAAAAAGGCATAACGTCACAATACTCAATGGAAGGTATCATCCACATAGAAGGTGGATAAATACAGTAAAAGGGAGATAGGAGATACAGTAATTCAGCAGCAGATGGCATAGAATCAAAGGATCCCATGGCTGAGCTATCAACTGACCACACTCCCGTGTGGGAGTCCTTTTACAGCATCCTACCTCGAGTGCCCTAGCCTCTGTGAGAGCAGAGAGCTTGCCACTGCCCCTACTCTGGAGAGGGCATGTAATATGTATTCATAGTCTGCTCAGTGTCATGCTTCTCCTATACATTATCCCAGATCCCCTCAAGTGCTCTTGAGGAAGACATTATCATCCTCATTTTATAGAAGAACATACTGAAGTACACAAATCTAACAGCCAATGAAGGGACCCAGAATCCACACCAGGTCTTTGGGGCTCCAAAGCCTGCTGAGTCTGCCGAGCATATTTCTGTTCTAGAAGAGACAGCTCCTGAGGTATCAATCTTGACCAGCCTGAGAACTCTCCCCTCAAAAGCCCTTCTTAACAATAAAGAAAGGTCTTGCCCACTTCCCAATGACTACAGGACTCCCATTGCTTGCCTTTTTTTTTTTTTTTCCCCCAATCTGGTACTTAGGACAGTCCATTGTAAATCTAATTCTGTTGAAATTATGTTTTATAAATTCTTTCTTTGTTCTTTCTTTAAATTAGAAAGAATTATCAAAAGCTAATGGAAATTTTAAAGACTTGCTCTTGCTCTCATCCATGCTGACCTGAAAAAAAGTCTATTATCTGTCCAATTGCACAATGCAATGTCTTCCCTATAAAAGATGTATTAGTGTCTTTAGCTATTCAAAGGATTCAACTGACTGAGCGTGGTTGGGTCATTGTAACTTGATTTATCTGACTCTTAGGAAGATTGTCCTTGATAGACTCAGGGCCTGTGTAGGGACCAACTAGGGAACCTCTCTAGGAGTCATGTCATCTGACCTTCAGAACTGAGAAGGCATTAGATGCTGTTGTCACATTTTGTCAAGCAAGGCTCCAGAAAGCAAAATGCCTTTGACTTAAAGAGATTCAAGACGATGGTGCATTCTTCATATTCTCCTTTGCAGACCTCTGTTGTCAAGGCCCGAGGTAGCCAACAAACTTAGCAAGTTTTTATTGCAAAGCTACTGCATTTCAGATATTGTAGAAGACACTGAGGGTGTAAAGCTAAGAGCCATTTCTTCCAACAAAGAAACTCCGAAGTGCAGGCAAAAACAAAAACAAAAACAAACAATAAAATGGCCTATTTAACAACTATCTCTTTTTTCAAAATTAACATATAATGTATTATTTGTTTCAGGGGTACAGGTCTGTGATTCATCAGTCTTACACAATTCTCAGCACTCACCAGAGCACATACTCTCTCCAATGTCCATCTCCAGCCATCCCATTCTTCTCACCCACCTCCCCTCTAGAAACCCTCAGTTTGTTTCCTGAGATTAAGAGTCTCTTATGGTTTATCTTCCTCGGTGGTTTCGTCCTGTTTCATTTTCCCCCTCCCTGCCCTTGTGGTCCTCTGTCTTGTTTCTCAGATTCCTCATATCAGGGAGATCATATGATAATTGTCTTTCCCTGATTGACTTATTTTGCTTAGTATAAGTCTCTCTAGTTCCATCCGTGTCATTGCATATGGCAAGATTTGGGGGTTTTGATGGCTGCATAATATTCCATTGTGTATATATACCACATCTTCTTTATCCATTCATCTGTTGAGGGACGTGTAGGTTCTTTCCATAGTTGGCTATTGTGGACATTGTAGCTGTAAACATTTAGGTGCAGGTGCCCCTTCAGATCACTACATTTGTATCTTTAGGGTAAATACCTACAGTATTGTAATACCAACAGTAATGTACCAACAGTACAAATACCAACAGTAATGTAACTGCTGGGTCACAGGGTAGCTCTAGTTTCAACTTTTAGAGGAACCTCCATGCTATTTTCCAGAATAGCTGCACCAACTTGCATTCCCACCATTAACAACTATCTCTTGTAAATGCTGAGCACAGGTATTATAATAATCTGAACAAAGTGATGTAGGAACACAATCAGTATCAGGATATTCTCTGCAACATGAGCAGTATTAAAAATTTCAGTGTCTATTTGAATACCTCCAAGTCACAGCGTCCTCAATACTCCACAAAACAGTTTACATCTTTGAAGGCCAATTAAGATACTGAGATAGAATATAGGCTCTGGAGCCATACCATTTGGGTGCATTGTTTAAGCTCTCTGTGTCTAATACAGTGGGGCAATAATAGTACTTATCTCCTTGGGCTATAATGATGACGAATAAATTAATGCATGTAACTACGCATGTGAATATTAGCCACTATTTCTGTGATAAGAAATGCTAGAAAACCTTCATATACTAGGTAGAAAGCTGCCTAGTTCTAATATTTATCCAGTAGACCCAGTGCCATCCCTTCCAACAGACCAACCTGAACCAGGCTCAAGTACTGCACAAAAATACTCAAAGCTGGTTGGCTCCATTGCAAAGGAAGGAAAGTACTGTGATATACTTTTCTTTTTAAGATTTTATTTATTTTTTTTATTTGAGAGAAAACGAGAGAGAGAGTGTGTGTGCACAAGCAAGGGGGAGGTGCAGAGGGAGAGGGAGAAGCAGACTCCCCACTGAGCAGGGATCTTGATGTAGAGATTCGTTCCCAGGACCCTGGGATCATGACCTGAGCCGAAGACAGACACTTAACTGACTGAGATGCCCAGGGGCCCAGGTTCTGTACTATTCTCACCAGAAGAAAATGCTACTCATCACATGCCAATAGTGATCGTGTTCATTTCTGGTGAAGGACCGGAAGACCCAAAGATGGGGTTTGCTTATTACTTTGCTTGGATTTCATAACTAAAGGACTAGGTCTCTACTGAGCAATTTCCATTATGCAAAACCTCTGTTGTTGATACAACAGGAATTGGAAAGGATCAGTAAAAAACAGTTTCATAGGGGCGCCTGGGTAGCTCAGTGGGTTAAAGCCTCTGCCTTCGGCTCAGGTCATGGTCCCAGGGTCCTGGGATAGAGCCCCGCATGGGGCTCTCTGCTCAGCGGGGAGCCTGCTTCCCCTTCTCTCTCTCTGCCTGCCTCTCTGCCTACTTGTGATCTCTCTCTGTCAAATAAATAAATAAAAATCTTTAAAAACAAAAAACCAAAACAGTTTCATAGTGTGGGGTTTAGAACTTCAACTCTGATATGTGATTTAAATTTAAATCTCAGCTCTGCCACCTTCTAGATGTGTGACCTTGAGAAAATGACTTAAATTCACTGAGCTTAAAATTCCTCATCTATAAAATGAGATGGTAATAATAATGGCTGTCACACAGGGCGGTTGTGGGAAATAAATGAGATGATATTTTTAAGTTACTTGCAATAGAACCTAGAATGTAATAAATACCAAGTTAACATTGAATCCTTATTAACATCCTGTAAGTTCACAGTCTGATGCAGAGGGAGAGACAGAGACAAATGGGTACATAAGAAGCTATGATTATATCTCTGTCGTACACAGGTAGTGTTCAACGGATAAACGCCGAAGACAATGGGAGAAGATGAAAATTTATTCTTGAGGAGCTCTTGTTGCATTACATGGTTGCAAACAGATGGATAAGAAAGTTTTTTTTCTATCATTCATTAATTCATTCATTCAGCTGTGCCTTTGGTGTGCCTCCAGGGAGCACGAGGGTTTGATCTGCTTATTGGGGAGGGCAGAATTCCCAATAGAGACAACAGCAAAAGGCGAGAGAGTAAACAGAATGTCTAAGAAAGAGTAAGAACACCATCATGGAAGGGAAGTAAGGTGAATGAGAAAAGCAAAAGGATAGAGTAGCAGAAAGACTTTGAATGCCACACTAAGGAATTTGGACTTTATTCTCTATGCCAGTGTTTTTCACCCAGGGTGGTTTTGCAACACACACCCCTACCCCCTGTCTCCACCCATGGGACTCTTGGCTTTGGGGAATATCTGGAGACATTTCTGGTTGTCATAACTGGAAGGATGTTGCTGGTATCTAGCATGTAGAGGCCAGGGATGCTGTTCAACATCCTACAATGCCCGGGAAATCCTCTCCCCACCCCACCCCACTGAGGAAAGCTCCAAACAGTTAATGGTGCTGAGGTTAAGAAACCCTACTCTCTGCACTGGGAGGATGGAGCAGGTTTTAGATCTGGGAGTGAGGCGATAAGACTTTAATCCGATTCCTCAGAAGGATGTATGACTGGGGAGAGGCTGGAGTCAGGGAGACCAGAGGAGAGGGATTGGGGATGGGTTGGGCAGAGGTGCTAATGAGGTATTGCAAGGAGACAGCTGATCTGAGAGACCCTGCAGGGGCACAGCTACTTAATGACATCCCCAGGTCAACAGTACTTGAAGGAAACGAGAGCACGTAATGGGAATGCAACACACATTACCAAAGTTGTATTCCCTTCCAAATGTTTTTAAATAAATTATCAAGTTGGGACAATTTGAAATTTACAGAAATGTTGTAAAGATCGTACAGAGAATTGCCACATGCCCCCTCACCCAGTTTCCCCTGATGTTAACACCTTATATAACCATGGCGCTTTTGTCGAATCTAAATAATAGACTTAATTTAGATTTCATCAGTGTTCGCACTCAGGTCCTTTCTCTGTTCCAGGATCCAGTCCAGGATACCATGTTGCATTTTGCTTCGTATATATTTTATGTGTATAGGAGGTTTTTTGTTTTTTTTTGTTTTTTTTTTTAAGGAAATAAATGCATTCCTAATGGTTCAAGTGAATTCCTTGCTACAGTTTCTGAGCAGACCCAAATGAAGTTGGGACTGCTGTGATTTGGTAACATAGCTGTGGGCTCTGCTTGAAGTTCTCAGTAGCTACAATCTGAAGGAATCCATTCTGCAACTGACACTTTATTCTGTCAATGAAATCACCAAATTAAGACAACATGTAGCTTTAAAAGGATTCCTTTTTTTTTAACATTTTAATTATGTATCTATGTATTTATTTATTTATGAGAGAGAGAGAGCAGGAGTTGAGGGGAGGGGCAGAGGGAAAGGGAAAGAATCTCAAGCAGACCGCCTGCTGAGCACAGAGCCCAGTGTGGGATTCGATCTCACCACCCTGAGATCCGGACCTGAGCCACAACGAAGAGTGGGGTGCTTAGGTGGCTGACTGAGCCACCTAAGTGCCCCCAAAAAGGTTTCCTTTTAGAAGAATAGAATATCTTTTTAAAAAATATATATTTTATTTATTTATTTGACAGAGAGAGAGAGAGATCACAAGTAGGCAGAGAAGCAGGCGGGGGGTGGGGGAAGCAGGCTCCCTGCTGAGCAAAGAGCCCCATGTGGGGCTCAATCCCAGGACCCTGAGATCATGACCTGAGCCAAAGGCAGAGGCTTAACCCCCTGAGCCACCCAGACGCCCCAAGAATTGAATATCTTAATGTCATAGTATGAGAGGTAAATTAAAAGAAGGTTCAATTTTTAGGTACTCATTTTAAAAAAAGAAATTAAAAAAAAAATTTAACCCAGGTTATAAAAACAGGTTAAGCCCTTTCAAACAACCCTCAGTAGCCAATATATGTGCTTAATATTTCTGAAGAGCCCCCCAGTGAGATAGCTTTTGTCTCTTCTGCCCTTGCTTGTTAGCTGGGGGCAGCCCCCCAGAGAGTTGGCTCAGGGAAGCCAGGTGGGGGTCCCCGACCACCTCGGGTCCTGCTCACGCTGCCTTCCCTCCTTCCTGCCTTTTCTTGCTACATATCCCTCAGCCTTGGTTCTGGTTCTTCAGGGTCCTGATACCCACCTCAGTTCCTTTACTTGTTTTCTTTTGACACAAAATTATATTATGAATACACATGTGTTGGAGAAAATTAGACCCTACAAATAAGCCTAAAAGAGAAAATTGAAACTACCCACAGTCCTCCCTCCATCCTATCCTGTTACTGTCCTGACATTCCGTTTTCTAAAATGCACAGATACACACACATGTAATTCTCTCTAAAAAGTCTCACATGGTGATAATAACGTTAACAAGACTCAGCATTTGTCCATGTACCCAGGCAGCTGAGCCACAGGATGTCCCATGAAGAAGTACCGTTATTATCTGCATCTCATAGATGAGGAAACTGAGTCACGAAGGCTGGGTGCCAGGCCTCAAATCACACAGCTGGGCAGTGGGGGAGCTGGGATAGGGATAGGCTGTTCCAGAGCCTGGCAGGGTGCCAGGACACCACACTGCATATTGTTTTGTTGCCTGCTTCTTTCTCTTTGAAATGCATGGTGAACATCTTTCTATGTCAACACATATGTTCTCCTTTTACATTTCTTCATATGTCTGATCTTACGCACAATGCTTCTGGAAATACCCTTGGCCATAAGTCGCAGTTATGTACCATCCGGAGATGCTTACCTAGTCTTTCATTGTTTCCGTGACTCCTCAGGACGTCTTGGTTTTCTTTTTTTTTTTTTTTTGAGAGAGAGAGACAGTGAGTGAGAACATGAGTGAGGAGACGGTCAGAGAGAGAAGCAGACTCCCCGTGGAGCTGGGAGCCCGATGTGGGACTCGATCCCGGGACTCCAGGATCATGACCTGAGCCAAAGGCAGTCGTCCAACCAACTGAGCCACCCAGGCATCCCGGACGTCTTTGTTTTCACTTCTGCTTCCCAGGCTCCTCACCTCCCTCCCTTCTCCCTGTGCCCACCCCCGACCTCTATACACACGCATGCGCGTGCACACACTCTCCCCTGTACTCACCTCTCAGCCTGCTCCCCGCATAGCACGCCTCGCCGCACCCCTCCTCTGCCACCGCACTCCTGTCCGTCCTCCCTGAGTGGAGGGTGCTGCCTTCAAGATGAAAGCTTCCCTGTGGAGTACTCACCAAGGTTCATCCAGATACTCACTTCGACAAATATCTATCAGACGTGCATAATTTACAGTATTCTGGGGACACTGGGATATGTAGCGCCTCTCCTCCAGAAGCATGCAGTCCCAGTGAATAACTGAAAGGCCTAGAACCAACCAGAATGTTAACTATTAATGTACTGTAGGTTCATACTGTATCATATCGTGTTGTGTTATAGGAAGGTGTTTTAAGAACACAAGGTGGGAGCCGGGAGGAGGCAGCCGTGGATGTTGATTGGAAGGCTTGAAGGTTTCCAGAGGAGGTGACCCAATGATCAAACGATTGTTATGTACTTGTTCTGTCTTCAGTGAGTGTCACAGATGGTGACTGAGATCTGAGGGACTAGATCACCCAGGGGTCAGAGCCTTGAGCCCCAAATGTCAAGGGGAATAGCCTTAGGATGACTAGCCATACTGCTCTTCCCAGGACTGAGGGGCATTCCCCAGGACATAAGACTTTCAGTGCTCAAACCAGGAAAGCTCCAGAAACAAGGATAGGACAAGCTGGTCACCCTAAGTAGCAGAGAACAGTAGAGAATAACCTTACTGCCTTCAGGCATATCCTAGAGGAGAAACCCAGACCACCCAGTAGTCAAGAAATGAAAGAGTAAGAGCAATGGAGAAATTGAATCAGGGTAAGAGGATAGGAAGGGACTTGAGTGCTAGGTCTTAGGTGACTGGTCTACATTAGATTGAATAGCTGGGGAAGATCTTCAGATCCATTGTCCTTCAAGCAGAGATGGGACAGCAAGGAGAGAGGGAGTCTTACAGATCCCTGGGACCAAACACTCCAGACCAGGGCAAATCAAAGACCAGGGTGGGGGGGGCAGGGCGGGGAGAGCCCCGTGTGGAATCAGGGAAGCGTCAAGAAGCCAACCCCCCAGGGCCCTATGGGTCATGGGAAGTCCCTGGGATTTTACTCCCAAGAGAGAGAATGTTGGAAGGTTCCATGTATGTCGCATCTGGACCACGCTGGCTGCTGTGTGGGAATCATGTCAGAGGCAGCCGGGGAAGCAGGAAGAACAATTAGGAGGCTGTTGCCATAATCCAGGAGGGGGAAAAATATGTATCAGACAGCAGAGGCCTCAGACAAGCCTCAGCTTAACATCAAGCCATTCATCACTCCTGCAAATTACTTAACTTCTGTTAACCTTTAATCTTCTTATCTATGAAGTGGGGATTAACAAATTGTGAAAGGTAAATGAAATGATGTGTATGTATGAAAGAGACTTAGCAAAGTGCCAGCAGTTCTATTATGAAAATACTAGAATGCCATAGGAATTAAAATGTTAAATCGCTAATCTGATTCTTAAGGCCATTGACTGGCCACACAGAAATCTGAGTGATTATTCAGACAGAAATACATATTCCGTGCCCTGATCACATTCCCGTAGCTCTGTAAGTGTATGTGCCCTCCCTTCCGACTGCAAGCAAACACATGAACGATTGCCCACAGGTACACAGTGGTTGTGTGCTGCTGTGTCTTTGCTCCTGTGATTTCTTCTGCTCGGGAATTCCTTCCACCACCCCCTGCCCCGTCCTCTTCCACTGCGTCCAGCTCCAAATTTACTTTTCCTGTGGGACCTTCACTAGGTCCTTTCCTCCAATAGAGTCATTTGCTACTTTCTCCTTATTTCCTTGCAACTTTGTTCCTAGTTCTGTTGTGCCTCCCCCCTTTTTAAAAGATTTTTATTATTAATTTCATAGATAGAAATCACAAGTAGGCAGAGAGGCAGGCAGAGAGAGAGGAGGAAGCAGGCTCCCCACTGAGCAGAGAGCCTGATGTGGGGCTCGATCCCAGGATCCTGAGATCATGACCTGAACCAAAGGCAGAGGCTTAACCCACTGAGCCACCCAGGTGCCCCACATTGTGGCCTTTTATGATAGTGGCTTATATATCTATTTCTTTCCTAATAAGGAAAAGGGGAGTGCTTGGTTCTTCTTGAATCTTACTAGGGGCCGCCAGTCACTGTGCTGCTCATTTCTGGCCCCAGAGCCAGAACTGAAGAAATTCCTCATAAGTTGACCTGGAAATAATTGTGTTCAGAATGTGGTCCATGACGTATGGCTAAGGAAAACCGAAACAGCAAGCTGTCGGGGGCAGGGGGGAGGGAAGGGCAGGTCTGCAGTCAGACCCCTGAGAACGAAACTAGGTCCCATACTTTCAGAGCGGTGTGGCCTTGCCTAGCTCGGTTCACCAGCGCTGTCCAGCAAATTTCCCCCAAATGGGGCATTAAACAGCAATCCTGTGTTGTTTTGTGCAGTGCTCGAGGGATGGAAGTCTGGGAGCAGCATGGCTGAGTGGTTCCGATGTACAATCTCTCAGGTTGCTGGAGAGATGTCCCCTAGACCTGTCGTCCCTTGAAAGCCGGATGAGGCTGGAGGTCCGGTTTCCAGGCTCGCTGTCCGGGTTGTAAGAAGGTTCTCATGTCTCCCATGGGGCTGCTCTGGGCGTGGGGGTTGGCTTCCCCCCAGAGCAAGGGATCTGAGGGAGACTCAGACAGACAAGAGGCTTCGGGGGTTTATACCCCCATGTCAGGAGTGGCAGACCTTATCTTCTGCCACATCCTGTGGTCACACAGCCCAGGCCTGATCTGCCATGGATGAGGATTGCTGGGCTATGTAAATGCCAGGAGGCAGACGTCGTCGGGCTCAGCTTAGGGGTGGCTGCTGCGAACAGGGATGTGAATTATCCCAGTGAAAAAGAAAATGAAAATCCAGGTTCTCAGTTCGTCTAGCTTAAGGGATTCTGATGAAGTTTTAGAATATAAGTGAGGTTCGGTGAGGTAAGATCCGGAGTCGATGACCAAGAAAGAATTCTCGAGATGTCTTTGGCGCAAAATGGTGGTTTATTAAAGCACGGGGACAGGACCTGTGGGCAGAAAGAGCTGCTGCCCCTGGGCATGAGGAGTGGTCCATTACATACTTGCAAGTTGGGACGGGGTCAGGGATAGCATTAAGTCTCTAAGAAATTTTGGAAGCAAGGTTTCCAGGACCTTGAAGGGCTAGTTATTGTTGGGAAAAAGGTTATTCATTACTGGTAATAAAACCTTTGTCATGAGACCCTTTAACTTTTTATCAATGGGCCAATGCTTGGGACTGATTGTCAACACTATCTTGGAGGGTTTAAAGATAAAGTTTCCAAAGAAATTGTTAAAGGAGACTTATAGCATCCTGGTTGGGGGTAGGGGTCGGTCAGGCTAGGATTGCCCTTTGCCCTTAGCAAAGCCTTAAGGTGGAGGTAGTGGAGTCCCTAGAGGAATGTCACTCTGCCTGTTTCAAGGGCTTGTCAGTGGGAAAGGAAATTTCATAATTTGTCTTCTGCCTCTGTTTCCCACATCAGTTCTAATGGTCTCCCATTATCACTGGGTAAACCCTGGGTCTCTGGCCAGGGACACGGAGTTCTCCAGTACCTGACTCCTGTCTAGTTTCCCAGCCACATCCCCCCTTTTGTATCTCGGGCTCCAACTCTGTAGAAGTGTCTGGCCTCCTGGCTTTTCTCAACGCTGTTCCTGCACTTGGGCTGCCTTAATTCACTGTGCAGCCTTAGTAAGCTCTTCATGCTTCCACCATACTTATACCTCACCGCCAACCCCCAGCGTTCCTTTCCTGCCTCCAGGAGGCATGGTTCCTGGAGGCATGGTTCCCTGCTAGGCCCAGTAACAGGCTTTCTAGACACTGCACAGTGTGAAACAACTCCTTCCACACCACTCAGTACAAGAAGGAACTCCATTGGGGTTTCCTGTGGATTTAGATCTGGCTCTGGTCTGTACTGAATGACTTCAAAAGAAGTAACATTTATGGAACTCCCAGAGAACCAGCTGCTGCCTCGTACCTTCGAAGATGTTGTCTTATTTAGTCATAGGCGTTTTCCCACGGGGCAAGGGATTGCCCCTCCTTGGGTCTTAGTGAACTCATTAGGAGTATGAGAGTATCTCCTGATTACACCCTGGACACTTCCACGCACCTGTGTCTCGCCCACCCTCTGCCCTGCCCCGGGACATTCTCGACTCCATCTCCATGTGTTCCCTCTTCCATAGCTCCCCGAGGATCTGATCCCTCCCTACCCCTTAGGAGCTTGGGTGACTTTAGGAAAGTTACTTAACTTCCCTGAGGCCGCAAAATAGCAACATCCAACAACCATCGCTGGTGCTCTTGGCAATGTTAATGAATCTGTCATTGTCAGGGGTGCCTAGAATGGAATCCAACACCTCAGAGGGCACTAGTAAATGTCTATTCTTTCTTTCCTTCTTGGAGGCCCAAAGCAAACATAGACCCAAATACCACCCCACCTCTTCCACCCAAAACCCATTCCATTTCATCTCCCTTTCCCCATCACGGTGCCCATTTTCAAAACTATAATGAGATATCACCTCACACCTATCAGAATGGCTAAAATGAACAAGTCAGGAAAGAACACATGTTGGAGTGGAGTAAAGGGAACCCTCTTACATGGTGGTGGGCTGGCAAACTGGTGCAGATGCTCTGGAGAATAGTGTGGAGAGTCATCAAAAAGTGAGAAGAGAACTATCCTATGATCCAGCAATGGCACTATAGGTATTTACCCAGAGGATCCAAAAACGCTGATTCGGAAGCACACAGGTACCTTTATGTTTCTGGCAACATTATCAACAATAGCCAAATTGGAGAAATGACCCAAATGCCCATTGACTGATGAATGAATAAAGAAAAAGCAGCACATATACATCCAATGGAATATCATTCAGGGTAGAATAAGAAAGAAGGAAATCTGGCCATTTGCAATAACATGGATGGACCTGGAGGGTGTTATGCTAAGCACAATAAGTCAGTCAGAGAAAGACAAATACCATATGATTTCACTCGTATGTGGAATTTAAGAAATGCTGAACTTGGTGGGGAAGAGAAGAGAGGTAAACCGTAAGCCAGACTCTTAACTCTAGAAAACAAGCTGAGGGGTGCTGGAGGGGAAGTGGGCCAGTAATGAGTATTAAGGAGGCCACTTGTTGTGATGAGCCCTGGGTGTTGTATGTAAGTGATGAACCACTAAATTTTACTCCTGAAACGAATATCACACCACATGTTAACTGGAATATAAATAGAAATTTAAAATGAAATAAAACAAATCATAAAATTTGAAAAAAAATGTAGCCGTATGTCTCATAAATCAAAAATGTTGCTCTCTTGATGTAAGGGGCACTGGGTGTGATGTAAGACTGTTAAATCAGTGGCCTCTACCTCTGAAACTGATAATACATTATATGTTAATTAATTGAATTTAAGTTAAGGAAAAAAAATTTTTTTAGGGGCACGTGGATGGCTCAGTGGGTTAAGCCTCTGCCTTTGGCTCAGATCATGATCTCAGGGTCCTAGGATCGAGTTCCGCATCAGGCTCTCTGCTCAGCGGGGAGCCTGCTTCCCCCTCTCTCTCTGCCTGCTTCTCTGCCTACTTGTGATCTCTGTCAAATGAATAAAGAAAATCTTAAAAAAAAATTTCTTTTTAAAGTGTTGCCCTGCCTGCTGGAGGTGGGGCTCACAAAAGCCACCCTCATCACAATGGTCCCAGGAAACAGGATTAAATTAAGCTTCTCCAAGGCTCAGTTTCTCTATCTACAAAATGGGAAAAACAAAATCTGTCTGAAAGGATTAGATGAGGTACTATCATGATTTTTTTTTTTTTTTAAAGTCCCTAGGCTGGGACTTGGCACATAGTAGATGTTCAGTAAATGTGTTAAGCCCGTGCTGGGAGACACATGTTTCACTTCTTCTTGCTAACACTTTGGGCCTCTGAGTTTTCCACAGCCACCACCATAAGCACCTAAATGTGTCATCTGTTTATTAGGGCCTGCCCTCCCTAATTAGGCTCCATGCTGGAAAACTAATTAGGCCTGGGTCTCATCTGTTTGGGTTGATGTCAGCTGTCTTCTTCCCCATCCCTGGAAGCGCTGGGCTCCCTGTCAACGTGCCCAACTTCACTCTGAAGGGAGACTTTCTTCTCATTACTCACCTCACGTAGCTTCATTATTTATGTACAAGTCAGAGATGATCTTTGGCCTTTTTTAATTACATTTATTTTTATTGTCTTCCATAATCCTTTCATATTTTCAATTACCCATTCATTCATTTGGAAGTAGATTTCCCCCCTTTGGCAGAAAAAAAACAAGTAATTTTACAGAGTAGCTCAAAGGTTTCCCTTCCAAGTAGAATCATTTCGGTTCAGCATTCTGTCCCCCGGTTTCTCAGAGAATTTATAGAAGAAAGGTAATTTCGTAGTTAACAAAAGATACCCACTTTTCTCTCTTCCTTGTCAGCTACACATGCAGGGACTCAAAATAATTTGAAATCATATATTATTATTTTTGCCACAGCTTTGAATGGTAGCAGAAAATAGTCTTTATAAAATAAGTGCTTAAATCAGCTACTTTATTCTTTCAGTTTTATAATTGAATTCCCTACTTCAAATCTCGAAAACCAGCTCCCTCCTGTTCCTGATGTTATTTTATTTTAAAGCTTTTCAGTGATTTTATTCATTTGTTTGTTTTTACAATTCATCTCATCATCCAAGGCAACAATGGGGTGGTGAAACGTTCATTCTCATATATTTCTTGAAGAAAATCAGCATTCTCATCATTAATTAGACATTCTCAGTCCCCCTAGACTGAACTAGCGTTTACTTCCCGCGGGCATCTCCCCAGCAAGGGGACGCAGCCCTTGTACATTTGAGAACAGCTTAGCTGAGGTCTGAGAGAAAAGCACGAGAAGAGAATGATTTGGGAAGTTCTCAAGGAAGGAAGGTATCACAGGATGCTAAGGCTGCAATTCTGAAGCGAGACTTTGGAAAAGGCCCTTCCCCTTGTGTTCCCAGCTGTATTCTGAGCACGCAGCTGATAACATGCACAGGGCCGATGCGATTTAGGTCTTCCTGATGGAGAGTCGGAGGCAGGTTGGGTCAAACGGACGCCCCAGTCCTAGTGAATGCAGAATCCATACTCATACTGAGATGAGAGAGGGGAAGTCGCATTCCCGAGGCAGTCGCTGTAGGTCTAGACCTAGAACCTGGATGTGCCCCTGGCCCAGGGCTCTGGGCACTCTACAGGCTGCTCTCCGCCCTCTTGTGCTGAGTAACGGTGCTTGGCCCAAGTCAGATTGCTAAGGGCAAATGCAGCCCCAGACATCCATCTCCAGCACCTCATTTCTGCAGATCGCATTTCTTCAACCTCTAGAGCCAAAGTCGGGTGGGGAGGATGGGGGAGGCGTGGGGGACTGAGAGAGCCCACTCCTCATAGCTCACGAAAACTCCAGGAAGGCAGGAAGCTGGGAATGTCAGCTGCTCAGAAATACGTGGGGCTATGGGGCGCCTAGCTGGCTCAGTCATTAAGCATCTGCCTTCAGCTCAGGTCATGATCCCAAGGTCCTGGGATCAAGGCCCTCATCAGGCTCTCCCTGATCAGCAGGAAGCCTGCCTCTCCCTCTCCCACTCCCCCTGCCTGTGTTCCCGCTCTCACTGTGCCTGTCAAATAAATAAGATTAAAAAAAAAAAAAAAAAAAAAAAGGAAGAAAGAAATACATGGGGCCAAACAGAAACAGCATAAAAGCCAGAGGTAGAAGCAGGAGCCAGGCCAGGACAAAAAAGCCATTGCCAGACTGTCCAGTCACCCAGGATGAACTGAGATCCCTTCATTCAGCCGCATTTCCTGAGGCTAGTACCAGAAGCCTCAGGATACAAGATCTGTGGTGACCAGGAAGGTGGATTCAGGGAGCTCCCAGTCCAACGAAGCAGACAGAGAAGTAAATTGTGCCCCACAAGGTAGGTGTCACGTCCAAGGGTAGAGCAACGGTTTCCAACCTCACTGCGCTTCAGAAGTGCCAGGGAGATGTTTTTAGAAAACAGCAATGTCTGGGCTCTACCCAGACTAATTGAAATCAGTTCTGGAAGATGGAAAGTTAATTTTGTTGTTGTTGTTGTTTTAATCTCCCCAGGCGATCCTGGGATACAGTGAGGGTTGGGCATCACTGTAATAGAGGAAAGCCCAGGGTAATACGGGGACCACTGTCTCCAACTGGGATGATCATAGCCCTTGAATAAACCAGAGAACGTCTTAAAGATAGATTCTTGGACCCCATAAGGACCTGCTAAATCAAAATTGCAAGAGAACGGAGACCTGGAGTCTCCCTTTTGGAAGAGTTCCTAAGATGGTTCAACAGACTAGATATCACTCTGGCAATCACTGCTTAAATCAAATCTGTCCAGAAATATCATGTGAGCCCTATGTGAAATTCTGCATTCTCTGGTAACCACATTTTTAACAGCTGAAAGAAATAAGTAAATTATATATACACTATGTACAAAATATTATTTCACCGTAGGATCGAAGAATAAAATATTACTTAGTTACTTTACATTTTTTCTTTTCTCTTTTTTTTTTTAATTCTCATACTAGTTCTTTGAAATCTGGTGTGTATTTGACACACAGAGCTCCAGACCACACTGCCTGCTTACCAAAGGCAGCTCTGTATGTATTTCACTTCTGCACTCTCAGTACCCAGCACCAGGCCTGACATGGCAGAGGCGCTACTCTGGGACTAGGTCTGGGTGTCTGTATCCCAGACAGTGGAAACCATGGGAACAGAGGCATGGAGGGATAGAACAATGTGATGAGGGCTGGAGGGGAAAGATAGAGAGATGCAAGCAGTGCAGGAAGTGAGGCTAGGGAGGGAGGCAGGGCCCCATTCTGGAAGGGGAGCCCCGAGAAGGCCACCTTAAGACTCTTGGGTCCCTTCAGCTGTGGCCACTGGTTGTTCTCATGGCCTCTGGTGGCATAGTTTTTCTGTCTTTTGAACATACCACCAGGAATTAAGAATAAATATAAAGGGCTTCAAATTAACTCCATTATTATTATTATTATTATTACTGTTACTATTACTAGTAGATCAGAGGTTAT
Source organism: Mustela erminea (assembly GCF_009829155.1). Taxonomy (NCBI): domain Eukaryota; kingdom Metazoa; phylum Chordata; class Mammalia; order Carnivora; family Mustelidae; genus Mustela; species Mustela erminea. Next base: position 63,501,330 of record NC_045623.1, read on the forward strand.
AATATTCTAGGAGATCAGAGCTCTAGGGACCCCAGCACTTGGTGTTAGGTTTATTGGTTTATAGGTTTATTGAGACATGCCTCAGAGCGGATGACCATGTGAGCTTCTTTTTGCTGGGAACCAGAGCTGTAATTAGGGAGGACTTCGCTGACACTGAGAATCTGGTAAACATATGCCTTTTCAGTTTAATTTCAACTTCAGATTTTGTTGGGGTCCATCGAAGCCTCGCTATGGGTACATTAGATACATTTCAAGACAATAATAAAATGGATTCGAATTACCCCATCTGTTAGAATCCTTTTACAGAAATCTGTCCCATTTTCTTGGCACTAGCAGATTAACAAAGGTTATTATGCATTAGTTGAGGGATTTGTCACTGACTCATAGCAAGTTCAGAGACCAACTGTTCCAGTCCTGGGTCTCGGTGATGTATTTTGTGACATCGCAGGACGTGCGGCGATGAAAATTGCAGTGCTTGGGCATAGCGGGAGAGATTAAAGCAAGACCACGGTCTTGAATGGGGCTGGTGCTTGACGATCGAAGGTGGACAGACCCAGTGGTTTACAAAAGGAAGTCAGTCAGTCTAGAAGGAGGACCACAGAGCTGATGAAGCAGCTTCCCAACCACAGGTCACCATGCTGTGGAGGGCTCCAGATTTTTCAGAAATAGCTAAGGGGAGCCACGCTTAGCTTGAGTCTTCTCACTCCAAAGTCAAAGCAGAACAGACCCATTTTCATCAGCTTTCTTTTTTAGATTTCATCACAAGAGTTCGTCTAAGATTCATAAAAGGGCTCTGCTACAACCCACAAAGCTTGAAAAAATGCTGTCTAGACCATGAGTAGCATTGTGGCTAAGCATCATCGTGACGGATGGCCACCTATATCTAGTAGTAGAATCCCATTAAGAGAAGAGGATTTGCGGTGGTAACTTGAGGCAACCATGTGGGTAGCACAAGGGATCTAGATCATCCATTGGTTCACGATTCATTCATTCATCTTACAAATATTTTTCAAGCGACCTAAATACAATACTAAACTCTTGGCATACAGCTGTAAATAAAGTAGATAAGCTCCTTCCCTGTCCTCATGTTATTTATATTAGAGGATTTAGACAGTAAACATGAACACAAATAAATACATGTTGTTTCTATAGCTTGAAGCTGGAAAATTGATGCAATGCCAGGGAAGGAACACTACACTAGAAAGAATGGTTTGGAAAGGTTTTGCTTATCAGGTGCCCTTCAGCTGAAGGACTTAAAGAAGCCAGCTGGGCAGATAGCTTGGGGACAGTTTGGAGCACAGAGAGGACCTGGCTCACAGAATGCCTTACAGGCTAGTGTATTTTCTAAATACAAAGAGGAGCTCCTGGGAGGTTTTGGAAAGGAAGTCATGATATCTCGTTCACATTTTTCAAAGTCTATTTCCTTTAACAGAAGGCATTAGGAGGATGGCAAGGGCAAACAGAGCCTTTTCCTAGAGACTGACTGGTAGGCAGGTTATCACGCCAGAGACTCTGGAAATGAGGAACGCAATAGGATTCCCATTCTTAGAACAAAGACCCCAGGTGAAGTTGAGGCCCAAGGAAAAATCCCACTACCTGGACTGGAATCCAGAGTGAGCTCTCCATTATAAGCCACGGCGGCTGATGCCCATGGTCAAGTATGGCTCAAGCTATGTCAGGCTTCTACCTCGAGGCAGAATTGGTGCCATAGCCTGGAGTGGGGTTGAGCTGACAGGTCAAGCTTTTTGAGGCCCTGGGGACATGGGGTCTGCAAGGCAAGGAGCAGACCAGCCCAGCATTTGGAATAAGACTACTGTAACATGCTTTCCTCCACCTTGAGAATGACTCCATGCTGGCAGCCAACACAGACTCCCATCAAATCCACTTTCCCCACAAATTGCATCCACATTTTTGCAATTTGGTGTGTATTGATTTTCTCTGAGGGACCTCTTGTTGAGTTATTTAACTGCCACCTTTGCAAAGGGCAGCAAGTAATTTTCAGTACAGACCCACTTCTTCTGAGAAACTCCAATCCAGGCCAGTCCTATAATTTCATTTCAGAGCACTCCTGGATGATTATATTATCCAAATCTGGGCATTATTGCAGAATGAATGGTTCAACCATGAGGACAAAGAGAGCATTAGATCTTCTTCTCCATCTCAAAATAATTTATCAACAGGAGTGAAGGAACAAGGAAGAGGTACCCAGGAGAAAAGGAAATAAAGAGAAAGACATTTTCTTATGTTTCTTCTTTGAAGCAAAGGTGAACTGGCCAGTGTCCTCAATATTCACAACAGAATTGGCTTCTCTGATTTTGTGTGGGTATTCCTTGGATGCTTTGGCATTTCTCAAAAGGGTCATGTGAAGAATTAGAATCAGCGCAGCACTATTGTGGAAGACAGTGACCATTTCTTCTGTCCTTGCTCCATACTTTATATACAATCCCACTCACCAAGGATCTACCGGGATTCCTATGCTCTCGCCTTTTGAACTGGCAGTGGTTTTTGTTGTTCTTGTTGTTGTTGAGTCCATGCATTCTTTTTCACTTTGGCTTCCAGGAAGCTGAAAGATAGGTGGATAGGTAGGCAGGTAGGTAGGTAGACCCATATATATAAATATAAATATAAATATAAATATAAATATAAATATAAATATAAATATAAATATAAATATATATATATTTTTAAGCTCAATCATAATACTTGTATGATAACCCTTATGGTTTGTATCTTTAAGTATACATATTTTTTTTTACCCATTCTGAATTTTCTATTTGTTTTCAATTCCTGATCTAAATTTTTACCATCCTTCTCTTTTATCACTGTTTTACTATAACGTTTTAAGTCAAACAAAAAAAGATTTTTTTGGAAAGCAAAAGGATATAAATAAGTAAAAACTAAACCTGCCTTCATTCAGAAAACATGCCAGGTGTCATATATGAATCAGTTGTATATAAGAATTCACAGATCCTAAGTGAGAAGCATAGTGAATATTGAGGTTTCAATGCAAGGAGAGAAATCTGACTTTTGAAATATGATTGAGGGCAAGGGGACTATGGTGTAGATCAGACAGAGGATAGAGACACCACACTGATAAGATGTAAACATGTCAGGGGTAGGTGAAGTAGGGTGTTATGTGTCATTTTATTATGGACCTTGGGGATATTCACTGTTGCCTAAGATGAAAACATTTTGATATCATAAAAGAAAATTTGATCTCTGGAGCCGGTCAGCCTGGGTTAGAGCCTCAGCTCCATCCCTTATAAACTGTGTATAAATTTTTGGTAAGTTATTGGACATCTTAGGGTCTCAATTTCCTTATCTGTCAAATTAGGATAATGGCAGATATTGCTTGAAGGTGTTATTATGAGGATTAAATCAATTCACACAGAGACAGGGGTAACAGAAATGAGTGGTACACAGTAAACATTCAATAAATGTGAACTACTATTGCTGTTGTTAATATTTTCTTATGAGGCAGCATGTACATTATCTCAGTTTTCCCTCTCAGTTTCACAAAAAGGACACTTTTATTCCCCTGTGAAAATGAGGCTCAGGGAAGTTATATGAGTTGCCCGAGTGCCCGATTCAGGAAGCCTGGAGTCCAGCACAGAGCTGTTGGACTCCAAAAGCCATACTGCTTCCCCTATAAACTCCCCAACACAGCCAACAGGATGGCATAAGTAGAAAACCTCTTCCCAAAGCAGGTCATGAACTACATAGAAGAAAAATGTAGTGATTCATTCACTCAAAAATGATCTGTGAGTGCTCTACTTTGGGCTGGTCATATGGCAAACAAAGATAAGTCTTCTGGAGGGCCCTCAAGTGACTTCTAGACCAATGGGCAAGATAAATATACCACAATAGAGAACAGTGTGGAAAATGCCAGACCGAGGTACATACAATGACACAAAAGAACAAAGAGAAAGGACATCTAATCCAACCTACTAGAGTTGGAATATGAAAGGATGACTATTAGTGCCAGAATAATTTCCACTCTCCTACTAGCCCTTTATTAGAGAAGTCATGTTTTGTAGGAAGACTACAAGGATTCTGCCCCTTTAAGAATCTCCACCCCGATATCACTGTCACTCCTCCCCAGCCCTTATCCCATTCCCTAAGAAGTACAACGTACTGTTACTCAGGTTAAACCTAGATGGCTTCTAAGAGCCCAGCCCTTCAATTATTAGGAATTTTGCAATTGTTTTGTTAAACAGCCATTAGTAAAAAATAAATTCTAGGAAACTACATTTCAGTAAATTATATTAAGAACAAAGGTAATTGACTTTCTAATGCATCACTTCCTTGTAACTTCAGTACATTTTGCTGGTCTCCAGGCACTTGGGCTTATTCACCTCTGTTGTATGCATCCATTGCAAATACTGTATAAAAGTGCCACTATATCCCTTCCCAACTCCACATTCAGTGATAACATGTTACCAGAATGGAATCAGCCATGATGGGATTATTTATATCACAGGAATAAGCAAGTGCTACAAATGAAGGCTTCATTTCTTTCTCATAGAGCCAGTTGCTAAGCATTTACCCATGCATCACTGGCCATCATCCAACCTTTTCCTCCCTGATGCTGCCTGCCCTGCCCCTCCACTTCTCTTAACATCCACTTCATTTCTTTCTCATTCAATGTGTTCACATCAGGTCACTTCAGCTTCCTGGTTGGTCTACACTTTTAGGTTTCAACCTTCTTGTTTCCCTGCTCATAGCCTCCATTCTTCCCTCCTTCCTCACATCAAACTTCTTTTGGCATAGAACATATTCTACCTGGCCCTGATACTTGGTTTGCTAATTTATGAACTTCCTTTGAGTAAAAAAATGTTTCCCATCACCTAGCTTACTAGGTTTTGAGGGATTGATTTGACCGTACTGGCTGACTGCTTTAATGGTATTGGGTGTACAGTGATATAGATCAAGAAAAGGTCCCCTGGTCACCAAAGAACAATAGGATTCTAAACTTGAACCTGGCCCCAGGTCCCTTCCTATGCTGTTTCTGTCACCAAGACCCTTTCCATGGCACTTGTTAGTGCTTTTTAATGCCTTCTTTGAATTATCTAATTGGATTACAGCACACTAAACATTTGAAGAGAATTCAAGCACAAGTTGCCAGGCTCTCTCTTAATGAACATTCTGTATGTCATTGTTTGCCAAGAAAGTCATTCATTCGATAGAAATAGGAAGGTTGAATGAAGAAATAAAAATACAATTTTTTTCTCATGCTCTTCACAGTACACCTACTGTTTCCTCAAGTAATATTTCTGTCTCTTCCTCTAGTCATGTGTAGACTATTTTCCCAAGCATTAGAAGAGGTTAACTCCCCAAATACCATGTGTAATTTCTTTATATTACATTCTGTCATGTATTAAAGATTACAAGATCCTACTGGGTTCCATCATAAGCTAAATTTCCACAAATCCTTTCCCTTAAATGTGCAGATGGCATATGTTCTGCCCATAAAATCCATATTGGTTCACATGCCCAACATGATGACATGCAGCATGGAGATTAGAGGAAAATGGTCTTCTGTATGTTACAATTTACATATCATAATATAGGGAGGGTAGGAAAAAAGGAACACAGATTCCCAGTTGCTTCCTTTTAGTGTGTAAGAAAGCTGAGACCGAGTGAGGCTGACATACTGAATGTTGCACAGTGATTTTCTTTGAAAGCAAATTTTAAGAGTAGTACTGTTAGCTTTGTAGAACTCAATATAGTGTTGCTTTCCTAGAGATTTGCACCAAAATATTTGGACATATCCCACTGCTGAGTACCTCGCAGAAGGGTATAATATCTTAGATTTATTCTAGATTCTCAGCTAGTCTAGAATGCTCTAATGATAAGGGGCTGTGTTAATTATTTACTACTTTTCTAGCATTTGACATAGGGCATGGTGTAAAATAGAGGCTCTATACGTTCATATGTCCTGTAGGCACTTAACAAGTAGATCTTGAACGAGTAGATTGTTGTGTATCTGTTTCTCAGAAAGACACATGGAGAAATGGAGCTAGAGAAGACCAAACATTAATCTGTGGAAATATTTTTATCTCTCAGTGAATGAACAACAAGGAAGAGTGATACTGCAATCACAAATGCAGCTTATGATTCTTTATTTGGTAGTTGGATCTTACAAGAGAGCAGGATACACTCCAGAGATAGTGTGTCTAGGTTTGCCATTAAGCACATGCCTATGTAAGATTTTTATATCTTCCTGATGCATCGAAATTTTTCTGTTATTATTATGAGATATGTCTCCATCTCTGGTAATACTGTTTGTCTTAAAGTCTACTGTATCAGATATTATTATAGTCATGTTGAGTTTTTCATGTTTAGTGATTACATCTTTTTTCCATTCTTTCCCTTTCTACTTATCTGTGTCATTATATGTAAAGTACATGTTTTTGGTAAATGGTATATAGTTAGATCTTGCTTCATTATCCAGTCAAACAATTGTTTTTTTTTTCATGGTGTTTATTATAATTATATTTGACATAATTAAGGAAGAGTTGGATTTGAATTCATCATCTTGGTATTTGCTTTCAGCTGTTCTACCTGTTTCTCTCTTTCTCTTAGACTTACTGCTTTTGGGTTAGCCAAATACTTTTTTAGTATTTCATTTTATCTCTTCTATTGGATTTGGGTATACATTTTTTGTGTTAATTTTTATAACTTGCTGTAGAAATTACCTATACACTGTGATTTATCATGTTCTACTTTAAAATAATATTACTATATATGTATGCATATACATATATAGTAATATTATTTAAAATTATTATATTTATATTATATTTAAATTATTTTAAATTTATATATATTAAGTTATATATTTAAATATATACATAGATATATATAATGCTACTCTGTGAACAATATAAGAACTTACAGCTGTGTACATTTGACCCCTGAACAACATGGTTTTGAACTGCAGTCATCCACTTATATGCAGACTTTTTTTTTATAAATACAGTATAATACTATAAATACATTTTCTCTCCCTTGCAATTTTCTCTTTATTTTTTTGAAGATTTTATTTATTTGTTTATTTGACAGAGAGAGAGAGCAAGCAGGGGGCAAGGAGAGTGGCAGGCAGAGAGAGAGAGAGAAGCAGACTACCCATGTGGGGCTCAATCCCAGGACCAAGGGATCACAACCTGAGCCAAAGGCAGCTACTTAACTGACTGAGCCACCCAGGCCCCCAAATCTTCCTTGCAATTTTCTAATAACATTCTTTCCTCTAGCTTACTTCATTGTAAGAATACAGACTATAGTACACATAATGTAAAAAATATGTATTAATTATTTACATTATCGGTAAGATTTCTGGTCAACAGTAGGCTTTTAGTAAAGTTTTTGAGGACTCAAAAGTTGTATGCAAAATAAATAATAATTAAAAAATTAAAAAATTAAAAATTAAAAAGTTGCAGATTTCCAACAATGTTGGGTATTGTGCCCCTAACCCCTGTGTTTTTCAAGGGCCAGTTGTGATTCTATTCCCTCCTCCCCCCATTATGCTCTGTGTTCTATCATAATATTTTACTTTTATATAAGCTATAGATCCTACAATATGCTATCGTTAATTTTTATTTAAGATGTCATCAGTCTTTTATAAAAGTAGATGTGTACCTAATTTTAAATGTTATCTCTTTAGTAGCAGTTCCCTTCAGCCTTCAGTACCCATTTTAGCATTTCTTGTAGTGTGATTCTGCTGGGGGGGAAAAATGTCTCTGCTTATAGTTATCATAAAATGTATATATTTTGCTTTGGTTCTTAAAAAATATTTTTACTGAATGTAGAATTATAGGTTGACAGTATTTTTTGTCATTAAGTGTTTAAAGTGTTCCATTCCCTTCTGATCTCCCATAATTCCCTGGGAGATTTGCTGTTAATCTTATTATATCTCCCTCGTATGTAATACATTTTATTCTTTTTTTCCCCATCTGCTATTTTTAAGATTTTCTCATTCTCTGGCTTCCAAGAATTTAGCTAAGATATGACTAGGTATATTTTTCTTTGTATTTATTCTACTGGAGATTCACTGAGCTTTTTGGACCAATGATTTGTCTTTGGAAAAATCAAACTTGAAAATGGTTCAGCTAATGATTTTTTTCTATCTCATTCTCTCTCACATAGAAATTAGAAGTCAACCTTTGTGAGGGCAGGAAGTTTATCTTTCCTATTTGTCACTATTTCTACAATAGTAATAAGGTCAGCAGACACTTTCTGATCAATAAATTAATCAGTGACAGTGTCTGCCTGTTTGGGTTTCCCTCAGAATTATGGTGCTTTAAAAGTTTCCACAGGTTCTCCTGGTAAAAGCTTGATGCTTAATTTGGTGCTAAGTTAAATCAAAATAATTTTGAAGAACCATGGACTTTTAGATTCTGGAGAGCACAAAATGTGATTTTCTGCTGAAAAGTCCAATAGTACAACATCTTTTAACACAGCCCTCTCAAATATTCCAGCTTCAATTTTGAATATTTTCCAAAATCTTACAAAATAAACAAATTTTCTAGGTGAGCTCTCCAAGTTTTTTAGATATAAACAGTCCTACCTACATTAGGTACAGCTAGAGTGATCATCTTTTTTCAAAAAATATCACTTGAACATTTTAGATCAATATATTTCCATGATCACGGTTTTGAAATATCGGACATACGAAACAGCTTTTGATGGAATATTGTAGTCCCATCCCCTTCTGCCCTCCCCCTCCCCAACCAAGATTTATTCCTCCAATGCAACAAATTTTTACTTTAAGCTTTTTTTATTTCTGGTATGTATTTTCATGTGCCAAAATTTCCTGCTTATACTATTTTTTCTCAGTTTGACATTTTTGAAATAGTTCATTTACATCTTGTTTTGGTATTAAAAATTCAGGGTTTTTTTCTATTACCATGCTCACTTTTTCTCTCCTATCCTCTCAATAATCTTATTTCCCAATTTGAGTTCTTTTTTTTTTTTTAAGATTTTATTTATTTGACGCACAGAGAGAGAAAGAGAGAGAGAGATCACAAGCAGGCAGAGCGGCAGGCAGAGAGAGCAGAGGAAGCAGGCTCCCTGCTGAGCAGAGAGCCCGATGTGGGGCTTGATCCCAGGATGCTGAGATCATGACCTGAGCCGAAGGCAGAGGCTTAACCCACTGAGCCACCCAGGCGTCCCCCAATTTTGAGTTCTATAAGTAGTTTCACATTATTATGATTGTATTGCAACTGTTGCTTATCTTAGAGTCAATTTATGTATCATGTATTATGTACCTTGGCCGATCTCTCAAGTATTACCGATAATTTTTCCAACTAATTACATACAATTCCAAACTCCCCTTCAGTTCCTTTGATCTCACTCCTACAAACCTCCATTCTCCTGCTCCAGTATGGACCAATTAATTGCCATGCATGATGCTTGAATGTTGTTCTGAAATTCCCCATTACTGCTCTTCTGTGCTGAATTTTCCATTTTCTTGATTCTATATAGTCCTATGTTTTTGGTTTACTGTTCTTATCTTGGAGAAGTACATACTCCTGTATCTTTCTAAGACTGTGTATACAGAAGGTCAAATTTCTGAATCATTACATGTTTGGAAATTTTTTATTCTACCTTTATATTTCATCGATGGTTTGGCTATTTGTAGACTTTGGATTGAAAAAACATTTTCTCTGAACTGCTTTGCTACGTAGAACATTGGGTCCTAGAAGGGTGTGAGAATAGTAGTCACCTGACTACACAGGGTAGGAAAGGGGCTCTGGTTGTCTAACTGTTCTGTATACAGTCTTAGCCAAATCGTTTTTCAGCCTGGAATTTTATCCTATCTTTCTAGGGACCCAGGGCCTCCAAATCCCAGCCTATGTAGGAAGGTGTGGGGCTAATGGCCTGTCTTCATTTTGATACCCCTGCTATAAGCGCTCAGTGTTCACTCTCTGTCCTGTTAGCTCATTTCTAATCCATCTCCCCTGAAATTCATAATATGCCCTGTATCTGCTACTTCCTCCTCTTTTGTTCTTTGTGGATGTGTTTGTTTCGTTATGTATACTATGGTTGTCATTTGGGGTTCATGTTTGGGAGAGAATGGAGATAAATGCACCCATATTCAGTTCATTAGGTTTACCTGAAATCCTCGACCAGAGTGATTTTCTAAAATGAAGATTTGACCCTCATGTCATTCCCATGCTCCACATCCTTCGAAGTCTGCTCATAACTTTCAGCACGAGATGAATATGGTTTAGCTTAGCAGGGAAAAAAAAAAAAAAGAAAAAAGAAAAACGTCATGATTAGATGCCTGCCTGCTTGCCTGCCTCTCCAGATTTATCACCAATTGCCTGCATAGATGAGGCCAGTGGGCTTGTCTGCCTGCCACCCTCTTTTATGGAATTGCTCCTCTGTCAATACTTCCAACAGCCTGGTTGCAGGCAGATCTGTGTTTTTCCTAAAACTGACCTTGTCCCCTGGTCTGACCTTGTTACCCTGGTGAATGAGTCAAGCTGGGTCCATTAATCCATTCCCTAGACGTTTTGAGAACCTGCAAAACTCAGGGCTGTGGTAGCTATGTTGGGTATTTTTTGGATCTGGGAAGCAGAGAAAGCTTGTCTCTCCGAATCCAGTTTATTTGTGAGTCTTATCTCTACTTTGCCCTGTTTCTTGGGTCTTTGAGTGTCGCTACAATAAATTTCTTGTTTTGGACAGTGTATAGCTCATAGTTAGTACTCAATATGTGTCAGCTACCAGGATTCACACCCATCTCACCGAAGATGGTGGTTTCTTCTAGTTTCTGGAAACCAACATTACATTTCATGATTGTGTATCTTCCTTATGCCTTTTCTGCCTGAATGTCCTTCTCCCCTTTTTTCTACTATATAATTCTTTTTTTCTTTTTTTTGAGATTTTGTTTATTTACTTATATGACAGAGATCATAAGTAGGCAGAGAGGCAGGCAGAGAGAGGGAGAAGCAGTTCTCCCGCTGAGCAGAGAGTGCAATCCAGGGCTCGATCCCAGGACCCTGAGATCATGACCTGAGCCGAAGGCAGAGGCTTTAACCCACTGAGCTACCCAGGTGCCCCTCTACTACATAATTCTTAATGCATACAGTTCAAGGGCCTGTTTAGGATGCTTTTCTTGAATATTCAGTTTGTGTGGGCATCTTTTTCTGAGTATATCTCTATTCTAGCATTCATTACCAAGATTCACCATTATTACTAATTTGCTCTTCTCTCCTGATCGTGGGCTACTAATAAGAGGAACCAAGAGTTACTTTGAACTTATTTCCTCAGTATATGCAAACAACAAAAAAGAAAAACTATGTTTTTCAAGAGAATATACACCCTTCTTTCAACTGATGCAGTATAACAATATCTAATATACTTTCCAAATAATATCCTTATTCTTATTATCCTTTCCTATATGAGAGTAACTCTAAAAACTGATTTGGGTGTGCCTAAGTAGCTCAGTTGGCTAGGCATCTGACTCTTAATTTCAGCTCAGGTTGTGATCTCAGGATCGTGGGAGATGGGGCTTCCCACTGGACATGGAGCCTGCTTAAGATTCTCTCTTTCTCCCTCTCCTTGTGCCCCTCCCCCTCTCTAAAAAACAATTTAAAAACTGATTTTGTTGTAATTTTAACTAATTTTTTCTAACATTGTAATAAAACTTAAGAATAACAGATTTTAAAAATATCCTCAGAACTTTCTAGAATAAAGTCCTGATATGAACTTACAGAATAAACATCTTAACCCTCCAGGCAAGGAAATTAATTTATTCTCTACCAGTTCAGGAAGTGTATCAGAATAGGAACAAATAGATTAATAGTGACATGTATAGAATAAGAGAAAGAAAATATCCATTGTCTTCACTCACTGAAAGCAGTGTGGGGCTCAGAGTTATGAAGGAATGGGGAAAAAAAAGAAAATTAACACTCACTGGGGCCCTACTACGCTCCAATTGCCTTCCTGTTTCCATATATGCTTGCTTTTGAACTCTCAGAAATCATCTTGGGGCTCCTGGGTGGCTCATTTGGTTAAACCTCTGCCTTCAGCTAAGGTCATGATCTTAAGGTCCTGGGATCAAGCCCTCTACTGGGCTCCCTGCTCAGCAGGGAGTCTGCTTCTGCCTCTCACTCTGACCCTCCTATCACTCGTACTCTCTCTCTCAAATAAATAAATTAAATCTTTAAAAAAAAAAACAAAAAACAAAAAACAAACAAAAAAGCAATCATCTTGACAGGTGGATTAACATAGGTGTCCTGCAAAGAAATCAAGATTCAAGAGATAAAATAACTTCCTAATGTCACACGGCTAGTTAGAAGCAAAGTCAGAATTTAACCAAAAGCCATGTAATGTCTTTAAAAACTGATCTTTCCAACTTTACACCTTTAAAAAAAAAGACACTCATCTGTAATAAGTAGTTATAACTGGATGACAGGAATATGAATCATTCATAATCTCATATTTTTCTCTATTTTCTCAGTTTTCTACAGCAAGCATATATTACTTTTACCATAAAAAGTTACATGATTAAGTAAAAAAAAAAGCCAATTCCCTTGGACCAAAAGAAGTGCTGGGAAATGATACTCCTTTGAACAGCTAAGTGTTCATTATAAGGATCCTTCTCTTTCCTTTAATGTGCAATAGGAGATAGGACTTGAGCAATTTCCCCAAATCCTTGCTATTGGTCTCAAAAAAGCCTCTAGCTAACCTCTTTCTCAGCACTGGTGTCTGTTCTCTTGCGCTCCCAATTTCATGCCCTCAAAGCCCTCTGGGCTCTTCACTGGGGAGTAACCACGGACCTCGGGCCACCCACCATGTTCAGGAGAGTCTTCCAACCCTCTGAGTTCAGTTTCCTCATCTGCAAATAGAGGTTAGGGTACTCACCCGTGGGAGGATTTTTAGAGGTGAGGATGTGCTCTGGGACATGGCAGGGACTCCACATGGTGACAGCAGAGCTGTCGTGGCAGACAGTCTAGTAAGATGCCTTGAAGTATGTTTGGGGCCCCCTTCTCCGCATGCTAATCCTGACTCTGTCATTTGTCATAGGATCTTCAGTAAATGCCATAATTACCCTGTGTCTCAGTTTCATCTGTAAATGGAGATAAGTATTTGTAGGGTCGATGTGAGGAGCAGAGGAGTTAATACAAATAAAGCCCTAAAAACAGTGCCTGGCCCCGAGTTTGCGGCTACCACAAGCCATGGCAATGGGAGTGGTTATTTGGGGGCTGTTAAAACAAAGACTATTCTGAAAATTTCAGAATCATGTTTCTTTAGTTGACGGAGCCCTAACTTCAGATGGCCACCTCTCTGCATCTCACAGAGATCGTAGAAAAGCAGAGCTTTTGATGCAGTGTAAGAGAAAGATACCAAAGAGATGAACAGCAAACAAGTAAATAAACCAGACATGGTAGCAACGCTTGAGGCATGGAATGGACTCCCTCCCCAGAGCTGCTTCAGATCCTGAAGCTGACGATGTACATACACCAATAAGAGAAGAAAAGCTTTATTACTCATGTAGTTGACTCTCCAGGAAGGCTAGGACAGGCTTCCCAAACTGGTCTGAAATGGCTTGAGAAAGTCAGGAAATGAAACTGGTTTGGAGATTTTCTGGTGGCGAGGGGGTAGGGATGGCATGAGGAATCCCACACACGAGTGGAGGCTTCCATGGTTCGAACTTCTTGCCAATGCTAAGGCTTTCTTCTCAGCTTGCCCAGATGTGCAGCAGAAGAGGGAGAGGTGAGCTTGACCAGCCGTCAGTGACCAGACATGAAAAACCGGAACCGGGCTCTTGATTGCACTAGCCAATTTCGGGTAGCTGTGAGTCCTGGTTTTGAAATATAGGTTAATGTGGTGAAGGATGTTGGGTGTATGTAAGGGGAGGTAGCGTGAGACTCGTTCTCTTTCAGCTGGGATTGTTAAGATGAGGCATCTCTGAAGAGGGGGCATTTGAGTTGAGATCTTCATGACAAGGTCAAAAGCTAGTTGTTCAGAAGGGAGTGGCATGCAAAAGCCAAGGAGGGAAAAGTCAGCCCAGCAGATTCAAGCGGAAGCGATGGCAGGGTGAGAGGATGGTAGGAGATGGTCGAGAATCAATGCACAGTAAAGATGATGAGGAAGACTCCGATTGCTGTGTTCAGATGTCTGAAGTGCTGGTTTATAGACGAGAGCAATCTCCTGTTCGCCCTCAGCAGCAATGAAGTTATAAGGAGTCAAATTTCTCGTGCTCAGTAGAAGAAAGGCTCTGTGAGAGCTCCTTTATCAGGTAATGAGCTCCCTGACACTGGTGGTGTGCCAAGAAAAGCTGAATGCCACTAACAGAGGGGATGTCAGCTGAGGGGCTGGAGGAGCTGGGCCACATGGCTTTTAAGGACTTGAGGATGCCTTCAGCCCTCAGAGTCTAATCTCAGGGAAAGAGGCTGTGAAACAGGTGCATGGGGAACTTCATAGAAGAGCGTAGAGACGTGTGCCCTTCACAGCAGTGGCTGTCATTGTTGCCTGCGCTGGCTAACGCAAGCTTCCTTCTAAGAATAGCTATGGGGATTTCTGTTTAAACACGGCTGATTGAAGCCCAGCTCTAGTTAGTGGCTTATTTGCATGTCAAATTAGGGTTCAAAGAAATGTAAATATGGAAGCTTATTTGCCCAGATAAATTTGCTTTAGTAACCTGGAGGAAACAGTAGGGCCTAAGACACTCAAACTGAAATTAATGGACAACTTTGGCCTCAAAGCTCTTCTTTCCTTCACCTTTTGCCTTTTCTTTTCCTTGTTTCAATTCACTTACATTCAGCAAACATTTAGGATATGTCCTGTGTGGGAGGGACTATGAATAGAAGCACCCAGAAACAGTGGAACCAAGCCCTTTGCTCTCTGGTAGAGGAAATGGTATGTAGCGGAACACCAACAACAATGGTTTATGAACACAAACCTGTTAAGTATGACAACAGAGATACAAATAAACAACAAAATAAGTGAACAAGCAAGTATCTGGCACATACTGCCCTCCATCCTGCCCCTGTCCCACCCAGCTGGCACTTGGCAAACAAAGGACATTTGTTTTGATTACCTGGAGAAATCAGAGAACTGGGTCATCAAACTGCTCCCTCCTCCACCTTTAACTGAGGCTGCAAATTCCTCCAAAGAGAAAACATTTCTCATTCATCTTGCTTTTAGCCAGGACTGACACTCAGTGGGCTTCTCAATCAGTCATGAGCCCATGGATGAATCAATGAGTAGCCTTTGAGACGAACTTTGACAGGGGGTAGCATCTCGCCAGGGAAAGATGATGAGAAAAGCCTTCTGATAAAAACTCCGTGAGCAAGGATCCGATGGGCAGAAGCAGGAGTTAGCGTTTCCAGCCGCCCCAGACAGTCCAATGTGTTGCTTTACGAGCTAACATGAAAGGAGCAGCGGGGGAGAAAGTGAAGAGAAGGCTGGAGACTTCTTGAGGGACTTGGAGAATTATAGCGAAGAGTTTGAACTTCATTCTGTAGAAGACTGGCAGCCGTTAGAAGTTTCTGAGCAAGCGGATGACAAGATCAGAGTCATATGGCTTTATTGTTCTCTACTTGTCAATGTATAAGCAGTAGCTGTCATTACTGATTAAAGAACCAGCTAGTGAGAGATCAAGTTATTTTAGAACGTTGAAACGGCATTTAACTTGCTGGGTGTGAATACGCATTTCTGTATTTGTGAGTTTGGAGCCTTGAGAAAGTCTCGTGTGTTATGTCTCGTAATATCACCAGCATAACCTATTTTCCCCCTCTCCTTTACTGAATACCGTGGTATATATGTATTAGCACCTAAAAGTCCAAATTAGCACCCAAATATTTTGGACTCTTAGGCGCTAATATGTTCATCCTTAATTGTCTTCTGAGGATATCTCATCTCATACCATATACCATGGGGGTTTTCCTCATTGACCCCAATATTCTGTCTCCAGTGTTTTCCTGAAGGCTCCCCTTCATTTAAAACCATTGTCTTCTGTGTGTCCCACTCCAAAGCCCCACACCTGTGTAGAGTGTAGCAGCCCTTGAATGCACTTATTAATTTACATGGATTCTCCCCATCTCACATTCTTTTTTTTTTTTAAGATTTTATTTATTTATTTTAGAGAGAGAGAGCCAACAAGGACAGGAAGAAGGGCCTCTGCATTGAGTGTAGAGCTCAACATGGGGCTTGATCTCAGAACCCCGAGGTCATGACCGGAGCTGAAATCGAGAGTCAGACACTTGACTGCTGAACCAACTGAGCCACCCGGGTGCTCCATCCCCTGTCTCACATTCTGGTGGAGCAAGACAGACTCCCTCCTGGTGAAATTACTTGTGTATTCAACTCTCATCCCTAGCACCTGGCATGTCTTGCTCAGCAAATCTGCAATGGTAGACAGACGACTAGAGAAAAGGTAGAGGTGAAAGGGAAGAGTGGAAGAGAATGACGTTCCTGGTAGAAAACCAAGCACCAAAAAAACCCCAGCCCATCATTTTGGTCAGCATGAAATCTGTTGGAACATAAGTATATATGAGGACAGGGACCTCGTCGTCCTCATCCGCTCGGCATCCCCAGACCTCAGCTCAGGGCCTGGCACAACGAAGGAGATCTGTGAATATTTATTGCAGAGCCAAGGAATGAGTGAGAGGTTAAAGGTGACTCTATTCCAGTGTATGCACCGGGCACCGTAGCCCATAAAGCAGCGACTTCTCGGTAGCAATTTCGTTGATTAGCCGGTTCTTGCCTTCAAGAGGGATAGGATTATTGACCTTCAGGGATGGGATTATTGACCTTCAGGACTAGCTGATACCAGGACTTTGCTTCAAATATATGTTGCACTGAGGTTTGGACCCCAACTCTAGCCTTGGTTCTGAGGAAAGGAAGGAGGTAGCCATGACGGGAATAAGCTACTAAGCTCGTCTCCCTCCCTAAATAATCAATTTATTCCAGCATCATTGCCCTATAATTTCTTATTTTTAATATCTCAGGGAAAGTCTAAGTTGCCTCTTATAATCAGTGCCTAAATGTCTAAACGTATTACCACAGGGCTTGATTTTGAACACAGGACAAGTAAGAAAACCAAGTTTTTGCCTTGATTTTTGTTGGGTTTTGCATTATTTTGTTTTGTGTTTTTCTTTTTCTTCTCATGAATAATCTCATTGTAGTTGAGGGGGATTCTGGATGCCTGAAGAGAGGTCTACCTTGGTGTACATCCTTTCATGGAAAAATTTTACCATAGTATGTTTCAAGGGAAGTGATATTTAACTAGATAATGACAATAAAAACAATTCTATATCACTTATGATGGACCAGGCTTGTTTC
The DNA here is from genome assembly GCF_009829155.1 of Mustela erminea. Taxonomy (NCBI): domain Eukaryota; kingdom Metazoa; phylum Chordata; class Mammalia; order Carnivora; family Mustelidae; genus Mustela; species Mustela erminea. The sequence goes on from NC_045623.1 coordinate 63,518,625, forward strand.
AAATGCCTTATACATAATAACTCCTTAATCCTTAAAATGGCCCTTTGTGAAAGATACTGTTCTCATCGTTGTTTTACAAATGAACAAACTGAAGCACAGGGAGATATGTTTCCTCCTTCAGGGTGGCAGAACCAGTGGGGACCAGGCTGGCATGTGAGCCCAGACAGTCTGGCTTTCCTGTACCCCTTCTCTACACTACACACTACTGCCAGCTCTTTGACTGGACTTTTTGTTGTTGTTCCAATAACTTCCCCTCCCAAGACACATTACCTTCATAGTGAACACACCTGGTCTGCTATGTTTAAAGCATTTGCAAGTAAAAAAAAATCATTCCTTTCCTCATTGCCTCTTTATTGAACACCAGTGATGTGCCAGACACTATTTTCATTCTAGATACACAGCAGAGAACGAAAGATAAATTCACTGATTCTATGGAGTTTACATTCTCATTTGGGGGAAAAAGTAGGCGATAGCTGCTACAACAAAAGCAAATTCAGATCTCTATTAGGTCTGATGGAATCAGTTGGATGGAGAAAAAACCAGTTTATTTAAATTGGGTTTTGGATGATAAAGGGAGTGAAGTGGGGGCTGGGAAGGCTCTCACTGAGAAGGTGACATTGATGCCTGAATGGGAAGGTCGCAATGGGCAGGACATGGAGAATCCTAGGGAAGAGCTAGTCAGGAATGAGTAAAAGCGAGTGTGAGTGTTCAGGGCGGGAGCTGTGGGACGGCTCTAGAATACAAGGACCCCCATGCAGCGGGAGAAAAGTGAGAGTTTAATTAGTATCATGATGGAAAGGTGAGCATGGGGCTTATAGTCCGTCACGCTAGTGGTTATATTTGAGCTCAGCCACTGGTAGGATCCTCTTAACAAATTATATACACCTTTGAGTTTTCATTTCCTCTTCTGCAAAATGGAAATACCAGTTTGCTGTCTGGAGCACATGAGAAAGTACCACGAGCCTGTTATGGAAATTGGAGATGTATCCCCAGTCTGCTCTGTCTTTGCAGGGGTTTCCAGGCAGGCCCCACAGGCAGCCTCCATCCCACCATGCATGGAAATGGGTCTTGCCCCAGTAGGCAGGACCCCGCAGGCTCCACTGACTCATGACTCGGCCCCACACCATAGGCCCCACACATCAACCTGGCACCTCATTCACCTTGTCATTGGCTTATGACAGTCCCCAGCAAGAAGTGGAGTCTGGGCCACACTTCCAGCATGATGGTGCCACTGGCTGCCAAATGAAGAGTGACTTGAGCTATTACAAACAAACAAAGCAAAACATTTTCCAAGATGTAGGCCTTTTGTTTGTGTGAACAGGGACATGAGCAAACACCGGCATGTTTCAATTTGAAATAGCTTCTGGAGTAATTGCTGGCACTGCATTCTCTAATTACATAATGTCTGTCTTCTTTGGCAGTGACCTTGGTATTGTCTTTGGTGTGAAAAACACCAAGTCTGGGATGCCGCACACTTAGCCCAGGGAGTACCTACTTCTTGGAGCCATCCGACTCTATATGTTTCTCTTGCTCTTTCTCTTTCTGGCTGTTAGTACTATTAGTAGGTTCAAAAAGTGTTCAGATAAACTCATGAATGACAGATTTGTTTTTTCCACAAATATTCCTTAAGCACCAGTTCTGTGCCTAGTGGAGTGATAGGTCCTGGGAATATTCAGAGCTATACAAAATTCCATGCCCTCAGGGAGGTTGGGAGAGACAGGTATATAAGACATTATGGTGCAGTAAGATGCCAGACAGGGCTCAGTCCTGAAGAGCGTGACCTTTAGAATTATATAGACTTGGGGTTCAATCTCTGGTTCCTCCTTGTTTTGTGATCTTGAGCAAACTGCATAAATTCCCTGAGACTTAGTTTCAACATCTTTGTAATGGAGGACGTAATTCCTATCCTCTAGGGTAGTTGGATAGGTTGAATTAGACAATATTTTTAAAACACTTGGCCCAGTCACCTGGGTGGCTCAGTTGGTTGAGCCTTCGGCTCAGGTCATGATCCCGGAGTCCCGGGATCAAGTCCTGCATCAGGCTCCCAGCTCCATGGGGAGTCGGCTTCTCCCTCTGACCTTCTCCCTTCTCCTGCTCCCTCTCATTCTCTCTCTCACAAATAAATATGTAAAATCTTTAAAAATATAATAAAACACTTGGCCCTACACCTGGCATAGAGTAGATGCTCAATGAACAGCGCAACTGTAATTATTACTAGTGCTACAGTAGAGGCAGGAACAAGGGCATGAAGGCACAGAGGAAGGAGGGACCAATCCCAGGGGAATGGCAACATAGGCGCTATTTAAACTGGGTTTTGGATGATAAAGATAGCATGGCCAAGTGGAGGAAGAGAGGGCGGGCAGTCCTAATATTTGGGTGGAGATGGCAAGGGAAAAAGTATTGTTCATGTAACTACATTCATTTAACAAATATTTATTGAGCTGCTAACATGTGTTGAGCATTGGATTAAGTTTCAGGAATATGCGGTGAACATGACAAAGTCTTACCTTTGTGGAATGTATAGTCTTCAGTGGAAGACCATAAGCTAGAAAAAGAAAGGTAATTAATGAACAAAGAACAGCTTATTGTGATAATGTCTATGACGGATATAAACAGAGTGATACTAAATAGAACAATTGAGCACTGATAATATTGTTTTAGCTGAGATGGTCATAGTTTGCTGGGTTTAATCAATGGCAAGAAGGATCCTTTTTTTTTTTTAACTGTGTTATATTAATCACCGTACAGTACATCGTTAGTTTTTGCGTGGAGCCCTGGGTGTTATATGCAAACAATGAGTCATGGCAAGAAAGATCCTTATGGATGCGACATCATGAGTCAGAAGGGTAGTATTTCTTGGGGGACCAGGGAGGTGGGCAGAAGATTGTTTTCATTTTGTTTTGGCTTTTGTTTCCATTTGCCAATAGTGAGCAATGCGAAGGATTTCCAGTTGTCCCTTGGAAGGACACAATTAGATTTATATTTATTCAGTGGGCATTGTAGCCGCCATGTGGAACCCAGGTTGTAGGAGGGTAAAGTATACACAGAAAGCCAGTTAGGAACTGTTGCAACTATCCAGGCAAGACATGGTTTTTGTTTTGCCTTTTTTTTTTTTTTTAAGATTTTATTTATTTATTTGATAGACAGAGATCACAAGTAGGCAGAGAGGCAAGCTGAGAGAGGAGGAAGCAGGTTCCCCGCTGAGCAGAAAGCCTGATGCGGGGCTCGATCTCAGGACCCTGGGATCATGACCTGAGCCGAAGGCAGAGGTTTTAACCAACTGAGCCACCCAGGCGCCCCTGTTTTGCTTTTGAGAGGAGAAACAAGAGCATGTTTTTTGGGCAATGGTCATGGCCTAGAAATAGTGGGAGACAAATGATATAAGAGAAAGATTATGTCTGAAGTTTGTTACCATGAATGGGACCAGACTGGCTACTGGAGTTGGAGTGGAAATAGATTTGGGAAATTCAGATAATAGAATTTGATAAGAGATTAGATTGAGGCACAGAGAATGTGGAAAAAGGGAGAAATCAAGGATGACTCCAAGGGGTTTTGCCTAAGCAAGAAGGCCATTTACTGAGTTGAGGTGGAGTGAGAGGGGAACTGGCTTGAGCAGCTGTGAAGAGCTTCACCTGAGACATACTAACTTGGAGATCCCTACTAGAATACTAGAATGATGTTTAGAGCTCAGGATATTGATCTGTGCTAGATAAAAACTGGGGAATCATTAGCATTTAGATGGTATTTAGAGCCACAGTGAGCTCCCTAGGAGAGAAGGTGAAGAGACAGAAGATTCAAGAACCCAAGATTCAGGAGAGGAAGATGAAGAAAGAAGAGCCAGTCAAGGAGACTGAGAAGGAAAGACCAGTGAGCAAGAAGGAAAACGGGAGGAATCAAACTGTTTAAGTCAAGGGAGAAAAGCAATTCAAAAGGAGGCAATGGTCAGGTCTAGAATTCCCCTGTCAAGTAAAATGAGGACAGAGAGGTCTCCACTGGATCTGGCAAAACAGAGGGCATCGGGGGTCATGGCAATGGTGAGGATGGAAGCCAACTTTGGAATGAGCTAAAAACATGAACGGGAAGGGAACATCCCTTGTGACTGTAGGGCTTTTGTTCCAAGTTTAAACCTGAAGTTAAAAAAAATATATCGCAAAAAAAAAAAAAAATCGCTTGTGAATTATGAAGCTATGTGTATGAATTTCTTTGTCTTTTTACATTTCTGTTCTTTTTTATTGTATTTTCTGAAAAACAGAAAGAACAATGGAATGAAACTATGGAAACAATACTAGACAATTAGTTGGAGAAATCTGGCTGTAAATGTTGAAGAGACCCCGAGCAGTAAATGGGAGGTAGGCAAGGGAGGCAGGAGAGGTTTTGGTTCATTTTGCTTTTTTTGTTTTTTTTTTTTTTAAACATTTTATTTATCTATTTGACAGACAGAAATCACTAGTAGGCAGGGGGGAGGGGGAATCAGGCTTTCTGCTGAGCAGAGAGCCCCATGTGGGGCTTGATCCCAAGACCCCGAGATCATGACTTGAGCCGCAGGCAGAGGCTTTAACCCACTGAGCAACCCAGGCGCCCCTCATTTTGCTTTTAAATGGGAAATATGAGAGCACGTTTGCTGGGTGACCTATGACACAAAAGAATTCATGTGTCAAAGACTGAAGTTTTTGATGAGTGGTGGAGTCTGCCTCTGATAGGTGTGGGGACGCCATCTGGGGAAGCAGAAGGAAAGGAGCACAGGTACCCAGGATAGAGGACAGCTTTGTAGCACGGATGGGGGAAGGTGACAGAATGCTGAGGTGGTTTCCACCTGCAGTGAAGTATGAGCTGACGTCATAAGCCAAGAGGGCGAGAGTGCAAGCAGGGAATCTGGGAGGCTTGGGGAGACTGAAGAGAATGTGAAATGTCTGTCTCCAAGAAGGAGGACGTTAACATGCAGAGGGAGAGAAGCGAGTGGGGGTGACACAGCTTCACATATTGCTGGCTCCTTATCCAGAGTGCTTTCTTGTTCGCCTCCAAGCTGCGCCAAATCCCTGGCATGGTCCTTCAACTCTGGAGGCCATTGTAGATGTGTGCGGAGTGTTTTGTATAAGGGAGAAGTGCTGTTTTCAGGACGAAGAGGAAGGAAAGGAAGATTGGCCAAGCCTGTGTTACAAGGCAGGCATGATGTCAGATACTTTATTCACAGTATCTTAGCAGGAGGTTTTAGTGATGGCAAAACTGAGGATCAGAGAAGCCGAATAACACATCCACAACCACCCAGTGTGTGCGCACATGCATGTGTGTTGTATATGTGTCTCCATATGTAAATACACATATATGTACTTGAACATTCACGCACACAGACATGCACACGCACAAGCATGCATTTATTTCCTTTTTTTAAAAGATTTTATTAATTTATTTGACACAGAGAGACACAGCAAGAGAGGGAACACAAGCAGGGGGAGTGGGAGAGAGAGAAGCAGGCACCCTGCAGAGCAGGGAGCCCAATGCAGGACTGGATGCCAGGACCCCGGGATCTTGACCTGAGCCAAAGCCAGACTCCTAAAGACTGAGCCACCTAGGTGCCCCGCATGTATTTTCTAATAACATTCTGTCCCTGTCTCAGAGAATTTTTAATTTAGGAATTTAGCCAAAGGGAGAAATTTAGTACGCAAATGAATAGAGCAGGGGTCAGCAAGGTAGAGCCTGTGGGCCAAATGCAGCCCAGCGCCTGCCTATATTTTGAAATAATGTTTTAATGAAATACAACCATTCCCATTTATTTACAAATTGGGCTGCTCTTGCACTAAAACAGCAGAGCTGAGTAGTTGAGATGGTGTCTGTATGTCCTACAATAATATCGATATGTCTGCAGAGTCTGTAAAGATTGAAATATTTATCCAGCCCTTTATAGAAAAAATTTTGCTGATCCATGGGCCAAAGTACAAGGGAAAAGGGGCTAAGGTTGAGAAGCTGCCAGTTACTTCATTTTGTCATAATCAGAGACTGCTTTGAGGAAGCAGCGACATTTGAGTTCCCTCCTCAAAGATTCATGCCTTCATTCCACAAGGATTTTTTCACATATCTGATGTGGCAGGCACTGCTTGAGGTGCTGAAGATACAAGAGTGAGCAACAGAAATAAAAGCCTCTGCCCCATGGGGCACACGTTCTTAGGGACTGGTAGGATTTGGGGATATGGGGTTTGAAGGAAAATCGTTTCTGCTATAGCAGCACTGGAACAAAGGCACATGGTTGGCATCATCAGGGAAATTTTCAGAAACAGGAAGTAGTCCTAATTGATGCAAAAGATATAAGGGGGGCGGGAATGAAGGAATATACTGTGAATTAGTGATTTTCAAAGTGTTGTCCTCAGATGTATCATTGGGACCAACCAGAGAGTTTGCTAAACATATGTGTTCTTGGGACATGGTTCAGACCCAGAGAATCCGAACCTCTGGCATTAGGACGCAGGTATCTACATACTCAAAAGTTTTTCACTTATTCTTAGGCTCACTATATATTTTTGAATCATGGTGGCAGAAGTCCACTGGAGTCACATTCAGGAGTGTGTGTGTGCGTGTGTGTGTGTGTGTGTGCTGTAGTGGGATGTCAGCAGAGGGAAGGAGGTAGGAGAGAGTGAAACCCTCCCTCCCCCCACAATTTAAGACAACTTAAAATCCACTACTGGAATTCAGGCTTCTCTGGGCACATCTGGAAAACTTGGATGGGTGACATCACTTGTGAATGGGAGGTCCATTTATAAAAGAGAGTACAGAGCTTCCTGGAAGAGAGCTCAACCTTCAGGTGTGATGATAGAGTACTTGGTCAGTGCAGACCCCTACTCATCAGGGGGAAAGGATGATGCTGAGTGCATTGTGAGGACAGCTGCCAGATTTGCCTCATAGCTCAGGCCTTCATACCTTTCTTTTCAAGTAAAGGCTAATATAGGGCCAACTCATTAAAAGTGTATGTCCCAATCACCATTAATGTCCTTGAGAAGTCCATAGTTGAGGTGGACACATAAAATACCTGCCCAAATAGTAAAAATAAAAGGCTAAATTAACAGTACAGGCCATTAGTTAGGGCTGGGTGGCCAGGAATAACCTGGCGGGTTAGGTGAGACAAAGACGTTAATGACAAGCAGAGAGGAATGAGTAAGTCTATCCAAAGAGCAGAAATTGCTTGAGCTTGAGAGAGGCCCATAATCAGAGACAGCACATGCATGCAGTAATGAGTGGTTCAATTTGGCTGCAATAAGAAATTCACGTAGAGCAGTAATTGGAGATAAGTCTGGAAAGGTTGTCTAGGGCCAGATGGGGAAGGGCCTTGAATGCCAAGCTAAGGATTTTGGCATTTATCCTGGAGGCCATGGAGAGCCATTTAACTTTTTTAGCAGTGGGGTTACAGGATTAGAGGTGCACTTTAGGGAAATTAAACCAGTGGAAGAATGGAGGACAAAATGTGGATGTGAGAGATTGGAAGTGAGGAAACCAATTAAGAGATCATTGGAAAGGCCCAGGTGAGAAGTAATAAGCACCTGGATATGGTAGAAGCTGTGGGGAGGGAGAGGATAGAAAAGAGGAACTTTGAGAAAAAGCACAGATAGAATCAGCAGGACTTGGCAATAGAATAGAGAAATGGAATATGCCAAGAAGAAGGGTCCAAGACCATCCTAAAGATTCCCACCTGGATAACCACGGAGACACTGTGCAATTACAGGATGGATGAGTGGGGAGAGTGTGAAACCTGTTGATTTGAAATGCAAGAGGCCAGGTGGGTAGGTAGTTAGAATGGCAGAGACTCCAGGGCCACGTCAGCAGCGGGGAGATGGCATCCATGGGAGTGCCCGTTCCTTGTGGCCAAACATTGGACCACTGACTAGACTCAACATGGTAAATTGGATGTTGCTATTTTTTCTTTCTACACACACCCACCCACCCCCAAACACACACACACACACACACACACACACACACACACACACACACACACACACAGAGTCATATACTGATTCAGTAAATATGCACTGGGAGGAAAATCTTGGGTTGTCTATATGTATAGACTAGTTTTGTTCATTTCAACCCATGCGGTAAAACTCGTGCCAGAAGCCCAGAAAATGTAAGAGGGGGAAAATAACTGATGATAAAACAGTATGAATCCACCAGGGAAGAATAATCAAAACTGATTAGAAACTGGTTTCTTTTCCAAAGTTTCATTTTTAAATACTTAAAAAAACTTATGGACATTGGGGAAGGTAGATGTTATGGTGAGTCTTGTGAAGGGTGTAAACCTGGCGATTCACAAACCTGTACCCCTGGGGCTAATAACATATTATATGTTAATAAAAAAATAAAAATTTAAAAATAAATAAATACTTAAGAAAAACAAACAAACCTTGATTGATGCTTCAATGGAAAGAGTATAGATGAAGTTAGATATTGATGTAAATCTCCCCCCCTTTTCTGTTTTTCCTTCTTTTATTTCTTAACAATGCAATGCAAAAATCAAACAATTTTAACAGCCCTGCTGGGCTCAGGAGGACTCTGGCTCATCAAGAAGTGCTTCCCCTAAGCAAAAGTTACCAAGCCAAAAGCACACTGAAACCCTTCTCTTAAGTAAAAGCAGAGTGGGAAATGCAATATCATTCCAAAACTTGTTTCTTAGAGTAGATGAGGAAGTTGTTCAAGAAATTAAATAGTCACTTCTAAAGCAATAGCTTTGAAATCATAACATCAGTTAATCAAGAAACCTGGAAGTAGAAGAATTATGGAAGGAAATACAAAATATTTGCATACCGGTGATAGGCTAACGCTTACACCACCCATCCGCATCTTACATCATGACATCCACTGCCCTCTAGCCACTTAAACCACTCAGAGAGAGGGCTTCTTGTCCGAGAATCACAAGAAAGTGTCATCAAATGATCACAAGCTTTGGAGGCTGGTACTCCCGGTTTGGAATCCTGGTTCTGAGATTTATTAACTTTGTGACTTCAGGCAAATCTCTTAGTTTCTTTGAGACTCAATATTCTCATCTGTTGCTATGAGAATTAAATTAGCTAATGGGGGAGAAGCAAACTGCATGGGGTGCCTAGATGGCTCAGTTGGTTAAGCATCTGCTTTCTTCTCAGGTCATGATCCAGGAATCCTTGGAGCCACCTTCCCGCTCCCCGCTCAGCAGGGAGTCTGCTTCTCCCTCTGCCCCTCCCCGTCTCCTACTCTTGTGAGCTCTCTCCCTCTCAAATAAATAAATAAAATGTTTTTTTAAAAACAGGAATACCCTGCAGAGAGCTTTGCATTTAATAGACAGTTTTTTAAAAAATGAACTTTTGGGGCACCTGGATGGGTCAGTGGGTTAAGCCTCTGCCTTTGGCCCAGATCATGATCTCAGGGTCCTGGGCTCAAGCCCTGCATCGGGTTCTCTGCTCAGCAGGGAGCCTGCTTCCCCCTCTCTCTCTCTGCTTGCCTCTCCGTCTACTTGTGATCTCTCTCTCTGTCAAATAAATAAGTAAAATCTTTTTAAAAACAAATACATAAATAAAAATAAACTTTTTATTTTATTTATTTTTAGATAAACTTCTTATTTTAGAATAGTTTTATATTTCCAGAAAAATTACAAAGAATTTAAAGAGTGTTCCCATGTAGCCCACATCTGGTTTCTCCTATTATTAATATCTTATGTTGGTATGGTATATTTGTCACAACCAGGGACTAATACTAATATGTTATTATTATTATTTTTATTTATTTATTTTTTTTTTTACTTATTTGACAGACAGAGATCACAAGTAGGCAGAGAAGCAGGCAGAAAGAGAGGAAGGGAATCAGACTCCCTGCTGAGCAGAGAGCCCGATGCGGGGCTCGATCCCAGGACCCCGGGGTCATGACCTGAGTAGAAGGCAGAGGTTTTAACCCACTGAGCCACCCAGGCACCCCCTAATATGTTATTATTAACCAAAGTTCATACTTTACTCAGATTTCCTTAGTTTCTACCTCATGTCCCTTTTCCTTTCCAGGATCCTGTCCAGGATACTATACAATGTTTAGTCCTCAGGTCTCCGTAGTCTCCTCTTGGCTGTGACAGTTTCTTAGACTTCCCGTGGCTTTGATGGTCTTAGCAGCTTTGAGCATCCTGGTCAGGAATTTTATAGAATGTCCCTCAATACTTCAGCTATGCATTGTCTGAGGTTTTTCTTATGATTAGACTCAGGTTATAGGTTTTGGGGGAAAAGACCACAAAGAGCAGCATTTCATCACATTCTATCGAAGGTACTTATTACAGAGACGTATCACTGTTGGTGTTGACCTTGGTCACCTGGCCAAGATGGTCAGGACTCTCCACTCCAAAGCCATTCTTGCTCACTCCATTTCCACAGTGTACTCTCTGGAAGGAAATCACTAGTCCCAGCCCTTACTTAAGGAGTGTGGAGTTTTGCCCCACCTCTTTGGGGGCAAAATATTTACAGAAATTATTTGAAATTCTTCTGCACCAGAGATTTCTCTGTTCTCTCTCATTTATTTATGTATTCAATCACACATTTATATCCATGTGGACTATGAGTCCATTCTTTAATAATTGATGTTAAAATCTAATTTTATTTTTTGCTCATATTATTGTGGTTTTGACTGATAAAAGCTCTTCCCATTGACTTTTTGATGTCCCATTGACATACCCCACTGTTTTGTGTGTTTTTGCTTTGTTTTGTTTTAGCACTTCCTTACTTTCTGGTGTTATAAGATACCTTGGGTTCATCTTGTAAATTACCCTCCCCCCATGACCTAGGATTAGCTCTTTCTTCAAGGCATCCTGGTACCTTTTGTTGGAGGGGATAACTTTCTAATGTCACTTTTTTTCTTAGTGTAAGGACACACAATGAAGATGCTAAGAATTCTTTTTTTTTCCCCCTTAAGATTTTATTTATTTATTTATTTGTCAGAGAGAGGAAGAGAGAGAGCATGAGCACAAGCAGGCAGAGTGGCAGGCAGAGGCGGAGAGAGAAGCAGGCTCCCTGCTGAGCAAGGAGCCCGATGTGGGACTCGATCCCAGGACCCTGAGATCATGACAGAGCCGAAGGCTGCGGCTTAACCGACTGAGTCACCCAGGTGTCCCTGTTACCAAGGATTCTTTATGAAATTGTTGAACAACTTTGACAGTATAGACAATTTGGTGACTCAAAGTAAACAAAGATTTACTTCAGTGCCTCCTATGTGCCAGATATGGTACAGGTTTCTAAACATGCCAAGATGATATGAAATGGTTCCTGAGTGCTTCCATGAGTACTGCCACTATATACACTACTATAAATACTTTCTGTGTGTTGTCACTTAAGACTTCTAACAGTCCTGGGAGGTGTAAGTCCTATCATCATTCTCCTTCTTCAGACAGCAATGATGGGACTCCTTTGCCATCCCGGGTCTCAATATCTGGTAGACAAAACAGACACAGGGTGATACTAAGAACAGGAAAGAGAGACACCCACTTCAGCTGTGGGATTTGGGAGAAAATTCTGGGCTAGTGACTCCTGAACTGAGTCCTGGTGGATGAAAAGGAATTTGGGGTAAAATTCATGGGGTAGCATTCTAGGAAGAAGAAAGATCTAGAAAGATCTAGAGTAAACATGCCAGGAGGTAAAACAGTGCCCATGCAGGGATGGTGAGCAGGTAGTTGCGGCCAGGCAGGGAATGAGTAGTGCCGGGTTGACCAGGAAGATAAGGGTCTTGGTCTGCCTTCGCTCTTCCAGGTAGCTTGGACTACCTTGTAAATGACAGGGGAAAGGGGAGTGACATGATAAAATGTGAGTTATAGACAGATTATTTTGACACCATGCAGATGACAGGTGAGCAGTACAAAACAAGAAGCAAACAGACTAGTTAGAAGGAGACAGCAGGAGTCCATGGGGGAGATAGTAGGGGCCTAAATCAGGGCAGTGGTAGTTCAAATCAGAGAAATTAGTATATATTAACTTGTCAGGACCTGGAGACTGAGAAACCATGTGGTTCCTACATTTCTTTCTTTCTAGAATGTAGAGTCCAAGTCTCAGGACAGTAAAATGAAAACGGTTTAAGGAGAATGTTCTGAGGAAAAGTTCATGAATATGATTACAGCATCCTATGTTATCAATTTGGGAACCTAATTTTGCCAAATTAGAGACAAAAATAGAAGAATCTCTTTTTTTAATTTAAATTCAGTTAATTAACATATAGCATATTATTCATTTCAGAGGTAGAGTTCAGTGATTCATCAGTTGTACATAACACCCAGTGCTCATCACATCCCGTGCCCTCCTCAGTGTTCATCACCAGTTACCCCATGCGCCTCCCTGCCTCCCCTCCAGCAACCCTCAGTTTGTTTCTTCTGATTAAAAGTCTCTTATGGTTTGTTTACCTCTCTGATTTCCTCTTGTTTTATTTTTTCCCCTCCCTTCCCCTATGCTCCTCTGTTTTCTTTCTTAAATTCTTCCTATGAATGAAATCATATGATAATTGCCTTTCTCTGATTGACTTATTTTGCTTAGTGTAATAGCCTCTAGCTCTACCCACATTGTTGCAAATGGCAAGATTTCTTTTTTTTTTTGATGACTGAGTAGTATTCCATTGCATATACATACCACATCTTCTTTATCCAGTCTTCTGTCCATGGGCATCTGGGCTCTTTCCATAATTTGGCTACTGTGGACATTGCTGCTATAAACATTAGGGTACAGGTGCCCCTTCAGATCACTACATTTGTATCTTTAGTGTAAATATCTATAGTGCAATTACTGGATCATAGGGTAGCTATACTTTCAACTTTTTGAGGAACCTCCATACTGTTTTCCAGAGTGGCTGCACCAGCTTGCATTCCCACCAACAGTGTAGGAGGGTTCTCCTTTCTGCATATCCTCCCCAATATCCGTCATTTCCTCACTTGTTAATTTTAGTCATTCTGACCGGTGTGAGGTGGTATCTCATTGTGGTTTTGATTTGTAAAAACAGAAGAATCTTAACATTCATCTATCCCTGTGGCAGCATTCTTAGGGAATAGTTAACAAATACAATTATTGGTAGATCAGAATGAATATGTGGTTTGGAGCCAACCAAGAAATTCTACCAAAGTTGAATTCTACCTCCTTGACTAAACTGGCCTATCTTGCCTCAGGCTTCATAAGCCTTAGTTTCCTCTTTGGTAAAGTGGGAAACATGGTCGTATCTACATCTTGAGGTTGTAGTGAAGGCAAGAGTTAATGTAGACCTTGCTCTTGACACGTAAATAAGGGCTATCTATCTTCAGAGTAAAATTGTTTAAGATTTATTTTCTGCTTTCTCATAAAGTTCACTTAATCTTCAGCTATCTTTTGAAGGTAAAGTTTGCCATTCCTTCTACACAGCAAGAAATTAAGGCACAGAGAAGTAAAAGGTTTCTGGTTTTAAAAAAAAAAAAAAAAACTAAACCTGGGCTTACCGTTAAAGAGCTTTTAGAACAGATTTCTGGACTGCAAGACCTGGATTCCCCACCTGACAGAGACTTGTGAAACAGAAAGCTAGTCTTTGCTCAATCACCTTGTTTATTCTTCTAACAAATATTTGCTTAAAGTGCTCTTCTCTGGCAAGCCCTGTTATATGATCAGGATATACCAAGAACCAGGTAAATAAACTCCTGCCTCATGGACTTGAAGAGATATACAAACAAACAAACAAACAAAGGATAAAATGTGAGCTATAAAGCACCTAAAACGAATAAGTATTATGAAAAAACATTAAACTGGAATATGCCTAACCTGAAACATATTTTTTTTTATTGACCTTGCTTCAACTATATTGCCCAGATTAAATTTTCTGTAAGGGACAGCCTTACCCCAGTGAGCTTCTTTCATTTTAAGACCTGTATTGTCCCCTTGTTGTGTAGAGAGAGAAGAGCTTGGAGAGAAAAAAGTCAGGCAGATCAGTACAGGCAGCCATCATTCCTAAAAACACGAGCAGAAGTTCTGCCTCAATTGGGGCCCAGTGTTATAAAAAGCACGTATGGTTGTTGACTTAGATAAAGGGAGGAGGCCAAAATACAATTATAAAGAACAGTGTAGGCTAAAAAAACACAAGTTAAAAGATGAGACTGATTTCACCATGAATAACCTTTGAAATGTTTTGGTGTGTTTTCTCCAGTTGTTTTCTCTGTCACTTCATGAGAGCTTGTTATATATAAAATTTTTCATCCTGCTTTTCAGTAAGTATTATAACACAAGCACATTTCTTTGCTACCAAACACTCCCTGCAAAACATAACTTGTAATATCTGCATTATATTCATAGTGTGAACATAACATAATTTATTTTACCATTCTGCTCATTTCAAGTTCAAATTGTTTCCGATTTTTTTTTTCTTTTTCTTTTTCTTTTTTTTGGTGAATCAGGTATTTATTGCTGCTTAGCTACCTAATCCCTTGGAGTATATGATCCTAAAACTTAAATGGCCTCAAACCTTTATTTATTAATTTTCATGCATCTAACTTGGTTGCTGGGCAGGTTCCACTGGTTCATTCTGGGCTCATGTAAGCAGAGACTTTCAGCGTAAGTGGTAGGATAGGCAAGTGTGAAGATCCAAAATGGCCATATTCACACGTCTGGCCATTGGTGTCAGCTAAACACTGAGGTGCTCCTATTCTCCTCAGCACCTTTCATCCTCCAGAAGCTAGACTGGCTTTCTCACATGGAGGTGTCAGGTGGCATGCCGAAAGGGTCAAGAAAAACCCAAGACCTCTTGAGGTCTAGGCTCTGAAATAAGTAAAACTTAACTTCTGCCATATTCTTTTGGCTGAGACAAGTCACAAGACAGGTCCAAAATGAAGGTGTGGAAAAAATAGACTCTACCTCTGAATGACAGGAGCATCGAAGTCTCCTTATGAGGAGGACATGCATGCTAGGATATAAGGGGTTTGTGACTGTTAGTCTACCACAGGGATTACTGAACAATATGCTATAATGAACACTTTTATGTTCCTTAAGCTTTATGTTTTAGGGTCTAAAAGATTATTTCCTTAGAATCAACCCCTAGAATTTGATTTACCAGGAGTAAGGAGAAAATACATTTTTAAGACTTTTGATACAAACACTCTTGTTTTCCAGAATGTACTTAGACAATGCTCACCATCTCTGCTTTGTAAGACAGAGGAAATTTAATTGGTTGACCCCAAATTTAAAAAAAAGTTAATTGTAATATTCCATCAGAATTAAAGGCAGGATTATTTTCTAAAGGAATAAAGCAGCTCAGTGGCAACGAGCTGAATTTTTCTATGTCTGATCAAGAATAACGTTCTTCTTGGCATAAATGAAATCTTGGGTGAGGAGTTGGAGGCAGACCAGATTTCAGATCCATCTACCAAACAAATCCCTTGTGATTTGAATGCATGAATTTGTTGAGATTTCCTGATGGCTAACAATATGCCTTCATGTTAGCAATGACAAAAAAACTAATAGCTGGGCATGGTATTAAAAAAAGGCCTCTTTTTCATGTAATTGAATTCTTCAATCTTGCACTGCATTCATTGAGAAGAACTCTTGGGATGAATTTCTTTGAAATCTATGCTACTGATTTTATTTTCTGATATGTTGACCTTCTTCATCTTGAGACATGTTGCAAGATTGGCAGGCTTCGTTTTCTGTGCATCAGATACAGTGAAAGCTGTGTTAAGGCCCCTTGCCATTGAAATGTATTCAGTGTGGATACTAATGAAGAATTTTAAAGCGATCCAGCCTGGTTCATTCCTCTTTTTCTCATTTCTTGGGAAGGGGGAGAAATAACATCTCCTTAGCAAAGAGAACTAAAAAAATAATGACCACATCTCAGAACTTAGTCTGGTTTTCAGCTGACTGTGTTCTATTTGAGAAGAAAACTATAAATCCGTATCAAGAATGGTGGCAATTATTGTTTTTATCCTTGGAAAATGGATAAATATCTTGCTGGTGACTGTCCTGTCTAAATGTCCTCCACATGCTTCAATTTACACTATGTATTTATTTACCATTCACCAGGCATCAGCAATGTGAAAAATGCCAAGCTAGGCATTGACAATGTAGATATGAATTAATTATGGCCCCTTCCTTCAAAGCAGCTCACAGTCAAGTCTAAAGGGTGGATATGAACCAAAATGACCTGGATAAGCCTAAAATCTCACCCAAAAAAGTACTCAAGATAAGAATGAATGAAAGAGAAATATCTTCCATTCAACAAATAAACATAATGAAAAATGTATTCTTTATTCACACATCCTAACACATTTGCTACAGTCTCTAAACACCTTGCTTCTCTAGTTTTCTATCACATAGATCTGGAAAAACCCTCATGTGGGAGAAACCCAAACAACATTTTACTTGATATATATGCCTGAATCATGACTGCTGACCTCAAAAGGACCCATATCCCACACAGTCTGTTTAACTCACTGTATCACTATCTGTTAGGTTCTATTAGGGTGTCTGAGGAATTAACTCCATTCTGACACGATCTCCCTTGAAAGAATGTCAGATATCACAGGTTACGGGCTCAGTCTTATAAGCCTCCCTTCATCCCCCATTTTAGATTCTACTTGTAAGCCCAGGTTCATAACTTTCTTAACTGTGCTTCTGACCCACTGGCTATGAATTGGAGGTTCCCACAATCTGTTCCTTGGATTTCAAATGTCAGCTCCAAGCCCAGGTTGGTAGCTGTGCTTCTGACTCACTGCTGTAAATCAGAGGTTCCCATGCCTTCCTCCTCAGGATCGATTAATTTGCTAGATCAGCTCACAGAACTCAGAGAAACATTTTATTGACTAGCTTATTGGTTTATCATAAAAGGAAATAATGCAGAAGCAGCCAAATGGAAGAGATACAAGGGGCAAGTTATATGGGAAAGAGGCAGAGCTGCCCTGTCCTCTCTAGGCTCATCATTCTCCCCATATCTACACATGCTTACCAACCCAGGAGCTCTCTGAACACAGTCCTTCTGGGGTTTAATGGAGGCATTAGTATGTAGGCATCATCGATTAAATCATTGACCATTGTTTCAACTTCCCAGAGGTGGGAGGTGGGGGGACTGGAAGTTCCAACCATCTAATCACTTGGCTCCATTGGCAATCAGCGCCTATCCTTGGGTTCTTTTTAAAAATCACCTCAATGGGGGCACCTGGGTGGCTCAGTGGGTTAAGCCACTGCCTTCAGCTCATGTTATGATCTCAGGGTCCTGGGATCGAGTCCCGCATTGGGCTCTCTGCTCGGCAGAGAGCCTGCTTCCTCCTCTCTCTCTCTCTGCCTGCCTCTCTGCCTACTTGTGATCTCTCTCTGTCAAATAAATAAATAAAATCTTAAAAAAAAAATCACCTCAATGATCAACAAAAGATACTTGGGAAATTCCAAGGGTTTGGGGGCACTGTGGACAATGACCCAATATATATGAGAAATACATTTTGGTCATCTGAATGGCCAAATATATATTTCATATAAATCATAATATAACACACTACAACAAATATTTCCAACTTTCTCCACCCTTCTCAAACCCTCAGCTCTTTCCTAACCTCCCTCCATCACTTATGACTCTCTGCAAATGACCACCTCCAAATGCAAAGTAAATCCAGGAAATGAGAAGCCCCTTACCTTTTTTCCTTTAAACATATAAATCCACCTACATCCACACCCTCCTGCCCTCTTTCCTTCCTGTTACAACAGAGGAGAGTGGTCCTAGTTCCTTTGCCAAGGCCAGTTCCTTTGTATTTCCTTTGAGACATGTCCTTTGAAATGACATTTCTTCCCATCATCATTTAAACACACCTGAGTCCCTTCAGTCTTTAATCCATCAATAAACTTACAGAGACACCCACCAACTATACAGCTCTTCTCCTCAAAAGCTCTGTCTTTTGTTACTGTCTCTACCACAAATCTCATTATCCTCCCTTTGCCCTCTTCTAATCTGGTTACTTTTTGCATCATTCCACTTGAACAGCCTTCACTAACATCAACAAGGGACCTCACTGTCATCAACTGCAAATGTCCCCCTCAACACCCATCTTCCTTCACCTCTCTGCCATATGTGGCATTGCCGATCACTCCTTTCTTCATGGAACGCCCTCCTCCTTCAGACACACTGGGACACAATTCTGGTTTTCTCACTTTGGGGCCACTCCTTCTCCCTCTTTCAGGTCCACACTTTCCTACCTGGCCATTAAAGGATGGAGTTTCTTAAAGCACCACTGAAGGCTTCTCTGCTCTAGAGCCTTGGGGACCATCTAAAACTGCCCAGATATATCTCCAGTGCAGGGCATCCCTGAGCTCCAGATTTGTGTTTCTTGTTATTTTACATCTGCACTTAGAAGCCTCAAAAACATCTCAAATTTGGAACATCCAAAATAGCATTCATGACCTTGCCCTTCTCCAGGATTCTTCATCTCTCTGTCACTACCTTTCATCCATTTCACAAGTGAGAAAGAAAGTACGGAGAGTTTTCCTTGATACATCCTCTTCCCCGATCCTGATCCCTGGCCAATTCTGTAAAGTCCATTCTAAGGTTTTATTCCATCCATTCTTTCCATTTCCACAGTCTCCGCCCTGGTATGAGCCACTTCCCCTCTGGGTCTACTGCAGTGGCCTCCTGACCTGTTGTTCCAATTCCTCCCTAACCCTCTTCCACTTCATTCTCCAAACCACCACCAAACTGGTCATTTAAAAATACAGAACTCAGGGGCACCTGGGTGGCTCAGTAGGTTAAAGACTCTGCCTTCGGCTCAGGTCGTGATCCCAGGATCCTGGGATCGAGCCCCGCATTCGGCTTCCTGCTCAGTGGGGAGCCTGCTTACCCCTCTCTCTGCCTGCTTCTCTGCCTACTTGTGATCTTTCTCTCTGTCAAATAAATAAATAAAATCTTTAAAAAATATTACAGAACTCAGTGTATCACCTCTGTGATTAAAATCCACCAACGGCTTTCCCATGGCCCAAAGAATAGAAGCCAAAATCATTAACATGTCCTAAAGAGTCCCATCCAGGCTGACTTCCACCCGCTTCCCTTCCCCATCCCTCTGATACCTGCCCTCCATCATTACCCCTTCTTGCCACAAGAATGTATGCTTGTTGTCCTCTATTGGAACACTCATCCGCCACCCTCTTCACTTAATTTAAACCTCCTATCTATCTAATGTGTACACAGTAAGTTACCTCCTCTGTGAAATCTTCCAAGAATCTCCAGATTAGTTCACCTCTTCAGATTATACGTTCTCACCACAAACTTCTGCAATTACTTATTCAATGTCTGTTTCTATCACTAGACAAACAACTGTATGTTGGCAGAGAGGAATGTCTTATTGACTCACAGTTGTCTTCCCAGTGCCTATCTTTAGTGCTTGGAATATAGTAGACATTCAACAGATGTTTTCACTGAGCATATATTATGTGCCAGGCACCATTCCACTGGCTAAACAATGATGAACACAACCAATACAGTCACTATCCCCGATGAGCCCTGCATCATAGTGGAAGAAACATAATGTCAAATCAATAAATACGTAATACAAGTGTTATGAAGAAATCTAAGTGCTCTAAAGAAAATAAAAGTAAGGAAATTGAGAATGTTAGATGGTGGTGAGTTAGGCTCTTTTACATAGAGTCTAAAAAGGCTAATTTTGATAGAGAAGTCCTCTTTGAGGAGAGCATTTGAGCAGAAGTTTGAATTGGGAAAACAGGAAGGATTCATGAGAAGAGCTTCCTAAACAGAGGGAAAGCAAGTCCATCAGGGAATGAGTGTGTTTGAGGGATGACTAAAAAAGCCCATGTGGAAGGAAAGAGGAGAGTCCTATGAGCAGGAAGTGAGGCTAGAGAGGAGGGCGGGGACATATCACATGACACCAGAAAGTGCTCCCATTTGAGGATTCCCTCCTCAGAGCTGGACACATGTTGGGTGAGAAATCCTGAAATGTGTGTGTTTTCAGAGGCCAGATCTCTAGACTCCAACCCTAATTCTGTCACCAGCAGCCAGCAGTGCTGAAAGCAAATCACGTTCTCTCTCTGTTCCTCAGGTACCTTATGTGATAAATGTGGGCTTGGGACCAGCCTATCTCTAATATTCTCTCCAGATCAAAAACTCTTTTCTTTTTTAATGAACGTCATTTAATAAGAAGAACTGGGTTAAAGGTCAAGTCTGCCACTAATTTTGTGCAAGCTATTTTTCCTATCTAAGTGTGTTTTGGTGTTTGAAAAATAGGAATAGAAGAGCCTTCTCTCGGGACTGGCATGCCTGTCAAAAGACATGAGGGATGTGAAAGTTCTTTCGAGTTGTCACATGCTATATAAACCTGTAGGGAATCATTCTTGAGAATTTATGGTATAGCAGGCACTGTTGTAGGTACTGTGTATGTGTTATTTTATCCTCACAGCAATCTCGGGAGGTAGATCTATTTAAGGGCCACCCAAGAGAGAGTAAAATCTCAAATACCCTCAGGCAGTGAAATGGTGGAATTCGTTTTATACCCAGATCCACTTGGCATCAAGGCTTTAGGGAGCCTCATTAGAATACAGGGTGTAATATATGTGAGTGCAGGGGTAGGGTGGGGAGAGGAAGGGCTGTTGGAAATCAATCCAGCATTAGTGATATAAAATAAATGCAAATGATGCCATATTTGTATTTCAGTAAATAAGACTGCTTGAATAGCATCTACATTCATAATATTTTCCAAATTCTTTTTTTTAAAGGTTTCATTTATTTAGTTATTTGACAGAGAGAGAGCACAAGCAAGGGGAATAACAGGCAGAGGGGAGAGGGAGAATCAGGCTCTCTGCAGAGTAGGGAGCTCGATGTGAGGCTCGATCCCGGGACCCTGGGATCATGACCTGAGCCGAAGGCAGGCGCTTAACTGACTGAGCCACCCAGGTGCCCCCAAATTCTTATTAAATAGGTAAAAGCACTATGTGACCCAGAGTCCATCCTGGAACAAACAGTCCTTCCTTCTCACATTTTTTTTTTTCACTTGGGTGTAGAGCACCTGCTATGTGTCAGGTCCCACTGTCGTTGTTACTGGGATAGAAATGAAGAAGTAAGTCTCCTTTGTGTCAAGGACCGTAGTTTCTAATCTGGGGGGGCTGGGGAATGCCATTGCCCTGCAACAGTTGGTGTAAGTGGTGCCATAGGCACCGTTCAATGAGAACTAGGGGACACTGAGCATAGATCAGGAAGCGCCTTGCACAAGAAATGCTGCTGAGAGCTCAGATTCTTACAGAAGATATGGAACTCACCAGCGCTAAGGAGAACAGGATTATCATCTCTCTTGCTTGGGACCCTATCCCATACTGCATAAGCCCTAACATACATATTTATTCCATATTTTAGTATCTGGGCAAAGAGACGGCATCCCAGATTACTGCATCTTATAATCACTGCCGACCAGCAGGCAGCCTTCATTACCTCTGCTCGGGCACTCGGTCAGGGCTCATACCGGCATGGCTTCCGCTGAGTTATGCATATTGCTGTTGCTACATGTGCTCGCTTGGATTGACAGTTAAAGGATCTTTAAAAAGATTAGAGTATGATTCAGCTTTGAAATGAAAAGTTATTTGTACTCAGGAAAGCAGGGACCCAGAGCAGCACGACAGACGATATGAGTACATCCAGGAGATTTCTCACTAAGTATAAAATACAAATTCTAAATGACAGGAAAGTGTTGTCATAACTTTTAATTGGCAGCACCTTTTTTTTCCCTGGTGGTCCATAAAATACTACTGTACCTAATAATTGAGACTTCCTAGGTTAGGTGAGTTGCTGAATTTCAATTAATCCAGGCAAATCTTGTATTTTTAGAAGTCATATTGACTCCCCTCCAGCTTTGGATTCACTTTAGATAATCCAATCTGTTTCATGAACTCCTGCCATCCTATCCCTATGGAATTCATTCTCGGAGCCTACATTCAGGACTCTCCGATTTTTTGCTAGCGAAGTGGCCCCAGGGTTCCAGGCCGTTGAGAATGATTCCAGTTGTGGTTCAGCCATATCGTATATTAGCCACAGTTTGTGCCATCATGTTGACGTTCCTGGTCACCCAAGGATGATCTTATTATCTAAGCGTGTTATTTATAAGGAATTTCACAGCTGAAGCAAGGTACAGAATGACCTCCTGGAAAACAAGAGCGATTAACAAGTTTGGAGCAGAGCCAAACTTGAGAACAAGGTTGTTATTGGCATGATTTTAATCATGATAGACAATTAGCCAAGCTTAATTATATTGAGACGGAAAACTAGAATGAGTGGCAGTAATGAATTTCTCTGGGAACTCTCCTGTGTCTCTAACTCAAACTGGCTGACCTATAAAGTGTATAAAATGATAAAAGATGTTTGCCCACATGTACAAGCTGTGTTTACCTCGAGGAGCAGTCTGTGTGGAAAAGGGGTCTGGAGGACATTTTTCTATGGGGGACTCGTCATGGGACACACATGGAATCCTTGAGTTCCACTGGCATTTTTTTTTTGCTTCAGGAAGGAGATGCAGAAGACAGAAAACATATTTCAGCTGAACTTGAGGACATTAAATGTTAATGTCATTATGTAGCTGGGGATTCTTTAAATGTCGCCCGTGGCTGAAGTATTACTGTAGTTGTGTGTTAGCACTTTTTGGTGTTTTAAAGGCTTAATATTTTCACTGACTGTGTCAAGCCTAAATAGAATGCCCGAAAGTTCAATAGAATCAGAAAGTGATTAGAATGTAAAAATTTTAACAATTTGACACTCTTTGCCTCTAGGTTTAGAAATGGAATTTAGAAGGAAACTCTCCTTAAGTCTCTAGTCTCTTTTTCCATTATGGGTTTTAATTGACTTATTATAATTAGAATACAGATGAAAGAGAAGTTGTAGGGAAAAAGTGAAATCTCCATAGTTCATATAGTTCTTTGGGGTGCACAGAGTATACTGATATTTAATCCTCACCCCCTCCACACACACACACCTGGGAAGAGTAAACTTGATGTGTTTTAAAGATAAAGACTCAGTCAAATAGCACAAATACGCACAAAGCTTCTGATTCCAAGAAGACCAGAAGAAGGAAGGAAGGAAGGAAGGAACAAAGGAGAAGAAAAAGAAAGAAAGGAAGGAGGAAAGGAAGAGAGAGGGGGAGGAAGGTTAGAAAGAAGGCAGGAAGGTAGGAAAGGGAAGAGAAGAAAGAGGGGGGAGGGAAGGTAGGGGGAGAAAGGAGGAAAGGAAGGAGGGAAGAAAAGACAGAGGAAGGAAGGAAGTCCTTGAAGGTGAAGTTTGCGGTGGGTTGATCCAGTGTGGTGGACTTCCCTCAGTGGGAAAGCAAAGTCAAACGGTATGTCTGCCTGAGCTGTGAACAAATCCCCCTGCCTTGTTCCTTCCCTCTCTCCTTTCTCTCCTTCATCTGCCTTCTCTCACTTTGTGCTACTCTGTGCTTTTACTGGAAGCTCCTGTCTTTCCAGGAACAGTCATTGGTACTGCAATTCCATTTACACCATGTAAGGAATAAAATATCTTTTATCATTTCGCACCCTTTATAGGTCCACCAATTTGAGGTGGAGACGCAGAAAAATACAACACAAAATGTGATCTCCTACACCCACGCCCATAGCAGACTTATTCACAATAATTATTCCACCAAAAGGTGAGAGCAATCAAGTGTCCATCCGTAGATGAATACATAAACACATGGGGTATATACATGCGATGGAATATTAGTCAGCCTTAAACAGGAAGGAAGTTCTGACACGTGCTCCAATGTGGCTGAACCTTGAGGATGGTATGCTAGGTGAGGTGGGCCAGTGACAAAAGAACAAATACCTAGCCAAGTCAAATGCAGAGATGGAAAAGAGAATGGTGGGTACCAGGAGCTAGAGGGAGTGGGAAATGGGGGAATCATTGTTTAATAAGTACAGAATGTGAGTTTGGGGAAGGTGAAATGTTCTGCAGATGGATGGCAGTGATGGTTACCCAACAACGTGAATATCCTTAATACCACTGAACCATATGCTTAAAAGATGGTTAAAATAGTAATTTTTATGCTGTGCATCTTTTACCTTTAAAAAATTCAATCCCAGGGTACCTGAGTGGCTCAGTCGGTTAAGCCTCCAACTCTTGATTTAGGCTCAGGTCGTGCTCTCCGGGTGGTGAGATCAAGCCTCCTGTCTGGCTCTGTGCTCAGCAGGGAGTTTGCTTGAGATTCTCACCCTCAGCCCCTCCTCTCGCTCTCTCTTGCAAAAATAAAATCTAAAAAAAAAAAAAAAAATTTGATCCCTGTCCTGCAGTAAGTGCCCACTCTGCATTAACAGCTTCCTGTAGGGGACAGGCTGCAGCGTGACATATGCTGTGATGGTGGGAATCACAGCACAGCCTGAGAGCATAGAGAAGAATTCAAGACATGGTCGGAGAATTAACATGGAAGCTAGGAAGGACTCTGTGAAGGGTGTGTGGCAGGTGCCCAAATTAAGTCTGAGAAATTCTGCTTTCTCCACCAAAGCTGAGGGACAAAGTGGGATGCCCATTCCATGCAGAGAGAGCTGTAAGTGCAGGAACACAGAGGCTCAAGAAAGCATGGTGTGGTCAAGGATCCATAGAAGTTCTTGGTGGCTAGAGTCTGCAGTTCAAGGATGTTTACCTACTGTGACAATACAGTACTTCCTCCCAGAGAGTTAAAGTGACTTGCCCATTGGGTCAAAGACATGTTTGGGTCTTTCTATTTGGAAAGCCCATTCTTCTTCCACTACCCTAGACTTTAGAGCTGTGCTGTCAAATATGGCAACTATTTAAATTTAAATCTAACTTATGAAAAGTAATAATTTAGCCACATTTCAAGTATGGCTAGTGACATTTCAAGTATTTTTAGTGACTGCTAATATAGATGGTGAAACAGAAGCCATTTCCATCATCACAAAAAATTCTATGGAACAGCCCTACTGAAGAGTTTACAGAGTAATTCCCTACCTACTAATTTATTTGTGTATTTGAACATTACATAAAATTCTGGTATTATTATTCTCATTTTGTAGAAAAGGATACTGCAGCTTAGAGAAGCTGGTGTACATCACCTGTGGTTCTACAGCTATTGGGCAGTAATGCTGGACCACAAATCCTAAGCCCCGTGAGCCCACCTTCAGTATGCTAGGCCTTAATTCATAGTTCCCACTGCCTTCAACCTCTTCTTTGCTCCTACTCAATCTTGAGATTATTCTTCCTAAAGGACCACTTTCCAGAATACATGTGTCTTTTCTTTATCACTTGGAGAAAATACAGATCCCTTAGTTTGACAACCAAGTTCTTCCACAAATTGGAATAAATACACTTTGCAGTTTCTCCCTGTTCCCTCTCCTCTTTTCCAGTACCGCTTTTCAGCTCCAGGTGCAGAATCCATGAGTGAAGTTCCAGCCTCTGAACTTTTGGTGTCCCTGATGCCTTTCTTTCTGCCTACTGGGATTTTGTTTCACCTTCAAGCTCCAGTTCATGATTCGCCTATTCTGGAAAATCTTCCTTGACCCATATCAGTCCGGGCTGCAAAGATATCCTTTTTCTCTCTTGCCGGGAAGCATCTCATGTGTTACTTCATGGGACACTATTTCTCCGCTCTTTCTTCTTTTTCTACTGGTGAGCAAGTGTGACATTACCCATGAAGGACCTTACAGAGACTGCATTTCTCATCTTGGTGAGCCAGTGGTTCCAGCATGGATCCCCTTTGGTAGCTGTTCTCAGCTCTATGGTTGTTAGTTGTTCTAATTCATTTTATCCACATTTGCTTGACTGTGGCTTCACTTGCTATGTGCCAACCATTGTACCAGGTCCATTTACATGTGTTTCCCATGTTATCTTCCAACAATCCTATGGGAATGGTATTGTTATTTCTATTTTATCCAAGGGGTAAGTGAGGTTCAATGAAGATAGATGAGTTCCTAACTCACAGACATGTGGAGTAACAGGAGTCAGAATCTGAACGCAGGTCCATCTGGCTCCAAAGCCAGTGCTTCTGTGGCAGGTTAAGTCTTCCCTGGATGTGGTTACACACTTCAAGTTATGACAATGAGTATGTGGACACTGTGACCTTCTCAGTTCTGAATAGCTCCTGCCTGTATGTTATATTCAACACACACTAAATATGAATTGATTACAACCATTTCTCCCAATTCCCCAAGTTCCAATGAGATCAACTCTCCACCTTGGCTATGGCGTCCCTCTTTAGCTAATATGGGAGGTCGGAGGAGTGCACAATTTAAAGTACTTGTCTTGGTCTGAAACCCCACACATAACTCATCATTTAGACACTATCCAAATACTAGTAGCTGTGGATTTTGACTTTTTGTTAAATGAATATATTTTCTATTAGAAACCTCGTGGCTTCTCTCCAGGCATTGTGAGTGGAGTTTCTAGTTTATAAGATGAGATCAAAACAAATGTTTCTGCTAACTAACATGACTGTTTAGGAGAAAACGATCACAGGGAATCTTACGGGATATGATTTTTTTGGTTTAATTTCATAAAAATCCAAGAGAACTGAAAAGCTCAAGAAGCACCAGCCTTTCTACCTATTGCAGATGTTGTCATGGAAGATGGCGGGACTTGGAATTATGGTCCCTCAAGTGATGATTAGTGCTACAACATGGCGGACAGAGTGAGCACTAAATCAGGAGGCAGAAAGCCCAAGTCCTAGCCTCAGCTCTATCACTAGTGACTGGGCACTCTTGAAATTGTCACTTACTTGGACCTCAGTTTCCTCTTCTGGAACATGTAACATTGGTTGAGTAAAAGGATAAATTCATAAATGAAGGTTTTAGGAGAGATACTCTCTAAAAAATTTTCCCACATTAATGGTTTATGAGTCATAGTTTTAATTTAGTTGCATTTACAAACAAACAAAAAAAACTAGTCTGATTAAGGAAAGGGGCTCATATCTTAAAATACGGTATTTAGGTTAACTGTATAAAGAAAACAATCCCATGATTCTGTTCCACTGTTCCACCTGACTCTTGATTCCACAAGAAACCAAGGTTTCTTGGTCCTCTGCAAGGCAAAAGAAAGGCCCTGGGCTAGCACTCCATGACTATAGCAGTCAGACATAAGGCTGATTGCACGGTTCACAAACACATGGGATGGGCCACAGATCATACTGTGGAGTCACGGGCGAGGGAGACCTCGGGAGCCTACTGGAGGACTGGGGAAAGATGAAACCTGCCTGGAGGATGGGGAATTAAGGCCAGCTCTTTTAAAAGATGCTTTAGAAACCAACCTATTTCCTAACCCAGTTACTCCAGAGATGGTTTAATGTCCCTCTTTGCAATAAGAAAAGGGTAGGTACTGTGCAACATCTGAGATCTGCACACACCTGAGATCTGAGAGAAGGATGTGCTTTTTTCAGGAACCACCTATATTCCTTTACCATATAGATATAGAAGTCTATAGATATAGATAGATAATATATATACCTCCTACATATTATATATGTATATATATATGTGTGTGTGTATGTGTGTTTGAATGAGGATAGATGAAGTGGAAGGGGACTTGATAGCAGACTGTCACCATTGTTCGCAGGGGATGGATGGGGAGACAATAGCCAAGCCTGAGTGCTTCAGTAGATAACCAGGGGTGGAGAGCCAGAGACACCAAGTATAAAAGTCAAGTGCTAGAACTAGAGCAGATCTTCTTCCCAAGGCAGAGGCAAGGTCTGGAATGAGATGGGAGTCTTGCCAAGCCACAGCAGGACCAGAAGCCATGAAGGGGCACTTGCCGTGGCCCTGAAGATGGAGACTGGTAATGAGGGTTCCCATTGGACCTCTCAGGATCCCCCAAGCTAGGGAGGAATGATGAGGAACCAGCATCTGCGCTCTACCTTGGGTCTTTCTGCCTCTGATCTGGGTCCTCCTCAGCACCCCTCAAGTGTCTAGACTTGAGGCTGTTGGGGTGCTGAGCTGCCTCCCATTTGTTCCTCTGGGTGTCTTCTGAGGGAATCTGGGTTTGAATTCTCGAAGCCTTCTGTCTGTTCAGCCCTCTGCACCACTGCTCAGGACCTGTCCTTGGCCTGTATGGAGCCCCAGAGTACAGAGGCCTTCTCCTTTCTCCTTCCTTCTCAGACGTGCCTGACACTCAGCCTAG
This sequence comes from Mustela erminea, assembly GCF_009829155.1. Classification (NCBI taxonomy): domain Eukaryota; kingdom Metazoa; phylum Chordata; class Mammalia; order Carnivora; family Mustelidae; genus Mustela; species Mustela erminea. The sequence continues at coordinate 63,546,681 of NC_045623.1, forward strand.
CCTACATCTTTTCTTCCACACTGTGACAGGAAAGGGTGCCGTCTCTGTCGCCTGAGCGCTTCCTCTCCCAAGCCTTCTGAGCAGTGGGACTTGTCTCCACCCTCCTTCATTGTTATATCTGAAGCGAGCCCACTGGCTCACCATTAACAGTTTTATCATAATTGATCAGGAGAGTAACAAAGAAATAAATTAAGAAAAAAAATCTGAAACTATTATCTTGGTCTTTAGTTCCCCAATCCCTAGCTTCTGTGAGTAAAATTCCCCTCAGGCCCTCACTTTTGGTCTGCAGTTTATTACCATTCCAGAAAGTTCGCACTTTCCATCACAATGAGGCACTTAAGACAGTTACAAGAGGTATGAAGGATTTTACTGGTCAAAAATCAGGATGGCGGGTCTACTTGCCCCTGAGTGCCACCTATGACAGCCCTTTGAGGGTATTTCCTCCCTGAAAGTAATGGAAATTAAAGTCAGCATCCCTCATTTGGGAATTGAACATTTAATCTTAGAATAGGCAAAGCCAACTATGAAGACTAGCAAAGCGACGTTTAACATACATGCACTGAATAGCCTAGACCAAATCTGGACCTCAATTTAGGCAATAACAATATCCCAGCCCACTAAGTGTTAATCAAATGTTTGTAAATTGCTTGTGGTTTGCCTGTGCTTTGGGATCACATCATTTAAAGCTATCCTGAGGAATCCTCTGGCGCTACAAGTAATTAACCCTAATTCATCTGTTTTGTAAATCTGAATTTACTCCTAAAGATTAAGGGTTGGGAGAATTAAAAAGTAGACAAAGTGCAGTTAATTAAGGAAGGCTTCCTGGAAGGGGTGATCTAGGGCCAAATCTTAGAGGGACAATGATCACAGCTCCTGTTAAGGAATGAAAGGAGAAATGCAGCCAGGTTCAGTGAAGGGCAGCCTTATATCCCAGCAGCAGCAAACCTTCACGTGAATAAAAATGGAAACATCTCTCTTGGATGTATACTCATTTACAGCTTACAAAGCGCTTCCTGTGTAAGGGACATCATGGTGGTGATGACAGCAGTGAGGATTTGCCAAGTGTAGACACCGTATAGCAGTGTGAGTGCTGAAACACACTTTCACAGCTCTCCCACCAACAGCCCATTGGGTCTGGTGTTACGATCCCCTTTGTATAGAGGAAGAGACAAAGTCTTAGGCTGTTGTTGAAAGTCATAAATGTTGTGTGGAAGTCAGGTGATAGACAGAGATGCGAAGGTCTGAATTCAGGGTTACCTGACACTGTGGTTCTCATCATGGCGTCCACCACCGCTCAGAGCAGGGCGGGGAAAGGGACCCTGCCTTCGGGATGATTGTGCAACGCTAATGGCAAGAAAGTATTCGCTACTAGCCACAGCAAAACACTCTGCAGAGCACTTTCCAGAGAGGATCTCCTTCATCCCAGGAACATTCTGACACTGCTGTCAGTTCCCACTTAACCATCAAGAAACTTGAGGATCAGAGAGGGCACCGTCCCTAGGTGTGACTACAAAGAACAAGACTTTCACTCCTCTGTCCCATATACCTCGCCTTGCCCTCTACTTCTGGGTGCCAGCATCTAAGAGACAGTGTTCTTGCCTTTGGAGAGCTTGCCACCTTGAAGTTGAGTCAGACCTGGAAGTAGCCTGTTTCAGTGCAGTGCTTTGGTGGGTGAGTGGAGAGAGAAGTGTACCAGGGGTGAGTGGAGCACAGGGCTGGGGCGTTCTGCTGAGCCCCCAGGTTCGAGGTTGGCTGCTGTTATCACCATTTTATAGATGAAAAGGGCATGTTACCTGCAGTCTTTGATGTGTCCAGTTTGACAGAAGTTGTAAGAGGCCGTGTCAGGACTATAACCATGCTCAGTCTCTCGGCCTCAGCCATCAATGCCCCCTTTCTTATACTCTTCTCATGACTATCCAGAAGATGTCAGAAAAGTGTTTGAGGCCATTTGTTCCCTGGCATCACACAGACATTTGCATAAGGGACACTAACCCCGCGAGCCAATTTTCTCTCTCTCATCCTCAAAGAAAACTTAGAATAAACTCCCAGTTTCCTGCGACCTCCTGTGTCATGCCTGTCTGTGTCCTGTCCCCTCTCCTGCCTGCTGGCTCCTCCTTTTCCAGCTCTTTAAATGATAGGGAAGCTGGGGGCGAACCGAGCCCCTTCTCCAGCTGCTCTCTCCTTGGCTACTCTGAGTTGACCACTGGACTTGAAATGCCCTGACTATGACCATGAATCCCAAATAGGTGTCTCCCACTTTGACCTCCCACCTTGGGCTCCAGACTCCCTCCCCCATGTCCCCACAAGGTCATTTACAGTGTCCTAAATAGAACGCCTCAACATTCTCCCAAGCATCCTCCTTACCCTAGTCTTCCCATCTTAGCAAATGGCAGTAGCATTGGCTTGAATTCAAGCCAAACAAAACAATCTTGACTCAAATTATTTCTCTCCATCTCTAGGCCAGCCATTGTCTTGTCTTGTTTGGACTGGACAGTTTGGACAATTGCCATCAGCTGCTTCTGGCCTTCTTGATTCCTCTCCTGCTCGCTGTAAGCTGTTCCCTCCACAGCAGCCAGAGGGATATTTACAACATGCAAATAGATCGTCCTGATTCCCTGCCCCCTGGACACATATTCAGAAAACTCCAGTGGTTCTCATCACATTTAAATAAAGTCCGGACCACTGACAGAGCTCCTGTGGCCCAGCAGGATCTGGCCCTGAATTGTTGATGTCCCCCCTCGAGACTTTTCTCCTGCTCTGCTCTGTGTCACTGACCTTTAGGCTGTTCTTCCAACACTTGAAGCTTGTTTCTACTTCAGGCTTCTATGCCAGCCTTCCCTGCAGAGACCCTTCTTCCTGAGGTCTTGCAGTAGTGTGCTTCTCCACGCGTTTTTGGTTTATGCTCAGACTGACACCGGTCCCCCAATCCCACCTTGTGCCTTTGTACCATCTTATTCTTAAGTTCACCAGAGCACCTATCGCCATGTGAAATATTTTTATTTTATTTTATTTTATTTATTTGACAGAGAGAGAGATCACATGCAGGCAGAGAGAGAGGTGGAAGCAGGCTCCCCGCTGAGCACGGAGCCCGATGCGGGGCTCAATCCCAGGAGCCTGAGATCATGACCTGAGCGGAAGGTAGAGGCTTAACCCACTGAGTCACCCAGGCGCCCCAGAAATATTTTTGATGGATTTTCCCATTTTACTTCTAGAATATATGCTTCATAAAGGCTGGGATTTCCTCCACCTTCTCTGCCGCCAAAACAGTGTGTCAAGCAATGCCTGGTATATAGCAGACACTCAGTAGAAAAGTTGAATGAATGATCTGATTATTCTTTCCAGTTCTAAAAGTAATACATGTTTATGACAGAAAATTAGGAAATAAAGGTATATATTTAAAAAAAAGAAGTAAACATTTTGGTAAATTTTAGTCACACCTTTTCCTATGTATACTCTTTAAAAAGATTTTATTTATTTATTTGAGAGAGAGAACGCAAGAGCACGGAAGGGGAGAAGGTCAGAAGGAGAAGCAGACTCCCGACAGGGCTGGGAGCTGGATGCGGGACTCGATCCTGGGACTCTAGGATCATGACCTGAGCTGAAGGCAGTCGCTTAATCAACTGAGCCACCCAGGCACCCCCAACCCCATGTGTACTTTTAAGTGGAGATTATTAGGTGCACCCAATTTATATCAACTTTTTATGCAATTCTCCACATTTTGTCCAATATTTTGTATAATATGTGCTTAACAGACATAATTTTTTTCTTCCTATCTTGATTTCCTTCCTGAAAAACTCTTAGACGAGTACCCATCGTGCCCTGTGGTTTGCATTTAACTAAGACAGTGCAGTGTCTTTAAAGACTATGTGAACGTGAGCAAGTTATTAACTTCTTTGGACCTCAGTATCTCTATCTGCAAAATGGGAACAATAAAACCTACCTTGCCTGATTTACAGCATTGTGCAAGGATCTAACAAGGGAATGGGGCAAACCCCTCCTTAGATACTGGTGTGACTCTCTCTTTTTCAACTAGCACTGTACAAGTGGAATAAAAGTTAGAGAAGAAAATATGACACCAAGTAATTTGTGAAGCAATTTTAAATTTGTGTATAAAAAGCTATTGGCAATTGTTCTGTGCTGAGTGAGACATGTCCTAATGTTTGTATTTAATATGCTAAACAGTTGCCAGTGCCTAATTCTATGTTCGTACCCTGCAATAGCTAATTTTTTTTTTTTTTACAACTTTCAGCTGTAAAACTGGGGTCAATTATTTTTAGCCATTTCTTCAGCCTGTCTCATTAGCAAAGTACTTTGAGGTAATGACTTGGGCATACTTGATGATTGTTCATTTTGAAAGATGTCATTTTAAGACTTTTCTGGAAGTTTCAAATCTGCCTGTGGGAGATCTGTTTTATGCCAAAATGTCATTTCAAATTCAAGCCTACATACCGGCTAACACTCGGCCCTTATAAATGTTTCACACCACCTGCATTTTTTATCATAGCTCTTTCATGCAAACTTGGATTTCTTGTGGCTCACCTCCAGTGTCTGTCTGAGGGGGAGAAAGTAATATTTTTAAATGGCCTTTTTTTCCCCTTTGTCAGAGGAGATAAAATTCCCCAATTATTTTCCCCTTGTGCATAGATATTTATATTAATATTTTAAGGAATGGGTTCTTTATAGTGTTATTCCTGAACCCATGTGTTAAATTTAAAACAAATGTGTCCTAAAAATGAATATTTAATCTGAGTTTAATACCTGAAACCAGATTCATGTTGACTTAATTTCTTTGGTCATAAAAGAAACCTATGAAAGGATTCAGATTCTTTCATTCATTCAACAAATATTTTAACAAGTATATTGAATACCTCCTACATTATCTCTTTTAATTCTTCCAATAACTTGTCAGTATAAGATTATCAACATTGTCACCTTCAGCAGCAGCATCCCTATATCGTGGATGAGAAAACCAAGACTCTGAGCAAATCCTTAGGATAAGCAGTTTGGAAAAGATTTAGAGGTGTCAAGTACAATATCAGGAATGAGAGACAGAGACCAAGAGGCAAGACCTAGTCGAAACCTGAATGGGAGGATTCAATGGGGAAGAATCATGGTCATAGCTTGGCTTTGCCTTGCTTCACACTGGGATCATTTGGGACTCTAAAAATCACTGCTGATTGACTTCCACCTCAAGACACTGTGATTTAATTGGTATGGGATCCAACCTGGTATCAGAATTTTTTTTAAGAAAGCTAATGTACAACAAACTTTGGGAACCACTAGCCTTGGTAGCGGTCTGTAATGAAACTAAAGTAACTCCCACTTCGTGTGGTCCATCACTGGGTCCTGATGTTCCAGTGGGCTGTATTGGTTTTTAGGTCACAGGATGGACATGAAGAGAAAACATGGGTCCCAGATCCCTATCAGAAGAAGAAAGGCAGCAAGTTTTAATGGAATAAGGGCAGGCTTTATTCACTCAGCTTTCCTGACCCTCAGCTTCCAGGTCTCAGAATGGCTATTATGATGCCTATCCAGTAGGCATGTTGTTGTAAGAATTACATTAATTACAATGAAACCCTTTTTATGCAATGACTTCAGAATCATCAGTCCATTATTTGAAAAGAAATAATAGTAAATGAAAGCAGGTTTAGAAGATAGTATTTTCCAAAGATGGCCAAAATATCTCCACCCCATATGATCTTCTGATAGAAACATTGTCACTTTCCCATCTGAGTCAGGGCCCATGTTCCTTCTTGAATCTGGGTGCACATTTATAAATGCCCTGATCAGTAGGTTATAGTGGAAAGGACACTATGTGACTCAGGAGGTTAGATCATAACAAGCAATACAGTTTCCACCGGGATCACTCTCTCTTGAAACAAGCATCTTGGGAGCTCAGCACTAAAATGTCTGGCTCCCTTAAAGCCGCCATGTTGGAGAGACCAGGTAAAACAGCCACACCGAGATAGAAAGAGATGCCCTGAGAGCCTCTGTGTTCCCTGCCTTTGGCGGTCTGAGTCTTCCCAACATCACTTGCCAGATAGGGGAATTCACTGGCCCTTGATCCAGCCCTTGATCTCTGAGCTGCCCCAGCGGTCAGGGAGTGCAGCTGCCCCCCCCCCAGCTCCGCCCAAAATGCAGATTCGTGAGCAAAATAAATATTACTGCTACTTTAAGCCACTAACTTCTGAGTGTTTTGCTGTGCTGCATTAGGTAGCTGGAATAGTGGGGAGGAACAAAAAGCAATCTATACAAATGTTAAACAGTTTATCTCTAATTAAATGTAACAATTCTTTTATTTAGCAACCTTTTGATGTTGAGCCAAGGTCTTTCTGGGAGAATAAGGCCCACTGGCCAGAACCTTGGCATTAAACGTACACAGAAAGCTTTTTTTATTTTTTAAAAAGATTTTCAGTGTCAGTTTCTTTAAAGTAAAATGAATGTGTCAAAGCACTTAAATTTTTTTTTTCACCGCTTTCTTCTGTCCTTTATAGTTATCCTATTCTGACTTAATTCAATGTTTTATTAGGCAGCTCATTTATTTTATCAAGTCTTTCCAAAGCATAACTTAGATTTCATAAAAAGAAATCTTTCTTTTTTGTGAATACATTGCATCCTAGTGCATGTTACTTAGTAGACTGCAGGATAAAATTAACAAGTACAATTTGAATAAACAAATATATGGTGAGCATGTAGTTCTGCTCATGTGAACAGAAGTACACAGGTTTTCTAAAGAAAAGTCTAGTAGCCACTCGTGTTCTTTAAAGTTATAGATATTAGTCGAAATATTCATCAAAAGAATGAGAACCCCATTAATCTAAGAATTTGTTTAAATGAAGGTTACTTATGAGAGTTTCTATCATAACATGTATAAAAGCACTCACATACTGTGAGCACTCATTAAATGTTAGTTTCTCTTACCACTTAAGTCTTAATTTGCCAAAAACTCTGCTTGCAAATCATCTCTGATATCAAATACTAACGGAAGAATTTTTAAAATGTAATCTGTGATAGCCACCCAAATTTCATACTATTTCAGAAAATGCATTCCATTTCTATTTATGAAAAATCATTTCCCATGTATGAGTTCAGACCGGGTACCTAATATTTTTAAATCACTTGCAGAAAAGAACATGCATCATGACTAACTTCTCCAATAGTGTACCTACTGAATGAGTTTACCCTTAGAAAACAAATCGGCTAAAGCAGCCCTTGGACCCTGCACTTTCTCTAGCCTCAGCCACATCTTTGTATGATTATCAATAGAATAGAGAGTCCAATGTCCTGGGGCAAGCATTGAATTTTAGGACAAGGTGTGGAATGTACTATAAGTGTATCGTCTTAGAATCTAGTGGTTACTCAGAGCTCTACTCAAAGCATAACCGAGGGATACCACTCCAGTCCTGCCTCTGCAACCCTGCACACTACTCCTAAAGGGACCACACAGACCCTTCACACCACAGGACACAATTCCCCAATGGTTCCTCAACACCTGCAGATCAAGTTGGGTCTCGGTAACATGGTTAATGCAGGTCTCCAAGTTAAGGACCCTGACTTTCTTTTCAGCCTCCTCTCTTTAAACCACTGAGCCACCCAGGTGCCCCTTCAGCCTCCTTTCTAAACACTCTCATTTATATTAAGGCCCAGGCACAATGTGTAGCATAATCGGATTTTGTTCCCAGCACTTCTGCTTCGTGAAACTGCAATACTTGGAGCACCTGGGTGACTCAGATGGCTAAACATCTGCCTTCAGCTCAGGTCATGGGATCGAGCCTCGTGTCAGGCTCCCAGCTCAGTGGGGAGTCTGCTTCTCCCTCTCCCTCTGTCTCTCCCCCTGCTTGTGTTCTCTCTTTCCATCTCTCTCTCTGTATCTCTCTCAAATGAATAAATAAAATCTTAAAAAAAAAAAAAAAACTGCAATACTTACCCTAAAGTGTTTTCCAGACTGGGGGTCTTAACCAACTAAGAGCTCACAAAATCAATTTAGTGGGCTTCAATCACCATTTAAAAAAATTAGAATGGAATGGAATGAATCAAGGTACATTACACATAGTAGATATGTGTTTTAGTAAGCTTTGGTTTTAGTGGTGTGTGTGTGTGTGTGTGTGTGTGTGTGTGTGTGTACCAATTTGTAATGTAGTGTATTTTTTACAGCAGATAGTAAAATCAAAATACAGAAAAGCTCATACCTCTTTACCATATGGCATGCAGTTGGTTCTACCTAGAAGGCCTTCTCCATGCAGCACTTCTCTGTCTCTCCAGCAAATTCCAACTTATTGTCCAAGATGCTGCATCTTCTGTGAAGCCTTCGTCAGGTGTTTACAATGTGTTGGGCATAGAGCTCAATACTTAAGATGTTATATGCCATTTTCATGCTCAGTACAAACTTATGAAGTTAGACCTAATAATATTCCCATTTTATAGACAAGTACATGGGAAGCGACAAATGAAGTAAGTAAGTTGCCCAAGGTCACAGAGGCAATTCATGGTCAAGCTAGGGTTTGAACCCAAGCCTTTGGATCCAGAGTCTTTGCTCATAGCCAGTACACTGCAGAGCTTCTTTTGAACACCCCTGGCTAAGCCCAGACATTTCCTTCTCTGCCTCCCTGGCACATGGTTAGAGTCTCTAGGGTGGCATTTTCTATACTATGCTGTATTTACTTGTTTACATGCCTGCTCACCCACCACCCCACCCAACACTAAGTGAGAGAATCTACGAAGACATGAACTGTGTCCTGTATCTTTCTTTTGCTTTGGGACCATACATATACATGTGTGTCATATAGAGATGACTTGACAAATATGAAATAATAAGTGGAAATATGAGAAATTATCAGTATCTCACAGATGAAGAAACTGATACTTATCTAAGAGGAAGCTAAGCCTACTGTTCTTTCTGGCCTCTTCCTGGTATAATAAACCTTTTAACAAAGTTTAGAAGGAGTGGTCACTTTGGATGAAGGCTAGGGAGATCTTCACAGAGCTACGAGAAATTTCATAGATGGATAAAGGCACTACAGGATATGTGACACATAATTAAAAATACAATTGTTTTTCATTTTCCATTCATGACCATGCTGTTCATAGGCATGCCTAAGAATCGGGTCTGTCCTAGGTGCCATTTTCCTTGGTCCATTCACTCATTCATTCATCCAACAAATATTTTTGAGTCAAGCCATGTGGTTTGTCTTGGAATATATGGATAATGACATTCAGTTCTTCCCCGAAAGATGCTAGTAATTTATGATGGAGCTGAGCAAATAAATAGGTGATTACTCTATGGCATTGGCAAGTATCACCTTGCAGTAAAGGGCCAGAACTTCGGAGCTGGTTGGTCCTGGGCTCAAGGCTGGGCTCCACCATGAAGGACTCCTAACACCTTGAGGGCTTCAAGTGGATTCTGGGAGGTCCGGTTTTCTCATCTCCTAGGGCTGCTGTCAGGTAATGCGCCTAAAGCACAGGGAGCTCTAGAAGTGGAAATTGCAGGCTGATGACCAAAATAATATTTTTGTATGTGGGCCCTCTCACAGGCTTGCATGACATTCCTCTCTATGTGTTGATTTAGGCCCATGATTCTGGGGCACCTGGGTAGCTCAGTCAGTCAGGCATCCGGCTTTTGATTTAGGCTCAGATCATGATCTCAGAGCCTTAGGATCCAGCCCCTTGATGTCTCTGTCCTTGGTAGGGAGTCTTCTTGGGATTCTCCCTCTCTCTCTCTCTCCCCCTGCTGCACACACCTCCCCCCCCAATCAGCTCACACAAGTGTGTGCTCTCTCCCTAAAATAAGTAAATCTAATATGTGTATATATATTTATGAATCTGAATTCTAATTAGAATTTATTAGGCATCCTCTATGGGAAGAGAGGAAGGCTCTACCATCTTGTGATGCCAGTTTTCTTCCTGGGTTGAGGCCCCAGGTCAATGTCTTCCTTACTTCTTTTGCATTTACCTGCTGAGTACAAGCCACAGCCTCTCTTCTCCTAGACCCAATATCTCCCCTCTTAGTATCCTATCAGTTCCACATTCCTACTTAGTATTTGTTTTTTTCCAAGCATCTAGCCTCATTATGATACATATTTATGGCTATTTCTATGTCATAATACCTCTTAGCTGACATTCCCAAGTATACCTTAGAGCTCCTGTGTTTTTATCTACCTCAAACACTAAAGTTTCTGAAGGAGAACTTTTATAGGATTTTGTAGGAATATGTCTTTTTTTATGAAGAGTACCCTTCTTTTGCCCCACTGTTGAGCTTTTCCATAAAAATGAGCACATATGTCTCTCATAACAGGATATTTCTGGCTAAATACTATAGAACTGTGAAGGAGAACCACTTCTCCCTAATACCCCTGGTCTGAGTTTGTAGTGCTCTCTGGAACAAATAATGGGAAATGCAAACTTATGCTTCCTAATAGGAGCAAAAAGTGAACCCATATGCATCAGATTAGCTCATTGTGTTTTTCTGTTGTATTGGATTCAGTAAGGTTTCATGTATTTTGCAGACATAGATGGGAGTAGAATGAGAGGAAATGGACTTTTCATGGCTATGAAAATGGAATCAACCCAGAAGCACCGCTGATTTTCCTAGGAGTAGTATCCCACGAGTCATGACATCTGAATCAGCCAATGTCAGGATCTTGTTTAATTTCATTACATATTTGCAATAGCTTGCCGTCTGCTTCACTGGGGAATTATAAATTTTAAAAAGTACAAGTTCAGCTATTTGAATTCCTCAGATCATATACTCAGTATTACCATTACTCCAGTACTTTCAAGAGGAGAAAAAGCAAGTAGCTACTTAAATATATCAATATCCCATTAATGTGGTTACTTATAAAACTATAAAACCTATAAACAGTTTAATGGTTTTCCCCTAAATACTTCCTGCAATCTAATGATCTGCATTGTTCTTCTATTTTATGTTGATAGTAAATCTAGGAATACACTTACACTTCTTGAGAACAGAAATGGTGTTTTTCCTCTCCACTATGGGCAGCTCATTTTTAAGAATGCAATAGACACCTTTATGGCTATTGTGCTTAAAGGAAGATATATAGAAATGGGTACGGGTGGGAGTGTTTATGGAGATGGTCGAGAACAGAGCAGTACAGATACTCCCATGGTTATTATATTCAAGATACTCGGATCTGATGCATGGAAGCCAAGACAGGATTTTGTGTAGCCTCACTTTGTGTAACTTACTGAGCACCTCAACATGCCAGGAATTGTGCTAAAGTTTCCAGATATGTGCCTAATAATGTGACAATAGCTACTTTGGGGGAATGCTTCACCCATGCTGGGCAATATGCACCTGATTTATCATATAATCTTTAGAATTTTGCTTGAAGTTCCCTAGAATCAGAGTCATTAAAAAGAGAACTCTTATGCAAGTGATTGAGTGGAAAAGGAGAGTGAAGGAGTAGGACAGGGCAAGGGGAAAGAACTAAGCAAGGATATAGACTCTGGAGCTCATAGACAGAGTTTGCCTCATTTTGAGTCAGTGGCTACAGGGGGAAACCTCCAGAGCAGGGGGCTTCCTGGAAGAAGAGGGTGTTTCTCCAGAGAAGGGTCCAGTTGACACTCGGGGCAGCTGGGGGATGGTGCCCAACCCCGGGCACCAACAGCATCTACTACATACTCTTTGGAATAGCTACTGTCCCCATTTTTAAAATGAGAAAACTAAAGCACAAGGCATTTAATTTGCCCAGAGTCACTTTTAGGAGATCGGGATTTCAACCCATATCCATCTGACTGTAAGATCTTGACCCTTCTTCTTGCACTGTAAATGCAGTCAGGGTGATGACTTCTAATCGAAGTCGGGTACAGAGTCCAGAGGTAACATGGAGAAGGTGATGAACTTTCCAGAGAGGCAAAGAGTTTGGGGTTGTGTAGAGATAGAAAGCAAACCCTTCCTGCTCTGTGCATTATATAGAAAAACCAGAAGTCACAAAGACAAGGAAGAAGGATTCTGGTGTATTTTTGGCTGCAGAATCCAATTCCTTTGTGTGCCATAAATATAAAGGCATGAGAGTGCTAAGCAAATGGTAAGAGTAGAGTATTGTTTCTAAGTAAAAATATATCCTAACTAAATCAAACTGGGAAGAGCTTTGCATTTCTTCCCCTGGACTGACCCTCCCTGGGTGTTAGAAGTTTAAGTGGCAAATGCCATTGGCCCAGTAGCTGATCTGTCCTAAAATTGCCCAGACCAAGAGTCTGGCTAGGGGGCCAACAAAATATGCAGAGAGGGGGACCAGCCTAGGACTCCCTTCTTATTTGTCATGCTGGCTCTGCTACTTCCTCACTAGGGGACTTAGACAACGTGTATGGCTGGGCTTCGTTGTCTCACTTATACAAAGGAAACAAGAGTCGCCCTATTCTCCTGCTTTCTGTGGTTTCAACTGCCATCATTCTTTCTTCCTCTCCGCAATCCCAGATTTCCTCTTCTGTAGAACTCTGTTCCCCGACCTACACTCTAGGTCCTTCCCCACCAGTTGTTATGCTTGTTATGCCATTGTTAGGCTTCCCACACATCGACCTTGACAAATATCTCCATCTACATTAAATTGATCTGAAATGGCTTTGACCCTGTCCAGAGCGGTGTGTAATATAGGAATGTGATAGTTTGGGGGGCAACCGAACATATACATCACAATTCTACTTCCCAAACATGATCCAAGAGTTCTGAAATGCAGCGGACATCTTGATTTCTGCATTATAGAAATTTTGATTTTATCTTTGGTTAGCACACTTGTTTATAAATTACACAGTCATTTTACAGAGTGCCTCCCTTGTCCCTCCTTGTCCCCGTTTTGAAAGGGTGGGTTTATTTTACAAGTAATTCTAGTCATCACGGTCTCAGATCGCTTTGATGTTGGGTGATAGATGGTAATACCGGGTGATATGAAGAGTATCTGGGTGATCATTTTTTTTTTTAAGATTTTATTTATTTATTTGACAGACAGAGATTACAAGTAGGCAGAGAGGCAGGCAGAGAGAGAGAAGGGAGGAAGCAGATTCCCTCCCCCACTCAGCAGAGAGCCTGATGCGGGGCTCGATCCCAGGACCCTGGGATCATGACCTGAGCCGAAGGCAGAGGCTTTAACCCACTGAGCCACCCAGGCGCCCTGGGTGATCATTCTTCAGGATCTGATCCCTTACCTTCTCCTTAAATACCTGGAGGCAAAAGTAAAGTCTGAGAAAGTGGGAATCAGATGCCAACTCTCTGCTCCCTTGATTCAACTCCAGGATGGTGATTAAATGAGTGTTTGCCTTGTTGCAGATCAATTATTTTGAGGACTCAGAATTTCTTGCTGTGTCTTGAATTGTGCTGATGGTTTTTAAGTAGGCTATAAAAATTCCTGCGAATGATTTGTTTAATTATTGTCTTGCTCCTCATTTACATTTTTATCTAAAACTCTGAGAACCGAAATCTGTATTCAATTCCATTTCCTGCTAGCTACAATTTGCCTTGTTGGGAGACATATCTGGTCTGTGCTTTATGTATGGAATAATACCAGTCAGGCAGAATTAAATGTCTGTGATGTGGCTATGGTGTCTATAGACATAGCTCTTTTTTGCTGATTTCTCTCTGGTTTAGGACAATATTCAATGTTATCTAATAGCCATGGCTTTTTTTTTCTTTTCTTTTTTTTTTTTTTACACCTCACTCAAGGAATCATCACAGTCTAAACATGTTCAGACTTGACTTTCTGGATTAGACCCTCTGAGAATAGAGGATTCTATACCCACCACATTACAAGACTGGTTTTTACTGACCCTCCCCTCCGTGATGCACAAATAACCAGATAAAAAGTAACACACACAGCCCATCACAAAACCTTAGATCTGGAGATACCATCACTGTCACTTTACACCGCAGAAGCAAACTGTAGCATGGCATCATGGGAAGAACACCGAAGTCGGCGGGATTTTGCTTTACAAACATTTCTGTGCAGTTCGACACAAGTGCTTTTGAAATTCCGGAGTCTCGGCTGAAATAAAAACTGTGAAGAAGTAAAATTCTGGGGGTGAAAAGCTGCAGTTGCAAAAGAAACAAAGCAAAACATTCCTGAATACTTCTACCCAAACTGCCAAGATTGCTCATGTTGATGAAAATACTATGAGTGTGCATTGGAGTCAGATTTGTAAGAGGGAAAACAGATCATTTCTCCAGCTCCTGTGTAGAGACAGAGTTCCACAGGAGTGAGGTGTCTGCCCAAGGTGTCCAGTGAGTTAGTGGCAGATTTAGGACGAGAAGTAGCAAATCTTGATTCCAAGTCCAATGTTCTTTCACCCTCAAACTGCTATAAATGTGACAAATTATCTTATTAGTTTAGCCTAGTTCAGCATTTCCTCAAGTGTGGGATGTTAATAGGTGTTACATGAAATAATAGTTTCATGGTCAAATGAGTATAGAAAACGCTGTTAAATAAAATTAAACACATTTCTTCATTTCAGGCTTCTCTGAACCTTTAATATGTTAATATATATTGTGACTCTCAAAGAGGGAAATCAAATATACAGCTTTCCTAAACTTATTTGACCATAGAAATCTCTTTTCTGCAGAATAACTCACAGAAGACACTTTGAGAGGTTTTGGCCTCACCAGTAAAATTTAATGTCTTTGTACCAGTGAAGGTACAGATAAGAGATTTCATTCAGCCAAGATGGTTCAAATGGTGAAGCTAACAAAGGGGCTACATCCAGAGATCCAATCTGGGCAGAGTTAAGAAAACCGAAAAAGGATAGTGAAGCCCCCAGGCAGGGGGAAGCATTCCCACTGCACTGAAGAAGCAGGGGCAGGAGACCAGGCAGGGTACACTCTAGAACAGAGCTGGGGCTGTTAGTGGGACCTAGCCTCTCAGAGGGATATGCTTCTCCCTGGGCCAGAGTGATGATAGAGGAGGAAGGGGGGGAAGGAGGAAATGGGAAGAACTATCCCAACTGCTTTGTCTCTTTCCTCTCTGATCTGTTGCACCCCCTATTGATCAAATGTAACTGGAAACCAGCCAGCAGTGTAGCCTGGGCGTGGCTACATCTGTTGTTAGTGTCTAGGTTCAGCCTCTCAAACCCAGAGGTGTGCCATGCACTTAAAGGCACTTTGCTTATATTGATCATTTCCTTAAATTTCATGAGAATCCCATAATCCCAGAATCACGGCCATTTGCAAATGAGGAAACAAACATAAACTCACATAGGTAATAAGAAATAGGATTCAGCCCCAGCCAGGTTCATCTGTCTGCCTTCCATTTTACCACATTGCTGAGCCAGAAAATATCAGACTTTCAATGAAAGCTTAAAGAACTTGCAGAAGGAGTTTTTCATCTTCAATTTCAAGCAATTTCATCTTATCGCTGACACGATTAATCCTCCAACAGAGTGAGTAAGTTTAATTTATAGGGGTTTTCCCCCATCCTTTGCAGGGACAGGAGACCTTATTTTATTCATCTCTGCAATCCCAGACCTTAACACAGTGCCCAGCCCTGAGTTTGTATTTGTTGAGTGAATGCAAGAAGGAATGCATGAGTGAGTGAAGTGTAAATCAGCATTCCAAGGACATTTTCTCACAGCTCTGTTGGGACAGAGTTGGCCTATCAATCTATTTTTAAATGTTCTGGCTTGTTCGAAATGGGAATTTTTCCATGTTGAGCATCTGTTCATGACTTTTTCTTGGATAGCTATGATACCTCTCTCCTTACAACCCCCCAATACACACACTAAACACACACATAGGGGTGCACACACCCCTCAATTGCCTCTCTGTCTCCATCTCTGTCATGCTAATCCTTTCTGTTCAGAGTCACCAGATGTGTAAAATTAACCTTTAAAATGTACTACAGATAACCACACCCTATGCCAAACCTCTTCTGTTTCCTTTAAAATCCTATACTAGCTCCATGTTGCCCATTAGTTGAATACATATCTGCTAAATTTAACTGAAAAGCCTATTATCCATCCTAAAATTCCACTAAAATCCCAATTTTTCCGTACTCTCACCCCATCCACTTTTCCAGAATGAACCCTTCCATCAGGCTGGGCTAGAACTTTCTCTCAAAGGTGCTACGGTCATTCTTTCCTCTACACCTTTATCCATGCACGCTCTGCATGCAATGCCTTTTCTCTTCCTTCCATTGTCTTTTCATTTATTCACCCATTCACTGAGCTCTCGTTGTATGCCAGAAACTGTTGTACTGAAGCGGATACCAAGAAAAATTTAACTTGGTCTCTGAGAAGTGCAAAATCTTTCATGGGAACCTGACACACTGAGCAAGAACGCACAGCACAGGGTGCCTGGGTGGCTCAGTGGTTAAGCCGCTGCCTTCGGCTCAGGTCATGATCTCAGGGTCCTGGGATCGAGTCCCGCATCGGGCTCTCTGCTCAGCAGGAAGCCTGCTTCCTCCTCTCTCTCTCTCTGCCTGCCTCTCTGCCTACTTGTGATTTCTCTCTGTCAAATAAATAAATAAAATCTTTAAAAAAAAAAAAAAAAAAAAAAAAGAACGCACAGCACAGTGTGCTGACTGCTGCAACAAAGGCCAGGGGAGAGAGCCAGGGAATCGCAGTCCCAGGAGTTCAGGAACAGTGTCTATTCCAAGTGCCCAATGCATTGTGGGAGCTCAACAAGTGTTTGTTGAATGAATGAATGAATGAATGAATGAGTGAAATAAGATTTGAACTAGGTTTTAAAGACAGTCTGCCTATAACTTTCAAGATAGAGCTCGAGGTCTTCTCCCTGCCTACACTGAAACAAAATGCTCTTGTAGTTCTCAGAACATTCTATCAACTTGCTATCTATAATTGCTCTGTAGTTCATGCACCCAATAACAATGTAAGCATTAGTAAGTTCAGATTATGACTTATAATTTTTTCATATGCCATCTATCACTGATCTTGATATACAATAAATATGGAAAAATGGTCAAGGATTCAGCTGAATTGATTCTAGCAGAATTGAAACATTTCTATATATACATCCATTTGGAAAGGGTAAGTTTAAATAGTATTTTAGGGTTGATGATGTGAGTTCATCCTAAGAGAGCTTCCTAAGGCAGCGTTAAAAATGACCCAGAGCTCTTGATAAAACATGGATTCTTAGTCTATGGGATGGTCCCTGAGAGCCTCTATTTCTATTTCTCTATTTTACGCTCCTAGGAAGTAAAAATACAGCTGGCCCATGGACCACAGTTTGAGTAGCAAGATGTTAGAGGAAAGAGGGACAGAAAATAACACTATTGAGTTCATGTTATCTCAGGCACTAAGGATGCCTTTGGATGCATTAACTCTATGGTTTTCACGTTATATTCATCGACTGGTTACAGGAAGCTTTAAAATATACAAATTGTCAGGACCCACTTCTAGAGTTTCTGACTCAGAGGACCTCTGGTGGAAACAAAGAAATCAGTATTTTTATAAAGCTCCAAGGTGCTTCTGATGCAGTCATATTCAGAATTCTAAGAATGACTTCCAGTGGCCCTTGTCCTGATGCAATTTCCTCCTGAGTGTGGGTGGAACCCATGAATATGGCGAGCTTGGACTCTCGTGGTTATATCCCATGATATGGCAAAAGATAGATTATCTGGCGAGTCTAATCTAGCTACAGAGCTCTTTAAAAGCAGGGTTTTCTGTGGCTTATGGCAAAAGAAGCTAAAGAGATTTCAAATATGAGAAGTCAAGGCACCATTTTGCTAAGCAGTGGGTGGAGAGGGTCATAGGAGAATGAAAGCAGAGAGCCTTAGGGGCTAAGAGCAATGCCCTGCTGACAGCCAGCAAGGAAACAGGGACCTTGATCCTACAACCACATGGAACTAAACTCTGCCAACGACCTAAATGAGCCTGGAGGCTGGTTCTTCCAGAACCTCCAGATAAGAACCCATCTGGTCTTTGACACCCTGACTTTGGTAGAAATACGAGAGGATAAATGGGTGTTGCTTTAAGCTGGTAAATAGATGGTAATTTGTTATGCAGCAGTGGAAAACTAATGCATAAACATTTAGGTTTGGCAGTAGACTACATTAAGGAATGGGATCCTCCCATAGGCTCCAAAGCACAAGTTCATTATTTCCACTTTATGGATGACCAGGTGTGGTCAGAGGACTGAGGTTCTTTTCCCACAGTCTCATACCTAATGTCAGAACTATAGTTTGGGAAAAAATATATGTACATGAAAAAATATATATATATATATATATATATATATGAAGTTCCCTAATGCTCAAAAACAGAAAGGGAAAAGATCAAACATATAGGAAATAGGGAGACTGGATAAAGCTGAAGAGGAAAGACTTCAGTTCAGTAGACATTGAAAAAAATGAGTCCTATTTCTTTAATGTGCCCACAAAAATTGCAAACTCCAGTCTGTTCGCTATATAAGATAGTTGAATGGTTCAAACACATAAGGGAGTCTTGGGATGTTCTTTCAGGCTTAATGTAGTCACAACTCAAGGATAGGAGATGACTGTAGAGTCAGATCCTCCTGACCGTGGCTCCAAAGATTGGCAATGTAATCAATATGTCAGGAGGCCCAGAACAATTGTCCAGGCTTTGTCCTTAACCAAGGGTCTTACATCCCCCTGGCTCACTGGAGATAAAGAGAACATTTAGGTAAGTCCCCCACAGTGTTTCATCAACTTCCCAGAGCATAACTTTTTGCACAGTGATGTCAGCTGGAATATAAAACATGGAGACTCAATGAAGCTCTGTCCTCTGGCTCTTTAAATCAGGAATAGTCACTCCTGCCAAAGGTATGAAGTGTAATGTGTGTGCATACTTTGACCTGGTCTTTCCACCTAGGTTCCTTCTCTGCTGTCTCAGACACTGCCTAAGGGAAGCCAAGACAAGGGGAAGAGCCACCCATTCATCCATTCATTCATCCATTCTGCCCACACACATATATTAAGCTCCTGCTGGGGTGCTCAGTGCGATTCCGAAGCAACTGGGCTTCATCAGACCAGTTTTAGTACAAAACAAAAAGCATCTTCTCCGTGGAGAGAGTAAAAATAAAAATCTATCCCTAATTCTGATCCTATCTTTTGAAAAGAGTCTTTAACTATATTAATCTGCTTGCATAGGCAAGTTCCAAAAGTGTGTAATAGAAATTCTACAGAAATCCATCCAAGAATAATTTATGTCGCTCTTCCAAATAGGGCTGCCCTGGCTTCACTCCCCGAATGTTTATTCATGTCAACCATTCATTGGCTCAAGGAATATACACTGGGTGGCTTCTCTATGTGCTCCCCAGAGAGGCAGAGGTACAAAGGTGAATAAAACAAAGGTTTTCCCTCAAAATCTAGCCCATGCAATCCCCCCCAAAATATTAATAATAACAACACATTTTGCATTCAAAATACTCTGATGGAGGGAAACCTATGTGCCCAGCCATAAACTCTTGTTCGTGCAAGAATAACTTGAAAACCAGAGGACTGTACAAGTAGGTTTTTCTGCCGGGCTGAGGTTTTTTTGGTTTGGTTTTTTTTTTTTTCTTTCTTTCTTATTTAATCTGCTTGTAAAACCCTCACTTTCCATTTCTGCAGCCACTCCATCAGGAATTTTGATGAACTGGAGGACAGAAAGCCTATCTGTATGTAAAAAAGCTGAGGTATTGCATAGTGCCTTTTGGATTTTTCCTCTGACAAGTGGTTGGCATCTGCTAACAACACTTCTTTTCTTGAGCTTTGTAACGTTGCCAGCCTGAGAGCCGAGCTTTGAAAAAGGAGATGGGACTGTTAACAAACGCCTTTGTTATCTCCGGAATTGATTATTTTACAGTGGTTCGCAGAAAAAACTTGATGTGTATCTTGTCTCAATATTTACCTGCTCCTCCCAGGAAATATTGTGCTAAGAGCAATTCCCTGCCGTACAACAAATGTCAACTTGCCTAAGATAGCTGGTGTGCAGCTCACCAATCGACTGTCCTTTTCCCCATCTGGGGAACCAGTATGATAAGACCCCAGGAAGAATTTCTCATTAAGCGCTTGGAGATCTTTTGGGGGCGATGGCTGCGTGGAGTGTCTCATATATCTCTTTTCTCCCCTTGCTTTCATTAGAGAAATATGTACTGAAAGCGTCTACATGCCAAGCCCTTTTCTGGCCTCTCGGAAAATACTACTGAATGAAAACAAACCTGAGGGGAATGGTCTTCCTGGAGATTACGTTGGGTGGAGGAGAAGAGCATTCTGCAGGCAATCCCAGTACATGGTGATAAGGCAAGATTGCCAGTACGTGTGCTACAAGAAGTTAATATAGTCGAAGATCAAAGACAGCTATTTTGAGAAAGTGATTTTTAAACTGAAACTGGAGGGAGAGGTGGGAGTTAGAAGGATTTCAGGCATTGGGATGGGGGAGAGTGAGTGAGAGAGAAGCAGTAAAAAACAGGGAGGTGGCATTTTCTAGACAGAGAGGACAACAGTAAAAAGGGGGTTCAGAGGGGAAGGAGGGCATGGCAAGTGACCCTGGGCAAGCTGCTAAACTTCTCGAGGGCTCAAGTTTCCTCATCTCTGAAATGAGGGAATGAAAAGTAAATAAAATAAAATGGGCAGAATGGCAAAACCCATGTAACAGTGTTGTAAGGATTAACTGGATGATGCCTGGAAATCATTGACATGTACTTCTTGATAAGTCCACATGGACAATAAGCTAGTATTTATTCATTGATTGAAGAACTGAGAAAAATTCGAGATCAGTGTGGCTGGGCTGCCTGTAGTTTTCTCCCAATCTTGTATGCCAGACTTCCTTTACAGCTAGAGTATAGCTTGTGTTGTACATCTGAAGCTCTCCAATGTATAGTTGTAGCAAACATTTGTTGTTTATATGTCTGTATCTGACTCAAAATTATCATTCTTTGCAGACAAGTGCTATGTCTTATTTATTTCTGTATCCACACACATAATGTAGTGCCTGGCACAAAGTAGTTTCTCAATAAATGTTTCATGGATGAATGAATAAATAGAAGAAGATAGAAGTAATAGAGTAGAATAGAATCCTATTAGATCTTGGTGCTAAGCAAAATGCTACAGGAAATTCAAAGAGTAGCTCTTGAATTTAGTCTCTAAGATACTTTTTAAGGGCTGTTAGAACACTGCTGCCCCAGGAAGACATGAATAGACATTTTTCCAAAGGAGACATCCAGACAGCCAACGGACATTTGAAAAGATATTCAGCATCACATCATCAGGGAAATGCAAATCAAAACCACAATGAAATATCATTTCACACCAGTCAGAATGGTTAAAATCAACAACACAAGAAACAACACGTATTGGTGAAGATGTGGAGAAAGGGGGGACCTCTTACACTGCTGGTGGGAATGCAAACTGGTGCAGCCACTGTGGAAAACAGTATGGAGGTTCCTCAAAAAGTAAAAAATAAAACTACTCTATAATCTAGCAATTGCACAAATGGTTATTTACCCAAAGAATATAAAAATACTAATTCAGATAAGATAGGGCATGTTCAGGATGGTATGGCCATAGACCAAAAATACTAATTCAAAGGGATATGTGCACCCTGATGTCTATAGCAGCATTATTTACAATAGCCAAATTATGGAAACAACCATATACATGCATATATATGTATATATAGTATATAACATATATGAATATGTTCATATGTAATATATAATATAATATATGTGTGTATATATATATAAAATATATAAATAATATTACCCAGTCCTAGAAAAGAATGAAATCTTGCCATTTGCAATAACACGGGTAGAGCTAGAGAGTATTATGTTAAGTGAGATATGTCGGTCTCACTCACATGTAGAATTTTAGAAACCAAACAAATGAGCATAGGGAGAAAAAGAGAGAGGCAAACCAAGAAACACACTTTTAACTATAGAGAACAAGCTGATGGTGACCAGAAGGGAGGTGAGTGGGGGATGGGTGAAACAGGTGATGGGGATTAAGGAGGGCACTTGTGATAAGCTTGGGGTGATATTGGAAGGGTTGAATCACTATGTGGTACACCTGAAACTAATATTAGATTGTATGTAAACGACACTGGAATTTAAATTAAAACTTAAAAAAAAAAAAAAATCCTGCTCCCCCAGGCTGCCAGATGTTTGGAACAGCAGAAGAATAAAAAGCTCACTCACCCTAGCAACCTTCCTTCCTGCCTCAGAGCATGAATTTTGGGCATTGCATTTCTTCCCCATGCCTCCCTTGAGAGAAAACTGTGCAGCTAAACTCTATTGTTTGACAGTAAATATCCAAGACCCCTCCCAAATACAAATCCTTATTATTATATCAAGAATTATATGTACGGGGCGCCCGGGTGGCTCAGTGGGTTAAGCTGCTGCCTTCGGCTCAGGTCGTGATCTCAGGGTCCTGGGATCGAGTCCCGCATCGGGCTCTCTGCTCAGCAGGGAGCCTGCTTCCCTCTCTCTCTCTCTGCCTGCCTCTCCATCTACTTGTGATTTCTCTCTGTCAAATAAATACATAAAATCTTTTTTAAAAAATTATATGTACCCATTTTTTACAATATGGATATTTTTGAAGATACTTAAAATATGCCCAAACATAGCTGCAACCTTGGCACCTTTGCACATTATTATAAACTATATGTTGTCCCACATACAATCCACTGTCATTAACTCTGTGCTAAAGATGGGAAGACTGAGGCTCATCGCAGCCAGGGGAGCTATCCAGTGTAGCACAATCAGTAAATGGTGCAACTGGTACTCAGGCCCGACTATGTCCTGGGTATGCAAGGCCAAGAGGGGATGGTACCTCTTCATGATAGATTACGAAGCCCACGCTACCTTTGGACTTGGTAGAGATATCCATTTTAATTTTATATTCCCTCTAACCTAGCTTTAATGGTTCTCCCTCAGTTTTCCATTCATCCGGACCCCACTCTCATTTGGAGGTTCTCTTTAAGTTCTTCATCCTCCAGCAGCCTTCTTGAATCTGTCAAACCAACTGATTATAGCTCCCCCGGGTCTCTGTTGTTAGGGCCTCCAGCTTTGCATCTCTGGCTTAGGACTTTCAAATACTACATTACATACATAGCTATTTTTTTAGTTACATGCTAGGCCATTAGCTTAATAATAAAACCACCAAATATTAAACCCGGGAGTCCCCTTTGTCTGAATTCAGATCTTATCTCCATCACTCCTGGGCTGTGTGTCTATCTGCATGTTCTCTGACTTCTCTGTGCTTCAGCTCCTCATTTAAAAATGGGAACCAATACTACCCTCTCATAGGGGGCAGTAAGTTAATACGCATAAAGCATCTGGGAGTTTAGAGTCGCTGCTAACTATTTTCTTAGGCCAACATTTAAAGATCTAGAATCCAATCTTCATATAAAGCTGAACTGAGTGAGGAAGGAAGGTACTGACATTTTGATATGTCCATCTCATTTGTGGGCACCCCTCACTCCACCAGAATCCCTGGAGCTCCACAGATCACCCAGCATTTTTTTTTTTTTAAAGATTTTTTATTTTATTTATTTGACAGAGAGACATCACAAGTAGGCAGAGAAGTAGGCAGACAGAGAGAGAGGAGGAAGCAGGCTCCCTGCTGAGCAGAGAGCCCGATGCGGGACTCGATCCCAGGACCCTGAGATCATGACCTGAGCTGAAGGCAGCGGCTTAACCCACTGAGCCACCCAGGCGCCCAGCAGCATTTTTTTTTTTTAAAGATTTTATTCACTTTATCCGCAGAGATCACAAGTAGGCAGAGAGGCAGGCAGAGAGAGAGGAGGAAGCAGGCTCCCCGCTGAGCAGAGAGCCCGACGCGGGGCTCGATCCCAGGACCCTGAGACCACGACCTGAGCCGAAGGCAGCGGCTCAACCCACTGAGCCACCCAGGCGCCCCCACCCAGCATTTTTTGTGGGCTAATAAACAAAAGGCCTAGAGAGATGGAGTAACTTGTCTAATCACACATGGCCAGTAGTTGACAAGGAGATCTGGCCTTGGGCCTATGTTCTTCTCACTTGCACTAGACATGACCATGTCTGACCGTCTGTTATCTTTATGTATTCCTTCCTCCGCCTCCCAGCCCAAAGCTTTACATGGCTTTATTCATCCACTGAGGATATAAATAAGTTTAGACCAGTCCCAGCATTTATGGAACTCATACTTTGGCAAGAGGGGAGGGGGAGAGAAACACAACATAATTATAGAAGAGAATTAATTTAATGATAAAGGTATGCAGACAGAACACAGATGAGGAATAATTAATCCAATGTTGAGCAGAATGTGAAGGATGAGTAAGAGGCAGATTGAGCTGTTGTGGGGTTGGGGGCATTCCTGGCAGAGGGCACTGCTGGGACAAACCCACAAGGGCAGGGAAGAGCATGACATCTGTGAAAAACTGCAATTTCCTTTTCCTGCTAGAGCGTGGAACCCAAATCAGGAAGAGGGGGGGAAGCCAGGGAAAGAAAGTCAGGGGTGGCATACTGGGGGATCGTTGGTGAAAGGAGTCCCATTGCGCCATGTTGGAACACCTGGGGATTGAGGTTGGTTTCCAGAACTACATACTTTAAAGTTGAAAGGGTTGTGTTGGCAGAAAAAAAGAAAAAAGACCTGTGGTTTTGAAAAAGTGTTAAAATTGAGCAATATGAAACATACGTTGGTATCTTCTGAAGTGATGGAAAAGGGGAAATTCTCTCCAACATTAGGCCAGCACAGAAGTGCTGAGAGTCAACAAAATAAAGACAATGACCAATCGCTCTATGTGTTGTTGCAGTACACATCCTCTTTGATAAATGGAGTTTCAGCCATGAGGAGAGTTACCAAATACTGTTCCAAGCGACCTTAGTTAGCAACGCTTGTGTTCCACTTCTAACTAAGAACAAGTTTTTCAGATCAGGTAAGATGAAAATCGTGTAGAGCTTGATAAAAGACAATTAGTGAATGCACCAGACTCTGACCAGAGATGGGCACTGACAGCTGGAGATACACCCTCCCCGTGGCCTGCAGGACCTTCCCAGCGAGACAAGGGGCTGGCTGGGCATGGAAGGGGGAGAGGCAGAAAGGACCAGCTCGGCTGAGACAAGGAGTCCTGGCAGCTAAAGTCTATTTATTAGTGTCTCTGCTCCTCCCCTGCTGTTATATTAATATAACGAATTGTTCACAGGTGCGTCAAATGAGGTTTAGACGATCGCTGGGAGCTTTGTTACCCAAACAGGCCAAATTAGGGAGAGCAGATGCGTCAGGCAAACTACAGCCCCTTAGCAGAAGTACAAAGCTTGAATTAATGAAGGTCGGTGTTCACATTTGGCCTTCATAGCTTTCACGGCAGTGGGATTCAGCCCCCTGTTCAGCTCTTGCTTGCCAAGAAGAACTCTCTATCTTCACTTCTGTGGGGATAAGACAGATGGGGTGAGTGTCCCAAGGAAATTGTCTTCTCCTTCCAAATAATAATGAGAATAAGAAAAACTGTTGGCCACGTGTACTGGGCCTTACTGTAAGGGTGTGCAGGTTTTGTCGCTCAACACAAAGGTTCTAGAACAAAGGAGTGAAAGTGTGCTGGCATCATACTATGTAGTGCTCCCCACATCATGTGCCCTATGTGGGCTGCACACCCTGGAGGAAGGAGCACCTTTTTCTAACTGCCCTAAAGATACAGTCCGCTCAAGGACTGGTGCACTTGAGCCTTTGCGCAGCTTTTCAGAGGGAGTGATTTTTTCCCCCTAACCCTTAGCGTGGCACATGAGCTAGTGGTAGCCCCCCCCAAATATTATCTATAAGCCCAACAACCACCCTGTATGGTGCATATAGTCTTAGGAGCCCCATTTTACAGATTAGAAAACTGAGTGCCAGAAAGATGAAGCAACCCGGTGAGAGTTATAGGTGGCAGAGCAAGGATTTGATCCAAAGCAAGTTCCCATTCCTCTGCTGCCTTAAGCCAAAATAAACACACTTTCTTTTTCTTTATCTCTCGCTCCAGAGAGAGGGATGAGAAAGGAGAAGGAATGCTTCAGCACAGCAGCATGAGAGGGACTCCGTAGTCAAGAGAGCTAAGTTTGATGTTCTATATGAAGCTCGCTTTGAGTCCTCTGAATTTCTGTTTCTTCCTGTAAAATGAGAATTGCCCTAGACGGCTGATCTCCAAGGTTTCTTCTAGTTTAATGTCCAAGAAGTCCAATGGCCTTTTCTTTCGTTCATTTTTTTTCCCTGTAGGAGAGTATTAAGACTACATAAACTCCATGCATCCTGGAGGGTGATCTGAGAATACATACCAAAGCCATAAAAAGAATCATGTGCATAATTTTGTACAATGATTACAATTCTGGAGAATATCCCGAGGAAATTATAAAAAAGAAGAGCTCTGAGTACAAAGCCGTGGCATTGGCTCATTGTGACAAACAGCCAAGACCTAAATGACCCACAACAGGAGAATGGTTTTATAAATTTTAGGGTGTACATGTGATGGGGTGATTGACCATAATAACATACCAACTGTGATACCTCTCCAAGTAGAAAGATGCATATGTCTTTAAGAAATAAAGCTGAGCAAAAAATAGAGAATTTAAAATTGTACATAAACTATATTTCAGGCATGAAAAATGTTTACAGATTGATTGACTGAAAGAGAATACAATATAAAACCATTTATTTTGGTAATGGGTTTAGGAGTACTTTACAAAAATTAATTTTATAATATTTAAATCTCACTATCACATTGGGCAGTTAAAGGTACTTCAAAACTTTTTGACTTCTGTATTTCTCTTGGGATTTTAAAATTGATACTCATTACATACAATTTGGAAATTCAAAAGAGTAAAAAGAAATGGAAAAACATTCAAACTGCACTCATGAGAGGAAACCTTTTTTTTTTTTTTTAAAGATTTATTTATGCATCTTAGAAAGAGAGAGAACACAAGCTGGGGAGGAGCAGAGGGAGAGGAAGAGAAGCCTAAGGAGATGCCCCACTGAGTGCGCAGCCTGATGTGGGTCTCAGTCTCACGGCCCAGAGTTCATGGCCTGACCCAAAACCACGTCAGACACTTCACCAGCTGAGCCACCCAGACATCCCTCAAGAAACCTATTATAAGAGTTTGGTCTTTTTCTAGTTTTTTTTTAAACATTGACTTTGGTTTTCCTTTGCATAGGTAGATCATTCTGTCTCTACAAATCTGACTCATGTTTTGCTTTTAATATTATTTAACTTTATTTTGTATTTTCCCATGTTACTAAAAAAGGTTTATAAACACATAATACATTATTTGGTCCCCCAGTTATTTCTAACTCTTGTTAGATATCTAGATTATTTCCAATATTTTTCTTAATAATCCTGAAATGGTCTTTATAGTTTATAAATCACTGTCCCAATTTTAGATTATTTGCTTATGATAGAATCCCAGAATGGGAAAATAAGGAACTCTTGTTTTATTCTTTATAAAAAATATATTTTATTTATTTGTTTGACAGACAGAGATCACAAGTAGGCAGAGAGGCAGGCAGAGAGAGGAGGAAGCAGGTTCCCTGCTGAACAAAGAGACCGATGCAGAGCTCAATCCCAGGACCCTGGGATCATGACCTGAGCCGCAGGCAGAGACTTTAACCCACTGAGCCACCTAGGTGCCACGGAACTCTTCTTTTAAACCAAAACTTCTCATTCCTGGACCTTATATTCCATGTATTTTGAAGTCAATAAGGATTGGTAATTCATCTTCAAGGATTTTTTAAAAAGATTTTATTATTTATTTGAGAGAGAGAGAGGTCAGAAGGAGAAGCAGACTCCCTGCCGAACAGGGAGCCCAACGTGGGACTTGATTCTAGGACTCCAGGATCACGACCTGAGCTGAAGGCAGTTGCTTAACCAACTGAGACACCCAGGCACCCAAGGATTTTTTTTTTTAATCGAAGTACATATTGGCATATTATTTGAGCTCTTATACATCTTCATTTTACCTATGCATGTGAAGATAGCACAGCATAAAAATCTTGGGTCGCAACTTTTTATTCTGAGAACTCTGTGGGCTTTCCTTCATTGTCCTCTGACTTGAAGTATTAAAGAGAAGGCTGAGGCTAATCTGCAGGTGGTCATCTTGAAGAAAGTTTTCTTCAAGTTTTGGAAGAAACTTGGAGTTTTCTGCTTGATCAAGGAATGCTTATGAGTTTTAAATTTAATATTTAAAATTATATTCTGTATCATTTGATCTAACAATTTAAGTTTGTCAATCTGCTTCATAGGAATAAACAGAAATGTGGTTGTTTATAGAAAAGTTTCTAATAGAGAACTTTTTTTTATGTTTCTAATACAAATTCTAATATTTATGTCTGTTATTATGAACATTTAAACTGATTTAAGTGACCAACAAGAAAGCATTAGTTAAATAACTTAAGATATGATAGGCTACTCTAAAAATAGTTTATAACACTTAAGGATGCTAGGAAATATTTGTGATACATTGTTAATTTAAAAAGAAAGCTTACAAAAACATGTATCATCTGAATACATATGTGCTACATATAAATGTATGTAAATAGACTTCTATATGAAATACCTCCCTGGAAGAAGAATGCACACACATACACACACAAACACCAAAATATTTACCACAATTTATTAGTGAAACAGTGCAAACCACCATTCTTTCCAGGTTCTACATAGGTGTGATTCTGCCTAAAATACAGCAAGCTTTTCTAATTTATGGGCTCAAATTGGTTGTCCTTTTGCTTTTTGTTTTACTCTCAGGAAAGTTTTCCTCAGTTATATCTTTGATTACTTCTGTTTCAATTGTTCTACTTTGCTCCTCAGACCATCCTGTAAGATTGGAATTTTCTTTACTGTCTTCCATCTCTACTATCTTTTAATTATTTTGATCTCGTTTTGTCCCTCTTCTCCTCTGAGAGTTTTGCAAATCTGTCTTCTTCATCATAAATCCCATTTTCTCTCAATGTCTTTCTATTCTTCACTACTTCAGCAAAAGCTTTAATTTTGTTAATGTTTTTAGTCTACTCCCATTCTTCTTTCTTGTGGCATTTGGTTCTGGTTTCCTGGAGATCACACCAATTTGCATGCATTGAGTGATGCCAAATAGATTCCTGAAATTATTTCTTCTGGAGTTTCTGCAGTAGATAATTTTCAGAAGTCTTATGAATACACAATTCCCTTTTCCTTATTCTATAACTTTTTTTTTTTTTTTTTTTTTTACAGTCCCCATGGTGATTTTGTTGTTTGCCATCTACTCACCCTTTAACAGAAGCGATCTATTCAGGCCTACTGTTTGCCAACAAATGTGGTGTGTGGATTGCCCTTGACCCCAATTTCTGTCCACCGACATGCTGGTCAGATTTCTTTAACAGATCTACGGCAGATGGCAGCTTGATTCTTAGAGTTCTTACCACAATTCTTGTGTCTACCACACATTTGTTTCATGCTGAACTGAAACAGGCTCTTTCCTCTTTGCCCTCCTCTCAAAGATCCCTGATGCTCTGATCAAAGTATACAAGACAATCGTGTTCAGGATTCACTGCTACAGGATTCCTTGTGTCCTTCACTATCTTCTTTAGCAATTCATAGCCTTACTTGCGGAAGTCACGCCTCCTCGGATTCACTGCACTACCATTAACATGATCGTCCTGATTTCTCTTTGTTTGTTTGTTTGCCTTTTAA
Source organism: Mustela erminea (assembly GCF_009829155.1). Lineage (NCBI taxonomy): Eukaryota > Metazoa > Chordata > Mammalia > Carnivora > Mustelidae > Mustela > Mustela erminea. The sequence continues at coordinate 63,576,249 of NC_045623.1, forward strand.
ATTCTGGCAATTCCAGTTTAGAGTGGTTATTAAAAAAAAAAAAAAGAATGCTAATATGGCAAAGTTAGGAAGAGCACTCTGGGTTCTACTTTTCTCTTTCAAAAGTGGAACCCACTTAGGAAAATGATGTATGCCCTGTTTTCAAGTTGAAACAGATCTTACTTTTAGAATAGAGATAGCTGAAAAAAGCTAAATCACATCCTTTTTAGGATCAGATGATACAATTGGAACATTGCATTTTCAAACCATTCAATGCTTGTCGTGAATGAGCAATGCTCGAATAATGTGTCACTATCTTGACAGTGGTTCTTGATGGGCTTTTATGAGTTTTTGGATTTTCTGTCTTATTTGGAAGGTTGAGAGAAGATTTCTCCAACTACTTTTTTAATAGTATTTTTAAACCAGAGGCTTCTGATTTTTAAATTTATATAATAACTTCGTTTTAATATTAAGCACACGAGCAAATGTATTGTGGAATTTTTATTTTAACTTTATGATTTGAGTTCTAATACAGCATCTGTTTCTGGTGGTCAGATATCTCAAAGCCACTAACGTCTGTAATCTTTCAAATTATAACTGATTTGATTTCTGCGTCAATCTTGAACTCTGCTAATAGTGAGAGAGGCTGTATTTTTTTTTTCAGTAAATCTTAGCAATTTATTCATGCAAGTTGAGTAGTTATTAGCAGACTTGACTGCCTTATATGAGAAACTGTTGAAGAAACTAAATGTTTATCTTAGGAAAGAAAAATACTAAGAAACCTTTTAGAGCTTTCAAATCTTTCAGTATTTGAAATGCTACAGTGCATAAGAGAACAGCTTTTATAATACTAGGGAACAGAACTAATGAAAGTAGGTGGATATTATAGGGAAACAAGTTTTACTATTAGGTTTTAAGTTCCTCAAGGCCCTGTTTGCTTTTGTTTATTATATCCATAGCATCAAAAATAATTACTTGACCACAGTAGGTGCTCAATAAATATTTATTGAGTAAATGCTGTTAATCATTCCAAAGACATTTTTTTACTAACAACTTCTGGCAAAGAATAGAACATCACTTGACAGTGATGCTTTATAAGGAATTCCTAACTGGAGAGGACAGAGGTACTGAATCAACCTAAGCTTTCTTCCAGCTCTGAGTTCTGTGAGTCTGGGCCCCAGCTGCATGTTAGAATAGAGGATATCTTCTCTTAATGCCATAATTTACAGGACTGTGAATGGAGTAAGATGGTGGAGCAAAGTCCAAAGCCCACACTCTCTCTCTCTCTCTCTCTTTTTTTTTAAAGATTCCATTCATTTATTTGACAGAGAGAGAGAGATCACAAGTAGGCAGAGAGGTAGGCAGAGAGAGAGAGAGGGAAGCAGACTCCCCGCTGAGCAGAGAGCCCAAAGCGGGGCTTGGTCCCAGGACCCTGGGATCATGACCTGAGCTGAAAGCAGAGGCTTTAACCCACTAAGCCACCCACATACCCCCAAAGCCCACTCTTTAATCCTAGCTTACTTAGCTGGCTATGTCACCTTGGGCCAATTACATTTCTGCGCTGGAGAAATCATGTCCCCTGCAGTACTTTCGGTCTTTGTTACATTGCCTTGATGACGAACACTGGTCTGCTAGGTGGTTTGCACCTACAGATGTCCTTCTTTAATCCATTCCACACTGGGGATTGAAGGACCTTTGTAAAGCCTACTCTTGCCATACCATTCCTCTCTTTGAAACTCTTCCCCATAGCCTAAAGTTAAAGTCCAGACTCTCATGTAATGATGAAGAGACAGGGGTCTAGAATCAGATTCTGTACATTTTGTTGCTGTTAATTCCCAGCTATGTGGCTTTGGATAGCCACGTGTGCCTCAGTTTCCTTATCTATAAATTTGGAATTATAAATATTACAACTTCAGGCTTATGGAAATTAAATTATATATACACACTATATAAGAAGGTAGGTAAGTAGGTAGACAGACAGGCAACCAGACAGACAGAAGCATCTGATATATATACATAGTAGAATTTGGCTGCTCCATGAACTCATCCATTTCTTCCTATCTAATCTTATCACTGGTACCCCCTAAAACTGCTTGTAGTTTCTTGTACATACCAAACAATTGTCCTTATCCTGGAACATGCTTTTCCCTTGACCTGAAATCTCCTTGAGTCTTCCTCTGGATTATGATCTCCTTTCATCTTTCAATACCCAGCTCTGCATCTCTCCTTCTTCCCTAATTGTCCTCCCCCCTCCTAGACAATGCTGTCCTCTCTCTCCCTTGTATCAATTAATGTTCTTTTCACATATCTTTATTAAAGCACTTACAATAGAATATTAACATAATTTGATTATATTCTGCCTCTTCTACCAAACTGACCTCTTTGAAGAAAGAGAATTTTTTATTTATTCGTTTTAGAATTCCCAGTGTTCAACTTCATTCTTAGTGCATGATAGGCATACAGTAAAGGTTTGTTAAATGAGTAAAAGAATCAACAGACAGATGCCTGGGTGGCTCAGTCCGTTAAGTGCCTGACTTTTGATCTCAGGATCATGAGTCAAACCCTACCTTGGAAAAAAAAAAGAAAAGAATTAAAAATTAAAAATTAAGAAAAATGAACAGAATATCATATACTGGAATCTTTAACTATAGAAGTGAATTTTCCTCCCACTTACATACCTATGTATCATCCTCAGCACGTTATCCTGTAGGTTCATGAGAGTTATCTCATTCCCCCTCATAATTGTACCTACCAAGACAGTTGGAAATTAGTCCTGTGGCTATAAAATGGGGAAGTACAGGAGCCACATTTACTATCAGTCTAAGGGTCTAGAAAATAACAGTCAAGACTGGGCATGGTGAGCCTGGCCCACAAGCATCTTACAAGAGGTTTCCAATAAGCTTTGTAACTGGTTCGTAGGTGTTCTCTCTTGTGGGCTGCAAGAGACTCCTTCTGTGCAAATCTGGGAGGAGCTGCGTTAGCACCGATTCAAGAACTAGTAGAGTTAAAAAAGATGTTCTCTTCCAAAAGACACCACTTCCTAAACTAACCAGTAAGATTTTGTTTTTCTTCTTTGGTGTGTTTGGAGAAATAAGTCATGTCTGCCATAGGCAGCCATAACTGTTTCTTATGAGATAAGCTAAAAATACATACAATAGCACATAATGCACTTACATCTTAGGTTGTAATTAATGCAAATTATGCAAGATTCATATACAATGTGATTAGACTTCTCTAGCACATAATTTATGGTTGAATTAACAAAGAAGCTGATTAAATGAGAAAATTGATTTCTGTCGCTTGACTTTTTTTTTTTTTGGTTATGTTTTTTGTAAGAAAAGGTCTGAAGACTTGAAGAAATTAGATTATAAAGTTGGAGTTCACGGTATTCATTCTACTCTCTGACCTTCTTCCAGAGCAGCAAGCCTACCAAGCTCCACGATACTTTCTGATAATGTACCGCAGGGCAAGTTTCAGTAAAACAACATGAGGCTCTTGTAACTCCAAAATACAAACATGTAAATGATTCACTGACGAAACAGAATAGATTTCTTTTCATGGCTTACTGGCCAGGAGCATTTCCTTTAGTTCTATTCGAAAGTATTGTAGCAATTTTTCTCAGATACAAATACAAAAATTTTGTATATGGTTAAACTTTTTCCTTGCTTCTAATTCCAGGGATGGAACTGAATATGAACTCTGGAGTGAGCAATAATTGGAAACCTTTCCCATTTCTTAGAAGAACACCCCCTGTAAACTAATGATCAATATTCATAGATAGAACTTTCATCTCCTAGACAACAAGACTCTTGATGGCCCAGGCCTCTGTCTTCTTGGCTTCTCTCCCTTCTCTCTAAGTCCTTCTCAGGCAACAAGTCCCAAATTCTACCAGTTTACTTGTACTTCTACAATGTTTGTTTCCTTCCACTCTTCCTCCATCTCTTCCTTTCTTCCTTGGTTCCTTCCATCCTTCCTTCTATCCTTCTTCCCTCCCGCACCACCCCCCCCCCCGCCCATGTTTATTGAATGCCTACTCTGGGCCAGGCCTTGAAAACACACTGATGCATGCAACAGACAAGATATTGGTGTCTGGTATTTAACCCACTGAGCCTGGGTGGCTCAATGGGTTAAAGCCTTTGCCTTCAGCTCAGGTCATGATCTCAGGGTCCTGGGATCAAGCCCCACTTTGGGCTCTCTGCTCAGCAGGGAGCCTGCTTACTCCTCTCTCTCTCTGCCTGCCTCTCTGCCTGCTTGTGATCTCTGTCAAATAAATAAATAAAATCTTTAAAAAAAAAAGATATTGCTGTCTATTTACAAGTACATTTTGTACTTTCTTCAGAAAAGCACTGAAATGGTAACATTGTACTCAATAAAGCCTGGAACATAGGATATTAAGAGCCTAAGAGCAGAAGGAAGACTGGCTAGATATGGTGGGTACACACATTTAGCCTTTCTTGCCTTTGTAAGAGCTGTACGGGTCTGATGTGCTCACGAACATGAGCAAGCAAAGTCCAGGGAGGGCACGCCTGTTAGGCTCACAGAGGAAGATGGCATTATTATTATTATTATTATCCAGTTGGAGCTGAATACCTAGCTCCAACACTTACAAGCTGTGTGACTCGATGCTGGTTGCTTAACTTGTTTAGTTTCCTCATCCCTAGAAAACGGCAGTAGTGCCTACCCTGCAGGGCTGTTGAGAAGATGCTGGGAAATTAGGAACGTGCTTGGCCCAGCATAAAGGCCTGGGAAATGTTCAGCCCTGACCCACTTTCTCTCTCTTCTTTCTGCAAGTTGACGGCATCTTTCCAGACCAGAAACACTTCGGATTTCTTCTATTGGAAGTAATGCTTGCACTGGTTCCTCAGCTGTCAGCTTGATATTATGGCCAGGAGTAACTGAATTGAGGGCTTCCTGGGAATAGTATTTCAAAACCAAACACTCAGAACACTCTTTCTTGAAATGTCCCTGCATTCTGTTTGTTAAACATGGATTATTCTAGCACTTGATAGTCTGGTTCAATTACAGATTTAAAGCCTTCACATCTAAGATAGTGATGTCTTTAGGATGCAAGGGTTTGGGGTGAGGGAGGAGAACTGTGACCTCAATGAAGCATCCATGTCCTTGGAGAAATCATGCTATGTTAGAAGGAATAGAGGTTTTTGAGCCAGATAGACCAGAATTTGAAATCTTATTTCTCCACAAGAACTGGGGCGTTGTGTTGCAAACATTATTTCATTCCCTGAGTTAACTGTAGGAATCGAGGGATGCCTGGGTGGCTCAGCCGGTTAAGGGTCTGTCTTTGGCTGGGATCATGATCCCAGGGCCTGGGATCGAGTCCCACATCGGGCTCCCTGCTCAGCAGGGAGCCTGCTTCTCCCTCTGACCGTCTGCCAGTTGCTCTCCCTGCTTGTGCTCTCTCTGTCTCTCTGATAAATAAATGCATAAAATTAAAGAAAAAAAAGAACAATAAGGATTGGACTGATGGATGGGAGAATCATGGAGAGTAGATAGTAGCTTTTCCTCTTTCTTGTTTGGGATGCTTAAATTTGGCGGTTGAGCCTCTTCTCCCTTCCTCTGCAAGGTCCTGGCATGATACAGTCTCCATTCACAAAACCTTCATATTCTCAGATGTTCCACAACACTGTCAGGTGAGTAATTAAAAAGTGTGACTCTTTGCATTTTTAGGAGCTAGGACAACCTCTATAAATCAAAGGCTCTAGTGCTAGAATTTTAGCACTGTCAATAGATGAGGGAAGAATGTTGGCTAAGCCAAGATCCTCCTGGTATTCCCTGAAGCCCCCACCAAGGCAGTCTTCTTTCTTCTCATAAGGATATGGTTCAGAGCCCAGACTCTGGGGTTTAAATGCTGGGGATGTTACTTACTCACTGCATAGAATGAGTTAGTTGATTTCTCTGTGCCATAAATGCATCATCTATGAAATGGAAAGTATAGTGAGAAGCGCTTTACAGGGCTGTTGTCATGATCGAATGAGTTAGTATATTTAAAATATGTAGGGGCACCTGGGTGGCTCAGTCAGTTAAGCATCTGACCCTTGATTTCAGACCAGGTCATGATCTCAAGGTCATGAAAGGGAGCCCCACATTGGACTCTGCACTGAGCATGGAGCCTGCTTAAGATTCTCTCTCCCCCTCTCCCTCTGCCCCTCCTCCCAATCTATCTTCCTCTGTCTGAAATAAATAAAACAAAATAATATTTAGAACAGTGCTTGATGAATAGTATTATTGTTACCTATAAGCAATGTGATATGACAGAAGTAGCACAGGACCTAAACCCAAAGTGTGGATTCAAATCAGAAACCTTTACTTACAAGCTGTCCGACCCTTACTGAAATACTGAAATTCTCTGAGTCTCTGGTTCCTTAGATGAAAAATGTGAATCATAATTGATGCCTCATCAGGGTGCCTAGGTGGCTCAGTTGTTTAAAGAGCTGCCTTCAGCTCAGGTCGTGATCCTGGAGCCCCAGGATCAAGTCCCGCATGGGGCTCCTTGCTCAGCAGGGAGTCTGTTTCTCCCTCTGATGCTTCTCCCCATGTTCTTCTCTCTCTCCCATTCTCTTTCTCTCAAATAAATAAATAAAATATTTTAAAGACTAATTGTTGCCTCAGCTACTGGAAAGAGTTATATCCTGGTATACAGAGCTGCTTGTTGGTGCCACCTTGGCCAATAGACGTTACTATCAGAGGGTCCAAGTCTATACCAATACCTATAAGATCAAAGTAGTAATATACAAAGTTGCTTTAAAACAAAAGAATCACAGGGTGCCTGATGGCTCAGTCCGTTAAGCGTCTGACTCTTTGTTTCGGGGTTGTGGAATAGAGCCCCACTCTTGGCTTCACACTCAGCAGGAGTCTGCTTGAGATTTTCTCGCTCTGCTGCCCCCCACTCTCTCTCTCTCTCTTTCTCAAATAAAATCTTTAAAGCAAAAGAATCACCCTCCTACACCAGAACAAAGCTGAAATGACACCTTACTAAGCCAAGGGTGGGGATCAGTCACAGAAAGACATGAAGAGAGACTAGAGGATAAGATCCATGGTGCCCATTGAAGGATTTCCCAGGAAGGGAAATCCCAGGGCCTGGCTCAAGGGCCACCAGCCAACCCCTTACCCCAGTGCTGCCTCTGTCCCTAGGGCGGAGATGGAGGATTCAAGTTGTTTTCATCACTTACCACCTAGTTGGCTGATGGCAAGTTAGTTCATGTCTCTGAGCTTCAGCTTTCTCATCTTGAAAATCAAACAACCTTCTGATAATGTCACTGTCCCAGAACGAAGTGCCCTGCTCATGTCCCTGTAACAGTTATCACTCACGGGTAGTTCTGTTTCCCACCATAAAATCTTCAGCGTGAATTCAAAGTGCTTCCTCAGCCTCTTGTGAGCTTTGTTACTGTGAGTCAGTACTCCCAAGCTGACTCACTTCTCGGGTATGACAAATTTATTTTAGGACTCAAAGTCTCAGGGTCAAATGTTAGTTTAGGATGTAAAATGTAACCAACATAAATGCTACTTCATGAGGCCTATAGGCAACCCTCCACTTTCTCTTTGGATGATGACACAGAAGAAGGTACTATCTACAGGTGCCTCTGAGAGTCGCATGCAATAATGAATGGGAAAAGGGCTTTGTAAACTATCAAGCACTTCATACATATAAAGTGGGACACGGTTTTGAAAGAAAGGATATTGCTAGGGCTTCCACTTCAGGATGGAAAATAGCGTGAATATTCTATGTACGATAAATGCCAAAGTCAAGGGACAGCTTAGGGAGAATTCCCGTTGACAATTCCACCATTCCCCCCACCCTAAGAACTTGGCCAGAATGGGCGGGGGGGATGTAAAGAGAGAAAGAGAGAAACCATCCTTTTTAATATCAAATCCTCCCTGCTGATTCTGTGAAGGCCTGGAAACAGCAGGTAACAATGTATAAGTGACTTTGAATTAAGACTGAACTCACTGTGTCCTTCGCTTCTCCCTCAAATGTGGAATGATTTTCTAAGAATTTAATTATCTAAGAACACAGCATCAAAGCTGTTAGACCCTTGTTAGTGTTAATTCAAACTTAATGTGCATGAGATTTAGAGATCTTGGATACTAGGAAAATGATTTCAATTTAAATAGCCCTCTTTGTCCTACACATCACAAAACATCTTTTAACATAGTTTTTTTTTTTTTTTTTAATAGAATACTATAACCCAGGTCTCTCCCACTAAAAAAGAGTCTCACTGGGGAGAAATCAGATGTTCTGCAAATCAGCAGGATGCAATAGAAAGAATACATATGGGCTTTGGTGCCTTAGAAATGTAAGTTCAAATCTTAGAGGTTCACCTTTTTCCCTGTGTCTGTGGGCAGAAGCTTAACTTCTTTGAACCTCAGTAAATTAACCTCTCAGCAAGGACTGAGAGCAGACAAGAGGGCATGTGGGAGAGCCACCAAAATGGGGGGAAGGCAGAGGCATGTCTTGAAGCTGGTGGTCCTGGTGGAGCCTGGGGTCTAGAATTATCCGATCCATCCAAGGCAAGGAGGGGACTTGTAATGAATGTTGGCCCGAGGACACGATGGGTCCATTGGATTTCAGGACCCACAATTAAATCATGGCTAGTAGAAAATGAAACAATACCTCCTTACAAAAACATAACTGCTTAAAAAGCATGATAGTACTTTAAGTGAAATATGGGTCTTGTATGTTAACTGTGGAACAATTGGGCAACAGAAATCAGCCAATCTTACCGGAATACGTTTATTTCAAAAGTGTGAGATAAGCCCCGTGACACAACAATTCCTTTGAAAGGCATAAAGGAATCATCTGTTATTATAAAACTGAAACTATGACTTCAGGTAAATTCAAGTTGATTGTTTTGAAGTCTGAGAGTAGAACTTTATTACTGGACCAACAAAGATGAATGTATGTATAATTACTTTTAAATCAGTGTCCCAGCTTACACTTGCTTCATTCATCTTTTAGAGGTAATTTGAGGTTTCCAGAGCAGTGTAACAACTTTCCTGCCTTATTAACATCTTAAATGTGTATAGCTTATGATCAATATTACTTTCCCCCCAAATTTGTGAAGTGTTAGGACAGACTTTGTTATCCCCTTTTAATAAACAATAATTTAAATCTCAGAGAGATTAAGGGCCTTTTTCAGAGCCCGAAGCGAAGTGATTGAGCCCAAAGAAGAATCTGAACTTAGTATTCTTTTCATCAAATATATACTCAAAGGACTCACCATAAGCTAGATTATTTGGTAGGTAATTTCCCCCCCACCCATAACACCATGATTCCCCTAATTCAAAACCTATTGTACCTTCCTCTTTACCTCTTCTCCATCAAGAGCTTTATTCAAGAACTAATATCCAATGTCAGTCATTTCCACTTCGGTATGAATTCAAGCCAATGTGGCCTCCTCCTTTATTTGGTTGCCTTTCAGTCATTATCTTTCAGCTGAATAATCACAAACATGTTTCTCTTATTTTTTTTAGGATTTTTAAAAATGTATTTATTTGACAGAGAGACAGAACACAAGCAGGGGGAGTGGCAGAGGGAGAAGGAGGCTCCCTGCCAAGCAGGAAGCCCAAAGCGGGGCTCGATGCCAGGACCCTGGGATCATGACCTGAACTGAAGGCAGACACTTAATGACTGAGCCACACAGGTGCCCACAAACATGTCTCTCTTACTGAAAGAATTTCAGGAGCATAAGGAACTTTAACAGTTTGTGTTTAGAGACCTCTACTAGAAGCCCCAAGTGAAACACTGCCTGGGATATATCCGTGAAACTGAATTATAAAATGTCCCTCGCCACAGGATGGTAAACTTCCTCAAGGAAGGGACCACAGCTGTGCAGTTGTCTTTTGTATTCCCAGTGGTTGGCTACAAAGCCTGTCATATATTTAACACTAAATAATTCTAGAATCAATAAAATCAACCTAACAGATACAGCAAGTCATGTCAAATATATCACATTTTCATAAGCTGAGTTAAAAGAAAAAAAAAGAGAGAGAGAGAGAGACACTAAATGACATATTTGAAAAGAATTTCACAGCCATCAGTCAGATTGAAAAAGAATCTCTTAAGGCACCTAAACAATCCACCCTCTGCCTGGGAACCGCTTATGCAATCAGGTCCCAAAGAAACAAAGATGGTAAAGAAGGGCCTGGGACTCCAGCTGACATGGCGGCCATAGGGATCCAGTAGAGTTTGTGCTTACTCCTGACTTTGAATGTGATACCTGCGTGTTCTTATATTGCCACAGAAAAGTAGAATCCTGCCTTTGGATTCATGGTTGATCCTATTTCTTACATGAACACATTGCTCCTTTGAAATGCAGGGTTATGTTGATGTTAGATGAGGACTAGTTATAACCTGGTGGAGGGGGACAGTTGCCCCTTCTCTCCTGAGCCCACCAAAGCCTCCAGACCCCACACCGGAAGGCAAAATGTTTATCTGAGACAAGAGGAGCTGCTGTTGCTTGGGAGGAATCAAACTCCTAGTCAGAGGTTGAGAAAAATAAAAGTTCCTGTGTAAATGAGCCTTTAAGGACAGAAGTGGGAAAATAAGGACATAAGCAAAATTTGGAACATAAAGTACATGAAGCTTACTGATTTAGAACTGGGGACAATAACAGTGTGCAGCTAATTCCTAATGATTGTTTTCAATAGTGTGTGTGTGTGTGTGTGTGTGTGTGTGTGTGTGTGTGTGTGTGTGTGGAGTTGGCTTGATAGCATGAAGGAATAAGACAGATCAACCTGTGTCCTGTATTAGTTTTTACTTTATGCGACTAAGACCTCAGAATAAATGGAAATACTCTGCTCCTTGAAGGTAAGGATGATATCTAATTTCTTAGACAGCAGTTCATTTTTGTTGTGTCTAATAGATGCTCAATAAATATCTATTCAATTAATTCATTCATCCAAGGAGACAAATCCAGTGATTATTTTTTTAATATAATCATACAACACTCAAACATTATTAGCTACAGGTTGGGTTATTTTGAATCTAACTCTTCAAATTGCTGGAGGGTGTTTTTCATATAACTAGTTTATTGCCTCATGGAGAAGAGTAGATATGTCACTTCTTAAACTGGTTTGCATTTTCTGTGTTTTGTATTTTATTTTTTCAGAAGGAGAAAAAAAATGATAGCAAACCCTGATTTCAAGGCACACTTCTTAAGTAGATGCAGACAAGTATGAAATAACTAAACACTTAAAGTGATTCACATTTTCACCCAGGTGCACCTGTGCACAATGGCTGTGACACAGAGAGGGCTGTATTTACAAACTATTGGCCAATTTAGCACTTGTCGAGAGAATGCATAATGGATTGGCACTGGGGTAACTCAGGAGACTGATAGCAAACCTTCAGATTGACATTTTTACAGAAGTAATAGGAAATAGCCTGGAACCCTCTTTGGTGTATTTTTAGTGAAGTACAATATTAATTTTTTGTTGTTTTTGTTACTTATTCTTTTTCCCTGTTTTTTGCTTCCTAATTGGTGGTCTGTCTCATTCCAGGAAAGTATTAAGGAAGCACATTGAGGTATACATGGATTTTGTTGCAATAATTGCTCCATTCAGGGAATGTAGAACAAACTTCCAAAAATGTAGATTAGCTCTTATCACTTCTTCACTGACCCCTTCAATGACTGCTCTGGCCACAGCCTAAAGGGGTTCTGCCTGGTGGCCTCTTATGCATGGGGTCCTCTTGATAAGGGATGTCGCAGAGTACACAGGTGCTCACCATGAAGGTCCCGTACGCCAGATTAAAGACCCTGGATTTTCTCCTCCAGGCACTGGGGAACTATCAGATGATTTCAAATAAGGGCATGGTATAATCAGACCTGGGCTTTACATTATGGAACTGTCGTACAGTATTTTTCTCTGGGAAGATGGTTCTTTATTGACCTCTCTGAAAAGAAAGCCCACAGAAGGAGTAAATCTCCCCCTAAAACCCAGTGAAATATACTGAGGCGGTGACAAACCGAGTCCAAGTGTGGGCACAAATAAAGTTATATCTCATCTGGGCAGTAGCCGCAGGGTCGCCCAGAGAGAGAGAAATCTTCACAAGGCTTTCTCTCTTTGGAACTTCTCTGAGAATCTTAACAGGGTGATCAGTATCACTGGAATGGAATTAGTTGGAGAAAACCTCTGAGTAGTGAAGAATCTGGAGGGCTGAGTGGCTAAGGGATGAGATGACCTTTGTCATCCATCTAATGGACTCACAAAATCTTTCTTTTGAAGCTGCTGATTACTTCCCCACTGTAAATACCTCTATCTTGGAGGTGGGGAGGCATTTAAAGCACTCAGTCCTTACCTGTAGTATAGTACTTAGGGCACTATTTTATTTCATTTATTAATTATTTAAGTTTATTTTTAAGTTAATTTCTAAGTTAATTTTTAAGTTAATTTTTAAGTTTATTTATTCAAGTCGTTTCTATACCCAACGTAGGGCTTGAACTCAAGACGCCAAGGTCAAGAGTCACATGCTTCACCAACTGAGCCAGGCAGGTGCCCCACTTAGGGCAAGACTTTTTATTTTATTGTATTTTATTTATTTATTTGACAGAGAGATCACAAGTAGGCAGAGAGGCAGGCAGAGAGAGGGGGAAGGCAAGCTTCCCGCCGAGCAGAGAGCCGGAAGCGGGGCTCCATCCCAGGACACTGAGATCATGACCCAAGCCGAAGGCAGAGGTTAGGGCAAGATTTTAAGAAACTACCTGTTTACTTGTCTTTCTCTCCCATTGTTGTGTGAGTTCCTTGGGAACGGAAGTGGTCTTTCATTTCCTTACCATCAGCGCCTAGCACAGCGCATCATTCACAGGGAAAAAAATACTTGGGTTTTGTTTTTAGACAAATGAACATACGAATGATTAAAAATATGAACTTCATAAATCAGAACAGACATGGTCATTCAGAAAAATAGACTCCAGGGAAGATGTTGCAGGCTCCAGTCCCAAGGATACTTAAAGGTGTAATGGTTAAAACTTACATAGGTGTGTGTAATTAAAAATTGATCTGCAGCTGGAACTTTGCTAAATGACCTTGGGGAGTCCTTCAACTATGACAGGAGTCTCCAAATTTAGTCACATATAGTAAATCTGAAGGAAAGAATGCACCAGGTTCTCACAATCATTGTGCAGTTTTCCTGGCAGGTATAGATGGGTATTCATGGCATGTCTACAGGGAGGATAGAACAACTGGGGACACAGTGACAAAAAAGAGCATGTGTTTGGGAATTAAATGATGTGGCATTAACAGTAATGGAATTAGAGCCTGAGTAGCTAGATTGTGAATGGGTGAGTGATACACAAAAAGGTCATGTCAGTTGCCCAAGATCATACAATTAAGCCAGTGAAATAAATCCAGCAATGCTGATTTCCAGAGCTCTATTGTGTGTTCCCACATAGAGGAAGAGGAAGGAAAGAAGGAGTGATTCAAGATACTCCTTTTGTATTGACAGAAACATATGTAGTCTTTTCTGTCATGCATACATAAAATATGAGAAAGCATTAAACTGTAATCATTAGAGACTCCTTGAGTGGAGTTATCCCTAAGTCAGAAATTAAGTGGGAAAAACCTTAGTACTCAAGTGCATTGGTTTACTCCATGCATTTTAATATATTTTGGGGTAAATTCTAAATGAAGAGATAATGCCTGATAAGCCACTTAAATATTTGAATGCCAATAATGAAATCATAATTAAATCAAGTAAAATGTAATAGTAAATGTCTACCTAATGTTGATATTCCCTCTTGGATTCCTTGGAATCTGAATGGATAAAAATTTTATCTTACAATTCTTGGGATTTAGTTCAACATTTATTTCATTATCAGTGCAGACCTACACATACTAACTAGTTTTAATGACAATGAATGCTGGAGTCTTTGACTAAAGACAGCAGCAACATAGCAAATGATTTTAATTGAATAATGTAATTGTACTTAAGGAAGACACTCTAGTAGATGTTGGTATAGGAATTATATAAATAAATGCAATTTCCTTCAGCCTGAACCTGCTGTGTGACCTCGCGTACGTCAGATAATCTTTCTCAATTCTATAGTTTTCATTTATAAAAGAGAGAACATTGCCTAGTTAAATCTTTGTTTCTCTTGCATATTTAAGCTTTAAAAATTTCATGCGCCTGCATTCTTTTAATAAAATGAATTCAAATTACATGAAATTTAATAAATAATTTGAGCACCTAGTGTGCTCTGTTCACCGTGGAAAGATCTGGTATATAATGCTAGACGTGTATAACTTTTGCTCTATGAAAACTCACTTGTTCATTCCGCATGTACTCACTGATCAGCCCTCGGCAATATATCCAATACAGAATTATCTGTGTCGTAGAAATACAGAAATATTAGTGCCATAGAGCTGCTATAACAAGTTGCCACAAATTTGGTAACTTAGAACAACAGGTGTTTACTATCTCATAGTTCTGGAGCCCAAAGTCTAACATGGAGGTCTCCACACAGCTGGGCTCGCTGCGAGGTCTTTAGGGAGGAATCCGTTCCTTGCCTCTTCCAGTTTCTTCTGCCGTCAGCTGTTTCTCAGCTTATTGCCACATCACTCCCGTCTTTGCCCCTCTGGTCACATTGCCTCCTTTTCTCCATGTCTCCATCGTGTGTGTCTTATAAGGATACTTTTAATTTGATTTAGGACCCACCTGTATAATCCTCGATTATCTTTTTTTTTTTTTTTTTAAGATTTATTAATTTACATATTAGGGAGAGAGAAAGAATGATCACAAGCAAGGGATGGGGTGGAGAAAAGGAAAGAAGCAGACTTCCTGCTGAGCACAGAGCCAAGTGGGGCTCCATCTCTCAACCCTGAGATCACGACCTGAGCTGAAATTAAGAGCCACACACTTAACTGACTGAGCTACCCTGGATAGCTGACTGAGCTGTCCTGGATTCTCTTCTCATCTCAACGTCCTAACTTGAGATACAAAGACAGCACAGATTTTTTCCAAATAAGGTAACACTCATTGATCTGGGGTCTACGTCATGGACATATATCTTGGGGAGCCACCATCCAACCCACTACAGTGACCAAAGACAAGAACAACAAACAAAATCATCACTCTACCCTTACGGAGCTTATAGTCTGTGAGGGAAATAGGCATTAAGCCAAAATATTATTATAAAGTGTAATT
This sequence comes from Mustela erminea, assembly GCF_009829155.1. Taxonomy (NCBI): domain Eukaryota; kingdom Metazoa; phylum Chordata; class Mammalia; order Carnivora; family Mustelidae; genus Mustela; species Mustela erminea. The sequence goes on from NC_045623.1 coordinate 63,591,388, forward strand.
ATACTTTATATATTGTTATACATTAATAGTTTTATATTGTAATTAGGTCTGTGAAGGGAAATTACAGGTGCCTTGAAAGATTTTAACCAAGGAAACTCATTACAGCTGGGAGTAAGGTCAGACCGTTAAACAAGGGACAGTTAAGCTAACACTGGTGAATATATAGGAGCTGGGGCCTGGGCAGAAGCTGTTGGCGACATGGGGAGATACCATTCTAAGCAGATAGAACATTACTCGGCAAGGCCTTTATATGGGGGTGTGTAGAAGTGAATGAAGGCCACTGTTGCTGGGGTCTAATGAGCAGGGGCAGAGGGGAGTGAGTTGAGACTAGGTCCGATTATGGAAGGATTTGAAAGCCGTTATGAAGACTTTCGGAAACTCAAGTTCAAGGAGGCATCATCGATGTGTTTTAAGTAAGAATATCTGAATTATATTTTTAGAATGTTACTGCAGCTAATACTTGTGTTTCAGGGAAGCAAGAGTAACAACAGGGCAAAGGATGGTTCTAGGCCAGAGATGGATGCGGCTGGGTCCAGGATGATAGCAGGAGAGAGGATGGAAGTGAGTTACATGTTGGATGTGCATTGACAAGGTTGGGGAAAGGGCTGGCTACAGGACAATGAGGCGCAGGGAAGGTACAGGGATGGCTTTCAGTCTGTTGGGGGGACGGGCATTAAACAAATGCCCATAGGAGGGGGATTCTTAATGGGATTCAATAATGGAGATGAGACAAGTGACAGCACCTAGAACCAGGAGGGATGCATGCCTGCCTGTCTTCCTTCCTTCCTTCCTTCCTTCCTTCCTTCCTTCCTTCCTTCTTTCCTTCCTTCCTCTGTCATCCACTCTCCTGTCTTTTTTCATAACTTCCAGTTAGATCGAAGTATCAGCATTCCTAATTATAAAGACTTTCCATCTCTTCATAAGGTGCTCTTTATATGCTTTTGATTGATGATTGTTCAATGGTGGAATTACAACCACATCAGCTGAATCACCCTTGAAATTAGTGCAGTGACAGGTGTCACATACATCTTTCTCTCTCTCTCTCTCTCTCTCTCTGCTGTTTATAAGGAGCTTAGCATCTACTCTAAGAGATTATAGTCCTTATGGGGAATCCCATAACACATGGTAGGGATCAGGATTTAAGTAGGCACAATATATAAAGGAAGCAGAAGAGAGAATGATGGGCGGAGGCTTCGTTTAAACTAGGTCCTACACATTGGGAAGGATTTCAGTACATGGGAATGGGGAAGAGTCATCCTGGAGGGAGAAGCAGCCTGAGTGAGGGAATGGAGGCGAGCATGTAGGTGTGGTCAGGAAGAGACCCATCATCATTGTGGTTTGATCAGGGATATATAGGAGAGCGCTGCTAGAAGAAGATTATAAAATGAATCTAGATGAAACATAGAAAAATGAACTAATTTTATCTTTAACCCCTGAAGGAAATTTCTGATCTATGGGAAATTCCAGAGCCATGTTTGTTGAAAGGGGTTCCTCTCCTTCTCCCAGTCATCATGTCGTTGTTGTCATAATCACCATTGCTAAATTTTACGATTGTGTAGCCTTTGCCATTTCTCATTCATGACCTCGTTACATTGATGATGTGGTTTGGGCAGAAGTAACAGAAACTATAAACAATGTTGGCTTAGATCATCAAAAGTATATGGCGGCTCCTGCTATTGTTAAAGCAGTGCTGACTTTAGACAGTGACTCCATCATATGACAGGATGAGTTCTTTTTGGTCTCTCTGCTTTGAGCTCTCTGGATCCAGCTTAATCATAAGACCCATTCCCTTTAGGAGCCTACACTGCTGTGTCCTGGTCTACAGGATGTTGTTTTGTCTCAGGTCACATGCTGTCATCCAGACCTGAGGCTGAAGACAGCTTCTGAGAAATCACACACTTCTCCAAATTGAAACTGGGCTTTCAGGAAGGGAGAAATGATCTGGGTATAGGTGGGATGAGAACCAAAGAAGGAACTAAAGAGTATCCTTTAGAGAAACATATGTACTTTTATTGCCATTTTAGAGCTGAGGAATAGAGGTTCACAGTGCTGTTGGTTGCACAAAGATGTACTAGTTCCCTTTCTGTAAGAGGATCATACATGTTGAGACAAAAAAAAAAAAAGTTACCTGTCTATGGGAATTTGGAAGTGAAAGTATATTACTACCCCTTCTGAATAGAAAGGACAGATATGGGTTGTATGACCCTGAACAAGTTACTTAACTTCTCTTTCTTTTACTTTTGTGTGTGTGTGTGTGTGTGTGTGTGTGTGTGTGTATGTGTGTATATGTATGAGTGTGTGTGTATGTACGCTGAAAAATAGAGATGAGAGGAGCACCTACTTCACATGGTTGCTGGAAGGATTAAATAAGACATTTACAAATACAGGTGACAAAATGACTTTCTCGTTCATTATGTGCCTTATCTTTTTTTTTTTTTTTTTTTTTTTTTTAAAGATTTTATTTATTTATTTGAGAGAGAAACAGTGAGAGAGAGCATGAGCGAGGAGAAGGTCAGAGAGCGAAGCAGACTCCCCATGGAGCTGGGAGCCTGATGCGGGACTCGATCCCGGGACTCCGGGACCATGACCTGAGCCGAAGGCAGTCGTCCAACCAACTGAGCCACCCAGGCGTCCCTGTGCCTTATCTTAACAATGTCCAAGAAATTAGCTGAGGGCATCCAGTCTAAGAGATGAAATTCCTGAGGCCTGGTGTGGCTATTGGCCAAAGGAAATGCCAAACCAAAGTCTCATGATTCCAAGTTCTATCTACCTCTCTTTCCACTATACTGTGCTGCTGCTTAATGAGATCCCCAGCTCTCTGTCTTTTCGCCTTGCAGATAACAGGAACCACACCGAAGCAACTGCACATGCAAATGATTATTAGCACGAAAACAGGTAATTATTATTTTTTCCATTCGCATCATCACAGATGATCTTTGCATTAGACATCCTTTAGCAATGAATGACTGCACCAGAGGGCTTGTGGTTCATTCAGACAGTCATTAATTTTAAATAAGAAATTCATTTACTGTCACTCATGTTGCTTAAACAATGCGAAGCTAAGAATGACTACAGAGCCGTCTTGGATTATAAGGGCTGGGATGGCAGCTGGAAATCACCTAGCCCAGCCTTCTGATTTACATATGAGCAAAATGAGGGTCAGCATGAGGAAGGTGACACAATTAATTAGTGGCAGAGCTGAGACTAAACCCATTTTCTTTATTCTCTACCCAAGCCTTGCCATTAAGGCATGATTGCTGGTCATCTGACTCCTATTTAGTTAGGAATTCCCTGATTGTTTAAAACACATTGAGGACATAGGATGGAGAGACACTTAACGTGCTAAAGGTTCCTAAGTGAAAATATATTAAGAATCTTTCATAAATTCCCTTGTGCTATATTAATTTTATCTCATTTATTTCTACAAGGTACTTGTGGGGAGAAAAACGGGTATCTGTCTGCACTGAATGGACTCATTTGAGTCCTGCCAGTGTAAAGGTATGAAGAAAAACATTTTACATTAAAACAGAACAAATTGCTTATGGTAACCATTGCATAATGAAGGACCACAATGAAGAATTACAGCTCAAATTACTTATCAGGTCTCTTCCATTTTCTAAGTTTTTAAAGTAGAAAATTGCACAGTATAATTACAGTAAGTTAATTTGCATTCATATTACAATTCAGTGAGCAATTACATTCTTTTTATTTTAAAAAAATATTTTATAAAGTGTGATTTCCATCAGTACATTTCCAGGAAAGAGTGGTGACTTTTTCCTTGTGAGGTTTTCATACAAATTCAACCACACAGCCTAGACCTTCCAGTTGAGAGTTTTATATAGACTTTATCATCTTTCTGGGACAGGAGAGAAGAGAACCATTTGAAGCGTAACTGTGGTTTCGGAGTTTTTTGAGAACTCTTCAAGGAATCATCAACTGTCGGGTTTTCAAAGGACAACTTAAAAGTGTTATTGCTCAAGATTGCATTCCTCCATTCACTTTCACAATCTGAAGCTTAAATTTGTCTATCCCATTTCTGCTAAACTATCATCCAACCTACATTTGATTAACTCCTGTGCCAGGAAATCCTTTACCTTCTGGTGATACCCACAGCATTGCTGGACAGTACTTTCATTCTGTGTGTGTGTGGGCGGGGGGGGGGGGGTACTCTATTTGGCTGAACCATTCTTGCATTAATGCACTTTAAAGGATACTTAGATGAAACAAGAGAGGGAGACAAACCATAAGAGACACTTAATCTCAGGAAACAAACTGAAGGTTCCTGGAGGGGATGGGGGTGGGAGGGATGGGGTGGATGTCGGATGGACATCGGGGAGGGTAGGTGCTGTGCTGAGTGCTGTGAATTGGGTAAGACTGATGAATCACAGACCTGTACCCCTGAAACAAATAATACATGATACGTTAATTTTTAAAAAGGGATACTTAAAACACACACAAACACACACACACACACACACACACACACACACACTCATTCATTGCTTTGGTTGTGCCTTACATAACATAGAGCACTCTTTTTGTTGAGGTATAACATTTCATTTAGAACTTGCAACATTATCACAAACATCTGTGTTGGGCCATCATGGAGTGGTTCCCATGAGGACTGTGGGGTCTGATGGGCTGCTCCACTTTCTCTGCACTTGATCTCTTAAAATTTTTTAAAGGATGAAATTAACTTATATTGCAATGCATAGATCTTAAGAGTAATTTCGCCAGTTTTGGCAAATGTATTTGCATATGTAACCAACACTACATTAAAGAAAGAGTATATTCCATTATTCCAGGAAGTGCCTTGTGCCCCTTTCCAGACAGTCCCCCTCCACAGAGGCAGCCAGTGTTCTGATTTTTCTTATCATACATTTAATTTGCCTGTTTTTGACCTTCCTATAGAAGGAACTATGATAATGTTATTGATCTTCTTATAGAAAAAATCATAATAATGTTCTTGATCTTCCTATAGAAGGAATCATAATAATGTCTGGTTTCTTTCATTCAATATTTTTAATTTTTTATTTATTTTTTTAAAAGATTTTATTTATTTATTTGACAGACAGAGTTCACAAGTAGGCAGAGAGGCAGGCAGAGAGAGAGAGGAGGAAACAGGCTCCCTGCTGAGCAAAGAGCCCAATGTGGGGCTCGATCCCAGGACTCTGGGATCATGACCTGAGCTGAAGGCAGAGGCTTTAACCCACTGAGCCACCCAGGCGCCCCTCTTTCAATATATTTTAAAGATTGGTCCATGCGCTGTACTCATCAGTAGTCTATTTTGTTTCTTGCATAGTAGTATTCCACTGTATGACTTATCCTCCTGTGGAAAGACATTTGTGTGGTTTCCACTTGGACCTATTATAAGTATATAACTTTCTAGCATATGTGTTTGTTTGTGTGTATGTGTGTGTATTACATATGCATATATGTACTTATTTTGTTTCTCAGAGGTAAATACTTAGGAGTGCAACATCTATAAATGCCCAAAGAGTAGGTGTATCCTTAACTCGATAAGTTTTCCAACATGGCAACACCAGTGTACACTTCCACTGGAAACATATGATATTTCTATGTCCTCACCAAAATTGAATGTTGTCAGGCTTCCAAAATTTTAGCCATTTTAGTGGGTGTGAAGGGACATCTCATTAAGGTTTATTTGCATATTCTTTATGATCAGAGATGACACACACCTTCTCGTGTGCCTATTGGCTATAGTCAATATATATATATATATATATTTTTTTTTTAGCAAAGTGTCTGTTCAACCATTTTGTCCATTTCGATTAGGTTGCTTATCTTTTTATTATTAATTAATAGGATTTGTTTATATTTTCTGGATTTAAGCCCTTTGTCAGATATGTATTTTGAATATTTTCTCTGGGCTTGTAGTTTACCATTAGTTTCCTTAATACTGTCTTATGATCATCACATGTCTTAAATTTTTATAAAGTCTAATTTATTATATTTTCTTTTATGTTCAATGAATTTTTTTTCTAAGAAATCTGTGCATACCTAAAACCTGTGACAATCCTTTTATAGTTCTTTTCTAGAATCTTTACTATTTTAGTGATTACATATTGTTCTATACATGTGGAGGGAAGTGATTGAGGTTAACTTTTTACCATATTTTTGTCCATTTGTTGCAATACCATACTTTAAAGACTTTTCTTTCCTCAATGCATTGCAATGATACCTTTTGTAAAATATATATATATATATATATATATATATATATATATATATTTATATATATATGTCAATTGGCCACATATATAATTTTTTTTTTAAAGATTTTATTATACCTTTTGTAAAATATATATATATATATATATATATATATATATATTTATATATATATGTCAATTGGCCACATATATAATCTTTTTTTTTAAAGATTTTATTTATTTATTTGACAGAGAGAAATCACAAGTAGATGGAGAGGCAGGCAGAGAGAGAGAAAGGGAAGCAGGCTCTCCGCTGAGCAGAGAGCCCGATGCGGGACTCGATCCCAGGACTCTGAGATCATGACCTGAGCCGAAGGCAGCGGCTTAACCCACTGAGCCACCCAGGCGCCCAATTGGCCACATATATGTTGGCCTATTTCTGTTTCTCTATTCTGTTCCATTGATCACTTTATGTATCCCTAATGCTAAGACTGTACTGTCTTGATTATTGTAGCTTTATAGTAATTCTTGAAATAAGGTAGGATAAGCTCTCTAATTTTGCTTTTCTTTCTCAGCATTGTTTTGGCTATTCTAAGTCTGCATTCTCACATACATTTTAGAATTATCTTGTCAATTTCTTGAAAAAAATGTGGTGGGATTTTTTTGGGATTTGTGCTAAATGTGTAGTTAAATTTGGGGGAGAATTGACCTCAATGTTGAGTTTTTTAAACTGTGAACATGGTATGGTTTCCATTTATTTGAGTTTTCTTGAATTGTTTTCATCAAAAATTTGTAAGTTTTGGGCAGAAATCTGCATGATTTTTGTTCAATTTACTCCTACTTTGAGACATGTGTTTATAAATAGCATTTAAAATTTTCATTTTCCAATGGTCTAACTATGTAACTTTGGGAATGACTTAACCTGAGTTTATTTTAACCTATAAAATGTAAATTCATGTATTTCTCAGAACAAGGCTAAGTATAAAAATACACAAATAGTTTTTTGGTGTTCTTTAAGTATTAAATTGAATTAACATATAGAAAGTTCATAATACAATACATGGTATATTAGAATTCTTCTGGTCAAAAGTGAAAAAAAAAAAAAAAAAAACTAACCCAAACTGACTTAAGTAATAGAGGGGATATTTTGGCTCATATTGAAAAATCTGGGTGGGGGGATGGTAATCAGCTTTAGGCATGACTAAACCAACATTCTTCAACAGTTTCCTCATACATCTCTATTTTATCACATCTTAGTCTGTTTTCTTCTCTGTTAAGGATTTTCCTTTCCTTTCCTTTCCTTTTTTTTAATTCTTCATTTAAGTAGTAGTTTTGTACTTCGTTTAAATAGTTCACATACACTGCGTCACCAGTTCCCTGCTTAGAATTTAGTGATTCTTTAGTTGCATATAACACCCAGGGCTCATTCCATCAAGTGCCCTCCTTAATGCTCATCGCCCAGTTACCCCCCACCCCAACCTTCCCTTTAGCAACCCTCAGTTTGTTTCCTAGAGTTCAGAGTCTCTTATGGTTTGCCTTCCTCTCTATTTTCACCTTACTTTTCCTTCCCTTTGTCTGTATTATCTGTTTTGTTCCCTCAGTTCCACATATGAGTAACTGACTTATCTCGCTTTGCATAATATCCTCTAGCTCTATCCACATTGTTGCAAATGGCAAGTTTTCAGTCTTTTGATGGCTGAGTAATATTCCTTTGTATTTATATCCCAAATCTTCTTTATCCCTTCATCCTTTGATGGACATCTGGGCTCTTTGCATATTTTGGCCCTTATGGACATTGCTGCTATAAGTATTAGAGTGCATGTGCCCCTCTGAATCACTATGTTTGTATCCTTTGGGTAAATACCTACTAGTGCACTTGCTGGGTCATAGAGTAGCTCTATTTTTAAATTTTTGAGGAACCTCTGTACTGTTTTCCAGAGTGGCTGCACCGGTTTACATTCCCACCAACAGTGTAAGAGGGTTCCTCTTTCTCCGCATCCTCACCAATGCCTGTTTTTTTCCTGACTTATTCATTTTAGCCATTCTGACTCGTGTGAGGCTCATTGTGGTTTTGATCTGTGTTTTCCTGATCTCTGAAGGCTTTTCTTATGGAATGGGTTCTTAGAGCTACAGGCTTACCATCTTTCCAGTTTCTGGAACAGCAGTAAGGAGAAAGCATTTTCCGTAGTTGCTCTAGCAAAAGTACACAGGTCTATTGGACCATCCCTGAATTGTGGCCAATTGATGTGTTGCACCTGTCTATCCCTGGAGTTCAGGGTTGGGTCATCTCTCCCAAAACTAAATGGAAACCAAATCACTGAGTGGAGGAAATGGTTCCCCAACAAAATCTGAGTGGTGTTTACCAATGAAGGGGGAAATGGCTGCAGAGAGGCCAAAATACCAAGTATCTGTCATAACTTGAACATTATAGCCACAAACTACATGGCATTGTATCCCTTGGCATTATGATTCTTCCCTGCTCTCATACTCTGTAGGCTCCGGGAACTTGGTCTTCCTGATAGCTTCCAGGCTCCTCCTATTTTCAAGCACTAACATCCACTTACGCTCCATTTTATGAGTGAAAAAAAAAATTGGGATTTGTGTTGGAACATAAGTGCCTTTTGATGATCGTTTCAGCTCTGCGCTTTGTTTCTACTATGCATTTAGCCAAAAAGAGCAGATTGGTGGCATAAATACAATTGTAGTGCTGCTAGTCCCCTCCACACCCTCCTTGGAGAAATAAAAGGAGGGCTATTTATAGCAACTGTAAACCAGAGTCAAGTTTAGTCATAATACTGCCACACAACCTTTCCCTGGAATCAAGAAAGGCCAGCATCATAAAAGAAAGGAGACTTCTGTTTTGATGAAGACTTACAGATATTTCTTTTCTTTTTTAACCTTCAGAAGAGAAATGGCAATTGGACATCTTGCTTGAGTCCAGGGTGTGTAAGAAACATATCTGAAATGTGGTTATTGTAAGGATTGCAAAATATTTTTTCTTGCTTTATAAAAAATCTGAGCCCTTTCACAGTAAATTCCAAAGTCCTTAATATGGCAAACAAGAGCCTTTAAAATTTGTTTACGTTGCTTCCCTCTATATAGTTAACTATATCCATTCCCCTCCACCCTCATGAGAGAATTTGCCCATTCCTTTTCTTGGCCTGAAATACCTTTCCCTGCTTCATTTGGTTATTCCTCATCTTTTGAGACGATATCACTTCATTCATGAAGTCTTCCTAACATCCTACTCTGTGTTAAATGCCCCTATCTGATATTCTCGTAGCATGCTATACTTAACATTACCATAGCATGGATCAGAATTCAGCATAATGATGTATGGCCTTTGTGTGCCTCTGAGTTGTTTGAGAACGAATTTTGTTTTTGTTTTGTTTGTTTTTTGTTTTCTTTCTTTGCCAATGCCAAGCATTGTGCCTGGTATGAAGTAAACAATCAGCAAACACTTCGTCTTCTTCTTTTTTTTTTTTTTTTAAAGATTTTATTTATTTATTTGAGAGACGGAGATCACAAGTAGGCAGAGAAGCAGGCAGAGAGAGAAGCAGGCTCCCCACTGAGCAGAGAGCCCAATGCAGGGCTTGATCCCAGGACCCTGGGATCATGACCTGAGCCAAAGGCAGAGGCTTTAACCCACTGAGCCACCCAGGAGCCCCTCAGCAAATACTTCTTGAGTAAAGGAATAGAATCTGAGTGTTAACATGAACTTGAATGAAAGGCCTGTGCAAGACTCATTTTCTTTAGGTATTAACTTTTGAAATTTTGTGCATTCTATATATTAGTATACTTTGAGCACATGATGTCTTTAGCTGGGTGGAAATGTTCCTACTGAGCATTAGTCAAAATTTTATTAATTTGAGAGCTTTATATATATAGAATATTAGTGTATTCCTGGCATATGCAAGCACTAGAAACTATTTAATAAACAGCGACTATGTAATAATTTGTGTTTAAAACCCCCAGAGCTTATGGCCCGAATTTATTTATTTATTGGAAAAAATTATAGGAATAAACTTAATTTTAAATAATATATACTACACAAAATGAGCTACCTTCCATTCCTTTCATAGGAGGAGTAATTTCTGCTAATTGAATTTATGATTTCTGACATTTGGTTTTACTTTTAATCCTGGGTCAGTTTCAAACAGTAACTCATACAGGCTGCTCCTCTGTGTAGCTCGAGAATCAGGTGCATTGGGATGAATTATGTGAAGTTCAATAAAACTCCTCTGTGCCCATCCACCTGCCCATGCCCTTGCTTTTTTATTCAGTTGACTCACAGCTCCTAAAAGGCAGCGTCCGTTTCTGATTTATCATCATTCCCATTGCATAGCACAGAGCCCGATATATAAAAGGAATGCCATAGATGCTTGTTGATTTAAAATGAACTATGTTGGCATTATTCTAGGAGAGCCAGTGTTTACTAGGTGATTCCTTTGGTGCTAGCTGTGTCTACTGCATTATCTCTCTTAAGACCTGCTGTGATCTCATGAAGCAGGTAGCACCATAGTAGAGTAGAGAATGTTGGAGTGCAGAAAGGTGAGTAACTTGTCGAAGGTGATTCAGGCCCATCAGATTTCAAAGTGGGCAGTCTATCCAGGACATGTTAAAAGCGGTATTTCTCTCACTGGGCTGCCATGAAGATTAAATGAGTAAATATATGGAAAGCACTCAGCACAGTGTATGGAACACAATACACAATGCATACATCTTTGCTGTTCTTATTACTTTGCAGTTTCTCGGAGTAGCTGGTAAAGAAATGTTTATTGATTTTTTTCTTTATGCCACATTTAGTAAAAAGGACATTGTTATGTAAAGAGAAGAAAAGAAAACGACACCTTTTTAAGTATGTTCTTTCTTGATATGTTTACTACAATAACTCAAAATAGTGCTTTAAGACTTGGTTTGGGGTTTAACCCAGAAGAGTATTAGTGTCTTCACCAAGTCCTTGGTGAGCAGCTCGTGTGCACTTACTGTCTATATGTTACACTTTCTTCCAGCCTGTACTTGGAACAACTGTGGCTTATTGCCCCTGTTGGATGTAATGGGAATTTGCCCAGTTTCTGTAGCTGACCTTATTCAACATTGAATAGAGAGAGAGTTTTACTTGAACCTCTTCCATTTCTGTTACTTGGCCAACTCAGCGTCCCGATTCCCTTCAAAATCTGTAATTGTAACACCCCTGGAAAACAGAAGGAGGTGGAGGGGGGATGCAGTGAATGCTATATGCAGAGTCTTAAAATGCAGGTGAGTGGTTTTGATGTCCTGTGACTGTCCTCAAAGCACTGAGGAACTTCAGTGATTTTTGGTAGTCAATGAAAAGTTAGACCTGTGTTCGATTACCTTAGGTTTGACACTTGTCCCAGATACCTATAGTGCCTAACAGTTTTATACACTCTCTCTTACTACTTCAACAATGTCTTCTCTGGTTTGTCCTGTTTTCTCTCTATGGAGTTCAGAACCTTGCGGTCTGTCTTTATAGATGACGATACCAAAGTGTTTTGTTAAATCTTAATAGAGTTGCCTGGTGAGCCTGGATTTCCTACTAAATGAATCATAAGCGTTTGGTGGCAACTCTTCCCACTTTCTAGAACTTTAGAAAAGTTGGAGAGACTTGAGCCTTTCCCGAGTCCTCGACTTTAGATGTGCTGGTCACATCCAGAAGCGCTAGAAACAGTAGTACCAAGGGTGACACCTCCCTCCCACCTTGCTGGGAGTTTCCTCTGATCAACTGTTCTCCCAAGATTGCATCCTGCCAATGACCTCACCAATTTTTTTGTCTCCATGTAAATTGCTATCTTTTCAGGAGGAGCATGACAGCCTCCCTTTGCTCGGGCTTCCATTTGTACAGAAGCTGTTATTACGGAATAAGTTTAATGGGTCGTGAATTTTGTGCAGAAAGGGAGGGTCTCTCGATGACTTTGTATGTACCAGCTATGGACGTATTGGCTCCACAAGGAGTGCATTAGGCTAAATATTTTTAGCCCATTGACTCTGAGGGTAATAACCCTAAATGCTTCATTAAATTTTCATGGGTGAGTGACAGAAGCTATGAGGGAAAAAAAACAAAAAAAAAAAACCCACAAAAAACCAAAACCCAAATCTGCCACATTAGCTTTATTATTACACAGCTGGACGACAAGAGTGTGGCCCCTCAAAAGAATAAAAAATCAACTTTTTGAGGAACAACATGTTGCCTGTCTTTTCTTCCCTTTCTCGGCCCTGTTCCCAATAGGCAGTCCTTGATCAGATTTTTTCTCTCTCCCACACCTGGCATTCCGGCGTCTGGAGACAGGTTATACCACACCAGACATTTACTGGAGTTGAACCCCATCTCGGGGTACAAGACTTTCAGACCAACACAGTCTTTTCTGCAACTTGGTAGCTCTTTGTAAACTAGGACCAGAAGGAGGGGAGCAACTGTTTACTGGCTGGGGCCTTCTCCGTGCAGGCCGCGTGTTCGACCTGAATCTGCAGATTGTCTTCTCCCGAGCATTCTAAGAACGCGAGTGGGGCGAGCAGACCAGCCCGCATACCATCAGGGGCTTGAGTCCCTTCCTAGGACTGAGGGCAACGTGAGCGGCGCGAGCCTTCTCCAGGCGAGCCTCAGTGGAGACGCGGGGCTGCCTAACCAGGGTTGGCCGCTGGGAACTAGCGCCCCCTCCCGCGAAGGAGCGAGGGGGCAGCGGGCCCTCGCCGAACCCGCCTCTGGTTTTCACCCGCGGGCACTCTACCCTTGGGAGTGCGCGAGAAGTTTGGAGGCTTGGATATAAAAGAGTAGACCCTAGGGGAAAATGAGGCAGGTCGGGAGGGCGCTGCTGCTGGTGGGGACGGTGGCGAAAAACACTGGCTACTTTGTGAAAGCCGAGGCTGGGGGCTTTGACCCTTTCCCTCCCTCACCCGCTCGGCGCGATGCGGCTGGGGAGGGGACCCCACGCCCTCGGCTCCGCTCGCCTCCGTCTGCATCGGGATGCGGAGTGAGCGCAGGGGCTCCAGAGGCGCGATCGCGAACCGCGGCGCCCCCGCTCGCTGGTTCGCTCCCTCTGCCTCCTCCACCCCGCCGCCGCCGCGACTCGGCTAAGCTCTCGGAGCGCGCTCAGGCGGCGCGGAAAGCGTCCGGGCGGGAGCGGGGGCGGGTGCCGGAGCCGCAGCGGCGAGGCCCCGGGCGAGGGCACGCCGCAGGCGGGCGGCCGGGAGGCCAGTCGGCGGGGGGCAGCAAGGGGAGCCGGCAGGTGAGCTACGTCGCCCGGCGCCGGGCGGGCGCGGGGGCGGACGGGGAGGGGGCCGCGGGAAGAGGCGGGGCTGCGCGCGCGGCGGTCTCCTCCCCCGGCGCTGACGCGGGCCCGTGGCTCCCGGGGAGGATGGACCCTGTGCGGCGCTCGCCGGGGCTTCCCCGGGCTGGAGAGCGCGCCTGAGTGCCGTTGCCCGCCGGGCATGGGGAGCCGCTTCCTGCGCGGCTGCGACAGCGGAGGAGGATGCTGTCCGCGAGCGGAGGTGAGGCGCGGCGGGGGCGAGCGCAGCTCCGAGTTCAGCGCCAGCAGGTGCCGGGGACAGGGGGGAACTGGGCGCCGGACGCCCTCGCTGGGGCCCCGGGCGCGGAGGAGGGCTCCTGGGGCGCCCGTCGTGGGAGTTTGGCTGGGGGTGTTGCGGGGATGGCGACTACAGTTTTCCGCCTGCTCCCTCCTCTTGCTGGGGGAAAAGGAGCGACCTCTGCTCCTTCCTCCTGGCTCTCCCTCACCACCCCCAGTCTCCTTACTTCTGACCGCGCGCGTCTTCTTTCCAGACGTCCTCACCCCAAACACTCGTCTCTCTCCGAGACCCCCTGCTCCCTCCCCCCTGCCGCGAACCCGGTTCTATCCACCTCGGAGCCCTCCCTTCCACTCCAAAACCTCCCCATTGCTCCGGAGCCCATCTCCCGGACTCTCGAGCGGCTTCCCTTGGCCGGACCCTCTTCCCCACTCCTCTGTAGAGCTACGGCTCTGCCCGCAACTGTCGAACAAGCGGGTTTCTCCTATAACCCCTGCCTTTTCGCAAACACCCTCAGAGCTGGACCCCGCTTTTCTCCGGACCCAAGCCGTTCCCGAGTCCTCCGTCGACTCCGTTCTGTGCTGCTCCCCGCTCTGTCCCATTCCCCAGGCTCCCCGCAGCCCTGGTGGCTCTCCTCCCTGGCCCGCCCCCTTGGTTTCGGCTCCGGACTGGATGCTGTGCCTGGGAACCAGAGCTCAGGGCTTTTGTTTCTGTTTTTGCTTGCTTTCTTTTTCTTTTTTCTTTTTTTCTCCTACTGGGGAAACTTTAAAATCCCCGTGGTTCGGCTCCTAAAAAAAAGCCCTAACCGGAGGGCTCAACCGCCGAGAGAATCTGGACGCAGGGAGACAGAGATGGGGGAGATCGTGTCGCTCGTCCGAAGGGAGCCATGGGATGAGTGCACAAAGTAAATTTCAAAACGGAGGTGGCTGCTGCTGCCGGGACTCTCCTTCGCTGACTGATTCCGTCCCGCGGAGTATTATTGTGACCCCTGGTGGGAGGGCGCGTCTTTTCTCTGCACTTTTTAAGGCGCCTGTCTCCCCACCGCGGCCCCACCCCCCACCCCCTTGGTGGTGCTGGTGACCGGACGGGGGTGGGGGAAGAGCGAGTCGGCACAGGGGAAATCTGCTTGGAGAGGCTGATGCCACTTGGCTCCTGCGTTGCTTGCTCCCGGACCCGCCAGATTGTGTATGTTTCACTCTAAACTACCCGCCACCCCCAACTGCATCACACAAGTCTTCATTGTTGGGGGTCTGCCTGGGCACTTCCGCCTGGGCTGGGAGAGTCTGAAGGAATGGGATGGGGGTGGGGAGGCCGGGGGCGCTCGGCGAACGAACGCTGGCTGAAGCCGGAGGCTCGGCCGCGGCGGGCGGAGCGGAGAGCGCCCCGGCGCGGGCATCCGTGCGCTCCCGCGACTGTCGGCGAGCGTGGTTGCGTGCCCGCGTGGGTCGGTGCCTG
This sequence comes from Mustela erminea, assembly GCF_009829155.1. Classification (NCBI taxonomy): domain Eukaryota; kingdom Metazoa; phylum Chordata; class Mammalia; order Carnivora; family Mustelidae; genus Mustela; species Mustela erminea. The sequence goes on from NC_045623.1 coordinate 63,606,555, forward strand.
GCGGGTACGTTTGGAGACCCGGGCACGCCTGGACTTAGATCCTTTAGGAAGAGTCGCGAGTGGAAAGCTTGCGGAAGCGAGTGCGTCTTTTGCTGTCCCGGTGCTGGGCGGTCGGGCGAGCGGGCAAGCGAGTCCTCCGAGGCGAATGCTACTAAGACGCTCCAGAGAGTTACCCGGACCGGAGCGAGGATCCGCTCTCGCGTCTCCCGCCCTCCTGCTCCGCTCCTGCTGGCCGGTTCCACGCACTTTCACAGGGTTGATGGTTTTTGAATAAAGGCCTTGTGGGGGTTCCGCTGACACTTCATAACACTTAACATGTTTTCAAGTAATCATATAAATTAAAGGTGGCTTACGTTCAGAACCCCCTAATTATCCGGTTCACGTTTGTGCATTTATGTGCCAATTATAGGTCTTCAGGAAATCCATAAAATTATAAACCATTCCCACCCCCTGAATTAGCGCGCATTGTTTTTATTATCTCAACGATGAGTGATTCTGGATGGAATCCTGAGTTGAACAGGCGAGAAGATAGATGTGCGGGAGGGTGGGGGGGCGAGGGGGAGAAGAGCCGGGCTGGAGTAGGGACACTTAACAGCAACCCCCTCCCCCACCTCTCTCACTTCCTATCCTGGCGGGGCTTGGTGACAATTCTGGAATCTGAAAGGGATCAAAGATTTTCTTGATTTCCTATTGAGAAGGGCAACCTAATCAGAGCTGTGTAAAAGTCAACTTCTAAGCAATCAGAAATTGTCTGCTGATGTCCTTGATTGAAACCCCAGCATTCAAATGGAGTATTGAAGAACTCGCAGACATAGCTTTTGAAGTGCTATTGTTCTTTTCTATACACAGAGGCCCTCATAAAGGTTTAGGAAGTTCAAAATGCAGTGATTTGAAAGACTGACATTGTAACTATTTGGCGACGCTGAGGGGATCGGCAGGGATGAGAGCAGAGGCCGAGGTGGGAAGTGCAAACGTGTTGCTACAGTCTTCTTGGGAGCAGTGCCGCTATCAAGTGGGAATTCAGTTCTAAGCATCAAGTTGGCAATTAAATCTCTTCCTAAAGCAGATTTAGAGGATGATTTTTACTAGTTTTTTTTTTTTTTCTTGGTGGTTTGCTTAAGGTCTGAATAGGCATATCTGAAACATTTAATCATGTTCATTGTATTCAACAATAAAATCTGAATAAAAATTACTTATTGTTGATGAAGCTCATCTCACAAGCTGTTTCACAGTATGTTTCATTTGCAAGACACACCATTGTAGGAGGCTGCAGGGAAGAGATGCCATCACTTATTGTTCTTGTTCTCTTCCCCTGGCCAGAGAGGAATCTGCTGCTTCACACCCTTCTGCCCTCCGAAGTCATTTCCCTTAAAGGGATGGGGGTTTGGCTTCGTACCTGATAGGACCCTTCCTAAAAATGGTATTTGGTGGATATAAGGATGCCTGGAGCCACCCTCCAGGCAGATGAAGACTCTAACTGAAGCAGCATTTCATTTTGATAATTCACTCAAGTCAAACATTTTGGATTTTGCAGGCATTTAATCCCTCTCTCAAACTAATAAAGCTAACAAAGCAAGAAAATCACAGTTTATATCTTTTAGATGGCACTTTTAAAAATTGCCTACATTGAAGGTTGTTGTCAGGAACTTTCAGTGTTATTTAGGGCTTACTGTGAAGAAGAGTGTGCACTGGGTGAGTTAAGTAATTGAGGATAAGTGTCCTGACCTCTCCGAACCTCTGTTTCATTATTTGCAAAACAAGGACGGTATTACCTACATTGTATGTTCTTCAAGCAATTTGATAGGGAAAACTATCTCATTGGGCCCTTTGACAGATAACAGGATTTCAGAGGAATGTGAGTTTTGGTCATAGGATGGAGTCCTGCTAAGGAGAGAGGATATTTGGCATTGGAAGACCAGGATGGAATCCTGACTTTGTGATGTTTGGTAAATCACCTCTTCTATTAATTAAAAAAAAAAAAAAGGAATAGTTTACCTTTTTGGAGCACTTACTAAGAGGTACCCTTTTAAGCAGTTTGCATGCATTAGTTTATTTAATCTTTAAATAACCATGAATAATCTTTGAATAACCTAGGTTGATAGTTGTATTTTCGTTCCCCTTTGATTGATAAACTGGGGCCCACAGAGATGGTAACTGGTCCAAGGTCACAAAGCCAATAAGGTATAGAACTAGGGTTTGTTTATTTACTTATTTATTTATTTAGAGAGAGTGCGCATGAGCAGGGAGGGGCAGCGGGCAAGGGAGGAGGAGACAATCTTAAGAAGGCCCCATTCTCAGCATGGAGCCCCATGTGGGCCTCATCTTTACAATCCGGAGATCAGGACCTGAGCCAAAATCAAGAGTTGCCAGGTAACCAACTGAGCCTAGAACTGGGTGCCCCTAGAACTGGGATTTAAATCCAGGCTTTCTGGTTCCTGGGCCTGTGTGGCAGCACACTGCTGCCTCTGTGTGGAGGGGTGAACCCAGCTATCTCTCGCGGTGGTTGTAAAACTTAAGGGAATCATGGAATAGACTTCCGGCAGGAGCAAGTTATAGGTTTTTCCCAAGGCTCAGATGCTAAAACAAAATGAGTATTGTGTTAGCAACAGGGTATTGGGCTGATGGTAGACATTTTGAACACTTGGGACTTCATGATAGGTATTGGTCAGTATGTTCCCATCTGTCTGTGCTGTCAAAGTATTCTTTAAGTTGATATTCAGAAATTGCATGACTGCTGTTGTCTGTTACCAACTGTGATAAGCGGAGATTCTTAAAATTAAAAGATGGCATAACAGGTAGTTAGAAGTCTCGACTTGGGTGCTAGAGTGCCTGAATTCAGACCCTAGTTTCTCCAGCCCTGCCAGCGGTGTGGACTTGACCAAACTCTCTGACTTCTCCATGCTTTAGTGTCCTTGATAATAAAACAACAGTACCCACCACCTATGACTGTGAAGACGATTGTAGGAATTAACACCAAGTGCTTGGAACAGCAGTGAGTATATAATGTTACTTAGCTATATGTGTTACCTTTCGAATGAAAGTCAGATTCTTCCCTTTCATAATACAAAGGTCTCTGTCATTGATATCCCAAGGCCTAAGTATCCTAACCGTATCTGTTTTTGTTTTTATTCTTTTCCTAAACAGGAGATAGGGAGAAAGAGATATAGTTCAGGATTTCAGAGAAAGGTTTTGTTGTTGTTGGCTTTTGTTTTTGTTTTTGTTTTTTTAGTTTATTGGAAATATTTCCTTGAATATTTACCTTCTTTGTGAAAGGAATCGGGAAGTAAACATAATGCTAAACTCTCTATGGAATTGCTCTTTTCAGAAACTGTTTTGAGGAAAATAAAATGACTGTTTGATTGATTGGATTCTAGTACTAGGATAGTCAATTCTTCCCATTTACAGATTGGAAAACAAGTCAGATTGAAGGAAACATATAAACATAATGGCTGAGAGACACCATTGGAACCCAGAATTCTTGGGCTTCTTGTCCACCGCTTTTTCCTCTGGACCAGATTGCCTCCCATACCAGGATAGAGAAGTAGCCTGAAGTATAAGCAAACCTTGAAGGAAAGGGAGTGTTGCCAGGAGCAGGAGCCAGTCAGATGTTCTGTACTGAAAATATGTCCAATAGGAAAAGAAAACCCCTCTTCTTGTAAGTACACTTATATCCAGGAAAACTGGCACTAAAAATCTATGAAATGCATGTCAGGGTATGAACCCATGTTACACATACACACACACACACACACACACACACGCGTGCACCAGTTGATGACTTGAACACCTCCCTTAGCTTGGAGAGCAAATGAACAAATGATTGGGTTTCTTTTTCTGTGAGATGCTCTTTGTGTTTTTCTTCCACTTAGTTCTCAGATATGGGAAGGTTTTGGTTCAGGAATCATAAAACTCCTCCGGCTTCTATTTCATGAAATATGCAGCATATACTATTGGAGAGAAATTGCCAGCTTGCTTTTATTATTATTATTATTATTATTTTTATTTGAACCCAACATATAACCAATCTACAATGCCAGTGGGGGATTCTTGTAAAGAGAAAGGAAAACAGAAATAAAATTTTTGCTGAATAAAACAACTCACAGCCAAAATGATACAAGTTCTGTGATGGCCAAGATGGGTTGTTTAGGGGATAAAAATGAGAGGAGGGCAGTCCCAGACAGATGAGACCGTTCAGGGTGAACCCCAGTCCCTGTCGACCACCTACAGTGAGCCTTGCAAAATAGTCAACTTGGTATATTGGCTCCAAGATTCAATTTCTGACTCTCACTGTTGGTCAGTGTCTCTGGTTCTTGACTGGACAACTGTGATCTGTTGGTCCATCAGTTAGTCTTCCTTTCCCCCTCTTTTCCTCTTCTTGTTTTTGTCTCAGAGTTTGTCTCGCTTTCAGTCTTTGGATCGGTTTGTATCTCTTCTTGTTAGTGTCACTTTTGCTAGTAAAGACTGAAAAGTTACAAATATGTCTTTGAGACTATCTGGGAGATGGAGGAAGCTAACTCAGGGAATGCACATAGACATCACTTCCATGCCCATTTAACGCATACTTGCCTGAGCACCTAGTTTGTGTCTGGCTCTGGCTTTGTGCCTGGCATTATGAACAGTACCATGAGCGAGGGTGCAGTCTCTGCCGTCTAGGCATTCTGCCTCATGCATAAATTACTGCCACAGTGTGAGATACGGTACAGAAAATATCTGCATGGCACTAGAAGCTTCCAGAAGAGTAATTGATTACATCTAAAGAAAGGAAAAGGAGGGGAAAGCTTCAAAGAGGAGATTGCATTTCAGCTGGAAGCTGAAGGTTGACCAAGAATTTCTCAGGTCTTGAAGGCATCCAGACCAGAACTGTGTGGGTAAAGATCGGTGGGCATGAAGGTTCGTCATTGGTTTGGAGACAGACAAAGTTGGGTGTGGTTGTAGTGTACAATATGTGACTGAAATGGATTATTTTGTAGAGCATTTTCCAGATTGTGTTCCAAGGAGCACTAGGGTTCCCCAAGATAGTTATGAGTATTTTAAAAGAATGAACATACAGAAGGAAAAAAATTCTGTGCCCCCAAAAGTTTGAAGAACATTGAAAAACATAACTTACTCTTGCTAAGACATGGTACTTACTGACATATTAAAACTTCAGTAAGAAGTAAAAGCCAGCAAGCAAGCAGGGACACTCATTGAAATCATTAAGATCTAAACTTACTTGCCAGAGGCCCCCTGATTTCAAGGAGCCCTTTTTAAAAAGTATCTTATGAGATAGAGTGGGGAATGTGTTTGTAGGTTATCACTTATGATTTTTACAAAAAGGATTGATTTTTTTTTTAAAGATTTTATTTATTTGACAGAGATCACAAGTAGGCAGAGAGGCAGGTTGGTGGGTGAGGTTGGAAGCAGGCTCCCTGCCGAGTAGGGAGCCCGATGTGGGGCTTGATCCCAGGATCCTGAGATTATGACCTAAGCTGAAGGCAGAGGCTTTAACCCACTGAGCCACCCAAGCACCCCAAAAGGAGTTAATTTTATCATAAAAGTAATATGTGTGATTTGAAATATAGTATAGTAGATGTGAGACATACAAAAAAGTATAAAAATAGAGTAAAAGTATGTTTAAAGAAAAAAAGAAGCAGCACAAAAAAGTTGAAAACACTCAGCTTAAGAAATAAAGCCATGTAAATACAGTTGAAGCCTCCTTTCCCTGATCATATCTCCTTCCCTTCTGCCAGAGGTAACCACCATCCTAAATTTGGTGTTTATGATTCCATATAATTCTTTTGAATATTCTTTTTAGAAGACAGAGAATTCCTTTGAATTCTCATTCTGTTTCTAGCTTGTCACTAAAGATATAATAAAGAAATTGTTGTTCTGTCCAGGAATTGTTCTGTTCCTGGAATAAGGGGCATTTATAAGCCCTTCGGAAGAAAGAACTATGGCTTCTCCTTTTAACAGTATTTGGAATGTAGTAGATGCTCAATAAATTTCTGCTGAATTGAATTTAACTAAATGTGTGTACTCTCATGGGGTATATTAAGTTCATGTGGTAATGAAGATTGGGGAAAAGTAATTATTTTTCATTAAATTCTTTGTGGTCAGAGATCTTGAAAACTTTTTTTGTTTCATTTTTGTTTTGTTTTGTTTTGTAATCTGGATCTGTAAGCGAATAGTAACAACTACTGACTGTAAGTCCTTTTCATGTTTTCTTGACATCTTTTGGAATCATTAATGATAACTACTTGCCCAAATCTGCAATATTAAAATAGGTGATTCAGTAAAACAGCTATCTACTTCCATTACAGGAAAAATAACTCCAAGTGCTTTCAATCAAAAAGGATATTTGTAAATTACAATGTAATTAATTACTCAGTACTCAGACATCAAATACTTTGAAGGTTTATACTTAGGGCCCCAAGAAATAACTTACTGTCAGTAGCAGGGTGACCTTAGGTACAGTCATGCCAACACAAGCATCTCTCTTGATATATGTAAGGGACATCTTGAAAAAGCTCCATCTGAAACTTATGTCATATTTGGGAGACATTTTCCTTTTATGTTATTCTAGCCTGTATTCCTGAATTACTCCTGTTTACATGTCAACATGCAGTGAGTATTGGAATATTGCTGAGGGATACATGGTAGAAAGAATGAAAGGATGAATAAAGTAGGAGACCCGTAGTCTCAGTGGGGGGAGACTTTTTCTTGGTACGAAATTGTGGTTGTATGGGAGATGGTAGCTTAGTTTTTCCCATGGGGCTGGACATTGATCATGGCTGACAATCCACCCCCATAATTTTCTTCCTCTGATTTCACCAGTACTGATTTCTCTGGATAATTTTGAGAGCAGGAGTAAAATTCCAAGAGATAGAATGAGGATCAGCTTTGGGTTCGAATGACCTTCAACAATGCAGACAGCACACGGAGGGTCAGGAAGAAATGTCGTAGACTGCTATGCCCACATGATTGCCTTCAGATGCCCATGGGCTAGGATGATGGCACATGGCGGTGCTTGTCTTGAATTGGAGGACACATTCTGAGCGGAATTATATCCATGCTCACAAAAGTTCTAAATATAGAACACAACCATTCAGACATTAAAATTAAACCGGAAGTGCCCGTAATCCAATTGTGGATGGAGTCAAAGATGGGCCAACCATATGCTGAATCTGAGCTCCGGTATGTATTGTTAGAATATAGTGAATGCAAAAAGGTTACTGTAATTTATTCCTTTGGGAAACTGAATAGATTTATAGGCTACATAGAAGTTGGAGTCTTGCCAACCTTCTGCTATCTAACTTAGTAATTGTAATGTGGTTGAATTTATCAATCTTTTCTTTTATGGTTAGTACTTTTTATGTCTTATTTAAGAAAGTCTTTTTTTTTTAATCCTGATGTCCTAAAGATATTCTCCTTTATAATCTTCTAAAAGTTTTATTGTTTTGCCTTTCACATTAAGTTCTGTAATCCACATGGAGAGAGAGAGTGTGTGTATGGTGTGAGGTAGCAATTTATTTTATTCCTAATTTTCTTCCGTATAGAAAAGCGTCACCGAGGCACTTAGGGTCAGTTTCTAAGTGTATATTTTGTCTACTCTTTGTCCAGACCACATTTCTTTATTATTATAACTTTATAATAAATCTTGGTATTTGGGGGCGCCTGGGTGGCTGAGTGGGTTAAAGCCTCTGCCTTCGGCTTAGGTCATGATCCCAGGGTCCTGGGATCGAGCCCCGCATCGGGCTCTCTGAGAGCCTGCTTCCTCCTGTCTCTGTCTCTCTGCCTGCCTCTCTGCCTACTTGTCATCTCTGTCTATCAAATAAATAAATAAAATCTTTAAAAAAAAAAAAATCTTGGTATTTGGCAGGAGAGATCCCCATAATGTCCTTCTTTAGAAGTGTCTTGGTGTTTTTTCTGTTTTGGCTTTTTATCTTCATATTCATTTTATACTTTCAAAGTTACACAAAAATACTCTGGAGATTTGATTGGAGTTACATTGAATTTATAGTCTAATTCGGGGAGATGATATCATTATGATACTGAGTCCTTCCAGCCATAAACATGCTACCTCTCTCCATTTTTTTTGTTCCTAATGTCTTTCAATACAGACTGTAATTTTCTTCGTAAAGTTATGCACTCTTACTAGATTTATTTTTGGGTGCTTTATGTTTCTGTAGTTGCTATTATAAATGCTATCTCTAAAAACTATATTTTCTAATTATGTATTAGTTTTCATCATATCCCACCTGTATTTCTTGCTCTGGGTGGTGGGGAATTAGGATTAGGAAGGGAGGGGAAAAAAATGGTGCTCACTGACTGCTTACAAAGTTTTAGGTGCCTAGCTCAGTTGGTTAAGCGTAGGACTCTTGATTTCAGTTCAGGTCATGATCTCAGGGTTGTGAGATCGAGTCCTGCATCAGGCTCAGTGCTGGGTATGGAACCCGCTTAAGAGTCACCACCCCCCCACACACACAGAAATTACTAGGTGTCTTGCATGCTCTCATTTGATGTCCAGAACACCCTCCATCCTCCTTCACAGATGGACAGAACAGGGGAGGCCCTTTGTCCCAGTGGCCCAGTGGGAATGCAGAAGTGAGGAATGGAGCTCCGAGGACTTAATCAAACCCCGTAATAGTCATTCACCTTGTTCCAGTGGCAGGGTCTTTGAAAGATGTCTCTAGTTGTGGAGTGTGTGGTAAAGCAACGAACTTCACTGGTTAGACACTCTGTTTCGTCTGAGTAACGTGACCTGGGGCCAGTCTGGCTCCTGATACACTGGTCTGGCATTTCAGGCCAACCATAGTCACCTGGGCCATGAGGGCCAAATTTTGGCCAGTAGTTCCGGTGTGGTTTGACTTTCCAGGCACATCTCAGGTCAGTGAATGTTGCTGCTACCTCCAGCAGCCACTGGTCTAGGAAAATGAAAAGGCGTTTCGGGTCATCAAGCTGAGCTGGAATAGAGATCCAGGTCTCCTGTACCCATGTCGGTATTCTTCCCACCTCCCCACCTTGACTTACCATCCTCAAGTATATTGTGCTGATCATGTGAAAGACTGAAGCATTTTTTTATTTGAGGAATCACCATTATGCATAGACATTATAACATATCTGCAAAAATGGGGACAGCAGGACAGACGTCTACCTATGGCCCGGCGGATGATGATTATTTGCCAGTTGCTATCCTTCTCTCTCTGTTGCTGTCTCTCTGTGTCTTTCTCTGGAGTTCTTTTTTTTTTTTTTTTTTTTTTAAAGATCTTATTCATTTATTTGGCAGAGAGGCAGGCTTCCCACTGAGCAGAGAGAGCCTGATATGGGATTCAATCCCAGGACCCCGAGACCATGACCCGAGCTGAAGGCAGAGGCTTAACCACTGAGCCACCCAGGCGCCCCTCTGGAATTCTTTATGTTATTAACTATTTCATAAACCCACTCCCAGTCATATTTTTCCCATTCAAATATTATTTATATTTTAGGACCTAGAGGAGATACTCATTTCTCTCCGGAAGTTACGCCTAGGATATTGGTGTGGATAAAATTTTAAAATTTTCCTCTCTCCTTGCTTATTGGGGTACCTTTCTCCTTTTTCTCACATTGTGTCATCATGTTTCATTGTATTTTCTGGGGTGAAGATAATACATGTCATACTAATTTAGGTTGATGTAAAAAAAGGGTGTCATTTTAAGGCAAAATTATGGGACTGAGAAGCTGATCACTTGGTTACCCTGATATCACTCCATATTTTCTCTTTGCTCTCCATGGGTTCATAGGAGTGGGTCAGATATCATTCTGTATACATTTGACTGCTCCAAATGTTTCAGTGGAGAGAGAAGTCTTGATTCCAGTAGCCATAAGTTAATGTGGCTGGGAGGAAGGTTGGGAGAATGGACTGACATTGTCCTTTTTTAAAAACAAAAAAACAAAAAAACATGAGTCATTCAGCATAGGCTCAGGCAAGTTTGATGCCTCCCTGTGCCTGCCTTTCCCAGGCATGTGTATCGTTCTCAGGCTTCTGGAGCCTCAGACTCTATTAAACACCATACTTCATTATGTCCTATGTCGTTCGGCTCCATGTCTGTTTCTCTCGATTCCTCTAAAGATTGAGAGTTTCTGAAGGGCTGTGTTGACTTGTCTTCCACGCCTCAGAGGCTTAGCTTTTCAAGGAAGTTCACCCTGGATTCTTGCTCCTTCTGGTTTATGATGCCTACCACAGTTACTTTGCAGTAGAGAAAAGATTGTCCTGTCCCTTTAGTGAACTGTTTTGAATCTTGGAAACAAAAAAAGGGCTTTCTGTTGTAATTTTAAATGTTTCCTTTGGGGACCAGTCCTTGGCTCCTTTTATGCCCAAACCGTGCATTTCCTGCCCTGTCCTCTCTCCTTCCCTCCTTTACCGTGCTTCCTTTTTTTTTTCTTGTTTTGTTTTGTCCTTCCCCTTTCATCAAATCAAAGAAATTGCATGAAATCAACAACCACCAAAGGGCTCCCAACGTAAAGGTCTGTAGTGTGATTTTGCACAGTTGCTGGAATGTGCTTTCTTCCCTCTCTCACGTGTTATTTCTGTGGAGGAGGGAGCATTTGGAGGAATAGTCAAGACCTTATCAGTTCCTTGCCCAGTCCTCTCATAATGTAGGTATTTTACCTGATTGTTCCCTTCGTGGGTTGGCTGTAGGTGGTTTAAAATTACAACGTAAAGATGGAAACTCTGCCAGCCATTGTGTTTTGGAGGCAGGGGGAGAGTGTCTCTGGGTGCTGTCCCTGAGCACACCTCAAAACCCAGGCACACCACAGGGACATCCAGGCAGAACATAACAATGTTAACAGTAGATACTGTGTCAGTGAGTGCTGTGTCAGGAGCTACCAGGTAGCTTAATAGAAGGAATTTAATACAGGAAACCACAAGGAAAATTTTCATGGAATCACACACGTGTCTGAAAAGTTGAGAGTGGGATAGAACAGCAGTGGGAGGCTCCTTCTGGGGTCGCAGGCACAAAGGGAAGGGATACTGTTCCCAGAGCCTGGGAACTGGGGCTGCATGGTGGGAGCAGGTCCCACGCAGGGCTGGGTGGGATCCATTGAGGAGACTGGGCAACTGCCCAGGATGCCAGTTGAAGCAGAAAGAGAGGGAGAGAGGGAGATAGATACCCTAGTCCCCCCCTCCCCCCCTTCTTGTCTCCTGCCCAGCATTCCCATTGAGTAACCCTAACTGGAAGTCAGTTGGCCAGGGAGCCTGGGAATGGGACTTGAGCTCAGCTTCCTGCCACACCCAGCAGCGCAGGGGAAGGGGCCTAGAGTGGATCAGAGAGAAACAGGCAAAGGACTAGTTCCGATGCCAGGAAGACTAGTCTCTTATAAAAATGTTCGCTAAAATTGCAGAGCTTGGGAACGTGAAGTAAAGCCTTGTTCCTCCTCATAGCTGCCCTCCCACGCTGTCCCATCCAACCTCCCTTACTGAACTGAGAGAGGGACCCCTGGCATTGAATCTCTGTCTTGCCGTAGGGGAGCTACGTCCATGCCAGGTGCCCTGGTGAGTAGAACAGTGACAGTCCCTTTTCTGCAGTTCCCAAATCTAGAAGACTCTGAAAAGTCCCAGTATTTTTTATAATTCACTGAATGGCAAGACCCGATCTGATCTGAATGGACACGAGACTACTTATCATGTCTGCTGATCTGCCTGAGTGTGAACAGTCATACCTATGGCTTGAGAGGTATTGATGAACTTGATTATGGAGGGAGGAGCCTAGCTAGGGGT